>NC_134100.1:15288608-20288608 GCF_000715075.1 Nicotiana tabacum | reverse complement strand
CGAGAAAAGTTTTAAGGAGTTTTGGTTCAGATGGAATGAACAAGTTGCTCGGGTCAGTTCTCCGATTGATAGAAAAGATGTTGCTGAGCCCCGCCAATGACATGATCCAGTGGGCATTCCTGCTAAATGCTTTCAGCCTCAATACCGACCCCATAAATATCCACATACTCCAGATAATCCTCCCCAATGCTACTTTCCTCCACAGAATCCCCAAAGTCATACCTCACCTCCCCAGTACTCTATCCACAATGCACTGTCATATGCTCCACACTCACAAAACCCGCAACGGCTTGCACCGCCTCCACAAATGTCTTACCCACCTCAACGAGCATATCAACCCCTACCTAAAAGAGGTTCCAACCAAGGTTGGAGTACAAAATGAGAAGGCAACAACAAAAATAAAAGTCTTTCACTCCAATCAGAGAATCCTATGCGAGCTTGTTTGAGAAATTAAAGTATTATGACCTGATTGCACCTATTCCTTCGAATTATGTGGACCCGCACACAAGAAGCTTTGACCCTTCTAAAAGGTGTGAATACTATTCCAATGCTTAGGGGCACAATGTCTAAAGTTGTCGGGATTTTAAAAGGGAGATACAATGAGTGATTCAAGAAGGGATAATTGTGGTCCAGGACAACGACACCCAGAACATTTCACAGAATACTTTACCTGCACATGATGATGTACACTTTGTGGGGAAGATGCGTGGTGACAAGGAGTATGAAAATCCTCTTGGGAACTTGCTGACTGGAGTGAATAATATTGAAATTGGTGAAGGTCCCAGTAATTTTGATGTGCAACCCCGTGGCTAAGACGTCGAGCTTGGTAATTGGAAAGACACTCCTTTCTTGGCTAGCCAGGGAGGTGTTTCGGTGGTTTATTTTGTTGTCATTTCTATTGTCCAGGTTATTTCGGGGTTGTACTCCGGACATTGTCTTGTGGCTCAAACTTTTCTTCTTCTTATTTTGCCTAGTTCGTTTAATTGTAGTAACTCGTCTAGTGTTATTTAGGATTGTTCCAAGGTGGTAACCACGTCTATTTTGCTTGTCTTGTTCAAACCTTTTTCATCATCTGTCTAATACAATCTCCTATTTTCTGTTAGTTCTAGTCAGTTTTTGTTTAGGTCATTTTTCTTTTTATAGTTCTTTTCATGCCGACTCTAGTGACATGACATGCGCGCATAATTCTCAGCCTGATATTGAAAGTTAGTCTAATCATGAAGCAATGACACAGTTTTAAATATGATAAAATGATGCGTTTGAGGAAACAATTAAAGATTCACACATTCTGAGATGACCTGAACTTTGAATCGAGTGAAACTGAGGCGGTAAGTCTGGGAAATCAAGAGGTTGGTAAGAGCATACAACAAGAAAATATCTCTCAAGCAGTTTGAGGTAAATTAGTCAGTGCTGAAATGCATTCTTCCACATCAAGATAAGGTTGAGTCAAGTCTGTTTCGAATTGGCCAGGGTCATTCATTGAGACAAAGGTATTGCCCATTGACACTCTTTGTTTGTGTTGATGCCATCAATAGTTGCTATGTGTGATTTGTTTGCTTATATTCAATTGCATGTTTGTACTTGACATTTTCTGAAGTTTGGTATAACGAAGGCATTTTATTCCACTACCCAAACACTTTTATCTTTGCTACCCCTTTTGAGCCTTAATTTATTTTATTCCATACCCCTCTTTTGGAATCAGAAGTAGAGTTAGGAACTAGAAAAGAAAAAGAAAAGGGAAAAAAGAAGAAAAATAAAAGAAAATAGAGAAAAAAGAAAAGAAGGAAAAAAAGGAAAAAAAAAACAACTTTGTCTTTTGAACTACGTTCGACCTGATTCTTGTCACCTCAAGATACGTAGGCAGCCTTACGGTTTGGTCACACCAAATAAAATATTTCATAATTCCCCGAAGTCGAGAGTGGGGCAAATTTTCTTAGGAATCCCACCAAAAAAATCCCTAGACTCCAGAAACCGGGGCAGAAGTTTAAATTTTGGCCAAAAGATCTGATTCCAAAAGTTGTAATTTTGAACCCTTTCATCTTAAATTATTTTGAGCCTTCATGCCACTCTTTCTTTTCAACCCTGTCCAAAAGACTACATTACGGTCCAAAGAAAGACCTTCCGACCAATCTTTAAGGATGTCAAATAAAGTGTGCGGTGAAATATGATCTTCTTGTATCATGGGTAATACCTTATTCTTAGCACAAAGAGAAAAAATGATAAAATGAGAGAGTATTATTGGTGAAAACCCTCATGGGCACCGTAAGGCGATGGTAAGTTGAGGAAAAGAGCAAAAAATGAGAGAGGCTTGCTGGTGAAAACCCTTCAGGGCACTACAAGTCGACTGAGGATTGTGGATCAGATGGGACAATTGAAGTGCTGAAGCCCAGTTTCACAGCGAAGAGGCACAACAAGAGTTAAATATTAGACTTGCTTGAGAGATTAGGCCACTTAATCCAAAGGTGCATGTCATAGTTATCAGAGTGGGTATCCATATCTGATAAGTTTCTAATTCGTAATTTTCTTGTTAGGTATCATTTCTTTCCCTCGTCCCTTATTTTGTTCCTTTTGTTTTGTTTGAATCCCTTCTTGAGTCTATTTGGTCAGAAAAAGTGAGAAATGACTTCAAAATCTCCTACCAACTTTCCAATTGTACAAAGCGGAGTCTGGCTAGCACATCAAAGTGGCATAAGTTGGGAAAGAACAGTATGCACACTAAGTTGGTAACAATAAACATGATTTGGGATTCATGTGAAATGCAAAGGTGTGGTAAATGTCGATCCATGAGCAAAATGCAACAAATAGAGGATATTGGGAACGAATGGAGCAGAGGTGTTTTCTGTGATAAGGGTTGAAAGAAAATGGGCAGTCGATAACAATCAAGGTCGTCCAAGTTGAAATCAAAGTTATTTTGGCAAACGTAGAAGCAGCTGCTCTCAAGGTCAAGGCCACAAACTAACCACCACGTTTTCAAACTAACAAGATTTTATTTGTCTGAAACAGGGGCAAGAAAATTTGTTAATCCACAGGGACCTCCCATGAAGAAGGCATGGTTCAGGGGCAAGAATTTCTGTTAAGAATCCTCCAAGAAGAGTGCATGGCTCGGGTAAGTTCATTCTCAGCTTTCAGGGCCCTCCTGGATAGTGGGATTTATTTTAAAACTTTCAGGACCCTCCTGGATAATGGAATTTAATTTTAAAAAGTCTTCAGGACCCTCCTGGATAATGGGATTTAATTTTAAATGCTCTCAGGACCCTCCTGAATAATGAGATTTAATTTGAAATTTTCAGGGCCCTTCTGGATAATGGGATTTATTTTAAAATTTTCAGGACTCTCATGGATAATGAGATTTAATTTTAAAAAGTTTTTAGGAACCTACTGGAGAATGGGATTTAATTTTAAAATCTCTCAGGACCCTCCTGAATAATGTGATTTAATTTTAAGTTTTCAGGACCGTCATGGATAATGAGATTTAATTTTAAGTTTTCAGGACCCTCCTGGATAATGGGATTTAATTTTAAGTTTTCAGGACCCTACTGGATAATGAGATTTAATTTTAAATTTTCAGGGCCCTCCTGGATAATGAAATTTAATTTGAAATTTTCAGGACCCTCATGGATAATGGAATTTAATTTAAAAATTTTCAGGACCCTCCTAGATAATGAGATTTAATTTAAAATTTTCAGGACCCTCCTGGATAATGAGATTTAATTTTAAAAGTTCTAAGGACTCTCCTGGATAATGGGATTTAATTTGAAATTTTCAGGACCCTCCTGGCTAATTGGATTTAATTTTAAATGTTCTCAGGGCCCTTCTGGATAATGAGATTTAATTTGAACTTTTCAGGACCCTCCTGGATAATGGGATTTAATTTTAAAAGTTTTCAGGACCTTCCTGCATAATGGGATTTAATTTTAAAAGTTTTCAGGACCATCCTGGATAATGAAATTTAACTTTAAAAGCTCTCACGACCCTCCTTGATAATGGAATTTAATTTTAAAATTTTTAGGACCCTCCTGGATAATGAGATTTAATTTAAAATTTTCAGGACCCTCCTGGATAATGGGATTTAATTTTAAGTTTTCAGGACCCTACTGGATAATGAGATTTAATTTTAAATTTTCAGGGCCCTCCTGGATAATGGCATTTAATTTTAAGTTTTCAGGACCCTCCTTGATAATGAGATTTAATTTTAAGTTTTCAGGGCCCTTCTGGATAATGGGATTTAGTTTTAAGTTTTCAGGACCGTCATGGATAATGAGATTTAATTTTAAGTTTTCAGGACCCTCCTGGATAATAGGAATTAGTTTTTAAGTTTTCAGGACCCTCCTGGATAATGGGGTTTAGTTTTAAGTTTTCAGGACCCTCCTGGACAATGAGATTTAATTTTAAAAGTTTTCAGGACCCTCCTGGATAATGAGATTTAGTTTTTAAGTTTTCAGGGCCCTCCTGGATAATGACATTTAATTTTAAGTTTTCAGGACCCTCCTTGATAATGGGATTTAATTTTAAGTTTTCAGAACCCTCCTGGATAATGGGATTTAGTTTTAAGTTTTTAGGGCCCTCCTGAATAATGTGATTTAATTTTAAGTTTTCAGGACCGTCATGGATAATGGGATTTAATTTTAAGTTTTCAGGACCCTCCTGGATAATGGGATTTAATTTTAAGTTTTCAGGACCCTACTGGATAATGAGATTTAATTTTAAATTTTCAGGGCCCTCCTGGATAATGGCATTTAATTTTAAGTTTTCAGGATCCTCCTTGATAATGTGATTTAATTTTAAGTTTCAGGACTGTCACACCTCCTTTTTGCGCGCCCTTCCCCGAAGGGTTAAATGCGCGGGCGGAGTTTTTCTAATTTAAGTGACAAGATTCGAAATGAGATTATTTATTTAATTCAGAGTCGCCACTTGGGAAAGGTTTGGCTTTTGGTGTCCCAAGTCACCGGTTTATCTTGAATCCCAAATCGAGGAAATTTTAGACTTTTCCAAATGAAGTCTGCGAACCAGAAATTCTAAGTAAGGAATTCTGTTGACCCGAGGGAAGGTGTTAGGCACCCCCGAATCCCGTGGTTCTAGCACGGTCGCTTAAATTGTTATAATGGCTAAATATCTGATTTAAATACATGTTGTGACTTATGTGCTTTTATTAAGTTCGAACCGCTTTTATTATTATCACTTATTTTTTATAGAATTGCAACGTCGTGAAAATGCATCTCGAACCACGTCACAATCAATGCACCCGCGATCGTCGACACATTTGGACTTCGTTGAGATTTGGATTTGGGTCACATCAATGTGCACCCGATTTTAAGAATATAATTTACTTAAAGTCGCGCTTAAAGAATCTAAACGCGTTATTATCTTTGGGGAAGGCAGTGGAATTCACTAAAACCGTCCCTCCCAAACTCTAAATATTTATCATTGTCAATTATTGAGGGCCCCGCAATTTGTATTTTTATTTGGCGAGGCTCGTCTCATTATTTTAGAAGGGCATCCTACAGTGACTACATTTCTATTATTTTGTTTCCAGAGATAGAAGAACGAAGAATATATGCTAATTGAAGTATATGTTTTGGCCTAAATTGGACTCCTATCAATTTCTGATTAATTACTTATAAAGTAAAAAAAAAATCATGCCTTACGAAAATACTTTGGTCGAACATAAGATTACATATGAGATTGATGAAATGCAATACTTAATCCGAACATTACATACGAAAAGATTTCTTGTTGAACTTAACTGAACTTATTTGGGCTAGATTAAAGGATAACTGGCAAAGTAAAATGTTTTAATTTGACAAAGAATGATGTATGAGTTAACGAAATACAACACTTAATCCGAACACTTCTCGAGTTGAACTTAACTAAACTTACGTGGACTAATCTTGACTAAAAAAAAACTAAATGAAACAGGAATAGTATTGTATAAGGTTGAAATATACATGCCCATATTAACAAACAAACTACCGAGCTAAAACACAACAGGATAAACTTAGTCGAATATCAGTACATGCTTTCGAACTGTTGAATTATAAACTAATCAATTTTCACAGGCCTGTTAATGTACTATGAATATTACAGCAAATGCTTGAACTTCTTCAACCTTTTTCATTTCATGCTTTCAAGCTGTTTCAATTACATCAATATGGGACTTGAAATGTGTACCTGAAAATGCTGAAAGTGCAAAGGAGAAGAAGAAGAAGATGGGGGAATCAGCAGCAGCAAAAAGCAGAATTAACAGTAGCAGCAGGGCAAAAATGCAGCAGCAATAGTGAGCAAGTTAGCAGCAGCAATCAGAACAGCACAACAGAAAGGATTCTGTTGCGAGATGGAACTAGAGTTGAAGAAGAAACAGCCAAATGAAACAGCACACAGTGTGATACTCCAGACAATCCAATTCCGGAATATACCAAATGCAACAAAACACTAACAATAATCTCGATTGAAATTTAGAAGAAAGAACACTGCCTAACGTATTGACAATAGATGAACTTCAGACAAACAAGACTAAGTTTCTGATTTCTTAATCTGTTTTTATCTCTTTCTTGCTCTCTTTCTATTCCTGCCAACTCTTTCTTTTTCTTTTCTATCCTCACAATGTATGTATCTCAAGCTTTCTCTTTTTCAAAACTCCTCACAGTGTATTTTTCCTTCTCCCTGTATTTTTCTGATCTTTTCTCATTCTCCTCTTCTGTGTCTGTTCATGTCCCCTTTTATAAGCCTCAACACTACTCCTTTTAACAGCCTCTTTTTGAATATCACAATACCCCTCCCATGTGCCTTTTACATTTTCAGATTCCAATTAGTTATTTAAGTATTAACCCCCATCAACATTCCCTGGCAGACTTAACTTTTAAAAGGTTTAATACTTTTAAACTTAAAGCAAGGTATGGGCAGTAGAATATATCTGACAGCATATGCTGTCAAACAATTTTTAAAATCAAAAGCCTTCTTATGCAGGAAAACAGGCTGTGCACAATGCACATGCTGTGCACAAGTGCACATGCCATCAACTCAGATTTCAATTAACAGACCAAGCCTTAGGTTTCTGAAATCATATTAACAGCTATAAGTAACTGGACTTGGTTCTTAATTGATTCAGGCAAATGTTCAACAGAAGCAAGTCAATTTGTTATTGTTCGGACAGTTGAAACTAATTGACGACATATGTCGACTCGACTATATTAATCATAACACATACAACCGTAACCAAAAATCAAACATTCAACAGTATCGACATATGATTTGAATTGTACTGGCTAAGCAAAGTGGTGCTCGAGAAGCCAATTGATCAGTTCAATGTAGAGAATCAGCTAATTGCACACCACTTACATACACATTATCAGGGCAAATATAAAGACTCATTCAAACAAACAGAAGTTCAGGCAAAGTGGACAAACAGAAGTTGGTAAAATTAAAAACAAATATGAACAGACTTTTAAAAACAAATCATACGGACTAAAACAAAAATAAATAAAAGAAAACAAGACTCACCTCAAATCTTTGAAAAATCAAAACCTTGACTCGGATTTGGACAGACCTTTCTTAAGGCTGAATGGATTTTAATCGAAGTGTTTCTCAGATGAGAAACACTTTGATTAAAGTCCATTAGACCTTAATCTCTTTGGTTGAACTGGTATGAACCAGTGACGAAGAACTACAAACATTTCCAAAACTCAGATCCGGGATTCAGGCCTCCCTGGTCAGATTCGAACCAAACCAAGTATGGTTTGGTCACGAGGGGGGGTCTGGGGAGTGTCTGGTGTGAAGCTGGGGTTGGTAGGTGTAGATCGAGTTTTGACTCGAATCTTCAAATGAAAATTCGAGGACTTGGAGGGTGATTCGAACTAAATGGTTAATAGGTCTATGTTCAGGGTGGTGAGGGGGTTCTATGGTGTTCAGGGCGAGGTCACCGGCGTTCATGCCGCCGGTTTTCCATGGCGAAGGGTACAGGGGCGGCTCTAGGGTTTGTGGGTTTGGGTGAAGACGACGAGGCTGGGGTATTGGATAGGGGGTAGGGTAAGGATCTGGGCTTATATAGTTAGTGGGTGGGTTGATCTCAACCGTTAGATCAATCTAGATCTACGGTTTGGATCTGATGGTCTTAAGTGAAATGGTGTCGTTTCAAGTGTTGAGGGTTTGGGTTTGGTCCGGGTGTAAACGGGTCGGGTTTGTTGGTGGGTTACGGGGGATTGATCTTGGCCGTTGATCACTCTGAGATCAACGGCCCAGATCAGGCACGATCCAAACGACGTCGTTTGGACACCCTGGGCACTAAGTGGTCTGGACCGGGCAGGCCTGGGTTTTGGGCATTGTTTGTTTGGGCCAATTTTATTAAATTGGCCCAATCCGGAAGAAGAAGGGGTCCTTTCTCTTTTTTCTTTCTTTTTTTTATTTCTTTTTCTTATTTATTTTAAAACTAAACAAAAAATCAAATTAAAATTAAATGCACACTCAATACAATTATTTGCACACACACTAAAATATTTCAAAACAAGAAAAAATAAACAAAACAAAATCACGGACAAAGGTGCCTGTTTATGCTTTTCTATTTAAACCATGTTATGGTTCAGGTTATGCATGACACGTTTAATAAAGTAAATAAATAAAAATGGGCCGAAGTCACAAATAAATCAACAAAGTGCCGCACAGAAATCCAAAAATTGTACAGCAGGACAAATTTTATTCTTTTGGAGCGACTGTCGCGCAAAAACAAAAATCACGTGCTCACAAGGACCCTCCCGGATAATGGGATTTAGTTTTATGTTTTTAGGGCCCTCCTGGATAATATGATTTAATTTTAAATTTTTAGGACCGTCATGGATAATGAGATTTAATTTTAAGTTTTCAGGACTATCCTGGATAATATGATTTAGTTTTTAAGTTTTCAGGACCCTCCTGGATAATGGGGTTTAGTTTTAAATTTTCAGGACCCTCCTGGACAATGGGATTTAATTTTAAAAGTTTTCAGGACCCTCCTGGATAATGAGATTTAGTTTTTAAGTTTTCAGGGCCCTCCTGGATAATGGCATTTAATTTTAAGTTTTCAGGACCCTCTTTGATAATGGGATTTAATTTTAAGTTTTTAGGACCCTCCTGGATAATGGGATTTAGTTTTAAGTTTTTAGGGCCCTCCTGGATAATGTGATTTAATTTTAAGTTTTGAGGACCGTCATGGATAATGGGATTTAATTTTAAGTTTTCAGGACCCTCCTGGATAATGAGGTTTAGTTTTAAGTTTTCAAGACCCTCCTGGACTATGAGATTTAATTTTAAAAGTTTTCAGGACCCTCCTGGATAATGGGATTTAGTTTTTAAGTTTTCAAGACACTCCTTGATAATGAGATTTAGTTTTTAAGTTTTCACGACCCTCCTGGATGATAGGATATAATTTTAAAAAGTTCTCAGGACCCTCTTAGATAATGAGATTTAATTTAAAATTCCCAGGACCCTCCTGGATAATAGGATTTAATTTTTAAGTTTTCAGGACCCCCTGGATAATGGGATTTAATTTTTAAAAGTTCTCAGGACCCTCCTGGATAATGGGATTTAGTTTTTAAGTTTTCAGGACCCTCCTGGATAATGGAATTAAATTTTTAAAAGTTCTCAAGACCCCCTAGATAATGAGATTTAGTTTTTAAGTTTCAGGACCCCCTGGATAATGAGATTTAATTTTTAAAAGTTATCAGGACCCTCCTGGATAATGGGATTCAATTTAAAATTTTCAGGACCCTCCTGGATAAGGGATTTAATTTTAAAAGTTCTCAGGACTCTCCTGGATAATGGGATTTAATTTAAAATTCTCAGGACCCTCATGGATAATGGGACCTATCACACCTCCTTTTTCTACCTACACACTGGAAGAGTATAAATAAAGGAGTTTTTCCAATTAAAGAACAACCGAAACGGGATTTAATATAAAAATTTAGAGTCGCCACCGGTTGAATCCCGAATCGAGGAAAATATGACTCTGTTTAATAGTCCGCGAACCAGAAATCCGAGTAAGGAATTCTGTTAACCCGGGAGAAGGTGTTCCCCAGTTCCGTGATTCTAGCACGGTCGCTCAACTCTTATAATTGGCTTAATTATCTGATTTTAATCCATTATGAACCTATGTGCCGATTTTAAACCCTTAACCGCTTTTAATTATTTTTAAAGAAGATTGAACGTCGTTTAAAACACGTCTTTGGATCGCGCTACATGAAATGCACCCGCAATCCTAAACATATTTTATTCAACGTTTTAAGATTTGATTTGGGTCACATGAAATGCACACCTGAGTTTAAGAAAGTAAGATTATTAAATAACGCGCCCTAAAGCAACTACGCGTTTTTAACTTTACGAGGGCCATGGAAAATTCGCTAAATGGCACGCCTCGAATTCTAAGAATTAAAATATTAACTAAGCGAAGGCCATACATTTGAAGATTTTATTAGGCATGACCCCTCAATTACAATTTTAATAAAGGGAACTCGAACTAGACTTTGGAGGACCATAAGCCACTTATATTATCCAATATGGCTCACCTCGTAACGTAACTAGTGAGAATTCAATTAATTAGAGGACATAATTATCAATACTTTTAAGACTAAAGTTTCGGAAGACATGTTTCTCGGAAGACCTACGAGTGGAATCAAAGAGCATTAGGCTCAGAAGGCTGGCCCTACTGCCAAAAGACCTGGCATGCCCTGATACAGGCCCAACGCAAGCCCAAGCCGTTGAGAACGGGCATTGACAGATACGAGACTCCAGATCGAGTCCCTACGCAGGAAAAACATCAGAATTATCTGAATTACTGGCCCTGATCTCATTAACTGGGCCATCGCTAGGCCCAAGTTCAGATTCGCCCTTTGTGCACAGTGGAGTGACTGTAAAGAATTCAAGATAATACATGAAACATAAGATGGAATTGACCTCCCACTTCTGAATCTCAATTATTCAAGCCTGAGATGACCAACAATTCTCAGCAAAAATGCTCAATATACAATTAACTGCTGCACTTCAATTAAGCAACTCGGTGAAACATAAAATGAAATTATCCCTTTATTCCTGAATTTTAACTATCAACTAACCATTAAGAGTTGGCAAACCACAAATCTAACTCAAACATGTTCATAATCAACACCAAGATAAACTAATGCTTCTGAGCTTTAGCCCATTAACTGAATATTCTGAATTAAAACAGCTAATCTAAACTAAATATGCTCACAACCAACAACAAAATGAATTGACACCTGCTTCTAGTATTAGAATATTCTAGACCAATTCTTCCCCTTTAACACAATTCCAACACCCATGAAATCCAATGAATACATTTTGCCAAACTAATATATAAGTACATGATCAAACTAACACAATTAACATGTTATCAAAGCTTAAGTGAGTTATTCAGCAAACAAATCTCAACACCATTTATATCACAAGATTCCTCAAGAATGCATCTGTCCTGGATTTAACTCGGTTAACAGGTTATTTCCAAGTCTTATAACAGTCCCAAATCTAATACAACTCAAGGAATTCGGATATTCAGAATAAAAAACTACCTAGCATACACCAAGAATTAAGTAACGAAAACAGACATTATATAGAAAAACTACAGATAGACTATTATCATTTCTTAACTTCATTTTCATTTCCCTCTTCAAATTGGATTTCACATTGGGTAAAGTTCAAAAGTGTACCTGTAAATGGACAGAGAAAAATAGGTAAGGAGCAGTAAGCTGCAGCAAAGATGTCAAACAGGAAGCAGCACCACAGAATCAGCTAAACCCAGATTTAAACAGTCAAGATAGTGAAATCAACTTCAGGCATTTAGTAGAATAATAAAACCAACCCAAGCTTGAACCAGAATTTTCCAAAATCGCAATTCTAATCCATTTCTACCCTCAGATGAACCAAAGTTGTTTAGAAATTGAAAGATTCAAAAATCACTGAAAAAATCAATGGAACAGTAAAAATCAACCGTTTGTATTTTTTTTGGATTTTTTCTCTCTTTTCCGTCTCTTAGGTCTCTTCCCTCTGCCTTTTAATGCAAGAAATGTTGCCTTTATAGGCAAGAAAGTAGGACAACCTAACTAATCAATAGATTTGCACTTCGACCCTTTTTGAATTTCCATTTTAGCTTAGACATCCTTAGTTTTTATTCAGTTTTTGCAAAGGAGTCCCCTCCCCAACTTCCTAGAAGCTTCCGAAGCAGTTACACAAAGATTCCCCTAAGCAGACTACCCAAATTACCCCCTACGACCCTGTTGTTACCCTTCTAACCAAACAGAGCCTGGGTCCAATTGACTCAATGGTTCAAACCAGACTTGGTCTACAAGATCGGGCTGAATCCTTTCTCCTGGGCCTCCGTCTAATAGAGCCCATATAGAATCGTTGGGCTAGACAGAATTGCCCAAGAGAAGTTCAGATTTCCTTTCTTTGAAAACTAAAAAAAATGAAATAACACATAGAACAAATAAATTAAACGACATGCACGAACAACTTTGATTTTAAAACACATAAACAGAACCAATTTTAAAAAAAAAATGAAGAAAAAGGAGATGGAGACTAGGACTTTAAATGAAACAAAAAGAAGAAGAAGAGGAAAAAACAAAAAAAATGAAAGGAAAGAAATGAAACTGAACATACCTAAAACCAGGCGGGTAAAATCTTGCAAACTTTTAAAGAAATCTTCAATTTTTTGGACGGAACGGGCCTTAATCGTATGTTCTCAAGAGAAAACACACGATTAAGATCGATTTCGGCCTCAAAATTTCATCAACTCAACGATTTGAGGTCTTGGGATTTTAGCGCTCCGATCTTCGATTTAAGATTCAAAAAGGATTAGGGTGATTCGAGGGGAAATGATGCCGGATTGGGGAAGAGGGAGACATGGTGGTTTAGTGGTATGATTTTGGTGGCATTTGGAGCCGACACCGCCGGGTTAGGGCGGTGGGAGTTAGGGTGGCGTCGCTAGGGTTTGTTAGGGGTAAGGGAGTTCTGAAGGGTGGAAGATGAGTGAGGGGTAGGGGGTATTTGGACATTTATATATCAGACGAGGTTAGTTCTGGACCGTCAGATCGACTAACCTCGACGGTCCAGATTAGACTTAAACTAAACGGGGTCGTTTGGTGAGGGAGGGGTCTGAACTGGGTTGGGGCGCGGGTATTGGGCTCAGACGGGGCGGGTTTTGGAGATTTTAATTGGGCTGGGGGAAAATGAGCTGATTTTGGTCCAAAAACCTGATCCTCTTTAAATCAAATTTTTCTCTTTTTATTTTTATTTCCCAAAATTCTTTTCCCTTTTCTCTTTTTTTTTCAAGAAAATTAAAAATACACCTAAATTACTCTCTAAATCAAATTATGCTACCAAATTAAATTAATCAACCCTAAATAATAATTACCACAACTAGTTAAATACCAAATTAAAGGAAAACCACCAAAATTCAAAACTAAAAATTAAAAATGCCAAATAAGTTATTTTTGTGATCTTTCCATTTTTATAAAAAACTAAATTACTAATTTATTTAAGAATGCAAAGTTAGATTATAAATGCAAATGCAGCCTACTTTTGTATTTTTCATTAATTAAACAAAAATAAAAATGCGTAGCCAAATGCAAACAATTAGCAGAAAACGCCACAACATCCAATAAATTGCAAATAATGAAAAGAAATTATTTTGTTTTGAATTTATGAGAGCCATTCATATAGGGCAAAAATCACGTGCTCACAACTGCCCCTCTTTGCCTGGAAACACGAAGAGTTTTCGTGCAAAATAAGTGAGCGGATACAAGTGATTTTTGCCCGTTTGAATACTCCGTAGGAAGCATCTTTGAAAAAGTTGACCGCACCCTGCTTCTGAGGTTGCCTACATATCCTTGGCTAAAAAGGAATCATGTCAGTGTAGTTCAGGAATGTTTGGTAGCTGGGACTACCATGAAGCTGGGCTTCCACTGTTGCTGCTGCTGCTGCTTACTGAACCCCTTATTACACTGTCAAAATAAAATAAGAAGCTAGACTAGACTATGATCTATGGATTACAAAAGTCCTATGTATATCTTCAAGCTTGCTCTCGTGCTTTTTGTTGCTTTGTTGTCCTCCATTCTCTCGGTGATATCTATTTGTCGTCCCCTTGAATTGTAAGCTGAGATGTCTTCCCCTTCTTCAGGTGGGTGCCTGACCGCTGAACTCGATATGTATTCCCATGCTATCCAGACGGGCTCCTAACTTCAAAATGTGAATGTATTCCTATGCTATCTAGGCGGGATCCTGACTTTAACAAAAATAGACAAAAACAAAGAAACTTTTCTGCCCCACTTTGGGTATGTGGGCCCATGTGTAAGTGTAAAACGAATCACGTTACCGAATATCAACAAGAACTTGAAAGCTAAACTTGAATTGTACTCCTTGTTCTCTAGGTGGGCTCCTGATTGCTGACTGGAAATGTGTTCCCTGCTCTCCAGGCGGGCTCTTGACTGCTGAACTTGCATGTATTCCTCGCTCTTCAGGCGGGCTCCTGACTGCTGACTTGAAATGTATTCCCTGCTCTCCAGGCGGGCTCCTGACTTCAACTTGAAATGTATTCCCTTGTTCTCCAGGCGGGCTCCTTACTTCTGAATAGACAAAACAAAGGGTTTGGAAGCTAAATTTAAATTGTACTCCCTTGTTCTCCAAGCGGGCTCCTGATTGCTGCTCTTGAAAGTATTCTCTGCTCTTCAAGCGGGCTCCTGACTTCAACTTGAAATGTATTCCCTGCTCTCCAGGCGGGCTCCTGACTTTAACTTGCAATGTATTTCCTGCTCTCCAAGCGGGCTCCTGACTTCAGAATAGACAAAACAAAGGATTTGAAAGCTAAATTTAAATTGTACTCCCTTGTTCTCCAGGCGGGCTCCTGACTTCAACATAGACAAAATGAAGAATTTGAAAGCTAAAACTTAAATTGTACTCCCTTGTGCTCCAGGCGGGCTCCTGACTGCTGCGCTTGAAAGTATTCCCTACTCTCCAGGCGGGCTCCTGACTGCTGACTTGAAATATATTCCCTGCTCTCCAGGTGGGCTCCTGACTTCAACATAGACAAAACAAAGAATTTGAAAGCTAAAATTTAAATTATACTCCCTTGTTCTCCAGGCGGGCTCCTGACTGCTACGCTTGAATATATTCCTTGCTCTCCAGGCGGGCTCCTGACTGTTGACTTGAAATGTATTCCCTGCTCTCCGGGCGGGCTCTTGACTTCAACAAAACAAACAAAAACAAAGAAAATTTTCTGCCCCAGTTTGGTGGCTGGGGACAGATGTGATTGTAAAACTAAATCATATTACCAAGTATTACTAAGGATTTGAAAGCTAGGTCCCATTATTCAGGGGGGTCCTGACAACTCTTAACTAAAGGACAATTTAAAATCTAAGTTATATCTTCTACAGGTGTGACTTCTGCTAAATCTTGCTATCTAAGAGGATCTTTAAACTACTCCCCATTATCCAGGAGGGTCCTGAGAATCAAAGGTCAAATTTTATCTTAAGGGTGACAACTTTCATGTCTGAATTATACTACCCTACAACAGAGTTTACGCTAAATGTTGTTATCTAATCTAAATCTTAAAGCTAAGTCCCATTATTCAGGAGGGGGTCCTGGAAACTCCTAATTGAATTCTATCTCGAACATGCAAACTTCTAAGCTAACTTATATTCTTTTGGGATACATTTATGCTAGATTATGCTATTTCTGAACTTTAAACTAGGTCCTATTTTCCAGTAGGGTCCTGAAAGTCAAAAATCAAATCTGTTTGGTAACTGCCTTTCTCCACGGAGAGTTTCTCCGAATCCAACGAATTTTCTACCCCTGTTTCAATCAAAGAAAATTTTGTCAGTTTAAAGTGGTGGTTAGCTGATGGCATCCTTGCTGAAGATCTTTTTGCTGCAATGTTTGTTCTGACTGGCTTCTCCGAACTGGCCCTGAACCGCTTTAACTTTCTGACTGACTTTCAAGCCCCATGACCTTTGACGAGCCAAGTGTTCTATATCCCCGCTGTTGTTTTACCTCTGACCCCTTTATCTGAACTTTTGCGTCTCCCATGACATTACCAAACCATTCCACCGATGAAGCTTTCAGTGATTCCTTGTATCCCTCTCTTACATCATGTTATCCTTAGTATGCTTTGACCACTCCGTGCTTTGTAATTTTGGAAGTTGGTAGTGAGCTTTGAAATCTTTTTCACTTGATTTGAACAAGACTGACATTGAAACATCTTTAGATAAATACCCAAAAGAAAATGAAATGCAATGACTTTGCGGGTTAAGGATAAGAAGAATCCAAAACCAGATGACTGCTACAAAAGGAAAAAGAAAAAGAAACTTATCTGAGTGGAACAACTGGTACAAATGATCATGACATGCATTTCGGATTAATCGGCCCAATCTGTCCAACCAATCAACTTTCAGTTGCCGTACTTCGTTGCTCCGGAATTTCCATGACCTGATTACTTTACTCAAACCTTGACCTTGGTCATCCTGCGACGCCTTGAAAGTTTTTCACCAGCAGACCTCTTTCATTCGTTCATCTCTCAACTCACTTTTGCCTTACGGTGCCCGTGAGGGTTTTCACCAATAAGACTCCCTCATTTTATTTCTCTCAACTCCCGTCGCCTTACGGTGCCTGTGAAGGTTTTCACCAATACGACTCTCTCATTTTTATTTTTCTTGCTTGAACCAGAGTGTTGCCCCTGACATGAATTACATTTACCTGCTCGACTTGGCATTTTTCAAAGACTGATCAGAAGGCCTTTCTTTGGACCGTAATGTGGGCTTTTGGACAGGGCTAGGAAGAAAGGGTATAAAAGGCTCAACACAATTCAAATGGGTTAGAATTACAACTTTCGGGATCAGGTTTCCCACAACAACCACGACTTCTGCCCCAGTTTCTTGCTTGGGGACTTTTGAATTTTTGTTTCGATGAGACCGAACCATGAGGCTACCTACGTATCCTTAAAAGGAATCAGGTCGAACGTAGTTCATGACATAGGAATTACTTTGTTGTTGTGATTTTCTCTTTTCTCTTTCTTCTTCTCTTTCTTCTTCTCTTCTTTTTCCTCTCTCACTTTTCTCTTTTTTTTTCTTTTCTTCTTTTTCTTCTTTTGCTTTCCTCTTTTCCTTTCCTTTTCTTTCTCTTTCCTTTCTTCCTTTTCTTATCTTTCATGCTTGTGTTTCTGATATTCGCTACTGATTCCGAAAGAGGGGAAAGAAAGAAAATAAATAAAGCTCAAAAGGGGTGATGAGGATCGAGTGTTTAGATAGCAGAACAAAATGCTTTCGTCATTTCAATCTTAAAAATATGCCAAGTACAAACAAGTACAATCAAACAAAGAAATCATACATAGTATCTCTTGACTGCATCGGAATTGATAGCCATTTCCACACATTTCTCTTCTACATCTGTCAAATATAGCGCGCCATTGGACAACACCCTAGTTACGACAAATGGCCCCTACCAGTTTGGGACAAACTTTCCTTTTGCTTCAGCCTGATGAGGCAAGATACGTCTCAACACTAACTAACCTACTTCGAACTTCCATGGACGTACCTTCTTATTATATGCTCTCGCCATTCTTTATTGGTATAGTTTACCGTGACATACTGCTGCCAATCTCTTTTTATCAATCAGACTTAATTGCTCCAAACGGGTTTTGACCCATTCAACGTCATCAATTTCTGCCTCAGCGACAATCCGAAGGGATGGGATTTCAATTTCTATGGGTATTACTGCCTCCGTGCCATACACCAACAAATAAGGAGTGGCCCCTACTGAAGTGCGAACAGTAGTGCGATAACCCAACAATGCGAATGGTAACTTCTCATGCCACTGTCTGGACCCTTCTACCATTTTTTTGAAGTATCTTCTTTATATTCTTGTTGGCTGCCTCGACTGCTCCATTCACTTTGGGGCAATATGGGGTGGAATTGCGATGTATAATCTTAAACTGCTGACATGTCTCCGTCATCAGATGACTGTTGAGATTAGCGCTATTGTCCGTGATGATTACCTTCAGAATCCCAAACTGATAGATGATATTTGAATGCACAAAATCAACCACTGCTTTCTTGGTCACAAATTTGAAAGTTTTTGCTTCAACCCACTTAGTGAAGTAATCAATGGCTACCAGAATAAACCTGTGTCCGTTTAACGCTGCTGGCTCGATTGGCACAATGAAATCTATGCCCCAAGCAACAAAAGGCCATGGTGCAGACATTGTATGTAATTCAGATGGTAGAGAATGAATCAAATCTCCATGCACTTGGCACTGATGACATTTGCACACAAAACTGATGCACTCCCGCTCCATAGTGAGCCAGTAATAACCTGCTCGGAGAATCTTCTTTTCCAGAACGTACCCACTCATATGCGGTCCACAAACCCCGGAGTGTACCCCAGTCATGATAATTGTGGCCTGTCTGGCATCTATGCATCTTAGCAATCCAAGATCTGGAGTTCTTTTGTATAACACCCCTCCACTGAAGAAAAATCCGCTTGCTAATCGATGGATTGTTCTTTTCTGATCACTAGTGGCTTGTACCAGATATACCCCCATCCGGAGTTATTCTTTGATATCATGGAACCATGGCTCCCCATCAAGTTCTTCTTCTACCATATTACAGTAAGCATGCTGATCACGGACCTGAATCTGCAAAGGGTCCACATAAGCCTTATCTGGATGATGTAACATTGACGCCAGAGTGGCCAAAGCATCGACGACTTCATTATTGATCCTCGGGATATGCCTGAATTATATCGACTGAAACCGTTGACAAAGATCATGAAAACATTGTCTGTACGGTATGAGTTTCAAATCCCGTGTTTCCCATTCTCCCTGAATTTGGTGCACCAGGAGGTCCGAGTCTCCCAAGACCAAGACTTCCTGAACACCTATATCCACAACTAACCTCAAACCCAGAATACATGCCTCGTACTCAGCCATGTTGTTGGTATAGTAAAAACGAAGCTGAGCCGTAACATGGCAGTGCTGCCCTGTTTCAGAAATAAGTACTGCTCCTATCCCCACGCCCGTCATGTTTGCAGCCCCGTCAAAGAAAAGCTTCCATCCCGGCTTCTAAACTTGTTCCAACTCATCAACATGCATCACCTCTTCATCAGGGAAATAAGTTTTCAAAGGTTCATAATCTTCATCAACTGGATTCTCGGCCAAATGGTCCGCCAAGGCCTGTGCTTTCATTGCAGTTCGAGTCACGTAGAGAATGTCAAACTCTATGAGCAGGATCTGCCACATTGCAAGCCTCTCTGTGGGCATAGGTAAAAGATATACTTCAATGGATCCAAGCAACATGTCCTCTCAAGCTGAGTGTACTTGACCTCGTATGGTGTGAATTTCTTGCCGAGATAATATATGACCTGCTCCTTCCTGCCGGTAATATCATGTTGACCCAATACACAGCCGAATGAATTGTCCAATACCGTCAAATATAGAATCAAAGGTCGCCCCGGTTTTGGCGGGACCAACACGAGTGGATTTGACAAATACCCCTTTATCTTATCAAACGCCTCCTGACATTCATTTGTCCACTTGACCTCAGTGTCTTTCTTTAACAGCTTGAAGATAGGCTCACAAGTTGTCGTGAGCTGAGCGATGAACCTGCTGATATAATTCAATCTCCCCAACAAACTCATCACCTCGGTCTTGTTCTTCGGAGGTGGCAATTCCTGGATGGACTTGATTTTCGATGGGTCCAATTCAATGCCCCGGCGGCTGACTACGAACTCCAACAACTTTCCAGACGACACCCCAAAAGCACACTTTGCAGGATTAAGCTTGAGATTGTACCTGCGAAGCCTTCGAAAGAATTTTTTCAGATCCCTGACATGGTCAGACTGCTTTCTAGACTTCACGATCACGTCATCCACGTACACCTCGATTTCCTGGTGTATCATATCATGGAATATTGTTGTCATTGCCCTCATATAGGTCGCCTCAACATTTTTCAAACCGAATGGCATGACCCAATAACAGTACGTTCCTTACGGTGTGATGAATGCTGTCTTTTCTGCATCTTCCTCGTCCATCAAGATCTGATGATAACCTGCGTAACTATCCCCAAAAGAACCAATCTCATGTTTGGCACAATTGTCAATCAATATATGGATGTTTGGCAGGGGAAAATTATCCTTCGGACTTGCTTTGTTGAGATCCCGATAATCAATGCACACCCTGGTCTTGCCATCCTTCTTTGGCACAAGCACAACATTGGCTAACCAGGTGGGATACCGCATGACCCGAATAACTTTCGTATCGAACTGCTTGGTGACCTCTTCTTTGATCTTTACACTCATATCCGTTTTGAACTTTCTCAGCTTCTGTTTGACAGGAGGGAATACGGGGTCAGTGGGCAACTTGTGAACCACTAAATTAGTGCTCAGACCCGACATGTCATCATAGGACCATGCAAAAACATCTTTGTATTCGAACAGTGCTTTAATTATCTCCTCCCTGAGTTGAGGTTCCAGATGGATACTTATTTTAGTTTTACGGACATTTTCTTGGTCCCCTAGATTAACTGCTTCTGTGTCATTCAAATTAGGTTTGGGCTTTTCCTTAAAATGACTTAGTTCCTTACTAATTTCTTCGCAGGCCTCATCATCCTCAAATTCCAATTCGTCATCACACTCAATTTCTTGTATTATTATTTCAGAGTTAGATTGACTTTTAAAACTGGGCCGAAGATTCCTCATGCATGTCATGTCATTGGTATCAGCATAAAAAGAACTGTACAAAAGAAGAAAACAAAATAAAATTAGAAGAAATGAAGGAAAAGGAATAATTGCATTTCATTGAATATAAAAATAACAGGGGTTTAACATCCAACTGGACGAAATATAATATCTGAATTACAGACCTTGTAATAATCCAGACAACTAAAGAAACTAAAAACCCACTACCAAGACTCCCTCCTGATAGGAAGAGGAGTAGCTTCCCATTCGTTGACTTTTGCACGTGGACCCATGAATTGCACATCTGCCCTGCTGGACCCTTCCCCAGCCTGAACCATGTTGACCTCGGCGAATAACTTTTCAAACCCCTTCTCCAAGTCTCCATCGGCACCAATCAGTGGTCCAGGGACCTTTGACAATAATTGCTTTCTGATACCCGGCCTGACGAATGACCTAGATAGACACGGGATTGGCCTTGGCAATGCTCATGCGTTCTGTTTCATTTTTCTAGCTCTTCTCATGTCTGCAATGGTAGGCTTGAACCCCAGACCAAAAGTATCTAGATTCTTTGGAAGAGAAACTGGCTGCACAATACCTTGCAGAGATGCACCCAAACCCTTGCCCGGTACGAAACCATTTTTCAACATTTCAACAACTACCATGACTGATGCAACAACCATCTTTGGAGTTGGAGCGCTCTTTCCTTCCGGAATTTTCTCTACTGATACTGTGTCGAAAACCTGATAAACCCATGGTCCCTTGCTATCGTCAACCTCTATGAACGGAACAATGTCACCATTGGGCACACATAAATTATCTTCGCCATGTACAACGATTTCCTGTCGATCCCATTCAAACTTGACCATTTGATGCAGAGTAGACGGGACTGCTTTGGAAGCATGGATCCAGGGTCGTCCCAACAACAGATTGTACGAAACAACCACATCAAGCACCTGGAATTCCATAGTAAATTCAACTAGCCCTATTGTGAGCTCAAGCACTATGTCTCCAACTGAATTTTTCCCTCCATCGTCGAATCCCCGAACGCAAATACTGTTCTTGTGAATTCTTTCACCTCCACTTGCATCTTGTTCAATGTGGAGAGAGGACAGATGTTCGTTCTAGACCCATTGTCAACCAGTACCCGAGTAACCACAGAATCTTCGCATTACACCGTTAGATAGAGGGCTCTATTGTGCGCGGTACCCTCCATGGGCAACTCATCATCAGAAAAAATGACTCGGTTTACCTCAAATATCTTGTTAGCTATCTTTTCCAAGTGGTTTACTGAGATTTTGTCAGGAACGTGGGCTTCGTTCAAGATCTTCATCAAAGCACGACGGTGTTCATCTAAATGGATCAATAATAACAAGAGCGAGATCTGAGCTGGTGTCTTCCTTAACTGCTCCATAATGGAATAGTCTTGCACTTTCATCTTTCTTAGAAATTCTTCTGCTTCTTCCTCAGTCACCGCTTTCTTCACCAACACTGGATTATCTTTCGAGGTTTTAGCTTTTCTCAACTCTTCGGGGGCAAATCATCTCCCTGATCGAGTAAAACCATGAGTCTCACACACTTCTTCTCTAACCTCTTTCCCCTGCTAAGTTACTGTCACTCGTTGATAATTCCACGGGACCGCCTTGCTGTTGACTACTGCAAGCTGAGTTACTGGTTTTATAATAACAGGCTCTGTGCGAGCACCCTTCACGATCACAATAGGTTTACTTGTAACCCCTGGTACCACCACTTTAGCTTTCTCCGGTCTCACTACAACAGTGCTTGAAGACCCTTCCTCGGCTACCACAACTGGCTTATTGTCTACCCCTTTCAACTGGACCACTGATTTTCTACTGGTTACCTTTTCATTGAGACTGGTTTCACTGGAACGGATCATCATCACCATCTGCGAGGGTTTCTTAGGCTCCCCTCCCTTGTGTATAAACTTAATCATATGGGTCTCATAGTGAGCTGACAGCGGATTCTGATTGATATTTGGTGGTTCTGGGGCCTGAACCTCTATCCGATGAGTATCAATAAGCTCTTTTACAGCTATTTTTAGTTTCCAACACTTCTCTGTGTCATGTCTCGGGGCCCCCGAACAATACTCACAACTCACCGAGCGTTCAAGATTTCTGGAAAGGGGATTAGGCATTTTGGCCTCGATCGGATTCAACATACCCAACTGTCTCAGTTCGTGGAATAGGCTGGTATATGATTCTCCTAATGGAGTGAAAGTCTTCTGCTTCTGCAACCTCTCATTCTTAAAAGCTTTATTGGGCCGAAAACCTATTCTAGGAGGATTTCTGTAGGCTTTTGGGGGTGGATGGGTATTTTGTGGAGCTTGGTAGGGACTCTGTGGAGCTGGCGCACGCCATTGTGCGTGAGCGGGGGTTGGGTATACGTTTGAGCGTGATGGACAAAAAAATGGGGATCTGGCGGTGGGTAATAGTGTTGTGGTGGGCTATATGGTGTGTGGGGGTAAGTTTGGGGATAGGGTTGAGACTGGTTGTAGTAAGGGGGAAGGTTCCTGGATCCGACCCAAGTTGCCGACTCGATCGTCGCAACATCCTCTTTCTTCTTCTTCCCGAGCACACCCCAGTACCGTTTTGAATAGCTTGAGTGGTTGCTTTGATCGCTGAATAACTCATGATCTTGTTGGACTTGAGTCTCTCCTCAACCATGCCTCCCATTTTCACAACTTCATTAAAGGACTTGCCCACTGCTGACACCAAATGACCAAAATAAGTGGGCTCCAAAGCCTGCAGGAAATAATCAACCATCTCACTCTCTTTCATTGAGGGGTCAACCCTCGCTGCTTGCTCTCTCCAACAGAACCCATATTCTCGGAAACTCTCACCGGGCTTCTTCTCGATCTTCGTCAATGACAGACGGTCTGGGATGATTTCAAGATTATACTAAAAATGACAGGCGAAAGCTTGGGCCAAATCGTCCTATGTGTACCACCTGCTATGATCTTGTCTGGTGTACCATTCTAGCGCCGACCCACTCAAACTTTAGCTGAAATACGCCATCAACAATTCATCTCTTCCACCTGCTCCTCTCATTTTGCTACAAAATTCTCTTAAGTGTGCTACTGGGTCACCGTGCCCATCGTACAGATCAAACTTGGGCATTTTGAACCCATCTGGTAATTGAACATTTGGGAACAGACATAAATCTTTGTAGGCCACACTTACTTGGCCCCCTAACCCCCTCAAATCTCGGAACGATTTCTCTAAGCTTTTGACCTTTCTGATCATCTCTTCATGCTCGGGGTTTTTAGGTGGTTTCTCGGTCTCTGCCGGGATATCAAGATGAGGAGTGTAAGGATATGGCTCTGGAACTTTGAAGGTGGGTTTAGGGGGATAGTACTGGTTGACATGAGTTTGGAACAGGGGTTCACTGGAAGATCGGTGTAATGTAGCAGGTGGAGGTGCTACAAAACAGGTGTAATTGGTGGAGGAGGGTATGGGACTTGTTTGAGTGGTGGAACTTGAGAAGTATGGAAAGTGGTGCCATGGCATTGTTGGTAGAGGGGGAAGGCTGGAGATGAGTTCACAGTGGGAGGCTCTGGAGGTTGGGCTGATGGTGGGATATAAGCAGGATTGGCGGGATAAACCGGTGGTAGATGTCTCTTCGCCCAAGCTTGGTACATTTCAGCCATCTGCTGCTTTAGCTTATACATTTCTTCCCTTATCGTATTAACGTCGATTTCTTCCACCTCTTTCGATGGGTCGACAATACTTGTTTCTGGTTCCTGGTCGACCATATTCAGCCTGTCTTTCGATCGGGTGTTGTAGGAGTGAGTTACCAGAATGCCAGTCAACTAACCACCTGCCTGGACTTAATACATCAAACAACAACCTTGTTAGCGATTAGGCTTTAACAGATTGGTAACTGCACATTGGGCATGAATGCACCTAAACAGTTAACCATCTCTATTACGTATTCGATCGGTTGCATGCGTCATTCCGGCCTTTTTTTCCCTTTGATTGCAAACCTCCCCCTTTTCTTTGTTTTTCTTTTCCTTCCTTTCGTTCTCTCTTTGTTTCTATTCTCTCTTGATTTTCTTATTTTCTCTCTCTTTTGTTTTTCCGCTCTTTCTTTCTCTCTTTTATTTGGTTACGGTCGAATCCTATGGAGATTGCCTACGTATCATGACCTCGCATGAATCAGACCAAGCGTAGTTCTTGTAGATAAGTGCAAAATAAAAGATTTTTGGGATTTTTAGTTTTCATAAAATAAAACAACAAATGCTTCCATTACAAACTCAAAACTAACAAATTCCAAAAGACTAACAGATTTCGATGCAAAGATGAAATACAGACTCCAAAAATAGACATTATATTCCAACAGAAGAAAATACAGACTCGAAAACAATTTGACGGACTCTAGCAGAAAGAAAACTCAACATGACTGACAGATGCTTAACAAAAAGGAAATGCAGACTCAAACAAAAAAAATCATGAATACATCAATGCTCCTAGTGCCCGCGGGACATCATTCGGTCTCGCCGTAGGCCTATATGTAAGCTCCCTCTGAAGTCGATCCAAGTCGTTCATTATCTGTTTAACAAATGTCATTACTGCTGCAAAGAAGGTAGTGCGAGTCATATCCTCACAAATCGGGCATTTCATAACGATGTAGTCAGCAATGCTTCTAATTCTCTCTCTTATGGCGCCCTTTTCTTGTAACAAACACCCAATCTGCTGGGCCCTGGCTTCCAAAGTTTGCTCAGCCGCATGATTTTTCTCCTGAAGTTGTTGCAAATCTATTTCTAATTGCGCCAATCCCGTATAACAATGTTCCCTTTCAACTTTGAAGTCTTTGGCCTGTTTGATCATTTTTTTTCCGTGGTGATGACCCTTTTCTTTAACCCTGCGACCTCATCGTCGTACCTTTCTCTCAATTGCTTAACCAGGCATACCCATTCGTCTGCGTTCTTAGCCAATTGTATTTGAGCCTTGGCTAGTTCACTTTCTACTTTGTTCAAATCGAAACTATAGTCACTCACTTTCTGCCTCAGGTTAGCTATGAGCTTTTCATCTCTGTCACTTCGGACTGGATTTTCTGCCACTACTTTTAATTTCTGAATTTGAGCTCAAAGGGCCTCATTTTCTTTGGCCATCTTTTTCTTTTCTCCTTCGTCCGCCACCACTTGCAAGCTATTCTCGAATTGAAATTCTCTGACTTGCTTCTCCAACTTGCTTATGGTAGCCCTATACTCGTTTTCTTTGGTCAGCCAATCCCATTGTACCTGAGCTCCGTCGGTGAATTGCTGGACATGGGGTCTCTTTGCGGGCCTGTCAGGCTCATGTTGAACTTGGGATATTTTACCATAGCAAGCAATATAACTGGGCTCCACCTCGCCTCTGGATAGGTCTCGTACTTGCGTGTTAGGCCCTAAGAATCTGCACTGATGCCAAACCCGATGCACTTTTTCTTCTGGGAAGGCCGCTTTTGGCATTAACTCAATAACTTGCTGACTCAAATCTTCATTGTGCGGGATGGTATGGTATCGGCCTAACTGACGTAAGACTCTGTGCGGAGCATAAGACTAGATACTCTGAAGACCCATCAATAGCAAAAAACACACCTTAGCCGACATATAGATTACTTCGTCGACTGAAAGCCAACCGAATGTCCATTCGATCTTATTTGCAGTCAAAGATCTCAGATGAGCATGCCATGCTTCCGTACCATCTGGAAACTCATAACCCTCTACTCGCTTTTCATGTTTTTCACTGCACTCGAGGCCAATCATATCGCAATTCAAGTATCCGGGACGGTGGCAAAGATATTCCTCTATCCATATTTGTAACAGCATATTGCACCCTTCAAAGAACTTTGCTCCTTCTCGACAACGAGTAAGAGCTCGGTAAAATTCTGCCAAGATCAACGAAACTATAGTCCCATTTGCCTTTTTCATTATAAAGTCAACTATCCCTACTAGCCCCATCTCTATGTTTCCGTCTTTTCTCGGGCAAACCAAAATACCCAAGAACGCCACTATGAAAGCTAATCCTCTTCAAGCTTCGCACTTGTCTTGATTCCAGCATGAGTAAGACCAGTATCTGGTGTTTCGAAGCCACGGGGGTTCCCGTATCGTCGGTACAGAAAGTAGAAGGTACAAAATCCTTTGGCCAAATTTCCATCTCGGATGTCCCGACTGATGCTTAACAAGTCCAAAAGTTTGTGAGGGGTCACTGCTCTTGGTGCTACCGGGTACTGACTTCTGAGATTCCCTTCGAACCCGACATAGCCTGCTATTTCTTACAGCGTAGGAGTTAACTCGAAATCCGCAAAGTGGAACACATTATGTGCTGGGTCCCAAAATGGTATCAAGGTTTCAATCATATCTTTTCTGGGCTTAACCTTCAAAAGCCCAATAAGATCGCCCAATGCTTTTGTCACAACTTTCCAGCTGTCGTCCCCCAAATCATGCCACCACATATGTAGCTCCAAAGGAATCTCTTCACGGACTGAGAAAGATTCATTTTGATTTGTGCTCATCCTGCACATTTATTAAGGTGATTTTAATTAAAAGAAAGCTATGACTCATTCTGACTTAAGAGAAAAGACTGTTTTCAAAGTTTTCCACAAAACATCCGGCCTTGCCAACAAGGCCTTTCAGCACTTCGAAAACGAAGATTTTAAGGCTGTGTCGGCTAACCAGTCAAAACCTTTAAAAGTGACCAAAAGTGGCTGTTCTTGCAAAAACAGCCTTCTGGTGCCCTTTTTAGGGACATTCGGCTGTTTTTGACAAGAATGGCATCGCCCTGATTATTTTCAAATTAAAGTAGAATTTTTGGGCTTTTGGGCTATTTTTGCATAAGGGAAGTTGGACCCGATGGGGGTTGCCTACGTATCTCACACCCTGTGAGAATCAAACTGGCGTAGTTCGGGCAAATAAGATGAACTATTTTGAAAACAAGAGTCTTTTTTTTATAAATAAAGCCATTTCTGAAAACAAAAACATTTTTTCTCTTATTAAAACAAAACGGGCTATTTTGAAAACAAAAGCCTTCTCTTTTCTTTTTTTTCCTTTTTCTTTCCCTTTTCATTTTCTTGAAAATTCGACAGAGTTTCGACACTATTTGGATATTGGTTTTTCAGAACAGGCGATTAACTCTTTTTACCCCTCATACTGCTATTTCTCTTTCCTCGACTTTTTCCGATATTCATAAGCCGGTCAGCATGCAAGTCCGAAACAAATAAATGCACAAGTAGCAAGTAGGATGCATCAGGATGGTTTTTTGTTTCGGGTGCACCTGTCCTAGACAGACCCAACCCCTGTGTTGAGTCTCCAAAGTCAAAATGCACATGATGCAAACAAACGTTCCTACTAGGGATCTGGCATGAGGTCTTGTTATACTAGGTTCAAAACCTGGGGTTTATTGTTCTAGACCTAGCTTACCCGAGCGGACAGCTCGAGCCGTGGGGGGGAAGCATACCGGGAATTTAGAAGCTTCGCCGGCTTTGCAACTTGTCCGAACCTTGTTCTAAATTTGGAATATGACTCTAACAGAAAATAAGTCACACGAAGTGCACACTTCTTCATGATTTAGAAGACTCAGAGAGAGGAGGGATTTCGCAACAGTTTATATATAGTTCACGGAGTATCAAAGCGGAAAAAGCAATCAATTAGCACATTAGGCCCAAATCATGTAACAAATTCAGACAATGGATAAAGCCAACTATAACAATTATTCTAAGCTCGAATTCTTGAACCCTGAACCAGACATTATGGGTTCGGTCCCCAGCAGAGTTGCCAGAACTGTCACACATCCTTTTTCTACCTACACCCCGGAAGGGTATAAATAAAAGATTTTTTCCAATTAAAGGACAACTGAAACGGGATTTATTATAAAAATTCAGAGTTGCCACTCGGGAGATTTATGGTGTCCCAAGTCACCGGTTGAATCCCGAATCGAGTAAAATATGACTCTATTTAACAGTCCGCGAACCAGAAATCCGAGTAAGGAATTCTGTTAACCCGGGAGAAGGTGTTAGGCATTCCCGAGTTCCGTGGTTCTAGCATGGTCGCTCAACTGTTATAATTGGCTTAATTATCTGATTTAATCCATTATGAACCTATGTGCCGATTTTAAACCCTTATCCACTGTTAATTATATTTAAAGAAGATTGAACGTCGTTTAAAACACGTCTTTGGATCGCGCCACATGAAATGCACCCGCAATCCTAAACATATTTTATTCAACATTTTAAGATTTGATTTGGGTCACATAAAATGCGCAACCGAGTTTAAGAAAGTAAGATTATTAAATAACGCGCCCTAAAGCAACTACGCCCTAAATGGCACGCCTCGAATTCTAAGAATTAAAATATTAACTAAGCGAAGGCCATGCATTTGAAGATTTTATTTGGCACGACCCCTCAATTCCAATTTTAAAAAAGGGAACTCGAACTAGACTTTGGAGGACCATAAGCCACTTATATTATCCAATATGGCTCACCTCGTAATGTAACTAGTGAGAATTCAATTAATTAGAGGACAGAATTATCAATACTTTTAAGACTAAAGTTTCAGAAGACATGTTTCTCAGAAGACCTGTGAGTGGAATCAAAGAGCATTGGGCTCGGAAGGCTGGCCCTACTGCCAAAAGACCTGGCATGCCCTGATACAGGCTCAACGCAAGCCCAAGCCGTAGAGAACATCGACAGATGAGGGACTCCAGATCGAGTCTCTACGCAGGCAAAACATCAGAATTATCTGAATTACTGGCCCTGATCTCATTAACTGGGCCATCGCTAGGCCCAAGTTCAGATTCGCCCTTTGTGCACAGTGGAGTGACTGTAAAGAATTCAAGATAATACATGAAACATAAGATGGAATTGACCTCCCACTTCTGAATCTCAATTATTCAAGCTTGAGATGACCAACCATTCTCTGCAAAAATGCTCAGTGTACAATTAACTACTGCACTTCAATTCAGCAACTCGGTGAAACATGAAATGAAACTAACATGAAATGAAATGAATTTTAACTATCAACTAATCATTATGAGTTGGAAAACCACAAATCTAACTCAAACATGTTCATAATCAACACAAAGATAAACTAATGCTTCTGAGCTTTAGCCCATTAATTGAACATTCTGAATTGAAACAGCTAATCTAAACTAAATATGCTCACAACCAACAACAAAATGAATTGACACCTGCTTCTATTATTAGAATACTGTGGACCAATTCTTCCCCTTTAACACAATTCCAACACCCATGAAATTCAATGAATACATTTTGTCAAACTAATATATAAGTACATGATCAAATTAACACAATTAACATGTTATCAAAGCTTAAGTGAGCTATTCAGCAAACAAATATCAACACCATTTATACCACAAGATTCCTCAAGAATGCATCTGTCCTGAATTTAACTCAGTTAACAGGTTATTTCCAAGTCTTATAACAGTACCAAATCTAATACAACTCAAGGAATTCAGATATTTAGAATAAAAAACTACCTAGCATACACCAAGAATCAAGTAACGAAAACAGACATTATAAAGAACTACTACAGATAGACTATTATCATTTCTTAACTTCATTTTCATTTCCCTCTTCAAATTGGATTTCACATTGGGTAAAGTTCAAAAGGTGTACCTGTAAATGGACAGAGAAAAATAGGTAAGGAGCAGTAAGCTGCAGCAGAGATGTCAAACAGGAAGCAGCACCACAGAATCAGCTAAACCCAGATTTGAACAGTCAAGATAGTGAAATCAACTTCAGGCATTCAGTAGAATAGTAAACCCAACCCCAAGCTTGAACCAGAATTTTCCAAAATCATAATTCTAATCCATTTGTACCCTCAGATGAACCAAAGTTGTTTGGAAATTGAAAGATTCAAAAATCACTGAAAAAATCAATGGAACAGTAAAAATCAACCATTTGTATTTTTTTTGGATTTTTTTTCTCTTTTCCGTCTCTTAGGTCTCTTCCCTCTGCCTTTTAATGCAATAAATGTTGACTTTATAAGCAAGAAAGTAGGGCAACCTAACTAATCAACAGATTTGCACTTCGACCCTTTTTGAATTTCCATTTTAGCTTAGACACCCTTAGTTTTTATTCAGTTTTTGCAAAGAAGTCCCCTCCCTAGCTTCCTAGAAGCTTCCCAAGCAGTTACACAAAGATTTCCCTAATCAGACTACCCAAATTACCCCCTATGACCCTGTTGTTACCCTTCTAACCAAACAGAATCTGGGTCCAATTGACTCAATGGTTCAAACCAGACCTGGTCTATAAGACCGGGCTGGATCCTTTCTCCTGGGCCTCCATCTAATAGAGCCCATATAGAATCGTTGGGCTAGACAGAATTGCCCAAGAGAAGTTCAGATTTGCTTTCTTTGAAAACTAAAAAAAATGAAATAACACACAGAACAAAGAAATTAAACGACATGAACGAACAACTTTAATTTTAAAACACATAAACAAAACCAATTATAAAAAAAGTAAAAGGAGATGAAGACTAGGACTTTAAATGAAACAAAAAGAAGAAGAAGAGGAAAAAACAAAAAAAATGAAAGGAAAGAAATGAAACTGAACATACCTAAAACCAGGCAGGTAAAATCTTGCAAACTTTTATAGGAATCTTCGATTTTTTTGACTGGAACGGGCCTTAATCGTATGTTCTCAAGCGAAAATAGACGATTAAGATCGATTTCGGCCTCAAAATTTCATCAACTCAACGATTTGGGGTCTTGGTATTTTAGCGCTCCGATCTTCGATTTAAGATTCGAAAAGGATTAGGGTGATTCGAGGGGAAATGATGCCGGATTGGGGAAGAGGGAGCCATAGTGGTTAAGTGGTGTGATTTTGGTGGCGTTTGGAGCCGGCGTCGCCAGGCTTGGGCGGTGGGAGTTAGGGCGGCGTCGCTAGGGTTTGTTAGGGGTAAGGGAGTTCTGAACGGTGAGGAAGATAAGTGAAGGGTAGGGGGCGTTTGGACATTTATATATCAGACGAGGTTAGTTCTAGACCGTTAGATCGACTAACCTCGACGGTCTAGATTAAACTTAAACTAAACGGGGTCGTTTGGTGAGGGAGGGGTCTGAACCGGGTTGGGGCGCGGGTATTGGGCTCAGACGGGGCGGGTTTCAGGGATTTTAATTGGGCTGGGAGAAAATGAGCTGATTTTTGCCCAAAAACCCGATCCTCTATAAATCAAAATTTTCTCCTTTTCTTTTTATTTCCCAAAATTCTTTTCCCTTTTCTCTTTTTTTTCAAGAAAATTAAAAATACACCTAAATTACTCTCTAAATCAAATTATGCTACCAAATTAAATTAATCAACCCTAAATAATAATTATCACAACTAATTAAATACCAAATTAAAGGAAAACCACCAAAATTCAAAACTAAAAATTAAAAATGCCAAATAAGTTATTTTTGTGATCTTTCTATTTTTTTATAAAAAACTAAATTACTAATTAATTTAAGAATAAAAAGTTAGATTATAAATGCAAATGCAGCCTACTTTTGTATTTTTCATTAATTAAACAAAAATAAAAATGCGCAGCCAAATGCAAATAATTAGCAGAAAATGCTACAAAATTGCAAATAATGAAAAGAAATTATTTTGTTTTGAATTTATGGGAACAATTCATATAGGGCAAAAATCACGTGCTCACAGCTGCCCCTATTTTCTCTGAAACACGAAGAGTTTTCTTGCAAAGATAAGTGAGCGGATACGAGCGATTTTGCCCGTTTGAATACTCCGTGGGAAGCATCTTTGAAAAAGTTGACCGCACCCTGCTTCTGAGTTTGCCTACATATCCTTGGCTAAAAAGGAATCAGGTCAGTGTAGTTCAGGAATGTTTGGTAGCTGGGACTACCATGAAGCTGGGCTTCCACTGTTGCTGTTGTTGCTGCTTACTGAACCATTACACCGTCAAAATAAAACAAGAAGCTAGACTATACTATGATCTATGGATTACAAAAGTCATATCTATATCTTCAAGCTTGCTCTCGTGTTTCTTGTTGCCTTGTTGTCCTCCATTCTCTCGGTGATATCCATTTGTCGTCCCCTTGAATTGTAAGCTAAAATGTTTTCCCCTTCTTCAGGTGGGTGCCTGACCGCTGAACTCGATACATATTCCCATGCTAACCAGGCAGGCTCCTGACTTCAAAATGTGAATGTATTCCCATGCTATCTAGGCGGGATCCTGAATTTAACAAAAATAGACAAAAAGAAAGAAAATTTTCTGCACCACTTTAGGTATGTGGGCCTATGTGTAAGTGTAAAACGAATTACATTACCGAATATCAACAAGAACCTGAAAGCTAAACTTGAATTGTACTCCCTTGTTTTCTAGATGGGCTCTTGATTGCTGACTGGAAATGTGTTCCCTGCTCTCCAGGCGGGCTCCTGACTGCTGAACTTTCATGTATTCCCTGCTCTTCAGGCGGGCTCCTGATTGCTGACTTGAAATGTATTCCCTGCTCTCCAGGTGGACTCCTGACTTCAACTTGAAATGTATTCCCTTGTTCTCCAGGCGGGCTCCTGACTTCAGAATAGACAAAACAAAGGATTTGGAAGCTAAATTTAAATTGTACTCCCTTGTTCTCCAGGCGGGCTCCTTACTGCTTCTCTTGAAAGTATTCCCTGCTCTTCAGGTGGGCTCCTGACTTCAACTTGAAATGTATTCCCTGCTCTCCAGGCGGGCTCCTGACTTCAACTTACAATGTATTTCCTGCTCTCCAAGCGGGCTCCTGACTTCAGAATAGACAAAACAAAGGATTTGAAAGCTAAATTTAAATTGTACTCCCTTGTTCTCCAGGTGGGCTCCTGACTGCTCTCTTGAAAGTGTTCCCTGCACTTCAGGCGGGCTCCTGACTTCAACTTGAAATGTATTTCTTGCTCTCCAGGCGGGCTCCTGACTTCAACTTGCAATGTATTCCCTGCTCTCCAGGCGGGCTCTTGACTTCAACTTGAAATGTATTCCCTTATTCTCCAGGCGGGCTCCTGATTTCAACATAGACAAAACGAAGAATTTGAAAGCTAAAACTTAAATTGTACTCCCTTGTTCTCCAGGCGGGCTCCTGACTGCTGCGCTTGAAAGTATTCCCTGCTCTCCAGGCGGGCTCCTGACTGCTGACTTGAAATGTATTCCCTGCTCTCCAGGCGGGCTCCTGACTTCAACATAGACAAAACAAAGAATTTGAAAGCTAAAATTTAAATTGTACTCCCTTGTTCTCCAGGCGGGATCCTTACTGCTACGCTTGAATGTATTCCCTGCTCTCCAGGCGGGCTCCTAACTGCTGACTTGAAATATATTCCCTGCTCTCCAGGCGGGCTCCTAACTTCAAAAAAACAACCAAAAACAAAGAAAATTTTCTGCCCCAGTTTGATGGCTGGGGACAGATGTGATTGTAAAACTAAATCATATTACCAAGTATTACTAAGGATTTGAAAGCTAGGTCCCTTTATTCAGGGGGGTCCTGACAACTCTTAACTAAACGACAATTTAAAATCTAAGTTATATCTTCTATAGGTGTGACTTCTACTAAATCTTGCTATCTAAGAGGATCTTTAAACTACTCCCCATTATCTAGGAGGGTCCTAAAAATCAAAGGTCAAATTTTATCTTAAGGGTGACAACTTTCATGTCTGAATTATACTACCCTATAGCAGAGTTTACGCTAAATGTTGTTATCTAATCGAAATCTTAAAGCTAAGTCCCATTATTCATGGGAGTCCTGGAAACTCCTAATTAAATCCTATCTCGAACATGCAAACTTCTAAGCTAACTTATATTCTTTTGGGATACATTTATGCTTGATTATGCTATTTTTGAACTTTAAACTAGGTCCCATTTTCCAGGAGGGTCCTGAAAATCAAAAATCAAACTTGTCTGGTGATTGCCTTTCTCCACAGAGAGTTTCTCCGAATCCAACGAATTTTCTGCCCCTGTTTCAATCAAAGAAAATTTTGTCAATTTAAATTGGTGGTTAGATGATGGCATCCTTGTTGAAGGTCTTTCTGCTGCAATGTTTGTTCTGACTGGCTTCTCCGAACTGGCCCTGAACCGCTTTGACTTTTTAACTGACTTTCAAGCCCCATGACCTTTGACGAGCCGAGTGTTATATACCCCCGCTGTTGTTTTACCTCTGACCCCTTTATCTGAACTTTTGCGTCTCCCATGACATTACCAAACTATTCCACTGGAGAAGCTTCCGGTGATTCCTTGTATCCCCCTCTTACATCATGTTATCCTTAGTATGCTTTGACTGCTCCGTGCTTTGCAATTTTGGAAGTTGGTAGTGAGCTTTGAAATCCTTTTCACTTGATTTGAACAAGACTGACATTGAAACATCTTTAGATAAATACCTAAAAGAAAATGAAATGCAATGACTTTGCGGGTTAAAGATAAGAAGAATCCAAAACCAGATGGCTGCTACAAAAGGAAAAAGAAAAAGAAACTTATCTGAATGGAACAGCTGGTACAAATGATCATGACATGCATTTCAGATTAATCGGTCCAATCTGTCCAACCAATCAACTTTCAGTTGCCGTACTTCGTTGCCCCGGAATTTCCATGACCTGATTACTTTACTCAAACCTTGACCTTGGTCATCCTGCGACGCCTTGAAAGTTTTTCACCAGTAGACCTCTTTCATTCGTTCATCTCTCAACTCACTTTGCCTTACGGTGCCCGTGAGGGTTTTCACCAATAAGACTCTCTCATTTTATTTCTCTCAACTCCCGTCGCCTTACGGTGCCTGTGAAGGTTTTCACCAATACGACTCTCTCATTTTTATTTTTCCTGCTTGAACCAAAGTGTTGCCCCTGACATGAATTACATTTACCTGCTCGACTTGGCATTTCTCAAAGACTGATTAGAAGGTCTTTCTTTGGACCGTAATGTGGGCTTTTGGACAGGTCTAGGAAGAAAGGGTATAAAAGGCTCAACACAATTCAAATGGGCTAGAATTACAACTTTCGGGATCAGGTTTGCCACAACAACCACGACTTCTGCCCCAGTTTCTTGCTTGGGGACTTTTGGATTTTTGTTTCGATTAGACCGAACCGTGAGGCTGCCTACATATCCTTAAAAGGAATCAGGTCGAATGTAGTTCATGACATAGGAATTACTTTGTTGTTGTGATTTTCTCTTTTCTCTTTCTTCTTCTCTTCTTTTTCCTCTCTCGCTTTTCTCTTTTTTTTTTCTTTTTTTCTTTTTCTTCTTTTGCTTTCCTCTTTTCCTTTCCTTTTCTTTCTCTTTCCTTATTCCTTTTCTTATCTTTCATGCTTGTGTTTCTGATATTCGCTACTAATTCCGAAAGAGGGGTAAGAAAGAAAATAAATAAGGCTCAAAAGGGGTGACGAGGGATCAATTATTTAGATAGCAGAACAAAACGCCTTCGTCATTTCAATCTTCAAAATATGCCAAGTACAAACAAGTACAATCAAACAAAGAAATCATACATAGTATCTCTTGACCGCATCGGAAGTGATAGCCATTTCCACACATTTCCCTTCTACATCTGTCAAATATAGCGCGCCATTGGACAACACCCTAGTTACGACAAATGGCCCCTACCAGTTTGAGACAAACTTTCCTTTTGCTTAAGCCTGATGAGGCAAGATATGTCTCAACACTAACTGACCCACTTCGAACTTCCATGGACGTACCTTCTTGTTATATGCTCTCGCCATTCTCTATTGGTATAGTTGACCGTGACATACTGCTGCCAATATCTTTTCATCAATCAGACTTAATTGCTCCAAGCGGGTTTTGACCCATTCAACGTCATCAATTTCTGCCTCAGCGACAATCCGAAAGGATGGGATTTTAATTTCTACGGGTATTACTGCCTATGTGCCATACACCAACAAATAAGGAGTGGCCCCTACTGAAGTGCGAATAGCAGTGCGATAACCCAACAATGCGAATGGTAACTTCTCATGCCACTGTCTGGACCCTTCTACCATTTTTTGAAGTATCTTCTTTATATTCTTGTTGGCTGCCTCGACTGCTCCATTCGCTTTGGGGCGATATGGGGTGGAATTGCGATGTATAATCTTAAACTACTGACATGTCTCCGTCATCAGATGACTGTTGAGATTAGCGCCATTATCCGTGATGATTACCTTCGGAATCCCAAACCGACAGATGATATTTGAATGCACAAAATCAATCACTGCTTTCTTGGTCACAGATTTGAAAGTTTTCGCTTTAACCCACTTGGTGAAGTAATCAATGGCTACCGGAATAAACCTGTGTCCGTTTGACGTTGCTGGCTCGATGGCCCAATGACATCCATGCCCCAAGCAATAAAAGGCCATGGTGCAGACATTGCATGTAATTCATATGGTGGAGAATAAATCAAATCTCTATGCACTTGGCACTGATGGCATTTGCACACAAAACTAATGCAAGTAATAACCTGCTCAGAGAATCTTCTTTGTCAGAACGTACCCACTCATATGCGGTCCACAAATACCGGAGTGTACCTCAGTCATGATAACTGTGGCCTGTCTGGCATCTATGCATCTTAGCAATCCAAGATCTGGAGTTCTTTTGTATAACACCCCTTCACTGAAGAAAAATCCACTTGTTAATAGTCGAATTGTGGTTTTTTGATCACCAGTGACCTGTACCGGATATACCCCCATCCGGAGGTATTCTTTGATATCATGGAACCATGGCTCCCCATCAAGTTCTTCTTCTACCATATTACAGCAAGCATGCTGATCGCGGACCTGAATCTGCAAAGGGTCCACATAAGCCTTATCTGGATGATGTAACATTGACGCCAGAGTGGCCAAAGCATAGACGACTTCATTATGGATCCTCGGGATATGCCTGAATTCTATCGACTGAAACCATTGACAAAGATCATGCAAACACTGTCTGTACGGTATGAGTTTCAAATCCCGTGTTTCTCATTCTCCCTGAATTTGGTGCACCAGAAGGTTCGAGTCTCCCAAGACCAAGACTTCCTGGACACCCATATCCACAGCTAACCTCAAACCTGGAATACATGCCTCGTACTCAGCCATGTTGTTGGTATAGTAAAAACGAAGCTGAGCCGTAACAGGGTAGTGCTGCCCTGTTTCAGAAATAAGTACTGCTCCTATCCCCACGCCCTTCATGTTTGCGGCCCCGTAAAAGAAAAGTTTTTATCCCCACTTCTCAACTTGTTCCAACTCATCAACATGCATCACCTCTTCATCAGGGAAATAAGTTTTCAAAGGTTCATAATCTTCATCAACCGGATTCTCGGCCAAATGGTCCGCCAAGGCCTGTGCTTTCATTGCAGTCCGAGTCACGTAGAGAATGTCAAACTCAGTGAGCAGGATCTGCCACTTTTCAAGCCTCCCTGTGGGCATAGGCTTCTGAAAGATATACTTCAATGGATCCAAGCGAGATATGAGATAGGTAGTGTAAGATGACAAATAATGTTTCAGTTTCTGTGCCACCCAAGTTAGGGCGCAACACGTTCTTTCAAGGTGAGTATACTTAACCTCGTAGGACGTGAATTTCTTGCTAAGATAATAGATGACCTGCTCCTTCCTTCCAGTGATATCATGTTGACCCAATACACAGCCGAATGAATTGTCCAATACCGTCAAATATAGAATCAAAGGTCGCCCTAGTTCTGGCGGGACCAACACGGGTGGATTTGACAAATACCCCTTTATCTTATCAAACGCCTCCTGACATTCATCTGTCCACTTGACCGCAGCGTCTTTCTTTAACAGCTTGAAGATAGGCTCACAAGTTGTCGTGAGCTGAGCGATGAACCTGCTGATATAATTCAATCTCCCCAACAAACTCATCACCTTGGTCTTGTTCTTCGGAGGCGGCAATTCCTGGATGGCCTTGATTTTCGATGGGTCCAATTCAATGCCCCGACGGCTGACTACGAACCCCAACAACTTTCCAGACGGCACCCCAAAAGCACATTTTGCAGGATTAAATTGAGATTGTACCTGCGAAGCCTTCGGAAGAACTTCTTTAGATACTTGACATGGTCAGACTACTTTCTAGACTTCACGATCATGTCATCCACGTACACCTCGATTTCCTGGTGTATCATATCATGGAATATTGTTGTCATTGCCCTCATATAGGCCGCCTCAACATTTTTCAAACCGAATGACATGACCCAATAACAGTACGTTCCTTACGGTGTGATGAATGCCGTCTTTTCTGCATCTTCCTCGTCCATCAAGATCTGATGATAACCTGCGTAACTATCCCCAAAAGAACCAATCTCATGTTTGGCACAATTGTCAATCAATATATGGATGTTTGGCAGGGGAAAATTATCCTTCGGACTTGCTTTGTTGAGATCCCGATAATCAACGCACACCCTGGTCTTGACATCCTTCTTTGGCACAAGCACAACATTGGCTAACCAGGTGGGATACCGCGTGACCCGAATAACTTTCGTATCGAACTGCTTGGTGACCTCTTCTTTGATCTTTACACTCATATCCGTTTTGAACTTTCTCAGCTTCTGTTTGACAGGAGGGAATGCGGGGTCAGTGGGCAACTTGTGAACCACTAAATCAGTGCTCAGACCCAGCATGTCGTCATAGGACCATGCAAAAACGTCTATGTATTCGAACAATGCTTTAATTATATCCTCCCTGAGTTGAGGTTCCAGATGGACACTTATTTTAGTTTTACGGACATTTTCTTGGTCCCCTAGATTAACTGCTTCTGTGTCATTCAAATTAGGTTTGGGCTTTTCCTCAAAATGACTTAGTTCCTTACTAGTTTCTTCATAGGCCTCATCATCCTCAAATTCCAACTCGTCATCACACTCAATTTCTTGTATTATTATTTCAGAGTTATATTGGCTTTTAAAACTGGGCTGAAGATTCCTCATGCATGTCATGTCATTGGTATCAGCATAAAAAGAACTGTACAAAAGAAGAAAACAAAATAAAATTAGAAGAAATGAAGGAAAAGGAACAATTGCATTTCATTGAATATAAAAATAACAGGGTTTTAACACATCCAACTGGACGGAATATAATATCTGAATTACAGACCCTTGAATAATCCAGAAAACTAAAGAAAATAAAAACCCACTACCAAGACTCCCTCCGGATAGGAAGAGGAGTAGCTTCCCAGTTGTTGACTTTTGCACGTGGTCCCACGAATTGCACATCTGCCCTGCTGGACCCTTCCCCAGCCTGAACCGTGTTGACCTCGGCGAATAACCTTTCGAACCCCTTCTCCAAGTCTCCATCGGCACCAATCAGTGGTCTAGAGACCTTTGACAACAGTTGCTTTCTGATACCCGGCCTGACGAATGACCTAGACAGACGCGGGATTGGCTTTGGCAATGCCCATGTGTTCTGTTTCATTTTTCTAACTCTTCTCATGTCTGCGACGGTAGGCTTGAACCCCAGACCAAAAGTATCTAGATTCTTTGGAAGAGAAACTGGCTGCACAATACCTTGCAGAGATGCACCCAAACCCTTGCCCGGTACAAAACCATTTTTCAATATTTCAACAGCTACCATGACTGATGCAGCAGCCATCTTTGGAGTTGGAGCGCACTTTCCTTCTGGAATTTTCTCTACCGATACTGTATCGAAAACCTGATAAACCCATGGTCCCTTGCCATCGTCAACCTCTATGAACGGAACAATGGCACCATTGGGCACACACAAATTATCTTCGCCATGTACAATAATTTCCTGTCGATCCCATTCAAACTTGACCATTTGATGCAGAGTAGACGGGATTGCTTTGGCAGCATGGATCCAGGGCCGTCCCAACAACAGATTATACGAAAGAACCATATCGAGCACCCGGAATTCCATAGTAAATTCAACTGGCCCTATTGTGAGCTCAAGCACTATGTCCCCAATTGAATTTTTCCCTCCATCGTCGAATCCCCAAACGCAAATACTGTTCTTATGAATTCTTTCACCTCCACTTGCAGCTTGTTCAATGTGGAGAGAGGACAGATGTTCGCGCTAGACCCATTGTCAACCAGTACCCGAGTAACCACGGAATCTTCGCATTTCACCATCAGATAGAGGGATCTATTTTGCTCGGTACCCTCCACGGGCAACTCATCATCAGAAAAAATGACTCGGTTTACCTCAAATATCTTGTTAGCTATCTTTTCCAAGTGGTTTACTGAGATTTTGTCAGGAACGTGGGCTTCGTTCAAGATCTTCATCAAAGCACGAAGGTGTTCGTCTGAATGGATCAATAATGATAAGAGCGAGATCTGAGCTGGTGTCTTCCTTAACTGCTCCATAATGGAATAGTCTTGCACTTTCATCTTTCTCAGAAATTCTTCTGCTTCTTCCTCAGTCACCGCTTTCTTCACCAACACTGGATTATCTTTTGAGATTTTAGCTTTTCTCAACTCTTCGGGGGTAAATCATCTCCCTGATCGAGTAAAACCATGAGTCTCACACACTTCTTCTCTAACCTCTTTCCCCTGGTAAGTTACTGTCACTCGTTCATAATTTCACGGGACCGCCTTGCTGTTGACTACTGGAAGCTGAGTTACTGGTTTTATAATTACAAGCTCTGTGAGAGCACCCTTCATGGTCCCAACAGGTTTACTTGTAACCCCTAGTACCACCACTTTAGCTTTTTCTGGTCTCACTGCAACAGTGCTTGAAGACCCTTCTTCAGCTACCACAACTGGCTTATTGTCTACCCCTTTCAACTGGACCACTGATTTCCTACTGGTTACCTTTTCCTTGAGACTGGTTTCACTGGAACGAATCATCATCACCGTCTACGAGGGTTTCTTAGGCTCCCCTCCCTTGTGTATCAACTCAATCATATGGGTCTCATGGTGAGCTGGCAGCGGATTCTGATTGATATTTGGTGCTTCTGGGGCCTGAACCTCGATCCGATGAGTATCAATAAGCTCTTGCACAGCTGTTTTCAGTTTTCAACACTTCTCTATGTCATGTCCCGGGGCCCCCAAACAATACTCACAACTCACCGAGCGGTCAAGATTTCTGGGAAGGGGATTCAGCATTTTGGCCTCGATCGGATTCAACATATCCAACTGTCTCAGTCCTTGGAATAGGCTGGTATATGATTCTCCCAATGGAGTGAAAGTCTTCTGCTTCTGCAACCTCTCATTCTTAAAAGCTTGATTGGGCGGAAAACCTGTTCCAGGAGGATTTTTGTAGGCTTTTGGGGGTGGATGGGTATTTTGTGGAGCTTGGTAGGGACTCTGTGGAGCTGGCGCACGCCATTGTGCGTGAGCGGGGGGTTGGGTATAGGTTTGTGCGTGATGGACAAAAAAATCGGGATCTGGCGATGGGTAGGGTTGAGGCTGGTTGTAGTAACGGGGAAGGTTCCTGTATCCGGCCCAAGCTGCCGACTCGATCGTCTCAACATCCTCTTTCTTCTTCTTCCCAAGCACACCCCCAGTACCGTTTTGAATGGCCTGAGTGGTTGCTTTGATCGCTGAATAACTTATGATCTTGTTGGACTTGAGTCCCTCCTCAACCATGCCTCCCATTTTCACAACTCCATTAAAGGACTTGCCCACTACTGACACCAAATGACCAAAATAAGCGGGCTCCAAAGCCTGCAGGAAATAATCAACCATCTCACTCTCTTTCATCGAGGGGTCAACCCTTACTGCTTGCTCTCTCCAACAGAACCCATATTCTCGGAAACTCTCACCGGCTTCTTCTCGATCTTCGTCAATGACAGACGGTCTGGGATGATTTCAAGATTATACTGAAAATGACAGGCGAAAGCTTGGGCCAATTCGTCCCATGTGTACCACCTGCTATGATCTTGTCTAGTGTACCATTCTAGTGCCGACCCACTCAAACTTTGGCTGAAATACGCCATCAACAATTCATCTCTTCAACCTGCTCCTCTCATTTTGCTACAAAATCCTCTTAAGTGTGCTACTGGGACAACTTGCCCATCGTACAGATCAAACTTGGGCATTTTGAACCTAGCTGGTAACTGAACATCTGGGAACAAACATAAATCTTTGTAGGCCACACTTACTTGGCCCCCTAACCCCCTCATATCTCGAAATGATTGCTCTAAGCTTTTGACCTTTCTGATCATCTCTTCATTCTCAGGGTTTTTAGGTGGTTTCTCGGTCTTTGCCGGGATATCAAGATGAGAAGTGTAAGGATATGGCTCTGGAACTTTGAAGGTGGGTTCAGGGGGATAGTACTGGTTGTCATGAGTTTGGAATAGGGGTTCACTGGAAGATCGGTGTAATGTAGCAGGTGGAGGTGCCACAAAAACAGGTGTAATTGGTGGAGGAGGGTATGAGACTTGTTTGAGTGGTGGAGCTTGAGAAGTATGGGAAGTGGTGCCATGGCATTGTTAGTAGAGGGGGAAGGCTGGAGATGAGTTCACAGTGGGAGGCTCCGGAGGTTGGGCTAATGGTGGGATATAAGCAGGATTGGCAGGATAAACCGGTGGTGGATGCCCCTTCGCCCAAGCTTGGTACATTTGAGACATCTGCTGCTTCAGCTTATACATTTCTTCCCTCATTGCATTAACGTCTATTTCTTCCACCTCTTTCGATGGGTCGGCAATACTTGTTTCTGGTTCCTGGTCGACCATATTCAGCCTGTCTTTCGATCGGGTGTTGTAAGAGTGAGTTGCCAGAATGCCAGTCAACTAACCATCTGCCTGGACTTAATACATCAAACAACAACCTTGTTAGCGATTAGGCTTTAACAGATTGGTAACCGCACATTGGGCATGAATGCACCTAAACAGTTAACCGTCTCTATTATGTATTTGATCGGTTGCATGCGTCATTCCGACCTTTTCTTTCTTTTTCTTTTCCTTCCTTTCGTTCTCTCTTTGTTTCTATTCTCTCTTGATTTTCTTATTTTCTCTCTCTTTTGTTTTTCCGCTCTTTCTTTCTCTCTTTTATTTGGTTACGATCGAATCCTATGGATATTGCCTACGTATCATGACCCCACATGAATCAAACCAAGTGTAGTTCTTGTAAATAAGTGCGAAATAAAACATTTTTGGGATTTTTACTTTTCATAAAATAAAACAACAAATGCTTCCATTACAAACTCAAAACTAACAAATTCCAAAAGACTAACAGATTTCGATGCAAAGATAAAATACAAACTCCAAAAATAGACATTATATTCCAACAGAAGAAAATACAGACTTGAAAACAATTTGACGGACTCTAGCAGAAAGAAAACTCAACATGACTGACAGACGCTTAACAAAAAGGAAATGCAGACTCAAACGAAAAAAATCATGAATACATCAATGCTCCTAGTGCCCGCGGGACATCATTCGGTCTCTTTGAAGTTGACTCCAAGTCGTTTCTTATCTGTTTAACAAATGTCATTACTGCTGCAAAGAAGGTAGTACGAGTCATATCCTCACAAATATGGCACTTCATAACGATGTAGTCGGCAATGCTTCTAATTCTCTCTCTTATGGCGCACTTTTCTTGTAACGAACGCCCAATCTGCTGAGCCCTAGCTTCCAAAGTTTGCTCAACCACATGATTTTGCTCCTGAAGTTGTTGCAAATCTATTTCTAATTGCGCCAATGCCGTATAACAATGTTCCCTTTCAACTTTGAAGTCTTTGGTCTGTTTGATCATTTTGTTTTCCGTGGCGATGACCTTTTTCTTTAACCCTGCAACCTCATCATCGTACCTTTCTCTCAATTGCTTAACCAGGCGTACCCGTTTGTCTGCGTTCTTAGCCAATTGTTTTTGAGCCTTGGCTAGTTCACTTTCTGCTTTGTTCAAATCGAAACTATAGTCACTCACTTTCTGCCTCAGGTTAGCTATGAGCTTTTCATCTCTGTCACTTCGGACTGGATTTTCTGCCGCTACTTTCAATTTCAGAATTTGAGCTCGAAGGGCCTCATTTTCTTTGACTAGCTTTTTCTTTTCTCCTTCGTCCACCGCCACTTGCAAGCTATTCTCGAATTGAAGTTCTCTGACTTGCTTTTCCAACTTGTTTATGGTAGCCCTGTACTCGTTTTCTTTGGTTAGCCAATCCCATTATACCTGAGCTCCGTCGGTGAATTGCTGGACATGCGGTCTCTTTGCGGGCCTATCAGGCTCATGTTGAATCCAGGATCTTTTACCATACCAAGCAATATAACTGGGCTCCACCTCACCTCTGGATAGGTCTCGTACTTCCGTGTTAGGCCCTAAGAATCTGCACTGATGCCAAACCCGACACACTTTTTCTTCTGGGAAGGCCGCTTTTGGCATTAACTCAATGACTTGCTGACTCAAATCTTCATTGTGCGGGATGGTCTGGTATCGGCCTAACTGACGTAAGACTCTGTGCAGGGCATAAGGCTGGATACTCCGAAGACCCATCAATAGCAAAAAACACACCTCAGCCGACATATAGATTACTTCGTCAACTGAAAGCCAACCGAATGTCCATTGGATCTTATTTGCGGTCAAAGATCTCAGATGAGCATGCCATGCTTCCGTACCATCTGGAAACTCATAACCCTCTACTCGCTTTTCATGTTTTTCAATGCACTCGAGGCTAGTCATACCACAATTCAAGTATCCGGGATGGTGGCAAAGATGTTGCTCCATCCATATTTGTAACAACATATTGCACCCTTCAAAGAACTTTGCTCCTTCTCGACAACGAGTAAGAGCTTGGTAAATTTCTGCCAAGATCAACGGCACTATAGTCCCATTTGCCTTTTTCATCATAAAGTCAGCTATCCCTACTAGCCCCATCTCTATGTTCCCGTCTTTTCTCGAGAAAACCAAAATACCCAAAAATGCCACTATGAAAGCTAATCTCCGAGCTTCCCACTTGTCTTGATTCCCAGCATGAGTAAGACCAGTATCTGGTGTTTCGAAGCCACGTGGATTCCCGTATCGTCGGTACAGAAAGTCGAAGGTACAAAATCCTTGGCCAATTTCCATCTCGGATGTCCCGACTGATGCTTAACAAGTCCAAAAATTTGTGAGGGGTCACTGCTCTTGGTGCTACCGGGTACTGACTTCTGAGATTCCCTTCGAATCCGACATAGCCTGCTATTTCTTCCAGCGTAGGAGTTAACTCGAAATCCGCAAAGTGGAACACATTATGTGTTGCGTCCCAAAACGGTAACAAGGCCTCAATCACATCTTTTCAGGGCTTAACCTTCAAAAGCCCAATAGGACCGCCCAATGCTTTTGTCACAACTTTCCTGCTGTCGTCCCCCAAATCATGCCACCACATATGTAGCTCCAAAGAAATCTCTTCACGGACTGAGAACGATTCATTTTGATTTGTGCTTATCCTGCACATTTATTAAGGTGATTTTAATTAAAAGATAACTATGACTCATTCCGACTTAAGAGAAAAGACCGTTTTCAAAGTTTTCCACAAAACATCCGGCCTTGCCCACACGGCCTTTCAGCACTTTAAAAACGAAGATTTTAAGGCTATGTCGGCTAACTAGTCAAAACCTTTAAAAGTGACCAAAAGTGGCTGTTCTTGCAAAACAGCCTTCCGGCGCCCTTTTTAGGGACATTCAGTTGTTTCTGACAAGAATGGCATCGCCCTGATTATTTTTGAATTAAAGTAGAATTTTTGGGTTTTTGGGCTATTTTTGCAAAAGGGAAGTTGGACCCGATGGGGGTTGCCTACGTATCTCACACCCTATGAGAATCAAACTGGCGTAGTTCGGGCAAATAAGACGAACTATTTTGAAAACAAGAGTCTTTTTTTTTGTTTTTATAAATAAAGCCATTTCTAAAAACAAAAAAACATTTTTTCTCTTATTAAAACAAAACGGGCTATTTTGAAAACAAAAGCCTTCTCTTTTCTTTTTTGTTTCCTTTTTCTTTCCTATTTCATTTTCTAGAAAATTCGGCAGAGTTTCGACACTATTTGGACATTGATTTTTTAGAACAGGCGATTAACTCTTTTTACCCCTCATACTGCTATTTCTCTTTCCTCGACTTTTTCCGATATTCATAATCCGGTCAGCATGCAAGTTCGAAGCAAATAAATGCACAAGTAGCAAGTAGGATGCATTAGGATGGTCTTTTGTTTCGGGTACACCTGTCCTAGATAGACCCAACCCCTGTGTTGAGTCTCCAAAGTCAAAATGCACATGATGAAAACAAACGTTCCTACTAGGGGTCCGGCATGAGGTCTTGTTATACTAGGTTCAAAACCTGGGGTTTATTGTTCTAGACCTAGCTTACCCGAGCGTACAACTCGAGCCGAGGGGGGCAACATACCGGGAATACAGAAGCTTCGCCGGCTTTGTAACTTGTCCGAACCTCGTTCTAAATTTGGAATATGACTCTAACAGAAAAGAAGTCACACGAAGTGCACACTTCTTCATGATTTAGAAGACTCAGAGAGAGGAGGGATTTCGCATCAGTTTATATACAATTCACGGAATATCAAAGCGGAAAAAGCAATCAATTAGCACATTAGGCCCAAATAACGTAAAAAATTAAGATAATGGATAAAGCCAACTATAACAATTATTCTAAGCTCGAATTCTTGAACCCTGAACTAGAGATTCTGGGTTCGGTCCCCAGCAGAGTCGCCAAAACTGTCACACCTCCTTTTTCTACCTATACCCCGGAAGGGTATAAATAAAGGAGTTTTTCCAATTAAAGGACAACCGAAACAGGATTTATTATAAAAATTCAGAGTCGCCACTTGGGAGATTTATGGTGTCCCAAGTCACCGGTTGAATCCCGAATCGAGGAAAATATGACTCTGTTTTATAGTTCGCAAACCAGAAATCCGAGTAAGCAATTCTGTTAACCTGGGAGAAGGTGTTAGGCATTCCTGAGTTCCATGGTTCTAGCATGGTCGCTCAACTGTTATAATTGGCTTAATTATCTGATTTTAATCCATTATGAACCTATGTGCCGATTTTAAACCCTTAACCGCTTTTAATTATTTTTAAAAAAGATTGAACGTCGTTTAAAACACGTCTTTGGATCGCACCACATGAAATGCACCCGCAATCCTAAACATATTTCATTCAATGTTTTAAGATTTGAGTTGGGTCATATGAAATGTGCACCCGAGTTTAAGAAAGTAAGATTATTAAATAACGCGCCCTAAAGCAACTACGCATTTTTAACTTTACGAGGGCCATGGAAAATTCGCTAAATGGCACGCCTCGAATTCTAAGAATTAAAATATTAACTAAGCGAAGGCCATGCATTTGAAGATTTTATTTGGCACGACCCCTCAATTCCAATTTTAAAAAAGGGAACTCGAACTAGACTTTGGAGGACCATAAGCCACTTATATTATCCAATATAGCTCACCTTTTAACGTAACCAGTGAGAATTCAATTAACTAGAGGACAGAATTATCAATACTTTTAAGACTAAAGTTTCAGAAGACATGTTTCTCGGAAGACCTGCGAGTGGAATCAAAGAGCATTGGGCTCGGAAGGCTGGCCCTACTGCCAAAAGACCTGGCATGCCCTGATACAGGCCCAACGCAAGCCCAAGCCGTAGAGAACATCGACAGCTAATCTAAACTAAACATGCTCACAACCAACAACAAAATGAATTGACCCCTGCTTCTATTATTAGAATACTCTGGATCAATTCTTCCCCTTTAACACAATTCCAACATCCATGAAATCCAATGAATACATTTTGCCAAACTAATATATAAGTACATGATCAAACTAACACAATTAACATGCTATCAAAGCTTAAGTGAGCTATTCAGCAAGCAAATCTCAACACCATTTATATCACAAAATTCCTCAAGAATGCATCTGTCCTGAATTTAACTCGGTTAACAGGTTATTTCCAAGTCTTATAACAGTCCCAAATCTAATACAACTCAAGGAATTCGGATATTCAGAATAAAAAACTACCTAGCATATACCAAGAATCAAGTAACGAAAACAGACATTATATAGAACTACTACAGATAACTATTATCATTTCTTAACTTCATTTTCATTTCCCTCTTCAAATTGGATTTCACATTGGGTAAAGTTCAAAAAGTGTACCTGTAAATGGACAGAGAAAAATAGGTAAGGAGCAGTAAGCTGCAGCAAAGATGTCAAACAGGAAGCAACACCATAGAATCAGCTAAACCCAGATTTGAACAGTCAAGATAGTGAAATCAACTTCAGGCATTTAGTAGAATAGTAAACCCAACCCCAAGCTTGAACCAGAATTTTCCAAAATCGCAATTCTAATCCATTTCTACCCTCAGATGAGCCAAAGTTGTTTGGAAATTGAAAGATTTAAAAATCACTGAAAAAATCAATGGAACAGTAAAAATCAACCGTTTGTATTTTTTTTGGATTTTTTTTCTCTTTTCCGTCTCTTAGGTCTCTTCCCTCTACCTTTTAATGCAAGAAATGTTACCTTCGATGACTTATCGGCTGCCTTGCTTGAGGAATAGTTTCACAAAAATGGAGACGAGGTTTCCCTCTTTCGGGTATAGGCTTTCCCGATTGATTGGAAAGATTTTAGACTGCCAGAGAAAAAAAAGCTAAGACTTTATAAGCAAGAAAGTAGGGCAACCTAACTAATCAACAGATTTGCACTTCGACCCTTTTTGAATTTCCATTTTAGCTTAGACACCCTTAGTTTTTATTCAGTTTTTGCAAAGCAGTCCCCTCCCGAGCTTCCTAGAAGCTTCCCAAGCAGTTACACAAAGATTTCCCTAAGCAGACTACCCAAATTACCCCCTATGACCCTGTTGTTACCCTTCTAACAAAACAGAATCTGGGTCCAATTGACTCAATGGTTCAAACCAGACCTGGTCTATAAGACCGGGCTGAATCCTTTCTCCTGGGCCTCCATCTAATAGAGCCCATATAGAATCGTTGGCTAGACAGAATTGCCCAAGAGAAGTTCAGATTTCCTTTCTTTGAAAACTAAAAAAAATGAAATAACACACAGAACAAAGAAATTAAACAACATGCACGAACAACTTTGATTTTAAAACACATAAACAGAACCAACTTAAAAAAAATGAAGTAAAAGGAGATGAAGACTAGGACTTTAAATGAAACAAAAAGAAGAAGAGGAAAAAACAAAAAAAATGAAAGGAAAGAAATGAAACTGAACATACCTAAAACCAGGCGGGTAAAATCTTGCAAACTTTTAAAGGAATCTTCGATTTTTTTGACCGGAACGGGCCTTAATCGTATGTTCTCAAGCGAAAACACACGATTAAGATCGATTTCGGCCTCAAAATTTCATCAACTCAATGATTTGGGGTCTTGGGATTTTAGCGCTCTAATCTTCGATTTAAGATTCGAAAAGGATTCGGGTGATTCGAGGGGAAATGATGCCGGATTGGGGAAGAGGGAGCCGTGGTGGTTCAGTGGTGTGATTTTGGTGGCGTTTGGAGCCGGCACCGCCGGGCTAGGGCGGCATCGCTAGAGTTTGTTAGGGGTAAGGGAGTTCTGAAGGGTGAGGAAGATGAGTGAGGGGTAGGGGGGCGTTTGGACATTTATATATCAGACGAGGTTAGTTCTGGACCGTCAGATCGAATAACCTCGACGGTCCAGATTAGACTTAAACTAAACGGGGTCGTTTGGTGAGGGAGGGGTCTGAACCGGGTTGGGGCGCGAGTATTGGGCTCAGATGGGGCGGGTTTTGGGGATTTTAATTGGGCTGGGGGAAAATGAGCTGATTTTGGCCCAAAAACCTGATCCTCTTTAAATCAAATTTTTCTCTTTTTCTTTTTATTTCCCAAAATTCTTTTCCCTTTTCTCTTTTTTTTTTCTCAAGAAAATAAAAATACACCTAAATTACTCTCTAAATCAAATTATGCTACCAAATTAAATTAATCAACCCTAAATAATAATTATCACAACTAATTAAATACCAAATTAAAGGAAAACCACCAAAATTCAAAACTAAAAATTAAAAATGCCAAATAAGTTATTTTTGTGATCTTTCCGTTTTTATAAAAAACTAAATTACTAATTAATTTAAGAATGCAAAGTTAGATTATAAATGCAAATGCAGCCTACTTTTATATTTTTCATTAATTAAACAAAAATAAAAATGCGCAGCCAAATGCAAACAATTAGCAGAAAATGCCACAAAATCCACAAAATTGCAAATAATGAAAAGAAATTATTTTGTTAAATTTATGGGAGCAATTCATATAGGTCAAACATTACGTGCTCACAGGACCTAGTTAAATTTCAAGGCCTTCCTAGATAACAAGATTTAGCGTATGTTCTACCTTTAGGAAATATAATTTAGCTTTAAAGTTGTCACTCTTAAGATGAGTTAATTTGAAGTTTTCAGTGCCCTCCTGGATAATGAGATTTAGCTTTTAAATTCTTAGAGCTCTTTTAGGTAACATGATTTGATTAACACTCACAGATGTACCCAGGTTCCAAACTGGGACAGAAAAATTTCTTTCATTTCGTCTGTTTTGTTGTAATAGTAGGCGCCCACCTAGATAACAAGGGAATACATTTCAAGTTTTGGAAATCAAGGGCCCACTTGGATAACAAGGGAATACTTTTCAAGTTTTGGAAATCAGGCGCACACCTGGATAACAAGGGAATATAATTCAAGTTTTGGAAATTAGGCACCCACCTGGATAATAAGGGAATACAATTTAAGTTTTGGAAATCAGGCACCCACCTGGAGAACAAGGGAATACAATTCAAGTTTTGGAAATCAGGCGCCCACTTGGGGAACAAGGGAATACGATTCAAGTTTTGGAAATCAGGCGCCCACCTGGATAACAAGGGAATACATTTCAAGTTTTGACAATCAGGCGCCCGCCTGGATAACAAGGGAATATAATTCAAGTTTTTGCAATCAGGCACCCTCTTGGAGAACAAAGAAATTCATTTCAGAATTACTTTCAATTCGCAAATTCAAGAAGCATCAGGAGCCCGCCTGAAGTACAGGGTCCACTTTTCAGTCTCATGTTGAAGATCAAGTAGAGATTGAAGGAAGATTCAAGACAAGAAGTAGATAGGATCTTGTATTTTTATTTTACCTTTGCTGTAATTTTTCCTTTTATTTTCGATGTAATGGCAGGAACGCGGACCGGAACCTCGGCGGCACTTCACTCGGCTCTCCACTTCGGTATACTCCATCACTGTTCTTACTTTTGAACTACACGTGGCATGATTCCTTTATAGCCAAGGATATGTAGGCAGCTCAGATACCAGGGCTCGGTCACATTCTCCTTCCTCTTAGTTTGGTCTTTTTAAATAAAGGTCGGGTCAAAAAAACTGTCTAGTCGTTCTTAGTCAAAGAGGGGCAGTTGTAGACATGTAATTTTTGACCCTCCCCGAGATTTTACACTTTTTAGCTTTTAGATATTTAGTTTAGGCCTAATATCGCTATTTTACCTATTTTACTTTATTTTATCGGATAAAATAAAAATTACAAAAATAGTTTCATTAATGTTTTGTAGTCATACTATTTTACTAGGATTTTTATTTTTATATAATCTTAAAAAAATACCAAAAATAATTTGTTTTAACGGTTAGTTTTATTCTAATAGTTATCTCTACTTAAATCGGGCTAATTAATAATTTAGTAATATTTTTATCTTTATTTGTTTTATTTTATAGGCAATAGTTGATGTGGGGTGGATAGATTTTTGATTAGTTAAGCCTATTTTAAGCACAAATCTTGCCAAAAGGCCCAAAGTGAACAACCCATTCCCTCAACCCATAACCCCATCAAACCTAGACCCTTAAAAAGACCTACACCTTTTAGACTTGAGAGAACAGCCGCAACACAAGGACTACAAAAGTTCAAGGACAGTATCGGCGAAAGCAAGAAAAGGGAAAAGGTTGATGTCCAACTCTTAAGCTATGATAATTATTATTTAAATTTTTTTAGGGAAAAGAGATACCGAGGATCTCACTTTATTTTTGCTAAAAAGGGAAAATCCCATTTCTTTCCCTTCGTCACCTTACACTTGAGCCTCTATCACTTCCGTTCCCTTCTTTCTTTTGGACTTTCCATTTTCACAATTTTGGACGAAAAATCTCCTTGTTTCTTCATCTTCGTACAACCAAATCAATAAGGCAGAAAGTAGATGATGACTAAATTATCTAAAAGAAAGATACTAGCAAATGGGTAAAGGAAATGGTGTGATTTTTATCGGACAGTGAGGTTTCCAGGTTCGGCGAGGTTCTCGTCCGTAGATCGTGTTCGGTTTACAATTTTGGAGCTCTTCTTCATTGTAAATATTTGAAATTTTCAGCAATAAAGTTTTGATTTCAAACTCGAAATACATAATCAAATTTCAAGCTGTTCTTTTGGTCTTGGATTCCAAAACTGGTTGGAGTTAAAACGGGCGCTCGATTGTTGGAGTTGTCGCCCGAGGTGCGGTCCATCGGTTTTGTTCGATTTGGATTTGCTATTTTGAACCCCATTCATAGCTGCATTATTCTGTCCATGGAAGGCTCAAAATTATATTAATTCAGGTTCATCTTTTTTATCCCATTTATTAATTCATTGATACACTTTGTGTTCCCGTGAGTTCGAACCTGCATTTTAATTCTTGGTTAGCTTCACTATTACTTTGTTTAGTTTTCTCTCTGAATGGTTAAATTAATGTGTTATGATTTTGATCTTGGTTAGCTTCACTGAATTACGTTATAATATGTTCTATACATTTGAGAATGAAAACATGAAAGAATGTTTCTTGAATTGGGTCGTGGAGTTCGAGACTTAAAGGTTTTAAGAAATGATTCGGGGATGCTTATGACAGATTGTTGATAACTAGCAATTAAAATGGTTTTAGCTCAGATTGATTCCTGTTATTGCTTTCTTCACGTTTATTAATTTACCCGCTAGGAGCATGCTAGGCCGTCATCACCTAGGTAAGCAAACTTTAGGATTTTTGTTAGTTTTGAGGCGAGAGGTCGTGCCTTAGTTAAATATATTCAGGGAATGCCCTGAGGGATTTGTATATATTTTATTTCAGAGGTATGCCCCGAAGTGAATGTAATTGGAGGCCGTGGCGAACATCGTCGAAGAAATAACGTAGGATACTTTAGAACTTTAATTTTTCTTCTTTTAATTTTCTTTCATTTAGGTGGGGACGATCTCAATCCTCTTTTGTGTTTATTTTTGTTTGTGTGTTTTCACCTCAATTTGAGTATTCTTAAAAGCTAATTTGATCATGTACGCAACCGTACTAGTTACGAAACTCGAGGAATGCCTAACACCTTCTCCCCGAGTCAAATGAGCCCCCTTACCCAAATCTCTGGTGTAGACTTGGTTTTGGAATCTGTAATTTTTTAAAAGGAAAAATCATTAAAAAAACGGTGACCTGGCACACCGAAATCAAAGTCAGGTGGCGATTCTGAGTTATTTTCCTTTTGAATACAATTTTTGTCACGTTCTAATTGGAAAACCCTTTCGATCTTTACAAATCTTTTTATCTATTTAAGAGGGTTAGTGAAGTTGGTAAAAAAGGGGTGTGACAGTCCTCCGATGCGACTCACAACTCATCGTCAACCAAGTCACAAGGACTTTCCAAATCAAAGAGTAGAGGCTACAAAAATACCAGGCAGAAATTCATAAACTACTGCCAGAATTTGACGAATGTCAACTCAACCAGATACCTCGAGCACAAACCATCGAGGCGGATGGCCTCGCCAAATTAGCAGATGCAACCAAAAACATAAGTGGAAAATAAAAACGTGGTTAACCTCCTCCACTCGTCAATAGACCAACTTGAGGTACACTCTGTAAATTTAATTTGGGACTGGCGCAACCATATTATAACATATTTGCAGGAGGGAACGCTTCTATCAGATAAAAAAGAAGCCAAAAAGCTTTGAATGCATGCGGCCAGTTACATCATCATCAACCACGACCTCTACAAAAGAATGTTTGGTGGTCCCTTAGAGAAATGCCTAGGACCAAACCAAACAAGACGCGTCCTCGAGGAAGTACATGAAGGCCACTGTGGTTCCCATACCGGCAACCGAGCCCTTGTTAGATGCCTCATATGATCAGGCTATTATTGGCCCACCCTGAAGAAGGAGGCCGCCGACTTCGTCAAGAAGTGCGAGCAGTACCAAAAATACGCTCCTATAATACACTAAACGTGCGAGCACCTCTACTCGCTCACATCGCCATGGCCATTCATCAAATGGGAAATGGACATCGTAGGACCACTCCCAACGGGACGAGGTAATGTGCGTTTCCTTTTGGTTTTAACTGACTACTTTTCCAAATGGGTAGAAGCAGGTGCATTCGCCCAAATACGCAAACATGAAGTTATCACATTCATATGGAGGAATATCATATGCAACTTCGGCATCCCCAAAGAAATCAGTTGTGACAACGGACCCAAGTTCACCGGGAAAAAGACCGCCGAATTCTTCGAGAAATGACACATCAAGCGGATACTCTCCATGCCATAACACCCTGTAGGAAACGACCAAGCTGAATCTTCCAACAAAACAATACTAAACATCATGAAGAAGAAACTCGAAGACGCCAAGGGACTATGGCCGGAACTACTACCAGAAGTGCTATGGGCATACCGCACCATGCCAAAAACAAGCATAGGAGAAACGCCATATTCACTAGTCTATGGGACTGACGCAGTGATACCAGTCGAGGTTGGGGAACCAAGTTTGAGATATTCTAATGAGAGCGGACCAAGCAACGATGAGAACAGAAAGCAAGACCTCGAGGAAGCGGAGGAGCGAAGAGACATGGCTCACATAAGGATGATAGCCCAAAAATAGCAAGCAAAACGATATTACAACAAAAAGGATAAAGTAAGACCACTTAAAGTCGGGGACTATGTACTCAAGGTTAAAACACAGGCGAGCAAAGACCCAAGAGAAGGTAAACTAGGAACTAATTGGGATGATCCATACAAAATCACGGCAGCAGCAAATAAAGGATCATTCCAACTAGAAATAATGGAGGGAAAGCTACTACACGTCACCTACCTCAAATGGTTCAACTTCTGAGAATGGACGCCCTTCAAGTCATACTCTTTTTCCCTCACCCGGGTTTTATCCCAATTGGGTTTTATCGGGGAGGTTTTTAATTAGGCAACGAAGGGGACGTCTCAAAGTTCAAGTATAATTCATCACCCAGACTATCCACTACTTCTCCAGGTCGAGCAATGAAGGGGCTAAGTAGACTGGAACTTCTCAAATATATGTATGGAACAAAACAGAAATATGTAATATTCTCCAATGAATGAGATATACAAAGCAGCATGCAACATTTTTTGCACAACTCCACCAAATCATTCTACATCCTATATTCAGCCTCGCTCGAATCATTTGGCATTTGACCTCACTCAAATTACCTTACATTCGACCTCGCTTGAATTATTTGATATTCGACTCGCTCGAACTATTCAGTATTCGACCTCGCTTGAATTACTTGACATTCGACCTCGCTCGAATTACTTGACATTCGACTTCGCTCGAATTACTTTACACTTGAATCACTCAAATTACTTTACGTTCGAACTCGTTCGAGCTAACTAATTTTTCGGCCTCAAGTTAGTCTATGTCTGACTCCGCCAAAATCAACATTACATGCAAATGGCCGAAAAATTAGGGACTTTCCCACATAGCAAATGAGAAGAAAAAGAGAACGAGAATCCGAAATACATAGCAAAAAGGCAATTGTTCCATTTCAATTGTCAAATTACAATACTTTTTACAAAGGGCTCGAGGACGCCCTCACAAAAATAGCAAACCAAAAAAAACTATGTACAAAAGCTTCATGCCACATCATACTCATCATCATACCAAGGATCAGAGGCAAGCCCATCCACGGCATCGTCATCATCCCCGCTAGGTGTACCAGGGTCATAACCATAAGCTTCACGAGCAGCACGTGCCTTGACACAGATGCCCTCAAACTTCCCCTCGAAAACCTTCTCGGCGACCTTTAAAGACTTGTACACGTCAAGTTGAGCCTCAACATGAACCTATATCTCATACAATTCCCATGATACACTAGGATCAGTAGAGGTATGAGAAGTAGACGGCTGGCCCTGCTGTTGCTCCTTCTTGGCCTTTAAGGTGACGATCTGTTCATTCAGCCCAGATAACTCTGCCTCCAAACTCTCGACCTGCTCCTCCAACCTCACCACCTTGAGCATCGACGTCTCCGCCTCGTTAGCCTGCTCAGACCTACAAATATGCAGGGTATCCTCTAAAGCTGCTGCCATCGCCATGGCGGCCATCCTAGTCCTTTCAGCCAGATTCAGCTCTATAACCTTAGTGCTCAATTCCGACCTCAAGTCAACGACCCTGGCCTCGCTTCGCAAAAACTCGACCTTTAGGGATGCCACCTACTCCTGGAGATCTTCATTCTAAGCCATCAATCCCTTGCTCACCTCGAGCTCGTCCTCCTTAACCTTTAGCGCTCCCTCAAGAATGATGCATCTGCTGATGCCCCTCAAAAGCTCTTCATCCTTCTCCCTCAGCTCTTCGTCCTTCGCCTTCAGCTCCTCGTATTTCTGCTTGAGCCCATCATAGAACGATAGAAACTGGCCGTCCTATTTGAGTAGGTCGACTAGCATTCGGTTCTTAGAACGGTACTCTTTGTACTTGGATGTCATCTTCTTGAAGACGACCATCCTCCGCTACTCACACCGATCATGCTCAATTCCCATGATAAGGGTCTGACATACAAAAAAGAAGGGGGGAAGAGAAGAGGTTAGTGAAATCAAATTACACATACGAAATGAACTAACCTAACATGGGAAAAACAGACTTACTCACAAGGCCATATCAGATATGCCCAACGACAAATCCGTAGCTTTTAGCGTCTGCAACGTCCTATTCTCAGAATCCGCATACAAGGAAGCAAATGCACCACCCGTTCTAAGTTGGCCAAAAGATAATAGTCTACGGGAATGACTACATGCCGATTAAGACCATCTGTCCTTACCTCCATGCGAGTAGTCCTCTCCATGAAGGTCCGTAGCTTCTCAGGGTCAATGTCTGAACTAGAGTCATTGTTCTCCGTAGGGACAGATCTACCTCTCCCTACCGCCGATGATGAGCCACCCTCAGCATCTCGCGTAAGCTCTCCGCCACCACGAACCCCATTGACCTTAGAGGACCTCCTCTCTATGGTGGTACCTGACGCAGAGACGGCCCTGACGCCTGGCGTTGGCACTGATTTCGCTTCCAAAGTGATGAACCTTTCTGACTCAACATCAATGACAATGGCCTTCCCAGTCTTCACCCTTCGCTTCTTCCTCGGTGATGTCTCATCGCCATAAGATGACTCATCAACAAGGTGAAAAATAATCTGAGAAGAGATCTCATCTGGCACGACAACAGTTTGAGGGGCAGAGTCCCTCATCAACGGAATTTTAGTCCTATCTCCTCGAGCAGACTCAGCTAGAGCAAACTGCATTCCAGCCGACGCGATAGCCTGACGAAATGCAGGCATTGGAGCCTTCGCCTTTTTGGAAACTCGCCGATATGGCACCAAAAGAAGGTTGCATCAAAAGGCAATAGTGAACAACAATAAGTTGGAAGGTAGAAATAACACTTACTAGATGAAGTCTTGGGTCCAAAGCACTTGTGAAAGGATGCCTAGTCGCAAATTCCCACGGCGTGGGATAACACGCGAGCCACCCAATTTTCAATATTGAAAATAGGAGAAGGTGCATGCTTCTCTGCTAAAAACAATGAAGTCGTGAGTGAGTCGAAAATGAAAGAAAAAAGAAAATAACAAACATATGGCAAGATACTTATGATAATAGTTCCATTGCTTGGGAAAGTCGATCGGATTCGCCACCAGGTGCTCGGTCTTGATGAAAAAATAGTTATGCCAAAACTGCCGGTTCGCCTTATCATCTATCCCAGCCTCCAACCTTTGACCCCACGATGTCGCAAAATTATCAATGTGCCTCTATAAAAGCTGGGCAAGAATAGATGCAGCAGATAGAAAATATTGACCTCACAGCCGGACAGCTCTGCGTACTTCACCGGCATAAGAAAAACCTAGTATAAATAAGGGGAGAGCTGCACCGGGCAAACGTTGTAAAAGCAGCAAAACTCCTCCGCTAATGGGGGAGGAAGAGAATAACCAACTAGGAATGGATAAACATAGAAAGCACAATATCTAGGTCGGTGAACCTGTACTATGTCACGCCCCCGCCGGAATAATCTCAACATGAGAAAGAATATGATATTTAGAATGGAGGTCGGCTATTTGACGCGGCCCCATCTTAGAAAGCTCATGAGCAGGAGTGGGAGCAGGTTCCTTAGGGAAATCATTTCTGACTAAAGGGTTCTTAGGAACTACCTCCTCCATGGTGGGGAAGCTTTCTTCCTCCTCAATCATGGATTTCTCACCACTGGGAGGGATGGACACCGATAAAGGAGTGGCATAGGAGATTCCGTCGTGAATATGAGGGGAACTTGACACATTTTCATAGTAAAGGGTGTACAACAAAGTCAGAGAAAAAAGATATCAACCAGGAAAGAAATCAGGGACGGGAATTGAATAAGCTGTAAGAAATCAAAAGAGGAAATCAGAGAAGGAGATCAAAGAAGAACAACATGCATATAAAAGGGGAATGCTGAAAGCTTTGAAAATGAAACCCCTCAACTCAATTTATAGGGTTGGGTAACACCAGAATCGAGGAAAAGAGTTGTCAATGGCGAAGCGATAGCAGCATAGACACTGCATCGGAAATACGCATAATAATGACACGCATGGCATGATGTTATCCTATGTTAGCCACACCAACCGTAGCCCCATTGACAACATTGCCAGTTTGACCTCGGCTGATTCGATCCAATCATCACGACCAAATTTCCTCTAAATGGTTGCAGATAGAATCCGCTCATCGAGGACGTCCAAGATCACGACCTCAACAAGTGGAGGGACTAATTGTATTGGTCAAAATTTGGACTGGATTTAATAACTACAAATAGACATGTTCGAGGATTAAGCCGACCACGACACAAGGGCGAGGAGTCGCATTAAGAGGGATTAGTGCCGAGGTCAAGCCAGGAGTGTATGGAAGTAATGGTAGAATAAGTCTAGAATAGAAAAGAAAGAATATTCCATTGGATATTTTTGTTGTTGTACTTTTTAGGATTTCTTAGAAATATCCCCTATAAATAGGAAGAGATAAAGAACAAAAAGGTGATCTTCACCTTTCTGATAAGAACACATTGTAAAGGATTGACTACGAAGAATATACAAAAGCTTATCTTGTCTTATGACTACATTATTCGATATAAGCTTTTTGTTCACAAGATCCAAAGATTCTTTATCCATCTTCATTTTTTGTTACTCCACCTTATTGTCTGGAAGGAGAATCATCCAAGTCATCTAACACTTGGGTGATAAATTCCTCCTTATTATGTTTATTGCCATTATTCACATTTATTGCATGCTTTTATTACTACATTCATTAACAATCATTGAGCATTTGTAGTTGGTATACTGCATTTTCAGATTCTACCCTACATCATTAATACTCCTAAAGGTTAGATCTAGTGGTTATTATTTTTTACTAGGATTCACCCTTTATTTTCACATTAATTCGTTTTAAGAAAAGGTTTAGCACTTTTTTAGTAAAACAAAATTATGTTTCTTTGTTAATAATTTCTTGCAATCTAATACTCAGTCGTGTAGGAACTTAATTAGTATGTGTCACGACCCGGATTTTCCACCTTCGGGAGTAATACCGATTTTGTTACCTTTTTTTGTTCCTTAACCTTTTAACATTTATGAATTAACAGGTGATCAACAACGGAATAATCATAATAAATAGAAATGCGGAAGGCAAAATATAATAGTTCAACTAGGTACTAATACGAAAATCCAAAATACACTCTACCCAAAATTGGTGTCACAATATCACAGACCATCTACGAATACTACAAACAGTTGTCTGAATGGAAAATACAAATCTGTCTTTGAAATATAATAAAAATAAAATGGAAAGATAGAAGGGGACGCCAAGGCCTACGGACGTTTGCAGGACTACCTCGGGTCTCCGCTGGACTGAAGGCAACAACCTCTCTACGGTCCAAATGCTCCAGAGTCGGGATCTGCACACAGTGCAGAGTGTAATATCAGCACAACACACCCCATGTGCCGGTAAGTGTCGAGCCTAACCCTGACGAAGTAGTGACAAGGTTAGGACAAGACTACCAAATAAACTTGTGCAGTTATATCATATTCAACAAATAATAACGATAGAAACAAGTAGTTAAATATGGGAAGGGGGAACATGCTGCGGGGATACCAAGTACTAATAGAATTTCAGTAGAAAAGCACAAAGAACACCATAATTTAATTATGAGCAAGAGTAAGGAAAACAGTAACAAGTGCACGGCATCACCCTTCGTGCGTTTACTCTCGTCCTCACTATAAAAATCAATTGATTCGACACGGCATCACCCTTCGTGCTTTTACCTCACACAATCATGGCATGACATTATCATTTGTGCATTATCACTCATATCATGACACACCATCACTCTTCGTGCATTAACACTCACTCACAAATATCATGCACGGCATCACCCTTCGTGCTTTTACACTCTTCCTTACCCAAGCAACAATCACAAAGCAATTCGGGCAAGGCAATCAATAAAATCACAATAGAATCATGGCAAGGGAACAATAGTATAACAATAATATCTTGGCAAAGGAAACAATATCATGAGCAATAACATCCATGCAAGGGAAGCAATATCATAAACCTCTTCTTTTTTCTACAATCACTTCACAACACAATTCTCAACTTGAGCCAATACTCTACAATGTTCAATTACCAAGATTACTTCTATAAGACTTTTTCAACATTAGGAATCATCATATTAAGCATGCACAATACATGATGGGGTCACGACAATCATAATATAAGACTTACGGGCATGCTTGACACCAACGTATATGTACTCGTCACCACACGGGTTAGTTCATGCCATATATTAGTTAACATAAATCCAAGATAGAATTACCATTGATATGATAAGAAGTTAATCATATTGGTCTTAAGTGATACAAGGGTGTATAAGGGTGATTAATAAGTATTAGAAGTTAAACGAATCAAGGATATTGTAACTCGTGTTTTCAGGTAAACCTAGAGGTTTTTAATACACTCAAGAGGTCATGTATTAAGGTTTTTGAATTATATAATATCCGTATCATAAGTCTTGAAGTCAAACGAGTTATGAAACAAAAGTCGACAAATGTTGTCGCAACTTAGGTTCATAATTTTACTTAAACATTAGGTCAAATGTTTCTAAGATTTTCTCCCAATTTAGAAGGAATTACGGGGTGATCTACCCACCAAATTAAAGATCTATGAGTTTAGTTTTCAACGTATTAAACCATTTGTCAATACGATCTTGAAGTATAGAGATATTCGTATTTTTGCAGGTCTGCGCAGATTGGTAGGTGACAAGTAGGTGCATCACCTACTTGCCAAAATGAGAGGACAAAAGTAAAAGTCCCAAAGTCGGCCAAGAGAGGACTTTTAAGGGATTATAAACTCAGTTATTTCACCCTTATTTCATACCTTCAAAACCAAATTAAACCCCTTCAACTCCTCCCCAAAATCCCATACAAACCCTAATCGATTTTCCCTCTCTTTCAAGTTCTAATTGAAGATAAAACCTAGAGTTTGAAGAACCAAGAGAAGGGATGAGTTATCCAACAAGTAAGGTAAGTTACTTCCCTCTTTCATACATTTTCTTCTGCTGTGAATTCATGGTAATTCGTTCTATACATGTAAGAACTCACGGGATAGTGATCGGAAGCCGTGAGTTTGAGTTATTCACTTGTAGCGGACTGTTTTGTGGACTGTTTTGTGTTGTTGTTGGGCTGCGTGATTTACTACTATTTTGTGGAGTTTTGGAGGTGGAAGGGGGTGGAGAAACACCATATATATGTATGATTGTGGGCTGATAGTTCTTCATAACATTTCTGGGTCGTTTGACACGACTACAGTGGCCGTCGTATGTATGAAGTGATTAGGTTATGCGTGGACTGTTTTGGGAGGCTCAATATAATTATTATTGATGTTGTTTGGGCTGTTTGGTGATTGTTTGGAATTGTGTGAGGTCATATATATAGGGGAGGTGCTGTCCGTTTCATCGTAAAATAGGTTGTGGTTGATACATAATAGTTATGACGCTTAAATGATAACGATAGTATCGTTTCTCTTATTGTAGACTAAGGAGTTTTGACAATTGCATAGCTTGAGATTGGGGCAGTATATACAAGGTATGTGAGGCTATCCCTTTCCTTCTTTTTCACGACTCCGATTGTACATAATGTAATGAACGAGCTTCCAAAGATACTCTACTCTTAGAAGCTAGCAGTACTTACATTGTTTTCCCTCTTATGGAACGATTGATGTTAATGTTGCTTCTCTTATTCTTATGTTATCAATGTTGTTGGTACTTCCTAATTCTTATAAGGTTCATAGTGAAGAGTTAGTCCTAATAACGTGTACAGAGGATACCGACCTTACGTGACTCTGAAAGGTTTAGAATGTGATTCTATGAGTCGAGCATGCATTATATATATGTATCTATTTTACTCTACCAAGCCGCGCTATAGTCGGCCGGGTACGACACCTATTGTGCAACCACTGATCAATTGGGTTTTACCGAGCTCCACGTGGCCGGGTATGATACTACCGAGCCTTATGATGGCCGAGTACATTTTTTTACCGAGCCTATTACGGCCGGGTACGATATGATGATGATGATGCCTACAGAGGCGTAAGATTTAAAAGTTTATGTATTTATATATATGTATCATGCATTTCAGGTCAGTAACCCTCAGAGGTACTCAGATGTTACAGGTTGTATATTCTCTATCCCTGCTTACATTACTGTTCGTATTTATGGTTCCCTACCTTACATACTCAGTACTTTATTCGTACTGACGTTGTTTTGTTTGTGAACCCTGCATGTCGTGCTGCAGGCCCTGATAGACAGTCATGTGCAGCTCCCCCACCACAGTAGGTTGTCAGTTAAGCAGTGATTGGCGAGATCTCTTATCCGGACTAGCCATGTTCTTGGTATGCATTTTTGTTATAGACATTAGGGGTATGTCGGGGCCCTGTTCCGGCTATGTTGCAGCACTTATGTTCATTTAGAGGCTCATAGACAGGTGTCGACTCATGTATAGTTTTGTATGCCTTGTCGGCTGGTTTTTGTTGTATAGTCTTTCATGGTAGCGTGGTAGCTCGTACCTTATATGTAGTTTCTTGATTGTCTGGTCATCCTATGTTATGTATGTTAATGCCATCATATTTTATTGTTGGTTGTCCATGATCCATGTCTACCATTTATATTGATCTCGTCAACCTTAAAAGATAATAAAGAAGGTTAGATAAAATGTACGTTGGTGCTCGGCAAGTATGGTCGGGTGCTAGTCACGGCCCTCCAGTTTGGGTCGTGACAAACTTGGTATCAGAGCAAGTGTGTCCTAGGGGTTGTCTATGAGCCATGTCTAGTAGAGTCTTGATTATGGATGTGTAGCGCGCCACATTTATACTCAGGAGGCTACATGACATCTTGGGCTATTACATTCTTCATGAATCTAGATCGTGCGTAGAGTTGAGTCGTAAGTGTTCGTCTCTAATATTCACCTTGTTTTCTTTTATGATGCCTTCGACTAAGAAGCAAACGATTAGTAGACGGCTTGATACAGCAGTGGGAGAGGGTACAAGTCAGGTGCCCCAAGCCAGAGCAGGACAAAGTGAGGCTCAGAGTGAGATGCCCTCTTATACCTCATCTACTCCGTATCCTCCAGAGGATATTAGGAGGCACCCAACACCTCCAGTTCCTCCGTCTAGCACTACAGACTAGGATATGCGGAGTGCTTTGCAGTTGTTGACTAGCTTGGTAGCTGCTCAGGCTCAGAGGCAGAATACAGGTGCTGCTGATAAACCAGTTAGTACGAGAGTTCGTGATTTTATTAATTTAGACCCTCCAGTGTTTACCGGATCAGACCCCAAGGAGGACCCCCAGACTTTTATTGACCAGGTTTATCGTACACTGCGGGTTATGCATGCTAGCGATACGGAGGCAGTAGAGTTGGCTTCTTATTGGTTATGGGATTTAGCGGTTTTCTGGTATGATAGTTGGGAGAGATCTAGGGGTCTGAATGCTCCTCCAGCTGTGTGGAAGGAATTTTCTGAGGCCTTTCTTCGTCACTACTTGCCAGTTGAGATAAGACGAGCTAGAGCTGATAAGTTCTTGAACCTTCGACAAGGTAATATGAGTGTACGAGAGTATAGTAGTGATAGGGTGCATCTGTTCATGAACGAGTTGGGACCACATCTGATAAATGAGTGTATGACATCCTCCTTGGTGGAGGGCATGGATATTTCCCGTATTCAGGCTTATGTCCAGACCCTAGAGGATCGTAAGCGCCAGTAGAGGGCTGATAGGGAGCAGGATAGGGGCCAGCATAAGAGGGCGAGATTTGCAGGGTATTCTGATGACTTTAGAGGCAGCGTCAGGCCCCGGTCTTCGAGGAGTTTGGTGCCACCTGTAGCTAGTGCTCCTCCACAGTTTCAGAGGCCTCGATATGATCGATTTACCTATTCTAGTCTAGGTCAGAGTTCGCGGGCATCAGGCTCGCAACATCACAGGGATACTAGTTAGACGAGACCCCCAACACCACGTTGTGATCAGTGTGGCAAGGCCCACTTTGGACTGTGTCGTCGAGGTTCTGATGCGTGTTATTCTTGCGGACAACCTGTCCATATGATACGAGATTTTCCTAATAGAGAAGGTGATGGTATGTCCCAACCGACTGGATCTGTGTCAGGTTCTTCCTCATCAGTTCGACCTCCAGCACGGGATTTTCAGCAGTCTATAGGTAGTGGTAGAGGTAGAGGTGCAGTGCCGAGTTCGAGTGGTGCTCAAAATCGAACCTATGCTCTAGTAGATCGACAGGATCTCGAGTCATATCCAGATGTTATTATAGGTATATTGTCTGTGTTTTCTTATAATGTATACACGCTGATTGATCCGGGATCTACATTATCATATGTTACACCCTTTGTGGCTAATAAGTTTGGCATTGAACCTGAATTCATAAGTAAACCCCTTGCGGTATCTACTCCGATAGGAGATTCAGTGATTGCTATAAGAGTATATAGAGGTTGCACTATGATGATTTATAGTCGTCAAACCTCGACAAATTTATTTGAGTTGGAAATAGTTGATTTTGATGTGATAATGGGAATGAACTGGTTGGCCTCATGCTATGCAAATGTTGACTGTCGTACAAAGATGGTTAGGTTTCAATTTCCTGGTGAACCCGTCATTGAATGGAAAGGGAACATTGCTACACCGAAAGGTAGGTTTATTTCCTATCTTAAGGCAAGGAAAATGATCTCAAAAGGTTACATTTATCGTCTCGTTCGCGTTAGGGATGCGGAGGCGAAACCGCCTATTCTACAATCAATCCCCGTGGTCAACGAATTTCTAGATGTTTTCCCAGATATACTCCCAGGCCTTCCTCCTGAAAGGGAGATTGAGTTTAGCATTGATGTGTTGCCTGACACTCAACTGATCTCTATCCCTCCATACAGAATGGCCCCGGTAGAGTTGCGAGAGTTGAAATTGCAGTTGAAGGACTTGCTGGATAAGGGCTTCATTAGGCCTAGCACTTCACCTTGGGGTGCACCAGTCCTATTCGTGCGGAAGAAAGACGGGTCATTACGGATGTGTATCGACTATCGACAGTTGAATAAGTTTACTATAAAGAACAAGTATTCACTTCCAAGAATTGATGACCTGTTTGACCAACTCCAGGGTGCCAAGTATTTCTCCAAGATTGATTTACGTTCAGGGTATCATCAGGTGAGGGTTAAGGAGAAGGATATTCCAAAGACGGCCTTTTGGACAAGATACGAGCACTTTGAGTTCTTGGTGATGTCGTTCGGGCTAACAAATGCCCCAGTAGCTTATATGGATCTCATGAATACTGTATTTAGGCCCTATCTTGATGTGTTCGTGATTGTATTCATTGATGACATTCTAGTGTATTCTCGTTCGGAGGCGGAACATGCGGGCCACTTGCGGATAGTATTACAGACGCTTCAGGATAGTAAGTTATATGCTAAGCTCTCCAAATGTGAATTTTGGCTGAACTCAGTAGCGTTCCTTGGCCATGTGATATCTGATGAGGGTATTAGTGTCGACACTTAGAATATCGATGTAGTAAAGAATTGGCCGAGACCTACAACACCATCAAAAGTCCGCAGCTTCCTGGGGCTAGTAGGATATTATAGGCGGTTTGTAGAAGGGTTTTCCTCTATATCATCACCATTGGCTAAGTTAACACAGAAAGCTACCAAGTTCCAGTGGTCTGACACTTGTGAACGTAGTTTTTAGGAGCTGAATAATCGATTGACATCCGCACCAGTGCTCACTCTTCCTGAAGGAACATAAGGTTATGTGGTATATTGTGATGCCTCAGGTATAAGTTTGGGGTGCGTAATGATGCAGCGTGGGAAGGTGATTGCTTATGCATCAAGACAATTGAAGAAGCATAAAAAGAATTATCCAACCCATGATTTGGAATTGGCTACAGTAATATATGCTTTGAAGATATGGCGGCACTACTTATACGGCGTCCATGTTGACATCTACACAGATCACAAGAGTTTACAATACATCTTCAAGCAGAAATAGTTGAATTTGAGGCAACGTAGGTGGCTTGAATTACTGAAAGACTACGACGTCGAGATATTGTATCATCCCGGTAAAGCCAATGTTGTGGCAGATGCTCTCAGCCGTAAATCAATGGGAAGCTTAGTACATATTGAGGCAGGTAGATGGGGGTTGACTAAAGAGCTTCATCAGCTAGCCAATATGAGAATCAGATTGTTAGACTCTGATGATGGAGGTGTTACTGTACAGAATACATCAGAATCATCTTTGGTAGCCGAGGTAAAAGCACAACAATATGAAGATCCTATCTTAGTACGATTAAGAGAGAGCATTCAGCAGTGTAAAAGTACGGCTTTTGAGATCGGGAGAGATGGAACACTGAGATACCAGGGCCGATTATGTGTGCCTAATGTGGCAGGGTTGCGAGAGAAGATTATGAATGAGATTCATCAATCCCGATATTCCATCCATCCCGGCTCGACAAAGATGTATCATGATGTCAAGGAGCAGTATTGGTGGGATAACATGAAGAAGTCTATTACAGAATTTGTAGCCCAGTGTCCCAATTGTCAACAAGTAAAGTTAGAACATCAGAAACCCGGTGGATTGCTTCAGAATATAGAGATTCCGACCTGGAAATGGGAGGTGATTAATATGGACTTCATTATTGGATTACCTCGCTCTTATCATAAGTTTGACTCCATCTGGGTGATAATTGATCGACTTACAAAATGTGCCCATTTTCTGCCAGTTAAGACAACTTACACGGCTGAAGATTATGCGAAGTTTTATATCAAGGAGATTGTTAGGCTTCATGGTGTGCCGGTATCTATTATATCAGACCGACGAGCTCAATTTACAACTAACTTTTGGAGGTCTTTTCAGAAGGGTTTAGGCACACAAGTGAATCTCAGCATTGCATTTCATCTGCAGACTGATGGACAGGCTGAACGTACCATTCAGACACTGGAAGATATGCTACGAACACGTGTTCTAGATTTTAAGGGAAATTGAGATGACCATCTTCCACTCATAGAATTTGCCTACAATAATAGCTACCATTCCAGTATTAAAATGGCCCCATACGAGGCACTATACGGGAGGAGATATAGATCACCAGTTGGATGGTTCGAAGTTGGTGAAATAGAATTATATGGGCCATATTTGATTCACCAAGCTATTGAAAAGGTGAAAGTGATACAGGAGTGATTGAGGACGACACAAAGCAGGCAAAAATCTTATTTCGATGTCCGACGTCGTGATCTGGAGTTTGAGGTTGGGGATTGGGTTTTCCTGAGGATCTCACCAGTGAAGGGTATTATGCGTTTTGGGAAGAAAGGTAAGCTGTGTCCAAGGTATATCAGGCCGTTTAAAATTCTTCGACGGATTGGACAGGTTGCTTATGAATTAGAATTGCCATCCGAATTGGAATTTGTCCGCCCGGTATTCCATGTATCTATATTGAGGAAATGTATTGAAGACCCTTCTCGAGTTGTCCCTATCAAAGATGTACAAGTTACATAGGACCTATCATATGAAGAAATGCCAGTGGCTATATTAGATCGACAAGTCCGCAAGCTGAGAACAAAAGATGTAGCTTCCGTCAAAGTATTATGGAGGAACAAGAATATGGAATAAATGACATGGGATGTAGAAGAGGAGATGAAGTCTAAATACCCCTACCTATTCCAGAATGAAGATAACAAGGATGCTGGTGGAACACATGATATATTGGAAGGTGAAATGGCTCTATGAGGTAAGCAATAACTTAAGAATACTCTTCCTTAATACAAATGGTGATATGCAGATAATGTACATGTCCATAATGCTTTGCATACTCTTGTAAGGCCATACGTTGAGTTAACTGCTTGCAAGTTCGTCCTCTATTTATGGGATAAACTTGGCCGGAATCCACGATGATTTAAACTCCCCATGAACCCTTACATTCGAGGATGAATGTTCCTAAGGGGGGAAGGGTGTTACAACCCATATCCACACGCGTTAGTTCATGTCATATATTAGTTAACATAAATCCAAGAAGGAATTACCTTTGAGATGATAAGAAGTTAATCCTATTGGTCTTAAGTGATACAAGGGTGTATAAGGGTGATTAACAAGTATTAGAAGTTAAACGAATCAAGGATATTGTAACTCGTGTTTTCAGGTAAACCTAGAGGTTCTTAATACACTCAAGAGGTCATGTATTAAGGTGTTTGAATTATATAATATCCGTATCATAAGTCTTGAAGTCAAACGAGTTATGAAACAAAAATCGACAAACGTTGTCGCAACTTAGGTTCATAATTTTATTTAAACATTAAGTCAAATGTTTCTAAGCTTTTCTCCCAATTTACAAGGAATTACGGGGTGATCTACCCATAAAATTAAAGATCTATGAGTTTAGTTTTCAATGCATTAAACCGTTTGTCAATACGATCTCAAAGTATAGAGATATTTGTATTTTCGCAAGTCTGTGCAGATTGGTAGGTGACAAGTAGGTGCATCACCTACTTGCCAAAATGAGAGGACAAAAGTAAAAGTCCCAAAGTCGGACAAGAGAGGACTTTTAAGGGATTATAAACTCAGTTATTTTACCCTTATTTCAGACCTTCAAAACCAAATTAAAGCCCTGCAACTCCTCCCCAAAAATCCCACACAAACCCTAATTGATTTTCCCTCTCTTTCAAGTTCTAATTGAAGATAAAACCTAGAGTTTGAAGAACCAAGGGAAGGGCTGAGTTATCCAACAAGTAAAGTAAGTTATTTCCCTCTTTAATACATTTTTTCTGCTGTAAATTCATGGTAATTCATTCTATACGTGTAAGAACTCACGGGACGGTGATCGGAAGCCGTGAGTTCGAGTTATTCACTTGTAGCGGACTATTTTGTGAACTGTTTTGTGTTGCTGTTGGGCTGCGTGGTTTACTACTATTTTGTGGAGTTTCAGAGGTGGAAGGGGGTGGAGAAACACCATATATATGTAGAGTTGTGGGCTGGTAGTTCTTCGTAACATTTCCGAGTCATTTGACACGACTACGGTGGTCGTCGTATGTATGAAGTGATTAGGTTGTGCGTGGATTATTTTGGGAGGCTCAATATGATTATTATTGATGTTGTTTGGGCTGTTTGGTGATTGTTTTGAATTGTGTGAAGTCATATATATAGGGGAGGTGCTTTCCGTTTCATCGTAAAATAGGTTGTGGTCGATACATAATAGTTATGACGCTTAAATGATAACGATAGTATCGTTTCTCTTATTGTAGACTAAGGAGTTCTGAAAATTGCGCAGCTTGAGATTGGCACAGTATATACAAGGTATGTGAGGCTATCCCTTTCCTTCTTTTGCACAACTCCGATTGTACATAATGTAATGAACGAACTTCCAAAGATACTCTACTCTTAGAAGCTAGCAGTACTTACATTGTTTTCCCTCTTATAGAACGATTGATGCTAATGTTGCTTCTCTTATTCTTATGTTATCAATGTTGTTGGTACTTCCTGATTCTTATAAGGTGTTCATAGTGAAGAGTTAGTCCTAATAACGTGTAAAGAGGATACCGACCTTACGTCACTCCGAAAGGTTTAGAATGTGATTCCATGAGTTGAGCATGCATTATATATATGTATCTATTTTACTCTATCGAGCCGCACTATAGTCGACCAGGTACGACACCTATTGTGCAACCACTGATCAGTTGGGTTTTACCGAGCTCCACGTGGCCGGGTACGATACTACCGAGCCTTATAATGGCCGGGTACGTTTCTTTTTCCGAGCCTATTACAGCCGGGTACGATATGATGATTATGATGTCCACATAGGCATATGATTTAAAAGTTTATGTATTTATATATGTGTATCATGCATTTCATGTCAGTAGCCCTCAGAGGTACTCAGATGTTACAGGATGTATATTCTCTATCCCTGCTTACATTACTGTTCGTATTTATGGTTCCCTACCTTACATACTCAGTATTTATTCGTACTGACGTCATTTTGTTTGTGAACCCTGCATGTCGTGCTGCAGGCCCTGATAGACAATCAGGTGCAGCTCCCCCACCATAGTAGGCTGTCCAGTTCAGCAGTGATTGGCGAGATCCCTTCTACAGACTTGCCGTGGTCTTGGTATGCATTTTTGTTATAGACATTATGGGTATGTCAGGGCCCTGTTTCGGATATGTTGCAGCATTTATGTTCATTTAGAGGCTCATAGACAGGTGTCGACTCATGTATAGTTTGGTATGCCTTGTCGGTTGATTTTTGTTGTATAGTCTTTCATGGTAGCGTGGTAGCTCGTACCTTATATGTAGTTTCTTGATTGTCTGGTCATCCCATGTTATGTATGTTCATGCCATCATATTTTATTGTTGGTTGTCCATGATCCATGTCTATCATTTATAGTGATCTTGTCAACCCTAAAAGATAATAAAGAAGGTTAGATAAAATGTACGTTGGTGCTCGGCAAGTATGGTCGGGTGTTAGTCATGGCCCTCCAGTTTGGGTCGTGACAACCTATACATCGTACTAAACAATTAACACATAGCAAATAAGACTACAACTCCTATTCCCTCAAGCTAAGGTTAGACCAAACACTTACCTCAATGCCACGAACACAGTCAAGCCTCAACTACTGCTTTACCTCTTGATTCCACCACCAACCCACTTGTATCTAGCCACAATTTACTTAATAACATTAATAAATATTAAATAAACCAATTCTAATGCATGAAAATAGGTTTTCTAATGATTTCCCCAAAAAATCAAAAATCGACCCCAGGCCCGCTTAGTCAAAACTCGAGGTTCGAACCAAAACCCGATCACCCATGCACCCACAAACTCAAATATATAATTTGTTTTGAAATCGGACCTCAAATCGAGGTCCAAATCACCAAAATTTGAAAATCCTAAGTTCTACCAAAAAAACACCCAATTTCCACATGAAAATCCTTGATTTTGAAATGAAATCATGTAAAAAGATGGATTAGATTGAAACAAATGAGTTTGGAATGACTTACCAATTATTTGGAAGAGTATATGCCTTTGAAAAATCGTCCACGATGTTTTTAGGGTTTGAAAAGTTGTAAAAATAAATGAAATCTCATCTGAAATTCCACTTAACAGGTCTCTGATATGGGAATTGCGACCAGGGGTTCGCAATTGTAGACCCTGAGATTTTTTTCTAGATTCGCAAATGCAAAGAAGTTGTCGCATTTGCGACCCTAACCAATTTCTGTCAACTTCGCAATTGCGAAGAAGAGGTCGCATTTGCGATGAAGGGGGGTTCGCATTTCCCAGCCCTGGGGTCGCAATTGCGATGAGGGCCTGCCCACGCTTGGTTCGCAATTGGGACAACTTGGTCGCATTTTCCAAGCCTAACAACTTCGCAAATGCGAAGCCTGATCTCACAATTGTGAGATCAGAGGCCTGGGCAAAAATACCAGATACCAGCAGTTTTTCCTAAGTCCAATTTTACTTCGTGGCCTATCCAAAACTCACCCGAGCTCTTGGGGATCCAAACGAAACATGCACGCAAGTCCAAAAACATCATACAGACTTGCTCGTGCAATCAAATTATTAAAATAACATCAACAACCATGAATTAAATCTCAAATTCATAAATTTACTCAAGAACATCAAAATTTCTACTTTCTCAACTATACGTCCAATTTATACCAAATCAATTCCGATCTTTACCAAATTTCACAGATTCAACATAATTATTATTTTAAACTTGTACCAGACTCCGGAACCAAGATATGGGCCCGATACCATTAGTAAATTACATTAATACACTTCTAAAAGCCTTTATATTTTCTAGCAAATAATTTTCTTTAAAAATTCATTTCTCGGGCTTGGGACCTCGGAATTCGATTCAGGACATACACCCAAGTTCCATATTTTACTACGGACCTTACGAGACTATCGGATCATGGGTCCGGGTCTGTTTACCAAGAATGTTGACCAAAGTTAACTTTAATTAATTTTAAAGGCCAATTTCCTTATTTTACTTAGATTTCACATAAAAGCTTTCCGAAAATGTGCCCGGACTGTGCAGCAAATTGAGGTGAGACAAAAAGAGGTTTTTAAGGCCTTGAAAAATAGAATTTACTTTCAAAACGAGTGATAAACTCATCACATTCTCCACCTCTAAAATAACTGTTCGTCCTCGAACAAACATAAGAAAATTACCCGAGTTAGAGAAAAGATTGGGATATCGGCTACGCATGTCGGACTCGGACTCCCAGGTAGCTGCCTCAGCAGGCTGACCTCTCTACAGAACACGAATCAAAGTGAAAGTCTTCAATCTCGACTGACAAACCTACCGATCTAGAATAGCTACCGGCTCCTCCTCATTGGTCAGAAATGATAGACACAGGCACTCCATGAAGGCGAATAATCTCCCAGATATAGATCTTTGCCAATCGCTTAGAAGAGTAGGAAACCGCCATAGGAATGAAATGCGCTGACTTGGTCAGTCTTTCTACGATAACCCACACTGCGTCAAACTTCCTCCGAGTCCGTGGGAGTCCAACAACGAAGTCCATAGTGATACACTCCCACTTCTACTCAGGAATCTCAATCCTCTGAAACAAATCACCAGGTCTCTGATGCTCGTACTTTACCGGCTGACAATTCAAACATCGAGCCACATATGCAACAATATCCTTCTTCATCCTTTTCCACCAGTAATGTTGTCGCAAATCCTGATTCATCTTAGCGGCGCCTGGATGAATAGAGTACCGGGAACTATGGGCCTCCTCTAGAATAAACTCATGAAGTCTATCCACATTAGTCACACAAATACAACCTGCATCCTCAAAACTCTATCATCTCCAACTGTAACCTCCTTAGCACCTCCGTGCCGCACTGTGTCTTTAAGAAAAAGCAAATAAGGATCATCATACTGCCGATCTCGAATACGCTCAAATAATGAAGAACGAACGACTGTGCAAGCTAACACACAGCTGGGCTCAGAAACATCCAACCTTACGAACTGATTGGCTAAAACCTGAACATCCAAAGCAAGCGGTCTCTCACTGACAGGAATATACACAAGACTGCCCATGCTGACAGACTTACTACTCAAAGCATCGGCCACTACATTGGCCTTCCCCGGATGATATAAGATGGTAATATCACAGTCTTTCAATAGTTCCAGCCACCTTCTCTGCCTCAAATTTATCTCCTTCTACTTGAAAAAGTACTGCAGACTCTTGTGTTCCGTGAACACCTCACATGACACGCCATATAAATAGTGCCTCCAAATCTTCAGCGCGTGAACAATAGCTGCTAACTCCAAATCATGAACTGGATAATTCTTCTCATGAATCTTCAACTGACGCGAAGCATAAGCAATGACCTTGCCATCCTGCATCAACACCGTACCAAGTCCAATACAGGATGCGTCAATATACACTATATATGGCCCTGAACCTGTGGGCAAAACCAACACCGGCGCCGTAGTCAAAGCTGTCTTAAGCTTCTAAAATCTCACCTCACACTCGTCCCACCACTTGAACTGGGCACCCTTCTGGGTCAACCTAATCATCGGGGCTGCAATAGATGAAAACTCCTCCACAAACCGACGGTAATAGCCTGCCAAACCCAAGAAACTCTAGATCTCTGTATCTAATGCGAGTCTAGGCCAATTCTTGACTGCCTCTATATTCTTTGAATACACCTGAATACCCTCCGCTGATACAACGTGACCCAAGAAAGCAACTGATCCCAACCAGAACTCACATTTCGAAAACTTAGCATACAACTGACTATCTCTCAAAGTCTGAAGAACAACTCTCAGATGTTGTTCATGCTCCTCCCGGTTGCCGGAATAGATCAAAATATCATCAATGAAGACTAACACGAAGGAATCCAAGTAAGGCTTGAACATTCGGTTCATCAAATCCATGAAAGCTTCTAGGGAATTTGTCAACCCGAATGACATCACCAAAAACTCATAATGCCCGTACCGAGTGTGGAAAGCTGTCTTAGGGACATCAAATGCCCTAATCCTCAACTGATGGTAGCCAGATCTCAAATAATCTTCGAAAATACCTTGGCACCCTGAAGATGATCAAACTAACCATCAATCCTTGTCAATGGGTAGTTATTCTTGATTGTAACCTTGTTCAACTGCCGATAATCTATACACATCCTCATCAATACGTCCTTCTTCTTAATAAACAACACCGGCGCACCCCAAGGCGAGACACTAGGTCTAATAAAGCCTTTATCAAGCAGGTCTTGCAACTGCTCCTTCAATTCTTTCAACTCAGGTGGTGCCATCTGATGTGGCGGAATAGAAAAGGGCTGAGTGTCCGGAGCCAAATCAATACAAAAGTCAATATCCTTATCGGGTGGCAGACCCTGTAGGTCTGAAGGAAATACCTCACGAAACTCACGAACAACAGATACAAAATCCATAGAATGAACCTCGGCACTAGAATCACGAACATACGCCAAATAGGCCAAACATTCCTTCTCAATCATGCACCGAGCCTTCATATATAAGATAACCCTATAGGTAGAATGACTAGGAGTCCTTCTCCACTCCAAACGAGGCATCCCCGACAAGGCTAAGGTCACAGTCTTGGTATGACAGTCCAAGATAGCGTGGTAAGGTGATAACTAGTCCATCCCCAATATGACATCAAAATCAACCATATCCAAAAGTAACAGATCTACTCGGGTCTCAAGACCCCCAATCATAACTATACATGAACGATGGACACAATCTACCATAATAAAATCACCCACCAGTGTAGACACTTATATAAGAGCACTAAGGAATTACTAGGCATGACCAAATACGGTGCAAAATAAGATGACACATAGGACTATGTAGATCCTGGAACAAATAGAACTGAAAGATCTCTACTACAAACCAGAACAGTAACTGTGATAACTACATCGGAGGCCTCAGCCTCAAGCCTGGCTGGGAAAGCATAACATTGGGGTTGTGCCCTACCACTCTGAACTATATCTCTGGGACGACCTCCTGCTGGCTAGCCTCCACCTCTAACAGCCTGACCTCCACCTCTAATACCTCTACCTCAACCTCTAGCACCTCTACCTCCACCTCCAGTTGGCTGAGCGGGCGGTGGAACACTTGGTGCCTGAACCATGGCACGAGAACCCTGATCTGAGAGCTGCTCGGTGCTCGAGGGCAAAATCAACAATATGCCTCGTGTCGCCACAAGTATAACAAGCCCTCAGCTGCTGGGACTAACGACCCTGAAAGCTCTAGAGCGGAGGTGCACTAATAGGAGCTGGCGATGCACTGTAGGGCAGCTGATCAGAATACTGCATATGAAAACTACGACCACCTGGAGCACCGTGAGAAGCCTGTAGTGCTGAATGAAACGGCCTATAAGGATAGCCCCTACCAAAAGAATCCTTGCCTCCAGACGAGACACCACTAAACCTGCTCGAATGACGAGGCCTCTTGTCAGACCCTTGACCACTCCTCTGTGATAGAACCATCTCAACTCTCCTAGCCACATTGGCCGCAACCTGAAAAAGAAATCTCGCTCCCTATCTCCTTAGCCATCTACAATTGAATAGGCTGAACGAGACCCTCAATGAACCTCCCCACTCTCTCTCTCTCTCTCAGTGGGAAGTATAAGAAGAGCATGACATGCAAACTCAATAAATCTGGTCTCGTACTGAGTGACAGTCATAGAATCCTGCTAGAGACGCTCAAACTAACTCTGATAGTTCTCTCTATGAGTGATAGGAAGAAACATCTCTAGAATAGCTGAGAGAACTGATCCTAAGTCAAAGCCGGTGACCTAGATAGTCTAGCTAAACAATAATACCTCCACCAAGTCTTGGCGGATCCAGACAGATAAAAAGTAGCAAAGTCGACCTCATTGGTCTCCACTATCCCCATGTTCCGTAGAACCTCATGACAACTGTCCAAATAATCTTGGGGATCCTCAGAAGATGTACCACCAAAGGTAGTAGTAAAAACTTGGTGAACCTGTCCAACCTCCACAAGGCATCATCAGACATAGCTGGCCCCTCACCGGTCTGTGCCACAACACCCGGCTGAACTACCCCAACTGGATGAGCTGCTAGAGTCTGAAACTGGGGAGCCATCTGCTCCAGAGTGCGAGTAGCAGGAGTCTGAGCCCCTCCTCTAGCTTGAGAGACGGCTGGTGGTACAGGAAGCAAGCCCGCCTGGTCGACACTCTTTATAAGGCCTACTAGTCGGACCAGAGCATCCTGAACTACCAGGGTAGCGATGAACCCCTCTGGGACTTGAGCTGGTCCTGCTGGAACTGTCTGGGTTGGAACCTTATCGTCAAACTCAACCTGAGGCTCCGCCGCTAGTGCTGCTGCTCGAGCTCTGGGCTGAGTCCTGCCTCTGCCTCAGGCCCTAGCACGGCCTCAGCCTCTGCCCATCGCAAGAGCTGCTACTAGGGGCTTAGGCTGCTGGTCAGCTGATGAAGCGGTACATGTCCTCACCATCTACGAAAGAATAGAGTGAAAGTTCAATTAGCATTGAGAAATCAAGTCACACGACATGAAAGAATAGATGTGAAGTTTTTCCTAACTCTGTAGCCTTTGGTGGATAAACACAGACGTTTCTGTACCGATCCCTCAGACTCTACTAAGCTTGTCCGTAAATTGTGAGACCTAAGCAACCTATAGCTCTGATACCAACTTGTCACGACCCGGATTTTCCACCTCCGGGAGTCATGATGGCGCCTACTCCTGAAAGCTAGGCAAGTAGAGTAATACAAATTTTGTTACCTTTTTTTCCTTAACCTTTTAACATTTACGAATTAACAGGTGATCAACAACGGAATAATCATAATAAATGGAAATGCGAAATCTAATAGTTCAACTAGGTACTAATACGAAAATCCAAAATACACTCTACCCAAAATTGGTGTCACAATATCACAGACCATCTACGAATACTACAAACAGTTGTCTGAATGGAAAATACAAATCTGTCTCTGAAATATAATAAAAATATAATGGAAAGATAGAAGGAGACGCCAAGGCCTGCAGACATCTGCAGGACTACCTCGGGTCTCCATTGGACTGAAGGCTACTCTCTACAATCCAGAGCCTGGATCTGCACACAGTATAGAGTGTAGTATCAGCACAACCGACCCCATGTGCCGGTAAGTGTCGAGCCTAAACTCCACGAAGTAGTGACGAGGCTAGGACAAGACTACCAAATAAATCTGTGCAGTTATAACATATACAACAAATAATAACGACAGAAACTAGTAGTTAAAGATAGGAGGGGGGAACATGCTGCGGGGCTACCAAGTTACTAATAGAATTTCAGTAGAGAAGCACAAAGAACACCATAATTCAATTATGAGCAAGAGTAAGGAAAACAGTAACAAGTGGACGGCATCACCCTTCGTGCTTTTACTCTTGAGCTCACCATAAAAATCAATAGATTCGGCACGGCATCACCCTTCGTGCTTTTACCTCACACAATTATGGCATAATATTATCCTTCGTGCATTATCACTCATATCATGGCACGACATCACCCATCGTGCTTTTACATTCACAATATCAGCACGACATCACCCTTCGTGCATTAACACTCACTCACAAATATCATGTACGATATCACCCTTCGTGCTTTTACACTCTTCCTTACCCAAGCAGCAATCACAAAGCAATTCGGGCAAGGAAATTAATAAAATCACAATCGAATCCCGAAAAGGAAACAATAATATAACAATAATATCCCGGTAAGGGAAATAATATCATGAGCAATAACATTCCGGCAAGGAAAACAATATCATAAACCTCTTCTCTTTTCCACAATCACTTCACAACACAATTCTCAACTTGAGCCAATGTAGACCCAATGCTCTACAATATTCAATTACCAAGAATACTTCCATAAGCCTTGTTCAACATTAGGAATCATCATATTAAGCATGGACAATACATGACGGGGTCACGACAATCATAGTATAAGACTTACAGGCATGCTTGACACCAACATATAGGTACTCGTCACTACACCTATACGTCGTACTCAACAATTAACACATAGCAAAAAAGACTACAACTCATATACCCTCAAGCTAAGGTTAGATCAAACACTTACCTCAATGCTACGAACACAATCAAGCCTCAACTACCGCTTTACCTCTTGATTCCACCACCAACCCACTTGTATCTAGCCACAATTTACTTAATAACATTAATAAATGATTAATAACCCAATTCTAATGCATGAAAATAGGTTTTCTATAATTTTCCCAAAAAATAAAAAATCGACCCCGGACCCACTTGGTCAAAATCGAGGTTCGAACCAAAATCGGATTACCCATTCACCCATGAACTCAAATATATAATTTGTTTTGAACTAGGACCTCAAATCGAGGTCCAAATCCCCAAAATTTGAAAATCCTAAGTTCTACCCCAAAACACCCAATTTCCCCATGAAAACCCTTGATTTTGAAATGAAATCATGTAAAAAGATGGATTAGATTGAAAAAAATGAGTTAAAAATGACTTACCAATGATTTGGAAGAGTATATGCCTTTGAAAAATCGCCCAAGATGTATTAGGGTTTGAAAAGTTGTAAAAATGAATGAAATCACGTCTGAAATTCCATTTAACACATTTCTGATGTCGCAATTGCGACCAGGGGTTCGCAATTGCGAACCCTGAGATTTTTTGCTAGCTTTGCAAATGCGAAGAAACTGTCGCATTTGCGACCCTGACCAATTTTTGTCAACTTCGCAATTGCGAAGAAGAGGTCGCATCTGCGATGGGAGGGGGGGGGGTTCGCATTTCCCATCCTCCGGGTCGCAATTGCGATGAAGGCCTGTCCAGGCTTGGTTCGCAATTGCGACAATTTGATCGCATTTCCCAAGCCTGACCACTTCGCAAATGTGAAGCCTGATCTCGCAATTGCGAGATTAGAGGTCTGTGCAAAAATACCAGATACCAGCAGTTTTTTCTAAGTCCAATTTCATTACGTGGCCTATGCAAAATTCACTCGAGCCCTCGGGACTCCAAATCAAGCATGCACGCAAGTCCAAAAAATCATATGGACTTACTCGTGTGATCAAATCATCAAAATAACATCAACAACCATGAATTAAACCTCAAATTCATAAATTTACTTTAAAACATCAAAATTTTATTTTCTCAACTATACGTCCGATTTATACCATATCAATTCCGATCTTTACCAAATTTCACAGATTCAACGTAATTATTATTTTAAACTTATTCCGGGCTCCAGAACCAAGATACGACCCCGATATCATCAAGAAATTACATCAATTCACTTCTAAAAGCCTTTATATTTTCCAGCAAACAAATTTCTTTAAAAATTTATTTCTCGTGCTTGGGACCTCGGAATTCGATTCCGAGCATACGCCCAAGTCCCATATTTTACTACGGACCCTACGAGACCATCAGATCACGGGTCCGGATCCGTTTACAAAGAATGTTGACCAAAGTCAACTTTAATCAATTTTAAAGGCCAATTTCCTTATTTTACTTAGATTTCACATAAAAGCTTTCCGGAAACACGCCCGGACTGCGCACTCAAATCGAGGTAAGACAAAAAGGGATTCTTAAGGCCTCGAAACACAGAATTTACTTTCAAAACAAAAAGGTCATCACAGTATGTAAAGTTTAATGACTGAGTTAGACTTTTAAGCTTTGGTACACGGGATAAGAATAATAATTTCGAGATAAAGGGTGTACTTGTGTGAAGGAAAACATTTTTCGGAAAATATTTTTCAATTTTTCCATATTTGGTTGCAAAGTATTGTCCTAAAAAAATATTTTCTACTCTCTAACGAAACACTAGAAATATTTTCTAGAAATATTTTTTCACTCACCGACCAAACAAGGAAAAATAAGTGATAAAACCACTCATTTTTAGGAAAACATTTTCCATAGAAAAATATTTTCCTTCATACCAAACACACCCAAAGTTTGGGATTAATTTGATCTCATGTTTTGTTTGGGGTATTAGCTAATCTCATGATAATTTTTACACTAAAATAGTGAAATTAGTAATCCCATATACACAGAGGCGGATCTAGGATTTAAAAACTCTATGAGTTCAACTTTTAAAATTTTTAGCATTGAACCCATTATATTTTTAAAGTTATGAGTTCATATCTACTATTTTGTAATTTTAATAAATTTTACTGTCAAAAGTTATGGGTTCAATTGAATCCTCTAAGTGTATGCTACATCTGCCCCTGCATATATAAGATGGGATAATTAATCCCATGAGATATGCCACAATTATACCAAACGACCCCTTATCGTTGTTAGAAAAACAATGGTAAGTAACGTAAACCCGCCTACATATATTTAATTTTCTCTCTCTTTTTTTCGAAGATGATGATAGGACAATTTTCTCGTTTGTACCTGAGAATTTGGAGATAGGTTCAAGTACTTGACAACCCACAATATATATATATATACAGAGACCAAATCTCCAACATGTATGAAGTGTAGTTGTTCGAGATGCTATGTGGGAGGAGACTAGTGCACGTAGATCAAAGTTTAGTGGAAAAATCATACATAGAAAAGGTATAAGAACAGGTTATCATTAGGGATCGATTACGAAAAAGTCAATAATCAAAGTTTATGCGGAGGTCCTGCAGCTATAAATAACCCATGCAGAAGGAGTAGTAAAAATAGAAGCTTCTTACATTAAAAAAAAATAAAAATCCAAGTGTGGTTCTTTGTTGTGTTCGTGCCTAGAGGACATGTCTATATAATTTTGCAATGATCGTAAAAATATATTGTATCGGGTGTTTACACGAGATCAGTAGATATATAATATGTCTTTTCATATACACATTTTTTTATTTATTAAACTACGGTTTATTATTGCATATTTTTACTTTATAAATGATTTAACTACGATAGATTAATATAATTTGGTGTTTGTCCATTGGGGAAACATTTTCGCGGTTCACCATTTGTGAGCCAATGATATTTACTTTTTTCAAAGGTAATCAATTTTGTGAGTGCTCATTAATAGATCATGGTTGATGACATTATGTGATGTAGAAACAATTATATACTTCTACCGAATACTACATATCTGAGGGATTTTTTTAAACACTGGTTTAAGGAGTTACTTATATTTCTTGTCTCTAGCTTCTAGTAGGCCAAGACGACTTGTTTAACCTTTAACTTTAATTTCCTAAATAACAATTTATCTTACAGATTTTTGTTAGTAATCTGTGTTTAAAATCAAAAAATCAGAAAAGGAAAAATATTAGGGATTTTTACCTAGCTACACTCTATTAAAAACTTATTTACCAATGTTCTCTATGTTTTGTAGTTTTTAATAAGTATCTAAGTTTTTCTTACAAATTGTGTAGATTGCTCCTTAAAAGGCTCTCACCTCATTACAAGTGCCTTCAATTAAGGGATCGAATTATATCCTTTCCTTTTTTTCCCTCTCCTCTTCTCTCTTCTTCTTTTTTTACAACCAAATCCCTTAATCAACGCTCAGAATCTCCATCTTTTCTTTTCCTACCATTGCCGATAGCTTTATATTATTAAATCATCAATTATATCGTTCTTCTGCTGGGATACCGGACAACACTGAAAATGAAGAAATATTTAGCAATTGTATGATAACTGTATCATAATTGTATTTAAATTGTATCAGATACATCAATACGTAAAACATAATTGTATCATACTTGTATTACAATTGTATCTAACTTGTTGATGGTACCTTAATATCCAAAATAATACTTGATACAGTACTAATAAATTAATATATAACTATCATATATTTGTTATACAAACTGTGAAATTCGTCACGAACTCACAACTGCTCATAATTAAGACACAAATTTAATATAATCCTGAAAAAATTCTTACACAATTCTGATACAACTTAAAATCGACTCTAAACTTAAATTGATACAATATCATATTATACTTGTATTAGTATTGTATCATGTATTGTTTTTGGTACAAATTGTGATACAATTCTAAATTATGATACAACTTTTGATCTTCATCTTTTTCAAGTTTCAATTTAAAACATCCACCTAGAACCAACCCTAAACTTAAATTGTGATAAAATATTATATTTTAATAGTATTAGTATTGTATCAAAATTATCTTAGGTATTGATATATCAAATACAACTCAGATACAATTATGATACAATTATCATACAATTCCGAAACTTCTTCTTCCTCGAGTTTCAATCTGAAATTCAACCTAAAACCAACTTTAAACTTACACAATCTCCCTTCAAATTAAGATATAAACTCAAAAGGATATTTTCAATCATTTTCAAGAACACTCAATCCAAAGAAATCACAAATTCGTAAAATCCGAATATCTAATTCAAAGTTTCGCACCTTTTTAAAGGTATGTCAATGGCAGACCTCTCTACCTTCAATTTCAGAGATAATGCCGATGGATTTGTCAATAGTTGAAGCTTTTTAATGGTTGTTGGTGGAATTGATTCAGAGAAATATATGATGCTACAATTTTAGAGAGATAATAGTTTGATTTGTATGAGATTTTAGAGAGATAATAGTTTGATTTGTATAAGAGAGAGAGATATTGGTGGATTTGTATGAAAGAGAGAATGACTTTAAACTTTTTTGAAATTAGGAAGAAAAAAATCGTGATTTTAGGAGGCTAAAGCTGATAGATGGGGATGAGAGATACGTTACAAATTAATTCCTATATTTGAGGGATCCTTCTTTTATTATATTTTGTACATAAATAGTAAATATAGATACACAATGTAATTCTTAAGAAACCTAAAGAAAAATGGTTAATAAGTTTCTAATATAGTATAGCTAGGTAAAAATCCCAAAATATTAGTTGAATAAACAAAATATAAAATAATTCCAAGCCCACAAATTGCTTGTGTGTTCTTAAAGAATTTAACCCTCTCACTGTTGCCTAAAGTTATGGATTAATTCCTTCCAGGATAGAACGGAATAATTATTTTGTGATAGTGGCACTACAAATTACAGAACTTTAGCGAACTCAACAAACAGAGCAAACCACACTTGACACTTATATTTATTTGGAAAAATAATGCAACAATGTAGACAAGAGAGGAGAAGTTTTCAGATTTTCTATATATGAAAAATGAGGCTAAGCCTCTATATTTATGGACAATGAAAGGGTGAGATAAAGAGGTGCAACTCAAAAGACACCTCTTCCATTTCCCATTCACACCCATTCACAAAACTTAATAATCCCCCACAAGAATGGGGAATGACCATATTTATAAAAATATGCATGAAAAATTGTGTGATTTGCAAGTAAGGATTAATCGGATCTAGATAAGTAGGTATGTCAGATATACTCGGTCAATCAGTAGATTTGATATCTTTGAACCGTTGAACTTTGGTGTATACCTAGACAATCATAAGTCACACAATCAATTCTGATCGTCTTTGATTCTCATTGTTGTGTTCGTTTCATCCATGAATATCGTCTGGTTCATAAGTGCATAGAAATTAGTCTTACTGAATTCTCCTTGATCAGTTTGCACGTCACATTTACATAGGTGATTCCTAAACGTGTAATCTCGTAGATACACTATTTGATATACCTTGTATCAAATTTAGAAATCATTAAAAAGCCTTAATGCTTTATCCTTGGTACTGAACATTGTCTCATCAAGAGAATGGACTAAAATTTTATTTGACAATGTTGAACCATTATTAATGACTTTATTTGAGCTACTTGAACCTAGATCTTGGGATCTCCAGTCTTTTAGGTAGAGTTACCGCCACAATGACTTGTCATCGGCCATAGTCCTATTCCCCTCGATTATCTTTCAATTACCTTTACAATTAGGCCTTTTATAAATGGATCCGACACATTATCACTTGAATTCACGTAGTCAATTGTGATAATTCCCCTAGAGAGTAGTTGACTAACAGTTACATCTTCGTTGTATATGACGAGATTTCTTGTTATACATAACGCTCCTAGCCCTTCTATTCCCGCATGACTATCACAATATATGCTTATCAGTGCAAATAATTTGGGCCAAAATGAAATATCTTTAAGAAATTTCGAAGTCATCGGTTTCTTCACCGGCCTTGTCTAAGGCTATAAAATCAGCATCCATTATAGAGCGGGAAATACCTATTTATTTGGATAATTTCAAAAGACACCACTCCTCCACCGTCTGTGAAAATATATCCATTTGTGGATTTAAAAAAAGTCGAATCGGTGATCTAATTTGCATAACTGTATTCCTCCATTACTACATGATACTTATTGTAGTGCAAAGCATAATTTTGAGTATATTTCAAATATTTCAATACTTGTTTCATTATCATGACAGTTTAATGCGAACTTTCTTATGTCGTAGACTAATACGTCTCGACTTTCAATTGCATTTCAGATTATTGACTACACTTAATGTAGCAATATTATGTTATAACAATATTTTAATTGTGGCTACAACCTTTTAATATATAACACATTTCACAATCACTCCACCTTTTTTCAAGCATTTGTATGCTATTTATACTTATTCCAAAATGCAATACAGGTCTATATGAGAAACTATAGCATCTTGATTCATGAAACAAATCCAACTTGTTATGGATTTTTATCAGTTAGTTCACCACATTATAGACCAACGTATTAATACATCCATTCTGGAAAGGAACGTGAACAACCTTTGAATTGGTAGTTTCATAAACTAGTCATCACTAAGATTGAACATGTAATGAATTCACCGACTACCATATCAATATTCATTAAGGATCCGTGGGGTTCGAAGAATCATATCATCTAGTTCTTCCAAATAATTTAGACATTACATCTAACATTCGCTTTTGTCATGCATAAGCTAAACGCCCCCACATTTCAAACATTCCATGTGCCTTTTTATATTATTCATTAATCTTTAAAACGATTTGATACCATTGTTTGGTCAAATGTTGCTTGCCATTATTTTGGTACTTGTTTTAGTCCGTAAAGTGACTTAACAAGTCGGCACACCTACTTTTCTTTTTCGAGAACCACGAACCCTACAGGTTGTTCCATATAATTTTCTTCCTCCAAATCTTCATTTAAGAAGGTTGTCTTCACATCAATCTGATGGATTTCAAGGTCATACACGATGACTAACGCTATTAACATCCGAATAGATGTAATCCTTGTTACCTGTGGGTACGTATCAAAGTAATTAAGACTTTCTCATTGTCTAAATCCTCTAACAATTAATCTTGCCTTATATTTGTCAATAGTACCATCAACTTTTATTTTCCTTTTGAAAATTCACTTAGAACCCAAATGTTTATTTCCTGGAGGAAGATCAACCAATTCCAAAGTATGATTACTTAATATGGATTCTATCTCACTATTGACTGCCTCTTTCCAATATTGTGCTTCTGAGGAAGAAATAGCTTCTTTAAATGTTTGAGGCTCATTTCCAACAAAAAAGTCAGAAATCTGGTCCAAAGGAAGTAGTTGTCCTTTAACATTTACTACGTCTTAGATTTTCCTCATTAAACGTACTTTGCTTTGCTTCTTCTTGAGGTCATTTAGATTTTTCACTCGGAGACTTACATTCATTCTTATACGGATAAATATTTTAAAATAATTTAGCATTATCGGATTCGTTTACCGTATTAATATGAATGTCGGAATTTTCTGATTTATGAACCAGAGAACGATATGTCTTACTATTTGTTGCATATCTTATGAAAACGTAATTAACGGTTTTCGGTCAAATATTTATCTTTTTGGGTTTAAGAACTTGCACATTAGCCAAGCACCCCTACCTTTAAAATATTTTAAGCTGGGCTTCCTTCCTTTCCATTTTTCATATGGAATGGATTGCGTTTTGCTATGGGAAACTCGATTGAGTATTCCGTTAGCTGTAAAAATAGCTGCCCCCCACAAGTTCTGGGGTAAACAGAGCTTATCAACAATGCACTCATCATCTCCTTTTCTATTTTTTCTTTCCGCAATTCTGTTAGATTGCGATGACTAAGGGACTGTCATTTGATGAATAATACCATATTCCAAACATATTTCTTCAAAAGGAAATTCACATTCACCGCTCCTATTACTTTGTAGAGCCAACCACATGAACTGTTGTTTGTATCACAATAGAGTCAGAATTAATAACCGATGAAGTTTTTAATCTTCAAATCAATCTGACATAACCAGAACTAATAAACAGTGAAGTTTTTAATCTTCAAACCGAGCAATATTTGATTCAACCAGATCTTATAAACAGTGAAGTTTTTAATCTTCACCGAGCAATATATGACACAACTAAACTTAATAAACGATGAAGTTTTTAATCTTCAAACCGAGTAATAAATTGGAGTACATAATCACTAAGATTTTAATCTCCAAAATGAGTAGAAAGTCACTTAGACTTTACTCCATCAAATGAGTAGAAAGTCATAAAGACCTTAATCTCAACAGATAGAAAATCACGTAGATTTTAATCTCAAAATAGAAGTAGAAAATCACAAAGATTTTATTCTCCATTAGAAAATCACAAGGATTTTTATTCTCCAAATAGGGGTAGAAAATCGCAAGTATTTTAACTTTCTTTTCGAACCCCTAAAGATTTTTTATCGTTTGACATATTATTCTTATCAAACTAATATATGTATATCTTTACATATATTATATTCATGATCTCAAGATACTCCAAATATTACTGCCTAATTCATGTCTTATTTCCTTGAAAAAACCATGCATGCTACCAATTTGTACATCAATTACTAATAGTTTTTCATTTGGTCAAAGGAGCAAAATTAACCATAAATACATGTCATTCCTAATCATACATATAATTCTAATTTGTAATACTAGAAGATTATAACTTGAGCAAGAGATAATAGAACCCGTTTTAATTTGTTGCCACTTCTTTATTTTACTAGTATTATGATACGCGTGTTGCGCGTGTATATTGTCTCAATGGGTAATTTATTTTTAAAAAGCATATACATATTGACACTAAAAAGATTGGTGGCTAACTTTGATGCTCAAATTATTAAGCTTTCGTTATTATACCAGTGACTATTTATTAATTTTTTAATTTCAATTTTGTTGTCCAATTCTAACTTTTTTTGAATATTATGAGAAAATAAAAGAATACGAATTTCTCTTTGAAATAATCATTTTTAATGAAAATAGGAACGTCTAAAGAAGTCATGAATACCTAGTTATATGCTTCCTTCTTCTATAGTATGTTAAGAATATTTAGCTATGGAAAGATTTAAATTTCTAAATATTGGTAGTTCTTACAAAATTTATTAAAATTTTAGTTAGTTTAAAATCCTAAAATATTAGAAAAATAATAAGATGACAATGACTATTTTGTCCAGAATTGAACTTCATTTTAAAGGGGGTAAAAAAGACGTACTTCTTCTTTACTTACCGTATTAGGCTTCTCCCATTCGTTTCTTCTGTGTTTTGGATAGGTTTCTAGAATTTTACAAAAGATTCAATTTCTCCTTTGCTTACCATATTATGTTCTTTCTTCTTTGTTTTGAAATTAGAATTTTGCAAGTATGAAAGAAGCTATTTTGTACATTTTTTGTCATAAACATCCGTCCTCATAGCAAATTTGCTTGTCACTTGCGGTAAATTTCTTTCATGTACTACGGTTTTGATGTTAGAATTGTTGTTTGATAATTGATAATTGATAAACAACTCTAAATCGAAAGTTTTCAATTGTGATTTTTATTTATAATGTCTCATAGATTATCATTGGTTTATGTCTCATGTATGATCATTAGTTTAAACTCACTCACAAATATTGTACATGTTGTTTGGATCGTTGCATTCATCACATAAAATTGGTTAGACATTCTAACTCATATCAAGTTAATATTTTATTAATTTAAAATTTTATCATTCTATGGTTAATATATATTTTTAATTAAACGGACAAGTAATTGTAATAAATATTTAAAAAAGTATTAAATGGCAATTCCCTACAGCACGTAGGAATTGTTCAAACCCAACACATAATATGACTATGAATGAAAAAGAATCTTAAAACTGAACTTTGCCGTATTTTATTTTTATATAAATTTGGGTTAGTCAAGCAACAGGGTAATGATTGTTCGTTATGGTCATTTCTTTATTCATGTTAGAACGACTAACATAATATAAATATTAAAAAAAAAAATTAACATGAACATAGTTCTTATAAGAAACTGGTTTATATATAAGGTAAAATTGTGATGGACTTTAAAGTCCTTACATAGTAGGATTTTCTACATAAATCAAATAAGGAAAGATTTATTAATCATAATTTTAGTAAATTTCAAACTCCTAAATAATTAATGGAATGACTATTTTGTCTAGTGTCAACTCTATTTTAAAAGAGTAAAAAAGACGAACGACATTTCGCTAAGAACTTTCGTACTTTTAATATAAAACTAGTTTAGTGTACGTGCATTGCACGTGTACCACGCGTCAAGTAAATATATATACAAAAATAATGTTTTTGACTACAAATGCTTCATCCCAATTTTATATATTTTTTTTTTATCAATTTAGCATCAATATATTTGTGATAATTTTCATAATACTAACCTTAGCTTGTACTACATTTTCAATTGTTGTAATTTAAAGGGGTAGGGGGGGGGGGGAGGAAATTTAGAAAACAATATGAAAAATTAGAGTTTTGGAATAAGAAAAATGAATCTAGTCATCTAAAAAATGTAAAGTTATTCTCACCATTTTATTCCCTTCGTTTGAGTCGTCTGCTTATTTTTATCTCATAAAAGTTTGTATAACCAAAACTAGCGACAATATATAATAAATATCAAATATGTGAATAAAGTTACAGCCGAACATAAAAAATACTAAGCGACATGAAGTTTAAATCAATAATTAAAGCTTAGATCATAAATTAATATGATTAAGTTATCATGCCAATAAATAATTTACAAGAACTATGAAATACATGGCACATAAAAAAAAATTAAAAGACTAAAAGAATTCATTCCTCCTAATCTCGTCCCAAAATCATATGAATACTATATTCATTAGATAAATAAATATCAAATACAAAAATATAATAGAAGAAAATCGAACTTGTCTGTAAAAACCTATCCGAAAGAGAACTAAATAACTTTCAAAAGCCTATCCAACAATTAATAACTAACCATGGAAGGTTAGGAACAAACAAAATATTGAAATAGCAATACATGTGTCGAAATAATTGAAAGTTTTAGACTGAAAAAGAGAAAAAAAGAGGTTTCTGAATGTTAAATCAATAGGTAATTTGACTTCAAATTGTAGTCCTACAGGCAATCAAATATTTATTTGATGTATTTTTTTCCAACTTTTCTGTCAGATAAAATTTACTACATTCGAATATTAAAAATTAAAATTACACCAACATATTTTCGTAAAGAAATCAATTCAAATCATTAGATCTTGTTAAATAGTGGATTGAATTTAAATTCGGTTTTTTTTTTGGCCATGAATTAGAGCTTTATGTAGCTGCTATATATGTATTTCCGATAATAATATCTTCTTAAAAGATTTACTACTTTTTGAATTGTGACTGAATAGAATTTATTTGAGTTATATAAAATTATAAAATAAACGTTAGAGATTTTTTTTAACATAATAAATATTGTTCTCATTTAGCTAGCTCAATAAATAAAGATATCATATACCATACAAGTTTTTCGGATGCTTTATTTGTGATTTAAAAAGGACTTATATAAAAATTTGTAAATTAAATCTGTTGGTCTTCTAAAAATTTAGGATGAAAGTTGACATTATACCTCCTAAAAATTTATAGTGACAATATAAAGTTTAAGAAATAACTAATGTTGAATAATATTTTACTACAACTAACTTAATTTAAAGAGATAATATAGCGAGACATTGTCACCTATAAGATTGAATAACCGAATGCAAGAAAGAAAAAAAAAGAAGACAACTCATTTATAATATATTTGGTCATCTACTATTTCATCTTTATTGCTTCAAATTCATATTAATATCAATTTGACTCTTAATCTTGTATCATAAATTGACTTTTTAATTTCTTTCATCATTAATGCTCTTTCTACAAAAATTAATTTATATACCTTAAAGAGTTGTCAACATGACAAATAAACTTACTTATATAATGAATTTTCAAAAATATTAACTTGAACTCTTTTGCATTAGTTAATTAAAAATATTAATTATTTATTTTCGACATTAAAGAAAATAAATTAACTTTTATTATCAAATTCTTCATATTAGTTCATCCCAATTTTAAAATTTAACTATAATTAGAACTTTGTTGAATAGAATTTTTGATTTCAAATAGTTAAAAATCATTAGTATGTCAATTTTGATTCGTTTTAGTGCTTCCAAAATCATTGTTCATTAGTATGTCAATATTGATTCGTTTTTGTGCTTCTAGAATTATTGTGCTTTTTTACTTCTAGAAAATATTACGAATAATTTCTAAAGTTTTGAATAATAAGAAAATCTTATAGTTTAATATAGTTTTAAAGCTTTAATATTAATAGCGTCAAATAAGGATATACATATAAGGTAAAAAGGTTAATAATTTAATGTGCTAAATATTAGGATTTGCTATCTAGTTTAATAAGGAAAGATTTAATAAAACAAATTTTAGTTGATTTTAAAGTCCTAAAATTTAGGAAAGCAACTTAAAATTACAAATTTATCCAATGTAAAATCTTTTTTAAAAGGGTAAAAAAGGCGAACGACATTTAAGAACTAATATAACCTATCTCAACTTTTTAAGATATAAATATATAGATATAGATATGGATATAAAGAGAAACGACATTATCACTTTGTCTGCGACATTTTCATATAGATTTAAAAATGCGACAGTTCAAAGAAAATTATTTCAATGGACACATTCGAGACGGGAACTAAAGTCTGCCAATTTAATCTATGTAAACTTTCATACATCAATACCCAAAAATGATATCTTCGTGTTTGCTCCCTTAACAGCACTTTTACCCACTTTTTTGGAAGCAACGGATCCCAACGGGGAAAATGTTATTTTAAGTCTTATACAAGTGACATTAATTGTACGAGTATGAGATATTTTTTTTGTCTTATAATTTTGCGGACCCAAATTTTTGTAAAATTAAAGTTCACAAATTTGTAAAATAAAAAGAAGCGTCACACAACTATTGTCAGTTGTGTGAGATACACAATAAAACTTCTCCCACAACGGTGTGTAAACCCTTTGGAAATTGCATTCCCATAGTTTCCGTTCGAAAATGGTTTAGTACAAAGAATATTGCAATTTACTTTCTGTTTCATTATATTAAAATGAAACGTTGGCAGTTGTTTTGACTCCACAAAAATAAGATAACTTCAACAATATTGCTTGTTCAATCATCACGGAAAAAGCTTTCCGCTCCGGTTCTTTTCTCTATAAATCATCCAGAAATATAATTTAAATTCATTAAGATTGTTAGTAATCTGTTTTTATGCATACGGTCAAAATCATATGCCTCCAATTTGTAGGCTCGAGGGTCCGTCCTAGGCCGGAGTCGAGGCGAGGTCGAGTTCGAGACCGGTGGACCAGATTCGAGCTCGAAGACAAAGTGCAATGTCCGGATATAGGGTTACGAGGAATACCGGGGCAAAGTATGCTCGACCCCAAAATAATACCGTTACGGATTTGTAACAGAATAAGCTAGATTCCTGCCACGTCCCCAAGATCATGGCGCAAATCTCGGAATGGATTGTACGATTCCGTACTAGGCGGTTAGACAGTTGTACCAAGAATATTCCTTACTGTAAATGGAAATATACCTTATTTAGGGTTCCCCTATTATATAAAGGGGATTCCAATCATTTGTAACATCATCTAATCATTGAGAAAAGAATATACTCTCTACTTTTTGCCTACTGTTCATCAAAATTGTCCTTTACATTTATTGTTCTTACTTTATTATTCTTAATCCATCTCGAGGTCACTACTGTTGAGTAACATTGGTTTGATTCACTTATTTTTTTCATTTCTACTTCATATTTTCTTGATTATCAATTGGTATGAACTAAATCACATATCTTTAAAATCACTAATTAAATTTAATTGTTACTCGTATTTTCGAGGTAAACACTTTGGCGCCCACACTGGAGCTAAAGATAATAGTGATTATTTTTTTACTAATTCTCATTACACACCTTGTTTTTACACTTTTTTTTGTCAAGATTTTTTGATTCTCGGGTTGAAACATGTCTAGCACACAAAACGCACCTGTTCATTACAACGAAGATCTTGGGGAAAACAGCAATGCAGGGGTCGATGTACCACCGATAAACCCAGGGGAAGTGCCAAATGTGGAACCAGTTGATGTTAGTTCACACATTGCTCTAAACGCGGATTTAGGCACATACCCTAAAGAGAATATACGTAGGTAAGCCCGGTCTGGTAGCCAAAGAATGCAAGGAATGAGAGATGGGGGAATTAGCCTCCAAGTGATATTTAAGATGCTGCAAGCTCAGCAAGTCGCCATCGCTCAATTTCAGAGTCAGAATAAGACTCTGAATATAGCCGAACCAGTAAACTCTCGACGTACTGAACATGCATCAGAAAGGCCAGATGAAAGCGGCTCGGGGACTACCCCACAATTATGAGAATGCTCGAAGAGCTCACTAAGAGGATCGAGTTTGGAGAAAAGAAAATTGAAGACAATGACAAAAAGGTGAAAACTTATAACTCTCGTGTTGACCAAATATCGGGGGCACCTCCAGTTTTGAAAGGTTTAGACGCCAAAAAGTTCATATAAAAACCATTCCCTCAGAGCGTGACTCCGATGCCCATTCCCAAAAATTTTCGCATGACCGATATACCCAAATATAACGGAACAACCAACCCCAATGAGCATATTACTTCATAAACTTGCGGAATCAAAGGAAATGATTTGAATGATGATGAGATCGAATCAGTCTTGTTGAAAATATTTAGAGAAACGTTGTCGAAAGGAGCTATGATTTGGTATCACAACTTAGCTCCCAACTATATTGACTGGTTTGCTATGTTAGTAGATGTCTTCATGAAAGCACACGCCGGGGCCATAAAGGTGGCCACGAGAAGATCGGACATCTTCAAAATAAAATAAAGGAACGATGAGATGCTAAGGTAGTTCGTGTCTAGGTTTCAGATAGAAAGAATGGAATTACCACCGGTCTCCGATGACTGGACAGTACATGCCTTTATGCAGGGTTTGAATGAAAGGAGCTCGATTGCGTCTCGACAGTTAAAATAGAAGTTGATCGAATATCCATCTGTGACATGGTCAGATGTGCACAATCGTTACCAGTCAAAAATCAGGTTTGAGGATGACCAGTTGGGAGCCCTCTCGGGTTCAGTTCATCCTAACAGATTCGCAGCCAAGCCCCCGAGAGACACAGATCGGGAATCGAGATTCAACAAAGAATAGTATCAGCCATACATCGATCGGAGAAACAACGGTCCAGGTCATAACGCTCCTCGGAATGATCGAAGGAACGATCGAGGCCAAATTTCTCGGGGGCTTATGAGTAAGAGCGGGTTTGATAAACATACCGACCCTACCGAGGCTCCTCGATTATCAGAGTACAACTTCAGCATAGATGCATCGGGGATCGTCTCAGCTATTGGGAGAATCAAAGACACTAAATGGTCTAGACCTATACAGACCGATCCTTCTCAAAGAAACCCGAACTTGATGTGCAAGTATCATGGCACACATTGTTATAGAACAGAAGATTGCAGGCAGCTAAGGGAAGAAGTGGCTCGTTTGTTCAATGAGGGCCACCTTCGAGAATTCCTAAGTGATCGGGCTAAGAATCACTTCAAGGAGAGAGATGCAAGGAAAATTGATCAAGAAGAACCAAACATGTAATCCACACGATCATTGGAAGAGTCGATGTCCCTCAACGACCTATATTCAAGCGCACCAAATTATCAATCACAAGAGAAAAACGGACTCGGAGCTATGTGCCCGAGGACGTCTTATCATCCTGCGACGAGGAAGCAGAAGCCACATCTCATCCTCACAATGACGCCCTAGTAGTCTCTATCCTTTTAAATAAAATTTAAGTTAAACGTGTTTTAGTGGATCCAGGTAGCTCAGTAAACATAATCAGATCGAGGGTCATGGAACAACTCGGCCTACAAGATCAGATTGTACCTGCATCTCAGGTCTTAAATGGCTTCAACATGGCAAGCGAAACAACAAAGGGAGAAATTATCTTGCCAGTAAATGTAGCCGTGATCGTATAAGACACTAGATTCCATGTCATCGAAGGTGACATAAGGTATAATGCACTCCTCGGGAGACCATGGATACACAACATGAGGGCAGTGCCTTCAACTCTTCACCAGATGATGAAGTTCCGAACAGAGGAAGGAGTGAAAACAGTCTACAGAGAGCAATATCCTGCAAAAGAGATGTTTGCAATTGAGGAAGTGGTGTCGATACTAGAACCTTTGACCTTAGAGAAATCGAGCACCCAAGGTAAGTAGGCGGCCAAAGAGAAATCACCGCCTCCAGCCTCGATGGAGTCGGAGCAACAGGCAATCGAAGACGAAGATGAGGATTTCCTTACTCCTCGAACCTTCGTTGTTCCCGAAGAATCTGATGCAACCAAATCAACTATCGAGGAGCTGGATCAGGTCATTTTGATCGAATATATGCCCGAGAAAAAGGTATACCTGGGAACGAGATTGACCCCGAATTCAGGAAAAAGCTCATTCAATTTCTTATTGATAATATGGATTGCTTTGCTTGGTCCCATTTAGATATGATAGGGATTCCACCGCAAATCACCACACATCGGCTAAGCACCAATCCCAGGTTCAAACTGGTGAATAAAAAAGGATGTCTCAGTCCGAGGTAAAGCATGCTTTCATAAAAGACGAGGTAACCAAACTTCTTAAAATAAAATCTATTCGGGAGTTAAAGTACCCCTAGTGGTTAGCCAACGTAGTTGTAGTTCCTTAAAAAGTAAAAAATCTTAGAATGTGCGTGGATTATAAGGACTTGAATAAAGCATGTTCAAAAGATTCTTTCCCCTTGCCAAACATCGATCGTACGATCGATGCCACGGCTGGCCACGAGACACTAACTTTTCTTGATGCCTACTCTGGGTTTAATCAGATTCAGATGAACCCGGAGGACCAGGAGAAGACTTCGTTTATTACTAAATTTGGAACGTTTTTTTACAACGTAATGCCATTCGGGCTAAAAAATGCAGGAGCTACATACCAGTGCCTAGTTAACAAAATGTTTGAAGAACAAATATGTAAAACAATGGAAATCTATATTGATGTTATGTTGGTTAAGTCCCTACGTGCAACAGACCATTTAGTTCATTTGTAGGAAACATTTGCAATTTTGAGGAAATACAACATGAAGCTTAACCCGAAGAAATGTGCCTTCGGAGTTGGCTCGGGTAAGTTCCTCAACTTCATGGTATCAAATCGGGGTATCTAAATCAACCCCGATAAGATCAAGGCTATCGAGGATATCACAATCGTGGATAGGTGTGAAGGCCGTGCAAAGGCTAACAAGGCGAATAGATGCCTTGGGTCGATTCATTTCGAGGTCATCAGATTGGTGGTTCTTTTCCTTGCTCAAAAAGAAAAAGGATTTCGCCTGGACCCCGGAATGTCAGCGAGCCTTGGAAGAATTAAAACGATACTTATCGAGCCTGCATTTGCTTCACACCCCGAAGGTAGATAAAAAACTTTACCTATACTTGGCAGTATCAGAGATAGCCGTAAGTGGGGTACTGGTTCAAGAAGAGCAAGGTACGCAATTTCCTGTTTATTACGTAAGCCGAACTTTAGGGGATGCTGAAACTAGGTACCCTCACTTAGAAAAATTAGCACTTGCATTGATAAGTGCATCTCGAATGTTAAAACCATATTTTCAATGTCATCCTATATGTGTATTAACCACTTACCCCCTTCGAAATGTTTTGCATAAGCCCGAGCTATCGGGCCGATTGGCCAAATGTGCCATCAAGCTTAGCGAATACGATATCGAATATCAACCTTGAACGACCATCAAGTCTCAAATCTTAGCTGACTTCGTAGATCATTTTACACCGACCCTCATGCCCGAAGTGGAGAAAGAACTCTTGCTAAGCTCGGGTACAACTTCGGGGGTATGGACCCTTTTCACAGACGATGCCTCGAATGTGAAGGGATCCGGGCTTGGCATTGTCTTGAAGAGACCCACGGGCGATACCATTAGGCAGTCTATCAAAACTCCAAGATTAACTAACAATGAGGCCAAGTATGAGGCCACGATTGCAGGTCTCGATCTAGCTAAAAGCTTGGAAGTAGAAGTCATCGAGGCTAAGTGCGATTCTCTATTGGTAGTAAACCAAGTAAACAAAAGTTTCGAGGTTCGAGAGTATAGAATTCAATGGTACTTGGATAAGCTAGCGGTAACTTTTCATCGCTTCAAGGAGTGGACTCTGGATCATGTGCCTCGAGAACAAAATACCGTGGCCGATGCACTTGCAAATCTGGGATCCTTGGTCGAAGAAGATGACATCATCCTAGGGACTGTCGTCCAATTATTGAGGTCTATGGTTAAAGAGGGTCATGCCAAGATAAATTCAATGAGTTTAACATGGGAATGGAGGAATAAGTATATCGACTATTTGAAGAGTGGAAAACTCCCATCGGACCACAAAGAATCGAGGGCCCTACGAGCTAAGACTGCTAGGTTTGCGCTAGATGAAGATGGAAAATTGTATCGAAGAACATTCGATGGACCATTGGTGGTATGTTTGGGGCCAGGGGACACCGATTATGTTCTACGAGAAATCCACAAAGGCACTTGTGGAAGCCACTCCGGCACCGAGTCTTTGGTTCGTAAAATTTTTTGGAGTAGAATATTATTGGTATAGCATGGAAAAAGATACTAAGGAATTTGTCAAGAAATGTGATAAGTGCCAATGGTTTGCACCGATGATCCATCAGTCTGGAGAACAACTCTATTCAATCCTATCCCCATGGCCTTTCATGAAATAGGGAATGGATATAGTCGGCCCCCTACCAACGACCCCAAGTAAAGCTACATTCACTTTTTTTATGACTGATTATTTTTCTAAATGGGTTGAAGCACATGCCTTCGAGAAGGTCAGAGAAAAAGAAGTTATTGACTTTGTTTGGGACCACATCATATGTCGGTTCGGGATACCTGCCGAGATTGTATGCGACAATGTAAAACAATTCATCGACAGCAAGGTGACGGAGTTCCTCGAGGCACACACAATAAAGAGGATTTTGTCGGCACCATATCACCCAACTAGAAATGGGCAGGCCGAGTCAACAAACAAAACTATCATTAAAAACCTGAAGAAAATGTTAGACGATGTAAATGGGAATTAGAGGGAAGTTCTACCCGAGGTCCTTTGGGCATATCGGACAAAATCGAAGTCTAGCACGGGGGCCACTCCATTTTCTCTAGTATATGGCTCCGAGGTCCTCATCCCCGTCGAGGTCGGAGAACCCAGCGCCAGGTTTCGACATGCATCGGAGGAGACAAATCACGAGACCATGAATGCTAGCCTCAAGTTATTAGATGAAAAGCGAGAAACAGCGCTTGTTCGGATGGCCGTGCAAAAGCAAAGGATCGAAAGATACTATAATAGAAGGACCAACCTTCGACACTTTGGTTTCCCCGTGGACTTAGTCCTAAAGAAAGTCACACTCAATACTCGAGACCCGAATGAAGGGAAACTAGGCCCGAATTGGGAAGGACCGTACCGAGTCCTCAGAGTTGTCGGTAAAGGATCTTACTAACTTAGCACAATGGATGGTGAACAACTCCCAAACAATCGGAACATATAATTACTCAAACGATACTACTGCTAAGGTATGACTTTATCCTTTTGTCCATTTGAGTTTAAAACTAACTTATTATAGAATTATGATCAAAGCTATCAAAGGCACACGATCTCGAAGACACCTTTTTTACACGAAGGCCTTAGGCTTTAAATCATGCGTTGCACTCTTTGACACATAGATCGGTTTTTGTCCCAAATGGGTTTTACCTGTAAGGTTTTTAACGAGGCAACAACTATATGCTACCTAAGGAAAACTCAACAGTATCCAAGGCTTCTTTTCAATCAACCTCGAATACTTGGGGGAATCACTCTCGGAGGTTATATTTTAGAGGAAAATACTTCACGCTTAAAAGGGCCTCGATAGGAGAACTTTGTAATGGGCCAAACAGTCAAATGAACCATGTCTATATAGAATAGCCGAGCCCCGACGGCAAAACATGTACGCATGTTTCAATTTTTTGAAGAAATATTATGGTTATATCAAAAACACTTTGTGTCTCAAAGAAGTTTACTATCATACGAGCTCTACACTTGTAATCCTACGGGAAACAACTCAAGAGCCAAAATGCAAAAAGCGCCCCAAATACTCGGGGACTGTCATCGATAGTCAATACATCTGAGTCATAAAAAATTAGGACTCGTAAGACCTCAAAAGGCATCCCCTTGAAACAAAGGCCAAGGACAATACGCTCGGGGACTAACTTTTCGGACAAGCTCAAAAGGTTATCGGGAAACAAGTCCAAGTGACATACCCGAAGGCTACGACCATACTAAAGACTACGGTCATATAAAAGGGCTACAGCCAAAATAATGCGGCTCGTAGATGTCCAACTTCCGTCATAAATTAAAGGTCTTTAACCACTTTGAAAAAGTCGGTTACATCAGGCTACCCTCGGCAAAAGCAAAATATAAAGGGCTTCGATAAATTCAGCCCTAGAATAATTTAAAGGGCTTCGATAAATTCGGCCCTCAAATAATTTAAAGGCTTCAATAAACATCAGCCTTCAAAAAAACCTCAAGAGGTATTCGATTATGTTTACACAAACTAATTACTAATAAGGTTTCAATACGTCGAACCTTCGAAAAACCCAAACAGGTACAAAAAACATATGCTAAGGCATACAAAAAATTTCACTAAGTCTTTTAGCCGACAAGAGGGAAAAATTATAGCCACTTTGGAGGCCGAAATGTCCCAACTTAAAGGGCCTAAGAGACAATGTATAAGAGCCTAAGATACAACTTAAAGAGTCTAAGGGCCGATATAAAGCCTAAGTGCCAACTTAAAAAGGATTAAGGGCCAAAACATATAAAGGTCAAGACCCCGTTATCACTCAACTCAAACTCGAGAATTTCGACATCCCGAGCTCACATCAAATCTATTTAAACTTAGCTCGAGGATTAACAAAACCTTAAGGGGCATTATATTGATCAATAAAAACCTAAGGGTTTATTATCTGAACCAATACTCGGACTGATTATGTGAATTATACAATTGAAATCTTCCACAAATGAGAACAGAATAAAATTTAACACAAGTTGAGGAGAGAGCAAAAAAGATACTTTTATTTATAAGGGACGTTTTATAAAACATAATTACAATGCCCACAAGGGGCCCTTACAAAAAGAAGAACCTAATTTATTTTGGGGTTACATCCCCGGAAGCAGATTCCTTGGAAACTGCACCCTCGGTAACTCTATCTTCGGGAGTCTCCTCTCCCTAGGAACATCTTCGTCACCTTCCCCGTCCTCGGATCCACTCATAGTATCCTCATCATCTGAAGAGACGAGAAACCTGGCATCATTTTCCCGCGCCTTTGCTTCAAATATCTCCTCGTCAAGGTCGAATCCTCGAGTGTGGACCTATTCGAGAGTCTTCCTCCGAGCTTGGTACTTGGCCAAATCATTACTCCATTTCTCCCGGTCGTAGGCCTCCCTCAGCTCCACTTGAACAACCACGACATCTCTTAAGTACATGGCAATGGTCTTATCAACCGTGGCCTTCGTCTTCTCAACTTCAGCCTTGGCTTGCGCAGCTTCGGCCCGGGCTCTAGCAGGCTCTGCCTGTAACTCCTCGATTTTCTTGGACTGGACCAGACCCTTCACTTTAAGGCTTTGGATTTGAGTTTTAGCCGAGGTCAGTTGGACTATAACAACTTCCTTATCGGCAGCGAGCTGATCCATGTTCTTTTTCCATCTATGGCAGTCAGCCTTAACTTGATCAACCTTGGCCCGAAGTTGCCCAATCATCTCCAACTTTTGCTGCAGCTGAGATATCAAAGTGTTAGCCCTCGAAGTAAGTCCAAGAATACCATACTCTATTAAAATCACAGCTACCTACTCATCTAGATCGGCCTTGTTTTTCTGAGCTTTGGCCAATTCAGCTCAGAGGTCCTTAAGCTCCTCTTTCTTTTGGCTACAGAGGAGCCTCAAGGCCTTTTCTTCGCCCAAAAATTTCTTGAGCTCGGTATCACATTGGCTCAGCTCAGTTTTAAACTTGACGATGGCCTATACATGAAATGAAGATATATCAGTCAAAGGAAAAGAAAGAAAGAAAAAATTACAATAATGGAAGTTAGTATTTACCCAAGAGGAGATGTTTAGTCTCTTCGAAGATAGTGGCTGCATCATTAAGGTCAGTGGTATCCTCGAACCCCAGCAAAGCAACCCTGAAAGGGATCTTCCTCAAGGACCTTGCTTGGACCAGCTTGCCTCCTCGGAATAAGATGGCAGAGAAAGGGAGTGACCTGTTGTCATGGCCCCGAGCTATTCACTCGAGCGTTTTGATTTGCTTCGAGGGTTTCCACAATCTCCCCTTCTGGTATATTTGTTGAAGGCAGAGGAATTTTCTCAACCTTCGGGAACACGGGAGCCTTGCCCGAATCTTTCTTTGGGGTTCCCTCATGATGGGATGAGGTCTCTAGTTCGAAGGGCTTGGCGGCCTCGATTGGTTTCCTGGTTCGAGGCACCAATGCTGACTCTTCACCATTATTTTCTTCAACATCCGGGGAATCTTGGTCCAAATCTACGTCCACGTGAGCAAATCTCTTCCATAGCCTTCGAGCAGGGGTTTTCTTGTCTTGAGGGTCTTCAGGCTTCGAAACCCTCTTTCTTTTGTTGTCCTTCCCCGATTTCGGAATCGAAGACTTGGTCCCTTCCACTGGCGGGGATAGCCTCATTTCGGTGACATTTCCGATACCTACATAAGTAAATATGAATAAGTTGATGCCGCCAACAAATGAAAAATATTTGAAACTTGGGAAGAGAATTTACCATGATGTTTGGCCTCCCACTTGACCCTTGATAATTCACGCCATTTGTGCTCATCATAGGAAGAGGTGGCAGCTAACTTTCAGACCCAACCCTCGAGGTTGAGGACCGCGTGAGGCGCCCAGGCAGTGGATGCAAAAAGAGTAAAGACATTATGAGGCATGAAAACTAAGAATGAATAGATACTGGGAAGAAAAAATCCACTTATGATTAAAGTTCCATCTCTCCGGGAATGGTATTTTATCCCTGGGGATGACGTCCGAAGTCCTTACTCTGATGAACCGGCTCATCCAGCCTCGATCTTTGGCTTCGTCATTACTATAAAAGAAGTTTTTCTTTGTTCGAAGCTGAAGCTTGACAAGCACTCGAAATAGTTGGGGTCGATATAATCGAATCAGATGGTTGAGGGTGAATTCCAACCCTTCGACCTTTTCAGAAACATAGCACAGCATGATCACCATGTGCCAAAATGAGGGGTGAATTTGGCCAAGGGTGACTTTGTATATTTTGCAGAAGTCGATCACCACCAGATCGAGGGGACCCAATGTAAAAGGGTAAGTGTAAACACTTAAAAATCCCTCCATGTGAGTTGTAATGCTTTCCTTGGGGCTCGGAATCTGAACCACGACCTCATCTCCCCAACCACAATCATTCTTCATATCTTAAAGGTGCTTCTCCGATATCAAACTAAAATATCGAGATGCATGCTCGCATCAGCCTGGGACATTGGGATAATTTTCAATACTAAAGTCCTTCTTAATCACGCAAGCGCCGGGGGTGATTTCTTCAAGAGTCGGCAGCGCCACTGGTTTGGCCGGCTGGGAGGTAGAAGAAGATGACACTTTATCTTTTTTGGAGACCGTTTTGGAAGTTTTAGACATGACTTTAAGCTAAAGAATACAGACTGTATCAGAATGTGGTATTTTTGCAAGAACATGGTGTTTTCCGGCGCTTAAAGAGGTGGTGGAAATAGATGATTAGAGAAAGAGATGAAGGAGGGAAAGATGTAATGAAAGAGTAAAGTTCTTTATTCAAAGGAATGACCTCATATTTATAGAAGGGCAACGACGGTTCGGCGGCACTAGAGGCCGACCAATACTGACGTGCATTTAATATTTTGGGGAAGCAAACTGACGGGACATTTCAGTAACTTCGAGCGGCCGCGTTACAGGGATGACATCATAGTTATGGACTCTGAAAATCAAGGTTCAAATCGTTTCTTATCATTTTATTATAAGAAATGCGGGGACTATCTGTATGCAATCAAAATCATATGCCTCCGATTAATAGGCTCGAGGTTCGTCCTAGGCCCGAGTCTGGGCGAGGTTGAGTTCTAGACCGATGGACCAGATTCGAGCTCGAAGACAAAGTGCAATGTCCGGAGATAGGGATACGAGGAATACCGGGTCCAAGTATGCTCGACCCCGAAATAGTACCGTTACGAATTTCTAACAGAATAAGGTAGATTCATGCCATGTCCCCAAGATCATGGCACAAATCCTAAAATAGGATTGTACGATTTTGTATTAGCCGGTTAGACAGCTGTACTAAGTATATTCCTTATTGTAAATGAAATATACCTTATTTAGGGTTCCGCTATTATATAAAGGGGACTCCAATCATTTGTAATTCATCTAATCATTGAGAAAAGAATATACTCTCTATTTTTTGCCTACTGTTCATCAGAATTGTCCTTTACATTTATTGTTCTTAATCCATCTCGATTTCACTAAGCTCGAGGTCACTACTACTGAGTAACATTGGTTTGATTCACTTATTTCTTCCATTTCTACTTCATATTTGTCACAAGCCGAATTTCCCACCCTCGGGAGTCATGATGACGCCTACTAGTGAAAACTAGGCAAGCCAACCATTTGCATTATTTACTTTTTTCCCATTTTAGTCATTAAACAATTAAAAACCAATTATGTAAACAACAGAATTTGATAAGCGGAAGAATAGAATATAACCATTTAAATATTACCAATACAAATCCTTAAACATAAACTACCCAGAACTGGTGTCACAATTTCACAAACGGCCTAAGAATACTACAAATAAGGATCTGAAAAATAAATACAATGTTGTCTCTAAAATACGTAAATGAAATAGGATGAAGGGACAGAAGGAGACGCCAAGACATGCGGACGCCTGCAGGACTACCTCGGATCTCCTAATGGATTGAAGGCAGCAAACCAAAGCTCAGGTCCGTATGCTCCAGCACCGGGATCTGCACATAATGCAGAGTGTAGTATTAGCACAACCGACCCTATGTGCTGGTAAGTGCCTAGCCTAACCTCGGTGAAGTAGTGACGAGGCTAGGACTAGACTACCAAATAAACCTGTGCAGTTAAATCATATACAACAAAAAATAAAAGCAAAACTTTGCAATTAAAGATAGGAAAGGGGAATCATGCTGCGAGGAACAACAAGTAGCAACAAAAACCAACAGTTAAATGTAAAGAACACCATAACTCAATTATCAATAGAAATCAGGAAAATCAAAGACAAGTGCATGGCATCACCCTTCGTGCTTTAACACTCTCTCACAAATAACATGCACGACATCACCCTTCGTGCTTTAACACTCCCTTACAAATATCATGCACGACATCACCCTTCGTGCTTTACACTCTTCCTCACTCAAGCAACAATCACAAAGCAATTTGGGCAAGGGAATCAATAACATCACAATAAAATCAAGTAACAATCGAAAATCAGTAAATTAACGTAAAGAACACCAAAACTCAATTATAAGCAAGAATCAGGAAAATCAAGGACAAGCGCATGGCATCACCTTTCGTGCTTTTACTCTCTTCCACTCCATAAGAATCAATATAATCGGCATGGCACCTTCATGCTTTTACCTCACATAATCATGGCACGGAATGATCCTTCGTGCATTATCAATCATATAAAGGCACGGAATGGTACATTGTGCGGCACGACATCACCCTTCGTGCATTAACACTCTCTCACAAATATCATGAACGGCATCACCCTTCGTGCTTTTACACTCTTCCTTACCCAAGCAACAATCACAAAGCAATAAAAGCAAGGGAATCAACAAAATCACGATAAAATCCCGACAAGGCAACAATAGTACAAAAACCATATCCCGACAAGGGAAACAATCAAAAGCAATAACATCCCGGCAAGGGAGACAATATCATAATCCTCTTCTCTTTTCACGTTTTCTTCACAACTCAATGCACAACTTTAGCCAATGCTTTATAATATTCAACTGCCAATAATACTTCCACAAATCATCTTACAACTTGAGTCAATGCTCTATAATGTTCAATTGCCAATAATACTTCCACAAATAATCTTACAACTTGAGCCAACACTCTTCAATGTTCAATTACCAATATTACTTTCACAAGCCTTGTTCAATAATAGAGATCATCAGATAAGTCATGAACAATACAAACGAAATCACATTAATCATAGTATAAGACTCACGGGTATGCTTGACACCAACGTATAGATACTCGTCACCATGCCTATACCTCATACTCAAAAATTAACACATAGCAAATAAGACACAACTCCTAATCTATCAAGCTAAGGTTAGACCAAACACTTACCTCGATGCCACGAACACAATTCAAGTCTCAATTACCGCTTTACCTCTTGTTTCCACCACCAATTCGCTTGTATCTAGCCATAAGTTACTTAACTATATCAATAAATGTTAAGTGAATCAATTCTAATGCATGAAGATAAGTTTTCTAAAGTTTTTCCGAAAAAGTCAAAAATCGACCCCGAGCCCACATGGTCAAAACCCGATGTTCGAACAAAAACCCGAGTACCCATTCATCCACGAACCCAAATATATAATTTGTTTTGAAATCGGACCTCAAATCGCGGTCCAAATCCCTAAAATTTGAAAAACCTAAGTTCTACCCAAAATACCCAATTTCCCCCATGAAAACCCTTGATTTTGAGTTGAAGTTATGTGAAAAGATGTTAAAGATTAATGAAAACGAGTTATAAATGACTTACAATCGATTTGGAAGAGTACTTGTCTTTGAAAAATCGCCCAAAGGTGTTTAGGTTTTGAAAAGGTTGTAAAAATGGTTGAAATCTCGTCTGAAATTCATTTTTGCAGGTCTCTGATGTCGCAATTTCGACCAGGGTTTGCAATTGCGAACACTTAAGAAACCTGCTTTCCTCGCATTTGCGATCAAGGGTTCGCAAGGATTCCTGTTCTCTTTGCATTTGCTAAGCTGCTGTCGCATTTGCGATATCATAATTGTGATGAATATGTCGCATTTGCGACCAAGTCAACCCAGGTCATCTTTCATATTTGTGATGCTATTTCGCATTTGCGAGCCAGGCTTCGCAATTGCAAAGCCTACAAACCTGCAACATACCAGCAATCTCCTAAGTCCAAATTTTACTCTGTGGCCTATCCAAAATTCACCCGAGCCCTTGGGGCTCCAAACCAAACATGCACTCAAGTCAAAAAACATCATACAGACTTGGTCGTGCGATCAAATCATCAAAATAACATCAATAACTATGAATTTAGCATCAAAATCAAAGAAAAATTTCATGAACTCTTAAGTTCAAATTTTAAAAAGCGAAGGTCCGATTCACGTCATTTCAAGTCCGTTTCCTAGCAATTTTTTCAAGCTTGACTTAAATCACATGTAAGACCTGTACTGGGATCCGGAACCAAAATATGGGCCCGATACTATCAAATTTAATTACATTCAAATTTGCAAAACTATAAAATTTGCAGTTAAACAATTTTCTTCAAAAATTCATTTCTCGGACTTGGGACCTCGGAATTCGATTCCGGGCATATGCCTAAGTCCCATATTTTCCTATGGACATTCCAGGATTGGCAAATCATGGGTCTGGGTCCGTTTACCCAAAATATTGACCGAAGTCAACCTAAATTTATTTTAAAAGCAAAATTCACAGATTTTCACAAAATGGCTTTTTGCGGATACATGCCTGGACCGCGCACGCAAATCAAGGTGAGACAAAATGAGGTTTTAAGGTCTTGGAATATAGAATTTATTTCTAAAACAAGTGATGGCCTTTTGGGTCATCGCATTCTCCACCTCTATTCATCCTCGAACGGACATAAGAAGAAAGTACTTGAGTCGGAGAAAAGATGGGGATAACGGCTCCGCATATCGGACTCGGACTCCTAGGTTAATGACTCAATAGGCTGACCTCTCCACTGAACATGAACTGAAGGGAAACTCTTTGATCTCAACTGATGAACCTGCCAGTCTAGAATAGCTACCGGCTCCTCCTCGTAGGACAAGTCCTTGTCCAACGGGACAATGCTGAAATCTAACACGTGGGATGGATCACCGTAATACTTCCGAAGCATAGACACATGAAACACTAGATGCACGGCTGATAAGCTCGGTGACAACACAAGTCTGTAATCCACCTCTCCCACTCGATCAAGAATCTCAAACGGGCTAATGAACCTAGGGCTAAGCTTGCCCCTCCCTTCATAGGCGACACCCGAAGCAACACCCGCTCACCAACCGTGAATGACACATCACGAACCTTACAGTCAACATAACCCTTTTGCGTGGACTGAGCTGTATGAAGCCTATCCTGAATAATCCTGACCTTGTCCAAGGCATCCTGTACTAGATCCGTACCCAACAACCGAGCCTCTCCCGACTCAAACCATCCAACTGGCGACCGACATTGCCTACCATATAAAGCCTCATAAGGAGCCATATGGATGCTCGACTAGTAGATGTTGTTGTAGGCAAACTCTGCTACAGGCAAGAAATGATCCACGAACCTCCAAAGTCAATGACACAAGCTCGAAGCATATCCTCCAAAATCTGAATAGCACGCTCGGATTGCCCGTCAGTGTGAGGATGAAACGTTGTGCTCAACTTAACCCATGTGCCCAACTCAGCTGAATTGCCCTCTAGAAATGTGAGTTAAAATGCGTACCTCGGTCCAAAATGATAGACTCGGGCACACCATAAAGACGAACAATCTCCCGGATATAGATTTCAACTAACATCTCGAAAGAATAGGAGATTGCCACAAGAATAAAATGTGCTGACTTGGTCAACCTATCAACAATAACCCATACTGCATCAAACTTCCTCTGAGTCCGTGGGAGTTCAACAACGAAGTCCATAGCGATACGCTCCCACTTCCACTCATGAATCTTAATCTTCTGGAACAAACCACCAGGTCTCTGATACTCGTACCTTTCCTGCTGACAATTCAAACACCGAGCCACATATGCAACAATATCCTTCCTCATCCTCCTCCACCAATAATGTTGCCGCAAATCCTGATACATCTTAGCGGCGCCCGGATGAATAAAGTACCGGGAAGTATGGGCCTCCTGTAAGATCAACTCTCGAAGCCCATCCACATTAGGCATACAAACTCAACCCTGCAACCTCAAAACTCCATCATCTCCTAAAGTACCTGCTTGGCGCCACCGTGCTGCACCGTATCCCTAAGGACACACAAATGAGGATCATCATACTGCCGATCTCGGATGCGCTCCAATAAAGAAGAACGAGTGACTGTGCAAGCTAACACACGACTGGGCTCAGAAACATCCAACCTCACGAACTGATTGGCCAAAGCCTGAACATCCAAAGCAAGCAGTCTCTCACCAACCCGAATATACGCAAGACTGCCCATACTGGCTGACTTGTTACACAAGGCATCAGCCACTACATTGGCCTTCCCCGGATGATATAAGATGGTGATATCATAGTCTTTCAATAGCTCCAATCACCTTCCCTGCCTCAAATTTAGCTCCTTCTGCTTGAACAAATACTGCAGACTCTTGTGATCCATGAACACCTCACATGACATGCCATATAAGTAATGCCTCCAAATCTTCAACGTGTGAACAATGGCTGCTAACTCCAAATCATGAACTGGATAATTCTTCTCATGATTCTTTAACTGCCGCGAAGCATAAACAATGACCTTGCCATCCTGCATCAACACCGCACCAAGTCCAATACGAGATGCATCACAATAAACTGAATATGGCCCGAAACTCGTGGGCAAAACCAACACCGACGCCGTAGTCAAAGGTGTCTTGAGCTCTTGATAGCTCGCCTGACATTCGTCTGACCACCTGAACTAGGCATCCTTTTAGGTCAACCTGGTCATCTAGGCTGCAATAGAAGAAAACCCCTCCACAAACTGACGGTAATAGCCTGCCAAACCCAAGAAACTCCCGATCGCTATAGTTGATGCGGGTCTAGGACAGTTCTTGACTGCCTTTATCTTCTTCGGATCTACCTGAATACCCCCTACTAATACAACATGACCCAAGAATGCAACCGAACTCAACCAGAACTCACACTTCGAAAACTTAGCATACAACTGACTATCTCGCAAAGTCTAAAGAACCACTCTTAGATGTTGTTCATGCTCCTCCCGACTGCGGGAATAGATCAAAATATCATCAATAAAGACTATCACAAACGAATCCAAGTAAGTCTTGAACACTCGGTTCATAAAATTCATAAAAGCTGCTGGGGCATTGGTCAACCCAAATGACATCACCAAGAACTCAAAATGCCTGTACCGAGTGCGGAAAGATATCTTAGGGACATCGGATGCCCTAATCCTCAACTGATGGTAGCCCGATCTCAAGTCAATCTTCGAAAATACCTTAGCACCCTGAAGCTAATCAAACAAATCATCAATCCTCGGCAATGGATACTTATTTTTGATTGTAACCTAGCTCAACTGCCGGTAATCTATACACATCCTCATCGATCCGTCCTTCTTCTTAACAAACAACACTCCGACGCACCCCAAGGCAAGACACTAGGTCTAATGAAGCCTTTATCAAGCAAGTCTTGCAACTGCTCCTTCAATTCTTTCAACTCAGGCGAGGCCATACGATACGGCAGAATAGAAATGGGCTGGGTGCCCGAAATCTAATCAATGCAGAAGTCAATATCCCTCTCGCGTGGCATACTCGGCAGGTTTGAAGGAAAAACCTTAGGAAACTCATGAACAACAGGCACAGAATCCATAGAAGGAACCTCAACACTAGAATCATGAACATATGCCAAATAGGCCAAACACCCCTTCTCGACCATACGCCGAGCCTTTATATATGAGATAACACTATAGGTAGAATGACCAGAAGTCCCTCTCCACTCTAAACAAGGCAACCCCGGCAAGGCTAAGGTCACAGTCTTGGCATGACATTCCAAGATAGCGTGGTAAGGTGATAACTAGTCCATCCCCAATATGACATCAAAATCAATCATATACAAAAGTAACAAATCTACACGAGTCTCAAGACCCCCAATCATAACTATAGATGAATGATGGACATGATCTACCACAATAGAATCACCCACCAGTGTACACACATATACATGAGCACTCAAAGAATCACTAGACATGACCAGATACGGTGCAAAATAAGATGACACATAGGATTATGTAGATCCTGGATCAAATAGAACTAAAGCATCTCTACTACAAACCAAAACAGTACCTATGATAACTGCATCGGAAGCCTCAGCCTCAGGCCTAGCTGGAAGAGCATAACATCGGGGCTGGGCCCCACCACCCTGAACTACATCTCTGGGACTTCATGCTACTGGCTAGCCTCTACCTCTAGCGGCCTGAGCTCCACCTCTAATACATCTACCTCCACTTCTAGCACCTCTACCTCCACCTCTAGCTGGCTGAGCGAGCTGAACAAGTCCCTTAATGAACCTCCTTACTCTCTCTCTCTCTCTGTGGGAAATATAAGAAGAGCATGACGGGCCAAATCAATAAACCTAGTCTCGCACTGAGTAAAAATCATAGAGCCCTGCTGGAGACTTTCAAACTGCCTCCGATAGTTCTCTCTCTGAGTGATAGGAAGAAACCTCTCCATAAATAGCTGAGAAATTGATCCCAAGTCAAAGTTGGTGACCTAACCGGTCTAGCCAAATAATAATCTCTCCACCAAGTCTTGGCGGATCCAGATAAGTAGAAAACAGCAAAGTCGACCCCATTGGTCTCTACTATCCCCATGATCCTGAGAACCTCATGGAAGTTGTCTAAATAATCCTGGGGATCCTTGAAAAATGCACCGCTGTAAGTGGTATTGAAGAGCTTGGTGAAACCTATCCAACCTCCACAAAGCCTCCGAAGATGTAGCTGATATATCATCGGTCTGTGCTGCTGCTAGGCTGAAGAGGCGGTACGTCACTTCGCCATTCGTGAAAGGACAAAAGTAGAGGTTTCAATTTAGCAGTGAGAGAATGAAATTGCACGACAGAGAAGAATAAAAGTGAAACATTTCCTACCTCTGTAGCCTCTGGGGGATAAATACAGACATCTCCGTACCGATCCCTCAAACTCTACTAAGTTTGTCCGTGAATTGTGAGACCTAAGTAACCTAGAGCTCTGATACCAACTTGTCACGACCTGGATTTCCCACCCTCGGGAGTTGTGATGGCGCCTACTAGTGGAAGTTAGGCAAGCCAATCATTTGCATTATTTACTTTTTTTCCATTTTAATCATTTAACAATTAAAAACCAACATTATGTAAACAACGAAATTTGATAAGTGGAAGAACAAAATATAACCATTTAAATATTACCAATACAAATCCTTAAACATAAACTACCCAGAACTGGAGTCACAATTTCACAGACGACTTAGGAATACTACAAATAAGGGTATGAAAAATAAATACAACGTTGTCTCTAAAATACGTAAATGAAACAGGATGAAGGGATAGAAGGAGGAACCAAGGCCTGCGGACGCCTGCAGGACTACCTTGGATCTCTGAATGGACTGAAGGCAGCAACCCAAAGCTCAGATCCGTATGCTCCAGTACCGGGATCTGCACACGGTGCAGAGTGTAGTATCAGCACAACCAACCCCATGTGCTGGTAGGTGCCTAGCCTTACCTCGGCGAAGTAGTGACAAGGCTAGGACCATACTACCAACTAAACATATGCAGCTAAATCATACACAGCGGAAAATAAAAGCAAAACTTTACAATTAAAGATAGGAAGAGGGAATCATGTTGCGGGGAACAACAAGTCGCAACATAAACTAACAGTTAAATGTAAAAAACACCATAACTCAATTATCAATAGAAATCAGGAAAATCAAAGACAAGTGCACGACATCACCCTTCGTGCTTTAACACTCTCTCACAAATAACATGCACGACATCACCCTTCGTGCTTTAACATTCCCTCACAAATATCATGCACGACATCACCCTCCGTGCTTTACACTCTTCCTCACTCAAGCAACAATCACAAAGCAATTTGGGTAAGGGAATCAATAACGTCACAGTAAAATCAAGTAGCAACCGAAAAATAGTAAATAAACGTAAAGAACACCATAACTCAATTATCAGCAAGAATCAGGAAAATCAAGGACAAGCGCACAGCATCACCCTTTGTGCTTTTACTCTCTTCCTCATCATAAGAATCAATATAATCGGCACGGCACCTTCGTGCTTTTACCTCACATAATCATGGCACGGAATGATCCTTCGTGCATTATCACTCATATAAGGGAATGGAATGGTATATCGTGCGGCACGACATCACCCTTCGTGCATTAACACTCTCTCACAAATATCATGCACGACATCACCCTTCGTGATTTTATACTCTTCCTTACCCAATAAACAATCACAAAGCAATAAGGGCAAGGGAATCAACAAAATCACGACAAAATCCTGGCAAGGGCACAATAGTACAACAACCATATCCCGGCAAGAGAAACAATATCAAAAGCAATAACATCCCGACAAGGGAGACAATATCATAATCCTCTTCTCTTTTCATGTTTTCTTCACAACTCAATTCACAACTTGAGCCAATTCTCTATAATATTCAATTGCCAATAATACTTCCATAAATCATCTTACAACTTGAGCCAATGCTCTATAATGTTCAATTGCCAATAATACTTCCACAAACCATCTTACAACTTGAGCCAACTCTCTTCAATGTTCAATTACTAATATTACTTTCACAAGCCTTGTTCAACAATAGAGATCATCACATAAGGCATGAACAATACAAACGGAATCACATTAATCATAGTATAAGACTCACGGCCATGTTTGAAACCAACGTATAGATACTCGTCACCATGCCTATACGTCATACTCAACAATTAACACATAGCAAATAAGACACAACTCCTAATCCCTCAAGCTAAGGTTAGACCAAACACTTACCTCGATGCCACGAACACAATTCAAGTTTCAATTACCGTTTTACCTCTTATTTCCACCACCAATTCGCTTGTATCTAGCCACAAGTTACTTAACTATATCAATAAATGCTAAATGAATCAATTCTAATGCATGAAAATAAGTTTTCTAAAGTTTTTCCCAAAAAGTCAAAAATCGACCCCGGGCCCACAGGGTCAAAACCCGAGGTTCGAATAAAAATCTGATTACCCATTCATCCACGAACCCAAATATATAATTTGTTTTGAAATCGGACCTCAAATCGCGGTCCAAATCCCTAAAATTTGAAAAACCTAAGTTCTACCCAAAACACCCAATTTCCCCCATGAAAACCCTTGATTTTGAGTTGAAGTCATGTGAAAAGATGTTAAAGATTAATGAAAACGAGCTAGAAATGACTTACAATCGATTACAAGAGTACTTGTGTTTGAAAAATCGCCCAAAGGTGTTTAGGTTTTGAAAAGGTTGTAAAAATGGTTGAAATCTCGTCTGAAATTCATTTTAGCGGGTCTCTAATGTCGCAATTGCGATCAGGGTTTGCAATTGCGAACCCTTAAGAAACCTGCTTTCCTCGCACTTGCGATCAAATGCGAACCCTGAGGATTCCTGTTCTCTTCGCATTTGTGAAGCTCCTGCCCTCGAGGCTCCAAACCAAACATGCACGCAAGTCCAAAAATATCATACGGATTGGCTCGTGCGATTAAGTCATCAAAATAATACCAATAACTATGAATTTAGCATCAAAATCAAAGAAAAATCTCATGAACTCTTAAGTTCAAATTTTAACAACCGAAGGTCCGATTCACGTCATTTCAAGTCCATTTCCTACCAAATTTTACAGGCTCGACTTAAATCACATATAAGACCTGTACCGGGATCCGGAACAAATATACGGGCCCGATTCTATCAAATTTAATTACATTCAAATTTCCAAAACTCTAAAATTTTCAATTAAATAATTTTCTTCAAAAATTCATTTCTCAGGCTTGGGACCTCGGAATTCGATTCCGGGCATATGCCCAAGTCCCATATTTTTCTACGGACGCTTCGGGACCGTCAAATCACTGATCCGAGTCCGTTTACCCAAAATGCTGACCGAAGTCAACCTAAATTTATTTTAAAAGCAAAATTCACCATATTTCACAGATTTGCACATTATGGCTTTTCGGATACACGCTCGGACTGTGCACACAAATTGAGGTGAGACAAAAAAGAGGTTTTAAGGCCTCAAAACACATAATTTATTTTTAAAACAAGTGTTGGCCTTTTGGGAAAAATATAAAATAATTTCGAGCCCACAAGTTGCTTGTGTGTCCTTAAATAATGCAACAATAATGCAACAATGTAGACAAAAATAATGCAACACTTGACACTTATGTTTATCTGAAAAAATAATGCAACAATGTAGACAAAAAAGAAGAAGTTTTTAGATTTTTCATATATGAAAAATGAGGCTAAGCCTCTAAATTTATAAACAATAAAAGAATAAGATAAAGCAGTGCAACTCAAAAGTTACCTCTTCCATTTCCCATTCACATTCATTCAAAGAACTTAACAATTTTAACAAAACATTTTATGAACTGACAAAAGAATTCCCATGTCACCACATCTTTTTGGTGCATGCCAAAAGGATTTTCCGGTTGAACCGCATTTAGTATGTGAGTAATGCCCTCCAACTGCAACCATTTTTTATGTTTCTTAATTATTTCATTCACTAAGTCATTAACAATGTCGGAGTTCTTTATTCTATTTTTCCAATGAAAACTGTCTCGTATTCACAATTCAAATAGTCAAATATCTTCCAACTATTTTAAAGAGATCAATATATCTTACATTTTCGTGTCTCACAAACACTAGGAAACCACAATCTTATAATGTCCAAAAATCAAAACCATAACATATCTTAAAAGAAGGAAAAAGAAAAAGAAAAAATGAGTTGCAATCGAAATGGCAAATGGGCATGAGTAAATTCTTAAATCTTGACACATAGAAAAGACAATTGACAAGCAAGATTCACTTGCGTTCCGGAAGATCATCATTACGAACATATAGACAAGAGAAATGTATATTTTAGTTGCTTCTAAAAATAATTGCTGATAATATGTATAATTTATATATATATATATATATATATAATTTTTGACTAGCGAATATAATTAATTTCAGTCCAGTTAGTTTTGTGTTTGCCCTTTAGAGAATGCCATCCACTAGGCCCTGTCAGTGGATTAGGCAAGATTTTCTGTGCGTGACGCTGATTTATTATCACAATCCTATTTGTATGTAATTGTAATTTAGGATTGTGAAGATACAAGATTTTATTTTTCTATTCCAACTTTATTATATGTTTAATATTTTTTTGTTTAACATTTTTTTTGGTTAAACATTATCTAATGACACCCTTTATAGAATGGTGTCTCCTTCTCTGGCCTCATCGTAACGACCTGACCGGTCGTTTCAAAAGTTGTAGACCCATTCCCCCATTTTTCTGCTCCTTATGTGCTTTACAGTTGTTATTTGACTTGCCGGGTTAGTTGGTTTGGATCTAGAAGGATTTTAGAATGAATTGAGACACTTAGTCTCATAATTGAAAGCTTAAGTTGGAAACATTAATCGGATGCTGACTTATGTGTAAACGACCTCGGATTTAAATTATGATGGTTCTGTTAGCTCCGTTGGGTGATTCTGGACTTGGGAGCGTATCCGAATTGTGATTTGGAGGTCCGTAGCGGAATTAAGCTTGAATTGGCGAAAGTTAAAAATTTGAGAAGTTTGATTGGGAGTGAACTTTTTGATATTGGGGTTGGATTAGGATTCTGGAAGTTAGAATAGGTCCGTGGTGTCATTTGTGACTTGTGTGCAAAATTTGAGGTTAATTGGACGTGATTTGATAGGTTTCGATGTCGTTTGTAGAATTTGGAAATTTCAAAGTTCATTAGGCTTGAATCTATACGCAATTCGTGTTTTTGATGTTGTTTGAGGTGATCTGAGGATTCGACTAAGTTCGTATGATGTTTTAAGACGTGTTGATATGTTTGGTTGAGGTCCCTGGGGCCTCGGGTTGATTTCAGGTGATTAATGGATCAAGTTTTGAAGTTGTAAAGTTGGTGAAAAACTTCCACTGCTAGTGTAATCGCACCTGCGGAGTAGGCACCGCAGATGCGAGCCCACAGAAGCAGGTAATAAGCTGCATAAGCGGGCAAGGAAGAGATGAGTTGGGGGCCCATGTGCGAAGATTCTTCCGTACCTGCGAGGCCACAGATGTGGGTCAGGTGTCGCAGAAGCGGAGGCAGCTGGGTTAAGTGACTTCCGGAGACGCGGAGTTTCTACCGCAAAAGCGGATTTTGGGACCGCAAGTGCGGTTTAACTGGGCAGAACATATAAATGCTAGGTTACGCAATTTTTGGCTTCATTTTTACATTTTGGACTCGGAATTGGACGATGTTTGGGAGGGATTTTGAAGGGATTCTTGAGGTAAGTCAGTTGTGGTTAAATTTCTTCAATAATTATATTTTCCCATTGATTTTTCCACCTAGTTGGTGTATTTTTGAGGTGTAATTTGGGGATTTGAGGCTAGGTATTTGGAGAGTTAATTTTGGGAATTTTAGTGTCGATTTGATGTCGGATTTTGATAAATTTGGTATGACTAGACTCGTGATTGAATGGGCTTTCTTTGTGACTTTTGTTGGATTTCGAGACTTGGGCTCGGGGGCAGGCTTGAAACCGATTTCCATTTGATTCATAATTTCATATTTTTCTTGTGGAATTGATTCCTTTAGCCCGTATTGATTGTATTGTACTACATGTGGCTAGATCCGGGACATTTGGAGGCTGATTTGCGAGGCAAAGGCATATTAGAGCAGAGTTTTGGCTCGGATTGAGGTAAGTAATAGTTCTAAATCTGGTTCTGAGGGTATGAAACCTCGAACTATGGGTTATTTGATTGTTTTCAAGGTGACGCACATGATAGGTGACGGGCCTGTGGGCATGCACCATGGGAATTGTGACTTGGTCCATTTTATGGAACTGTATAGTTGAATAACTTTGTTAGCTATATGCTCTCCATGTGTTATAGGAATTTGATTGTAAATCATGTTAGAAATCATGTTTAGGCTATGTATCAGCACTGTAGGGACCTACAGAGGTCGTGATGCTTGTTGAATTACTTGCTAATTGCTACTTATACTCAGTCGTAGTCTTACTTGCATATCTTACCTCAGTCTCTGCTATTCCTTGTTGATACGTTATATCATTTCTATTTTGGGCTAATTTCCATGATTACTGAGAGCCCGTGAGACTAGAGACTAGAGAGATTGATGACTAAGTGAGGCCGAGGGCCTGATTGTGATATATTGATACCATATCACATGAGTTGTCCATGCAAATCCAGATACTTATACTATAACACGTGAGTTGTCTGTGCGGATCCTGATATGATACTATCGCACGTGAGTTATCCATACATCACGTGAGTTTTCCGTGCGGATATAACGCTTGCGCTGTAGGAGCTCCTTCGGAGTCTGTACACCCCGAGTGAGCGCAAGTACCTATTGAGTGCGAGTGTTGAGGGCTGAGTGCCGAGTGATGAGTTATTGAGAAAGTCTGAGTGACTGTTGCCCTGATAGGCTATATTTGCTTTTTTTTGTTTTTGCACACAGCTACCATATATCACTATTTGAACTTCTACTAGATATTATATCTGGTTTTTACTTACACTTGGCTTGTATAGACTGATTTGACTTAAATTGCCGGATTTGAAAGAATGCCTACTTTCTTTTTTTGAGATTACTGAAAATGAAATATAACTGCGTAGCTCACCACTGTCTTCAGTTCTTTATTTAGTCTTGTTACTTACTAAGTTGGTTGTACTCACACTACACCCTGCACTTCGTGTGCAGATCCAGGTGTTTCTGGATACGATGGGTGTTGATATCGTGCACAACTAATCTTTAGAGGCTATGAGGCAGCTGCCCGGCATTCGCATTAATTGTTTATTCTTTCTTGTCTTTTCTTTTATTGTATTTAGATCCAGACTTTCATAGACACTTCTTTTCTATACTGGTGATGTATAGATTCTCATCGGCTCAGTGACACCCTGATTTGGGAATTTTTCCCTTTTGTGTTTTGGGTTTTTACCCCATTTATGAAAACTTTTGTTATTTAAAACTATTTTGATTCATTTTCTGGTAATTGCTGGAAATATTTTGGAAATGTCGGCTTGCCTAGTATCAAGTTAGGAGCCATCACGACACGTTAGGATTTTGAGTTTTTACAGGCTGGTATTAGAGTCTAGGTTACATAGGTCTCATGAGTCATAAACAGGTTTAGTAGAGTCTTGCGGATCAGTACGGAGACGTCTGTACTTATCTTCGAGAGGCTGCCGAACCCTTTGGAAACTTCACATTCTTGAATTCTTGTCGTGCAAATCTGTTGATTCTGGTAGCTAAAATTATGTTATTTTATTCTCTTACAGATGGTGAGGACACGTACTACTGGGTAGCATGGACGACCACCAGTACCACCAACTAGGGCCGTGAGAGGCCGAGGTCGCGATAGAGGCCGTGATAGGGGTAGATGTGCAGCTCGTATAGCAGCTAGGGCAGCACCTGCAGATCCACCAGTTGCCCAAGTTCAGGAACAAGTTCCAGTTGTGGAGGAGCCAGTGGGGCCAGCTCAGGCACCAGCCGTGCCCATTGTGATTCCCGACCTTCAGGAGGCCTTAGATCAGATTCTGACCATGTGCACCAGTCTTGTTCAGGTGGTCGCAGTAACCACTTCTCAGGCTGGGGGAGGTACTTAGACTCCCGCCCCCGCACACCAGAGTAGGTGATGCAGGGATTCCAGACATTGGGCATAACCACTTATGCCCATATGGTTCCTGCTATGACTGATGATGAGCAGCGGAGATTGGAGAGGTTCGGGAGGCTCCAGCCTCCATTTTTCAATGGGGCAGAGTCGGAGGATGCCCAAGGTTTCTTGGACAAGTGCTAGAGGATTCTTCATAAAACAGGTATTCTAAAGACCAGCGGGGTCTCGTTCATTACTTTTTAGTTTTCTGGGTTGTCTTCAGATAGTGGGAGGCTTATGAGAGGCGTAGGCTGGTTGGGGCAGCACCACTTACTTGGCAGGAGTTCTCCGTTCTCTTCTTTGAGAAGTTCGTGTTGCAGTCTCGTAGACAAGAGCTACGTAGACAATTTGAGTAGTTACGTCAGGATGATATATCTATGATGCAGTACGAGATGAGGTTTTCTGAATTGGCCCATCATGCGATTTGGATGGTTCCCACTAATAGGGAGAGGATCAGAAGGTTCATTGATGTCCTCACATATCAGTTGCAGTTGCTTATGACTCGAGAGAATGTATTTGGTGCTACTTTTGATGAGGTGGTCGATATTGCTTGGCATATAGAGATGTTTTGCAGCCAGGAGCGGGTTGAGAGGGAGGCCAAGAGGCCTCGTGGATCTAGTTTTGGTGGTGTTCCTTCCGGGGGTCAGTTCCACCACGGTAGGGGTCGTCCTTACAGGCATGCTCATACGGCTTGACCAGATCATCGTGATGCATAAGTTAGCCATGGTTCTTACAGTGCTCACCCAGGACAGTCTTCATTCAGTACACTACCAACACAGAGTTCTCACCATACCTCATCCACTTAGGTTTCTACGGGTAGTTCCTCTGGGTATTAGGAGCAACAATTTCGTTAGAGGAAGGGTTGTTTCGAGTGCAGAGATCTTGGTCATATCAAGAGTAATTTCCCTAGGTTGTTGAGTGGGACTCCACAACAGAGTTCTCGGCCGATGGCATCAGCACCAACAGTTACACCACCCGCTTAGCTAGCTCGAGGTGGGGCTTAGTCAGCTAGAGGTCGCCCTAAACATGGATGTCGATCAGGTGGTGCTTAGGCCCAATTCTATGCTCTTCTCGCCAGACCAGATGGCATTGCTTCAGATACAGTGATCACAAGTATTGTCTCAGTTTTCCATAGGGATGCCTCTGTATTATTTGACCCTGGTTCCACTTATTCGTATGTATCATCATATTTTGCTCATTATCTGGATATGCCCCGTGAGTCTAGTTTCATCTGTTCATGTATCTATGCTTGTGGGAGATACTATTATTGTGGATCGTGTATATCGATCGTGTGTAGTGACTGTTAGGGGATTAGAGACTAGAGTTGATATCTTGTTGTTTAGTTTGGTTGATTTAGATGTGATATTGGGTATGGACTGGTTGTCTCTATGTCTTGTTGTTCTGGATTGACACGCTAAGATCATGATGTTGGCGATGTCGGCATTGCCACGGATTAAGTGGCGAGGTTTACTAAACTATTTTCCCAGTAGAGTGATTTCATACTTGAAGGCCAAGCGAATGGTTGGGAAATGTTGTTTATCTTATTTGGCCTTTATGAGGGATGTTGGTGCTGAGACCCCTACTATTGGATCGGTTCTGGTGGTGTAAGATTTTCCGGATATATTTCCTGTAGACCTGCAAGGCATGCCGTCCGACAGGGATATTGACTTTAGTATTGACTTGGTGCCGGGAACTCAACCTATTTATATTCCTCCGTACCGTATGGTACCAGCTGAGTTAAAGGAGCAGCTTCAAGAACTCCTTGATAAGGGATTTATTAGGCCTAGTGAGTCACCTTGTGGTGTACCGGTTCTGTTTGTGAAGAAAAAATGGTACTATGACAATGTGCATTGATTATAGGTAGTTGAACAAAGTCACAATCAAGAACAAGTATCCTTTTCCGCATATTGATGGTCTATTTGACCAGCTCTAGGGAGCGAGGGTGTTCTCCAAGATTGATTTGAGCTCAGGGTACCACCAGTTGAAGATTCGGGACTCAGATATTCTAAAGACAGCATTCAGGACCCATTATGGTCATTATAAGTTCCTTGTTATGTCTTTTGGGATAACCAACGCCCCAACAACATTCATGCATCTGATAAACAGTGTGTTTCAGCATTATCTTGACTCGATTGTCATTGTAACATCAATGATATCGTAGTGTACTCTCGTAGCTTGAGGAGCATGTGCAACATTTGAGGATTGTGTTGCAGCGGTTGAGGGAGGAGAAGCTTTATGCCAAGTCTTCCAAATGTGAGTTTTGGCTCAATTCAGTGGCGTTCTTAGGGCACGCATGTCCAGTGAGGGGATTTGGGTGGATCCGAAGAAGATAGAGGTGGTTCAGAGTTGGCCCAAACCGTCCTCAGCTATGGAGATTCAGAGCTTTCTAGAGTTGGCTGGTTATTATCGTCGCTTCGTGCAGGGTTTCTCGTTTAATGCATCATCCTTGACCAAATTGACCCAAAAGGGTGTTCCTTTTAGGTGGTCGGATGAGTGTGAGGAGAGCTTTCAGAAGCTCAAGTCTGCCTTGACCACAACTCCAGTTCTAGTTCTACACATCAGCTTCTGGTTCTTACACAGTTTGTGATGCTTCTCGGATCGGTATCGGGTTTGTTTTGATGCAGGAGCGTAGAGTGATTGCTTATGCTTCGCGCCAATTGAAGCCTCATGAGAAGAGCTACCATGTCCATGATTTGGAGTTGGTTGCCATTGTTCATGCATTAAAGATTTGGAGGCACTATCTCTATGGTGTGTCTTGTGAGGTATTTACAGATCATCTGAGCCTCCATCACTTTTTCAAACAAAAGGATCTAAATTTGAGGCAACGGAGATGGTTGGAGATGCTAAAGGACTATGATATTACTATTTTGTATCATCTGGGGAGGCCAATACGGTGGCTGATGCCTTGAGTAGAAAGTCAGTGAGTATGGGTAGCCTTACATTCATTCCTATTGGTGAGAGACCTTTTGCAATTGATGTTCAGGCCTTGGCTAACCAGTTCGTGAGATTAGATGTTTCGGATCCCAGTTGGGTTTTAGCCTGTATGGTTTCTCGGTCTTCCATATTTGATCACATCAGAGAGTGCCAGTATGATGATCCTCATTTGCTTGTCCTCAAGGACAAGGTACAACATGGTGATATTAGAGATGTTACTATTGGGGATGATTGCGTGTTGAGGATGCATGGTCGAATATGTGTGCCCAATGTAGATGGGTTACGGGAGTTTATTCTAGATGAGGCCTACAACTCGTAGTATTCCATCTATCCGGGTCCCACGAAGATGTACCAGGACCTGAGGCAGCATTATTGGTGGAGGAGAATGAAGAAAGATATATTGGGATTTGTAGCTCAGTGTCTTAACAGTCAGCAGGTAAAATATGAGCATTAGAGACCGGGTGGATTGCTTCAGAGGATAGAGATTCTAGAGTGGAAGTGGGAGAGGATCACCATCGATTTCGTAGTTGGGCTCCCACGGACTTCGAGGAAGTTTGATGCTATTTGGGTGATTGTGGATTGGCTGACCAAGTCTGTGTACTTCATTCAAGTTGGTACTCCCTCTGTTCCAATTTATATGAACATGTTTGACTAGACACGAAGTTTAACAAAAAAATGAAGACTTTTGGAATTTGTGGTCCTAAACAAATCAAAATATGACCCAAAGTATTTATATGGTTATAAAAGCTTCTCATTAAGGATAGAATTGGAAGTTTAAGCTAAATTATTTCCAAATTTAGAAAGGGGTCATTCTTTTTGGAACGAACAGAAAAGGAAATACATTCACATAAACTGGAACGGAGGGAGTACTACTTATTTTTCAGATCGGTTGGCTTAGAAAGGGAGTACTTCATAAGCTTTACTCAGAACATTCAATTTCCACCCAATCGATTCTCTGGCGTTAGCAAATCCTCCGTTCGCATTTTCCGGTAAGATAACGTTTTACTTTTTTACTCTATCGCTGCTTTATTTACTTGTAAAAAAGTAACCTTCTCTGTTATTACACGTCGTTGTTCTGCTCTTTACACATTTGCCAACTAAATTTCTCATTTTTGTATTTTTAATTAATAAGCGCAAGATAATTTCATTAATGCTAAGTTAAGTAGAGTTGACCTACATCGAAATTTCCTTATAAATTTTATCATTTTTGCTATTTTAGTTTTTTCTTTTTTATAATTTCGTGGTGAAGATAATTTCATGTAGTTGTTTCTCTTTTTGTTTTGTCCTTTTATTTTTAACATTCCTTTTAGGTTTATTGGTTTTGTCCTTTTGCGTCCCAAATCTGCCCCCACCCCCTTATATTCTCGTTTTCTTCTTCTCCTTTCCTAGTACATTTTATATTGTTGGGGCTATACCAGTGGTAGCGGTGATAGCTCCTTCTAATTTTTGGGTCGTGGTATTTTCTGTGTTTTCAGGAATTCTCGGAGTATTGGAGACAAGTTGGGCGCACGAGCACTGGCAAAGGAAAGCAACCTGGGCGAGTGTCAGCAAAGGGCTGTAGGAAGTGGTGCGTGAGCGTACAACTACATCGAGTACAACAAATCAGCCACAGGTTTTGTTATCGGGAGTTGGTACCTCCTGTTTTACTATTTCCCTTTTGGTGTTAGCTAAATTACTATTACTTTACTTCGCAATAGTTAAACCTTTCATCTAGGATACTAGTTACCACTGGTTTCCTTCTGGTTTGATTTATTGTCCGTTGTGCACTAGCGAGTCTTCTCTAGATTGTTGTAGGTGTAGTGGCTGCAGTCTGGGATGATAGAATAAGGGCATGTCCTCGGGTGGGGCAGAGTGTGGGGCTGGGGTCAGGGGGTGGGTCGGGTAGCAGGGGAGGTAGAGGGGGCAAGGGAGCCTATCGGTTGAGAATCGGGTCATGGAACATAGGTTCACTAACGAGTAAATCCATAGAGTTGGCGAAAATCCTGCAGAAGAGGAAGATTAATATAGAGTGTGTCCAGGAGACTAGGTGGGTCGAATCGAGGGCGAAAAACGTGGATGGGTATAAGTTGTGGTACTCTGGTGTCCTGAGGGGTAAGAATGGAGTGGGTATCCTGGTAGATAGCCATCTTAGAGAGTCCATGGTAGAGGTCAGGCGGGTGAATGATAGACTAATGACTATTAAGTTGGTGGTGGGTGAGGGTACTTTAAATGTCATTAGCGCGTACGCACCGCAAGCAGGATTGGATGAGGATATTAAGAGGCGCTTTTGGGAGGGGTTGGATGAGATTGTTCGTAGTATACCACCTTCTGAGAGGTTATTCATAGGAGGAGATTTCAATGGTCATATTGGGTCATCTGCAGGTGGGTACACTGAGGTGCATGGCGGCTTCGGTTTCGGGGAGCGGAACTGAGGGGGCATTTCGCTGTTGGACTTTGCCAAGGCTTTCGATCTAGTCATTGCGAACTCGAGTTTTACGAAGCGGGATGAACATTTGGTTACTTACCAAAGTTCGGTGGCGAAGACTCAGATTGACTATCTCCTCCTCAGGAGATGCGACAGAAGTTTGTGCGACGATTGCAAGGTTATCCCAGGTGAGACCCTCTCAATGTAGCATAGGCTTTTGGTGATGGACATTTGTATTAGGATAAGGAGGAAGAAGAGGTCAGTACAAGGACGCCCCAGGATTAGGTGGGGCGCCTTAACTAAGGATAAAGCTAAGGAGTTGGAAGGAAGGTTATCGGCAATGGGAGCTTGGAGAAGTAGTGGGGACGCAAACACAAAGTGGTCGACGATGGCAGACTGTATAAGAAAGGCGACGAGAGAGGTGTTAGGGATATCTACGGGCCGCAATGGTGGCCACAAAGGAGATTGGTGGTGGAATGCAGTTGTCCAAGGTAAAGTGGAAGCAAAGAAGGCAGCTTACCTACGGTTAGTAGGGAGCACTGACGAGGAGGAGAAGAGAGAGAACAGTCAAAGGTATAAGGTAGCTAGGAAGGAGACGGAGATGGCAGTGATGGAGGCTAAGACGACAACTTTTGCTCATCTGTATGAGGAACTAAGGAACAAAGGTGGGCAGAAGAAGTTATTTCGACTCGCTAAGGCGAGAGAGAGGACAACTCGGGATCTGGACCAAGTGAGGTGCATAAAAGATGATGACGGCAAAGTTTTGATGGGAGATGACCAGATTAGGAAGAGGTGGCAGACCTACTTTCATAAACTTCTAATGTGAAGAAGGGGATCAGGATATTATACTTGGGGAATTGAGGAATGCCGACAGTCACCATGAATTAAGTAATTGTAGGGACATTGAGATCGATGAAGTCATGGAGGCAATGCGTAAGATGAGAAGGGGCAGAGCTACCGGGCCAGACGAAATTCCGGTTGAACTGTGGAGGTGTGTGGGTAGAGCAGGCTTGGAATGGCTTACTGCATTATTTAGTGTTATATTCAAGACTAATAGGATGCTTGAAGAGTGGAGGTGGAGTACAATGGTCCCGTTGTATAAGAACAAAGGTGATGTCCAGAGCTGTAACAACTATAGGGGCATCAAATTACTAAGTCATACCATGAAAGTTTGGGAGAGAGTGGTAGAAATGAGAGTGCGAAGGACGGTGTCTATTTCAGACAACCAGTTCGGGTTCATGCCGGGGCGATCTACCACAGAAGCTATCCACCTTATTAGGAGGATGGTGGAACAGTACAGGGATAGGAAGAAGGATCTCCACATGGTGTTTATTGATCTGGAGAAAGCGTACGATAGGGTTCCTAGGGAGGTCTTATGGAGCTGCTTAGAGGATAAAGGGGTCCCGGTTGACTATATTAGGGTGATTAAAGACATGTATGCTGGAGCTAAGACTCGGGTTAGGACAGTAGGAGGCGACTCTGAACACTTTTCAGTTATTACGGGGTTGCACCAAGGGTCTGCGCTCAGCCCATTCCTATCTGCCCTGGTGATGGATGCACTGACTCATCATATTCAAGGGGAGGTGCCATGGTGCATGCTATTTGCTGATGACATTATTCTAATTGACGAGACACGAGGCAGCGTCAACGAGAGGATAGAGATTTAGAGACATGCTCTTGAGTCTAAAGGTTTCAAGTTGAGCAGGACGAAGAAGGAATACCTCGAGTGCAAATTTTGAGTTGAGCCGATGGAAGCGGGAGTTGAAGTGAGGCTTGACTCTCAAGTCATTGCCAAGAGGGGTAGTTTCAAGTACCTTGGATCGGTTATCCAGGGGACCGGGGAGATTGACGAGGATGTCACACACCATATAGGGGTGGGGTGGATGAAGTGGAGGTTAGCATTGGGAGTCTTGTGTAACAAGAAAGTGCCACCGTTACTAAAAGGTAAGTTTTATAGAGCAGTGGTTAGGCCTGCCATGTTATATGGAACTGAATGTTGGCCGATAAAGAACTCACACATCCAGAAGATGAAAGTAGCAGAGATGAGGATGTTGAGGTGGATGTGCGGGCATACAAGGATGGATAAGATTAGGAATGCAGATATTCGAGAGAAGGTGGGCGTGGCCCCCATGGAGGACAAGATGCGGGAAGTAAGACTTAGATGGTTCGGGCACATTCAGAGGAGGAGTACTGATGCACCGGTGAGGAGGTGTGAGCGACTGGCTGTGGTGGGCACGCAGAGAGGTAGAGGGCAACCTAAGAAATATTGGGGAGAGGTGATCAGACAGGACATGGCGCGACTTAGGATTACTGAGGACATGGCCCTTGACAGGGAATTATGGAGGTCGAGCATTAAGGTTTAGGTTAGGGGAAAGTTGTGAATATTTCTACAGCACAATAGAGTGAGACTAGCCAGTTAGGAGTTAGACTAAGAATGTCATTGGTCATCTATTGATGCAGGGCTTTACCTGCTAGTTTTACTATACCGACCATCTATTTCGTATTTCGTATTCTGTATTTCATATCTCTTATGTTGCTGTTATTTTATTATGCATTTTTATGGTACTAATATATCGGCTCATGTTGCTTTTTTGAGTCGAGGGTCTCCTGGAAACAACCTCTCTACCCTTCGGGGTAGGGGTAAGGTCTGCGTACATATTACCCTCCCCAGACCCCACTTGTGGGATTATACTGGGTTGTTGTTGTTGTTGTTGTTGTTGGCTGAGATTTACATCTGAGAGATTGTTCTCCTTCATAGTGTGCCAGTTTCCATCATTTCAGATAGAGGCACGCAGTTTACATTGTAGTTTTGGAGAGTCGTGCAGCGAGAGTTGGGCACTCAGGTTGAGTTGAGTACAACATTTCACCCTCAAATGGACGGACAGTCCGAGCGCACTATTCAAATATTAGAGGTATGCTACGCGCTTGTGTCATTGATTTAGGGGGTTCATGGGACCAATTTCTGCCGCTCGCGGAGTTTGCTTACAACAAAAGCTCTTAGTCGAGCATTCAGATGACTCCGTATGAGGCTTTGTATGGGAGACAGTATAGATCTCTGGTGGGCTGGTTTGAGCCGGGTAAAGCTAGGCTATTGGGTACTGACTTGGTTCAGGATGCATTGGACAAGTTTAAACTGATTCCGGAGCGGCTTCGCATGACTTAGTCTAGACAGAAGAGTTATGCCGATAGGAAGGTTTGTGGTGTGTCTTACATGGTAGGGGAGAAGGTTCTGTTGAAGGTTTCACCCATGAAGGGTGTTATGAGGTTCTGGAAGAAGGGCAAGTTGAGCCCTCAGTTTATTGGTCCTTTTGAGGTACTTCAGAGGATTGGGGAGGTGGCTTACAAGCTTGCCTTGCCACCTAGTTTGTCAAGTATGCAGCCAGTATTTCATGTTTCTATGCTCTGGAAGTATATCGGCAATCCGTCTCATGTTTTGGATTTCAGTACTGTCCAAGAGGATGGTGATTTGACTTATGATAAGGAGCCGATGGCCATTTTAGATCGGCAGGTTTGAAAATTGAGGTCAATGGACATAACTTCAGTGAAGGTGCAGTGGAGAGGTCAGCTCGTTGAGGAGGCTACTTGAAAGATTGAGTGAGAGATTTAGATCAGATATCCACACCTATTTGTGACTCCAGGTATTTTTCTAGATCCGTTCGAGGATGAACGTTTGTTTCAAAGGGTGAGGATGTAATGACCCGGACGGTCATTTCGAGAGTTGTAGACCCGTTTCCTATTTTCCTACTCCTTATATGCTTTACAACTATTATTTGACTTACCAGGTTAATTGGTTCAGGTTCGGAAGGATTTCAGAATGAATTGAGACACTTAGTCTCATAATTGAAAGCTTAAGTTAGAAAGATTGACAGGTATTGACTTATGTGTAAACGACCTCATATTTCAATTTTGATGGTTACGTTAGTTATGTTTGGTGATTCTAGAGTTACAAGCGTGTCCAGATTATGATTTGGAGGTCCGTAGTGGAATTAGGCTTGAATTGGTGAAAGTTGAAATTTTGAGAAGTTTGACCTGGAGTGGACTTTTGTTATCGGGGTCGGATTGGGATTTCGGAAGTTAGATTAGGTCCGTGGTGTCATTTGTGACTTGTGTGCAAAATTTGAGGTCAATCAGACGTGATTTGATAGGTTTCGGCATCATTTGTAGAATTTGGAAATTTTAAAGTTCATTAGGGTTGAATCTATGTGCGATTCGTGTTTTTGTTGTTGTTGTTTGAGGTGGTTTGAGGATTCGATTAAGTTCGTATGATGTTTTAAGATGTGTTGGTATGTTTGGTTGAGGTCCCGGAGCCTCGGGTTGATTTCGAGTGATTAATGACTCAAGTTTTGAAGTTGTAAAGTTGCTGAAGAACTTCCACTGCTGGTGTAATCGCACATGCGGAGTGGGAACAACAGGTGCGAGCCCGCAGAAGCGGGTAAAGAAGAGATAAGTTAGGGGTGCGGGTGCAAAGATTCTTCCGCACCTACAAGGCCGCAGATGCGGGTCAAGTGTCACATAAGCGGAGGCAGCTGGGTTAAGTGACTTCCGCAGAAGCAGATTTTGGGACCGCATGTGCGGTTTAACCATGCAGGACATATAAATGCTAGGGTTCACTATTTTTGGCATCATTTTAACATTTTGGACTCGGAATTGGGAAATATTTTAGACATATTTTGAAGGGATTCTTGAGGTAAGTCACGTGTGGTTAAATTTCTTCAATAATTATGTTTTCCCATTGATTTTCCCACCTAGTTAATGTGTTTTTAGGTGTAATTTGGGGATTTGAGGCTAGAGATTTGGAGAGTTGATTTTGGGGATTTGAGTGTCGATTTGATGTCGGATTTTGATAAATTTGGTATAACTAGACTCGTGATTGAATGAGATTTTGGGTTTTGTGACTTTTGTTGGATTTCGAAACGTGGGCCTGAGGGCCAACTTGAAATCGATTTTGAATTTTGATTCATAATTTTGTATTTTTCTTGTGGAATTTATTCCTTTATCCCGTATTGATTGTATTGCTTGTGGCTAGATTCGGGACATTTGAAGGCCGATTTGCGAGGTAAAGGCATATTGGAGTAGAGTTTTGACTCGGATTAAAGTAAGTAACAGTTCTAAATCTGAATCTGAGGGTATGAAACCTCGGACTATGGGTTATTTGATTGTTTTAGAGGTGAAGCACGTGCTAGGTGACAGACGTGTGGGCATGCACCATGGGAATTGTGACTTGGTCCATTTCGTGGAACTGTAAAGTTGAATAACTTTGTTAGCTATATGCTCTCCATGTGTTATAGAAATTTGACTGTATATCATGTCAGAAATCATGTTTAGGCTATGTGTTGGTACTGTAGGGACCCACAGAGGCCGTGATACCTGTTGAATTACTTGCTAATTGCTACTTGTACTCAGTCGCAGTCTTACTTGCATATCTTACCTCAGTATCTGTTATTCCTTATTGATACGTTATATCATTTCTGTTTTGGGTTGATTTCCATGATTACTGAGAGCCCGTGAGACTATAAAGGTTGATGACTAAGTGAGGCCAAGGGCCTGATTGTGATATATCGATATCATAACACGTGAGTTGTCCGTGCGGATCCAGATACTTATACTGTAGCACGTGAGTTGTCCGTGCGGATCCTGATATGATACTATCGTATGTGAGTTGTCCGTGCAGCACGTGAGTTATCCATGTGGATATAGATCTTGGGCAGTAGGAGCCTCTTCGGAGTTTGTAGACCCCCAGTGAGTGCAGGTACCTCTTGAGTGCGAGTGTTGAGTGCTGAGTGCCGGGTGATGAGCTATTGAGAAAGTCTGAGTGACTATTGCCCTGATAGGCTATATTTTCTTTCATTGTTGTTGCACATAGCTTCCATATATCACTTTTTGAACTTCTGCGAGATATTATATCCGGTTTTTACTTGAACATGGCTTGTATAAACTGATTTGACTTAAATTGCCGGATTTGAAAGTATGCCTACTTTCATTTGTTGAGACTATTGAAAATGAACTATAACTACGTAACTCGTCACTATCTTCAGTTCTTTATTTAGTCTTGTTACTTACTGAGTTGGTTGTACTCATGCTACACCCTGCACTTCGTGTGCAGATCCAGGTGTTTCTGGACACGGTGGGTGTTGATATCGTGCACAACTGATCTTTGGAGACTTCAAGGTAGCTGCCCGCGTTCGCAGTCCTTGTTTATCATTCCATATCTTTTTCTTTTATTGTATTTATATCTAGACTTTCATAGCCACTTCTTTTCTAGACTGGTGATGTATAGATACTCATGGGCTCAGTGACACCTTGATTTGGGAATTTTACGCATTTGTATTTTGGGTTTTTACCCCATTTATGAAAACTTTTATTATTTAAAACTATTTTGATTCATTTTGTGGTAATTTTTGGGAATATTTTGGAAATGTCGGCTTGCCTAGTATCATGTTAGGTGTCATCACGACAGGTTAGGGTTTTGGGTCGTGATACTTATTTGTCTTTCTAGAGCAGCTACTTATCAAGCAACATTCTTTTCTTATTACAGATGGTGTTAGCCCAAAGTTTCATAGACTAATTTTGATGATAACAAACCAACATAAGGGTTTAATCAAAGAATATTTACTTGTGGTAAATTTGTTTTATTAGTACAGGTTTATTGTGGAAAGCAGATGGAAGAATGATGGTTGATTTACGACAAAGTTGAGGAACAAATATATATAATGCACACTTCTTTTATATAGGATATTATTGATATTTATTGAGATGATTTACCTTGCTGGAAGAAAGTTTCAAAATGTATCAAAGAAAATATGAAAAAAATTATAGAAGATCTTTAGAAGATTGGTACAAGAAAAATAAAGGAAAGAAACCAAAAGATTGAAGGAGATGACATGGAATATTTCAATAAGAAAATGTGCTACATTGATCAAAGAATATTGTATCTATCAAAAAGATGGATAATATCTCTATCACACCTCCTTTTTATCGCCCGAAAGGGGATAAGGGAGTTTTTCCACTTTAAGTGACATTATTCGAAATGGGATTATTTATTCAATTCAGAGTCACCACTTGGAATATTTTAATTGGTATCCCAAGTCACCGGTTTATTTTAAATCCCAAATCGAGGAAATTCGACTTTCCTTTTGAAATCTGCGAACCAGAAATTCTAAGTAAGGAATTCTGTTAACCCGGGAGAAGGTGTTAGGCATTCCCAAGTTCCATAGTTCTAACACGGTCGCTTAAACTATTAATAATTGTCCTATTATCCGATTTACTACACATTTTAACCTATTGTGCATTTAAAACGTTATCCAATTTTCAACGTTATTTAAAACATGCCTTGAACCACGCCACATGAAATGCACCCGCAATTCGCGACACGTTCTATTTAACGTTGTTAAGAATTAAAATTGGATCACATGAAATGCACACCCGGATTTAACAAAAGAGAATCAATTTAAATAGCACGTCTAAAGCAGCTACGAAATTCCAAATTAATAACAAAGTTTGCGAGGGCCGTGGAAAATTTAATTGATGGCACAATTCGATTTTCGAAGAGTTAGCATTAATTACACAAGGGCCATGAGTTATTTAATGAAAATGGCACACCTCAAATTTTCTATAAAAGCTAACTAGTTTTGTGAGGTCCATGAGCTTAGGGGTTTTATTTGGCATGACACGCCTCAATTTATTACAAAAGGGCTTTCTAAGTTTAATTTTTGAGGGCCATAAATTGTACGTTTGGCTAATATGGCACACCTCAAACTAATTTTAAGAATCTAACTAATTAAGGAAGGTTTAAAGAAATTAGAATTACTTTTTAGGCTAATGTTCAAACTAAAACTAATAAAAATAAGGCTTTGTGTTAAAAAAACAATCACCACTTTGGTTATTTTAAAATTCAATCTGACAGCAAGCCCAATTGCTTTTGCAATGCAGCCGCATCCAAATAAGAAAGGACTTGGGCTCAAATATAAGCCCAAAGAAACCGCAGACCTCAAATCTCCCATTTTGAGAGGCCTCAAGTTTAAGCCCAAAACAGATCTTGAAATCAATGTAAAGGCATGAGACTGAAGTTCAAATCCCCATGAAAAAAGATAAGCTTGATCCTCAAGAGCCTTGGGCTCTAAATCGACTTTCCATGGTCCACACCCAACTATATTTGAACAATTCAAGCAAGGAAATCATAAAGTGCATTGTCTAGCTAAAATGCAATTATGCAGAGAAACAAAAATTGAAGTACTGCTCGTTGCAACAACAGAAATTAATCTCATAGTTCCTACACAATGACTTTTAACATAATTTTCTAAGCATTCAACTGGAATCAAAATACCTCAACATATTATTGAACTCATTCACGTACCAAATCAAACATATAAAAGAGGTAAAACCACACGTCAATTAATTGTAACCTTTAAATGAATAACAACTTGAACCAAAACAATTAATTCCCAACAAAGAGAGTTTTTCACTTAACTTAAAGACTATGGAATTTAAACTTTCATTAAATTGTTCTCTAATGCAAGACAGTAGCAAAACACCTCATAAGCTCAAAAGTGCAACCAACTTGAATCCAAGAACTACATTATACTCCCAACAGAATCAAATAGAAAGAAACAACAGTAGCTTAGCTTATACCATATCTATAACATGAGAGAGTTAATACAACATGCATAAGATCAAACTATTACAAATTACTAAAAAGGGAAGCAACAAGGACAGTAAAATTCAGAGAAGCTTGTATTCAGTCATGTTTCACATTTGAAATCACAAATTCAACCTTCAACATGTTGTTCATAGTTTGAAGAAATACCTGGAAATTAAAGAGAAAAATAAAGAGAATGAGGAATTAGCAGCAGCAGCAGAACATCAATGTAACAGTGGCAAAATCAGCAGCTCAAACCAAAACTTTTAACTCCAAACTCAAAATATTTTTTCACCCAGCAATACCAAACAAAGCCCAGCTTCTTCAAACCAGTAGAGAACCCAAATGAACAACAACCTTTGGAGTCTCAAAACACTTTAATTAACTATGAAATTTTAAGGCAAATTTAAACCAATTTGGACCAAAGAAATGCAGGAATTTCAGTGTTTCTTCAAAGTTTTCCAAAAAACCAGCCGTTTCTCTTTATTAGTATTTTTTTATCTCTGAAATTCTCACTTGGAGGTGAAGAAACAAGCCTTTATAGTGAAGTTTTAGGGCAACAGAAATAAGTTCAGTTTTTGCCCTTTTACTCCTTTTTGAATTTTCATTTTTGCTCCTATGTCCTTAATTTAAAATCAGTTTTCTAAGTCAGTCCCAATCCCACCTTCTAGGAAGCTTTCCCCGTCAGTTATACAAGATTCCTCAACCTAAAATTTCTAAATTAACCCTTGAACCCCCTGTTTTTACTTCAGGAACCAAACGGGTCAAATTGACCCAAGGTTAAACTGACATGGGTCTGCAAAACCTGGGCTAATCCCTTTTCCCCTTGGGCTTCTGCTTTAACAGAGCCTCAATTAAAAATTAAAAACTAAAAACCCACAACTGTTAACTTACAAAGTCATAAGGACTTAAAAAATCTTGGGCCTAAAGAGGAAATAGAGGCAAAACTACATTTGAACACAATCAAACAACAAACAAAAACATGCTAATTAAAGAAACAAGTTTTAAAAAAAAACTAACATGCATACAAAATGACTTGAAGAACTAGAAAAATAAGAAAGAATAAGAAAGAAAAGAAGGAAGAAGAAGAAAACGAGAGGAGGAATAAAAAATGAAAAATGAAGAAAAGAGAAGCAACAGAAAAAGGAAAAATACCTAAAAAGAAACTGTTGGACAGAGGAATTGAAAAATCTTCACACCTTTGAATTTCGGCCGAGATTGATATTAATCGTGTACAAGAACACACGAATAAAATCAGTCTTGACCCCAATCCTTTACTGAACCTCGACGATTTGGGGAGATTTGGGTTTTAGGGTTTGGCTCTTGAACTTAGATCTAAAATTCAAAGAGATGTAGGGGGATTTGAGGGCAAGTGTTTCAGGATTTAGGAAGAAGAAGGGCTGGGGATTATATGGTGTTAATTTGGGGGTGATTGGAGGTGGCGTCGCCGGCCAGCGAGTGGAGAATTTAAGGACGGCGCTAGGGTTTAGGTGTTCTCTGATGAGGGAGATGAGGAGTGAGGAGTGAGGAGATGAACCGAGGGGGTCAAGGATTCGGACAGTTATATATTAAAAGGGACCCCAGTTCCGGATCGTTCGATCGAGTGAGATCAACTGTCCTGATTGGGGTAATTGAAACGTGGTCATTTTGGTAAATGACGGGGTTGGATCGGGTATAACGTGGGTCTGGTCCGGTTTGAGGTGGGTAAAGGGTGAAAATCGTTTGGGCCTGGGGAATTTTTAATTAAAATGGCCCAAACATCCGAACTCCTAATTTCCTTTTTCTTTTTCTTTCAATTTCAACAATTCTTTTTTCTTTTTAAATTAAATAAAAACCTAAATTAATTCCTAGACCAAATTATCCTACCAAATTAGATTAATTACTTAAAATAATATTTACAACAACTAATTAATTACCAACTAAAATAAAACTACAAAATTCGAAGCTAAAAGGTAAAATGCAAAAATGAGTTATTTTTGTATTGTTTTTCTATTTTTTTCAAACAAATTAATTTACTAATTAATCTAAAATGTAAAATTAAGCCCTAAATGTAAATGCAATGTATTTTTATATTTTTTATGAATTAGATAAAATTAAACATGCACAAAAATACAAATAATCAGAAAAATTCTACTATAAATCATAAAATAACAAATAATTAAAAGAAAAATCTGATTCTTTGGAATTCTGTAGGAGTAATTCGTGTGAGGCAAAAATCTCGTGCTCACAATCTCTAGTGGTACCACCCTATATAGACTATGGGGGAAATTAATAGCAAGGCCAAAGAAGACTTGGAAAACCTTCCAGTACTCATTCTTTGAAGGAAAGAAAATTTTTCTCAAATTAAGGGAATGCCAAATTCATATAGTGCACAAGAAAAGTTATTTACAAAGAAATCTCAAATATGGTCACAGTCTAGAAGTGATTAGCACAAAATGTTGGAAAGAAGCCAAATCAAGAGGAAGAAGGACAAGATCAATGGGTGAATCAAGACACTGGGAAAATAACATAAAGATCCTGCAAGGGACGAAAGTAAAAGGCAAATTCAAATAGGTGATCTTGCACAAAAGGAAAGAAGATAGCTAATATTCTAAGAAGGATATTCTGCAAGTTCCTACATAGGCATGAATAAAGGAGATGTCAGTGTTGAGTTATAAAAGGAATGAGATTAATTATTAAAAAATCATTTCTTAAATCAAGATTCTCTCTTAATGGGATAAAGAAGTCCAAGTCCAAGCATGGTAAGCATCGTCAAAGGTTTGCCATCTAATACAGAGGAGATTTGCTTTCAAGTACACTTTGAATCAATCAATTTATGGCAAGGGAATTAATGATGCTACTGCTACAAAAGGAATTTCATTCGACGATCACATCTCAAAAAGGAACCAAGCACTTCAACTATGAGGAAAATCAGAATTCATATCAAGGAAGATTTACAACAAATATGAACAGATGATACTGGCAGCAAGAGGAACGATTATTTAAAGAAGTTCTGAAGACATTTCTCAGTACCAGCATCGCAGACAACTTTCTTACTCTTTCTACACCTTAGTCAAACACTGTATTCTTAAGTTTACAAGTGTCATAAAAGACAAAGAGAAAGGGGAAAATACTGAGAGGTTGTGTCATTATTCGTTTCTTTGGTGAGCGAGTAAAAATCAAAGTGTCGTTTTTGGTGAGTGAGTGAAAACCAATCTTATACATTATTGGTGAGCGTGTCAAAACCAACCCGTATTTTTTGTTGGTGAGAAAGTGAAAACCAACCTTGTCAACGTTGGTGGCGATCGCTGAAAACTACAAAGGCTGTACTCAATTGTATTTATGAAAAGATCTAAAAGATAATACTCTTGCAACACAAGAGGACTGAATTAGGTTACCACATTAGTTCCGAACCAGTAAAAAAATTTCTAGTGCCATTTACTTTATCGCTCTCATATTATATTATGTTCCTTTATTGTTTGTTGTGATTTACACTTGTTTAAATCAAAAGAACTAAACGTTCTGTGTAGGCTATCTCCGTATCAGTCGACTAAGTCTAAATATAGTCGACCAATTTTTAATAGGCATACAATTCACCCCTCCCCTCTTGTACTTTTAATTGGGATCAGAACAGGTCTCACATCTTTATTTTTGCTTAACAACAAGTGAGAAAATATCCATGGCAGGTCATCAAATTACCGGAACCGTACTTCAACAGAGATACTCAACAAGAAGGCCATCGTATTTCAATAGTCAATACTATAGCCATTGGAAAGAAATAATAATAAAGGTTTATGTTAAATCCATAGATTATCGAGCCTGCCTAGTTATTCAGAATGGACCAAGGCCTATTCCGAACAACAGTGATGGAAAGAATCTTGTAAAAGGGGCATCCATATTTGACTATACAAAAGAATAGTTGGATATTATGCAAACAAATGCTAGAGCAATAACATGTTCTATTGTGCGATTAGTGAAGAAGAATATAAGAAAATATCCACCTGTGAGACTGCTAAAGCTATATGGGAGAGATTGGAAAATATCCATGAGAACACCAACAAAGTTAAGGAAATTGAATCCAAGTCCACTCTTGAAGAATATGAAAATGGTGAAGATCGTGAAGACTTGGCCATGATACCCAGGATGAGAAAAAAGAAAAGTTGAAACAAGCTGAATAGAAAATCTCAATCCATCCAGAATCATCAAAAGAATCACAAGAATAAGATTCAACAACAAGACAACATATGCTGCTACAAATGTGGTAAACTTGGACATATGAAATTAAAATGTCTTAACCTCAAGAAGAAGAATCATAGAATCTCAACTTGGAGCGATAAGGATGATCAAGAATAAATGACAAACATATGTCTCAAGGAAAGAGGAAAACCTGACGAGGTGTGCTTTAATACTATTCTAGATTGTGAACTCAAGAAAAAGAATCACAAATCTTGGAGCGACGAGGATGAATCTGAAGAATAAAACGATCACGAAAGAAGGAAGAACCTATGTTTCATGGCAATGGGAGAAATTGACAAGGTATGTCCTACTCCTATTACGTATTGTGATTAATATGATGAATGCCAGGAAAATATTGAATTGGTTCTCAACAATCTTGAGAAAGGTCTTAATGAATATAATAAGTTTAGGAAAGAGAAGAAGAATTGGAGATCCAACTTGAAGAATATAACAAGTTGAGAAATAAAAAGAAAGACTGAGATATTCAGCTTGAAGAAAATCTGGTGAAGAACAACTTACTTCAAGAAGATAATTTTGAGCTTCGCAAACAAATAACCAGCTTTCACAAATCCTCTGGCCCCTACTTTGATCGATCAAAGTCAACTCTCAACTTTAACAGCTATAAGTCAACTGAAAAGGGATTTACTAGTAGACGTTCTATTTCAAACAAGTTGATTAAGGGAAGTTTCAAGTAAACTAATGTGGTATCTACAGGTAAACACTCTTCTTCTCATATTATATGCCACTATTGTGGCAATTCTGGACATAAAGTATTGCATGCAATTATGCCAAAAGTCATATTAGATCAAAATATATTTGGAGAACTAAATAGATACATGCATCTCCAATTACACTAGCTACTAACCATAAAGGACCCAAAAAGATTTGGGTACCAAAAATAAATTAATTTATTTTGCAGGAATCCTGAGTCCAGCCATAAAAAGGGATAAATGACATTTGCATAATGATTGGTCAAGGCACATGATTAAAGATGCTTCAAAGTTCATACATACTACTATTATGTTTGGTGTTAATCTTATCATTGACTTAGAGATTTTGATTAGCATGAATTTATTTCTTGCATGAACCATGTCATTTGTATAAGCGTTACAATAAGCAAGCATACATGCATTCCTTTCATGTAATTATGAGCTTAAGATAATTTGTGAAGAGAATTACTTCTTATATTCATTCTCTTGGTGAAAGTTCCAATTCTTCATTCAAATTTGAGAAGGTTGTTTAACTTTGATGCCTCGGTAACTTGTGCAAGTGGAGATACTCGGCTATTCCTAAGACTCCAAAGCTTGGAAGGTACATGAATATGTTTCTATTGATGATTATCCTTACTTTTGCATATGTCATATTTTTTAATAAGAAAATGACGCATTTGCAGTGATCATCGATGCGAGTTTTAATAGTATTTGTTTGACATTTTCTTGCAACAAGCATGATCTTTCACATATTTAGTTTGGCGCCTGAATTGAATGCAAAGTTGAAAAGAAAGAATCATTTTTGCATAAATTGTCATCATTGGCTTATATGTGCTTTAATATTTTTTTATTGGATCTTATCTTGAATGAAATTCTGGCTGAGCTATGAGAAGGAAGAAAAATCAATTTTTGGTTATCTTATTTCCTTTGGTTGCAACAATCTTGGTAAGATTCTTGGTATATTCCTTATTCATTACTACTCACGGTTATATGAAATTTAGAACATTAATTATAGAGAAATCTCAACGTGCGCGTTTTCCTTATACTACTACTTTTCTAAGCAAATTGTGAATAAAGATGGAGAACTTGCAGTGAATAGCTAGCAATAAACTGATAACGGCACATCCATGCTAGTTGAACTAGACATACATGAAGAAGCATTAAGCGATGAATGATAGCAGTGCAAGATTTGTTGAACAATGCTCAAGAATCAATAGTATGGAAATCTATTACCAAGCAAAGGAACTGCAATATGGATATCTAACAAGAAGCTTGATGAGAATGGCAAGGTTGTAAGAAACAATGGTAGATTTGTCACCCAAGGTTTCATACAACAAGAAGGTTTGCCTTAGAATTTTCTGTTTCGATGTGCTCTTTGCAAAAAAAAAAATTTAAATAAAAAATTATGGAGTATCTATTTATGTCACAACCCAAAATCCAACTAGTCGTGATAGCACCTAACCCAACTCAATTAAAAACTATCCAATTTAAGGAGATTTATTAAGAAAAGAAATAATAATACAACTGCTTTTATACAAGAAATTCCCCAAGGACTGGTAGTACAAATCACGAGCTTCTAAGATTAGAATTTACAAAGCTCGTATGAAATAAATACATCATTTATTCAAAATGTATATAAACAGATTTTTATGAATTTAAGGCTACCATGAACAAAAGGCAGCTACAACCGGAACGCAGGTACGTCTTCAATTCCAACTCCCGTCGAACACACCAATATCAGCATCCAACATCTGAAGGCAAGGTGCAGAAGTGTAGTATGAGTACAACCGATCCCATGTATTCAATAACTAACAAACCTAATCTTAGGTTGAAAGTAGTGACGAGCTGGGGTATAGGTCGGAGTCCGGCACCAATAACCAACAACATTTCATAATAACAAAATGACAGTAATGAAAGAAGTAACTCGGAGATAAAATGCTCAGCTCATTCGTAGTTCTAGAAAATAGGCCTATTTTTCAAGTATATCAGTGAAAACCCAAATCTTTTACTGAAATCGCCAAAAATATGAGTAAGTTTGAAAACTGTAATTTTTCCCAAAAAAAAAAAACTTTCAACAGGTAAATGTTTCATTTTCAAATGGAATGAGGAAAATACATCTCTATGCCTATATGTCAACATGTGTGAGAAGTCATAAATGATGTGATACCGTACAACATGAGGAAAATGCATCTCTATGCCTGTATGTCATGTGTGCATGTCAATGCAATATATCTCAGAGATGAACTCATGTACTCACGCTCTCAGAGTACTCAATCTCACTATCTCACACTTTTCACTTATCATGCTCAATCACTCTACATACTCAGTCACTCAGTACTGTATATGGCCAATCCAGTCCAGGGAAGATCCATCCCGAATATATGCATAACAACTGCGAGTAAGTTACTCAGTACTGTATAAGGCCAATCCAGCCCGAGGAAGATACATCCCCAAATATAAATACTTCGGGCAAGATCCATGCCCAGGGAAGATCTATCCCTCAATATAAATCAACCGCGCTCAGTAGGGGTGTGTGCAGACTCTGGAGGGGCTTCTTCAGCCCAAGCGCTATATCAAGCAAATCATGGCATAAATCAATGAAACATGTTGCGGCGTGTAGCCCGATCCATAAATATCCTCACAATTAGGCCCTCGGCCTCACTCAGTCATCAACCTCTTCAGTCTCTCGGGCTCAAGATATATATATATATATATAGCCATAAGGCTCGTTGCGGCATGCAACCCAATCCACATATATACATATACCACTCACAGCTCAGGCCCTCGGCCTCACTCAGTCATCAATCTCTCCAGTCTCTCAAGCTCACAATGCCACGAAACTAGCCCAAAATGATGATATGATGTGTCAATAAATAGCAACAAAGACTGACATATGATATGAAGTGAATGAACATGACTGAGTATGAAATTTCAATTTAAAAAAATAGTTCAACAGTAATATGACCTCGGTGGGTCCCAACAGAATAAGTATGTAGCCTAGACATGGTTTCGAAAATGGATCACAGCTCGATTATTCTAGTACGTTGAGATTTCATGGTTATAGATAAGATTAGGTAACTACATAGTATCACAAGAATAATGGAGTCACAATTCACACAGTGCACGCCCACACGCCCGTCACCTAGCATGTGCGTCACCTCAACACCAAACACATATCCCATAATTCGGGGTTTCATACCCTCAGCACCAAGTTTAGAACTATTACTTACCTCGAACAAGCCAAATCCAATACCCCAACAAGCCAAACAATGCTCCAAAAATGCCATCTCGCACTTACCAACCTCGAACGACTTGAAACTAGCCAAAAGCAACTCAAATACATCAAATAATGCTAAAGGAAACAAACCCAATCGATAAAGGTAGAGCCTTTAATCAAAATCTCAAAATTGACCAAAACGTCAAACTCGGGCCCGCACCTTGGAACCTGACAAATTCATAAAATTCAACAACCCATTCGATTACTAGATCAACAATACTAGTTTCACTCAAATCCGACTCTGAATCGATGTTCAAAATGCAAAAACTCAATCTATAAAACTTTAGGCTAAAACCCTCAATTGCCTCTTTAAAATTCATCAACCAATTAACCAAAATGATGAAAGATTCATGAAATAATATCAAAACCAAGTGTAGAACACTTACCTCAATACTTGTGATGAAAGTTGTTTCAAAAGTCGCCTCAATCCAAGTCCCACATCTCAAAATATGATAAAAGAACCAAAACCTCAATTTTATAGCTTCTGCCAAAAAGTGCTCGCTTTTGCGAAGAAAATAGCCGCTTCTGCGGCGTCGCATCTGCGAAAACATCACGCTTCTGTGACCACAACTAACCAGTCAACTCCTCACACCTGCAGAACAATTTCCGCTTCTGCGACATCGCAGGTGCGAGCTCCCCTTCGCTCCTGTGCAAGACCCTGCTTCTGTGCCTAAATGATTCGCTTCTGCGCACATGCAGGTGCGCCTATTCCTTCGCATCTGCGATGATCCCCAGCTGAGCTTGTTTACGCTCCCACGACCAATTGTCCACATCTGTGGACCTACATCTGCATCCACTCTTCCACAGATGCGGAAACACTAGAAACAACATATTTTTAGCAATGCAACATGAAACGAAAATGATCTAAACCTCGTCCGAAATGCACCTCGGTCACTTGGGACCCCGTCCAAATATACCAACAAGTCCCATAACATAATACGGACCTACTCAAGGCCTCAAATCACACATAACAACATCAAAACGATGAATCATACCTCAATCCGAACTTGAATGAACTTTGAATCTTTAACTTCCAAAACTCGTGCGGAAACATATTAAATCAATCTGGAATGAACTCAAATTTTGTACACAAGCCCCAAATGATATAACGTAGCTATTCAAAGTCCCAGAACCACAATCTGAACCCGATATCGTCAAAGTCAACTCTCAATCAAACTTATGAACTTTCCAAACCTTCAAATTTCCAATTTTCGCCAATTTATGCCGAACCTTCTAGAAACACCCAATGCAAATTCGGGCATACGACCAAGTCCAAAATCACCATTCGGACCTAAGAGAACCATCAAAACTCTGTTTCGAGGTCAAATTCACAAAAGTCAAACGTGGTCAGCTCTTCCAACTTAAAGCTTAAACCATAAAATTCATTCTTCCAAATCGATTCTGAATAACCTGAAAACCAAACCGACGAGTCACATAATTCATAATACATCATACGGAGCTACTCATGCCCGTTAACTACCGAGCAAAGGGCAAATGCTCAAAACGACCGGTCGTGTCATTACATCTTCCCCCACTTAAACATACGTTCGTCCTCGAACGTGCCCATAGTTGTTCTAACATCATCAAACCACCGTATAACCTTAACATGCACATAGAAGGGAGTGATCCCACGTCGACCTATTACATCTAGGCCCGACAACACAACATAACTGAAGATCATTACTTCAACTTTAGCCCGTAAACCACAGAATGCAATTCCAACATCTAAAATTTCTTATAAGACCCGAATCTCGCATCTACACACTGAATAAGTCCGAACTAGATGCATCAAGCCATAAACATAACCCAAGAAAAAATCACATGATGTACCACATAACTCAAATACCCATAGCAATAACTTTCGATCATAGTAGCTGCTCAAAGCAACCTAATACCGGTAATAAATCTCATATCAAACAAAACCTTATTCCAAAACCTTCGTATGCTGCCGACGATGAAAAAAACATGTAGAACTCATAACCATTCATCAGATCAACAAGTCTAAGAGCCCTCTCTCCTTTGACAAGAACTACAACCAAATTCTAAGCCAATCAGCAACATTATCCTTTCAAACTTACCGCAATCGAATCTGATAGCACCCATCCCAGATCCGACAACCTCATCTTATCAAATACCAGCTACTCTACTAACATGTCACACCAATACTACCCAGAGCTAACAATAATTCAACTGTACTCAAACATGGAAAAATGACTCAAACGAAAAAACTATATCGTAAGTTCAACAAGTACCCAAGATGCATGACCATAACCAGGGAGAAACAACTAACAGAATACCATAGTTTGGAAAGAACATAATCAATGCACAATCACTCATTCAACACCCTAATACACATCTCGCTGAAATTCCGTTATAAGGCCCAAATAGAAACCGCACCAGGTGTGCATATGACCAACGAATTATAGCCCCTCGTGAAATAGAAGGGTAACTCATAGAACATATCAGAGCACGAGTAAGCTCAGCTCTAACAGAACGGCACATCCCTCAATAATAGCAGTACGAAGTCATTCAATTCGACCCAGTGTAGAATACACATCCTCATTAGGCCTACCAATGTTCTTCCAGATCAATTCTAGTCATCCACAAATAGATAAATAACCCTCCAAAAGCCACAATGACTGAATCATAACACATACTATCATCTGGCTAGCTTTGGACACAACTTCACAGTCCACAACCATGGAACAATCTGCTTCTGAGAACTCCCAGTCTCCATATTCATAAAACACACGAATCACCATATCTGTACCCAACTCTAGTGCCCGAATGTCTAACAAATCTCTCATACACGATCATCTCACAAGGAATACTTCTATAATTCTTCCGTGCCACATAGCAAGATCAGAATATCAGCATTCGATCAACTAGGCGAACACCGCAATACCAATGAAGCATCTGTAAGTCAAAACACAATGCGACTTCTGAAATGTGCACCCTTCTGAGGCAATACCAAGTGGTAATAGCATTCATCTAGACATCTGAAACTGTCCATGTTGTCTAAGAATTCATGACCTTCCCTTCAAAACTGAACTATGACCTTGCACATGCAAATCTCAATCCTACACAACATACCGCATCTATTATGCCATCATATGAAAAGTATGAGAATCTCATAATCAACCCTGAGTCATAAGTAGAATACATATCCGATCATCTAGGAACATTCAATTTGCTCCCATCCAGTAGAAATTTACAATACTCAACATGCTCCTCACGCCGATAGGAAATATCCACCTCAAATCATGGTAGAAATCACCAAAAACTCTTTAGAATCAATTTGTACATAACCAAGTTATCTGAACCAAATCCCTCTAACTCAACCAAGCTACGCAGGTCATCAAAACCCAAGAGCATTACCACGAAACACCTGTAGAGACTCACCCCCTCATAAGTACCCAAAGAATCGATCATACCCATTACTGTGCTGATCCAACCTAATATCAAGTTGTCCTATTTCTCCGAGTTCCTTTCGAATTACCCTCAAGTTGATACTTCTCCTTGTCAGAACACCATGTTTCTCAACCAAAACTCACCCCACGTGATCCTAGAATAAAACCACTTTTCCCTAAGGCCCATAAGCTACAGAATTCTCTCTTAACCACCCCAAGCACCACAATCGATACACCCACTTTGAAGAAACCTTATGTGAACCTAAAACTATTTCCTTCACCTCCTTGATACTGAAGTGTATAATCCACAATGATATAGAAATGTCGTAAGTCTCGACACCATCCAACTTAAACCTTATATTCTATCCATATACAAATTCGCAAAATTCTCAATTGCTACATATAAATCTTGAATCCATTAGAACTTTCCTGAGAGCCGTCCACTCTACTTAAATCTTATTGCACCGATCAAACAGGCCGAACGACCTGTGCCCCAGCAGCACGACAACACCCAAAGAAGTAATCCCACATTAATGCGACCGAGTAAAGTCTTACTCCATGCCACTACATCTTCCACCACAATAACAACTCAATTTTTCCATGGTTCCCATATACCCATAAAGTATAATATAACCCATATCCAGAAATTCCTTTACTCGAGTCATCCTCGATCTCAACCTCTGAAAATCATAACTGATTCACAAGTATGCCTCAAACCAAAACCATTTGTCACGACCCAAGTTCTCCCTCCGTGAATTTTCGTGACATCACCTAGTCTCTACGACTAGGTAAAGCCTAATATTGCAGAAATGAAATAAAACACAAAGATAACAGCTAACGAATATAATTATAAGCAGAGACGATGCCACTCAGAATATACAATAATCACTTTTCCCAAAACTCGGAATGTCGCAAAGTCACAAGCTTCAAAGAGTTTCTAATTGCTCTATACATTTATGTCTGAAGAAAACAAGAGGAAATTAACACAAGGGATAGAACGGGACTCTGAGATTTGCGGACGCATGTAGATATACCTTGAAGTCTCCGAAAATAGCAACCACACAGCTAGACTCGAGGCTGATAGCTAGTATTTAGATCTGCACACGAAAAATATGTGTAGGAAAGGGTATGAGTACACCACAACAGTACCCAATAAGTGCCAAGACTAACCTCGATCGAGTAGTGACGAGATCAGGTCAGGGCCCTACTAGTATAAATATAATAAAATTTAACAGAAAGAAATATCGCAGTAAAAATAAATGCTGAAATTTAACCAGAAAATAAGCATAGAAGAATAACAACTCAGAACACAAGGGTAACAATAGGAAATCTCCTCGTATACCATCCCGTAGTTCCAAACATAAATGTGCAGGGGGATCTCCCAGAATACCGTTCCGTAGTCCAAAAATAAATATGCAGTGCTGAGGGATCTCCCGGAATACCGTTCCATAGTCCCAAAGTAAATATGCAATATATGGGGATCTCCTAAAATACCGTTCCATAGTCCCAAAGTAAATATACACCTCAACCAATATAAACAACAGTTACAACACCAAAACCTACAGTTTAGACTAAGTTCAAATCAAAGGAAACACAAGTAATTTCACTAAACATGCTGCACAGAGTTCAAATAGACAGTTAAAAACACATAGGCATGCTTTTCTAATCTAAACGGGATAGTATATATGCTAGAGTAGTTCAAACATGGAGAAAACAAGTTATGACTAAGTGAAAAATTGAGTTTTGCCACAAATAGCCCATGTACGTACTCGTCACCTCAGGTACACGGCGCTCATATATCAAACAATACCAAATCCTAAGGGGAGTTCCCCCCACAAAGTTAGGCAAGCCACTTACCTCGAACCAAGCTAAATTAAATCTGAAACAATGCTCTTTTCGCGAATATTCGGCTCTGGATGGCCCAAATCTAGCCAAATCAATTACATAACGTAAATATAGCTACAAGCAACTAAATTTAGCTAATGAAATCAAAAGTAAGGCAAGAAAATAGAAAAACGCCCAAAAAGCCTCCCCTAGCCCACGTCTCAAAATCTGGTAAAAGTCACAAGTTATGAACACCCATTCACTCACGAGTCTAACCATACCAAATTTAGTCAAATCCGATACCAAAATCTTGATCAAAACTCCAAAATTCGGCCTAAGAACTTTTCTCAATTTTCCCAATTTTCCACCCGAAATCCAAAATTAAATAATGAAATCAAGTATAGATTAGTGGGATATAATCATAAAGGAGTTAGGAATCATTACCCAAAAACTTCCTCCGAAAATCTCTCCAAATTTTGCTTTTTACCGAGCTTTTTTTGTGTTATGAACTCAAACCCTCGTTTTTTTGAACTTTAAATCTGCCTAGGTACGCCCTTCTTCGTGAGCGCGACCACCACCTCGCATTCGCGTTGAACAAAAGTCCACTGCTCAATTTTTCCTCCTTCATGAACGCGAGTTCCCTCTCATGAAATCATAGCTTCAGTTGCCAGGACCTTCGCAAACGCGACCCCTTATTCGCAAACGCGAAGAGCAAATTGCTAAGGTTCCAGCTGTTCCATTTTCTCTGTGCAAACCGATGCCATTCACATGTTCATGATACACTGAAGTCTAAACCTTCGCGAACACGTCCCCTTATTCGCGAACGTGAGGAGCAATTTCTTCTCCTGCCCCAACTCTTCTTTGCGAATGCAGGCTTCTCCTCGTGAATGTGAAGAACAAATCTCTACAACAAAAACCAGGAAAAATCTGCTATCCTTTTAAGTCAAAAAAAAACCCCGTTGAGCATCCAAAACACACCTGAAGACCCCGGGACCTCAACCAAACATACCAAACAATACTAAAACACCATACAAACTTAGTCGAACCCTGAAATCACATCATATAATGCTAAAATCATGAATCACCCTCCAATCCAAACTTTAAAAACTTAAAACTTCAAAATTCTACAACCAATTTCTGAAACCAACCAAACCACGTCCGATTGATCCCAAATTTTGCACATAAGTCATGTTTAACACTACAGACCTACTCCAACTTTTGGAATCAGATTCTAACCCCGATATCATAAATTCCACTATTGGTCCAAAACTCCAAAAATTTAACTTTCGCCATTTCAAGCCTAAATGAGCTACGGACCTCCAAATACAATCCGGACATGCCCCTAAGCCCAAAATCACCCAATGGAGCTAACGGAATTCCATTCCAGAACCATCTTCATACAGTTCAGACAACGGTCCAAATTCTAAGACTTAAGCTCTCATTTAGGGACTAAGTGCCCCAAAACACTCCGAAACTTAAAACGAATCTTTCCCAGGAAGTCACAATAGTAGAAATAGACATGAGGAAAATAGTTAATAGGGGATCGGAGCTCTGACTCTCAAAACGACCAGCCTAGTCGTTACACCATTACTACACATAATCGTGCAATCAACTCATCGTTAGTAGATTCCCCTACTTGGCTCAAAGCCATGGAATAAAACATTTGATAACTTATAATAACCATACCCCATTACTACCATAATATCACAGTGAGATTCAAATAAATCCTTCACAAGCTCATGTAACACAAACCATCTAATGCCTCAAATCACTTGAAAATCTCGCATTCATGCTCGTGACGGTCAGGTCAACTATTACAATTGATCCAAACTCAAATCGCACAAGTATAACCCACTGGTAGATAAGAAAGGGCTCATGAAACAGCATAAAAATCACACATCCATAGATTACCTCGTAGGTTATAACCCACCTGCTTAGCCTCAACTGACATCTCTTCATACCCTTTCACAACCACAACTACTATGCAATCACTAATCTTCCCGAGTCTAAACCCATCAATAAGCCCATGAGAATCTAATTCGTTCCATAATTAAGCAACACGAAAGATCCTTCAATACACTCATAACTTGAGACTATATGTCACATCAAACCATATGAGCATATCTCACAGTCACATCATACTCATAACGTAGCCACCTACCCACTCATCGAGCCACAAATTTCACTCATAGGGACACTACTGGGCGTATAAGTCCAAAAATACGTGCTAACATAACCGAAATCTTTGTGTGTTGCTGTAGCAAAACCCGACCTCAAGTCCTCCGGAATGACCCTTCATCAGCACACAGAAATCACATCTTACACCTTATCCATGGAATCATAAGACGCCGGTGTACGGCTGATACCGAGCGCTCGCATGTGCATATGAATGCGTGGAAGGAACTCAAAGATTTACGCTTCAAGCTGAATCAATGCCGCACGGTAAAGAAAGAAAGAATGGGAAGTTTATCTTAAATGCCTTGTAGCCTCTCAAAATAGGTATAGACATCATCATACCAATCCGCAAGACTCTACTAGATACTTGCCCATGACTTTAGAACCTATGTAACCTAAAGCTCTGATGCCAACTTGTCACGACCCAAAATCCAACTAGTCGTGATGCCACCTAACCCCAACCCACTTGGTAAGCTAGTTAACAACTATCCAGTTCCAATGAAATTTAATAAGACAACTAAGTAAATAACATATCTGAATCGTATACATTTCCCCGAGGACTGGTAGTACAAATCATGAGCTTCTAAGATTAGAATTTACAAAGTTGTTATGGAATAAATACATCATATACTCAAAACGTACATAAATAGATTTTTATAAATCTAAGGTTACCATAAACAAGAGGCAGCCACAACCGGATCGCGGGTATATCTTCAAATCCAACTCCCCTCAAACACAACAGCAACAACATCTAACATATGCACGCAAGGTGCAGAAGTGTAGTAAAAGTACAACCGACCCCATGTACTCAATAAGTAATAAACCTAACCTTAGGTTGAAAGTAGTGACGAGCTGAAACAACGGTTGCATCCAATATCAATAGCCAACAGCAGTTTATAACAACGTAAAGCAAGTAACAAAAGATGTAACTCAGAGATAAAAAGCTCACGTTATTTATAGTTCCCAAAAATAGTTCCGCTTTTCAAGTATTTCAGTGAAAACCTAAATCTTACCGAAATTCCCAAAAATATGAGTAAACTTGAAAACTATTTTTTCCCCAAAAATCCTTTCAACAATAATTAAGATGTTTCATTTCAGATAGCGTGAGGAAAGTACATCCCTATGCCTACATGTCAAGATATAGATAAAACCATGAATGTCACCAAAGCCCGGTAGCAGAAGGAAAATGCATCTCTAAGAATGTATCTCAAGTACGCATATCAAATGCAATGCATCTCAGTGATGAACTCATGTACTCAAATTCTCAGAGTACTCTATCTAACATTTTCTCTCACCATGCTCAATATTCAGCATACTCAATCACTCAGCACTGTATAATACTCGTTGCAGCGTGCAGCTTGATCCACATATAGCCATAAGGTCCATTGCGGCATGCAACCCAATCCACAAATATATATATATATATATATAGTCAACTGTGCTCATTGGGGGTGTGTGCAGACTCCAGAAGGGCTCCTTTAGCCCAAGAGCTATAATTCACATGGACAACTCACGTGTTTCATGGATAACTCATGGGCTATAGTATCAATATTAGGATCCACACGGACAACTCACGTGTTGCACGGACAACTCACGTGTTGCACGGACAACTCATGTGTTATAGTATCAATATCCTAACAATCAGGCCCTCTGTCACGACCCAAACTGATGGGTCGCGACGGGTGCCTGAGTCCTACCTATCAAACACCCCTAAGAATGCGTCTAAGATATGAACCTGAATAATATCTGCTGCATAACAAAAATAACATATATGAAGGAAACCTGCCATCAAGGCATATATACGTATACATGCAGAATACAATGGGTGAGCCGGCAAGGATGCTATAGACAACTATACATCCAAAACTGAAAGCCGACAAGGCCATATACAACCCAACTAGACATATTGTCCACAGACCTCTAACAGAAACATAACTGTACAAAGACGGGACTGATCCACATCATACCCATATATATATATATACACAAACGTATCGTACCAAAATCAAAAGCAGCTTCGGATCTAATGGAACACGCCAACTCTCGCTGATCAGGGATCCTAAGAAAGGGGATCGTCAGCTTGCCTACTTGCACCTAGGGGCATGAAAAATAGGCCCTGTGAAATACGGCATCAGTACGAAAAATGTACCGAGTATGTAAGGCATGAAAATTTGTACGTAAAATACATAGATGAAACATGGAATAAAGAAACACATCTTTAAATATGAATGGCTTTGTAAATTCTAAAACATTTATAATGTCATGCACATGCGTATAAATATCGTGACATGCATAGGTATAGAAGTACATAATAACATCAAGCCATTAAGGGCATCCCATCATATCGTCTCGGCCACGGTGGGCAACATCATCAACATATACCAACTGATCAGGTGGTGGTGCGTATATAACGCCGTAACCTTTTCCCATATCCCGGATACATATATTTACATATATACGCTTATATAACACCATTTGGTCATGGGTCAATGCACATGTATAAATGGTGAAATGCATGAAAAATACGTAATAAATCTCAATATTCCTTCCGGATAAACTTTTTCAACTGCATATTATTCCGAGACCCATAAACAGAAGATAACAATAATTCTCATGGGGAATAAAAATATAGACACACCTGGTATTTCTATGAATAGAGTAATTTATGGAAACTGTGTGTTTGCTCGTTTCTTCTGTATAATTTGGACCATGCCAAAAGAAAGACGGGATGACCTTAACATACATATTCCTTGAATTATTTGAATGAAGTGAAGCTTCTGCTTCTGTGAAATATGTTGAAATGAGAGAACGACGCTTTTGCTTCTGAATTCGAACGAATTCTGCTTGGAAAAAAGACTTCTAATGTTTTCCTTAGCTTCTAACCTTTCAAATTAAGAAAGAAATACTTCTTGTTTTCTTTTTGAAAATGAGTAACGTCACTTTTTGTGTCCTTTGAATTATGAGTGATAACTTATGTGAGTCCACCAATACTGTAGAGTACCTGGTCCTCTATGCGACTGATACGTTGAATGCAGTAAAGACTGAATGTAAAGAAGGCAAGAGATTTTCTATGTGGAAAAATCCCACACAAGGGGATCAAAAAACCACGACCTACTCTTGTAGGCTTTTAAGTCAACTAACTTGTAATCTACCTATTACAAGCCACTTTGCAAACACCTTTTTGTAAAGACTTCAAACTAACTTATGATGCAACCACCACAAGCCACTCTCTAACTTTCCTAGTTATAGAGGATTTAACTTATGACTATTCCTAGTCACAACATAAACTCTAAAGTTTACGAATTTGGTTTGTTCCTAAGACAACGCTTTTGAGAAAGCAAACTAGGAATTACAATGTAGAACAATTAACAAGATTACAACTCAACTATGGATGTACATAAGACTTGTTTAGAAACTGATCCTAAGTGGAGTTATCTTCTTGTTCTTGACACACCAGTAACTTCAATGCTGGATGAATGCTTTTTCTTCTTGAGAGAATATCACTGAATGCACAAGTGATGGTGTGTCTTGCACCAGGTTGTTTTATCATAATAGATAGTGATGTCAACTCTTGGTGTACTTCTTCCCAGTGAGAAGTGACTGGTGCACTGTCTGCACAGCCACTTCTGGGCAGTTGCGTTCCAGTTGGATAGTGGACTTTGTACTTCTATCAGGACACACCAACGGACCAGGTCCTGGTTGTGTTCCTCTTCTATAACAGTTTCCCGATGATCACTTTTTTCTGCTATGTTCCAGCTATGCACTTGACCTGTATTTCTGTTAGAGAACCCTAAGGGACCAGGTCACCATGTCCCTGTTGTGTCTCTCTCTATGGTCGTTCGTCCATTTGCTGACAAGTTCATATGTAATGTATCTTGTGGAACAGATTCTCTATTTGGTTCTACATAATAAGTTTGTTAGATCATCAAAACATAGAAAGCATAAGGCTAAGACATTAAAAACTCATCAATTTTTCCCTTTTTGATGATAACAACTTGGGCATGGAAAGCAGTTGTTTGGATCAGAATTGACCAGATGAGATACCAGTTCCCCCTTAATCTTAGATCTCCCTCCTTGTCATTTTTAGTTCCCCCTCAATCTCAGACCCTTCTTTTTTTTATCACAGGCATAATATTACCCAACAACAGCATTTGCTTCTTTTCCCCCTTTTGGCATCATTAAAAAGAACAGGTATGTCAAAGAGCACAAGTAGATAATAAGCATAAAGAAGTCTAACACAGCTAACTCATGCCACATATGTGCACACAACATGACAGAAAAGAGAATCCGAAGGAGCACAATATTGTACACGCAAAGAAAGGGGAGTTGTTTTATTAATGTTTACATTGTACTGAGCAATACAAGAGCAATAATGGTTAAGTTCAACATGCCATCACAAAAACAAGTAAACACAAGTAAAATAGCAGCCACAGGGAGTTGGAGCAAAAATAGCTTGACAGTAGGGAGGATCCTAGGGAGCACTAAAGGAAGGAGGCTTAGAGGAAGAGACAACAATGGTTTTGAGAACCAGGTCCAGTCTAGCATTTGCAGCCAGTTGTTCTTCAAGTAGTTGAGCCCGAAGTCTCTCATTTTCCTTTCTCAATCAGGCAACCTCCTCATGTACAGAATCATGTCCCTTAACTTCTTGTCTAAGCTGAGTTTCCAATATAGCATTTGGAGCCATCAGCCTTCTTATTTCCTCAAAGGCTGTATTTTGAGCGTTTATCAGCTGAGAAATGGTCGAGATGCTTCCACCAACTTTTTCTATGCATTCACATTCTTCTAGAGTGGTCTTAGAGAAGGTCTGATTGCGTGTGCCCACTCTGGTATTTCCCAAGGGAACCTTATAAAATCTGAACACTTGAGTGAGGAGAAAGCTATACGGTAACCCATGATTGCCACCCTTAAAATTTGCCACCTTCTGCATATGATCTATCATGATTGCAGGCAAATTGATTAGTACAAACTCATCAAGTGCTTCCATCAGGACCAAATCTAATTTTGCAATGGAACGTCTCTCAGAGCGGGGTAAGAGTACTTTATTAACCAGTTCAAAGAGAAGCTAGTACTCAGGAAGCAATACCTTCTTATGGACCTGTTCCCCCTGTTGAATAGCTTACTCTTTCATGATAGCTCTCCGAAAGTTTATTCCACAGACGTCCTTAACTGAGGACACACCTTCACACAGAATTCTGAGAATTTTTCCCAATGTTGAAGTGTCGAGTGCAATATCTACCCCATTTACAAGCGCACAGATGTGATCCCCCTCAATAATGAAGAGAGAAGTGTAGAAGGTTTGCACTGCATCTTCGCACACCAGAGGCGTGCTCCCTTCAAACAGGTGTTCCTATTGTTGAAATTCCACAATCTCCAGAATTTGTCTCATTCCTGCCATCTTCGAAATTGCTGGATCAAATGTTCGTCCCCACAACACTTTCTGAGTTCTTAATCTTTGCTGCATAGAACACCATCACAGGTCAAGGACCTTATTGAACCATGTTCCTTAACAGTTTCCCCTTTTTGTTTGCTAGTCTCTTTGGCAGACTTTCCTTTCCAGCTTGCTGCCCCCACAGTATTGTCCTCAGACACGGCTAGCTCTGCTTTACTCCATTTAGACTTGTTGATGTACTTCACGGATGACCCTTTCTGTTCCTCAACAGTTTTCTTAATCATCATAGACTGTTGCACTAAGGAACCAGGTTCCCTAGAAGTATCTTTGTCTATCTGGTTTACTGACACACTCTTGATAAAATCCTTTGGATTCATTTTCCTCTTTCTCCTTGTCTTGACACGCCTCTTACTTTTCTGCAATAAGGATTCAAAATTCTCTTGTTGTGGGGACCTGGTGATGGGTGATTTGGAAGAAGACTCCAAGATCTTGGAATGAACAGGAGGTGCAGGAGTGAGTTTGCATGGAAGTGAATCAGGTTCATCGAAAGGTTTTTCTGAGAATATCTCATGAGCCAAGGACTCGAGGAGTGTTGTGGTTCTTACATCTCCTAGGAATGGCATGTCTTCCCCTTGATACTTAGAAGAGAGATATGCTCCTTCATTCATCAGACTCTTTGCAGATATAGCCATAATGTTATGAGTTTCTTCCTTTTCTGGTGACTCCTTGAGAGTCACTGAGTCCAACATGGAGGTGTTCAGGTACTGGTCAGGATCATTCTCGAGGGCTTCTAATACTCGAGGAGTAAGACCTCCTGTGTGGCCTTTGATGAGATTGTAGGATTGACTAGACATAGGATTCTCAAAATAGTGATAAATAGGGTTTATCAGAAATGAAAAAACTGTAGAGGTGGAGGAGGAACCAGAAGTGTGTAAGGTGGTAGAAGGTGTGAAATAATGATTCTCAAGGAATGATTTCAAGGATAATAAAGAAGTGGGAACATTGTTAATGGCGAGGGAATGAGAAAATTGTTTGACCGCCACTAGATGAGTACTTAGTAGACAAGTAGAGAGAGAAAGAGATAGATGGGAAGAAGATTTTAGCTATACACGGGAGATGAAGGTTCATGACTTGCCTTGAGTGATAAAGAAAGTTTTATTGGACGAAGAACTAATGATGAATGGAGAGCGAAACAGGTTCTGAAAACGGAGGTAGGTTTGTGGGAAAGTATTACCATGTAGAGGGGATGAAACGATTTGACGGACAAGACATGACACACAGACGTTGAAAAGTAGGATGAAATGGCAGTTGAATTACATAATATTTATATATTTTTTTGTTTAGAAATGGCATGCAAAATTAAGCACATTACTACTAACCTAAGATGCAGGAATCTGATGTTAGAGGAATCTTTTGAACAAAGTTTTAGCAGCTCCCCGCTTGCAGTTCATAACTGTACCTTTAGCTTTTATGATTGTCATGCATGTTTACCTACAACGGTATTGATGTGAGTTAGGCTTGGTCAGAAAACACTTTAGCTACCTTTACCTGACGGTGTCTTACACAATCAACAAATGGAGGATTAGGTTCTTCATTAGTTTCTTTTGTCCCTATCTTCACCTTGATTTATCTGAAATATTCTCTACTTGAGGCTTTGATACAGATATTTGGAGTTTGGTCTTCTGTTCTGCAATCCATTCCACCAATCAATCCCTTCTTCATATTGGCCCTCAGAAGAAGATTTCACCCTTCAATGTGTTTGCAATTTCTCTCCAGGTGCTGATGAGGTCATTTCGTTTTGCTTCATTATCTCTCGAAAGATGAGGTATGCATCATGACGGGTGAACTTTGGTTTTCCAATTTGAGACAAAGGTTGGTTGAAGAGAGAAATATGGAGGTTAATTTGATTTCCCCACACTTTGTGTTCTGCTACTTGTGTAGTACCATGAGCTGCATCCTTACTTCTTCCTTCAACTTCAGTGGTAGCAAGTGACGTACCCGGTTCTTTATGAGATATGGAGGATGATGTTGTGTTGTCTTTTGCCATTTTCCTTCATCTTGCCTACTTTATCATCCTCCTGATTTGAAGCCTCAGATATTTCCTAGAGGTAGGATTGGTTCATCATATTAGTCCTCACGGTTTCTTTCTTGGCAAGGGAGAATGTCTTGTTGAATACCACATGAGCATCTCCTGCCATTTAGTGTTTCCTTTGTTGGAGACCTTGTGACCTTGTTTTGTGGGTTGTTCCGCAGAAGGATTCCTTCACTGTTGTCAGGAACAAGGCATTTTCTTCCAATTGGCAGTTCCTGGTGAGTTGTTTTTTGATTTGGGAGGGACCTGGTTCGACACCTATTCTCAAAGTAGAGAGCAGTATTCATTCCTTTTGCCCAGAATTTCTTGGTGCTTCCATAGGCGATGAGCAAAATCCATACAACATTTTCCAGTTCCATTCTTTCCTTCAGCTACGCCATGTTGTTGTGGAGTCCTTGGTGTAATTGTGCGTGATCCCTTCTCCCCCTCCTTCATCATTTTTGTGAACTCATGTCTAGGTGACGCTTGAGTTTGGAAGACCTCTGACCAGGTCTTGGAGGTGGGAAGTTTGCATATACCAATCCTCCATATTGTGGTTGCAACTTCACTCATCTCATACCGCTAGCTTGTGGAGATTAATGACTAGTAGGAGTGATTGTACTTGTTACCCTCGTTCACTAAGACTACTTGGAGAGTTATCAGATTGGTGATTGCACCCTTTTTAGGCCATTCACATAGTGCCCGTTCCCACTCGAGTGCCAAAGGAACCTTTCTGCCTTTTCATACACTGAGAATGTACCGTTTACCTTCTTCTCAAGGATTCATTCCCTTCATGCAGGGCTTTCAATGAGAAGCAATTCATGATGTTTTCAGCTGCATGCTTTAGGCATCCACTGTCCATAGTCTATCCCAGCCTGCTTCCTCTCATTACTCCCTCGTCGTCTTTATCTTCTTCATCATCATTATCTGACTGAGCCATCAGCGCGAACAATGAATCGTACTTCATTGCTTCAGTTTCCACTACCATCATGGAACTATTTTCTGCATCTGATTCCCTTTCGGATTCACTTGAGGAGTCTCCCCAAGCAACAAGATCCTGCTTAACGATATTGTCTACAACACTTTTTCGATTGAATCTTTTCTCTGAAACAAAGTTCCTTTTTCCTGCTTTGTCAGGATTTTGCTTGTACTGCTCCTGTTTCATGAGTGTGCAGTCTTTGATGAAATGCCCTGACTTTCCACATCCATGACATAGATCGTTGTTCCTTATTTTACTTGAACTGCCCCACTTTGGTATGCCACCATTCTTCGAAGCATTTTTTGAAATCTCTTAGTAAGATAGGCCATGTTAGTATCTTCATCACTTGAATCACTCCTTTCAACCTTAAGCACCAGGTTCTTTTACTTGTTAGGCTCTTTTCTTTCATTGTCTTTTTTCTTTTCATCTCGTATGTTTTCAAATTACCAATCAACTCATCCATGGTCAGAGTCTGTAGATCTTTAGCTTTAGTGATAGCATTTACCTTACTTTCCCAAGACCCAGGTAGAACACTGAGAATTTTCCTTACAAGCTTGTTTTTGGGAATGACATCTCCAAGTGAGTGAAGCTCATTTATGATGGAGGTGAATCTGGTGTGCATATCTTCTATGGACTCATCATCCTTCATCCTGAAGAGCTCATATTCAATGGTGAGCATGTCTATCTTTAATTGTTTGACCTGAGTTGTTCCTTCATGTGCAGTTTGTAAGGCTTCCTATATTTCTTTGGTAGTATCACAAGCTGATACTCTGTTGTACTCATCAGGTCCTATGCCACACATCAAGATTTTCTTGGCATGATAGTTCTTTTCTACAGCTTTTCTGTCAATGTCGTTGTACGCTCTTCTCCCTTTGGGCACCAATGGTCCTGTTTCTTCAAGTTTCTTCATGGGAACATGACGACCATCACAAATGATGTCCCACAACTCTGAATCTTCGGCCATCATGAAATCATGCATCCCAGTCTTCCACCAGTCGTAGTATTGATCATTGAATCTAGGAGGTCTATAGGTTGATTGTCCTTCTTCAAAGTTTGGTGGAGCAGCCATTTAGGATCCTTCTTAGGTGCTAGCCTGATAGGAGAACCTGCTCTAATACCAATTGATACGTAGTCCTCTATGAGACTGATACGTAGAATGCAGTAAAGACTGAATGTAAAGAAGGCAAGAGATTTTCTACATGGAAAAATCCCACACAAGGGGATCAAAAAACTACGACCTACTCTTGTAGGCTTTTAACTCAACTAACTTGTAATCTACCTATTACAAGCCACTTTGCAAACACCTTATTGCAAAGACTTCAAACTAACTTATGATGCAACCACCACAAGCCACTCTCTAACTTTCCTAGTTACAGAGGATTTAACTTTATGACTATTCCTAGTCACAACATAAACTCTAAAGTTTATGAATTTGGTTTGTTCCTAAGACAGCACTTCTGAGAAAGCAAACTAGGAATTACAATGTAGAACAATTAACAAGATTACAACTCAACTATGGATGTACATAAGAATTGTTTAGAAACTGATCCTTAGTGGAGTTATCTTCTTGTTCTTGACACACCAGCGACTTCAATGCCGGATGAATGCTTTTTCTTCTTGAGAGAATATCACTGAATGCATAAGTGTTGGTGTGTCTTGCACCAGGTTGTTTTATCACAAAAGATATCACAATAGATAGTGATGTCAACTCTTGGTGTACTTCTTCCCAGTGAGAAGTGATTTTTGCATTGTCTGTATAGCCACTTCTGGGCAGTTGCGTTCCAGCTGGATAGTGGACTTTGTACTTCTGTCAGTTCACACCAATGGACCAGGTCCTGGTTGTGTTCATCTTCTGTAACAGTTGCCCGATGGTCACTTTCTTCTACTACGTTCCAGCTGTGTACTTAACATGTACTTCTATCAGAGAACCCTAAGGGACCAGGTCACCAGGTCCCTGTTGTGTTTCTCTTTATTTCGTTCGTCCATTTGCTGACAAGTTCATATGATATGTATCCTGTGGAACAGATTCTCTATCTGGTTCTTCATAATAAGTTTATTAGATCATCAAAACATAGGAAGCATAAGGCTAAGACATTGAAAACTCATTAATAAGACTTGTACATGTATCTTGCTTTTGGATAATTATCATTTCCTAGGTTGCCACATAGGTTATTTAATTGCTTAGTCACTTCATGTGGTAAGCTAGTGTTGCCACATGTCTTTGGAGTATAATTAATTAAGTTTTATCCACTAATTAATTAATCAGATAATGTCCTATTACCCGCATAATTTAAAAATTGCCACAAATTACTTAAAATTATTCTTATTTTTAATATACTTCATATATACTTTATACATTACACTACCGCGGTCATCTGGTACCTGGCTTGGTACTAGTTCATAACTATTAGGTATTATCGCTCGACCCATATTTTACTCTAAATTGGCCACTTTCAACGAAACTCATTTTCTTTAACTCGTGTACCCCTTTATCCTTCATAACACTTATTTAGCGCTTGTTATAAATAGCGTAAGTACGTTTACGTTAAGATGATCTCATCCCCGAGTCTACATCGATTACTGAAGACGAAGCTTTTAACGTATGAAAACGTGAGATGTAACATCCTTCCCCCCTTAGAAACATTCATCCTCGAATATTCAACTCCGCGTGATCTATATAACTTTGGCAAGGTCGCCTCTGTAACAACACCACTACCAACTCTCCCCGTAGAAGCTTAATAACCCAACACCACATAGGAACATAATTATGAATAACGATAATAGCCTCACATGAGCAACGACAATAATCAACATAAGAATTTATACACGTACCTTATGGTTATGACGTCTCAGTCAGGCCCTTCTATGGAGGAGGAAATAGGTAGGGATATCTAGACTTCATGTTTTCCTCGGCCTCCCAAGTCATTTCTTCCACATTATTGTTCCTCCAAAGTACTTTCACGGAGGATACCTCCTTATTCCGCAGTTTGCGGGTTTGTCAGTCTAAGATGGCAACCGAAATTTCCTTGTAGGACAAGTCCTCTATAATATGTACATCATCCGTGGTCACCACTCGGGTAGGATCGCCAATGTACTTCCGTAACATAGAAATGTGAAAAACCGGATGGACAGACTCTAACTCCGAGGGCAATTCTAACTCATAAGCTACTTGGCCCACTCTTTGAATGATCCTATAAGGCCCAATATACCGTGGGCTAAGTTTGCCTTTCTTGCCAAACCTCATCACACCTTTCATAGGTGACACCTTTAAGAATACCCAATCATCAACCCCAAACTCTAAATCTTGTTGCCGCACGTCAGAATAAGACTTCTGACGACTCTGAGCTGTCAATAATCGATCCCGGATAAATTTTACTTTTTCTATGGCCTGTTGAACTAGGTCTGGCCCATGTAATTCAGATTCTCCAACATCGAACCACCTATAGGCGACCTATACTTCCGTCCATTAAGAGATTCGTATGGAGCAATCTAAATACTGGAATGGTAACTATTATTATATGCAAACTCAATGAGCGGCAGATGATCGTCCCAACTACCTTTGAAGTTTATTACACAAGCTCGTAACACATCCTCCAATGTCTGAATAGTACGCTCAGCCTGTCCGTCTGTCTGGGGATGAAATGTCGTCTAAGACTTACTTGAGTCCCCAATCCTTTTTGGAAGGACCTCCAGAAGTTAGCTGTAAATTGAGCTCCTATATCCGAGATAATAGGTATAGGGACACCATGCAGTCATACTATCTCCTTAATATAAAGCATTGCATAATCCTCTGAGGAATATTTAGTTTTAACGGGAAGATTTTGGGCTGACTTTGTAAGCCTATCAATAATCACCCATATCGAATCAAACTTATGCTGGGTACGAGGTAAGCCTACAATGAAGTCCATATTGATTACTTCCCATTTCCAAGTCGAAATCTCCATAGACTGCAATAATCTACCAGGTTTTTGATGCTCAATCTTAACCTGCTGATAGTTAGGACACTGAGCAACAAATTCTGCTATATCCTTTTTCATTCCATCCCACCAATATACTTCCCTGATGTCATGATACATCTTTGTCGCTCCTGGATGGATAGAATAATGAGAATAGTGAGTTTCTCCCATAACCTACCGACGCAGCCCTGCAACATTAGGCACACATAATCGCCCTTGATATCTGAGGACCCCATCTTTTGTAATTTCAAACGGTGTTTTCTCCTTCTAAAGAGTGGTATCCCTATAATGAATTAGCACAAGATCCTCGTACTAGCGTTCATTTACTTTAGTTACTAAAGAGGATGTTGGTGTATCCTGAAGAGTAATTACAATATCACCTGAGTCCAGTATCCAAACTCCAAGACTAGCTAGCTGATGAACCTCATGGGCTATTCCTCTCTTTTCTGGCCGTAAATACGACAGGATACCCATAGATCTACGACTGAGGGCATCAGCTACTACGTTCGCCTTCCCCGGATGGTATAAAATATCAATGTCATAATCTTTAAGTAGCTCCAACATCTCCTTTGACGAAGATTCAATTCCTTTTGCTTGAAGATGTACTTGAGGCTCTTATGATCCGTATAGATATCAATATGAATGCCATACAAGTAGTGCCTCCATATCTTTAGTGCATGAATCACCGCAACTAACTCTAAATCGTGGGTAGGCTAGTTCTTCTCGTGTTTTCTTAGTTGTCTAGAAGCATAAGCCACAACCTTACCATGCAGCATCAGCACATAACCTAATCTAATGCCTGAAGCGTCGTAATAGATCACATAACCATTGGTCCTTTCTAGGAGCATTAGAACTGGTGCTGAAGTCAATCTGTCCTATAATGCCTAGAAACTCAGTTTGCAAGCATTAGTCCATTGAAACTTTTCTCCCTTCTGGGTCAATTTTGTCAAAGGTGCTGAAAGGGAAGAAAATCCCTCTACGAATCTCCTATAATAACCTGCCAAACCAAGAAAGCTATGAACCTCCGTCGGTGTTGTGGGTCTAGTCCAAGTCTTTATTGCCTCAATCTTTTGTGTATCTACCCGGATGCCTTCACCCGAAATGACATGCCCAAGTAAAGCTACAGAGTTCAACTAGAATTCACATTTAAAAAATTGTTCATACAGCTTCCCTTCTTATAGAACTCTAAGCATAGTACGCAGATGATTTGCATGCTCAGCCTCTGAACGACAATACACCAATATATCATCGATAAGTACAATTACGAACAGATCTAAAAAAGGCCTGAACACACGGTTCATCAAATCCATGAATACTATTGGGGCATTGGTTAGACCGAACGACATAACCTGAAACTCAAAGTGCCCATATTTAGTCCTGAATGCTATCTTCGAATATCTTCATCCTTAACCCTTACCTGATGGTACCCGGACCTCAAGTCTATCTTTGAAAAACACTTGGCACCTTGCAACTAATCAAATAAATCATCAATTCTCGGGAGCGGGTACTTATTCTTGATCATCACCTTATTCAGTTGCCTATAATCAATACATATTTGTAAGGAACCATCTTTCTTTCTCACAAACAAAGCAGGTGCTCCCCACGGTGACGTAATAGGTCTAATAAAACCTTTTTCAAGTAAGTCCTTTAATTGTTCTTTCAACTCTTTCAGCTCTGCGGGGGCCATTCTATAGGGAGGAATAGATATTGGGTGAGTATCTGGTAGTAGGTTAATAGAAAACTCAATTTCTCGCTCTGGCGGGAGACCCGGAAGCTCATCGGGAAACTCATTCACCACAGGGATGGACTGAATGGTTGGTGACTCCACTTCCATATCCTGAACCCAAACTAGATGATAAATACAACCCTTTCTGATCATCTTCCTTGCCTTGATATAGGAAATGAATCTTCCTCTCGGCAATGCGGTATTACCTTTCCATTCCGAAACAGGCTCCCCCAGAAATTAAAATCAGACTATCTTTGATCTACAATCAACGTTGGTATGACAAGAAGTCAACAAATCCATACCCATTATAACATCAAATTCTACCATATCTAACTCGATTAAGTCTGCTACGGTCGTTCGACCATGAACTACTATTATACAACCCCTATATACTTGCTTAGCTACCATCGAGTTCCTAACAGGTGTAGATACCTCAAAAGGTTTAACCAATTCAGGTTTTATTCCAAACTTACCAGTAACTAATGAAGTAATGTATGATAAGGTGGAACTTGGGTCAATCAGTGCATATACATCATATGAGGAGACTGATAATATACTTGTAACAACATTAGGTGATGACTCCTGGTCCTATCATCCTGCCAACGCATAAATGTGGTTCTAAAGGCTGCTCGAGCTAGATGCTCCGTCCCTGTCTCTACCATGACTCGTTAGTGCTTGGGGACCTTGCTCAGGGGGGCGTACTGATAATGGCAAACCAACTGCAAATCCCGACGGCTGAGCTATGCTTGCATCACCTCTCATCGTACAATCCCTCATAATGTGGCCAGAATAACCACAAGCATAACAAACACCTAATCCCATACAGCACTACCCGGTATGCTGCTACCACATTGAGTACATCATGGCAAGGGTGGCCTCATCCGATTTGACTCACCCCTATACTGAGAACCTGAGGCCCTAAAATTTTGACCAGACCCTGAATATGTAGAATGATCAAATCTCTTACCGCCAAACTGAGGGGCGTGCTAGCTGAGGGCTGGGATGGATACCTCGAGTACTGCTGCCTCTGACCACCTCGAAACTCACCAGAAGGACCCGAAGACCTCGTTCTCTTATTCTGGGACCTATTATGCTCACGATCGGCCCTCTATTTCTGTTTACGCTCCTCTACACCCTGAGCATATGCCTGAATACAGGAAATATCTATGTCTGGCTGAAGTGAGACCGACATACAATCGTTAAGCAAATGAGGCTCTAACCCCATCACAAAATGGTGCACCCGATCCTCCATCTTAGATACAATAGTAGGAGCATACCTAGCCAACGAATCAAACTGAAGGTTGTACTCCCGAACACTCATGTTACCCCTGCCAAAAGGTTAAAAACCTATTAACTTTGGCCCGTCTAAGCTCTGGTGGCAGATAATGACGAAGAAAAGCTTCTGTAAACTCCTGTCATACCGTTGGAGGGGCATCCTCACCTTTGGACAATTCCCAAGACTTATACCAATTAACTGCAACATCTCAGAGTCTATAGGAAGCTAGCTCAACTGACTCAGTCGTAGTGGCCTTCATTACTCGTAACATCCTCTGCACTCTATCAATAAATATTCGAGGGTCCTCGTTTGGATCTGCTCTAGTGAATATCGGAGGGTCTAAATTAATAAAGTCATGAACCCTTGCACTTACGGACCTATCTGCGTGACCTATACCTACTTCCTGACGTCGATCCTGTGCGGCTACTAATCGGGTCAATAAATGAATAGAATATCTCATCTCCTGACGCGATGCATCCGGTTGAGGTGTTGAATGTACAAGGGTGGGCATTGGAGTTGGTTCCCCTCGGAGATCTTCTGGAAAAGGCGGGGTATGTGAAGTCTGAGATGGAACCACACCATAAGACTCTCCCCGAGCCCTGGTAACTTGTGGCGCTCGACTAGTAGTCACATCAGCCACGGACTTTCCCTTCTGGACGATCGTACTCTTTGGAGGCATCTCTGAAAATATAACATATCGTTAGGAACATGAGTTCTTATATTGCACGATCTGAGATAAAAACAAAGAGGATAACATCTTATATGTCATGTAGCCTCTTGTTTATAAGTGTGGTGCACAACACTCCCATAAACAAGACTCTACTAGACACGGTCTATTGACAACCGTAGGACAGAACTGCTCTAATACCACTTTTGTCACGACCCAAACCGATGGGCCGCGATGGGTGCCTGAGTCCTACCTGTCAAACACCCCTAAGCATGCGTCTAAGATATGAACCTGAATAACATTTGCTGCATTACAAAATTAACATATGTGAAAGAAGCCTGCCATCAAGGCATATGTACGTATACAGGCAGAATACAGTGGGCGAGCCGGCAAGGCTGCTATAGACAACTATACATCAAAAACTGAAAGCCGACAAGGCCACATACAACCCAACTAGACATACTGTCTACAGACCTCTAACAGAAACATAATTGTACAAAGACAGGACTGAGCCACGTCATACTCATATACATATATATGTACAAACGTATCGTACCAGTATCAAAAGTAGCTCCGGATCAAATGTATCGTACCAAAATCAAAAGCAGCTCCAGATCAAATGGAGCATGCCAACTCTCGCTGATTAGGGATCCTAAGAAGGGGGACCGTCACCTTGCCTACCTGCACCTACGGGCATGAAAAGTAGGCCCCGGGAAATAGTGCGTCAGTACGACCAATGTACCGAGTATGTAAGGCATAAAAATTTGTACGTAAAAGATATTGATGAAACATGGAATAAAGAAACACATCTTTAAATCTGAATAACTTTGTAAATTCTGAAACATTTATAATGTCATGCACATGCGTATAAATGTCGTGCCATGCATAGGTATGGGTATACATAATATCATCAAGCCACTGAGGTCATCCTATCATATCATCTCGGCCACTATGGGCAACATCATCAACATATACCAGCTGAACAGGTGGTGGTGCATATATAACGTCGTAACCTTTTTCCTATATCCCGTATACATATATTTACATATATATGCATATATAACGCCATTTGGTCATGGGTCAATGCACATGTATAAATGGTGATATGCATGAAAAATATGTAATAAATTTCAATATTCCTATCGGATAAACTTTTTTAACTGTGTATTATTTTGAGATCCATGAACAGAAGATAATAATAATTCTCATGGGGAATCAAAAATATAGACACCCCTAGTATTTCTATGAATAGAATAGTTTATGGAAACCATGCGTTAGCTCGTTTCTTCTGTATAAATTGGACCATCCCAAAAGAAAGAAGGGATGACCTTAACATACCTGTTCTTAAATTATTTGAACGAAGTAAAGCTTCTGCTTGTGTGAGATATGTTGAAATGAGAGAATGAAGCTTCTGCTTCTGAATTCGAACGAAACATGCTTGGAAAGAAGACTACTAATGTTTTCCTTAGCTTCTAACCTTTCAAATTAAGAAAGAAATCCTTCTTGTTTTCTTTCTGAAAATGAGTAACTACACTTTTTGTGTCCTTTAAATTATAAGACTTGTACATGTATCTTGCTTTTGGTTAATTATCATTTCCTAGGTTGTCACATAGGTTATTTAATTTCTTAGTCACTTCATGTGGTAAGCTAGTGTTGCCACATGTCTTTGGAGTATAATTAATTAAGTTTCATCCACTTATTAGTTAACTGGGTAATGTCTGGTTACCCGGTAATTAATTAATTACCCGCATAATTTAAAAATTATCACAAATTACTTAAAATTCTTCTTATTTTTAATATACTTCATACATACTTTATACATTATACTACCGTGGTCATCTGGTACCTAGCATGGTACTAGTTCATAATTATCGGGTATTATCGCTCGACCCATATTTTATTCCAAATTGGCCACTTTCAAAGAAACTCGTTTTCTTTAATTTGTGTACCCCTTTATCCTTCATAACACTTATTTATCGCTTGTTATAAATAGCATAAGTACGTTAACGTCAAGATGATCTCATCCCCGAGTCTACGTCGATTAACTGAAGATGAAGCTTTTAACGTACGAAAATGCGAGATGTAACACCATCGGCCTCACTCAGTCATCAATCTCTCCAATCTCTCGAGCTCATAATGCTATGAAACTAACCCAAAATGATGATATGATGTGTTAATAAATAGCAATAGAGACTGAGATATGCTATGAAATGAATGAACATGACTGAGTATGGAATTGCAATTTAAACAAATAATTCAACAGTAGAAATAACCTCAGCGGGTCCCAACAGAATAAGCATGAAGCCTAGACAAGGTCTCTAACATGTATCACGGTTCAATAGCTCCAGTACGTAGAGGTTTCATGGTTACAGATAAGATCAGGTAACTAACAGTACCACAGTAATAACAGAGTCATGGTTCACACAGTGCATGCCCACACGCCCCTCACCTAGCATGTGTGTCACCTCAACACCAAACACATAAGACGTAATTCGGGGTTTCATAACCTCAGCACCAAGTTTAAAAGTGTTATTTACCTCGAACAAGCCAAATCCAATACCTAGCAAGCAAAACGATGCTCCAAAAAGCCATCATGCACGCATCAACCTCCGAACAACTAATAAATAGCCAAAATCAACTCAAGTACATCAAATAATGTAAAAGGAAACAAACCCAATCGATAAAGGTCGAATCTTTAATCAAAAGCCCAAAAACGGCCAAAAAGTCAAAACTCGAGCCCGCACCTCGAAACCCGATGAAACTCATGAAATCTGACAACTCATTCCATTACGAGTCCAACCATACTAGTTTCACTTAAATCCAACTCTGAATCGATGTTCAAAACTCAAAAATTTACTTTATGAAACTTTAGGCTAAAATTCCCAATCTCTCTATAAAATTCATCAACCAATTGCCAAAAATGAAGATAGATTCATGAAATAGGATCAAAACCAAGTGTAGAATACTTACCCCAGCCCTTGTGATGAAAATTGCTTCAATAGTTGCCACAATCCGAGCTCCATAGCTCCAAAAATGCAAAAATGGACGAAACCCCCAAAATAGAGTATTTATACTTCTACCCTGGCATCATCGCATTTGCGACACAGTTAGCCGCTTCTGCAGCATCTCTTTTGCGACAAACATTCTGCTTCTATGGAGAGGCACTGAAGAAATGGACCTCGAACCTATAGAAAAACATCCACTCCTGCGATATCGCAGGTGCGTGATCAGCTCCAACCCTGTACCACTATATAATGGCGAGAAGTGGTCGATGCAGCTTTTACCCAAAAGGTCGGGATCGATATCCACAGGGAGTTAATATTAATTGGGAGTTGGGTTTCTGTCTAATCTAGCTATGCGTGTTGCTTTTAATTGCACTTCTAACCATACTTGGATTTGTTTCTATTCTACGTTTAATGTTATTGATTGCTGAAAATAATCTAAGTACAATGTTTTGTAGGAGTGTTCTCAATTGATAAAAAGCACTAGGGTAGTGACTTCCACCTAGGTGGGTACCTAATAGGTATCGAGAATTCAGGAAAAGCTTGTTATTATTGGGGTTGTGATATAACCATCACACGTAAGTACTCACTCTATACCTCTCGGTAGTTTGAGTGACTTTGCTCAATTTGGCTTTCTCGAGTCCAAATAGGTGTTCATGCAATACAAATGATATTGGCTAAAGTCGGGTATTACTATCTCTAGGTTTAACCCTTTAATTGGGGCTATCAATCTCTTGAATACACCCATATTCCTTGTTAGCCTAATTTTTCTAGACTTAGTCTCTCTTTCTCAATATGAGTCTAAGTCATAAAGGCACGAATCAATGTTTGCAACCACCAATGCTATAATTAAATCATTAATCAAGCTAAATATCACTAACCCATAAACAATTAAGCCATTAAATTCAAGACCCATCACAACCCTAGATAATGGATTTAGCTACTCATAATCAAGGTAGAAATCAAAGATGGAGATGAAATATAAGCCATAAAAGTTGATTACAAGAACAAAATCTAAGAATATAAGCTAAAGCTACTCTAAAATTACTCTAAATGGTAAAGTAAGGCTATTCACAAGCATATTGATACAAAAGATAACCTAAAAATGTAAAAAAGATCTATTTATACACAGCTGAAATTACTGGACAAAAATACCCCTACGGAGGTTCCGCTGTCAGCGAAATACCGGGTGCCTTAGCGCATGAACTTTCGCAGCCGCGTAATAATATGTGCGGATCGCATTTCTTCAATTTTGTACTTGGACTGGGCTAGGTTTCACGGACAGCGTAAAGTCTAATGCGTCCACATTGGCTTCTATCTCGGCCGCGTAAAATATTCGCGGACTGTGTTCCTTATTTAGGTTCCACTAGACAAGTCTCTGAACCTCTTTCACGCCCTCAGCGAAATTTACACCGCGGCAGTGCCAATGGTTTCGCGGTCATGCTTTTGTGACGCGGTCAGCAGCCGTGTTAGCACTTGGCTATAGCTTCTCCGAACATCACTTTCCCTGTAGCATATTTTAATCGCCTCTGCGGAGGGTCATACACGTCCGCATAATAATAGTGCTGACAGCGCTCCAGTTCCATTATTTGGGCTCGTGCAAGTTCGACTCTTTTATGAGTTCACTTTGGCTTCTTTGCCCCCATTTTGACCAAAACCTGCAAGTAAGGACCTTAAGTTAGTTTTCGGAAATACTTTTACATATTTTTGAACCAAAACCTAAGCAAAAGAAAGCATAAGATAGGCTAAAATCTATAGTTATCAACTCCACCAAACTTAAGCTTTTGCTTGTCCTCAAGCAAATAAAGTAATTCCCACCTCCACAATAAAAAGAAATAAAAATTTCAGTTGTCCTAAGGTGAATTCTTCAAGTATCAATTCGGACTAACAATTATCCTCAACACACAACCTTTTTAGTACCATAGTTCTAGTGCAACATAAAAGCATCAAGAGTTGACTGAATTCACCAAGGAAGCTCACTCTGTTACGTAGGTCGTTGTGGAACCCAACCTCTTTCTCCTTTACTCTTCATAAGAAAATCTCACTTAAGAATTGAAGACTCAAAACAAGGATTGTGAAGAAGCACACTCATCTCTCACAAGGGAATGTCACAAGTCCGGCTTCAAGTACCATCAGCTTGCCTCTTATGTGAATCACCACTAATGTAAGTTCACTCAACTCAAGATCCTATAAGGCTTTTGCGGGAATGTAATGAAGTCTTTTGGATCAAGGTAGGATAAATTGGTCTATGAAGGTTTCATCTTTCCTTAAGAACTTCATTTTCTCATTTCGGCTTACACTTTTTTGACTCTTTAAATCATTTTCTTCTTCCTTAGGGGAACTAGAGAGACACATTGTCTCTCTTTCTTGTTAATGACAATCATTTTTCTCCTTTTCTAATCATTCCAAATATTTCATCATCGTTTTCATTGATTCCCTTCATTTTTTCATATTATTCACTTTCTTTTTTACTTTTTGGCTTTTCTTTTTCCTTCCCTTTTCTTCATTTTGTACCTTTTATCACTTTCACATTCCTCGTCTCTCCCCCCCAAACTTATGCTTTTACCAATTGTTCTAAGGAAATATTGGGTACCAAGAGAGCATCATTTTAGAACGGATAAAGGCTTGTATCATGGTTATTGAAATAACAAGGGCTTCGACTCAATGAGGTTGGCTAGGATATCATATTTGGTGGGATATGGATGCTTTCAAGTTTTAGTTTGGATAAAGTAGAGCCTATATTCATTTCTCAAGTCGAGCTACACTTAGGATTTCGCCTAGACAAATATTCAGGGCAAGTTCTAGACTTATTGGCACGGGACTTGGACTTGCAAATCAATACATGACCTCACAAGCTGTTGGATTGCTAAAGAGAACAGAGTCGAGGGACCACAACAATCCTAGCTAAGATTGAGCAACACAAATGGCTCCAAGAAGCGACTCAGTGATTGATTAGTCAACACAAGAGTCTAAAGGTCACAACTAGAACTATTCTTTTCCAATCAACTTGTTTCTAACCATAAGGTCAAAGGTAAATGTGATAAGCCCAAGGGAAGCTTGCCCGAGACACTTTTATTCATTACTACTATTTACACAAAAACATAAAAAAAATGGACTCAAACCCTAAAGAAGGTTGCCATGCCATCCATCATCGGAAAGAGCCACCCGGTTCACATAAATTCTACCTTTGGAAAGAATCATGGCATTAAGAAAACCAAAGGCTTATTGATCACGAAAACATGTAAAAGTAAGAAGCTACAAGTTGAAAAAGAAACTACTAAATGAAATAAGAAGCTACGCTATTAAGGAATATTTCAAAAGAAGTTATAAAGTAAAATACGGAAAGTAAACTAAATATGTACAATAGGGGATTGAGATGAATATACATAAAAGGGGAATGAATATATACATGTAAAGGTAACTTTATATACATACCAAAAGTAAAATAAAAGTACAAAAATAAAGTACGATAAGTAAAGAATAAATAAAAAAATAGTATCAAGGTTATTACAGACCAATTAACCAAATCATCATCAAAATAGGGCCCCCCCCCCCCCCCAAATAAATTTTAGCATTGTCCTTAATGATAGCAGCAAAAATAGAATAGGGGAAGTGTAAAGAGTAAAGAAAACACCCTATGATGCCTCTGTCTGCATGGGGTCACTGGATGGGTCCTGTGACTGGCCTGAGTCATCTCTCTCGAGTCCTACAACTCAATCTCAAAACCCTCAGTCTGGGGGATCACTACTCTTTTCACTAGTTCTGTCAGCCTCCTGCTCTGGTGCCTATGTTGCCTGAGCTACTGGAACTTGCTCCTCCAAGAGTAAGTCCAGTGGGATGTCTTCTACTGATGTAATCTTCTCTACCTCCTTCCTCAGCAGCTTTACTGACTCCTTTGAGGCCCGAGTCTTCTTCATCTTCTTCGTTTGTTTGCCCAGGTCCTTGATTGTTTTTCACTATGCATCCAAAGTGGCCATGATAAGTTTTTGGTTGTCCAAGAGCTTCTTCTAGTTGTCTAGAAGCTTCGTTAGCGATTCCTCTACTGAAGTAAGCACCTGAGGCTGTGCTGGAGCTTCCTGAGCCGTGACTGCACTGGATAAGGCTGATAGCTTTGATGTAGCTACCTACATCCAATTGTTGATGCTGGATAAAGTCTGGTTAACCCGCAGTGCAGTCGGAAGGTAAGGTGAGGTGGAGGGCACATACAATGGGGCTGTGATAGAAGGGCCAGATTATGGAGGCGGCATAGCAGCAGAAGAACCTTCAGCTGTGGAAGGCTCAGAACCTGTGGCCACCACCCCTGGCTCTTCAGACTGGCCAGTGGAAGTGGTGGCTTTGCCTTTGGACTTGGGGTTGTCCGGACCCTGAAGGTTGTACCAGGAAAATAGCTTCTTTGGATTCACTTTGGTGTCAAAGCCCCTTCTTTCTACTTCCTGGTCCTCTGGGTACATGTTGTAGAAGTTTGGGAAGGGATATGAGCTCTCATCTTTACCCACCGATCTGGTAATCACCTTGGCCATAATATTCCCGATGTTGATCGGGTACCCCGCCATGATATCCCCCATAATAATATCCCAGAAGACCGGCATATCACTATCATGTGTAGTAGGGTCTAACCACCTCCACACAAAAGTAGACCACTCATTCACTTCAAAGCTCAGAGTGTTCCTGTAGATCGGGACCCCAGGTGTCAGCCAAGCTGAAGTAGTCCCAGGAATAGCAATCACCGATGTAAGCCAAGGGCGGGCTAACTCATCCATAGCCACCTTCTCTAGATAAAGGGACTCATCCTCATCGTTGAAACCAGCATAGTCATTTAAAGTCTTACCATCAAACATAATTTTCTTGTTGTGGACTTTGATAAAAAAATGTGCCCTTTTTTATGTGGGCGACATTTGCATAAAATTCCTTTACAAAAACATTTATTGACCTCTGGTAAGTTGTTGGTGAAGAACTTCCACCCCACTCTCTTATTGAAGTGCCTCTTGACATTAGGGTTGTGAGGTAGTAGATCTCGCTCAATGAACACCCTCTCAATTGTAAGTGACCTTTGAGGCCACCATTCCCGGAACTTGTGGTAGGCTTTCTCACTCACAAACCGACCTTTCCATACCACAGGGTTCCTTAGTCTTACCAACCCCCTGTCTGGGTGTCACCACCCCTCCCGTCATCTGGGATCTTAGTATCAACAAGAATAGGATCCGCTAGTGAGGCTAAAGTTGTAGCAGGTGGGGAAGCTGATGTTGAAGCCTCACTACTTTCCTCTGAGCCATCAGACGACTCAGAATAAGTAGAGGGTGTAGGCTCGTATCACAACTGGAATTTCCCTTGAAATTTTGCAGGAACATGGGTTGGCACCGAGTCTCCTTCCAAAACTTCTTAGAAGGGACATACTCACTACCGTCAGAATGGGATGCGGCTTTGTCCGCAGCTTTGAGTGCAGTTCTCATTTTACCAATTGATATTTGCACGGCGAGGGGTAATTTGATCTTCCCTCTACCCCGACCCCGGGAGGACTATGCTCTCACTTTTGGTTTATCATTTGCGTCTCTAGATCTGACCATTGTCTGCATACATAATCAGTGAATTAGTTTTGGTATTCAAGCGAGTATCAGATGAAGCAGATAAATGGTTGCTGTATTTCCAGCACAGTGTACCGCTATAGGCAGAAAAAGGTATGCGGCCGCAGACTGGCTACCGCTCTCTGCAAAAATTGGGTCACGGCCGTGAGAGACTAGGGTTCAGACTACCCAATCTCTGAAGCTTGACCACCGCTCACAGCAAATATTGGGCGCGGCCGCAAAAGCTGTACCGTTGTCCGCGTAAAAACAAATGCGGTCGTAGACCCAACTTATCAATTATCTGAACTTTGAATTCGCGGTCTGCGAAAAAAGAAGTGCGGATGCATAAAGCAGGTCGCTGACCACAGAATCGGAACCATTTTTAACTCATCACTTCATATGAATGTTGATCGTGGAATTAAGGCCGCGTCCGTGGAATTCAAAAAGACACGGGCACTGACCAACGAGATATCACCTAGGGTTTTCACTTAGCATACAACTTAGGCAATTAAGTGGTAAAATAAACAACCCCATCCCAGTAGGCATTAAAATCAATTACGCAACTAGTTTTATCTTCAATTAAGCATACTTTTGATTCTTGGCTTGTATTAACCCTAAATAAAAGAAAATTGAAACTATCTAGAAAGAAGGAAAAAGCAAGAACTAAAATTAAGACAAAGAAATTGAGCATACCAGTTGTTTAATTTGTTGTAGAAATTACTCTTGCCTAATGAGATGGAGTCTAGATGCAACAAGAAGCAGATAAACAGTGAAAAAGGGGGTTTGAGAGCTGAGGGAGTGAAAAGTGTAAAAGGAGGAGGGCTCTCCTATTTATACTAAAACCATGAGATCCCACACCGACTTACCTGGCACAGTCGCAAAATTCCACCGCAGTCCGCGCTTATGGCTGTTTTGAAGAGCTGCAGATTCAATAACACCGCTGAGAGCAAAAAAGTTGGGCGGTCGTGGAACAAGTCTGCTCACCGTAAAAATTCCACCGCGGATGCGGTTGAAACTTCAGAGAGGTTACATTTTGAGTTTTCAAGTCCGCGTCCGCTATAGAATCATGCCCCCGAGTAAAAGCTTTCGCTGACCACGGAATTTTGAGCGCGGTCAGCGGTCCAATTACATACTTAGCCAAATTTTTCCAGTATTAGTCCTGCACTGCATCAATAGTTCTACACAAATCTCATAACTAGTTAGATCAAAAGAGCCTAATATAAGAAGGAAAATGAAAAGGAAAGAAAAATCACTTTGGTTGCCTCCCAAGAAGCGCCTAATTTAACATCGCGGCACGACGCAGGTCACTATAAGTCACTTGAAATGGATCATTGCCAACACGTGGCTATCATAAAACTTGCCAAGATAGTGCTTCACTGCCTATTAACTCGGAAAATTTCACCATTGTTTTTCCAAATCAAGAGCACCAAACGGAGTTACATGCACCACTTCAAAAGTGCCACTCCATTTTGACTTGAGCTTTCCTAGAAACAGTCGTAACCGAGAGTTGAATAAAAGAACCAAGTCACCTTTGTTGAATTCCTTGCTTCGGGCATACTTGTCTTGTAAGTACTTTATCTTGTCCTTATACAACGACGAGCTGGAATAGGCATGAAACCGGAACTGATCTAGTTCATTGAGTTGCTCTACCCGGAGTTTTGCAGCAACATCCCACTCAAGATTTAACCGCTTTTAGGCCCACATGGCCTTATGCTCTAACTCAATCGTAAGATAACATGCTTTCCCAAATACCAACCGGTACGGAGACACACAAATTGGAATCTTGTAAGCAGTCTTGTAAGCTCACAAAGCATCATCCAGTTTCCTTGACCAATCAGTTCTATTTGCATTGACAGTTTTTGACAATATGATCTTTATCTCCCTGTTGGAGACCTCAACTTGTCCACTAGCCTGAGGATGATAAAGGGTTGATACATTGTGATTGACACCATACTTTGCAAGCAAAGTGTCACATGCCCTATTGCATAAATAAGAACCCCCATCACTGATGATTTCCCGAGGAGTGCTAAACCGTGTGAAGATATTTTTTTGAGGAATTTCAACACACTCCAGGCTTCGTGGTTGGGCAAAGCCATGGCCTCAACCTACTTGGAAACATAATTAACGGCCACCAGAATGTAAGTGTTGCCACACAAACTCACAAAAGGCCCCATGAAGTCTATCCCCCACACTCATAAATGTCAACCTCAAGAATAGTGGTGAGAGGCATTTCATCCTTCTTGGAAATTCCACCGACTCTCTAACACTCATCACATATCTTAACAAGCTCACCAGCATCTTTATACAGAGTAGGCCAATAAAATCACAGCTAAGAACCTTTGAAGCAGTTCTCTCCCCAACATGATGACCATTGTTGGGCGAGGAATGGCAAGCATCAAGAATACTCATATGCTCCTCTTCCGAAACACATCTCCGGATCACACCATCATTACAAATCTTGAAAAGATAAGGCTCGTCCCAGTAATAATCCAAGCTGTCTCGTTTAAGCTTCTTCCTTTGGTTAGAAGAGAGCTCACTTGGAACAATGCTGGTCACAAGAAAATAGCCACATCGGTGAACCAAGGCATACTATTCACAGACACAGAGAGGAGTTGTTCATTAGGGAACGAATCATTAATTTCGAGGCCATCATGGGGCCTCCCCTCCTCTTCCAAATGGGACAAGTGGTCCGCCACTTGGTTTTCACTTCCTTTTTAATCAATAATTTCAAGGTCAAACTCTTGAAGCAAAAGAACCCATCTCATCAACCTAGCCTTAGAGTCCTTCTTTTTCATCAAGTAACGGAGTGTCGCATGATCGGTGTGCACAATCACTTTGGTACCCATGAGATATGGCCTAAAATTTTCCATGGCGAAGACAATGGATAGCAACTCTTTCTCGGTCATAGTATAATTGACTTGGGCATCATTCATCATTTTGCTCGCATAATAGACCGGATGAAATATTTTGTTGATCCTTTTTCCCAAAACCGCTCCTACCGCAATGTCACTAGCATCACACATGAGCTCAAATGGCAAGCTCCAATTGGGTGCAGTGATGATGGGAGCGTAAGTCAATCTATACTTGAGAAGCTCAAAAGCTTTCATGCAATCATCATTGAACACAAAATTTGCATCCTTTTCCAACAATTTGGACAAGGGATTCACCACCTTTGAGAAGTACTTGATGAACCTTAGGTAGAACCCCCCATGCCCAAGAAAGCTCCTCACTTCTTTGACGGAAGTAGGAGGATGGAATTTTAAAATCAGTTCAATCTTCGCTTTGCCACTTCGATACTGTTCTTTGAGATCTTATGGCCGAGGACAATGCCCTCCTCGACCATAAAGTGGCACTTTTCCCAATTAAGCTCTAGATTGGTTTCTTCACATCGGGCCAACACTTTGTCAAGATTATTCAAGAATTCTTCAAAGGAGTCACCCACAACACTAAAATCATCCATGAACACTTCCACGAAGTCCTCCACCATGTCCATAAATATAGCCATCATATACCGCTGAAATGTAGTCGGTGCATTACACAAACCAAACAGCATCCGTGAGAATGCAAAGGTGCCATATGAACATGTGAAGGTGGTTTTCTCTTGGTCCTTCGGTGCAATCAAAAATCTGGTTGTAACCTGAGTACCCATCCAAAAAGAAATAGTAGGAATGCCCGGCAAGTCTATCCAATATTTGGTCAAGAAAGGGCAATGGAAAATGATCTTTTTGGGTCACTTTGTTCAGCTTTCGATAATCCATGCATACCCTCCATCCGATGATAGTCCTAGTGGGGATCAACTCATTTTGCTCATTTGTGACCGCAGTCATGCCCCCTTCTTCGGCACACATTGTACCGACGAAGTCCATGAACTATCCGAAATGGGGTACACAACCCCTGCATCTAGCCACTTGATAACTTCCTTCTTGACGACCTCTTGAATAGCCTCGTTCAACCTCCTTTGATGTTCTACGGAGGGTTTGGCATCATCCTCAAGTATAATCTTGTGCATGAAAAAGGTGGGGCTTATCCCCCAAATATCATCTAGAGTCCATCCAATTGTCTTCTTCTTTCTTTGGAGCACCGCAAGGGTGGCATATACCTGCACATTAGTTAAGCACATAGAAAGAATAACAGGTAAAGTAGAACAAGGGCATAAGAATTCATATTTGAGGTGTGAAGGCAAAGGCTTCAACTCCAATATGGGAGGTTCCTAGATTGAGGGCTTTGTTGGTGGGTCTTTCTGTTTTCAAGATCCAAAGAGTGTTTACAGGGTTCATATATGTAAGAACTCATTCCTTGCAAAGCATTGACATACTCCACCAAGCCTTCATCCTCAGTCACATCATGGTTCAACAATATAGCTTCCAAAGGGTCATCTACATTTATCACAGCACTGGTGTCTTCAACAATCACATCAGTCACAAGATCAACAAAGGAACATACTTTGTTGCTATTGGACTGCCTCATTGACTTGCAGACGTGGAACACAACTTTTTCATCACCCACCCAGAAGGTGAGCTCCCCTGCTTCCATATCAACCAAAGCCTTCCCTGTATCTAGAAAAGATCTCCCCAATATAATCGTCACCTCATAGTCAACCTCGCAGTCCAGAATCACAAAATCCGTGGAAAGTATAAACTTGTCGATCCGCACAATAACATTATCAATAATACCAAGTGGCCTCTTCATTGTTCGATCCGCCATTTACAATCTCATTAAAATATCTCTCGGTTGACCAATACCTAAAGTTTTAGATACAGAGTAAGGCATCAAATTTATACTTGCTCCTAAATCTCACAAGGCCTTTGCAAAATCCGCACTCCCAATGGTACATGGAATGGTAAATGCGTCGGGATCTTCAAGCTTTGGAGCCATCATCTAGGGCACTCACTTGATAAGTAATTTTGATGGTCTCATAATCCATAGATCTCTTTTTAGTTACCAAGTCTTTCATAAACTTGGCATATCCCGGTATTTGCTCAAGAGCTTCAACCAAGGGCACATTGATCGACAAGCTTTTCATCATCTCAATAAATTTCTTGAATTGGTTTCATTCTTTTGCTTTGCAAGTCTTTGAGGGTAAGGTGGAGGACGCCTTGGAAAAGGAACCTTAGCTTTAGGCATTACCATTTCCGGTATGTCTATCACGTGTTCCCTACATGGATTCACGTCATTTTGCGTCTCCTCCTCATTGTCATGAATATCAATTCTCATCTCACCATTCAAATTCTCTTCACTCACTTGCTCATCAACTATTGGATCATCGTCATTTTGCACTTCAACGTCATCACTCACAACTTTCTTTTGCTTGGAGGTACTTGCTTCACCACCTCTACCGCTCCTTGTGATCACCACCATTGCATGGCCGGTATTGTTCCCACCCTTCGGGTTTACTGTCGTGTCACTAGGTAGTGCCCCCTTAGGGCGAGTGTTCAAAGCTTGCAAAATCTGGCCAAGTTGGACTTCCAAGTTGCGAATAGAAGTATTATGGACGCCAATTAGGCATCAGAGTCAGCGTTTTTCTTCATCATTTGCTCAAACATTGACTCAATATGTCCCATCTCATTGTTGGATGAGCTTGGACCTTAGGACGGAAATGGAGGCGGGTTGTTTGGTTGTTGAAACATCGGAGCTCTTTGAAAGCCTGGCACCCGATTACCTTGATTACCGTTATTCCAACCCCCTTAGTTGAGGTTGCCACCCCAATTGCTATTGTTATTGCCACTCCAATTACCCTGGTTACCTGGTTTTCCTAATTCTGATTGTTGTTGTTGTTGTTCCAATTTTCTTGGCCTTGGTTGCCCCAATTCTGATTATTCCCTGGCATCTCCATTATTAGTTTGGAGCATTACCCCGTTATCCTTGGTAGTGTTGGCATACAAAACTTCCTCACTTTGATCATCATACGAGTCATCATAGTTGTAGCAACTTCCACTTTGCTCATATTGATCTTGATTGCTTTGCATTTGTTGACCACGATGTCTTCTCTTTTTTACCAATAGATTAACCCCTTCCATTGTGTTTACTTACTTTGGTCCCTGAATTTGCTGAAGTTGTGCTTTGGCTAACTGGTTCATGGTTGTTTTCAACTCAGCTATGGCTTGTCCGTGGTCTTGAAGTTCCTTGTGAAGATTTATGACATGAGAGTCCCCCTGAGGAACATTTTCCCGACTCTGCCAGGCTGAGGAAGTGCTAGCCATCTCATCAAGAATGTCACAGGCCTCGACATAAGGCAGCTTCATAAAATTACCCCCTGCTAGTTGGTTTACCACACATTGATTGGTCGTGTTTATACCTCGATAAAATGTCTGTTGGATCATTGTTTCAGTTATATCATTGTTAGGGCATTCATTGACCATAGTTTTATATTTGTCCCAGATTTCATAAAGGGGTTCATTTGGCTCCTGTTTAAAAGCTAAGATCTTATCCCTTAATGCAGTCATATGTCCCGGTGAGAAAAACTTGGCTATAAACTTGTCGGCCAACTCATCCCACGTGGTGATGGAATGGTTGGGGAGTTTTTCTAACCAGTCCAAAGCTTTCCCTCTAAGTGAAAAAGGAAACAATCTCAGTCTCAATGCATCCTCTGACACATTTGTCTATTTGCTTCCCCAACAGGCATCCACAAAGCCCTTTATATCTTTATATGTATTCTGATAGGTAGAACATGTGAAGTACCCTCTTTGCTCCAATAAGGTCAACATGACATTTGTAATCTGGAAATTGCCCGCCCGAATCGGGGGTGGGACAATTGCACCTGCGTAACCTTCATTTGGAAGCACCCGAGGAGCTGCTCGCGGAGAAGCTGGGGGAGGGTCTGGAATATTTTTATTAGCCTGGTAGCCTCTTCTTTGAGCTTGAGGTATTAGAGGCACCTCATCTTCAGCATTTTCATCTACCTTCTCCCCCGAGAGAACATTTTCGATAGGATCACTATTTTCCATTTTGTACCTGAATCGATTAACTCACACAAGTTAGTAAAATAGAAGGAAAGAAAAACAAGACACACAACTAGTCAGATAGATAGCCAAAACCATTTAACTCCCCGGCAACGGCGCCAAAAAGTGATCAGATCCAACCCTGCACCACTATATAATGGCGAGGAGTGGTCGATGCAGCTTTTACCCGAAAGGTCGGGATTGATATCCACAGAGAGTTAATATTGGTTGGGAGTTGGGTTTCTATCTAATCTAGCTATGCATGTTGCTTTTAGTTACACTTCTAACCATGCTTGAATTTGTTTCTATTCTACGTTTAATGCTATTGATTGCTGAAAATAATCTAAGTACAATATTTTTGTAGGAGTTTTCTCAATTGATAAAAAGCACTAGGGTAGTGACTCCACCTAGGTGGTATCTAACGGGTATCGAGAATTCAGCACAAGCTTATTATGATTGGGGTTGTGATATAACCATCACACATAAGTACTCACTCTATACCTCTCGGTAGTTTGAGTGACTTTGTCCAATTTGGCTTTCTCAAGACCAAATGGGTGTTCATGCAATACAAATGATATTGGCTCAAGTCGGGTATTACTATCTCTAGGTTTAACCCCTTAATTGGGGCTATCAATCTCTTGAATGTACCTCAATTCCTTGTTAGCCTAATTTTCCTAGACTTAGAGCCCGTTTGGACATACAATGTTTTCCTTTTTTTTTAATTTTTTTTTTTGAAAACAATGTTTGGTTATCCCATTCTTACCAATTTTTCTTTTTTTTACTTGAAAATGAGAATTTGCTAGTGTTTAATTTTACAAATTTACCCTATATTTTTAAAATTTATAAAATGGCCTCATCAGTTTTTCATCTTTGGCAGTACATCTTTGGCGACTGATGGTGAAACATCAGTCCTAGTTGATACTTGAACTCTGCCTACTGGAAGTTTGATTATATGGTTATAACTTATGAAAAATACGTGGCTATGCCTGCTTTTGCACCTTTTTGTGTGTTTGTAGAATTAGAAAATGTGATATTGATTTGCATCTTCTACATATTGCAGTACAACAGAATATGATAACAGTTAAACAATAGCATTTTGATGGCTTATTTCAAGTAGGATAATCAAATTGGGGTGGTTTTGATATTTTTTACAAGTTGTGGGGAATAAATCATGTTTCATGGTTTTGAAAAAAAGGACATCCAAATATGTTGCAAAAATTATAACCAAACACAACTTCATCTTCAATTTAAATTTTAGTGAAATTCCAGATTTGAAAAAAAAAATTGGAACTCATGACCAAACGTCTACTTAGTCTATCTTTCTCGAGAGGAGTCTAAGTCATAAAGGCACGAATTAGTGTTTGCAACCACCAATTCCTTAATTAAAGCATGAATCAAGCTAAATATCACTAACCCATAAACAATTAAGCCCTAAAATTCAAGACCCATTAAATATCCACACTAGGGTTGGGTCACAACCCTAGCTAATGGGTTTAGCTATTCATAATCAAGGTAGAAATCAAAGACGGAGATGAAATATAAGCCATAAAAGTTGATTACAAGAACAAATCTAAGAATATAAGCTAAAGCTACTCTAAAATTACTCTAAATGATAAAGTATGGTTGTTCACGAGCTCACTGATACAAAAGATAACCTAAAAATATGAAAAAGATCTATTTATACACAGCTGAAATTACTGGACAAAAACTGAAAGAACCGCTGTCAGCGAAATAGTGGGCGCCTCAGCATATGGACTTTCGCAGCCGCGCAATAACAAGCACAGATCGTGTTTCTTCAATTTTGTACTTGGACTGGACTAGATTTTGCAGACAGCGTAAAGTCTACTGCGTCCGTATTGGATTCTATCGCGACTGCATAAAATGTGGATTGCGTTCCTTAGTTAGGTTCCATTAACCAAGTTTCTGAACCTCTTTCACGCCCTCAGCAGAATTTGCACCACGGCAGTGCCAATGGTTTCGCGGTCGCGCTTTTGTGACGCGGTCAACGGCCGTGTTAGCACTTGGATGCATCTTCTCTGAACATCACTTTCGCTGTAGCATATTTTTAATCGCCTCAGTGGAGGGTCATACAAGTCCGCGTAATAATAGTGTTGACAGCGCTCCAGTTCCTTTATTTGGGCTTGTGCAAGTTCGACTCTTTTATGCGTTCATTTTGGCTTATTTGCCTCATTTGACCAAAACCTGCAAGTAAGCACCTTAAGTTAGTTTTCGGGAATACTTTTACACATTTTTTATCCAAAACCTAAGCAAAAGAGAGCATAAGATAGGCTAAAATCCATAGTTATTAGTGCAACACAAGGACTCGCATCTGTGCCAATGCCCGCTCCAGCGCTTAAATCTCCCATCTGCGCGCACGCAGGTGCGGTAAAACCATCTGCTTCTGCGGTATTCCTCACCCAGCTCTCACCTCGTATCTGCAATGACACTATCGCTTTTGCAGCTCCGCATTTGCACCCATGGCTTCGCAGGTGTGGTTACACCAGAACCTCTGCCAAACCAACCTTAGCCAAAATTTCCAAAATGCTCTAAACCTCGTCCGAAACTCACTGGAGCCCCTCGGGACACCGTCCAAATATACCAAAAAGTTCTACAACATAAAACGGACCTACTCGAGGCCTCAATCACACCTAACAACATCGAAAAGACGAATCGCACCTAAATTCGGACATGATGAACTTTGAACTTTTCAACTTCCATAACACATGCCAAAACATAGTGAACCAACCCGGATTGAACCCAAATTTTGCACACAAGTCCCAAATGACATAACAAAGCTATTTTAATACCTGATATCATCAAAGTCAACTCTCAGTCAAACATATGAATTTTCCAAACCTTCAAATTTTTAATTTTCGCCAATTAGTGCCGAATTCTTCTAGGAACATCCAAATGAAAATCCGGGTATACACCCGAGTCTGAAATCACCATCCGGACCTAACGGAATAATCAAAACTCCAATCCAAGGTCAAATGGTAAAAAGTTAAATTTGGTCAACTCTTCCAACTTAAAGCTTACACCATGAAATTCATTCTTCCGAATCAACTCTGAATAATATGAAAACCAAAAACGATGATTCACATAAGTCATAATACATCATATGGAGCTACTCATACCCATAAACTACTGAGCGAAGTGCAAATGTTCAAAATGGCTGGTCGGGTCGTTATAGTTACTAGGCTCGGATTTTGGTTTCGGGGGTTGGAATAGGTCCGATGTGTTATTTATGACTTGTGCAATATTTAAGGTCAATTGGGAATGACTTGATAAGTTTCGGTATCGATTGTAGAAGTTGGAATTTCTTAGTTTTAGTTAGGCTTGAATTGGGGTGCGATTCGTGTTTTTGATATTGTTTGATATGATTTGAGGCCTCGAGTAGTTTGTATCATATTTTAGGACTTGTTGGTATGTTTTATTGAGGTCCCGAGAGCCTCATATAGAGTTTGGATGATTGACAGATTAAAGTTTGAACTTGAGGGATTGCTTACGTGCACCAGGTCTGGTGCAATCGCACTTGCGGAGAGTTTGGTCGCAGGTGCGTGACCGCAGAAGTGACATAATGAGCGCAGAAGTGGCCTGCTACGAAGCTGGGCAGTGATCACACATGCGATAATTTGGGCCACACCTGCGAGATCGTAGGCGCAAAGGGGCATGCGGAAGCAATCTCCGCAAAAGCGGACGAGGTCTTACAGAAGCGCACCTGTAGATGCGCGGATTTGGCCACAGGTGCGTGTGGTCGAGGGTTGAATGGGCATCACAGAGGCGAAGTTTTGTCGCACCTGCGGGACCGCAGGTGCAGGTTAATGGTCCGTAGAAGCGAAAACCTCTGGACAGAATATTAAATCGAGTGTTTCGTGATTTTCAATCATTTTAGACATTTCAAGCTCAAGACTAAGGAGATTTTTGAGAGGATTTTCGAGGGGTTTCTTGAGGTAAGTCACTTGTGATCATTCTTATTCAACAATGTTGTTTTCCCATTAAATTTTCCACCTAGTTTGTGTGTTTTTTAGGTGGAATTTTGGGAGTTTTGGGCTAGGGATTGGAGAGTTAAATTTGAGGATTTGAGTGATGATTTGGTGGCAGATTTGAGTAATTTTGGTATGGTTGGACTCGTGATTGAATGTGTTCGGATTTTGTAACTTTAATCAGATTTCGAGACGTGGGCCCAAGGGTTGACTTTTTGACTTTTGATTAAGAACTTAGCATTTTTATATGGAATTGATTCTTATAGCTTGAGTTGATTGTATTGAATTATTTATGGCTAGATTCGAGGCATTCAGAGGCCGATTTGTGAGACAAGGGCTTGTTGGAATAGAGATTTGTACAGTTTGAGGCAAGTAATACTTCTAAACTCGATTCTGAGGGTATGAATCCCTGGATTATGTGTTATGTGGTCGATGTTGAGGTGACGGGAGTGTGGGCATATAACATGGATTGTTACTCATTCGATTATGTAGAACTGCATAGTTGAATAACCTTGTTGTTATTCGTATATTCTCCATGTGTTAGAGAAATTGAGCAACAATTCATGTTAGAAATTATGCTTAGGCTATATGCTGGTACTGTTGGGACCCATTTATTGATACTTCATATCATTATTGTTTGGGCTGATTTTCATAACATTGTGAGCCCGAGAGACTGGAGAGATTGGTGACTGAGTGAGGCTGAGGGCCTGATTGTGAGGATATTTATGGGATCGGGCTACACGCTGCAACAAACTTTATTGGTTTATGCCATGATTGACTTATTATAGCACTTGGGCTGGATCTGCCCCCTCCGGAGTCTGCACATCCACAGTGACCGCAGGTACTTACTGAGTGCGAGTGAGAGTGCCGAGCGATTGGGAGTATTGAGTGACTGTGAGGAATGAATGACTTTGGGGATGGAGTGAATGGGAGGACTGAATGATTGATACTCTGAGAGTATGCATATGATTTCATCACTGTTTTGTATTTTAGTTGGCATACATAACTGACACGTAGATATCGAGATGTATCATTTCTTATTTCAGTTGCACATGACATATCTTACATGTTTGAGCTTTAATTGTTAAACTTGAAAGCATGTCTACATTTCTACATTGTATTTCTATAATTGGACTATACCTGTGAGGCTCGTCACTGCTTTCAGCCAAAGGCTAGACTTGTTACTTATTGAGTTGGTTGTACTCGCGCTACACCCTGCACTTTGTGTGCAGATCCAGGTGCTTCTGGATACGGTGGTTGCTGATTTTGGAGCTATTATTCAGTTCGGAGATCCTCGAGGTAACTGCTTTGGCGTTGCAGTCCTTGACTCTCCTCCGTTATCATTTAGTTCTATTGTACTATTCTACTCTCTTAGACGATGTTTTCAGAATTTGTTACTATATAGATGCTCATGTACTCAGTGACACTCGGGTTTTGGGAAAATTATGTATTGAGTTGTGACGTTTTCATCAATTTTATTAGATTTTTACTTATTTAAACTTGTTTTAGTATATTTTGAATTTAAAAGTGTTGGTATATATGAGTTGTCGGCTTGCCTAGCATCATGATAGGTGCCATCACAACATGTTGAGTTTCGGATCGTGACACTCAATGATTCTGATTTCGTTGTTGACAGGAGTTGTTCGCTTTGTGTTGCATGAGTTTTTAGATTTTCTGCTGCATTATCCAGCTCAGCATTGAGTTCCAGCATTGTGTTATTTTCTGACTCTGAATCGTAGAGCTGAGTTCTCTTCTTATTTTCTTTTAGAGATTTGATAACAGGATCTTAATCACATAGAGTGCCCGATCCCCCTTTTAAATCTGTATATCAATTTCTTTAGTAGCTTTTGATCGTGGTGCACTCCCTTTTTAAATTTTGAATTCTCTTTCTCCATGCATCTGAATATGAAAATGTCGCGACTTCTAAATTTTCTTGTATGGATATTTCTTTGGAATGAGTGTAAGAAAAAATATTTTCATCAAAAACAACATGTCGAGAAATACGAACCTTATTAGTTGAGGGTTTAGGATTTAGCAATATGATTGATAAAAATATATATTAATTGCTAAGAAAATTATTATGAATGAAATTGTTACTTTTTTATATTTTTATTTTGTATTTATTGCACCTTTTAAACTAAAGTCTGCATTTTAATTTTGCTTGCATTTAAATCTTTGATAGACCTGAAACACATTGTAACGAATTTCGCCTTTGTAAAAAATGGTTCTAGGTATACAAGATTATAATTTACGAAATGTTTATGAGGCAAACATAAAAGTACTGATAGTTATAATTATTATTATTATTATTATCATTATAATAATAATAATAATAATAATAATAATAATAATAATAATAATAATAATAATAATAATAATAATAATAAGATAATCCTATATGTAATTAATAAGAATGCGAAGATTATTAAGCAGTGAATAATATACATGGATCATCATGTAAGGGATTATTTAATTTAAGGAAATTTTCTCTTTAGACACTCGTATATATCCACGTATTTTAACCCGTATAAAATAACATATAGATTCTCATATATTAGTAATACAATCTTTTAGATTCAAGTATCAAACCCTGCATAACTAAGGAGTTTAATACTGAAAACCAAATTTATATTAGTTATATGGAGATTAGTTATGCACGATTTTATATCGAAAACGAGATGCTATATTAAGTTTTATACCGTCAATACACGTAAAGTTATCTTTGTGTGATCTATAGATCACAAGTTCGAATCGTGGAAGTAGCCACTAATATTTACATTACGGTAGATTGTCTACATCATATCCCTCGGATGCGACCCTTCTCCGGACCTTGTGTGAACGCCGAATATCTTGTGCATGAAACTGCCTTTTTAAAAAAAAAAAAAATTGAATATCCCTATTTCTCTTTTCTCCTTTTTTTTCTTCCAAATATTCCGACTTCACCATGGAGTAAGGATAAACTAGAATTATAATTAAAACAACCTTAGTCTAACTAGAAAATTAATGACAATTGTCAGGTAATAAGAGAATAAGGTCACCTCACATTCTCCCAAATTAGAGGTGTTTCAAAGCCAAAGATTTTTGAGTGAGAGGAAGAGAGAGAGGAGGGGTAAGAGACGTTCTCCCTATGATGGGAAAAATCACATTGCCCCAATAAAGATTTCTCTCTTTTCCCCTTTGAGAACCCTTCTTTCTCGGTCTTCATTCAGGTACATGTTTTCTATTTTTGTGTTTCATTTTCTTTTTCTTTACTACAAAACTCCATAAAAAATTAATTAATTTCAGAGTTTAAAGAATGTATAGCCCTGATTTGTTCTTTTTACATGCAAATAAACGATGCAGCTGCCACTTTTTTCTTTGACAATGCCAAGGTAATCTTTTTTCTTTCTTTGCATGGCAATCTATTAGGGCATTGAGGGAGTTGTTGAGACAAATAGTTAACGGGAAAGGTTGATATTCCGGCGATTGCGTGTATCTTCACGCTCAATCTTGGCCGGAAGTTCATCGTCGGTGAATATGGACAATTCTCCTTCATCTTCTCCTCCTTCACCGCCTTCGTCTTCTCCTCCTCCTCCAGAGTCTTCTCCTCCTCCGTCTTCGCCTCCTCCTTCATCTTCTCCTCCTCCTCCTCCTGATTCTTCACCTCCTCCTCCTTCTTCTTCTCCTCCTCCTTCTTCACCTCCTCCCTCTTCACCTCCTCCTTCTTCACCACCGCCCCCATCTCCTGAAGCGCCACCGTCGAAATCTGACAATTCTCCTTCCCCTCCATCCCCTGAAACACCACCACCGAAATCTGATTCTCCTCCTCCAGCGTCACCACCACCTCCTACAGAATCTCCTCCGCCACCACACACAGAGTCTCCTCCACCACCGAAATCTGATTCTCCTCCTCCTCCTTCTGATACACCTACGGAATCACCACCACCCTCACCGCCACCACCCACCACGAACACAACACCCCCTCCTCCCAAAAATGCCTCAACTACTCAACCTAATTCTCCTCCATCGCCTATATTCTCTCCACCACCTCCTGTTTCTCTACAATCACCTCTACCTCCTCCTGAAAAGTTAATTCCTCCTCCACTTTCTCCACCTTCGCGAGATGCACCGTCGAATAAATCACATGGTTCCTCAGGAAGCAATAACTGGCCACCATCTAATAATTCCTCATCTACCTCAAATGTGGTAATAGTAGCTGCAATAGCTGTGGCAGGTTTATTGATTCTTGCACTTGTCATTGTCTGCCTATTATGCAATAGAAAGAAGAAGAAACAACCTTACTATGTAGATCCTGCTCGTCCACCTCAAGGTACGTTGAATTATTAGCTTGGTCTTCAATCTTCATATAATTAGTCATTGCTACAACCATACTATGTTGTTCTATTCTTAAGCATTCAACTATATCGGTTTCGCATTATTTATTAGTATCATTATAAAAGTAAGTCATTTTTCGATTCTTTATAGTGTTAGTGTATATAACGTAAATCAAATAACAACTGTATATTGTTGGCATTAGTGTAGGTGGTGATCCCTATTACAATACCGCCAATTATTCAACCAGTCCTCAACCAAATACTGACCACATTGTTAAGCTAGCTCCACCACCAGGTGTAATGGGAACTCCTCTAGAAGGACCACGCGGGTGGGCCCCGCCGCCACCGCCTCCGGCCGCTAACACGAGCAGTGAATATAGCTCAGGTTATTCAAGCCATGTGCCTGGGGGCCCAATCCCACCAAAATCACCTAATCTTGGTGGACTTGCAAAAATTCAGTTTACTTATGAGGACTTAGCAACAGCAACAGGTGGATTTTCTCAAGCCAATTTGTTAGGACAAGGAGGATTTGGGTTTGTACACAAAGGTATTTTGACTGATGGAAGTATTGTTGCTGTAAAGAGTTTGAAATCTGGAAGTGGACAAGGTGAAAGAGAATTTCAAGCTGAGGTTGAGATTATTAGCAGAGTTCATCATAGACATCTTGTTTCTCTTGTTGGATTTTGCATTGCTGATGGACAAAGAATGTTGGTCTATGAATTTGTTCCCAATGGAACCTTGGAGTTTCATCTTCATGGTACTTTCCCTCTTATTCAACTCTGTTCCATTTTATTTGACAGTATTACTATTTGGAGAGTCAATAAGGCTTTTCTTGGTTCATAGTTTAAATTTATGTTGCTCGGGCTCTTCGAAAATATCGTTGGGTGCGTGTCGGATACCCCAAAAGTAGCGTATTTTTAGAGGATCCGATACGGGTGCGACAATATTTTAGAGAGTCCGCGCAGCATAGGTTTAAATATTTTGTATTATTAAATATTTTAACTTATAACTGTATGATTTATTTAATTTTTAAATATATAAATTTTATTTCAAAAAAATACTTAATGAATCCTTGTGATCACGGTGGGAGTATTTCATGTAATATTCTTTTATTTTTTTTAGTTCGTTAAAAAAAACGACATATTTTTATGTATAAAAATTCCTTAAATTTAAACGGTCAAATCAAATTCTTGGTAATGGAAATGTACCATTGCAGGCAAAGGTCGACCTGTCATGGATTGGGAAACAAGGCTTAAAATTGCGTTGGGATCAGCCAAGGGACTGGCTTACCTTCACGAAGATTGTATGTTTTTTTAACCCTTCCTTTTCCATTTATAAAATAACTGAATTTTATTTTTTGTATAGAAATAATTAAATTTTATCATTCTAATAGTAAAATCATATAAATATCTTCTTTCTTTCTAATTTTTTCTCTTTTGTACATGCAGGTCATCCTCGCATTATCCACCGTGACATCAAGGCTGCAAACATTCTACTTGATAACAATTATGAAGCTATGGTAAAATGTGACATTTGTTTTTTGGATATGCCAAAAATATTAGGGAATAATTCTTTTAGCATAGACCTCGAATATTATTCTGTTTAAAGTGTTAACCTTCATACTGAACTAGGATTTAGAAGAATATTTTTTACGGTTTATCAGGTGGCAGATTTTGGATTGGCTAAACTTACAGAAGACACCAATACTCATGTGTCGACCCGTGTTATGGGAACTTTTGGGTGAGTCTAAAATTACTTTTCTCTAGTTTTTTAAAGTTAATTTCGCATCTCAACGTTCCGTATCACTATTAGGATCTGTTAAATCCGGATTCGTTTCCACATAGGGGTAAAATACTTCTTTACAAAAGCGACTTTATACATAAGACTCGAACTTAAGATCTCTGGATAATAATAAGGAGTACTTTTCTCTATTTGTTACAAGCGAGGTTAAGCTAGAGCGAATTAATACTGCTTAAATTTTTAATTTCCATAAGTTGTTGTCAGAATTTAGTGATTTGCCGGGTTAATAATTTAAACTCTCATGCCAGTAGAATCCAATGCATTCCTTAGAAATATAGGCGTTTGGAAAAATCATATTCCTGTCACATTTTAGGTGTTTGCATTTTCTTTTTTAGTCCGTCACAAAAATTATCATAAGTTTATCTTTAGAGACTATTCAATCTTGTCTTTCCTCTTTCACCTTTAATAACATGAGTTATTGGACCCATTTCATATGAAAGTTCATATTGTTTTCAGAGAAATATATAAATAATAGGACGTATGGAATTCTTAACATCGCGCATTAAATTGTTAATAGTAAGAGCAATTTTGGTACTTCACAATTAACATTTATTTTGTTTGTGTCAAAAGTATATATTTCTTTGTATCTTAAACGTTTATCAAACACCATCACATAAAATGAACATTGTTGACTCGAATATCTAATCAAGAAGCTCATTTTGTTATGTAACAGGTACTTAGCGCCAGAATATGCATCAAGTGGTAAGCTAACAGAAAAATCAGATGTGTTTTCGTTTGGAGTCATGCTTTTGGAACTCATAACAGGGAGGAGACCTCTGGATACTACCAATAAACTCATGGAAGACTGCCTAGTAGACTGGGTAATTTGTTTTTTACATTAACTTCCTAATTCCCCTGCATTATAAATGATCATATTTTATAGGGATAATTATATTTTTGGGTCGTCCAAAAAATAATAGTAACAGGTAATTGTATATATTTTATATATTAAGTACAAATATGCATATAATATACATTTTATATACGTATCATATATAACCAGTGTATATATATTTTGTATATTTGGGCTACCGTTTGTAATTATTTTGGGCAGCCGGGACAAAAATGAAAAAAGCCTTTTTTTATCAAGCTTTTAAAGTGTTTTAGACTTTCATCTTCTCTTCCTCTCATTGATCTAGTATATATGATTATTTGGTGGTTATATGCCCATTATAAATGTGTTTTAAGTTGTATTATCCCATTTCATAGGAGATCTTTATGTTAAACGTAGGAGATCGATGATATAAAATGCATAAAAATTTTAAAGAATTTTTTATATTCAAAATGTAAGTGGTAATTTTGTACTATTTCCTCAGGCTAGACCCTTTCTTGCAAAAGCATTGGAAGAGAATCAATACGATGAATTGGTAGACGCGCGACTGGAAGGAAAATTTGATTCCGATGAGCTGCATCGGATGGTAGCTTGTGCTGCCGCTAGCGTTCGCCATTCTGCTAAAAGACGTCCAAGAATGAGCCAGGCAAGTCCTCTAAACTCTATCTATTATAAATTATAACAGTAAAATTACTTAATTATGTTTTTGGATACTCAATTTAAAGTGAATAAACAGAATTTTATACTCCATCTCATAAATATATATAGAATTATGCGGGAAGACGTATTCGATGAAAATCGTATGTACGGTTTGAAGGAGGATCTTTAAAGATCCACCCTATAATATGGGGTAAAAAGGCCAAAATTTGTCATATTAAAGTAACGAAACTTTACCATGTATTAGTAAAATCACATAACTATATTTGTCACATTTAAGTAATTGAACTATATATGAATTGCTCAAATAATATAAATGACCAGAAGGTCAAATTTCTTGATCATGGTAAATATTTTTTTTTTCTTTGCTTCTTCATTTATATGCTTTTTCAATTCTCTTTTGATTTATAAAACATAGGTAATCAAATTTTTTACACAGTGATCTTTTTTATTTTTTGTCATTTGTAATTTTTGAGCCGGAAATTTGACCTTCCTGTTATTTGTATTTTCTGAGCGCTATATACATAGTTCAATTTCTTTAATGTGATTAAAAAAAATTATCATAAGCTTATTAGATATCTCAGTGGATAACGTTCAGGTAACCATACATGAAATTAGTTATCAGTATTTCTTCCTATGACTAAAATTGAGAGATGCATATTCCTCTTGAGCCGAGGGTCTATCGTAAACAATTTTTCTACCTTCATAAGGTTTGCTACCCTCTGTAGGCCTCACTTATGGGAACATTGGGTATGATGGTGTTGTAAAATTGAGAGATAGTAATACATTTAATTACACACAAATTATTTATGATCAGATAGTACGTGCCTTGGATGGTGATTCATCATTGGAGGACTTGAATGAAAAACCTGGCAAAAATACAGCTAACTTTGGCAATGGGGCGGCATCTGATATTTACGATACTCGTGCATACAATGCTGATATGATGAAGTTTAGGCAAATGGTAATGACAAGCCAAGACTTCAACAGCAGTGAATATGGAGCTACAAGTGATTATGGACTCAATCCTTCTTCCTCAAGCAGTGAATTCAGTTCTGAGTATGGTAATTCAGGAGGCCACCAAAAGCAAACAAAATGAAAATAATTTATTGAAAAAGAAGGCTCAAGTTAGTGACATATGACTGATTTAGTTTCAGTTATATTGTTCTAAAAGAGTATGTTATATAGATAATTCTATAAGACTATAATGTGCATATGACTATCGTAATGATATGCACGTTATCCAAAAAAAAGGACATAAGTCATTATTTATTTTTTGACATTTGTAGGGACGACTAATGAAAGATGAAATCTATGTATCATAACTTATTACTTAAAGAAAACGAGGATTTAATCAAATGTCAAAAACTTAACTACTATATATGACCGTGATATTTGTTGGCTGTTGCGTTGCTTCTTTTTCCTTATTAACATGAGAGAACTGCAAATATGTGTCTTGAGACTGTACTTCGAATCAAAATAAATTCAAGATCTAGAGGTAGTGGGTTCAAAACAAATGTGATTTTATTATATGTATATATTTTTTAAAAATATTTTTAGCATATGTATAGTCCGAAGTTCGAGCCAAAAGCAAGGACTTCAATTAAATCTACCGTCCTAGATCTGCCTCTGATTCCAAATAGTTAGTCCAAAGACAGTAACAATTAATGCCACCAGCAGCCATGGAAGTGTTTTTTTTTTCGGTTTCCCACTTACGTCCAGTATCCGTTTTGGGGTCCGACTAATCTGGATTCGAGCCAGAAATTCGCACGTTAGGAGTAAAGCACTCAAGGCGATTCAATTTCTATGGCTCAAACTCGAGAGTCGAGACTTTTGGTTAAGGATAGAAGCGATGATTATTCAAGCTAGAAAGTACTTCGTGCAGTAATGTTTTTGGATCGCTCTGTACTCACCTGGACAAAGGTTGCACAATCCAAGTACAGTATGGTACTGATAAAAAGTAAATCAAGACATAAAAGGGGTATAATATTATTAAACTTTCTTGTTGGTTTGAACTTTGAACTCGGATTAATCTAACATTCGCAAGCTATCAACAAAAAATAATCTCAACTAACTGATTTCGGAGTAGGAAAAAGAAGAAAAGTAAAAAAAGATTTCCGTTACCGGGAATCGAACCCGGGTCTCCTGGGTGAAAGCCAGATATCCTAACCGCTGGACGATAACGGATGGTTGTTGCTTTTGTAACAGGGAATATATATATTCACAGATTTATTATATAGGTATTGGGTAGAGCCAGTCATCACAAAGAAATTATATCTAAACCTATAAGCTAGAACATGTGTTTTTGTATAGATCCATACCAGTTCAAAATAATATAAAATAAATATCAATCTGGAGACAAGCGTTAGTCCCTCTGCAGCCCCATACTCAAATTTCGATGCACGGTGTTCGGTACTTATATTGGGGTCCGACTAAATACGAATTCGCGTTGGGAAGTCCCATATTGGGGGTAAGTCGCTCCCTAGCAAAGGAGATTTCATACTCAGGGACTCGAACCCGAGACCTCTGGTTAAGGATGAAGGAGTACTTACCACTCCACTACCACCCTTGTTGATATTTTTTTAGATGCAGGTGAGTTTAGATAATAGACCGAAATCACTAAACCAAAATCTTGTGTATGCCACTATGCATGAGATGCTAGTAAGAAAAGAAATGATAGCTCAAACTCAATGTTATTGTTGCAGTATATTACTTGCTTAAGTTATGAAATTGATACACTATATGTTACGTTCTTTTCCATTATGACATCTTGTAGGAGCTACTACACGATATAGAATCGTTAAATTGCGAAATTACAACTTTTATAAGAAGCTTGCTTTAGTCTATAAATGAATTGTTATATCTTGCAAACTTCGTATGATCATCTAACGGGGATGCCAAGTTATATAAGAGCACAATAATGGGATGTGCACAAGTAGTTTATTTGCACTGATGATGAAATCACATGATCGATATAACTAACAAACAAATAAACAAACAACAAGAATATCAATTATGCCTCAACTCTAAGTAAGTCGAAATCGGCTTATATAAATCTTCACTGTGTATATTACTCCATTTAAGGCGTCAAACTCCAATAACATTAAAGGAATTATTTGAAGGATGGGACAAAATTTAGAAAACAAAACTCCTAATAAGCATTGTGTATATAAGTTAAGCTTTCAGTTCAAAAAACATTGCAACTCGCACTCTAATCAATGTGGTATACAGTCAAACGTCTCTATAACGGTCTCATTCTATATTTCTTACTCATTATTAACAGGCTACCTCTGGTGACAAGCAGATCTAAAAGAATTATCTACTGGGAGGCTATCTATTGAATAGTATTAACAGCAACTCAAGGTAGCCAATATCCAATTTACTGGTCCAGTTCATCTCCCCAGCTCTAATATTTGTCAATGGATACTGATGTAGAAACAGTTTGATCATCAAACTTGAGGAACAGCAAATTTTCCAACTCTTGGAGATAGAATGGATTGCACATCCACTATGGTCAAAACCTTGGGTACTGACATGCCTCCAGAGATAACAATTTCTGCAACATTTAAAAGTAAAGTTGGCCACTACATATATCATCCTGAGAGATAATTGAACTGTTTGGTATGACATAAGTTATTTTCCAAGAAAATATTTTTTATGAGGAAGTTATTTTTCTGGTATTTGGTTAAAGTGTAGTCTGGTGCACAAAGCATTCCACGTGCACACAGAGTCCAGGGAAGAGCCGCTTCCCAACGGATTTGATGTAAACAACCTACCTAATGCAAGCATTAATGGGTGCTTCCACGGCTCGAATCCACGGCCTATAGGTTACACAGAGCCAACTTTGTCGTTTCTCCAAAGCTCCCCTTCCATTTTCTGGTTTTTGGTAAAACATTTACTACTTGGACAGAAGTCATGTTGCTTACAAATGTATCTTAAACTTTTAACTTCTTAGTATTAGTTATAACTAACATCTAGACATTATTATTAATACTCAAAAGTTTCATCAAAAAATTTGTTTGTTCTTTCGAAAGCATTTTTCACTCACTAACGAAACAGCTGAAAATGTTTCCAAAAAATAGTTTTTAATGGAAACCACCATCAACAACAACAAGCACAGTAAAATTTTACAAGTGACGTCTGGACAGAGTAGTGTATATGTAGACCTTACATATTTTAAGAAATTATTTTTTACAAAAAATGACTTCCGTTATACCAAACAGACTTCACGATAAAGTTGAAGTTAAACTCTTACCTATCCCCTCCCTAACAGAGAGATTGGGCCTCATAATGTCTTTAGAATTGACAAGGAATATATCTCCAAGGTAAAGGTGATTAGTAGGCACATAAACACAGCAAACTTCCTCAGCACCTGTACTTTTACGAAGAATAATAGTTGAAGTAATGAAGCCAAATGCATATTCCCCAAGTCGTGGATGCCTTATGATGGCCACTTCTTTAAAGGCATGTGAATCCTCATCTGAAACAATTTATTTACTGCATTCTGTTTAATATAATTTGGAATATTCATAATCAACTTTTAATTAAAAAAAATTGGTTTAATTACCTGGTGAAATTGCTCGACTAATTTGCTTTGAAGCAGTGTAGATATAACTCATAAGGGGCATTTTTTTGATGAACCATTCTCCTAAACTAAGAAGAGAAGAACCTAACCATGAGGACATGGACACCCCAACCAAGAATATGAAAATTAAGGATGTCAAAAATCCAAGACCTGTGAATTGTAAGAGATAGTTAGGAGAGATACAGTACTTGCCATAAAAAGTAAAAATTAAAAAAAAAAAATCAAACTATTCAAGTATTCAACAGAACTATGGCAAGGATAACTCGATGTACAAAACATCCTGTATTTATGCAGGGTACGAGAAGGGCCACATCTCAGGGGTATAATGTAGATAGTCTACCCTAATGCAAGCAATAATAGATGCTTCCACGGCTCGAACCCGTGACCTATAGGTCACATGGAGACAACTTTACCGTTGCTCCCAGCAGGGGGGGAGGGAGAGTGTTACCTACGGGTTCGGACGAACCCAGTAGCTTTTTGCTTATGACATTGTATTTGTATCAGAACATCTATTAAATATGTATAAATACTTAATTGCGAACCCAGTAACTAACAAGCTATGTGTTCGGTTGCAAATTCAAACCCCATTAACTTTAAATTTTGGCTTTGCCTCTGGCTCCCAAGCTCCCTTTCAACTTTAACCGTGACCTATAGGTCAACAAAACTATTTTACCTCAAACAAGCTAAGTACTCCATTCGTTCAAATTTGTGTATCACTATTTTCTTTTAAGTACTCCATTCGTTCAAATTTGTGTATCACTATTTTCTTACTGGCTGTCCCGAAATGAACGATATTAGAACAATTTAACTTTAAACTTCACATTTTATACTTAACAAAAGGTTTTTATAGTTATGCAAATGTTATGACGTGTTTAAGATCTTAAAATTCAAATGTCTATCTTTCTTTCTTCTTAATCTCTAAGTACCAACTATATTTTGTGTGCGTGCTCAAAAAGAAAAGGAAAGTAGTACTGACCAAATACATCAATTCCAAGATGAATAAAGATTGGAGAAAAGAAGCCATCCACAAAATTAATGAGCTTCCAAGTGAGGTAGAAGGTTATGGCTATGGGAAATAAGATTACACTGCAAAACCATGTCAGAATCACGTCAATAGCCAAAAAAGACACTATTTTTAAGAGTTTATATTTCTTATTCATGAAAGAAATTAAACATTAAGACAATAATATAGCATTTGTGACATTTAAAATTATTTTCATGTTTCAAGAATGAAATCTGTACAATATTCTATCAGTATAAAGAAGATTAGGTGATAGAGATCAGAGAGTTCACAATATAAAATGTAGCCTACCTCATTTTACCTATCCTAATGCTATTTAATTATTGTCCCTAACACAATCCATGTCTAACATACTCCTACCTAAATCCCACACATCAGGGGCGGTATTCGGATTACGAATTCGGCCGAATCCAGTAACTTTAGTTGTCTTAAGAAATCCTTGGATATGTACAAATTTTAAATTTAGAACTCATTATCTTAAAAGACTAGAATCTCGAACCCGCCACATATAATTTGCTAACTTCCAACGTTGTAGTCCTTGCTATGAATAGTAAGAAAATAAAAGAATGTTTCTTCACTTTCCGAATTCTCTCCATGTAGCAATAATGCTACATCTACAAAGTAATATTACATTATGCGACTATGCATAAACAAAACAAAACCAAAAAAAAAAAAAAAGAGAAAAAGGATTTAAGGAATTAAAGAGATATTTTAGCAGAATTAGTGAACTGACCATCCGCTAATAAATTTTTTTGAAATCCAGCTATGAATTACTTTGCCAAATGCCTGCCAAGAAAAATAAATTAGGGGGAAATTAAACAGAAAAAGCAAACTTAATGGAAATGCAGGGTCTCATGCATATCATACCAATCCATGATTGACACTTATAATCCTACGACACATAATTACAGTAGCTTACTCTTTAATTTCCGATAGAATTAGATCACATTTTATATATAATCATTCGCTCAGCTCAAAATTCACAACGTCTAAATTCTGAATTCGAGATAAAGTGACCTCTTTGCCGGAGGGATGAGAAAGGGACGAGGAAGCTGAGGGAGATTCAGAAGAGGATTTGGAGCCGTTGATCTCTAAGGCTAAGGTCCCCACCGGAATCAGACGTTCCAGATCTCTATCCTTCTCTGATCTCATCGTTCCCATCTCCGGTAGTTGGGACTGTTGATAGAATCATAGAAATGCTGAGTGTAAGAAAAATATATTATTATTGCATATATCGTGCTAATAAAAAAAAAATAGAAGGAAATAATTCATATCGGAAAATTGGAAACTTTGAAATTTTAATTAATTGACACTAACCGTCTAACCCTCAAGCAGTTTGAGATATTAATTGGTTTCCTTTTGGGCTAGTTAATTCTTTTGTAATGCAATTTATAAAATATGAAAATTTTGAAGGACCATAAGACTATAAAATTCCTCTTTGCATTTAACAAAAAATCTAAAATTCATTTGAAATACAAATTTCAGCACAAACTTTAAGGAATTTCATATCAATGAATACAAACTTTAAGGAATTCCATATATATTATGCACAAACGTGTTTGAATTATCAACAAAAATTAAAAATCCAAATTACTGGAAAAAAATCATGAACATTAATTACATTTATCTAACTCAATAAAAGAAGATCTCTTCTTTAAAAATGTCTTATTATTTGGACTTTCGTTAGGGATAGATTTAGGTCCTCATATCATCCTTTCCAGATAAATTCGATCATTATCATGATAAAAGATGATACATACTAATATATCTTATTACTTCCTTTCACTCAATAGTAATTGGTAATATTAGTTAGCTACATATTTCTAATTTGATATTTGTTTGTGGTTACGTGCAATATCTATCCGCTAGATAGATTTATCAACATTATAATTTTTATTAATATTTTCTTAAAAAAGGAATAGTTGAAATAGCTAATATTTTCAACATTACCAACCTTAAATCTTAAAATTTTAAAAATCTTAAAATAATCGTGAGCTCCTGATTATGATTTTTGTACAATTGGCTTTAAGTTTTAGCCTCCTGGTATTTTGAAGTGGAAGACTTCTAATGTCACCTAGATTATTGTTGTTCCGGGTGAAATAACAAATTCTAAGATTATAAATACTTATGAAAATTAACTTACTCGACTTATATAATTAATCTTATTGTTATTAATATGAGGATCTCCTATATAGTTTAAATAGAAAAGAGTTAGGGTGTGTTAGGTATAACGGAAAATATTTTCCGTCGAAAATATTTTCTTAGAAAATATTTTCTTGAAAAGCAAGTAGTAATATTATTCATTTTTCGATGTTTGGTACGCAAATTAAGGAAAATGACTTCTCAAGAGTATTCATAAATAATTTAGATATAATAAACATGAAGTCATAAACTTTCAAACCAACAACATTCCGAACCCACAACTTTCATAAACTTTTGAACCGCTAAACTTTCAAAACCGCAGAATTTTGAACCTGTAAACTTTATAATTTCTAAACCCGTAAATTTCTAAACTCATAATTTTTGAACTTGTAAAATTCTGAACCTTTAAACCGATAAAAAAAATTAAAATTGGAAAATATTTTTTTCCGGGGGGCGGGGAGGGGAGGGGAGGGAGCAGGGGAAAGTAAAACAAAAATAAACAAAAATTTAAATTACAAAAAAAAAAGTAAAATTTTTTTTGTGCGGGTGGGGGGAGGGGGGCAGGTGGAGCGGGGATTAGGGTGGGTGGTGCAGAAAAACGAAAAAACAGAAATTTGAAATTGCAAAAAAAAAAAAATTAAGGTAAAAAAAATATTTTTTTGCGGGGGTAGGGGGTGGGTGGGGTTGCGGTGGGGTGGGGTGGGGTGGAGGAGTAGTAGAATGGGTGGTAGCGGAAAAACTGAAATTTAAAAAAAAAAAACCTTTTTTGGAGAGAGGGGGTAGGGTGGGTTGATGAGGGTGGGGAAGGGTTGAGAAGGAATTTTGGAAAATGTTTTTCCTTCTCTTGATAAGAAAAATATTTTTCAAAATATTTAAGCCAACCAAACATGGAAAAATTGGAAAATATTTTCCTTCATACTAAACACACCCTTAATAGTCAATATTTTAGTTAATTTCTAAATATTAGAAAGTACAAATTAAATGATGATTTTGTCCAATATGAAATTTATTTTTATATAATAAAAGTCGATTAATTTTGTGTTTGAAGTTTCGTACTTTTATAATGGTCTAGAGTGATTGAAGAAGACAAAATTAAAAGAAAAGCGAAACATTATTTTCCTATATATTTAGTAATTTTTAATTTTAGTCTCATGTTATTTATCATATAAATAGAATAAATTAATGTGAGTCATTTTAAATACTAAATGAAGTAAAATTGTTTTTTTTTAAATTACTCATTGATATTAAAAATAATTTTATTCATCATGAATACAATTAAAAGTATCATTAGGATGTCACTTATAGCTTGTTTGGATGGTTGTTACATCTCGTTTCATAATGTATCGTATCGTATTGTATTGTATTGTACTATATCGTTGATGAATACAATGTTTGGATGGATTGTGTCGTTTTGCCGTTGTTTCATGGTATCATGCACCAGTAATATGATGAATAAACTTGCAATATTATAAAGAAAAATTATGAGATGGTATATAAAAAGGTAGGGTAAATGATAAAATAAAATTATTTAACAATAATGAAAATTTAAGTAACAATCAAGAAAAATATTGTATTTAAAGTAACAATATGATACGATACAACTGGTAACAACTATCTAAACAAGCTGTTAATTGTCGAACTACTTCAAAGAAAGTCTACAACTTTTATTAATATTTCAAATAATTGATTTTTAGTACTTTGTTAAGGTAAAATTTTAATCTGTTTTAAAGTCCTAAATTTTAGGTATTCAATTTAAATAAGGAACGACGTAATAACCAATCTCAACGAATTTTTTGGTCCTAAATATTTGGAAATAATTAAATAACTATTTTATCTAGTGTAAACTCTATTTTTAAAGAGTAAAAATAATTCCTCAATTTCAGTATTTGTGAGTTATATTGTGTTTCAAGCATATACATAAGTTGGTATAACTGTCTGGGACTTGTCAATATGCTTGGGTTGAGTCCTGAGACTCAAGGGTGTTTCAGCATACATTAAACCCAAGCCAAAATTGCAAGTTTTTGCTAGTATTTAGTACTTGTGATCAGGGGACACTAGATTGCGATGGGTTGATTCAATCAAGGAAGTCTTTGCAAACATGAAGCACTCGTCGCGATAACAATAAGTTATGGGTTGGCTAGTATGAGGAGATCACCCTCCACATATGCGCTATATAGGTTGCAAACGTGGAAGGTGAGCTATTGATCGCTTTTATAATAGCATATATCATATCTCGATCGCCATATCAGTCAACTGGTCAAAGGATAGATTTACTCTTACGTGATAGCATGAGCTAAACTGTGATAACAAAGTTCTCGTGACAACAACTATTTTTGACAAATTTGTGGATTGGGCTCTCGATTTTGGATTTTAAAAATGAAATTTTTTTTCCTATATAATATTTGAAACTTATTTATCAAAAGTGTCCTAGTTTTGTATATGTCACGATCCAATTCCCGAACCCGGTCGTGATGGCACCTCTCATGAAGACAAGGCTAGCCAAACCAAAACGGAATACCTCTTTTAAATAGTTAATCATCATAACAGTAATAACATATAATATAATACTCATAAATTGCGGAATTTAACGATAATAACAGCAGGAACCATCCTGACACATCCCAAACCGGGGTGTCACAAGTCATGAGCTACTACAGAATCTGTTATAGGTCTACAAAGTATGGAATCTGATACAACAGTCTGAAGAAAACATAAATGATAGAGGATAAGAGAGACAAGGGGTTGCGGACGTCAACAGCTACCTCGTAACTCCAAATCATTGCCTAGCCTGGAAGGAATCAGCGCTCAGGTGCGGACTCTGCTATACCTGAATCTGCACACATGGTGCTGAGAGTAATGTGAGTACTCCGACTCAGTGAGTAATAATTACAAATAATGGCTGAAAGTATGAAAACACGTAAAGGCACAAAGCAATTCCATATCAAGCAGTAAATCAGTGAAGAAATCAAATGATATTCCTTTTTAAAACAAGTAAAACAGGTAATTTAACAGGTAATTAACAAGTAGAAATCCGCCCCTCGGGCACAGTATCAATCGCTCAGCATAGTATCAGCCCCTTGGGCTCACTCTCAGTACAGTATCAGCCCCTCGGGCTACCTCACAATCACTCAGCATAATGGTCAGCCATTGTTACCTGACCAACTTTCATCAAACAATGTCATTGTTACCACTGTTTCAAATCACATGGGTACCCGCGCTCACTGTAGGTGTGCAGACTCCGGAGGGGCCCCTTACGGCCCAAGCGCTATATCAAGCCACCTCGTGGCATCATCACTCAGCATATCCTCACGTCACTCAAGCCACCGCATGGCATAAATAGTATCTCAGGCCCTCGGCCTCATATCACTGAGCATATCCTCACGTATGGCCCTCGGCCTCACTCAGTCTAGAAATCATCATAAGCCCTTTGGGCATTAGTAAAACAATAGTCCTCAGCCCAAAACATGATGTAGAAATATCATTTTAGTTTCAAAACTGAGTAAAAGTGGTTGAGTTTGTAAAACAGTAGATATCAACAGGACTGAGTTCAAATAATAAGTCAAGTAGTGAGGAAACAGTGATAAAAATCCCCGAAGGGTTCAAATAGTTGGCACGAAGCCCAAACATGGTAATCAGCCCAAATCATGATGGTAACAAATGAATTTCAGTTAAATATTCAGTAAAGTCATCAATCGGGATGGACCAAGTCACAATCCCCAGTAGTGAAAACCCCACGCTTACCATCCAGCGCGTATCTTGCCTCAATATAGCACTACAATGTGCAATTCGGAGTTTCAAACCGTCAGGACATCATTTACAACCATTACTCACCTCGAACTGGCTGATTCTCTAGCTCGCGACGCCTTTGCCCCTCGAATTGGCCTTCACGCGCGTCGAATCTATCCAAAATCAGAACGAATACGTCACAATATGCTAAGGGAACAAAGCCCAAGAGAAAATATTCGAAAAATATCAAAAATCTCGAAATTAGCAAAACCCGAGTCGGGGCCCACGTCTCGGAATCGGGTAAAATTTAAATTTTCAGAATCCTCATACCCTCACGAGTCTAAGCATACCAAAATTATCCAATTCTGATACCATTTGGTCCTTCAAATCATCATTTTACATTTTTGAAAGGTTCCACAATTTTCTTCCCAAATTCCATCTCAAATCACAAATTAAATGATGAATTCAGTGATAGATTCATGTACTCTAACCAAATCTGAGTTAAAATCACTTACCCCGACCAATTTCTTAAAAAACCTTCGAAAAATCGCCAAAATCCGAGCTCTCTAGGTCAAAATATCAAATAAAACCCAAAACCTCGTATTTATAGAGTACCCCTCAGATTCCGACACCGCTGACCGCGCAAAAACGACCGCGGCCGCGCAGGTCTTGCTCTGCAGGGACAGGCTTTAGTATTTTGGCCATAACTTTCACTACAGATGTCCAAATTGCAATATCTTTACCTTTTTGGAAACTAGACACGAAGAGCTACAACTTTCATTTTTGAATCGCCTCACATTTCCTTGTGGATCAAAAGATATGAGCTTCCGAAGTTGGACCAGCAACCTGTAGTCTTCACGACCGCGGCCGCGGCCACTTTGACGCGTACAGCACTAGGCCAGCACGCCCAGCGCGAAAAAGAGCGCGGTCCGCGCCAAAACTGCTGCTCCCTCCATTTTTCTAAGTTCCGGGGTGTCCATACTCGCTCAAAACTCACCCGAAATACACCTGAGGCCCCCGGGACCTCAACGAAAAGCACCAACGCATCCTAAACATTATTCAACCTCGTTTCAATCATCAAAACACCTCGACTAACACCAAAATCATCAAATCACATCGAATTCAAGCCTATGAATCTCAAGAACTTCCAAATTTCATTTTTGATCAAAAACCCAACCAAACCACGTCCGAATGACCTCAAATTTTGCAGACAAGTCCAAAATGACATAGCAAAGCTACAGAAACTCTCAGAATTCCATTCCGACCCTCGGATCAAAATCTCACCTATCAACCGGAATTCGCCAAAATACTAACTTCGCCAATTCAAGCCTAATTCTACACCGTACCTCCAAAACCACTTTCGATCACTCTCCTAAGTCACAAATCACCTCCCGAAGCTAACCGAACCATCGAAACTCACATCCGAACCCTCTAACACATAAGTCAACATCCAGTTTACTTTTCCAACTTAAGCCTTCTTAAAAGAGACTAAGTGTCTCATTTCTTACCAAATCCTCTCCGAACTCGAACTAATAAACTCAATTACATAAAACACGGATAACGAAGAGTAAAGAAGCTGAAATGGGGGAAATAGAGTGGTAACTCATGAGACGACTGGCCGGGTCATCACATCCTCCCCAACTTAAACAAATGTTCGTCCTCGAATGAGTCAAGAAACATACCTGAAGCCTCAAACAGATGAGGATATCTGCTCCGTATCTCCCGCTCGGTCTCCCAGGTAGCCTCCTCCACGGGCCGACCTCTCCACTGCACCTTCACTGAAGCTATATCCTTTGATCTCAACTTCCGAACCTAGCGACCCAAAATAGCTACTGGCTCCACCTCAAAGGTCAAATCGTCATCCAACTGAACCGTGCTGAAGTCCAAAACATGAGACGGATCCCCAATATACTTCCGAAGCATAGAAACATGAAATACCGAATGCACACTCGACAGGCTGGGTGGCAAAGCAAGATCATAAGCCACATCCACAATCCTCCGAAGCACCTCAAAAGGCCCAATGAACCGAGGACTCAACTTGCCTTTCTTCCCAAATCTCATAACACCCTTCATGGGCGAAACCTTCAGCAAGACCTTCTCACCGACCATGTAGGACACATCTCGAACCTTCTGGTCCGTATAACTCTTCTGATGTGATTGCGCTGTCGAAGCCTCTCCTGAATCACTTTCACCTTCTCTAAGGCATCCTGAACCAAATCTGTCCCCAATAGTCTAGCCTCGCCGGGCTCGAACCAACCAACCGGAGATCTATACCGCCTCCCGTACAAAGCCTCATATGGAGCCATCTGAATACTCGACTGGTAGCTGTTGTTGTAAGAAAACTCTGCAAGTGGTAGAAACTTATCCCATGAACCTCCAAAGTCAATAACACAAGCACGCAACATGTCCTCCAATATTTGAATAGTACGCTCGGACTGTCCATCCATCTGAGGATGAAACGTTGTGCTCAACTCTACCTGAGTACCCAACTCTCTCTGCACGGCTCTCCAAAACTGCGAAGTAAACTGAGTACCTCTATCTGAAATGATGGAAACATGAACACCATGCAACCGAACAATCTCCCGGATATAAATCCCTGCCAACCGCTCTGAAGAATAGGTAGTACACACAGGAATGAAGTACGCAGACTTGGTCAGCCGATCCACAATCACCCAAATAGCATCGAACTTCTTCAAAGTCCGAGGAAGTCCAACCACAAAGTCCATAGTGATTCTCTCCCACTTCCACTCGGGAATAACCATCTGCTGAAATAAGCCACCCGGTCTCTGATGCTCATACTTCACCTGCTGACAGTTGAGACACCGAGCTACAAATCCCACAATATCTTTCTTCATTCTTCTCCACCAATAGTGCTGCCTCAAATCCTGATACATCTTCGCGGCACCCGGATGAATGGAATACCGCGAGCTATGGGCCTCCTCCAGAATCAGCTCTCTAAGCCCATCCACATTGGGCACACAAATCCGGCCCTGCATCCTCAACACACCATCATCACCGATGGTCACATCCCTGGTATCATCATGCTGGACCCTGTCCCTAAGGACAAGCTAATACGGATCATCATACTGGCGCTCTCTGATGCGATCATATAAAGAAGACCGAGAAACCACACAAGCCAACACCCGACTGGGCTCCGAAATATCCAACCTCACGAACCGATTGGCCAAGGCCTGAACATCAACTGCAAGAGGTCTCTCCCCAACTGAAATATATGCCAAACTCCCCATACTCACTGCCTTTTGGCTCAAAGCATCGGCCACCACATTGGCCTTTCCCGGATGGTACAATATAGTGATACCATAGTCCTTAAGCAACTCCAACCATCTCTGTTGCCTCAAATTAAGATCCTTTTGCTTGAACAAATGCTGAAGACTGCGATGATCAGTGAACTCCTCACAAGATACGCCATACAAGTAATGCCTTCAAATCTTCAATGCGTGAACTATGGCAGCAAACTCCAAATCATGAACGGGGTAGTTCTTCTCATGGGGCTTCAACTGCCGAGAAGCATAAGCAATAACTCTACCCTCCTGCATCAACACACAACCAATCCCAACTCTTGAAGCATCACAATACACAGTATATGAACCTGAAGCTGATGGCAAAACTAATATTGGAGCTGTGGTCAAGGCTGTCTTGAGCTTCTGAAAGCTCTCCTCACACTCATCCGACCATACGAATGGAGCACCCTTCTGAGTCAACTTGGTCAAGGGTGATGCAATGGAGGAAAATCCCTAAACAAACCGGCGATAATCTGCTAACCCAAGAAAGCTACGAATCTCTGTGGCTGAGGACGGTTTGGGACAACTTTGAACCGCCTCTATCTTCTTCGGATCAACCTGTATACCCTCACTGGACACCACGTGCCCCAAGAAAGCCACTGAACTGAGCCAAAACTCACACTTGGAGAATTTTGCATAAAGCTTCTCCTCCCTCAATCTCTGTAACACAACTCTCAAATGCTCCGTGTGCTCCTCCTAACTACGCGAGTACACCAGGATATCATCAATGAATACAATAACGAACGAATCCAGATAAGGCCGAAATACACTGTTCATCAAATGCATGAATGTTGCTGGGGAATTGGTTAGCCCGAAGGACATAACAAGAAACTCATAATGACCATATCTGGTCCTGAAAGCAGTCTTAAGAATATCTGAATCCCTGATCTTCAACTGGTGATAACCCGAACAGAGATCAATCTTGGAGAACACCCTTGCTCCCTGAAGCTGATCAAATAAATCATCAATGCGAGGCAAAGGATACTTGTTCTTAATTGTTACTTTGTTCAATTGCCTATAATCAATGCACATTCTCATTGTGTCATCCTTCTTCTTCACAAACAAAACCGGTGCACCTTAAGGGGACACACTAGGCCGAATGAATCCCTTATCTAGGAGTTCCTGAAGCTATTCTTTCAATTCCTTCAACTCTGCTGGTGCCATACGATATGGCGGAATAGAAATGGGCTGAGTGCCCGGCACCAGGTCAATACCAAAATCAATATCCCTGTCCGGTGGCATGCCCGACAGGTCTGCAGGAAAAACATCAGGAAAATCCCTCACAACTGGGACAGAATCAATACTAGGAGTCTCAGCTCCAACATCTCTCACCAATGCTAGATATGAAAGGCAACCATTCCCTACCATACGATGGGCCTTTAAGAAAGAGATCACTCTACTAGGGATATAATCAGTCACACCACGCCACTCGATCTGCGGTACACCCGGCATAGCCAAAGTGACTGTCTTAGCATGGCAGTCTAGAATAGCACGACACGAAGATAGCCAATCCATGCCCAAAATGACATCAAAATCCACCATGCTCAATAGAAATAGATCCACTCGGGTCTCCAGACCCCTAATAGTCACCACACATGACTGGTACACACGGTCTACAACAACAATATCGCCCACTAAAGTAGATACAGGAACAGGTGAAAGCAAGAGACTCACGGGGCATACCTAAATAATGAGTAAAGTATGATGATACATAAGAAAAGGTGGAACCGGGATCAAATAATACAGAGGCATCTATGTGGCAGACTAAAACAATACCTGTAATGACAGAATTTGAAGCAATAGCATCTGGCCTGCCAGGAAGTGCATAGAAACGGGCCTGACCGCCCCCTGATCGACCTCCCCCTCTGGGGCGACCCCTAGCTGCATGACCTCCACCCCTAGCTGGTTGGGCGGGTGGTGAGGTAACTGGAGTAGTAGTCGAGGGCTGACCCCTCTGCTGAGATGAACTAGCCATACGACGAGGACACTGCCTCCACACATGTCCAAACTTTCCACACTTATAACAACTCCCAGGTGCTAGAGAGGGGGACTAAAGGGAACCCCTTATGCACCGGAGTGACCAGCTGATGCACTCAGTATAGAAGAACCCTAAGCTGACGGGGCACGAGATGAACTCTGGGCTGGAAGGGCACTGAGTAATGACTGGCCCCGCTGAGATCCATGATGACCATGACCCGAAGATTCCCCGTGATACTCTGGCGGGCTGGCTGAGCATGCCTGAAAGAACGGCCTCTACCATGCTGAAATTGGCCCCTCGAAAAAGCACCACTATAACTGCCAGATCCTCGAGGCTTCTTGGCCTCCCTCTCCTCTCGATCCTGACGGCAAACCGTCTCAATCTCGCGAGCGATATCGACCACCTCCTCGAACGTAGCACCCAACACCCTCTCTCGGGTCATAAGAATACGGAGGTAATAGTTAAATCCATCAACAAATCTCCTGATCCTCTCACGATCTATCGGAACCATCCAAATGGCATGACGAGCCAACTCAGAAAACCTCGACTCATACTGTGACACGGTCATATCCCCCTATCGCAACCACTCAAACTGTCTACGCAGCTCCTCTCTACGGGACTGCGGCACATACTTCTCCAAGAAGAAAGTGGAGAACTGCTGCCAAGTAAGGGGCACTACTCCAACCAGCCTACGCCTCTCATACGCCTCCCACCATGTGAAGGCAGCCCCAGTAAACAGAAAGGTGGTAAATTCCATACCACTAGTCTCAAGAATCCCTATTGTACGGAGCATCCGCTGACACTTATCCAGAAAACCCTGGGCATCCTCGCCCTAGGCACCACTGAATGACGGAGGCTGGAGTCTAACAAACCTCTCAAGACGACGCTGCTCATCATCCGGCATAACTGGCACAATAAACTCCTGAGTTGGTGCAATCGGCTGAGCTGGAGGTGCCCTCGGTGTCTGTAGTCCCTGCACTACCTACTCAGGTGTGCGAGCAGCGGGGGTCTGATTGCCTCCCCCCGGCCTATGAAGTAGCTGATGCTGTAGTGGCTGAAACTGCCTGATCCAGGCCAGTGCAAACTGATAAGATCTGTGCCAAGGCCTCCTGAAGACCCGGAACCACAATAGGCATAGCTGGTGCCTGAACTGGTGCTGCTGGAGCATCCATAGCGGGAGCCTGATCCGGAGCCGAGGCAGCCGATGCATCAACAGGTGCTGCCCTCACTGCTCTGCCTCTGCCACGTCCACGACCGCGTCCACAACCTCTGGTGGCCTCAGCGGGTGGCACTGGTGGTCATCTACCTCATCCAGTAGCTCGCGTCCTCACCATATGTGAGAGAATGAAATATCAGAAGTTTAGTACTCGGACCAACAAGTTTGCACGACAAGAGTTTCAAGAATATGAAAATTTCCTAAAGGTTCTGCAGCCTCTCGAGGATAAATACAGACGTCTCCGTACCAATCCGCGAGACTCTACTAAACCTGTTCATGACTCGTGAGACCTAAGTAACCTAGGCTCTGATACCAACTTGTCACGACCCAATCCCCGAGCCCGATCGTGATGGCGCCTCACGTGAAGACAAGGCCTGCCAGACCAAAACAGAATACCTCTTTTAAATAGTTAATCATCATAACAGTAATAACATATAATATAATACTCATAAATTGTGGAATTTAACGATAATAACAGCAGGAACCATCCTGACATATCCCAAACCAGAGTGTCACAAGTCATGAGCTACTACAGAATTTGCTATAGGTCTACAAAGTATGGAATCCGATACAACAGTCTGAAGAAAACATAAATGATAGAGGATAAGAGATACAAGGGGCTGCGGACGTCAACAGCTACCTCGTAACTCCAAATCACTGCCTAACCTGGAAAGAATCAGCGCTCGGGTGCGGACTCTACTATACCTGAATCTGCACACATGGTGCAGGGAGTAATGTGAGTACTCCGACTCAGTGAGTAATAATTACAAATAATGGCTGAAAGTATGAAAACACGTAAAGGCACAAAGCAATTCTATATCAAGCAGTAAAATCACTTAAAGCAGCAAATTAGTGAAGAAATCAAATGATATTCCTTTTTAAAACAAGTAAAACAGGTAATTAACAAGTAGAAATCTGCCCCTCGGGCACAATATCAATCGCTCAGCATAGTATCAGCCCCTTGGGCTCACCCTCAGTACAGTATCACCCCTCGGGCTACCTCACAATCACTCAGCATAATGGTCAGCCATTGTTACCTGACCAACTTTCTTCAAACAGTGTCATTGTTACCACTGTTTCAAATCACATGGGTACCCGCGCTCACTGTGGGTGTGCAGACTCCAGAGGGGCCCCTTACGGCCCAAGCGCTATATCAAGCCACCTCGTGGCATCGTCACTCAGCATATCCTCACGTCACTCAAGCCACCACATGGCATAAATAGTATCTCAGGCCCTCGGCCTCATATCACTCAGCATATCCTCACATATGGCCCTCGGCCTCACTCAGTCCAGAAATCATCATAAGCCCTTGGGCATTAGTAAAACAGTAGTCCTCAGCCCAAAACATGATGTAGAAATATCATTTTAGTTTCAAAACTGAGTAAAAGTGACTGATTTTGTAAAACAGTAGATATCAACAGGACTGAGTTCAAATAATAAGTCAAGTAGTGAGGAAACAATGATAAAAATCCCCGAAGGGTTCAAATAGTTGGCACGAAGCCCAAACATGGCAATCAGCCCAAATCATGATGGTAACAAATGAATTTCAGTCAAATATTCAGTAAAGTCATCAATCGGGATGGACCAAGTCACAATCCCCAGTAGTGAAAACCCCACGCTTATCATCCAGCGCGTATTTTGCCTCAATATAGCACTACGATGTGCAATTCGGGGTTTTAAACACTCAGGACATCATTTACAACCATTACTCACCTCGAACTGGCTAATTCTCTAGCTCGTGACGCCTTTTCCCCTCGAATTGGCCTCCACGTGCGTCGAATCTATCCAAAATCAGAACAAATACGTCACAATATGCTAAGGGAACAAAGCCCAAGCGAAAACATTCGAAAAATATCAAAAATCTCGAAATTAGCAAAACCCGAGCCCCAGGCCCACATCTCAGAATCAGGTAAAATTTACATTTTCAGAATCCTCATACCCTTACGAGTCTAACCATACCAAAATTATCCAATTCCGATACCATTTGGTCCTTCAAATCATCATTTTACATTTTTGAAAGGTTCTAAAATTTTCTTCCCAAATTCCATCTCAAATCACAAATCAAATGATGAATTCAGTGATAGATTCATGTACTCTAACCAAATATGAGTTAGAATCACTTACCCCGACCAATTTCTTGAAAAACCTTCGAAAAATCGCCAAAATCCGAGCTCTCTAGGTCAAAATATCAAATAAAACCCAAAACCTCGTATTTATAGAGTACCCCTCGGATTCCGACATCGCTGACCACACAAAAATGACCGCGGTCCGCGCAAAACCAGCGGAGTCCGCACAAAAACGACCGCGGCCGCGCAGGTCTTGCTCTGTAGGGACAGGCTTTAGTATTTTGGCCATAACTTTCGCTACATTTGTTCAAATTGCGATATCTTTACCTTTGTGGAAACTAGACACGAAGGGATATAACTTTCGTTTTTGAATCACCTCGAAATGCCTTGTGGATCAAAAGATATGAGCTTTCGAAGTAGGACTAGCAACCTGCAGTCTTCACGACCACGGCCGCGGCCACTTTGAAGCGGCCAGCACTAGGCCAGCGCGCCCAGCGCGAAAAGGAGCGAGGTCCGCGCCAAAACTGCTGGTCCCTCCATTTTTCTAAGTTCCGGGGTGTCCGTACTCGCTCAAAACTCACCTGAAACACACCCGAGGGCCTCGGGACCTCAACCAAAAGCATCAATGCATCCTAAATATTATTCAACCTCGTTCCAAAAAACACCTCGACTAACACCAAAAATCATCAAATCACATCGAATTCAAGCCTATGAATCTCAAGAACTTCCAAATTCTATTTTTGATCAAAAACCCAACCAAACCACGTTCGAATGAACTCAAATTTTGCAGACAAGTCCAAAATGACATAGCAAAGCTACAGAAACTCTCGGAATTCCATTTCGACCCTCGGATCAAAATCTCACCTATCAACTGGAATTTGCCAAAATACTAATTTCGCCAATTCAAACCTAATTCTACACCATACCTCTAAAACCACTTCCGATCACTCTCTTAAGTCACAAATCACCTTCCGAAGCTAACCGAACCATCGGAACTCACATCCGAAACCTATAACACATAAGTCAACATCCAGTTGACTTTTCCAACTTAAGCCTTCTTAAAAGAGACTAAGTGTCTCATTTCTTACCAAATCCTCTCCGAACTCGAACTAATAAACTCGATTACATAAAACACGAATAACGAAGCGTAAAGAAGCTGAAATAGGGGAAATGGAGCGGTAACTCATGAGACGACTGGCCTGGTCATCACAGTATATTACCCGCCTTAAACTAGGATTACTTACAAATTATATACAATCCATTATTAGTGCTTAAATTAGAGGATTCAGTTACATGCTTCTCCTTTTTTTTCTCCTCTCCTCTTTCCTCACTACAGCCTCCCTTAAATTAGGGTGTTTCTTCTTTTCAGTTTCGATTTCTCTTAATCGACTCCAATAATGGAGTCTAACATGGTATCTGAGCATAGCAATCGATTCGTCTTGTTGTCATCTTCATTCCGATGTTATTCGTCGAGTTTGGTTCAATGATTTTGGTTAGGTACTGAGGTTTTCGATCTGAGCGATTTTAGGATTTCAAGTTTTTTTCCGGAGCTCTTTCTCTTTTTCTGCATATATAAGGCCTTAACTTCTTCAGGTGTGCGAAGAAGGAGGGTAAAAATTCTGTCTTTCATCTGCATGTCAAAATTAATGTATGATTGGGGTTTTGTCTGTTCGATTTCGACTGTCATTCAATTGAGACTTGTTATCATACAAAACTATTATTTTATTTTCTAAATATGGGAAGTCCTTCCTCCGTTACTGATGGGTTTGTTGAGTTTACTTTGGACTCAGCTCACCCTTTCTATGTTCACCCATCTGATAGTCCTGGTAGTCAGTTAGTTGCTATCCCTTTTAATGGGACTAGTTTTGTACATTGGCGTAGTAGTATGCTCACCTCACTTTCTGCTAAGAACAAGCTAGGGTTAGTTACTTGGAAAGTTCCTCAACCTCCACCTAATTTCCCTTATTACCCTTACTGGGAACGATGTAATGATATGGTAAAGGCTTGGATTACCAATTCATTGACTAGGGAGATAGCAGTTAGTGTCACGTGTCTCAACACTGCTAGAAAAGTATGGAGTGATATAAATGAAAGGTTTGGACAATCTAATGGATCTAAATATATTCATCTCCAAAGAGAAATCAGTTCTACCTCACAAGGGTCTTCTGATATTGCCACTTATTTCACCAAAATGGGAGCTCTTTGGGATGAGTTAAATTCTGCTTATGTTGGTCCTACCTGTTCCTGTAGGGCCCTACCCAAATTCATAGAAGACCACCACCCTTTTCAATTCTTAAGTGGATTGAATGAGTTTTATTCAACTATAAAGAGCAGCATCATGCTCATGTCTCCACTCCTATCCATTAGTAAAACATATTTTCTACTCCAACATGAGAAAGTCAAAAGGAGAATCAAACTCCAGCCTTTGGATTTTCTAGTGATTCAGCATCCTTCTCTGCCACCACATCTAATTCAGCACATGCCAATTCAATGAATCCTCAACACAATATCAGATCGTATAACCAAAGAATTAATTTTAATCCAAAAAGGAACTCATCTTCTATGTCTTACAAGTATTGCAAAAAACCTGGTCACACAGTAGAGAAATATTATAAGCTCCGTGGCTTCCCTACTGATTTTAAATTCACCAAAAATAAGAGATCTTCCTCTTGTATTCAAATAGAAGAAGTTGTTGTTGATGTTGGTCCTAGTATCAAATCCAGTGATTCTGCAGCTTATGGTTTTAACACAGAACAATATCAGCATCTCATGTCTCTGTTCCAGTAAGCTCACATCTCTCCTCGCATCCATTCTTCACCCTCTGATGACAATGTTGGTTATGCCAATTTTGTAGGTGTATGTCATCTTCCTGTTGATCAATTCTCTGTAGTTAATTCTATAGAACATTCTTTGTCTGCTCAATTAGGAAAAATACCTTGGATACTAGATTCACGTACCACCAATCATATGACTTCCAATAAATAATTCTTACACAATTTACAACATTTACCTAAACCTTACTTATTAACTTTACCAAATGGTTATAAAGTCACAGTAATATCTATTGGTTCCTTACAACTTAGAAGAGATATTATTTTACACAATGTACTTTTAGTTCTTTCTTTCCAATTCAACCTTATTTTTGTATACCAACTTCTTTCTCAATTACAATGATTGGCATTATTCAGTAGTCACTCTTTAAGGGCCCTTCTCTGAAGAGGCAATTGGAAATTGGTAGAGCTTCTCATGGGCTGTATTTTTTGCTACCTGACATGCCTGAGTATTCACCTTCTATTTCTACTATTTCTTTTGGTACTGCTTGTAATGTTCTTCCTTCTAACTCTGTTTCCCCTTCCCCATTCCCTCTTGTATTTCTTCCACTAGTGTTAATAAATTGGAACTGTTTTGGTATCAAAGATTGGGTCATATATCTTTTCATAAAATGAATTATATTCTAATTTTATCTAACATAGTTTCTGCTAAGCAGTTATTTTTCTATCCTATTTGTCATATGGCTAGGAAACAGAGACTTCCCTTCCCTGAAAGCCATATCAAGTCCTCTTCTCCTTTTCAACTTGTCCAATTAGATCTCTGGGGTCCTTACCACACCAGAATGTACAATGGGTTTAGATATTTTCTTACCATTGTTGATGATTTCTCTAAAGTTATATGGACCAATCTATTGTCATGTAAGAGTAATGTCTTCTCCATTATCAAAGCTTTCACTAAAATAGTTCAGATTTATTTCTATTCCTCTGTTCAATTTTTCAGAGCTGATAATGCCTTTGAGTTAGGCAGTAGTTCTGAAGCTCAGGCATTTTTTCCTGAAAATGGGATCCTTCACCAAACCACTATTCCTCATACTCCACAACAAAATGGAGTAGTTGAGAGAAAATATAAACACCTATTAAAGACCTCTAAATCTTTGCTTTTTCAATCTCACCTTCCTACCAAATATTGGGGTGAATGCATCTGCTACTTATCTAATAAATAGGATGCCCTCTTTTGTCTTTGGAAATCTGTCTCCTTTCAAAGGTTACATGGGGTTTCTCCTTCATATGCTCATCTCAAATCTTTAGGTTGTTTATGTTATGCTACCATACCCAAACCTCACAAGGATAAATTCCAATCTAGGGCTATTAAATATGTTTTTTGGGGGTATCCATGTGGTAAAAAGGGTTATAAACTCCTTAATCTAAACAATCATTCTATTATCTTTTCCAAAGATGTGGTATTCCATGAACATGTTTTTCCTTATTCCACACCTTCTTCACGGTACATCTTGTTCTTCCTGTTCCTTTTGTGGACTATGCCTCTACTCCTTCTCCTCATTCATCTTCCTCTGTACCTCCTTCCTATATACATGCACATTCTCCTACATATCCTCTTCCTCCTTCTTCCCCTTCTACTTCTGTCTTCCCTACCTCTGATTCCTCTTCTGTCCCTTTATTGCCAATTTCTCCTTTGCTTAGGAAGTCTACCAGTGTCGGTCACACTCCTTCCTATCTTAAAGACTATGTTTTCTCTTCTGCCCTCGACAACAAGGTTTCTCCTGCTGAGCTACAAATGCATGAACCTAGTTTTATCAGCAGGTTGCCTCTCATCCTGTTTGGCAAGAGGCCATGATACATGAATTTCAAGCCCTAGAGGCAAACCATACTTGGGAGATTATTCCTCTTCCTCGTCACAAGAAGTCTATTCCCTGCAAATGGGTTTACAAGATTAAACAAAAATCTGATGGCTCCATTGAGAGGTAAAAAGCTAGATTGGTTATTAGAGGTGACACTCAAAAGGAAGGTATTATTTACACAGAGAATTTCTCTCCTGTTGTTAAGTCCATTATCATCAAGTGTCTTCTTTCTCTTGTTGCTAAGAGGGATTGAACTATTTATCAATTTGATGTAAATAATACCTTTCGTCATGGTGATCTTTATGAAAAAATATATATGAAACTGCCTCATGTCTTCAACTTTCTACTTCTGTGGCTTCTGATTCTTCTTCCTTGGTTTGCAAGCTCCATAAGTTACTTTATGGCCTCAAACAGGCTTCTAGGCAGTGGTTTTCCAAACTGTCTGAAGCTCTGCTATCTAAAGGCTACATTTCAAGTAAAAATGATTATTCCCTCTTCACTAGGTCTTCTAATTCTTCCTTGATAGTCCTGGATGTCTATGTTGATGATATCTTACTTGTTGGAGATGATGTAGCTGAGCTTGACAATTTGAAATCCTTCTTGAATTCTCAGTTCAAGATCAAAGATCTGGGGTCTGTCCATTATTTTTTGAGTTTGGAGGTTATCAAGAGTAGTCAAGTTTACTTGGTCAGTCAACAGAAATTTGCTATTGACCTCTTGGCTGAATTCAATTGCATGCATTTCACTCTAGTTGTGACTCCCCTTGAATCATCTACAAACTAACTTCTGACATGGGCCAGCCCGTTACTGATCCTAGTCTTTACAGAAGACTTGTGAGGAAACTCAAGTTTTTATAGCACACCACAGCTGATATTGTTTTATCTGTCCAACATTTAAGCCAATTCCTTCAGGCTCCTCAGGTTCCCACATGTTGGTTGTCATACATGTTCTCATGTACTTGATGAATGCCCCTGGCAAGGCATTCTCCTTTCTAAGTCTCCTGATACTTCTCTTGTGGCATATTCTGACTCTGATTGGGCTACATGTGCTTAGTCTCGCAAGTCTATCACCGGTTTCTTTATTAATTTTTTGTGGTTGTCCTATTTCTTGGAAATGCAAGAAGCAGCAAACAATTTCTCTTTCCTCTACTGAAGCTGAATACACAGCTTTGAGGAAAGTTGTGGCTGAAATCTCCTAGCTGGTTCGATTATTTGGTGATCTTGATATAATTTTCCGTGCTCCTGTTCAGGTGTTCTGTGATAGCCAGATTGCACTTCATATTACCAAAAATCTTGTCTTTCACAAGAGGACTAAGCATAATGATATTGACTGACTTTTTTCGTGATTGCTTACAGTCTGGTTTGATCTCCCTTCACCACATTCCTACTGTTGACCAACCTACTAATATTCTAACTAAGTCTCTTGCAAGCTTTGTCACACCTCTTTTTACCATCCGAGGGTAATATAAGGGAGTTTTTCCAATTAAAGTAACATTAATCGAAATGGGATTAGTTATTCAATTTCAGAGTCGCCACTTGGAATAGTTTGTTTGGGTGTCCCAAATCACTGGTTTATTTTAAAATCTCAAATCGAGAAATTTTTTTGACTTTATTTAAAAATCTGTGAACCAAAAATTCTAAGTAAGGAATTCTGTTAACCCGGGAGAAGGTGTTAGGCATTCCCGGGTTCCCTAGTTCTAGCACGGTTGCTTAGCGATTTATACATGGCTTAAATTGTTTGACTACTCATTTTTAGGACCTATGTGCATTTATCTTTTTACCGCTTTTAAACACTTGATTTATTCGTAATGAAAGAATTGAGTTACGCATACGTATACTCATTTCCTTTGGCGCGTCAAAAATCATGTCACGCATTCGTGTCCACAATTAATTATATTTTATTAATTATTAAAACAGTTTTGGTCGAAGTTGGGCGAACGCATACTTCGATATATTTTTAGAACGAAATTCATAATTATGTTATGCAAACGTATACATACTCACAATAATAGTCTAAGTCGCGCCTAAAGCAAAGTATGAGTGTTTTAAAAGGCATTTTTCTGTGCTAAGTTAATATTAATGTGAGGGCCATAGGTTATGAATTTTATTTGTGTATGACACACCTCAATTTATTTTAAAAGAAATCATACTCAGTTAAGGCGATCTATGGATGTTTATAAGAGATTGTTGTTCTAATCTAAATTGAGGCTCTACTGTATGAACTATGATTTTACAAAAGTCTAATATGGAAATTCAAAAGTTATGGAATTTGCTTGTTAACACCATATGAACAGCAATTGTGACTATCACTGATAGTGATGACTTTACAAATTGGGCTGAAAGTCTTCAATCGATTAAAGGCCCCAAAAAATGAGTTCATATTTCATTGGGTCAAAGTTAAGACCATTCAATAGGTCCGGGGTACATGAAGGCGGGCTCACAATGAAGCCCAAAAATGTTTTGCCTTTCTGAGAGCTATCAAGTCTTCGTGAGTGTTGAAGCCATAGCTCACTAGTTCATACCACTTAAATGGGCCAATTATTAAGACTATTTACTTTCTAAATAGTCTGTGAGTAGGCCCATTCGGATAAGCCACGACCCAAATCATAGCTAAAAGAAGTGGTTACTTTCTAAATAGTTCATGAATTTCCAACCAATAAACATAATATTCACTTTTTTTTTACCATCAAATGCTAAAATTAAATGAGTACTGCACAATCAAGATTTCTACTAGAACTGCAGATTCAAACAGATATAACCTATATGTTCATGCCCATTTTGATTTCCAATTTTTCTAGCAGGTACTAATCAACATGCATAATTCTTTTTGAGCACTGTAGAAACGCTAAAAAAAACTACAATAGTTACTAATGAAGCAGCAGGAGCATATAATCATTTTTACGCACTGTAGTAATGCTGAAACACTTCTACCAAATGTACTCAAGCATCAGTCATAGCCTATTTTGACCATACCCAACACGTATGAAAAACTCACATATTAACAAACAGTAATTTTAAAACACTGGACAGAATCACATGGAGGTAGAAAAGACTGAAAGTAAACATTTTAAAACTAGACTACTTAGCCTAAATTCAGCATATGCAAAAGATGTTTTTCAAATCCTATCAACACTGAATATCTTGGCTATTTCATGAATCCACACGACAAGACTTTAATGTAACTACACATTAACTAATAAGAAAGCCAAAAAAAGAGCAGTATTCAAATGACTTAGAAATAAACACCGAAAAGAAACAAAATGTGTAAATATAAACTCCAAAACTCCATGGCAGCAAGACACTCTTCAAAACAAGCTTTCATTCATGATTCAAGGCTCAAGATATACCTGGTTACAAAGAATAAGAACAAGGTTGTGAATCTTCAAGGAAAAAAGCAGCAAGAACAGAGCAGAAAACCAATGAAACTAAGCAGCAAAACCCAGCAATATCACAACATTCAACCTCAAGCCATCTTGCAACTCAAGAACCCAGAAATTTCAACGGAAAAATTTATTCTAACTTAGGTCGAGATCAGCAAGGAAATTGATCAGCTATCAATGGAACAGTAGCTGAACTTTTAGTGCCCTTTTTTAGGTTTCTGAAAATTTGATCTATGTATGTGTGTGTGTATAAGTGAGTGATTTTCTTTTATAGAGTGCACAAAAAGGCATCAAAAAGGAATATTCTAACCTAAAATTCTGAAATCCAGAATAGTACAGCCTCTTTTTTTACAGTTGTCTGTCCTTTTCCCACCCAATTTCAGCATATTTTGCTAAAATGGGGATAGCTATCCAAAATACTAGAACCTTCTGACTTTTTACCTTATGCAAAATCAATTTTACCCTTACATTTGCTAAATATTTCAGTTTCAAATAATTCAGACCTAAATTTAGCTTGTTCGATTTACTCATTAGCCCCTACTAGAACCTTCTAGAACCAATCCCTAATTTGATTTCTAATTTACTCTTTAAGGTTTTCAATATTACTTTTTCAAACCCCTTCAATTCCCAAACGACATTCAAAAATCAGAAATCCAACAATCAAAAATCAAGAATGACAGCAAAAATGAGCTACTAATTAGACCTAACTAGATTAATGAACTAATTTAAAAAAAATTGGTTCGATATAATTAGGCTAACTATCATGCAATTAACTTAAATAAACTTATTTTAATTGAACTAACAAAATTAATAGCTAACGCAAACTAAGGATTCAGAAAAAGAAAAAAACATTAAGAAACAAATAAATGGGAAAAGAAAGCATACTGATTTTGGACTAAAAATGAGTGAATAATTGAGATGCAACAAATGAGCCATTTGTTTCTAATTGGTTTCTAATTTACCCTTTAAAGTTTTCAATATTACCTTTTCAAACCCCTTCAATTTCCAAACGACATTAAAAAAATCAGAAATCAAACAATCAAAAACCCAAATCAAAAATCAAGAATTACAGTAGAAATGAGATACTACTTAGACCTAACTAGATTAATGAACTAATTAAAAAAATTGGTTCAATGTAACTAGACTAACTATTGTGAGCACGTGATTTTTGTCTTACGCGACAATCGCTCCAAAAAAGAAATGAAAAATAATAACAAATGGTCCTGCTGTACAACTTTCGGATTTTTACGTGGCATTTTGTTAATTATTTATGATTTTTGCCCATTTTATTTCATTAAAACAAAATACAAAATGTATGTGTCATGCGTAATTTGAACCATAATCCGGTTATTAAATAGAAAAGGGATGTGTCATGCGTAATTTGAACCGTAATCCGGTTGTTAAATAGAAAATCATAAATATGCATCTTTGTCCGTGATTTTTTTTTTGTTTGTTTGATTTTACCTACTTCAATTATTTTAATATGTATGTGCAAATAATTGTATTAAGTGTCTATTTAATTTTAATTTGATTTACTTGGTTTTTGTTTTAAAAAATAAAATAAAAAAAATATAAATAAAAGATAAGTGCAAAATTGGTTTGAAAATCAGTTTGGGCTGATTTTCATTTTAATTCAAAGCCCAAACAACCCAGCCCAAAACCTGTGCTTGCCCCGGTCCGGACCAGCCTACTTCAAGGACGTCCAAACGACGTCATAGTGATTGAGTCTGATCTGAGCCGTTGATCTCTGAAAGATCAACGGCCAAGATTTCACACCCCGTACCCACTAACAGACCCGATCCGTCTCACCCAGACCGACCCCAACCCTTCACCCTTGAAACGACACCGTTTCCCGTTAGTTGAAGGATCCTGGCCCTTCATCGTGTCTCATCCAACGGCCAGGATCCATCTATCCACTAACTATATAAACCTACAACCCTTCACCCCGCGCCCTGATCCAAACCCCCCCTGCCTTAGGTCGTCTTCACCAGACCTCAGACCTTCAAACCCTAGCCGCCCCTGTATACTTTCACCATGAAAGCCGGCGGCATGGACGCCGGTGACCCCATCCTTAACACCATAGAACCCCCTTGCCACCCTGAACACGGATCTGTTAACCACTTGGCTCGAATCCCCTCCCACCTTCTCGAATCTTCATTTGAAGATTCGAGTCGGAACCTAACTTACACCGATTAACCCCAGTTTCATACCAGATAGTCCCCGGACCCCCCTCGTGACCAAACCATGCTTGGTTTGGTCCGAATCTGACCAGGGAAACACAAATCCCAGATCTGATGTTTTGAATCCTAGGGTCCTCGTATCTGTTCCTTGCCTGTTCCGTGCCTGTTCCGTGCCTGTCCTCGTGCCTGTTCTGTGCCTGTTTTAAACCAAGAGATTAGGGTCAACCTCGTGTTTGTTCCGTGCCTGTTTAAACCAAGAGATTAGGTTTAACCCTCGTGCCTGTTCCGTATCTGTTTAAGCCACAGAGATTAAGGTCTAATGGATTTTAATCGAAGTGTTTCTCATCTGAGAAACACTTCGATTAAAGTCCGTTCAGCCTTAAGAAAGGCCTGTTCGAATTCAAGCTAAGGCTCTTTGATTTTTCGGGATTTAAGGTGAGTTTTGTTTTCTTTTCTTTTCTTTATTCCATGTGCTGATTAAAGGTCTGTTCGTATGGCCGAATGTCGTGTGTAATTTGTGTCTTTGAATTTTTAGCAACTGTTAATTGTCCACCTTACCTGAACCTCTGTGTTTGATTGAGTCCCTCTTCTGTCTTTACTGATAATGTGTATATGTGTGTGCTGTGCAATTAGTCGAACCTCAATTTTGACTGATCAACTGATTCCTCGAGTACAATTCTGTTTAGTCAGTACAATTCAAATCATGTGTTCGATACTGTTAAATGTCTGATTTTGGCTACGGCTGTACATGTTATGATTAATATAGTCGAGTCGACATGTGTCGTCAATTAGTTTCAGCTGCCTGAACAATAACAAATCGATTTGCTTCTGTTAAGCATTGCCTGATTCAATTAGGAACTGAGTTTAGTGCTTATAATTGTTAATTTGAATCAGAAATTTAAAATCAATGTTTTGTTTAGTTACAGTTCTGAAATTGGAGGGCATGTGCACTTGTGCACAACATGTGCATTTGTGCACCACATGTGCATTTGTGCACAGCCTGTGTCCTGCATAAGGGCTTTTGAATTAAATAGTTTGACAGCATATGCTGTCAGACTACATTCTGCTGCCCATACTCTACTTTAGTTTCAGAAATAATAAACATTACTCAAAGTAAGTCTGCCAGGGAATATCATGGGGTTTGTTTATACTTAATTAGTTAAGTGGAATCTGAAAGTAGGAGAGCACATGGGAGGGGTGTTGTGAGGGTCTAAACAGGCTGTAAAAGGTTTGATTTTAGGTGGATAAAAGAAAAGACTGCGATCAGTTTAAGAGAGATCTGATAAGAGAGGGAGGAGGAAGATAGGGATACACCTTGAGAGAGATACACACAAAAGGGAAGCTGAAACCAAACAGAATCAGTTTGTAAGTGAGAAAGAGAGTTTGTTTTTGGAAATCAGGAGGGGGATTTAGAAAAGAAATTCTTGCTCGACTGGAAAACACTACTTTTCCTCATCCTTTCGTGTCTGAAGTCCAGTATCCAGTTTGTTTTGTTTTTATCAGATTTTAGGATTTTCCCTCTGAGTTTTGAAAAGATCAAATATTGATTATTGTACCATTGGTTTACTGCTTTGGTCTGTTGGTCTGGGATTGTCATTGCTGCTGTATTGCTTTGTTTGTTACTACCATTCTTGTGCTGCTGCTGCTGACTCTTCTGCTTCCACTTCTTCTTTACATTTCAGTATCCAGGTACACATTTCAAGTCCCATATTGGTGTAACTGTAACAGTCTGAAAGCATGAAATGAAAGTTGGAGAAGTTTAAATGTCTGTTGTAATACTCATGGCATGTTGATTTCTTTCTATATATATGATTAGTTTGTAAATTTCAATAGCAGGAAAAGATCAGTTTGGTGCTTAGCTGAGTTCTAGTCTCTTGCGTCTTAGTTTATAGTTGTTTGTTAGTACGAGATGTAATGGTACAATATGTAGAATGCATGGATAATTGACATAGAATTTTTGACCGGATTCCTGTTTAACTATAATGATATGCATACGATAGAGTACTTTCATTTTTTTTACAATGATGTTCGGTTTTATTTTTAGTTTCCTTTATCAAGACCCGCTAGGCAGCATATAGAAGCGCGTTCGAATCCCTATCAGTAATAACACCTAGTAGTTAATTCCTTTAATCCAGCCTAAATAAGTCTAGTTAAATTCAATTCAAAAAATGTTTGGATGCAAGTATAGCATTTGGTCAATCTCGCATGTTTCACAAGGTATGACGTCTCTCCCCTTTGTAAATAATTAATCAGAAACTGATAGGAATCCGGATTAGGCCAAAGCATATAATTAAATTAGCATGTACCTTTTTCTTCTAGTTTTTAGAGACAAATGCATTAGAAATGTAGCCACTTTAGGATATCCTTTCTAAAATAGAGACGAGTCTCGCCAAATAAAACGCAAAAATTGCGGGGCCCTCAATAAATAACCATAATAAATTTTTAGAATTCGGGATAGGCCGTTTAGTGAATTTCATGGACTTCTACAAAAATAATAACGCGCTAGACTCCTTAGGCGCGGTTTAATTAAATTACATTCTTAAACTCGGGTGCACATTGATGTGACCCGAATCCAAATCTCAACAGAGTCGAAATGTGTTAACAGCTACGGGTGTATTGATTGTGACGTGGTTCAAAATGCATTTTCACGACGTTGCAATTCTATAAAAATAAATGATAATAACAAAGCGGTTTAAACTTAATAAAAGCACATAAGTCAAAACATGTATTTAAATCAGATATTTAGCCATTATAACAATTTAAGCGACCGTGCTCGAACCACGGGATTCGAGGGTGCCTAACACCTTCCCTCGGGTCAACAGAATTCCTTACTTAGAATTTCTGGTTCGCAGACTTCATGTGGAAAAGTCAAAAAATTTCCTCGATTTGGGATTCAAGATAAACCGGTGACTTGGGACACCAAAAGCCAAACCTTTCCCAAGGGGCGACTCTGAATTAAATAAATAATCTCATTTCGAATATTGTCACTTAAATTGGAAAAACTCCCTCGTGCATCTAACCCTTCGGGGCCGGGCGCGCAAAAAGGAGGTGTGACATCTCTGGCGACTCTACTGGGGAATTAACCCAGAACCACTGGTTCAGGGTTCAAGAATTCGAGCTTAGAATAATTGTTATATTTGGCTTTATTATCTGATCTTTATTACATGTTCTTGCATAACGTGCTAAATGTTGTCTTTTACCGCTTTGATATTATCTGAACTGTATATAAACTGTGCCGAAACCCTTCTCTTCTTACCTCCGGGGAGAAGCTCGTTGGTCGAGACTCCCTATTCTGTTAGTGTCAATACCTGAAATAAGAAAGAGGTCGGACAAGTTACAAAGCCGGACAATCTCGCGGGTCCCCGGTACGTAGCCCCCTCCTCGACTCGAGTTGTCCGCTCGGGTACATAGTCTAGAACAAATACCCAGGGTATAAACCTAGTATAACGAAACTTCATGCCGGATCCCTAGTAGGAACGTTTATTTGCATCATGTTGCATTTGACTTAGGGGGCTCAACACAGGGGTTGGGTCCGTCTAGGACAGACAACCTGAAATGAAAAGACCACCCTGCTGCATCCTTTTGTTTTGCGCATTTATTTGCTTCGGTTCCGCATGCTGGCCGGTTTCTAAAAAAAGAAGAAAAATAGCAGCGTAGGGAGATAATTACTTATTTTGGAAAAATAAAACCAATGTCCAAGTAGTGTCGAAACCTCGCCGGAATTTTTCTAAAAAAAACAGAATAAAACCAAAAGTTGTCTTTTAGTTTGATTTATTAAAAAAAACATATAAAAATTTTTATTTTCTTTTTAAAAAGGGGTATTTATTTAAAAAAAAAATTGTTTAGTCTTTATCTCTTTTCGAAAGAAAATAATAAAAAAAATGTTCTTGCTTTCTGGGTTTAATTGATTTTCTCTATTCATGATGTGCCGAACTACGCCGGTTTGATTCTCACCGGATGTGAGATACGTAGGCAACCCTCGTCGGGTTCAACCCCATTTTTGCTAAAATAACCAAAATCAATAAATAAATAAAAAGAAAAGAAAAAAAAAGAGAAAAGATGTGTCAAAATTTAAAAGAGTCATAAATAAGTCAGGTGATGCTGTTTCGTCATAAATAGCCGAATGTTCCCGAAAGGGACGCCGGAAGGCTGACTTTGCATAAACGGCCACCTTTGAATCATTCTTCAAGGTTTGATCCAGTTGACCCGCACAGCCTTAAGATCTTCGTCACCGAGGCATTGAAAGGCCGTGTTGGCAATATTTGAGTTTTCTAATTTGAAAAACTATAAAAAAGTCATAAATAAGTCAGGTAATGTTGTTTGTCATAAATAGCCGAATGTTCCCGAAAGGGACGCCGGAAAGCTGACTTTGTATGAACAACCACTTTTGGGTCTTGTTTAGTATTTTTGTCCAGTTGACCCACACAGCCTTAAAATCTTCGTCCCCAAAGTGCTTAAAGGCCGTGTTCAAAACTTGATCCCCTTTGTAAAATATTTTTGAGTCAAGTCATTTTGTTAAAATCACCTTAATAAATGTGCAGGATGAGCACGATGCAAAATGAACATTTTTCAATAATGACCAAAATCCCTGTCAAGTTACGGCTATGATGGAATGATCTAGGTGTTGAAGGACAAAATGAGGTCAAGAAATATCTGAAAGGTCTCGTGGGTTTGTTGGAAATCCAGCCTCGGGGAGATATCATAAGAGCTTTGGTTACATACTGGGACCCGGCGCACAATGTTTTCCATTTCTCTGATTTTGAACTCACCCCGACTTTGGAAGAAATGGCTGGGTACACTAGAAATGCGGAACTTCCGTTAAGGCAAAAATACTTGGTCGCCCCAAGAGCTGTCACGGTACATCGGTTCCTAGATTCATTGAAAATACCCAGAACGGTCCACAACCCGGATCTGGCTGCCGGATTTTGTACTCCATGCTTCATATATGATAGGTACGGTCATGAGGGAGGATTCAATAATCAAGTCAACAAACTGTGCAGCAAAGGTATTCGTCAGAAGTGGGACAAACACAGACGGGTAGCCTTCATGATGATGTTCCTGGGCCTTCTGGTATTTCCAAGGAAAGACGGAAACATTGATTTGAAGATATCCGGGGTCGTCAGCACTTTACTCACGCAAAGTGACAGTACTCTCGCGCCTATGTTGGTATCTGACATCTTTCGAGCTCTTACAGCCTGTAAAGCTGGAGGAAATTTCTTCGAAGGTTGTAACTTGCTCCTACAAATGTGGATGACCGAGCACCTCTGCCATCGTTTTGAGATTTTGAGCCATGGTTCCCCGGAAAAGACTTGCATAGAAGAATTTTACACGAGAACCAAAGAGATCAGTTTGCCCAAAGGAGTCATGGCATGGACCTCGTTCTTTCAAGCTCTTACTGCCAGCCAAATACAATGGACACTGGGATGGTTGCCTGTTGACGAGGTCATATATATGCCGGCAGCTAAAACCCATTTCTTACTGATGGGGCTTAAGAGTATTCAACCTTACGCGCCCTGCCGAGTTTTGAGACAACTCGGAAGATGCCAGACAGTACCTCATGAGGAAGATCTTAGCACCCAAGCAGTTAAGATAAGTCCTAACGGACAGTTTCCAGAAGCAAAAATTCGCCAAACTTGGAGTGAGTGTCAATATCTGAAATCAGATACTTGCGTACGGGATCGAGCCAAAGGTGAGACGGCGCCAGGTTACCTGGCATGGTATAGAAGGGAATTTGAGCATGAAAGGCCGGCTAAGAGACCCCACATCCTGAATTTCGCTGAATCATCGCAAAAACAGTGGGATTGGCTAGCAAAAGAAAAAGGCTATTGCACCGAAATCAGCAGATTGAAGCAACAAGTAGAAAGCCTAAAATATGATCACAACGTGCAAGTTGCTACCAATCTGGGAGAACGAAACAGGTTGATTCAGGAAAACGAAATGCTCAAAGCCCAGATCAAACAGATAAGGATGGATGCGGATAAGCAGCCAAGGCGTCGATCAGATGAGCAGTTGATAAAAAGGCTAAAAGGCAAAGTTAGGGAATGGCAAGAGGATTTAGAGAAATCTAAAAACATCATAGCAGAGCTCAGGGCACAATGGGATACAAGAGCAGATAAGCATCGCCGACACTTGAATCAATTGGAAGGCGATCACGAGAAAACTGTTGCTAAAATAAAGAGAGAGATGGCTACACTTGAGATCAAAGCAGCTAATCAGGCCCAGGATTTCCAAATTGAGAGCAGATACTGGTACGATTCGTTGGCCCAGATGAAGTTAGAGGTACGGCAACTAAAACATCAGCATATACAGGATGCTCAGGTGTTCAAGATATATAGCGATCAGATAAAACGCCTACTCATAGAGAAGAAGCAAACCAGAGATAGGATCAAGGCCATTGCCCATGCCATCACCAGACGATGTCTACGATGTGAGAACATGACCAGCGTTACCGTCCTCTCGGCAGTGATGAGTTATGTCAAGCAGACCATGCATGAGCTGGAGCAACTTGAGAGGGATCTCACACCTAGGACCGCGGCGAGGCCGAATGATGCCCCGCGGACACAAATTGTCAAAACCATAATGTACTCATAAATCGAGTCTGTATCTTAGCATCTTTTGCTTGTTTTTCCCATCAGTTTGTTTAGTCTAGGATGAGTCTAGGTTTGTTTTCAAAGTTTGCTCTTTCTTTTGCAAAATGTAATTTTGAAATAGACCGTTTCAACAATAAAGGTGTGTTTCTTTCATTTGTGTTTTGAACTACGTAATGATCTGATTCACGTGGCGTCGTGATACGTAGGCAATCCTCATTGGATCCGGTCGCATTTTTACCACAAAATAAAAACATAAAAGAAAAAAAAGAAAATAATAAGAAAAGGGAAGCCTAAAAAAGGAATGCCGGAATGACGCATGCTTTCGTCGCAAACATGTAGAATTCACTTAACTGTATAGGTGCATCATGCTCAACGTGAGGTTGCCTATCTGTTATCTTGTTTCAAATTAACCGTGCGTTTGTCGTTGAGTATTTCCAGATTTTTGGAAAAGATGGTTGGTTTGGTGAAAGTCTGGCCTCGCACTCATACTTCACGAGGTCAAAGAGAAGTGTTCAGCTACCTGTTTTTAAGACCGGAAGCAGTACTCACACTTACTTCACCAGGTCAAAAGGAAGTGTGGAAATGTCTTCAGAGATTCCGTTGCAAACAATCCCTGTTTCTGAGGAGAGCTCGATCTCAGCCGTCCTCACACCTGAATCTACAACTACGGAGGAAAATAGAATACTACGGCTCCGCATGTTGGAAATGCTGGACGACTGGAATAATGGGAAAGAACCGCCAAGCGTCGTCCCCGGATTCCCTGAGTTATTCTCCAGGTCAAGCGGGACTTCTAATGTCCCCATAAATTATCCCGCCACCCCATTCGGGTACCCAGCCACTTCAGCCTTCTCTGCTGGATCGCCTTCTGAGCCTCATCCCCGAATGTCAGCCACTGATGCAAGCATGAACATCTTTACTGCACCGCCCTGCCCGATTACCGCACAGCCTGCTACGTACAAGCCAAGCTTTGACTCATCCTCTTTTACATTCCAAGCACCCTCGTTCTCAATGGAACCAACTAGGTTCGCTACCAGCACTAATCCTCCACCTCCTCAATGCGAGCTTGCCCCCGGGCAGGATCAGAACCCCATAATTGCAGAACAAAATGAGATTGCCAAAAGAATGAGAAGCCTTGAACAAAGTTTGAAGAATATGCAAGGATTGAGCGGACAGAAGAGCGTCTCTTACGCCGACCTATGCATGTTCCCTCACGTGCACCTGCCAGTAGGTTTCAAGACCCCAAAGTTTGAGAAATACGATGGGCACGGTGACCCCATTGCACATCTTAAGAAATATTGCAACCAATTGCGGGGAGCCGCTGGAAAAGAAGAACTGCTAATGGCATATTTTGGGGAAAGTCTAGTAGGAATAGCTTCGGAATGGTATATGGACCAGGAAATGTCCCGATGGCATATATGGGATGATCTCGCCAGAGATTTCGTGAAACAATTCCAGTATAACATCGACATTTCACCAGACCGAAATTCTCTGTCGAATTTAAAGAAGAAACCTTCAGAAAGCTTCAGAGAATATGCTATTAAGTGGCGTGAGCAGGCGTCAAGGGTGAAACCTCCCATGGATGAAGTGGCAATGGTCACTACCTTTCTCCAGGCTCAAGAGTCTGACTATTTCCAAAACATGATGTCAGCCATGGGAAAGCCATTCGCGGAAGCGATTAAGATTGGAGAGATGGTGGAAAATGGTCTGAAAACAGGTAGGATTCTGAGTCAAGCCGCCATAAGGGAGACCTCCCAAGCCGTCCAAAGCGGGTCCGGAGGAATGGCAAGAGGGAAGAAGAAGGAAGAAACGACCATGGCAGCCTCGGAAGCAAGGGAATATTGTCATCCCAGGCCCCGTTTTCCGGAAAGAACCCCACAACACTACTACCCCCACTCAAATCTGGCATATGCTCATCAACCTTATATGGTCATGAATGCCCAGCCTTATGCCCATCCACCACAACAAGCCAACCGAGGCCCAGCTCCACCTCCCAGAAATCAGCCTCCTTACCGCAACCACTATAACCCACAACCCCCGCAGAATAACTCCCGCCCTCAGGAGTCACCTCGAAGGCGGACTTTCACACCCATCGGTGAACCATACTCTACTTTGTTCCCGAAGCTAGTCCAGTTGGGTTTCTTACAACCAATCCCTCAAACAAGGCAAAACCCGACGTCACCTTCTTACAAAGCTGGAGTCAGATGCGCCTATCATTCAGGGGTCGAGGGACATGATACAAATGACTGCTGGTTGTTGAAAAAAGTGGTCGAGAATTTGATAGAGCAAGGGAAAATAGTGCTAAGGGACGAGGAGATCCCGAACGTAACTAACAATCCATTACCTGCTCACAATAATGGGCCGCTGATTGGAATGATTTGCGAAGACAAAGAATTCGACCCTGCTCTGAAAGTTATAATCGCCATTGTCGACACGGGGAAAAGGCCTGAGACAGACCAGAAACCAGAAAAGGGGGAGGAGGCCAAGGCTATAAAGAGCGAGCCTGAAAAGAAGGTGGAGAAGAAAGTGGTACCAGTAAAGGATGGAGTTCTTTACATACCACGAGGTCGAGCTGAGAAGACGTAGAACTTCGGGATCAAAAAGACAAAACCTATGTACGTGCCAAAAGGGGCCTATGTGGTCCGGGGGACGATTCAACCACCTCGGCTGAATGAGCCAGTGGTTATCGGACGCGTGCCACAAAAGCCGATGACCAACTCGTCCACAGTACCGTGGAATTATCAGAAGACTTTGGTAATGTACAAAGGTAAAGCGGTCATGGGAGAACTTCCAGAAAATACTTTCATTGGAAGGTATTCAAATACCCAAGAGCTGAACAACGCCATACAAAGGCGCTTCCCACCAAAGAAGCCTGTAAGCGTTGAAGACGCGGAAGTGTTCTTCCAACAAATGAAAATGCCGGATTACGAAGTGATAGATCAACTGCGCAAGTACCCCGAGCAAGTGTCCATGCTATCGTTTTTGATGAGGTCGGCCGAGCATCAAAAGATCTTACTGAAGACCCTGAATGAAGCATATGTGCCAGTTGAAACTTCGGTTGAACAACTAGAGCGGATGACAGAAAGATTCTTCGCCGTCAACCAAATCTCTTTCAGCAAGAACGATTTACCCCCGGAAGGAGCGGCACACAACAAGGCCTTGCATCTAACAGTTAAATGCGAGGACTACTATGTCAAGCGGGTAATGTTGGATGGGGGATCAGGTGTTGACATTTGCCCGCTCTCCACGCTACAAAGAATGGAAATTGGGACCGGAAGAATCCGACCCAACAATGTCTGCGTAAGGGCTTTCGACGGCATCAAGAGAGACACCATGGGGGAAATAGACCTGTTGTTGGTCATAGGACCGGTCGAGTTCGAAGTAACCTTACAGGTGCTCGACATGGATACATCCTACAATTTCCTCCTCGGCAGACCTTGGATCCATGCGGCAGGAGCTGTGCCTTCCACTCTTCACCAGATGGTGAAGTTCGAGTACGAAGACCGAGAGATCGTGGTCCATGGGGAAGACGAGCATGCTATCTATCGGGACCCATCCATCCCATATCTTGAACCGAGAGAAGGGAGCGAACATACGGTCTATCAAGCTTTCGAGATTGTACTGGCAGAGCAGCACGAAGAGGGAATACCCTGCCCCCAGCCTTTCTTGTCTAACGCCTCGGTTATGGTGGCCAAAGAGATGATCCGGCACGGATTTAGGCCAGGGAAAGGGCTTGGACGAACCCTTCAGGGAATAACAGAACCCATTACCTTGCCAGTCACCAAGAAACCTTTTGGACTAGGCTTCAAACCTACTCCAGCAGACAAAGAGTGGGCAAAGAAAAGGAGAAATGAGGGTTGGAAGTTACCTCAACCATTGCCGGATTTGTATGAAACCTTCATCAGGCCAAGATACACCGAAGAAGAGGACGACGAGGTCTTCACGGCTGAGGAAATCGAGGAGATATGTGGGGCAATGAGGGAAATGCTCTACGAGACTCACATGGTTCAACCAGGTGAAGGCACAAGCACTGCTGAGATGCTGTACGTGGGACCGAACGCCAAACTTCAAAACTGGGAGGCCACGCCATTCCCGACTAGACGGAAGTCCGGGTAGACTTGTCCTGCCACCTTTCCTGTGTCACAAGTTGTCTCCAGGACATAACTTGAACGTTTTCTTCCTTTCAGTTGTTGTTTTGAATTCCTGAGTTGTAAACATTGTTGTCTTCCAACTTTCCAAAGAAAATGAAAAAATCATCATTGCTTTGTTCTGATTTTTGTTATTTTTCCTTTTATCTTTCCTTTCAGTTATAATAATGCGGCTTTAAATATGACATGCTTGCGGACTTCACGCCCAGATCACAACGAGCTATTTAACTATGAATTAATGAACCCAGAACCAGAATATGATGAGGAAGAAGCTTTTAGGGAAATAAACCGAGAGTTGGAACATTTCGAGAATAAACCTAAGCCAAATTTGAATGACACTGAACCGGTAAATTTAGGAACTCCTGAAGAAATCCGGGAGACCAAGATAAGCATTCACACGGACAAGAAAACGCGAGATGCGATAATTCAACTTCTTCTTGAATTTAAAGACGTGTTTGCTTGGTCATATGATGACATGCCGGGACTAGGTGTTGACCTAGTGGTTCAGAAATTGCCGATCCATCCTGATTGTCCTCCAGTTCAACAAAAGCAACGAAAGTTCAAAACTGAGGTCAGTGACAAGATTAAAGAGGAGATCACCAAACATTTGAAAATGGGGGTGATTCGGGTAGTCCAATATACAACATGGTTGGCAAATGTGGTTCCAGTACCGAAAAAGGACGGGAAGACTCGGGTATTTGTAGATTACCGAAATTTGAATAGAGCAAGTCCCAAAGATAATTTCCCACTGCCCAACATCCACATCCTCGTTGATAATTGTGCCAAACACGAGATACAGTCTTTTGTAGATTGTTACGCTGGGTATCATCAGGTATTGATGGATGAAGAGGACGCCGAGAAAACTGCCTTCACCACGCCTTGGGGCACCTACTGTTATTGGGTCATGCCATTTGGTTTGAAGAATGCTGGGGCTACTTACATGAGGGCCATGACTGCCATTTTTCATGACATGATGCATCAGGAAATAGAGGTATACGTGGACGACGTGATAGTCAAGTCCAGGACGCAGGATAATCACATCCAAGATTTGAGGAAGTTCTTTGAGAGATTAAGGAAGTATGACTTGAAGCTGAACCCAGCCAAATGTGCTTTCGGAGTTCCGTCGGGCAAACTGTTGGGCTTCATCGTAAGCAGGAGAGGTATCGAACTAGATCCAACTAAGATAAAATCTATCAGAGATCTACCTCCCCCGAGAACGAAGAAAGACGTGATGAGTTTGTTGGGCAGGTTGAACTACATTAGTCGGTTTATTGCCCAGTTGACAAGCACGTGTGAGCCCATATTCAAGCTATTAAGGAAAGATGCGGCGATCAAATGGACAACTGATTGTCAAGAAGCCTTTGATAAAGTCAAAGAATACCTTTCGAATCCCCCAGTTTTTGTCCCTCCAGAGCCAGGGAGACCACTTTTCTTGTATCTGACAGTCTTGGAGAACTCTTTCGGTTGCGTCCTCGGGAAACACGACATAACCGGAAAGAAGGAGCAAGCGATCTATTACTTGAGTAAGAAGTTCACTGGCTACGAGGCCAAATACACTCTGCTGGAAAGGACATGTTGCGCTCTGACGTGGGTTGCTCAAAAGCTGAGACATTATCTCCAAGCCCACACTACTTTCCTCATAAGCAGGCTGGATCCTTTGAAGTATATATTTCAGAAACCGATGCCTACTAGGAGACTAGCCAAGTGGCAAATCTTGCTTACTGAATTCGACATAGTCTATGTCACTCGCACGGCAATGAAAGCCCAGGCGCTAGCAGATCATTTGGCCGAAAATCCGGTCGATGAGGAATACCAGCCTTTGAGTACTTACTTTCCCGATGAAGAAGTAAACACCGTAGAAGTGGTCTCAGAGGACGCTCATGTTTGGAATATGTTCTTTGATGGAGCCATGAATGCCAAGGGTGTAGGGATTGGGGCAATTTTGATCTCGCCTTCTGGTCAGCATTATCCCGCCACAGCTAGACTGCGTTTCTTTTGCACAAACAATACAGCTGAGTATGAAGCCTGCATCATGGGCATGCATATGGAAATCGATCAGGATGTCGAAGACTTACTGATTATGGGAGATTCTGACCTGATTATCCGACAAGTCCAAGGTGAATGGGAAACTTGGGATGTCAAACTTATCCCTTACCGACAGCATGTGGAGGACCTCGGCAAGCACTTTACATCAATAGAGTTCAGGTATATCCCGAGGTGTCACAATGAACTGGCGGACGCACTTGCTACTCTGGCTTCAATGTTACCCTACCCGGGCAACGCCCACGTCGATCCTTTGGAAATCCAAATCAAGGAAAGACACGGTTACTGCAATGTAATCGAGGCGGGGTCAAATACGCAGCCTTGGTACCATGACATCAAGAGGTTCTTGAAGACGCAAGAATACCCCGAGCATGCTGCTGGAGATCAAAAGAGAACCATTAGGCGACATGCAAGTGGTTTCTTTCTGAGCGGTGAATTGTTGTACAAGAGGACTCCGGACCTCAACCTACTAAGATGTGTCGACGTCGAGGAAGCGAGAAAGATCATGCACGAAGTACACGCAGGTGTGTGCGGACCTCACATGAACGGGTGTGTCTTAGCAAAGAAAATCCTTCGAGCAGGTTATTACTGGATGACCATGGAAAAGGACTGTTTTAGCTTCGTTCGGAAGTGTCATCAGTGTCAGGTGCATGGTGATTTGATTCATGCACCTCCCACAGAACTGTATCCCATGTCTGCGCCTTGGCCATTTGTCGCCTGGGGCATGGACGTCATTGGACCAATCGAACCAAAGGCGTCGAATGGACATAGGTTTATACTGGTTGTCATCGATTACTTCACAAAATGGGTAGAGGCTGTCACTCTCAAGTCGGTCACTAAAAAAGCTGTAGTGGATTTTGTACACTTAAATCTTATCTGTCGTTTCGGTATTCCTGCGACTATCATTACAGATAACGCATCAAACTTGAACAGTCACTTGATGGGAGATGTATGCGAGCAATTCAAGATAACGCATAGGAATTCTACTCCTTATCGGCCAAAGGCCAATGGTGCTGTGGAAGCGGCAAACAAAAACATCAAGAAGATTTTGAGGAAAACGATCCAAAGTTCCCGACAGTGGCATGAACAGTTACCATTTGCATTGTTGGGGTATCGCACTACGGTACGCACGTCAGTAGGAGCAACTCCTTATCTTTTGGTTTATGGGACAGAGGCTGTAATACCGGCAGAGGTAGAAATTCCTTCTCTTCGAACCATTGTCGAAGCAGAAATCGAAGACAGCGAGTGGATCAAGACTCGATTAGAACAATTGACTTTGATCGATGAAAAGCGAATGGCCGCGGTTTGTCACGGACAGTTGTACCAACGAAGAATGGCCCGCGCTTACAACAAGAAAGTCCGACCCAGGAATTTCGAAGTAGGTCAGCTGGTACTGAGGCGTATTCTGCCACATCACGAGGAAGCGAAAGGGAAATTTGCTCCAAATTGGAAAGGCCCATACATCATAAGGAAGATATTGCCGAGAGGAGCATTGTATCTAGGTGATATCGAAGGAAATGATCCCGAAACAGCAGTAAATGCAGATGCAGTCAAGAGATACTACGTCTGAATTATACTCCAGTGGTCCTGACACATTTGAAATTGACGAAGGTTTTACTCCCCACTACCCCCAAACACTACCAACCCTCTCTACAAGCCATTTGAGCCGGTCATATCCCTTCGGCGACCAATAAAAAAACGAAACAAAACAACAATTGATTGAGGCCTGAACTACGTTTGACTTGATTCCGAAAGGATACGTAGGCAGCCTCTCCCTGAGGTTCAGTCACACCAACAATAAAATCCCATTCACCCTGAAATTGAAACCGGGGCACGTCGAGCGGTTTAGAAGTTAGTATCATCTACCTCTCTTTACCAAGCACAAGCCTTCAAATCAATTACCAAAGATAGTGGGAAGCCAATAAGCATCACAAAGGGAGACCGGCACACTTAGAATTGAGAGAGATAAAATGAGAGAGTCTCGTCGGTGAAAACCTTCAGGCACCACGAGGCGACGGGAGTAGAGAAACCAAAATGAGAGAGCTTGTTTAGTAAAAACTCGCAAAGAGTGCTCTCAGGCGATGACAGGAAGAGAAATGAGAGAGGTCAGCCAGCGAAAACCCGCAAAGGGCGCTGTTGGCCGAAAGAATGACTCCACCTCAAGGAAATTTCGGCAAAATTCCACTGTTTTGGAATCACATATCAGTTTTGTTTCGGTAGGAAACGCAAGCTCATTGAAGATCAGGCGTCTAGTCCAAAGAGCATGTCATGTCATTTAAAGCCAGCATTATCTTCCTCAGATAAGTCTTTCTCGTCCCAAAAGGGACACTTCCTTCTTGAAATTTGTTTTCTCCTTTCTTTGTTTCTCCTCGAATCCCTTTTGTGTTTTAACCCCGAGTTCAGGATACACCGTAAAGGGCAGGTGGCAGGTTTGTTTTCACGGAATTCCGTTTCATGAAGGAAAACACCCTGTTTCATTGGTACGTCTGTCCAAACGTGATGAATCATGATGGCGTTCGAAGTAAAGAGGAAAAAGAGGAATTTCCCCCAGCAAGTCCACCTTCGGACGAATCCCCACAGAGTCTCTCCTTGTACAATCCCCCACAGAGTCTCCCCGATATATATAAAAAAAATTAAAAAAAAATCCCCGTTGGAATTTCCCCAACACATCCCCAGCGAGCCCCTTTGTAAAATTCCCCAACAAGCTTACCCCAACAAATCCTAGAAAACCCGCTTCGAAACAAATCCCCAGCATGCCCCATTGTACAAAAATCCACACAAAGAATCCACTTTGTAAATATTCCCCCACAGAGCTTCCTTTTGTACAAATCCCCGCAGCATACCTCCAATAAAATCCCCGTTGAGAACCTCCAAGCAAAACGGGACAAAAAAAAGAGAGAAAAGAAAAAAAAAAAAGAGCCTTACGCGGCGAATCATCACAGAATTTGGAAATACGAGCCTGAGCAGTCTAAAGGGTTTCGCCATTTGAATCAAATCAATGACGGGACTTCGCAACAAAGATAGAGATGCAACAAAGCAACTGGGAACGATCAAGGTCACCAAACCGACCGTCATCTCCGAACTAACAATTGTTCTTTGTCTGAAAAGTTGAAACAGGTATAGTCCAAGACAACCGTGCAAAAAGCAGGTGTCACCCCAAAGAAGAAGGTACATGGGTACAAGAAATATTTTGGCAATAAAGAATTCACTCGAAAGGTAAGTTTCCACGAGACTCCCTTTTATTTTCTACTAAAACAAGAAAATTCCAAAAAGAGGTCAGTTGTTGTTCTCAAATCTTATCCCCAGCCAGTCAGCATTAGGGTTTTAAACCCTAAACTGAACTTTTTCCATGCAGTCAGCATTAGGGTTTTGAACCCTAAACTGACCTTTCTCCTTTAATCAGCATTAGGGTTTTAAACCCTAAACTGAATTTTTCCCTTAGTCAGCATTAGGGTTTTAAACCCTAAACTGAACTTTTTTCCATTCAGCCAGCATTAGGGTTTTAAACCCTAAACTGGGCTTTTCCATGCAATCAGCATTAGGGTTTTAAACCCTAAACTGAATTTTCCTTTAGTCAGCATTACGGTTTTAAACCCTAAACTGAGCTTTTCCTTGCAATCAGCATTAGGGTTTTAAACCCTAAACTGAATTTTTCCCTTAGTCAGCATTAGGGTTTTAAACCCTAAACTGAACTTTTTTCCATTCAGCCAGCATTAGGGTTTTAAACCCTAAACTGAGCTTCTCCATGCAATCAGCATTAGGGTTTTAAACCCTAAACTGAACTTTTTCCTTTCATCCAGCATTAGGGTTTTAAACCCTAAACTGAGTTTTTCCATGCAATCAGCATTAGGGTTTTAAACCCTAAACTGAATTTTCCTTTTAATCAGCATTAGGGTTTTAAACCCTAAACTGAATTTTCCTTTTAATCAGCATTAGGGTTTTAAACCCTAAACTGAACCTTTTCCTGTAATCAGCATTAGGGTTTTAAACCCTAAACTGAATTTTCCCATTCAGCCAGCATTAGGGTTTTAAACCCTAAACTGAGCTTTTCCTTGCAATCAGCATTAGGGTTTTAAACCCTAAACTGAATTTTTCCCTTAGTCAGCATTAGGGTTTTAAACCCTAAACTGGACTTTTTTCCATTCAGCCAGCATTAAGGTTTTAAACCCTAAACTGAGCTTCTCCATGCAATCAGCATTAGGGTTTTAAACCCTAAACTGAACTTTTTCCTTTCAGCCAGCTTAGGGTTTTAAACCCTAAACTGAGTTTTTCCATGCAATCAGCATTAGGGTTTTAAACCCTAAACTGAATTTTCCTTTTAATCAGCATTAGGGTTTTAAACCCTAAACTGAACCTTTTCCTGTAATTAGCATTAGGGTTTAAACCCTAAACTGAATTTTCTCATTTAGCCAGCATTAGGGTTTTAAACCCTAAACTGAGCTTTTCCTTGCAATCAGCATTAGGGTTTTAAACCCTAAACTGAATTTTTCCCTTAGTCAGCATTAGGGTTTTAAATCCTAAACTGAACTTTTTTCCATTCAGCCAGCATTAGGGTTTTAAACCCTAAACTGAGCTTCTCCATGCAATCAGCATTAGGGTTTTAAACCCTAAACTGAACTTTTTCCTTTCAGCCAGCATTAGGGTTTTAAACCCTAAACTGAGTTTTTCCATGCAATCAGTATTAGGGTTTTAAACCCTAAACTGAATTTTCCTTTTAATCAGTATTAGGGTTTTAAACCCTAAACTGAACCTTTTCCTGTAATCAGCATTAGGGTTTTAAACCCTAAACTGAATTTTCCCATTCAGCCAGCATTAGGGTTTTAAACCCTAAACTGAGCTTTTCCATGCAATCAGCATTAGGGTTTTAAACCCTAAACTGAATTTTTCCTTTAGTCAGCATTAGGGTTTTAAACCCTAAACAGAACTTTTTTCCATTCAGCCAGCATTAGGGTTTTAAACCCTAAACTGAGCTTCTCCATGCAATCAGCATTAGGGTTTTAAACCCTAAACTGAACTTTTTCCTTTCAGCCAGCATTAGGGTTTTAAACCCTAAACTGAGTTTTTCCATGCAATCAGCATTAGGGTTTTAAACCCTAAACTAAATTTTCCTTTTAATCAGCATTAGGGTTTTAAACCCTAAACTGAACCTTTTCCTGTAATCAGCATTAGGGTTTTAAACCCTAAACTGAATTTTCCCATTTAGCCAGCATTAGGGTTTTAAACCCTAAACTGAACTTTTTTCTATTCAGCCAGCATTAGGGTTTTAAACCCTAAACTGAGCTTCTCCACGCAATCAGCATTAGGGTTTTAAAACCCTTAACTGAATTGTTCATTTAGCCAGCATTAGGGTTTTAAACCCTAAACTGAATTTTTCCTTTGGTCAGCATTAGGGTTTAAAACCCTAAACTGAATTGTTCCTCTAGTCAGCATTAGGGTTTTAAACCCTAAACTGAATTTTTCCTTGGGTCAGCATTAGGGTTTTAAAACCCTAAACTGAACTTTTCCCCAGTTGGTCAGTATTAGAGTTTCAACTCTAAAAACTGAACTTCTCCCCAGCTATTCGGTATTAGGGCTCCAACCCTGAACTGAGCATTTTTATCTTCCTTCCTCAATTTTATGAACTTCCTGGCGAATAATTAACGAAATTTCCTAGTGAAACTGGGGCAGAAAATTTCGTTTGTTTGTTTGTTTTCTCCCGCAGGTCTAACCTCGAGCCACACGGATCGAAATGACCCATGAGATGAGTCTCAACTCAGAATCAAAAAAAAGAAAAAGACAAAAAGAAGATGTCCCGAGATACCGGAGAAAATGGAAGGCGGATCATTCCAAGATTTGATTAAGGTCCAGAACTCTGCCAGTCACGTCTCACTGAGTATCCCAGAGGCTAAACAAGCACCTACAACTCGCAAGCATCAAGATTCGGATCGAAGTCTCCAAGCAAAATCAGCTAAGACCCATGATCAAGTCGCAAAAGAATCATAGATAGGGATCTTGTAACTAGCAGTTGACATGCATATAAGTATTTAGTTCAGTTTCAATTTTTCTTTGGTTGTAATAAGGCAGTCAGTAAAGCAGCTGACAACAGCAACAGCAGTAACAGCAAGCATCGCAATCCCATGGTAGTCCCAGCTACCAAAGCTTCCCGAACTACATTGACCTGATTCCTGTTTAGCCCGGGATATGTAGGAAATCTTTGAAGCAAAGATTCGGTCAAATCTTTCAAAAACATGCTTCACACGGAGCAGTCCATAGGCAAAAAATCGCTCATATCTGCTCACTTTATCTTTGCACGAAAACTCTTCGTGTTTCCGAACAAAGAGGGGCAGCTGTGAGCACGTGATTTTTGTCTTACGCGACAATCGCTCCAAAAAAGAAATGAAAAATAATAACAAATGGTCCTGCTGTACAATTTTCGGATTTTTATGTGGCATTTTGTTAATTATTTATGATTTTTGCCCATTTTATTTCATTAAAACAAAATACAAAATGTATGTGTCATGCGTAATTTGAACCGTAATCCGGTTGTTAAATAGAAAATCATAAATATGCATCTTTGTCCGTGACTTTTTTTTTTGTTTTGTTTGATTTTACCTACTTCAAATATTTTAATATGTGTGTGCAAATAATTGTATTAAGTGTCTATTTAATTTTAATTTGATTTACTTGGTTTTTGTTTTAAAAAATAAAATAAAATAAAATATAAATAAAAGATAAGTGCAAAATTGGTTTGAAAATCAGTTTGGGCTGATTTTCATTTTAATTCAAAGCCCAAACAACCCAGCCCAAAACCTGTGCTTGCCCCGGTCCGGACCAGCCTACTTCAAGGACGTCCAAAGGACGTCGTAGTGATTGAGTCTGATCTGAGCCGTTGATCTCTGAAAGATCAACGGCCAAGATCTTACACCCCGTACCCACTAACAGACCCGATCCGTCTCACCCGGACCGACCCCAACCCTTTACACTGGAAACGACACCGTTTCCCGTTAGTTGAAGGATCCTAGCCCTTCATCGTGTCTCATCCAACGGCCAGGATCCATCTATCCACTAACTATATAAACCTACAACTATTATCCCACGCCCCATCCAAAGACCCCCCCCCCCTTACCTTTCATCGTCACCACAGAACCCCGAAACCCTAGCCGCCCCTGTATACTTTCACCATGAAAGCCGGCGGCATGGACGCCGGTGACCCCATCCTTAACACCATAGAACCCCCTTGCCACCCTGAACACGGATCTGTTAACCACTTGGCTCGAATCCCCTCCCACCTTCTCGAATCTTCATTTGAAGATTCGAGTCGGAACCTAACTTACACCGATTAACCCCAGTTTCATACCAGATAGTCCCCGGACCCCCCTCGTGACCAAACCATGCTTGGTTTGGTCCGAATCTGACCAGGGAAACACAAATCCCAGATCTGATGTTTTGAACCCTAGGGTCCTCGTGTCTGTTCCTTGCCTGTTCCGTGACTGTTCCGTGCCTGTCCTCGTGCCTGTTCCTTGCCTGTTTTAAACCAAGAGATTAGGGTCAACCTCGTGTTTGTTCCGTGCCTGTTTAAACCAAGAGATTAGGTTTAACCCTCGTGCCTGTTCCGTATCTGTTTAAGCCACATAGATTAAGGTCTAATGGACCTTAATCGAAGTGTTTCTCGTCCGTTCAGCCTTAAGAAAGGCCTGTTCGAATTCAAGCTAAGGCTCTTTGATTTTTCGGGATTTAAGGTGAGTTTTGTTTTCTTTTCTTTTCTTTATTCCATGTGCTGATTAAAGGTCTGTTCGTATGGCCGAATGTCGTGTGTAATTTGTGTCTTTGAATTTTTAGCAACTGTTAATTGTCCACCTTACCTGAACCTCTGTGTTTGATTGAGTCCCTCTTCTGTCTTTACTGATAATGTGTATATGTGTGTGCTGTGCAATTAGTCGAACCTCAATTTTGACTGATCAACTGATTCCTCGAGTACAATTCTGTTTAGTCAGTACAATTCAAATCATGTGTTCGATACTGTTAAATGTCTGATTTTGGCTACGGTTGTACATGTTATGATTAATATAGTCGAGTCGACATGTGTCGTCAATTAGTTTCAGCTGCCTGAACAATAACAAATCGATTTGCTTCTGTTAAGCATTGCCTGATTCAATTAGGAACTGAGTTTAGTGCTTATAATTGTTAATTTGAATCAGAAATTTAAAATCAATGTTTTGTTTAGTTACAGTTCTGAAATTGGAGGGCATGTGCACTTGTGCACAACATGTGCATTTGTGCACCACATGTGCATTTGTGCACAGCCTGTGTCCTGCATAAGGGCTTTTGAATTAAATAGTTTGACAGCATATGCTGTCAGACTACATTCTGCTGCCCATACTCTACTTTAGTTTCAGAAATAATAAACATTACTCAAAGTAAGTCTGTCAGGGAATATCATGGGGTTTGTTTATACTTAATTAGTTAAGTGGAATCTGAAAGTAGGAGAGCACATGGGAGGGGTGTTGTGAGGGTCTAAACAGGCTGTAAAAGGTTTGATTTTAGGTGGATAAAAGAAAAGACTGCGATCAGTTTAAGAGAGATCTGATAAGAGAGGGAGGAGGAAGATAGGGATACACCTTGAGAGAGATACACACAAAAGGGAAGCTGAAACCAAACAGAATCAGTTTCTAAGTGAGAAAGAGAGTTTGTTTTTGGAAATCTGGAGGGGGATTTAGAAAAGAAATTCTTGCTCGACTGGAAAACACTACTTTTCCTCATCCTTTCGTGTCTGAAGTCCAGTATCCAGTTTGTTTTGTTTTTATCAGATTTTAGGATTTTCCCTCTGAGTTTTGAAAAGATCAAATATTGATTATTGTACCATTGGTTTACTGCTTTGGTTTGTTGGTCTGGGATTGTCATTGCTGCTGTATTGCTTTGTTTGTTACTACCATTCTTGTGCTGCTGCTGCTGACTCTTCTGCTTCCACTTCTTCTTTACATTTCAGTATCCAGGTACACATTTCAAGTCCCATATTGGTGTAACTGTAACAGTCTGAAAGCATGAAATGAAAGTTGGAGAAGTTTAAATGTCTGTTGTAATACTCATGGCATGTTGATTTCTTTCTATATATATGATTAGTTTGTAAATTTCAATAGCAGGAAAAGATCAGTTTGGTGCTTAGCTGAGTTCTAGTCTCTTGCGTCTTAGTTTATAGTTGTTTGTTGTTACGAGGTATGTAATTGTACAGTACACAGAATGTACGGATAATTGACATAGCGACTGACCAGATTCCTGTTAGCTATAGTGATATGCATACGATAGAGTACTTCCATTTTTTTTACAATGATGTTCGGTTTTATTTTTAGTTTCCTTTATCAAAACCCGCTAGGCAGCATATAGAAGCGCGTTCGAATCCCTATCAGTAATAACACCTAGTAGTTAATTCCTTTAATCCAGCCTAAATAAGTCTAGTTAAATTCAATTCAAAAAATGTTTGGATGCAAGTATAGCATTTGGTCAATCTCGCATGTTTCACAAGGTATGACGTCTCTCCACTTTGTAAATAATTAATCAGAAACTGATAGGAATCCGGATTAGGCCAAAGCATATAATTAAATTAGCATGTACCTTTTTCTTCTAGTTTTTAGAGACAAATGCATTAGAAATGTAGCCACTTTAGGATATCCTTTCTAAAATAGAGACGAGCCTCGCCAAATAAAACGCAAAAATTGCGGGGCCCTCAATAAATAACCATAATAAATTTTTAGAATTCGGGATAGGCCGTTTAGTGAATTTCATGGCCTTCTACAAAAATAATAACGCGCTAGACTCCTTAGGCGCGGCTTAATTAAATTACATTCTTAAACTCGGGTGCACATTGATGTGACCCGAATCCAAATCTCAACAGAGTCGAAATGTGTTAACAGCTACGGGTGCATTGATTGTGACGTGGTTCGAAATGCATTTTCACGACGTTGCAATTCTATAAAAATAAATGATAATAACAAAGCGGTTTAAACTTAATAAAAGCACATAAGTCAAAACATGTATTTAAATCAGATATTTAGCCATTATAACAATTTAAGCGACCGTGCTCGAACCACGGGATTCGAGGGTGCCTAACACCTTCCCTCGGGTCAACAGAATTCCTTACTTAGAATTTCTGGTTCGCAGACTTCATGTGGAAAAGTCGAAAATTTTCCTCGATTTGGGATTCAAGATAAACCGGTGACTTGGGACACCAAAAGCCAAACCTTTCCCAAGTGGCGACTCTGAATTAAATAAATAATCTCATTTCGAATATTGTCACTTAAATTGGAAAAACTCCCTCGCGCATCTAACCCTTCGGGGCCGGGCGCGCAAAAAGGAGGTGTGACAACTATCATGCAATAAAATTAAATAAACTTATTTTAATTGAACTAACAAAATTAATAGCTAACACAAACTAAGGATTCAGAAAAAGAAAAAGTCATTAAGAAACAAATAAATGGGAAAAGAAAGCATACTGATTTTGGACGGAAAATGAGCGAATAATTGAGATGCAACAAACGAGCCATTGGGCTTTGGCACATGGCTGGCCAGTCATTGCCGATGGACCACAATCCGGTGGTTTTTTTGGAAATGAACCAAAATCAACATCAATCGGTCATTCTTGTTAAGAACAATAGACCAATGTAAGTTTTGGGTCAAAACTTTGAAGAAACGCCGGCGGAACAGAAAAGGGCAAAATTAGGTTTTTGGAGATTTCTCAGATTTGAAATTCAATGGATTTGGGTAGTTTTATGGTGAAATGGAGTGAAGATATGAGGTGAGGGGGATGTGGTGGTTGTTTGGTGAAGTTTTGGAGGTTATTGGAGGTCGACCACCGCCGTAGGCGATTTCCGTCGGCGGTTTAGGGTGGAGGTGAAAGAGCAGGGTGAGAGATGTGAGAGAGACGGGGGCTTTAGGGAGGATCTCTTTTTAGGACAGTTATATATTAAATGAACACCTAGTTCCGAGCCATTGGATCAAAAGAATCCAACGGGTTTGATTGAAAGACCAAGAAATAGTGTCGTTTTGGGTTAGTGGGGGGCGGGACCGGGTTAGGCTATTTTGGGCTTGGACCTAGGTTAATTTGGAACGGATTTTGGCATTTAGAAAGGCCCAAATTCAGAAACAAAATCTTTTTTTTCAATTAACCAATTATTTCCTTTTTCTTTTGTTTTCCTTTTTTCTTTTTTCCTTAATTAAAAATCCTAAACTAAATTCCTAAATTAATCTAAAAAAATTCTAAAATTAAACTAATTATCAAATAATTTTAAAAACTACTTGATCCTAAATTAAAAGAGAAAAATCACTAATCTAAAAATTAAAAGGTAAAAATGTAAAAGTGAGCCATTTTTTGTGATTTTCATTTTTCAATAAAATAATTAATTAAAAAAAAATCTAAATGAAATGCATGGTATTTTTGACATTTTTATGATTTTTAACAAGATTAAACGTGCACAAAATTGGAAAAATTGGAAAAAATCTATTTTCTTTGATTTTATAGGAACAATTCATATAGGGTAAAAATCACATGCTCACAGCTGCCCCTCTTTACTCGGAAACACGAAGGGTTTTCGAGGAAATATAAAATGAGCAATTATGAGCGATTTTTGCCCGTTTGAAACTCCATGAGAAGCATCTTTTGAAAAAAGATGACCGAACCTTGCTTCGGAAGTTGCCTGCATATCCTTGGCAATAAAGAAATTAGGTCAGTGTAGTTCTGGAAGTTTTGGTAGCTGGGACTACCGAGAAACTGTGATTTCACTGTTGTTGCTGATGTTTCTGCTTGCTGAGCTCCTTATTACACCGAAATAAAAGATGAAAAGCTAAACTAGCTAAGCCTATCAACTACGAGTTACAAGATTCCTATCTATAAACCTTTTAAAGCTTGATTTTGAGTTTTGGATGGTTCTTTCTGCAGACTCTGGTCTGAATCTTGATGCTCGTTAGCTATAACCGCTGGTTCGTTCTTCTTCAACTTTTCGAATCAAGGCGGAACATGCAAAACTTGTGACTTCAATCATATCTCGAGCAGTCCGCATCTTTTCTCTTCTTCTACACTTAGAGTTCAACTTCTTTTCTTGTTCTTCTTTTCTTTTATTTGGGTTGAGACTTCTTCTTTTGGTCACCTCAAACTTTGTGCTTCACGGTAAAAACCTATTCAGTCACCCAAGTAGACAACAACAACAACAACCCAGTATAATCCCACTTAGTGGGGTCTGGGGAGGGTAGTGTGTACGCAGACCTTACCCCTACCCTAAGGTAGAGAGACTGTTTCCAAATAGACCCCCGGCATCCTTCCCTCCAAGAACTTCCCACCTTGCTCTTGGGGAGACTCGAACTCACAACCTCTCGGTTGGAAGTGGGGGTTGCTTACCATCAAACAAACGAATGAAATTTTTTCTGCCCCAATTTTCATTAGAAAAATTTTGTGAGTTATTGTAACAAAAATCTAAACTATTTCTTTATTGAAAGCAATTAAAATCGGGATTGTATATCCCTGAGAAAAAGAGATTAGGGAGTGGAGACCCTATATCTAAAATGCAATCAAATGGGGATCGGAGGCCCCAAGTTGAGAAAATTACTAGGTTATGCTGGAAAAATGACCGGGTTATGCCGGAAAGGTCCTCGGGTTATGTCGGGAAAGTCAACGGGTTATCTCGAAAAAGAAAAAGGTCATCGGATTATACCGGAGAAAGTCATCGGGTTATGACAGAAAAGAAAAAGGTCCTCGGGTTATGCCGGGGAGGTCCACGGGTTATGCCGGGAAGGTCATCGGGTTATGTCAAAAAAGAAAAAGGTGCTCGGATTATGCCAGGATGGTCCACGGATTATGCCGGGAAAGTCATCGGGTTATGCCGGAAAGGAAAAAGGTCCTCGGGTTATGGGGAGGTCCAGGGGTTATGCCGGGAAAGTCATTCGGTTATTCCGAAAAGGAAAAAGGTCCTCGGTTACGCCGGGGAGGTCCACGGGTTATGCCGGGAAAGTCATCGGGTTATGTCAGAAAAGAAAAAGGTTCACAGGTTATGCAGGGGAAGTCCATAGGTTATGCCTGGAAAGTCATCGGGTTATGCCGGAAAAGAAAAAGGTCCTCGGGTTATGCCCGGGAGGTCCACGGGTTATGCCGGGAGAGTCATCAGGTTATGCTGGAAAATAAAAAGGTCATCGAGTTATGCCAGGGAGATCCACGGGTTATGCCGAAAAAGTCATCGGGTTATGCCGGAAAAGAAAAAGGTCCTCGGGTTATGCCGGGGAGGTCCACGGATTATGCCGGAAAAAAAAGGTCATCGGGTTATACAGGGGACGTCCAAGGGTTATGTTGGGAAAGTCATCGGGTTATGCCGAAAAAGAAAAAGGTCCTCGGGTTATACCGGGGAAGTCATCGGGTTATGTCGGAAAAGAAAAAGATCCTCGGGTTATGCCGGGGAGGTCCACGGGTTATGCTGGGGATCAACTAGGGAGTGGAACCCTATACTGGAAAAAGCTACCAGGTTATGCTGGCAGCGACTAGGGAATGGGAACCTATACTGGAAAAACGTAACTAGAGATTGGAGACCCTAGGCTGCTATGATTTTGAATTTTCTTCTTCTTTTCTTTCTTCTTTCTTTTTCTTCTTTCACTTTTCATTTTATTTAGGAGAAATGAGTGAAGAATTTAAAAGGACTACCCTTTTCGGGTCAACTTTTGCTGCAGAACCATTTTGGTTTCTGCGTGCCTTGCTTTTAGTGCACCTGCTTCTTGCAGGGTTGTTTTAGACTGCACCTGTTTTCCTATTTTTAAATCAAAGAATAATTCGTCAATTTAAAACAGTGGTTAGTTTTGTGGCCTTGATTTTTTTGATCACTTGATCTGGGCTCGCTGGCTTTCTGGAAATCGGTCTCTTTTCTAAACCTAGGGATCTTGACTTTCCAAAATTTCAGATGGTGGTTAGCCCGTGTGGGGCTTTGGCCTTTTCATCTTATTTTGCCTTTATGGGAACTTGACTTTGGATTTTTGTTTCAATAATTTTGAATCTGGAGCATCGGCCATCACGGCCAGTCGAGATCGAGTTGATGCACCTGCTGAGGCTGGGTGCTTTTCCTTGAATTTTGGCTTTTGTTAAGCAAAACCCTGTAAAACCAATCTTGCCATATTTTCTTTGTATTAGTTCGGAGGAGAATTAGACCGAAAGGTATTCAAATAAAAGTAAACAACGGACATGACAATGAATTTAAACGAGAAGTGTCCCTTTCGGGGAAAGGAAAGAAGGACTTATCTGAAGTGCATGCAGACTTCAATAGATATGACATGCTTTTTGGACTAGATACCCGATCTGTGCAAGCCATCCAACTCTCACAAAACCCTTCATAATCCATATATCAAACCCAAGAAACCTTGCTAAGACTCTATCAGTGCCGATGGTTGTACGGAATTCTTTTTCCGATCAGTGGCGCCCTTTGCGGGTTTTCACCAACTGACCTCTCTCATTGTTCTTCTCATCATCGCCTTATAGTGCTCTTTGTGAGTTTTCACTAACAAGACTCTCTCATTTTCAATTTCTCTGCTCACCATCGCCTTACGGTGCCCGTATGGGGTTTTAATCAATAAGACTCTCTCATTTTATCTCTCATTTGATTGTATCAGATTCCGACATCCTTCCATTTTGAACACCTTTACCAATTGATCAGAAGGACTTTGAACAGGGTTTAGGGTATAAGATTGGATTGAATTACAACTTTGGAACCTTTCAAGCGAACTGTCACCGAACCATTATACATTCTGCCCTAGCTTCAACTTTTGGGGAAATGTGGAATTTTGTTTTGGTGTGACTAAACCCCAGAGAGAGGCTGTCTACGTATCCTTTCGGAATCAAGTTGAACATAGTTCAGGGGAACTTTGTTTTTTTGATTTTGTTTTGTTTACAAACGTTTTCGGGTTCCAAAGAGGGTAATCAAAGAAAGGTAACAGGCTCAAAGGGTTAGCAAAGGGTTGAAGCATTTGGGGTAGCGAGAATGAAAGCCTTTGTCATCCCAATAGGATAATATCGGTACCGCAGAAGGGTTAAACGTAATACCTTTTGACCGTGTCTGCATTGACAGTTGTTTTAGGGTCATTTCCTTCAATGTCTCCAAAGTACAATGCCCCTTTCGGCAACAATTTTCTTATAATGTATGGGCCTTTCCAATTTGGAGCGAACTTTCCTTTTGCTTCCTTGTGATACGGGAGAATACGTCTCAAAACAAGTTGCCCCACTTCAAAGTTCCTAGGCCGTACTTTCTTGTTGTAGGCACGGGCCATTCTTTGTTGATACAACTGCCCGTGGCAAACTACGGCCATCCGTTTTTCATCAATTAGGGTCAACTGTTCTAGACGGGTCTTAACCCACTCATTATCCTCAATCTCAGCTTCAACGATGATTCGGAGAGAAGGAATATCAACTTCCGCAGGTATCACGGCTTCAGTGCCATAAACCAATAGATAGGGTGTAGCTTCAACTGATGTGCGCACAGTCGTGCGATAATGCAAATGGCAACTTTTCATGCCATTGTCTTGAACTTTGAATCATTTTTCTAAGAATCTTCTTGATGTTCTTGTTTGCTGCTTCAACAGCACCATTAGCTTTGGGCCGATAAGGGGTAGAATTCCAATGCATGATCTTAAATTGTTCACATACTTTCCTCATCAAATGACTATTCAGATTTGCAGATGGCAACTTTTCATGCCATTGTCTGGAGCTTTGAATCATTTTTCTAAGAATCTTCTTGATGTTCTTGTTTGCTGCTTCAACATCACCATTAGCTTTGGGCCGATAAGGGGTAGAATTCAAATGCATGATCTTAAATTGTTCACATACTTCCCTCATCAAATGACTATTCAGATTTGCAGCATTGTCCGTAATAACAGTTTTAGGAATACCAAAACGGCAGATGATGTTGGAGTGCACGAAGTCTACCACTGCTTTCTTAGTGATGGCTTTGAGAGTGACTGCTTCGACCCATTTTGTAAAGTAGTCAATGGCAACCAATATGAATCTATGCCCATTTGAAGCTTTTGGCTCGATTGACCCGATGACATCCATACCCCAAGCAACAAACGGCCATGGTGCTGACATAGGATGCAGTTCTAAAGGTGGTGCATGAATCATATCCCCGTGTACCTGACACTAATGACACTTTCGGACAAAACTAAAGCAATCCTTTTCCATGGTCATCTAGTAATAGCCCACTCGAAGGATTTTCTTTACAAGGACGTATTCGTTCATATGGGATCCGCATACTCCTGCGTGCACTTCATTCATGATCATTGCGGCCTCTTGGGCATCCACACATCTCAGATGGTTCAGATCTGGAGTCTTTTTATACAAGACCTCTCCGCTCAAGAAGAAGCCACTGGCAAGCCTTTTAATTGTTCTCTTTTGGTCTCCACTAGCTTGCTCGGGATATTCTTTTGTTTTCAAGAATCTTTTGATATCATGATACCATGGCTGAACATCAGTCTCTACTTCAACTGCGATGCAATAACCATGTCTTTCTCAAATTTAGATTTCTAATGGGTCAATGTGGATATTGCCTGGATATAGTAACATCGAAGCTAAAGTGGCTAGTGCAACAACCAACTCATTGTAAAACAGAGGGATGTACTTGAACTCGACGGATTTGAACCGCTTTCTAAGATCTTCCACATGTTGCTTGTATGGAATAATCTTGACATCCCGAGTTTCCCATTCACCCTGAGCTTGTCGGATAATCAAGTTTGAATCTCCCATAATTAACAATTCTTCCATATCTTGGTCAATTGCCATATTCATGTCCATAATACAAGCTTCATACTCGGCAGTGTTGTTTGTGCAAAAAAACCAAAGCCAGGTTGTGGCCGGATAATGCTGACCGGTGGGTGAGATCAAAATTGCCCCAATCCCAACACCTTTTGCATTCACAACTCCATCGAAGAACATTTTTCAAGCATTGGTGTCTTCTGAAATTACCTCACCTAAATTTACTTCCTCGTCCGAAAAGTAAGTACTCAAAGGCTGGTATTCATCATCAACAGGATTTTCAGCTAGGTGATCCGCTAAAGCTTGAGCTTTCATTGTCGTGCGGGTGACATAGACTATGTCAAATTTGGTGAGCTAGATTTGCCATTTTGCTAACCTCCCTGTAGGCATCGGCTTCTGGAATATGTACTTCAAAGGGTCCAACCTAGTTATGAGGTAGGTGGTATAAGCCAACAAGTAATGCCTAAACTTCTGAGCGACCCAAGTCAAGGCACAACAAGTTCTTTCCAACAAAGTGTATTTGGCTTCATAACTAGTAAACTTCTTGCTCAAATAGTATATGGCATGTTCTTTCTTCTCGGTCACATCTTGTTGCCCGAGAACACGTCCAAAGGAATTCTCCAAGATTGTCAAATACAAAAACAAAGGCCTCCCAGGTTCGGGTGGGACCAAGACTAGCGGATTCGACAGATATTCTTTGATTTTATTGAAGGCTTCCTGACACTCATCTATCCATCTAATCGGCGCATCTTTCTTCAACAGTTTAAATATGGGCTCAATGTGGAAGTCAACTGAGCAATGAACCGACTGACATAATTCAACCTTCCAACAGACTCATAACCTCTTTCTTGGTTCTCGAAGGAGGCAAATCTCGAATAGACTTTATCTTTGTTGGATCTAGATCGATTCCCCTCTGACTGACTATAAACCCCAAAAGTTTCCCAGACGGAACTCCAAATGCATATTTAGTTAGATTTAACTTCAAGTCATACTTACGCAGACACTCAAAGAACTTTCTCAGATCCCGAACATGGTCGTCCTGCGTTCTTGATTTAATGACCGCATTGTTCACATACACCTCAAATTCTTGGTGCATCATGTCGTGAAAGATGGCAGTCATAGCTCTCATGTAAGTTGCCCCGGTGTTCTTCAAACCAAAAGGTATGACTTTGTAACAATAAGTGCCTCATGGTATGGTGAAGGCTGTCTTTTCCGCATATTCTTCATCCATCAAGACCTGATTATATCTAGCATAACAATCCACGAAAGACTGTATCTCATGTTTGGCACAGTTGTCAACAAGGATGTGGATGTTCGGCAAAGGGAAATTGTCTTTGGGACTTGTTTTGTTCAGATCTCGATAGTCAACACACACTCTGGTTTTCCTATCTTTCTTTGGCACTGGAACCATATTAGCCAACCACGTGGTGTATCGGACCACTCGGATCACACCCGTTTTTAAATGTTTGGTGACCTCTTCTTTGATCTTGTCACTGATGTCAGTTTTGAACTTTCTCTATTTTTGCTGGACAGGGGGGATGACCGGGGTAAGTTGGAAATTTGTGCACCACTAAATCAACACTTAGTCCTGGCATATCATCATAGGACCAAGCAAACACATCTTTGAATTCGAATAAAAGTTGGATCAATGCATCCCTAGTTCTTTTATCAGTGTGAATGCTTATCATGGTTTCTTGGACCTCTTCTGAACTACCCAAATTAACTGGCTCAGTTTCATTTAAGTTTGGCTTAGGCTTATTCTCAAATTATTCCAATTCTCGGTTTATTTCCCTAAAAGCCTAATTTTCATCGTATTCTGGTTCTTAATTCATTATTTCATAATTAGACAGTGCATTAGGATCTGGGCATGAAGTCCACGAGCATGTCATGTTATTTAAGTCTGCATTTAGAACTGAAAGAAGAAATAAGAAAAGTAACAAAAATCAAAAAGAATAAAGAAAGAGATTCATAGACGATGAAATATTAATTTCATTTCATTGAATTTGAAGATAGGCGGGTTTACATTGGAATTTAAAAGAAAATATTCGAGTTACACCCTGAAATAACTCGGAATGCAGAAAAGATGGCAAGACTAAACTATCGGGATTCCCACCTGACTGGGAACGGAGTAGCCTTCCAATTTTGAAACTTGGCATTGGGCCCCATATACTGCACCTCAGCAGTGCTTGAGCCTTCACTCGGCTGGACCATGTGAGCCTCATATAACACTTGCTTCATTTCCCCACAGATGTCCTCAATTTCTTCAGTTGTGAAGGCCTCATCTTCTTCCTCTATGTACCTTGGTTTAACAAAAGTTCTAGCTAGATGCGGGACCGGCTAAGGTAGAACCCACCCGTCATTCTTATGTTCCTTAGCCCATTTCACGTCGACTTTTGTAGCTTGGAAACCGACACCAAAGAAGATCTTACTGGCAATCAAGGTGATGGGCTCCGTAATGCCTTGCAATGATACCCCGAGCCCTTTCCCGGGCTTGTAGACATGCCTAATCATCTCACTGGTAACCATGATTGATGCGTTGGACAAAAAGGGTTGAGGACACGGGGTTCCTTCCCCATATTGGTCTGCGACCACAATCTCAAAAGTTTGGTAGACTATGTGCTCGCTACCTTCTTTAGCCTCCAGACATCTGACTAACGGATCCCTATAAATTGATTGCTCATCTTCTCCATGGACCATAATTTCCTGATCTTCGTATTCAAACTTAACCATTTGGTGTATAGTAGAAAGTACGGCCCCTACCGCATGGATCCAAGGCCTTCCTAGGAGAAAATTGTAGGATGTGTCCATGTCTAAGACCTGAAATGTCACTTCAAAATCCACAGGGCAGATGGTTAGGATCAAATAAATCTCCCCTATCGTGTCCCTTTTGATGCCTTCAAATGCACGCACGCAAACATTGTTGAGCCGGATTCTCTCAGTCCCAATTTCCATTCTTTGCAAAGTTGAGAGAGGGCAGATATCAACCCCAGATCCGCCATCCAACATGACTCTTTTCACATAGTATCCTTCATACTTAACAATCAAATAAAGAGCTTTGTTATGGGCAGCCCCTTCCAGAGGCAAGTCATTTTGGCTGAATGAGATCTGATTGACTTCAAAAACTCATTCTGCCATTCTTTCCAGTTGCTCAACAGTGGTTTCCATCGGAACATATGTTTCATTGAGGGTCTTTATCAACACTTTCTGATGCTCATTCTAACTTATCAGTAGAGACAATATTGAGACCTGGGAGGGAGACTTCTGGAGTTGGTCAATTATATCATAGTCCGAGGTTTTCATTTTTCGGAAGAATTCCTCGGCCTCTTCAGCACTAACTGGCTTTTTAAGTGGAAAACGCTTCTGTTTGGCATTGTTCACTTCTTCCAGATTGAGGTGCTTCCCAGACGGGTTTGTTTCATTCACTTCCCCCATGATTTCTTTTCCCTTGTACACCACTATCGCTTTGTTGTAGTTCCAGGGGATGGCAGTGCGATCCTTCATGGACTTCTGTGGTGCGCGGCTGATAACCACGAGCTCAGTCAGCCTAGGTTAAATTACTGGCCCCCGCGCCACATAAATCCCCTTTAGTACGTACATTTTCGGTACTGTCAGTGTGACCTTGTTCTGCTCAAACCTTTTGGGGAGACTCAACACAAATTGTTCTTTCCTGGGTGCCCTGGGAACATATAGAATGGCATCTTTAGGAGGTATTGCCCCGGTCTTGGTTTCCATAACTTTTTCTACGTTTTGAGGAATGGGATTGTTTATCTTCTCATCATTAGCTTGTTTTGCTGCCGTTTTAGGCTTCTTTTCAACATCGGCAATAGTAATGATAGCTTTCAAAGCTGGGTCAAACTCTTTGTCTTCATAGATCATCCCAATAACTGGCCCTTTGTTGTGAGCTGGTAATGGGTTGTTGGTTATATTGGGGACCTCTTCATCCCTTAACACTACCCATTTTTGTTCTATCACATTTTCAACTGCCCTTTTTAGGGTCCAACAATCCTTAGTGTCGTGCCCTTCTGCCCCTGAATGATAAGCACATTGGCTATCGGATCGGTAGGAGGCCGACTCTGGTTTTTGCCTGTTTGGAGGTACGGGCTACAATAGACCCATGTGGATCAACTTTAGGAAGAGGCTGGAATACGACTCACCAATGGGTGTGAAATTTGTTCTTTTGGGTGGCTCACGGGCACGGGCATTATATGGAAAATTAGTTTGTGGGGGATGAGGATTATATGGAGCTTGATGAGGAGGGTTATTTCTAGGAGGTGGAGCCCAGTTTTGGTTAAACTGTTGTTGTGGCCGAGCGTATGGCTGGCCATTCATAACCGTATAAGGCTGAGGAATCATAGCATAAGCCGCATCCTACTGAGGATAATAATGTTGCGGGGTGTTTGGAGGGAAGTAACCTCGGGGCTGACGGGGGTTTCTCAGACGTGAAGCCGCCATTGCCACTTCTTCTTTCTTTTTTCGGTTTGTCGCGCCCCCTGGCCGCTCTGGATTTCTTGAGAAGTAGCTCTTATAATCGACTGGCTCAGGATGCGACCCGTTTTCAAACCATTCTCTACCATTTCCCCAATCTTTATGGCTTCCGCAAATGGCTTGCCCATAGTGGACATCATGTTTTGGAAGTAATCAGCCTCTTGGGCTTGCAGGAAGACACTGACCATCTCGGTCTCATCCATTGGGGGTTTCACCCTGGCAGCTTGTTCACGCCACTTGACAGCATATTTTCGGAAGCTCTCTGAAGACTTCTTTTTGAGATTAGATAGAGAATATTTGTCTGGAGCTACGTCTATGTTGTACTGGAATTGTCTGACAAAATCTCGAGCCAAATCATCCCATATGTGCCAGCGAGATATGTCTTGATCCATATACCACTCGGATGCAATGCCGACTAGACTCTCTCCGAAATAAGCCATTAGGAGTTCTTCTCTTTCACCTGCCCCTCTTAATTGATTGCAATACCTCTTGAGGTGGGCTATGAGGTACCTGTGTCCATCATACTTTTCGAACTTAGGAGTCTTAAAACCAATGGGCAGATGAACATGCAGGAACATACATAAATCAGCGTAGGATACGCTCTTCTGGCCACTTAAACCTTGTATATTCTTGAGGCTTTGTTCCATGCTTCTCATTTTATGAGTGATTTCCTCTTGCTAGGGATTCTTTGTAGCTCTCTCTTGTCCTGCGTAAACTCATACCGAGGTTGTTGAGGGCAGGAGTTGATGTTTTATACGTCAATACCACACAAGAGGGGGTGATTTGTGTGGTACCCAATTTTCGCTTAACTTGATTATAGAAGGACCTGGTTCTTCTATGTGTTCCAACTACTACTGTTTGCGGAATAATAAGTAAAGAAAATAAAGAACACAAAGATATTTACGAGGAAAACACCTAGCTCAAAAGGTGAAAAAACCATGACCTACTGCTCAGTAGGATTTTCCCAAACTTCCACTAAAATCACTGAGCCAAAAACTGCATTTACGAAAACTCTTTTGTAAACCTAGGATTAACTCTAATCCCGTTGTGGCACGCAACCTCAACTGTTGTGACAACTTCAAGTTAACTCTAACTTGAACACTCTAGGTACCTAATATAATTGTTTCTATAAAAGCTGAAAGGTATAATGTAAAATCACCTACTACAATTGAACTAGAATAAAAGATAGACACTTGGAACTTGTTCTTCTATCTAGTTCAAGTAGTTTCAGGATTGCACGCTTAAATCACACATAAATTGCTTGCAAAATCGCCTTGCTCTTTTGCTCTCAATTTAAGTTTAACTTCTGCTTATGTGCATTACCTGTAAAAGAGAACAACACTGATATTTAATGGGTTAGTAATTAGAGATTGACTAGGATTCAATTGCTACTCTTCTATCGTAGAAGAGTTCAAGTTGATCTCAAACTCTAACACTATCCTCTTCCTCAATTGTGTTCTCTTCATGTAAGGAGTCTTTCTCTCCTTATCCAATATGAAACCTTTTCGATCAGATTAGGAGATATTACTTCTGATAAGTTAGATTTATCTCCTTCACATGCATCTCACATGTTTGGGTTGATCATGGTTGTGCTTCACAAGATGGACCTAGTCCATGTCTGAGTTCTTTTGTCAGTCTTCAAAACTTCACTTGTACTTGGGTCAACAAATTTCCCCTTTTTGATGATGGCAAACTCTGTGCTTTTTTACTTACTTGGATCCTGTAAGAACTCAGCTTAACCACCAATACAAAGTTTAGAAAATTCACTTATCATTAAGGACCAGGTTAATTAGGTTATAAATATCACTTATTCAGAATATGTAAAGCACAATATCTCTTCCCCCTTTGGCATCATCGAAAAGTTGCATACAAAGTGTGAGTCCCAGATTTTAATAAGTACTCATGGCCACTGGGGCAACTGCAAGTGCAATCATGGATTAATCATCAGTAATCGAGCAAACATATTTAAACTATCAAGGAAATATTAACATTTAACAAGAGCAAAAACAGTAGATATCATTGATAGAAGATATGTTGCTACCACAACCCACAACCAAAAAGCAAAAATATTCAAAACATGAGCAAAAATAAAGAAAAATCCCTAATCCGGGTCACTGAAGGTACTAGACAGGTTCAGGAGATAAAGGATAGAATTCCTAAGGCTTGGAAGAGCTAGAGGGTTGGTTTTGGGCTTGGAGAAGATTCAGCATATTTTGAAGAATTCCATCATTTTTCTCTTTTTCCTTGGTGAGCTCAGTTCTGAGAGCATCCCTCTCAGATTCCACCTCTTCCACACGAGCCTTTAGCCTAGCTATCTCGGCATCCTTGGCTTCACTTGGATGAACCATGTTCATTTGGGATGGCATCGACTAAGTAGTCATAAGCAATCACAGTATTAATACCAAAGTAATCCTTGCTTGTAGCCATTTGCCATTTCTTTAGAGGCACATCGCACCTATCCAGAACTGTAGTCAGAATAAAGCCATAGGGGGTAGCATGAGCCTTAGAGACATTGATAACCCTGTCTAGTAGCTTGATGATGAATGCATGCCAATTGATGTTCCTTCCACTTTCAGGGCACTCCATCAGAACTAAGTCCATATAATTTGCAATATGCCTTCTCTCCTGCCTGGGCAGTAGGCACTTGTTGACAAACTCAAAAATTACTTTGTGATATGGCTTCATTTCACTCTTGTGCACAAACTTGGCCTCATTCACTTCTTCATCACAAAATCTCCTAGTGATTGTAAGGGCGAATGGAAGGGAATCCATACTTGGCCATCTCTGTCTGGTGTAATCATCATATCCCCCAGCAGGGATGTCTAGAATCTCTCCCAGTTTCTCTGCATCAAATGTCACTTGAACTCCTTTGACTTTGTTTGTAACTCTGCCATCTTTGACTTCAGCATTTGCCATGAATTCAATGATTTTATTTCTGGCCAATCTCCCATCCATCTAAAGGACCATATCCTTCCAGCCTTGAGCGGCCAGTGTGTCAACCAAACGAACTATCCCTGGTTCCACCAAATCTTTCAGCAATCTTCCCTTAAAAAAATTTCTTTTGCCAAACATGGCAAGCTTGTCTTGTTCACCATCAGTCTCATTTTCTTCTTCACCACTCCATTCCTCATCTTCAAAAACTCTAACTTGTTTACTTTTCACTACAGACCTTGTCCTCTTGGCCAATGAAGGTTCAGCAGCCTCAGACACAGAGAAAGACTTCTTGAAAGAAGTCTTGGACTTTTTGGGCTTGGGGGTCTGAACCTCCACTATTGTAACTTTCTCCTGATGGACCTGTTCCATCTCCTCAATATCAACAGTTTCTGAGGACTCTGCAACCTTACCCTTTCCTTTATCCATCATTTTTTTCTTACTTTCGGCCAGAGCCTTTTGTAGATCACTCGCACTCTATTTCACCCTGCTTCTTATGGCTCTTCCTTTGGGCAAGGAAGTTTCAGTAATTGTTGAGGAGGAAGCCTTTTCTTTTCTTGGAGGGTTTAGGGGCACTGGGGGCTTTTGGTGTGGGAGTTCTCCTTTTCTTTGGATCGTAACTTGTCCCTCCCTTTTTCAAAAGGTCTGTTATGGTCTCTTCAGTTGATGAACCAGGTTCATCTCCCTGTGCACTTAAATTAACTAACCCTTCAGCAGCTTTACCAAAACCACTTCCCTTGACTTCATGCCACTTTCTTCAACATTTTCTTGTACAACCCCACAAATAGCAGGTACAGACAAATCAGCAGTGGGTGATTGATCAACCACTCCTTTTCCTTTTCCCCTCTCGTCACCATATTCACCCTCTCTCTCTCTTCTTCTTTTTCAGATTTCTTTTTACCTCCACTCCTTCTTAACTCAAGTAATTCCACATCCCTGATAGGCCCAACCAAAACAAACCTATTTTCTAAATTCTCAGTCAAGGAAGAACTTACCTTAGAAGGGGATTCTTGAGTCTTCTCAGAGTCAGAAGACCTAGGTCCTTCCCCCTCACTTGCAGATTTGTATGACTCAGAATCAGAGTTAGAATCAGAGTCTTGAGCCTAACTTTCCTTTAATTGCTCATTCAATTTCTTTGAGAGAGCACCAAATGCCACCACTTTGCGAGCAAGCATTTTTACTCTTCTTAGCCTGTGTTTGGGAGATATGCTAGGTGGAGGAGGGGTAGATGAATCAAAGGGAGTGGGCTGTGGAGGAGTTCTAGGGTTGTCTTCTGGGTTTGTCATTATAGCTGATTTCTTGAGAGAATTAGTGAGTTAAAGCTTTGGAGAAAAAAGCAATTGAGAGTGAAAAAGATTTTTGACGGTTTTGACCTATGAGGGTGGCAAGAATTATTGATGAGTATTTAAAGGGAAATACTCATTTAATGGGAAACGGTAGCTTTAGCGGTCAATTGGAGGTTTAATCAACCTAAAATTGCAGGTTGAACGAACGATTAGGCTTCCCTAGATTTTAGGCAATTTTTGTGGTTAGATTCTAATGAGGACGGAACTGGTTCAAAAACAAACGGATAGGATTTTCTAGAGAGTTGAAGAATTGTTGTAGGACTCTGCTCATGATTTAAATATTTATATTTATAATTGTGCAGAGTGTAGAAAACATACCTTGGCATTCAGATGAACCAATACTGATGAACCAGGTTCTTCATTTAGAATTCTCTTGACCATGCCTCAATTTACCAAAATAGAGAAAAATTTGTAAGAGATCAGTGAGCCATATTAACACATGTAACAGGAGTATACTATTTACAGTATGAAGCTAAGTAAAAATTAATCTAGATATTTACACAAGTTCAGATTTCCTAGCCAAAAAAAAATTCAAATTTTTGTTTTTTTTTTCATTGTGCATTCTGAGATGGTCCTACTAGGTGATCTTAATCATCCCTAATTCCAACTTGTTCCTTTCAAAGTTTTCTCTACTTAGTGCTTTAGTAAAGATGTCAGCAATTTGTTTATTAGTAGCACAGAATTCTATGGTGATCAATCCTTTCTCATAGTTATCTCTTAAGAAGTGATGTCTAACATCTATGTGCTTAGTCCTTTTATGATGAACAAGGTTCTTTGTCATACTTATAGCACTAGTGTTATCACAGAAGATAGGAATGCAATCAACTTCAATGCCAAAATCTATCAGCTGATGTTTGATCCATAGCAATTGAGTACAACAAGAGGCAGCAGCAACATATTCAGCCTCAACAGTGGATAAAGCCACTGAATTCTGCTTTTTAGTGGCCCATGATACAAGGCATGAACCAAGAAAATTAGTCATACCTGAGGTGCTCTTCCTATCCACAAGGAAACCTGCATAGTTAGCATCAGCACACCCTACTAGATTGAAATTACTACCTTTAGGGTACCACAGACACAGATCAGTAGTGCCTTTCAAATATCTCAATATCCTCTTGACAACAGTCAAGTGAGATTCCTTAGGATTTGCCTGAAAACGAGCACAAATCCCTACACTGAAAACTATGTCAGATCTGCTAGCAGTAAGATACAAAAGTGATCCAATCATACCCCTATACAACTTCTGATCAACAGATGAACTAGGTTCATCTATGTTCAATTTAGTAGTTGTTGCAATGAGAGTGCCCATTTCCTTTGATTCATCCATTTTAAACTTTTTAATCAACTTTTTTGCATATTTCTGCTGATGGATCATGGTTCCATTTGGGTTTTGTTTGATCTGTAAGCCTAAGAAAAAGTTACGCTCACCCATCATACTTATTTTAAACTCACTCCCCATTAATTTGGCAAAATCCTTACTTAGTTTGTCGGTGGTTGCCCCAAAAATTATGTCATCAACATATATTTGTACCATAAGAAGATCCTTACCTTTTTCCCTCAAGAATAGAGTACTGTCAATTTTACCTCTTTTGTAGCCATGTTCAAGCAGGAATTTGGACAGTCGTTTATACCATGCTCTAGGAGCCTGCTTGAGTCCATAGAGTGCCTTGTCTAATTTGTACACATGTTCCGGACACTCCTTGCTTTCAAACCTTGGAGGTTGTTTAACAAACACTTCTTTTTTTAGGTAGCCATTCAGGAAGGCACTTTTGATATCCATCTGATGAAGAGTGAATTCCATGTGTGATGCAAAGGCTATGAGGAGTCTTATTGCCTCCAGTCTTGCAACTGGAGCAAAGGTCTCATCATAATCTATGCCCTCCTCTTGGATATAACTTTGGACTACCAGTCTTGCCTTGTTTCTTATAACTGTTCCATCTTCATAAAGCGTGTTTCTGAAGACCCATTTAGTGTCAATTACTGATGTGTCCTTGGGTCTTGGAACTAGATGCCAAACTTGACTTCTCTCAAACTGATTGAGTTCATCTTGCATTGCATTTACCCAATCTGCATCCTGCAAAGCCTCAACAATATTTTTAGGTTCAATAAGAGATAGGAAAGAATCAAAAGCACACAGATTCTTTAATTGTGATCTAGTTTTAACTCCAGAGGTTGGATCAGTGATTATGTTCTCAATGGGATGAGAACTTTGATACTTGTGAGGTTTCACAACCAATCTGCTTGATGTTTCTCCCATGTTATGTTGTTGAGGAACAGAGTCATGAACATATTGTTTTAGGAGATTGGTTTTAGTTCCTCTTTGTTCAGTTCCCCTTGTCAGATTGCCCTAGATGGAAGAACCTGTTCCATCACATGTTCCTTCTTTTGGTGCAACTTTATCTTGAGCTGAGACTTCACTCAAATCTTTTATCAGCCCAATAGCTTCATCCTCATGTTCTTGTCTCTCAGAAAGAATGTTAGTTTCATCAAAAACTACATGTACACTTTCTTCTACACACAAAGTTCTTTTACTGAATACTTTATCAGCTTTGCTATGTGAAAAATATCCCAAGAATACTCCCTCATCACTTCTGGGATCAAACTTACTTAGGGAGTCCTTTCCATTATTGTGCACAAAGCACTTGCATCCAAATGCCCTAAGATGGGATTTATTTGGTTTTCTCCTTTTAAGTAACTCATAGGGAGTCTTCTCTACAAGAGGTCTAGTCATGCATCTATTAATGATGCAACATGTAGTATTTACAGCCTATGCCCAGAAGCTATGGGGCAGTTTACTAGAAAGAAGCATAATCCTAGCCATATCTTCAAGAGTCATATTCTTTCTTTCAACTACTCCATTTTGTTGAGGAGTCCTAGGGGCAGAAAAGTTATGATCTATACCATGCTCACCATAAAATTCAGCAAACTTAGCATTTTCAAATTCAGTTCCATGATAGACCTGATTGATGCAAGTTGATTACCTATGAACCAGTTCCATCGTCCTGGTTGTGCTTACTATTTTCTTGCTTTTAAAGGATGATCTTACCTGCTTTCCCCTTGCACAGGCCTTACAAACTTTGTCTTCCTTGAACTTGATGTTAGATAACTCTATCACCAGGTCCTTGGAGACTAATTTGTTAAGTTGATTCAGACTTGTATAACCAAGTCTTTTGTGCCATAGGAGGGGATCATTGTCCAACACACTCAAGCAAGTAAGTTCATTTCCTGAAAGAGTGGACAAATCTGCAATGTAAATATTGTTAACTCTTTTTCCCTGCAAAACAATTTTGTCAGTAGTAAGATTAATCACAAAGCATTTGATAGAGGTAAATGCTACAAGGATACCTCTATCACACAGTTGTGATACACTAATTAGGCTATATTTCAAGCCATCTATCAAGTAGACATTCTCAATGGAATATGAGTCTGTCTTACCTACCTTTCCAACCCTAATAATCTTACATTTCTTCCCATTTCCAAAGGAGACATTACCTCCTTTTAAGTCCTCAAGTGAAAGGAACTGGTTTTTGCTTCCAGTCATATATTTTAAGTAGCCACTATCCATGTACCATATTTGGCTACTTCCCTTCACTTGGACCTGCAAAAAGAAATCAGGGATTAGTCTTAGGAACCCAAACTAGTTTGGGTCCCTTTCTATAAGCAAAGGGGTAAATTAAATTCCTTTTGGCCCACCCAGGCAGCCTATTTTTCTCTTGGACAAAGGTTTTGTTCTTTTGACTGGCCTTTTCTTTTGCATTACATTCATTTTTGTAATGACCACTCTTGCCACAGTGTGTGCAGATTTTGTTTTCATTAAGAGTGATGTACTTTCTTTTGGGGTCCCATTTAGGTGCTTGGGTCCCATAGCCAAGTCCTCTCTTGTTGCTACTGTGGTGTTCTTGAAGCCAGGATAGTGCATCAGAAGCCTTATTCTATTTGCAAGTTTTGTCTAGTTCATGCTTTACCTTCACTAGGTCTTCTTTTAAGACTGTTATCTGCTCATCTTTCTTATACAACTCATCATTAATCTTTCCTAGATTTTCTTCTAAGGTGAGATGTGTATGATCAGCTTTCTTCTTACCTGTTAGTAATTTTAGTTTTAAATTTTTAGACCTAAGTTCTAAGACACTGGTGTCAAGTTCAAGAACCTGGTTCTTCAACTCAGCATTTTTATTGTCACTCTCATTAGCCCTAGATTCTAGATTTTTGCACTTGGCTTTTAAGATCACACACTCCCTAGATAGTTGTTCCTTCTCATTGTTAATTACCTTATATACATCGATGAAGTCTAGCAATAGTTCAGATAACCTTTCTTTAAACAGAATTTAATCTTGTCTTTGAGATGAATCACACTTACCTCTTGTTCATCATCTGATTTACCGATGGCCATAAGTGCTTGTTCATCTCCAGCTTCATCTTCTGAATCCTCATCTGATGTTTCTCCCCAAGCAGCAACCATAGCCTTTGTTGATCATTTGTTCCTTTTGAGTTGAACCTGTTCCTTCTTCCTGTTCCTTCATTCAGCACTTTCCTTCTTCCATTCAATTTCCCACTGAGGACAGTTCTTGATCATGTGATCAGTCTTGCCACATTTGTAGCAACCCTCGTTGGTCTGTTTCTCAAGAGCCCTTGGTTTGTTGAAGGTTGTACCTCTTGAAGAACCATTTCCTCTCATTAGCTAATATTTGAAATCCCTTGTGATCATGGTCATTTCATCATCCTCCAGATCTGCACCTTCAGCTAATGTGAGAGCCAGACTCCTTTCCTTCTTGGGTGCATCCATTTTCATGGTTTGACTTCTCAGTTCATAGGCAGTGAGATTTCCAATCAATTCATCCAACTTGAGAGTAGTAATGTTCTTTGATTCCTGAATAGCAGTGATTTTGCTTTCCCAAGTTACTGGTAAGACCCTTGTCAGGATTTTCTTAACTTTGTCTTCTTCAAGGATAATTCTCCCAAGAGATTTAAGTTCATTTGTTAGTGTTGTGAACCTTGTGTACATCTCTTGGATAGTTTCTCCTTCCTTCATAGTGAAATTCTCATATTGAGAATATAGCAGTGTTCCTCTTGATCTCTTTACTTGAGGAGTTCCTTCATGAGCCACTTGTAAAGTGTCCCATATCTCCTTAGCAATGGTACAGCTTAGAATCCTGCTGTACTCGTCTGGACCCAGTCCACACACAAGCTATTTCTTGGCCTTTGCATTCTTTTCCCATTTCTTCAAGTCTTCAGCAGTGTAGTCAGCTCTTGTCTTTGGCACGTCCACTCATTCAGCATTCTTCTTTGTAGTAGCTAGGGGACTATCAGTGACTATGTCCCAGAGTTCATAGTCTTCTCCTATGATGTGATCTCTCATCCTGTTCTTCCACCAAGAATAGTACTGGCCATTAAAGAGTGGGGGCCTAGCAGTGGATTGCCCTTCCCAGTTTCCAGGTGGTGCACTCATCTTGATCTTTTCCAAAGGTGTTAACCTCTTCAAGGATAACCCGCTCTGATGCCAATTGATGTTTATACATCAATACTACACAAGAGGGGGGTGATTTGTGTGGTACCTAATTTTCGCTTAACTTGATTATAGAAGGACCTGGTTCTTCTATGTGTTCCAACTACTACTGTTTGTGGAATAATAAGTAAAGAAAATAAAGAACACAGAGATTTTTACGTGGAAAACACCTGGCTCAAAAGGTGAAAAAATCATGACCTACTACTCAGTAGGATTTTCCTAAACTTCTACTAAAATCACTAATCCAAAAACTGCATTTACAAAAACTCTTTTGTAAACCTAGGATTAACTCTAATCCCGTTGTGGCACACAGCCTCAACTATTGCGACAACTTCAAGTTAACTCTAACTTGAACACTCTAGGTACCTAATACAATTGCTTCTATAAAAGCTAAAAGGTACAATGTAAAATCACCTGATCACCTACTACTAGAATAAAAGATAGATACTTGGAACTGGTTCTTCTATCTTGTTCAAGTAGCTTCAGGATTGCACGCTTGAATCACACATAAATTGCTTGCAAAATTGCCTTGCTCTTTTGCTCTCAATTTACGTTTAACTTCTGCTTATTTGCATTACCTGTAAAAGAGAACAACACTGATATTTAATGGGTTAGTAATTAGAGATTGACTGGGATTCAGATGCTACTCTTCTATCATAGAAGAGTTCTAATTGATTTCATACTCTAACACTATCTTCTTCCTAAATTGTGTTCTCTTCGTGTAAGGAGTCTTTCTCTCATTATCCAATATGTAATATTTTCAATCAGATCAGGAGATATTACTTCTGATAAGTTAGATTTATCTCCTTCACTTGCATCTCACATGTTTGGGTTGATCATGACTGTGCTTCACAAGATGGACCTGGTCCATGTCTGAGTTCTTTTGTCAGTCTTCAAAACTTCACATGTACTTGGGCCAACAGGAGTTTAGGGTTACATGAGTCGTGTCCAATGGAAAGGGCGGTGTTTGGAAAGTAAAGAATGATGGCTCAAAACTTGGCCTGGGCAAGGTTGGCTGTATCATAGCTGAAGTTGGTAGTGCAGTGAATATGTTAGAAGATACTCCCGAAACCAGAACCTGGGGGCGAACCTCAGAAGGCGTTCCGGTGAAATGGGCTGAGATAGTGGGGTATCCTAATAGGGTGGTGGGGTAATTTATGGGGATGTTAGAGGTCCCACTTGTTCTAGGAATCAGTTCAGGAAAACCAAGTATTGCACTAGGCGGATCTCTACTGTTAGACCAAGCCTCCCACATTTCCAACATGCGGAGACACAGTGCCCTGTTCTCTTTAGCAGCTACTGACTCTAACGTCGAGATCACCGACAACGGGTTATCATATGAGGGGATGATTGTTGGTAGCTGAATTTCTGACGTCATTTCGACATTTCCTTTAGACCTTATAAAGTATGGGTGCAAAGTCAGGTTACCACAAAACCAACCACCTTAAAGAACAGAATCTAATCTCAACAGCAGACACATCAAACCGATTAGTTTGAGGCAATTAACACATAGGGTATCGCACGTTGGGGAATGAAATGCACCTAAACAGTTAAATGTGTTTCTACATGTTTTGCAACGGTTGCGTGTCTCATCCCGGCTTTGGTCTATCTCCCAAACATTTGCATCTTTCTTTTTCTTTTGGCGCTTTTATTATTTGCTCTCTTTTCTTTGCAGTCTCTCATTATTTTCTCTCCTATTCTTGTTTTCTCTCTTATTTTAGTTTTCTCTCTTTTCTTGTTTTCTCTCTTATTCAAGTTATTTAAAACCTATGACCGGACGATAGAGATTGTCAATGTATCACGACGCCACGTGAATCAGATCATCACGTAGTTCAAAGGATAAATGCGAAATAAATAAATAATTTTTTTGGGTTTTTTTTCAAATTTTCATTAAAACAAAAAACTTCTATTTTTTCTCTATTACAAAGACTCGATCATACATACTTAAGAATTGAAAAACTAAAACATACTCAAAACAGACTCAAGGAATGAAAATACAGACTCGAAAAGAGAAAAAAAATAATCAGGAGTACATAAGTGCCCCCAATCCTGCCCTAGGGACACCATTTGGTCTTGCCGCGGGCCTACGTGCCATGTCTTCCTGGAGGCGATAGAGGTTATCCATTATCTGGCGAACAAAGATCATTACTGTGGCGAAGAACATGGACCTGGTCATGTCCTCGCATTCATTGCACTTCATCATAATGTAGTCGGCAATTCTTCTAACCCTTTCCCTGATGATGCCCTTCTCTTGTAACAACCGCCCAATCTCCTAAGACCTAGCCTCCAAAACCTGGGTGGCCGTATGATTCTGCTCTTGCAAATGTTGTAGGTCTTCCTCAAAATGTTCCATCAAAGTGTAGCAGTGTTCTCTTTAGGCTTTGAAACTCTTGGCTTGTTTAGTCATTTCACCCTCAAGGCTATTAAGCACATTTTTACAGCCCATGACCCCTCTGTCATATCTTTCCTTCAACTATCCAATGAAATTTGCCCGTTCTTCTGCATTTCTAGCCAACTTTGTTCGAGCTTTCGCTAGCTCAGCCTCGGTATTTTGCAAATCATCCTCATAGTCACATACTTTCTATGTAAGGCTATAGATGAGCTTTTCATCTTTTCTGCTTTTGACAGGATTCTCAGCTACTATTTTCATTCTCCGAATTTGGGCCCGAAGAACTTCATTTTTCTTGGGCCAACCTTCTCCTTTCACCTTCAGCTTCTTGCGCCTGTATATCATTATTGAATACGACGTTTCTCAATTTTTCTTCCAAAGTGTGAATGGTAACTTGATATTTTTTCTCCTTCTCTCCCTAGGCCAACCTTTCCCAGATTTTATCATCAAAAACTTGGACATGAGGTCTTTTAGCAGGCCTTTCAGGCTCGGGCTCTGGCTCATTATTCGCACAAGACCTTCTCTCAACCACGCAGCATAACCTGGATCCACTTCTCCTCTTGCAAGATCTGGTACCTGGGTGTCACTTTTCAGATATCGGCAACCATTCCAATCCCGTTGGACTAAAGCCTTAGGTAGTGTTGCTTCTGGGTATAGATCAATGACTTGGGTACTCAAACCTACATCTTTGGGTATCACTTGATATCTTCCCAGTTGACTTAGAACTCTTTGCGGTGCATATGATTGGATACTTCTTAGACCCATTATCATTAGGTAGCCTTTTGAAGTCGTCATGTATATGACTTCCATTATCAGAAGCCATCCTAAGGTCCATTCAATCTGACTTGCCTTTAGAGTTCTTAAGTGGGAGACCTAGGCCTCAAACCCTTCTGGAGAATTGTAGTCTTCCACCCTTTCCTCATAATTCTTGATGAAGTTGCTCTCATCTGAACCATAAGTCATGAACTTAGGGTGACGGCGGAGATGTTCGATCAACCACATTTGAAGAAAAATGTTGCAACCCTCAAAGAATTGAGCCCCGGATTTACACAAGGTTAATGCTCGATAAATGTTTGCCAGCACTAACAGAACAAGTGTGTGATCTTTCTTGGTAATGAGGATTTGTGCAATTCTGACCATACGAGTATCCATTGTCTCTTCTACATTCGGAAAGACCATAATTCCCAAAAATGCTACAATGAAAGCGAACCAACGATGAATTTGCCAGAGGATCTTATCTTGTTTGTTTTTTAATCCCTTTTCATGCGTTTCAAACCCAGCTGTGTGCACGAACCTAAAGTACAAGAAGTAGAAAGAACAACATCCTTTGTTTACATGGGCCTTCTTCATTTGCTTGCTGATATTCAGAAGATCAAAGAACTTGTGCATAGAGGGAGCCCTCGGGAATATAAGCTGTTGTTTCCTCAAGTCCTGGCCAAAGTCAATATATCCGGCCATTTCCTCCAAAGTAGGGGTGAGCTTGAAATCTGAGAAACAGAACACGTTGTGGACAGGATCCCAAAAGGTTACCAAAGCTTTGATTAGATCCTCCCGAGGTTCGATTTTCATGATGTCTATAAGGGCACCCAACTGCTCTTTTACCCAATCCTGACCATCTTTATCTAAATCATTCCACCACATGCGAAGCTGCAACTAAGCCTGTTCTATGACCAATTGTGATGGGTTCTGGACAGTATTTATTTGTACCCGTGGAGGGTTAAGGTTAGGGTTTACTCTTGTGGACTCTTTTGCAAAATAAGTTTTCAATTTCTAAAATAAAAATCAACGGACAATGACCCCCCTATGCTACTTTAGCAAAAACGATCGTTTTTGTAAATGTGGCCCCTTCACAATTCCAAACAAATTTTGAGGTTGGGGGAAGGTATTTTATGAAAAAAGACACCTTACTGACAGACTTGCCCGTTCTTCACAAAAATAGCCTTTCGACAATTGAAAAATAATCGAAGGCTATCCCGGCAAGAATGACTTAAGACACAACCAAAGCTGGGTCGGCTTATTCTTTTGACCAAAGCCCTAAACTACACTTTATTTGATTGTTTTTTTGTAAAAAAATGAGGCCGAACCTTATGTGAGTTGCCTACGTATCCCACATCCGGTGAGAATCAGACCTGCCTAGTTCGGTCAATTTTGACATAATTGAAAAATAGGATATTTTACTCACTCTTTTTGAAATACATTTTCCTCTTTTCTTTTCTTTTTTTTTCAAAAATTTTGGTAGAGTTTCGAGGCATTTTCAAATACTGAAATTTTCAGAATCGGGTGAATTTTCTATCCTACCTCACTGTTGTTTTTTCTCTTGATTTTCTTTTCCTAGCCGGTCAACATGCAAGCCGAAACAAATAAATATTCATATAGCACGTAGGATGCATCATGGTCTTTTATTTTGGGTACACCTGTCCTAGACGGACCCAACCCTTGTGTTGAGTCCCCAAGGTCAAATACACGTGATGCAAATAAACGTTCATACTAGGGATCCGGCATAAGGTTATGTTATTCTAAGTTTAAACCTGGGGTAGTGTTCTAGACCTGGCTTACCAGAGCGAACAAACTCGAGCCGAAGAGGGGGCAACGTACCGGGAGCACGAAAGTCTGTCCGGCCTTGTTGCTTGCCCAACCTCATTCTATTTGGTATAACTTCTAACAGAAAGTGGGTCATGCGAACGTGTGCACCGTTTTTTAGAAGACTCAGAAGGGAGGCGTAAGAAGACATTTAAATACATATCAAGTAATATCAAAGCGGTAAATAAATGGCAATTAGCAGATTAGGTACAAAAATACAGTAATATCGACAATAAATAAAGCCAAATAAAAATCATATTTAACAAGCTTGAATTCTTGAACCCTGAACCGGAAGTTCTGGGTTCTCCTCCCCAGCAGAGTCGCCAGAGCTGTCACACCTCTTTTCTACCACCCGAGGGTAATATAAGGGAGTTTTTCCAATTAAAGTGACATTAATCGAAATGGGATTATTTATTCAATTTCAAAGTCGCCACTTGGAATAGTTTCTTTGGGTGTCCCAAGTCACCGGTTTACTTAAAATCCCAAATCGAGGAAATTTTTCGACTTTATTTAAAAGTCTGTGAACCAGAAATTCTAAGTAAGGAATTCTGTTAACCCGGGAGAAGGTGTGAGGCATTCCCGGGTTCCGTGATTCTAGCACGGTCGCTTAGCGATTTATACTTGGCTTAAATTGTTTGACTACTTATTTTTAGGACCTATGTACATTTATCTTTTTACCGCTTTTAATCACTTGATTTATTCATAATGAAAGAATTGAGTTATGCGTACGTATACTCATTTCCTTTGGCGCGTCAAAAATCATGTCACGTGTACGTATCCACAATTAATCACGCTTTATTAATTATTAAGAAAGTTTTGGTCGAAGTTGCGCGAACGCATACCTCGATTTATTTTTAGAACGAAATTTATAATTATGTCACACGAACGTATACATAATCACAATAATAGTCTGAGTCGCGCCTATAGCAAACTACGAGTGTTTTCAAAGGCGTTTTTTTATACTAAGTTAATATTAATGTGAGGGCCATAGGTTATGGATTTTATTTGCGTATGGCACACCTCAATTTATTTTAAAAGGAATCATACTCAGTTAAGGTGATCTATGGATGTTTATAAGAGATTATTGTTCTAATCTAAATTGAGGCTCTACTGTATGAACTATGATTTGACGAAAGGCTAATGTGGAAATCCAAATGTTATGGAATTTGCTTGTTAACAACATATGAACAACAATTGTGACTATTATTGATAGTGATGACTTTACAAATTGGGCTGAAAGTCTTCAATCGATTAAAGGCCCCAAAAAATGAGTTCATATTTTATTGGGTCAAAGTTAAGACCTTTCAATAGGTCCGGGGTACATGAAGGGGGGCTCACAATGAAGCTCAAAAATGTTTTGCCTTTCTGAGAGCTATCAAGTCTTTGTGAGTGTTGAAGCCATAGCTCACTAATTCATACCACTTAAATGGGCTAATTATTAAGACCATTTACTTTCTAAATAGTCTATGAGTTGGCCTATTCGGATAAGCCACAACCCAAATCATAGCTAAAAGAAGTGGTTACTTTCTAAATAGTTCATGAATTTCCAACCAATAAACATAATATTCACATTTTTTTACCACCAAATGCTAAAATTAAATGAGTGTTGCACAATCAAGATTTCCACTAGAACTGCATATTCAAACAGATATAACATATATGTTCATGCCCATTTTGATTTTCAATTTGTCTAGCAGGTACTAATCAACATGCATATTTCTTTTTTAGCACTGTAGAAACGCTAAAAAAACTACAATAGTTACTCATAAAGCAGCGTGAGGATATAATCATTTTTACACACTGTAGTAATGCTGAAACATTTCTACCAAATATAATCAAGCATCAGTCATAGCTTATTTTGACCATACCCAACACGTATGGAAAGCTCACATATTAACAAACAGTAATTTTAAAACACTGGACAGAATAACATGGAGGTAGAAAAGACTGAAAGTAAACATTTTTAAACTAGACTACTTAGCCTAAATTCAGCATATGCAAAAGGTGTTATTCAAATCCTATCAACACCGAATATCCTGGCTATTTCATGAATTCACACTACAAGACTTTAATGTAACTACATATCAACTAATAAGAAAGCCAAAAAAAGAGCAGTAATCAAATGACTTAGAAATAAACATCGAAAAGAAACAAAATGTGTAAATATAAACTCCAAAACTCCATGGCAGCAAGACACTCTTCAAAACAAGTTTTCATTCATGATTCAAGGCTCAAGATATACCTGGTTACAAAGAATAAGAACAAGGTTGTGAATCTTCAAGGAAAAAAGCAGCAAGAACAGAGCAGAAAACCAATGAAACTAAGCAGCAAAACCCAGCAATATCACAACATTCAACCTCAAGCCATCTTGCAACTCAAGAACCCAGAAATTTCAACGGAAAAATTTATTCTAACTTAGGTCGAGATCAGCAAGGAAATTGATCAGCTATCAATGGAACAGTAACTGAACTTTTAGTGCCCTTTTTTAGGTTTCTGAAAATTTGATCTATGTATGTGTGTGTGTGTATAAGTGAGTGATTTTCTTTTATAGAGTGCACAAAAAGGCATCAAAAAGGAATATTCTAACCTAAAATTCTGAAATCCAGAATAGTACAGCCTCTTTTTTTACAGCTGTCTGTCCTTTTCCCACCCAATTTCAGCATATTTTGCTAAAATGGGGACAGCTATCCAAAATACTAGAACCTTCTGACTTTTTACCTTATGCAAAATCAATTTTACCCTTACATTTGCTAAATATTTCAGTTTCAAATAATTCAGACCTAAATTTAGCTTGTTCGATTTACTCATTAGCCCCTACTAGAACCTTCTAGAACCAATCCCTAATTTGATTTCTAATTTACTCTTTAAGGTTTTCAATATTACTTTTTCAAACCCCTTCAATTCCCAAACGACATTCAAAAATCAGAAATCCAACAATCAAAAATCAAGAATGACAGCAAAAATGAGCTACTAATTAGACCTAACTAGATTAATGAACTAATTTAAAAAAAATTGGTTCGATATAATTAGGCTAACTATCATGCAATTAACTTAAATAAACTTATTTTAATTGAACTAACAAAATTAATAGCTAACGCAAACTAAGGATTCAGAAAAAGAAAAAAACATTAAGAAACAAATAAATGGGAAAAGAAAGCATACTGATTTTGGACTAAAAATGAGTGAATAATTGAGATGCAACAAATGAGCCATTGGGCTTTGGCACTTGGCTGGCCAGTTACTGCCGATGGACCACAATCCGGTGGGTTATTTTTTTGGAAATAAACCAAAATCGACATCAATCATTCGTTCTTGTTAAGAACGATCGACCAATGCAAGTTTTGGGTCAAAACTTTGAAGAAACGGCGGCGGAACAGAAAAGGGCAAAATTAGGGTTTTGGAGATTTCTCATATTTGAAATTCAAGGAATTTGGGTGGTTTTATGGTGAAATGGAGTGGAGATATGAGGTGAGGGGAATGTGGTAGTTGTTTGGTGAAGTTTTGGAGGTTATTGGAGGTCGACCGCCGCCATAGGCGATTTCCGGCGGCGGTTTAGGGCGGAGGTGAGAGAGAGGGGTGAGAGAGGTGAGAGAGACGGAGAGTGAGGGGTTTTGGGGGGTCTCATTTTAAGACAGTTATATATTAAACGAACACCTAGTTCCGAGCCGTTGGATCAAAATAATCTAACGACTGTGATTGAAAGACCAAGAAACGGTGCCATTTTGGGTTAGTGGGGGGCGGTACGGGGTTAGACTATTTTGGGCTTGGACTTGGGTTAATTTGGAACGAATTTGGCATTTAGAAAGGCCCAAATTCAGAAACAAAATTCTTTTTTTCAATTAACCAATTATTTCCTTTTTCTTTGTTTTCCTTTTTTCTTTTTTCCTTGATTAAAAATCCTAAACTAAATTCCTAAATTAATCTAAAAAAATTATAAAATAAAACTAATTATCTAATTACAATAATTATAAAAACTACTTGATCCTAAAGTAGAAGAGAAAAATCACTAATCTAAAAATTAAACGGTAAAAATGTAAAAGTGAACCATTTTTGTGATTTTTATTTTTCAATAAAACAATTAATTAAAACAAAAAAATCTAAATGCAATGCATGGTATTTTTGACATTTTTTTATGATTTTTTACAAGATTAAATGTGCACGAAAAATGCAAACAATTAATAAACATCCTACAAAATCCTCAAAAATGGCAAAAAATTGAAAAAAAAATCTATTTTCTTTTATTTTATAGGAGCAATTCATATAGGGCAACAATCACATGCTCACAAGCTTGGAGTGGCTTCCCCCTCTAGCTTGGGGGGAGGGAGGTGTTGGGCTGCCTAAAGTCTCAGAAAAGAGCCCAATAGATTAGCTATTTTTACTGTAAAAATTGCACGGGGCGACCTATTTGGTCGCCCCCATTTAACTTATACCCATTTTTTAAAAAACTTTCAACTTGTACCCACTTCTTAAACAATTTCAGCCTGCTTTCTCCTCCTCTTTCTCCTCCTTCGTATTCTTCTTTCTTCTTCTACAACGATCCTCTGGAAAAATATGCCTCTAAGTGATAACAGTTTTAACATTTGTGGTTGTTCATATCAGTTAGAATATTGAGTGCCAATTCTTACTACTTAAAGTTATATATTTTGTCTCGTTTAATCACCACTTCACTCACACATGTTAGTTTTGCAGGCTTCAACACAATACAATTGTGTTATTTGAATCCAACAAGCTGTTATGCTTTGTGTTGTTGTCTCGATAGAATTCTTCGATTCCTCTAGGATTAATTCTCGAAGATGGTGAGACCAATGCGTTGACAAACTTAAACGTGAGTGAAAACTACGGATATCTTGTATACTGCGTACATATTGGACAAAAGAAAGAAGAGTTTGGATCAGATAGCATAAAACATGAGAGCATAAAACATGCTGAAGTTAATCAAATATAGAACAAAAACTTCAGCTCTAGAGTTGAAGTTCCCAATTACAAAGACAAAACCTTCAGCTCTAGAGCTGAAGTTCCCAGTTACAAAACAAAAACTTCAGCTCTAGAGCTGAAGTTCGCCAGTTACAAAAATAAAAACATCAGCTCTAGAGCTGAAGTTTGCCAGTTACAAACAAAAACTTCAACTCTAGAGCTAAAGTTCGCCAGTTATAAAATAAAAACTTCAGTGCTAGAGCTGAAGTTCGCGAGTTACAAAACAAAAACTTCAGCTCTAGAGCTGAATTTCGCCAATTACAAAATAAAAACTTCAGCTCTAGAGCTAAACTTCAGGCCCGGCTGCTAGAATGCTTTAGTTTTGCGTGATTGCCTTTGGTACTTCAACCCAATATGCTGAAGTTATGCGAAAAAGCGAGTACGCTTGTAATTTTTTTTGCAAATCGGACACAAGTTAAAACGTGACACAAAAGGCGGGTATAGATACAAATGCCCCATTTTAACTTGAGCAAACTTCATTTGTGGCCAGCCGCTAGAAACTAAAATCAGTCGCTGGCCACAAAATTGTAGTATGTATTTTATAGCCCAAAACTAATTAAAAGGCTAGCCACCGACTCAACTATCACGCAAGCACAATCCCATCCTTCATCTAGAAACCACTCTTCTCCAATTCCAACCCAAGTTCCAAAATAGAAATATGAAATCTAAGATAAGAAGCAGGAATTTGAGATCTTCAATGTCGTCGTATTTTTTGCATAGTGATAGTCTATTAGCGTTGGTACAACTCAGGAACTCCAAAATCACTGCTAAATCAAGACCAAACGATGCTCATTCTCCAATTGCAATGTGCTAGCAAATACCCAATACAGAACAGACCTCTTAGCACCAACCATAGAGGGCTTAATTTCGTGTTTCAATTTGAAGATTGTTAACCACCGTCACTATATAAATTGTATCACTTCTTCTGGTTTCTTCTTCTCTTCCTATAACCCAAAAAAAAAATAGAAATTCCAAACAAAAAAAAAGGGTAAAGAGCTAAGCAAACCTCGCCCATTGATGTTCTTGGATATGGACAGAGGTAGCTGATAAGCTTAAAGACAGAAAGAAAGCGAGAGATTGAATTGTTTCTCTCTCTTTAAGTTTTTTTGTTGTTTTGTGTGTGTATTGTTTGGTGTTATTCTCAAGAAAGTTCAAAAGAGAAATGGTGAGCATGGGCTACATAGAGATCAACGAGGCACTCACTAGTTTTTGTCCTTTAAAAAAGCACAACTGGTGTGGCTTTTATATAGGTGGCACGTGTGACGGACATATAATTTGCTGTTTCAGGTGGGTTTTTTTAGTTTACGTGGCTTTAGGATTAATGTAAGTAATGCAGTTACGTTAAAATGGTGCAACCAAGAAATTAATGTGCATAGTAGATTGTATTTACATCAATGAAGTGTTCTGTTTTTCTTTATTTATGCTTATTGTCTTGCCTGTGAATTAATTTCAGTTTTAATGAGGTAACGTATTGTTTGACGATTATTTCAATTACACAATTGTGTTTACTAATTATGACCAATCACTATATAATATATATATTGTCACTATACAATTTATATACAAATAGACTATCACTATACAATTTATATACAAATAGAGTGTCAATATACAAAATATATACAAAAATAGAATGTCATTATACAAAAAATATACTAAATAGACTGTCATTATACAAAATATGTACAAAATAGATTATCACTATATAAAAATATACTAAATAGACTGTCACTATACAATTTATATACAATTAGCTCTCATTATACAAAATATATACAAAATAAACTGTTACTATACAAAAAATATGCAAAATAGACTGTCACTATATAAATAGACTGCTACTATATAAAAATATACAAAATAGACTATCACTATGCAAAAAATATGCAAAAAATACGACGACATTGAAGATCTCAAATTCCTGCTTCTTATCTTAGATTTCATATTTCTATTTTGGAACATGGGTTGGAATTGGAGAAGAGTGGTTTCTAGATGAAGGATGGGATTGTGCTTGCGTGATAGTTGAGTCGGTGGCTAGCCTTTTAATTAGTTTTGGGCTATAAAATGCATACTGTAATTTTGTGGCCAGCGACTGATATTAGTTTTTAGCAGCTGGCCGCAAATGAAGTTTGCTCCTTCTTTGAGAAAACTACCCTCTATAGCCCCTCAAAATTTTAATAGATTATCACTATATATGTACAAAATAGATTATCACTATATAAAAATATACTAAATATACTATCACTATACAATTTATATACAATTAGCTCTCATTATACAAAATATATACAAAATAGACTGTTACTATACAAAAAATATACAAAATAGACTGTCACTATATAAATAGACTGTTAATATATACAAAATAGACTGTTAAAATGCATACTGCAATTTTGTGGCCGGCGACTGATATTAGTTTCTAGCGGCTGGCCACAAATGAAGTTTGCTCTTTCTTTGAGAAAACTACCATCTATAGCCCCTCAAAATTTTAATAGATTATCACTAAATATGTACAAAATAGATTATCACTATATAAAATTTTTAAAAAGGCAAAAAAGGGTTGCTCTATCACACCATGTGAGGGTCAAACCTGCGACCTTCAGCTTAGGAAACATGCACTTTAACCACTGAGCCACAGACACTTATGTTGTCATGCTTATTCCTTTCGGCTACTATATGCAATACGTTTGGGCCGAAGGGTCATTTTTTGTAAGTAGGACAAAACATGGGCTATTAAAAATTTGAGGGGCTATAGAGGGTAGTTTTCTCTAATTTTTTATTCTCTTATTTGATTCCTGCAAAATTGATAGATAATTAATTTCGTTTTAGTTTGTAGCTTAAGCTTGCTTATAGAGATTGTAGTGTGGGTCAAAATAGGGAGAAGTGCACAACTAGCCATTCTTAGGGATGCTACTTAGAGATTAGTCCGTATTTATTTTGTCCTGAAAATTTGAACTAATTTTTTTTATTTCAGGACAATTCAGGAATTATCCCGAAAAATTGAATTAGAAAACTAAAATTCAGGACATATTAGCTAATTCCTAAATAGCAGCCTTTTAAAGTGGCTACGTGTGTCATTTCTACGCCAAAATACACGGCGCTAACCAAGGATAGGCTGAAATAATTGTAAAGAGCCCAAACAAAGTGTAGCCCAAACTGCCTAGGGCTCTAATTCTATAATTCCGCTCACTTTTGCCCTTATAAATAAAGCCACAATGTCTGTATCTTTGCTAGGGTTACAGAAGTTGCTCCTTCTAATGTTAATCAACTCTCTTCTCAAATTGTGCAGCTTAAGCTTTCTTATAATTTTCTTATATGAAGTGGATCTTTGGTTTATAGTTATTTGTTTTTTTTTTCTGTTATGAAATAAAGACCTCTTTTGTCTCTGATGATGAACAAAATATAACTTTCGTTCTTCTGAGATTAACTATGCGGAAAGTTATGGAGACCTGAACTGAAGAGACAAAAGAGTGATTATTATTTCACACTTTAATTTTTTTTAATTTTTTTTTTGGAGCCGAGGGTCTATCGGAAACAACCTCTCTATTTCCTTGGTAAGGGTTAAGTTTGTATATATATTGTCCTTCCCAAATTACTGGGTTATTATTGCTGTTGTTGGTTGACTTTATTTTTTTTCACTTTAAATTTTCTTTGCTAAAACGAGATTACTATTTTTTCCCAATGTCAAAATTCTCCTATTTTCTGTTCCCTGTTCAAATGGAAAGGATTTGGAATGTAACTCCATTAAAAAGCCTTTTGACGATTATTTTGATGCTATATAAATATGATTCAGTTTTAGTTATTACATCTTTAAAAGATGACAAATATAATAACATAATAACAAAATTATTTTGTTTAGATTTTGGCAAGTGGTTAGGATAATCATTTTGGGTTAAAGAGTGATTTTCATCCTCCCATATTCCATATTAAAAAGATTTTTTTTCTTAAGCACTTTAGCTACTGGCCTACAATTCACATTTTGAACATATTCAAAATTGTAATTACATTAGCGAAAAACATCCCAACGATTCTCTGTTCGAGTTTTGCTATGGAGCAATAATTAAATAGAAAAATATAAACATTTCTGTGTCGTGTACTTAGGGGCTGTTTGGTAGCTAGTTACAGGCTAAGTTATTCATGTATTAGGAGTAACATAATTAATACTAGCCTTAAGTTACTTTGAACAAAAGTCAGTATAATTAATGTTCTGTCTGGTTGCTTTTTCCATTGAGGGTATAAGTAATAAATGGATGAGTTATACAACAAATTTATATTTTATTTATGCAAGGTAGGATGTAGAAAACTAATACATATATTAGTAGTAATGGATTAAACAATCAAATGATAAAAAAACTCTCATATTTATTTTAAACATATTGTATAATCAAAATAAAATAAACATTTAACAAAGAATAATTTCTACATTACAATCCATAAATTACTAATTCACGCATTATTAATTCTTACATAATTAATTTCTTCATAATTAATTCATGCATAACTAAACCTTACTTAATCAATCCACATAACTAATTCATACATTACTAATACCTGCATTACTCTAAATAGCAACCAAACGACCCCTTAATCTATAAAAAAAATATACACACAACTACATATATTGCTTTTAACTTGTGCACCGATTAAAATAAAAGAATAAGAAATGGAGTTTGTTGTTTCTTTAGTATTTGTCGAAGATTATAGCAATTTTAGCTGTTCAATTATCTCCGGAAAAATCGCAAGTATCACATGAACTGATCGAACGAAGTTTGGATCTAAAAACTGTGCTAATTAGTTCTTACCAGTTTAATGTAGGAACAATAATGAGAAGTAGGTCAATAAACCGAGTTATAACCTAACTTACTCAAGTGACCTGTTTTTGAACTAACCTTCGTTAGACTCCAATATTAGAGTCGATGGAGAGAAATTGAAACCGAAGAGAAGAAAACACTGCAATAGGAGAGAGAAAAGAGATATTTTTCTTTTTTCATTTTCTATTAAAGGAGCTGTGTTACAAGAGTCTATGTATATCTATTACATTGATTACTTTTGTTACAAATGTGGGCCGGGTCTCTAACCGTGGGCCAAGTAATATGTAAGTTAAAAGAGAAAACTACCCTAGCCCCTCAAAATTTTAATAGCCCATGTTTTGTCCTACATACAAAAAATGACCTTTCGGCCCAAACGTATTGCATATACTAGCCGAAAAGAATAAGTATGACAACATAAATGCCTGTAGCTCAGTGGTTAGAGTGCTTGTTTCCTAAGTTGAAGGTCGTAGGTTCGACCTTCACATGGTGTGATAGAGCAACCCTTTTTTGCCTTTTTAAAATTTTTATATAGTGATAATCTATTTTGTACATATTTAGTTATAATCTATTAAAATTTTGAGGGGCTATAGAGGTTAGTTTTCTCAAAGAAAGAGCAAACTTCATTTGTGGCCAGCCGCTAGAAACTAATATCAGTCGCTGGCCACAAAATTGCAGTATGCATTTTAACAGTCTATTTTGTATATATTAACAGTCTATTTATATAGTGACAGTCTATTTTGTATATTTTTTGTATAGTAACAGTTTATTTTGTATATATTTTGTATAATGAGAGCTAATTGTAGATAGTCTATTTAGTATATGTTTATATAGTGATAATCTATTTTGTACATATATAGTGATAATTTATTAAAATTTTGAGGGTAGTTTTCTCAAAGAAGGAGCAAAATTCATTTGTGGCCAGCCGCTAGAAACTAATATCAGTCGCTGGCCACAAAATTGCAGTATGCATTTTTTTGCCCAAAACTAATTAAAAGGCTAGCCACCGACTCAACTATCACGCAAGCACAATCCCATCCTTCATCTAGAAACCACTCTTCTCCAATTCCAACCCAAGTTCCAAAATAGAAATATGAAATCTAAGATAAGAAGCAGGAATTTGAGATCTTCAATGTCGTCGTATTTTTTGCATAGTGATAGTCTATTTTGTATATTTTTTGTATAGTAACAGTCTATTTATATAGTGACAGTCTATTTTGTATATTTTTTGTATAGTAACAGTCTATTTTGTATATATTTTGTATAATAAACTAATTGTATATAAATTATATAGTGACAGTCTATTTAGTATATTTTTAAATAGTGATAATCTATTTTGTACATATTTTGTATAATACAGTCTATTTAGTATATTTTTAAATAGTGATAATCTATTTTGTACATATTTTGTATAATACAGTCTATTTAGTATATTTTTTGTATAATGGCATTCTATTTTTGTATATATTTTGTATATTGACACTCTATTTGTATATAAATTGTATAGTGCCAGTCTATTTGTATATAAATTGTATAGTGACAATATATATATTATGTAGTGATTGATCACAATTAGTAAACACAATTGTGTAATTGAAATAATCGTCAAACAACACGTTACCTCATTAAAACTGAAATTAATTCACAGGCAAGACAAATAAGCATAAATAAAGAAAAACAGAACACTTCATTGATTAAATACAATCTACTAAGCACATTAATTTCTTGGTTGCACCATTTTAACGTAACTGCATTACTTACATTAATCCTAAAGCCACGTAAACTAAAAAAACCCACCTGAAACAGCAAATTATATGTCCGTCACACGTGCCACCTATATAAAAGCCACACCAGTTGTGCTTTTTTAAAGGACAAAAACTAGTGAGTGCCTCGTTGATCTCTATGTAGCCCATGCTCACCATTTCTCTTTTGAACTTTCTTGAGAATAACACCAAACAATACACACACAAAACAACAAAAAAAGTTAAAGAGAGAGAAACAATTCAATCTCTCGCTCTCTTTCTGTCTTTAAGCTTATCAGACCTCTGTCCATATCCAAGAACATCAATGGGCGAGGTTTGCTTAGCTCTTTACCCCTTTATTTTTTTTTGGTTTTTTTGTTTGGAATTTCTAATTTTTTTGGGTTATAGGAAGAGAAGAAGAAACCAGAAGAAGTGATACAATTTATATAGTGACGGTGGTTAGCAATCTTCAAATTGAAACACGAAATTAAGCCCTCTATGGTTGGTGGTAAGAGGTCTGTTCTGTATTGGATATTTGCTAGCACATTGCAATTGGAGAATGAGCATCGTTTGGTCTTGATTTAGCAGTGATTTTGGAGTTCATGAGTTGTGCCAACGCTCCTGGCTTTACGTATGTATAATACGACGACATTGAAGATCTCAAATTCCTGCTTCTTATCTTAGATTTCATATTTCTATTTTGGAACTTGGGTTGGAATTGGAGAAGAGTGATTTTTAGATGAAGGATGGGATTGTGCTTGCGTGATAGTTGAGTCGGTGGCTAGCCTTTTAATTAGTTTTGGGCTATAAAATGCAGCGACTGATATTAGTTTCTAGCGGCTGGCCACGAATGAAGTTTGCTCTAAATGATTTGGGTCTGAACCCAACGAGTAAATTGCACGGGGCGTCCTATTTGGTTGCTCCCATTTAATCTATACCCATTTTTTAAAAAACTTTTAATTTGTACCTACTTTTTAAATAACTTCAGACTCCTTTATCCTCTTCCTTCTCCTCCTTCGTTCTTCTTCTTCTTCTTCTTCTTCTTCTTCTTCTTCTTCTTCTTCTTCTTCTTCTTCTTCTTCTTCTTCTTCTTCTTCTTCTTCTTCTTTCTTCTGCTACTGTTGGTGCTGCTATGGAACTTCAGTTCATGGGATGATTGCCATAAATATGGTAATATTTTTTTCTTTTTTGGGCAAAGGACTAACATTCTCATATAGTGCGCATAGTCTTTTTAATCTTAATCTCCTTACTAGTGCCTTTTAATTTTCTTTTAGACAGTGATATCATGATTTCTTCTCTTTTTCTTCTATTTGAGTCAAAAAAATTACTGCAAATTCTGGAGTGATTTTATTAGCAGATTCGAACTATATTGGATTTTAGATCGATAAGCAATGTTAATTAAGCATGATTTTCTCGTCAGCAGCTTTGACCACATTGGATTTTAGATTGATAGGCTTAGTTGATTTAGCATCGCCAGTTCTAGAGCTGAAGTTCGCCAGTTACAAAACAAAAACTTCAGCTCTAGAGCTGAAGTTCGCCAGTTACAAAACAAAAACTTCAGCTCTAGAGCTGAAGTTCACCAGTTACAAAACAAAGCTGAAGTTCGCCAGTTACAAAAACAAAAACTTTCGGGAGTTACAAAACAAAAACTTCAGCTCTAGAGTTGAAGTTCGCCAATTACAAAAATAAAAACTTCAGCACACTTGGTTCAGCACACTTGCTACTTCAGGCCTGTCTACTAGAATGCTGAAGTTTTGCGTGATTGCCTTTGCTACTTCAGTCCTGTATGCTGAAGTTATGCGAAAAAACGGGTACGCTTGCAATTTTTTTGGCAAAGCGGACATAAGTTAAAACGTGGCATAAAAAACGAGTATAGATGCAAATAACTAATCACAAGTTTATATATTAGTGGTTAGAAGTTCCTTTTTAGTGGAAAATTAAATGATAATTTGCAAAGATGAAGCTTAGTAAAACATTTCATCATATCGAGCAATACTCGTAATGTAAATATAAAAATAAAACATGTCAATCGAGCGCGTTTATGAATCATCACTTCATCGACAACATATTTGATAGTAAATTATGGATCAAATTTTGTATCTTGGTAATAATTTTTGTAGAAAAAGATAACGGTGATGTTCGAGCCAACTTGCGTGTTTCAATATTTCATTGGATACCTATTACGTCCCAGTATCACGTATAATCGATTTTTTTTTTGCTTAACAGTAGTGCTTAGTTAGATTTGTAAATATTGCTGATTATCAATACACATATTAATTACTTGAATGGAATACTTCGTGTATTTAACTTTTTAAAAGGGGTTGCATCTATGTTTAGTTCTCTACCTCAGATAAGTTTGTAAAATACAAAAGAAACATTTACATATATAATTATGTTTCTTTGCATAATTAATAACGAGTAAAGACGACCTAAGTGAATATTAATATTTTAATGATATTCAAAATGTGCACCGCAAATTGATTTACAACATTTTGACTGGTGAACAATTGCGTTTTGGTAATAGACATTTTTTGAAGATTAATACGGATAGTGTCATGCATTATATAGTTTAACTTGTTTTAATATCTTATTTTCAAGTTATTATTTCTTTCAATTGACTTAATAACATAAAAATTTGGGATTTTTACACAAATAAGTGGCTAAATTCATTATTTACTTTTCTAGCCAATATATATAAATTATATATAATTATTATATTTGCTGGTGGGAATGGCTATTTATGATACCAAATTAGTATCAAGTCGAGCAATTGAACAATGATTTGAAAATAAGAGAAGAGAATCAGAAGAAGAGAAATCAGATTTGTATTATGATAATTGCATAAGGTCTCTACTAAAATCACTCCACCTATACTAATTGACAATTGAAAAGAATTCAAAATAGCAAGTACATAAAGTGTGACTCTCTTAACTAACTTTCCCGTCAAACTGAAATGTGAAAGAAGAGGTCCAGCTGCCGTTTGAATTTGTCTAGTAAGTTGCCTAATCAGCTATCCACGTCACTTACATCTGATACCAAATTGGTAGATGGAACAGTGATTTGAAAATAAGAGAAGAAGAAGAAGAGGAGAGAAGAGAATCAGAAGAAGAAAAATTAAATTTATTTTATGATAATTGCATAAGGTCTGTATTACTTATACTAATTGACAATTGAAAGGAATTTAAAATAACAAGTGCATAAAGTGTGACTCTCTTAACTAACTTTTCCGCCAAACTGAAATGTAAAAGAAGAGGTCTAGCTGCCGTTTAAATTTGTCTACTCAGCTGCCTAATTAGCTATCCACGTCACTTGCAACTGCTATTTTATATCAATACCCCTCTGATGAGCAACACCCTTATCCTCGAAGGTGAAAAAAGGAAACCTGGTCTTCAAAGCAGAGACAACTTTCCATGTTGCATATGAACAATCTAGATACTTTTATTTGACCAAGCATTGGGAAACAACCTTGTTGCCCTTTTTTTAAGAGTCTTCTGGCAAGTATAGCTTCCGGGAATGGACATAAGGGATTGGAAAGATCAATGAAGAGTAGTTTATAGGCAACAGAGCCAACTCTTTCCACAATTGGATAAGGGCCAAGGTGGATTGCCTGTAGGGTTGTAGTTTAACTAAAACCCAATCGCCAATAGCAAACTGTTTATCAGTTCTATGAGCATTGGCCTGGCTTTGCATCCTCTGTTGTGCTCTAGCTAAATGAAACTTTTCTAGCTGCAATTTGAATTCCCTAAGCAAGGCAACTTCTTCAATAGAATCTAAGGAGGAATCACCGGGAAGATACGTCAGATGTAATGGAGGAGGATATCCATATAGCAACTCAAAAGGGGAAGTTTGAATGGAACTATTAGTGCTAGAATTATACCACCATTCTGCTAAGGGTAGGAAAGAGGACCAATCAGAGGGAGTGTCTCCGCAGATGCATCTTAGATAGGTCTCCAAACATCTAATCAGGACCTCTATTTGCCTATCAGTTTGAAGATGATTAGCAGTGGAAGCCTGCAATGTAACACCATGGACTGACATGAATACTTTCCCAAAAGAGCTGATGAAAATGGGATCCCTATCACTGGTGATTGTGGTAGGGAAGCCATGAAGCTTATAGATATGATCCAAGAATATAGGCACCAATGATTGTGCATAGCAAGGATGATTTAGGGCAATGAAATGACCATATTTAGTTAACTTATCCATAATGACCCAAATAACAGTTCTGCCCTTGGACTTGGGTAATCCTTCAATGAAATCCATATTAATATCAGTCCAAGGTAGGGAAGGAATAGGCAAGGGTTGAAAAAGGCCAGGATAAGCACTGGTGTCATATTTGTTCCTTTGTCAAACTGAACATTTATGTACAAAATTAGGGATATCATTCTGATCCCTTTCTAATAAAAGTTAAGCTAGGACCTTTCTGGTAGTAGTATCAATGTATGAGTGTCCTCCGGCTGGTGTAGAGTGCCATAAGGTCAAGATTTTGGTTCTCAAAATGTTGTGATTACCAATAACTAGCTTGCCCTTTCTCCTGAGTTGGTTATTAAGCTAAGTGTAATGTTTTAGGGGGTAGTCTGCAAGGTGCTGATAAGAGCTTGCAGCTCAAGATCAGTGTTCCAGCTGCCTTCAATTTCCTTCTATAAATTTTCATGTACTGCAGTTATCATTACGGTCATAAGCTCCGTACCTGGGACCCTAGATAGAGAATCAGCTGCCACATTTTCCTTGCCCTTTTTGTACTGAATTTCAAAGTCAAATGGCAGAAGTTTGGCAAGCCATCTGATTTGAGAATCAATATGCGGCTTCTGCTCCAGGAGATACTTAAGAGATTTTTTATCAGTCCCTGCAATAAAATGTTATCCTAGGAGATAGTGTGACCACTTAGTCACTAAAAAGACTAAGGCCAACAACTTCCTTTCATAAACTGAGAGAATAGTGCGCCTAGGAGCAAGTTATTTACTGATAAAGGCAATTGGGTGATCATTCTGCATAAGGATAGCCCCAATACCTGTACCACGGGCATCTGTATCTACTATAAATGGAATGCTATAGTCAGGTAAAGCCAAGACAGGAGCAGAAGTGAGAGCAATGTTCAGTTCCTTGAAAGCCTGGTCTGCAGCTTCAGACCAATGGAAATTATCCTTTTTGAGCAGCTCAGTCAAGGGTCTACTGATGAGTCCATAACTTTTAATAAACTTCATGTAGTAGCCAGCCAATCCAAGGAAACCTCTCAATTATTTAACACTGGTAGGAGTAGGCCATTGCTGCAATGCACCAATCTTTTTAAGATAAGTGGAAACACATTCAACAGAGATGAAATGGCCTAAGTATTCCACTCTAGAAACTCCAAAAGTACACTTGGACTATCTGGCCAACAAGCTGTGTTGTACCATGGTACCAAAGACCTACTGGAGATACATAACATGATCTTGCAAGTTAGAATATCATCAAAGAACACCAGGACAAATCTCTTTAAGAAATGCTGAAATAGGTGATTTATTAAGCATTGGAAGGTCGAGTAAGCATTGGTTAGCCCAAAAGGCATTACCAAGTATTCATAGTGACCCATGTGTGTTTTCAAAGTTGTTTTTAGAATGTCCTCCTTTACCATTCTAATCTAATGATAGCTAGACCTCAAGTCTATTTTAGAGAAAATTATTGCACTTGCCAATTCATCTAGTAAGTCATCTATGATTGGTATAGGAAATTTGTCCTTGATAGTATGCTGATTCAATTCCTTGTAATCTACACATAGCCTCCAGGATTCATCTTTTTTGCCTACAAGGACCACAGGGGAAGAAAAGGGATTGCTGCTGTATTGAATGATCCCTTGTTGTAGCATTTCTTGAACACGCTTTTCTATAATATTTTTTTTCATGGATGAATGCCTGTAGGGCTTGATGTTAACATATTTAGATTTTGGTTGCAAGGGTATCTAATGATCAAATGGACTCCTGATAAGAGGTAGTGAAGTAGGTTCAACAAAGATCTGGGAGTACCTTCTAAGTAGGTGCTCGTGAGGAGCTGGAATACTATGCTCGTTAGCCAAATGAAGAGCATTAAGTTGAGTTTTGTTTGTTGATGTAGGCTAAGTTGTGACCACATGTAACATGAAGAGTTGGACCTCCTCACTTTTCAGTTTACTTATTCCTTTAGAACTGAGCACCTTATATTCATCAGTGACACCTTTCAATAAATGGAACTTGCCTGGGTAGTTGAATGCCATAGTGAGCTTAGAATAATCCATAGTGACAGGCCCCAAGGTGTTCATCCATAAAGAACCCAACCAAGTCATACTTACCTACTAGAAACACAATCAAATCAGAATTGAAGGTAGTACCCTGCTGGACCAATTCAAAGTTCCTCACCACTCCCGAAGTAGCTTCCAAAGTATTGTTTCCCAGGCTCACATATCCTACCTTAGTAGGGTGAATTGTGCATCCCAATCTCTTAGGAAACTTTTCATCAATGAAGTTGTGGGTGCTTCCACCATCCAATAAAATTTGAATTAGTCGCCTATCACTGTATCCAGTCACATAGATGGTCTGAGCGTCCTGTAACCCATTAAGAGCACACAAGGAAATCATATGAGTGTCACCTTCAGAGTTGAATCATCCTTCTTTAGGTGAATCATACTCAGATTTAGACAAGTCTTCCTCCACCAGTTCTTCCTCAAGGAATTCTAAATCTATAACAAACATTTGCTTGGAAAGGTTACATTTATAACCTGGAGTATACTTTTCATCACAAAAATAGCAAAGGCCTTTAGCTCTCCTAGGTTGCATCTCAGCAGGAGATATGGTTCTTATAGTTCTAGGAATGTTGGTAGTGTTTGATGCTAGTAAGGCTAATTTGGGCATAGGAGTTGGAATAAGGTAGCTAGGTTTATGTGGAGGTGGTACATAGGTTGGTTTCTTCATAGGCAAAGGAAAGCCAGTTGAGGAATAGTGTTTGTGAGCTTTGGCATTAGCTGCTAAGGTTGCCTCAAACAATCTAGATAACCTATAAGTTTTAGAGAGTGTTTGAGGTTCATGCATATTCACAGGATTCACCAATTCTTCCTTTAAACCTCCTAGAAAGCAGGAAATAGCTTGACTAACAGATAGATCACATTAGGGGTATGCATTCGATTTATCGATTCGATTTTGACCCTCATCGATAATTACTTATCGATTATCGATTTGTACATATGCTTATCGTTATCGTTTCAATAAGGTTTCGATTTTTTCGATTTCGATTTATTGATTTTTGGGGCTTATCGATTCGGTTATCGATTACACCAATAAGAAAATTTGCGGGATTCTACGGAAAGTATATTGCTATAAACACGCCTAACTAATATGGACAAAAAGAAGCTAAAATAAGACGAACACCGTTTATAACATAAAACTTATGTCAACAAGAACATGCAACGAAACTAAAGTAAGGTATCAAATGTATGCCACTAACACTCCAACGGTATAAAAAAATAAAAATACATCATTACGGCTAATTCTATTTTCCATTAATTTGAACTTCATTCCCTTGAGATTTAAATATGATCATTCCTTAAATGTGGTAGATGAAATAATAGGGTTAGGGACTTAGGGTAAAGGAAAGGGTATTATAGAATAAGGGTAAAAAAAAATTTAGTATATCTTATCGATTTATCGATAAACCGATAACCGAAGAGGACAAAATCGAAATCGAAATCGATAACTCGATAAGAAAAATTTCGAAATCAAAATCGAAATCGATAAATCGATAAACTGATATCAATAAACCGATAACAAATAAGCGATTCGATTTATCGATAAACCGATTCGAATGCACACCCCTAGATCACATGAGCAAGCAATCGTGCAAAAGCTAGTTGGAATTCCCTCACAGATCCAATTTGCTTTAACTGTTTTAGTTCTAACATTGGATTTGCAAATTCTTCACTGAATGTTTCCACTAAAGCAGCCAAATATTCCTCCCAATTAGGTGAAATTACCGAGTCTCTACATTTGTGATATGATTGGTACTAAACTAATGCCTCATCATCAAAATTCATTGCAACCAAGTCGACCTTTAGGTTATTAGGTGTATTATCAACAGTAAAGTATTGTTCACTCTATACAACTATGTTTTTAGATTTTTTCCATTGAATCGAGAAAATAACATATTATTTTCATGACCATTGAAATTAGTGCAGTAAGGGTTAGGACCTAAGGTACCTTTTGAGCTCCCTGATCTCTGTTATTGGAAGTTGGTGCATTCTCTCGAGGTTGTTGCAGTAACTGCACTCCATCAATGGAGCTTTTGAGTGCTGACCATCTGAATCATCTCTATGTGCCTGCGATCCATGTAATCCCTTAAATCCTGTGTTTTTTGATCAATTATAGCTCGCAAATCCACCTGTTGTGCTGCCAGGACTTCATTCAGCTCTTGTAAATCAAATATTGGATTCTTACTGACAACATCTACTACTTTGCGAGGACCCATTGCTTACGCAAGCTCTAATACCAATTGATACCAAATTGGTATCAAGTCGAGCAATGGAACAGTGATTTAAAAATAAGAGAAGAAGAAAGAAGAGCATCAGAAGAAGAGAAATCAGATTTGTATTATGATAACTGCATAAGGTCTCTATTACAATCACCCTACTTATACTAATTGAAAATTAAAAGGAATTCAAAATAACAAGTGCATAAAATGTGACTCTCTTAACTAACTTTCCCGCCAAACTGAAATGTGAAAGAAGAGGTCTATATGCCGTTTGAATTGTCGAGCCAACTGCCTAATAAGCCATCCACGTCACTTGCAGTTCTTATTTGTGTATCAATTTATGTTAATTCTGTAAGTACGTAATTTTTGACCCATCACGTTTTTGAGTTATTTTTAGTGTTTAAAATATTTATTTAACTTAATTTTAATTTTTATGGAGTTTTAGTCAATTTTTTACTTCAAATTACAATTTAAAAATACAAAAAATATTTCATCTTTAGTTTAAGGTCAAGTAGTATATTTATATTTATAGTATTTTACCATGACTTTAGCCTATTTTCTCTACTTTTTACTTTATTATAAAATTTGAAAATACAAAAATAGTTTTAATTTTAATATTTAATTTTATTTTAGTAGTTTATTTTAATTAATTTAGAGTGATTTTTATATTTTTATAAATACATTATGTTATTTTAGTCTTCTTAACACAAATTTAAACCCAACAAGAAATGGGCCCAACCCAATTTTCCTAAATCCAAGCCCAAATCCCCCCTACATCTTCTCATTCTTGAAGGGGAGGGACGGAAAAAGAAAAGAAAAAGGAAAAAAGGACATGAAAGACGGAAAAAAAAGGAAAAAAAATGAAAAGCAAAGAACGCCCAGCGACGGAGGGTGGAGATCCCCTCTAGTGATAATTTGTCCATTATTGGTCAATACACTTACTGATTTGTGCCATGTGTCTACCCAATCAATTCATGACTAAGATTAAATAGGTCACTAAACAACTAAAAATAGTAATGCAATTTCATATAAATAAAATAACAAAAAGTTTAATGCTAACGGTGTCAGTCTAGTTTCACCTTACTTGCACTTTTCTCTCACTCAATACAACATGCAGGCCCCACCATGATGTCATAACTAGTAAAATGATCTCCATAAAATAAGTGTAAGAAAAGTAAAAAAAATTAAAGTGGCAGGAATTCATCTTACCAGTTATTTAACCGCCAAAAAACAGTCCATCATCTCATTCCTTTTATAAAAGATTATGAATAAGAAATCAAAGATCTGCATTTATCTTTCTAACTAATTATATATTGTAGATTTATAAGAATATTGCTTTCTATTCTTTTCCTAAGAAACCAAAAGCGCCATTGTTATTAAGATCAACTTCGTAGCAGTTGAAGAATTTTTGAAAGACAAGGTTCTACTCTTTTTTTTTACTAGACTTATTTAGTCTTATTAAATTTGATTAATTAAGGTACTGTACTTATTTTATATTCTTTGGAAGATGCATTACATCTGTTCTAGTATAATATTTTTTCCTTTACATATTAGAATTCAAATGCAACACGTTTAAATAATTTTTTTAAATAAATTTATAACAAGTTTATATATTTCTAGTTAAACTATTCAAAACTTAATGATATTTCTATGTTTTGTATTCTTTTTCTTTTGAAGTATAATGGACAATTGTGGAGAAAGCAAGTGTGAAGCTACTGCCGAAGAAGTTTTAAAAATAATTTTCAAGGGTCAATAGATCGTGAGCCTGCACTTGGTCTTGAGTTTGACGATGATGAGAGTGCATTTAATTATTACAATGAGTATGCAAGAAGGATTGGTTTTAGTGTTCGCAAAGAGTACGTGAACATAAATAAGAAATTGGGTTATGTAACATCACAAAAGCTTACATGTTTCAAGGAGGGTTTCCGTGGAGATGATAAACGAAAATATCAAGCTAAAAATCCACAAAAAGAGACTAGAACAAGATGTCAAGCTCATATTGTTGTTACTCGCGAATCTGTTAGAAAGTACCATATTACTAAGGTTGAGTTAGAACATAACCATCCTCTCGTTTCATCGACAATGATTCACATGTTGCCATCACACAGAAATTTGAACGACGTACAAACTCATGAAATCGATTTGGCGGAGGATGCTGGATTATTTTCTAAAGGAACTTTTGATTTTATGAGTCTTCAAGCTGGTGGCCGAGCAAATTTGGGCTATACTAAGTTAAATCATAAGAACTACCTTCGAACCAAAAGGCAAAAAGCTATGGGACAAGGAGAAGCAGGCAAATTACTTGTTCAAATTGCCTAATAATTTTTTATTTAGTCTTTGGAATGTGATTTTCTCATATTAAAAATAGCACATACATACTTATTTTTGGTATTTTCTTCCGGGAGTACTATTAGAATATTTTGAGAAAAAAAGAGTTGAAGATCCATCTTTCTTTTTTGCGGTACAGTTGGATGTTAATGATATGATCACAAACATATTTTGGGCAGATTCTAAGATGATAATAGATTATGAGATTTTTGGAGATGTGCTTTCATTTGATAGTACGTACCAGACAAATAAAGAGCATAGACCTTTGGATAGTTTCGTTGGATTTAATAACCATAGAAAAATGATTATTTTTGGAGGTGCACTAATGTATGATGAGATTTCAGAATCTTTTCAGTGGTTGTTCGAAACATTTCTTAGAGCAATGTCTGGAAAAACACCAAAAACTCTTTTTACAGATCAACATGCTGCTATGAGTAAGGCCATCTCATTCGCCATTCCTGTAGTTCATCATAGGTTGTGTGTTTGGCACATGGAACAAAATGCTGCAAAACACCTCAATCAAGTTTAGAAAAGTACGCTTCTTTCCGTGGTGATTTTAGAAAATGCATTTACGAGTATAAGGATGAAGGAGAATTTATAAATGCTTGGACTGCTATGCTTGATGAATATAATCTTCATGAAAATGAATGGTTGCAAGGAATATATGCTTTGAGAGAAAAATTATTTGCAACATATAGAAAGCAAACCTTTTCCGGTGGCATGAGTAGCACACAATTAAATGAGAGTTTGAATAGTGAATTAAAGAATTATTTGCAGTCTGATTATAATTTGGTATAGTTTTTTAAACATTATGATAGAGCAATTGAGGACAAAAGATATAATGAGCTGCAAGATACATGTGATGCATCACAACGGTTGCCAGTATTAAAAGCAAAGGTGCTAATTTTGTTTCATGCTAGAGAGGTATATACACCAAATATGTTTTCGAAGTTTCAAGATGAATATATGAAGTCTTTAATAATTAAAGAGAATGGATGTGAGGAAAATAACTTTCCCATCATGTATAAGGTTAGCAAGTATGGGCACACTCGAGAGCATATTGTCAAGGTGACAGAGGCAGATCATATATCTTGTACTTGAATGAAGTATGAGTCTATGGGTATACTTTGTTGTCATATAATAAGAATTCTTGATGTGATAAGAGAAGTGGATAAAATTCTATATGAGTATATTTTGAAAAGATGGACAAAAACTGCAAAAGCCGTAAATATTAAAGAAATTGATGGGCAAGATATAGAGATCAAGGATTCAAAGCTAATCGTTGTAAATCGTTATAGAATCATTTGTCCTATATTTGTTAGAATGACAGCTAAAGCTTCTGAAACAGATGAAGGCTATAAGCTAGCGGCAACATGTGCAAATGAGTTAAGTGCAAGATTGAAACAAATTATGGAGGTGACATCTCCATCTCTCCATACTACTGGTTTAATGAGAGATTTACCAGAAGAAAATAATGACAGAGATCTCCTCTCACGAGCCAAAAGTTTTAAAAAGAAAGATAACACAAAACATCTGAAAAAGAGGATCAAAACTTCTCTTGAAGTGAACTCAAAGAGTAAGAAAGCTCGAGGAAAGAAGTCAGATTCTATTAATCAAGATGGATCTACAGTTAATGATAGAACTAAAATTGATTAACGAAATTGTATCAACCAGGTATATCATATTTTATTTCAGTTCATAATTCGAATATTTGATATTTACCAACTATTATAATGTTACACAATTATAATATTTCTTATATTTATTCGTAGGATTTAACAAGAGATGAAAACTTTTTTTACAATTCTAATTTAAGTGTCTCTCAAAGTATGGCCTGTGCCAACTTATCCCAGCACTCCAAGTTTTCAAGGAGGGTTTCCGTGGAGATGATAAACGAAAATATCAAGCTAAAAATTTACGAAAAGAGACTAGAACAGGATGTCAAGCTCATATTGTTGTTACTCGCCAATCTGTTGGAAAGTACCATATTATTAAGGTTGAGTTAGAACATAACCATCCTCTCGTTCCACCGACAATGATTCACATGTTGCCATCTCACAGAAATTTAAACGACGTACAAACTCATGAAATCGATTTGGCGGAGGATGCTGGATTATTTTCTAAAGGAACTATTGATTTTATGAGTCTTCAAGCTGGTGGCCAAGAAAATTTGGGCTATACTAAGTTAGATCATAAGAACTACCTTCGAACCAAAAGGCAAAAAGCTATGGGACAAGGAGAAGCAGGTAAATTACTTGATCAAATTGCCTAATAATTTTTTATTTAGTCTTTGGAATGTGATTTTCTCATATTAAAAATAGCACATACATACTTATTTTTGGTATTTTCTTCCAGGAGTACTATTAGAATATTTTGAGAAAAAAAGAGTTGAAGATCCATCTTTCTTTTTTGCGGTACAGTTGGATGCTAGTGATATGATCACGAACATATTTTGGACAGATTCTAAGTTGATAACAGATTATGAGATTTTTGGAGATGTGCTTTCATTTGATACTACGTACCAGACAAATAAAGAGCATAGACCTTTGGATAGTTTCGTTGGATTTAATAACCATAGAAAAATGATTATTTTTGGAGGTACACTGATGTATGATGAGATTTCAGAATCTTTTCAGTGGTTGTTCGAAATATTTCTTAGAGCAATGTCTGGAAAAACACCAAAAACTCTTTTTACAGATCAACATGCTGCTATGAGTAAGGCCATCTCATTCGCCATGCCTGTAGTTCATCATAGGTTGTGTGTTTGGCACATGAAACAAAATGCTGCAAAACACCTCAATCAAGTTTAGAAAAGTTACGCTTCTTTCTGTGGTGATTTTAGAAAATGCATTTACGAGTATAAGGATGAAGGAGAATTTTTAAATGCTTGGAATGCTATGCTTGATGAATATAATCTTCATGAAAATGAATGGTTTCAAGGAATATACGCTTTGAGAGAAAAATTATTTGCAACATATAGAAAGCAAACCTTTTCCGGTGGCATGAATAGCACACAATTAAGTGAGAGTTTGAATAGTGAATTAAAGGATTATTTGCAGTCTGATTATAATTTGGTACAGTTTTTTAAGCATTATGATAGAGCAATTGAAGATAAAAGATATAATGAGCTGCAAGATACATGTGATGCATCACAACGGTTGCCAGTACTAAAAGCAAAGGTGCTAATTTTGTTTCATGCTAGAGAGGTATATACACCAAATATGTTTTCGAAGTTTCAAGATGAATATATGATGTCTTTAATAATTAAAGAGAATGGATGTGAGGAAAATAACTTTCCCATCATGTATAAGGTTAGCAAGTATGGGCACACTCGAGAGCATATTGTCAAGGTGACAGAGGCAGATCATATATCTTGTACTTGAATGAAGTTTGAGTCTATGGGTATACTTTGTTGTCATATAATAAGAATTCTTGATGTGATAAGAGAAGTGGATAAAATTCTATATGAGTATATTTTGAAAAGATGGACAAAAACTGCAAAAGCCGTAAATATTAAAGAAATTGATGGGCAAGATATAGAGATAAAGGATTCAAAGCTAATCATTGTAAATCGTTATAGAATCATTTGTCCTATATTTGTTAGAATGACAGCTAAAGCTTCTGAAACAGATGAAGGCTATAAGCTAGCGGCAACATGTGCAAATGAGTTAAGTGCAAGATTGAAACAAATTATGGAGGTGACATCTCCATCTCTCCATCTCTCCATACTACTGGTTTAACGAGAGATTTACCAGAAGAAAATAATGACAGAGATCTCCTCTCACGAGCCAAAAGTTTTAAAAAGAAAGATAACACAAAACATTTGAAAAAGAAGATCAAAACTTCTCTTGAAGCGAACTCAAAGAGTAAGAAAGCTCGAGGAAAGAAGTCAGATTCTATTAATCAAGATGGATCTACAGTTAATGATAGAACTAAAATTGATTAACGAAATTGTATCAACCAGGTATATCATATTTTATTTCAGTTCATAATTCGAATATTTGATATTTACCAACTATTATAATGTTACACAATTATAATATTTCTTATATTTATTCGTAGGATTCAACAAGAGATGAAAACTTTTTTTACAATTCTAATTTAAGTGCCTCTCAAAGTATGGCCTGTGCCAACTTATCCCAGTACTCCAAGTTTTCAAGGAGGGTTTCCGTGGAGATGATAAACGAAAATATCAAGCTAAAAATTTACGAAAAAAGACTAGAACAGGATGTCAAGCTCATATTGTTGTTACTCGCCAATCTGTTGGAAAGTACCATATTATTAAGGTTGAGTTAGAACATAACTATCCTCTCGTTCCACCGACAATGATTCACATGTTGCCATCTCACAGAAATTTAAACGACGTACAAACTCATGAAATCGATTTGGCGAAGGATGCTGGATTATTTTTTAAAGGAACTTTTGATTATATGAATCTTCAAGCTGGTGGTCAAGCAAATTTGGGCTATACTAAGTTAGATCATAAGAACTACCTTCGAACCAAAAGGCAAAAAGCTATGGGACAAGGAGAAGCAGGTAAATTACTTGATCAAATTGCCTAATAATTTTTTATTTAGTCTTTGGAATGTGATTTTCTCATATTAAAAATAGCACATACATACTTATTTTTGGTATTTTCTTCCAGGAGTACTATTAGAATATTTTGAGAAAAAAAGAGTTGAAGATCCATCTTTCTTTTTTGCGGTACAGTTGGATGTTAATGATATGATCACGAACATATTTTGGGCAGATTCTAAGTTGATAACAGATTATGAGATTTTTGGAGATGTGATTTCATTTGATACTACGTACCAGACAAATAAAGAGCATAGACCTTTGGATAGTTTCGTTGGATTTAATAACCGTAGAAAAATGATTATTTTTGGAGGTGCACTGATGTATGATGAGATTTCAGAATTTTTCAGTGGTTGTTCGAAACATTTCTTAGAGCAATGTCTGGAAAAACACCAAAAACTCTTTTTACAGATCAACATGCTGCTATGAGTAAGGCCATCTCATTCGCCATGCCTGTAGTTCATCATAGGTTGTGTGTTTGGTACATGGAACAAAATGCTGCAAAAACACCTCAATCAAGTTTAGAAAAGGTACGCTTCTTTCCGTGGTGATTTTAGAAAATGCATTTACGAGTATAAGGATGAAGGAGAATTTATAAATGCTTGGACTGCTATGCTTGATGAATATAATCTTCATGAAAATGAATGGTTGCAAGGAATATATGCTTTGAGAGAAAAATTATTTGCAACATATAGAAAGCAAACCTTTTCCGGTGGCATGAGTAGCACACAATTAAATGAGAGTTTGAATAGTGAATTAAAGAATTATTTGCAGTCTGATTATAATTTGGTACAGTTTTTTAAGCATTATAATAGAGCAATTGAGGACAAAAGATATAATGAGCTGCAAGATACATGTGATGCATCACAACGGTTGCCAGTATTAAAAGCAAAGGTGCCAATTTTGTTTCATGCTAGAGAGGTATATACACCAAATATTTTTTCGAAGTTTCAAGATGAATATATGAAATCTTTAATAATTAAAGAGAATAGATGTGAGGAAAATAACTTTCCCATCATGTATAAGGTTAGCAAGTATGGGCACACTCGAGAGCATATTGTCATGGTGACAGAGGCAGATCATATATCTTGTACTTGCATGAAGTTTGAGTCTATGGGTAAAATTTGTTGCCATACAATAAAAATTCTTGATGTGACAAGAGGAGTGAATAAAATTCCAGATGAGTATATTTTGAAAAGATGGACAAAAACTGCAAAAACCGTAAATATTAAAGAAATTGATGGGCAAGATATACAGATCAAGGATTCAAAGCTAATCGTTGTGAATCGTTATATAATCCTTTGTCCTATATTTGTTAAAATGATAGCTAAATCTTCTGAAACATATGAAGGCTATAAGCTAGCGGCAACATGTGTAAATGAGTTAAGTGCAAGATTGAAACAAATTATGGAGGTGACAGCTCCATCTCTCCATACTACTGGTTTAACGAGAGATTTACCAGAAGAAAATATTGATAGAGATCTCCTCTCACGAGCCAAAAGTTTTAAAAAGAAAGATAATACAAAACGTCTGAAAAAGAGGATCAAAACTTCTCTTGAAGAGAACTCAAAGAGTAAAAAAGCTTGAGGAAAGAAGTCAGATTCTATTAATCAAGATGGATCTACAGTTAATGATATAACTAAAATTGATTAACGAAATTGTATCAACCAGGTATATCATATTTTATTTCAGTTCATAATTCGAATATTTTATATTAACCAACTATTATAATGTTACACAATTATAATATTTCTTATATTTATTCGTAGGATTCAACAAGAGATGAGAATTTCTTTTACAATTCTAATTTAAGTGCCTCTCAAAGTATGGCTTGTGCCAACTTATCCCAGCATTCCGAGTTTTCAAGGAGGGTTTCCGTGGAGATGATAAACGAAAACATCAAGCTAAAAATTCACGAAAAGAGACTAGAAGAGGATATCAAGCTCATATTGTTGTTACTCGCCAATCTGTTGGAAAGTACCATATTACTAAGGTTGAGTTAGAACATAACCATCCTCTCGTTCCACCGACAATGATTCACATGTTGCCATCTCACAGAAATTTGAACGACGTACAAACTCATGAAATCGATTTGGCGGAGGATGCTGGATTATTTTCTAAAGGAACTTTTGATTTTATGAGTCTTCAAGCTGGTGGTCAAGCAAATTTGGGCTATACTAAGTTAGATCATAAGAACTACCTTCGAACCAAAAGGCAAAAAGCTATGGGACAAGGAGAAGCAGGTAAATTACTTGTTCAAATTGCCTAATAATTTTTTATTTAGTCTTTGGAATGTGATTTTCTCATATTAAAAATAGCACATACATACTTATTTTGGATATTTTCTTCCGGGAGTACTATTAGAATATTTTGAGAAAAAAAGAGTTGAAGATCCATCTTTCTTTTTTGTGGTACAGTTGGATGTTAATGATATGATCACACACATATTTTGGGCAGATTCTAAGATGATAATAGATTATGAGATTTTTGGAGATGTGCTTTCATTTGATACTACGTACCAGACAAATAAAGAGCATAGACCTTTGGCTAGTTTCGTTGGATTTAATAACCATAGAAAAATTATTATTTTTGGAGGTGCACTGATGTATGATGATACTTCAGAATCTTTTCAGTGGTTGTTCGAAACATTTCTTAGAGCAATGTCTGGAAAAACACCAAAAACTATTTTTACAGATCAGGATGCTGCTATGAGTAAGGCCATCTTATTCGTCATGCCTGAAGTTTATTATAGGTTGTGTGTTTGGCACATAGAACAAAATGCTGTAAAACACCTCAATCAAGTTTATAAAAGGTACGCTTCTTTCCATGGTGATTTTAGAAAATGCATTTACGAGTATGAGGATGAAGGAGAATTTATAAATGTTTGGACTGCTATGCTTGATGAATATAATCTTCATGAAAATGAATGGTTGCAAGGAATATATGCTTTGAGAGAAAAATTATTTGCAACATATAGAAAGCAAACCTTTTCCGGTTGCATGAATAGCACACAATTAAGTGAGAGTTTGAATAGTGAATTAAAGGATTATTTGCAGTCTGATTATAATTTGGTACAGTTTTTTAAACATTATGATAGAGCAATTGAGGACAAAAGATATAAAGAGCTGCAAGATACATGTGATGCATCACAACGGTTGCCATTATAAAAAGCAAAGGTGCCAATTTTGTTTCATGCTAGAGAGGTATATACACCAAATATTTTTTCGAAGTTTCAAGATGAATATATGAAGTCTTTAATAATTAAAGAGATTGGATGTGAGGAAAATCATTTTCCCATCATGTATTAGGTTAGCAAGTATGTGCACACTCGAGAGCATATTGTTAAGGTGACAGAGGCAGATCATATATCTTGTACTTGCATGAAGTTTGAGTCTATGGGTATACTTTGTTGTAATACAGTAAGAATTCTTGATGTGATAAGAGAAATGGATAAAATTCCACATGAGTATATTTTGAAAAGATGGACAAAAATTGCAAAAGTCGTAAATATTAAAGAAATTGATGGGCAAGATATAGAGATCAAAGATTCACGTTGTGAATCGTTATAGAATCCTTTGTCCTATATTTGTTAGAATGACAGCTAAAGCTTCTGAAACAGATGAAGGCTATAAGCTAGCAGCAACATGTGTAAATGAGTTAAGTGCAAGATTGAAACAAATTATGGAGGTGACAGCTCCATCTCTCCATACTACTAGTTCAACGAGAGATTTGCCAGAAGAAAATAATGACAGAGATCTCCTCTCATGAGCCAAAAGTTTTAAAAAGAAAGATAACACAAAACGTTTGAAAAAGAGGATCAAAACTTCTCTTGAAGCGAACTCAAAGAGTAAGAAAGCTCGAGGAAAGAAGTCAGATTCTATTAATCAAGATGGATCTACAGTTAATGATAGAACTAAAATTGATTAACGAAATTGTATCAACCAGGTATATCATATTTTATTTCAGTTCATAATTCGAATATTTGATATTGACCAACTATTATAATGTTACACAATTATAATATTTCTTATATTTATTCGTAGGATTCAACAAGAGATGAGAACTTTTTTTACAATTCTAATTTAAATGCCTCTCAAAGTATGGCATGTGCCAACTTATCCCAGCATTCCGAGTTTTCACTTTCGACGGCATCTTATAGCTTTACTCAAATGCTAACGGTAATATTAACACACTTTTTTTGGTAATTTTTTTTATCAAAGATATATATATATATATATATATATATATATATAATTGACTTAGTTTATATTATTGGTGTTGGAACTTTCTTATTTTGATGCTCTTGCACATACACAAAATTCTTGTTCTCTTCCTCATGATCAAGTTTATATTAAAAGAAGCTTTTATATTTATTTTTAACACAGTATTATTTTATTGACGTATATAATTTATCATTATTTGGCAGGCAAGCTTTTTCGAGAGTCAAGGGGCACAAGAGTTTCGTGATAATAATTTACTGTGATCTATGTTAATTTTATTTCTAATTGATTTTTATTATTTTATTTAAGAAACTGGACATATTATTTAAGTACTTCCATAGCTTCTTTGGACTTTAGAAGTAATTGGATAATTATAAAAGGTTGTTTATTGCATTTTAACAACTTCAGTTAAATCTATTATTCAAATGCTTTTGTGTCAACATGAAAGAGATAATTTTTTATTGTGTTATTTGTCAAGTCTCTTTTAAGAAGAATAAAATAAATAGAAAAGGCCAATTCCAAAAGTTAAGAAATCACTTGTAGCAGTTAAAATGGATTCGGAAACATCATTTTACTAGTTATGACATCAGTGGGGCCTCATGTTGTGTTGAGCGAGAGAAAAGTGCAAGTAAGGTGAAACTAGACTAACATCGTTAGCATTAAACTTTTTGTTATTTTATTTATATAAAATTGCATTACCATTTTTAGTTGTTTAGTGACCTATTTAATCGCAGCCTTGAAAAATCAAGAAGTGTATTGAACAATAATGGATAAATTATCAATAGAGGGGATCTCCACCCAGCGAAGGGAACCCCCCCTTCACCTTCTGATCGCCGCCGGACAACCACACTCCTTCCTCTCCATCGCCTAAGCTTCAGCCCAACGACCCCAACAACAACAACAACAACCCAGTATAATCCTACAAGTGGGGTCTGGGGAGGGTAATATGTACGCAGACTTTACCCCTACCCCGAAGGGTAGAGAGGCTGTTTCCGGGAGACCTCGGCTCAAAAAAAAAAAAAAAAAAATCAGCACCCACCCTAGCTCCCAACGACATCATCCGCCCCTCCCTTCCCTGAAGACGAAGCTTTGATCTCTCTTTCTCTACTCGAAGAACGGCATCAAGCAGAAATTTTTGAAGAAAAAATTGGTTGAAATTTTCGATATTCTTTCTTCTGTTTTTTTTTTCCGCTTAAAATTCCACACAAAAAAATCAGTTCTATTTAGTTTCAATTGTTCCTTCAAAAACTCAGAAAATACAAGAAAACATTCCATTTTTTTCTGGATTTTTGCTCGAAATGGAGTAAAGCCGAGGGGGTGTCAAATTTTGGAGTCGCCGTTCGTGTTTCCGGTCGTGGCTCATTGTTTTTGTTTAAAGATCCTGTTGAATTCCTCCATTCCGGATTCGCTCGATTTCGCTCGACTCAGTGCTGTTAATCGCTGAAATTTCCTTATCGGAGAGCTAATCTCAGGTCATATTAATCTCCCCTGCTTTAGTTTTTTTTGTGTTGATTTGAGTATTGAAGCTTTCTTTAATTCACACTTGTTTTTCATATCGTGTGCTATCATGGTTAGTGCTTTTATGTTTCCAGTGGTTGGCTTCACTTAGTCGTCTTAAATTGATTTAATTATATCATCCTTGTGCCCTACTGAGTTAGATTAATGAATGTTGTGATAGGAAGTTCATTGAGCTCAATTTGCTATTTTGTCTCATGCTATCATTTTATTAGTGTCTTCTATTTGCTAGCACGTAATATTACATGTATTTCTCTTCTTGAACGCCTATTCTGGATATTTTATCATTTGAGATTGGTTTTGCCCGGTTTGAAATTTGTTTGAATGATTATGGGGTCGTGGGGAGTGGCAGAAAGGCAGAAGCCCATTAGCAATTAATTTGTTCCATGTTTTAGGTATCGGGCTCGGCCTAATAAAAATGAAAAGTTAAAAACAAAATATGAGCATGAATTGAATTGTTCTTTTATTTAGTTCTTTTTATTTACTTTATGATGATATTATTCGTTAGGAGCATGTTTAGGCCGACAATATCTGGGTAGGCAATTTTAGGACGTTTAATTAGTTTTGAGGCGAGAGGTCGTTCCTTTAGTTAAATTTATCCGGGAATGCCCCGAAGGACTTGTTGATATTTTATTCCGGGGAATGCCCCGTGGTATTCTGTAATAGGAGGCCAAAGTAGAATTTGTAGTATTCTATTCTTATTTTTATTTTTTTATTAGGTGGGAACGATCTCGGGCCTCTTTTGTGTTTATTTTCCTATTTCTGTGCTTTCAGCTCAATTTGAATATCTCAAAAGCTGACTAGATCATGTACGCAACCGTGATTTTCAAGGGACTCGGGGAATGCCTAATACCTTCTCCCCAAGTCAAATGAATTCCCTTACCTAGAATCTCGGGTGCAAACTAGTTTAAGAGTCAAATGTGTTTTGAAGGGAAATTGTTATTTTAAAATGGTGACCTGGCACACCTAAACCAAATGTCAGGTGGCGAATCTGAAAAATCCTTCGAAACGCAATCTTTGTCACTTTCAAAATTCAAAACTCTTTTGAGCTTTAAAAATCACTTTTTATATTTTAAAGCGGTTAGTGAGATTAAAAAAAGGGTGTGACTGCTTTGACGACTCTGTTGGGGACCCCATTTTGCAAAACAGTCGAGGTGGCCAAAAGCGGCTAGACCTGCAAATTCAACAAGGGTGGACCTTAAAATTAGGAGCAAGCTGATTGTGGATTCAAGACTCTCTAGACACGGTTCAACAAGCCACTTTGCAAAATGGCCGATTGTCGCGCCCTCTTTTTCCCTCTTATGCAATCGGGAGATCAGGTTATGACATTTTTGGGTGTAGGACAACTCGTTCCTTTTGGGAACTGGGTTTTGCATTTGAAGAGTCGCCACCTAATGATTTAAGGTGCATTATGACACCTACAAGGGTTCACTTCTAAGTTTGTTTGATAACCAGAGATAGGGTAAGAGCTTGAAATTATCCCAAGGGGAAAGTGTTAGGCACCCCTCAGGATCCACTAGTGTGGTTCCCGGCCAGACAGTTCTGTGAATTTGTGCAATTTAGCAAATAGTCAAGTATATACTCAAATAGTAGGGGATTTAAATTTAAACACAAAAGAGTTCGAAAGAACAATTAAAGAAGAGTTTTAAAAAGAAATTTGCAAACAAAAGAGGAAGGGGGTCCTAGGTTTATATTTAATATGGATCACATCAATGCGATATCCGGTATAACACTCCTCAAAAGAGGGAATACACGTGGTATTAGCGCATTGGTCATCATATCCATATCTACCCTTCCCACCCCGTCAAGGTATTAAAGCGCGGATTGGTCTCGATCTCTATTGCATGCTATTACCCGTCCCATTCCTATCAGTCCCTGAGGAACTTAGGACTGCTATTCCTAAAGGAGATGGATATTAGGCTGACTTGGATTTCAAAAGGTAAAAATCTAAGGCGACATACAAAACACATAATACTGCACGTTAGGGGAAGCATGTAAACAAATAAAAGGCTCATGTATACCTCCTCAAACAAACACATAAATAGCATGGCTTGAACATATATTTAGGGTTTGAAATTTAAAATACTAAGGCAAAAGGCAGCCAATAGGATATTTGCATTTCCTCCCATATAGTGCCTTATAAGGTGTCATCTGAATATCGGCGTGATTGTGAGCACGTGATTTTTGTTTCGCACGACAATCGCTCCAAAAGAAATAAAAAATAATAATAATTGGCCCCGCTGTACAAATTTTGGATTTTTACATGGCACTTTGTTGGTTATTTGCGATTTTTGCCCATTTTTACTTTATTAAAACAAAATACAAAAACAAATGTACATGTCATGCATAATCTGAACCGTAACATGGTTGTTAAATAGAAAAGCATAAACATGCATCTTTGTCCGTGATTTTGTTTTGTTTGATTTTACCTGTCTTGAAATATCTTAGTGTGTGTGCAAATAATTGTGTTGAGTGTGTATTTAATTTTTAATTTGATTTTTGCTTAGTTTTTGTTTTTAAAAAAATAAAAAAAATAAAAAAGAAGAAAAAAAAAAGATCAGCAATTATTCCGGATTGGGCCAATTTATTAAAATTGGCCCAAACAAACAACGTTCAAACCAGGCCTGCCTGGTCCAGTCCAGCTGATGCCTAGAGAGTCCAAACGACGTCGTATTGACACAGGTTGATCTGGGCCGTTGATCTCAGATTGATCAACGGCCAAGATCACATTTCCCATACCCACGAACAGAACCTGACCCGTTTCCACCCGGACCAACCCAAACCCTTTACCCTCGAAACGACACTGTTCCACTTAAGCCATCAGATCCAGACCGTAGATCTAGATTGATCTAACGGTTGAGATCCGCCTACCCACTAACTATATAAGCCCATAATCTTACCCTGCCCCCCTATCCGAACCCCAGCCTCGTCGTCTTCACCAGAACCCCTAAACCCTAGAGCCGCCCCTGTACTCTTCACCATGAAAACCGGCGGCACGGACGCCGGTGACCTCCACTTGAACACCATAGAACCCCCTCACCACCCTGAATATGGACCTGTTGACCGTTTAGGTCGAATCATCCTCTAGGTCCTCGAATCTTCATTTGAAGATTCGAGTCAAAACTCGATTTACACCAACCGACCCCAGCTTCACACCAGACACTCCCCAGACCCTCCTCGTGACCAAACCATACTTGGTTTGGTCCGAATCTGATCAGGGAAGCATGAATCCCAGATCTGAGTTTTGGAACTTTGTAGTTCTTCGTCACTGTTTCAACCGAAGAGATTAAGGTCTAATGGACTTTAATCAAAGTGTTTCTCATCTGAGAAACACTTCGATTAAAGTCCGTTCAGCCTTAAGAAAGGTCTGTTCGAATCCAAGTCAAGACTTTTGATTTTTCGAGTTTTAAGGTGAGTCTGCTTTTTTTTCTTTACTTGTTTTAGTCAGTGTGATTTATTTTTAAAAGCTGTTCATGATTATTGAAATCTGTTGTCCTTGACTTTCATCAACTGTGCCTTGACCACTTTGCCTGAACTTCTGTTGTTTGATTAAGCCCTTCCATTTGTTCTGATAATGTGTGTGTAAGTGTTGTGCAAGTAGCTGATTTTCAAATTTGGACTGACTAGTTGACTCCTCGAGTGCAATTCTGTTTAGTCAGTATAATTCGAATCATGCATCGATACTGTTTAAATGTCTGATTTTTGGCTACGATTGTGTATGTTAATGCTAATATAGTCGAGTCGACATGTGTCGTCAATTAGTTTCAACTGCCTGAACAAAATAAATCGATTTGCTTCTGTTGAACATTTGCCTGAATCAATTAGGAACCAAGTTCAGTTACTTATAGTTGTTAATATGATTTCAGAAACCTAAGGCTTGATCTGTAATTGAAATCTGAGTTGATGGCATGTGCACTTGTGCACAGCATGTGCATGGTGCACAGCCTGTTTCCTGCATAAAAGGGTTTTTGAGTTAAAAATGGTTTGACAGCATATGCTGTCAGATATATTCTACTGCCCATACTTTGCTTTAGTTTAAAAGTATTAAACCTTTTAAAAGTTAAGTCTGCCAGGGAATGTTGATGGGGGTTAATACTTAAATAACTAATTGGAATCTGAAAATGTGAAGGCACATGTGAGGGTACTGTGATATTCTAAAACAGGCTGTTAAAAGGGGTAGTGTTAAGGCTTATAAAGGGGGACAGACATCTGAAAAAAAAAAGGGACAGAGGATTGGAGAGGATAAAAATACACACACTGTGAGGGATTTTAAAAAAAAAAAAAAGTTGAAATACATACAGATATATATACATACAGACAGAGCATATAGGGAGAGACACTGAGAGGGAACATCTGAGAGTTCAATTTCTGAAAACAGGAACTGGAAAAGATTTCTTTTAGTAACTTCAGTATAATTTCAAAACTGAAGATTGGTTTTAGATTTTGGAAAGAAATGAGATAGAGGGTGGATATACAGAAAGCAGAAACTGTCTTTTCTTCCTGTTGTTTGTTCGATTCCCAGTCTGTTTACCCTGTTTCAAATAAGTGCTGATTTCCTCTCAAGTATCAGTTAGGATTTTGTTGTTTGGTTCTTATTGGTTTGCTCTCTTTTGGAATTGGACCACTTGAATTCTGAGCCCACTCCTCTGCTTTTGCTGTCATTTTGTTGCCTCTTCCCATTGGCCATAACTGCATCTTGCTTTGGGATTTTTGTTACCTGCTGTTACTGCTGCTGCACTTGTTGTCATTGTTACTCTGCTGATTGCCCTCTTCTTCAATTGTCAAATATTTCCAGGTACACAACCTCTGAACCATGTATTGTTGAAGGTTTGAAGTTGAAGCAGAAATAAAGAAATGAACATCTGTTTATGTTATAACATTGGTGTTGAAAATAGGTTGAATGTTAGTTGGGCCTATATTTGTTTAATTGCAAACTGCAAACATTCTGTATAAACTAACATACATTCTGTTTGAGATGAACTATTAGATAGCATTGTTCAATAATAATGACAGTATGACATAGACAGTATGTTTGATTTAGTATACATTCAGTTCAGTATAACACTCTGTTTGACTTAGTTATGACTGTATAACATAGAGTCATTGGCAAGCACTTGTATGTATTTTGCCTAGACCACTGAATTGACAAATCGGTGGTACTAGGTCTGGGATAAATGTATCCCAAACAAACTCTCATGCAGTCACGTTAAGAGTCTGGCTATGAATGCCAGCTCTCCTGTCAGATTATTTGTTCCAATATAGGTTCGATATCGGGTCTCGGTATAGATTCCTTGTTTCGAAATAATGTGATGATTGTTGAGGAAAACTAATAGTCATTTTGAGTTCAATTAGTAGTAATTTTCCTAATAAACAGCCAATTTCGTTTATCAATTTCAAATAGGTTAGAGTTTAAAATAAAACTTGGAGGTCGTTAAATATAACTCAGTATATGTTGTTAGTTTGCTTGCAATCTCACTTAGCAAATTAATAGGCGTATTCACTCGATGAAGACAAAGCATGAGGTAACTCTCACCTCATAAACAATCAATCAGGTAATCAAACAAATTTAGGTTCGGCAAACATAATAAAGATTCAGTTTGTATTTGTTCAAACAAGCAAAGTTCGGTATCATCTTTCTTTTTAAAGACAAACGTAGTAGAAATGTAGTCACTGTAGGATACCCTTCTAAAATAATGAGACGAGCCTCGCCAAATAAAATGCAAATTGCGGGGCCCTCAATAATTGATCATGATAAATACTTAGAATTGGGGATGGACTGTTTAGTGAATTCCACTGCCTTCCCCAAAGATAATAACGCGTTAGATTCTTTAGGCGCGACTTTAAGTAAATTATATTCTTAAATTCGGGTGCGCATTGATGTGACCCGAATCCAAATCTCAACGGAGTCGAAATGTGTTGACAACCACGGGTGCATTGATTGTGACATGGTTCGAGATGCATTTTCACGACGTTGCAATTCTATAAAAATAAATGATAATAATAAAAGCGGTTTAAACTTAATAAAAGCACGTAAGTCATAACATGTATTTAAATCAGATATTTAGCCATTATAACAATTTAAGCGACCGTGCTAGAACCACAGGATTCGAGGGTGCCTAACACCTTCCCTCGGGTCAACAGAATTCCTTACTTAGAATTTCTGGTTCGCAGACTTCATTTGGAAAAGTCGAAAATTTCCTCGATTTGGGATTCAAGATAAACCGGTGACTTGGGACACCAAAAGCCAAACCTTTCCCAAGTGGCGACTCTGAATTAAATAAATAATCTCATTTCGAATATTGTCACTTAAATTGGAAAAACCCACCCGCGCATCTTACCCTTCGGGGCCGGGCGCGCAAAAAGGAGGTGTAACAGCTCTGGCGACTCCGCTGGGGATTTAACCCAGAACCACTGGTTCAGGGTTCAAGAATTCGAGCTTAGAATAATTATTATATTTGGCTTTATTATCTGATCTTTATTACATGTTTTTGCACAACGTGCTAAATGTTGTCTTTTACCGCTTTGATATTATCTGAACTGTATATAAACTGTGCCGAAACCCTTCTCTTCTTACCTCCGGGGAGAAGCTCGCTGGTCGAGACTCCCTATTCTGTTAGTGTCAATACTTGAAATAAGAAAGAGGTCGGACAAGTTACAAAGCCGGACGATCTCGCGGGTCCCCGGTACGTAGCCCCTCCTCGACTCGAGTTGTCCGCTACGGGTACACAGTCTAGAACAAATACCCAGGTTACGAACCTAGAATAACTTGACTTCATGCCGGATCCCTAGTAGGAACGCTTATTTGCATCATGTTGCATTTGACTTAGGGGACTCAACACAGGGGTTGGGTCCGTCTAGGACAGGCAACCTGAAATGAAAAGACCATCATGCTGCATTCCTATCTGTGTTGTGCATTTATTTGCTTCGGTTCCGCATGTCGACCGGTTCCTAAAAAAAGAGGGGGAAAATAGCAGCGTAGGGGAGATAATTACTTATTTTGGAAAATAAAACCAATGTCCAAGTAGTGTCAAAACCTCGCCGGAATTTTTCTAAAAAAATATTGTCTTTTTTATTGAGAGTTAAAAAAAAATATAAAAATTTTCTTTTATCACTTTCAAAATCAAAAAAAAGAGAAGGTATTTATTTTAAAAGTAAAAAAAAAACGGAAAATTCATAATTCAAAAAATGTGTTGTTTCTTTCGTAGTACCCCTTTTATGAATTCAGACTAATAGTCCAAATTTTTCCTAAAAAAAATAATAATTAGTAATGTATATTTTCTTTAATCTTTATCTCTTTTCAAAAATAAAAAAATAAAAATACGTATTCTTGATTTTTAGGTTTATTTGATTTTCTCTATTCACGATAGCCCGAACTACGCCGGTTTGATTCTCACCGGATGTGAGATACGTAGGCAACCCTCGTCGGGTTCAACCCCATTTTGCTAAAATAGCCAAAATCAATAAATGAATAAAAAAAATGTGTGTCAATTTTTTAAAGAGTCATAAATAAGTCAGGTGACGTTGTTTTGTCATAAATAGCCGAATGTTCCCAAAAGGGACGCCGGAAGGCTGACTTTGCATAAACAGCCACCTTTGGGTCTTGTTTAGCATTTTTATCTAATAGACCCACACAGCCTTAAAATCTTCGTCCCCGAAGTGTTTAAGGGCCGTGTTCAAAACTTGATCTCCTCTGTAAAAATATTTTTGAGTCAGTCATTTTTGTTAAAATCACTTTAATAAATGTGCAGGATGAGCACGATGCAAAATAAACATTTTTCAATAATGACCAAAATCCCTGTCAAGTTACGGCTATGGTGGAATGATCTAGGTGTTGAAGGACAAAATGAGGTTAAGAAATATCTGAAAGGTCTTGTGGGTCTGTTGGAAAACCAACCTCGGGGAGATATCATAAGGGCTTTGATCACCTACTGGGACCCGGCGTACAATGTTTTCCATTTCTCTGATTTTGAACTCACCCCGACTTTGGAAGAAATGGCCGGATACATCGGGAATACCGAACTTCCTTTGAAGGAAAAATACTTGGTCGCCCCAAGAGTCGTCACGGTACATCGGTTCCTAGATTCATTGAAGATACCTAGAACAGTCCACAACCCGGATCTGGCAGCCGGATTTTGTACTCCATGCTTCATATATGATAGGTACGGTCATGAGGGGGGATTCAATAATCCAATCAACAAACTGTGCAGCAAAGGAGTTCGTCAGAAGTGGGACAAGCACAGACGGGTAGCTTTCATGGTGATGTTCCTAGGCCTTCTGGTATTTCCAAGGAAAGACGGAAACATTGATCTGAAGATATCCGGGGTCGTCAGCACTTTACTCACGCAAAGTGACAGTACTCTAGCGCCTATGGTGGTATCTGACATCTTTCGAGCTCTTACAGCTTGTAAAGCTGGGGGAGATTTCTTCGAAGGTTGCAACTTGCTCCTACAACTATGGATGACCGAGCACCTCTGCCGTCATTCCGGGATTTTGAGCCATGGTTCCCCGGAAAAGACCTGCATAGAAGAATCTTACACGAGAACCAAAGAGATCAGTTTGCCCAAAGGAGTCCTGGCATGGACCTCGTTCTTTCAAGCTCTTACTGCCAGCCAAATACAATGGACGTTGGGATGGTTGCCTGTTGATGAGATCCTGTATATGTCTGCAGCTAAAACTCATTTCTTACTAATGGGGCTTAAGAGCATTCAACCTTACGCACCCTGCCGAGTTTTGAGACAGTTCGGAAGATGCCAAACAGTACCTCATGAGGAAGATCTTAGCACTCAAGCAATTGAGATAAGTCCTAACGGACAATTCCCAGAAGCAAAGATTCGCCAAATCTGGAGTGAGTGTCAATATTTGAAATCAGATACTCGCGTACGGGATCGAGCCAAAGGAGAGACGGCGCCAGGTTACCTTGCATGGTATAGAAGGGAATTTGAGCATGAAAGGCCGGCTAAGAAACCCCACATCCGGAATTTTACCGAATCATCACAAAGGCAGTGGGATTGGTTAGCAAAGGAAAGAGGCTATTGCGCCGAAATCAGCAGGTTAAAGCAACAAGTGGAAAGCTTGAAATATGAACACAACATGCAAGTTGCTACCGATCTAGGAGAGCGGAACAGGTTAATTCAAGAAAATGAAATGCTCAGAGCCCAGATCAAACAGATAAGGGTGGATGCGGATAAACAACCAAGGCATCGATCAGACGAGCAACTGATAAAAAGGCTAAAAGTTGAAATCAGGGAATGGCAAGATGGTTTGGAGAAATCTGAAAACATCATAGCAGAGCTCAGGGCACAGTGGGATACAAGAGCAGATAAGCATCGTCGATACCTGAATCAATTGGAAGGCGACTACGAGAAAACTATTGCTAAAATGAAGAGAGAGATGGCTACACTTGAGATCAAAGCAGCTAATCAGGCCAAGGATTTCCAAATTGAGAGCAGATACTGGTACGACTCAATAGCCCAGATGAAGTTGGAAGTACGGCGACTGAAGCATCAGCATGAACAGGATGTTCAAGTCTTCAAGATATGTAGCGATCAGATAAAACGCCTACTCATAGAGAAAAAGAAAACCCGAGATAGGATCAAGGCCATTGCCCATGCCATCACCAGACGATGTCTACGATGTGAGAACATGTCCAGCGTTACCGTCCTCTCAGCAGTAATGGGTTATGTCAAGCAGACTATGCACGAGCTGGAGCAACTTGAGAGGGATCTCACGCCTAGGACCGCGGCGAGGCCGAACGATGCCCTGCGGACACCAATTTTCAAAACCATAATGCATTCATAGGTCAAATCTGTATCTTAGCATCTTCTGCTTGTTTTTCCCATCCGGGTGATTTTTAGTCTATTTGTGAATCTAGGTCTATTTTCAAAGTTCGTTTTTCTTTTGCAAATGTAGTTTGTAATAGAACATTTTCAACAATAAAGAGGTTGTTTCTTTTACGATCATTTGGGTTTTTCGAACTACGTAATGATCTGATTCACGTAGGCATCGTGATACGTAGGCAATCCTCATCGGATCCGGTCGCATTTCTTTTACTGCAAAAACAAAATAAATAAAAATAAAAGAAAAACAAAAAAAAAAGAGAAAAACTAATAAGAGGAAAATACCGGAACGACGCATGCTCTCGTAGCAAACATATAGTAATCCACTTAACTGTATAGGTGCATCATGCCCAACGTGAGATTAACTATCTGTTATTTGCTACAAATTAACCGTGCGTTTGTCGTTGAGTATTTCCAGGGTTTTGGAAGACGGTTGGTTTGGTGAAAGTCTGGTCTCGCATTCATACTTCACGAGGTCAAGGAGAAGTGTTCAACTACCTATTGTTAGGACCAGAAGCAGTACTCACACTTACTTTACCAGGTCAAAAGGAAGTGTGGAAATGTCTTCAGAAATTCCATTGCAAACGATCCCTGTTTCCGAGGAAAGCTCGATCTCAGCCGTCCTCACACCTGAGTCCGCAACTGCGGAGGAAAATAGAATCCTACGGCTCCGCATGTTGGAAATGCTGGACGACTGGAACAATGGGAAAGAGTCGCCAAGTGTCGTCCCCAGATTCCCTGAATTATTCTCCAGGTCAAGCGGGACTTCTAATGTCCCCATAAATTATCCTGCTACCCCATTCGGGTACCCAGCCACCTCGGCCTTCTCTACTGGATCGCCTTCTGAGCCTCATCCCCGAATGTCGGCCACTGATGCAAGCATGAACATCTTTACTGCATCGCCTTGCCCGGTTACAGCACAGCCTACCACATACAAGCCAAGCTTTGACTCATCCTCTTTTACATTCCAAGCACCATCGTTCTCAATGGAACCAACTAGGTTCGCTACCAGTACTAATCCTCTACCACCTCAGTGCGATCTTGCACCAGGGCAGGATCAGAACCCCAGAATTGCAGAACAAAATGAGATTTCCAAGAGAATGAGAAGCCTTGAACAAAGTTTGAAGAATATGCAAGGATTGAGCGGACAAAAGAGCATCTCTTACGCCGACCTGTGCATGTTCCCTCACGTGCACCTGCCAACGGGTTTCAAGACCCCTAAGTTCGAGAAATATGATGGGCACGGTGACCCCATTGCGCATCTTAAGAAATACTGCAACCAATTGCGGGGAGCCGGCGGAAAAGAAGAACTGCTAATGGCATATTTTGGGGAAAGTCTAGTAGGGATAGCTTCGGAATGGTATATGGATCAGGAAATGTCCCGATGGCATATATGGGATGATCTTGCCAGATATTTTGTAAAACAATTCCAGTATAACATCGACATTGCGCCAAACCGAAACTCTCTGTCGAATTTGAAGAAGAAACCTTCGGAAAGCTTCAGAGAATATGCTATCAAGTGGCGTGAACAGGCGTCGAGAGTGAAGCCTCCCATGGATGAAGTGGAAATGGTCACTACCTTTCTCCAGGCTCAAGAGTCTGACTATTTCCAAAACATGATGTCGGCCATGGGTAAGCCATTCGCGGAAGCGATCAAGATAGGAGAGATGGTAGAAAATGGGCTGAAAACAGGTAGGATTCTGAGTCAAGCAGCCATAAGGGCGACCTCCCAGGCCGTCCAAGGCGGGTCCGGAGGAACGACAAGGGAGAAGAAGAAGGAAGAAACGACTATGGCAGCCTCTGAAGCAAGGGAGTATCGTCATCCCAGGCCCCATTTTCCGGAAAGAGCCCCACAACACTACTACCCCCACTCAAATTTGGCGTATGCTCATCAACCTTATATGGTCATGAATGCCCAGCCTTATAACCACCCACCACAACAAGCCAACCGAGGCCCAGCTCCACCTCCCAGAAATCAGTCTCCTTACCGCAACCACTATAACCCACAACCCCCGCAGAATAACTTTCGCCCTCAGGAGCCACCTCGAAGGCGAACTTTCACGCCCATCGGTGAACAATACTCTACTTTGTTCCCGAAGCTAGTCCAGTTGGGTTTCTTACAACCAATCCCTCAAACGAGGCAAAACCCAACATCACCTTCTTACAAAGCCGGAGTCAGATGCGCCTATCATTCAGGGGCCGAGGGACATGATACAAATGACTGCTGGTCGTTGAAAAGAGTGGTCGAAAATTTGATAGAGCAAGGGAAAATAGTGCTAAGGGACGAGGAAATCCCGAACGTAACTAACAATCCATTACCTGCTCACAATAATGGGCCGCTGATCGGAATGATTTGTGAAGACAAAGAGTTCGATCCTGCTTTGAAATCTATGTTTCAGAGTCGCCACCTGGGAATTTTAAGGCGTCCCAAGTCACCAATTTTAATCCCTGAATCGAGGAGAATATGACTCTGTTTATTATTCTGCGAACCAGAAATCCGGATAAGGAATTCTGTTAACCCGGGAGAAGGTGTTAGGCATTCCCGAGTTCCGTGGTTCTAGCACGGTCGCTCAACTGTTATATTTGGCTTGATTATTTTGATTTATTAAATACATTTTTATTGCATGATTTTATTGTTACCGCTTCTATTTAAATTGTTTATAATTAAAGACCCTTCTTCGAATCGAATCACGCGTACGTGTATTCGTTTTTAATATTTTTTAACGTGAAAATCGTGTCACGCGTACGTATACACAATGATATTGATAATATAATTTATTTATTTATTTTTTCGAAATTTTTATTTATTTATAAAAATAGACTTAAGTTCGAAATTGTGCTTAAAATAAAATTAAGAATGTCCGTCGCTCTTGTATCATTAAATATTGAACCGCACATCTCGAGTTATATGAAATTAATAATGATATTCTCCGAGAAATCCCTTTTATTAAATATTCGATCGAAGTTGCACGAACGCATAATCCGAATTGCCTTTAGAAATATAATTAGGTTACGCGAACGTATCCCTAATCACAAAAATATTCTTGATGGTAGTATAAATTTGTTTACAAATTGTTTATTATATCCACTTATTTTTATATGAAAGCCATAGAGAAACATTGATTTAGACGTCTCTATATTTCTTGAAAAAACATTCAAAAGTTATTATGTGTTCACCGCAAATCTTATTTTACGCATATGAATTATATTCCTCCAAGCCATTTAAATTTTAAAGAATTAATGATATGAAAAAGAAACAAACAACAGGTAACTAAAAAATACTATCATTTTTTATCGTGGATACAACATTAATATATCAAAAAATCGAATCGCATATAAAAATGGAAAAAGAATTAATTTGATAAACAAATTAATAGTTCCTGAAGAAATTTCATTGTTTCATTTAAGGCGAACTCTTCTTCTATATATCTTTTACATAAAATGCCACGATTCGTTTATAAATCCTATGTCCTTCTTATGTATTTGTTTTAGTCCAAAGTTGCAATGGTTTGGTTAATGTTTGCAATGGAAGATAAGAGTCAAGTTGATAAGAAAGAGAACTATTATACAAATTGATTCAATAAAATTACATCACATGCAATATAGTTATACATTTGAACCATTCCTAATATTGTATCAACTCATCTTCCACATATGATTATATATATACTCATCATCATGCTATATATGAACATACAACTTATATCAATCTAAAAATCAGATTTTTTACAAGATATACTAATAATGTAATTTATTGATACTTCCATTCTACTTTGCATTTAGCTAACAATATTACGGGATGTAATTAATGGCCCATTTTATGCCATGTTCGCTACCTTGATATTTTAATCATGACTTCACTTAATGAAAATTCCGAAATAGATGATATTATTACAACACTTAAACGAATTTTAAGAGGTAACAACTATCTTATATTCATTACGCCAAACGTACTACTATATTAATCAACTGAAACAAAACCAAATTTTAACTACTAAACTTGAATGAATGGAAAACAGAATTATAATTCCCGAACATCATTAATTTGTCATGTTGAAGCTTTTCGTGACATGAATTTACAGATATGTACCTGATATTGGAAGCAAAAGAAAATGATGATGAGAATCAGCAGCAATAATAACAGTACAATAGCAACAACTGCCCAACAATAGTAACAACCCAGTAACAGACCGGTGGAGTAGTAATCCCAAAAACAAAAGCTTTAAGCTTTAAATGAAACAACAACCATTAATACTAATTTCAAACAAAGAAAGAAAGCAGTAGATTTTTTAGCTTTTATTTTTATTTTTGAAAGCTTAAATATTTTTCGGAATTTTTCTCTCTTCTATTCTCTGTCCGTTTTTTTCTCTCTATCTGTATTCTTGTTCTCTCTGTGTTGTCTTGTGTTCAAGACTTCACATATATATAATCTCATCCCATAAATCTTTTAATCAATTAAATCAATACTTTTTCTCTACCCAACCCATTATCTTTCCACTCATCCCCATTACATTAAATAAACATATCACACCACCCCATTATATTTTGTCCCCCATGCTTTATTTAAAATAATGCAAGATTCCCCTTTAATTTAAATCTTGTCCCCCCTTTATATTAAATAATCATATCACAACCCACCCCATTTCATTTTGTCCCCCATGCTTCAAATAAACAATTTCAAAATGTACAATTCCTAAACTACCCCTTCCGACCTTACTGAAATTACCAAACTACCCCTGAACGTACTACAAATTTACCAAACTACCCATCAGCTATAACACATCAATTAATCAAACTTAACCAAAATATAGACAATATGATCAATTTCTAACAATGTTCAAACAACAATATGAACATGGATGAACATCATAACAACAATATCACATGAACACGATTTTAACAACATTTCAACAACAAATCACATGAACACGAATTGAACAACAAAGAACAACTAAAATTTGATTGAACAATATTTTAGCAACAAACAATCCTATTTTCGGATTCAACAATAACAACAATCAAAGTATGAAGATTTCTAAATTCAATCATATTGAACTTAAAATCAACTCTAACAACATTACAACAAACAATTCTTATATTAAACTTAAAACAAGATTATGAGAACAATTCAAGCAATAATCATAAATGGTAAACAAGAAATCAAACTATACAAAATTCGGATTCAAGATCATCCAAACAAAGTATGAACATGAATGAATCTATTTTAAGACAACAAACATGACGGATTAAACGATTAAAACAATATATTCCTTTAATACAACTAAATTCTTTAAAGACAAATAACAAGATTGACGAATAAACAATTATGAACTTAAACTTGAACTTAACAATATTAACAATTTCCAACAATACATAAACACATGAAACAAATTGAAGAAATAGTTAATTAAATTTCAATTTGAATCTAACAAACATCAAACTAACAAATATTCACTTAAACAATAATACAAACATGAAATGAATATGAAAACAACTAATTAAACTTCTATTTTGAAATCTGAAAATTAATTTAACAAACAACATGAACATGAACAAAACCAAAAAATCAAATATCCAACCATAGACATGAATAAAACAAACATTCGCCGATTTTAGATTCGAAAAATATCAAAACAAAATACGGACAAAAATAAAAATTCAAAAACTACTAACCAGATTGATGAAATATGTACGGACTGTTTCGACAAGCATCGAATGGAAATAAATCTGTCCGGACTCAACAACAAACAACGACGAGCTCGAACAAGGATCGACGACATCGAACCTAATTAGTTAACGCCGGAACAGTAGTTATGAGACAGAAGCAGCTGGAGGTGCGCTTGGTTTGTTCGCGCGAAGAAGATGAGGGCAGCAACAATGGCGGGAACCAGCTGGAACGAAGGAGGGGAAGTAACCAGGGACATTGCTTCCATGACTGCTTGGAGCTTCCATGACCGCTTCCATGACTGCTTGGAGCTGGTTATGGCGACGAGGTCTGTTTGGGTTTGCTTGGAGGTGGACGATGGCGGACAGCAGTAGTCCATGGAGGGACTGAGGTTACAGCAGACGGAGGAGCTGGAGAAGATGAAGCAACAGCTGGTTGACGCAGCATCAACGGAGGTCGTTAATGGCGGACGTCTGGTGTGGTCATTCATGGTGAAGCAGCAACGACTGGCGTAGTTGCTCATTAATGGCGGACGTCAAGATGGCGACGATGAGGGTGGTCTGGGTGGACGAAAAAGAAAGGTAAAGGCAGCCATGGGAGGTCTTCATTTTTGGTGATGGAGAAGAAGAAAAACCAAGGTTGGGGGGCGGATAGTTTTAGGTCTTTTTTAGGGTTTTTGCTTTTTTTATTTTTTTTTGTTTTGTGTTGTTTGTAAGATAATAGGGGTGTTGGGTTATGGACTGGGTCGACCCAGTTCGAAATGGACTGGGTTGTAGGGAAGATTGGGCCATTTTTTGGGCCTATGGCTTGAAATTGAAGAAGAGGCCCAATTCCGACTTTCTTTATATTTTCGCTCTTTTTCTTCTTTTATTTTTCTAAAACTAAATTATAAAAATACTTAAACTATTATTAAGAACTAAATTAAGTTATAAAAGCGCAAATTAACTTCCAATAACAATTAACGCACAATTAAGTGTTAATTAAGCATAAAATTGTATATTTGGACATTAAATGCTAAAAATGCAAACGATGCCTATTTTTGTAATTTTAATTTTTTATAAACAAACTTAATTACTAACAATTGTAGAATTAAATCCTACATGCAAAATGCGACGTATTTTTGTATTTTTTATTAATTTAACAAATAAGCAAACACAGACAAATACAAATAATTATCCAAAAATATTACAAAAACACTCAAAATTGCACATCAAGAAAAATCATTTTATTTTGCATTTTTTTGGGAGTATTTCTCATATAGGGCAAAAATCACATGCTTACAGCTGCCCCTCTTTGCCCGAAGACACGAAGGGTTTTCGTGCAAAGATAAAGCGAGCGATTTTTGCCCATTCGAGTACTCCGTTGAAGCATTTTTTGAAAAAGATTTGACCGAACCTTTGCTTCAAAGGTTTCCTACATATCCTGGGCTAAATAGGAATCAGGTCAATGTAGTTCGGAAAAGTTTGGTAGCTGGGACTACCGTTGGACTGCACTGTTACTGTTGTTGCATGCTATTACTACTGCTTACCGATCTCCTTGTTACAACGTGCTTAAAAGAAAACAAGAAGCTAGGCTAGAGTACAATTTGTTTTTGTTGCCTTGCTTCCTTGTCTGCTTGCATTTCTTCCGGTACTTTTCTTCTTTTGACACATGCACTTGAGTTTGTGTTGTGACCTCTTGTTGCAACCTTCTGCTTCCCGGTGCCGGGGAATTTTATTGTTTCCTGCTGGGGATTCCTATTGTAACCCTCTGTTTTATTGTTCTCTGACTTGATCTTGAAATGTATGCCTCTGTTATCTGGGCGGGCTCCCAACTTCAATACTTGAAAATTAAAGACTTGAAATGTATGCCTCTGTTATCTGGGCGGGCTCCCAAGTTCAATGCTTGAAAATTAAAGACTGAAATGTATGCCTCTGTTCTAGGGGCGGGCTCCCAACTTAAACAACAAAAATGAATGCCATTCCTCTCTTCAGGCGGGCTCCTGACTTCAACAACAACTTTGAAAATAATTCGCCATTCCTCTCTTCAGGCGGGCTCCTGACTTCAAATCACACATCGCCATTCCTTTCTTTAGGTTGGCAAGATTTCAACAACTTTTTTTTAAAAAAAACTGCTTTTCCTCTCTTCAGGCGAGCTCCTGACTTCAACAACTTTTAAAAATAAAATCCTATTCGAGGGCGGATGAACCCGAAATATCCTATTCGAGGGAGGATGAACCCGAAATATCCTATTCGAGGGCGGATGAACCCAAATATCCTATTCGAGGGCGGATGAACCCAAAATATCCTATTCGAGGGCGGATGAACCCAAAATATCCTATTCGAGGGCGGATGAACCCAAAATATCCTATTCGAGGGCGGATGAACCCAAATATCCTATTCGAGGGCGGATGAACCCAAAATATCCTATTCGAGGGCGGATGAACCCAACAATATCCTATTCGAGGGCGGATGAACCCAAATATCCTATTCGAGGGTGGATTAACCCAAAATATCCTATTCGAGGGCGGATGAACCCAAAATATCCTATTCGAGGGCGGATGAACCCAAAATATCCTATTCGAGGGCGGATGAACCCAAAATATCCTATTCGAGGGCGGATGAACCCAAAAATATCCTATTCGAGGGCGGATGAACCCAAAATATCCTATTCGAGGGCGGATGAACCCAAAATATCCTATTCGAGGGCGGATGAACCCAAAATATCCTATTCGAGGGCGGATGAACCCAAAATATCCTATTCGAGGGCGGATGAACCCAAAATATCCTATTTGAGGGCGGATGAACCCAAAATATCCTATTCGAGGGCGGATGAACCCAAAATATCCTATTCGAGGGCGGATGAACCCAAAATATCCTATTCGAGGGCGGATGAACCCAAAATATCCTATTCGAGGGCGGATGAACCCAAAATATCCTATTCGAGGGCGGATGAACCCAAATATCCTATTCGAGGGCGGATGAACCCAAAATATCCTATTCGAGGGTGGATGAACCCAAAATATCCTATTCGAGGGCGGATGAACCCAAAATATCCTATTCGAGGGCGGATAAACCCAAAATATCCTATTCGAGGGCAGATGAACCCAAAATATCCTATTCGAGGGCGGATGAACCCAAAATATCCTATTCGAGGGTGGATGAACCCAAATATCCTATTCGAGGGCGGATGATCCCATTTTCAACATCTTGGAATTGTCTTACCTCCGACTGTTTTTCTCCAAATCTTGTTGTCTTGCTATCTCTTAAAACTTGAATTGATTTCCTCGTTCTTCCGAGAAAATTTTCGACCATGGCGGAAAATCTTCTGCCCTAGTTTTGATGCTTTTCCTTGTTCTCCAGGTGGACGCCTGACTTCTGATATTTCAACTCTTCTTCTTTGTTCTCCAGGTGGATTCCTGATTGCTATTTCAACTGTCCTTCCTTGTTCTCCAGGTGAACGCCTGATTTCTGATAATTCAACTGTTTTCCCTTGTTCTCCAGGTGGGCGCCTGATTTCTTCTTCGATTTTTCATCCTCATTCTCCAGGTGGAAGCCTGACTTCTTTTCCAATTTTTTCATTTTTTTCTATTTATTATTATCCTAGGAGAAAATACATCAGACTAGGATTTGATATCTTATCTTAGGAGAAAGATTCATCTGACTAAGATTTTATCTTGGGAGAAAAATTTCATCAAACCAAGATTTTGACTCTAGGAGATAAATCGTCAGACTAGGTCCATTTGTTGTGATCTTAGGAGAAAGATTCATCCGACTAAGATTTTATCTTGGGAGAACAATTTCATCAGACCAAGATTTTGACTCTAGGAGATAAATCGTCAGACTAGGTCCATTTTGTTGTGATCTTAGGAGAAAGATTCATCCGACTAAGATTTTATCTTGGGAGAACAATTTCATCAGACCAAGATTTTGACTCTAGGAGATAAATCGTCAGACTAGGTCCATTTTGTTGTGATCTTAGGAGAAAGATTCATCCGACTAAGATTTTATCTTGGGAGAACAATTTCATCAGACCAAGATTTTGACCTCTAGGAGATAAATCGTCAGACTAGGTCCATTTTGTTGTGATCTTAGGAGAAAGATTCATCCAACTAAGATTTTATCTTGGGAGAACAATTTCATCAGACCAAGATTTTGACTCTAGGAGATAAATCGTCAGACTAGGTCCATTTGTTGTAATCTTAGGAGAAAGATTCATCCGACTAAGATTTTATCTTGGGAGAACAATTTTATCAGACCAAGATTTTGACTCTAGGAGATAAATCGTCAGACTAGGTCCATTTGTTGTGATCTTAGGAGAAAGATTCATCCGACTAAGATTTTATCTTATCTTGGGAGAAAAATTTCATCGGACCAAGATTGTATCGGGAGGTAAATTCATCAGACTAGGACTTTTTATCCTAGGAGAAAAATGTAGTAAAGATTAATGATTTGAGAAACTTACCTTCGTAATTTCTTCTTTTCTTTTCTCCTTCCTTCGCGCTGCTTTGTTCTTGCTTGCTGGGGATAATACCACTGCGGTAGTTTTCTTTCTTCCCCTCCTTCAAATTCAATTTTTTTTTCTCTTTTTTTTCAGAATTTATTTTCTCTCAACACTGCTGGGGATAAAAGTGTTATCTTTTTGGGATAACGTTGCTGGGGAATTTTTTCCCTTCAAATCGATGCTTCATTCTTCTGGAAGCTCCTAGGGATGATAATGGCTTTTGTTTTTCTGAGCACAAATGTCATCCCTTTGTTCTGTCTGCTGGGGATCAATTTCCTCCATTGGAAACTTATTATAATGGGGCAACACTGGTTCAAAGACCACTTCCCTTGAGACTGGTGTTATTTTTTATTCTTCCTCAAATGGTACCTGACTTCCAGAAAATTTTCCAAATGAAAGGAAAATTTTCTGCCCCAGTTTTACAGTCTCCCTTGTGGCATGCATTTCTGTCATCAATGCCATTTCTTTTACCTGTTTCAAAACAAAATTTGTTAGCTTAAAGCGTGGTAGTTGGTTGTGATACTCCACTGGGACGGCTTTTCCCTTTTTCCTTCCTTGCTCTGCATTCCACAAGGGACGATATTATTTGCTGGGGATAATCCTTTTCTGCTGGGGATATCCCTCTTGACACTCGTTGATCTTTTTTTCAATTCCCTTTTGCTAGGGATATCTTTTTGACACTGGCCTCGCGCTTGTTCCTTGCTTACTATACCATTTGTATGTACTAGTCAGATCTTATCTTGGAAAGCTGATGGCCTATTTTGAAGTCATTTCCCACTGGTTCTGACCAAACAGACTCTACTGGGGAAATTTCTATGAAAGGAAAAGACAAAAGGGAACAGAATAAAAGACAACGGAAAAAGATGACTCTTTAACAAAAGAAAAAAAACTATCAAACGCAAATACCGACTCTAATGGTCATGACATGCACATGTGGCCTATCCTCTGCCGTCAATCGTCTTTCAAGACCTTCAATTGGCAATTCCTCATCTGATTCCCAATCTTATTCGACTTGTAGTGCCCGAAGGGTTTTCACTATCAAGCCTCTCTCATTTTGGTTTTTCTCTCAGCTTTCATCGCCTTATGGTGTCCGTGAAGATTTTCACCGATAAGACTCTCTCATTTATATCACTTTCCAGTTGGGGATTTGGAGTGTTGCCGGTATGACTCTCTCTGCTGGAGATTAGAGTCCTTTCTGTTGTGGAACAGAATGTTATGTTCGCCGGTAAGACTCTCATTTGTCTGACTTGGCATCTTTTGCAGACTGGTCAGAAGGTCTTTCTTTGGACCGTAATGTGGGTTTTTTGGATAGGCTTAAAAAGAAAGGGTATTAAAGTCTCAAAAACAAAATAAATTTGGGGTTTTAAAATTACAACCTTCGGAACCAATTTTGCTTACAACGAGTACAACTCTTGCCCCAGTTTCTTGCTTGGGGATTATTTATTTATTATTTTTATTTTTAAATTTTTTTGGTTACACTATGCATACTACGCACATTATGCGCACTATGCACCCTATGACCGAGCCGTGAAGCGCCTACGTATCCTCTTTGAGGAATCAGGTCAAACGTAGTTCCCAATTCCTCTTTTTCATTTGACTTTCTTTTGTTTTTTTTCATTTTTCTTTTTCTTTTTCGTTTTTTTTTTATTTTTTCTTTACCTTCCAGGCTCGTATTTCCTAGTCATTGCTATTGATTCCGAACGAGGGGTATGAAAGAAAATAAATAAGGCTCAAAAGGGGTAACAAAGGATAAAGTGTTTAGGTAGCAGAACAAAATGCCTTCGTCATTCCAGTCTTCAAAACATGCCGAGTGCAAACAACACTATTGAACATAGATTTATAGTCTCTTCCGATGGTGCTGGATTTGACAATTATGTTAAACACTTGCTTTTTCATTTGTCATTTCTAAAGCACCGTTGGGCGACACTCTCATTCTCATGAACGACTCTCATGCCAATTTGGCGAATCTTGCATTTAACGGTTTTCTTTAAGTTTTACTTGCCCCAGTTCCACATGACTCGGGCTTCAAATAATCTCAAACCGTTCTTATTTCCCTTAAATGCTTTGATCACCTCTCCAGGGTTTTATGATTAACTTTAAAGACTAGGCCCAAACTGTGTGCGCATGTCATGTCCCTAGAATCGGCATTGAACGAAAATGACAAAAGGACTAAATAAAAAGATGACTGGAAATAATAAAAGACCGGCTTTTGTATTAGACTTCCGGCGAAATGGTTAGAAAAACAAACAAAACAACCAGATTAAAATCTTAACACAACATCAACGAGACTTAAACAAACTGATACGACAAAAATGGAAAGATAAGAAGGTTTGACACAAGACAATATTCGGATTACAACCCTAAGAATAATCCGGACAACAGAAATGACAACAAAATAAGCCACCACAAGCTTCTCTCTTGTTAACCAAGGAACGGAGTGTCCTCCCATTTTATCAAAGTTGGCATCTTTAGCCACTGAGCTTTGCAGTATTGTCCAGACCATTTCCAACTTCGATATCATTATCATCGGTTAGCGGCTTTTCGGGATGACTCTAAAATCCCATGTTACCAGGCATCCTCCCCATAAAGTGTGCATCATGATGTGCAGGTAAAGGATTCTGCGCGATATTCTGGGTGTCATTACCTTGGATTACAATCAGATTTTCCTGGATCATCCTTTCTATTTCTTTTTTCAAATCCCGACAACTTTCAACATTGTGCCCCTGGGCATTGGAATGGTATTCACATCTTTTAGAAGGGTCAAAGCTTCTTGCACGTGTGTCCAGATGATTTGGAGGAATAGATGCAATCATGTCGTGATGCTTTAACCTCTCAAATAAGCTTTCATAGGACTCTCCTATTGGTGTAAAATTATCTTTCAACCTTCGTTCCCCTTTATACTTCTGGCTTGGATGTGGGTTATAGGGCACCTGAAAGTTATGTGGAGGCTTCTGGAGATTTTGTGATGCTCGTGCTCGCCTTCTGGGGCGTTTTTGTGGCCGGGCAACATACTGAGGTGGAACAATAGAGTGTTGTGGGTTCTGAGGGGGATAATATTGCTCAGGGGATTCATAGATAACTTTAGGAGGCTGCTCATACCTTCGAGATGTTCTCCTAGGACCTCTTCTTGACCCTGATGTCATCATGATTTCTTCAATCTTCTCATTTGTGTCGCAAAAATTATCAGACTCAACCCGGACAGCATGAGTTGCAGCTTTAAAAACTGCTTGACTTATAATTTTTCCTGTCTTAAGACCATTCTCTATTATTTCTCCCATTTTGATTGCTTCTGAAAAGGATTTGCCAACTGCGGACATCATGTTCTGAAAGTAATCTGGCTCTTGCGCTTGAAGGAAGACAGTTATTAGCTCGTGGTCATCCATGGGTGGCTTAACTCGAGCTGCTTGCTCTCTCCATTTAATGGCATATTCCCTGAAACTTTCACTTGGTTTCTTCTTCAGGTTTGAAAGGGAAATGCGGTCTGGGGCAATGTCGATGTTGTATTGGAACTGTTTGACAAATGCTTGTGCCATGTCGTCCCAGACATACCAGCGAGACGTGTCTTGATCCATAAACCATTCGGAAGCTACTCCCGTAAGGCTTTCCACAAAATAAGCCATCAACAATTCTTCATTTCTTCCCGCACCTCTCATTTGATTGCAATACATTTTCAGGTGGGCAATGGGATCTCCATGTCCATCGTACTTTTCAAATTTGGGAGTCTTGAAACCAGGCGGAAAGTGGACATCGGGGAACATACATAGATCTTTGAAGGCAACACTCTTTTGGCCAGACAACCCTTGCCTGTTTTTCAACCATTGTTCTAAGTTTTTCACCCTTTGGGTTAATTCTTCTTGTACCATCTTTCGGGCAGGCTCTTCAATCTTTGAAGGAAGATCTAACGAGTACGGGTGGTACTTAGGAGAGTGGTACTGCTCTTGTTGTGTCGCAAATTGTGACTCATGACGAGGCTGTCCTTGCCCACAGGCCCATGCTTGACACACTCCGGTCATTTGCTGTTTCAGTATTCTATTTTTTTCCGGCACAGTAGACTCTTGTTGAACCCTCTGAACAAACCGACCAACTCAACTTTCTTCACAATTCAAAATAAAACATGTTAGAATGGACTCAGTCGGTTCTTATTACTAGCAACATCTTTTTTTTTCTTTTTTTTTCCGATTTTTTTTCATTCATTTTTTCATTATTTGTTGTGGTCGAATATTATGGAGATTGCCTACGTATCATGACCCCGCATGAATCAGACCTTGCGTAGTTCGGACCAATAAAAGATAAACAATATTAATCATTTTTTTTCAATTTTCATATTAAAATAAACTGGGTTTTAAAGGTTTGAAGATGACCTACAAACTCGAAAATCAAACAACCCACATATTCTAATTAAAGATTTATAACCTCGAAACAAAAAGGTCAGCTTCCTTTCCCCGTTTGACAAATGCAACCAAATGGCTATTTTTGCAAATGTGGCCCCTTCCAAATCTCACATGAATTTTAAGGCCGGGGAGGATTATTTTGACACTTTACAAACTTGTTCGTTCTTTTACGAAAATAGCCTTTCGACAACTGAAAGATACTCTAAGGCTATTTTGGCAAGAACGGTTTAAGACACTGTCGAAGCTAGCTCGGCTTATTTTTGACTAAAAAAAAATTCACCTGACCGTTGACTCTTTTTTTTTCTTTTCAAATTACAATAAAAACCAGGTGTTGCAACACGGCCTTTCAGCGCCTCGGGGACGAAGATTTTTTAAGGCTGTGTGGGTCAACTGAACCAAATTTTAAAAAATGACCCAAAGGTGGCTGTTTATGCAAAGTCAGCCTTCCGGCGTCCCTTTCGGGAACATTCGGCTATGTCTTGATAAAACAGCGTCACCCGACTTCTTTATGACAAAACTAAAATTTGACATATATTTTTTTTGGCTATATTTGTTTTAGCAAAAAGTGGAGGCTGGACACTACCCGACTTATTTATGAAAAAATTAAAATTTTGACATGTTTTTTATTTATTTATTGGTTTTTGGCTATTTTAGCAAAAATGGGGGTTGGACCCGATGAGGGTTGCCTACGTATCTCACATCCGGTGAGAATCAAACCGGCGTAGTTCGGGCATCGTGAATAAGTAAATGAACTAATATTTTTTTTTATTGGAACTGTGAAAGAACTGCTCAAAGGAAGTATATATATATTTTTTTGATTGATTTCTTTTTGAAAGAAAAACTCGTAAAAATTCCTTTTCTTTTGATTTGAACTTTGAGAATTTCAAAAGGAAGTTTTTTTTTTTTTGAATTTCCATTTGTCTTTTTTTTTATTCTAAAAAAAATATTTTTGGAATTTTTCTTTTGATAAAAGAAATGCTTCTAAAAAATATTTTTTGAATTTTGAATTTTCTTTTCAATTTTGAAAGAGGAATCAAAATATTTTCGGATTTTTTTTCTTAAAAGAAAACATTTTTATTATTTTTGTTTTATCAACAATGGAAAATAAAGATATTTATATTATTTTTTGCAAGACATATTTTTTGGAATTTTATTTTAAATTTTCTTGGCAAGAAAAATACTCTTTGCAACAAATAAAGATATATATATCTTTTGGAAATAAAATATATATATATATATATATATATATATATATATATATATATATATATATATATATATATATATATATATATATATATATATATATATATATATATAAAGACCTTTTTTTTTATTTTTTTTTTATTTTTTGCATTTTCATAAGCAAATAAAATAAAATAAAAACCATTTTAAAAATAAGACTCTTTTTTTTTATTTTCATTTTCTATTTTTCCTTTGCTTTTAATAAAACAAACTAATAAAACATTTTTTTTTCATTTTCTCAAAATTTCGGCAGAGTTTTGACAGTTATTTGGGCATTGGCTTTTTTTCAAAAATAAACAGTCAATTCCCTAACAGCTATTTTTTTTTTCAATTTTAAAATATTATTCATCATATTCAAAAGTCAGTCAACACACAAATCCGGATCAAATAAATGCGCAAGTAGCAGCAAGTAAGATGCATCAGGATGGTCATTTTTTTGGTACACCTGTCCTAGACAGACCCAACCCCTGTGTTGAGTCTCCAAAGTCAAATGCACTTGATGCAAATAATCGCTCCTACTAGGGATCCGGCATGAAGCTGAGTTATTCTAAGTGAAAAACTTGAGGCATATTGATCTAGCCCTGGCTTACCCAAACAGACAGTTTGAGCCGAAACGGGGGCAACGTACTGGGAGCACGAAAGTCTACCCGGCCTAGTTACTTGTCCCAACTTCGTCTTATTTGGTATGACTTTAACAGAAAGGTGGGCCACGCGCACGTGTGCACCATAAATTTAGAAGACTCAGAAAGAAGGGGGTTTCGTAGCAGTTGTATATATTCATAATTCAAATAATATTAAAGCGGTAAAAGTGTCATTTAGCACATTGGGCATATATAAAAAAAAATCAGATAATAAATAAAGCCAACTATAACAGTTATTTTAAGCTCGAATTCTTAAACCCTGAACCAGTGGTTCTGGGTTTTAGTCCCCAGCAGAGTCGCCAGAGCTGTCGCACCTCCTTTTTCCCGCGCCCGCGAGGGTGCAAGGGAGTTTTCTCCAATTAAAGGACAGTCGAAACGGGATTTGTTTGTTTGTTTCAGAGTCGCCACCTGGGAATTTTAAGGCGTCCCAAGTCACCAATTTTAATCCCTGAATCGAGGAGAATATAACTCTGTTTATTATTCTGCGAACCAGAAATCCGGATAAGGAATTCTGTTAACCCGGGAGAAGGTGTTAGGCATTCCCGAGTTCCGTGGTTCTAGCACGGTCGCTCAACTGTTATATTTGGCTTGATTATTTTGATTTATTAAATACATTTTTATTGCATGATTTTATTGTTACCGCTTCTATTTAAATTGTTTATAATTAAAGACCCTTCTTCGAATCGAATCACGCGTACGTGTATTCGTTTTTAATATTTTTTAACGTGAAAATCGTGTCACGCGTACGTATACACAATGATATTGATAATATAATTTATTTATTTATTTTTTCGAAATTTTTATTTATTTATAAAAATAGACTTAAGTTCGAAATTGTGCTTAAAATAAAATTAAGAATGTCCGTCGCTCTTGTATCATTAAATATTGAACCGCACATCTCGAGTTATATGAAATTAATAATGATATTCTCCGAGAAATCCCTTTTATTAAATATTCGATCGAAGTTGCGCGAACGCATAATCCGAATTGCCTTTAGAAATATAATTAGGTTACGCGAACGTATCCCTAATCACAAAAATATTCTTGATGGTAGTATAAATTTGTTTACAAATTGTTTATTATATCCACTTATTTTTATATGAAAGCCATAGAGAAACATTGATTTAGACGTCTCTATATTTCTTGAAAAAACATTCAAAAGTTATTATGTGTTCACCGCAAATCTTATTTTACGCATATGAATTATATTCCTCCAAGCCATTTAAATTTTAAAGAATTAATGATATGAAAAAGAAACAAACAACAGGTAACTAAAAAATACTATCATTTTTTATCGTGGATACAACATTAATATATCAAAAAATCGAATCGCATATAAAAATGGAAAAAGAATTAATTTGATAAACAAATTAATAGTTCCTGAAGAATTTTCATTGTTTCATTTAAGGCGAACTCTTCTTCTATATATCTTTTACATAAAATGTCACGATTCGTTTATAAATCCTATGTCCTTCTTATGTATTTGTTTTAGTCCAAAGTTGCAATGGTTTGGTTAATGTTTGCAATGGAAGATAAGAGTCAAGTTGATAAGAAAGAGAACTATTATACAAATTGATTCAATAAAATTACATCACATGCAATATAGTTATACGTTTGAACCATTCCTAATATTGTATCAACTCACCTTCCACATATGATTATATATATACTCATCATCATGCTATATATGAACATACAACTTATATCAATCTAAAAAATCAGATTTTTTACAAGATATACTAATAATGTAATTTATTGATACTTCCATTCTACTTTGCATTTAGCTAACAATATTACGGGATGTAATTAATGGCCCATTTTATGCCATGTTCGCTACCTTGATATTTTAATCATGACTTCACTTAATGAAAATTCCGAAATAGATGATATTATTACAACACTTAAACGAATTTTAAGAGGTAACAATTATCTTATATTCATTACGCCAAACGTACTACTATATTAATCAACTGAAACAAAACCAAATTTTAACTACTAAACTTGAATGAATGGAAAACAGAATTATAATTCCCGAACATCATTAATTTGTCATGTTGAAGCTTTTCGTGACATGAATTTACAGATATGTACCTGATATTGGAAGCAAAAGAAAATGATGATGAGAATCAGCAGCAATAATAACAGTACAATAGCAACAACTGCCCAACAATAGTAACAACCCAGTAACAGACCGGTGGAGTAGTAATCCCAAAAACAAAAGCTTTAAGCTTTAAATGAAACAACAACCATTAATACTAATTTCAAACAAAGAAAGAAAGCAGTAGATTTTTTAGCTTTTATTTTTATTTTTGAAAGCTTAAATATTTTTCGGAATTTTTCTCTCTTCTATTCTCTGTCCGTTTTTTTCTCTCTATCTGTATTCTTGTTCTCTCTGTGTTGTCTTGTGTTCAAGACTTCACATATATATAATCCCATCCCATAAATCTTTTAATCAATTAAATCAATACTTTTTCTCTACCCAACCCATTATCTTTCCACTCATCCCCATTACATTAAATAAACATATCACACCACCCCATTATATTTTGTCCCCCATGCTTTATTTAAAATAATGCAAGATTCCCCTTTAATTTAAATCTTGTCCCCCCTTTATATTAAATAATCATATCACAACCCACCCCATTTCATTTTGTCCCCCATGCTTCAAATAAACAATTTCAAAATGTACAATTCCTAAACTACCCCTTCCGACCTTACTGAAATTACCAAACTACCCCTGAACGTACTACAAATTTACCAAACTACCCATCAACTATAACACATCAATTAATCAAACTTAACCAAAATATAGACAATATGATCAATTTCTAACAATGTTCAAACAACAATATGAACATGGATGAACATCATAACAACAATATCACATGAACACGATTTTAACAACATTTCAACAACAAATCACACGAACACGAATTAAACAACAAAGAACAACTAAAATTTGATTGAACAATATTTTAGCAACAAACAATCCTATTTTCGGATTCAACAACAACAACAATCAAAGTATGAAGATTTCTAAATTCAATCATATTGAACTTAAAATCAACTCTAACAACATTACAACAAACAATTCTTATATTAAACTTAAAACAAGATTATGAGAACAATTCAAGCAATAATCATAAATGGTAAACAAGAAATCAAACTATACAAAATTCGGATTCAAGATCATCCAAACAAAGTATGAACATGAATGAATCTATTTTAAGACAACAAACATGACGGATTAAACGATTAAAACAATATATTCCTTTAATACAACTAAATTCTTTAAAGACAAATAACAAGATTGACGAATAAACAATTATGAACTTAAACTTGAACTTAACAATATTAACAATTTCCAACAATACATAAACACATGAAACAAATTGAAGAAATAGTTAATTAAATTTCAATTTGAATCTAACAAACATCAAACTAACAAATATTCACTTAAACAATAATACAAACATGAAATGAATATGAAAACAACTAATTAAACTTCTATTTTGAAATCTGAAAATTAATTTAACAAACAACATGAACATGAACAAAACCAAAAAATCAAATATCCAACCATAGACATGAATAAAACAAACATTCGCCGATTTTAGATTCGAAAAATATCAAAACAAAATACGGACAAAAATAAAAATTCAAAAACTACTAACCGGATTGATGAAATATGTACGGACTGTTTCGACAAGCATCGAATGGAAATAAATCTGTCCGGACTCAACAACAAACAACGACGAGCTCGAACAAGGATCGACGACATCGAACCTAATTAGTTGACGCCGGAACAGTAGTTATGAGACAGAAGCAGCTGGAGGTGCGCTTGGTTTGTTCGCGCGAAGAAGATGAGGGCAACAACAATGGCGGGAACCAGCTGGAACGAAGGAGGGGAAGTAACCAGGGACATTGCTTCCATGACTGCTTGGAGCTTCCATGACCGCTTCCATGACTGCTTGGAGCTGGTTATGGCGACGAGGTCTGTTTGGGTTTGCTTGGAGGTGGACGATGGCGGACAGCAGTAGTCCATGGAGGGACTGAGGTTACAGCAGACGGAGGAGCTGGAGAAGATGAAGCAACAGCTGGTTGACGCAGCATCAACGGAGGTCGTTAATGGCGGACGTCTGGTGTGGTCATTCATGGTGAAGCAGCAACGACTGGCGTAGTTGCTCATTAATGGCGGACGTCAAGATGGCGACGATGAGGGTGGTCTGGGTGGACGAAAAAGAAAGGTAAAGGCAGCCATGGGAGGTCTTCATTTTTGGTGATGGAGAAGAAGAAAAACCAAGGTTGGGGGGCGGATAGTTTTAGGTCTTTTTTAGGGTTTTTGCTTTTTTTATTTTTTTGTTTTGTGTTGTTTGTAAGATAATAGGGGTGTTGGGTTATGGACTGGGTCGACCCAGTTCGAAATGGACTGGGTTGTAGGGAAGATTGGGCCATTTTTTGGGCCTATGGCTTGAAATTGAAGAAGAGGCCCAATTCCGACTTTCTTTATATTTTCGCTCTTTTTCTTCTTTTATTTTTCTAAAACTAAATTATAAAAATACTTAAACTATTATTAAGAACTAAATTAAGTTATAAAAGCGCAAATTAACTTCCAATAACAATTAACGCACAATTAAGTGTTAATTAAGCATAAAATTGTATATTTGGACATTAAATGCTAAAAATGCAAACGATGCCTATTTTTTGTAATTTTCATTTTTTATAAACAAACTTAATTACTAACAATTGTAGAATTAAATCCTACATGCAAAATGCGACGTATTTTTGTATTTTTTATTAATTTAACAAATAAGCAAACACAGACAAATACAAATAATTATCCAAAAATATCACAAAAACACTCAAAATTGCACATCAAGAAAAATCATTTTATTTTGCATTTTTTTGGGAGTATTTCTCATATAGGGCAAAAATCACATGCTTACACCTGCTCACAATAATGGGCCGCTGATCGGAATGATTTGTGAAGACAAAGAGTTCGATCCTGCTTTGAAAGCTATAATTGCCATTGTCGACACGGGAAAGAGGCCCGAAATGGACCAGAAACCAGAAAAGGGGGAAGAGGTCAAGCCTGAAAAGAAGGTAGAGAAGAAAGTGGTACCTGTAAAAAATGAAGTTCTTTACATACCACGAGGTCGAGCTGAGAAGACGCAGAACTTCGGGATCAAAAAGACAAAACCTATGTACGTGCCAAAAGGGGCCTATGTGGTCCGGGGGATGATTCAACCACCTCGGCTGAATGAGCCAGTGGTTATCGGACGCGTGCCACAAAAGCCAATGACCAACCCGTCCACAGTGCCGTGGAATTATCAAAAGACTTTGGTGATGTACAAAGGTAAAGAGGTCATGGGAGAACTTCCAGAAAATACTTTCATTGGAAGGTATTCAAATACCCAAGAACTGAACAACGCCACACAAAGGCGCTTCCCTCCAAAGAAGCCCGTGAGTGCTGAAGAAGCGGAGGTGTTCTTCCAACAAATGAAAATGCCGGATTACGAAGTGATAGATCAGCTGCGCAAGTACCCTGAGCAAGTATCCATGCTGTCATTATTGATGAGGTCAACTGAGCATCAAAAGATCCTATTGAAAACCCTGAATGAAGCATATGTACCAGTTGAAACCTCGGTGGAACAACTAGAGCGGATGACAGAAAGATTCTTCGCTGTCAACCAAATCTCTTTCAGCAAAAACGATTTACCCCCGGAAGGAGCAGCACACAACAAGGCCTTGCATTTAACAGTTAAATGCGAGGACTACTATGTCAAGCGGGTAATGTTGGATGGAGGCTCAGGCGTTGACATTTTCCCGCTCTCCACGCTGCAAAGAATGGAAATTGGGGCCGAAAGAATCCGACCCAACAATGTCTGCGTAAGAGCTTTCGACGTCATCAAGAGAGACACCATGGGAGAAATAGACCTGTTGTTGGTCATAGGACCAGTCGAATTTCGAGTAACCTTCCAGGTGATCGACATGGACACATCCTACAATTTTCTCCTTGGCAGACCTTGGATCCATGCGGCAGGAGCCGTGCCTTCCACTCTTCACCAGATGGTGAAGTTCGAGTACGAAGACCGAGAGATCGTGGTCCATGGGGAAGATGAGCATGCCATTTATCGAGACCCATCCATCCCGTATCTTGAACCGAGAGAAGGGAGCGAACATACGGTCTATCAAGCTTTCGAGATTGTACTGGCAGAGCAACACGAAGAGGGAATACCTTGCCCCCAGCCTTTATTGTCTAACGCCTCGGTCATGGTGGCCAAAGAGATGATCCGGCATGGATTTAGGCCAGGGAAGGGACTTGGACGAACCCTTCAGGGAATAACAGAACCCATTACTTTGCCAGTCATCAAGAAACCTTTTGGACTAGGTTTCAAACCTACTCCAGCAGACGAAGAATGGGCAAAGAAAAGGAAAAATGAGGGTTGGAAGTTACCTCAACCACTGCCGGATTTATATGCAACTTTCATCAGGCCGAAGTACGTTGAAGAAGATGATGAGGTCTTCACAGCTGAGGAAATCGAGGAGATATGTGGGGCAATGAGGGAAATGCTCTACGAGGTCCACATGGTTCAACCAGGTGAAGGCACAAGCACTGCTGAGATGATGTACATGGGGCCAAACGCCAAACTCCAAAACTGGGAGGCCACGCCATTCCCGACTAGACGGAAGTCCGGGTAGACCTGTCCTGCCACCTTTCCTGTGTCACAAGTTATCTCCAGGACATAACTTGAACGTTTTCTTCTGTTTGTTGTTTTGAATCCCTAGTTGTAAACATTGTTGTCTTCCAAATTTCCAAAGAAAATAAAAAAAAATCATCATTGCTTTCCCATTCTTTCTTTTGTTCTAATTTTTTGTTATTTTGCCTTTTATCTTTCTTTTCAGTCCTAATAATGCGACTTTAAATATGACATGCTTGCGGACTTCACGCCCAGATCACAATGAGCTATTTAACTGTGAATTAATGAACCCAGAACCAGAATATGATGCGGAAGAGGCTTTTAGGGAGATAAACCGAGAGTTGGAATATTTCGAGAATAAACCTAAGCCAAATCTGAATGACACTGAACCGGTAAACTTAGGAACCCCGGAAGAAATCCGGGAGACCAAGATAAGCATTCACACAGACAAGAAAACGCGAGAGGCGATAATTCAACTTCTTTTTGAATTTAAAGACGTGTTTGCTTGGTCATATGATGACATGCCGGGGCTAGGTGTTGATCTAGTGGTTCATAAATTGCCGATTCATCCTGACTGTCTCCCAGTTCAACAAAAGCAACGAAAGTTCAAAACTGAGGTCAGTGACAAGATTAAAGAGGAGATCACCAAACAATTGAAAACGGGAGTGATTCGGGTAGTCCAGTATACAACTTGGTTGTCAAATGTGGTTCCAGTACCGAAAAAGGACGGGAAAACTCGGGTATGTGTAGATTACCGAGATCTGAACAGAGCAAGTCCTAAAGATAATTTCCCGCTGCCCAACATCCACATCCTCGTTGATAATTGTGCCAAACACGAGATACAGTCTTTTGTAGATTGTTACGCTGGGTATCATCAGGTACTGATGGATGAAGAGGATGCCGAGAAAACTGCTTTCACCACGCCTTGGGGCACCTACTGTTATCGGGTTATGCCATTCGGTTTGAAGAATGCGGGGGCTACTTACATGAGGGCTATGACTGCCATTTTCCATGACATGATGCATCAGGAAATAGAGGTGTACGTGGATGACGTGATAGTCAAGTCCAGGACGCAGGATAATCACATCCAAGACTTGAGGAAATTCTTCAAGAGGCTAAGGAAGTATGACTTGAAGCTAAACCCAGCCAAATGTGCTTTCGGAGTTCCGTCGGGCAAACTTTTGGGCTTCATTGTAAGTAGGAGAGGTATCGAGCTAGATCCAACCAAGATAAAATCCATCAGAGATCTGCCTCCCCCAAGAATAAAGAAAGACGTGATGAGTCTTTTGGGCAGGTTGAACTACATCAGTCGGTTTATTGCCCAGCTGACAAGCACGTGTGAGCCCATATTCAAGCTGTTAAGGAAAGATGCGGCGATTAAGTGGACAACTGAGTGTCAAGAAGCCTTTGATAAAGTCAAAGAATACCTTTCGAATCCCCCGGTCTTGGTCCCTCCAGAACCGGGAAGGCCACTTTTCTTATATCTAACAGTCTTGGAGAACTCTTTCGGCTGCGTCCTCGGGCAACACGACGTAACCGGAAAGAAGGAGAAAACAATCTACTACTTGAGTAAGAAATTCACCGGCTACGAGGCCAAATACACACTGTTGGAAAGGACATGTTGCGCTCTCGCATGGGTTGCTCAAAAGCTGAGACATTATCTCCAAGCCCACACTACGTTCCTCATAAGCAGGTTGGATCCTTTGAAGTATATATTTCAGAAACCAATGCCTACTGGGAGATTGGCTAAATGGCAAATCTTGCTTACGGAATTCGACATAGTTTATGTCACTCGCACGGCAATGAAAGCCCAGGCGTTAGCGGATCATTTGGCGGAAAATCCGGTCGATGAGGAATACCAGCCATTGGATACTTACTTTCCAGATGAAGAAGTAAACACCGTAGAAGTGATCTCGGAGGAAGCTCATGTTTGGAAGATGTTCTTTGACGGAGCCATGAATGCCAAGGGTGTGGGGATTGGGGCAATTTTGATCTCGCCTTCCGGTCAGCATTATCCCGCCACAGCTAGACTGCGTTTCTTTTGCACAAATAATACAGCTGAGTATGAAGCTTGCATCATGGGCATGCATATGGCAATCGATCAGGATGTCGAAGACTTACTGATTATGGGAGATTCTGACCTGATCATCCGACAAGCCCAAGGTGAATGGGAAACTCGGGATGTCAAACTTATCCCATACCGACAACATGTGGAGGACCTCAGCAAGCGCTTTACATCAATAGAGTTCAGGTATATTCCGAGGTGTCACAATGAACTGGCAGATGCACTTGCTACTTTGGCTTCAATGCTACCATACCCGGGCAACGCCCACGTCGATCCTTTGGAAATCCAAATCAAGGAAATACACGGTTACTGCAATGTAATCGAGGCAGGATCAAATACGCAGCCTTGGTACCATGACATCAGGAAATTCCTGAAGACGCAAGAATACCCCGAGCATGCTACTGGAGATCAGAAGAGGACCATTAGGCGACATGCAAGTGGTTTCTTTCTAAGCGGTGAATTGTTATATAAGAGGACCCCGGACCTCAATCTCCTAAGATGTGTCGATATCGAGGAATCGAGAAAGATCATGCACGAAGTACACGCAGGTGTGTGCGGACCTCACATGAACGGGTATGTCTTAGCAAAGAAAATCCTTCGAGCAGGTTATTACTGGATGACCATGGAAAAGGATTGCTTTAGCTTCGTTCGGAAATGTCATCAGTGTCAGGTGCACGGTGATTTGATTCATGCACCTCCCACGGAACTGCATCCCATGTCCGCACCTTGGCCATTTGTCGCTTGGGGCATGGACGTCATTGGACCAATTGAACCAAAGGCCTCGAATGGACACAGGTTTATACTGGTTGCCATAGACTACTTCACAAAATGGGTAGAGGCTATCACCCTCAAGTCGGTCACTAAGAAAGCTGTGGTGGATTTTGTACACTCAAATATTATCTGTCGCTTCGGTATTCCTGCGACTATCATTACAGATAACGCAGCAAACTTGAACAGTCACTTGATGGGAGACGTATGCGAGCAATTCAAGATAACGCATAGGAATTCCACTCCTTATCGGCCAAAAGCCAATGGCGCTGTGGAAGCGACAAACAAAAACATCAAGAAGATTTTGAGGAAGACCATCCAAAGTTCCCGACAGTGGCATGAGCAGTTACCATTTGCATTATTGGGGTACCGCACTACGGTACGCACATCGGTGGGAGCGACTCCTTATCTTTTGGTTTATGGGACTGAGGCTGTAATACCGGCAGAGGTAGAAATTCCTTCGCTTCGAATCATTGTCGAAGCAGAAATCGAGGACAGCGAGTGGGTCAAGACTCGGTTAGAGCAATTGACGTTGATTGATGAAAAGCGGATGACCGCAGTTTGTCACGGACAGTTATACCAACGAAGTATGGCCCGTGCTTACAACAAGAAAGTCCGACCCCGGAATTTCGAAGTAGGACAATTGGTACTGAGGCGTATTCTGCCGCATCATGAGGAAGCAAAAGGGAAGTTTGCTCCGAATTGGAAAGGCCCATACATCGTAAGGAAGATATTGCCAAGAGGAGCATTGTATCTAGGTGATATCGAAGGAAATGACCCCGACACAGCAGTAAATGCAGATGCAGTCAAGAGGTACTACGTCTAAATCATACTCCAGTGGTCCTGACACGTTTGAAAATGGCGAAGGTTTTATTCCCCACTACTCCCCAAACACTACCCAATTCTCTCTACCAACTTTTGAGCCGCTTACAAAAAAGAGAGAGAAGAAAACAAAACAAAACATTGATTGAGGCCTGAACTACGTTTGACTTGATTCCGAAAGGATACGTAGGCAGCCTCTCCCTGAGGTTCAGTCACACCAACAATAAAATCCCATTCACCCTGAAATTGAAACCGGGGAACGTCGAGCAGTTTAGAAGTTAGTATCATCTACCTCTCTTTACCAAGCACAAGCCTTCAAATCAATTACCGAATATGGTGGGGAACCAATAAGCATCACAAATGGAAACCGACACACTCTGAATTGAGAGAAATAAAATGAGAGAGTCTCGGCGGTGAAAACCTTCGGGCACCCCGAGGCGACGGGAGTAGAGAAACCAAAATGAGAGAGCTTGTTTAGTAAAAACTCGCAAAGAGTGCTATCAAGCGATGACAGGAAGAGAAATAAGAGAGGTCAGCCAGCGAAAACCCGCAAAGGGCGCTGTTGGCCGAAAAAGAATGACGCCACCCCAAGAAAGTTTCGGCAGAGTGCCACCGGTTTGGAATCACAGATCCGTTCTGGTTCAGGAAAACACAAGCTCTTAGAAGGTCAGACGTCCAGTCCAAAGAGCATGTCATGTCATTTAAAGCCAGCGTTATCTTCCTCAGATAAGTCTTTCTCGTCCCGAAAAGGGTATTCCTTTTCTGATTTGTTTTCCCCTTTCTTTGTTTCTTTTCGAATCCCTTTTGCATTTTTAACCCCGAGTTCAGGACACATCGGAAAGGACAGGTGGCATGGTTTGTTTGCACGGAATCCCGTCTCATGAAGGAAAGCGCCTCATCTCGTTGGTATGATTACCCAAGCATGATGAATCATGACGTTTGATGGTGTTTCAGAGTAAAGAGGAAAGAGAGATCTTGAAATCTTCCCCAGCAAGTCCGCCTTCGGACAAATCCCCACAGAGTCTCCCCCGTACAAATCCCCACAGAGTTTCTCCTTTTGTACAATCTCCCACAAAGTCTCCCCAGTATGAAAAAAAAAGAAAAAAAGAGAAAAAATCCCCGTTGGAATTTCATCAGCACATCCCCAGCGAGTCCTTTTGTAAATATTCCCCAACAAGCTTACCCCAACAAACCCTGGGAAACTCGTTTTGAAACAAAAACCCAGCATACCCCATTGTACAGAATCCGCACAAAAAAATCCACTTTGTAAATATTCCCCCCACAAGAGCTTCCTTTTGTACAAATTCCCACAGAACACCCCCAATAAAATCCCGTTGAGAACCTTCAATCAAAACGGGACAAAAAGAAAAAAAGAGAGGCCTTACGAGGCAAATCATCGCAGAATCTAGAAATACAAGCCTGAACAGTCTGGAAGGGTTTCGCCATTCGAATCAAATTAATGGCGGAACTTCACGACATAAATAAAGACGCAAGAAAGCAACTGGGAACGATCAAGGTCACCAAACCGACCGTCATTTCCGAACTAACAAACGATTCTTTGTTTGAAAGGATTGAAACAGGTCTAATCCAAGACAACCGTGCAAGAAGCAGGTGTCGCCCAAAGAAGAAGGTACACGGGTACAGGAAGTACTTCAGCAATGATGAATTCACTCGAAAGGTAAGCTTCCACGAAACTCCCTTTTATCTTCTATTAAAACAAGAAAACTCAAAAATAGATCGTGTAGTATTCTCGAGCTTTATCCCCAGCCAGTCAGCATTAGGGTTTTAAACCCTAAACTGAACTTTTTTCATTCAGCCAGCATTAGGGTTTTAAACCCTAAACTGAGCTTTTTCATGCAATCAGCATTAGGGTTTTAAACCCTAAACTGAATTTTTCCTTTCAGCCAGCATTAGGGTTTTAAACCTTAAACTAAGCTTTTTCATGCAATCAGCATTAGGGTTTTAAACCCTAAACTGAATTTTTCTTTTAGTCAGCATTAGGGTTTTAAACCCTAAACTGAACTTTTTTCCATTCAGCCAGCATTAGGATTTTAAACCCTAAACTGAGCTTTTTCATGCAATCAGCATTAGGGTTTTAAACCCTAAACTGAATTTTCCTTTTAGTCAGCATTAGGGTTTTAAACCCTAAACTGAACTTTTTACTTTTTCAGCCAGCATTAGGGTTTTAAACCCTAAACTGAGCTTTTCCATGCAATCAGCATTAGGGTTTTAAACCCTAAACTGAGTTTTCCTTTTAGTCAGCATTAGAGTTTTAAACCCTAAACTGAATTTTCCTTTTAGTCAGCATTAGAGTTTTAAACCCTAAACTGAATTTTCCTTTTAGTCAGCATTAGGGTTTTAAACCCTAAACTGAGCTTTTCCATGTAATCAGCATTAGGGTTTTAAAACCCTAAACTGAATTTTCCCTTTAGTCAGCATTAGGGCTTTAAACCCTAAACTGGACTTTTTCCTTTCAGCCAGCATTAGGGTTTTAAACCCTAAACTGAGCTTTTCCATGCAATCAGCATTAGGGTTTTAAACCCTAAGCTGAATTTTTCCTTTAGTCAGCATTAGGGTTTTAAACCCTAAACTGAACTTTTTTCCATTCAGCCAGCATTAGGGTTTTAAACCCTAAACTGAGCTTTTTCATGCAATCAGCATTAGGGTTTTAAACCCTAAACTGAATTTTCCTTTTAGTCAGCATTAGGGTTTTAAACCCTAAACTGAACTTTTTCCTTTTCAGCCAGCATTAGGGTTTTAAACCCTAAACTGAGCTTTTCCATGCAATCAGCATTAGGGTTTTAAACCCTAAACTGAGTTTTCCTTTTAGTCAGCATTAGGGTTTTAAACCCTAAACTGAACTTTTTCCTTTTCAGCCAGCATTAGGGTTTTAAACCCTAAACTGAGCTTTTCCATGTAATCAGCATTAGGGTTTTAAAACCCTAAACTGAATTTTCCCTTTAGTCAGCATTAGGGCTTTAAACCCTAAACTGAACTTTTTCCTTTCAGCCAGCATTAGGGTTTTAAACCCTAAACTGAGCTTTTCCATGCAATCAGCATTAGGGTTTTAAACCCTAAACTGAATTTTTCCTTTAGTCAGCATTAGGGTTTTAAACCCTAAACTGAACTTTTTTCCATTCAGCCAGCATTAGGGTTTTAAACCCTAAACTGAGCTTTTCCATGCAATCAGCATTAGGGTTTTAAACCCTAAACTGAATTTTCCCTTTAGTCAGCATTAGGGTTTTAAACCCTAAACTGAGCTTTTCCATGAAATCAGCATTAGGGTTTTAAACCCTAAACTGAGTTTTCCTTTTAGTCAGCATTAGGGTTTTAAACCCTAAACTGAACTTTTTCCTTTTCAGCCAGCATTAGGGTTTTAAACCCTAAACTGAGCTTTTCCATGCAATCAGCATTAGGGTTTTAAACCCTAAACTGAATTTTTCTTTTAGTCAGCATTAGGTTTTTAAACCCTAAACTGAACTTTTCCCTTTCAGCCAGCATTGGGGTTTTAATCCCTAAACTGAGTTTTTCCATGCAATCAGCATTAGGGTTTTAAACCTTAAACTGAATTTTTCTTTTAGTCAGCATTAGGGTTTTAAACCCTAAACTGAGCTTTTTCATGCAATCAGCATTAGGGTTTTAAACCCTAAACTGAGTTTTCCTTTTAGTCAGCATTAGGGTTTTAAACCCTAAACTGAACTTTTTCCTTTTCAGCCAGCATTAGGGTTTTCAACCCTAAACTGAGCTTTTCCATGCAATCAGCATTAGGATTTTAAAACCCTAAACTGAATTTTCCTTTTAGTCAGCATTAGGGTTTTGAACCCTAAACTGAACTTTTTCCTTTCAGCCAGCATTAGGGTTTTAAACCCTAAACTGAGCTTTTCCATGCTATCAGCATTAGGGTTTTAAACCCTAAACTGAATTCTTCCTTTGTTCGGCGTTAGGGTTTTAAACCCTAAACTGAACCTTTCCCCAGCTAGTCGGTATTAGGGCTCCAACCATGAACTGAGCATGCATATCCTCTTTCATCAATTTTATGAACTTCCTGGCGAATAATTAACGAGATTTTCCTAGTGAAACTAGGGCAGAAAATTTCGTTCGTTTGTTTTTCTCCCGCAGGTTTGACCTCGAGCCACATGGATCGAAATGACCCACGAGATGACTCCCAGTTCGGAATCAAAGAAGAAAAAGAAAAAAAAAAGAAAAAAAAAGAAGATGTCCCGAGATATCGGAGTAAATGGAAGGCAGATTGACTCCAACATTTGATTAAGGTCCTGAACCCTGCCGATCGCGTCTCACTCAGTATCCCAGAGGTTAAACAAGTCGCCGCAACTCGCAAGCATCAAGATTCAGATCGGAGTCTACAAGCAGAATCAGCTAAAACCCAAGATCAAGTCGTAAAAGAATCATAGATAGGAATCTTGTAACTAGCAGTTGACATGCATATAAGTAGTTAGTTCAGTTTCCAATTTTCGTTTGGTTGTAATAAGGCGGTCAGTGACGCAGCAGTGACAACAGCAACAGTAGTAGCAGCAAGCATTGCAATCCCATGGTAGTCCCAGCTACCAAAACCTCTCGAACTACATTGACCTGATTCCTGTTTAGCCCAGGATATGTAGGAAATCTTTGAAGCAAGATTCGGTCAGATCTTTCAAAAACATGCTTCATACGGAGTGGTCCATAGGCAAAAATCGCTCATACACGCTCACTTTATCTTTGCACGGAAACTCTTCGTGTTTCCGAACAAAGAGGGGCAGCTGTGAGCACGTGATTTTTGTTTCGCACGACAATCGCTCCAAAAGAAATAAAAAATAATAATAATTGGCCCCGCTGTACAAATTTTGGATTTTTACATGGCACTTTGTTGGTTATTTGCGATTTTTGCCCATTTTTACTTTATTATAACAAAATACAAAAACAAATGTACGTGTCATGCATAATCTGAACCGTAACATGGTTGTTAAATAGAAAAGCATAAACATGCATCTTTGTCCGTGATTTTGTTTTGTTTGATTTTACCTGTCTTGAAATATCTTAGTGTGTGTGCGAATAATTGTGTTGAGTGTGTATTTAATTTTTAATTTGATTTTTGCTTAGTTTTTTGTTTTTAAAAAAATAAAAAAAAAATAAATAAATAAAAAGATCAGCAATTATTCCGGATTGGGCCAATTTATTAAAATTGGCCCAAACAAACAACGTTCAAACCAGGCCTGCCTGGTCCAGTCCAGCTGATGCCCAGAGAGTCCAAACGACGTCGTATTGACACAGGTTGATCTGGGCCGTTGATCTCAGATTGATCAACGGCCAAGATCACATTTCCCATACCCACGAACAGAACCCGACCCGTTTTCACCCGGACCAACCCAAACCCTTTACCCTCGAAACGACACTGTTCCACTTAAGCCATCAGATCCAGACCGAAGATCTAGATTGATCTAACGGTTGAGATCCGCCTACCCACTAACTATATAAACCCATAATCTTACCCTGCCCCCCCCTATCCGAACCCCAGCCTCGTCGTCTTCACCAGAACCCCCAAACCCTAGAGCCGCCCCTGTACTCTTCACCATGAAAACCGGCGGCACGGACGTCGGTGACCTCCACCTGAACACCATAGAACCCCCTCACCACCCTGAACATAGACCTGTTGATCGTTTAGGTCGAATTATCCTCTAGGTCCTCGAATCTTCATTTGAAGATTCGAGTCAAAACTTGATTTACACCAACCGACCCCAGCTTCACACCAGACACTCCCCAGACCCTCCTCGTGACCAAACCATACTTGGTTTGGTCCGAATCTGATCAGGGAAGCATGAATCTCAGATCTGAGTTTTGGAACTTTGTAGTTCTTCGTCACTGGTTCTACCGAAGAGATTAAGGTCTAATGGACTTTAATCAAAGTGTTTCTCATCTGAGAAACACTTCGATTAAAGTCCGTTCAGCCTTAAGAAAAGTCTGTTCGAATCCAAGTCAAGACTTTTGATTTTTCGAGTTTTAAGGTGAGTCTGCTTTTTTTCTTTACTTGTTTTAGTCCGTGTGATTTGTTTTTAAAAGCTGTTCAGGATTATTGAAATCTGTTGTCCTTGACTTTCATCAACTGTGCCTTGACCACTTTGCCTGAACTTCTGTTGTTTGATTAAGCCCTTCCATTTGTTCTGATAATGTGTGTGTAAGTGTTGTGCAAGTAGCTGATTTTCAAATTTGGACTGACTAGTTGACTCCTCGAGTGCAATTCTGTTTAGTCAGTATAATTCGAATCATGCATCGATACTGTTTAAATGTCTGATTTTTGGCTACGATTGTGTATGTTAATGCTAATATAGTCGAGTCGACATGTGTCGTCAATTAGTTTCAACTGCCTGAACAAAATAAATCGATTTGCTTCTGTTGAACATTTGCCTGAATCAATTAGGAACCAAGTTCAGTTACTTATAGTTGTTAATATGATTTCAGAAACCTAAGGCTTGATCTGTAATTGAAATCTGAGTTGATGGCATGTGCACTTGTGCACAGCATGTGCATGGTGCACAGCCTGTTTCCTGCATAAAAGGGTTTTTGAGTTAAAAATGGTTTGACAGCATATGCTGTCAGATATATTCTACTGCCCATACCTTGCTTTAGTTTAAAAGTATTAAACCTTTTAAAAGTTAAGTCTGCCAAGGAATGTTGATGGGGGTTAATACTTAAATAACTAATTGGAATCTGAAAATGTGAAGGCACATGGGAGGGTACTGTGATATTCTAAAACAGGCTGTTAAAAGAGGTAGTGTTAAGGCTTATAAAGGGGGACAGACATCTGGAAAAAAAAAGGGGACAGAGGATTGGAGAGGATAAAAATACACACACTGTGAGGGATTTTAAAAAAAAAAAAAAGTTGAAATACATACAGATATATATACATACAGACAGAGCATATAGGGAGAGACACTGAGAGGGAACATCTGAGAGTTCAATTTCTGAAAACAGGAACTGGAAAAGATTTCTTTTAGTAACTTCAGTATAATTTCAAAACTGAAGATTGGTTTTAGATTTTGGAAAGAAAGGAGATAGAGGGTGGATATACAGAAAGCAGAAACTGTCTTTTCTTCCTGTTGTTTGTTCGATTCCCAGTCTGTTTACCCTGTTTCAAATAAGTGCTGATTTCCTCTCAAGTATCAGTTAGGATTTTGTTGTTTGGTTCTTATTGGTTTGCTCTCTTTTGGAATTGGACCACTTGAATTCTGAGCCCACTCCTCTGCTTTTGCTGTCATTTTGTTGCCTCTTCCCATTGGCCATAACTGCATCTTGCTTTGGGATTTTTGTTACCTGCTGTTACTGCTGCTGCACTTGTTGTCATTGTTACTCTGCTGATTGCCTTCTTCTTCAATTGTCAAATATTTCCAGGTACACAACCTCTGAACCATGTATTGTTGAAGGTTTGAAGTTGAAGCAGAAATAAAGAAATGAACATCTGTTTATGTTATAACATTGGTGTTGAAAATAGGTTGAATGTTAGTTGGGCCTATATTTGTTTAATTGCAAACTGCAAACATTCTGTATAAACTAACATACATTCTGTTTGAGATGAACTATTAGATAGCATTGTTCAATAATAATGACAGTATGACATAGACAGTATGTTTGATTTAGTATACATTCAGTTCAGTATAACACTCTGTTTGACTTAGTTATGACTGTATAACATAGAGTCATTGGCAAGCACTTGTATGTATTTTGCCTAGACCACTGAATTGACAAATCGGTGGTACTAGGTCTGGGATAAATGTATCCCAAACAAACTCTCATGCAGTCACGTTAAGAGTCTGGCTATGAATGCCAGCTCTTCTGTCAGATTATTTGTTCCAATATAGGTTCGATATCGGGTCTCGGTATAGATTCCTTGTTTCGAAATAATGTGATGATTGTTGAGGAAAACTAATAGTCATTTTGAGTTCAATTAGTAGTAATTTTCCTAATAAACAGCCAATTTCGTTTATCAATTTCAAATAGGTTAGAGTTTAAAATAAAACTTGGAGGTCGTTAAATATAACTCAGTATATGTTGTTAGTTTGCTTGCAATCTCACTTAGCAAATTAATAGGCGTATTCACTCGATGAAGACAAAGCATGAGGTAACTCTCACCTCATAAACAATCAATCAGGTAATCAAACAAATTTAGGTTCGGCAAACATAATAAAGATTCAGTCTGTATTTGTTCAAACAAGCAAAGTTCGGTATCATCTTTCTTTTTAAAGACAAACGTAGTAGAAATGTAGTCACTGTAGGATACCCTTCTAAAATAATGAGACGAGCCTCGCCAAATAAAATGCAAATTGCGGGGCCCTCAATAATTGATCATGATAAATACTTAGAATTGGGGATGGACTGTTTAGTGAATTCCACTGCCTTCCCCAAAGATAATAACGCGTTAGATTCTTTAGGCGCGACTTTAAGTAAATTATATTCTTAAATTCGGGTGCGCATTGATGTGACCCGAATCCAAATCTCAACGGAGTCGAAATGTGTTGACAACCACGGGTGCATTGATTGTGACATGGTTCGAGATGCATTTTCACGACGTTGCAATTCTATAAAAATAAATGATAATAATAAAAGCGGTTTAAACTTAATAAAAGCACGTAAGTCATAACATGTATTTAAATCAGATATTTAGCCATTATAACAATTTAAGCGACCGCGCTAGAACCACGGGATTCGAGGGTGCCTAACACCTTCCCTCGGGTCAACAGAATTCCTTACTTAGAATTTCTGGTTCGCAGACTTCATTTGGAAAAGTCGAAAATTTCCTCGATTTGGGATTCAAGATAAACCGGTGACTTGGGACACCAAAAGCCAAACCTTTCCCAAGTGGCGACTCTGAATTAAATAAATAATCCCATTTCGAATATTGTCACTTAAATTGGAAAAACCCACCCGCGCATCTTACCCTTCGGGGCCGGGCGCGCAAAAAGGAGGTGTGACACTACTTAACAGAGGCGGATTTTATTTTTTTTATTATCACCTAAAGCTTGCCTAAGCGTTTGGGGTGAGATCCTATGAACATGGTATCTATTATTGATTCAGCGTGTGGCAAAGTAATAATAGTTTTAAAAGAACGATTTGGAAATCTTATAGGCATGCTCTCTAAACTGCGTTAAATAAAGGAGTAAGGTCGTTAAAAACTGGTTCAAAGTCGAACTGATTTTAAATAGTTTCAGATCCTATAGGCAGGATATCTAGTATTGCTCTTTTTATTCCTATAGACATGATTTCTAAAAAAAGGTACTGGTTCTTAACCTTATGGACATGATATCTGATTTTAACCATTTAGATCCTAAGAACATGGTGTCTAAATGCGACAATAACATGCAGAATTTAAGCAAGTCCTATAGGCAGGTTCCCTAGATGTAGAACATGCAGAATTTTAGTGAAAATAGGTCTTATAGACATGGTATTTAAATGCAGAATTAAACATGCATAATTTAAACAAACAGATCTTATAGGCATGATACCTAAGTGCAGGGTTAAACATGCAGAATTTAAAACAACAGATCTTATAGGCATGATTTCTACCTTTAAGCATGCATAATTACCCAGCCCTTTTCACTAGTCAACCCCAATGTTTATTACAAATTATTACAAACTGAATAATGAATTACATCAAGGAAATATAAAAGAAAAGTTACAACCAGAGGAAGCCTGATTCTTGACTTCCTCTCTGAGTTGTGGAATAAAACACCTCAAATGCCATTGTCTCAAAGCCTTTCTCAGACTTGAGTGTGTCAAAGTTCCCTAAGGGTCTCAAGGGGACCCCGAGCAGTACTCACACCTAAGTTGCATAACCAAATAGAGATGAGTGCAGCATGAAAGGGCCAGCCCTTATGTGTCCAAGTTCAGAGGGAGCTCATAAGTCCCAAGGCAAGGCTCACATAAGAGGGGCAGAACTTAAGTCTAAGAATATGGTGGAAGTGCATGAGTAGAGATTTAAAACTGAGTGGAGAATGTATAGGGGAGAGGGGTAGTTTGGAAAGCAGTAGTAGTAAAAGCTAAAATTATACAACATCAGTAATAGCACAAAGGGGGCAGGGGTCTGAGAATACATTGCATGTGGCTTATGACCCTAAGAGGAGTCAAAAATCTGGACATTCCCAGCAATAAGTGATGCTGGTATGCCCATAAACCAGCCAGAGGATACACATATAAAGAGGATATGAAGTATGTGATCAGAGATGGTCAGGTTTGGGTAGTGCACATCAATATCTAATGCTGGCATGCCCTCAAACCAACCAAGGAATACAAACATATAGGAGATATGGGGGGTTTGGGGTTCATAAGTGACTGTAGAGTTCATACATAGGGGAAACATAAATTCAGAAAAGGAAGGGGCAGATTACAACATGTTTAACAATGCAACTTGATTAAAACAAAAACAGAAATAGGCAAGAGTGAGGGAATAACAAAGAAAACATGTTGTTGTTGATGCTGGAAAGTTAAGTAGAACATACCAGTAAGAAGCAAATGCAGAAAGAAAAGTGAGCAAGTTCCCACAGCCTAGCCTTGCTTTCAGCCGGCTAGACAAGGCAGCAACACAAGCAGTAATAGAGGAAAAGAGAGAGAGAGTTTGAGTGAAGTGTGTGTTCTGAACTCAAGTAGTTTGTGTCTTTGAAAGAAAAGAAGGTGGGTATTTATAGTTTTGAAAACATGTGAGGAATACAGTAATAAGTAAAGTCTTAACACAAATATAGAAACAATCACCAGTCAGAATCAATTACACAAGTGATTCCCTTTAATTAAGGAATCACTGTTTAACGGGTAGTAACAGGTTCAAATAAGGAAAGAAATCAGTTTGATTATTGCCATATAAGGGATAGTAAAAGCATGCAGTGAACAATCAAGTCTGAGTACAAAAATATGCTTATTTTGGAAAAGATTCAGCAAGGTAAAACATTACAATAAAGGGAAAGGAATCAATTAATTTTAAACAGGCGAGTGAAATCAGGGCTCACATAAGAAAAGCTTTTGAAATCAGTCATCGGTCACAAAATCAAGGTCAATCAAGGAAGAAACATGCTTTTGTACTTCAGTATATAAATAGAGTGAACAGAAACATCAGACATGCGAGGCCAAGCACATTGGCAAAAGAAACAACATACAAGAGTAACAGAAATAAACATAGGATTCAGTAGATAGTCAGGGCTCACACATATATCCAAAGTGAAGAAGAGAGTCACAACAAGTAAAGGACTCACAGTAACAAGTGAGGAAACCTTTTGAGAAATCAGAGTTTCAACAATGGTCGAGTTTAAAAGATAGTAAAACTCAGAATCAGATGAATCACATAAAGAAAAAGAGAGTCTGAAACAAGGAACCTTAAATCGAGTCAAGTATTCAAACAAACAATTTCAGACCCAAAGACCTAGGGTTTTCAATAATAATCGAGTTTAAAAGATGGTAAAACAAATAAGAACGAGGAACTTAATCGAACCAGTATACAAAACAAACAGTTTCAAAGCTCGAAGGAGACCAAAAAGAATTAGGGTTTTCAACATGTTGACTTAGATAGAAGAACAACATGAGCTAAACTTAGCAAAATCACAAACACGTTAAAAATCGGAGAAGAGATCTTTTGAAAAATTTAAAGGAAAACCTTAACGAAAAGTCGTTTTGAAAGGAAAGTTGAAGAACTTTCGAGAAAAACACTTAAAACATTCATAGCAAGTACAGATCTAAAGTAGATCTGAAAGAAAAAATCAAAAGATCTTAAAGGTTAGGGTTTTAGAAACCCCATAAAAGGTAAGAAAGACCTTGAAAGTTTCCGATCTAACCAGGAAATTCAAGGATCTGCCTTGAAAGGCCATGAATGACCGCAGAAAGGTCGTGGATGGCCGGAGAAAAGCCATGAACAAAAGTCGAGCAAGGACTGGACCAAATTCCTTCGAGGACTGGCCATGAAACCATAGAGACCAACACCCAAGAGCCGTGGGAGGCTGATGCATGTCTCAAATGACCACGAGGGTCCATGGATTAAGAAGGTATTAGGGTGGGGTGAGAGGGCGGCGGCTAAGGTTTATGAGAGTTTCAGAGAGAGTTGAGAGCGAAGGGGGATTCAAGGGCGGCGGTAGGTGAGAAATGAGATAGGTTTAGGGGTCGTTTGGGGTTAAAAAAGGAAAGGGGGAATGGTGGTCGTTGATCTAAATGATCAACGGCCAGGATTAAAGGGGTTAGGTGGGAGACCGGGTTGGGTCGTGTAAATTGGGTTAGGGGGTCGGTTTTGAGTGGGAATTGGGCCGAAAAAATTGGGTTCAAATTGGGGTCAAATTAGGCTATAATTGAAATAAAATTGGGCTATCATTTAAATAACCATTTCCCCCTTTTAAAATTATAAAAATAGTAAAATTAATTTTTGAAAATAAATTGAAAGTACTAAAATGATTTATAACATATAATTATCAATTTAAAAATACTGGACTTAATTTTCATGAATATAAACGCAATTAAATCCTAAAAGAGGCTAATATTGCAATTATGCAATTTAGCTTTAAAAATACTAAATAAATTTGTAAAAATATGCAAAAAGTTCCGTTAGCTATATCTTAGCATGAATATAAAATTCCAATAAAGGAATTACCAAAATAATAATTTTAGAAATAATTATTGGTTTTTTAAGGATAAAAGAGGGAAATAAATTGATTTAAAACCCTTTAAAAAATTAAGGAAGAATAATAAAACATTTGGACATACTTATGTATGCATACATATGCTATTTTGAAGGTATTTTGCATATTAAAAAATATATAGGGAAAAATTGGGTATCAACACCGATGTGGCCAAAAGTGGCTAGACATGCAAGATTTGACTCTGACACCCGAAGCCAAGAACTTAAGACTCACTGAGAAGACCGGACCCTATGTGTGATGCCTACGTATTCCATCCCGAAAGACGAGAATCAGGTATGCGTAATTCGGGAAGATTGGATATGAGAGAGAATTAAAAAAAAAGAATCAAATTCTCTTGTTTTAGAAACTGGGGCAAAGTTTTTAAAATGGATTCCAAAAGTTGTAACTAAATTAACCATGTTGTCTTAGTTATTTTGAGTCTTTATGATATCCTTTCTTTCTAACCCTGTCCACAAGTCACATTACAGTCCAAAAAAAGACCTTCCAAATAATCTTTGAGAGTGCCGAGTTAGACATGCCAGGAGCATATAATATTTTTTCCATGGTTAATGCCTTGTCATCTACAGAACCGGAAGAAATAAGAAGAAAAGAACAAAATGTGAGTCTTATTGGTGAAAACCCTCACGGGCACTATAAGGCGATGGTTAGTTGAGAGAAAGAACAAATTGGAAGAGGCTTGATGGTGAAAACCCTTCGGGGAACCACAAGTCGAATAAAGATTGTGAATCTAATAGGACAATTGGAACATTGAAGCCAGTTTCACAGCTTGAAGGTATAACAAGAGTTGAAGATTAGACTTGTTGGACAGATCAGGTCGCTCAATCCAAAATGCATGTCATGATCATTAGAGTTGGTATCCATATCAGATAAGTTTCTACTTTGTAGTTTTCCTGTTAGATATCATCTCTTTCCACGGTCCCCTTACTATGTTCCTCTTGTTTTGTTTAAGTCCTCTTTTTGAGACTGTTTGGTCAGAACAAGTAAGAAATGACTTCAAAATTTGCTACCAGCTTTCGAATTGCACAAAGCGGAGTCTGGCTAACACATCAAAGTGCATAAGTCAGGAAAGAGCAGGATGGGCACTAAGTTGGTGACAACTAACGTATTTTGGGATTCATGTGAAATGCAAAGTTTCGGCACATGTCAATTCATGAGCGCAATGCAACAAATAGGGGTATTTGGGCTTGAACTGATCAAAGGTGTTCTTTGTGATAAGATTTGATAGAAAAATGGTTAGCCAATAACAAGCAAGATCTTCCATATTAAAATCAAAGTTATCATGGCAAGTGAAGGAGCAATCGCCCTCAAGATCAAGGCCACAAACCAACCACCATGTTTTAGACTCACAAGTTTCCTTTGTTTGAAATAGGGTCGAAGTCTATGTCCAAATCAAAGCTCGAAATCTTGAATTTTTCAGGTGATGTGCCCATATTTTATTAGCACAAAGGTTGTTTGACGGGGTTTTACTTGCTAAGCATTCCCCTAGTTGAGAAGATCATTACCTCCCAAAAATTTTCCCTATTTGAGAAAACCATTACCTCCTAGGCATTTTTCCTAGTTTAGAAGAACCATACCTTCTAGGCATTCTCCCTAGTCGGAAGAGTCTTTAGTTTTTCTTAAGATTTAGGGGTCCCACTTGAAAAATAGGGTCAGTTTTATTTTCTTAAGTGATTAATCTTTAGTTTTCCTTGAGTTTAGTGGTCCGGCCTGGAGAATATGGTCAATTTTTAGTTTTCTTAAGTTGTTAATCTTTAGCATTCCTTTAGTTCAGGAGTCCCGCCCGGAGAATAGGGTCAGTGTTTAGTTTCCTTAAGTTAGTCTAATTTTTCTTGAGTTCAGGGGTCCTACCTAGAGAATATGGTTGGCTTTTAATTTTCTTAAGTTGTTAGTCTTTGGCATTCCTTAAGTTCAGGGGTCCCGCCTGGAGAATAGGGTCAATTTTAATTTCCTTAAGTTATTAATCTTTAGCATTCCTTAAGTTCAGGGGGTCCCGCTTGGATAGTAGGGTCAATTTAATTTTCTTAAGTTGTTAATCTTTAGTTTTTCTTAGTTCAAGGGTCCCGCCGGTAGAATAGGGTCAGTTTTAATTTCCTTAAGTTGGTAATCTTTAGATTATCTTGAGTTCAGGGGTCCCGCCTAAAGAATAGGGTCAATTTTTAGTTTTCTTAAGTTGTTAATTTTTAGTTTTCCTTGAGTTTAGGGGTCCCGCCCGGAGAATAGGGTCGACTTTTAGCTTCCTTAAGTCTTAATCTCTAGTTTTTCTTAAGTTCAGGGGTCTCGCCCGGAGAATATGGTCGATTTTTCGTTTAGTAAGCCCAGTTCAATCTCACATCTAGGAGACACACTTCCTAGTTTGAGTCATTCAAGTTTCACCTCTAGGAGACGCATTTCCTAGTTTGGTTCATTCAAGTTTCATCCCTATGAGACACACTTCCTAGTTTGGGTCATTTAAGTTTTATTTTAGCAGACACATTTCCTAGTCAAAATTTTCTTGGTTTTACTCGCAGGAGACACATCCTAGTCGAGTCTTTAGTTTTACTCTCATCATTGCATCATTCACCAGTAACATAGGTGATTTACAATTTTTCTAACAGCTCACAAATCTTTCTAATACAAACTGGGGCAGAAAATTTTATTCTTTTTGTTTGCTTTGATTGCAGGCACCCACTTGGAGAATGAGGGTCAATGTTTCAGAAATTGGTTTCAGGTTCAAATCAGAGAAGCACCAGGAGCCCGCCTGAAGAACAAGGTCAACTTTCAGTTTCTTTCAAGTTCAAGTAGCAGGATCCCGCCTGAAGAACTGGGTCAACTTTCAATTTTTAAGTTCGAGTCAGAGAGGCATCAGGAGCCCGCCTGAAGAACAGGGTCAACTTTCAGTGCACAAGTTCAAATCAGAGAGCTAGCAGGAGCCCGTCTGAAGAATAGTGCCAACTTTTGGTTTTCAAGATTCAAGTCAGAGACAGCAGGACCCTGCCTAGAGAATAGGGGCAACCTCCAGTTTTTTCAATTCAAATCAGAAGTAGCATGAGCCGCCTGAAGAACAAGGTTTGCAAGCTCAAGTCTACTCCAAGTTCAAGTTTATTTCAAGTGCAAGCAGCAGGATTTCCGCCTGAAGAACAAGGTCAACTTCTAGTTTTCTTCAAATTCAAGTCAGCATGATGCCCACCTGAAGAATATGGTAAATATTTAGTTTCATGTTGAAGGATCAAGTGGAAATTCATGGAAGATTCGAGACAAGAAGTAGATAGGATCTTGTATTTTTTTGCTGTAATATATGCTTTCAATTTATGGTGTAATGGCAGGGACCGCAGACCGGAGCCTCGAACGGTACCTCACTTGGCTCTCTCATCCTCTCCACATACTCCATCACTTTATTTATTTCTGAACTACACGTGGCATTCCTTTATAACCAAGAATATGACAACTCGGATACCAGGGCTTGATCACAGTGTTTTCTCAATCTTTATTTCATTTTAAATAAATGCAGGGCCAGAGTCAATTACGTTGCTTACTTAATTCTTTGCTCAAAAACTCTTCGAGTTTCCAAGCAAAGAGAGACAGTTGTAAGCACATAATTTTTAATCCGCGCGATTTTTAAAGATTATTTTTAATATTCGTGGTATTGTAATATTTATTAGAGTTTATAGATATTTTTATCTTCAGTTTTAGTTCTTAAAAATATAAAATTGAAAACACAAAAAATAAAAAAATATAGTTTTACTTTTCTATTTAATTCAGATATTAGGTATTTTTAGAAAGATATATTACTTTTAACCTATTTTTATCCTAATATAATCTTCAAAAATACCAAAAGTAGTTTCAATTTCATTTTTTACTTTTATTTTAATATTCCTTAAATATAGGCGGTAGCCGCCGATGATGCCACCGGAAATCTGACCTGGCCGTTCCTGGTATCTTCCTCAATTTCAAAACATAAAAATAAAATATGAGCACTTTGTGGCTGTCAAATTCGTTGAAGTAAAAGCTGCAGAATGATTATCACATGAAAATAGAGTTTAATTGAAATTTGAGTTTTGGTCGTGTTCGAGCTCTAGTTTTCCGGCGCCGTTCGAGTTTTGTTACTGGTTCGCGTTCCCTGCTCGATTTTGTTGCTGTTGTTTTTCATCTTCCTTTCGAGTTCAATCGTCGGAATCCTCGTTAAGTTGTAATCGTCGGACATTCAAATATATTGAAAAGCAATTTAGGTTCATCTTTCCTCTTCTTCTCTGTTATTTGTTATGTTACTTTCGTGTTTATGATTGAAATATGTTGCTGGACTATTCACTTAGTTGTTTGTTGATTTCATATGTGTTCGTCAAGTTCGTTATATGAATCAGTTCGTTTTGCATTTAGTTTTTTATTGTGTTGGATTTGTGCTGAATGTCCGAAGTTGATTCACTAAGGAAATAATAGCCATGATTTAACCTCCCTCCTTTCGGTTTAAATTCTAAAAAAGGGGGTAAAGGTCTCAATATTCTCCTAGTTAGAGTAGGATGGAATCATTATATTTGTGACAAAAAATTGATTAAGTAATACTTAGAAGTCCCCTGTTCTTTCGTAATGGTTTTAGTAATCCATGTAATTGCACTCTTGAATTTAGATGATATAAGAAGGTTAAATATTCTTGGTATTTTGGTCTATGATTGGATCTGTTGAGTTTAGTAGTTTACCCTCTACTGCATTCCTAATTTGTAAGAAGAAAAATTGAAATAGCAAGTTGTGGCATTACATTTAGTAACACAAATTTAACAGAATGTCAAGCAAATGATAAGATCTATAGATATGTTACCAATGGCAACTTTGTTAGCAACCTTCTGTTTTCTTCGAATGGTTTGGATTTTTGTTAGATATTTATTTCATTGATTGGTTGGTCGGGTACGGAATTGTTACTTCTGGAATGTTTGCTAGAGGTCGTGGGAATGGGGAAAAGACAAAAATAATTAAATTGTTTACATGCTTTAGTTCTCTTTTATTTATTTACTTTGTTATATTATCCCCTAATGGCATGTTTAGGCCGACCACACCTGGGTAGGCAATCTTTAGGAGTTTCGTTTGATTCGAGGTGAGAGGTCGTTCCTTGTAGTTATATTCAGGGGAATGTCCCGTAGATTCTGTATATATTTTTATTTAGGGGTATGCCCCAAAGTGAATGTAAATAGAGGTCGTGGCATTATCGGGGGAGGCATAAGATAGGATAGTAAGACTTATTTTATTTTGTTTTGTTTTACTTTATTAGGTGGGGACGACCTTGAGTCTCTTATGTGTTTATTTTCCATTTTACGTATTTTTACCTTAATTTGAATATTTAAAAGCCAACTAGATCGAGTATGCAACCGTGACTTTCAAGGGACTTGGGAATGCCTAACACCTTCTCCATGATTCAAATGAACCCCTTTACCTAGAACTCCGGTGCAAACTGGTTTTTAGAGTCCAAATGAGTTGTGAAGGAAAATTCTTATTTTATAAAAAAAATGGTGACCCGGTGTCACACCTCCTTTTTTCTACACCCGAGAGAGTGTAAGGGAGTTTTTCCAATTAAAGTGACAATCGAAACGGGATTATTTATGTATTGTTCAGAGTCGCCACTTAGGATAATTTATGGTATCCCAAGTCACCGGTTTAAATCCCGAATCGAGGAAAGATTGACTATGTTTTACAGTCCGCGAACACAGAAATCCGTGTAAGGAATTTTGTTAACCCAGGAGAAGGTGTTAGGCATTCCCGAGTTCCGTGGTTCTAGCACGGTCGCTCAACTGTTATAATTGGCTTATTATCTAATTTTAATACATGTTTTAGCCTATGGTTCAATTTTAAATTTATAACCGCTTTTATTTAAATATTTTTTAGGAAGATTCAACGTCACATAAAACGCGTCTTGAACCACATCGCATAAATGCACCCGCGGTCCGCGACACATTTTATCTAACATTGTTGAGATTTGAATTTGGGTCACATAAATGCACACCCAAGTTTAGGAAGGTAATTTTTTTAAAATAGCACGTCTGAAGCAACTACGCACTTTCAACTTTGCGAGGGCCACAAAAAATTCAACTAAATGGCGCACCTCGATTTCTAAGGATTAAAATTATTTAAGTGAGGGCCTTGCATTTTGAGGTTTTATTTGGCACGGCGCACCTCGAGTCTACCTTAAGAGTCTAATTAATTAATTAAGGATGGCTTAATGGGATTCTAATTATTTGTAACTAAAGGTTTGACCCTACTGATTAACTAACAAACCTCGTACTAAGAGACCAATCATCTAAAGGGAAATTGCTGCAACCGACAACAAACTAAACGAGACCATTTATAAATGCCTTTAGGCTCGGGCCCAAAACGAGCCCAATTATTGATAAGGAAGGACGTCTAAGGGCATGGAACATGCAAAGAGAATCTGAGATTGAACATCATTGACTGGGATGACATTGGGACCAACTTTCAGAATCAAACAATTGTATGCAATCAAGGAAATGCAAATCGGCCAAGATCATAAGAAGCATGAGATTGAACAAATAATTTGTTCCTGAATTTTAAAAGTTCAACACCATTCAACTAGCTGAAAATTCCGAGATTTTTCATCAGTTCCAACTTAAACAGGTTTGTGAACTAGCAGGGCAAATCAACTCATAACTTTATTCTTAAAACAACCTTGTCTATTTTCCTTTTTCTCTTCACATGATTCTACATTAACTTCTACTCAAGAAAACTTAAATCAGTCAAACTCTTCTCAATAATAAACAACAACCAATCCAGAAAATTAGCATTTGAATTGCTTGGATCCCAAAGGTCACATGAAGATTCTCAAAAAACATCTTCAAACTAATAGGTTTAAACCCCCATTTCACAATATATCCAACATTAAACTGATTTATGCCAAAATTTAAACAAGACTAATAGGCAATTCAAATTATCTTCAACATGAGTTTATGATCACATATCAAAGGACAACCAATTCTGAGTAAAACAACACCTCACAGTGCTTTTAAATGCCAGACTACACATTATTCACTTTATCCCTAACCTATACTTGTCATAATAGCTAGTTCAACACGAAATCATCACCAAACATGAACACTTGTTTCAACCAAAATTAAAGCAAGGCTAAGATTCATGTGCCTTGACTAAGTCTGTTACTGCAGCTCCTTGACGGTCCCATGATAATGTACAATGATAAGAACTAAACTACTAAAACACAAAATCAAGAAGAGATACAATTGAAGCATAAATAAACTGATACTATGCTTTAAACTTTCTGCTTTTCATTTCACTCTTCAAATCCAACTTCACAATCAATAGGGCCTAAGAGTGTGTACCTGAATATCGAAAGAGAAAAAAAAAAGATGAAGAATCAGCAGAGAGTCAGCAGCAACAAACAGCCTAAATCCCAGCAATGAAACAGTGAACCCAAGAACCAAAAGCTTCAAACTAAATCTTCAAGTTCCCAAAATCAAACCATTTTTAAACCAGGTGCAGGAATTTTGGGATTTTTCAGAGAGTTCAGCTAGCAAGGAAGGTCAGAAATCCTAAACCAAACAGAATTTGAGCTGTTTTTTTTACAAAAAAATGTGGAGAATTCAGTGTTATTTCAGATTTGTTCTAAAAAACTCAGCCATTCAGTTTTGTAGGATTTTTTTTTATCTCTTCATCTCTGACTTCAATCTTAAGTAATGATGCCTTTATAGGCAAGCTATTAGGGCATCAGAAATAAGCTAAGTTTTGCACATAAAACCTTTCATAATTTTTATTTTTGCCTAGGTACCCCTAGCCTAAAACTTAGATTTTCAGAATAGTCCTAAATGCACCTTCCTAGCAGCTTCCTAAGTCAGTTACAGATTATTCCGATAGCTTAAATTCCTAAATCACCCCTCGAGCACTCTGTTTTTACCTCAGTGAACCCAAATGGGTCTGGGTCAAATTGACCCAATGTTTCAATTCAAAACCTAGGTTAATCCCTTCCCTTTGGACCCAAGTCCAACTCAGAAATTCAGACAGAATAATCTAGAGGGCAGAAAAAATAAGAGGGCAATGCGGAGTCAAATAGATTTCTGAAACAAATGTCCTCCACGGCCCAAAACAAAAGGAAAAAATTAAACGAAAACTAATCTAATGAATCCAAACAAACTAAAGAAAAATAACAATTTAACATTTAAACTAAACTAAAGAAACACATGCAAGGATGATTTTGAGAAAACAGAACAAAAGAAGAAAAATAGAAGAAGATAAGAAAAACTGGAAAAGAGAAAGAACTGGAAATACCTATCAAAACTAAGCGGACCACAGTCTCGAACCAAGCTTCGATGAATCTTCAATTTTTTAGCCGAAATAGACCCTAATCGTGTGTTCTCAATTGAAAACACGCGATTAAAGTCAAATTCAACCTTAAATTTTCAAAAGCCTCGCCGATTGATTTTTGGGGATTTTAGGGTTCATAACTTCACTCTAAGATTCGAAGAATCTGGGACAGATTCGAGGGAAAAGGGGTGTGAATTCGTATGAGGGAGTCATGAGGGTTGTAGGGTGTTTTTTTGGGGTGATTTGGGACCGGTGCCGCCACCGGAAAGGGCAAGGATCTTAGGGCGGCGACCTAGGGTTTCGTTTGGTCTCTGAGAGGTGAAGGGTTGAGAGAGACGAGTAAGAGAGGGGGGGAGGGGGGTTCTGAAGGGGGTGAGGGCATTTCGGACAGTTACATACCCATGGAGCTTCAGTTTTGGACCGTCGGATTTACCTGGATCAACGAATCAGATCAAGGGCTAATGAAACGACGTCGTTTTGGTTTAAAATAAAGCTGGACCGGATATTGGAGCGGGTCTGGGCTGGACCGGTTGAGTATTGTGTATAAATCAATTCCTTTTGGGGAAAAATTAAACAAAAGGCCCAAAAAATCTGATTCTTTTCTTTTCCCTTTTCAAAAATCTTTTTAATTCCTTTTCTTCTTTTTTTTTTTTTCTAAAAATAAAAATAAAACAAAACCCGACTTAATTCCTAACCCAAATTATCCTAGCAAATTAAATTAATTAACCCTAATAATTGCTACAACTAATTAAATATCAACTTAAAGGAAAACCAACAAAATTCAAATCTAAAAATTGAACAATACAAAATAAACTATTTTTGTGATTTTTCCATTTTTGTAAAGCAACTAAATTATTAATTGATTTAAAAATGCAATCCAGAATGCAAATACAACATATTTTTTGTATTTTTTCATGAATTAAACAAAATAAACGTGCACAGACAAATGCAAGCAATTAACGAGAAATTCTACAAAAATTCACAAAATTGCAAATAATGAGAGAAATTTATTTTCTTGAATCTACAGGAGTAATTCATATAGGGCAAAAATCACGTGCTCACACCTGGCACACCGAAATCAAATGTCAGGTGACGACTCTGAAAAATCTTTCGAAACGCAATCTTTTTGTCACTCCTTCAAATTGAAAACCTTTTCGCGCTTTAAAAACCACTTTATTATTTATTTAAAGGGGGTTAGAGAAGTAAAAAAGGGGTGTGACAAATTCGTTTTTAAAAAATGGAACTTATCAGCGTTACAAATTTAAAATACTATTTTAATAAAAGTGAGAATGCATTTCCTCTTTTTATTCGTTTTATTACTTCATTCGTGTCAAATTATCTATCGTGGTTTTAAAAATAACTGTATCAAATTATTTGTCATTTTAGAAGTTTAAGATAAAACAAATTGTAATTTTTTTATTTTGCTCTTAATAGCATGTTTCTGTGAAAATTAAAATAGTATATAAATAGAGTAAATATTCAATAAACAGAGATTATAACTTGAGATATAAATAGGGGTAAAATAATCTAAAACTTCTCCTAATTAATTAATAATTTCTTAACAAAGAGAAATAGATATTTTGAGGGAGTTTTATTTCAAAATCCCTTCTTGCGGGTTGGATCGCGAACGGAGTCAATTTCGAACTACTCCAGTTCGGTCGAAGTAGATAGTGGTCGCCGGCGGTGGCGAGTTTGCTCTTTCGGCGGCGAAATTCAAGTTCTAAGTTATTTCTTTGTCAATTGCGATCTATGCCCTTTGCTCTTGAGGCGCTTTTTCCGTGTTTTGTTGTCGTAATGTACCATCTATATTGGATTACACTGCTTTAGTTCTGCTCTCACTGTATAAAATAGCCTGAGCTTCAATTTCTAATTTTATGTGCGATTTTCATGAGAACATGCATTCTTACAATTGCTTCGATTTTGAGGTTTACAATGACTTTTGTGAGTATAGTTGTAATCAATTTCGAAAATTGTTGTCAGTTTGTTATATAATGTTCACGAGCTCAGTGAGCTTATATACATGATCGTAATAGGTTTTATACAATGAAATTGTTCCTTTTGCTTTATTTTTCTTATTTCCTGTTTATTACTCTTTCAGTTCCATTTCCAGCCAGTGACAATAATTTTCTGTCAGTGCAAAGCAAAGCAGGCCACACTATAAAAGAATGTGAATGTAATAATTTATCAACTTTTAACTGAATTTTTTTGCCATCATTACCTGCTAACTAGATCTGAGACTCCTTACAGGTTCCAAAGAGTGTAATAACTGATCAATTTCATCTAGTTCCCGTTCACTAAAATTCCTCCAGGATCTAAGCATTTGAAATCAATTAAGTTGTAATATCCCTTAAATTTAAATCAGTCCATCCACACAGGCCATCAGTAAGGTTAGTATAATTATTTTTATCAGGATTGATTTATTAGAGAACTTGACAACTAATATCTCCAACTACTTCTATTGTTTCTGTTTTCCGATTATAAGTTGTTAGACATGAGATTGTAGTTGATGAATTGGTGCTTGCTGATTTCATTTTCTTGTAGAGATTAATGCAACATCAACAATACAACAATAACGACCCAGTATAATCCCACAAGTGGGGTCTGGGGAGGGTAATATGTACGCAGACCTTACCCCTACACCGAAGGGTAGAGATGCTGTTTCCAGGAGACCATCGGCTCAAAAAAAAGCAACAGGAACCGATATATTAGTACCATAAAAAATGCATAATACAATAACAGCAATATAAGAGATATGAAATACAGAATACGAAATACGAAATAAATGGCTGGTATAGTAAAACTGGCAGGTAAAGCCCTGCATCAATAGACGACCAACTATATTCTCAGTCTAACTCCTAACTAGCTAGTCTCACTCTATTGTGCTGTAGAAATATTCACAACTTTCCTTTAACCTACAACCTTATTGCTCGACCTCCATAATTCCCTGTCAAGGGCCATGTCCTCAGTAATCCTAAGTCGCGTCATGTCCTGTCTGATCACCTCTCCCCAATACTTCTTAGGTCGCCCTCTACCTCTCCGCGTGCCCACTACAACCAGCCGCTCACACCTCCTCACCGGTGCATCAGTGCTCCTCCTCTGAATGTGCCCTAACCATCTTAGTCTTACTTCCCGCATCTTGTCCTCCATGGGGCCACACCCACCTTCTCTCGAATATCTTCATTCCTAATCTTATCCATCCTTGTATGCCCGCACATCCACCTCAACATCCTCATCTCTGCTACTTTCATCTTCTGGGTGTGTGAGTTCTTTACCGGCCAACATTCAGTTCCATATAACATGGCAGGCCTAACCACTGCTCTATAACCATCCACTGCTCTATGGTTATAAAAATAATAATATCTTGGTAGCTTCTTATACATAATTTATTTACAAAACTTATTAGTATCCCTTTTCTCGGAAAGTACCTTTATGAGCAAAATTGAAGAAAGTAAGTTGACCTTAAGGTAATAAAGAGAAATTGCGATTACGGCCAATTTCCTTTGTGGTGAAGCTAAAAACATTGTATATGAATTGTTGAATTTATTTTGAATATATTGCGCATATCGTTATCCTTGCAATGTTGTCAACAACAACAACAACAACAACGACCCAGTATAATCCCACAAGTGGAGTCTGGGGAGGGTAATATGTACGCAGACCTTACCCCTACCCCGAAGGGTAGAGAGGCTGTTTCCAGGAGACCCTCGGCTCAAAAAAGCAACAGGAGCCGATATATTAGTACCATAAAAATGCATAATAAAATAACAGCAATATAAGAGATATGAAATACAGAATACGAAATACGAAATAGATGGCTGGTATAGTAAAACTAGCAGGTAAAGCCCTGCATCAATAGAGGACCAATTACATTCTTAATCTAACTCCTAACTGGCTAGTCTCACTCTATTGTGCTATAGAAATATTCACAAGTTTCCCCTAACCTACAACCTTAATGCTCGACCTCCATAATTCCCTGTCAAGGGCCATGTCCTCAGTAATCCTAAGTCGCGCCATGTCCTGTCTGATCACCTCTCCCCATACTTCTTAGGTCGCCCTCTACCTCTCCGCGTGCCCACTACAGCCAGTCGCTCACACCTCCTCACCGGTGCATCAGTGCTTCTCCTATGAATGTGCCCGAACCATCTGAGTCTTACTTCCCGCATCTTGTCCTCCATGGGGGCCACGCCCACCTTCTCTCGAATATCTTCATTCCTAATCTTATCCATCCTAGTATGCCCGCACATCCACCTCAACATCCTCATCTCTGCTACTTTCATCTTCTGGATGTGTGAGTTCTTTACCGGCCAACATTCAGTTCCATATAACATGGCAGGCCTAACCACTGCTCTATAAAACTTACCTTTTAGTAACGGTGACACTTTCTTGTCACACAAGACTCCCGACGCTAACCTCCACTTCATCCACCCCACCCCTATACGGTGTGTGACATCCTCGTCAATCTCCCCGATCCCCTGAATAACCGATCCAAGGTACTTGAAACTACCCCTCTTGGGAATGACTTGAGAGTCAAGCCTCACTTCAACTCCCTCTTCCGACAGCTCAACTCCAAATTTGCACTCGAGGTATTCCGTCTTCGTCCTGCTCAACTTGAAACCTTTAGACTCAAGAGCATGTCTCCAAATCTCTAGCCTCTCGTTGACGCCGCCTCGTGTCTCGTCAATTAGAATAATGTCATCAGCAAATAGCATGCACCATGGCACCTCCCCTTGAATATGATGAGTCAGTGCATCCATCACCAGGGCAAATAGGAATGGGCTGAGCGCAGACCCTTGGTGCAACCCCGTAACAACTGGAAAGTGTTCAGAGTCGTCTCCTACTGTCCTAACCCGAGTCTTAGCTCCAACATACATGTCTTTAATCACCCTAATATAGTCAACCGGGACCCCTTTATCCTCTAAGCAGCTCCATAAGACCTCCCTAGGAACCCTATCGTACGCTTTCTCCAGATCAATAAACACCATGTGTAGATCCTTCTTCCTATCTCTGTACTGTTCCACCATCCTCCTAATAAGGTGGATAGCTTCTGTGGTAGATCGCCCCGGCATGAACCCGAACTGGTTGTCTGAAATAGACACCGTCCTCCGCACTCTCATTTCTACCACTCTCTCCCAAACTTTCATGGTATGACTTAGTAATTTGATGCCTCTATAGTTGTTACAGCTCTGGACATCACCTTTGTTCTTATACAACGGGACCATTGTACTCCACCTCCACTCTTCAGGCATCCTATTAGTCTTGAATATAACACTAAACAATGCAGTAAGCCATTCCAAGCCTTCTCTACCCACACACCTCCACAGTTCAACCGGAATTTCGTCTTGTAGAGATTAATGCGGGAGGAATAATTTCTTCGGATTTTTGCTGGATATACCAAATCACTATATACCATTAAAACTGCATCATTTGATTGGAAGAAGTCTTCTGAATCTTCTCCTGCAATTCGAACGAATGTCAAAAATTAGAGACAGAACGGAAGATTTTAAAGATGCTGCACGTCGTTCAGCATTGTCTTTGGGATATGATGAGGTACATTTAACTTATTCAGTTCATTGCTTTTCTCTTTTCTTAGTCCGAAAGAATTATGTTGCGTATTATGAATTGTCTTGATGAATCTTCATGCTTATGTGATCCCTACCGTCCTTTGCCTCTGGTGTAGGCTCTGGTCGTGCATATAGCTTCATATCCTCCTTATGAATCAATTGTTATGCTGTCCGTGGATCAGAGTCTCTGTTTTTATATTTAATCTGACAAAGAATTTGCAACTTTTCTCTTGTTTGCACGCGAGCTAGTATTTCATATAATTGAACTTCAACACTATCTTCCACGTTGGAAAAAAAAAAGAATATAAATTTTGCCATGTGTTATTTTTTAGCCTGTGGCATGCTCCATCAGGTCTTAGCTTATGTATCATCTGAGCTTAGATCTTTGCTGACAGTCCAAAACAGCTGCGTTATTAGCATCTTTTATCATGCATAAACCTCGGCAAAGGTCAGGATTCACTAGAGCTGCGCTTAAAACGGTATGTTGTTTACACCTAATGCTTATCTTCTTTTCTTATGTTGCTTGTGCTTGGATTATTCATTGATAAGTAAATCAGTGCAAAACCTTTTTATAAAAATTCTCATTTGTCAGTTGGAGAGCATTGGGGCTCTGGAGCAATTTTTGATGAAACACAAAAAGGATTATGTTGATTTGCACCGTACAACAGAACAAGAGAGGGATAGCATTGAGCATGAAGTAAGAGTACATACTTGATGTCTGTTTCTTCCCTTCTTTTTTTGTTCTCTCTCTGTTATTTCAAAACATGACAGTTAGCTAAACTATATTCTACTTGCTGCGATGTTGGACTCCTGAATATATTTATTCTTGTTGTGTGATGCTTCATTATAAAATATATACTGATGAGAACAAACATTTATTTCAGTTTGCAAATAGGATAAGGCCATATCATAAGTTTGTCCAATTGCAGGCATTATGAGAAAGTGTGTTAAAGATGAAAATAATAATGGAACTAATAATGTGATTGTTATAATCGTATCTATCTCTAGGTTTACAGGCTTCAGGGTGAGATTGGAGTTAGGATTATCCGTTACATGTTTACATGTTTGAGACAATCATACAGTTTATCCGTTAATCGGCGGTTATTTGCTCCCTTTTAATTTAATAACATAGCATTCATTCTTCAATTCCAAACTAGTTTGAATAGCAATAGGAATGTCTTAATCTAGTTTGCTGTATCCGGACCCATTTTATCTAATACTTGTAAATAATGTGTCTTCTAAGGCAAATTAGGAGTTATCTATAGTTAATTATTCTCGAACTCTCACACTTATCCCGACCCTGTCCAAATATAAGTCTTAGAACAACGAGCCTTAATCATAATCAGCTGGTATCGCCTGTATGGATCGTTTCCTTTCGTTATGTTATATTTTTACCACATGATTCTAGCTACCGCATACCTTTTAGAACTTTCAACTTTCCATAGTATCGCTTCTATGAACTGGTGCTTTTGGAGGTTTATGTAGGCATGGTCAAATCATCTCGGATGACATTCTCTTATTTTATCCTTCTGTGTATGCTACTTGCATCCCGACATGATAATTGATGATCTTGTCCAATTTTGTGTGATGCGCATTCATCTTAATTTACGCATATTTACGACAGTCTTCTTGTGGACATATAGCATTTGAGGCTCAACATTTACTTCCATATAATATTTCTGGTCTAAGAATCATTCTAGAGAATTAGCCTTTCACTTTGTTAAATATCATCTAGTACATAAATCTCTTGTAGCACTCTTCTATTTCGACCACCTAAACTACTTTTATGTGGTACATGTTTATCTCTGATGCCATTCTTTTGGAAAACTCAGTCTATATATCTAAATTGTCGGCATTTGGGCACCACTATCTCTTCCAATCTCACTTTACATTCGTTCTTCTTATAGGCGCTAATCTTGCAGTACATAGTTTTTCTAAAAATATTTAGAATTAAATCAATTGGTGTAAAAGTCAATCTTATGAAAAGAGACCATACTTTACTTCGTTGAGTACAAATCTAGTAAAAAAAAGTAAATATAGCAAAATACCTCTCCAAAAAAGATTTATCTTATCTTTGGCTTACCGGACTACTAAGTGTTTTCGGGTTGGCCCACATTTATGATGTGAAAAACCAGGCTTGTGATGGAATGAGTTGGTCGTGACATACATTGAACATTTTTCTAAAGTTTGATCTTGTATGTTGTAACGAACTTGTTAGCTTTCTTATATTGCTTAAACTTTTTGTAATATCCTACAAACAATATTAAGTTCAGTGCAGGCAGTAATATAAAATCTTGAAAAATAACAAAGAGAATTGAAGGATGAAGCCAATAGAAATTGAATTGGTCTCACAGTACTTCTAATTCCAAGTTAGACCATAAACTATGACCTACAGAATTGACAATATTGCAATGAAGATCGTTGTTCTTTGATTTCCTATCTTTCTTATATAGTCAACTTCTGATGAAAATTACATCTTTATTTACAAGGTAAAATTTTGTCTGCTTTTCCTGCTTTGTCAAGTTTGATGTTTTGATTAATTTTTGAGTCTCGAGAAAGTGCTCCTTGTGCACCTTTGTGTTTAATGCTCCTTCTACAGCTTTGTGTTTAATGCTCCTTCTGCAGCTTTGATTGCAAATGCACTTAGCCGAGACTATGAAGTTAGAATTGGAAAAAAGAAAAAGAATTAGAAGGATTTTTACTAACACAACTTCTGCAGGTTACTGTTTTTGTAAAATCATGCAAAGAGCAGATAGATGTTCTCAAGAATAGTATAAATGAGGAAGATGGACATTCAAAGGGATGGCTTGGATTCAAGGGTGACAATCTGAATGCTGATACTATAGCACACAAGCATGGAGTGGTATGGTCGCTACATACAATATAGTCATCAAATATCCTTATAACTGATTATGATTGCTTTATGAAGCATCTTCTCCCCATTTTCTGCTGGTATTAGGAAATTATGAAGTAACTTCATGGATACTCTTTGAATTAAAGAAACTATTGGATGGCCTGTGATGTTAGAGGAATTTCTTTTTAAATTGATGTCTTTGATGTGAGAAGGAGAGCCTTGGCGTAGTTGGTAAAGTTGCTGCCATGTGACCAGGAGGTCATGGGTTGAGCCGTGGAAACAGCCTCTTGCAGAAATCCAGGATAAGGCTGCGTACAATAGACCCTTGTGGTCCGGCCCTTCCCCGGATCCGCGCACAGCGAGAGCTTAGTGCACCGGGCTGTCCTTTTTTTGTGTCTTTGATGTGACTTTTCTAAAACTCTTGCATCTGTGTGCTTATTTTAGATTATTCGAATTAAAGATTTATTTTCATTTTGCTATTTGGAAAGTTGATGTATGTTGTGATTGTTCTGCAATTGGCACAATGGTATCGTAGTTGTCATTTCACAATACTTTCTCCTCAATTCTCTGCAGTTGTTTCATACTTTCTATAAATAGCCTGTTTAATGTTGAGAAGTTATTGAAATGACCTCTGATGTTGGGGGAACTACTTCAGATGGTTGTCTTTAGTGTGATTCCACTGGGAGAGTATCCACTATCCTATCTTAAATTTGTGGATCTCTACTATCTGAGATTGTTCTCCACGAAATTTTTCTTCATGGAAAGGGATGTTTTATGTGCAGTCTGCGATCTGCACAACAATATCACTGAGATATTGTAATTAAACTCGCTAGATTGTGATGATTATTAACTTACCTTTTGACTCTGAAAATATACTTTTTCAACCTATGCTACCGTATGTGTTCAGTTGAAAACAGTTCTAAAGCTGTTTCTACTTTCCTGTACCAGTTTTCCAGTGCCACCACTTGCTGCCCAATAAGAATGAAGGGGGAGATGTTTTCTAAGCAGATCTGAGGAATTTGAAAGGAGTCTTGATGCATATTCCTATAATCTTTGTTTGCTTTTATGCTGTAGGTTTTAATTTTAAGTGAAAAGCTTCACTCTGTCACGTCACAGTTTGACCAGTTGCGGGCAATACGCTTTCAAGATGCTATTAACTGAGTAACACCAAGAAAGAAACGGAAGAACTCTACCAAATCAAATGCTGCAGAGACCTCTGTGTCTAGTAGTTTGGACCCCGACATGAAAAGGGACGCAGAGATCAGGGACGCTGATATATCACAAGCAGCACCTATTAGAGTCCAAGAACAATTTTTGGACGATGAAACACGTGCCCTCCAGGTAAGTAGGAAGTTTGCTGCTAGAGGATTTAGTTCCGGAAAAAAAGCAACATGTGGAGGCTAATATCACAATGTACTTTCCCGTACTCTTACCTTTACTCACATGATGCAGGTAGAGCTGAACAGTATCCTGGATTCTGTTCAAGAAACAGAAACAAAGATGGTGGAAATGTCTGCTTTGAACCATCTTATGTCAACTCATGTTTTGCAACAGGCCCAACAGATAGAGCTATTATATGAGCAGGTTAGCAATATTGTAGCTATTTTAGTTTCCAGTTGGATAGAACTTCTATCTTGTTAACATAACAAGAAAGTCATTTTCTCTCTTTTGTTTAAATAATTCTGACAATCTCTTCATTTTCTATATTAACTTTCCCATGTGTAACCATTTACTTGTAGAACTAACAAACATCACGATCTACGGATCTTTCATTGTTCTATATGTTTGTGTGAACTTATGGTTTTTCGTTTCAGGCAGTTGAAGCAACCAAGAATGTGGAACTTGGTAACAAAGAACTGTCACAAGCCATTCAACGGAACAGCAGTAGCAGAACTTTTCTTTTGCTCTTTCTATTTGTGCTTACTTTTTCAATCCTCTTCCTTGATTGGTATAGTTAACCATAGGATATAGAACTTCTCTTTTGCTCTTTCTATTTGTACTTACATACCAATCCTCTACATACATTGGCATACTTAATCATAGGATAAACTTTTCTTTTGCTCTTTCCTATTTGCGTTACATTTCCCATCCTCTTCCTAAATTTGTATAATAAATGACAGGGTATAGAGCGTATATTGTCATCTTTCATATTAATTTCTGCTTAAAGACATTCTGCTTTATATATGTACTGCCATTATTATTACTTTCTCATGCCAGCAATATTGAACTTTGTCTCGCTGTAAACTGAATAATGTAGAGCCATTCTGCTTTCGCGGACAATGTTAGGTCAATCTGTTTATAGTATGTTGGCCTTCTTGCTAGAAGATTACTAATTAGGCTGTCAATAGTGAATGCTGTTCTATACTGTTTTATAAAAATGCTGAATGGAAATAAAGCAACAGAAATTTGGTGTATAAATGTGCAATTTAAACAGTAATTAAGTTCGATAAGTTTTTAATTGAGGAAGAAAAATGATCAAAAGGGGGTGGACAAGCATTGAAGTTGATGTGTAACTGCATACCATGAAGGTGATGGAAGATTACCAGCCAAATTTTAGCAGAAAATAGAGCAGGAAAAAAGCAAAAAAAAAAAAAAGGAAATTGCACAGGATACTACTATAGACTGGGCCCCTGGGGTACCATCAACTAATATCATACTTCAAGGGCGGGGCTAGAGTATCTGGAGCGGCTTCAGCCGAATCCAGTAGCTTTGGTTCGAACCCTGTATTTATCTTTAAAAAATTTATTAAATATGTATAAATTGTTAATTTAGAACCCAGTACCTTAAAACGATTAAAATTCTGAATCCATAAACTTGAAATTCTGATTCCGCTTTTGTCATACTTCTCAGTTTTTCTCTGGAAAGAAAATAAAAATATAAAAGAGAAACGGAGGGGAAAATATGCATGGTAAAGAAAAGAAAAAATGTTTGGCATGACCACTAAAACAATATGATTGCAAATATGCAAACCGAAAGACAAGTAGACCCCTTTAGTAATGAAGGATAATTGCTATTTTAAATGCTTAAAAAGGCAAACTCAATCTCGATTGTTACCTTGTTGGTGGAATACAATGATGGTGTTTCCCCTCCAAAACATAAGGGGAAGACAACATGAAAAGCAGGAAATGAAGAAGAAAAGAAAAGAAAGACCAATGAAATGTTGAGGGAGATTTTTTTCCCTTCTTCTTCTTATCATCGAGAAATTTAAGAGTCAATTGTTATGGTTATACTGGGTTCAATCCTCTACTTATATATTAAGATTTTGAACGTGGAAAAATTTGAAATCGTAACGTGTACTTAACTCACACATCATGTGTTGCGCTTTTACCGCTAGAGTTAAAGAACTTGAGGCAAAATCTAAATTCTAGTTTTTTTTTTCTTTATCATTTTTGGATTGAGCTGGACTGATTGGGAGTAGAAAAAAGGAGACTGTTTCTTTTTGTAGGATCGGCATCCTGCATCACTTGAAATGCATACTTAATAGTAGAAATTATAGAATAGTAACTATTAAGGGTCGTTTGGTACAAAAAATAAGGATAATAATCTTTGATTATAACTTGAGATTGTATTTATCTCATGTTTGGTTATAGTATTAACCAATCTCAAGATACGTTTTACACTAAAATGGTAAGATTAATGATCTCATATAGAAGGTGAGAAATCATATGGTATATAGAAATTATAGAGTCGTAACTATTAGATTGTAACTCTAATGCAACCATTAGACTGAAACTTTAATCCGTAAATTTTAAAATTAAAACTGGTTTGTTGTTGTATTTTAAAATTAAAACTGATTTGGAGATTAGACAGTAAGTAAAGTAAAATTACGCGTGGATCACTATTAGTATTTCGGTTATATCTTTTTGAAATTTTTACATTCCTATACAATATTTGAAATTTTATTACCCTCCCTACTCATAAGATAGTATAAAATAAAAAATAATTATAAAAATTACATTAAAATTACAAAATTATAATAAATAATCTATTTAAAATATTTATAAATTATAATTCAACTATGAATAATACGAAAAATATGACATATATCATAATATGCAAATTAGCTGCAACGTCGTTACAACTCAAACATCAAAAGTAATGTATTCGATACGAAATTTTATACGTATCTCTTAAGGAGTAATTAATCTTGAAAGAATTTCGATGTTATAATTTGATATTTTTTATAAAATGCTCTTTTTATTTAATATGCTTTCTATTTGAAAGAGAATTCATATAAAAATATTATTACAATTTAAATATGATTCTCTAGCATCATTTATTTTTAAATTTCAACAAGTTAATAAAGTGACACATAATTCACCATACAATACTATGATAATTAATTATTTGTAAATAGTTAATAGCTAATACTGAGCTATTAAATTAATAAGTATTATTTCACATAAACATAAAAAAAAAATATTTAGGAAAATAATTATAAAAATTATGGACTCTTATATAATAAAGACATAACAAAAGTTAATAAATAAATACTTTTTAAATGAAAATTTTATTTTAAATTTACTATCATAGCAATCTTAGTGGATAACGTGCAATAATTTTATTTTAATTATGACATAAGATACTCTCAACTTAATGATTTATGATTAAGAAAAAAGTAATTTTGAATAGTCAACGATTTTTTATTAAGAAAATTTATGAATTTACAAGGTTAGTTACACATAGTTGCATAAAATTCTATTAGGCGAGCCCAATACGCTGAGCATTGGGTGTGTCCGGGGCGTAAGCCCCGAAGGTGGAGGTATAAGTCTCACGGAACTAAGCCACACACATAAGCCCATGGGTGTTTTACGAGTGCTCCGCCCTGGGGCGAGTCCCAATTCCGCCTTTTAAAACATACGATAATAAAAGTAAAGTAAAATTACGCGTGGATCACTATTAGCATTTCAGTTATATGATATCTGTTATAAATATATTATATTATGGATGTTCATTTAGTACTCTGTTGTAAATAAGCTTCCTGAAGAAGCTTATCCATATGGGACTCCACCGTAAATATGTTTATCTATTTAGTACTATATTGGAAATAAGTTTCCTGAAGAAGCTTATTACTTCGGTATCCGGTTATGGATAAACATTACCCTCATTAGAAGTTTATCCATATCGGGTATAATAAGCTTATCTTTTTAGTACCCAGTTATGGATAAACATTACCCCTGGTAGAAGATTATCCATACCGGGTATAATAAACTTATCCATTCAGTACTCTGTTATGAATAAATATTGCTCTCAGTAGAAGATTATCCATATCTGGTACAACAGTAACTTACACAGCAGCTTGTAGCAGCTTACACAGCAGCTTGTAGTAGCAGCTTATAGTAGCTTACACTGCAGCTTGTGGTAGCAGCTTACACAACAGCTTGTAGTAGCAGCTTACAGAGCAGTTTCCTTTCTTCTATAAATAGAAGAGATTTCAGTTCATTATGTACATCAGTTTGAATTCGAATAATATATCAGTTTCTCTCTATACTTGTCTTTACTTTATAGTCTTTGTTTTATAACACGTTATCAGCACGAAGCTCTACCATCTCGAGCAAATATTTTGAAAGTATCTGAGGTAAGAACTTTCTTTTCCTAAATAATATCAGATCTTTCCAAACTTGAATTTGTAGCCCTGGATATATCGGGCAAAAGCTATATGTCTTGGGTGCTTGATGCTGAAATTCATCTTGATGCGATGGGTCTGGCAGACACCATCAAAGACAAAAATCAGGCATCAAACCAAGACCGTGCCAAAGCAATGATATTCCTACGCCATCACCTTGATGAGGGCCTGAAAATGGAATATCTTACTGTTAAAGATCCAGTCATACTGTGGAATAATTTGAAATATAGATATGACCACCTGAAGATGGTCGTTCTTCCACAAGCACGATATGATTGGACTCATCTAAGGCTACAAGATTTTAAATCTATCAGTGAGTATAATTATGCTATGTTCAGAATTATTTCCCAATTGAAGTTATGTGGTGATAATATTGTTGATCATGATATGTTGAAGAAAAATTTCACCACTTTTCATGCCTCGAATATGCTCCTGCAGCAGCAATATCGAGATATGGGATTTAAAAAGTATTCTGAACTTATCTCACATCTTCTTATAGCAGAGCAACATAATGGGCTATTAATGAAAAATCATGAAAGCCGACCTATTGGTTCTTGTCCATTCCCTTAAGCGAATGAGACGAACTTCCACCAAGCTAAACGTGGAAGAGGTCGTGGCCCCAGTCGTGGTCATGGCTGTGGTCGGGGAAGAAACCCCAATCATGGTAATAATAATGCACCAAAGAAGCCTCCTCACCACCAGCAGTGGAAAAGGAAGGAACAAAAGCATGAAGCGGTGCAAGCGCCAAATGTAAAAAATGCATGCTATAGATGTGGAGGAAAAGGGCACTAATCACGTACTTGTCGTACGCCAAAGCACCTGGTTGAGCTTTATCAAGCCTCCCTGAAGAAGACAGAGAAAAATGCTGAAGCAAATTTTATTTCTGAAGATAATTTAGACTTCATGCATTTGGATGTAGCTGATTACTTTGCACTCCCAGAAGGAGAAACAAGTCATGTAATCGGTGGTGAATCTGTAGAAATGTAAATATTTTAATTTTTGTTATTTGTAATAGATAGTATGGTTATGTAATTGTTGTACATAAAGAAAAATTATGATTTGATAATGATGTTTACTATAATATATCTTGTTTATGTCATTTTGAAGAATATGGATAACATTATTAGATCAACTTAAACTCTAGCAGAGTTTGCAAGAAATATACAACCACAAGAAGTGGTTATATTTCATATATCTGATTGTAATTATATTTTGTTAACCACCAGAAGTGGTATATGTCTATGATCACCAGAAGTGATAATTTAGGCTTTCTATAGTTACAATTGAAGATAAGCTACATAAATATTCTCTATATTAAATGCACGCCTCGATTTTCTCCTGAAGTAGTAAATATTTTAAAAGAGGTTGAGGCATCACAATTTGATGTGATTAATGCGCATTCAGATAATTATGTTCGATTTCCTGACGGATGAGGACTTTTGATAATATTAATCCATTTCCTGAAGTGAATGTGACAATACTAATAAGTCGGGTAAATATGAACGCGCTCTTGATGTGAATACATTACAATTCACCTCCAGAAGAGTTAATATAATTGAGAGAATATATACTCAATATTTTGTATTTTAAATTTGCTCCTGAAGAAGTAACACGGTTGAAATTGCCTCCTGAAGTGGAAAAATATTATGAAGAAGAGTTTTCGTGTGCTTAAACAATTGTTTTACATTGTTTATTTGATTGTGATTTTCTCTCATGACACCAGCAGTGTCTGAGCAATATTTGATAGTACAAAATGTATCAATAACTCCTGAAGAGCTAAATGTTTGCCTAAAGAATACATGACACCAGTAGTGCCAGATAAATATTAGATTGTGGATAATAAATTAAGGCTCTCGAAGAGCTTATATACAAATATGTCATTCATATTATATGATTATGGTCAAAACATATGTTGTAGTAAACCTGAAGTTTACTAATACAAATGACTATCATATTGAGACTACAAATGATTGGAAGATTGATAATCTTCATGTTTCCACAATCATAGGGGGTAAAATAATATGTATGTGAGAAGTTACCTGCCTTATTCTTTAATTTGTACTATATCATGTATCACAGTAAACCAGAAGTTTACTAAAGCAAAAGTTTATGCCATAGTAAACCAGAAGTTTACTAAGAGATAGCACATGACATGATAAACTTGAAGTTTTCATTTGCCATTTTTAAATGAGCTATTTGAGAATTCAGATAAGCATATACTAAAGAACTAGAAGATTCTTCAGGAATTCTCATGTGTTGCTTGTTCTCATAATGAATTGATTATACCAGCTAAAGTTGGGACTAAGACCCCTGATTCTGAAATATATAAAAGGTGAATATGGGCTCGTTCACCTATCATGTGAACCACTTATAGGTGCATATATGAGATGGTTACATGTGTAATTATTGTCAACCTGCAGTTTGGCATTTGGAATTGCTTTTCTCGATTAAGAGCATAATTTTCAGATTATGAAATCAAGACAGTTCATCTTGATAATGCTGGTTTATATCCAAGCTGGTTTAGCATTGAATACCTCCTATTAATGTCTAAACCATTGCTTATGAGAACAAAGCTTCATGTGTTGGTCTAAAATTTTCTAAATTGCATATAGCAGCACTTGTATGCATCAGATCAACAATATATGATAAGTCCTCCCTTCACAATTGGTTTAGGATCAGAAACCAAATGTTTTTACTATCTTTTGTTGCGTGGTATATGATTAATTTCTCTACCATAATACACAAAGATATGTTTCCCAAAGATGATTGGGGATATATGTTAGTTTTTCTAACATTTGGGGGATGGAATAAGCAGTTGAAAAATATGTTATATGAATCGAACTATCATGATCCTCACTTAGAAGATAATTCAAGTCGAATGTCAGAAGCATTTGCTGATCTAAAATTAAATATCATATTTCAGCTGCAAATGCTCCTATTAAAATTAAAGTCCATGAAGGATAGAGTTTACTGTACGCATGAAGCGTGGTAGACCAATCAGTTCCAAAGGTAACAATCCTTGAAAAATAGTAGGAGCTAATGATCAAAATGATCATAATGAGGAGGAAATATGCTCTAGAAGAGCCCACGACATAACATTTCATGAAACTCCCGGAAGAGTTCAGGTACCTGAAAATAAAGAAAGTGATGAGATCTCCACAAGTTATGTCGCTTCGGAACTGACACAAAATGATCGTCGACGATACATTTAATACAATATAGTGCACAATATTGTAAACGATTGTGAGGATCGGACTAGCAGTCCAGACACTTGAAGATGTCGTACCATTTAGATACAAGTCTTAACTTATATGACTTATTTAGCTAAATCTATATGAAGATCCTTGAAGGATTGAAAATGCCCGAAGCATATAATTCAAAGTCTTGAGAAATGTACTCGATCAAATTATAAAGATCTTTGTACGGTTTAAAGCAATCTGGGCGCATGTGGTATAATCGCCTTAGTGAATATTTGCTGAAAGAAGGTTACATAAATGATGTTATTTGTCCATGTATTTTTATAAAGAAAATGGCATCAGAATTTGTTATACTTGTTGTTTATGTTGATGACATAAATCTTGTTGGAACTCCAGAAGAACTTCAAAAGGCAATTGAATATCTTAAGAAAGAATTTGAGATGAAAGATCTTGGAAAGACAAAACTTTGTTTTGGTCTGCAAATTGAATATTTAGCAGATGAGATCTTTATCCATCAATCTGCCTATACAGAAAGGGTCTTAAAAAGCTTTTACATGGACAAAGCGCGCCCATTGAGTACACCAGTGGTTGTTCGATCACTTGAAGTAAATAAGGATTTGTTCCGACCTCCAGAAGAGGACGAGGAACTCCTTGGTCCTGAAATACTCTATCTCGGTGTAGATGGTGCACTTATTTATCTTGCTAATGCTAACAAAAGTGGTGCAGATCATATTGGTAATGCAGGTTATTTATCTGATACCCATAAAGTTCGATTTCAAACCGGCAAGCAGGGAATGCATATGATTGAGATCAGTGATTCATTCGAGAAACATGTGGGTTGGAATGTGATAAAAGACCCACAATATTATACGGAGACAATATTTCACGCATAGCACTATTAAAGGGAGGATTTATAAAAGGAGATAGAACGAAGCACATTTCACCAAAATTGTTCTACACACACGATCTTCAGAAAAGTGGTGACATTGATGTGCAACAAATCCGTTCAAGTAATAATCCAGCAGATTTATTCACTAAATCTTTGCCAACTTCAACTTTTGAGAAGATGGTATACAAGATTGGAATGCGGAGACTCAAATATTTGAAACAAGGTTTTCATCAGGGGGAGTAAAATACGCGATGCACTCTTTTTCCCTTACTAAGGTTTTTCCCATGGGGTTTTCCTTATAAGGTTTTTAATGAGGCACCTAGCAATGCGTCTTACTAAATATGTGTACTCTTTTTCCTTCACTGAGATTTTTTTCCCACGTGGTTTTTCCTAGTAAGGTTTTAATGAGGCACATTATCTTTTAATGAACATCCAAGGGGGAGTGTTATAAATATATTATATTATGGATGTTCATTTAGTACTCCGTTGTAAATAAGTTTCCTGAAGAAGCTTATCCATATGGGACTTCACCGTAAATATGTTTATCTATTTAGTACTATATTGGAAATAAGCTTCCTGAAGAAGCTTATCACTTCGGTACCCGGTTATGGATAAACATTACCCCCAGTAGAAGTTTATCCATATCGGGTATAATAAGCTTATCTTTTTAGTACCCAGTTATGGATAAACATTACCCCCGGTAGAAGATTATTCATACCGGGTATAATAAGCTTATCCATTCAGTACTTCGTTATGGATAAATATTGCTCTCAGTAGAAGATTATTCATATCTGGTACAGCAGCAGCTTACACAACAGCTTGTAGTAGCAGCTTACACAGCAGCTTATAGTAGTTTACACTGCAGCTTGTAGTAGCAGCTTACACAGCAGCTTGTAGTAGCAGCTTACAGAGCAACTTCCTTTCTTCTATAAATAGAAGAGATTTCAGTTCATTATGTACATCAGTTTGAATTCGAATAATATATCAGTTTCTCTCTATACTTGTCTTTACTTTATAGTCCTTGTTTCAATATCTTTTTTATCCACTAGAAATTCCATTGTCTTTTTTTCTCTGTTTTCTTTTTCCTATGTTGTGGAATTCTCTTTTCGAAAAAAGTTAAAAGCACACTGCCATCGAGTGGGACACTCTCACACTCTGCTTATGAGTGAAAGTTTTGGTATACCATAGGATTCGATTACCTAAATAAATGACACAAAAAAGGAAGGATTGAGCCTTGAATTTGTTATTACTTCATCATACTATTATAATTCTAGTAATAGTAATAACAAATTATAAGTTTGTTATTACTTCATCAAGCAAAGGTAGCAGGAATAGACTTAATCTAAATAATGACACTCAACTGCCCATGCTTACTTTTATAGCTAAAACCTCATAATTTCATTATTCTTTTCAAAGTTTCAAATATCTTTTGCAACCTGCACTCGTAAGTCATAACTCATTAGTAGTACTAGTAATTGTTCTTGGGAGAGCTGACAACTTGTGCTATTCAAATAATTTGGCATGCCAATTTTCATGTGATGTAATCAAAAGTGATCTCTATCAATCAAATTGGAAAAGTTAAAAGGAAGGCAAGTTCTACAAAAATTGCTTCTGTATCCCATTATATGAAAGATTATCTCCCATGGTGGGTGCCAAACTGTTTACCTCGAAAATACGAGTAACAATTAAACTTAATTAGTGATTTTAAAGATATGTGATTTAGTTTAATACCAATTAATAATCAAGAAAGATGAAGTAGAAATGAAAAATAGAAGTGAATCAAACCAATATTACTTGGCAACAGTGACCTCGAGCTTAGTGACCTCGAGGTGGCTTAGGGCATTAAGAACAATTAAGTAATGAAAATAAAGTAAGAACAATGAAGCTAAAGGACAATGCTGATAAAACAGTATGAAAAGGTAGAGAGTATATTCTTTTCTCAGTGATGATAATATATCTTACAAATGATTGGGGTCCCCTTTATATAATAGGGGAGCCCTAAATAAAAAATATTTCTATTTACAGTAAGGAATATTCTTGGTACAACTATCTAACCGCCTAGTACGGAATTGTACAATCATATTCTGGAATTTGCGCCATGACTTTGGGGACGTGGCATGAATCTAATTTGTTCTGGTACAAATCCATAACGGTACTATTTCGAGGTCGAGCACACTTGACCTCGGTATGCATCATGCACCGCCCTCGAACTCGGGTCTGGACCCTCAAGCTCGAACTTGGTCTTACTTGGACTCGGACTTCGGACGACCTCCCAAGCATATAGATCGAAGGCATTCGATCTCGACCGTATACAGATAGTCCTTGCGTTTCTTAGAGTAAGATGATAAGAAACGATTTGAACCCTGATTGTCTCGAACCTCTTATGATGATGTCATTTTCGTGATACAGAAGTTCGAAGTGACCAAAACATCCCATCAGTCCACTTCCCAAAAAACATTAAATGCACACCAGTATTGGTCGGCCACTAGTGTCGCCGAACCGTCGTTGCCATTCTATAAATATGAGGCGATTCCACTGAGTAAAGAACTTTACTCTTTCTTCACATTTTCCCATCTTCATCTTTTTATCTAATCACCCGTTTTCACTGCCTCTTTAAGCGCCGGAAAATTCCAAGCTCTTGCAAGAAACACCATATCCCTGTGCAACCCGTATTCTTTAGCTTACAACCATGGCTAAACTTCCAAAATGATCCCTAAAAGGGACAAAGCATCGTCTTTTTCTGCCTCCTGGCCGGCCAAACCGGTGGTGCCGCCAACTCTTGAGGAAATCACTCCTGGTCCTTGCATAATTAAGAAGGACTTTAGTATCGAGAATCCCCCCGATGTCCCAGGCCGATGCAAGCACGCATCTCGATATATTAGCTTGATAACGAAGAAGCTCATTAAGGATGTGAAGAAGGATTGTGGTTGGGGAGATGAGGTCGTGATTTAGATCTCAAGCCTCGAAGAAAGCATTACTACCCACGTAGAGGGGTTTTTAAGTGTTTACACTTACCCATTCACATTGGGTCCCCTTGATCCGGTAGTGATCGACTTCTGCAAAACATACAAAGTCACCATCGGTCAGATTCTCCCCTCTTTTGGCGTATCGTGATCATACTGCGGTATTTTTACGAGAAGGCCATGGGGTTGGAATTCACCCTCAGCCACCTGATTCGATTGTATCGGCCTCAGTTATTTCGAGGGCTTATCAAGTTGCAACGTCGAACAATGAAAGCCTTTTTTGCCAGTACTAATGAAACCAAAGATTGGAGTTGGATGAGCCGATTTGTTAGAGTATGAACCTCGGATGTCATCCCCGGGGATAAAATGCCGTTCCCAGAGAGGTGGTAACTTCAGTCGTAAGTGGAGTTCGTTTTCCCAGTATCTATTTATATTCTGCTTTCACATTTCATAACACCCTTATTCTTCTTTTGGCAACCAATGCTTGGGTGCCCAAGTGGTGTCCGACCTCGAGGATTGGGTCCAAAAGTTAGCTTCCACCTCTTTCTACGATGAGCGCAAGTGGCGTGAACTATCGAAGGGCCAGTGGGAGGCCAAGAACCATGGTGAGTGCTTTTCCCAAGTTTCAAACATTCTTCGTATATTGTTGGAGTTAACTTACTAACGTTCACTTGTACAGGCCTTGGTGATGCATCTGAGATGAGGCCGGCTCCGTCCGGGGGAAAGATCAAGCCTTCAATGCCGAGGTCTGAGAAGGACAACAAAAGAAAAAGGGTTTCAAAGCCCGAAAACCCTCAAGACAAGAAAACACCTGCTCGAAGTTGCGAAAAAGATTTGTTCAAACGGGTGCAGATTTGGCCCATGATTCCCCGAACGATGAAGAAAATGATGGTGAAGAGTATGCGTTGGTGACTTGAACCAGGAAACCACTCGAGGCCGCCAAGCCTTCCGAACTGGAAACCTCATCCCGTGGTGAGGGAACCTCGAAGGAAGAAGCGGGCAAGGCCTCTGTTCCCTGGAGGTTGAGATTGTCCCTCCGTCTTCAACAACTATACCTGAGGGGGTAAATACTGAGACCCCCGAAGCTAATGAGAATGCCCCGAGTGAAGAGCACAGGGCTACGACAATAAGTCACTCCCTTTCTTTGCCAACTTATTCCGAGTGGGCAATCGAAGAAGCCAACGCTCTGCGTATGCCCGATCCGAGAAAGGTCATTGAGGACGATCCCTTTCAGGGTTGCTACGCTGGGATTTAGGATGCCAATGACCTTAATGATGCATCCACCATCTTCTAAGAGGCTCAACATCTCCTCTCCTGGGTAAATATTTACTTCCATTATTGTAATCTTCTCTTTCTTTTTCTTTTGACTAATATGTCTCCATTTCACGTTTAGGCCATCGTAAAGTTTAGAGTTGAGCTGACCAATGTGAGGCCGAGCTCAAGAAAGTTTCGGGCGAAGAGAAATCCCTGAGGTTTCTCTGTAGACAAAATGAAGAGGAGCTTAAGAATCTCCAAACCGCATTGGCCAAAGCTCAAAAAAGCGAGTCTGAGCTAGATGAACAGGTAACTGTGATTTTAACAGAGTTCGGCCTTCTTGTCCCTACTTCGGAGGCTAACACTTCGATATCTCAGCTGCAGCAAAAGATAGAGATGATTGGGCAGCTCCGGGGCGAAGTTGATCAAGTTAGAGCTGATTGTCATAAGTGGAAGAAGAACATGGATCAACGTGCTGCCGATATGGAAGCTGCTACAGCCAAACTGGCCTCGGCTGAAACTCAGCTCCGAGGCATTGAAGCGAAGGTTCTTGCTTAGGCCAGGAAAATCGAGGAATTAGAGGCTGAGCTAGCTAGAGTTCGGGCCAAAGCTGAGAAGACGAAGGTTGCGACTGATAAATCCATTGCCATATACTTGAGGGAAGCCGCAACCATTCAAGTTGAGTTGAGGGAGGTCTCCAACCAGGGAAAACAGAGCAATGAATTGGCTAAGTTCCAAGCCCGGAGGGAGACTCTCGAAGAAATCCATGCCCGATGGTTCAACCTTGCCGAGGAGATAGCCGAGGCAAAGGGGCAGGAAACTGATGCTAGGTTTCTTGTCTCCTCCGATGATGAAGATATAGCGAGTGGCTTTAGGGACGAGGAAGGTGAAGAAGATGTTCCCGAGGGAGAGGAGAGTCCTGAAGATAGAGCCGTTGAAGATGCAGCTTCTGAAGATGACGCTCTCGGGGGTGTGACCTCGAAAATCGATTAGTTTTTTTTTTTTTGCAAGGGCCCCTTGTGGGCGTTGTAAATATGTTTTGCAAATTTCCCTTATGAATATAAAGTGTATTTTTGCTTTATCCTAGATTTGTATTGAATTTTATTTTGTCTCTGTTTGTGGAAAATTTTGATGATTCAAATACTCAGCTCGAGTATCGGTTCAGACTTGTAACGTAATAAACCCTTAGGTTTTTATTGCCCTTATGTTTTTAGATGGTCCTCGAGCTAAGCTTAAATCAATTTGATGTGACCTTGGAACAATAGGACTCTTGAGTCCGAGTTGAGTGAGAATGAGGTCTCGGAATTCTTTATGCTTTTGGCCTTTAAGCTCTTTTAAGCTGGCCCTTAGGCTCTTATATATCAGCCCACAGGATCTTTTTAAATTGGCCCTTATGCTCTTTAAGTTGGGCCATCTCGGCCTCTAAAATGGCTATATAATTTTTCCCTAATTTCAGCTAAAAGACTTAGTGAAAATTTAATTATACCTTAGCATGTGTTTTCGTACCGTTGGGTTTTTCAAAGGCTTGACGTATCAGAACTTTATTAGTAATTTGTTTGTGTAAACATAATTGAATACATCTTGGGGTATTTTCGAAGGCGGTGTTATCGAAGCCCTTGGATTATTCGAGGGCTGGATTTATCGAGGCCCTCAAATGCTGAATTTATCGAAGCCCTTCATATTTTGCTTTTGCCGATGGTAGCCTAATTTAACCAGTTTTTTAATATTTGAAGGCCTTTAATTTATAGCGGAAGTCGGACGTCTCCAAGCCGCATTATTTTGGTCGTAGCTTTTATATGATCGTAGTTTTTAGTGTGGCCGTAGCCTTCGGGTATGTCAGTTGGACTTGTTTCCCTATAACTTTCCAAACTTGTTCGGAGAGTTAGTCACCGAGTATATTGGCCTTGACCTTTGTTTTGAGGGGATGCCTTTTTGAGGTCTTATAAATCCGAGTTTTCGATGACTCGTATATACTAGTTGTCGATGACAGTCCTCGAGTATTCGGGGGTACTTTTATGCTTTGGCTCTTGAGCCGTTTCCCGTAGGATTATAAGTGTGGAGCTCGTGTAATAGTAGACTTCTTTTAGACACAATGTATGATATTAACAGAATGCTTCTTCAAATAAGTGATACATGCATACATGTTTTGTCGTCGGGGCTCGATTATTCTATACGGACATGGTTCATCTAACCGTTTGGCCCATTAAGAAGTTTTCCTATCGAGGACCTCTTAGGCGTGAAGTATTTTCCTTGTAAATATAACCTCCGAGGGTGATGCCCCCAGTATTCGAGGTTGATTGAAAAGAAGCCTTGGATATTGTTGAGTTCTTCTTAGGTAGCACATAGTTGTTGCCTCGTTAAAAACCTTGTCGGTAAAACCTATTTGGGACAAAATCCGATCTAAGGAAAAAAGAGTGCAACACATGCTTTAAAACCTAATGCCTTCATGTATAAGAACGATGCCTTCGAGATCATGTGCTCTTGATTGAAAATCTGTAATGAGTTAGTTTTAAACTTAAATGGACAAAAAGGATAAAGTCGTACCTTAGCAGTAGTATCGTTTGAGCAGTGATATGTTCCAATTGTTTGGCAGTTGTTGACCTTCCATTGTGCTGAGATTGTAAGATCCTTTACCGACAACTCCGAGGACTCGGTACGGTCCTTCCCAATTCGGGCCTAGCTTCCCTTAATTTGGGTCTCAAGTATTGAAGGTGACTTTCCGTAGGACTAAGTCCCCGATTCCAAAATGTCGAAGGTTGGTTCTTCTATTGTAGTATCTTTCAATCCTTTGCTTTTGTACGGCCTTTCGAACGAGCGTTGTTTCTCGCTTTTTCATATAATAACTCAGGGTTTGCATTCATGGCCTCGTGATTTAACTCCTCAGATGCATGCCAAAATATGGCGCTAGGTTCCCCGACCTCGACGGGGATGAGGGCCTTGAAAACTATATATCACTATTGTTTACCTCGAAAATACAAGTAACAATTAAATTTGATTAGTGGTTTTAAAGATATATGATTTAGTTTAATACCAATTAATAATCAAGAAAGATGAAGTAGAAATGAAAAATAGAAGTGAATCAAACCAATATTACTTGGCAGCAGTGACCTCGAGCTTAGTGACCTCGAGGTGGCTTAGGGCAGTAAGAACAATTAAGTAATGAAAATAAAGTAAGAACAATGGAGCTAAAGGACAATGCTGATGAACACTAGGCAAAAAGGTAGATAGTATATTCTTTTCTCAGTGATGATAAGATATCTTACAAAAGATTGGGGTCCCCTTTATATAACAGGGGAGCCCTAAATAAGAAATATTTCTATTTACAGTAAGGAATATTCTTGGTACAATTGTCTAACTGCCTAGTACGGAATCGTACAATCATATTCCGGGATTTGCGCCATAACTTTGGGGACGTGGCAGGAATCTAACTTGTTCTGGTACAAATCTATAACGGTACTATTTCGAGGTCGAACACACTCAATCATGCTCCGCCCTCGAACTCGGGTTTGGACCCTCGAGCTCGAACTTGATCTTACCCAGACTCGGACTTTGGATGACCTCCCAAGCATATAGATCGAAGGCATTCAATCTCGACCGTATACAACTATATATAAAGTACGTTATATATTGAATATAATATATGTCAAGCATTTACAGGTTTAGTGTAAACAAATCTCTCCTTGGTACAGCATTCTATTAACTCAAGTTTAATACTATAAGATTTGTCCTATCATGTCTCAAATATCAATCACCATAGACCATAGTATTATTAATAAAATATACTCCGTAATACGTTTTTAATTAAGGAGTTAATAAATATTCATATTATTACAAGGCTGTTTAGATCAAACTCCAAAAGACATTTATTTTGAACCAAATTAATTTGTTAACTTATTTTGGATCAAAGGACTATTTCCATAGAGATCATATTTGGCATGGTATATGTTAGTTCTATAGAAGGGGAGATTTTAAGTAATGGTAAAATTATTTTCTTATGACTTATAAATTATGGGTTCGAACTATAAAATCAGTCACTAATACTTTATTAGGATAAAGTGCCTATATTATATCTCTTGAAGTACGGTCTTTTCCTAAATATTAGATAAATACGAAATACTTCGTAAACCACAATACCTTTTTATATGTTAGTGCTATACTTTATCCAAAACAAAGACACCAAACTTTTGAAAATATAGGATAGTAAGATGCCTTGAAATTAGCAGACAATAGCTAGTGGGAATTTGAGAATACATCCCCTATTTCCTTCTCTCCATTTCAATACTAACCTAGAAAACGAAAAAACACACTTTCTAATATCTCTGAAGCTAAAAATCAGCTCAGTATTTCTAAAAACAGCGATTACTGCATGCATGCTTGTAATAAATTGGAAATTTCTGGAAACTTCATCTTCTCTGCAATTATCAACGGCTCAGATCAATAAGTACCCTCTGCTTCAATACCAAATCTACGGCTCCTATTATTTATGAATAAAACTAATAATTTGCACTAAATTTCAGTATTCTTCTTTTCTTTTTTTTTTTGAATTTAGAAACTAGCTAAGCTTGGCTATGAAGGACAATAGCCAACTTCTCTTGTTGATGAAACTTGACTTGTTTAGCAATGAACTTTTCTATAGCCTTCTGAAACTCCTCATTACTTAATCCGTCAACTCCATACGCTGTCTCCGTTTCCGCCGACGGCGATACCTCGCCGGAATTTTTAACTTTCAGGCACTTCTCTGTCTCCGATCTCTGAAACTTCGCGGAAATTTCCTCTACGCTTTTCCTATCTAGATTCTCCGACTGCGTTCTCCTTATCGGACCTTTCGATTCCATTGCCTTAACTTTAACCGTTTCCGTTTCTTCGTCGGAACCACGTGAATCCTCATTTTTCACTGAGCTCTCCTCAAATATCATCCGTTTGTCTTCGTACACAATCTCTAGATCTTCCTTTTCGGATGAAAAGGAAGACGAAAACTCCGAATTTTCGAGAAACGAGTCGTAGAGTTCAGTTTCATCGACATTGCGGAATGTGGAAGAGTAGTCGCCGGAGAAGAGGCCGCCGGACTTCAAGAGGAGAGTGAGGACGATGAAATTGCATAGGATGAAGATGAAGCAAGGACTAAGTATTACACCGACGAGTTGACGGAAATACTCGCCGGAGATCTTCACCGCGAAAGGCAAGCGAGTTGAAATCCATAACAACAGAAGAAGCACAAAGCACAACTCAACAATGCGTAAAACTTTCGCAACGCATTTGAGACTGCCGAGTTGTAGAATCGCTGCATTATCCATTTGAGAAGCAATGAAGAATTTCAAATGCTAATTTTCCCGAGAAAATACGGATAAGAAAATTGAAATGGCGAGAAAATACCAAGCTTATCATTCACACTTTGAAAATTGAAAGAGCAGAGAAAATATAGGGGAAAGGGAGAGGTGGAATTAATGCAAAAAGCAGAACTATGGCTATGACGCTTTTGGTTTTATTACTGGAAGAGGAAGAAAAGGACTGAGGCTTTTGGATTATATCAGTAATGGAAGCGTTTCGAAAGAATAGGTTTTGGCGTTTTCAATAGAGTACCAGTCAAATGATGAATAAACAATAGGAGTAGAATTTTGGCCAAATAACCTAATTTTCTAAATAACTTTACATCCGATATCCAAAATTTATCGACCCACTAATTCTAATTTTCATCGAGTACGCCATCTAAGGAGGTACAACACTCTCAATTAAAAAAATCATACTATCATATTATATTTGGTGGTAACAAGTTCTTCATTTGTCCCAATTTATGTGATATTTTTATTTTTTGAGATTTAATTTTTTTAATTTTGACATAAAATCTTTAAGTTTTTCAAAATTAAATTTACATATTTTAAAACTACGTAAAAAGTACTATAAATCACAATAACGAATAATTCAAATATTTAAAAGGCATATAAAAATTATAATCAAAATATAATTCGTTTTGATCCTCGAAATTTGAACATCATCACATAAATTAAAACAACGGGAATAACAACCATACGAGTAATAAAGTATGTGAAAATGCTACACAAGTAACTATGCTTGAGCTTCCTAACCTAATGTTGAATATTGCGATATTTTTTGTTTACTATTGGGATACGTTAATTGTAGCAACATGGAATGTTTGTTAAATATCTAATCTTACATTATGGTGTTAAGATTTTTTGGGAATTAATCTACTCCATTTTGAGGTTTTATAGCCTTTCTCTCATCAAGGAATTGTGGACTAGTGCAGTTCATCAACATAGCATTTCAAAACTTATAGAAGATATAAAGCATCTAAAGCTAAATAGTTTTTGATCAATTATAATAAGGGAAAGAAGGAATCAAATGATATTTTGTACAACAAATTCAGTGTAATTTCATAAATAGGGTTCGGAGAAAATAATGTATATGCAAATCTTACCACTACCTTGTAAAGGTAGAAAGATTGTTTTCGATAGATAGACAAAATATAATCACAACATAGTTAGAAAAAATACAAATGATATTTTGTCCTCTATAAAATATCAATATATAGCGTTGGTATATAGGGACAAGGACATGAGCATTCACTTAGACCTATGTAGTTCCAGAAGCAAGTTAATTAATTATGAGTAGTTTTCTAGGCTAATTCAAAATCGTTATAAACTAAGTATCAATATAATGTACATGAAAAATGGCTACTTGTAAATTAACGTGCCAGAAAAACGTAACATACAATATTTGTTTAATTATAAATTATAACGGATTTTTAAAAATGACCAATCTCGCCGCCCGATGGTTATAAATAATGTATACGGAGTCTTTTTCATCACTAGAATCAGTAGATTTACTTATATACATTAATAGTTTCGATTTTTTGACATCGGAAAAGGGTCATATATATCCTTCTACTTTCAAATATTGTTTATACTTGCCCTCCGTTATACTATCCGACTCTATATACCCTTGCCGTTAGATTTTTAAACAAAAATGCCCCTCTGTCTAACCGACCAATAGGACCCAACAATCAAAGAGACATGTGAAAGCTATATACTCATTTGGATGTACCCATCTATTTAGCCTAACCCAGACCCTTGCAAATAACCCACACCCGAATCGAGATCTTTTCCTCTTCTTTATTACTTCATCTCCTTCTAAAATCTTCCTTCCGAAGTAACTAAATCCAACAAAAGTAACATTTCTCAATACCCAAAACTTCAAAAATAGATGCTAAGTGATTAATGTTCGACTAAAAGTAAAAGCCCGCTTTTCCTATATATTAAATAAAAGTAGAGTAAAACATTAAAAAGAAATTGATGGACAGACTGATGAATTTGTTCTTGAAGTTGGTGAGCAATGGTGGTCTCTATTTCTACACTTGTAACAGTGATTGGCCTTCAAACCATCATTTTTGTTCTTGCTCGAACGACATTGTAGCACTGTATCCTTTTCAACTTTTTTTTTTCTTCTGTTTTTTGTTTTGTTTTTGGGTACAGATAAAGTTGAATTGTTTTTGGTTTTTATTTGTGAACATAGGTAATGATTGAATTTTTTTGTTTGTGTGTGTTTTCGGTGTAGTTAAAGATTAATTTTTTTTTATTGCTTTTGTTTCTGGATATAGGTTAAAGATTGATTTAGAGGTATCTTTTTTTTGGGGGAGTAAATAGGAAAATTGAAAATTGTGCAGATGTTTTAAGAATTGATACTCAGTTACATAAATTGTTTGGAGGTGTCAAATTCGAAACTTCTTTGTATAAAGGGAAAGGTAAACTTTCGTAAGTCTTAAAACTGAGCGATAAAACCAAGAATATACTTGTGATTTTCATGATTCTTTCGTGGTTAAGAAAGGGCTAGCTAGCACAATTGCTACAACAAGAGAAGACCGAATGATATAGCTCATTTTTGTGCTTTGTTTGTAAGATCCGGATTCGGGTGTGGGTTATTTGTAAGGGTCTGGGTTAGGCTAAATAGATGGGTATATCCAAATGAGTATATAGCTTCCACGTGGCTCTTTGGTTGTTGGGTCCTACTGTTCTGTTAGACAATGGGGCATTTTTGTTTAAAAGTCTAACGGCAAGAGTATATAAAGTCGGATAGTATAACGGAGGACAAATATAAATAATATTTGAAAGTAGAGGGACATATATGACCTTTTTCCGTTTTGACATTAATCACGCAATTTAACACATTGTAATACCTCACCTTAGGGGTGGGCATATATCGGGTAAAACCGATAACCCGAACCGTTAATTCTTTATTGGGTTATCGGTATCGGGTTATTGGGTTAACAGTTCGGTAACGGGTTAGATTTTTTTTTATTGGGTTATCGGTTCGGGCTCGGTTTGCATTTTTGTTATTGGGTAAAAACCGATAACCCAATAAGAATGATGTAATTTACTAATTTACCGTTAAGTATATACTAGGGTTATTTATTTTCCTAATTCCCTCTTCACTCTTCAGTCTTCAGTCGTTTGTCTCTCAGTTCTCATTCTTGTTTCCGTCGCAGCCCCCCAAGAGTCAAGACGCAAGACCCACCACTAGTTCTCCGCCAGACATCAGTAGATACTGCACAGAAGTGGGAGCGTGCTTTCGTTAAGACACAACAAAAGTTGGCAGTTTACACGTTCTGGCAGTTTGATTTCTTTGTTTTATATATTGCAAATTTTTTTAGTTGTTTTATCTTATCGGGTAAACCGATAACCGAACCGATAACGATATATAACCGATTAACCGATAACCGATAACCAATATCTTATCCTTTTGGTTATCAGGTTATGATATTTGTAAACCGATAGGCAAAACCGATAATGTTCAAAACCGAACCGAACCGACCGATGCTCACCCCTACCTCACCATAAATGTGCTAAAAGGTAAAGTCGTGTTTTTTTTCCGAGAAAAACTTATACTAATATGTTTGGCCAAATTTCTGAGAAGTTAAATAAGCTTATTTTCTTTGATAATATTTATTTTAGAGAATTGTAGTATTTGACTAAACTTTTAGGAAATTAGCAGTGATTTTGGATAATAGCAGAAGTTATTTTTTAGAAGTTTTATAAAAAATATTTTTATCCTATAACACTTGTGGAATTTGACTAAGCACAAATAGTTGCTCTAATAGTGAAAAAAGTTTTTTTTATTGATTAGTAAAATATAAACTGCTACTATTTAAAAAACACATATGATAAAAGTCATTTTCCAAACTATAAATTTTAGAAGCTATTCAAACAAGCTACTCCTCAGTCCTAATTTATATTGTGGATCTTTTTGAGAGTTAAACTTTTTAATTTTGATAGTGAATTCGGACATAAAATCTTTAAATTTATTGATATAAAATTTTTTGAAACAAAATTTACATATTTGGAATTACATAAAAAGTACTATAAGTCACAATAATTAATAATTCAAAATATCTAAAAAACATACGAAAAAATCATGATAATTTTTTTTTTCATTAGACTATTGAAATTCGAATTTCACCACATAAAAACGAACTAAGGGAGTATAAGAAAGAGGTAAAAAAAAAAAACGAAAAAAAAAAGAGAAAAAGAAAGATGAGATGGTATGAAACAAAAAACCAATGAAATCAGAAGATAGAAATGCCACTTCCTACAGACTTGCACTATCTTCCAATATCCATGGGATTTTGTCGGCTCGGGTGTTGTGCGAGTGACACTAGTATCTAACACCTCACTTTCTTCCTTTTCTTCTTCTTAATAGCTAACTGCTAATTTTTCCTTGGAATTCAATTTAACATTTAATATAAACTTTTTAACTTACGTAACAAAATTAATTAATATATAATGATGCTATCAGATTTGTTTTTTCTGTATTAATATATTTTAAGTTACTATGGGTGGGTAACATGTCTTTATTTTGAATTAACTCCAACTCATTCCTTTATGTTTTACACCAAAAAAGAATATCTCTTTTATATTCTTCTCTCTCTTCTATATTGTATTATTTTTTATTTAAATTTTATTTTTTTTATTTCATAAAACAAATGTTTTCTTTTTTTTCTTTTTTACATATTCGTCCCATATAATTCATATTCCTTTCTTATAAAATCATATAATATAAAATTATTTCAGACCATAAATTTTTGAATAATATAAATTGTAAACAAATATTGTATATTTTATTAAAGGATAATTCAAATAAAAATGAAATCATTTACATTTTATATTTATACTTTTTATTTTTGTGATGGTTATAATTTTTTTATACAACTATAACTTATAATAAAATTAACTTACAATTTTATATAAAACTAATAAATACGAAAATTAATTTATAAAAATTATACACCAAAATTAAAATGTAAAATTAATATTATAAAGATATTAGATAAAAATAATTAGATATATTATGAACCTAAATAAAAAAAAGTAAATTTTATAATATGTTTAAATTCAAAGGTAATATAGTAAAAAATAATAATAAAATATTGATGAATAGTAATGGTGTTGATGAATAGTGTTGCACCAAATTTGATGTAACATTATTTACATACTGTCACACCTCATTTTTCTACCCTGAGAGGGTATAGGAGAGTTTTTTCAATTAAAGTGACAATGACCAAAACAGAATTATTTATTCAAATTCAGAGTCGTCGCTTGGGATAATTTATGGTGTCCCAAATCACCGATTTAAAATCCCGAATTGAGGAAGTTTGACTCTGTTTTACAGTCCGCAAAACACAAAAATCTGAATAAGGAATTCTGTTAACCCGGGAGAAGATGTTAGGTATTCCCAAATTCCGTAGTTTTAGCATGGTCGCTCAACTGTTATTATCGACCTAATTATCTGATTAATTACATGTTTTAAACCTATGGCATTTTTAGCTTTTGACCGCTTTTAATTATTTATGGAATTATTCTAGAACAAGTTGTAAGCACGTGATTTTTGCCCTATATGAGAATTACTCCCAAAAAATTCAAAATAAAATGATTTTTCCTTGGTGTGCAATTTTTTGAATTTTTGTGGTATTTTTGTGTAATTATTTGCATATTTGTCTGTGCATGTTTATTTGTTAAATTAGTAAAAATACAAAAATATGTCGCATTTTGCATGTAGGATTTAATTCTACAATTGTTAGTAATTAAGTTTGTTTTACAAAAAAAAAAAATTAAAAATTACAAAAATAGGCATCTTTTGCATTTTTAGCATTTAATGTCCAAATATACAATTTTATGCTTAATTATTACTTAATTATGTGTTAATTGTTATTGGGAGTTAATTTGCGCTTTTATAACTTAATTTATTCTTAATAATAATTTAAGGAGTTTTAGAATTTAGTTTTAGAAAAATAAAAGAAGAAAGGAGAGCAAAAATATAAAGAAAGTCGAAATTGGGCTTCTTCTTCAATTTCAAGCCACAGGCCCAAAAAATGGCCCAACCTTCCCTATGACCCGGTCCATTCCAAACCGGGTCGACCCAGTCCAGTACCAACAACCCAACTCCCCCTCTTCATTTTCATTTTTCATTTAAAAAAAAAAAAAAAAAAAAAAAAAAAAAACTAGACTAAACTCATCCACCCCCCCCCCCTCTTTCTCTCTTCTCCTTCTTCTCCAAAAGAGCTCAAAGCCCCTCCCATGGCTGCCCCTCTCTCATTCCCTTCATCCCCACGCCACACACACAACCACGTCGACAACACACACACACACAACCACGGCCACGTAACACACACACACACACGCGGCTTCACCAACATGAACGACTCCTCCTTCCTCCTCCTCGCGTCCAGCCGCTGTTGCTGCTGCTCACGCAGCTGTTTCTACGTTGTTGCTTCATCTTCAGCTGCTACTGTCTCTTCCTCATCGTTGCTGCTGTCACTGCTTCATTTCCTCCTCCAAAAAATAGGAGTCCGCCATGGCTGCTGTCACTGCTGCATTGTCGAGCTCCCACGGCTGTTGTCGCTGCTGCATCGACGAGTTTCTGCTTCAGTCAAGCTCCAATGTCCAGCAGTAGCGGATGCTACTGCTTCACTGATGCGAGGCTGAACATTCCCCTCCGTTCTGTTGCTGCTGCTCACGCAGCTGCTTCTGCTTTCTTCTCCAACTACTCCCCGTTGCTTTTGCTGTTGCTTCATCTTCTTCGTTTCGTCAAAGTTCGAGGGTTTTTCGTTGAGTCGAGGTCCGGTACGTCGAGTTTTCTGTCCGAGTTTTCCATTTCCGTTCGTCGTTGGTCATTTCTGGTTAGTTGGATTTTGAGTTCCATTTCTGTCCGTATTTTGTTTTTGATATTCTCAAATCTAAAATCGGTAAATGTTTGTTTTATTCATTATTTTGTGAATTTTTCAGTTTGTTTCATGTTTGTTTCATTGTTCGTATTTATTGTTTAGGTAAAAGTTGTTAGTTTAATGTTAGTTAGATACAAATTGAAGTTTAATTAATTATTTTTCAATTTGTTTCATGTATTTTTCAGAAATTGTTAATATTGTTAAATTCAAGTTTAAGTTCATAATTGTTTCTTCGTCGATCTTGTTATTTGTCTAAAAGAATTTAGTTGTAATAGGAAAATATGTTGGTTTAATCATTTGAATCCGTCATGTTTTGTTGTTTAAGTTGATTTAATTCATGTTCATCTTGGTTTGGAGTTCATTTTAATCCAGTTGATTTAACGTGAGTTTATGTTTTGGTTTTTGATTCATTGATGAATATGTATTGTGTTGTTAATATTGTTGTTTCCTTGCTCATCCATTTTTGGTCTAAATTAACCAGGATTGGTTCCCAATATGGTTAATTCATTCACATTAATTTGATGTTGTTCATCTTTGTTCATATGAGTTGTTGTTGAATTTGTTTAAGAAATTGGTCATATTGACTATATTTTGGTTGAGTTTGATTAATTGATTGGTTATAGCTGATGGGGGTAGTTTGGTAAATTGCAGTACATTCAGGGGTAAAATGATAATTGCAATAAGGTCGGAGGGGTAGTTTGGTAATTGAACATTTTTGAATAATTCTTTATGTTAAGCATGGGGGACAAAATGTAATGGGGTGTGGGTGATATAATTATTTAATACAAATGGGGGACAAGACATAATGTAGTGGAGGGGAATATGGTAATTGTTTATGATAAGCATGAGGGACAAGATGTAATGGAGAGGGATTGATATATTTGTTTAATGTAGTGGGATTAAAATAGGGATGAGTGAGAAGATAATGGGTTTGGTAGGAGAAAGTGATTGTTATTAATTGATTAAAGGGTTTAGGATGGGATATAAAAGAAAGGACTTGATCAGGTTTTTAGGAGAGAGTTTTAAAAAACGAAGAGAGAGAGAATAAGAGAGAGAATAGAGAGAACAGAATACAGAAGAGAGAGAGAGAGAGAGAGAGAGAAAACAGAGAGTTGTATATTAAAGAGAGATAAAATTCCAAAAATACTAAGATTCAGAAAATAAAAAAAAAACATTCTGGAAATTCAAAAGAAGAATAGTATACACCCGATATACAATTTAAGTATTATGATATACGAATTCAGAAATTAAGGGTTGAACATTAATTAGTCCTTCAAATCTAAAAAAAATTCCTTTGGCTTCTATCTGTTGATTGTTGTCGGTGTTTTTTGGGATCTTCATCTTGATTTTAAAATCTGTCACTGGTTTCTCATTGCTGGTTATTACTGGTTGCTGGGGTTGCTGTTGTTGTTATGCTAATAAATTTCTGTTGATCTCCCTTTTCTTTTGCTTCCAATATCAGGTACACAACTGACACGCTGGTTAATGAAGAGTTGAAATTCTAAATTTACTTTAATTATATTCTGAATTTTATTTGTATGTATAAATTATTTAGCTTGCAAAAATATGAATCATGTAGCTATTTAATATATATAGTGGAACATCCGACGATAGCTTAACAGATGAACTATCTATATATTGCCTAAAAATAAATAAATGGTGTAGTAACTCCGCCTAGTCAAAAAATCAAACGAATAGGCCATTTAGGAACTTGGTAGGAATATTGTTTAGTTAAATAATATTGGTTAATTTCAGCATGTAAATGATCTAGGATTAAAATTAGATTGCTAAGTTTTTTTTTAATTTAACAAACTGAGAACATGCCTAGTATAATGTAATTAAGTAGTAACATGTGAATAAGACGGCGCAGGTCTATTTTATGTCATACACGTTGGGCCTTGGCCCGCAGTGGCAACAGACTGTCCTGTTTGCATAATTTTCAGATTTTATGAATCATATTCGAAACCATCTATAACAACTCAAACATGTAAATAAATTAAGACATTTTCTCTTTTATTTTGTAGAGACAAATTTAATAAGAGAAAAAATGTAGGCATTTTAGGACTGTCCTTTAAAAATAAAATGAGATGAGCCTCGCCCAATAAAATGCACCAATTGTGGGGCCCTCAATAAATGTTTAATTGAATATTTAGAATTCGGGATGGACTGTTTAGTGAATCCCACGGTCTTACCCAGAAATAATAATACGCTAATCGCTTTAGGCACGATTTTAATAATAATACATTCCTAAACACGGGTGTGCATTTCATGCGACCCAAATCCAAATCCCAAAACATCAAATAAAATGTGTTCCGGATTGTGGGTGCATTTCATGTGACGCAGTCCAAAGACGTGTTTTAAGCGATGTTCACATTCTTTTAAAAATAATAATAATAAAGTGGTAAAAAGTTAAAATTGTCACATCGGTTCATAATTGTATTAAAACAGATAAATAAGTCGAATATGACAGTTGAGCGACCGTGCTGGAACCACGGAAATCGGGAATGACTAACACCTTCTCCCGGGTTAACAGAATTCCTTATCCGGATTTCTGGTTCGCAGACTGTAATATAGAGTCATTCTTTTTCTCGATTCGGGATTAAAATTGGTGACTTGGGACACCCTAAATCTCCCAAGTGGCGACTCTGAAATAAATAAATAAATCCCGTTTTGATTGTCCTTTAACTGAAAAAAACTCCTACGCCCCTCGCGGGGGCGGAAAAAGGAGGTGTGACAGCTCTGGCGACTCTGCTGGGGAATAGGACCCAGAATCTCTGGTTCAGGGTTCAAGAATTCGAGCTTAAAATAACTGTTATGGTTGGCTTTGTTTGTTATCGGATTTTTTTACGTATTCATGCTTAATGTGCTAAATGCTGCTTTTTACCGCTTTAATATTATCTGAATTGTGCATATAAAACTGCTACGAAACCCTCCTTCCTTCTGAGTCTTCTGAATTTATGGTGCATACGTGCGCGTGGCCCACCTTTCTGTTAGAAGTAATACCAAATAAGACGAAGTTGGGACAAGTAACTAGGCCGGGTAGACTTTCGTGCTCCCGGTATGTTGCCCCCACTTCGGCTCAAGCTGTCCACTTGGGTAAGCCAGAGCTAGAACATTATGCCTCAGGTTTTTCACTTAGAATAACTCAGCTTCATGCCGAATCCCTAGTAGGAACGTTTGTTTGCATCACGTGCATTTGACTTTGGAGGCTCAACACAGGGGTTGGGTCTGTCTAGGACAGGTGTACCAAAAAATGAAGATGACCATCATGATGCATCTTACTTGCTGCTACTTGCGCATTTATTTGATTCGGACTTGTGTGTTGACTGACTTTTGAATATCAGGAATAATATTTTGAAATTGAAAAAAAAAATTAGCGGTTAGGGAATTGATTGTTTATTTTTGAAAAAACCCAATGCCCAAATACTGTCAAAACTCTGCCGAAATTTTGAGAAAATGAAAAAAAAATGTTTTATTAGTTTGTTTTACTAAAAGCAAAAGAAAAAAAAAAGTCGTTGTTGTGTCTCGTTTTCAAAAATGGAAAAGGAAAATAGTTTGTCTTCTCATGAAAAATGAAAATGAAAAATGGTCTTGTTTTTTTTTAAAAAAATATATAGTTTGTTTTAGGCCCGAACTACGCGGGTTTGATTCTCACCGGATTGTGAGATACGTAGGCAACCCTCATCGGGTCCAACCTCACCTTTTGCTAAAATAACCAAAAACCAATAAATAAATAAAAAACGTGTCAAAATTTTAATTTTGTCATAAATAAGTCGGGTGGTGTCTAACCTCCCCTTTTGCTAAAAAATAGCCAAAAAAAATATGTCAAATTTTAATTTTGTCATAAAGAAGTCGGGTGACGTTGTTTTATCAAGACATAGCCGAATGTTCCCGAAAGGGACGCCGGGAGGCTGACTTTGCATAAACAGCCACTTTTGGTCATGTTTAAGATTTGGTCCAATTGACCCACACAGCCTTAAAAATCTTCGTCCCCGAGGCGTTGAAAGGCCGTGTTTGCAATATTAAGTTTTCTAATTTGAAAAACGATAAAAAGAGTCATAAATAAGTCGGGTGATGATGTTTTGTCATAAATAGCCGAATGTTCCCGAAAGGGACACCGGAAGGCTGATTTTGTATAAACAACCACCTTGGGTCATTTTTTTTTTAGGATTTTGGTCCAGTTGACTCACACAGCCTTAAAAATCTTCGTCCCCGAGGCGCTGAAGGGCCGTGTTTGCAACACCAGGTTTTATTGTAATTTGAAAAAAAAAACAAAGAGTCAGCGGTCAGGTGAATACCGTTCGGATTTTTAGTCAAAAATAAACCGAGCCAGCTTCGGCCGCGTCTTAAACCGTTCTTGCCGAAATAGCTTCAGAGTATCTTTCAGTTGTCGAAAGGCTACTTTCGTAAAAGAATGGACAAGTTTGTAAAGTGTCATAAAATAATCCTCTCCGGCCTCAAAATTTGGAAGGGGCCACATTTGCAAAAATAATCGTTTGGTTGCATTTGTCAAACGGAGAAAGGAAGATGGCCATTTGTTTTGGAGTTTGTAAATCTTTTGATTAGAATAGGTGGGTTTTAAATTGAAAAAAAAATGTTTAGTATTGTTTATCTTTTATTGGTCCGAACTACGCAAGGTCTGATTCATGCGGGGTCATGATACGTAGGCAATCTCCATAAGATTCGACCACAACAAAAAAGCAAAAAAAAAAGAGAATGAAAAATAAAAAGAAAAAGAAAAAAAATGAAAAAAAAAACGAAAAGAAAAAGAAAGAAAAGGATGTTGTTAATAATGAGGACCGACTGAGTCCATTCTAACCTGTTCTGTTTTGAATCACAAAGAAAGATAAGGTGGTTGGTTTGTGGTAAGCCAGAAATACAAGATCCAAAAGCACACTTTGCGGGGATCAGGCCTGATGATAGAAGCATTCGGGTCCTATTGGGAAATTGTTGACTAAGGTTGATGATATTGAAGTTGGCAATGGCCTGGACAATACTGATGCGAAGCTCAGTGGCTAAGATGCCAATTTTGATAAAGTGGGAGGACGCTCCGTTCCTTGGTTAGCAAGAGAGAAGCTTGCAGTGGCTTATTTTGTTGTCATTTCTGTTGTTCGGATTATTAGGGTTGTAATTCGGATATTGTCTTGTGTCAAACTGTCTTATCTTTCCGTTTTGTCGTAGCGGTTTGTTTAAGTTTGTCCAGGTTTGTTTTAGGATTTTATTCTGGTTTGTTTCGTTTGTTTTGTTATTCAAACCATTCCACCGGTAGTCTAATGCAAAATCCGGTCTTTTATTTCCCGTCATCTTTTGTTTGGTCCTTCTGTCATTTTTGTTCAGCGCCGATTCTAGTGACATGACATATGCGCACAGTTGGGCCTGATCTTAAAAGATAATCATAAAACCATTGGGAGGTGATCAGAACATTTAAAAGGAATAAAGATGGTTTGAGATTATTCGAAGCTCGAGTCATGTGGAACTGGGGCAAATAAAACATAAAGAATACCATAAAATCAAGTGAGAGAATTGCCTAGTTGTGCTTTAAAATGACAAAAGAAAAAGGCAAATGTTTGCATATGGTTATCAAGTCCGGCACAATCAGAAGATGTGGCGAATATTTAATGGTGTTGTTTGTGCTTGGCATGTTTTGAAGGCTGGAATGACGAAGGCATTTTGTTCTGCTACCTAAACACTTTATCTTTTGTTACCCCTTTTGAGCCTTATTTGTTTTTCTTTCGTACCCCTTGTTCGGAATCAATAGCAACGACTAGAAAATACGAATCTGGAAGGTAAAGAAGAGGAAAAGAAAAAAAAAGGAGAAAGAAAAGAAGAAGAAAAAAACAACAAAAAGAAAGGAGAAATGAAAAAAAAATGAATGATAAAAAAACAAAAGAAAGTCAAATGAAAAAAGAGGAATTGGGAACTACGTTTGACCTAATTCCTCAAAGAGGATACGTAGGCGCTTCACGGCTCGGTCATAGGGTGCATAATGGCCACAATGGTCACAGTGTGCATGGTGTAATAAAAATTTTAAAAAAAAAATTAAAATAAATAATCCCCAAGCAAGAAACTGGGGCAAGGGTTGCGCTTGTGGTAAGCAAAATTGGTTCCGAAGGTTGTAATTTTAAACCCCAAATTTATTTTGTTTTTGAGCCTTTAATACCCTTTCTTTCTAGCCTGTCCAAAAACCCACATTACGGTCCAAAGAAAGACCTTCTGACCAGTCTGCAAAAGATGCCAAGTCAGACAAATGAGAGTCTTACCGGTGAACATAACATTCTGTTCCGCAGCAGAAAGGACTCTAATCTCCAGCAGAGAGAGTCATACTGGCAACACTCCAAATCCCCAGCTGGAAAGTGATACAAATGAGAGAGTCTTATCGGTGAAAATATTTACGGACACCATAAGTCGATGCAAGCTGGAAAAAAAAAACCAAAATGAGAGAGGCTTGATAGTGAAAACCCTTCGGGCACTACAAGTCGAATAAGATTGAGAATCAAATGGGGAATTGCCAATTGAAGGTCTTGAAAGATGATTGACGGCGGAGGATAGGCCACATGTGCATGTCATGACCATTAGAGTCGATATCTGCGTTTGATAGGTTTTTATTTATAGTTTCTTTTGTTAAAGAGTCATATTTTTCCTTTGTCTTTTTTCTGTTCCTTTTTATCTTTCTCCTTTCATAGAAAAATTCCCCAGTAGAGTCTGTTTGGTCAAAACAAGTGAGAAATGACTTCCAAAATATGCCATCAGCTTTCCAAATTATGCAAGATGAGATATGACTAGTACATCCAAGTGGTATAGTCATCAAGGAACAAGCGTAAGGCCAGTGTCAAGAAAGATATCCCCAGCAAAAGGGAATTGACAAAAGGATTGACGAGTGTCAAGAGGGATACCCTTGCCGAAATCAAAGGTTATAAACCTCAAGGCCAAGGCCTGTGGACAAATTAAGAAGAGCAATGGGCATGATTTGGGAAATTCATACGAGGCTAAAAGGTCGGGAAAATGACAATTTCCGAACTATGCCACAAAAGAAGAGGGATATCCCCAGCAGAAAGGGATCATTCCCAGCAAATAATATCGTCCCCAGCAAGTTTTTTGGAACGCAGAGCAGGGAAGGAGAAAGGGAAAAGTCGTCCCCAGTAGGAGTATCACAACCAACCACCACAATCAAATCTTAAAAGGAAATGACATTGATGGCGGAAAGGCATGCCACAAGGGAGATTGTCAAACTGGGGCAGAAAATTTTCCTTTCATTTAGAAAATTTTCTGGAAGTCAGATACCCATTCGGGGTAGAATGAAGATAGCACCAGTCTCAAGGGAAGTGGTCTTTGAACCAGTTTTACCCCCAGCATAACAAGTTTTAATAAAAGGAGTTGTATCCCCAGCAGACAGAACCAAAGAGATGAAACTGATGTTTAGAAAAAGCAAAAGCCATTATCATCCCCAGCAGCTTTCAGAAGAATGAAGCATCGATTTGAAGGGATAAAAATCCTCAGCAGCGTTATCCTCAACAACGTTATCCCAAGAAGATAACACTTTTATCCCCAGCAGTGTTGAGAGAAAATAAAAAAAAAAAAAAAAAGAAAGGAAACTCCCCCAGTGGTATTATCCCCAGCAAGCAGGCGTCCACCTGGAGAACAAGGAAGAACAGTGAAATATCAGCAAGCAGGCGTCCACCTGGAGAACAAGGAAGAACAGTTGAAATATCAGCAAGCAGGCGTCCACCTGGAGAACAAGGAAGAACAGTTGAAGTGTCAGCAAGCAGGCGTCCACCTGGAGAACAAGGAAGAACAGTTGAAATATCAGCAAGCAGGCATCCACCTGGAGAACAAGGAAGAACAGTTGAAGTATCAGCAAGCAGGCGTCCACCTAGAGAACAAGGAAGAACAGTTGAAATATCAGCAAGCAGGCGTCCACCTAGAGAACAAGGAAGAACAGTTGAAGTGTCAGCAAGCAGGCGTCCACCTGGAGAACAAGGAAGAACAGTTGAAATATCAGCAAGCAGGCGTCCACCTGGAGAACAAGGAAGAACAGTTGAAGTATCAGCAAATAGTCGTCCACCTGGAGAGCAAGGAAGAACAGTTGAAGTATCAACAAGCAGGCGTCCACCTGGAGAACAAGGAAGAACAGTTGAAGTGTCAGCAAGCAGGCGTCCACCTGGAGAACAAGGAAGAACAGTTGAAGTATCAGCAAGCAGGCGTCCACCTGGAGAACAAGGAAGAACAGTTGAAATATCAGCAAGCAGGCGTCCACCTGGAGAACAAAGAAGAACAGTTGAAATATCAGCAAGCAGGCGTCCACCTGGAGAACAAGGAAGAACAGTGGAAATAGCAAGCAAGCGTCCACCTGGAGAACAAGGGAGGTCTGAAGCCCCCCTGAAGAACAGAATGGCGATTTATTTTTGACATTATTGGTTGAAGTCAGGAGCCCGCCTGAAGAGAGGAAAGGCATTTTATTTTTAAAAGTTGTTGAAATCTCGCCAACCTAAAGAAAGGAATGACATTTTTTCTTTAAAAAGTTATTGAAATCTCGCCAACCTAAAGAAAGGAATGGCATTTTATTTTAAAAGTTGTTTGTTTGAAGTCAGGAGCCCGCCTGAAGAGAGGAAAGGCGTTTTATTTTAAAGTTGTTTAAATCTCGCCAACCTAAAGAAAGGAATGACATTTTATTTTTCAAAATTGTTGTTGAGGTCAGGAGCCCGCCTGAAGAGAGGAAAGGCGTTTATTTTAAAAGTTGTTTATTTGAAGTTAGGAGCCCGCCTGAAGAGAGGAAATGCATTTTATTTTTCAAAATTGTTGTTGAAGTCAGGAGCCCGCCTGAAGAGAGGAAAGGCGTTTTATTTTTAAAAGTTGTTGAAATCTCGCCAACCTAAAGAAAGGAATGGCATTTTGTTTTTAAAGTTGTTGTTGAAGTTGGGAGCCCGCCCATATAACAGAGGAATACATTTCAGTCTTTTCATTTCAAGCGTTGAAGTTGGGAGCCCGCCCATAGAATAGAGGAATACATTTCAGTCTTTTCATTTCAAGTGTTGAAGTTGGGAGCCCGCCCATATAACAGAGGAATACATTTCAGTATTACTTTTCAAGTATTAAAGTTGGGAGTCTTATACTTCAGATTTTGAAATCAGTAACCCCATCGGAAGGCAGAAGGTTACAACAGGAATCCCCAGCAGGAAACAATAAAAATCCCCAGCACCAGGAAGCAGAAGGTTGCAACAAGAGGTCCCAGCACAAATTCAAGCGCCTGAGTCAAAAGGAAGAAATGACGCGTCTTGAAAGAAGCGGTTGGAGAACATTAAATCATGCCCAGCATAACAAATCTGATAAAGAAAGCCGTATCCCCAGAGGAACCGCCGAAAAGCTTAATGAACAAAGCCATGTCCCCAACAGACCGAACAAAATGATGAAAACTGGCATTCAGAAAAGCAAAGGGCCAGAAGTCTCCGAAGAAAAGCACCGGAAGAAACGCAAGCAAACAAGAAAGCAAGGCAACAAGAACAAGTTGCAGTCTAGCCTAGCTTCTTGCTTTCTTTTAAGCACGGTGTAACAAGGAGATCGGTAAGCAGTGTTAATAGCATGCAACAACAGTATCATTGCAATCCCACGATAGTCTCAGCTACCAAAACTTCCCGAACTACATTGACCTGATTCCTGTTTAGCCCAGGATATGTAGGAAACCTCTGAAGCAAAGGTTCGGTCAAATCTTTTTCAAAAAAATGCTTCACACGGAGTACTCGGATGGGCAAAAATCGCTCACTTTATCTTTGCACGAAAACCCTTCGTGTCTTCGGGCAAAGAGGGGCAGTTGTAAGCACATGATTTTTGCCCTATTTGAGAATTACTCCCAAAAAAATCAAAATAAAATAATTTTTCCTTGGTGTGCAATTTTTGTGGTATTTTTGTGTAATTATTTGCATATTTGTCTGTGCATGTTTATTTGTTAAATTAATAAAAATACAAAAATATATCGCATTTTGCATGTAGGATTTAATTCTACAATTGTTAGTAATTAAGTTTGTTTTACAAAAAAAAAAAATTAAAAATTACAAAAATAGGCATCTTTTGCATTTTTAGCATTTAATGTCCAAATATACAATTTTATGCTTAATTATTACTTAATTATGTGTTAATTGTTATTGGGAGTTAATTTGCGCTTTTATAACTTAATTTATTCTTAATAATAATTTAAGGAGTTTTAGAATTTAGTTTTAGAAAAATAAAAGAAGAAAGGAGAGCAAAAATATAAAGAAAGTCGAAATTGGGCTTCTTCTTCAATTTCAAGCCACAGGCCCAAAAAATGGCCCAACCTTCCCTATGACCCGGTCCATTCCAAACCGGGTCGACCCAGTCCAGTACCAACAACCCAACTCCCCCTCTTCATTTTCATTTTTCATTTAAAAAAAAAAAAAAAAAAAAAAAAAAAAACTAGACTAAACTCATCCACCCCCCCCCCCTCTTTCTCTCTTCTCCTTCTTCTCCAAAAGAGCTCAAAGCCCCTCCCATGGCTGCCCCTCTCTCATTCCCTTCATCCCCACGCCACACACACAACCACGTCGACAACACACACACACACAACCACGGCCACGTAACACACACACACACACACGGCTTCACCAACATGAACGACTCCTCCTTCCTCCTCCTCGCGTCCAGCCGCTGTTGCTGCTGCTCACGCAGCTGTTTCTACGTTGTTGCTTCATCTTCAGCTGCTACTGTCTCTTCCTCATCGTTGCTGCTGTCACTGCTTCATTTCCTCCTCCAAAAAATAGGAGTCCGCCATGGCTGCTGTCACTGCTGCATTGTCGAGCTCCCACGGCTGTTGTCGCTGCTGCATCGACGAGTTTCTGCTTCAGTCAAGCTCCAATGTCCAGCAGTAGCGGATGCTACTGCTTCACTGATGCGAGGCTGAACGTTCCCCTCCGTTCTGTTGCTGCTGCTCACGCAGCTGCTTCTGCTTTCTTCTCCAACTACTCCCTGTTGCTTTTGCTGTTGCTTCATCTTCTTCGTTTCGTCAAAGTTCGAGGGTTTTTCGTTGAGTCGAGGTCCGGTACGTCGAGTTTTCTGTCCGAGTTTTCCATTTCCGTTCGTCGTTGGTCATTTCTGGTTAGTTGGATTTTGAGTTCCATTTCTGTCCGTATTTTGTTTTTGATATTCTCAAATCTAAAATCGGTAAATGTTTGTTTTATTCATTATTTTGTGAATTTTTCAGTTTGTTTCATATTTGTTTCATTGTTCTTATTTATTATTTAGGTAAAAGTTGTTAGTTTAATGTTGGTTAGATACAAATTGAAGTTTAATTAATTATTTTTTCAATTTGTTTCATGTGTTTTATGTATTTTTCAGAAATTGTTAATATTGTTAAATTCAAGTTTAAGTTCATAATTGTTTCTTCGTCGATCTTGTTATTTGTCTAAAAGAATTTAGTTGTAATAGGGAAATATGTTGGTTTAATCATTTGAATCCGTCATGTTTTGTTGTTTAAGTTGATTTAATTCATGTTCATCTTGGTTTGAAGTTCATTTTAATCCAGTTGATTTAACGTGAGTTTATGTTTTGTTTTTGATTCGTTGATGAATATTGTAAGCACGTGATTTTTTGCTTTACGAGCAATCGCTCCAAAAGAAAATAAAAATAGTGACAAATGATTTCGCTGTACAATTTTTCGATCTTTCCGTGACATGTGTTGTTAGTCGTTTGTGAGTCTGTCCATTTTGCATCTAGTCCTTATCAAACAAAAATACAAAAAATATATGTGGCGTTAAGAGAAAATTCAAAAAAAATAATATATAAATATACGTGCATCGTCCGTTTTAGGTTGTGATTTAACTTACTTGGTATGATAATTATGTTGAAATGCCATATTGTTATTTGTTTTAATTTCATTTGTTTTATTAATTATTTTTATTTTTATTTTTATTTTAAATTGGAAAACAAAAGAAGTTGAAATCAGTTGGGCCCAAAAAATAAGACAAAAACAGGCCCAAACCAACGATCTGACCCGGTCCAAACCCAGCCTGCCCAGGCACGGACTCAAACGACGTCGTATCGGCGTCCCCATTTGAAGCCGTTGATCTGATTCAAAGGAACGGTCCAGATCAGGTTGTCCAACTCACCTCAACGACGCCGTTTCAGGCAAGTTGAATCTGAGCCGTCCAACCTCATTGATCCAACGGTCCCTGGTTCCCTCATGACCCGACCTATTTAGCCGGTTTAACCCAACCCCTCACCTAAACCAAAACGACCCCGTTCCCATACCAAACGACCCCGTCCTGTTACCCACCAATAGATCTAAGCCGTTCAGATCACTTGATCTAACGGCTCCAATCTCTCTTCCCCTTCCATATATAAACTTGACCCTTTACCCCGCACCCCCTATCCGAACCCCCCCTTTCAGTCATCTCCTTCCCCGAACCCTGAAACCCCCAAACCCTAACGCCGCCCTGGTTTCCTTTCCACCAAAACCCGGCGGCACGAACGCCGGTGACCACCCCCTTCACACCCCTAAAGCATCCAACCACCCTGAACACGAATCCACTAACCGCGAACCTCGAATCACTTTCGTTCGTCTCGAATCTTCATTTGAAGATTTGAGTCGAACCCGGATCTATGCCAAATCATCCCATCTTCATACCAGACACTCCCCTGACCTTCCTCGTGACCAAACCAAACTTGGTTTGGTCCGAATCTACCCACAACTCCCAAAAATCCAGATCTGGAAATCCAGACTTTAGAACACATGCACTTGGGGAATCCGGCCGGTTTGGACATAGGTTTGAGGTCTAATAGACCTTAATCAAGGTGTTCTCATGTGAGAACACCCTGATTAAAGTTTGTTCGGCCTCAAAAGTTCGAAGTCGAGTTTGATTTGAGTCCGTTTGATTTCAAACTTTTTCAGTAAGTTTCCTTTTCTTTTTGTTTGGTTCTAATTAAGTTGTCAGCATATTTCTTTGTGTTTGTTTGTTATTTTGTTATTTTTCATTCGGATTTCTTCCATCTCTGTTAAAGGCCTTTTATTTGGCCAATTGTCTTCTGTTTGTGTTCTGAATATACCCTGTGATATACGTGTTCATCAATTAGATTAATCGTCAAGCGAGTTTAATTCATATAAGTTCCCAGTGTTTGAACAAATTTATCTGAGGTCATTCGGGACTCTATACGTGTTGTTTATATGAACGATTGATTGTTATATGTTACGATTAATATAGTCGAGTCGATATATGTCGTCAATTAGTTTCAATCGTTAATGGTAACAACTTGATTCGTATTGCTTATTTCTGCTGTGATCGTATTTGAGTCTCATTAGGAACTGAATTGTATTGCCTGTTGATTTTGTTCAAATTAAATTAAAAGAACATCTAGGGGAAAGGTTATAATGGCAGATTCAGATTTTGGTTTTTAAACACAATGCCATTTGGTTTGGACTGTGGGCAGCATGTGTATGGTTTGCTTTAAGGAATTAAAATAATCGGACAGCATGTGCTATCAGATTATATTCCTACTGCCCATACTTTGTTTAAACAAACAAGTGATCAGTACACTTTAACAACCAAAAAGAGAGAGGGGCTGTCAGGGATTTCATGGGGGCTTGGTTATTTAAAACAAGTGAGTGGAAAAGCAACATGGGGGGGGGGGGCAATTTTGAGTTGTAAAACAGACTGTAAAGTGTTAAGGTTAGGCTATAAAAGAGGAGACCATCCGTTAGAAAAGGGGGTTGATTTTTGAGTCTTGAGAGAGTCTATGAGTAAGAAAACTGGAAAAGGAAAAAAACAGGAATAAATTTCAGAACATTGTGAAGGAGTATTGCCTAGAAGAAACTGTGTAAGAATCCAGTTTGATCAGGTTGTCTTCGTGGCTTTGCTTTTTCTGTCGTTTGCCAAGTTTTCTTGTGGTCATTGGATTTCTGTTGCTGTTACATTCAACATTCTGGGCTGTTATTTCCTACTCTGTTTTACTGGGATTGTCCATTTGTTGTTCGACTCTTTGCTGAGCTTCATCATTATTGGCTGGTTGTTTGTTGCCGTGTTGTTGCTGTGAATCTGCTGATTGCTGTTGTTTGCTGTGTGCTACTCAGCTGACCCTTTTCCTTCTTCTTCTGTTCCTCTACATCAGGTACACGACCAAGGCACTATCAAATGTAATTAGAACATTGAGCATGAATGCAAAAGAAAGGAAAAAGACTTGAAGTTGATTTTCATATATATACTGTTATATTAGATATCATGTATTGTATGATAATTTTCATTCTTGTATTGACAATCGAAGCAGCCTATATGCCTAATGTATATTAATATAAGTTAGCTAAATGGTAGCTTACATATGTATGCTGATAGGTGATAATATGTTCAATGAGATATGTTGCATTTCAGATTCTAGTTTACTTTGCAGTATATGTTGATATGTATACCAAGTATGAACACTGTACATCCTGGATTAAGTTCTTCCTTTTTCGGATTGATGGTCTCATATAACTAGTAAACCACCTGTTAAGACAAAGAATACCAAACTTGCAATATCAACCCCGTAAAGGTCGAGTTCAGACCAAAACAGGCCTAGCCGGCCTGCTTCGAGCAAGCAGTGGCCCAGGTTTGGCCCATCACGCATGGGTCGAATTTGGGCCCATGACTACTTATTCGACTGACTGTGCGCGCAGCCTTGTTCCTGATTTTAGCATTTCCGAATTCTGTCATAAAATAACTTGCAAGCATTAATTAATTAGGATTATCTACTGCTTTCGATTGATAGAGACAAACACGACAAGAAACGTAGTTGCTATAGGATATCCTTTAAAAATAAGAATGAGATAAGCCTCGCCGAATAAAAACACAGATTGCGGGGCCCTCAGTAAATACTTGTTTTAAATTACTTAGAATTCAGGAGGGCCGCTTAGTGAATTCCGTGGCCTTTCCAAAAATAATAACGCGATAGTCTTTTTAGGCGCGTGTTTAATAATTTATTTTCTTAAGACTTAGGGTGTGCATTTCATGTGACCCAAATCCAAATCCCAAAACGTCAAGTAAGATATGTTCCGGATTGTGGGTGCATTTCATGTGACGCAATCCAAAGACATGTTTTAAGCGACGTTCACATTCCTAATAATGATAATTAATAAAGTGGTTAAAAGATAAAATTTGCACATGGTTCATAATTGTATTTAAAAATCGGAAAAATAAGCCGAATATAACAGCTGAGCGACCGTGCTAGAACCACGGAATTCGGGAATGCCTAACACCTTCTCCCGGGTTTACGGAATTCCTTATCCGGATTTCTGGTACGCAGACTGTAATATAGAGTCATTATTTTTTCCTCGATTCGGGATTAAAATTGGTGACTTGGGACACCCTAAATCTCCCAAGTGGCGACTCTGAAATAATTAAACCAATCCCGTTTCGATTGTCCTTTAATTGGAAAAAACTCCCCCTGCGCCCTCCCGGGCGCGGAAAAAGGAGGTGCGACAGCTCTGGCGACTCTGCTGGGGAGATGGACCCAGAACCACTGGTTCAGGGTTAAGAATTCGAGCTTAAAATAATTGTTATTATTTGGCTTTATCTATTATCTGATTTTTACATGTTTGAGCCTAATGTGTTAAATGCTGCTTTTACCGCTTTGATATTATTTGAACTGTATATAAACTGTGCCGAAACCCCTATACTTTCTGAGTCTTCTAAATCATGAATAAGGGCATACTTCGTATGACTTCTTTTCTGTATAGTGTCAAATCCCAATTTAGAACGAGGTTCGGATAAGTTGCTAAGCCGGTGAAGCTTCTGTATTCCCGGTACGCTGCCCCCCCTCGGCTCGAGCTGTCCGCTCGGGTAAGCCAGGTCTAGAACAAACACCCAGGTTCTGAACCTAGTATAACAAAGCCACATGCCGGATCCCTAGTAGGAGCGTTTATTTGCATCACGTGCATTTGACTTAGGGGACTCAACACAGGGGTTGGGTCCGTCTAGGAATAGCAACCTGAAATAGAAAAGGGCCATCCTGATGCATCCTACTCACTGCTTGTGCATTTATTTGCTTCAAACATGCATGATGACCGGTTTTGAATGTTGGGAAAATTTTACAAAAAAATTATATATATATATATAAAATAAAATAAAAAAAAGAAAAAAGAAAAAAGGTCACCCTAATAAATGTCGGGTCCAACCAAAAAAAATATACCATAAAGCATATATGTATATATGTATACACATGTATATAAATAATTTTTTTTTGTTTTTGTCCAAAGATTTTGGTTAGAGGCAAAATAAAGGTTTTTGTTTTCACCTAAAAGGTCACCCTAATAAGTGTGCAGGATGAACACAGAGCAAAATGAACCATTCTCAGCCCTCAGCGAGGTCCCTCTACAACTCCACATGTGGTGGAATGACTTGGAAGCCGATAGCAAAGGGGTAATAGGAAGAATATTGGGAGGTTTTGTAAATTTGTTGGGTGTTGAGCCGAGGACAGATATTCTTGAAGCTCTAATACCATTTTGGGACCCCACCTGCAATGTATTCCGTTTTGCTGATTTCGAACTTTCACCGACACTTGAGGAAGTTGCCGGGTATGCGGGACTGAATGAGAAGTTAAGAGGGCAATATTTGCTTTCGCCAAGGCCAGTGTCCCCGCATGCGTTTCTGGATCTACTAAGCATTAGTCGGAAGGTACAACATGACGATTTGTCGAGAGGGTGTTGTGATCTCCATTTCTTGTATCAGCGGTACGGGACCCCGCAGGGTTTCGAGGAACCGAACCTTGGGCTAACTCACGGCGGGAACAGAAACAAATGGGAAGCAAGACGTACTTTGGCTTTTATCACAGCATTCTTGGGAGTCATGGTCTGCCCAAGGAAGGACAAAAAGATAGAGATAGGTCTGGTAGGGATGGCCGACGTGGCAATCAAAAGAACCAATAGTACTGTGGTTCCTTTAATTTTGTCCGAAATCTACCAGGCTCTGACTATATGCCGAGAAGGAGGCAAGTTCTTCCAAGGTTGCAACCTGTTACTTCAGCTATGGATGCAGGAACACCTCCATCACCGAGTAGGATACATGAACCACGGGTTGACCGAGAGGAACCGTATCAGCGGATTCAAGGAGCGCATGACAGGCGCCAGATTTCCTGAAGGTGTCGAAGAATGGTTTACACGGTTAAGGTCAACAACATCTGACCAAATTGAATGGGCATTTGGTTGGTTGACTGATACTGAGGTTATCTACATGTCGGCTGAAGAATGTCATGTTCTCTTAATGGGGCTTCGCAGCATCCAGCCATATGCCCCTCATCGGGTATTACGACAACTGGGCAGGTTTCAAGTAGTCCCTAATGATGAAAATCTGAGCAAGCATGCCTTGGAATTAAGCCCGGGAGTCATATTCCCCGAGGGGAAGATTAGAAAACTGTGGCATGAATGTAGATTCTTGGAGCCCAAAACCATGGTACGAGAGCTAGCTAAAGGTGAGGTAGACCCAAAGTACGATGCTTGGTTCGAAAGAAGGTTTCAGACTCGGCAAAGACCTGCTAAAAGGGCCCACGTCCAACACTTCACCAATGATTCACAAGAGCAATGGGGATGGTTAAAAAGGGAGAAAGGTTACCGGGTCGAAATCGGGAAGCTAAAGCAACAAGTTGAAAGGCTTGTATTTGAGAACAATGTGCAAGTCGCCTCGGAGCAGGCTGAAAGAAACAAGTTAGCCCAAGAAAACCAAACCTTGAAGGCCCGCCTTCGCCAAGCCAGTAAGAGTAACGTTGACCGACAGAAGCGTCGCTCTGATGAAAGATTGATAGCAAGTTTGAGAAATCAGGTCATCCAAGGCCAAGAAGAATTAGAACAATCAAGAGCTTGCATAACAAGGATGAAGGTCAGAGGGGCAAAGTACGCAATGGCCCGGAAGCAGCATTTGCAACAGGTCATAAGGGATTATGAAATGAGCGTCAGAATATTAAGGGAAACGAGCTCCACTCTACATGATCGGATCGTCAAACAAGCACGAGACGCCCAGGCCGACAGAAGACAGTGCTATGATGCAATGGCCTGCATAGAAAGACAAATGGGGTTGTTTTAGGATCGAATTGCTGACGATGCTCAGGCACTGGGGTTAAAAACCCAACAAATCAGGCAGTTGCTCAGTGAAAGAGATGACATCCGAGCAAGGATTGATGAAATAGGGCATTACATCTACATGAAATGCTTGGCATGTGAGCAAACACCTCGGAAGACCCTCCTTGTTTCCATCATGGGCTGCGTCCGCCGGATTATGAGCGAGTTGAAGAACCTGCAAAGAGACCTTACACCTAGAGCCGCGGAAAGGCCGAATGATGCCTCGCGGGCCCTTAAATTGGAGAATTAGTTTTGGTCGAGTCCTGTTTATTTGGCTTTGGTTGTTTTTCCATATGTTGTTTTCTTTTCATCAAACCAAGTTTAAAACCGTGGAGTCTATACTTCTGCTATTTTTATTTAAGTACTGTGTAATAGCAAATTTTGATAATGAAATTAAGTGACTCCAGAAGAATTACTGTGTGTCTTTGATTTAAGGCAGAACTACGCCTGGTCTGATTCACGCGGGGACGTGATACGTAGGCAATCCCCATAAGATTCGACCGCTTTCAATAAATAAATAAAAAAAGAAAATGTAAATAGAATAAAACGCAGGGTTTCGCAAAATACTTTAAAGAGAGGAATGAACAAACCGGGATGACGCATGTGGATTGAAGCAAAGCATGTAGAAACGGTTAACTGCTTAGGTGCATTGCATCCTCCATGTGTTATGATCAAATCTGTTAAGCTCTAACACTAACAAAGTTTGTTGTTGTCTGACATCAGACAGTTAGTTGTTAAAGAATTCTGGCAACACATTCATACCAAACCAGATCCAAAGGACCGGTAACAACAAGCATGACTACTTCAGAGAATAGTAATGAGGAAGAAAGGCCGATGAGCCAGTTGCTAAAAGAGGCAATGGAAAAGATTGAAAGGATGGGACTAGAGATGCATGCAATGCAGCTAGCCCTGGCCAAAACGCAAAAGAGCCCTGAGACAGTGGGACACGTGCCGGAGTACCCTCACTCTGGCCCTTCCACAAGCCGCCCAAATCCCCTCTATCATCAAGAAAGAAGCCCTCATGATTCCCAAGCTCCACCACCCCATCAACCTCTCCCAACACCCAATATTCCCATTTTTGTGGGACCTGCATCAGCCCCTTTGCAGCGAACGACCAGTGAGCCATTGTTTCAGGCTCACGATACACAATACTATCCCCTGAGCCTACATTCCACGCACCGGAACCACAGGCTTACAATCCCCATTTGGAAATACCGGCAGAGGTTGAGAAGCCGGTTAAGGCCCCTGAACAGGATGAAGTGTTAAGAAAGTTCAAAAGCCTGGAGCAGTCCTTCAGGAACTTGCACGGGTTGGGCAATCAAGTCAGCGTGGCATACAAAGATCTGTGCCCTTTCCCAGATGTCCAACTCCCGGCTGGGTTCAAGATGCCCAAGTTTGATTTATATGAAGGGCACGGTGATCCCATGGCACATTTGCGGGGATTCTATAGCAAAATGAGAGGGGCAGGAGGCAAGGATGAGCTTTTGATAGCTTATTTCGGCCAAAGTCTGAGCGGATCTGCACTGGAATGGTATACCAGGCAGGATTTCAGCAGGTGGTACACGTGGGATGACCTGGCGCAGGCTTTTGCAGGTCATTTCCAATACAATCTGGAGATAGTTCCTGACCGTCTCACGTTACTGAGAACTGGGAAGAAACCCGGGGAAAGTTTTCGCGAGTTCGGGTTCCGCTGGAGAGAACAAGCAGCTAGGGTCGATCCTCCCATGAGAGAGGGAGAGATGGTAGACTACTTTTTGCAGACATTGGATCCAACCTACTTTGGTCACTTGGTGACAACGGTTGGAAAATCTTTCAACGAGGTGGTCAAAATAGGGGTCATGATAGAAGAAGGTTTGAGGTCGGACAAGATCTTAAACTATTCGGCACTTAAGGCCACAACCCAGGCTATTCAAAGCGGCACGGGAGGTGCGTTAAGAAGAAAGAAAGAAGAGGTTGCCACGATCGAGGCAGGCAGTTGGTCCAGGGCTGGCAGGCCGCACTACAACCAACCCAGGCCTCACAGGTCAAACTACCCATACAACCCACCACAAAATTTCTATCCACCTCGAGAACCACATTGTTCCGTACACCAAGCCCAGGTATACACTCAGCCTCCGGTTCGCCCACAATGGCGCGCACCGGCTCCCCAGAACATATATGCACCACCACAAAACACTTGCCCTCCACCAAGGGCATATAGAAATCCTTCAGGGGCAGGTTTCCGGGGAAATCCAGATGCCAGAAATGACAGGTTGCGGAAGCAAAGAACCTTCACCGAACTGGGAGAAACCTACACCGCTGTGTTCCACAAGCTGCAGCAATTAGGTTTGGTTAGTCCTGTCCATACTCGGGAACCAAATCCCCCGCCTCAGAATTTGGATCGTTCAATCAGTTGTGAATACTGTTCAGGGATGCTCGGGCACGACACCGAGAAGTGCTGGAAGTTAAGGCATGCCATACAGGATCTTATTGACACCAATAAGATCGAGGTCCAGACACCGGAGGCTCCTAACATCAACCAAAACCCACTGCCAGCGCACCACGAAACTCACATGATTGAGTTGGTGTGTGAGGGAGGAGAATTAAGAAAACCCTCACAAACAGTGATGATGATCCAGGCTGCCCCAAAAGAAGTCTTAACCAGTGGAGGAACAAATGTACACTCGCAGGAAGAAGGCGTCAAGCCGGTAGTAATATGGGGGAAGAGCCCGTCCGTCATAGCAAGCAAACCCGAGCCAAGCAAGTTGGTAATACCAGGGATCCTGCCCACACCGGCAGTCATGTTGAAAGGGGTATATGGAGAACGGGTGACCATAAAGCCGGTGGTCCAACTGCCAATGCTTGACAGCAGGGCTGTGCCCTGGAAATATGAAAAAGCAGTGGTGACGTACCAAGGAAAACAGGTGGAAGAAGTCAGTTGTGAAGCGCAAGGGCTGACTCGATCAGGTCGATGTTTTGCTCCGGTGGAGTTAAGGAAAACCAACCCAGTGGCAACCAAGAAGCCAGTGTCAGAAGAAGAGGCTGAAGACTTCCTGAGGAAGATGAAAGTGCAAGACTATTCTGTGGTTGAGCAGCTGAGAAAAACACCTGCCCAGATCTCACTATTGTCATTACTCCTCCATTCCAAGGAACATCGCCGGGCCCTGTTAAAGATATTGAACGAGGCCCATGTACCCAGTGAGATTTCTGTAAACCACCTGGAAACCATTGCCAGCAAGATTTTCGAGGTGAACAGGGTAACATTCTCAGATGATGACCTGCCGGTGGAAGGTACGGAGCATAACAAAGCTCTATACCTAGCTGTCAAATGTGAAGACTCGGTAGTAACTCGAGTATTGGTGGATAACGGCTCAAGCGCCAATATTTGTCCATTATCCACCCTGGACCAGTTAAAGATTGACCGTGGAAGAATCCGGGAGAATAGCATCTGTGTCCGAGGGTTTGACGGAAACGGAACAGCCACTGTGGGGGATGTTGTACTTGAACTAACCATTGGCCCGGTCCTGTTTACCATGGAATTCCAGGTATTGGACGCCACGGTATCTTACAACTTGCTGTTAGGACGACCCTGGATTCACGCAGCTAAAGCGATGCCTTCCACCCTACATCAGACAGTGAAGTTCGAGTGGGAAAGACAAGAGGTCGTGTTGCACGGCGAGGATACAACATGCACCATGGGCGGAACCATTGTGCCTTTCATAGAGACCACTGATGACAAGGGTTCCCTGGGTCTACCAGATTCTCGATACAGGGTCGGCCAACAAAATTTCTGAAGGAGAAATCATCCGGCACCCTAGGGTAGCTGCCGCAACAGTCATGATGATATCAGAAATGCTGGGTAATGGGTTTGTGCCGGGAAAAGGCCTGGGAGTTGAACTTCAAGGGATAGTCCAACCTGTCTCCCTTCCTAAGAATCTGGAAACTTTCGGGTTGGGGTTCAAACCAACCGCAGCAGACAGGAAGCAAGCACGAAAAATGAAGAAGAGAGTCTGGTTTCTGCCTAAACCAGTGCCACGCCTCTCAAGGTCTTTTGTTAAAGCTAGTGCCAAGGGGTCAGCGATCCCAAAGATTCGAGGACCTTTGATCGGCATAAGTGAAGACCTGAATCAGAGTTTTGAGAGACTATTCGCGGATGTCAGTATGGTGGAAGCTGGAGAGGGTTCCAGCAGAGCAGAGATAAAATTTGTGGGGCCTGAGGCCAAGACCAACAATTGGACGGTTACTCCTCTTCCTGTCCGAGGGGAGTCTTGGTAGTAGGCTTTGATTAATGTTTTGTTTGTTTATTTGTTTGATCGGATTATTCAAGGGTGTAATCCAAATTTTACTTTCGTTTTGTAAAAGTGTGAACCCTTTTTATCCTGCAAATTTAATAAAGTTCTTTTCTTTTGTCCCATTTTAATTTCTTGTTTTGTTCTTTTTCTTTCTGAACAGTTCTCTTTTTACTGGTCCTAATGACATGGCATGCACATCGGATCTTCGACCTAGTCTAATAAATCAATTTGAATCTGACTCAATGATGCAAGAGGTCGTTTGTGATAATGAATCCGAAGGTGACGAAGGGGAAGCCTTCGAAGAAATAAACCGAGAACTGTGCCAATTTGAAGAGAAACCCAAGCCTAACCTAAATGACACTGAGGCTGTGAACCTAGGAGACGCTAATAACATCCAAGAGACCAAAATTAGTATCCACATTGAGCCGAATGTCAAAGCAGAATTGATCGAAACTCTCAGGGAATTCAAAGATGTTTTTGCATGGTCATATGATGAGATGCCTGGATTGAGCACCAATTTAGTGGTTCACAAACTACCCACTGACCCGGCATACCCTCCGGTCAAGCAAAAACTAAGGAAATTTAAAACAGAAATGAGTGTAAAAATCAAAGAAGAAGTGATCAAGCAGTTGCAATCGAAGGTCATTCGGGTCACTCGATATCCCGAGTGGCTGGCCAATGTGGTACCAGTTCCAAAGAAGGATGGAAAAATCAGGGTGTGCGTCGACTACCGCAACCTCAACAAAGCAAGTCCCAAGGACAATTTCCCGTTACCCAACATTCATATCCTGATCGATAATTGCGCTGGGCGCGAGATCGGATCCTTTGTGGATTGCTATGCGGGTTATCATCAGATCCTAATGGACGAAGAGGATGCTGAGAAGACAGCGTTTATTACGCCATGGGGAACCTACTGCTATCGGGTAATGCCGTTCGGGTTAAAGAACGCCGGGGCAACGTACATGCGAGCAATGACTGCTGTGTTTCATGACATGATACACAAAGAAATAGAGGTGTACGTCAATGATGTGATCATCAAATCTTGGCGTCAGGAGGACCATATGACAGACCTAAGGAGATTTTTCCAAAGACTCCGGAGGTATGATATCAAGCTTAACCCGGCCAAATGCGCATTCGGGGTTCCATCAGGAAAGTTGCTAGGATTCATCGTCAGTCGACAGGGGATTGAGTTAGACCCATCCAAAATTGAATCCATCCGAGACTTGCCACCGCCAAGGAACAAAACAGAGGTAATGAGTTTGCTGGGTAGACTCAATTACATCAGCAGGTTCATCGCTCAACTCACAGCAACTTGTGAGCCCATATTTCGGCTACTGAGAAAGGATGCTGCAGTAGGTTGGACAACAGAGTGTCAGGAGGCTTTCGACCAAATCAAAGGGTATCTGTCTAATCCACCCGTATTGGTCCCGCCTAAGCCCGGGAAGCCCCTAATCCTTTACCTGACGGTCTTGGAAAATTCATTTGGTTGTGTACTGGGGCAACATGATGACACAGGAAGGAAGGAGCAGGCCATCTACTATCTTAGCAAGAAATTCACAGTACATGAGGTCAAGTACACTCAACTCGAGAAAACGTGCTGCGCCCTAACTTGGTTAGCTCAGAAGTTGAAACACTACCTGTCTTCATATACTACTTATCTCATATCCCGCTTGGACCCATTGAAGTATATCTTTCAGAAACCTATGCCCACGGGGAGGTTGGCAAAATGGCAAATTCTGCTCACAGAATTTGATATCATCTACGTGACAAGGACGGCCATGAAAGCCCAGGCACTGGCAGACCATTTGGCAGAGAATCCCGTTGATGAAAAATACGAGCCCTTAAGAACGTATTTTCCTGACGAAGAGGTGATGCATACGAATGAGTTGGAATTACCCGAGGAACCGGGTTGGAAGCTTTTCTTCGATGGAGCTGCAAACGCAAAAGGGGTTGGAATAGGGGCAGTACTCATTTCTGAAACAGGACGGCATTATCCTGTTACGGCTCAACTGCGCTTCTATTGCACCAACAATATGGCCGAATATGAGGCTTGCATTCTGGGTCTGCGCCTGGCTGCCGACATGGATGTCCAAGACGTCTTGGTCTTGGGAGACTCGGACCTCTTGATACATCAAATTCAGGGAGAATGGGAAACACGAGATCTAAAACTCGTACCATACCGACAATGCTTGCACGATCTGAGCAAGCAATTTCGATCGGTAAAGTTCAAACACATCCCGAGAGTTCACAATGAGGTTGCGGATGCCTTAGCCACCTTAGCATCAATGCTGCACCACCCTGACAAAATGTATGTTGATCCTCTGCACATCCAAGTCCGTGATCAGCACGCCTACTGCAATGCCATAGAAGAAGAAGCGGATGGCGAACCCTGGTTTCATGATATCAAAGAATACCTCAGGATGGGGATATATCCAGAACATGCCTCTGGAGACCAAAAAAGAGCCCTTCGGCGGTTGTCGAACGGTTTCTTCCTCAGTGGAGGGGTATTGTACAAAAGAACCCCGGATTTGGGATTGTTGAGATGCATAGATGCCGGGCAGGCAACGACAGTTATGGCAGAAGTACATGCTGGAGTTTGTGGGCCACACATGAGTGGATATGTATTGGCAAGAAAAATCCTTCGAACAGGGTGTTATTGGCTCACCATGGAACACGACTGTATCACTTTCGTGAGGAAATGCCATCAGTGCCAATTACATGGAGACTTGATTCACTCTCCGCCAACAGAGTTGCATACGATGTCAGCACCCTGGCCGTTTGTAGCATGGGGCATGGATGTCATTGGGCCCATCGAGCCAGCAGCGTCCAACGGTCATAGGTTCATTCTAGTGACCATTGATTACTTCACCAAATGGGTTGAGGCTAAAACCTTCAAATCAGTAACTAAGAAGGCAGTGGTGGACTTTGTTCACTCCCATATCATCTGTAGATTTGGGATCCCAAAAGTGATCATCACGGATAACGGTGCGAATCTTAATAGCAGCTTGATGAGAGAGGTATGCCAACAATTCAAGATTATACACCACAATTCCACCCCATATCGTCCTAAGGCAAATGGAGCAGTCGAAGCAGCCAATAAGAATATCAAGAAGATACTGCGAAAAATGGTGGAAGGGTCCAGACAATGGCACGAGAAATTACCCTTTGCTTTGTTGGGTTACCGCACTACCATCCGGACTTCCATAGGCACAACTCCTTATTTGTTGGTGTATGGAATTGAGGCCGTGATACCAGCGGAGGTCGAAATTCCGTCCCTCCGAATTGTCGCTGAAGCCGGAATTGATGATGATGAATGGATCAAAGCTCGCTTGGAACAGTTGAGCCTGAAAGATGAGAAAAGATTGGCAGCAGTGTGCCATGGTCAACTGGATCAGAAGAGAATGGCAAGAGCGTATAATAAGAAGGTGCGCCCCAGGAAGTTTGAAGTAGGGCAGTTGGTATTAAAGAAGATCCTCCCACATCAGGTCGAGGCAAAAGGCAAATTCGCCCCAAATTGGCAAGGGCCTTATATCGTGACCCGAATATTGTCCAACGGTGCTTTGTGTTTGACAGATGTCGAAGGTAGATGTGTCGACATGGCTATCAATTCAGATGCAGTCAAGAGATATTATGTGTAATTTCTTTAAATTATGGCAATTTTGGTTTATTCGTTTGTATTTGGCATTTATTGAATAATGAGATGACGGAGGCAATTCTTTCTTCTATCCAAACACTTTTAACCCTCGCTTCCCCCTTTGAGCCTTAAGCAAATTCTTTCAATACCACTCTTTTGGAATCTCTAATGGGAAAGATATGAAAAAAAAAAAAAGAAAAGAAAAGAAAAAAGACATGAAAAATGAAAAGAAGGAAAAGAAAAAGGAAGAAGATAAAATCACAAATGACAAAACCGTGGGAACTACGTTTGACCTGATTCCTCAAAGAGGATACGTAGGCGCCTCACGGCTCGGTCATAGTATGCATCATAGCAAATATAGGATGCATAATGTACATAGTGTGCATAATAGGCACAATGTGCGTAACGCACGTAGCTCAACATAAGCATAAAAGATAAATTCCCCAAGCAAGAAAACTGGGGCAGAAGTTATGTTTTGAGTTCCAACAAAGGTTTGATTCCAAAAGTCGTAGCACATCACCCTTCAAATTTGTTTTCATTTTTATAGCCTTTCTTCAAACCCACACCAAAACCAACGTCAACATCCAAAAGACCTCCCGATCAATGTTCGAGAGATGCCAAATCCGGCAAATAAGACCGAGAATGATACACTGATCCCCAACAAAGAAGAGGATCGTGAGACTGGGAATGAATTGATAGTCAAAGGAATCTCCAGAAGAGAGGGTCGTATCTACAACGCCCCGATTCATCGAAAGAAATAAAATGAGAGAGTCTCATCGGTGAAAACCTTCGCAGGCACCGAGAGGCGACGTAAGACGAGGGATATGAAATGAGAGAGTCTTATTGGTGAAAACCTTCACAGGCACCATAAGGCGCCGGGAGATGAGAGAAAAGAGAGAGTCTCATTAGTGAAAACCCCTCGAAGGGCACTATGAGGCGACAAGATAGAGCAGCAAAAGCTACCACATTCGCAACAAGATGAACATCCATTTATCATCCCCAGCAAGTCAGACCATCGGACAAATCGATTGATACAAATAGACTGGGTCGGGAATCTATGGTGCACGCCATGATCACGGGGACCAGTCATGTCCTCCAGATAAGTTCTTTTGATTAGCTCCTCCCACAAAATATTGGTTCACAAAGTTTTTCTCTTTTCCATATCTTTATTTTCTTTTCCTAAAATGTGTCTTTAAAGGATTTTTCAAAGCTTACTACCAGAAATCGAAGGGGAATTCATCCAATGCAGGAGAATACAAACAGTCCTAAAAGCCGGCCCCAGGCAATGCAGGGATTGTGCTCGGAAATTTTGAAAGAAGTAAGCTCCAAAAGGGAGTGGTTTCGGGAGGTAGAAGCAGACTCCCACAGAATATGCTTAAAGAGAAAGCAGAAAAGGGGATAAACTGAAAACCGATCCCCAGCAGGCTAGAAACCCCCCCAACAGGCAACTTTGCCCGCCAACCAATTATGGGGACAAAGAGCAAGAGAAGGGGAAGAGAGAAAAATGGCTCGCCAGAAAGGCACCCTCTACCACCACGATTAAAACTGATTAAATCCTTTTGTCTGCTGCAGGAAAACAAAGGATTGATGATGGCAGCAAGATGCACCGCCATGGAAGTCACCAAAAACCGGGGCAGAAAATTTTCTGCCAATTGTCGAAAATTTTCTCGGAAGAACGGGAAAGCAATTTCAATACTTTTAAGTTCTAGGTCGCCCACCAGTATAATGCGGGAATACATTTAAGTTCTAGGTCGCCCACCAGTATAATGCGGGAATACTTTTAAGTTCTAGGTCGCCCACCAGTATAATGCGGGAATACATTTAAGTTCTAGGTCGCCCACCAGTATAATGCGGGAATACTTTTAAGTTCTAGGTCGCCCACCAGTATAATGCGGGAATACATTTAAGTTCTAGGTCGCCCACCAGTATAATGCGGGAATACATTTAAGTTCTAGGTCGCCCACCAGTATAATGCGGGAATACATTTAAGTTCTAGGTCGCCCACCAGTATAATGCGGGAATACTTTTAAGTTCTAGGTCGCCCACCAGTATAATGCAGGAATACATTTAAGTTCTAGGTCGCCCACCAGTATAATGCGGGAATACATTTAAGTTCTAGGTCGCCCACCAGTATAATGCGGGAATACATTTAAGTTCTAGGTCGCCCACCAGTATAATGCGGGAATACATTTAAGTTCTAGGTCGCCCACCAGTATAATGCGGGAATACATTTAAGTTCTAGGTCGCCCACCAGTATAATGCGGGAATACTTTTAAGTTCTAGGTCGCCCACCAGTATAATGCGGGAATACATTTAAGTTCTAGGTCGCCCACCAGTATAATGCGGGAATACATTTAAGTTCTAGGTCGCCCACCAGTATAATGCGGGAATACATTTAAGTTCTAGGTCGCCCACCAGTATAATGCGGGAATACATTTAAGTTCTAGGTCGCCCACCAGTATAATGCGGGAATACTTTTAAGTTCTAGGTCGCCCACCAGTATAATGCGGGAATACATTTAAGTTCTAGGTCGCCCACCAGTATAATGCGGGAATACTTTTAAGTTCTAGGTCGCCCACCAGTATAATGCGGGAATACATTTAAGTTCTAGGTCGCCCACCAGTATAATGCGGGAATACATTTAAGTTCTAGGTCGCCCACCAGTATAATGCGGGAATACTTTTAAGTTCTAGGTCGCCCACCAGTATAATGCGGGAATACATTTAAGTTCTAGGTCGCCCACCAGTATAATGCGGGAATACATTCAGCTCTAGATTTTGGAATCAGTCACCCCACCTGAAGACAGAAGGTTACAACAGAGATCCCCAAACGGGAAACAATAAAATCCCCAGCACCAAGAAGCAGACAACTGCAAAAGCAAGCGCACATTCAAAGGGAAGAAGGAACGCGTCTCAAAAGAAGTAGTTTGGGAACGTTGTAGCATGCCCAGTATAACAATTCTGATGAAAAGCCATACCACTGAAGAAACCATTGGAAGATCTAAAGAAGAAAGCCGTGTCCCCAGCAAATCAAGCAAAGTGATGAGAACTGACATTCAGAAAAGGTGAAGGACCAGCATCATCTCCAAGTTCACAAAATAAAGGCGTCGGAGGAAAGCATTAGCCGACAAGAAAGCAAGGCAACAAGAACAAGTTGAAGATGGATGAAATTTCAGGATCCTCAGTTTAACTTAGCTTCTTGTTTTCCTTTTAGAGCAATGTAATAGGGAGATCGGTTGAGCAGTAGCATCCTACAGCAGCATACAACAGCGCACAACAACAGCAAACACTACAGTCACACGGTAGTCCCAGCTACCAAAATTTCCCGAACTACATTGACCTGATTCCTGTTTCAGCCCAGGATATGTAGGAAACCTCTGAAGCAAAGGTTCGGTCAAATCTTTTTCAAAAAATGCTTCACACGGAGTATTCGGACGGGCAAAAATCGCTCGCTTATCTTTGCGCGAAAACCCTTCGTGTCTTCGTGCAAAGAGGGGCAGCTGTAAGCACGTGATTTTTTGCTTTACGAGCAATCGCTCCAAAAGAAAATAAAAATAGTGACAAATGATTTCGCTGTACAATTTTTCGATCTTTCCGTGACATGTGTTGTTAGTCGTTTGTGAGTCTGTCCATTTTGCATCTAGTCCTTATCAAACAAAAATACAAAAAATATATGTGGCGTTAAGAGAAAATTCAAAAAAAAATATATATAAATATACGTGCATCGTCCGTTTTAGGTTGTGATTTAACTTACTTGGTATGATAATTATGTTGAAATGCCATATTGTTATTTGTTTTAATTTCATTTGTTTTATTAATTATTTTTATTTTTATTTTTATTTTAAATTGGAAAACAAAAGAAGTTGAAATCAGTTGGGCCCAAAAAATAAGACAAAAACAGGCCCAAACCAACGATCTGACCCGGTCCAAACCCAGCCTGCCCAGGCACGGACTCAAACGACGTCGTATCGGCGTCCCCATTTGAAGCCGTTGATCTGATTCAAAGGAACGGTCCAGATCAGGTTGTCCAACTCACCTCAACGACGCCGTTTCAGGCAAGTTGAATCTGAGCCGTCCAACCTCATTGATCCAACGGTCCCTGGTTCCCTCATGACCCGACCTATTTAGCCGGTTTAACCCAACCCCTCACCTAAACCAAAACGACCCCGTTCCCATACCAAACGACCCCGTCCTGTTACCCACCAATAGATCTAAGCCATTCAGATCACTTGATCTAACGGCTCCAATCTCTCTTCCCCTTCCATATATAAACTTGACCCTTTACCCCGCACCCCCTATCCGAACCCCCCCTTTCAGTCATCTCCTTCCCCGAACCCTGAAACCCCCAAACCCTAACGCCGCCCTGGTTTCCTTTCCACCAAAACCCGGTGGCACGAACGCCGGTGACCACCCCCTTCACACCCCTAAAGCATCCAACCACCCTGAACACGAATCCACTAACCGCGAACCTCGAATCACTTTCGTTCGTCTCGAATCTTCATTTGAAGATTTGAGTCGAACCCGGATCTATGCCAAATCATCCCATCTTCATACCAGACACTCCCCTGACCTTCCTCATGACCAAACCAAACTTGGTTTGGTCCGAATCTACCCACAACTCCCAAAAATCCAGATCTGGAAATCCAGACTTTAGAACACATGCACTTGGGGAATCCGGCCGGTTTGGACATAGGTTTGAGGTCTAATAGACCTTAATCAAGGTGTTCTCATGTGAGAACGCCCTGATTAAAGTTTGTTCGGCCTCAAAAGTTCGAAGTCGAGTTTGATTTGAGTCCGTTTGATTTCAAACTTTTTCAGTAAGTTTCCTTTTCTTTTTGTTTGGTTCTAATTAAGTTGTCAGCATATTTCTTTGTGTTTGTTTGTTATTTTGTTATTTTTCATTCGGATTTCTTCCATCTCTGTTAAAGGCCTTTTATTTGGCCAATTGTCTTCTGTTTGTGTTCTGAATATACCCTGTGATATACGTGTTCATCAATTAGATTAATCGTCAAGCGAGTTTAATTCATATAAGTTCCCAGTGTTTGAACAAATTTATCTGAGGTCATTCGGGACTCTATACGTGTTGTTTATATGAACGATTGATTGTTATATGTTACGATTAATATAGTCGAGTCGATATATGTCGTCAATTAGTTTCAATCGTTAATGGTAACAACTTGATTCGTATTGCTTATTTCTGCTGTGATCGTATTTGAGTCTCATTAGGAACTGAATTGTATTGCCTGTTGATTTTGTTCAAATTAAATTAAAAGAACATCTAGGGGAAAGGTTATAATGGCAGATTCAGATTTTGGTTTTTAAACACAATGCCATTTGGTTTGGACTGTGGGCAGCATGTGTATGGTTTGCTTTAAGGAATTAAAATAATCGGACAGCATGTGCTGTCAGATTATATTCCTACTGCCCATACTTTGTTTAAACAAACAAGTGATCAGTACACTTTAACAACCAAAAAGAGAGAGGGGCTGTCAGGGATTTCATGGGGGCTTGGTTATTTAAAACAAGTGAGTGGAAAAGCAACATGGGGGGGGGGCAATTTTGAGTTGTAAAACAGACTGTAAAGTGTTAAGGTTAGGCTATAAAAGAGGAGACCATCCGTTAGAAAAGGGGGTTGATTTTTGAGTCTTGAGAGAGTCTATGAGTAAGAAAACTGGAAAAGGAAAAAAACAGGAATAAATTTCAGAACATTGTGAAGGAGTATTGCCTAGAAGAAACTGTGTAAGAATCCAGTTTGATCAGGTTGTCTTCGTGGCTTTGCTTTTTCTGTCGTTTGCCAAGTTTTCTTGTGGTCATTGGATTTCTGTTGCTGTTACATTCAACATTCTGGGCTGTTATTTCCTACTCTGTTTTACTGGGATTGTCCATTTGTTGTTCGACTCTTTGCTGAGCTTCATCATTATTGGCTGGTTGTTTGTTGCCGTGTTGTTGCTGTGAATCTGCTGATTGCTGTTGTTTGTTGTGTGCTACTCAGCTGACCCTTTTCCTTCTTCTTCTGTTCCTCTACATCAGGTACACAACCAAGGCACTATCAAATGTAATTAGAACATTGAGCATGAATGCAAAAGAAAGGAAAAAGACTTGAAGTTGATTTTCATATATATACTGTTATATTAGATATCATGTATTGTATGATAATTTTCATTCTTGTATTGACAATCGAAGCAGCCTATATGCCTAATGTATATTAATATAAGTTAGCTAAATGGTAGCTTACATATGTATGCTGATAGGTGATAATATGTTCAATGAGATATGTTGCATTTCAGATTCTAGTTTACTTTGCAGTATATGTTGATATGTATACCAAGTATGAACACTGTACATCCTGGATTAAGTTCTTCCTTTTTCGGATTGATGGTCTCATATAACTAGTAAACCACCTGTTAAGACAAAGAATACCAAACTTGCAATATCAACCCCGTAAAGGTCGAGTTCAGACCAAAACAGGCCTAGCCGGCCTGCTTCGAGCAAGCAGTGGCCCAGGTTTGGCCCATCACGCATGGGTCGAATTTGGGCCCATGACTACTTATTCGACTGACTGTGCGCGCAGCCTTGTTCCTGATTTTAGCATTTCCGAATTCTGTCATAAAATAACTTGCAAGCATTAATTAATTAGGATTATCTACTGCTTTCGATTGATAGAGACAAACACGACAAGAAACGTAGTTGCTATAGGATATCCTTTAAAAATAAGAATGAGATGAGCCTCGCCGAATAAAAACACAGATTGCGGGGCCCTCAGTAAATACTTGTTTTAAATTACTTAGAATTCAGGAGGGCCGCTTAGTGAATTCCGTGGCCTTTCCAAAAATAATAACGCGATAGTCTTTTTAGGCGCGTGTTTAATAATTTATTTTCTTAAGACTTAGGGTGTGCATTTCATGCGACCCAAATCCAAATCCCAAAACGTCAAGTAAGATATGTTCCGGATTGTGGGTGCATTTCATGTGACGCAATCCAAAGACATGTTTTAAGCGACGTTCACATTCCTAATAATGATAATTAATAAAGTGGTTAAAAGATAAAATTTGCACATGGTTCATAATTGTATTTAAAAATCGGAAAAATAAGCCGAATATAACAGCTGAGCGACCGTGCTAGAACCACGGAATTCGGGAATGCCTAACACCTTCTCCCGGGTTAACGGAATTCCTTATCCGGATTTCTGGTACGCAGACTGTAATATATAGTCATTATTTTTTCCTCGATTCGGGATTAAAATTGGTGACTTGGGACACCCTAAATCTCCCAAGTGGCGACTCTGAAATAATTAAACCAATCCCGTTTCGATTGTCCTTTAATTGGAAAAAACTCCCCCTGCGCCCTCCCGGGCGCGGAAAAAGGAGGTGCGACAAATATGTATTGTGTTGTTAATATTGTTGTTTCCTTGCTCATCCATTTTTGGTCTAAATTAACCAGGATTGGTTCCCAATATGGTTAATTCATTCACATTAATTTGATGTTGTTCATCTTTGTTCATATGAGTTGTTGTTGAATTTGTTTAAGAAATTGGTCATATTGGCTATATTTTGGTTGAGTTTGATTAATTGATTAGTTATAGCTGATGGGGGTAGTTTGGTAAATTGCAGTACATTCAGGGGTAAAATGATAATTGCAATAAGGTCGGAGGGGTAGTTTGGTAATTGAACATTTTTGAATAATTCTTTATGTTAAGCATGGGGGACAAAATGTAATGGGGTGTGGGTGATATAATTGTTTAATACAAATGGGGGACAAGACATAATGTAGTGAAGGGGAATATGGTAATTGTTTATGATAAGCATGGGGGACAAGATGTAATGGGGAGGGATTGATATATTTGTTTAATGTAGTGGGATTAAAATAGGGATGAGTGAGAAGATAATGGGTTTGGTAGGAGAAAGTGACTGTTATTAATTGATTAAAGGGTTTGAGATGAGATATAAAAGAAAGGACTTGATCAGGTTTTTAGGAGAGAGTTTTAAAAAACGAAGAGAGAGAGAGAATAGAGAGAACAGAATACAGAAGAGAGAGAGAGAGAGAAAAGAGAGTTGTATATTAAAGAGAGATAAAATTCCGAAAATACTAAGATTCAGAAAATAAAAAGAAAAATATTTTGGAAATTCAAAAGAAGAATAATATACACCCGATATACAATTTAAGTATTCTGATATACGGATTCAGAAATTAAGGGTTGAACATTAATTAGTCCTTCAAATCTAAAAAAAATTCCTTTGGCTTCTGTCCGTTGATTGTTGTCGGTGTTTTTTGGGATCTTCATCTTGATTTTAAAATCTGTCACTGGTTTCTCATTGCTGGTTGTTACTGGTTGCTGGGGTTGTTGTTGTTGTTATGCTAATGAATTTCTGCTGATCTCCCTTTTCTTTTGCTTCCAATATCAGGTACACAACTGACACGCTGGTTAATGAAGAGTTGAAATTCTAAATTTACTTTAATTATATTCTGAATTTTATTTGTATGTATAAATTATTTAGCTTGCAAAAATCAGAATCATGTAGCTATTTAATATATATAGTGAAACATCCGACGATAGCTTAACAGATGAACTATCTATATATTGCCTAAAAATAAATAAATGGTGTAGTAACTCAGCCTAGTCAAAAAATCAAACGAATAGGCCATTTAGGAACTTGGTAGGAATATTATTTAGTTAAATAATATTGGTTAATTTCAGCATGTAAATGATCTAGGATTAAAATTAGATTGCTAAGTTTTTTTTAATTTGACAAACTGAGAGCATGCCTAGTATAATATAATTAAGTAGTAACATGTGAATAAGACGGCCCAGGTCTATTTTATGTTATACACGTTGGGCCTGGGCCCACAGTGGCAACGGACTGTCCTGTTTGCATCATTTTCAGATTTTATGAATCATATTCGAAACCCATCTATAACAACTTAAGCATGTAAATAAATTAAGACATTTTCTCTTTTATTTTGTAGAGACAAATTTAATAAGATAAAAAATGTAGGCATTTTAGGACTGTCCTTTAAAAATAAAATGAGATGAGCCTCGCCCAATAAAATGCACCAATTGTGGGGCCCTCAATAAATGTTTAATTGAATATTTAGAATTCGGGATGGACTGTTTAGTGAATCCCACGGTCTTACCCAGAAATAATAATACACTAATCGCTTTAGACACGATTTTAATAATAATACATTCCTAAACACGGGTGTGCATTTCATGCGACCCAAATCCAAATCCCAAAACATCAAATAAAATATGTTCCGGATTGTGGGTGCATTTCATGAGACGTAGTCCAAAGACGTGTTTTAAGCGATGTTCACATTCTTTTAAAAATAATAATAATAAAGTGGTATAAAGTTAAAATTGGCACATCGGTTCATAATTGTATTAAAATCAGATAAATAAGCCGAATATGACAGTTGAGCGACCGTGCTGGAACCACGAAATTCGGGAATACCTAACACCTTCTCCCGGGTTAACAGAATTCCTTATCCGGATTTCTGGTTCGCAGACTGTAATACAGAGTCATTCTTTTCCTCGATTCGGGATTAAAATTGGTGACTTGGGACACCCTAAATCTCCCAAGTGGCGACTCTGAAATAAATAAACAAATCCCGTTTCGATTGTCCTTTAACTGGAAAAAACTCCTATGCCCCTCGCGGGGGCGGAAAAAGAAGGTGTGACACAAGTTACGATTATCGTACACTTGTTTGTTTGGTACCCATTGCGGATCGTGTCACGGGAACCGTACCCACGACATACAACATGTTTAATTTATTGACATTATTAGTTGTTATGGCCGTGTCACATAAATGTACCCATGGATTTGGAAATTAGGTATCACAACTACGTCACGGGAACCGTATCCGTAGCTATGATAATTTATTTAATTAATGCGCCTAAAGCAAATTACGAGAGTTCAAAGTATTTTTCTACATTAGTTAAGACATTGATGTGAGGGCCATAGACTATGTGATTGGGTGGCACACCTCAACTTATTTAAAGAATTTGTACTCAAATTAAAGCGAACTACGGGTATTCATATTTAAAACTATAACGACTCGACCGGTCATTTTGAGCTTTTGCACTTCGCTCGCCAATTTTCAAGCATGACTTGCCCCGTGTGATGTATTATGATTTATGTAAATCGTTGGTTTTGGTTTTCAGGGTGATCGAAATGAATTTGGAAGGACAGTTCTCAGTTTGAAGCTTGAAATTTGAAAAGGTTGACCAAGTTTTGACTTGTTTGTATATGATCTCGGATTGGAATTTTTATGATTTGGTTAGCTTCGTTAGATGATTTGGGACTTAGAAGCGTGATCAGAATGCATTTTGGAGGTCCGTGGAAGGTTTAGGCTTGAATTGACGAAATTGATATTTTGCCGTTTTCCGGTTGATAGGTGAGATTTTGAAATAGGGGTCGGCATGGAATTCCGGAAGTTGCAGTAGTTCCTATGTGTTATGTCGGATATGTGTGCAAAATTTCAGGTTGGTTTGGTTGGTTTTTTTATCAAAAGCGTAATTTAGAAGATTTTGGATTTTTTAGGCTTGAATCCGATGCGAATTTGGTGTTTTGATGTTGTTTTGAGCATTCCGAAGGTTGGAACAAGTTTGAATGACGTTATGAGATATGTTGGCATGTTTGGTTGAGGTCTCGGGGGCCTCGGGTGAGTTTCGGGTGGTCAATTGGACTGTTCTATGATGTTTGGAATTGTAGAAATTGCTAATCAGTGTTGCAGAGAAAATGGCCTTCGCGTTCGCGAGTAGGCCCTCACGTTTGCGAAGGGTTAGCTGGTGAAGGCTGGAATTTTAGCCTTCGCATTCGCGAGGAAGGCTCTGCATTCGCGAAGGGCTGAGTGTTTGTGCATCGCGTTCGCGTAAAAGAAAATGGGCAGCTGAGCTTCAAGGGATTTCATTCACCGCGTTCGCAACAGAGGTAACTGTAAGCACGTGATTTTTTCTCTATGAAAGAATTACTCCCAAAAAATTCAAAATAAAACGATTTTTCCTTGGTGTGCAATTTTTGAATTTTTGTAGTATTTTTGTATAATTATTTGTATTTTTGTCTGTGTGTGTTTATTTGTTTAAATTAATAAAAATATAAAATATGTCGCATTTTTATTTAATATTTAAGTTTGTTTTACAAAAAATGAGAAAATCATAAAAAATAAATAATGTATGTTGCATTTTAGCATTTAACGTCTAAATGGTGTGATTTTATCGTTAATTGCTATTTAAATATGCGATAATAGTTATTGGAAATTATTTAGTATTTTTGATAAGTTAATTTAGTTTATAACTTAATTTAGAATTTTAGTTTTATTAGAAAATAGAAGAAAATAGAGCAAAAAATATAAAGAAAATCGGAATTGGGCCACTTCTCCAAATTTCAAACCACAGGCCCAAAAAAATACCCAACCTTCCCCATGACCCGGTCCATTTCAACATGGGTCGACCCGGTCCCCCCCATAACTAAACTATCCGCCCAACCCCCTCCCATTTTTCATTTCTTGTTGAAACCCAAACATAAGAAACCCTAAAACTACCCGCCCCCCTCTCTTTCTTCTTCTCCTTCCCCCCCAAGCTCCCAGGCTCCTATGGCTTTCCCCCCCGCTGCATTGCTGTTTCTTCTTCTGCTCCGACCAGCAACTGCAGCCACCCAAACGCTGCTGCTGCTCGACAACCACCACGACCACCCCTTCACCACCCTCATCGACCACGATAACTCCAGCTGCCATGGCTGCCCCACCACCTCTGCTGCATCATCTTCATCGCACCACCATCCGTCGAGCTCCAGCCATCGACGACGAACAGCTCCGTCGACCACTTGAAGCAGCCCGTCAACGAACATCGTCACCGCGTCTCAAGCAGCCATCGTTGCTGCTTCACCTTCTCAAACGACCCCTCCAGCAAACCCAAACAACCACAGTCCTCACGTCCACCACGACCATGTCGGACGACCACCTGAACTTCCAGCTCGTTGCTGCTGCCCGCTACTTCACTTTTGTTTTTCGGCGTCACGTCCAAACGTCCAGGGCTGCCTTTGTCCAGTAGCGTCGCTGCTGCTGTATCCATAATGCCGTCGTCGTTTGTTCGAGTTTTGTTTGGGGTCGTCAAAATAGTTCATACACAGTCGAGTTCGTCGAGTTACAGCGCGTCGAGGTTACCATTCGAACCCAGGTTCTTTGTTTGTATTAGAGAAAAATTTTGTTCATTTTTGTTTGAAGTTTGTTACTTTTCGAGTTTTTCAAGTGTGTTCATAATGTCGAGTGTTTATTTTAGTTTGAATCATTCATCTTTGTTATAAAATTGTTAGATTTAGTTTGAGGTTCCATCGATTATTGAAGTTTAGTGATTTGAATATGTTTATTTGTTTTGTTTAAGCTTAATTCGAATTTGAATAAAACTTGCTTGTTATTGTTGTTGAATCTTTTCATTTATGTCCATACTTTGTTTGATTGTTCTTGAATCCGAAATTAGTATAAGTTTGATTTTCTTGTTTGTTGTTTATCATTTCTGATTATTTCTTCAGTTTGTTTCATGATCTTGTTTAGTTTAATATAGAAATTATTGGTTGTAATGTTGTTAGATTTAATTGTAAGTTCAAATGATTATTGAATTTAGAAATCTGAATATACTTATTTGTTGTTGTTGTTGTTGTTGAATCTGAAAGTATGTTTGTTTGTTGTTAAAAAATATTGTTCAGTCAAAATAATTCCTGTTTTTGTTGTCCATCATATTATTTCAGTTTGCATTTCGTTTCCGTTAATTGTGATTCATGTTGTTCCAGTTTATTTTTGTTGTTAATATTGTTGTTTCTTGCTCATCCATTTTTGGTTTAAGTTAACCAGGATTGGTTCCCAATATGGTTAATTTATTCCCATTAATTCGATGATTGTTGCTCAATCTGTGTTCATGGGATTTGTTGTTCAAATTGTTTAGAAATTGGTCATATTTGCTGTATTTTGGTTGAAATTGTTTAGGTGAATTGGTTATAGCTGATGGGGTAGTTTGATAAATTGCAGTACGTTCAAGGGTGAATTGGTAATTTCAGTATGGTCGGAGGGGTATTTTCGGAATTGAACATTTGATACAATTATTTAATATAATGGGGGACAAGACATAAATTAATGGGGGAATAATGTAATTCTTTATGTTAAGCATGAGGGACAAGATGTAATGGGGTGGGGTTGATATATTTGTTTAATATAATGGGGGACAAAACATTAGGTAGTGAGATTAAAAGGGGGATGAGTGGGAATATAGTGGATTTTATGTTTAAAAATGCTGAAAGATGGTAATAAAGAGGAGACTTGATCAGATTTTGAAAAAAGATAGAGAAGAAGGAGGAGAGAGATAAAAAAGGGAGCTGAATTTTAAGAGAGAGAAAAATTCCGAAAATACTAAGACTCCAAAAATAAAAAGAAAAACATTCTGGAAATTCAAGAGAAGAATAGTATACACGTGATATACAATTTAAATATTCTGATATACGGATTCAGAAATTAAGGGTTGAACATTAATTAGTCTTTCAACTCTGAAAAGATTCCCTTGGCTTCTGACCGTTGATTGTTGTTGGTGTTTCGGGATTTTTATCTCGATTTTAAAATCTATCACTGGTTTCTCGTTGTTGGTTGTTACTGGTTGTTGGGGTTGTTGTTGTTGTATGCTACTGAATTTCTGCTGATCTCACTTTTCTTTTGCTTCCAATATCAGGTACACAACTGACACGTTGATTATTGTAAACTGAAACATGAAGCAAGAATACGAAAATGAAGAGTTGAAGTTCTAAATTTATTTTAATTATATTCTGAATTTTATTTGTATATATAAATTATTTAGCTTACTTTAATCAGAATCATGTAGCTGTTTAATATATATAGTGGAACATCTGACGATAGCTTAACGGACGAACTATCTATATATTGCCTAAAAATAAATAAATGGTGTAGTAACTTCATCTAGTTAATTCGTTATTGTTGGATGATTACCATGTCTCAAAAAGCACATTAGTTCATCAAGCGAATAGACCATTTTGGAACTTGTAGGAATATTGTTTAGTTAAATACTATTGGTTAATTTCAGCATGTAAATGGTTTAGAATTAAAATTTGATTGCTAAGTTTTTTTTTTAATTTGACAAACTGTGAACATGCCTAGTATAATGTAACTAGGTAGTAACATATGAACAAGATGACCCAGGTCTAGTTTATGTCATACACGTTGGACCTGGGCCCGCATTGGCAACGGACTGTCCTGTTTGCCTCATTTTCAGATTTTATGAATCATATTCGAAACCCATCTATAACAACTTAAGCATAAATTAAGACATTTTCTCTTTTATTTTGTAGAGACAAATTTAATAGAGAAAAATGTAGGCATTTTAGGACTGTCCTTTAAAAATAAATGAGATGAGCCTCGCCAATAAAACGCACCAATTGCGGGGCCCTCAATAAATGTTTAATTGAATATTTAGAATTCGGGATGGACTGTTTAGTGAATTTCACCGCCTTCCCCAAAGATAATAACGCGTTAGACTCTTTCGGCGCGATTTAATTAATCTTACCTTCTTAAAACTCGGGTGCACATTTATGTGACCCAAATCCAAATCTCAACGGAATCGAAATGTGTCTCCAATCACGGGTACATTGATTGTGACGTAGTCCGAGATGCATGTCCATGACGTTGCAAATTCCTTAAAAAATAAGACTGAGATGAGCCTCGCCGAATAAAAATACAAAAATTGCGGGGCTCTCGGTAAATATTTTTTTTAAAATTGCTTAGACTTCGGGATGGACCGTTTGGCAAAATTCCACGGTCTTACCCAGAAATAATAATACGCTAATCGCTTTAGGCACGATTTTAATAATAATACATCCCTAAACTCGGGTGCGCATTTATGCGACCCAAATCCAAATCCCAAAACATTGAATAAAAATGCGTTCCGGATCGCGGGTGCATTTCATGTGACGCAATCCAAAGACATGTTCTTAAATGATGTTCATATTCTTTTAAAAATATAATAATAAAAGCGGTAAAGAGTGCTAAATTTGCACATGAGCTCATAATTGTATAAAAATCAGATATTTAAGCCAAATATGACAGTTGAGCGACCGTGCTAGAACCACGGAACTCGGGAATGCCTAACACCTTCTCCCGGGTTAACAGAATTCCTTATCCGGATTTCTGGTTCGCAGACTGTAATACAGAGTCATTCTTTTCCTCGATTCGGGATTAAAATTGGTGACTTGGGACACCCTAAATCTCCCAAGTGGCAACTCTGAAATAAATAAACAAATCCCGTTTCGATTGTCCTTTAATTAGAAAAAACTCCTTCACCCCTCGCGGGGACAGAAAAAGGAGGTGTGACAGTAACGTGATCGCAAAGGGTTAGTTTGAGGAAGCATCGCGTTCACGATCGGCAGGTCGCGATTGCAAAGAGGAAATTCTGGTCAAAGTTTTTTTGTGCTTCGCGAATGCGAGGCTTTGACCTCGTTCGCGAAGAAGGATTTCAGACCTGGGCAGAATGTTTAAATAGTCGTCTTGTCCGCGATTTTGGTTTATTTTCACCATTGTTGAGCGTTTTTGGAGCTTTTAGAAGAGGATTGAAGAGGGATTCAAGGGGAATCACTTGGAGGTAAGATTCATGGACTTATAACTCGATTCTAATGTGAAATATACCTAATTAATCATGGAAATTAAGCCTAAAATTGAAGAACTAGGGTTTGAAATTGGAGACCTAGAATTTGGGATTTGAGGGGTCATTTGTGGTTGAATTTTGATGCTTTTGATGAATGAACTCAGGGAGTGATAAGAAATCCATTGATGTGAATTTTATCAGAATTCGAGACGTGGGCCCGAGGGTCGGGTTTTGGTAATTTCAGGATTTATGTTGTAAATTGATTATTTCCGCTTGGGCTTCGTTCCCTTAGCATATTTTGACGTCGTTATTCTGATTTTGGATAGATTCGACACAAGTGGAGGCCGATTCGAGGGGCAAAGGCATCGCGGGCTAGAGTTTGGATCGGATTGAGGTGAGTAATGATTGTAAATGATGTCCTGAGGGTATGAAACCCCGGATTGCACATCGATGCGCTATATTGAGGTTATGCACACGCTAGATGACGAGCGTGGAGTCGTGCACTGTTGGGGATTGTGACTTAGTCCGTCCCGAATGACTGTTTTACCGCGTATTTGACTGAAAACTATGTGCTATCATCATGTTTTGGGCTGAATGCCATATTTGGGCCTCGTGCCAACTATTTGAACCCTTAGGGGATTTTTATTGATATTTCCATACTGTTTTGACTTTGTATGTGAACTCAGTCATGTTATATTCTACTATTTTTCATAATTTAGCCATGTTTACTCCACTTTAACACTTAAATGATACTTTAAATGATATTTTGGGCTGAGCACTATGTTTACTGTTGCCTAAGTGGCTGTGAGATTCTGACTACTGAGCAAGGCTGAGTGCCTATGTTGTAAGGAAACACTGATTATGATTATGAGGCTGAGGGCCTGAGATTTATATGGCACGAGATGGATTGTTGATATGAGTCTGAGGGCCTAGTGATGATGCCACGAGATGGCTTGATATTGCGCTTGGGTCGTAAGGGGACCCTCTAGGAGTACCTATTGTGATGTGAGAGATAGCCCGAGGGGCTGGAGTTGTTCTATGATTTTTCCCGAAGGGCAATCCTTTAGGTGTTTATCTTTCTTACTGTCTGTCATTTATCTGCTTAATTGTTAAAAAGGCATTTCATGAAGTTTAAATTGAACTAAATAACTTTACATATCTTCACTGATTTACTGTTTCTACTGGTTTTACTGCTTCATTAGCCTGTAATGTGCCTTACGTGTTTTCATATCTCTTAGTCGTTTATTTATGATTATTACTCACTGAGTTGGAGTACTCACTTTACTCCCTCCACCCCGTGTGCAGATTCAGGCATTGCTGATCCTGCTAGCGCGAGTTGAGAGCTCCCGGCAGACTTCGAAGTACACGAGGTAGCTGTTTGGCGTCCGCAGTCCCGTGTTTCTCCCATTTTTTCTCATTTGTATCTCTTTATCAGTTATTCTGTAATGGTTTAGCAGGCATCCCAGACTTGTAGCGTATTGATAGATGCTCATGACTAGTGACACCCTGGTATCAGGCTGTGTTGGGTTGTATTCCGCAAATTGTTTGTATTGTCACTGCTTACTTTTGGATTTATATCATGTTTAAGACTAAATGCTTATTGTTTAATTGCTTAAAACTAAATCGGAAATGTGTCGGCTGGCCTTGTCTTCACGAGAGGCTCCATCACGACCGGGTTCGGATTTGGGGTCATGACAAAAACTAAGTTTGGAATTTAATGTATAGCTACTAATTGTAAATACGCATTGGATAATATATTAGGCTTTTAATTATTTTGAGAGGAAATGGGCCAGCAATAGGCCCAATTTGTTATATATAAAAGTCTTTAAGAGAAGAACAACAGCTGGCAGGCACTAGGCTCAAAGTGGAGCCTAAGAGTGAGGACAAAAGGGACTAGATAAGCCTGGTTAAATCCGACGAATCCCATTGGGCCAGTACTAGGCCTAACCTTTAAAGACAGGCTTTCAATGTTGCAATATATTTATTATATCAACAAAAGATTTAGGAAGAAATGCGCTGAAAATACTTGGGCCGAAATTGAGCCCAGAAAGTGAAAGAAAACAGAAGTCATTCACATGGAGCTTAGTTCAAAAATCAGTTGCCTCGTCTAGGCCAAACACCAGGCCCAGTTCTCCTAAACAAAGGACCTTTGATGTCCAGGCCTTGATTGGGCCTGATTTCATTTTTTTGGGCATATAAATCAATTATACAATTACTAAAAATGCAGAATATTAGTCAACTATTATAAATTAATTTGTTTAAACATGCTATTAATATCAATCAACAAGAGATCGACTCCTGAACTCATTCATGGACTAATTTAGATCTACACATGCCATTATGCTCAACAATTTAAACACATAAATGTACATTCAATAACCTTTAGTAAAGTCCCAAATAATTACAACTATTAAATATAGTAAATCGCACATGGATGAATTAAAATATCTTGAATATCTAAACCATCTAAATACACTAGCATCAGTATCGACAATATTTAAGCAGGACTAAAAGAAGTTACAGATTCAAATGAAGAAGAACAATAGAAAATATTTAGCTAAGTATAAATCGGGAGTCAAATTCTAAATCAACATGCTACCATCCCATTTTTATCACTTCAAGCTCATGAACATACCTGGATACAACAAAAGAGAATGAAATAAGAACTTCAAGCTAAGAATGAGTAAGGATCGGCAGTTGGTCAACAACAATAGCAGCTTCAATTTAATCTATATTCAAGCCTAGAAAACCAGAAATCCTGGGAATGTTTTTCTAATATTTGCTAAAGAAAATCAGAAGAAAATAAAAACCAGCTCTCAATGAAACAATGCAGAACTTTTTTAGTCTTTTCTAGGGTTCGAAATCTGTATAAAAAGTAAGGGAAGGGTTCTATTTATAAGCCCATAAAAATTCCATGTGCTGAAAAACAGAAAATTGGGAATTATTTTCTCACACAGCCCCTAAAAGCATCTTTCTAACAGAAATGGGACAGCTGACAACCTCTAACTCGTTTCAGCATTTTTGTGTTGGCCAAATAAATCCAGCTGCCCCAAATTTTAGAAGCTTCTAACCAAACTTTTGTTTGCATACCCCTCCCATGACCCCCTTAAGTTTTTATTGTCCAATTAACCCCACATAGGTTCCTGTTTATTCCCAAATCAGGATCAACAACACAAGACCAGAATCAAAACGAAACAAAGATCAAAGGAACAAATCATTATGCAATTAAACCTTTAGACTAACCCTAAATTCATTTAACCTGAACTACCTCAGAAAAGAAACAAAAATAGAAATATTCAAACCTAATACCAAAATGAGTCAAATAGCAAAACCCAAAACTAACAATAATGAACTATTTTTGAGAATTAAACCAATTAAACAGATCAACATATTAAACCAGTGAATCAAAATTTGAACTACAATAATAAACTAGACTGATTTACGAGTTAGGCTAATTAGACATGAGCTAAGCCAAATTAAGAAACCTAATAGCGATTGACAAACTAATGAATCTGAGCCAAACACATAGATTAAGGAACCCTAAACTTCTTCATTTTTTGGTCAATGAAAGGGAAAATAGAAGCAAACAGAGTGAATAAAGAGGGAAGAAGATAAAGGAAAAGAAGAAAAAAAGAACGAAGAAATAGAAAGAGGAATAGAGATACCTATATTAGATGGACGGGCAGTTGGCTCAGGCGGGGCTCCGTCCTTCTCCGACTTAAACCGAAATAAATGTTAATCAAATGTTCTTGTTGAGAATAAAAGATTAATATCAGTTTCAGGCCTAAACCGTCTTTGAAAACTCGAAAGCATGGGACTTAGGTTTTGCATGCCACCAGATCTGAAATTAGTGGAATTCGAATGTGATTTAGTGGAAATTAATGGTGGATTGATGTTCCAGGGGCTGTGGAGAGTGTGGAGGGTGACTTTGGGATTATTTGGTGATGGACCGCCGCCGTAAAACGATTTCCGGCGGCGACGGCTAGGGTTCCTGCTATGTGATTTTTGGAGAGGAAAAGAGGGAGGCTAGGGTTTGTAGGTTGGGGGTGGAGAGTGAAATGGGAGGGGTTCTGGGAGGGGGGTCCGAGTTCGGATAGTCTTATAGTAAGTGAATGTTGAGTTCCTGTCCATTGGATTGGATTCGATCAACAGTTAGGGTTGAGCATAACTAAACTACGTCGTTTGGGGAAGGTTAGGGCTGGACCGGGTAGAAGGGTATTGGGTTTGGGTTTGGCTTTGGGCTGACTTGGGTACAGATTGGCCCAATTTCAGGTTTAAAACAAGTCTTTTTTCTAATTTCCTTTTTTCTTTTGTTTTCTTTTTCTTTTTTTAATTAATTAAAATCCTAAATTAAATCTTAAATTAATATAGTTTATAAAATTAAGCTAATTATCTAATTATGATATTTACAAAATTAGTTGATCCTAAATTAAAGAAAAGAAAATTATTAAATTAGTATTAAAGGCTAAAAATGTAAAATGAAAGATATTTTTTTGTGATTTTCATTTTGATAAAGCAATTAATTAACTAATTAATCTTAAAATATAAACACAAAATCTAAATGCAATGCATGCTATTTTTTGATATTTTTCATGATTTTAACAGAATTAGACGTGCACAAAAATGCACACAATTAATAAAATTCTACAAAAATCTTATAAAATTACAAATAATTTGGGAAAAATCTATTTCTTTAATTTATAAGAGTATTTCATATAGGAAAAAAATCACGTGTTCACACATACTAAAATAGTATAAGAAATGATATTGGATTGGAGAACCAAAACACTAAATATTACACCAAAATAGGATTTGATGTAATATTTGGGACCCGTTTGATCATGAATTTTGTAAAAAATTATTTGGAATTTTTTTTGGCAAAATACATGCTTGTTCATAAATTTTATTCATATTTTGACAAATTCTCAAAACCCAAAACCTAAATCACAAAACCAGCTCAAGATTTGGTTTTGGCCCAAAATAGTATTATTATATTTTTCAAAAATTGTCCCAAACTTTTGTATCTTATAAAAGAGCCTACCATTTATTATTTTATAACAATGCTGCTTCGTCTTCTTGGTCATCTGATAGTGTATTATGTAGTTTATTATAAAAATAATAATTTTGTACCAAATTTATTTATGTTGAGGACTATGGTTTGCAATAATATAATGAATGTTATTGATGAATGTACTGTTGACTATTTGTGATAGTTTTTAGAACTTGTGGGTATATGTCATGTTTCATGTTTTTTCAACAGCAAAAAAAAGTGAAATATATTTTGAAAACTGATGTCCAAACACATTTTCATCTTAAAACCAAACTTCATCCAAATCAGTTTTTTCACAACAAATTTGAGAATCTATGGCCAAACACTAGCTTAGAGGTAGGAGATGGTTTTAGGAATGATATATGGGATGGAGCAATTAAAAGTTGTCAGCAATGATCTTTGTTCGCCTTCTCCGACTTACTATTCAAATCTTTTTTTTTTTCATTTTTTAAAGTCTTTACTGACTTGAGCTACTGAAGAAAGAAACCGGATTCTCAGAACTCAGAAGGCTCTGAAGGGTACAATCAACGATGCTTTTAATCAACAGTGACAATAAAAAGACAAGTCTTTTGAGCTTGTATCTGTCAATTGGGCCTACTCAGACCCGGCCCTGTCCGACCCATTAAGAGTTCTGACGGACCCGACCCATTAGGGAGTATAATTATTTTATTTTCAATAATTTTTGTCCATTTTCCTTAGTTGATATTTAGTACACATTTTCACCTCAATTTTAAAGGACATGATCTCCGGTGACCACTTATATTTCGATAAAAAAATGACTCCACAGAGATCTCTTATGTTTATTACCGATCTCTTGTAAAAATAATCATATAACTAAAATAATATTGCAACTAATCATAGACTAATCTCGTTTCAATTTTATTATTGAACAATAACAACAACAACAAAGCAAATAACAATAACAAACGTAGTGAATTCTTACAAGTGGAGTGCGAGGAAGGTATGATGTACGCAGCCTTACCCCTACCCTGGAAGGGCGGCGAGGTTGTTTTCGATCAATGTTATTTGTGGCTTAAATTATTTCCCTGTATTTTTAGAAAACCCATAGTCCCTATAGGTTTAGGAAAGTTCATTGTCCTAATAGATTTGGGAAATGACCTATAATTCTTGTCAAATTGGGAAACCTTTCTCATATATGTTTGGGACCTTTTGGGATCTATATATAAGGGTTGTAGTTGGGGATTCTATAGATTGTATTGTGTTTTTCTTCTCATTCATAGTGAAAAACTCTCTCTGCTTTTTCCCGAGGATTAGGCTTAGCCGAACGTCGTTAAATCCTTGTGTTGATTTTTCTTCTCTATTTGCTTTGTGTATGATTGTGTGCTAGTTAACTCACGATATTATGCAACAATTGGTATCAGAGCAAGGTTCGGATTTCTACATATAATCTAGGATTAAGATGTCTTCATCATCTTCAACAAAGTATGAAGTAGAGAAATTTGACGGAGGTTCTAGTTTTAGTCTATGGAAGATTAGGATGAAATCGTCCCTGGTATTACATGGATTATGGAAAGTAATTGATGAGGATTTTCCTGAAGATATGAAAGAGACAAAGAAGGAAGACATGGAGGAGATGGCTTTGAGTGCGATCTTCATGAGCATTACAGATAGCGTTCTTCGGGAAATTGCTGAAGAAAATTTTGCAGCAACGACATGGAAGAAGCTGGAAGATCTTTATTCTAAGAAATTGCTGACAAACCAGTTCTACCTGAAAAAGAGGTTATACAATCTCCGTATGAACGAAGGTACACCTGTTAAAACTCACCTTGATGAGTTTAATTCAATTATAACGGACCTGAAGAATGTGGATATCAAAATTGAGAGTGAGGATCAGGCTTTGATTGTGTTATGTTCTTTACCACAGTCTTATGATACTTTTGTCGATACACCGTTATATGGGAAATACATCATTTCACTATAAGATGTTAGCAATGCACTAACATCTAAAGAGTTGAAAAAGAGCTTTCTAGACAGCAGAATTGAGGGCGAAGGTCTTGTGATTAGAGGAAGAACACAACAAAAGGACTTTAATAGGAAAAAGTCAACTGCAAGATCAAAGTCTAGAGCAAGAAAGCAACACTGTTATGAGTGCGGGGAGCAAGGTCACTACAAGAGAGATTGTCCTAAGTTGAAGGAGTAAAGAAGGAAGAAGAAAATAGATAATTCGGCAAATATTGTTGACACCGACAATAATTCTGATGATAGTGACTATGTAGGGGAAGTTTGTGCTGTGAGTTCTAGTCATAGGCAAAATTCTTGGGTTCTTGATTCTGGTGCTACTTTCCACATGTGTCCACACAAGAATTGGTTTTCAACTTACAAATAAATGAGTGGGACTGTCTATATGAGAGATGATAATCCATTACCAGTAGAGGGGGTTGGTAACATCAAATTGAGAATGATCGACGGAATTATCAGAAACATTGAGTGTTGGCATGTTCCTCGGATAAAGAGAAATTTGATTTCTCATTCGACTTTGGATGATCAAGGGTATAAATTTCACTTCGAGAATGGAATACTTAAAGTGTATAAAGGCTCCATGGTACTTATGAAGGGTAAACTACATTCTAAATTGTATCATCTTCAGGCAGTGTAGTTGAAGGAGAAGTTGCTGTAGCTTATGGGAAAAGTAATCTGAATTAGTCTTAGTTGTGGCACTTGCGACTTGTCCATATGAATGATAATGAATTGTCTTTGTTGAGTAAGCAGAATTTACTGAATGGGTACAAAAATCAAGTTTTGAATTTTTGTGATCATTGTGTGTTTGGTAAACAGACAAGGGTAAAGTTCATCAAGAAGGTCGAGCACAAGATCAGAGACAAGTTAGATTATATACACTTTGACTTATGGGGTCCAAACAAAGTTCCCTCCAAGAGTGGTGCCAGGTATTTTATGACTTTGATTGATGATTACTCAAGGATGGTATGGGTGTATTTTCTGAAAATAAAATATGAGACATTTTTGACATTTGTTAAATGGAAGACGATAGTTGAGAGGCAACAAAAAGAAAAGTTAAGCATCTTCGAACTGACAATGGATTGGAATTTTGTAATTCTGAGTTCGATAATTTCTGCAGCAGGGAGGGTATAGTGAGACAACGCACTTGTATCGGAACACCACACCAAAATGGTGTTGCAGAACGTATGAATAGAACACTTTGTGATAGGGCACAAAACATGCTTTCACACTCATGTGTCAGCAAAGATTTTTGGGCTGAAGCAATCAATACAACTTGTTATTTGGTCAATAGATCTTCATCCACATCTATTGAGTTCAAAACTCCTTTTAATTTATGGTCCGGTTCGCCTGCTGATTATTCAAATTTAAGGATATTTGGTTGTCTTGCTTATGCTCATGTGAGGGATGGAAAACTTGAGCCGAGGGCAAAGAAGTGAATATTTCTAGGGTATGCAACTGGAGTGAAAGGTTATAGATTGTGGTGCACAGATCAAAAGACTCCAGATCTAATTATCAGTAGGGATGTAACATTCAAAGAATCTACCTTACTGGACAGTCAGAGGGAGAATGCAATATCAGAAACAGATCGTGGTGTCAGTGACTGCATACAGCTAGAAATTGAATCTCCATTAGCTCAACCCAGTAGTTCTAAAGTAGAGGAAGTGGAGAAGGTGCAAAATATTGATCAAAATGATAATATTGATGCATCTGCGCAACAACAACCATATATCATTGCAACAGGCAGAGAGAAGAGAGTGATCAACCGACCGCAAAGGTTTGCAAACGTAGTTGATGGAATTTTCTTGGATATACGAATCCAGTGGGATTTGCTTTGGCAGTTGCAGAGACCGTTGATGCATTTGAATATTATAGCTACTCAGAAGCTATTCAGAGAACAGAACCAAATCTTGAGTCTCTTAACAAGTTTAGGCGTTGCCTAGACTTGGTTGATGTGTGCGGCAATGGATAGAGCCCTTGCGAGGGATAAGGGCAAGGTAGAGAGACATTGTTCCTGTTGATGAAGCAAAGGGGAAGATTTGTTATTTGTGGCTTGAATTATTTCCTTGTATTTTTAGGAAACCCATAGTCCCTATAGGTTTAGGAAAACCCATTGTCCTAATAGATTTGGGAAAAGACTTATAGTCCTTGTCAAATTGAGAAACCTTTCTCATATATGTTTGGGGCCTTTTAGGATCTATATATATATATGGGTTGTAGTTGAGGATTCTGTAGATTGTATTGTATTTTTCTTCTCATTCATAGTGAAAAACTCTCTTTGCTTTTGCCCCGAGGAGTAGGCTTAGCCGAACCTCGTTAAATCCTTGTGTTGATTTTTCTTCTCTATTTGCTTTGTGTGTGATTGTATGCTAGTTAACTCAAGATATTCCGCAATAAAGGTGGACCTAGAATTTGAAAGTGACGGAGGGCATTACTGTCGAATGAAAATTTGAGCAAATGCTAGAGTCAGAATCGAACCTAGGCAGCGCACTCCATACGCCTCACCAAGAGTCTAAGTGACAACAATAAGATTCAATTTTATTATTTAGTCATAGTTAATTAATAGAATAATAATGATTTAAATATCATACGTGGCAAGTGTTTTTCCTTTCGGCCGGTTTTGCAAGCTGTGTCAATTCCAATTCTGAAACTATTTTATCCTTAATCAAATACGAAAAGCAAAGAGATATAACTATGAACTATAAAATATTTCAGAGGCCAAATTGAAAGAAGGATTTTTCAATGTTGAGCGGTGGGCAGACAACTAATTAACAAGAAAACATTGGTCCCAACACTTTGTATAAATCACTTTCCCACAATACGATTACTGAGGAATGCACGGTCTCTGACCATTAGCCCCCACTAACAATAAAGAAACGAATCATCTTACATTGCCATCTGGCTTGGGAAAACAATGCCCTACTATATAGGTCTTTGTCGCCTATATATATGTCTGTTGCTCTTGTACTTCGAAATCAATGTCTTTGCCTTTCCCGTGGACAAATGAAAGGCAGAATAGCAAGTACTTCCACTTCTAGTTTATGTGACATAATATAAATTTGCGTAAACTCTAAAAAAAAATAAAGTTTTTTGAAATTTTATGATTTTTCAATAATCATGACCTTAAATATATCATAATATTTGTATGTCTATAAAAATTTCTCATTAAGAAAAATAGGAGTAGTAGTTTTTTAAACGGACGAATAAACAAAATTACTATTATTATATAAATCGAAATAGAGGGAGTAACTACTAGTCAAAGATTTGCCATGTAAATTGAACTTGGATGGAATATGATGATGAAGAAAGAAGAAGAATAATTGGATAATTCAACAATGCCAGAAAGAAGAACAATAGCACAGTGGACTAATTGGTAGCTCTAGTGAGAGAGTTGACCCCCACCTATAGATTCTTTGGACTTAGGAGGCATAGACACAGTCACACAGCCACAGCAAATTATGTTGGCCTTGACCGTCAAATATGTAAATAGCTTTTAGTTTCTGAATACTAATAATCTGTTTGGTCGTGCTTCTAAAATCAAACTATTTGAAAAATATTTATAAAAATAATATTTTCGGTGAGAGTAGTTTATGCTTGGCTAATCAATTTAACAGACACTTTTGAATAGAAATTAGTGTTTGGCTAAGCTTTAAAAGTGCTTCTAATAGCCTATTTGGTCAAACTTTTAAAATTAACTTATTTTGGAAGTTTTTCTCAAACATGATAATTTTAGCGTGAAACAGTTTGTGTTTGGTTAATTCATTTGAAAAAAAAACTTTTGAGCAGCAATCAGTGTTTGACCAAATTTTAATAAGTACTTCTACGTGTATTTTTCTATAAAAAGCTTTAAAAAAAGTACATTTGGGAAGAATCTACTGCTTCTTAAAAATTGGTTCTGCTACTATTCAAAAGTACTTTTTCCTTATAAAAGCTTGGCCAAACACCTTAACTTTGAAAAAAATCATGACTTTTGCCCAAAATGAAGCTTGGTCAAACAGGCTATAAATGTATTTTCTAAAAAAATACTTTTCAAAAAAAATATTTTTAGTGAGAAGCTACTTCTCTTTTCGTCTCAAAAGCTGCTTTTGCTTTTAGTCAAAAATATTTTTTAACTTCTAGAAATTTGCTCAAACAACTTAACTTTGAAAAAAAAGTATTTTGGCCAATTCTTTTTTTTTTTTTTAGCCAAAAAAGAAGAACCACCAAACATGCTATAAGTCTAAAACCAACCCCTCTTCCCAAAGTTAGCACAAAGGATTGGTAATAGCTAGGTTGATGGTAATAGCTAGGTTGATGCTTTGGCTTCTTATGTATTGACATTTCAAATCGGCAATAATGCATTTTAGGACTACTTTTGCACGAAGTTATGAAACCTAACAGGGAAATCTAAAAAATATAATGTAGGAATATCACACTTGAGATTAGAAACTGCAAACTAAAGAAGATTTTAAATTATCTTTGTTACTGTACTAAATGTATAGCTTATGTAGAGAGGATTCAAAAATTTATAAACGTACAAAAGAAATTAAATTTTACTCCAATTTGCAGAGTATAATTTTCTGAAAAAGAATCCAATTGAACGACCTTCTTTACACTTGGCTCCACCACTAACTTCACGTTAAAAGATAAAGCTTTTTGGAGTTTGGACTCAAAAAGAAAAAAAGAAACTCAATTTGCAAGTCCGAGCTAAAGCCTTTGAATCAGAGCAACTCTTTCTTTCCTCTCGGTGTCACAATATATAAAAATTACAATCAGGTTAATGCTAGTTTTCTGTTAACTAGATAACGTATCGATTTGAGACTTGAGCCAACGATTTTTGGAAGACATTCTAGGCTATAATATTTTCTTTGTTATTACTACAACTAGAGTCGTCAAAATGGGCTTGACCCGTAAAACCAGCCCAATCAAGCGCGCTACTTGGGTATGGTTGAATTGTGATTTTTTTTTGTAAAAATAGCACGGTATAACCAGTTTTCGGACTGATCATTCAAAAATAGCCAGCGTTTACAAAGTCAATGAAAAATAGTCACTATTTTGCTGCAACAGAGACCGGTCCAACATAATATACTGGAGTTCGGTGCACCTGTGTATGAACTCCAACATATTATGCTGGACCGGTGTACTTTGTTGACTCCAGTATAATATACTGGAGACTGGAGCACCGGTGCTCCAAACTCCAGTATATTATACTGGACAATTATACTTGCTGGAACTCTAGTATATTATGTTGGAGTTCTAGTGTACTTATGCTGGAACTCCATCATATTATGATGGAGTTCCAGCATACTTATCCTGGAACTCCAATATAATATGCTGGAGTTCAAGCATACTTATGCTGGAACTCCAGTATAATATACTGGCGTATTTTTCGGGTTTTGAACAGTGTTTTCGCTCAGATTTATCTTTACATCAAAAAGTGGCTAAAGTTCAATTACTTTTGAAACTAGGCTATTTTTGAACGACCAGTTGTAAATCTGGCTATTTTTGAATTTCTCCCAATTTTTTTAGTTCATTTAAAATTGAGGCTTATAAGCCCGTTCCAAGTCAGTCCACTGTCCCTTGAGGCTTGACCAAGACTGAGCCTGAGCCGGCACGTGGACCAAAAATTAATTAAAGTAAATTTAAATATTTAATACTTAAAAAAGTAAAAACTTAATAAATTTATTAACTATATTCCCATTCCCCAAAATTAGATTTCTCATTTGCCCTTCCATATCAACTAGAATTTAGATTTTTGATATGTGTAGTATGACAAGAAAAATTTCTCTTTTGCTTAATTAACGAACTAGGAAAGTTTTAAGTGGCCAATAATAATTTTTTTCAAAAAAGAATTATTTTAAGTGGCCAATGATCAGTTTAGTTACTTTAATGTATTATTAAAAATTAAACTGCTTTTCAGTATAGAAAAAGGTCAAGTTTAATACACAAAGAAAATTGACAACACTAGCAAATTTCATGAATTTTAAAATTTTATGGACTATAATAATGAAATTAGCAAATGATGTTAAACCTAAATTAAAAAATATCAACATATAAACTTATTGAAGCAATCCCTGAACCTGAGAAAAGTGAAAGAAAAGTATTAAAAAATATTCATGTAATGTTAAAAAAGAAGAGCTAGAGATATAGAGAATTTGCATTTCAATTACGAGATTCCTTGTCAAATATCAAAATTTTTGTACGCTCTAACGAAACAGAAGTCCTTTATATGAATAAGAGACTATGTCATGAAGAAATATTTAAAGATTTGAAGAATTTTTTTTTCCGAAAAAAGAAGAAGGGCAGGCCCGCCCTTGCCCGCGACCCTCTTAGGGCTGGGTTGGGCTATCCATTTTAAGGCCCATTTAGATGGCGGGCCGACCCACCCTAGCCTACCAAATTAAAAAACCCGTGAGGCTTGGGCTGGCCTGGCCTGTTTTGACAGTTTTAACTACAATTATAGGTTCTAATCTATACTATATTAAAAGCACGAAGGCCCTTAGCGAAATGTCGTTCGCCTTTTTTTACCCTTTAAAATTGGAGTTCACACTAAACAAAATAGTCATTTAATTATTCTCCTAATATTTAGTTCTTTGAAATTGACTAAAAATTTTGTTATTAAATTATTTTCCATTGAACTAGGTAGGAAACCCTAAAATTTAGGACTTTAAAGTCAATTAAAACTTTACTTAACTTAAATATTTTCCTTATTTATTATAATTCTTACATGTTGCTTTCATGGATATATATTCTGTGAAAAAAGTAAATAACGTGTGTTTTAAATAAAATTAAAGTAAATAACTGATCCATCAATTTTATGTCTAATATTTAAAAGGGCACGTAAGAAATAGTGCATGTAAGTCATAGTTTTGATTTTAAAAAAAACATTAATGATAATTCATATTAAGGTGGCATGAATTTAGACTTTAAAAAGCAATTGTGACATTCTATTTTCTTTTAACAATAAGGACGTAGAATTTGAAATATACTTACAAGTTTTGTCCATTTTTATTGTTTAAATATTAAGAAATAATCAAATGATAATTTTTTTTAAATGTGACATTATTGTAAATGGTAGAATAAGTTGATGAATATATATTTTGTACACAAAAATAGGAATAGAAAAAGAACATATATATGTAATTGGTCGCGAGTAAAAGTACTTTAGAAAGAAATTATAGGTAAAATAAGATAATAATCAAGCAAAACAAATATATAAAAATTGTTAATAATAATCAAGTTCGGATGCCTATATGATTACTAAGTTATCAATAGAATAAGGTTACAACTTTAGCAGTACCGTAAAATGAGTAAAGATAAAAAATTTAATTGTTGGTAAAATATCTTACATAATTTTTTTAATAAGTAACATGAAATATACAAGCAATGTACGTACCCAAGTCCTCAAGTAAAGTTGAATGAGTTTTTTTTACCTTCCAATCAAGCGCTACTCCTATGATTTTTTTTGTACAATAAAACAAGCAAGAGAAACAACTGAAGGAAGAACTATTAGACTAGATCAAACTCCTAAATATGATTAATATTTATTATTTTGGACCTTGTAAATTTTTTGTTAATTTGATATTATAACATAAACATATTTTTTGAATATTATTTATTTTATTTATAAAATTTTATTTTTCATTAACACGAGGGACACGTGCAATGCGCGTACGCCAAAATTAGTTAAAAAAACGAGCACCTATATGTTGATGAAAATTGACAAAGACAACCCCTCTCGAACATATGATGTCTACGTGTATTGAAAAATATTATTGGGTCTACCCATAAGGGTGCTAATGATTCATAAGCTCATTAATTATTCCTCCTCTTAACCTTGTTTATAACCTATAAATACAACATTATGGGCCTAGAGAAAGTAGGTTTTTCCTAGCGCTTCTTATGTGATGGCTAGGGTTACATAGATTGTAAACAAAGGAAATTCATCTGTCTTATGTTCTGACGACTGGTAACACAAATAGTGATTATTGCAGATCCGCTTCCGCATAGTAGAAACCCGCAAGTCTCCTCATCTAGTATTTACGGTTAAATACTTCAATGAATCATTCATATTTCAGTTTCCAAATCGTAAGCAAATTGCATATTTAGTGACTCTTATTAAAGCAGCTTGCTTGTAATTAAGAGCTCAAGCAATATTCATGAAGACCATTGGAGCTACCATTCAGGTTAATCCCTAATTCTAGGTGTTCTTCTGTTTCTTTTATGGAACATATTATGCGGTCAAAGTAATCTCTTCATAAAAAAAGAAATAACAGAATGGCCTTTATTATATTGGTTTAGGAATTGATAAAACTACGAATATTTAATAGTGTGATAATTTTGAAACTATCAGGCTATTTTAACATTTTATAGCAGTCTATCCTTCCTTATATTTTGAGGTAATGTTCTATATATATGTACTGTCACGATATCCGATCGTAATGACACCTATCGTGAAACTAGGTCAGCCGATACAACTCCCGAATCAATCATTATTCAATAAAAATTATTTTTATTTATTTATTAATCAATAATCTCATGATGTAAATTTAAAAGAATAGTGCAGAATAAATACACAAGCCCGACATCGGGATGTCACTAGTCATGAGCATCTACAAAAAAAATGAATACAACGAAAAGTCTGAAAATGAACTAAATACAGTCTAATGAAAACAAGAGGGAGAGAAGTTGTGCTGCGAATGCCGGCATCTACCTTGCTAAACTTCGATGACTCTGCCTCTGAGCGATCAACACCCGCTACCGGGTTCAGAAAAACCTGAATTTGCACACAAGGTGCAGGGAGTAATGTGAGTACTCCAACTCAGTAAGTAATAAAATTAAATAAAGTCTGAGCAGTAAGAAATCACGTAAACCACATCATGGCACCACAGAGGATACTACACGTTTCCAAAACATGATACAAATCAAATCATCTAGTTCAACTCCCATTTCGAGGAAAAATCCTTTGAAAATGCCATTCTAACAATTTTCAATAGAAGTTCAGTGAAATTTATAGTGAAAGTGATGAAAATCATAATCGGCTTCTCGACCAAAATATAATTCATATACAGCCCCTCGGGCAAACAGAAATTCATAACCATTTCGTAACTTAAAAATCTGAGTGGAAATAACAAAGCCAAATCAGTGACTAGATTCTGAATACCTTGTAAAAACTTCAATTTTAAGGAAAGTCGTTTAAAAACATTTGTTTAACATTTTTCAATAGAGGCTCGGTCTAAAGATGAGTGAAAATAGTAATTAAATCAACATATTCAATAGAAACTCACTTAAGGAGGAGTGAAACCAGTAAGTTCATGAACAAGCCCCTCAGACAAAACATCACTCGTATACATGTATATATAGCCCCTCGGGCAAGCCTCTCAGTCACTCATGTCTCAACTCTCATCAATCAACGCTCACACTCAACACTCACGCTCAATAGGTACCATATAATAACCGCTGTGGCGTGAAACCCGATCCATATATATAGTCGACTGCGCTCACTGGGGTTGTACAGACTCCGGAGAGGCTCCTACAGCCCAAGCGCTATATCACTGCGGCGCGCAGCCGATCCAACATATTGCTGCGTGCCGCAGCGATATGTTGGATCGGGTTGCGCACCGCAGTGATATAGCGCTTGGGCTGTAGGAGCCCCTCCGAAGTCTGCACACCCCCAGTGAGTTCAGTCGACTATATATATGGATATATATTGCTGCGGCGTGCAGCCCGATCCATAAATATATAATCTTCACAATCAGGCCCTCAGCATCTCTCAGTCATTAACCTCACACTCAGACCCTCGGTCTTTCTCAGTCATTACCTCACAATTAGGCCTTCGGCCTCTCTCAGCCATCAACCTCACAAGTCACTCGGACTATCAGTCAAAAATAGGGCATTCAGCTAAAGAATATCATTTATAATGTCAAAATTGAGTAAATAAGGCTGAGTTAAGAAATCAGTAAAATACACATGACTGAGTACAATTATTAAGTCAAAACAGTGAGGAATAGTAGTAAAACCCCCATAAAGGTCCGAAAAAGTTGGCACGAGGCCCAAATATGGCATTCAGCACAAAACATGATGATAGTAAACAGTTTTCAATTCAAATACGCAGTAAAAAAGTCATTCAGGGCGGACTAAGTCACAATCCCCAATAGTGCACGACCCCACGCTCGTCATCTAGCATGTGCGTCACCTCAAAATAGCACAACAATGTGAAATCCGGGGTTTCATACCGTCAGGACAACATTTACAAACATTACTCACCTCAATCCGGTCCAAACTCTAGCCCGCGATGCCTTTGCCTCTCGAATCAGTCTCCAATTGCTCCGAATCTAACCAAAATCAGTTCCACATCATTAATATACGCTAAAGGAACAAAGCCCAAGCGAAAATAATCGAATTTACTCAAAAATCTCGAAATTGGCCAAACCTGACCCCGGGACCATATTTCAGAATCCAATAAAAATCACATCAATAGAATCCTCATCCTCCCACGAGTCTATACATATCAATAACATCAAAATCGGACCTCAAATGACCCCTCAAATCCCCACTCAAAGGTCTCTTAATCTCAAACCCTAATTACCCATTTTACACTGATTTTCCCCAAATTTCACCACTAATTAGGCCTTTAATCACATATAAACGAGTTATGAAGTCAAGAATCTTACCTCCAAGAGATTACCCTTTTGTTTCCTCAAGAATCCCTCTCAAAAGCTTCAATCCCGTTAAAAAATGGTGAAAAAATGAAGAAGGGTCGCAGATTGGCTATTTAATACTGCCCAAGTCATTAATACACTGCGATCGCCGACCACCCACGTGATCGCGAAGAACAAACTCACAACCTCAAAATTTTACTCACTGCGATGGCAGACTTGCCCACGTGATCGCGAAGCTGCAACCCACTGACCTATGCGATCGCGTACTCCCTCACGCGGTCGCGAAGAACAACTGCTCCACCTCACGCGCCCCTCTTTTCTACTATGCAATTGCAAGGAGACCTACGCGACCACACTGCTCAAGAATTCCCAAACTATGCGATCACAAACCTTCTTACCCTATCACATAGAACAAATTTGCCAGCCTCAATCCTTACTCTACGCGATCGCAATAATTACCCCGCGATCGCGATTAAGGGAAATCTGCTACTAAAACACCAGAAAACTAGCAGCTCCCCAAAGGCCAAAATTGCCTGTTTGAGCATCCAAAATACACTTGAGGCTGCCGGGACCTCAACCAATATACCAACACATCCCATAACCTCATTCAAACTTAATCGAGCCATCGAAATACCAAAACAATGCCAAAAACATTAAAATCACATCAAATTCAAGCCTATGAACTTTGAAATTTCTAAATTCCACCAATGATGCTGAAACCATCCAAAACACCTCCAATTGACCTGAAAATTTGCACACATATCCAAAATGACATTACGAATCTTCTCTAACTTCCGAAATTCCATTCTGACCCCGATAGCCTATTTTTCACTGTGGAAATTGCCAAAAACTAGCTTTTGCCAAATCAAGCCTAATTCTACTCCGGACATCAAAACCTCATTCCTGTCATACTCTTAAGTCCCAAATCACCTAACGGAGCTAACCAAATCATAAATATTCCAATCCGAGATCATATACTAACAAGTTAAAACTTGGTCAAACCTTTCATATTTTAAGCTTCAAACTGAGAACTGTTCTTCCAAATTCATTCTGATTGCCTGAAAATCTAAACCAACGATTTACATAAGTCATAATACATCACACGGGGCTAGTCATGCCAGAGAACTAGCGAGCGAAGTGCAAAAGCTCAAAATGACCGGTCGGGTAGTTACATCCTCTCCCACTTAAACATACGTTTGTCCTCGAACGTGCCTAGAGTTGTTCCGAAAACCATTAATCTCTGAGTAACCTTACCATGCACATACCCGGGGGTGATCCTACGTCATCCTATCTCATATAGGTCCGATAACACAATGAAACTGAAATTTCACAATCCAACCTAACCCATAAATCTTTGAACCACATTTCTACTTCTGAAGTCATGTATAAGGTAAGAACCTCACATCTATACTCTAAATAAGTCTGAACAAGTTGTATCAACCATATCCGTACCCAAGATGAAATTACATGATATACCACATAGCTCAGACACTCGTAGTGATAACTTCTAATCACAGCAATTGCCCAAAACAACTGAATACCGATAATAAACCTCTTATCAAATAAAGCTCAATGATGAATGAAACACACAGAAAGTCATAACCATTCCTTAGATCAACCTTTCATGAAACTCCCTCTCCTTTGGCAAGAACCATAGTAAATTTTTTAAGCCGAACCTCGATATTATCCTTCCAACATGCTGAAACCGAATCCGTTTATATTCATTTTAGATCCCAATGATCTCATCTAATCTAACACAACTACACTGGTGACATGACACATCAATACCAACTAAAACCACAACTTGTGCAATCCGCGCACCAATAAGCAACAACCCGAACATACTCAAATCATGAGAATGACTTAAATGAGAGAGTTGTACCGTAAGCTCGACAGTACCATGACAACACAATGCTAAGAACCCATCACACGTCGTAGACATATAACACACGAATCCAACCCGAAGGATCATATCTCGACATAACTTCGTCGCAATGTGCGACCCTATCCAAACACTAGTTCCCATGACTCATATCACCATGCTCAAAATCATCAACCAAGCATACTTTGATACCTAACACCCAAAAGCGGATCATCATAGCCATGGAGAAACAAATGACGCAATGCCATATCAGTCCGAAAGAACATACCCAATGCGCAACGAATCATGCAACGCCCAATTACCCATCTCGCTCAAATTCCGCTATAAAGCTCAAATGGGATCACACCATATGCGCATATAACCCACAAATCACATGTCCTCGTAACATAGAAGAGTACCTCATAGATCACTCTAGAATACGGATAAGCTCAACAACAATCGAATGACACATCTCTCAATAATAACAGTTCGGAGTCAACAATTTCGTCCCAGTGCAGAACACACATCCATGTTGGCCTAAAAATGAACCACACGTCAACTCTGGTCACCCACTGTCACACCTCCTTTTTCCGGCACCGCGAGGTGCGTAGGGAGTTTTTTTCAATTAAAGGACAGTCGAAACGGGATTGGTTTAATTATTTCAGAGTCGCCACTTGGGAGATTTAGGGTGTCCCAAGTCACTAATTTTAATCCCGAATCGAGGAAAAGAATGACTATATATTACAGTCTGCGTACCAGAAATCCGGATAAGGAATTCTGTTAACCCGGGAGAAGGTGTTAGGCATTCCCGAGTTCCGTGGTTCTAGCACGGTCGCTCAACTGTTATATTCGGCTTATTTATCTGATTTTTAATACAATTATGAACCATGTGCAAATTTTATCTTTTACCGCTTTATTATTATAATTATTATTTTTTAGGAATGTGAACATCACTTAAAACATATCTTTGGATTGTGTCACATGAAATGCACCCACAATACGAAACATATTTTATTTGATGTTTTAGGATTTAGATTTGGGTCGCATGAAATGCGCATCCGAGTTTAAGAAGGTGAAATTAATTAAATCGCGCCTAAAGAGTCTAACGCGTCATTATCTTTGGGGAAGGAAGTGAAATTCACTAAACAATCCATCCCAAATTCTAAGTAATTTTTTTTTAAATAATTAAATAAATAAATGAGATTGGAGAATCCTATAAATTTGTATTATTTACATCTATTTATTTTTAGCGAAATCCTTTAAGAATATCCTTTAATGACTACCTTTTTATTATTACTAAGTTTTTTATAAATATAAAATCAATATCTACATTCTTGAAAATGACATATTAAATAGAAGAGAAAAACAAATATTAACAGAAAGTAATAAAATTATAATCATAAATACAACATGGAATTATCGAAAAGTAAAAAAATAAAAATAAAAAAAACTAATTATCCCATAGTTGGATTAAAATTCAAATTGTTAGTAAGACTATCTATTTATTTTTAGCGAAATCCTTTAAGAATATCCTTTAATGACTACCTTTTTATTATTACTAAGTTTTTTATAAATATAAAATCAATATCTACATTCTTGAAAATGACATATTAAATAGAAGAGAAAAACAAATATTAACAGAAAGTAATAAAATTATAATCATAAATACAACATGGAATTATCGAAAAGTAAAAAAAATAAAAATAAAAAAAAATTATCCCATAGTTGGATTAAAATTCAAATTGTTAGTAAGACTTAAGCTTATTGAAACTAATTATTTACAAATACTGAAAATTGAAAGAAATAAAAATAAAAACTTGAGTACTAAATCATATTTCTAAAAATTTAAACAATTTAACATTAACTAACTTTGTTTTAATTCATCATGTCCTAATACTTGTTCGCAAACTAATTCATGTTATAACTGAAATTGACTACATGATTCGAATTAACTTATCGTTGACGAAAAACCTTATGAATAAGGAACTTAGTTAATTTTTGCCAAACTGATTCAATAACGCCATTTTTACGTTATTTCTTCTATTTTTTTATTTAAACAATTTTAATTAATAATCAGGCTTAAATATATTTCCTAATAATCTGGTAAAGGCGTTATTTAATATGTCGCTATAATATGCCTAGTTATGCCGATGACAGTGATTTACAGAATAATAATACATGAATAACCTAAATACAATACAAAAAATTAAATTAAACTAAATTAAAAATTTAACACTCCATTCTTCATTTCAGCTTACAAAATGCCAAAATTACAGTTGTGTACCTGATATTGTCAATATAAGAAGAAGAAAGTCAGCAACGTAATACGTAACACAGCAACAACAACAATAACCAGCAATAACCAGTCAACGAAAATCCCAGTGACAGCTTTGAAAAATTCAAAATAAAATCCAGGAATGCCGAAAATAATGGACAGAAACCAAGGGAAATTTTCAGATTTTTGAAAGGCTAGTTAATCTTCAACCCTTAATTTCTACACCTGTATACCAGAATATTTATCAAGTGTGTACTACTTTCTCTTCTAATTTTCAACTTTTTTTTTTCTTTGTATGTTTTTCTTTTCTTGAGAGTTTCAAGGAATTTTCTATCTCTTAAATGTTCAGCCATTTTCTCTCTCTTATTTTCAGATTTGTTTCTCTCTCCCGTTTTTTTCCTCTCTGTGTATTTCTCTTGTCCTCCCTTTTTATTCTGATTTCAAGACTTCTTATAACCCATCCCATAAATCTTTTAATCAATTAAAATCAACCCATTTTCTCTACCAAACCCATTATCTTCCCACTCATCCCCATTATATTAAATAAACATATCACACCACCCCATTTCATTTTGTCCCCCATGCTTCATTTAAAATAATGCAAGATTCCCTTTAAATTAAATCTTGTCCCCCCTTTATATTAAACAACTATATCACAACCCACCCCATTTCATTTTGTCCCCCATGCTTCAAATAAACAATTTCAAAATGTACAATTCCTAAACTACCCCCTCCGACCTTACTGAAATTACCAAACTACCCCTGAACGTAATACAAATTTACCAAACTACCCATCAGCTATAACACATCAATTAATCAAACTTAACCAAAATATAGACAATATGATCAATTTCTAACAATGTTCAAACAACAATATGAACACGGATGAACATCATAACAACAATATCACATGAACACGATTTTAACAACATTTCAACAACAAAGCACATGAACATGATTTCAACAACATTTCAACAACAAATCACATGAACACAAATTGAACAACAAAGAACAACTAAAATTTGATTGAACAATATTTTAGCAACAAACAATCCTATTTTCGGATTCAACAACAACAACAAACAAGTATATTTTGATTTCTAAATTCAATAATATTGAACTTAAAATCAACTACTCTAACAACATTACAACAACAATTCCTATATTAAACTTTATGAGACAAATTCAAGAAATAATCACAAATGGTAAACAAGAAATCAAACTATACAAAATTCGGATTCAAGATCATCCAAACAAAGTATGAACATGAATGAATCTATTTTAACACAATAAACATGGCAGATTAAACGATTAAATCAATATATTTCCTTTAACACAACTAAATTCTTTTTAGACAAATAACAAGATTGACGAATAAACAATTATGAACTTAAGCTTGAACTTAACAATATTAACAATTTCCAACAATACATAAACACATGAAACAAATTGAAGAAATAGTTAATTAAATTTCAATTTGAATCTAACAAACATCAAACTAACAAATATTCACTTAAACAATAATACAAACATAAAATGAATATGAAAACAACTAATTAAACTTCTATTTTGAAATCTGAAAATTAATTTAACAAAGCACATGAACATGAACAAACTAGAAAAATGATTTCAACGATGAACAACGAACAAAACAAGAATTGAATTCTTTAACAATTTTAACTTCGAGAAATATAAAAACGAAATATGGACAAAATAAAACTCAAAAACAACTAACCGAAGATGAATCAACGAAGAACTTTGATTGTAAACAAATCTGTCCGAGCCTCGACCAAAGCTCGAACAAATGACGACGAAGACGAAGAGAAGATGAAGGCAAAAAACAGCAGCAGCGACAAGCATGTTTGGTGAAGGTCGACGAGTTGTTCGTCGTCGATGGAGCAGTGGAAACGCAGCAACAATGGAGGACAAAAAGCAGCAACAATGAAGGACAAAAAACAGCAGCAATGGAGGACAAAAACAGCAGCAATGGCGGACAAAAAGGACGCAGCAGCGGCGACATGGATGACACAGAAATAGCTGCGACGATGGTTGTTTGGACGCGACGAAGATGGTGTAGCTGCTGGGAGTCATTGCTGCTCGTCATGGCTGCTCGTTCATGGCTGCTTGGGGCTGTTTGAAGTCGCCCATGACTGGACGTGGTGAAGAAGACGACGACGAAGAAACAAGGGGGGGGACAACCATGGATGTCGAAGTTTGAAGGTGGTCATTTGGTTTTAATGGCGGACGGGGGTCGATTTGGGTGGTCCGACGAGGGGTTGTGCGTGTGTGAGTGTGATGTTGGGCAGCCATGGTTGAGCTTTGAGGGGGAAGCCATGGATGACCTTGGAGAAACTTGAGGAAGAAGAAGAAGGTAGGAGGGGGGCGGATGACTTCTTAGTCTTTTTAGGGTTTTTTCTTCTTGTTTCTTTTGTTTTGTGTTGTAAAATGTAAGACAAAGGGGTTTGGGTCTTTTGGGTTATGCACTGGGTCGACCCAGTTCGAAATGGACTGGGTCGTAGGGAAGATTGGGCTATTTTTTGGGCCTATAGCTTGAAATTGAAGAAGAGGCCTAATTCCGACTTTCTTTATATTTTCGCTCTCTTTTCTTCTTTTATTTTTCTAAAACTAAATTATAAAAATACTTAAACTATTATTAAGAACTAAATTAAGTTATAAAGGCGCAAATTAACTCCCAATAACAATTAACGCACAATTAAGTATTAATTAAGCATAAAATTGTATATTTGGACATTAAATGCTAAAAATGCAAACGATGCCTATTTTTGTAATTTTTAATTTTTGTAAAACAATTTTAATTACTATCAATTGTAGAATTAAATCCTACATGCAAAATGCGACATATTTTTATATTTTTTATTAATTTAGCGAATAAACACGCACAGACAAATACAAATAATTCTTCAAAATATCACAAAATATCACAAAATTACACACCAAAGAAAAATCATTTTATTTTTGAATTTTTTGGGAGTAATTCTCTTATAGGGCAAAAATCATGTGCTTACACCCACAACGGATAAATAACCTTCCGAAGGTTCACAAGGACTGAATCATAGCACAAATTATCATCTGCCTAGCTTACCCACATATTTACAGTCCACAACTGCAAAATTATTTATGAGAACCCCCAGTCTCCAAATCTGTAAAGGAAACAAATTACCATATTTGATCCCAACTCCACCGCCCAAATATCTAACACATCCCTGCTACTCGATCATTCCACGAGGGGTACTTCTAAAAATTCTTCTGTGCCACCAAGCCAACCTTGAATATTAGCAGTCGATCAGACCAGATAGTGCCGCAATACCAATAAAGCATCCATAACTCAAAAACATCTCCCTTTCTGAAATGTATACCCCTCATCAAGCCGCAACAATCAGTGATCTCATTTATCTTGTCATCTAAAGCTGTCCATGCTGCCTAAGAATTTATGACTTCCTTTCAAAACTGAACCATGACCTTACACATGCAAATCTCAACCCCACACAATATACCGCATATACCGTACCATCCAATGATAATTATGAGAACTTCGCAATCCACTCCAAGCTACAAGCAACTACGTACTTTACCAGCCAAGAACTTTTCCATTTGATCTTATCTAGGAGAAAATCATTATACATCCCATGCTCCTCATGCCAGTAGAAAATATACATCTCTAACAGTGGTAGAAACTATCAAGAACTCTCCGAAGTCTAGTTGCACAATACCAAACCGTCAGAACTAAATCCCTCTAGTTCAACCAAGCTATACAAGCCACTAAAACCCAAGAGCATTGCCGTGAAACACCTGTAGAAACTCATTACCTCGTAAGTACCCAATGAACTAATCATAACCCTTGCTATGCCGATTCGACTTACTTTCAAGCTGTCTTTTTCTCTGAGTTCCTTCCGAATCACCTTCAAATTGATATGTTTCCTTGCTAGTACACCACTATCCTTAACTAAAACATGCCCCATGAACTTTTGCTAAAAATCACATCGCCCTAAGGCTCATAAACCCTCACATTTCTCTGAAGCACCCCACAAAGTACAACAACCAAGTTACCCGCTCTGAAAAGACCTTCTGCAAATCTAAAGTCATTACCTTAAACTTCTTGATACTGATATGTAGAAATCCATAAATGATATAGAAATACCACGAGTCTGGACACCCTCCAATGCAAACCTTAGTTTCTAGCCCAAGTATACAACCTGAAAATCTCCAATTATTACAGGAAAAATCCAGAACCCATTAGAACCATTCTCGAGAGTCGTCCACTCTAACACCCAGAATGTAACCTTACCTTAATATAACCAAGCAATTTCCTGCCCTATGCACCGTACATCCTTTGCTAATAACAACTCAAGTCATTCCATGATTATCATACACCCATAAAGCATAACATAACCTTTATTGAAATTTCTTTTACTTGAGCCATCCTCGGCCTCAACCTCTGTACGTCATAACTGATTCACCCATACGCCTCAAACTGGAACCAACATAGCACATAACCGTGCAATTAATTAATCAATAGAAGACTCCCTACTTGGCCCAAAGCCACAGATCAAGGCACACAATAACTAATAATACATATACTCTATTGCTGACATAATACCATAGTAAGATTAAATTCAATGCTCGTGAAACACAGGCCTTCTAGTTCTTTAAATCTTTTGCAAATCTTGCATTCTCCCTCATAACAGTCAAGCCCACTCTCTTAGTCAACCCAAATTCAAATTGCAACACATATATTTCATTGGTAACAGAGATCTTCCAATAAACGACTTAAAGGATCACGCAATCTTCAGAACAATCCGCAGGAGATAGGCCACCTGCCTCGCCTCAAACTAACATCTCTTTACACCCTTCCACCGTCATAACATTTTGCAGTCACTTAATCTTCCTGAATCTGAACTCAAATCGCAACATGAAATTTACTTAACTCCCCAACTAGGCAACATGAAAAGGTCTTTCAACCCACTTACAACTCGGGCTATACATCAAATCACGATAGAAATCAAACACCGGATGGTTCTTACTACCCTCAAGCAGACCCTTCTTGTCTCGTTCAAATCATATGCACACATCTCGCAGTCACATAGCTATCCAGTCATCACACCCACTAATAGGGACACTATCGGACATACAGATCCAAAAGCAAGTACTTACACAATCAACACCTCAATGCTCAAGCTATAGGCAAAAACCCGGCCTCAAGTCCTACAGAATAGCCCAACATCAACACACAGAGATCACATCTCGCCCCTCGATCAGGGAATCACAAGCAATCGATGCAAATCTGATACAGAGCGCTCATGTGTGCATACGAACGCATGGAAGGAATTCAAAGAGTTACATTTCAAGCTGAATCAAGGACGCATGATAAGAGTTCAAGAATGTGAAGTTTTTCCTAAAGGTTCTGCAGCCTCCCGAGGATAAGTACAGACGTCTCCGTACCGATCCACGAGACTCTACTAAACCTGCTTATGACTCGTGAGACCTATGTAACCTAGGCTCTAATACCAACTTGTCACGACCCAAAAATCTACCCGGTCGTGATGGCACCTATTGTGAAACTAGGCAAGCCGACACAACTCCTGAATCAATCATTATTCAATAAAAGTTATTTTTATACCATTTATTAATCGATAGTCTCATTATGTAAATTTAAAAGAACAGTGCAGAATAAATACACAAGCCCGACATCGGGGTGTCACTAGACATGAGCATCTACGAAAAAAATTGAATACAACGAAGAGTCTAAAAATAAACTAAATATAGTCTAATGAAAACAAGAGGGAGAGAAGTTGTGCTACGAACGCCAGGCAACTACCTTGCTAAACTCCGATGACTCTGCCTCTGAGCGATCAACACCAGCTACCGGGTTCAGAAATACCTGAATCTGCACACAAGGTGCAGGTAGTAATATGAGTACTCCAACTCAGTAAGTAATAAAAGTAAATAAAGTCTGAGCAGTAAGAAATCACGTAAACCACATCATGGCACCACAGAGGAGTTCACACATTTCCAAAATAGGATACAAATAAAATCATCTCGTTCAACTCCCATTTCGAGGAAAAAACCTTTGAAAATGCCATTCTAACAGTTTTCAGTAGAAGTTCAGTGAAATTTATAGTGAAAGTGATGAAAATCATAATCAGCCCCTTGTCCAAAACATAATTCGTATACAAACCTCGGGTAAACAGAAATTCATAACTATTTTGTAACTTGAAAATCTCAGTGGAAATAACAAAGCTAAATCAGTGACTAGATTCCGAATACATTGTAAAAACTTCAGTTTTTAGGAAAGTCATTTAAAAATATTTGTTTAACATTTTTCAATAGAGGCTCGATCTAAAGATGAGTGAAAGTAGTAATTAAATCAACATATTCAATAGAAACTCACTTAAGGAGGAGTGAAACCAGTAAGTTCATAAACAGGCCCTTCAAGCAAAGCATCACTCGTATACATGTATATATAGCCCCTTAGGCAAGCCTCTTAGTCACTCATGTCTTAACTCTTATCAATCAGCGCTCACACTCAGCACTCACGCTCAATAGGTACCATATAATAACCGATGCGGCGTGCAACTCGATTTGTATATCGCTGCGGCGTGCAGCCTGATCCATATATATAGTCGACTGCGCTCACTATGGGTATGCAGACTCCGGAGGGGCTCCTACAGCCCAAGCGCTATAGCGTTGCGGCGCGTAGCCCGATCCAACATATCGCTGCGGTGTGCATCTCGATCCATATATTGCTGCATCGTGCAGACCGATCCATATATATATATATATATATTGCTGCGACGTACAGCCCGATCCATAAATATTTAATCCTCACAACCAGGCCATCGGCCTCTCTCAGTCATTAACCTCACACTCAGACCCTCGGTTTTTCTCAATCATTACCTCACAATCAGGCCTTCGGCCTCTCTCAGCCATCAACCTCACAAGTCACTCAGATTATCAGTCAAAAACATGACATTCAGCTCAAGAATATCATTTATAATGTCAAAATTGAGTAAATAAGGCTGAGTTAAGAAATCAGTAAAATACAACATGACTAAGTACAATTATTAATTCAAAACAGTGAGGAATAGTAGTAAAAACCCCATAAAGGTTTGAAACAGTTGGCACAAGGCCTAAATATAGCATTTAGCCCAAAACATGATAATAACAAACAGTTTTCAATCAAATACATAGTTAAACAGTCACACGGGACGGACTAAGTCACAATCCCCAATGGTGCACGACCCCACGCTCGTCATCTAGCGTGTGCGTCACCTCAAAATAACACAACAATGTGAAATCCGGGGTTTCAAGCCCTCAGGACAACATTTACAATCATTACTTATCTTTATCCTCCAAACTCTAGCCCGCGATGCCTTTGCCTCTCAAATTAGTCTCCAATTGCCCCGAATCTAACCAAAATCAGTTCTACATCATTAATACATGCCAAAGGAAGAAAGACCTAGCGAAAATAATCGAATTAACTCAAAAATCCTGAAATTGGCCAAACTCGACCTACGGGCCCACGTCTCAGAATCCGATAAAAATCACATAAATAGAATCCTCATCCTCCCATGAGTCTATACATATCTAGATCATCAAAATCGGACCTCAAATGACCCCTCAAATCCCCACTCAAAGGTCTCTTAATCACAAGCCCTAATTACCCATTTTGCATTAATTTTTCCCAAAATTTTACCCCACTAATTAGGGCTTTAATCACATATAAACGAGTTATGAAGTCAAGAATCTTACCTCCAAGAGATTACCCTTTGGTTTCCTCTAGAATCCCTCTCAAAAGCTTCAATCCCGTTAAAAAATGGTGAAAAAATGAAGAAGGGTCGCAGATTGACTATTTAATACTGCCTAGGTCATTAGTACACTATGATCGCAGGACCACCCACGCGATCGCGAAGAACAAACTCACAACATCTAAATTTTACTCACTGCGATCACACACTTGCCCACGCGATCGCGAAGCTGCAACCCACTGACCGATGTGATTGCATACTCCCTCACGCAGTCGCGAAGAACAGCTGCTCTACCTCACACGCCCCTCTTTTCTACTACGCAATTGCAAGGAGACCCATGCGATCGCACTGCTCAAGACTGCCCAACCTATGTGATCACAAACCTTCTTATGCGATCGCATATAACAAATCTGCCTGCCTCAATCCTTTCTCTACGCAATCGCAACAATTACCCCGCGATCGCGATTGAGGGAAATCTGCTTCTAAAACAACAGAAAAACAGTAGCTCCCCAAAGGCCAAAATTGTCCGTTTGAGCATCCGAAATACACTCGAGCCCCGCGGGACCTTAACCAAATATACCAACGCATCCCATAACCTCATTCAAACGTAGTCGAGCCATTGAAACACCAAAATAATACCAAAAACACCAAAAGCACATCAAATTCAAGCCTATGAACTTTGAAAATTCTAAATTCCACAAACGATGCCGAAACCATCCAAAACACCTCCGATTGAATTGAAAATTTGCACACATATCCAAAATGACATTACAAATCTTCTCCAACTTCCGAAATTCCATTCTGACCCCGATAGCCTATTTTTCACTGCTGACCGGAAATCGCCAAAAACTAGCTTTCGCCAAATCAAGCCTAATTCTACTCCGGATATCAAAACCTCATTTCTGTCACACACTTAAGTCCAGAATAACCTAACAGAGCTAACCAAATCATAAAAATTCCAATCCGAGATCATATACTAACAAGTCAAAACTTGGTCAAACCTTTTAGATTTTAAGCTTCAAACGGAGAACTGTTCTTCCAAATTCATTCTGATTGCCCTGAAAACCAAAACCAACGATTTACATAAGTCATAATACATCACACGGGGCTAGTCATGCCCGAGAACTGGCGAGCGAAGTGCAAAAGCTCAAAACGACCGATCGGGTCATTATATCCTCCTCCAATTAAACATACGTTCGTCCTCGAACGTGCCCAGAGTTGTTCCGAAAACCATTAATCGCTGAGTAACCTTACCATGCACATACCCGGGGCTGGTCCCATGTCACCCTATCTCATATAGGTCTGATAACACAGTGAAACTAAAATTTCACAATCCAACCTAACCCATAAACCTTTGAACCACATTTCCACTTCTGAAGTCATATATAAGGTGAAAACCTCACATTTATACTCTAAATAAGTCCGAACAAGCTGTATCAACCATATCCGTACCCAAGAAGCAATTACATGATATACCACATAGCTCAGACACTCATAGCGATAACTTCTAATCACAACAAGTGCCCAAAACAACCGAATACCGATAATAAACCTCTTATTAAATAAAGCCTAATGATGAATGAAACACGCAGAAAGTCATAACCATTCCTCAGATCAAACCTTCATGGAACTCCCTCTCCTTTGGCAAGAACCATAGTAAATCTTTTAAACCGAACCTCGATATTATCCTTCCAACATGCTGAAACCGAATCCGTCTATATTCATTTTAGATCCCAACGATCTCATCTAATCCAACACAATACACTGGTGACATGACACATCAATACCATCTAAAACCATAACTCGTGCAATTCGCGCACCAATAAGAAACAACCCCGAACATACTCAAACCATGAGAATGACTCAAATTAGAGAGCTGTACCGTAAGCTCGACTGTACCACCACAACACAATGCTGAGAACCCATCACACGTCGTAGACACATAACACACGAATCCAACTTGAAGGATCATATCTCGACATAACTTTGGCGCAATGTGCGACCCTATCCAAACACTGGTTCCCATGAGACACCTCAAATCACCATGCTCAAAATCATCAACCAAGCACACTTTGATACCTAGCACCCAAAAGTGAATCATCATAACCATGGAGAAGCAAATGACGCAACGCCATATTACTCCGAAAGAACTTACCCAATGCGTAAGGAATCATGCAACGCCCAATTACCCATCTCGTTCAAATTCCGCTATAAAGCTCAAATGGAATCGCACCAAATGCGCATATAACCCACAAATCACATCTCCTTGTAAACACAGAAAAGTAACTCATAGATCACTCCAGAACACGGATAATCTCAACAACAATTGAATGGCACATCTCTCAACAATAACAGTTCGTAGTCAATAATTTTGTCCCGGTGCAGAATACACATCCATGTTGGCCTACCAATGAACCACACGTCAACTCTGGTCACCCACAACAGATAAATAACCCTCCGAAGGTTCACAACGACTGAATCATGGCACAAACTATCATCTACCTAGCTTACCCACATATTTACAGTCCACAATTGCGAAATAACCTGTTTATCAGAACCCCCAGTTTCCAAATCTGTAAAGCAAACAAATCACCATATTTGATCCTAACTCCACCGCCCGAATATCTAACACATCCCTGCTACTCGATCATCCCACGAAGGGTACTTCTAAAAATTCTTCTGTTCCACCAAGCCAACCTTGAATATCAGCAGTCGATCAGACCAGATAGTGCCGCAATACCAATAAAGCATCCATAACTCAAAGACATCACCCTTTCTGAAATGTATACCCTCATCAAGCCGCACCAATCAGTGATCTCATTTATGTAGTCATCTGAAGCTGTCCATGATGCCTAAGAATTTATGACTTCCTTTCAAAACTGAATCGTGACCTTACACATGTAAATCTCAACCCCACACAACATACCACATATATCGTACCATCCAATGACAATTACGAGAACTTCGCAATCCACTCCGAGCTACAAGCAACTACGTACTCAACACGCCAAGAAGTTTTCCATTTGATCTCATCTAGGAGAAAATCATTATACATCCTATGCTCCTCATGCCAGTAGAAAATATATATATCTAACCGTGGTAGAAACTATTAAGAACTCTATGAAGTCTAGTTGCACAATACCAAACCGTCAGAACTAAATCCCTCTAACTCAACCAAGCTACGTAGCCACTAAAACCCAAAAGAATTACCGTGAAACACCTGTAGAAACTCATTACCTCGTAAGCACTCAATGAACTAATCATAACCCTTGCTATGCCGATTCGACCTACTTCCAAGCTGCCTTTTCTCTGAGTTCCTTCCGAATCACCTTAAAATTGATATGTTTCCTTGCTAGTACACCACTATCCTTAACTAAAACTTGCCCCACGAACTTTATCTAAAAATCACATCTCCCTAAGGCTCATAAACCCTCGCATTTCTCTGAAGCACCCTACAAAGTACCATAGCCGAGATACCTGCTCTGAAAAGACCTTCTGCGAATCTAAAGTCATTACCTTAAACTTCTTGATACTGATATGTAGAAATCCATAAATGATATAGAAATACCATGAGTTTTGACACCCTCCAATGCAAACCTCAGTTTCTAGCCCAAATATACAACCTGAAAATCTCCAATTATTACAGAAAAAATCCTGAACCCATTAGAACCATTCTCGAGAGTCGTCCACTCTACTCAAACCTCACTTAGATTGATCAAACAAACCGGACGACCTGTGATCCAATCCCCAACACCGCAGAATGTAACCTTACCTTAATACAACCAAGCAACTTCCTGCCCTATGCACCGTACATCCTTTGCCAATAACAACTCAAGTCATTCCATGATTCTTATACACCCATAAAGCATAACATAACCTTTATTGAAATTTCTTTTACTCGAGCCATCTTCGGCCTCAACCTCCGTACGTCATAACTGATTCACCCATATGACTCAAACTGGAACCATCATAGCACATTACCGTGCAATCAATTAATCAATAGTAGACTCCCCCACTTGGCCCAAAGCCACAGATCAAGGCACACAATAACTCATAATGCATATAATCTATTGCTTCCATAATACCATAGTGAGATTAAACTCAATATTTCATTAGGTCGTGAAACACATGCCTTCTAGTACTTTAAATCTTCCGCGAATCTCGCATTCACCCTCATAACAGTCAAGCCCACTCTCTTAGGCAACCCAAATTCAAATTGCAACACATATATTTCACTGGTAATAGAGATCTTCCAATAAATGACTTAAAGGATCCGCAATCTTCAGAACAATCCGTAAAAGATAGCCTACCTGCCTCGCCTCAAACTAATATCTCTTTACACCCTTCCACCGTCATAACATTTCGCAGTCACTTAATCTTCCTGAGTCTGAACTCATATCGCAACATGAAATTTACTTCACTCCCCAACTAGGCAACATGAAAAGGTCCTTCAACCCGCCTACAACTCGGGCTATACATCAAATCACGATGGAAATCAAGTACCGGATGGTTCTTACTACCCCCAAGCAGACCCTTCTTGTCTCGTTCAAATCATATGCACAAATCTCGCAGTCACATCATACTCATCACATAGCTCTCGAGTCATCATACCTACTAATAGGGACACTATCAGAGATACAGATCCAAAAGTACGTGCTCACACAATAAACGCCTCAGTGCTCAAGCTATAGGCAAAAACCAGCCTCAAGTCCTCCAGACTGGCCCAACATCAACACACAGAGATCACATCTCGCCCCTCGATCAGGGAATCACAAGCCATCAATGTACATCTGATACAAAGTGCTCATGTGCGCATACGAACGCGTGGAAGGAATTCAAAGAGTTACATTTCAAGATGAATCAAGGATACACGATAAGTGTTTAAGAATGTGAAGTTTTTCCTAAAGTTTCTGCAGCCTTGGGAGGAAAAGTACAGATGTATGTGTACTGATCCGCGAGACTCTACTAAACCTGCTCATGACTCGTGAGACCTATGTAAACTAGGCTCTGATACCAACTTGTCGTGACCCAAAAACCGACCCGATCGTGATGGCGCCTATCGTGAAATTAGGCCAGACGACACAACTCCCGAATCAACCATTATTCAGTAAAAGTTATTTTTATACCATTTATTAATCAATAATCTTATGATGTAAATTTAAAAGAATAGTGCGGGATAAATACACAAGCCCGACATCAGGGTGTCACTAATCATGAGATCCTACGAAAAAAACTGAATACAACGAAAAGTCTGAAAATAAACTAAATACAGTCTAATGAAAACAAGAGGGAGAGAAGTTGTGCTACGAACGCCGGATAGCTACCTTGCTAAACTCCGATGACTCTACCTCTGAGCGATCAACACCCGCTACTGGGTTCAGAAATACCTGAATCTGCACACAAGGTGCAGGGAGTAATGTGAGTACTCCAACTCAGCAAGTAATAAAAGTAAATAAAGTCTGAGTAGTAAGAAATAACATAAACCACATCATGGCACCACAGAGGATACCGCACGTCTCCAAAACATGATACAAATCAAATCATCTCGTTCAACTCCCATTTCGAGGAAAAATCCTTTGATAATGTCTTTCTAACGGTTTTCAGTAGAAGTTCAGTGAAATTTATAGTGAAAGTGATGAAAATCATAATCGGTCCCTCGACCAAAATATAATTCGTATACAGCCCCTCGGGCAAACAGAAATTCATAACTATTTCGTAACTTAAAAATCTCAGTGGAAATAACAAAGCCAAATCAATGACTAGATTCCGAATACCTTGTAAAAACTTCAGTTTTAAGGAAAGTCGTTTAAAAATATTTGTTAACATTTTTCAATGGAGGTTCAGTCTAAAGATGAGTGAAAGCAGTAATTAAATCAACATATTCAATAGAAACTCACTTAAGGAGGAGTGAAACCAGTAAATTCATAAACAGGCCCCTCAAGCAAAGTATCACTCGTATACATGTATATATAGCCCCTCGGGCAAGCCTCTCAGTCACTCATGTCTCAACTCTTATCAATCAGCACTCACGCTCAATAGGTACCATATAATAACCTCTGCGGCGTACAACCCGATTCATATATCGCTGCGGCGTGCAGCCCGATCCATAAATATATAATCCTCACAACCAGGACCTCGGCCTCTCAGTCACTAACCTCACACTCAGACCCTCGGTCTTTCTCAGTCATTACCTCACAATCAGGCCTTAAGCCTCTCTCAGCCATCAACCTCACAAGTCACTCGGACTATCAGTCAAAAACAGGGCATTCAGCTCAAGAATATCATTTATAATGTTAAAATTGAGTAAATAAGGCTGAGTTAAGAAATCTGTAAAATACAGCATGACTTAGTATAATTATTAAGTCAAAACATTGAGAAATAGTGTAAAAACCTCATAAAGGTCCGAAACAGTTGGCACGAGGCCCAAATATAACATTTAGCGCAAAACATGATTATAACAAATATTTTTCAATCAAATACGTAGTTAGATAGTCACACGGGACGGACTAAATCACAATCCCCAATAGTGCACGACCCCACACTCGTCATCTAGCGTATGCATCACCTCAAAATAACACAACAATGTGAAATCCGGGGTTTCAAACCCTAAGGACAGCATTTACAATCATTACTTACCTCTATCCGGTCCAAACTCTTGCCCGCGATGCCTTTGCCTCTTGAATCAGTCTCCAATTGCCGTGAATCTAACAAAAATCAGTTCTACATCATTATTACATGCTAAATGAACAAAGTCTAAGCGAAAATAATCGAATTAACTCAAAAATTCCGAAATTGGCCAAATCTGACCCCGGGCCCATATCTCGGAATTCGATAAAAATCACATAAATAAAATTCTCATCCTCCAACGAGTCTATACATATCAAGAACATCAAAATCGGACTCAAATGGCCCCTCAAATTCCCACTCAAAGGTCTCTTAATCTCAAGCTCTAATTACCGATTTTGCACTGATTTTCCCAAAATTTTACCACTGATTAGACCTTTAATCATATATAAACAAGTTATGACGTCAAGAATATTATCTCCAAGAGATTACTATTTGGTTTCCTCAAGAATCCCTCTCAAAAGCTTCAATCCCGTTCAAAAATGGTGAAAAAATGAAGAAGGGTCGCGGATTGACTATTTAATAGTGCCCAGGTCATTAATACACTGCGATCGCGGGACTGCCCACGCGATCGCGAAGAACAAACTCACAGCCTCCAAATTTTACTCATTGCGATCGCACACTTGCCCACGCGATCGCAAAGCTGCAACCCACTGATCTATGCGATCGCATACTCCCTCACGCGTTCACGAAGAACAGCTGCTCCACCTCACGCGCCCCTCGTTTCTACTACGCGGTCGCAAGGAGACCCACGCGACCGTACTGCTCAAGAGTGTCCAACCTATACGATCGCAAGCCTTCTTACATGATCACATAGAAGAAACCTGCCTGCCTCAATCCTTTCTCTACACGATAGCAACAATTACCTCGTGATCGCGATTAAGGGAAATCTGCTGCTAAAACACCAGAAAACCAGCAGCTCCCCAAAGGCCAAAATTGCCCGTTTAAGCATCCAAAATATACCCGAGACCCCGGGACCTCAACCAAATATACCAACACATCCCATAACTTCATTAAAACTTATTCGAACCATCGAAACACCAAAATAATGCCAAAAACACCAAAATCACATCAAATTCAAGCCTATGAACTCTGAAATTTCTAAATTCCACCAACGATGTCGAAACCATCCAAAACACCTCCGATTGACTTGAAAATTTGCACACATATCCAAAATGACACTACGAATCTTCTCCAACTTTCGGAATTCCATTCCGACCTAGATAGACTATTTTTCACTGCCTACCGGAAATCGCCAAAAACTAGCTTTCGCCAAATCAAGCCTAATTCTACTCCGGACATCAAAACCTCATTCCTGTCACGCTCCTAAGTCCCAAATGACCTAACAGAGCTAACCAAATCATAAAAATTCTTATCCGAGATTATATACTAACAAGTCAAAACTTGGTCAAACCTTTCAGATTTTAAGCTTCAAACTGAGAATTGTCCTTCCAAATTCATTCCGATTGCCCTGAAAACCAAAACCAACGAATTACATAAGTCATAATACATCACACAGGGCTAGTTATGCCCGAGAACTAGCGAGCGAAGTGCAAAAGCTCAAAACGACCGATCATGTCGTTACATGTACAACCAGTGCAATAAATTTACACGTAATTATTCATATTAAGCTTGATGAATTGCATTTTACATCATTATTTTTGTATTTAACTTAAACTCTTATTTCTTAAGTTATAATTCAACTTACATATAATAAATGATTATCTATAATTATCTTTTAAGTAACTTAGTAGTGTAAAGAAGTATTTAACTTAAAATCTTATTTTTCAGGTTATTAATTATTCCCCTTAATATACTACTGCTTAACAACTATAATTATCTTTTAAGTAATTTAATAGTGTAATTTTTTTTAAACTATTAGTATATAAATTTAAGTTCAAAATTGCGAGTTCTTTTTTTTAAAAAGAATTGTGGGCTTTTGAAAGCTAATTACCTGCTCAGCAAATGGAGTAGGAGGAGTAACTTTGAGAGTTTTCATGAGATCATCATATGTGGAGAGACGGGGCTCAAATACAAACATGCCAGCATGCTATAACAACGTAGCCACATAGTTAGCAGAAAAAAGCTCTAGTTATAAATATTGATATCAGCAACCAATTAATGTATATCATAACAATAACATTTATATTAAAATGTATATCACAACTTTATTCGTTTTCTATGTGTATATCAAAATGTATATCACAACTTTATTTTCATCTTTGTATATCTAAAATATACAATTATAAATGTAGTTGTTCATAATTTAATGTTGTCGCTTTATCCAAGTGTATAACATAAAAATAATTGTATTTTTTTTTATATATTATAGTGTATAACACATGAAATAATGTGTATAACAAAATGTATACCACAAGTTTATTTTCTTTCTATTTATTTTTCTTCTTTTTATTCTTAGTGTATAACACATAATTTCTTATGAATATACATAAATATTATGCAAGAATTTTCAAACACGAAGTTTTGAAGTTGAATCACAAAGTAATTTATTTTTTTGAAAATACAACCAAGACATTAGCAGATTATTATACAAAAATACCACTGTATTAGTGATAAACTTTTTGTAGCAAAATAAATAAATGTAATTAATTTAAACTTATTAGTCAAGGCATTATTTTGTCACAAAAAGCCAAAACTGACATATAATTGCCCAAACTAAAACTGAATAAGATATTTGGAAGACTAGAGAGGGAAATTTTGAATTACTAACTGAGAGATTATCAGAGAAATAAAAGGGAATTGCTGGCAAGTAGTGAACGAGGGGCGAGGGGGGACAACGAACAAGAAGGGAGAGGGAAGCAGAACAAGAAGAAGAGGGAGGGTGGGGAGCCGCGTACAGGGGCAGCAAACTGTGAGAAAGAGTAAATAAGAAAATAAGGTTTCTATTATTCGGCTATATAATGCCAATAATTTGGGACCGCCTTTGCCAAACCTAATATAAAGTTAAAAAATTACCAATTTCCTCTCATTGCCAGCATTTAAGTCGAGTGCAGGTTTTGGGCCCAATCTTACACTGTGGTGTATGGCTCTAAATCTTTTTCACAGAAGCAGTCCATCACCCCATAGAGATACACATCTGGCAAATCAAACAAATGGTCTATGTTGTCAAACACTTGGATATCCCCATCCAAATGTACAATCTTACTATACTCCACCGATGTTTTAAAGGGCAGGGGTGTGAGGCGTATGTCCCGAGCGCGGGACCCCATGAATCATTTTTCTATTTTTAATTTATAAACTAATAAATAGCATGATAACGTCAAAATATAAAAGTTACATTAAAAATTTAAGAAAATTACAAATGATTACTCATAGAAAATAAAATATCTAGCATATTTTTATCAGCATAAACAATCAACAATGTTAATGTTACTGTTTAACCAAAAAGTAGAACTTCGGTCAAAGCTTTAATTTAGAAGAACTCGGTTTACTGATAATCAGAAATGAATAAGGGAAATTGATTTTGCTAACAATAAGATAGACAGAAAAAAACAAAGTAAACCAGTATATTCAGACGATTTCTCGTGTCCTTACAAATGACCAGTTTTCTCCTTTTTATAGTTATCTCTAAGATATACGTTTTATCTTTGTCATAATCAGGCCATTATAGACAATTAAAGGTATTAAATGTTACGTTTCATAATCATTGTAATTTAATACAAATTTTCTAACGTTTTTAGTATTTAATGCTTATTAAATACTGTATTTGTACTCTCTTGTGCTGTCAGATTCAATCTCCTTAATTTGCGGATCTAAATAGGTATGAGCATCGAGTCTTTTGTGTATCCGCTTGTGCCTCTGCTCGTGCCTCTATTCGTGCCTCTGCTCGTATCTGTTATGACTCGTGCCTATTTGCTAATCATCATTCTTTGATCAGCCTTCGTGTCATGACACGTCATCTTTCAATCACTTCAATATGTAAACTCAATTTTTCCCAATACAGATAGTCCCACACTTGCCATTTATTCATCAATCGAATATTTGGGAAGTGAATTTTATTAAAGCAGGAATATTTGCCGCCATTAATGCTATTGTAGAGTCGACGCTTCAATTGTCACTTCCATTTAATGCTTATTACACATGACATCTTTTTATTGGTTCTGCAACTTTGCAGCACTTTTTAAGGCTCTTTCATAGCTTCACCAATTACGAAGCGGCAATTTTCATTATGACCTTTCCATCATTGCACCTTTTCCTTTGACGGTTGCTTCTTAGTATAAATATAATTTTCACCTTTTTCTTTCTCACATAAAGTTCTCTGAATATTCAATTCTTGTTTACTTCTTCCTCGTACTATTATGTCTTCATCATACCCTAACCCTAGGAGCAGAAGAGGAGGTAGACTACATAATTTAGAGTCTTCATCCATACTTGGTTCTCCTCTTCCTTCATCTAGTTCCAGTCCTTCTTCCAGAACCAGAGGTTCTTTTTCTCAAAGATCTTCTTCTAGAGGTAAGGAACCCTCTGAACCTCTTCATGAACCTTCAGTAGAGGAAATAGTTCCCGTGGAACTATCTTTCTATAATGATAGAGAATCCCTTAGAAACCAAGTGTCCTCTTTGGATCGTGCTAATATCTATCCAACTCAAATCACTGAGGGTTTGATTTCTTTAGTTCATAAAGACTGTCATTGGAGTCATGACTTCCCTACCATAATTCCCAATGCGAATCAAAGAATCACCTCTTATTTAATTGGGTTTTCTTTTTTTTTATTCATACCCTTTCACATTAGGTTTCAAACCTGCTATTGACCCTGTTATCCTTAAATTCTGTCATTTTTTCGATGTCTGTTTAGGTCAAATTGGTCCTATAGTGTGGAGGGTTATTGCTTGTTTGAGGCATTTGACTAACATAGCCGGTGTGCCTTTCACTTTTGTCTATTTAATTCACCTTTACTCTCCCAGACTCTTTCGCCGAGGTGTTTTTACTTTAGTAGCAAGGAGCAAAAGAGTTCTAGTTAGTCCAGAAGATGATAGAGACCGTGGCTGGTAGGCCAGATTTGTTGCAGCCCCCACTGTTGGTTTAGTGAGTGATGAAAATGTTCCCTTCCCTGAGAAGTGGAATTTTGCACGTGAGTTTTCTTTTTAATAACTTTCTCGTACCTTTCTTCTTCAATTTTGATGATCATTATCTTAATTTTCCCCTTTCTTTTCCAGCAACCATGGAAATTGTTGATGAAATTTCTAATTTCCATAGTTGGGTATGAAAATTGTTGTATACAACCCCAATAGAGGGTAGATCTTGGAAAGCTCTCTCCCAACGGTTTGGTTGGAAAGTGAAAACTCATGGTAAGAGAGTTTTTTTTATTACTTTTTCCAGATCTTATTTTAATCCTTCTTTTTATCAAGATTTGTCGTTCGAGGTATTAGTGCTGAGGTGGTCGTAGCTTCTCGAATTTCTTTGGAAAGGGCCTAAGAGATAATTTTGGGCTTTTCATCGAAAAGAAAAGTTGTTGTTGACCAAGACTCTGAAGAAGAAGAAGATGGAGGTTCTTTGGTAAAAAGGCCACGAGCTCGTAGACGAATCATTTCTGATGATGAAGCCTCTTCCCCTCATTCTATTCCTCTTACCGAGTCCGTTGAAGCCCCGATGACGATTCCTGATGATGTTGTTCCAGCTGTTGCTCATGATTTAGTTGAGCAACTTTTTAGCTGCGGGTTTGGAAGTGAAAATTTAGATCTGATTTCTGATGAAGCACCCCTTGCTTCTTTTTTTACTCTCGTTTCTGTGATACCTCCCTTGCGAGTCGTGGCTGTTACTATTCCTCCCCAAGCTGTTTTGACTGCTTCTACAGTTCCTCCTTCGACTCCTCCTCCTTCAACTGTTCATTACACTGAGGTTGGTTCCTCAAGTAGAAGTGAAGCCATGAGGCAAGTTACCATTGAAGTTCCTGCTGAGGGCAACCTTTTGAGGAAATTAGGTCGAGTTGACGTGTGGTTGAAGCCATTGATTGGTCCAGTTGAAAGAGCTAAACTTGATGGCCACAATTCCTTGACTTTGATGAATGATATAGTGCATGCTTCTTTAAAGGTATCCCTTTTTCCAAACTTTACTTTACCTTTTTTCTATTTTCAATGTTCTCATCTTCCCCCTTACTTATTTTTTAGGTCAATCTAATTAGTATAGAGATGATGAAGAGGGTTTCTCTCTCAGAGTAATTAGCGCGTGACTACCAAGTGGAGGCGGATAATTGGAAGGAACAATTTAAAAGTCTTCAAATTGACATGGAAATATTAGAAGAAAGTAAATGTACCTTAGAGCAGCATGTAAGGGCTTTGACTTTAGAGTTGACGGTTGAAAAGGCTTCATCAAATCAAACAGGTAAAGTAAAGAATCGTCTCGAAACCTCTTTTTCTGAGCAAGTCTCCAAGGCAAGTGAAGAGATCACAGAGTTGAAGGCTCTCTTACATAAGAAGGAAGCATATGATGGTGAACTTGTGCAGACCCTGACTCAAACTCAAGAAGACCTCCGAGTATCTTCTGATAAATTTTGCTCCTTAGAAAATTCCCACACTTCTCTTCAAACTTCTTATGAATCTGCCTTGGCCGAAAATAAGAAGCTAAGAAATGAAATTGCTGTCTGGGAAAGATATTACGAAATTCTTGAAGGTAAAACTGCCATTGAAGTGAGTTGGGCATTTTTAAATTCTCGCTATGATACCCTTGTTGAAGTTAGCCAGGAGAATTTCAACTTGGAATCTAAGTTAGCCAAGATCAAAGAGACTATTGAGAAGACTCAACAGAACCAAGATTTTTCTTCTCCCGTGGCTGAAGCTTCTGGAAATGTTGAAGATGATACGGATATCCCCACTCCTTCAAGTCAAGTTGAGTCTGCTGCTGATGATGACCCTACTTCAATTCCTTCAACTTCTTAGTGTTATGATGTTTGACTTCCTTTGTGTTTTTTAAGGGTTTGTTGAAAATGTTAAGTCCCCAGACCTTTCATGGGGTGCTTTGTATAAACAACTTTTGATTTATGACTAAGTTCATACTTAGTCTTTACTTTTTAATATTAAGAAGTTTCCGTTGTTGTTCGAACTTCTGTTTTGTTTATTCTTGCCTTTATTTTTAAGGACTTACTGAATATCTTACATTTTTATTTTTCAAAAATGCTTTTTTTTACTTCATGATTACTTGAATTAATCATGAATTTTATAAAAGAGGGCCCTTTTATATTCGACACTTAATGAAGAAGACGTCTCAACATCATAATGGTATTAATGTACGATAAAAGATATAGGAATACACATGTTTTTTGGAATAACTTCGATCAGTTTTTATTTGAACTTTGTCAAGTTTTAAATAACACTTACATGTATTTAATTTACTTCTATAACTTTATCGTAACTGTTTTCCTTACAACAAATTTCAAAAAAGAAAATGAATACAAGGTTTTTACTTATAACCCGTTTCAATACATTGCCTTTACCCTAACTATGATAAGGTTTTTCTTTGGTCTTAGCTCATGACTTTGCTATGCACTTGACTCATTCAATGAGTAAACTTCTCAGACTTGAACTTTGATTATTTCCCAATCTTCTTTGCCTTCTTATACACATGTCTATGTATATTATATAGTCCCCCAAGTGTTTGAGCTTTGAAGCATGAAGTCTCGAGCACTTGATTGTTCCTCTCATTTGGTCCTTTCCCTGAAAAGAAAAAAATACACGGGACTCGGAGGTGCAATTATAGATGAAGACTACTTAACCTGTTTGAATTTCTATCAGAATAGTTGTAATACCTGGAACAGAACCAATTTGTTTAACCAAAAAGTAGAACTTCGGTCAAAGCTTTAATTTAGAAGAACTCGGTTTACTGATAATCAGAAATGAATAAGGGAAATTAATTTTGCTAACAATAAGATAGACAGAAGAAAACAAAGTAAATCAGTATATTCAGATGATTTCTCGTGTCCTTACAGATGACCAGTTTTCTCCTTTTTATAGCTATCTCTAAGATATACGTTTTGCCTTTGTCATAATCAGGCCATTATAGATAATTAAAGGTATTAAATGTTACGTTACATAATCATTGTAATTTAATATAGATTCTCTAACGTTTTTAGTATTTAATGCTTATTAAATACTGTATCTGTACTCTCTTGTGCTGTCAAATTCATTCTCCTTAATTTATGGATCTAAATAGGTATGAGCGTCAAGTCTTTTGAGTATCCGCTCGTGCCTCTGCTCGTATCTGTTATGACTCGTGCCTCTTTGCTAATCATCACTCTTTGACCAGCCTTCGTGTCATGACACGTCATCTTTCAATCACTTCAATATGTAAAGTCAATTTTTTCCAATACAGTTACTACTAAACACAAATCAAATATAACGTCTTAACTTCCAAGTAACAAGACAACCATAATTTATTAATAAATATTATTAAACAAAATATTTTACCTTCTTAAAAGTTAATAATTAATAAACTTCACTAGTGCTGTAATTTAAAATATTACTCCTTTATGAAAAAGTAAAAAATTATTTTCAAATAGCAATATAATAAAAATTTAATAATTTTGAAAGACATAAAACTAAGACATGAAGGCCAATAGTAAGTAAAAATATAAATTTTGGCTATATATTTTAGAAAAATGTTCAATTTATATTTTCACCACAATGTTATTTTCAATTAGTAAATATGCCTCACTATGAATCGTTATTTGAGTAAGTATAAAATTTTGATTCTTTACATGTAAAGATTGTTAACATTGCTAATTAGAAAAATTGACACATGATTTGAGTTAGAACTGTTGGGCTAGTCCCGAGCGTTGGGCATTAAGTGTGTTAAAGGCGTATAGTTGGGCGCTTAAGACATAAGCCTCACAAAACTAAACTCCATACGTGGGTCTCATAGCGTTTTGATAGTGCTCCGCCTAGAGACGAGTCTCAAAAAAGCATTTTAAAACGTCCATCAAAAACCAATAATTAACACCAATAAATTAAATAAACACTCCATTTATTACATATTCGACGATAATTTCCATTTTTTTACTAAAAAGAATTACCTTTAATTTGTATATTTGGAAACTCTTATAACTCTAAATATTTCATTTTATCCTTATTGAAAAAATTTCTTTTTTGATAACTAACTTTTGTATTAATCACCAAATGATATCTTTACAAGGCCATTGCTAGTTTTAACACATCTAGCCATCTCGGAATAAACAATCAACAAACTACATCAAGCATATTTACTCACATAAAAAAGGATCTATCTAAAATATAAGAGTGCACAACAATGTCTTTACTCCATGTGATGCTGTGTTCCTCGGTAGCACCTCGAAGTGCATTTAATTATCTTACATGAGATGATGGCTATTTTCCACTTCATGGCATGACACTTTTCGCTCATCCATTTTGCCTGTCCGCCCAAGACTGTCTCCTCTGTTCTTCCGGGAAAAGTCGCCTCCTTTTTTTAGGGACTTTTCCGCAAGTCCTTATCACTATTTCGCTTTCTATATAGAAGAGTGTCAATCTCCCTTACTTTATAGCTAGGTTAAGAAAAAGTATCTCAAATCTTTCCACTGGAGAATCAACTCAGGACTAGGTTAGGGGCCTTGAAAAAAGGAATATATGCAATCTCCCTTGCAGTGCATTTCAGTTTCTAATTTTCTTTTCAAATACCCTTTGATTTCTCTATCCGGATGGTACACACACAATACACAATTTTGAAGATATGAGGCTTTTATGTTCTTCCCTTAGCACAAGCTATTAGCTAATTCCAATGTTATTCCCAAATCAAAGGGCGGATCCGACACCGCTTGGTCGAAATTTTTGGCTATATAAACATATATGAAAAAAAAAACATAACTATAATATAAAAAATGACTTTTATGGCATAAAGCAGTATCAGTCGTAGTGGTGATGCTGCATTTTTCTTCCTTGATGTCTGGGATTGACCTCAGCAGAAGACATTTTTTGATTTCAAATTTTATAGCATGGTCTTTTTGAAAAAATAGAGAGTTGAACCCTCAATTTCATCATAAAATTTAATCAACTAAACCTAACTTCCACGTTCTAAAAGTAATCAAAAAAAAATATTTGAATGCATAAAGGAAATTATTTAAGCATATATATAACGTAATCTGGAACTATAATTTTAAAAAGATATTTCTATTTTTGCAATTTTGCAAATTTTAAACAAGCTTCTTCGTAATTCTAAACTTCTTATCTCTTTCGCTATTTATCCCACAATTTATTCATTTCCTTAAGTATCGATATCTTACTAAAAGTTAAGCGCATGTCCTTGTCCCAGATAGCAGGCTACATGATTTTATCTCTGGGGCCAATCCATTAATCTGTTCCACAGTCTAATCGTGAAGTCACATTCTATAAACAAGTGAACTCTTGTTTCAGGATGGTTCTGGCATAGCACACAATACTGATCCACATTCAAACTCCATTATACCAACCTATATAATTTTAGCATCTTGTCTTGAAGCTGTAACCACACAGTGAACTTGGTTTTTGGTCTACCATCATTTTTATACATCAAACACTTCCAAGACACTCTAAGAGACGCAAACAAAAGTTTCAAGTACAATTGCTTGATCAAACTCTTCTTAAAATTAGGATTACATTGTACTTGCTCCATAAATGGTCTAGTGTGATGAGCTGATAGGTCGTTTTGAGTGCTAGCCTTTATTTTCGTGTCTCGATACTTCCATTAGCTTTATTTAATATTTCTTGATTTATGTACGCAGTCCGTATTTTTTCCCGAAAGTTTTTCCGAAAAGTTTTGAAGAAAAAGAGATTTTTGACTTAAAATGGAATTTGAGTTTACTACAGTGAACATTCATGATAAATGACATCGGACGGTATTTTAACGATTTCGGTAGGTTCGTATTGTGATTTTGGACCTGCGCGTATGTCCGAAAATTAAATTCGAAGGTCCCTAGGGTGATTTGACTTCTTTTTTCAAACTTTAACAATTTGAATGTTTGAAACTTTCCAATGTTTAACGGTAAGTTGACTTTATGGTTATTGGGATCAGATTATAATTTTGGGACTTGGAATAGGTCCGTATTATTATTTTAAACTTCCCTGCAAAATTTGATGCAATTCGGAGTTGGTTTCATAGGATTCAAACACTTGGTTGTGATTTTAGAAGTTCTTGAGTTATCTTTGAAATTGTATGCATTTTGATGTCCGATTCGTAGTTCGAGATGTTATTTTGTTGATTTGATCACCGGGCGAGTTTATATGATGTTGTTACACTTGTGTGCATGGTTAGTTTGGAGCGCGAAGGGCTACAGTGAGTTTCAGACGAGTTTCATTGTGAGACCTAGGCAACCTAGTGCTCTGATACCCACTTCACGACCCAAAATACCAACCTCGGGGCCATGATGGAGCCTAATGTCACTTGCTAGACAAACCAACATTAGCTACACAATATCCAATTTAACAATTTTAAAAGAAGATTAATAAGAAGGTTGTAAAACTTCAAACATATATATAATAAACTCCAAATACGTTGTCTAGTCTAATCCCGAAATCAGGTATCATAAGTACATGAGCTACTAAAAAAGCTACAACCAAGGTCTGAAATGAAAACACAACTGCCTCACTGAAATGACAATACAAAGATAAGAAGGGAACTTCAATGTCTGTGAACGTTGTGTAGCTTTACCTCAAGTCTCTGGATGAATAGCAGTCCGAGTAATGCCTCCAAATACCATTCAAACCGACACCAGAATCTGCACAAGAAGTGCAAAAGTATAGTATGAGTACAACCAATCCCATATACTCATGTGTCGAGCCTAACTTCGACAAAATAGTGATGAGTCTATAACAAGGCATTAACTATAAACTTGTGCGAATGTAAGTGACAATAATAACATAATAGAGAACATAAGAATTAACATGAAAATCGGAACAAAAAATATATAACAGAGGGTCTTAGAACATACATCATAGATATAGAAATAACAGTAAAAAACAGTCATAACATGCCTTTTCTATTGTGGCGCGCAATCTTATCCATACATAAAATACCAATACTATTGCAGCATGCAACCTGATCCCAAATAACGTATACCAATATCTGTTGCAGCGTACAACCCGATCTCAAACAACAATACCAATATCTGTTGCGATGTGCAACCCGATCCCAAACAATAATACCAATATCTGTTGTGACGTGTAACCTAATCCAAAATATATATCATGTATGCACAAATCTACAACCAACTACGACATATTTCACAATGAAACGCAATAAAGGAATTAAACAATTAAAGGCATAAGACGGATAAAAGTGGCTATCTAACAACACACAAACACATGAGGCAAGTAAATATAGTCAGTAAATAAAGGCACGACTAGAATAAAATATATAGAAAATTAAGGCATGCAATGAACAAAACATGAATTTAGTAAGTAAGGGCAAATAACAATTAAAGCATTTAACACGTAGTAACATGGAATAAAAAGAAGGCATGAAATAATTGAGGACAACAACAAAGTAGCCCGCCCCGCATGCTTAACCCATGATAACGTATATACCCTCGTCACCTTGCATATATGTCGTCCCCACACATAAATTAATAAGCAAAATTTTCAATCAAGTCCTAATTCCTTCAAGTCAAGGTTAACTACGACACTCACCTCTTTTTGCAACCAAATGATCAACCACGACATTTCCTTTAAAATAAGCCTCCAAACCAATCGAATCTAGCCAAATATAGTTCAAGCATTTCAAAACAAGCTTTAGAAACTACCCACGAGTGAAAAAAGTTCAATCTTTAACTAATTGAAAAAGTTAACCACAGGCTTGATTGGTCAAAATACGAGATTCACACCAAATTCTGATGTTACGACCCGGATTTTCCACCCTCGGGAGTCGTGATGGCGCCTACTCGTAGAAGCTAGGCAAGCCACGAAATTAGGAATCTTTAAATCTTTTGGTTTAATCCTTTTTACAACTTATATTAACAAGCGACAGACATTTAAATAACATCGGAATATGAGATTAAGCAGAAGACTTAGACAAAATAAACCAAAATAATACGGAAATCAACATATGCCTCTACCTAGAAACTGGTGTCATAACATTCACGGACCGTCTATGACTACTACATACAATTGTCTGAAAGAAAGAAACATAGTCTATCGCGGATACAAGTGATAACAGAACATGATAATAGATAGCAAAGACGATGGGCCTGCGGACGCCTGCAGGACTACCTCGGAATCTCTGTGGACTGAAGGCTGGCTCCCAAGCTACTGATCCAATGCTGCTCCGGTATCTGCACAGAGTGCAGAGTGTAGCATCAGCACAACTGGTAAGTGCCTAGCCTAACCTCGGCGAAGTAGTGACGAGGCTAGGACCAGACTACCAAATAAACCTATGCAGTTATATAATATACAACGGAAAGTAAAGCATGAATAAACAAGTAAAGATGGGAGGGGAGAAAACATGCTTCGGGGGAATAACTGGTAAAAACAGAATATCAAGAGAATTACAAGGGAATGAAAATCCAACCACTAACAAGAATAAGGAAAACAAAGGCAGATTTCACTTTCTTTTTACATCTTGTTGCAGGCGTGCAACCCGATCCCGTTTCCTGTATCTCGTAGCAGGCGTGCCACCCACTCCCATTTCATTATCTAGTGGCAGGCGTGCCACCCGCTACCATTTCATTTATCTCGTGGTAGGCGTACCACCCGCTCCCATTTCATTATATCTTGCGGAAGGCGTACCACCCGCTCCCATTTCATTATATCTTGTGGTAGGCGTACCACTCGCTCCAATTTCATTATATCTTATGGTAGGCATACCACCCGCTCCCAGTTACAAGCCAACAATAATCACAAGGAATCCCGGCAAGGGAACAAGAGTAATATAACAACTTCCCGGCAAGGGAAAAATGATATTTCAACAACATCCCGGCAAGGGCGCAATACTATCAAAACAAACATCTCGGCAAGGAATCATTTATATCAAACAAACATCCCGGCAAGGGAACAATGGTGATAATAACATATGAAGCGCATTAAACCACAACGAAGTCATAACAATTCTAATACAAGACTCACGGGCATGCTTGACACCAGTGTATAGATACTCATCACCATGCCTATACGTCGTACTCCACAATTAACATGTAGCAAATAAGACACAACTCCTAATTCCTCAAGATAAGGTTTAGACCAAACACTTACCTCGATGCCTCGAACACAACTCAAGTTTCAATTATAGCTTTACCTCTTGCTTCCTCCACCAATTTGCTCGTATCTAGCCACAAGTTACTTAATTACATCAATAAACGCTAAATGAATCAATTTGAATGCATGAAAATGAGTTTTCCAAAGTTTTACCCAAAAAGTCAAAATCGCCCCCGGGCCCATGTGGTCAAAACCCAAGGTTCAAACCAAAACCCGATTACCCATTCCCCCACGAATTCAAATATGTAATTTGCTTTGAAATCGAACCTCAAATCGAGGTCCAAATCCCCAATTTTTGAAAAACCTAGGTTCTACCCAAAACACACAATTTCCCCCATGAAAATCATTGATTTGAAGTTGAAATCATGTTAAAAAATGTTAATGATTGAAGAAAACTAGTTAAAAATGACTTACAATTGATTTGGAGAAGAAAGGTTGTTTGAAAAATCGCCTCTTATGTTTATGGGGTTTTATAAAATGAAAATAACTGGAAATCCCGTCTATTTATACCACTCTCAGATGGACTGTGGCTGCACAGCCCTTCCTGAGGATACTGTAGTCCAGTGCCCTGTGCGGGCCACACAAAGTAGATTGCGGTCGCACAGCAGCGCCCCTGTGCAAAACACACAAAGTCGATTGCGGCCGCACAGCCCTACACCGCGCACCGCACAAGGCCGACCGCGGACCGCACTGGCGGGTTCAGAGGCTTGCAACTTCTGGTTTTAAGCTTAAAACATCCTAGAACCTACCCGAAACTCACCCGAGCCCTCGGAACTCCAAACCAAGTGCACACAAAACCTCAAAAATATCCTACGGACTTATTCGTGTAATCAAATCACAAAAATAACATCATGAGCATCAAATTAAACCTCGAGATCAATGAAATTTTCTCAAAACTTCTTTAAACATCAATTTTGCAATTTAAGTCCGAATCACGTAAAATGACATCCGTTTTTCACCAAATTCCACAGAAACATCTTAAATCATATATAAGACCTGTACCGGGCGCCGGAACCAAAATACGGGCCCGATATCATCATGTTCTAAGCAAATTTCATTTCAAATTTCTTTAAACAATTTGAGAAAACAATTTTCTTTAAAAATTCATTTCTCGGGCTTGGGACCTCGGAATCCGATTTCGGGCATACACCCATGTCCCATATTTTCCTACGGACCCTCCGGGACCGTCAAATCACGGGTCTGAGTCCGTTTACCCAAAAAGTTGACCAAAGTCAAATTTATTCATTTTACAGTCAAAACTTATTATTTTTCACAGATTTTCACATTTAAGCTTTCCGGCTACACGCCCGGACTGCCCACACAAATCGAGGTGGTGCTAAGGGAGGGTTTTAAGGCCTCAGAATGTGGAATTTAAGGTCATCACATTCTCCACCTCTAAAACAACCGTTCGTCCTCGAACGGACAGAAGAAGGAAGTACCTAAGTCGGGGAAAATATGGGGATAACGACTCCGCATATCGGATTCAGACTCCCAGGTCGATGCCTCAAGAGGCTGACCTCTCCACTGAACACGAACAGAAGGAAAACTCTTCGATCTCAACTGGCGAACTTGCTAGTCTATAATAGCCACCGGCTCGTCCTCATAAGATAAGTCCTTGTCCAACTGGACAGTACTAAAATCTAACACGTGGGATGGATCGCCGTGATACTTCCGAAGCATGGACACATGAAACACTGGATGCACAGCTGATAAGCTCGGCAACAACGCAAGTCTATAAGCCATCTCTCCTACTCGATCAAGAATCTCAAACGGGCCAATGAACCTAGGGCTAAGCTTGCCATTCTTCCCAAATCTCATCACGCCCTTCATAGGCGACACTCGGAGCAATGCCCGCTCACCGACCATAAAAGCCACATCTCGAACCTTGCGGTCTGCATAACTCTTTTGCCTGGACTGAGCTATACGAAGCCTATCCTGAATAATTCTGACCTTGTCCAAGGCCTCCTAAACCAGATCCGTACCCAACAACCGAGCCTCTCCCGGCTCAAACCATCCAACCGGAGACCGACACCGTCTACCATATAAAGCCTCATAAGGATCCATCTAAATACTCGACTGGTAGCCGTTGTTGTAGGCAAACTCTGTTAAAGGCAAAAACTGATCCTACGAACCTCTAACGTTGATGACACAAGCTCGGAGCATATCCTCCAAAATCTGAATAGTCCGCCCGGACTGTCCATCCATCTGAGGATGAAATTCTGTACTCAACTCAACCTGTGTGCCCAACGCTCGCTGAACTGCTCTCAAAAAACGCGAGGTAAACTGCGTACCTCGGTCCGAAATGATAGACACAGGCACACCTTGAAGACGAACAATCTCCCGGATATAGATCTCAGCTAACCTCTCAGATGAATAAGAGACTACCACAAGAATAAAATGCGCTGACTTGGTCAGCCTATCAACAATGACCCATACTACGTCGAACTTCCTCCAAGTCTGTAGGAGTCCAACAACAAAGTCCATAGTGATCCGCTCCCACTTCCACTCGGGAGGCTCAATCCTCTGAAATAAACCACCTAGCCTCTGATGCTCATACTTAACCTGCTGACAATTCAAACACCGAGCCACATATGCAACGATGTCCTTCTTCATTCTACGCCACCAATAATGCTACTGCAAATCCTAATACATCTTCACGGCACCCGGATGAATAGAGTACCGGGAACTATAGGCCTCATCTAAGATCAACTCTCCAAGCCCATCCACATTAGGCACACAAACGCGACCCTGAAATCTCAAAACTCCATCATCATCTAAGGTAACCTGCTTGGCACCTCCGCACTGCACTGTATCTCTAAGGACACACAAATGAGGATTATCATACTGCCGATCACGGATACGCTCCAATAATGAAGAACGAGCAACTGTGCAAGCTAGCACACCGCTGGGCTCAGATACATCCAACCTTACGAATAGATTGGCCAAAGCTTGAACATCCAAAGTGTGAGCACGTGATTTTTGTTTTACGCGACAATCGCTCCAAAAGAATTAAAAATGTATGTGTCATGCGTAATTTAAACCATGACCCGTTTGTTAGATGGAAAATTACAAAAATACGCATTTTTTCTTTTGTCCTGATTTGTTGCCGTGTTTAATTTTGCCTACTTTTAACATTTTATCCGCGGGAAATAAATATGTTAAGTGTTAATTAGTGGTGCTTGGTTTTATTTAATTAGTTTGTGTATTTAGGAAATTAGAAATAAAGAAAAAGAAGACAAAATTTGTTGTAAAATGAATTTGGGCCGTGCCCATTTCAAAATCTGGAGCCCAGTCCGAACAGCCCACCCCAGGACACAAAACGACGTAGTTTAATACCAAAACTACGTCGTTTCAAGGCCGATCCATCTCAACCATTCAAACCAAACTGATCCAACGGCCAAGATCTCACACCCCGTACCCACTAACAAACCCGACCCGTCTCACCCGGACCGAACCCAAACCCTCAAAACGACACCGTTCCATTTAAGCCTTCAGATCCAGACCGTAGATCTAGATTGATCTAACGGTCGAGGTTCACCCACCCACTAACTATATAAGCCCTTCACCATACCCTGCCCCCCCTAGCTAACACCCCTGCCTTCGTCTTCACCGAACCCATCCCCTTCAAACCCTAGCCGCCCCTGCACACCTTCACCAGAAACCCGGCGGCCTGAACGCCGGTGACCTCCACTTGAACACCATAGAACCTCCTCACCACCCTGAACATAGACCTGTCAACCGTTTGGTTCAAATCACCCCCAGGTCCTCGAATCTTCATTTGAAGATTCGAGTCAAAACTCGATCTAACCCAACCAACCCCAGTTTCATACCAGACACTCCCCGGACCCTCCTCGTGACCAAACCATACTTGGTTTGGTCCGAATCTAACCAGGGAAACACGAATCCCAGATCTAAGTTTTTGAACTCTAGTTTTCCCTGTGCATGTTCCGTGCTTTGTTCAAACCGAAGAGATTAAGGTCTAATGGACCTTAATCGAGGTGTTTCTCATCCGAGAAACACTTCGTTTAAAAGTCCATTCAACCTTAAAGAAGGTCTGTTCAAACACCAGTGGATTTTTCTGATTTTGTTCCTTAAAAAGATTTGAGGTGAGCCTTGTTTTCTTTTCTTTATTTTTGTTTTATTCCGTGTGATTTGTTTTTAAAAGTCTGTTCATATTTGTTTTGATTTTATCAATTTTGTTTGTCCACTATGCTTAAACCTCTGTGTTTGTCTAAACCCCTCCCCTCCTATTCTGATAAGGCATGTGTATTGGTTGTATTTCAAATTTGTACTGACTAACTAACTCCTCGAAGTACAATTCTGTTTTAATCAGTATAAGTCGAGTCATGGGTCCCATACTTCTGAATGTCTGATTTTTGGCTACGTTTGTGTATGTTAATGCTAATATAGTCGAGTAGACATGTGTCGTCAATTAGTTTCAACTGTCTGAACAAAGTAAATCGATTTGCTTCTGATGAACATTTGCCTTGAGTCGATTAAGAACCAGTTTTGCTTATTTATAGATTGTTTGAATTGATCAGTTAATGTAAAAAGGATTGTTTATGTTTAAATTCTGAATTGGAAGGCATGTGCACTCGTGCACAGCATGTGCATTGGTGCACCTCATGTGCCTTGTGCACAGCCTGTTTTTCTGCATTAAGAAGGCTTTTAAGTTTTAAACAATTTGACAGCATATGCTGCCAGATACATCCTATGCCCATACTTTGCTTTAGTTTAAAGAAGTATTTAAACCTTGTAAAAGTTAAATCTGCCAGGGAATGTTGATGGGGTTTAATATTTAATTAGCTAAAGTTGGAATTGAAAATGGAAGGCACATGGGAGGGGTACTGGGATATTCTGAAAACAGGCTGTTAAAAGGGATAGTTTTGAGGCTTATAAAAGCAGGGGAACCTGGGACAGAATAGAGGCAGAGATATACAGAGGGAGAATCAGAACTGAAAAAGAAAAATACACACACTGTGAGGAGTTCGGAAAGGAGAGCTGAAATACATACAAAACAGATACACATAGATAGAGAGAGATTAAGGGATAGAAGGGATACAACCAACAATCAAAAACTTTTTCCTCCTATTATTATTGGGTTTCAATTGTTCAACTTGTTCAAATCAATTCTGATTTTTTGAAATTCCAGTTGTGTCTATTAGTCGAGTGTCTTCATTGGTTTACCACTGTTTTGGTCTGTCTGGAGTTCTGATTCTACTCCACTGGGTTTTGCTGTTATTTGGCTATTGCTTTCTGTTGGCCATAGTTGCATTTCTGCACTCGAGCCTGCTTCTTGCTATATTGCCTTGCCTGCTGCTATCTTGCCCTGCTGCTGCTGCTATTTTGTTTCTTGCTGCTGCTGATTTCCCTATCTTTTTCTTCTTCTCCTTTGCATTTTCAGTGTTTCCAGGTACACATTTCAAACCCAACTTTGGTGTTAACTGTAACAATTCAAAAGCATGAAATGAAAGGAGTTTCCTGAAGAAGATTTAGATATCTGTTTTGTAAATGTTTGTGATATACTGACTTCAGATTGTATAAATTGATTAGTGTGATTCAGTAATGAAAGATTAGTTAGATAATACTCAACCAAGTTTAGCCTCTAGCTTCTTAGTTTGTAGTTGTTTGCTGGTACAAAAATGTAATGACACAATACAGAGAGGGCATGGAGAATTAGTATAGATTTTGACTAGGATTCCCGTTCAACTGAACGACATGCATAGAATAGAAATTTCCACCTTACACAAATGTTTCTTTGTTCATTTTAGTTTTCTTTTATCATAACTCGTTAGGCAGTACATAATATTATGTTCAAATCCCATTAGTGACAATGCCTAGTAGTTAATTCCTTTAATTCGGCCCCAATCAGTCTAGTAAATTTCAATTCAAGAAACGTTTGGACACAAGTATAATGTTGGGTCAATCTCGAGTGTAATTTCTTTGCCCAATTAAAGTATGTTTCATGAGTTATGACATCCCTCCACTTTGTAAATAATCAATCAGAAATTGATAAGAATCCGAATTAGGCAAAAGCCTATAGTTGAATTAGCACGTACCTTTTCTTCTAGTTTTAGAGACAAATGCATTAGAAATGTAGCCACTTTAGGATATCTTTTCTAAAAATAGAGATGAGCCTCGCCAAATAAAAGTGTAACAATTGCGGGGCCCTCCATAAATAACCATGATAATTATCTAGAACTCAAGATAGGCCATTTAATAAATTTCATGGCTTTTCTACAAAATAATAACGCGTTAGACTCTTTAGGCACGGTTTAAGTAAATTATATTCTTAAAATCGGGTGCACATTGATGTGACCCAAATCCAAGTCTCAACGGAGTCAAAAATGTGTTAACAACTACGGGTGCATTGATTGTGGCGTGGTTCGATATGCATTTTCACGACGTTGCAATTCTGTAAAATAAATGATAATAATAAAAGCGGTTAAAACTTAATAAAAGCACATAAGTCACAACATGTATTTAAATCAGATATTTAGCCATTATAACAATTTAAGCGACCGTGCTAGAACCACGGGATTCGAGGGTGCCTAACACCTTCCCTCGGGTCAACAGAATTCCTTACTTAGAATTTCTGGTTCGCAGACTTCATTTGGAAAAGTCGAAAATCTCCTCGATTTGGGATTCAAGATAAACCGGTGACTTGGGACACCAAAATCCAAACCTTTCCCAAGTGGCGACTCTGAATTAAATAAATAATCCCATTTCGAATATTGTCACTTAAATTGGAAAAACTCCACCCGCGCATCTTACCCTTCGGGGGCGGGCGCGCAAATGGGAGGTGTGACAGCTCTGGAGACTCCGCTGGGGATGATTGACCCAGAACCACTGGTTCAGGGTTCAAGAATTCGAGCTTAGAATAATTGTTATATTTGGCTTTATTATCTGACCTTTATTACATGTTTTTGCATAATGTGCTAAATGTTGTCTTTTACCGCTTTGATATTATCTGAACTGTATATAAACTGTGCCGAAACCTTTCTCTTCTTACCTCCGGGGAGAAGCTCGCTGGTCGAGACTCCCTATTCTGTTAGTGTCAATGCCCGAAATAAGAAAGAGGACGGATAAGTTACGAAGCCGGACGGCCTTTTGGTTCTCGGTAAGTTGCCCCTCCTCGACTCGAGTTGTCCGCTCGGGTACACAGTCTAGAACAAATACCAAGGTTTAAACCTAGTATAACTCGACTTCATGCCAGATCCCTAGTAGGAACGCTTATTTGCATCATGTTGCATTTGACTTAGGGGGCTCAACACAGGGGTTGGGTCCGTCTAGGACAAGCAACCTGAAATGAAAAGACCAACTTGCTGCATCCTATTTGTTTTGCGCATTTATTTGCTTCGGTTCCGCATGCTGACCGGTTTCTAAAAAAAAAAAGAAAAATAGCAGCGTAGGGAGATAATTACTTATTTTGGAAAAATAAAACCAATGTCCTAGTAGTGTCGAAACCTCGTCGGAATTTTTCTAAAAAAAATATATATAAAACCAAAAGTTGTCTTTTAGTTTGATTCATAAAAAAAAAATATAAAAATTGTTCTTTTCTTTTTAAGAAAAAAAAAGGGTATTTATTTCAAAAAATAAAAAATAAAAAAAATGGAAAACTCATAATTCAAAAAATGTGTTGTTTCTTTTGTAGTACCCTTTTATAAATTCGGACTAATAGTCCAAATATTGCAAAAAAAAATTATTTTTTTTTAGTATTTATCTTTCTCCAAAAAAAAAAACAATAAAAATAATACTTATTCTTGATTGCTAGGTTTATTTGATTTTCTCTATTCACGATATGACCGAACTACGCCGGTTTGATTCTCGCACGGGGTGAGATACGTAGGCAACCCTCGGCGGGTCCAACCTCCCGTTTTTTGCAAAAAATCTAGATAATTTTAATTTTTGAATCTAATAAAGTTATCACCCTAAATAAATGTGCAGGATGAGCACGATACAAAATGAATCGTTTTCAATAATGACCAAGATCCCTTTTGAGTTGCAATTATGGTGGAACGACTTAGGCAAAGAGGGGCAAGGCAAAGTGAGGAAATACCTGAAAAATCTCCCGGATTTACTAGACATTCAGCCTCGGGGTGATATTATCAGATCATTGGTCACTTACTGGGACTCGGCGCACAATGTATTCCATTTTTCAGACTTCGAACTCACCCCGACGCTGGAGGAAATAGCGGGATACATTGGGGGTGATGAAGCTCCGTTAAGGTTCAAGTACTTGATTGCACCTAGGGCCGTCACGGTACACCGATTTTTGGATTTTCTGAAAATACCCCGAACATTTCACCATCCAGATCTTGCCAAAGGCTTCTGCAGTCTCCATCTCATGTATGCTAGATACGGTCATGAGGGCGGGTTCAATAAGCCGGATTTCAAACTATGTAGTAAAGGCAACCGGCAAAAATGGGACGAACACAGGCAATTGGCTTTCATGACGGCCTTCTTAGGTCTTATAGTGTTCCCGAGGAAGGACGACAACATCGATCTAAGAATAACTGGGGTTGTCAGTACTTTGCTTACCCAAGATAAAAGTACTCTGGCGCCTATGATTATGGCTGACATTTTCCGGGCTCTCACTGTTTGTCGAGCCAGGGGTGACTTCTTCGAAGGATGTAACCTACTGTTGCAAATGTGGATGACCGATCATTTATGCCATCGCTCCTCACTTTTGGGTTATGGTTCGCCAGAGAAAACTTGTGTTAGAGAATTCTACACGAGAATCAAAGGTCTTAATTTACCTGAGGGAGTCACATCATGGACCTCATTTCTCCGAACTCTCAATGCCAGCCAAATCCAATGGACGCTCGGATGGTCACCTATCGAGGAAATCATATACATGCCGGCAACCCGGCCTCACTTTCTGTTGATGGGACTGAAAAGTATCCAACCCTATGCACCGTATCGGGTTTTGAGGCAACTTGGGAGGTACCAAGTGGTACCGAAAGATGAAGATTTGAGTACCCAAGTGATTGAAATCAGTCCGAACGGTCATTTCCCTGAAGAAGAAGTTCGCCAAATCTGGAGTGAATGCCAACATCTGACAGCAAACACTTGTGTGATCGATACGGCAAAAGGAGAAGTCGCCCCAGTATATCACGCTTGGTTTAGAGGTAGCCTGTCTTACGAAAGACCGGCTAAGAGGCCGCATCTCAAAGATTTCGTAGAATCATCCCAAGGGCAATGGAACTGGTTAGCAAAAGAGAAGGGTTATCGAGCAGAGATTGGCGATTTGAAGTTACAAATAGATAGTTTAAAATTCGATAACAGCGTACAAATCGCAGCGGATCGAAGCGAAAAGAATAGGTTGATCCAAGAGAATGAAGAACTTAAGGCCCAAGTCCAAAAATTGAGATTGTCTCTTGATGAGCAACCCAAAAGTCAATCAGACCAGCGGTTGATAAAGGGTCTGAAAAGAGAGATCACGGAATGGCGAGACAGGTTAGAAGAATCCGAAAAGGTCATGACAGAGTTCAAGGCACGGTGGGAAACAAGAGTAGATAAGCATCGCCGATGTTTGAACCAATCAAAACGTGACCACGAGAAGGCCGTTTCCAAAATAAAGAGGGAGATGGCTACACTTGAGTTTAAAGCAGTTAAGCAGGCCAGGGATTTCCAAATGGAGAATAGATACTGTTACGACTTGTTGGCCCAAATGGAGGAAGAAGTGCGGCAGTTGAGGGATCAGCACATACAGGACTCACAGGTATTCAAGACGTGTGGTGATCAGATAAAGCACCTACTCCTAGAGAAGAAGCAAACCAGAGATAGGATCAAGGCCATTGCCCATGCCGTCACCAGACGATGTCTACGATGTGAGAACATGTCCAGCGCTACCGTCCTCTCAGCAGTAATGGGTTATGTCAAGCAGACTATGCACGAGCTGGAGCAACTTGAGAGGGATCTCACGCCTAGGACCGCGGCGAGGCCGAACGACGCCCCGCGGACACCAATTTTCAAAACTATAATGCACTCATAAGTCAAGCCTGTATCTTAGCGTCTTCTGTTTGTTTTTCCATCATGGTGATTTTTTAGTCTATTTTTGAGTTTAGGTTTATTTTTCAAAGTTTGATTTTTGCAGAATGTAGTTTGTAATAGACTGCTTCAATAATAAAGAGTTTGCTTCTTTCACGCTCATTTGTGTTGTTCGAACTACGTAATGATCTGATTCACGTAGGCACGTGATACGTAGGCAATCCTCATCGGATCCGGTCGCATTTCTTTTACTACAAAAATAAAATATATATATATATATATAATAAATAAAATAAAAGGAAAACAAAAGAGAAAAAGAAAAGAAAAGAAAAGAAAAAAAAGAGGGGGAAAGACTAATAAGAGAAAAATGCCGGAATGACGCATGCTCTCGTAGCAAACATATAGTAATCCACTTAACTGCATAGGTGCATCATGCCCAACGTGAGATTAACTATCTATTATTTGCTGCAAAATTAACCGTGCGTTTGTCATTGAGCAGTTTCCCAGGGTTTTTGAAAAGACGGTTGGTTTGGTGAAAGTCTGGCCTCGCACTTATACTTCACGAGGTCAAGGAGAGGTGTTCAACTACCTGTTGTTAGGACCAGAAGCAGTACTCACACTTACTTCACCAGGTCAAAAGGAAGTGTGGAAATGTCTTCGGAAATTCCATTGCAAACAGTCCCCGTCTCTGAGGAGAGCTCAATCTCAGCCGTCCTCACACCTGAATCCGCAACTGCGGAGGAAAATAGGATCCTACGGCTCCGCATGTTGGAAATGCTGGATGACTGGAACAATGGGAAAAGAGCCGCCAAGTGTCGTCCCCGGATTCCCTGAACTATTCTCCAGGTCAAGTGGGACTTCTAATGTCCCCATAAATTACCCTGCTACCCCATTTGGGTACCCGGCCACCTCCGCCTTCTCTGCAGGATCACCTTCTGAGCCTCATCCCCGAATGACGGCCACTGATGCAAGCGTGAACATCTTTACTGCATCGCCTTGCCCAGCTACGGCACAGCCTGCCACGTACAAGCCAAGCCTTGACTCATCCTCTTTTACATTCCAAGCACCGTCGTTCTCAATGGAACCAACTAGGTTCGCCACCAGTACTAATCCTCTACCGCCTCAGTGCGAGCTTGTACTAGGGCAGGATCAGAACCCCAGAGTTGTAGAACAAAAATAGATGGCCAAAAGGATGAGAAGCCTTGAGCAAAGTCTGAAGAATATGCAAGGATTGAGCGGGCAAAAGAGCGTCTCTTACGCCGACCTATGCATGTTTCCTCACGTACACCTGCCAACGGGTTTCAAGACCCCCAAGTTTGAGAAATACGATGGGCACGGTGACCCCATTGCACATCTTAAGAAATACTGCAACCAATTGCGGGGAGCCGGCGGAAAAGAAGAACTGCTAATGGCATACTTTGGGGAAAGTTTAGTAGGGATAGCTTCGGAATGGTATATGGATCAGGAAATGTCCCGATGGCATATATGGGATGATCTCGCCAGAGATTTTGTAAAACAATTCCAGTATAACATCGACATTGCGCCAGACCGAAACTCTCTGTCGAATTTGAAGAAGAAGCCTTCGGAAAGCTTTAGAGAGTATGTTATTAAGTGGCGTGAACAGGCGTCGAGAGTGAAGCCTCCCATGGATGAAGTGGAAATGGTCACTACCTTTCTCCAGGCTCAAGAGTCTGACTATTTCTAGAACATGATGTCGGCCATGGGTAAGCCATTCGCGGAAGCGATCAAGATTGGAGAGATGGTGGAAGAACGGTTTGAAAACGGGAAGGATTTTGAGTCAAGCAGCCATAAGGGCAACCTCCCAGGCCGTCCAAAGTGGGTCTGGAGGAACAACAAGGGGGAAGAAGAAAGAAGAAACGACTATGGCAGCCTCTGAAGCAAGGGAGTATCGTCATCCCAGGCCCCATTTTCCGGAAAGAGCCCCACAACACTATTACCCCCATTCAAATTCGGCATATGCTCATCAACCTTATATGGTCATGAATGCCCAACCTTATAACCATCCACCACAACAAGCCAACCGAGGCCCAGCTCCACCTCCCAGAAATCAGCCTCCTTACCGCAACCACTATAACCCACAACCCCCGCAGAATAACTACCGCCCCCAAGAGCCACCTCGACGGCGGACTTTCACACCCATCGGTGAGCCATACTCAACTTTGTTCCCAAAGTTGGTCCAGTTGGGTTTCTTGCAACCCATCCCTCAAACAAGGCAAAACCCGACATCTCCTTCTTACAAAGCCGGAGTCAGATGCGCCTATCATTCAGGGGCCGAGGGACATGATACAAACGACTGCTGGTCATTGAAAAGAGTGGTCGAAAATTTGATAGAGCAGGGGAAAATAGTGCTAAGGGACGAGGAGATCCCGAATGTAACAAACAATCCACTGCCCGCTCACAATAATGGGCCGCTGATCGGCATGATTTGTGAAGACAAAGAGTTCGACCCTGCTTTGAAAGCCATAATTGCCATTGTCGACATGGGGAAGAGGCCTGAAATAGACCAAAAATCAGAAAAGGGGGAGGAGGCCAAGGTTGCAGAGAGCAAGTCTGAAAAGAAGATGGAAAAGAAAGTGGTACCAGCAAAGGGCGGAGTTCTTTACGTACCGCGAGGTCAAGCTGAGAAGACGCAGAAATCCGGGATCAAAAAGACAAAACCTATGTACGTGCCAAAAGGGGCCTATGTGGTCCGGGGGACGATTCAACCACCTCGGCTGAATGAGCCAGTGGTTATCGGACGCGTGCCACAAAAGCCAATGACCAACCCGACCACAGTGCCGTGGAATTATCAAAAGACCTTGGTGATGTACAAAGGAAAAGAGGTCGTGGGAGAACTTCCAGAAAATACTTTCATTAGAGGGTACTCAAATACCCAAGAACTGAACAACGCCACACAAAGGCGCTTTCCTCCAAAGAAGCCTGTGAGTGTTGAAGAGGCGGAAGTGTTCTTCCAACAAATGAAGATGCCGGATTACGAAGTGATAGATCAGCTGCGCAAGCACCCTGAGCAGGTGTCCATGCTATCATTATTGACAAGGTCGGCCGAGCATCAAAAGATCTTACTGAAGACACTGAATGAGGCATATGTGCCGGTTGAAACCTCGTTTGAGCAATTAGAGCGGATGACAGAAAGATTCTTCGCCGTCAACCAAATCTCCTTCAGCAAGAACGATCTACCCCCGGAAGGAGCAGCACACAACAAGGCATTGCATTTAACAGTCAAATGCGAGGACTACTATGTCAAGCGGGTAATGTTGGATGGGGGATCAGGTGTTGACATTTGCCCGCTCTCCACGCTGCAAAGAATGGAAATTGAGACCGGAAGAATCTGACCCAACAACCTCTGCGTAAGAGCTTTCGACGGCATCAAGAGAGACACCATGGGAGAAATAGACCTGCTGCTGGTCATAGGACCAGTCGAATTTCGAGTCACCTTCCAAGTGATCGACATGGACACATCCTACAATTTCCTCCTTGGCAGGCCTTGGATCCATGCGGCAGGAGCCGTGCCTTCCACTCTTCACCAGATGGTGAAGTTCGAGTATGAAGACCAAGAGATCGTGGTCCATGGGGAAGACGAACATGCCATTTATCGGGACCCATCCATCCCGTATCTTGAACCAAGAGAAGGGAGCGAACATACGGTCTATCAAGCTTTCGAGGTGGTACTGGCAGAGCAGCACGAAGAGGGAGTACCTTGCCCCCAGCCTTTCTTGTCTAATGCCTCGGTCATGGTGACCAAAGAGATGATCCGGCACGGATTTAGGCCAGGGAAGGGACTTGGACGAACCCTTCAGGGAATAACAGAACCCATTACTTTGCCAGTCATCAAGAAACCTTTTGGACTAGGTTTCAAACCTACTCCAGCAGACGAAAAATGGGCAAAGAGAAGGAGAAATGAGGGCTGGAAGTTGCCTCAACCATTGCTGGATTTATATGCGACTTTCGTCAGGCCAAGGTACGCTGAAGAAGAAGATGATGAGGTCTTCACAGCTGAGGAAATCGAGGAAATATGTGGGGCAATGAGGGAAATGCTCTACGAGGTCCACATGGTTCAACCAGGCGAAGGCACGAGCACTGCTGAGATGATGTACATGGGGCCAAACGCCAAACTCCAAAACTGGGAGATCACGCCATTCCCAACTAGACGGAAGTCCGGGTAGACCTGTCCTGCCACCTTTCCTGTATCACAAGTTATCTCCGGGACATAACTTGAACGTTTTCTTCTTTTCAATTGTTGTTTTGAATTCCTAGTTGTAAACGTTGTTGTCTTCCAATTTTCCAAAGAAAATATACAAAAAAAAATCATCATTGCTTTCCTATTCTTTCTTTGTTCTGATTTTTATTAGTTTTCCTTTCATCTTCCTTTTCAGTCCTAATAATGCGGCTTTAAATATGACATGCTTGCGGGCTTCACGCCCAGATCACAATGAGCTATTTAACTGCGAATTAATGAACCCAGAACCAGAATATGATGCGGAAGAGGCTTTTAGGGAGATAAACCGAGAGTTGGAATATTTCGAGAATAAACCTAAGCCAAATCTGAATGACACTGAACCGGTAAACTTAGGAACCCCGGAAGAAGTCCGGGAGACCAAGATAAGCATTCACACGGACAAGAAAATGCGAGAGGCGATAATTCAACTTCTTCTTGAATTCAAAGACGTGTTTGCTTGGTCATATGATGACATGCCGGGACTAGGTGTTGATCTAGTGGTTCACAAATTACCGATTCATCCTGATTGTCCTCCAGTCCAACAAAAACAACGAAAGTTCAAAACTGAGGTCAGTGACAAGATTAAGGAGGAGATCACCAAGCAACTGAAAACAGGAGTGATCCGGGTAGTCCAATATACAACATGGTTGGCAAATGTGGTTCCAGTACCAAAAAAGGACGGGAAAAATCGGGTATGTGTAGATTACCGAGATCTGAACAGAGCAAGTCCCAAAGATAACTTCCCGCTGCCCAACATCCACATCCTCGTTGACAATTGTGCCAAACACGAGATACAGTCTTTCGTAGATTGTTATGCTGGGTATCATCAGGTACTGATGGATGAAGAAGACGCCGAGAAAACTGCTTTCACCACGCCTTGGGGCACCTACTGTTACCGGGTCATGCCATTTGGTCTAAAGAATGCTGGGGCTACTTACATGAGGGCCATGACCGCCATTTTCCATGACATGATGCATCAGGAAATAGAGGTGTACGTGGACGATGTGATAGTCAAGTCCAGGACGCAGGATAACCACATCCAAGACTTGAGGAAATTCTTCGAGAGGCTAAGGAAGTATGACTTGAAGCTAAATCCAGCCAAATGCGCTTTCGGAGTTCCGTCGGGCAAACTTTTGGGTTTTATCGTAAGCAGGAGAGGTATCGAGCTAGATCCAACTAAGATAAAATCCATCAGAGATTTGCCTCCTCCAAGAACAAAGAAAGACGTGATGAGTCTTTTGGGCAGGTTGAACTACATCAGTCGGTTTATTGCCCAGCTGACGAGCACGTGTGAGTCCATATTCAAGCTGTTAAGGAAAGATGCGGCGATTAAGTGGACAACTGAGTGTCAAGAAGCCTTTGATAAAGTCAAAGAATACCTTTCGAATCCCCCGGTCTTGGTCCCTCCAGAACCGGGAAGGCCACTTTTCTTGTATCTAACAGTCTTGGAGAACTCTTTCGGCTGCGTCCTCGGGCAACACGACATAACCGGAAAGAAGGAGCAAGCAATCTACTACTTGAGCAAGAAATTCACCGGCTACGAGGCCAAATACACTCTGCTGGAAAGGACATGCTGCGCTCTCACATGGGTTGCTCAAAAGCTGAGACATTATCTCCAAGCCCACACTACATTCCTCATAAGCAGGTTGGATCCTTTGAAGTATATATTTCAGAAACCAATGCCTACTGGGAGACTGGCTAAATGGCAAATCTTGCTTACGGAATTCGACATAGTTTATGTCACTCGCACGGCCATGAAAGCCCAGGCGTTAGCAGATCATTTAGCCGAAAATCCGGTTGATGAGGAATACCAGCCATTGGATACTTACTTTCCAGATGAAGAGGTAAACACCGTAGAAGTAATCTCGGAAGAAGTTCATGTTTGGAAGATGTTCTTTGACGGAGCCGTGAACGCCAAGGGTGTGGGGATTGGGGCAATATTGATCTCGCCTTCCGGTCAGCATTATCCCGCCACAGCTAGACTGCGTTTCTTTTGCACAAACAATACAGCTGAGTATGAAGCCTGCATTATGGGCATGCATATGGCAATCGATCAGGATGTCGAAAACTTACTGATTATGGGAGATTCTGACCTGATCATCCGGCAGGCTCAAGGCGAATGGGAAACTCGGGATGTCAAACTTATCCCGTACCGACAACATGTGGAAGACCTCATCAAGCGCTTTACATCAATAGAATTCAAGTACATTCCGAGGTGTCACAATGAATTGGCAGATGCACTTGATACTTTGGCTTCAATGCTGCCCTACCCGGGCAACGCCCACGTCGATCCTTTGGAAATCCAAATCAAGGAAAGACACGGTTACTGTAGTGTAATTGAGGCAGGATCAAGTACGCAGCCTTGGTACCATGACATCAGGAAATTCCTGAAGACGCAAGAATACCCAGAGCATGCTACTGGAGATCAGAAGAGGACCATTAGGCGACATGCAAGTGGTTTCTTTCTAAGCGGTGAATTGTTATATAAGAGGACCCCGGACCTCAATCTCCTAAGATGTGTCGATATCGAGGAATCGAGAAAGATCATGCACGAAGTACACGCAGGTGTGTGCGGACCTCACATGAACGGGTATGTCTTAGCGAAGAAAATCCTCCGAGCAGGTTATTACTGGATGACCATGGAAAAGGATTGCTTTAGTTTCGTTCGGAAGTGTCATCAGTGTCAGGTGCACGGTGATTTGATTCATGCACCTCCCACGGAACTGCATCCCATGTCCGCACCATGGCCATTTGTCGCCTGGGGCATGGACGTCATTGGACCAATTGAACCAAAGGCTTCGAATGGACACAGGTTTATACTGGTTGCCATCGATTACTTCACAAAATGGGTAGAAGCCGTCACTCTCAAGTCGGTCACTAAGAAAGCTGTGGTGGATTTTGTACACTCAAATCTTATTTGTCGCTTCGGTATTCCTGCGACTATCATTACAGATAATGCAGCGAACTTGAACAGTCACTTGATGGGAGATGTATGCGAGCAATTCAAGATAACGCATAGGAATTCCACTCCCTATCGGCCGAAAGCCAATGGTGCCGTGGAAGCAGCAAACAAAAACATCAAGAAGATTTTGAGAAAGACTATCCAAAGTTCCCGACAGTGGCATGAGCAGTTACCTTTTGCATTATTGGGGTACCGCACTACGGTACACACATCGGTGGGAGCGACTCCTTATCTTTTGGTTTATGGGACCGAAGCTGTAATACCGGCAGAGGTAGAAATTCCTTCGCTTCGAATTATTGTCGAAGCAGAAATCGAAGACAGCGAGTGGGTCAAGGCTCGATTGGAGCAATTGACGTTGATTGATGAAAAGCAAATGGCCGCAGTTTGTCACGGACAGTTATACCAACGAAGGATGGCCCGTGCTTACAACAAGAAAGTCCGACCCCGGAATTTCGAAGTAGGTCAGCTAGTAATGAGGCGTATTCTGCCGCATCATGAAGAAGCAAAAGGAAATTTTGCCCCAAATTGGAAAGGCCCATACATTGTAAGGAAGATACTGCCGAGAGGGGCATTGTATTTAGGTGATATCGAAGGAAATGACCCCGACACAGCAGTAAATGCAGATGCAGTCAAGAGGTACTACGTCTAAATCATACTCCAGTGGTCCTGACACGTTTGAAAATGGTGAAGGTTTTATTCCCCACTACTCCTCAAACACTACCCAATCCTCTCTACAAAAAAAAAAAACAAAAAAAAACAAAGAAAGAAAAAAAAACAAAATTTGATTGAGGCCTGAACTACGTTTGACTTGATTCCGAAAGGATACGTAGGCAGCCTCTCCCTGAGGTTCAGTCACACCAACAATAAAATCCCATTCACCCTGAAATTGAAACTGGGGCACGTCGAGCAGTTTAGAAGTTAGTATCATCTACCTCTCTTTACCAAGCACAAGCCTTCAAATCAATTACCGAATACGGTGGGGAACCAATAAGCATCACAAATGGAAACCGGCACACTCTGAATTGAGAGAAATAAAATGAGAGAGTCTCGGCGGTGAAAACCTTCGGGCACCACGAGGCGACGGGAGTAGAGAAACCAAAATTAGAGAGCTTGTTTAGTAAAAACTCGCAAAGAGTGCTATCAAGCGATGACAGGAAGAGAAATGAGAGAGGTCAGCCAACGAAAACCCGCAAAGGGCACTGTTGGCCGAAAAGGAATGACGCCACCCCAAGAAGGTCTCGGCAAAGTTCCACCGGTTTTGGAATCACAGATCTGTTCTGGTTCAGGAAAACGCAAGTTCATGGAAGGTCGGACGTCCAGTCCAAAGAGCGTGTCATGTCATTTAAAGCCAGCGTTATCTTCCTTAGATAAGTCTTTCTCGTCCCGAAAAGGGTATTCCTTTTCTGATTTGTTTTCCCCTTTCTTTGTTTCTTTTCGAATCCCTTTTGCATTTTTACCCCGAGTTCAGGAACACCGGAAAGGACAGGTGGCAGGTTTGTTTGCACGGAATCCCGTCTCATGAAGGAAAGCACCTCATCTCGTTGGTATGATTACCCAAGCATGATGAATCATGACGTTTGACGGTGTTCCGGAGTAAAGAAGAAAGAGAGAAATCTTGAAATCTTCCCCAGCAAGTCCACCCTCGGACAAATCCCCACAGAGTCTCCCCCTGTACAAAACCCCACAGAGTTTCTCTTTGGTACAATCTCCCACAAAGCCTCCCCAGTATAAAAAAAAAAAAATCCCCGTTGGAATTTCATCAGCACATCCCCAGCGAGTCCTTGTGTAAATATTCTCCAACAATCTTACCCCAACAAACCCTGGGAAACCCGTTTTGAAACAAAAACCCAGCATACCCCATTTTACAGAATCCGCACAAAGAATCCACTTTGTAAATATTCCCCCCACATAGCTTCCTTTTGTACAAGTTCCCACAGAACACCTCCAATAAAATCCCCGTTGAGAACCTTCAACCAAAACGGGACCAAAAAAAAAAAGAGGCCTTACGAGGCAAATCATCACAGAATCCGGAAATACAAGCCTGAGCAGTCTAAAGGTTTCGCCATTCGAATCAAATCAATGGCGGGACTTCGCAACAGAAATAGAGACGCAACAAAGCAATTGGGAACGATCAAGGTCACCGAACCAACCGTCATTTCCGAACTAACAATTTTTCTTTGTCTGAGAAGTTGAAACAAGTGTTAATCCAAGACAACCGTGCAAGAAGCAGGTGTCGCCCAAAGAGGAAGGTGCACGGGTACGAGAAACATTTTGGCAATAAGGAATTCACTCAAAAGGTAAGTTCCCGCAAAACTCCCTTTTATCTTCTATTAAAACAAGAAAACTCAAAAATAGATCGTGTAGTATTCTCAAGCTTTATCCCCAGCCAATCAGCATTAGGGTTTTAAACCCTAAACTGAATTTTCCTTTCAGCCAGCATTAGAGTTTTAAACTCTAAACTGAGCTTTTCCATGCCATCGGCATTAGGGTTTTAAACCCTAAACTGAATTTTCCTTTCAGCCAGCATTAGAGTTTTAAACTCTAAACTGAGCTTTTTTATGCAATCAGCATTAGGGTTTTAAACCCTAAACTGAATTTTCCTTTTAGTCAGCATTAGGGTTTTAAACCCTAAACTGAACCTTTTCCTTTCAGCCAGCATTAGAGTTTTAAACTCTAAACTGAGCTTTTCCATGCCATCGGCATTAGGATTTTAAACCCTAAACTGAATTTTCCTTTCAGCCAGCATTAGAGTTTTAAACTCTAAACTGAGCTTTTTTATGCAATCACCATTAGGGTTTTAAACCCTAAACTGAATTTTCCTTTTAGTCAGCATTAGGGTTTTAAACCCTAAACTGAACTTTTTCCTTTCAGCCAGCATTAGAGTTTTAAACTCTAAACTGAGCTTTTCCATGCCATCGGCATTAGGGTTTTAAATCCTAAACTGAATTTTCCTTTCAGCCAGCATTAGAGTTTTAAACTCTAAACTGAGCTTTTTTATGCAATCAGCATTAGGGTTTTAAACCCTAAACTGAATTTTCCTTTTAGTCAGCATTAGGGTTTTAAACCCTAAACTGAACTTTTTCCTTTCAGCCAACATTAGAGTTTTAAACTCTAAACTGAGCTTTTCCATGCCATCGGCATTAGGGTTTTAAACCCTAAACTGAATTTTCCTTTCAGCCAGCATTAGAGTTTTAAACTCTAAACTGAGCTTTTTTATGCAATCAGCATTAGGATTTTAAACCCTAAACTGAATTTTCCTTTTAGTTAGCATTAGGGTTTTAAACCCTAAACTGAACTTTTTCCTTTCAGCCAGCATTAGAGTTTTAAACTCTAAACTGAGCTTTTCCATGCCATCGGTATTAGGGTTTTAAACCCTAAACTGAATTTTCCTTTCAGCCAGCATTAGAGTTTTAAACTCTAAACTGAGCTTTTTTATGCAATCAGCATTAGGGTTTTAAACCCTAAACTGAATTTTCCTTTTAGTCAGCATTAGGCTTTTAAACCCTAAATTGAACTTTTTCCTTTCAGCCAGCATTAGAGTTTTAAACTCTAAACTGAGCTTTTCCATGCCATCAGCATTAGGGTTTTAAACCCTAAACGGAATTTCCCTTTCAGCCAGCATTAGAGTTTTAAACTCTAAACTGAGCTTTTTCATGCAATCAGCATTAGGGTTTTAAACCCTAAACTGAATTTCCCTTTTAGCCAGCATTAGAGTTTTAAACTATAAACTGAGCTTTTTCATGCAATCAGCATTAGGGTTTTAAAACCTAAACTGAATTTTCCTTTCAGCCAGCATTAGAGTTTTAAACTCTAAACTGATCTTTTTCCATGTAGTCAGCCTTAGGGTTTTAAACCCTAAACTGAACTTTTTCCTTTCAGCCAGCATTAGAGTTTTAAACTCTAAACTGAGCTTTTCCATGCAGTCAGCATTAGGGTTTTAAACCCTAAACTGAATTTTCCTTTCAGCCAGCATTAGAGTTTTAAACTCTAAACTGAGCTTTTCCATGCAATCAGCATTAGGGTTTTAAACCCTAAACTGAACTTTTTCCTTTCAGCCAGCATTAGAGTTTTAAACTCTAAACTGAGCTTTTCCATGCAATCAGCATTAGGGTTTTAAACCCTAAACTGAATTTTCCTTTTAGTCAGCATTAGGGTTTTAAACCCTAAACTGAACTTTTCCTTTTAGTCAGCATTAGGGTTTTAAACCCTAAACTGAACTTTTTCTTCTAGCCAGCATTAGGGTTTTAAACCCTAAACTGAGTTTTTCCATGCAATCGACATTAGGGTTTTAAACCCTAAACTGAATTCTTCCTTTGTTCGGCATTAGGGTTTTAAACCCCAAACCGAACCTCTCCCTAGCTAGCCGGTGTTAGGGCTCCAACCCTGAACTGAGCATTCATATCTTCTTTCATCAATTTTATGAACTTCTTGGTGAATAATTAACGAAATTTTCCTAGTGAAACTGGGGCAGAAAATTTCGTTCGTTTGTTTGTTTTTTCCCGCAGGTCTGACCTCGAGCCACATGGATCAAAATGACCCACGAGATGAATCCCAGTTCGGAATCAAAGAAAAAAAAAGAAAAAAAAAAGAAGACATCCCGAGATATCAGAGTGAATGGAGAGCAGATCGACTCCAACGTTTGACTAAGGTCCTAAACCTCCAACGTTTGTAGGCAAACTCTGTTAAAGGCAAAAACTGATCCTACGAACCTCCAACGTTGATGACACAAGCTCGGAGCATATCCTCCAAAATCTGAATAGTTCGCCCGGACTGTCCATCCATCTGAGGATGAAATTTTGTACTCAACTCAACCTGTGTGCCCAACTCTCGCTGAACTGCTCTCAAAAAACGCGAGGTAAACTGCGTACCTCGGTCCGAAATGATAGACACAGGCACACCTTGAAGACGAACAATCTCCCGGATATAGATCTCAGCTAACCTCTCAGATGAATAGGAGACTATCACAAGAATAAAATGCGCTGACTTGGTCAGCCTATCAACAATGACCCATACTACGTCGAACTTCCTCCAAGTCTGTAGGAGTCCAACAACAAAGTCCATAGTGATCCGCTCCCACTTCCACTCGGGAGGCTCAATCCTCTGAAATAAACCACCTAGCCTCTGATGCTCATACTTAACCTGCTGACAATTCAAACACCGAGCCACATATGCAACGATGTCCTTCTTCATTCTACGCCACCAATAATGCTACTGCAAATCCTAATACATCTTCACGACACCCGGATGAATAGAGTACCGGGAACTATAGGCCTCATCTAAGATCAACTCTCGAAGCCCATCCACATTAGGCACACAAACGCGACCCTGAAATCTCAAAACTCCATCATCATCTAAGGTAACCTGCTTGGCACCTCCGCACTGCACTGTATCTCTAAGGACACACAAATGAGGATTATCATACTGCCGATCACGGATACGCTCCAATAATGAAGAACGAGCAACTGTGCAAGCTAGCACACCGCTGGGCTCAGATACATCCAACCTTACAAACAGATTGGCCAAAGCTTGAACATCCAAAGTGTGAGCACGTGATTTTTGTTTTACGCGACAATCGCTCCAAAAGAATTAAAAATGTATGTGTCATGCGTAATTTAAACCATGACCCGTTTGTTAGATGGAAAATTACAAAAATACGCATTTTTTCTTTTGTCCTGATTTGTTGCCGTGTTTAATTTTGCCTACTTTTAACATTTTATCCGCGGGAAATAAATATGTTAAGTGTTAATTAGTGGTGCTTGGTTTTATTTAATTAGTTTGTGTATTTAGGAAATTAGAAATAAAGAAAAAGAAGACAAAATTTGTTGTAAAATGAATTTGGGCCGTGCCCATTTCAAAATCTGGAGCCCAGTCCGAACAGCCCACCCCCAGGACACAAAACGACGTAGTTTAATACCAAAACTACGTCGTTTCAAGGCCGATCCATCTCAACCATTCAAACCAAACTGATCCAACGGCCAAGATCTCACACCCCGTACCCACTAACAAACCCGACCCGTCTCACCCGGACCGAACCCAAACCCTCAAAACGACACCGTTCCATTTAAGCCTTCAGATCCAGACCGTAGATCTAGATTGATCTAACGGTCGAGGTTCACCCACCCACTAACTATATAAGCCCTTCACCATACCCTGCCCCCCCTAGCTAACACCCCTGCCTTCGTCTTCACCGAACCCATCCCCTTCAAACCCTAGCCGCCCCTGCACACCTTCACCAGAAACCCGGCGGCCTGAACGCCGGTGACCTCCACTTGAACACCATAGAACCCCCTCACCACCCTAAACATAGACCTGTCAACCGTTTGGTTCAAATCACCCCCCAGGTCCTCGAATCTTCATTTGAAGATTCGAGTCAAAACTCGATCTAACCCAACCAACCCCAGTTTCATACCAGACACTCCCCGGACCCTCCTCGTGACCAAACCATACTTGGTTTGGTCCGAATCTAACCAGGGAAACACGAATCCCAGATCTAAGTTTTTGAACTCTAGTTTTCCCTGTGCATGTTCCGTGCTTTGTTCAAACCAAAGAGATTAAGGTCTAATGGACCTTAATCGAGGTGTTTCTCATCCGAGAAACACTTCGTTTAAAAGTCCATTCAACCTTAAAGAAGGTCTGTTCAAACACCAGTGGATTTTTCTGATTTTGTTCCTTAAAAAGATTTGAGGTGAGTCTTGTTTTCTTTTCTTTATTTTTGTTTTATTCCGTGTGATTTGTTTTTAAAAGTCTGTTCATATTTGTTTTGATTTTATCAAGTTTGTTTGTCCACTATGCTTAAACCTCTGTGTTCTGAACCCCTCCCCTCCTATTCTGATAAGGCATGTGTATTGGTTGTATTCCAAATTTGTACTGACTAACTAACTCCTCGAAGTACAATTCTGTTTTAATCAGTATAAGTCGAGTCATGGGTCCCATACTTCTGAATGTCTGATTTTTGGCTACGTTTGTGTATGTTAATGCTAATATAGTCGAGTCGACATGTGTCGTCAATTAGTTTCAACTGTCTGAACAAAGTAAATCGATTTGCTTCTGATGAACATTTGCCTTGAGTCGATTAAGAACCAGTTTTGCTTATTTATAGATTGTTTGAATTGATCAGTTAATGTAAAAAGGATTGTTTATGTTTAAATTCTGAATTGGAAGGCATGTGCACTCGTGCACAGCATGTGCATTGGTGCACCTCATGTGCCTTGTGCACAGCCTGTTTTTCTGCATTAAGAAGGCTTTTAAGTTTTAAACAATTTGACAGCATATGCTGCCAGATACATCCTATGCCCATACTTTGCTTTAGTTTAAAGAAGTATTTAAACCTTGTAAAAGTTAAATCTGCCAGGGAATGTTGATGGGGTTTAATATTTAATTAGCTAAAGTTGGAATTGAAAATGGAAGGCACATGGGAGGGGTACTGGGATATTCTGAAAACAGGCTGTTAAAAGGGATAGTTTTGAGGCTTATAAAAGCAGGGGAACCTGGGACAGAATAGAGGCAGAGATATACAGAGGGAGAATCAGAACTGAAAAAGAAAAATACACACACTGTGAGGAGTTCGGAAAGGAGAGCTGAAATACATACAAAACAGATACACATAGATAGAGAGAGATTAAGGGATAGAAGGGATACAACCAACAATCAGAAACTTTTTCCTCCTATTATTATTGGGTTTCAATTGTTCAACTTGTTCAAATCAATTCTGATTTTTTGAAATTCCAGTTGTGTCTATTAGTCGAGTGTCTTCATTGGTTTACCACTGTTTTGGTCTGTCTGGAGTTCTGATTCTACTCCACTGGGTTTTGCTGTTATTTGGCTATTGCTTTCTGTTGGCCATAGTTGCATTTCTGCACTCGAGCCTGCTTCTTGCTATATTGCCTTGCCTGCTGCTATCTTGCCCTGCTGCTGCTGCTATTTTGTTTCTTGCTGCTGCTGATTTCCCTATCTTTTTCTTCTTCTCCTTTGCATTTTCAGTGTTTCCAGGTACACATTTCAAACCCAACTTTGGTGTTAACTGTAACAATTCAAAAGCATGAAATGAAAGGAGTTTCCTGAAGAAGATTTAGATATCTGTTTTGTAAATGTTTGTGATATACTGACTTCAGATTGTATAAATTGATTAGTGTGATTCAGTAATGAAAGATTAGTTAGATAATACTCAACCAAGTTTAGCCTCTAGCTTCTTAGTTTGTAGTTGTTTGCTGGTACAAAAATGTAATGACACAATACAGAGAGGGCATGGAGAATTAGTATAGATTTTGACTAGGATTCCCGTTCAACTGAACGACATGCATAGAATAGAAATTTCCACCTTACACAAATGTTTCTTTGTTCATTTTAGTTTTCTTTTATCATAACTCGTTAGGCAGTACATAATATTATGTTCAAATCCCATTAGTGACAATGCCTAGTAGTTAATTCCTTTAATTCGGCCCCAATCAGTCTAGTAAATTTCAATTCAAGAAACGTTTGGACACAAGTATAATGTTGGGTCAATCTCGAGTGTAATTTCTTTGCCCAATTAAAGTATGTTTCATGAGTTATGACATCCCTCCACTTTGTAAATAATCAATCAGAAATTGATAAGAATCCGAATTAGGCAAAAGCCTATAGTTGAATTAGCACGTACCTTTTCTTCTAGTTTTAGAGACAAATGCATTAGAAATGTAGCCACTTTAGGATATCTTTTCTAAAAATAGAGATGAGCCTCGCCAAATAAAAGTGCAACAATTGCGGGGCCCTCCATAAATAACCATGATAATTATCTAGAACTCAAGATAGGCCATTTAATAAATTTCATGGCTTTTCTACAAAATAATAACGCGTTAGACTCTTTAGGCACGGTTTAAGTAAATTATATTCTTAAAATCGGGTGCACATTGATGTGACCCAAATCCAAGTCTCAACGGAAGTCAAAAATGTGTTAACAACTACGGGTGCATTGATTGTGACGTGGTTCGATATGCATTTTCACGACGTTGCAATTCTGTAAAATAAATGATAATAATAAAAGCGGTTAAAACTTAATAAAAGCACATAAGTCACAACATGTATTTAAATCAGATATTTAGCCATTATAACAATTTAAGCGACCGTGCTAGAACCACGGGATTCGAGGGTGCCTAACACCTTCCCTCGGGTCAACAGAATTCCTTACTTAGAATTTCTGGTTCGCAGACTTCATTTGGAAAAGTCGAAAATCTCCTCGATTTGGGATTCAAGATAAACCGGTGACTTGGGACACCAAAAGCCAAACCTTTCCCAAGTGGCGACTCTGAATTAAATAAATAATCCCATTTCGAATATTGTCACTTAAATTGGAAAAACTCCACCCGCGCATCTTACCCTTCGGGGGCGGGCGCGCAAATGGGAGGTGTGACACAAAGCAAGCAGTCTCTCACCGACCGAAATATAAGCAAGACTGTCTATACTGGATGACTTCCTACTCAAAGCATCGGCCACCACATAGTGATATCATAATCTTTCAATAACTCCAACCACCTCCTCTGCCTCAAATTCAACTCCTTTTGCTTGAACAAATACTGAAGGCTCTTGTGATCCGTGAACACCTCACATGCCACGCCATATAGATAATGCCTCCAAATCTTTAATGCATGAACAATGGCTGCCAACTCCAAATCATGAACCGGATAGTTCTTCTCATGAATCTTCAACTGGCGCGAAGCATAATCAATGACCTTGCCATCCTGCATCAACACCGCACCAAGCCCAATACGAGATGCATCACAATAAACTGTATAAGGCCCTGAACCTGTGGGCAAAACCAACACTGATGCCATAGTCAGAGCCGTCTTGAGCTTCTGAAAGCTCGCCTCACACTCGTCTGACCACTTGAACTGGGCACCCTTCTAGGCCAACCTGGTCATCGGGGCTGCAATGGATGAAAACCCTTCCACGAACCGATGATAGTAGCCTGTCAATCCCAAGAAACTCTGAATCTCTGTAGCTGATGCTAGTCTAGGCCAGTTCTTGACTGCCTCAATCTTATTCGGATCCACCTGAATACCCTCTGTTGATGCAACATGACCCAGGAATGCAACTGAACTCATCCAAAACTCACACTTCGAGAACATAGCATATAGCTGACTATCCTTTAGAGTCTGAAGAGCCACTCTGAGATGCTGCTCGTGCTCCTTCCGACCGTGGGAATATATCAAAATATCATCAATGAAGACTATCACGAATGAGTCCAAATAAGGCCTGAACACTTTGTTCATCAAATCCATAAAAGCTGCTGGGGCATTTGTCAACCCGAATGACATCACCAAGAACTCATAATGCCCCTACCGAGTGCGAAAAGTTGTCTTAGGGCATCGGATGCCTTAATCCTCAGCTGATGGTAACCAGATCTCAAATCAATCTTTGAAAATACCTTGGCACCCTGAAGCTGATCAAACAAATCAGCAATCCTCGGCAATGGATACTTATTCTTGATCGTAACCTTGTTCAACTACCGGTAATCAATACACATTCTCATCGACCCATCTTTTTTCTTAACAAACAACACCGGTGCACCCCAAGGTGAAATGCTAGGTCTAATGAAATCGTTCTCAAGTAAGTCTTGCAATTGTTCCTTTAACTCTTTCAACTCAGGCAGGGCCATACGATACGACGGGATAGAAATGGGCTGAGTGCCCGGAGCCAAATCAATGTAGAAATCAATATCCCTATCGGGTGGCATACCCGGCAGGTCTGAAGGGAATACCTCAAGAAACTCACGAACAACAGGCATAGAATCAATAGAGCCCTCAGCACTAGAATCACGAACATATGCCAAATAGGCCAAACACCCCTTCTCGAGCATGCGCTGAGCCTTCACATAAGAGACAACACTACGGGTAGAATGACCAGGAGTCCCTTTCCACTCTAAACGAGGCATACCCGGTAAAACTAAGGTCACAGTCTTGGCATGACAGTCCAAGATAGCGTGGTAAGGTGATAACCAGTCCATCCCCAATATAACATCGAAATTTACCATGTCTAAAAGCAACAAATCTACACGAGACTCAAGACCCCCAATCACCTTAACACAAGAACGATGGACTCGATCGACCACAATAGAATCACCTACCAGTGTAGATACATAAATAGGAACACTCAACGAATCACTAGGCATGATCAAATATAGTGCAAAATAAGATGACACATACGAGTATATATACCCTGGATCAAACAACACTGAAGCATCTCTATCACAAACCAGAACAGTACCTGTAATAACTGCATCTGAAGCCTCAGCCTCGGGCCTGGCTTGGAGAGCATAACATCGGGGCTGGGCCCTACCACCCTGAACTACATCTCTGGGATAGCCTGCAGCTGGCTGGCCTCCACCTCTAGCGACCTGAGCTCCACCTCTAACACCTATACCTCCACCTCTAGCACCTCTACCCCCACCTCTAGCTAGCTGGGCGCCCTGTGGGACACCTGGTGCCTAAACCATAGCACGGGAACCCTGATGCAGAGAACTGCTCGAAGCTTGAGGGCAATACCTAGTAATATGCCTTATGTCACCACAAGTAAAACAAGCCCTTGGCTGCTGGGGCTGACGACCCTAGAAACTCTGAAGCGGTGGTGCACTGATAGGTGCTGGTGGCGCACTGTAGGACTGCTTATCAGAATACTGCATCTGAGGACCACGGCTAACTGACACACCATGAGAAACCTAGAGTGCTGATTGGAAAGGCCTAGGGGGATGGCCTCTACCATATGAATCTCCACCTCCAGACGAGGTACCACTGAATCTGCCTGAATGATGAGGCCTCTTATCCGACCCATGACCACCTCCCTGTGATAGGGCCATCTCTACTCTCCTGGCCACATTGGCCGCCTCCTAGAAAGATATCTCATTCCCAGTCTCCCTAGCCATATGAAAATGAATCGGCTGAATAAGACCATCAATAAACCTCCTCACCCTCTCTCTCTCGATAGAAAGTATGATAAGAGAATGGCGAGCTAAGTTGATGAACCTTGTCTCATACTGGGTAACAGTCATGGAGCCCTGCTGGAGACGCTCAAACTGCCTCCGATAGGCCTCTCTCTGAGTAATGGGGAGAAACTTCTCCAGAAATAGCTGTGTGAACAGCTCCCAAGTCAAGGCTGGTGATCCGGCTGGTTAGCCAAGCAATAATCTCTCCACAAAGTCTTGGTGGATCTAGATAAGCGAAATGTAGCAAAATCGACCCCATTGGTCTCAACAATACCCATGTTCCTGAGAACCTCGTGGCAACTATCTAGGTAATCCTAGGGATCCTCAGCAGATGCACCACTAAAAGTAGAAATGAAGAGCTTGGTGAACCTATCCAGCCTCCACAAAGCATCGGCAGACATAGCCGCTCCATCGCCGGTCTGAGCTACCACACCCGGCTAAACTGCTCCAACTAGCTGGACCGCTGGAGTTTGAATCTAGGGAGCTACCTGCTCTGGAGTGCGAGTAGCAGGAGTCTGGGCTCCTTCTCCAGCCTGAGAGATAGCTGGTGCTACAAGAAGCAAGCCTGCTCGGGTGACACTCTCCATGAGGCCCACTAATCGGACCATAGCATCCTGAAGAACTGGGGTAACAATAAACCCATCTGGGACCTGAGCTGGGCCCGCCGGAATTGCTGGGGCCGGAACCTCGTCATCAAAATCAACCTGAGGCTCCGCCGCTGGTGCTGTTGCTCGGGGCTGAGCTCCGCCCCTACCTCGGCCTCTAGTACGGCCTCAGCCCCACCCTCTGCCCCTCGTGGGAGCTGCTGCTGGGGGCTCGGGAGACTGAGCGGTGTATGAGGAAGCGTGTATTCTCGCCATCTGCGAAAGAACAGAGTAGAAAGGCACTTAGTATTGAGAAGCAAAACTGCACGATAAGAAAGAACAAATGTGAAGTTTTTCCTAACTCTGTAGCCTCTGGGGGATAAATACAGACGTCTTCATACCGATCCCTCAGACTCTACTGAGCTTGTCCGTGAATTGTGAGACCTATGTAACCTAGAGCTATAATACCAACTTGTCACGACCCGGATTTCCCACCCTCGGTAGTCGTGATGGCGCCTACTCGAAGAAGCTAGGCAAGCCACGAAATTAGGAATCTTTAACTCTTTTGTTTTAATCCTTTTTACAACTTATATTAACAAGTGATAAACATTTAAATAACATCGGAATATGAGATTAAGCGGAAGACTTAGACAAAATAAACCAAAATAATACGGAAATCAACATATGCCTCTACCCAGAAACTGGTGTCACAACATTCACGGACCGTCTATGACTACTACATACAATTGTCTGAAGGAAAGAAACACAGTCTGTCTTGGATACAAGTTATTTTTATCTTTATATAATTTTGAAAATACAAAAATATATATATAATAGTCTCATGTTAGCCTCTGGCATGGGGTAGTATTTTTATCTTACTTTAAAATGAGTCAATTAAGGTGTTGGATCATAATTTTAAGAGTTTTAGAACCCAATTCTTAGCCCAATTCGGATTAATTCATTAAGCCTAGGGACCCTTCTAGACTCTTCTTTGGAATAAAAGACAAATAAAGAAGTCCCTAAGGACTTAACACAAAAGATCTAGGGACTAATGTGCAAAATACACAAAGATACACCTAAACCTAGACTCTACCTATAAATTAATGCTTAAAAAATCTAAAAGGGGGAGAAGAAAATTTGGGGCGCAGCTTTTAAAGGAAAACCCCACCCCCCGTTAATCATCTTCTTCAGCAGCTGAACACCCATCGAAAACCCCTCATCTTCAGCTTCTTCTCCACCCGTTTCCCTTACAATAAATGATCCCATCTCCACATAAAAACAGACCCTCTCTTCAACACAAAAGCAGCCGCAGAGAACTAAAGACCTCCCCCCATCGGCGAACCTGCCATCTCTGCTTCGTTGACGCACACCCCGCCAAACCACCTTCAAAATACTACAGTTTCAGTCCAAAATCCAACTCAAAAATAGCTAAAAATAAATTCAAAATCAGTTGGAGTTCATCTTCGTCGTTTTTGTTTGGTTCAAGTTTTTCCGGTGAGCTTCGAGTCGTCGGAAGTTGCTGTCCGAGTCTCCGATCAGCTGCAAGTCGAGGTACTGTCGTTGTCGCCGATGAGTTTTCGTTTAACAGTCTCGGCTCCGGTCAGAGGTTCATCCTTGTTTGAATTTTGAAAGAATCAGTCAAGTAATTGCAAAGGTTCATTTTATCTTATCTCAATATTTTCAGTTTCATCCCGCACTTAAACGCATGGTTTTGTTAAATGTTATGAGTTTTTCACTCTCTGTTGAACATGAGTATTTGATTTGTTGCTTTAAACTTTTAGTTCCTTCAACCTAATATAACCGATTCTTGGTGTTTGTCCGCAAAAATGCCAAGTGATGCACACTGTTTCGTTCTTGATATTTTATAGTGAACTTTCACGGATACCGCTGGGTAATTAATTTCGGTGGTCATTCTGCACTTTGATTGTGATATGCGGATCAATATTTTGTGCTCTTTTGGGTCGTTACCAGTTCTGCTTACATGACTAGCGGAGAGTCTCCAAATTAGAGGAAAACTTAGGATGAATCAAATTGTACAATGAATTTGTCTAAAGGAAATAAATAATAGATGCAGAGTGTATGTATGTTAGCTAAGACAGAATAATGTCCTATTTTCAAGTGTGAAATGCTTTCTTTATTTGGCTGATGTAATAATTAGCAAAATATCGTGATTATCAAATATCTTGCTATGAAATTTTTGGCATATTCTTAGTTAATCAAATTATTGTGATTGTGTGCACGTTCGCATGACATAATTACGATTCTAAAAACAAAATCGGAGTATGCGTTCGCGCAATTTCGGCCAAACTTTCTTAACAATAATAAAGCGTTATTAATTGTGGACACGTTCGCATGACATAATTTTTGACATGCCAAACAAATGGGTACATGTACGCGTGACCCGTTTCAAGATAATTTCCTAATTAGAAGCGACTAATACACATAGGTTCTAAAATGAGTAATTAAACAATCTGATTAAGTCAAGTATGATCAAAGAGACCGTGCTAAAATCACGGAACTCGGGAGTGCCTAACACCTTCTCCCGGGTTAATAGAATTCCTTACCCGGATTTCTGTGTTCGCAGACCGTAATTAGAGTCAATTTTCTCGATTCGGGATTTTAACCGGTGACTTGGAACACCATAAATTATTCCAAGTGGCGACTCTGATTTTTATAAATAATCCCGTTTCGATTGTCACTTAAATTGGAAAAACTCCATTATTCCCCTTGAGGGGTGTGCAAAAAGGAGGTGTGACAGCTCTGGCGACTCCACTGGGGATAAGAACCCATAACTTCTAGTTCAGGGTTCAAGAATTCGAGCTTATTAATGCGATTCTTATTTGGCTTTATTGTTGATATTACTGTATTTTGTGGACTTAATGTGCTAATTGTCATTTACCGCTTTGATATTACTTGAACTGTATTTAAATGTCTTCTTACGCCACCCCTCAGAGTCTTCTGAAAATGGTGCACACGTTCGCCTGACCCGCTTTTTCCGTAGAAATTATACCAAATAGATCGAGGCTGGGCCAGCAACAAGGCCGAGTAGACTTTAGTGCTCCCGGTAACATTGCCCCCTCTTCGGCCCCAGTTATCCGCTTGGGTAAGCTAGGTCTAGAACAATACACCCAGATTTTAAACTTAGAATAACGCAGCCTCATGCCGGATCCCTAATAGGAACGCTTGTTTGCATCACGTGCATTTGACTTTGGGGACTCAACACAGGGGTTGGGTCCGTCTAGGATAGGTTTACCCAAATTAAAAGACAATCCTGATGCATCTTACATGTTACTTGCGCATCTGTTTGTTTCGGCTTGCATGTTGATCGACTTCTAGAATAGGGAAAGAAAATCAAAAAGAAAAAAAAAGAAAAAATAGAAAATCAAAGAGTGAGAGGTAGGTATTGAGAAAATTCTGGAAATCTGCCAAAATTCTGAAAAAAGGTCATTTCAAAATGAGCCAAAATTTTCAAGTGTCATGTTTTCCTGTTCCGTCAAAACTGGGCGAACTATGCGGGTTTGATTCTCACCGGATGTGAGATACGTAGGCAAACCTCATCGGTTCCGGCCCATAATTTTCAAAAAAATCCAAAAATATTTTCCATTACTTGCTTCTGTAGAAAGCCTTTCTTTTAGACCCTAATAGTTTTTTAAAAAAAATATACAAAAATATTTTCTTTTAGTTTCTTCCAAAAAATCCAAAAAATATTTTCACTCTTCTTTCAAATTGAAAAGAAAATTCAAAGTTCAAAAATATTTTTTTAGAAGCATTTCTTTCATAAATTCAGAATAAAATTCCAAAAAAATATTTTCTTTCTTCTTTAGAAGTTTTTCTTTCAAAATTCAGAGGGAAAAATTCAAAAAAAATATTTCTTCTTTAGAAGTCTTTCTTTGCAAAAATGCTGGAAAAACAATCAAATCAAAATCCAAAAATATTCTCTTTCTTCTTTATAAGTCTTTCTTTTGAAAAAATAAAATAAAAAATTCAAAGTCCAAAAAAAAGGAGTTAGTTTATTTACTTTATTCATGATCTACCCGAACTACGCAAGATCTGATTCATGTTCCCACATGATACGTAGGCAACCCACATCAGGTTCGATCACCATTAAAAAAAATGAAAAAAAATGAAGAAATGAAAAAATAATGATGATAATAATAAGGACCGACTGTGTCCATTCTAACATGTTTTGTTTTGAATTGTGAAGAAAGTTGAGGTGATCGGTTTGTGGTAAGCCGGAAACACAAGATCCAAGGAAAAATGATAACTGACATCGAAGTTGTTACAAGTGCTCAAGAGACTCAGAGTCAGAGGGTTCAACAAGAGTCTAATGTGTTTGAGAAAAATAGAATACTGAAACAGCAAATAACCAAAATGTGTCAAGCATGGGCCAGTGGTCAAGGATAGCCTCGTCATGAGTCACAATTCGCTACACAACAAGAGCAGTACCACTCTCCTAAGTACCACTCGTACTTGTTTGATCTTCCTGCAAACATTGAGAAGCCTGCCCGAAAGATGGTACGTGAAGAATTGACCCAAAGAGTGAAAAGCTTAGAACAACGGTTGAAAAACATGCAAGGGTTGGCAGGTCAAAAGTGTGTTGCCTTCAAAGATCTATGTATGTTCCCCGATGTCCACTTGCCGCCTGGTTTCAAGACTCCCAAATTTGAAAAGTATGACGGACATGGAGATCCTATAACCCACCTGAAAAGGTATTACAATTAACTGAGAGATACGGGAAGAAACGAAGAATTGCTGATGGTTTATTTTGGGGAAAGCCTTACGGGAGTAGCATCCGAATGGTTTTTAGATCAAGACACATCCCACTGGTACGTCTGGAATGACATGGCACAGGCCTTTGTTAATCAGTTCCAATACAACATCGACATTGCCCCAGACCGCATTTCCCTTTCAAACCTGAAGAAGAAACCAAGTGAAAGTTTCAGGGAATATGCCATTAAATGGAGAGAGCAAGCAGCTCGAGTTAAGCCACCCATGGATGACCACGAGCTAATCACTGTCTTCCTTCAAGCGCAAGAGCCAGATTACTTTCAAAATATGATGTACGCAGTTGGCAAATCCTTCTCGGAAGCAATCAAAATGGGATAAATGGTCTTAAGAGAGGCAAAATTATAAGTCAAGCAGTTTTTAAAGCCGCAACTCAAGCTGTCCGGGTTGAATCTGATAATTTTAGCGACACAAATGAGAAGGTTGAAGAAATCATGATGACATCAGGGTTGAGAAGAGGTCCCATGAGAATATCTCGAAGGTATGATCAGCCTCTTCAAGTTTTCCATGACTCCCCTGAGCATTGCTATCCACCTCAGAACCCACAATACTTTGTCGCTCCATATCAGTATGTTGTCCAGCCACCAAAACACCCCAGAAGGCGAGCACGAGCATCACAAAATCTCCACCAGCTTCCACAAAATTTTCAGGTACCCTATAACCCACATCCAGGCCAGAGGTATAGAGGGGAACAAAAGTTGAAAGATAATTTTATACCAATAGGAGAGTCCTATGCAAACTTGTTTGAGAAATTAAAGCATTATGACATGATTGCACCTATTCCTCCAAATCATGTGGACCCACGTGCAAGAATTTTTGACCCTTTTAAAAGGTGTGAATCCCATTCCAATTCCCAGGGGCACAATATTGAAAGCTGTCGGGATTTGAAAAGAGAAATAGAAAGGATGATCCAGGAAAAATTGATTGTGATCCAAGACAGTGGCGCCCAGAATATCGTGCAGAATCCTTTACCTGCACATGATGATGCACACTTTGTGGGGATGATGCGTGGTGACATGAAGTATGAGAATACTTTCGGGAATTTGCTAACTGAAGTTTATGATTTTGAAATTGGAGAAGGCTCTGCTGATCCTGATGAGAAAATTGTGGCTAAATGTCAAGCTTAGCAATTGTAAACTAATTTGATGTTTTTTCTATTATCTAGGTTATTTCAGGGTTGTAATCCAGATTTTATTTGTTTTATTGAGTCAAGCCCTTCTATCCCTCCATTTCGTTTGTGTGAGTCTTGTCTTTCTGTTCTTTTGCTATTTTCATTAGCCGGGTTATTTAGGGTTGTAACTCGAATTTTAGGTTGTTTGTCTTGTTGTTTACTCAATGAAATACAGTTTTTCCTTTTGTGTCATTCCATGTTTAGTTCTTTTCCCGCTAGTTTTAATGACATGACATGCATGCGGAATTTTTGGCTAGATCTTAGAAAATTGTTTAAGCTTGAATTGGACAACTGAGAAAAAGATAGTTTCGAGGATAATAAAGAGTTGAAATACTTTGGAATTAAGGTCGAGTAAAATTCACCTTCAAATCATTGGGAAGATCGGGCTTGAGGATGTTTAATCAATTGATGTTTGTTGGAAAGTTTGTCGCTAAGGGATGAAAAAATGTCTTGTGACCACGGCACACCAAGAAGACAGACATGTTCGTCAATGTTGTGATCGTGAAAAGATACCATGTTTGACGTTCTTGAGGTTGGGAGACCCTTTTTCTGCTACCCAAACATTTTATATCCATTGCTACCCCTTTTGAGTCTGAGTTATTTTTCTTTGACTACCCTTTTTTGGAATCAAATTTAGAGTCAAAAAAAAAATTCATGTCCCAAGAGTACAAACTGGGGCAATTCTTAGAACGTTCAGAGAAATAAAGGAATTATCAAAGGTCCATGCCCTAAAAAAATAGAAGCTGGGGCAAACAAAAAGAAAAAAAAGAAAAAAGAAAAGAGAAAAAAAAGAAGAAAAAAGGAAAAGAGAAACAGAAAGAAAGATGAAAAATAGTTTAGGTCAGATGTTTGAACTACGTTCGACCTGATTCCTTAAAAAAAAGGATATGTAGGCAGCCTCACTGTTCGGTCCAACAAAATAAGAATTCAGAAGAAAAATAAAAAAATAGAAAAATCCAAAAATCTCCAGCATCTGAAACTGGGGCAAAGATTTTATTTCATTTTTGAAAGAGTCGATTTCAAGAGTTGTAAGTCTACAACCACTCATTTTGAGTTTATTTTGAGCCTTCACGCTGACCTTTCTTTCCAACCCTATCCAAAAACCCTCCAAATAAAGACCTCCCAATATGCCTTCAAAAATGCCAAGAGACGCATGCAATGAGCAACAGTTGTCACACGACGTAGAACATCGTCGAGTTGCTCACAAAAGAGGGAAAGAAAAAGAAAAAGAAAAATGAGAGAGTCTTATTAGTGAAAACCCTCACGGGCACTGTAAGACGACGGTAAGCAGAGATGAATAAATGAGAGAGACTTGTTGGTAAAAACCCCTTGGGGCACCATTAGTCGAAATTGAGTCATGAAGCTGATGCAAAGGATTGGCACGGATAGGCCTGACTTCAAAGATCATAAGAATGGTGAAAGGGAAGATTGGATTAGTTTGGTAGATCGACCGTTAAGTCCAAAATGCATGTCATGATCATTAAAGCTAGTTATTGAAAAAAGGGGGGAAAAAGAGAACTCTTCCTTCTGTCCTTCCGGTAGGGGCATTTCTTATTAATATTTGTTTCTTTGCACCATTCTGTCCTTCACTCTGAGTCAGTCCTTGTCAAAATAAGCAAAAAAAGAATTCAAAATCTGCTACCAGCTTTTCAGTTGCACAAAGTAAATTTAGCCAGCACACTCAGTTGTTACAATTAACATGCCTTGAGGATTCATGCAAAAGCTCCCCCCCTCCAAGACTCTTGTCAGCTTACTTGGCACAAGCAAAGATAATTGGTGATTCACTCTGACAGACAAATTCCTCAAAAGCAAGAAGTCATTCAAGATATCAGAAAAGATCATCTAAGAAAAGATCTCCAGTTGGGATAATGCTGATTGAGCCAGAAATACAATGGTACCGGATGTGAAACAATTAGGGTTTCTGCAGAGCAAAAGTCTCTTGAGACCGACTCAAACTGATCGAGCAAAAGCCAAGCTGATCAAGACTCAAGGCCACAAACCACCACCATTTTCAAAACTGACCAATTTTTCTTTGTGTGAAACAGGAACAAAGCAGTGCAAGGAAAGTGATTAAGAAAAAAGAAAAAAAAAAGAAAAATGAAAATGAAAAGAAGAGAAGAGCCGACAAAGGGAAGTTTCTCAAATTTTTTCCTTTTTCTATCTTGCTCATGTGCATAAAATTTTGTCATTTGGTCGTCACATTTTGCCTCCTAGGATAAAAAGTCCTAGTCTGATGAATTTTCCTCCCAATAAAATCTTAGTCTGATGAACTTTTCTCCTGAGATACCTAGTCTGATGAATCTTTCTCCTAGGATGAAATCTTAGTCGGATGAATCTTTCTCCTAAGATAATAAATAGAAATTTTAGTCTGACGAATCTTTCTCCTAAGATAACAAAAAGGGACCTAGTCTGATGAATTTTCTCCTACGATCACAATCTTAGTCTGATGTATTTTTCTCCTAAGATAGGAAACCTAGTCTGATGAACTTTCTCCTAGGATCAAAATCTTAGTCTGATGAATCTTTCTCCTAAGATAGAAGACCTAGTCTGATGAATTTTCTCCTAGGATAAACGTCTTAGTCTGATGAATCTTTCTCCTAAGATAGAAGACCTAGTCTGATGAATTTTCTCCTAGGATAAATGTCTTAGTCTGATGAATCTTTCTCCTAAGATAGAAAACCTTGTCTGACGAATTTTCTCCTAGGAAATTTTGAAAAAAAAAAGAAGAAAAAGAGGAAGTTTGGATTTGGAAAATGGGTCAATTTTTTAGTTTTCTTAAGAATATCAATGTTTAGTTTTCTTGAAATCAGGGGACCCCGATTAGGGAATAGGGTCAGTCTTTACTTTAGTCAAGCTTAGTTTATAGTTTTCCTTATCTATTATTTCGTTTACTCTCATCATTGCATCAATAGTACAAGTGGTTTACAATTTTGCTAACAACTCACAAATCTTCCTAGTGCAAACTGGGGCAGAAAAAATTTCTTTTGTTTTGTCTGTTTTGTTGTAATCAGGTGCCCACCTGGAGAACAAGGGAAGACAACTCAAGTTTCTAGGGAAAGCAGTGTTGAAGGAAGACAACTCGAGTTTCAAGGGAAAGTAGTTTCGAAGGAAGACAGTTCAAGTTTCAGGGGAGAATGGTTCAAGGTGCAAGGGGAAAAAGTGTCAGGTAATAAGAGAAGACAAGTCAAGTTCAGCAATCAGGCGCCCACCTGGAAAACAAGGGAAAACAGTTCAAGTTTCAAGGAAAAGCAGTTTCGAAGGAAGACAATTCAAGTTTCAAGGGAAAATAGTTCATGTTTCAAAGGAAGTTAGTTCAAGTTTAGGCAATCAGGCACCTACCTGGAAAAAAGGGAATCCACTTCAGAATGCAATTCAAGTCAGCAACAAAAGAAGCTCGCGGCAAGAATGCGAGTCAACAGTCCAAGATGATCAACGGAAGTTAGTCACAATCCAGAAAAAGAAAGGCAAGAAGTTAATCCAAATACATAAGTTGATGAAAGACGTGGACTGCTCAAGACATGGCCGAGGTCGCAAGCACTGCATGCTCGGTTTTGATCCGAAAAGCTGAAGAAGAACTAGCTAGCACCTGCAACTAGCAAGCATCAAGGTTCAAATCCAAAGTCTGCATGAAGAACCATTCAAGACTCAAGATCAAGCTTCAGAAGACTTATAGATAGGAATCTTGTAACTCGTAGTTGACAGGATTAGCTAGTCTTTTTCATGTTTTGATTTTGATGTAATAATGGGACCGCGGATCGGACCCTCGACGACACCTCGACCGGCTCTCCACCTCGGCATACTCTATCATCTCACTCACTTCTGAACTACACGTGGCTTGATTCCTTTATAGCCAAGGATATGTAGGCAGCTCAAAGACCAGGGCTCGGTCATAGTCTCAGTTCTCTTAGTTTTTGGTCCCTGTAAATAAGGGTCGGCTCAAAAAACATGTCTAGTCGTTCTTTGTCTGAAAATACTTCGTCTTTCCAATCAAAGAGGGCAGCTGTAGACATGTGATTTTTGACCATCACCAAGATTTTTTGTGTTTTAGCATGTAAATATTTAATTTAGGCTTAATATAGCTATTTCAACTATTTTTAACTTCTTTACTTTATTTTCGTCATAAAAATGGAAAATTACAAAAAAATATATTTTTAGCTTACGTATCTTTCATAAATTTAAATAAAAATATACAAAAATAATACTTATTTTTATCTTTATATAATTTTGAAAATACAAAAATATATATATAATAGTCTCATGTTAGCCTCTGGCATGGGGTAGTATTTTTATCTTACTTTAAAATGAGTCAATTAAGGTGTTGGATCATAATTTTAAGAGTTTTAGAACCCAATTCTTAGCCCAATTCGGATTAATTCATTAAGCCTAGGGACCCTTCTAGACTCTTCTTTGGAATAAAAGACAAACAAAGAAGACCCTAAGGACTTAACACAAAAGATCTAGGGACTAATGGGCAAAATACACAAAGATACACCTAAACCTAGACTCTACCTATAAATTAATGCTTAAAAAATCTAAAAGGGGGAGAAGAAATTTGGGGCGCAGCTTTTAAAGGAAAACCCCACCCCCCCGTTAGTCATCTTCTTCAGCCGCTGAACACCCATCGAAAACCCCTCTTCTTCACCTTCTTCTCCACCCGTTTCCCTTACAATAAACGATCCCATCTCCACATAAAAACAGACCCTCTCTTCAATACAAAAGTAGCGGCAGAGAACTAAAGACCTTCCCCCATCGGCGAACCTGCCATCTCTGCTCCATTGACGCATACCCAGCCAAACCACCTTCAAAATACTACAGTTTCAGTCCAAAATCCAACTCAAAAATAGCTAAAAATAAATTCAAAATCAGTTGGAGTTCATCTTCGTCGTTTTTATTTGGTTCAAGTTTTTCCGGTGAGCTTCGAGTCGTCGGAAGTTGCTGTCCGAGTCTCCGTTCAGCTGCAAGTCGAGGTATTGTCGTTGTTGTCGATGATTTTCCGTTTAACAGTCCCGGCTCCGGTCAGAGGTTCATCCTTGTTTGAATTTTGAAAGAAGCAGTCAAGTAATTGCAAACGTTCATTTTATCTTATCTCAATATTTTCAGTTTCATTCCGCACTTAAACGCATGGTTTTGTTAAATGTTATGAGTTTGTCACTCTCTGTTGAACATGAGTATTTGATTTGTTGCTTTAAACCTTTAGTTCCTTCAACCTAATATAACCGATTTTTGGTGTTTGTCCGCAAAAATGCCAAGTGATGCACACTGTTTCATTCTTGATATTTTATAGTGAGCTTTCACGGATACCGCTGGGTAATTAATTTTGGTGGTCATTCTGCAGTTTGATTGTGATATGCGGATCAATATTTTGTGCTCTTTTGGGTCGTTACCAGTTCTGCTTACATGACTAGCGGAGAGTCTCAAAATTGGAGGAAAACTTAGGATGAATCAAATTGTACAATGAATTTGTCTAAAGGAAATAAATAATAGATGCAGAGTATATGTATGTTAGCTGAGACAGAATAGTGTCCGATTTTCATGTGTGAAATGCTTTCTTTATTTGGCTGATGTAATAATTAGCAAAATATCGTGATTATCAAATATCTTGCTATGAAAATTTTGGCATACTCTTAGTTAATCAAATTATTGTGATAGTGTGCACGTTCGCATGACATAATTACGATTCTAAAAACAAAATCGGAGTATGCGTTCGCGCAATTTCGGCCAAACTTTCTTAACAATAATAAAGTGTTATTAATTGTGGACACGTTCGCATGACATGATTTTTGACGTGCCAAACAAATGGGTACACGTACGCGTGACCCGTTTCAAGATAATTTCCTAATTAGAAGCGGCTAATACACATAGGTTCTAAAATGAGTAATTAAACAATCTGATTAAGCCATGTATGATCAAAGCGACCGTGCTAAAACCACGGAACTCGAGAGTGCCTAACACCTTCTCCTGTGTTAATAGAATTCCTTACTCGAATTTCTGTGTTCGTAGACCGTAATTAGAGTCAATTTCCTCGATTCAGGATTTTAATCGGTGACTTGGAACACCATAAATTATTCCAAGTGGCGACTCTGATTTTTATAAATAATCCCGTTTCGATTGTCACTTAAATTGGAAAAACTCCCTTATACCCCTTGAGGGGTGTGCAAAAAGGAGGTGTGACAACATACAATTGTCTGAAGGAAAGAAACACAGTTTGTCTCGGATACAAGTGATAACAGAACATGATAATAGATAGAAGAGACGCCGGGCCTACGGACGCCTGCAGGACTACCTCGGAATCTCTGTGGACTGAAGGCTGGCTCCCAAGCTACTGATCCAATGTTGCTCCGATATCTGCACAGAGTGCAGAGTGTAGCATCAGCACAACCGACCCCATATGCTGGTAAGTGCCTAGCCTAACCTCGGCGAAGTAGTGATGAGTCTAGGACCAGACTACCAAGTAAACCTGTTGAGTTATATAATATACAACGGAAAGTAAAACATGAATAAACAAGTAAAGATGGGAGGGGAGAAAACATGCTTCGGGAGAATAACAAGTAAAAACAGAATATCAAGAGAATTACAAGGGAATCAAAATCCAACCACTAACAAGAATAAGGAAAACAAAGGCAGATTTCACTTTTTTTTTCACATCTTGTTGCAGGCGTGCAACCCGATCCCGTTTCATGTATCTCTTGGTAGATGTGCCACCCGCTCCCATTTCATTTTCTCGTGGAAGGCGTGCCACCCGTTCCCATTTCATTTATCTCATGGTAGGCATACCACCCGCTCCCATTAATTTATATCTTGTGGTAGGCGTACCACCCACTCCATTTCATTATATCTTGTGGTAGGCAAACCACCCGCTCCCATTTCATTATATCTTGTGGTAGACGTACCACCCACTCCCAGTTACAAGCCAACAATAATCACAAGGAATCCCGGCAAGGGAACAAGAGTACTATAACAACTTCCCGACAAGGGAAAAATGATATTTCAACAACATCCCGGCAAGGGAACAATACTATCGAAAGAAACATCCCGGCAAGGGATCATTTATATCAAACAAACATCCCGGCAAGGGAACAATGGTGATAACAACATATGAAGCGCAATAAACCACAACGGAGTCATAACAATTATAATACAAGACTCACGAGCATGCTTGACACCAACGTATAGATACTCGTCACCATGCCTATGCGTCGTACTCCACAATTAACATGTAGCAAATAAGACACAACTCCTAATACCTCAAGCTAAGGTTAGACCAAACACTTACCTCGATGCCTCGAACACAACTCAAGTTTCGATTATAGCTTTACCCCTTTCTTCCTCCACCAATTCGCTCGTATATAGCCACAAGTTAATTAATTACATCAATAAATGCTAGATGAATCAATTTGAATGCATGAAAATAAGTTTTCCAAAGTTTTACCCAAAAAGTCAAAATCGCCCCCGGGCCCACGTGGTCAAAACCCGAGGTTCGAACCAAAACCCGGTTACTCATTCCCCCACGAGCTCAAATATGTAAATTGTTTTGAAATCGAACCTCAAATCGAGGTCCAAATTCCCAATTTTTGAAAAACCTAGGTTCTACCCAAAACACCCAATTTCCTCCATGATAATCATTGGTTTGAAGTTGAAATCATGTTAAAAGGTGTTAATGATTGAAGAAAACTAGTTAAAAACGACTTACAATTGATTTGGATAAGAAAGGTTGTTTGAAAAATCGCTTCTTATGTTTATGGGGTTTTGAAAAATGAAAATAACTGGAAATCCCATCTATTTATACCCCTCTCAAATATCCTGTGCGGACCGCACAACCCTTCCTGAGGATATTGCAGTCCAGTGCCCTGTGTGGACCACATAAAGTCCACTGCGGCCGCACAACAATACCCCTGTGCAGACCGCACAAAGTCGACTGCAGCCGCACAGCCCTACACCGCGCACCGCACAAGCCCGACCGCGGACCGCACTGGCGGGTTCAGAGGCCTCCAATTATGGTTTTTAGCTTAAAACATCCCGAAACCTACCCGAAACTCAACCGAGCCCTCGGAACTCCAAACCAAGTGCACACAAAACCTCAAAAACATCCTACAGACTTATTCGTGTAATCAAATCACCAAAATAAAATCATGAACATCAAATTAAACCTCGAGATCAAAAAAAATTTCTTAAAACTTCTTTAAACATCAATTTTGCAATTTAAGTCCGAATCACTTCAAATGACATCCGTTTTTCACCAAAATCCACAAAAACGTCTTAAATCATATAAAAGACTTGTATCGGGCACGGGAACAAAAATACGGGCCCGATACCATCATGTTCTAAGCAAATTTCATTTCAAATTTCTTTAAACAATTTCAGAAAAAAAATTTCTTTAAAAATTCATTTCTCGGGCTTGGGACCTCGGAATCCGATTCCGGGCATATGCCCAAGTCCCATATTTTCCTACGGACCTTTCAGGACCGTCAAATCATGGGTCCGGGTCCGTTTACCCAAAAAGTTGACTGAAGTCGAATTATTCATTTTACAGTCAAAACTAATCATTTTTCATAGATTTTCACATTTAAGCTTTCCAGCTACACGCCCGGACTGTGCATGCAAATCAAGGTGGTGCTAAGGGAGGTTTTTAAGGCCTCAGAATGTAGAATTTCATTGCAACACAAGTGATGACCTTTTGGGTCATCACATCTGATTACCCATTCACCCCCGAACCTGGGTATGTGATTTATTTTGAAATCCAACCTCAATTTCAGGTATGAATCTCAATTTTTCTAATTTTCTAATTTCTACCTATAACTCCTAATTTCTACTTTGAAACTACTAAAATTAAGGATAAAAATCAATGGGCAATTATGGAAATACATCAAAACTAGTTGAAAAGCACTAACCAATGAATTTGGAGTGAAAATATCTCTAGGCCGAGCTCTGGTTTTCAAAAATGGTGAAAGATAATGAAATCCCATTTTTCATCTTTTATTTAATTGGGTGTCAGGTACTCTTCGCGATCGCGGAGCACATGGCCTGTCGGCCTTCGTGTTCGCGAGATCCTCATCGTGTTCATGAAGGCATTTCCCAGCCAACTTTCAGTAGGTTTCCTCATCGTGTTCATGAAACCCCTCATGCCTTTCCCAGCCATCCCAAACCTACGAGTTTGCGTAGGGTTTGCCGCGTTTGTTAAGGTCAGACCCTCAAAGATTTCGTATTCACGAGCCTACCCTTGCGTTCGCGTAGAATAACTAGCCCCAGCCCCATGTTTCCCTATTGTGATCGCGGTAGTGGCTTCGCGAAGCACTGATGCACCAATAGAAAAACTAGCAACTCTACAAGGCAAAAAATGGTCCAAAAACTCACTAGAGCCACCAGGGCTTATATATATAAGTTTAATAACATCATTCAAACTCGCTCGATACCTCAAATCATCAAGATAACATCAAAAATCATGAATTGATCATCAAAACTCGAAAATTATCTAAGTTTAAACTCATTCTTCACAGTCTTTTACAAAATGCGCCAAAATGCGCTTGGGTCACTGTTACGATCCGATAGGTCATTTTGAGTACTAGCCTTAATTTCTGAGTTCTTAGACATCTCCTAGCTTTTTTTGATGATTCTAGATTTTCATACATGGTCCTTGTCGCTTTTCAAAAACTTTTTACGTAAAATTTTAAAGATTTTTGTTTTGCTTAAAATGAGGCTAGAGTTACTACGGTCAACATTTGTGGTAGACGACCTTGAAATGGTATTATGGCAAATCCTTTAGGTTCGTATGATGTTTTTAGATTTGTATGCATGTTTTATTGGGGCCCCAGGTGACCTAAGCGTGTTTCAGCACATTATGTGAAAGATTGTGATAATTGAGTTTTAAGTTGAAATCCTTGAGTTTTGATGATCGATTCTTGTTATTTGATGTTATTTTGGTAATTTTAGTTAGAGAGTGAGTTTTTATAATGTTATTACACTTATATGCATATTTGGTTTTGAACTCGGGTGGTTCGGCTGAGTTTCGGACGAGTTTTGGTTGAAATTGCAATTGTTGGTGCAAGACTGTTACTAGTGTAGCCTGCAGATCCCGCATTTGCGGGCAACGCTTTTAAGATCAATGGATCACATTTGCAAAGTGGCCTGGGATTGGGTAATTTCTCATTTGCAAATAAGGAGCCGCATTTGAGAAGGTGAGGGAAATTGTAATTGCGGCAAGAGTCTCGCATTTGGGACTCTGAGAGCTTGGGGGCAGCTTCATAGAAGCGAAGCTTAGTTTGCATTTGCGGAGGGATGGACCTTCGCAAATGCGAAGGCTTTTTCGCATTTGCTATACTTCTGAGGCTCAGACACTGATCCAGTGGTCAATAGTTCGCATTGCAATTGCGATACCTGCCCTGGTAAAAGATGGGAAAGTCAGGACTTGGCTCATTTTTAACCATTTTTAACCTTAACCACTCTAGAGGAAATTTTTGAAGAGGATTTTCTTCCCAAATTCATTGGTAATTAACTTTAACTAGTTTACAATAAATTTCAATTACTTTTCATGAATTTCTAACATCAAATTTATGAATTCCAATGTAGAAATTAAGGGTTTTGGGTAGAATTTAGGAATTTTATAAAACTAAAATTTACGCCTTAAAGAGGTCGGACTTCAAAATAAATCACATAACCGGGCTCGGGGGTGAATGAGTAATTGAGATTTGATCGGAATCTCGGATTTCGACCAAGCAAGCTTGGGGTTGACTTTTTCAAAAGATTATCAAAATTAAACCGTTTTTCATTTGCGGGTAGTTTTTAAAGCTTAATTTCGATTGTTTGATTAATAATTGACTAGATTCTGTTGGGCTGGAGGATTGTTCGAAAGTCAAGGCCGTGATTGTTTGTTAATTTGACTGCAGAAGAGAAAAATAGGACTTGATTGGTCTATTTGTTACTTGATTTCACATGTGGGGACGACGTATGTGGAAGGTGATGAGTGTACATATGTTGGCATGGGTTAAGCATGCGGGGTGGGTCTTTACATGTAATTTTATCTATATCATGTCTTCTTTTACTCCGTGCTACAATCTCTGTCATGCCTTCAGTGTTACTTATCCTTTTTTGTTAAATACATGATTTCCTTGCTACATGTCTTCTTTTGCTACTTATTTTATTCCTTTATTATCTATTTGCCTTTACTTGCTTCTATTTCGCTCTAGTTTATTATATTGTCTTGCCGTAGAGTATTTACTTGCTTTGGTTCCTTTCTCTTATGTTAAGAGATATACCGTAGTTGTTTGTAGTAATGATATGATTGTTTGGGATCGGGTTGCCTGCCGTAACAGATGTTGGTATTATTGTTTGGGATTGGGTTGCAAGCCGCAACAGATGTTGGTATGATTGTTTAGGATCGAGTTGCATGCTGTAACGCATATGGTATTATTATTTGGGATTGGGTTGCATGATGTAACATATAGTGATAATGTGATTGGAATCGGGTTGCACGCCATAACAGTATTGATATTGTTGAAATATGTGTGAAATAGATTACGCACCACAATGGAGAAGACATGTTTTGACTTTTCTTGACTGTTGGTTCTATAATCGTGTTTTAATGTGAACTTGAGCATAGGCGATATTCTTGGCCCTCTGTTATGTACTTTCTGTTCCGATTTTCATGTAAATTCTTATTTTCTCTATTCTGTTATTATTTTATTTTTACTCATACAAGTTTATAGTGAGTGCCTTGTTATAGGCTCATCACTACTTTGTCGAGGTTAGTCTCGGCACTTACGAAGTACATGATGTCGGTGTACTCATACTGTACTTCTGCATTTTTTGTGCAGATTCTAGTATTGGTCCTAGCAGCGGTTAGTGGAGGCTCGCTTGAACTACTTTTCATTCGGAGACTTGAGGTAGAGTTGCACAGTATCCGCAGACCTTGAGTCCCCTTCTCAACTTTTGTATAGTTATTTCTTTTAGATAGTTGTATTTCTATTTCGGCCTTCGATTGTAGTATTTTTAGATGCTCATGTACTTGTGACACCAGATTTCGGGATTAGACTAGACAGTATTTGGACTATATTATATTTATTTTGAGGTTCTACAACTTTGTTTCTAATTAAACCATTTTTTAATAATTTGTTTAAAATAAATAGTAGTGTACTAATATTGGCCTACCTAGCAAGTGGAGGTTAGGCGCCATCACGGCCCCGAGGTTGGGATTTCGGGTCATGACAGTTACCCAGGACCCCAACCAAACGTGCGTACAGGTTCTAAAATATCAGACAGACTACTGGAATCGTTAAAACACCTATCCGAGGTCGTTTACCATAAACGTTGGCCCTGGTAAACTCTATCCTTATTTTAAGTCAAAAATCACGTTTTCTTCAAAATTTTACATAAAAGATTTTTGAAAAATAACATGGACTACACATGCAAATCAATAAACATCAAATGAAGCTATGCGATGTCTCAGAACACAAAAAATTAAGGCTAGTACTCAAAACGACCTATCGGGTCATTACAATTTATTTCAGAATCATTAATAAGATGTGTTTTCTAACTTTCTTACCATATTGATACGAGAAAAATTGCAACAACTATTAATTTTCATATAATTTTTAAACACCTCAACTTTATTTGAATTACTAAAATAATCTGATTCAATTTAGCTACAAAAATCAATAAAATTGACTATCTAGAAGCGAAATGTGAGAACCTATTTTGAGATAGATGGAGTAGTAGATAAAGAAGATCAACACTATTGGAGCTTGTGATGAACTTCTCACTCGTTTTGAAAGTAAATTATGTGTTTTGAGACCTTAAAAACCTCTTTTTATCTCACCACAATTTATGTGCGCAGTCCGGACGCATTTCCGAAAAGTTTTTATGTGAAATCTAAGTAAAATAAGGAAATTGGCCTTTAAAGTTGACTTTGGTCAACATTCTTGGTAAACGAACCCGGACCCATGATCGGACGGTCCCGCAGGGTCCGTAGTAAAATATGAGACTTGGGCCTATGCCCAGAATCGAATTCCGAGGTCCCAAGCCCGAATTTTTTTTTTTAAAGAAAATTATTTGCTGGAAAATATAAAAGGCTTTTAGAAGTGAAATGATGCATTTTTTGATAATATCGGGCCTGTATTTTGGTTTCGAAGCCCGGTACAAGTTTAAAATAATAATTTGGTTGAATCTGTGAAGTTTGGTAAGAATCGGAGTTCGTTTGGTTTAAATCGGACCTATATTTGAGAAAATGGAAATTTTGATGTTCTTAAGGAATTTCATGAATTTGAGGTTTAATTCATAGTTGTTGACGTTATTTTAATGATTTGATTGCACGAGCAAGTCCTATAATATTTTAAGACTTGCGTGCATGTTTGGTTTAGAACCCCAAGGGCTCGGATGAGTTTTGGATAGGCTACGGGGTGAATTGGACTTAGGAAATTGCAGTTGATATCTGGTATTTTTGCCCAGGCCTCTGATATCGCAATTGCGAGATCATCCTTCACACATGCAAAGTTCTTAGGCTTGGAAAATGCGACCCAGGCGTCGCAAATGCGAACCAAGCCTGGACAGGCCCTCTTCGCAAATGCGAACACTGGGTGGGAATTGCAAAGCCTGCCCATCGCAAATGCGATGTTTTCCATCACAATTGCGAAGATGACAGGATTCAAAAAGGGTTCACAATTGCGAACCCTGGTCGCAATTACGATATCTAAGACATGCGAAATGAGATTTTTGACGGGATTTCATCCATTTTTCAAACTCTTTCAAACCCTAAACTCTCTTGGGAGATTTTCCAAAGAAAGATTCTTCTCCAAATCATTAGTAAGTAATTTCTAACTCATTTTCTTTAATCTACAACCTCTTTTTACATGATTTCATTTCAAAATTAAGGGGTTTTCATGGGAAATTGGGTGTTTTTGGGTAGAAGTTAGGATTTCAAATTTTGGGCATTTGGACCTAGATTTGAAGTTCTATTTCAAAACTAATTACATATTTGAGTTCATGAGTGAATGGGTGATCGGGTTTTAGTTCGAACTTCGGGTTTTGACCAAGCGGGCACGGGGTTAATTTTTGACTTTTTGGGGAAATCAATGGGAAATCTATTTTCATGCATGAGAATTGGTTTATTTAGCATATATTAATGTTATTAAGTAAATTGTGACTAGATACAAGCGAATTGGAAGTGGAACCAAGGGGTAAAGCGGTAGTTGATGCTTCATTTGTCCGTGGAATCGAGGTAAGTGTTTGGCCTAACCTTAGCTTGAGGGAATAGGAGTTGTGGTCTTATTTGTTATGTGTTAAGTGTTGAGTACAGTGTATAGGTGTGGTGACGAGTATCTATACGTTGGTGTCAAGCATACCCGCGAGTCTTATACTATGATTGTTGTGACTCCGTTATCTATTGTCCATGCTTAATATGATGATTATAAATGTTGAACAAGGCTTATGAAAGTATTCTTGGTAAATGACCATTGTTGAGCATTGGCTCAAGTTGAGACTTATGTTATGAAGGGATGGTGGAAACGAGATGAGATATATTGCTGATTCCCTTTCCGGGATGTTATTGTTTATGATATTATTTTCCCTTGCTGGGATGTTGTCGTTTATGATATTATTTCCCTTGCCGGGATGTTATTTCTTCTAATATTGTTTCTTTTGCCGGGATATTGTTGCTATACTATTGTTCCCTTGCCGAGATTCTTTGTGATTGGTGTTGATTTGTATAATGGGATCAGGTTGCACACCGCAACAATAATATATGGGATCACGTTGCACGCCGCAATAATATTATATGGGATCAGATTGCACACGGCAACAAGGAGTAATAAGGGTGGACAGGTGGAGTCGGGTTGCACACCGCAACATCATTATATGATTGGGATCAGGTTGTACGCTGCAATAGTATTATATGATTGGGATCGGGTTGCACGCCGCAACAAGAAAGAATAAAAGTGAATATTGATTCTTATGGTGAGAATGAGAGTAAAATCATGAAGGGTGATGCCGTGTACTTGTTACTGTTTTCCTTATTCTTGCTGATATGAAGTTATGGTGTTCTTTATGCTTATGTACTGAAATTCTGTTAGTACTTGATATTCCCCGCAGTATGTACCCCCATCCCATCTTTAACTGCTAGTTTCTGTTATCATTATTTGTCGTATATGATTTAACTGCTCGGGTTTATTTGGTAGTCTTGTCCTAGCCTCGTCACTACTTCGCCGAGGTTAGGCTCGACACTTACCAGCACATGGGGTCGGTTGTACTGATACTACACTCTGCACTGTGTGCAGATCCCGATATTGGAGCATTTGGACCACAATGAGGTTGCTGCCTTCAGTCCAGCGAAGACCAAAGGTAGTCCTGCAGACGTCCGCAGGCCTTGGCGTCCCTTTCTGTCCTATTTCCTTCTGTTCTTACTTATTTTAGAGACAAACATGTATTTTTCTTTGTTCAGACCCTATTTATATTATTATAGTCCGTGACATTGTGACACCAGTTCTGGGTGGAGTTGTATTTTGGATTTCGTACCAGTATTTAGTTAAATTGTTGAATTTCATCTTCCGCACTTTTTATATTGTTGTTGATCACATGTTAACTTGTGAAATTGTTAAAAGATAAGGAAAAAGGATAATAAAATCTGTAGTTGTCAGCTTGCCTAGATTTCACTAGTAGGAGCCATCATGACTCTCGAGAGTGGAAAATCCGGGTCGTGACAAGTTAGTATTAGAGCTCTAGGTTGCTTAGGTCTCACAATTTACGGACAAGATTAGTAGAGTCTGAGGGATCGATATGGAGACGTCTGTGTTTATCCCCTAGAGGCTACAGAGTTTAGGAAAACTTCATATCTATTCTTCTCTATCGTGAGACTTGATTTCTCAATGCTAATTGAACTTCTACTCTGTTCTTTCGTAGATGGAGAGAATACGTGCTTCTTCATCCGTTGATCAGCAGCCCGATCCCCCAGTGGCAGCTCCTACGAGGGGCAGAGGATAAGGCTGAGGCTGTGCTAGTGGCCGAGGTAGGGGCAGGGCTCAGCCAGAGCAACATCACCCGCAGCGGAGCCTCAGGTAGAGTTTGAGGAGAAGGCTCCGGCCCAGACCGTTCCAGCAGGGCCAGCTGAGGTCCTAGAGGGGTACATTGCCACCCCAGTACTTTAGGATGCTCTGGTCCATCTAGTGGGCCTTATGGAGAGCGTCACTCAGGCAAGCATATTTAATGTAGCACCAGTTGTCTCTCATGCTGGAAGAGGAGCCCAGACTCCTGCTACTCGCACTCCAGAGTAGATGGCTCCCCAGTATCAGACTCCAGCAGCTCAGCTAGTTGGAGTAGTTTAGCCGGGTGTTGTGGCACAGACCGGCGAGGGGCCAGCTATGTCTGCTGATTCCTTGTGGAGGTTGGACAGGTTTAACAAGCTTTTTACTACCACTCTTGGCGGTACATCTTTTGAGGATCCCCAGGATTATTTGGACAGCTGTCATGAGGTTCTACGGAACATGGGGATAGTGGAGACCAATAGGGTCAACTTTGCTGCTTTCGTCTGTCAGGATCCGCCAAGACTTATTGGAGGGATTATTGTTTGGCTAGGCCAGCTGGGTCACCTGCTTTGACTTGGGATCAATTTTCTCAGCTATTTCTAGAGAAGTTTCTTCCTGTCACTCAGAGGGAGAACTATCAGAGGCAATTTGAGCATCTCTAGCAGGGTTCTATGACCGTCACTCAGTACGAGACTAGATTTATTGTCTTGGCCCGTCATGCTCTTCTTATACTTCCTACTGAGAGAGAGAGAGAGAGATAGAGAGAGAGAGAGAGGGAGAGAGAGAGTGAGGAGGTTCATTGAGGGACTCGTTCAGCCTATTCGATTGCAGATGGCTAAGGAGACGGGGATCGAAATTTCTTTTTAGGATGCGGCCAATGTGGCCAGGAGAGTCGAGATGGTTTTATCACAGGGGAGTGGTCAGGGGCTGACAAGAGGCCCCGTCATTCTGGCAGGTTCAGTGGTGCCTCGTTTGGAGGTAGGGATTCTTTTAGTAGGGGCCATCCTTCCAGGATGTTTTATTCAGCATTACATACATCTCATGGAGCTTCAGGGGGCGTGGTTCTTATGTACCTCCTTCAAGATAGTCAGCTCCTATCATAGCACCTCCTCTTTAGAGCTATTTTCATGGTCAGTCAACTCGCCAGGGGCAGTCTTAGTTTCCTCAGTCGTAGCACTCAGGTAGATGTTTTTAGTGTGGTAAGTATGGTCATATTCAGAGGGCTTGTCCAAGATTAGTGGGTGTTCAGTCGCAACATCAAGGTTCTCGTGCCATGGTTCAGGCACCGGGTGTTCCACCGCCTGCTCATCCAGCTAGAGGTGGAGGTAGAGGTGCTTGATGTGGAGGTAGAGGTATTAGAGGTGGAGGTCAGGCCGCTAGAGATGGAGGCCAACTAGCAGGAGGCCATCCAAGGGACGTAGTTCAGAGTGGTGGGTCCCAGCCCCTGATATTATGCTCTTCCAGCTAGGCCCGAGGCTGAGGCCTCCAATGTAGTTAGCATAGGTACTGTTCTGGTTTGTAGTAGAGATGCTTCAGTTCTATTTGATCCAGGGTCTACATACTCTTATGCGTCGTCTTATTTTGCCCCGTATTTGGTCATGTCTAGTAATTCTTTGAGTGCTCCTGTATATATGTCTACACCGGTAGGTAATTCTATTATGGTGGATCATGTCCATCGTTCATGTATAGTTGTGATTGGGGATCTTGAGAACCGAGTAGATCTTTTACTTTTGGATATGATTGATTTTGATGTCATATTGGGGATGGACTCGTTATCACCTTACCACGCTATCTTGGACTGTCGTGCCAAGACTATGACCTTAGCCTTGTCGGGTTTACCTCATTTAAAGTGGAGAGGGACTCCTGTTCATTCCACCCGTACGGTTATCTCATATATGAAGGCTCAACGTATGGTTGAGAGGGGATGTTTGGCCTATTTGGCGTATGTTCGTGATTCTAGTGCCGAGGTTCCTTTTATGGATTCTGTGCCTGTTGTTCGTGAGTTTCCAGAAGTATCTTCTTCAGATCTGCTAGGGATACCACCCGACAGGGATATTGACTTATACATTGATTTGGCTTCGGGCACCCAACCCATTTCTATCCCGCCATATCGTATGGCCCCACAAGAATTGAAAGAATAATTGCAAGACCTGCTTGATAAAGGCTTTATTAGACCTAGTGTCTCGCCTTGGGGTGCGCTGGTGTTGTTTGTTAAGAAGAAGGACAGATCGATGAGGATGTGTATAGATTATCGACAGTTGAACAAGGTCACAATCAAGAATAAGTATCCATTGCCGAGGATTGATGATTTGTTTGACTAGCTTTAGGGTGCCCAAGTGTTTTCTAAGACCGATTTGAGATCTGGCTACCATCAGTTGAGGATTAGGGAATCCGATGTCCGTAAGACAGCTTCGCACTCGGTACGTGCATTATGAGTTCTTAGTGATGTCATTCAGGTTGACAAATGCCCCAGCAGTTTTCATGGATTTGATGAACCGAGTGTTCAAGCCTTACTTGGATTCTTTGTGATGGTCTGCATTGATGATATTTTGATCTATTCTCACAGCCGAGAGGATCATGAGCAACATCTTCACGTCGTTCTCCACACTTTGAGGGACAGTCAGTTATATGCTAAGTTTTTGAAATATGAGTTCTGGTTGAGTTTAGTTGCATTCTTGGGTCACGTTATTTTAGCAGAGGGTATTCAGGTGGATCCGAAGAAGATTGAGGTAGTCAAGGACTGGCCTAGACCCATATCAGCTACAGAGATCGGGAGTTTCTTAGGTTTGGCGGGCTATTATCGTCAGTTTGTGAAGGGGTTTTCATCTATTGCAGCCCAGATGACTAGGTTGACCCAAAAGGGTGCCTAGTTCAGGTGGTCGGACGAGTGTGAGGCGAGCTTTCAGAAGCTCAAAATAGTTTTGACTACGGCGCCAATGTTGGTATTGCCCACAAGTTTAGGGCCATATATAGTATATTATGATGCATCTCGTATTGGACTTGGTGCGGTGTTGAAGCAGAATGGCAAGGTTATTGCATATATTTCGCGACAGTTGAAGATCCATGAGAAGAATTATCCAGTTCATGATTTGGAGTTAGCAGCCATTGTTCACGCGCTGAGGATTTGGAGTCACTATTTATATGGCATGTCATGTGAGGTGTTCACGGATCACAAGAGTTTGCAATACTTGTTCAAGCAGAAGGAGCTAAATTTGAGGCAGAGGAGGTGGTTGGAGCTATTGAAAGACTATGATATCACCATCTTGTATCATCCGAGAAAGGCCAATGTAGTGGCCGAGACTTTGAGTAGGAAGTCAGCCAGTATGGGCAGCCTTGCATATATTCCAGTCTGTGAGAGACCTCTTGCTTTAGATGTTCAAGCTTTTGCCAATCCATTTGTGAGGTTGGATGTTTCTGATCCCAGTCGTGTACTAGCTTGCACAGTCGCTCGTTTTTCATTATTTGAGCGTATCAGAGATCGGCAGTATGATGATCCTCATTTGTTTGTCCTTAGGGACACGGTGCGGCACGGGGGTGCCAAGCAGGTTACAATTGTAGATGATGGAGTTTTGAGGATGCATGATTGTATTTGTGTGCCTAATATGGATGGACTTCGTGAGTTAATTCAAGCGGAGGCCTATAGTTTCCGATACTCTATTTATCCGGGCCCCGCTAAGATGTATCCGATTTGCGGCAGCATTATTGGTGGAGGAGGATGAAGAAGGATATTGTGGCATATGTGGCTCGGTGTTTAAATTGTCAGCAGGTAAAGTACGAGCATCAGATACCTTGTGGTTTATTTCGGAAGATTGATATTCCTGAGTGGAAGTGGGAGTGTATCACTATGGATTTCGTTGTTGGACTCCCACGGATTCAGAGGAAGTTCGATGCAGTATGGGTTATTGTTGATAGGCTGACCAAGTCAACCCATTTCACTCCAGTGGCAGTTTACTATTCTTCGGAGCGGTTGGCTGAGATCTATATTCGGGAGATTGTTCGTCTTCATGGTGTGCCCGTGTCTATCATTTCTGACCGAGGTATGCAATTCACCTCGCATTTCTAGAGAGAAGTACATCATGAGTTAGGTACACAGGTTGAATTGAGCACATCAATTCATCCTCATATGGACGGACAGTCCGAGCGTACTATTTAAATTTTGGAGGATATGCTCCGAGCATATGTTATTGACTTTGGAGGTTCTTGGGATCAGTTCTTGCCACTAGCAGAGTTTGCCTACAATAATAGTTATCAATCGAGCATTCAGATGGCTCCCTACGAGGCTTTGTATGGTAGGTAGTGTCGGTTGCCGGTTGGGTGGTTTGAGCCGGGAGAGGCTCGGTTGTTGGGTACAGACTTAGTACAGGATGTTTTGGATAAGGTTAAGATCATCCAGGATAGACTTTATACAGCTCAGTCCAGGCAGAAGAGTTATGTCGACTGCAAGGTTCGTGATGTGGCATTCATGGTCGGAGAGCGAGTATTTCTTTGGGAGTCGCCCATGAAGGGCGTGATGAGATTTGGGAAGAAGGGCAAGCTAAGCCCTAGATTCATTGGCCCTTTTGAGATTCTTCGGAGAGTGGGAGAGGTGGTTTACGAGCTTGTGTTGCCACCAGGATTATCAGTTGTGCACCCAGTGTTTCATGTGTCCATGTTTCGAAAGTATCGCAGTGATTAATCCCACGTGTTAGACTTCAGCACTGTCCAATTGGACAAGGATTTGACCTATGAGGAGGATCCGGTAGCTATTCTAGACCGGCAGGTTCGTCAGTTAAGATCAAAGAATTTCCCTTCAATTCGTGTGCAGTGGAGAGGTCAGCCTGTTGAGGCAGTACCCTGGGAGTCCGAGTCCGATATGTAGAGCCGATATCCCCATTTTTTCTCCGACTCAGGTACTTTTCTTATGTCCGTTCGAGGACGAACGGTTGTTTTAGAGGTGGAGAATGTGATGACTCGTTTTGAAAGTAAATTCTGTGTTTGAGGCCTTAAAAACCTCTTTTTATCTCACCACAATTTGCGTGCATAGTCCGAGTGCATTTCTGGAAAGCTTTTATGTGAAATCTAAGTAAAAAAAGGAAATTGGCCTTTAAAATTGATTAAAGTTGACTTTGGTCAATATTCTTGGTAAACAGACCTGGACCCGTGATCGAACGGTCCCGTAGGGTCCATAGTAAAATATGGAACTTAGGCGTATGCTCGGAATCGAATTCCGAGGTCCCAAGCTCGATAAAAGAATTTTTGAAAAAAATTATTTGCTGGAAAATATAAAGGGCTTTTAGAAGTGAAATGAGGCCTTTTCTTGATGGTATCGGGCTCGTATTTTGGTTCCAAAGCCCGGTACAGGTTTAAAATAATAATTTGGTTGAATTTGTGAAGTTTGGTAAGAATAGGAGTTTGTTTGGTATAAATCGGACCTATATTTGAGAAAATGAAAATTTGATGTTCTTAAGGAATTTCATGAATTTGAGGTTTAATTCGTAGTTGTTGATGTTATTTTAATGATTTGATTGGACGAGCAAGTCTGTATGATATTTTTAGACTTTTGTGCATGTTTGGTTTGGAGTCCCGAGGGCTCGGATGAGTTTTGGATAGGCCAAGGAGTGTATTTGGACTTAGGAAGTTTCAGCTGGTATCTGGTATTTTTGCCCAGGCCTCTGATCTCGCAATTGCAAGATCAGGCTTCGCAAATGCGAAGTTCTAAGGGTTGGGAAATGCGACCCAGTCATCGCAAATGCGAACCAAGCCTGGGCAGGCCCTCTTCGCAAATGCGAGCACTGGGTGGGAACTGCGAAGCCTGCCCATCGCAAATGCGAAGTTTTCCTTCACAATTGCAAAGATGACAGGATTCAAAAGGGGTTCGCAATTACGAACCCTGGTCGCAATTGCGACATCTGAGACCTGCTAAATGAGATTTTTGATGAGATTTCAGCCATTTTTCAAACTCTTTCAAACCCTAAACTCTCTTAGGCAATTTTTCAAAAAAACGATTCTTCAAAATCAAGGGTTTTTCATGGAAAATTGGGTGTCTTTGGGTAGAAGTTAGGATTTTTAAATTTTGGGGATTTGGACCTCGATTTGAGGTCTGATTTAAAAACTAATTACATATTTGAGTTCATGAGTGAATGGGTAATCTGGTTTTGATTCGAACTTTGAGTTTTGACCAAGCGAGCCCGTGGTCGATTTTTGACTTTTTGGAGAAATCAATGGGAAATTTATTTTCATCCATTAGAATTGGTTTATTTAGCGCAAATTAATGTTATTAAGTAAATTGTGACTAGATACAAGCGAATTGGAAGTGAAACCGAGGGGTAAATCAGTAGTTGAGGCTTAATTTGTCCGTGGAATCGAGGTAAGTGTTTGACCTAACCTTAGCTTGAGGGAATAGGAGTTGTGGTCTTATTTGCTATGTGTTAAGTGTTGAGTACGATGTATAGGTGTGGTGATGAGTATCTATACGTTGGTGTCAAGCATGCACGTGAGTCTTATACTATGATTGTTGTGACTCCGCTATGCATTGTCCATGCTTAATATGATGATTACAAATGTTGAACAAGGCTTATGAAAATATTCTTGGTAATTGACCATTGTTGAGCATTGGCTCAAGTTAAGACTTATGTTGTGAAGGGATGGTGGAAACGAGATTAGATATATTGTTGATTCCCTTGCCGGGATGTTATTGTTTATGATATTATTTTTCCTTGCCGGGATATTATTGTTTATGATATTATTTCCTTTGCTGGGATATTATTTCTTATGATATTATTTTCCTTGTCGGGATATTATTTTTATACTATTGTTCCCTTGTCGGGATTCTTTGTGATTGGTGTTGATTTGTATATTGGGATCGGGTTGCACGCCGCAAAAATAATATATGAGATCGGGTTGCACGCCGCAACAATATTATATGGGATCGGGTTGCACGCCGCAACAAGGAGTAATAAGGGTACACAGGTGGGGTCGGGTTGCACACCGCAACAAGAAAGAATAAAAGTGAATTTTGATTCTTATGGTGAGAATGAGAGTAAAAGCACGAAGGGTGATGTCGTGTACTTGTTACTGTTTTCCTTATTCTTGCTGATATGAAGTTATGGTGTTCTTTATGCTTCTCTACTGAAATTTTGTTAGTACTTGGTATTCCCTGCAGCATGTACCCCCATCCCATCTTTAACTACTAGTTTTTGTTATCATTATTTGCCATATATGATTTAACTGCTCAGGTTTATTTGGTAGTCTTGTCCTAGCCTCGTCACTACTTCGCCGAGGTTAGGCTCGACACTTACCAACACATGGGGTCGGTTGTGCTGATACTACACTCTGCACTGTATGCAGATCCCGATGCTGGAGCATTTGGACCGCAGTGAGGTTGCTGCCTTCAGTCCAGCGAAGACCCAAGGTAGTCCTGCAGACGTCCGCAGGCCTTGGCATCCCTTTCTGTCCTATTTCTTTCTGTTCTTACTTATTTTAGAGACAAACATGTATTTTTCTTTGTTCAGACCCTATTTGTAGTATTCTTAGATAGTCCATGACATTGTGACACCAGTTCTGGGTGGAGTTGTATTTTGGATTTCGCACCAGCATTTAGTTAAATTGTTGAATTTCGTCTTCCGCACTTTTTATACTATTGTTGATCACATGTTAACTTGTAAAATTGTTAAAAGATAAGGAAAAAGGATAATAAAATCTGTAATTCTCGGCTTGCCTAGCTTTCATTAGTAGACTCCATCACGACTCCCGAGGATGGGAAATTCGGGTCGTGACAGAGCTGCTTGTCTATTGCTATAAAACCATGTATATATGTACCCACCTTTTTAGTTATTTACTAGAACAATTATGGATTGGAAGTTGATTTAATTAGAGAAAATGTCATTTTATACCTATTAATTCCAAACTATTTACCTTTTAATGCCGGGGCCTAAATTATTTACTTTTCCTACCCATGCGGCCCAAACTATTTACCCGACCCATGCATTAGCTTATTCCCCCCATTTAATGCCTCAGTTAATGCTATTTCACCCAGTCATGTCTTTCATTTCAAAAATCCCATAGCCAAACCATGAGAAATCATATTTCACACAGCAGTTACTGATTTGACTTGTCAATTTTTCTTCAGATTTTGTTTCTATCTTCAATATTATTGTACATGAGTTTCACTCCAAAATCCTCTTACTATATTAGTATTTTTTTTGTATTTATTTGCATTTCTGAACCCATGTGTTGTTGCAGTTATATTTTAAGTTTTTCAGCTCTGATTTTTGTGTGTGTATGAAGATCCATCATTGATGAGCTTGAAGCTCCTTTATTTAAAATTTTATTTTCAAGATTTATTGTTTGATTTGATGTGGGTGCTGTAAAATATTGATTATAGTACCTTCAAGTAAGCTTCCCGGATATGAATTTTTATGTGTATTTGAATATTCACCATTGTTGGGCTTGAAGCTCTTGAATTTAAAATTTTTATTTTGAAGATTTCTTGTTTGATTCAAAGTGGGTGCTGTTAAATATTGCTTATAGCACCTTCTGTGTCACGACCCCAATCCCCGATCGTGATGGCGCCCAGCACGATGCTAGGCAAGCCCGACCAATTCGTCACTCACAATCCCTTATGTAGAATTCATTACCAATTAATAGGATTTAATGCCATATTAACATGAGTATAACTCTGTAGTAATAGATAAACAGTATGGAAAATCCATAAAATATCACTATAGATCACACCTATCTGGTGTCACGAGACAAGAGCCTCTAATACAAGTATGTGTAGCAACCTATACATAGAGTTGTCTAGAATGCGGAAATAAAGAGGATAAGGGAAGAAATCGGGTCCTGCGGATGCCATGCAGCTACCTCAATGACTCCGGAATAAGCTGAATAGCAACAAAAAGCCGAAACTATGCCTCCGGGATACCTGTATCTGCACACATGGTGCAGGGAGTAAAGTGAGTACTCCAACTCAGTGAGTAAGAGCAATAAATAATGACTGACGGAAAGAAAACTCGTAAAACACTACGCAGTTCTATATTAAAACAATGAGAATATCAAAAACAACAACTGAATGAAGAAGTCAGTTAAAAGTCCTTTAAGCCAGTATTCATTTCATTTACTCCTCACGATAACCAAATTCATATTTGTACTGCTGCGGCGTGCAGTCCGATCCATATATATATATATATATATATATATATATATATATATATATATATATATATATATATATATATATATATATATACTGCTGCGGCGTGCAGCCCGATCCAAGAATAGTCGACTGCGCTCACTGGGGGTGTGCAGACTCCGGAGGGGCTCCTTCAGCCCAAGCGCTATACTACTGCGGCGTGCAGTCCGATCCATATAATATACTACTGTGGCGTGCAGTCCGATCCATATAATGTACTACTGCGGCGTGCAGTCCGATCCATATAATATACTACTGCGGCGTGCAGCCCGATCCATAGCATATCAAATACTCACAATGGGGTTCTCGACCCCTCTTAGTCGATATAGACTTGGCCTCTCGGGCACACTAAGATAAGATGGGGTTCTCAACCCACACGTTACTCTCATTAGGATTTAACAATTTCTAAAGCTGGTTCATATCATGTTTATCAGTTAAGAACATGACTGAGGGTATGATTTTGACTAGAAAAGTGAGGTCAACCAATACAAATGCCCCCCCTAAGGGTTCTACAGATCGGCACAAGGCCCCAAACATGGCAACTAGCCCATAATATAATGATATTAATTAAGTCTCAGTCAAAAGTACAGTAGAGTCATCAAACGGGATGGACCGAGTCCAAATCCCCAGTAGTAACAGACCCCACGCTCATCATACAGCGTGTGTCTCATCTCAACATAGCACCACGTTGTGCAAATCCGGGGTTTCAAACCATCAGAACATCATTTATAACCATTACTCACCTCAAGCGGGCCAAAATCCTAGCTCGCTACTCCCTTGCCTCACAAATCAACCTCCTTGAGCATCAAATCTGATCAAAACTACAAGTAATACGTTACAATAGGCTAAGGGAACACAACCCAATCGAAAAGACTCGAAAAATATCAAAAATCACGAAGTTGGCAAAACCCGAGCCCCGGGCCCACTTCTCGAAAAATCAGAAAATTCACATCACCGGATTTTTTATCTCGCCATGAGTCTATACATATCAAATTTACCAAAATCCGAGCTCAATTGCTCCCTCAAACCCCAAATTTACATTCAAAAGGTCAAGCCCTAAGTCTTCCCTTTTTAATCAAATTTTCCATGAATTTAAGTGTTGAATCCACAATTAAATGATGTTTCTAGGCCATAGGACTCACCTCCAATTGATTCCCAGTCAAAACCCTCTTTAATCCTCGTCAAAAGCTCTCAAGGTTACTCAAAAATGGAGGAAAATGAGTTTGGGTTCGTTGATCAAGTTTTTTGAACATTCTGCCCGGATCACTGTAGCTAACTCCATGTGATCGCATTCAAGCCCCTGCGATCGCATAGACCAAAATCTGCAGCTCCAGAATTAACCCTATGCGATTGCATCCTATCCTCTACGATCGCATAGCACAATGACTTTAGCCTATGCGATCGCACACCTGCTCCTGCGATCGCATTGAACAAATTTCCACGAAAATCCTGGATTAGCTTTACACTGTGCGATCGCATGCCTTCCTATGCGATCGCATTGAACAACCGAACAACCCCTCAAAAATGCTTCTATGCGATCGCAATCGCACTCCTGCGATCGCATAGAACAAATGTCTGCAACACTTCAGCTGAAAAATCTGCAACTTCTAAAGGTTAGAATTGGTCAGTTTGACCATCCGAAATCACCTCGAGTCCCCTGGGACCTCAACCAAAAGTGCCAACCCATCCTAAAACATCATTCAAACTTGTTCCAATCATCTAAACACTACAAACAACATCAAAACCATCAAATTACATCGGATTCAAGCCTAAATTTCTTAAAAACTTCCGAAATACGCATTTGATCAAAAACTTGACCAAAACACCTCCGAATGATCTAAAATTTTGCACACACATCCAAAATCACCTAACAAAGCTACTGCGACTCTCGGAATTCCATTCTGACCCCGTATCAAAATCTCACCTACCAACCGAAATTCGCCAAAATACTAACTTTGCCAATTCAAGACTAATTCTACTCCGGACCTCCAAAATCAATTCCGATCACACTCCTAAGCCACATATCAATCCTCGAAGATAACCGAATCACCGGAAATCTGTGAACCACTAAATCAGTGCCTAGACCCGGTATGTCGTCATAGGACCATGCAAAAACGTCTTTATATTTGAACAGTGCTTTAATGATCTCTTCCCTGAGTTGAGGTTCCAGATGGACACTTATTTTAGTTTCATGGACATTTTCTTGGTCCCCCAGATTAACTGCTTTTGTGTCATTCAAATTAGGTTTGGGCTTTTCCTCAAAATGACTTAGTTCCTTACTAATTTCTTCATAGGACTCATCATCCTCAAACTCCAACTCGTCATCACACTCAATTTCTTGTATTATTATTTCAGAGTTAGATTGACTTTTAAAACTGGGCCGAAGATTCCTCACGCATGTCATGTCATTGATATCAGCATAAAAAGAACTGTCAAAAGAAGAAAACAAAAATAAAATTAGAAGAAATGAAGGAAAAGGAACAATTGCATTTCATTGAATGTAAAGATAACAGGGTTTTAACACATCCAACTGGACGGAACATAATATCTGAATTACAGACCCTGGAATAATCCAGACAACTAAAAGAAAATCAAAACCCACTACCAAGACCCCCTCCGGGTAGGAAGAGGAGTAGCTTCCCAGTTGTTGACTTTTGCACATGGTCCCACGAAATGCACATCTGCCTTGCTTGACCCTTCCCCAGCCTGAACCATGTTGACCTCGGTGAATAACCTTTCGAACCCCTTCTCCAAGTCTCCGTCAGCACCAATAAGTGATCCAGGAACCTTTGACAATAGTTTCTTTCTGGTACCCGGCCTAACGAATGACCTAGACAGAAACGGGATTGGCTTTGGCAGTGCCCATGCTTTCTTTTTCATTTTTCTAGCTCATCTCACGTCTGCCACAGTAGGCTTGAACCCAAGACGAAAAGTATCCAGATTCTTTGGAAGAGAAACTGGCTGCACAATACCTTGCAGAGATGCACCTAAACCCTTACCCGGTACAAAACCATTTTTCAACATTTCAACAGCTACCATAACTGATGCCGTAACCATCTTTGGAGTTGGAATGCACTTTCCTTCTGAAATTTTCTCTACCGATACTGTGTCGGAAACCTGATAAACCCATGGTCCCTTGTCATCATCAATCTCTATGAACGGAACAATGGCACCATTGGGCACATACAGATTATCTTCGCCGTATACAACAATTTCCTGTCGATCCCATTCAAACTTGACCACTTGATGTAAAGTAGACGGGACTGCTTTTGGAGCATGGATCCAGGGTCGTCCCAAGAACATATTGTACGAAACAGCAACATCGAGCACCTGTAATTCCATAGTAAATTCAACTGGCCCTATTGTGAGCTCAAGCACTATGTCCCCGACTGAATCCTTCCCCCCGCCGTCGAATCCCCGAACGCAAATATTTTTCTTATGAATCCTTTCATCCTCCACTTGCAGCTTGTTCAATGTGGAGAAAGGACAGATGTTCGTGCTAGACCCGTTGTCAACCAGTACCCGAGTAACCACAGAGTCTTCGTATTTCACCGTCAGGTAGAGGGCTCTATTGTGCTCGGTACCCTCCACGGGCAACTCATCATCGGAAAAGGTTACTCGGTTTACCTCAAATATCTTGTTAGTTATCTTTTCCAAGTGGTTTACTAAGATTTTTTCAGGAACGTGAGCCTCGTTCAAGATCTTCATCAAAGCACGACAGTGTTCGTCTGAATGGATCAATAGTGACAAGAGCGAGATCTGAGCTGGTGTCTTCCTTAACTGTTCCACAATGGAATAGTCTTGCGCTTTCATCTTTCTCGGGAATTCTTCTGCTTCTTCCTCAGTTACTGCTTTCTTCATCAACACTGGATTATCTTTTGAGGTCTTAGCTTTTCTCAACTCTTCGGGGGCAAAGCATCTCCCCGATTGAGTCAAACCATGAGTCTCACACACTTCTTCTTTAACCTCTTTCCCCTGGTAGGTTACTGTCATTCGTTCATAATTCCACGGGACCGCCTTGCTGTTGACTATCGGTAATTGAGTTACTGGTTTTATGTTAACAGGCTCTGTGCGAGCACCCTTCACGACCAAAACAGGTTTACTAGTAACCCCTAGTGCCACCACTTTAGCTTTCTCTGGTTTTACTACAACAGTACTTGACGACCCTTTCTCGACTACCACAATCGGCTTGCCGTCTACCTCTTTTAACTGGACCACTGATTTCCCGTTGATTATCTTTTTCTTGGGACTGTTTTCACTGGAGCGGATCATCATCACCGTCTGTGAGGGCTTCTTAGTCTCCCCTCCCTTGTGTATCAACTCAATCATATGGGTCTCATGTGAGCTGGTAGCGGATTCTGGTTGATGTTTGGTGTTTCTAGGGCCTGAACCTCGATCCGATAAGTATCAATGAGCTCTTGTACAGCTGTTTTTAGTTTCCAGCATTTCTCTGTGTCATGGCCCAGGGCCACTGAGCAATACTCACAACTCACCGAGCGATCAAGATTTCTGGGAAGGGGATTCGTCATTTTGGCCTCAATCGGATTCAACATACCCAATTGTCTCAGTCTGTGGAATAGGCTGGTATATGATTTTCCCAATGGAGTGAAAGTCTTCTGCTTCTGCAACCTTTCATTCTTAAAGGCTTGATTGGATCGAAAACTTGTTCCAGGAGGGTTTTTATTGGCTTTTGGGGGTGGATGGGTATTTTGTAGAGCTTGGTAGGGACTCTGTGGAGCTGGCACACGTCATTGCACATGAGCGGGAGGTTGGGTATAGGTTTGTGAGTGATAGACAGAAAAATGGGGATCTGGCGGTGGGTAGTAGTGTTGTGGTGGGCTATATGGAGTGTGGGGGTATGTTTGGGGATAGGTTCGAGGCTGACTATAGAATGGTGGAAGGTTCCTGGATCCACCCCAAGCTGTCGACTCGATCGTTGCAATATCCTCTTTCTTCTTCTTTCCGAGCACACCCCCAGTACCGTTTTGAATGGCTTGAGTGGTTGCTTTGATTGCTGAATAACTCATAATCTTATTGGACTTGAGTCCCTCCTCAAACATGCCTCCCATTTTCACAACTTCATTAAAGGACTTGCCCACTGCTGACACCAAATGACCAAAATAAGTGGGCTCCAAAGCCTGCAAGAAATAATCAACCATCTCGCTCTCTTTCATCGGGGGGTCAACCCTCGCTGCTTGCTCTCTCCAACGCAAACCATATTCTCGAAAACTCTCACCGGGCTTCTTCTCAATCTTTATCATTGACAGACAGTCTGGGATGATTTCAAGATTATACTGGAAATGACAAGCGAAGGCTTGGGCCAAATCGTCTCATGTGTACCACCTGCTATGATCTTGTCTGGTGTACCATTCTAGCGCCGACCCACTCAAACTTTGGCTGAAATATGCCATCAGCAATTCGTCTCTTCCACCTGCTCCTCTCATCTTGCTACAGAACCCTCTTAAGTATGCTACCGGGTTGCCATGCCCATCGTACAGATCAAACTTGGGCATTTTGAACCCTGCTGGCAACTGAACATCTGGGAACAGACACAAATCCTTATAGGCCACACTCACTTGGCCTCCCAACCCCTTCATATCTTGGAACGATTGCTCTAAGCTTTTGACCTTTCTGATCATCTCTTCATGCTCGGGATTTTTGGGCGGTTTCTCGGTCCCTACCGGGATATCAAGATGAGGAGTGTAAGGATATGGTTCTGGAACTTTGAAGGTGGGTTCAGGGGGATAGTACTGGTTGTCGTGAGTTTGAAACAGGGGTTCACTGGAAGATCTGTGTAATGTAGTAGGTGGAGGTGCCACAAAAACAGGTGCAATTAGTAGGGGAGGGTACGGGACTTGTTTGAGTGGTGGAGCTTGAGAAGTATGTGGTACCATGGCATTGTTGGTAGAGGGGGAAGGCTGGAGATGAGTTCACAGTGGGAGGCTCCGGAGGTTGGGCTGATGATGGGATATAAGCAGGATTGGCGGGATAAACCGGTGGTGGATACCCTTCCGCCCAAGCTTGGTACATTTCAGCCATCTGATGTTTCAGCTTATACATTTCTTCCCTCATTGTATTAACGTCCATTTCTTCCACCTCTTTCGATGGGTCGACAATACTGGTTTCCGGTTCCTGGTCGACCATATTTAGCCTGTCTTTCGATCGGGTGTTGTAGGAGTGAGTTGCCAGAATGCCAGTCAACTAACCACCTGCCTGAACTTAATACATCAAACAAACAACCTTGTTAGCGATTAGGCTTTAACAGATTGGTAACCGCACATTGGGCATGAATGCACCTAAACAGTTAACCGTCTCTATTGTGTATTTGATTGGTTGCATGCGTCATCCCGGCCTTTTCCTTCTTTTAATTGCAAACATCCCCCTTTCTTTTATTTTCTTTTCCTTTCCTTTCATTCCTGCCTCTGTTCTCTCTTTGCCTTTACTCTCTCTTATTTCTTATTTTCTTTCCCTTTTGTTTTTTCGCTCTTTATTCTCTTTACTCTCTTTTACTAGGTTACGGTCGAATCCTATGGAGATTGCCTACATATCATGACCCCGCATGAATTAGACCAAGCGTAGTTCTTGTAGATAAGTGTGAAATAAAACATTTTTTTTTGTTAGGATTTTCAGTTTTCATAAAATAAAACAACAAATGCCTCCATTACAAACTCAAAACTAACAAATTCCAAAAAACTAACAGATTTCGATGCAAAGATGAAACACAGACTCCAAAAATAGGCTGTCATACTCCGAAGAAATACAGACTCAAAACAAAAAGAAAATACAAACTCAACATGACTTACAGACTCTGACAGAAAAGGAAATACAGACTCAAACGAAAAATCACGAGTACATCAAAGCTCCTGGTGCCCGCGGGACATCATTCGGTCTCGCCACGGGCCTATGTGCAAGATCCCTTTGAAGCCAGTCCAAGTCGTTCATTATTTGTTTAACAAAGGTCATCACCACTGCAAAGAATGTAGTGCGAGTCATATCCTCACAGATGTGGCACTTCATAACGATGTAGTCAGCGATGTTTCTAATTCTCTCTCATATGGTGCATTTTTCTTGTAACAAATGCCCAATCTGTTGGGCCCTGGCTTCCAAAGTTTGCTCAGCCGCATGATTTTGCTCCTGAAGTTGTTGCAAATCTATTTCTAATTGCACCAATGCTATATAACAGTGTTCCCTTTCAACTTTGAAGTCTTTGGCCTGTTTGATCATTTTGTTTTCCATGGCGATGACCCTTTTCTTCAACCCTGCGACCTTATCATCGTACCTTTCTCTCAATTGCTTAACCAGGCGTACCCGTTCGTCTGCATTCTTAGCCAATTGTTTTTGAGCCTTGGCTATTTCTCTTTCTGCTTTGTTCAAATTGAAACTATAGTCACTCACTTTCTGCCTCAGGTTAGCTATGAGCTTTTCATCTCTGTCACTTCGGACTGGATTTTCTGCCGCTACTTTCAATTTCTAAATTTGAGCTCGAAGGGCTTCATTTTCTTTGGCTAGCCTTTTCTTTTCCCCTTCATCCGCCGCCACTTGCAAGCTATTCTCGAATCGAATTTCTCTGACTTGCTTTTCCAACTTGCTTATGGTAGCCCTGTACTCGTTTTCTTTGGTCAGCCAATCTCATTGTACCTGAGCTCCGTCGGTGAATTGCTGGACATGGGGTCTCTTTGCGGGCTTGTCAGGCTCATGTTGAACTCGGGATCTTTTACCATACCAAGAAATATAACTGGGCTCCACCTCTCCTCTGGATACGTCTCGTACTTGCGTGTTAGGCCATAAGAATCTGCACCGATGCCAAACCTGACACACTTTTTCTTCTAGGAAGGCAGCTTTTGGATCTAACTCAATGACTTGCTGACTTAAATCTTCATTGTGTGGGATGGTCTGGAACGGGCCCAACTGACGCAAGACTCTGTGTGGAGCATAAGGCTGGATACTCCGCAGACCCATCAACAGCAAAAAACACACCTCGGCCGACATATAGATTACTTCGTTGACCGAGAGCCATCCGAATGTCCATTTGATCTTATTTGCGGTCAAAGATCTCAAATGAGCATGCCATGCTTCCGTACCATCTGGAAACTCATAACCTTCTACTTGCTTTTCATGTTTTTCGATGCACTCGAGGCCAATCATACCGCAATTCAAGTATCCACGACGGTGGCAAAGGTGTTCCTCCATCCATATTTGTAATAGCATATTGCACCCTTCAAAGAACTTTGCTCCTTCTCGACAACGAGTAAGAGCTCGGTAAATTTCTGCCAAGATCAACGGCACTATAGTCCCATTTGCCTTCTTCACCAAAAAGTCAGCTATCCCTACTAATCCCATTTCTATGTTCCCATCTTTTCTCGGGCAAACCAAAATACCCAGGAACGCCACTATGAAAGCCAATCCTCTCCGAGCTTCCCACTTGTCTTGATTCCCAGCATGAGTAAGACCAGTATCTGGTGTTTCGAAGCCACGTGGATTCCCGTATCGTCGGTACAGAAAGTAGAAGGTACAAAATCCTTTGGCCAAATTTCCGTCTCGGACATCCCAACTGATGCTTAACAAGTCCAAAAATTTGTGGGGGTCACTGTTCTTGGTGCCACCGGGTATTGACTTCTGAGATTCCTTTCGAAACCGGCATAGCGTGCTATCTCTTCTAGCGTAGTAGTTAACTCGAAATCCGCAAAGTGGAACACATTATGTGCTGGGTCCCAAAACGATATTAACGCCTCAATCACGTCTTTTCTGGGCTTGACCTTCAAAAGCCCAATAAGACCGCCCAATGCTTTTGTCACAATTTTTCTGCTGTCGTCCCCCAAATCATGCCACCACATATGTAGCTCCAAAGGGATCTCTTCACGGACTGAGAAAGGTTCATTTTGATTTGTGCTAATCCTGCACATTTATTAAGGTGATTTTAATTTAAAAGAAAACCATGACTCGTTTTGACTTAAGAGAAATGACCAATTCCAAAATTTCCATAAAACATCCGGCCTTGCCAACACTGCCTTTCAGCATTTCAGAAACGAAGATTCTAAGGCTGTGTCAGCTAACCAGCCAAAACCTTTGAAAATGACAAAAGTGGATGTTCTTGCAAAAACAGCCTTCCAGCACCCTTTTAGAGACATCCGGCTATTTCTGACAAGAATGGCATCACCTTAATTATTTTCAAATCAAAGTAAAATTTTTGGGCTATTTTTGCAAAAAGGAAGTTGGCCCCGATGTGGGTTGCCTACATATCTCACACCCTGTGAGAATCAAACTGGCGTAGTTCGGGCAAATAAAACAAACTATTTTTGAAAACAAGAGTCTTTTTTTTATTTCATTGGAAAATAAAACTATTTTTTGAAAAAAAAACTTTTTCTCTCTTTTTTTCTTTTTCATTTCATTGGTAAATAAAACAATCTATTTTGAAAACATTTCAGAACAGGCGATTAACTCTCTTTAACCCTCATACTGCCATTTCTCTTTCCTCAACCTTTCCCAATATTCATAACCTGGTCAGCATGCAAGTCTGAAGTAAATAAATGCACAAGTAGCAAGTACGATGCATCAGGATGGTCTTTTTGTTTTGGGTGCACCTGTCCTAGACAGACCCAACCCCTGTGTTGAGTCTCCAAAGTCAAAATGCACATGATGCAAACAAACGTTCCTACTAGGGATCCGACATGAAGCTGTGTTTTGCTAGGTTTAAATCCTGGGGTTTATTGTTTAGACCTGGCTTACCCGAGCGGACAGCTAGAGCCGAGGGGGGCAGCGTACCGGGAATACAGAAGCTTCACCGGCTTTGCAACTTGTCCTAACCTCGTTCTAAATTTGGAATATGATTCTAACAGAAAAGAAGTCACGCGAAGTGCACACTTCTTCATGATTTAGAAGACTCAGAGAGAAGAGGGATTTCGCAACAATTTATATACAGTTCACGGAATATCAAAGTGGTAAAAGCAATCAATTAGCACATTAGGCTCAAATCAGGTAACAAAATCAGATAGTGGATAAATCCAACTATAACAATTATTCTAAGCTCGAATTCTTGAACCCTGAACCAGAGATTCTGGGTTCGATCCCCAGCAGAGTCGCCAGAGCTGTCACACCTCCCTTTTGCTACTTACACCCCGATAAAAGGGTGTATAAGGGAGTTTTTTCCAACTTAAAGTGACAATCGAAACGGGATTTATTTTGAAGAAATTCAGAGTCGCCACTTGGGATAATTTTATGGTGTCCCAAGTCACCGGTTCAAATCCCGAATCGAGGAAAGAATGACTCTATATTACAATCCGCGAACTAAAAATCCGAGTAAAGAATTCTGTTAACCCGGGAGAAGGTGTTAGGCATTCCCGAGTTCCGTGGTTCTAGCACGGTCGCTCAACTGTTATATTTAGCCAAATTATATAATTTTAAACAAGTATGAACCTATGTGCAAATTTAAGCTTTAACCGCTTTTAATTGATTTTTAAAGAAGATTGAACGTCGTTTAAAACATGCCTTTGGATTGCGCCACATGAAATGCACCTGCAATCCGGAACACATCTTATTCAACGTTTAGGATTTGGACTCGAGTCACATGAAATGCGCACCCAAGTTTAGGGATATGATATTATTAAAATACGCGCCTAAAGCGACTACGCATTTGGAATTTTATTTGGCGTAGCACACCTCGACTCCATTTTAAAAGGGAATTTAAATTAACTCTAGAGGGCATGGCTAATTAATTAAAGAGCATAGGAAACTTCCCGAATCCACTGTGAGTAACCAAACCCAACCAAATTGTAGCGATTAGGCCAGTTATTAAAGCCGATTGGGACCATTTGCGTCCACAACAAGACAGTATTCATGCGACAGGGCCTGCCAGGTCCTATTTTCCAAATGTTTTAAAGTTCTGAGCCCAAATTGAGCCCAAATCTAATAAATTGATGGTAACATTGTATCCTTCATAAAATCCTTGAATCTGAACCAAATGTTGACTACCTTAAGCACATACACATCACATATGAATACCACATACATTCTACTCTGAAATAAGATTCCCAACATGATAACAAAACCTTCGCGCCAATTATTCATCATTTAATAACAGAAATTCGGAGATCTGAACTCATGCTAAATTCTGACTTCATATCAACACGTTAAACAAGACTACATGACTTAAAATTTTCTAAAAGAAAACCAAATGTAAAGATCAGTCAGATTTTAGCCCCAGATTGACATGATTTCAAGAAAATAAGCCTATGAACATGGATTTGAACCTGACTTTGAAAGGAAAAGTTCATTCTTACGAACTTTTATTAAAGAAGAAAACCCAGTAGAAGCCAAACACTAACTGACCAAATACTGACTATTGGCCTGAAAATGAATCAATTACACTTCGATGAGATGAAGTAATACATGACTTTAATTAGCATGCTACAACCACTGATATGTATTCCAATTGAAAGTTGCTAGCCATTCCAATTATGCTTGACATTTTAGCAGACTTAGCAGAAATCAAAACCAAGCAAACACTGGTTTCAACAAAGCCAAAACAGGTATGAACCCTTTTGCTGCAGTACTCTAACAGGTCCATTCCAGACTTAAACTCATATAGGCTAATTGGCTAAAGATCATAATTCAGCCATTATTACAAATCAAAACTGAAACAGAAAATATCAAACGTAACAAAGAAACTAAGCTAATTGTAAAGTTTAATAATTTTCAGAAATATAGGAAACAACATTTAATAAACATAGATTGCAACTTAATCAAATAAACTCGTGTTCTTCCATTTTACATGCCAAAGAGCTGAGTAATACCTGGTCACAACAACAAAAACCAACAAGAAGAATGAGCTGGGAGTATACAGAAGCAACAACAGTAGTAAGCTCATAAATGACCAATGAAACCAGCTTTGAACCCAACTTTAAACCAGCAGAAATAACTACTAATACCCAGCAATAAAAAAAACGATCAAAACTTGAACCAAACTTTGAAAATCAACCAAACTCAAATCATTTTAGCATTGATGGTTTAGTGATCGTTTCAGAAATGAGAGCCTCAAGAATTATGGAAATCTTTAATGAAACAATGATTTTCAGTGTTCTTCCAGTTGTTCTGATTTCTCCTGTATTTTTTATCTCTTTTTTTGTCTGCCTTGAATGGCAAGAAAATGAGCCTTTATAGGCAAGGGAGTAGGGAAGCAATAGAGAGATTAAATTTGCACTTCTACCCTCCTCCAATTTTCATTTCAGCTTAAAAGCCCCTAGCCTGATTTCCTTTTTGCTTAATTGTCCCTAATGTAGTTACCAGATTATCAAAACAGCCCCCAACCCAGCTTCTTAGGAAGCTTCCTATTCTGTTATACAAAGATTCCCTCAACCAATTACCCCAAATTACCCCTCAGACCTCTGATATTTACTTCAGAAATCCAAACGGGTCAAATTGACCCAAGGATATAGGCCAAATTAAACGGGCTACATTTGCGAGACGGGTCAACAACAGACCAAAGCCCAATTCGTACATTAACACCCCTAAACTCTATGAGCTTCTGAGAGACAGACCCATCCAAGTACTGGAACAATTTTTAAAACTAAGACCCTAAACTAAATTACTACTAACTGACACAAAATAGAGGGAATTAACTGAACTGCTAGACTAATTAAGAAAGGACCCTGAACTAATCATGCATGCATGACAAAACTTCAGAACAACTAAACAAAAACCCAGAAGAGTAGATGAAGCAGAAACAAAAAAAAAAGTAACATAAACAACTAAACAAAACGGACAAAGAAGATACCTAATCACCAGCCAGAAGCCGATTCGACAAACTTTGTAGGGCTTTTCAAATTCCTGATCGGAATAGCCCTTAATCGTGTATTTTCATGTGAAAATACGCGAATAAAGTCTGTTGCAGTCTGAAACCTTCAGCACACCCGTTGATTTGGACTTTGGGATTTTAGGGTTCTTCTTTTCAGACCAAGATTCAAGAAGTTCTGGGCAGATTCGAAGGAAATCGGTCCGGGATGTAGAAAGAGGGGAGTGGGGGGTCATGGGGTGTTATTTTGGTGGCGTTTGGAAGTGGCGCCGCCGGTGGACGGTGGTGGAAATTGGGGCGGCTCCGTTAGGGTTAAGCTTGGGTGTTCTGGTGGGGTGTTGAGCAGAAGGGTTTTGAGGGGGGTGGGACAGATTTGGACATATAAATACTCCCCAAGCTTTAGTTCCGAGTCGTTCGATCAAGTGGAGATCAACGGCTCAGATCGATACTGATCGAAACGACGTCGTTTCGTTTGAGGGGGGATCCGGACCGGGTCAGGCGTGGGTTGGGCCGGGTATTGGGTGGCTTCATTTGGGCTGGGACGGTTGGACCGGATTTGAGCCCAAATTTAAACCATCTTTACTTCCTTCCTTTTTCCAATTCATTTTTTTTAGAAAAAAAAATCTTTTTCTTCTTTCCAAAATTAAAACTAAAACCTAAATTAAATCCTAAGCCAAATTGTCCTACCACATTAAATTAATTAACCCTAATAATTGCTACTACAAATAACTTAAAACCAAATTAAAGGAAAAACCACCAAGATTCAAAATTAAAATTAAAAGTGCAAAATAAACTATTTTTGTGATATTTTCGAATTTTTATAAAATAATTGATTTGTCTATTAATCCTAAAATGTAAAATTAAATGCTAAATGCAAATGCAATATATTTTTGTATTTTCTCATAAATTAAAATGCACAAATAAAATGCAAACAATTAACAGAAAATGCCACAAAATCCGAAAAAATTGCAAACACTGACAGAAATTATTTTGTTTTGAATTTGTTGGAGTAATACATATAGGGAAAAAATCACATGCTCACAGGTGACATTACCATGCAAAATCCAAATGTAGCAGATACTAGCCAAAGTCGATTACCTGTTCATAATGAGACGCATATGGTGGACATGATTTGTGTGAAAAAGGAATATGAGAACTCTTCTGAGATCCTTGGAGGGCCACTTGCCTCAAAGCTTTCAGTGCTATCACTCTTGGTTCCGGAATCCTAAGAACGAGCCAGCCAAAGGGACCCAAACGCAATTTGCTAAGTCAATATGCTGGAGACTCGTGAAGGTTCTAGTAATATTGATGGGAACTCAATGGCTAGGATGTCGAGCTTGGTGATTGGAAAGATGCTCCTTTCTTGGCTAGCCGGGGAGGAGTCTTGGTGGTTTGTTTTGTTGTCATTTCTCTTGTCCGGGTTATTTCAGGGTTGTAATCCGGAAATTGTCCTGTGACTCTCAAACCCTTCTATCCTTTTATTTTTCCTAGTTCGCTTAGTCGTAGTAACTCATTTAATGTTATCTAGGTTTGTTCCAAGGTTGTAACCCTAGTTTAGTTTGCTTGTTTTGTTTTTCGGACCCCTTCACTATTTGTCTAACGCAATTTTCTGTTTTCTGTTATTTCTAGTCATTCTTTGTTTAGTTCCCGTTTTCTTTTATAGTTTTTTTCATGCTAGCTCTAGTGACATGACACGCACACATAATTTTAGGTCTGATCTCAATAGTTAGTTTAATCATGGAGCAATGAAATAATTTTGAAGGTGATAGGGACATTTGAGGTAAATAAGTATAGATTTGGAAATATTTGAGATCATTTGAAGCCCGAATCATGTGAAACTAGGGCAGATAATTTGGGAAGTTAATAGGGTGACAAGAATTCGTTAAAGGAGAGTGCATCCTGGACAAATTGAAGTGAGCAGTTTTGAGTTCAAGTACACCTCAATTTACAAGATAAAGTCAAGGTAGTTTGCTCCAAATAGACGGAGGATATCCATTGTGAAAAGGGAATCACCTAATGAGGGTTTTGTACTTAACAAGGCACTAAAGAAAAGTGGAAGGCATATCAGTGATATCAATGTCGAAGCCGCAAAAGAAATATTGTGCATGATCTTCAATTTTTATTTCAAGTTGCATGTGTTGTACTTGGCATTTTCAGGGATTGGAAGACCCTCTTTCAGCTACCCAAACACTTATACCATTTGATACCCTTTTGAGCTTGTACTGATTTCTTTGACCTCCCCTCTTTTGGAATCAAGTTAGAGTCATACAAATAAAGGTTTATGTCCCCATAGGTTTATTTTAAAAGCGTCATTCCAAAAGGAAAATCCAAAAAAAGAAGAATAGAAAAAAAAAGATAAAAAAAAGAAGAAAAAGAAAAGAAAAGAAAAAGAAAAAGGGCAACAATAAAATCTATCTTTGTAAACTACGTTTGACCTGATTCTTGTCACCACAAGATACGTAGGCAGTCTTACGATTCGGTCATACCAAATAAAATATTTTATAATCCCACGAAGTCAAGAGTGGGATAGTCTTTTGTAGAAATTCCATCTCAAAAAGAAAAAGAAAAGAAAAAAAGAGAGAATCAAATTCTTTTGTTTTAGAAAATGGGGCAAAGTTTTGAAATGGATTCCAAAAGTTGTAAATAAATTAACCCTGTTATCTTAGTTATTTTGAGGCTTTATGATATCCTTTCTTTCTAATCCTGTCCAAAAGCCACATTGCAGTCCAAAAAAGACCTCCTGGATAATCTTTGAGAGTGCTGAGTTTAGACATGCCAAGGGTATATGATGTTTTTACCATAGTTAATGCCTTGTCATCTGTAGAATTAGAGGAAACAAGAAAAAAAGAACAAAATAAGAGAGTCTTATTGGTAAAAACCTTCATAGGCACACTTCGGGCACTACAAGTCGCATAAGGATTGTAAATCAGATTGGATAATCGGAGCATTGAAGCCCTGCTTCACAGTTTAGGGGTATAACAAGAGTTGAACATTATACTTGCTTGACAGATTAGGCCACTTAATCCAAAGGTGCATGTCATGGTCATTAGAGTGGTATCTACATCTGATAAGTTTCTACGTTGTAGTTTTCTTGTTTGGAATCATCTCTTTCCATTGTCCTTTACTCTGTTCCTTTTGTCTTGTTTACTTATTTTTCATGAGTCTGTTTGGTCAGAACAATTGAGAAATAACTTCAAAATTTGCCACCAGCTTTCCAATTGCACAAAACTAGATCTAGCTAGCACATCAAAGTGGCATAAGTCAGGAAAGAACAACATGTGCACTGAGTTGGTAACAATCAACGTGCTTTGGTATTCATGTAGAATGCAAAGGTGCGTTAAACGTCAATTCATGAGCAAAATACAACAGATAGAGGATGTTGGGTTTGAACAGATCAGAGGTATTTTCTGTGAAAAGGATGGCAGAGAAAGTGGTTAGTCATTAAACAAACAAGGTCTTTCGAGTTGAAATCAAAGTTATCATGGGAAGTGAAGGAGCAATCGCCCTCAAAGTCAAATCCACAAACCAACCACCATATTTATAAACTCACAAGTTTTCTTTGTTTGAAACAGGGACGAAAATTGTGTCCAAATCAAAGCTTGGAAGTTTGAATTTTTTTCAACTGTCGTGCCCAAATTTTGTCAGCACAGAAGGGGAAAGAAAAATTTGTTCGATCTACAGGAACCCTCCATGAGAAAAAGCATGGTTTAGGGGCAAGGAATTTTGTTTGTTCTGCAAAGATCCTGCAGGAAGAAAGCATGGATCAGGTAAGTTCATTCTCGGCTTTTCAGGACCCTCCTAGATAATGGGATTTAATTTAAAGTTCTAAGGACCCTCCTGGATAATGGGCTTTAGTTAAATTTAAAGACTTTCATAGTTAACAAAATTTAGTGTAAGTTCTACCTTTAGGAAACATAGTTTAGCATTAAAGTTTTCACTCTTATGATGAGATTTAATTTGAAATTTTCAGGGCCCTCCTGGATAATGAGATTTAATTTCTTTAAAGAAGAAAAAAAGGTGGTTCTCAGGACCCTCCTGGATAATGGGACCTACTTAAATTTCAAGACCTTCATACAAAATAAGATTTAACGTAAGTTCTACTTTGGGGAAGTACAATCTAGCATTTAAAGTTTTTCACTTTTGAGATAAGACTTGGTTTGAAATTTTCAGGATAAGAAAATTTAGCTTAGAATTTATTTTGATAACAAGAATCGGTTAACACTCACAGATGTTCCCAATATCAAAATGGGGCAGAAAAATTTCTTTTATTTTATCTATTTTGTTGTAATCAGACACCCATCTGAAGAACCAGGGAAGACAGCACGAGTTTCAAGAATAGAAGACAGTTAAAGCTAAAGCAATCAGGCACCCACATGGAGAAACAAGGGAAGACAGTTCAAAAGGAAAGCAGTTTCAAGAAGAGGACAATTTAGGTTCAGCAATCAGGCACCCACCTGGAGAGACAAGGGAAGACAGTTCAAAGGAAAAGCAGTTGCAAGAGGAAGTAGTTCAAGTTCAGCAATCAGGAGCCCACCTGGAGAACAAAGGAAAACCAAATCAAGTTTCAAGGGAAAGCAATTCTAGTATCGGTAATCAGGAGCCCACCTGGAGAACAAAGGGAAAACAATTCAAGTGTTGGTAATTAGAAGCCCACATGGAGAACAAAGGGAAGGTAAGTCAAGTGTTGGTAATCAGGAGCCCGCCTGGAGAACAAAGGGAAAGCAGTTCAAGTGTCGGAAATCAGGAGCCCACCTAGAGAACAAAGGGAAAGCAATTCAAGTGTTGGTAATCAGGAGCACACCTATAGAACAAAAGGAAGCATTTCAAGTTTCGAGGAAAAACAATGTAAATGTTGGTAATCAGGAGCCCACCCGGAGAACAAAGGGAAAGCAGTTCAAGTGTTGGAAATTAGGAGCCCGCCTGGAGAACAAAGGGAAAGCAGTTCAAGTGTTGGAAATCAGGAGCCCACCTGGAGAACAAAGGGAAATCAGTTCAAGTGTTGGAAATCAGGAGCCCACCTGGAGAACAAAGGGAAAACAGTTCAAGTGTTGAAAATTAGGAGCCCACCTGGAGAACAAAGGGAAAGCAGTTCAAGTGTTGGAAATTAGGAGCCCACCTGGAGAACAAAGGGAAAGCAATTCAAGTGTTGGTAATCAGGAGCCCACCTGGAGAACAAAGGGAAGCAGTTCAAGTTTCGAGGAGAAACAGTTCAAGTGATGGAAATCAGGAGCCCACCTGGAGAACAAAGGGAAACAGTTCAAGTCTCAAGGAAAAACAGTGCAAATGTTGGTAATCATGAGCCCACCTGGAGAACAAAGGGAAAGCATCAATATTCAAAGGACGACAGTTCGAATATTGGAAATCAGGCACCTACCAGGAGAATAAGATAATTCACTTCAGAATGAAATTCAAGTCAGCAACAAAAAATCTCGGGGCAAGAACGCGAGTCAATAATCCGAGATGATCAACGGAAGTTTGTCACAGCCCAGAATATAAAAAAGAAAGGCAAGAAGTGAATCCACATGTAAAAGTTGATGAAAAATGTGAGCTGCTCATGATATGACTGATGTCACAAGCATGGTATTTCCGGTTTTGGTCCGAAAAGCTGAATAAGAACGAACTAGCATCTGCAACTAGCAAGCGTCAAGGTTCAAATCCAAAGTCTGCATGAAAAACCATTCAAGAATCAAGATCAAGCTTCAGAAGACTTATAGATAGGAATCTTGTAACTCATAGTTGACAGGCTTAGTTAGTTTTTTTTCATTTTTTGATTTGATGTAATAGCAGGACCGCGGACCGGAACCTCGATGGAATGACACCTCGATCGACTCTCCACCTCGGTATACTTCATCATTTCACTCACTTCTGAACTACACGTAGACTGATTCCTTTATAGCCAAGGATATGTAGGAAGCTCAAATATCAGGGCTCGGTCATATTCTCCTTTCTTTTAGCTTCTGGTCTCATTAAATAAGGGTCGGGTCAAAAAACCTGTCTAGTCGTTCTTTGTCTGAAAACTCTTCGTGTTTTCAGTCAAAGAGGGGCAGCTGTAGACATGTGATTTTTGACCCTCCCCAAGATTTTTTATATTTTAGCATGTAAATATTTTATTTAGGCCTAATATCGCTATTTCAACTAATTTTGACTCTTTTACTTTATTTTATTACAAGAAAATAATTACAAAAAAATAATTTTCATTAATATTTTGTAGTCATTTTCAATCTTGGGACTAAAAATGAGGTCGTATTTTAGTCTCGTTCGTGGAGAAAGAATAAAACTTGGGCTCGAGCAACCCATTTTTAGGCCTAATTTTGGGCCTAGCCCATAATTTTCAAGCCCATAATTCTAGGCACATACCCCTTAACCTAAAAAGGCCTACAAAAACCTAGACCTAGACTCTACAATCAGCTATATATAGACTAACGCCTAAATCAGTGAAAATAGATACAATCAGCAAAAAGAGAATACACAAAAATACACATTAGACCTAGACTAGACTCTAAGACCTAAGGGAAAAGGCTGATCCACCGCAGAGACATAGGAGACCCCCCTACCAGGTCATTCTTCTTTAGCAGAAGAACTCCATCATTAGCCACTAAGCAGAGAACGCCCAACCTCTGGATAAAAAAGGGAAAAAAATTGGTCGTAAACCCCAACTTCAAAAACAGAAATCGACCTTACCCAATTCCCAATTTCCAAGAGCCTCTCACGCACATATACCCCTGAAAACTAGTAAAAATAGGAGTTCTTTGCACTAAACAACAACTCCAAATGGCCCAGCAATGAGGTTTAACGGAGGTCATTTTTGTATGGTCGTTGAGGTATCGAGTCACCGGTTCTGTTCGAGTCTTCCGGTGTTGTTGTGGCTACTGTTCAAGTTTGATTGCCGATTCATTTTCAATATTTGTACGCGGTTGGAATTTTTTTCAAGTAATTATATATAGATCCAATCCTTAAGGTTCGTCTCTATTGTTTTTACCGCTTTATTTAATAGCTTGAAATCATTGTATTTGTTGTTATGTTGCCTTGTTAATTTTGTTTGGTTATATTTTGAAACTGATTTTTATCGATTTTCACGGATTTTTAGTTCTAGCGTTACCTTGTGCTTATGAAATTTTGATAATTTTTGATGATGGAAGAAAACTGATGAAAGTTTGTTTGTTGATTCTTGTTGCGTTAGTTTCTTTGTCATTTACTGTTGTCTTCATTCTTTCTTTGTTTTGTTGATTGTTTTGTTTTCCCCTTTATAATTAGCCTTTCATATAGTTAAATATGATTAAATCATTAAAAGATGTCGTTGAATCTTATAAATGAGTTGTTACTGTCATTTGAATAATGAGCAGTGACCTTTTTCTTTTTACTTAATTGCTATAATAGCCTACTGATGAAGACTCAATAATTTAGCTTATACTTTGGACATTATTAATAATAAATAATCATAGCTACGGGTATGGTTCCCGTGACATAGTTGTGATACGTAATCTCAATTCGGGTGTGCATTTCATGTGACCCGATACTAATTTCCAACAAGGTTAAATAGAACGTGTCGTGAACCGCGAGTGCATTTCATGTAGCATGGCTTACGATTTATTTTAAATAACCTTTTAATTTTCCTGAAATACTAAAAGCGGTTAGAAAGTTAAAAAATGCACATAGGTTTTAAATGTATAATTACATCAGATAATTATGCCAATAATAATAGTTGAGCAACCGTGCTAAAACCACGGAACTCGGGCATGCCTAACACCTTCTCCCGGATTAACAAAATTTCTTACCCGGATTTCTGTGTTCGCGGACTGTAAAATTGAGTCAATTTTTCCTCGATTCGGGATTTAAACCGGTGACTTGGGACACCATAAATTATCCCAAGTGGCGACTCTGAAAAATAAATAAACAATCCTGTTTCGATTGTCACTTTAAGTTGGAAAAAACTCCCTTATACCCTTCCGGGGTAGGAAAAAGGAGGTGTTACAGCGGTGACTGCCAAGCCCAAAATATAACTCTCTGAACCTTGCCACCGCTGGGAGCATAATCAAGACCGCTTCAGCGGTGGACCCTCCGCATCCGCGTCTGTTTCTCTGTTGTCAGCGCCTTTTTGACTCACCTTTGAACTTCTGAAGGTTTTACTCCTTTATGAGCTGGTTTTGACTTTCTTGTCTCTTTTTTTACCAAACACTGCAAACAAGCACAATAAGTTAGCTTACGGGAATACTTATACACACTTTTAATCCAAACCTAAGCAAAAGGAGCATAAAATAGGCTAGAATCCCTAGTTATCAAGTATCAAGTTCATAATTTTTTCAATATTAGTGACTTGCTTTCTTGTGTTGTAGGTAATGATGATGATCTGCATTTGAGGAAAATGCTTATCAAGAAGGGGAGAATGATACACCTCAAGGAACACCAATGACATTTAGGTCATTCACAATATCTCAATCTAAGGAACTAAGGGATTTGCACCTCTTCACCAAGAATTAGGATATCTTGGAAGCATTGGAAGACAATTGTGGAAAGCTCTTGAAGGCATACAATGTGTTGAGGGTGAAGGTCTTGGAGGAGCATGGAGACCACGTAGGCTACGTGGATGAAGTCGTAGCATATGCCCCTATGCCCACGTGGAAGGCCATGCCTACGTAGATGTAGGCGCACATGTGTGCTCCCTTGATGACTTGGATGCAAGTATGTGGACATGGGCCATGTTTTCCAATGATTGCAGACTTGGGTTATAAGATTTCCCATGTGGGCATAGTAGTTAGACCCATTAGGGGTACTTATATCTTTCTTGCCTTATTTGGACCTATTATAAATAATATATGATGAGGTCATTTCTAGTTTAGCTTATCTTTGAATATTTAAGAATTGTGAGAAGCATGTATTTCCAACTTGTTGATTCAAACTCTTGCAAGGTGTATTCACAATAATTTCTCTTGTGGGTAATCTTATAGTTTAGGTTTACTAAGTATTGTAATCTGTTGGGTAATTGATTATTTCAATTGTCTGAAAAATGATTCTTTGTTGGGTCCATTCTTAATTTCTATCTTGTCTTTAATTTCTTCAATTCCGTACTTAGATTCGCATTACATGAGCAATAACACTAACTCAATATTAGTTAGAGATATTAAAAGTTGATAACATATTTTATAATAAAAATTGAAGAGGAGTTTAAGATTTTAGCTGAGTAGCTTCAAATATACTTTGCAAAGTAAAAATAAAATATTATATCTATTTACCACCGATAAATTATTGTATCGCAAACTTATGAGGAAGTCACTAAAAGCTATACGTGCTTGCTAATTTATTTGCTTGGATTCCTATAATTTAATGATTATTGAAGAAATCATAAGAGAGGTTAATGCATATATTTCTTAATAAAAATAAATCAAAAATATATGATTAGATACAATTCATGTTTTTGCTAATATTGTTGGGAAAATTTCAAGATCTTTTTCAAAACAAGGGTCTCTATCACTCTAGCTAAAGAAAAAGTGTTCATGAAAAAATTATATAATCTAAGTTAGAGAAAATTATATTCATTAAGTCTATGATCAAGTTGATGCACATAGCATAATAAATAAATATTTTGGGGTTCTTGGGATCAGTTTCTACCGCTTGCCAAGTTTCCTTACAATAACATTTATCAATCGAGTATTTAGATGGCTCTTTATGAGGCTTATATGGGAGGTGGTGTCGTTCTCCAGTTGGTTGGTTTTGAGCCGGGAGAGGCTAGGTTGTTGGGAACTAATTTGGTTCGGGATGCCTTGGGGAAAGTCAAGTTGATTCAGGATCGGTTTCATACAACATAGTCTAGACAGAAGAGTTATGCTGATTAGAAGGTTCGTGATGTGCCATTTATGGTGAGAGGGGGGGTTTTGATGCGGGTTTCACCCATGAAGGGTATGATGAGGTTTGGGAAGAAGGGCAAGTTGAGCCCTAGGTATATTGGTCCTTTTGAGATCCTTGAGAGAGTGGGGTAGGTGGTTTACAAGCTTTCATTACCACCCAGCTTATCGGCAGTTCATCCGTTGTTCCATTTTACCGTGCTCCAGAAGTATTATGGTGATCCATCCCATGTGTTAGATTTTAGTTCAATCCAATTGGAAAAGGATTTGACTTATGTTGAGGAGCCGTGACCATCTTGGATAGGTAGGTCCGATAGTTGAGGTCAAAGAACATTGCTTCCATGAAGGTTCAATGGAGGGGTCAACTAGTCGAGGAGGTGACTTGGGAGACCAAGCATGATATGCGTAGTCGTTATCCTTACATTTTCAGCACTTCGGGCATGTCTCTATACTCATTCGAGGACGAACGTTTGTTTAAGAAGGGGATAATATAACGACTCGACCGGTCAATTTGAGAATTAGCGTCTCGTTAGTGGCTTAATGTCTCGAGTAGTTTTGTATATTATGACTTGTGTGTATGGTCAGTTAGGTTTTCAGGTGATTTAGGATAGATTTTGAAGATTGATTCTTATTTTAGCAGCTTAAGTAGTAAGAGTTGAGCAGAGTTTGACTTTTGTGTAGACGACTCTGGAATGGTATTTTGATGATTCTAATAGGTTCTTATGGTGATTTTTTGGATGTTGATTTGGAGACTTGTAGGTCGTTTTGGCTTGAAGTGGTGAAAATTGTAAAGTTGAAGGTTTGGAAGATTGAGAGGTTTGACCGATAGTTGACTTTATTGATAAAGGGTTCGAATTTCAGTCCTGGGAATTGGAATAGGTCCATTGTATTATTTGGGACTAGTGTGCAAAATTTAAGGTCATTCGGAATTGATTTGGTATGTTTCGTCATTGGTTTTAGAAGTTGGATGTTCAATGATTGAATAGGCTTGAATTGGGGTGTGATTCATGATTTTGATGTTGTTTCGTGTGATTTGAGGCTTCGGCTAAGTTTCTATCATTTTTAGGATGTATTGATATGTTTGGGTGGATCTCGGGGGCCTCGGGTATGATTCGGATTGAGTTTGAACTTAAGGAAATTGCTGAAGCTTAAAGCTTCTGGTGTGATCGCACTTGCGTGATTTTGGCCGTAGGTGTGAGATTGCAGAAGTGGCCATGGGGTTGCAAAAGCATTTTGGGCATTGGTTAACTGTGCCCGCAGGTGCATACAGGAGTGTGCAGATGCGCAACCGCCAGAGCAGGAATTGTTCCGCAGATGCGAAATTTGAACGTTGGGGGGAGGTCGCAAGTGCGGAGTCTTTGGTGCAGAAGCGGAAGCGCATGTGTGTTGTTTGTGCTGCAGAAAAGGAAGTCCCTGAGCTTAGTTGGGGCCGCATCAGCCATAGCATTTTTCGCACGTGCGGAGTCGCAGACGCTACTGAGTGGCCGCAGAAGTGGATATCACTGGGCAGAAATAGAGAAGATCGAGGGTTTTAGTTATTTTTCATATTTTGAGTTGTCGAGCTCGGTTTTGGGTGATTTTGGAAGGAATTTTCAATATTTGGATTAGGGTAAGTGTTCTTGACTCAGATTATCTTACTATTCATGATTCCATCATTGTTTTTAACATTTAATTAGTGTTTTGAATTGGAGAAAATTGGGAATTTTGTGAAAACTTTCCTAAACTATAAATTGGAGATTTGAAGGTCGATTTGAGGTCAGAATTGGATAATTTTGGTATGGTTGGACTCGTTGTTGAATGATGTATCCGAATTTTGTAATTTTAGTCGGGTCCTGAGGTACGGGCCCGTGGTTAACTTTTTGAGTTGACTTTTTGATTTTTCTTAATGATTGCAAATTTATTAACCAGAATAGTTTCCTATGGTTTGTATCTATGGTATTAAGTTATTTTAGCTAGATTTGAGCCGTTCGGAGTTGAATTATGGCGAAAAAGGCTTACTAGTGGGTTGTTTTAGCTTGTTCGTATGTATCTTGTCTAACCTTGTGTGGGAAAACTACCCCTTAAGTTTTGGGTTGATTGTGCTATATGTATTATATGAAAGACGTGTATACGAGGTGATGAGTGTGTACACGAGTTATATGTGGTATTTGACCGATTTAGGTTATTTAGACTCTTTCCATGCCTTTAATTGAGTTGTCATAACATGTTATATCTTTCGTTGTTAGTCTACTGTTACATGTGTTAATCTACTCTTACATGTTTTATTATACGTTGTTAGCACTTGTTCTACCTATTACTTGCTATATTTACTTACATATGATTCATTGAAGTTGTAACTTTCCTTATTGTATTTTTACCTCTTTATTGTTGAATTACCCGTACTTGAAGTTGTTATTTCATTGAATATCTTCTTGTTGAGTTATTGGTATTGAAGTTGTAAAAGCCGTTATCACATTGGGATGAAGTTGTTAATTGTTGAAGTATCTTTCCTTATTTGGTATTCCTCATTCATCTTAATGTTATTGAGATTATTAAAAATAGTGTGATTGAGCCATGGGCTATCAGTTGTGGAAATATTAGTGTTGTTAACTTTTTGGTAAGTTGTGGCATATGGGCACTGTGGTGCGAGATGTGATTGTGTTGTGATATTGATACGCATGCGGTAGTATAAGGCTTGGGGTTTAAACTCATGTAGTGAGATAAGGTGGCTCGATACGTGTGTTGTTAGTAGGGAAATTACTTGAAGTCATGCGGTAAGATAAAGTTGCTTAAAATGCGTTTAGCTATTTCGGAAAAAATAATTTTTAAAACTAAATGCAAGGCTTATGCGGTGATATAAAAGAGATTGTGACTGAAATTGTGAAATGTGAAAACGAGGCAGTACCTCTCATGTTAAAATGCTTGTTGGTTGAGTAGTTCTTGTTGTTCCTTCATTGTTGTACTTGTAATTATTCTTACTTGTCTACTTGTTGTTTTCCTCATGCATTCACTACTTGATGCCTTTACCGCTTATATTTTCGTGGTTAGTCTATATTATTCTACTACTTACTTGTCATTTACTTTCTCGTCTTTCATTATTATACCATCTTATACCCTGTTTACTTTACTTTATCCTAGTAGGTGTCTTGACATGGCCTCGTCACTACTCTACTAAGGTTAGGCTTGATATTTATAGGATACCATTATGGTATACTCATACTATACTTTTGCATATTTTTGTGCAGATCCAGGTACATCTGCTCGTGCCAGACGCCAGTGATTGATCGCTACTTTTGGAGACTTCAAGGTATACCTGCTCGACGTCCGCAAGCTTCGGAGTCACCTTATGTTATCACTTACTACTATTTATCCTTTATTCAGATGATTTTAGTATTTTCTATAGAGCTTATGACTCAATCTCATTGGGTTTTGGATAAGGATTTGACTTATGTTGAGGAGCCGATGGCCATCTTGAATAGGCAGGTCCGAAAATTAAGGTCAAAGAACATTGCTTCCGTGAAGTTCAATGGAGGGGTCAACTAGTCGAGGAGGCAACTTGGGAGAATGAGCATAATATGTGTAGCTGTTATCCTCACCTTTTCAGCACTTCAGGTATGTCTCTATACTCGTTCGAGGACGAAAAATTATTTAAGAGTGGGAGAATATAATAACTCGCCCGGTCATTTTGAGAATTAGCGTCTCGTTCGGTGGCTTAAGGTCTCGAGTAGCTTCGTATTGTGTATTATGACTTGAGTATATGGTCAGATTCGATTTTTGGGTGATTCGGGATGGATTTGGAAGAATGGTTCTTGTTTTAGAATCTTAAGTGGTAAGAATTGACCAAGTTTGAATTTTGTGTAGACGATTCCGGAATGGTATTTTGATGATTTTAATAGCTTCTTATGGTGATTTTGGATTTAGGCGTATGTCCGGATGTTGATTTGGAGGTCCGTAGGTTATTTCTGCTTGAATTGGCGAATGTTAAAAAGTTGAAGGTTGAAAGGTTAAGAGGTTTGACTGAGAGTTGACTTTGTTGATACCGGTTCAAATTTCAATCCTGGGAATTGGAATAGGTCTATTGTGTCATTTAGGACTAATGTGCAAATTTTGATGTCATTCATGGTTGATTTGGTATGTTTTGGCATTGATTTTAGAAGTTGGATGTTCATTGATTGAATAGGCTTGAATTGGGGTGTGATTCGTGATTTTGATATTGTTTGGTGTGATTTGAGGCTTCGACTAAGTTTGTATCATGTTTTAGGATGTGTTGATATGTTTGGATAGGGTCCTGAGGGATTCGAATTGAGTTTGGACTTAAGGAAATTATTGAAGCTTAAAACTTCTGGTCTAATCGCACCTGCATGGTTTTGGCTGCAGGTGCGAGACCGCAGAAGCAGCCATGTGGTCACAGAAGCGATTTGGGCATTGATTGACTGTGTCTATAGGTGCAGACCGGAGTGCACAGATGTGCAACTGCAAGAGTGAGAATTGTTCCGCAAATTCAGAATTTAGACGTTGGGCGGGAGACCGCAAGTGCGGAGTCTTTGGCGCAGAAGCGGAAGTGTATTTGCGATGTTTGTGCCACAGAAGTGGAAGTCCCTGAGCTTAGTTGTGGCCGCACCTGCGATGGCTTTTTGATTTGGAGAAAATTGGGGATTTTGTGAAAACTTTCCTAAACTATAAATTGGGGATTTGAAGGTCGACTTGAGGTCAGAATCAAATAATTTTGGTATGGTTGGACTTGTTGTTGAATAAGTGTTCTAATTTTATAAGTTTGGTCGGGTTCTCAGGTGCGGGCCCAGGGTTAACTTTTTGAGTTGACTATTTATTTTCCTTATAGATTGCAACTTTATTAACCAAAATAGTTTCCTATGATTTATATTTATGATATTAAATTATTTTGGCTAGATTTGAGTCGTTCGGAGTTGGATTTTCGCGGAAAAGACTTACTAATAGGTCGATTTATCTTGTTCGAGGTAAGTATATTGTCTAACCTTGTGTAGGGGAGCTACCCCTTAGGTTTTGGGTTGATTGTGCTATTTGTATTTTGTGGAAGACGTGCATACGAGATGACGAGTGTGTACACGGGTTTATGTTGCATTTGACAAGTATAGGTTATTTAGACTCATTTTATGCCTTTAATTGAATTGTCATAACATGTTATACCTTTCATTGTTAGTCTACTCTCACATATATTAATCTGCTTTTACATGTTTTATTATACGTTATTAGCACTTGTTCTACCTCTTACTTGCTATATTTTCTCTCATATGTTTAGTTGAAGTTGTTACTTTCCTTATTGTATTATTACCTCTTTATTGTTGAATTACCCGTACTTGAAGTTGTTATTTCGTGGAATATCTTCTTGTTGAGTTACTAGTGTTGAAGTTGTAAAAGTCGTTATCACATTGGGGTTAAGTTTTTAATTTCTGAAGTGGCTTTCCTTGTTTAGTATTCCTCATTCATCTTGTTGTTATTGAGATTATTGAAAATATTGTGATTGAGCCATGGGCTATGTGTTGTGAAAACATTAGTATTATTGAGTTTGTGGTAAGTTGTGGCATATGGGCACTTGCAGTGCGAGATATGATTGTGTTGTGATATTGATATGCATGCGGTGGTATAAGACTAGGGATTGATACGCATGCGGTGAGATAAGGTGGGCTTGATACGTGTGTTGCTAGTAGGGAACTACTTTAAGCCATGCGGTGAAATAAGGTGGCTTAAATCGCGTGTAGATTTTTAAAACTAAATGCAATCTGTCATAATCTCTTATTTGTCAAGCTTACCTAGTTTTAAAGATTAGGTGTCATCACGACATTCTAAGTCGGAAAATTGGGGCCATGATAATTCATGAGTTCATCCATACCCCTATATCAACAATTAACAATTATACTTCCACTATCCAATATCACAAACATATTTGTATTCATGTAGTTCAACCATATCCATGTATCAACTATCAAGAATGATACATTCACTGAAATGCAGTCAGAACAAAAGGATGTATACCGTACCTCCAATAGCGTGCATAAATGGTACGTACATGTATCAGAAGTTCATTTCTGATACATACACTCAAAATACAAGTGCATGTTGTATGTATATAAAATGTGTGTTTGTATGCATGTCAGTTGTATTTCTGGGGTGATAAATATTGTAAAATGTATTGAAATCTGTTGTATGTGCTAATACAATGTAGACCGCAAAATTGCATGTGTTGAACAGATATAGCTCCAAGCGAACAATACAACTCCAAGAGAACATTCAATGTAATTATACGAACTGTAGTTGTGCACCGTAAATAGCTCCGGCCGGTCGTTTTGAGAGTTGTAGCCCCGTTTCCCCATTTACTGCTCATTCTATGCTTAATAGTTACTATGTGACTTGCCCGGGTAGATGGTTCAGTTCCGAAGATGTTTCGGAATGAGTTGAGACACTTAGTCTCAAGGTTGGGAGCTTTAGTTGAAAAGGTTGACCAGATATTGATTTATGTGTGAACGGCTCCGGAATGGAGTTTTGATGGTTTCATTAGCTCCGTTGGGTGATTTTGGATTTAGGAGTGTGTCTGAATAGTGATTTGGAGGTCCCTAGTTGAATAGGCTTGAAATAGTGAAAGTTGGAATTTTAGAAGTTTGACCGAGAGTTGCCTTTGTGGTTACCTGGCTCGGATTGGAGTTTCGGGAGTTGGAGTAGGTCTGTTGTGTTATTTATGACTTGTGTGCAAAATCTGAGGTCAATCGGACGTAATTTGGTAGGTTTCAAATATAGAAGTTAGAAGTTCAAAATTTCTTTAGGCTTGAATCGATGCATGATTCGTTGTTTTAGCATTGTTTGTTGTAATTTGACGGCTCGACTAAGTTCCTATCATATTTTAGGACTTGTTGGTATATTTGGTTGAGATCTCGTGGGCCTCGGGTGGATTTCAGATGGTTAACGGGTCAAATTTTTGAATTGGAGATTTGCTGAAATTTTCTGATGCACTGATCTAGTTTCCTTATACGCGATCACGTTGACAGGTTCGTGATCGGTAGGCTTAATTGGGTAGTAGAGGTAATTGTTCTACGCGTTCGCGAGATGGGGATTGCGATCGCGAAGTTGTGGGATGCAGTGAATCGCAAACGCGTGGCTAAAGTCGCGTTCACGTAAAGTGTAAGAGGCAACAACTGAAGTCACACGTTTGCTCTCAGCGATCGCATGAAGATGGAAGCGATCGCATAGGTTGAGGAAAGAAGTTCTTTGCGTTTGCGTGAGTATTGACGTGTTCGCGTAGGGTTTAATATCTGGGCAGTTGAGTTGTGCTACGCGATTTCCGTGATCGTGATTAAGGCTATTTGGACAAACTTAAATATTTCGAAAACGAGGGTTTGAGTCTATTTCACAAATTTGATTTTGGGAGCTCAGTTGGAGGCGATTATTGGAAAGATTTTCAAAAGAGTGGTTGGGGTAAGTGATTCTTAGTTTCTTACTTAGTTTTGGTTAAATTCCATGATTATATCTTTGATTTAATTATTTAATTCGTGATTTGGGTTGAAAAATTGGAGGAAAGTCCTTAGGCCGAATTTCGGAGATTTGAGTGAGATTTTGATATCGGATTTGAGTAATTTTTGTGTGGGTAGACTCATGGTGGAATGAGTGTTCGGATTTTATGACTTTTATCGGATTTCGAGACGTGGGCCTGAGAGTTGACTATTGAGTTGGCTTTTTGACTTTTGATTAAGAACTAGCATTTTTATATGGAACTGATTCCTATAGCTTGAGTTGATCTTATCGAATTGTTTGTGGCTAGAATTGAGGCTTTCGGAGGCCGTTTCGAGAGTCAAGGGCTTGTTGGAGTAGAGATTTGCACAGTTTGAGGTAAGTAACATTTCTAAACTTGGTTTTGAGGGTATGAAATCCCGAATTTCGTGTTATGTGATTGGTGTTGAGGTGACGCACATGCTAGGTGACGAGCGTGTCTCCGTGGACCATAAGAATTGTGACTTGCTCGATTCCATGGAACTATATAGTTGAATAATATTGTTGTTACCCGTACTTTCACCATTTGTTAGAGTAATTGAGCTGCCAATTATATTAGAAACCCTGCTTAGATTATGTGTTGGTACTGTTGGGACCCAGAGAGGCCGTGTTACATGTTGAATTTTTTGCTTAATTTACCATTTTGTATTCAGTCATAGCTATTATTTGCATATTATATCTCAGTCTCTGTTGTCCTTTGTTGATACATCATATCATGATAGTTTGGGCTGATTATCATGATTTTTCTGAGCCAGAGAGACGAGAGAGATAAATGACTGAGTGAGACTGATGGTCTATTGTGAGTGATATTCATGGGACCGGGTTGCACGCCGCAGTAGGCTTTATTGATTCATGCTAAGATTTGGCTTATTATAGCGCTTGGAATTGATCGGCCCCTCCAAAGTTTGCACATCCACAGTGAGCGCAGTTGCTAGCGATTGTTTACATTTGGCTGGATCTCCCCAAGTTTATTTGCATTTGGGTTGGATCTGGGTTGTTCTATGTTGAGTTTTATTGCAAAAAATCTGAAAGCATGTCTAAATTCTTGTACCATTACCTGTAGATTATGAATTTCTGAGATATCACTGTCATATTTTTCATAAATTTCCGTATTGTTAATTCTGTATGTGGGGTGTAATGTTTGATCTCGTCACTACTTTCAGTCCAGGGGTTAGATTTGTTACTTATTGAGTTGGTTGTACTCACGCTACACCCTGCACCTCGTGTGCAAGTCCATGTGTTTTCGGTCACGGTGGTTGCTGATTCACATAGTTCAGACATTCGCAGATCATCGAGGTAGCTGCTTTGGTGTCGGCATGCCTTGGCTCACCTCCCTTATCTTTCAGTTTATTTATTCAGTTCTACTTTTTAAACAGTGTACGAGACTATGTCATTACGTAGATGCTCATGTACTCAGTGACACCCCAATTTTGGGAAAACTTATGTATTGAGTTATGGTATTCTATCCCGTTTTATGAGATTTTTATTTATTCAAACTGTTTTAGTAAATTTCAAAGTTAAAAGTGTTGGAAATGTCTGAGTAGTCGGCTTACCTAGTACTATGATAGGCAACATCCCGACAGATTGGGTTTTGGATCGTGACACCTACAAACTATAATGCTTTGTGAAATTTCCTCCAGAAAATGATTATAATTTAGTGCATTCCTCCTAATAACTTGGTAACTTTTTCTCAAAATGGTATTGATATCAAATGTTTAATTATTACTCTTCCTGATCAATCCCCCTAATAAATTGCTAAATTTTTTCATGAATCTCCTTCCTTTTATACAAACGAATTGTAGATTTTACTTATTTTACCCCTTATATAAATGGTGTTAATATCAAATGTTTAATTATTACCCTTCCTGATCATGTAAAATAAATATAATTCTAAAGGGGTATCCTCCTAATAAATTGCTAACTTTTTTTCAAGAATCTCCTTCCTTTTATACAAACGAATTGTAGATTTTTACTTATTTTACTCCTTATATATAATAGCTACATGTTTGTCTATTTTTTTTTACTAAGCTTTACACTCTAAGCATATATAACAACAAAGAATAAGCCTCAAATGGAGTTCCCCAAGTTTTTAATTGTCTTCTTTCTCTTACTTGTTCCATTTTCAACTGCATTAATTCCTCTCGGTAAATCTCATAAGATCCCTTAACATACTTGTTTGTTTACTTTTGTCGTGTTAATTATTTTTTCTATTATTAATTTACATCTTCCTATTTTTTGTGTAGTTGGTGCCACAAATGATGCTCAAAAACCATTTTGCCTCAAGAAATGTACTCCTAAGTATACAGAGGGGCAATGCAACCTTGAATGTAGGCAAGACTTTGAATATGGAAAATGTGAATTTCATAACAAAGTTCCTACTTGTTGTTGTCACGGAGCCTCTAATGTATGAATCCGTATTTACCATAACAATAATAATAGAATATATGAGCTGTTATGAATAGAATTATTTTTCTCTTACTTTAATTGAAATATAATCTTTGTTCATTGTCATACTTTTTTCTGCCAGAGTTTTGAGATTACCATGGCGTAAATAGTATATTAGTAATTCGAAATATCATTTTATTTTGGTGATTAACTACAACAGAAAATAAAGAGAAAAAAATTAGTATCTACATCTAAATAATTTACACATTGATAAGCTTGCAAGGGTCGGTGAGGACATGTGCAGTGAATCTTATTCTTTCTATCTAGGAGATGATCATTGTTCATCAAAATAAAAAGCACGGAAGTGTAAAATGATAACTTTTTTTTTTTTTTTTTTTGTAATTCCGAATGAAAAAACGTTTCATTTCAAAGACCAAAAATTTGATCCAAAAAAATGATTTATAAGGCTAAAAGGGTGTATTGAGTGCCTCAAGACTATGTTATAATGATCTACACACTTGGGCCTTGGCCTAATTAAATTGGAGAATGACACAGTTACCCACAAAAATAAAATTATTTATTCTTGTCTACTCATTTATTTTTTTACCCATCAAACTAATTATATTTTCTATCCATAGTAATTTTTGTGGGGAATTTTTTCTTTATTCTCCAATTCTTTTCTTTCTATGCTTCTTTTCTTTTTCTTTTTTTCGTTCTTTTCTCCTTCTCTTTTTTCTCGTTTTCATCTTATTTTTTTTCTTTTTTCCTTTTCTACTTTCATTTAACTTTTTTATATTCTTTTTCTCTTCATAATCTAATTTCATTTACTGTTTTCACTATTTTTTTTTTATTTTTTATACTTTTACTAAAGAAAAAATCAAATTGTTTACCAATTAAATGTAACTAATACAATAGTATATAGCTATTGTACATAAAGGTATACAATTGTACATAAAGAGTTAAAAAAAATCTTGTTTTAAGTTTCAAAATAACCACAAACTCAACAAACTCAATTTATGAGTTTCAAAGCTTCAAGGTCTTCCAACAGCAGATTAATATTTTGCAGAAGTCAGAAGTCTTGGAATTCAAGTCATAGAATAAATCAAAACGAAAAAAAGATTTGCATTTTTAATTTGTCCCTCACGCTGGGTAAAAGCTTAAAGCAAATTAAAAGGGAAAATACAAGTGAATTTACGGTTAATAAGTATACTATTATGGTATATTGTATACTACTACAGCATATACTATAATAGTATATTGTTGCAGTATAATTATATACTCCTATAGTATATTGTATACTATAGCGGTATACTGTTAGGTAACTGTATTCTTCTTAGATTATTACAATATACCGTTGCAGCATATTATAAACTATAATAATATATTGTTGCAGTATAGCTATATACTCTTATAGCATATTGTATATTGTGGCAGTATAATATTGGGTGGTTGTGTTCTTCGGTTTTCAGCTGAAAATTTCGATCTCAATCACCTCAAATCAGCTCCAAATGCTATCAAATTTCAGTATGAACTTTCAGGATGTGACGATCCGGCCCGTCATCACGTGAGTTACTGCCCCGTTTCCCCTATTTTATGCTTCTTCATGTTTCATTATCGATATTCGGTGTGTTAGAGTTAAATCGGATTGGTTTTGATAGGAAATGAGACACTTAGTCTCTTTAAGGAATGCTTGTTTTGGAAAAGTCAACTGTATGTTGACCATTGAGTTAGAGGGCTCGGATGTGATTTCCGGTGATTCGGTTAGCTTCGGGGGTTGATATGTGGCTTAGGAGTGTGATCGGAATTGATTTTGGAGGTCCGGAGTAGAATTAGGCTTGAATTGGCGAAGTTAGTATTTTGGCGAATTCCGGTTGGAAGGTGAGATTTTGATACGGGGGTCGGACTAGAATTCCGAGAGTCGCAGTAGATTCGTTAGGTGATTTTGGATGTGTGTGCAAAATTTCAGATCTTTCGGAGGTGTTTTGGTCAAGTTTTTGATCAAATGCGTATTTCGGAAGTTATTAAGAAATTTAGGCTTGAATCCGATGTAATTTGATGGTTTTGGTGTTGTTTGTGGTGTTTTGATGATTGGAACAAGTTTGAATAATGTTTTAGGATGGGTTGGCACTTTTGGTTGAGGTCCTGGGGGCCTCGGGGTGATTTCGGATGGTCAAACGGACCAATTCTAACCTTTGGAAGTTGCAGATTTTTCAGCTGAAGTGTTGCAGACATTTGTTCTATGCGATCACAGGAGTGCGATTGCGATCGCATAGAAGCATTTTGGAGGGGTTGTTTGGTTGTTCAATGCGATCGCATAGGGAGGCATGCGATCGCACAGTGTAAAGCTAATCCAGGATTTTCGTGGAAATTTGTTCAATGCGATCGCAGGAGCAGGTGTGCGATTGCATAAGCTAAAGTCATTGTGCTATGCGATCGCAGAGGATAGGATGCGATCGCATAGGGTTAATTATGGAGCTGCAGATTTTGGTTTATGCGATCGCAGGGGCTTGAATGCGATCGCATAGAGTTAGCTATAGTGATCCGGGCAGAATGTTAAAAACATTTGATCCGCGAACCCAAACCCATTTTCCTCCATTTTTGAGTAACTTTGAGAGCTTTTGACGAGGATTAAAGAGGGTTTTGACTGGAAATCAATTGGAGGTGAGTCCTATGGCCTAGAAACATCATTTAATTGTGGATTCAACACTTAAATTCATGGAAAATTTGATTAAAAGGGGAAGAATTAGGGCTTGACTTTTTGAATGTAAATTTGGGGTTTGAGGGAGCAATTGAGCTCGGATTTTGGTAAATTTGATATGTATAGACTTGTGGCGAGATAAGGAATCCGGTGATGTGAAATTTTTGATTTTTCGAAAAGTGGGCCCGGGGCTCGGGTTTTGTCAACTTTGTGATTTTCGATATTTTTTGAGTCTTTTCGATTGGGTTGTATTCCTTTAGCCTATTGTAACGTATTACTTGTGGTTTTGATCAGATTCGACTCTCGAGGAGGTTGATTTGCGAGGCAAGGGAGTAGCGAGCTAGGATTTCGGCCCTTCTTGAGGTGAGTAATGGTTATAAATGATGTTCTGAAGGTTTGAAACCCCGGATTTGCACAACGTGGTGCTATGTTGAGATGAGACACACGCTGTATAATGAGCGTGGGGTCTGTTACTACTGGGGATTTGGACTCGGTCCATCCCGTTTGATGACTCTACTGTACTTTTGACTGAGACTTAATTAATATCATTATATTATGGGCTAGTTGCCATGTTTGGGGCCTTGTGCCGATCTGTAGAACCCTTAGGGGGCATTTGTATTGGTTGACCTCACTTTTTTTGTCGAAATCATGCCCTCAGTCATGTTCTTAACTGATAAACATGATATGAACCAACTTTAGAAATTGTTAAATCCTAATGAGTAACGTATGGGTTGAGAACCCCGTCTTATCTTAGTGTGCCCGAGAGGCCAAGTCTATATGGACTGAGAGGGGTCGAGAACCCCATTGTGAGGGTATTTGATATGCTATGGATCGGGCTGCACGCCGCAGCAGTATATATATTATATGGATCAGACTGCACGCCACAGTAGTATATTATATGGATCGGACTGCACGCCGCAATAGTATATTATATGGATCGGACCGCACGCCGCAGTAGTATATTATATGGATCGGACTGCACGCCGCAGTAGTATATTATATGGATCAGACTGCACGCCGCAGTAGTATATTATATGGATCGGACTGCACGCCGCAGTAGTATATTATATGGATCGGACTGCACGCCGCAGTAGTACATTATATGGATCGGACTGCACGCCGCAGTAGTATATTATATGGATCGGACTGCACGCCGCAGTAGTATAGTGCTTGGGCTGAAGGAGCCCCTCCGGAGTCTGCATACCCCAGTGAGCGCAATCGACTATTCTTGGATCGAGCTGCACGCCGCAACAGTATATATATGGATCGGGCTGCACACCGCAACAGTACAAACGAAATGAATACTGGCTTAAGGGACTTGTAACTGACTTCTTCATTCAGTTGTTGTTTTTGATATTCTCACTGTTTTAATATAGAACTGTGTAGTGTTTTACCAGTTTTCTTTCCATCAGTCATTATTTATTGTTATTACTCACTGAGTTGGAGTACACACTTTACTCCCTGTACCATGTGTGCAGATGCAGGTATCTCGGAGGAATAGTTTGGGCTTTCTACTGCTGTTCAGCTTATTCCTGAGTCATCGAGGTAGCTGCATGGCATCCGCAGGACCTAATTTCTTCCCTTATCCTCTTTATTTTAGCATTCTAGACAACTCTATGTATAGGTCGCTACACAGACTTGTATTAGAGGCTCTTGGCTCGTGACACCAGATCGGTGGGATCTATAGTGATATTTTATGGATTTTCCGTACTGTTTATCTATTACTATAGAGTTATACTCACGTTAATCTGGCATTAAATCCTATTAATTGGTAATGAATTCTACATAAGGGATTGTAAGTGACGAATTGGTCGGGCTTGCCTAGCATCGTGCTGGGCGCCATCACGATCGGGGATTGGGGTCGTGACAAGTTGGTATCAGAGCCTAGGTTACTAGGTCTCGCGAGTCTTGAGCAGGTTTAGTAGAGTCTCGTGGATAGGTACGGAGACGTTTGTACTTATCTTCGGGAGGCTGCAGAACCTGTTAGGAAAATTCCACATTCTTGAAATTCTTGTCGTGCGAACTCGTTGATCCGAATATTAAATTTCTCTTTATTCCATTCTCTCACAGATGGTGAGGACTCGAGCTACCGGACGACCACCAGTACCACCTACTGAGGCTACTAGAGGGCGTGGACGCGGTCTTGGTCGTGGTAGAGGCAGAGCAGCAGGGGCAGCACCTTTCGATCCTTTAGTTGCCCCAGCTCAGGACCAGGCTCCAGCAGCACCAGTGCAGGCACCAACTGTGCCCATTGTGATACCGGGTCTCCAGGAGACATTGGCCCAGATCTTGACAGTTTGCACAGGCCTGGCTCAGGCAGTTTCAGCCACCACAGCAGCAACTACTTCGCAGGCCGGGGGAGGCAATCAGACCCTCGCTGCTCGCACACCTGAGCAGGTAGTGCAGGGGTTACAGACTCTAGAGGCACCTCCAGCTCAGCCAGTGGTACCCGTTCAAGAGTACAGGGTCCCAGTTATGCCAGACGAAGAGCAGCGTCGTCTCGAGAGGTTCAGTAGACTTCAGCCTCCTTCTTTCAGTGGTGCTCAGGGCGAGGATACCCAGGGTTTTCTCAACAAGTGTTAGTGTATGCTTCGGACAGCAGGGATTCTTGAGTCCAGCGGTGTGGCTTTTACTACATTTCAGTTTACTGGAACGGCCTTCACTTGGTGGGAGGCATATGAGCGGCATAGGATGGCAGGTGAAGCACCTTTGACTTGGCAGGAGTTCTCCACTCTCTTCTTGGAGAAGTGGATACCGCAGTCTCAGAGGGAGGAGCTGCGTAGACAGTTTGAGTGGCTTCGCCAGGGAGATATGATCGTGTCTCAGTATGAGGCGAGATTTTATGAGTTGGCTCGTTATGCCTCATGGATAGTTCCGACTGATCGGGAGAGGATTAAGAGGTTCGTGGATGGTCTTAATTATCACCTTCGTATTCTAATGACTCGAGAGAGATTTCTGGGTATTTCCTTCGAGGATGCAGTTGATATTGCTCGTGATATTGAGATGGCTCGCCGTCAGGAGAGAGAGGAGAGGGAGGCCTCGAGGTCCTGGCAGTTTTAGTGGCACTTCTTCGAGGGGCCAATTCCAGTAGGGTCGGGGTCGTTCTTTCAGGCCCGCTCAGTTAGCTCGACCCGAGTACTGAGGTGGATCTTCTGGTCGTGGTTATTAGGGTTCTCTACAGAGTCAGCCATCTCTCAGTGCTCTTCTAGCACAGAGTTCATCTCGTGCTCCATCTGCTCAGGGTTCTTCCAGGCCGAGTGCATCAGCTAGCCACTCTGGCACGAGGGGTTCCCTTCAGTCCCAGTTCCTAGCACCCGGGAGTTGCTATAAGTGTGGAGAGTTCGTGCATATGCGGAGGGAGTGTCCTCGCCGTGCTGCTAGCTCATCTCAGCAGAGGGGTCAGCCCTCGACTTCTGCTCCAGTTACTTCACCAGCCACCTAGGGGTGGAGGTCAGGCAGCCAGGGGTCGCCCTAGAGGGGGAGGTCGATTAGGGGGAGGCCAGGCCCGTTTCTATGCACTTCCTGGCAGGCCAGATGCTATTGCTTCAGATGCTGTCATTACATGTATTGTTTCAGTCGGCCACAGAGATGCCTCTGTATTATTTGATCCCGATTCCACTTATTCCTATGTGTCTTCATATTTTGCTCATCACTTGGGTACGACCCGAGGATGTCTTGCCTTACCTGTTCATGTATCTACCCCAATGGTGATACCGTTGTTGTAGACTATGTATATTGGTCGTGTTTGGTGACTATTGGGGGTCTGGAGACCCGAGTTGATTTATTGTTGTTGAGCATGGTGGACTTTGATGTTATTCTGGGCATGGATTGGCTATCTCCGTGTCATGCTATTCTTGACTGTCATGCTAAGATAGTCACTTTGGCTATACCGGGTGTTCCGAGGATCGAGTGGCGTGGCGTGACTGACTATGTGCCTAGCAGGGTGATTTCTTTTCTAAAGGCTCAGCGTATGGTTGGGAAAGGTTGTCTATCATATTTGGCTCTTGTGAGGGATGTTAGAGCTGAGACTCCTAGCATTTATTCAGTTCTATTGTGAAGGAGTTTTTTGATGTGTTCCCTGCAGACCTGTCGGGCATGCCACCAGACAGGGACATTGATTTTGGTATTGACCTGGTGCTGGGCACTCAGCCCATTTTCATTCCTCCATATCGTATGGCACTGGCAGAGTTGAAAAAACTAAAGGATCAGCTTCAGGAACTCCTGGATAAGGGGTTCATTCGGCCTAGTGTGTCCCCGTGGGGTGCACCGGTTCTATTTGTGAAAAAGAAGGATAACACAATGAGAATGTGCATTGACTACAGGCAATTGAATAGAGTGACAGTGAAGAACAAGTATCCCCTGCCCCGTATCGATGATTTATTTGACCAGCTTCATGGGGCAAGGGTATTCTCCAAGATTGATCTTCGTTCAGGCTATCACCAGTTGAAGATCAGGGATTCAGATATTATGAAGACTGCTTTTTGGACTAGATATGGGCACTATGAGTTTCTTGTTATGTCCTTTAGGCTGACTAATGCCCCAGCCGCGTTCATGCATTTGATGAACAGTGTATTTCGGCCATATCTGGATTCGTTCGTGATTGTTTTTATTGATGATATATTGGTGTACTCGCGTAGCCAGGAGGAGCACGCACAGCATTTGCTAGTGGTATTACAGAGATTGAGGGAGGAGAAGCTTTATGCAAAGTTCTCCAAGTGTGAGTTTTGGCTTGGGTCAGTGGCTTTCTTAGGTCACGTGGTGTCCAGCGAGGGTATTCAGGTTGATTCAAAGAAGATAGAGGTAGTACAGAGTTGTCCTAGACCGTCCTCAGCCACAGAGATTCGTAGCTTTCTTGGGTTAGCAGGCTATTATCGCCGGTTTGTTCAGGGATTTTCATCCATTGCATCGCCCTTGACCAAGTTGACGCAGAAGGGTGCTCCATTTGTATGGTCGAACGAGTGCAAGAAGAGCTTTCAGAAGCTCAAGACAGCTTTGACCACAGCTCCGGTATTGGTGTTACCATCAGCTTCAGGTTCTTATACCGTCTATTGTGACGCTTCGAGAGTTGGGATTGGCTATGTGTTGATGCAGGAGGGTAGAGTGATTGCGTATGCTTCACGTCAGTTGAAGCCCCACAAGAAGAACTACCATGTTCATGACTTAGAGTTGGCTGCCATAGTTCATGCTTTGAAGATTTGGAGGCACTATTTATATGGCGTATCTTGTGAGGTATTCACCGATCATCGCAGTCTTCAACATTTGTTCAAGAAAAAGGATCTTAATTTGAGGCAGCGGAGGTGGCTTGAGTTGCTCAAGGATTATGATATTACCATTTTGTATCACCCCGGGAAGGCTAATGTGGTGTCCGATGCGTTAAGCCGGAAGGCGGTTAGCATGGGGTGTTTGGCATACATTCCAGTTGGGGAGAGGCCCTTTGCTGTTGATGTTCAGGCTTTGGCTAATCGGATGGTGAGATTAGACATTTTAGAGCCTAGTCGGGTGTTGGCTTTGTGGTTTCTCGGTCTTCCTTGTATGACCGCGTCAGAGAGCGCCAGTATGATGATCCACATTTGCTTGACCTTAAGGACAGGGTTCAACATAATGATGTTAGGGATGTGACCATTGATAGTGATGGCGTGTTGAGGATGCAGGGCCGAATTTGTGTGCCCAATGTGGATGGGCTTCGGGAGTTGATATTGGAGGAGGCCCACAGCTCACGGTATTCCATCCACCCAGGTGCCGCGAAGATGTATCAGGATTTGAGGCAGCACTACTGGTGGAGAAGGATGAAAAAGGATATAGTAGGGTATGTGGCTCGGTGTCTCAACTGTCAGTAGGTAAAGTACGAGCATCAGAGACCGGGTGGCGTACTCCAGCGGATAATTATTCCTGAGTGGAAGTGGGAGAGAGTTACTATGGATTTTGTGAGTGGTCTTCCTCGGACTTTGAGGAAGTTTGATTCGATTTGGGTGATTGTGGACAGGCTGACCAAGTCCGCGCACTTCATTCTAGTATGTACTACTTATTCTTCGGAGCGGCTGGCAGGGATCTTCATCCGGGAGATTGTCCGATTGCATGGGGTTCCAGTGTCTATTATCTCAGATAGGGGTACTTAGTTTACTTCGCAGTTTTGGAGAGCCGTGCAGAGAGAGTTGGGTACTCATGTAGAGTTAAGCACATAGTTTCATCCTCAGACGGACGGACAATCCGAGCGCACCATTCAGATACTGGAGGACATGTTGTGCGCCTGTGTTATTGATTTCGGAGGTTCTTGGGATGAGTTTCTGCCGCTTGCATAGTTTGCCTACAACAACAGCTATTAGTCCAACATTCAGATGGCACCATATGAGGCCTTGTATGGGAGACGGTGTAGATCTCTAGTTGGTTGGTTCGAGCCTGGCGAGGCTAGGATGTTGGGGACAGACTTGGTTCAGGATGCCTTAGAGAAAGTGAAGGTGATTCAGGAAAGACTTCGTACAGCTCAGTCACGTCAGAAGAGTTATGCGGACCGGAAGGTTTGAGATGTATCCTATATGGTTGGTGAGAAGGTCTTACTGAAGGTTTCGCCCATGAAGGGTGTTATGAGGTTTGGGAAGAAAGGCAAGTTGAGCCCTCGGTACATTGGGCCTTTTGAGGTGCTTCGGAGGATTGGGGAGGTGGCTTATGAGCTTGCTTTTCCACCCAGCCTGTCGAGTGTGCATCCGGTATTCCATGTTTCTATGCTCCGGAAGTATGTTGGGGACCCGTCTCATGTTTTAGACTACAGCATGGTCCAGTTGGATGATGATTTGACCTACGATGTGGAGCTAGTGGCTATTTTGGGTCGTCAGGTTCGGAGATTGAGATCAAAGGATATCGCTTCAGTGAAGGTGCAGTGGAGAGGTCGGCCCGTGGAGGAGGCTACTTGGGAGACCGAGCGGGAGATGCGGAGCAGATATCCTCACCTGTTTGAGGCTCCAGGTATGTTTCTTGACCCGCTCGAGGACGAGCGTTTGTTTTAGTTGGGGAGGATGTGATGACCCGGCCCGTCGTCACGTGAGTTACTGCTCCGTTCCCCCATTTTATGCTTCTTCATGTTTTGTTATCAGTATTCGGTGTGATAGAGTTAAATCGGATTGGTTTTGATAGGAAATAAGACACTTAGTCTCTTTAAGGAAGACTTATTTTGGAAAAGTCAACTAGATGTTGACCATTAAGTTAGAGGGCTCGGAAAAGACAATTTCCCGTTGTCGGACATCCATAACTTGATTGACAATTACGCCAAACATGAGATTGGTTCTTTTGTGGATTGTTACGCGGGTTATCATTAGATCTTAATGGACGAGGAAGATGCAAAAAAGACAGCATTCATCACACCGTGGGGAACGTACTGCTATCGGGTCATGCCATTCGGTTTGAAAAATGTCGGGGCAACCTACATGAGGGAAATGACAACAATATTCCATGATATGATACACCGGGAAATCGAGGTGTACGTGGATGATGTGATCGTGAAGTCTAGAAAGTAGTCTGACCATATCAGGGATCTGAAAAAGTTCTTCTGAAGGCTTCGCAGGTACGATCTCAAGCTTAATCCTGCAAAGTGTGCTTTTGGGGTACCGTCTGGAAAGTTGTTGGGGTTCGTAGTCAGCCGTCGGGGTATTGAATTGGACCCATCAAAAATCAAGGCCATCCAAGAATTGCCACCTCCGAAGAACAAGACCGAGGTGATAAGTTTGTTGGGGAGATTGAATTATATCAGCAGATTCATCGCTCAGATCACGACAACTTGTGAGCCTATCTTCAAGCTGTTAAAGAAAGATGTTGCGGTCAAGTGGACAGATGAATGTCAGGAGGTGTTTGATAAGATAAAAGGGTATTTGTCAAATCCACCCGTGTTGGTCCCGCCAGAACTAGGGCGACCTTTGATTCTATATTTGACGGTATTGGACAATTCATTCGGCTGTGTACTGGGTCAACATGATATCACTGGCAGGAAGGAGCAGGACATATATTATCTCAGCAAGCAATTCACACCATACGAGGTTAGGTACACTCAGCTTGAGAGGACATGTTGTGCCCTAACCTGGGTGGCGCAGAAGTTGAAACATTATTTGTCATCTTACACTACCTATCTCATATCTCGCTTGGATCCATTGAAGTATATCTTTCAGAAGCCTATGCCCACTAGGAGGCTTGCAAAGTGGCAGATCCTGCTCACAGAGTTTGACATTGTCTACGTGACTCGAACTGCAATAAAAGCACATGCCTTGGCAGACCATTTGGCCGAGAACCCGGTTGATGAAAATTATGAACCTTTGAAAACTTATTTCCCTGATGAAGAGGTGATGCACATTGATGAGCTGGAACAAGGCGAGAAGCCTGGATGGAAGCTTTTCTTTGATGGAGCTGCAAACATGAAAGGCGTGGGGATAGGAGCAGTACTTATTTCTAAAACAGGGAAACACTACCCTGTTACGGCTCAACTTCGTTTTTACTGCACCAAAAATATGGCTGAGTACGAGGCGTGCATTCTGGGTTTGAGGTTAGCTGTGGATATGGGTGTCCAGGAAGTCTTGGTCTTGGGCGACTCGGACCTCCTGGTGCACCAGATTCAGGGAGAATGGGAAACACGGGATTTGAAACTCATACCGTACAGACAATGTTTGCATGACCTTTGCCAACGGTTTCAGTCGATCGAATTCAAGCATATCACAAGGATCCATAATGAAGTTTTTGATGCTTTGGCTACTCTGGCGTCAATGCTACATCATCCAGATAAGGCTTATGTGGACCCTTTGCAGATTCAGGTCCGTGACCAACATGCTTACTGTAATATGGTGGAAGAAGAACTTGATGGGGAGCCATGGTTCCATGATATCAAAGAATACATCAGGATGAGAGTATATCCGTTGCAGGCCACAGGTGATCAGAAAAGAACAATTCGACGATTGGCCAGTGGATTTTTTTCAGTGGAGGGGTATTGTATAAAAGAACTCCAGATCTGGGATTGCTAAGATGCATAGATGCAAAACAGGCCACAGCTACCATGACTGAGGTACATTCCGGAGTTTGTGGACCGCATATGAGTGGGTATGTTCTGGAAAAGAAGATTCTCCGAGCAGGTTATTACTAGCTCACTATGGAGCGGGATTGCATCAGTTTTGTGCGTAAATGTCATCAGTGCCAAGTGCATGGAGATTTGATTCATTCTCCACCATCTGAATTACATACAATGTCTGCACTATGGCCTTTTGTTGCTTGGGGCATGGATGTCATTGGGCCAATCGAGCCAACAACATCAAACGGACACAGATTTATTCTGGTAGCCATTGATTATTTTACCAAGTGGGTTGAAGCAAAAACTTTCAAATCCGTGACCAAGAAAGCAGTGGTCGATTTTATGCATTCAAATATTGTCTATCGGTTTAGGATTCTGAAGGTAAGCATCACGGACAATGGTGCTAATCTCAACAGTCATCTGATGATGGAGACATGTCAGCAGTTTAAGATTATACATCACAATTCCACCCCGTATCACCCCAAGGCGAATGGAGCAGTCGAGGCAGCCAACAAGAATATAAAGAAGATACTTCGAAAGATGGTGGAAGGTTCTAGGCAGTGGCATGAAAAGTTGTCGTTTGCATTGTGGGTTATCGCACTACTGTCCATAATTCAGCAGGGGCTACTCCTTATTTGTTAGTGTATGGAATGGAGGCAGTAATACCCACGGAAATTGAAATCCCATCCCTTCGGATTGTTGCTGAGGTAGAGATTGATGATGTTGTATGGGTCAAATCCCGCTTGGAGTAGTTAAGTCTGATTGATGAAAAGAGATTGGCAGTAGTATGTCATGGCCAATTGTACCAACAGAGAATGACAAGAGCATATAACAAGAAGGTACGTCCACGGAAGTTCGAAGTGGGTCAACTAGTGTTGAGACGTATCTTGTCTCATCAGGTTGAAGCAAAAGGAAAGTTCGCCCCAAACTGGCAGGGGCCATTTGTTGTAACTAGAGTGTTGTCCAATGGCGCGTTATATTTGACAGATATAGAAGGGAAATGTCTAGAAATGACTATCAACTCCGATGCAGTCAAGAGATACTATGTATGACTTCTTTCTTTGATTGTAATTGTTTGTATTTGGCATATTTTAAAGATTGAAATGACGAAAGCGTTTTGTTTTGCTATCTAAATACTTTATCCTTTGTCACCCCTTTTTTAGCGTTATTTATTTTCTTTCATACCCCACTTTCGGGATCAACGACACAATTCAGAAATGCAAGTGCGGAGGATAAGTAAGTGAAAAGGAAAATAAAGAATGAACAAGAAAGGAAAAGGAGAAGAAAAATGAAAAGAGAGAAGAAAGAGAAAGAAAAGAAAAGAAAAGAAAAGAAAAGAGAAAAGCAAAAAGAGAAAAAAAAGAGAAAAAAAAAGAAAAGAAGAATAACAGAAGAAAAGAGAGAAAGAAAGAAAAGAAAAATCACAACAACAAAGTAATTTCTATGACATGAACTACGTTCGACCTGATTCCTTTTAAGGATACGTAGGCAGCCTCACGGTGCGGTCTCATCAAAACAAAAGTCCAAAAGTCCCCAAGCGAGGAACTGGGGCAGAAGTTGTGGATGTTGTGAGAAACCTGATTCCGAAAGTTGTAAGTCTAGCTCATTTGAATGTTTTGAGCCTTTTATACCCTTTCTTTTTAACATTATCCAAAAGCCCACATTACGGTCCAAAGAAAGACCTTCTGATTAGTCTTTGAGAAATGCCAAGTCGAGCAGGTAAAGGTAATTCATGTCAGGGGCAACACTCTAGTTCAAATAGAAAAAATAAAAATGAGAGAGTCTTATTGGTGAAAACCTTCACAGGCACCGTAAGGTGACGGAAGTTGAGAGAAATCAAAATGAGAGAGTCTTATTGGTGAAAACCCTCGCGGGCACCGTAAGGCGACGGGAGTTGAGAGAAGTAAAAATGAGAGAGTTTTATCGGTGAAAACCCTCACGGGCACCGTAAGGCGAAAGTGAGTCAAGAGATGAACGAATGAAAGAGGTCTGCCGGTGAAAACCTTTTAAGGCACCACAGGATGAACAATGCCGAGGTTTGGGTAAAGTAATCAAGTCATGGAAATTCTGGGGCAACAAAGTACGGCAACTGAAAGTTGATTGGTTGGACATATTGGGCCGACTAATCCGAAATGTATGTCATGATCATTGGTACCAACTATTCCACTCAGATAAGTTTCTTTTTCTTTTTCCCTTTTGTAGCAGTCATCTGGCTTTGGATTCTTCTTATCCTTAACCCGAAAAGTCATTGCATTTCATTTCTTTTGGGTTTATCTGTCTAAGATGTTTTAATTTCAGATGTTTCAATGTCAGTCTTGTTCAAAGCAAGTCAAAACTCACTACCAACTTCCAAAATTGCAAAGCACGTCGTGGTCGGAGCATACTAAGGATAACATGATGTAAGTGGAGGGTACAAGGAATCACTGGAAGTCTCATTGGTGGAAGGGATTGGTAATGTCATGGGGGATGCAAAGGTTCAGATAAAGGGGTCAGAGGCAAAACAACAGCACGGGAATAGAACACTCGGTTCGTCAAAGGTCATCGGGGTTTGAAAGTCAGTCAGAAAGTCAAAGCGGTTCAAGGCCAGTTCGGGGAAGCCAGTCAGAACAAAACAATGCAGCGGAAAGATCTTCAGCAAGAATGCCATCAGCTAACCACCATTTTAAACTGATAAAATTTTCTTTGATTGAAACAGGGCCAGAAAATTTCGGTTGTTTCGGAGAAACCCTCCATAAAGAAAGGAAGGCACCAAACAAGTTTGATTTTTAATTTTCAGGACCCTCCTGGAAAATGGGACCTAGTTTAAAGTTCAGGAATAGCATAATCTAGCATAAATGTATCCCAAAGGAATATAAGTTGGCTTAGAAGTTTGCATGTTCGAGATAGGATTCAATTAGGAGTTTTCAGGACCCTCCTGAATAATGGGACTTAGCGCAAGATTTCGATTAGATACCAACATTTAGCGTAAACTCTGTTGTAAGGTAGTATAATTCAGACATGAAAGCTGTCACCTTTAAGATAAAATTTGACCTTTGAGTTTCAGGACCCTCCTGGATAATGGGAAGTAGTTTAAAGATCCTCTTAGATAGCAAGATTTAGCAGAAGTCACACCTGTAGAAGATATAACTTAGATTTTAAATTGTCATTTAGTTAAGAGTTGTCAGGACCCCCCTAAATAATGGGACCTAGCTTTCAAATCCTTAGTAATACTTGGTAATATGATTTAGTTTTACAATCACATTTGTCCCCAGCCACCAAACTGGGGCAGAAAAAATTCTTTGTTTTGTCTATGTTGAAGTCAGAAGCCCGCCTGGAGAGCAGGGAATACTTTCAAACGCAGTAGTCAGGAGCCCGCCTGCAGAACAAGGGAGTATCATCTAAGTTTAGCTTTCAAATTCTTTGCTTTGTCTATCTTGAAGTCAGGAGCCCGCCTGGAGAACAGGGAGCACTTTCAAATTAAAGTCAGGAGCCCGCCTGAAGAGCAGAGAATACTTTCAAATGCAGCAGTCAGGAACCCGCCTGGAGAACAAGAGAGTACCATTTAAGTTTAGCTTTCATATTCTTTGCTTTGTTTATGTTGAAGTCAGGAGCCTGCCTGAAGAGCAGGGAATACATTTCAAGTCAGCAGTCAGGAGCCCGCCTGGATAACATGGGAATACATTCACGTTTTGAAGTCAGGAGCCCGCCTCGAGAGCAGGGAATACATATCAAGTGCAGCAGTTAGGCGCCCACCTGAAGAAGGGGAAAACATCTCAGTTTACAATTCAAGGAGGCAACAAACGGACGTCTCCGAAAGAATGGAGAACAACAAGGCAGCAAGAAGCACAAGATCAAGTTTTAAGATATAGATAGGACTTTTGTAACCCATAGACCATAGTCTAGTCTAGCTTTTTGTTTTATTCCGGCATGGTGTAATAAGGAGGTTCAACAAGTAGTAGTAGCAGCAACAACAACAACAGTGAAATCACAGCTTCGTGGTAGTCCCAACTACCAAAATTTCCCAAACTATACTGACCTGATTCCTTTTTAGCCAAGGATATGTAGGTAACCTTGGAAGCAGGGTGCGGTCAAATCTTTCTAAAAATGTTCCCCACGGAGTATTCAAGTGGGCAAAAATCGCTCGTATCCGCTCACTTATCTTTGCACGAAAACTCTTCGTGTTTCCGGGCAAAAGAGGGACAGCTGTGAGCACGTAATTTTTGCCCTATATGTATTACTCCAACAAATTCAAAACAAAATAATTTCTGTCAGTATTTGCAATTTTTTCGGATTTTGTGACATTTTCTGTTAATTGTTTGCATTTTGTTTGCGCATTTTAATTGATGATAAAATACAAAAAAATGTTGCATTTGCATTTAGGATTTAATTTTATATTTTAGGATTAATAGACAAATCAATTATTTTATAAAAAATGGGAAAAATCACAAAAATAGTTTATTTTGCACTTTTAATTTTAATTTTGAATCTTGGTGGTTTTTCTTTTAATTTGGTTTTTAATTATTTGTAGTAGCAATTATTAGGGTTAATTAATTTTAATGTGGTAGGACAATTTGGCTTAGGATTTAATTTAGGTTTTAGTTTTAATTTTGGAAAGAAGAAAAAGATTTTTTTTTTTAAAATGAATTGGAAAAAGTAAGGAAGTAAAGAAGGTTTAAATTTGGGCTCAAATCCGGTCCAACCGTCCCAGCCCAAATGAAGCCACCCAATACCCGACCCAACCCACGCCTGACCCGGTCCGGATCCCCCTCAAACGAAACGACGTCGTTTCGATCAGTGTTGATCTGAGCCGTTGATCTCCACTTGATCGAACGGCTCAGAACTAAAGCTTGGGGAGTATTTATATGTCCAAATCTGTCCCCCCCTCAAAACCCTTCGGTTCAATACCCCACCTGAACACCCAAGCTTAACCCTAACGGAGCCGCCCCAATTTCCACCACTGTCCACCGGCGGCGCCACCTCCAAACGCCACCAAATCAACACCCCATGACCCCCTCACCCCCTCTTTCTAAATCCCAGACCGATTTCCTTCGAATCTGCCCAGAACTTCTCGAATCTTGGTCTGAAGAGAAGAACCCTAAAATCCCAAAGTCCAAATTAACGGGTGTGCTGAAGGTTTCAGACTGCAACAGACTTTATTCGCGTATTTTCACATGAAAATACACGATTAAGGGCTATTCCGGTCAGGAATTTGAAAAGCCCTACAAAGTTTGTCGAATCGGCTTCTGGCTTGTGATTAGGTATCTTCTTTGTCCGTTTTGTTTAGTTGTTTATCTTTCTTTTTTTTTGTTTCTGCTTCATCTCCTCTTCTGGGTTTTTGTTTAGTTTTTCCGAAGTTTTGTCATGCATGCATGATTAGTTCAGGGTCCTTTCTTAATTAGTCTAGCAGTTCAGTTAATTCCCTCTATTTTGTGTCAGTTAGTAGTAATTTAGTTTAGGGTCTTAGTTTTAAAAATTGTTCCAGTACTTGGATGGGTCTGTCTCTCAGAAGCTCATAGAGTTTAGGGTTGTTAAGTACGAATTGGGCTTTGGTCTGTTGTTGACCCGTCTCGCAAATGTAGCCCGTTTAATTTGGTCTATATCCTTAGGTCATTTTGACCCGTTTGGATTTCTGAAGTAAATATCAGAGGTCTGAGGGGTAATTTGGGGTAATTGGTTGAGGGAATCTTTGTATAACAGAATAGAAAGCTTCCTAAGAAGTTGGGTTGGGGGCTGTTTTGATAATCTGGTAACTACATTAGGGACAGTTAAGCAAAAAGGAAATCAGGCTAGGGGCTTTTAAGCTGAAATGAAAATTGGAGGAGGGTAGAAGTGCAAATTTAATCTCTCTATTGCTGCCCTACTCCCTTGCCTATAAAGGCTCATTTTCTTTCCATTCAAGGCATACAAAAAAAGAGATAAAAAATACAGGAGAAATCAGAACAACTGGAAGAACACTGAAAATTATTGTTTCATTAAAGATTTCCATAATTCTTGAGGCTCTTATTTCTGAAACGATCACTAAATCATCAATGCTAAAATGATTTGAGTTTGGTTGGTTTTCAAAGTTTGGTTCAAGTTTTGGTCGTTTTTTTGATTGCTGGGTATCAGTAGTTATTTCTGCTGGTTTAAAGTTGGGTTCAAAGCTGGTTTCATTGGTCATTTCTGAGTTTACTACTGCTGCTGCTTCTGTATACTCCCAGCTCATTCTTCTTGTTGGTTTTTGCTGTTGTGACCAGGTATTACTCAGCCCTTTGGCATGTGAAATGGAAGAACACGAGTTTATTTGATTAAGGTTCAATCTATGTTTATTAAATGTTGTTTCCTATATTTTTGAAAATTATTAAACTTTACAATTAACTTAGTTTCTTTGTTACGTTTGATATTTTCTGTTTCAGTTTTGATTTGTAATAATGGCTGAATTATGATCTTTAGCCAATTAGCCTATATGAGTTTAAGTCTGGAATGGACCTGTTAGAGTACTGCAGCAAAAGGGTTCATACCTGTTTTGGCTTTGTTGAAACCAGTGTTTGCTTGGTTTTGATTTCTGCCTAAGTCTGCTAAAATGTCAAGCATAATTGGAATGGCTAGCAACTTTCAATTGGAATACATATCAGTGGTTGTAGCGTGCTAATTAAAGTCATGTATTACTTCATCTCATCGAAGTATAATTGATTCATTTCCAGGCCAATAGTCAGTATTTGGTCAGTTAGTGTTTGGCTTCTACTGGGTTTTCTTCTTTAATAAAAGTCTGTAAGCATGAACTTTTCCTTTCAAAGTCAGGTTCAAATCCATGTTAATAGGTTTATTTTCTTGAAATCATGTCAATCTGGGGCTAAAATCTGACCGATCTTTACATTTGGTTTTCTTTTAGAAAATTTTAAGTCATGTAGTCTTGTTTAACGTGTTGATATGAAGTCATAATTTAGCATGAGTTCAGATCTCTGAATTTCTGTTATTAAATGATGAATAATTGGTGCGAAGGTTTTGCTATCATGTTGGGAATCTTATTTTCAGTGTAGAATGTATGTGGTATTCAAATGTGATGTGTATGTGCTTAAGGTAGTCAACATTTGGTTCAGATTCAAGGATTTTATAAAGGATACAGTGTTACCATCAATTTATTAGATTTGGGCTCAATTTGGGCCCAGAACTTTTAAACATTTGGAAAATAGGACCTGGCAGGCCCTGTCGCATGAATACTGTCTTGCTATGGCCGCAAATGGGCCCAATCGGCTTTAATAACTGGCCTAATCGCCCAATCGCTACAATTTGGTTGGGCCTGGTTACTCACAATGGATTCGAGAAGTTTCCTATGCTCTTTAATTAATTAGTCATGCCCTCTAGAGTTAATTTAAATTCCCTTTTAAAATGGAGTCGAGGTGTGCTACGCCAAATAAAATTCCAAACGCGTAGTTGCTTTAGGCGCGTATTTTAATAATATCATATTCCTAAATTTGGGTGCGCATTTCATGTGACCCGAATCCAAATCCTAAACGTTGAATAAGATGTGTTCCGGATTGCGGGTGTATTTCATGTGACGCAATCCAAAGGCACGTTTTAAACGACGTTCAATCTTATTTAAAAATCAATTAAAAGCGGTTAAAGGTTAAAATTCGCACATAGGTTCATAATTGTTTAAAATCAGATAATTTAGCTAAATATAACAGTTGAGCGACCGTGCTAGAACCACGGAATTCGTGAATGCCTATCACCTTCTCCCTGGTTAACAGAGTTCCTTACTCGGATTTCTGGTTCGCGGACTGTAATACAAAATCATTCTTTCCTCGATTCGGGATTTGAACCGGTGACTTGGGACACCATAAAATTATCCCAAGTAGCGACTCTGAATTTCTTAAAATAAATCCTGTTTCGATTGTCACTTTAAGTTGGAAAAAACTCCCTTATACACCCTTTTATCGGGGTGTAAGTAGCAAAAGGGAGGTGTGACATCACCTGCATCTATAAGCTTCTGGACTGCTCCTTTCAGATGCCAACACTTTTCTATGTCATGCCCCAGGGCATTAGAGCAATATTCGCACCTTTGAAAAAAATCAAAATTCTTTAGAAGAGGGTTTGACATTTTTATCTGAATTGGCTTCAACATGTCCAATTGCCTCAGCCTTTAAAATAGACTGGCATATGATTCTCCAATAGGAGTGAAAGACCTGCTGCTGCCTTCTCATTTTGTACTCTGGACTCGGTTGAAATCTTTTGCGGGTAGGTAGTTGATATGCTTGAGGAGGCGGGATAGATATTTGCGAAAATGGTGCAGGCCATCGCAGGTCTCGTGGGTGTGGAGCATATGGCGATGCATTGTGGATAGGGTACTGGGAAGGTGAGGTATGACTTTGGGATTTTGTGGAAAGAAGTTGCATTGAGGAGAAATATTTGGAGCACGAGGATATCCCTGGAGTCGATATTGAGGCTGAAAGCGTTGAGCAGGAATGCCCACTGGATCCTATCGTTGGCGGGGCTTAGCAACATCTTTTCTATTAATGGGAGGATTGTCCCGAGTAACTTGTTCGTTCCATCTGAACCAAAATTCCCTAAAACTTTCCTTGAGTTTCTTTTCCATCTAAGATAGGGAGGAGCGGTCTGGGACAATGTCTATATTGTACTGAAAGTGCACTACAAAAAAATAGTCAAATTGCGGCAGTTAATTAGCTGCGATCATCGATAACTCCCGCAAATTGTATCAAATTGCGGGACTTTCTCTAATCGATGCAATTAATTATAATTTGGGGATCAGCTGGTACATTAAAAGCAAAAGAGCGCTAAGCTTCTAATTTTTCCCACAATATTTTTGTTTTCCCTCATTTTTTTCTCTACCAAAACCTTTTAGACTTATTACCCAAAACCTTTAGACCTTCTAATTTTTTTGCCGTCTCTCTCACTCTCTCTCTAGTCTCCAAGCGGCAGCCTGTCTCTCACCAAATTGGAGTGTCGTTGCTAGAAAATTCACGGTGTTCTTCTTTAGATTATTTGCAATTTGTCTTTCATCTTCTCCAATTCTGATTTTGTGTAAGCAGGTATTTTTGTATTTTTTTACTTTATTTTTGTGTTATTTTGGGTATTCTCTGTTGGATTTGAGGTTTCTCTATTTATTTGGAGTTTTTTTGGTTGATTTGGGGTTTTTATGTTGATTATATGCAATTTATTAGCTTGATTTCTCTATAAACCTAGAATTTTCTGGCATGCAATCTGCTTTATTGCCTCAATATCCTAATGTATTTTTGTTTTCTGTTTCTTCTTTCATGTTCTGTAATGTAAAGAAAATTCACTAAAACATTGGTTTGTCGCTGTGTTTTTCAGTTGTGGTAAGCTTTTTCTCCATTATTTCTTTAATTACTGCGCTGGTATCCCTAATTTTTAACCTTCATTACTTGATTCTTACATGCATATTTATGGCAGATACCTAGGCACATGTATGTATAATTTTTGTTTTGTGATGATGCTCTGTTCTTTGGATTGGGCACTTATGTGATTTTATTGGTTATTATACATATGAATTGGAGTTAAGGGTTATTGTCACACCTCCTTTTTGCGCGCCCGGCCCCGAAGGGTTAAATGCGCGGGTCGGAGTTTTTCCAATTTAAGTGACAATATTCGACATTGGATTATTTATTTAATTCAGAGTCGCCACTTGGGAAAGGTTTGGCTTTTGGTGTCCCAAGTCACCGGTTTATCTTGAATCCCAAATCGAGGAAATTTTCGACTTTTCCGAATGAAGTCTGCGAACCAGAAATTCTAAGTAAGGAATTCTGTTGACCCGAGGGAAGGTGTTAGACACCCTCGAATCCCGTGGTTCTAGCACGGTCGCTTAAATTGTTATAATGGCTAGATATCTGATTTAAATATATGTTATGACTTACGTGCTTTTATTAAGTTTAAACCGCTTTTATTATTATCATTTATTTTTATAGAATTGCAACGTCGTGAAAATGCATCTCGAACCACGTCACAATCAATACACCCGTGGTCGTCGACACATTCTGACTCCGTTGAGATTTGGATTTGGGTCACATCAATGTGCACCCGAATTTAAGAATATAATTTACTTAAACCGTGCCTAAAGAGTCTAACGCGTTATTATTTTGTGGAAGGCCATGAGATTCACTAAACGGCCTAGCCTGAATTCTAAATATTATGATTAGTTGTTGAGGGCCCCGCAATTTACATTTTTTATTTGGCGAGGCTCGTCTCATTATTTTTAAAAGGATAAACCTATAATGACTACATTTCTTATTATTTTTGTTTCCAGAAATAGAAGAAAGAAAGATGTATGCTAATTGAAGTATATGTTTTGGCCTAAACCGGATTCCTATCAATTTCTAATTACTTATAAAGTGAAAAGACGCCATACCTTACGAAATATTTTGGTTGAACAAAGAAGCTATATGGAGATGGATGGAATGCAATACTTAATCCGAACATTTCTCGAATCGAACTTAACTAGACTTATTTAGGCTAGGTTAAGGAAATTGAATGCTAGGCATTGTTACTAATGGGGATTCGAACGTGTTCCTATATATTGCCTAGCGGTCCTGATAAAAGAAAAAAAAATAACACAGAACATTATTGTGTAGGTGGAAATATTCTATCCTATGCGTGTCATTAGTTAACGGGAATCCAGTCGAAAATTCTATACCAATTATCCATACCTTCTATATATTGTACCATTACATCTCGTACTAGCAAACAACTATAAACTAAGATGCAAGAAGCTAAAACTTGATTAAGTATTGTCTAACTAATCTTTCACTACTGAATCACACACTAATCAATTTATACAAAAGGAGTCAATATACCATGAGCATTACAAAACAGACATCTAAATTTTCTTCAAACTCCTTTCATTTCATGCTTTCGAACTGTTACAGTTAACACCAAAATGGGACTCGAAATGTGTACCTGGAAATACTGAAAATGCAAAGGAGAACAAGAAGAAGATGGGGAAATCAGCAGCAGCAAGAAACAGGACTAGCAGTAGCAGCAGGACAGAATAGCAGCAGCAACAGGAAACAGAATAGCAGCAGCAACAACTCACAAAAACAATTGGAGTGGGATCAAACACCCCAACTAGACCAAGTTCTCGAGTAGAACAAACAACAACCAAGCAGACTCAGTTGGGATTTGGGAGAAATCAGTGTTGCACAAACAGGTCCAGATTTAGTGAAATCAAAACAACAGGAAAGAATGCAATTTCTAGTTTTGTCTGTCTGAGTTATCAAACAAAATTCTTTTCCAGTTTTCTGTTTCCAGAACTTCACTTCCCCTGAAAGTGTCTCCTCTCAAATTACTCTGTTCTTGTCAATGTCTGTCTCTATGTGTGTGTGTATATCTCTCCGTGTGTATCACCCTCTCTCTCTCTTTCCAATTCTCCTCCCTAGAACTGATGGAAGTGCCCCTTTTTATTGAGCCTCAAATCATCCCTTTAAACAGCCTGTTTAGACCATTCGAACACCCTCCCATGTGCTGCCCTCTTTTCAGTTCCACTTAGTTAATTAAGTATAAACAAAACCATGATATTCCCTGGCAAACTCACTTTAAGTAATGTTTATTATTTCTGAGGTTAAAGTAGAGTATGGGCAGCAGAATATATCTGACAGCATATGCTGTCAAACTATTTTAAAATCAAAAGCCCCTTTATGCAGGAACCAGGCTGTGCACAATGCACATGCTGTGCACAAGTGCACATGCCATCAATTCAGATTGCAGCTAACAATCTACCCTTTTATTTTCAGATTCAAATACAGCAACTATAAGTGACCCTACTTGATTCTTACTTTGATTCAAACAAAGTTGCAGCAAACAACAGGTTCAATCGTTAACATTTGAACTACTGAAATTAATTGACGACATTTGTCGACTCGACTATATTAGTTATAACACATACAGTCGTAACCAAAAATCAGACATTTAACAGTATCGACACATGATTCGAATTATACTGACTGAGCAAAGTGGTACTCGAGGAACCAATTGATCAGTCAACATTTGAAGCTCAATTATTCGCACAGCTCATACATATACCTTATCAAATAGGAGGGGGATTCAGACAAACACAGAGGTTCAGGTAAAGTGGACAAACAAAAGTTGATAAAATTAAAACAAACATGAACAGACTTTTAGTCAATCACATAGACTAAACAGAAATAAGAAAAGAAAAAGCAAGACTCACCTCAAATCTCGAAAAATCAAAACCTTAACTCGGACTCGGACAGACCTTTCTTAAGGCTGAACGGACTTTAATCGAAGTGTTTCTCAGATGAGAAACACTTCGATTAAGGTCCATTAGACCTTAATCCTTTGGTTTGAACAAGACACGGCCCATCGACGAGGAACCTTATGTTTCCAAAAATCAGATCTGGGATTCGTGCTTCCCTGGTCAGATTCGGACCAAACCAAGCATGGTTTGGTCACGAAGGGGGTCAGGGGGGCGTCTGGTGTGAAGCTGGGGTTAAACGGTGTAGATCGAGTTTTGACTCGAATCTTCAAATGAAGATTCGAGAAGGTGGGATGGGATTCGAGCTAAGTAGTTAACAGATCCATGTTCAGGATGGCAAGGGGATTCTAGGGTGTTAAGGGGAAGGTCACCGGCGTCCATGCCGCCGGCTTTCATGGTGAAGGATACAGGGGCGGCTAGGGTTTGAAGGGGAAGGGTTTGGTGAAGACGAAGGCTGGGGTGTTGGATAGGGGGCAGGGTATGGTAAAAGGCTTATATAGTTAGTGGGTAGGTGGATCCTGACCGTTGGATGAGATGTGACGAAGAGCCAGGATCCTTCGACTAACGGGGAACGGTGTCGTTTCAAGGGTAAAGGGTTTGGGTTGGTCCGGGGGAGACGGGTCGGGTTCCTTAGTGGGTTATGGGGAATCGATCTTGACCGTTGATCAATTTGAGATCAACGGCCCAGATCAACCTGTATTAATACGACGTCGTTTGGACTCTCTGGGTGTTTAGCTGGTGTGGACCGGGCAGGCCTGGTTTTGGGCTGTTTGTTTGGGCCAATTTTAATAAATTGGCCCAATCCGGAAGAAGAAGATTTTTTTTTATTATTATTATTTCTTTTTCTTCTTTATTTTAAAAACAAAACTAAGCAAAAATCAAATTAAAATTAAATACACACTCAATACAATTATTTGCACACACACTAAAATATTTCAAAACAGGTAAAATCAAACAAAACAAAATCACGGACGAAGATGCCTATTTATGATTTTCTATTTAACGACCGGATTACGGTTCGAATTATGCATGACGCACACATTTTTTGTATTTTGTTTTAAATAATAAAAAAGATAAAAATGGGCAAAAGTCACAAATAAATCAACAAAGTGTCGTACAGAAATACAAAAATTGTACAGCAGGACCAAAATTTTTTTTTTATTCTTTTGGAGCGATTGTCGCACAAAACAAAAATTACGTGCTCACAGTTATAACTTGGCGATTTGTCTATTTTCCTATTTTGTGGTTATGATAGGGTTCTTTTACTGATATGATAAAAATCAAAGTAGTAGACCTTCAATTTAGTTTGATTATCCTCCCTGCCAGTAGGAGGTAATATCTTGTTGTTGAAACATGTTGTCCATAGTATTATCTGTTTCATATCTAGCTGGACTTTATAAATCAATGGTATTGAATATATGAAGAAGATTAAATGTCTTGGGTCCTAAACTGTCTTCCAGCAGCTGTTACATTCTGATTCTTGTTTGTCCCTTGGTACAATAGATGTATTATGGTTAATATGCTATAATTTTAAACAGATACTTACTTATTGTATGATTGTTACTGTGATTGTTTCATTACGACAGATTCACAATGTGAAATTATAACTTGTACACAATCACTGAATAAGTTTGATTGGTTCTAAATCAAAGTAGTAGGCCTTCAATTTAGTTTGATTCACCTCTCTGCAGACCTCAAACCCAAGGCAACATTAATCTCTCTATTGTTAAAGAAGAAGGCGCATATGGAAGAAACAGTGCAATACAGTGAACTTTACCCAATAATGAAACCTTTAGTTAATAAGAAACTAGGGAATCATATTAAAAAAGTATTTACTAAGCATATCTCTACATAATCAATTAATGTAAGCAGTAAACCTTTTGTCACTCTCCCTGCCTTTCTCCATTGTTTGCATTGTTCGACCATATCTTGTTGGAGCTAGACTTCTTCTGTTAATTCTTGACACAGTAAGCAGAATAAACAAACTTTTCTTTAATATATTTTTGAAGTCAACTTCATTTGCTTATTCAATGTAGTACATGAGTTTTTTATTTTTATTTTAGTTATTTGCTATAGACAAGTAATGAATGATGTAACGTATCCTAGAAAATGGTAGTGAAAATGATAAGATTGGAATTTTAATTTCCTTTGGAGGACAGTACAATGAAGTAGATTTTTTAATAGTAAGACTTGACAATACAATGAAGTAGATTTTATAATTTTATCTTAGTGCTGCTGCTGATCGCCTGATCTTTCATAAACATACTAAGTGTTCCATCATATCATAATAATGGTGGGGATCTGTATGTGCAATGTGTTTTAATGCCACTGAAGTTGTCCTCTGAATATGTACTTAAACTGATGTGCTATCATGTTGAGCTGCTTCTCAACCAGATGTTATAAGGAGAGTAATAAGTTGGTAAATATGGTTATCTTTTATGCTGCGTAACATTACTTTAATGCAAAAGGCTTGATGTAATGTAGTCAATTGAGAAATTAAGTAGCTTGTTGTAGCATTCTCAGTTGGTTTTATCATGCTAGATAATTAGTAGAACATTACCTTTACTTTTTTTTTGTCTTATAAAGTGTTAAATATGTCTCTAATCTTAAATATGTCTCTAATCTTAAAGCTTTGACACAGAAAGAAAAATAGGAAAGAATCTCCAACTAGAGATCTTATCAGCATAAAGTTAAAGGCTGCAATATGCAACCAAAGAAGGAACAAAGCATGTTTGGGTTAAAGACATAATGATAACTGCTGAAGTTTAGTAACTGTTGAAGTTTAGTAACCTTTTTTCTCTTGGCTTTTATTTTATTAAAGATTCAGAAGAAAATAGGAAGAGGCTCAAAGTTAAAGTTAGGGATGTTCTAAATTTATCTGGTGAAGAACGTATCATGCTTGAATTCGATTACCTGGACGAACCATTTGGAGAAGCACAAGGCCTTATTGCTGGTTTTGTGGAATTTTAGCAACTGATTGCGCCTTATTTCCAATTCACCTTGAGAAATGGTCAGATTTACCTATATCATACTTTGACCATGTACTTGATCGAATTGTAAAGGTATAAGCTTTAGTTCTTTCTGCTACATGTCTATTTTATTGTTGGATTTCACATTTGCATGTAGCAGATTAGCTAACCAATATTTTATTCTTGAAGAAACAGTTTTGTTTTAAGACAGTCGAGTCAGTTGCACGGCGTTATGTTTATAATTCTATTTGGAAAAAGTGGAGTGCGAATAGGCTAAACTTGTGGAGAGAATTCTATGATCCACTCAAAAGTAAAGCTCAGATTATGAAAAATATTCCAGCTGGGATTCCACGGGATCAGTGGACTTCATTTGTTGATTACCGTTTTAAAGAAACAACTTTGGTATTTATTTATTATTCAACTTGTATGTTTGATTATATTTAGTTATTTGTGTGATTGACTTTCAAGTATTTTTTTTGTAAGGAAATGTGCAGAAGGAATACTGAGATTCGAAAGAAACAAACATTTACACATACAGGTGGCTCCAAACCTAACTCCAGAAGAAGGGCTGAAATGGTGAAAGATGTTAATTCATGTCATTTTACTTTAATTATTAAACTAACTTATGTAACTATTCCAGTTAAGTTATTCTATTGGTTATTTTATTTATAGATGGCTGAGACTGGACGAAGGCCTGGACGTGCACAACTTTATCTTGATACTCATAAGAAACAAGATGGAACATATGTGAATGAGGCGGCAAAGGAGATATGTGTAAGTTTCTTCTTTATCTTTGTGATTGTTGAAGGTTATTCCTTTTTGGGGTATGAAATCTAATATATGTATCTGTCTGATTCACTATTACTTTCAGCTTGTTCCAGACTAGTTATGTATCTTTTTTGATATTTATCAATGGGTTGTAATGTCAAATAAGTCTACAATTTGTTTTTTCCTTTCTTGTTTGAAACATTATCTGTTTTTTCTTGGAAACAACAGTATCTCTGTCCTGATGATGAAGTGGTTTTAATTGCAACTATTAATCCAGCTAGTAACACAGGAAATATAATTCCCCCGGAGCTCCATCTTGTGTCGTAATAACTGCTCTCTTTGTTTCGTCATTCTACGTACAATGGCGATAACACAACAGCTGAAACAAGTTCTAAATTCATTTACTCCTATGTGTGAAGAGTACTGGTTTGAACATGTAGCATAGCTCTCCATTGTGTAGGAGTTTTGATAAAAAAAAATTAAAGGTCAGTTTTCTTGTTATTAGGCCAAGAGAACCAACCCTCAATGGGATAAATGATAGCTCAAAGTTTGTAACATTAAGATTTATAGAGGAGCAAGACAAGGTATGAAAGGAATGTAGGTGTAAAAGTGAAACTTTTAGGTGTATTTATACTTTTAAAGTGTCTGGCTTCATGCATTTCAGCAGCTATCTCTTTTTTGCTTGTCTTGGTGTGCATTTAGTTACTTATTAATGTTGTGACAAACAATATATAGGAAAAAATTGAGCTTGCTTTGAGCCAAAGTACGGTGGATGATTCTGAAGTTTCGCCGAATGATTTTGTTGGTAAAGTGCTAGGAAAAGAGCACTCTGGAAAGTACGATGCTTAGGATTAGGAGCTGTCCCTAGCAAAGTTTTAAACATGCAAGACCTCGTTTTGGTGGTATGAATGCTTCAAGTAGTGATGCTTCACGTTTGAACCATTGCCAAGAGAACTACAATAAATTGTTGAATGCTCACAACCAAAGCCAAGAGAGCTACAAACAAATGATGAATGCTTTCAAGGCATATATGATAATGAAAGAAGGGACAATACCGGAACAATTTGTGGAGTTCTTTGCTTCTCCTCCTACAACGGTAAATAAACTTGTGATTTTTTTTCAACTGATATTATCTGTATCAGGAGCTGCATCAACTGATATTAGCTGACCTGATGTCAAAAGACACGTGCTTTCCTTGTCCGTTCTAGAGGTTTTGGCACTCTGTAAAATCCATGTTTGCTTGTTTACATGAACTTAAGCATGTTTTTTTCTGCTGAATGCAGCACTCCAGAATATGCTCAGAGCACTTCTGTTGTCATTCTTGTTTGGCTGGACAATCATATGTTTATGTCCTATCCTGCATCAACGATGTGCTATGAGGTCATAACAGTATAGTGAAAACAAATAAATTGTTGATCTCTTACACACTTGTAGCTTTTGACAATGTCTCAAGAACGAAGACCCGAGGGCACCTTTTAAACAGGAAAGAGCTGCTATTTGAGCTTTCCTGATAAACTAATTTTCCAACTGTTTAAATGTACTGCTGAATTCCTAGTTTCATGTGTGTTAAAAGTTTGACTACAGAATAAAGGATGGAATTGGTTCAGATTTTTATTCAAGAAATAGCTTAAGTTATAATTAGCATTTAAAGGATCTTATTGTTTTATTTTGTTTGCTGCCTAGAGATGCAACTAGTGGATCACTAGTGGATCACCCACGGGCGTAAGAAGATCATCTGATGGCAGTAATCCAAGTGACAACAATTGAAGTTTTTTATAATTGAATTAGATAATTGATTATGGCAATGTAATTATGTGATTGGAGCGGATGTTAGAATGGGTAGGGTGAATGTTTTATGTTAAAATTTAGTTTGAAAACTAAGTTCGTTTCGAGCAACTAAATATAGAGGTAGATTGCTATATCGGAGACAGCTTTTCCGACGCTACTGTATGCAGCTAGAAACATTGCTGAATCTGCTTTGAGTTGTTTAGGAATTTTTTCCATCGGAGCATTTTTGTGGCCCCATCATTTAATAATCAATTTACGGGGGTTGAACTGTCGCAAATTAACTCCCACTAATTAATTACAGCAGTCGCAACAGAATTACTGTAAATTGATTGCGGCGAGCCTTCTTGCAGGAGTTTTGTGAACCGCTGCAACAACAAATTGCGGGAGTTATTGACTGCTGCAATTTGTAAAAATAATTGTCGCAATTTGACCTTTTTTTTGTAGTGGTGCCGCACAAAATCTTGAGTCATGTCATCCCATTTATGCCACTTACCGACATCTTGATAAGTATGCCATTCCAAAGCTACCCCAGTCAGGTTCTCACTGAAATACGCCATCAGCAACTCATCTTTCCTGCCAACACTTCTCATTCTACTACAATAACCCCTCAGATGCGCTACTCGATCTCCACGCCCATCATACAAATTAAACTTTGACATCTTAAACCCTTTCAACTTTTTGGATATCTCATATTGATCCACTGTCTTAGCAGGCTTTGCCGTTTCACCAGGAATCTCAAAATGTGGAGTGTAAGAGTACGAACCCGAGACCTTGAAAATTGGTTCTGGAGCATGGTGTTGGGCATCAGGAATTTCGAACACAGTCCCGCTAGAGGATCGAGGAAAGGTAGCAGGTGGATGAGCTACAAAGACATAAGTGGTCAAAGGATCGGGATATAAGGTGGTTCTGGGGGGTAGAGTGTGAAAAGGTTGTGGGGAGATATCCTGGATTTGTGTCAGTGGCGGAATGGTGACAAGGCTTTCAGTGTAGTTAGTGGGAACTGATGGTGGAGGATGCCCACTAATCCAAGCTTGGTATATTTCGGTCATCTGTCCTTTCAACCTTAAGACCTCTTCTTTCAACTCAGATTCTGATTCACCAATTTCCTTAGACGGATCAATAACCCCCATGTCCAAGTCTTTGCTAGCCATGGTCATCTTGCTCTTTGACCTTGTGTTGTATGGATGAGTTACTTAAAAATCACAAACCAACCGCCCTTCTGCTCAATGAAGATAACAAAAGGAACAAAATGGGGACATCCTGTTAGCATTAGGACATTTAACAACTGCAAATATCACATTGTGTGCAATGCACCTAGCAACAATTAGCGATCCTAGAATGACTTCGAGGGTCACAAAGTCACTTGGCATCATCCCAATTTTGTTCATTTCAATCTCCTCTTTTCGTTTCTTTTCTAGCACTTGCTTGCTCATTTTCCTTCATTTCTTATTTTGCTAATTATCACTCTTTTCTTTCCTCTCATTTCTCACACCCCATAACTTCATCTCTTTTTTTTTTCCTTTTTTCTTTTTTGATTTTTTTTCTTTTTCTTTTTTCTTTCTTTTCTTTTTTAAAAAAAATAAAAAAAATGATTCGATCGAACCGTATGTAGGTTGCCTACGTATCATGACGCCGCATGAATCAGATCTTTACGTAGTTTGGGAAGATCGGGAATAAAGTAAAATAACTAGCATTCTCTTCTTCTTTTTTCTTTTTACCTTAATGACTACTCTGATAAGAAAAAAGAAAAAACAAATCCTTTTTTATATGAATTTTCTAGACTTAATGTTCTATAACCTATTCTAAACTTAGCGAGCATATATTTTTTCTCCTTTTTTTTCTTTTTTTGAAACAAATACTCTATGAGAAATTATTGAGGGAAAAATCCTACAAGAGAAAAATATTTTTTTTATTCTTTTTTTTTTAGGAAAGAAGTCTAAAGAATAAACCAAAGAAAAATATTTTGAATTTTTCATTTGATATCCCTGAAGAAAAATTTCGAAACGAGAAATGAAAAAGATTAAAAAACTGTTTTTGGATTTCAATTTTTAATTACCTAAAGAAGAAATTCTAAAGATAAACAAAAGATAAGGTATGTTATTTTCTTCTATGTACAGTATCCGGAAGTTCTAGTGAGAATAAAAAGAATATTTTTTTTCTATTCATTTTACATTAATTTTCGAAAGAAGAACATCAAAAGAAAATCTTTTTGGATTTTTGGAATTAATATCTTAAAGAAAACTTTTAAAGAAGTACTAAAAGAATTTTTTTTTGAATTTTTAGTCTTAATGTACTAAAAGAAAATATAAAAGCAATTTTTTATTCTAGATATTAATTTCCTAAGGAAAGCCACAAGAGATTTTTTTTGAACTTCTAGAGTTAGTATTCTAAAGAAAATAGTTTTTGGCTAAAATCATCCCTTAACTATAGCTCAAACCTAAGGTGCATCCTTGAGTTACCTCTGTAAACAAAAAATATCCCTATATTATCTAAAAGGCGGCAAAAATCATCATTCCATTAACTTTTGTCAAAAAAACTAACGACGTTAGCAAAAAACATGTCAAGGACATGCTTTCCCCACTAAATTTTCCCTGTCTTGTCCCTACCGCCCAATGTCTTCCACCTTCACCAAACTAAGACTTCATAAACTAAAAGTTTTGTTGAACTTGTAAAATACACACAACAAATTTAAGACAAAATTGAAGATACGACTTGTACACGGGGCGGATCCATCCTATTACGCGTGGGTTTCCGTGAACCCAGTAGCTTTTGCACTACTCTGTATATGTGTTAAAAAATTCACTCAATATCCATAATTTTTTTGTGAACCCAATTATTTATTTTATATTTACTTAATGTAGTCATTGTCCTGTTGACCAATTTTAAATATCTCCTAATTAATTAAAAAGACCCATAACGATAACTATACCCATTACCCATACACGAAAAACAAGCTTCAAAAGCTTCTTCATAAATGACTGATATGATTAAAAATAATAAACAAATTGTATTTCCAGTTCCTTTAACTATTTATAAAGCAAAAGCCTTTACCAGACTATGATTTTATTATATCAGTGCAAAAGCCTTTCTAATCATAGCAGTCATTTTTTAAATTTAAAATCCATTATTTTAAGCTTCACATACACAATCTTTTACATATCTAGTGCTACTTGTACTAAATTATTCAGTAGGATTATCACTTCCTTCTTCTTCCTCCTTCTCTTTCACTTCCTTTTTCTTTCCGGCTTTGCCTTCAATCTCCGAGCCCTGCAACACATCCACACACGATTCACCGCCTTCCGGAAGAGATGGCTTACCAACCAAATCTCCGATGTTCTCCTCATCCTTAGCACTGTCTATAACCACCACATCAGTCGTCCCTTTCGGCACTTCATCGTCGCTGCCCTTCTCAGTAGTTTATTAGTAAATAGTACATATATATATATATTATTCTATATATAACATTATGGACTTTTAGTCTTTTTCCCTGGTGAGGTACTATTACAGTATAGGAATACAAATTTCACCAAAAACTAGAGCTCTTTTGCTAAAGGTAGAAGACAATCCGGAAGGGACAAAATGGGAACATTTAGGGGGAAAGGCACGTGCTTGACATGTTTTTTTGTTGACGCTGTTATTTTTTTTTTACAAAAGTTAATAGAAGGATGATTCTTGCCACATTTTAAATAATATAAGGATGTTTTTTGTTTACTAAGATAACCCAAGGATGTACCTTAGGTTTGAGCTATAATTAAGGGATGATTGTCGCCAAAAACTCTAAAGAAAACATCTAATAGAAATATAAAAATACAATATCTCTTTTTTTTTTGGATTTTTGAGTTACAACACACTTTTTCAAATATAAAGTAGGAAGTAAAATAACAAAAGACTCGACATTACTGTACAAAACTAGAAAGTAAAAGACGAAATAAAATGAAGAACATACTCAAAACATAAAAAAATAATAAAAAATAAATATATCTCCTTAAGCAACTCCTACATGAGCAATCTTGACTGGATGGTCCTAAGGCGTTTGTCATGCCCAAAATTCGATAAGTAAATCCACACCTGTATGAAAAAATTAAGACCAAATAAAGTTAAAGGCCTAAAATGCTATTTGAGACAATAACCCTTTCTGTTGGACACATGCAAGATATGATTGAGGCTAGTTTTGCAAAATGACTTATTTGGCCAAAAGGTGGCTAAAAATGAAAAATTTGGCTAAGATCCCGCAAAGTCAAGAACCTAAGATTTACTAGGAAGATCGGACCCTATGTGGGTCGCCTACGTATCATGCCCCGAAAGATGAGAATCGGGTATGCGTAATTCGGACAGATTGGATACGGGCGGGAAATAAACTTAACAAATAACTTAGAGAAAATATATTTTTTGTCTTTTTTTGAAAAATAATGAAACGTGTAAAGTCTTTTTGGATTTTCTTTCCCTTTTTTTGATTTTTTTTTTGGAAAATGATCATTTTTTTCTTTTTCTTAACAAAAATGTGAAAGAAAACATAAATTGGGCCCTACTTGCCTTATTTTCACACTTCACCTTCCTTTATCATTTTTTCTTTTTTTTCATTTGCCCTTAACTATCATTGGTCCGCCAAATGACCCTTTTACCCTTGAAGATTGCAACATGTAGCACATAGGATGCATCAAGATGGTCTGTTATTTTTGGATATACATGTCCTAGACGGACCCAACCCCTGTGTTGAGTCCCTAACGTCAAATGCACGTGATGCAAACAAACGTTCTTACTAGGGATCCGACATGAGGCTATGTTATTATAGATTTAAAAACCTGGATTTATTTGTTCTAGACCTGGCTTACCCGAGTGGCTTACCAGAGATTCTGGGTTCTTTTCCCTCGCAGAGTTGCCAGAGCTGTCACACTTCCTTTTTCCTACCCCCGAAAGGGTATAAGAGAGTTTTTTCCAACTTAAAGTGACAATCGAAACAGGATTTTTTATTTATTGTTCAAAGTCGTTACTTGGAATAATTTATGATGTCAAGTCACCGGTTTAAATCCCGAATCGAGGAAAAATTGACTCTGTTTTACAGTCCGTGAACACAGAAATCCGGGTAAGAAATTCTATTAAACCGGGAGAAGGTTTTAGGCATTCCCGAGTTCTGTAGTTTTAGCACGGTCACTCAACTATTATTATTGGCATAATTATCTGATGTAATTACACATTTAAAACCTATGTGCATTTTTTAACTTTCTAACCTAGTATTTCAGGAAAATTCAAAGGTTATTTAAAACACATCGTAAGCCACGCTACATGAAATGCACTCACGGTTCACGGCATGTTCTATTTAACCTTGTTGGAAATTAGAATCGGGTCACATGAAATGCACACCCGGAATGAGATTACGTATCACAACTACGTCACGGGAACCGTACCCGTAGCTATGATAATTTATTATTAATAACGTCCAAAGTATAGGCCAAATTATTGAGTTCTTCATTAGTAGGCTAGTATAGCAATTAAGTAAAAAAAGAAGGTCATTGCTCATTATTCAAATGACCGTAACAACTCATTTATAAGATTCAACGACATCCTTTAATGATTTAAATCATATTTAACTATATGAAAGGCTAATTATAAAGGGGAAAACAAAACAATCAACAAACTAAAAAAAAGAATGAAGACAACAGTAAATGACAAAGAAACTAACGCAACAAGAATGAACAAACAAACTTTCATCAGTTTTCTTCCATCATCAAAAAATATCAAAATTTCATAAGCACAAGGTAACACTAGAACTAAAAAGCTGACTCGATATGACTAGAAAGGTTCAAGCATTCTTTTCTCTTTAACAAAATGGAAAATTGATAAAAATCAGTTTCAAAATATAACCAAACAAAACTAACAAGGCAACATAACAACAAATACAGTGATTTCAAGCTATTAAATAAAATAATAAAAACAAAATGGAGACGAACCTTAAGGATTGGATCTATATATAATTACTTGAAAGAAATTCCAACCGCGTACAAATATTGAAAACAAATCGCTATCAAACTTGAACAACAGCCACAACAACACCGGAAGACTCGACCAGAACCGGCGACTCGATACCTCAACGGCCATTCGAAAATGACCTCCGTTAAACCTCACTGCTGGGCCATTTGGAGCTGTTGTTTGGTGCAAAGAACTCCTATTTTTACTAGGTTTCAGGGATGTGTATGCGTGAGAGGCTCTTGGAAATTGGGAATTGAGGAAGGTCGATTTCTGTTTTTGAAGTTGGGGTTTACGGCCAATTTTTTTTGTTTTGTCCAGGGGTTGGGCATTCTCTGCTCAGTGGCTAATGATGGAGTTCTTTTGCTGAAGAAGAACAACCTGGGGGGGGGGGTAGGGGGGTCTCCTATGTCTCTGCGGTGGATCAGCCTTTTCCCTTAGGTCTTAGAGTCTAGTCTAGGTCTAATGTGTATTTTTGTGTATTCTCTTTTTGCTGATTGTATCTATTTTCACTGATTTAGGCGTTAGTCTATATATAGCTGATTGTAGAGTCTAGGTCTAGGTTTTTGTAGTTTTTTTTAGGTTAAGGGGTATGGACCTAGAATTATGGGCTAGGTCCAAAATTAGGCCTAAAAATGGGTTGCTCGAGCCCAAATTTTATTCTTTCTCCGCGAACGAGACTAAAATACGACCTCATTTATTAATTAATCATACTTAAGTAAATTAACTATTAAAATAAGACTGACCGTTAACACAAAACTATTTTTGGTATTTTCCAAGATTGAAAATGATTACAAAATATTAATAAAACTATTTTTTGTAATTTTTATTTTCTTGTATTAAAATAAAGTAAAAGAGTCAAAATTAGTTGAAATAGCGATATTAGGCCTAAATTAAATATTTACATGCTAAAATATAAAAAATCTTGGGGAGGGTCAAAAATCACATGTCTACAACCGCTGCCCGCGGTGAACACGTGAACAACAGCTTTGTTTGAAAAATTTAGCTGTATATAAATAGTTCTTTTTCAGATTTTAGGTCATCTGTTATTTTGGAGAACACGTGAACAACAATTTTTTGTTATTTTGAGTAATTTTAGATCTTAATTAACCATTAATCCTACATTCTTCTATTGTAATTACTTTTTATGGGTTGTATTTCATCTACATCTTTGATTTTTTCTTTGATTATGAGTAGCTAAACCCATTAGCTAGGGTTGTGGCTCAACCCTAGTGTGGGTATTTAATAGGTCTTCAATTTTAAGGCTTAAATGTTTATGGGTAAATGATATTTGGCTTAATTTATGTTTTAAATGTTGAATTGGTGGTTGCAAATACTGATTTGTGCCTTTTCAACTTAGGCTCTTCTTGAGAAAGAGAGACTAAGTCTAGGAAGTTCAGGCCAACAAGGAATTGGGGTGCATTCAAGAGATTGATAGCCCCAATTAAAGGGTTAAACCTAGAGATAGTAATACCCGACTTGAGCCAATTTTGCTTGCATTATTTGAACACCCAATTGAGCTTGAGAAAGCCAATTAGGGCAAAGTCACTCAAACTACCGAGAGGTATAGAGTGAGTAGTTATGTGCAATGGCTATATCATGATCCCAATTATAACAAATTTGCCCTAAGCTTTAGATCCCGTTAGATACCCACCTAGGTGTAAGTCACTTCCCTAGTGCGCTTATACCAATTAAGAAAACCCTTACAAAAATATCATAATTAACTTATTTTCCTGCTTCATTAGTATTAAAGTAGAATAGTAAACAAACAAAGAATGTTTGGAAGTGAAAACAAAAACATCGCACATTGCTAGATTAGATAGGAACCTAATTCCAAACCAATATTAGCTCTCTGTGAATTCTATCCCAACCTTTCGGGTAAAAGCTGCATCGGCCGCTCTTGCCATTCTATAGTGGTATAGGGTTGGAGCTGATCACTTTTTGGTGTCGTTGCCGTTGCCGGGGAGCTAAATAGTTTTGGCTATCTATCTGACTAGTTTTTTGTCTTGTTTTTCTTTCCTTCTGTTTTACTAACTTGTGTTAGTCAATTGATTCAGGTACAACATGGCAAACAATATTCCTCTTGGAAATGTTCTCCCGGGGGAGGAGGTAGATGATAATGGCGAAGATGAGGTGCCTCTAGTACCTCAAGGACAAAGAAGAGGCCGCCAGGCCAATGAAAATATTCCAGACCCTCCCCTGCCTCCTCCAAGAGTCGCTCCTTGGGTGCTTCCCAATGAAGGATATGCAAGTGCAATTGTCTCACCCCGGATCCGGGCGGGCAATTTCTAAATTACAAATGTGATGCTGACTTTATTGGCTCAACAAGGGTACTTCACAGGCGCTCCCCTTCAGAATACATATAAACATCTTAAAGGCTTTGTGGATACCTGCTGGGGAAGCAAACAAAAGAATGTGTCGGAGGATGTATTGAGATTGAGATTGTTCCCTTTTTCACTTAGAGGGAAAGCTTTGGACTGACTTGAAAGACTTCCTAACCATTCCATCACTACGTGGGATAAGTTGTCGGACAAGTTTATAGCTAAGTTTTTCTCGCTGGGACATATGGCGACATTGAGAAATGAGATCTTGGCCTTCAAACAGGAGCCTAATGAACCACTTCATGAGATCTGGGAGATATCGGATAATGGTGAAAGAATTCCGAACAATGACATGACCGAAGCAATGATCTAGCAGACATTCTACCGTGGCATTAACACGACCAATCAGTGTGTAGTGAACTAGCTAGCATGGGGAAATTTTATGAACACACCTTATGCTGAGGCGTGTGAGATCTTGGATGAGATGACAGATACTTCCTCAGCTTGGCAAAATCTAGCTAATGTGCCACAGGGTGATCCCACTGTCATTCACCTGCATGAAGAGCTCCACGACCATGGCCAGGCAATAGCATAGTTAACTACAACAATGAACCAGTTGGCAAAAGCTCAATTGCAGTAAGTTCGAGCGCCGAGATAAGTAAATGCTATGGAAGGTGTCAACATGTTGGTTAAGAAGAGGCGACAAAAGGTCAACAAGGTCAAGGTAGTCCGTATCAATATGAGCAAGGTAACAGTGGTTTCAACCAAGATGATGGGTATGATGAGCAAAGTGAATAAGTTCAGTACGTGAACAATTACCAAGGGCAAAGAGGCAATGCTCCTAATCAACAACAACAATGGAGATCCCAAGGAAACTGGGGGAATCAAAACCAACAGGGAAATAGCAACTGGGGGAACAACAATCAAAATTGGGGCAATCAGAACAACCAGGGAAACTGGAGTGGCAACAACAACAATTGGGGAGTAAACAACAACCAAGGGGGTTGGAATAATAGAAATCAAGGAAATCGAGGGCAAGGCTTTCAAAGACCTCCGATGTATCAACAACCAAACAACTCGCCTCCATTTCCGTTCCAAGGTCCTAGCTCGTCAAACAATGAGATGGGAAGGATCGAGATGATGTTTGAACAAATAATGAAAAATAATGCCGACTCTGATGTCCAATTAGCATCCCATAATACTTCAATCCGAAACTTGGAGGTTCAACTTGGCCAGATTTTGCAATCTTTGATCACTCGCCCTAAGGGGGATCTACCTAATGATAGGGTAGTAAACCCAAAGGGTAGGAACAATACCGAACATACAATGGCAGTGATCACTAGAAGCAGTCGAGGTGGTGATGTGAATACCTCCAAGCAAAAGGAAGTTGTGAGTGATGAGGTTGAAGTGCATGATGATGATGTTTCTATAGTTGATGAGCAAGTGAGTGAAGAGAATTTGAATGTTGAAGTGAGAATTGATATTCATAATAATGACGTGGAGATTCAAGATGACGTGAACCCATCTAGGGAACACGTAATAGACATATCGAAAATGGTAGTGCCCAAGGCTAAGGCTCCCTTGCCAAGGCCTCCTCTACCTTACCCTCAAAGACTTACGAAGCAAAAGAATGAAAACCAATTTAAAAAGTTTATTGAGATGATGAAAAGCTTGTCGATCAATGTTCCTTCGGTGGAAGCTCTTGAGCAAATGCCGGGTTACGCCAATTTTATAAAAGACTTGGTGATTAAAAAGAGATCTATGAATTGTGAGACAATCAAAATGACTCATCAAGTAAGTGCAATTGTGCACTCCATGGCTCCAAAGCTTGAAGATCCCGGCGCTTTCACCATTCCATGTACCATTGGGAGTGCGGATTTTGCAAAGGCATTGTGTGATTTGGGATCAAGTATCAATTTGATGACTTACTTCGTGCTCAAAACTTTCGGTATTAGTCAACCGAGAGCTCCTTCAATGAGATTGCAAATGGCAGATAAAATAATGAAGAAACCGCTTGGGATTATTGATGATGTTCTTGTCCGGGTGGACAAGTTTATTCTGCCTGCTGACTTTGTGATTCTGGATTGCGAAGTCGACTATGAGGTGCCGATAATATTGGGAAGACCTTTCCTGGCAACAGGGAAAGTATTGGTTGACATGGAAGCAGGGGAGCTCACCTTTCGGGTGGGTGACGAAAAAGTTATCTTTCATGTGTGCAAATCAATGAGGCAGCCGAATAGTACTAAAGTTTGCTCTTTTGTGGATCTTGTCACGGAGGTGATAGTTGATGACCCCAGTGCCATGATTAATGTAGAGGATCATTTAGAAGCAGTATTGTTGAACCTTGATGTAAATTAGGATGAAGGTTGGGTGGAGTGTGTTAATTCTTTGCATGGAATAGGTTGTTACTCTTATGAGCCTCATAAGCTCTCTTTGGATCTTGAGAACAGAAAGACGCCACCAACCAAGCCCTCAATTGAGGAACCTCCCATTTTGGAGTTGAAGCCTTTGCCTTCACACCGCATGTATGAATTCTTAGGCCCTAGTTCAAATTTACATGTTATTCTTTCATCTTATCTTACTAACGTGCAGGTAGATGCAACACTGGAGGTGATCCAAAGAAGGAAGAAGGCAATTGGATGGACTCTAGCTGATATTCGTGGAATAAGCCCCACCTTTTGCATGCACAAGATTATATTTGAAGATGATGCCAAGCCTTCCGTGGAACATCAAAGAAGGTTGAACAAGGCTATGCAAGAGGTTGTCAAAAAGGAAGTGATCAAGTGGTTAGATGTAGGGGTTGTGTACCCCATATCAGATAGTTTTTGGACTTCGTCGGTGCAATGTGTGCCGAAGAAGGGTGGTATGACTGTGGTTACCAATGAGCAAAATGAGTTGATTCCCACCAGGACTGTCACCGAATGGAAGGTATGCATGGACTACCGTAAGCTAAATAAAGTGACCTGCAAAGATCATTTTCCATTGCTCTTTCTTGACCAAATGCTAGATAGACTTGCTGGGCGTGCCTTCTACTATTGTTTGGATGGGTACTCAGGTTACAACCAGATTTTGATTAATCCGGAAGATCAGGAGAAAACCACCTTCACGTGTCTGTATGGCACCTTTGCATTTCCTAGGATGCCATTTGGTTTGTGTAATGCACCGACTACCTTTCAGCGGTGTATGATGGCTATATTTACCGACATGGTGGCGGACTTCTTGGAAGTATTCATGGATGATTTCGGTGTTATGGGTGACTCCTTTGATGTGTGTTTGAAGAATCTTGACAAAGTGCTAGCCCGGTGTGAAGAGACAATTCTTGTGCTTAACTGGGAAAAGGGCCACTTTATGGTTGAGGAGGGCATTGTCCTCGGCCATAAGTTCTCAAAGAACAGAATAGAGCTGGACAAGGCAAAAATTGAAGTGATTTCAAAGCTTCCTCCTCCTACTTCAGTCAAGGGGTTTATGAGTTTTCTTGGGCATGGGGGGTTCTACCGAAGATTCATCAAAGATTTTTCTAAGGTAGTGAATCCTTTGTGCAAATTATTGGAAAATGATGCCAAGTTCGTGTTTAATAAGGAATGCATGAAAGCTTTTGAACTTCTCAAGTACAAATTGACAACCACTCCTATTATTACCGCACCCAATTGGAGCTTACCTTTTAAGCTCATGTGTGATGCAAGTGATGTTGCGGTAGGAGCGGTCTTGGGTCAAAGAGTAAACAAGATGTTTCACCTAGTGTATTACGCAAGCAAAATAATGAATGATGCTCAAGTGAACTACACGGTGACAGAAAAAGAGTTGCTAGCAATTGTGTTTGCAATGGAGAAATTTAGGCCTTATCTCATGGGTGCCAAGGTGATAGTTCATACTGACCATGAAGCACTCCGCTACTTGATGACAAAGAAGGATTCTAAGGCTCGGTTGATGAGATGGGTTCTATTGCTTCAAGAGTTTGACCTTGAGATTGTTGATTGGAAAGGGAGTGAAAACCAAGTGGCGGACCACTTGTCCCGCTTGGAGGAGGAGGGGAGGCCCCATGATGGCTTCAAAATTAATGATTCATTCCCTGATGAGCAACTCCTCTCCGTATCTGTGAATAGCATGCCTTGGTTTACGGATGTTGCCAACTTTCTTGTGACCGGTATTGTTCCATGTGAGCTCTCTTCTAACCAAAGGAAGAAGCTTAAATGGGATAGCTTGGACTACTACTGGGATGAGCCTTACTTGTTCAAAATCTGTAATGATGGTGTGATCCGGAGATTTGTTCCAGAAGATGAGCAAATGAGTATTATGGATGCTTGTCATTCCTCTCCCTATGATGGTCATCATGGTGGGGCGAGGATAGCTTCAAAGGTGCTTAGCTGTGGTTTTTATTGGCCTACATTGTACAAGGATACGGTGAGCTTGTGAAGAGATGTGATGAGTGTCAGAGAGCAGGTGGAATCTCAAAGAAGGATGAAATGCCTCTCACCACTATTCTTGAGGTTGACATATTTGACAGGTGGGACATTGACTTCATGGGACCTTTTGTGAGTTTTTGTGGTAACATGTACATTCTGGTGGGCGTTGATTATGTTTCCAAGTGGTTCGAGACCGTGGCTTTACCCAACAACGAGGCCTGGAGTGTGGTGGCTTTTCTCAAGAAGAATATCTTTACTCGGTTTGGCACTCCTAGAGCAATCATTAGTGACGGGGTTCTCATTTTTGCAATAAGGCATTTGACACTTAGCTTACAAAGTATGGTGTCAATCACAAGGTTTCAACCCCTTACCATCCTTAGGCTAGTGGGCAGTTGAGGTCTCCAACAGGGAAATTAAGAGCATATTGTCAAAGATAATCAATGCAAATAGGACTGACTGGTCAAAGAAATTGGATGATGCTTTATGGGCTTACATGACTGCTTACAATACTACGATTGGTATGTCTCCGTATCGGTTGGTGTTTGGGAAATTTTGCCATCTACCGGTTGAGTTAGAGAAGGAGGCCATGTGGGCTTTGAGAAAGTTAAATCTTGAATGAGATGTTGCACCAAATCTCCGGGTAGAGCAACTCAATGAGCTTGATGAGTTCCGGTTTCATGCCTGTTCCAGCTCATCCTTGTATAAGGACAAGATGAAGTACTTACATGACAAGTATGCCCATAGCAAAAAATTCAAGGAAGGTGACTTGGTTCTCCTATTCAACTCCCGGTTACGACTGTTTTCGGGAAATCTAAAGTCAAAATGCAGTGGACCTTTTGAGGTGGTGCTTGTAACTCCGTTTGGTGCTCTTGATTTGAGAAACAAAAATGGTGAAATCTTTAGAGTTAATGGGCATAGAGTTAAGCACTATCTTGTTAAGTTTGATGACAACCACGTGGTGGCAATGATCCATCTCAAATGATTGATGGTAACCTGCGTCATGCCGCGACGTTAAATCAGGCGCTTCTTGGGAGGCAATCCATGTGTTTTTCTTCGTTTTGATTTTCTTTTTAGTGTAGGCTTTGTGTTGAACTAACTGGTGTTGATACCCAATTTTTCCCAGAATATTTTTAAAACTATACTTTGGCATCAATTAGTATTTTTATACAATTACTGCATTTTAAAAATATTTTAATTAATTTATCCCAACATTTATTTTATAAAACAATCACTGATTGCATCACAAATAGTTTTATAATATTTTTTGTGGCTCAATTTTTTTATTTGAATTTGTACCAAGTTTCAATTGTTGCGCAAATAGCCACATTGGCATTTTTAGAATGCAATTGTAATTACTTTGCAATTATAGCCTATGCATGTATTATTATATTATTTTATCAGAAAATAGCTTTATATATTTTATAAAATATTAAGTAATTATTTTAAAATATTTCCAGGCATAAATATCATTTTACAGCCTATTAGTTATTTTAAAAAATTTGTTTTATCAATTAAATAGGGTATTTAACAAATGGCCCCCTTATTTTCAGATTAGCCTAAATACCTAGCCCAATTTTAACCCCTTATAAACCAGCCCAGAAATCCCAGGCCCAATACTTACCTGCTCGACCCAATACCCGGGCAAATCCTAGTTGTTGATCATTGTGATCAACGGTCCAGATTCCCCCTTACCTAAAATAAACTAGCCTATACCCCCAAACCCTAATCATTCTAACACCCCTCCCCGCCGTCATCTGTTCCTCTCTTCTCTCGAATGCTCTCAAAACCTAACCCTAATTCACCCTTATTGTCACTCATTTGCTGCCATTCATGGTGGTCTCTCACCACTATCAGACCTCTAATGGCCTCTCCTATGTTAGTATTGACATCTCTAAGGTCCTCGAGGGACCAAGGTCAGTCCAGTTACGCCTATGGCCCTTTCTCGCCTGTTTCAAGCTGTTTCGATTCGATTTCGAGTAAGATCTTCCTATATTGCCTAAAACCTATTGATTTCTACGCTTACTACTCCATCTTTGTGTTGTTCTTCTTGAAACCCTAATTTTGTCCTTTGAACTTCTCAGATCTGTGCAAGATTTGAGATGGATCGAACCTATTTCACATGAGTTTTACAAGAACCTTCTGTTTTTCGAATGATTTTCCATTTTTCTAAACTAGGGTTTCCCGAAAATTTCTTTCTCCAAAATGTTTGATAATTTTGAGTGTTTAATCTTCTATTTCTTATGTGTTTTAACCGATTTCATCAAGGTTTGCTTTAACCCTAACTAGTTTATGCTAAAAAACCCAAATTTTTTGATCTTTTGTTTGGTTTCTGATTTACTTGTGTACTGACTTTGTCCTATGCTTTGGTTCCTGCGATTTTTCTTTAGCTTAATTCGATGTCTTGTGATTTTTTATCTTAATGTGCCTCTACTAAGGTTCTTGGTTCGACTTTTCTACTGATTCTATATGTCTATATTCATTCTGGCTATTCATGGTAAACCTATATTTCTCTCCTTAAATCATTGTTGATTTGAATTCTTGATTTATCAATTTGTTTCGTTAAGACCTATGTGTTGAGTCCTAACTATTCCTTTCTTGCCTTATTTTTCCTGCGATACTTGCTGACTCTTTACATGATTTTCTCCTTAATTAAACCCTTGGCTATTTTTATTCTGAAATTCTTTATTTTGGTTTGATTTGAATGTCGTTCCTTAATAAGGCCTTTGATTCTTACTTCTTTACTCAGTCTGATTGAACTTCTTGCCTTAATTAGCTCTTGTCATTACCCTTGGCTAATTTTCCTTAATTAAAGGAGAAAACTATGCTGAATCTTTGTATGATTGATTCTGAAATTCCCTAATTGTTGATTATTGATTACCTTACCTTATTTGCTCTAGTCTTGAACTACTATATAAATTCTCTTTATTTTAACTTCTCAGACGCGAACATTAGTTCATAAACCACTACTTTTACACTCTAAAAAGCTCTTTCTGCTCTCTTTGCTACTTGTGATCTTTGTTATTCTAGCCGGCTGCAAGACAAGGCTGGAAATTATGCAACATATGTCTTACATCTTGTGTTTTCTTTCTCTAACCGGTATGCTTCTGATTAAATTTTAGAATCCAAACCTATGTGTTTATTTACTGCCTTAGTTCATCAATCCTAAGTTCATTCATGCTTCTGTTTACTACTTACCTAGCATGCCAAATACTGCCTTATTCAAATATGTAATTAGCATGTCTCCTCTTTACTTGTCTATTCACTGTCTTGTTTAACATGTCTTACATGTGTAACTAGCTTGATTGACTGACTCCTGTCCATCTAGCATGCCTAAACTTTGCTTTTGTGTAATTAACATGCCTATACTTGTTAATACTTGCCTAGCATATTCATTTAAGTCCTTGCCAGTCCTGGCTTACTCCTGCTAAATTAGTTAATCTCCCTAGAGTGACTCTAGTTGTGTTGTTTATATGTCCTCAACATGTTTCTGCTGTGATATTTGCTTCATGACATGCATTCTATCTAACCTATTAGTTCTGTACAACCCCTTGAGAACTCTATGCATCCTGTTATTTATGTACTCCATTAAGGTGTATTCTATGTGTTCCCAACCCCTCTTTCCTTGTGTGGAAACTGTTTGCCAAAGTACTTTCTAAAGCTGTTTGTTATATCACTTGTGTTCTGATTGCAAATTGTTTTTCATACTTTCCTCAAACTATTTTATCACTAAATCAGTACTGGTTTTCAGAAATTCTATTCACTCATAAGACCTTTCTTTATACTGTTTATCAAACTCTTTCAAACCATTATGCACTCTCACTTACTCTTAGATTACTAAGTCATGCTCCTCTGGTATGTGTACTGCTTAGAGACCCTTGAGATCTCTCTAAAATGTGGCATATCAAGGTTGACACTCCCACACTGCACATAAATCAGTCCTTATTTGAGAAAGGTCTGGGTGTGAGCACAACCCGGGATCCTTGAGGTCCTTAGGGAAATCTGACACACCTAGACATGAAATTGTCTATGAAACTTTAGACATTTGAAAATACTGAAGGCTTGGAAATCACTTTGGGCCTACTTCAGGCTCCCTATATCTTAATTTCTGTTCTATTTATGTAATTTTATTCAATCATTGGTCTATAATAATTAATTGTAAAGAGATATTGGGGTGACTCGTGAAAAGGGAGGGTAGTTGTATACTGTGGGTAAAGTTGGGTAGATAACATGCCTATAGGGTTCATTTGGTTCAAATGTATTTTGTTAGATAACATGTCTATAGGGTTCACATGTGTTAGATAACATGCCTATAGGATTTTGCTTTGGTTCAAACAAATTCTGCTTGCTTTACATAATTAGAAGTCATGCCTATAGGATCTAAAATTATCTTTAATTATAGAAATCATGCCTATAGGATCTAAAATTAGCTTTGGTCAGATCTAAAATCAGGTTAACTTTAACTCATGCTTGTAGTTTCTGAATTGGTTTAATTAACTAACTCACTCATCTCTTCATAATCAATATCACTAGAAAGCATGCCTATAAGATCCTAATTGTCCATTTAAATTTTTTTACTATTTTACTGCATTCCTGATCAATGATTAGATACCATGCTCATAGGACATCACTATTATACACCTAGGCAAGCCTGTAGGGTGACTGAAATTCTGCAAACTGTAAAACTATGCTCTGTTACCTGTGAATGCTCATATTCAATAGGTCTAAAATCAGTAGGCAAATTGAATAGGTCTTTGACACTTTGGTCCTAATTCAATACTGCATATTCTCTACTCACCTAGATATCCTATTCTAGGGATTCTTTAAATACCTGAAACTGTGTTTAAGACGTGCACTTGCTTGCTCTGTTTGTGGAGGTAAAAACTTGAGCCTTTAATCGTTCTCTTTTAGTCCAGTCCTAATTGTTTTGATTATCGCCTAGATTTTTCTCCTTTAAGTACCTTAGGATGGTCTAGAACTACCCAAATTAGAGGTCCTAAATACCTCAGGACCACAAGGAAGGGATGGGTAGTGCACGCAAAGGGTATCTTTTGAGGTTGCTAGAATGCTTTAGGCTATGACCAAGGGGAGGGAAGTGGGTACTAAAGATATGATGACTGCACACTAATGTCACGTGTAGCCCCTCATTGAGGAGTGATTATCGGGCATTGCATGGGTGTGATCCTGTAGGCTAACCAACCTAGGAACCCTCTTTCATAATTCCTATGTGTTTTAAATGAACTTCTTTTCTTTACATATATATATGCAAGTTGTTCAAATCTCTCCCTTGCTTCCATTACCTGAATCATACATGTGTTTAGAATGTGAAAACATGCCTTTATTTGCGAATATGTGTTGAAATATTTTACTTGTAAAATGACTAATTCACATAGTTTAAGTTCGGCCGGGACCCACCGTTGTGGACCGTGAAGGGTGCCTAACACCTTCCCCTCAAGGTTATTTCGAGCCCTTACCCTAATTTCTTGTAATGCAAACTAGTTCATGAGTTAATAGCTCTAGGTGCCCTAACGCACCGTAATTCGTTAGGTAGCGACTCTTCAAATACCCATCCCAAAAGGAAACGGGTTGTTCCCCCATGAATGTCGAAACCCAGACTTCTCCGTCAAAAAAGGGAAAAAAAAGGGCGGGAGAGCATGACAACTCTGCTGGGAATATTTTTAGGCTCTTACCATAATGAACTTATTTTTTGAATTAGCCCAAACATGATCTCTCCCGTGTACCCTTTCCCCTTATTTGATTGTAATTGTCTATTTTCAAGCATTTATGATTCTTTTATTCCTGAAACTGACTTTTCTCTTTGTTTTATTTTTTGTAACTGTCTTTCAATTATTTAAATACTGCATTTATTATTTTCTTATGTGCAAATACTTGACAACATGCTATTTATTGCTGCATAAATCATGCTCAACATCATTCCACTCGTGCGTAATTAATCCTATAGCAACGCTTGATGAGTGTTTGTTCTCTTCCTATATATCACCCTTTAAATTCGGAGAGGCGTATTTGTGGTAAAACTAGTCGATCAGCGGTGCGTTTGACGGTTCCGTGCCTTTCCCCCTCAAGTTGTCCGCTTGAGGGTCCCAGTCAAGACCTCTATAGCAGCCTTACTCTAATTAAATTGTACATGCATCATGGTCAAACCTAGTTGGGTTAATATGTTGTCTGCATAATAACCCTTTAAGACAAGTCTTGTCCAAATGTCCATCAAGTTTCCCATAATCCCAATGGCCGTAACCACGATTACGTGCATTAATTTGGAGAAATAAGTACCAATATGCTAATCATTACTGTATAAATAGACGAACCTGGAGGGGGAAAGGGCCTAACTCTCTTTGTTTTGTAGAAAATGAGGCACGAGGTCCCCAGATTCGGTATCGTTGGTAGCGTACGTTCACTCTTGCTAGATTGGAGGAGGGATCTTCCTTCACATAACCAAAACCACGTGAAACGAGTCTTAGAAAACATGCCTTCTCTATTGGATCTTCAGCCCAAAAAAATGTTGATCAAGGCTGCAACTATGTTTTGGGACAAGGAAAGGGTTGTGTTCCATTTTGGGAACATAGAAATGACTCCCCGTCTAGAAGAAATAGGAGGATTTGCTGGGTTACCTTGGGATAGCCCTATTCTGTTAGCACTTGAAAATCGCACTGCTAGGGGATTTCTGAAGATGATGAGGCTGAAGAAAAATGACAACTTGAAATGCCTAAAGGACTCCTACATACCTTTTGAGTTCCTTTATGAAAGATACGATCGCAGAAGCTCATCGTAGGGTCTTCATGTTTATTATGTGTTTCTTGGGCATAGTGGTATTCCCAATCCAAGGGAATAGAATCCATACTAGGCTGGCCATGGTAACCAAAACTCTGATGGACGGGATCGAGGGGGAGACATACATTATCGTCCCTATGATCGTTGCAGACATGTACCGGGCTTTGGAATGATGTTATAAGGGGTTCAGCTTCTTCGAGGGTTTCAACTTATTATTATAGGTCTGGTTGTTGGAACATCTCCAAAAGGAACAATACTGTCAAGAATTTCCATGAAGGCCGTGGAATGATCACATAGAATTTCATCATCCCAAAAGATTGGACTATATTCCAGATATGTTTGCTCAACCGGAGGATGCTGTGGGATGGGTACAACTTTTCAAAAATTTGACCGAGGATCAAGTCCAGTGGATGTTCTAGTGGTTCCCTACCGATGAGTTCATCATCAAATCTAGAGATTTTCCACACTGGTGTTGATTGGGTTGAGGGGCATATACCCTTACGCTCCTCTCAGGGTTATGAGACAAGCAGGCAGGATACAAATCATACCACGGGTCACTAAGATGTGTCACTTCAGAGCCAATTTCCAAGGTGACGCCATCCCGTATAAGAATGAAGCACAACGCATATGGACCTTGAAAATCATTGTGGAGAAGGATACTATCTAGCCAGATCGATATCATGCTGGCCACTCATACCTTTACCCTTCGTGGTTGGAGGACAACATAGCTGGGGTTTTTGAGCCAAGGGCTGGGCCAGGAAATAGGGTCATAGACGAGGTTGCTAAAGCATAAGTGAAGTACAACAAGTTGCGAAAAATAGTTCGAGAGTCTGAAGCGGAGCATATGGCACTGCATAAGGCTGATATGGAGATGATTAACGAGTGGAAAGAAAGAGCTGTTAAATCCAGCAACAGGCTGGAATATCTGGAGTATAGCTTGATGAAATTGGAAGGGAAGATGAGAAAAAGGGTTACTGACTGCCAGGACACTGAGGGAAATGAAGGAGGGCATCTGGCAAGGGCATTCCTGCTGCTGAACCTGCGCAAGCTGGGAGAGTTGATCGACAAGAGCATCCAGTCTGGAGAGGGTCCTTCTGGGACCAAGTACATTAGATTTATTTGCTTTCCTTTTCAAATGTAATAAGGCCAAATGCCATTAGCAACACTATTTTGTTTAGTTTGGTTTTGGGGCGTTTATTTATACATTAATGAAATGAGACAAATATTGGCACTAAATATCTCCAAATTTATTTGTCGCTAGGCCTACCTCGGGCATAACGAGGCTCCCGAATCAGTACACGCATTTACATTCTCGCAATATATATTTAAATACTACAAACATCTTAGAATCCTTATTGACTTGTTTACCTTTTTTGTTTTTCTTTATTCTTTATTCCCATCCCCTAAGGTTGGTTTGCTCATACTGGCATCATCAGCATATCACACCAGATCTAGAGGCCCTCCACCTCCTCCTCCTCCTCCAATCAATACAAAAGGAAAAGGAAAAAAAAATGGACGACCTAAGTGGTATTCGAAAGGAGAATGCTGAGAACGCAGAAACTTCAAATGGTTGGAGTACTCCGGCACCAAATGATCTAGTCTTGAGGTTGGAACAAAAGATACTAGAGCTATAGGGAGAGATTGAGCAGGTCTGCAACTTGGCAAACTTATCAATCACCCTGAATGTTCCCGACATCAACAAACAAAACACAAAGAACCCAGCACCTCCTCAAAGCACACCAAACCAACATCCACAAAACCCTCCTGCACCGCATCAATACGCAACCCCACCTCAAAATCTCAATCCCCTGCCAATACCAACTCCACCACTACATCACCATCAACCAATTCAGTACCCACCAACCGCCGCTTATCACACTCTCCAAAACACACTACAACCCATTCCTGATCCTCAAAACTCAACCAATGACCACCATTACACCCAGGCACCTAGCACTCACCAGAACAACCCCATATACGTGGAAACTGTACCTCACTCTATCCAACCAATCTTATATACACCAGAATCCTCCGAGAAGGACCTACTCATTAAAAACATGGCTGAAGAACTAAAAAAGTTGACGAGCCGAGTTTAGGGTGTCGAAGGCGGCAAAGGAATAGAAGGTTTGAACTATGAAGATTTATACATACAGCTGGATGTTGAACTTCCATAGGGTTACAAACCTCTCAAGTTCGAAATATTTGATGGTACAGGTGATACTAGGGTTCATTTGAGGATTTATTGTGACATGCTGGTTGGGGTCGAAAAGGATGAAAGGATCCGGATGAAGCTCTTTATGAGAAGTCTTACGGGAGATGCTTTGTCCAGGTACATCAACCAGGATCCTAAGAAATGGTCCAACTGGGTAGGTATGGCATCTAATTTTATGGGCTGATTCAGATTCAACATAGAAAATGCACCAGATATCTTCTACATTCAGAACCTTAAGAAGAAGCCCACCGAGACTTTCCACGAGTACGCTACTCGTTGGAGGTCGGAAGCAGCCAAAGTAAGGCCATCTTTGGACGAGGAATAGATGAATAAGTTCTTCATCAAAGCACAGGATCCACAATATTATGAAAGGTTGATGGTTATTGAAAATCATAAATTCTTTGATATCATCAAACTCGGAGAAAGAATCGAAGAAGGAATCAAGAGCGGGATGGTGACAAACTTTGAGGCATTATAGGCCACAAACAAAGCATTACAATCAGGCAGCATATCGAAGAAGAGAGACGTTAGGGCAGTAATGGTGGCTCAAGGCCGGAAATCTCCACTTACATATCAAACACCTCCACCCACATATCAAACATCTCCACCCACATACCAAGAACCGCCACCCACATATCAACCTTCATCTCCTAGATATTCCCAAATAGCCATTGCCTATCATGCCTATAATTCCCAACCATCTCATTTCCAATCACCTCTAACTCACTAAAATTTTCCAAGGCCACGACCAAACTTTGACCGCAAGAAACCTAGATAGTACACTATTGCTGAACCCATCGACCAGCTGTATGAAAAGTTGAAAGCCGCTGGTTATGTCACCTCTATTCCTGCTGTGGCATTAGAGAATCCATCCCAATGGGTGAACCCAAAAAAAACCTGTGCATACCATTCCGGTATGAAAGGGCACACCATTGACGAGTGTCGAACATTGAAAGATAAAATCCAGACACTAATTGACAATAAGATTATACAGGCAAAAGAAGTTGCACCCAATGACCATAACAACCCCCTCCTGGATCATAGGGGTGGTAGGATACATGTGATAGAAATGGATGAAGAATGGGATCCTGAAGGGTGAATCAGGCTTATTCGAGAAGGCGACGACTTTAAAATTGCAGTCACACTCACTCCTACTATAGTACAGACTCAGTCACCGATCGAAATTGAGGTAGCTGCATCAATACCATTTGAGGTAGAGATAGCTCCACCTACGGCCACTCCTGTTCCATTTAAAGTGGAAGTGGCCACACCTTTCACGGTGATCGTATCAACCACACCCCATTTCAACTCGAAAGCAATACCCTGGGATTATGTTGTCGAGGCTAGGAGAAAAGGAAAGGCAAAATGGAGGAATCCGATGCTGCCCAAGTAATGATTAGGACCAGGAGAATCTACATACCTGAACACCTTGGAGGATCAAGTAAGTATGCTGCTACCAAGCAACCTGTCATTGAAATGGGACCAGATGACCTTTGGAGGAAAGTACAAGCAAGGGAATATTCCGTTATTGATCATTTGAACAAAACCCCAGCTCAGATATCCATACTATCACTGTTACAAAATTCAGATGCGCACAAGAATGCTTTGATAAAGATATTGAGTGAATCCTACGTGCCCAACAATATCATCTACGGAGAGATGGCCAATATGGTAGGGAAGGTGCTGGAAAGTCATAAAATAATCTTCCATGAAGATGAGCTACCGTCGGAAGGTTGAATCACAACCGAGCATTGCATATCACAATGCAATTTGAAGACAAATTTATTGTCAGGGCCTTGATTGATAGAGGTTCAAGCCTTAATATCTGTCCGTTCGATACTCTGAAAAGATTGGGCAAAGGTTTCCATGAAATACAGGCAGGGAGCATGAACGTGAAAGCTTTCTATAGGTCCTAAAGGTCCACGATTGGGAAAATTAATCTTTGTCTACAGATGGGGCCAACTTGGTTCGATGTCGAATTCATGTGCTTGACATATCATCCTCATACAATCTTCTGTTAGGCCGACCATGGATACATGCCGCCGGAGCTGTGGCTTCCACACTACATCAAGCTATGAAATTCGAATGGAACCATCAGGAGGTGATTATTCACGGAGATGGGAGAAACCCCATTTACACCAGTCAAACCATCCCAGTTATTGGAAATAAAAGGAGGTTAGGAGGGGAAACCTATCATCACATCAAACGTGTCAATGCCATTGAAAAAGACAAATGGTGGAGTAGCAAAATAGAAAGCATACTGGCATGGTCTGGGTATGAACCTGACAAAGGGCTTGGGAAGAATCTCATGGTATTACTAAGCCGATACAGCTGAAGCGTCATGGTACTACCTTCGGGCTCGGATACCAGTATACATGGCAAGAGTATAATGATTGTCGCCTCCATGGCGTAGACCGTATTACCCTCTCGAGCAACCAGTGCCATATCTGGATCAAGATTTTTACTAAGCTCATACAATATGGGGAACTGCAGAAGAGGAAGCATTAGCTAGGCTGAGGAATCTGTTCTTGGAGGATGAAGACATGGACTACAGTGCAATAATTGAGAAGGAGGAGGAAGAAGGCCTCACTATTCAGACTGTGGAGAAGGGAGCTGTTCTCAAGAACTGGACCGCCATACCATCCCGGGCCCGCCGAGTCCCTGGGTAGCTTGGTAGATTTTATTCGTATAGCCATTCTAGGCATTTAAGATTTTTAGTAATTTTCACTTGTTTCAAAATAAATGCTCGATTCATCGAGCCATACTCGTTTTGATGTTTTAAGTCTTAATCAAATGCATCGCTCTTCATTATTTATTACTATCTTTCATATTTTTCTTTCTACGGTGTTATTGTTACTTTTCCTGATGAACCAGTGACTGTGACATGTAATGAGGCAACACAACATGAGAATAGTGATTTGGATGAAGAAGATGAGATACCTGATGAAGTTGTCATGGAGGTTGAAAACTTTGAGAATAAGTCTAAGTCCAACCTAGATGAAACCGAAGCAGTAAATTTAGGGGACGCCGAGACCATCGAGGAGACTCGCATCAACATTACTTATCGCCAACAAAGAAAGAATAATACATCCATTTTCTAAAGGAATATGAGGACATTTTTGCATGGTCATATGATGACATGACTGGTTTGAGCACGTCTATAGTGGCTCACAAGTTGCCTACTAATCCCTTGTGTCCGCCGGTGAAGTAGAAACTCAGAAAATTCAAACCAGATATGAGCCTAAAAATCAAAGGAGGAAGTTACTAAGTAGATCAAAGCCAAAGTTCTCAGGGTAGTTGAGTACCCAACCTGGTTAGCCAACATTTTACCAGTTCCGATGAAGGATAGGAAAGTTAGAGTATGTGTTTATTATCGGGATTTAAATAGAGAAAGTCCCAAAGATGACTTCCCACTGCCAAATATACATATCCTGATCGACAACTGTGCTAAGCATGAACTCCAATCCTTGCTGGATTGCTTTACAGGCTATCACCAGATTTGGATGGACGAAGAAGACGAAGAGAAAATCGCTTTTATTACACCATGGGGGTATACTGCTACAAGATGATGTCGTTTGGTCTAAAGAATGTTGGGGCTACCTACATGAGGGCCATGACAACTATCTTCCATGATATGTTACACCAAGAAATAGAGGTGTATGTAGATGACGTCATTATCAAATCCAAGAGGGCCGCAAATCACATAGCAGACTTGAGAAAGTTCTTTGACAGGTTAAGGAGGTACAACTTGAAATTGAACCCCATAAAGTGTGCATTCGGGGTCCCTATAGGAAAGTTACTGGGATTCATTGTCAGTCGTCGAGGGATCGAGCTGGATCCGTCTAAAGTCAAGGCTATTTAGGAATTGCCACCACCTAGGAGCAAAAAGGATGTGATGAGCTTCCTAGGACGTCTCAACTATATCAGTCACTTCATAGCACAGTCCACAGTCATATGTGAACCCATCTTCAAGATGCTGAGGAAAGATGCCGAGACAAGCTATACCGAGGATTGTCAAAAAGCTTTTGACAAGATCAAGGAGTACCTGTCCACACCACCAGTTTTGGTCCTGCCAAAATCGGGACGGCCTTTTCTACTCTATCTATCTATGTTGGATAGAGCCTTCATATGTGTTCTAGGACAACATGACGAGATAGGGAGGAAGGAGAAATCCATATTCTACTTGTGTAAGAAGTTCACACCTTACGAAGTGCGGTACTCTCTGCTAGAGCGCACTTGCTGTTCTTTGACTTGGACGGCCCAGAAGTTGAGACATTACTTCTATGCCTATACTACATACCTCATATCCAGTATGGACCCTTTGAAGTACATATTTCAGAAACCCATGCCAACTGGGAAGCTAGCCAAGTGGCAGATACTGTTGAGTGAGTTCGATATCGTCTATGTAACTCAAAAGGCGGTCAAAGGGCAAGCATTGGTAGATCATCTTGCTGAAAACCCGGTGGGAGGAGAATAAAAACCTTTGAAAATGTATTTTCCTAATTAAGAAGTGTTGTTCATAGGAGAGGACATTACCGAAGCATACGACGGTTGGAGGATGTTCTTTGACAGAGCTGCAAATTTCAAAGGAGTGGGCATTGGAATAGTTTTGGTATCAGAAATAGGTCAACATTATCCAGTATCTGCTAAACTCAGATTTCCCTGCACCAACAACATGGCAGAATATGAAGCCTACATACTAGGGCTTAACATGTAATCGACATGAATATTCAGGAGTTGCTAGTAATCGGTGATTCGAATTTGCTAGTGCACCAGGTATAAGGAGAAGGGGCCACCAAGAATTCCAAGATATTTCCATAGCTGCACCATGTGCAGGAATTGAGAAAGAGGTTCACGAAGATAGAGTTCCGACATGTGCCTAGAATTCAAAATGAGTTTGTCGATGCATTGGCCACTCTATCATCCATGATACAACATCCAGATAAGAATTTCATTGATTTCATCCCAGTGAGAATCCATAATCTACCGGCTTACTGTGCTCATGTCGAGGAAGAGACAGATGGAAAGCCTTGGTTCCACGACATCAAAGAGTATCTGGCGAAAAGAGAATATCCGGAGCATGCAAACCACACTCAGAAATGCACGCTCCGAAGATTGTCCAATCACTTCTTCCAGAGCGGAGGAAACTCTTATAGGAGAACTCCTGATTTGGGATTTCTAAGATGTGTCTACGCAAGAGAGGCTTCTAAACTACTTGAGAATATACATACTGGGACTTGTGGCCCGCACATGAATGGTTTTGTTTTGGCCAAGAAGATACTTAGGGACGGTTACTTTTGGATGACCATGGAGACAGATTACATCCAGTATGTTTTCAAATGCTACCAATGTCAAGTGCACGCCGATATGATAAAAGTACCGCCAAATGAGCTCAATGCAACAAGCATACCTTGGCCATTCGCCGCCTGGGAAATGGATGTCATCGGTTCGATTGAGCCCACTTCTTCAAAGGGGCACAGGTTTATTCTGGTAGCCATTGATTACTTCACAAAATGGGTAAAGGCTGCGTCTTACAATGCTGTCACCAAGAAAGTCATCGCAAACTTTTTCAAAGATCATATCGTTTGCCGATTTGGAGTTCCCGAGTCTATTGTTACTGATAATGCCGCCAATCTCAATAGTGATCTGATGAAGGCCATGTGTGAAATTTTTCAAAATCAAACACAAGAATTCCACAGCCTATAGACCTCAGATGAATGGAGCCGCAGAAGCTTCCAACAAAAACATCAAGAAGATACTAAGGAAGATGGTAGAAAACCACAAACAATGGCATGAGAATCTACCTTTTGCTCTGTTAGGATACCGCACTACAGCTCGCACATCAATCGGAGCAACTCCCTACATGCTGGTTTATGGTACCGAGGCTGTCATCCCATCCGAGGTAGAGATTCCTTCTTTAAGAATCATACAGGAAGCTGAACTCAGTGATGCAGAATGGATAAGGAACCGCTATAAACAATTGGCCCTTATAGATGGAAAAAGGATGAACGCAGTATGTCACGGTCAGCTTTACCAGAATAGAATGTCTAAAGCTTTCAACAAAAGGGTCAAACCAAGGCAATTTGCACCAGGACAGCTGGTACTAAAGAAGATCTTCCCACATCAAGATGAAACCAAAGGGAAATTCTCTCCCAAATGGCAAGGTCCTTACATGGTTCACAGGGTGCTAACAGGAGGAGCACTCAGAAATAGATGGAAAAATTTGGCCAAAACCATTCAATTCAGATGCAGTCAAGAGATATTATGCTTAGACTATTTAAATTTCCTCATCTGATGTAATTGAACTATGCTTGACCTGATTCTCGTTCAAGAGGGTATACGTAGATAGCCTTATGGGTTCGGTCATATCATAATAAAATTTCCATTTTTCCCAAAATCAGAATTTGGGGCAGAATTTTGAGGAGGACCCTTAAAATTCCAGAGCAAGTCCAGCCAACACCGTCGCATGCCAGAAACTCAAAAATCGGTTAAGAAACTAGGGCAGAATTTTAAGAAGGATTCTCAAAATTTTGAAGAAGGTTCAACAAGGCTCGTCACTCGCAAATGGCCGAAGGATCATCTGCTAAGCTGGGGCACAATTTTGAGAAAGACCCTCAAAATTCTAACATAAGAAAGCTGCAATGTCTCTGAAATGTGTTACAATCTCTAGTTCATCTAAAACTACGTGATACTTTAATATGTTTCTAAAACAACTCTATTTTTATCAATAATTGCATATTTTCGAAAACTCTATTTTCCTAACAATCAGATGTTACCTAGGGAAACTCAAACGAGGCCTCGAGAACGGAGCAAAGCAAGGCCAGTGGACAAAGGCACGAACCAACCTCCCCTCACAAAACTTACAATTTTTCTTTGAACGCAGGTACATCTGATGTAGCAATAGTATTCGCGAACACGTATACACAAAGCAAAATCACTATCAAACAGGCCATCAAACACTGAATACATCTCCAGCTAAGAAATATGCTACTCTTATTTGCTACTCATTCTCTGCATGAGGTTGATCCTTGCCTCTGTATTTGCATGAGGCTAATCCTTGCCTCCATATCTACATGAGGCTAATCCTTGCCTCCATATTTGCATGAGGCTAATCCTTGCCTCCATACCTGTATGAGGCTAATCCTTGCCTCCCTATCTGCATGAGGCTAATCCCTGCCTTCATGATCTGCATGAGGCTAATCCTTGCCTCCACACCTGCATGAGGCTAATCTCTGCCTCTATATCTGCATCCTTGCCTCCACACGTGTATGAGGCTAATCCCTACCTCCATATTTGCATGAGGCTAATCCTTGCCTCCATACCTGCATAAAGGTTAATCCCTACCTCCATACTTGCATGAGGCTAATCCCTGCCTACCTATCTGCATGAGGCTAATCCCTGCCTCCATATTTGCATTAGTCTAATCCCTGCCTCCCTATTTTCATAAGGCTAATCCCTGCCTTCATTGCATGAGGCTAATCCCTGCCTCCATAGTTACATGAGGCTAATCCTTGCCTCTATATTTACATAAGGCTAATCCTTGCCTCTCTACCTGCATGAGGCTAATCCTTGCCTCCACACCTGCATGAGGCTAATACTTGCCTCCATATTTGAATGAGGCTAATCTCTTCCTCCATATTTGCATGAGGCTAATCCCTGCCTCCATATTTGTATGAGGCTAATCTCTGCCTCCACACTTGCATGAGGCTAATCTCTGCCTCCATACTTGCATGAGGCTAATCCCTGCCTCCACACTTGCATGAGGCTAATCCCTGCCTCCACACTTGCATGAGGATAATCCCTGCCTCCACACTTGCATGAGGCTAATCCCTGCCTCCACACTTGCATGAGGCTAATCCCTGCCTCCACACTTGCATGAGGCTAATCCCTACCTCCACACTTGCATGAGGTTAATCCCTGCCTCCACACTTGCATGAGGTTAATCCCTGCCTCCATACTTGCATGAGGCTAATCCCCGCCTCCATACCTGCATAAGGCTAATCCCTGCCTCCATAGTTACATGAGGCTAATCCTTGCCTCTATATTTACATAAGGCTAATCCTTGCCTCTCTACCTGCATGAGGCTAATCCTTGCCTCCACACCTGCATGAGGCTAATACTTGCCTCCATATTTGCATGAGGCTAATCTTTGCCTCCATATTTGCATGAGGCTAATCCCTGCCTCCATATTTGTATGAGGCTAATCTCTGCCTCCACACTTGCATGAGGCTAATCTCTGCCTCCATACTTGCATGAGGCTAATCCCTGCCTCCACACTTGCATGAGGCTAATCCCTGCCTCCATACTTGCATGAGGCTAATCCTTGCCTCCACACTTGCATGAGGCTAATCCCTGCCTCCACACTTGCATGAGGCTAATCCCTGCCTCCACACTTGCATGAGGTTAATCACTGCCTCCATACTTGCATGAGGCTAATTTCTGCCTCCATATTTGCATGAGGCTAATCCCCGCCTCCATACCTGCATGAGGCTAATCCCTGCCTCCATATTTGTATGAGGCTAATCCTTGCCTCCATATTTGTATGAGGCTAATCCCTGCCTCCGTATTTGCATGAGGCTAATCCCTGCCTCCATATTTCCATGAGGCAAATCCTGCCTCCATATTTGCATGAGGCTAATCTCTGCCTCTACATTTGTATGAGGCTAATCCCTGCCTCCATATTTGCATGAGTCTAATTCCTGCTTCCACATTTACATGGGACTAAGCATTTTCCCTCCTTGTAAAAATATTACTCTATTCCGGTACTATCTATTTGCTTTTCGATCGGGCTAAGCTCTGCCCTTCATTTCACAAGACTAAGCTTTGTCTTATTAACATCACATTATTGCATCTCATGGGCTGAAATATTGCCAACTTTTCCAAATGTTTCATAGTCTAAAAGGAATCATCCTCTTAGCCGGAAGACATCATACCATGGCCTAAGAATCCCTCAAATTTGCATATCATTATTCAAAGGCGTCATTGTTCGGAGGCATCATCTGCATGGCCTGAGAACATCATTTCATGGCTTGCGAATCCCTCACTAAACAATTCATGGTCCAGGGAAGTCATGGTCTGAGGACGTCATCTCCAACCATCCAAAGGCAACTCTCATGGTCCAAAAGAGAATCTGCATCATGTTTAAATTTTTCACACAAATACGTGTTTGTAGAATATCTTTATCTGCAGATGACCAGTGAGCAACCGTTATCCTAGCAGGAGTGACCTCACTCCAGTTCCTTCAACTATCTCAAACCTGGACTATTCACCATAACCATTCTTGCATCCATTCCAAAATCTCGTGTCCGTTCTTGTAATAACTTCATCGGTATATTCTGCCAATGTATCCGGAACTACACGTGGCCTAATTCCTGTTAAACCGGGGATATGTTGGAAGCTCAAAGACCAGAGTCTGGCCTCTATCTTTTAAAATATCCCATCCGGTCAAAATTGGCCATTATTTCTTTACCCGGAAACTCTTTCATCCTTCTCAGGTAAAGAGGGGCAGCTGTTGATACCCAATTTTTCCTATAAGATTTTCAAAACTATGCTTTGGCATCAATTAGTATTTTAATACAATTATTGCATTTTTTAAAATATTTTAATTAATTTATCCCAGCATTTATTTTATAAAACAATCACTGATTGCATCACAAATAGCTTTATAATAATTTTTGTGGCTCAATTTTATTATTCGCATTTGTACCAAGTTTCAACTATTGCACAAATAGCCACATTGGCATTTTTAGAATGCAATTGTAATTACTTTGCAATTATAGCCTATGCATGCATTATTACATTATTTTACCGAAAAATAGGCTTTTATATTTTTAAAATATTAAGTAATTATTTTAAAATATTTCCAGGCATAAAAATCATTTTTACATCCTATTAGTTATTTTAAAAATTATTTTACCAATTAAATAGGGTATTTAACAAATGGCCCCCTTATTTTCAAATTTAGCCTAAATATCTAGCCCAATGTTAACCCCTTATAAACCAGCCCCAAAACCCCTGGCCCAATACCCACTTGCCCGACCCAATACCCGGGCAAATCCTGGCCGTTGATCATTGTGATCAATGATCCAGATTCCCCCTTACCTAAAATAAACCAGCCTATACCCCCCAAACCCTAATAATTCTAACACCCTTCCCCTCCGTTATCTATTCCTCTCTTATCTCGAATGCTCTCAAAACCTAACCCTAATTCACCCTTATCATCACTCATTTATTGCCATTCATGGTGGTCTATCACCACCATCAGACCCTAATGGCCTCTCTTATGTTGGTATTGTTATCTCTAAGGTCCTCGAGGGACCAATGTTAGTCCACTTACACCTATGGCCCTTTCTCGCTTGTTTCAGGATGTTCCGATTTGATTTCGAGTAAGATCTTCCTATGTCACCTAAAACCTATGGATTTCTAAGCCTATTTCTCCACCTCTGTGTTGTTCTTCTCGAAACCCTAATTTTGTCCTTTGAACTTCTCAGGTCTGTGCAAGATATGAGATGGATCAAACCTAGTTCACATAAGTTTTACAAGAACCTTCTGATTTTTGAATGATTTTTCATTTTTCTAAACTAGGATTTTTTGAAAATTTCGTTCTCCAAAATGTTTGATAATTTTGAGTGTTTAATCTTCTATTTCTTATGTGTTTTAACCGATTTCGTCAAGGTTTGCTTTAACCCTAACTAGTTTATACTAAAAACCCAAATTTTTTTGATATTTTGTTTGGTTTCTAATTTACTTGTGTACTAACTTTGTCCTATGCTTTGGTTCCTGCAATTTTTCTTCATCTTAATTCGATGTCTTTTGATTTTTTTTATCCTAATGTGACTCTACTAAGGTTCTTGGTTCGACTTTTGTACTGATTCTATATGTCTATATTCATTCTGGCTATTCATGGTAAACCTATGTTTCTCTCACTAAATCAGTGTTGATTTGAATTCTTGATTTATCAATTTGTTTCGTTAAGACCTATGTGTTGAATCCTGACTATTCCTTTCTTGCCTTATTTTGCCTGTGATACTTGCTGACTCTTTACATGATTTTATCATTAATTAAACCCTTGACTATTTTTATTCTGAAATTCTTTAATTTGGTTTGATTTGAATGCCTTTCCTTAATAAGGCCTTTGATTCTTACTTCTTTACTCATTCTGATTGAACTTCTTGCCTTAATTAGCTCATGTCATTACCGTTGGCTAATTTTTCTTAATTAAAGGAGAAGACCATGCTGAATCTTTATGTGATTGATTCTGAAATTCCCTAATTGTTGATTATTGATTACCTTACCTTATTTGCTCTAGTTTTGAACTACTATATAAATTCTCTTTATTTTAACTTCTCAGACATGAACATTAGTTCATAAACCACTACTTTTACACTCTAAAAAGCTCTTTCTGCTCTTTCTGCTACTTGTGATCTTTGTTATTCTAGCCGGCTGCAAGCCAAGGCTAGAAATTGTGCAACATCTGTGTTACATCTTGTGTTTTCTTTCTCTAACTGGTATGCTTCTGATTAAATTTTAGAATCCAAACCTATGGGTTTATTTACTACCTTAGTTCATCAATCCTGAGTTCCTTCATGCTTCTGTTTACTGCTTACCTAGCATGCCAAATATTGCCTTATTCAAATATGTAATTAGCATATCTCCTCTTTACTTGTTTGTTCACTGTCTTGTTTAACATGCCTTGCATATGTAACTAGCCTATTTGACTGACTATTGTCCATCTAGCATGCCTAAACTTTGCTTTTGTGTAATTAGCATGCCTATACTAGTTAATACTTGCCTAGCATGTTCATTTAAGTCCTTGCATGTTCTGCCTTACTCTTGCTAAATTAGCCAATCTCCCAAGAGTGACTCTAGTTGTGTTGTTTATATGTCCTCAACATGTTTCTGCTGTGATCTTTGCTTCATAACCTGCATTCTATCTAACCTACTAGTTCTGTAGAACCCCTTGAGAACTCTATGCATCATGTTGTTTATGTGCTCCATTAAGGTGTATTGTATGTGTTCCCAACCCCTCTTTCCTTGTGTGGAAACTGTTTGCCAAAGTACTTTCTAAAACTGTTTTTTCTCTGACTTCTGTTCTGGTTGCAAATTATTTTTCATACTTTCCTCAAATTGTTTTATCACTAAATTAGTACTGGTTTTCATAAATTCTTTTCACTCCTAAGACCTTTCTTTATACTGTTTATCAAACTCTTTCAAACCATTATGCACTCTCACTTACTCTTAGATTACTAAGTCCCGCCCCTCTGGTATGTGTACTTCTTATAGACCCTTGAGATCTCTCTGAACTCTGGCATATTAGGGCTGGCACTCCCACACTGCACATAAATCAGTCCTTATTTGAGAAAGGTCTGGATGTGGGCACTGCTCGGGATCCTTGAGGTCCTTAAGGAACTCTGACACACCTAGACATGAAATTGGCTATGAAACTTTGGACATTTGAAACTACTGAAGGCTTGGAAATCACTTTGGGCCTACTTCAGGCTCCCTATAGCTTAATTTCTGTTCTATTTATGTATTTTATTCAATATTGGTCTATAATAATTAATTGTAAATAGATATTGGGGTGACTAGTGAAAAGGGAGGGTAGTTGTATACTGTGGGTAAAGTGGGGTAGATAACATGCCTATAGGGTTCATTTGGTTCAAATGTGTTTTGTTAGATAACATGCCTATAGGGTTCAAATGTGTTAGATAACATGCCTATAGGATTTTGCTTTGGTTCAAACAAATTCTGCTTGCTTTACATAATTAGAAGTCATGCCTATAGGATCTAAAATCAACTTTAATTATAGAAATCATGCATATAGGATCTAAAATCAGTTTTGGTCAGATATAAAATCAGGTTAACTTTAACTCATGCTTGTAGTTTCTGAATCGGCTTAATTAACTAACTCATTCATCTCTTCAATGATGTGTTAATCAATATCACTAGAAAGCATGCCTATAGGATCCTAATTGTCCGTTTAAAATCGTTTACTATTTTACTGCATTCCTGATAAATGAGTAGATGCCATGCTCATAGGACATCACTATTATATGCCTAGGCAAGCTTGTAGGGTGACTGAAATTCTGCAAACTGTAAAACTACGCTATGTTATCTGTGACTGCTCATATTCAACAGGTCTAAAATTAGTAGGCAAATTGATTAGGTCTTTGACACTTTGGTCCTAATTCAATACTGCATATTCTCTGCTCACCTAGATATCTCTTTAAATACCTGAAACTGTGTTTAAGACGTGCACTTGCTTGCTCTGATTGTAAAGGTAAAAACATGAGCGTTTAATTGTTCTCTTTTAGTCCAGTCCTAATTTTTTTAATTGTCGCCTAGATTTTTCTCCTTTAAGTACCTTAGGATGGTCTAGAACTACCCAAATTAGAGGTCCTAAATACCTCAGGACCACAAGGAAGGGATGGGTAGTGCACGCATAAGGTTGCTAGAACGCTTTAGGCTATGACCAAGGGGAGGGAAGTGGGTAGTAAGGATATGATGACTGCGCGCTAATGTCACGTGTAGCCCTTCATTGAGGAGTGATTACCGGGCATTGCATGTGTGTGATCCTGTAGGCTAACCAACCTAGGACCCCTCTTTCCCAATTCCTATGTGTTTTAAATGAACTTCCTTTTCTTTACATATATATGCAAGTTGTTCAAACCTCTCCTTTACTTCCATTACCTGAATCATACATGTGTTTATAATGTGAAAACATGCCTTTATTTGCGAATATGTGTTGAAATTATTTACTTGTAAAATGACTAATTCACATAGTTTATGTTCGTCCGGGACCCACCGTTGTAGACCGCGAGGGGTGCCTAACACCTTCTCCACAAGGTTATTTCGAGCCCTTACTCTAATCTCTAGTAATGCAAATTAGTTCATGAGTTAATCTCTCTAGGTGCCCTAACGCACCATAATCCGTTAGGTGACGACTCTTCAAATACCCAATTCCCAAAAGGAAACGTGTTGTTCCCCCATGAATGTCGAAACCCAGACTTTCTCATCGAAAAGGGAAAAAAGGGGGCACAACAACTGGTTGTGAGATGTGTATAGGAATGGTTGATGTAGTGCATGACTAAGCTGGAAAAATTGTGCAACAGTCTGAAGTTGGACCGCTGACAACACTCTATTTTCCGCGGTCAGTGATGGTCAGTTCGCGGAGGCATAATTTGATGGCATAAGCGTGATTGAAAAATCCAAAATGAGACTTCTCTGAAGTTTCATCCGCGTCCGCGGTGCAATTTTTTGCGATCAACGGTGCCTTTCCACGGCCGCGTGGCATTTTTTGCTCTCAACGGTAGTCTCAGTGAAGCATCCCTGTTGTTCATCATAAGCGTGGACCGTGGTGATTTTCTGCGGCCACCCAGGTAAGTATTGTGGATCCAAGGGTGTTTTCTATAAATATGAGATCATGAAGCCTTTTACCCTTTTCGATCTTTTCTCTCTCAAAGCTAAAATTGCATTGTTTATCTGAGCCCTAATCTTCACAAAACACAAAATTAGAGTCTATTTCATCACACATTACACATATGGTAATTTCACTCCTTTATTATTCTTTAATTTTGTACTTATTTCTCTTTTAATTGTTAGTTTTTACTTCTTCTTCTTCTTCTTCTTTTCTTTTAATTTTGACCTAGGGTTAATTAGTGTAATTAAATTAGGCTTAAATAGTTAGGGTTGATGACTTAATAGCTAGTTGGGGTTAATAGTATAGATAATAACCGCAAATGCATGAAAAATTTGAAACCCTAGGTTGACTTGGGTTGTTTTTGAATTCCGCGACTACGGATATTTGTCCGCGGTCAGCGTTCATGAGGTAAACTTTAGTTTGGAAGCTTTGAAAACTGCGGTCAGCGGTGGCAACTTTTCCACTGCTGACTGCGGTCCAACCTCCGCGGTCGCGCTGCATTTCTCGTGGCCAGCAATGTGCAAGTTCAGAGAAGTACATAATATGCGTCCGTGGCCATGCCCAATTTTCCACGTTCACTGATACCATATAATTAGAGAGTGAGTAATTTGATCCCCACACCTCCGCGGCCACGCTGCATTTTCCGCGGTCAGCGGTGCTCATGTCGCGACCGCACTCCTTTTTTCACTGTCAGCGGTCTGCAACTTTTTCAAGCACTGTCAACTGTTCTTCTGTTTTTCTTCATTGCTTCTTCTAGCACCAGTACTAACAATTTTCCACTGATTATGTTTGCAGACAATGGTTAAATCTAGAGGTGGCGGTAAGAAACAAAAGGGGAAAGGAGAGTCCTCCCGGGGTAGGGGACGAGGACAAATTAAGTTAACCCCAGCAATATGAAAATCAATTGGGAAAATGAGGAAAAACATTAGAGCTGCAAATAGAGCTGCATCCCACTCAGAGGGAAGTGACTATGTCCCCTCCCGGGAGGCCTCAGAGGGTGAATCGGTGCCCACACATGTACCAGACTTCTTGGGGAGATTTCATTTGACAGACCCTACACCCCTAGCCTCTCTTATTGCTCATGTTTCTTCTAAGTCATCTGATGGCTCAGTGGAGAGTAGTGAGTCCTCAGCTTCAGCCTCACCTACAGCTTCATCACCTGGACATGATCCCATAGATGTAGATGTCCAGGTACCGGATGACGGGAGAGGGGGTGATACCCAGACCGAAGGTGTGGAAAGGACAAGAAACCCGAAGGTGTGGCAATAGAGGTTTGTCAATGAGCTGGCACATCACAAATTCAAGGAGTGGTGACCTCAAAAGTCACTCATACATGAGCGTCGGTTCATAGAGTGGGATCTTCTTCCCCACAACCCTAATGTGAAGCAGCATTTCAATGAAAGAATTGGGTGGGAATACTTCACTAGCAAGGTTTCGGATGCTAATGAGCACACAGTCAAGGAATTCTACGCCAATGCCTCCCACATCAAAAGGGGCACATTTGTGACTAAAGTGTGGAACCTGAAGGTCAAGTTTGATGGGAAGACTCTGAATGATTATCTCGGATTCAATGATGACAATGAGTCGCTATACTTAGAGAACGTGATTGTAGATGAGGTAGCTTGCCCGTGGTTGGCATTACTATTGGCTTTCCCGGATACTACTCCAGCTTGGTTGGCAGGTGGGGTTCCTATCTACAGGAACACCCTGAACTTTAAGGCAAAAGGTTGGGAGACATTTGTGTACAACATACTAGACCCCACTACTCACGATAGTGACATGCCAGTTTCCCGGGCGATTGTAGTGACGGCTATCATGGCAGGATTCCCGATCAATGTCAGAAATATCATGTCTAGGGTGATTACTAGAGTGGTCAACGAGGGTGATAAATCTTACCCCTTTCTGAATTTCCTCACCATATACTTGGAAGATCAGGAGGTAGAGAAAAAGGATTACGATATCAAGGTGAAGCCCAAGAAGCCCTTCTCATGGTACAACCTTTAGGGTCCTGGCAACCCCAAATCCAAGGGCAAAACTACTATTTCTACTGGCTGGTCTGAAAAGCCAACAATGATAGTCACTACTTCACAGCCTCCCACTGCCATACCAGATCTTGCCCCCGGACCATCTACTTCTATGCCTTCCTCAGTGCCCTCCTCATCAGCATACCCTATTGATTGTTCATAGGTTGAACCAAACACTCTCCAGCATCAACAACTGGATGTAGGCAGCAACTTCTAAGCTGTCTGTACTATCCAGTTCAGTGGCAGCACAGTCAGTTCCCGCACAGTCCCAAGTGCCATCTTCAGTGGAGGAGTCTCTCAAGGAGCTTCTAGACAACCAGAAGAAGCTCCTAGACAACCAAAAGCTTATCATGGATGCATTTGCAGTTCAAGGAAAAACACTTAAGGAGCTGAGCAAGTAGACAAAGAAGCTGAAAAAGACTCAGGCCTCAAAGGAGTCGGTGAAGCAATTGAGGGGAGAGGTGGAGAAGATGAAGTCAGTTGGCGACTTACCATTGGAGCTACTATTACAAGACCAGCTTCCAGCAGCTTAGACAGAGCAGGTTCAGGAGTAGGAGACTAAGGGAGAGCCCAAGAGGAGGAGAGTGATGCCCCAGGTTGATGATGTGGAGATCGAGCTGGAGGATCCTAAGGGAGGTGCCTCAAGACAGCCACAGAACCCCGAGCTAGGTGATCCAGGGACACAGCCACAGGATCCCATACAGACAGAGGACCCATAGGGAGTTTTCTTTACTCTCTAACCTCTTTTTGATCTTATTTTTGGTTATTTAGCATTAAGGACAATGCTAGTTTTCATTTGAGGTGGTGGTCCTGTTTTGATGATTTGATAGTTGGGTTGTAATGATGATACTATTTTTCTTTATGCTTATTTTGCACTTTTGGTATGTATATAACTTTACCATTTTTTTTACTTTTCATTATTTTTCAATTTCGGTTTGTATATAAAGTTACTTTCTCATGTATATATTCATTCACTCTTATGTATATTTATCTAGATCCCCTATTGTACATATTCAGTTTACTTTCCATATTTTACTTCATAACTTCTTTTGCAATTTTCCTTAATAGCATAGCTTCTTATTTCATGTAGTAGCTTCTTTTATGGTGCGTAGCTTCTTATTTTACTGTGATCAATAAGCCTTTGGTTTTCTTAATGTCATGGTTCTTTCCAAAGATGGAGTTTGTGTGAACCGGGTAGCTCTTCTCGATGATGGATGGCATGACAACCTTCTTAAGGGTTTGAGTCTGTTTTCTTTTTATTTTTGTGTAAATAGTAGCTAGTGAACAATAGTGCCTCAGGAAAAGCTTCACTTGGGCCTAACACATTTACTTTTGACCTTATGGTTAAAAATAAATTAGTGTGTATAGGATGGTGATAGTTGTGACCTTGAGACTCTTGTGTGACTAAACAATCATCGAGTGGTTTCTCGGAACCATTTGTGTTGCTCAAATCTTAGCTAAGGTTGTTGTCGGCCCTCGACTCTGTCTCTTAAACAATCCTATAGCTTGTGTGGTGATGTATTGATTTGCAAGTCCAAGTCTTGTGCCAATAAGTCTAGAACTTGCCCTGAATATTTGTCTAGGCAAAATTCTAAGTGTAACTTGACTTGAAGTGATTATAGGCTCTCCTTGATCCAAATTGAAGCTTGAAAATATCCATAGCCTACCAATAATGATAACCCTAGTCAACCCCATTGATCCATAGCCCTTATTCTTCCAAAAACCATGATACAAGCCTTCATCCATTCTAAAATGATCCTCTCTTGGCACCCGATCTTTCCTTAGCACAAGGCAAAAGCATAAGTTTGGGGTGAGAGACGAGGAACGCAAAAGTGATAAAAGGTACAAAATGAAGAAAAGGAAAGGTAAAAAGAAAAAGAAAGAAAAACCAAAAAGTCAAAAAGAAAATGAACAATGTAGAAGAAATGAAGGGATTCAATAAAAGCAAAGATGAAAGGGTTGGAAAGATTAGAAAGGAGAAAAAAGATTTAAATGAACAAGAAATAGTGACAGTGTGTCTCTCTAGCCCCTAAGGAAAAAGTAAATAACTCAAAGAGTCAAGAAAATATGAGCCAAAATGAAGCAAATGAAGTCCTTAAGGAAAGGTTAAAACCTTCATAGACCAATATATCCTACCCTAAACCAAAAGTCTTCATTACTTTCCCGCAAAAGCCCTATATGATCTTGAGTTGAGTGAGCTTACATTAGTGGTGACTCATATAAGGGCCAAGCTTATGGTACTTAGAGCCGAACTTGTGACCTTCCTTTAAGAGAGATGAGTGTATTTTCCACAATCCTCGTTCTGAGTGCTACAATCTAAAAGTGAGGTTTGCTTATGGAGAGTTGAGGAGTATGAGTTTGGGTTCCACAACAACCAATGTAGTAGAAAAAGTTTCCTTGATGAGTTGAGTCAACTCTTGATGCTTTTGTGTCGCACTAAAGCCATGGTGCTAAAAAGGTTCTGTATTGTTAATAATGCATTTGAGTTGAGGGTAATTGTTAGTCCCAATTGATTCTTGAAGAAGTTACTTTAGGACAGCTGAAATTTTTCTTTCTTTAACTTGAGGAGGTGGGAATTACTTTGTTTGCTTGAGGACAAGCAAAGGCTTAAGTTTTGGGAAGTTGATAACTAAGGATTCTAGCCTATTTTATGCTCCTTTTTGCTTAGGTTTTGGATTAAAAGTGTGTACAAGTATTCTCGAAAGCTAACTTATTGTGCTTGTTTGCAGTGTTTGGTCAAAACGAAACAAGAAAGTCAAAACTAGCTCATAAAGGAGTGAAACCTGCACAAGTTCAAAGCTGAGTCAAAAGGGCGCTGACATCGGAGAAATAGATGCGGACGCGGAGGGTCCACCGCTGAGGCATTCTTGATTACGCTCTTAGCGGTGGAAAGGTTCAGAGAGTTATATTCTGGGCTTAACAGTCACCGTTGCCTGCAGTGAAATTGCGCACCAGCAGTATCTTTTGACGCGGTCGCGGTCAAGTTATCGCCCTCAACGGAAGTGAGAATCAGAGAACTAAAAGTGGAGCTCAAAATTGAAGACCGCGGTCCGCGCTTGCTTTTGCATGGCCGCGGTAGTCATAGCGCTGTAGCGGTTTATTTCCACTGTCAGCGGAATCCTCGTAGGGGTAATTTTGTCCAAAAAATTTAGCTGTGTATAAATAGTTCTTTTTCAGATTTTTAGGTCATCTGTTATTTTGGGGAACACGTGAACATCAACTTTTTGTTATTTTGATTAATTTTAGAGCTTGATTAACCATTAATCTTACATTCTTCTCTTGTAATTACTTTTTATGGGTTATATTTCATCTAAATTTTTGATTTCTTCTTTGATTATGAGTAGCTAAACCCATTAGCTAGGGTTATGTCTCAACCCTAGTGTGGGTATTTAATGGGTCTTCAATTTTAGGGCTTAAATGTTTATAGGTGAATGATATTTGGCTTGATTTAGGATTTAAATGTTGAATTGGTAGTTGCAATCACTAATTTGTGCCTTTTTGACTTAGGCTCTTCTTGAAAAAGAGAGACTAAGTCTAGAAATTCAGGCCAACAAGGAATTGGGGCACATTCAAGATATTGATAGCCCTATTAAAGGTTTAAACCTAGAGATAGTAATACCCGACTTGAGCCAATTTTGCTTGCATTGTTTGAAACCCCAATTGAGCTTGAGAAAGCTAGTTAGGGAAAAGTTACTCAAATTACCGAGAGGTATAGAGTGAGTAGTTATGGGCAATGACTATATCATGATCCCAATTATAATAAATTTGTCCTAAGTTTTAGATCCTGTTAGATATTCACCTAGGTGTAGGTCACTTCCCTAGTGCCCTTATACCAATTAAGAAAATCCTTACAAAAATATCATAATTAGCTTATTTTCCTGCTTCATTAGTATTAAAGTAGAATAGTAAACAAAAAAGAATGTTTTGAGGTGCAAACAAGAACATCGCACATTGCTAGATTCGATAGGAACTCAATTCCAAATCAATATTAGATCTCTATAGATTCGATCCCGACCTTTCGGGTAAAAAGTGCATCGACCGCTCTTGCCACTGTATAGTGGTATAGGGTTGGAGCTGATCAATACTCACTTGGCAAGTCTATCTTGTAGGCATTATCATTGATCTTCTCCAACACTTGGTAAGGGCCTTCTCCTCTCGGCATAAACTTTCCTTTTGCTTGGAGATCTATCCTTCATTAAGTGTACCCATACCCAATCACCAGGTTGAAAGATCACTTTCTTCCTTCCTTTGTTCCTTTTACTAGTTACTTGTTGATATTTCTCCTCAAGTTGTGCCTTGACCCTTAGATGAATCTTCTTCACAGAATCAACTCTCTTTTATGCATACAAATCAACAACAACATCTTGGGAAAGAGAAGTAAAGTCCAAAGGATTCAAAGGGTTTAAACCATATAGAATCTCAAAAGGGGTCATGCAAGTAGAAGAATGCAAAGATCTATTATATATGAATTCAACCATAGGCAATTGTTCTTCTCAAGAAGTATACTTCCATTTCATTATGGCCCTCAACATGTTCCTTCAAGATCTATTGACTACCTCAGTTTGACCATCCATTTGAAGATGACAAGAAGTACAAAACAATAAATGAGAACCCAATCTACCCCACTAACTCCTTCAAAAGTGACTCAAGAGTCTATAATCTCTATCACACTCACTATGATTCTTGGTACACCATGCAACTTAAGCACATTATCAACAAATAAAGTAGCAATATAACTAGCATCATTACTCTTGTGACAAGGAATAAAATGTGCCATCTTAGAAAACCTATCTGCCACCACAAAGATGCTATATCTATCCTTTATAGTCCTAGGCAACCCTAGCACGAAATTCATAAAAATGTCTATACAAGGTGCACTAGAGATGGGCAAAGGTGTATACAATCCATGGGGGTTTGTCCTGGATTTATCACTTACACACTTAAGACATTGACTACAAATATTCTCTACATCATGCTTCATCTTAGGCCAATGGAAATTCTCTTTGAAAATGTCCAAGGTCTTTGCTACTCCAAAAATCCATAAGACCTCCACTATGCGTCTCCCTAACTAAAAACTCTCTCCAATATGACTTGGGCACACACAATATATTTCTTCTAAACAAGAACCTATCAAACTTATGAAACTTCATCAAGCTTTCATCCTCCAATTCACTAGGTCTCCTAAATTGGTCCACATGATCACAACTAGCATAGGCTTCCTTAAAGTCATCATGTAGTGGGTACATTCCTTTCATACTCACAAAATCCATCAACCTAGATATAAGGATATTCATCAAAGAATATCTCCTAGACAAAGCATCGACAACCATATTATCCTTCTCTTGCTTATAGTGGATAACATATGGAAAGGTCTTTTTTAATTTCACCCACTTAGCATGCCTCTTTTTCAACTTACCTTGGCTCTTAATATGTTTAATAGACTCATGGTGAGTTCTAATCACAAACTCCTTAGCCCAAAGATAGTGTTGCGAATTGGTCAAAGCTATCACTAGAGAAAATAACGCCTTATCATATGTGAATTAGTTCAAGCTAGCTCCCTTCAATTTCTCACTAAAGTATGTTATAGATTATTGGTATTGCATGAGTACGACTCCTATTCCTAATCCACTAGCGTCACATTCAATCTCAAAGGTCTTGTCAAAATTAGGAAGTTGCAAAAAAGGTGCAGAACTAAGCTTCTCCTTCAAAAGCCTAAAAGATTCCTAGTGGTTCTCTCCCCAATAGAAGGGTTTGTCTTTCCTAATCACCCCGGTCAATGGACTAGCTATGGTACTAAAACCCTTAACAAATCTCCTATAGAAACTAACTAGACCAAGGAAACTCTTAATGAACTAATTCTCTTAGGTGTTGGCCAATTTCTAATCGCCTTAACCTTACTCTCATCTACTTCCCCACCATGAGCACCGATCACAAATCCCAAGAAATCAACCTTATCAATACAAAATGTACATTTCTTAAGATTGGCATATAGTTTCTCATGCCTCAACATATCAAATATTTGAATTAAATGGTACACATGATCATCAAGAGACTTGTTATAAACCAAAATATCATCAAAGTAGACTATAACAAACTTGTTAATGAATGGTTTAATCACATGATTCATAAGCCTCATAAAAGTACTTGGGGCATTTGTCAAACCAAATGGCATAACGAGCCATTCATATAGACCACAGTTAGTCTTTAATGCCATTTTCCATTCATCCCCCGGTTTAATCCTAATTTGATGGTAACCACTCCTCAAATAAATTTTAGAAAATATGCATGCACTACTAAGCTCATCCAACATATCATTTAAGTGAGGATAGGGTGGCGGTACTTTATCGTGATCTTGTTAATCCCACAGCAATCCACACACATTCTGCAAGTGCCATCCTTCTTTGGAACAAGAATGACCGGAAAGGCATAATGACTTAAGCTTTCTTTTACCAATCCCTTGTCAAGCAATTCCTCCACTTGTCTTTGTATCTCCTTTGTTTCTTCCGGTTTACTTCTATATGCCGCCTTGTTTGGAATTTAAGAATCTATGATGAAGTCAATTTGATGTGCTATTCCCCTCAAAGGTTCATTTTGGAAGCTCTTCCGGGAACACATCTTCATAGTCTAGCAAAAGAGAAGAAAGAATAATAGGCAAAGAAGAAATTAAAGTGTTAGTTGTCAAGACATAATCTTTGGGAACAATACAAACAATAGGCATATCTTCCTCTAGCTCTCTCATATACCCTTGATTTGTCATTATTATTCACACTTTCTCTTTTGTCTTATCGCTTTTACCCTCATTTTTTGATGCACTCTTTTCTTGTGGCAACTTGCTCACATCACTCAACTCTTTGCTCTCATTTTTCTCTCTAAAGTTGTCATTAGATACTCCCTTACTTCTCTCATTCTTTTCTCTCTCATTCTCTCCTTTCTCTTGCTCTCTCAATCTACCCATGATTTTATAATCTTCTTTCACTTGACATAGAGTTAATGGAAGAAGAGTATGTTTTTTCCTCTGTACAAGGAGTATCTATTTATTCTACCATCATGAATAGTTCCCCGGTCATATTACCAACGTCTTCCAAAAAGCATATGATATGCTTGCATTGGAGCAACATCACATAAGACCTTATATTCATATTTTCCTATGCTAAATTTGACCACGGTTTGTTTGATCACTTTGAGTTCACCACACTCATTCAACCATTGCAACTTGTATGGTCGAGCATGCTTCATAATTTTTAGACACAACTTTTCAACCATGATACTACTAGAATTATTGGTACAACTCTTACTATCCCTAATCAATGACCCAATATATTCCCCAACTCTACATCTAGCATGGAACAAGTTTTCTCTTTGCTCAAACTCATATTTTTTGACTGTTGCACCGACCATTCTTCTCACAACATAATTTGACATATTAGGTCTTTCTTTGCTCCCATCATACACTTCTTGATCCTCTTTACTAGAAGGCTCCTCGTGAGAATCCTCATCATTTTCACTATTGGCCAAATAGATTCCACTCTCACTAATGATAATTGCCCTCCGGTTGGGACATTCCGCTATAATATGACCATAGTCGTGACACTTATAATATTTTATAATACTAGTAGAAGTAAAAGAGCGAGACTTAACATTGTTACCTCCTTCCTTAGACTGTACTTTTGGTTTTATCATGTCAAAATATGTCTTGGCATCCTTTTTGTACTCCCTTGGTTTGCCATCCTTAGAAGATGGCTTCCAAGAGTCTATTACTTTTCCCGATGAAGTGTTGTACCTTTTTGACTTGTACGCCTTTTCTTCCTCCAAGTCTATTTCAAATTGACTTGGCGTTTGGAAGGCATCATTCAAAACCTCATACTTGTGAAGCTTCATAGGTGAAGAGACTTCCCTATTAAGTCTCGCAATGAATCGGATCACCATAATTGTCCTCTTCCTCAAAGTTGGCCCTTATGCGAACAAGCTCAAATTCATTGCGGTATTCCCCAATACTCTTTTTGCCTTGCTTCAAAGTGTAAACTCTCTTGAAAAGCTCTTGTTTGTAGTTTTCAGGCATGAATCTTATGTCCATAACACTAATCAACTCTTCCCATTCATCAATCAATGGAATATGAAGTCTTATCCTTCTCATTTCTTCTGAATCCCACCAAGTAGATGCAAAGTCTTCAAATTGGGTGATGGAATACCTAACTCTTTGGGTACTAGAAACTCGATTCGTCCGAAAGATTATCTAACTTTGAACAACCCAACTCAAGTATTGTCACGACCCGGTTTTCTACCCTCGGGAGTCGTGATGGCTCCTACTCGTGAAAGCTAGGCAAGCCGAGTGTTACAGATTTTATTACCCTTTTTCCTTAACCTTTTAACAATTCCAAATTAACATGTGATCAACAGCGGAATAACCACAATAATAAAAGAAATGTGGAATATGAAATCTGATAATTTAACTAGATACTACTACAAAATCCAACATACAACTCTACCCAGAATTGGTGTCACAATGTCACGGACCATCTACGAATACTACAAACAGTGGTCTGAATGGAAAATACAAATCTGTTTCTAAAATACATAAAAACAGAATCGAAAAGATAGAAAGGGACGCTAAGGCCTTCGGACGTTTGCAGGACTACTTTGGGTCTCCGTTCGACTGAAGGCAACAACCTCCCTATGGTCCAAATACTCCAGAACCGGGATCTACACACAGTGCAGAGTGTATTATCAGCACAACCGACCCCATGTGTGGTAAGTATCGAGCCTAACCTCGGCGAAGTAGTAACAAGGCTAGGACAAGACTACCAAATAAACATGTGCAATTATATCATATACAACAAATAATAACAGAAACTAGCAGTTAAAGATGGGAAAGGGGAACATGCTATGAGGGATACCAAGTACTAACAGAATTGCAGTAGAGAAGCACAAAGAGCACCATAATTCAATTATGATCAAGAATAAGGAAAAACAGTAGCAATTGCACGGCATCACCCTTCGTGCTTTTACTCTTGTTCTCACCATAAGAATCAATAGATTCAGCATGACATCACCCTTCGTGCTTTTACCTCACATAATTATGGCACGGCATTATTCTTCGTGCATTATCACTTATATCATGGTACGACATCACCCTTCGTGCTTTTATATTCACAATATCGGCATGGCATCACCCTTCGTGTTATAACTCTCACTCACAAATATCACGCATGGCATCACCCTTCGTGTTTTAACTCTCACTCACAAATATCACGCATGGCATCACCCTTCGTTGCTTTCCACTCTTCTTTACCCAAGCAACAATCACAAGCAATTTGAGCAAGGGAATCAATAAAACTACAATAGAATCTCGGCAAGGGAACAATAGTATAACAAGAATATCCCGACAAGGGAAAACAATCTCATAAATCTCTTCTCGTTTCCATAATCACTTCGCAACATAATTATCAACTTGAGCCAGTGCTCTACAATGCTCAATTACCAAGAATAATTCCATAAGCCTTGTTCAACATTGATAATCATCATATTAAGCATGGACAATACATAACGGAGTCACAACAATCATAGTATAAGACTCACGGGCATGCTTGACACCAACGTATAGATACCCGTCACCACACCTATACGTCGTACTCAACAATTAATACATAGCAAATAAAACAACAACTCCTAATCCTTCAAGCTAAGATTAGACCAAATACTTACCTCAATGCCACGAACACAATCAAGCCTCAACTACCGCTTTACCTCTTGATTACACCACCAACCTGCTTGTATCTAGCCACAATTTACTTATTAACATTAATAAATGCTAAATAAACCAATTCTAATGCATGAAAATAGGTTTTCTAATGATTTTCCCAAAAAGTAAAAAATCGACCCCGGGCCTGCTTGGTCAAAACTCTATGTTTGAACCAATACCCGATCACCCATTCACCCACGAACTCAAATATATAATTTTTTTAAATCGGACATCAAATCGAGGTCCAAATCCTCAAAATTTAATAATCCTAAATTCTACCCAAAATCACCCAATTTCCCATGAAAACCCTTTGATTATGAAATAAAATCATGTAAAAGATGGATTAGATTGAAAGAAATGAGTGAGAAATAACTTACTAATGATTTGGAAGAGTTTGTGCCCTTGAAAAATCGTCCAAAGATGTTTTAGGGTTTGAAAAGTTGGAGAAATAAAGAGAAATCCGTGCAGATGTCGCAATTGTAACCAATGAAATCTGTTGTCTTCGCAAATGCGAAGAAACTGTCACATTTGCAACCCCTGCTAATTCCTGTCATCTTCGCAATTGCGAAGGAAGACATCGCATTTGCGATGGGCAGGCTTCGCAATTCCCACCCAAAGCTGGCATTTGCGAAGAGGGCTTGCCTAGGCTTGGTTCGTATTTGCGACGCCTGGGTCGCATTTTCCAAGCCTGAGAACTTCGCATTTGCGAAGCCTGATCTCACAATTACGAGATCAGAGGCCTGGGAAAAAATACCAGATACCAGCTGAAAGTTTCTAAGTCCAAATACACTTTGTGGCCTATCCAAAACTCACCTGAGCCCTCGGGGCTCCAAACCAAAAATGCACGCAAGTCCAAAAACATCATACTCGTGCGATTAAATCATCAAAATAACATCAACAACTATGAATTAAACCTCAAATTCATGAAATCACTCAAGAACATTTAAATTTCTATTTTCTCAACTATAGGTCCGTTTTATACCAAACGAACTCCGATTCTTACCAAATACCGCAGATTCAACCAGATTATTATTTTAAATTTATACCGGACTTCGGGACCAAGATACGGGACCGATACCATCAAGAAATTGCATCAATTCACTCCTAAAAGCCTTTATATTTTCCAGCAAATAATTTTCTTTAAAAATTATTTTCTCGAGCTTGGGACGTCGGAATTCGATTCTAGGCATACGCCCAAGTCCCATATTTTACATGGACTGTATGAGACTGTCGGATCACGGGTCCGAGTCTGGATCCGCTTACCAAGAATGTTGACCAAAGTCAACTTTAATTAATTTTAAAGGCCAATTTCCTTATTTTACTTAGATTTCACATAAAAGCTTTTTGAAAACGCGCCCGGACTGCGCAAACAAATCGAGGTGAGACAAAAAGAGGTTTTTAAGGCCTCGGAACACAAAATTTACTTTTAAAACGAGTGATGACCGTGATGACCTTTTGGGTAATTGCATTCTCCACCTCTAAAATAACCGTTTGTCCTCAGCAATTCTTGTGTGTTTCCAGTGTGCAAACATGAAGTTACATGAACCAGATAGAAGAACTAGATCGAAGTATCCATCTTTTATTCTAGTTCAATTGTAGTAGGGCTTTTGAGTTTTTCCTTTCAGCTTTCTCTAGAAACATTTGTACTAGGTACTCTGAGTTGTATTATTCAAGTTAGAGTTAACTTGAAGTTGTCGCAACAGCCTGAGGCTGGTTGTCACAAAGGATTAGAGGCAATCCTTAGGTTTACAAGAGTTTTGTAAGCGTTGTTTTTGGCTCAGTGATTTAGTGGAGTGTTGGTAAAATCCTACTAGGAAGTAGGTCGTGGTTTTTTCAACTTTTGAGCCAGGTGTTTTTCACGTAAAAAATACTTATGTTCTTTACTTTCTGCATTTATTATTTTGCAAATGTAGTATAAGAATTACATAGAAGAACCAGGTCCTTCTATAATCTGTGCACGCAAAATAGTGGACACGACACAAATTATTTCCCCTCATCTTGTATGGTATTGAAGTATAAAACATCAACTGGTATCAGAGCGAGTTATCCTTGAAGATAACACCATAGGAGAAGATCAAGATGAGTGCACCACCTGAAAATTGGGAAGGGCAATCCACAACGAGGCTACCACTCTTTAACGGCCGGTACTACTCTTGGTGGAAGTCAAGGATGAGGGATCACATACAGGGAGAGGACTATGACCTATGGGACATTATCACTAATGGTCCCTAGCTACTTTGAAGAAAAATATTGAAGGAGTAGATGTGCAAAAGATAAGAGTTGATTGTTATGCTGAGGATTTGAAGAAATGAGAAAAGAAAGCCAAAGCTAAGAAATTGCTTGTTTATGGACTTGGTCTAGATGAGTACAGCAGAATCCAAGGTTGTTCCACTGATAAGCAAATTTGGGGCACACTGCAAGTGGCCTATGAAGGAACAACTCAGGTAAAGAGATCAAAAGGAACTCTACTGTACTTTCAGTACAAAAACTTTGCTATAAAAGATGGAGAAACCATTCAGGGGATGTACATAAGGTTCATCACATTGACAAATGAACTAAAATCTCTTGGCAGGATTATTCCTGAAGAAGAAAGAGTTGAGAAGATACTTACTAGGGTCTTGCCAATTACTTAGAAAAGCAAGATCACTGCTATTCAGGAATCAAAAAATATTGCTACACTCGCTCTAGATGAGTTTATTGGAAATCTCACTGCTTATGAACTTAGGGACAAACCATGAAAATGGGTATACCTAATAAGGAAAGGAGTTTGACACTTAGAATCACTGAAGGTTCTGATCTAGAAGATAATTAAATAGCAATGATCATAAAAGACTTCAAGAAGTACCTAAGGAGAGGAAAGAGTTCTTCAAGAAGTGAAAACTACAGAAAGGCAAGAGCTCAGAAGAAGCAAACCAATGATGGTTGCTACAAGTTCGGGAAGAATGATCACATGATCAAGAACTATTCTTTGTGGGAAATTGAGTGGAAGAAGGAAAGAGTTGAACGAAGGAACAAGAAGAAGGAACAAGTTCATCCCAAAAAAGGTAACAATAAAGGATCAACCAAGGCTATGGTTGCTCTTTGGAAGATAGCTCAAACGATGATGATGCTGATGAACGAGCACTAATAGGTACTGGAGAATCTGATGAAGAAATTGAGATAAGTGTATTTCATCTCAAAGACAAGAATAAATTTTTGTCTAAAGAAATATTATCTAAATTATTACTAGAGCTGATTGATGAATATGAGCATGTGAATAATGAAAAAGAACAACTGTCAAAAGAATGTGTGATTTTGAAATTTATGTGCAAAAATCTGGAACTTAGGGCTTGTGAAATTGAAAGTGAAATACTATGTTGAAGAACCAGGTTCATGCACTAAAAACAACTATCCTAGGACTTAGATATGAAAATGTAAAATTGAAATTAGGAGCAGGTAAAAAGATAGCTGGTGACACACAACTCACTTTAGAAGAGAATGTAGGTAAACTGAAAGATGAGTTGTAAAAGGGATGAATAGGTAAGAATCTTAAAGGAGGATCTGAACAAGGTCAAGTATAAGCTAGACAGAACTTGTAAATGGAATAGGTTCTCTGATGCACTTTCATGGCTACAAGAACATCATAGTAGCAACAAAAGAGGACTTGGCTTTGAGAACTTTGCACCTATGTGAGATCCCAACAACAAGTACCTCACACTCCCTGAGAATAGAATTTTCACACACTGTGGAAATACTGGTCACTGTTAGAGTGATTATACTGCAAAAGAAAATACAGATCAAAAGAACAATAATTTTGTTCTAACGAAAAATACGCTTCTAAGTTGGGCTAAAAAGAATTTGATTTATCCTTTTGCCTATAGAAAGGGACCTAAACTAGTTTTGGTTCCTAAGACTAACCTTAATTTCTTTTTGCAGGTCCAAGTGAAGGGGAGTAGCCAAATATGGTACATGGATAATGGCTGCTTAAAGCACATGACAGGAAGCAAGAACCAGTTCCTTTCACTTGAGGACCTTAAAGAAGGTAATGTCTCCTTTGGAAATAGAAAGAAAGGTGAGATCATTGGGGTTGAAAAAGTAGCTAAGATTGATTCTCACTCTATTGAGAATTTTTACTTGATAGATGGACTGAAGTACATTCTAATAAGTGTATCACAATTGTGTGATAGAGGTAACATGGTGGCCTTCACCTCTACAAAATGCTTTGTGATTAATCTTACCACTGACAAGATAGTTTTGCAGGAAAAAAGAGTGAATAACATATATGTGGTAGATCTGTCTATACTTTCAAATAATGAACTCACCTTCTTAAGTGTGTTGGACAATTATCCCCTCTTTTGGAACAATAGACTTGGACATGCCGGTCTAAATCAACTCAACAAACTAGTCTTCAAGAACTTGGTGATATGGCTACATAATATTAAGTTCAAGGAAGATGAAGTTTGTGAGGCTTGTGTAAGGGAGAAGTAGGTAAAATTCTCTTTTAAAAAGCAAGAAAATGGTAAGTCCTACCAGGACGATGGCACTAGTCCATATGGATCTACGTGGACTAATGAGAACATTGAGCAGAAGTGGTAAGAGATAATTATGGCGCTTGTTTATGATTATTCTAGGTTTACTTGGATACTGTTATTAACATCTAAAGATAAAGAATTTGACATGTTCACTTTATTTGTTAGAAAAACTCTGAAACAACAAGGTAATCAACTTGCATCAATTAAGTATATTCATGGTACTAAATTTGAGAATGCTAAATTTGTTGAATTTTGTGATGAGTATGGATATATCATATTTTTTCTGCTCTTTAGAACTCCAAAACAAAATGGAGTAGTTGCAAGAAAGAATAGGACATTGGAAGATATGGCTAGGATTATGCTACTTACTAGTAATTGCCTCATAGCTTCTGGGTAGAAGTTGTGAACACTGCATGTTACGTCATAAATAGGTGCATGAATAGACCACTTGTTGAGAAGACTCCCACCTTAGGGCATTTGGATGCAAGTTTTTTGTGCACAATAATGGAAAAAGACTCCTTAGTTAAGTTTGATCCTAGAAGTGATGAGGGAGTGTTCTTGGGATATTCTTCATATAGTAAAGCTTATAAGATTTATAACAAAAGAATTTTGTGTGTAGAAGAAAGTGTACATGTTATTTTTTATGAAACTAACATTCTTTCTAAGAGGCGAGAACAAGATGAAGAAACAATTGGGCTAGTAAGAAACTCAAATAAAACCACAGCCCAGCTTGAAGCTGCACCATGGGAAGGAACAGATGATGGAACATGTCCTTCCACCCAGGGCAACATGACATGGGGAACTGAACATAGAGGAACTGATCCTCAAACCTAGAGGGAACCTATCCATGAACTTGTTCCTCAGCAACAAAACATTAAAGGAACATCTAGAGGAAACCAGTTAGTTGTAAAGGCGTACAAGTATCAAAGTTCTCATCTCATTGGGAACATAATTACTGATCCAACCTCTGGAATCAAAACCAAATCTTCCTTGAAGAACCTCTATTCTTTTGATGATTTTCTATCTCTTATTGAACCTAAAAATGTTTATGAGGTTTTGCACGATGCAGATTGGGTGAATCCAATTTAAGATGAACTCAACCAATTTGAGAGAAGTCAAGTTCAGCATCTGGTACCAAGACCCAAGTACATATCAGTGATTGTCACTAAATGGATCTTCAGAAATAAACTTGATGAAGATAGAACAATTACAAGGAACAAGACAAGATTGGTGGTTCAATGATATAGTCAAGAGGGTGGGCATAGACTATGATGAAACTTTTGCTCCGGTTGCAAGATTGGAGGCAGTTAGACTCCTAATAGCCTTTGGTGATTACATGGAATTTACTCTCGATTAGATGAATGTCAAGAATGCCTTCCTCAATGGCTATCTAAAAGAAGAAGTGCTGGCCAAGCAACCTCCTATCTTTGAGAGCAAGGAATGTCCTGATCATGTGTACAAGCTTGACGAGGCACTTTATGGGTTCAAGTACGCTCCAAGAGCATGGTATGAAAAACTATCTAAGTTCTTGCTCGATCATGCTACAAGAAAGGTAAAATTGACAATAGTTTGTTCTTGAAAGAAAAAGGTAAAGATCTCTAGGTAGTTCAAATATATGTTGATGATATAATCTTTGGAGCAACTAAAGACAGGTTAAGTAAATAATTTGCTAAGCTAATGAAACAAAATTCAAATGGAATTATGATCCGTCAGCAGAAGTATGTGAAAGAATTGCTTAAAAGGTTTAAAATAGAAGATTCCAAAGAAATTGACACTCCTATAGCAACAACCACAAAATTGGACTTGGATGAACTTGGTTCATCCGTTGATAAGAAGATATATAGGAGCATTATTCGCTCCTTGTTATATCTCACTGCTAGTAGACCTGACATTATTTTTAGTGCAGGATTTTGTGCTAGATTCTAGGCAAATCCAAAGGTGTCTCACTTGACTGCTATCAAGAGGATCTTGGGATACCTGAAAGGCACCACTGATTTATGCTTATGATATCCAAAAGGTAGTATTTTCAACTTAGTGGGATATGTTGATACTGATTATGCAGGTTTTCTTGTTGATAGAATAAGAACTTCAAGTATATCACACTTTTCTTGGCTCATGTCTTGTGTCTTAGGCCACCAAAAAGTAAAATTTTGTGGCATTGTCTACTGATGAAGCTAAGTATGTGGTCGCTGCCTCATGTTGTGCTCAATTTTTGTGGATCAAACAGCAATTAATGGACTTTAAAATTGATGTAAGTTTGTATCCCTAATGTTTGTATAACACTAGTGCAATTAGTATGACCAAGAACCCGGTTCATCACAAAAGAACTAAGCACATAGATATTAGACATCACTTTTTTAGGGACAACTATAAGAAAGGTTTGATTAATGTGGAATTTTTTGCTACTGACAAACAAATTACTGACATCTTCACAAAGCTCTAAGTAGATATCACTTTGAAAGGAACATGTTAGTGTTAGAGATGATTAAGATCACCTAAAGAAATGAGTTCTAACTCAATAATTGATCAGATAATTTATAAATTTTGCAAATAACTAGATTAGATTTTGCTCAGTCTCATGCTTTTATCAGTATACTCTTGTGCCATGTGCTAAAATATCTCACTAATCTCTACTGGTATTATCCTATTTTCTTGGAAAAACTCAAACTTACACAAGAGAAATCTCAGTGAAAAACCTGATTCATCAAGATTACAGGGTATGTATTCTCCACTTCGCATATTCTGAAATAACTATAATTGGAACATGATTAAAATGGAGTCCCATTTAATCTCAATCTCCTTCAAGCCTATCTGTTACAAACGAACTAGTTTCACCAAAAGAGTCCCATGCACCATAATTGCCTAGAATCTAGGGAAGAGTCCAACGTCTATTCAAACTGACTTTCCCAGATTGATTAGACTTCTGAACTTCAAAAAGTAGTCTCTACCCACTCCAACTCTCCTTCTTTAATTCGACTAGACTTTAATCATTTCTTCACTTCTAATATTTGAAGAAAATTCAAGACTCTAAAAAGAAAAATTCTTTCAACCTTCTTATTTCTCTTCTACACTTATCAAATGGCAAACCCTTCTGAAAATCCTTCTTCACCACCCAAAGAACCATCACCCACACCTTCAACCACCCTTACCTCCAAGAAAGGATGAGTAAAGATGCGTGCTCGTAAAAAAGTGGCCGGTAGTGAACTATCCAAGAAATTAAATGAGAAATTAAAAGCCAGTCAAGTAGAGGAACCCCAAAAATCAGAAGAATCTTTCAAGTCTCAAACTGAGGGGGAAAACCTGTTTCGTCTGCAACAGAATAAGTAACTTCTGGGCTAAATATTACGTATGATGTAATTTTTGATGTGGCTGAAAGTCTAGAAAACATATTTGTTCTTGTTGCTACTATTGCTGGTATGGATACTATCGAGTCTGGTAAAATTGGTGGTAAAAATAAAAATATAAAAAAAAATAAAAAAAAAAATAAAGTGAGGATGTTAAAGAAGATGTCAAGGGAAAGGGAGAAGAAGTAGTGGTTGAATCCTCACCCACTCCTATTGGTTTGACTGAAGAAATAGAGGTAATGGTGATATGGAGTGAGGAAGCTGTTGAGGAGGAAGTGAGTTATAGAGAAAAGAAGGAGGCAGCATGACTGGAGATGAAAGTCCAGCGGAGGGGCTGGTTAGGTTGAGGAAGAGGTTACAAGAACCTATTACATATATGAATGAACCCCTCCAAGACCTACTAAAAAGGGTGTCTGATAGTTGAATCCAAAGAAGAAGAAAAGCTCAGAGTTAAAATCTCTGGAACTACTATGGGAGGCAAAAAGAGAAAGTAGAGAAATGTTGTCTCTTCTATCCATGTAAAGACTCCTCCCACAAGAGGAAGAGCTACAAGGAGTCAAAGGAAGCAAAGTGAGGCTAATCTCGAAAAGGCCTTAGTTGAGAGCAAAAGGAAAGTTGCTGAAAAGGGAAAGAATAAAGTGGGTGAACCAGTTAAAAATATTAATATTAAGGAGATAGACCCGGTCCTTCATGATGAGGGCGAGGCAGAAGAGGTGGAGGTTGTGACTCCAAAAACAAAGAAAAGAAAGACTTCAAAAAAGAAGTCCTCTGCAAATTTGTTGATACAGAACCATATACCTTGGCAAAGAGAACCACTTCTACAAGGAAATCAAGAAAAGTGCAAGTAGTGGAAGAAGAGAGTGAGGACAAAGAGAAAACCGATGAAGAACATGACAATATGGTGAAATTTGGCAAAAGAATAATTTTGAAGGGTAGACTCCTTAGAGATTTGGAGGAGGAAGGAATGGTGCTGCTGCTGGAAAAGCTAGAATTTCAAGGCTAGAAGGACATGGTCCTTCAGTTGGAAGGAAAATTAGCCCGAGCTAAAATTGTGGAGTTCTTGGCAAATTGTGAAATCAAGAGTGGAAGAGTAGCCAGTGTAGTGAAAGGGGTGAAAGTGAGCTTTGACGACAAAGAACTAGGAGAAATTCCAGGGGTACCTGCTGAAGGGTACAATGATTACAAGAAGTTAAAATGGCCAAGACTTGAAAATCTACCTACCTCACTTGCCATCACTAAGAAATTTGTTGACAGGGACTTAGATCTACATCCCAGGGCTGTTTATAAGAGTGAAATGAAGTCTGCCCATAATGTGCTATTTGAATTTGTCAACAAGGTTGTTTTGCCCAGGCAAGAAAGAAGGCACATTGCAACTTTCATAGACCTGGTCCTCATGGAGTGCCTAGATAATGGGAGGCAGATCAACTGGATAGGGTTTATAATCAAACTCCTTGGTAAGGTACTTTCTGTCACTAAAACTCATGTCGTGCCCTATGGATTATTACTCACTGTTGTGCTTGATCACTTCAAGGTTCCCCTCAAGAAATGGGATGTTAGCACAAGTAAAGATCACTTTGGGACCAATACTTTAGTTGCCTGTGACTATGAAGTCTTTATTGTTCCCAAAGAACTTGGTTCATCCAAGAAAGTGCCTGTGAATAGCAAAGTGAAAGCCTTGATGCAAGTGAGTGGGGCTAAGGATGATAAAATTGAGAGGTTGAAGAAGAGACTGGCTGAAGTAGAAACTGAGAGGGATGCTTTCAGGTATGAGCTTGCAAAGGAGAAAGTGAAGAATTATGGCATTCTTCATGACATGTTGAAGCTACTTCTGGCTAGAAACCAAGAACCTAGTCCTTCCTAGCCTTAAAATCTCCCTAGCCTAGTTTTAAAAACCAGTGATCCGAATAGGATGTTTTTTTTTCTTTTTGCTCATGGTGTAGTACTTTTATTTCCTTCTATGCTTTATGGTTGACTCGTATCAATGATAATCACTACTTTTTGCTCTAATTGTTTGTTGATATTTCTTAGATGGCTAATATCCGTAGAAGTGTTACTTGAATCCATGATTGTATTTGAAGTAGCCTTAGTGACCATGAGTAAGATCTGCTATAATCTAGTTATATAACTTAATTATGTAACTTTTTGATGATGCCAAAATGAGGAATATAGGTTGGGCGTTTGCTTTGGACTGTGATGTTTATAACCTAATGAACCCAGTCTTTGATGATTTGTGACTTTAAAATAGAAAGTGCTCTAACATTGTATTGATGTTGAGCTGAACTGAAATAGGTTTCATGCTTATGAAAAACATAGAGTTTGTCACCATCAAAGAGGGGAAATTTGTTGCCCTGAGTAAGTTTGTTTTTATGATTGATAAAGGAATACATGCAATGAACCAGGTCCATACACAGTGTACACAGGGCACGGGTAAATTCAAGCACAAGGCATACATGTAAAGGAGATAAGCATAAGTGGTTATACCTGATATCTCCTAAATGAAAAATGTTGCATAATTGATAGGAGCAGGACTCCTTACTTGAAGAGAACTCTGTCCTAGATAAGGGAGTAGTTAGAAGTTGAAGATAACTAGAGCTCTTCCACCAAGGAAGAGCATATCATTAGAACTCTAGTTAGTCCTATTATACTAACTCTATATATTTCAGGATGTTCTCTTTTACAGGTGACGCACAAACGCTGAAGTTAAGCAAGAAATAAGAGCAAAATAGCAAGGCATTTTGTAAGCAATTCCTGTGTGTTTCTAGTATGCGAACCTGAAGCTATATGAACTAGATAGAAGAACCAGATCCAAGTGTATGTCTTTTATTCTAGTTCAATTGTAGTAGGGCTTTTGAGTTGTATCTTTCAGCTTTCTCTAGAAGCATTTGTACTAGGTACTCTAAGTTTTATTTTTCAAGTTAGAGTGAACTTGAAGTTGTCGCAACAGCCTGAGGCTGGTTGCCACAAATAGTTAGAGGTAATCCTTAGGTTTACAAGAGTTTTGTAAATGTTGTTTTTAGCTCAGTGATTTAATGGAGTATTGGGAAAAAATCCTATTGGGAAGTAGGTCGTGGTTTTTCACCTTTTGAGCCATGTGTTTTTCACATAAAAAATACTTGTGTTCTTTACTGCCTGCATTTATTATTCCGCAACTGTAATGTAAAGAACACATAGAAAAATCAGGTCCTTCTATGATTTGCGCGCGTGAAAAATTAAACACCATATAAATCACCCCTTCTCGTGTGATGTTGAAGTATAAAATATCACAATCCTTATTTGCCTGTCACAACTTTTGTTGGACCAGTTGATTAACATTTGGCCGAGGGTTCATTAAAATATTATAACGACTTTGACACCAATAAATCCAAAATATAGGTGACTAGATAGAATCCCAATGTCAAAAACATCCATTACATGTTAATAAATACAATACAGAATAAAAGCATCTAAGGCATAATATCTTGAAAATAATTCCGAGTAAATATTTGGATTGACATATAATTATTTTAATGAAAATAAAATAAAGAGTAATATCTGGTTATTACCAAATAGAGTAAATACAAATTATTTGTAACTATATTTTGGAATAATTTCAAATGAGATTAGATGAAATCTAATAATGGTTTCAAATTCCCAAAAGAAATTTTAAAAAGGTACTTTTCTTTTTTTCCTTCTTCGAAGTCTAATCCATATTCGTTATTAGCATTCTTGATAATATCGTATTCATATAGTATCAACCAATTATAGTTAACGTTTAATGTTCGTCACCATTAAATTCTACTCGTTTCAATTTAGATAATGTAGTTTAACTCGTCACGGAGTTTTAGAAAAAAAAAAGGACTTTTAAAATGTGTGGTCTTAAAAACTTAAGGGGTAAAATCTTTGTGGGCCATGACATTTGTCCGGTTATAAAAGCCTCTCATTAAGGGTAAAATTGGTAAAATGAAGAGTTTAAAGTTGAATTATTTTCAATTGGCGAAATGGCTTCCTGGCCACTTAAACTTGTCGGGTTTTAATAGCCGATACATAAACTTATAACTTTCCCATTTGAACACTCGAACTCGTTTTTTCCATAACTAATAAACACATTTGACCATTGACCATGCCCATGTGGCGTCAGTTGGTCCTAATCAGCAGCCCGCGTGAGGAACACGACGCACATGAGCGTGAAAACCCCATTCCCAACGCCCAACAGTACAAAATACCCCCTTCCTCCATTTTTAAAAATCTGAAGCTTCATTTTCAATTTTTTTTTCATTTTTCAGACCGTGAAAATGGTGGAAAGTTGTATATTTTATCATTGTAGAGTTGAAGCTAAGTTTTGAACTTCCCCATAACTTCCCCTTCCAAGTTCGTTGATTGAAATCCTTCAAAAGCTTTCCGTACTCCTTCTGGATGTTCAAGGTGATGGTAACAACCCTGTGGAGGAACTCGGATGTTCGGATTCTCTCTGAAATTCCAAGCTAGAAAGACGACACACAACGGCATGCCGACAGTGATCTTCAAAACAAGAGACTACTATGTCATCATGGCGGTTCAATGTAAGAGGACAATTGTTGGTCGATTTCTGAAGACCCAACTCCGAATTATAGGTCAAGATTCTCTAAAAAAATTCCTTTGAAGGGATCTGCAAGAATTGGAGTTTATGATAAATTAAATGTGTTTCTCAGCTTCACTAATGATGAAGATTACAATTTTGTTCTATATAAGCGGGTGATTGAAATTGAAGGTCTGCAAATGTAGTTGCAGAAGTGGAATCCAAAATTTAAGCCTGAAGAAGACCTACCTACCAATAGATCATGTCTGAGTCCTGCTGCTCAGATTACTATTTCATATGCATAACTGGTCTTATGTCAAACATATTCTTGAAGAAGTAGGGACTCCATTGAAGCTTGATGTGGCGACCAAACTATGAACATACCTAGTATGGCGAAGGTAAGCATGAAAATTGATTTACTCAAACCTTTAATCGCCAATGTTTGGGTTGGAGATGAAGATGATGATTTGCCTCTTAAAGATTCGTTCAGCGCATTGAATATTAAGACATACCCAAATTCTGCAAACATTGTAGGAAATTAGGGCACTATCTTGTTAACTATTGAATCCTTGAAATAAAAAAGCTGGAAGAAAAGAAGGAAGAGGAACGAAAGAGTAACATGGAAAAGGATCAAGCTGAGCCACCTGTGAAACAAAATAATGAAAAGTAGATAGCCATTGTTGATGAAGAAAAACGCTAAAGCAGTCAAAGAGAAGGAGTTGATGCTTGACTTTTCGCGCCCTTACGTGTAAGACATCCATTGGTCATTTGTTGACTGGATGAACACGTATGTGTATGTGTAATACACGCGCACATGGTCAATAGTCAGATGTGTTTATTAGTTATGAAAAAAATGAGTTCGAGTGTTCAAATGGCAAAGTTATAAGTTTATGTATCGGCTTTAAAAAACCCAACAAGTTTAAGTGCTTAGGGAGCCATTTCGCCTTTCCAATTATAGAAATATATCATTCTTTTTGAAACAGACTAATAAAAAAATGTGTCGTCTAAATTGAAATAGAGGGAGTATATAACGGAGGGGGAAGTGCACGATAAGCCACTAATAACACATGTATTTACTTTTAAGCCACTTTTTTAAAATGTCTTTAGTTTTTAGCCACTGCTTTAATAAACTTTACCTGCCCGGATGAAAACACCCTTATGCTCATAAAAGTTCAAGACTAAGTGTCCTTAACTTTTGAACTTGCAATTCTAAGTTCAGGACTTCAGGACTACATGTCTTTAACTTTTGAACTTGCAACTCTAAGTTGAGGACTTCAGGACTACATGTCATTAACTGTTGAACTTGGAACTCGAAGTTCAGGACCACCTATCCTTTAGTTCTGTGCTTGTAACTCTAAGTTAAGGACTACTTGTCCTTAACTTTTGAACTTGTAAGTCTAAGTTCAGGACCTATTGTCCATAACTTTTGAACTCGTTAGTCTAAGTTTTGGACCAAGTGTCCTTAACTTTTGAACTTGTAACTGTAAGTTCAGGACCAAGTGTCCTTAACTTTTGAGCTTGTTAGTCTAAGTTCAAGACCTATTGTCCTTCTTTTGAGTTTGTTAGTCTAAGTTCAGGACCTATTGTCTTAACTTTTTGGTTTCTTAGCCTAAGTTCAGGATTTATTGTCCTTAACTTTTGAGCTTGTTAGTCTAAGTTCAGGACCAAGTGTCCTTAACTTTTGAACTTGTAATCTTAAATTCAGGACCAAGTATCCTTAACTTTTGAACAGAGACATAGTCTTTGCGTGCTAATTCAACATATTTGTTTGCCTATCTGCTTGCAGTGGAATCTGTTCCACACACTGAGAACGCTTGGATTCTTGGGGATCTTCTTACTATTCGTCGGACACAGAACCCTCTCACATCTGGCGTGCACATCTGCCAAGTTGAAATCTGCCTGATTTAGATAGATTGATTTTGTTGAACCTATAAATGCGAATAAAGTGTTCACGGGAAAGGGGCTAGCTATCTTTAAACTTTTTGTAGGAAAAATTATTTATGATATAACTATATCGAATTTTCAGTCCACAGATTGTGAAAAATTCAATTTTGCCATTTTACCTTGCAAGTAGTATGTTGATGTTGAGGTGCCTGTCGTTCTCTTGGTAATGAGAGGAGAGGAGTTTGGGAAAGTTTGATCGGGAGAAAAGGTTTTGAAAATTTTGATAGAGGGTTTGGGAAGGAAAAGAGATAGAAGAAAGGGTACACTGTCTTTTCATATTAATTTTAATAGACTAGTAGTTACTTTTGCTCAGCATTAAAAATGCAGATAAAAGTAAATACCACTTTAAAAAGAGGCTACCCTACGCAATTTTTACTATAACGGAGGAACTAGTGACCCATCCTTTTAAAATCATGCTATCAGCCCTGATTACACCAAGTAGTTATTTCATGAGGATTTTTATTTTTGTGCTTCGATGGATGAGTTAACCCAAATGTGCGTTACGTTGTTTATAAGTACTAGTTTTAACATACGCGCGTTGCGCGTGTCCCTCGTGTTAATGAAAAGTAAAATTTTATAAATAAAATAAATAGTATTCAAAAATATGTTTATGTTATTATATAAAATTAAGAGTAGTTCTTCCTTAGGAGTTTGATGTAGTCTAATAGTTCTTCCTTCAGTAGTTTCTCTTGCTTGCTTTATTGTACAAAAAAAGTTATAGGAGTAGCGTTTGATTGAAAGGTAAAAAAATCATTCAACTTTACTTGAGGACTTGGGTACGTACATTGCATGTATATTTCATGTTACTTATTAAAAAATTTATGTAAAATAGTTTACCAACAATTAATTTTTGTTTATCTTTACTCATTTTACGGTACTGCTAAAGCTGTAACCTTATTCTATTAATAACTTATTAATCATATAGGCATCCGAACTCGATTATTATTAACAATTTTTATATATATTTTTTGCTCAATTATTATCTTATTTTACCTAAAAGTTCTTTCTAAAGTACTTTTACTCGCGACCAATTACATATATATGTTCTTTTTATATTCCTATTTTTGTGTACAAAATATATATTGATTAACTTATTCTACCATTTAAAATAATGTCATATTTAAAAAAGATTATCATTTGATTATTTCTTAATATTTAGACAATAAAAATGGACAAAACTTGTAAGTATATTTCAAATTCTACGTCCTTATTGTTAAAAGAAAATAGAATGTCACAATTACTTTTTAAAGTCTAAATTCATGCCACCTTAATATGAATTATCATTAATGTTTTCATTTTTTTTAAATCAAAACTATGACTTAAATGCACTATTTCTTACGTGCCTTTTTAAATATTAGGCATAAAATTGATGGATCAGTTATTTACTTTAATTTTATTTAAAACACACGTTATTTTTTTTTCCACAGAATATATATCCATGAAAGCAACATGTAAGAATTATAATTATGTGACATATATAATTCAAATAAGGAAAATATTTAAGTTAAGTAAAGTTTTAATTGACTTTAAAGTCCTAAATTTTAGGGTTTCCTACCTAGTTCAATGGAAAATAATTTAATAACAAAAATTTTAGTCAATTTCAAGAACTAAATATTAGGAGAATAATTAAATGACTATTTTGTCTAGTGTGAACTCCAATTTTAAAGGATAAAAAAGGCGAACGACATTTCGCTAAGGGCCTTCGTGCTTTTAATATAGTATAGATATAGATTATATCTCAACTGAAAAATAAAAATTAAATCTAAATTAGTATCATCCTATTATTTCTCTTTATAAATTTACGACGACTTTTATGATTGCCTCTCAAAATTACATATATTTTTTCTTTTTGGTACTTCCTTTACATCAAGAGTTTCAGATATTTCATGAGGTTGCAAATGAAAATAGACTTTTTCAAGAGGAAAAAGGACAAAATAAGATTACAATGTAATCTCACTCATATTTGTTAAATCTCTGAGGAAAGAAAAAACAAAAAGAAAAATTGACCTTTTTTTTAATTCATGCTAAACTGCATTTAATTGAGAAGTCTTTAGCGAAATATAAATACCCATGCTTGCTTTTGCATTTTCTACACCTCTTTAGTGAAATCAAGCTTTGAAAAGGTTAGGGGTAAATTATCCTTCTCTTCCTCTTTCTTTGTGATTTTGGGTAGGATTTTTTGGTTGTATTGGGTTCTAAGAATTTAATCTTGATTATTTATTTGATTTTTTGGTTCATTGACATGAAACATCTGCAACATGAACATTCAATCATGTGATATTATTTCTAAAGTGTGGCAAGTCTGGTTTTACTGGCTTTGTTTGAAAAGGACCGACTTCTTATTAATCTCTTTCAAAAAGATTGACATCTTTCAATATTTATTTAATAAGACGCATTTATAGCCACACATAAGGGTGTTCAAATCGAACCGGAAAATCACACCAAACCGAAAAATCAAACCAAATCAAACCGATTAAAAAACCCGACTAGGTTTAGTTTGACTTGGTTTGGTATTGAATAAAAAAATCCGAACCAAACCGACATATAAATATATAAATTTTATTTATATTTTTAAGAGTTTATAGTGATTTTTCTTTAGAAAATGTAGAAATATTTGAGATCCTCTCATGTATTAACCCTGAAAGCGTAAATTAACGAAAAATTATTGTTGGATGACTAAAAAAATAACTATCATGTATTACTAAAAAAATTCTCCCATTAGAATATTTAAATAGATCATATGTTTGTTTATTTTTTCCATATTTACTAAACATGTATTCACTTATCAAAGTTTTATCTATAATTTTAGCAAAGTAAGATTGAAGTAATATTCATGTAACAAAAAAATTCGAAAACCCGTAAAATCCGACAAAACCGAACCAATCCAAACCGATATAGTTGGTTTGGTTTGATTTTGGTAAAAACCGAACCAATCCAAAACGATGTACACCCCTAGCCACACATATGTTATGGCATATTTCATATCTCGAGTTTTAAAAATTTTACAGTCACACAAATAATATGACTTATTATCTCCAAAGTTTTCCTTTCTTCATTAAAGTTTGTGTCAAGTCTAACTAAGATAATATTTTTTTTTTAACTGAGAGAGTAACTCTTTTTACCCATTTTGACTTCATTCTTAAACATAATCAAACATATTTTTCTTCATCTTTAATAATTTCTTTTGATTCTTTTAATTCAATACTTCAATATTAATTTAATCTCTCTGTCTCTTTGTGGTTACAATAAAGTCTCAATAAAAGAAATGGCATCAATGACGAAGGGATTGTTGCAGAGTCCTGAATTGCATAAGGTACTCACTGTTCTTCTGCATATTTCCCATCTATTTCATTTCTTTTGTTAACTTATTAGTATTATATATATCATCCATTTTTTCTGCTAAGTACCTTCTGGAGACTTCTGTGTATCCACGTGAATCAGAGCTTCTCAAAGAACTGAGGGCTATAACTGCAAATCATCCACGGTACTTTCCCTGTACATTCTCTTACTTTTTATTTTCCGATGTAATCCCACAAGTCGGGTCTGCGGAGGATAATGTGTACGCAGACCTTACCCTTATCTCAGGGGCGGATGCACACTTTCTCAAGCGGTATTTGCGACACCGCTTTGTCGGAAAATTTTACTAAAAATATGTATTAATATTGTACGGAAACGGATAAGTAAGAAAAAATGACACCACTTGACATAAATTGTATCTTGGTGTGTTGGTTTATGCTTGATTTTTGCTCTAAGAGATCAAAGGTTCAAACCTCAACTAGCACATTTTTCTTTTGTAAATATTTGAGAGAGCCTTTGTAGTTAAAAATTGTGATGAAGTAGAATTGGACTCAAAATCTTTTTTAACTTAAGATTCAACAAAGCCAATAAACTAAGGTTATTTATTGTCTAAAAGTATAATAACCAAAGTAACATTCTAGTTCTTCTATAAATTTCGACACCGCTTACAAAAATTCCTGCATACGCCCCTGCCTTATCTAGGGGCATATTAATAGGCTTAATCATGAGACACGTGAACTTATGGTCTTTTCTTAAACTTAGATATTTTATGTACATATTTTTTGAAATTGGTATAATATTAACTGTTGGCACCCATGCTCCAAGAAAGTTGAATGATGCACTTGGTTGAATATTAAATTATTAACAACGAGGTATAGAGATAAAATCCCAATAAATATATTTTTTTTCTCTTTTTTTAGTAGTGCACCCAAGTACTAAAAATCCTAGATCCGCCTCTGTCCTTATTTATAGGCATTGAGGTTGTTTTCGATAGACCCCTCAGTTAGTGGCGGAGCCAGAATTTTTATTAAGGGAGTCAAAATATAAAGAAACAAACTCACCAAGAAGTCAAGGGGTGTCATTATATAGTATATATACATATTTTTTTAAAAAATTACCAAGTTAAATAGTGTAATTTTCCGACAAAAGAGTGTCGATTGACACCTCTTGGGTGCATATGACTCTGCCACTGCCCATAGCTTAGGAAGCATAAAAGGAAGAAACAACAACAAGCAAACCAATCAGAAACCGAAGTGAAAGAAACAAGTAATAACGAAAATCCAAAGAATAAGAAAAGGCAAGACTAACACTGAGTAATGCACTAAAGCTACTGTAATGCGCAAAGACAACGCTCGACTACCTAATCTTCTACCTTGATTTGTTAACGTGATTAAAGAACTATGATTGGCTGAAACAACAAATTAATCAGATCTAACCTATCATCCTTTAAAAACATGTATTGAGCATTAATGGCTACTGGACTGTTAATTTTTCAAGTAATGTGTTTAATTAAGAACTTATCAATTTTAATTTTGTTTATGGATCAGGTTCAATATGGCAACTGCATCAGAAGCTGGCCAATTGATAGCTCTGCTTTTGAAAGTGGGAAATGCTAAGAAGACTATTGAAATTGGAGTTTTCACTGGATACTCTTTGCTCCTTACTGCGCTTACAATTCCTGATGATGGAAAGGCGAGTATCATTGATTATTTTTTTTATTTATTCTGAAGGCAAGCTAGTATATATTGTCAAACATTGGGTTACAGGACTAAGGCCCCGTTTGTCCATAATTTTTTAAAAATATATTTCTCCATGAAATGTTATAAGTTTTTGAAATTTTTTCTAAAATGAGTTTTTTAAAAATCAAAAAGTAATTTTGACCATTTCTTCGCACTTTTCAAAAAAAAAAAAACAATTCCCCAATCATAAAACTACAGTATTTTTTTTCAAGTAAGACGCTTTTCAAACATAATTTAAAATATCAAATACCATTTTTCAACTTTACTTCAAAGAATACTTTTTTCAAAAATTATGTAATTCTTATGTCTAAACGCCTACTACATGTCTTCACAAATGCATATTTTATCTAGGAAACCAATCTTTTACTTATCTACAACTTGAGATAAAAAAGGAATTCATACTTTACAAGCTATTTGTAAGTATTCCACAAAATTTCTCATAGTATTTTTATATTTTTATTTTTTTGAATTATTTTTAGTCGGATCCTCGCATCCATATATGTACTAAGATCTATATCCCCAAATCTTAGAATTTATATATTAAAGAATCCGACCTTTAGATTAGCACTCGTGTCGGACACCCGCATCCGTGTTCGAGCAACTTAATAATAAATATTTTCACAAATGCGCATAACATATAAATTCTTAAGGGATGTTTGAGTGCAGATTACAGCTATAGACTTGAATCGGGATGCATACGAGATGGGATTGCCAATTATCAAAAAGGCTGGAGTTGAGCACAAAATCAATTTCATACAGTCGCAGGCTTTATCAGCCCTTGATGAACTCTTGGAAGATGTAAGAAAAATAAACCTTAAATTCTTTTGGTATTGGAAGTTAGTTAGTTCTTAGGAGCTGTTTGGCCATAAATTTTATTCACTTTTTTCAAAATAATTTTTTATTTTCAAAATTTATGTTGATCATAAATTTTTAATTCCAACTTAGATTCCGATTTTGAAAAAGTGCTCCAAGCATGTTTTTCAACTCCATTTTCATAAATTCCAAATAAAGTGTTCTCTTCTCTCCTTTACCAAAAATATAACCAAACCACACTCCATCTCAATTATATGTACTAAAGAAAGTAAAACAAATCTAAATACTGTAAACCTTCTTTTATAAGGGTGGTAGACCGTTCTGGCTTGTGTGCATCTCAATTATTCTACTGAATTTAGTATTTAAATTTGATAGAATTCGTCATTTAAAATTGTAAATGCTGAATGAAAATTTTAAATTTATGCATTCGGAATATAATATTGTGTTATTCCCTCCGTTCTAGTTTATGTGAACATATTTCGTTTTTAGTTCATTTAAAAAAGAATGACACGTCTCCAGATGTTGAAATAATTTAAATTAAACTTTCCGTCTTATCCTTAATGAGAAGTTTTTAAAGCCATAAAAACTATAGCATATTTAATACTACAAATTTTAACGAAAATTTATCCATACAAATGTTATGGCTTATCGAAGACAGACAAATTTCAAAAAATTTCATTTATTTCTTAAATCACATGCTCAATCAAATCGATTTACGTAAATTGAAAGAAAAATAGTAGTATTTTAGTAATTTATCATCACTTACACACACTCATACACAAACGTATACAACAACAATAAACTCAGTGTAATCTCACGAGTGAGGTCGGGGCGAGTAGTGTGCACGCAGCCCCCACCACACACACATATTATGTCGAAATGCTGAGTTTGGTTGAACTCGCACGGGCTGCTTCTCACAAGCATAAGCAGCGAATAACTTACAATAGACCCTTGTGGTCCAGTCCTTTCCTGACCGCACAGATAAATGAAGCTTAGTGCACCGGGCTGTCCTTATTTTCACGTGTCATTTAAAGTATATTCTGTTATTTGCAGCAAAGCAACAGAGGAAGTTTCGACTTTGCTTTTGTCGATGCAGACAAAGGTAGTTATCAAAAGTACCATGAGAGACTGTTGCAGCTGGTGAAAATTGGTGGCATAATAGTATATGATAACACACTCTGGTTTGGAACAGTTGCTATGCCAGAGGAGTCTGTTCCAGAAGCTCGAAAACCAGACAGGCATCACATTATCGAACTAAACAAGTTTTTAGCTGCTGATTCTCGCATTCAAATTTCTCAAGTCCCTTTGGGTGATGGAATTACCATTTGTAGGATACTGTGAAGTTTCTGTCATCTGAAGTTAATGGCGATTGATGAGAAGAAGACAATCTCTTAGGGAGATTTTTCTCCTTTGTTTCTTCTTGGAACTAATAGTGTGAGTTTTTTTTAAAGTTAAAATGGGTATTTAAAAATTAGAGTTGTTTTTGGATATCAAAATAATTTGGAGCTGTTTTTGAATTTTTTTGAGTGATTTGAAGTGAAAATTTTGGAAAACAGCTATTTGGTCTTTTTCAAATTTTCAAAAAATTTCGAAATTCAATTTAAGTGAAATTTGAAATTTTTATGGACAAACGGATTTGTAGCGGGCATTTTGGACATAAGAATTGTAACATTCCGGAGAAAAGTGAGTTTTTAAAATAATGAAAATGGTATTTAAAATTTAGAGTTGTTTTTGGATATGAATATAATTTGGAGTTGTTTATAAATTTTTGTAAGTGATTTGAAGTGAAAATTTTGAAAAAGAATTTTTTTGGTATTTTTTAAATTTTCGAAAAATTTCGCAATTCAATCTAAGTAAAATTTGAAACTTGGCGAAATACATAAATAACCCCTTTAAGTTGTCCTTAACTACTAGACATCTCAACTGAGCCCATTTTCAGTTAGGCACTTCAAGTGACTATCAAGTGTATCAAATAAATACGTGACCTAGTAAGCTCACATCGCGTGTGATTACACATTCGAAAATAATTTTAGAACCAATTAATATTTGACACGTGGCTAAACAATTAAAAATAAAATTAATAAAAAACCTAATAAACTACTCCTTCCGGTCCAAAATAAGTGATGTTTTTGGATGTTTTCACACAGATTAAGAAATTCATCTTTTAGCATTAATTAACAATTAAATTGACCATATTAATCTTTATTATCTCACATAAACACTTCTAACACATATTCCAACACTATTTACTCTAAGGACAACGTAGGAAAAAAATAATTAATTCATTCTTGAAATCTGAAAAAATCACTTATTTTGGACCGGATGGAGTAGTAAATTATAAACAGCACCACCAGCACCCTATTTCTTTCTTCTCTCATAACTATCCCACCCTCCAATCTTCTTCTCCGATGATCCCTCTCCCCTTCTTCATCGCTTCCCCCTTTTCCTTCTTCAAACTCCTCTTCCCTACCTACCGACATATAACAAAATACACAATCTTTTAGTCCAGAAAATAACTTAATTACATAATTATTTACCTTACTGGTAGGTTGAATCAAGTTTTCACATAATTTTGCCAGTGCTTCTTTTAAGTGCCCATCATGAATAACATCATTGTGCTTCATTTTTTACCGTGCCGCCGCCGATAACACCAAGCAGAACAAGTGGAGCGTCACTACCAGTTGCTAAAAGACAATTTAATTGGACCATGAAAAATTTCAAACTGTAGCCTCAAAAGGGAATTGGAGAAGGTCGATTGCCGAAAATGGGATTGAATTATTATGCGTGATTAGTGACATTGTTATGGAGCGGTGGATGTTATTAATTTTTTTTTTCAAGATTCAAGGAGAAGAGGTGAATTAATGGCCGAAATTTCATCGGTGAAAGAGCTACAGATATTTCCGTGTTCAGGTCAAGAAATTTGGTGATGGAAATGAATTGTTTTGGGAGTAGACTGGAATTAAATTGGGAAAAATTAAGAAGGCTCTGAGATCCACATTAAAATTATGGTGGAGATGAATTTTTCGGTGAAGAAATTGGAATTAACATGGGGAAAATAAAAAATCATGGTGGGACCCACAAAGTTTAATCTAAAAGAATAAGGAGAAAACAAAAACACAATAAGCTCACGCGCTCCAATTTAGGTGAAACACACTTGATTTGCCATATCATCCTAAGATGTCTACTGGGCACACTTTTACCGAGCAGAAGATGTCGAACTAAAAATGGTCGAGGACAACTTAAAGAGCCTATTTATGTATTTAGCCTGGAAACTATTATGGACAAACGGGCCTGTAGTTTAAAAAGTCTATCTTTGATAAGAAAAGATAAAAATACTTTCTTTTGCTAGCTGTTGTTGAACTAATTGTCAGCTAGGATATTTCTTTGCGATTAATAGTTCCTTTGGGTGACAATTTATTTTTTCTAGAATTTGCAATAATTGAGTCTACAAGATCTTTTTATGAGATAAGAATTATTTTGAGCAAACAAGAAATACATATTAAAGAAACATGCAGTACATGACTTCCTTAGCGTCACGTAGTACACTTTGGTTACCTAAGCTTGCTATGAGATAAGAATTGTTTGAACATATTTGCACAAAAAAAGTTTATTTTCTTTTACTTAGAGTTTTTCAAACGTAGTCTTGCAAATCTTTTTATTTTTTGAAAGATTCCAAAAACTTATTTCAGAATATCCAGAAAAATTGAGTATATTTTGTTTGCAAAAATAGCTCAAATAAACACTTTTTTGAGAAAAACTTAAAAAATTGAGATTGCAAACTCTAAATCATAATAATCTCCCCACCCCCCAACATATATATATATATATATATATATATATATATATATATATATATATATATATATATATGAGTTTTCATGGAATCCTCTTATTAATTAAACGAGTACTATAACTCGATGCGTGAATACTATTAAAAAAATATTATTATTAAATGGTAATTTGACTTGTTTAAGAATATTAAATCATACAATTTTCAATTGTCATCTTGATAATTAACCCAGTGTTGTTGCACAATTTTGATAATTGATTTATAATATTAAAAAAATCATATCATTACAAAAAAATTACTTCCAGACACCCCATTTAGTCGGTTCTCTAAGAATGCTATAGGGATAAGCTGACATACGGAATACTAATATACCAATATTAGACCGATAGAGTATAAACCACTCAATTTTAGACACTGAATAGTAGAAGAAATTATAACAACTTAAAATTGAAGCAAGATAAATTCAAGATATTAATTAAAATATATAGTGTTCAATATAGGATGATGTGCCAAAATAGACAAAAGATTTTGCAAGGCAAGAATGTTACTTGATGATACACCCAGGGAACACCAATGGCATCTTAGTCACTCACAAGATCTCAAGTCTAAGGAATAATTATTCCGGGATTATAATCTCATGACTAATTTATACCATATGAGAGGTGGAATAAAATAATCTTAAGTTTGATGCGATAAGGTGAGATAAGATGGAATATTCTGAATTAAGTCTAGGATTAAATTTATACCGTGTTTAGTTATAGGATAAATTTAATCTCACATCTTATCCCTCGAACCAAATGACCCTTAAAGGATTTGCACCTCTCTACCAAACATTATGATATCTTGGAAGCATAGGAAGACAATGGTGGAAGGCCCTTGAAGGAATACAATATATTAAGGGTGGAGGTCTTGGAGGAGCATGGAGACCACATACGCTACGTGGATGAAGTCGTAGCCTATGCCCCTATGCCCACGTAGAAGGTCATGTCTACATGGATGGTGATAGGCGCACATGTGTGCCCCCTTGATGACTTGGATGCAAGCATGTGGACCTAGGCCATGTTTATCAATGATTGGAGACTTGGGTTAAAGATTTTCCTTGTGGGTACTTATATCTTTCTTAGTTTATTTGGACCTATTATAAATAACATATGATGAGGTCATTTCTAGTTTAGCTTATCTTTGAAAATTGAAGAATTGTGAGGAGCATGTATTTCCAACTTGTTGATTCAAACTCTTACAAGGTGTATTCACAAGAGGAATGGAAGTCCTCTTGAGGGTCCTATAGTTTAAGTCTATTAAGTTTTGTAAAATTTGTTGGGTAATTGATTATTGCAATTGTTTGACAATTACTTTTTTGGGTCTATTCTCAATTTCTATCTTGTCTTTAATTTTTCAATTCCGTACTTAGATTCGTATCATTTGGTATCAAAGATTGGATTAGTGTGTGTTTCTACATACATTAGCTAAGTATATAATTTTATTGAAAATTTCCAAACAAAAAAACAAAAATAATAATAATTGTTCTTCATGTTCTTAAGTTGAATCTTTGATTTCTTGGATCTTGATGCATATTGATATTTGAAATTGATTGAGGTTTGTTCTGAAAATAGATCAAATAAAGTTTATTTGAAGTTACTTGAGTGCCTACAAGTGAATTTGGAAAGTTTTATTGTTCCTCAAGTTTATCATTATCATAAGTGGGTTTATGAGAAAAAGTACAATTTGATCCATTTGAGTTGATGTGATTTATGAATTTGATCTTAAAAACTATTGGGCTTTGATACTAAGGTTATTTCTAAGTGAAGTATGAAGTTTGAAGGCATTTGGACGTGATTGGATCAATTTAGAAATTCAAAATCGAGCCAAAAAGTGAAGAAAAGTTGCAGAAAAATTGCAAATCTGAAGCATTGGATAGGCTACGTGCATAGGCTACGTAGCTTGAGTAGGCAAGTTCATATGCCACCAGATTGAGGACATTTTGTGCGTAGGCTACACAGCCTTGCATAGGCTCTGTGCGTAGGCTACACAGCCTTGCATAGGCTCCGTGCGTAGGCTACATAGCCTTGTGTAGGTTAGGCTACGCAACTTGGGAAATAAGAGAGGTTTGCATTGTATGATCTAATCTTTTTTCTCTTTCATTTCTTCTACACTTTTGATTACTCTTATTAGATTACATTAATATTAGTTCATATTTATTGTTAGTCTAATTTTTGGGTGATATTTCTCTTTCGTGCTAGATCCTTTTATCCTTTTCTATTTTATTACGTTGTTTAGTTGCTTGTTTCTTGTCGATTAACTTGAACCGTTCTTTCGTGTCACATAAACTCCACTCTAACCCTGAAGTAGAAGGTTCTTCTTGTTGAAAATATTCTTGATTGGAGTTAAAAATCAACTTGTGGGAAACCAAGAGTGGTAAAAGGAAAGAGTGAGTGAGAATATTTGTGTGAGATAAAAGCCAATTATCTTGAGTGAAACACGAGAGAATTGAGAGACATTGAACAAGAGTAAAATAATATGGGAGTGAACATAAGGTCCTTGTTTTTACTAATTTGTTTGTTCATTTTGTAGGTATGACGGGGACAAGTGAAGAGTCTCCCAACAAAATGGAGTCTTTCATGGAGCAAGTGATGAAACAAATAGGAGAGTTGACCCATGAAATCAAAGAAATTAAGCTTTCAGTGAAGCTTAATGAATAAAAGATTGCTATAATTGGGGAGAAACGTCTTTTGCAAAATGGAGAGGGGGCAAGTAACACTACAAACACTTCTACTACTCCACCACCTCCTCCTATTGGATGTTAATACCACACCGCCCCTATCCAACAATTGCACCATCAAGCCCAATATGAGGTTCCACAAGAAGATAATGAATAGACCCACGATGAAGAAGATGTAGTATGGAGGGTTTGGTTATGGCGACCAAAGGGGTGAAACAAGAGATAACCAAAGGATGTTCCAACATGTACGCATGAACTATGATCAACCAAGGGTTCAACGAAATTGGCAAAATCGATGCAACAATGGGGGATACTTTGGAGAGAACCAAGGAGATCTGGATAGAGAGGTCAACATCACCAAGATCAATCTTTCTTTTTCCATTTACATGAAGTAATGATTCGAAAGAATAACTCATTTTGAATGTAAATTCTATGTTCCGAGGCCTTAAAAACCTCTTTTTATCTTACCTCAATTTGAGTGCGTAGTCTGGACGTGTTTCCGGAAAGATTTTATGTGAAATCTAAGTAAAATAAGGAAATTGGACTTTAAAATTGATTAAAGTTGACTTTGGTCAACATTCTTGGTAAACGGACCCGGACCCGTGATCCGACGGTCTCTTAGGGTTCATAGTAAAATATGGGACTTGGGTGTATGCCCAGAATCGAATTTTGAGGTCCCAAGCCCGAGAATTTTTTTTAAAGAACATTATTTGCTGGAAAATATAAAGGCTTTTAGGAGTGAATTGATGCAATTTCTTAATGGTATCGGGCCCGTATCTTTGTTTCAGAGTCCAGTACAAGTTTAAAATAATAATTTAGTTGAATATGTGGAATTCGGTAAGAATCGGAGTTCGTTTGGTATAAAACGGACCTAAAGTTGAGAAAATAGAAATTTCAATGTTATTGAGTGATTTCATGAATTTGAGGTTTAATTCATAGTTGTTGATGTTATTTTGATGATTTGATCGCATGAGCAAGTCCGTATGATGTGACTTGCGTGCATGATTGGTTTGGAGCCCCGAGAGCTCGGGTGAGTTTTGGATAGGCCACGGAATGTATCTGGACTTAGGAAATTTCAGCTGGTAGCTGGTATTTTTGCCCAGGCCTCTGATCTCAACATTGCGAGATCAGGCTTCGCAAATGCGAAGTTCTAAGGCTTGGAAAATGCGACCCAGGTGTCACAAATATGAACCAAGCCTGGGCAGGCCCTCTTCGCAAATGCGAGCTTTGGGTGGGAATTGCGAAGCCTGCCCATCGCAAATGCAATGTCTTCTTTCGCAATTGCGAAAATGACAGGAAAAGATTTTCAAAGGGTTCGCAATTGTGGACCCCTGGTCGCAATTGCGACATCTACACCTGTGTAAATTATAACTTAGACGTATTTCTCTTCATTTTTCCAACTTTTCAAACCCTAAAACATCTTTGGACGATTTTTCAAAGGCACAAACTCTTTCAAATCGTTAGTAAGTTATTTCTAACTCATTTCTTTCAATCTAATCCATCTTTTACATGATTTCATTTCAAAATCAAGAGTTTTTCATGGGAAATTGGGTGATTTTGGGTAAAACTTAGGATTTTTAAATTTTGGGGATTTGGACCTCGATTTGAGGTCTGATTTAAAAAAAATTATATATTTGAGTTCGTGGGTAAGTGAGTGATCGGGTTTTGGTTCGAACCTCGGGCTTTGACCAAGCGGGCCCGGGGTCGATTTTTGACTTTTTGGGGAAATCATTAGAAAACCTATTTTCATGTATAAGAATTAGTTTATTTAGCATTTATTAATATTATTAAGTATATTGTGGCTAGATACAAGCGGGTTGGTGGTGGAATCAAGAGGTAAAGCGGTAGTTGAGGCTTGATTGTGTTTGTAGTATTGAGGTAAGTGTTTGGTCTAACCTTAGCTTGAGGGAATAAGAGTTGTGGTCTTATTTGCTATGTGTTACATGTTGAGTACGGCGTATAGGTGTGGTGACGGGTATTTATAAGTTGGTGTCAAGAATGCCCGTGAGTCTTATACTATGATTGTTGCGACTCCGTTATGTATTGTCCATGCTAAATATAATGATTATCAATGTTTAACATGGCTTATGGAATTGTTCTTGGTAATTGAACATTGTAGAGCATTGGATCAAGTTGAGAATTATGTTGCAAAGTGATTGTGGAAACAAGAAGAGATTTATGAGATTGTTTTCCCTTGCCGGGATATTCTTGTTATACTATTGTTCCCTTGCCAGGATTCTATTGTGGTTTTATTGATTCCCTTGCCCGAATTGCTTGTGATTGTTGCTTGGGTAAGGAAGAGTAGAAAGCACGAAGGGTGATGCCGTGCGTGATATTTGTGAGTGAGAGTTAATGCACGAAGGGTGATGTCGTGCCGATATTGTGAATGTAAAAACACGAAGAGTGATGTCGTGCCATGATATGAGTGATAACACACGAAGAATAATGTCGTGCCATGATTATGTGAGGTAAAAGCACAAAGGGTGATGTCGTGCCAAATCTATTGTTCTTATGGTGAGAACGAGAGTAAAAACACGAAGGGTGATGCCATGCACTTGTTACTGTTTTTCCTTATTCTTGCTCATAATTGAATTATGGTGTTCTTTGTGCTTCTCTACTGAAATTCTGTTAGTACTTGGTATCCCCCGCAACATGTTCCCTTTTCCCATCTTTAACTGCTAGTTTCTGTTGTTATTATTTGTTGTATATGATATAACTGCACAAGTTTATTTGGTAGTCTTGTCCTATCCTCGTCACTAATTCGCCGAGATTAGGCTCGACACTTACCAGCCCATGGAGTCGGTTGTGCTGATACTACACTCTGCACTGTGTGCAGATCCTGGTTCTAGAGCATTTGGACCATAGAGAGGTTGTTGCCTTCAGTCCAGCGGAGACCCGAGGTAGTCCCGCAGACGTCCGCAGACCTTGGCATCCCCTTTTATCCTTTCCATTCTGTTTTTATGTATTTCAAAGACATATTTGTATTTTCCATTCAGACCACTATTTGTAGTATTCGTAGATGGTCCATGACATTGTGACACCAATTCTGGGTAGAGTTGTATATTGGATTTTGTACTAGTATCTAGTTAAATTATCATATTTCGTCTTCCACATTTCTTTTATTATTATGGTTATTTCGACGTCGATCACATGTTAATTTGAAATTGTTAAAAGATTAAGGAAAAAGGGTAACAAAATCTGTAACACTCGTCTTGCCTAGCTTTCACGAGTAGGCGCCATCACGACTTCCAAAGGTGGGAAAACCGGGTAGTGACAAGTTGGTTTCAGAGATCTAGGTTGCTTAGGTCTCACAATTCACGGACAAGCTTAGTAGAGTCTGGGGGATCGTTACAGAGACGTCTGTATTTATCCCCAGAGGCTACAGAGTTAGGAAAAACATCACATCTATTCTTTCTTGTCGCGTGACTTGATTTCTCAATGCTAATTGAACTTCCATTCTGTTCTTTTGTAGATGGTGAGAACACGTACTGCTTCATCAGCTGACCAGCAGCCTACGCCCTCAGTAGCAGCTCCTGCGAAGGGCAGAGGCCGAGGCCGTGCTAGGGCCCGAGGTAGAGGTAGAGCTCAACCCAGAGCTCGAGCAGCAGCATCAGCGGCGGAGCCTCAGATTGAGTTTGACGATAAGGTTCCAGCCCAGACAATTCCAGTAAGACCACCTCAGGTCCCAGAGGGGTTCATCGCCACCCTGGTACTTCAGGATGCTCTGGTCCATCTAGTGGGCCTTATGGAGAGTGTCGCCCAGGCAGACTTGCTTCTTGTAGCACCAACCGTCTCTCAGGCTGGGGGAGGAGTATAGACTCTCGCTACTCGCACTCCGGAGTAGATGGCTCCCCAGTTTCAGACTCTAGTAGCTCAGCCAGTTGGGGTAGTTCAGTCGGGTGTTGTGGCACAGACCGGTGAGGGGCCAACTATGTCTGTTGATTCCTTGTGGAGATTGGACATGTTCACCAAGCTTTTTACTACCACCTTTGGTGGTACATCTTCTGAGGATACCAAGGATTATTTGGACAACTGTCATGAGGTTCTATGGAACATGGGGATATTGGAGACCAATGGGGTCGACTTTGCTGCTTTTTGTCTGTTTGGATCCGCCATGACTTGGTAGCGAGATTATTGTTTGGCTAGACCAACTGGGTCACTGTCTTTGACTTCGATTAGTTCTCTCAGCTATTTTTGGAGAAGTTTCTTCCTATCACTCAGAGGGAGAACTATTTGAGGTAGTTTGAGCGTCTCCAGCAGGGTTCTATAACTGTCACTCAGTATGAGACCAGATTTATTGACTTGGCCCGTCATGCTCTTCTTATACTTCCCACTAAGAGAGAGAGAGAGAGTGAGGAGGTTTATTGAGGGACTCGTTCAGCCTATTTGGTTGCAAATGGCTAAGGAGACGGGGAACGAGATTTCTTTTCAGGATGCGGCCAATGTGGCCAAGAGAGTTGAGATGGTTCTATCACAGGGGAGTAGTCAGGGGTCTAACAAGAGGCCTCGTCATTCGGGCAGGTTCAGTGGTGCCTCGTCTGGAGGCAGGGATTCTTTTGGTAGGGGCCATCCTTCCAGGCTGTTTCATTTAGGACTATAGGCTTATCACGGTGCTCCAGGTGGCCATGGTTCTCATATGCAGTTCAGCTGCCCTATAGTGCATTGCCAGCTCCTATCAGTGCACCTCTGGTCCAGAGTTTTTAGGGTCATCAGTCCCACCAGCCGAGGGCTTGTTATACTTGTAGCGACACGAGGCATATTGCTAGATTTTGCCCTCGAGCACCGAGCAACTCTCAGCATCAAGGTTACAGTGCCATGGTTCAGGCACCGAGTGCTCCACCGCCCGCTCAGCCAGCTAGAGGTGGAGGTAGAGGTGGTAGATGTGGAGGTAGAGGTATTAAAGGTGGAGGTCAGGTCGCTAGAGGTGGAGGCCAGCCAGCAGGAGGCCGTCCCAGAGATGTAGTTCAGAGAGATGGGCCCCAGCCCCGATGTTATGCTCTTCCAGCCAGGCCTGGGGCTGAGACCTCCGATGCGGTTATCACAGGTACTGTTTTGGTTTGTAGTAGAGATGCTTCAGTTCTATTTGATCCAGGATCTACATACTCATATGTGTCATCTTATTTTGCACTGTATTTTGTCATGCCTAGTGATTCCTTGAGTGCTCCTTGTCACACCCCTTTTTACCCCTCCAAAAGATAATGTGGGTTATGGATTGTGGGTTAAATAGTTTTTCCAATTAAAGTGACAATTTTGAAATAGGGATTATTTTATTTATAGAGTCGCCACTTGGAATTGATTTTTGTCAGTGTTCCAAGTCACCTTTTATTTGAATCCCAATTCAAAGGAAGGTTTGATTCTTTTACTATTGGTCCGCGAAAACAAAGTCCGGATAAGGAATTCTGTTGACCGGGGAGAAGGTGTAAGTCATTCCCCGAATCCCGTGGTTCTAGCACGGTCGCTTTATTGACTACATTTGGCTTGAATTAAACTTGGATAAACGGTGATTTATTTTGATTTTTATGCTTTTCTTATGTCCGCTTTTACTTATTTGATAAAATAATAATAATAATAAAATGTCATAATCACACTACGCTAACGAATGTGTAATCTAGACAAAATTTATTGGCTTAGTCATAACAGCACTACGCAAGCGAATCCACAATCATGACAAAGAATTATTAACACGTTATTACTTTCAGAAAAATTACTATATTTGTGCATTGAAAAAATTATTTATTAAGAGTTACTATCGCGCTACGCAAGCGAATCCGCGAGTTTAGCAAAGAGTTTATTAAATTAGAAAATACTTAAAGCTAGTAAAAATAGTATGAGATTACTGAATTAAAATATTAAGAGTTAGTATCACGCTACGCAAGCGAGTCTGTGAAATAATAATAATAAAAAGTTAAAACGGACCTACTGGTTGCCTAGCGTTGAAATTAATTAAAGGTACTTGAGTTATTGGATTATTATTACACATCATGAAAATTAACTAATTCTTAATAAGTCTATTCAACTAATCTAGTAAGTATTATTTTGAAGATAGATCATATTATTTATTGAGAAAGTGGGCCAATTTGCTTACTTAGTTATGGTATTGGGCCAACATCTATGAAATAAATGGACAAAATATTTATAGACTTCTTAAAAGCATTGGGCCTATTGGACAGAATCTGCCTTGGCCAATTATTGGGCTCCGAAATGGGCACAAGCTGAAAGCCCAATAGATTTCAAATGCTGGTTTACTATGACAGCCCACCTGGGCTAAATTACGAGTCTGGACTCTTTTGCTCTAAGCCATTAACCTTTATTTTTAACTAGCAATTTCAAAACCTATTTAGGATCTAGCCACTTTCTACCAAAAAAAATAAAAATAAAAAAAAATCTAAAATCCTAGCAGAGATGGTCACATATAAAATCTCTAAAAATAAATAAAGGTTTCAAGCATGTCTCTTTTGTTATTTTTCATAAACTGGCCAGAACTGCAAAGGTGCAAAAAGAGTCTTTAAGCACATTGCAACCTACTTGAAACATCTCAATTTTATATGCATCAATACTATAATAGATAGTAAAGACAAATAACACATGAATAAAAAAGTGTTTGATCAACCAAGGATTTATTTTACATATGAACTACAACAAGATATATTTAAACAATAAAGAAATTTAGCTAAGCACTCATTTATTTAAATGGACATGCTCCCAACAATCAAGATGAGTTCAAATCTTCTTGTTAATGTGAAAACATCTGCAACATAAGATTAAAGAGTTACTTGAGTCGCAGAATAATAAATACAGCAACAAAGAATGGAAGCTCAGCAACTAAAGCAGCATAAAAATAGCAACACAACAGCAACAAAACCAACAACAAATCCGTGTTAAAACAACTCGAAAACTCAGAGAAGAAACCCAGAAGCAAACTCTAAAGAGGACTTATACTTTTCTAAAAAAAAGGTTTGCACTTTAAGATTCACTTTTAAGACTTACAATTTCAGCTTACTAAAGGATGCTTCAGCTGCTAATTATTTTTTTGTTGTTGTATGTTCAAAAGCAGAAAACGATCACCTCCAAAATGTGATGGAGTCCCCTTATATATCAAAACAACCAGCTATTTCAAAAAATTAAAAATCAATCTTTTTGACAGATTTTTCTACAAAATCTGCTCTTAAATTCAAAAAGCAAGACTTTCTAGTTCAAATCTTGTCAAGTATTTCAAACAAAATCTGCTCTCTACTATTCAAAGATAGACTTTATTCAAATAATGTCCAAAGGTCTACATTTTCTTACCAAACAATTTGACTTTTGGGTATTGTACTCAAAGGGTCTTGAAGCAGTAAACAAACAACCAAACTAGTACCATATACTCTTAAGTATTTTTCATTACCTTACTTTTATCAATACAAAACTATTTTACTACTTCAACAGGTGCAAAAATAGAAAATTTAACATTTCAAACTTCAAAAACTAATGCTAAAATAATTAATAATAGACAAAAAAAAATCTGAAAAAAAAAATCAACCATGAAAAAGAATAGTATTTTACCATTTTACACATCAAAAGGCCGAAAAATGGTGGTATGCCAAAGAGGGTGTTCCAGGAGGTCGCCAGAATTAGGCCGGATTTTGGTCGCCGGATTTTTGGGGTAGAATTGACATCAATAGCTAGGTCTTGAGGAGCTCTATCCATTGATGTAGGTATTTTGAGGTGGTAGTGGTTGGAGCTTCAAGAATTTGGGCAAAAAAGTGACATTCAAGGAGTTTGAGGGATTTTTTTAGGATTTGGTTTGGAGATATGGAAAGAGGAAGTTGTGGAGATTACGTGGCGTGAATTTGGAGGTGTTTGGAGGTGGTCCGCCGGTGGCGGCGATTTCCAGCAGGCGGCGGTGGGCAGAGCTGGGGTGGCGTAGAGAGAGTGAAGAGAGAGAGAAGAGAGAAGAAGGAGAGGGAAAGAAGAGAGAGGAAATAAGGGGGAAATAGGGCAAATTTTTGGGGATTTTAGGCGTTATATACCTAGGATGAAGATCAAACTAGGACCGTTGGATTAAATCAAGATGGGTGGATGAGATTGAATCTTGTCACTTAACCAAAACGACGTAGTTTCAAGACATAACTACATCGTTTTAAGCTCTTCTTGGCAGCCCCCTTTTGGACCGGATTTGGGCTCTTTGGGCTCAAATTGTGGGCCAATTTTGGCACAATTTTAATTAAATTATACTAGCCCAATCTGTACCCCATTTTATCAAACCATTACTCAATTCTTAAAACCTATACATACACAAATAAGAACAAATACATACACACACATACATATATATAACATACAATATATATATATATATATATATATATATATATATATATATATATATATATATATACAAGGAAAAAATTAGGCATTTACAGCTGCCCCTTTGCTCGAGAACATGAAGACTTTTCGTGCAAAGACAAATAAATTCTATGGATAATTTTTGCTCACATTCACTCTAGTGGAAGCATTTTGAAAAAGGTGGTGACTGAACCTTGCTTCTGAGGTTGCCTACATATCCTGGGCTATAAAGGAATCATGTCAGTGTAGTTCTGAAAAACTTTGGTAGCTGGGACTACCGGACACTGGACTTAAGACAGTTGTTGCTGTTACTCTTACCGTTACTGCTTCTTACATCAAAAGAAAAAGAGAAGAGCACTACATATGTATGCAAATTAAGAGTACAAAAATTCCTATCCACGTGTCTTCTGGAGTCAAATCTTGATTTTTGACCTACTCGCTTGTGTTGATCTTAGATTGGATCTTAATTCTTTTGAAGAAAAGATTATGACTCAATCTCGATGGCTTGCTTTCTAGATCAGAATTTGAGAAGATGAATATCGAGAAGCTGGGCTGCTGACACATTATCAAAGCTAAACTCCGACTATCTTGTAATCGAAGCATTTCTTTCTTTGATGAGAAACTGAAACTGCAAGCTTTAATCGTCACTTGTGCTATACGACAGAGCCTGCAAAGCCATCAAAGACAAACAAAAACGAACAAAATTTTCTGCCGCAGTCTAGCACTAGAAAAATTTTGTGAGTTATTAGAGAAATCTGTAAATTATCTAATTTATTGAAAAGGCAGACAAAAACAGTAGTAAAAACTATCTAAAAAGGGATAAAATTTGGTAATGAATGATTGTATAACCAGGGATCGATACCACGTACTACTGAAAGAAAATGTAATCAGGGGCTGGTACCTTCTCTCACTAGAAGGAAATAGAATCGGGTGTTAGCACCATGTATTATTGATAAAGTGTTGAATCCTTCTGGGTGAAAAAAGGTTCGATCTGAGTTAAATTGTATTTAAACAACCTGAGCGAAGATTACTTCTACCTGGAACTACGAACTAGATCCCCCTAGGCGAAACGGTTCTACTTGGGTTAAGCTACGTAAAACACCCTAAGCGAAGAGTGCTTCTACCCGGAAATTATGAGCTAGATCCCCCTAGGCGTAACGGTTCTACCTGGGTTAAGCTATGTAAAATACCCTGAGCGAAGAGTACTTCTACCTGGAAACTATGAGCTGAATCCCCCTAGGCGAAACGGTTTTACCTGGGTTAAGCTACATAAAACGCCCTGAGTGAAGAGTACTTCTACCCGAAACTATGAGCTGGATCCCCTTACGCGAAATGGTACGACCTAGGTTAAGCTACGTAAAACCACCCTGAGCGAAGAGTACTTCTACCCGAAATTTATGAGCTGGATCCCCCTAGGCGAAACGGTTCTACCTGGAGTTAAGCTACGTAAAACACCCTGAGCGAATAGTACTTCTACCCGGAAACTATGAGCTGGATCCCCCTAGACGAAACAGTTCTACCTGGGTTAAGCTACGTAAAACACCCTGAGCGAAGAGTACTTCTACCCGGAAACTATGAGCTGGATCCCCCTAGGCAAAACGGTTCTACCTGGGTTAAGCTACGTAAAAACAACCTGAGCGAAGAGTACTTCTACCCGGAACTATGAGCTGTATCACCCTAGGCAAAATGGTTCTACCTGGGTTAAGCTATGTAAAACACCCTGAGCGAAGAGTACTTCTACCCGGAAACTATGAGTTGGATCCCCCTAGGCGAAACGGTTCTACCTGAGTTAAGCTTCAGAAATAGGAGGTGTGAACAATAGTGATGCATGCTGAAAATAAAAGAAAAATGGAGATTTTAAGGATCTTACGTTTGGTGACATTCGTTCACTTAGGACCGACATTCTGCACTATTTTGTTCCTGCTTTAAACAAATAAAAACTTATGAGATTTTAAAGTGGTGGTTGGTTTGTGGCCTTGATGCCCTGAGTAGCTTGATTCACGACCACTGCTGTCGACGAACCGATTCTATCAGCGTGGTACCAAGATGTTATGCCGCTCTGTATCATTTTCTAGAGACCTTGGCTTTGCAATGTTGCCCCCAACTATTTCATACCCAGATGTCCATGGTACCGCTATCCTTGTCTCTAAGGCAATGCATTTTTCTCTAAAATCAAACTCAGTTGTCTTACCCCAGTATCAGTTTGTGTCCGTAGTGCTCATCAACTTTTCTCATAAAGCAGGTCTTGCTTAGGCGACCTTTTTAGCTCTTTTTTTCTGAGACACTTTGTTTGTCTTATCGAATGAGATCAGAGATGGATTCGTGCCTTCGTCAATGCCATATATGCCCCAAATTGTGCTCGACATTACGGGGAAGCTGTAGCCAGTTTTGCAGCCCTTTTTTTCTTCGATTTTAATGCAGGATTAGACCGAAGGGGACTCAAAGAAAAATTATGGGTAAAAACAGAATAATAATTGGAAGCGAAAAAGAACTGTGCTTAAACAAAAGGTGTCCCTTTCGGGGAAAGGAATAAGGAGACTTATCTGGAGGTATATGCCGACTTTAATGAATCATGACATGCATTTTGGACTGGATGCCTGATCTGTCTGAACCGTCCGACTCTTAGAAATTCATCACAATGTTTTCCTCAAAATCGTGAAACCTTGCCAGGACTCCTTCGATGCCGATGGCTGTGAGGATCCTCTTTTCGATCAGGGGCGCCCTTTGCGGGTTTTCACGAGCTGACCTCTCTTATTTTTCTCCTCGCCTTATAGTGCTCTTTATGAGTTTTCACTAACAAGACTCTTTTATTTTTCATTTCTCTTCTTACCATCGCCTTATGGTGCCCGTGTGAGTTTTCACCAATAAGACTCTCTCATTTTATTTCTCTCATTGCATCGGATCCAAGTAGTCGTATTCTCTGATCCTTGAACATTCTCACCGATTGATCGGAAGGACTTGAAAGGATTTGGGTAAAAATGATTTGGATCGAATTACAACTTTGGAACCATTCAGGCGGGATCATCGCAAGACCATTACAACATCTGCCCCAGTTTCACTTTTGGGGGAATTTGGATTTTTATTTTGGTGTGACTGAACCCCAGAGAGAGGTTGCCTTCGCATCCTTTCGGAATCAAGTCGAATGTAGTTCAGGGAACTTTTTTTTCTTTCATTTTTCTGTTTTGTTTTGTTTGCTCTTTCTTTGTCTTTTCTTCCTCTTTTTTTGTAAATTTTTTTCATTTTCTTCTTTTTTTTTCATTTTATTTTTCAATAACACTTTCAGGTTCCAAAGAGGGTGATCAAAGAATGGGAGCCGGCTCGAAGGGTTTGCAAAGGGTTGATAGTGTTTGGTTAGCGAGAATAAAAGTCTTCGTCATCCCAATTGGAGAATATTAGTACTATATGGAGGATCCAACATAATACCTTTTGACTGCATTTGCATTGACAGTTATTTCAGGGACATTTCCTTCGATGTGTCCTAAGTACAACAGACTCTTTTGGAAATACTCTTGTTGGAATGTATGGACCTTTCCAATCTGGGAACCAATTTTCCTTCAGTTGTTCCAACTCTTTGTTTTATTTTCTTAAACTTTATCTTCATTGTGATCTAATCCTTGATTCATTATTTCGAGTCCTGACAGCTTTCAGGATCTGGGCATGAAGTCCCCAAGCATGTCATGTTATTGAAATCTACATTTAACAAAACTAAAAAGAGAATAAGAAAGAAAAATGACAAGATTAAGAAAAGAGACATTCCTGGAAAATAAAATATTAATTTCATTTGATTTTTTGATTTTTGATTTTTTTTTCAATTTTTTGAAGATAGAAGGGTTTGCATCAGAAAGTAAGACAATAAGGTAAAACATCCGGATCACACCCTGAGATAATCCGGATGCAGAAAGGATAACAAGACTGGCCACTAAGACTCCCGTTTGATGGGGAACTTTCATGCTTGGCGACCATTTTTGGCTTTTCTTCTATCTCGGCAAAGGATGCAATGGCCTTCGGTGCCGAATCAAATTCCTCATCTTCACAAATCATTCTGACCATTGGCCCAATGTTGTGGGCAGGCAACAGATTGTTCATCACATCAGAAGCTTCTTCATCCCGAAAAACGATTCTTTCAGTTTCAGTCAAATCTTCAACTACCCTTTTGAGGGTCCAACGGTCCTCTGTACTATGTCCCACTGCTCTAGAGTGGTATTCACATCTAGCCTCAGCTCGGTGCGAGGGGGACTCGGGGTTCGGCCATTTCGGGGCCACTGACTGCAATAGATCTAGCCTGATTAGCTTTTGGAACAAGCTTGAATACGATTCACCAATAGGGGTGAACTGATTCTTTCTGAAAGGCTCTCTTAGGCGAGGATTGTATCGGATATCATTTAGTTGGGGATTATATGGAGCTGGGTAAGGATGTGCATTTCTGGGAGGTGGAGCTCAGTTTTGTGTATAATGTTGTGGCCGCGTGCAAGGTTGCACGTTCATCACTGCATACCAACAAAACCAACCACCTGAACAGAACCTGACTAATTTGCACACACCACAACCTCGTTAGTTTTGAGACATTTAACACATAGGAAATCGCACGTTGGGGATGCAATGCACCTAATAGTTAAACATTTCTACCATGTGTTTGAACTGTTGCATGTTTCATCCCGGCCTTAACTAACCCTTTAAGTATGTACCTCTTTTCTTTTATTTCTACCTCTATTTAATCACTCTTGATTTTTTTCGTCTCTGTCGCTTTTTTTTTGGCATTCTCCTTTCTTTTTTTTTGGTCACTCTTTTATTTTTTGTAACTCTTTTTTTTCTCTCTTTTTTTCTTTTCTTTCTTTTTTTTAGTTTATTTTTTCCTCAGTTAATTCTATGGTTATGATCGGATCCGATGGGGATTGTCTACGTATCATGACGCCGCATGAATCAGATCATTACGTAGTTCAGAAAAAATTAGAAATAAAGTACACAAACTAACTCTCGTTTTTTACTCATATACAAATAACTCCATGAAAGCTCCTAACAAGGAAAATGATTTTGGATTTTTTTTGGTAGAAAGAAAGGATTCAAAATAAGAAAGAATTTTTTTTAGACTTTAATTTTTTATTGAATTATTGGAAGTAAGACTTCTAAAGAAGAGCGATTTTTTTTTGAAATTCGATTTTTTATTTTTCATTTTGTTTTTGGAGTTTTTGAAAGAAAGAATTAAAAAAAAAAGATTTTTTTTCATTTTTAAAGTTTCTTTTTTTGGATTTATTTTTTAGAATTTTTTGAAATAAACACTTCTAAGGAAGAAATAAAATATTTTGAATTTCGAATATTTTTTTTCAATTTTTGAAAGAAAAACTTCTGAAAGAAAAAAATATATTTTGGAATTCAACATTTTTTTTTTTGGAATTTTTGTTTTTTTTGTGATTTTTGAAGAAAAAAAAAACTGATTTTGATTTTTTTTGTGGAAGAAATATTTATAAAAGAAAAAAAGAAGAAAATATTTTTGATTTTTTTTTAAAATTGGGGTCTCTAAGAAATTATTTTTTAAAGAAGGAAGTAAAGGGAAATATATTTGAATTTTTTTTTTTGAAAATTGGGGGCCGGAACCGATGAAGTTTGCCTACGTATCTCACATTCGATGAGAATCGAACCTGCGTAGTTCAAACCAAGACTAGACCATTTTTATATTATTTTTATTTGGTAAAAACGAATTATCTGTACAAAACTGGGGAATGACTTTTCTTTTTCTTTTTTCGCTCAACTAATTTTCTAAACCGGTCAACAAATGCAAGCAAGCCTTCCAAATGATGCAACAAGGAGCACATAAGTGAACATGATGGTCTCAAAAAGGATACCTGTCTTATACGGACTCGGCCCCTATGCCGAGCTTCGCTAAGTCAAGTGCATATGATGCAACAAAACGATCCTACTAGGGATAACCAGTCATGTGACTTGTTCTTCTATATTTTAAAAGTCCTAGGGGATGAGGCGTATCTAGACTGACCATAAAACGAGCGAACAACTCGAGTTGGGAAGGGGTAGCGTACCGGGAGCAATACTTCTCCGGCTTAACTATTGGACCCTCTCCGTTCTTAAATATAGGTGACTAATAATCCTTCACCGGGAGCCCAGGCCCACCGTCTTTATCTCAACAAAGAATGGGGCGCGTATCCGCGATTCCCGAGGTTGTATTCAGAAGACTCAAAGGGGGTGCGCAAGAAGACAATTTATAAAACAGTTCAACAATATCAAAGCGGTAAAGAGCAAGCAAGTAGCACATTATGCCCAAATAGATCACAGTTATATACAAAAAATTAATAAAGCCAAATAAAGTTAATGTACAAGCTCAAATTCTTGAATATGTTCCCCAGCAGAGTCGCCAGAGCTGTCACACCCCTTTTTACCCCTCCAAAAGATAATGTGGGTTATGGATTGTGGGTTAAAGAGTTTTTCCAATTAAAGTGACAATTTTGAAATAGGGATTATTTTATATACAGAGTCGCCACTTGTAATTGATTTTTGTCGGTGTTCTAAGTCACCTTTTATTTGAATCCCAATTGAAAGGAAGGTTTGACTCTTTTACTATTGGTCCGCGAAAACAAAGTCTGGATAAGGAATTCTGCTGACCGGGGAGAAGGTGTAAGGCATTCCCCGAGTCCCGTGGTTCTAGCACGGTCACTTTATTGACTACATTTGACTTGAATTAAACTTGGATAAACGGTGATTTATTTGATTTTTATGCTTTTCTTATGTCCGCTTTTACTTATTTGATAAAAAAATAATAATAATAAAATGTCATAATCACACTACGCTAACGAATGTGTAATTTAGACAAAATTTATTGGCTTAGTCATAACAGCACTACGCAAGCGAATCCACAATCATGACAAATAATTATTAACACGTTATTACTTTCAGAAAAATTACTATATTTGTGCATTGAAAAAATGATTTATTAAGAGTTACTATCGCGCTACGCAAGCGAATCCGCGAGTTTAGCAAATAGTTTATTAAATTAGAAAGTAATTAAAGCTAGTAGAAATAGTATGAGATTACTGAATTAAAATATTAAAAGTTAGTATCACGCTACGCAAGCGAGTCCGTGAAGTAATAATAATAAAAAGTTAAAACGAACCTACTGGTTGCCTAGCATTTAAATTAATTAAAGGTACTTAAGTTATTGGATTATTATTACACATCATGAAAATTAACTAATTCTTAATAAGTCTATTCAACTAATCTAGTAAGTATTATTTTGAAGATAGATCATATTATTTATTGAGAAAGTGGGCCAATTTGCTTACTTAGTTATGGCATTGGGCCAACATCTATGAATTAAATGGACAAAATATTTATAGACTTCTTAAAAGCATTTCCCTATTGGACAGAATCTGCCTTGGCCAATTGTTGGGCTCCGAAATGGGCATAAGCTGAAAGCCCAATAGATTTCAAATGCTGGTTTACTACGACAGCCCACCTGGGCTAAATTGCGAGTCTGGCCTCTTTTGCTCTAAGCCATAACCCTTATTATTAACTAGCAATTTCAAAATCTATTTTGGATCTAGCCACTTTCTACCCAAAAAAAAATAAAAATAAAAATAAAATCTAAAATCCTAGCAGAGATGGTCACATATAAAATCTCTAAAAATAAATAAATGTTTCAAGCATGTCTCTTTTGTTATTTTTCATAAACTGGCCAGAACTGCAAAGGTGCAAAAGCAGTCTTTATGCACATTGCAACCTACTTGGAACATCTCAATTTTATATGCATCAATACTATAATAGATAGTAAAGACAAATAACACATGAATAAAAAAGTGTTTGATCAACCAAGGATTTATTTTACATATGAACTACAACAAGATATATTTAAACAATAAAGAAATTTAGCTAAGCACTCATTTATTTAAATGGACATGCTCCCAACAATCAAGATGAGTTCAAATCTTCTTGTTAATGTGAAAACATCTGCAACATAAGATTAAAGAGTTACCTGAGTCGCAGAATAATAAATACAGCAACAAAGAATGGAAGCTCAGCAACTAAAGCAACATAAAAATAGCAGCACAACAGCAGCAAAACCAACAACAAATCCGTGTTAAAACAGCTCGAAAACTCAGAGAAGAAACCCAGAAGCAAACTCTAAAGAGGACTTATACTTTTCTAAAAAAAAGGTTTGCACTTTAAGATTCACTCTTAAGACTTACAATTTCAGCTTACTAAAGGATGCTTCAGCTGCTATTTTTTTTTGTTGTTGTATGTTCAAAAGCAGAAAATGATCCTCTCCAAAATGTGATGGAGTCCCCTCTGTATATCAAAACAACCAGCTATTTCAAAAAATTAAAAATCAATCTTTTTGACAGATTTTTCTACAAAATCTGCTCTTAAATTCAAAAAGCAAGACTTTCTAGTTCAAATCTTGTCAAGTATTTCAAACAAAAATCTACTCTCCACTATTCAAAGATAGACTTTATTCAAATAATGTCCAAAGGTCTACATTTTCTTACCAAACAATTTGACTTTTGAGTGTTGTACTCAAAGAGTCTTGAAGAAGTACACAAACAACCAAACAAGTACCATATACTCTTAAGTATTTTTCATTACCTTACTTTTATCAATACAAAACTATTTTACTACTTCAACAAGTGCAAAAATAGAAAATTTAACATTTCAAACTTCAAAAACTAATGCTAAAATAATTAATAATAGACAAAAAATAAAATCTGAAAATTAAAAATAAAAATAAAAAAATCAGCCATGAAAAAGAATAGTATTTTACCATTTTACACATCAAAAGGCCGAAAAAATGGTGGTATGCCAAAGAGGGTGTTCCGGGAGGTCGCCGGAATTAGGCCGGATTTTGGTCGCCGGATTTTTGGGGTAGAATTGACATCAATAGCTAGGTCTTGAGGAGATCTATCCATTGATGTAGGTATTTTGGGGTGGTAGTGCTTGGAGCTTCAAGAATTTGGGCAAAAAAGTGACGGGAAAGTTTCCTAGATCTAAGATTCAAGGAGTTTGAGGGATTTTTTTACGATTTGGTTTGGAGATATGGAAAGAGGAAGTTTTGGAGATTACGTGGCGTGAATTTGGAGGTGCTTGGAGGTGGTCCGCCGGTGACGGCGATTTCCGGCAGGCGGCGGTGGGCGGAGTTGGAGTGGCGTAGAGAGAGTGAAGAGAGAGAGAAGAGAGAAGAAGGAGAAGGAAAGAAGAGAGAGGAAATAAGGGGGAAACGGGGCAAATTTTTGAGGATTTTAGGCTTTAAATACCTAGGATGAAGATCAAACTAGGACCGTTGGATTAAATCAAGATGGGTGGATGAGATTGAATCTTGTCACTTAACCAAAACGACGTAGTTTCAAGACAAAACTACATCGTTTTAAGCTCTTCTTGGCAGCCCCCTTTTGGACCGGATTTGGGCTATTTGGGCTCAAATTTTGGGCCAATTTTGGCACAATTTTAATTAAATTATACTAGCCCAATTCGTACCCCATTTATCAAACCATTACTCAATTCTTAAAACTTATACATACACACACATACATACATACATACATATATATATATACACACACACACACACACATACTCCTATGTGACATCTTATTTTGCACCATATATGGTCATGCCTAGTGATTCTTTAAGTGCTCCTATTTATGTGTTTACACCGGTGGGTGATTCTATTGTGGTAGATCGTGTCCATCGTTCATGTATAGTTGTGATTGGGGGTCTTGAGACCCGAGTAGATCTGTTACTTTTGGATATGGTTGATTTTGATGTCATATTGGGGATGGACTGGTTATCACCTTACCACACTATCTTGGACTGTCATGCCAAGACTTTGACCTTAGCCTTGTTGGGTTGCCTCGTTTGGAGTGGAGAGGGACTTCTGGTCATTTTACCAGCAGGGTTATCTTATATATGAAGGCTCGTCGTATGGTTGATAAGGGATGTTTGGCCTACTTGGCATATGTTCATGACTCTAGTGCTGAGGTTCTTTCTATGGATTCTGTGCCTGTTGTTCGTGAGTTTCCTGATGTATTTCTTTTAAACTTGTCGGGTATGCCACCCGACAGGGATATTCACTTTTGCATTGATTTGGCTCCGGGCAATCAACCCATTTCTATTCCGCCATATTGTATGGCCTCGCCTGAGTTGAACGAATTGATGGAGCAGTTGCAAGACCTGTTTGATAAAAGCTTTATTAGACCTAGTGTCTCGCCTTGGGGTGTACCGATGTTATTTGTTAAGAAGAAGGACAGATCGATGAGGATGTGCATAGATTATCGGTAGTTGAACAAGGTCACAATCAAGAACAAGTATCCATTGCCGAGGATTGATGATTTGTTTGATCAGCTGCAGGGTGCCAAGGTACTTTTGAAGATTGATTTGAGATCTGACTTCCATCAGTTGAGGATTAAGGCATCCGATGTCCCTAAGATATCTTTCCGCACTCGGTACGGGCATTATGAGTTCTTGGTGATATCATTCGGGTTGACGAATTCCCCAACAGCTTTCATGGATTTAATGAACTGAGTGTTCAAGCCTTACTTGGATTCCTTCGTGATAGTCTTCATTGATGATATTTTGATCTATTCCCGTAGTCGAGAGGAGCATGAGCAGCATCTGAGAGTTGTTCTTCAAACTTTGAGAGATAGTCAGTTGTATGCTAAGTTTTCGAAGTGTGAGTTTTGGTTGGGATCAATTACTTTCTTGGGTCACGTTGTATCAGCAGAGGGTATTCAAGTGGATCCGTAGAAGATAGAGGCAGTCAAGGACTGGCCTAGACCTGCATCAGCTATAGAGATCCGGAGTTTCTTGGGTTTGGCGGGATATTACCATCGGTTTGTGGAGGGGTTTTCATTTATTGCAGCCCCGATGACCAGGTTGACCCAGAAGGGTGCCCAGTTTAGGTGGCCGGACAAGTGTGAGGTGAGCTTTCAGAAGCTCAAGACAACTTTGACTACGATGCCAGTGTTGGTATTACCTACAGGTTTAGGGCCATATATAGTTTATTATGACGCATCTCATATTTGACTTGGTGCAGTGTTGATAAAGGATGGCAAGGTCATTGCATATGCTTCGCGACAATAGAAGATTCACGAGAAGAATTATCCGGTTCATGATTTGGAGCTAACAGCCATTGTTCACGCACTGAAGATTTGGAGGCACTATTTATATGGCGTGGCATGTGAGGTGTTCACGGATCACAAGAGTCTGCAGTACTTGTTCAAGCAGAAGGAGCTAAATTTGAGGTAGAGAAGGTGGTTGGAGCTCCTGAAAGACTATGATATCACCATCTTATACCATCCGGGGAAGGCAAATGTAGTGGCCGATGCTTTGAGTAAAAAGTCAGTCAGCATGGGTAGTCTTGTATATATTCCGGTCAGTGAGAGACTGCTTGCTTTGGATGTTCAAGCTTTAGCCAATCAGTTCGTGAGGTTTGATATTTCTGAGCCCAGCCATGTGTTAGCTTGTACAGTCACTCGTTCCTCATTATTTGAGTGTATTAGAGATCAGTAGTATGATGATCCTCATTTGTGTGTCCTTAGGGACACAGTGCGGCATGATGGTGCCAAACAGGTTACATTAGGAGATGATGGAGTTTTGAGGATGCAGAGTCGAGTTTGTGTGCCTAATGTGGACGGATTTCGAGAGTTGATTCTAGAGGAGGCCCATAGTTCCCGATACTCTATTCATACGGGCGCCGCTAAGATGTATCAGGATTTGCAGTAGAATTACTGGTTGAGGAGGATAAAGAAGGATATTGTTGCATATGTGGCTCGGTGTTTGAATAGTTAGCAGGTAAAGCACGAGCATCAGAGACATAGTGGTTTGTTTCAGAGGATTGAGATTCCTGAGTGAAAGTGGGAGTGTATCACTATGGACTTCGTTGTTGGACTCCCATGGACTCAGAGGAAGTTTGACGCAGTATGGATTATTGTAGATAGGCTCACCAAGTCAGCGCATTCATTCCTGTGGCAGTTTCCTATTCTTCTGAGCGGTTGGCAGAGATATATATCTGGGAGATTGTTCGTCTTCATGGTGTGCCCGTGTCTATCATTTCTGACTGAGGTACGTAGTTTATCTCGCATTTTATTAGGGTAGTTCAACGTGAGTTGGGCATACGGGTCGAGGTGAGCACAACATTTCATCCTCAGACGGACGGACAGTCCAAGCGTACTATTCAAATTTTGGAGGATATCCTCCGAGCTTGTGTTATTAACTTTGGAGGCTGGAGGGATCAGTTCTTGCCTTTAGCAGAGTTTTCCTACAATAACAGTTATCAGTTGAGTATCCAGATGGCTCCCTATGAGGCATTATATAGTAGGCGGTGTCAGTCGCCGGTTAGATGGTTTGAACCGGGAGAGGCTCAGTTGTTGGGTACGGATCTAGTACAGGATACTCTGAACAAGGTTAAGATCATTCAGGATAGGCTTCGTACAGCTTAATTCAGGCAAAAGAGTTACGCTGACCGAAAGGTTTGTGATGTGGCATTCATGGTCGGCGAGCGGGTGTTGCTTCGGGTGTTGCCTATGAAGGGCCTGATGAGATTTGGAAAGAAGGGAAAGCTAAGCCCTAGATTCATTGGCCCATTTGAGATTCTTGATCGAGTGGGAGAGATGGCTTACAGACTTGCGTTGCTGCCAAGTTTATCAGCCGTGCATCCAGTGTTTCATGTGTCCGTGCTTCAGAGGTATCATGGTGATCCATCCCACGTGTTAGACTTCAGCATTGTCCAGTTGAACAAGGACTTGTCCTATGAGGAAGAGTCGGTACCTAATCCAGACCAGCAGGTTCGTCAGTTGAGATCGAAGAGTTTTCCTTCTGTTTGTGTTAAGTGGAGGGGTCAGCCTGTTGAGGCAGTGACATGGGAGTCCGAGTCTGATATGCAGAGCAAATATCCCCATATTTTCTCCGACAACTATATGAGCGGTTTGGCATTCAATTATGTGTTTGTCAGTCAAAAAAACAAAATTAGATCTTATGTTGTGATTCTATTGATTGTGTGTTCGCTAACATACATGATTGTCACGATCCAAATCTCAACGAGATCATGATGGCACTTAGCTCAACCTACTAAGCAAGCCAACCAACATAAAACACAACTCAACTGAAGGTCATCAAATAAATAATATATAATAAAATAAAAATATGAAATTTAATGCAAGCTACCCTAACAACTGGTATTACAAATCGTGAGCAACTAAGATTTAGGGTTATAATAGTGGTATGAAGCAAATATAACATCCGTTTGAATATGCATAAACATAAATGCAAGTCATAAACTACCATGAACAAAATGCAAGTCCTAAATACTATTCAATGTTATCCCTCGGCTTCCGTAATAGCTCAACTTCTAAACTTACACATAAGATATAAAAATGTAGTATGAGTACAATCGACCCCACATACTCAGTAAGTATCAAGACTAATCTCAACAAAGTAATAGCGAGATTTGAGTCAAGATACTCAATTATATAACATGTGCATCCCGTAAGCATATACATTAACAGAAAAAATTACCAAGAAATAACACAATAGTAAAGTGCAATCAAAGAAGAAGGTAATACGAATATTTTTTTCAAATAACAAGGTCATAAATATACAATTGCACCAAATTCGCATACAAGAGAGACATGCACCAAGTAGCATTAAATCAAATATTTTTACATAAATATCGAGTGCCTATGCATGATAAAGACTAAATTTCACACACTCCCAAATAGAATTTATACGAATGCTCCTCTATGAGTTTAAAATGTCTATGCATGATGACGACCATCCATTTATATCTATCCAACACCCTCCAAACATTCAACAATTCATTAACAAATCTCATGCATATGTAAAATGCGTGAATGTACATATGTATATACATGCATGAATATTTCTGCATGAGTCTAGAATGTCATGGCATGATAAAGACTCAAATCATACAACAACCGGCACTCCAAGTGTCCCGAAACTCCAGTGTCAAACTGCACTCACACGGCCCCATATATAGACATAGAAATAAATATGTAGAGAAGTATGCGGGCATGACTACAGCTTTAATTCCATCATGCAAAATATCCCATCCATCCAAATATGGAAGCAAAAGCATTGACATGATATCTAGCATGAATTAAGTTGCTCAAGTAGTCCTAGAGGCAGATAAAACATATCGCAACAAGGGCATATAAGATATAAAGAAGCTTAAAATCAACTCCAAGCCTGATATAATCATAGTGCATGTATATAATCTCATCACCTCGCATATATATCATCGCAAATACATATCATTTAGCATTTGAGTCTATTTCAGAACAAATTCCCTCAAGTCGAGGTTAGACAAGACACTTACCTTATCATGGATTAGCTCTATTCTTCAAAATCTGTCTTTCCTGGCTCTAAATCCATTAAACCAGACCAATCTAGCCCAAACAATACCTAATGACGTCAAATAAAGCTATAAAATCGATTTCAAATGATAAAGATTCAATCTTTAATGAAATCTCAAAAGTCAATAAAAAGCCAACCCTTGCCCAAACAGTCAAAACCGGAGTCCAAGGTTGGATCTCGTTTTCCTATAACCCCACAAATGTAAATATTTGATTAGTTTCTAAATCCAAGTCCAAATCGGTGTTCAAAACTTTCAAATACACTTTTCTAAAATTTGGACAAAAATCCCAATATTTCTTGTTCAATCCCATATTTTATGTTAAATCTATTCATATATAAACCACAGATACGGGTTAGAATTACTTACCCCCAAACTTGCTGATGAAATTATAGCTCAGAACCTTACTATAAGCATTAGGATCAAAACTTTCATCCATACGCTTTGTAGGAAGTGTTATATCGTGTGGTGGATTCTAAACTTTCTAAGTAGCTTCTAGGACAACTTTATCGCCTCAATCTGTTTGATCAAAAGAGTTAACCCCTTTAGCATGTTTGTTTGGAGATTAGATTATTCACCTTTACCTTTCTTCTTTCTAGGGACATATTGGAGCGTAGAAATTACTTTCTAGCCATAAGATGCAATATCCCATCTATAAGATTTATTCGAGTTAAGGTGTACCTCCTCCTCAGCAGCTTTGGTTTTATCAGCAGTCACCTCAGCTCTTTTAGTTGTGGTCTCGTCATTCTTGCTCTTCATGATATTATCAGATTTTAGCTTCTTCATAATGCGGTTCTTCAAGTAGAATTTTGCATCGGCAAAGTGTGACTTAGCCTCGGTGAATGGCTTGTCATCAACAACTATTTTTTTCTCGGTTTCACCCTCGTAGTACTTCAAACATTGATGGTAGGTAGGTGGAACCACTTCATTCTTATGTATCCAAGGCCTTCCAAGCAAGATGTTGCACACAGTCTTTACATCAATCACATACAACCATACACTTGATTGCATATCTTCAATAGTGATTCTTTACCTGATCGCACCTATGGCTCTTTGCCCTTGGGTTGAATCCTTGAATTATCACACAATTTTCCGAGAGTTCGTTCATGGGGATGCCAAGTTCTTTCAAGCAAATTGGAAAGATATTCATTGAGGATCCTTCAAAATTTGATTTACTCTTTCATCACACATATAGCCAACCAGGTATAATGGGTGGTTATGAGGAGTGTCACCTAGTAGAAGATCGTCATTCGTGAACGTAACTTTTTCCTCACAAGCATTAACTTCTTGAGGAATGGACTCTATGAGCTTTTCCAAAGAGGGTGATAATGGTAGGTCATCACTCTTTTCTTCCCCTTTATCAGCATGGAAATAAGAGGCATTAATACCCTTATGAAAAATCTTTGCGCGAAAGTAACTTGGTAAGAACTCCTCCAAGGTCACTAGAAGTCGTCGCTTTTGAGAGTAGTGCACCTCTGCTTTTGCTTTCTTCAAATGTTTAACTAGATTCCTTCTCCTTGGTCTTTTCACTATCATTTTCCTTATTGGTTGTTCTATTAATTCTTTTCGTGGGCTCCTTTTGTGGCGCCTATGACGAGTCACCAACGTCCAACCTTCATCATTATCATGGTGATCTACTTAGACTTTGTTATCCAGTAATTCTTCATCTTTAATTTCTTTTAAACTGCATAGCTCATCTAGACTGAATAAGTCAAAGGTGATAGAAACTTGATTCGCACTTACCTTCTCATCTTCAAGCACGATCTTTTTTTCACGGGCCAAGTCTATACCTTTGTCCTTAAGACAAAGCACTTCTCAAGAGGATGACTCACAAGTCAATATTTTCAGTAATTTGGGTCATCAGTTTTCCAGCTTCATTTGGCCACTTCATCTCCGAAAGCTCAATGAGCTTTAATTCGAGAAGCTCTTCAAAAATTATAGGCACATCAGAATCCAGAAATAAGTACTCCTTCTCTTGTATTTTATTTTAGAGTCAGCTTTTCACTTGGATTATCTTGAAAAGAAGTGGATTTCATACTCTGCTTCTTGCTCACTTTCGCCGTGAACTTCACAAGTGATGTTTTGACATTTATTGCTTCTTTATTTTCAATCTTGGTACAAAGTTTCTCCATTTCCTGATTTCTTGCTTGTCGTTCCCTTTGTGAGGTTCATAGATGGGCTTCCTTTAATTTCCAGCGGAGGCCATTCTCAATTCCATGTCATGGGTATTGATACCTAATTTTTTTCTATATAGTTTCAATATGCAAAATACCTTCAAAATAGCATATGTATGCATATATAAGTATGTCCAAATATTTTATTATTCTTCCTTAATTTTTTAAAGGGTTTTAAATCAATTTATTCCCCTATTTTGTCCATAAAAACCCAATAATTATTTCCAAAATTATTATTTTGGTAATTCCTTTGTTGGAATTTTATATTTATGTTAAAATATAGCTAAGGTAATATTTGCATATTTTTACAAACTTATTTAGTATTTTCAAAGCTAAATTGCATATAATCACAATATTAGCCTCTTTTAAGATTTAATTGCGTTTATATTCATAAAAATTAAGTCCAATATTTTTAAATGGTTAATTAAATATTATAAGTCATTTTAGTGCTTTTAATTTGTTTCCAAAAATTAATTTACTATTTTTTATAATTTTAAAAGAGGAAAATTGTCTATTTAAATAATAGCCCAATTGCATCCCAATTGTAGTCTAAATTGAACCCCAAATCAAATCCAATTTCCTCCGGCCCAATTTCGTTTAAACCCAACCCCTAACCCATTCAAAACGACCCAACCCGGATTCCCACCTAACCCCTTTAATCCCAACCGTTGATCATTTAGATCAACGCCCCCCATTACCCTTACCTTTTTTAACCCCGAACGACCCCTTACCCTACTTCATTTCTCACCAACCGCCACCTCTAAATCCATCTTCTCTCTAAACTCTCTTTGAAATCTCATGAACCCTAGCCGCCGCCATCTATCCCCACCCTAAACCACGCCTAATCCATGGCCTGCCATCGCCATTGGAGATGTGTAATGGCCTCCTATGGCTCCTGGGTGTTTGTTTCTGTGGTTTCATGGCCAGTCCTCGAAGGAATTTGGTCCAATCCTTGCTCGACTGTTATTCATGGCTTTTCTCCGGCCATCCATGGCCTTTCAAGGCAGATCCTTAACTTTCCCGGTTAGATCAGAAACTTTCAAAGCCTTTCTCACCCCTTCTGGGTTTTTCGAAACCCTAATTTTTAAGATCTTTTGATTTTCTTTCAGACCTACTTTAAATCTGTACTTGCTATGAATGTTTTAAGTGTTTTTCTCGAAAGTTCTTCAACTTTACTTTCAAAACAACTTTTCGTTAAGGTTTTCCTTTAAGTTTTTCAAAAGATCTCCTCTCCGATTTTTAATGTTGTTTGTGATTCTGGCATGTTTTGCTCATGTCGTTCCTCTATCTGAGTTAGCATGTTGAAAACCCTAATTCTTTTTGGTCTCATTCGAGCTTTGAAACTATTTGTTTTGTGTACTAGTTCGATTAAGTTCCTCGTTCTTATTTGACTTATTTGTTTTACCATCTTTTAAACTCGATTATTGTTAAAAACTCTAGGTCTTTAGGTATGAGATTGTTTGAATACTTGACTCGATTTAAGGTTCCTTATTGCAGACTTTCTTTTTCTTTATGTGATTCATCTGATTCTGAGTTTTACCATCTTTTAAACTCGACCATTGTTGAAACCCTAATTTCTCAAAAGTTTCCTCACTTGTTACTGTAAGACATGTACTTGTTTTGACTCTCTTCTTCACTTTGTTCACTACCGAATCATATGCTTCTTTTCGTTACTATTGTATGTTGTTTCTTTTGCCAATATACTTGGCCTCGCATGTCTGATGTTTTTGTTCACTCTATTTATATACTGAAGTACAGAAGCATGTTTCTTCCTTGATTGACCTTGATTTTGTGACTGATTTCAAAAGCTTTTCTTATATGAGCCCTGATTTCACTCGCCTGTTTAAAATTAATTGATTCCTTTCCCTTTACTGTGATGTTTTACCTTGCTGAATCTTTTTCCAAAAATAAGCATATTTTTGTACTCAGACTTGATTGTTCACTGCATGCTTTTTTACTATCCCTTATATAGCAATAATCAAACTGATTTCTTTCCTTATTTGAATCTGTTACTACCCGTTAATCAGTGATTCTTTAATTAAAGGGAATCACTTCTGTAATTGATTCTGACTTGTGATTGTTTCTATATTTGTGTTAAGACTTTACTTATTACCTTATTCTTCACCTAATTTTAGAACTATAAATACCCACTTTCTTTTCTTTCAAACGACGAACGAACCATCTGAGTTCAGAACACACACTTCACTCAAAACTCTCTCTATTTTCTCTACTACTCCTTGTGCTACTGCTTTGCCTAGCCGGCCGAAAGCCAAGGCTAGGCTATGAAAATTTGCTCACTTTTTCTTTCTACACTTTGCTTCTTACTGGTATGTCCTAGTTAATCTTCAAGTATCAACAACAACATGTTTCTTTAATTGTCCCAACTTCTCTTATTCTTGTCTACTTTGCTTATGTTTCTGCAATCAAGTTACATTACTAGCATGTGAAATATGTTCCCTACCCCTTTTAATTAATGCTCCCTTAGGTGTATGAATCCCAAACCCCACATCCCCTCTTTGTGTTTGTGTTCTCTGGCTAGTTTGTAGGCATGCCAGCATCATCTATTGCTGTGCATGTCCAAACCTGACCCTTCCTGGGGTCATATGCTTTATGCAATGTATTCCTGAAACCCCTGACAACCTTTGTGCAATTACTGATTCTGTGTAATTTAAGTTTTACTACTACTGTTTTCAAATCACCCTTACCCCTTACCACTCTCAATCCAGTCTTAAAATAAATCTCTGTTTCTGTACTTCTACTACACTCTTAGAACTTAGGTTCTGCCCCTCTTGTGTGAGCCTTGCCTTGGGACCCATGAGCTCCATCTAAACTTGGACGCATAAGGGCTGACCCTTCCACACTGCACTCACCTCTATCTGGTTATGCAAACCAGGGTGTAAGTACTGCCCGGGGTCCTTTGAGACCCTTAGGGAACTTTAACACACCCAGGTCTGAGAAAAGCTTTGAAACAAGTGGTGCTTTAGGTGGTTTATTCCATAACTCAGAGAGGAAGTCAAGATTCAGGCTTCTTATGGTTGTAACTTCTTGTTTTACACTATTCTGATGTAATTCAGTATTTGGTCTGTAATAATTTGTAACAAATATTGGGGGCTGGTTAGTGAAAAAAGAGATGGGTAATTATGCATGTTTAGCTATTATAAGGGTAGAGAACATGCCTATAGGATTTGTTTCTTTAAATTCTGCATGTTTAGCTATTAGAAGGGTAGAGAACATGCCTATAGGATCCGTTTCTTTAAATCCTGCATGTTTTAATTCTACATCTAGATAACATGCCTATAGAACCTGTTTTAAATTCTGCATGTTTTATTACCATACTTAGACACCATGCCTATAGGATCTAAACGACTATAGTCAGACATCATGTTCATAAGGTTGAAATTATTATAGAAACCATGCCTATAGGAATTTCAAGCAAATCCTGCCTGCTTCGTTTCATGTTCAACTAGATATCATGTCTATAGGGATTAAAAAAAATCAACAAATGATAGAGATCATGCCTATAGGATCTGAAACCAGTCTAGTTTAAAATCAGTTTGACTCGTACTGTTCTGAATCAGTCTTAAACAACCTGTTCCTTTTATTAATACGGTTAAGAAAGCTTGCCTATAGGATCCCTAAATCGCTCGTTTAAAACCGTTACTACTTTGCTACATTCTGAATCAGTAATAGATATCATGCTTATAAGATATCACCAACACGCTTAAGCAAGCCTTAGGTGATAACAACAAAACTAAATCCGCCTTTGTTAATTAGTAACTGCTACAACCAGCAGGCAGGCCTGATTCAGACTTCTTATCTGAGTTATGTAATAAACTGGCCTACTTCAACAACTAAACTTCTCCTGTATTAGTATCTTTAAATTCTGACCCAAAATGTGTTTAAGTCATGCTATGTATGTGCTTTACTTGAGGAGGTGTATGTGAGCCTCTTAGTTGCTTACCTATTTCCCCTAATATGCAGTCCTACGTGTTTTGAATGTCGCCTTAGTCTTTTTACCTTTAAAAAACCTAAAAGTCAGCCTAAATCCTCCCTCTTATAGGAAAATAGTCCTAAATTCCTCCGAGACTGATAGGAATGGGACGGGTAATAGCATGCAATAGAGGTCGAGACCAATCCGCGCTTTAATACCTTAACGGGGCGGGAAAGGTAGATATGGATATGATGACCGGTGCGCTAATACCACGTGTATCCCTTCTTCTAAGGGGTGTCATACCGGGTATCGCATTGATGTGATCCATATTATAAATAAACCTAGGACTCCTCTCTCTTTTTATATTTTCAAGTATTTGTAAAAAATGTAACTCAATTTCAAAATTCGCTGTTAATGATTGTTCTTTTAAACCCTTATGTGTTTAAACCTAAATCTCCTACTACTTGAGCCTATACTTGTCTATTTGCTAATTGTACAAATTCACAAAGCTATCTGGCCGAGAACCACACTAGTGGATCCTGAGGGGTGCCTAACACCTTCCCCTTAGGATAATTTCAAGCCCTTACCCTATCTCTGGTTATCAAACAAACTTAGAAATGAACTTTATATGTGTCCTAATGCACCTTAACTCATTAGGTGGCGACTCTTCAAATGCAAAACTCAGTTCCCAAAAGGAATGAGTTGTCCTACACCCAAAAATGTCATAAACCCGATTTTCTGATGCAAAGAGGGAAAAAGGGGGCACGACAATGGGCATGAGTTGCAAGTTCTTCAAATGTACTAGGCTTGATACCTTACAAGATGTAGCATAGTCCCCAATGCATGCCATGGATGCACGTCTCTAAGCCAGAAGATTCACAAAGCTTGTCTTTGTAGTTAAGGCTTGCATTTCTCCAATGATTGATAAAGTCGATAACTGATTCACCTTTCATTGACGAGTATTTGTAAGTTTTATTATAATGATAGTACACCTCGTGTTATAAAAGAGATTGAGGAACTCTTGCTCTAGTTGATCCCAGCTATCAATAGATCCAGCCTTGAGGTCTGTGTATCAATCAAAAGCATTTTCTTTTAGTGAGCGGATAAACTGCTTGACTAGGTAATCTCCATAAGTTCCAGTGTTGTTGCATGCTCAACGAAGTGCGCCACATATTGCTTTGGATTGCCTTTGCCATCAAATTGTTGAAATTTTGGAGGTTGATATGAGCAGGCATCTTCAACATATCGATCCTTGAAGTGTACGACTTTGTGTAGGTTAGGGCGGACTTAGAAGTAACTTAATACTTATTTTTGATCGTCCCTTCCATGAACTCCATTAGTTGATCGATTGGAATCATCCCTTCAAATGAGACAGGGATAGCCTTAACGGATGCTACTTGTCTTGGGGGAGGATTACTCTCTAGAACTTCTGGGAGCTTTCCAGGTACATGGGTGGATTCTTCTTCCATAAAGATTCCCACCTTGTTTGTTTGCTTGTCAATTCTAGCATCTTGATTTTGCATGCACTTGGTCGAGCTAGCAATTGCTTCCGTCAAGTATGCCAATTGCTCCTCCACAAATGAAGCATTTATTACCATGGCTTGCATGATTGTTGTGGACGATGAAGAGTAGTATGGATATTTACACAGATTGATCTTCGATTCGCTCACGCTATGCGGTGTAAGTGGGGAGGATTCACCACTTGAAATATCATCATCTTCCTTCACAGTCTAGTTCTTGGATCCGAAGAGGTTAAACAGAGCTAGAATTTTCTTAATTTTTGCAGCAACATTGATTCCTCTTGCAGGTGCGTTTGTAGAAGATCTTGCTCCTTTTATGGATGAAGATCCAAAATAGGGGTTGATGCGGACGTCACTTGGGGTAGTTGTTGTCCTAATGAGATTGCTTTGCTCCTCGTAACTAGTCCAAAGCTTCCAAAGCATCCACAGGTAACATCGAGGATGCTTTCTACATCAGCGTAGAACATGGAATTAGCAGCCTTGGTGGAAGTTGATCTGGAGTTGATTTTCTTTGAAGACATTTCGATGTTCTTGAAATTTGGTGATTGAAAAGTTGAGATGAGAGGTATAGATTGTCCCACTAGGCATGCCAAAATTTGTAGACAATAAATTTCTTCAAGAAAATAAAATCAAGACCGAAAAATATTGCAACAATTGTAGTATTTAATTTCAAATAATATGAGTATATAATCTCAATGAATCCTTTGATTCTTCTTTCCAATAGTAAATAAATTCCAGGGTCTTTGAGCTTGATCTTGAATCTATATTTGTTGCCACGAACAATGATCTTGAATTTAACTAGCACGAACTTTGATTTGCACTCGTACTCCTTGAATTTGATTTGTTTTTCGTTCTTGAGCTTGAACTTGATTTCTTGAACTTGGACTTGATTGCTTGAAGCTTGAAACTTGTAGAGAAATTTGCGGCGTTTGATCCGAGCTCTTTCTTGCTTCTCATTATGACTTATGGTGTCTTACTGAGTTATGAAGTCTCCTTATAGTTGTGGAAAAGAAGAGTTGTGATGAGAACAAACTCTTTCCGACCAATCAGATTAAAGAGTGACGAAGCCGCATTTGATTGGCAAGAAACATGTCACTTGCACATGTGGCGCGGTTTCATTGGTCTTTTAAATTGACTTGACGTGCCTTGTCATTTTGGCACGTGACAAGATACTATTGGCTCTTCCACTTGACTTGGCGTGGCACGTCATTTGACACGTGACACCAAATTGGGCCTCTAGGAAGATGACATCTTAGGCTTAATGAAGTGGGCTCATCACTTTAGCTCAATCGAATGGGCTAGCCCAATATATTTAGACTCATTTATTTAACCCATATGTATTAGAGTTATATATTATTAATTCAATTATCTTTGCTCATAATATTTAGTTGGACTAATATATTAAAATACAATCTCTATTATTTTATCGATTTAAATTCGATAAATTTAAATGCTTACACTTACAACCGAGGAATTCTAATAAATTCACCTGGTATTTGGTTGGACTTGTGGACTGATTGCTTCTGATCGAATTTGTACCTATAGGATAACGATATTGCCAGGACAAATATATTCCTCATAGAACTATATAGCTTTTGGATATGGAAAATAGTAGCCTTATCAGGGAACAAATTATGTCTTTGAAGTCCGAAAGTTATTTCTTTGCTCAAAAGTCCCTTTGTTTTTTTCTTCTTAATCCAAGCTACTGTCACATAAATTGAAATGCAAGAAATATTACTTTTACTTTCTATTACTCACAACTATCGCCAAGTATGTACTCAGGGGCAGAGGAAGAGTATTAATTACAGATCCGAACAAACTCAGAGCTTTTATTTAGACTCTGTATTTGTATTAGAAAATTCATTAAATATATATAAATATTTAGTTATGAATTCAATAACTATAACTAGCTACGAATTCGACGTCAAGTTCAGAACTCATAAATTTTAAATTCTAGCTCCGCCTTTGTATGTGCCTATGCCCCAACCGGCAGTCCAATGGGAAAGGTTTAATATATATTCATCAAAATTATATATTAATCAACACCTAATTTAGTGAACTGAAGGTTAGCGAAACCACAAACCTCAAAGAAGCTAAATGGGAAAGGTTAACCAATTTATTTAATTTTCTTCTGTCAGCAGCTAGCCCTCATTTTCCTTAATGAAGGTAATTCAATATAGTATTGTTACATAACTAATTATAGGATTTCAAATGTACTCTCAAAGTGAACAGAAATAGAAAATTCCCATGATTTTACGAAAGAACTTTTGACATTTGGCTACGAGTTAAAGATTTATAAAGAAAACGGAATAATAACATTGGAGGTTTTTCCGGACCTTATCACAAGAGGTAAATGCAAATTACATAAAATACTGTAGTGTTTCAATTTCCGGCGAGCCAATACCTACTAGTCGTTTTTGGTTTGATTTACAAATTAAAATCACGTGCCTACCAGCTACCAACTAATATTTGGGGGAAAACGTATCCGCCTCAATATGTTTTTTTGTTTCTCACTCGGTATTCGGTACCTGCATTGGAGTCCGACTATATCCGAATTTACGCCGCGTAGAATTTCATTCGAAGGGAAATGCTCCCTACCAAGAATTTTTTCCATACCCAGGGTTCGAACCCGAGACCTCTGATTAAGGGAAGAACAGTCTCATCCACTGTACCACATCCTTTGGTTGTCCCGCCTTAATATTTAAAGAAGTGAACAATAGAAAAAGTCAAGAGAATTGAATATCTAATATATATTTTTTATTTATTTGCAAAATATAATTTTTTTGCTAATGAGAAATAATTGACTCTCCTTAGACAAGAGTAGTTACGTCTCTATTTACATCAACCTAATGCAAGAGATATGCCATTCACAGACACAATTTATATCACTTTAACTATAGTGAACTGACAAGTATTTTAAATTTAATTTTTAACTATCAAAATCAAATTATTTAATTTAAACACTAAGGGATCATTTAGTTGGAAAATAAGTTATCTCAGAATTAATTATCCTGTGATTAGTTAGTCTGGGATTGTTATCTCACCCTTCCACAGGGATAAAATAACACTATAATCCGGGATTACTAATTTCAGGATTTTGTTATACCGCGATTTTATCCTAACCAAACGTAGAATAAACTCATCTCAAATTTATTCCCGTGATTAATTATTCCTTATTCCTTGTATCAAACAAGCCCTAAGTGCTCTAATTATTTATTCCAATACTAGTAGTGCCAATGTTTTACCCTACTCGCACTGCAAGCTGTATTCTAAGCCATAGGCATAAATAGAGCACATATCTGTGAATTTGCTGAAATAAAAAAACGTCTTCTTCTTACTTCTATATCTTTTATTTTTCTTTCACAAATGGCCACTATTCATGCCCCAAATTCTCCTCCAGGGCCAACAGTTTGTGTGACAGGAGCAGCTGGATTTATTGGGTCTTGGCTTGTTATGAAACTCCTTCAACGTGACTATAATGTTCACGCTGCTGTTCGTGATCCTGGTAATGTTATTGGCTCCATTTGTTATGAACAATTACTTACAATCATCTCGAGATCTCGATTATAAAATAATGGTGTAATTCTTTCTGAATTTTCTGTAGATAGAAGTTAAACTATTAAAAGGCTTCATTATATTAACTGATCATAGTTTGTATCGAATTACTATTCTTATTATATACTTCCTCCAATCCGGTTGATGTTACATACTTTTCTTTTTAATATGTTCGGAAAAAATGACACACTTCTAAATTTGAAAACAATTAACTTTACACTTCTCATTTAATCTTTATAACCACATACAAGTTATAGTATAATTAAGGCCAAAATTTTTAAAGATACACAAATACAATAACATACATGTTCTAAACCATAAGTTTTAGTTTTTCTTAAATTTCTTACCGATTCAAACCATATCATCATATAAATGACATGAGTTGTTTTGGCATGGTAGAGAACAAGAACAAAGTGAAACATCTTCTGGAGTTGCCAAAAGCTGATAGCAACCTGACGCTGTGGATAGCGGAGTTGACAGAAGAAGGAAGCTTTGATGAAGCCATTCATGGCTGCCAAGGAGTATTTCATGTGGCCACCCCTATGGATTTTGATTCTAAGGACCCCGAGGTGCGTAGTATCTAAATACAGAGGTAGAGTCAGGATTTTTTTCTAAAAACTTCAAAATCTAAAAAAAATAACATACGACAAAGCCAATGGGCCCGAATTGACTATTTATTAAATATATACATAAAAATAATTTCACCCATAAATACGATGTAATTTTTTGACTAAGGGTTTGGATGAACCCCTCGTGCACTCTCTAGCTCCGCCTTTGTCTAAATATTCGGAACAAAAAACACAAAGAACCATATAACTTAATACAGTGGCAGAAAACATCCTATAGTAAAGGGTGTTTTACTCGAGCATTGACAAACACTTCGGGGGGGGGGGGGGGATAATATACATATTGTATTGGTCAAAATCTGACAGTCACGACCGAACTGACCAATGTCCCGCCTAAATGACTGGGCAGTGAAAGATAACATAGCCCACTCTACATCCCTTTCCCGACATCCGTCGAGTCGGAAAGAGTAGTGTCTAAGAGGACGACTATGACATATTGGAGGCGAGAGAGCATCGGACCAAGTAAAGGGCAAGGGTGCCTTGACTATATATAGTAAGGGAAAACCTTCGATTGTAGAGGGTCCTTCCCCCTTTCTCTCTCCTAAGCTCTCTTCTTGTAATCTTGATATGAAAGAAGCAATCTACAAAAGAACATGTAAAGTTGTCCCCCCATCGATCGATGGAAGTCACAATGTTGAATTTCGATAAGTTCGTTTGCATCTTTTTCGTCCTATATACAGTCCATACAACTAGCTCTTTGATATGGAATTTATTATGTCTGACTAAGATTTATGCCTTCATCATCTTCGATTGATTTGTTGAAAAAGGCTTAGATATCTTTTGAGTCAAACAATTTGGCGTTATCTATGGGGATTTCTTAGTAAAATTTCCTAGTCTCTCCTAGATCAAAGACAAGAAAAACGATTACCCACCGAAAAGAGCGCTAAGGCAAAACCAACCCACGCGGGACAAAGGCACAACACAGAAGAGGAAGGAGAGCCAAGTAGAGTCACTGAATTTAGAAATTCTCGCCCCATCAACCATCGAAATGCCAAACAGAACAAACAACGTTACAAACCTTCTCTCCTTCACCGGACCACCGGAGGGGGGTAAGGAAAATATCATTTTAGCTCACCTTCTGCTCTTTGCTCAAGTAGGAACACAAATACCGCGCGGGCGAGCGAGCAAAGAAACATCTCAATTAAATAACGACAAAAGACCACAAAACAACCGAAATACCGCCCGCCGGTGACATCTCCAAGCCGAAAGGCAGGAGTCAGACAAGGAAACTACGATGTGTGCACAGAATGAGCCTAAGCGAAACATCGATGTTTCGTACTCTCCGACGTTGCACCCTCTGATGCAAACAATGTCAAACGAACTGGGACTCCCCCGAAGGATGTTTGATTCTCCAAAAACCGGAATGATGATGGGTTACTATTTCGATAAGTTTGAAATAACACCCTTTAAGGCCAAGGGCCTTCGCCAAAAAGAAGAGTTCGACCTCGATCGAACGACGATGGTTACTATTTTGATAAGTTCGAAATAACGCCCTTTAAGGCTAAGGACCTTCACCAAAAAGAAGAGTTTTACCTCGATCGAAAGATGACAGGTTACTATTTCGATAAGTTCGAAATAGCACCCTTTAAGGCCAAGGGCCTTCGCCAAAAAAAAGAGTTCGACCTCAATCGAATGACGACGAGTTACTATTTCGATAAGTTCAAAATAATGCCCTTTAAGGCCAAGGGCCTTCGCCAAAAAGAAGAGTTCGACCTCGATCGAACGACGACGGGTTACTATTTCGATAAGTTCGAAATAACGCCTTTTAAGGCCAAGGGCCTTCGCCAAAAAGAAGAGTTTGACCTCGATCGAACGACGACGAGTTATTTTTTCGATAATTTCGAAATAATACCCTTTAAGGCCAGGGGCCTTCGCCAAAAAGAAGAATTCGACCTCGATCGAACAATGACGGATTACTATTTTGATAAGTTCGAAAAAATGCCCTTTAAGGCCAAGGGCCTTCGCCAAAAAGAAGAGTTCGACCTCGATCGAACGACGACGAGCTACTATTTCGATAAGTTCGAAATAACGCCCTTTAAGTCCAAGGGCCTTCGCCAAAAAGAAGAGTTCGACCTCGATCGAACGACGACGGGTTACTATTTCGATAAGTTTGAAATAGCACCCTTTAAGGCCAAGGGCCTTCGCCAAAAAGAAGAGTTCGACCTCGATCGAACGATGATGAGTTACTATTTTGATAAGTTCAAAATAATGCCCTTTAAGGCCAAGGGCCTTCGCCAAAAAGAAGAGTTCGACCTCGATCGAACGACGACGAGTTACTATTTCGATAAGTTCGAAATAACGCCTTTTAAGGCCAAGAGCCTTCACCAAAAAGAAGAGTTCGACCTCGATCGAACGACAACGGGTTACTATTTCGATAAGTTCGAAATAAAGCCCTTTAAGACCAAGGGCCTTTGCCAAAAAGAAGAGTTTGACCTCGATCGAACGACGACGGGTTACTATTTCGATAAGTTCAAAATAACACCCTTTAAGGCCAAGGGCCTTCGCCAAGAAGAAGAGTTCGACCTCGATCGAACGACGATGGGTTACCATTTCGATAAGTTCGAAATAACACCCTTTAAGGCCAAGGATCTTCGCCAAAGCCAAAGGGAAAAGTTCGAGATATATCTAAGGCCAAGGGCCGTCAGTAAACAAAAGGGAAGAAAAGACAGGGACTCGCCATACGGGAATCCATCCCGCGCCAAAGTCATAAAAAAGAGAAAACAAAGATAAAGCACGAGGTAGATAACAATGAAAAAATTCTTCTTTATACAAGGTCACCACGCTAACGGTCGCAAATTACATATGGCCCAAGCCAACAATAAAAAAAAAGAAGAAAGAAAGGAACAACGACAATCAACGATGAATAAAAAAGAAAAAAGAAAATAGACTAAGACAATATTCTTTCACTCGGTGTCATCACCACCACCATCATCTCCAGGAAGCTCTCCCTCATCATCCGCGCCCTCTTCGGCCTCCGGAGTCACAGAGTCATAACGATAGTTGACACGGGCCTCCCGCGCTTTTGCTCGTGCCTCTTCATATGCGGCCTCAGTAATATTGTCCGCCTCCCACAAACTCTTATATATATCCCGCTGAGCTTCAGCATGAACCGAAAGCTCATATAGGTGGTGAGGAGCAATGTCGGTGGAGGAAGATTCAATCTGAGCCAACAGTCGCCCATTTTCTGCCTCCAGTGCTGCGACCCGATCTCCCAGAACCGATGCCTCTTGATTAATCTCACTAATGCGCTCCTGAAGCCTGGCCTCCATAAGGGTAGCCGTCGCTCTTTCTGACTCCTGCTCGGACTGGAGGACGCAGATGGTATTCTCTTGGGCCACCGCCCTCGCCGAAGCCGCGGACCAAGCACTCTCGATGCTCTCCAACCCAGCAACCTTGTTCTCCAGCCCAGTCAATTTCCCCATCCATTCCGCGTTCAGCATCTCGACCTTAATCAAGTTCTAATCTATCTCCTACTGCATTGAACTCAATTTCTCCTGCAGATGCTTGCACTCTGTGGCGACCCCCTTGCCCAACTCGAGCTCCACGTCCTTTATTCAAAGTTGCTCCTCAAGCACACTCCTGCTGCGGATAGCCTGCATCAATTCCTGGCGCCTCTTCTCCAACTCCTCACCAAGAGCCCGATTACCGGGGTTTTCCTTCAGCCGTCCATGCATCTCGCGACACTTGTCGTAGTAACGACGATATTTCTCCAATATCTTCAAGAAAATCTTGGCCCGAATATTGGCCTTGCGAATGCTTTCCACTTCCACCATATACGTCTAAAAAATATAAAGACGGGTTTGTATTGGGAAAAAACTGAATTTACATTGAAGGTGACGTGGCATGACACAAGGACTGGTCAAATGGTCAAAACATGATGATCAGTTAAGAGGCACTAGTGACAACAGATACGGGAAAAGGAAAGCTGAATAGGCACGAGAGGCAATTCGAATAGTACAAGCTTCGTACCTATTTAGACCATTTAAAGCCCAGAGATCAGAAGGCATTGAAGACATGGATATGATGACAAAAAGGAATCCAAATTCAATATTAAATACCCAATTCGTTAGAAAATTGGTATTAAATAGGAATGATTGTGTAACGTCTTATTTAATGTCATTTATTGCTCATAATTGTCTCATTAAGGCTAAGGTATTACTCCTTTATTTAGGATCAACTATAAAAGGAGGAGGTCAGGTCATTTGTAAGGACATAGGATACCATCAACATTACATTAAAATACAAACTTATCTACTGCTTATTTGTCATTCTCAAAAAGTCTATTATTTCTTTTTCGTCCCCTGATTATCAGTAGCCCGAATTTCTATTTATCTTTAGCTTTGACCAAAGAATCATCTTTTTGGTTAAACAGGGTTAGAATCGTACCGTCAAGAAAGGCCAGGGAAAAGCGGAAGTAAGCATAACATACCCTTAAGCCATAGCGGCCACCTCATCTATCAAATCAACATTAGGAACGGACCGAAGGGCCGCATTCTCGGCTGCAGAGCATAACATGCTGAACTGCGGCACCAGATCCTCCGTGTCCCCCAAAATATTGGAATCCAAAGGGATCTCAAGAATACAGGCCGAGCCTCTGGCACGAACCACCGAGTAAGTAAGGCCCCCCTCAAATATCCTGACATCATCAGGGTCGAGGTCCGACTCGAATTCGTAATCGTCGACCACCACGCCTTTTCCTCTTTCAGCAGCTGAAGAGGAAGCACGACCAATTGCAGAGGATGAGGGTACGTCCGAAATTACAACGGTGGCCCCAAAAGTCTGACCTTCCGCCACGACAGGTTGCTGACCACCGACAACAGCGGGAATCTCTGATTGAGCCGAGGCAATGGTTGGTTCCATCCCTACGGGGGGAGCCACGACAACCCCCTCTCCAGATCCCGTCGTAAGGGAGTCGTCTAGATGAATAACTGTTGGGGCGCGGTCTCAAACTCCACTCGCCGCCTTTTCGATGGCCCCTCCTCTTCCCCAGTAGGCGGAGATTCACCCGTCGGGCGAGCGACACTGGTCGGAACTTCGTCCTGAGAAGCGGCCCTCGCAGGAGTAACCATGACCGCAGACTCAACTGAAGTAGCCCTCAACGAAGGTCGGGCGGTGGCTACCGCGATAGGGTGAGTAGATGAGGCAGAATGCGGGAAAACCAACGGAGGAGCCCTCACTCTCCTTACCCTCCCTGATACTAATGAACAACGTGTGAGGAATTAAAAACAAAGAGGGAGAAAAGAAAAACGGCGAACAAAAACGACATCTTACCAGAAAGAGGCCTGTGCCCATACTTGTCATAAAAGGTCGCCCATGTGCGGACCCCCGCCGTATGAGGGAGAATGGCGCGCACCCACTCGCGGATATTTTCGATAGGGGGAGGCAGCAATTTCTCAGCTGCAAAAACATAACAGGATTTAGTACTGTAACAAAAATGGTCGGATATATCTCCTACTAGAAGCATGAGACTTACGTGCAAAGTTCCATTTCTTAGGGAACCCTATAGGATCCGCTATAATGTGCTCAGTCCGCACATAGAAATAATTCTCATAAAAATGATGATTGGTCTTGTCGTCCATTTTCACCACCAGACTCTTCGACCCCCGAGGACGCATGTGAAGCATCGTGCCGCGGATGAGTTGAGGGGCGAAGATATTGAGCAGATGGTCCAAAGTGACCTCACGACCGGCAAGTTCCGCAAATTTGAGCAACATAAGGAATAGCTTGTATAGGTACGACGAAAGTTGAGCGGGGCATACCTCATAAAAACGGCAGAATTCTACCACCAAGAGAGGGAGAGGAAGCATATAACCAATAAGGAAGGGGTAGGCGTAAAATACACATTACCTAGGATGGTCAAAATGAACAATGTCGTTTCCTACCGCCGGTCGCATGTCGACGTAGCCGGGGATCCTCCACCTGGTTTTCAACTCTGCAATGTACGCTTCTCTCAGAATAGAAGGGACAAGCTCTGACTCCGCCCCGACGCGAGTATTGAAGTCGGTAAATTCCCTCATAGGGCGAGGTAAAATCTCGACTATCGACGGGACCTCCTCGTCTTCCACCACATCTACCCCTCCGGTGGCCTGAGCAGCGCTTTCCAGTGCCGGAACTGTGGCAGGGATATCGGTGCGAGACGAATCACCAGCCATTTTTTCCAGATGATGCGGCAAAAAAGACAACTGAAGGAAAGGATGGAGATTTTTAGTTGATTAAAGGAAAACGAAAACTTGGAGTGTCAGAAAGAAAGTATATCTGCAGAATTCTCTCGAGTAAAAGGTAAAGAAGTGTGTCAATCAAATGATAAGCTCCCTCTATTTATAAGAGACATAAATCTCATGAGCACGAAACCCAAGAGTCGCTAATTGAATCTGATAGGGCACGAAACGTTTCAGTTCCCCAGGAACATGTGTCATAATGGCGGTTACCACGAAACGGCGCTTTGATACCAAACGGCGTTTCGGTTCCAAAACCGCCGCAATGGTCCATGGGTATCGAAAGAACACCGCCACCCCGCCTAAAACCGAAGTAATGTAACTAAGGAATGAGAAGTCAGAAGTCAGATTTCGCTCGAATTCGTAGCAATCATGATCCGTCCGCCGAGCTCGATAGAGGACGGCCCCGACAGACGGAGGGCCTAACTATATTGGTCAAAATCTGACTGTCACGACCGAACTGACCAACGCTCCGCCTAAATGACCGGGCAGTGAAAGATAACATAGCCCATTCTACATCCCTTTCTCGACATCCGTCGAGTCGGAAAGAGCAGTGCCTAAGAGGACGACCATGACATATTGGAGGCGAGAGAGCGTCAGAACAAGTAAAGGGCAAGGGTGCCTTGACTATATCTAGTAAGGGAAAACCTTCGAGGGTCCTTCCCCCTTTCTCTCTCCTAAGCTCTATTCTTGTAATCTTGATATGAAAGAAGCAATCAATAGAAGAACATGTAAAGTTGTCCCCCCATCGATTGATGGAAGTCACAATGTTAAATTTCGATAAGATCGTTTGCATCTTTTTCGTCCTATATACCGTCCATACAACTAGCTCTTTGATCTTGAATTTATTATGTCCAGCTAAGATTTACCCCTTCATCATCTTTGATTGATTTGTTCAAAAAAGTTTAGATATATTTTGAGTCAAACACATATGTGTACAAATAATTCTGAAAAATAATATGTATACATACAATATTCCAATATCACTTAAATAATAGAAAATATATATTTGAATTGAGCCATGAAATAAAGTTTTAAAACTATCGTAGTTCGGGACCCAAACAAACCTATAAATTGTATTGTGGTAGTAGGCCACGGAGTATGGACTTGACGTGCCAAGTAATTTTTTATTTTTTTTATTTATCTTGTGTAACATGCCACACAAATATTATTTCATATTAATTAAGATCACAAGTATTAAAATACTTTTATATATGCGTAATATATGTTTGACAGAATGAAGTAACCAAACCAACAGTCCGTGGAATATTAAGCATAATAGAATCATGTGATAAAGCAAAAACAGTGAAGAGGCTGGTTTTCACTTCATCTGCTGGAACTGTTGACATCCAACAACACCAAAAACTTGTCTACGATAAGAGCAAAGTGGAGTGACTTGGATTTCATATATGCTAAGAAGATGACTGGATGGGTTAGCCTACTAATTATTTGCTTATTAATTCCTTTTCTTTAATTAGGACTTTCTTTCTTAATCATATAATTTTAATGGGTATTTAATTTTTCTGCAGATGTATTTTGCTTCTAAGATATTGGCAGAAAAAGCAGCATGGGAAGCAACTAAAGCAAAGAAAATAGAGTTTATTAGTATTATACCAACGTTAGTTGTAGGTCCATTCATCACTCCAACATTTCCACCAAGCCTAATTACTGCCCTTTCACTAATTACAGGTATGACTTTTTTCACTTTGGTTTAAGTTCTCGCCCGATGATGTAAAAAATACATACACTCTCTATAATAAATATGTAATTACTTACAGATCGAACTCACACCTATTGTGTGGAAGAATACTATTGATATAACTAGACTATAAGCCTTGGCGGTAATTTTTACATAGAAATGACATCAGATGGGGCTGTTAAAGTAAAGCAATCTTTTTTCTATTTAAATTAAATCTGATTGAGACATGCAGGGAATGAAGCACATTACTCAATAATAAAGCAAGGTAAATATGTGCATTTGGATGATCTTTGTGAGGCTCACATATTCTTGTATGAGAATCCCAAAGCACAAGGAAGATTCCTTTGCTCTTCAGATCATGCAATCATATACGACGTCGCAAAGATGGTCCGAGAGAAATGGCCAGAGTACTATGTCCCTTCTCAGTAAGCCTCTCCTCCATCTTATGTTATTATAATACGTCGAGTAAATATTTATCCTCATAGATATTTATATTAAATCATATTGAACGTATCATAGTTAAGTGACAATTAAATTAGCTGAAAATGCGCATTAACTATCTATGTATATGAAGATACATTATGTGTACGTATTCATTGGTTGGGATTAGAGCCGTCAAAATAGGCTTCGTCCATGAGGTTAGCCCAATCCAGCCCGTTACTTGGGTAGGGTTGGGTTAGAATTTTTTGAGCCCATTTAAAATTGAGGCTTATAAGGCTGGCCCATGGGCAAAAAATTAATTAAATTCAAATTAATTAACTATTAAATATTTAAAAAAAGATAAAAACTAAAAAAACGATTAACTATAATCTTCATTCCCCAATCCTAGATTGGTTGGGATAAACATATATTAAGTGTGAGTAAAGAAAAACAGAATTACAAATTCCTTGTTCTCAAATGATGTATAACCAAAATAATGAGCTCATTCGTGTTTTGCACAAAGAAAATGTGAACATGGCTTGATCACAATCTTGGGGAATTGACAGGTTTAAGAACATTGATAAGGTGCCTGTGGCTAGTTTTTCATCAAAGAAGCTGACAGATATGGGTTTTGAATTCAAGTACAATTTAGAGGACATGTATCGAGGAGCCATTGAAACTTGCAGACTAAAGGGATTACTTCCTTTCTCTATCCCTGGCCGGCAAAGCAGCGACGGATCCAAGATTTTGATAATATATATAAGTGCACCACTATCTTTAACATATATACCTTGACCATATGAAAGTCAACCTGATAATAATATTAGTAAGTGTTATAGAGCAAATGGGTTGGTTAGCTAAACATTGTGGCCATCAATTCAAGCAACATATTGCTATACTTTCCTATTCAAAATAAAAGGAACAAAAAAGGACGCTTGTTTCGATTCTTTTATTAGTCATATTCTAGACAAAAATTAATTTAGATATAAAGCACTATACTAGCTAACTGCAATTATAATTGACATGGGGAACTAACACATACTGAAATCACACGGTAGTCAGCCTTCATTCAACTCTTTGATTATACCACGTGTTTGATTCGAAAGATATTGGAATCTTTTTGAATAAATCAATCAAAGAAAATGAAAGGGTAAATCTTAGTCATACATGATAAATTCCAGATCAAAGAGCTAATAGTGTAGATAATAATAGGATGGAATAAATAAAGTCGATCTTGTTGAAATTCAACATTGTGACTCCCATCAATCGATAGGGGAGATAGCTTTGCATGTTCTTTAGCAGATTACTTCTTTTCTATAAAGATTACAAGAAGAGAGCTTGAGAGAGAGAGAAGGGGGAGTAGACCCCCTTAATCGAAGGCTTTCTCCTATTATATATAGTCAAGACACCCTTGCCATTTACTTGGTCCGATGCTCTCTCGCATCTAGTGTGCCTTGATCGTTTTTAGACATTGTTCCTTTTGACTCGACGGGTGTCGAGAATGGGATGTAGAATGAGCTATGTTATCGTTTACTGCCCGGTCTCTTAGGCGGGACGTTGGTCAACTCGGTCGTGACGATCAGATTTTGACCAATACAGTTAATCCCTCCGTCTGTCGGGGTCGCCCTCTGTCGGGCCCTGCGGACGGATCATGATTGCTACTAATTCGAGCGAAATTTGACTTCTCGTTCCTTAGTTACATTACTTGGGTTTTAGGCGAGGTGGCGGCGTTCTTTCGATACCCGTGAACCGTTGTGGCTGTTTCGGAACTGAAATGTCATTCGACATCAAAACATTATTTTGTGGTAACCGCCATTATGACACACGTTCCTGAGGAACTGTAACGTTTCGTGCCTTATCAGGTTTGATTAGCGACTCTTGGGTTTCGTGCTCGGGGGATTTATGTCTCTTATAAATCGATGGAACTTATCATTCGATTGACACACTTCTTTGCCTTTTACTCGGAAGAATTTTGCTGATAGACTTCTTTCCTGATACTTCAAGTTTTCATTTGCCCTTAGTTAACTGAAAATTTTCATCCTTTCTTTCCGTTATCTTTTTGCTGCCTCATCTGGGAAAAATGGCTGGTGATTCCTGTCGCACCGATCTCCCTGTCACAATTCTGGCACCGGAAAGTGCTGCTCAGGCCATTGGAGGGGTGGATGCGGTGGAAGACGAGGAGGTCCCGTCGATAGTCGAGATTTTTCCTCGCACTATGAGAGAATTGACCGACTTCAGCAGTCGCGCCAGGGCGGAGCCGGAGCTTGTCCCTTCTACTATGAGGGAAAAAGACATTGCAGAGTTGAAAACCAGGTGGGGGATCCTCGGCTACGTCAACATGCGACCGGCGGTAGGAGACAACATAGTTCATTTTAACCGTCCTGGGTACTGTGTATTTTACGCCTACCCCTTCCCTATTGGATACACACTTCATCTCCCTCCCCTGGTTGTAGACTTCTGTCATTTTTACGAGGTATGCCCTGCCCAACTTTTGTCGTACAAGTTGTTCCTTATGTTGCTCAAGTTTGCGGAACTTGCCGGTCGTGAGATCACCTTGGACCACCTGCTCAGTATCTTCGCCCCTCAGCTTATCCGCGACATGATGCTTCACATGCGTCCTCGGGAGTTGAAGAGTCTGGTGGTGAAGATGGACGACAGGACTAACCGTCGTTTTTATGAGAATTATTTCTATGTGCGGACTGAACACATTGTGGCGGATCCGACGGGGTTCCCTGAGAAATGGAACTTTGCACGTAAGTCTCATGCTTTTAGTCGGGGATATATTCAACCATTTTCCATTATAGTACTAAACCCTGTTTATGTTTTTGCAGCTGAGAAATTGCCCCCTCCACCTGTCAAAAATATCCGTGAGTGGGTGAGCGTTATTCTCCCTCATACGGCGGGGGTTCGCACGTTGGCGGCTTTCTATGACAAGTATGGGCGCAGGCCTCTTTCTGGTAAGATGTCATTTCTGTTCGCCGTTTTTCTCTTTTCCCTCGTTGTATTTAATTCCTCACGTGTTGTTCGTCGGTGTCAGGGAGGGTGCGGAGAGTGAGGGTTCCTCCATTAGCTTTCTGGCAGCCAGCCTCATCTACTCGCCCTATCACGGTACCCACTGCCTGACCTTCGTTGAGGGTTGCTTCAGTTTAGTCTGCGGTCGTGGTTACTCCTGTGAGGGCCGCTTCTCAGGCCGAAGTTTCGAACTGTGTCGTTCACCCGACGGGTGAATCTCCGCTATTGAGGAAGAAGAGGGGCCGTCAAAAAGACGATGAGTGGAGTTCGAGACAACACCCCCACAGTGATTCACCTAGACGACTCTCCTTCGACAGGATCTGGAGAGGGGGTTGTCGCGGCTCCCCCCATAGGGGCGGAATCGGCCTTCGCCTCGGCTCAATCAGAGATTCCCACCATTGTCGGTGGTCAGCAACCTATCATGGCAGAAGGTCAAATTTTTGGGGCTGCCGTTGTAGTTTCGGACGTACCCTCATCCGCCGCAGTTGGTCGTGCTTCCTTTTCAGGTGCTGAAAGAGGAAAAGGCGTGGTGGTCAATGATTATGAATCCGAATCGGACCTTGACCCTGATGATCTCAGGATGTTTGAGGAGGGACTTACTCACTCGGTGGTTCATGTAGGAGGCTCAGCCCGTATACTTGAGATCCCTTCGGATGTCAATCTCTTTGGGGACACGGAGGATTTGGTGCCGCAGTTCAACATGCTATGCTCCGCAACCGAGAATGCGGCCCTTCGGACTGTTCCCGATGCTGACTTGATGGATAAGTTAGTTGCTATGGGCTTAAGAGTATGTTACTCTTACTTTTGCTTTTCCCTCGTCTTTCCTAATGATAGGATTCTAACCCATCTTTTCATTTTTTAGACGTATATGGTGGAAGTGGAGAGCATTCACAGGGCCAACATTCGGGCCAAGATTTTCTTGAAGATGTTGGAGAAATATCGTCGCTACCGCAACAAGTGTCACAAGATGCATGAGTGGCTGAAGGCAAACCCCGATAAACGAGCTCTTGGTGAGGAGTTGGAGAAAAGGGACCATGAATTGATGTAGGCTATCCGCAGCAAGAGTATGCTTGAGGAGAAACTTCGAATAAATAACGAGGAGCTCAAGTTGGGCAAGGGGGTCGCCGTAGAGTCCGAGCATCTACAGGAGAAATCGAGGTCAATGCAGTTGGAGATGGATCAAAAGTTGATCAAGGTCGAGGTGCTGAGCGCGGAGTGGATGGGGAAATTGACTGGGCTGGAGAATAAGGTTGCTGGGTTGGAGAGCATCGACAGTGCTTGGTCCGTAGCTTCGGCGAGGGCGGCGGCCCTGGAGAACACCATCCACGTCCTCCAGTCCGAGTAGGAGTCAGAGAGAGCGATGGCCACTCTTATGTAGGCAAGGCTTGAGGAGCGCATTAGCAAGATTGACCAAGAGACATCAGTTCGGGGAGATCGGGTCGCAGCACTGGAGGCAGAAAATGGGCGACTATTGGCTTAGATTGAATTTTCCTCCACCACCATTCCCAGCTACATGCACGAGCTTTGGGTTTACACCGAAGCCCAGTGGGATATATACAAGAGTTTATGGGAGGCGGGTAATATGACAGAGGCTTCATATGAAGAGGCGCGGGTGAAATCGCGGGAAGCTCGCATCAATTGCGGATATGACGCGGCGATGCTAGAAGCCGATGGGGGTGCGAACGCTGAAGGAGAGCATCCCGAAGATGACAGTGGAGAGGGTGGCGATGATGATGCAGAGTAGAGGGATAGTGATATTGATCTATTTTCCATTTGTTGTTTTCTTCCCCATTTTTCGTTCGTAGTCAATTGTCGTTGTTCCTTTCTTCAGCCGTTTTTTTTCTTTGTTGTTTTTTATATATTATTGACTTGGGTATTATGTAATCCGCGACCATTAGCATGGAGACTTTGTACAAAGAAAATATTTTTGTTGTTATTTGTATTGTATTCTACCCTTGTTTTCGTTTCGCGTGATTTCGATGCGACATAGATTCCCGCACGGCGAGTCCCGATATTTTGCTCTTTCTGATAGTCCTTCGCCATTGGAATATTTCGTACTTTCTCTTTGGCGATGGCTTATGGCCTTAAAGGATGTTCGTCGAGATATTAACCCGTCGTTGTTCGATCAAGGTCGATCTCTTCTTTTTGGTGAACACCTTAAGGGAGTAATTTAGACCTCGTCAAAATATTAACCTGTTGTCGAACAAGTTCGAGATAACACCTTCGAGTTTGAACTCTTTTTTTGGCGAAGGCCCTTGGCCTTAACAGGTGTTATTTTGAACTTGTCGAAATATTAACCTGTCGTCGTTCGATCGAGGTCGAATTCTTCTTTTGGCGAAGACCGTTGTCCTTAAAGCGTGTTATTTCGAACTTGTCGAAATAATAACCTGTCGCCGTTCGATCAAGGTCGAACTATTCTTTTGGCGAAGGCCCTTGGCCTTAAAGGGTGTTATTTCGAACTTGTCGAAATATTAACCTATCATCTTTCGATCTAGGTCGAATTCTTCTTTTGGCAAAGGCCCTTGGCCTTAAAAGGTGTTATTTCGAACTTGTCGTAATATTAACCTGTGGTCTTTCGATCAAGGTCGAACTCTTCTTTTGGCGAAGTCCCTTGGCCTTAAAGGCGTGTTATTTCGAACTTGTCGAAATATTAACCCGTCGTCGTTCGATCGAGGTCGAACTCTTCTTTTGGCGAAGGCCCTAACCCTTAAAAGGTGTTATTTCGAACTTATCGAAATAGTAACCCGTCGTCGTTCGATCGAGGTTGAACTCTTCTTTTGGAGAAGGCCCTTGGCCTTAAAGGGTGTTATTTCGAACTTCTTGAAATATTAACCCATCGTCGTTTGATCGAGGTGGAACTCTTCTTTTGGTGAAGGCCCTTGGTCTTAAAGGATGTTATTTCGAACTTGGCAAAATATTAACCTGTCGTCGTTCGATCAAGGTCAAACTCTTCTTTTGGCGAAGACCCTTGGGCGTAACGGATATTTTTTCGAACTTATCGAAATATCAACCTGTCGTTGTTCGATCAAGGTCGATCTCTTCTTTTGGAGAAGTCTCTTTGCCTTAAAGGGTGTTATTTCAAACTTGTCAAAATATTAATCTGTCATCATTCGATATAGGTCGAACTCTTCTTTTGGCGAAGGCCCTTATCCTTAAAGGGGTGTTATTTTGAACTTGTTGAAATATTAACCTGTCGTCGTCCGATCAAGGTCGAACTCTTCTTTTGGCGAAGGCCTTTGGCCTTAAAGGGTGTTATTTCTAACATGTCGAAATATCAACCCGTCATCGTTCGATCAAGGTAGAACTCTTCTTTTAGCGAAGGCCCTTGGCCTTCAAGGGTGTTACTTCGAATTTATCGAAATAGTAACCTGTCGTCGTTTGATCCAGGTCGAGCTCTTCTTTTGGCGAAGGTCCTTAGCCAGAAAAGGTGTTATCTTGAACTTGTTGAAATAGTAACTCATTGTCGTTCGATCGAGGTCGAACTCTTCTTTTGGCGAAGACCCTTGGCCTTAACGGGTATTATTTCAAACTTATCGAAATATCAACATGTCGGTGTTCGATCAAAGTCGAACTCTTCTTTTGGCGAAGGCCCTTGGCCTTAAAGGGGAGTTATTTTGAACTTGCTAAAATATTAACCTATCGTCGTCCGATCAAGGTCGAACTCTTATTTTGGCGAAGGCCCTTGGCCTTAAAGAGTGTTATTTCTAACATGCCGAAATATCAACCCGCCGTCGTTCGGTCAAGGTCGAACTCTTCTTTTGGCAAAGGCCCTTGGCATTCAAGGGAGTTACTTCGAACATATCGAAATAGTAACTCGTCATCGTTCGATCAAGGTCAAACTCTTCTTTTGGCGAAAGCCCTTAGCCTTAAAGGGTGTTATTTCGAACTTGTCAAAATATTATCATATCGTCGTTCGATCAAGGTCGAACTCTTCTTTCGGCGAAGGCCCTTAGCCTTAAAGGGTGTTATTTCGAACTTGTCAAAATATTAAGTTATCGTCGTTTGATCTAGGTCGAACTCTTCTTTTGGAGAAGGCCCTTGGCCTTAAAGGGTGTTATTTCGAACTTGTCGAAATAATAACCCGTCGTCATTCGATCGAGGTTGAACTCTTCTTTTGGTGAAGGCCTTTGGTCTCAAAGGGTGTCATTTTGAACTTGTTGAAATATTAACCCGTCGTCGTTCGATAGAGGTCGAACTCTTCTTTTGGCGAAGGTCCTTGGCCTTAAAGGGTGTTATTTCGAACTTGTCGAAATATTAACCTGTCGTCCTTCGATAGAGGTCAAACTCTTCTTTTGACGAAGGCCCTTGGCCATAAAAGGGTGTTATTTCGAACTTGTTGAAATATTAACCCGTCGTCGTTCGATCGAGGTCAAACTCTTCTTTTGGCGAAGGACCTTGGCCTTAAAGGGTGTTATTTCGAACTTTTCGAAATATTAACCTGTCGTCATTCGATCAAAGTCGAACTCTTCTTTTGGCGAAGGCCCTTGGCCTTAAAGGGTGTTATTTCGAACTTGTCGAAATATTATCCTTTCGTCGTTCGATCAAAGTCGAACTCTTCTTTTGGAGAAGGCCCTTGGCTTGCAAGGGTGTTACTTCGAACTTATCGAAATAGTAAACCGTCGTCTTTCAATCAAGGTCGAACTCTTCTTTTGGCGAAGGCCCTTGGCCTTAAAGGGTGTTATTTCGAACTTGTCAAAATATTATGTCGTCGTTTGATCAAGGTCGAACTCTTCTTTTGGCGAAGGCCCTTGGCCTTAACGGGTGTTATTTTGAATTTTTCGAAATATTAATCTGTCGTCGTTAGATCAAGGTCGAATTCTTCTTTTGGCGAAGAACCTTGGCCTTAAAGGGTGTCATTTCGAACATGTCCAAATATTAACCTGTGGTTGTTCAATCAAGGTCGAACTCTTCTTTTGGCGAATGCCCTTGGCCTTAAAGGGTGTTATTTCGAACTTGTCAAAATTTTAACCTGTCGTCGTTCGATCTAGGTCGAACTCTTCTTTTGGTGAAGGCCCTTGGCCTTAAAGGGGTGATATTTCAAACTTGTCAAAATATCAACTCGTTGTCGTTCGATCAAGGTCGAACCCTTCTTTTGGCGTAGGCCCTTGGCCTTAAAGGGTGTTATTTCGAAGTTGTCGAAATATCAACCCGTCGTCGTTCGATCGAGGTTGAACTCTTCTTTTGGCGAAGGCCCTCGGCCTTAAAGGGTGTTATTTCGAACTTGTCGAAATATTAACCCGTCGTCATTCGATCGAGGTTGAACTCTTCTTTTGGCGAAAGCCCTTGGTCTCAAAGGGTGTCATTTTGAACTTGTTGAAATATTAACCCGTTGTCGTTCGATCGAGGTCGAACTCTTCTTTTGGCGAAGGTCCTTGGCCTTAAAGGGTGTTATTTCGAACTTGTCGAAATATTAACCTGGCGTCCTTCGATAGAGGTCGAACTCTTCTTTTGACGAAGGCCCTTGGCCATAAAAGGGTGTTATTTCGAACTTGTTGAAATATTAACCCGTCGTCGTTCGATCGAGGTCAAACTCTTCTTATGGCGAAGGACCTTGGCCCTAAAGGGTGTTATTTCGAACTTTTCGAAATATTAACCTGTCGTCATTCGATCAAGGTCGAACTCTTCTTTTGGCGAAGGCCCTTGGCCTTAAAGGGTGTTATTTCAAACTTGCCAAAATATTATCCTTTCGTCGTTCGATCAAAGTCGAACTCTTCTTTTGGGGAAGGCCCTTGGCCTTAATGGGTATTATTTCGAACTTTTTGAAATATTAACCTGTCGTCGTTGGATTAAGGTCGAATTCTTCTTTTGGCGAAGACCCTTGGCCTTAAAGGGTGTTATTTCGAACTTGTCAAAATATTATCCTTTCGTCGTCCGATCAAAGTCAAACTCTTCTTTTGGCGAAGGCCCTTGGCCTTAATGGGTATTTATTTCGAACTTTTTGAAATATTAACTGTCGTCGTTCGATCAAGGTCGAATTCTTCTTTTGGCAAAAAACCTTGGCCTTAAAGGGTGTTATCTCGAACTTGTTGAAATATTAACCTGTCATCGTTCGATCAAGGTCTAACTCTTCTTTTGGCGAAGGCCCTTGGCCTTAAAGGTGTCATTTCGAACTTGTCAAAATATTAACCTGTCGTCGTTCGATCTAGGTTGAACTTTTCTTTTGGCGAAGGCCCTTGGCCTTAAAGGGGTGTTATTTCACACTTGTCGAAATATTTACCTGTCGTCGTTCGATCAATGTCGAATTCTTCTTTTGGCGAAGGCCCTTGGCCTTAAAGGGTGTCATTTCGAACATATCGAAATATCAACCCGTCGTCGTTCGATCGAGGTCGAACTCTTCTTTTGCCGAAGGCCCTTGGCCTTAAAGTGTGTTATATCGAACTTGTCGAAATAGTAACTCGTTGTCAATTAATCGAGGTCGAACTCTTCTTTTGGCGAAGGCCTTTGGCCTAAAAAGGTGTTATCTCGAACTTGTTGAAATAGTAACTCATCGTCGTTCGATCAAGGTCGAACTCTTCTTTTGGCGAAAGCCTTTGGCCTTAAGGGTGTTATTTCGAACTTGTCGAAATATTAACCTATCGTCATTCAATCAAGGTCGAACTCTTCTTTTGGCGAATGCCCTTGGCCTTAATGGGTGTTATTTCGAACTTGTCGAAAGATTAAGCTATCGTCGTTCGATCTAGGTCGAACTCTTCTTTTGGAGAAGGCCCTTGGCCTTAAAGGGTGTCATTTCAAACTTGACGAAATATTAATCTGCCGTCGTTCGATCAAGGTCGAACTCTTCTTTTGGCGAAGGCCCTTGGCCTTAAAGGGTGTTATTTCGAACTTGTCGAAATATTAACCCATCATCGTTCAATCGAGGTCGAACTCTTCTTTTGGCGAAGGACCTCCTTAAATGGTGTTATTTCGAACTTATCGAAATAGTAACCCGTTGTCGTTCGATCGAGGTCGAACTTTTCTTTTGGCGAAGGCCCTTGGCCTTAAAGGATGTTATTTCGAACATGTCGAAATATCAACCCGTCATCATTCGATCGAGGTCGAACTCTTCTTGTGGCAAAGGCCCTTGGCCTTAAAGGGTGTTATTTCAAACTTGTCGAAATATCAACCCGTCGTCGTTCGATCGAGTTCGAACTCTTCTTTTGGCAAAGGCCTTTGGCCTTAAAAGGGTGTTATTTCGAACTTATCGAAATAGTAACCCGTTGTCGTTCGATCGAGGTCGAACTCTTCTTTTGGCAAAGGCCCTTGTCCTTAAAGGGTGTTATTTCGAACTTGTCAATATATTAACCTGTCGTCGTTCGATCAAGGTCGATCCCTTCTTTTGGTGAAGGCCCTTGGCCTTAAAGGGTGTTATTTCGAACTTGTCGAAATATTAACCTGTCGTCGTTTGATCTAGGTCAAACTCTTCTTTTGGCAAAGGCCCTTGGCCTTAAAGGGGTGTTATTTCGAACTTGTCGAAATATTTACCTGTCGTCGTTCGATCAAGGTCGAACTCTTCTTTTGGTGAAGGCCCTTGGCCTTGAAGGGTGTTATTTCGAACATGTCGAAATATCAACCCTTCGTCGTTCGATCGAGGTCGAACGCTTCTTTTGGTAAAGGCTCTTGGCCTTAAAGGGTGTTATTTCAAACTTGTCAAAATATCAACCCGTCATCATTCGATCGAGGTCGAACTCATCTTTTGGCAAAGTCCCTTGGCCTTAAAGGGTGTTATTTCAAACTTATCGAAATAGTAACCCGTCGTCGTTCGATCGAGGTCAAACTCTTCTTTTGGCGAAAGCCCTTAGCCTAAAAGGGTGTTATTTCGAACTTGTTGAAAAATTAACCCGTCGTCGTTCGATCGAGGTCGAACTCTTCTTTTGGCGAAGGCCCTTGGCCTTAAAGGGTGTTATTTCGAACTTGTTGAAATATTAACCCGTCGTCATTCGATCAAGGCCGAACTCTTCTTTTGACAAAGGCCCTTGGCCTTAAAGGGTGTTATTTCGAACTTGTCAAAATATTATCCTGTCGTCGTTCGATCAAGGTCGAACACTTCTTTTGGCGAAGGCCCTTGGCCTTAAAGGGCGTTTTTTTCGAACTTGTCGAAATATTAACCTGCCGTCGTTCGATTTAGGTCGAACTCTTCTTTTGGTGAAGGCCCTTGGCCTTAATGGGGTGTTATTTCGACATTGTCGAAATAGTAACCTGCCATCCTTCGATCAAGGTCGAACTCTTCTTTTGGCGAAGGCCCTTGGCCTTAAAGGGTGTTATTTTGAACTAATCGAAATATCAACTCGTCATCGTTTGATCGAGGTCGAACTATTCTTTTGGCGAAGGCCCTTGGCCTGAAAGGGTGTTATTTCGAACTTGTCAAAATATTAACCCATCGTCGTTCGATCGAGGTCGAACTCTTCTTTTGGAGAAGGCCCTTGGCCTTAGTGGGTGTTATTTCGAACTTATCAAAATATTAACCCGTTGTCGTTCGATCGAGGTCAAACTCTTCTTTGGCGAAAGCCCTTGGCCTTAAAGGATGTTATTTTGAATATGTCGAAATATCAACCCGGCGTCATTCGATCAAGGTCGAACTATTCTTTTGCCGAAGGCCCTTGGCCTTAAAGGGTGTTATTTCAAACTTGTCGAAATATCAACCCGTCGTCGTTCGATCGAGTTCGAACTCTTCTTTTGGCAAAGGCCCTTGGCCTTAAAAGGGTGTTATTTCGAACTTATCGAAATAGTAACCCGTCATCGTTCAATCAAGGTCGAACTCTTCTTTTAATGAAGGCCCTTGGCCTTAAAGGGTGTTATTTCGAACTTGTCAATATATTAACCTGTCGTCGTTCGATCAAGGTCGGACCCTTCTTTTGGCGAAGGCCCTTGGCCTTAAAGGGTGTTATTTCGAACTTGTCGAAATATTAACCTGTCGTCGTTCAATCTAGGTCAAATTCTTCTTTTGGCAAAGGCCCTTGGCCTTAAAGGGGTGTTATTTCGAACTTGTCGAAATATTAACCTGTCATCGTTCTATCAAGGTCGAATTCTTCTTTTGGCAAAGGCCCTTGGCCTTGAAGGGTGTTATTTTGAACATGTCCAAATATCAACCCTTCGTCGTTCGATCGAGGTCGAACGCTTCTTTTGGTAAAGGCCCTTGGCCTTAAAGGGTGTTATTTCAAACTTGTCGAAATATCAAATCGTCATCATTCGATCGAGGTCGAACTCTTCTTTTGGCAAAGGCCCTTGGCCTTAAAGGGTGTTATTTCGAACTTATCGAAATAGTAACCCGTCGTCGTTCGATCGAGGTCAAACTCTTCTTTTGGCGAAGGCCCTTGGCCTTAAAGGGTGTTATTTCGAACTTGTTGAAATATTAACCTGTCGTCGTTTGATCGAGGTCGAACTCTTCTTTTGGCGAAGGCCCTTGGCCTTAAAGGGTGTTATTTCGAACTTGTTGAAATATTAACCTGTCGTCATTCGATCAAGGCCGAACTCTTCTTTTGGCAAAGGTCCTTGGCCTTAAAGGGTGTTATTTGGAACTTGTCAAAATATTATCCTGTCGTCGTTCGATCAAGGTCGAACTCTTCTTTTGGCGAAGGCCCTTGGCCTTAAAGGGTGTTATATGGAACTAATTGAAATATCAACCCGTCGTCGTTCGATTGAGGTCGAACTATTCTTTTGGCGAAGGCCCTTGGCCTTAAAGGGTGTTATTTCGAACTTATCGAATAGTGACCCATCGTCGTTTGATCGAGGAAGAACTCTTCTTTTGGAGAAGGCCTTTGGCCTTAAAGGGTGTTATTTCGAACTTGTTGAAATATTAACTCATCGTCGTTCGATCGAGGTCAAACTATTCTTTTGGCGAAGGTCCTTGGCCTTAAAGGGTGTTATTTCGAACTTGTCGAAATATTAACCCGTCATCATTCGATCAAGGTCGAACTCTTCTTTTGGCGAAGGCCCTTGGCCTTAAAGGGTGTTATTTCGAACTTGTCAAAATATTAACACGTCGTTGTTCGATCAAGGTCGAACTCTTATTTTGGCGAAGGCTCTTGGCCTTGAAAGGTGTTATTTCGAACTTATCGGAATAGTGACCCGTCGTCAGTCCTAGTTTTTAGAGAATCAGACATTTCCTGGGGGAGTCCCAGTTCGTTTGACATTGCTTGCATCAGAGGGTGCAACGTCGGAGAATACGAAACGTTGTTGTTTCGCTTAGTTTCATTCTTCGCACATATTGTAGTTTCTTTGTCTGACTCCTGCCTTTCGACTTGGAGGTGTCATCGGCGGGCGGTGTTTCGGTTGTTTTGCAGTAGTTTTTCATTCTTTTGTTGAGATGTTTCTTTACTCGCTCGCCTGTGTGGCCTTTGTGTTCCTACTTGAGCAAAGAGTAGAAGGTGAGTTAGAATGATACTTTCCTTGCTCCCCTCCCCTCGGTGGTCCGATGGAGGAGAACAGGTTGGTAATGTTGTTTGCCTTGTTTGGCATATCGATGGTTGATGGGGCAAAGATTTCTAAGTTTGGTAATTTTACTTGGCTCTCCTCCCCCTACCGCGCTGCACCTTTATCCCGCGAGGGTTGGATTTTTCCTTCGCGCTCTTTTCGGTGGGTGATCATATTTTTTGTCTTTGATTTGGGAGAGACTAGGAAATTTCACTAAGAAATCCCCACAGACGGCGCCAAATTATTTGACTCAAAAGATATCAAAATCTTTTTGAATAAATCAATCAAAGAAAATGAAGGGGTAAATCTTAGTCATACATAATAAATTCCAGATCAAAGAGTTAATAGTGTAGATAATTCATAGGATGGAAGAAATAAAGTTGATCTTATTGAAATTCAACATTGTGACTCCCATCAATCGATGGGGGAGATAGCTTTACATGTTCTTCTGCAGATTACTTCTTTTCCATAAAGATTACAAGAAGAGAGTTTGAGAGAGAGAAGGGGGAGCAGACCCCCTTAATCGAAGGTTTTTTCCTACTATATATAGTAAAGACACCCTTGCCATTTACTTGGTCCGACGCTCTCTCGCATCTAGTGTGCCTTTATCGTTCTTTTAGACATTACTCCTTCTAACTCGACAGGTGTCGGGTATGAGAAGTAGAGTGTGCTATGTTATGTTTTACTGCCCAATCTCTTAGGCGAGATGTTGATCAGCTCGACCGTGACGGTCAGATTTTGACCAATACACCACGTATGAGCCTCTTTACAAAACTTGCAAAATATGACATTTTCCAATAACATCATACACAAACCTTTTTTCTTCCAAATCAGGGGGGGAAAGCTTGATAAAATCACCCCAATAATAATAAAAATGAAATCTTACAAGTAAGGTTTGGGGATGGTAGTGTACACACAGAGAACTTGCCCTTACCTTGAGAAGGTAGAAAGATTATTTCCGATATACCTTCGACTTAAAAAAAGATAAGAAAAAGCAGCAGTAGCAACAAACAGTAACGCCAAAAATCTAATAAGAACATCAAAGCGAAAGAGACAAGTAGTAATTAGGAATCTACGGCGAAAAGATAACCTCCAACCATCCAGTTTTTCCAGTTTTGTGTCCATATTCACATTTTGTACAATATTACATATACAAGGTACAATTTGCCTTGGAGAAACTCCAGGAGACTTCAATCAGGTCCTTTTACTCTCAAATATTAGCGCTTGATTACGGACATACTTATTCCATTTTAGTCTCCGTTAGTCGGACTAGGATTGTGCACTAGCTAGGGGCCAACTGCTGAACGTTGCCTCATAATTGTTTCCTGTATATGCTCATAAATTTGGCTACAAATTCTGCAACCACAGATATAAATCAACAATGATCAACATAGGTGGCTCTATGTCTACCATCATATACAACACAGAGGCAAATAAAATTTAGAATTTGAAGTTAATGGGTTCAGTATTACATAATACCTTCTAATTTTAAGAGAGCATTTGTTCCAACTGGGAGCCTTTTTTCCTGCAAATGGCCTAGGGTTACTCCATATATTAGTTTTTCTCAAAAAAAAAATTGAAAGATATAAGGGGTTGAACTTACATAATAAGCATGCCAATAATATATTTCCCTTTTTAAACCTCCATCAACCCTCTTAAGGAATTGTTCAACAAGTTTCTGTGTGCATTGATAAAAAATCAGAATCATGTCATGGAGATTCGTTAAATGCTACATCTTCAACCATTCTCATATATAAAACTATATGTATTTTACCAGGAGTATAAGTTTTGGGTGCACAAACTCGACTAGGAGTTTTTGGAACTTGCCCCGAATAGAAAATAACCTGATCAAACCAATACACACTGTGAATTTCAATATTTCCATAAATGGGTTATGAAATTCACTAAATAACAAACAATTCAACAAATTATATGGAAACAGAGGCGGATGTAAAGCATATGGTAGAAGTTCGGCAAAATTCAATAGTTTTGCATTAAATCCTGTATATTTGTTACGAAATTCACCAAATGTATACATATAATAAACTGCGAACCCAATAGAATCAGTGGCGAAGCCACATGATCACAAGGGTGGTCAACTGACCACCCTTCGCCGAAAAATTGTATTGTGTATGTAGGTAAAATATTATGTTTTAGAGGTATATAACATATATTGAACGCCCTTTGTCCGGAAATTTTTTCACTTCTTTCAAATTTGAATACCCTTAGAAAAATTTCTAGCTTCGCCATTGAATAGAATAAATGGGTAGTGGGTTCGGTGGCAAGCAAGGATCACTAGAACCCATAAACTTTAAATTCTGGATCCGCCTGCCTGGAAAAACGTAACACATGACAATCAAAAAGGGTCTGAAATTGCCCCTTAGTGCCTAAGATGAATATCCAAGTTCTTGATTACCAATATGTTCGGTTTAATTGAACAAGAATTTCCTAACAAACAAAAGGAAGGGAGAAAAAGATAAAATAGGAAAGAAATTAATACCTTGTTGGAGTTGGATCAGCTAGAATTTCAGCTGCAAGTTCTACTACAGATTCTTCCCATCCTACTGAAATTGGTTGATCCTCAGCAAAAGGATAGCTGTACAAGTGAGGGTATCATTAAGTACTTTTAACACATTTTCTCGGTCGGCCAAAAACATTTACAGCCGCTAGCCGAATATATAAAAAATATACTTTAAAGTATGTATATTATATATTAATACACTGTGTAGATTTCCCTATCATTAATCCACAACGTAGCAAGCAAATTATGTGTTAATAATAGTCTTACTTGTGTGCTTTGCAAGCTTCAAGAGCCATAATTGCTCTTCTCAGGTTTTGCTTTGATTTTGTAGCTATTTTAGCAGCAAAGCCCCTAGAAAGTTCAAGGTCTTCCTTTCTTGCTACCTCAATGAGAACTTCCATAATCTTCACAAAGCAAAAAAAAAAAACATAATGAGTAGATGTGATTATGGTTAAAGCGTAAGCGTAAGACGTGTATCCCTGGGAATTCAACAAGTTCTTCTAGTGTAAACTAACAGCAAAAACATAAAAAATTAATAAGAACGTCGAGTATGGTGGAAACTAAGATTGCAGAAACAATAATTCCAGCCTGTGTTAGCTCGTTTTCAGGAGAATTCAGGTTAAATTTGGACACAATATTATCATAACTTCTCTTTTACTATGAAACGGAAACTTTATATCGTGCTATATGATGTTAGAAAATATGGACATCAAGTTTGGTTTAGCATGATCTATACTATAAAGCTTATGTTACAGATTCTTTATGTTGATCAATTGAAACAATCACCAGATAAGCACATGCCAATAGCTACGGTTGATCACTGGAGATCAGAAAACGAAATTTAATTTGAGGTCCTAGGCCTATATCTTTACCCTGTCCTGTGCAAAGAAGATAATACTACTATGGTTAAAATTTTGTGCACTTACTTCATTAGTCGCGGGAGCTTCAACTTCAATCACTGTGCAGCGACTTTTCACTAACTCGAGTATAGATGCATCGGTTTCACAGAAGAGAATGAGCTTACAGTCCATTATCCATTTTATTAAGTGTTGCATGTTCTCCTCAGCTCTATCCGCATCGTGCAGAACTATAACTGTAAGCAGCAACGTAATTAGTAGTATCAAATTAATCCCCAAAAAAAGAAAAACTGAAGTTATGCAATGTTAATAAAGCTGTTGTGTCTATATAGATATGAACCTTTGGAATCTGCCTTCATATTAATCCTGCTTACTTCTGGAGTTAGTGTGTATTCACAGCTTATTTGCTTAACCAAAGCCATTAATGCAAATCTAGCATTAGGCTCTAAATGAACATTGAGCTCAATATGGTGAGGACTTGAGCTTACTGGTACAATGACTTGAACCGGCTTCGTTTCCTGCCAACAGAAAGGAGAAAGATGAGAATGAAAGTAGAAACAATGGCAAATTAATAATTAACAAATCAGAAAAAGGAATTCAAGCCAAATGTACCTGGATGTAGAAGTATTTCAGATCATGGGATATCTGCAAAAAATTAACATAAAATGCTGAGATAGGTCTAGTAATGAACCCGAAAACGAAAATGTAGTGTAGCATTGCATCTTCTCAAGGCAAGCTTACTTACATTGCAAATTGCATCGCCATAGATTTCACGCAAAAGAGCCATCGATAATGCTCTTTTTCCATATCCCGGAGGACCCTTGAACAACATGTGTGGGAGTGGTTCATTTGAAGAAACCTAAGAGGAAAAGTGTTAGTAACTAGTCATTGCTATAGATGTCCAACATCTCATTGCATTGTGATGCAAGTGCAAGAATGCAAAAGAATGGAATACGGCAGCTAGCATCGAGTTAGTTATAGGTGTCAGTAAGTTAGTTACAAGTTAGTTAAAAGTTAGTTAAAACAGTTAGTTGGGAAATGTACTGTAGAGTGAACGGTAGTAGCTCATTACTTTCAATAGTTGTGATATAAATACATTACTACGTTGTAAATTGGAGGAAATCGTGAAGAAAGATCACTCTATTCTCTCTTCTTACATCTTCTCTCAGCTAATTCTCTCGGTACTACCCTCAGCTAGCTATCATCTTCTTCGAGCTTAGCTCCTAGATTAACAATTTCCTTTGCAATTATAACTAATTGCATCAATTGGTATCAGAGCAATCGATTCTCGGCATAATCAAACATGACCGGCAGTAAAAATCAAGATAAACCAGTTGATGAAATGGAGGAAAAACTATCACAGATTCAAGAGCAGTTACAGAAGGTAATGGATGGCATGACAAGTATGAGTGAAAGGAATTCACAAGCTGATAAGGAATTGTTAGGGCTTAAAGAGGCTATTGGAATTATCACCTCAAGGGGAAAGGAACAAATTGTAGCTGAGTCTTCAATCAACAGAGGGGAACCAATGAAGGTTAGGAACAAGAGGATAGAGTCGAGGGCTCACAACGACCACATTCAAGTTTAATGATCACTATGTCCAATTAAATCGGTTGATAATTACCAGAGTCAACACAAGAGTCAAAAAGTTACTAACTAGAGTTATTTCTTTTGGGAACCCTATCTCTAACCATAAGTACGTAGGTAAGTGTGTTGGTGCCAAATGAAACATGTTTGACTTTTCGAGCATGACTTAATTAGGTCTTTTTATTCATTACTACTACTACTATTACTACCAAAACACAAAACAGACTCATTCCCTTAAGAATGTTGTCACGTCATCCATCATTGGAATGAGTCACCCGGTTCACACAACAACTACCTTTGGAAAGAACCATGGTATTAAGAAAACCAAAGGTATTTATTATCTACTAAAACATAAAAAAAAGTTACTAAATCAAACACCAACTAATAAAGAAACAAACATGAAGAAGCTAAAAAGCAAAAGCTATTGACAGTGGAACGAATATACATAATTCATGAATAAAGAGAATATATATATATATATATATATATATATATATATATATATATATATATATATATATATACACACACATGAATAAGAAAGAAAAGAATAAAATCAAGTTATTACATGCGAAATGTCTCAGAATGTATCAAATAAAACAAATAAACTCCACCCCCTGTATAAAGATAAGTATTGTACCCAATGCTTAATAAAATAAGAGTAAAAGAGGGGAAAGAGTGAAGAGAAATCCCTATGGCTCCTTGGACATCTCTGTGTCCCCATCAATGTCATCGCATTCTGGCTCAACCAACTGGATCTCATCATCCTCAAATCTAGGTGTGGCTGGGTTGGCGAACATCTGACGCACTGCCTCAGCAGTGTCGGCAGAAAGGTCAGGCTAGTCAGACTGGCGAGCTGGTGCTACTAGTGCAGATGGGGCTATAGGATCAGGTGCTAACTGGTGTAGGTCAAGTAATATGTCAAATGAAAGATCTCTGGCTATAACAATTCTGTTCATTTCTCTTTGGAGCTTGTCCACTGATTTCGTGCTAGCTTGGGATTTCCTCATCTCCTTTACTTCATTTCCTAGCTCTTTGATTATTGTCCCGTGATGTACCAAGGTAGCCATGATAGTGTTCTGGTTTTCTAAGAGACAATGGCTTTTCAACGATCGGAGGAGTATGAGGTGTCGAAACAGAAGACTGCACTATAACATTACTAGATAAGTTAGATAGCTTTGTAGTGGCTGTCTGCATCTAGTTGTTGAGACTCGTCAATGTCTAGGAGACTCACAGTGCAGAGAGTGGGCTAGTAGGTATGGGCATTGGCTTCAAAGCTGAAGAGGAAGTTGTGGTAGGAACTACAGTAAGGACTGTAGATGATGGTGGAGGCATGATTGTGGCACTGGAGGAAGGCTCGGCCGACGTGGATGTAACATCATCTGTCTCAACAACTACCACGTCTAGCTCATCAAACTGGATTGTGGTGGTAGAAGGCTGAACTTTCCTTTTCGGATTGTTACATCCATAAATGAGTACCAAGATAAAGGCTTCTTCAGCTTCACCTTTTTATCAAAATCCCTTGGCTCTACCCTTGCATCCATAAGACACTCTATAATGGCGTTGGGATATGGGTAGGACGAGTCATCTTGTCGGGCGATCACTAAGATATTGGTCGGCATCACGATACCACATTAATCGGGTACCCGACTATAATAAAAGCAACCAAGACTGCCCGAGGAGTTGACAAGTGAGTTCCATTTTGACTCCGGTCTAGTCTGCTGCTGACAAAGGATTGCTACCATTTTTCCTTGAAGCTTAGTATGCTTCGGTGGATAGGAACCCCAGCGGCAATCCATGGGGGTGGTGGTCCTGGTGCTGATAGAATCTTCGCTAACCAAGGACAGACTGCATCTCCAAGTGCACGCTTCTCCAAGTATTCTTTTGGCTCGACATCATCAAAGCCCAAGTATGTGTTGAATGTGAGTTGATCAAATCGCACTCTGAGGTTACACACTTTTTTCACCTTTGTCCCCTTTTTGATATGTGCCACATTGGCGTAGAATTCTCAGACAAGGTATTCCTCAGCATCCGCTATGCTCTAAGTAAACCATATCCACCTTTTGCGTTTTCTCAACTGTCTCAGCATGGCCCGGTTATATGTCCCCAAATCTGTCAATAAGAACCGTCGCTCAAGGGCTAGCTATCTCGCCAACCACCATGTGCAGAAGCTAGTAAAAGCTGGCAGGATGACAAATCGGTCCTCCTAGACCTCTCTTCTTTGTTCTTTCAAGCCTGGCAGTTGTAGCATCTCCTCCTCTACCATAATCGGGGATGTCCTGAATGGGTGTATCTTGTATCATAGGGACTAGTGTATCCGAAGGCTTAGAAGCCTGACTAGCACTTTTCGATCCCTCGAAAGTGCTATGAGATGAGGACGACTCGTCCCTGAGTTCGAATCTCCCTGGTGGCCTTAGATGTACTGCCGGCTATTCTCAAATAGAGGCTAAGTTTCCCTCTGATACGTCCCTAGACGGGGCATATGAGCTCATCTCGAAGAGGTCTGCTCCTCTCTCTCTCCTGGTTGTTATCTTTTTTTTCCTGATTTCCTTTTGTGGGGCAGGAGGTAAGGCTCTCTTGCCTCATCCCCGAGAAGGTTCACCCCTCCCTTTTGATGTGTCACCTCTTTCCCTAGAATGAACCATTGTCTGTACCAAGCAAAGATGATTGCTAGTTGCAATTCAATGTTCAAACATGCACAGAGGACATGCAAGTAAGATATATACTAGAAAACACAGTGAGGTTCACAATCAAAACAAGCTTGCAAGACATTAACACTCAAAGCATGCTTGTAGGACAAGTGGCCTAAAAAGAACAAAAAATCTATAAATTAAACTAAAATAAAGAAAATTAACAAAAAATTGAAGCATACAAGATGAATGAGTGTAGTGAGTGAATGCTCAGAGATGTTGTGTGTGGGGATAGTTGGAATCACCAAAAATTCTCAATAGAGTGCTATTTTTGGTGTTCAGAGAGTGAAAATCTTAACCTTTGCCCCTACCATTCTATTTATACTTATGGTCAACAAAAAGGGGAAGAAGATCGAGTGTGGCAGCACATTTTCATGTGAGGTCCGCACTCTATTACCTGGGGCTTCATCTTCAACATCTCATCTGCAGTCCACACAATTTAGTATGTGGCCGCAGATCTCATGTGCGGTCGCACATCAACCTATTCTCTAATATACTCAAACTTCAGAGAGTTTGTATTTTCCATCTCTCATTTGTGCAGTCTGCAAGATAATTGTGCGGCCACATTGATCTTTTGCTAGAGCACTCCAAATTGTGTGGTTCGCACAAATCAACTGTGGTTTGCACTTCTTTCAATACTTAGCCACATTTTTGTCCACAGTTCCTGTAAGTCACACTCGGCCCTACAGCACACTTCAAATCTCACATAGTGGTTCAACTCATCAGGGAAATGATAATTTCTTTACTCGATTCTCAAAATTAGATTTTCCTTGATTCTCTGGTATAGATTTTTGTAAATGGTTGTATAAGGTCAACCAGTACTTTTCTATGGATGAAGTTCCTTTTGAACAAAGGGTGAAGGCGACATCCATTCATATGGATGGTGATGTCATTGCTTGGCATAGGTCTTATGTGAAGTCTCCAACTTCTACATTGGATCTATCATGGACTGAATATGTACTGGCTTTAAATGAAAGATTTGGTGATAATTTTGAGGATCCCATGGAAGCCTTGAAGAATTTGAGTCAAACTGCCGGGGTTAGGGAATACCAAGCAGAATTTAACAGACTATTAACTGGAGTTAATCTAACAACTGAGAATGTCATTAGTTGTTCTTTAGGGGGTCTTAAACCAGAACCGAATAAAGCTGTAAGAATACAAGTACCAAGAACATTAATGTAAGCCTATATATAAACCAACTTTGTTGAATATGAGATGATTCATGCACCAGGCTGCCCTTTTTTATTCGATCATAGAGGACTATAAAAAGGCTCCAAAGATTAACATGTGTAAAGCAACCTTATCGTCTACGTGCGCAGTCAAACAACGTGATAAAATTGAAAGCACATTGATAATATTTCATGTATCAGGAAAGGGAATTAGATCATCTTTATCAATCTGAAAGTTAAGACACTTACAAGATGACTAAGTAGTAAAGCTTGTTGCTTGTTGCAAATGAATCCCTCCAATGAATCAGGTTGATGTTTATCAGCCCAAAATTGTCTCAAACTTTCAACAACAAATGCCTTCTCAATTAATAAAGCTTCATTAATCGGCCTCGCTCTTTCTGGAGATCCATCTTTTCTTGAGTTTCTACAAGATCCATTCTTTATACAAGAAAACCATGCTTCTGTTTGAGTAGTACTCTTTTTCCTATTTGTTATGAATTTTTTCGCACTTCTATTCGTCCTTCTAGTAGCATCACTTAGATTACTGCTCTGCCTACTTATAGCAGAACTCGGATTCGTTGTTGCTGTTCGTGTCACAATAGTACTAGATGAAATAGTTCCCCTGCTATTCTGCTTGAAATTCGCGCGCATTTTATTCACAGAACTAACATTTTTATCAGTCGATATCCGGGGCACTGAATTGAATTTGCTTGATTGAGTAAAAGCTGAATATCCCTTAGACAAGAAAATATCACTTGGTGAAATAGATTCAGTACTTTGAAACATATTATTCACACCAACTGGAATATTGGGGCCTCTTGAGATCTTTGCATTGGCTAACATTACATTCATTTCACCTACTGAAGGTTCATGTTTGCGCTGTATTTCTCTTTCTCGTTCTCTCCTGGACAAAGTCCTCGTTGGGGATCGTGTTATTTCTGCTCTTCTCCGCTCCTTGGACATGTCGTAAAGAGCAGGTCTAGGAGCGGATAGAGCCCTGCGACTATATATATAGTTTGCTTTGCCACGAACTGCAACATCATTGTTAGTACTATTATTTAGTACTATGTTATTTTGCTTTCTAGTTGAACTCGAAAAGCTTTGCTTGTCAAGGTGATGTTCCTCTTTCGAATTATGTCTACCTCGATGTTCGGATTTTGAAAAGGGGCTGACATTTCTACGTGCATTTGAATGTGAAAATGGACTAATAACATGTAGAGTAAGTCCAGGAAAATGAACATCACCTTCATCTCTGCGCGATTTATACGGGGATTTGCTAGGCCTTCTCCGGTTTATACTCCAAAATTTGTTCGCTTGATCAAAGGCTAATACATTTATATCAACATTCTTTGCATTTAGTCTTGGACTTTCCTGCCAATCGGTCTCTGTATCAGATGGCTCATATCCACTTCGCCTTTGCTTCACAAATGACGAATTTTTAACTTGTAACGCTTTGTTAGAAGCAGAATAACTCTCCATTTTAGCAGATTTTTTTTTACAAACTTTGGTTTGGATATTGGAATTTCAAAGAATATTCTGTTTTAAAGAAGCTTTTGGACAAGAAATACTACCTAGGATTGGCAATTAACGAGAATACCTAGGAAAACGTCGGGGAAAATGATGGAGAGGTCTCATATCTCCAATTCATATCCTTTGTCAAACGTTTTTACGTACACCATTAAAGAAAGATATTTTAAATAATTTCAAAAACTTTTGGCCGAAAAAAATATTTCACCTTGTTTTCCTTTCAAACTGCCCAAAAAGAACTTTCATCGGTAGTGACGTTTATGAAGGATCAACCCTTTGATTTATAATTTTTAAGTTTTTGGAGTGTCTTTAAACTTAAACATCATGATATGTGTTGAATATGTCTTCATCCCACGTCGGTGGGGGACTTGTGTTTGGGGAGAATTTCTCCCTATAAAAGGAGGCCTAATGTTTAGGATTTAAACACGCCTCTTATTTGCCTTATTATCTTCATAAGGCATTTGTATATTCTCTCTTTAATATTATTTCACTTGTATTTTGGAGTGGAATAAAATATTGGTTGTGTTCGAGGAAGTAGGCAAAATTGGCCGAACTTCGTAAATTCTGGTGTTCCTTTTATTATTGTTTTATTGTCTTATTTATGTTGTCATATTTTTTGGTATAGTAGTTGTGACTCATTCACACTATATACATTTGGCTTCCGCAACAATTGGCATCAGAGCCAAGAGTACTGTCTAAGTATGCTTTGTGGTTACAGCATAGTCTGATCTTCCACATCAGAAAAGATTTATCTTGGTAACTGAGTCAAAGTTCTGTCTGAGTATGTTCTGTGGTTGCAGCTTAGTCTGATCTTCCACACCAGAAAGGAAATAATCTTGATTTGTGTCGTCAGCTATTAAATAATATTTGTGTTAAAGATGGGAGACAATAAACAAGAAGAATCTACATCAAGTGTCAACAACACGTCATCATTGGCATCTTCGCTTATAACAAGAATTGTGTCAAATGAGAAATTTGCGGTAGAAATTTTTGACGGATCAGGACATTTTGGGATGTGGCAAGGCGAGGTTCTAGATGTCCTTTTTCAACAAGGGCTAGATCTTGCCATTGAAGAAAAAAGACCAGATGTTATTGGAGAAGAAGATTGAAAAATTATCAATTGTGTCGCTTGCGGTACCATTCGATCCTACCTTGCTAGAGAGTAGAAATATTCATATACAAAGGAACTTTTGCAAGTAAATTATGGAAAGCACTAGAGGATAAATTTTTAAAGAAAAACAATCAAAATTAATTGTACATGAAGAAGAGACTGCTTCGCTTCACTTATGTTCATGGTACTACAATGAATGAACATATCACCAGTTTCAATAAGTTGGTCACAGATTTGCAAAATAGGGATGCAACTTTTGATGATGGTGACTTGGCCTTGATGTTGTTGGGGTCACTTCCTGATGAGTACGAGCATCTTGAAACTACTCTACTCCATGGAAATGACGAAGTTTCTCTCAAAAAAGTTTGTTCGGCTTTATACAGCTATGAACAAAGAAAGGGAGAAAAATAGAAGGGCGGAGAAGGAGAAGCACTGGTTGTGAGGGGTCGTCCTCAAAATCAAACGAGGACAAGGAAGAGAAGATCCAAGTCAAGGTCTAGACCCAGCAAAGATGAATGTGCCTTTTGTCGAGAAAAGGAGCACTGGAAGAAAGACTGTCCGAAGTTGAAGAATAAGGCCAAACATAACAATGGAAAGGCCATTATGGATTCAAATGTAGCTGATTGTGATGATTCAGACTTCTCATTAGTTACAACAAAGTCATCAACATCATCAGGCATATGGTTGATGGACTCGGCTTGTTGCTATCATATGTGTCCCAACAGGGACTGGTTCGTGGAATTTCAAGAAGGAGAATATGGAGTCATCCACACAGCGGACAACAGCCCTCTTACCTCATATGGAATTGGTTCAATATGATTAAGGAACCATGATGGAATGATCAGAACATTAACAGATGTTCGATATGTACCGGATTTGAAGAAGAATCTCATCTCTGTGGGAGCCCTAGAATCAAAAGGGTTCAAAATCATTGTAGAAAATGGAGTGATGAGAGTATGCTCCGGTGCACTAGTGGTAATGAAGGCTAATCGGAAGAATAATAATATGTACCGCTATCGTGGCAGTACAGTTATTAGGACAGCGACAGTGGCATCTAGTGACGAAAAAGAGGCAGAAGCAACCAGGCTATGGCACATGCGCTTGGGACATGCTGGAGGAAAATCCTTGAAAACTCTATCAGATCAAGGATTGTTAAAGGGAATAGAGGTTTACAACTTGGAGTTTTGCAAGCATTGTATCAAAGGGAAATAGATAAGGGTTAAATTTGGTACAGCAATCCATAATACTAAAGGCATTTTGGATTATGTACACTCTGATGTTTGGGGTCCTTCCAAAACACCTTCATTGGGTGGGAAGCACTATTTTGTAACTTTTGTTGATGATTTTTCCCGAAGAGTGTGGGTGTATACAATGAAGAGGAAAGATGAAGTGTTGGGAATTTTTCTCAAATGGAAAACGATGGTGGAGAATCAAACAGACAGGAGGATCAAGTGTATTCGCACAGACAATGGAGGTGAATACAAAAATGATCATTTCAATAAGGTCTGTGAAAATGATGGCATCGTCCGACACTTCACTGTCAGACATACACCACAACAGAATGGAGTGGCAGAACGTATGAACCGGACCTTGCTGGAGAAGGTAAGGTGTATGTTGTCCAATGCTGGCTTGGACAAAGAATTTTGGGCTGAGGCAATTACATATGCATGCCACCTCATTAATCGCTTACCATCTGCTGCTATTAATGGCAAGACACCATTTGAAAAATGGTATGGAAAGCTTGTTGTAGATTATGACTCTTTGCACGTATTTGGCTCAACTGCATATTATCATGTGACAGAGTCAAAATTGGATCCAAGGGCAAAGAAGGCTATTTTTATGGGGATTACTCCTGGAGTCAAAAGATATCGTTTATGGTGTCCTATGACAAAGAAAGTAATATTCAGCAGGGATGTTACTTTTGATGAATCTGCTATGATAAATAAGGTAACAAATGAAGATACTAAACAAGATGATGGTGCTTCTAAGCAGGTAGAGTTTGAGGGAAAATTTATTTTTCCTACACAAGAAGCAAAGGAGGAAACAAATGAAGATTGTCCTCTGGAAGAAGAGCCAGTTGGAAGGGAGGTTCCAACTCAAGAACCTCAACAACAACTTGAATCAATAGCAAACAGCAGGCCATAAAGGACAATGACAAAACATGTTCGTCTCATAGAGACAGTTGCTTGTGCAACCTCAATTGTAGCTGATGATGTTCCTACCACTTACAAAGGCGCAGTCCAAAGTTCAGAAGAAGATAAGTGGAGGATTGCCATGAATGATGAAATATGTCACACCTCATTTTTCTGCACCCGCGAGGGAGCAAGAGAGTTTTTCCAATTAAAGGACAATCGAGACGGGATTGGTTTATTTATTTCAGAGTCGCCACTTGGGAGATTTAGGGTGTCCCAAGTCACCAATTTTAATCCCGAATCGAGGAAAAGAATGACTCCATATTACAGTCTGCGTACCAGAAATCCGGATAAGGAATTCTGTTAACTCGGGAGAAGGTGTTAGGCATTCCCGAGTTCCGTGGTTCTAGCACGGTCGCTCAACTGTTATATTCGGCTTGATTGTCTGATTTTATACAAATATGAACTTATGTGCAAATTTTATCTTTCAACCGCTTTATTATTATTGTTTTTAAAAGAAATATGAACATCGCTTAAAACACGTCTTTGGACTGCGTTACATGAAATGCACCCACAATCCGGAACACGTTTTATTTGATGTTTTGGGATTTGGATTCGGGTCGCATGAAATGCACACCCAGGCTTAAGAAAGTAAAATATTAAACACGCGCCTAAAGAGACTATCGCGTTATTATTTTGGGAAAGACCGTGAAATTCGCTAAACGGTCCTTCCGAATTCTAATTAAACCATACATTTTGTGAGGGCCCCGCAATCTATACGTTTTATTTGGCGAGGCTCGTCTCATTTTTATTTTTACAGGATAAACCTACAATGACTATATTTTCTATTAAGTTCGTCTCTAAACTAAAAGAAAATCTCTTAATTATTTACATGCTGAAAAACGTAACTTATTAGTTATTAGTTTACGGCTAATGCGATTGGAAAATTGCGATCGAGTTTGTACAAAGAAAAACTGCTTTCATTTTATATTCTGTTATTCAATAATACTAGAACATGAGATTGACCATAATATCAAAACAGATTAATTATTCTCCGTAATTTAAACTAACATTATTAGATGAAGAAAGTATACATATGCAACCTCATTATTCATTAATCATTCAACTACATCTTTATACGAAGAAAGAAAAATTATATTCAACCACAAATCTAAACAGGAGGAATTCAACAGGAACAAAGCCTGATTAATATTTCATTTTTTGCTTCAAGCCGAGATTGTACAAATGTGTACCTGGAAATAGCAGTACAAGAACAAAAGAAGGAGAAGTCAGCAGCAGTAATAACACAGCAACAGCAGATTCAGCAACATCGCAAACCAGTACAGTAGGAATAACAGAAAACCCAGGAGACTATAAACGACTCCAAGTATAGTGAAGAAGTAAAAGGCAGGAAGGTTCTGACTATTTCAGATCTTAAGCGAGACAATGAAGCAGTAACTATTTTTTTTCAACTTCAAAACTCTCCAAAATGAATTTTGCCCCTGTATATTCAGTGTATACAGAATGTATATCGGATGTATACTTCTCACTCCGCCCCCTCTTTTTTTCTTCTCTCTATCTAGTTTTTCCTCTCTTTTTTTCCACCCTTCTTCCTAAATTTTCTCTTCTATTTATAGCAAAATTTTCGAAATTTTCAGATTTGTTTTTTATTATTTTATTATTTTTTTAATTAAAAGAAATCCCACTTACAAATTGCTTTTATTTTTTTAGAAAAAGAAATCCCACCTTTATTTACTTTTATTTTTAAAATTCCAACTTTAATTACTTTATCTTATTTAAAATACCACTTTTTATTTTTTTAAAAGAGAATCTCACTTTATTTAACTTTTCTTTAAAAAATAAACCACTATCTTTTCTTTTTCTTTTAAAAATGCTACTTTCAATTACTTTAAATTTTTTTAAATTTTCAGATATCTTTATATTTATTTTTTAATTCCAACCTTCTTTTACTTTTAAATTTTTTAAAACTTTTTACTTTTTTTTTAAATTTTCTACATTCTTTTACTTTTTTTTATTTTTTTATTTTTTATTTTTTTAAAATCATTTCCGAAATTACTATATATATATATATATATTTTTTAAAAAAAATAAAAATAATAAATAAAATAAAATATTTTCGGATTTTTTTTATATATATAAAAAAACAAAAAATAAAACTATTTATAGTGATAATTCACTTTTTATTTTTTTATTTTTTTTTTGGTTTTGTTTTGTGTTGGACAAAAATGAAGAAGGGGTGTTGGGTTAATGGACTGGGTCGACCCAGTTCGAAATGGACTGGGTCGTAGGGAAGATTGGGCCATTTTTTGGGCCTATAGCTTGAAATTGAAGAAGAGGCCCAATTCCGACTTTCTTTATATTTTCGCTCTCTTTTCTTCTTTTATTTTTCTAAAACTAAATTATAAAAATCTTAAACTATTATTAAGAACTAAATTAAGTTATAAAGGCGCAAATTAACTCTCAATAACAATTAACGCACAATTAAGTATTAATTAAGCATAAAATTGTATATTTGGACATTAAATGCTAAAAATGCAAACGATGCCTATTTTTGTAATTTTTAATTTTTGTAAAACAATTTTAATTACTAACAATTGTAGAATTAAATCCTACATGCAAAATGCGACATATTTTTGTATTTTTTATTAATTTAGCGAATAAACACGCACAGACAAATACAAATAATTCTTCAAAATATCACAAAATTGTACACCAAAGAAAAATCATTTTATTTTTGAATTTTTTGGGAGTAATTCTCATATAGGGCAAAAATCACGTGCTTACAGCTGCCCCTCTTTGCCCGGAGACACGAAGGGTTTTCGTGCAAAGATAAAGCGAGCGATTTTTGCCCATCCGAGTACTCCGTTGAAGCATTTTTTTGAAAAAGATTTGACCGAACCTTTGCTTCAAAGGTTTCCTACATATCCTGGGCTAAACAGGAATCAGGTCAATGTAGTTCGAGAAATTTTGGTAGCTGAGACTACCGTTGGACTGCAATGTTACTGTTGTTGCATGCTATTACTACTGCTTACTGATCTCCTTGTTACACCGTGCTTAAAAAAATAAGAAGCTAGGCTAGAGTACAATTTATTTTTGTTGCCTTGCTTCCTTGTCTGCTTGCATTTCTTTCGGTGCTTTACTTCTTTTGACACATGTACTTGAGTTTGTACTGTGACCTCTTGTTGCAACCTTCTGTTTCCCGGTGCCGGGGAATTTTATTGTTTCCTGCTGGGGATTCCTATTGTAACCCTCTGTTTTATTGTCCTCTGACTTGATTTTGAAATGTATGCCTCTGTTATCTGGGCGGGCTCCCAATTTTAATACTTGAAAATTAAAGACTTGAAATGTATGCCTCTGTTATCTGGGCGGGCTCCCAAGTTCAATGCTTGAAAATTAAAGACTGAAATGTATGCCTCTGTTCTATGGGCGGGCTCCCAACTTCAACAACAACTTTAAAAATGAATGTCATTCCTCTCTTCAACCAATACATCGCCATTCTGTTCTTCAGGGGGGCTCCTGATTTCAACAACTTTAAAAAATAAAATCCTATTCGAGGGCGGATGAACCCGAAATATCCTATTCGAGGGCGGATGAACCCAAAATATCCTATTCGAGGGCGGATGAACCCAAATATCCTATTTGAGGGCGGATGAACCCAAATATCCTATTCGAGGGCGGATGAACCCAAAATATCCTATTCGAGGGCGGATGAACCCAAATATCCTGTTCGAGGGCGGATGAACCCAAAATATCCTGTTCGAGGGCGGATGAACCCAAAATATCCTGTTCGAGGGCGGATGAACCCAAAATATCCTATTCGAGGGCGGATGAACCCAAAATATCCTATTCGAGGGCGGATGAACCCAAAATATCCTATTCGAGGGCGGATGAACCCAAATATCCTATTCGAGGGCGGATGAACCCAAAATATCCTATTCGAGGGCGGATGAACCCAAAATATCCTATTCGAGGGCGGATGAACCCAAAATATCCTATTCGAGGGCGGATGAACCCTAAATATCCTATTCGAGGGCGGATGAACCCAAAATATCCTATTCGAGGGCGGATGAACCCAAAATATCCTATTCGAGGGCGGATGAACCCGAAATATCCTATTCGAGGGCGGATGAACCCGAAATATCCTATTCGAGGGCGGATGAACCCGAAATATCCTATTCGAGGGCGGATGAACCCAAAATATCCTATTCGAGGGCGGATGAACCCAAAATATCCTATTCGAGGGCGGATGAACCCATATATCCTATTCGAGGGCGGATGAACCCAAAATATCCTATTCGAGGGCGGATGAACCCAAATATCCTATTCGAGGGCGGATGAACCCAAAATATCCTATTCGAGGGCGGATGAACCCAAAATATCCTATTCGAGGGCGGATGAACCCAAAATATCCTATTCGAGGGCGGATGAACCCAAAAATCCTATTCGAGGGCGGATGAACCCAATATATCCTATTCGAGGGCGGATGAACCCACAATATCCTATTCGAGGGCGGATGAACCCAGAATATCCTATTCGAGGGTGGATGAACCCAGAATATCCTATTCGAGGGCGGATGAACCCAGAATATCCTATTCGAGGGCGGATGATCCCAAAATATCCTATTCGAAGGTGGATGAACCCAAATATCCTATTCGAGGGTGGATGATCCCATTTTCAACATCTTGGAATTGTCTTACCTCCGACTGTTTTTCTCCAAATCTTGTTGTCTTGCTATCTCTTAAAACTTGAATTGATTTCCTTGTTCTTCTGAGAAAATTTTCGACCATGGCAGAAAATCTTCTGCCCCAGTTTTGATGCTTTTCCTTGTTCTCCAGGTGGACGCCTGACTTCTGATATTTCAACTGTTCTTCCTTGTTCTCCACGTGGACGCCTGACTGCTAATTCAATTCTTCATCCTTGTTCTCCAGATGATTGCTATTTCTTTTCTTCATCCTTGTTCTCCAGGTGGACGCCTGATTGTTGTTTCTTTCATTGCTCTTCCTTGTTCTCCAGGTGGACGCCTGATTTCTGATATTTCATTGCTCTTCCTTGTTCTCCAGGTGGATGCCTGATTACTAATACTTCAACTACTCATCCTTGTTCTCCAGGTGGATGCCTGATTGCTGTTTCTTTCATTGCTCTTCCTTGTTCTCCAGGTGGACGCCTGATTTCTGATATTTCATTGCTCTTCCTTGTTCTCCAGGTGGATGCCTGATTACTAATACTTCAACTACTCATCCTTGTTCTCCAGGTGGATGCCTGATTGCTGGGGATAATACCACTGGGGGAGTCTCCTTTCTTTACTTCCTTCAAATTCAATTTTTTTTCTTTTTTATTTTTTTTTTTCTTTCTTAACACTGCTGGGGATAAAAGTGTTATCTTCTTGGGATAACGTTGTTGAGGATAACGCTGCTGGGGAATTTTATCCCTTCAAATCGATGCTTCATTCTTCTGGAAGCTGCTGGGGAGGATAATGGCTCTTTGCTTTTCTGAGCACAAATGTCATCTCTTTGTTTTGTCTGCTGGAGATCAACTTCCTCCATTGGAAGCTTATTATGTTGGGGGAAACCCTGGTTCAAAGACCACTTCCTTGGTGCTATCTTTATTCTTCCCCAAATGGGTACCTGATTTCCAGAAAATTTTCTAACTGAAAAGAAAATTTTCTGCCCCAGTTTGCATTTTCCCTTATGGTCTTCACTGCCATTCCATTTACCTGTTTCAAACCAAACAAAATTTGTTAGTTTAAAAACCCGGTGGTTGGTTATGATACTCCTACTGGGATGGTTTTTTCCCTTTCTCCCTTCCCCACTCTATGTTGTCCGACCCTCTTGGAACTTGGTCGAAAATCTGTTGGGGATGCTCCTACATCTCGATGATCTGTCGGGGGCCCTCTTGGAATTAGGTCCACAATTTTCTCAACTGTTGTTTTCCTGTTTTTCTCCAACTTCCCCTGGAAATTTAATCCTATTGGGATCTAGGCCCCTTTCATCATTTGGTCTTGCGACCAACTTCTTTTCTCTTTATCGCCTTATCTTTGGCGTGTCATATTCGCATTTTGCTTTGCATCATTTTGGCAACTGGTAGTAATCTCTGAAAATCCTTTTCAAAAACAAACTGCTGGGAAGGTAAGTCTTTTAAATCAAGAAATGAAAAAGTGATGATTTCAAAAAATAGAAAAAAGAAGAAGTCTTTCTGAACAAATGCTAGGGAAAAGGAAAGAAAAGAACTTATCTGAATGATATAACCGATTCCAACGATCATGTCGCGCATTCCGGATTAATCAACCCAGTCTATTTGTATCAATCAACCTTCCAGACGGCCTCATGTTGCTGGGGATAAACAGGCACTCAACTCTTTGCGGATCCTTCCCGCCAATCTTGTTTTGTCGCCTCATAGTGCCCTTCGAGGGGTTTTCACTAATAAGACTCTCTCATTTCTCTCAACTCCTGTCGCCTTATGGTGCCTGTGAAGGTTTTCACCGATAAGACTCTCTCATTTTATTTTATTTTTCATCTGGGAATTGGAGTGTTGCCGATATGACTCTCTCTGTTGGGGATTCTTTCGGCTATCAATTCAGTTCCAGCTTATGATCTTATTCTTTGCTGGGGATCAGAGTGTTATTCCCGACTTCCATTTGCATTGACTTAGCACTTCTCAGATACTGATCGGGAGGTCTTTTTTGGACATCAATAGGGATTTTTGTGTATGGCTGAAAGGAGAAAGGGGTATCAAAAGTTCAAAAATAATTTTTAGGGGTAAAATAGTACAACTCTTGGAATCAAACTTTCTTGCCAAAATTACAAGCGCCAACTTCTGCCCCAGTTTTTCTTGCTTGGGGATTTTTATTTTGTCACAATATGTTACCTTATGCACACTATGTTACACTATGACCGAGCCGTGAGGCGCCTACGTATCATTCTTTGAGGAATCAGGTCAAACGTAGTTCCCATTCCTTTGTTTTTTTTCTTGACTTTTCTTTTGTTCTTATTATCATTACTTTTTTCGTTTTCATTACAGATTCCAAAAGAGGGGTATGAAAGAGTAAATAAGGCTCAAAAGGGGAAGCAAAGGTCAAAGTGTTTGGATAGAAGAAAGAATTGCCTCCGTCATTTCATTCTCTGATAAATGCTAAGTACAAACAAACAACAATTACAATTACCAGAAATCATAATATCTCTTAACTGCGTCAGAATTGATAGCCATGTCGACGCATTTCCCTTCGATATCTGTGGATCATAAAGCGTCAGGCTTGCTCTGTTTAGATTGCGATGATCAACACATACCTCGGATTTTCCTTTTTTTTTTTGGCACCACATTAGCCCACCAATCAGGATATCGAGTGGCCCGAATAACCTTAGTATTCAGCTGTTTGGTCACTTCTTCCTTAATCTTCTCACTCACGTTGGTTTTGATCTTCCTGAATTTTGCTGGACGGGGGGTAATGCCGGGTCAGTGGGCAATTTTTGAACCACTAGATTGGTGCTTAAGCCCGGCATGTCGTCGTATGACCATGCAAAATGTTTTGAATTCAGTAAGTGCTTTGATTAGTTCTTCCCTGATGTTTGGTTCCATGTGGATGCTTATCTTAGCTTCCCTGATGTCATCCGCATCCCCTAGATTGACGGCTTCCGTGTCATTTGAGTTGGGCTCTTTCTTTTTTTTTTCAACTTGGCTCAACTCTCTGTTAATTTTTCTGAAGGCTTAGTCCTCATCGTATTCCGACTTATCATCACAATCTTGTACTATAAGTTCGAAATCAGATTGATTGATTTCTTTTTTTAGACTAGGTTGAAGATCCGTCGTGCATGCCATGTCATTAGAATCAGTAGAAAGAGAACTGTTCAGAAGACAAAAATAAAAAGAAAAATTAAAACAAAATAAGGAATGAGGGAAAAAAAACTTTCACTTTATTAAAATACGGGATAGCAAGGTTTCACACTTTGGCGAGCACAAGAAAGATTTGGAGTAGCCTGGAATAATCCAGACAACAAAAAAGAAAATCAGAGCCCACTACCAAGACTCCCTTCGTATAGGAAGAGGAGTAGCCATTCAATTGTTGATTTTTGCTTTCAACCCCACAAACTGTACATCTGCCTCATTGGACCCTTTTCCCAACACCATAACTGGCTTGTTATCCACCTTTTCCAACTATACCACCGTTTTCCCACTGGTTAACATTTATTTTGAACCGACACGGATCATCATCACTGTTTGTGAGGGTTTCTTTAGCTTCCCTCCTTCGTGCATTAGCTCAATCATGTGGGTTTCAAGTTGTGCCGGCAACGGGTTCTGATTGATGTTGGGTGCCTCTGGTGTCTGAACCTCAATCTTGTTGGTGTCAATAAGATTTTGTACTGCATGTTTCAACTTCCAACATTTCTCGGTATCATGACCGAGAGCCCCCGAACAATACTCACAGCTTACCGAGTGGTCCATATTTTTGGGAAAGGGATTTGGCAATCTGGGCTCAACAGGACTCAACAAGCCTAACTGCCTTAATTTGTGGAACACGGCAGTATAGGTTTCCCCTAACTCAGTGAATGTTCTTTGTATTTTTTCATTTCTGAAAGCCTGATTTCCCCGGAAACCTACCCCTGGAGGGTTATTGTAGGCTCTTGGTGGTGAATAGGTGTTTTGCAGTGGTGTATGTGTGTTCTGGGGAGCCGGTGCGCGCCATTGCGAGCGAACCGGAGGCTGAGTATATGTTTGGGCTTGGTTAATGGAAGAATGGGGCTCTGTAAGGTGATAGTAGTGTTGGGATGAATTGTGGTGGTAAGTCGATTGGCGAGGTCGTTGTTGATTATAGTAAGGCGGTGAACCTCTGGGTTCCGACCAAATTCCTGAACCAACTACCGCTGCTTCCTCTCTCTTCTTTCTTCCGATTTCTCCTACCCTGCCTTGAATAGCTTGAGTAGCTGCCTTAATTGCTGAATAGCTCATAATTTTATTTGTCTTGAGGCCTTCTTCCACCATACCTCCCATCTTCACTACCTCGTTGAATGATTTCCCTACCGCTGAAACCAAATGGGCATAGTAAGTTGGTTCCAAGGCTTGGAGGAAGTAGTCTACCATTTCACTCTCCTTCATAGGAGGATCCACTCTTGCTGCCTGTTCTCTCCACCGAAAACCATACTCTCTGAAACTTTCATTATGTTTCTTCTCAAATTTTGTCAAAGATAATCTATCTGGGATGATTTCCAGATTGTATTGGAAATGGTATGTGAATGCCTGTGTCAGGTCATCCCAGGTGTACCATCTCCCATGGTCCTGGCGTGTATACCACTCCAAAGCTGATCCGCTTAGACTTTGACTGAAGTAAGCCATCAATAATTCATCCTTTCCCCCAGCTCCTCGCATCTTGCTACAGAAACCCCTTAAGTGGGCTACTGGGTCGCCGTGCCCATCGTATAGGTCAAATTTAGGCATCTTGAAACCAACTGGTAATTGTACATTTGGGAACAAGCACAAATCCTTGTAAGCTACACTGACTTGCCCACCTAATCCCTGCATGTCTCGGAATGATTGTTCTAGACTTTTGACCTTCCTGAACATTTCTTCTTGTTCAGCATTTTTGGCTGGCTTGTCAATTTCGGTTGGGATATCAAAACGAGGAGCAGTTGAATGGATTTCGGAGGCTTTGAGGGTGGGCTCCGGGGGTAATATTGGTTGTCCTGGGCCTGGAATGTAGGCTCACTAGGAGATTTGTGGAATGTAGCCGGGGGAGGTGCTACGAAAACAGGAGTCACAGGTGGAGGAAAGTATGAAACTGGTTTTGGAGGTGGAGACTGCGGTATTTGAGAGGTGGTTCCTCGGTAGTGTTGGTAAATGGGGAAATTTGGGGATAATTCAGTGGTAATATTATCCTGAGTTTGGGTCATTGATGGAGCAGGGTTAGTTGGGTAAGATAGGGGTAACTGCCCTGTAGACCAAGCCTGGTACATTTCAGCCATTTGCTGTTTGAGTTTAAACATCTCTTCTTTCATTTTCCCGACATCCATCTCCTCTAGCTCAATACATGTGTCAACATCTGGGATAGACATACTTTCGGGTATTCGTCCTTTTGATCTCGTGTGATAATGATAATATGCCAGTATACTCTTTAGAGAAACTAACTGCTTGAATTCTGAAAATGAACAAACTTGTTAGTTTTGAGAATTTAACACATATATAATTACACGTTGAGATGCAATGCTCCTAGACAAATATCCCCTTTCTATTATGCATTTGCTCGACTGCTTGTGTCGTCCCAGCTTTCTTGAAAATTTTATTCACTTTTATTTTATTCTATTTTCTTATATATATTTTATTGTGGTGGTCGAATCTTATAGAGATTGCCTACGTATCATGCCCCTGCATGAATCAGACCTTGCGTAGTTCGGACCAATAAAAGATAAGCAATACTAATCATTTTTTTTTCAATTTTCATATTGGGTTTCAAAGGTTTAAAAATGACCTACAAACTAGAAAATCAAACGACCCACATATTATAATCAAAAGTTTTACAAACTCCAAAACAAACGGCCAGCTTCCTTTCTCCGTTTGACAAATGCAACCAAACGGTTATTTTTGCAAATGTGGCCCCGTCCAAATTTTGAGGCCGGAGAGGATTATTTTATGACACTTTACACACTTGTCCGTTCATTTACGAAAATAGCCTTTCGACAACTGAAAGATACTCTGAGGCTATTTCGGTAAGAACGATTTAAGACGCGGCCGAAGCTGGCTCGGCTTATTATGACAAAATTCAAACGGTATTCACCTGACCGCCGACTATTTTTTTTTTAAATTACAATAAAAACCTGGTGTTGCAAACACGGCCCTTCAGCGCCTCGGGGACGAAGATTTTTAAGGCTGTGTGGGTCAACTAGACCAAAATCCTAAACATGACCCAAAAGGTGGTTGTTTATGCAAAGTCGGCCTTCTGGCGTCCCATTCGGGAACATTCGGCTATGTCTCGATAAAACAACGTCACCCGACTTCTTTATGACTCTTAAAATTTGACATATTTTTTTTTTGGCTATTTTGTTTTAGCAAAAAGTGGAGGCTGGACACTGTCCGACTTATTTATGAAAAAAAATTAAAATTTTGACATGTTTTTTATTTATTTATTGGTTTTTGGCTATTTTAGCAAAAATGGGGGTTGGACCCGATGAGGGTTGCCTACGTATCTCACATCCGGTGAGAATCAAACCCGCGTAGTTCGGGCCGGTCATGAATAAAGTAAATAAACTGATTTTAAATTATGATTTTTTTTTTGTAAAAGAACTGCTTTAAAAGAAGAAAGGAAGTATTTTTATATTTTTTTTGGATTTTTGATTGATTTTCTTTTTGAAAGAAAGATTTCTAAGAATTCCTTTTCTTTTGATTTGAACTTTGAGAATTTCAAAAGTAAAAGGAAGATATTTTTTTTCTTATTCTAAGAAGAAAGAAAATATTTTTTTTTTGGAATTTTACCTTTAATAAAAGAAACGCTTTCTAAAAAAAATATTTTTTGAATTTTGAATTTTCTTTTCAATTTTTAAAGAAGAAGGAAAATATTTTCGAATTTATTTTATTTTATTATATATATATATATATATATATATATATATTTTAATAATTAAAAAGACTTTCTAAAGAAGTCAATAACGGAAAAAAAAATTTGGATTTTTTTTTTGTTTTGAAAATTGAGAGTCTAAAAAAAACTTTTCTAGACTTTTGGCACGACAAATATTTTTGCAACAAATAAAGATATATATACATTTTTTGGAAATAAAGAACAACTTTTTTGGATTTTTATATATATACATATTTGCAACAAATAATAAAACCACTTTCGACGCGACTCTTTTTATTTTATTAGTTATTTTTATTTTGGTATCTAAACAAATAAATAAATAAAAACTCATTTTAAAACAAGACTTTTTTTCATTTTCATTTTTTTTATGGCAAGACAAACTATTTTTTTTCTAATTTGTTTTTTAAAAACAAGACAGAACAACGACTCTTTTTTTTTCTTTCTATTTTTCCTTTGCTTTTAATAAAACAAACTAATAAAATATTTTTTTTTCATTTTCTCAAAATTTCGGCAGAGTTTTGACAGTTATTTGGGCATTGTTTTTTTTTTCCAAAAATAAACAATCAATTCCCTAACCGCTATTTTTTCAATTTCAAAATATTATTCCTGATATTCAAAAGTCAGTCAATACAAAAGTCCGAATCAAATAAATGCGCAAATAGCAGCAAGTAAGATGCATCAGGATGGTCATTTTCATTTTTTGGTACACCTGTCCTAGACAGACCCAACCTCTGTGTTGAGCCTCCAAAGTCAAATGCACGTGATGCAAACAAACGTTCCTACTAGGGATCCGGCATGAAGCTGAGTTATTCTAAGTGAAAAAAAACCTGAGGCATATTGTTCTAGCCCTGGCTTACCCAAGTGGACAGCTTGAGCCGAAATGGGGGCAACGTACCGGGAGCACGAAAGTCTGCCCGGCCTAGTTACTTGTCCCAACTTCGTCTTATTTGGTATGACTTCTAACAGAAAGGTGGGTCACGCGCACGTGTACACCATAAATTTAGAAGACTCAGAAAGAAGAAGAGTTTCGTAGCAGTTTTATACACAATTCAGATAATATTAAAGCGGTAAAAGCATCATTTAGCATATTAAGCATAAACATGTAAAAATCAGATAATAAATAAAGCCAACTATAACAGTTATTTTAAGCTCGAATTTCTAACCCTGAACCAGTGGTTCTGGGCCAAGTCCCCAGTGGAGTCGCCAGAGCTGTCACACCTCATTTTTCCGCACCCGCGAGGGAGCAAGAGAGTTTTTCCAATTAAAGGACAATCGAGACGGGATTGGTTTATTTATTCAGAGTCGCCACTTGGGAGATTTAGGGTGTCCCAAGTCACCAATTTTAATCCCGAATCGAGGAAAAGAATGACTCCATATTACAGTCTGCGTACCAGAAATCCGGATAAGGAATTCTGTTAACTCGGGAGAAGGTGTTAGGCATTCCCGAGTTCCGTGGTTCTAGCACGGTCGCTCAACTGTTATATTCGGCTTGATTGTCTGATTTTATACAAATATGAACTTATGTGCAAATTTTATCTTTCAACCGCTTTATTATTATTGTTTTTAAAAGAAATATGAACATCGCTTAAAACACGTCTTTGGACTGCGTTACATGAAATGCACCCACAATCCGGAACACGTTTTATTTGATGTTTTGGGATTTGGATTCGGGTCGCATGAAATGCACACCCAGGCTTAAGAAAGTAAAATATTAAACACGCGCCTAAAGAGACTATCGCGTTATTATTTTGGGAAAGACCGTGAAATTCGCTAAACGGTCCTTCCGAATTCTAATTAAACCATACATTTTGTGAGGGCCCCGCAATCTATACGTTTTATTTGGCGAGGCTCGTCTCATTTTTATTTTTACAGGATAAACCTACAATGACTATATTTTCTATTAAGTTCGTCTCTAAACTAAAAGAAAATCTCTTAATTATTTACATGCTGAAAAACGTAACTTATTAGTTATTAGTTTACGGCTAATGCGAATGGAAAATTGCGATCGAGTTTGTACAAAGAAAAACTGCTTTCATTTTATATTCTGTTATTCAATAATACTAGAACATGAGATTGACCATAATATCAAAACAGATTAATTATTCTCCGTAATTTAAACTAACATTATTAGATGAAGAAAGTATACATATGCAACCTCATTATTCATTAATCATTCAACTACATCTTTATACGAAGAAAGAAAAATTATATTCAACCACAAATCTAAACAGGAGGAATTCAACAGGAACAAAGCCTGATTAATATTTCATTTTTTGCTTCAAGCCGAGATTGTACAAATGTGTACCTGGAAATAGCAGTACAAGAACAAAAGAAGGAGAAGTCAGCAGCAGTAATAACACAGCAACAGCAGATTCAGCAACATCGCAAACCAGTACAGTAGGAATAACAGAAAACCCAGGAGACTATAAACGACTCCAAGTATAGTGAAGAAGTAAAAGGCAGGAAGGTTCTGACTATTTCAGATCTTAAGCGAGGCAATGAAGCAGTAACTATTTTTTTTCAACTTCAAAACTCTCCAAAATGAATTCTGCCCCTGTATATTCAGTGTATACAGAATGTATATCGGGTGTATACTTCTCACTCCGCCCCCTCTTTTTTTCTTCTCTCTATCTAGTTTTTCCTCTCTTTTTTTCCACCCTTCTTCCTAAATTTTCTCTTCTATTTATAGCAAAATTTTCGAAATTTTCAGATTTGTTTTTTATTATTTTATTATTTTTTTAATTAAAAGAAATCCCACTTACAAATTGCTTTTATTTTTTTAGAAAAAGAAATCCCACATTTATTTACTTTTATTTTTAAAATTCCAACTTTAATTACTTTATCTTATTTAAAATACCACTTTTTATTTTTTTAAAAGAGAATCTCACTTTATTTAACTTTTCTTTAAAAAATAAACCACTATCTTTTCTTTTTCTTTTAAAAATGCTACTTTCAATTACTTTAAATTTTTTTAAATTTTCAGATATCTTTATATTTATTTTTTAATTCCAACCTTCTTTTACTTTTAAATTTTTTAAAACTTTTTACTTTTTTTTTAAATTTTCTACATTCTTTTACTTTTTTTTATTTTTTTATTTTTTATTTTTTTAAAATCATTTCCGAAATTACTATATATATATATATATATACAAACTAAAATAAATATATATATATTTTTTAAAATAAAAATAATAAATAAAATAAAATATTTTCGGATTTTTTTATATATATAAAAAAACAAAAAATAAAACTATTAATAGTGATAATTCACTTTTTTTTTTTTTTTTTTTTTTTGGTTTTGTTTTGTGTTGGACAAAAATGAAGAAGGGGTGTTGGGTTAATGGACTGGGTCGACCCAGTTCGAAATGGACTGGGTCGTAGGGAAGATTGGGCCATTTTTTGGGCCTATAGCTTGAAATTGAAGAAGAGGCCCAATTCCGACTTTCTTTATATTTTCGCTCTCTTTTCTTCTTTTATTTTTCTAAAACTAAATTATAAAAATACTTAAACTATTATTAAGAACTAAATTAAGTTATAAAGGCGCAAATTAACTCCCAATAACAATTAACGCACAATTAAGTATTAATTAAGCATAAAATTGTATATTTGGACATTAAATGCTAAAAATGCAAACGATGCCTATTTTTGTAATTTTTAATTTTTGTAAAACAATTTTAATTACTAACAATTGTAGAATTAAATCCTACATGCAAAATGCGACATATTTTTGTATTTTTTATTAATTTAGCGAATAAACACGCACAGACAAATACAAATAATTCTTCAAAATATCACAAAATTGTACACCAAAGAAAAATCATTTTATTTTTGAATTTTTTGGGAGTAATTCTCATATAGGGCAAAAATCACGTGCTTACAAAATACAGTCCCTTGGAGATTGGCCGATCTCCCGAAAGTCTGGACCCAATTGCCCAATTGCCCAATATTGGCCGAGGTCCGAGGAATTTACGAATATTGGTTGTGTCCGAGGAAGTAGGTAAAATTGGCCGAATCTTGTAAATTCTGGTATTCCTTTTATTGTTGTTTTATTGTCTTATTTATTATGTGGTGGCTGCCATATTTTTTGATATAGTAATTGTGACTCATTCATACTATATACATTTGGCTTCCGCAATAATATGTTTGTGCAAAGAGCTACTGAAAGGGTGTATGACATGACAAAACTTTGTGACTTTCATTTTTGGCAATGATAATCACGGTAACGAATAACCTTTTCTAGAATCCTATTATAGTCTCCATAAGTTATGATTCAATCTCAATATATATCAATCTCAATATCTATATATATATATATATATATATATATATATATATATATATATATATATATATATATATATATATATATATATATATATTGTATTAATGTTGTGTTGACTTAGTGTGAATAAAGATCTATTTTATCGTATCAGAGTCAAATTCATCCCAACTTATTGAATATCTAATGTTAAACTCCCATATTATATTGTTCACGCTTTACTTGCCGGGCATGGGCATGGGAAGGAGGGGGGGAGGGAAAGGTTGAGTTTCCCACACAGAAATTAGTCGACCAACCACATAACAACTGGGGCCTTTTCTAATTATACCAAGTCTTATAATGTAAAATGGCTAACTACTAAGGACTCGTTTGGTATGAGGTATAAGAAGGTATAGTGCTGGTATAAAAGTTTAATACCATCTTAATACTTTGCTTGGTTAGAAAACCAGGTATAAGTTATCCTAGGATTAAAATTAACATCGGGATAACTTATACCTTATAAAGGGTGGGATAATTAGCACTGGTATAACTTATACATTCTTTTTATAAGTTATGCAATTGTCATATTTAATACAATATACCAAACAATGGATAAAAAACAATTTCAGCATAACTAATCCCAGCATAACTTATCCCAACATAACTCATATCAGTATAACTTATCCCGACATTAGCCGTATTCAAACCAAACGACCCCTAAATGAACTAATTTTATTACCACTACACAACAACAACAACAAAGAATGACTAGCTAATACAAAAGGGCTAATTAAAAATAAATAGTTGGACCATCTCGAGTGTTCTGCTTTGATAGGGTTAAATAAAAAATAAAAGTTTATGTATTACAAAAATCACAATTTTTTTAATATACTTGTATCCAATTTCCAATCCAATAAGTTAAAATATTTATATAATATACATCCACTAAATATTCTTATCATTATGTAATCTCGTATTATAATTCTCGTATTATAGTTTGGGTATACAGTCGGAGCTAGAAACTTAAAATTTATGGGTTTAAAATTTTAGAAAAGACAACTTATTGTATTCTGAATAAATTATTTATATATATAAAGTAGATTTTTTAAATATAAATATAGGTCTACAAAAGTACGAAGAAACAAATGAAATGGAAGGAAAGAAAGACATACAAAATGTATTTTTTAAACCCTAAATTTTTAAATGTGGCATCATTTCATTCTAACATTAGCTTTTATCACTTCAAATCACTCAAGCATTTAGGCCACTTTCCAACTCCTGCTCATAGCGTTGATATAAAGATGAGATTTGAAATAATTATGAAAGGAAGATGATTTTCACTCATTTGCAAGGGAAGTCTATTTCTCTTTTTGGTGGAAAATGTTTTTATTATAAATTTTTTTCCAAAGCAAAAAATGATCTATTTTTCGAAAAATATGTTCCTTCTTATCAAACACTCCGTGTCTAGAATTATCATACTTGATTAGAGATTTTGATATATATTGTACATCAAGCTTGAATTGCATTTTAAGTTTGCAGGAGCAAAAGAGCGTGATTGGCTAGTTGCAATTTTTTTTTTAATATACTCTCAATCAGAGGCGAATCTAAGATTTCTATCACATGGATGCACTACTAAAAAAAAGAAGAAAAAAATATAAGTGAGAATTGATCCTTCTTCCTCTTAGTAAATAACTCAACCTTCAACCAAATGAAACATTCAACCTTCTTGAAGCATGAGTGCCAACAGTTAATCTTATACCAATTTTAGAAAATATATACATAAAATAACTAATTTTGTGGAAAGACCATGGGTTCACATACCCTACAATTTTCCCTGTAAATCTGCCCATGCTCTCAATTCTTTCTATACTAGATGACCTTCGGCCCGTGCTAGCACGGGCCAACATAGTATATGGTTGAATTTTCCTTATGTATGCAAAATTTTAAACTTATTTAATCTGGTTTTAGTTACGTTTTCCTTTTAACAGAAAGTAACTAAAGTTTTTTTATAAAGAATATACAAATTCTATCATTACACTATAATTTATATACAATTTGAACATAACTTTTTGTTGTACAAATGACATACAATATATATATATATATATATACACACACACACATATATATATATACACACACACACAATTTATTTATGTCTTACTCTTCGAGTTTCAATCTAAAATTTTATTCAAAATCAACTCGAATCTTCACCAGATTGATATATAAACGTCAAAGGATATTTCAATTACTTGCAACGTCTAATTCAGATAAATAATAATTTTGTAAGATTCTATTTTTGAATTCAAAGCTTAAAAACTTTTATGGATGTCAATGGAATTTAAGCTTATGTCTTTACGTTTCACACGTCTTAACAAAATTGTGTATAAATAAATACATAAATAAGTTTCACATAAAAGAACAAATAAATGGTTTCAGCCTCGCCTTCAATTCCTTTTTTTTTTAAAGTAACTTGGACTTTAGCATTGTTAGGATGACGTAAAAAATGATGTGATAGTTAATATGGATCAATTATATGGGATACGGGAGGTGCAGTAAAAAATAAGGATTTCTGGCTCATAAGCTGGTAAGAGTGCGTAGTCCTATCTCTATGTATGTCATAGAAGTGGCAAACGGGCGGGTCGGATATGGTTTGGGTCGAAACGGGTAATGAAAAAATGAATAAATTATCCGATCCGATCGACCCGACCCATATTTAATACGGATAAAAAATAGGTTAACCGGCAGATAATATGGGTAACTATATTATCCATGACTTCTTGCATATGATCACTTTTGGGAGAATTCTTAGTCTCTCTAACTTGAGAAACCCCCAATTGAGGCTTTACAAATGTAAAAATTAGACTCATTGGTTATCCATTTTCTAAATAGATAACATGGTTCTTATCCATATTTGACCCGTTTTTAAAATGTTCATTATCCAACCTATTTTTTAGTGGATAATATGGGTAGTTAACTATTTTCTTTTAACCATTTTGTCCCCCCTAGTATGTCGGATAGAGTTGGGTGGAATGGGGCAGAGAGAGAAAGAATGAGGAAGATTGCAGTCTAAATACATTATTTTGTATATAATTGGTAAATTATATATCAAATATTATAATTAAGCCAAAACTTCTCTAATGAGAGTTACTAAATTTCTAATATAATATAATTAGGTAAAAACTCCCATGTGTTTGTGTCATAAGTTCAAGCTTTTTTTATTTTAAAAGCATTGTAGAGTTGTATAAAACTTTCTAATATGTGTATTGGAACTTATTCTAAATACTCATAAGCTTTTTTTGCTTAACACACAAGTAGACCTGTTGTTTTGCAACAACATCGCAGAGTTGTATAGAACTTTCAAATATATATACTGAAATTACTAAACATAAGATTGTATAGAACTTTGAAATATGTGTACTGAAATTGCTAAATATATAATTTTTTCAACGCATGAGTGTGACAAAGCTTCCATCTGTAGTTTCTCCATGAAACCATTATTTTCTCCTAGCTCTTACTTACATCATAACAAACATGTTTGTTACATTTTTTACCTTTTGGGATAAGTTTTGAATACCTCAATAAATGACAGTTAAGATAAATAAATGCTCTAAAAATAAATAATACAGAACAAATAACCACATCATGTATAAAGTAACAAATTGTAATCTAAATGGATTTTCTTTGCTAAACAACTTAAATGAATATGGTGGTTTTCTTTTAAAATTGTCCATTTTAAAGAGTGTTTGACCAAGTTTTATGAAAAAATAGCTTTTATGTATTAGCATAAGTAATTTTTCAGAAGCTGAAAAATAGCTTTTCCCTCTAAACACTTCTGAAACCTAGGTCGAGCATAAATTGTTGTTCTAATATTGAGAATTTTTTTGAAAAACAATTGAATACCAAACATAAATTGTAGTAACTCTCTAGTAGTACTTTTTCTGAAATAGTTTTGACAAAAAGATCTTTTCAAAATAAATAAATTTAGGAGGTTTGGCCAAACTGCCTGCTAAATTGGGTAAAACTATTACTATAACTTAATTAGCGTCACAACTTTTTACAAAATATATTATCGGATAACTTCGTTGAAAACCAATTGGAGCTCCATAGAATTGTTTTCGTTATATTTCCTAAAAAATATCAAATGTTTACATTTACAAAACTAAATTTAGTGATGTAGAGACAATTTTTCAAATTAAAACAAATAATATTCCCTAATTGTTGGAGCTCATGCTTAACTTACTAATAAATCGACCTTTGCGAGTATCCCGATTTTCTATAATTAACTTTCAAGATATGACTAACTTATTATATTAGTCTATTACCTTTTTTTTTTTAAAGTTGCATTGCAAATACTAGTGTTTTATTGTTTTGGGTTCGATTTTTTTGACTATATTTGTTAACTTTATATTTGTTATGATCTCTATTTTTAATTTAAAATTAATGTATTTGTGTCTTTGACCAATTTATAAAGATAATAATCTACGGAAGAAGTTAAGTCAAGCTATTATAAAAGTTACTTTTAAGGAGGAGGGTCGACATATATAGGTAAAAAAACTGCAACGCACGTGTAGCCGAAAAAGTTGATTGGGCCCCAACGTTGCAGTGCTATTATGACGGATGTTATGGATATTTTGTCCAAATAAGGAAACACACAATACACAAGGCAATCTAGTACTACAAGTTTAAAGCACATTTGTGCGCGAAATGCCAAAATTATCCCTGGTCGGCACGCTGACATGACGACCTTCAGCTGCTTCTCTCGATGTTTGTTACATTTTTTACCTTTTGGGATAAGTTTTGAATACCTCAATAAATGACAGTAGAGATAAATAAATACTCTAAAAATAAATAATACAGAACAAATAACCACATTATGTGTAAAGTAGCAAATTGTAATCTAAATGGATTTTCTTTGCTAAACAACTTAAATGAATATGGCGGTTTTCTTTTAAAATTGTCCTATTTTAGAGAATGTTTGGCCAAGTTTTTATGAAAAAATAGCTTTTAGTATTAGCATAAGTAATTTTTTAGAAGCTGAAAAATAGCTTTTCACTCTAAGCACTTCTGAAACCTAGGTCGAGCATAAATTGTTGTTCTAATATTGAGAATATTTTTGAAAAACAATTGAATACCCAAATATAAATTGTAGTAACTCTCTAGTAATACTATTTTTGTTATAGTTTTGACAAAAATATCTTTTCAAAATAAATAAATTTAGGAGGTTTGGCCAAACTGCCTGTTAAATGGGTAAAACTGTTACTATAACTTAATTAACGTCACAGCTTCTTACAAAATATATTATCGGATAACTTCGTTGAAAACCCAATTGGAGTTCCATAGAATTGTTTTTGTTATATTTCCTAACAAATATCAAATGTTTACATTTACAAAAATAAATTTAGTGATGTAGAGGCAATTTTTCAAATTAAAACAGATAATATTCCCTAATTGTTGGAGCTCATGCTTAACCTACTAATGAATCGACCTTTGCGAGTATCCCGATTTTCTATAATTAACTCTCAAGATATGGCTAACTTATTATATTAGTCTATTACCTTTTTTTTAAAAGTTGCATTGCAAATATCAGTGTATTATTGTATTGGGTTGGATTTTTTTTGACTATATTTGTTAACTTTATATTTGTTATGATCACTATTTTTAATTTAAAATTAATGTATTCGTGTCTTTGACCAATTTGTAAAGATAATAATCTACGGAAGAAGTTAAGTCAAGCTATTATAAAAGTTATTTCTAAGGAGGAGGGTCAACATATATAAGTAAAAAGACTGCAACGCACGTGTAGCCGAAAAAGTCGATTGGGCCCCAACGTTGCAGTGCTATTAATGACGGATGTTATGGATATTTTGTCCAAATAAGAAAACGCACAATACACAAGGCAATCTATACTACAAGATTAAAGCACAGTTATGCGCGAAATGCCAAAATTGCCCCTGGTCGGTAAGCTGACATGACGACCTTCAGCTTCTCTCGCTCTTCTATATATTAGTAGTTAAAATAGAACATAATAATTGGTCAAAAAGGAATATTACTGTAGCTAATGTATAAATTTTTGAATGTCTTGACTAAGTTGCCCTTTGTCATCATCCATCACTATCCACTTTCCCACTACAACAGCATTAATTTGTATTCCCCACGTGGACCCCACCCAGCCTACCCAAACTGTTTCATCTCCATTTGCCAAAATTCATAACATGTATTCTTCTCTATTTACGGTTGCACACACTTATTTATTTATTTCAAATGTTTCATTATCAAAATTTATTTAAGGTCAATTTGATTACTTTTATAACAAATGAGAGATTAATTAATGTTAAATTAATATAATATTGTCACCAATACACAATGATTGAGTGCATTATTTGTGTTAGGATAAAACTTTATGAAAACAAGTCCACAAAATTGTAAAGCAAAATTTAGAGAAAATTCACATACAAAATTAAGAGAGGATTTAGATTGAACCCAAAAAAAAAACACTAATTTTTGTTATGCAATTTGAAAGTTTCTATGTGATTAGCTTTTCAAATGGGTTTTATTTTAATTACTGCATTGCTTTCTTGGAATTTTTATTAATTATTTTTACTCTAAGACTTTTCACTGGAAACTTGATCATGCAAAAAATTGTGAATTTATTATATGTTTAAATCAGTTTTTCTCTCTGTTTTAATTTTCTAATATCTTTGAAAGAAAGATCTTAAGATTACTAGAAGATCTTTTTTAGCATCGATCGTAGATCAATTGTATCATACTTGAAATATTTACTATATTCTTGAAATACCTCATCTAAATAAAAAATAAATATATTGAAATACATGGGAAAAATGAACATAAAATAATGTGCTTATTGAACTAGGAGGAAACACAAAGTTGAAAGATCAAGATGTCGATCTATCCCAAAGTTGAAAATGAAATATCACTCCTATCGGGAGCTTTCACCAATTTAGCATTGTTTTTGTGGTTAGTACATAGTAATATCTAATAAGGTGAGGTCCAAAAATTATAAAACTAAATTCTCACACAGAGAAAGATTTTCTTAGCTCAATATTGGAGTTTAGATTGAGCTGAATCAGAAAGAGAAGATTGAAAAGGGAAGCAAGTTGAAAATGAAATACCACTCCTATCGGGAGCTTTCACCAATTTAGCATTATTTTTGCGGTTAGTACATAGTAGTATCTAATAAGATTAGGTCCAAAAATCGTAAAACTAAATTTTCACATAGAGAAAGATTTTCTTAGCTCAATATTGGAGTTTAGATTGAGCTGAATCAGAAAGAGAAGATTGAAAAGGGAAGCAAGTTGAAAATGAAATACCACTCCTATCGGGAGCTTTCACCAATTTAGCATTATTTTTGCGGTTAGTACATAGTAGTATCTCATAAGATTAGGTCCAAAAATCGTAAAACTAAATTTTCACATAGAGAAAGATTTTCTTAGCTCAATATTGGAGTTTAGATTGAGCTGAATCAGAAAGAGAAGATTGCAAAGGGAAGCGAAATTTCACAATTACTAGATTAAGAAAAAGCATAAATACAGCACACGGACAAACAAATGGCATTGGTTTTATTAAACGATATAATAAATAGAGTAACAAAATACTTTATGTAAATTATATTACTAATGATTTTAAGTGATTTTGGCATATCTATGATCTTTAGCAGAGAACCAAAAATATACATACAGATACGGATTGCTCACATAATTAATTTTGATTTAGAGAAAAAAAAGACAAAAAGAATACTCTTTTTTTTGAAGGGAAAAGATAGTTATATTAATAATAGTAAAAAACCAGGCATTGCACTAGGGTGCAAGACCCATAGAGATGTCATTAGTACATAATTGTGACATGCCATTTAGGGCATTGTCATTACCTAGGGATGCTAGAGTGTTGCATGCATACATACTACATGAACGGGAATAGTTACAACCTTCCTGATCCTTACAATACACATCTATTGCAAAGTTAGGTGGTTTAGCAAAAAAAAAAAGGTTATATTATAACTAGGGTACTTTAGAGCTTCCTTGGCCATCTTGTGTGTCACCATATTCCCTTCACGGAAGTTGTGCTTCATTATGATCTCCCCCTGCTCCATTGTCTTCCCCTATTAAGCACCTGCATTCATAAACTAAATCGCTGTAAGTGGGATAATCCTCTTCTAAAAAGCGAATCACCTTTGTGGCATCTGTCTCTAGTTCACAAGGTGTGAACTTCTCCGTGATAATTGTTTGAAGTGTCTGTCGAAGAGCTATTAGTTCTGCATGGATATATGATATAATTTGACACTTCTCATAGTAACCCAATATCCACTCTCCTTTGTTGTTGTGTATGATTCCGCCAATTCATCCATGTAGGCATTCGTTGTTGAATGCACCATCAAAATTGAACTTGTACCAGTTCCTAGGAGGCAGATGTCATTTCACCTTCACCTTTATGGAAATATTACTAGTAGTATGTTTCGCTGTTAGCAATTGATATTCCAGTGTTTGTTGAAACACTTTAGTGGTGTTAATAGTAAGGTTAGTATTATTAACATTGTTTTCATTCCTGTTTTTCCAAATAGACCAAAGTGTAAATGGAAAAACATCTTCCCATGTCATGTAACTAGTTGGTATATGAGGTGTTTTTTTCCTTAGGAAATCGACCCAATGCTCATGTGGCATAGGGTTAGAAAAAAATATTCCTATAGATTCCCAAAAATATTTTTCCACCTTACATTCCCAAAATATATGAAGGAGGCATTCACTCCTATCTTTGCAGATTGGGCAAGTTGTATCAATGTTGATACCAATTTTTCCTAGGTAATCCCTGGTAGGAAGTCGTGAGTGGTAACATTTCCACATAAAAAACTTGATTTTCCTAGGGCATCTCAGGCCCCATATCCATGCAAAATCTTTATTTGTATGATTTTGTGTGTCAATTAATTTGTATCATGATGAAGTTGTGAATATCCCACTAGGATTTGTACCCATATAATCTTGCTAGAGTGTGTGGAGGTTGTGGTCAGTGAGTGAATACTATTTAAAATATTGTGGGGTAGTTCGAAGGAGATATGTGCTAGATCCCATCTATTATTTATTTGGATATCTTTTACTTTTAATCCAATCTCCTTATCATTGAGGGGGCCTACTCAATTTTCCCTTAACTTAAGATACTTAGGGATCCAGTTGGTATCCCATATAGACATGTTAGTGTGATTATTCACAGGTCATCTTATACCTTGTTGAAAATAATTCCACCACTTTAGGAGGCTTTTCCAAGTATTTGAACCCCCTTGGTGGACTTTGTATAGCTATATTGGCTAGTAATGACTCATGCCCAAAGAGATGATGGTTTATTAAGAAGCCTCCAAACAAGGCTTGTCAGAAGGGACAAATTTTTAGACTTTGCCTTTCTAAAACCTAGCCCCCCATGTCCTTTGGTAATGTAACCACATTCCAGCCTATTAAGTGCATTCTCTTTTTTTCCGAAGTAGTTCCCTAGAGGAAATCTCTTTGGACCTTATCTATTTCCTTAAGTGTCCTACTAGGGAGCATTGGGAGTTGCATTTGGTGATTTGGTATTGTGCTAAGAGTTGATTTTATGAGAGTACACCTTTCTGCCATATTGAGCCAATTGGAATTCCAAATGTTTAGTCCAGCCCTCATTTTGTCAATTATAGGCAGGTAATATTTGTGTCTGGGTTGGCTACTACTCATTGGAAATCCTAGGTATTTGCCAAAATCCTTACTAGTCTTTATACCCAAAATAGAAGTAATCCAATTACTAGTACTATCTGGGCAAGATTTTGAAAGCAACAACTTCGATTTATCCTTGTTAATATTAAGGCCAGATAAATGACAAAATGATTCCATACTATCCCTCATTGTAGTGATAGTTTTTTGATTTGCACGACCCATTAAGGTTAAGTCGTCTGCAAAAAACAAATGGGACAAGGGAGGGCATTTTTTATTCAAAGAAATGGGATCCCAATTTAGGGTGTCTACTTGGTGCTCAATTTTTTTAGATAACATATCCATGCATAAGATGAATAGATATGGTGACATTGGGTCCCCTTGTCTAACTCCCCTTGTAGGACAAAATTCATCTGTTTTATTACCATTAACTAGAATAGAGATAGAACTAGTTGTTATGCAACTAAGAATGAGGGAGGTTATATTGTGAGGGAAGTTGTGGAACCTTAAAGTTCTATACACAAAGGACCATTCCAACTTATCGGAAGCCTTTTCTAGGTCAAGCTTTAAGCTTTAATAGCCAGTTTCCTTTTCCTGCCCGGCTATTAAAACATTTTAGAACTTCTTGAACAATGATTGCATTATCAGTGAGTCGTCTGTTTTTAACAAAGCTACTTTGGTGCTCACTAATTAAAATTTTTAGGAAAGGCTTAATGCGGTTTGCAATTATTTTAGTAATTATTTTATACAAAGTATTACAAAGACTAATTGATCTAAAGTTTTGTATTTTGTTTGAATTATTGAACTTAGGGATCAAACAAACGTAGGTTTTGTTTAAGTCATGGAGCATAGCCTTAGAGTTAAAAATTTCCTGGCATAAATTAATGACCTTACTCCCCAGAATTGGCCAAAATTTTTGGAAGAAAAAGGATGCAGACCATCAGGTCCTGGTGCCTTGCATGGTTTAAAACAAAAATAGCTCTCCTAATCTCATGATTTTTAAGTGGACTGTCAAGGTATGACAAATCTACTTTGTTAAAATTAGTGTTAGACAGTGTAATACTTTTCCAACTTGTGTGTTCATGATAAGTGGTGAAAATATTTTAGAAATGATTGGATACATAGTTCATAAGAGCCTTTTGATTTTCAATCCAGTTTCCATGGTTATCTTTAAAGAAGACGATATTATTTTTCCTTCTCCGATTAGTGGCCTGTATATGAAAATATCTAGTATTTGCATCTCCTTCATTTAACCAATTAACCCTAGAACGAAGTTTTCAGTAATCCTCTTCTAATTTGAGGATTGAGTCGTAATCTTCTATTAGTTTGACTTCTAGGTCTCTAAGAAATTGGCTATACTGGTAACTAGGTGACTTTTGAATACCAGTTATACGCTTTAGTAAAATTCTTTTTTTTTGCAAAGATATTACCAATGGTTGCTTTTTTCAGTCCCCTTTATAATGTCCCTATTATCCCAGCTTTCTTTTACAATTCTTGAAAAATCGGGGTGAGAGCACCAGAAGGTTTCCATTCTAAAAGGCCTAGCACTAGTGTGGTTAATACTATTGTTTATGTTAACTAATATAGGATTATGGTCGGAGTGAATTTTAGGAAGGTGAGTAACCGTTACATTGTTGTATTCTTGTAACCATTCTGAATTTGAGTAGACCCTATCTAACCTTTCCATAATTAGACCTCTATTCCTTCAACGATGGTATGACCAAGTGTATTTGCACCCTTTGTAACCAAGGTCTACTAGATTACAATAGTTAAGGCAGTCTATTAGGGTTCTAGCCCTTTTATGGTTAATCGCCCCGCCCCCAAACTTATCCGTTGAGTTAGTAATTTCATTAAAATCCTCGGTAACTAGCCAAGGTCCCTTGTATTTATCATAAATATATTTAAAATCATCCCATAATAAATGTCTAAGGGCTATATCAGTGCTAGCATAAATAGTAGAAAAAAGCCAAGAATTTTTTTTAGGTTTTACCTCTATCATAACATGGATGGATTGGCCATTCCCGGTGAAGTTGTAGACCTTCACCACTTCAGTGTTCCATAGGAGGACCATACCTCCTGAATTTCCAACTGCAGGAACTTCGACCATTTCATTAAAGTGATAGCCTTCTAGAATGGAAATGTGAGTTTCCATTTTTGTTTCTAGCAAGGCAACTAGATTAGGCTTGTGAGTGTCCATTAGTTCACGAAAATGCCTCCTAAAATTATCATTGTTTGCTCCTCTAACGTTCCAAATGATCATATTACTAGGCTGATGCATGGGACTCATTGTGGGGGGGGGGGATGTTGTTGTGGTTCCTCCTTATGGAGGGAACCAGTATCACCACATTTTTCCCCACTGTGGGATCGTGAGGAGGGCGGATGTCCAAGGAGCACTTGTAAAGTATCGTTGGGCAACTGAAGATACACTTCCTGTCTAGAATTTTCTTGAAGATTAATATTTTTACCTCGTTTAGGTTTGAAAAAGCCACCGCTGGCTCCAACAAGAGTGCTAAGTCATCCTCTTCCTCCTCTTCTTCCTCCTGAATCCCTTCCTGATTCTGCATGTTTGGGATTGGAGGTTGTTCTTCCATTGGCTCTGGTTGAGGACCGAATGGCTAGTCTTGCATGGTTTGTTGTGGTGTCCATTGCGTAAAGATTGGGTTCAACATCATTAGGTCCTCCAGCGCAAACAAAGGGAGATTGATTGGTGGATTTTGAGGTAGTTGTTGGTTGGAGTTGTGGGGGATATTCCACATCTGCTGCATGTTTTGAACTAGGTTTTGATTTAGTGATGGTGCTAGTGGTTGTAGTATGTTGCTCATCCACATTTGGTTTATGTAGTTGTTCATGGCTAGGGTCATTCCCTCCGAGATTAGTTGTGCAAGAAAGTGTGTGCTCTGTATGATCAGAATGGACTCTTGTCCATTGAGCTCCATGTTGATGGAGATGGCATGCCCTTGAAGCCCCAGTTCGATCCATGATTGGGGTACATGGTTGGGAGGGCTTGGAGGTTGAGCATAGACGACTGGATTTGGTTGGATTTGGGGAGGGAGTGGTGGTAGGTTGTTCATTGTCTGGTTTCTTGAGAGGTGGATAGTTTAATTAGGCGATATCTCCTTCTCAATGTTAGTGGTGTTATTGCCATTTTCAGAGGCTTGGAGTAATAGGGGGGGGGGGGGGTATGTCTATTGGAGTAGTAGGGTTAGTAATGATTTGTTCTAGGGTTGTAGTATGTGGGATTGTTTGCGTGTGGTATATAAGAAAATCTTCCAAATCTTGCATAGTAGGGGGTTTTGCATGTTAGTATCTTGTATTGTATTACTAGTGTCATTTGTTTGGGAGTTTAAGTCACCGTTTGGCTAGTACTAGGGGTGATAATTTTGTTTTGGTTGCTTATGTTGATCAACAAGTGATTTACTTCCTTGTCCATTTTGTGAGATAAAAGATTTGGGTAATTATTATTAGGAGTTTGGTGTGACACGTTGTTGCCATTTGTAGGGAGTATGGCTTTAGTGCCATGCAGATTATAGTTGTCATTTTTAATTTTTTGTTTAGTGGAATTTTGCAAAACAATGTACTCTTGTGGTTTGTGGAAAAACCACTATTATTCTTGCATTATGGTTTTCCAGTGGGGTGAGAAGCTTCTGAGTTTACCTCTTTTCCTTTGTCTGATCGAGGGCCATTATAGGTTGAGGTAGAGTTCATTTGTGCTTGAGTGTTAGTATAATTCATACCTTGGGAGTTTAAGAACTTACCTGGACTTATATCCAAGAAACGTGCACTGGTACCTGTGTCAGTAGTGGAGATTGCCCTCGTTAGGTGTTGATTTGTTGCCTTGCCTTTACCTTTCCTTGGAAAGGAGACTGTCTTCCACTATTGTGTTGTGTCTTCCTTAGATACTGATGCTCCATTCGTGGCTGATCCATTTGGTTGTCCACTTGGAAAAATTCTATATGGGCAACTGTGAGTTGAGTGGCCCAACCGTCCACAATTTTTGCATAGGAAACCTTCACCTTCATAGATGATTGGTTGGTTTGGTATCCTATTATAATAGAGGTTTGGACCGGCTGGTCCAATGGCAATTCCACACAAAGTCGTGCATACCTCCCCCGTAAAGTGGCTGATGTGCATGCATCCACTTTCAATAGCTTACCAATATAATTCCCAATTTTTGTGAGAATGATCCTATCGTAAAATTCCGTAGGAAGTTGTGGTAATCTAATCCAAATGGTTGTGTAGTTTTGGGATGCCCTATTTGCCACAAAGTTTGGAACCCATTTTTGTACTGATAGGAAGCATTCGTTGATGAACAATGGACCATTATGTAGGATCCTTGTCATGCTCTCTTCTTTCATCAATTTAACCGTATAGTAATCCTCCCCTAGGTCTATGAGAAGGTAATTTTCATCAATCTTCCATAACTATTGTGTTTTTCTCTTAAGATAGTGATGAACTATTCTTTTTCCCATGAGTTTAATGATTAGTGAATACCTCCATGGATTATATATTCATTGTTTGTCATCCTCACTCAGGATGATTTGCCTCAAATTTTTACACACAGCTTCCATTGGAGTACTTTCAATGTCATAGGGTTGGGTGTCCATTGTTGTACACTGTGGCCCTGAGTATGATTGGGGTTCAATTGAGAATAGTTCTCCTTGAATTAATTTCTCCTTTAGGTAGAAGAAGCTGTAGGTTGATTTGTTTGATTGGATGATGGTTTGTTTGTTTGTGGATTTATGTCAGGGGGTTTGGGAGGAATATGATGTGAATTTTCCAATAGATTTGTTAGTGAGAGGTTGCTCATTCTCTCTCTTACACCTTTATCAATGTGGATCAACTTACGACAAAAAGAATACTCGACTGTTATAAGTAGCTCCTAAAGGCATAGATCTATTACCATGTACAAAACCAACATGATAAATTTAAATACAAAAGTGAATGATATTTAAGATTAAGAATAACACAAAATAGTTGTTGGGCCCGGGCATACAGTCACTAGTTATAAAAGAAAACTCATTTAATTGCAAGAAAAGAATCAATCAAGCATCATTCTTTTTTTCTTAACTTAAGGAGAGGGAAGAGGACTTTCTAAGAAGGGCTTGGGACCTATGAACAGAACAACATAACAAAATGATGAGTAGGCTTGTTGTGCTTTGGCCCTTCTGTGGGCTTTTATCGAGGAAAGCAGGCTTGATAAGGCCAAGTCTTCATTTGTAGGACTTTGATGGTTCATGTCATTCATGTAGGCTTTGGTTTTTCCAGGCTAAGGTAACAAAGTTATACCGAGATTCACGACTAACTTCCTCTACAAAGTAGTAGAATAAGATGCGAGAGAGTCATGCCTTTAGAACAAGAAGGTTTTGATTCTGGGACTGATTGAATTCAATTAAAGCCATGAATTGAAACCAAACTACAATTAAATCATTTATCAAAAGGGCCCAAAATCGAGCCCATGCTTAAAATGAAAAGGGGGTAGGAACACAAGGGGGCCTGCTATAGCTTGGCAGCCTGATTTGGGCCATGGCCAGGCCCAAAACGCTTGACACACCCAAAAACCTGCTAAGGCTTAATCCATCATCATACATACATAATTAGACTTGCATCAATGAAATGCCTAACATGCTAGGTTTTGACCATTATCAACACTTAGTAAAAATAAGAGGGAACCCATTAGATTATTCATAACATCACCTTAAATTCAGCCATACAACCATTTTTTTTAAAAACATGCTGAGACAAATGACAATCCGACTGAAGACACTTAACAACCAAATAATGCCTTTTTTAACCCAACATACTAGTCACAATTTAAAGTACAACCAGATGAGCTATTATAGCTGTTTACCAGCTTGAAATCAATACAAAAAATGGCCTAGTTTCAGACACGCATCCACAAAAATCCTAAGAGGGAATGCTGACTATCAAAAATAGATCCAAAGTACATGGCTGAGAGCACTAGTCAGCTAGATGACTTAATGTAACACTCAGCTTAGGCCTAGGTTGAATAACACATTTGCCCAGCCAACAAACAGAATCCAGACATTCAAGTAAAAAAGGAAAAAGAAAAATGGTACAAGGTCAGAATTGAACTTTTGATCAACTAATTAGCTTATTCTAATTATCCTAAAACAATTAATCAAGCTTGTTCTAATTTACCCCTAAGCAATTATTTTACCTTTAAAACATGCTGACTATGATTTAAAACAAAATGCCTAATTAAAATGAGTGAAAACCTGCTCAATAAGCATTCTAAACTAACATGCAATTAAAGTCGACTGAGAAGAAGAGAAAGAAAGGAAGAAGAAGAAGAAGAAGAAGAAGAAGAAGAAGAAAAGGAGACAACAAAAGCAACACAAAAAGAAACAAAGACTGAGGAGCCAAGACTTACCGACTGCATCTAATCAAACGAACAAGAAACTGAGGCGAAAGCTTCAAAATGCTTCGAAACGGGCCAAAGATGATACCAATCGATCATTCTTATTAAGAATAATCAAATGACATAAATTTTGGCACGAATCGAGCCTTAAAACCCTTGGAATCAGAAAGAGGCAACGGATTAAGGTTTTTTGTTTTCTTTTGGAATTTCAGATCTGAAATTAAGGCAAATGGGTGGGGATTCTTGGGGAATTAATAGTGGGATAGGGATGAGGGAAGGTTGAGGGATGTATGGTACGAATTTGGGATAAGTTGGGGAAATTAGGGTTTTGGATGGATTTCAATTGAAGATTCGAAGCACTCGACAATGACTCGAAGGAAACTAATTGAAGATTTGATATGAGGAGGCTGTGGGGGTTCTGTGGTGTGAAGATGGGGGTGATTGGAGCATTGCTGCCGCTGTGAACGATTTTCGGAGGGCGGTTTGCGGCGGAGCGGTGAGAGACTAAAGGGCGGCTAGGGTTTAGCACTTAGAGAGAGATGAGAGATAGACTGAGTGAATTTTGAGGTTTAGGGGGGTTGGTTAATTTCGGACAGTTATAAGGTAAAAGGTTGGTTAGTTCCGAGCCGTTGGATTAACAAAATCCAACGGCTGTGATCAATTACACACGAAACAGGGTCGTTTTGGGGTTAGGCGAAGCCGGACCGGGTAGGCTTATTTTGGGCCTGGGTCGTGGGCATAAATTAGACTGGTTTGGTTCAAATTTGGTGTGAGACTAGCCCAATAACACCCCCTTTTCAAATCTCTTCTTATTTTCTTTTTCCTTTCTTTTTCTTTCAATTAAAAAATCTAATAATTAAAAATTCTAAATTATCTAAAATGTGAAATTAAAATAATTAGCTAATTATAAAAATTATAAACATCAATTAATTCTAAATTAAAAGAGAAAAAGTCAATAAAGTAAAAATTAAAATTAAAAATGTAAAAATGAGCTAATTTTTTGTGATTTTCAAATTTCTATAAGACAAATAATTACTGATTAATTCTAAAAAGTTAAAAACAAATCCTAAATGCAAATGCATGATATTTTTGGTATTTTTTCATGATTTAAATAATTTAAACATGCACATAAAAATGCAAATAATTAAGAAAATTCTACAAAAATTCCTAAAATGGCAATTAATTAACAAAAAATCTATTTTCTTGGGATTTTATAGGAGTATTTTGTATGGGGGAAAATCCCATGCTCACCCAAGAGAGCTTAGGGTTTAAGGGAGTTTAAAAAATAAAAAAATTTCGTCTAAGTTATGACTTACACAGGTGCAGATGTCGCAATTGTGACCAGGGTTCGCAATTGTGAACCTCTTTGGGACCTGTTGTCTTCGCAAATGCGAAGAATCTATCGCATTTGCGTCCATGGGAAAATCCTGCCACCTTCGCAATTGCGATTGGGAGGGCTTCGCAATTCCCACCCAATGTTTGCATTTGCGAAAAGGGCCTGCCTAGGCTTGGTTCGCATTTGCGACACTGGGGTCGCATTTACCAAGCCTATCCACTCCGCAATTGCGGAGCCTGATCTCGCAATTGTGAGATCAGAGGTCTGGGCAAAAATACCAGATACCAGCAATTGGTCATAAGTCCAATTTCACTTCGTGGCCTATCCAAAACTTACCCGAGCCCTCGGGGCTCCAAACCAAACATGCACGCAAGTCCAAAAATATCATACAGACTTGCTCGTGCGATCAAATCATCAAAATAATATCAACAACTATGAATTAAACCTCAAATTCATGAAATCACTCAAGAACATCAAAATTACTATTTTCTCAAATAAGGGTTCGACTTATACTAAACTAACTTCGATTCTTACCAAACTTCACAGATTCAACTTAATTATTATATAAGACCTGTACTGGAATCTGGAACCAAAAAATGGGCTCGATACCATCAATTTCAAACCTCTTTTCATTTCCAAAAACTCTTATAATTTCAGTTCAACAATTTCTTCAAAAAATCATTTCTCGAGTTGGGGCCTCGGAATTCTATTTTGTGCATATGCCCAAGTCCATATTTTACTATGGGACCTATGGGATCGTTAGATCACGGGTTCGGGTTGGTTTACCAAGAATGTTGACCAAAGTCAATTTTAATTAATTTTAAAAGCCAATTGCCTCATTTTACTTTATTTTTACATAAAAGCTTTTCAGAAACGCGCCCGGACTATGCACGCAACGGCCATCCCGGCAGGAGCAATCTCGCTCCCGTTCCCGCAGCCATATCAAACCTGACCATTCCCGTAAACCGTCTACTCACCCAACCCTGGATATTGCATCCGTTTTTGAAAGGTCTCCATCGGTATATTCCGCCGATGGATCCTGAACTACATACGGCTTGATTCCTGTAAAACCAGGGATATGTAGGCAGCTCGGAAGCTGGGGTGCGGCCTAACCTCTTCAAACCATTTTGCTCGGTCAAAATTGGCTATCATTTCTTTACCGAGAAACTCTTTCATCTTTCCCGGGTAAAGAGGGGCAGCTGTTGATACCCAAATTTTCCTATATATTTTTAATATGAAAAATACCTTCAAAATAGTATATATGTGCATATATAAGCATGTCCAAATATTTTATTATTTTTCCATAATTTTTAAAGGTTTAAATTGATTTAGTTTCTCCCTTTTTATCCATAAAATCCCAATAACTATTTCTAAAATTATTATTTTTGATAACTCATTTATTGGATTTTTATATCTATCCCAAAATATGGCTAAGGTAATTTTTACATATTTTATTTCATATTTTTAAAGCTAAATTGCATATAATTGCAATATTAGCCCTTTCAAGGTTTAATTAGGTTTTATATTTATAAAATGGGGTACTGTATTTTGAAATTTTCAATTATATGTTATAAATTATTTTAGTTTTTTAAATTAATTTTCAGAAGCCATTTACTATTTTTATAATTTAGAAAATAGAAAATTGGCTATTTAAATAACAGCACATTTACATTTCAATTTTCGCCTAAATTGAACCCCAATTCCCTTGCCCAATTTTAAATTAAACTCGACCCTAGCCCAATTTTAACCCTACCCAAACCCGAATCCCCACCTGCCTCATTTAATCCAGGCCGTTGGTCATTCAAATCAACGGCCACCATTCCACCTGCCTAAAATAAACCTAAACGACCCCTTACCCTAAATCATTTCTTACCATTCGCCGCCCTTGAATCCCTTTCCTCTTCAATTCTCTCTGCAACCTCACCTAAACCCTAGCCGCCGCCACCTAAATCCACCCTAATCCCTTTCAATCCCCACTCAATCCATGAACTCCCATGGCGGTTTGAGACGTGTACTCGTCTCATATGTCTACTGGTTACCCATTTTCGTGATTCCTTGGATAGATCTCAAAGAGATCTGGTCCAGTCCTTGCTCAACCTCTATCTCTGGTCTTTTTCCGGTCATCCATGGCCGTTCGAGTCAGATCCATGACTTTTCTGGCTAAATCAAAAAAATTTCAAAGTCTTTCTCGCTTTTCTAGGTTCTCTAAAACCCTAGATTTAAGAGCTTTCTGATTTTCTTTTAGATCTGTGCATGTTATGAACTTCTTAAGTGTTTTCTCAAAGGTTCTTCGATTTTCTTTCAAAGTGACTCTTCGTTTTCAACGATTAGGGTTTTCTCAACCTCTTTTAAAAGATCTCTTCTCCAATTTTTAGTGTTATTTTATGGTTTTATTATGTTTGAACGGTTTGCTTATATGTTTTCTTCTACCTGGTTCATCGTGTTAAAAACCCTAAGTGTTTTGGTTCTATCCGAGGTTCTAAAACTCTCTTTGTTTATTTTATACGCATGCTTGGTTCGATTAAGTTCTTTGTGTTTTAATCCTTTTCCTTATTTGACTTATCTGATTCTGAGTTCTTACCATTTTTTTAAACTCGACTATTGTTGAAACCCTAATTTCTTAAAAGGTTTTCCTCACTTACTGCTGTGAGCTCTTTACTTATTTCTGACTCTCTTTACCTGTTAGACTGGTTTCTTCACTTGGGTTTTACGTGTGAGCCATGACTGCTTGACCTTGTTGTTTACCATGCTTTGAATAGTCCCTAGCCTATTCATGTCACTCTTGTATGTTTATGTTCATTTAATTTGCTCCTTTTGGCAATATGTTTGACCCTGCATGTCTAATATGCTTGTTCATTCCTTGCTATTTATATGTTGAAGTGCAGAATTATGACCACCTCTTGATTGATCTTGATTTCCTCAAGTTACGATTGATTGCAAAAGTTTTCTTATATACCCTTAATTTTACTCGTTTTGTTTAAATTGATTGATTCCTTTCCTTTGCTGTGATGTTTTACCCTTGCTGAATCCTTTCCCAAAATTAAGTATGGGACCCTTGAGCTCCCTCTGAACCTGGACACATAAGGGCTGACTCTTCCACACTGCACTTACTCTGTTTGGTTATGCAAATTTGGCTGTGAGCACTACCCGGGATCCCTTGAGGTCCCTAGGGAATTCTGGCATAACCAGACATGAGAAGGTTTTGGAACAACATTGGCATTTGAGGTGGTTTATTCCATAACTCAGAGAGGAAGCCAGAATCAGGCTTCCTATGGTTGTAACTTCTTATTTTTGCACTTCTTATGTATTTCAATCATTTGGTCTGTAATAATTTGTAAATAAATATTGGGGTTGGCTAGTGAAAAGGGATGGAGTGATTATGCATGCTTTAGCTATCAGAATGGTAGATAACATGTCTATAGGGTCTATTTCGATTCAAACGTGTTTATTAGATAATATGTCTATAGGATCTGCTCTGGTTTAATAAATTCTGCATGCTTTATTTTCACCCAATTAGAAACTATGTCTATAGGATCTAAATGGCTTTAATAATAGAGATCATGCCTATAGGGTTAAAATCAACTTCATAATTAGATATCATGTCTATAGGTATAAAGTAATTGAAGTTCAGTTTTCATTACATCATGTATTCAAATTCGTCTCCCTAGAAATCATGCCTATAAGTCCAAAGTTAGCTTTTAATACTTAGATACCATGCATGTAGGAATTAAAATCATCTATGATAGAAATCATGCCTATATAACTTAAAACCAGTTTAGTTGGAGAAGCAGTTTAATTCACATTATTTATTCTGAACTGGATTAGTCTGTCACTTCTTTAATAAGTTTTCAAACACTGCCTTAGATTAATACCGTTAGACAGCATGTCTATAGGATCTCAAGTTGTCCGTTTAAAATTGATCACTGTTCTATGGCATTCCTAATCAATATAGATATCATACTTATAGGACATCACTATTACGCCTAGGCAAGCCTTAGGTAATAATTCGAATAAAATTGAAATGCCTTTGTTTAATTATCAACTGCTACAACCAGCAGGCAGGTCTGATTCGAACTTCTTATCTGAGTCATGTAATAAAGTTGGTTCCGCTTCAACAACTTAAACACCCTGCTTTGGCATTTTTAAATTCAGACCTTAACTGTGTATAAGTCATGTTGTTTACATGCATTGTTTGTGGAGGTATAACTGAGCCTTCTACCTGCTTACATGTTTCCCCCTAATTACAGTCTTATATGTTTTATATGTCGCTTTAGCATTTTACCTTTAAACCTGAGGTCGGCCTAGAACCTCCTTCTGTTAGGAATAGGAGTCCTATAGTTTCTCCGGGACTGATAGAGAGGGATGGGTAACAGCATGCAATAAGAGTCGAGACCAATCATCTCTCTAATTACCTTTACGGGGTGGGAAAGGGTAGATATGGATATGATGACCGGTGCATTAATACCACATGTAGCCCCTCTTTTGAGGAGTGTCATACTGGGTATTGCGTTGACGTGACCCATATTATAAACAAACCTAGGACCCCCTCCCTTTTACATTCTCAAGTATGTTAAATCTGTAACTCTTTGCAAAATCTCGCCTCTTTTGGTTGTTTTCCTACATACGTGTATTCAAACTTAAATCCCCTACTATTTGAGCCAATACTTGCCTATTTTGTACAAATTCATAAAAACTGTCTGACCGGGAACCACACTAATGGATCCTGATGGGTGCCTAACACCTTCCCCTTAGGATAACTTCAAGCCCTTACCCTATCTCTGGTTATCAACGTAGTTGTAGATGAACCTTATAGGTGCTCTAACGTACCTTAAAAAATCGTTAGGTGGTGACTCTTCAAAAATGCAAACCCTATTCCCAAAAGGAATGAGTTGTCCCATACTGAATGTCATAAACCCGATTTTTCGTTGTGAAGAGGGAAAAAGGGGGCGTGACACATGGCCCTAGCATTCAAGCCAAATGAAGATTCACCCATTATGCCAACATGGGTAGTTATTCCAGAATTACCATGGCATCTGTATTATATGGAAATACTCACACCTCTGATGTCACCTATTGGCAAAGCTTTATACTTGGATTTGGCATCTTTCCAGAAAACAAAGGGGAGTGTAGCCAAGGTAAAGATCCAAATTGACCTCACCAAGGAAAGACCTCATCATGTCTGGCTTGGATATGATGAGGATCAGGATGAAAATGGAGATGGAGAATGGCTGGAAGTCCAATATGATAATGTGTCTGCCTAGTGCAATCACTGCAGGCATTTGGGCCACTCTGAATACACCTGTGAAATTTGATTGCAAGAAGAGGAAAAAAAGAAGAAAAAGGAGGAAGAAGCTCCTGAGGGTATGCCCGGGCCCAACAACTATTTAGTTTTGTTGTTAATATTATTTTTAGATATCACTCGCTAAAGTATTTAAATCCTCCATGTTGGTTCTGCATATGGGGATATATTATACCTTCAAGAGCTATTTACAACAGGTTGGCCATCCTTTTTGGTGAATTAATGAGCAACCCTATCTATAGGTATTACAACATCCAGATTAGACCATAAATTCATACAATATTTTAGACAACACAAATGATAAGTATCAGATTACAAATGACCCCACAAAAGTGGGAGAAGGGGATTGCGCTTGCCGACATAAGAAAAACTTAGTGAAAAGGTAGATGAAGTTTCTGAATTATAAAGCACAATACGCTAATGTTTTATTCATATTTGTAAATCATAAATACTGTATTTACTCCAACTGGTTTGGCAATAAAAACATTACTTTACTGCAAGTGACAGAAGAAAACAATGCAAGCAATTAGGTAAATTTGTAGTAAAGCTATCAGTACTAAATAGAAAAGAACTTTGGTGGATAAGAAAGATCCAAGAATGTTGAATTTGCCTTGTAATAATATCAAGCATACAATTCAAGATTCAAGCCAAAAATCTACGGTACATCCTAGCTATACACACTTTTTTTCCTCCAAATGTGCTCCATAATTTCCCTCCTAGATGTATATACATTTGATCTCATGGAAGGTATATACAGAGTTAAATGTACTACAGCAAACTCCACTCCAAAGAACTAGTATAGTATGTCTGCAAACCAGTTTCTGCTTTTTTCCTTCTCAAAAGTCGAATAAAAAAACAAAAGCAAAACAGTAAAGAATCTGAGTTCTATACATGTAAAATCCTCCTCCTTAGTCCGGGCTTGGTACTAGCTGTGATACGATATAAGTCAAACACATGCGAAGTTAAAAGCTTGCCTTTTTTGGTTCTTAAATCAACGTCAATCAATTTGGGAATGACAAGAATCTTAATATTTTGTCACATCATTTGTAACATTTGTTTTTAATGAATATCTCAATTGTTTGTGCATTAACCAATTCTCTGCATATTCTGCTTTTAATAGAGTTGGATCGATCTATCTTCTTTTTTCCATAGAGTTGGAGGCTTTGGATCTAAACTAACGGTGACAGACTCACAGATCAAGCCAAGCAAACCAATTAAGAGTCAAATTGGTTTGCAGTTTACAGACTCACAGATCTAGCTCCTCTTTCCACTATCTCTCTGTCTGCAGTTTACAGTACTGTGCAGTGTGCTGCGTCGAGCTCTCTCAAAGTACCGTACGTGTGATCAACGAAAGGAGTCAAAGACAGATTTTCAGCTGATTCAACAGTTCAACTTTGGATCTCCGTGTAAAATTCCGTTCTCAGCTAGACCGCCGATTCGACTCAGTAACTCGGCTCGAAACTTCCTCCATTTCGTGGAAGCAAAGTATTCAACAGTACCTCCTATTCAACAGCAAATCAGCCACAGGTTTTGTTATCGGGAGTTGGTACCTCCTGTTTTACTGTTTCCCTTTTGGTGTTAGCTAAATTACTGTTACTTTACTTCGCAATAGTTAAACCTTTCACATAGGATACTAGTTACCACGTGTTTCCTTCTAGTTTGATTTGTGTACGTTGTGCACTAGCGAGTGTTCTCTAGATTGTTGTAGGTGTAGTAGCTGCAGTCTCGGATGATAGAATAAGGGCATGTCCTCGGGTGGGTCGGGTAGCAGGGGAGGTAGAGGGGGCAAGAGAGCCTATAGGTTGAGAATCGGGTCATGGAACATAGGTTCACTAACGAGTAAATCCATAGAGTTGGCGAAAATACTGCAGAAGAGGAAGATTAATATAGCGTGTGTCCAGGAGACTAGGTGGGTCGGATCGAGGGCGAAAAACGTGGATGGGTATAAGTTGTGGTACTCTGGTGTCCTGAGGGGTAAGAATGGAGTGGGTATCCTGGTAGATAGCCATCTTAGGGAGTCCGTGGTAGAGGTCAGGCGGGTGAATGATAGGCTGATGACTATTAAGTTGGTGGTGGGTGAGGGTACTTTAAATGTCGTTAGCGCGTATGCACCACAAGCAGGCTTGGATGAGGATATTAAAAGGCAATTTTGGGAGGGGTTGGATGAGATTGTTCGTAGTATACCGCCTTCTGAGAGGTTATTCATAGGAGGAGATTTCAATGGTCATATTGGGTTATCTGCGGGTGGGTACACTGAGGTGCATGGCGGATTTGGTTTCGGAGAGCGGAACGGAGGGGGCATTGCGCTGTTGGACTTTGCCAAGGCTTTCGATCTAGTCATTGCAAACTCGAGTTTTACGAAGCGGGATGAACATTTGGTTACTTACCAAAGTTCGGTGGCGAAGACTCAGATTGACTATCTCCTCCTCAGAAGAGGCGACAGAAGGTTGTGCGAGGACTGCAAGGTTATCCCAGGTGAGACCCTCTCAACGCAGCATAGGCTTTTGGTGATGGACATTTGTATTAGGATAAGGAGGAAGCAGAGGTCAGTACAAGGACGCCCCAGGATTAGGCGGGGCGCCTTAACTAAGGATAAAGCTAAAGAGTTGGAAGGAAGGTTATCGGCAATGGGAGCTTGGAGAAGTAGTGGGGACGCAAACACAATGTGGTCGAAGACGGCGGACTGTATAAGAAAGGCGGCGAGAGAGGTGTTAGGGATATCTACGGGCCACTATGGTGGACACAAAGGAGATTGGTGGTGGAATGCAGTTGTCCAAGGTAAAGTGGAAGCAAATAAGGCGGCTTACCTAAGGTTAGTAGGGAGCACTGACGAGGAGGAGAAGAGAGAGAACAGTCAAAGGTATAAGGTAGCTAGGAAGGAGGCGAAGATGGCAGTGACGGAGGCTAAGACGACAGCTTTTGCTCGTCTGTATGAGGAACTAAGGAACAAAGGTGGGGAGAAGAAGTTATTCCGACTCGCTAAGGCGAGAGAGAGGACAACTCGGGATCTGGACCAAGTGAGGTGCATAAAAGATGATGACGGCAAAGTTTTGATGGGAGATGACCAGATTAAGAGGAGGTGGCAGACCTACTTTCATAAACTTCTAAGTGAAGAACGGGAGCGGGATATAATACTTGGGGAATCGATGAATGCCGACAGTCACCATGGATTAAGTAATTGTAGGGACATTGAGATCGATGAAGTCATGGAGGCAATGCGTAAGATGAGAAGGGGCAGAGCTACCGGGCCAGACGAAATTCCGGTTGAACTGTGGAGGTGTGTGGGTAGAGCAGGCTTGGAATATCTTACTGCATTGTTTAGTGTTATATTCAAGACTAATAGAATGCCTGAAGAGTGGAGGTGGAGTACAATGGTCCCGTTGTATAAGAACAAAGGTGATGTCCAGAGCTGTAACAACTATAGGGGCATCAAATTACTAAGTCATACCATGAAAGTTTGGGAGAGAGTGGTAGAAGTGAGAGTGCGAAGGACGGTGTCTATTTCAGACAACCAGTTCGGGTTCATGCCGGGACGATCTACCACAGAAGCTATCCACCTTATTAGGAGGATGGTGGAACAGTACAGAGATAAGAAGAAGGATCTCCACATGGTGTTTATTGATCTGGAGAAAGCGTACGATAAGGTTCCTAGGAAGGTCTTATGGAGCTGCTTAGAGGATAAAGGGGTCCCGAGTAACTATATTAGGGTGATTAAAGACATGTATGATGGAGCTAAGACTCGGGTTAGGACAGTAGGAGGCGACTCTGAACACTTTCCAGTTATTACGGGGTTGCACCAAGGGTCTGCGCTCAGCCCATTCCTATTTGCCCTGGTGATGGATGCACTGACTCATCATATTCAAGGGGAGGTTCCATGGTGCATGCTATTTGCTGATGACATTATTCTAATTGACGAGACAAGAGGCGGCGCCAACGAGAGGCTAGAGATTTGGAGACATGCTCTTGAGTCTAAAGGTTTCAAGTTGAGTAGGACGAAGACGGAATACCTCGAGTGCAAATTTGGAGTTGAGCCGACGGAAGCGGGAGTTAAAGTGAGGCTTGACTCTCAAGTCATTCCCAAGAGAGGTAGTTTCAAGTACCTTGGATCGGTTATTCAGGGGATCGGGGAGATTGACGAGGATGACACACACCGTATAGTGGTGGGGTGGATGAAGTGGAGGTTAGCGTCGGGAGTCTTGTGTGACAAGAAAGTGCCACCGTTACTAAAAGGTAAGTTTTATAGAGTAGTGGTTAGGTCTGCCATGTTGTATGGAACTGAATGTTGGCCGGTAAAGAACTCACACATCCAGAAGATGAAAGTAGCAGAGATGAGGATGTTGAGGTGGATGTGCGGGCATACAAGGATGGATAAGATTAGGAATGAAGATATTCGAGAGAAGGTGGGTGTGGCCCCCATGGAGGACAAGATGCGGGAAGTAAGACTCAGATGGTTCAGGCACATTCAGAGGAGGAGCACTGATGCACCGGTGAGGAGGTGTGAGCGACTGGCTGTAGTGGGCATGCGGAGAGGTAGAGGAAGACCTAAGAAGTATTGGGGAGAGGTGATCAGACAGGACATGGCGCGACTTAGGATTACTGAGGACATGACCCTTGATAGGGAATTATGGAGGTCGAGCATTAAGGTTGTAGGTTAGGGGAGAGTGTGAATATTTCTACGGCACAATAGAGTGAGACTATCCAGTTAGGAGTTAGACTAGGAATGTCATTGGTCGTCTATTGACGCAGGGCTTTACCTTCTAGTTGTATTATACCAGCCATCTATTTCGTATTTCGTATTTCGTATTCTGTATTTCATATTTCATATCTCTTATATATTGTTGTTATTTTTAATACGCATTTTTATGGTACTAATATATCATCTCCTATTGCTTTTTGAGCCGAGGGTCTCCTGGAAACAGCATCTCTACCCTTCGGGGTAGGGGTAAGGTCTGCGTACATATTACCCTCCCCAGATCCCACTTGTGGGATTATACTGGGTCGTTGTTGTTGTTGTTGTTGTTGTTGAGCATTATATAACATAAATTTTAATGTTCTTTTGAATCTTGAGAGAAAAAGAAATAAAAGAAAAGAAAGTGAGCTTAGATAAATGCAACAGAGAGAAATCTTACATACCAGTTTGAATGACTTGCTCCGACATTTAAGCGCAAATGCTAGACCAAAGTCTGTTACCAGTAGAAATTGTAACTTTAAGAAGAAAACAAATTAATAAAACCTGCACCACAGCAAATATGTATATCCGGGATAATAAAACGAAAATTCTTAATAAATCACCTTATGTCAACAACATCACAGGAAGGCAACCCAATTTTTTTTTGATTTTACAGTTGCGGCAAGCATTTTGAAGACCATATCTTTAACTCCCACGTTTATATACTGAAACAACCAAAAGAAAGAGCTCACTGTTAAAATATCATTTGGTCCTTCTCTAGAGATAATATTTCCTTTACAATGCATTAATTAATCTTCTTCCACAAAGGCTTCTCACTACAGTCAAAACTATGGGTGTTCCCAAATAACTAAGGTATAAGAATATAGTGTGTTAGAAAAAAAGTATACACGGTGACACCTAGCTTGCCAAAGAAGTGGATCTTTGAAGCATGAAACATGTAAACTGAAAATAGTAATCAAGACAAAGTTTATCAATAATACCATTAACAAATATTGTACACACGGCATTTCTTGCACTTTCGAAAACACTTGATACTCCATGAAAAAAATTTAGCAACTCGTTTTGTCATCTGCTTCAAATTAATCTCCTCAACAATCCTTCATAAGTGATCATATGTTATTTTGCTCATCATTTTACAGTCTGCTCATTAGGAAAGTAATTTTTTGGCTCATCAATTTGTGAGAAAAAATATAGTCCACTAACATATTTGATATATGGGGAATACATCACATAGGCAGAAGGTGAGCTACCTGTTGTTGGCTTGTGTAGAATTCACAGATAAAGCAATCAATCATTTCTAAGGCATACAAACTTCAAAAACCAGTGTATTTCCATTTTCCAAATGCTCGGATTATCAAATAACAAATCCATTTTCCAAATGCTCGGAATATCAAATAACAAATCCAGACAAAGAAGCTAGTTAACAAAGACAGTGAAACAACCTTTGAGTTTCATTTTTTCTTTTGTATGATAAATGATATATATTCTAAAATTTTACGTCTACCTAATAGCCCATAATAAACACAGTATTATGCTGGGTAAATTGGCTAGCAAGTGCATGATAAATTGCTCATTTTCTAATTTATAGTAATAAGTTAAGTTACGATCCAATAGTTTATATTTGAGTGCAATTCTTGTCCAATAACATTTTCTATGACGAAGCAGTAAGAAGTTATGTACTTATTTTGTACTTTTTTCAAGAATTAAAATATTTTTAAGACATAACAGGCCGATAAAGTAAAAATTTACCGAGTATTCCACCGTATATGCATTCTTTTGCCTTGATAACAAGTTCCAACTAATGTACTCCAAGTTTTCTCTTTATTTAACATCATGTAGCTTAGATTCAGAATCGCAGTATAGGAACAACCATACGGTGGAATAATTCATTCAGACAAATGAGCAAACACCTTATGGCCATGTATTTATATTTACCTATTTAAAGAAGAGAGCTCGCATTCTTCCCCCATGACAAATTTTAAATCATCTTCCCAAAATCACCCATTTTTAACCTGCACCCCAAAAATCAAAATAAACACTGATGGGCCAACTACTTTACCCGATTAAAACAATTTTAATCCAACAATGATTTCAGAAATTAAGAATAGCAAATGCAGAGGATCGGTGAGAAGATTAAGGCAAAAATAGGGAAAACATAAGTCACCTAATAACTATACATGCAACTCACGTAAACCGAACAGGGAGAGAGTAGAGCGGAAGACGCAGGAGTACGTTGAGAAAGCTGGGAAATAAGACAGCAGTTCAAATTGAGTTCTTCAAAGACAACATCAAGCAGATCAAAGCAAAGCGAGAGACAAAATCGACTTTCCTCACATATATATTAGGCTTTGAAGCCATGGCTTCAATGCAGTCAAGTTTCGTAAGAGTGGCATCTGAATGCGTCAATATGATAATTAGGTATGAATACGTCAATCTTATGATATCCAATACGAGTATGTGGAAGTATTAGGTATGAGTACGTTAATCATTTTGCTATATTCAAGCTTGCCACTTACTTAGATTATGTGTGGGATGACCAACTCTATGATACATATATGCACTCAGATGTGTACGGTGTCCTCCATCGCATATATCTTCAACTTTTCACCCATGTTTAGTGTGATTTCAAATTTCAAGGACACTCCTCTAAGGAGGTGAGACGAAGAATCCACGGAACACAAGAAGCGCAAGTTATACGGAACATCTCCCAAGTCGTTGCTTTTCCCTTAATCTTCTTCTTGCACTTTATTCTTCTTTCTTATCCTTCTACCAGGGCTTCCATCTTTCATAGGATATTAGGTTCCAATATTCAACACATCATCAAAAAGTGAAATATTAATCGTAAGTGAAATAGGGTATTAAACCCAAAGACACTTTTCAATTGGATGCCCTCCGAGGGGACACAAATTGCACAAGTTTCCATTAACATCATAAGGAGGGATTTAGGGATCAATATAGAGACGGTTGCAATTCTAAAGATCAACTTCAAGTTTCCATTAATATTTTTTACATTTTCCTTTGAACTTCTTGTTTTAAACTTTAGTTGGGTTTTATTGGTTTTAGTGCAGTTCTGAGTCAAAGTTTTGATTTTTTTGAAGTTTTAAGCTATTTGGTTAAATGGGTTGGTTATTATTTCTTGAAATATTTAGTTGTGCTTCTTGGTTTGTGTATTACGTGGGATTTTGATTAATTTTTTTCCTCCTAGAGTAAGAGATCAAAGCAAAGCGAGAGACAAAATCGACAACGATCAACACATCACTGTGGGAAAATCTGGTTGCTTGCCACGTTTTTAGCAGAGCAACATGTGCTGCTGAAGTGAATACAATGAAATACATAGAGTACAGCGGAATATATTGAAATAAAATGAAAAAAAAAGACAGTGAATATAATGAAATACATGGAATACAACGAGATACATTAAATTACAATGAAAAAAAGACATTGATTATGTTAACAGAAAATCAATTAAATGTCGAGCAGCATACATTGATCTTCCTCAATTTGAATGAGTACTCGGGAAAAAGATGGGATCTTGGACTTGGTATACGGTCTTTACTTTCTGCTGAAAAAGGATAATTTTGAACTGAGGACAGGAAATCAGGAAATCTCCTCTCTTTGACAATCAGTTGAAAGCTAAAATCTCTGAATTCTCTAAGAGGAGGAACCCCGAAAACATCATGAGTTTTCTGTTTCTTGGATGTAATAAACAATTTTCCCTAGCAATTTCTTCGTCGATCCCTTTCTTGTTTGTTTTCCGTTTCACAGTCATCTTCTTTCTCTTCTTCATGCACATCGAATTGTATGTGGCAATTTATACTCCCAAAACCCTTAATTCACAGTAATAGAAACTTCAGAAAAAGTATCATACGAACTAAACAATTCAAAATCAGCATCTCTGAAGTGGGCTTTGCACAAATCCGATGGAAGGAGAGTAATGCCCGGGCCATGCCCGGGCCCAACAACTATCTAGTATTTTGTTAATACTATTTTCGGATGTCACTCACTTTTGCATTTAAATCCGCCATGTTGGTTATGCATATGAAGTAAAGGAATGAATTCCTTTGAGCTATTATGTAGAGGCTAGTTGAGATTTTATAGATAAGCAGAAATAGAGCTATATACTACTTAAATATATCCTAGGGTAGAGAAATATTTGTAGGTTAATGCTGTTTTCACTAATTATTAGAGAAGAAACATGTCATGAAATATATTTTCGTACACTTATAAGGTTTCGCTAGGATGCTTTATAAAGCAAAGTATTACAGGCTAAAGGGAGATAGTGCATTTAAAAGTCATAACTATTCATTATCAGGACAGAATTCTTGTCCACATACAACAATGTGATTTTAAGAGTATTTAGCAACATGGTCACTGTCTTCACCTATCCATCCAGTTTTTTCATTATGTTGGACCAGCCATCAAACACGTAGCTCATGTGAATGATTCACATTAGAGAGTATAATCTGCTCAAATAAACTCGGTGATATCCAACGCCCACAAAAACCACCTGCAGTTATTATTAACAAATGAGAGCTTTGGATAAATTTGTGAGATGCATTCATCTGTAAGATACCAGATGATGAGTATTTTACCGCAACTGCAACTTCTGTAGAGGTCGTTAAGTTATCAATTATAACCTTAAAATGAGATTCAAGTATCTTTTGAACATAATTTGCATTTTTGAGCATGCTTTGAAAATGGACAGACATAAAAACCAATTACTTTCATAGGACATGGGGCATTCAGAAATAAGAAGCTTAATATTTATTATGGTTCAAAAATAATCCAATCAAATGTAGATATCATTCTCAAGTGCTTTCATGTTATTTACAATTGATTCATCATCCAATATATATTATTCATCGAACACTTACAAGAACCATTATAACTACCAACACCAGCCTCAATAGTAAACAATATCAAAATCAAAAGCCTCAGAAGGACCAGAGTAGGCAAGATAAAAATATTTTACATGTAGACTTCACTACAGATTAAGCAGTAGAGAGTTTTACCACTGTTCCACAAATAGGATTTAAATGAATCAGCAAAGCAAATACAGATTGCGCCATAGAGAGATGGCCTGCACAATAAGTAAAATAATGTCCTAGAAGAATTAAATATTGAACCATGACTATCTGCTCCAAAAGATGGAATGGCAAGGAGATGATTTTAACATGAAAAAAAATATAGATTATACGGTGAGATATACCTGCTGAATGTTTCTGTCAATCAGGTATGGGTTTCACAGCCTGTTTAGTCACTTCCTTTGAAACATTGCAAGCTCGGAGAAGCATTCATCAATGACTCAGATGCTAGGGATATAGTAGATATGCCCTAGATCCAATCTCATATTTGATGATTTGAACATATTTTTGTGAATGTTATTTGATATAAAAATATATGGCATTCTTTTATCATAGTTATTATTAATTATTTGATTAATTTGATAAGATCCTTGATAAAATTTTGAGATTTGTCATCGTGATAGAGATCTTGATAATGAGAGCAAAGCTTCTTACAATTTAATCTAATTTGTTCTTGATCGTAGGATTATTAATTTGGACATTAGTAATCGGTTAGATCAATATTTATGTGATTGTCTTTATGGGATAAAGATTAGTTGATCTCATTAACTGAATCACATAGATAGATGATACATATAGAGATATGATCATTGAACCGACTCATTAGATAATTCCTAATGGTTACAATTACCATAAACTGTTAATAGGATATTCTCTTGAAGAATGTGATGTAAGAGTTTCCTTTGACATGAGACCGTCATAGTAATTGACAAGTTATTTATTGTGCTTTGATACCAGACACCTATGGCTCTAGGGCGATAGTTGAAAGGATATTGGGTACGATTAAATGCTTGTAGAATTAGTGATTGATCAAGATGGAATCTATCAACTCTTGGTAATGAGTTCAAGGTCCATGTTGTCATGAATTATAAACGACCAAACTAAGACCTTGGCCAGGGCAATTTAATGAAAGAAGAAATGAGTTTTTTAGGTCATTCAATGGTCGATTATATTTAACACATAGTTGGTCGCCTATTATGATTTGATAGTTGAACTATATCCTAGGGTGATCTAGAGCTATAACGACAGAAGGAATTACTACATTATTCTTCTACGGGTTCTTGAGAGTAAATTGTATACTTCATGTTATCCGGTCGTTAAGGAGTGTTGCTAGACGCCACCCTTGATTAGTATATTGATATGATCAATTTACTACCGGTTTAGTATTGAACCTATGGGGTCGCACACTAACGAGTGTTCTGATCTTTGCTAAAGGATTAATTAACTTATATTGATAATTGAATTAAAGAATTTAATTAGTCAAATAAATTTAGTTATTAGTCCAAATGAAATATTATTATATTCTTTGCTAGCACAGAGGATATAATTAATATTGTGAACAAATTGAAGTTTTCTATTTGGAATAGAAAATTAAATTATATCTCTTGGTTGAAATATATATGTGATATATATAACAAATATTTATATAAAATATTAATGGAAGTTTTTTGATTGAATCCAATTTCGAATTGGATTAGCAAAGTGAACGTCCATAAAAGGACTCGAGGCGACGTGATATCCTTTTAAGAATGAGATGTTATTTTCTATAGTAAAATACCAACAAGAATTTTAGAATTCAAATTGGAATTGAATATGCAAAGTCTATTTTCTCTGCAGTCATGTTACCCAGGAATGGGAATTTCGATTTTTCCTTTAAAATTCCATAAGGTTTATTTAAAATAAACTTTCACCCTAAATAAATCATTACCTCAATCAAATAGGAAAAGGGTTTATAGGTGATGCTATATAAAGGGTGATGGAACAAAAATTTGCACAATTCTTTTTTTTGAGAAGAAAACCCTCTTTTGTGAAAGTAAGAGTGCAATACAAAAGCCAAGAGAGAAAATACAATTACAAGAAAAGTGTTTCTTGTTATTTTATCTTTGATTTGAGATTTTTGAGAAAATTTCAACACAATATTCTTCGTTCAATTTGTTCGCGGGTTTCATTGATCAAAGAGTTGATAGCAAGAATCGGTCTCGGTGTGGATACGCATAGAGTCTTCGCACTATCGAAGAATTTGAAACGAGACTTTCTTCACCAGGTACGTCTTAGATCCGATCTATTGACATGTAAATAAATTTTAAATATGAAAAGATCTGCCTAGGATTGTTATTGTCTTCCGCTGCATGTTACGAACACCTATACGCAATCCTTCAGTGGTATCAGAGCCGTAGTTTATTGTGTCTAAAATTTATTTACGAAATATTTTAAGATTATATTTGAAGAGTTCAAACCATAATACATGTGTATTATGCAATAGTCAAATTGTTTGAATGCATATGGATTGATATAATTTTATTGTGAATAAAATATATATACATATAAGTTAAACTCTTGAGATAGTTCGTAACTTGAATTTGAAATTTTTGTATTAGATATGATTGTAATCTATAATAGGTTATTGGATTCTACTGTTATTTTAATTGTTATTAGTTCATGAGATGTTAATTAATAATAGTTTTCTGGCATGAATTATTTTTATGTGATATATAAGATAAACATGTTAGAAGATGTTGAATTTCGTTTTTATGTCACATGCTTGTTCGTTATATAATTTTGAATTATTTATTACATGTGATGTAAATCAATTTAGGGCTAAGCATGTAGATAATGTAAACTAAATTCATATGCTATAAAAGATTTGATCTTCATGTTATTAAAAACTGTTTTAGTAACAATTCTCTCTTACTAAAATTTGAGTTCTTAAATAATAAAATATAAGATATTTTATTATAGAGCTATCCATCAAGGTAAATAATTTTACTTATTTCTTGTTTATAAGGAGCGGCCTGACTACCAGGAGACTTATAGTTCGAGAATATGTTAAAATTATTTATTGCATTAGATGTATGGATTGAAAGAATTATTCAATTTTACACTAGATGCCTGGACCACCTGGGGGAGTATAAAATTTAATAAGTTCTTTGTTATCATGATGGTTGAACTCAACTATGCCAATAGGATCGACCTGACTATCAGGGGACAATTTGACATAGAGTTATTTAAGGAAATTGTATAGGAATACAATTGGTAAGAGTACCTACTTTTAAAATATATGTGAGAAACGACTTGACTTCCAAGGAGCTCATACATATTGTTAAAGGATTCCTTTACTCCACTAACAGAAATAAAGATTTTGTAAACTATAATGAAGGTAAATAGTTTAAAATAATTAGTGAAAATATCATTTAGATAAAAGTCCATGTCTTTATGATATATGCAAATATATTCTTATATCATTGCCTTTTCTTTTCCATATTTTAGATTTCTCAATATGTTTGTTATATCACTGCGTGAAATACTTGAGACCAACAAGTTGGTAGGACCAAACTTTGATGACTGGTATAGAAATTCGAAAATTGTTCTCATGCATGAAAAGCTCATTGATGTGATCGATAAGCCTGCAAAGATAGTCCCACCAGAGAATGATGTTCAAGGCACCAAGGTTTATCAAAAATACTTGGAAGAATGCCTTGTTATTAAACACATGATTCTCGCTTCTATGAGTTTTGAACTCTAAAGGAAACATCAGAATATGGATCCATTTGCAATCATTGAATATCTTAAGAAGATGGTTGATACACAGTTGGACATTGAAAACTCTCCAGTTGGACCCCTTGTCAATCATATGATTGTTCTTACGGAAGAACATGAGAAGTTGGGGTACAAGCTTGGTAAAGAGTTTTCTGAAGATTTGATCTTGCAGTCAGTATATGATGTTGAATGTTTTCACTGTAAGAAGAAAGGGCATTGGAAGAGAAACTACAAGGAGTATCTTGCAACTCTAAAGGACAAGAAACAAGGTGAGACATTAATGAAAAATATTTTCAAGGTTTCTTTAGCTACTACTAATTCTTCACTATGGGTATTAGATACTGGCAGTGGTTATAACATCTTTAATATGTTGCAAGGATTCAAGATAAGTAGGAGGTTAAAGAAAGGAGAAGTTAATCTACAAGTTGAAAATGGTGCAAAAGTTACGGCCGTAGCTGTAGGATCAATTTCTTTAATAATGCCTATGGGCAAAGTACTTATGTTGGATGATTGTTATTACGTTCCTAAATTTGTTTCGAATATAATTTCAGCTTCTATGTTAGACAAACGTGATTTTCGCATTAATATTGGCAATGGTATTTGCTTTATTTATTATAGTGATAATTTATATGTGAATGGCTATCTCCAACATGATGTTTATGTCTTATCTAATGTGAATGCTAATTCGATTATGCATGATTCAAGTTTTAAAAGGAAAAGAGATGATCAAGTAAATCATACATACCTTTGGTATTGTAGGCGTGGTCATATTGGAGAGAAAAAGAATTAACAAGTTGTACAAGGAAAGGGTACCTTGACAAATATGATTTAGAATCATATTCTACTTGTGAATCTTGTCTCAAAGGAAAAATGACCAAATCTCCATTTAATGAAAGTGGAGAGACCTTCTGAATTATTGGGACTAATTCATACAGATGTTTGTGGGCCCATAAAAATTCAAGCTAGAGGTTGATATTCTTACTTCATCACCTTCACTGATGATATGTCAAGATATGGATTTGTGTATCTTATAAAACACAAGTCTGAATCTTTTGAAATGTTCAAAAGGTTCCGTAGTGAAGTTGAGAAGCAAACTGGTAAAAGTATCAAAGTACTAAGGTCTGATAGAGGTGGAGAATATCTTAGTGAAGATTTTACCAGATATCTCAAAGAGAATGGGATTCTCTCACAGTGGACACCTCCAGGAATACCACAACACAAATGGTGTGTCTGAAAGGAGAAATCGAACCTTATTAGATATGGTGAGATCTATGATGGGGTTCACCGATCTTCCAATAAATTAATGGGATATTATTTCTATCACCTTTCTGACCATAAAGTGTTTGCGGCCAGAGGAGCAACCTTTCTGGAAAGGGAATTTCTTTTAGAAGGAAATTATAATGGAGAAATAGGACTTGATGAAGTTCAAGAAACTATGAATCAACACAATATAAGGATCATGAGACCCAAGTTGAAGAACCTTTATTGGATGTTTTGAAGTTGCCAAGGAAGTTGCCATCTTCAAAGGTTGAAGTTCAAGAACTAAATGAAGTTCAAGAACAGGTTAATGAACTAGTTCCAAACCAAATTGAACAACAACCAAATCCAGCACAAGGTGAACAGATTGTACAAGTACCTTTTGGAAGGTCTACACGAGAACGTCATGTACCAACTAGATTAAATTTATTGGCACAAGATGATATATCAAATGAGGTTGATCATAATGATGATGACCCTAAGACCTATGAAGAGGCTATACAAAGTTCCGATTATGAGAAGTGGCAAAAGGCCATGGAATCTGAAATGGAATCCATGAAGGAAAATAAAGTATAGACTTTAGTTGAACCTTCAAAGGATATAAAACTTATAGGTTGTAAATGGGTTTTTGTCACGACCCCAACCCCGGTCGTGATGGCGCCCAACACACTGCTAGGCAAGCCTGACCAATTAACAACCTCAACCCATTTCTTATATAGTTCATTATTAGCTAACACAGTTAAATTACCAAAACACCATATTAAAAGTCTGAAACCAGAGTTAAATAGGCGGAGTTTCAAATGATAAAACTACTACTACATAGCCCATATAGATCCGGTGTCACAAGTCTGAGCCTCTAATACCAGTTTATCACCCTAATACATATCAATCTAGGGAATGCGGATAAAATAAAAGGATAGAAAGGAGAGATCATGGCTGCGGACGCCATGCAGCTACCTCGATGCTCCCGGATATGCGCTGCTCAACTGAAAATCCTCACTCAGCCTCAGATGCACCTGGATCTGCACGCAAGGTGCAGGAAGTAATGTGAGTACTCCGACCCAGTGAGTAATAAGCATAAATAATGACTGAGAATAAGAAATCACGGAGAAACACAGAGTAATCTATAATACGGCATTTTAAACAAGTAATATGAAAGCAATAAACCAATGGAAACGAAATATGGAAATGCTACAACAAATAAGCAGTTAAGTGACAGACATATAAAGAAAATCAACACATAGAACGGTACCCTATAGTACCCGCTGCGGCGTGCAGCCCCATCCATACATTTATCATCGACGACGCTCACTGTGGGTGTGCAGACTCCGAGAGGGGCCCCTTACGGCCCAGCCGCAATATCAAGCCATCTCATGGCATTAAATCTAGGCCCTCGGCCTCATATCAATATCAGTATACACTGCTGCGGCGCGCAGCCCGATCCCATAGTATCCTCACATTTGGCCTTTGGCCGTACTCAATCCAGAAATCATATAAGCCCCTCGAGCATTAGTAAAGCAGTAGTTCTCAGCCCAAAACATCATTTAATATATCATTTTAGTTTCAAAACCGAGTAAAAAGTGGCTGAGTTGTAAAACAATAGAAAACGGTACGACTGAGTTCAAGTAGTAAGTCAAAACAATGAGAAAATAGTGATAAAACTCCCCGGAGGGTTCAAATAATTGGCACGAAACCCAAATATGGCAGTCAGTTCAAACATTGATGAGAACAAATAAGTTTCAACCAAAATATGTGGTAAAAGCATCACTCGGGACGGACCAAGTCACAATCCCCAATAGTGAACGACCCCACGCTCATCATCAAGCGCGTGTCTCACCTCAATATAGCACTACGATATGCAAATCCGGGGTTTCAAACCCTCAGGATATCATTTACATTCATTACTCACCTCGAACCGGCTAAATCTTTATCTCGCGATGCCTTTGCCCCTCTAATCGGCCTCCACGCACGTCGATTCTATCCAAAATCAGAACGAATACATCACAATAGGCTAAGGGAACAAAGCCCAAGCGAAAACAATCGAATTACCACAAAATTCTAGAATTTGGTCACACCCGACCCCCGGGCCCGCATCTCGGAATTTGACAAAATTTACAAAATTCGAATCCTTACACTCTCACGAGTCTAACCATACGAAAATTATCCAATTTAGATACCATTTGATCCTTCAAATCATCATTTTACATTTTTGAAAGATTTCGCAATTTGCTTCCCAAATTTCATCCCAAATCATGAATTAAATGATGAATTCAATGATAGATTCATGTACTCTAGCCAAATCTGAGTTAGAATTACTTACCCCGATGAATTTCTTGAAAAACCTTCAAAAAATCACCAAAATCCGAGCTCTGTAGTTCAAAATATCAAATAAAACTCAAAACCTTATATTTATAGAGTACCCCTCAGATCTCATCCTCCGCGATCCGCACAGAACCACCGCGGTCCATGCAAAAGCATCGTGGTCCGCACAAAACCACCGCGGCCCGCACAAAACCACTGCGGCTGCACTTCCTTTTGTGTGGTCCGTGCGGGTGGGTCCTGAGGCCTGCAACCCTTCTGGACCTGCTACAGCTATTATTTTGGCCTAAAACATCCCGGAACCTACTCGGAACTCTTGGAATTCCAAACCAATTGCACCAACACATCCCATGACATCGTTCAAACTTGTTCAAAACCTTGAGACGCTCACAACAACATCAAATCACTAATTTAACAGGGGATTCAAGCCTAAGAACTCCAAGAACTCTTAAATTATGCTTTCGATCAAAAAGTCTATCAAATCTTGTCCGAATGACCTAAAAATTTGCGCACACATCCCAAATGGCACAACGAAGCTATTGTCACTTCGGAATTCCATTCCGACCCCTATATCAAAATCGCACCTATCAACCAGAACCGCCAAAATATCAACTTCGCCAATTTAAGCCTAAATCTTCTTTACAACTCCAAAACCTATTCCGATCGTGCTCCTAAGTCACAAATCACCTCCTGAAGCTAATCGAACTATCGGAACTCACTTCTGAACCTTCTAACGCATAAGTCAACATTCGGTTGACTTTTCCAACTTAAGCCTTCTTAAAAGAGACTAAGTGTCTCATTTCTTACCAAATCCTCTCCGAACTCGAACTAATCAACCCGATCACATAAAACACAGATAACGAAGCGTAAAGAAGCTAAAATAGGGGAAAATAGAACGGTAACTCATGAGATGACTGGTCGGGTCATCACATCCTCCACAACTTAAACAAACATTCGTCCTCGAACGAGTCAAGAAACACACCTAAAGCCTCAAACAGGTGAGGATATCTGTTCCGCATCTCCCGCTCGGTCTCCCAGGTAGCCTCTTCCACGGGCCGATCTCTCCACTGCACTTTCACTGAAGCTATATCCTTTGACCTCAACTTTCGAACCTGACGACCCAAAATTTCTACTGGCTCCACATCATAGGTCAAATCATCATCCAACTGAATCGTGCTAAACTCCAAAACATGAGACAGATCCCCAATATACTTCCGGAGCATAGAAACATGAAATACCGGATGCACGCTTGACAAGATGGGTGGCAAAGCAAGCTCATAAGCCACCTCCCCAATCCTCCAAAGCACCTCAAATGGCCCAATGAACCGCGGACTCAACTTTCCTTTCTTCCCAAACCTCATAACACCCTTCATGGGTGAAACCTTCAGCAAGACCTTCTCACAGACCATGTAGGACACATCTCGAACCTTCCGGTCCGCATAACTCTTCTGACGCGACTGCATTGTACGAAGCCTCTCCTGAATCACATTCACCTTCTCTAAGGCATCCTGAACCAAATCTGTCCCCAATAGTCTATCCTCGCCGGGCTCGAACCAACTGACTGGAGATCTACACCGCCTCCCATACAAAGCCTCATACGGAGCCATCTGAATACTTGACTGGTAGCTGTTGTTGTAGGTAAAATCTACAAGTGGAAAAAACTCATCCCATGAACCTCCAAAATCAATAACACAAGCACGAAACATATCCTCCAATATCTAAATAGTACGCTCGGACTGTCCGCCTGTCTGAGGATGAAATGTTGTGCTCAACTCCACCTGAGTACCCAACTCTCTCTGTACGGCTCACCAAAACTGCGAAGTAAACTAAGTACCCCGATCTGAAATAATAGAAACTGGAAAACCATGCAGCCGAGCAATCTCCCGGATATATATCTCTGCTAACCGCTCTGAAGAATAAGTAGTACACACAGGAATAGAGTGCGCGAACTTGGTCAGCCGATCCACAATCACCCAAATAGCATCAAACTTCTTCAAAGTCCGAGGAAGTCCAACCACAAAGTCCATAGTGATCCTCTCCCACTTCCACTCGGGAATAACCATTTGCTGAAGCAAGCCACCCGGTCTCTGATGCTCATATTTTACCTGCTGACAGTTGAGACACCGAGCTACAAATCACACAATATCCTTCTTCATTATTCTCCACCAATAGTGCTGCCTCAAATCCCGGTACATCTTCGCGGCACCCGGATGGATAGAATACCGCGAGCTATGGGCCTCCTCCAGAATCAACTCTCTAAGGCCATCCACATTGGGCACACAAATCCGGCCCTATATCCTCAACACACCATCGTCACCGATGGTCACATCTCTGGCATCATCATGTTGAACCCTGTCCTTAAGGACAAGCAAATGCGGATCATCATACTGGTGCTCTCTAATGCAATCATATAAGAAAGACCGAGAAACCACACATGCCAACACCTAACTGGACTCTCAAAATATCCAACCTCACAAACTGATTAGCCAAGGCCTGAACATCAACTGCAAGAGGTCTCTTCCCAACTGGAATATATGCCAAACTCCCCATACTCACTGCCTTTCGGCTCAATGCATCGGCCACTACATTGGCCTTTCCCGGATGATACAGTATGGTGATATCATAATCCTTAAGCAACTCCAACCATCTCAGATGCCTCAAATTAAGATCCTTTTGCTTGAACAAATGCTGAAGATTGCGATGATCGGTGAATATCTCACAAGATAAACCATACAAATAATGCCTCCAAATCTTCAATGCATAAACTATGGCAGCCAACTCCAAATCATGAACAGGGTAGTTCTTCTCATGGGGCTTCAACTGATGAGAAGAATAAGCAATAACTCTACCCTCCTGCATCAATACACAACCAATTCCAACTCTCAAAGCATCACAATACATGGTATATGAACCCGAAGCTGATGGCAAAACCAACACTGGAGCTGTAGTCAAAGCTGTCTTGAGCTTCTGAAAGCTCTTTTCACACTCGTCCGACCATACAAATGAAACACCCTTCTGAGTCAACTTGGTCAAGGGCGATGCGATATATGAGAATCCCTGAACAAACCGGCAATAATAGCCTGCCAACCCAAGAAAGCTACGAATCTCTGTGGCTGAGGACGGTCTAGGCCAACTCTGAACCGCCTCTATCTTCTTTGGATCAACCTGAATACCCTCGTTGGACACCACGTGTCCCAAGAAAGCCACTGAACTGAGCCAAAACTCACACTTGGAGAATTTTACATAAAGTTTCTCCTCCCTCAATCTCTGCAACACAACTCTCAAATGTTCCGTGTGCTCCTCCTGACTATGCGAGTACACCAGAATATCATCAATGAGTACAATAACGAACGAATCCAGATAAGGCCGGAACACGTTGTTCATCAAATGCATGAATGTTGCTGGGGCATTGGTTAGCCCGAAAGACATCACAAGGAACTCATATGATCATATATGGTCCTGAAGGCAGTCTTAAGGATATTTGAATCCCTGATCTTCAATTGGTGATAACCAGAACGGAGATCAATCTTGGAGAACACTCTCGCTCCCTGAAGCTGATCAAATAAATCATCAATGCAAGCCAAAGGATACTTGTTCTTAATTGTTACTTTGTTCAATTGCCTATAATCAATGCACATTCTCATCGTGCCATCCTTCTTCTTCACAAACAAAACTGGTACACCCCAAGGTGACACACTAGGCTGAATGAACCCCTTATCTAGGAGTTCCTGAAGCTGTTCTTTCAATTCCTTCAACTCTACTGGTGCCATACGATATGGTGGAATAGAAATGGGCTGAGTTCCCGGCACCAGGTCAATACTAAAATCAATATCCCTGTCCGGTGGCATGCCCGGTAGGTCTGCAGGAAACACATCGGGAAAATCCCTCACAACTGGAACTGAATCAATGCTAGGAGTCTCAGCTCCCACATCCCTCACAAACGCTAAATATGAAAGGCAACCCTTCCCAACCATACGCTGGGACTTCAAGAAAGATATCACTCTACTAGGAACATAATCAGTTACACCACGCCACTCGATCTGTGATACACCCGGCATAGCCAAAGTGACTGTCTTAGCATGACAGTCTAGAATAGCACGACACGGGGATAGCCAATCCATGCCCAAAATGACATCAAAATCCACCATGATCAATAGAAATAGATCTACTCGGGTCTCTAGACCCCCAATAGTCACCACACATGACTGGTACACACAGTCTACAACAACAGTATCGCCCACCGAGGTAGATACATGAACAGGTAAAGCAAGAAACTCATGAGGCATACCAAAATAATGAGCAAAGTATGATGACACATAAGAAAAGGTGGAACCAGGATCAAATAATACAAAGGCATCTATGTGGCAGACTGAAACAATACCTGTAATGACAACATCTGAAGCAATAGCATCTGGCCTACCTGGAATAGCATAGAAACGAGCCTGGCCACCGCCTGATCGTCTTCCCCCTCTAGGGAGACCCCTGGCTGTCTGACCTCCACCCCTAGCTGGCTGGGCGGGTGGTGAAGTAATTGGAGCAGAAGTCGAGGGCTGACCCCTCTACTGAAACTGACCATCACAAAGTCGAGAGCACTGCCTCCTTATATGTCAAAACTCTTCGCACTCATAACAACTACCCAGTGCTGGAGATGGGGACTAAAGGGAACCCTTCACACCGGAGTGACTAGCAGATGCACTCGGCACAGAAGAACCCTGAGCTGATGGGGCATGAGATAAACTATGAGCTGGGAGGGCGCTGAATGAAGGTTGGCCCTATTGGGACCCCTGATGACCATGACCTGAAGATGCCCCACGATTCTCTGGACGGGCCGACTGAGCAGTCCTGAAAGAACGACCTCTACCATGCTGGGACTGGCCCCTCGACGGAGCTCCACTGTAATTGCCCGATCCTCGAGGCCTCTTGGCCTCCCTCTCCTCTCGCTCCCTATGGCAAACCATCTCAATCTCATGAGCGATATCAACCACCTCCTCGAACGTAGCACCCAATACTCTCTCTCTCTAGTCATCAGAATACGGAGATGGTAGTTAAGGCCATCTATAAATCTCATGATCCTCTCACGATCTGTCAGAATAATCCAAATGGCATGACGAGCCAACTCAAAAAACCTCATCTCATACTGGGTCACGGTTATACCCACCTGCATCAACCACTCAAACTGCCTACGCAACTCCTCTCTGCGGGACTGCGATACATACTTCTCCAAGAAGAGAGTGGAGAACTGCTGCCAAGAAAGGGGTGCTGCACCGACAGGCCTATGCCTCTCAAAATCCTCCCACCAAGTAAAGGCAGCCCCCGAGAACTGAAAGGTGGTAAATGCTACACCACTAGACTCAAGGATCCCTGCTGTACGGAGCATCCGCTGATACTTGTCAAGAAAACTCTGGGCATCCCTCAGCACCACTGAATGACAGAGGCTGGAGTCTACCAAAGCTTTCAAGACGACACTGGTCATCATCCGGCATAACTGGTACCATGAACTCCTGAATTGGTGCAACCGGCTGAGCTGGAGGTGCCCCCGGCATCTATAGTCCCTGCACTACCTGCTTAGGTGTGCGAGCAGCGGGGGTCTGATTGCCTCCCCCGGCCTGTGAAGTAGCTGCTGCGGTAGTGGCTGAAACTGCTTGAGCCAGGCCAGTGCAAACTGATAAGATCTATGCCAAGGCCTCCTAAAGACTCGGAATCACGATGGGCACAGCTGGTGCCTGAACTAGTGTTGCTGGAGCCTAATCTAGAGTCGGGGCAGCTGGGGGATCAACAGGTGCTGCCCTCGCTGCTTTTCCTCTGCCATGTCCATGACCGCGTCCCCAGCCTCTGGTGGCCTCAATGGGTAGCACTAATGATCATCCACCTCGTCTGATAGCTCGTGTCCTCACCATCTGTGAGAGAATGGAATAACAAAAGTTTAGTTCTCGGATCAACAAAGTCGCACGACCAGAATTACAAGAATATGAAGTTTTCCCAAAAGGTTCTGCAGCCTCTCGAGGATAAATATACGTCTCCATACCGAACTACGAGACTCTACTAAATCGGCTCATGACTTGCGAGACCTATGTAACCTAGGCTCTGATACCAACTTATCATGACCCCAACCCCGGTCGTGATGGCGCCCAACACACTGCTAGGCAAGCCTGACCAATTAACAACCTCAACCCATTTCTTATATAGTTCATTATTAGCTAACACAGTTAAATTACCAAAACACCATATTAAAAGTCTGAAACCAGAGTTAAATAGGCGGAGTTTCAAATGATAAAACTACTACTACATAGCCCATATAGATCCGGTGTCACAAGTCTGAGCCTCTAATACCAGTTTATCACCCTAATACATATCAATCTAGGGAATGCGGATAAAACAAAAAGGATAGAAAGGAGAGATCAGGGCTGCGGACGCCATGCAGCTACCTCGATGCTCCCGGATATGCGCTGCTCAACTAAAAATCCTCACTCAACCTCAGATGCACCTGGATCTGCACGCAAGGTGCAGGGAGTAATGTGAGTACTCCGACCCAGTGAGTAATAAGCATAAATAATGACTGAGAATAAGAAATCACGGAGAAACACAAAGTAATCTATAATGCGGCATTTTAAAAAAGTAATATGAAAGCAATAAACCAATGGAAATGAAATATGGAAATGCTACAACAAATAAGTAGTTAAGTGACAGACATATAAAGAAAATCAACACATAGAACGGTACCCTATAGTACCCGCTATGGCATGCAGTCCGATCCATACATTTATCTTCGACGGCACTCACTAGGGGTGTGCAGACTCCGGGAGGGGCCTCTTATGGCCCAACCGCAATATCAAGCCATCTCGTGGCATCAAATCTAGGCCCTCGGCCTCATATCAATATCAGTATAACACTGCTCCGGCGCGCAGCCCGATCCCATAGTATCCTCACATCTGGCCCTTGGCCGTACTCAATCCAGAAATCATATAAGCCCTTCGAGCATTAGTAAAACAGTAGTTCTCACTCCAAAACATCATTTAATATATCATTTTAGTTTCAAAACCGAGTAAAAAGTGGCTGAGTTGTAAAACAGTGGAAAACGGTACGACTGAGTTCAAGTAGTAAGTCAAAACAGTGAGGAAATAGTGATAAAACTCCTCGGAGGGTTCAAATAATTGGCACGAAATCCAAATATGACAGTCAGTTCAAACATTGATGAGAACAAATAAGTTTTAACCAAAATACGCGATAAAAGCATTACTCGAGACGGACCAAGTCACAATCCCCAATAGTAAACGACCTCACGCTCATCATCAAGCGCGTGTCTCACCTCAATATAGCACTACGATGTGCAAATTCGGGGTTTCAAACCCTCAGGACATCATTTACATTCATTACTCACCTCGAACAGGCTAAATCTCTATCTTGTGATGCCTTTGCCCCTCGAATCGGCCTCCACATGCGTCGAATCTATCCAAAATCAGAACGAATACATCACAATAGGCTAAGGGAACAAAGCCCAAGCGAAAACAATCGAATTACCATGAAATTCTAGAATTTGGTCAAACCCGACCTACGGGCCCGCATCTTGGAATTTGACAAAATTCACAAAATTCGAATCCTTATACTCTCACGGGTCTAACCATATGAAAATTATCAAATTTCGATACCATTTGGTCCTTCAAATTATCATTTTACATTTTTGAAGGATTTCACAATTTTCTTCCCAAATTATGAATTAAATGATGAATTCAATGATAGATTCATGTACTTTAGCCAAATCTGAGTTAGAATCACTTACCCCGATGAATATTTTGAAAAACCTTCGAAACATTGCCAAAATCCGAGCTCTGTAGGTCAAAATATCAAATAAAACCCAAAACCTCGTACTTATAGAGTACCCCTCAGATCTCAACCTCCGCGGTCCGCTCAGAACCACCGCGTTCCGTGCAAAAGCACCGCGGTCCGCACCAAACCACCGTGGCCCAAACAAAACCATTGTGGCCGCACTTCATTTTATGTGGTCCGCACAGCGCATACTGCGGCCGCACTTCCTTTTGTGCGGTCCCCGCGGGTGGGTTTCGAGGCCTGCAACCCTTCTGGACCTGCTACAACTATGATTTTGTCCTAAAACATCTCGGAACCTACCCGGAACTCCTGGAATTTCAAACCAATTGCACCAACACATCCCATGACATCGTTCAAACTTGTTCAAAACCTCGGGATGCTCACAACAACATCAAATTACTAATTTAACAGGGGATTCAAGCCTAAGAACTCCAAGAACTCTTAAATTATGCTTTCGATCAAAAAGTCTATCAAATCTTGTCCGAATGACCTAAAATTTTGCACACACATCCCAAATGGCACAATGAAGCTACTTTCACTCTCGGAATTCCATTCCGACCCCTATATCAAAATCTCGCCTCTCAATCGGAACCCCCAAAATATCAACTTCACCAATTTAATCCTAAATCTTCTATACAACTCCAAAACCCATTCCGATCGTGCTCCTAAGTCACAAATCACCTCCCGAAGCTAACCGAACCATCGGAACTCACTTCCAAACCTTATAATACATAAGTCAACATCCGGTTGACTTTTCCAACTTAAGTCTTCTTAAAAGAGACTAAGTGTCTCATTTCTTACCAAATCCTCTCTGATCTCGAACTAATCAACCCGATCACATAAAAAACGGATAACAAAGTGTAAAGAAGTTAAAATAGTGGAAAACAGAGCGTTAACTCATGAGACGACTGGCTGATTCATCACAATTTTTAAGAAAAAGATTGGAGCAGACGGAAAAGTGGAGACCTATAAAGCCCGTCTTGTTGCCAAGGGATATCGTTAGAAAGAAGGAGTCAACTACGATGAGACGTTCTCTCCCGTGGCAATGCTCAAATCTATTCCGAATTTTGCTTGCTATAGAAGCATACTATGATTATGAAATATGGCAAATGGATGTGAAAACGACTTTCCTTAATGGTGAGCTAGAAGAGGATGTGTACATGACACAACCTGAAGGTTTCACATCTTTGTCTGATCATAATAAAATTTCCAAGCTACAAAGATCCATTTAGGGACTAAATCAAGCTTCTCGAAGTTGGAATATTCGCTTTAACAAGACAATTAAAAAGTTCAATTTTGTTAGATGTGAAGAAGAACCTTGTGTGTACAAAAAGATTAGTGGGAGCACAATTATATTCTTATTGTTGTATGTTGATATATCGCTCATAGGGAATGACATACCGGCATTGCAAAGTACCAAGATTTGGCTATCTGAATAGTTCTCCATGAATATATTAGGAATAAAGATCTATAGAGATAGATCTAGGAAGCTGCTTGGACTTTCCCAGTCTTTGTACATTGATACCATCTTAAAGAGGTATAACATGGATAATTCTAAAAGAGGCTATCTATCGATAGGCACTAGAATTACTCTCAGTAGGGAGGATTATCCTAAAACACCTGAAGAGAGAGAAAGCATGAGTAGGATCCCATACGCTAGTGCAGTGGGAGCTATCATGTATACCATGACATGTACACGTCCTGATGTGGCTTATGCACTTGGAGTGACTAGCCAATATCAGGCAAATCCTGGTGAGGAACATTGGAAGGTGGTGAAGACCATTCTTAAGTACTTAAGAAGGACTAAAGACCAATTCCTCATCTATGGGGATTCTGAGTTGAAACTTGAAGGCTAAACTGATGCAAGTTTCTCTTTAGATAGAGATGATAGCAAATCTATTTCTGGTTATGTATTCACCTTAAATGGTAGTGTAGTGAGTTGGAAAAGTTCCAAACAAGCTACAGTAGCTGATTCAGTGACTGAAGCAGAATATATAGCAGCTAGTGAAGCTGCTAAGGAAGCTGTATGGATGGAAAAGTTCTAAACTGAACTTGGTGTGGTTCCTTCAATAGAAGGTGCGGTTCTACTGTTGTGTGACAATAATGGAGCCATTGCTCAAGCAAAAGAACCAAAATCATACCAAAAATCCAAACACGTTCTGCCAAGGTATCACTTCATAAGAGAAATCATTGGACGTGGAGACGTCTAGATTCAAAAGGTTGATGGAAAGGAAAATGCTCCATACCCATTCACTAAAGCTCTTGGAGCAAAGGAGTTTGACAAGCACAAGTGAAAATTGGGAATGAAGTACAAGAGTGATTGGCTCTAGTGCAAGTGGAAGATTGTTAGGGATATAGTAGATATGCCCTAGATCCAATATCATATTTGATGATTTGGACATATTTTTGTGAATTGTATTTGATATAAAAATATATGGCATTCTTTTATCATAGTTATTATTAATTATTTGATTAATTTGATAAGGTCCTTGATTAAATTTTGAGATTTGTCATCGTGATAGAGATCATGATAATGAGATCAAAGTCTCTTACAATTTAATCTAAATTTATTCTTGATCGTAGGATTATTAATTTGGACATTAGTAATCCGGTTAGATCAATATTTATGCGATTTTCTTTATGGGATTAATATTAGTTGATCTCATTAACTGAATCACATAGATAGATGATGCATATAGAGATATGATCATTGAACCGACTCATTGGATAATTCCTAATGGTTAGAATTACCATAAACTGTCAATAGGATATTCTCTTGAAGAATGTGATGTAAGAGTTTCCTTTGACCTGAGACCGTCATAGTAATTGACAAGTTATTTATTGTGCTTTGATACCAGACACCTATGACCCTAGGGCGATAGTTGAAAGGATATTTGGTACGATTAAATGCTTGTAGAATTAGTGATTGATCAAGATGGAATCTGTCAACTCTTGGTAAGGAGTTTAAGCTCCATGTTGTCATGAATTATAAATGACCAAACTAAGACCTTGGCTAGGGCAATTGAATGAAAGAAGAAATGAGTTTCTTAGGTCATTCAATGGTCGATTATATTTGACATGAACACATAGTTGGTCGCCTATTAAGATTTGACAGTTGAACCATATCCTAGGGTGATCCAGAGTTATAACGACAGAAGGAATTACTACATTATTCTTCTACGGGTTCTTAAGAGTAAATTGTATACTTCATGTTATCCGGTCATTAAGGAGTGTTGCTAGATGCCACCCTTGATTAGTATATTGATATGATCAATTTACTACCGGTCTAGTATTAAACCTATGGGGTCGCACACTAACGAGTGTTCTGATCTTTGCAAAAGGATTAATTAACTTATTATTTGATAATTGAATTAAAGAATTTAATTAGTCAAATAAATTTAGTTATTAGTCCAAATGAAAAATTATTATATTCTTTGCTAGCACAGAGGATATAATTAATATTGTGAATAAATTGAAGTTTTCTATTTGGAATAGAAAATTAAATTATTTCTCTTGGTTGAAATATATATGTGATATATATAACAAATATTTATATAAAATATTAGTGGAAGTTTTTTGATTGAATCCAATTTTGAATTGGATTGGCAAAGTGAACGTCCATAAAAGGGCTCGAGGCGACGTGATATCCTTTTAAGAATGAGATGTTATTTTCTATAGTAAAATACCAACAAGGATTTTAGAATCCAAATTGGAATTGAATATGCAAAGTCTATTTTCTCGGCAGTCACGTTACCCAAGAATGGGAATTTCGATTTTTCCTTTAAAATTCCATAAGGTTTATTTAAAATAAACTTTCACCTTAAGCAAATCATTACCTCAACCAAATAGGAAAAGGGTTTATAGGTGATGCTATATAAAGGGTGATGGAACAAAAATTTGCACAATTTTTTTCTTGAGAAGAAAACCCGCTTTTGTGAAAGTAAGAGTGCAATACAAAAGTCAAGAGAGAAAATACAATTACAAGAAAAGTGTTTCTTGTTATTTTATCTTTGAGTTGAGAATTTTGAGAAAATTTCAACACAATATTCTTCGTTCAATTTGTTCGCGGGTTTCATTGATCAAAGAGTTGATAGCAAGGATCGGTCTCGGTGTGGATACACATAGAGTCTTCGCACTATCGAAGAATTTGAAACGAGACTTTATTCACCAGGTACGTCTTAGATCCGATCTATTGACATGTAAATAAATTTTAAACATGAAAAGATCTGCCTAGGATTGTTATTGTCTTCCGCTGCGTGTTACGAGCACTTATACGCAATCCTTCATCAGATTCGTTCTTGTCCGCGACAGCTGTAGTTTCTTTTTTTTGCTTCCTCTCAGCTTCCCGTCCTGCGGCTTTTTACATTTCAGCTCTTTCTGCCTCCAGCCTATTCTGCATCTGATGGAATAAAATTTATTATTACCCACAAGGACAAATTTCAATAAAAAACTACCGCTTCAATAATTTGCAGAATGATTAAAAATAACTAATTCAGACAATTCACTTGGTAGTAGATGCAATGTGAGAGGAGACAGATAGGCAGCTAGATTTCATAGGAAAGCCAAGGATTCTGAACCTAGGGAATGTTGTGAGGTCCACACCTCACCAACTAAAAGAAGAAGATTGAAAGAATTGGACAAAATAGGCTGCTTGAATGCATATGGGCGGCTGAAGATTTCAATTTGCAATTGTGTTGTTAAGTGGTTGGCAAATTTGCCTATAAATAAAGATGATTCCCTCTCAGTTAAGACACACCAAAATAAGAGAGAAACAATAGAAGTTAGAGAGAGTAATCCACAGATTGTTGTCTGTGAGATAACTAGTGAGTGGTAGTAATATTGTAGTGAGGTGTTTTATATAAAGAGTGTTATTTCTTTCAAAGTTGTAGTAGTCTCTTGACACTACTGAGTTGTAATATTATAGTGGTAATATTGCTACACTCGGATATTGTATTTTATCCCGCTAAAATATTTGGTGTCATTGTTCCTCTCTTGTGTTATTATTATTTGATGTGGATATTATTCCTGGGCGGGATTATTTATTTTATCCCAACAACGTGGTATTAGAGCCATGGCAAATAATGGTCCGCCATCTTTTCAGTACCCCCGTTTGACAAAAGATAATTATGAGAAATGGTGTCTACGTATGAAAGCCATCCTTAGCTCTCAGGATGTATGGGAAATCGTAGACAGAGGGTATGCAAAACCCGATAACGAGGAAGCTCTGCCCCAAAATAAAAAAGAGGTCTTGGCAAAGACAAGGAAGAAGGATCAACAAGCCCTCACGCTCATCCACCAATGTTTGGATGATGCCATGTTTGAGAAGGTGGCAGATGCTACCACCTCAAAGGAAGCTTGGGAGATTTTACAAAATTCTCTTCAAGGAGTTGACAAGGTGAAAAAGGTAAAACTTCAAACTCTAAGGGCTGATTTTGAAGTTTTAAAAATGAAAGAATCCGAATGCATCTCGGATTATTTTTCAAAAGTGAAGGCTTTTGTAAATCAACTAAGAAGATACGGAGAGGACATAGAAGATGTCCATGTGGTAGAAAAGATCCTTCGCACTTTAACACCTAAATTTGATTTTGTGGTGTGTGCTATTGAGGAGTCTAAAGATTTAGACTCTATGATGGTGGAGCAATTGAAAGGTTCTTTACAGGCCCACGAAGAAAAGATCAAAAGGAGATAAGAAGTGTCATTGGAGCAACTTCTTAAAACTCAGGCATCCTTCAAGGATTATGGAGGTGAAACAAGCTATCGAGGAAACGGAAGAGGACGAGGTCGAGGTCGAGGAGGTCATGGAAGAGAAAGAAGTAATGGTAACAACTTCAACAATGAAGTTAAAATCCACCAAACATTCAGAGGTCGTGGTCGTGGACAAAGAGGAGGAAGAGGACGTGGATACTACCAAGAAAATAATGGACAAAGGTATGACAAATCAAAAATTGAATGTTATAATTGTCATAAATTTGGCCATTACTCTTGGGAATATCGTAGCAATGTTGAAGAAAAGGCTAACCTTGTTGACGACAAGAAAGAAGAAAATAAGTCAACGTTGTTGATGGCACTCAAGGAAGAAGACAGAGATGATTGCAGCTCGTGATATTTGGACAATGGAGCAAGCAATCATATGTGTGGGTGCAAAGAGAAGTTTGTGGAGATCAATAAAATAGTGAGAGGTAATGTGTCCTTTGGAGATACCTCAAAGGTTCAAATCGAAGGGATAGGTACGATTCTGATCTCCTGTAAAGATGGTAGTCACAAGTTAATTCAAGATGTTTATTATGTGCCAAAATTAAAAAGTAATATTTTAAGTTTGGGCCAACTTCTTGAAAAGGAATATGACATCCACATGAAAAATATGCATCTTTGGCTTAGAGATTCAAGTGGAATTCTAATTGCTAAAGTGCATATGGCAAAGAATAGATTGTTTTCTCTGAATCTTAAAACAATTGATGCAAAGTGTTTGAAGGCTAATGTGCAAGATGAATCATGGTGTTGGCACATGCGATTTGGGCACTTAAATTTTGAAACGCTTTAATCAAGGGGAGAAAAGAACATGGTGCATGGGATACTATCAATCAACCATCCAAATCAATTGTGTGAAGCTTATCTTCTTGGAAAACATGCAAGGAAGAGTTTTCCAAAGGAGGCCATGTCAAGATCAACCAAGCCGCTCCAGCTTGTCCACACTGATGTGTGTGGACCAATCAATCCACCTTATTTTGGTAAAAGAAAATACTTTCTGCTTTTCATTGATGATTTTAGTAGAAAGACTTGGGTTTATTTTTTGAACCAAAAATCTGAAGCTTTTGTTGCTTTTAAAAATTTCAAAGTACTTGTAGAGAAAGAAAGTGGCTATGAAATTAAAGCTCTAAGGTCCGATAGAGGAGGGGAATTCACCTCAAACAAATTTAATGACTTCTGTCAACTTCATGGAATTCGTCTCCCTCTAACGGTACCTTATTTACCTCAACAAAATGGTGTTGCAGAGAGAAAGAATCGAACGATTCTTAATATGGCTAGATGTATGTTGAAAGCTAAAAGTATGCCTAAGGAATTTTGGGCAGAAGCTGTTTCTTGTGCAGTTTATTTGAATAATAGGTCTCCAACAAGAAATGTTAGAGATCAAACCCCTCAAGAAGCATGGAGTGGAAGAAAGCCAAGTGTCAAGTACTTAAGAATCTTTGGGAGCATAGCCTATGCTCATGTGCCACATCAAGGGAGAGCAAAGCTTGACGATCGAAGTGTCAAGCATGTGTTTGTTGGCTATGATACGAGTTCAAAAGGCTACAAGCTATACAACCCAAGCAGTGGTAAGGTGGTGGTAAGTCGTGATGTTGAATTTGATGAAGAACTGGCATAGAATTGGGAAGCTGAGGAAGAAACTTCATATGATTTTCTTCCATACTTTTGGTGATGAAGAAGAACCGGAGACCGTGGAACCTATGTAGGACACAACTCCACTTTCTTCTCCAACAAATGTTGCATCTCCCTCTTCTCAAGAAAGTTCAAATGAACAGCCGCAAAGGACAAGGAGCATTCAAGAGATCTATGATGACACTGAAGAAGTTACTAATTTTGATTTTTTATATTGTCTCTTTGCTGACAGTGAACCAATGAACTTTGATGAAGCTGTTACAGACAAAAGGTGGAGACAAGCCATGGAGGAGGAGATCAAGTCAATAGAGAAGAATAACACTTGGGATTTAACAACTCTTCCCAAGAGTCATCGAGCAATTGGAGTGAAATGGGTATACAAAATAAAGAAGAATGCTGATGGAGATGTGGAGAAATACAAGGCACGACTTGTGGCTAAAGGCTATAAGCAAAGGCAAGGCATTGACTATGAAGAAGTCTATGCATATGTTGCCTACATAGAGACGATTCGTCTGCTGATCTCTTTGGCGGCACAAATGAAGTGGAAGATACATCAACTAGATGTCAAGTCGGCCTTCTTGAATGGCTATCTTGAAGAAGAAGTCTATGTTGAACAACCATTGGGCTTCGTGGTCAAAAACCATGAAGATAAAGTGTTTCGGTTGAAGAAAGTTTTATATGGATTAAAGCAAGCCCTATGAGCATGGAATAGTTGCATCGACAAGTATTTTCAAGACAATGGGTTTACTCGTTGTCTCCATGAATATGCTCTTTACCTTAAAGTTCATACTAATGGAGATATCTTACTTGTTTGTCTTTATGTTGATGATCTTATTTTCACGGGTAATAACCCAAGTTTGTTTGAAGCTTTCAAGAAAGATATGTCCCGTGAGTTTGAGATGACAGATGTAGGGCTCATGTCATACTACTTGGGCCTAGAAGTGAAACAGATGGAGGATGGAATTTTTATCTCTCAAGAAAGCTATACAAAGGAGATATTGAAGAAATTCAACATGCTCGATTACAACCCCGTGAACACACCGATGGAAAGTGGGACAAAATTGTCCAAGTTTGATGAAGGAGAAAAAATGGATCCCACATTCTTCAAAAGTCTTGTGGGAAGTTTGAGGTACTTGGCTTGTACCAGGCCAGATATACTCTTTGCAGTTGGAGTAGTTAGCCGGTTCATGGAGGCTCCTACCTCTACTCACTTGAAGGTCACTAGAAGAATTCTTCGCTACCTAAAAGGTACGATTGACTTTGGGCTATTTTATTCTTCTTCTAGTGATTTCAGTATTATGAGATTTTGTGATAGTGATTATGCGGGAGATATTGATGATAGAAAAAGTACAACTGGTTTTGTATTTCTCTTGGGTGATTCTGTTATTTCTTGGAGTTCAAAGAAACAGTTCATTGTTACTCTCTCGACTTGTGAAGCCGAATATATAGCAGCAACATCATGTACCTGTCATGCTATTTGGCTAAGGAGATTATTGAAGGAGCTCAATTTGCCACAAATGGAAGCTACAGAGATTTGTATTGATAACAAATCAGCGCAGGCACTCGCAAAGAATCCAGTGTATCATGATCGAAGCAAGCATATAGATACAAGGTATCACTTCATCAGAGAATGCATTGCGAAGAAGGAAGTCGAGCTCAAATATGTGAAGTGTCATGATCAAGTTGCAGATATCTTCACAAAGCCTCTCAAGTTTGAAGATTTTCAGAGATTGAGAACAAGACTTGGACTGAAGAAAAAAAAATCAAAATTAAGGGAGAGATTTGTGAGGTCCACACCTCACCAACCAAAAGAAGAAGATTGAAAAAATTGGATAAAATAGGTTGATTGAATGCATATGGGCGGCTGAAGATTTCAATTTGCAATTTGCAATGCAATAAGTCAAATTTGTATTGCTAAGTGGTTGGCAAATTTGCCTATAAATAAATATGATTCCCTCTCAGTTAAGACACACCAAAATAAGAGAGAAACAATAGAAGTTAAAGAGAATAATCCACAGATTGTTGTCTGTGAGATAACTAGTGAGTGGTAGTAATATTGTAGTGAGGTGTTTTATATAAAGAGTGTTATTTCTTTCAAAGTTGTAGTAGTCTCTTGACACTACTGAGTTGTAATATTATAGTGGTAATATTGCTACACTCGGATATTGTATTTTATCCCGCTAAAATATTTGGTGTCATTGTTACTCTCTTGTGTTATTATTATTTGTTGTGAATATTATTTCTGGGCGGGATTATTTATTTTATCCCAACAAATGTGAGCATTGGCACTTGTAGATGTATGCTACAGAGAGGAAAAAAGCAGTTTCAATAATTATTAAGCTAGTTCCCCAATACTCGGAAGAAATGGTTCAAGTATACTGTTATTCAAATAGGTAAATACTTCAAGAATACTAATACATAAGAGATTTCCTAAAGATGAAATGCAGGAAGGCTACATAAACTTATGCTAGTCAACTGCTATAATGTCTCAACATAAAACCCAGCAGACACATGGAAAAATGGAAAAGGATGCGTCCCAATTGACAGCATCATGATCTTTTACAATTCAAGTGTCCGCTTGTATTTAGATTTGGTGGCAGCATATCCCTCTTTTTAATAGCAAGGCATGAACCGCGTAGCCCTCCTGAACCTTGGAACTTTCCTGTAGCATACAAAACAATATAAGTACATGTGATTCGTCCACTTGGAACTGTCAAAGCCTGAGATAATCAACTGAATCAAACACTCACCCGGTGTATAAGGCCTTCTGAATCCGTAAGCCGTATAAGGATTGAAGCGCCTACCACGAAACTGTTTCATCCCTGGAACATTACTTCTCTTGGGATAAATGAAATTTTGAATATTGACGCGCCCTTGTTCATCCAAATAATTACCTACTTCCTATATAATATTTGAAATTTATTTACCAAAATTATTTTAATTTTGTATATTACCCGTCCTAAATAAGGATTACTTATAAATTACTAGGTAAGTGAAGCCCGGCTTGCGCACCGGCCCAACATAATACTTATAAATGTATTCAAATCTTTCTTTCAGGTTAACAATAAATTAGTTTGATTCAGTTTAGTTGATTTTATTTTGAATATTTTTTTGGCGTTCCCAGTCATAAACTCCTTTTCTACTTCTAACATCGAATTCTAAAATTAACAAATGCGGATTTTAAAAAAAAAATCTCAATGATGTAAACAAAAAAGTTTTTTCTTTTATAAATATTTTAGTGAAATTTTTTTTTATTTCATTTCCTTTAGTGAATCATGTGGCTCGTGATTCTTGGAGTAACTTTTTCAGTTGACAGTATTCAAAGATGATACCAAGTCTACCATAAGATTTAAACAAAAGTATATGTGCCATCACTTATATACACGTGATAGTTTTTCCTTAAAATCGAAAGGATAATACAGTAAACTCATATGAAAGTTAATAAATCAGCTACAATAAATCATACATGCTAGTCAATGAAAATGCATAGTCTGGAGTAAGACGATCCAAGGATAGTAAAACTATCAGGTGTTTATTATAAAATGTCAATATATTACAATTTGATCAATTCAAATATAGGTATTGTAATATCATTAATAACAAAATTATTTGATTAACACTAATAATTTTACAAAATTATTTCTCTTAACATTACCTATTCATTGGTGGTGCAGTTTTTTTTACAAGCATTATCTAATGCCACAGTGTATTTAATGTGTTATTTCAAGTGAAATAATGAATTTTACTTGCAAATTTTTAAAATTTGTTTCTGGTTATTAATATAAAATCCAAAGTGATACAAAATTTCGTCAGAAAGTTAATATTATTGAGAATAATTTAGTACTACCAAATCAAATAGATTTTCTCGATTAATTTCCAAAAAAAAAAGAAAAGTTAAAGAGGTAATCCTACAACTTCCTAATATATTTGACTGATGGATAATTAATTAAAAGAAGATTGGGGCCAAAAAGTCATCAAAATTATAGGTATAAAAGTTTTTATCGACCTGCTCAATTTATTGCACTATTAGACGGTCAGTTTTGTTTTTCTGGGGTTTTCCTTTGTTAATCGAACCTTTTGTTTGAATCTGCACGCGTTTACTATTCTTGATTTTATTTTTAAAATCCGGACTTATACTGAATTTAAATTATTTAAATTCTGTAAAGTTGTTGGCCTGTGATTTTCTATTTTCATCATTTGGGGTGGTGTGGAATAGCGATTGGTGGTTTTGGAAAAGGATTTGTATTTATATGCTTATCTTTTTGAAATGAGGGATACAAACATATTCTCAATGCGAAAATTTGGAATTATTCAAATGCTTTTGTACAAATTTTGGTACGAGGCATGGTTCGGGTAATTAGGAAGCTTTTAGACCTGGTTGACTTTGGCGGACCAAAATGGCTTATCATATGAATTTGAGAAATTTTCAAAAAATACTATCTTTTAGTAGTAATTAGCCATTTATAGATATCATTTGCTATATTACGGATTATAGATACCTTTTTCTGTGGTTATAAGATGTATTTGATGTATTTAAGCTATTATATTCATGACTACAACAGCAAAAATAGGCGTGAATCAGGGAAGTCCAGCTAATCAGTTGTTGTATTCGAGTGTATTCGACTGTATTCATGGAGTGAAATATGCGGTTACAACTGGATAGATTATTGTATTCAACTGTATTGACGGCGTGAAATAGGGGATTACACTGTTTTTAAAACGGAAAGTGAATCAATTAACATAATAGACTCTTAATATAACTCAACAAACTCAATTATAACACACAAATTTTGTATTTTCAGTTATAAAAAAGATTCTTCGCCGAAAAATATCCCAAAAACATAGCAATCTTCAAAGAAATTATATAATACATCTGAATACATAAATTATATTAATTAAAAAAACATATGAATGCATTCATGGCATATAGCGAGATAGTGAATACAATGAAATACATAGAATACAACGGGATATATTGAAATACAATGAAAAAAAAGACAGTGAATACAATAAAATACATGGAATACAACGAGATACATTGAATTACAATGAAAAAAAGACATTGAAATATATTAACATAAAATCAATTAAATGTCGAGCAGCATACATTGATCTTCCTCAATTTGAATGAGTACTTAGGAAAAAGATGGGATTATGAACTTGGTATACGGTCTTTACTTTCTGCTGAAAAAGGATAATCTTGAACTGAGGACAGGAAATCAGGAAATCTCCTCTCTTTGACATTCAACTGAAAGCTAAAATCTCTGAATTCTCTAAGAGGAGGAACCCCGAAAACATCATGAGTTTTCTGTTTCTTGGATGTAATAAACCAATTTTCCCTATCAATTTCTTCGTTGATCCCTTTCTTGTTTGTTTTCCGTTTCACAGTCATCTTCTTTCTCTTCTTCATGCACATCGAATTGTATGCGGCAATTTATACTCCCAAAACCCTTAAATCATAGTAACAGCAACTTCAGAAAAAGTATCATGCGAACTAAACAATTCGAAATCAGCATCTCTGAAGTGGGCTTTGCACAAATCCGATGGAAGGAGGAGGAGATCGGAAATTTTAATGGGATGGGGGAAGAGAATGAGATGTATCAAAGTAAAGAGAGAAAGAAAATGGTGTAAATAATTAGCGTATTTAGTGGCTTAGGGCTAGGAGGTAACCAAAATTAAATATTTTGCTATAAACCTTAAAAGATATTTATAGAATATAATTTTTTTAAATGGTATTTATTTAAAATAAATAAGGTGTTAACCTTTGCTATAAGAGGTAAAAATTCAACCTTTGCTATAGGAGGTAAAAATTTCTATTATTTTTCCAAAGGTGGCTTATCTGTGTAATCAGTGAGATGCATGGTTTAATTAAAGGTAAAATATATTAAAAGAGAAATCTTTTGTAATGAGTGTAACTTCTGTAATGAAAAGTACTATCCATTGTTACCAAATATAAGCTAATTCAAACATTAGCTAAATGTCTCTACAAAGATTGCTTCTATGCAGTACTAATATAACCATTATAAAAGTATTGTTAAGGGTTATTCCTTGTTAAATCTGCTATCGAATAAAAAGAAGTAAAGTTTTCACAAGTCAATTGTGTTGCCTAAACTAAAAATAATATTTTGACATATCATAGTAGTTGAATTTCATGAGACCAGGAGATATTTTTGAATCCCAACTCCAGAGTCAGATTCATCGTCGCGCTATATACATATTGTGCAAAATGCAAGAGTTCATCTCATGCCTCCTGTTTAATTTTTCAATTGCATATATATATATTCTCATGCTTGACTAAAATTTTCATGCTTGTATACATATTCTCATGCTTTCCCCCTTAGGCAAAAGATATGAAACTAACAAAATTGATTCTTCTGGCAAGGCTTGGCAGAGATGAAAGGAATTAGTTAGCATTGTAGTTGACAATCAAATTATGGCAGCCAAACCTCATAAATATATCTCATCTGTTTCTTTCAAAATGTTTCCTAGGAACTCAGTGAAATAATTGTGCTCTTCTAGCTCGCATTTGAGTTTGATGGTAACTTGTTACATTAAATGGTTCATGCATAATGCATAATCCAAACTTCTTTCTGGTTTTAGGGTTAGGCTTGAGTCCATAATTACTGTATGTTACATTTAGCATGTAGCGATCTTGTGTGGAAGTTGGATATCAACGACTTTGTTTGAGCAGATTATATTCTCTTATGTGAATATATCGTTGACATGCCTAACTCATATATATAACAGAGCGGAAGACAATGCATTGACAAGCTACTAGAGGCCACCTTAGTGCCTACAACAGTAGCAACATGTTTGATGCTTGGTCCAAGATAATGAAAAGTTGGATGGATAGTGAAAACAGTGAATCATGTTGCTAAATACTCTTAAAATCACATTCTTGTATGTAGACAAAAAGTCCTGACAATATATAATAATGACGATTAAAAAGCATCCTAGCAAAACGTGTTAAGTGTGCGAAGACAAATTCCATGACTACCTAGATATCACGACCCGGATTTCCCAATCTCGGGGGTCGTGATGGCGCCTACTAATAGGAGCTAGGCAAGCCAAACCTTAACTACTTGCTACGCTTCCATACTGCTTCATTTTAACAAACACAAGGCGATAACATTACAACAGCGGAACTTTAAATAATTTAGCGGAAGGCAACAATTAAATATCTTAAATCTACGACTATTACAACTTTTAAAACCTCAAATACCCAAAACCTGGTGTCACAGTTTCACAGACTGTCTAAGAGTCACTACATACAAGGTCTGAAGAAATACAATGCACTATTTCTTAACAAAAGGAAATGAAATAGGAAGTAGAGATAGAGGGAGACGCCAGGGCCTGCGGACGCCTGCAGGTCTACCTTGGGTCTCCGGGTGGACTGAAGGAAGCACTCCAACTACTGTCCGAAAGCTGCTCCGGGATCTGAACACAGTGCAGAGTGTAGTATCAGCACAACCGACCCCATGTGCTGGTAAGTGTCTAGCCTAACCTCGGCGAAATAGTGACGAGGTTAGGACCAGACTATCAAATAAACCTGTGCAGTTCAAATGTATATACAGCGGAAAAAAAATACAAAAAATAATCGTCAATGTGGGAGAGGGAAACATGTTGTGGGGGAGATAACAGTTCCGAATAAAAAACATCAAGTAAGGAAAGAAACAACATAACTTGAATATCAATAAAGAATCAGAAATCAACAATTTGCACAGCATCACCCTTCGTGCTTTTACTCTCGTCCTCTCCAAAGCAATTTTATAATAAAAATGTGCACGACATCACCTTTCGTGCTTTTACTTTCGTCCTCACCAAATCAATCACATAATAAAGATGTGCACGACACCACCCTTCGTGCCTTTACTCTCTTTCCTCACCATATAATCAATAAAAGTCGGTACGGAATGGTACATCGTATGGCACGACATTACCCTTCGTGTTTTACACTCTTTCCTCACAATAGCAAATAATGCACGGCATCACCCTTCGTGCTTTAACACTCTTCCTCACCCCAAACAACAATCACAAGGCAAATAGGGTAAGGAAATAAAGGAAATTTGCAATAAGAATCCCGGCAAGGGAACAACAAGTCACCAATTAAGTCCTGGTAAGGGAACAACAATTAAACAATTAAATCACGACAAGGGAACAACAATTCGACAATTAAATCCTGACAAGGGAACAACAAATAAATCAACAATAGCCCAGCAAGGGTGACAACATAATGATCTCTTCTCTTTTTCAATTTTACTTCACAATTCACTTCAGTTTACAACTCGAGCCAATGCTCTAGAGGTTCGATTATCACTTATACTTTCACAACTCGAGCCAATGCTCTAAAAGTTCAAAGGTTACAATTCCTTCCACAAACTATCCACAACACTTAGAAATCTTCACCAAGGCATGAACAATACAACGAAATTAGGAAAAATCACAATATAAGAACCACAGTCATGCTTGACACCAATGTATAGATACTCGTCACCATGTCTATACATCGTACTCGACAAGAAGCAAATAGAAAATAGGACACAACTCCTAATCCTTCAAGATAAGGTTAGACCAAACACATACCTTGATGCAACGAACACAATTCAAGCCTTAACTACCGCTTTACCTCTTGTTTCCACCTCCAATTCGCTCGTATCTAGTCACAAGCAACTTAATTACATCAATAAATGCTAAATGAATCAATTTGAATGCATGAAAATAGGTTTTCTAAAGTTTTTCCCAAAAAGTCAAAAATCGCCCCGGGCCCACATGGTCAAAACCCAAGGTTCGAACCAAAATTCGATTACCCATTCCCCCACGAACCCAAATATATAATTTGTTTTGAAATCGGATCTCAAATCGAGGTCCAAATTCCCAAAATTTGAAAAACCTAGGTTCTACCCAAAACACCCAATTTCCCCCATAAAAATAATTGATTTGAAGTTGAAATCATGTTAAAAGATATTAATGATTGAAGAAAACTAGTTAAAACGACTTACAATTGATTTGGAGAAGAAAGGTTGTTTGAAAAATTGCCTCTTATGTTTTTCGGGTTTTTGAAAAGTGTAAAATAACTGAAAATCTCGTCTATTTATACCCCCCTAAGACCCTTTCCGCGGACCGCATAAAAAGGATTGCGGCCGCGGAGCTCCACCGCGGATCGCAAGAAATCGAGCGCGGCAGCGGAGGCTTGGCCTTGCTCACCGCGGACCGCACAAATCTCACCGCGGTCGCGGAGTCCCCACCGCGGCCGCGAAGCTTCCACCGCGGACCACAAGACTTGGCTTCAGAGACCTGCGACTTCTCTGAATCTACAACTTTTTCCTAAGTGTAAAAACATCCTGAAACTCACCCGAGCCCTCGGGGCTCCAAACCAAATGTCGTACTAACTCAAAAATAACATATGAACTTACTTGTGTAATCAAATCATCAAAATAACCTCATGAACATCAAATTAAATCTCGAGATCAATGAAATTTTCTCAAAACTTCTTTAAACATAAATTTTGCAATTTAAGTCCGAATCACGTCACATGACATCCGTTTTTCATCAAATTCCACAGAAATGTCTTAAATCATATATAAAACCTGTACCGGGCGCCAGAACCAAAATACGGGCCCGATACTATCATGTTCTAATCAAATTTCGTTTCAAATTTCTTTAAACAATTCCAGAAAACAATTTCCTTTAAAAATTCATTTCTCGGGCTTGGGACCTCGGAATTCGATTTCGAGAATACGCCCAAGTCCCATATTTTCCTACGGACCCTCCGGGACTGTCAAATCACGGGTCTGGGTCTGTTTATCCAAAATGTTGACCGAAGTCAAATTAGCTCATTTTATAATCAAAACTTATCATTTTTCACAGATTATCATGTTTAAGATTTCCGGCTACGTGCCCGGACTGCACACACAAATCGAGGTGACTCTAAATGAGGTTTTCAAGGCCTCAGAACATGGAAGTTTCGTTTTAAAACAAGTGATGACCTTTTGGGTCATCACATTCTCCACCTCTAAAATAATCGTTCGTCCTCGAACGGACAGAAGAAGGAAGTACCCGAGTCGGGAAAAAGATGGGGATAACGGCTCCACATATCGGACTCGGACCCCCAGGTCGATGCCTCAGGAGGCTGACCTCTCTACTGAACACGAACAGAAGGAAAACTCTTTGACCTCAACTGACGAACCTACCGGTCTAGAATAACTACTGGCTCCTCCTCATAAGACAAGTCCTTGTCCAACTGGACAGTGCTGAAATCTAACACGTGAGATGGATCGCCGTGATATTTTCGGAGCATGGACACATGAAACACTGTATGCACGGCTGATAAGCTCGGTGGCAATGCAAGTCTATAAGCCATCTCTCCCACTCGATCAAGAATCTCAAACGGACCGATGAACCTAAGGTTAAGCTTGCCCTTCTTCCCAAATCTCATCACGCCCTTCATAGGCGACACTCGGAGCAATACCCGCTCTCCAACCATAAAAGCCACATCTCGAACCTTGCGGTTTGCATAATTCTTTTGCCTGGACTGAGCTGTACGAAGCCTATCCTAAATAATCCTGACCTTGTCCAAAGCCTCCTGAACCAGATCCGTACCCAACAATCGAGCCTCTCCCGGATCAATCCATCCAACTGGAGATTGACACCGCCTACCATATAAAGCCTCATAAGGAGCCATCTGGATACTCGACTCATAACTGTTGTTATAGGCAAACTCTGCTAAAGACAAAAACTGATCCCACGAGCCTCCAAAGTCAATGACACAAGCTCGGAGCATATCCTCCAAAATCTGAATAGTCCGCCCGGACTGCCCGTCCATCTGAGGATGAAATGCTGTGCTCAACTCAACCTGGGTGCCCAACTCTCACTGAACTGCTCTCCAGAAACGCGAGGTAAACTGCGTACCTCAGTCCCAAATGATAGATACAGGCATACCATGAAGGTGAATAATTTTCCGGATATAGATCTCAGCTAACCTCTCGGATGAATAGGAGACTGCCACAGGAATGAAATGCGCTGACTTAGTCAGCCTATCAACAATGACCCATACTGCGTCGAACTTCCTCCGAGTCTACGGGAGTCCAACAACGAAATTCATAGTGATCCGCTCCCACTTCCACTTGGGAAGCTCAATCCTCTAAAATAAACCACCAGGCCTCTGATGCTCGTACTTAACCTGCTGACAATTCAAATACCGAGCTATATATGCAATGATATCCTTCTTCATTCTAAGCCACCAATAATGCTGCCGCAAATCTTGATACATCTTCGCGACGCCCGGATGAATAGAGTACCGGGAGTTATGGGACTCATCTAGAATCAACTCTCAGAGCCCATCCACATTAGGCACACAAACTCGACCCTGCAATCTCAAAACCCCATCATCATCTAAGGTAACCTGCTTGGAACTTCCGCGCTGCACCGTGCCCTTCAGGACACACAAATGGAGATCATCATACTACTGATCACGGATACGCCCCAATAAAGAAGAACGAGCGACTGTGCAGGCCAATACACGACTAGGCTCTGAAATATCCAACCTCACAAACTGATTGGCCAAAGCCCGAACGTCCAAAGCAAGCGGTCTCTCACTGACCGGAATATAAGCAAGACTGCCCATACTAGATGACTTCCTACTCAATGCATCGGCCACCACATTGGCCTTTCCTGGATGATATAAGATAGTGATATCATAATCTTTCAACAACTCCAACCAGCTCTTCTGTCTCAAATTCAACTCCTTTTGCTTGAACAAATACTAAAGACTCTTGGGATCCGTGAACACCTCACATACCACGCCATACAGATAATGCCTCCAAATCTTTAATGCGTGAACAATGGCTGCCAACTCCAAGTCATGAATCGGATAATTCTTCTCATGAATCTTCAACTGCCGCGAAGCATAGGCAATGACCTTGCCATCCTGCATCAATACTGCACCAAGCCCAATACGAGATGCATCACAATAAACTGTATAAGGCACTGAACCTGTGGGCAAAACCAACACCGGTGTCGTAGTCAGAGCTGTCTTGAGCTTCTAAAAGCTCGCCTCACAATCGTCTGACCATCTAAACTGGGCACCCTTCTGGGTCAACCTGGTTATCGGAGCTGCGATAGATGTAAACCCCTCCACGAACTGACGATAGTAGCCTGCCAATCCCAAGAAACTCTAAATCTCTGTAGCTGATGCTGGTCTAGGCCAGTTCTTGACTGGCTCAATCTTCTTCGGATCAACCTGAATACCCTCTGTTGATATAACATGACCCAAAAATGCAACTGAACTCAACCAGAACTCACACTTCTAGAACTTAGCATATAATTGACTATCCCTTAAGGTCAGAAAAACCACTCTAAGATGTTGCTCGTGCTCCTCCCGGCTGCGAGAATATATCAAAATATCACCAATGAAGACTATCATGAACGAGTCCAAATAAGGCCTGAACACTCGGTTCATCAAATCCATAAAAGTTGCTAGGACATTGGTCAACCCAAATGACATGACCAGTAACTCATAATGCCCGTACCGAGCGCGGAAAGCTGTTTTAGGGACATCGGATGCCCTAATTCTCAACTGATGGTAGCCACATCTCAAATCAATCTTTGAAAACACCTTGGCACCCTGAAGCTAATCAAACAAATCATCGATCCTCAACAATGGATACTTATTCTTGATTGTAACCTTGTTCAACTCACGGTAATCAATACACATTCTCATTGATCCGTCTTTCTTCTTAACAAACAACACTGGCGTACCCCAAGGCGAAACACTAGGTCTAATGAAACCCTTCTCAAACAAGTCTTGCAAATTTTCCTTCAACTCTTTCAACTTCGACGGGGCCATACAATACGTCGGGATAGAAATGGGCTGAGTACCCGGAGCCAAATCAATGCAAAAGTCAATATCCCTATCGGGTGGCATACCCGGTAGGTCCGAAGGGAAAACATCAGGAAACTCTCAAACAATAGGCACAGAATCAATAGAAGGGACCTTAGCACTAGAATCACGAACATATGCCAAATAGCCCAAACACCCCTTCTCGACCATACGCCGAGCCTTCACATACGAGATAACACTGCAGGTAGAATGACCAGGAGTTCCTCTCCACTCTAAACGGGGCAAATCCGGTAAGGCTAAGGTCACCGTCTTGGCATGACAGTCCAAGATAGCGTGGTAAGGTGATAACCAGTCCATCCCCAATATAACATCGAAATCGACCATGTCTAGAAACAACAAATCCATGTCTAGAAACAACAAATCCACATGAGTCTCAAGACCCCCAATCACCACAATACAAGAATGATGGACTCGATCTACCAAAATAGAATCACCCACCGGTGTAGACACATAAATACGAATATTCAACAAATCACTAGGCATGACCAGATATAGTGCAAAATAAGATGACACATACGAGTAGGTAGACCCTGGATCAAATAACACTAAAGCATCTCTATCACAAACCAGAATAGTACCTATAATGACTGCATCTGAAGCCTCAGCCTCAGGCCTGGCTGGAAGGGCGTAACATAGAGGCTGGCCCCCACCACCCTAAACTACATCTCTGGGACGGCCTGCAGTTGGCTGGCCTCCCCCTCTAGCGGCCTGAGCTCCACCTCTAGTACCTCTACCTCCACCTCTAGCACCTCTACCCCCACCTCTAGCTGGATGGGCGGGCTGTGGAACACCTGGTGCCTGTACCATAGCACGAGAACCCTGATGCTGAGAGCTACTCAATGCTCGAGGGCAAAACCTGGCAATATGACCCGGATCACCACATGTGTAATAAGCCCTCGGCTATTGAGAGTGCTGGCCATGACGACCTGAATGACCACTCCAAAAACTCTGAAGTGGCGGTGCACTGATAGGAGCAGGTGGTGCACTATAAAACTACTGATTGGGATACTGCATCTGGGGACCACGACCACCTGAAGTACCATGAGAAACCTGGAGCGCTGACTGAAAGGGCCTAGGAGGATGGCCTCTACCAAACGAATCTCGACCTCCAGATGAGGTACCACTAAATCGGCCTGAATGATGGGGCCTCTTGTCTGACCCATGACTGCCTCCCTATGACAGAACCATCTCAACTCTACGGGCCACATTAGCCGCCTCCTGAAAAATAATCTCACTCCCAGCCTCTCTAGTCATCTGAAGACGAATCGGCTGAATAAGACTGTCAATAAACCTCATCACCCTCTCTCTCTCAATGGAGAGCATGATGAGAGCATGGTGAGCTAAGTCGATGAACCTGGTCTCATACTGGGCAACAGTCATGGAACCCTGCTGGAGGCACTCAAACTTCCTCTAATAGGCATCTCTCTGAGTAATGGGGAGAAACATCTCTAGGAATAACACTATAAACTGCTCCCAAGTCAAGGCTGGCGATCTAGCTGGTTTCGCTAAGCAATAATCCCTCCACCAAGTCTTGGCAAATTCAGACAAGCGAAATGTAGCAAAATCGACCCCATTGTTCTCAATAATGCTCATGTTCCTGAGAACCTCGTGGCAGCTGTCTAGATAATCCTAGGGATCCTCAGTAGACGCACCGCTGAAAGTAGAAGTGAAGAGCTTGGTGAACCTATCCAATCTCCACAAGGCATCGGCGTACATAGCCGCTCCATTACCAGTCTGAGCTACCACACCCGGCTGTACTGCTCCAACTGGCTGAACCGCTAGAGTCTAAATCTGAGGAGCTACCTGCTCCGGAGTGTGAGTAGTAGGAGTCTGGGCCCCTCCTCCAGCCTGAGAGACGGCTGGTGCTATAGGAAGCAAGCTTGCCTGGGTGACACTCTCCATGAGGCCCACTAATCGGACCAGAGCATCCTGAAGAACTGGGGTAGCAATAAACCCCTCTGGGACTTGAGCTAGGCCCACCGGAACTGCTGGAGTCGGAACCTCCTCATCAAAATCAACCTAAGGCTCCATCATTGGGGCTGCTGCTCGGGGCTGAGATCTGCCCCTACCTCGGCCTCTAGCACGGCCTCAACCTCGCCCTCTGCCCCTCGTGGGAGTGGCTGCGGGAGGCTCAGGCTGCTGAGCGGAGGATGAGGAGGTGCGTGTTCTCGCCATCTACGAAAGAATAGAGTAGAAGTTCAATTAGCATTGACAAACAAAACCGCACAACGAGAAAGAACAAAGGTAAAGTTTTTCCTAACTCTGTAGCCTCTGGGGGATAAATACATACGTCTTCGTACCGATCCCTCAGACTCTACTAAGCTAGTCTGTGAACTGTGAGGCCCATGTAACCTAGAGCTCTGATACCAACTTGTCACGACCGGAATTTCCCAACCTCGGGGATCGCGATGGCGCCTACTATTGGAGCTAGGCAAGCCAAACATTAACTACTTGTTACGCTTCCATATTGCTTCATTTTAACAAACACAAGGCGATAACATGATAACAGAGGGACTTTAAATAATTTAGCGGAAGTCAACAATTAAATATCTTAAGTCTACCTCTATTACAACTTTTAAAACCTCAAATATCCAAAACCTGGTGTCACAGTGTCACAGACTGTCTAAGAGTCACTACATAGAAGGTCTGAAGAAATACAATGCACTGTTTCTGAACAAAAGTAAATGAAACAGGAAATAGAGATAGAGGGAGGCGACAGGGCCTGCGGACGCCTGCAGGTCTACCTTGGGTCTCCGCGTGGACTGAAGGAAGCACTCCAACTACTGTCCAAAAGCTGCTTCTGGATCTGCACACAGTCCAGAGTGTAGTATCAGTACAACCGACCCTATGTGCTGGTAAGCATCTAGCCTAACCTCAGCGAAATAGTGATGAGGCTAGGACCAGACTACCAAATAAACCTGTGCAGTTCAAATGTATATACAGCGGAAAAGAAATACAAAGAATAACCAGTCAGTGTGGGAAGGGGAAACATGTTGTGGGGGAGATAACAGTTCCGAATAAAAAATATCAAGTAAGGAAAGAAACAACATAACTCGAATATCAACAAAGAATCAGAAATCAACAATTTGCACGGTATCACCCTTCGTGCTTTTACTTTCATCTTCTCCAAAGCAATTTAATAATAAAAATGTGCACGGCATCACCCTTCGTGCTTTTACTTTCGTCCTCACCAAATCAAACACATAATAAAGATGTGCATGGCAACACCCTTCGTGCTTTTACTCTCTTTCCTCACCATATAATCAATGAAAATCGGTACGGAATGGTACACCATATGGCACGGCATCACCCTTCGTACTTTACACTCTTTCCTCACAATAACAAACAATGCACGGCATCACTCTTCGTGCTTTAACACTCTTCCTCACCTAAACAACAATCACAAGGCAAATAGGGTAAGGAAATAAAGGAAATTTGCAATAAGAATCCCGGCAAGGGAACAACAAGTCACCAATTAAGTTCCGGCAAGGGAACAACAATTAAACAATTAAATCACGACAAGGGAACAACATTTAAATAATTAAATCCCGACAAGGGAACAACAATTAGACAATTAAATCCCGACAAGGGAACAACAAATAAATCAACAATAGCCCAGCAAGGGTGACAACATAATAATCTCTTCTCTTTCTCAATTTTACTTCACAATTCACTTCACTTCATAACTCGAGCCAATGCTCTAGAGGTTCGAATATCAGTTATACTTTCACAACTCGAGCCAATGCTCTAAAAGTTCAAAGGTTACAATTCCTTCCACAAACTATCCACAACACTTAGAAATCTTCACCAAGGTATGAACAATATAACAAAATTTGGAAAAATCACAATATAAGACCCACAGTCATGCTTGAAACCAACGTATAGATACTCGTTACCATGCCTATACATCATACTCGACAAGAAGCAAATAGCAAATAGGACACAACTCCTAATCCCTCAAGCTAAGGTTAGACCAAACACTTACTTTGATGCAACAAACACAATTCAAGCCTCAACTACCGCTTTACCTCTTGTTTCCACCGTCAATTCGCTCGTATCTAGTCACAAGTTATTTAATTACATCAATAAATGCTAAATGAATCGATTTGAATGCATGAAAATGAGTTTTCTAAAGTTTTTCCCAAAAAGTCAAAATTGCCCCCAGGCCCACGTGGTCAAAACCCGAGGTTCGAACCAAAACCCGATTACCCATTCCCCCACGAGCTCAAATATATAATTTGTTTTGAAATCGGACCTCAAATCGAGGTCAAAATCCCCAATTTTTGAAAAACCTAGGTTCTACCCAAAACACCCAATTTTTCCCATGAAAATAATTGATTTGAAGTTGAAATCATGTTAAAAGATATTAATGATTGAAGAAAACTAGTTAAAAACAACTTACAATTGATTTGGAGAAGAAAGGTTGTTTGAAAAATCGCCTCTTATGTTTTTGGGGTTTTTGAAAAGTGCAAAATAGCTGAAAATCTCGTCTATTTATACCCCTCTTAGACCCTCTCCGCAGACCGCATAAAAAGGATTGCGGCCATGGAGCTCCACCGCGGACCGCAAGAAATCGAGCGCGGCCGCAGAGGTTTGGCCTTGCTCACCGCGGGCCGCATAAATCCCACCGCGGTCGCGCAGTCCCCACCGCGGCCGCGAAACTTCCACCGTGGACCGCAAGACCTGGCTTCAGAGACCTGCAATTTCTCTGAATCTGCAACTTTTTCCTAAGTATAAAAACATTCTGAAACTCACCCGAGCCCTCGGTGCTCCAAACCAAATGTCATACTAACTCAAAAACAACATATGGACTTACTCGTGCAATCAAATCATCAAAATAACCTCATGAACATCAAATTAAATCTCGAAAGCAATGAAATTTTCTCAAAACTTCTTTAAACATAAATTTTGCAATTTAAGTTTGAATCACGTCACATGACATCCGTTTTTCACCAAATTCCACAGAAATGTCTTAAATCATATATAAGACCTGTACCGGGAGCCGGAACCAAAATACGGGCATGATACCATCATGTTCTAATCAAATTTCATTTCAAATTTTTTTAAACAATTCCAGAAAATAATTTCCTTTAAAAATTAATTTCTCGGGCTTGGGACCTCGGAATTCAATTTCGGGCATACGCCCAAGTCCCATATTTTCCTATGGACCCTCCGGGACCGTCAAATAACGGGTCTAGATCTGTTTACCCAAAACATTGACCGAAGTCAAATTAGCTCATTTTATAATCAAAACTTATCATTTTTCACAGATTATCATGTTTAAGCTTTCCAGCTACGCGCCCGGACTGCACACGCAAATCGAGTTGACTCTAAATGAGGTTTTTAAGGCCTCAGAACATGGAAGTTTTGTTTTAAAACAAGTGATGACCTTTTGGGTCATTACACTAGAGCATTATAAGAGCCTGTTTGGCCAAGCTTCTGGGAGGTTAAAACTACTTTTTTTCCTTAAAAAAGTACTTTTTAAAAATTTAAGTTGTTTGGCCAAGATGGAGAAGTACTTTTGGCCAAAAGCAAAACCAGTTTTTCTGCTTTTGGGAAGAAGCAAAAAATTCTAGCTTCTTCCAAGAAACAGAAGCAAAAAATTAATTTATTCAAGACAAAACTATTCTCGCCATAAATTTATATTTTCCAAATTATCCCTTACTAATTTAAGCCTTTTCATTTCTTTTTGTTTCTAGTTTCTACCATTCTTTTAAAATTAGAGATATTATATTGAGTATATGAATATATTGTAACTTTCCAAATTCTTTTTTGACTTTCTTGTGTTTGGTTTTTTCTTTGTGTAATGTGTTGTAACTTTCCAAATTATCTTTTTCTTTCATCACACTAAATCAAATTATCTACATTCTTCTTTGGATTATCAATTCTATTCCTACAGATAATTATTTATAATTTTTTTTATCTATATATTATTAAAAGAAGAAGAAAAAGCCTCCACATCAAGCCAAGTGACTGTCACAATAGGTCACTTGAAAATATAGGGCAAAGTTAGTTAGGTTAAGTAATAATTAGTTTCCTTTTGAATTTAAATTTAAAAAAAAATTAAATTAGTTGTTAATAATTAGTTACTCTTTTTGAATTTGAATTTAAACATACTTAACTTTTTTTTTAACGAAAACAATAATTTTTTATATATTTAAAATTATTTCCATTTTACGCTCAATGCCATCTTTCAAGTTTGACACTCAGAATCATCTTGTTACAACTACATGGCTATACATAATTTCATCTGACGATATTCTTCTACCAATAAGGAATTCAATTATTATGCTAATGAAGATATTACTGTAGAGATTGAGGAAGGAGATGGGCCTTCTGGTATTCCTTTAGAAACGCAAGGCAAGTCTTCTACTAATATGGAGGCGTTGTGTGATAGAATTAGAGATGGAATCATTGAGAAATATTATCATGTGTTTGCTTATTGTTTTATGGTGGATTATCAATATATAGTACTTTGTGGAATAAGACAATGTGGGTTGCTCTAGTGGTAAGCACCCTCCCCTTCCAACCAAGAGGTTGTGAGTTCGAGTCACCCAAGAGCAAGGTGGGGAATTCTTGGAGGGAAGGATGTCGAGGGTCTATTGGAAACAGCCTCTCTACCCTAGGGTAGGGGTAAGGCCTGCGTACATAATACCCTCTCCAGATCCCACTTGTGGGATTATACTGGGTTGTTGTTGTTGTTCTAGTACTTTATGGAATAAACTTCTAATTCATACTGAATAATGACAATAAGTAATTATACTAGATAATATTATATTATTTGGTATAATTATATATATTATATTGACTTAAATCTTTAATATGTATGCTTACTTTATGCTTTATATTTTAATTAAATAAAATAAAAATAATAAAAATCTCTTACAATAAATATATACATTCATTTTTCTCTTTAAAATAATTATAAGACCTTGGTATTATCCTTGAAAAAAGCACTTCTCAAAAAAGTACTTTTTAAAATAAGCAACTTTTGGCAGCTTGGCCAAACGGGCTCTAACTCTATTAACTAACATTTCAAATTCCAGAATCCTTCCAAGGGAAGCATACAATGAAATGATCAATGTGCATGCGGGCATGTTTAATAACCTTGATGTTTGCACATCCAGCTCAAATGAAACTCAGGAGTTGGCTGTTGCAGTCGGTTGAGATGACTTAATTTGGCAGTTTATTCTATCTATAGCAAAGTCATCTATTTTAGTTCATCAAGAATCAGAGCTTACTCTCTCGGAATGTCTAAGATGATGAGTGATCTGAGAATGAGGATTCCGTATAGGTACTTCCTAAACTCCATCTAAATGACAGACATGTTCAAATGGACTGTTGTTCTGTTGGGTTTTTAGCGTTTTCTTTACAGTTTTTTTTCCTCCTCCCCTCCCCTTTTCTGGGTCACTCAATTTGGTTCTAAAGGAGTGGTCACTGTTTATAGGATTTGAAATGAAGTGGGGAGGAGAGGGGGCTTCCGGGGGATTGTGTTCTGTGTGAGTAAAATATTTTTCTTACAAATATATAATTAATCTCAAGTTTTGGAGATTTTTCTTCTACTTTTGAACATTAATTTGGCTTTTCTATTCTTATTGATCTAAGATGAAATAGGTTGTTGAACTCCTACGAGCTAGGTATCTCCTTTTTGATGTGCGATACAGAGCGTATACTTTGGTTGTTATAGAGATCCATAAATAAAGAAGGCTTTAAAAGGAGCTTATAAGCCAAAAAATTTGTGAATATAGACTCTTGGAAGTTTGAACTCACGACACTACACTATGTTGTCTCACTGATCCTGTTGATTTGTCTGTTGATAGATATTTTATGAGCGAGTGTTTTAATCATAGGTGTTGATACAAGGGATAAGATCATATATGAGCTTAGAACTTCACATTTGCAGTAGAAGTATTGAAAAACTACAAAAGGGACCTAGAATTAATCTTCACTACAACATTCTGTTTAGGAGTCCGTCTGACTTTCTGTGAAGTGATTTCAACTATAATATTTATCGTTGACATGATTTGTAGTGACAGGTATCTGATAAAAGCATCAGATATATGACTGCAAGTGTAAAGCTGGATTAGGTCATTAGGCGGATGCTTCTTTTGTCTTCCTGGTAAGTGCCCGAAAGAATAAACTATCTTTTTGAGCTATATATGCTCTCTGGTAGTGGCGTAGCAATGTCATTTTTCCTTTACTGAGTGTAGGAGGAGCATATTGAACCATGGAAGAGTTGCTGGAAGTGATAATACAGGAACAAGAATCCACAAAATATGGTATGTATAGTTGTTTAACCAAAAATCTGAGTCTTTGGTCAAAGCTAAAAAGAAATTCGGGTTACTGATAATCAAGAGACAAAATAAAATACTTTTGAGAATGATGGTAAAACAGCAAATAGTTGTGTATTTCAATGAATTCTCAATAGTATTCCGTGTCCTTACAAATGATGATACTTCTTCCTTTTATAGATAATTCTAGGTAAAGGAATGAAGCCTCAGCTTTAATGATATAATTATGAGTAATAAATGATACTAAATAAGCCGTTATACAATCATTCCTATTAAATACCAATTTTTTAACGTATCAAGTATTTAATAATGAATTTGGACTCCTTTCTGTCATCAGATCTTTGTCTTTAATGCCTTCTAATCCGTTGGCTGTGAATAATTTAAATTGGTACGAGACTCGTATCTATACGTCGTCTCGTGCCTATTTAAATTCTTCTTCCCGTGGTTGTCTCCATCCGTACCTCTTAGTCAATTGTTGCACTTTGACCATTTAACTAAACCACGTGTCATGCCACATCATCTTTAATATAAACTCAGTTTTTTCCCAATACAGATAGTCCCCCCACTTTCCATTTATTTATCAATTAAATAACTGGGAAGTGGATCTTCATGAAAAAGGAATTTTTGCCACAATTAATGCTTATGACAGTATTAACGCCTCAGTAGTCTTTTCCATTTAATGTTCTGCCCATGTGTCATTTTCTGATTGATTCCGCTATTTACACCCTTTTTCGAGACTTATTCATTCTCACTATTCACGAAGTGATAACTGCCTTTATTATAGGCTTTCCATCATTACACTTCTAAGGTTGACGGTTCCCATTTTATACATAACTTTTTCTTCCTTTGTCTTCTTCACAAATCTTCAGCAAACACTTTCTTCTTTATTTTTACTTTCTTTCGACTCATTCTTCCTAACAATGTCTTCTTCAAACCCTAACCGTAAAAAAGTTCCAATTCTAGACCAATTCCCCAACGCCCCTGTTAGACACAGAAGAGGCGGAGGAGGTAGGCTTCGAACAGGGTTAGAATCTACTCGAGGCGGCTCCTCTGGTTCTTCTTCAAGGAGTTCTATCCCAAAGGCCCCTTCTTCTAAAAGTAGGGAAATTCTTGATTCTTCTCAAGAACCCTCAGTTGATGAAATAGTTCCCAGCGATTTGTCTTTTGAAAGTGACAAAACGTCTCTTCAAAAACAAATTGCAAATTTAGAAAAAGCCGATACTTACCCCACAATAGTAACCGAGCTTACAATCCCCACCATAAGAAAAGATTGTAACTGGAAGGATAGTCTCCGAATGTCAATTCCTTCCCCAAATCAAAGAATTTCCTCCTTTAGAAGTGGGTATTCTTCTGTTTATACTTACCCCTTCACTTTAGGTTTTAATCCTTCGATTGACCCAGTTATTCTTGATTTTTGCCGTTTCTTTACAATTTGTTTGGCCCAAATCGGTCCACTAGTGTGGAGAACAGTGGCTTGTTTGAGATACTTATCCTCCAAAGCCAATGTCAATTTCACTTTCTCTCACCTCATTCATCTGTACCATCCTAACTTAATACTCCATGGGGTTTTTACCTTAACTGCAAAAAGCAAAAAAGTTCTGGTAAATCCTGAAGATGACAAAGATCGTGGATGGTATAACCGTTATGTTGTTGTTCGTACGGTGGACTTGATTGGCGAAACAAATATTCCCTTCCCTGAGAAGTGGAATTTTGAACATAGGTTTCCTTTTATTTACCGTACCTACTTTTGAGAATTTCAAAAGAAATTTTGTTTTTAACCTCATCTCTTCTTGGTTTTTTTTAGCAACCATGGGAGATGTGGAACCTATTCCCAACTTTCGTGGTTGGGTAGACTCACTTTTGAAGATTGCTTCTAGGGAGTAGAGAACTTGGAAATCAATTTCTTTCTTACATGGCTGGAAAGTCAAAACACATGGTATCCCCCTTTTTATATGTTTTTTTTACATGTTAAGCATTTTTTCCTCAACTTTGATCATGTATATCCATCCTTTAATCAGGATTTGGAATTAGAGGAATGACGGCTGAAGTAGCTATGGCCATTCGCATGTCTGCGAATGCTGCTCTTGATTTGGATAAGGCTCGAGCCTTGCTGCCAAAAAGGAAAGCTATAAAGGAAAGTTCTGAAGAAGAAGAGGAGGGTACCTCCCTAATTACCAGGCCAAGGGTCAGGAGGCGAATAATTATTGATGATGAAATTGAAGACACTCCTGCTCGAACATCCACCACCGAGCCTGTTTTGATTCATTCTGACGAGGACACCGAACCAAGAGATAATAATGAGTCAATTCAGCATCTTTTTGATAGGAGTGGCGAGCTCGGCCCTGTTTTTGATGAATCTCCTCTTTCTTCATTTGTTCCTATTTCCTCCATTCCTCTGCCAACCGTAAGTATTTCTTTACCAGTTTTGACGACTTCCGTTCTTTTGCCAGTTTCTACCGCTCCTATGTCCGTTCCCTTGGCAGTTTCTACTGCACCTGCTTCCGCTCCTACGTAGGTTTCTACATCTTCTCCTTCTATTCCTGTTTCTACATCTTCTCCTTCCATTCCTTCCATTGCTCCTCTTCCCTCTGTTCATCGTACAGAGACGGGTTCTAGCAGTGGAAGTATGACTATGAGAAGTGTTACTCTGGAAGTTCCTGCCAATCATAGCCTCTTGAGGAAGACTGGTAGAGCCAATATTTGGCTCGAACCCCTAATTGGAGATATTGAGAAGAAGAAGATGGAGAGCCATAGCTGCTTAACTCTGATGAATGACATAGTTCATTCTACTTTGAAGGTATTTTTTCTCTTCTTACCAACAAGTTTTTTTTTAATTATCTTCAATCCCTCATTTCTATGAGTTGTCTCTGTAGGCTAACCTTATTGGCACAGAATTGATGGGAAGAATTTCCCTTCTGGAAAGAAAAGCCCGTGAGTCTGAAAAAACTGTCCACGAGGCCGAAGAAATAGCCAGGGGAGCCCAGCTTGAAGCAGCCAATTGGAATGAACAGTTTGAGAATGCTCAAGGGACCATAGAAGAGTTGCAAGAAAATAAAAACCTCATGGAGCAGCAAAACCATGGTTTGACTTCTGAACTGGCAACTGCCAAGGCTTCTTCAAGCCAGTTTAAAAGAGACAAAGAGCTTTTGGAATGCTCTTTGTCAGAACAATTATCCAAGGCTAGTGAAGAAGTTAGGGAGCTTAAGGCACTTTTGGCTAAGAAGGAAGAGTATGCAGGAGAGTTAGTGCAAAGCTTGACTCAAGCTCAGGCTGACTTACAGACCTCCTCTGATGAGATTCATGCCTTGAAGAGTTCTCATGCCTCTCTTGAAGCTTCCCTTGATTCCCATTTAGCTGAGCACCAAATCTTAAAAAACGATCTTGCTATGTGGGAAAAGGAATATGGACTTCTGGAGGAGAACTTCAACATAGAGGTGAGTTGGGCTTTCCTGAAATCTCGCCGTGATGCTTTGACGGAAGCTGCTCAAGAAGGTTTTAACTTGCAGTCTGAACTGGCCAAAGTCGTAGATACCATCGAGAAAAGTCAACAATCTACTGATACTCCTTCTCCTGTACTTGAAGTTCCTAGAACGGAAGAACTTTTAAATGAAGAAGTGACTACTGCAGCAATTGGGGTTACAATTCCTGCTCCCGAGGGTGAAACTTCTGATGCTCCAAACCCTTCAGTGACTAGCTAAAAATGAAATTGCTATGAAGGATCTTTTGATGAAGTCCCCAGTTATCATAATGGGGCATTTGTAAAAAACAAATGCTTAGTTGACTAAGTTTGTACTTAGTTTTTTTTAAAGAAGTTTTATCGGTACTTCTGCATATTCTATTCTTGCCTATTTATCTAGGACTCATGGAATAGCTTAGCATTTTTATCCTTTTAAAATGCTTTATGATTCTTCTCATGGAATATCAACATGAGGCTTATAAAAGAGGCCCCTTTTATTTTATCGACACTTAATGAAGAAGACGTCTCAACTTCATAATGGTGTTATAATACGATGAAAGAAATAGGAAAACACACGTTTTGTATGAAACAACTTTGGCAAGTTTTTATTCATAAACTTTTAACAAGTGTTTGACTGTTACATGTATTACAATACATCTACAACTTTCTCGTAACTGTTTTTCTTGTAACAGATTTGTACATAACATAGAATAAACAAGGTTTTTCTTCATAACCTGTTTCAGTACATAGTCATGACCCTATCTTTACATATTAAGAAGGGTTTGAGAGGTGACTTTGTTTATGAGTTTGAGAGATGACTCTGTTGTTCTCATGAATGTTGAAGACTTCGTAATTTTTTCTCAACACTTGACTCTATTGTTCGATATTCGTATCTGCGTACAGTATTGTAGTCCCCCAAGTGTTTGAGCGGTGAAGTATGAAGCCTCGAGCACTTGTTTATTTCTTTTACTTTGGCCCTTTTTCCTGAAACAGAAAGATATACGGGACCCGAAGGTGCGATTATAGATGAAGACTGTCTAACTCGTGTGTATTTCCATCAGATTAATTGTAACCCTGAGCTAGGAATTTAAGAATACTCCGTTTTGCCTTGCAGGTTGTGACTCATCATTTGGCACGAGTTAGGGTATTTTGCCTAGCATCTAAAATCGTTAGTAAAATATTAACAAACCAAGAGAGAAATTTTAACATGATGATACCTGACCGTAGGTACTTTCTCAAAAGTAATATCTTTTTAAGTGGACGGCATTCCAATGTGAGGGTAAAACTTTACCGTCCATTGTCTCCAACTGGTATGCTCCTTTTCCCGAAATGCCACGGACTTTGTACGGTCCTTCCCATGTTGGACTTAGCTTTCCTGAGTTAGCAGCCTTTGCAGATTGGAACACCTTTTTAAGCACGAAGTCCCCAATTTTGAAAAATCTGAGGCGTGCTTTCCTATTGTAATATCGTTCTATTACTTGTTTTTGTGCTGCCATCCTTATCAATGCAGCTTCTCTTCTTCCTTCAAGTAAATCTAGGCTAACCCGCATCTCTTCATTATTAGATTCCTCCGTTGCCTGATCGTATCGTGTGCTTGACTCACCTATTTCAACTGGAATTAAGGCTTTCGCACCATAAACCATTGAAAATGGTGTTTCTCCAGTGCCTGTTTTGGTCGTTGTACGATAAGTCCATAATACTCCAGGTAACACCTCAGGCCAATTACCTTTTGAATCCTGTAACCTCTTCTTCAAGTTATTGATAATGACTTTGTTAGTAGATTCTGCATGTCCATTCCCTATTGGATGATATGGCGTAGACGTTATTCTTTTGATCTGCCAACTTCGAAGAAATTCTGTGATTTGAGCTCCAATGAATTGTGGTCCATTGTCACACACGATCTCCTTTGGTGCTCTAAAGCGACATATTATATTTCGCCATATGAAGTCTTTAACTTCTTTTTCTCGTACCTGTTTAAATGCCCCTGCTTCTACCCATTTAGTGAAATAATCTGTAAGTACAAGTAGAAATTTTACCTGACCTTTTGCTTGTGGAAGTGGACCTACGATATCCATTCCCCATTTCATAAAGGGCCATGGGGCTATAACAGGATGTAGTAACTCAGCTGGTCTGTGCATATTATTGTCGTACCTTTGACATTTATCACATTTGGACACGAAACTGGTTGCCTCTTCTTCCATCATAGGCCAATAATATCCTGTGCGAATTAATGTTCTTACCAGTGACCGTCCTCCTGTGTGATTCCCACAATGTCCTTCGTGTACTTCTCTCATGACATATTCTGTTTGAGAGGGTCCGAGACACCTTGCTAGTGGTCCGCCGAACATCTTTCGATAAAGATTTCCTTGATATAAACAATATCATGCAGCTTTTTTGCGAAGCGCGTGAGCCTTTCCTTTGTCATCAGGCACGGTACCGTGCTGTAAAAAGGCAACAATTTCGTTTCTCCAATCCCATGTTAGATGATTAAAATTTACCTCGTTTTTATCAGATTCAAGAACGGAATGAAATAGATGTATGACTGAAGCATTTGTATTGTTTGCCACGTCTGCTGCGGATGCGAGATTTGCTAAAGCATCTGCTTCTACATTCTCATCTCTTGGGATCTGCACTACTTTCCAAGTTTGGAATTGCCTTATTAACTCTCGTACCTTTGCAAGGTATTCTTGCATTCGTGACTCTCTGGCTGTATAAGTCCCCAGCATTTGATTAACCACGAGTTGAGAATCACTCTTGATTATAATCTGTGTTATGCCGAGTTCTCGTGCCAATTCTAAACCTGCAATTACAGCCTCATACTCTGCTTCATTGTTAGTTATAGAATGACATTTTATAACCTGTCTAATGGTCTCACCCGCAGGTGGTACGAGGACTATTCCTAGACCTGCCCCTTTTACATTAGATGAACCGTCAGTGAATAAAACCCAAGTCCCCGGGTTCGCACCATTAAAAACTAGTAATTCTTTTTCTGCTTCTAAATGCATCCCCTGGCTAAAATCAGCCACGAAATCAGCTAGTACTTGAGACTTTATAGCGGTCCTGGGTTGATAAGCAACTTCATATTCACTTAGTTCTATAGCCCATTTTGCTAATCTTCCTGAAAGTTCGTGTTTATGCAAAATATTTCGAAGCGGAAAAGCAGTAACTACAACAATGGGATGACATTGAAAATAAGGTCTTAATTTTCTAGATGTCATGATCAAAGCTAATGCTAATTTTTCTAGCTGTGGGTATCGTGTCTCAGCTTCCAATAAGGACTTACTTACATAATAAATAGGAGATTGTTTACCTTGGTCCTCGCGGACTAAAACAGCACTCACTGCGACTTCAGATACGGCCAGATAAATGAGAAGTTTTTTCCCCACCTTTGGTTTTGCCAACAACGGTGGTTTTGACAAATAAACTTTCAAATTTCTAAGGGATTGTTAACAATCTTCATTCCATTCAAAAGATCTTGCTTTTTAAGTGCAGAGAAAAACTTAAAACACCTTTCTGAGGATTTGGAAATAAATCTCCCCAAAGCTGCAATTCTTCCCGTTAATCTTTGTACTTCCTTTTTATTAGTAAGGATATCAGGGATTTCTTCTATTGCTTTGATTTGAGAAGGATTCACTTCAATACCACGATTAGAAACAAGAAAACCCAAAAACTTACCTGATGCAACTCCAAATGCACATTTTTCTGGGTTGAGTTTCATATTAAATTTTCGCAAAATTTCAAAAGTAACAGATAGATGAGAAATATGATCATGAGATTGCTAGGTTTTGACGAGAATATCGTCTATATATACCTCCATTGTTTTCCCTAAATGTTCTTGGAACATTTTGGTGACCAACCTTTAATAGGTTGCCCCAGCATTTTTGAGACCAAAGGGCATTACTTTATAACAGTAAGTCCCACTGTCTGTGATGAAAGAAGTTTTTTCTTCATCACCAGGATCCATTTTAATTTGATTATACCCCGAGTATGCATCTAAAAAACTTAAAAGTTCATGACCTGCGGTTGCATCAATTAGTTGGTCTATATGCGGTAAGGGAAAGGAATCTTTTGGACAGGCTTTATTTAAATCGGTATAATCCACACAAACACACCACTTACCATTTTTCTTGGGTACGACCACCGTGTTAGCTAACCAAGTAGGGTATTTTACCTCACGGATTGATCTGATTTTTAATAATTTTTGGACTTCATCCTGAATCACCTGGTTCTTGAAAGCACCTTGCTTTCGTTTCTTTTGCTTTATTGGTGTGAAAGAAGGGTCCTCATTGAGTTTGTGAGTCATCACATTCGGTGGTATCCCTGTCATATCAGCGTGGGACCAAGCAAAGCAGTCTAAGTTAGCTTTTAAAAATTCGATTATCATACCTTGCATGTTCATGCTTAAATTGGCCCCGATATAAACCTTCTGTTCAGGCCATTGATCAAATAACATCACTGCCTCAAGCTCTTCAATTGTCGTTTTGATGCTTTCATTTTCTTCAGGTTCTTGAATTGTGTCAGGCCTTAAGTCCAAATCTGTCTTTTCTTATTCAGTTGAAGTTTGATCTTTTTTACCTTCAACTGTTTCCTGTAATTGCTATTTTTCTTTATTTACGGCGCTCGTACTTGTTACAGCGTTGACACTTCTAGCCATCTGCCGATCCCCACGAATTTGGCAAATTCCCCATGGTGATGGGAATTTAATAACCTGATGTAGAGTTGATGGGACATCATCCATATCGTGTATCCATGGTCTCCCCATGATCATATTGTAGGCCATTTCCATATAAACTACCTGAAATTTAGTTTCCTTCACAACACCTATAGCAAAAGTTGTTAGAATTACCTCACCTTTTGTTACTACACTTGAATTGTCGAAGCCTGACAAGGTGTGTGCCTTGGGTATCATTTTGTCTTCAGCTTGCATTTCCCGTAGTACCCTTAGTAATATAATATTTACAGAACTCCCTGGATCAATCAAAACTCGTTTTACATTAGTATCATGTACAAGTAAAGATATTACCAGTGCGTCATTATGTGGAGTTGTCACTCCTTCGGTATCTGCGTCATCGAACAAAATACTTTCATTTTCAAGGACTTGCCGCACCTGTTTCCCGTGTGTAATTGTTACCTTAGAAACCTTGTTGGAGGCTGTGTAGGTTATGCCGTGAATATCTTCTCCCCCGCTTATGACATTCACTGTCCTCTTGGGTGAAGGAGGTTGTGGTGGCTCTTGCCTATTTTTCATATAAGCTTGTTTTGCTTTCTCACTAAATAACTCAGTGAGGTACCCTTGCTTCAATAGATGATCAACTTCACTCTGCAGGAATCTACATTCTGAAGTTTTGTGCCCGTGATCGTTGTGGAATTCACACCAATGATCTGGATTGCGTCTATTTGGATTTGACCGCATCTTTTTTGGCCACCGTACCTTATCTCCCATGCTTCTTAAAACAGCTACGAGCTCGGAGGTAGAGACATTAAAATTATATCCGCCGAATCGTGCCTTTAAACTTTTGTCATCATCTCGTGATTCTTGTCTGTTCCGATCATTCCTGAACTTTGAAGAAGAGCCAGAATCCCGGTTCCTAGATTTTTGATCATATTGCTGGCTATCTTGTTTCGACCGTGGGTCTTTTCCTGCAGGTCCCATATATGGATCGTACCTGTTTTTACCTGATCTTTTTTCGGTTTCTGACCTTCGGGTACCGCCCCTTTCTTCATGATGAAACTTAGGTACGGTATCTTCTTCAATTCGCAGCTTCATGCTATACCTGTTGTAAACATCATTCCACGTGGTTGCAGGAAATTCTCGAAGGCTTTCTTAGAGTCGTCTCGTGGCTTCAGAACTTTTGTCATTTAAATTACTTGCAAAGGCTATTGCAGCTCAATTGTCAGGCACACGAGGTAGAGTCATTCTTTCACGCTGGAATCTATCAACAAAGTTTCTAAGCAGCTCTGAATCCCCTTGTTTTATTTTGAAAATATCTTCCATTCTTTTCTCAACCTTTTGTGCTCCCGAATGTGCTTTAATAAAAGAATCTGCAAGCTCAGCAAAAGAATTAATAGAATTTTCAGATAAAAGAGAATACCAGGTTAATGCACCCTTGGTGAGTGTTTCTCCAAATTTCTTGACCAATACTGATTCAATTTCTTGTTTGGTCAAGTCGTTGCCTTTTACGCCTGTTGTAAATGCAGTCACGTGGTCACGTGGGTCTGTAGTACCATCATATTTCGGGATGTCAGGCATTTTGAACTTTTTCGGAATTGGAAGGGGAGCAGCACTAGGCTTCCATGGTTGTTGTGAGTATTTGTCCATGTCTACTCCTTTTATTACAGGCGGAACTCCAGGGATTTGTTCAATACGCTCATTTTGTTCCTTAATCTGTTTCTGCAAGGTTAGTAATAAATTTTGCAAATATGAATTATTTGAATTACCTGGTCCCCCTTCCTGTGGTTCACTGGGGGTTGCTCCATTTCCAGAATTATCAAGACCAGAACGGGGATTCTCCAATGTATTATTATTAGGAGTTGGTGTGGGTGGCGCAGCAGGAAATCGACTAACAAGTGCCTGAAGAGCTTTGCCGACCTGTGCATCAATTAGCTTTTGTAAAGCTTCAGTTGTAACTCCTTCAAAATGTTCAGATTGCTCTTGTTGATCAGCACGGGATTCAGTAACAGGAGTGTCTTCGTGAGATTGACGTGGTGAATTTAGAGGAGAGGGAACCATGTCATCTTGATTTTGATGTATTTGATTCTCATGGTTTCCCAATGTGTTATTACTATTGTTGTCCACATTGTTGTTTAACATGGTGACGACAATAGATAAGATATAGCTTAAAAGGAAAGATTATCAGATTCCCGGTAACGGAACCAATTTGTTTAACAAAAAATCTGAGTCTTTGGTCAAAGCTAAAAAGAAATTCGGGTTACTGATAATCAAGAGACAAAATAAAATACTTTTGAGAATTATGGTAAAACAACAAATAGTTGTGTATTTCAATGAATTCTCAATAGTATTATGTGTCCTTACAAATGATGATACTTCTTCCTTTTATAGATAATTCTAGGTAAAGGAATGAAGCCTCAGCTTTAATGATATAATTATGAGTAATAAATGACATTAAATAAGTCGTTATACAATCATTCCTATTAAATACCAATTTTTTAACGTATCAAGTATTTAATAATGAATTTGGACTCCTTTCTGTCATCAGATCTTTGTCTTTAATGCCTTCTAATCCGTTGGTTGTGAATAATTTAAATTGTTACGAGACTCGTATCTATACGTCGTCTCGTGCCTATTTAAATTCTTCTTCCCGTGGTTGTCTCCATCCGTGCCTCTTAGTCAATTGTTGCACTTTGACCATTTAACTAAACCACATGTCATGCCACATCATCTTTAATATAAACTCAGTTTTTTCCCAATACAATAGTGTTACCTCCATATAACATGATTGATTTTCAAGGATTTTGATTAATTCACTCTCTCGTGCAGGTTGGTCTTGCTAATTGCTGAGTGATACTATAATACCTTGCTTGTGTTATTTGTCAAATGGTGTTGAATAAGATTTCATGTAGCCTGTTGCTCAGTCCGATTATTCTTGCTGCTCTGACGAGGTACCAAATTTACCTAACTGAATGCTTTTGTCTGTTATGTTTCTAGAAAGCTTGGACTATTAGTGTGTGTGATTGCTGACTATGAGATATTGCAGAAGCAACATATCAAGTTGCTTTCTTTTGTGTGATTGTCACTGTGTGGAGCCTGATCTAGATCCTCAGTGGAGAAGCCTTTGACTGACTTAAGGAATACAGAAAATTATGGTTATTTGATAGCAAACTCTGAACACTTCAGCCTCCGATATTATTAGGCCAACTGAGCTTTTCTATGATTTACCTATTACAGGAAAAATTTAACATAAATACCTGCTATTTGCTACGGTGTTGGAAATTTCTGTAGCTAAAGCAGATGCATATCCAGGATTTTAGGAGGATGGGTGTCACGACCCAATCCCCAAACCCGGTCGTGATGGCGCCTTTCGCGGAGACAAGGCCAGCCAGACCAAAATGGAACACCTCTTTTAAACAGTTAATCATCATAAACAGTAGTAACATATAATATAATATTCATAAATTGCGGAATTTAACGATAATAACAGCAGGAACCATCTCGACACAACCCAAATCGGGGTGTCACAAGTCATGAGCTACTACAGAATCTGTTATAGGTCTACAAAGTACGGAATCTGATACAACAGTCTAAAGGAAACATAAATGACAGAGGATAAGAGAGACAAGGGGCTGCGGACGTCAACAGCTACCTCGTAACTCCAAATCACTGCCTAGCCTGGAAGGAATCAGCGCTTAGGTGCGGACTCTGCTATACCTAAATCTGCACACACAGTGCAGGGAGTAATGTGAGTACTCTGACTCAGTGAGTAATAATTACAAATAATGGCTGAAAGTATGAAAACACGTAAAGGCACAAAGCAATTCCATATGAAGCGGTAAAATCACTTAAAGCAATAAATCAGTGAAGAAATCAAATGATACTCCTTTTTCAAACAAGTAAAACAGGTAATTAACAAGTAGAAATCTGCCCCTCGGGCACAGTATCAATCGCTCAGCATAGTATCAGCCCCTCGGGCTCACTCTCAGTACAGTATCAGCCCCTCGGGCTACCTCACAATCACTCAGCATAATGGTCAGCCATTGTTACCTGACCAAATTGCATCATACAGTGTCATTGTTACCACTGTTTCAAATCACATGGGTACCCGCGCTCACTGTGGGTGTGCAGACTCCGGAGGGGCCCCTTACGGCCCAAGCGCAATATCAAGCCACCTCGTGGAATCATCATTCAACATATCCTCACATCACTCAAGCCACCGCATGGCATAAATAGTATCTCAGGCCCTCGGCCTCATATCACTCAGCATATCCTCACATATGGCCCTCGGCCTCACTCAGTCTAGAAATCATCATAAGCCCCTTGGGCATTAGTAAAACAGTAGTTCTCAGCCCAAAACATGATGTAGAAATATCATTTAAGTTTCAAATCTGAGTAAAAGTGGCTGAGTTTGTAAAACAGTAGATATCAACAGGACTAAGTTCAAATAATAAGTCAAGTAGTAAGGAAACAATGATAAAAATCCCCGAAGGGTTCAAATAGTTGGCACGAAGCCCAAATATCGCAATCAGCCCAAATCATGATGATAACAAATGAATTTCAGTCAAATATTCAGTAAAGTCATCAATCAGGATGGACCAAGTCACAATCCCCGGTAGTGAAAGACCCCGCGCTCATCATCCAGTGTGTATCTTGCCTCAATATAGCACTACGATGTGCAGTCCGGGTTTTAAAACCCTCAGGACATCATTTACAACCATTACTCACCTCGAACTGGCTAATTCTCTAGCTCGCGACGCCCTTTGCCCCTCGAATTGGTCTCCACGCGCGTCGAATCTATCCAAAATCAGAACGAATACATCACAATATGCTAAGGGAACAAAGCCCAAGCGAAAATATTCGAAAAATATCAAAAATATCGAAATTAGCAAAACCCGAGCCCCGGGCCCACATCTTGAAATCGGGTAAAATTTACATTTTCAGAATCCTCATACCCTCACGAGTCTAACCATTCCAAAATTATCCAATTCCGATACCATCTGGTCCTTCGAATCATCATTTTACATTTTTGAAAGGTTTCACAATTTTCTTCCCAAATTCCATCCCAAATCACGAATTAAATGATGAATTCAGTGATAGATTCATGTATTCTAGCCAAATTTGAGTTAAAATCACTTACCCCGATGAATTTCTTGAAAAACCTTCGAAAAATCGCCAAAATCCGAGCTCTCTATGTCAAAATATTAAATAAAACCCAAAACCTCATATTTATAGGTACTCCTCAGGTATCAGCTACCGTGGGCCGCACCAAAACTCATGCGGTACGTGCAAGCCAGTGCGGTCCGCACAAAGGCAACGTGCGGCCGCACAGGCCTCCCTCTACAGTGACAAGCTTTAGTATTTTGGCCATAACTTTTACTACAAATGTCCAAATTACAATATCTTTACCTTTCTCGAAACTAGACACAAAGGGCTACAACTTTTGTTTTTGAAACACCTCAAAATTCCTTGTAGATCAAACGTTATGAGCTTCCGAAGTAGGACCAGCAGGAGGGTTCTTCACCACGGCCGCGCCCATTTTTGTGTGGTCCGCGCGACGCCTACCGCGGCCGCGGCCGGTTTTGTGCGGTCCGCAAAGCACTCAACGCGGGCGCACCTATTTTTGTCCGGACCACATGAGTGAGTTCTGAGGCCTGCAACCCCTGTAGACCTGCTACAGCTATGATTTTTGCACTAAAACATCCCGGAACCTACCCGGAACTTCAAACCAATTGTACCAACACATCCCATGACATCGTTCAAACTTTCTCAAAACTTCGAAATGCTCACAACAACATTAAATCACCAATTTAACATAGGATTCAAGCCTAAGAACTCCAAGGACTCTTAAATTATACTTTCGATCAAAAGGTCTATCAAATCTCGTCCGAATGACCTGAAATTTTGCACGCACATCCCAAATGACACAATGAAGCTACTGCAACTCTCGGAATTCCATTCCGACCCCTATATCAAAATCTCGCCTATCAACCGGAATTTGCCAAAATATCAATTTCGCCATTTCAAGCCTAAATCTTCTCTACAACTCCAAAACTCATTCTGATCGCGCTCCTAAGTCACAAATCACCTCCCGAAGCTAACCGAACCATCGGAACTCACTTCTGAGCCTTCTAACACATAAGTCAACATCCTGTTGACTTTTCCAACTTAAGCCTTCTTAAAAGAGACTAAGTGTCTCATTTCTTACCAAATCCTCTCCGAACTCGAACTAATAAACTCGATCACATAAAACACGGATAACGAAGCATAAAGAAGCTAAAATTGGGGAAATGGAGCGGTAACTCATGAGACGACAGGTCGGGTCGTCACAATGGGTGCACTGCTAGAGGAGAGATGGGTATTTTATTTTTTTAGAATTTTGAAAATCCAAGAATGAACCAAAAAAGAAAAGAAAGAACAACAACAATTACGCCTCAGTGTCAAACAAGTTGGGGTCGGCAATATGAATCCTCATTCCTTTCATTAAGCTCAACTCATGTCATCATCATTAGCAAAATAAAATAAAATAAAATAAGAAGGAAGGCCAAAAAAATAGAAAATAAAAAACAAACAGAAAAATGGGAAATCAACTGAACGATAGGTCAAAGAGTAAACAAACAGAAAAAACAGCAAAGAAAGAAGAAGAAAAAGAGATGCAAAAAATTGGATTTTAATTTAAAGGTAGGGCGTGGAGATTCGACCCATTGGCCCCCCGGAGGGGCGGGGGGGAGGGGGGACGCGGCCACAAGTAGACCAAGGTGCTCTCCTGAGCATGGGTGGCTGTACAGAAATTTAAGTATATTTGGCAGAAAACCAGTGCTATACATGGACCAAGGAGGGGTGCATGGGTTCACGTGAACCCATACCCCTCCAAGCGGATCTGTCGCCGAGCTAAGGGATGTGGTTCAGCTTGACAGGAGAAGAAATTTATTGGTACTTGTTTTGATCTTCCTTTTTTTTTGTGGTCTCTACTGCTGTTATGTCAGTCTGAGTTGGTCATGCCTTCTAGTGGAACATGATTAATGTCATCCAAGTTCCATTTATATATGTGCTATGTTGCCTAATAATTATTAGTTCTATTCATTAACCATTTTTCTGATGGATTGTGTATCTGGTTCTTCAACTTTGCAGCAATACACTCTTCAGAAGATGGCGGTGTTCCTCCCTATGAAAGCTGGTATATGGAGGTACTGGCTTATCCAACAGGGATTGTACCAGATATAAAACGCATCCTGCTAGGCCAATCTCCCTAAAATTGTTATTAAAAGCCATCACTTCATCGCTTAAAGCAAGAGCAATACGGAGCGTGGGATTACCACTTCATAGGTGAAGCCATGCACTTGATAAAAATATGTGCTTCAAAGCATGAAACACAATCTAATCCCAACGAGAAACGACATGTTCTATTTGTGTCAAGATCAAGCTCAATCTCTTCAAATAGCACATTAAGGAAAATCTAATGAGCAATTAGTTTTGTTTCATGATAGATGCAATCGTTGTGCCTTGAAATAATTATTTTTCACTTTGTTTCTCAGGAGTCAAATAATTAATTTTCACTTTGTTGTCAAACCAAGCGATAAATTTCCTGCAGCATATAAATGACTCTTTTGTTTTAAATAGCAAGTGGATTTTCATTAAATTATACATATTATGTAATTATCAGATACAACGGCTCCTCAAATGATAGGCTATTCACTACACTCTTTCAGCGAGAATTTGCTCAAGGTCTATAACTGTACTTATCATATCATTAATCATATAGTGCATAGTTATGTGTATTGGTGTAATACATCATACAATTGATATTCATTTGAAAAGTAAACTCCTATGCAAGAATACATATCAAAAAACGAAATTAGTATTATGTTAGATTATATTGTGGAAATTCATCCACCAAGTCTTGGCGGATCCAGACAAGCGAAATGTAGCAAATCGACCCCGTTGGTCTCAACAATGCCTATGTTCCTGAAAACCTCGTGGCAGCTGTTTAGATAATCCTAGGGATCCTCAATAGATGCACCGCTGAAAGTAGAAGCGAAGAGCTTGGTGAACCTATCCAGTCTCCACAAAGCATCGACGTACATAGCCGTTTCATCACCGGTCTGAGCTACCACACCCGGCTGTACTGCTCAAACTAGTTGAACCACTGGAGTCTGAATCTGAGGAGCTACCTGCTCCGGAGTGCGAGTAGCAGGAGTCTGGGCCTCTCCTCCAGCCTGAGAGACGATTGGTGTTACAGAAAGCAAGCCCGCTCGGGTGACACTCTCCATGAGGCCCACTAATCGAACCAGAGCATCCTGAAGAACTAGGGTAGCAATAAACCCCTCTGGGACCTGAGTTGAGCCCACCGAAACTGCTGGAGCCAGAACCTCCTCATCAAAATCAACCTGAGGCTCCATCACTGGGGCTGCTGCTCGGGGCTGAGATCTACCCCTACCTCGGCCTCTAACACTGCCTCGGCCTCGCCCTCTGCCCTCGTGGGAGCGGCTGCTGGGGGCTCGGGCTGCTGAGCGGAGGATGAGGAAGCACGTGTCCTCGCCATCTGCGAAAGAACAGAGTAGAAGTCCAATTAACATTAAGAAACAAAACCGCACGATAGGAAAGAATAAATGTGAAGTTTTCCTAACTCTGTAGTCTCTGGGGATAAATATAGACGTCTCCGTACCAATCCCTCAGACTCTACTAAGCTTGTCTGTGAACTGTGAGACCTATGCAACCTAGAGCTCTGATACCAACTTGTCATGACCCGGATTTCCCACCCTCAGGAGTCGTGATAGTGCCTACTAATGGGAGCTAGGCAAGCCAAACCTTAACTACTTGTTATACTTTTATTTTTGCCTCTTTTAACAAATACAAGTCAATAATATAATAAAAGCGAAATTTTAAATAAATAAGCGGAAGTCAATAATTATATATCTTAAGGCTACGTCTATTACAACCTTTAAAACCTCAAATACCCCAAAACCTGGTGTCACAGTGTCACAGCATCACAGACTATCTAAGAGTTACTACATACAAGGTCTGAAGAAATACAATACACTGTTTCTGAACAAAAGGAAATGAAATAGGAAATAGAGATAGAGGGAAGCGCCAGGGCCTGCAGACGCCTGCAGGTCTACCTTGGGTCTCCGGGTGGAATGAAGGAAGCACTCCAACTACTATCCGAAAGTTGCTCATAGATCTGCACACAGTGCAGAGTGTAGCATCAGCACAACTAACCCCATGTGCTGGTAAGTGTCTAGCCTAACCTTGGCGAAGTAGTGACGAGGCTAGGACCAGACTACCAAATAAACCTGTGCAGTTCATATATATATATATACAGCGGAAAAGAAATACAGAAATAACCACGTCAATGTGGGAGGGGGAAACATGCTGTGGGGGAGATAATCGTTCCGAATAGAAAGGCATCAAGTAAAGAAAGAAGCAACATAACTAGAATATCAACAAACGCATGGCATCACCCTTCGTGCTTTTACTCTTGTCCTCACCAAAGCAATCATATAATAAAAATGTGCACGGCATCACCCTTCCTGCATTTGCTCTCTTTCCTCACCATATAATCAATAAAATCGGCACGAAATGGTACATCGTACGGCACGCTATACAACCTGAGCCAACGCTCCTCAATATTCATAGGTCACAATTAAAGGTGGCTAACGGGCCGGGTTGGACCGGAGCCGGACCAGCTCGGTTCATAGGGGGCCGGGTGGGCTGGGTAGGGGGGTTAGGCCGGGGACGGAGGGGTTTGTTTGGGCAAGCGGTTAACTGGGCCCGGGTAACCCGGTTTGCATGAACAGTGCCCGAACCGGTTAACCCGGACCGGCCCGGACCGGTTAACAGTCAGAAATTTTTTATTTTTATTTTTTTGTACTTTCCTGCAGCGTGGGACCCACTATCCGTTGGAAAATCAGATTTTTCATCACATATCCGTTGGCCAACGGATTTGTTGCATAAATGGCCATTTTTTTTTAATTTTTTGTATTTAATACTTTACAAAATTAACCTTTTTAAAAATCTATAAATACCCCCCCTCCCCCCTCTTCTTCATTTTTTCACTCAAAATTCTTATCTCAATCTCAATTCTCAAATTCTCAATTTCTCTCTTCCCTTCAATTTGCAAGGTTTCATCTTCTAATTTTATAATTTTTATTTGGCTCTCTTTTCTTGAATTTAATTTATCGGAAGTTGTCATTCGGAAATTTGAAGTTTAAAGTTCAAAATTGATATACTTGTTTGACGTTTGTTCGTGGTAACACCGGAATTGCGTAATCAAGTACTCAATTTATTGTCGAATTCGGTGCACTCCCTCCAACTCTTTCTCTTATTTAATATTTTAATTGCATATTTTAATTTTAGCTTATACTTTAAGTTTTACAATATGTTTAGTGCTGCTAAAAGAGCGTGTAGAAAAGTTACTGGTAGGGGTGGAAATAAAAAAGGAGGTAGTCCTGGAGCTTCTGATAGTAATAGTACTGACCCATTAACACATGTTTCTGAATCATCGCCTAATGGTGGCATGAAAATGGAAAGCAATTTCCTGTTCTTTTCGCAATGGCTCGGGACGTGCTGAATGTGCCAATTTCTACTGTTGCATCGGAGAGTGCATTTAGCCAAGCAAGACAACAACTTGGAAACTTGAAATTAAGAAATAAAGTAGCACTTGCAATAAGTGCAATTTTTTCCCATCTTACTTGTATTCTTTTAATTAATACAAAGTATTAATATAACTTACAATAGTTATACAAAATTCCAAAAAGAAATTAAAAATACACTAAACCCGGCCTGGCCTGGCCCCCTCAACCCGTAACCCTTATGGTTCAATTTTTACCCGGATTAACCCAGCCCGCTAAACCCGTTACTGTACCAACCCGGAACCGGCCCGGCCCGAAACCCGGACGGGTCAAAAAAATGGACCCGGCCCGGCCCACCCGTTTAACAGCTTTAGTCACAATTCTTTCCACAAGATTTATACATCAATTAGAAATCTTCACCAAGGCATGAATGATACAACGAAATCATGAAAATCACAATATAAGACACACGGTCATGCTTGACACCAACGTATAAATACTCGTCACCATGACTATACGTCGTACTCGACAAGAAGCAAATAGCAAATAGGACACAACTCCTAATCTCTCAAGCTAAGGTTAGACCAAACACTTACCTCGATGTAACGAACACAATTCAAGCCTCAATTACCGCTTTACCTCTTGTTTCCACCACCAACTCGCTTGTATCTAGCCACAATTTGCTTAACGATATCAATAAATGCTAAATGAATCAATTCTAATGTATGAAAATAGGTTTTATAATGATTTCCCCAAAAAATCAAAAATCGACCCCGGGTCCGCTTGGTCCAAACCCGAAATTCGGACCTAAACCCGATTACCCATTTCCCCACGAGCTCAAATATGTAATTTATTTTGAAATCGGACCTCAAATCGAGATCTAAATCCCTATTTTTTGAAAAACCTAGGTTCTACCCAAAATACTCAATTTCCCCCATGAAAATAATTGATTTGAAGTTGAAATCATGTTAAAAGATGTTAATGATTGAAGAAAACTAGTTAAAATAACTTACATTTGATTTGGAGAAGAAAGGTTATTTGAAAAATCGCCTCTTATGTTTTCTTTGGGGTTTTGAAAAGTGAAAAATAACTAAAAAGTCCGTTTAAATATACTCCTCTAAGATCCTCTCCGCGGACCGCATAAAAAGGATTGCGGCCGCGGGGCTCCACCGCGGACAGCATAAAAAAGACTGCAGTCGCGGAGCTTCACCGCGGACCGCAAGAAATCGAGTGCGGCCGCGGAGGCTTGGCCTTGCTCACCGCGGACCGCATAAATCCCGCTGTGGTTGCGGAGTCCCCATCGCGGCCGTGAAGTTTCCATCGCGGACCGCGAGACCTCGCTTCAGAGACCTGCAACTTCTCTGAATCTGCAACTTTTTCCTAAGTTCAAAACTTGCCGAAATACATCCGAAACACACTCGATCCCTCGGGGCTCCTAACCAAACACACGTACTAACTCAACAACATCATACGAACTTATCCGTGCGATCAAATTGCCAAAATAACCTTAATAACAATGAATCAAACCTCAAAATTAAGAACTTTTTCTCAAACTTCATCAAGTATCAAATTTAGCAATTTAGGTCTGAATCACGTCAAACGACGTTCGTTTTCAACCAAACTTAACAGAAATGACTTAAACCATATATAAGACCTGTACCGGGCGCCGGAACCAAAATACGGGCCCGATACCATCTCTTTCTAATCAAACTTCATTTCAAATTTCCTTAAAATTTTTCAGAAAACAATTTCCTTTAAAAAATCATTTTCTCAGTCTCGGGACCTCGGAATTTGATTCCGGACATACGCCCAAGTCCGATATTTTCCTATATCATGGATCCGGATCCGCTTACCCAAAATGTTGACTGAAGTCAAATTTATTCATTTTACAGTCAAAATTTATTATTTTTTACAAAATTTCATATTTAAGCTTTTCGGCTACGCGCCCAGATTGCGCATGCAAATCGAGGCGACTCTAAATGAGGTTTTCAAGGCCTCAAAACACAAAGTTTAAAAGGTCATCACATTTCCACACCATAAGAAAAATAAAAATGCAAGAATGTCATAACGACAATTTGATATAGTTTTATGTACAATTCTAGGGGTAAGAATGATTCTTGAGGAAAAGTAACTTTGTGGGTCATCAGAAAAGCATTCAATGGAACCATCTGAAACTTCTGGTAATGTCTAGAGGAAAAAGAACCTTGTGGGTCATGAGCAAAATATTGAATTTGTGAGCATAGACATTGGAATGAAGCTAAAGATTCCATTTTGAGCATTCGATGTGAAGCAAATCTTCCAGTGGAGAACCATATCCATAACATTTCCAGTATATAATACCAAGAAACGCAAAATGCAGCATATAAAGAACATAGGGGAGAGATTTGGGAGGTATTATTTCGATCCTTTTGACTATATTGATCAGTTTCGTGAGGATGGAGCTTGGAATTACGGCTATGTGCTGGTAAAACCCTAGAAGACGACCAAAAAACCCCACCTAGAAGAGATTACCGACTGAGTCCAAGACCCGAATCCGATTGGCGTCTGTTATTTTGGGCTTTTGAATATTGACGCGCACTTATTCATCCAAATAATTACGCACTTCCAATATAATATTTGAAATTTATTTATCAAAATTATTTTAATTTTGTATATTACCCGTCCTAAATAAGGATTACTTATAAATTACTAGGTAAGTGAAGCCAGGCTTGCGCACGGGCCCAACATAATACCGACAGATTTACAGTGTTATTTGTATAAATGTATTCAAATCTTTGTTTGAGGTTAACAATAAATTAGTTTGATTCAGTTTAGTTGATTTTATTTTGAATATTTTTTTGGTGTTCCCAGTTATAAACTCCTTTTCTACTTCTAACATCGAATTCTAAAATTAACAAATACGGATTTTTTTTTACAAATCTCAATGATGTAAACAAAAAAGTTTTTTCTTTTATAAATATTTTAGTGTTAAATTTTCTTTTTCATTTCCTTTAGTGAATTATGTGGCTCCTGATTCTTTGGAGTAACTTTTTCAGTTGACAGTATTCAAAGATGATACCAAGTCCACCATAGATTTAAGCAAAAGTATATATGCCATCACTTATATACATGTGATAGTTTTTCCTTAAAATCGAAAGGGATAATACAGTAAACTTATACGAAAGTTAATAAATCAGCTCCAATAAATCATACATGCTAGTCAATGAAAATGCATAGTCTGGAGTAAGACGACCCACGGATAAAAACTATCAAGTGTTTATTATAAAATGTCAATATATTACAATTTGATCAATTCAAATATAAGTATTGTAATATCATTAATAACAAAATTATTTGACTAACACTAATAATTTTACAAAACTATTTCTCTTAACATTACCTCTTTATTGGTGGGGCAGTTTTTTTACAAGCATTATCTAATGCCACAGTGTATTTAATGTGTTATTTCAAGTGAAATAATGAATTTTACTTGCAAATTTTTAAAATTTGTTTCTGGTTATTAATATAAAATCCAAAGTGATACAAAATTTCGTCAGAAAGTTAATATTAATGAGAATAATTTAGTACTACCAAGTCAAATAGGTTTTCTCGATTAATTTCCAAAAAAAAAAAAGTTAAAGAGGTAATCCTATAGCTTCCTAATATATTTGACAGATGGATAATTAATTAAAAGAAGATTGGGGCCAAAAAATCATCAAAATTATAGGTATAGAAGTTTTTATTGGCTAGGAACAAAATTACATCAAATGAGAAAAATTGTGGCTTGGGCAAAAAAGAAAAGGCAAGAGAGCAGATGGAGGTTACTATTTGATGACACGTTCAAACAGTACAATCTAACAAATTAAAATAATGACACGTCTTAGCTTGAAACGCAGTGAAGTGTGAAGGAAATGAAACTTTAGTGGGGCCCTTAGGTTCACAAATTTTATGAGGCATTTTTGAGATATGGGGAGGAACCAATTTCCAATGAGCATATCTGATATCACATTGTAAATCTCTCTAGATAGCAAAAAAAATACTTACTTTGTCTTATGCTCTGATCGTTTCTTGCCGGACTTTTTCTTCTTAAAGAGTTTTTTCTTTTCTCTTGGTTTCCTCTCGAGCTGTAACATTTCTTATTCTCCTTTTTCACTTTGAGATCTGTGCTCGCAATCCTTTCGCACAGTAATTATGTGATCACCAAGTATTTCTACACTCCAGTAATAATATTGAAGTCAGATGTATATTCTCAGTAAAATTAAACTGTAAAAATATGTAATGGTAATTAAACTTCGAAATTTGGGTACTCCAAACATGTATAGAGTGAACAACAAATATTAACAAAAAGTTAAGATTAAGGAGGTTGCTAGCCTATATAGCTTTAATTGCCTGTTCTTCTCATATCTAAATCCCCAGTCATCGTTTGAAGTCAAATCCTAGCATAACACCCAAATGGCGAATGTACAAAAATTAACATTGAACATTTGTAAAAAAACATAGGCCAAACTGGTCAAGTATGGAAATAATTCAAGGCCTACTATCTCAGTCTAATCCAGTTAGCTATGTTTGTATAGTGGTTCCATCAGTAGAGTACAGGTAGGTATCACTGATAAATACATCAAAATCAAATTTTACATGCCTGGGAAAAGGATAACAGAGAATAGCTCAAAAATTGTGAAACATGAAGTTATAACACATCAAATGATGCTTGCTAAGTATTTAATTTCTGCTGCTCTAATCCTTCATTTTCTGTAAAGATAAAGAAAGAATCCAAAGAAAATCATGGCTTTTCTCTGGGAGTGGAAATTTCATCTCTTACTCTAGGAGGAAAAAAAAATTAATCAAAACCCCACGTAATACACAAACCAAGAAGCACAACTAAATATTTCAAGAAATAATAACCAACCCATTTGACCAAATAGCTCAAAACCAAAAAAAATCAAAACTTTAACTCAGAACTACACTAAAACCAATAAAACCCAACTAAAGTTTAAAACAAGAAGTTCAAAGGAAAATGTAAAAAATATTAATGGAAACTTGAAGTTGATTTTTAGAAATTGCAACCGTCTCTATATTGATCCCTAAATCCCTCCTTATGATGTTAATAGAAACTTGTGCAATTTGTGTCCCCTCGGAGGGCATCCAATTGAAAAGAATAAATTGTTACTATTGTCTTTGGATTTAATATCCTATTTCACTTACGATTAATATTTCACTTTTTGATGCTGTGTTTCAGCAATAGAATATTGGAACCTAATATTATGAAGTCAAAACAGTGAGGAAATATCTTAGAAAAAGTTAATACCAAAGACTGGAAGAGAGATTATTGAGTTTTATATATGCATATACTTTTGGAATCCACTCACTTTATTTTTTTTTTACTTAAGCATTGATAGTTAAAATAATTTTAGAGAAAAATAAAACTATAAAAGATTTTTGTAAAATTAACTAAATAAAGGAGTATATCAGAAAGGACAATTTAGTCAAACTCTAACTTTTTAATGTTATGATAAATAAATTAGAAGTATTGTTATAAAAAAGTTAGAATAAAGGAGATAAATATAACATCGTAAATCACATTGTAAATTAGTGTTACAAAGCCAAATATGAGAGGAAGTCTCTAAAATTATCTCTATTTTATTAATTCTTTAATATTTAAGAGTGTAGTTACTTATAAGAGTATAAATTATTTTTTAATTGAATAATATATCATAACTAAAATTGCTTACATGTTATCCTTGTAGACTATATATAAAAATTATAATATATTTTTATTTCATACTAGAACTACTTTTCTAAAAGAGATCGAGAAATGGTTGGGAAATCTATAATACTAATTATTCTATTGATGTAAATGAGAAACTTGTATTTTCTTTGAAATAATATCCCGTGTGCAAATTCATTGAAGAGTATAAAAACTTATATTAGAAGTGATTTGCAGCAGCTTCTTATTAAACAGGCAGGTTGCAAGCAGCTCATGCAGACAGCTGACAAGCAGCTGAAGAAAAGCCTCGCAGTTGCTTCCTGAAAAGCCTCACAGCTGCTTCCTTTTTTCTATAAATAGAGAAATTTTGAGTTCATTATGTACATCAGTTTGAAGTTGAATAATATATCAATCTCTATCTATACTTGTCTTCGATTATATATATATATATATATATATATATATATATATATATATATATATATATATATATACTAGTTACTTTTATATAAACATACTAGAGGAGGTAAAGCCTGTGCTGCGCACGGGCCCAATATTAAAAAGCTAAAATTGTTTTGAGGTGTTCGAACATTTTTAAATAATCTTTTAAAGTATTTCAGGGAAAATTTAAAAAATGTATAAGTATTTAACCGATTAAAATATGTATATTGGTCGAAGAATAAATAAATATAATATATATTGCATGGATTAGTAATAGAAATCGTTCCAAGTGCATACAAACACTGAACTTCACGAACAAAAGTATAGATGGCATCCATAATTAAAGAAACTCAATAACCATTAATATTCGGTTGTATTCACTAATAACTTCAAATAGCTTCTGAATTTTAAAATGCCTGATATCCAAGTTAATATACATAAAGTAAGATATGTAAGGTTCCAGAATAGGTTGTGCATTGATCAATTTTTCATGTATCAATTATTATTAGCTCGCTAATAAATTATCAAAAAATTGTCCCAATTTATTTCATTCCTATGAATAACCAAGGAGGTTGAATTTTTCTTCGTTGACATTTGATTAGTTAATAATATTAAATAAAATGATATTTTTTTTAACAGAAGGAAAAATAATCATAAAATGGAAATGATAAAGATATTAACCTTTGGACAGTACCATGAGTTCTAATTGGATCCCAAATGTTATATTTATCTCCTTTATTCTAACTTTTTTATAACAATACTTCTATTCTATTTATCATAACATTAAAAAGTTAGAGTTTGACTAAATTGTCCTTTCTGATATACTCCTTTATTTAGTTAATTTTACAAAAATCTTTTATAGTTTTGTTTTTCTCTAAAATTATTTTATGTCACGACCCTAAACCTGAACTCGGTCGTGATGGCGCCTCTCGTGAAGACAAGGCCAACCAATTATACCCAATTCACTTTTTAAACAATTAAATATCATACAACCAGTCTAAAACATGATATAGCAATACTAAGTAGCGGATAATGTCAATAAGGTGCGGAAGTACAACCCAACACAGCCTTAACCGGGGTGTCACTAGTCATGAGCATCTATAATTCATAATACAAGTCTGCTAAGTCTATAAGCTAGTACAAATGTCTGAAAAGAGATAGAGATGATAAGGGAGTAGAGACACGGGGCTGCGGACGTCAACAGCTACCTCGTAATCTCCGGAAGCCCGCCTGAAGCTGGAGGTATCAGCAGTCGGGAGCGGTACCAACAACGCATGAATCTGCACACAACACCCGAATACCGATAAAAAAACTCTTATTAACTAAAGTCTCACCCTGACACTTTCATATACTGCCAAAGATCACTAAAACATGCGGTAAGCCATAACCATTTCCCAGATCAACCATTCAAGAAGCCACTTCTCCTTTGGCAAATACCACAGCAAATTTCTAAGTCGAAGCTCGATATTATCCCTCTGATATGCTGAAATCGAACCCGTTCGTATTCAATAATGATCCCAACGGTCTCCTCTAATCCAACATACTACTCTGGTGACATGACATATCAATACAGGCCTAAGCCACAACTTGCACAATACGCACACCAATAAGCAACAGTCCGAACATACTCAAATCATAAAAATGACTCAAATGAAAGAGTGGTACCTCAAGCTCACCAGTACCACCACAACACAAGGCTGAGAACCCGTCTCACATCATTGGAATAGAACACACGAATCCAACCCGCAAGGTCATACCTCCACATAACTTCGCTGCAACGCACGGTCCTATCCAAAACACTGCTCCACATGAAACACCTCAAGTCACTCTGCTCGAAATTGACGACCACACGCAATTGATGTCTAGAACCAAAGTAATCATCATAACCACGGTAAAGCAAATACATAACACCTCACAATCCGAAAGGACATAACCGATATGCCATCCACCGCGTAGTACCAATTACTCTCCCCGCTCGACTTCCACTATGAAACCCCAATAGAACCGTACCATATGTGTCCATTACCAACAAATCATAATGTCTCGCAACACGGAAAGGTAACTCATAGATCTCCCCAGATTACTAATAAGCTCAATAACAATCAAATCAACACATCCCCCAATAATACATTTCGGAGCCAACCAAGCCGACTCAAGTTAGAACACGCATCCACATTGGCCTACCAACGAACTCCTTATCAAGGAAATCCTGAAGCTGCTCTTTCCACTCCTTTAACTCTGTCGGTGCCATACGATACGGTGCCCAGCACCAAATCAATACCGAAATCAACCACCCTGCCCGATGACATGCCCGGCCACAAGAAACACATCCGAAAAGTCCATCACCTCCGGAACTGAATCGATGGTAGAAGCCTCTACACTGACATTCATCATGAAAGCCCAAATAAGAAGGACAATCCTTCCTAGCCGTCCGCTGGGTCTTCGAAATATAAAACTACTCTACTAGGACATAATCTGTCGAACCTCGCCACTCAATCCGTGGCATTTCCGGCATAGCCAATAGCGTCGCCTTAGCGCAATAGTCCAAAATGACACAACACGGAGACAACCAGTCTAAACCCAATATCACATCCAAAATCTAACATAATGAAAGATCTGCTCGGGTCTCCAAACCCCCAATAATCACTAAATAGTGCCGATACACACGACTCACAATTACAATATAACTTATATGTGAGAACTTCCCTGACTCTAAGTCCATATGGCACATGACTCAACACACCTGATCCCAATCCTGTCGTTCGAATGCATACCACGCCTCAAATACCCAATCATTCCATGGGAGATATTCTGAAATTCCTCGGTGCCACCAAGCAAACTCGAACACCAGCCGTCGATCTAACAAGAAGGTGCCGCAATACTACCGAAGTACCATCAACTTAATCACATTGCCTTTCCTAAAACATATACCCTCGCCAAGTCACTCCAACTAGCAATACCATTTCCTTAATCATCTGAAGTTCATCCCCCTAATTATCTGAAGCTCATTTCTCTAATCATCTGAAACTGCCCGTGTTGCCTAAGAATTTTATGACTTTCCGTTCAAAACTGAATTGTAACCTTACACACTCAAATCTCGATCCTCCACACTTACACACGCAAATCTCGATCCTCCACACATACCGCATATACCATATCATCCTAGGATAATTATGAGAACTTCATATCCATTCCGAACCACAAGCAACTATGCACTCAACTAACCAAGAACTTTCCATTGAGCCCAACCTCCAAGAAAATCACTATACATCCCCTGCTCCTCACGCCGGCAGAACTATACATCTCTAACTACGGTAGAAATCGACAAGAATTCTCCGACTCCCCTTTGCACAACAAGTCCGTCAGGACCGAATCTTCTTAACTCAGCCAACCTATGCAAGCCACTAAAACCCAAGGGCATTGCCGCGAAATACCCGTAAAAACTCATTACCTTGAACACCCCCAAGGAGCTAATCATATCCTTACCATGCCGATCCAGTCTACTACCAAACTACCCTATCTATCCGAGTTCCCTTCTGATTTACCTTCAGCTTGATATCCCTCCTTGCTATATCATCACAATTCCTAAACCCAGATTTACCACACGGAACCCAAGCATAAAGCCACATCGTCTCAGGCTCATAAGCCGTTAATACTCTTTTAAGTGTTCCCCAAAGCCATTACCTTCACCTTCTCGATACTGATATATAGAATCCTATAATTAATATTGAAAATACCACAAGTCTTGCCATCTTCCACTGAAAACTCAGTTTCTAGCCATAAGTACAACTTGAAAGCCTCCAATTATTGCATGTAGAGTTTTGAACACAATAGGACCATTCTGTAGAGCCATCCACTCTAGTCAACCTGCAGTTAGATTGATTAAACGAACCGAACAACTTGTGCTTCACTAGCACTCCGATACTGCAGAATGTGACCTCATTCCAATATAACCAAGCAACTTCCTGCCCTATGCACCGAGCATTCCTTACCAACCACAACTCAAATCATTCCCCGATTCTCGTACACCCATAAAGTATAACATAGCCTTTATTGAAATTTCCTTTACTCGAGCCATAACTGATTCACAAATACGCCTTGAGTTGGAACCATTAGAGCACATAACCGTGCAATCAACTATTCAATAGTGGGCTCCCCCACTTGGCTCGAAGCCATAGATCAAAACACGTACCATAACTCATAACGCATACACTTTATTGCTGCCATAACACCATAGTGAGATTAACTCAATCCTTCATAAGCTCGTGGAACACAGACCATTTGGTACTTCATATCTTCTACAAATCTCGCATTTACTCTCGTAACAATTAAACCCACTTTCTTAAGCGACCCAAATTAAATTCACACATATATTTCACTTGTAAATGGGATCTTCTAACAGACAATATAAGGAACACAGACCATCTGGTACTTCATATCTTCTACAAATCTCGCATTTACTCTCATAACAATTAAACCTACTCTCTTAAGCGACCCAAATTGAATTCACAAATATATTTTACTGAACTCATACCGCAACATGAAATCTACTCCACTCCCAACTAGGAGACATGAAAAGATTCTTCACACGCCCATAACTCGGGCTATAACTCGAATCAAGACGGAAATCAAGCACCTAATAGTTCTTCTATCCTCCAGCATACCTTTCTCGTCACTTCCAAATCATATGAATACATCTCGCAGCACTAACATTCTCATTACATAGCCATCCAACTGTCACTTCCACTAATATGGAAAAATACCGAACATATAAATTCATAAGCACTACTCACACAATCAGCACCTCGGTGCTCAAGCTATAGGAAAAAATCCGGCTTCAAGTCCTCCAAACTGGCTCAACATCAACACACAGAGATCGTATCTCGCCCCTCGATCAGGAATCACAAGCCATCGATGTATATCTGATACCGAGCTCTCATGCGCGCATACGAACGCGTGGAAGCAATTCAAAGAGTTACTTTTCAAGCTGAATCAAGGACGCACGATAAGAATTCAAGAATGTGAAATTTTTCCTAAAGGTTTTGCAGCCTCTCGAGGATAAGTACAGACATCTCCGTACCGATCCGCGAAACTCTACTAAACCTGCTCATGACTCGTGAGACCTATGTAACCTAGGCTCTGATACCAACTTGTCACGACTCTAAACCCGAACCCGGTCATGATGGCGCCTCTCGTGAAGACAAGGCCAGCCACTTATACCCAATTCACTTTTTAAACAGTTAAATATCATAAAACCAGTCTAAAACATGATATAGCAATACTAAGTAGCGGATAATGTCAATAAGGTGCGGAAGTACAACCTAACACAGCCCTAACCGGGGTGTCACTAGTCATGAGCATCTATAATTCATAATACAAGTCTGCTAAGTCTATAAGCTAGTACAAATGTCTGAAAAGAGATAGAGATGATAAGGGAGTAGAGACACGGGGTTGCGGACGTCAATAGCTACCTCGTAATCTCCGGAAGCCCACCTGAAGCTGGAGGTATCAGCAGTCGGGAGCGGTACCAACAATGCTTGAATCTGCACACAGGGGTGCAGGGAGTAAAGTGAGTACTCCAACTCAGTGAGTAACAAATGTAAATAAAGACTGAAGGCAAGAAATCACGTAAAGCATATCAAGATGATGTATAGAAGTAGTTCAAAAACCAGTAAGAAAACAGTGAAGCTGTAAAATCTCTTTAAACATCTTAGCTCAGTTTAAACTTCTTTGAAAATGGCTTTTTCAATAGTACGCAAATGAATGCAAAACAGTTAGTGCAGATAAGTAGAAAAATCCGCCCCTCGGGCACAAATAACATAGTTTAACAAGTAAATGATAGGTAAATTTGAAAGATAAACACATAAAGGTTCGCCCCTCGGGCTCAATGTCAACAACTCTGCCCTTCGGGCAAATATCTCAGAACAATACCAGCCCCTCGGGCAATCACATAGAACGATACCAGCCCCTCGGGCAATCACATAGAACAATACCAGCCCCTCAGGCTATCACATAGAACATTCAGCCCCTCGGGCTATATCTCACATCACAATGGGTACCCGTGTTCACTAGGGTGTACAGACTCCGGGAGGGGCCCCTTACGGCCCAAGCGCAATATCAAGCCATATCGTGGCATCAAATCTAGGTCGTGGCCTCATATCAATCAACAAGACACCTCGTGGCGTACATATCTCAGGCCCTCGGCCTCATAATCAAATCAGTATCTCACTGCTGCAGCGTGCAGCCCGATCTAAAAGTATCCTCACAATACAGGCCCTCGACCTTACTCAGTCAAAAATCACATAAGCTACTCGGGCAACAGTAAAACATAATACTCAGCCCAAAAAATATTGTTTGAAATATCATTTCAAGTGGTAAAGCAAAATAAACTTGGCTGAGTTTTGAAAACAGTGAAAAATAACATGACTAAGTTCAACTATAAAATCAAAACAGTAAGGAAATATCAACAACAACCCCTGAAGGGTTCAAATAGCTGGCACTAGGCTCAAATGTGGCATTCAGTCCAAATAATGATGATAGCAATTAGTTTTCAGTCAAATACACGGTAAAATCATCAATCGAGACGGACCAAGTCACAATCCCCAATAGTACGCGACCCCACACTCGTCGTCAAGCGTGTGCCTCACCTCAATATAGCACTACAATGTGCAATCCGGGGTTTCAAACCCTCAGAACATCATTTACAATCATTACTCGCCTCTATCCGGTCTGAACTCTAGACCGCGATGCCTTTTCCTCTCAAATCGGCCTCCGGATGCTCCAAATCTAGCCGAAATCAGTACAAATCCATCAAAATATGCTAAGGAAACAAATCCCACTCGAAAATAATCAAATTATCATAAATTCCCGAAATTGGTCAAACCCGACCCCCGGGCCCATATCTCAGAATTTGACAAAATTCACAAAACTAAAATCCTTATACTCTCACGAGTCTAACCATACGAAAATTATCCAATTTCGATACCATTTAGTCCTTCAAATCATCATTTTACATTTTTGAAAGATTTTATAATTTCTTCCCAAATTCCATCCCAAAACATGAATTAAATGATAGATTCATGTACTCTAGCCAAATCTGAGTTAGAATCACTTACCCCGATGAATTTCTTGAAAAACCTTTGAAAAATCGCCAACATCCGAGCTCTCTAGGTCAAAATATCAAATAAAACCCAAAACCTCGTATTTATAGAGTACCCCACAAATTTCCACCTCCACGGACCGCACAAAATCGACCGCGGTCCGCACAAAACCAGTGTGGTCCGCACAAAAACGACCGCGGCCGCACAGGCTTTCCTCTGTAGTGAAAGGCTTTAGTATTTTGGCTATAACTTTCTCTACAGATGTCCAAATTGCTATATATTTATCTTTCTGGAAACTAGACACGAAGGTCTACAACTTTTATTTTTAAATCATTTCAAAATTCCTTGTAGATCAAAAGATATGTGCTTCCGAAGTAGGACTAGTGAAACGTTCTCCACCGCGGCCGCACATCATTTTGTATGTTCCGCACAGCACCTACCGTGGCCGCACTTCATTTTGTGTGGTCCGCGCAGCACATACCGCGGCCGCACTTCTTTTTGTGCGGACCGCGCGGGTGGGTTCCGAGGCCTGCAACCCTTCTGGACCTGCTACAGCTATGATTTTCGGCCTAAAACATCCCGGAACCTACCCGGAACTCCCGGAACTTCAAACCAATTGTACCAATACATCCCAGGACATTGTTCAAACTTGTTCAAAACTTCGGAACACTCACAACAACATCAAATCACCAATTTAACATAGGATTCAAGCCTAAGAACTCCAAGAACTCTTAAATTATGCTTTCGATCAAAAAGCCTATCAAATCTCGTGCGAATGACCTGAAATTTTGTACACACATCCCAAATAATACAACGAAGCTACTGCAACTCTCGGAATTCTATTCCGAGCTCTATATCAAAATCTCACCTATCAACCGGAAAACGCCGAAATCTCAATTTCGCCAATTTAAGCCTAAACCTTCCACGGACCTCCAAAATGCATTCCGATCATGCCCCTAAGTCCCAAATCACCTAACGGAGCTAACCAAATCATAAAAACTCCGATCTGAGATCATATATAAACAAGTCAACTCTTGGTCAAACCTTTCAAATTTAAGGTTTCAAACTGAGAGTTGTTCTTCCAAATTCATTCTGATTACCCTGAAAACCAAAACCAACAATTTACATAAGGCATAATATATCACACGGGGCAAGTCATGCCCGAGAACTGGCGAGCAAAGTGCAAAAGCTCAAAACGACAGATCAGGTCGTTACATTTTAACTATCAATGCTTAAGTAAAAAAAATAAAGTGAGTGGATTCCAAAAGTATATTATATAAAACTCTTAACGACTTATGTAGAGGATTAAAAAGTAATGTGTATTTTAACTGTCCACAACGTATATATTTACCAATTTATGGTCTCTTATGCATTTTTAAGTTAATTGATTCATTTCATACCATATATATTTTGATTTATGTGTCCATGATGATAAATTGAATTTCTTTTAGGTACAACTGTCCAATAAAAAGAGCATGAAAATCACAAAAATATTGTTCATCTCCTTTGTGGTGAGCTTAAAAAACTTAGAGTTTTTTTACGACGCTATTTATTTCTTATTTGATTTATGTACAAGGTGGTTTCCGAGATATTAATAGTTACATGAGGTGCAGCAATATTGTATACTTAAATTTTTATGATTACTGATTGGTTAATTATGTGGTCTTTTGGGAGTTCTTTTTAAAGAGCAGTTCAGATTTAACAAATTCCTAATGTATAACGAACGTAATTAAGTTCTTTTTTTACCTGGCCTTCGTGAACTTGAATGTTCAGAAATTGTGAAGCATTCTTTCGGATTACCGCTGCAACTTGTACATATACGTTAATGGTTTTGTGTTTGCCAATCCTTGATCCTTGATCTCTCAAATTTTTTACTTCTTTCTAGAATATTTATTGTGGTAAAGGTAAAATAAGAAAAAATAAATTAAAATTTTCTATGACGAAAAGTATTTTGAAACAATTATATCTAGCAAAAGTGACTCGAGTAAATAGGAGACCGGAGGGAGTACTTTTATCCATTTCCATTCCTGTTTTATCCATTCTATGATTCTATCCAATCAATGTCTGGTTTTTGGCAGATTCAGATAGCAAGGTTTATTTTGGAGGTTTCTTTGGGTTTGACTCCTAATGGACTAATAAGGATTTCACTTGGCCCCTCTCCCTCCCAATTGGGGGGTAAAATAGGTAACAAACGAACAACACACAAATGGTTTTCCCAAATTGAAAGTTGTACTTGCACTCTCTCTTCCAAAATTATCCACAATTTCAGTAACAGGATTAACTGTTCAGGAAAAGAAACATGCTTCAATTGGGAAAACAAATGGAAAAATTGCACTCATATTCGATTTAATCAATCATGTCCCAATCACAAAACAAAGCATTCATTTCTGATTGGGACCCTAAAAAAGGTTATTCACAAATCTACAATATACAGAAGTAAACTACCTAAAGGGAAATTCCAACAGACCAGGAGAACTAAAAGCCATATGGCTAAGGAACACCTATAATTGTGCCGACTGTTTCAGCAAGACGCATTCAATTCCAACAATCAAGTGAAAACAACTTGCATGAAGTAATCCAGTACTCAAATTAGCAGCAGCAAGGCATATACGGCGAGGAAAAATGAACATCCAAAAACAACTAATCTTGACTAAAATCGATTCTGCATTCATGCCAATGAGTGCAAGAGATTCGGAAGCCGATGTGGACCAATGGGATTGGTGTTACACCTGCGTACTTGAAAGACATCTCCATTGGCCAACACGAGGTCCCTTGTCTAAAAGCATTAGCAAGCCCGCATTGCTGGCTGACAAACCAAACAAGTACCTAAACAAGCAACGTGATGATTTCAGTGCCAATTATCTAGCTCAAACTATAACTTCTAGCAGGCAAAATTAGAAACAGATTTTGCTTTCAAAAGAGTACAATATGAGCAATAAGATAAAATAGTAGTACTAGCTTTCTAATGATCAACTCACTTGGATCGACGAGCTTTCCTTCTCCACAAGACGAAGGATATTATCCACTGAACAGGAAAAAACAGAAACTATATCAGCAATTATATAGCAGAACACATGACAAAGGAGAGCCAAAAACAAACCGAGGGGAATTAGAGGGTAGGGAGCAAAGCGTGGCAAAATTTAATAGCAAAGCGTTATAATAGCTTCTCAAACCCTTCTCCATTCGGCACAGAAAGAAAAAGAAGAAAGATAAGCATAAACAAAGTTCACGGAAATAAAAATAGATTACAAAAGTTTACACAGGTTAACTATATCTTCTGACCCAAAACCTTTACTCTCCTTAGAAATCACTAAAACACAATGCTCATCCTAAATAACCACTGAGGCGAGCTGCGAGTCAAACATACAAGTCAACATGGATCAAACAAGTAGGTTCGATAAAAGAGCTGCCTGTAATAAAGCATCTATCTCAGTGATCTCAAATTGAGATCAAATGTAATCTCGATGGCAGATTTCATAGGAGACTCCTAACAAGTTGCTGGATCGAAGTAGTACATTATACATCTGCCCCCCAGCAGCGGAGGGGGTAAGTAGTTCGCTCCAAAATTGTGTTCACACTGAGCTCTTCTTGGATAGGCTCAATATCTTACTTAAACATAAGCTCTAGAGGTCGATCACCTTTCCAAAAAGTTAAAAAGTTTATCCAAATACATAAACCAAAGGGTTCTTAAATCGACCAACTATGAGTCACACTAATTCTAACCAACCAAATGAAGCCAAAATATATCCCACAGCTCAAGCCAAATGAAAGTAATGCAAGGAATATTTTCAACCCAACTCTAGATTTTCCCACAGTTCATGCTCACCAGAAAAATATTTATCTCGTCATTCTATTTCTTGGAAAACTGTCATTGTGAGTTTGCTCACATTTTCGGCCCCAAGATCGGATAAAGGAGGAGAGTTACGGTAGGTTGAAGCCGACGTAAAACTAGTCTATTTATGATGAACCCTCACAATACTGAATACGGCCTAAAGGAAGTGACATCGATAGTAACCATTCATATAGTCGACTCCAACTAGCTTGGGTTGGGATTGAGGCATAGTGGTTATATTCTATGTCCAGAAAGGCTCATCCAATTACACACATAAACTGCAGAATAAGTGACTTTTCAAATTTTGTGAGAGTTTGCATTCTTCCGAAGCTTCACCCAGTTGGAAACAACTAAATGGCAAGACAGATACTCACAGAGAATAGTCAGAGCATCAATAAACCGAAAAAGATTAGTGTACTTGATTGAAGTACAGGAGTGAACATTCGCTAAAATATGCATAAAACAAAGTACTCCCTCCATCCCATTTATGTGAAGGTGTTTCACTGAATACAAAGTTTAAGAAATAAGGGACTTTTGAGACAAGCTAAATATAGGCAAAGTATCAAAAGTTGTCCTTACTATCAATAATTAAATGAGTTGTGAGAATTCCATATGTCGTTTCATTTTCTCTATTCTAGTAACAGAATGATCTTTTATATAAGTAGGTCCAAACAAGTCATGTCATTAAGGGTAAAATTAGAGTGCTAACTTTTAATAGTTTCAAAACAGAGAAAGGTATCATTCTTTTTTGAAAAGACTAAAATGAAAGTGTCCCGTAAAATGAAACATAGGGAGTATGATAGATAACAATTTATCGATTGGTATTCCTAGTCTGGAAGCCCATATCATAATAATAAGTAAATTAGGCTATAATACAGTAAAAATGCTTAACATCATATACATGAACAATATTTTGGCATTTTTATTTTTATTTTTTTATCATGTAAGAAATAGACAAACAGAATTGGTAAAACTGAGATGAAGCGAGGTAAGAAGAATTATGGTAAACATATCTGTTAACATGGGACTGTAACCTTAATAGCTGAGATGTAGTGGTTCAAAGCAATGGAAATTAAGGAAGATAAAAAAGAAGAGGTAACGTCGGCAAACTGGCTCAGCATACAGGAAAATGGAGATCCAGAACATTTCTAGGAACCTAATCAGTATCCTTCGTATTTAGACCATGATAGGAAATCATCATTACTGATATCATATGCATCAAAGATATGCCGCCTTAATAATAATATCTTCCAGGCGTATAACAATTTATGAGCATCCAAAATAGTTCGAATTGAAATTGCTGATGTAATCAGTGATATGGCCTCCTTTCCTTTTTTAATAACAGAAAAATCCCGAGCGCCAGTGGCACACGAACTCGATGGATAATGGGCCTGCTTCTCAACCCTTCACTTAGATACCAGACTTTTGTCTACATTAGTGTTCGAACACATGATGCACACATAACCCACACATCACGCACTGCATTCTTACCATTAGAGCAAAGCCTTTGGGGCAATGATATGGCCTCCTTTCAGCTTAACATAAAATATTAGAGTTTTATTCCAGAAAATGATCAGGAAAAGACTTTTCAAAGTATCATGATACAACAGTTGCTCCTAATGTGCTTGCAATTATCTAGAACAGTGATTTTAACATAGGACACATACCATATGCAACACATACTTTGTGTTGTGAAAATGAATTTATTGAGCACAGAAAATGTATAATCGCAAGTAAGATGGTACCTTGAATATTGAAATGAATGAAAAGCTCGTGACTACAGATGTCTTCCTCACAGGCGTCCTCCTTGCTGGAGACATTTCTTTGCACAACTGCTGAGCAATTTCTTTAAGCAATATCAGCTGTGCTTTATCAGTCCGCATAGAAACGATAGCCTGCCTCATTGATTCCCGATCAGCCTCGAGGGCCTGCAGCCTAAGGTACAGCTTCGTGACCTCAGGATCTCCAAAATCGGTATGATTCAGCGAATCTCTTGGGGTATGCCCATCACCTATTCCTGCAGAAGCCTTGGGCTCTGAGGTACCATTATATCCAGAACCCTGATGTATAGAGTCAATTGTATACACTCTGTCGTTCAATTCACCTCCAACTTCCGATGACTCGTCCACCTTCCTCAAGTTTGCATACTCCTCTGTTTGCGAATTTTCTGTTTTTCCAACACTTCCACCGTACTTCGGAGAACCTGAGATAAAATCAGAGCTTATTTCTTTATTTGTTACGGGAGGGAATTGAGTGACTATTGCTTTTTCAAGGATATCGTTATTAAATACTTCCCCATCAGTCTGACTACTTGGCATCAATTCTAACCGATTGATCCTCTGATCCAAATCTCGCAATTGGTCACATGATCGTGGGGTCTCTCCGAACGCATATTTCTCAACGTCCACAACCTCATTATCCACCTCTGTGTACACTTGGTTTTCATTAATAGTGCATTTCAAGGGAGGGTAATCATACAAAGAAATTTCAAAACGGTCATCAATGCCCTCGCTGACACTATCATTTCGGCCATAACGAGCCTTCTCTATCTCACCATCATACTCAACCTCAGACTCCAACAGCCCATAACTCAACATCCTATGCTTATACATTTGCACCTCACAAGTCAACGACTGGATCGTCTCCTCCCTCTTATACAACAAATCCTCCAACGCCATTATTTCCTGCTGATCATGCGCCATTTTCTCCTCCGTGAACATCTTGAACTGCCTAAACTCCATTTGTGACTCGGCTTTTTCCCTTTGCAACCTCAAGATCATCGACATGGCTTCGTTCGCAGCCGAGGAAGCCGCATTCCTCTCTTCCTCCAACTCGACACTCAGTTCTTGAATTGTCTCCTGTTGGCTCCCAACCATTTCCCTAAGAGCAACACACTCGTTCTCCATGTCTATACGAGCTGTTTGAGGCAAAATCAGACCCGGGATAACAAATTTCTTCTCAATTTCATCATATTCGTCCAATTTTCGCTTCACTGTCCGAATCCAAGTCCCCGAAAAGGACCTGTTTGTTATAGAACAATTACACTCGCATTCACAACATTTGACCTCACTGGTTGACGGGGTCGTATTTGCAGAATCCATCGACTACCAATAAAAACTACTTTAAACCCTAAATCAGGAAATATCCCATAAATTTGTACAATGAAAAATATCACAAAAATCCCTCCCTTGGAAAATATATATGTGTACGGGTTTGCCCTTTTCCCTCAAATACGGAATCCTGTAAAAAAGAAAATGATTGAAAATCAAATCAAATCAGAGTTAGAAAAATTACCGTAACTAAAAAGAAGAGAGAGTAAAATTAGGGAACCTGGAATTGGAAAAGAAAAAGGAACTGAAGCTGAGTAAACGGAGCTCAAATATTCCCGGGAATTTTCACGGGAAATACCGGGAGAGAATTTGGGAACCCTAGTTCTAGTTTTCTGTTTCTTGTTTCGTTTGATTTGGTTTGGTTGCTTCGTGTTTCGTGAACAAAATGATCTGTTTTCTGAATTTTCTTTTTTACTTTTTTTAAGATTAAGATATTTTAGAGAGGGAAAGGATATTGGACAATTCTGGCGACAGCGTCGGACTGGGCGGCTAAGGAGTGTAATTGTTTTTTAATATCATTAGTGTTTACTATTTAAATCTTTCTTTTTATACTATTTGAATTTGAATGATATATCATAGTCGTGGTTTAGAGGATGAGGTGGAGTCTTGAAAGACTCAAGTGTATTTGGTTATTGTTTTTCTTTTTTCTAATAAATGATATTCGTATAAGTATGAAAAGTTCAAATATATTATTTTATACTAAATAAAATATGAAATGATGATATGGACTAAGTAAGCTAGGAGGATAATATCTATCTCCATTTTTAATTTTAGCTTTAGTTTGTTTTATGCTTTTGGATGAAATGAGTTGATAATTATGGGATTTTAGGTTTAAATAATAGAGATAAAAATACTAGATAATTTCTTTTTATGTGTCCAAGTAAATGCGGACCTATGTTATTAAGAGAGGGTTCACCGACAACCGAAAAGTTCGACAAATTTTCATGAATCCATGTATATGTTTTTAGAAAATATTGATATATTAGTAGTGACATCCTATATGCAAAGTAGATTTTGGTTGAATGTAAAAATGTACTCCCGACCTTCAAATTCTGGACCGTCACTATGTCCAAGTCTTGGTGGATAAAGTTACTCGAAATCGGGTAAAAGGATGAAGATATTCTATAAATTCATTGAGGTGTTAACAAGTTAGTCCGAATATCACCGTTGTGGAGAAAAAATATTCTAAATATAGGTGTCATCCCCATCAAATCTAACTAGGGTCGTCTGAGGATATTTTGGTAAATTATTGAAGGGCCCCACTAAAGTTTCATTTCCTTCACACCTCACTGCGTTTCAAGCTAAGACGTGTCCTTATTTTAATTTGTTAGATTGTATTGTTTGAACGTGTCATCAAATAGTGACCTCCAGCTGCTCTCTTACTTTTTCTTTTTTGCCCAAGCCACAATTTTTCTCATTTGATGTAATTTTGTTCCTAGCTAATAAAAACTTTTATACCTATAATTCTGATGATTTTCTGGCCCCAATCTTCTTTTAATTAATTATCCATCGGTCAAATATATTAGGAAGCTATAGGATTACCTCTTTAACTTTTTTTTTTTTGGAAATTAATCGAGAAAACCTATTTGACTTGGTAGTACTAAATTATTCTCAATAATATTAACTTTCCGACGAAATTTTATATCACTTTGGATTTTATATTAATAACCTGAAACAAATTTTAAAAATTTGCAAGAAAAATTCATTATTTCACTTGAAATAACACATTAAATACACTGTGGCATTAGATAATGCTTGTAAAAAAAACTGCACCACCAATGAATAGGTAATGTTAAGAGAAATAATTTTGTAAAATTATTAGTGTTAGTCAAATAATTTTGTTATTAATGATATTACAATACTTATATTTGAATTGATCAAATTGCAATATATTGACATTTTATAATAAGCACTTGATAGTTTTACTATTCTTGGGTCGTCTTACTCCAGACTATGCATTTTCATTGACTAGCATGTATGATTTATTGTAGCTGATTTATTAACTTTCATATGAGTTTACTGTGTTATCCCTTTCGATTTTAAGGAAAAACTATCACGTGTATATAAGTGATGGCACATATACTTTTGTTTAAATCTTATGGTGGACTTGGTATCATCTTTGAATACTATCAACTGAAAAAGTTACTCCAAGAATCACGAGCTACATGATTCACTAAAGGAAATGAAAAAGAAAATTTAACACTGAAATATTTATAAAAGAAAAAACTTTTTTGTTTACATCATTGAGATTTTAAAAAAAATCCGTATTTATTAATTTTAGAATTCGATGTTAGAAGTAGAAAAGGAGTTTATGACTGGGAACGCCAAAAAAATATTCAAAATAAAATCAACTAAACTGAATCAAACTAATTTATTGTTAACCTCAAAGAAAGATTTGAATACATTTATACAAATGTCACTGTAAATCTATCGGTATTATGTTGGGCACGTACGCAAACCGGGCTTCACTTACCTAGTAATTTATAAATAATCCTTATTTAGGACGGGTAAGATACAAAATTAAAATAATTTTGGTAAATAAATTTCAAATATTATATAGGTACTACATAATTATTTGGATGAACAAGTGCGCGTCAATATTAAAAAACCCAAAATAACAGACGCCAATCGGATCCGGGTCTTGGACTCAGTCGGTAATCTCTTCTAGGTGGGGTTTTTGGTCGTCTTATAGGGTTTTACCAGCACATAGCCGTAATTCCAAGTCCATCCTCACGAACTCATCAATATAGTCGAAAGGATCGAAATAATACCTCCCAAATCTCTCCCCTATGTTCTTTATATGCTGCATTTTGTGTTTCTTGGTATTCTATACTGGAAATGTTATGGATATGGTTCTCCACTGGAAGAGTTGCTTCACATCGAATGCTCAAAATGGAATCTTTAGCCTCATTCCAATGTCTATGCTCACAAATTCAATATTTTGCTCATGACCCACAAGGTTCTTTTTCCTCTAGACATTACCAGAAGTTTCCAGATAGTTCCATTGAATGCTTTTCTGGTGACCCACAAAGTTACTTTTCCTCAAGAATCATTCTTACCCCTAGAATTGTACATAAAACTATATCAAATTGCCGTTCTGACATTCTTGCATTTTCATTTTTCTTATGGTGTGGAAAACAACATAACTACTTTCATGACAGAGCCACATTGACCCATATGATTAGTATTGTTTCTCGGTTGACGCAGAGGTTTAGAACAGTGAAAGGGATAGTTAAGGAATTTGAGGAGGTTGGTTGTGTAATAAAGCCACAAACTTTGATGTTTTTGTTGAGAATTTACTGGTTTGGTGGAATGTATGATAGGGTCTTCGAGGCGTTTGAGGAAATATTGAATTGTGGTTATACTCCAAATACTTTTTCTAGGAACATTGTAATGGATGTATTGTTCAAGATTGAGCGTGTGGAGGTGGCACTTAGAGTTTTGAAAGAAACCCAGGTTCCAAATTTTTTAACTTATAGCATTGCTGTGCGTAACTTGTGTAAGCTCAATGATATGGTTAATCTTCAGGATGTGCTTAAGATTATGTTGAGGAAAAGCTATTATCCTAATGAGGAGACATTTTCTGTGATTTTGAGTTGTTACTGTAAAGGAGGTCGGATAACAGAGGCAAAACAAATATTAGGTCTAATGATAGTTTTCGGTGTTCCTGTATTGGATAGAGTTTGGGGTATATTAATAGATGGATACTGTAAAGATGGCAACATGGATGCTGCGACTCACTTGCTTGAGAAGATGGTAGAGAGTGGGTATTCGCCAAATGTTGTAACTTACACGTCGTTGATCAAGGGATTTTTTGAGTCCCAGATGCCAAGCAAGGCATTTGGGATCTTGGATACCATGGAATCAAGAGGATGCTTCCCTGATTTGGTTTTTTGTAACGTGTTAATAGATAGCCTCTCTAAAATGGGGAGGTATGAAGATGCAGTTAATGCTTTCTTCCTTTTGCGGGAGCAAGGACTAACACCTGATTCTTATACTCTTTGTTCTTTGATTACAACTGTCTGTCTCTCTAAGCAATATGTTGAATTACCTCTGCTCATAACTGGCTTCGAGATTCAACCTGATTTAGTTGCATGTAACTCTTTTCTTAGCTATTTCTGCAAAGCTGGTTATCCTGCTGGTGCTATTGAGTTTTACAATGACATGATAGATAGAGGTTTCGTAGCAGATAAGTATACCTTTGCCGGATTACTGACTGGATTATGCAGCTCAGGTAGGATAAGAGAGGCAGTCAAGGTGTACTGTGGACTTGTTAGAAGTCACGTTGGGCTTGATTCTCATATAATTACTGTGATAATAAATGGGCTAATAAAATCTGGTAAATTTCACCAAGCTGTTAGCTTAATCAAGAAAGCTGCTTCAGAGAAATCCCAACTAGATGATGTTTCTTACACTATTGCCATTAGTGGACTACTTACTGGTGGTCAAGTTGGAGAAGCATATACCTTGTTTCGCCAAATGAAGGAGGTTGGCCTAGCACCAAGTAAGCAGACCTATAATCAGATTCTCTCAGGTTTCTGTAAAAGAAGTGATGTTTGCATGGTTAAAGAGATCCTACTTGAAATGCTTGATGCTAATACTGAAGTTGACCATTACAATCTGAGCTTGATGAAAAATCTCCTTTATAGATCCCACCGCCATTCTGCTTCACTCTTAACTCTATTAACTAACATTTCAAATTCCGGAATCCTTCCAAGGGAAGCATACAATGAAATGATCAATGAGCTGGTTCATCATGTAAACGTCAGAAGTGTGCATGCGGGCACGTTTAATAACCTTGATGTTTGCACATCCAGCTCATCTGGATGATGGGTTAATTTTGATTGCTGATTTGAATTGGGATTGATCGGAAGCTTAATGGGTGTGATTTAAGTTCATTCAGTATTGGAAGTTTTTTTCTGGGTAATTGTTCTTGATGTAAGTAACTTATTTAATTCATGTTGATTTTATTAATTTTTTGTGAAGTCATATGTATAGTTCTTGGATTGTGGAATTTGCTTGGATTATCAGATTTTAGACTTGAGCAATATATATGATCATGTTTGATATGGCTTGTTTAATGCATTTCAATTGGAAAAAAAGTTGTTTATTAGCTTGTTTTTTCTGATGTTCTGTAACAGTTTAAGAACTGGGTTTCAGTGTTTTTGTTATAGTTATGTGCATTGGTATGAGGTCAACACATTTGTGATTTTTTTAATAATTGTGAGTTAATTTCATGGGTTGATTCTGAGAAAGAAAGATTTTATTTTGGCAGCTAAGTTATGGCATCAATGGTTGCAAAGGCATGTGCTACAACGTCGGCTCAATATTCACCGGCTTTGACAGTCTTGGAAAAAGGGAGTAGGAATAAGAGGAAATTCAGGGCGGATCCACCTCTAGCCGATCCAAATAAACTAATTTCTTCTCCTCAGTTTGAGTGCACGAGTTTTGAATTTTCAGCGGACAAATTTGGAATGATCCCTTGTCATGAGTTTTCGAATGGCTGTGATATGTGTAGCTTGAAGCAAGACGGCTCAGAAAGCTTGAAACTAGACCTCGGATTGTCTTGCAGCGTAGGATCATCTGAAGTAGGTCCGAGCGAGCCTAGAGAGGAGGAAGTTGAAACAACTGAAGAGTTCCATGATGCTGATTGGAGTGATCTTACAGAGTCCGAGCTAGAAGAGCTTGTCTTGAGCAACTTGGATACAATTTTCAGGAGTGCAATTAAAAGAATAATGGCCTTTGGTTACAATGAAGAGATTGCCACAAAGGCTGTTTTAATAATTTGCTATGGTTGTAAGGACATTGTATCAAACATAGTGGAGAATACATTGGGTTTTCTTCGTAGCGGCCAAGAGATTGACTTGTGCAGGGAGCATTATTTTGAGGATTTGCAGCAGATGGAAAAGTATGTGTTGGCTGAATTGGTCTGTGTTCTGCGGGAAGTTAGGCCTTTCTTTAGCACTGGTGATGCAATGTGGTGCTTGTTAATATGTGACATGAATGTATCCCATGCTTGTGCGATGGAAAGTGATCCTTTGAGTAGTTTGGTTGCTGATGGGAATGAAAATAACTCTGCTTCTGTGCAGCCTTATTTGCAATCCGAGGCCAAAAGTTCCGAATCCAACAATAGAATTCCATGTAAGCCAAATCCTTCTGTTGCTTGTGCATGTTGTTCGTCTGAGACTTCCAATGTCGCTTCTGTAACTTGTGGCCACAGCTTTCAGTTGGAGGCGGCCGCTATGACAGGAGTTCATGATGTCAAACCCAAATCTTCATTTGCTCTGAGTGGAATTATCTCAGAGAAAGATTCTTCAAGTTCTCTGTTTGATACTGTTGATAAAACATTTACGGCAGTTGGAACACCCAATCCTCCAACCGTCGACGAGGAGTTTGTTGGTAGTCGAAAGTTGTCTGGGATCACCAAAAGAGAGTACATACTTAGGCAGAAGTCCCTACATCTTGAGAAACAATAGCGTACTTATGGTTCTAAAGGAGTCTCTAGGAAACTCAATGGTTTTGGTGGTTTAGTTTTAGATAATAAACTTAAGTCCATGGCAGATTCTACCGGCATGAATATAAAGAATGCTTCATCAAAGATCAATAAGACCAGTTTTGCTGTGACTCAAGATAATATACACCATAGTATCTCAACAAATAATGGATTTTCTTCTACATCAGTATTTGGATGCGATAATGTCAATGTTTCTGTTCCATTACCTAATGCAAATATCCCTTCTTCATTACCGCAAGTGAATACTTCACTTGCATTGCCCGCTGCTGATACTGAGCTCTCGCTCTCACCTACCAACTGCAGCATCACCCCGATGCCTCTTCGTTATAATGCTGAGGGCGCTGTTTGTTCTCTTAATATGATTCCAAATGAAAAATCTGTTGCTCAATGGGTTCCTCAAGACAAGAAAGATGAAATGATTTTAAAGTTAGTTCCAAGGGTTCGGGAATTGGAAGGTCAGCTCCAAGAGTGGACAGAATGGGCCAATCAAAAGGTTATGCAAGCCGCTCGTAGACTGAGTAAAGACAAAGCTGAGCTTAAGACACTTCGGCAAGAAAAAGAGGAAGTGGAGAGGCTTAAGAAAGAGAAGCAGAGTTTGGAAGAAAATACCATGAAAAAGCTGGCCGAGATGGAGAATGCCTTGTGTAAGGCTAGCGGACAAGTCGAACGAGCTAATGGTGCTGTTCGTAGGCTTGAAATTGAGAATGCTGTACTAAGGAGGGAAATGGAAGCTGCCAAATTGCGTGCAGCAGAGTCAGCTGCGAGCTGTCAGGAAATATCAAAGAGGGAAAAGAAGACGCTTATGAAGTTCCAGTCATGGGAGAAGCAGAAAGCTATATTTCAGGATGAACTTATAGCTGAAAGACGAAAGCTGGTGGAACTGCAACAACGGCTGGAGCAAGCTAGAGATGTTCAAAACCAGCTCGAGGTATGTTTACTAGGGGATTAAGATCATAAATGCTTCACAAGATGCTTCTTGCCAAAAAATGTTTAGGCTTTAGCTAAGTTAAAAAGGCTGTAATGTTTAGTTATGTACTAGGACCTTTAACCTTTAATTCTTAAAGAGGATTTTTTTTTTTTTTTTGCATAGCTTAGGTAGGAAGATGCTAATTAACAAGCTTTATGCTAGTAAATTTTGTTTAAGGTCATATACAATGCTCAATAAAGTCGGTGAATAAGTCGTATTGTGGTAGCTTGGCTCTCCTCAGTCGGGCATGTGCATGTCATTGGCAAACTGACATCTCTGTAGAAGCTACATGCAATCTGACTTCTGTGATGAGGATTTGGTGTTTTTTTCCTACTTGACAGATAAACCTAATCTCTCTCTCTCTCTCTCGCTCTCTCTCAGATGGGGATTTGGTACTTTTTTCCTACTTGACAGATAAACCTAATGATGAGAAATATAAATGAACCTCTTGTATGTGTTTGCTTAAAAATGACTCGACGTGGTTTTTGAACCTCTCTCTCTCTCTCTTCATTTTCTTTATTTTACTAACTTGTGTAATTTTAGAATCTGAAAACTGAACAAGGGAACTTTTGCCTGCTGGATTCTTTATCTGAGAGTAGCTTGACTCTCGTCTGTGCAGATTTCTATATGTATAAGCAAGAGTTGGGATCAAGAAGCATCTAACTAATGCAAGATCTTTTTCGCATCTTTTGGCTTTATTATGTTAGTAGGAGTGCATAGCATATTTGTGCAGTGCCATTTTCCTCACTTTGTAATAGGGTTTGAAGTGGGATAGCTTATTGTCTAAGTCGAATAGCTGTGCTGACAATGGGAATGAGGTATCTCCACCTCTCATAGTGTCTTGTTGCATTTTTATTCATGTGTTGAAATTTATATGCTTTGACATTGATGTCTGATATGGACATAATGTTTCGGAAGACATCTCATGTGATACCTTGATGTGATGAACTTTTAAAGGAATTTATCAAATGGATCTTGAGACGTAATGTAGATGAAATGGTACTACGCAGAGTTACAGTAATAGGTTATTTGCACTTGCCTCTTACATGCATCATTGCAGTTGGAGGACTCTTACAAGATTTTGCAGAAGCTTGAACGGATAAATTTTTTATTTCTTGCTTCACTAAAGACCACATTTTCCATTGTCTTAAACTCTTAACATGATCTTCGAGTTTGTTTCACTCTTGCCACCGTATTGGTAAAAGCAAATCAGTATCACAAAGAATTATTTTTTCCGGTGAAGCATGTTTTGAAAAGTTTGACAAGGGAGGGATAGCCTTGTGAAAAGGACCTTCTACCTCCAACCATGAGTTTAGGGGTTCGAGTGACCGAGGGAGTGAAGTGGGGAAGGGTCACTTTTTGGGAAGGGGGGTTTTGAGGTGGGTGGGGCTATCAAAGAAACTTTTTGTCTCTGATCAGAACCATGTAGCTCTTGCACTTGGTGTGTTTGCTTTTTGAAATATGAATTTGCTAACGGCAAACAGTAAAGGGAAGTGGTTGGCTTTGCAGGTCTTTCGTAGATCTTTATTCTTTCAACTGATGTTCTTATACTAATGTGATTTCTCCAGATGAGCTATGCTCTTACCGACAAGCCAATGTCTTGCAGGGTAGATGGAAGCAGGAAGAAAAGGCCAATGAAGACTTACTTAGGCAGGCTAGTTCAGTAAGGAAAGAGAGAGAACAGATAGAAACTTCAGCCAAATCCAAGGAGGATATGACCAAATTAAAAGCTGAAAGTAGTTTACAGAAGTTTAAAGATGATATTGAAAAGCTAGAAAAGGAAATATCCCAGCTCAGACTGAAGACCGATTCTTCAAAGATAGCAGCTCTTAAAAGAGGCATAGATGGAAGCTATGCTAGCAAACTGGCAGACTTGAGAAATGCTTCATTACAAAAGGACACTCAAATGCCTTATATCTCCTCAATGGTGACAGATCTTGAGGAATACTCTCGGGATGGAGGGGTGAAACGAGAACGTGAGTGTGTGATGTGCTTGTCGGAGGAGATGTCTGTGGTTTTTCTACCATGTGCTCATCAGGTGTTATGCACGACATGCAATGAGCTCCATGAGAAGCAGGGAATGAAAGAATGTCCTTCTTGTAGGAGCCTGATCCAGCAGCGGATTTCTGTGCGTTATGCTCGTACTTAAACGTCACTTCAGGGAATGAGTTAAAGCTATCAAAATAATGATTCAGGAAACTTCATAATGAATAATGCATTTGTGTGGCCCCTTTCGGAAGTCTGGACAATATGTGACTGTTTTCAAGAATGAAAAAGTAACATAAAAAAGAAAAGCAAAAAACAAAAAGAGAAAAGAGTGTTTAAGTGTGGCCTTTGTAAATCATCTATTCCCTTTCAAATAAAACTTGAGTTTTTCTCCTTGTTTTCTTTAGTCTGTGTTTCTTTATCGACCATATTGTTTTAAGTGAACTTGGACAATATTTGTGCTCACTGTGCTCTGATCTTCTGTGATTTTGTGCATTAGAGTGAGGATCTCTCATCTGCAGCTTATGAATGCACTCTTTATACATTATGTGACACATTGTATAAAATGATTTTCTTGGCCTGTGAAAACCACCTAAGACGCAAGGCCTTGGGATGTAGAGTTACCTATGCTAGTGATAGATAGCAGGTATTCAGTAAAATTGTTGCAGTACGCACAAAATGGCAAGGACGTCAGTGTTACACCCGAAAACAAAAGAGAAAAAAAGAAAAGAAAGAACATCTGACACCAGGCTACAGGAGTGCTAATACCACTGAAAATGCTCGTCTTCCCTTTCACCCTTGTGACTAAAATGATCAAAGTTGTTACAGATTTAACGAGAACCGAAACTATTAATCATGTTCTATTTGTGTCAAGCTCAAGCTCAATCTCTTCAAATAGCACCTTAAGGAAAATCTAATGAGCAATTAGTTTTGTTTCATGATAGATGCAATCGTTGTGCCTTGAAATAATTATTTTTCACTTTGTTTCTCAGGAGTCAAATAATTATTTTTCACTTTGTTGTCAAACCAAGCGATAAATTTCCTGCAGCATATAAATGACTCTTTTGTTTTAAATAGCAAGTGGATTTTCATTAAATTGTACATATTATGGAATCATCAGATACAATGGCTCCTCAAATGATAGGCTATTCACTACACACTTTCAGCGAGAATTTACTCAAGAATACATATCAAAAAAAGAATTTAGTATTATGTTAGATTATATTGTGGAAATTCATCTTTGTAGTTTGTGTCATTTTCCCTGCCCGAGAAGGGGATCAAAAAAAGGTAGCTTACTTTTCCTGAACAGATAACGACTTATGTAGAGGTCGACTTTCCCTAGAATGCCTTGTTGGTCTAAGAGCCCCTCTTTGACTAGTAAGGATGCAGGAAGCAAAAAACTTGAGCGAAGGATGTTTTCTTCTCCTATCCAAAGGCCAAGGGAGAGGCTACGTCCCTTTCCTTCGGTACTTCTTTTGGTTTTCCAAGGATTATGTTTGAAGCATTATAAAACTGGTTAAATTTTCTTGTATTAACTAATTAAGCCAATAAACCAACTTGACACCAAGAAATAAGCATTTAATAAAGCAAAAAACGACAAGGTTCCTAGGGCTTGATGCGAAAAGCACAATCCACGACAAAAATGTAGCAAACATAAATTGATTTAGTACTATACTGATCAAATTGCAACTGCAATAACTTATTTCAGTATTCAATATAACTAATGCTGATATTAATCTAGATCACAAAGTTGAGATTCAAAGAACATGTCGTTTCTCGTTGGGATTAGAGTGCGTTTCATGCTTTGAAGCACACATTTTTATCAACTGCATGGCTTCACCTGTGAAGTGGTAATCCCAAATTCCGTATTGCTCTTGCTTTAAGCGATGAAGCGATGACTTTTAATAACAATGCTAGAGAGATTGGCCTAGCAGGACGTGTTTTATATCTGGTACAATCTCTGTTGAATAAGTCAGTACCTCCATATACCAGCTTTCATGGGGAGGAACACCGCCATCTTCGGAAGAGTGTATTGCTGCAAAGTTGAAGAACCAGATACACAATCCATCAGAAAAATGGTTAATGAATAGAACTAATAATTATTAGGCAACAGAGCACATATATAAATGGAACTTGGATGACATTAATCATGTTCCACTAGAAGGCATGACCAGCTCAGACTGACATGACAATAACAGAGACCACCAAAAAAAAAAAGGAAGCTCATAACAAGTACCAATAAATTTCTTCTCCTGTCAAGCTGAACCACATCCCTTAGCTCGGCGACAGATCCGCTTAGAGGGGTATGGGTTCACGTGAACCCATGCACCCCTCCCTGGTCCATGTATAGCACTGGTTTTCTGCCAAATCTACTTAAATTTCTATACAGCCACCCATGCTCAGGAGAGCACCTTGGTCTACTGGTGGCCGCGTCCACTCCCCCCCCCCGGGGTGCCAATGGGTCGTGACCTATCGTTCAGTTGATTTCCCATTTTTCTGTTTGTTTTTTCTTTTCTATTTTTTTTTGGCCTTCCTTCTTTTCTTTTTTTATTTTATTTTATTTTGCTAATGATGACGAGGCGTAATTGTTGTTGTTCTTTCTTTTCTTTTTTGGTTCATTCTTGGATTTTCAAAATTCTAAAAAAATAAAATATTCATCTCTCCTCTAGCAGTGCACCCATCCTCCTGAAGTCCTGCATATGCATCTGCTTTAGCTACAGAAATTTCCAACACTGCAGCAAATAGCAGGTATTTATGTTAAATTTTGCTTGTAATAGGTAAATCATGGAAAAGCTCAGTTGGCCTAACAATATCGGTGGCTGAAATGTTCAGAGTTTGCTATCAAATAACCATAATTTTCTGTATTCCTTAAGTCAATCAAAGGCTTCTCCACTGAGGATCTAGATCAGGCTCCACCCAGTGATAATCACACAAAAGAAAGCAACTTGATATGTTGACGGTCCAAGCTTTATAGAAACATAACAGACAAAAGCATTCAGTTAGGTAAATTTGGTACCTCGTCAGAGCAGCAAGAATAATCGGACTGAGTAACAGGCTACATGAAATCTTCTTCAATACCATTTGACAAATAACACAAGCAAGGTATTATAGTATCACTCAGCAATTAGCAAGACCAACCTGCACGAGAGAGTGAATTAATCAAAATCCTTGAAAATCAATCATGTTATATGGAGGTAACACTATACATACCATATTTTGTGGATTCCTGTTCCTGTATTATCACTTCCAGCAACTCTTCCATGGTTCGATATCCTCCTCCTACACTCAGTAAAGGAAAAACGACATTGCTACGCCACCACCTGAGAGCATATATAGCTCAAAAAGATAGTTTATTCTTTCGGGCACTTACCAGGAAGACAAAAGAAGCATCCGCCTAGTGACCTAATCCAGCTTTACACTCGCAGTCATATCTCTGGTGCTTTCATCAGATACCTGTCACTACAAATTATGTCAACGGTAAATATTACAGTTGAAATCACTTCACAGAAAGTCAGACGGACTCCTAACAAGAAAGAATTTCCAAAATGAAGCTTATTTGATCTATGAAGTTTAAAATTTTCTACATATTGATCTTTTTCAATGTGGTAATGACACAATATACAGCCCAAACAGAATGCTGTAGTGGAGATTAATTCTAGGTCCCTTTTGCAGTTTTTCAATACTTCTACTGCAAATGTGAAGTTCTAAGCTCATATATGATCTTATCCCTTGTATCAACACCTATGATTAAAACACTCGCTCACAAAAAATCTATCAACAGACAAATCAACAGGATCAGTGAGACAACATAGTGCAGTGTCGTGAGTTCAAACTTCCAAGAGTCTATATTCAAAAAAAATTTGGCTTATAAGCTCCTTTTAAAGCCTTCTTTATTTATGGATCTCTATAACAACCAAAGTATACGCTCTATATCGCACATCAAAAAGGGGATACCTAGCTCGTAGGAGTTCAGCAACCTATTTCATCTTAGATCAATAAGAATAGAAAAGCCAAATTAATGTTCAAAAGTAGAAGAAAAATCTCCAAAACTTGAGATTAATTATATATTTGTAAGAAAAATATTTTACTCACACAGAACACAATCCCCCGGAAACCCCCTCTCCTCCCCACTTCATTTCAAATCCTATAAACAGTGACCACTCCTTTAGAACCAAATTGAGTGACCCAGAAAAGGGGAGGGGAGGAGGAAAAAAAACTGTAAAGAAAACGCTAAAACTAGCAACCCAACATAACAGTAGTCCATTTGAACAGTTTAGGAAGTACCTATACGGAATCCTCATTCTCAGATCACTCATCATCTTAGATATTCCGAGAGAGTAAGCTCTGATTCTTGATGAACTAAAGTAGATCACTTTGCTATAGATAGAACCAAATCAAGTCATCTCAACCGACTGCAACAGCCAACTCCTAAGTTTCATTGTATGCTTCCCCTGGATAATAAGTATTCCATCAGATGCAGGATAGGCTGGAAGCAGAAAGAGTTGAAATGTAAAAAGCCGCAGGACGGGAAGCTGAGAGGAAGCAAAAAAAAAAACCTACAGCTGTCGCGGACAAGAGCGAATCTGAGGAAGGATTGCGTATAAAAGAATTTAATCAAGGAACTTATCAAATTAATCAAACAATTAATAATAACTATTATAAAAGAATGTCATATATTTTTATATCAAATAATATTCAAAAAAATATGTTCAAATCTTCAAATATGAGATTGGATCTAGGGCATATCTACTATATCCCTGTCATCTGAGTCATTGATGAATGCTTCTCCGAGCTTGCAATGTTTCAAAGGAAGTGACTAAACAGTCTGTGAAACCCATACCTGATTGACAGAAATATTCAGTAGGTATATCTCACCGTATAATCTATATTTTTTTCATGTTAAAATCATCTCCTTGCCATTCCATCTTTTGGAGCAGATAGTCATGGTTCAATATTTAATTCTTCTAGGACATTATTTTACTTATTGTGCAGGCCATCTCTCTATGGCGCAATCTGGATTTGCTTTGCTGATTCATTTAAATCCTATTTGTGGAACAGTGGTAAAACTCTCTACCGCTGAATCTGTAGTGAAGTCCACATGTAAAATATTTTTATCTTGCCTACTCTGGTCCTTCTGAGGCTTTTGATTTTGATATTGTTTATTATTGAGGCTGGTGTTGGTAGTTATAATGGTTCTTGTAAGTGTTCGATGAGTAATATATATTGGATGATGAATCAATTGTAAATAACATGAAAGCACTTGAGAATGATATCTACATTTGACTGGATTATTTTGAACCATAATAAATATTAAGCTTCTTATTCCTGAATGCCCCATGTCCTATGAAAGTAATTGGTTTCTATGTCTGTCCATTTTCAAAGCATGCTCAAAAATGCAAATTATGTTCAAAAGATACTTGAATCTCATTTTAAGGTTATAATTGATAACTTAACGACCTCTACAGAAGTTGCAGTTGCGGTAAAATACTCATCATCTGGTATCTTACAGATGAATGCATCTCACAAATTTATCCAAAGCTCTCATTTGTTAATAATAACTGCAGGTGGTTTTTGTGGGCGTTGGATATCACCGAGTTTATTTGAGCAGATTATACTCTCTAATGTGAATCATTCACATGAGCTACGTGTTTGATGGCTGGTCCAACATAATGAAAAAACTGGATGGATAGGTGAAGACAGTGACCATGTTGCTAAATACTCTTAAAATCACATTGTTGTATGTGGACAAGAATTCTGTCCTGATAATGAATAGTTATGACTTTTAAATGCACTATCTCCCTTTAGCCTGTAATACTTTGCTTTATAAAGCATCCTAGCGAAACCTTATAAGTGTACGAAAACATATTCCTTGACATGTTTCTTCTCTAATAATTAGTGAAAACAGCATTAACCTACATATATTTCTCTGCCCTAGGATATATTTAAGTAGTATATAGCTCTATTTCTGCTTATCTATAAAATCTCAACTAGCATCTACATATTAGCTCAAAGGAATTCATTCCTTTACTTCATATGTATAACTAGCATGGCGGATTTAAATGCAAAAGTGAGTGACATCCGAAAATAGTATTAACAAAAATACTAGATAGTCGTTGGGCCCGGGCATAGCCCGGGCATTACCCTCACTAGTATAATTAGATATACATATTTATATTGAATTAACAAACACACTCATTCTATATAAAATACGATTTCTATACCTATTTTTTTATATATATAAAATCAAATATAACAGTCTTATACGATACATATAATGTGTATTACATAAAAGCAACGCTACAAATGCCTATTTTAATAAACATCCATTGCATCTCAAAATAATAAATACATAAGAACATTAAATATACCATTATTATACTACAAATATGATAAGACATACATATCTAAATACACAAATTCACATATTATATTATTTATATGCCTTCAATATTTATGGTTGAATACTTGAATAATATATAACACAATAATATATTATATACAACAAATAAATAAGATACTAAAAAGTAAAAAAAAAAAAATAGATTCCCTATTAGAACGAGATTCATAAAATGACAGAAAATTGCTATACAAGGTATAAACTGGTTGAGATATTTTAGGGCGAGATTTTCCATAAATTAGGGAACGTAAATAGTCCTCACTACTTCTCACCGTTATAGTTGTAACTCACACACCTCCATAACCTCCCTATGATTTTCCTCACATGTTCTCAATAGTTAATACCATGTTCATGATATCCCTTTGTATTACCTCAATATCATCCTATAAATAGAGGGTTTAGTCATCACATTGTACACACTTGAAAAACACTTGAAGAAATAAGAATCTCTCCTCTTTTTCTCCCTATATTCTTGTATATTTTCTTGTTTCATATTTCTACTTTAAGCTAAGTTTCTTAATACGTTATCAACACGAATTACTCATTTCATGATCTTTTCTATCAAGAATATGTAGTGACTAGGTGCTACTTAACTTTCACGACTTCAGCCACATTATTTCAGCAGTAAGGTAACTTCTTTCAAATTTTTCTTTCATAATGATAAGAGTTTATACATTGATACAGGTACACAAATATTTAGTTTTATATTCTTTACTCTGAAGACATTAGATCTATGAAGTTTCTTTTGGTAGAGATTTACTCCTAAATATCTACAAGGAACATAATTGTTGCCTAAACTAAAAGCAAAGTGAAAGTCTTAGAAGCTGTAAGTTTTGGTTTAATAGTTTTGTCACGACCCAATTTTTATTATAGGTTGTGATGGCGCCTAACACCGTTGTTAGGCAAGCCAACACCGATCAATAGTAGTTTCTCATTTAAATAAATTATTAATTAATAACAATTTCCTTATTTGTTAAAAAAGATTTAGAAATTTGCAAGTGAAACATAAATAAACAGAAGCAATAAGTACTAATCAGAATCAGGTAAGCAAACCCAAAATCATAGTCTACTAGTGAGTGTGCCAAGATCTGGTGTCACAAGTGTGTGAGCAATCTAGTAGAATATACAAAAGAATGTTGCTAGCCTACTGTCTGAAAGAAGATAGACACAAAAGTAAAACATAAGGAAGACTCCAACTGCTGCAGATCGGCTCAGAAGGCAGTTCACCGTGAAGTCTCGAAGTGGGGATCAACTACGCGCGCCGGACGGGTAGCTAGATGCACCTGTCTCAGATCCTGTACAATTAAGTACAAAAGTGTAGTATGAGTACATAAGCAATATGTACCCAGTAAGTATCCAGTCTAACCTCGAAGAAGTAGTGACGAGGGGTCAACTTGACACTTACTAGGGATAACAACAATATAATTAAAGTGTTATGTTAAGCATGGATATCATGAATAATACTGATAGTTCAATAACAAGGAGTGATAAGTTCTTCTTTCAGTAATAAAATTTCAATTTCAGTCATATCATTTAACAACTTGCATTTCAAGGCATTTAAGCAGTATAAATTATGGAGAGTTTCAAATAATTAACATGTGCAATTATGCCGAGGTCGTACAGCCCGGTCCAACATAATATTAAATTATGCACTACCGGAGGGTCGAACAATGCAAACCATAGATGCATCTATTTACTACCGAGGCGCTCGGTCCGATCCACAAATAACAGTTATTTTCAAGAAAATACAAGTTTCTCATTTACTGTCAAGTATCTCATACAAACCTTCAAGTAAGTGAATTTAATCTTATATAATTCTTTTTATAAATTTCTAACATGGCTTAAGTGATTATATTAGCAAGCAAGAACGCAAACATTCCAATTATAGCATGATACGGATCTTAAACCGCCGGACAATAGCATACTAGTAGCTACATAAGGACTCTCGTCACCTCATACGTACATAGCCCCCCAAAATAGGTACGAACATTTATTAATTCAACTATGGGTTAATTCCCTCTTATAAGGTTAGAAAGGAGACTTACCTCATTTCAAAGCCTACTTTCCAATTCAAGAATGCGCTCAAACCTCCAAATTCAATGCAAAACGACTCGAAACTAATCAATTTATGCTCAAACGTTCATATTTCCACTATTAAAGTGATTACCCAACCCAAATTGCAAGATTCCTAAAATTCACCCCCGCGCCCACATGCTCGGATTCCAGACATATTCGAAGAAAGTCGTTACCCATAAACTTAGGAACATAATATATGATTTTTACTAAGTTTCATAACAAATTTCGTGGTCAAATCTCGTTTTTATCAAAAACCTAGGTTTTCCTCTAAACCCTTGATTTTCACTAATTTTTACATGTTAATCTACCCATAATCTAGGCATTTAACTTATATTTGGTAGGAATTACTTATATCCAAAAGCTAGGTCGAAATCCCTTATTTGAGAGCTCCCCAATCACCCAAGTGTGTAAAGAATGGGAGAAAAATGTCTAACTTCCACATTAAATGAAGTGCACTGCCCCAGTGATTTTCGCACCTGCGGTACGTTGGCCGCATCTGCGAATGAGGGTCCACTTCTACAAAATTGGCTGGCCGGCTGGGGTCGTTTATGCGGACGGGCTCCGGCTACTACGATCCCGCTTCTGCGAAAAATGCGACGCATTTGCAGAACCTGGGCTGCCTTCCTTGGGCCGCATCTGCGAGGCTTGGCCCGCACCTGCGGTTGACCAACCGCAGGTGCGGTTGTGACAGCAGCTGGAGCTTTCAGCTCTTGCTCTAAACTTTCAACTTGGTCCGGGACTTGTCTGATTGACGCTCGGGGCCCGCCCGAATGTACCAACAAGTTCAAAATCATAATACGGACTTGCTCGAACTCTCGGAACGCCCGAAACAAAATTAAAACTAAGAATCACACCCTAAAACGAATTGAATCAAACTTAAGAACTTCAAGTTCTTTAATTTACTTCCGATGCGCCGAACTTCCAATTTACGGAACTATTCCCGACCTTGGAATGTCGTTTGGACCTCGATATCACCGAATTCCGCTCCAAACCAAATTTAAAGAACTTTCAAAACCTTCAAGAACATACTTTCACTATTAGGCGCCAAACGCTCCCGAGTCATCGAAAACCCGATCTGACCATACTCCCAAGTCCGAAATCATCATATGAACCTATTGGGATTGTCAAATCCCAATTCTGAGGTCGTTTACTCAAAATATTGACCGAAGTCAAACTTGGTCTTTTAAGCCATCCTTAAGGAACCAAGTGTTCCGATTTCAACCCAAACTCTTCCAAATTCGCAAGTCATAAATCATTAAAAGCAAGTATGGGAAGTTTTATTTAAGGGAACGGGGTGCTGGAAAGAAAAACAATCAGTCATGTCGCTACATTCTCCACCTATTAAACAAACATTCCTCCTCAAACGGGTTTAGATTCATACCTGAAGTGTTGAATAAGTGCTGATATCTGCTCCGTATGTCCTTCTCGGACTCGCAGATCGCCTCATCGACTGGTTGTCCCCTCCACTGGACCTTTACCGCGGAAATCATCTTGGACCTCAACTAGAGATCCTATCTAGCAACAATGGCAACTAGCTCCTCATCATAACTCATGCTCTCATCTAGCTGAATAGTGTTGAAGTCTAACACATGCGACAAGTCGACGTGATACCTCCGGAGCATAGACACGTGAAATACCGGATGAACCCCTAATAGGATGGGAGGTAAAGTAAGATCATAAGCAACCTCCCCAGCTCGCCTCAACACCTCAAATGGGCCTATAAACTTGGGGATTAGTTTGCCCTTCTTCCCGAATCTCATAATACCCTTCATCAGCGAGACTTTCAAGAGAACCTTCTCGCCAACCATAAATGATACATCATGCGCCTTCTAATCCATGTAACTCTTCTATCTGGACCGTACTGTGCGAAGTCGCTCCTGGATCAACTTTACCTTTTCCAAGGCATCCTTTACCAAATCAGTACCATATAACTTAGCCTTGCCTGGCTCAAACCACCCAATGGGAGAACGACATCACCGACCATATAAAGCCTCAAACGGAGACATATCGATGATGGACTGATAACTGTTGTTATAAGCAAACTCGGCCAAAGGCAAGAACTGATCCCACTGTCCCTTAAAGTCAATCCCACATGCTCTGAGCATGTCCTCCAATATTTGAACTGTCCGCTCCGACTGCCCGTCGGTCTGTGGATGAAATGATGTGCTAAGCTCTACACGGGTCCCCAACTCACTTTGTATGGCTCTCCATAAATGTGAAGTGAATTGAGGGCCTCTATCTGATATGATGGAAACAGGTACGCCGTGCAACCGAACTATCTCCCAAATATGAATCTGGCCAACTTCTTTGAAGTATATGTAGTCACTACCGGAATAATGTGTGCCGACTTGGTCAACCTGTCGACAATGACCCAAACTGCATCAAACTTCCGCAAGGTCCACGGCAACCCAACTACGAAGTCCATAATATTGAGCTCCCATTTCTACTCAGGTATAGTCATCTGCTGAAGTAGGCCGCCTAGCCTCCGGTGCTCATACTTGACCTGCTGGCAATTTAGGCACCTAGCTACATACTCCACTATGTCTTTCTTCATCCTCCGCCACCAATAATTTTGTCTCAAGTCACGATATATCTTCGTAGCACCTGGATAAATAGAATACCAATAATTATGTGCCTCCTCTAGAATCCTCTCCCTCAAGCCATCGACATTAGGAACACATAGACGACCCTGGAGTCGCAGAACACCATCCCCGCCAACAAAAATCTCCTTTGCACTACCCTGCAGTACCGTCTCTCTCAGAACTACCAAGTGCAGATCATCAAACTGTCAAGCCTTTATCTGATCTAATAGTGAAGACTGGGCAACAATACATACAAGAACTCGACTGGGCTCTGAAATGTCCAAGCTCACAAGTCTGTTAGCCAGGGGCTGAATGTCCAAAACTAGTGGCCTCTCCTATGCTGAAATGAATGCCAAGCTACCCATGCTCTCTGCTTTCCTGTTTAAGGCATTCGCGACCACATTTACCTTGCCCGGATGATAAAGAATGGTGATGTCACAATCCTTCAGTAACTCAAGACATCTACGCTGCCTCAAAATGAGATACATTTACTTGAAAAAATGTTGTAAGCTGCGATGATCAGTATAAACCTCACATGACACCCCATATAGATAATGCCTCCAGATCTTAAGAGCATGAACAATCGAGGGTAGCTCTAGATCGTGCACAGGGTAGTTCTTCTTATGAATCTTCAACTAACTTGAAGCATATGCAATAACTCATCCCTCCTGCATCAATACACAGCCAAAGACAACGCGTGAAGCGTCGCAATACATCGTATACATCCCCGAACCGAAAGGGAACACTAGAACCAGTGTTGTAGTCAAAGTTATCTTGAGCTTCTGAAAGCTCGCCTCACAATCATCGGACCAACGGAATGGAGCACCCTTCTGGGTCAATCTAGTCAAATGTGATACAATGGATGAAAAGCCCAGCACAAACCGACGTTAATAACCTGCTAACCCTAGGAAACTCTTGATCTCAGTCACCGAAGTGGGACGTGGACAACTCTGAACTGCCTCAATCTTCTTGGGATCCACCTTAATACCTCGCATGATACAACATTCCCCAAGAATGTCAGAGAATCTAGACTAAACTCACACTTGGAGAACTTAGCATACAACTTCTATTCCCTCAAGGTCTGAAGTAACACTCTTAAATGCTGCTCGTGCTCCCCCAGGCTACGTGAGTAGATCAAAATGTCATAAATGAATACAATGACGAACGAATTAATATAAGGTCTGAACACCCTATTCATCAAATCCATAAACACCACCGGGACGTTAGTCAAGCCGAAGGACATTACCAGAAACTCATAATGGCCATATCTAGTACGGAAGGCAGCCTTCGGGACATTCGAGTCCCGAATCTTCAACTAATGATACCCCGATCTCAAGTCGATCTTAAAGAACACCCTAGCACCCTGCAACTGGTCAAACAAATCATCAATGTGCGGTGACGGGTACTTGTTCTTGATGGTGACTTGTTCACCTGGCGATAATCAATGCATATCCGCATAGTCTCATCTTTCTTCTTCATAAATAACAATGATGCACCCCAAGGTGATACAATTGGTCTCACAAACCCCTTTGCTAACAAATCCTCAAGTTGCTCCTTCAACTCATTTAACTCTTTCAGAGCCATGCGGTACGGTGGGATAGATATAGGCTAGGTACTTGGATCCAAATCAATACAAAAATCAATTTCACGATTTCGTGGCATGCCTGGAAGGTCAGAAGGAAACACATCAACGAATTCCCGGACTATTGGCATTGAATTAATCATCGGAGACTCTACTGTAGTATCCCGAACATAAGTTAGATAAGCTAAACAATCCTTCTCGACCATGTGTCGAGCCTTCAGAAAAGAGATTACCCGACTAGATGTACTAATGGAGGAACCCTCCCACTCCAATCTCGACAACTCTGGCATTACTAAAGTAACAGTCTTAGCATGGCAATAAAGGATGGCGTGATATGGAGATAACCAGTCCATGCCCAGGATGACCTCAAAGTCAGTCATATCAAGTAATAGGTGGTCCAATCTAGTCTCGTAACTATAGAATGTGACCATATAGGACCAATAGATCCGATCCACAACCACAGAATTGCCCACAGGAGTGGACCCATAAACATGAGTACCCAAGGACTCACGAGGAATATCCAGTAAACGAGCAAATAGAGATGGCACATATAAATAGGTAGACCCTAGATCAAATAACACCGAAGCATCCCTATCGCAGACAAAAATAATACTTGTGATCACAACATCTGAGGCCAATGCATTTGGTCTAGCCGGAATAAACTGGCTGGAGCGCCGGCTGGCTGGACTCCGCATGACTAAGTAATAGCTGGCTGACCTCCCCTTGCCTGGCCTCAACCTCTAGGATGGCCCCTACCTGCTTCCCTTCGCCTCTGGGCGGTCGGACAGCCGGTGCTGAAATCACGGGCTGCTGACCTTGTTGCACTGCCTTGCCCCGAAGCCTGGGGCAGAATCTCCTCATGTGACCAAGATTTCCGCACTCGAAATAGCCCCTCGGTGCAGTGATCTGCTGCCTTAATGTCTGACCTTGATGACCTGTAAGCCTATTGGAAGAAGCCTGAATAGCCGGTGGGCAGTATGAACTCTTCGACATGGCACTAAAATAGGAGCTGAAAGAACCTTGGTGACCTGAGTACCCACTAGAAGAACCCTGAATGGCTGGTGGGCCATAAGAACTCTCTAGTATGACGCTGAAATAGGGTCGCGCCGGAGCACCCCGAGGAGGAGGTGGTGCTGAATATGGGGGCCTAATAGGCTAACCCCTCCCAAACTGACCTCTGCATTGCATGGGCTGATGTATAGCCAATTTATCCAAAGGCGTCATAGTCCAAAGGCATCATCCTCATAGCCTGAAGACACCATGTCATGGCCTGAGGATCTCTTAATATTGCGCATCATTATTCAAAGGCGTCATGGTTCAAAGGCACCATTCTCATGACCCGAGGACATCATTTCATGGCCTGTGAATCTCTTATCTCTTGATTCATGGCCCGGGACGTCATGGTCTGAGGACGTCATCTTTACCGTCCAAAGACAACCTTCATGGTACAAAGGAAATTTGCATCATGTTTAAATTCTCGCAATACTCTATATACTCGCATGCATTGTGTTTTAAGTTTTGCAGGTAATCTAGGAAGTAATCGTTCTTTAAACAGGATCCACCTTCGGTCCGGTTTCCGCTCATACCCTCCCGGTTTCCATTTGTGCCTTACCATTATTTCAAACGTAATCGCCTCCCATCAATTACTCGCCTTTACCCCACGACCATTCAGATACCTACCCTGTGATACATCCAGACTCATAATCATAATTCCGCATAAACCCGTCCGATACTACCCTTCACAAAAGAACCTTTTCTGAAACTTGCTACCATTCCTATAACAAATCCATCGGCCTCGTTCACCGTTGGGTCCACAACTATACATGGTCTGATTCCTATAAAACTGGGGATATGTAGGCAGCTCAGAGACCAGGTTTCGGCCTCTATTTTTCAAAACATCCCATTCGGTCAAAATCGGTCATCATTTCTTTATCTGAAAACTTTTTCATCCTTTCCGGGTAAAGAGGGGCAGCTATTGATACCCAATTTTTCCCTCATATATTTTAAAATTAGTGAGGGTATGCCCGGGCCTAGCGACTATTTAGTTTTGTTGTTAATATTATTTTTAGATATCACTCGCTAAAGTATTTAAATCCGCCATGTTGGTTCTGCACATGGGGATATATTATACCTTCAAGAGCTATTTACAACGGGTTGGCCATTCTTTTTGGTGAATTAATGAGCAACCCTATCTATAGGTATTACAACATCCAGATTAGACCATCAATCCATACAGCCTCTTATTTTCTTCGTCTCTATTGATTCACTTTTGCTAAAGGTATGTCTTTCCAATTTTTTGATTTTACTAGCTAAAGTGACATATATTGTTTATTGTTAATTATTGTATATCCCTGATTATCCATAGCACTGAGATTTTAAATTCAATTTACTTTTGAAAATTTGATTTTATGGTTAAATTATTCATGAGTTTTGAGCGCCTCTATTCTCTCTATACTCCACCACTGTGACCGGATATCTTTACTGCAAATATCTTATCTATCTCTGTAAGGCTTAAGCTAATTAATTTTCCTTACTTTTTCTTTAGTATGCCTTGAATATCAAAATATTTCTTGGCTATTGAAGGTCTAGTCAGAAAAAAAAAATTGTTGCTGCCATGATTTGCCTTAATAGCTTTCTGGGTTAGTTTTGTTCGTATACCATTTTTTCCCTTTTTTCTTTTGCTGTGTTTAATTTTTGTTATTAAAGAGTTGATTTAAGTCTAATGCTATGAAGAAATAGTTGATTTAGGATGAAGTTGAAGGGCATACTGGAGGAGGAACTTCTTGCTCAAGCTTCATCCTCACGAAACTCATCAATATAGTCAAAAGAATCGAAATAATACCTTCCAAATCTCTCCCCTATGTTCTTTATATGCTGAATTTTGCGTTTCTTGGTATTATATACTGGAAATGTTATGGATATGGTTCTCCACTGGAAGAGTTGCTTCACATCGAATGCTCAAAATGGAATCTTTAGCCTCATTCCAATGTCTATGCTCACAAATTCAATATTTTGCTCATGACTCTCAAAGTTCTTTTTCCTCTAGACGTTACCAGAAGTTTCCAAATAGTTCCATTGAATGTTTTTCTGATGACCCACAAAGTTACTTTTCCTCAAGAATCATTCTTACCCCTAGAATTGTACATAAAACTATATCAAATTGCCGTTCTGACATTCTTGCATTTTCATTTTTCTTATGGTGTGGAAAACAACATAACTACTTTCATGATAGAGCCACATTGACCCATATGATTAGTATTGTTTCTCGGTTGACGCAGAGGTTTAGAACAGTGAAATGGATAGTTAAGGAATTGGAGGAGGTTAGTTGTGTAATAAAGCCACAAACTTTGATGTTTTTGTTGAGAATTTACTAGTTTGGTGGAATGTATGATAGGGTCTTCGAGGCGTTTGAGGAAATATTGAGTTGTGGTTATACTCCAAATACTTTTTCTAGGAACATTGTAATGGATGTATTGTTCAAGATTGAGCGTGTGGAGGTGGCACTTAGAGTTTTGAAAGAAACCCAGGTTCCAATTTTTTTAACTTATAGCATTGATGTGTATAACTTGTGTAAGCTCAATGATTTGGTTAATCTTCAGGATGTGCTTAAGATTATGTTGAGGAAAAGCTATTATCCTAATGAGGAGACATTTTCTGTGATTTTGAGTAGTTACTGTAAAGGAGGTCGGATAACAGAGGCAAAACAAATATTAGGTCTAATGATAGTTTTCGGTGTTCCTGTATCGGATAGAGTTAGGGGTATATTAATAGATGGATACTGTAAAGATGGCAACATGGATGCTGCGACTCACTTGCTTGAGAAGATGGTAGAGAGTGGGTATTCACCAAATGTTGTAACTTGCACGTCGTTGATCAAGGGATTTTTTGAGTCCCAGATGCCAAGCAAGGCATTTGGGATCTTGGATACCATGGAATCAAGAGGATGCTTCCCTGATTTGGTTCTTTGTAACGTGTTAATAGATAACCTCTATAAAATGGGGAGGTATGAAGATGCAGTTAATGTTGGACTTTAAGCCATTGGGTTTTAAAAGAGAAGAAGTGTGAATTGGAAATGGAGGGAAATAAAATGGAGGGAAAATGAAAATTTGAAGAAGTGAACTTTTGTCTTGCACTTTGTCCCTCATTGGTGAGGGACAATCACATTTATGTGCTTATATATAGATTCACTTCTTAAAGCTCTTAAAAGGAGTTGAAGAGAATGAACCCTCGCGCCGTCGTCGCTCGCTCGGCTCGGCTTCGGCTTTGGATTTGGATTTGGATTTGTCAAATGATCGATCGATAAGATTATTTTTGGACAAAATTTATTTAATTATTTAATAATTAATTAAATGCCAAATCACTGCTGAACGTTCAGAGGGCCTCACTGGCCGCGGTTCTGCCGCGACCGCGGTAGAATCGCGGCAGTCAGATTCAGAGAAGCTTTCTGGCCGCGATCGCGGTAGGCCGCGTATTTTCTGAAAAGTCACCTTTCCAGACACCTCTTCTGATATTTGCCTATAAATTATGAGGCAAGGTTGCATCTTCCAGATACGAAAAAGACTCTACAACTTCTTTCTTTCTGAATATACTGCATCCTAATTCGCAGTCTCTCTCTCAAATTCGTAAGTGTGATTTTGCTCCGTTCTTTGAGTTCGTTGGTATCCTGCAGTTTGTATTGCCACTGTTGCAGGAAGGTTTATTCCGTTTTATCCTGGGAGGATTTAATCCATTACCTTGGCAACGTGTGAGGGGATTAAAATTCCTTAAGGACGCACAAGAAAATTGTGGACTCGGAATATTTCTGATTCTTTACTATTTTATATATTTCATTATTCTTCTAACAGTTTCCTGAATTTTGTTTTAACTCAGTTACGTTCACAAGCTTAAGGAATTTTAATTTTTACTAACGTTTCTGTGTTGATTATTAAATTATTTTCTTTATACTTTGTTGGAGACTAAAGCCTTGTTGCTTTCTACTCCTATAATTGTTTCTGTCCGGTTTAAAGTACATAAAAACTTTGCCGGAATAATAAACGTACGGGTTTGAAGTATATAAAAACTTCACCATTGTTACGTGTTGTATGGTTGGTTTGGTATTCAGTTTGAAGATATCAAAAACTTCACTGATTAACAAGTTCTGTATTGTTTTCAACTTTACAGAAATATGACGAATGAAAACCAAACTAATGGAAGTGTTGCGGGAACGGTTGCTGCTGTTACAAGCCGTTCTACTCCTGCTCATGCTATGGCACCGGCAGAAAAACCCGGAAAGTTTTCCGGGATTGACTTCAAACGTTGGCAAATGAAGATGCTCTTCTATCTTACTACGTTGAGTTTGCAACGTTTCATCAAGGAGGATCCTCCGGTCATGGCTGATAATACTCCGGATGATGAACGACTTGTTGTAACTGAAGCATGGAAACATTCTGATTTCTTGTGCAAAAACTACATATTGAGTTGTTTGGAAGATGGCTTGTACAATGTCTATAGTGTCATGGAAACTTCAAAAGCATTATGGAATGCACTAGAGAAGAAGTACAAGACTGAGGATGCCGGACTTAAGAAGTTCGTGGCTGCAAGGTTTTTGGATTTCAAGATGATTGACACTAGGTCCGTCATAACTCAAGTCCAAGAATTACAAGTCATTTGTGCATGACCTCCTTGCTGAAGGTATGACCCGAATCAATAATTTTATTAATAAGATTTATCTTATTATTAATTATGAATTTATTATTGAAGGTATGGTCATAAATGAGGCCTTTCAAGTCGCTGCTTTCATTGAAAAGTTACCTCCGTTGTGGAAGGATTTTAAGAACTATCTTAAACACAAACGGAAGGAGATGACACTAGAAGACTTGATTGTTCGTCTGAGGATAGAAGAAGACAACAAAAATGCTGAAAAGAAGTCACGTGGAAACTCGACAATAATGGGGGCAAACGTTGTTGAGGAGGCGCCACAAAATAAGAAGAGGAAGAAGGCTTCCGGACCAAAGAATTACCCAAGCAGGAAAAAGTTCAAGGGTAATTGTCACAACTGTGGAAGATCTGCGCATAAGGCCGTGGATTGTCATGCGCCCAAGAATGATAAGAAGAAAAAGAATCAAGCTAACATGGTTGAAGATGAAATGGACGACTTATGTGCCATGTTGTCTGAATGCAATTTGGTAGGAAATCCAAAAGAATGGTGGATAGATTCTGGAGCCACCCGCCATGTTTGTGCTAACAAGGAGTTATTTTCTTCTTATGCCCCCGCAGGACCCGACGAGACAATCTTCGTGAGAAATTCATCTACGGCCAAAATTGAAGGAGTTGGCAAGATTGCGTTGAAGATGACGTCGGGAAAAATAGTGACTCTAAATCAAGTCCTCCATGTTCCAGAAATTCGCAAGAATCTTGTGTCTACCTCACTTCTTGTCAAGAATGGATTCAAATGTATTTTTGTTTCTAATAGTGTTGTACTTAGTAAGAACGATGTATATGTAGGAAAAGGTTACCTAAATGAGGGCCTTTTTTAAGCTAAATGTAATAGCAGTTCCTATCAATAAAGTGAATATTTCTTCTTACTTACTTGAGTCAAACACTTTATGGCATTCGCGTTTAGGTCACGTAAACTTCAAAACATTGCGGAAGATGATAAATCTAGAAGTATTGCCAAAATTTGATTGCATTAATTCCAAATGTCAAATATGTGTGGAATCAAAGTATGCTAAGCATCCTTATAAGTCCGTTGAAAGGAATTCAAGTCCTTTAGACTTAATTCACACAGATATTTGCGACATGAAGTCAACACCATCTCGCGGTGGGAAAAAGTATTTTATTACTTTTATTGACGATAGCACGAGATACTGCTATGTTTATTTACTTAATAGTAAAGATGAGGCAATTAATGCTTTCAAGCAATACAAGAGTAAAGTTGAAACGCAACTAAACAAAAAAGATCAAAATGATAAGAAGTGATAGGGGTGGCGAATTTGAATCTCCTTTTGAAGAAATTTGTTTGGAAAATGGCATTATTCACCAAACAACTGCTCCTTACTCTCCACAATCTAATGGAATTGCGGAGAGAAAGAATCGAACATTGAAGGAGATGATGAATGCATTGCTAATAAGTTCTGGCTTACCACCGAACTTGTGGGGGAAGCTATACTTACAGCTAACCGGATAATCAATCGTGTACCTCATAGTAAAACACAGTCCATTCCTTATGAAAAGTGGAATGGAAGGAAGCCTAGCTTGAAATACTTCAAAGTGTGGGGGTGTTTAGCTAAGGTGCAAGTTCCTAAACCTAAAAGAGTTAAGATAGGTCCAAAAACGGTTGATTGTGTGTTTATTGGATATGTAACCATTAGCAAGGCATATCGTTTTCTGGTTCATAAATCAGAAAATCCTGGGATTCACATTAATACGATAATAGAATCAGATAATGCTGAATTCTTTGAAACTATTTATCCGTATAAAAAGGAAAGTGAAGTGACCTGCCAAAAGTCAAAACGACCTCGGGAGGAAATAACAGATGGTATGTCTAATGAAGAAAATCCAAGAAGAAGTAAACGTCAAAGGATATCTACTTCATTCGGTCCAGATTTTCTGACTTTTCTGTTAGAAAATGAGCCTCGTACCTTCAAGGAAGCAATGTCTTCCTCAGAAGCACAATATTGGAAAGAAGCTGTCAATAGTGAAATAGAATCCATATTGAGCAACCATACCTGGGAGTTGGCTGATCTTCCTCCGGGTAATAAAACGTTGGGTTCTAAATGGATTTTCAAGAAGAAAATGAAAGACGATGGTACTATTGACAAATACAAGGCAAGACTTGTTGTCAAAGGATTTAGACAACGAGAAGGTCTTGACTATTTTGACACATACTCGCCGGTAACAAGAATTACATCTATTCGGATGCTAATAGCGTTAGCCGCCTTGTATGGTCTTCAAATCCATCAAATGGATGTAAAAACAGCCTTCTTAAATGGTGATCTTGAGGAAGAAATTTACATGAACCAACCTGAAGGGTTTGTGGTTCCGGGAAAAGAAAAGAAGGTGTGTAGACTTGTTAAGTCTCTTTATGTATTAAAATAAGCACCCAAACAATGGCATGCGAAATTTGACCAAACAATGTTGTCAAATGGTTTTAAGATTAATGAATGTGATAAGTGTGTTTACATTAAGAACGTTCAAAATCATGTAGTCATTGTTTGCTTATATGTTGATGATATGTTAATAATGAGCAAAGACATTGCCGACATTCAAGCTACTAAGCGTATGTTTGCTAGTAAGTTTGATATGAAAGACTTAGGAGTTGCCGATGTAATTCTAGGAATTAAAATCCAGAGGACTCCTCAAGGTCTAGCTTTGTCTCAATCACATTACGTGAAAATGGTACTTGAAAAATTCAAACACTTGGAATTTAGAAGTGCAAGGACTCCAATTGACTTAAACCATCATCTTATGAAGAATAAAGGTGAAAGTACGTCTCAATTGGAGTATGCTCGTGTGTTGGGAAGTCTAATGTACATCATGAACTGTACCCGACCTGATATAGCTTGTGCAATAAGTAAACTTAGTCGATTCACAAGTAATCCCAACAAGCATCACTGGGTGGCTATGAAACGAGTTCTGGGATATTTGGAGTATACCCAAGACTACGCTTTGCACTACAATAACTATCCTGCGGTTATTGAAGGATATAGTGATGCTAGTTGGATAACCGGCTCATCAGAAACAAAGTCCACAAGTGGATACGTGTTTACTGTTGGTGGAGGAGCAGTATCTTGGAAGTCTTCCAAACAGACATGTATCGCTCGCTCTACAATGGAATCAGAGTTTATAGCATTGGATAAAGCCGGTGAAGAAGCTGAATGGCTTTGGAATTTTTTAGAAGACATTCCGTTCTGGCCAAAACCTTTGGCTCCTATTTGCATACATTGCGATAGTGAGGCTGCAATAGGACGGGCAGGGAGTGTTATGTATAACGGAAAGTCTCGTCATATACGACGAAGACATAATACCGTTAGACAACTACTTTCTAGTGGAATTATCACTATTGATTATGTAAGATCAAAGGATAATGTTGCGGATCCACTTACAAAAGGCTTAACTAGAGAGGGAGTTGAGAAATCATCTAAGGGAATGGGACTATGGCCGAGGACAAGTCAACATGGCGGTAACTCTACCTAAAATTTTGGATGTTCCGAGATCTAGGTTCAAGGAGCTCAAACAAAGTTATGATTGACCGGTTCAACATTGTCAAAACAAAATCTTTGGTCCATTCTCGTGATGAAGACAATGTTCAGTAACAAGGATAGAACTTTACACGTTCTTTAATGATTACCTAAGTTTGATGAGGTATTTATCAAATAATGTCAATCTAAAAGATTACACGTTTAGGAATCACCTATGTAAGTGTGAAGAAGAAGCCGCTTCAATGGGAATTCTGTAAGGCCAATTCTCTACGCACTTATGATACCAGGCGGTGTTCATGGCTAAAACGAACACAACAATGAGAACCAAAAGACGGTTAAGGGTTGGTTGTGTGACATATGGCTGTCTAGGTATACACTAAAAGTTCGACGGTTCAAAGATATCAAATCTACCGATTGACCGAGTATATCCGACATATGTTCACTACGGAAAGTTCAAAGGGAAACCTACTTATCCAGATGCAATTAATCCTTACTTGCAAAATCACATAGCTTTCATCTATGATATTTCTTGATACAGCCATTCCCATTCATGTGGGGGATTGTTGGACTTTAAGCCATTGGGCTTTAAAAGAGAAGAAGTGTGAATTGGAAATGGAGGGAAATAAAATGGAGGGAAAATGAAAATTTGAAGAAGTGAACTTTTGTCTTGCACTTTGTCCCTCATTGGTGAGGGACAATCACATTTATGTGCTTATATATAGATTCACTTCTTAAAGCTCTTAAAAGGAGTTGAAGAGAATGAACCCTCGCGCCGTCGTCGCTCGCTCGGCTCGGCTTCGGCTTTGGATTTGGATTTGGATTTGTCAAATGATCGATCGATAAGATTATTTTTGGACAAAATTTATTTAATTATTTAATAATTAATTAAATGCCAAATCACTGCTGAACGTTCAGAGGGCCTCACTGGCCGCGGTTCTGCCGCGACCGCGGTAGAATCGCGACAGTCAGATTCAGAGAAGCTCTCTGGCCGCGGTTCGGCCGCGATCGCGGTAGAACCGCGGTAGGCCGCGTATTTTCTGAAAAGGCACCTTTCCAGACACCTCTTCTGATATTTGCCTATAAATTATGAGGCAAGGCTGCATCTTCCAGATACGAAAAAGACTCTACAACTTCTTTCTTTCTGAATATACTGCATCCTAATTCGCAGTCTCTCTCTCAAAATCGTAAGTGATTTTGCTCCGTTCTTTGAGTTCGTTGGTATCCTGCAGTTTGTATTGCCACTGTTGCAGGAAGATTTATTCCGTTTTATCCTGGGAGGATTTAATCCATTACCTTGGCAACGTGTGAGGGGATTAAAATTCCTTAAGGACGCACAAGAAAATTGTGGACTCGGAATATTTCTGATTCTTTACTATTTTATATATTTCATTATTCTTCTAACAGTTTCCTGAATTTTGTTTTAACTCAGTTACGTTCACAGTTAATGCTTTCTTCCTTTTGCGGGAGCAAGGACTAACACCTGATTCTTATACTCTTTGTTCTTTGATTACAACTGTCTATCTCTCTAAGAAATATGTTGAATTACCTCTGCTCATAACTGGCTTCGAGATTCAACCTGATTTAGTTGCATGTAACTCTTTTCTTAGCTATTTATGCAAAGCTGGTTATCCTGATGGTGCTATTGAGTTTTACAATGACATGATAGATAGAGGTTTCGTAGCAGATAAGTATACCTTTGCCGGATTACTAACTGGATTATGCAGCTCAGGTAGGATAAGAGAGGCAGTCAAGGTGTACCGTGGACTTGTTAGAAGTCACAGTGGGCTTGATTTTCATATAATTACTGTGATAATAAATGGGCTAATAAAATCTGGTAAATTTCACAAAGCTGTTAGCTTAATCAAGAAAACTGCTTCAGAAAATCCCAACTAGATGATGTTTCTTACACTATTGCCATTAGTGGACTACTTACTGGTGGTCAAGTTGGAGAAGCATATACCTTGTTTAGCCAAATGAAGGAGGTTGGCCTAGCACCAAGTAAGCAGACCCATAATCAGATTCTCTCAGGTTTCTGTAAAAGAAGTGATGTTTGCATGGTTAAAGATCCTACTTGAAATGCTTGATGCTAATACTGAAGTTGACCATTACAATCTGAGCTTGATGAAAAATCTCCTTTATAGATCCCACCGCCATTCTGCTTCACTCTTAACTCTATTAACTAACATTTCAAATTCCGGAATCCTTCCAAGGGAAGCATACAATGAAATGATCAATGAGCTGGTTCATCAAGAATCAGAGCTTACTCTCTCGGAATATCAAAGGTGACGAGTGATCTGAGAATGAGGATTCTGTATAGGTACCTCCTAAACTCCATCTAAATGACAGACATGTTCAAATGGACTACTGTTATGTTGGGTTGCTAGTTTTAGCGTTTTCTTTACAGTTTTTTTTCCTCCTCCCCTCCCCTTTTCTGGGTCACTCAATTTGGTTCTAAAGGAGTGGTCACTGTTTATAGGATTTGAAATGAAGTGGGGAGGAGAGGGGGTTTCCGGGGGATTGTGTTCTGTGTGAGTAAAATATTGCAATTTTTACAAATATAAAATTAATCTCAAGTTTTGGAGATTTTTCTTCTACTTTTGAACAGTAATTTGGCCTTTTCTATTCTTATTGATCTGAGATGAAATAGGTTGCTGAACTCCTACGAGCTAGGTATCTCCTTTTTAATGTGCGATACAGAGCGTATACTTTGGTTGTTATAGAGATCCATAAATAAAGAAGGCTTTAAAAGGAGCTTATAAGCCAAAAATTTTGTGAATATAGACTCTTGGAAGTTTGAACTCACGACACTGCACTATGTTGTCTCACTGATCCTGTTGATTTGTCTGTTGATAGATTTTTTATGAGCGAGTGTTTTAATCATAGGTGTTGATACAAGGGATAAGATCATTATATGAGCTTAGAACTTCACATTTGCAGTAGAAGTATTGAAAAACTGCAAAAGGGACCTAGAATTAATCTCCACTACAGCATTCTGTTTGGGCTGTATATTGTGTCATTACTACATTGAAAAAGATCAATATGTAGAAATTTTTAAACTTCATAGATCAAATAAGCTTCATTTTGGAAATTCTTTCTTGTTAGGAGTCCGTCTGACTTTCTGTGAAGTGATTTCAACTGTAATATTTACCGTTGACATAATTTGTAGTGACAGGTATCTGATGAAAGCACCAGAGATATGACTACGAGTGTAAAGCTGGATTAGGTCACTAGGCGGATGCTTCTTTTGTCTTCCTGGTAAGTGCCCGAAAGAATAAACTATCTTTTTGAGCTATATATGCTCTCAGGTGGTGGCGTAGCAATGTCATTTTTCCTTTACTGAGTGTAGGAGGAGGATATCGAACCATGGAAGAGTTGCTGGAAGTGATAATACAGGAACGAGAATCCACAAAATATGGTATGTATAGATTTTGATTAACATGATTGATTTGCAAGGATTTTGATTAATTCACTCTCTCGTGCAGGTTGGTCTTGCTAATTGTTGAGTGATACTATAATACCTTGCTTGTGTTATTTGTTAAATGATGTTGAAGAAGATTTCATGTAGCCTGTTGCTCAGTCCGATTATTCTTGCTGCTCTGATGAGGTACCAAATTTACCTAATTGAATGCTTTTGTCTGTTATGTTTCTATAAAGTTTGGACCGTCAATGTGTGTGGTTGGTGACTATGAGATATTGCAGAAGCAACATATCAAGTTGCTTTCTTTTGTGTGATTATCACTGGGTGGAGCCTGATCTAGATCCTCAGTGGAGAAGCTTTTGACTGACTTAAGGAATATAGAAAATTATGGTTATTTGATTGCAAACTCTGAACATTTCAGCCACCGATATTGTTAGGCCAACTGAGCTTTTCCATGATTTACCTATTACAGGCAAAATTTAACATAAATACCTGCTATTTGTTGCAGTGTTGGAAATTTCTGTAGCTAAAGCAGATGCATATCCGGGACTTCAGGAGGATGAGTGCACTGCTAGAGGAGAGATGGGTATTTTATTTTTTTAGAATTTTGAAAATCCAAGAATGAACCAAAAAAAAAAAAAAAGAACAACAACAATTACGCCTCAGTCCCAAACAAGTTGGGGTCGGCAATATGAATCCTCATTCCTTTCATTAAGCTCAACTCATGTCGTCATCATTAGCAAAATAAAATAAAATAAAATAAAGAAAAGAAGGAAGGCCAAAAAAAAAACAGAAAAGAAAAAACAAACAGGAAAATGGGAAATCAACTGAACGATAGGTCAAAGAGTAAACGAAAAAAGAAAAAACAGCAAAGAAAGAAGAAGAAAAAGAGATGCAAAAAACTGGATTTTAATTGAAAGGTGGATTGTATAGAACTTTGAAATATGTGTACTGAAATTGCTAAATATATTAGTTTTTCAACGCATGAGTGTGACAAAGTTTCCATCTGTAGTTTTTTCCATGAAACCATTATTTTCTCCTAGCTCTTACTTACATCATAACAAACTGTTTGTTTCATTTTACCTTTTGGGATAAGTTTTGAATATCTCAATAAATGACAGTTAAGATAAATAAATACTCTAAAAATAAATAATACAGAACAAATAACCACATCATGTGTAAAGTAACAAATTATAATCTAAATGGATTTTCTTTGCTAAACAACTTAAATGAATATGGTGGTTTTCTTTCAAAATTGTCCTATTTTAGAGTGTTTGGCCAAGTTTTTATGAAAAAATAGCTTTTAAGTATTAGCATAAGTAATTTTTCAGAAGCTGAAAAATAGCTTTTCCCTCTAAACACTTCTGAAACCTAGGTCGAGCATAAATTGTTGTTCTAATATTGAGAATTTTTTTGAAAAACAATTGAATACCCAAACATAAATTGTAGTAGCTCTCTAGTAGTACTTTTTCTGAAATAGTTTTGACAAAAGGATCTTTTCAAAATAAATAAATTTAGGAGGTTTGGCCAAACTGCATGTTAAATTGGGTAAAACTATTACTATAACTTAATTAGCGTCACAACTTCTTACAAAATATATTATCGGATAACTTCATTGAAAACCCAATTGGAGCTCCATAGAATTGTTTTTGTTATATTTCCTAACAAATATCAAATGTTTACATTTACAAAAATAAATTTAATGATGTAGAGACAATTTTTCAAATTAAAACAAATAATATTCCCTAATTGTTGGAGCTCATGCTTAACTTACTAATGAATCGACCTTTGCGAGTATCCCGATTTTCTATAATTAACTTTCAAGATATGGCTAACTTATTATATTAGTCTATTACCTTTTTTTTTAAAGTTGCATTGCAAATACCAGTGTATTATTGTTTTGGGTTCGATTTTTTTGACTATATTTGTTAACTTTATATTTGTTATGATCACTATTTTTAATTTAAAATTAATGTATTTGTGTCTTTGACCAATTTGTAAAGATAATAATCTACGGAAGAAGTTAAGTCAAGCTATTATAAAAGTTATTTCTAAGGAGGAGGGTCGACATATATAGGTAAAAAGACTGCAATGCACGTGTAGCCGAAAAAGTCGATTGGGCCCCAACGTTGCAGTACTATTAATGACGGATGTTATGAATATTTTGTCCAAATAAGGAAACGCACAATACATAAGGCAATCTAGTACTACAAGATTAAAGCATAGTTGTGCGCGAAATGCCAAAATTGTCCCCGGTCGGCAAGCTGACATGACGACCTTCAGTTGCTCCTCTCTCGCTCTTCTATATATTAGTAAAGTAATACAAAAACTCTATCCGTCAAATTAATACGCGAGTTTCTGCCTTTTCATACAACTTTGTTTTAACAGTTATTCTCTTAATTCTCTATTACAATCCTAAGTCATATTTGGATATCCTAAACTATTACAATAATTATAAGAGTGTCTTAGTTTAATTCTTTCCTCTTTTTGTTCTACGACAACTAATCAAAAAGCAACAATTGCAAAAGGTAAGATTTTCGTCAAAAGAATTCAATATATATATATATATATATATATATTGGAGGTATTTCAGAAATCAAATTTATATCCCCAGTACTATAGAATTCTATACCCACACTCTCTATAAAATATTCTCCTCTTATATTAAAATACAGGCAAAATACATAAACAGACATCATACTTGATTTATTTCGGAGGTATTTCAGAAATCAAGTACTTATATCCCGCGTTCTATAGAAATTCTATAGTTACACTCTCTATAAAATATATCTTATATTAAAATACAGCCAAAATATACAAACAGACATCAAATTTGGTTTCAACTTTCAGCTGAACACTTAAACTTACCCAATGATCAACTAGACACCTTATGTTGGATTAAACGGGCTTCGTTCACACTTCAATCCGGGGAGAAATTAAAAAATAGCCAGATTTACTAGTGGTCATTCAAAAATAGTCATTGTTTAAAAGTAATCGAAATTTAGCCATTTTTCATGTAAAGATAAATCTAAACGAAAACATTGTTCAAAATCTGGAAAATACACCAGCATAATGTACTGGAATTTGAGCATAAGTATACTGGAACTCCAGTATAATATACTGGAGTTCCAGCAACGTATACTGTAGTGGAGTTCCAGTATAATATACTGGACTTCGAGCATATTATACTGGAGTTCCGGTATAATATACCGGTCCAACATAATATGTTGGAAGTTCATACACAAGTGCACCGATCTCCAGTATAATATTCTGGAACTTTTCGTGTTGTAGCAAAATAGTAGTTATTTTTCAATGACTTTGCAAAAGTTAGCTATTTTTGAATGATCAATCCGAAAACTAGTTAGTCCGTGCTATTTTTACCATAATCTGATGTGTATGCGTGAAATATAGTTGCATTTCAGCACGTTGGACGTATATATATACAACTGGAACAGTTAAAAAGCCCGTGAATTTAATTAATCGCCCTTAATTACTACCCATATTCCCTCCCGCCCACAGCCATCATTTGATCATCGCCATCTTCAACATCTTTAGGGCATCTCCAACCTTAATCATTATTTTTACACAAAAATAGTATAAATACCAAAATGATAAAAATTAACTCCAACTCATTACACTAATTTTAACACACAAAAAAATCCCTTTTATATTCTTCTATCTCTTCTATATTATATAATATTATTTTATTTTTTTATATTTTATCTTTTTATTTTCATAAAATAAATTTCTTTTTTACATATTCATCCCATATAATTCAGATTCATTTTTTAACCATTTACTATAAATTTATTTTATACCATAAATTTTCAAAATAATCTAAATTAATATATTAATGGATAATTCAAATAAAAGTGAAATTATTTATAAAATATAATTAAATAAATATTACATTATGGTAAAATTTATTTTAATTTCTACATAAATATTCAACTATCAGTTTAATATATTAAAAGCTAATAAAAATAATAATAAAATATTGATGAATAGTGCTACACCAAATTTGGTGCAACACTATTCACACACCAAAATAATGTAAGAAGTGGTGTTGAGTTGGAGCACCAAAACACCAAATATTACATCAAAATAGAATTTGGTGTAATATTTAGAACCCCTTTGGCCATAGATTTTGGCAGCTTGTTTTGAATTTTTTTTTTTAAAAACAATGGTTCTTCATGGAATATGGTTAGCTTTTGAACCCAAAAACTGGTTTAAGGAGGTTTTTAGGTGAAAAGTTTCCTTTCACTCACAAAATTTCTAACGTTTTTCAAATAAAATTCATGTTCAAATACAATGTCAATTTCAAAAAATTATTTTTTAACATAATTTTAAAAACTCGTTTTTCAAGTTTCAGCTAAATCTATATCCAAATACTAACTAAATGAGAAAAGATCTTTTCAATGGAAATTTCCAAAGCCACAAGTTTCAAACGTGGAGGTTTGACAGAAACGTTGGAAAAAAGAAAAGTAGAAAACAGACAAGGACGTCGCACACGCTTATGGACGTATGCCACTTATAGCCCGTTGGCCAGAATTCTAAAATCTGCTTATTTTAATAACTGTTTTTTTTAAAATTACCTTTTAAAAAAGTATTTTTGGTAAAAATTATTTTGTATTTGGCTAATTAATTTGAAAAATAATTTTGAACAGTAATTAGTGTTTGGCCAACTGTTGATAATTGCTTCAAAGTGTATTTTTCTCAAAAGTGTTTATCAGAAAAGTGTTTTTGAAGAGAAGCTATATTATTTTTCTTCTCAAAAAATATTTTTGCTTCTCCTCAAAAATACTTTTTTTTTTCTATAAGCTTGACCAAACATCTTAATTTTTGACTAAAAAAACACTTTTCACAAAAAAAAAAAGCTTGGTCAAAAAGCTATTAGATCAAAAAAAGGCAACCGCCTCTCGTGACAATGAACCACTGCCTGCTTAGATCTTAGTGTTTGACTATTTGTTTGACCATGTTTGTTGGCAATTTTTTTTTTAAAATGAGTTATGTGCAATGACGAATCTACACTACTACTTTATGGGCATATATTAAAAAATTTACTAAATTTCTATAAATATTTAGCTATTAATTAACTTAATTTTTATTACATATCAACCTTAATATTGCCGTAGGAACCATAAATTTCAAATTATGAATACGCCTATATCTATGCGTTAATATTGATAAGAAATTTTTGCACAGCTAGATCACTTGTAACACAATTATTTTTATACTTATACTAAGCATAATAGATAATCTGAGAAAATAAATAATTAACCTATTGCAACTAGCATAACATTGATGGCATAAAAATCTTCATATGTTATCACTGTTAATACTTAGATCCACAAAGTATTATCTTTGGCTCTCAATTACTCCCAGCTTTAATCTTGCTCATGCAAGCACGGATCAGATTATCAATTTAATTATTAAAGAGGAATTTTCAGAAACCACTATTGTTTAGTGGCTATTAACTTCCAATAGTTGTCATATGTATAATTACTTCCTATAGCTACTATTCAGTTGTTACAGTAGTGTATTCACTGTATTCGCGCTACTGTATTCATGAGTACAACAACAAAAAACACCTAAAATCAGGGCAGTCTAGCTGTACGTGCATGTATTCACATGTATTCGTGCCATGTATTCATGAATACAACAGCAAAAAGCGCCTAAAATCAAGGCAATCCAGCTGTGCACACATGTATTCACTTGTATTCGCGCCATGTATTTATGAATACAGCAACAAAAAAACACCTAAAATCAGGGCAATCCAGCCGTATGCATATGTATTCACATGTATTCACGTCATGTATTCATGAATACAATAAAGGCAATCACTTTAAAAATAGGTATGTTCAGGTGTCTAAGAGAAAGGAAAACATAAATGGCATATTTCATGCCTCAATAGTAGTATTATACTATAAATACTTATTTTGCTATTAAATATAAAAAATAATATTTTAAAATAATTTTAGTTTATAATAAATAGGATACCTTTGCGTAAAATTTCCTTTATTAAATAGTTCTAAGTGGATATGTGGATGGCATGTTGAACTTACACCCGCTATTGAAGGAGCAACTACCATTATTATATGAGGTGAAATTATTGAAATATTATATATTTTGAAATAGTGGTATAATTAAATAAGAGTTTTTATTCAAAAGTAACTATTCATTGTACAAGAGAAAATTGGGGCTTGTAATATTTTCTGCGTAAATTTTAATAATTATTATTAGTTTTCAATAAAAGAAAATAATTTTAGGCCAATTTAACTTTGATATTCATTAGATTGACTTCGATCAAGTGAAATGTTTTGGTAAATTGGAACAAAGGGATTAACAAATGCCAAGATAATGAAGCTATGCATACGAACCTCAAACTCCAGGTCATGATTCTATCATGTTTTTTTTGGTAACCACCATCCAAACAAGTTGTTAGTTGCCATGTAGACCAAAAATAGTTGTTCTCAAATACTACTTATCATTTTAAAAGATCAACAGGGAATTATTTTTTATTTTCAAATTTACTGTTAGCATTAGTTATTATAGAATTAAGAGGTACGAAATAAATAAAAATAAAAGAATTAATAAAATTACTTTCTTCATTAATATTTTTTAATGGGCGTGTAACACCTTATCATGACAAACAAATGGGAATGGAGGGAGTACTACTACATAAGTTCGACTTGGAGAGAATCAAACTTATTAGAATCCAAAATATTAATTCACTTAATACTCCATATTTTATTAGTGACAATGAAAATAATACTTATAGCGAATACGAAAAAGTAGTTTAACATTTAAGAAATTTCCCTTTGTCAAAATATTTTGTTGCTTGTGATATAAAATAAGTCATAGACACTTATGTTATTACAAAATAAATATTTTAAAATTAAATTATTTTTAAATATGAAGGAAAAATGTCATTCTCTATTAAAAGTGTACAAATAAAAGAATGTTAGAGGGTGTTTGGATTGACTTTTAAGCTCTTTTTAGCTTTTCTCAATGTTTGGCAACGTCAAAAAGTGCTTAAAACAAGTTTAAGAGGGTGTTTGGCTAAGCTTATAAGCTGGTCAAACTAGCTTATAAGCACTTTTCGCCTTATCTACGCGTTTGGTAAAGTTAAAAACGCTTATAAGCCAAGTACTTATAAGTAAAAAATAAGCCAAATGCCATAAGCTGGTCACCCCCAGCTTATGAATTTTTAGCTTATAAACACTTTAAGTTTGACCAAATTTTTTCTATTTTATCCTTAAAATATTTATTTTTAAAACAAAACTCTTATTGACTATTTTCACTGCCTCAAGTATTCAACGTAGACATCCCCCCCCCCTCCACTTCCTACCTCTTCAAGTCTGCAATTCTCATTGATTATTTAACATAAGCAAATTCTCTATTCCTTTGCATACCTATATCTATGTGATTGTGTATTAATTTTTGAATTGTATGTAATAAATGAGGACATATCAAATTTTTGGTGTATTGCTTTTAAGTGTTGTGGTGATGAAGATAATGTTTGTTTCTCTTCAAATAATTTGTATTTAGATTTATTTTTTACTGAGAAACTTTAGCCACTTTATTAATTATTATAACTTACGATTATATGCTTATCATAAAATAAATTATATTTATCATAAAAAATTATCTTATCTAAGCACAGTTGTATTTAAAATGAAATGACAAATAAAATATTTTGTATTTGAATCGATCTGGAATCTAAAATTTTGAAGAAATTACGCCCTTATAAGTGTAAACAGTTCCAAGGTTATTTAAGTCATTTTAACAGAAAAAGAGTTTATCAGCACTTCTTTATCAAATACTACAGCAACTTATTATAAATTTCAACACTTGTACCCAAACACGTAACTGTTTATTTATTAAATCAGTTCAGCACTTAAAAGTTCTTTTCAGCAACTAATGCTTATCAGCTAATCCAAACGGGTTCTAAAATTGCTTAAAACAAACCAAAAGCAATAAGCTTGGCAATCCCAACTTTTTTTTTTTTTAGCTTAAAAGCTATTCTATTGAAAACCCACTTTTTTAAAATCAATCCAAACGGGCTCTTAGTATTTTTTTTGTATTTAAGAGAAAATAAAAATGAATAATCTATATCTATCTATATTATATTAAAAGGAGAGTAGTGAAACATGTGGTTAAGTCAAGTGGCAAGCTAAAATGAAGTCACTTGGCAATTTTAAGACAACATTAAAAATTTGAATTATAAATGGAAATATATTTAATGGAAGTAGTAGTACAAGATTTTCTATATGTATTTTTAATTAAATTTATGTATAATTCAGTTATGGTAGGTATCCTTTTTTGAGCAAGAATCTTGAAATAATAATTCTTTATTTAGTACAAGTTTTGTATCTAACCTTATTTATGAACAATATACATTATTATAGGTATCTTTAATTAAATTTTGTGTATAATTCAGTTATGATAAGTATTCTTTTTTAAGAAAAAAATATTTAAATAAACATTTTGTATCTTACAAAATCAATAGTTCATATCCAACGATCCCTTACTATTGAAAAAATATTTATTATAAATTTTACTTTAGAGCTAAAAACATTTTTTTTAGAAACATGTGATGTAATTAAATTATTGAATTCCAAATGTTTGTTAATGCAGGCTCTATATGATGAGGTTTAAATTTATTGAAATGAATCTTGCAAATGTTTTGAAAAATAATTTTTAAGGAAAAAAGACTCCTATACTACCATATCTCTTGCATATCTTTTAGACTATTATCCTTAACGAAAAATAGAGTTAAATAAATTACTCAGATAATTAATTAAGAATAACAAGGTAATCAACCACGTCAAGTGGTGTGATAAGAAAAAGTTAAAGTAAAAGTTAATAAATATTATAATAAAAATATTGAATTTAGATTAAAACATATTTAAATTGAAGGATAAAAGTTTTTGAATTGAAATCTTAAATCTTGAGATTCAAAAATCAAGTTTGATTGAAAGAAGCATTATGATACTATTAAAAAAAAAATTGCAGATCTTATTGATTTTTCTTCGTGCTTTATTGTTGTTGGATTTTCTTTTATGAATCAAGATCTGTAAATGTGTAAATATAGTATTTATATTGTGTATCCATATTTGTTAGAGATGTGATACTATATGATATATTATAGGAATATGATGTTATTAGAATATTCTTAGGAGATATTTTAGGAAGTATGGACTTAAACTCATGTATATATAATCTTCTTTCCGGGAAAGAGAAAGCAAGTCCGATCCATCTAAAAGTTGTGCAATCTCTAATGTATTATTTTTCCCATTGAAGCAGTGGTAGTACGGTGAATTCTCCTTTTCTTTCTTATTTATGAAGCTTTGAAAAAATTCTATAACCATGATATGATATTGTTCTTAATGTTTAATTCATTCATTTTCTAGAAGTATATCATCATTTCTTAAAAGTAATTAGTATGGTTTTCTGGTGAATTTGAATATTATAAGGTTCGTCAAGTTGATATAAAATGAAGGCATTCTGCGTTGTTCATAATTGGATAATGTGTATGCGCTATATGTAATTACAGATAATTATTGCATTTAAATTTTCAGTCAAATATTTTATAATATCATCTATTATTTATTTTGACTATTTTTGGTTAAAGAACATAGAAAATACTCTTTAAAATATCTATAAATAAATAGTAATAGCTACAACTGTTAAATTTTAGAGAACCCGTGATCTTTGTATGGTAATTATCTCAATTGATTGGATCCATTTGATGCATTGTTCTTTAAAATAGAGCACCAAGGACCGAGAACAACTTCTTTGTAATATAAGATGGTATCGATTATCTCCTGAGTTATTTTCTCATTAGTGTACGCATTGAAAGAACATGATTTGAAATGGTATATATGTCTAGAAATAATGTCGAATTGAATTGTACTTTGTCTCTACTATGACTTAATTCTCATTTGCTTATTTTCAAACCCTTTTATGCACTTTTGTTTTTTGCTTTTGCAAATAATAGAAGATGTTATTTGTATGGTATGCCAAGAATACAATTATGCAGATTTTTTTACTACTTTTATTTATTTAAATAGTAGTAATTTAATAGTTACAAAAAATTGAACATTTAGAAAAACAAAGATTAAATTACTTTTAAACAAAAATTATGTTGTGTTTTCTGTCATGGCTAAACTTAATTTTATTCTTCTTTTTACCATTTTTTTGCCTTCTCAACCGATTGAATTTTACTGAATCAATGAATTCCTAGCTATAAAATAAGAGTGTGAAAACAAATTAAATTTAAGAGTTAGACTAAGTATTGCATAATGCAACAACGAACTAACATAGTTTAAAAGGTTGAAAGAATAATACTTATTTTAGTTTGAGATAAGGAGTTATTTTTGATTTGTGAAGAGTAACGATATAAAATAAATAATGTTACATATCTCGAATCTCATTAAGTAAAGTCAATAATAAAAATATGTAATAATAAAAGTCCTCTGAGCAACATAGTGAAATGTTAAAAATATAAAGAAATTTCTCATATAGAAAGTTTCAATAATTAAAATAAAATAGAAAAAATATCGTTAATTGACGTAATACAAAATAAAAAATATTAAAACATTAGATAAAAAAATAAATGAGGAAAACTAATCAAAACATCATAGTATAAAAAATATACAAAATAGGGCACAAAAATGTTAAAAATAAAACAAAGTAGGAAATACAAAATTATTATTTATATATTAAATATTCGAAAAAACTGTTAACAATATAAGAAACAAAAAAATTAAAAAAGTAGGAGAAATAAAAATGTATATCGATATATAAAATGGAGTAATGGACAAGGATACTAACCCATTAGTAAAAGCTTTTATATCTATGTAATAATACGAAATAGCTGATAACGTAATAAATTAAAATAATAAATAGAAAAGTTAATTAAAGCTATATAATTAGTTTCCTTTAATTTTATTATTTTATTTTTGGTTACACTGCATTAAAGATACAAAATAACAGTTGAAATTTTATTAAAATAATATGATTAATATTTTTTTAATGTTATTCGCGCATCGCGCGGGTTTTAATACTAGTATTATATTAAAAGGAGGGTAGGGATGCATTGTGGTTAAGCCAAGTGACAAGCTAAAATGAAGTCACTTGGCAATTTTAGGACAACATTAATAACTAGAAATTATATATAGAAACATAATTAATGGAAGTAGTTTAATAAATCTTATACATAATCTAAATAGATCTTAGACAAATCTAATTTATATATCTATAATTAAATTTATATGTATATTTGTATCTATATCTATATCTATATCTATAATATTTATATTTATATTTATATATTGATCTACTCATAGATTTTTTTCTATATTAGTTAGAAATATGGAGGTGAAAATTAATTAAAAACTATAATAGAAAAAAATAAAAATATATAAAGACGTAAATTGAGATAACCTATAACTATTTATACTTTGGAGTAAGTTAAAATATAAAATAAAACTAAAATTTACTTAAGATATTAAGGATTTATTGAGTTTAACAATTAAATAATTTCAAGCAGCGAAATAAGATCTTACACAAAGTATACAAATTATTTATAAAGTAAGAGAAAAATAAATAATTAACAAAAGATATTTTAATAACAAGAATAATAAATTCATATTAATACTGATAGATCGTGCAAACGAATATTTTATATGTAAATATTACTAAAACATTTAAATATAATGTGTTTGAACAATTAAGAAAATATTTTTCTATGATTATATTTGAATTAAGTTCAGTTAGTTTAAATTTGAAAGTATAACATAATTATTTTGAAAATATAGTCCAATTAAGAAAATTGAATGATAAAAATTATTTGAATTTGAGATGAGAAAGTTTTAATTTTTTTATCTATATTATATTAGAATGAGTGTGGTAAAAATAGATACTAAATTCAAACAGGCTAGTAAAAATTCACATGACAATGTAATAATATTAGGTATTGAATAATATAAAATCATAAATAGAGAAAAACTAAAAATTCAGATTATTTATCATAGGAAAAAGGGTAAAACTTATTTAAATTTGAGATGAGAAAGTTTTTTATATTATACTAAGAAAAGTCATAATATAAGTCCACATAACTCAAGTCTAATAAGCAGTTAAAATCAAAAATTAAGAAAATTAAACAATAAAAATAAATTAGAGATAATGTAAGGACATTTATAAATCATAAGTTTAGAAAATAAAATAAAATAAATATACAATACTTAAAAATATTATTAAATTTTAAATAATTTAAAATTTTCGTGTAATAAAAACAAAATCATAATTAAAAAATTATATATTTATCTTATATTATTAAAGAAAATTAGTTGATAATGATATTAAATAAATTTACAAGTTAACGAAAAGCCACATAAAATGTAGTAAGACTATATATTAGATTAAAAAAATAGCAAAATTATGTTAAATTATCAGAATTTACTTTTAGAAATTAAAAGAAAACACTATTTGAATTTGAGATTAGAAAGTTCTTAAAACTATGATGTGAATGCTCAAATTATGGATATACCACGAAATTGTAGTCTTACTTATGAAAAATAAAATAATAACAAAAAATCAAAATTTTAAATTACAAAATAAATTTCTAATATAGGTAATTTTACAAAAATTAAATTTGTATCTTAAAACTAAAAAAGAAAGAAGCTTTATGTAAAGATATAAAATGGCAGTGAAAATATTATTACAACATTTAGATATAATATGTTCAAACAATTAAGAAAATATTTTTCTATGATTAATATCTGAATCGAGTGTAGTTAGTTTGAGTTTGAATGCATAGCATAATTTTTTTTAAAATGCAGTCCATTTTAGAAAATAGAATGATAAGAATTATTTGAATTTGAGATGAGATTATTTTTTTGTTTTTTAAAATATTACTTAAAGAACTAAAATGACAGTAAAAATATTACTACAATATTTAAAAATAGTGTGTTCAAACAATTAAGAAATTTTTTTCTATGATTAAATACAATTTTAAAAATACAAATAAATTTATAATATTGGTAATCTTACTAATAAAAATTAAAAATTAAATTGTATCTTATAGCTAAAAAAGAAAGAATATTTAACTGCATCTAATACAAAATTAATTATAAGAGAACTCAATATATTTGGAACATGATAATCAAATAACTTTTGTATTAATATTTTAGACTAATTAAAAGTTACAATTTAAAATAAAATATGACATTATTTTGGCTCTAAGTAAAACATTAATATAAAAACTAATTAACATTTATAGTAGGGAAGAGAATGTACATAAAAAAAATAGAGGTAGTGTGAGGATACTTATACTTTAAATTAATTTAAAAATATATAAGATAAAATAATTAAATTATATTTAAAAATATTACTGATAAATTTAAATAATTAAAATATTATGATTAAATATTAAATAATACAATTACTATAAGAAAAGAACAAAAAAAGAATTTATGTAAAAGGATGTGATGAATAAGATATATTGACTTCCAGATAAAAATAAAGTGATAATAAGAATTTTGTTAAGATAATATGATCTAATGTGCTCGAACAAGATATATCATAATATGACATGTTTAGTATTCTTTAATATCGATAGTAGAACGAAATACAAGTACCAAAATCAAGGGGTTAAGTTGCTACAAATATATATTAAAAAGATTGGTTGTTCACTACGAGATTTGAACAATAATTTCATATCATGTTTCATAATTAAATTCTCATGTTATATAATTTTTATCTGAGAGGTTTATATTTTAATATTATTTGTACATGATTCAAACAACCTACATCGCAATTTGAAATGATTTGTCCGCGCATCGCGCGGGTACTGGTACTAGTTATATTAAAAGGAGGTAGTATGCATTGTGGTTAAGCCAAGTGACAAACTAAAATGAAGCCACTTGGCAATTTTAAGACAACATTAATAATTAAAAATTATAGATGGAAACATAATTAATGGAAGTAGTTGAATTAATCTTATACATAATCTAAATAGATCTTAGACAAATTTTATTTATATATCTATATTTATATTTATATGTATATTGATATCTACATCTATATCTATATTTTGTATCTATATATTGATCCACACATAAATTTTCTTTATTAGCTGGAAATATGGAGGTGAAAAATTAATTGAAAAGCTATAATAGAAACTAAATAAAAAATATAAAAAGACGTAATTGAGACAATTTATGACTATTTATACTTTGGAGTGTGTTAAAATATAAAATAAAGTGGCGTCTTAAGAATAAGACACATAGCAAAGTAAGACAAAATAAATAATAATTTAGGAAAGACTTAGGATAAAGTTAAAAGGATAAGAAGAAAATATAATGTATTAGTTTTGTATCACATTCGAAGATTTGAAAAATCTTCATTTTTAATTGGACTAATAAATGCTTAAAGTTATGGGATATTGCAAATCCTATTAAAATTACTTTGTCGCTTTAATTTTAGGCATTTAAAAGGGTTATTTGCAAGAAATATATATATTTGAAAGGGTAACATCGAAAGTTTTTTTTTTTGAAGACTACATTCTTTTTCCTAATTTGACATTGAGTTTTTGTAATATTGTTAACTTCTGGGAAAATCAAAAAATTTATAAACTAAATTCCAAGAGAATATATGTGTGTATAAATTATTACAAGAAATTAAAAGAAAAGAGAATATATATATATATAATATTTCAATGTAGAAATATATGGAAGGATAAGACTTATTTGATTTTTGAAAAGAGAAAGTGTGTGTGTGAGTGTTTATATATATTATATTAAGCCAAGTGACAAACTATTATAGAGCCACTTGGCAATTTAGGATAGTATTAATACTAATACTTAATTTAAATTAAAACATATTTTTTCGAATCTCAATGAAAAGAAAGTAAATATTTTTGTAAAGATATTGTCTGACGTATCTTAATTAATAAATTTTAAAAAAAAATTACACTGGAAGATTAAAAAAACGCCTCTATCTTAATTAATTATAAAGATAAAAATATAGGTATTATAAAAAATATGATAAATTTAAACATTAATATGGACAACATAATTTAAAAAATTAAAAGAAAAAGAGAAAAATATGTATAAATAAATAATTTTAACGTAGAAATATTTGGAAGAATAAGACTTATTTGAATTTTGAGAAGAGAAAGTATTTTAAACAATAATGAATAAAATTTGCATTGTGGTTAAGCCACGTGACAAACTACTATAAAATCACTTGGCAATTTAGATAATATTAATACTAATACTTTTTTTTTTTTTTGAATCTGAATGAAAAGAAAGTGAATATTTTTGTAAAAATATTGTCTGCCCTATCTTAATTAATAAAATCTAAAAAATAAATAAATTGAAAGATAAAAATAACGCCTTTATCTTAATTAATTATAAAGATAAGAATATAGGTATTATAAAAAATATGATAAATTTAAAAATTAATATGAACAATAGATCAAAAGAATAAAAGTAAATAAAACATTTTACTACAAGAAAAAAAACATATTTTTATTTATAATGTATTATAATGGAAGTAACGGACAAGACTATGATAATTTTAAGTTATGGGTAATGCATTATGGACAAGAAATTATGAGTAATTTTAAGAGATTTGAGAAATTTCTATTTTTTATTAACATTTGTTTAATGATTATATATAAATTTTATCTGAAAGATTAATATTTTAAAGTTATTTGCACATAAATCAAATAACTCAAATCATAGGTTTGTATCCGCGCATCGCGCGGGTAATAATACTAGTAGTGGATTAAAAAGAATAATAATGAGGGGAGTTCCTAGGTTCAAACTTCAAAGTCTCTGACTTAAAGGGAAAATTTTTGCTTTTCAACTTTTTGCTGCATACCACGTAGGAAAGCTTTTCAACTTGGGTTGGCAGATATTACGGCGGAGTTGGTGGTGCCACTGGCGGTTTCCGGCGATGTGAGAACCCTCAGAATGGAAAATAACTAATCTACCGTTCTTGAGATCTCTACATTCTTGAGCTTTCTCTCATCAAATATTATAATTTTTTCGCAACCCGTTTCTCAGGTACTTTTTTCTTCTTATTTCTCTTACCCCTATTTCAGACCCATTTTTGTTTTTTGTTGGTGTTTTCTTTCTGTTTTCTGTTTAAAGTTTTCATTCCGGATTTAAAGTTTTCATTTTTATGGCCTTTTTCTCCTTTTTTTTTTTTTTTTTTTTGTCTTTCTTCTCATTTCATGTTAAAGATCTGAGCCCCATTTTTCTATTTCTATTTTGTATTAAGTTGCCTTTGTGGGTGTATTATTATTGCTGAATTTGGAACAGGGAACAATTTAATTTCTAATAAAGTTTAATTTTTTATTTTTTCTATTCTTGAGCTGTGGTAGAAATTGTGCAAATATCTACTTGCCTTTGTGGAGATGGGTATTTTAAATTGTGAGTGTTTTATTTTTGCTCAATTTTTGTATTGGGATCAGTTGATTTCCTAATAAAGTTTTGATTTTTATTCTTGAGCTGTGCTAGAGATGGAGAAAATATCTATTTTTTCACTTAATTTCAATGCTCATCATGGGGTAATTATTTTATTCTAGAGCTGTGCTAGAAATTGAGCAAATAGACTCTTTCCCCTCATGTGCATTGGAGGGATTTGGACCCAAATAGAGCGAAACGGTGTAGACGATTCATCTAGCCGTCCCCAACTTTGTTTGGGATTAAGGCACAGTTGATCGTTGACTAATAGAGGCTAAACCTAGTAGTGTCAGATCTGCTAGTTAAAAACAGTGTATGTAGTCAAAAGGGGTAAATTCTTGAAAGTTTTTCTTGATAAACAGGAACATGATCGTTGAACGGGGCCAAAGTAATTCTCATTTTCACCCTTCTAAATGTTGAAAGGGATCCTTGGCGTAACTGGTAAAATTGCTTACATGTGACCAGGAGGTCACTGGTTCGACCCGTGGAAATAGACTCTTGCAGAAATGCAGGGTAAGGCTGTGTACAATAGACCCTTGTGGTCCTGCCCTTCCTCGGGCCTCGCTCATAGCGAGAGCTTAGTGCATTGGGCTGCCCTTTTTACTGTTCTAATTGTTTTTTGATTGTTCTAAACTTTTTGCCATTCCATTGTAGGAAACGCTTGTTAATGTGATAAATAGAGATGTCGTTAAGAGCATTTTCCGTGAGCTGAGGGAGATGAAAGATGGGATAGGGAGTATATCAAGGAGGGGAATGGACGGAAGGCGTTGGCGAAACAGAACCCGATCACATATAGCACCTGATGTGTCACATTTTGATCCCGATCAACAAGGCCAATGGGCAAATTTACCATCAGAATTGCTATTGGATATTATCCGCAGGGTTGAAGAGAGTGAGACATCGTGGCCTGCTCGGACCGTTGTAGTCTTTTGTGCTTCTGTTTGTAAGTCATGGAGGGAAGTTACTAAAGAAATTGTCAAGACTCCCGAGGAATGTGGTAGGCTTACTTTCCCCATTTCACTGAAGCAGGTATTCTTTCGCCTTAATCTGTTCGACGATTATCTTATTCCTATTGCCAATTACAAAAAAGTAAAATCGAGAGATCATTCTTTTTCCTTTTCTTCTTTGGAACAGCCGGGTCCCCGTGAATCCCCAATTCATTGCTTTATTAAACGGGACAGAGCCAATTCTGTTTATCGCCTCTACTTTGGTTTGACTCCATGTAAGTCACACGTTTCTGTTGACCTTGCTCCTTTTGTTCTTTGACACTTGAATATTACCAGATCATCTTCAATGATTGTGTGCCGTGGAATCAGCTTTAAGATCTACCTACATAGCTGATCAGTGAACGAAATTTGTCTTCTAAATTTACGAGTTTGTTCTATGCTTGTACTGCCTTGGAACCAGCTTCAAGATCCACCTTGTGAATTTAACCTATCAATGAAGCTAAGATTATAAGTTTCTATGACGTTTATGTTGTTGGATAACTTTTGATTGGTATTTTGATGGATAACTTTTCGGAAAAAGCCTCTCTACCCACTCCCCGTTCTATGCTTGTACTGCCTTGGAACCAGCTTCAAAATCCACCTTGTGAATTTAACCTATCAATGAAGCTAAGATTATAAGTTTCTATGACGTTTATGTTGTTGGATAACTTTTGATTGGTATTTTGATGGATAACTTTTCGGAAAAAGCCTCTCTACCCACTCCCCCCCCCCCAAAAAAAAAACCAACCTTGGGGGTAAGGTTTGCGTACACTTTACCCTCTCCAGACCCCACAATGTGTGATTATACTGGGTATGTTGTTGTTATATTTTGATGGATAACTTATACTTAGGTTGATAGAAGACATTGTTCAAGTTAATATGCAGAACGAGAGCGGAACTTTTTTATAGCTTCTTCTTAGTGTTAGTGGTCTAATGTTCTCACATCCGATGTGTTACTTCATGACAGCTGAGGATGAAAGCGATAAGCTATTGCTGGCTGCCAAAAGGACCAGAAGGGCAACAAGCACAGACTTTGTAATTTCATTTGTTGCGGACGATTTTTCTCGAGCTAGCAGTACATGTGTTGGAAAACTGAGGCGAGCATCCTCAAACTATTTTATATTTCTATAGCTTAAACCTTCAGAATGTCGAAAAAAGAAAAGCTTCTATTTCCTTTCATTTTGTCTTAATAGTTTACAAAATAATTTGACCAGATCTAACTTTCTTGGGACCAAGTTCACCGTATATGATAGCCAACCCCCAAGTGATGCAGCAATTCAACATCGCGGTCGACTTAGTCGACGATTCAACGTGAAGCAAGTATCCCCGACAGTACCTGCGTGCAACTACAGTGTCGCCGCCATTAACTATGAACTCAATGTTCTCCGAACAAGAGGACCTAGGAGAATGCATTGCGCCATGCATTCTATCCCTTTCTCCTCTATTCAAGAGGGAGGCAGCGCTCCAGCACCTAAATCATTCCCACAATCTTTTGTCGAGAAATCATCTCCCCCATCAGTCTCAAAAACGAAGGAGCCAACTGTAGATATCAGCTCGCCTGGCTTTTCAACCTCAAAAGTGTCAGTGCCTTCTCGAGAGCCACTCGTGCTAAAAAACAAGGCCCCTAGATGGCATGAACAATTGCAGTGCTGGTGCCTAAATTTTAAAGGCCGTGTTACAGTGGCGTCTGTGAAAAATTTTCAGCTAGCGATAGCAGTTGATCCTTCTCAGAATATACCAGCTGCAGTACAAGAAACAGTAATATTGCAATTTGGCAAAATCGGAAAAGACATCTTCACCATGGATTACTGCTACCCGCTTTCTGCCTTCCAAGCTTTCGCAATCTGCTTGAGCAGCTTTGACACGAAACCAGCATGCGAATGATTTCGTGCAGAATGTAAATCATGATAATTTTTGTTTCTTGGTTGCTGCATAATGTTATGAATTGATGTTTGTATTTCTCTGAAAAGTCCTCGACGCACCGGCATATTTATAAGTGAGAATATCAATATATGCATGCAGTTCTAACAGTAGCTGCTAAGATAGTAGCATCTGTTCTGTAAGTTCTGTAACTTAATACTTTTGCTGGAAAGTAAATCTTTTCTTGTTATTTTGGGTCATTAAGATCAGGAACATATTTTGATGATATCCTGGTTTGAAATGAAGATAGGAAATGATCTAAATTCAGCTCGCTCCAATTTGCATTTAATTGATTTCTAAAACAGGTTGATCAGGAAAAAGTTAATTATAAAAAAGAAAAAAAGAAAGATAAAAGGTTGACCAAGATTTCGTCAATCATTGTTGGATAAATTCACTGGCATTATAGTATATTTGTACAGCTTATTTTCAACTAGTTTGTCTTAGGTACTGACGCTTAAGCATGCCAAATGTATGGCTATCCAAAACCAAACAATAGCCGTGGTATCTGGGCCTACTTATACGCACTTCGCCTAATTTCATAGGATACTTATTGTTTACCAACAGTACAAGTATCCAGAGAACTTTGTTCATCAAGATTTGGACAAATAGAAAGAAAACACCTAGTGTTTTGCCTCCGCTGAATTTGAACGATTTTTTTTTTTAATGGTTCTCAACTCACTTCATTGACCATTAGGCCACATCCTTGGATGCATAATCTGTGCTTATTTTAATTCATTCATCAACAACACAATAAGTCAATAACATTGCCATTTATATATTAATCATAAATATAACTGAATGCTAATCAACAACTGAGTACACCACGAAAGCAAGGATCTGAAGTGAGACACATGAACCACCTCAAAGATTAAACAGTACAGTTGTCTTACTAATAATGTACTACAACTGAAATGAAAAAAAATATCACCTACGGATAAGGAATGGGGCTAGTTCACCGCTAACCAGAGAAGTTAACTCAACCTCTGGTTTAAAAGGCAGAATTGGGACTCGCCCGAGGCTCGCTTTGGGGCGGAGCACTCGTAAAACGCCCCTGAGCTTATGTGTGTGACTTAGTTCCGTGAGCTTTACGCCTCGGCCATCGGGGCTTATGCCCCAGGCACGTCCAACGCCCAGCGTACTGCGCTCGCCTAATAAAACTTTATGCAATTATATGTAACTAACCTTGTAAATCCTCAAATTTTCTTTATAAATCGTTGACTATTCAAAATTACTTTTTTATTAATCATAAATCATTGAGTTGCGAGTATTTTATGTCATAATTAAAATAAAAATTATTGCATGTTATCCACTAAGACTGCTATGATAGTTAATTTTAAATAAATCTTTCATTTAAAAAGTATATATTTATGAAATTTTGTTATGTCTTTATTATATAATAGTCCATAATTTTTTTATAATATGAGATACAATACTTATTACTTAATAGCTCAGTATTAGCCAGTAACTATTTACAAAAAATTACTTATCATGGTATTGTATGGTGAATTATGTGTCACTTTATTAACTTGTTGAGACTTAAAAATAAGCGATGCTAGAGAATCATATTTAAATTGTGAATTACATTTTTATATAAATTTTCTTTCAAATAGAAAGCATATTAAATAAAAGGAGTATTTTAAGAAAAATATCTAATTATATTATCGAAATTCTTTCAAGATTCATTACTTCTTAGGCGATACATATAAGATTTAGTATTGAATACATTATTTTTTATGTTTGAGTTGTAACGACGTTGCAGCTAATTTGCATATTATGATATATGTCATACTTTTCGTATAGTTGAATTATAATTTATAAATATTTTAAATAGATTATTTGTCATAATTTTGTGATTTTAATGTAATTTTTATAATTATTTTATACTATCTTAAAATTCTTGAAATTAGTAAAATTTAAAGATTCGTGGGACTTACGCCCCATGTCTCCGGGCTTACGTCTCGCCTCGTCAGAGACAAAACGCCTCGCCTCATGCCCCGCCTTTTAAAACACTGAACTTAACCCATCCTTCACCAGTATTGTGCTGGGATGAATATAAGATTTTTTCACCGTTAACTAAAGGTCTAAGGTTCGAATCCTAAAAATACAAAAATACTACTTTGTAAAAAGTGTTATGAATAAAATTTTATTTATGGTAAATGTCTATATTTAGAGAGATTCTAGGGTTTATTACTTGGTGGCTAAGTCAATCTCTCCCTATAAATAGAGGGTTCTATTCCATTGTAAATCATCCCAAAATTCAATAAGAATTTCCTCTCTCTTTTTCTCTGCAATACTCTTCTTCTTTTATTGTTTCATAACACGTTATCAGCACGAGACTCTAACCAATTGAGTAGAAGCTTTGGGATTGAGCATAATGATTGTAAATTATTCTATGAACTTCCTTCATGATTAAATTCCGGATTTAAGGTAAGTATTTTACTTTTCTCTTTCAAATTCTTGACATTCTATAATTTGATTTTAAATACAAGCAAAGACGATAAATTTTGATTGCAACTCTAGTGGAGTTTGAAAGATATTATAATCACCCAAAGTGGTAAAATTTCTATGCCTTGTCATGATCAAATTCATGTATGATTGTGGGCAAAGAATTGAAAACCCATCCCATTGAATTTGCTCCATTCTCATTCCCTTTAGAGAATGTGATAGCAGTATGTGATAAGTTTGAAAAAAGACAAAAATTATTACTATGAATGTATTAATGGATGTGGACGTGGCAATAGACGAAATTATAATCGTCATCATTGTGGTAATGAGAACAATAAGGATTCTCAAAATAATTATTCACTTTGTAAAAGTAATATTTGTCATCGATTTGACATGAGATTTTATAAAGCACATATAGATGATTGTGGTCCATTCATGATGTGAATATGAAAACATCTAATTTGTGAATACATATTCATTCTTGGAAGAATGTGAACGTGCTAGTGGTAGTGAGTATACCACACTCACCTCTAGAAGGAGGTTTGAGATGATATAAGAAAATAATGTCATTATTATGGTATGAATGATCATTGGTTACGTACCTATTGCACACCAAAATATTTTGGTAATGCGATTATGAAAGAATAACATTAATGCAAGAAATATATCTTGCATATAATTTTGACCATAACCATAATGGTATAACTTTCTCTTTAAAAGAGATATTCACCATATTGCTGTTGATGAATATGTGGTAGTACAAAATTAATTGAGAACTCTGCAAGAGCCAATTATACTATTTTGGAGAAACACAATTGATTACCAATAAGGTATTGTGTTGTAGTAAGTCTCAAAGAAACTTATTCAGTTTCCAAAGTACACGCGAAAACAGTTGATTATATTGAGACTATAAATAAAGGAAAGATTTAATATCTTCTATTACTACAACTTGTAGCGGGGTAATATGTATGTGAAAATTTACCCGCTTTATTCTTCAGTTTGTACTACACAAATAAAAGAATGCCACAATAAAGTAGAACTTTATTGATATAAAACTCATATTATAATAAACTTGGAGTTTATTGATATCCAGTTAGCATAGCTGGTTTAGTCATATCAATTTAAGTATGTTGTGCAAAAATAAAAGAGAATTCATATGAGTAAACATTAAAGAACTAGAAAGTTCTTTACGAATTCTCCTAGGTTGCTTGTTCTCATTAATTAATAGACCAACTAAAATTGGGATTGAATCCCATAAACGCTGGAAATATCAAAAGTGAATATGGGCCCATTCACTTGCCATGTATACCACATAAGATGCATCTATGAGATGGTTACATGTGCGATTATTATTAACCCCCAATATGATGTTTTGCGAGGTAACTTATTCAATAATTTAATTTCGAGCATAATTTCCAGATTTTCTACTCAAGAAAGTTTATCTTGATAAGTTGGTTTACATCACAGTTGGTTTAGCAAAATAATTTATTGAGTGCCTCCACTTAATAGCTAAACTATTGCTTATGAGAACAAAGTTACCTATATCAGTTTGTATATATGTTATATACGAAAGTATATTGCATTCTCTCCTCACAAGTGGATCAGGGTCAGGAACCAAATAATTTCATCTTATTATTATTGATGTGCGGTGTATATTTTCATTAATACCATAATGCACAAAGATGGATTTCCAAAGTTGAGGAAGCAAGTTAGTTTTTCTAACATGAGGGGGAGACAAGATACATCAGTTGAGAAAAAAGTTACATGGAATGAATTATTATTTATACATATAGATCCTCGAATAGGATAATATGAACCTGAAGTTCATAAAAGGATAATTCATTTGCAATATATTGCAAAGCATTCCATACGCATTTGCTGACCCAAAGAAAGTAATTATATTCTCATTGCAAATGCTCATATTAAGTCCTAGAAGGACAAAGTCTGTGGTACGCTTAAAGCGTATAGACAAATCGGTTTCAAATAGAACTTCTTGATAAAGAAGATGAGCAAATGATCAAAGTGATTATAATAAGGAGGCAAGTGATCTAGAAAATCACATGACATAACACTTCATAAAATCTTATGAGAGATTCAGGTACCTGAATATATGAATGAAGAGATCTCTATGTTATGTCTTTATGAAAAAATATTGGAATCGATATAAAATGTTCGTCGACGACATCTATCATAGCGCTAAGTATAGATGGGGATCTTAAGGCTGTCGAGACAGATACAAAAATATTGGCCAAATAGACGATACACAATTCAAATAGAATTGGTTTCATATAAAAGACATATAATTTTGTTTATGTTGCTCAAATACTTGAAAGTATAAAGTCAATGGTATGTGCAATCAGTTTTCGATATCTTATATGTCTAGCATGACATGAAAACTTGATATACATCTAAAGTCTCTTTAGATGGCTTATATGACTTAACTTATATGACAATCCCTGAAGGATTTAAGTTGCTTAAAGCATATACAATTCTTGACATTAAGTACCACTTTCTTAGTGCAATTAGTGCTATTTGCGCACATGCTATAACTATAAGCATGATAATGTGATAGCGAGAATTTTCAAGGTGCAACATATTCATTGGAGTTAATATGGTTGATTTATTCACCAAATCTCTGCCGACATCAACCTTCAAGAAGCTAGTGCACAAGATTGGAATGCGAAGGCTCAAGGACGTGAATTGATGCTCTCATCAGGGGGAGTTAATACGCGTTGTACTCTTTTTTCCTCATAAGGTTTTGTCCCACTAGGTTTTCCTTACAAGATTTTTAATGAGGCAACCAAAAGGCGTATTGTTAGATATGTGTACTCTTTTTTCCTTCTCTAGAAATGTTTTTTCCATTGGGTTTTATTTAGTTAAGGTTTTAACGAGGCACATTACTTGTCGAGTAGATATTCAAGGGGAAGTGTTATAAATAGAATTTTATTTATGGTGAATGTCTATATTTAGAGAGATTCTAGGGTTTTTTCCAGGAGTGTAGCAACATGCAGTTTAGGCTCATGCGTCAAGGAGCGTTGCAACTTCAAGGATAATACTTCTTTAAGAACTTGCCATTGATAGCGTCGATTCTCATGCCATCTGCATCAACCAACTTGTAAGCCCTACTTGAGTAAGCTTCTTATACGACACATGGCCCATCCTATTTTGAAGTGAACTTCCCTACGGGTTTATGGAAAGTAATTATGGGTCTTCGTACGGCAAGGACTTGATCTCCTACCTGAAATGATCTCGGGCGAACTCTTTTATTGAAGGTGCGAGATAATCGAACTTGATAACATTCAAGACTCTGTTGAGCTTCCAACCTTTTCTCATCGAGAGCCTCCAACTCTGCTAATCAAAGTCAAGCATTTCTTCATCAGTGATCCCTTCTTGAATAGCCAGTCGTAACGAAGGTATCTGATGCTCAAGTGGCAAGACAGATTCGACTCCATAAGCGAGTGAATAAGGAGTCGCCTGTGTTGGTGTGTGGTGAGTCATCCTATATGCCCATAGAGCTTCTTCCATATGGTCATTCCAATCTCATTTGGATTTGGAGACGACTTTCTTTAATAAGTTGCATAGAGTCTTGTTGAATGCCTCAGCTAGACCATTAGCGACAACATTGTACATCGAAGAGTTACGTTGCTTGAAGCCAAAGAGATCACAAATCTTGTTCATCAGCCTATTATCGAATGGCTTTCCATTATCCTTTATTATGTAACGAGGAATGCCAAAGCGATAAATAATGTTTACTCGGATGAAACTTGCAACATTTTCCTTCTTTACTTCCTTAAGAGCAACAACTTCAGCCCATTTTGAGAAGTAGTCAGTTGCAACCAAGATATATAGGTGCCCACCAGAGGACTTTGGCAGTGGTCCAACAATAGCCAATCCCCAAGCGTCAAACGGCCAGGATGCAATAGTCGGGCGCAACACTTCAAGAGGTTGATGAATAAAATTCGTATGGAATTGACAAGCCTTGCATCTTCGAGCATAGTCCAAGCAATCTTTTACCATCGTTGGCCAATAATATCCCATTCTTTTTATGTGAAAGTGGAGCTTTGGTCCAGACTGGTGTGACCCACATACCCCAAAATGCGCTTCTTACAAATCTTGGAGTGCTTCATCTTCCCCTAAGCATCGCAAGAGTACTCCATCGAATGATCTTCTATATAGGGTATCTTTGTAGTAAAGTAAGCGAGGTGCACGACGACGGATTTTAGTTCTTCTCCGCGGATTTTTTGGAAGTATCCCATAGCACAAGTAGTCGATAATGGGTTGTCTCCATTCTTCTTTCTCGACTTTAGAAATAGTGACAAGATGCTTGAGTTCATTTTCTTCACTTTCAGCCTTATTTGGCAGCGGTACTACCCATTTTTGGCATACAACAACTTGCGCTTGATCAGGCAAGGTTAAAGATGAAGCTAGGGCGGCTAAAGCATCCGCCTTCTTATTTTGTTTCCTTGGCACATACTGAATAGTCACATCATGAGCCACCCCATTAACCTTTTAGCGTAATCATGATATGGGCGTAGTTTAGGCTTCTTGACCTCGTAACTACCTAAAATCTGATTGACCACTAACTGAGAGTCACCAAAGACTTGCAATTGCAACCGCTTCATTTTGACAGCCATTTTGAGCTCAAGTATTAGTGATTGATACTCAGCAAGTAGAACTTTGCATCGGGGAAGTGTGACTCTGCCTCGGTGAATGGCTCATCATCAACAACTATCTTCTTCTCAACTTTAACCTCGGAGTATTTTAAACATTGATGGTAGGTAGATGAACCTACTTTATTCTCATGTATCCAAGGTCTCCCAAGCAAAACATCGTATGAAGTCTTCGCATCGATCACATGCAACCATGCACTTGATTGCTATCTTCAATAGTGATTCCCAGCCTGATCGTGCCTACAGCTCTTTGCCCCCCTTGGTTGAATCCTTGGATCATCACACGACTTTTTGAGAGTTCGTTCATGGGAATACCAAGTTCTTTCACAGTGTGGATTGACAAAATGTTCACTAAGGATCCTCCATCAACCAAAATTCGATTTACCCTTTCATTGCGCATATAGCCAACCAGGTACAATGGGCGGTTATGAGGAGTGTCACCTAGCAAAAGATCGTCATTTGTGAATGTGACCTTTTCCTCACAAGCATTAACTTCTTGAGGAGTGGACTCGATGGTCTTTTCCGAAGATGGTGCAAATGGTAGATCATCACTCTTTTCTTCCCCCTTGTCAGGATGGCAACAAAAGGCATCAATACCCTCATAGGAAATCTTCGTGCGGAAGAACTCCTCCAAGGTCACTGGATGTCGTGGCTTTTGAGGATGGTGCACCTCCACTTTTGCTTTCTTTAAATATTTAACTGGATTCCATCTCCTTGGCCTTTTCACCATCATTTTCCTTGTTGGTTATTCTATTGATTCTTTTCGTGGGCTCCTTTTGTGGTGCCTATGACGAGTCACCAATGTCCAACCTTCATCATCATCAGGTTGATTGACTTCAGCTTTGTCGCTCTCCAGTAATTCTTCATCTTTACTTTCTTTAAAACCACATAATTCATCTGGATTGAATGAGCCAAAGGTGATAGAGACTTGGTTTATGCTTGCTTTCTCATCTTCAAGCACGATCTTCTTTTCGCGAGCCAAGTCCATAACTTTGTCCTTGAAGACAAAGCACTTCTCCAGAGGGTGGCTTACAAGTCGGTGATATTTGTAGTAATTTGGGTAATTTGTTTTCCCAGCTTTATTTGGTCGCTTCATCTCTGGAAGCTCAATAAGATTTAACTCGAGGAGTTCTTCAAAAATGGCTGGCACATCAGAATCCAGGAATGGGTACTCTTTCTCATGCATTTCTTTTAGAGTCAACTTTCCACTTGGCTTATCTTGAAAAGAATTGGATTTCATACTCTGCTTCTTGCTCACCTTCGTCGTGAACTTCATAGGTGACGTGTTGACATTCATACCTTCTTTGCTTTCAGACTTGGGTACGAACTTGCCCCACTTCCTGACTTCTTGATTGTCATTCCCTTTGCGAGGTTCATAGTTGGCAACCTTTCATTTTTAGTGGAGGCCATGCTCAACTCCATCATGGGCACGAGTTGCAAGTTCTTCAAATGTGCCAGGATTGATACCTTGCAAGATGTAGCACAGTCCTCAATGCATGCCTTGGATGCACATCTCTATGCCTGAAGCTTCACTGAGCCTATATTTGTAGTTGAGGCTTGCATTCCTCCAACGATTGATAAATTCGATAACTGGTTCATCCTTTCGTTGACGGGTATTTATAAGTTCGATCATACTCACAGTGCATCTCATGCTATAAAAGCGATTGAGGAATTCTTGCTCTAGTTGATCCCAGCTATCAACAGATCCAGCCTCGAGGTTTGTGTACCAATCAAAAGCATTTCCTTTTAATGAGCAGACAAACTGCTTGATGAGGTAATCTCCATAAGTCCTAGCATTGTTGCATGTCTCAACGAAGTACGCCACATGTTGCTTTGGATTTCCTTTGCCATCAAACTGTTGAAATTTTGGAGGTTGATAGCCAGCATGCATCTTCAACATATCGATCCTTGAAGTGTATGGCTTTGCGTAGGTAAAGGAGGACTTGGAAACGACTTCATATTCATTTTTTATAGTACCTTTAATGAACTCCTTTAGTTGATTGATTGGAATCATCCCTTCCGAAGAGACTGGAATTTCCTTAGTGGATACAACTTGTTGTGGAGGAGGATCAATCTCTTGGACTTCTGGGAGTTTGCTGGGTGCATGAGTGGATTCTTCTTCCATCAAGATTCCCACCCTGTTTGTTAGCTTGTCAATTCTAGTCTCTTGATTTTGCATGCATTTGGTCAAGCCAGCGATTTCTTCCGTCAAGTTTGCCAATTTCTCCTCCATAGATGAAGTGTTTGTCACCATGGCTTGTATGATTGTCGTGGACGATGGAGAGTAGCATTGAATTTCACACAGATTGATCCTTGATTGGTTCACACTATGTGGTGTAAGTGGGGAGGATCCATCACTTGAAGCATCATCATCTTCCTTCACAGCAGAGTGCTTGGATCCGGAGAGGTCAAGGAGAGCAAGAGTTTTCTTGATCTTTTAAAAAACATCGCTTCCTCCTTCAGATGCGTTTGTGGAAGATCTTGCTCCTTTTGAGGATGAAGATCCGAAAACAGGGGTTGATGCGGACGTCACTTGGGGTGTTTGTTGTCCTAAAGAGATTGCTTTGCTCCTCGTAACTGGTCTGAAGCTTCCAAAGGTGATATTGAGGATGCTTTCCACATCAGCATAGAACCTGGAATTAGCAGCCTTAGTGGATGTTGATTTGGAGTTGATTTTCTTTGAAGCCATTTCAATGTTCTTGGACTTTGGTGATTGAAAAGTTAAGATGAGAGGTAGAGATTGTCCCACCGGGCGTGCCAAAATTTGTAGACAATGAATTTGCGTTGAGAAAATAAAATCAAGACCGAAAATATTGCAACAATCGTAGTATTTTATTTCAAATAATTAAGTGTTACAATGTCACGACCCGGATTTCCCACCCTCGGGAGTCGTGATGGCGCCTACTAATGAGAGCTAGGCAAGCCAATCCTTAACTGCTTACTTCGTTAACAATTACTTCTTTTAACAATGATCGGCGATAGCATGAAAGCAACGAAATTAAATAAATATGCGGAAGACTTAAATTTAAAGAAAACTGAACAATAATGCGAGAATCAACATATGCCTTTACCCAAGAACTGGTGTCACGTTACTCACGAACTTCTAAGAGTGCTAAATACAACCGTTTGAAAGAAAATATAAACTGTTTGTCTCGAATATATGAGATAACAGACGAAAATAAAAGATAGAGGAGATGCCGGGCCTGCGAATGCCTGCAAGGCTACTTCAGTGTCTCACTGGACTGAAGGCTGGCTCCTGCGCTACTGCTGCTGTCCAAAACCTGGATCTGTGCAAAATAGCACAGAGCGTAGTATCAGCACAACCGGCCCCATGTGCTGGTAAGTGTCTGGCCTAACCCCGGCGAGGTAGTGACGAGGCTAGGACCAGACTCCAGATAAACGTATACAGTTATAATATATGGCGGAAAAGTAAACAAGTAATAAGAAGTTAAAGCTGGGGAAGAGGAACATGCTTCGGGGATAACAGTTAAAAGAAATAACAGGGAATAATAAGGAAGCTATCACTTTAACTTCTATCACAAATGAAGAAAATAAAGGCAACTTTCACTTTCAGTTTCCTCTTATTGCAGGCGTGCAACCCGATCCCATTTCTCATATCTCGTGGTAGGCGTACCACCCGCTCCCATTTCATTCTATCTCGTGGTAGGCGTACCACTTGCTCCCATTTCATTATATCTTGTGGTAGGCGTACCACCCGCTCCCATTTCATAATATCTTGTGGTAGGCGTACCACCCGCTCCTATTTCATCAATCTTGTGGTAGGCATACCACCCGCTCCCATTTCATTCTATCTCGTGGTAGGCGTACCACCCGCTCCCATTTCATAATATCTTGTGGTAGGCGTACCACCCGCTCCCATTTCATTATATCTTGTGGTAGGTGTACCACCCACTCCCATTTCATAATATCTTGTGGCAAGCGTACCACCCGCACCCATTTCATAAATCATATGGTAGGCGTACCACCCGCTCCCATTTCATTCTATCTCGTGGTAGGCGTACCACCCGCTCCCATTTCATTATATCTTGTGGTAGGTGTACCACCCACTCCCATTTCATAATATCTTGTGGCAAGCGTACCACCCGCACCCATTTCATAAATCATATGGTAGGCGTACCACCCGCTCCCATTTCATTCTATCTCGTGGTAGGCGTACCACCCGCTCCCATTTCATAAATTTTGTGGTAGGCGTACCACCCGCTCCCATTTTATAATATCTTGTGGTAGGCGTACCACCCGCTCCCATTTCAGTTCATCACACAATCACAAGAAATCCCGGCAAGGGAACATAAGTAATATAATAACTTCCCGGCAAGGGAACAAGGATATCGAAATAGTCATCCCAGCAAGGGAGAATCAGCTATAACCAATCTCACTTTGCTAGTACTCAGATCAATTAATGGAAATACTTAATCATAGAGGATCGTTAATTAAAGTATACAAGGTGTCATTCAAAACCACAACAACTTTCAAGTTAAGACCCACGATCATGCTTGACATCAATGTATAGATACTCGTCACCATGCCTATACGTCGTACTCAACAAGAAGAAAGTAGCAAATATGACTCAACTCCTAATCCCTCAAGCTAGGGTTAAACCAAACACTTACCTCGATGCCTTGAACACCACTCAAGTCTCAATTATAGCTTTACCTCTAAATTTCACCACCAATCCGCTCGAATCTAGTCATAAGTTACTTAATTACATTAATAAATGCTAAATGAATCAACCCCAATGCATGAAAATGAGTTTTCCAAAGTTTTACCCAAAAGTGAAAATTCACTTCCGGGCCCACGTGGTCGCAACCCGAGGTTCAGACAAAAACCCGATTACCCATTCCCCCACAAATTCAAATATATGGTTTGTTTTGAAATCGGACCTCAAATTGAGGTCCAAATCCCTAATTTTAGAGAAAAACCTAGGTTCTACCCACATCACCCAATTTCCCCATGAAAATCTTTGATTTGAAGTTGAAATCATGTTAAAAGATGTTAAGAAGTGAAGAAAATAAGTTAGAAATCACTTACCAATCGTTTAGGAGAAGAAAAGTTGTTTGGAAAATCACCTCTTATGTTTTGGGGTTTTGAAAAGTGTAAAATAACTGAAATTCACGTGTATTTATACCCCTCTAAAGTTCCCACCGCGGACCGCGCAAGAAGGACCGCGGCCGCGCAGGCTCCCTGAAGACCTGTGGATCATTGCCCCGTGCGGACCATACCAAGCCGACCGCGGCCGCACAACACCCATTGCGGACCGCTCAAGGCGACCGCGGCCGCACGTGATTCCTCGCGGACCGCGCAAGAGGGTTCAACGACCTGTCAAAATTCCTGAACCTGCAACATCTGATCTTCTAAAGCCTAAGGCATCCCAGAACCTACTAGAAACTCACCCGAGCCCTCAAAACTCTAAACCAAGCATGCACACTACCTCAAAAACACCCTATGAACATATTCGTGTGATCACATCACCAATATAACATCATGAACATCGAATTGAGCCTCAAGATCCATGAAATTTCTCAGATTTCCTTTTAAACATCAATTTTCCCAATTTGGGTCCGGATCATGTCAGACGACGTCCGTTTTTACCAAACTTTACAGGAGTGATTCAAAACATATATAAGACTCGTACCGGGCGCCGGAACCAAAATACGGGCCCAATACCATTGCTTTCTAATCAGATTTCATTTCCATTTTCTTTAAACATTTCTAGAGAACAATTTCACTTAAAAATTCATAACTCGGGCTAGGGACCTCGGATTCAATTTCGAGCATATGCCCGAGTCCCATATTTTCCTACGGACCCTCCGGGATCGTCAAATCAAGGGTCCGGGTCCGTTTACCTAAAATGTTGACCGAAGTCAAATTTATTCATTTCGATGTCAAAACTTAGCAATTTTCACAAGACTTCACATTTAAGCTTTCCGGCTACGCGCCCGGACTGCGCACACAAATCGAGGCAACTCTAAATGAGGTTTTCAGGGCCTTGGAGACACAGATTTCAATTAGACACAGGTGATGAGCCTTTTGGGTCGTCACATTCTCTACCTCTAAAACAATCGTTCTCCCTCGAACGGACAGAAGAAGGAAGTACCTGAGTCGGGAAAAATATGAGGATACCGGTCCCGCATATCGGACTCAGACTCCTAGGTCGATGCCTCAGGGGGCTGACCTCTCCATTGAACACGAACCGAAGGAAAACTCTTCGACCTCAGCTGGCGAACCTGTCGGTCTAGAATAGCCACTAGCTCCTCCTCATACGAAAAATCCTTGTCCAACTGGACAGTGCTGAAATCTAACACGTGGGATGGATCGCCGTGATATTTCCAAAGCATGGACACATGAAACACTGGATGCACGGCTGATAAGCTAGGCGGCAATGCAAGTCTATAAGCCACCTCTCCCACTCGATCAAGGATCTCAAATGGACCAATGAACCTAGGGCTAAGCTTGCCCTTCTTCCCAAATCTCATCACGCCCTTCATAGGCGACACTCGGAGCAACACCCGCTCACCAAATATAAAAGCCACGTCTCGAACCTTACGATCTGCATAGCTCTTTTGCCTGGACTGAGTTGTACGAAGCCTATCCTGAATGATCCTGACCTTGTCCAAGGCCTCCTGAACCAAATCTGTACCCAACAACCGAGCCTCTCCCGGCTCAAAACATCCAACCGGAGATCGACACCGCCTACCATATAAAGCCTCATAAGGAGCCATCTGGATACTCGACTGGTAGCTATTGTTGTAGGCAAACTCTGCTAAAGGCAAGAACTGATCCCACGTACCTCCAAAGTCAATAACACAAGCTTAGAGCATATCCTCCAATATCTTAATAGTCCGCTCGGACTGTCTATCTGTCTGAGGATGAAATGCTATACTCAACTCAACCTGGGTGCCTAACCCTCACTGAACTGCTCTCCATAAACACGAGGTGAATTGTGTACCTCAGTCCGAAATGATAGATACCGGCACACCATGAAGACGAATAATCTCCCGGATATAGATCTCAGCTAACCTCTCGGACGAATAGGAGACTGCCACAAGAATGAAATGCGCTGACTTGGTCAGCCTATCAATAATGACCCAAACTGCATCGAACTTCTTTCGGGTCAACGAAAGTCCAGTAACAAAGTCCATAGTGATTCTCTACCACTTCCACTCGGGAAACTCAATCCTCTGAAATAAACCACCAGGCCTCTGATGCTCATACTTAACCTGCTGACAATTCTAACACCGAGCCACATAGGCAACGATATCCTTCTTCATTCTACGCCACCAATAATGCTGCCGCAAATCCTGATACATCTTCGCGTGCCCGGATGGATAGAGTACCGGGAACTATGGGCCTCCTCTAAAACCAACTCTCGAAGCCCATCCACATTAGGCACACAAACTCGACCCTGCAATCTCAGAACTCCATCATCACCTAAGGTAACCTGCTTGGCACCCCCACACTACACCGTGTCTCTAAGGACACACAAATAGGGATCATCAAACTACCGATCACGGATACGCTCCAATAACGAAGAACGAGCGACCGTGCAAGCTAATACTCGACTAGGCTTAGAAATATCCAACCTCACAAATCGATTGGCCAAAGCCTGAACATCCAAAGCAAGCGACCTCTCACTGACTGGAATATAAGCAATGTGAGCACGTGATTTTTGCCCTACAAGAACTACCCCCAAAAATTCAGAATAAAATGGTTTTGTGTTGTTTGTGATTTATTTGTATTTTTGTCTGTGCATGTTTTAAGAAAAATACAAAAAAATGTGTTGCATGTGTATTTTACAATTTAGAAATTAATTAAACAATCAAGTTTGTTTTACAAAATGGAAAAATCACAAAAATATGTACTTTGCATTTTTTGCATTTAATGTCCAAATTGTATGATTTTATTTTTATTGATGTTTAATTTCGTGTGATAATTATTATTAAGAGTTAATATTTTTAGTTAATTGTCGATCTTATAATTTAATTAGGATTTTTAGTTTTATTGTTGAAAAGGAAAATTGAAAAAGAAAAGAGAATAAGAAGAGGAAAATTCAGTTGGGCCAATTTGGCCAAGCCCAAATCCAAAACACAGCCAAACCTGGCCAAAAAACCAGCCCATACACGCCCCAGATCCAGTCCACCTGCGACCAATCCAGAACGACATCGTTTGGACATTGTGAATCTGGACCGTCAATCTCATACGACAAACGGTCCAGTCCGCCTCCAGAATTATCCAAACGACGTCGTTTTAAGTCAGTCAATCTCAACCATTTGTTTGATTGGATCGAATGGTCCAGATCACCCCATCCTCACCCGGTCTAGCCCGACCCGCTTTACATTCAAACCGACCCAACCCCCGCCTAAAAGAAACGGTGTCGTTTCTATTAAGTGTTTAATCCAATCCGTTAATTTTAATTAATCTAACAGACTGGATCGAATCCTTCATCCACTATATATTCCCAAACCATACCCCGCCCCCAAGCCAAACCCCCCTTCACCTCTTCATCTCTGAGCTTCAGAGACCAAATAGATCCTCCGCCTCTTACCACCGTGCTCCGCCCACCGGAAATCACCTCACGGCGGTTCTGGTGGTCCAAACAGCCCCAAAATTACACCATGGAACCCCCTCACCATCCTCTTTCCGAATCCCCACTCCATTGCCTTCGAATCATCCCCGAGTTCTTTGAATCTTAGATCGAAGAATTGGCCCCTAACCCTAGTTCATCCAAATAGCCCCAAATTTACACCACAGCTTCCCCTCGACCCCCCAACCTAACCCCTCTAACCATCACCCTCGAATCCCAGCCGTTTGTTTCGGATATCAGATTAAAAATCAGACGAGAACCCTAGTTCATCTAATTAACCCCGAAGTTACGCCACTGAACCACCCAGCTACCCCCATCCCAAATCTCACCCAGGTTCTGCCCAAATCTTGTCAAAGCCTTTCAAATTTCAAATCGAAGGCAAACCCTAGAGGAACCAACTTCAGGCTGTGTACGAAGTTAAGGGTTTGAGGTCTTAACCGACTTTAGTCGAGTGTTCTCCGTCGATAACACTCGATTAAAGTCCGTTTTTACCCCAAAAGGCTCAAGTCGGAGTTACGAGCAGAGCGAGTGAGAGATAGGTCTGAGTTCGGAGGTATTTCTTCTGTTTTTCTGTTTGTTTTTCATGTTTTGTTGTTTGTTTGTTTAAGATGAGTTCAAATTCGTCTTTTATCAATTACTCTTTTCTTTCTCCCTCAGACCTTTTATTTGGTCCAATTTATCATTGCTTCTGTTTGTTGTCGGTTGTTATATGCTATAATTTTTGTAATCGATTGAATAAGTGTCGTCGATTAGTCTGTTATGCTTGAATGTTAGATTAGCATGATAATAGTTTAAGTTTTGGTTCGTTCCCGTAGGTTTACCCTCCTGTTTCTTCTCTGTTCTAATTTTGTGTTGAAATAAGCATGTTGGTATCATTTGTTTCAAATTGTTCCAATTTCCCTTTCTCATTGTTATTCACCATGTTTTTTCATATGAGTTCAGTTTGTTTCGTTCAGTGTTCATTTTTTCTTGTTTAGGTTAGAATTGTGTTAGCTTAATCCCTATATCAACGCGATGTTTGATTCAGTTTCAGTTTCAGCTTCGATGATTCTGTTGGGGTCTGTGTGGTGTTAATATGGTTTTGATTCAAATTCAGTCTGTTGGTTCCAATTAGAATTCAGCTTTAGTCTTTAGTTGTTAGGAATTTGATAGGCTGGATTAGTTATAGATGAGGTGTTTAGAGTTTAAATTCAGTTCATTTAGATAATTGAATCAGTGTAGCAAATGACTTAGTTGAATATTCTGACAGTAGGGTACTAAAGTACCATTAATCTAATGAAATAGTTTAAAACAGTAGTGGGGGGTTGATGGTTGTGTAAGGGATCATGGGCACCATTTCACAAGGTTTAAGAGATTTGAATAGAAAAATAGGTTGCCCATACCCGCGTGGGATTAATAAATAAAAAGAAGTTTAGTGGGGAACAAAACATATTCTAGTGGAATTGAAAAAGAGATCATGGGCAGAATTAGTTTAAAAAATTCTGCTTAAGTGCTTTGGAGAGCTGGCAAGGTCAGTGTGGGGTATAAATGGGGGTCTTGGTTTTTCTTTTGGGGAGAGCTAGAAGGAAGAGAGGGGAGGGAGCTTTTACTGTTTCATTACCTTAATTAACTTGTCAAAATCTCAGCCCGTAGTCCAGCTGCCTGAAAATCATAAGCAGTTTTAAAATTTTCTGCTTCAAGTTTCAGAGATCACTTTTGAGAGTCTTTAATCAGTTAAAGAGGACACTCGGGAAATCTTAAGGGGGTTGAACATTCTGAAAAACTGGAAGAGAGCTTTAAGAGTTAGTCTAGTTCAACTAATGTTATCCCATTGAAACTAAAAAAAGCTTCAGCTTTAACTGTGGAGTTGTATTTTCGAGTTTTTCTTGATTACTGAATTCTAGGGGTGTTTCTGCTTGTGTTTTGATTGATATTTGGTTGCTATCAAGCTGTTTTGGGGTCAGTTACTGGGTGTTTGTGTTGCTGTTGGTGTTGCTGGGAATTTTAACTAGTTTCCTGAGTCGCTGCTGGTTATCTTTTTTTGCATTGCTGTTGCAACTGATGTTATTACTGTTGCTGACTGCTCCTTCATCTTCTTGTATTTCTATTATCCAGGTACACGTTCTAAAGCTCTCAAATTTAATGGAAAGGAAGTAAAGAGTTGTTGGAAGGGATTTCTGAATTTCCCCTGTTTCTTTGTTTTTAATTTAATGTATAAGCAGTAGTTCACTCGACATTTCATAGTATGTATTAGAATGACCTTGGAATGCATAAACTGGACTGATTGAATCTATTCTACAAACATGTGAATATCAATTGTAATTAATCTTAGTTGGTAATTACTAGTTATGAAATATACTATATTTGATTCTTTTTCAGTAGTCGTGAAATAGTTTCAAATAGTTTATGTCACAAAACAGGCTCAAGTAGTTTATGGAAATCAGCAGGTTGGTTTAATAGGTCTAATTCTGAAATTGCGAGTTCACTTGAGTAAATAACATCATTTTAAATAGCAATGTAAATAATGTTAGTAGCTAATGTTAGTTCTCAAATGTTAGTGATTAATGTTAGCCTGATGTCAGTTTTTAAGCATTGATGCATTTTTCAACAAGTCGTAAAAAGAGTTAAAAAATGGCTTTTGTATTACACATAGTTAATTCCAATAGTCCAATTCATCTAATAAAGCTAAAGTTGAACTAGATCGAAGTGGTAGCTGGTTTGTTAATATTTACAACGGCAGGTGGCGGATTTTAAGTTAGGTAGCGGGTTCAAACTAGAAGGTGTTTCCTTTGGTTTGGACCCGGACTTGAACTTGAAGCCCGAACTTTTAATGCTAAATGATTAGGATTTTTATTTATTCTTAGAGACAAATAAATAGAAAAATCATAGTCGCTTTAGGATATCCTTGAATAAAAATGAGATGATCCTCGCCAAATAAAAATGCAACTTTGCGGGGCCCTCAATAAATGGGTAAAATAAAACATTTAGAATTCGGGACGGGCCGTTTAGAGAATTTTACGGCCTTCCCCAAAATAATAATGTGTTAGTCTCTTTAAGCGCGTATTTTAATAACACTACCTCCCAAAACTCGGGTGCACATTTATGTGACCCAAATTCAATTCTCAACGGAGTCGAGATGTGTTAACAACCACGGGTACATTGATGTGACGTGGTTCGATACGCGCTTTTACGACGTTGCAATTCTCTTTTAAAATAATAATAAAGCGGTAAAAAGTTAAAATTTGCACATAGGTTCAACATATGTTAAAATCAGATGAATAAGCCGAATATGATAGTTGAGCGACCGTGCTAGAACCACGGAACTCGGGAATGCCTAACACCTTCTCTCGGGTTAACAGAATTCCTTATCCGGATTTCTGGTACGCTGACTGTTAAACAGAGTCATTCTTTTCCTCGATTCGGGATTAAACCGGTGACTTGAGACACCATAAATCTCCTAAGTGGAGACTCTGAATTAAATAATAAATCCCGCTTCGATTGTCCTTTAATTGGAAAAACTTCCTTTACGCCCCTGCGGGCGCGGTGAAAAAGGAGGTGTGACAGCTCTGGCGACTCTGCTGAGGACCAGACCTAGAATCTCTGGTTCAGGGTTCAGAATTCGAGCTTAGATAAATTGTTATATTTGGCTTTATCTGATTTTATTACATGTTTGGGCCTAATGTGCTAAGTGATGCTTTTACCGCTTTGATATTATCTGAACTGTATATAAACTGTGCCGAAACCCTTCTCTTCTTACCTCCGGGGATGTGCTTACTGGTTGAGACTCCCTATTCTGTTAGTGTCATACTCTAAAATAAGAAAGAGGCCGGACAAGTTACTAAGCCGGACGGCCTTTTGGTTCCCGGTACGTAGCCCCCTCCTCGACTCGAGTTGTCCGCTCGGGTACACAGTCTAGAACAAATACCCAGGTTACGAACCTAGAATAACTCAGCTTCATGCTGGATCCCTAATAGGAACGTTTGTTTGCATCATGTGCATTTGACTTTGGAGGCTCAACACAGGGGTTGGGTATGTCTAGGACAGGTGTACCAAAACAACACAAAAGACCATCCTGATGCATCCAACTTGCTACCTGTGCATTTGTTTGCTTCGGACTTGCATGCTGACCGGCTTTTGAATACTTTGAGGAAAGAGAGATAGAGGTAGTTAATCGCCTGTTTTGAAAAAAATCAATGTCCAAATAGCGTCGAAACTCTGTCGGATTTTTTAGAAAATGAAAAAAGGGGTTTTGTTTATGAAAAATGGTTTTATTTGCCATTAAAAAAAGGCTTGTTTTCAAAAGAAGTTTGTTTTATCTACCCGAACTACGTCGGTTTGATTCTCACAGGGTGCGGGATACGTAGGCAACCCTCATCGGGTCCAACCTTCCCTTTACAAAAATGTCAAAATTTTAATTTTCATCATAAATAAGTCGGGTGACGCCGTTTTTGTCAAAATAGCCGAATGTTCCCAAAAGGGACGCCGGAAGGCTGACTTTGCATAAACGGCCACTTGTAGTCATTTTTTGGATTTTTGACTGGTTGACTCACCCAGCCTCAAAATCTTCGTTCCGGAAGTGCTGAAAGGCCGTGTTCGGAACCGGATCTTTCTTTTAATCTGTGAAAAATTAAAAAAAATAGCCAACTGGTTGAGTCAAATAAATTTTATTTTTGCTTAATCACCTTAATAAATGTGCAAGATGAGCACGATGCAAAATGAACCTTTTTCAATAATGACTAAAATCTCTTTCAAGTTGCGGCTATGGTGGGATGATTTAGGTGGTGAAGGGCAAGATGAGGTCAAGAAATATCTAAAAGGTCTTACGGGTTTATTGGAAATCCATCCTCGGGGGATATCATAAGAGCTTTGGTCACCTGCTGGGACCCAGCACACAATGTCTTCCACTTCTCTGATTTTGAACTCACCCCGACTTTGGAAGAAATAGCCGGGTACATCGGAAATGCTGAAGTTTTTCGAGGGAAGAATCGATGATATCGGGCACTACATCACCATAAAGTGCCTAGCTTGCGAGGATATGTCCCGTACCACCTTATTTGCTTCAATAATGATTTATGTCCACCAGATCATGGAAGATTTGAAAGATCTGCAAAGGGTCCTTGCACCAAAGCCCGCGGCGAGGCCGAACGACGCCCCGCGGGCGACAAAATTCAAAACTCTGAAACATTCATAGTTTGAGTCTGTATTTTCCTTGTCTTCAGAGTCTGTTGTCCGTCGGAGTTTGTATTTCCCTTTTTGGCATAAAGTCTGTAGTCTGTATCAAGTCTGTCAATTTCCTTTCAAAAATGTTTTGCCTTGTAATAAAACGTTTTTCTAGTAAAGGTTGAAAAATCCAAAAATGGTGTCTTTATTTTCCGCACTTGTGGCAGAACTACGCGCGGTCTGATTCATGCGGGGACATGATACGTAGGCAATCCACATAAGATTCGACCACCACTAAAAAGAAAAAGAGAAAGGTAAAGTGAATAAAAGAAAGGAAAATAAAGAAATAAAAAGAAAGATAAAGAAAGTTTCTGAAACACTTAAACGAGGCACAAACAAAGTAAGCCGGAATGACGCATGCGGTCGAAGCAAATACATGTTAGAAATGGTTAAACTGCCTAGGAACATTGCATCCCCCAACGTGAAATTGCAATATGTGTTAAACTCTAATGCTAACAAGTTTGTTGTTTCCAGAGATTTCAAACCAGTTAGTTTGTTAGAACGTTCTGGCAGATTACCATTACCAAACAAGATCCAAAGGTCCCATACTAAAAAGCATGACTAGTTCAGACCAAAGTGTCGAGGATGAAAGGACGGAGAATCAAATGCTGAAGGAGGAAATGGATAAGATGAGACAGGAGATGAAAGAAATGCAGTTGGCCTTTGCTAGGGTACAAAAAGTGCCTAACCCTCCCGTTACTCCCACTCTCCCACCAGGACACACGCCGGAATACCCTCCCCCGGCCCTTCGACAAGCTTCCCCAGTCACCAATGCTATCAGGGAAGAAATGCCTATGATCCCTAAGCTTCACAACCCAATCAGAACCCTCCTCCACCAAATGTTCCTGTTTTCGTGGCACCCCGACCAGCCACACTGAAAAGATCATCCAGCGAGCCGTTGTTTCAGGCTCACGATAACCAATATTACCCCCTGAACCAACCTTCAAAGCACCCGAGCCTCATACTTATAATACTCACTTCGAGATCCCGGTAGAGATTGAAAAACTGGCTAAGAGCCTAGAGCAAGACGAAGTGATTCGAAAGTTTAAAAGCCTGGAGCAGTCCTTCAGGAATATCCATGGGTTAGGCAACCAAGTCAATGTGGCCTACAAAGATCTGTGCCCATTCCCCGACATTTCAATTGCCGGCAGGGTTCAAGATGCCAAAGTTTGATCTATATGAGGGGCACAGTGATCTAATGACACATCTGCGAGGTTTTTGCAGTAAGATGAGAGAGGCTGGGGGAAAAGACGAGATGTTGATAGCTCATTTTGGTCAAAGTCTAAGCGGGTCTGCACTGGAATGGTACACAAGACAAGATCCTAGCAGGTGGTACACCTGGGACGATCTAGCACAAGCCTTTGCAGGCCACTTCCAATACAACCTTGAGATCGTCCTTGACCATCTCACATTGCTGAAACTTGAGAAGAAGCCTGGGGAAAGCTTCCGAGAATTTGGGTTCCGCTGGAGAGAGCAGGCGGCAAGAGTTGATCCTCCGATGAGAGAGGGGGAAATGGTGGACTACTTTCTACAGACTCTGGAGCCAACTTACTTCGGTCACCCGGTAACATCAGTTGGCAAATCTTTCAACGAAGTAGTAAAAATGGGCGGTATGATTGAAGAAGGACTTAAGTCCAACAAAATCCTGAGCTATTCGGCGGTTAAAGCAACCACTCAGGCCATCCAGAGCTGCACGAGAGGGGCGCTCAGAAAGAAGAAAAGGGAAGAGGTCGCAACAGTCTAGGCAGGTTCTTGGTCCAGATCCAGAGGTCTCCCCTCACTACCAACCTAGACCCCATCACTCAAATTACCCACACATTCCATACGAGCCTCCACAGCCCTACTACCCACCATAAGAGCCACATTTCTCTGTCCATCACGCCCAAACTTACACCCAGCCTCTGGCTCGCCCGCAATGGCGTGAGCTAGCTCCCCAGAATACATATCCACCTCCACAAAATATATATCTACCTCCACAAAACACATATCCACCTCCACAAAACACATATCCACTACTAAGGGCCTACAGGAATCCTTCGGGACCAGGTTTCCGTGGGAATCAGACTTTCAGGAATGAAAGGGTGCAGAGGCAGAGAACATTCACTCCGCTGGGAGAAACCTATACTACTCTGTTCCACAAATTGAGGCAGTTAGGCCTATTGAGTCCTGTGGAGCCCAAGTTGCCAAATCCCCTTCCCAAAAATCTGGACCACTCTGTAAGCTGTGAATATTGTTCGGGGGCTTCCGGGCATGATACTAAGAAGTGTTGGAAGTTGAAGACTGCCGTACAAGATCTTATTGACGCAAATAGGATCGAGGTCCAGGACCCAGAGGCACCTAACATCAATCAGAACCCGTTACCGGCACACCATGAAGCCCACATGATCGAACTAGTGCACGAAGGAGGGAAGCTCAAGAAGCCCTCACAAACCTGTAATGATGATCCGTGCCAGTCCGAAAGAAAAGGCGATCAGTGGAAAAGCGGTAGTGCAGTCGGAAAGGGTAGAAGGCAAGCCAGTGGTGGTGATGGGGAAGAGTTCATCTGATGTTGCCAAGAATTCAGAGCCGGTCAAAGTAACGGTGCAAGGGATATCAAGCAAGCCAGTAGCCATGAAGGGGCATGCATAGGACCAGTTGTTATCAGGCCAGTAATGCAGTTGTCGATAATCAGCGAGAAAGCTGTGCCATGGAGCTACAGTCAAGTAATGGTAATGCATAAGGGGAAGGAAGTTGTGGAGGAAATATGTGAGGCACAAGGGTTAACTCGTTCGGGAAGGTGTTTTGCTCTCGCAGAGTTAAGAAGGGCCAATCCAGTAGCGACAAAGAATCCAGTTACCGAGGAAGAGGCGGAAGAATTTTTAAAGAAAATGAAGGCGCAAGATTACTCCATTGTGGAGAAGTTGAGGAAGACCCCGGCACAGATCTCATTGTTATCGTTGTTGATCCATTCAGATGAGCACCGCTGGATATTGATGAAAATTCTGAACGAAGCCTATGTTCTGGATAAGATGTCTGTGAACCATCTGGAGAAAATAGCAAACAAGATTTTCGAGGTCAACAAGGTCACTTTTTTAGACGACGAGTTGCCCGTGGAGGGTACAGAACATAATAGAGCCCTTTATTTGACCGTGCAGTGCAAAGACTCGGTAGTCACTCGAGTACTGATTGATAATGGGTCCAGTGCGAATATCTGTCCTTTGACCACGTTGAACAAACTGAAGGTCGATGGTGACAGGATTCACAAGAACAACATCTATGTTCGAGGGTTAGATGGTGGTGGTACAGACACAGTGGGTGACATCATACTTGAATTAACAATTGGTCCAGTCGAGTTCACCATGGAGTTTCAAGTGTTAGACGTGGCAATGTCATATAATCTTGTGTTGGGGCGACCCTGGATCCACGCCGCCAAAGCAGTGCCTTCTACATTACATCAGATAGTCAAATTCGAGTGGGATAGGCAAGAGATCGTAGTACATAGGGAAGACAATGCAAGCGCCGTAAGTGATGCCATCGTACCCTTCATAAAGATTGATGATAATAAGGGACCGTAGGTTTACCAGGTTTTCGATACGATTTTAGTGGACAAAGTTTCCGAAGGTGAAAGCATCCCACTTCCCAAAATAGCAGCTGCAACTGTTATGGTAGCCTGGAGATGTTGAAGAACAGGTTTGTGCCAGGCAAAGGTTTAAGGGCTGATCTTTAGGGTATTGTTCAGCTGGTTTATTTGCCCAAAAATCTGGATACCTTTGGGTTGGGGTTCAAGCCTACAACGGCGGATGTGAGACGGGCCCGCAAGTTGAAGAAAAGAGTCTGGGTCCTTCCCAAGACAATCCCGCGCCTATCCAGATCATTTGTCAGAGCAGGTATCAGAAAGTTGTCGGTCCTGAAAGTTCTCGAACCACTGATTGGGCCAGATGGAGATCTCAATGAGGGCTTTGAGGCTGTTCGCCGATGTCAACATGATAGAAGCTGGAGAAGGGTCCAGTAGGTTAGATGTACAGTTTGTGGGGCCCAAAGAAAATATCAACAATTGGATGGCTACTCCCCTTCCTACTCGGAGGGAGTCTTGGTAGTGGGCTCTGATTTTTCTTTCTTGTTTTTTTTGGATTATTCCAGGGTTGTAATCCAGTTTTGTTTTGTATTCGGCAAAGTGTGAAACTCTGTTATCCCGTATTTTTAAAAAAAGTGAAAGCTTTTCTCTTCTTATTTTGTTTTAACTTTGTTTTCTTCTTTTCTCTTTCTGAACAGTTCTCTTTATATTGGTTCTAATGACATGACATGCACAACGGATCTTCAACCTAGTCTAAAAAATCAATCTGATTCCGAACTAATTGTGCAAAAGGTCGATTATGATGATGAATCGAAATACGATGAGGATGAAGCCTTCAAAGAGATAAACAGAGAGTTAAGCCAGTTTGAAGAGAAATCCAAGCCCAACTTAAATGACACAGAAGCCATCAATTTAGGGGATGCAGATGATATCAGGGAAACTAAAATAAGCATCCACATTGCACCGAATATCAGGGAAGAACTAATCAAAGCACTTATTGAGTTCAAAGACGTTTTTGCATGGTCGTATGATGACATGCCGTGGTTAAGCACGGATTTAGTGGTTCACAAATTGCCCATTAACCCGGAATGCCCTTCTATCAAGCAAAAATTGAGGAAGTTCAAAACAGACATGAGTGTGAAGATTAAAGAGGAAGTAACCAAGCAGCTACAAGCAAAGGTTATTTGGGTCAGTCGATATCCTGATTGGTTGGCTAATGTGGTGCCAGTGCTGAAGAAAGATGGGAAGATCAGGGTGTGTGTCGATTATTGCAATCTGAACAGGGCAAGCCCAAAGGATAACTTTCCATTACCCAATATCCATATCTTGATCGATAATTGTGCCGGACGTGAGATCGGATCTTTTGTGGATTGCTATGCTGGGTATCATCAGATTCTAATGGATGAAGAAGATGCTGGCTTTCATTACGCTGTGAGGGACTTATTGCTACTGGGTAATGCCATTTGGTTTGAAGAATGCTGAGGCAACGTACATGAGAGCAATTACTACTGTGTTTCATGACAAGATACACAAAGAGATTGAGGTATACATGGACGATGTGATCATTAAAATCCAAGCATCAGGAAGACCACGTAGCAGACCTAAGGAAGTTTTTCGAAAGACTTCGAAGGTACGATATTAAGCTCAACCCGGCCAAATGTGTATTTGGTGTTCCATCTGGAAAGCTGTTGGGATTCATCATCAGTCGGCGAGGCATTGAGTTGGACCCGTCAAAGATCAAATCCATCCAAGATTTGCCACCGCCGAAAAACAAGACAGAAGTAATGAGTCTGTTGGGAAGGTTGAATTATATCAACAAGTTTATTGCTCAACTCACAACAACTTGTGAACCCATTTTTCGGCTACTAAAAAAGATGTTGCGGTAGAATGGACGACAGAATGTCAGGAAGCATTTGACCAAATTAAAGGATATTTATCAAATCCACATGTGTTGGTTCCACCTGAGCCGGGAAAACCGTTAATTATTTATCTAATGGTCCTGGAGAATTCGTTTGGCTACGTACTGGGGCAATACAACATTACAGGAAGGAAGGAGCAAGCCATCTATTATCTCAACAAGAAGTTTACAGGCTATGAGGTTAAGTACACTCAACTCGAGAAGACATGTTGCGCCCTAACTTGGGTGGCCCAAAAATTGAAGCATTATCTGTCATCATATACTACTTATCTCATTTCACACTTAGATCCACTGAAGTATATTTTCCAGAAGCCTATGCCCACAAGGAGATTGGCGAAATGGCAGATATTACTCACAGAATTCGACATCGTCTATGTGACGAGGACGACCATGAAGGCCCAAGTATTGACTGATCACTTGGCTGAGAATCCTGTTGATGAAGAATATGAGCCCTTGAGGACGTATTTTCCTGATGAAGAAGTGATGCATATAGATGAGTTGGAAATGACCAAGGAACCAGGATGGAAGCTTTTTTTTGATAGAGCCGCAAATGCGAAGGGAGTTGGAATAGGAGCAGTACTTATTTCTGAAACAGGACATTATTATCCTGTTACGGCTCAGCTGCGTTTCTATTGTACCAACAACATGGCTGAGTATGAGGCATGCATTTTGGGTCTACGACTAGCTGCAGACATGGATGTCCAAGACGTTTTGGTCTTGGGAGACTCGGACCTCCTGGTGCATCAGATTCAGGGTGAATGGGAAACAAGGGATTTGAAGCTCATACCATATCAACAATGTTTGCACGATCTGAGAAAGCGATTTCGATCAGTGGAGTTCAGACATATCCCAAGAGTTCATAATGAGATTGCCGATGCTTTGGCCACCTTAGCATCAATGTTGCACCACCCAAACAAAATTCATGTTGACCCGTTGCATATTCAGGTTCGTGATCAGCATGCTTATTGCAACATGTTAGAGGAAGAACTGGATGGCAAACCATGGTTCAATGATGTCAAGGAATACCTCAAGATGGGGATATACCCGGAGTAGGCCACCGGAGATCAAAAGATAGCCATTCGGCGACTGGCAAATGGATTTTTCCTCAGTGGAGGAGTGTTGTACAAAAGAACACCAGATTTGGGATTGCTGAGATGTATAGATGCTAGTCAAGCCACGACAGTTATGAAAGAGGTACATGCTGGAGTTTGTGGGCCACATATGAGCGAATATGTATTGGCGAAGAAGATTGTTCGAGCAGGGTACTATTGGCTCACTATGGAGCGTGATTGTATCTGTTTCGTGTGGAAATGCCATCAGTGTCAGATACACGGAGATCTGATTCATTCTCCGCCGATAGAATTGCATACAATGTCAGCACCATGGCCATTTGTTGCTTGGGGCATGGATATCATTGAAACAATTGAGCCAGCATCATCCAACGGGCATAGGTTCATCCTAGTGGCCATTGATTATTTCACTAAATGGGTTAAGGCCAAAACTTTCAAGTCTATAACCAAGAAAGCAGTGGTCGATTTTGTTCACTCAAATGTCATCTGTCGATTTGGGATCCCAAAAGTGATCATCACGGATAATGGTGCTAATCTTAACAGCGGTTTGATGAAAGAAGTATGTCAACAGTTCAAGATTACACATTGTAATTCCACACCATATCGTCCCAAGGCGAATGGAGCGGTCGAGGCGGCCAACAGGAACATAAAAAAGATACTGAGGAAGATGGTAGAAGGGTCCAGACAATGGCATGAGAAGTTACCATTGGCATTGTTGGGTTATCGCACTACTGTTCGTACTTCAGTAGGTGCAACTCCTTATTTGTTGGTATACGGAACTGAAACAGTGATACCGACAAAATTTGAAATTCCATCCCTTCGGATTGTTGCTGAGGCTGAGATAGATGATGACGAGTGGGTCAAAACCTGTTTGGAGCAGTTGAACTTGATTGATGAAAAGAGATTGGCAGCTGTGTGTCATGGCCAGTTATATCAAAAGAGAATGGCAAGAGCATACAACAAAAAGGTGCATCCCCGGAAGTTTGAAGTGGGCCAGCAAGTGCTGAAACGCATCCTCCCACATCAGGCTGAGGCAAAGGGCAAGTTCGCCCCGAATTGGCAAGGGCCATTCATTGTAACAGAGTGTTGTCCAATGGCGCTTTATGTTTAACAGATATCGAAGGGAAATGCGTCGACATGGCTATCAATTCTGACGCAGTTAAGAGATATTATGTATGATTTCTTTTAATTGTAATTGTTGTTTGTTTGCATTTGGCATGGTATCGGAGAATGAAATGACGGAGGCAATTTGTTCTTCCATCCAAACACTTCTACCTTTGCTTCCCCTTTTGAGCCTTATTTATTCTTTCATACCCCTCTTTTGGAATCAGTAATGAAAATGAAAGAAAAAGAGAAGAGAAAAATAATGATAATAAAGACAAAAGAAAAGTCACAAGAAAAACAAAGGAAGTGGGAACTACGTTTGACCTGATTCCTCAAAAAGGATACGTAGGCGCCTTACGGCTCGGTCATAGTGTAACAAAAATAAAAAAATCCCCAAGCAAGAAACTGGGGCAGAAAGTGTGTTTGTAATTTTGGGAAGGAAGTTTGATTCCAAGAGTTGTAATGTTTTACCCATCAAAAGTATTTTGAACCTTTTGATACCCCTTTTCTTTTAGCCATACACAAAAATCCATATTGATGTCCAAAAAAGACCTCTCGATCAGCTTCCGAGAAGTGCCCAGGCTGGCAAATGGAAGTCAGGAATAACACTCTGATCCCCAGCAAGAAGAGGATCATAAGCTGGAAATGAATTGATAACCGAAAGAATCCCCAGCAGAGAGAGTCATATCGGTAACACTCCAATCCCCAGCTGAAAAAAATAAAATAAAAATGAAAGAGTCTTATCAGTGAAAACCTCCACAGGCACCATAAGGCAACAGAAGTTGAGAGAAATAAAACGAGAGAGTCTTATTGGTGAAAACCTTCACAGGAACCATAAGGCGACGAGAGTTGAGATAAATGAGAGAGTCTTATTAGTGAAAACCCCTCGAAGGGCACTCTGAGGCGACAAGGGGTCGAAAGAGGCAAACAAGATAAGATTGACGGAAAGGATCCGTCGAGGCATCAAGCAGTGCAAAGATGTTGAGTCGACAAAAGAATTGGGCGCTTGCATATCCCCAACAAAGTAAGGCCATCAGAAAGATTGATTGATATAAATAGACTGGGTTGGTTAATCCAAAATGCACGACGTGATCATTGGGATCGGTTGTACCATTCAGATAAGTTCTTTTTTTTCTTCTTCTCCCCAACATTTTTCAGAAAACTATTCTTCTCTTATTTTCTTGAATTCATCAATTTTTATTTTTAAAGACTTTATCTCCCCAGCAGTTTGTTTTTGAAAAGGATTTTCAGAGCTTATTATCAGTTGCCAAGATGATGCAAAAACACAATGTGGATAGGACGGGCCAAAGATAATGCAATGGAACGAGAAAGACGTTTGTTGCAAGACCAAATGATGGATTGGTGTAGGATTTTGGGGACAGTTAGGAGAAAAGTGGGGAGCAACAATTGGTGAATAAAGAATCGTCAAGAAACAAGAGCATCCCTAGCAGATTATCGACCAAGTTCCAAGAGGGTCGAACAACATGGAGCAGGGAAAGAAGTGTGGGAAAACCATCCCCAGCAGGAATATGATCGCCAGCAGGAATATCATCCCCAAAAAATAATCTCATCCCCAGCAAGCTTTGGTAATGTAATGGAACACAAAGTTGGGAAAGGAGAAAGAGAAAACCATCCCCAGTAGGAGTGGCACGACCATTCACCACGTTTTAAACTAACAAAATTTTTCTTTGATTTGAAGCAGGGACAGGAAATGTTATAGATGATGAAAAGACATCATGATACAAGAAAAATTGTCAAACTGGGGCAGAAAATTTTTTGGAAGTCCGGTACCCACTTGGGGAAGAAGCAAGATAACACAAGTTTGGGGAAAAATGGTATACCCAACAGTTTTTGGAAGAAGGCCAAACAAGTTTTAAAGGAAGCAATTTCGGAAGGAAGATAACACAAGTCTTAAGGGAAGTAGTTCCAGTGGAAGGAAAGCACCAGCTTTAAGGGAAGTAGTCTTTGAAGGAGGAAAATAACATATTTTTGAATAAAACACCGGTGTTATCCCCAGTAGTTTTCAGAGGAATGAAACACTAGTTTTGAGGGAAGCAGTTCTAAAAGAAGATAATTTCAAGTTAGAAGGAAAATGGTTCAGGAGGCAGAAAGGAGCAACAGCAATAAAACACATTTCTTAGAAGTCATTGAAGGCAGGAGCCCGCCTGGAGAATGGAGGTGCTATATTTTTAACAAGTAGTTGAAGTCAGGATCCCTCCTGGAGAATGGAGGTATTATGTTTTGGGAAGTAGTGAAGTCAGGAGCCCACCTGGAGAATGGAGGTATTACAGTTTGAGTTATAGCTGAAGTCAGGAGCTCGCCTGGAGAATGGAGGTTGTTGTCATTTCAAGTTGAAGTTGAAGTCAGGAACCCGCCTGGAGAATGGAGGTGTTATATTTTTGAGTTGTAGTAGAAGTCAGGAGCCCGCCTGAAAAATGGAGGTGTTATATTTTTTAAGTTGTAGTCGAAGTTAGGAGCCCGCCTGGAGAATAGAGGTGTTATATTTTTAAGAAGTTGTTGAAGTCAGGAGCCCGCCTGGAGAATGAAGGTGTTTTGTTTTTAAGAAATTGTTGAGGTCAGGAACCCGCTTGGAGAATGGAGGTGTTATATTTTTGAGTTGTAGTCGAAGTCAGGAGCCCGCCTGAAAAATGGAGGTGTTATATTTTTTGAGTTGTAGTCGAAGTCAGGAGCCCGCCTGGAGAATAAAGGTGTTATATTTTTAGGAAGTTGTTGAAGTCAGGAGCCCGCCTGGAGAATGGAGGTGTTATATTTTTAAGAAGTTGTTGAAGTCAGGAGTCCGCCTGGGGTGTTATGTTTTTAAGAAATTGTTGAGGTCAGGAGCCCGCCCGGAGAATGAAAATGTTATATTCTGGAGAGATAGTTGCTATTGAAGTCAGGAGCCCTCCTGGAGAATGGAGGCTGCATTATCTTTAAATTGCCGTTGAAGTCAGGAGCCCGCCTAGAGAATGAAGGTCGTATTATCTTTTAAAGTCAAGTTGGAGTCAGGATCCCGCCTGTGGAACAGAGGAGTACATTTCAAAACGAAGTCAGGAGCCCGCCTGTAGAACAGAGGAATAAATTTCAAGTTTGAAGTCAGGAGCCCGCCTGTAGAATAGAGGACTACACTCAATTTCATGTCAAGAGTCAGTAAAGCGGAGGGTTACAACAAAATATCCCCAGCATAAATTCCGCTGCAGAAATCAGAAGAAAGGCCCAAGAGCAAGTTTGAAGATAGATGAGATGTTGTAATCCCTAGTTTAGTCTAGCTTCTTGTCTTCTTTTAGCACGGTGTAATAAGGAGGTCGGAAAGCAGTAGTAACAGCATGCAGCAGTAGTAACAGCAAAATTGCAGTCCCATGGTAGTCCCAGTTACCAAAACTTCCCGAACTACATTAACCTGATTCCCTTTTAGCTAGGGATATGTAGGAAACCTTCGAAGCAAAGGTTCAGTTAAATCTTTCAAAAAATGCTTCACACGGAGTAGCCTAACGGGCAAAAATCGCTCGTATCCGCTCACTTTATCTTTGCACGAAAACTCTCTGTGTTTCCGGACAAAGAGGGGAAGCTGTGAGCACGTGATTTTTGCCCTACAAGAACTACCCCTAAAAATTTAGAATAAAATGGTTTTCTGTTGTTTGTGATTTATTTGTATTTTTGTCTGTGCATGTTTTAAGAAAAATACAAAAATATGTGTTGCATGTGCATTTTACAATTTAGAAATTAATTAAACAATCAAGTTTTTTTTTTTACAAAATGGAAAAATCACAAAAATATGTTCTTTGCATTTTTTGCATATAATGTCCAAATTGTGTGATTTTATCTTTATTGATGTTTAATTTCATGTGATAATTATTATTAAGAGTTAATATTTTTAGTTAATTGTCGATCTTATAATTTAATTAGGATTTTTAGTTTTATTGTTGAAAAAGAAAATTGAAAAGGAAAAGAGAATAAGAAGAGGAAAATTCGGTTGGGCCAATTTGGCCAAGCCCAAATCCAAAACACAGCCAAACCTGGCCAAAAAACCAGCCCATACACGCCCCAGATCCAGTCCACTTGCGACCAATCCAGAACAACATCGTTTAGACATTGTGAATCTGGACCGTCAATCTCATACGATCAAACGGTCCAGTCCGCCTCCAGAATTATCCAAACGACGTCGTTTTAAGTCAGTCAATATCAACCATTCGTTTGATTGGATCGAACGGTCCAGATCACCCCATCCTCACCCGGTCTAGCCCGACCCGCTTTACATTCAAACCGACCCAACCCCCGCCTAAAAGAAACGTTGTCATTTCTATTAAGTGTTTAATCCAGTCCGTTAATTTTAATTACTCTAACGGACTGGATTGAATCCTTCATCCACTATATATTCCCAAACCATACCCCGCCCCCAAGCCAAACCCCCCCTCACCTCTTTGTCTCTGAGCTTCAGAGACCAAACAGATCCTCCGCCTCTTACCACCGTGCTCCGCCCACCGGAAATTGCCTCACGGCGGTTCCGGTGGTCCAAACAGCCCCAAAATTACACCATGGAACCCCCTCACCATCCTCTTTCCGAATCCCCACTCCATCGCCTTAGAATCATCCCCGAGTTCTTCGAATCTTAGATCGAAGAACTGGCCCCTAACCCTAGTTCATCCAAACAGGCCCAAATTTACACCACAGCTTCCCCTCGACCCCTCAACCTAACCCCTCTAACCATCACCCTCGAGTCCTAGCCGTTTGTTTCGGATATCAGATTGAAAATCGGACGAGAACCCTAGTTCATCTAATTAACCCTGAAGTTACGCCACTGAACCACCCAGCTACCCCCGTCCCAAATCTCACCCAGGTTCTGCCCAAATCTTGTCAAAGCCTTTCGAATTTCAAATCGAAGGCAAACCCTAGAGTAACCAGTTTCAGACTGTGTACAAAGTTAAGGGTTTGAGGTCTTAACCAACTTTAGTCGAGTGTTCTCAGTCGAGAACACTCGATTAAAGTCCATTTTTACCCCAAAAGGCTCAAGTCGGAGTTACGAGCAGAGCGAGTGAGAGATAGGTCTGAGTTCGGAGGTATTTCTTCTGTTTTTCTGTTTGTTTTTCATGTTTTGTTGTTTGTTTGTTTAAGATGAGTTCAAATTCGTCTTTTATCAATTACTCTTTTCTTTCTCCCTCAGACCTTTTATTTGGTCCAATTTATCATTGCTTCTGTTTGTTGTCGGTTGTTATATGCTATAATTTTTGTAATCGATTGAATAAGTGTCGTCGATTAGTCTATTATGTTTGAATGTTAGATTAGCATGATAATAGTTTAATTTTTGGTTCGTTCCCGTAGGTTTACCCTCCTGTTTCTTCTCTGTTCTAATTTTGTGTTGAAATAAGCCTGTTGGTATCATTTGTTTCAAATTGTTCCAATTTCCCTTTCTCATTGTTATTCACCATGTTTTTTCATATGAGTTAAGTTTGTTTCGTTCAGTGTTCATTTGTTCTTGTTTAGATTAGAATTGTGTTAGCTTAATCCCTGTATCAACGCGATGTTTGATTCAGTTTCAGTTTCAGCTTCGATGATTCAGTTGGGGTCTGTGTGGTGTTAATATGGTTTTGATTCAAATTCAGTTTGTTGGTTCAAATTAGAATTCAGCTTTAGTCATTTAGTTGTTAGGAATTTGATAGGCTGGATTGGTTATAGCTGAGGTGTTTAGAGTTTAAATTCAGTTCATTTAGATAATTGAATCAGTGTAGCAAATGGCTTAGTTGAATATTCTGACAGTAGGGTACTAAAGTACCATTAGCTGTGTAAGGGGTCATGAGCACCATTTCACAAGGTTTAAGGGATTTGAATAGAAAAATAGGCTGCCCATACCCGCGTGGGATTAATAAATAAAAAGAAGTTTAGTGGGGAACAAAACATATTCTAGTGGAATTGAAAAAGAGATCATGGGCAGAATTAGTTTAAAAAATTCTGCCTAAGTGCTTTGGAGAGCTGGCAAGGTCAGTGTGGGGTATAAATGGGGGTCTTGGTTTTTCTTTTGGGGAGAGCTAGAAGGAAGACAGGGGAGGGAGCTTTTACTGTTTCATTACCTTAATTAACTTGTCAAAATCTCAGCCCGTAGTCCAGCTGCCTGAGAATCATAAGCAGTTTTAATATTCTCTACTTCAAGTTTCAGAGATCACTTTTGAGAGTCTTTAATCAGTTAAAGAGGACACTCGGGAAATCTTAAGGGGGTTGAACATTCTGAAAAACTGGAAGAGAGCTTTAAGAGTTAGTCTAGTTCAACTAATGTTATCCCATTGAAACTGAAAAAAGCTTTAGCTTTAACTGTGGAGTTGTATTTTCGAGTTTTTTTGATTACTGAATTCTAGGGGTGTTTCTGCTTGTGTTTTGATTGATATTTGGTTGCTATCAAGCTGTTTTGGGGTCAGTTACTGGGTGTTTGTGTTGCTGTTGGTGTTGCTGGGAATTTTAACTGGTTTCCTGAGTTGCTGCTGGTTATCTTTTGTTGCATTGCTGTTGCAACTGATGTTATTACTGTTGCTGACTGCTCCTTTATCTTCTTGTATTTCCATTATCCAGGTACACGTTCTAAAGCTCTCAAATTTAATGGAAAGGAAGTAAAGAGTTGTTGGAAGGGATTTTTGAATTTCCCCTGTTTCTTTGTTTTTAATTTAATGTATAAGCAGTAGTTCACTCGACATTTCATAGTATGTATTAGAATGACCTTGGAATGCATAAACTGGACTGATTGAATCTATTTCTACAAACATGTGAATATCAATTGTAATTAATCTTAGTTGGGGATTACTAGTTATGAAATATACTGTATTTGATTCTTTTTCAGTAGTCGTGAAATAGTTTCAAATAGTTTATGTCACAAAACAGGCTCAAGTAGTTTATGGAAATCAGCAGGTTGGTTTAATAGGTCTAATTCTGAAATTGCGAGTTCACTTGAGTAAATAACATCATTTTAAATAGCAATGTAAATAATGTTAGTAGCTAATGTTAGTTCTCAAATGTTAGTGATTAATGTTAGCCTGATGTCAGTTTTTAAGCATTGATGCATTTTTCAACAAGTCGTAAAAAGAGTTAAAAAATGGCTTTTGTATTACACATAGTTAATTCCAATAGTCCAATTCATCTAATAAAGCTAAAGTTGAACTAGATCGAAATGGTAGCTGGTTTGTTAATATTTACAACGGCAGGTGGCGGATTTTAAGTTAGCTAGCGGGTTCAAACTAGAAGGTGTTTCCTTTGGTTTGGACCAGGACTTGAACTTGAAGCCCGAACTTTTAATGCTAACTGATTAGGATTTTTATTTATTCTTAGAGACAAATAAATAGAAAAATCATAGTCGCTTTAGGATATCCTTGAATAAAAATGAGATGAGCCTCGCCAAATAAAAATGCAACTTTGCGGGGCCCTCAATAAATGGGTAAAATACAACATTTAGAATTCGGGACGGGCCGTTTAGAGAATTTTACGGCCTTCCCCAAAATAATAATGTGTTAGTCTTTTTAAGCGCGTATTTTAATAACACTACCTCCCAAAACTCGGGTGCACATTTATGTGACCCAAATTCAATTCTCAACGGAGTCGATATATGTCAACAACCACGGGTACATTGATGTGACGTGGTTCGAGACGCACTTTTACGACGTTGCAATTCTCTTTTAAGATAATAATAAAGCGGTAAAAAGTTAAAATTTGCACATAGGTTCAACATGTATTAAAATCAGATGAATAAGCCGAATATGACAGTTGAGCGACCGTGCTAGAACCACGGAACTCGGGAATGCCTAACACCTTCTCTCGGGTTAACAGAATTCCTTATCCGGATTTCTGGTACGCTGACTGTTAAACAGAGTCATTCTTTTCCTCGATTCGGGATTAAACCGGTGACTTGGGACACCATAAATCTCCCAAGTGGAGACTCTAAATTAAATAATAAATCCCTCTTCGATTGTCGTTTAATTGGAAAAACTCCCTTTACGCCCCTGCGGGCGAGGTGAAAAAGGAGGTGTGACAAGCAAGACTGCCCATGCTGACTGACTTTCTACTCAAAGCATCGGCCACCACGTTGGCCTTTCCCGGGTGATATAGGATAGTGATGTCATAATCTTTTAACAACTCCAACCACCTCCTCTGCCTCAAATTCAACTCCTTTTGCTTGAACAAATACTGAAGACTCTTATGATTCGTGAATACCTCACATGCCACGCCATACAGGTAATGCCTCCAAATCTTCAATGCATGAACAATGGCTGCCAACTCCAAATCATACACTGGATAGTTCTTCTTATGAACCTTCAACTGCCTCGAAGCATAGGCAATGACCTTGCCATCCTGCATCAACACTGCACCAAGTCCAATGTGAGATGCATCACAATAAACGGTATAAGGCCCTGAACCTGTGGGCAAAACTAACACCGGCGCCGAAGTTAGGGCTGTCTTGAGACTCTAAAAGCCGTCACACTCATCCGATCATCTGAATTGGGCACCCTTCTAGGTCAACCTGGTCATCAGGGCTGCAACAGATGAGAATCCCTCCACAAACCGATGATAGTAGCCTGCCAATCCCAAGAAACTCCAAATCTCTGTAGCTGATACTGGTCTAGGCCAGTTCTTGACTACCTCAATCTTCTTTGGATCAACCTGAATACCCTCTGCTGATACAACGTGACCCAGGAATGCCACTGAACTCAACCAGAACTCACACTTCGAGAACTTAGCATATAACTGACTATCCTTCAGAGTCTGAAGAACCACTCTGAGGTGTTGCTTGTGCTCCTCCTGGATGCGGGAATATATCAGGATATCATCAATAAAGACTATCATGAACAAGTCCAAATAAGGCCTGAATACTCGGTTCATCAACTCCATAAACGCTGCTGGGGCATTGGTCAACCCGAATGACATAACCAAGAACTCATAATGCCCGTACCGAGTGCGGAAAGCTGTTTTAGGGACATCGGATGCCCTAATTCTCAATTGGTGGTTGCCAGATCTCAAGTCAAACTTTGAAAATACCTTGGAACCCTGAAGTTGATCGAACAAATCATCAATCCTCGGTAGTGGATACTTATTCTTAATTGTAACCTTGTTCAATTGCCGGTAATCAATGCACATTCTCATCGAACCATACCTTTTCTTTACAAACAAAACCGGCGCACCCCAAGGCGAAATGTTGGGTCTAATGAAACCCTTCTCAAGCAAATCCTGCAACTGTTCCTTTAACTCTTTCAACTCCGGCGGGGCCATACGATATGGCGAAATAGAAATGGGCTGAGTGCCCGGAGCCAGATCAATGCATAAATCAATGTCCTGGTCGGGTGGCATCCCCGGCAGGTCTGAAGGGAAAACCTCAGGAAACTCACGAACCACGGGCACAAAATCAATATAGGGAACCTCAGCGCTGGAGTCACGAACATAAGCCAAATATGCCAAACACCCCTTCTCGACCATGCGCCGAGCCTTCACATACGAAATAACACTTCGGGTAGAATGACCAGGAGTCCCTCTCCACTCTAAACGGGGAAAACCCGATAAGGCTAAGGTCATAGTCTTGGCATGGCAATCCAAGATAGCATGGTACGGGGATAACCAATCCATTCCCAAAATAAAATCTAAGTCGACCATGTCTAAAAGCAATAAATCAACACGGGTCTCAAGACCCCCCAAATACTACAATACAAGAATAATGAACTTGGTCGGCCACAATAGAATCACCCACCGGTGTAGACACATAAACAGGAATACTCAATGAATCACTAGGCATGACCAGGTACGGGGAAAAATAAGATGACACGTATGAATACGTAGACCCTGGATCAAATAACACTGAAGCATCTCTATCACAAACCAGTATAGTACCTGTAATGGCTGCATCTGAAGACTCAGCCTCGGGCCTGGCTGGAAGTGCATAACATCGGGGCTGGGCCCCACCACCCTGAACTGCCTCGCTAGGATGGCCTGTTGCTGGTGAGCCTCCACCTCTGGCGGCTTGAGCTCCACCTCTAGGACCTCTACCTCCACCTCTAACACCTCTGCCCCCGCCTCTAGCTGGCTGGGTAGGCTGTGGGACATCTAGTGCCTGTACCATAGCATGAGAACCCTGATACGGAGAACTGCTCGAAGCTCGAGGGCAATACCTAGCAATGTGCCTCGTGTCGCCACAAGTAAAACAAGCCCTCGGTTGCTGGGGCTGACGACCCTGGAAACTCTGAAGCGGCGGTGCACTGATAGGTGCTGATGGTGCACTGTAAGGCTACTGATCATAATAGTCGTCTGAGAACCACGACCACCTGAAGTACCATGGGAGACCTGAAGAGCTGACTGAAAGGGCCTAGGAGGATGGCCTCTACCATATGAATCTCTACCTCCAGACGAGGTACCACTAAATCTACCTGAATGACGGGGCCGCTTATCCGACCCATGACCACCTCCCTATGAAAGAACCATCTCAACTTTGCAGGCCACATTAGCCACCTCCTGAAATGTATTCTCACTCCCGGCCTCCTTGGCCATCTGAAGACGAATTGGCTGAATAAAACCATCAATAAACCTCCTCACCCTCTCTCTCTCTCGGTGGGAAGTATGACAAGAGCATGGCTAGCTAGATCGATGAACCTGGTCTCATACTGAGTGACCGTTATGGAACCCTGCTGAAGGCGCTCAAACTACCTCCGATAGGCTTCTCTCTACGTCACGGGGAGAAATTTCTCCAGAAACAACACTGAAAAATGCTCCCATGTCAAAGATGGCAATCCGGCTGGTCTCGCTAATCAATAATCCCTCCACCAAGTCTTGGCGGATCCAGATAAGCGAAATGCAGCAAAATCGACTCCATTGGTCTCAACAATGCCCATGTTCCTGAGAACCTCGTGGCAGCTGTATAAGAAGTCCTAGGGATCCTCAGAAGGAGCTCCGCTGAAAGTAGTAGTGAAGAGCTTGGTGAATCTGTCCAGTCTCCACAAAGCATCGGCGGTCATAGCCACTTTATCGCCGGTCTGAGCCACTACACCCAGCTGAACTGCCACCGCTGGCTAAATCGCTGGAACCTGAATCTAGGGATCTACCTGCTCCGAAGTGCGTGTAGCAGGAGTTTGAGCTCCTCCTCCAGCCTGAGAAGTGACTAGTGCAACAGGAAGCAAACCTGCTCGGGTGACACTCTCCATAAGGCCCACCAATCGAACTAGAGCGTCCTAAAGAACTAGGGTAGCGATAAACCCCTCTGGGACCTGAGCTGGGCCCACCGGAACTGTTGGGGCTGGAACCTCCTCCTCAAAATCAACCTGAGGCTCCGCCACTGGTGCCGCTGCTCGGGGATGAGCTCTGCCCCTACCTCGGCCTCTAGCACGGCCTCGCCCTCTGCCCCTAGTGGGAGCTGCTGTAGGGGGCTCGGGCTGCTGAGCAGTAGATGAGGAAATGCGTGTTCTCTCCATCTGCAAAGAACAGAGTAGAAGTTAAATTAGCATTTGAGGAACAAATCCGCACGACAAGAAAAAACAAAAGTGAAGTTTTCCTAACTCGGTAGGTTGTGGAGGATAAATACAGATGTTTCCGTACCGATCCCTCAGACTCTACTGAGCTTGTCCATGAGTTGTGAGACTTATGTAACCTAGAGCTCTGATACCAACTTGTCACGACCCAGATTTCCCACCCTCGGGAGTCGTGATGGCGCCTACTAATGAAAGCTAGGCAAGCCAATCCTTAACTGCTTACTTCGTTAACAATTACTTCTTTTAACAATGATCGGTGATAGCATGAAAGCAACAGAATTAAATAAATATGCGGAAAACTTAAATTTAAAGAAAACTGAACAATAATGCGAGAATCAACGTATGCCTCTACCCAAGAACTGGTGTCACGTTACTCACGAACTTCTAAGAGTGCTAAATACAACCGTTTGAAAGAAAATATAAACTGTTTGTCTCAAATATATGAGATAACATACGAAAATAAAAGATAGAGGAGACGCCGGGCCTGCGAACGCCTGCAAAGCTACCTCAGTGTCTCACTGGACTGAAGGCTGGCTCCCGCGCTACTACTGCTGTCCAAAACCTGGATCTGTGCAAAAGAGCACAGAGCGTAGTATCAGCACAACAAGCCCCATGTGCTGGTAAATGTCTGGCCTAACCCTGGCGAGGCTAGGACCAGACTCCAGATAAACCTATACAGTTATAATATATGGCGGAAAAGTAAACAAGTAATAAGCAGTTAAAGCTGGGGAAGGGGAACATGCTTCGGGGATAGCAGTTAAAAGAAATAACAGGGAATAATAAGGAAGCTAGCACTATAACTTCTATCACAAATGAAGAAAATAAAGGCAACTTTCACTTTCAGTTTCCTCTTGTTGCAGGCGTGCAACCCGATCCCATTTCTCATATCTCGTGGTAGGCGTACCACCCGCTCCCATTTCATTCTATCTCGTGGTAGGCATACCACCCGCTCCCATTTCATTATATCTTGTGATAGGCGTACCACCCGCTCCCATTTCATAATATCTTGTGGTAGGCGTACCACCCGCTCCCATTTCATCAATCTTGTGATAGGCGTACCACCCGCTCCCATTTTATTCTATCTCGTGGTAGGCATACCACCCGCTCCCATTTCATAATATCTTGTGGTAGGCGTACCACCCGCTCCCATTTCATAATATCTTGTGGTAGGCGTACCACCCGCTCCCATTTCATCAAATCTCGTGGTAGGCGTACCACCCACTCCCATTTTATTATATCTTGTGGTAGGCGTACCACCCTCTCCCATTTCATAATATCTTGTGGTAGGCGTACCACCCGCTCCCATTGCATTATATCTTGTGGTAGGCATACCACCGACTCCCATTTCATAATATCTTATGGTAGGCGTACCACCCGCTCCCATTTCATAAATCTTGTGGTAGACGTACCACCCGCTCCCATTTCATAATATCTTGTGGTAGGCGTACCACCCGCTCCTATTTCAGTTCATCACACAATCACAAGAAATCCCGGCAAGGGAACATAAGTAATATAATAACTTCCCGGCAAGGGAACAAGGATATCGAAATAGTCATCCCGGCAAGGGAGAATCAGCTATAACCAATCTCAGTTTGCTAGTACTCAGTTCAATTAATGGAAATACTTAATCATAGAGGATCATTAATTAAAGTATACAAGGTGTCATTCAAAAACACAATAACTTTCAAGTTAAGACCCACGATCATGCTTGACACCAACGTATAGATACTCGTCACCATGCCTATACGTCGTACTCAACAAGAAGCAAGTAACAAATATGACTCAACTCCTAATCCCTAAAGCTAGGGTTAAACCAAACACTTACCTCGATGCCTTGAACACTACTCAAGTCTCAATTATAGCTTTACCTCTTGATTTCACCACCAATCCGCTCGAATCTAGTCATAAGTTACTTAATCACATTAATAAATGCTAAATGAATCAACCCCAATGCATGAAAATGAGTTTTCCAAGGTTTTACCCAAAAGTCAAAATTCACCCCAGGCCCACGTGGTCGCAACCCGTGGTTCAGACCAAAACCCGATTACCCATTCCCCACAAATTCAAATATATGTTTTTTTTTGAAATCAGACCTCAAATTGAGGTCCAAATCCCTAATTTTAGAGAAAAACCTAGGTTCTACCCACATCACCAAATTTCCCCATGAAAATCTTTGATTTGAAGTTAAAATCATGTTAAAAGATGTTAAGAAGTAAAGAAAATAAGTTAGAAATCACTTACCAATCGTTTCGGAGAAGAAAAGTTGTTTGGAAAATCGCCTCTTATGTTTTGGGGTTTTGAAAAGTGTAAAATAACTGAAATTCACGTATATTTATACCCCCTGAAGTTCCCACCGCGGACCGCGCAAGAGGGACCGCGGCCGCGCAGGCTCCCTGTAGACCTGCGAATCATTGCCCCGTGCGGACCGCACAAAGCCGACCGCAGCCGCACAACACCCACCGCGGAACGCTCAAGGCGACCGCGGCCGCGCTGGCCCCTCCGCGGCTCCACGTGATTGCTCGCGGACTGCGCAAGAGGGTTCAGAGACCTGTCAAAATTCCTGAATCTGCAACATCTGATCTTCTAAAGCCTAAGGCATCCCGGAACCTACTAGAAACTCACCCGAGCCCTTGAAACTCTAAACCAAGCATTCGCACTACCTCAAAAACACCCTACAAACATATTCGTGTGATCACATCACCAATATAACATCATGAACATCGAATTGAGCCTCAAGATCCATGAAATTTCTCAGATTTCCTTTTAAACATCAATTTTCCCAATTTGGGTCCGGATCACGTCAAATGACGTCCATTTTTTACCAAACTTTACAGGAGTGATTCAAAACATATATAAGACTCGTACCAGGAGCCGGAACCAAAATACGGGCCCGATACCATTGCTTTCTAATCAGAATTCATTTCCATTTTCTTTAAACATTTTTAGAGAACAATTTCACTTAAAAATTCATAACTCGGCCTGGGGACCTCGGAATTCGATTCCGGTCATACGCCCGAGTCCCATATTTTCCTACGGACCCTTCGAGATTGTCAAATCACGGGTCCGGGTCCGTTTACCTAAAATGTTGACCGAAGTCAAATTTATTCATTTTGAGGTAAAAAATTAGCAATTTTCACAAGATTTCACATTTAAGCTTTCCGGCTACGCGCCCGGACTGTGTACACAAATCGAGGTGACTCTAAATGAGGTTTTCAGGGCCTCGGAGACACAGATTTCAATTAGAAATAGGTGATGACCCTTTTGGATCGTCACATACAATCTCTATGATTCCTCTCATTCTACTTTCTAATATAAATTCAAGGGCCTTTGAGCTTGATCTTGAATTCTAATTTGATTTATTCGTCGTGAACGCTTTGATTGTTGCCACAAATTGTATCACAAACAAGCGGCCTTGATCTTGAACGTCTTGTATTTGATCTGACTTCGTTCTTGATCTTGAATACTTCTTCGTTCTTGAGCTTGAACTTGATTTGTTCTTTGTTCTTGAACTTGAACTTGATTTCTTGAACTTGAACTTGGTTTCTTGAAGCCTGAAACTTGTAGAGAAATTTGCGGTGTTTGATCCACGAGCTCTCTCTTGCTTCTTGTTATAACTTCTGGTGTCTTTTATGGGTTATGAAGATCAGTATTTATAGTTGTGGGAGGGAAGAGTTATGATAAGAACAAACTCTTTTTGACCAATCAAATTGAAGTGTGACATGACCACATTTGATTGGCTAGAATATGTCACTTGCACACGTGGCGCGATTTTATTGGCCTTTTAGTATGAATTGGCATGCCTTGTCATTTTGATACATGGCATGATCCTATTGGATTGGATCTTCTGTGTGACTTGGCGCGCCACGTCACTTGATACGTGGCACCAAATTGGGCCTCTAGGAAGATGTCATCTTGGGCTTAATGAAGTGGGCTCATCACTTTAGCCCAATTAAATGGGCTATCCCAATGGTTTAAGACTTATTTATTTAATCCATATATATTGAACTTATATAATTAATTCAATTATATTAGCCCATAGTATTTATTTGGACTAATATATCTTGAATTTAAAATATAATCCAAATTATTTTATGGATTTAATTTTAATAAAATTTATATGCCTACACTATTGTTAATTATTTCTCCTATTAAATAGGTTTAGATTATAATTTGTAATTTAGATGTCTAGTGGTTTAAAGTTTTAGCTTCAATTCGTGCCAAACTTGAAAGGACCACCTAGTAGTATATGTATACAACTTATTCAAGGCCCACCAGGCAAGCCATTGAGTAAAAATTGCACGGGGCGCCCTATTTGGGCGCCCCTTTTTAACCTATAGTCGCTTTGTCTTTCTGTTTGCACCCGTACCCGTTTTTTGTTAAAAGCCTTTTAGAAAGACTATTTTGTCCTTCTTCATTAAAAGACTACTTTCTCTCCAAGTATACACTAGTCCTTTACTGTCTCTGTCTCTCTCTCCCGTTATTCGCATTTTTTGATTTGTTCTTTTCTGAAATCAAAGGGTTTTCGTCGTTGTTTTAATTTTTCAACTGCTATTCGTCATTGTTCCCACATTACGATTTAATCACAGGTATATTGCATTAATTTTCTGGGTTTTATTTTACGATTTTCTGGGTTTTTTTTCGGTTTTGGTTTTGATAGTCATATATTTATGATTAAATAGTTTCTTAGTGTTTAGTTTGATAAGTGTATTAGTTTTACTTTTATGATTGTGTTTTTAGGTTTTTTGAACGAGTTTTTATGTTGTTGATGAAAATTCTATAAATTCTTCAGTGATTAGACGTCCAAATTTTAAAAAAATTTGAGATTTAAATAGATGATACTATTAAAGTGATGATACCTTAGATAGGAGTTGAAGTTTTTTTTTCATGTTTTGGCATTATTTTTGGATTTGAATTTGTGTTTTGTTTTTTGTAAAAACTACAGCATGGGGTTGTATGTCTTGTGTTTTGTAACTGGTGAGCTGAAGTTTTTCTGTTTTGTTACTGGTGAACTTCAGCTCTAGAGCTGAAGGTTTTGTTTTTGTAACTGTCGAACTTCAGCTCTAGAGTTGAAGTTTTTGTTTTTGTAACTGGCGAACTTCAGCTTTAGAGCTGAAGTTTTGTTTTGTAACTGTCGAACTTCAGTCGTCTTAGAGATTGAAGTTTTAACTGATCTTTTTGATAATGTCCTGATGTTATTTTTTGTATGTTTTACTTTTTTGAACAGATGGCACCTAAAGCACCTAAAGATCCTAATGCAGTTAAAGTACGCAAAGCAGCTAATGCATCTAAAGCACCTAGACTACCTGTAATACCCTCAGGTCCTTATGTCCCTGCTCCTCCACCTACAAGACCAGGTCAAAGATATTTTGAGTTTCGAGATTGGTTTAACTCTAAGGGTTACTGGAAGGGGAACCACGATTTGAAGAAATTAATTGCAACTTTCTTGACTCCTACACAACGGGATAAACTTCATAATGGTACATTTCGATATATTATGGCTATGGAGAATTTCAAATGCAGCATGAAGTTGGTTCATTGTCTGTGTCTTTCTCGAATATTCACGAATGATCGAGACTCGATTAGTTTCAAGATTTTTGGCCATGATGTTTCCTTCACCCTTGAAGACTTTCACATTATGTGTGGTTTGCAGATCACAACACATAATGTTGATAAATCAATTAATCGAGAGAACAATATTCTGAAGCGCTATTTTGGTAAGTCCAAGGGTATGACTTTGAAGGATATTCGAGATTTTATGACTCGGAATGAAATTCTAAAGAATGCTGTGAATCACATACACGTATGCGAGAGCGATGATGATGCTGTGAAGCTTATGGAAATTCTTGTTGTAGAGTCTATTTTGTTTGGGAAAAAGACCGAGTCATCTATGATGGAGGAGTATGCATCTATTATTGAAGATGATAAGGTTTGTGCTGAATATCCTTGGGGTAATGCGGTTTATGAGAAGCTCATTTACTCACTGAAACATGCATTGGACAAGCAGAACAAATTCCATGCAACTGAGTATAAACTTAGTGGATTTCCTTATCCGTTATGTGCTTGGTTCTATGAGCGCTTCCCAGATATTCGGGAGAAGTATATAAGAGAGGATGAGTACCTTGATACCCCTGAGGTTCCCAGGATGTTACATTATGTATGTGTGGGAGAGCCTAAATTTCCTGAACTTTTTGAGATGTCAGTAGTCATGAAGTAAGTTACTTTTTTTTGTCTTTGTGTAAATATGTTGACGTAATAGTTTTCTTCTTCTCATAATATACTTTTTTGTATTAAACAGAAATATTTCAGCTTTAGGGTATTGGATATAATTCCTACAGAAGAGGAATTGAATTCAATGCCTTTAATTGGCTAATTACCATGCAGCCGGATTCGTTCAAATGTACTTAACGCGGGTCTTTCAACTGGTGAATCACCACGTACTCTGAGTCGATCAAAAGAATCGAATCAAACTCCTATTATTGGTGAATCACTACGTAGTCGGAGTCGATCAAAAGAAGCGAATCGAACTCCTTTTATTGGCGAATCATCTCGTACCCAAAGTCGTTCTAACCGTTCTACAAGTGACTTTGATGACAATGAATTACTCGACACAATATGTTCTGTAAATTTTCATCTGAAGTTTTTTGGTTTTGTGTTTTGTAAAAGTACAACATGTTTTTGAGCTGAAGTTTTGTTCTATATCTGAATTTTTGTTGTGTGTCTATTCTAGAGATTAACAATGGAGGTTCAAAGGCATGCAGAAAAAGAAAGAAGCACAATCATGAAAGAAGTTTTTGATAAGTTTAAAGAGGAGGAGCGATCTGCTTTTGTGGATGCGGTTTTTGTAAAAGTGAAGGTAAGCTAATTTATAGAGAAGCCTTTTTATTTCTCTGATGTTATTCAGATTAATCATTGTTAGTAAATTTTTTTCTAGGAATATTTCGATGAGAAGTTTGAACAGTTGTTTAAGATTGTCAACAAATCAAATGGAATAGATGATGACAATTTTAATTTGAGTAACCATCGAGAATATGATAGGGGAAACGACTGTTACGAACATCCATCGGATATTAATGTTGTTGATAATGCATTAGATAAAGTCGCAAATGTAAATGCTACACGTGAGGAAATGGCTTTTGTAGGCGATCAACATGTTCAAGAACAATTTGAAGAGGAACGTCCCAGCGCTGATAGATTGAGCAGAGATGGAAATGATGAAGCACAGTTATCAACTGAGAATATTAGAAGCAAGCAAGGTGCAGATAATCAAGTTGTTGAGACTGAAGAACATAATGCTCATGATGCATTGTGTAAAGTCGCAAATGATAATGCTATACATAAGGAAGCCGCTGTTGAAGTCGATGAACATGTTCAACAACAAGGTGTAGAGGAACAATCCAGTGTTTGTAGACAGAGTAAAGATGGAAATTATGAAGAGTTAACAACCGAGAAAGGTTCAGATGATCAAGTTGTTGGCACTGAAAAACATGCACCGAGTTGTCCTTTGGGAAGTGATATTGGAATAGGCAATTCGTTTGGCGATAGAGATCAAGCACCTGTTTTTACTTTAGAACTGAAAGTGAGTGATGTGTCTAGCAATATTGGGAAAGACGATCGGTATGCATGATTACTAACTATTTGCAAAGAACTTCTAGGTGGTGATACACAGGAAATTGTTACTACAGGTACAAAGTGTGAAGTTTATAATATTTCAATGATACCTTAGATTGGAGCTGAAGTTTTGTTTCATGTGTTTGTGTTTTTTGTAAAAACTACAACATATTTTTTTGCTGAATGTTTTGTTTTATAACTGGTGAACTTCAGCTCTAGAGCTGAAGTTTTTTGTTTTTGTAACTGTCCAAGTTTTTTTGTAACTGTCGAAGTTTTTGTTTGTGACTGTCTAACTTCAGCCTTCTTAGAGTTGAAGTTTTAATTGTTTTTTATAATATCCTGTAGTGAAATTTTCACTACATGCATAAATTTTTTCTATGTTATATATATAGAAAAACTAGTTGATCTATTTACCCTCTTTATGAATATGTAGTGGAAGTTGAAACTAGTTGTGCTTCAATTGACACAACTCAAAAACTCTTTGATGATGCTGAATTGAATGAAGGTAGAGTTGAGAAAAACCTTCCAAAGAATACTCCAATGCTCCTCGATGTTGGTTCACAAATGAATGAAGCTGTAAATGCTGATATTGACAAAGGCATTGACAAAGGCATGCAGCCTAGGGAAACCACATCGGAAGACAAACGTCAAGGTATTCTATAGATCATGAATTTATTATATTTGATTGAAGTATATTTTTTACAGTTTGAAATTTTACATACTTTATTTTCTTTTTTATGTTTTTGAATGATTTTTCAGAAAAACTCGAGGCAGCTCAAAAAGAATTTGGTGAGCTTATGTAGCTATATGAAAAAGGAGAAATACATATATTCACACCTGTTGTCTCACAGACAGCTGTGAAGTGTGTTGGTATTATTTTATAAAATTTAGTCAGTATTATTTTTTTTGCATGAAGATACAGGATCTGTTGGAATGCAAACACCATCTGTGTCGCAACACTTAGAACATGTAGTTATTTTCTACAATTCAATTACAAGCTGTTTTGTTTGCCTAATGTGTGTTTTCTATCAGTTTTATTTATGTTTATATTTTCCTTGCTTTTGCAGATCTCATCTTATGCATCAGAATTTCTTCCAAAACCTAAGAGAAGGAAGATTTCCAGTTCTCCTATGTGTGACACCAGTGATATCCCCAACTTCAATTATGTTCATTTTCACTTGGTAGTACACAAGGGACTGATTCAGAAGGTAATTTTGCTGTTGCTGTTGTTCGTGAAGAGACACAAGAACGTCGTGAATAGCAGGGAGTTGGTCAAGCATCTACCACAATGGCTGTAGTTTTCCCCCTGCTGCTGAACAACAGCAGTTAGTTATGACAGAATAGCAGGAAGAGCAAGCAAAAGGAAAACCAGATAAAAAAGGGAAAAGAATTTGTATGGAGAGTATTTGGTTGAGATCTCCTTATGTAGTTTATAAAAAAAAAGCAAAGGGGGCAAGATTGGAAAGTAGGAAAGAATACAAGAAGGTGTCCCTTGCATTATGTTAATCAAGACAATGGATTGATCGAAAGATTTACAGAGTGGTTGGAGATGGATGCCAGTGAATATGATTCCAATTGATTCAGATTAGCTGGATTTTGATATTGCAAAATCATTCTTTACCGAGCCTATGGATCCTGACTCTGATCTTGCGAATGAAGTAAGTTATTAAGTTTGTTTTTTTGAATTGGTTTTCAACTGTATTTCCCAAAACTTTAGCTTATTTTTTATAGTAAAGTTTTTGCACTGTAATTTGGAAATCTTCAGCTTTATTCATAGTAAAGTGCTGAAGTTTTTTAGCTTATTTGCTAAAACTTCAGCCTAATACTTCAAACTGAATATGCTTAAGTTTTTGTCATGCTGTTTGTAGTTTTGTAATGCATTTTTTCTAAACTTCATAGTGGTATTTTCACATGTTATCATTTGTTGTTGTTAATTTACAGCATATTGATGTAGGCATATATTACTTGCGCAAAAAATATTGCTATCACCTTCCACGTTATCCAAAATCAAGATGTGCAGTAACAGATACTTTTCGATTAGTATATGACTAAGCTGGATGGTATTCATCCTTCAGAAGAAAAGATGAAAATAATTAACAAAAGGAAGCAAAAGAGAATGCAGGATCAAAAAAAGAGCAAATCAAAGAGAAAGAGGATATCCAAACAACATGCTAAAGAAGAAGAAGAAGAAGTGGTTATTCAGCCACTTACGGACTTTAGTTGGTTTGAGGAAGAATCAACGAATGAAAAGTTGTCCAACTACGTAAAAGGCTTCGACCTTTCCTGTGGTATCTCATGGGCATCTGCTAGAAAAAATTTCTTTCCATTTCGACTTAAGCCAAGGACGGTCCAGACATTTACGTACTACTTTTTTGGAATTTTGGATTTTAAAGATAAAATTATATATGTGTATGATTCCATGGGCAGTGTAACATACGATCGTGCGCTTGAACATGTCAGAATTTATGCCTGGTTGATCCCACACTGTCTCAAATGCTTGGATTTTGGGGCACATAATAAAGTTTATGGGGAAAGTCCTGTGGAAAAATTTCAAACTATGTGGATGAAGACACTGCAACAGACTAACAAGTACGTGTTTCGCATATGTTTTACCATGCATCTTATGCTTATTATTTTTTTCCCTTATGTTAACGATTCTTCAATTTCTTTTTCATGTGTTTTTTGTAGTGTTGATTGTGGTATATTTGCTCTTAAGTTTATTGATATGCGGTTAAATAAAGAAGGTGTCTTCAATTTTGATCAAAGTCAGTCATTAACATTCAAGAGAGAATTGGCTAACAATCTTTGGGCTCATGGAAAGTGGAAAAAAGATAGCGGCTATGAAACTCCAGAAGAACAAGAAGGACATGATTATCGAGATTTTGAAGAGACTCTGTGTGAATTTTTTGATTGGAGGATTGGTTGAACATAATTTGGATTTTGTAAATATACATTAATTATTTTTTTTAGTTCACTTTTGTGTCATACAAATATGTTTGTGTCTTTTATCATGAATTTTAAGTACATTTTTGTTTCAAAAAACTTAAGCATGAAGTAAATGACTTCTGCTTTTTAAGTTAATGTTTTGGTTAAAAGTCATAACAAAACTATTGAATCCAACACAAAACTTCAGCTTATCAGGTGCTGAAATCTTTAGAAATATACTAAAAAACTTCAGGACATTGGGCTGGGCCGAAGTTTTTTGAAAAAGCTTTACGACAAAAACTATTGAATCCAACACAAAAACTTCAGTTTATCGGGTTCTGAAGTCTTTAGAAATATACTAAAAAATATCAGCACATTGGGCCGAAGTTTTTTGAAAAAGCTTTACGACAAAAACTATTGAATCCAACACAAAAACTTCAGTTTATCAGGTGCTGAAGTCTTTAGAAATATACTAAAAAACTTCAGGACATTGGGCCGAAGTTTTACTATTTTTTGTGGCCTTATTTTTTACTATTTTTTTATTGCATTTACCAACTACTAGCATTTAGCATTTATTTGTTTTGCCAACTGCTTATCTTGTTACATTCAATTTCCGTGAACAAAAAACAGTTAACAATCTCTTCAGCATTTATAGATATTAAATTGATTAGGTGCACTCTTTGGCTATATTAACAATCTCTTCACTTGAAAATTTCAGAGTCATCCATAGACTTCCATCATATTTTTTTAAATTTGTATTCAAAGAAAAACAAGAAAATGTTGGCTAAGACAAGCTTATTGGGTGTAGCAGGGAGTTCGTGGGGAGCAAAGATAGTGAAGGAGAAGTCAAATTACTTCATATGTGAAGGAGAGTGGCCAGATCAAAAACTCGAGCTCCAGGACAATTTGCTCTTTTTACTAGTTGATAAATTTAACTTTTAGGAAAAAGAGCAAATTTCCTGGGGCTCGAGTTTTTGATGTGGTCACTCTCCGTCACATATGAAGTGTCACACTTCCTTTTTACCTACACCCCGAGAGGGGTATATAAGGGAGTTTTTTCCAACTTAAAGTGACAATCGAAACATGATTATTTTATTAAAAATTCAGAGTCGCCACTTGGGATAATTTATGGTGTCCCAAGTCACCGGTTTTAAATCCTGCATCGAGGAAAGATTGACTCTGTATTACAGTTCGCGAACACAGAAATCCGGGTAAGGAATTCTGTTAACCCGGGGGAAGGTGTTAGGTATTCCCGAGTTCCGTGGTTCTAGCACGGTCGCTCAACTATTACAATTGGCCTATTATCTGATTTTAGTACATGTTTTAGCCTATGGTTCGATTTTAACTTTATAGCCGCTTTTATTTATTTTTAGGAAGATTGCAACGTCATTTATAATATGCCTTGAACCACGTCACATAAATGCACCCGTAGTCCACAACACATTTTATATAACGTTGTTGAGATTTGGATTTGGGTCACATAAATGCGCACCCGAATTTAGGAAGGTAAATTATTAAACTAACGTGCCTAAAGCAATTACGTATTTGTAATTTTGCGTATCGTGGCCCTATACTCATTCTCCTTGGCCAACCAAACCCACTATTCTTGCGACGCCTCAACGAATCCCTGAATGTGAGGCTTCTTGGCAGGTCTTTCAGGTTCAGTCCATGAGGCGTTCTTCTTTCTATACCAGGCAAGATAGGCGGGTGAGACCTCGCCTATAGATTCGTCATGCACTCGAGTGTTCGTTGTCAAATACTAGAATTCGTTCCAAATAGAACGAACTATTTCTTCATGAAATTGGCCGTCGGAACTAACCTCGACCGCATAAACACTAAGATCTTCATCTAGGTGCATCACCTGACACCTTCCCAACTGTCTCATCACCTGGTAAGGAGCGTAGGGTTGAATACTTCGCAGAACCATTAGGAGGAAGTAAGGACCAGTGGTGGGATATACACAATTTCTTCAACAGGAAGCCAACCCAGTGTCCATTCTATTTGTCCCGCAGTGATGGAACGAAGGCAGAATACCCAATCTCCAAACCCCTCTAGCAGCTTGAACCCTGAAATCCTTGTGTCAAACTCTTCAATGCAATTTTTCTCTGTGGATCCGTAACTCATATACTGAGGGCGATGACACATGTGCTCGATCATCTACATCTGTAATAGAAAATTGCATCCCTCAAAGAAATCAGCCCAACTTTACAAGTTGTGAGAGCTCGGTATATCTCAGACACTATCATAGGGGCAAGAGTGCTCTTGGCATCGGTAATCAGGACCTTGACGACTCCAACCACCCGCAAATCGATATTCCGGTCTTTTCGGGGAAACACCATAAGGCCTAAGAAAGCTACCATGAAGGCGAAACGCCTATGCTCATCCCATTTTGTTTGGTTTCCTTTGCTACAACCCCGCTTTCCGGATCATTGAACCCTCCTACATGCCCGTACCTGGTATATAAAATGTAGAGTGGAAAAACCACCCTCCAACTCGGAGTACGGGACTCCCTTGCTTATCTTTAGAAAATCCATGAATTTGTGAGAGTTAACGGCTCTTGGAGCGATCAGATACTTATGCCTCAGCCCTTCAGTACTTTCCATATAACTTGCTATCTTTTCCAATGTTGGGGTGAGTTCAAAATCCGAGAAGTGAAATACGTTATGGGTCGGGTCCCAAAACGTAACCAAAGCCTTTATGATGTCTCCTCTAGGTTTGATCTTTAATAACCCAGTGAGACCTCCCAAATGTATATTGAACTTATCTTTCTCCGATTTTCCCAGATCCTCCCACCACATATGCAACTCCAAAGGGATCTTGTTCCTGACTGTTATCGGCAAACTTGGACTCGTGCTCATTCTGCACATTTATTAGGGTGATTAAGTAAAAAAAATCAAGACTCATTTGACTCAAAGACAAAGTTGACACTTTTTTTTCTTTTGTTTTTCAAATTAAAAATCCGGTTTTGTAAATACGGCCTTTCAGCACCTCGAAGACGAAGATTTTAAGGCTGTGTTGGCTAACCGGCGAAAACCTTGAAAAATGACCACAGACGGCTATTCTTGCAAAAGCAGCCTTCTGGCACCCTTTTAGAGACATTCGACTATTTTTGACAAGAATGGCATCACCCTAATTATTTTCAAATAAAAGTAAATTTTTTGTTCTTTTGGGCTATTTTTGCAAAAGTGAAGTTGGACCCGATGAGGGTTGCCTACCCCACACCCTGTGAGAATCAAACTAGCGTAGTTCGGGAAATTTTGACAAAACCAACTTTTTCTTTTTCCTTGAAAATAATAATAAAATTCTCTTTTGTTATTTTTTTTCAAAATCTCGGCAGAGTTTCGGTATATTTTGGGACATTGGTTTTCAAAACAGGTAATTACCTTCCTTAGCCCTTACACCGCTATAATATTTTTTTCCAAACTCTCTCCTTTTATTCAAAAACCGGTCAGCATGCAAATTTGAAGCAAATAAATGCATAAGTAGCAAGTAAGATGCATCAGGATGGTCTTTTTCATTTTTGGTACACCTGTCTTAGACAGACCTAACCCCTGTGTTGAGTCTCCAAAGTCAAAATGTACATGATGCAAACAAACGTTCCTACGAGGGATCCGGCATGAGGTATTGTTATACTAGGTTTAAAAACCTGGGTTTATTTGTTCTAGACCTGGCTTACCCGAGCGGACAACTCGAGCTGAGGAGGGGCTGCGTACCGGTAACCAAAAGATCATCCGGCTTTGCAACTTGATCGAACCTCGTCCTATTTGGGATATGACACAAATAGAAAGAAGTCACGACCAGCGTGCACTCCTCAGGAGAGAGAAGAGAGGGTTTTCGTAGCAGTTTATATATACAGTTCAGATAATATCAAAGTGGTAAAAAAGCAACATTTAGCACATTAGGCCCAAACATGTAACAAAATCAGATAAAGCCAAATATAACAATTTATCTAAGCTCGAATTCTGAACCCTGAACCAGAGATTCTGGGTTCGTTCCCCAGCAAAGTCGCCAGAGCTGTCACACCGCCTTTTTACTTACACCCCGAGAGGGGTATATAAGGGAGTTTTTTCTAACTTAAAGTGACAATCGAAACGGGATTATTTTATTAAAAATTCAGAGTCGCCACTTGGGATAATTTATGGTGTCCCAAGTCACCGGTTTTAAATCCCGCATCGAGGAAAGATTGACTCTGTATTACAGTCTGCAAACACAGAAATCCGGGTAAGGAATTCTTTTAACCCGGGGGAAGGTGTTAGGCATTCCCGAGTTCCGTGGGTTTAGCACGGTTGCTCAACTGTTATAATTGGCCTATTATCTGATTTTAGTACATGTTTTAGCCTATGGTTCGATTTTAACTTTATAGCTGCTTTTATTTATTTTTAGGAAATTTGCAATGTCATTTAAAATATGCCTTGAACCACGTCACATAAATGCACCTGTAGTCCGCAACACATTTTATATAATGTTGTTGAGATTTGGATTTGGGTCACATAAATGCGCACCCGAATTTAGGAAGGTAAATTATTAAACTAACGTGCCTAAAGCAATTACGCATTTGTAATTTTGGGAGGGCCATAGAAATTCAACTAAATGGCGCACCTGGATTTCTAATTTTAAAGGATTTTATTATTTGAAGTTGTTATAATTGGGTTGCATGAAATGCACCCCCGAATTGAGATTCACATATCGTAACCATGCCCCAGAAACCGTACCCATAGCCACTAACAAATCACGCTACTATTAAACCCAACTTTTATTAAATCAAATTAAAAATCCAAGGCTTAACACTGGTACTCAATGATTTTTAATTCAACTTTCAAAAAAAAAAATTAATAACAATAGATTAATTCCACATGCTCATAATTCAAAGGCAAGATATATGTTTTATAAACTCAATAAAACTAAATTCAACTACATCACAACAAGAGCATTATTGCAACTGAAAACATTCATGGGTTGCTAAAATTTAACATGGAAACAAAAAGCATCAGATATCTTACAAAAAAGAACTCGGGCGGAAGCCAATGAACGACAACAGACTCAAACCCGTCGGAACTTAAGCTGGACCTCACCGACGACCTCTAACAGACCTCAAACGTTGCAGGAGAAGCCCGATCTTTGCCGACGAACTCAAACTTAAAGAGTCATTCATGGTGATTCTCTAACGAACCTACGACGGTGATAGAAATATGTGGCCATGGATGAAGCTTCACGGTGTTGCTTTCGTGGAGTTGCAACTGTGTATGTGTGTGTGTGTGTGTTTGGCGTGAGGGATATGGGTGAGGGTGGTGTGCACTAGTTTCCGGCGATGGGGAGGGGTCGCTGGTGCTGTTCAGTCGAGAAAGAGACATGGTTTATTTAAGGTTGAAGAAGAAGCTAATGGTGTCTTCTTTGGATTAGAAGGGTCTGTTGGTTTTTGTTTCTCAAATCAATGGCTGCTTTAGAATTGTTTTCTTGAAGCCGAGGGGGGTGGGGCTTTTTCTCTGAGAATCAGCGCTCCTTCCATGTTTCCTCGGCGTATTTTTTGTGTTTTGGTTTATAGGTCTAGGTTTTAGGTTATTTTTTGTGTATTTTGCCAATTAGTCCCTAGGTATTTTGTGTAGGTACTTAGGGTTTTTTTATTTATTTTTTGTTCCCAAGAAGAGTCTAGAAGGGTCCCTAGGATTAGCTTAATGGGTATTGAATATTGAGCTTAAGGAATGAGCTAGAAACTTGGGCTTTTATGACTAGCTATGCTTAAAATTAGCTTAATTAACTAAAAATCTATCCATATAGAAATACTATCAAAAATATTAATTAGCCCTACTTAAGTGAAGATAATTATTAAAATAAAGATTGACCATTAAAACAAAACTATTTTTTGGTATTTTTCAAGATTAAAAATGACTACAAAACATTAATGAACCTATTTTTTTTGTAATTTTCGTTTTCTTGCAATAAAATAAAAGTAAAAGAGTAAAAATTAGTTGAAATAGCTATATTATTCCTAAATTAAATATTTACGTGCTAAAATATGAAAAATCTTGGGGAGGGTCAAAAATTACATGTCTACAGCTGCCCCTCTTTGACTGGAAAGACGAAGTATTTTCAGACAAAGAACGACTAAACAGGTTTTTTGACCCGACCCTTATTTAGGGAGACCAAAACTAAGAGGAAGGAGAATCTGACCGAGCCTTGGTATCTGAGCTGCTTACATATCCTTGGCTATAAAGGAATCAGGCCACGTGTAGTTCAGAGGTGAATGAGATGATGGAGTATACCGAGGTGGAGAGCCGGTCGAGGTGCCCTTCCGCCGTGGTTCCGGTTTGCAGACCTGTTATTACATCAAAAATCAAAACATGAAAAAGACTAGCTAAGCCTGTCAACTACGAGTTAAACGATTCCTATCTATAAGTCTTCTGAAGCTTGATCTTAAGTCTTGAGTGGTTCTTCATGCAGATTTTAGATTTGAACCTTGACGCTTGCTAGATGCAGGTGCTACTGCTTACTGACTTCCTTATTACACCATGACAAAATAAAAGAAGCTAGACTAAACTATGATCTATGCATTACAAGAACCCTATCTATATCTTCAAATTTGATCTTGTAATTCCTGTTGCCTTGTTGACTTGTATTCTCCCGGTGAAGTCCCTTTGTTGCCGATTTTAATGGTAATCTGAGATGCTTTCCTTTTTCTCCAGGTGGACGCCTGATTGCTGAACTTTGAACTATAATCCCGTGCTCTCCACGTGGGCGCCTAACTGCTGAACTTGAATTGTATTCTCGTGCTCTCTAGGTGGACGCCTGACTGCTGAACTTGAATTGTATTCCCGTGCTCTCTAGGTGGGTGCCTGATTGCTGAACTTGAATTGTATTTCCATGCTCTCCAAGTGGGCGCCTGACTGCTGAACTTGAGTTGTATTCCCGTGCTCTCCAGGTGGGCTCCTGACTGCTGAACTGGAATTGTATTCCCGTGCTCTCCAGGTGGGCTCCTGACTGCTGAACTTGAATTGTATTCCCTTGCTCTCCAGGAGGGTTCCTGACTGCCGAACTTGAATTGTATTCCCGTGCTCTCCAGGTGGGCGCCTGACTGCTGAACTCGAATTGTATTCCCGTGCTCTCCAGGTGGGCGCCTGATTGCTGAACTTAAACTGCTTCTCCCTGTTCTCCAAGTGGGTGCCTGATTTCCACAAAAATAGACAAAACAAAGAAAATTTTCTGCCCCAGTTTGGTAGCTGGGCACATATGTGAGTGTTAAACTGAATCATGTTACCAAATATTACGAAGAACTTGAAAGCTAGGTCCCATTATCCAGGGGGGTCCTGACAACTCTTAATTAAACGACAATTTAAAATCTAAGTTATGTCTTCTAGAGGTGTGACTTCCGCTAAATCTTGTTATCTAATGGAAGTCTTAAAGCTAAGTCCCATTATCCAGGAGGGTCCTGAAAATCAAAAATCAAGTATTATCTTAAAAGTGACAATTTTACGGCTAAATTATATTACCCTACAACAGAACTTTCTCTAAACCTTGTTATCCAATAGAAATCCTAAAGCTAGGTCCTGTTATACAGGAGGGTCCTGAAAGTTCTTAATTGAATCCTATCTCAAGCATGAAAACTTTGAAGACAATTTATATTCCTTTGGGGTACATTTATGCTAGATTTTGCTACTCATGATTGTTTTGAATTTTAAACTAGGTCCCATTTTCCAGGAGGGTCCTGAAAACTTCTAACCGAATCCTATCTTAAACATGCAAACTTTGAAACCAACTTATGTTCCTTTGGGGTACATTTATGTCAGGTTTTACTACTCATAATTGTTTTGATTTTTAAACTAGGTCCCATTTTCCAGGAGAGTCCTGAAAACTTCTAATCGAATCCTATCTTAAACATGCAAACTTTGAAACCAACTTATGTTCCTTTGGGGTACATTTATGCCAGGTTTTACTACTCATAATTGTTTTGATTTTTAAACTAGGTCCTATTTTTCAGGAGAGTCGTGAAAACTTCTAATCGAATCCTATCTTAAACATGCAAACTTTGAAACCAACTTATGTTCCTTTGGGGTACGTTTATGCCAGGTTTTACTAATTGTGATTGTTTTGATTTTTAAACTAGGTCCCATTTTTCAGGAGGGTCCTGAAATTTTACAGTCAAATCTGTCTGGTGCTTGCTTTTCCTTACGGAGGGTTTCTTCGAAACAAATGAAATTTTCTGCCCCTGTTTCAATCAAAGAAAAATCTTGTCAGTTTAAAATGTGGTGGTTGGTTTGTGGCCTTGACTTTGAGGGCGATTGCTCCTCCACTGCCCATGATAACTTTGACTTCCACTCGAAGACCTTGCTAGCCACTTTCTCTATCATCCTTATCACAGAAAATACCTCTTCTCCATTCAGACTCGATACCCTATATCTGTTGCATTGCTTATGAACTGAATTTACCAAACCTTTGTGTCTCACATGAATCCCAAAGCACATCAATTGCCACCCACTCAATGCATATGCTGTTCTTTCTTGACTTAAACCACTGGCCTTGGCCTTGAGGTCTATTGCTCCTTCACTTGCCATGTTAACTTTGATTTCTACTTGGAAAACCTTGCTTGTCACTGGTTAGCCACTTTCTTTGTCAACCTTATCACAGAAAATATTTTTGATCCGTTCACCCTACACCCTCCATCTGTTGCATTATTCATGAATTGATATATACCAAACCTTTGTATTTCACATGAATCCCAAAATATGTCGATTGTCACACGTTGTTCTTTCCTAACTTATGTCACTTTGATGTGCTGGCCAGATCCCGTTTTGTGCAATTGGAAAGTTGGTGGCAAATTTTGAAGTCATCTCTCACTTATTTTGACCAAACAGAATCCGGAAGAGAGAGTAAACAAGACAAAAGGAACAGGGTAAAGGATAAAGGAAAGAGATGATTCCTAACAAGAAAACTACAAAGTAGAAACCTATCAGATGTGGATACCAACTCTAATGACCATGACACGCACCTGTGGCCTATTCTGTTGAGCAAGTCTGATGTTCAACTCCTGTTATACCCCTAAACCGTGAAACTGGGCTTCAATGCTCCAATTATCTAATCTGATTCATAATCCTTATTCGACTTGTAGTGCCCGAAGGGTTTTCACCATCAAGCCTCTCTCATTTTGTTCTTTCTCTCAACTTACTGTCTCCTTATGGTGCCCGCGACGGTTTTCACCAATAAGACTCTCTCATTTTTGATTTATCTCAGCTCTCGTCGCCTTACGGTGCTCACGGGGGTTTTCACCAATAAGACTCTCTCATTTTTGATTTCTCTCAGCTCTCGTCACCTTACGATGCCCGTGAGGGTTTTCACCAATAAGACTCTCTTATTTTCATTATTTTTCTACTTGGACCAGAGTGTTGCCCCTAATATGAATTACCTCTCCTTGCTTGACTTGGCATCTCTCGAAGACTGATCGGAAGGTCTTTCTTTGGACCTTAACGTGGGCTTTTGGATAGGGTTAAAAAGAAAGGGTATCAAAGGCTCAAAACAATTCCATGGGTTCAAAATTACAACTTTCGAAATCAGATTTCTTACAACAACCACAACTCCTGCCCCAGTTTCTTGCTTGGGGACTTTTGGATTTTTATTTTGATGGGACCGAACCGTGAGGCTGCCTACATATCCTTTAAAGGAATCAGGTCGAACGTAGTTCATGTCATAGAAATTACTTTGTTTGTTGTGATTTTTCTTTTCTTTTTCTTTCTCTTCTTTTCTTCTTTTTGTTTTTCTTTTTGTTGTTTTTCCTCTCTTTTTCTTTTCTTTCTTTTCTTTTCATTCTTTTCTTTCTCTCTTCATTCTTTTCTTTCTCTTTTCATTCTTTTCTTTCCCTTTTTCTCTTTATCCTTTACTTATATTTTGCACTTGCATTTCTGAACTTTACTAATGATTCCAAAAGAGGGGTATGAAAAAGAAATAAATAAGGCTCAAAAAGGGTAACAAAGGATAAAATGTTTAGATAGCAGAACAAAATGCCTTCATCATTCCAATCTTCAAAACATGCTAAGTACAAACAAACACAACTTAGCCAAAGAAATCATGCATAATATCTTTTGACCGCATTAGAATTGATAGCCATTTTTACACATTTGCCTTCTACATCTGTTAAATACAAAACACCATTGGACAACACTCTCACTCTTATTACCACGAACAACCCCCTGCAAATTTGGGGCGAACTTGCCTTTAGCTTCGACCCAATGCGGCAGGATGCATTTCAATAGGTTTCTTTATGTTCTATCTGCCCCGGTTTCACATAATTCGGGCTTGAAGTGATCTCAAAATGCCTTTTCTTATTTCCCCTCGCATGTCCCTACATCTTCAAAATTGCTTCATTGCTTCCTGACTAAACTGACTTTAAAAACCAGGCTGAGAATTATGCGTGCATGTCATGTCACTAGAGTTAACAGAGAAAGAACTGTAAAAGAAAAGAGAACTAAACAAAAATGACTAGCAGTTACAGAAAACAGAAAATTACATTAGATAGCTGGTGAAAGGATTTGAACAACAAAACAAGCAAACTAAACTGGGGTTACAAACCTAGAGCAAACCTAGACAACACTAAACAAGCTGCTACGACTAAACAGCTTGGCAAAATAAAAGGATAGAAGGGTTTGAGTCACAAGACAATATTCGGATTACAACCCTGGAAATAACCCGGACAATGGAAATGACAACAAAATAAACCACCAAAACTCCTCCTTGGCTAACCAAGAAAAGAACGACTTCCCAATCACCAAACTCAGCATCTTATCCATTGACTTCTGCATCAACAATACTAGGACCTTCACAAGTCTCTATTACATTGTTCTTAACAAATTGCTTTTGGGTTCCCCGTGCCTGCCCGTTCTTAGGATCAACCTCTGATAACAATGAAAGCTTCGTAGCGTGTGGACCTCCGAGGATCTCAAAAGAACCCTTATATTCCTTTTCAAAATAAATCATACCCACTATATGCGTCTCATTATGTATAGGTGACGGACTTTGGCTAGTGTCTGCTGCATCTGGATTTTGCACGACAATGTCACCTGCATTAATAAGCTTCTGAATCACTTTCTTTAGATTCCAACACTTCTCTATGTCATGCCCCGGGGCATCTTAGCAATATGTGCACCTTTGAGAAGAATCAAACTTCTTTGGAAGAGGGTTTGACATTTTTATCTGGATCGGCTTCAACATGTCCAATTTCCTTAGCCTCTGGAACAGACTGGCATATGACTCTTCCAATGGAGTGAAGGTTTTCTTCTTCCGCAACCTCTTATTTTTAAATGCTTGATTGGGCTGGAAACCTGATCCAGGGGGTTTCGGTAGGCTCGTGGGGGTGGATAGACATTTTCGGTAGGCTCGTAGGGGTGGATAGACAATTCTATGGGTTCAAAATTACAACTTTCGAAATCAGATTTCTTACAACAACCACAACTCCTGCCCCAGTTTCTTGCTTGGGGACTTTTGGATTTTTATTTTGATGGGACCGAACTGTGAGGCTGCCTACGTATCCTTTAAAGGAAACAGGTCGAACGTAGTTCATGTCATAGAAATTACTTTGTTTGTTGTGATTTTTCTTTTCTTTTTCTTTCTCTTCTTTTCTTCTTTTTGTTTTTCTTTTTGTTGTTTTTCCTCTCTTTTTCTTTTTTTTCTTTTCTTTTCATTCTTTTCTTTCTCTCTTCATTCTTTTCTTTCTCTTTTCATTCTTTTCTTTCCCTTTTTCTCTTTATCCTTTACTTATATTTTGCACTTGCATTTCTGAACTTTACTAATGATTCCAAAAGAGGGGTATGAAAAAGAAATAAATAAGGCTCAAAAAGGGTAACAAAGGATAAAATGTTTAGATAGCAGAACAAAATGCCTTCATCATTCCAATCTTCAAAACATGATAAGTACAAACAAACACAACTTAGCCAAAGAAATCATACATAATATCTTTTGACCGCATCAGAATTGATAGCCATTTCTACACATTTGCCTTCTACATCTGTTAAATACAAAACACCATTGGACAACACTCTCACTCTTATTACCACGAACAACCCCCTGCAAATTTGGGGCGAACTTGCCTTTAGCTTCGACCCAATGCGGCAGGATGCATTTCAATATGTTTCTTTATGTTCTATCTGCCCCGGTTTCAAATAATTCGGGCTTGAAGTGATCTCAAAATGCCTTTGCTTATTTCCCCTCGCATGTCCCTACATCTTCAAAATTGCTTCATTGCTTCCTGACTAAACTGACTTTAAAAACCAGGCTGAGAATTATGCGTGCATGTCATGTCACTAGAGTTAACAGGAAAAGAACTGTAAAAGAAAAGAGAACTAAACAAAAATGACTAGCAGTTACAGAAAACAGAAAATTATATTAGATAGCTGGTGAAAGGATTTGAACAACAAAACAAGCAAACTAAACTGGGGTTACAAACCTAGAGCAAACCTAGACAACACTAAACAAGCTGCTACGACTAAACAGCTTGGCAAAATAAAAGGATAGAAGGGTTTGAGTCACAAGACAATATCCGGATTACAACCCTGGAAATAACCCGGACAATGGAAATGACAACAAAATAAACCACCAAAACTCCTCCTTGGCTAACCAAGAAAAGAACGACTTCCCAATCACCAAACTCAGCATCTTAGCCATTGACTTCTGCATCAACAATACTAGGACCTTCACAAGTCTCTATTACATTGTTCTTAACAAATTGCTTTTGGGTTCCCCGTGCCTGCCCGTTCTTAGGATCAACCTCTGATAACAATGAAAGCTTCGTAGCGTGTGGACCTCCGAGGATCTCAAAAGAACCCTTATATTCCTTTTCAAAATAAATCATACCCACTATATGCGTCTCATTATGTATAGGTGACGGACTTTGGCTAGTGTCTGCTGCATCTGGATTTTGCACGACAATGTCACCTGCATTAATAAGCTTCTGAATCACTTTCTTTAGATTCCAACACTTCTCTATGTCATGCCCCGGGGCATCTTAGCAATATGTGCACCTTTGAGAAGAATCAAACTTCTTTGGAAGAGGGTTTGACATTTTTATCTGGATCGGCTTCAACATGTCCAATTTCCTTAGCCTCTGGAACAGACTGGCATATGACTCTTCCAATGGAGTGAAGGTTTTCTTCTTCCGCAACCTCTTATTTTTAAATGCTTGATTGGGCTGGAAACCTGATCCAGGGGGTTTCGGTAGGCTCGTGGGGGTGGATAGACATTTTGTGGAGCTGGGTACTGGGAAAGTGATGTACGACTTTGGGAGTTTTGTGGAGAGAAGTAGCATTGGGGAGGGTCATTTGGTGAACAAGGATATCCACGGGGATGATATCGAGGCTGGAAGTGTTGAGCAGGAAGGCCCATCGGATCATCTTTTCTGTTTCTCTTTCTTACACCCAAGCTTACTGGGATGTTCTGAATGTCTTCCGTGGTATCTTTAAATGTCGAATAACTCATGATTTTGCCTGACTTGATTCCATATTCTACCATCTCCCCCATTTTTAACACATCATTGAAAGGCTTACCCAAGGCCGGGATCAAACAACTGAAGTAGGTGGGCCCCTGGGCTTGTAGTAAGAGCTCAATCATTTCTTCTTCACCAATCGGGGGACTGACTCAAGCAGCTTGCTCCCTCCATCTGAGCCCAAACTCCCTAAAGCTTTCCTCCAGCTTCTTTTCCATTTTAGATAGGGAAGAGCGATCTAGGGTAACGCCTAATTTGTATTGAAAGTATCGAACAAAATCTTGAGCCATGTCATCCAATGTAGGCCACCTACCGACATTTTGACGATTATGCCATTCCAAAGCTGCCCCAGTCAGGCTCTCACTAAAATATGCCATCAACAAATCATCTTTCTCGCCAACACTTCTCATTTCACTGCAATAATCTCTCAAATGGGCTACCGGATCTCCACACCCATCATACAAGTTAAACTTTGGCACTTTAAACCCCGCAGGCAGACGAACGTCGGGGGACATAGACAATTCTTTGTAAGACATTCTACCCTGGTCTCCCATTCCTTGCTTGTAAGGACTGTTCTATGCTTTTCAGCCCCATGGGTATCCCATCTCGCCCTTTTATTCCTGTGAACTTTTCATTTTCAACATGAGGCTCGTCCCACGGGCCCTGCTTGTATGAGTTGGGAACCTTGTGGGCAACCTCTGAGGGGTAATATTAGGCATCGTGAGCTTTGAGTGGGTGTTCATTGTTGGGGATGGTGGATAAGACAGGAGGGTAATTTTTGGGAAAGGTAATTGGAAGATGAGTGATGTAACTACTAAGGTGGTTGGGAAAGCCATGATAAGCGGGTGGATCTGGAGAATATGAGGGGGGGGTCATCTGGCACTGTGACCGGTGTTTGGGTAAGGGTAGCATTTAGGAAGCTAGGAGGTGGCGGGGGTGGTGCCTTCCCAGTCATCCAAGCATGATACATGTCCGTCATGTGTTATCTTAACATCCTTACCTTGTCAGCCAAACCAGTGTCCCGTTCAACCAACTACTTTCGGGCACCGGTATCAACCGACCCAATTTTATTGGTGTCCGCCATTGCCTTTTGAATTTATGTTGCGGAGGGGAGTTACCACTTCGGGAGCCACAAACCAACCACCTTTCTGTGCTGAATTGTCAACAACAAACTTGTTAGTGATTAGAGCTAAACAGATAGGCAACCGCACATTTGGGGAATGAATGCACGTAAGCAGTTAACCGTTTCTATTATGCATTTGCTCGGTTGCTTACGTCATCCCGACTTTTCCTTATTTCCATTTGCAACTTATTCTCCTTTCTTTTCACTCATGCCTTTCTATGCTTGATTTCTCTTTGTTTTTATCCTCTCATTTCTCTCTCTTGTTTTGTCATTGTTTCTTTCTCACGGTTTCTTTTTCTCTCTTCCTTTTCTTTTCGCTCTTATTTTTCTCTCCTTTTCTTTTCCTCATCTTTTTACTTATCACTCCTTTTCTTTCTTTTGGGTTATGGTCGAATACTATGGAGATTGCCTACGTATCATGAACCTACATGAATCAGACCGAGCGTAGTTCTAGAGATAAATGTAAAAAAAAGTAATAAATATTTTGGGATTTTCAAATTTTTATAAAGAAAGAAAATGCTTTGATTACAACAACTCAAAAACTAACAGACTCAAAAGAAACTAACAGACTTTGATGAAAAGATGAAAATACAGACTTAAAAGCAAACTAACAGACTCCAACAAAAGACGAAAACACAGACTCGAAAACTGACTAACAGATTCCAATGAAAATCATGAATACATCAATGTCTCAACTGCTCCTGGGGCCCACGAGACATCATTCGGTCTAGCCACGGGCCTACGCACTAACTCCCCTTGGAGGTGGTAGAGCTCTTCCATTATCTGGCGAACAAAGGTCATAGCGGTGGAAAAAAACATGGATCTAGTCATATCCTCACAACTACTGCACTTCATTGCGATGTAGTTGGCGATCCTTCTGACTCTCTCTCTTATGACACCCTTTTCTTGCAACAAACGCCCAATCTGCTGGGTCCTGGCTTCCAAAGTTTGTTCGGCTACATGATTCTGTTCTTGAAGTTGTTGCAAATCACTCTCTAACTGTGCCATTGCTGCGTAACAGTGTTCCCTTTCTACCTTAAAGTCTTTTGCTTGCTTGATCATTTTGTTCTCAAAGATGGTGACCCTTTTCTTCAACCCCACAACCTCATTATCATATTTATCTTTTAATTGCTTAACCAAGCGCTCTCGTTCCTCCGCATTTTTAGCTAGCTTTGTTCGAGCCCTTGCTAATTCGCCCTCTGCCTTGTTAAAATCGAAGCCATACTCACTCACCTTCTGCCTAAGGTTCTTTATAAGCTTTTCATCTTTTGCACTTCTGGCGGGATTTTTAGCTGCTATTTTCATTTCTCGAATTTGGGCTCGAAGGGCCTCATTTTCTTTAGCTAGCCTTTTCTTTTCACCCTCATCCGCCGTGGCTTGCAAACCATTCTCGAATTTGAGATCCCTGACTTGCTTTTCCAGTTTTCCTATTGTGGCCCTATACTCATTCTCCTTGGCCAACCAAACCCACTGTTCTTGAGACGCCTCAACGAATCCCTGAATGTGAGGCTTCTTGGCAGGTCTTTCAGGTTCAACCCTTGAGGCGTTCTGCTCTCTATACCAGGAAAGATAGGCGGGTGAGACCTCGCATCTAGATAGGTCATGTACTCGAGTGTTTGTTGTCAAATACTGGCATTCGTTCCAAATAGAATGAATTGTTTCTTCATGAAATTGGCCGTCGGAACTAACCTCGACCGCATAAACACTAAGATCTTCATCTGGGTGCATCACCTGACACCTTCCCAACTGTCTCATCACCCGGTAAGGAGCGTAGGGCTGAATACCTCGCAGATCCATTAGGGGAAAGTAAGGACCAGTGGCGGGCATATACACAATTTCTTCAACAAGAAGCCAACCTAGTGTCCATTCTATTTGTCCCGCAGTGATGGAATGAAGGCGGGATACCCAATCTCCAAACCCCTCTGGCAGCTTGAACCCTGAAATCCTTGTGTCAAACTCTTCAATACATTTTTTCTCTGTGGATCTGTAACTCATATACTGAGGGCGATGACATAGGTGCTCGATCATCCACATCTGTAATAGCAAATTACATCCCTCGAAGAAATCTGCCCCAGCTTTACAAGCTGTGAGAGCTCGGTATATCTCAGACACTATCATAGGGGCAAGAGTGCTCTTGGCATCGGTAATCAGGACCTTGACGACTCCAGCCACCCGCAAATCGATATTTCCGTCTTTTCGGGGAAACACCACAAGGCCTAAGAAAGCTACCATGAAGGAGAAACGCCTATGCTCATCCCATTTTGTTCGGTTTCCTTTGCTACAAACCCCGCTTTCCGGATCGTTGAACCCTCCTACATGCCCGTACCTCTGGTATATAAAACGTAGAGTGGAAAAACCACCCTCCAACTCGGAGTACGGGACTCCCTTGCTTATCTTTAGCAAATCCATGAATTTGTGAGAGTTAACGGCTCTTGGAGCGATCAGATACTTATGCTTCAGCCCTTCAGTACTTTCCATATAACTTGCTATCTCTTCCAAGGTTGGGGTGAGTTCAAAATCCAAGAAGTGAAATACGTTATGGGTCGGGTCCTAAAACGTAACCAAAGCCTTTATGATGTCTCCTCTAGGTCTGATCTTTAACAACCCAGTGAGACCTCCCAAATGTAGATTGACCTTATCTTGCTCCGATTTTCCCAGATCCTCCCACCACATATGCAACTCCAAAGGGATCTTGTTCCTAACTGTTACCGGCAAACTTGGACTCGTGCTCATTCTGCACATTTATTAGGGTGATTAAGCAAAAAAAAATCAAGACTCGTTTGACTCAAAGACAAAGTTGACACTTTTTTTTATTTTTTTTTAAATTAAAAATCCGGTTTTGCAAATACGGCCTTTCAACACCTCGAAGACGAAGATTTTAACGATGTGTTGGCTAACTGGCGAAAACCTTGAAAAATTACCACATGCGACTATTCTTGCAAAAGCAGCCTTCCGGCGCCCTTTTAGGGACATTCGGCTATTTTTGACAAGAATGACATCACCCTAATTATTTTCAAATAAAAGTAAAATTTTTGTTCTTTTGGGATATTTTTGCAAAAGGAAAATTGGACCCGATGAGGGTTGCCTACGTATCCCACACCCTGTGAGAATCAAACTGGCGTAGTTCGGGAAATTTTGACAAAACCAACTTTTTCTTTTTCCTTGAAAACAATAAAAAAATTCTCTTTTGTTATTTTTTTTTTCAAAATCTCGGCAGAGTTTTGGTATATTTTGGGACATTGGTTTTCAAAACAGGTAATTACCTCCCTTAGCCCTTACACCACTATATATTTTTTCCAAACTCTCTCCTTTTATTCAAAAGCCGGTCAGCATACAAATCTGAAGCAAATAAATGCACAAGTAGTAAGTAAGATGCATCAGGATGGTCTTTTTCATTTTTGGTACACCTGTCCTAGACAGACCCAACCCTTGTGTTGAGTTTCCAAAGTCAAAATGCACATGATGCAAACAAACGTTCCTACTAGGGATCTGGCATGAGTTATTGTTATACTAGGTTTAAAAACCTGAGTTTATTTTTTCTAGACCTGGCTTACCCGAGCGGACAACTCGAACCAAGGAGGGGCTGCGTACCGGTAATCAAAAGATCATTCGGCTTTGCAACTTGTCCGAACCTCGTCCTATTTGGGATATGACACTAACAGAAAAAAGTCACGACCAGCGTGCACTCCTCTGGAGAGAGAAGAGAGAGGTTTCGTAGCAGTTTATATATACAGTTTAGATAATATCAAAGCGGTAAAAAAGCAACATTTAGCACATTAGGCCCAAACATGTAACAAAATCAGATAAATCCAAATATAACAATTTATCTAAGCTCGAATTCTGAACCCTGAACCAGACATTCTGGGTTCATTCCCCAGCAGAGTCGGCAGAGCTGTCACACCGCCTTTTTACCTACATACCGAGATGGGTATATAAGGGAGTTTTTTCCAAATTAAAGTGACAATCGAAACAGGATTATTTTATTAAAAATTCAGAGTCGCCACTTGGGATAATTTATGGTATCCCAAGTCACCGGTTTTAAATCCCGCATCGAGGAAAGATTGACTATATATTATAGTCCACGAACACAGAAATCCGGGTAAGGAATTCTGTTAACCCGGGGGAAGGTGTTAGGCATTCCCGAGTTCCGTGGTTCTAGCTCGATCACTCAACTGCTACAACTGGCCTATTATCTGATTTTAGTACATGTTTTAGCCTATGGTTCGATTTTAACTTTATAGCCGGTTTTATTTATTTTTAGCAAGATTGCAACGTCAGTTAAAATATGCCTTGAACCACGTCACATAAATACACCCGTAGTACGCAACACATTTTATATAACGCTGTTGAGATTTGGATTTGGGTCACATAAATGCGCACCCGAATTTAAGAAGGTAAATTATTAAACTAACGTGCCTAAAGCAATTACGCATTTGTAATTTTGCGAGGGCCATAGAAATTCAACTAAATGGTGCACCTCGATTTCTAATTTCAAAGGATTTTATTATTCGAAGTTGTTATAATCGGGTTGCATGAAATGCACCCCTGAATTGAGATTCACATATCGTAACCATGCCTCGGAAACCGTACTCATAGCCACTAAAAAATCACGCCACTATTAAACCCAACTTCTATTAATTCTAATTAAAAATCTTAGGCTTAACACTAGTACTCAATGATTTTTAATTCAACTTTCAAAAAAAAAAAAATTAATAACAATAGATTAATGCCACATGCTCATAATTCAAAGGCAAGATATATGTTTTATAAAATCAATAAAACTAAATTCAACCACATCACAACAAGAGCATTATTGCAACTGAAAACATTCATGGGTTGCTAAACTTTGACATGGAAACAAAAAGCAGCAGATATCTTACAAAAAAAGAAACAGAACCTCGGGCGGAAGCCAATGAATGACAACAGACTCGAACCCGCCGGAACTCAAGCTGGACCTCGCCGGCGACCTCAAACAGACCTCAAACGTTGCAGGAAAAACCCGATCTTTGCCGACGAACTCGAACTTAAAAAGTCATTCATGGTGATTCTCTAGCGAACCTACGGCGGTGATAGAAACATGTGGCCATGGATGAAGCTTCACGGTGTTGCCTTTGTGGAGTTGCGACTGTGCGTGTGTGTGTGTGTTTGGTGTGAGGGAGATGGGTGAGGGTGGTGTACACTAGTTTCCGGCGATGGGGAGGGGTCGCCGGTTTTGTTCAGTCGAGAAAGAGACAGGGTTTATTTAAGGTTGAAGAAGAAGCTAATGGTGTCCTCTTTGGATTAGAAAGGTCTGTTGGTTTTTTGTTTCTCAAATCAATGGCTGCTTCAGATGTGTTTGCTTGAAGCCGAGGGGGGTGGGGTTTTTTCTCTGAGAATCATCGCTCCTTCCATGTCTCCCCGGCGTATTTTTTGTGTTTTGGTTTATAGGTCTAGGTTTTAGGTTATTTTTTGTGTATTTTGCCAATTAGTCCCTAGGTCTTTTGTGTATTAGGTCCTTAGGGTTTTTTATTTATTTTTTGTTCCTAAGAAGAGTCAAGAAGGGTCCCTAGGATTAGCTTAATGGGTATTGAATATTGAGCTTAAGGAATGAGCTAGAAACTTGGGACTTTATGACTAGCTATGCTTAAAATTAGCTTAATTAACTAAAAATCTATCCATATAGAAATACTATCAAAAATATTAATTAGACCTACTTAAGTGAAGATAATTATTAAAATAAAAACTGACCGTTAAAATAAAACTATTTTTTGGTATTTTTCAAGATTAAAAATGACTACAAAACATTAATGAACCTATTTTTTTTGTAATTTTCGTTTTCTTGCAATAAAATAAAAGTAAAAGAGTAAAAATTAGTTGAAATAGCTATATTATGCCTAAATTAAATATTTACGTGCTAAAATATGAAAAATCTTGGGGAGGGTCAAAAATCACATGTCTACATGAAGTATTTTGGACTTCTCCTTCACTATCTTTGCTTCCCACGAATTCCCAGATGCACACCAGTAAGCATGTCTTTGGCCAATATTTTCTTGTTTTTTCTTATGAAAGAAGACAATAGTTTCTAAAAAAATCATAGTACTAAACTTCGTCAACCTGTGTCAGGTGCTCGTATTGCCGCTTCTGTGAATCAGTTTAAGACATAGTGAAGGTTCATGGAATGTGGTTAACAAAATCAAGAAGAGCAACTAGGACATGACTATGGAGAATATGAAGACACTCTGTGAATTTTTTGAATAGAGAATAACTTGTAAACAAAAAACTATTTTTTTCTTTTTTTCCAAGGATGTAAGTGAAAACAAAATTGGATTTTGTGAATATACATTATTTTGTGTGAATTATGTGACTTGGATTGATTCAAATGTGTTTGTGTGTTTTTCCATGAATTTCAAGTATATTTTTGTTGAAATTTAGCATGCTAAACTTGAGCATGAAGTAAATAACTTTTGCTTTTTAAGCTGAAGTTTTGGTTAAAAGTCATAATAAAAGTGTCAAATGTACGACAAAAACTTGAGCTCATCACTAAATACACTAAAGCAGTTTCTGCGTAAGTTATTTGAAAAAGCTTTACGACAAAAATTATCGAGTCCAGGACAATAACTTCAGCTTACCAGGTGCTGAAGTTTTTATAAATTCACTAAATAACTTCAGCATATTGGGCTGAAGTTATTGAAAAAGCTTTACGACAAAACTATTGAATCCACGATGAAAAGCTTCATCTTATGATGTGCTGAAGTTTTTAGAAATGAACTAAATAACTTCAGCACATTGGGCTGAAGATTTTGGAAAAGCTTATGACAAAAACTTCGGCATGTTTTGGTATTTTTTTAAGTTGATACTTATCTTTTTTGCATTTACTATCTACTTTTTGTCTTTTGTCACCTATTTCATCTTTCATTTACATTTGTTTGACTATATAGTAAATGATCCGAAAAGATATTTTTCAGGCTGAAGTTATTTTTTTTACTATAGAAAAACTGTGGGCTTTATTACGGCTGAAGTTATATTTCTTTTTGCATTTACCACATACTTGTTTTTACCACCTACTTATCTTGTTTCATTCAATTTCTCTGAACGTAAAGCAGTAAAAATAGCTGAAAAGTTACTTTTACATTTATAGATATTAAATTGATTAGGTGAACTCTTTGTCTATATTAACAATCTCTTCACTTGAAAATTTAATAGTCATTCATAGACTTCCACCATATTTCTTTAATTTATATTCATCCTTAGTCTTTCAACTTTTGTTAAAGAAAAAATGTTTGGTGCAAGCGGAAGTAGGAAGCCTAATATGGATGAAATTATGCAGAAGTGGGAGAGTTTGAAGTGTGAGTGGTACAATAACAAAACGATGGCTAATCTTATGCTTTTGTGGGATCAAATAAAGGCTGATTGGGAGAGATTCAGACCAAAGCTCTTTGCGAATGAATCATTCTAGAACAGGCTTAACCTGGAACGTACTTGTGGAGGTTATTCAACCTCGTTCGACAAGGTTGTGCAGCAGTTTGATAGTTTTCAGTTTCCCAGCTGGAACGACTATTCCAAGCTGCAAAACAACCTGAAGACTCTTCTTACTCTTATGGACAGAGTAATCGTCGAACAAAGTCAGCTGCGTGATGAATTCAACAAGTTAAAGATTGATCTTCTTGGATTCAGTGGTCTTTTGCCCGACTACCCTATAGTTATCTCCGATACTGATGATGATGAGATATATAGAGAAATTGAGGAGTACTGTGATGATGATGATGATGATGATGATGATGATGATGATGATGATGATGATGATGATGATGATGATGATGATGATTGTTAGTGTTTGTAATCCTTTTTTATGTTTTAGTGCTATGCTTTTTTGTTTACTTTAGCCCATAGAGCTGAAGTTTTTAGGTTCATTTTGTATAACTTCAGCCCAGAGAGCTGAAGTTTTGTTTGTACTTTATTTGTTGTTCTCATCTCTTTTTATATCAATGTAATTGTCATCCTCTATGTTCTTAGCTTTTTATTGCATTATCCTTGTTATTTGTTGGTATTTGCTTTATATTTCTTAGTTGCAGTATGGTTCTTAGTTTTTATTAAGTTCTTTTTCTATAACTTCAGCTTAGAGATGCTGCAGCTTTTGTTTGTACATGCATTTTTTTGTGTGTTGTACGCATATGTGTGTGAGTGTATGCTGTACGCGTATGTGTGTGTGTGTGTGTGTATGTGTGTGTGTGTTTGTGTTAAGGATATGTATTTCACATACTGTAACCTGAAGTTTTTTCTCACAGAAGTCATTGCGTACTTTTTTAAAATGCAACCAAACCTGTAAGCCTGCGCAACAAAAATGAGTGATTTGTACTTTAGCAGTATATAAAATAGTCCAAGAGCTTTTTTTTAATTCCTATGAAAAAAATCACATTTCAATTATGTCATACAATAAAGAAAGTCTAAATTCAGACCAAGGACTATTGAAGGTTGGAGTATTTTTTAGTGTGATTCTTGGAATATGGATGAGGTGTTGGAGAAGACAAGCAAGTTGTTCTGGTATGCCCAGCTTGTTTACATCGACTACATTTGGTAGACTTGAATGGTACTGATTCAGTCGCAGGTATATGCCTCTTCTTTTGTCTTCTTCCTTGTAAAATCTCTACATCGGGAGGTTTTGTGATCTCAGATTGTACATTTTGTGGTATATCCTATGATTTTTGATCTCCCACGGTATTCACATGTCCTTCATATGTTTTCAACCATGTTTCCCTTGAATACCAATTTGAGCAGTAATTAGATTTCTGCAAATATCTCTTATTTATAGCAGCAATTGCATGTGGACATGGCAATTCATCAAGTTGGAATTCCAGGCAGTCACAAGTTCTCTTCTTTAAGTCCACAATGAATTCGATTCCTTCACTATTCATTCTAAACAACATTGAGTCAAGGTTGAACACCTAACAAGGAATAAAAAATTAAGACAAACTATATTAGTGTATTTTTGCTTCAAAAAGAAAAAAGTATGAATTTTTTTTAAATGTAAGCAGTAAATCACTGCAACAGATATAAAAAGCTGAAGTTAATAAATATACTCACAAACATTTTGCAATCCAAGTCCATCTTCCTAGTCATCTCTTCTTCTGCCCATATTGATACTCTGTGAAAAGTTTCATTTGCCTTTTTTCTCCGTTCGTAAAACCACTCTCCCAACTTTTCTTGGATAAAATCTAACATTCTTAAAATAGGCATTTCTCTCCCTTTTAGTAAAACGGAATTCATTGATTCTACTATGTTTGTTGTTAGCATACCATAACGTCGCCGTGGGAACCACGATCGAGCCCATCTCTCGGGAGGCTCTTCCATTATGTAATTGTATGTTTTCTTGTCAATACTTTTGAGTTGGGACATTAACTGATTAAAATCTTCACGTTTGTATGGCCTTGCAGCACTTTGAAAAAGATTTATTACCGTGGCTTTTGCATGTCTTTGCATTAAATATTTCTCAAAGTGATAGAGGCAGATACCATGGTGAGCTTCAGGAAAAACATTTCTAATCCCATTTGCGATCGATTGGTTTCTATCTGACAAGAAAACTAGTTCATGACGGACTTGAATTGCTTTCTCATTTCCCCGAAGAACCAAATGTATGCCTCATTGTTTTCTAAATTTGCTACACCAAAACATAGAGGAAAGATTTGATTGTTTGCATCCTTTGATACAACAACAAATAGAACACCACGATATTTTGACTTTAAAAACATTGCATCTACTACAATAACAGGTCTACAGTAGGACCAACCAGCTATTGATGTCGCAGGAGCAAAGAACATGTAAGCAAATTTGTATAGTGAAACACAAAAATAACAAATCATAAGATGTGAAGTTTTTCAAATAGGAACATTTGAAACTTCAGGCTGATGGTTAGTATTGTTTTGCTTACGTATTTCGCGCATCTCTTTTTATGCTTGTGTACGTTCCTGGGTTTTTGCCCACCATCATGTGTAGGTATGAAGGAAGAATCTGGTAGTTCTCTTCAGGTGTTCCCCTTATGCAAGCAACAACTTTTTGAATAGCACACCATGTCTTGTGATAACCAATGTCAATTCCAAATTTCTTTTTCATTTCATTTTTTATAAAGGTTGGTCTATCTTTTTGTCTCGAATATGTTCTATAATTTGTTCACTTATAAAATTTGATGTAGCATGCTTCTGTTCTGGTTTTCTTGCATCAACCGAGCATTCATGGATGTTATGATATTTTATCACCCTGAATAGTGTGAAATTTTTTATTTTGGTAGCACGTACATTCCAACCACATTTGTCCACGATGCATTTCAGCTTGTATCTCTTTGAACATGATCTATCAGTAGTGAATTCAACTTTTTGGTTTATCTCCAAGCTGCAGAAAAATTTAGTCATGTTTTGTTTGTTCTCAAAAATTGATCCAACTCTTACTTCCTCAGGCAACGTATCGTGCCTAAGTATTTTACATGGTAGAGATTCTTTCACCTTTCTCCTCACTCTTTTTCTTGATTTCTAAGAAGCATAAGAACTTTCAGCAATTTCTTCAATTTTATCTGATGTTATCGGTATAAGCTCCATGTTTACTTCATCTTCGTTGTTGCTTATCATTGCAGAAGGTAACAAAAAGCTTTGCTGGATTATGTGTTGGTTGTCAATTTGCATTATTAGTTGTCCTTCTTCTTCTTGGTCATCGACAAACTGGTATGAATTTATTGGAGGAGGAGGTAATTGTTGCAGCATTATATATTCTGAAGCAGCTGTAATGTTAGAAGGTTGTTGCTCATTGTCTACTTCCATTATTGGATGTCCTACTTCATGTTGATAATCAGCAAAAGGTTCTGAATCTATCGCATATGCAAGTGATTATTTGAATGCTGCAGATTCTGAAGGATGTATTTTTTCGATGATGAAATGGCAATTCTTGTAGGGTGAATCAGTTGTAAGCAAATGTATACAGGTACTGAGTTCTTCATCTGAAGTTACAAGTATTCCTTTGCTTGTATTTAGTTTGATATCAAACCATACTTTTAGTGCATATCTGGTTGAATCAATATTGTGACGACCCGAAGGGTCATCACCGTAGTTCTTCCTTGTTCCGCGCTTTCGAGGACTTGAAAACCTCGGTTTTAGTCGCCTCGATTTGCATGCGCAGTTCGGATGCGTAGCCGGAAAGTTTTTATGTTAGAATATGTGGATTTTGTGAAAACAATTTGATGAATTTTGGTATTAATATGCATAATGTTGACTTCGGTCAACATTTTGGGTAAAGGGACCCGGAACTGTCATTCGACGGTCCCAGAGGGTCCGTAGAAAAATATGGGACTTAAGCGTGTGCCCGGAATCGAATTCCGAGGTCCCAAGCCCGAGAAATGAATTTTTGAAAGAAATTATTTTCTGAAATTTGATATGAAAATTTGAAATGAAAAGGAGTTAGAAAATATAGGTATCAGGCTTGTATTTTGGTTCCGACGCCCGGTACAAGTCTTAAATATGTGTTAAGCACTATCTGTAAAGTTTGGCTAAAAACGGACGTCATATGACGTGTTTCGGACTTAAAATGGAGAATTTGAGTTATGAAAGTTGAAGAAAGAAAATCATGTGTTTGAGGCTTGATCCTATGTATATGATGTTATTTTGGCGATTTGATCGCACGAGTAAGTCCGTAAGATGTTTTTAAGGTTGTGTGCATGTTTGGTTTGGAGCCCCGAGGGCTCGGGTGAGTTTTAGATAGGGCCCGGGAGGTCTTGGACTTAAGAAAATGCAGGTTCAGGTGTTGTAGACACCAGCGCAGCCGCGGTCATTTCCGTGCGGTCCGCGCTGGAGCCGCGCGGCCGCGATGCATTTTTGTGCGGTCCGCGTGGCTGAGTCTGAGGGCTAGGGTTTCAGGTTAACCAGCGCGGCCGCGCACCAAAACAGTGCGGTCCGCGCTGGAGGGGTTCAGAGAAGCCCCAATTTTTCTCCCACTCGGCGCGGCCGCAACACATTTTTGTGCGGTCCGCGCCAGGTCCTCACAAAGGTATACAAGTTCGGAAAATCTCAGTCATTTTTCACTTTTCAAAAACCCAAAACCTAAGAGGCGATTTTCCCAACAACTTTTCTTCCCCAAAACGATTGGTAAGTGATTTCTAACTTAATTTCTTTATTCCTTAACATCTTTTAACATAATTTCAACTTCAAATCAAAGATTTTCATGGGGAAAATTGGGTGTTTTTGGTAAAACCTAGGTTTTCTACAAATTGAGAAGTTGGACCTCAATTTGGGGTCCGATTTAAAAACAAATCATATATTTGGATTCATGGGGGAATGAGTAATCGGGTTTTGGTCCGAACCTCGAGTTTCGACCACGTGGGTCCGGGGGTATTTTTGACCTTTTTGGGAAAAACCTTGAAAAATCTATTTTCATGCATTGGGGATGATTCATTTAGTAATTATTAATGTGATTAAGTAACTTATGATTAGCTTCGAGCGGATTGGTGGTGGAATCAAGAGGTAAAGCTATACTAGAAGCGTGAGTTGAGTTTGAAGCATTCGAGGTAAGTGTTTGTTCTAACTTTGGCTTGAGGGAATAGGATTAGGATGATATTTGCTACTTGCTAATGTGGAGTACGGTGTATAGGCATGGTGACGGTTATCTATGCACCGGAGTCTAGCATGACCGTGAGTCTTGATTGCTTTTAATTCGAATAATGTGACACGAGCTCCTTGTTTATTTGATAAGTTTCATAGAATGTGAACGGTTGAGGAAGAATGATTTAAAAGGAGAATGTGTTGTGAATACTCCCTTGCCGGGATGTGTAGACTGATATATATATTCTCCCTTGTCGGGATATTTTGGGCTGTTAGCTGTACCCTTGCCGGGTTAAAGGTATTGAGTTGTTATTCTCCCCTGAAGGGGTCTACTATATGAAGTCAGATATTATGAACTATATTATGGGATCGTGTGGCACGCCGTCCACTTATATATGATATTATGGGATCGTGTGGCACGCCGTCCACTTATATATGATATTATGGGATCGTGTGGCACGCCGTCCACTTATATATGATATTATGGGATCGTGTGGCATGCCGTCCACTTATATATGATATTATGGGATCGTGTGGCACGCCGTCCACTTATATATGATATTATGGGATCGTGTGGCACGCCGTCCACTTATATATGATATTATGGGATCGTGTGGCACGCCGTCCACTTATATATGATATTATGGGATCGTGTGGCATGCCGTCCACTATATATATATATATATATCGTGTAGCACGCCGTCCACTATATATATATATATCATGGAAACCGGAGTTTCTTCTATTTATTTCCGATATTTCATTTTTATCTGTTACTCCCCGATAGCATGTCCCCTCCCAGTTTTACTTTGTATTATCTTGTTATTGTTTTCTTGCACTTGTTGTATATATATCTGTACAGGTTAATTGTGGTAGGTACTGTCTAGCCTCGTCACTACTTCGCCGGGGTTAGGCCAGGCACTTACCAGCACATGGGGTCGGTTGTGCTGATGCTACACTTTGTGCATTTTTGGTGCACAGATCAGGGAGCAGCTTACGGACCGCAGCAGTAGGATTTCTGGGAGCTATCTTCAGTCCAGGGACTCTCGAGGTAGCCTAGCTGGCGTTCGCAGGCCGAAGTCCATTTCCATGTTTTTCGTTTGTTCATCTTGTATCAGACAAACATGATGTATTTCCTTTCAGACATCGTTTATAGTATTCTGTAGTAGTCCGTGAGCTAGTGACACCAGACCTTGGGTAGTGATGTGTATTACACTTCCGCACTTTTGATTTTCAGTTGCTTTAGATTTAAAGTCTTCCGCTAGATTTTGTCTCGTTTATTATATTGTTTGAAAGAAAGCAGGAAAGGTGTTTTAAATATTTGGCTTGCCTAGCTCCGATAGTAGGCGCCATCACGATACCCGATGGTGGAAAATCCGGGTCGTGACAAATATTTGCAACTTTACTAATTTTCTTCAGGAAAGTATTGAATGATATGTGCTTATTAAGTATAATAAGTTTTGTATCATGATCCAAGTATTTGAAATCAGGAGTCCAACTCCCATTGAAAGTTATAACAATGCAATTGAACTCATCCTGCAGATTCATGTTAGTGGCAAGTATTAGGAAAGTGAATAGAAGAATTTTTAGGTTGTTTGTGCTGAAGTTTTTATAAATGAACTAAATCACTTAGGCATCTTCTGCTGAAATTTTTTGGAAAAAGATGTATGACATAATTAATGAATGCTGCACATAAAACTTTAGCTTATTAAGTGCAGAAACTTTTAGAAATAAGCTTAATAACTTTAGCATATCAACTGAATTTTTTTTGAAAAAGCTGTATGACAGGGATTCATGAATGCAGGGAAAACAACTTTAGCTCATTAGGTGCTGAAGATTTTAGAAATGAACTAAAAAACTTCAGCACATTGGGCTGAAGTTTTAGCAAATGAATTCAACAAACTTGAGCATGTTTCAACATTAATTGCATAGTATACAGGAGTAACCTACACAATTAAAGTAGTAATTATATTGTGTTGGGGGTATGTGTTAGTGTAATAATTACATTCCTATCACATTCATGCACGCTTTTCATTAGACAACGTTTAAAATTCCTCTTTGCCTTTTCATATACCATGCAGAAGTTTTTTCCCCTATATAAGCACGCTATTCCTTGTGAGTTTATTCACTCAAACACATATATTTTAGCAGACATAATAAAATACAAAAAAAAATGGATGCTGTCATCAGGCAAATAGTGGAAGAAATCAAGCAAGACATTATAGAGGCTTTTGAGCTGAAATTGGATGAGCTCATACACAAGTAAGACTGGGAGCTGGAAGAAATTAACAACAAGCTTGATACGCTTGTGATGTATGCAAGATTTGATAATCTTGTTGATGAAGATGCTCGTCCATCTGGTAGTGACGACGAAGATGATAATGATGATGATGATGATGATGATGATGATGATGATGATGATGATGATGATGATGATGATGATGATATGGACGATTAATTTTTCTTTTTGTTATTTATATTTATTTTGTTATTTATGTAGTTTAATTTATCTTTTTTGATGTTTAATGAAATATTCAGTTTTTGTTTTAAGTTTTTTCTGCGTTTTTTTAATATTAATTCTATTCAAAGTCGAAAAATAGCAGAGGAAATGAACTATATAAGTTCAGCAGGAATTAACAAAAACTAATCCGAATATTAAACATTTTTTGGTATGAAGTTTTTTCAAAAAATCATAATAAAATACACAGTGCTTGATGAAAACTTCAAGCATGAACTAAATATTCTTTTTAAACTTAGAAAATAATAGAACAATTAACAAAAACTTATCCAAAAATTACATATTGCACGACAAAATATTATCATTTTTAGCAGACGAACTAAAAAAACTTCAACATACAAAAAATTATATGAAAAATATTTTACATATTCCTGAAAACATAAGCATTTTTTGGTATGAAGTTTTTCCAAAAAATGATAATAAAATACATAGTGCGGGAGAAAAACTTCAGCTCCATCAGCCGAAGTTTTTACAGATTAACTAAAGAACTTTAGTACCTATGCTGAAGTTTTTTGTGCAATATGAAATTTTAATTTATGTTTTATTTTTTACCCAATGTAGGAGGAAAACTTCAGCTCCTCCTGCTGAAGTTTGTAAATATTAACTAAAAAACTTCAGCACCTATGCCGAAGTTTTTTGTGCAATATGAAATTTTAATTTATGTTTTTTTTACAAAGTGTAATAGGAAAACTTCAGCTTCTCCTGCTGAAGTTTGTAAATATTAACTAAAAAAGTTCAGCACCTATGCCGAAGTTTTTTGTGCAATATGAAATTTTAATTGATGTTTTATTTTTTTACTCAGTGTAATAGAAAAACTTCAGCTCCTCCTGTTGAAGTTTTTAAATATTAACTAAAAACCTTCGGCACCTATGCCAAAGTTTTTTGCGCATAGGTGTTTTAAATATCCAAACACTCATATAATGTTTTAATATAATTTTTTCTTTGTTGTGTTATTTGCCTGCTCGTTTTGCTGAATTTTTTAGATATGAACTAAATAACTTCAACTTGTTTCAGCATATTTGTCGGATTAGAATGTTAGAATTCATCGTCAAATAGATTTAGAATGCAAATTCAACATATCAGTGAAGTTCGTCAAACAACTTCAATTAATCAATCAGAAAACATGTAATTCAAAAACTATTTTGAATTCTGAAGATGAATTTGAATACTTACAATGTATTTTGTAATTTTGAATTTGGAATTTGAATCTGGTTCAAATCTGATTTGCGAGAGGCGATCTCAGGAGAGACGGACTGATGAAGGAGATACGAAGAAGATCTGGAATTTAATTCTGGGTATGCTTGATGCATCTTTTATATATTTTGGAAGGGGTATAATGGTCATATTATTACGAATTTTTTATTAGTTGATTACAAAATCAATAGTTTTTAAAAATCGGGTACGGCTGCAAATCGCCCCACCACTGACCTCCAAAGAATCAAAGGGGGTCCGGTCCTTATTGGATATTTAGTAGGTGGATCCAATTTTTATACCTGCTTCTTTTAACAGAATCATGCATGAGACATGTATACAAACATTTTTTTTTTTTTGAACTTAATATACAAATCTTAGTGACCTAGAATTCGCGCGGGGCGAGCGGACCCACTAAGGAGAACCTCTATGTACCAGAAGTTTATTTGTTCTGAGGGCTCGAACTCAAAATATTTTATTAATATTAAAGGAATCGGATTATCCGCGCCCCTCCTTGATAGTATTATCTCAACCTAATGTCATGCCTAACTCTATTGGTCATAAACTAGGAGTATGTGTAGAAAAGAGGACCTCTTACGTAAAAGGCTACTGGTATATGTCACAATAGCAATAATTTGAGAATGATTGGGACTTCAAACAATTTGTTGGTTTGTCAATGTGCAGTGAAGTACTATTGTACTACAGGTCTATTCAGAAGAGGGACTGGTTATTTATTACTTCTATGTGATTGCCCAATTTGAACAAGTGCGCTATTGTCTGTACTGTGAAAGAAGTAGATAACAAGCAAATCATAATGTACAGGTTAGAATTAATAAAGGACACTTAACCACTAGTCCACTATACCCAATCACTTTTTTTTTTTTCATCCTGTGTTTTTGTATTCGCATTAAAGAGGACTGACTTTGGAAGATACGAGAAGAGGTCGAGGACAACTTAACAAGCATTTGGGAGAGGTGATCGGGCAGGACATGGCGAAACTTCAGATTTCCGAGGGCATGGCCCTTGATAGAAAAATGTGGAGGTCAAATATTAGGGTTGTAGGTTAGGGGGTAGTTGAGTCTTTTTTTTAGTTCGTACCTTTGTGAGGCTAGTCTGATAGGATTTTTGTCTTAGACTGCTGGTGGTTAATGTTGTGTCTTACTACTCTTTCGTTTTTTATAGTGTCGGGTCTATTTACTGGCTATCACTTTTGCTTTTCATCTATTTTCTGGTCTTTATGATGCTGTTATTATTCCTATGGTATCTGTTGGTGCTACTGATATTGTCTCTTTTCGTCTTTATGAGCCGAGGGTCTTTATGAAACAACCTCTCTACTCCCTCGGGATAGAGTTAAGATCAGCGTACACACTACTCTCCCAGACCCCACTAGTGGAATTTTATTGGGTCGTTATTATTGTTGTTTTTGTTGTATTGAAGCCTCAATTAATTCGGATTTATGTTGCGTAAGGTCCCTCAAAGGGAAGAGCTATCTAATTAAGATTTTATTCATTTTCAAACATCTAACTGGAGACCTCTAGTTTAAGGTAAAGGAATCTTATCCATCCTATCACAACTAGGGCTGCTTATCGAGTGGATTGGGCGGTTATTTACTCTTAACGGTTTGGCTTATCAGTTATCGGCTTTTAAATGTATTAATCCGCTAGCCACCCGATAAAATATCGGGCGGATTGGTATCGGTTTAGCTCTTATCAGACGGTTATCGGGCGGTTTATCGGTCTAATTCAATCTATATTACGTGCATTAATCTATATTGCGTGCATTAATCCTAGAAAATGCAATACATGAAAGACAAGTTGTAGTAGCTTCATAATGCTTACTTCAGAAGTTAGCACTAATATACATTTTCATTGTTGTGTATTTTAACACAAAATCCAGTTAGACTTAATAGGAAATAAGCAAACCGGAAGTCATACCAGTCATACTGAAGTATGGGGATTCTGAATGTCACCAATGAGTTGTGATGGTTAGTCATAGCTCTAGACTTTAATCTAGGACCATCAAAGAGACTGAATTTGGCAGAAGAATATATATATATATTATTAACGGGTTAATGGATTATCCGTTAAGAAAATTGAATAATCCGTCCTCAAATCGATAAGCCGTTAATAAAGAAATTTCAATCCGTTCCCCGTCCATTAAACCGTTAACCCATTAAGCTTTGATTTCAATTCGGTTTTCGATTTCGGTTCGGTTTTGAACACCACTAATCACAACTTCTGTGTTTATTATCTAATCAATTGTCAGTACCTTTCCTTTTCTTCCCTTCTTCCTCAGTTTTCCTGCCTCCACACTGCTTCATACTTCCAACTATAGATTGTTACAATGTGTCCCACTTCATCGTGGTGCCTTTTTGGAGTCTTTATTGCTTATTATTTTATTCTTGAATTGTAAATTTTCACTGTTCCCTTATGTGCTTTTCGGAAATTTGCCTTTTGCACATTATTATATATACATATACCTAATACGTGTATATTGACAACGAGAAATAATTTTTCATTATCAAATGTTGTTTAATCTAATATAGCGATTCATTATACTCTTTTTTCCAAGTTATCAATCCTGCTATCTTGGGGGAATAAAGCGTAGGCGAATTCGATCTCAACAATTTTGGCTTAAATTTTATATATATATTAAAGAATTCACTAAATAAGTACAAATAACAAATTTCAAATCCATTAAATCAAATGGGCTGCTCGATTTCATAAAGTTAAATCATGAATCCGCCTCAACTTGTTATACTGACATTACTTTAATTTTCATTAGCTTTTAACTTGTCTTATAGTATAGAAGTTCTTTTACCTGTTAGACCGTTTAGTGTAAGATTTCGGGCAAACGGCACAAATAGCCACTAAAAGCTGTGGCTTTTATTTTAAAGCCACTGTTTTCAATGTATTTAGACTTTAGCCACTCCTTTTAAAAAACTTATACCTGACTGGACGAAAATACCCTTCTGGTATAACTTATACCTACGCTATCAACACAAGCAGCAGTTACACAAAGAGAAGAAGCGAGCAACAGCAGCAGCGGCGATCAACTGAGGACGAACCACCATTTCTCTTCCCGATTTCAAAAATTCAGCAATCTAATCCAAAAAAACAACATAGATAAACAGTAAGTTGTAATTTCATGTGTTTCTATCAATTTTTATTTCGCTATAGTTATACTTTTTTAGATCTGTATTGATTTGATTATCTATTAGATAAGAATTTGATTTTTTTTTGAATTTCTGGATTGATAAATTTATAGACACCTCCTCCTATGATAGTTCTGTATTCCGGACATAGTATCTTCATTTTGGAAATTGAATTCAAAAAAATAAGAACACTATGTCCTTAACTTTGATTCTACTGGCCTCATTTTGCAAATTGAATAAAAAAAACTTAAGGACAAAATGTCCTTCACTTTGTTGTTGTTCTTCTGTATACAAAGTCCTGTAGCTTGAGTTTCAAATTGTATGTTTTAATTTCTGGTTCAAATGTTAAGGACTGACAGTCCTTAACTCTTAAATACATGTTTAAATGTTAAGAACTAGCAGTCCTTAACTTTTAATTCCATGTTTAAATGTTAAAAGACAGGCAGTCCTTAGCTTTTAATTTCTGGTTCAAAAGTTAAGGACTGGTAGTCCTTAACTTTTAATTCCATGTTTAAAACTTAAGGACTGACAGTCCTTAACTTTTAATTCCATGTTTAAAACTTAAGGACTGGCAGTCCTTAACATTTAATTCCATGTTTAAATGTTAAGGACTGAGAGTTCTTAACTTTAATTACATGTTTAAATGTTAAAGGACTGGCAGTTCTTAACTTTAATTACATATTTAAATGTTAAGGACTGACAGTCCTTAACTTTAATTACATGTTTAAATGTTAAGGACAAACAGTCCTTATCTTGGTCTTGCACTTACAGTACACCTGTTCTTAATTCTACAAGGATTGCTTTATAATGTATGTCCTTTGTTTCCCATTCTCTTGACTTGTAGGATGGAAACAATATGCATAATAGTTGCTTTTAATGGTATATGGACTGAAGACTATAAATATCTTGATCATCAAACAAAGCTTTTCCTAGCACCTGAGTCAATTCAGTTTGAAGATTTCGTTAAACAGATTTTTGAGCTTATTGAATTGGATAGAGAAAAGTTTGAAATAGTGATATGGTTTGATATCAACCTTGGAACAAGCAAAGGAATGCTTGTATCCAAAGATTTAGATCTTCACACATGTATAGAGTTGCTAAAAACTCATTCACTCTTCAAGAGCTGTCGTTTCATAGTTGATATTTCGGAAAGAGTTTTTGCATCAACAAGCAATGAACATGCCAACACAAAAACTCAACATGACAATCAAGAGCGATGCCAACAGATAGTTGAAGTAGATATGGTTGAAGCTCAACCATTAAATGAAGAGGTGCATCAAACATTTGATTCTATTCAAGTAGAAGGACAAAGTATTATAGAGAATGACAACGAACAAGCTTTGGGTATTCAAGTCTTAGAGAGTACACCGGTAATCGAAGTAGTTGCTGACAAAACCTGCACTCAAATACCTAAACGAAGATCAAATTTGAAACAAAAAGAATCCCCAACTACGATATTAAGAGAAAATGCTTCTTTGGATCAAATAAAAGTCGGATCAGTATTTGACAAGAAGAAGAGCATAATTAATTGTTTTTCTAATGTAGCAATCAAAGGACATTTTGAATTCAAAGTTGTTAGATCAAGCTCAACAAGATATTCGTTGACATGCAATGATGATAGGTGTTGTTGGTATGTGCGTGCTTTCAGAATTAAAGACTCAACATTATTCAAGATAGTAAAGCTTGAGAAAAATCATGACTGCTCTGTTAACACTAGGAAAGCAGATCAAAGGCATGCTACTTCAAAGTTGATTAGTGGTTACATTATCGATAATCTTCGGGACCCAAGATTTGAAGTTACACCAGCTTTTGTCATGACAGAGATGCAAAAATTGCATGGACTAGACATTGGATATCACAAGGCGTGGCGTGCTATTCAACATGCTTCCGCTTTAATAAGAGGAAGTCCCGAAGAAAATTATGAATTATTGTGTTCATACTTGTATATGATGACAAGTAAAAACCCGGGAACTTATACTAACATAAAGATAGACGACAACAACAGGTAAACAATTTAGGACATGCTGTCTTTAGCCTTGTTAACTTTTGAGTTATAACCAGAAGTTGAGGACTGCCTATCCTTAAGTTTTGAACTTGTAATTAAAAGTTAAGGACTTCCAGTCCTTAAGTTTTGAACTTTGAAATAAAAGTTAAGGACAGCATGTCCTTAACTTTATAACTTGTAAATGTAAGTTAAGGACTAACAGTCCTAAACTTCGGGTATTTTAACCTTGTTTTATATTGTATTTTCAGGTTTCTTTATATGTTTTACGCATATGGATCATCGATAGCTGGTTGGAATCATTGTAGACCAGTGATTGCTATTGATGTGACTTTTTTGAAGTCAAAATATCGTGGTGTTTTAATGATTTCAGTTTCAAAAGATGCAAATAACCAAATTTTCCCATTAGCCTTTGGAATAGCAGAATCTGAAAACAACAATTCCTATGAGTAGTACTTTAGTCAGCTTCGCAATGCAATTGGGAGCCGTGAGAATTTGATTTTTTTATCAGACAGGTATCAAGCTATTGCAAATGGCATTGTAAAGGTATATCCTGAAAGCCATCATGGGATTTGCATCTATCATTTGGAGCAGAACCTAAAGCGAAGAAAGGTGAAAAGTGAGGTCATAAAACTTTTCCAAAGTGCTGCAAGAGTATACAAGCGTAAAGAATTTGACATATACATATCAGATATTGCAAATGTAGATAAGAAAACTTATGACTACTTGATGGAAGAACCACCAGAAAGATGGGCACGTTCTTGTAGTCCACAACGAAGATATGACATGCTCACAACAAACATAGTTGAGTCGATGAATTCAGTGCTATTAGAAGCAAGGGAGCTGCCTATACTAAGAATGATGGATTTCATTCAAGTGAAGCTACAACATTGGTTTTATGAAAGAAGAAATAAAGCAGAAGGAACATTTTATGATGTTTCTTGTTGGGTAGAGGAGGAATTGAAGAACAGAATAGATTTAGCATTTACTTTGAACGTAAGTATTATATTTTATGTTTATATTATGATTTTGACATTTTTTAACATAATGTACTCACTTATAATTTTTCAACATTGAAGGTCTTCCCTGTTGATTCATGGCGTTATAGAGTTGAAGAAGAAGGAATAACTTTCTTGGTGGACTTAAACAAAAGAACATGTGATTGTTTTCAATTTCAACTTGATGAATTACCATGCATACATGCAATTGCAACTATCGAGAAGAGAAACATCAAGAAGTCTGACTTTTGTTCGCACTGGTACTTAAAGGAATCTTGGTTGAAAACATATGAAAGACAAATACATCCTGTAGGACATACTGATTCATGGATTGTACCAGAGAGTGTTAAGTCACAAATTGTTAAACCTCCAGATTTCAAAGTGCCACCAGGTAGAAGGCAAAAGAAAAGGCATATTCCTGCTACCGAGCCATCAAAAATAACATTCAAATGTGGTCGTTGCAGAAGAATTGGTCATAATAGAACAACTTGTATATATTCTCCGGCACTCCATCCATTTTCAAGAAAGCATAGAGAAGAGTAGAAATATACACTTATGTTTATCGACTCTTTTAAGTTTTTGCTATAGATTGTATTCATTATTATTCTAATTTGAGCGGATGCCTAGATTTTCAATATTTATATCTTGTTACGTTCTTTTAATTTCTTTTGAGTTCAACAATTAAAAGTTATTAACAGGAGTCAGTAAGTTCAACTTGCAATTTTGAAAACGTAATGACTGTCTGTCCTTAACTTTGAATTTCAAGTTCAAAAGTTAAGGACATGAGGTCCTTAAGTTATAGTCTCATGTTAAAAACTTAAGGACTGTCTGTCCTTAACTTTGAATTTTAAGTTCAAACGTTAAGGACATGAGGTCCTTAAGTTATAGTCCCATATTAAAAACGTAATGACTGTCTGTCCTTAACTTTGAATTTCAAGTTCAAAAGTTAAGGACATGAGGTCCTTAAGTTATAGTCCCATGTTAAAAACTTAAGGACTGTCTATCCTTAACTTTGAATTTCAAGTTCAAAAGTTAAAGGATATGAGGTCCTTAAGTTATAGTCCCATGTTAAAAACTTGAGGACTGTTTGTCATTAACTACAGGAGTCCTTAAGTTTGAAATACAAGTTAAAAACTTAAGGACTGTCTGTCCTTAACTTTAAATTTTAAGTTCAAACGTTAAGGACATGAGGTCCTTAAGTTATAGTCCCATGTTAAAAACTTGAGGACTGTCTGTCCTTAACTTTGAATTTTAAGTTCAAACGTTAAGGACATAGGTCCTTAAGTTATAGTCCCATGTTAAAAACTTGAGGACTGTTTGTCATTAACTACAGGAGTCCTTAAGTTTGAAATACAAGTTCAAAAGTTAAGGACATGAGGTCCTTAAGTTATAGTCCCATGTTCAAAACTTAAGGACTGTCGGTCCTTAACTTTGAATTTCAACTTCAAAAGTTAAGGACATTTGGTCATTAACTTTGAATTTGAAGTTCACTTACACTTAGTCATGAACAAATACTAACAAACTCAATGGACAAATCAACAGTTGAGAGAAACAACAAAATAAATAACAAAATGCCTTGACATAACTTTTGAAATTGTAATTTTGCATAGTTGTTACAAAAAATTACGCTATGCCAACAAAACAAAATATAAGTGCCTTTTCACAAATTTACAGAATATTTCAGAACTATCCTAAACTGGCATAATTCAGATGTCACCTTTACAACAATTTTATACAAAAATAACACCTCAATTTCTTTACAACTCCTTTGGACAGAATGTTTCATTTTCACTCTCATAATCATCACCAACATTTTCTGGTGGAGTATCATAACCAGAATTTCTTTTCCATTCACCATGTGCCCAAAGATTTGCAGCAAGTTCTTTTCGAAAGTTTTTATGTCTTCGGGTTGGAATTGTTGCACGTCCTTTCCAATCATCAGCAACTCGGCAAATTTGATCAGGAATGCACCACAATCAGTCCTAAGAGAAATGTAAGATATGCAGTGAATTAAACAATAAATCTTAAGTACATATAAATAATATAACAAATAATAACACGTACGATCCAGTTTGGTGTGGTGATCTTTGCCACTGTATATCAAATTTATTGAAGACATTCCCAAAAGACTTGTGATTTTTGTCAAACTGTGAGAACTTTAGCAAATGGGGGATCATGCGTGCATACATTTGCATGTAGTTCATTCCTGCTTCATATGACTCACTGTATATGGAATCATATACATCAATCTTTTTTTGATTCAAGTCCAATACTCCCAACAAAAAGTGTGTCACAGCTTCATCATCTTCTGAAGGAAGCCGACATGGAAAAAAGATTTTGTCAACCTTAGTCCATGCAATTCCACATCTACGGCTGTCCCCCCATACATATGGTGTCAGAAATAACTGATTATCACCAGCACACCAAAACTCATCACTTGCATCTTCACTGAAATCTTTATACACAAGTGCCATATAATTATCAAAAAGAACATCAGTAGTTGTGCATCGAAAAGGATGATCGCGAGGGTGGTAGCATTCCTTCTTTCTCAGATAATAGAGAGCAATGTCAATATGCTTCACAAAAAGGCAAAAAATAAAACAAATCAATAACAAATCAGTCATAAAATAATGAAAAAATGATAAATTAATAATAGAAAAATAAATGCCTTGTGAATTATCTAACCTTATCATCAAGAACAAATTTGCTATCTGAAAGCTCAAGGAAAAACATTTTGCTACTGATTTTTTGATGATACAATTTGTATGGTTTTTTTCTCAAACTATTATCATCAGCATATAAATCAATTTGTCCCCTGAAAATTTTGAAAATGTCAAGTTAGAATTTTGAAAACTTTAATCTATAACTTAAGGACTAAGTGTCCTTAGCTTTTGAATTTGATACTCAAACTTAAGGATTGCATGTCCTTAGCTTATGAATTTTAAATTCAAACTTAAGGACAAGAAGTCCTTAAGTTTTAAACTTGAATCTATAAGTTAAGGACAGTTAGTCCTAAAATTAGTCTTACAATCACAAAAGTTAAGGATGTAGTGAAACACATTAAGAGACTTAGTCTTTTTTGCGACCTCTCCTTTTCTCCTTGCCCAACCACACAATGAATTTCTTCACTAATTTTTCATCTTCTTTGGCATAATGAAAAATACACCTATGAGTATAGGTTGATTTTATCCAACCTGAACTCTTCAGAGTATTTTGATTGTCTGCCTTGGAACTTACTGCTTTTCCTTCCTTATCAAAGGAGATTTCAACTGCTAGCTTAACTTCTTGTTCCTTTTACCTCGACCAAGTTCTTCTTCAACATTTCCTTCACCCTCCATAGTCAAAGTCGCATCAATGTCCATTTGTATACTTGGAGGAGTAGGAGTAAGAAGAGAAAAAGACGGACTATCATAACCAATACTGTCTCTCTTTCTTTTCCTTGTATATTGGTTAAGATCGTCATCATTGGTGTCCTCTTTGTTTTCCTCTGCTGGCGACACTATATATATATATATATTCATATTAGTTTTCTGCAACATGTCAAATGAAGAGACAAAATATACACACACATTCATATTAGTTTTCTGCAACAGGTCAAATGAAGAGACAAAATTTCAATTGTACATATAATAATTAGGGCACAATCAGTACCTGTCTTCTCCGCAGTACCTTCTTGTGTTTTTTCAAGAGACAACTCAGCTAAAATATTGCGTGCAACATTTTCTTTTTCTTGCAATTCCACATTTTCTTTATCTTGCAGTTGTTCACCATGATCTTTAGATGCTTGTTGACAAGATTCTGCAAAAATATTTACAACAGCTAACATGTTAATAATCTTTAATTAAAACAAACATATATAAAATTAAAAAAGCACTGCCTAACCATTTGCAATATCCAAGATCATTCCAGCTACATCATCATCATCACATGTTGCATCTACAGATTTGGAACCAATCTCACTTCTGCCTATGTCTTGAGATTGTAGTCCTGTTTTCTCTTGATACTGCACTCCAGCTTCTTCGCTTGTTGCTTCAAAAGATACAATATATAATGAAATAAAGATACAATATATAATAAATTTTTTATCTAACCCTTGACTGGCACAAGTTTGAACTCCAAATTTTTCTTTGTATGACAGCGGTGTAGAGAGATCATACGTTCCTTCTAAGCATTTGCATACAATCTCGCTGATACTTGTCCCCAATGGACTTGTTAAATCCTCCTGTGATTGCAATCCACAAACTCTACAAATTTTCTCCGGCACTCCACAAACTGCTGCATGCACATGCATAGTTTATATGTATTAATCTATTGAATATACATTTCAACGAAAATCAAAATCAAAATCTATAACTAACCTTTCCCAATATCAGTAACATTTTCAGTTTCATCATCTAGATGTGCATCTCTAAATTCTCTTTCATACTGACCCTATGCATGCACATCCATATAATCACGTTCAACACCACCTGCATCTTGGTTGAATATGCCAGTACGCTCAGTAGCACGACAATGATCATCAACTCCATATTTTCTAATTGGAACACTAGATTCTCTATCTGTGTTCATCTGATCAGCTTTCCCAAACATGTTCATCAAAGTATCAAGCTTTGATCCTAGAGTTTTCTTTAAATCCTGAGAAAGCAACTAAGTTACAAAGAGAAGGACATGTTTAAAACTTAAGGACAGGCAGTCCTTAAGTTTGAACTTAAAGTTCAAAACTTAAGGAAATGCAATCCTTAAGTTTGAACTCCAAGTTCAAAAGTTAAGGACAAGAAGTCCTTAACTTTGAATTCCAAGTTCAAAACTTAAGGACATGATGTCCTTAAGTTTCATTTCAAAGTTCAAAAGTTAAGGACAAGAAGTCTTTATCTTTCAATTCCAAGTTCAAAATTTAAGGACACAAAATCCTAAAGTTGGACTAACTGAAATTACCTTGATTTCGTTCTCAATCTTTTTTCTGATACAACAATTTTCTGATTAACTCTGGTAACTTCTGCTTGCAAATCCTTCTTAAAACTCTCTGATAATCTCTGAATCAAAAAACATAATATAAAAAAAAAGGTGTTCGTACGCAAGAAATAATCAAATTAAAAACTAATACTATTCAAAGGCAGAAACACATACTCTAACAATTTCCTTAAGTACGCCTTCTTCAAATTGTGTGGAAGATGACCTTGAGCCTCGATCTTGTGAAACTGGCTCTTCCACACAAAGAGGCTCTGTATCTTCTTCTTCCACGGGAATAAAGGGTGACACTTCAATCAACTTAAACACCTATTATATAAGAAAAACTAAACATAAGTATACATAACTAAAACAAATAAACAAAAAAAGAGATAGTAATTACATTAACTTACTTTTTTATTATGGAAATATTTTCTACAAAGAGCATCAAATTGTGGAGACTTCATTTCAGAATAACATAACATTCGAGGATAACCAACTTCTTTGAAGTTCACAAATTGTTTCTCTTGGAAAATAGGAAGTACTTCCATAATCCAGACACAAAACGCAAAAGGAAAGCCAACTAAAGTGTAGCTATCAATATCTTTTTATTTCTTTTTCTCCTTCTGAACATCATTCTCATTTGATTTCAAGCAACTCTTCAATGATTTTAATAGCGTCTCATAAGCAAGAGATCCCCAGTTGAAGGAAGCGCAAAGTGCATCATCGTCAACAATTTTCATTATTTTCTCCGACACATTCCTATTTTTCCTCTTGCCCATCAAAACCGACTCAACAAAATAGAGTGTTGCCAACTTCAAAGCATCATCATCACTGCCAGCAAATGATGAATTTGTACCATGTGGGCGACTAGAAATAAAACTATACAAATCAACCAACTCAATTTTGTCCTTTCCAGGGAAATAGACTCTTAAAAGCCTATTCTCTTTCTCATTTAAACCTTTCATGTCAAGCGACGAATAAGACTTCAAACCAGTAATAATATGGAATGCATCACGAGTAAACTTAATATCGCGGTCAAATACCTTGAAGGTCATCGAATCAGGTTCATTACTAACAATTTCAGAAAGCAATACACAGTGCATAAGTTTACCCGAGAACTTCACACTTTGTAATCTGAAGAAGTTGCCAAAAATACTTTCCCTCAATTTCTTCCATTGGCTATTCGACAGAAAACTTTTAATTGTTTCCTTATATTGAAAATCTCCTTTCCAATATACCAGAAAATTACGCCAATCGTCAAAATCAAAAAAATGATCGCCTTCCATTATAACACTAGAAAAGAAGGAAAAACAAACAAAGATTAGGACTTAACTTAAAATTTCAAGTTTAAAAGTTAAGCAAATACAATCCTTAACTTTAAATTTTAAGTGCAAACGTTAAAGAAATACAGTCCTTAACTTATACTTTCAACTTCCAAAGTTAAGGACACTTAGTCCTTAACTTCAAGTTTCATGTGCAAAAGTTAAGGACAATAAGTCCTTAACTTTAAATTGTAAATGCAAAGGTTAAGGAAATACAGTCCTTAACTTATACTTTCAACATCCAAAGTTAAGGACACTTAGTCCTTAACTTCAAGTTTCATGTGCAAAAGTTAAGGACAATCAGTCCTTAACTTTAAATTGTAAGTGCATAGGTTAAGGAAATACAGTCCTTAACATATACTTTCAACATCCAAAGTTAAGGACACTTTGTCCTTAACTTCAAGTTTCATGTGCAAAAGTTAAGGACAATCAGTCCTTAACTTTGAATTCCAACTACAAAATTTAATGTCGTTTCTTCTTTACATTTAATGAACACAGTTAACTGAAAATTCATAATCAGTAAGCTTATGAATTTCTACGACTATTTTTATGAAATATACCTACATAATCAAATATATTGAATCAACCACAAACACATTTCAAATTTCACACACTAAAAATTTATCAAAAACAGAATCACACAAAATATACTACACTGAATCAACATATAATGCTAATTTTTGAAATTTCACACATACTTCACACGACATTGAACCAACTTACAAATAAAGAAAAACGAAGATGACGGAGAAGATGAAGGACAGAAGATGACAGAGAAGATGAAGATGAAGATGACGGAAGATGACGGAGAAGATGAAGGAGCAGAAGTTTAACTGAGATTGCAGTTTGCATACGAGGAAGATGAAGAAGCGCAGAACTCTGAACGAATGAAATAAGGGTTTTCGTCGATTTTGGGATTATACAAGAAATAGAGAAAGGGTAATTGTGTCTTTTCCCCCTTAGTAGTGGCTATTTTTGATAAACATTTTAAATAGTGGATAAAAATTAAATACACCCTTATTTAGTGGCTACTACACGCCATTTTCACTAAGATTTCTTGCGTTATCAGCATATTTTTATCATGGAATATAAAAGCCACTATGTAATGTACCAACAAAAAAGAGAGAATTAAAAAGAAAACTAATGAATTTGTTATTACATACATACAAATAAACTATTACAACACTGGCTATACATGAGAACATATTCTTATATGCCCAATAAATGTACTAGAAGATATGAAGAAAAGAAAAAAAAGTAAGAAGATTGGCTGTGGAGGAAGTCTTCTCTGATGTAGTTGCTAACTTCAAAATTGTGTACTCAAATCAGAAAATTGTGAAATAGTACTGCAGGAGGCATTTCACTATATTGCTATTTGGCATTCCTAGACCTGCAAAATTAGAACAAGATGATATCAGAACAATTAAAGAGCAGCCCGGTGCACTAAGCTCCCGTTATGCGTGGGGTTCGGAAAGGACCGGACCACAATGGTCTATTGTACGCAGTCTTACCTTGCATTTCTGCAATAGGCTGTTTCCACGGTTTAAACCCGTGACCTCCTTGATCACGGGATGTCAGAAAAATTATGAAGACAAAAAAACTTTGAATTTTCATTACCATATCAATTTAACTAGTCAAACAAAACCAACCTTGAATAAAGAATTTGGTCTTCCTTTACTACTGAAAGCGGATACCAAAAAGGCATTGCAGATCATTTTCAAAGTTTGGTAGCTGCTGTACTGCCTGCAATGAAACAGTTCCACTTCAGATACAAGAAAATGGGGCAAATCATAGACCTAGAATTTGAAACTAAACACATTTTTAATTACTTAATTATATTACATCTCAACACCCCCAAGTTTACTTTTGGTGTGGCGATAAGATTTGAACTCGGGACCTCTTGTCTGTTCTCATACCATATTAAATTGTGTAAGCACGAAAATACGCTTTAATTACTTAATCATATTATGTATCAATACAGAGTATAGGGTCGAAGAAATTACAGGAACATGTGAAGAATCAAGAAAAGCTTCTGGGAATGACATCAAACAATCTTCTCTTCTTTGTGGTAACATTGTGGCAACACCAATACTGCTTCCTTGTTGTTGTTGAAAAAGGTTGTTTTGTAAACATGCTGGATTTGCAAAATTGGCCATTTGAGATGGAAACTCCTTTGCAACTAAGTTATCAGTGTTCAAATTAGAAGCAGCAAGTTTCATAGAAAGAAATTCCACTTGTTTTTGAAGAGATTGAACATAATTGATTATTTCATCTAACATCCCTGCCTTGCCAATCACTTTGTTGCAACCTGGTACTAAATCTTGTAAGCATTTCATCTTCTTGCTTATTTTCTCCCTTCTTGCCTGCAAAATTAAGCATAAAACTTAGATTACAGAGGCGGACCTAGGATTTGAAGGTCAGAGATGTACTTTTGGATTAAACTAAAATCTATTTTTTATACTACTACTAATATATCACTATTTTCTAAAGACATATACATATATATATAATTTTTGCCAAACTTTATGGGTGATGGTGACACCTCTCAGTATACCATAGGTTTGCCTCTGGATTAAAATAAAAGGCAGCCCACTGCACCAAGCAACCAGCATTCTCACAGGGTCCGAGGAAGGGTCACACCCCTAGAAAATGTGATATAGATAGCTTACCCTGATGTATGTATTAGAGGCTGATTCCACGACAAATATACCGATAAAATAAAATAAGATTTTTTTACGCTATCAGTGAAAATAAGTTAAATCTATTACTTATGAAAAAGATGACAATTTTGTGGTAACACTTACTCTCTCAGCTAAGCTGTGGCTATCAGTAGCTTGACCGCGTCGTGCTCTGACATGAATATAATCAAGTTTTTTAACCTCTGAAATCTTGGAATTCTCCTTTGAATTGTTCCCTGAATTCTCCTTTTCACTTTTCACTGTGATCTCTGATTTCACTTTCCCTGCTTCTCCTTCAAGTTTTCTGGCTTTACAATCATCTTCCTCATAAAACTGCTAAATGAAATAAACAAACAAACGAGACCTTAGCTTTACATCTCCATTCATAAATATTCATATTTAAGTGAATTGTGCTCAAGCACAAATAACATTAAAGGAAACCTTTCTATGACAATCTTATTTGTTCTGAATTTTTTTGGTTGTTATATTAAGGTACAATTATATAGAACATATATTATAACATAACATGAAAATTGATTCCATAAAAGCTTGATTTTTATTGAATGATTATTATACAGTGATATTATAGAGAGGTTTGACTGTATAACATGGAAATTCGGGTCACAAACTACAGAGGCAAAAATGCTAGGTGGTTCCATTTCATCAGCCCAAGTTTAAGCAGGCAGATTTACCAAATAACCGTACTGGCGGGAGATAACATGTACAGTGAAACCTCTGGCGATACTGTTATAGAGAGGTCTGACTGTACTTACTTAGTGGAATAATTAAGGGATTTTTTCCTATCTATATCATATATGAAACCTTATTACTAAAAATGTGCATATTTCCATTATTACCCGCCATGTTTATATTTTTCCTACAAAATTTATACCATTCATTAAATACCCAATATTAAGAGCTGATTCCTTCCAAATTAGGAGCCTACAAATCTAGGATAAAAATTTGAATAGCTTATTCCTTCCAAATTAGGCGCCTAAAAATTTGAGACTAAATATTTTTTCATATTCACATTAGATTTGTTTCCTCCTTTTTCTGCAGGCTTCTCTTTCCTCATTTTTCACGTATTTCTGTTTCTCTAAGTATATACCAGTCTTCCCTTTCTAAAGCTCAGGGTCTTTTTGATTTGGTTCTCCTCTTTTTTCTTTTAGGAATGGCCGAGCATATTTAAATATGCAAGGCTCTGTTTTCGTCAACTGTTCGAAGGGAGGAGCTCTTGTTCTTGACGGGAGTGAGCTGATGCGCTTGGGTCAACAAATTTTCTACAAAAAATCTAACAAATAAACTACAAATCAGTTTTAAGTATGTATAAAGCAATATTGTTTTAATGGTATCTACAAATTACTATATTTATACTACAATTAAACTGCAATCTATATTGGAAAAAAATGTTGACTACAAAATTTTCTCCTAATCTACAAATTTTCTACAAAAAATCTACAAAGAAACTACAAATCAGTTTACGTATGTATAAAGCAGTATTGTTTTGAAGGGTATCTACAAAATTACTACATTTATAGTACAATTACACTACAATCTATGTTGAAAAAAAATGTTGACTACAAAATTTTCTCTTTATCAACAAAATTTCTACAAATAAACTATAAATCAATTTTTCCAGGATTGATGAAGAACAAAACAGTAGAAGATGCAGAAGATGGGCCACCGGAGTTGCTCTTTATTCATGGTGGCCATACAAGTAAAATTTCTGACTTATCATGGAACCCATGTGAAGACTGAGTCGTCGCTAGTGTTGCTGAAGACAATATAGTACAAATCTGGCAGATGGCGGAAAACATCTACCACGATGAAGATGATATACTCAATGAGTCTCATCTCTGTATTTTTTGAGAAGAAGAAAGAAGGGAGAAGAGAAAGAAATGGGAGGGGGAAAAGGAATATGGTCAGATCTTAGGAATTAAGGGGAGAGACAAACGTGAGATATATGGATACCTTTAATTAAGGAGTAAAAACTGCTCATTAATTAGACCCTTAAGTATGGTATAGGATTGGTAATTTGGTATACGAGTTTGTAATTAAATCAAACCTTAAACATTAAGGGTAATAAGGTTTCATATATGGTATAGATAGGTAAAAATCCCAATAATTAAAGTGTGTGCAGACTAGCTCGGACACAACCGTTAGTTAAAAGCAATAAAAAGCATAATTTACAAACCTCTGTTTTTCTCTTCTTGGTTGAAGTTCTTGTAATTGATGAATTTGAAAGTGTAGATAAAGATTGACGAGCCAATTCCAGAGAATTATTGGTAAAATTAGAGCCTGCCCAATTTTTTTGCTCACTTCCAAACATGTTCAAGCTAGGTGAATTCCCGTCCATTTGTGGATCAATCTTGCTGGGAAAATTCTGAACTTGATTGCAGTCCATTTTATGTTCACTAATTAAACTGTTGAGTTGAGCAAGATTTTGATTTGGTAAAGAAGAAAGCTGCTGGTGACACTGGTACAGACGTTCAAAAATAGCTCTTTGCCTTTCAAGAATTCTCATTTCCTCGCAGCCTAACATGTTGGAAATGCTATTTTTGTCGATGTGAACTTTGTATGAGTAGAAATCTTAGCTTGTGGTCCTCAGCTCGTCTGGTTTATGAACGTTGAAAAGATGGAGAGGAGATTTATATAGATCAAGATAAAGGTAGAAGCGGATCCAGAATTGATACTTGAGGGGTCAATCTTTAAGGTTCATTATCACAAGGGTAATATATTTTTATAATTATGGGTTTAAAATTTACTTTATTTCTTTTATTTTATATAATAGTGTTTGACTGAGCAAAGAGTTTAAACAATAAAGACTTTTGGCACATATAAGTGCCCTTAGATTGTGTGGTATTAAATAGCCGCGATATTTGGATGGTCATAACGACATATTACTAACAGCTTGTTTGGATGGTTGTTACGTATCGTTTCATAATACGTCGTATCGTATTATATTGTCTGTATCGTTTGATGAATACAATGTTTGGATAGATTATATTGTTTGCCGTCGTTTTATGATATCACGCACCAGCAATATGAAGAATAGACTTGCAATATTATAAAGAAAAGTTGTGATAGGGAGTAAAATTATTATATAAAAACGTAGTGAAAATAAAAAATAAAATTATTTAATAATAAGATAAGATAAGGTAACGACACATTTCACACCAAATCGGTAGTTACATAAAGTGACACATTTCATCGTTACGTTACGACGGATTTAATAGCACGATACAATAAAATTTAAATAACAATCAAAACAAATATCGTATTTAATGTAACAATACGATACAATACATTAGGTAACAACCATCCAAACAAGCTGTAAAGCTAAAGTGGGAAGTTTAAAGTTAAAAATTCTTAAATATAATAAGGTACTTTCCTTTTTTAACAAATTAAAAATAAAAAATTGTCATAGAAAACTGTTTTTTCAAATAAATCGCCGGCATTCTTCCCTCCAAGAGTTTCCCACCTTGCTCTTGGGGAGACTCGAATTCACAATCTCTTGGTTGAAAGTGGAGGTTGCTTACCATCAGAGCAACCCCTCTTGTCTAATATATATAGTAATATTTATTAATATTTGAATAATTTTTTCATCCGCCTTTGGATAAAGGGACTGCGACAGAGAGAGAAGGGAAGTGGGGGCTGCGGGCAGGGGGGTGGCCATCAAATCGAAGTAAATCAAGAATGTGCTGATAAGGAAAAAGAATGGTGGGGCTGAACGAGTGGACATCCAACTCCTCCCTTATACCAAAAGCCATTATATATTAATTATAAGAAAAAAATTCAGATACATTTATCTATAATTTCAGTAGACGATGGAGTAGTTAGTTAGTATGTCTATCTCCATGTCTTCAATATATTTGAAGAGAATTTTATCATACAAATCATTTTTGCATGAAATCACATTATGCATAATATTTTAAAGAAATCTATGTCACTTATTATAACGTGATTATAAGAAATCGGAATGAATCATTCGATGTTACGTTCCTTCTTTTTTCCATTCACTAATTTTCAGTGAACAACATGATCTTGACTTATTATTTGTCAGCTCTCTTTCTAACGAGGAAATGCCTTTGAATGGTCAGATCGTCGACATCCACCATATATAGGCTCGACAAGTTATATCCTCCTCCTATATCAAAAGACAGTAGATTCAAAAACTAGGAGGATATAACTTGTTCTCTTCGGAGACAATAGATTCTTTCTTAAACATCCAAAGAAACTCGCGGTCGCTACCCTTTTGGTCTGCATTGAATAACCTGCTCACTGTGCACAGTGGCGAATTCACATTGTTCCTTGTGGGTGTTCAAGCACCCATTATTTTTTACCAGATTTAGTAAATTTATTTAGGCAATTATAAAAATATTTAGATAAATATTAAGCAAGCACCCACAATTAAACTTCTTTTCCTCTTCTTTTAGAATTTTTATCGGCAAGCACCCATGACTTTAAAATTCTGGATCCGCCACTGACTGTGCAATAGCTATACAGGATATGTAAACTGCACAGGGAAACGTCCTCTGACTAAGGAGGTTGCTGGTGAAAGAAATCGATCCCAGATCTCCCGTTTGAAAAACGAATGCAGCCAACCCTTGCGGACAAATGGGATTTAATTTCTGATATTATCCAAACTTTTTCATTCGCATAATTTACAAATTGGACTACCTCTGTTCTGTCTCTGCATGGATAACAAGAATGAAACAGGTATGCTTGGCATCCGTATAGCAGGTTGTCAGCATCAGAAAGTAAACAAAAATTGAAAAGACTCTAAATTTCACATGCAGTGTTGTGTTTATGTGTGAGAGAGACAGAGATTTTTCGGAGATTAAAAATAACTACTATTCCCTCAAAGTGTAGCTTTTATACATTAATAATGTCAAAAAACAAAATTACACTATAGGTCTTTTAAAAATTAACTGAAATTGCCCATAATATGTTGATCTACTATTTACCTAAAGAATAAGACAAACAACTTGGTTACGACAAGTTAAATTACATTGATTGTTGTAAAAACTACACTGTCAATCAGATAATTATATGTTGATGAAATTTACATATTGTATACATAAGAAATCGGGAAATATTGGAGCAATGATAAAGTTGTATCCGTGTGAGTTATAGGTCACGGGTTCAAACCGTGGAAGCAGCCATTAATACTTGCATTAGGGTACGCTCAGAGGCGGATGTAGCTCACAAGCTACGGGTTCAACTAAACCCATAACTTTAATATGCGGCTTAAATATATATGTAAAGGAATCATCAAAATCTCAATAAATATTACATTTTAAACCCATAATTTTTATTGTGCAATAGGTTCAATGCTAAGAACATAAAGATGGACCCATCAAATTAAAATACTAAATCCGTCTCTGGATACGTTGTCTACATTATACATTTTGGGATGCAACACTTCCCCAGATTCTGATTCACGGAATACTTTGTCCACCGTGATGTCCTTTACACATAAGACTTTAAGTGCACAAGAACTAACTTGCATAAAGGGGAGCTCGGTGCACTAAGCTCCCGCTATGCGTAGGGTTCGGGGAAGGACCGAACCACAAGGGTCTTTTATACGCAGTCTTATCCTGCATTTCTGCAATAGGTTGTTTCCACGGCTTGAACATGTGACCTCCTGACCACATGACAACAATTTTATCAATTACGTCAAGACTCCCCTTGTGGAATAATAGATTGATAGATGCTACAAATATTATCAAAAAGAGAGAAGAATTGAGGTTTGAGATAAGGAGGGATAAGCCAAAAACTGAAACTTCCTTATCAATATCACTGGAAATTGATGATAAATTTTGTTACCTTCTCTGTAAGTTTCCTATAACAGACTTAAAAAGACAAATTAAATGGCAGCTACAGACAAGCTTAGCCAAGAGTCGTTTCCCGTTTGTTGACTCAGACAACTCATAAGTCATAACAAACACTACTTCAGTAAATATCTCAAACAGACAACAGCCGTGAGACTAGATAGCAAAAATAAGAAAAGAAAAAAAAATTCAAATGAAAAATTACTAGTAGTAAGTTTCAGTATTAAAAAGCTCAACCAGAATGATTTAAGTATAAGAATAGCATAGATTATGGTCCATTCTTGATTGAAATTTGGGTTATGAAAAAGGTAAAGTAGCTGAGATTTGAGAACATCTTCCCCCCCCTAATCAAGAGTACTCCTTAATTAATGTCATTATTAATTAGTACTTGTTATGATAAAAATCAAAATATGGTGGATGTCTACTCTTTCTCCATGATCTTTCTCTCAAATGGTTAATGACATATTCAATGACATATTTTCTATGTTCAATGACATATTCCATGACATATTTTCTTCACTTTTCATGCCTATATAAAGGTCTTGTAATAGATAGGAAAATACACACAATTTGAAGAAGAAAATCTCTTCCTTCTCTCTATCTCAATTTCCTGTTCATGTTTTACTAAATTGCTTTTATTTCCTTGTTCCATATTGCTACTTTGAGTTATATTTCATAACACGTTATCAGCACGAGTCTCTCTAACTAATTGTATATATATATCTACAAAAAAATTTCTACATCCGGAAAGATTACAATTAGAAGCCATACATATCATCACATGGTTAAATGTAAAGAGAAACTACATATGGTAAGTAATGAAATGTAAGAAGGTATGATTATCTTATACTTGTCATTCCTTTAAAATCTCATATGCACACAACTTCGTACTACACTTGTATTGCATAAGCACATATTAATATTACATCTTTTATATCACATGAATGGAATAAAATTTTCGAAGTTCTATATGTGAAAATCATAGTAGCAGTTAATTGTTGATATGATGCATGTCATGGTAACCAAGGATATTTTATATAAATTGTCCTATGCATATTTATGTGTTAACTATCTTCAATTTGTCCTGCCGCTTTAAACATTTTCTTTTACTTGGATGAATATTTTTTTCCTTTTGGATTTTTACACTTGCATATAGTACCAAAAAAAAAGGAATAAAAAATAAAAATTGGTCATACTGATTAAAAGCATAAATCATCTTGAAGAAAATAAGAAATATTTTACATCTTTATCTAGGTTGATTAATTAGTACTTCTATGATATTTGGAAAACAAACCAGCTATTTGAAAGTATACTTCATAATTTATGGTCGTATCATTTGAAAGCAAACAATGATTAGTATGATTACTAAAAGAGGTATTTTTGAGTATCCATGACCTACTTGATGCTTGCTACTGACTTACTATTTTTAAGTATTTTATATGAATGATGCACAAGCTACAACTGGTAAGTTGTTACCTATAATGTCACTTTTCAGGTAATATAAATGCTGAATTTATGTATTAGTACTATATATGTGTTGTTACCTATATGATGTACTTTTGATAAATTTATTCACTAATTGCTTGGTTGAATTGAATGAAGGAAAGTCATGGCGTTAAATCAAATCCAATAGGTAGAATATACCCCGAAAACAACAATATTTTTGAGAGAAACTCAATAAATATTATGACAATGATTTTATGATCCTTTTAAACTCTAATAGAATTTAGAAGAAATATTCTGACTACAAACGATTGTATTTCATATAAATGCTACAAATAATTAATAAAGCTTTACGCTGATTTGAGATTTGTACACTTATTTAAGAAAGCAAATTTGATTTGCTAAGTTGCAAATTAGTTGTGTATAACTTTCTTGGCATCTGATTGAAATTAAGGCTTGAGAATTAATCTCAATATTATTTAGCCTATTATGCCATTGATTGAGGGTAAGACACCGGAATCAAGTCATGATGCTCCATAATGATAAGAATTGGGTTTGAGTCCCAATTTATTATGGCCTAACATGTCTTTATATTGGTAAGACATTAGGTTTGAGTCCCAATGTACCATATTGATGATATAATGATGACTAAAGAAAAATAATATATTTTTCATGAAAAGGCATGAAAATTGTCCCACTTGATTTGCTCCATTCTTGAAGTGAATGTGATAGCAGTGCATAATAAGTTTCAATGAAGACAAGTGATTGAACAATAAACGTGGACGTTCCAAATATCAAAATAATAATAATAATCACTATGATTATAAAAGGAGAACAATAAAAGTTCTCAAAATAGTCCTTCAAAATGTGAAGACAATGCTTACCATCAAATTGGTATAATAAAGCACATCGCTGATTATGATCCATTCCTTGAAGAGAATGTGACTTGTGATAAGCATTGAGAATGCAAACCCATTCCTAAAGTTGAATGTGGCAATATATGATAAAAGCAATGGATAAAGACATGCAATTCATGATTATATGAATAACACACAACTCACCTCTAAGGGAGGTTTGAGTAAAATAAAAAGAATAAATATTATTGTGTGGTTACATGAATATGTCATTGGTCGCGTACATGTGATACGCTAAATATTATTTTATCATGCCTTATAAAAGTTATTAAAGACAAAATTAAAGCAAGAAATAATTTTGCTTTTGATGATTTTGACCATGATAATTTATTATGATATAATTTTATTCGTGAAGGAGACATTTACCATATGAATGGTATGATAAAAGATCTTGTAGTACAAAAGTTGTTAAGAACTCTGGAAAAACTAATTTGTTACTACCCGGATGAATAAACTTATTCATGACATTGATATTATAAAGTCTAAAAAAAAATTGAGTTTCAAATATATAAGTCAAAGTGATCGGCATATTGAGACTATAAATGAAAGGAAGATTGAATATCTTCATATTTCTATAATCATACCGGGTAAATATGAAAGGTTACCCGATCTTCTTTCTATTTGTACTACACAAATATAAGCATGATGCTGGAATCATATGCCACAAGTAAACTAGAGGTTTACTAAAACAAATATTAATTGGCATGACCGGTTGACCATCTCGGTTCAATTATGATGCGAAAAATTAATTAAGAATTACATTGACATATATTGAAGAATAGAATATTCTTCAAGAATTCTCTTGTGTTGTTTATTCTCATGATATACTAGTTAAAGGTTGGGATTAAATCCCTTGATTTCTGGAAGGAATAAAAGGTGATATATTTATGGGCCCAGTCACCTGCCATGTGGACCGTTTACTATTATATGATTTTAATAGATGCATATATTTTATGGTCACATGTGCATTTGTTATCAACTTGCAGTTTGGTTTTTGCAAGATTGCTTGCTCAAATTATTAGAGCACAATTCCAGAATATAAATTATGATGATTTATCTTGATAATACTAGTTTAAATCCAAGTTGATTTAGCAGAAATTGTATGCCTCCAATTATAGCTAAATCATTGGTTATGAGAACAAAACTCCAAAAAAATGAAATTTGGTATGAGATTTATTATTTAATATACAACAACACTTGTACGCATCTAGCCAAGTTATAAAAAAATTTCCCTATCACAATCGGTTCAGGGTCAGGAACCAAATAATTTCTATATAGAAATATGGATGTGCTATATGAATTAATTATGCCACCAAAATGCACAAAGATGAGTTCCCAAAGATGGTTGGGAAATGTGTTGGTGATTCCAACATTAGGGGGAGAAAATGGGCAGCTGAGAAAGTGATACGTGAAATGAATTATTATGAATACATATAGATCCTCACACAAGAAAATATAAACTTGAAGTTCAAGTGATAATTCATTTACAAATTATTGCCAGACGCATTTGCTGACCCAAAGCTAAATGTCATATTTCAGCTGTTAATGCTCCAAATAGAATAAAGTCCATGAGGGACAGAGTCTATGGCACACATGAAGTGTAACAGACCAATAGGTTCCAAAGATAAAACTCCTTGAAGAAGGAGAGGGGCAAATATTCAAAATGGTTATAATAAGGAGGCAAGTGCCCTAGAAGAGCACCACGACATAACACTTCATAAGACCTCATGGGAGAGGCTCAGGTACCTGAAAATAATGAAATAAAGAGATCTCAATAAGTTATGTCTTTATTGGGTAATAATGGAACCGACATAAAATGATTGTCGACAATATTGTTAATATAATGTAGCGCTCAATATGATTAATATTGACGAGGATCTTGAGATCAAATCTATCATGAAATTTGGACGGATAAAAGATTGGCCAAATAAAAAATACGCAATGAAATTGACTTCACTTGAAAAATGTGAAGTCGGACGGATAGTCCAACACCTGAAAGTATAAAGTCAATTGAGGTATAAATGTGTTCTTGTGCGAAAGGTTCAAGTCGATAGACATACAGACGACTTGTGGCACAAGAAATTAGTAAATATCCTCACATTGATTATATGGAGACATGTTCTCTTATAGTGGATATAGTCACTTCAGGTTTTAATCTGGCAATATATGAAAAACTTGATATGCGTATAGTGGATATCATTGAAAGATTTAAATTGTCTTGGAGCATATTAAGGTTTCCAAGAAATTTATTAAATAAAGCTTCAAAAATCCTTATACGGATTGAAACAATCAGGGCGCATGTGGTATAATCGCCCGAGAGAGTACTTGTTGAAAGAAGGGTATAAGAATAATTCAATTTGTACTTGTGTCCTTATAAAAGGATATGGATTTGAATTTGTTATAATCGCCATGTATGTTGATGATTCAAATATCATTAGAACTCCCGGAGAGCTTCCTAAAGCAGTAGACTATTTAAAGAAAGAATTTGAAATGAAAGATCTTGGAAAGACAAAATTTTGTCTTGGTCTACAAATTGAATATATGAAAGATAGAATTTTTGTCCTTCAATCAGCATACACTAAAAAGATTTTAAAGAGCTTCTATGTGGATAAAGCACATCCATTAAGTACCCCGATGGTTGCGAGATTACTCGATATAAATAAAGATCCACTCCGACCTCATGAAAATAATGAAGAGCTTCTTGGTCCTAAACTACCATATCTTAATGCAATTGGTGCGCTAATATATCTTGCTAACACTACAAGGCATGCCATAACTTTTTCAGTTAATGTCTTAACAAGATATAGCTCTGCTCAAGGAGAAATTGGAATAAAATCAAGCACATATTGCGTTATCTAAGGGGGATTACCGATGTGGGCTTATTTTATGGCAATGATTGCAATACCGATCTTGTTGGTTATGTCGATGTGGAGTATTTATCTGACACACACAAGGCTTGATCTCAAACATGTTATGTGTTTACATGTGTGGCACTGTCATATCTTGGCGATCGACTAAGCAATCAATCGTGGCTACTTCTTCTAATCATGCTGAGATAATTGCTATTCATGAAGCAAGTCGAGAATGTGTATGGTTGAGGTCTACTATACATCTTATTCGAGACAAATGTGGTTTGAAGTGTGATTGAAGCAGAGGTTCGATCAAATCTTTCAAAAAATGCTTCCCACGGAGTATTTGAACGGGCAAAAATCGCTCGTATCCGCTCACTTTATCTTTGCACGAAAACTCTTCGAGTTTCCGCACAAAGAGGGGCAGCTGTGAGCACGTGATTTTTGCCTTACGAAAACTACTCCAAAATAAATCAAAAAAAATAAAATAAATTTCTTTTACTGTGTAATTTTTGAATTTGCGTGGTGTTAAATACTTGTGTTATGTCCGTAAGTGTTTACTTTGTCATAATAAAATGAAAAAATAAAATAAAATACATATTGCATGCATATAGGATTTAATTATGCATTTAAAAGATAATTTAAATAAAATCACAAAAAATATGCAATAGTTCTATTTTAAATATTCCACTGTGTGATTGATGTCTTGTCTATGTGTTAAATAATTGTTATAGAGTAATTAATATATTTTTGAAGTTAAAATTGTTTTATAATTAAAATTAGAAATTTAAATTAGAAAAAATGAAAAAAAAATGTATATATATACAAAATCGGACCTGGATTAAAATCCAGGCCCAAATGAATTAATTCCCCCCCACAGCCCAATCCAGATGACCATGTCCGGTCCAATTCAGCTACGCCAAACGACGTCGTTTGGTGATCATTCATCAAGGGCCGTTAGATTAGATCAATTTAACGGCTGAGATACACTACCCTTACCCGTAACCCGTAACCCGACCCTTTGACCCAATCCAGGCCGACCCTGAACTTAGACCAAACGACGACATTTGGTTAAGTGGATTGATCTCAACCGTGCATGTTAATTGATCCAACGGATGAGATCAATCCACCCCACCCCTATATAAAGATCCAGACCCCTACCCCGGCCCCCCTAACTAAACCCCCCTCTCTACTGTTCATCATCACCTTCCTCAGACCCCCCTAACCCTAGCCGCCCTAGGATCCCACCGCCTGAAACCCGGCGGCATCAACGCCGCCGGTCACCAAAATAACACCCTAGAATCCCCTGAACATCCTCTACACAGATCCAACCTTAGTTTCCTTCGAATCAGACCCCAACTCTTCGAATATTAAATCGAAGGTGGGTCTGAAAACTCCAACCTTTCCAATGGCTTCCAAAATAACACCATAGTACCCCCTAGCATGCCTTGTTATGGATCTGAAGTTTGTTTGGCTCGAATCAGTTCCGAGCTTCTCGAATCTTCTTTTGAAGATTCGGACCAAACAAGAACAAACTCAGATCCGTTTTAAGCTGACACCAAATGACCCCTAGGCTACCCTCACCCTTGTATCATATTTGGTTCTCCTCGAATCGGACCAGAAATGGTTAAGTCCCAAATCGAACTTTCAAGAACCCTAAAAATACCAAACTTTTGGATTCTGTTCAGATTGAATAAAGATTGAGGTTTAATCGACCTTAGTCGAAGTATTTTCAGTGGAAAATACTTCGACTAAGGTCTGTTTGATTTCAAACAAAATCCGAAGCCGAGTTGAGTTCGAGTCTGATTAAAATTCAGAGGTACTTTTCTATTTCTGTTTGTATATTCTGTATGTATTTTTGTTTGTTTTAATAACTCGTTGATTTTTCATATTTTTGTTTTGATTAAATTCTGTCATCTTTGTCTCATGCCCGTCTATATGATCAAAATATGAAACTATTTTTGTTGGTTGTGATTATTCACAATGTAAGTAATCGACTCGACTAAGTTCGTCGATTAGTTATATTATGAATTCTCATTTATGATAATGCTAATTGAAACAGTCTGTTTTTATTGTTTTAGAATAATTATGGACAAATGTTATAAGTAATCAACTGATTAATACTCGTCAATTAAATCATGTTTGTTTGCGAATCAGTGAATTCAAATGTGTGTCGTATATATCATTTTCTGAACATGGCATTGTCAGTATACTAACAATGCCCCTGTGTTTGTTTAACTTTAGTCCAATGTTGAAATTCAGTTTGATTGCTATGTTAAATTCAGTATAATTGATTGTGATGTTAAGTTTGAATTCAAGTTTACAAGTGTTAGTTAAATACAATTGTACTAGGAATTTTATCCTAGGACTGGTTATAACTGTTAAAGCAGACTTTAAAATCTGTTTTGCAACATATTCTGATTTTAGTTTAAAGGCTGTAATTACAGAAGGATTTCAGGTTTATTTTGAAATGAAACAGTAGGGTAATGTGATAGTGTGATTTCAATGGAATGTTGGTTGGCTATAATTTAAGATACTAATGAGAAACAAGGGATAATGGGGCTGCTGATAAGAGCACTTAGTTTTAAATTATTCAAAAGCAGTTTTAATGGAAACTTTCTGATTTAAAAAAAAAAAGAAAGGGGTCCAAGAAGCACTTAAAAAGTATAGGACCAGCCCTGTATAAATACAGGAGCTGGACAGACTGAAAGGAGTCAGTTAGACAGAGAGAGAGAGCTTACAGACTGGAGAACAAATTTTGAAAGAGAGTTTAAGAAAAAATACACCTAGAGTGAGATAAAAGAGTAAATCAGCAGAAAAATCAGATTCCGAGAAGAAGAAACAGAAAAAAAAACCCAAAAGAGAGTATTCGCACACACGCACACAGTGAATCTGAAACGGATGTAGAAAAAGGAAAGAAAAACCCGAAACATATTTTTTCTGGAATCTGTCCGTGTTTATTTATTAATACTGTGTGGTTTAAATCTGAATTTTTTTATCTCCGTTACTATTGGTCTGGTTTCACGGGACTCGTTGATTGTGCTCAAAATCAGCTGCGTTATTTGGCATTTTCTGCCTGTTTTTGTTACTGCTGTAACTTACTTCTTCTACCTTCATTTCCAGGTACATATCCTTTTAAATTCTATGTTGGAAAGAGATTCAGTATGACAGATAAATGAAGCTTGAATTGTAATAATATCTTTATTCATTTGAGCTCTTTAATTAAAAATTCAGTTTTGTTTCTGGATCAAATAAGTGGTATATGTTGATAGGAAGACTGTAAGTTAAATGTCATTTCTTGAAATTTGTATAAGTGTTGTAATAGGGTTAATTTTGAAATTTTCATTAATAGAAGGTATAATTAAGATTGTCAAGATAGGAAACATGGCATAAAGTGGGCCATTATTTAAATTTTATGGTGTTGTTAGCTAAGTAAAGAGTAATGTAGAAATATCAAGAAAACTACATTACTAACTCTTGTTGTTAAATAAGGTGAAGATGGTACTGATGGTATATTTTATAAGATAATAGATGTATAAACGTTGGTGAAAGGTGATATGATATAGCTTGTTACGATGTTAAAACGTTATGAATGTTTACGACATACAGCTAGGCTGCATGTAAGGTAATTTTATTGAATTGGCTTGTATAATAATTCCTTTCCTATAAACTCGAATGCCTATCTACCTTCATAAAATAAATTAACCAAATAATTAGGCCTATTAGATTAAAAGCAAGTATATGAGAATGAAAAGAGATGTACAAGCATAAATTGCCACACTTTATATCAATGGTAATTAGAAATAGAATTTGCATTAAGTAAATAATGAAAATTCTTGGAAAATATTTCCTTCCTTTATGAATCATTCATTTTCAGTTTCATATGCAATTTATTCTTTGGCATATATATATATATGTCATATTTGTTTAAAAAATAGTATTAATCATATTTTTATTCTGTTCTTTGAATTTGAATAGTTGGAATGAATATAATTTATATTCGAAAATTATAATCGACGAGCAACCTTTAATAGATTGCGAATTCTTTTCAAAGAATTTATAGGCCTCTAAAATGGGAGTTTCTCATGATTTTCACATAAAAAAATATATGAATATAATAAACAATTTGTGGAAAATCCCTAAACCATTACAAATATTTTGCGCAATTAGGGATGCGTTCGCGTACCCTGATTATATTTTTAAAAAACAAATTCGGATTATGCGTACGCGCAATTTCGAGCGAATATTTAATAAAAGGATTTTTTCAAAGGCGTTAAATCAATTTCATAAAAAACCCAAGATGTGCGGTTCACTATTTAAGAAAAACAAATTTTTCTTGATTCGACACAAATTTCGAAAAAATGATTGTTTAATAAATACATTATCAAAAGTTATCGTGTACACGTACGCGTGACACAATTCCGCATTTTTAAATTTATAACACGAATATACGTACGCGTAATTCGATTCAAAGAAGGGTCCTTAATCACAATAAGTATAAGCGGTAGTAAAATTACGTAATAAAAATATATTTAATAAAAATTGAGATAATTAAGCCAATAATAAAAACAGTTAAGCAACCGTGCTAGAACCACGGAATTCGAAAATACCTAACACCTTCTTCCGGATTAACAGAATTCCTTACTCAGGATTTCTGGTTCGCAGAATAATAAACAGAGTCATATTCTCCTCGATTCAAGGGTTAAAATTGGTGACTTGGGACGCCTTAAAAATTCCCAGGTGGCGACTCTTAAATAATTAAATAAATCCCGTTTCGACTATCCTTTAATTGGAGAAAACTCCCTCACGCGCCCCGCGGGCGCGGTAAAAAGGAGGTGCGACAGCTCTGGCGACTCTGCTGGGGACTAACAGTGAACTGTAACCCATAACCATTGGTTCAGGGTTTAAAGAATTCGAGCTTAAAATATCTGTGTTAATTGGCTTTATTTACTATGAGATTTTCAACTGCTTATATGCTAATATGCTAAATGTTGTTTTTTACCGCTTTAATATTATTTGAATTGTGAATATATACAACTGCTACGAAACCCCCTTCTTTCTGAGTCTTCTGAATTTATGGTGTACACGTGCGCGTGACCCACCTTTCTGTTAAAGTCATACCAAATAAGACGGAGTTGGGACAAGTAACTAGGCCGGGCAGACTTTTGTGCTCCCGGTACGTTGCCCCCGCTTCGGCTCAAACTGTCCGTTTGGGTAAGCCAGGTTTAGAGCAATCAACCTCAGGTTTTACACTTAGAATAACTCAGCCATGTACCGGATCCCTAGTAGGAACGTCTATTTGCATCATACACATTTGGCTTTGGAGATTCAACACAGGGGTTGGGTCTGTCTAGGACAGGTGAACCCGAAACAAAAAGACCATCCTGATGCATCCTACTTGCTACTTGTGCATTCATTTGCCTCGAACATGCTTGTTGACCAGCTTAAATGAAATCATGGTGAGAACTGAAGAATAAAATAGGTTGTTTTTTTTTTAAAAAAAAGAGAAAAATAGTTTTAAAATTTTGAAATAAAGGTATTTAATAAATAAAAAAATTTTCGAAAATGATTTTTTTAGTATAAATTTTCAAAATGAATTTTGACTTTATTAAAATTAAATTTCAGATACAAAATGAGCACCACACAAAGCCCCTCGTCCACAAGTACGGAAGAATTTCTATGTCAGCTTCAAATGTGGTGGTATGATTTAGGCGAAGACAGTCAAAAATGGGTCGTCAAGCATTTGGGAAATCTCACGGACATTATGAAAGTTAAACCCCGTGATGATCTGATTGCGGCGTTAGTAACTTTCTGGGACCCTGTTCACAATGTTTTTCGTTTCTCTGACTTCGAGCTTACTCCTACATTAGAGGAGATAGCTGGCTATGCTGGTTTTGACGGAAGTCTAAGAAATCAAAGCTTGATATTCACAAAGGCTCCTTCGGTACATCGATTCTTCGGTCTTCTGAACATCAGCAGTCAAATCAGGAAAAGCAATGTCATCAATGGATGTTGTTCCTTCAACTTTTTGTATTCAAGGTTCGGAAAGTCAGATGGGTTCGAAATTCATGAGAAAGGCCTTACTAATAAGCAAAACAAAGACACTTGGCAGATTCACCGTCGATTTGCTTTGATGGTGGCTTTTCTAGGAGTCATGGTCTTCCCAAATAAAGAGCGAACAATTGATATTCGCACCGCGAAAGTTGTGCAAATCCTCACCACTAAAGAAAATCACACCCTTGTCCCCATCATTCTATCAGATATTTATCGGGCTTTGACTTTATGCAAATCAGGAGCAAAAGTCTTCGAAGGATGCAAAATTTTGTTGCAAATGTGGGTGATTGAACATCTCCAACAACAGCCCAAGATCATACAGTATGGGTCAAACAATGATAATTGCATCGAAAGCTATGAGGAAAGAACAAAAAATTATCAGGTTCCAGAAGGGATAGAAGCATGGGTATCTCATCTAAAGGCTTTAACGGCAAATCAAATTGAATGGACCCTGGGATGGCTCCCGATGAGGGAAGTAATACATATGTCAACCTCAAATAGTTATCTACTACTATTGGGATTAAGAAGCATTCAGCCGTATGCACCACTAAGAGTCTTAAGGCAACTAGGGAGATATCAAATAGTTCCTGATGATGAAGATTTGAGTATGCAAGTAATCGAATTACACCCAGAAGCCACTATTCCCGAAGCTCTACTTCAGCAGATGTGGAATGGATGTCAATACTTGAAAAGTGATACTCAAGTCCCAGACACTACAAGGGGTGAGATAAATCCTGGATATGCAAGGTGGTTTGAAAAACGATCTCGCGTGGATGATGTATCAGAGCCTGAGCTAAGAAGGCCAACAAAAAGACCCCATGTTCAAAACTTCAGTGATAAAATCCAAGAACGGTTGATCTGGGGAGAAAAGGAAAAAGGGTACAAAGCAACTATCCATGCCCTAAAAGAAAATCTAAGAAGCCTCAGTTTGGAGAAAGATTTGCAAGCACAAGAAGCTGAAGGCGAGAAGAAGAGTCTAGCTTGTGAGAATGAAAATCTTCATGCCCGATTCCAAAAAATGAAAAGAGTTTCTGAAATGCCAAAGAGGAGCTGGAAGGATCAAAAAACCATCGCCAATCTCTTTGAAAGAATGCAAGATTATGATTCCATTCTTGCGGAAAACGAAAGGGCATTGAGCAAGGCAAAAGAAAGGATCCAACAATTAAACGAAGAAGCCAGATCTAACAAGGAACGCCAGGATAGGCAATCCGAAAAAGACAAGGCACAATTCAAGAAGGAAAAGGACTATTGGATGCAATCAGAAGACCAGCTTCGTGCACAACTAGAAGAGGCAAGAAGATGCAACAGAGAACACCAACAAGCAGACCTCAACAGGGAAAGAGCGCAAGCAAGATTAGAGCAGGCTAGACTCTGAGCTCTGTTAGAATCAGCTCTAGATCGTGAGAACCGTGTCAGAGATATAGCCACCACTCGTCAGCAGCAATTGCAAGACCAAGACCAACGTCTCCAAGGTTTCAGGGCACAAATCCACGACCTGGCAGTCTTCACATCTCAAAGTTATGTAAACTGCCAAGGAATGGATTATGAAAGGTTTACAGAGCATGCGCCCACTTTTGCTCGTCATCTAGCAATGGAGTTGGAAAGGATGTATCGTACGCTGGGAGGCCATCCGGGTCAAGCCCCACATTGAGCAGATAATCCAATATTTGACAACAAAAGTGGAAAGTGGGGCACGTTGTGAGATGTTAAGAATTGTATCTTTTATTTTGATTTAAGTGTGTGTGTTTTCAAGCCATTTTCTTAAAGTTTTCAAATGTAATTCCATCTTTGTGTAATGAATAAAAGTGATTGCCTTTGTTCCGAACTACGCAAGGTCTGATTCATGTGAGGCATGATACGTAAGCAATCTCTAAGATTCGACCACCACGATAAAAGATATATATAATAAATAAAAGTGAATAACAATAAAAATTTCAAGAAAGCTGGGACGACACAAGCAGCCGAGCAAATGCATAATAGAAAGGGATTATTTGTCTAGGAGCATTGCATCTCAACGTGTGATTATATATGTGTTAAACTCTCAAAACTAACAAGTTTGTTCATTTTCAGAATTCAAGCAGTTAGTTTCTCTAAAGAGTATACTGGCATATTATCACTATCACACAAGATCAAAAGGACCAATACCCGAAATTATGTCTATCCCAAATGTTGACACAAGTATGGAGCTAGAGGAGATGGATGTCGGGAAAATGAAAGAAGAGATGTTTAAGCTCAAGCAGCAAATGACTGAGATGTACCAAGCATGGTCTACAGGACAGCTACCCCCATCTTACCCAAATAACCCTGCTCCATAAATGACCCAAGCTCAGGATAATATCACCACTGAATTATCCCCAAACTTCCCCATTTACCAGCACTACCGAGGCACCACCTCTCAGACACCGCAGTCTCCACCTCCAAAACCTGTTCTATATTTTCCTCCACCTATGACTCCTGTTTTCGTAGCACCTCCCCCTGCTACATTCCACAAATCTCCTAGTGAGCCTACATTCCAGGCCCAGGACAACCAATATTACCCCCGGAGCCCACCCTCAAAGCCTCCGAAATTCATTCAACCACTTCTCGTTTTGATCTCCCAACCGAAATTGACAAGCCAGCCAAAAATGCTGAGCAAGAAGAGATATTCAGGAAGGTCAAGAGTCTAGAACAATCGTTCAGAGACATGCGAGGATTAGGTGGGCAAGTCAGTGTAGCATACAAAGATTTGTGCTTATTCCCCAATGTACAATTACCAGTTGGCTTCAAGATGCCCAAATTTGACTTATACAACGGGCACGGCGACCCAGTAGCCCACTTAAGAGGTTTCTGTAGCAAGATGCGAGGAGCTGGGGGAAAGGATGAATTATTGATGGCTTACTTCAGTCAAAGTCTAAGTGGATCAGCTTTGGAGTGGTATACACGCCAGGACCATGGGAGATGGTACACCTTGGATGATCTGGCACATGCATTCACATACCATTTCCAATACAATCTGGAAATCATCCCAGATCGATTATCTTTGACAAAATTTGAGAAGAAACATAATGAAAGTTTCAGAGAGTATGGTTTTCGGTGGAGAGAACAGGCAGCAAGAGTGGATCCTCCTATGAAGGAGAGCGAAATGGTAGACTACTTCCTCCAAGCCTTGGAACCGACTTACTATGCCCATTTGGTTTCAGCGGTTGGGAAATCATTCAACGAAGTAGTGAAGATGGGAGGTATGGTGGAAGAAGTCCTCAAGACAAATAAAATCATGAGCTATTCAGCAATTAAGGCAACTACTCAAGCTATTCAAGGCGGGGTAGGAGGAATCGGAGAAAGAAGAGGGAGGAAGCAGCCGTAGTTGATTCAGGAATTTGGTCGGGACCCAGAGGTTCACCGCTTTACTATAATCAACAACGACCTCGCCAATCAGCTTACCACCATGATTCATCCCAACACTACTATCACCCTTCAGAGCCTCATTTTTCCATTAACCATGCTCAAGCATACAATCAGCCACCTGTTCACACCAATTGGCGTGCTCCTGTCACACCAAATACTTACCCACGAGCCTATCCCGGACCAGGTTTCAGGCCTAGGCCAGCATTCAGGGGAGAAAGGGAACAGAAAAAGAAAACTTACACTCCATTGGGAGAGTCTTACACTAGTCTGTTCCACAGGCTGAGACAGCTAGACATGATGAGACCAATACAATCCAAGCTACCCAATCCTCCTCCAAAGAATCTGGATTACACCATTAGCTGTGAATATTGCTCCGGTGCACCAGGCCATGATGCGGAGAAATGCTGGCATTTGAAAAATGCAATACAAGAGCTGATTGATACTAATAAAATCGAGGTTCAAACCCCCGAAGCCCCAAATATCAATAGAAATCCAATGCCAGCCCATCAAGAGGCTAATATGATAGAAATCATACAAACTGATGGGGAGACAAAGAAGCTGTCACAAACTGTCATGACGATCAAGTCTCATGAAGCCAAGCCAGATAAGCAGTTAATAGAGGAGAAGCCGGTGTCTAAGCAGAATAAAAATGGTGATGAACCATCTATAATAGTCGATGAGACATCATCGAGCAAATTTGCTGCAAAACAAGAAAGGCCGAAAGTGATAGTACCTGGGGTTGTTAACAAACCCATTGTATTCGTGGAAGGAGCCCGTACAGATCGGGTTATTATTGCACCTGTAATCCAGCTGCCGGTCATCAACAACAAAGCCATCCCATGGAACTATGAACGGGTGACTGTAATGTACAGGGGAAAAGAAATCAAGGAAGAAGTGTGTGAGGTGCAAGGCTTGACTCGTTCGGGAAGATGTTTTACTCCCGAAGAGTTAAGAAAAACTAAAAACAATCCAACGCCAACAAAGAGAGCTGTGACGGAAGAAGAGGCGGAGGAGTTTTTAAGAAAAATGAAACTCCATGATTATTCTGTTGTGGATCAATTAAAGAAGACCCCCACTCAAATTTCATTGTTGTCATTACTGATCCATTCAGAGGAGCACCGTCTGGCTTTGATGAAAATCCTGAATGAGGCTCACATTCCTGAAAAGATCTCTATAAATCATTTGGGAAAAATAGCCAACAGAATCTTTGAGACAAACAGAATTACATTTGCTGATGATGAATTACCTGTGGAAGGTACCGAGCACAACAGAGCTCTTTACCTCATCGTGAAATGTGAAAACTCCGTAGTAACCCGGGTATTGGTTGACAATGGGTCAAGTACAAACATATGCCCTCTCTCCACTTTAAACAAATTAAAAATTAAAGAGGAGAGGATCCAGAAGAATAGTATCTGCGTACGGGGGTTTGACGGTGGAAGCAGAGATTCATTTGGCGACATAGTGTTGGAACTAACAATAGGGCCAGTTGAATTCACAATGGAATTCCAAGTGTTGGACATAACTGTTTCTTACAACTTGTTATTAGGTCGACCATGGATCCATGCTGCTAAAGCAGTCCCGTCAACACTACATCAGGCTGTCAAGTTTGAATGGGATCATCAAGAAATAGTCGTGTATGGAGAAGAAAGTTTAAATGCTCACAGCAGTACCATTGTACCGATCGGGGGAACAGAAATTGACCAGGGACCATGGGTATACCAAGTGTCCGACACAGTGTCAATAAAGAAAATTCCAGAGGGGAAATACCTTCCGAATCCAGAGATATCCTCTACATCAGTCATGGTAGCTTATGAAATGTTAAAGAATGTCTTTACACCCGGCAAAGGTCTGGGCTTATCTTTGCAAGGAATTATACAACCAGTATCCCTCCCCGGGAACTGGGGAACATTCGGTTTAGGGTTCATACCCACTGCCAATGACGTGATAAGGGCCAGGAAGTTGAAACACCAAGCATGGGTTCTTCCAAAATCAGTACCACATCTGTCAAAGTCTTTTGTCAAGACCGGTGCTAAAAATCGCCCGATAACAACAATTCCTAAATCCCGGGTCAATCCTGAGGAGGAATTAATTGAAAGGTTCGAGGAAATTTTTAGTGATGTGAATATGTTGGAAAGCGGAGAAGGGTGTAGCAACACAGAAGTTCAATTCGTTGGGCCAGAAACAAAGCTCAATAATTGGAAAGCCACTCCTCTCCCAATTCGAAAGGAGTCTTGGTAGTTTATTTTGATTTTCTTTCCGTTTGTTTGGGTTACTTCAGGGTTGTAATCCCAAAGCTTATCTTACAGTTTGTTTGAAGTGTGCAAAACCTTGTTATCTTTCATCATCCAATAAAAAGCAGTTTCTTTTTTTTTTATCATTCCTGATAGTTTTCTTTTCTTTTTTCTTTCCTGTACAGTTCCTTTTACGCTGGCTCTAGTGATATGGCATGCATGAGGAATCCTCAGCCCAGTCTTAAAAATCAATCTGGTTCCGAAATATTAATTCAAGAAATATATTGTGATTATGAATCAGAATATGATGAAGATGAGGTTTTTGAAGAGATTAGTAAAGAGTTAATTCACTTTGAGGAAAAAATCAAACCTAACTTAAGTGATACCGAGGACATCAATATAGGGGACTCGAGTAATATCCGAGAAACTAAAGTAAGTGTCCATCTCGAACCAAAGATCCGAGAGGAGTTAATTAAAGCACTCATAGAATTCAAAGATGTTTTTGCATGGTCGTATGACGACATGCCGGGACTGAGCACTGATTTAGTGGTTCACAAATTGCCCACCGATCCAACGGTGCCTCCTGTCAAGCAGAGGCTGAGAAAATTCAAACCTGACATGAGTGTGAGAATTAAGGAAGAAATCACCAAACAATTGGAAGCAAAGGTCATTCGAGTCACTCGATATCCTGTTTGGTTGGCTAATATCGTTCCTGTACCAAAGAAAGACGACAAAATTAGAGTATGCGTCGACTATCGCAATCTCAACAAAGCAAGTCCAAAGGATAATTTCCCATTACCTAATATCCATATTTTGATCGACAATTGTGCCAAGCATGATATAGGGTCTTTCGTGGATTGTTATGCCGGGTATCATCAAATTCTAATGGATGAAGAAGATGCAGAAAATACGGCATTCATCACACCATGGGGAACTTATTGCTACCGGGTAATGCCATTCGGTTTAAAGAACGCCGGAGCAACCTATATGAGAGCAATGACTACAGTGTTTCATGATATGATACACAAGGAGATTGAAGTATACGTGGACGATGTGATCATAAAATCAAAGCATCAGGCCGACCACGTTCGAGATTTGAAGAAGTTCTTCTTAAGACTTCGCAGGTACAACCTCAAGCTTAACCCTGCCAAGTGCGCATTTGGAGTTCCATCTGGAAAGTTGCTAGGATTCATAGTCAGTCGACGAGGCATCGAGCTAGACCCATCAAAGATCAAAGCCATCCAAGAACTGCCACCTCCAAGAAATAAAACTGAAGTAATGAGTTTGTTGGGAAGGTTAAATTACATCAGCAGGTTTATTGCTCAGCTCACAACAACCTGTGAGCCCATTTTCAAATTGTTAAAAAAGGATGTTGCGGTTAAATGGACCGATGAGTGTCAAGAAGCGTTTAATAAAATAAAAGGGTACTTGTCAAACCCACCCGTGTTGGTCCCGCCAGAGCCAGGAAGACCTTTGATTCTTTACTTGACGGTTTTGGAAAATTCATTTGGTTGCGTATTGGGGCAACATGACCTCACTGGTAGAAAAGAGCAGGCCATCTACTACCTTAGCAAGAAGTTCACAGCTTATGAGGTTAAGTATACTCATCTGGAAAAGACATGTTGCGCCCTAACATGGGTAGCTCAAAAATTGAAACACTATTTGTCATCCTACACTACTTACCTCATTTCTCGGTTGGATCCATTGAAATACATTTTTCAAAAGCCTATGCCAATAGGAAGACTTGCAAAGTGGCAGATATTGCTCACAGAGTTTGACATCATCTATGTAACTCGGACTGCGATGAAAGCCCAAGCACTGGCCGATCATTTGGCCGAAAACCCGGTCGATGAGGAATATGAGCCGTTGAAAACTTATTTTCCTGATGAAGAAACAATGCATATCGACGAGGTGGAGCGAATTGAAAAGCCTGGCTGGAAACTTTTCTTTGACGGAGCCGCTAACATGAAATGAGTCGGAATAGGAGCTGTAATCATTTCTGAAACAGGGCATCACTATCCTGTTACGGCTCAATTGCGATTTCATTGCACCAATAATATGGCTGAATATGAAGCTTGTATTTTGGGGTTAAGGCTAGCCGCAGACATGGGTATCCGAGAAATCTTAGTCATGGGAGATTCGGATCTTTTGGTACATCAAATTCAAGGAGAATGGGAAACCCGAGACTTGAAGCTCATACCATACCGACAATGTCTACATGATCTTTGTCCGCGGTTTCAATCAGTGGAATTCCAACATATCCCAAGAATCCATAATGAGGTTGCCGATGCATTGGCTACCCTGGCATCAATGTTGCACCATCCGGACAAAGCTTATATAGATCCAATACATATTCAAGTCCACGATCAGCACGCTTATTGCAATATGGTTGAAGAAGAATTTGATGGTGAACCATGGTTCCACGACATCAAGGAGTATATCAGGATGGGGATATATCCCGCACAAGCCACAGGAGATCAAAAGAGGACCATTAGGCGATTGGCAAATGGATTCTTCTTAAGCGGAGGAGTTTTGTATAAAAGAACACCAGATCTTGGATTATTAAGATGCATAGATGCCAGACAAGCTGCAGCTGTCATGTCTGAAGTACATTCAGGAGTTTGCGGACCCCACATGAGTGGATATGTATTGGCAAAGAAAATCCTCCGAGCCGATTACTATTGGCTTACCATGGAGCGAGATTGTATCAGTTTTGTGCGCAAGTGTCATCAATGCCAAATACACGGAGATTTGATTCATTCTCCACCATCCGAGTTGCACACAATGTCGGCACCATGGCCGTTCGTTGCCTGGGGCATGGATGTGATTGGACCAATTGAGCCGACAGCATCCAATGGGCACAGGTTCATTCTGGTAGCTATTGATTATTTACCAAATGGGTTGAGTCCAAGACATTCAAATCAGTGACCAAGAAAGCTGTGGTCGATTTTGTCCATTCAAATATCATATGTCGATTCGGAATCCCGAAGGTGATCATCACAGATAACGGTGCTAATCTTAACAACAACTTAATGAAGGAAGTATGTCAACAGTTTAAGATTACACATCGTAACTCTACCCCATATCGGCCCAAGGCGAATGGAGCAGTAGAAGCAGCCAACAAAAACATAAAGAAGATACTTCGGAAAATGATAGAAGGTTCAAAACAATGGCATGAAAAATTACCATTTGCATTATTGGGATACCGCACTACTGTTCGCACTTCAATAGGAGCAACTCCTTATTTGTTGGTATATGGCACTGAAGCAGTAATTCCTGCAGAAGTTGAGATTCCTTCCCTTCGGATCATCGCCGAAGCAAAGATTGATGATGATGAATGGGTCAAAACCCGTCTAGAACAGTTAAACTTGATTGATGAAAAATGATTGACCGCAGTATGCCATGGTCAATTATATCAAAGAAGAATAGAAAGAGCATACATCAAAAAGGTGCGTCCCCGGAAGTTTGAAGTAGGTCAGCATGTGCTGAAACGTATTCTTCCACATCAGGTCGAGGCAAAAGGCAAATTTGCCCCTAATTGGCAAGGACCATTCATTGTGACCAGAGTATTATCGAATGGTGCACTATGTTTAAAAGATATTGAAGGCAAATGCATAGATATGACGATTAATTCTGACGCGGTAAAGAGATATTATGCATAAAAATTTTGAATGTTTGTATTTAGCAATATTTCGAAGATTGGAATGACAAAGGCCATTTATTCTGCTATCCAAACACTATACCCTTTGTTTCCCCCCTTTGAGCCATACTTGTTTCTTTCCTACCCCCTCTTGGAAGCAATAAAAAAAAATATATATATAAATTTATATAAAAAAAATCACTATTATTTTATTTAGTGAACTACGTTTGACCTGATTCCTCAAAGAAGGATACGTAGGCGCCTCACGGCTCGGTCATAGGGTGCACAATATACATAATGTGCACAAAAAGTTATGTCAAGCAACCCCAATCAAAAACTGGGGCAGAGAAACTGTATTGCAAATAAGAGAAAGATTCCAAGAGTTGTAATTTTTAACCCATACCAAGAACTGTTTAGCTTTTAATACCTTTTCCATTTCTAACCCCATACCAAAAGACCTTTCGATCAATCTTAGAAAAATGCTGAGACAAGCAAATGAAGATGGTTCATAATACTCTGGTACAAACAAGAAAAGAAAGTAAAAATGAGAGAGTCTTATAGGTGAAAACCCACACGGGCACCATAAGGCGACGGAAGTTGAAAGAAAAGTAAAATGAGAGAGTCTTATTGGTGAAAACCTTCGTAGGCACCATAAGGCGAAAAGGAAGTGAAGAAATGAACAAATGAGGAAGGTTTATCGGTGAAAACTCTTTGAGATATTGCAAGTCCAACAGGTCTGTGAAATGAAAAATGAAGTTGGATTACGAAAATTTTGGGGAAAACCAAAATGAGACAATTGAAAGGAGATTGATTAAAAGACTGTGTTGATTAATCCGAAATGCATACCCTGATCATTGGTGTCGGTAACTCCAATCAGATAAGTTTTTATTCTTTCTCCAACAGTCATCCAAAACTTGGATTTTTATTTTCATTCTATAATTGTCGAAATCAGCGTATTTCATCACTAATAATCTTACTTTTCTAAAAGCTTCGAGATAAGTTTTATTCCAAACAAATAAGAAGAAATGTCAAGGTATACTACCAAGATTCAAGGTTACAAAATACAGCCACGAAAGGTGGGAGATAAAAGATATGGGTGTAAGAAAGGTGAAATCAAAAGTGGATCAACAAAGTCAGAAGGGACATATGATTACAGTTGAAAGGTTTTGAAGGAAAACATACAGAGGGGAATCCTATAGTCAAGAATCAATTACAAGGACAAAACAGTCTTTTCAACCATTCCAAGGCAATAAAGAGAGACGAAGAGAAGCATCACCATCGGCAAGAATACCCCAGTCAACCACCCTGCTTTAAACTAACGAAGTTTTCTTTGAAAACAGGGGCAAATACAATATTTGTGTCAGGAAATACCTAGTAAAAGAATTAAAGAAGTCAGGCGTCCACCTGGAGAATGAGGATGAAGAATTGAAGAAGTCAGGCGTCCACCTGGAGAATGAGGATGAGAATTGAAGAAGTCAGGCGTCCACTTGGAGAATGAGGATAAGAATTGAAGAAGTCAGGCGTCCACCTGGAGAATGAGGATGAAGAATTGAAGAAGTCAGGCGTCCACCTGGAGAATGAGGATGAGAATTGAAGAAGTCAGGCGTCCACCTGGAGAATGAGTATGAGAATTGAAGAAGTCAGGCGTCCACCTGGAGAATGAGGATGAGAATTGAAGAAGTCAGGCGTCCACCTGGAGAATGAGGATGAGAAAAGAAGAAGTCAGGCGTCCACCTGGAGAATGAGGATGAGAATTAAAGAAGTCAGGCGTCCACCTGGAGAATGAGGATGAGAATTAAAGAAGTCAGGCGTCCACCTGGAGAATGAGGATGAAGAATTGAAGAAGTCAGGCGTCCACCTGGAGAATGAGGATGAGAATTGAAGAAGTCAGGCGTCCACCTGGAGAATGAGGATGAGAATTGAAGAAGTCAAGGCGTCCACCTGGAGAATGAGGATGAGAATTAAAGAAGTCAGGCGTCCACCTGGAGAATGAGGATGAAGAATTGAAGAAGTCAGGCGTCCACCTGGAGAATGAGGATGAGAATTGAAGAAGTCAGGCGTCCACCTGGAGAATGAGGATGAGAATTGAAGAAGTCAGGCGTCCACCTGGAGAATGAGGATGAGAATTGAAGAAGTCAGGCGTCCACCTGGAGAATGAGGATGAGAATTAAAGAAGTCAGGCGTCCACCTGGAGAATGAGGATGAAGAATTGAAGAAGTCAGGCGTCCACCTGGAGAATGAGGATGAGAATTGAAGAAGTCAGGCGTCCACCTGGAGAATGAGGATGAGAATTGAAGAAGTCAGGCGTCCACCTGGAGAATGAGGATGAGAATTGAAGAAGTCAGGCGTCCACCTGGAGAATGAGGATGAAGAAATTGAAGAAGTCAGGCGTCCACCTGGAGAATGAGGATGAGAATTAAAGAAGTCAGGCGTCCACCTGGAGAATGAGGATGAAGAATTGAAGAAGTCAGGCGTCCACCTGGAGAATGAGGATGAGAATTGAAGAAGTCAGGCGTCCACCTGGAGAATGAGGATGAGAATTAAAGAAGTCAGGCGTCCACCTGGAGAATGAGGATGAAGAAGTTAAAAAGAAGTCAGGCGTCCACCTGGAGAATGAGGATGAGAATTAAAGAAGTCAGGCGTCCACCTGGAGAATGAGGATGAGAATTAAAGAAGTCAGGCGTCCACCTGGAGAATGAGGATGAAGAATTGAAGAAGTCAGGCGTCCACCTGGAGAATGAGGATGAGAATTGAAGAAGTCAGGCGTCCACCTGGAGAATGAGGATGAGAATTGAAGAAGTCAGGCGTCCACCTGGAGAATGAGGATGAGAAAAGAAGAAGTCAGGCGTCCACCTGGAGAATGAGGATGAGAATTAAAGAAGTCAGGCGTCCACCTGGAGAATGAGGATGAGAATTAAAGAAGTCAGGCGTCCACCTGGAGAATGAGGATGAAGAATTGAAGAAGTCAGGCGTCCACCTGGAGAATGAGGATGAGAATTGAAGAAGTCAGGCGTCCACCTGGAGAATGAGGATGAGAATTGAAGAAGTCAGGCGTCCACCTGGAGAATGAGGATGAGAATTAAAGAAGTCAGGCGTCCACCTGGAGAATGAGGATGAAGAATTGAAGAAGTCAGGCGTCCACCTGGAGAATGAGGATGAGAATTGAAGAAGTCAGGCGTCCACCTGGAGAATGAGGATGAGAATTGAAGAAGTCAGGCGTCCACCTGGAGAATGAGGATGAAAGAATTAAAGAAGTCAGGCGTCCACCTGGAGAATGAGGATGAAGAATTGAAGAAGTCAGGCGTCCACCTGGAGAATGAGGATGAGAATTGAAGAAGTCAGGCGTCCACCTGGAGAATGAGGATGAGAATTAAAGAAGTCAGGCGTCCACCTGGAGAATGAGGATGAAGAAATTAAAGAAGTCAGGCGTCCACCTGGAGAATGAGGATGAAGAAATTGAAGAAGTCAGGCGTCCACCTGGAGAATGAGGATGAGAATTAAAGAAGTCAGGCGTCCACCTGGAGAATGAGGATGAGAATTGAAGAAGTCAGGCGTCCACCTGGAGAATGAGGATGAGAATTGAAGAAGTCAGGCGTCCACCTGGAGAATGAGGATGAGAATTAAAGAAATCAGGCGTCCACCTGGAGAATGAGGATGAGAATTGAAGAAGTCAGGAGTCCACCTGGAGAACGAGGATGAGAATTAAAGAAGTCAGGCGTCCACCTGGAGAACGAGGATGAGAATTAAAGAAGTCAGGCGTCCACCTGGAGAACGAGGATGAAGAAGTTAAAAAGAAGTCAGGCGTCCACCTGGAGAATGAGGATGAAGAAGTTAAAAAGAAGTCAGACGTCCACCTGGAGAATGAGGATGAAGAAAGAAAAGAAACAGCCAAGGCACCCACCTGGGGAACGAGGGAATACAATTGAAGTGTTGAAATCAAAAGCCCGCTCATATGATAAAGGAGCACACTTAGAATCAATAAAGCAGAGGAGTCCAACAAAATCCCCAGCAAGAAACAACAAGAGTCCCAAAAGAAAATACGGGACACAATGAAAGCAATACGGAATAAGCCAAATGCCCAAGAGTCACCAAGATATCAAGACAACAAGAAATGCAAGGGCATGATCTAGATAAGATTTTTTATAATTCCTGTACCTTAATCTAGTTTAATTTTTGTATTACCTTTGAAGTAAGGTGTAATAAGGAGGTCAGCAAGCAGTAAAAATAGCACGAAGCAGCAGTAACATCACAATCCCACGGTAGTCCCAGCTACCAAAAACTTCCCGAACTACATTGACCTGATTCCTTCATAGCCAAGGATATGTAGGAAACCTTTGAAGCAGAGGTTCGGTCAAATCTTTCTAAAAATGCTTCTCACGGAGTATTCGAACGGGCAAAAATCGCTCGTATCCGCTCACTTTATCTTTGCACGAAAACTCTTCGAGTTTCCGCACAAAGAGGGGCAGCTGTGAGCACGTGATTTTTGCCTTACGAAAACTACTCCAAAATAAATCAAAAAAAATAAAATAAATTTCTTTTACTGTGTAATTTTTGAATTTGCGTGATGTTAAATACTTGTGTTATGTCCGTAAGTGTTTAATTTGTCATAATAAAATGAAAAAATAAAATAAAATACATATTGCATGCATAGAGGATTTAATTATGCATTTAAAAGATAATTTAAATAAAATCACAAAAAATATGCAATAGTTCTATTTTAAATATTCCACTGTGTGATTGATGTCTTGTCTATGTGTTAAATAATTGTTATAGAGTAATTAATATATTTTTGAAGTTAAAATTGTTTTATAATTAAAATTAGAAATTTAAATTAGAAAAAATGAAAAAAAATGTATATATATGCAAAATCGGACCTGGATTAAAATTCAGGCCCAAATGAATTAATTCCCCCCCACAGCCCAATCCAGATGACCATGTCCGGTCCAATTCAGCTACGCCAAACGACGTCGTTTGGTGATCATTCATCAAGGGCCGTTAGAGTAGATCAATTTAACGGCTGAGATACACTACCCTTACCCGTAACCCGACCCTTTGACCCAATCCAGGCCGACCCTGAACTTAGACCAAACGACGACATTTGGTTAAGTGGATTGATCTCAACCGTGCATCTTAATTGATCCAACGGATGAGATCAATCCACCCCACCCCTATATAAAGACCAAACCCCTACCCCGGCCCCTCTAACTAAACCCCCTCTCTACTGTTCATCATCACCTTCCTCAGACCCCCCTAACCCTAGCCGCCCTAGGATCCCACCGCCTGAAACCCGGCGGCATCAACGCCGCCGGTCACCAAAATAACACCCTAGAATCCCCTGAACATCCTCTACACAGATCCAACCTTAGTTTCCTTCGAATCAGACCCCAACTCTTCGAATATTAAATCGAAGGTGGGTCTGAAAACTCCAACCTTTCCAATGGCTTCCAAAATAACACCATAGTACCCCCTAGCATGCCTTGTTATGGATCTGAAGTTTGTTTGGCTCGAATCAGTTCCGAGCTTCTCGAATCTTCTTTTGAAGATTCGGACCAAACAAGAACAAACTCAGATCCGTTTTAAGCTGACACCAAATGACCCCTAGGCTACCCTCACCCTTGTATCATATTTGGTTCTCCTCGAATCGGACCAGAAATGGTTAAGTCCCAAATCGAACTTTCAAGAACCCTAAAAATACCAAACTTTTGGATTCTGTTCAGATTGAATAAAGATTGAGGTTTAATCAACCTTAGTCGAAGTATTTTCAGTGGAAAATACTTCAACTAAGGTCTGTTTGATTTCAAACAAAATCCGAAGCCGAGTTGAGTTCGAGTCTGATTAAAATTCAGAGGTACTTTTCTATTTCTGTTTGTATATTCTGTATGTATTTTTGTTTGTTTTAATAACTCGTTGATTTTTCATATTTTTGTTTTGATTAAATTCTGTCATCTTTGTCTCATGCCCGTCTATATGATCAAAATATGAAACTATTTTTGTTGGTTGTGATTATTCACAATGTAAGTAATCGACTCGATTAAGTTCGTCGATTAGTTATATTATGAATTCTCATTTATGATAATGCTAATTGAAACAGTCTGTTTTTATTGTTTTAGAATAATTATGGACAAATGTTATAAGTAATCAACTGATTAATACTCGTCAATTAAATCATGTTTGTTTGCGAATCAGTGAATTCAAATGTGTGTCCTGTATATATCATTTTCTGAACAGGGCATTGTCAGTATACTAACAATGCCCCTGTGTTTGTTTAACTTTAGTCCAATGTTGAAATTCAGTTTGATTGCTATGTTAAATTCAGTATAATTGATTGTGATGTTAAGTTTGAATTCAAGTTTACAAGTGTTAGTTAAATACAATTGTACTAGGAATTTAATCCTAGGACTGGTTATAACTGTTAAAGCAGACTTTAAAATCTCTTTTGCAACATATTCTGATTTTAGTTTAAAGGCTGTAATTACAGAAGGATTTCAGGTTTATTTTGAAATGAAACAGTAGGGTAATGTGATAGTGTGCTTTCAATGGAATGTTGGTTGGCTATAATTTAAGATACTAAAGGGAAACAAGGGATAATGGGGCTGCTGATAAGAGCACTTAGTTTTAAATTATTCAAAAGCAGTTTTAATGGAAACTTTCTGATTTAAAAAAAAAAAGAAAGGGGTCCAAGAAGTACTTAAAAAGTATAGGACCAGCCCTGTATAAATACAGGAGCTGAACAGACTGAAAGGAGTCAGTTAGACAGAGAGAGAGAGCTTACAGACTGGAGAACAAATTTTGAAAGAGAGTTTAAGAAAAATACACCTAGAGTGAGATAAAAGAGTAAATCAGCAGAAAAATCAGATTCCGAGAAGAAGAAACAGAAAAAAAAACCCCAAAAGAGAGTATTCGCACACACGCACACAGTGAATCTGAAACGGATGTAGAAAAAGGAAAGAAAAACCCGAAACATATTTTTTCTGGAATCTGTCCGTGTTTATTTATTAATACTGTGTGGTTTAAATCTGAATTTTTTTATCTCCGTTACTATTGGTCTGGTTTCACGGGACTAGTTGATTGTGCTCAAAATCAGCTGCGTTATTTGGCATTTTCTGCCTATTTTTGTTACTGCTGTAACTGCTGAAACTTACTTCTTCTACCTTCATTTCCAGGTACATATCCTTTTAAATTCTATGTTGGAAAGAGATTCAGTATGACAGATAAATGAAGCTTGAATTGTAATAATATCTTTATTCATTTGAGCTCTTTAATTAAAAATTCAGTTTTGTTTCTGGATCAAATAAGTGGTATATGTTGATAGGAAGACTGTAAGTTAAATGTCATTTCTTGAAATTTGTATAAGTGTTGTAATAGGGTTAATTTTAAATTTTCATTAATAGAAGGTATAATTAAGATTGTCAAGATAGGAAACATGGCATAAAGTGAGCCATTATTTAAATTTTATGGTGTTGTTAGCTAAGTAAAGAGTAATGTAGAAATATCAAGAAAACTACATTACTAACTCTTGTTGTTAAATAAGGTGAAGATGGTACTGATGGTATATTTTATAAGATAATAGATGTATAAACGTTGGTGAAAGGTGATATGATATAGCTTGTTACGATGTTAAAACGTTATGAATGTTTACGACATACAGCTAGGTTGCATGTAAGGTAATTTTATTGAATTGGCTTGTATAATAATTCCTTTCCTATAAACTCGAATGCCTATCTACCTTCATAAAATAAATTAACCAAATAATTAGGCCTATTAGATTAAAAGCAAGTATATGAGAATGAAAAGAGATGTACAAGCATAAATTGCCACACTTTATATCAATGGTAATTAGAAATAGAATTTGCATTAAGTAAATAATGAAAATTCTTGGAAAATATTTCCTTCCTTTATGAATCATTCATTTTCAGTTTCATATGCAATTTATTCTTTGGCATATATATATATATATATATATGTCATATTTGTTTAAAAAATAGTATTAATCATATTTTTATTCTGTTCTTTGAATTTGAATAGTTGGAATGAATATAATTTATACTCGGAAATTATAATCAACGGGCAACCTTTAATAGATTGCGAATTCTTTTCAAAGAATTTATAGGCCTCTAAAATGGGAGTTTCTCATGATTTTCACATAAAAAATATATGAATATAATAAACAATTTGTGGAAAATCCCTAAACCATTACAAATATTTTGCGCAATTAGGGATGCGTTCGCGTACCCTGATTATATTTTTAAAAAACAAATTCGGATTATGCGTACGCGCAATTTCGAGCGAATATTTAATAAAAGGATTTTTTCAAAGGCGTTAAATCAATTTCATAAAAAACCCAAGATGTGCGGTTCACTATTTAAGAAAAACAAATTTTTCTTGATTCGACACAAATTTCAAAAAAATGATTGTTTAATAAATACATTATCAAAAGTTATCGTGTACACGTACGCGTGACACAATTCCGCATTTTTAAATTTATAACACGAATATACGTACGCGTAATTCGATTCAAAGAAGGGTCCTTAATCACAATAAGTATAAGCGGTAGTAAAATTACGTAATAAAAATATATTTAATAAAAATCGAGATAATTAAGCCAATAATAAAAACAGTTAAGCAACTGTGCTAGAAACACGGAATTCGGAAATGCCTAACACCTTCTTCCGGATTAACAGAATTCCTTACTCAGGATTTCTGGTTCGCAGAATAATAAACAGAGTCATATTCTCCTCGATTCAGGGGTTAAAATTGGTGACTTGGGACGCCTTAAAAATTCCCAGGTGGCGACTCTTAAAATAATTAAATAAATCCCGTTTCGACTGTCCTTTAATTGGAGAAAACTCCCTCACGCGCCCCGCGGGCGCGGTAAAAAGGAGGTGCGACAATTTGTTCACCAAATATCTACCGGCGTCAACCTTCAAGAAACTAGTGTACAAGATTAGGATACGAAGGCTCAACAATGTGAACTGATGATCTCATCAGGGGGAGTTAATACGCGTTGTACTCTTTTTCCCTTACAAGGTTTTGTCCCATTGGGTTTTCCTTGCAAGATTTTTAACGAGGCAACCAAAAGGCGTATTTCTAAATATGTGTACTCTTTTTCCTACATTAGGATTTTTTTTCCCATAGGGTTTTTTCCTAATAAGGTTTTAACGAGGCACATTATTTATGGACATCCAAGGGGAGTGTTATGATAAAAATCAAAATATGGTGGATGTCTACTCTTTCTCCATGATCTTTCTCTCAAATGGTTAATGACATATTCAATGACATATTTTCTATGTTCAATGACATATTCCATGACATATTTTCTTCACTTTTCATGCCTATATAAAGGCCTTGTAATAGATAGGAAAATACACACAATTTGAAGAAGAAAATCTCTTCCTTCTCTCTATCTCCATTTCTTGTTCATGTTTTACTAAATTGCTTTTATTTCCTTGTTCCATATTGCTACTTTGAGTTATATTTCATAACAGTACTCTTCTTTTTAGATAACTCTCAAATTTTTGGATGTGTTCCTCATCATTTTCATTTGCTAATATTTGACATTCAATATTGACAAGGCATAAAAAATTATGACGGAAAAGAGAGGGAGATCACACTATTATTATGATAAAGAAAGACGTTATTATGATTTTTTTTTTAAAAGGCGGAGAAGAAATTTAGGTTTTTTTTTGGGAAGGGGGGGGGAAGGTTGGGAAAAATAGAGTTTAAGTTACATTCATGGACGTATAAAAAATAATCACATACAGATATCAGGTCACTTGCAAGGTACATTTGTATAATATACATTAAGGAGTAATCCATCTCCATCACCTTCATATGGGTGTGCCCCTACACCCAACCTTCTTGTGGTTCATCAAGGCTCACTACTAGGGGCGGAGCTAGCCCATCGAGTATGGGTTCGGCCGAACCTAGTCATTTTGGTCGAATTCATGTATTTGTCTTATAAAATTCATTAAATAAGTACAAATTATTAATTTAGAATTCAACAACAACAACAACAACAACAACAACAACAACAACCCAGTGTAATCCCACAAGTGGGGTCTAGGGAGGATAATATGTACGCAGACCTTACTTCTACCCCGAGGGGCAGAGAGGCTGTTTCCAGGAGACCCTCGGCTCAAGAAGGCAACAAGAGACACTATATTAGTACTATCAATAGACTCATAATAAAATAACATAAAATACCATAAAATCCATTACATAACATAAATACCATAAAATAACAAAATAACAGCAATATAAGAGATATAGGAAATACGAGAAAGATGTAAGGTATACTAATAAACAGTAGATAAAGTCCATCATCAGTAGTTGATCAATAGCATCCTAAGACTAATTCCTAACTGGCTAGTCTCACTCTAGTGCGCTGTAGGAAAAAAAATCACAATTTCCCATAACCTACAACCTTAATGTTCGATCTCCATAATTCTCTGTTTAGGGCCATGTCCTCAGTAACCCTAAGTCGCGTCATATCCTGCCTGATCACCTCTCCCCAATACTTCTTAGGTCTCCCTCTACCTCTTCTCGTACCCACCACAGCCAGTCGCTCACACCTCCTCACCGGTGCATCAGTGTTCCTCTTTTGAATGTTACCGAACCATCTGAGTCTTGCTTCCCGCATCTTGTCCTCCATGGGGGCCACACCCACCTTCTCTCGAATATCTTCATTTCTAATCTTATCCTTCCTTGTATGCCCGTACATCCACCTCAACATCCTCATCTCTGCAACTTTCATCCTCTGGATGTGTGAGATCTTCACCGGCCAACACTCGGTCCCATACAACATAGCAGGCCTAACCACTGCCCTATAAAATTTACCTTTCAGTAACGGTGGCACTTTCTTGTCACACAGGACCCCGGTCGCTAACCTCCATTTCATCCATCCCACCCCTATATGGTGTGTGACATCCTCGTCGATCTCTCCGGTCCCCTGAATAAATGACCCCAGGTACTTGAAACTACTCCTCTTAGGGATGACTTGAGAATCAAGCCTCACTTCCACTCCCGCTTCCGTCGGCTCTACCCCAAATTTGCACTCAAGGTATTCCGTCTTCGTCCTGCTCAACCTGAAACCTTTGGACTCAAGGGCATGTCTCCAAACCTCTAACCTCTCACTGACGCCGCGTCGTGTCTCGTCGATTAGGACTATGTCATTAGCAAATAGCATGTACCATGGCACCTCCCCTTGAATATGATGCGTTATAGCATCCATCACTAGGGTAAATAGGAAAGGGCTGAATGCAGACCCTTGGTGCAACCCCGTAATAATCGGAATCGCCTCTTGCTATCCTAACCCGAGTCTTAGCTCCATCATACATGTCCTTAATTTCCCTAATGTAGGCAACCAGGACCCCTTTAGCCTCTAAGCATCTCCATAAGACCTCCCTAGGAACCCTGTCATACGCTTTCTCTTGATCGATAAACACCATGTGGAGATCCTTCTTCTTATCCCTGTATTGTTCCACCATCCTCCTAATAAGGTGGATAACTTCTGTGGTAGATCGCCCCGGCATGAACCCGAACTGGTTGTCTGAAATAGACACCGTCCTTTGCACTCTCATTTCTACCACTCTCTCCCAGACTTTCATGGTATGACTTAGTAATTTAATACCCCTATAGTTGTTACAGATCTGGATATCGCCTTTGTTCTTATACAACGGGACCATTGTACTCCACCTCCACTCTTTGGGCATCCTATTAGTCTTGAATATAACATTAAGTAACTTAGTAAGCCATTCCAAGCCTGCTCTACCCACACACCTCCAAAGCTCAACCGGAATTTCATCTGGTCCGGTAGCTCTGCCCCTTCTCATCTTACACATTGCCTCCATGACCTCATCGACCTCAATGTCCCTACAATCACTTAGTTCATGAGGGCTGTCGGCATTCCTCAATTCACCTAGTATAATATCCTGATCCCCTTCCTCATTTAGAAGTTTATGAAAGTAGGTCTGCCATCTCCTCTTAATCTGGTCATCCCCCATCAAAACTTTGTCGTCATCATCTTTTATGCACCTCACTTGGTCCAGATCCTGAGCCGTCCTCTCTCTCACCTTAGCGAGTAGGAGTAACTTCTTCTCCCCGCCTTTGTTTCCTAGTTCCTCGTACAAACAAGCAAAAGCTGCCGTCTTAGCCTCCGTCACTGCCATCTTTGCCTCCTTTCTAGCTACCTTATATCTCGCAATGTTCGCTCTCTTCTCCTCCTTGCCAGTGCTCCCCACTAACCGCAGGTAAGCCACCTTCTTCGCTTCTACTTTACCTTGTACAACTGCATTCCACCACCAGTCTCCTTTGTGGCCACCGGTGCGGCCTGAAGATACCCCTAACACCTCTCTCGCCGCCTTCCTTATATAGTCCGCCGTCGTCGACCACATAGTGTTTGCGTCCCCACTACTTCTCCCAGCTCCCATTGCCGACAACCTTCCTTCCAACTCCTGGGCTTTAACCTTAGTCAAGATGCCCCACCTAATCCTCGGACGGCCTCGTACTGACCTCTGCTTCCTTCTTATCATAATACTAATGTCCATCACCAAAAGCCTATGTTGCGTTGCAAGGGTCTCACCTGGGATAACTTTGCAATCCTCGCACAACCTTCTGTCGCATTTCCTGAGGAGGAGATAGTCAATTGAGTCTTCGCCACCGAACTTTGGTAAGTAACCAAATGCTCCTCCCGCTTCGGAAAACTCGAGTTTGCAATCACTAGATCGAATGCCTTGGCAAAATCCAGCAGTGAGGTGCCCCCTCCGTTTCGTTCCCCGAAACCAAAGCCGTCATGCACCTCAGTATAACCACCTGCAGACGACCCAATATGACAATTGAAATCCCCTCATATGAATAACCTCTCGGAAGGTGGAATACTACGAACAATGTCATCCAACCCTTCCCAAAAGTGCCTTTTAATCTCCTCATCACAACCTACTTGCGGTGCGTACGCGCTAACGACGTTTAAAGTACACTCACCCACCACCAATTTAATAGTCATTAGTCTATCATTCACACGTCTGACCTCTACCACCGACTCCCTAAGATGGCTATCTACCAGGATACCCACTCCATTCTTACCCTTCACGACTCTAGAGTACCACAACTTATACACATCCGCGTTTCTCGCCCTCGATCCGACCCACCTAGTTTCCTGGACACACGCTATATTAATCTTCCTCTTCTGAAGGATCTTCGCCAACTCTATAGACTTACTCGTTAGCGAACCTATGTTCCATGACCCGATTCTCAACCTATAGGCTCCCTTGCCCCCTCTACCTCCCCTGCCTCCCGACCCACCCCCTGACCCCGGCCCCACTCTTTGCCCCACACTCTGCCCCACCTGAGGACATGCCTTTAATCTATCATCCCAGACTGCCGCCACTACACCTACGACAAATCTACAGAAGACTCGCTAGTGCACAGCGGACAACGAATCAAACTAGAAGGAAACAAGTTACTACCGGTACACCTATTGAATGATTTAACTATTGTGAACTAAAGTAACATCAATTTAGCTAACACCAAAAGGAAAACAGTAGAACGGGAGGTACCAATTCCCGAGAACCAAACCTGTGTTGATTTGCAGCCCTCGATGTACTTGCAAGCTCACGCACCGCTTCCCACCGCCCTTTGCTGACGCTCGTCCAGGTTGCTCTCCTTTGCTAGTGCTCGTGCGCCCAACTTGTCTCCAACAACTTTGAGAATTTCCCTGAAAACACAGAAAATACCACGACCCAAAAACCAAAAAGGGTTGTCACCGCTACCACTGGTGTAGCACCGAAAGTAACTAGCAGCCGAAAAATAACAAGCAAGCTTCTGAAATAGGCGAGGAGATCCGGCAACATAACAGCAACAAACCGGTGACCAAACGAGTGCAACTCGATAGCAATGGACAGCGATTCAATCCGCCAAATTCCCAGAAATTATTAAGCTAAAATCAGAAATCGAAAATAGCAAAGAAACAAAATCGAAAATCTTCTCTTATTTCTGGTTTTTTCTTGTTTATTCCTTTTCAGCCCTTTCTAAAATTTCATATCTGGATTTTTATTCCTGACCTGTCAGGTTCTAGTGAGGGAATGAGAAGAAGTCAACGGCAGTTTCCTCAAAGGGGAGGAATCGGGGAAGAGATAACAATTTTGGGAGAAAAAAATAACATAATTAATCAGATGCTACATGTCTGAACAACTAAGAAATTCCCTAATCACATTTTTTAACAAAGCCTGAAAGATGTGATATCTTTTCCTTAATCTTTTGTCGTACTATAGCAATGCCAAATTCAATAAAGGAGATCAACTATAAAGAGAGAACAAAAGCACTGCATTACTAATACTTATAATAAATTTTCAAGAAAGTATATATTATTTTATGTGAATAAGACTACATATTTTCAATATCTAGCAATCCAATAATTATATAGTCAAGTTAAACAATGCTAAGAGTTCAATAACTTAAAAAGATTAGAATCTCGAACCCATAAACTTCAAATCCTGACTCCGCCTCAACTCACTAGCCTCTTTACTAATGCTAAGAGACCATTTCATGTAATCATTTGGTATTTAAAATATATCGGTCCAACTAATTCAAATTCATTATAGGTAAACTGACGAAAGGAGTAATTAAGTGATCCCTATAAAAAATTAAACGACTTGGAAGGGAGCCTTGGTGTAACTGATAAAGTTGATACCATATGACCAGGAGGTCACGGGTTCAAGCCGTGAAAACAGCCTCTTGCATAAATGCAGGGTAAGACTACTTACTATAGATCCTTGTGGTCCGGCCCTTCCCCGGACCCCGCACATAATGGGAACTTAGTGCACCGGACTGCCCTTAAACTGTTACAGCCCAATATAACATCTTTTTTCCTTCCTTTTATATCCTTAACATTCCTTCTATCTTTCTATCTTTCTTTTTCTCAACAAAAATAATTGGTAAATTTTTATATATGATTTGTGAAAGGATTAAGAACAAGTGTACAAGCAAGTCAACATATTGAATTTATCCATGCGATTCTCCTTATCCACTTAGGCGTAGTATTCTTGTTCTCTACACAAAATGTCCTAGAAAAGAAACAGACAATGGTGCAAATCCTAAAAAAAATGGTGCAAATCCTAGAAAGCAATAGTTTTTGGTAATTGGAATAATTCTGATGTGATATGAATGTTGAAAGATGCAATGTTTCCAAATCTTAATAAATGTCAATGATCTTTTTTTTCTTTCTCTTTCCAGTGGGAAAGCCAAAATTTAGAACAAAGACAATGAACGAATACGATATGTCCACTTTCTTTCTTTCCAAAAATGGACTAACCCATAAATTTTGTGTCCCCTGGAGAAAAGGGAGAAATACTTTTTTCGCTTTAAAATTGGAAGGAGTAAAGTAAGTTGAATAGCTGGAAGCATAGAAATAGCGCAGCTCACTATTTCAAACCTTAGTTTATTACCAAATCCATTTCCTGCATCGTCTCTATATATCTCTGAGCAAAGGCAGCCCGATGCATAAAGTATCTCGTATTCACGCATGATTTGGAAAAGGGTTGTACCCCACGAAATGTGATGTAGATAATCTAATCTAGTGTCATCATTAGTAATTGTTTTCACGGCTCGAACTCATAACCTAGATCACTCGGAGACAACTTTACGGTTGCTCCAAGGGTCCTCTTCATCATAGAAAATTCTCTCGTCCCAATTTATATGGCGGTGTTCGAATTTCGAGAGTCAAACGAGTTTTTTCATCATAATTTTTTCATATGCTTTTTAAATGTTTTAAATTATTAATTATTGTGACTTATAGTATTTTTTACGTAGTTTTGAAATATTTATATTGAACTTCAAAAATTAAAAATTCTATATTTAAACTTATAATCAAAATTCACAAGTTTGACTCTCGTAATTCGAACTATTACACATAAGCGGGGACAGAGGGAGTATATAATTATTTCCTATTTACATTTACTGGCTTAGAGTATTGAATCTCCCTGTGCATTCAATTATTGAAATCCCTAAGTACACAATGTACAGACCCTACAGTATTATTTCCAATCTACTCTTAACTAATGTTGAGTGGACGCCAACAAAAAGTTGAGAACACAAGAGGGACAGTATACTTGGCTGACATACAAACAAATAGCCAAAAATCCAGAAAATTAAAACCAAGAAATTAAACTCATTCTTCACATTTTCATCTGTTAATTAATACAAGAAAAGGGGGTATGAATCTAGAAAAGTTGGGACCTATTCTAAAAACCTCACCGCTGTAAAGGCTTTATACAACAGCTATGTATGGGCCTCCAATTATCCATTGCACCTGAAGACCATCTTAATATTTTAGCAGCAAACTGCTGGGAGATTACAATCTTCAAGTAGGCCTAACTGATTGATAGTTACTGTTTGAAACTTTCTTCAATAGTAGATACCGGAAGCTTGGCAGCGATAAAACGCAGTTCCACCAGGAATTTTCTAATTTGTTCAAGATTTAATATATGTGTGTGTGCGCGCAAAAAGTAAATTTTGGCCTATATACACGCTATTTTTCTCTATGTACATAATTATAATTTTTTATGTACCACCCTTCCGTCTATGTGGCTCTGCCACTAGAGACAGGTGCAGGGCAAGGGAGCTCTTATGTAGGGCAGGATAAGGCGAACTAAAACAATTTTCTTTAAGTCAAATGCAGGACAAGGCAAAAGGTGGGTTAAATGAAAATTAACAAGTTTTACAACTTTAATCTCGTCAACTTTAGCTAAATAACATTGGAAAGAAGAAAAGAAAAATAAAACAAAACTTAAACGGGACCATGCATGTCTATGCAGGGCGAGGCGGACAAAACTAGAGAAGTTTGCTCGGCATGGCATGGTAAGGCGGATTAAGACTTTTGCGAAGTAAGACTTCAATTGCCTCGTTTGACCTCGCCCTGTTTGCCATTTCTATAATCCATAGGCATCTCATTGCTGTTTTTCTCTTGTATGCAGAAGGTGTAAAAATGCAGCAACAAGCAAGGTCTTTTGAATTTTCTAGTTTCCTGGTATCATTTTTTCCTTTCAAGAAGTAACTCAACAAGGACAGAATACAAAAATTGTTATAGTGCATGTAGATAGGTACTCTTGGACTACTTTAACATGTTTAGTTTCCACCATAAACTTTGCCAGAGAGACAAATTTTCATATTAGGATGACAGTCCAGTGATCAAGAGGTCACAATTTGAACCAACAACAACAAACCCAGTGTAATCCCATAAGTGGGGTCTGGAGAGGGTAATGTGTATGCAGACCTTACCCCTACCTTGTGAATGAATTCGAACCATATTGTCACAATATCAAATTACATTAGCCACTTGACCACTACTACCAAATTGGATTTATCATTCATTGACAAGGGTAAGAAGATCTATACATATTTCATTAGTATTTCTTAGACCATTTAACAGTATCCATCTACTTACCAAAAAAAATAGCAAAGGAAGATATTTTACAGCTACAAGTCTCAGAAAAGTCTTCCTTCTCAACACTAAAAAAAACTAGAGGAAGTAGAGAAATTGTACACATCATATCATGCAATAGCATACATATTTATCTAGACGAAATCAGCACAACTCGTACAGACAGTTATGAGGACATGTAATCAGCTAACATGATACTCACTGTAGTCTGGCAACCTTCATTCTAAGATATATACTGAGTACTAGTTTTTACTTCTAGGAGTAGGCGAACCTTGTTTTGAGAATAAAAGGGCAGTCTGGTGCACTAAGCTCTTGCTATGCGCGGCATTGTTTTGAGAATAACTTCTTTATAAATCCAGGTTCCTTTGAACTAGATTTCTGCTGTGTAAGGTCAATGGTATAGCCTCTAGAAATGTCAACATCCGCAACTGAAGATTCTTCATTATTATTAAATTCACCTCTCAACAGTGTCAGCAACTCCATAGCCGTTGCCTTCCCTTTGCTATTTCCATTGACAGATATATTGAAAAGATCAATGATGATCCCTTCATCCATGGCCAGCCGACAGTGTTGAATGCATTGAGAACACAAAGAAAGAAGAAGAGCCACCGCATGCTCCTGATCCTCACGACTGTCACTGTCGAGTAGCTTCACAACCAAAGAAATGCATCCATCGGTCTTAGCTATAGAAGTCATAGCATCTTCAGTGAAGCACAAATTTTTCAAAATAATAAGAGTGTCGCTTGCTAGAGCTGTATCTTCTAGAAAAGGAATCAACTTTGGAATGAATTCTGAAGGTGTAATCAAGGAAACAATTCTGCTATTTTCAGACAAATTACGTAATATTTTGATGGCTGGTCCATGCAATTCTGCATTCTGGGTAACAAGCATCTCTAGAATGGGAGTCAGAGCACCAGAAGCCGCAATTTTTTGTTGACAATATTGGTGGCAGGACAATACTTTCAATACGGCAAGGGCTTCTTTAGAAACCTCAGTTCCAAGAAATGATACCAAAAGTGCAAAAGCATCGTCATTCAAATCTGGCAAATTGCTCCTGATACAAAACAACGCTTGTAGGATTAGTGTGAGGAAACAACACAAGCTAAAAGAACAATAGAGAAACCAAAAAGCAAGACAAAACAGCGTACAAGTTGAGCTTGTATCATTAAACATTAAACAGGACTACTACTTCACATTCTAGTACAACAACAACAACAACAACAACAAAAATCCAGTATAGTCCCACAAGTGAGGTCTGGGGAGGGTAGATAGTACCCAGACCTTACCCCTACAATGAATGTAAAGGGGCTATTTCCAATAGATCCTCGGCACGAGGAACTACTTCACATTCTAGTTTCATATTTAAATTCTGAACTAGCATCTTCTGAAAGGCCTTAACCAATTGGAAATAAATTGTACAAAAAGGCGGTGAACCAACTTGGACCAAATTCATTCGACACTCTAGCAGAGGTTGATCAAGGATTTAAATTTTATGGGTTCAGGACTCGGGTACGAACGACTGAACCCATCACCTTATTTAAGTTCTGGGTTCATAGTTTAATATTTTCAACAATTCCAATAGATTTTACATATAAATCCAGGTCTAAGCTAAAAGTTACGTGTTAATTTGAACCCATATGTAGACTACTAGATCCAACCCTGATATTAAGCCTTACCTTAAAAAGGATATGAAGTTAGAAACAATTTCACAAAAACTTAACATGAACACACACACTACACGCACACACTACACGCACACACACACGCACACAGAGCAGAGTGGAGGAACTACTTCACATTCTAGTTTCATATTTAAATTCTGAACTAGCATCTTCTGAAAGGCATTAACCAATTGGAAATAAATTGTACAAAAAGGCGGTGAACCAACTTGGACCAAATTCATTCGATACTCTAGCAGAGCCAGATCAAGGATTTAAATTTTATAGGTTCAGGACTCGGGTACGAACGACTAAACCCGTCACCTTATTAAAGTTCTGGGTTCATAGTTTAATATTTTCAACAATTCCAATACATTTTACACATATAAATCCAGGTCTAAGCTAAAAGTTACGTGTTAATTTGTACACATATGTAGATTACTAGATCCAACCCTGATATTAAGCCTTACCTTAAAAAGGGTAAGAAGTTAGAAACAATTTCACAAAAAAATTAACATGAATACAAAACCACCACACCCACAGAGAGAGTAGAGCGGAGTAAAGGTTTACCTGCATTTCTGCAAAACTGTTGACAATGATAGACATCCCAGTATTTGGGCATTTAGATCATTGAAATCACGTGCATCATTCAAAAATCTAACCATTGTTAGAACAAAATCCTCGGATGACATCCAACTGCAAGCTTGATCGCTATGTTTGAAAAAGTTACTAATATTTCCAACCAAGATGCATTCTGACTCCCAAGAAAGTGAACTGAACCCGGTTAAGAGATTCAGGTCCATATCTTGAATGCTTACACCAGATTGAATTTTGTGAATACTGTCATTGCTTTCCCCTGAAACCACATCGAAGTCATTTGGTGTCTTAGCAACAGACACAAGACCAGCATCTGGCGATCCACAAGATAAATTGCTGAATTCTATAGGAAGACGTAGATCATTCACTGAACTGCTCAAGCTAGCAATTGAATTCAAAGAAGATTTAAATGAGTGAGCCGCTGCTGCCTCCATGCTCGAGTCAGGAACACTGACGCCATGTGTTGCACTCCACCTTGATATTAGGTCCTTCATTGTGTAATTCGAGGTCAAAGACAAGTGGGCCAATTTCATTTTAGTCAATGGACATGTATCATGACCTTCAGCAAACCATTTCTGAATCCAAAATCTTTCAAACGTTTGTCCAGAGGCAATTACAACACGATCGTACATTAATCTCAAACACAAAGGACATTTAAACTCATCCGGTGGTCGAGAGCTCCTCAGAATGTCCTCTTGAGCATCGTCAGATCCACATCTCAAACAAGATTTTGCTTCACATTGATTTGTACATAGGAAAGAGTTTTTCCGTTGCAAAGAGCCGCTATCCGTTTGCTCTATCACGATTGATTTTCCATGCTTACTGAGGATATTCAGAAAAAGCAATAAAATCTTCTTTTTATGACCGTCCCCAACTCTCCCCAGCATCCTTTTGATGGATCTTTCTCTACTAAAAGAGTTTGTAGAGATATGATATGAAGCCTCCGCATAGCAACTTGAATTGCCTCAAAGGCATGTTCTTCCGCTGAATCTGTTGTCACATACTGATGAAGTAATTCCATCACAACCTTCCCTGCCTCCTCTTCAGATGGATCCAAGCTGAATATCGCATCCTTCAGTTCAGCAATCAGTAGCAAAATCTGCAGCCAATATTTCTCATTAAAGTGGATTGCCACAGGACACAAACAACTATAGTAACCAACCAGATAAAACAGAAAAAAGAAAGGAAAAAACCATGGGGAAAGAAAAGATGAATATGAAGAAAAAAAATTCTATGACAACGATATCTGCCTAGTCAAATGCACACTACGGACTTTGTCATTTAGTTGAAAAATCTACTAACTAGCAAGCACCACAAGCTTGGATGTAAATTTAGAAATGAAACAGATCAAGAACTATGCGATCAAGAACACTGGAAAAAAAGTTATGCATAGATGATTCTCTCAAAGGAATGTTTTCTGACTGACCTTTGCAGCCAGCGATACTGGAACCATATTTTGCACTTGGCCTAAGCTTTGCTTAAGCAAGTTTCTTGATCTATCACATCGTGAAAGTATAACATCTCCTGTTAGTGCCTGAAAACACAATACAGATTGTTATTCAGTGAATAAAGCCAATAGAGTATCATCAAAGTATGTTTATGATTTGCGAGATATACAACAACAACAATTATGTTTATGATTTGCGAGATATACAACAACAACAACAACCCAGTAATATGATTTGATTTGCGAGATATATTTAACAAAAACTGTTAAACACAAAGCTGGTTGGCTTAGCTTGATCGAGAATACGTACCAAGTATAGCTTACTAGATTCACTGCAGTGCTGAATCAGTGTCTTGGCTTTGAAAATTTCAGTGTTCAACAGGCTAAGTGCCTCTAAGCATCGAGGACGGGCTGCTTCAATTTCAGGAAGTAATATTGAAACTCTAGTTACTAACTGAATTAGTTCCATGCACATTAGACGATGCACCTGTAGTCATCATAACCACTCATGAGATAATCGATCGACTTAATTTAAAAAAAAGAAAAGAGAAATATAAGTTTTGTAGATGGCACCATGGCGTGGGAGAAATGACAAGGAAAGTAAACAGGAAAACTGACAGATACTATCATTACATTTAGAAAACTAACAATGTTTCAAAAACGAAATCCCAACCAGCAGAATTTTCCAAAGAGGCAAGAACCTTTTGTTTTAATAGTTTTTCAGTTCCATTCATGGAATACAAACTAGGACTATTGAAATCCAAGCACGAACAGCTTTTTGCACAAAGTCCAATTAATGGAAAAACCTCTTCTTTTAACTCTATAATTTACCAAGAAAAGGGATTAATAACCACTTATACTCAAGGGGCGGACAAACATTAAGCGCAATACCGCTTCGTCGGAAAATTTTACTAAATATATGTATCAATACTGTGAGGAAACGGATACGTAGGAAGAAATGACACCACTTGACACAAATTGTCTCCTGGCACATTGGTTATGTGCCTGATTTTGCTCTAAGAGGTCAGAGGTTTGAATCACAACTAACACGTACTTTTTTGCAAATATTTGAGAGAGCCTCCATAGTTAAAAATTGTGATAAAGTTGGATTGAATTCGGGATCTTTTCTAACTTAAGACTCGACAAAATTAATGGACTAAAGCTATTTACCGTCTAAAAATATGATAATTAAAGTTATTTATTCGTGTTCTTCTATAGATTTTGACATCGCATACAAAAGTTCATGCATACGCCCCTACTTGTACTATTACTAAATGTAAAGATACCAAGACAAGACAAAGTGACAAGCCTACTATAGAGTACCACCTCTCATTACACGAACAATAACAACAAGAAGACATCTAAACCTCAGTCTCAAACAAGTTGGGGTCGGCTAAATGAATATCAAGCCATCTCTTTACACGAACAATCCCATGGAGGTGCAGATAAGGAACTAAAGGAGAGAGAGAGATAGGAGCATAGTAGTATATACCTTAATAGCGTGATGAGACAGCGGTGTCTCACTTACTTCAGCAACATCAATCCCCATAACAGTTTCTGATAAAAAGAGCGGAATACGGAGTGTCAAATTTAGCATAGGACTAAATATTACTCTCTTTATCCCAATTTATATGGCACAGTTTCCTTTGTAGTCTGTTATATAAAGAATTGTCATTTCTTAGTTAGAAAGAATTTAACTTTAAAACTTCTCATTTTACCCTTAATGAGATAATCTATAGCCACACAAATATCTATGATTTGTTTACAAAATACAAGTTTCAAAATTCTTTGTTTCATAAATTCACGCGTTCAGCTCCAAATAAAAAAAAAACAAGAGAGTTTATGATCTTATTCTGGTAATGACAACCCATATGCTATATTAACAAGGTGAGGAGAAGTGATTAGGCAAGACATGGCGCAACTTCAGCTCACCAAGGACATGACTTTTGATAGGGAAGGTATGGAGGTCAAGGATTAGGGTAGTAGAGTAGGTAGTCTAGAGTGTTCATAACAGTAGTATTGGCATGCAGTCTCGCTTTCTGTTAGTAGTAGGTTTTTATGACAAACCATTATTTTCTTTCTTTGTTGATCACCTTATTGTCTTGTTATATTAACAAGGACCAGGGGCGGGCCTACCCTAAAGCACGTAAAACAACTGTTTTAGGCCCCACATTTGTGGGGTCCCCATTTTTTGTTATACCTAATATATTATATACTCCATATGTTTCAATTTAAATGAGGTTGTCTGACTCGCCACAGAGTTTAAGAAAAAAAAAAGACTTTTAAAACTTGTGGTCTTAAAAGCTTAAGGGGTAAAAAAAATTGCAACTAATATGATCTCTGCCAAGGAAATTGCATTTGAAATGAAAATCAAAACCCGAACTTCGTAAGAAACGTGTGATTAAAAAAAATTGATGAGAATATTGATATTGAAATCTCAAAATCTTTCGAAGAGTCCTTCAGAGTTAATTATTTTTTATACATAGTAGACAAGACTATTTTTTTCACTTCAAAATAAATTTGAAGGATTTGAAACATATGAAAAGATTTTTTGTTTTCTATTTAGCGTAAAAAACTGAGATCACTAGATGATGGAAATTTAGAAAAATACTGCCTTAATCTTGAGTGTTCCTTGAAGCATAATAATCAATCTGATATTGATGATTTAGATTTATTTTCTAAATTAAAAATGTTAAGAAAAATAGTACAACTAGATGATAACAGTTTAATTGATATACTCAATCAAATAAAAAGATTTGATTCTTTTTCAAATGCATATATTGCTTATAGAATAATGTTAATAACTCATGTTACTGTTACTTCAGCAAAAAGAAGTTTTTCAAAATTAAAATTGATAAAAATCTTGACTAAGCTCAATAATGTCTCACGAGAGGTTAAATGGATTAATTATATTGTCAATTGAGAAAGAATTATTGGAAAAAAAATTGATTATAAAAAAATTATTAATAACTTTGCATCTAAAAAAATAGAAAAATGGACTCCAAATTAAAAATAAATAAATTAAGGCTCCTCGTAAAATTTGGCTTTAGCCCACAAAATTCGTCGGCCGCCGCCTCTGACAAGGACAGTCCTCTATCCTTCAAATTAATTTTTTTCCAATATCAAATTAATCTAGAGAAATAATCAGATCTCTATACATTACAAGTTTTCTTAGAGGTAAACATTCTGTAAGAAAATATGCAACATCGCAAATGAATTGAAAAACAAACAGATTATAGCAATAACCATTAGCTTCAAAAAGTTGTAATTTTTCCATAATAATCATGAATAAAGCTAACAAAATTTAAAGAATTCTTACCTATAGGAGAAAATACAGAACCCCTTCTCTGCGTAAGATGAAAAACCAACTTCAATACAGTTTCAATACTTTATTCAACTGTGCAAAAAGTTCAAAAAGTTCTGTTCAGAGAACCCAACTCCACAATTCCAAAACTCATAAAATTTCAAGAATTAGCAGTTCAAAGACACCTCTTTTTCTTAATTTCAAGAACCCCACAATAAAAAAAAAACAGAGTCATTTGCTATAAAACACACTGCTCCGCTTTAAATAGCATTTAATGAGTACACCCCAATTTAAAATGGTAACACAAAATGCCATTTTTGTTACTGTATTTAAAGAGTAGAAAAAAAATTAAAATAAAATAAAAAAGTATTTAAAGAGTAGAAAAAGTTTCTATCTGAAACAAGACCGGGCTATCAACCTTTGGTCAACAACTAACAGTAACGGCTGCTACTTTTTATGACGTGTATTTAGGTTTAATTTTTGTTTACCTCAATTAATTCATTGGATATTTTGGTATGAAATATGATAAGTAAAAATGTCCAATAAAATTAGAATAAGAAGAGTTTGACTAAAATATTAGGTGCTTGAACAATATTTAATTGAACTAAAAGTGAAAATATATAAAGACAACAGTCATTAACCTTATGCATTTAGTCATTTTCTATCCACTCTGTTTCCTCTCTTTTTCTGTCAATTCAACTTTGTTCATTGGTGGTTTTGGAATCTCTAATAAAATGTGAAATCTTGATGTGATGTTGCTGAAAACTACGCCAAGGCGAATAATAGCTTGTTTCGCTAAAATCAGCCTATTTTAAGAATTATATTTTTTAAAGCTATTTGGCCAATTAATTTAAAAAATACTTTGATTAATCTTTTAAAAAGTATTTCTAAGTATATTTTTCTCAAAAGTACTTTATAAAAAAATTCTTTTGGAGAAAAATTATTTTTTTCTGCTTCTCCAAAACTGTTTCTCCTCAAAAATACTTTTTTTCCTCCAAAAGCTTGACCAAACACTTCAACTTTAACAAATATAAAAAAAATACTTTTAAATTTGAAGAAACTCGGCCAAATAGGCTATAAGTGAGGGCAGATATTATTTCAAGTATGCCCTTAGTACAAAAGCAAAATCATCACTTTAATTTGATGAGTTAAATCTTTAAAATTTATAATTTATAATTTAATATTTATTAAAATCTTATTAATTATATATATGTTTCATGAAAAGTTACTTTGTATTAAATTTAATTAAATCGACAAGCCCTTGTTTGTCAAAAACGAAAATCACAATAATCCTCGTGGAAATATTAACCTTTCCTTTTCAGCCTTTTCTAATCTTTTTTTTCCGGGGTTAAGTTAGAGGAGTTATAGATTAATTCATCAATACTGACCAGTACTAGTTTCTCGTGGAAAAAAATACACAAGTACAAATTTATTTTAGAGCTCACTGAAAAAATTCTTTGAATTAATTTGGCCAATAAAGATTATTGCTTAAAGGGGGGGGGGGGGGGGGATAGCCATGGTTGAAGAAAGAATTGGAAAAGTGGGGAAGGAGATGTGGGGGTAATGCTGTATTTTGTCCCGGGCCCGGGCCTTAGTGGGCCTAACGGGCCGGGCCTCGCGGTCCCGGGCTTCGTGGTCCTGGGCTCTGGCGGTCCCGGTTTTCGTGGGCTCAATGGGTGGAACCGGCCCGTGACGGGCCTAAGCCCACATGGTCCTGTGCTTAACGTGCCGGGCTCGTGGGCTTCGCGGGCCTAGCGGGTTTTTTTTTTTTTTTAAGACAATTTCTTGTAGTATCATGGCTATATTAAAAATATATATGTAGTATATATGTATATCTAATTATTAAAGTGCTTGACGAAAAAGAAAATAACAAAACAATAGTAAAACACTAAATTGTCATGCATAATATATTTTCTTGTAGTATATTATATTGTATCTTATGTATATATATTCTCTTATATATTTTCTTGTAGTATATATATTGTATCTTATGTATATATATTCGCATAATATATTGTATCTTATGTATATATATTGTATCTTATGTATATATGTTCGCATAATATATTTTCTTGTAGTATATATATTGTATATTATGTATATATTGTAGCATAATATATTTTCTTGTAGTATATTATATTGTATCTTATGTATATATATTCTCTTATATATTTTCTTGTAGTATATATATTGTATCTTATGTATATATATTCGCATAATATATTTTCTTGTAGTATATATATTGTATATTATGTATATATATTCGCATAATATATTGTCTTGTAGTATATATATATTGTATATTATGTATATATTTTCGCATAATATATTTTCTTGGGGTTCCCACATCACTGGCCAAATTGCAAAAATCAGCTTATTTTGAGAAGTGTTTTTATTCAAAAGCACTTTTCTCAAAAGTACTTTTGGTGAGAAGCAGTTTGTGTTTGGCTAATTAGTTTGAAAAGTACTTCTGAGCAGTAATTAGTGTTTGGCCAAGCTTTAAAAAACTGCTTCTAAGTGTATTTTTTTCAAAAGTGCTTTTGAAGAGAAGCTATTTTTTTCTGCTTCTCCAAAACCTGCTTTTTTGCTTCTCCTCAAAAGCACTTTTTTCCTTCCAAAAGCTTGGCCAAATACCTCAATTTTTGGCCAAAAATGCTTTTAGCAAAAAACAAAAAAAAAAAAAACACTTTTGGCCAAAAAGAAGCTTGGCCAAACAGGCTATAAGTCATATTGATTGAATATTTGACATGCTTCTTAAGTATGTGTAATATATTATTATTATTATATTATATATATTTAATTAATTAAATTAATATTTAGTTATTAGTTATATATATCTAAATGACTTGGAGGACTTGGACATGGGCGCGGGTCGGGTCGGACTTTTAAATAAAAGTTTTATTTTGGTATTTATCTTTTTAGAGCTGTTTCTGATTATTTAAAGGAATTTTTACCTCCTATAGCAAAGCTTAACACCTTATTTATTATAAATAAATATCATTTTAAAAAATTATATTCTATAACTACCTTTTAATGTTTATCGCAAAATATCTATTGATGGTTAACTCCTACCCTTAAGCCACAATATACGCTAATTATTATTTTTCTCTCTCCTTTTTCAGATTTTTCTCTCACATAACAACAACAACCCAGTATAATCCCACTAGTGGGGTCTGGAGAGGGTAGTGTATACGCAGACCTTACCCCTACCCTGGGGTAGAGAGGCTGTTTCCAAATAAACCCTCGGCATCCTTCACTCCAAGAACTCCTCACCTTGCTCTTGGGATGACTCGAACTCACAATCTCTTGGTTGGAAGTGGAGGTTGCTTACCATCAGATTTTTCTCTCACATAATTACCGTATTTGATGTAAACTTCTCTCTCTAATTTGATACACGCCATTATCTTTCCCAGAAAATACGATTCTGCAACTGAAATTCTCTCTCACCCACATCATCTTTTATTGTTTTTATCAATGCATATGTTTCAATCTTGTAATGCTTCTATAACAGTAATTTGCGAAAGTTAGGCGGCAAAGAAATTTAGCTGCAGAAGTTCTTGTTCTTTTGACAGCATGGTGCTTACTTTTACAGAGTTTCTCAAAGGTATTTTTGTTTGTACAGTTTCGAATCTCATCTCTTTGCCATGGATTTGAACTGCAAAGTTTTAAAATTTATGATGCCGAAGTGAAAATTTTCAGTGATCAAAGCAATTTCGTTTCACCAGTTATCGATGGAAACAAAGTGAAAATTCATCGAAATCTACTATCGACGAGACGACATTAGAGTTATTCTTGAACAAAGACGATGGAGTTTTGGTGCTGAGCAACTTGAAGAGTCTGTTATCTTTTTTTTCATTGTATTTCAATGTATCTCGCTGTATTCAGAGTTTTGCGGCTGAGCAACTTGAAGAGTCTGTTACCATTTTTTTTATTGTATTTCAATGTATCTCGTTGTATTATATGTATTTCATTGTATTCATTATCTTTTTTTATTGTATTTCAATGTATCTCGTTGTATTCCATATATTTCATTGTATTTACTGTCTCGCTATATTCCATGAATGTATTCATATTTTTTTTAATTAATATAATTTATGTATTCAATGGTTTTATGTATTATGACTTATAATTAAGTTAGTTGAGTTATATTAGGAGTTTATTGTGTTAATTGATTGAATTTCCGTTTAAAATCAGCTGAATAGACCACGATTTGCGCTATTTACGTTACTATATTCACAATTACATCGTGAATACAGTCGAATACAATATCTGTCTAGCTGTAATACCATGTTTCACGCCGTGAATACAGTCGAATACAAAAATCTGTCTAGTTATAGTCCCCTGTTTCATGCCTAGAAATGTTATTGTATTCATGAATACAGTAGCTTAAATACATCGAATACACTCTAAAAAGCCTGAAAACATAGCTATAGGAAGTAATATAGTAAATGGTAGCTACAATTAGCTAATAACCACTAAAACATAGTGGTTTCTGAAAGTTTCTCTTATTTAAAATTCGAATGTAAAATTGAATTTTAAATAGAACAGGCATAACTGTTCGTATAGGAGTGTAACTATTCTGAAAAATCTTCTCTTGAATTCTATAAATACAAGGACACCCCAGGAGCAGTGATATTTCAATTTGCAAGTATCATTCTGGCTTTGTTATATCCTGACGGAAAATTGCTTGTAATCCCCTAAAGAATATACAGGTAATATTTCTTGAAAGATAGTGATCTTTCACGCCTCAAAGCTATACTTCTCTTTTAATCTTGTGTGTGCCAAAACGAATTTGCTACGACTTACCATTATTGTACAAAAGTAGTAGCTCGTTGCAATTTGGATTGAAAATAGACGTTACAAAGACTCACTATATTTTATACGGTCAGACATCTCTATAGCAACATCCTTATATAATAGCACTTCACTATAAAAGTTAAGTTTTTTTTGGAACCAAATTTCATGTTCTATTATAGTATATGTTTTTTATAGCAGCAATTCCCTATAACATCTAAAAATATCTGGAATAAACGAGGTTGTTATAGGGAGGTTTAACTGTATTACGAATTTTCTACATGATTTCAATTGTCAATTCCACTTCATTCATTTGTTGGTTTTGGAAACTAAAATTGAAAATCTTGATGTGATGTTGCTGAAATGTACAACGAGGACCAATAAGAATTATAGTGAAATGGTAAGTATTTTTTCATTCTAAATTGATATTTTTGGAATTGTCTTTATTAGAGAGAATTTGATTCCTCAATATGAATTTTTCGCAAATTCGGATTTGTTCGAACCCATATACGAATATCGAACAATGGATAGAAATGAAAAAAAAATAGGCGAATAGTCAAGGCAGATATTATTTTGAGTATGGACTCAGTGCCCACAACTAGCAAACCTTTTTTTTTGTTGAAACGAAACTAACAATCTATGTGGAAATATTAAGCAACTCTCTATCTTTCATTTTTCTTTTAATTTCTCCATTTTGTTTTACGTATTTTATTTAATTGAGCACAAAATATATAAAATAAAAAAATTTAAATTTAGTAGTCGTAATTAATTAAAATTTGTATAACATACACAACATGCCTTTGAATTTTATGGTATATTAAACATGTGATATCATTATTTGACTCAAAGGATATCGAACTTTTTTGAACAAATCAATCAAAGAAATTGAAGGGGTAAATCTTAGCCAAGTATAATAGTCTCTATAACGACAGATAGTTGGGGGAATACGGATGATAAGAATTCTTTATCTCATCCAGACCAAAAAGACCTTCCACAATAATCTTTTCAATCCTTTATGTAAGCAAGTTTACAACAAGTATTACGGATTAGCAAAAAAGTGTCCCCTTACAATGTTGTCTCATGCTATATATATAAGGAACCCAACCTTTCTGATCTCTAAAAGACAAGTTGTAGGGAATATTCGAAAGAATATTCATAATGTCCCATGAAGCTGAGGTAGCCCAGGAACCGGTAGTTGAGGTGGTGTCTGACAGAGAGAAAACCCAAATCATTAGGAAAAAGAGACCTCTGATCGAAGCCAACCCTGCACTACTATTGAGTAGCGAGAGAGGTCGAAGCAGCTTTTACCCGATTAAGGTCGGGATCGATTTCCACGGGGAGCTAGAAGTTGGAGTCGGGTGTCTATCTAAAGTGGAGATGTATATTTGCTCTTAATTGCACTTCTAAACATTTTGGGTTTTGATTTACTTCTAATTGTATAGAACTACAATGATCAATTAAACTAAAATAAGCTAAGATTAAACTATTGCGAGTTGTTCAAATAGATAAAAGGCACTAGGGTAGTGACTTTTGCCTAGGTGGTCAATTGACAGATACTTGGGTCTAAAGCTAGATTATCACATTTGGGGAGTATGATATAACCATTGCACGATTCTACTCACTCTACACCTCTCGGTAGTTCGAGTGATTTTGCCCGAATTGACTTCTCAAGACCAATTGGGTATGCAAATTTGCACAAGCAATCAAGGTTCAAGTCGGGTATTACTATCTCTAGGTTTAACCCTTTAATTGGGGCTATCAATCTCTTGAGTACGCCCCAATTCCTTGTTGGACCAATTTCAGAGACTTAGGCTCTCTTTCTAAAGAAGACCCAAAGTCAACTAAACACAAACTAGTGTTTGCAACCACTAATTTAGTAATTAAACATGAAATTAGTCCAAATATCGAACACCCATAGCCAATCAAGCCCTAAAACACAAGACCCATCAATTATCCACACTAGTGTTGAGCCACAACCCTAGCTTATGAGTCTAGCTACTCATAATTAGAGAAGAAAACAAAGAAATAGATGAAGAAAAACTCATATTAATTAATTACTAAATTAAACTAGAAGATTCAATGTTGAAATGAAGCTAAAATTACTCAAAATAGCTAAAAATATCGATGTCACGAGCGCAACCCAGTACAAAAACTATCTGTTGACCTAAAAATGGGAAAAGAAGCTATTTATACTAAGCTCAAAAATCTGGACAAAAATACCCCTGCGGGGTTAGTGCGGACCGCACAACATCACGTGCGTCCGCACTAGGGCTTTGAACTTGAATAAACGGCTCTCTGAAGTCGGGCAATGCGGATCGCACAGAATCGAGTGCGGCCGCGATGGCTTCTAGTGCGGTCCGCATGAAATGGAGCGCGAACCGCATTGGGCTTCAAACTTGGAACTGGCTACTCTCTGAACCTTGGCTCTGTGGACCACACTAAATCGAGTGCGGCTGCGTTGATCCCAGTGCGGACCGTACAAAACCTCGTGCGACCGCATTGCCTTTTTGCCTAAATAGTAGCCTCTCTGAACCTTATTTGTGCGGGCCGCACAGAATGGTGTACGACCGCACTGGCCCTTTTTTTGCTTGAGATTTGTCTTGTCTTGATACTTGTGCAAGTTTTACTCCTTTTTTGAGCTGATCTTTGACATCTTGTCACCTTGTTGATCAAACCTGCAATCAAGCACAACTTGTGAGCCTTTGGGACTATTTTATACACATTTCTAATCAAAACTTAAGCATGAAGGAGTATAAAATGTATCAAAATCGCTAGTTATCAACTCCCCCAAACTTAAGCTTTTGTTTGTCCTCAAACAAACAAAATAAGACCCACCCCTTAAGAGATAATCCAAGAAAATTCAGTTGTCCTAAAGTGACCTCATCTAGCCTCAATTGGGACTAACAATTGCCCTCAATACAAATGAATCATTAACAACATTTACCCTTTTAAACACTATGGATTAAGTGCGACACAAGAGCATCAAGAGTTGACTCAACACATCAAAGAACTCTTTCTATTACTTTGGTCATCGTGGAACCCAAACTCACACATCCTCATCTCTCCGTAAGCAAACCTCACCTTTAGAATAGTGGCACTCAGAACGAGGTTAATGGAAATTCACTCATCTCTCTCAAGGAAAAGTCACAAGTCCGGCTCTAAGACCATATACTTGCCCTTTATGTGAGTCACCACTAATGTAAGTTTCATTCAACTTAAGATCATATAGGGCTTTTGTGGAGACATAGTGAATGCTTTTAGTTTCGGGTAGGCAATGTTTGGTCTAAGTAAGTTCCATCTTCCCTCAAGCACTTCTTTTGTTTCATTTTGGCACACATTAACTTGACTTTTTGAGTCTTTTCACTTCTTTCTAAGGGGTTAGAGAGACACACTGTCACTCTTTCTTATACATTTCAAATCTTTTCTCTTTTCTCAATTTTCCACACCTTTCATTCTTTGCTTTTCTTGAATCCCTTTTTATTCAATTCTACATTGAGCATTCTTTTTGTCCTTTTGCTTTTCTTTCTTTTTCATTGCCTTTCCTTTTCTTCATTTGTACCTTTTTATCACTTTGTTGCCATCCTCGTCTCTCCCCCTAAACTTATACTTTTGTCATGTTCTAAGAAAAGATCGGGTGCCAAGAGAGGGTATCTTTTAGAACGAGTAAAGGCTTGTATCATGGTTCTTGAAGGAAAAAGGTCTAAGGCTCAAACGGGTTGACTAGGGATTTTATCCTTGGTAGCCTATGGACGTGATCAAGCTATCATTTGGATCAAAGAGAGCCTATAATCATGTCTCAAGTCTAAATTCACTTAGGATTTCGCCTTAACAAACATTCAGGGCAAGTTCTAGACCAATGGCTCAGGACTTGGACTTGCAATGCAATTTCTCACCACACAAGCTATGGGGTCGCTAAAGACATAGAGTCGGGGGCCCACAATGACCTTAGATAAGATTTGAGCACACAATGGTCCCGAAAAACCACTTGATGATTATCGGTCAACACAAGAGTCTCAAGGTCACGACTTTCACCATCCTAAACACAATAATTTGTTTTTGATCATGAGATCAAAGGCAAATATGCTAGGCCCAAGTGAAGCTTTTCTTGAGGCACCCTTACCACTAACTACTTAAAGCAAAAAGAAAAACGGACTCAAACCCTTAAGAAGGTTGTCACGACTTCTATCATTGGGAAGAGCCACCTGGTTCACACAAACTCCACCTTTGGAAAGAACCGTGACATTAAGAAAACCAAAGGCTTATTGCAAACGTTCAAAACAAGAAGCTACGAACATAAATAAGAAGTTATGGAAAAGAAAAATGCAGAAAGTAAAATGAATATTTACAAGAGGAGATTTAATCAAATATACAATAGAGGGGATGAATATATACAATGTAACATAAACTTTATATATAGGCCCAAAGTAAAAAGTATGAAAAATGTAAAGAATTGCTAAAATTATATACATACCAGAGATGAAAAATAAAGAAAGCACAAAAACTGTCAAATAAATACAATCATCCAACAAATCAATATAGGGCCTACCCCCTCAAATTAAAGCTGGCATTGTCCTCAATGCCAACTAAACCTAATAAGCACCAAAAATAAAAGGGAAAAGGATATAGAGACTCCCTATGGCCTGTCTGTCTGCATGGGATCCTGAGTGATCCCTGGGTCCTCAATATGCTCGGGAACCTCATATTGGTTCCCTATGGCCTGCTGCTCTGCTGCTGGGACCTAGGCCTGGACCTGGATAGTCTCATGGGCTGCATCTTGTGGCTGACTGGAGGAGGTCTCCGGTGGGTATGCCAACTGGATGACCTGCATCATCTGCTCGGGGAATCGTCCTCTTCCTCTTGGGAGGCCTCTGGGACTGCTCTGGCTGGGGATGAGCTGCTGGCATAGGGTCCTGTAGCAATAAATCCACTTCTTGGACTCCCTAGCAAGCTCCTTGAGAGCTTTTCCATGAGAACCCACAGCCTCTGTCACCACTTTCTGAGTGTCCAGGATCTTCTTCTGGTTATCCAGGATATCCTTGAGGGCGTCCTCAATAGACTGTGGGACCTACGAAGGCGGAGGTGTCGACTGAGCTGCCACTGTAGATGTAAGGACAGACAACTTAGAGAAATCTGTTTGCATCCAGTTGTTGATGCTGAGAAGGGCTTGGCTCAGACGGTGGGCAGTCACTGGGTGGGCCGTGGTAGAGGGTATGTCTGGAACTGCTGAAGTGGATGGACCAGGGGGCAAGTCTGCTGAGGTGGACGAAGGCTGAGTAGGAGCCACTACCACTACTGGCTCTTCAGACTGGCCAGTTGCAACAGTGGTTGTTCCCTTGTAGTTCTTTCTTTTATGGTTGTCATCACCCTGCATACTGTACCATAAGAACGAGGCCTTTGCTTTCACTTTGATATCAAATGGCCGCTTTTCTACCTTTAGGTCCGTGAAGTACATGGTTAAGAAGCTGGGGAAGGGGTAGTTTCTGTCACCTTCACTGCCTACCTATGTAATCACCCGAGATATCACCTTCCTGACGTTAATCGGGTACCCCGCCATGATTGATGCTACCAATACCGCCCGGTGAAAAGGGAGTGAGTTTTCATGAGTAGTGGGGTCTAATCTGCTGCACACAAATGTTTCCAACCCCTTGGCCTCGAAATTCAAACTTCTTCTCAAAATCTTCACTCCTGCATTCAACCAATCAGGGGTGGTACCTGGGATTGCTAGATACTGTGCCAACCAAGGACGGACCTCCTCACCTAATTCTATCTTTGCCAAATACAGCGACTCATCCTCCTCATCGAATCCCAAGTTGTCATTTATTGTTTTCCCATCAAACAACACTTTCAAATTGCGCACCTTGGTCACTTTGGTGCCCTTCTTGATATGGGCAACATTAGAGTAGAATTCCTTGACCAGGTGCTCGTTTGCATCCTCACAGTTGTTTAAGAAATACTCCTAGTCCACTCTCTCTCTAAACTGTCTTCTCACATTGGGGTTGTAAGGCAAGAGGTCTCTATCAAAAAAACTCTTCTCCGGAATCAATTTCCTCACAGGCCACCATTCTTTGAATTTATAGTAGGCCACCTCACTCACAAATCGGTCTTGCCACACCTCCGATTTTCTAGTTCTAGCAATTCCTCCCACCTGAGGTTCACCCCCTTCTCCTACTACCTCTTCTTCTCCTACTGCCTCATCTTCTCCTACTGCACCCTCTCCGGATAATGAAGCTGTGGGAGAGGTAAAGTATTCATCCCCACCGCCTTCAGCTGAGCCCTCAGACGACCCAAAAGACACATTTACTCACGCTTGGGCAGTGGGGGAAGGTGGATGAGTGTCTATTAATCTGTTTCTCTCCGGCCAGTCAGGGATGTACTCTAGGATTGAGTCTGAAGATATATCCCGAGAGGGCTCGTATTCACTCCCAGACTGGTCAATGACCCTATCAGCAGCTTTAATGAGCTTCCTCATATTTTTAATGTTTTGCCAGGCTCGGGGAGTCAATCTTAGCATCTTCTGTTTCCCTCACCGGGAGGATTCTCCTCTACCAGCTAGTTTAGAACCCTTGCCTCTTTGTTTTACTATTGTCTGCAAATATCAGGCATTAAGTTTGTTAGTATCCAGAAAGACAATAAAGTTTACAGTCGCAGGAAATAAAATGTTGCAGATAGTATCAAATGTTGCAGAGTGTGGACCGCACAAAATGTAGTGCGGCTGCACTGAGGCCAATGCGGACCGCACAAAATGCTAATGCGGTCCGCACAGAGGTGGGGTTCAGACTACCCACTCTCTGAACACTTGCTCCACAGACCACACAAAATGCCAATGCGATCCGCATTGAGGCATCGCGGACCGCACAAAGTACAATGCGGTCGTGGTCCTTAATGATCAGATTCAAGGACTTGTAGCAATGCGGTCCACACAAAATTCCATTGCGGACCGCACAATTTCCACCGCGGTCCGCACTGAGTGCCTAGTCGCAACACTAACTTAAGGTTCAAGATAATTTAATTTTTAGTCCAATTTTACACCTAAGAAATGTCCCTAAGTGTTTGCCCAATGTTTTTAACTACCTAATCTAATAATAAACAAGAATTTACTAACCTTAGTCTACATTACTGAAAGAAATAAGGGTATGGCAAGAAGAAGAACAATAAAAACAAAAATTAAAAGAAAATAACAAAATTAAAACAATTAAAAAGAAGTTAAAGTTACCAGTTGTGAGAAGAACTGAAGATTAACGATTCCTAGCAGTTAATTACGAGCAATAGGGACGATGAACAATGATTTTATGAGTTCTGAGAGCAAAAGGATCTAAAAGTTCAAATTTTGGGCCACGGGTACTATTTATAGAAAAAGTCCTGGGGCCCAGCTTACCTACCCTAATGCGGACTGCACAAAATGGTAATGCGGTCTGCACTACTCAAAGTCACAAGATTCAGACAAGGTATCCACTAATCTGCACAAAATTCATTGCGGCCGCAGTGGACCACCGCGGACTGCACTAAATGCAATGCGGCCGCGGTGGTAAACTTCAGAGAGCAGGTCTTTTACTCCTTCATCAGTGCGGTTCGCACTAAGTTTGTGCCCCCGCATTAGGTTCTCTGCGGCCGCACAAAATGTAGTGCGGTTTGCATTGCAAACTTCAGAGACTTGACATTTATTTTTCCACTTTGTCCTGCACTGCATCAACACAAACCTGTAACATCTCACAACCAGTCAGTCCAAAAATAAATCCTATCCTATAATGAAAATCAAAGAAAAATAAGAAGAAGAACACATGGGTTGCCTCCCAAGAAGCGCCTGATTTAACATCGCGACACGATGCAGGTTACCATTAAATCATTTGAGATGAAGAAGTGCCACCACGTGGGTGTCATCATGTTTTCCCAAGTAGTGCTTGACCCTATGCCCATTCACTCTGAAAACTTCTTCATTTTTGTTCTTTAAATCAAGTGCACCAAACTGGGTCACACACACCACTTCAAACGGTCCACTCCATTTTGACTTAAGCTTTTTCGGAAACAGACGTAACGGAGAGTTGAACAAGAGAACCAAATCACCCACTTTGAACTCCTTGCTACGAGCATATTTATCATGAAGGTACTTCATCTTGTCCTTGTACAAGGAAGAACTGGAGTAGGCATGGAATCAGAATTCATCAAGTTCATTAAGTTGCTCCATACAAAGATTGGCTGCAACATCCCATTCAAGATTCAAGTCAAGGCCTCACATGAGGTAGAATTCAGAAGACAGGTACCTGGAAATGGAAAGGAAAACAAAGAAATGAAGATTCAGCAGGAGAACAGCAGCAGAATCAGCTAAAACCCAGCAATGAAACAGTGTTTCCAACAGCAAAGTTTAAACCAAAACCTTTAAATATCCACAACTCAATCCATTTTAAACCAAGTGCAAGACTGTGAAATTTTCAGTGGTTTTACACTAAACAATGAGGATCAGAAAAACCAAAACCAAGCAGAATTTTGAATAGTTTTCACAAAGAACTGCAGGGAACTCAAGGTTATTTAAAAAAAAAATCAAAGAAAGCATCCATTTCAGTTTTCAGGATATTTTCTCTAGTTTTTTCTCTCTGCCTTGAATCTCAAGTAATGATGCCTGTATAGGCAAACTTCTAGGGCAGCCTAAAGGAATCAGTTTTTGCAATTAAAACCTTTTTGAATTCTCATTTTTGCTCACATACCCTTAATTTTAAAATCAGATTTTCAGTCTAGTCCCACTGACACCTTCCTAGCAGCTTCCTAATCAGTTACTCAAAGATTCCCCTAGCCTAAATTCCTAAATTACCCTCTTAAACCCTGCTATTTACTTCTGAAAACCAGACCAAAAATGGGTCAAATTGACCCAATAACCTAAAACCAATTTGGACAAGCTGCTCTTTGCCAATGGATCAGAGACAGACCAAAGCCCAAACGAACACTTATCTAAAAAAAGAAAATCTGCAAGCCAGGATAACATGAAATGATTTCAAAAATAATCCAAACTAAAATACTGATCAATTAACACAACTAGGTAGGGAATTAACTAAGTTAATAAATCAAAATAACCTAATTAAACTAAACTAAAGAGACTAACATAAAAGAGGGAGAAATTAGAAGCTTAACTATGACATTAATAAAACTCAACAGGCCGAGAAAATCGGAGAAACAAGCTTTTTACGGTTTGAAAAAGAAGTAGAGGGAACAAACGAACAGAAAACAACTCAAGCTTAGAGATTTGGTCAAGTTTCAAAAAAAGGAAAGAAAGAAGAAAAGAAGAGGAACAAAAGGTGAAATGGAACCAAAACGGAAACAATGAAATGAGACTCACCGATTAAACTCGAAATTGCACTTGATATCCTGACTCACATGAAACTGATGCTAGTCGCTTGTTCTATATCAAGAACGAACGAACAACATCAGTTTTGAGGTGAATCAGCCCTCTAATCGTGAGAAACACAAGCCTGGGTCGATGCATGCCACCAGGTTCGACATGAATTGGTTTTGAACTTTTAGGGCTCGAACTCGGATTTAAGATTCGAGGAGCTCTGGGTAGATTCGAGCGAAAACAACGATGGATTAGGTATGAGGGGGTCATGGGGGTTGTGTAGTGTTAATTTGGGTTATTTGGGACCGGCGCCACCACCGGAGATGGCAAGGATTTGAGGGCGGCGCTCTAGGGTTCGGGGTCTGAAAGGGGGAGATGAGGTGAGAGACGGAGAATGAGAGAAATGATTTGGGGGTGGTCTCGTTCGGACACTTATATGAGGTGGATTCGACCAGTTTCGGGCCGTTGAATTGACTAGATCCAACGGTTGAGATTGATTTGGGACGAAATAGGGTCGTTTGGATTATATGGGAGTTAGACCGGGTGAGACGGGTTTTGGGCTTGTTTTAAATGGGTTTTAGGGGTAATTGGATTGGGCTTGGGAAATTTTAAATGTTTGACCCAAAATTTGGTCCTCTTCAACTCTTTTCCTTTTCTTTTCAATTTATTCAAAATTCTTTTCTTTTTCTAAAATTAGAAATTAAAACCTAAATTAAATCTTAAACAAATTAGCCTATCAAAAATACTAATTAATTCTAAATAATAATTAACATAACTAATTAAAAACCAAATTTAAATAAAACTACCAAAATTCGAAATTAAACAATAAAATGCAAAATTGGTTATTTTTTGGTATTTTCCAACTTTTATGAAACACTAATTTGCTAATTAGTCTAAAATATAAAATTAAACCCTTAATGCAAATGCAACATATTTTTTTTTATGAATTAAATAAAAATTAAACATGCACAAAAATGCAAACAATCAGGAAAATTCTAAAATAATTCCTAAAACATCAAACAATTAAAAGGAAAAAATCTAATTTTTGGAATTCTGTAGGATTAATTCAATTGAGGCAAAAATCACGTGCTCACAATGATAGGAGTGATGGTCAACTTATGCTTGAGAAGTTCAAATGCTTGCATACATTTTTCATCAAACACGAACTTGGCATCTTTTTCCAACAACTTTCAAAAGGTATTCACCACCTTCGAAAAGTCTTTGATAAATCTCCGGTAGAACCCCGCATGCCCAAGAAAATTTCGAACTCCCTTGACAGATGTAGGGGGAGGGAGCCTTGAAATAACATCAATTTTTGCTTTGTCTACCTCAATACCATGCTTTAAAATTTTATGCCCAAGAACTATGCCCTTTTCCACCATAAAGTGGCATTTCTCCCAATTGAGAACAAGATTGGTTTCTTCACAACGGGCCAAAACTCTATCAAGATTCTTCAAACATTCATCAAATGAGTCTCCCACAACACTAAAGTCGTCCATGAACACCTCCAAAATGTCTTCCACCATATTAGTGAAAATGACCATCATACACCGCTGAAATATAGCCGGTGCATTACACAATCCAAAAGGCATCCTAGAGAAAGCAAGGGTGCCATATGGACAAGTGAATGTGGTCTTTGATCTTCCGGAGCAATCAAGATTTGGTTATACCCAGAATACCCATCCAAGAAATAGTAGAAGGCACGCCTAACAAGTCGATCTAACATCTAATCAAGAAAAGGCAATGGAAAGTGATCCTTGTGGGTCACTTTATTCAACTTGAGGTAGTCCATGAATACCCTCCAATCGGTGATGGTTCTAGTAGGAATCAACTCATTTTGTGAATTTGCAACCACATTCATGCCACCCTTCTTCGGTACATATTGCACCGGTGAAGTCCAAGAGCTATCAGAGATGGGGTACACAACCCCGACATCCAACCACTTGATCACCTCCTTTTTCAAAACTTCTTGTATTGCCTCGTTCAACCTCCTTTGATGTTCCAAGGAGGGCTTTGCATCATCTTCCAAAATAATCTTATGTATACAAAATGCGAGGCTTATCCCCCAAATATCAGCTAAAGTCCATCCAATTGCCTTTTTCCACTTTTGAAGCACCGTCAATGTGGCATCAACCTGCATGTTAGTAAGACAAGAGGAAAGAATAACTGGCAAAGTAGAATTTGAGCCTAAGAACTCATACCTGAGGTGTGGAGGTAGTGGTTTCAACTCCAACACCAGAGGCTCCTCAATTGAAGGTTTTGTTGGTGGAGTCTTCCTATTCTCGAGGTCCAAAGATAATTTCCTAGGCTCATAAGAGTAAGAGCCCATTCTATGTAAAACATTCACGCACTCCACTCAGCCCTCATCATTGACATCAAGATTCAACAATACGACCTCCAATGGATCCTCCACATTAATCATTGCACTGGTGTCATCAACTATCACTGCTGCGATGAGGTCCACAAAAGAGCACACCTCGGTACTGTTGGGCTGCTTCATTGATTTGCAAACATGAAAGACCACTTTTTCATCACCCACCCGGAAGGTGAGTTCCCCTACTTCCACATCAACTAAGGCTTTCCCCGTAGCAAGTAAAGGTCTCCCCAAAATGATAGGAACTTCATAATCTACCTCACAATCTAAGATCACAAAGTCAGCTGGCAAGATAAATTTGTCCACCCGGACAAGCACATCATCAATAATACCCAATGGTCTCTTCATCGTTCTATTCGCCATTTGCAATCTCATGAAAGTCGCCCTAGGTTGACCAATACCCAAAGTTTTGAAACTGAGTAGGGCATCAAATTGATACTAGCTCCCAAATCACATAGAGCCTTAGCAAAATCCGCACGCCCAATGGTGCAAGGAATGGTGAAAGCACCGGGAACTTCAAGCTTCGGGGCCATTGAATGCACTATTGCAGTAACTTGGTGAGTCATCTTTATATTTTCACAATCTATAGACCGCTTCTTTGTCACCAAGTCCTTCATGAATTTAGCATAGCCCAGCATTTGTTCAAGAGCCTCCATCAAAGGCACATTAATGGATAAGCTCTTCATCATGTCAATGAACTTTTTAAACTGATTCTCATTTTTCTGCTTCGCGATCCTTTGAGGATAAGGTCGAGGTGGCCTTGGAAAAGGAGCTTTGGCTTTAGACACAACCAGTTTCGACATGTCTATTATGTGTTCCCTAGATGGGTTCACATCATTTTGAGTTTCCATCTCAACATCTTGAATATCAATCCTCACTTCTTCATTCACATTGTCATCAATCACATTTTCAACTACCAAAGGAACTTCATCTTCTTGCAAATCAACATCATCACTCAAAACTTGCTTTTGTTTGGAGGCATTAACATCACCGCCTCGTCCACTCCTTGTAGTCACCAACATAATATGATTTTTTGCCCCAGTTTTTACTTGGAAAATTTCGTGAGTTATTTGCAACACAAATCTAAGCTATTTCTTTATTGAAAGCAATAAAAATCAGGATTGTGTATCCTTGGGAATAGGGAGTGAAGCCCTAAATTTTGAGGATTGCCAGGTTATGCTGGAAAGATGACCGGGTTATGCTGGAAAAGAAAAAGGGTCCTCGGGTTATGTCGGGGAAGTCATCGGGTCATGCCGGCAAAGAAAAAGGTCCTCGGGTTATGCCGGAGAGGTCCACGGGTTATGCCGGTGAAATTTATCGGGTTATGCCGGAAGAAAAGAAAAAGACCCTCGGGTTATGCCGGGAAGCTTCAAGGGTTATGCCGGGAAAGTCATTGGGTTATGCCGGGGAGGTCCACGGGTTATGCCGGGAAAGTCATCGTGTTATGCCGGAAGAAAAGAAAAAAGTCCTCGGGTTATGCCGGGGAGGTCCGCGAGTTATGCCGGGAAAGTCATCGGGTTATGCCGGAAGAAAAGAAAAAAGCCCTCGGGTTATGCCAGGGAAGTCCACGGGTTATGCCAGGACAGTCATCGGGTTATGCCGGAAGAAAAGAAAAAAGCCCTCGGGTTATGCCGGGGAGGTCCAGGGGTTATGCCGGGAATGTCATCGGGTTATGCCGGAAGAAAAAGAAAAAGCCCCTCGGGTTATGCTGGGGAGGTCCACGGGTTATGCCGGGAAAGTCATCGGGTTATGCCGGAAGAAAAGAAAAAAGCCCTTGGGTTATGCCGGAGAGGTCCACAGGTTATGCCGAGAAAGTCATCGGGTTATGCCGGAAGAAAAGAAAAAAGCCCTCGGGTTATGCCGGGAAAGTCATCGGGTTATACCGGGAAAGTCATCGGGTTATGCCGAAAAAAAGAAAAAAGCCCTCGGGTTATGCCAGGGAGGGCCACGGGTTATGCCGGGAAAGTCATCGGATTATGCTGGAAGAAAAGAAAAAAGCTCTCGGGTTATGCCTGGGAGGTCCACGGGTTATGCCGGGAAAGTCATCGGGTTATGCCGAAAAAAGAAAAAGGTCCTCGGGTTATGCTGGGGACAACTAGGGAATGGGACCTATGATAGAAAGGACGCAACTAGAGATTGGAGACCCTAAGCTACCATGATTTGGGATTTTTCTTCTTCTTCTTTTCTTCTTTTTTTTTCCAATGAAAATGCAGGAAAGAACTTGGAGGAAACTTCCCTTTTGGGTTGATTATTGTTGCGAAACTGTTTCTAGCTCTCGCGCATTCTTTCTCTTTGGTTGTATCTGCTTCTTGTATGGTTGCTTTGGATTACATCTATTTCAACTTTTCAAACAAAGAACAATTGTTAGTTTGAAACGGTGGTTGGTTTTGTGGCCTTCATTGTTTTGATTACTTGATCTCGGTCCAACGTTTTGGTGAGAACCTCTGCTGCTTGCTGGCTTTTCTGAAGATTGATCTCTTTCCTAAACCGAGGAACTCAACTTTTCAAAATTTCTCATGACGGCTCGCCCGTATGGGGCTTTGGCCCTTTCACTTTATTCTGCCTCTACGGGCTTTTGACTTTGGATTTCTTTTCATTTTCAATAACTTTGGGTTTCAAAGCATCGACCATCATGGCCAGTTGGGATCAACTTGATGCACCCGCTGAGGCTGGGTACTTTTCTTTGGATTTGGCTTTTATTAAGCAGAACCCTGTGAAACCAATCTTGCCGCCTTTTCTTTGTGTTAGTCTCGGAAAAAACAGAGTTAGACCGAAAGAGATTCAAGGAAAAGTAATCAAAGGACAAGAAAAGGAATTTAAAGAGAAGTGTCCCTTTCAGGGGGAAAGAAGGACTTATCTGGGGTGCATGCAGACTTCAATAAACATGACATGCTTTTTGGACTGGATACCCGATCTGCACAACTATCCAACTTCTCATAAAACCATTGCGACCCATGTTCTGAAACCGAGAAACCTTGCCAGGACTCTTTCAGTACCAATGGTGGTGAGGGTTCCTTCTTTCGATCAAAGGCGCCCTTTGCGAGTTTTCGCCAATCGACCTCTCTCATTTCTCTTCTCACCATCGCCTTATAGTGCTCTTTACGAGTTTTCACTAACAAGACTCTCTCATTTTCAGTTTCTCTGCTCACCATTGCCTCACGTTGCCCGTAGGTTTTCACTAATAAGACTCTATCATTTTATTTCTCTCATTTTAATTGTATCGGATCCAAACAACTGTGTTCTCTGATTTTGAAAACCTTTCGTCGATTGATCGGAAGGACTTGCACAAGGTTTGGGTAAAAAGAATTGGATCAAATTACAACTTTGGAACCGTTCAGGCGGGATCATTGCCGAACCATTATAACATCTGCCCCAGTTTCACTTTCGGGGGGACCTTGGATTTTTGTTTTGGTGTGACTGAACCCTAAAGAGAGACTGTCTACGTATCCTTTCGGAATCAAGTCGAATGTAGTTCAGGGGAAACATTTTGTTTTTGTTTTTGTTTTGTTTGTTTTTTTTGTTTTTTTTTTTTTTGATTACAAACATCTTCGAGTTCCAAAGAAGGTAATGAAAGAAAGGTAACCGGCTCAAAGGGTTAGCAAAAGATTGGAGTGTTTAGGGTAGTGAGAATAAAAGCCTTCGTCATCCCAATTGGACAATGCTATTGTTGCAGAAGGATTAGACATAATACCTTTTGACTACATCTGCATTCACAAATATTTCAGGGTTATTACCTTCAATGTCTCCCAGATACAATGCCCCTTTTGGCAACAACTTTCTGATAATGTATGGGCCTTTCCAGTTAGGAGTAAATTTTCCTTTTGCTTCCTGATGATGGGGAAGAATACGCCATAAGACGAGTTGCCCCACTTCAAAGTTTCTAGGCCGCACTTTCTTGTTGTAAGCACGGGCCATTCTTTGTTGATACAACTGCCCGTGGCAGATTGCGGCCATTCGCTTTTCATCGATCAGGGTTAACTATTCCAAACGGGTTTTGATCCACTCACTGTCTTCGATTTCAGCTTCGACAATGATCCGGAGGGAAGGGATTTCAACTTACGCGGGTATTACAGCTTCAGTGCCATAAACCAAAAGGTATGGGGTTGCTCCGACCGATATGCGCACAGTAGTGCGATATCCCAACAATGCAAAAGGAAACTTTTCATGCCACTTGCCTAGAACTTTGAATCATCTTTCTCAAAATCTTTTTGATGTTCTTGTTTGCTGCTTCAACGGCACCATTGGCTTTGGGATGATAAGGAGTAGAGTTCCGATGCGTTATCTTGAATTATTTGCATATCTCCCCCATCAAATGACTATTCAAATTTGTAGCATTATTTGTGATAATAGTTGTAGGGATACCGAAATGGCAGATAAGATTGGAGTGCACGAAATCTACCACAGCTTTCTTGGTGACAAATTTGAGAGTGATGGCTTCAACCAACTTCATGAAATAGTCGATGGCAACCAATATGAATCTATGCCTATTTGAGGCTTTCAGCTCGATTGTCCCAATGACATCCATGCCCAGGCAACAAATGGCCAATGCGCTAACATGGGATGCAGTTCTGTGGGTGGTGCATGAATCAAATCACCATGCACTTGACATTGGTGGCACTTCCGGATGAAGCTAAAGTAGTCCTTTTCCATAGTCATCCACTAATAACCCGCTCGAAGGATTTTCTTTGCCAAAACATACCCGTTCATGTGGGGCCCGCACACTCCTGCGTGTACTTCATACATGATCCTTCCGGCTTCTTCCGAATCAACACATCTTAACAAGTTGAGATCTGGAGTCCTTTTGTACAAGACATCACCACTCAGGAAGAAACCACTTGCGTGTCGTCTAATGGTTCTCTTTTGGTCTCCACTGGCTTGCTCGGGGTATTCTTTAGTTTTCAAAAACCTTTTGATGTCATGATACCATGGCTGAATAATTGGTTCTACCTCAACCATATTATAGTAATCGTGTATTTCCCTGATTTGGATTTCCAAGGGATCAATGTGGGCATTGCCTGGGTATGGCAGCATCGAGTCTAGAGTAGCAAGTGCATCGGCTAGTTCATTGTGACAACGAGGGATGTACCTGAACTCTGTTGACTTGAATCGCTTGCTGAGATCTTCCACATGTTGCCAGTAGGGAATAAGTTTGACATCTTGAGTCTCTCATTCTCCTTGGGCTTGTCGGATAATTAGATCCGAATCTCCCATGATTAACAATTCTTCGACATCTTGGTCGATTTCCATGTTCATACCCATAATGCATGCTTCATACTCGGCAGTATTGTTTGTGCAGAAAAACCGAAGCCGGGTTGTGGCTTGATAATGCTGACCAGTGGGTGAGATCAAGATTTCCCCAATTCCCACGCCTTTTGCGTTTACTACTCCATCAAAGAACATTTTCCAAGCATTAGTATATTTGGATATTGCCTCAACTGAATTTACCTTTTCATCCGGGAAGTAGGTGCTCAAAGGTTGGTATTTATCGTCAATCGGGTTTTATGCCAAATGATTTGCTAAAGCCTGGGCTTTCATCGCCATGCGGGTGACATAGAATATGTCAAATTCGGTGAGCAGGATCTGCCATTTTGCTAACCTTCCCGTGGACATTGGCTTCTGGAATATGTATTTTAAAGGATCTAACCTGGTTATGAGGTAAGTGGTGTAGACTTGCAGATAATGCCTCAGCTTCTGAGCGACCCAAGTTAAGGCGCAACAAGTTCTTTCCAATAAAGTGTACTTGGCTTCATAACTGGTAAACTTCTTGTTCAGATAGTAAATGTCCTACTCTTTCTTTCCGGTCACATCATGTTGCCCGAGGACACATCCGAAAGAGTTTTCCAAGACCGTCAAATACAAGAACAGAGGCCTCCCCGGCTCAGGTGGGACCAAGACTAGCAGATTCGATAGATATTATTTAATTTTGTCAAAAGCTTCTTGACATTTGATTGCTGCATCTTTCTTTAACAGCTTGAAGATGGGTTCACATGTAGACGTTAGATGGGCAATGAATCGGCTGATGTAGTTCAATATTCCCAACAAGATGATAACATCTTTCTTGGTTCTTAGCGGGGGCAAATCTCGAATAGACTTTATCTTTGTTGGGTATAGCTCGATGCCCCTCCGACTGACTATGAATCCCAAAAGTTTACCAGATGGAACTCCAAATGCACATTTGGCTGGGTTTAGCTTCAGATCATATTTACGCAGTCGCTCAAAGAATTTTCTCAAATCCCAAACATGGTCATCCTGGGTCCTAGACTTAATGATCACGTCGTCCACATACACCTCTATCTCTTGGTGCATCATGTCATGAAAAATGGCAGTCATGGCCCTCATGTAGGTTGGCCCGACGTTCTTCAGACCAAAAGGCATGACCCTGTAATAGTATGTGCCCCAGGGTGTGGTAAAATCTGTCTTTTCTGCATCCTCTTCATCCATCAACACCTGATGATATCCTGCGTAACAATCCACGAAGGACTGTTTCTCATGTTTGGCGTAGTTATCAACAAGGATGTGGATGTTCGGCAAAGGGAAATTATCCTCAGGGCTTGCTTTGTCCAAATCTTTGTAATCCACACACACTCGGGTTTTCCCGTCTTTCTTTTGCACTGGAACTACATTGTCTAGCCATGTGGTGTACCGAACCGCTCGGATTACCCCTGCTTTCAACTGTTTCATGACTTCTTCTTTAATCTTGTCACTGATATCAGTTTTAAAATTTCTTTGCTTTTGCTGGACAGGGGGATAATCGGGGTAAGTTAGCAACTTATGAACCACCAAATAAACACTTAGTCCTGGCATGTCATCGTACTACCAAGCAAACACATCTTTGTATTCAAACAAGAGTTGAATCAACGCGTCCCGGGTTTTTTCATCTATGTGAATGCTTATCTTGGTTTCTTGACTTCTTCGGACTTACCCAGATTAACCAACTCAGTATCATTTAATTTTGGCTTAGGTTTATTTGCAAATTGTTTCAATTCTTGATTTATTTCCCTAAAAGCTTCTTCTTCACCATATTCCGATTCTTGGTTCATTATTTCACAGTTAGACAGTGTGTTTGAATCTGGGCATGATGTTCTCAAGCATGTCATGTTATTTAAAGCCACATTATTAGAATTGAAAGAAAAATAAAAGAGAAAATAACAAAAATTAGAAAGAGTAGAGAGATGAACGATGAAATATTGATTTCATTTCTTTGAATTTGAAGATAACAGGATTTACCTTGGAAATTTAAAGACAGGAAACTAAAGAAAACATCCGAGTTACACCTTGAAATAACTCGCGATGCAGAAAAAGTGGCAGTTTGGCACTGGGTCCCATGTATAGCACTGCAACGGTGCTTGAGCCTTCCCCTGGTTGGACTATGTGGGTTTCATACAACATCTGCCTCATAGCCCCACAATTTCTTCAATTTCCTCGGCTGTAAAGGCCTCATCTTCCTCTTCCTCATTGTATTTCGGCTTGACAAATGTCCTATAAAGATGCGGGATCGGCTGAGGCAAGACCCAACCATTGTTCTTCCTTTCGTCCGCCCATTTTCCATCAGCTGATATGGCTTGGAAACGTACCCCAAAGAACTTCTCACCAGCAGTCAGGGTGATAGGTTCAACGATTCTTTGCAATGATTTCCCAAGCCCCTTCTTAGGTTTGTAGCCATGTCTAATCATTTCTTTGGCCTCCATAATTGACGCATTTGAAAGAAAGGGTTGAGGGAAAGGGTTTCCTTCTTCACATTGGTCTGTGACCACAATCTCGAAAGCCTGATAGACTATATGTTCACTTCCTTCTCTAGCTTCGAGGCAAGGGACAGACGGGTCCCGATAGATCGATTGATCATCTTCCCTATGAACTACAATCTCCTAATCTTCATGTTCGAATTTCACCATTTGGTGGAGAGTAGATGACACAGCCCCTGCTGCGTGAATCCACGGCCTTCCCAAGAGAAAATTATAGGAGGTATCCATGTCCAAAACCTGGAAGGTCACTTCGAAGTCCACCGGGCCGATAGTCAGGATCAGATCAATCTCGCCTATTATATCCCTTGTTATGCTGTCAAAGGCACGCACATAGACATTGTTTTGTCTGATTCTCTCAATGCCAATTTCCATATGTTACAGAGTTGAGAGTAGGAAAATATCTACCCCAGAACCACCATTTAGCATGACCCTTTTCACATAATACCCTTCGCATTTAACTGTCAAGTGAAGGGATTTGTTGTGTGCGACCCCTTTCGGGGGCAAATCACTCTTGTCGAAAAAGATTTGATTGATTGCAAAAAACCTTTCTGCCATCCTCTCCAACTATTCTACAGTGGTTTCAACGGGTATGTATGCTTTGTTAAGAGTTTTGATTAACACCTTTTGATGTTCAGTTGAGTTCATTAACAAAGACAACAGAGAGACTTGAGCAGGGGACTTTCGAAGCTGGTCGATTATCTCGTAGTCTGCCATTTTCATTTTCTAGAAGAAAGCTTCAGCTTCTTCAACACTCACTGGCTTATTAGGTGGGAAACGCTTCTTTGTGGCGTTATTCACTTCCTCCAGATTGAGGTACTTCTTAGCCGGGTTATTTTCCCTAATTTCTCCTGAGATCTCTTTGCCTTTGTAAGTCACTACTGATTTGTTATAGCTCCATGCCGTAGCGGTGGGATCTGTCATGGGCCTTTGTGGCGCGCGGCCAATAACCACATGCTCACTCAGCCTTGGTGGAATTATTGGCCCCCGCATCACGTAGGTCCCCTTGGGCACATACATTTGAGCTCCCTTGTTTAGCTCAAACCTCCTAGGAGGACTCAATGACATCTGTTCTTTCTTGTAGCCTCGAGGGACATAGAGAACTATATCTTTGGAGGGCGCTACCCTAGTTTCAACTTCCACTTTCTTTACTGTCTTCTGAGGAGTGGTTTTGCTCTTTTTCTCCCCCTTTTCTTGTTTTGCGATAGCTTTTGGCTTCTTTTCCACATCGGCTATGGCAATGATGGCTTTTAGAGCTGGGTCAAATTTTCTGTCTTCACAGATCATCCCAATAACCGGTCCACTATTGTGAGCCGGTAGCAGATTGTTGGTTACATTAAGAATATCTTCATCCCTTAGCACTATTCTTTATTGTTCTATCAAATCTTCCACAACCCTATTCAAGGTCCAACAATTATCTATATCATGCCCTTTTGCCCCTGAATGATAGGCACACCAGGTGCCATATTGGTAAGAGGGTGACTCTAGGTTTTGCCTATTCGGGGATACGGGTTGTAACAAACCCATTTGGACCAATTTTGGGAACATGCTAGAATAGAACTCACCAATGGGTGTGAAGTTTGTTTTCCTTGGCGGCTCCTGGGCACGGAAATTGTTTTGTGGAGGTCGAGGATTATAGTGAGCTTGATGAGGAGGTTGATTTCTGGGAAATAGAGCTCTGTTCTGGTTAAATTGTTGTTGTGGCCTAACATAGGGTTGGGCATTCATCACTGGGTAGGGCTGAGGAGAATAAGCCATATCTTGGTGGGGGGTAGTAGTGTTGTGGGATTCTTTCAGAGAAAAGGGATCTGGGTGGACGAGGTTTTCATGCACTCGAAGTTGTCATTGTTGTTTCTTCCTTTTTCTTTCGATTTGCTACTCCTCCGGACCCGCCCTGGATGGCTTGGGAGGTAGCCCTTACAGCAGACTGACTCAAGATTCTCCCTGTTTTCAACCTATTTTCAACCATTACACCGATTTTGATGGCTTCGGCAAACGACTTACCCATTGCAGATATCATGTTTTGATAATAATCGGCCTCTTGTGCTTAAAGGAAGACACTGACCATCTCTGTTTCGTCCATGGGAGGTTTAACTCTGGTGGCTTGTTCACGCCACTTGACAACATACTCTCGGAAGCTCTCCGAGGACTTCTTCTTCAGATTGGATAATGAATTCCTGTCAGGGGAAATGTCGATGTTGTATTGAAACTACCTAACAAAGTCCCGAACCAGGTCGTCCCAAATATGCCAGCGAGATATATCCTGATCCATATACCATTCGGAAGCGATACCGACCAAACTTTCTCCGAAGTAAACCATGAGCAGATCTTCTTTTCCGCCCACTCCCCGTAGTTGGTTGCAATACCTTTTGAGGTGGGCAAGGGGATTCCTATGCCCGTCATATTTCTCAAACTTTGGGGTTTTGAAACCCAAGGGTAGATGTACGTGCGGGAACATGCACAGGTCGGCCTAAGACACGCTCTTTTGCCCACTCAACCCTTGTATATTTTTGAGACTTTCCTCCATGCTTCTCATCTTTCTTGTAATCTCCTCTTGTTCAGGGGTTTTTGCAATTTTCTCCTGCCCTGCGGTAAACGCATACCGAGGCGGCTGAGGATAAGCACTAGTAGTAAACTGGGCTGGTTCCATTAGGAAAGATAGTGTTTGAAAGGTGAAAGAGGGTGGATCGAAGCTAGGCCTGGGTAGAGTAGGTTGTGCCGTAGCTGAGCAAGGTGGCGCAGTAAATATGTTTGAAGCCACACCTGAAGCTAACACCTGGGGGCGGTCCTCAAAAGGTGTTCCCACAAAGTTGGCAGAAATGGTAGGATATCCCAATGGGGTGTTTGGGTAGCTTCTAGGGATGTTGGAGGTCCCACTTGCCCTGGGAAAAATCTTAGGAAATCCAAGGATTGCACTTGGTGGTTCTTTTTCTTTTGCCCAGGCATCCCACATTTCCATCATGCGGAGACACAGAAATCTATTTTCCTCGGCAGCTACCGATTCTGAAGTTGGGATGCCCGAGATTGGACTATCATCCGCAATAGGAACTGTTGGCAGAGGTATTTCCGATGACATTTCAACGCTTCCTTTCAACCTCGTGAAGTATGGATGCGAAGCCAGACTACCACAAAACCAACCACCTTACTATAAAACCTTGGCTTAGGAGTAGACAACAAACCGATCAGTTTGAAGCAAATAACATATAGGTAATCACACGTTGGGGTGTGATGAACCTATACAGTTAAATGTGTTTCTTCATGTTTCACAACGGTTGCATGTTTCATCCCGGCTTTGCTTACTTTCCCCCAATTTTCTTTTCTTTCTACTTTGGCTTTTTGTGCTTCTATTCCCATTTTCCGCTCTTTTCTTTCCTCTCTTTCCTTGCTCTTTTTTTTTCATTTTTCTCTTGATTTTTCTTTGGCTCTCTTTTCTTTATGGGTTTTCTTTCGGTTCTTTTTTTCACATCCTTCTCTTATTTGGGTTATTTACAAAAATCATGACCAGATCCGATGAGGATTGCCTACGTATCACGATGCCACATGAATAAGATCATTACGTAGTTCAAGAAAATAAATGCGGAAAATAAAGAAATAATTTTTTGGGAATTTTCAATTTTCATTAATAAAAACTCCTAAACTTTTCTATTACAAAAAACTTCAAACTACTCATTTTCTTGGAATTTTAAAAAAAACTACAAACAGACTCAAAATACATTTTAAACTAACAACTGAAATACAGACTCGATAAATGAAAAATCATGAATACATCAATGCTTCAACTCCTGGGTCCCGTGGGACATTATTTGGTCTCGCCACGGGCCTACGTGCGAGATCCCCTTAAAGCCACTCCAAATCACTCATTATCTGGCGGACAAATTTCATCACTGCAGTGAAGAAAGTGGTTCGAGTCATGTCCTCACATGCTTGGAATTTCATGACGATGTAGTCGGCAATGGCTCTAACCCTCTCTCAGACAATACCCTTTTCCTGAAGCAAGCACCCGATTTGCTGATTCCGGGCTTCTAGCATCTGAGTGTCATGCTGGGTTTGATTCTGCAATTATTGCATATCTTCCTCCATCTGGGCCATCAAAACATAACAATGTTCCCTATTGGCTTTAAAGTTCCTAGCCCGTTTGTCCACCTCATTTTCAAGGGTGGTTAGCTTTCTCTTGAAATTGGTGATTGTCCCCTCGTATTTTCTTTTCATTTGTTGCACAAACTGTGCCCGCCCTTCTGTATTCTTTGCCAATTGTGCTCGGACTTTTGCTAGGCTGGCCTCAGATTTTTCTAGGTCATCTTGAAACTCAAGTACTTTCTTTCTCAGACTGCTTATAAGCCTTTCATCCGCTCGACTTCTTTCCGGGTTTCTAGCAGCTGTTCTCATTTTCGGGATTTGAGCTTTGAGGGCTTCGTTTTCCTGAGTTAGCTTTATCTTTTCCCCTTCATCTACGGCAGCTTGGATATTATTGCCAAATTTGAGGTCCCTGATTTGTCCCTCTAATTTACTTATTTTGGCCCTGTAGCTTTCTTCTTTTGCCAACTAGCCCCACTTCTCTTGCGAGTCGTTAGTGAATTGTTAGACATAGGGTCTCTTAGCTGGTCTCTCGGGAATCTGAAACCTTTTACCGAACCAAATAATGTACTTGATGTCTACCTCACCTCTAGCTAGATCACACACCATAGTCTTAGGTTCGAGAAATCTGCACTCATTCCACACTTGGCGAACTCTTCCTTCCGGAAATATGGCCTTTGGGCCCAATTCGATGACATGCCTACTCAAATCTTTGTCATGGAGAACGATTTGAAATCTGCCCAGTTTGCGCAGAACCCTGTGAGGAGCATACGACTGGATGCTTCGGATGCCCATCAAGAGAAGATAACACACTTCGGCCGACATGTATACGGCTTTGGTGACAGGGAGCCATTCGAACACCCACTCAATTTTATCAGAAGTTAAAGAACTTAAGTGTGCAAACCAAGCTTTGGTACCCTCAGGAAATTCAACACCCACCACTCGACTTTCAAATTCTTCGATGCAATTCAAATCGGTCATACCGTAGTTCATATACCCGACATGGTGGCAGAGGTGTTCATGTATCCACAATTGTAGTAGTAAGTTACAGCCTTGGAAGAACTTTCCACCTTCTCGACAAATGGTCAAAGCTCGGTAAATCTCAGATAAGATCAGGGGAACCAAAGTTCCATTAGCTTTCTTGATTGCGACATCAACCATTCCCACGAGGCCCAATTCTATGTTGTCGTCTTTTCACGGATAGATTATATCACCCAAGAATGCTACTATAAAAACTAAACCCCGCCTTGCCTCCCACTTATCTTTATTTCTGACATGGGTCAAACCAGTATTCGGTGCTTTAAAACCATAGGGATTACCATATCGTTGATACAAGAAATGGAAAGTACAATACCCTTCAGACAAATTTCCATCCTGAATATCCCGGCTGATACTCAACATATCCAGAAACTTGTGAGGGGATACTGGTCGTGGTGACACCGGGTACCGACTTCTAAGGTTTCCGCTAAGGCCGGCGTAACCCGCAATTTCCTCTAGCGTGGGTGTTAGCTCAAAATCAGAAAAGCGGAACACATTGCGATTCGGATCCCAAAAAGATATCAAGGCTTCAATCATGTCCAATCTTGGCTTGATGTTCAAAAGTCCAATAAGACCACCCAAAACCTTTACCACGGTTCCTTTACTGCCTTTCCCTAAATCCTTCCACCACATGTGGAGCTGTAAGGGGATCTCTATAAGAGCTGTGAAGGGTTCAATTTCATCTATGCTCATCCTACACATTTATTAGGATGATTAAAAGAAAAATTATGACTCATTTTGACTCAAGAAAAAGTTATCACTATTTTTTTTCAAAATATTTCATAGAAAATCCGGCTTTTGCAAATACGGCCTTTCAGCACTTCGGGGAAGAAGATTTTAAGGTTGTGTTTGCTAACCGGCCAAAACCTTAAAAAACGACCAAAGGTGGCTGTTCTTGCAAAAATGGCCTTCCAGTGCCTTTTTGGGGAAATTAGGCTATTTTAGACAAGAATGACATCACCCTATTTATTTATAATAAAAAAATAATTTTTTTGTTCTTTTTGGGCTATTTTTTGCAAAAAGGGAAGTTGGACCCGATGGGGGTTGGCTACGTATCCCACATCCGGTGAGAATCAAACTGGCGTAGTTCGGACAGATTTGACAAAACAAAACCAACTATTTTTTTTAAAAACAAAAAAAAAATTCTTTTTTTTTTCAAAATTTCGGCAGAGTTTCGATATATTTTTGGACAATGGTTTTTTCACAAACAGGCAACTATCTCTCTTAGCCCTCACATTGACTTTTCTTTTCTCAACTTTTCTCTTGTTATCCAACAAGCCGGTCAACATGCAAATTCGAAGAAAATAAATGCACAAGTAGCAAGTAGGATGCATTAGGATGATCTTTTCATTTCGGGTACACCTATCCTAGACAGACCCAACCCCTGTGTTGATTCTCCAAAGTCAAATGCACATGATGCAAACAAACGTTCCTACTAGGGATCTAGCCTGAGGTTTTGTTATACTAGGTTTAAAACCTGAATGTATTGTTCTAGACCTGGCTTACCTGAGAGGATAGCTCAAGCCGAGGGAGGGGGGGCCAGCGTACCGGGAATACAGAAGCTTCACCAGCTTTGCAACTTGTTCGAACCTTGTTCTAAAATTGGATGAGACTCTAGACAGAAGAGAAGTCACACGAAGTGCGCACTCCCCAAATAATTTAGAAAACTCAAAGAGAAGAAGGGCTTCGTAGCAGTTTATATACAGTTCACACTATATCAAAGTGGTAAAAGCGGTATTTAGCATATTAGGCTCAAATATATACAAAAATTAGATAATAAATAAAGCCAACTATAAGAGCTATTCTAAGCTCGAATTCTTGAACCCTGAACCACAGATTCTGGGTTCTATCCCCAGCGGAGTCGCCAGAGCTGTCACACCTCCATTTTACACACCCGAAGGTAGTACGAGGGAGTTTTTCAAATTTAAGTGACATTATTCAAAATGGGATTATTTATTTATTTTTATTTAGAGTCGCCACTTGGGATGGTTTGTTTTCTGGTGTCCCAAGTCACCAGTTTATTTTAAAATCCCAAATCGAGGAAGATTTGACTTTCCTTTTGAAGTCTGCGAACCAGAAGTTTTGGATAAGGAATTCTGTTAACCCGAGGGAAGGTGTTAGGCACCCCCGGATTTCGTGGTTCTAGCACGGTCGCTTAAACTATCATAATTGGCCTATTATCTGATTTTAATACATGTTTTAGCCTGTGGTATATTTTTAACTTATTAAACCGCTTTTAATTATTTCTTTTTAAGGAAGATTTCAACGTCATTTGAAACGCGTCTTTGGACCATGCCACATGAAATGCACCCGCAGTCTGAGACACATTTTATTTAACGTCATTGAGATTTGGATTTGGGTCACATGAAATGCACGCTCGAGTTTAAGAAAGTAATTTTTTTTAAAATAGCGCGCCTAAAGCAACTACGCACTTTCAACTTTGCGAGGGCCATGGAAAATTCAACTAAATGGCGCACCTCGATTTCTAAGGATTAAAATATTAATTAAGCGAGGGCCATGCATTTTGAGATTTTATTTGGTATGGCACACCTCGATTTCATTTTTTAAAGGAAACTTGAACTAAATTTTGGAGGGCCATAAACTATGTCTTGCCTAATATAGCCCGCCTCCAATCTACATTATGGAGTCTAATTAATTAAGCACTAAAGAGCTGAGATTTTTACCATCTTTTAATCTAATGTCCATGCTAGCCTAAATATAAGGACCCTCACGTTAAAGGAAAGGCAAATTTGATTGTTACAAGGGTCATGCCATCTGCAGCAATTGAAAAGGAGATTTGAAGCAGGCAGGCCCAATGCAATGAGGCCTGCAACTCCGCTTCAAGTGGTCCCATGAACCAAGGCCCAAAGAGTAGCCTAACTTTTTTGAGAACTAAGGCCTAAAGAAGGGAAGACTCGAGTTCGAGTCTCTAGGCCTGTACATGGCATACCAAATCTAGAGCATTGCCCTAAACCTGGCAATGTTTTATATAATAAACAAATCAATTGGTAATCATGCTTGAATCAGCCCAACGAGTTTCAAAAGACAATGATGAGGTTTCCAATTGACTTAAAACCTTATGTTCAATCTATATAGTTAACAAACGAAATCTTCTGAGATTATTCAATAAATAGACATGAATCTATCTCCAAACTAAACATGCTTAACACATCACAAGTAAATCAGCACATAGCTTAACCCCTAAACCATTTCCTTTTCTTTTGAAAGTGATTTTATACTAACCAACACTTAAGAAGTAATCAGTTACCCATTGCATGAACATAGCATCATGTTATGGCATCCACATGAATTGCATAGCAGGAAAGATCTGATACAGCATACCCTACTTGAACAAGACTGAACACAAAATCTAACTACTGATTCGATTAATAGGACTTCATCAAGACAGTTCGAAATCAGATACAATAATAAGATGTCCAATCATCACAAACCAGTACCTAGCTATAAGGTGTTTGATAGAAAAATGGTTTCCTATCAGATACAAACCAAGTATAGCTCCTAAAAGAGTTTTACAAACAACCAGCAAAATACAGTGCATCGAATAAACTTAGACTCGTGTAATTTAGGAGAAATGAAGCTAAACTAATGAATCAGAACATGCTGAAGCCATGCTTAAAACTCCAGGTTTCATTTCACAATTCAAGTCAAGGCCTCACATGAGGTAGAATTCAGAAGACATGTACCTGGAAATGAAAAGGAAAACAAAGAAATGAAGATTCAGCAGGAGAACAGCAGCAGCAGAGTCAGCTAAAACCCAGCAATGAAACAGTATTTCCAACAGCAAAGTTTAAACCAAAACCTTTAAATATCTACAACTCAATCCATTTTAAACCAAGTGCAAGGCTGTGAAATTTTCAGTGGTTTTAAACTAAACAATGAGGAACAGAAGAACCAAAACCAAGCAGAATTTTGAATAGTTTTCACAAAGAACTGCAGGGAACTCAAGGTTATTTCAAAAATTTTCAAAGAAAGCAGCCATTTCAGTTTTCAGGATATTTTCTCTAGTTTTTTTCTCTCTGCCTTGAATCTCAAGTAATGATGCCTGTATAGGCAAACTTCTAGGGCAACCTAAAGGAATCAGTTTTTGCACTTAAAATCTTTTTGAATTCTCATTTTTTTCACATACCTTTAATTTTAAAATCAGATTTTCAGTCTAGTCCCACTGACACCTTCCTAGCAGCTTCCTAATCAGTTACTCAATGATTCCCCTAGCCTAAATTCCTAAATTACCCCTTTAAACCCTGTTATTTACTTATGAAAACCAGACCAAAAATGGGTCAAATTAACCTAATAACCTAAAACCAATTTGGAAAAGGTGCTCTTTGCCAATGGATCAGAGACAGCCCAAAGCTCAAACGAACACTTATCTAAAAAAGAAAATCTGCAAGCCACCAGGTTCGACAGGAATTGTTTTTAAACTTTTAGGGATCGAACTCGGATTTAAAATTCGAGGAGCTCTGGGAAGATTCGAGGGAACACAGCGATAGATTAGGTATGAGGGGGTCGTGTAGTGTTAATTTGGGTTCATTTGGGACCGTCGCCGCCACCGGAGATGGCAAGGATTTGAGGGCGGCGCTCTAGGGTTCGTGGTCTGAAAGGGGGAGATGAGGTGAGAGGCGGAGAATGAGAGAAATGATTTAGGGGGGTGGTCTCGTTCGAACACTTTATATGAGGTGGGTTCGACTAGTTCCGGGCCGTTGGATTGACGAGATCCAACGACTGAGATTGATTTGGGACGAAACGGGGTCGTTTGGATTATGTGGGAGTTGGACCGGGTGAGACGGGTTTTGGGCTTGTTTTAAATGGGTTTCAGGGGTAATTGGATTGGGCTTGAAAAATTTTAAATGTTTGACCCAAAATTTGGTCCTCTTCAACTCTTTTCCTTTTCTTTTCAATTTATTCAAAATTCTTTTCTTTTTCCAAAATTACAAATTAAAACCTAAATTAAATCTTAAAACCAAATTAACCTATCAAAAATACTAATTAATTCTAAATAATAATTAACATAACTAATTAAAAACCAAATATAAAAAAGCTACCAAAATTCAAAATTAAACAATACAAAGAAAAATTAGTTATTTCTTGGTGATTTTCCAACTTTTTTGAAACACTAATTTGCTAATTAGTCTACAAATATAAAATTAAACCCTTAATGCAAATGCAACATATTTTTTGTATTTTTTATGAATTAAATAAAAATTAAACATGCATAAAAATGCAAACAATCAGGAAAATTCTAAAATAATTCCTAAAACTTAAAACAATTAAAAGGAAAAAATCTAATTTTTGGAATTCTTTAGGAGTAATCACCGCTGAGGCAAAAATCACGTGCTCACAATGATAGCAGTGGTGGTCAACTTATGCTTGAGAAGTTCAAAGGCTTGCATACATTTTTCATCAAACACGAACTTGACATCTTTTTCCAACAACTTTCACAAGGTATTCACCACTTTCGAAAAGTCTTTGATAAATCTCCGATAGAACCCCGCATGCCCAAGAAAACTTCGAACTCCCTTGACAGATGTAGGGGGAGGAAGCCTTGAAATCACATCAATTTTTGCTTTGTCTACCTCAATACCACGCTTTAAAATTTTATGCCCAAGAACTATGCCCTCTTCCACCATAAAGTGGCATTTCTCCCAATTGAGAACAAGATTGGTTTCTTCACAACGGGCCAAAACTCTATCAAGATTCTTCAAGCATTCATCAAATGAGTCTCCCACAACACTAAAGTCGTCCATGAACACCTTCAAAATGTCTTCCACCATATCAGTGAAAATGGACATCATACACCGCTGAAATGTAGCTGGTGTATTACACAATCCAAAAGGCATCCTATAGAAAGCAAATGTTCCATATGGACAAGTGAATGTGGTCTTCTCCTAATCTTCCGGAGCAATCAAGATTTGGTTGTACCCAGAATACCCATTCAAGAAACAGTAGAAGGCACACCCAGCAAGTCGATCGAACATCTAATCAAGAAAAGGCAATGGAAAGTGATCCTTGCGGGTCACTTTATTCAACTTGCGGTAGTCCATGCATACCCTCCAACCGGTGACGGTTCTAGTAGGAATCAACTCATTTTGTGAATTTGCAACCACAGTCATGCCACTCTTCTTCGGTACATATTGCACTAGTGAAGTCCAAGAGCTATCAGAGATGAGGTACACAACCCCGGCATCCAACCACTTGATCACCTCCTTTTTCAAAACTTCTTGCATTGCCTCGTTCAACCTCATTTGATGTTCCAAGGAGGGCTTTGCATCATCTTCCAGAATAATCTTGTGCATACAGAATGCAGGGTTTATCCCCCGAATATCAGCTAAAGTCCATCCAATTGCCTTTTTCCACTTTTGAAGCACTGCCAATGTGGCATCAACCTGCATGTTAGTAAGACAAGATGAAAGAGTAACTGGCAAAGTATAATTTGAGCCTAAGAACTCATACCTGAGGTGTGGAGGTAGTGGTTTCAACTTCAACACCGGAGGCTCCTCAATTGAAGGTTTTGTTGGTGGAGTCTTTCTATTCTCGAGGTCCAAAGATAATTTCCTAGGCTCATAAGAGTAAGAGCCCATTCCATGTAAAGCATTCACGCACTCCACTCGGCCCTCATCATTGACATCAAGATTCAACAATACGGCCTCTAATGGATCCTCCACATTAATTATTGCACTGGTGTCATTAACTATCACTACTGTGATGAGGTCCACAAACGAGCACACCTCGTTACTGTTGGGCTGCTTCATTGATTTGCAAACATGAAAGACCACTTTTTCATCACCCACCCAGAAGGTGAGTTCCCCTGCTACCACATCAACTAAGGCCTTCCCCGTAGCAAGGAAAGGTCTTCCCAAAATAATAGGAACTTCATAATCTACCTCACAATCCAAGATCATAAAGTCAGCTGGCAAGATAAATTTGTCCACCCGGACAAACACATCATCAATAATACCCAATGGTCTCTTCATCGTTCTATTCGCCATTTGCAATCTCATGGAAGTCGCCCTAGGTTGACTAATACCCAAAGTTTTGAAAACTGAGTAAGGCATCAAATTGATACTAGCCCCCAAATCACATAGAGCCTTATAAAAATCCGCACTCCCAATGGTGCAAGGAATGGTGAGCACCGGGATCTTCAAGATTCAGGGCCATTGAATGCACTATTGCACTAACTTAATGAGTCATCTTTATATTTTCACAATCCATAGACCGCTTCTTTGTCACCAAGTCCTTCATGAATTTAGCATAGCCCAACATTTGTTCAAGAGCCTCCATCAAAGGCACATTAATGGATAAGCTCTTCATCATGTCAATGAACTTTTTAAACTAATTCTCATTTTTCTGCTTTGCGATCCTTTGAGGATAAGGTAGAGGTGGCCTTGGCAAAGGAGCCTTGGTTTTAGACACAACCGGTTCCGGCATGTCTATTATGTGTTCCCTAGATGGGTTCATATCATTTTGAGTTTCCACCTCAGCATCTTGAATATCAATCTTCACTTCTTCATTCACATTGTCATCAATCACATTTTCAACCACCAAAGGAACTTTATCTTCTTGCAAATCAACATCATCACTCAAAACTTGCTTTTGTTTGGAGGCATTCATATCACTGCCTCGTCCACTCCTTGTAGTTACCGCCATAACATGATTGTTCCCACCCTTTGGGTTCACTACCATATCACTTGGTATAGCACCCTTAGGGCGAGTATTCAAGGACTGTGAGATTTGGCCCAACTGAACCTCCAAATTCCGAATCGAGGTATTGTGGGAAGATAACTGGGCATCGGAATCCGCACTCTTTTTCATCATCTGTTCGAACATCATTTCAATTCTCCCCATATCATTGCTAGAAGAACTGGGACCTTGAAATGGAAAGAGGGGTGGATTGTTCGGTTGTTGGTACATTGGGGGCCTTTGAAAGCCTTGCCCCCGATTTCCTTGGTTTCCATTATTCTATCCACCTTGATTATTGTTGCCACCCTAATTGTTATTACCATTCCAATTTCCTTGATTGTTGTTGTGATTGTCCCAGTTAGAGTTTTGGTTGTTGTTCCCCTATTACCATTGCCTTGTTGTTGTTGATTGCCCCAATTGCCTTGGGCTCTCCATTGTTATTGGTTGGAAGAATTTCCCCTTTGGCCTTGATAATTATTCACGTATTGCACCTCTTCACTCTGTCCATCAAAACCATCATCTTGAAATCCACCACAATCATTGTCAAATTGCTCCGAATTCCCTTGGTTCTGTTGACCTCTTTGTCTTCATTTGTTGACAAGCATGTTAACACCCTCTATGGCATTCACTTGGCGAGGATTTTGAAGTTGTTGCAGCTGTGCCTTTGCTAGTTGGTTCATTGTAGTTGTCAACTCAGCTATAGCCTGCCCATGATCATGTAACTCCTTATGCAAATGAGTGACCATAGGTTCACCCTGGGACACGTTGGCTCTACTTTGCTACGCAGAAGAAGTGTCAGTCATCTCGTCAAGAATGTCACAAGCCTCATCAAAAGACAGCTTCATAAAATTGCCCCCAGCAAGTTGGTTCACTATGCATTGGTTTGTTGTGTTAATGCCCCAATAAAAGGTTTAGTGGATCATCGCCTCAGTCATATCATTGTTGGGGAATTCCTTCACCATTGTTCTATAACGCTCCCAAATCTCATGCAAAGGTTCCGTGGGCTCTTGATTGAGCGCCAAGATCTCATCTCTTAATGCAGCCATATGCCCCGGTGAGAATAATTTCGCAATGAACTTATCCGCCAACTCATCCCAAGTAGTGATGGAATGGTTGGGAAGTCGCTCAAGCCAATCAAGTGCTTTCCCTCTAAGTGAAAATGGGAAGAGTCTCAACCGGAGAGCATCCTCGGACACGTTAGTTTGCTTGCTCCCCTAATATGTATCCACAAACCCCTTAAGATGTTTGTAAGCATTTTGATTTGCAGCGCCCGTGAAATACCCATGCTGCTCTAGCAAAGTCAGCATCACATTGGTTATTTGAAAATTTCCCGACCGGATTTGGGGTGGCACAATAGCACTTGCATAGCCCTGTTTCGGAAGCACTCTAGGAGCCACTCTTGGAGGTGGCGGGGGAGGGTATGGAATATTATCATTGGCCTGGCGGCCTCTCCTTTGTCCGTGAGGCACAATAGGGACCTCATCTTCAACATTATCATCTACTTCATCCCACGGCGGGTTTTGATTTGTTCTTTGCATCCAAAGTCATAGGGCGCTTGTCCTTTCAGCTCAGGTCCATTCAGTCGGTTGTGTGCAAAACTGAAACAAGAGGAAAATGTTATCGCTTGTTAGGTCTCATATCACAAATTTTGAATCATGATCAAATAAGAAGGGAACATCAGAAGGTAGTTCAGATTCTCATCTGAGAGAAATACACTATTTTTCACTTTTAACAAAAAAAATTGCATTTCAGAAGATCATAGAAGTCCAGGTTTTAAATCCCAGTAGAAGCAAAAAACTTTGGATGGTTTCTTCTGTCTGTCTAAACTGTGGTGGACAGAGTTATTCGATACCTGATACTTGTGCTGTTAGGAGGTAGCATATACCCGGAGGATTAATGGTGCAAGCTGCCTTGGGCACCACCGTTATCTCAAAAAGAATTACATTGTAGAAAGCAGAGCCATTTATTTTCTCATTTCACTAGAAGTAGTAGAACATTGGATTGGATTAAAAAGAAAAAGAGGAAGAAGAAGAGGTTGAAGAACAACAGGGACCTGCCATTTTGTACCTGAAGTTGTGACACAAACAAATTAGTAACAAAGAAGGAAAGAAGAACAATACACAAATCTATCTAGATAGATAGCAAAAACCGTTAGCTCCCCGGCAATGACGCCAAAAAGTAATCTAAGCCAACCCTGCACTATTATTGAGTAGCGAGAGAGGTCGAAGAAGCTTTTACCCCATTAAGGTCGGGATCGATTTCCACAAGGAGCTAGAAGTTGGAGTCGGGTATCTATCTAAAGTGGAGATATGGATTTGCTCTTAATTGCACTTCTAAACATTTTGGGTTTTGATTTACTTCTAATTGTATAGAACTACAATGATCAATTAAACTAAAATAAGCTAAGATTAAACTATTGCGAGTTGTTCAAATGGATAAAAGGCACTAGGGTAGTGACTTTCGCCTAGGTGGTCAATTAACATATACTTGAATCTAAGGCATGATTGTCACATTTGGGGAGTATGATATAACCATTGCACGATTCTACTCACTTTACACCTCTCGGTAGTTCGAGTGATTTTGCTCGAATTCACTTTCTCAAGACCAATTAGGTATGCAAATTTGCACAAACAATCAAGGTTCAAGTCAGGTATTACTATCTCTAGGTTTAACCCTTTAATTGGGGCTATCAATCTCTTGAGTACGCCCTAATTCCTTGTTAGACCAATTTCAGAGACTTAGGCTCTCTTTTCTCAAGAAGACCTAAAGTCAACTAAATACACACTAGTGTTTGCAACCACTAATTCAGCAATTAAACATGAAATTAGTCCAAATATCAAACACCCATAGCCAATCAAGTCCTAAAACACAAGACCCATCAATTACCCACACTAGGGTTGAGCCACAACCCTAGCTTATGGGTCTAGCTACTCATAATTAGAGAAGAAAACAAAGAAATAGATGAAGAAAAACTCATATTAGTTAATTACTAAATTAAACTAGAAGATTCAATGTTGAAATAAAGCTAAAATTACTCAAAACAACTAAAGCTATCGAAGTCACGAGCGCAGCCTCGTACAAAAACTATTTGCTGACCTAAAAATGGGAAAAGAAGCTATTTATACTAAGCTAAAAAATCTGGACAAAAATACCCCTGCGCGGTTAGTGCGTACCGCACAAAATCACGTGCGGCCGCACTAGGGCTCTAAACTTGAATAAATGGCTCTTTGAAGTCGGGCAATGCGGACCGCACAGAATCGAGTACGGCTGTGATGGCTTCTTGTGTGGTCCGCATGAAATGGATCGCAAACCGCATTGGGCTTCAAACTTGGAACTGGCTACTCTCTGAACCTTAGATCTGCGGACCGCACTAAATCGAGTGCGACCGCATTGATCCCAGTGCGGACCGCACAAAACCTCATGCAGTCGCATTGCCCTTTTGCCTGAATAGTAGCCTCTTTGACCTCACTTGTGTAGGCTGCACAGAATGGTGTGCGGCCGCACTGGCCCTTTTTTGGCATGAGCTTTGTCTTGTCTTGATACTTGTGTAAGTTCACTCCTTTTTTGAGATGATCTTTGACATCTTGTCACCTTATTGATCAAACCTGCAATCAAGCACAACTTGTGAGCCTTTGGGACTATTTTGTACACATTTCTAATCAAAACTTAAGCATGAAGGAGTATAAAATGTATCAAAATCCCTAGTTACCAATCTCGTCAATTGTCGTACTCATCAACGGTCGTGTTTGTTCAAATTTGAACCCATACAATTAGTCCTTTCGTTTGTCGGGGTTGCAACTCGGTGCGTCCTCGATGAGCAAACACCATGCGCTCTTACGGAGAAATTTGACCCTATGAGGCATTACGACCTGGCCACTGGTAGGCGGTCAGCATGTTTAGCAAGACACCAAGTAACGCATTTTACCGGAAATGACATCATCTTCACGTGCATCATCATTACGCGTGTTTTCGAGATGGGGGATTGATGGCTTGTCGCTTCGATTTTGGTGCAACTCTATGGCCTTCTGCTTCGATTCTGGCACCACCCAATCCTATAAATAGGTGGAGGGTTTGTTTTTTTCAAAAATTCTTGGTCAATTCATTTCTGATTATCCCTCTTTATTTCTCCGAGTTTGTCTTAACACCCTTCTGCTTCTTCTTCTCTCACTCTTCGTTCACAATCTCTTCTTCTTCCTTTTTTTTTGGCTGTGTCACTACCTTTGTTTACCAAAATCATGCCAAGATCACATCGATCTCATGAGGGGGTTTCTAAGACCGCCCCGTTATCCATGGCACCCCTTCAGGTGGTGAGGGTATGGCGGTAGAAGAAGGTGATAGTCTTCCTACGGTGGAGGAGTTACTGCCGAGACACCCCATGTATCGAAGTGACTTCCTCAAAGATCCCCCTTCTACTCCTACCCCCGTATTCTTTGAGACGGAACAAGTTCACATCGACACTCTTCGCGCAAAGTACGACATTCACGCTCATGTTGACATAGTTCCAGTGTGAAGGGATTTTGTAGAGGTTCACAGACCTGGGTACTGCGCTTTCTGCGAGTACCCTTTCATGATTGGCTACTCTTTTCCCCTCCTCCCATTAGCGGAAGAGTTTTGTAGGTTCTACCAAATTTGCCCGGCACAACTTTTGCCATACACGCTCAAAATACTTCTGATGTTGACCAAGTATGCGGAGTTGGCGGAATGCGATGTTTCCATCCATCACCTCTTGCACCTGTTCTCACCCAGTTTCCATAGGGGTACTATGGTGCATTTGAGGCATCGTGGCACAAAAGGGCTGGTGGTTGGGACCGACGACCAAGCAAGTCACAAATTTTGTCATAAGTAATTCTTTGTCTAGACTGAACACATTGTTTCTAACTCTGCCAAGTTCCCAGAGCGGTGGAAAGAGACTCGTGAGTGCCGCCACTCATTCTGCTCTTCCTTCATCTATATTCATTATAAGGTTCGTTTGTTTCCTGTTTCCAGCTATGGGACATCCGCCCCGCCCTATTGCCAGCATTAGGGATTAGGTAGCCCATCTATTGCCCCATGCCGCGGAAACCTGAGATTGGCCCACCTTCATAAAATGTTATGGCCCGAGAGTGCCATCCGGCAAGTGTTTCCCCCTTATCGCTTTGTTGGTTATATGTAGTCATCTATTGATACGACTCTCCATGATGACAGGTCGAGGAGCTTCTAGGCAGAGGGCACCAGTCCCTGCATTCTGACAGGCCGTTGCTACTGCTGCAGGAATGCAGTTTACTTTGACTGAGTCTATTCGTGGGGGTCATGCTTAACCGATTCAAGTAGAAGGTTCCTCTCGGAACATGGTCGTGAGGGAGGAGGCTTTTTCAGTACCGACCCCGCATCTTTTGGACGAATCTTCTATTGAGGACGAGTCATTGTTGAGAAAAATGAGGAGAATGGAGCTTGGGAAGGATGTGGTCGTGGACACTTATAGAAGTAGGGCGTCGCAGACGGCACCTATTCCCACCTTTATGTCCGACGCCATTTTAGCGGGGAGGTCTCCCCAAACGGAAGGAATTTACCCAGGGGTCGGCTCCGTGCGCTCCATTGAGGGTGGCGCATCATCCAACATTGGAGGGGGCCATCATATCGAGGGCGAAGGCTCGGGTTTAGATATCAACCCGGGGTACATTTGCGAGTTCGTAGGTTGCCATACTCATGTGGAGGTTAGAGTGGAAGGATCTGATCGTCACATAGTTATTCCAGGGGACTACAATTTGTTGTTGAACTGCAACCAAGTGGTGTCTGTTTTAGCCCCTCTATGTGCTGCCCCTGAGAGCGAGGTGCTTAGGGCAATGAGAAACATGGAGTTATCTCAGAACGTCGCCGGCATGGCCTTGTGAGTAGGTGTCTTTCTTTTCCTTCTCATAGTTGGTCTTACGTTGTGATTGTCGACCTGTGTTTTTGTCTTTAACTTCTCCTTTTTTTGTGTGCTAGACCCTTATCATGGAGACTGAGTGCGAGCGTCGGGAAAGGAAGAAGACAGCCATTTACGGGAAGATGTCTTCCAAATACCAACAGTATCGCGCTAAGCATCACGCAATGGCTGATATTTATAATCAGGACCCTGAGTTTTAGTTGTTCCGTGAAGGACTCAAATAGAGGGAGGACCAACTAGCACACAAGGTCGAAGAGCTGAGGGAGCGAGATGAGGAGCTTATGAAGGCTGTCGCCTACAATAGTGAACTCGAGGCCTCCCTTAAGGTGAAGGAGGATGAGCTTGAGTTAAGCAGGGGGATGATGGCCGAGAATGCCGACTTGCAAGCAAAAGGTGGCCAGTTTGACCGCTGAATTGAGTACAAAGGCCGTGGAGATTGAGTGGCTTAAGGGTGAACTGAACGTCGGTGCTGATAAGATGGCGGTAGTTATTTCTAGAACAACGGCCTTGGAGGATACCCTTCGTGTTTGTAGGCCAGAGCTGATCGAGGAGAAGGAGGCCTCTAAGCTTAAGGTCGCGGGTCTTGAAGGGCATATTAAGGAGTTGGAGGCGGATCTATCTGTATTGAATGGACAAGTGGCCTCGTTGAGAGCGGAAGATGCAAGTCGATGCTCGTAGCCTTCTACATCTCATGCTTCAGCCGATCCGGTCATGCCTCATCGCTTATATGAGTTTTGGGTCCATACTAAGGCCCGACTTGACGTGTACAAGGCTCTTCATGCCGAGGGGAGGGTAACTGAAGCAGAGCTTTAGGTCGTTCTTATCGAAGCTCGAGTAGCTCAGGAGGCGCGCAGGTACGACCCTCTTACTCCTGATGGGGATGACATCAACTCCGATGATGTGAATCATCTTGCTTCTGACTCTTGGTACGAGGATACGTACCCAATAGGGGATAACGTGTAACCTTTTGTTTGTACTTACCTTTTGTTTTGGGACTTTTTGCATGGGGCGTGCTTGAGCTCATTGTAAAGATAGGTGTAAGTAACATTTTGATGTAATGTAGAATTTGTTTTGTAGATTCAGTGATGATCTTTGCAATATCTATGGCATCTGGGGTACCTGCAGAACTGTTAAGCCGATTTAGCTTTTGGGTGAGGTCGATTCCTTTTGGCGATGGATTTAGCCTCTGGTATGCTATTTTTGAATGATCATTGAAGAGGTATCTCCTCGTAGTTCGAACAAGGTCGAACCAATATTTTCATCAAAGGCCTTGGCCATTGGGATGTTACTTCGATCTGTCGTTGAAGTAGGATCCCGTCGTGGTTCGAACGAGGTCGAACTCATATTTTTATTGAAGGCCTTGGCCATTAGGATGTTACTTCGATCTATCATCGAAGTAGGATCCCGTCGTGGTTCAAACGAAGTCGAACTCATATTTTCGTCGATGGCCTTGGCCATTGGGATGTTGCTTCAAACTGTCATCGAAGTAGAATCCCGTCGTAGTTTGAACGAGGTCGAACTCATTTTTTCGTCGATGGCCTTGGCCATTTGGATGTTTCTTTGAATTGTCATCAAAGTAGGATCCTGTCGTAGTTCAAACGAGTTCGAACTCATTTTTTCGTCGATGACCTTGGCCATTGGGATGTTGCTTCAAATTGTCGTCGAAGTAGGATCCCGTCGTAGTTCAAACGAGGTCGAACTCATTTTTTTCGTTAATGGATTTGGCCATTGGGATGTTGCTTCGAGATGTCATCGAAGTAGTATCCCGTCATAGTTCGAACGAGGTCGAACTCATTTTTTTGTCGATGGCCTTGGCCATTGGGATGTTGCTTCGAACTGTCATCGAAGTAGGGTCCCATCATAGTTCAAACAAGGTTGAACTCATTTTTTTCGTCGATGGCCTTGGCCATTGGGATGTTTCTTCGAACTGTCGTTGAAGTAGGATCCCGTCGTAGTTCGAACGAGGTCGAACTCATTTTTTTCGTCGATGGCCTTGGCCATTGGGATGTTACTTCGAACTGTCGTTGAAGTAGGATCCCATCGTAGTTCAAACGAGGTCGAACTCATTTTTTTGTCTATGGCCTTGTCTATTGGGATGTTCACATTGGAGGGTTGATCATATTCCCATAGGAAAATACATGTCAGCTTTATTCATACAATGGCAATTTAATTATATTCTTGTAGAAATCACATGTCGACTCTATACATACAATGGAGATTTGATTATCTATATCCAGTCCCTTCATTACTCGGTCCGGAGAACATGTCGACGGGCAGGGTAATGAATAATACTTCAAACTTCGAGACACCCCCCTTGCCGCCTCATTAAAACCACACCGAGAAAACCCGATTGGGACAAAATCCGGATGAAGGATAAAGAGTACGACTTAGGTGGCTCCTACTTTCAGAAGTGGAAGTATTTGAGATGGGCGACATTCCAATTATTTTGGAGCAATTTTCCCTCCATTATCTCTAACTAGAATGCTTCTTTGTTTGCTGTCGCCGTTATTTTGTTTGGTCCATCCCAGTTTTCCCTCATTAGGGTCTTTCGCTGCTTGTGTTTTAGCTTTGGGAATGTAATATCCAACCTTGAGTGGTCACACCTTGGCCTTCTTGTTGTAATACCTTTCTACTTGTTGCTTTTAGGCTACTATTCTTATGTGGGCCATCTCTCTTCGTTCGTCGACTTCATCCAGATCTTGTAGCCTACTTTCGTCATTGTTTGGTCCTCTTTTATTGGAGTATCTCAAGCTAGGCTCTCCAACCTCAACGAGTATAATTGCGTCAGTCTCGTAGACTAGTGAATATGGCATCTCGCATGTGCTGGTTTTTGGTGTAGTGCGGTATGCCCATAGTACTTTTGGTAGTAGTTCAGGCCATAGCCCTTTGGCGTCTTCGAGTTTCTTTTTCAATATATTCAGTATTACTCTATTGGAGGATTCGGCTTGACCATTGTCGGCGGGATGGTATGGTGTGGAGAGTATTCGATTAATGTGCCATTTTTTGAAAAACTCGGTCGTTTTCTTTCCGACGAACTAAGGTCTGTTGTCATAGCTAATTTCTTTAGGGATCCCGAAATGACATATTATATTTTTCCATATGAACGCGATGACCTCTTGCTCACATTTTTGAGTTTATGCACATGTTTCCACCTATTTAGAGAAGTAATTAGTTAAAACCACAAGGAAACGTACCTTACCTCGTGCTGTTGGGAGAGGTCTGACAATATCCATCCCCTACTTTATGAATGGCCATGGTGAAGTGACGGAATGCAGGAGTTCCCCTGCTTGGTGTATCATAGGTGCATACTTTTGACACTGTTCACATTTCCTGACGTAGTCCGCGACCTCGTTTTTCATGGTGGGCCAGTAGTACTCGGCACGGATGAGGCATCGGACGAGGGCGCAGTTTTCTGTGTGGGTACCGTAATGCCTCTCATGTACTTCTTCCAGTACTCGCCTTGTTTGATTTGGCCCGAGACATTTGGTTAGGGGGCCGCCAAACGTTCTCTTGTAGAGATAGCAGTTTACGAGGCTGTATCTGGCTGCCTGTATTCAAGGCTTTTTGGCTTTTTTCTTATCTTGTGGGAGAGTTCTATCCTGCAAATATATTACGAGACAGTTTTGCCAGTCCCATGTTAGGTTTACAGAATGTACCTTGACTTGGTCTATTGCGGAATGGAGAAGGGTGACCATGTTTTCCTTGTTGATATTTTTGGTTGCTGCCGCTAGCTTGGCAAGGCAGTCTGCTTCGATATTCTGCGCCCTGGGTATTTGGTCGAGGCAGCATTCATCGAACTCTGGCAGCAGTTTGTGAATTTTTGACTGGTACTTTTGTAGTCTCTATTCTTTGATTTGGAAAGTCCCAATGACTTGGTTCACCACGAGTTGAGAGTCGCAATGGAGGATGAGTCGTTGAGCGCCATATTTGAGGGCTAATTTCAATCCTACAATCACATCTTTATACTCGACCTTATTGTTAGTCATCTCGGGGTATTGTATGGACTGACGGATTACTTCGCCCGTAGGAACCTCGAGGACGAGTCCCAGTCCCGTCCCGATGCATTAGATACTCGTTAGTGTAGAGGACTCAGAGGTCGGAATGTGTGGAAGCGCGGAGTGCCTCTTGATCTACTTCATACAATATTTCCACGCTGAAATCAGTGACGAAATCGGCGAGCACCTGCGACTTAATGTCAGTTCGCGGTTGGTATGTTATTTCATGCTTGCTTAATTCTATGGTCCATTTGGCCAACCTACCCGATAATTCGGGTTTGTGTAGGAGCCCCTCAGATGGAAGGTTGTCACCACTTTTATGGGGTGACATTGAAAATATGGTTTAAGCTTTCGTGAAGCTACGACTAATTCCAAAGCTAGTTTTTCAAGGTGAGGGTACCTTGTTTCGGCATCGATTAAGGTTTTGCTGACATAGTAAATCGAAGATTGCGTAGCTTTGTTTTCACAGATCAAGACTGCACTTACCGCGACTTCGGAGACTGCTAGGTACACTAGTAGGCATTCACCTGGGTCTGCCTTGACGAGTAGTAGTGATGAGGATAGATACGCTTTCAGCTTTCTCAAGGCGTCAACGCATTCCGCATTCCACTACAGCCCGTGGTCTTTCCTTAGCACATTGAAGAATTTATGGCATCTGTCCGATGATCGTGAAATGAACCACGACAGGGCGGCTATTCATCCGGTTAATTTATGCACCTACTTCTTACTGGTCAATGTCTTCAGTATTCCTTTGATGGCCCGAATCTGATCTGAGTTGACCTCGATACCCCTTTATGACACCAAAAAACCAAGGAACTTTCCTGAAGTTACGCCGAAGGCGCATTTTTCGGGATTCAGTTTCATCCCGTATTGCCTCAATATCTCAAAGGCTTCCTTCAGATGGCCAATGTGGTCCTCTTTCGTTTTCGAGTTTACTAGCATGTTGTCGATGTAAACCTCCATGATCTTACCGAGTTGTTCTTTTAACATCTTGTTGACCAACCTTTGATACATCGCCCATGCATTCTTGAGTCTGAACGACATTACCTTGTAGCAGTACGTTCCTTGGTGAGTGATGAAAGTGGTCTTTTCTTGGACTTCTTCAGCCGTTAGAATTTGGTTGTAACTAGAATAGGTGTCTAAGAAGCACAGTAGTTCGTGTCCCATCGTTGCGTCGATGAGTTGGTCGATATGTGGTAACGAAAAGGAATCTTTCGGGCATGCTTTGTTCAGGTCGGTGAAGTCGACAAACGTTCACCATTTCCCGTTCTTCTTTTTGACCATGACCACATTGGTGACCCATTGGGGAGATTTCAACTCTCGGATGGAACCTTTGGCGAGTAATTTATCAACCTCTTTGCTAACCACCTCATTGATGGAGGCATTGAATTTTCTCCTCATTGGCCATACTGGGGGGTAAAGAGGATCGACATTCAGCCTGTGTATGGCGATATCCCTTGGGATTCCTAGCATATCTGAATGGGAAAAGGCAAATATATCGGCATTGTTAGTTAAAAACTCATGATATTCACCTAGTTTCGAGAGGTTGTGTCCAATATAAGCCTTTTTCGAGTTATCGGTGTTGTCCAGTTTGGACGGGGTTGAGGCCTTCTACGGTTGCCTTGCAACCTTCTGCGACATCCAGGTCTTTGATGACCTCTATTTGTACGTCAGGTTTTGTTCCTGATATGGCTGATTGTTATGCTTCCGCACTTGCCCCTTTTAGTTTTTTGGGGTATGTGCAATCTTGGGAGATCCGGTAGCATTCTTGGGCGGTAAGTTGCTCACCTCGGATGCTGAATATCCCCCATAGGGTAGGAAATTTGATTACTTGATAGAAACTCGACGGGACAGCTCGCATGACATGTATCCATGGATTCCCTATGATGGCATTATAGGTCGTTTCCTGGTTCATAATGTGGAACGTCGTCTCCAGGGTGACTCTTCCTGCCAGGACGGGTAGCATTATCTCTTTAGAGGTTCATTCCACTACATTATTAAAACACGTTAGTGTTATGCAACACGGTATTATTTTATCCTCGAGCCTCATCTGCATGAGAACTCATGGGTGAAAAATACACCGCCACTTCCGTCATCCACCATTATTCTTTTTACATCGGTATCCGCGATGTGTAAAGTTATAACCAAAGCATCATAGTGAGGAGAAGACAAACCAATGGCATCCGACTTATCGAAGATGATACTATCTTCGAAATCGTCATACCGTTCGTGGGTGACTGTCTGTTTTAGTTTATGTGTGGTGGTGAATTTCACATGGTTGATTATCATATCGTTGCCGCCACCAATAATCATTTGTATGGTACGAGCTGGTGATGATGGTTTTGGAGGTCCCTGAGGTTGATCGCGTCCCCGAGCGAAGTTGGCCCGTCCTCGATTGCTCAACAGTTCTTTCAGGTATCCCTAGTTTAACAATCTTACCACTTCCTGTCGCAGACCTATATAGTCCTCGGTCTTGTGTCCCCTTTCCTGGTAGAATTCACACAGAACGTTTGATCTCCTGATGCTCGGATCCGCTTCATCTTTTGCTGCCACTGCACCTTTGTGCCGAGCTTTTCCAGTGCATACACTATTTCTGAAGGAGAAACACAAAAGTTATGAGTAGATAACAGTGGAGGCATACCTCTTTCATTTCGGGGTGGTGCGATGTGTCGATGCATGTCATCTATATGTCATGGAGGAGGTGGGTTAGATGTTCAGACATAGGGCTGGTGCCTTTCTCGGTTGAAACGTGGTAGTTGATCCCTTCGACTATCGTTGTGGCGATCTCTCCTTGTCTCGGTTTGGACCGAGGTTAGTCACTGGATCGGGCTGTTCAGGTCATCCTCGTCTGCCCATCACTTCGGCGCAATAGGCATTATGGATCTCTTCCCATGTGGTGTGTGTGTGGGGGGGGGGGGTATTTCATGAGTCTACTTAGAAGCTTTTTGGTTGCTTTTGACCCATTTCTGTTTAACCCATTTTGAAAGGCTGCTACCGCCATCCCTTCTGACACGTTCGGTAGGCTCATCCTTACCCTGTTGAATCGGGCTAGAAAATCACGAAGTCCCTCGCCTGTCATTTCCCTGATGACGAAGATATCATTTACCCTGGTCTCTACCTTTTTTGCTCCCGCGTGAGCGGTGACGAACTTATCTGCCATTTGTTCGAACGTTGATATCGATCGTGTTGGTAGTTGGGAATACTATGTCACCGCTCCTCCTATCAGAGTTTCACCAAATTTTTTCAGTAGTACTAACGACATCTGTTCTTTTGATAGATCATTACTTTTTACTGCAGTAACGTAATGGATTAAATGATCCTCCGGGTCCGTGGTGCCATCATATATTTTCAGATATGGCGGCATTTTGAAAGTTTTTGGAATATAGTGGGGGGTTGCCCCTTCACTGTATGGTTGTTCGACGAAACGACCCACGTCACGTTTTGGCAGCAACTTCGGAGCGCCCGATATTTTATCAACCCTTTCATGATGCTCTTTCATCTGGTCGCGGAGTTTTTTGTTCCCATTTTCCATCTCTTTCATTTTCTTTAATATGGCCGCAAGTGCATCGTTGCCTGCATCAGCGACAGTACGGGTGTTGCCTGTTCGTGTAGTTTCTGGATCATCGGCGACAACTGCGGTTTCTGCGGGTAATGTGTCTTCGATATCCCTCTGAACGGTTTTCTCGAGTATGTTGCTCAAGGTGTTTGTCAACCATTCTTCTAATAGCCTTTTCATGGCCGATGGTGCTTCTCCTGCTGCAGATGTTGAGGTTTCCCTCTCGCGCGAGACAGTTAAACCCTCGTGCAGGGGGGGGAGGAGAGGTGAGATCTCTCCCTCAGGTGTAGCACTTGGTGTTGCGTTTTCGTTGTCTTCTCCACTGGCTTCATTGAGGGAATTCAGGAGGTTGTTCGTGACACCTACTATTGCCTTTAGCCTTTCTTCTCCCTTTCCTGCCATTGTTGGCCTTTGTGAGACTAAAAAGAGGTGACTATTTCTTTCAAGAATCTAGATAAAACTAAGGTCTCAGCTATAGAAATCCCCAAATACGGCGCCAAATTATTTGACTCAAAAGATATCGAAACCTTTTTTAACAAGTCAATCAAAGAAAATGAAGGGGTAAATCTTAGCCTAGTATAATAATCTCTAGAACAAAATATAGATAGGGGGAATACTGATGATAAGAATTCTTTATCTCATCCAGACAAAAAAGACCTTCCATAATAATATTTTCAATCCTTTATGTAAGCAAGTTTACATCAAGTATTACGGATTAGCAAAAACGTGTCCCCTTACAAAGTTGTTTCATGCTATATATATAAGGAACCCAACCTTTCTGAGCTCTAAAAGACAAGTTGTAGGGAATATTCGAAAGAATATTCCTAATGTCCCCTGATGGGCCTACACTACTGCAAGGGTCGTACCGTCTCTTGTCCACCTTAAGGTCGCCCTCTGCAAGATGTCGAGCTGTGAGGATCTCGTCGTTCGTCGTACTCATACAATCATCTTAGAAGGAATTGTCATTAATGATAACATAAAAATGTTAAAACTAAAGAGGAGTATTAAAAATATTGAAATCAATCAAGAACCGTTTGATATTCACCAAATAGAAGATTCAAAGAACCTTTAGATTTCACAACTGTTGTTTGCGAAGTTAAGAGTAAAGATAACAATGATTTTAGATGAGATGAAAAGATGAATAAACTAACCAAAGGATGAAGTTCTAAATTTCAAATGATTCTCGTTGGTTTGGTGGGACTTATATTTATAGGTAGTGAAACATAACCAATGTACTTTAGCGTGAACTAATATTGTGTCACGATCCGGAACTTCCCCTTTGGGACCGTGATGGTGCCTAACATTTCACTTACTAGGCAAGCCGACGTTAGAGAATTTTCAAATCAATTTCGGTACACTTTTAATAACATAATTTATTAAGCTAAACAGAAGCTAAAACATAGTTTGCGGAATATTATAAAAACTTCAATGTTTACTACCACCCTGATCTGGAGTCATAATTTACAACTTCTAGAATTTACTACGAATAAAAGTCCGAAAGTAATATAACTGTTTGAGTGAAAGAAACAGTAATAACAGAAAAGATAGACAGGGACTTTAAGGTCTACTAACGTCAACAGATCTACATTGAGTCTCCGATGAACCAGTCCGAGCTGCTACGCCTCTCGATCAGCTGGGACCAATACCAAAATCAGCATAGAAGTATAGTGTAGTATCAGTACAATCGACCCCATGTACTAGTAAGTGTTGCGAGCACGTGATTTTTGCCATATATGAATTATTCCCACAAATTCAAAACAAAATAATTTTTTACATTGTTTGCAATTTTGTGGATTTTTGTGGCATTTTCTGTTATTATTTGCATATTGTCCGTGCATGTGTAATTTGTTTAATTAATGAAAAATACAAAAAAAAAATATGTTGCATTTGTAGTTAGGATTTAATTCTACACTTTAGGATTTATTAACAAATTAGTTGTTTTATAAAAATGGGAAAAATCACAAAAATAGTCTAATTTGCACTTTTTAATTTTAATTTTGAACTTTGGTAGTTTTTCTTTCAATTTGGTTTTAATTAGAGTTAATTAATTTAATGTGTTAGCATAATTTGATTAAGGAATTAATTTAGGTTATTTTTAGTTTTAATTTGAAAGAATTTAAAAAAAAAAGGTTGAAAAAAAAAGAGATGAATCAAATTTTGGGCTGATCTCTACTTCAATTCTTAATCCCAATACAATTTTCCTTTAAAACCAAAATAAATCCCGCCCAGAACCGGCTCAAGCCCGTTTCCACCCGGTCCAGCCCCCCACTAAACCAAACGGTGTCGTTTAGCTTTCCCCCTCATCCTGGCCGTTGATCTTGAATTATCAAACGGTCTGGAACTAACCCTACCAACCTATATAACTGTCCTAACGCATCCCAACCCCCTCAGACCCCCCTGTCTCGTCTCTTATCTCTCTCAATTCAAACCCTAGAGACCACTCGCCGCCCAAAATCCCTAACACTCTCCGATGGCGGCGCCACCCCAAACCACCCCAAACTAACATCGTGAAACCCCCATGACCCCTCTCTCCAAATCCCTAACCCATATCCTTCGAATACCCTCCGATTCCGTCGAATCTTGAATCTAAGGATAGAGTTTGAAGCCCCAAGAAGTCAAAATGGTTCAATCTTCGATACCGTGGCTTGCATGGCTACTTTCTCCCGTTTTTCTGAAGATTGAAGGTTGATTAAATGCGAAAGTGATGTTGTTCACTTGTTTTTTACGAACAACAACTAGGTAGCATCACTTTTCGTCTAAATCAATGTCTCAATTTTGTTTCGAGCGAGTCGGTAAGTTTTCTGCATTTTTCTCTTTTTCTTTGGCTTTTCTGTCCCCCTTTCTTTTCTTTTTCGTTATTGACTAGGAAGTTGATAGGAATTCTCTGCCTTAAATTTCAATTTTCTTATTAGCTCAGTGTTCGTTTTAGTTTTGCTGGATTTTCAGTCTTCTTTGCAAAGTTTTCGGTTGTTCTTGTTTTCTTCAGTTAATCATGACCATTTTCTGATAATTAATTTAAGAGGGACTATTGTTAAATTGGTAGTTTAGTTTTAACTTCGATTTAGTATTTTGGCTTTAGGAAAAATTCATTAATTGTTAGTTTAGATCCTGAGTTTTGAAATCACTCGAATATCTCTCTTTTTTGCTTATCATTAACTGGTTGGATTTCTGACCCCGTTTGGTTTGAGCCTTAGGTTCATCTGATTCATTCATTTGGACCTGAACCCTTGGGGTCATTGACCCACGACCCATTTGAGGTTCAGGGGTAATAACAGGGTCGTGGTGGGGGAGGGGTAATTTGGGAAGTGTAGGTAAGGGAATCTTTGGGTAACTGATTAGGAAGTTTCTAGGAAGCTGGGGAAGGGAGCATTTCTGAATTTCTGATTTTTTAACTAAGGTCCCCTAAGCAAAAACAAAAATTAGAGAGGGACTAAGGTGAAAAAAACTGATTCCTAGGGACTGCCCCAATGCCTTGCCTATAAAGGCACATTAACTTGGCATTGAAGGGAGAGATTAAGATATTAGATTTGGAGAAATTAGAGCGGCTAAAGAAAAATACAAAACATTGATAAAGTCTGAAAATTTAGGAGAAAAATACAAAAAAGAGCACCAAAATCACTGTTTCATTGAGGCTGAATGTGTTTTCTTTGGGTTTTCTTTAAAAGATTGAAGTGATTTTGACTCTTTTCTGGGATTAAAATGGTCTAAACGAGCTGAAATTGCTATTGTTAATCTGTTGAACCTCTTCCTCTTCTGTTGCTGATTTCTCACTGTTATTATTCTAATTTCAACAGGTATTCCATGGATCTCTTATATCTGTGAAGTATAACATGAGAAGCTTTTGTAATTGATATACAATTCAAGATTTTGATGTCTAATGAATGATATTTCATGTTGTAGCTGGTTTTAGTTTCCTTTAGACATGTTCATGTATTTAGTTATGATTTTGTTTGAGTTTAGTTGGTAAATCTGGACAGAAAGTGCAAGTATAGTGTTGTTGTTAAATGGTTTGAGTTCCTGCTCTTATATGGACTAATTAGGTGCTTTAGCTTAAAAGTTCAGATGGATGCATAAGAGTTTTGGTCTGCAGTTACATATGCCATTTACATTTCTTTGAGTACATCAGTTGGTTTAGTTAGTGTTGAACATGCTTGGGGGTTTGAGTCATCTTGTTCTAAGTAACTCAATAGTTTGCTTGCATAAAGTTTTGGCATTGTTGGCAAAGGGTTCTGAATTCATGTAGTAACTTATTTATCGCATTTACCAGTTAGTTGGTTCTTCACATGAGTTGAGGCTGTGAAATAATAATGAATTCAGGTGGAAACTGGGATACTTATTCAATTGGTTTAAGTGTGAATGTTTAAAATGAGCAACGATTGTTTAGTTAGTGTTTTAGTGATTGTCAATTTGCAGCGTTTCAATGATTATCATGTGAAATGTTTAAATTTAAAATGGCTTAGAATAGTTGTCTGTTTAGTTCCAATCAGTATTTCGATGTATAATAATTGTTAACTTAGTTTGATGGCTTCTCAATGTCAAGTTTCCAGATCTGTTGATATTTAAATCCCTTTGACATCATTTTTTAAAAACTCTGATTGCTTTCTGCAATTGTACGGGTTCGATACATGAACCCCTTAGTATCCAGCTTGTGCGTTCCTCATGTAAATTGGGCTTCTTGCTTGGGCTCTAAGGGGATTCATTGCGGAACTTTAACCTTGCAGATTGATGGTTTTAGTGGGCCATTGGGCCTCACGTCAGGCCAGGCCCAGGTTATGAAATAAAAAATGAAGTAAACCTCACGCCTTAGCCCTTTTAGATTCACAATTTAAATTCGGCTTAACCTAAAAATAGTTACAATTTCCTTAGGCCTTATTTAATGGGTAAGCCCTTTAGTTAATTTGAAGCGAGCTATTAGACAAGTCACAATTCATGGCCCTCAAAAGTTTAGCCTTGGATTTCCCATAAAAAATTAGAATCGAGGCATGCCATGCCGAATATTCTTTAATTGTATGGCCCTCGGTTAATTAATATTCTTATCATTAGAAACCGAGGTGTGCCATTTAGCGAATTTTCCGTGGCCCTCGCAAAGTTGCAAACGCGTAGTTGCTTTTAGCACGTTATTTATAAATTACGTTCTTAAACTCGGGTGTGCATTTATGTGACAAATCCAAATCTCAACAATGTTATATAAAATGTGTTGCGGACTGCGGGTGCATTTATGTGACGTGGTTCAAGACATATTTTAAATAACGTTGAATCTTTCTCCTAAAAAATAATTAATTAAAGCGGTTATAAATTTAAAATTGAACCATAGGTTAAAAAATATATTAAAATCAGATAATAGGCCAATTATAACAGTTGAGTGACCGTGATAGAACCACGAAACTCGGGAGTGCCTAACACCTTCTCCCGGGTTAACAGAATTCCTTACCCGAATTTCTATGTCCGCGGACTGTAATACAGAGTCAATCTTTTTCTCGATTCGGGATTTGAACCGGTGACTTGGGATACCATAAATTATCCCAAGTGCCAAATCTAAATTTTAATAAATATAATCCCATTTAGATTGTCCTTTAATTGGAAAAACTCCTTTATACCCTTCTCGGTATAGATAAGAAGGAGGTGTGACAGCTCTGGCGACTCTGCTGGGGATCGAACCCAGAATCTCTGGTTCAGGGTTCAAGAATTCGAGCTTAGAATAATTGTTATAACTGGCTTTATTTATTATCTGATTTTATTACATGTTTGGGCCTAATGTGCTAAATGTTGCTTTTTACCGTTTTGATATTATCTGAACTGTATATATAAACTGCTACAAAACCCCTCTATTCTCTCTACCGAGGAATGCACGCTGGTCGTGACTTCTTTCTGTTTGTGTCATATCCCAAATAGAACGAGGTTCGGACAAGTTACAAAGCCGAATGATCTTTTGGTTACCGGTACGCAGCTCCCCCCCTGGCTCGAGTTGTCCGCTCGGGTAAGCCAGGTCTAGAACAATATACCCAGGTTTTAAACCTAGAATAACTCAACCTCATGTCGGATCCCTAGTAGGAGCGCTTATCTGCATCATGTGCATCTGACTTTAGAGACTCAACACAGGGGTTAGGTCTGTCTAGGACAGGTGTACCCGAAATGAAAAGACCATCCTGATGCATCTTACTTGCTACTTGTGCATTTATTTGCTCCGGATTTGCATGTTGACTGGCTTATAGGGGAAAGGTTTAGAGAAGGAAAGTCAATGTGAGGGCTAAGAGAGATAATTGCTTGTTTTGAAAAACCGATGTCCCAAAATATACTGAAACTCTGCCAAAATTTTGAAAAAAAAAGAGAGAAATTTGTTTTGTTTTAAAATAAAAAAGAAGAAAAAGTTGGTTTTTGTTTTGTCAAAATTGCTCGAACTACGCCTGTTTGATTCTCATCGGATGTGGGTTACGTAGGCAACCCCCATCGGGTTCAACCTCCTTTTAGCAAAAATAGCTCAAAAGGCACCAAAATTTTATTACTTTGTTGGAAATAATTAAGGTGAAGCCATTCTTGTCAAAAATAGCCGAATGTCCCCAAAAGGGCGTCGGAAGGTTGTTTTTGCAAGAACAGACACCTTTGGTCTCTTTTTTGGCATTTTGGCCGGTTAGCAAGCGCATCATTAAAATCTTCTCCCCGAAAGTGCTGAAAGGCCGTATTTGCAAAGCCGGGTTTTATTTTGAAATAACAATTTAGAAAAAAAGAGAGAAAAATAGTGATAACTTTATTTTTGAGTCAAATGAGTCTTGATTTTGCTTAATCACCCTAATAAATGTGCATAATGAGCACGAGTCAAAGTTTGCAAATAACAGTCATGAACAAGATCCTTTTGGAGTTGAATATGTGGTGGGAAGATCTGGGTAAATCAGAGCAAGATAAGGTCAATCTACATTTGGGAGGTCTCACCGAGTTGTTGAAGATCAGGCCTAGAGGAGACATCATAAAGATGTTGGTTACGTTTTGGGACCCTGCTCACAACATTTTGCAGTTCGCGGATTTTGGACTCATACCCACCTTAGAAGAGATAGCAGGTTATATGGGAAGTATTGAAGGTCTGAGGCATAAGTATCTGATCGCTCCTAGATCCATTAACTCTCATAAATTCATGGATTTGCTAAAAATAAGCAAGGGAATCTCGTACTCTAAGTTGGCGGATGGTTTTTCCACTCTACGTTTCATATACCAGAGGTACGGGTATGTAGGAGGATTCGACAACCCGGAAAGCGGGGTTTGTAGCAAAGGGAACCGAGCAAAATGGGATGAGCATAGGCATTTCACCTTTATGGTAGCTTTCTTAGGCCTCGTGATGTTCCCCCGGAAATATGGGAATATAGATCTGTGGGTGGCTGGAGTCGTCAAAGTCTTGATTACCAACGCTAAGAGCACTGTTGCCCATATGATAGTGTTTGATATATACCGAGCTCTCACAGCTTGTAAAGTTGGGGCAAACTTCTTTGAGGGATGCAATTTGCTATTACAGATGTGGATGATCGAACACCTGTGTCACCGCCCTCAGTATTTGAGTTATGGGTCTGCAGAGAAAAGCTGCATTGAAGAGTTCGACACAAGGATTTCAGGGTTCAAGTTTCTAGAAGGGTTTGGAGATTGGGTATCCCGCCTTCGCTCCATCACTGCGGGGCAAATAGAATGGACACTAGGTTGGCTTCCTGTTGAAGAAATTGTATATATGTTCGCCACCGGTCCTTACTTCCTCCTAATGGGTCTTTGAGGCATTCAACCTTATGCTCCATACCGGGTGATGAGACAGTTGTGAAGGTGCCAGGTGACGCACCTAGATGAAGATCTTAGTGTTTATGTAGTCGAGGTTAACTCCGACGGCCAATTTCATGAAGAAACAGTTTGTTCTATTTGGAACGAGTGCCAGTATTTGACAGTGAACACTCGAGTGCGTGACTTATCTAGAGGCAAGGTCTCACCCGCATACCTTGCCTGGTATAGAAAGAAGGACACTACAAGGGCCGAACCAGAAAGACCAGCCAAAAAGCCTCACATTCAGGAATTCGTTGAGGCATCGCAGGAATAGTGTGCTTGGTTGGCCAAGGAGAATGAGTACAGGGCCACAATAAGAAAGCTAGAAAAGCAAGTCAGGGATCTTCAATTTGAGAATGGTTTGCAGGCCACCGCAGGTGAGGAGAAAAGAAAGAGCCAAAGAAAATGACGCTCTTAGAGCCCAGATTCGAGAAATGAAAACAACAGCTGAAAATCCCGCCAGAAGTGCAAAGGATGAAAAGCTTATAAAGAACCTTAGGCATAAGGTGGATGAGTATGGTTTTGATTTGAACAAAGCAGAGGGTGAACTAGCCAGAGCTCGAACAAAATTGGCTAAGAATGTGGAAGAACGAGCGCGCCTGGTTAAATAGTTAAAAGAGAAATACGACAATGAAGTTGCAGGGTTGAAGAAAAGGGTCATCACCGTTGAGAACAAAATGATCAAGCAGGCGAAAGACTTTAAGGCTGAAAGAGAACACTGTTATACAGCAATGGAACAGTTAGAAAGAGATTTGCAACAAATCATGTAGCCGAACAAACTTTGAGAGCCAGGGCCCAGGAAATTGGGCGTTTGTTGCAGGAAAAGGGTGTCATAAGAGAGAGAGTCAGAAGGATCACCGACTACATCACGATGAAGTGCAATAGTTGGATATGACTAGATCCATGTTCTTTGCCACTGCGATGACCTTTGTCCGCCAGATAATGGAAGATCTCTACCACCTCCAAGGGGATTTAGCGCGTAGGCCCGTGGCGAGACCGAATGATGTCCCACGGGGCCTAAGAACATTTGAGGCATTGATGTATTCATGATTTTTACTCGAGTCTATATTTTCTTTCCGTTGGAGTCTGTTAGTTTGTTTTTGAGTCTGTGTTTTCATGTTGTTGTTGGAGGCTGTTAGTTTCCTTTTCGAGTCTGTTAGTTTTTGAGTCGTTGTAATCAAAGCATATTCTTTTATGAAAAATTTGAAAATCCCAAAATATTTTATTATTTATTTTTACACTTATCCCCCAGAACTACGCAAAGATCTGATTCATGCGGGGTCATGATACGTAGGCAATCTCCATGGATTTGATCATAACCAAAAAGAAAAGGAGAGAGAAAAGAAAAAAATGGGAAAGAGAGAAGAAAAACAAGAGAGAAAAGAAAAAGAAAAAAGAGAGAGAGAAAATAAGAAACCGTGAGAAGGAAACAATGGCAAAACAAGAAAGAGAAATGAGAGAATAAAGAACAACGAGAAATCAAGAAAAGAAAGGCAAAAATGAAAAAAGAAAAGTTGCCAAATGGAAATTAAGGAAAGTCGGGATGACGCAAGCAGCCGATCAATTGCATAATAGAAAGGGTTAACTGTTTAGGTGCATTACATTTCCCAAATATGCGGTTGCCTATTTGTTAAACCTTGATCGCTAAGAAGTTTGTTGTTGACAAAATCAGTACATGAAGGTGGTTAGTTTGTTTGGCATTCTAGCAACTCACCCATACAACACCCGGTCCAAAAACAAGTCGATCATGGCTAACCAGGAACTTGATGCGAGTGTTATCGATCCTTCGAGGGAGGGGGAAGAGTCGGACGTCAATTTGAAAGAAGAGATGTATAAGTTGAAACAACTGTATCAAGCATGGGTAAAAGGGCACCCACCACCACTTTATCCCGCCAACCCTGACTTCGTCCCTCCATTGGCTCAGTCTTAGGAACCTCCTGCTACCGATTTGTCCCCGAGCTTTCCCATTTACCACCACTACCAGAGCACCACCTCCCAAACACCACAAGCTCCACTACCCAAACCAGTTCCATACCCTCCTCCCCCAGCCACTCCTGTCTTTGTGGAACCCCCACCCGCTACACTCCACAGATCCTCCAGCGAGCCCTTATTCCAAGACCATGACAACCAATATTACCCCCCGGAGCCCTCTTTCAAAGCTCCAGAACCCTATTCCTACACTCCTCGTTTAGATCTCCCTATGGAAACCGAGAAGCCATCTAAAATCCCCGAACAAGAGGAGATGTTCAGGAAAGTTAAAAGCCTGGAACAGTCATTCAGAGACATGCGGGGGTTGGGAGGTCAGGTAAGTGTGGCTTACAAATATCTATGTCTATTTCCAGATGTACAATTGCCGGCAAGGTTTAAGATGCCCAAGTTTGATTTGTACGATGGGCACGGTGATCCAGTGGCGCACTTGAGAGGTTTTTGTATCAAAATTAGGGGAGCTGGCGGGAAAGACAAGTTGCTAATGGAATATTTCAGTCAAAGTCTGAGTGGTTCGGCGCTGGAATGGTACACCTGATAGGATTACAGAATATGGTATATATGGGATGATCTAGCCCAAGCATTCGCTTGTCACTTCCAGTACAATCTTGAGATTATTCCGGATCGTTTTTCCTTGACAAAGATTGAGATAAAGCACAATGAGAGTTTTAGAGAGTGTGGTTTTCGGTGGAGAGAACAGGTGGCAGGGTTGGACCCTCCAATGAAAGAAAGTGAAATGGTGGATTATTTTCTGCAGGCCTTAGAACCTACTTATTACGGTCATCTGGTATCAGCTATAGGCAAGTCCTTCAATGAAGTGGTGAAGATGGGCGGTATGGTAGAAGAAGGGCTCAAGACAAACAAAATCATGAGCTATTCGGCTATTAAGGCAACCACCCAAGCCATTCAAAGTGGAACTGGATGAGTGATTGGAAAGAAGAAGAAAGAGGATGTAGCAACGATCGATTCAGGAGCTTGGTACGGACCTAGGGGCCCATCACATTACTATAATCAGCCTGGACCCCACCACCAAACTTACCCCCATACCCCGTATAATCCACCCCAACATTACTACCCATCACCAGACCCCCATTTCTCTATCCACCACGGCCAAACATACAGCCAATCCCCCACCCATGCACAATGGCATGCGCCAGCCCCACAGAATACCTACCCAGCTCCACAAAATGCCTATCCACCCCCACAAGCTTACCGAAACCCTCCTGGATCAGGTTTCCGGCCAATCAAGCATTTAAGAATGAGAGGTTGGACAAGAAGAAAACCTTCACTCCATTGGAAGAGTCATATACTAGTTTGTTCCACAGGTTGAGACAATTGGATATGTTGAGGCCGATCGAGCCAAAACTGCCAAATCCTCCCCCGAGAAATCTTAATCATTCTGTAAGTTGCGAATATTGTTCTGGTGCTCCGGGGCATGATACAGAGAAATGATGGCAATTGAAAATAGTTATTCAAGAGCTTATTGATACCAATCGGATTGAAGTCCAAGCTCCAGAGGCGCCCAATATCAACCAGAACCCATTGCCGGCCCATCATGAGACAAATATGATCGAGATAGTACATAAGGGAGGGGAGCCTAAGAAGCCTTCAGAGACCGTCATGATGATTCAGTCCAGTGAGGTCAGGCCAGTTGAAAAGTCAACAAGTGAGAAGCTAGTGATCAAGTTAAACGGGACAAACAGTGAACCATCTGCGGTAGTCAAGAGGGGGTCCTCAAGTGATGTCGCGGTGAAACAAGAAAGAGCAAAAGTGGTTATGCCAGGGGTGACGAACAAGCCTGTTGTAATTGTGGAGGGTGCCCGCACATATCCCATCATTATCAAGCCTGTAACCCAGTTACCGATAGTCGATAGCAAAGCCGTCCCTTGGAATTATGAATGGGTGACAGTAACGTACAAAGGGAAAGATATTAAAGAAGAACTCTATGAGACTCACGGGTTGACTCGGTCGGGGAGATGCTTTGCCCCCGAGGAGCTAAGAAAAGCTAAAACCTCCAAAGATAACCTAGTTCTAGTGAAGAAAGTTGTGACCGAAGAAGAGGCAGAAGAGTTTTTGAGAAAGATGAAAGTGCAAGACTATTCCAGTGTATGGAGCAGTTCAGGAAGACACCTGCTCAGATTTCATTGTTGTCATTGTTAATCTATTCAGATGAGCACTGTCAAGCCTTGATGAAAATCCTGAACGAGGCCCACGTTCCTAACAAAATCTCAGTAAACCAGTTGGAAAAGATAGCCAACAAGATCTTTGAGGTAAACAGAGTCACTTTTTCTGATAATGAGCTGCCCATGGAGGGCACTAAGCACAATATAGCCCTTTACCTTACAGTGAAATGCGAAGATTCTGTGGTTACTCAGGTATTGGTCGATAATGGTTCTAGTGCGAACATTTGCCCTCTCTCTACTTTAAACAAGTTGAAAGTGGATAATGAAAGAATTCACAAGAACAGTATCTGTATTCGGGGATTCGACGGTGGAGGGAAAGATTCAGTTGGTGATATAGACTTGGAGCTAACAATAGGACCAGTTGAATTTACCATGGAGTTTCAGGTGCTAGATGTGGTTGTATTTTACAATCTACTGTTAGGTCAACCCTGGATTCATGCCGCCAAAGCATTCCCGTCTACCCTACACCAGATGGTCAAGTTTGAATGGGATAGATAGGAAATCGTTGTGCACGATGAGGATAATTTGTGTGCGTCCAGTGGTGCCATTGTTCCATTCATTGAGGTTGAGGAAGATAAGGGGCCTTGGGTCTACCAAGTTTTTTACATGGTGTCGGTCGAGAAAATTCCAGAAGGGAAGTGCATTCCAGTTCCAAAGGTAGCCGCCGCATCATTCATGGTAGCCGTTGAAATGTTGAAAATGGTTTTGTACCTGGCAAGGGTTTGGGTGCATCTCTGCAAGGAACCATACAGCCAGTTTCTCTCCCTAAAAATTTGGATACATTTGGTTTAGGATTCAAGCCCACAGCCGCAAGCGTGAAAAGAGCCAGAAAGTTGAAACAGAGGGCGTGGGTCCTCCCAAAGCCTGTCTCACGTCTCTCCAGATTATTTGTCAGGCCTGGAACCAAGAAATGCCCAGTAACAACAGTTCCCAGTTCTATGGTTGGTCTTGATAAGGAGCTGATTGAAAGGTTCGAGAAGTTGTTCGACGATGTGAACATGGTGGAAGCTGGAGAGGGTTATAGCAAGGCGGATGTGCAATTTGTTGGGCCCAGCGCGAAGATTAATAATTGGGAAGCTACTGCTCTCCCTACCAGGAAAGAGTTTTGGTAGTTTGCTTTGATTTTCTTTCAGTTTATCTGGATTATTCCAGGGTTGTAATTCAGATTATATGTTCCGTCTGTTTGGATGTATAAACCCTGTTATCTTTCAATTTCAATGAAATGCAATTTCCCTTTCTCTTCATTCCTGATAGTTTTATTTTTGTTTTTCTTTTCTTCCTTGTACAGTTCTTTTTATGCTGGTTTCAATGACATGACATGCATGAGGAATCTTCGGCCAAGTCTTAAAGCCAATCTAATTCTGAAATACTAATTCAAGAAATAGAGTGTGATGATGAATCGGAATATGATGAGGATCAGGCCTTTGAAGATATTAGTAAATAATTAAGCCATTTTGAAGAAAAACCCAAGCCTAACCTGAGTGATACAGAAGAAATCAATTTAGGGGACCCCGATAATATTAGAGAAACTAAGATAAGTGTCCATCTTGAACCACAACTCAGGGAAGAGATAATCGAAGCATTGTTTGAGTACAAAGACATCTTTGCATGGTCATATGACGACATGCTGGGTCTAAGCACTGACTTGGTGATTCACAAATTGCCCACTGACCCAGCATTTCCTCCCATCAAACAGAAGTTAAGGAAGTTTAAAACTGACGTGAGTGTAAAGATTAAAGAAGAGGTCACAAAGCAATTTGAGGCAAAGGTCATTCGAGTCACGCGGTATCCCACTTGGTTAGCCAATGTTGTGCCTGTGCCAAAGAAGGATGGTGTGTGTTGATTATCATGATCTCAACAAGGCAAGCCCAAAGGATAACTTCCCATTGCCAAACATCCACATTTTGATTGATAATTGAGCCAAACATGAGATTGGGTCTTTTGTGGATTGCTATGCAGGCTATCATCAGATCCTAATGGATGAGGAAGATGCAGAAAAGACGGCATTCATCATGCCATGGGGAACATACTGCTACAGGGTCATGCCTTTTGGTTTGAAAAATGTTGGGGCAACTTACATGAGGGCAATGACAACCATATTCCACGACACAATACACAAGGAGATCGAGGTTTAAGTGGATGATGTAATCATAAAGTCTAGAAATCAGTCTGATCATGTTAGAGATTTGAGAAAGTTCTTCCAAAGGCTTCACAGGTACAATCTTAAGCTCAATCCTGCAAAATGTGCATTTGGTGTGCCATCTGGAAAATTTTTGGGATTCATAGTCAGCCGTCGAGGTATTGAATTGGACCCATCAAAGATCAAAGTTATCCAAGAAATACCACCCCCAAGGAACAAGACTGAGGTGATGAGTCAATTAGGGAGGTTGAATTACATTAGTAGGTTTATTGCTTAGCTTACAACAACTTGTGAGCCTATCTTCAGACTGTTGAAGAGGGATGCGGCGGTCAAGTGGACAGATGAGTGTCAGGAAGCATTTGATAAGATAAAGGGGTACTCCATATCTTTGGCAAGTGGATCTTTTTTTAGTGGAGGAGTTTTGTACAAAATGACTCAAGATCTTGGGTTGTTGAGATGCATAGATGCTAGACAGGCCACGGCTATCATGACTGAAGTACATTTTAAAACTTGTGGACCGTATATGAGTGGGTACGTGCTGGCAAAGAAGATTCTCCAAGCAGGTTATTATTGGCTCACTATGGAGCGAGACTGTATTAATTTGGTGCGCAAGTGTCATCAATGTCAAGTGGACGGAGATTTAATTCACTCTCTGCCATCTGAATTGCACACAATGTCTGCACCATGTCCTTTTGTTGTGTGGGGGATGGATGTCATTGGACCAATTGAGCCAGCTGCATCCAATGGGCACAAGTTCATTCTGGTGGCCATCGATTATTTCACCAAGTGGGTTGAGGCTAAAACGTTCAAGTCTGTGACCAAGAAAGCGGTGGTCGATTTTGTGCACTCAAATATCATTTGCTGGTTTAGGGTCCCAAAGGTGATCATTACAGATAATGGTGCTAATCTCAAGAGTCATCTGATGGAAGAGGTATGTCAGCAGTTCAAGATTACGCATCGCAATTCTACCCCGTACAGCCCCAAGGCAAATGGAGCAGTCGAGGCAGCCAACAAGAACATAAAGAAGATACTTCGGAAAAAGGTGGAAGGTTCCAGGAAATGGCATGAAAAGCTGCCCTTTGCATTATTGGATTATCGCACTATTGTTCGTACTTCAGTAGGGGCAACTCCTTATTTACTGGTGTATGGCACTGAAGCAGTGACACCCGCAGAAATCAAAATCTCATCCCTTCGGATTGTCACAGAAGTCGAAATTGATAATGATGAGTGGGTCAAAACTCGTCTGGAACAATTGAGTTTGATCGATGAGAAAAGATTGGCAGCAGTGTATCATGGCCAGTTGTATCAACAGACAATGGCAAGAGCATATAATAAGAAGGTGCGACCATGGAAGTTTGAAGTGGGTCAGCAAGTGTTGAGACGTATCCTTCCACATCAGGCTGAGGCCAAAGGCAAGTTCTCCCCAAATTGGCAGGGGCCATTCATCGTAACTAGAGTATTGTCCAATGGTGCTTTGTATTTAACAGATATAGAAGGCAAGTGTGTAGAAATGACTATCAATTCTGATGCGGTCAAGAGATATTATGTATGATTTCTTTGGTTAAATTATGATTGTTTGTACTTGGCATGTTTTAAAGATTGGAATGACGAAGGCATTTTGTTCTGCTATCTAAACACTTTATCCTTTGTTACCCCCTTTGAGCTTTATTTATTTCCTTTTGTACCCCTCTTTTGGAATGAGTAGCAAAGAGCAGAAACATAAGCACGAAATATAAGTAAAGTAAAAGAGAGAAAAGGAAAAATGAAAATTGAAAAAAAGAGAAGAAAAGAAAAGTAGAAAAGAAAAAAAAAAGAAAAAGAAGAAAGGAAAGAACAACGAACAAAACAACAAAAGAGAAAAGGAAGAAGAAAAGAAAGAAAAAAAAGAAAGAGGAAAGAGAAAATCATAACAACCAAGCAATTTCTATGACATGAACTACGTTCGACCTGATTCCTTTTAAGGATACGTAGGCAGCCTCACGGTTCGGTCCCATCAAGTAAAAATTCAAAAGTCCCCAAGCAAAGGAACTGGGGAAGAAGTTGTGGTTGTTGTAAGAAATCTGATTCTGAAAGTTGTAATCTTGAACCCATTTGAATTGTTTTGAGCCTTTGATACCCTTTCTTTCTAACCCTATCCAAAAACCTACATTACGGTCCAAAGAAAGACCTTCCGATCAGTCTTCGAGAGATGCCAAGTCGAGCAAGTAAAGGTAATTCATATCAGGGGCAACACTTTGGTCCAAACAAGGAAATGAAAAATGAGAGAGTCTTATTGGTGAAAACCCTCGCAGGCACCGTAAGGCGACGAAAGCTGAGAGAAATCAAAAATGAGAGAGTCTTATCGGTGAAAACCTTCCCGGTCACCTTTAGGCGACAGTGAGTTGAGAGATAAACAAATGAGAGAGGTTTGTTGGTGAAAACCCTTCGGGGCACTGCAAGTCGAACAAGGACAAGGTTTTGGTGAAGAAATTGGGTTTTGAAGATCTCAGGGCGTGAAGTACGACAACTGAAAGTTGATTGGTTAGACAGACTGGGCCGATTAATCCGAAATACATGTCATGATCATTGGTGCCAGCTGCTCCAGTCAGATAAGTCTCTTTTCTTTTTCCCTTTCAGACAGTCTTCTAGTTTTGGATTTTTCTCATCCCTAACTCTCAAGGTCATTGAATTTCATTTCCTCTGGGTTTATTTCTCTAAGATGTTTCCAATGTCAATTCTGTTTAAGAGAATAAGAAAGGATTTCAAAGCTCTCTATCAACTTCCAAAATTGCACAAAAGCACAGCGCGACCAAAGCATTGTTAGAGATAGTATGATGTGAAATGGGATATAAAGGGTCAGCAAAATTTCCATCGATGGGATGGTTTAGTAATTTCATGGGAGATGCAGAGGTTCAGATAGATAGGTCAGAGATGTAACACAATAGTTGGGTGAAAGTTAGTCAGAAAGTCAAACGGTTTTTGGCCAATCCGGGGAAGCCAGTCAAAACAAAGCACGACAGCAGAGAGGTCACCTTCAGCAAGGATGCCACAAACTAACCACCACATTTTAAACTAACAAGATTTTTCTTTAATTGAAACAGGGGTAGGAAATTTCGTCTATTTCGAAAAAACCCTTCGTAAGGGAAAGCAAGCACCAGACAGGTTTGACCGTAAATTCTCAGGACTTTCCTGGAAAATGGGACCTAGTTTAAAATTCAAAACAATCGTAAGTAACAAGATCTAGAGTAAGTGTACCCCAAAGGGATATAAGTTGGTTTCAAAGTTCGCATGTTTAAGATAGGATTCAATTAGGAGTTTTCAGGACCCCCCTGAATAATGGGATCCAGCTTTAAGATTTCTATTAGATAACAAGATTTAGCGTAAGTTCTGTTGTAGGGTAGTATAATTCAGCCGTAAAAATTACCACTCTTAAGATAAGACTTGATTTTGATTTTCAGGACCCTCCTGCATAATGGGATGTAGTTTTAAGACCTTCTTAGATAACAAGATTTAGCGAAAGTCACACCTTTAGAAGATATAATTTAGATTTTAAAACCATTATTTAACTAGGAGTTTTCAGGACCCTCCTGGATAATGAGATTTAGCTTTCAAATTCATAGAGATTTTTGGTAACATGATTCAATTAACACTCACAGATGCGCCCAACACCAAACTGGGGCAGGAAAATTTCTTTTGTTTTGTTTGTTTTGTTGTAATCAGGTTCAAAGGCAGCAGTTTCGGAGGAGCAGTTCAAGTTCTGGCAATCAGGCACCCACCTGAAAAACAAGGGAATACAGTTCAAGTTTTGGTAATCATGCGCCCACCTGGAGAGCAAGGGAATAACGTTCAAGTTCAGCAATCAGGCGCCCACCTGGAGAGCACGAGAATACAGTAAAAGTTTTGGCAATCAGGCGCCTACCTGGAGAGCACGGGAATACAGTTAAAGTTTTGGCAATGAGGCGCCTACCTGGAGAGCACGGTAATACAGTTCAAGTTCAGCAATCAGGCACCCACCTGGAGAGCACGGGAATGTAGTTCAAGTTCAGCAATCAGGCGCCCACCTGGAGAGCACGGGAATACAGTTCAAGTTTTGGCAATCAGGCGCCCACCTGGAGAGCATGAGAATACAATTAAAGTTTTGACAATTAGGCGCCCACCTGGAGAGCACAGAAATACGGTTCAAGTTTTGAAATTAGGCGCCCATCTTGAGAGCAAGGGAGAACAACATCAGTTTTAAGGAAGGGGAACAATTTAAGTGTTGGTAATCAGGAGTCCACCTGGAGAAAGGAAAAGCATCCCAGATTATAATTCGAGTGCAGCAATCAGGCGTCCACCTGAAGAAAAGGCAAAGCATCTCAGATTACAATTCAAGTCGGCAACAAAGGGACTTCACCGGGAGAATACATGTCAACAAGGCAACAAGAACCACAAGATCAAGTTTGAAGATACAGATAGGATTTTTGTAATGCATAGATCATAGTTTAGTCTAGCTTCTTTTTATTGTGACATGGTGTAATAAGGAGTTCAGTACGCAGTAGCAGCAGCAGCAACAACAGTAAAATCACAACTTCATGGTAGTCCCAGCTACCGAAACTTCCCGAACTACACTGACCTGATTTCTTTATAGCCAAGGATATGTAGGCAACCTCGGAAGTAGGGTGCGGTCAAATCTTTCAAAAATGCTTCCCACGGAGTATTCAAACGGGCAAAAATCGCTCGTATATGCTCACTTTGTCTTTGCACGAAAACTCTTCGTGTTTCCAAGCAAAGAGGGGTAGCTGTGAGCACGTGATTTTTGCCCTATATGAATTACTCCCACAAATTCAAAACAAAATAATTTTTTCCATAGTTTGCAATTTTGTGGATTTTTGTGGCATTTTCTGTTATTATTTGCATATTGTCCGTGCATGTTTAATTTGTTTAATTAATGAAAATACAAAAAAAATATGTTGCATTTGCATTTAGGATTTAATTCTACACTTTAGAATGTATTAACAAATTAGTTGTTTTATAAAAATGAAAAAAATCACAAAAATAGTCTAACTTGCACTTTTAAATTTTAATTTTGAACTTTGGTAGTTTTTCTTTCAATTTGGTTTTAATTAGAGTTAATTAATTTAATGTGTTAGCATAATTTGATTAAGGAATTAATTTAGGTTATTTTTAGTTTTAATTTGAAAGAATTTAAAAAAAAGAGGTTGAAAAGAAAAAAGAAAACAAAAGAGATGAATCAGATTTTGGGCTGATCTCTACTTCAATTATTAAGCCCAATGCAATTTCCCTTTAAAACCAAAATAAATCCCGCCCAGAATCGGCCCAAATCCGTTTCCATCCGGTCCAGCCCCCCACTTAACCAAACGGTGTCGTTTAGCTTTCCCCCTCATCCTGGCCGTTGATCTTGAATGATCAAACGGTCTAGAACTAACCCTACCACCCTATATAACTGTCCTAACGCACACAACCTCCTCGCCCCTCCCCCCCCCCCCGTCTCGCCTCTCATCTCTCTCAATTCAAACCCTAGAGACCACTCGCCGCCCAAAATCCCTAACACTCTCCGGTGGCGGCTCCACCCCAACCGCTCCAAACTAACACCCTGAAACCCCCATGACCCCCTCTCTCCAAATCCCTAATCCATATCCCTCGAATCTTGAATCTAAGGATAGAGTTCGAAGCCCCAAGAAGTCAAAATGGTTCAATCTTCAATTTCGTGGCTTGAATGGCTACTTGCTCCCATATTTTTGAAGATTGAAGGTTGATTAAATGTGAAAGTGATGTTGTTCACTTGTTTTTTACGAAGAACAACTGGGTAACAATACTTTTCGTCTAAATCAGTGTCTCAATTTTGTTTCGAGCGAGTGGGTAAGTTTTTTGCATTTTTCTCATTTTCTTTTACTTTTTTGTCCCCCCCCCCCTTTTTTTCTTTTCTTTTCCGTTCTTGACTAGGAAGTTGATAGGAATTCTCCGCCTTAATTTCCAGTTTTCTGATTAGCTCAGTGTTCGTTTTAGTTTTGTTGGATTATCAGTTTTCTTTGCAAAGTTTTCGGTTGTTCTTGTTTTCTTCAGTTAATCATGACCATTTTCTGACAATTAATTTAAGAGGGACTATTGTTAAATTGGTAGTTTAGTTTTAACTTCGATTTAGTATTTTGTCTTAAGAAAAAATTCATTAATTGTTAGTTTACATCATCAGTTTTGAAACACTCGAATATCTCTCTTTTCTACTTATCATTAACTAGTTGGATTTCTGACCCCGTTTGGTTTGGGCCTTAGGCTCATCTGATTAATTCATTTTGACATGAACCCTTGGGGTCATTGACCCATGACCCATTTGAGGTTCAGGGGTAATAAAAGGATGGTGGGGGGGGGGGTAATTTGGGAAGTGTAGGTAAGGGAATCTTTGGGTAACTGATTAGGAAGCTTCTAGGAAGCTGGGGAAGGGAGCATTTCTGAATTTTTGATTTTTTAACTAAGGTCCCCTAAGCAAAAACAAAAATTAGAGAGGGACTAAAGTGAAAAAAACTGATTCCTAGGGGCTGCCCTAATGTCTTGCCTATAAAGGCACATTAACTTGGCACTGAAGGGAGAGATTAAGAGATCAGATTTGGAGAAATCAGAGCGGCTAAAGAAAAATACAAAACATTGATAAAGTCTGAAAAATTAGGAGAAAAATACAAAAAGAGCACCAAAATCACTGTTTCATTGAGGCTGAATGTGTTTTCTTTAATAGATTGAAGTGATTTCGACTCTTTTCTGGGATTAAAATGGTCTAAATGAGCTGAAATTGTTGTTGTTAACCTGCTGAACCTCTTCGTCTTCTGTTGCTGATTTCTCACTGTTTCTTTGTTCTAATTTCACCAGGTATTCCATGGATCTCTTATATCTGTGAAGTGTAACATGAGAAGGTTTAGTTAGTGTTGAACATACTTGGGGGTTTGAGTCATCTTGTTCTAGCTAAGTATTCTCTCAATAGTTTGCTTGCATGAAATTTTGGCATTATTGGCAAAACGGTTCTGAATTCATGTAGTGACTTGTTTATCGCATTTACCAGTTAATTGGTTCTTTACATGAGCTAAGGTTTTGGGTGAAATAACAATGAATTCAGGTGGAAACTGGGATACTTAGTCAATTGGTTTAAGTAAGAATGTTTAAAATGAGCAACGATTGTTTAGTTAGTATTTTAGTGATTGTCAATTTGCAGCGTTTCAATGATTATCATGTGAAATGTTTAAATTTAAAATGGCTTAGAATAGTTGTCCATTTAGTTCCAATCAGTATTTCGATATATAATAATTGTTAGCTTAGTTTTATGGCTTCTCAATGTCAAGTTTCCAGATCTGTTGATATTTAAATCCCTTTGACATCATTTTTTAAAAAATCTGATTGCTTTCTGCAATTGTACGAGTTCGTTACATGAACCCCTTAGTATCCAGCTTGTGCGTTCCTCATGTAAATTGGGCTTCCTGCTTGGGCTCTAAGGGGATTCGTTCCGGAACTTTAACCTTGCAGCTTGATGGTTTTAGTGGGCCATTGGGCTTCACGTCAGGCCATGCCCAGGTTATGATACAAAAATGAAGTGACCTCACGCCTTAGCCCTTTTAGATTCACAATTTAGATTCGACTTAACCTAAAAATAGTTACAATTTCCTTAGGCCTTATTTAATGGGTAAGCCCTTTAGTTAATTTGAAGCGAGCTATTAGACAAGTCACAATTCATGACCCTCAAAAGTTTAGCCTTGGATTTCCCTTAAAAATTTAGAATCGAGGCGTGCCATGCCGAATGAATTCTTTAATTGTATGGCCCTCGTTTAATTAATATTCTTATCCTTAGAAACAGAGGCGTGCCATTTAGAGAATTTTCCGTGGCCCTCGCAAAATTGCAAACGCGTAGTTGCTTTAGGCACTTTATTTTAATAAATTACGTTCTTAAACTCGGGTGCGCATTTATGTGACCCAAATCCAAATCCCAACAATGTTATATAAAATATGTTGCGGACTGCGGGTGCATTTATGTGATGTGGTTCAAGACATATTTTAAATAATGTTGAATCTTTCTCCTAAAAAATAATTAATTAAAGCGGTTATAAAGTTAAAATTGACCATAGGTTAAAACATGTATTAAAATCAGATAATAGGCCAAATATAACAGTTGAGCAACCGTGCTAGAACCACGGAACTCGGGAGTGCCTAACACCTTCTCCCGGGTTAATAGAATTCCTTACCCGGATTTCTGTATTCGCGGACTGTAATACAGAGTCAATCTTTTCCTCGATTCGGGATTTGAACCGGTGACTTGAGACACCATAAATTATCCCAAGTGGCGACTCTGAATTTTAATAAATATAATCCCGTTTCGATTATCCTTTAATTGAAAAAACTCCTTTATACCCTTCTCGGTATAGGTAAGAAGGAGGTGTGACAAGTGTCGAGCCTAACCTTGACGAAGTAGTGATGAGGATATGACAAGACACCCACATATTAAACCTGTGCAATTTAACAGTATATGTACAAAAAAATGACAAATAAAAGATAGACAGGTAATATCGAGAGGGGACATATTGAGGGGGGATTACAAGATAGAAAATCACAACGGTAATGAGAGCTTGATCAACCAATATACATTGAACAAATAATACCAAGTGAACACAGTAAAGGAAAATGCACGGCATCACCCTTCATGATTTTATTCTCAACCTCATCATAGAATCGATAAAAATGTCACAGCATCACCCTTCGTACATTTACTCTCCCATAACATGGTACGATATCACCGTTCGTGCTTTAACACTCACAATATGGCACGACATTACCCTTCGTACTTTTACTCTCTAATAACAAGGTGCGGCATCACCCTTCGTGCTTTAACACTCTACCTAACCATGAAACAATGAACAAAAGACAACAGGGAGATAAAAATAACAAAAACAAGTCTTACTTCAATATTTGGTTCCACAATACCGACCTCAACTTTGAAATCAATACTCAATTATCACCAAAAGATCCGTAAAGGTGATAAGAACAATCAACTGGATTATACTAGTCTAAACATGGATAACTTGATCAAAGAAAAGTAATAATTACAAGAAACTAAGTCCCACTCGCATGCTTTACCCAACAACAACGCATAAGTACTCGTCACCTTACCTATACGTTGCACCCAAAAGCTAAACACATAACAAATAGAAAATAAGTCCTAATCCCTCAGATCAAAGTTAACCACGACACTTACCTCGCTCCAAAGAACGAACTCAAAGCTCAACCACCATTTTGTTGTTCAAACAAGCCTCCGAACCAATAGAATCTAGAAATTTACCAACCAAACTATTAAAATTAAGCCTTAGGAACTACCCATGATTGAAAAAAATCAATTTAGGTCATTATTGAAACAGTAAACAAAAGTCAACACCCGGGCCCGCTTGGTCCAAACCCGAAATTCGAACCAAAACGCCATTACCCATTCACCACTGAGCCCGGTTATGTAATTTGTTTTGGAATCCGACCTCAATTTGAGGTCTAAATCCCCAATTTACCAAATCACTAATTTCTACCCAATTCCACCATAAAACTATAGATTTTTGATTGAAATCTAAGGAAAAGTAGTGAAAGATTGAAAGAAACTAGTTAAGAATCACTTACCAATGATTTGGGGAAGAAAAGTTCTTTGGAAAATCGCCTCTAGGGTTCTTGAGTTTGAAAATTTGAAGAATGAATCAAAAATCTCGTCTAAGTCATATTTACCCAGTTGCATCGCAAATGCGAAGATCTTCACACCTCTGATGTCTTTGCAATTGTGAAGAAGTGTCCGCAAATGCGAACTGGGCTAACCGTAAATGCGACCCGGTGATCGCAAATGCGAAGAATGCCTTCCCCAGACTCACTTCGCAAATACGAAATATGTTGTGCAAATGCGAAAACTGTGTGGCCCAGCCGCTCTTCGCATTTGCGATGAATAGTTCGCAAATGCGAACCCCTTAGAGGTTGCAAATGCGATGCCTGATCTCGCAAATGTGAGATCAGAGGCTTGTAACAGAATTGAAACGCCAACAATATTTCCTAAATCAAATTTCACTCTGTACCTATCCGAAACTCACCCGAGCCCTCAGGGCTCTAAACCAAAAGTGTACACAAGTCTAAAATTATCATAAGAACTTGCTCGCGTAATCAAATCCCCAAAATAACACCTAAAAGTCCGAATTTAGCACCAATCCAATGAAATTATCAAGAAAATTTTAAAACTTCTATTTTCACAACCGGGCATCCGAATTACGTCAAACCAACTCCGTTTCTCACCAAATTTTACAGACAAGTCATGAATATGGTATTGGACCTATATTTGGTTTCAGAACTAAAATACTGACCCGATATCTAAAAAGTCAAACCTTGGTCAAACATTTCCATTTCATTAAGCCTTTAACTTTCAAATTTCGACAAAGTCCGATATCTCGGGCTAGGGACTTCCGAATTCAATTCAGGGCATACGTCCAAGTCTCAAATCACAATACGGACCCTTCGGGACTATCAAAATATGAATCTAAGTCCGTTTGCTCAAAATATTGACCGAAGTCAAGTCAGATGAAGTTTTTAGGCAAGAATTCTTATTTTTATCAACTTTTAACATAAAAGCTTTTTGGAAACATGTCCGATCTGCACATACAAATCGAGGAGGGATAAAATGAGGTGTTTAAAACTTAAAAGCGCAGAATTGAATTCTAAATTTTAAGATGACCTTTTGAGTCATCACATATTGAGTTATTCTACGTCGCGTTTATAAAGTATTTGTCTTTTTAAAGGCACATTACATTTTGAATCACCTAGAATGAAAGCAACATACACATATAAAGCATATGAAATGTTATAAACTAATGGTCCACCAAACTGTATAGAGAACCTCAGTTTTCACATAAATAATATTGAGTAAAGAATACAACAATATTTACGTGGAAAACTCCCAACTCAGAGGATTAAAAATCACAACCTACCCAGAATTTCAACTTTACTAACTGAGCAAATTTTAGATTATAACCTATTGCAATCTAGGAATTAAACTCTTAATCCCTCAACCCTTACAATAACTCTATTGTAAGCCTCTTTGTTATAACTCTATTACAAAGCTACACACATGACTAACTCTAGTCAAAACAACTAGATCAATAATGGTTTAAGAGATGTCCTACAAAATGCTTCTGAAAAGCTATGTAGGAATTACTAGTGAAAAACATGATACAAAGACACAATAATACTAAAGGACATAAGACATTATCAATGTTGGGAACTCGTCCTTTGGTCTGTCGATGCTTTGTTCTTCAATGCCTCAAGGGAAATAAGGGCGGTTGCCCACTTGAGAGATTTTTTTGTTTTGGTTTTGCAAGTGTTGAGGGAAACTCCTTGCCTCATGTTGATAATATAAGTATGAGTTCATGAAAGATGATGTAAGGGAGTGTCTGATACACTGCACGCTTCAGCAATGCTGTTGTACTATTGCGCGTACAGTACAACAACTTTAACAGCTGCAGAGTTAATTTGTATTGTGATCGGAGGAATTAATCCATATAGTTCCCCTTATTGTTCCCTTATCTGATTTCATTGAGAATTGAACCAGACATCTGACTAGTTACTCTGAACGCAAGGAAACTAATTGTATCAGGTTCTTTATCCGGTTCTCTCATGGAGTTTGTCAAATCATCAAAACAAAAGACACATAATTTATCAGGAACATATGCAATTCTTCTAAATTATATGTGTAGAGGAAAGCAAAACACCTTCCCCTTTGATTTGCTATGTAATAAGCATTTTTCGATCATTTTCTCGGATCCTTTTTGACTTTTAAAAGGAGAATAAGATAACATCACGTTTGGCAAAGAAATCAAGTAAATGGCATAGCAAGAGAAGATTCTATTACATGAGTTTAACATCTCAACTACCAAAAGATTAATATAATTGTTGACCATGACTTAATCACAAAAGAAGACAAATGGAAGAAAGAAGAAGACTTTAATTTGAAAGAGAATATCTTATACCCTACCTTTTCTTTAGTTTTTGTTTACTCACACGTACTTTTTCACATAAAAAAGGAAAAGTCCTAATCTGAATGAGAATCCTCGAGCTCATATATATAGCAATTAAAATAAATGCTGAATTCCCTTGCTCCTTTGTGTTTACATTTTTATATTTGAAATTTTCTTAATAATAAAAATTCTGATTTTGCCACTATATAGATGTAGTCATGAGCAACGTACGAGATATATGACGGTATTGGTAGCGACGACCAAAAGATTTTGACGACATTGTTAACTTCATATTCTTGTCTTTTAATTATTAGATGCAAATCAACATGGAGACCCACAGATCATGGATGTCGAGAATAGACAATGACCCACAGATCAATTACCAGACTTCCTAACTTCTAAACCCGAGTCAAGAGTAACGTGTCATTATTAAAATTGTGTTCTCATTAGTTTAATTAGTAGGTTAAATTTGTTTATATAAAAAACGGATAAAATTTTAGAGACCTTCCGTGAAATTTAGCTTTTCCTGCGGTTTACAATATTATAAACGGTTAGGGTAAGTTTTGACTTTTTATATTTTTTATATTTGGATTTTCGTGTTACTTGAAGGAAGGGTAAAATATTTATTGTAATTGATTTTATTTTTTCTATAAAAATAAAATATAGAACTTTTTCATATTTGACAAATAAGAATTTTCACACTTTTATAAATTGAAGATACTTCTTTCTTATACAATACACCAACAACACAATAGTAGTCCTTTAGATTGGAATAGTCATGTTTGAAGGGAAAAAAATTCCAATGCTTTTATTGTCTCTTTTATGTAGAGTCAATTCCCTAAAATATCATTCAAGTTAGTAAAAGTTATGGAGTAAAGTCATTTATCTTTATTTTAGGACTATAAAGTCATTTATGTTAGCATGTCTCTTACTTAAATAAAAATAAATAAAAAATAAAAAACAGACCAGCTACTGTATGGAGTATGTGATTTGGTACTTTATTTAATATAAATTCTTTATTTTTCATGCCATGTAAAGTGAGACCCACACTGAATAAGACACTTTAGTCCCTCTCTCTCTCATACACACACTCAAATGCCAACTACATAATTCATCTATAATCTCTATAAACTATAGCTTTACTTACTTCAGTATTGTCGAAAATAATGGTGGCTTTTGGCGAGAATCTTATTTTTGGCTCCCACTCTAGGTCTCCAACTCTATGTTGTGATGCTACTAGGGGTGTCAATGGTTCGGTTCGGTCGATTATTTTATAAAATTTATATCATACCAATTTTTTGATTATTCTATTATATATAACCAAAATTAGACATTCGAAACCCTCCCAATCATGTCGGTTTCTCTTCGATATCGGTACGGTTCTATTAATTTTCAGTATTTTTTAAGTGTCATATAAAATTTACCAGTAGACAAAGAATGCAATAACATACGTTCTTTTATAAGACTTAGCAAAACTCTCTAGATATTTTTACTGTTTAAAGGGCGATGAATTAAAAAAAACATGAAAGATGACTAAAGTATAGATCCATAAACTATTCTACAGCAACGTAAAAGAAATCAAGTAAAAGCAAAAAAATATAATAATAAATCACATGAGTGGAAAGATATTAACTAAGTTGGGACTCAAGAATAAAATTTATAGAAGATTAAATATTCAAAAAGATAAATCTAAATCATATGAAAGAAAACATATTCAATACATAGTAGTTTGCTAATCATAAGCACTACAATATTATGTCTTGCTATTACAGATACTTAAAAAACTTAGTTTAAGTAGAAGTAGCATAATAGATTTTAGGAATTAGTATTTTGAGTTTAATTACTTGTTCACTTGTAATAGTTTTCATAATTCTAATGTCCAAAGAAAAATTTAATGTTATATAATTTTTAAACTTATGATATAAATATATTTTTCACATATAAATTTATTCGGTACGGTTCGATATTTTTTTGATTTATTTTTATAAAATAAAAACAATATCCTAATTATCGGTACGATTATAGATTTACATAAAAACTTATAGTTTTTTTAAAAGAAACCTAAAAATCGATTCGGTGTGGTACGGTTTGGTCGGTTTAATTGGTTTTCAAATATCCATTGACACCCGTAGATGCCACACACCAACTGCTAAAATTTGCTCCATCAAAAATTTTACATTTCTCTTTTTCTTATTTTTAAATGATAATCGGGTTGTATTTTTGGAATAACGAAGAGTTTATTAGTTATTGTGCGAAAAACGAAATTGTAAATATAGAGGTATGATTTTTGGTTGGAGGAAAATTTGAGCGAATATTTAGCTGGATTTTCGATGATATTGGGTTATTATCGAGAATAAGGTTATATCTAGGATAAGAAATATAGGGTGCCATAAAAAATTTCTTATTTAGTGCGGATCCCACTCTTACATGGCATGAAAAATGGGAGAAATATATCAAATGCAATGCCAAGTCACGTATTTCCTTCGGTCCATTTTAATTGATTTTTTGATTATTTTCACATATATTAAGGAATTTATATTTTAGCATTAATTTAAAACTAAATTAACCATATTAATTTTAATTTGTTCATTAAAAATATAAAAAATACGCATATGCTCTTTACTCCAAGGGTAACTTTAGAAAAAAGAAGTTAATTTCTTTTTGATATCTGAAAAAATTAAATATTATAGACTATAAAAAAAAGGATAAGAAATCAATTAAAGTGGATCGAGGAGTATTCACTAGCTTTTCCGGTTGATTTTATTTTGTAAGAGAGTGATGCTAACATTAGTGACTTTATTGTCCTAAAATAAAGATAAATGACTTTATTTCACAATTTAACTAACTTGAGTGACCTTCTAGGAAATTGACTTCTTTTATATAAGACTGCAGTCTCGTTAAGCCAGTACGCCATACTTCTTGGGCCAATACCAAACATGGATTGATTTGGAGGATCATGAAAACATGGGCTAAGCTTTTACGAGATATGTTATTCTACCAAGTTATTCAGGAAAAAAAGATTGGGAAATTTTCATAAAACACTATTTTTAGTAGTAATTAGCCATCTATAGATATTATTTGCTATATTACAAATTATAGATACCTTTTATGTGGTTATAAGATGTATTTGATGTATTTAAGCTATTGTATTCATGAATACAGTAGCAAAAATAGGCGTGAATCAAGGAAGTCCAACTAATCAGTTATTGTATTCGACTGTATTCATGGAGTGAAACATGGGATTACAGCTGAACAGATTATTGTATTCGACTGTATTCAATGCGTGAGATATGGGATTACACTGTTTTTAAAATAGAAAGTGAATCAATTAACATAATAGACTCCTAATATAACTCAACAACCCAATTATAACACCCAATTTTGTATCTTTTAGTTATAAAAAAGATTCTCAACCGAAAAATACCCCAAAAACGTAGCAATCTTTAGAGAAATTATATAATACATCTGAATACATAAATTATATTAATTAAAAAAATATATGAATACATTCATGGCATATAGCGAGACAGTGAATACAATGAAATACATAGAATACAGCGGGATACATTGAAATACAATGAGAAAAAAAGATAGTGAATACAATGAAATACATGGAATACAACGAGATACATTGAATTACAATGGGGAAAAAGACAATGAATACAATGAAATACATGAAAATACAGCGTGATATGTTGAAAATACATTGAAATATATTAACAGGAAATCAAGTTGCTCTGCCCCAAAATCAGTCGTCTTTGTTCAAGAACAAACCCTAATTTCCGGCGAATCCATCGTCGAGCAAAAACCCTGAATCTCAAAGTTCCCACGCCGCCGTCAATCAGAGGCTTCATCTCATTTGGATTTGCCCCCATGGCATTGGAGAGTTCCGTACCCGAAATCCCATAGAGTCCGGTAAGGTACCCGGAAGTTGATTTGTGGGGTCTGAATTTGAATGACGAGATTGAAAGTCCATTGACACTTAAAGACTTCAAACACACAAAACATGGATAAACAAACGAAACAAGTAAACTATTAAGATCGACACAAAATGAGCAGGATACATTCAGTACTTGAGTATTCGATGGAAGGAGGAAGAGAGCGAAAATTTTAATGGGATGGGGAAAGAGAATGGGATGTATCAAAGTAGAAAGAGGAAGAAAATAGTGTAACTGAATAGCGTATTTAGTGGCTTAGGGCTATGAGGTAACCAAAATTAAATATTTTCTATAAACCTTAAAAGGTATCTATAGAATATAATTTTTTTAAATGGTATTTATTTAAAATTAATAAGGTGTTAACCTTTGCTATAGGTGGTAAAAATTCCAAAAAGATACTCCATCAAATATTCAAAAACTAAGTAAGGATAAAGTTATTGTTTTAATTTTGAAAGAAAGATTAATATAGAAGAAGAAGAAAAAAAAAAAAAAAAAGAGGGCTGCGTTATCTTATCACCTCCTCAAGATAATGATTTCATGCCTCTTGTAGGTAGTAAATTAATGGGATACATCAAGTTTGTTATAAGTTGTCTTGAAGTGTCTGATTTGAATGATGAGTTGAAATAGTGTTTCATTTTTTTTTCTTTTTAATTTGTTCTAAAAAGAAGAAAGTCATTTATAATTATATTTATAAATAATTTAACTTTAACTTTTTTATTAAGTTTCAAAAGTCTTTTATTCTTTGTTAAGACTTATCCAATCAAATACTTTCGACATAAAATAAATGGATAGAGTAATATTTTAGAATAAATTTTACCCTTTCAGAATAACTATATTGTATACTTTTCCAACACATAATCTTCTTAACATACTACATGGAGATAGTATATTAGCACTGTACTCCTTTTTTCTTATTAAAAATATCTTTGCATTTATGCTGCCTATTCATTAGCTATGCGCGCACTTTGTTAATTTTAATTAAAACCCAGTTAATTCCTCATCATCTCTCTCTTCTTCCCTTGTTCTTTCTTGGGCAAAATAAAAAATTGTCAGTCAGCTGAATTTAATTTTATTCGCTAGCCGAAAAATATATAAAATATATATTTTTGTATGCAATACACACTTATATAAAATATATATATTTTATCGGTTATTATTTTTTTAGCAGCTATTATATTTTCCTTTTTGTTTTCCTTTTGTTCTGGATTGCCATGAAAGGTGAATCCAAGCTAAATGACAATTTTTTTTAGAGTTTCACCCAAATCTCCGATTAACATCTAACCATCCACGAAGTCATAGCCCCCTATTTGGATAGGATTGGGTTAGGATTCTCGAGCCCATTTAAATCTGAGCCCGACCCAAGTCAGTCCATTGGACCTTAAGACTTGACCTAGGATGTGCCTAGGTAGGCCCGTGGGCTAAAAATTTAATTAAAGTCGAATTTAAATATTTAATATTTTAAAAATGTATAAAAAAGGTAAAAATATGAAAAACGATTAACTAAAATCCTTATTCCCCAAACTCTAGATTGCCCATTTTCCCTTGACCTGCATGCAGTATAACAAGATTAATTTTTCTTTTGCTTAATTAATAACGAACTAGGAATTTTTTTTTAAAAGAAAATATTATCATTAATCAGTTTGGATTACTATAATATATTATTAACGATTAAACTTCTCTTCAGTATAGGAAAAGATAAATTTTCAATACCCAAAAAAGTTTGACAGCACTAGCAAATTCAATAAATGTCACGACCAAAATCTAAAGATCGTGTGACGTCGGACACCACTGTCAGGCAAGCCGACACTAAATAGTCAATTAAACTTTTATTTTTAATATTTTTAAAATCATCAATTTCCTTCAATTTAACTAGTAACTAGTAAAAGGTAAACTTTATAGAATAAATAATAATATTTTTCACTTTCAATACTGAATATTCCATAGTCATTCCAGAACTTGGTGTCTCGAGTGCATGAGCATTTACAAGGAAATAAAATAAAATACAATAACTGTCCGGAATATAAATTTGGACAGAAAAAAATGATACAAGTACTCGGAAGGAGACTCTGTTGGCTGCGATCGTCTCATAAGATGCAGCTCACCTAAGTCCCCATATCAACCACGTCGTTGCGCCCACAATGCCACTAGACATACATGTTCCTGTACAACAAAATGTACAACAAGTGTAGTATGAGTACGAAAACAACACGTACCCAATAAGTATCCCGCCTAACCTCGAAGAAGTAGTGATGAGAGGTCGACTTCGACACTTACTAAGGCCAACAATATGATAATATGACATTTCAGTTATGCATGCTATATAACAATAGGACTCAGAATAAGAAATAACTGAACAAGTCTTCACCATATTTATCAGCTTAAACCACTTCCTTCTTTTAAAACACATAACCATACAAATAATGAGTTTATGCCAATTATTAAAAAAAGGACTTCCAGTCCGTTATCACACACAAATACCACCGAGGAAGTTCGGCCTGATCCAACATAAATGTAAACTGTGCACTGCCAAGGGTCGAACGACGCGAACAATAGATGCATCTATTACCCCGGTCGCGAATCATAATGCGTCGCAATCAAACATAAATATAAAGAATTACCCCGCTTGCAAATCATACATGCGACGCGAACAAATATAAATATAAAGAATTTCCCCGTTCGCAAATCATACATGCGACCGGTTACACATAGATTTCTTAAGTTATTATAATATTCTTCCATTCTTTTCGAAATATGAGGTTCAAATGAAAACCTTTAAGATCCCAATTTTTATAACAATTTCAATTCATTTCAAAAAATTTTAGTAAGCAACTCAATCCCACTATTTCTCGAGGCAAAACAATAAGCATAGATCGGTAACAATAGCAACAAGATATGCTGGAGGCCTAAAACTATTCGGACATAGGCATAGTTAGTAGATACGTACGGACTCTCGTCACCTCGTGCGTACATAGCCCCCACAAATAGAATTACGTAATAATTTAGTTCACTTGTGGGGTTAATTCCTTCTTACAAGGTTAGAAAGGAGACTTACCTCGCTCCAAAGTTCCATAGCCGACTCCCAAGCCTTTCAAACAACTCGACCGATGCCCAATGCTCCAAAACTCGCTTTCGCTTTATTAACCCTCCTTCGACATCATAATATTGAGTAAAATGCTCATACGTCACCAACAAATTGATATCTACAATTACAATCCCAATTACAATCAAACGAATTTTTAACGTGCTCGGAGAATCTGTTGATAATTTGGGGCCTGCAATCAAAATATGACTCAAAAATATTTATCAATATCCATTTATAGCTCACAAGTTGGCTACAAGCCTCCGGCTCAAATAGTCTAATAGGTTCACTTACTAGCACATTCAACTCCACTCTTATCATTTAATACCCATTTGAAGTCATGATACTACATTAATTCTCCAACACCGCCAAATTACTATTCATCGTCTTCCTTAACCAACATTTCCAAAATATTCAATTTTGCGATTACCTAGTTGAACACTTCCAACTAAGTTAGAAAATGATTCCATAGATTCATTGCATCCTTTAAGTTCATTTCTAGAAACACTATTTATCTCTCTTTCATTTTCTCAAGAACACTATTCATGCCATGAACTAGGGTTTATGGAATCAATTATCCAACCATAACAACTTGAAACAAATATTAGAATTACTCTCATCGACTCATAAGAAATGAGCTTGAAGCATTAGTAGCACCTTCATGAAGCTTTTCCTTAAAAATCCAATGTTTGGGAAATTTGGTGTTCTTGAATAACTTGAAAGATTTCTAGGGATTTCAAAGATTGAGCGATGTTAATACTAGTGTTAATAGGATGTTATTAACTTAAAATATTTATAAAAACAAAAACTCACATTGTATTCTTAAGTAGTCCCCAAGGTCGAATCCACCATGAAAGAACCAATCCCTAACTCAAGAAAATCCCCCAAAATTGCTGCTGCCCGTGACTGCCTTATATAAGGTCAGGTGCTTCAGCGAGTTGTACCTTGCGCTGTGCAGGTTGTACCTCGTATTACAAGTTTTCCCCTCCTGGATACCTTTTACTAAAGCGTCCATAACTCCTTATAGAAATATCCAAATGATGAACAGTTTGAAGCATTAAAACTAAACTCGAAGATCTTTCATTTGATAGGTTGTCCACCATATAACTCTTTATAGATTTCGAGATATAAGCTTCCAAAGTCGGCTCCATGCATCAAAACTTTCTGTACAAATGTTCAAATGATAAATGGTTTAACTTTTTTGAAACTAGAATCAAAGGGATACAACTTTCATATTTTGATAATTTTCAGATTCCTTTTAGATTTCGATATATAAGCTTCCAAAGTCAGCTTTGCGATTGCACCAGTTGCTGTCCAAAAACAGCTTTTGCAGCAGAAAATTCCAATAGTTCCTTTGTCCGAAATCCATTCCGTTAACCTTCCGAAATCTACCCGAGGCCCTTGGGACTTTAACCAATTATAACAAAATGTCCCAAAATATAATATGAACTTAGTCGAGGCTTCAAACCACGTCAAACAATGCCGAAATTATGAATCGCGCATCGAATCAAATTATGAGTTTTCAAATCTTTCAACTTCTATATTTTGCGTCGAAACGTATCAAATCAATCCGGAATGACTTCAAATTTTGCACGCAAGTCATATTTGATATTACAGACCTATTCCCACTTTCGAAATCGGAATCCAACCCCAATATCAAAAAGTCCACTTCCGGTCAAACTTCTCAAAAATCTTCAAATTTCTATCTTTCGCCAAATGACTCCAAAATGACCTACGGACCTCCAAATCCACTTCTGGTAGTGCACTCAATACCAGAATCACCATACAGAGCTATTCCCAGACTCGAAATCTCAAACGGACTTCGATAACACTGAAATGCACTTCAACATAAATTTATGAAATTCTTCCAAAATGCCAATTTTCACAATAGGCGCCGAAACTAGGGGTGTACATTCAATTTATCGATTTGATTTTGACCCTTATAGATGATTACTTATCGATTATCGATTTGTACATATTCTTATCGTTATCGTTTCAATAAGGTTTCAATTTTTTCGATTTTGATTTATCAATTTTTGGGGCTTATCGATTCGGTTATCGATTACACCAATAAGAAAATTTGCAGGATTCCACGGAAAGTATATTGCTATAAACACGCCTAACTAATATGGACAAAAATAAGCTAAAATAAGACGAACGCCATTTATAACATAAAAATTGTGTCAACAAGCACATGCAACAAAATTAAAGTAAGGAATCAAATATATGCCACCAACACTCCAACGGCATTAAAAAAATAAAAACACATCATCACGGCTAATTCTATTTTCCATTAATTTGAACTTCATTCCCTTGAGCTTTAAATATGATCATTTATTAAATGTGGTGTCACGACCCTAATCCCCCGAACCCGGTCGTGATGGCGCCTCTCGTGAAGACAAGGCCAACCAGACCAAGACAGAACACCTCTTATAAATTATTAACTATCATAAATAGTTCGAAGACATGATATAATAACCATAATTTACAGAAATAACAATAACAACAGTAGAAACCATCCCGACATAGCCCAAACCGGGGTGTCACAAGTTACGAGCATCTATTAGGGTATAAATACAACTACAAGGCCTGAAACATATAAAATAGGACTGATAAACAAAAGGAAGAAATGCGATGCTGCGAACGCTGGTAGTCACCTTACTAAACTCCGATAACTTAGCCTCCGACCAGCTCAAAACCCGTTACCGGGTGAACAAATACCTGCATCTGCACACGAGGTGCAGGGAGTAAAGTGAGTACTCCAACTCAATGAGTAATAAAGGTAAATAATAACTGAGCAGTAAGAAATCACAAAAACAAGCCCTCATGCTGTATAGAGTAGTCTAAAACCCTTTGAGTAAAAGCAGTGAAATTGTGAAATCATTGGAAAATCATCTTAGCTCAGTTTAAACCTCTTTTAAAAATGACTTTTTCAACGGTTACACAAATGAATGCAAACAAATAGTGCAGATAAGCACGAAAATCCGCCCCTCGGACACAACACTCAATTCACAGATAATGCCAGGCGATCAGATAGATATCACATGAAGTAGCACAAACAACAGATAATGACAGACAGATGAAATAAAGTAAATACATAGAACAATACCAACACCGCTGCGGCGTGCAACCCGATCCATATATCGCTGCGGCGTGCAGCCCGATCCATATATCTCGTCGACAGCACTCACTGGGGGTGTGCAAACTCCAGGAAGGACCCCTTACGGCCCAAGCGCAATATCAAGCCATCTCGTGGCATCAAATCTAGGCCCTTAGCCTCATATCAATATCAGTATAACACTGCGGCGGCGCACAATCCGATCCCATAGTATCCTCACATCTGACCCTCGGCCATACTCAGTCCAGAAATCATATAAGACCCTCAGGCATTAGTAAAACAGTAGTTCTCAGCTCAAAATATCATTTACTATGTCATTTTAGTTTCAAAATCGAGTAAAAGTGACTGAGTTGTAAAACAGTGGAAAACAGTACGACTGAGTTCAAGTAGTAGGTCAAAACAGTGAGGAAATAGTGATAAAAATCCCCGGAGGGTTCAAATAGTTGGCTCGAAGCCCAAATATGGCAATCAGTCCAAATAATGATGATAACAAATAAGTTTCAATCAAATACGCGGTAAAAGCGTCAATCGGGCCGGCCCAAGTCATAATCCCCAATAGTAAACGACCCTACGCTCATCATCAAGCGCGTGTCTCACCTTAATATAGCATTACGATATGCAAATCCGGGGTTTCAAACCCTCAAGATATCATTTACAATCATTACTGACCTCGAACCGGCGAAATCTCTAGCTCGCGACGCCTTTGGCCCTCAAATCGGCCTCCACGCGCGTCGAATCTATCCAAAATCAGAACGAATGCATCACAAAATGCTAAGGGAACAACGCCCAAGCAAAAACAATCAATAACGGGTACAAATACCCAACAACAACAACAACAACAACAACAACCCAGTGTAATCCCACAAGTGGGGTCTGGGGAGGGTAATATGTACGCAGACCTTACCTCTACCCAGAGGGGCAGAGAGGCTGTTTCCAGGAAAGGGTACAAATCCCCAAATTACCAAAATCGAGCCCCGAGCCCACTTCTCAAAACTCAAATTTTTTTACATCAACGGATTCCTTATCCTTCCATGAGTCCATACATATCAAAAACACAAAAATCGGAGTTCAAATGACCCCTCTAATCCTCAATTTAAACCCTCTTAAACTCAAGCCCTAAACCTCCATTTTTCACACTTAATTTCCATGATTTCTAGCTCTAATCCATGAAATAATAGCATAGGAACAAGTTTTAGGTCCAAGATCCTTACCTCAATGAAGTTCTCTTGAAATCCCTCTTACAAATCGCCCAAGAAACTCCCAAGCCGAGGTCAAAAATGGTGAAATGACCCAAAATTTCGCGAAGGACTCTTTTAATTCTTCTGCCCAGTTGTTCCAAATCTGCGGCCTCCATTGCCGCTTCTGCGGTACCGCATATGCGGTCGAACCATCGCTTCGGCGGTCCCTCACTTAACATCCAAAATCACATCTGCGGTAGGATTTCCGCATCTGCAGCTTCGCAGATGCGGCCATCCTGACCGCTTCTGCGGTGCCTGCTGGCCAGCCTCATTTTCGCTTCTGCGACAACCCAACCGCACATGCGGCGCCGCACCTGTGACCCCTAAACCGCCGGTGCAAAAACACCAGAAGCAGCAATACCAGCTACTGCAACAAGGTTCCAACTTCTCCGTTAGCCATCCGGAATCACCTCGAGGCCCCCGGGACCTCAACCAAAAGCATCAACATGACCCAATACCTCATTCAAACTTGTTCCAATCATCAAAACACCTCAAACAATGCCAAATCCATCAATTCACATCGAATTCAAGCCTAAGTTTTCTAAAAACTTCCAAAATACGTTTTCAATCAAAAACCCAACCAAACCACGTCTGAATGACCTGAAATTTTGCACACACATCCCAAATGACATAACGAAGCTACAACAACTCTCAGAATTCCATTCCAACCCTTGAATCAAAATCTTACCTACCAACCGGAAATCGCCAAAATACTAACTTCGCCAATTCAGGCCTAATTCTACATCGGACCTCCAAAACCAATTCCGATCACGCTCCTAAGTCATAAATCACCCAACAAAGCTAACCAAATTATAAAAATTCCGATCCGAGCTCATATACAAATAAGTCAACTCTTGGTCAAACCTTTCAAAATCAAAGCTTTCAACTGAGACTGTTCTTTCAAATTCATACCGATTTCCGTGAAAGCCAAAATCAACGATTTACATCAATCATAATACATTACACGGGGCAAGTCATGCCCGAGAACTGGCGATCAAAGTGCAAAAGCTCAAAACGACCGGTCGGTTCGTTACATGTGGTAGATGAAATAATAGGGTTAGGGACTTAGGGTAAAGGAAAGGGTATTATAGAATAAGGGTAAAAATTGTTTTTTAGTATATCTTATCGGTTTATCGATAAACTGATAACCGAAGAGGACAAAATCGAAATCGAAATTGATAACTCGATAAGGAAAATTTCGAAATCGAAATCGAAATCAATAAATCGATAAACCGATAACAAATAATCGATTCAATTTATTGATAAACCGATTCAAATACACACCCCTAGCCGAAACGCTCCCAATTCATCCAAAACCTGATCCGTACATACGCCTAAGTCCAACATCATCATCCGAACCTGTTGGAACCTTCAAATCTCGATTCTGAGGTCGTTTATTCAAAAATCACACTTTAGACAAAGCTTTCAACTTAAAGCTTCCGAAATGAGAATTTTCTTTCCAAATCAACTCTGGAATTCCCAAGATTCAATTCCGAACATGCATGCAAGTCATAATAACCTGAAGTGAAGACGCTCATGGCCTCAAACCACCGAATAACGCGCTAGAACTCAAAACGACCGTTTGGGTCGTTACAATAAATTATGGACTATGATGATGAAATCAGCAAATGATCTTAAACCTAAATTGAAAGACCTCGTCATATAAATTTATTGAAGCAATTCATGAACCTGAGGAAGTTGATAATAAAAGTATTTAAAAAATATTTATCTAAAGTAAAATAAAAGCTAGAGATATAAAGAATTTATATTCGATTACAAGATTCTTTATTAAATATTAAGCTTTTTGTATGGATCTGAGCAAACAAAAAATTTTCACTTGATTAGGTGACTATTTCATGCAAAAATCCTTAAAGGTTTGAAGGGAAAGAATTTGAAAAAATGAAGGGTCGGCATGTCCTAGCTTGCCCTAGGTTTGGCTGGCTATTTTGAAGATCATTGAGATGGCAGGCCGACCCATCCTAGCCCAGCATATTGAAAAGGCCGTGAGGTATGGGCTGGGCTGACCCATTTTTACAACTTTAGTGCTGGCATTAAACAATAAGGATATTTTAAGAAAAATAAAAGTGAGTATAATATGTTACGCCCCGCACTCTGTATCCGCCCATGAAGTTGAATGATTGACAAATTTAGCCTTTAGCTTAGCCAATCAGCCGATGCCACCCTAATAGATAAGAGGGTGATTACATTTCATTAGACTTGCGCCAGTTGTCCCACCGGGTGCTATGGCCGGGTGACTTGTTTTTCATGTGGAGGCGGTGGAGTTTTTGAGGCTTGATATAAAAAGGCAATACAACTCTTTTCCCTTTTATTCTAAAAATATCGCCAGCTTTAGGTCACCCAAGTTCCTCTCAAGCCTTCTAAGAATTTCCTAAACGGATAAGGCTAGAATCAAAGACGAACTTGGTAAAAAATTTAGGAAAAAGGGCTCGTGATCATCACTGTACTATCTACATTCTTGTGATACTGATTTTGGAGATTTCTTTGGAAATCCAGATAATCACCATAGAAGTGGAAAGTTTAGGGAGCATAGGTAATTCTTCAAACAAGGTATGTAAAGCAATATTCTTTCTTGGCATGACTTGATGTAGCTTCTCGTTCTGAAGGATTTCTATGTTGTTAGATGAATTGTCCTAAACCCTTCTTGATAACGTTGTTCATGTTCTTGTACATTCTTTATTGGTGGCATTTAGTTCAAGTCCGATATTTTCCTAGATAGTATATTAGGGTCGAAAAAATGTGAATTCATTCTGAGTTTGATCTTGATGTATCCTGAAATTGAAATTTATATATGTGTGTGTGTATGCGCACGCGCGTGTATGTGTATGTGTATCTATTTTACTTTACCGAGCTTCTCTATAGTCGAGCAGATACGGAACTTATTGTGCAGTCACTGATCAGTTGGGTAAGATGATGTATGATGTGAGGCTACCGAGTCCTGTTGAGATCGAGTACGACTAAATCCTCTGTGAGACTGGGTATGGAGTGATGTAATATGAGATATTAACGAGCCCTTATGTGGTCGTGTCATGACCCAAATTTCACTAAGGGTCGTGATGGCGTCGGACACCGCTGTCAGGCAAGCCAACCAAAATACTTAATTAAATTCTCGTTTAAATAATTTTGAAAATTATGATTTTTCTTTCAATTTTACCCGTAAAAGATAATCGTTTCAAATCAAATATGAATGTTAAGAAGTTAATACAAGATATCCCATAATCATCCCAAAACCCAGTGTCACAAGTGCATGAGCATTTACTAGGGAATGGAATAAAATACAATAACTGTCCAGAATACAAAGTGGACAGAAATGGAAAACACAGAAAAATACTCCTAAGGGGCCTCTGCCGGCTACGGGTTGTCTCGATAAATGTAGCTCACCTAAGTCTCCATATCAACTATGCCGCTATGCCACTAAGCCACTAGCCACACTTGAACCTATGCAACAAAAATGCATAGGAAATGTAGTATGAGTATGAAAACGTGTACCCAATGAGTATCTCGTCTAATCTTGAAGAAGTAGAGATGAGAGGTCGACTTCGACACTTACTAATGGTCCAATGATAATATAGTAAAAGTGTGAGAAACTCATGGATTTCATAAAGCAAAATTTAACTCATAAAGCCGGAAAGCAGGTAAACAACTTCTCAAATAATAAAGGATTTCCAAGGATTTACTTTTCATTATCTTTGGCCAGGAAGGGCAATTATCAACATTTAAAATTTTCAGGCAAGCAATACAAGCATGCGCATATCATGCCGAGGTCGTACAGCCCGATCCAACAATATTTAAACTGTGCACTGCCAGAGGGTCGAATGGCGCGAACCATAGATGTATCTATTTAATCTACCGAGGTGTTCGGCCCGTTCTGAAATTAAACACATACAGACTACCCGATTAATAATTTGATATGGATGTATCTAAAGTCAACAGGGAACAATTATCCAAAGAAAAACCAATTCGCTTTTAACAATTTTATAAAATGAGGTTTAATCCTTTTAGAAATTCATTTACCAATTCGATAGGATTTAAGCAATTCAACTGTCAATAAGATTACAATTATTCCAAGTATAGCATGTTTTTGGGTCCTAGACTACCCAGACTTAAACATAATAGTAGCTACGCATGGGCTCTCATCACCTCGCGCGTACATAGCCCCCAATAGGATCACAAATCCAATTAATTCACCTATGGGGACAATTCCCTCTTACAAGGTTAGAAAGGAGACTCACCTCGCTCCGAAATTCCATAACCGGCTTTCAAGCCCTTCAGACGACTCAAATCAATGCGCAACGCTCCAAAACTAGCCAAGAAATGAGAAAATCCATAAATATAGGCTCTAATACTCACAACAATTCAATTTAGATAAATTCCTCTCTCCGCTCGAAGAGTTGACAAAAGCACCCTTGGGACCATGTGCCCCGATTCCAAAAAACTCACAATATCCGATAACTCATTCCGATACGAGGTCAACCATACCAATTTTATCAAATTCTGATAACGAATCGACCTCCAAATTTAGAATTTTTCGTTTTTGAAAAGTTTACATATTTTCTCCAATTTTCTTCCATTTGATTCACTAGTACTTGATGAAAATAACCACGGAATCATTAAATATAATCACTTTTGGATATAGAACACTTACCCCAATCCATATGGTGAAAATCGCCTCAAAAATCGCTTTAATCCGAGCTCCATAGCTCCAAAAATGAGTAAAAATCTCGGACTGCTCCATTTATACACTGTTCAGCATTTTCGCACATGTAGTTACTGTTCACGCAGGTGCGGTACTGTTCATGCACATGCGAAAAACACAGCAGCTGCCCAGAAATTTCAGTAGCTTTTAATTTCACTAAACATGTTCTAACTCCATCATACGAACTCGAAATTCGACGATTCTTGTTCCTATGAGTCACAAATAATAATACAAACCTATTTCTTCAATCAAAACTCAATTCGGAACTCATTTACTCAATGTGATACCAATTTCGCTCGCTAAACAATTAACTCATGTTTTGCGCTAAAAACTTAATCACGACTTGATGAAATTAGACCAAACTTTCCAAATCACTTCTATAATTCATTATCAAAATCCCGGAAGTCTAGAAATCGAATTTTGATCTCTAGAACTAAAAAGAGACTACCTTTAGATCATTACATGCTTATGCTCAAAACGCCAAACGTTTCCAAAAACTCCTCCAAAACTCATCCGAGCCCCATGGGATCCCAACCAAGTATACTAACAAGTCCCATAACATGACACGAACTTAGTCGATGCCTCAAATTACATTGAACAATACTAAAACATGAACCGCACTCCAATTCAAGCTTAATGAAATTTAGAATTTTACTTCTACATTCAATGTTGAAACCTATTAGATCACGTCCGATTGACCTCAAATTTTGCATACAAGTCGCATTCAACGTTATGGACCTACTCCAACTTCCGAAATTGGATTCCAACCCCGATATCAAAAAGTCCGCTTCCGGTCAAACTCCTTAAAAACTTTCAAATTTCTATCTTTAGTCAAATGACTCCAAAATGACCCCCGGACCTCCGAATTCACTTCTGATCGCGCTCCCAACACCAGAATCACCATATAGAGCTATTCCCAGACTCGGAATCCCATGCAAACATCGATAACACTGAAATGCACTTCAACCCAAACTTATGAAATTCTTCCAAAAATGCTAACTTCCACTATAGGCGCCGAAATGTCCCCAGGTATTCCAAAACCCGATTCAGACATACGCCCAAGTCCGAAATAATCATACAAACCTGCTGGAACCTTCGAATCCCAATTCCGAGTTCATTTACTCGAAAATCCAATCTTAGTCAATTCTTTCAACTTAAAGCTCCCGAAATGAGAATTCTCTTTCCAAATCAACTTCGAACTTTCCGAAATTCAATTTAGACCATGCATACAAGTCATAATACCTAAAGTGAAGCTGCTCATGGCCTCAAACTGCTGAAGGACGCGCTAGAGCTCAAAATAAGCGGTCGGGTCGTTACAGGTCGGGTACGATCAATTACGCCGAGTTCTATACAGACCGGGTACAATTGAGACCTCTTGAGGCCAGATACGATATAATGAAAGCATGAGATTTATCGAGTACTCTATGAGTTCGGATACGATATGAGATGACATGTCCCAAAGAACGACTGAATAATATTGTATTATATTTTATGCACAGTCCAATGAATGGCTTAACCTTTATACAACTTGCATATATTCATGATTCATAGTTACTTTAGTGGACGCCTCTGGTGGCTTATTTTCGGTATTCAGGTTAAACTTGTGTATTCATATCTCTTATGTTATGCCTCTTGTTTACATACATTATCCGTATTACATACTTAGTACATCTTCCATACTGATGCCTCTTTCTTATGGGTTCTACGTCCATGCTCACAGGTGTTGATAGATCCGGTGATGTCCCTCCTCAATAGGGTGTATGTTTCAACTGTTGATTATCACACTCCACTTCTTCGGAGTAGCTGTTCAAAAGTCGATAGATACTGAGGTATTTATTCCCCTCATTTTGAGTATGGTAAGGCCCTGTCCCGACCAAGTTGTGTGTCATGGTACTCTTAGAGGTTTGCATACTAGTGTTCAGATGTATGTTAACAATGGATGTACATTTATGTATATATTCAATATTAAGGTTTCTTTCATAGCCAATGATGAACATTTATAAATCCTGGTGTCATGTTGGGAGATCTGATCGGCCCAAATTCCTGCTGAGAGATTTAAGTATGGATGTTGGTTCGCATAGTCCTTCAAGCGTCATATGCTAGTTGCACCTCCCGATGTTGGGGTGTGACAAACTTGGTATCATACCAGGTTACTCCTAGGAAGTCTACAAGCCGTATCTAGTAGAGTTTTATTTATGAGTATGTCATGCACCATACTTATAAATAGGAGACTACGGGATATTTGGGATGGATACCTTTCATTTTGATCTTGATCGTGTGCTGGAGTGGGGTCGTAAGTATTTATTTCTTATCCTAATCTTGTTTATGTTCATACCGATGCCTACTACAAGACGTCAAACGATTGTTCAGAGATTAGTTTATGAAGCAGGAGAAGGTACATGTAAGGCCCCATGAAAACTAGTACTCAAAACCTGATAGCTCGTGGTGCTAGGTCCCGAATATGTGTTAGGAATGTGTAAAATAGCTCGCCGCAGTTCAGATCTTTTGTACTGATCTATGCTATAAAAAGTCAAGAAATACTGTTTTCCAGAAAATGCGATTCTGCGATCGAGAATGCGGTCGCATATCAGGTATGCGGACCGCATAATCGCCGTAAAGTGAGTCAGTGTGTTGGTCGAATTTGAGGTTAAATATGCGATCCGATATGCGATTGCATAACCGATATGTGGACCGCATAATCATCACATATTTCCCTTGGGTATTTTTTAGGGGCAGTTCTGCGGTGCATTATGCGACCGCAGAACGAGTATGCGGACCACGTTTCTACCGCATACCCAGGCAGTGTGTTCAGATGTTGGGAGCACTTTTGCGGTCCATTCTGTGGACCGCATTTCCACTCTGCGATCGCAAATGCGATCGCATACCTGACTCGGGGCTCCAATTTTCTAAATTTTAAACCCGACCCCTTCTTCAATAAAACACCCCAACCCCTTATTTTAACATATTTTCTGAACAAAACTAGAGAGAGGGAAGAGAGAATTCTTGAGAGATAAAGTCCTACCTTTATCAATTTGATTCTTCAAAGTCACTCGGGCCGGGGAATTTCAAGTAATTGTCTTCATCTATGTTCTTGCAGGTAAAATTCCCAACTATTTTTCATTATTTTTAGATTTAAACAAAAAGGGGGATTCTCCTGCGTTAATCCTTGAAAATGGAAGTTGATATACACATGCATGTCCTTTAAAACCTAGAATCTAGTAAGAGGAATTGGGTAGAACTAAAGATTTGCAAAAGAGGGGTTGGAAACCTAAGTAAGTTCGGGCTGAGTTTGTGAACTTCAATTCTAAGTTATATGTGTTAACTTGTGAACTAGATTGACGGTACTAGGCTGTTGGTGAATTGAAAGTAGAAGTTAAAAAAGGGAATTCGACTCCAGGTATGTATGACTAACTTTAACCTTTGTAAAGTCACCTTGTTGGTGTACGAGTAATTGGTATGTGTTACTTATGTGGACTATTTGTGAAATTCTTGTGATTAATGTGCCTTGAACGTTGTTGGTTAAGTTTTCCATTATAGTGGTGTGAGTAAAATGGCAATAACACAAGTGTGTGTGGGTATGAATGTGTTACGTGGTAAGAGCTGTGGAACAAACAATGGAAAGAAATCGTAATTGATACAATTGAAACAACTGTGGCAATATCATACGTGACTTGTTGTGGGCAATTATCGTTGTGACTTGAATTGTGTACGGGTTATTGTATATGTTGGAATTGGTATTGATGTTTATGTAACACTCTTTGTGAATTGTTGTTGTTGTTGTTGTTGTTGTTGTGTAAAATATGATTGTCCGGTGGGATCAGGTTGCGCGCCGCAACACGAAGTAATAAGGTGTGGGTTGTGGTAATAAGGGTGGCCGAGGTAATAAGGGTGGAAAATTGATCGAAATCACTATTGAAATGAAAATATGTGAAAGTTGTGAAATCATTGGCGTATTGAAATAATGTTGAAAGGGGAAAAAGAGAGATTGTGGAACTTGTTTGGCTTTGGTTGTTCCTTTCATGTGCATTTGATTGTTGATTCTATTACTGTTTGTTATCTGTGTGTTCCTTGATTTTACTTGGGGTAAAGTTTGTTCATACATACCAGTACAATTCAAATGTACTGACGTCCCTTTTTGCCGGGGGCGCTACATTCATGTTATGATTGTAGGTGGTTCTATAGTAGGTACTTCAGCCCACCGACAGTAGCACTCCTCCACTTCCCGTCAGCTGAATTGGTGAGCTCCTTTCCTCTCAGGGCCCTGCGCGGCTCATGCCGCTTTTCTTCCGGAGTTTTATTCTGGCATTTGTGTAAGGTATAGTCGAATCCTCGTTACCGGCAAGTATTGTATCACCCTTTTGTATCCTTAGAGACTCCGTAGACAGGAAATGTGGGTTATGTACTTATGTATTTTGGGAAGTATAACTTGTAAACCACGCTAAGTAACTATGTATGTTATGTAAATCTCATAAGAATGTGTTTAAATTTATAAATGGCTATTTCACTTGGTTAATGGGTAATGGAAACGCAGGGTATCACGTGGAATAGGAAAGGCACCCAGGTTCGCTTGGCTGGGGGCTACCCGGTCGAGCGTCGGTCGCGCCCCTTGGTTTTTAGGGAGTGACAGACTTGGTATCAGAGCCTAAGGTTTTAAAGTGTCCTAGGATGTCTCAGAGCCGTGTCTAGTAGAGTCCTCCTTATCGGTGTGTTGTCGACCACATCTATAAGTTGGAGGCAACATGGACATTTAGGAAATTACCTTCTTCTTTGTTACTCCATATTGTGCGGTGAAGTGAAAAGTGGAAGTATTTACATCTAACTCGTGCTTTGTTCCAAATTTTCAGTAATGGCACCTAAGAAGAGAGCTAGACTCGGCCTCGAGGCTAATGCCACCCCAAGTGTGGCTGTGAATCATGTACCTGATGCCGTGTGTGAGAGTGACTCCCTGGTCTTGGATCTGCCTGGCCCATCTATTCCAGATCCAAGTATTCCTGTTCTAGCTGCGGCAGAGGGTGCTACCATCCCTCCCGCTGATATTCCTGATCTTGATGCAATTCCAGCTTCCGTTCCCGGGGTTTCTAATGGGGACCCCACATGGAGTTTCTGAGGTTTTCCAAGTATGCTCCTCAGTTAGTATCGACCATGGATGCTCGAGTTCGGCGATTCGTTCAGGGTCTTAGTCCTTTGGTGGTGAATGAGGCTGCTACAGCGGCCTTACACTCAGATATGAATTATGGGAAGATTGTGGGGTTCGCTCAGGCCACAGAGGCTAGGAAGTTGAAAATACGGGCAGAAAGGGAGAGTAGCAGCAGGGCCCGATTAGTAGGTCACTCAGGGAGACCAGTTCCAGGGAGAGGGCCATCAGGGCCGTCCCAGTCATATGCCCAGTCCTCAGGAAGCACACCGCCATCGATGCACAGTTATCAACAGAGCAGTCACTTGAGATCAGGTTTAGACAGTAGGAGACCCCATCATTCCGGTCGTCCAGTAGGGAGATCATAGCAGCAGGGGAGGGCTTCATGCCCTAAGTGTGGGAGGTTCCATTTCGAGACTTGTTATTTGGATATTCCGATGTGTTATAGATGCGGGGTGAGAGGTCATATCCAAAAGGACTATCGTGCGCCCAGTCAGGGCATGGGTAGGGGATTTGCTCAGTCATCCGGTTCTTCAGCTGCCACATCATCCGTGCGTCCTCCAGCCCCAGTAGGGCGCAGTGTAGTTAGGGGTGGAGCTCGTGGTAGAGGTGTACCCAGCCAGTTTTACGCCTTGAGTGGCCGCCAGAGTGCAGAGGCCTCCCCAGATGTTGCTACAGGTATCTTGTCTGTTCAGGCCATTGATTGTTATGCACTTATTGATCAGGGGTCCTCTTTGTCTTATGTCACCCCATTCATTGCTTCAAGTTTTGGGGTAGAACCCGAACAGCTTCATGAGATGTTCTCTGTATCGACCCCGGTTGGTGATTCTATTACAGCCACGCGAGTTTATAGGAATTGTGTTGTCATGGTATGTGGTCGTGCTACCACGACCGATCTTATTGAGCTTGAAATGGTAGATTTTGATGTGATTATGAGAATGGATTGGCTTTATTCGTGCTTTGCTAAACTTGACTGCCGAACGAGAGTCATGAGGCTTAAGTTCCCTAATGAGCCGGTTATTGAGTGGAAGGGAATGGTGTGGTGTCGAATGGTAGGTTTATTTCCTACCTTAAGGCTTTGAAGATGATTATGAAGGGGTGTATCTACCATTTGGTCCGGGTGGCGGACACCACTTCAGAAGTGTCTGTCCCAGAGTCCGTGCCAGTCGTGAATGAGTTTCTTGAAGTGTTTTTGGATGAGCTTCTAGGGATCCCGCCAGATAGGGAGAATGATTTCGGGATTGATGTATTGCCAGATACGCGGCCGATATCTATTCCACCATACAGAATGGCGCCAGCGGAGTTAAGGGAGTTAAACTAACAACTGAAGGATTTATTAGAAAAGGGGTTCATACGGCCAAGTGTGTCACCGTGGGGTGCCCCGGTTCTTTTTGTCAGAAAAAGGATGGGTCGCTCCAGATGTGTATTGATTATCAGCAGCTTAACAAGGTCACCATCAAGAATAAATATCCTTTGCCTCGGATAGATGATTTGTTCGACCAATTGCAAGGTGCGAGGTTCTTTTCCAAAATTGATCTACGGTCCGGGTATCACCAATTGAAGATCAGAGAATAGGATATTCCTAAGACCGTTTTTAGAACTCGCTATGGTCATTTTGAATTCTTGGTCATGTCTTTTGGGCTAACCAACGCCCCGGCAACTTTCATGGATCTTATGAATTGGGTCTTCAAGCCATTTCTAGACTCCTTTGTGATTGTTTTCATTGATGACATCCTTGTTTATTTGCGGAGCCGGGAGGATCATGCCGATCACCTCAGGGCAGCTCTATAGACCCTTTATCAGCACCAGTTGTATGCTAAATTTTCAAAATGTGAATTTTGGTTGGAGTTCGTTACCTTTCTGGGCCATGTTTTTTCCAGTGAAGGGATTCAGGTGGATCCCCAGAAGATTGCAGTAGTAAAATATTGGCCTAGACCCACGACCCCGACGGAGATCCGTAGCTTCTTGGGTTTAGCGGGGTATTATCGGATGTTTGTGGAGGGATTCTCTACCCTCACCTCCTCTTTGACTAAGTTGACGCATAAAGCAGTTAAGTTCTAATGGTCCGACGCTTGTGAGAAAAGTTTTCAGGAATTGAAGTCGAGATTGACCTCGGCGCCGATATTGACCTTGCCGGAAGGCACGAAAGGATTTGTGGTTTATTGCGATGCCTCCAGGGTCGGTTTGGGGTGTGTTTTGATGCAACATGGGAAGGTTATAGCGTATGCTTCAAGGCAACTCAAGAGTCACGAGAAGAATTATCCGACGCATGATTTGGAGCTTGCGGCAGTTGTATTTGCCTTGAAAATTGTTACACCCCATATTTTCGTACATGAAAATACGCCATAAATAAATTAATGAGAGCCCGGAAGCGAGATGTCACGTCCTGCAGTACTACATTACGACGATGTTGCACCCTGTAGTGTTGTACGTTGAATTTGTCGTAAGGTAATTGACATCAGTCCAAGGAAAAGATTATTTGGAAATTATAAAGATTATGCTATTTCAAACAAGTAATAAGTAAATTTGTGAAGGTGAGAGGGGAAGCAAGTCAAAAAAATGAATTTTCGTCCAAGTTTGGCATGTTGGGATAAAATACGACTCGAGCTAAAATACTCGGTATTTATGGACTAGTACCATACGAGGTACCACATGACCATAATAGTAAGGTATAAGGTATGTGAAAAGTGAGTAATATTTTAAATAAGTGGGAATAATTCTCAATTTTGCAGGTAATTGATTAATTACCGGGTAACGAGACATTACTTAATTAATTGAAAATATATTTGGATAATATCAACCTCCCCATGTGGAAGCACCCCCAAATCCCCATGTATGACTATTTAAGTTAAATAGAAATGTGGCAACAATTGAGAATTGGACAAAGTCTTATAACCTAAGCCATTATTATTTTAGAAAGAGAATCTTGATATGTCTTAAAGACATAAGGATCATTCTATTCATGTAACGTGAAATCAATTAGATGCCTTTCTCCAGGTTTGTAGTGCTTTCTCCAGGTTAGTAAGCTAAAGTAAAGACTTCTTTGGGCAGTAAATGTGAATGAGCAATTGCTAAGTTAAAGCAAGATTGGCAAAGGTAGCTTTTTCATTTGAATTTGAGATCACATATATCCATCGATTTGGATCTACTAAATCTTTCTTTGTACATAAGAGGTGTTAAAGTTATCTATGACTTGAACTCTTACAGAACTTAAATTTCCACCTATATTATATCTTTCATATATATATCAAAGATATACATATACATATATATATATATATATATATATATATATATATATATATGTTTGTGTCATATACATGACATATGCCGCATTCAAAAGTATGGCTCTTATGAACGCACCTATCTCCGTACCGAGAATTCGAGCAAGAATATCATACAGAATTTTCTCTACTTCAGGTATGTTAAGGCTATCCCTTCTATTTTTTGGCATGATCTATACGATATGAGCGAAACGTGCAAATGCACAAATTCCATAAGTGACTCTACTCATATAAGCAATAGAAATATCTATGTTCTTTAATTCTCATGTGTCATAATATTTTATCATCTGTTCATGGGTCTCAGAGAAATATGAAAGTTGAAAAGATGTTACTTTATGATATTGCTCAAGAGGCAAAGTGGTCTTATGACCTTCCGAATGATTTTATTGACGTACTTTTCATGCATTGCATTCATGTGCATTGACCCATGACCAGATGGAGTTATATACGCGTATATATATAAATATATATATATATGGAATGGGAAAAGGCTACAGCGTTATATATGCACCACCACCTGATCAGCTGGTATATGATGATGATGTTGCCCACAGTGGCCGAAATATGATTCAAACGGCGTTATATATGCATATATATGTAAGTATGATTCAAACGGCGTTATATACGCGTATATATGTATATGGGATATGGGAAAGGTTATGACGTTATATACGCACCACCACCTGATCAGCTGGTATACGATGATGATTTTGCCCATAGTGGCCGATATGATATGATGGGATGCCCTCAGAGGCTGATGATATTATGAAATATGTACCTATGCACGACATGACATTCATATGCATATGCATGACGTTAAAAGTAATTTATGATTTACAAAGTTATTCAGACTTACAGGTTGAGTCATGTACTCTATATGTCTTCCATATCTCTCATGTATTTATTTATGTGCCTTACATACTCAGTACATTATTCGTACTGACGTCCCTTTTGCTTGGGGACGCTGCGTTTCATGCCCGCAGGTCCCGATAGACAGATTGAGAGCCCTCCAAGTAGGCTATCAGCTCCGCGAAAGATGTTGGTGTGCTCCATTTGCTTCGGAGTTGGTCGTTTGGTTAGTATGATTTAGACGTGTATTGTTTGGTATGGCGGGACTCTGTCCCGACCCTTATGACATTTATGTATTCTTAGAGGCTTGTAGACATATGTCGTGTACATAAAAGATTGTACGGCCTTGTCGGCCTACGTTTTGAGTTTATAAAGGATCATGTTGGCCTATTAGGCCCGTATGCATGTGTATATGATGATGTATTAAGAAAGATACATTACGTTGGTACTCAGTTGAGTAAGGTACCGGGTACCCATTCCGGCCCATCGGTTTGGGTCGTGACAAAAGTCGTATCAGAGCAGTTCTGTCCTAGGGAGTCTACAAGCCATGTCTAGTAGAGTCTTGTTTATGGGTGTGTCATGCACCACACTTATAAGCAGGAGGCTACAGGGCATTTAGGAATGTCACTCTTTCTTCTTACTCTAGATCGTGTGCTAGAGCTCTCTTATAAGAATTCAAATTCCGAAATTCTATTTTATTCGTAATAAGGCGATACCTACATCCGGAAAGAAGGTTGGAAAGAGAGACAATTGTGGAAGAGCTGAGTTAGAGGAATTGGATTTTTGTATGATGCCTACAATAAGTAAATGTGAGGTCTTCAGCAGATCATGGGTGTACTGAAAGGTGTAAGCTTCCTAATAGGAATCCTTAAGGCAAGAATACCTATCCACCTTAATGGTGGAAGACAATAAGTGATTCAGAAGATAAATACAAGTTTCAACAAGCAAAAGAAGCAAGATAAAGAAGAGTACAAGGCGCCCAATTAATGAAGGTTAATAGTGTTTATAATTCAGGCAGAGGAATATAAGCCTTTTGATTATATTCAACAGTAACTGAGGTATGTATAATTGGCCGCACCCATCTCAATTATGCCCTATGGGGGCTAACAGGTGTAGTTTAAGAAAAGGACGGAACATCAAGATCCAGCTGAGGTTAGAGTAATCCAAAATGGTGAATGGATTGTTTGTGTTAGTTGACATTTTCGTAGGATATTGCAAATGCGCTAATAGATCTCCTCGTGAGACACCTAGATGGTGCACCCTAAAATAGTAAAGCTAGATATGAGCACTGGAAGACTTGAAGGAATAAATGTTACCTTAGTGTGGCTCCCATCCCCAGTAAAGAAAGAATGTTAGGCAACTCGAAGAGCCAGTGGATAGAATAAGGGGAGCTAAAAGTAAAAGAATGTCTTGTTCAAGTTTTCAGAATAAAGTAATAGACATAGATGTTAGCGAGAATTAAGAAGAGAGTTAATGAAGCATTATGTGTAAGATATGACAGTATTATAGAATCTATAGTCAAGTAAAAGAAAAGAAAAAAGGCGACAGGCCTTGAGACAACAAAAGAATATAGGCCATAAAGTCATATCCTCATTTCGAGAAATGATCTCGTGACTCCAACGCGACTACCAGAAGGAAAAGTTAGACCCCAGAGTAATAGAAACCAGTATGGACTGGTGAAAAAGGTAAACTAAACATAAATTAAGGACTGATTGATTTGATACTGGTCGACATCATGAGAATTTCATATTGCGTTCCGGCAATAATAGAATGGACAACAGAAGAAGATTCATAAGAAATTAAGAGAAAGGTCATTTAGGAAGATGCTTCCCTAAAGCAAGCAATGTGAGCAAAGTTAAGCTTAAGGTATTGTATATGCAGTTATACTAAGTGTCATCCTCGCTAGTAAGGAATTTTGTTATTCTTGGTACAGAAGGATTACCGCAAGGTGAGTAAGGGTCATTGATGATGTTAAAGGACGCCAAAGATGAAGAGTTAAAACTTCTATAGGTAGGTTGTCATAACTCCAACTCTTAGTATTTCCCTAAAGGGGGGAATATGGAGTGATGTGGCAATAAGTCAGAATTAAGTGATTCTAGTAACTATAGAATGGTAAATGGAGAATATGATAAAACTGAGAAAGGAATGAGATTGAACTTATTCAAATCCTACAGATATGCTATGATTCCAGAACGTTATGTAAGCACGACGTCAAAAAAAAGGAGGTAAGGGTTCCTGCACGGGATGTTATTGTTAGATAAGGAGCCAGTACGTAAGGTAAGTTAAGACAAGGAAATAACCCAAGAAAGATTACATAGAATATGATATTAGAATGGGCCAATGAGTAATTAGTAGTTGATTCAGGAAGAGCCCAGTCATGACTAGACAAGAAGTTACAGACAAATCAACAGACCATGCAAGATTAATGTAGTAAACCCCAACATGGAGAATTCAGCCTCACAGTAATGTCATCGTGATCCTTGAGAAATATTTAGATAGGAATTGGGATAGTAAAAGGTACCATATGAGTATTATGGAGATAAAAGAGAATGTCACTAGGAAGTCAGTCAAAATATTAGTCCAGAAGCAACCCTACAAGCATAAGGACATGGAGGTAAGTAACTACGGATAATTATAAGCAAGGAAGGACATCAAAAGATCCGTAATAAGCTCACAGCTTTCCAAGAGTCAGAGGGTCTTCCCTAAGTATTACAATGAAATACTAGCTAAGAAAATAAGGAAGAAGGTTGCAACCTAAATACAGTGACCGAAAGAGGAAACGATCTTGTAACAACAGCCTCACAACAACATCGTATGCACTCCATAAGAAAGTGGCAGCTATCGGAGCTAATGAGAAGAAAATGAAATTAAAAGTAATATTCGAGATCATATGAGTTGTATGAAAACTCTGGCAAGTGTGGGCACTAAGATAAGCTAAGCATGGACGCAACAAGGAGGCAGAATGACCAGAAAAAGTAATAGCTTACGTTGAAAGAAAGCTAAGATGGAACATAAGAATTATTCGATCAATGATCCAGAGTTAGTACGTTATGGATACACTCAAGATTCTGGAGCATTATCCAGGCAGCATATTTGTTGACAATCATATAGCCATAGAAAACTCCAGTATAAGTTAAAAGAAAGAACTGAGCCCAGAGCATAGACAAATGATTGAATTGTTAAAAGATTGTATCATGGATATTCCATAACGCCCATGAAAGGCTAAGGTAATAACTGATACCATAAGCCACAGATCGGAAGATAGCTTAAGCCTACGTAAAGGCTGATCAGAAGGAAGAGGAAACTAAAGAATTACATCACCCAAGTAAATCAGGAGTCTGATTATTGGACCTAGAAAAATTATAGAAGTTGTTCTTGAGAAAATGACAGAATCACTCTTAATATCAGATGTTCAAGAGAAATAACACAACAACCATAATTTATAATGGCTCTACAAGGAATCCAGTTAGAAGAAGTACCAGCCTCACAAGAAGTCAGTACAAAGCTCCCACCAGATTGTGTATGTTCCAGAGGTGCGAGTATTAAAATAGAGCTTCAAGTTATGGACGTGAATTACACCTAGGTATAAGGGAGGTCAGGAAAGAGATAGAAGATACACTGTGAGATTTTAAGGAGGTAAAGGTGAACAACATATGAGATACTCAAAGACAGAAGATTGTGAATAGTCCATACTTCGGATAAAAGGCTATAAGCCGGGGGATCCAATAACCAAGAATGATAGCAGCATCGTCGGCGTCATGTCTTCCAGCCTATGGTTTCTAAGTACTGAGAGGTCTAGTTAAGAGAGTAGAGAAAAGTTGGAGATCATGTGATGTCTCGCTTGAAGTTCCAAAATAACATAAGGGAATCTATGGTGCAAGCAAGTTGAAGGAAAGTTTATAAATGGATATGTATAGGTCGCCCAAGCTGGAATAAGCAACGAGAGTAACCTGAGATTTGGTAGCAGACCTCAGTAACGAGAAGTCGAGGTAAGAGTTATGGTATAGTATGACCTATGTAGATGTAGTAAAGTCATACGAATGGATAACTAGGTTTATAAAATAAGATATAGCAATATTCGTAAGTTCGACAAAATACCAAGCGAAGAACTTCAGGATTGGCTAAAAGCTAGAGGAAAAAGGAGAGGAGAATCGCATAGGCACACTTACAAGGTCAGTATCATAGAAGCTGCATAATGGAAGGTAGCAACAGTTATGAGATAGGAAGGAATTTGATCACAAGTCATGGCGTGGGAAAGAGGCCTAAAGGGGGAATGCCCTGGCCTTTGGACTTATTCACAGAACAGTTTCTTAGATGGCAAAAGGACTACTAAAGTGTTCGCAAGAGCTATAGGATATGAGAACGATAAACGCATCAGTCAACATTCGAGGACGAATATTCCAAAGGGGGGAATGATGTTACACCCCATATTTTCGTACATGAAAATACGCCATAAATAAATTAATGAGAGCCCGGAAGCGAGATGTCACGTCATGCAGTACTACATTACGACGATGTTGCACCCTGTAGTGTTGTACGTTGAATTTGTCGTAAGGTAATTGACATCAGTCCAAGGAAAAGATTATTTGGAGATTATAAAGATTATGCTATTTCAAACAAGTAATAAGTAAATTTGTGAAGGTGAGAGGGGAAGCAAGTCAAGGAAAATGAATTTTCGTCCAAGTTTGGCATGTTGGGATAAATACTGCTCAATCTAAAATACTCGGTATTTATGGACTAGTACCATACGAGGTACCACATGACCATAATAGTAAGGTGTATAAGGTATGTGAAAAGTGAGTAATATTTTAAATAAGTGGGAATAATTCTCAATTTTGCAGGTAATTGATTAATTACCGGGTAACGGGACATTACTTAATTAATTGGGGATATATTTGGATAAGATCAACCTCCCCACGTGGAAGCACCCCCAAATCCCCATGTATGACTATTTAAGTTAAATAGAAATGTGTCAACGATTGAGATTGGATAAAGTCTTATAACCTAAGTCATTATTATTTTAGAAAGAGAAACTTGATATGTCTTAAAGACATAAGGATCATTCTATTCATATAACGTGAAATCAATTAGATGCCTTTCTCCAAGTTTGTAGTGCTTTCTCCAGGTTAGTAAGCTAAAGTAAAGACTTCTTTGGGCAGTAAATGTGAATGAGCAATTACTAAGTTAAAGCAAGATTAGCAAAGTTAGCTTTTTCATATGAATTTGAGATCACATATATCCATCGATTTGGATCTACTAAATCTTTCTTTGTACATAAGAGGTGTTAAAGTTATCTATGACTTGAACTCTTACAGACCTTAAATTTCCACCTATATTATATCTTTCATATACATATCGAAGATATACATACATACACACATATATATATATATATATATACATACATACACACACACACACACACACATATATATATATATATGTTTGTGTCATATACATGACATATGCCGCATTCAAAAGTATGGCTCTTATGAACGCACCTATCTCCGTTCCGAGAATTCGAGCAAGAATATCATACAGAATTTTCTCTACTTCAGGTATGTTAAGGCTATCCCTTCTTTCTTTTGGCATGATCCATACGATATGAGCGAAACATGCAAATGCACAAATTCCATAAGTGACTCTACTCATAGAAGCAATAGAAATATCTGTGTTCTTTAATTCTCATGTGTCATAATATTTTATTATCTGTTCATGGGTCTCAGAAAAATACGAAAGTTGAAAAGATGTTACTTTATGATATTGCTCAAGAGGCAAAGTGGTCTTATGACCTTCCGAATGATTTTATTGACGTACTTTTCATGCATTGCATTCATGTGCATTGACCCATGACCAGATGGCGTTATATACGCGTATATATGTAAATATATGTATATGGAATGGGAAAAGGTTACGGCGTTATATACGCACCACCACCTGATCAGCTGGTATATGATGATGATGTTGCCCACAGTGGTCGAAATATGATTCAAACGACGTTATATACGCATATATATGTAAGTATGATTCAAACGGCGTTATATACGCGTATATATGTATGTATATATATGTATATGGGATATGGGAAAGGTTATGGCGTTATATACGCACCACCACCTGATCAGCTGGTATACGATGATGATTTTGCCCACAGTGGCCGATATGATATGATGGGATGCCCTCAGAGGCTGATGATATTATGAAATATGTACCTATGCAAGACATGACATTCATACGCATATGCATGAGGGTTAAAAGTAATTTATGATTTACAAAGTTATTCAGACTTACAGGTTGAGTCCTGTACTCTATATGTCTTCCATATCTCTCATGTATTTATTTATGTGCCTTACATACTCAGTACATTATTCGTACTGACATCCCTTTTGCTTGGGGACGCTGTGTTTCATGCCTGCAGGTCCCGATAGACAGATCGAGAGCCCTCCAAGTAGGTTATCAGCTCCGCGAAAGATGTTGGTGCGCTCTATTTGCTTCGGAGTTGGTCGTTTGGTTAGTATGATTTAGACGTGTATTGTTTGGTATGGCGGGACTCTGTCCCGACCCTTATGACATTTATGTATTCTTAGAGGCTTGTAGACATATGTCGTGTACATAAATGATTGTACGGCCTTGTCGGCCTACGTTTTGAGTTTATAAAGGATCATGTTGGCCTATTAGGCTCGTATGCATGTGTATATGATGATGTATTAAGAAAGATACGTTACGTTGGTACTCAGTTGAGTAAGGTACCTGGTACCCGTTCCGGCCCATCGGTTTGGGTCGTGACAAAAATATGGCAGTATTATCTTTATGGGGTCCATGTGGATGTGTTCTCGAACCACAAGAGTCTCCAATATTTGTTCAAGCAGAAGGAGTTGAATTTAAGGAAGCGGCGGTGGTTAGAATTGATCAAGGATTATGATATGGATATTTTATACCATCCAGGGAAGGCGAATGTGGTGGCCGACGCTCTCAGTCGGAAGTCCATGGGTAGTTTGGCTCACTTGGGAGCGGATCAGAGTCCTTTGGCTCGGGAGGTTTATCAATTGGCCAGTATGGGGGTTCGTATTTTGACCTCAGACGAGGGGAAGGTTATGGTGCGTAATTGGGCAGAATCGTCACTGGTAGCGGAAGTCAAGGAAAAGCAGCTCATTGATCCATCATTAGCACAGATGAAAGAGGCAGTTTTGAATAACAAAACTTCGACATTTTCACTCGGTGGTAAGGATGGTGTATTACGATGTTAAGGTAGGCTATATGTTCCAGATATGGATAATCTTCGGGGGAGGGTAATGGCGGAGGCTCATAATTCCAGGTATTTTGTGCACCTAGGTTCTAAGAAAATGTACCGTGATCTCAAGGAAATTTATTGGTGGAACGGTATGAAGAGAGGTGTGGCGGACTTTATATCTAAATGTCCAAATTGTCAGCGAGTAAAAGCTGAGCACCAGCGGCCTGGTGGGCTAACTCAGCTTATGGAAATACCAATGTGGAAATGGGAGATGATCAACATGGATTTCATGGTAGGGTTACCTGTGAGCACGTGATTTTTGCCTTAACAAAAACTACTCCAAAATAAATCAAAAAATAAAATAAATTTCTTTTACTGTGTAGTTTTTGAATTTGCGTGGTGTTAAATATTTGTGTTATGTCCGTAAATGTTTACTTTGTCATAATAAAATGAAAATTAAAATAAAATACATGTTGCATGCATATAGGATTTAATTATGCATTTGAAAGATAATTTAAATAAAATCACAAAAATATGCATTCGTTCTATTTTTAAATATGTTACTGTGTGATTAATGTTTTGACTATGTGTTAAATAGTTGTTATAAAGTAATTAATATTTTTGTGTAAGATTAAAATTGTTTTATAATTTTTATTAGGATTTTTTAATGATAAATAATAAAATAAAATAAAATAAAATAAATTGTAGAAATAGTATCGGACCTGGATTAAAATCCAGGCCCAAAACTAAATTACCCCCCCCCCTCAGCCCAATCCAGGCAACCCAGGTACCGGTCCAATTCAAACGAGTCAAAACGACATCGTTTGGTCGTAGTTTAGCAGAGACCGTTGGATCAAAGCCAACCAACGGCTGAGATCCCACGAACCTTAACCCACAATCCTTACCCGATCCGATACCCGGTCCAACCCGTCCCCCCAGCTTAAACCAAACGACATCGTTTGGTTAAGTGAGTAAATCCTGACCTTTCATCCTACTAGATCTAACGGTCAGCATCAATCCACCCCACCCCTATATAAGGCCCAAACCCTTACCCCGGCCCCCTAGCCAAACACCCCCCCTCCTTCCCTGTTCATCGTCCCTTCCAAAACTCACCCCTAACCCTAGCCGCCCTAGGATCCCACTGCCTGAAACCCGGCGGCATCAACGCCGCCGGTCACCAAAATAACACCCTAGAATCCCCTGAACATCCTCTACACAGATCTAACCTTAGTTTCCTTCGAATCAGACCCCAACTCTTCGAATACTAAATCGAAGGTGGGTCTGAAAACTCCAACCTTTCCAATGACTTCCAAAATAACACCATAGTACCCCCTAGCATGCCTTGTTATGGATTTGATGTTTGTTTGGCTCGAATCAGTTCCGAGCTTCTCGAATCTTCTTTTGAAGATTCGGACCAAACAAGAACAAACTCAGATCTGTTCTAAACTGACACCAAATGACCCCTAGGCTACCCCCACCCGTGTGTCATTGTTGGTTCCCCTCGAACCTACCCAGAAGTGTTCGGATTTAAAATCCAAGATCTAAAACCCTAAATTTCCAATCATGGCATCTGTGTCCAGATTAAAGAAAGATTGAGGTTTAATCGACCTTAGTCAAAGTATTTTCAGTAGAAAATACTTGAAACAAAGTTCAAATCCAAGTTGAGTTGAGTCCGGTTGAATTTGTAGGCTCAGAGGTAATTTTCTGTTGCTTATGTGTGTTCTACGTGTATTCTATATTCGTTTCATTAGTTTGTTTAATTTTTCATAATTTTCTAGTCAATTTTGTTATACTGTCCCCTACCCGTCGACTTGATTCCAAATGTGAATTGTTTCTGTTAATTGTGATTATGTACAATGTGTGTAATCGACTCGATTAAGTTCGTCGATTAGTTGTATTGTGAATCTTGCTTCTGAAATGATGTTTGTAATACCCTGTTTATCTGTTTAGAGTTGATTATCATCATTGAAATCAGTTAATTAGTTCTTCCCAATTTATTGATTCTTGTTTAATAAATCAGAAAGTTTGTCAATGGTGTGTATATGTTGATTTCTGAATCAGTGAGTTTCAGGGCATTGTCAGTATATTGACAATGCTCCTGTGTTTGTTTGATTTTCGTTCAAAGTTAAAGCTCAGTTTACTGAACTCAGTGTAATATGTTGTTATGATGATTGGTTCTAAATTCAGTATGATTCTACAAATGTTGATTAGATGTAATTGTGTTAGAAGGTTACATTCTTAGTCAGGATTCAGTCCAAACTTTAGGATTGGTTGTAGCTGTCTTAAATCAGATTAATAATCAGGCTTATACAAATTTTAAAATCTGTATTGTTAAGATGCTGAATTTAAGGCAGTAATACCAGTAGAAAACAGTAAATCTGGACATTTCTGGGATAAAACAGTAAGGGTAATATGATAATAGAGGGCTGAAAGTGGTTTGTTAATGGATTTTAATTTAATGAGATAATGGGAAACAAAGGGCAATGAGCTGCTTAAAATCAGGATAAGATCACTTAAAGTATTCAAAAGTAGTTTTAATGGAAAACTTTCTGATTTTAAAAGGAGAAAAGGGTCCATTCAGCACTAGAAGAGTATAGGACAGTCCTGTATAAATAGAGGGGAATGGGGACTGATTTAGGGGACTCAAACTTTTAAAGAGAAAAAAAAGGGCAGATTTAAAAAAAAACAGAAAGGAAAGAGAGGAAGAGAACAGAAAAAGAAATAGAAAAGAGAACATTCACACATACACACACAACCTGAAACAGATACAAAAGAAGAAACAAAAATCAGAAACAGGAATCTAAAACAGATAGAGGAAAGAAGCTGAAATCTGAAATGTTATTTTTCTAGAATCTATCCGTTGTTTGTTTGTGGATAGTGTTCGGTTTAAATCCGAAATTTTCTCTCAAGTTTCTATCACTGTACATCTGGGTTAACGGGTCTTGTTCGGACTTGCTGTGTTACTGGTACATTCTGCCGGTATTTTGCTGCTGCTATTATCGCTGAAATTTACTCCTTTTACCTTCATTTCCAGGTACATATTCTTAAAACTCATGTTGTGAAGAGCTTCAACATGACAAAATGAAGCTTGAATTGTAATTCTGTCTTCTATTCGCTCAAGTTCATTAGTTTAAATTTCAGTTTTGTTTCGTGTTAGTTTAATAGTAGTATATTTTGACGTAACGGCTGTAAATTAAATGACATTTCTTGAAGTTGCTCGAAATGTTGTAATAAGGTTAATTTCTAAATTTTCATTAGCGGAAGATATAATTAAATTGTCAAGGTAGGGAATATGGCATGAATGTTGGCCATTATTTAATTTTTTGTTGTTAGCTAAGTAAGGAGTAATGTAGAAGTATCAAGAAAACTACACTAGTAATATCTATTGTTAAATAAGGTAAAAATGGTGTTGATATTATTTTCATGTATAAGATAGCAAGTATCTATAGAACCATTAGTGGATGGTAAGTTGAGTTGTTATGGCTCATTATGATGTTAAAATGCTATGAATGTTTCAAGACATACAAATATGTTGCATGTAAGGCAATGTTGTTAATCAATTTGTATAATAATTCCCTCTCTTATCAATTTGATGCCTATTTACCATCCTAAATAAATAATTAGGCCTATTAGATTAAAAGCAAGTATATGAGAATAAGATGAGATATACAAATTACAACACTTTACATCAATGACAATTAGAAATAGGACTTGCACTAAATAGAAGTAATAAAAGTTCTTGAAAAATATTCTTCCCTTTATAAATCGTTTTTAATTTCATATACAATTCATTATTGGGCATATAGATATATATATGTTGTATTTGCCGAAAATAGTGTTAATCATATTTTTACGCTTTTCTTTGAATTTAAATAGTCTGGCTGAATATAATTTATATCCGGAAATTATAATCGACGGGCAACATTTAATAAATTGCAAGTTCTTTTTTCAAGAATTCAGGGGTATCTTAAATGGAGATTTCTCATGATATAATAAACAATCTGGGGAAAAAGGCCATAATACTATTAACAAAGATTTTGCGCAATCAGGGATGTGTTCGCGCACCCTGACTATATTAAAAAAAAAGCAAATTCAGATTATGCGTACGCGCAATTTCGAGCGAATATTTTAATAAAAATGATTTCTCCGCGGATGTCAAAATAATTTCATATAACCCGAGGTGTGCAGTTCATTATCTAAATAAAAAGGGTGATGATGTTCCTGATTTTATTTTAAATTTCGAACATATATTTTTTATAAAATCTATAACATGGACAATTTTATTGTGTACACGTACGTGTGGCACGATCCCCGGTAATTATAAAAAGTATATAATACGAATATACGTACGCGTAATTCGTCCATATAATTGTAAACAATAAGTAAAAAGCGGTAGTAAAATCATGCAATAAAAACGTATTTAGTAAAATCAAGATAATTAAGCCAATAATAAAAACAGTTAAGCGACCGTGCTAGAACCACGAAATTCGGAAATGCCTAACACCTTCTTCCGAATTAACAGAATTCCTTATTCAGGATTTCTGGTTCGCGGAATAATAAACATAGTCATATTCTCCTCGATTCAGGGATTAAAATTGGTGACTTGGGACGCCTTAAAATTCCCAGGTGGCGACTCTGAAATAATTAAATAAATCTCGTTTCGACTGTCCTTCAATTGGAGAAAACTCCCCACGCGCCCCGCGGGCGCGGTAAAAAGGAGGTGTGACAGCTCTGGCGACTCTGCTGGGGATCAACTTGTGTTCCACTGTAACCCAGAACCACTGGTTCTGGGTTTAAAGAATTCGAGCTTAAAATATCTGTGTTAATTGGCTTTATTTATTATATGATTTTCAACTGTTTATATGCTAATATGTTAAATGTTGCTTTTACCGCTTTAATATTATTTGAATTGTGAATATATACAACTGCTACGAAACCCCCTTCTTTCTGAGTCTTCTGAATTTATGGTGTACACGTGCGCGTGACCCACCTTTCTGTTAAAGTCATACCAAATAAGACGGAGTTGGGACAAGTAACTAGACCGGGTAGACTTTCGTGCTCCCGGTACGTTGCCCCCGCTTCGGCTCAAACTGTCCGTTTGGGTAAGCCAGGTTTAGAGCAATCAACCTCAGGTTTTACACTTAGAATAACTCAGCCATGTACCGGATCCCTAGTAGGAACGAATATTTGCATCATATGCATTTGGCCTTGGAGACTCAACACAGGGGTTGGGTCTGTCTAGGACAGGTGAACCCAAAACAAAAAGACCAGCATGATGCATCCTACTTGCTACTTGTGCATTCATTTTCCTCGAACATGCTTGTTAACCAGCTTAAACGAAATCATGGTGAGAAGAGAGGAATAAAATGGGTTGTTTTTTTTTTTAAAAAAAATAAAAAAAAAAAAATAGTTTTAAATCTTGAAACAAAGATATTTAATAAATAAAATGATTTTCTTTTAGTGTAAAATTTTCAAAAATAAGTTTTGACTTTATTAAAATTAAATTTCAGATACAAAATGAGCACCACACAAAGCCCCTCATCCACGAGTACAGAAGAATTTCTATTTCAGCTTCAAATGTGGTGGTATGATTTAGGCGAAGACGGTCAAAAATGGGTCGTAAGCATTTGGGAAATCTCACGGACATTATGAAAGTTAAACCCCGTGATGATCTGATTGCTGCGTTAGTAACCTTTTGGGACCTGTTCACAATGTTTTTCGTTTCTCTGACTTCGAGCTGACTCCTACATTAGAGGAGATAGCTGGCTATGCTGGTTTTGACGGAAGTCTAAGAAATCAAAGCTTGATATTCACAAAGGCTCCTTCGGTACATCGATTCTTCGGTCTTCTGAACATCAGCAGTCAAATCAGGAAAAACAATGTCATCAATGGATGTTGTTCCTTCAAATTTTTGTATTCAAGGTTCGGAAAGTCAGATGGGTTCGAAATTCATGAGAAAGGCCTTCCTAACAAGCAAAACAAAGACACTTGGAAGATTCACCGTCGCTTTGCCTTCATGGTGGCTTTTCTAGGAGTCATGGTCTTCCCAAACAAAGAGCGAACAATTGATATTCGCACCGCGAAAGTTGTGCAAATCCTCACCACCAAAGAAAATCACACCCTTATCCCCATCATTCTATCAGATATTTATCGGGCTTTGACTTTATGTAAATCAGGAGCAAAAGTCTTCGAAGGATGCAAAATTTTGTTGCAAATGTGGGTGATTGAACATCTCCAACAACAGCCCAAGATCATACAGTATGGGCCAAACAATGATAATTGCATTGAGAGTTATGAGGAAAGAACAAAAAATTATCAGGCTCCAGAAGGAATAGAAGCATGGGTATCTCATCTAAGGGCTTTAACGGCAAATCAAATTGAATGGACTCTGGGATGGCTCCCGATGAGGGAAGTAATACACATGTCAACCTCAAATAGTTATCTACTACTATTGGGATTGAGAAGCATTCAGCCGTATGCGCCACTAAGAGTCCTAAGGCAACTAGGGAGATATCAAATAGTTCCTGATGATGAAGATTTAAGTATGCAAGTAATCGAATTACACCCAGAAGCCACTATTCTCGAGGCTCTACTTCAGCAGATGTGGAATGGATGTCGATACTTGAAAAGTGATACTCAAGTCCCAGACACTACAAAGGGTGAGATAAATCCTGGATATGCAAGGTGGTTTGAAAAACGGTCTCGCGTGGATGATGTACCAGAGCCTGAGCTAAGAAGGCCAACAAAAAGACCCCATGTTCAAAACTTCAATGATAAAATCCAAGAGCGGTTGATCTGGGGAGAAAAGGAAAAAGGGTACAAAGCAACTATCCATGCCCTAAAAGAAAATCTGAGAAGCCTCAGTTTGGAGAAAGATTTGCAAGCACAAGAAGCCGAAGGCGAGAAGAAGAGTCTAGCTTGTGAGAATGAAAATCTTCATGCTCGATTCCAAAAAATGAAAAGAGTTTCTGAAACGCCAAAGAGGAGCTGGAAGGATCAAAAAACCATTGCCAATCTCTTTGAAAGAATGCAAGATTATGATTCCATTCTTGCGGAAAATGAAAGGGCATTGAGCAAAGCAAAAGAAAGGATCCAACAATTAAACGAAGAAGCCAGATCTAATAAGGAACGCCAAGATAGGCAATCCGGAAAAGACAGGGCACAATTCAAGAAGGAAAAAGACCATTGGATGCGATCAGAAGACCAGCTTCGTGCACAACTAGAAGAGGCAAGAAGATGCAACAGAGAACATCAACAAGCAAACCTCGACAGGGAAAGAGCGCAAGCAAGATTAGAGCAGGCCAGACTCCGAGCTCTATTAGAATCAGCTCTAGATCGGGAAAATCGTGTCAGAGATATAGCCACCACTCGCCAGCAGCAATTGCAGAACCAAGACCAACGTCTCCAGGATTTCAGGGCACAAATCCACGACTTAGGAATCTACACCTCTCAAAGTTATGTAAACTGCCAAGGAATGGATTATGAAAGGTTTACAGAGCATGCACCCACTTTTGCCCGTCATCTAGCAATGGAGTTGGAAAGGATGTATCGTACGCTGGGAGGTCATCCAGGTCAAGCCCCACATTGAGCAAATAATCTATTAATTTACAAAACAAGTGGAAAGTGGGGCACGTTGTGAGGTGTTAAGAATTGTATCTTTTATTTTGATTTAAGTGTGTGTGTTTCAAGCCATTTTCTTAAAGTTTTCAAATGCAATTCCATCTTTGTGTAATGAATAAAAGTGATTGCCTTTAGTCCGAACTACGCAAGGTCTGATTCATGCGGGGGTATGATACGTAGGCAATCTCTATAAGATTCGACCACCACGATAAAAGATATATATAATAAATAAAAGTGAATAACAATAAAAATTTCAAGAAAGCTGGGACGACACAAGCAGCCGAGCAAATGCATAATAGAAAGGGATTATTTGTCTAGGAGGATTGCATCTCAACGTGTGATTATATATGTGTTAAACTAACAAGTTTGTTCATTTCCAGAATTCAAGCAGTTAGTTTCTCTAAAGAGTATACTGGCATATTATCACTATCACACAAGATCAAAAGGACCAATACCCGAAAGTATGTCTATCCCAGATGTTGACACAGGTATGGAGCTAGAGGAGATGGATGTCGGGAAAATGAAAGAAGAGATGTTTAAACTCAAGCAGCAAATGGCTGAGATGTACCAAGCCTGGTCTACAGGACAGTTACCCCCATCTTACCCAAATAACCCTGCTCCATCAATGACCCAAACTCAGGATAATATTACCACTGAATTATCCCCAAATTTCCCCATTTACCAGCACTACCGAGGCACCACCTCTCAGACACCGCAGTCTCCACCTCCAAAACCCGTTCCATATTTTCCTCCACCTATGACTCTTGTTTTCGTAGCACCTCCCCCTGCTACATTCCACAAATCTCCTAGTGAGCCTACATTCCAAGCCCAGGACAACCAATATTACCCCCCGGAGCCCACCCTCAAAGCCTCCGAAATCCATTCAACTGCTCCTCGTTTTGATCTCCCAACCGAAATTGACAAACCAGCCAAAAATGCTGAACAAGAAGAGATGTTCAGGAAGGTCAAGAGTCTAGAACAATCGTTCAGAGACATGTGAGGATTAGGTGGGCAAGTCAGTGTAGCATACAAAGATTTGTGCTTATTCCCCAATGTACAATTACCAGTCGGCTTCAAGATGCCCAAATTTGACCTATACAACGGGCACGACGACCCAGTAGCACACTTAAGGGGTTTCTGTAGCAAGATGCGAGGAGCTGGAGGAAAGGATGAATTATTGATGGCTTACTTCAGTCAAAGTTTAAGCGGATCAGCTTTGGAGTGGTATACACGCCAGGACCATGGGAGAACACTTGGGATGACCTGGCACAGGCATTCGCATACCATTTCCAATACAATCTGGAAATCATCCCATATCGATTATCTTTGACAAAATTTGAGAAGAAACACAATGAAAGTTTCAGAGAGTATGGTTTTCGGTGGAGAGAACAGGCAGCACGAGTGGATCCTCATATGAAGGAGAATGAAATGGTAGACTACTTCCTCCAAGCCTTGGAACCAACTTACTATGCCTATCTGGTTTCAGCGGTTGGGAAATCATTCAACGAAGTGGTGAAGATGGGAGGTATGGTGGAAGAAGGCCTCAAAACAAATAAAATTATGAGCTATTCAGCAATTAAGGCAACTACTCAAGCTATTCAAGGCGGGGTAGGAGGAATCGGAAGAAAGAAGAGGGAGGAAGCAGCGGTAGTTGATTCAGGAATTTGGTCGGGACCCAGAGGTTCACCGCTTTACTATAATCAACAACGACCTCGCCAATCAGCTTACCACCATGATTCATCCCAACACTACTATCACCCTTCAGAGCCTCATTTTTCCATTAACCATGCTCAAGCATACAATCAGCCACCTGTTCACACCAATTGGCATGCTCCTGTCACACCAAATACTTACCCACGAGCCTATCCCGGACCAGGTTTCAGGCCTAGGCCAGCATTCAGGGGAGAAAGGGAATAGAAAAAGAAAACTTACACTCCATTGGGAGAGTCTTACACTAGTCTGTTCCACAGGCTGAGACAGCTAGACATGCTGAGACCAATACAATCCAAGCTACCCAATCCTCCTCCGAAGAATCTGGATTACACCATTAGCTGTGAGTATTGCTCCGGTACACCAGGCCATGATACGGAGAAATGCTGGCAATTGAAAAATGCAATACAAGAGCTGATTGATACTAATAAAATCGAGGTTCAAACCCCCGAAGCTCCAAATATCAATAGAAATCCAATGCCAGCCCATCAAGAGGCTAATATGATAGAAATCATACAAGCTGATGGGGAGACAAAGAAGCCGTCACAAACTGTCATGATGATCAAAGTCTCATGAAGCTAAATCAGATAAGCAGTTAACAGAGGAGAAGCCGGTACCTAAGCAGAGCAGAAATGGCAATGAATCATCTGTGGTAGTCGAAGAGGGATCATCAAGCAAAGTTACCGCAAAACAAGAAAGGCCGAAAGTGATAGTACTAGGGGTTGCTAATAAACCCATTGTATTTGTGGAAGGAGCCCGTATAGATCGGGTTATTATTGCACCTATAATCCAGCTGCCGGTCATCAACAACAAAGCCATCCCATGGAACTATGAACGGGTGACTGTAATATACAAGGGAAAAGAAGTCAAGGAAGAAGTGTGTGAGGTGCAAGGCTTGACTCGTTTGGGAAGATGTTTTACTCCCGAAGAGTTAAGAAAAATTAAAAATAATCCAACGCCAACAAAGAGAGCTGTGACGGAAGAAGAGGCGGAAGAGTTTTTAAGAAAAATGAAACTCCATGATTATTCTGTTGTGGATCAATTAAAGAAGACGCCTGCTCAAATTTCATTATTGTCATTACTGATCCATTCAGAGGAGCACCGTCTGGCTTTGATGAAAATCCTGAATGAAGCTCATGTTCCTGAAAAGATCTCTGTAAATCATTTGGGAAAAATAGCCAACAGAATCTTTGAGACAAACAGAATTACATTTGCTGATGATGAATTACCTGTGGAAGGTACCGAGCATAACAGAGTACCTCACCGTGAAATGTGAAAATTCCGTAGTAACCCGGGTATTGGTTGACAATGGGTCAAGTGCAAACATATGCCCTCTCTCCACTTTAAGCAAATTAAAAATTAAAGAGGGGAGGATCCAGAAGAATAGTATCTGCGTACGGGGGTTTGACGGTGGAAGCAGAGATTCATTTGGCGACATAGTGTTGGAACTAACTGTAGGGCTAGTTGAATTCATAATGGAATTCCAAGTGTTGGACATAACTGTTTCTTACAACTTGTTGTTGGGTCGACCATGGATCCATGCTGCTAAAGCAGTCCCGTCAACACTACATCAGGCTGTCAAGTTTGAATGGGATCATCAAGAAATAGTCGTGCATGGAGAAGAAAGTTTAAATGCTCACAGCAGTACCATTGTACCGGTCGAGGAAACAGAAAATGACCAGGGACCATGGGTATACCAAGTATCCGACACAGTATCGGTAGAGAAAATTCCAGAGGGGAAATACCTTCCGAATCCAAAGATATCCTCTGCATCAGTCATGGTAGCTTATGAAATGTTAAAGAATGGCTTTATACCCGGCAAAGGTCTGGGCTTATCTTTGCAAGGAATTATACAACCAGTATCTCTCCCCGAGAACTGGGGAACATTCGGTTTGGGGTTCATACCCACTGCCAATGACGTGATAAGGGCCAGGAAGTTGAAACACCAAGCATGGGTTCTTCCAAAACCAGTCCCACGTTTGTCAAAGTCTTTTGTCAAGACCGGTGCTAAAAATCGCCCGATAACAACAATTCCTAAATCCCGGGTCAATCCTGAGAAAGAATTAATTGAAAGATTCGAAAAATTGTTTGATGATGTAAATATGTTGGAAAGCGGAGAAGGGTGTAGCAACGCAGAAGTTCAATTCGTTGGGCCAGAAACAAAGCTTAATAATTGGAAAGCCACTCCTCTCCTCATTCGAAAGGAGTCTTGGTAGTTTATTTTGATTTTCTTTCAGTTTGTTTGGGTTACTTCAGGGTTGTAATCCCAAAGCTTATCTTACAGTTTGTTTGAAGTGTGCAAAACCTTGTTATCTTTCATCATCCAATAAAAAGCAGTTTCCTTTTTATTAACATTCCTGATAGTTTTCTTTTCTTTTTCTTCTTTCCTGTACAGTTCCTTTTACACTGGCTCTAGTGATATGGCATGCATGAGGAATCCTCAGCCCAGTCTTAAAAATCAATCTGGTTCCGAAGTAATAATTCAAGAAATATATTGTGATTATGAATCAGAATATGATGAAGATGAGGTTTTTGAAGAGATTAGTAAAGAGTTAATTCACTTTGAGGAAAAAATCAAACCTAACCTGAGTGATACCGAGGACATCAAATAAGGGACACGAGTAATATTCGGGAAACTAAAATAAGTGTCCATCTCGAACCAAAGATCTGAGAAGAGTTAATTAAAGCACTCATAGAATTCAAAGATGTTTTTGCATGGTCGTATGATGACATGCCGGGCCTGAGCACTGATTTAGTGGTTCACAAATTGCCCACCGATCCAACAGTGCCTCCTGTCAAGCAGAGGCTGAGAAAATTCAAGCCTGATATGAGTGTGAGAATTAAGGAAGAAATCACCAAACAATTGGAAGCAAAGGTCATTCGAGTCACTCGATATCCTGTTTGGCTGGCTAATATCGTTCCTGTACCAAAGAAAGACGGCAAAATTAGAGTATGCGTCGACTACCGCAATCTCAACAAAAGCAAGTCCAAAGGATAATTTCCCATTACCCAATATCCATATTCTGATCGATAATTGTGCCAAGCATGATATAGGGTCTTTCGTGGATTGTTATGCCGGGTATCATCAAATTCTAATGGATGAAGAAGATGCAGAAAAGACAGCATTCATCACACCATGGGGAACTTATTGCTACCGGGTAATTGCCATTCGGTTTAAAGAACGCCGGAGCAACCTATATGAGAGCGATGACCACAGTGTTTCATGATATGATACACAAAGAGATTGAGGTATACGTGGACGATGTGATCATAAAATCAAAGCATCAGGCCGACCACGTTGGGGATTTAAGGAAGTTCTTCTTAAGACTTCGCAGGTACAACCTCAAGCTTAACCCTGGCAAATGCGCATTTGGAGTTCCATCTGGAAAGTTGCTGGGATTCATAGTCAGTCGGCGAGGCATCGAGCTAGATCCATCAAAAATCAAAGCCATCCAAGAATTACCACCTCCAAGAAACAAAACGGAAGTAATGAGTTTGTTGGGAAGGTTAAATTACATCTGCAGGTTTATTGCTCAGCTCACAACAACCTGTGAGCCAATTTTCAAATTGTTAAAAAGGATGTTGCGGTCAAATGGACCGATGAGTGTCAAGAAGCGTTCGATAAGATAAAAGGGTACTTGTCAAACCCACCCGTGATGGTCCCGCCAGAGCCAGGAGGACCTTTGATTCTTTACTTGACGGTTTTGGAAAATTCATTTGGTTGTGTATTGGGGCAACATGACCTCACTAGCAGAAAAGAACAGGCCATCTACTACCTTAGCAAGAAGTTCACAGCTTATGAGGTTAAGTATACTCATCTGGAAAAGACATGTTGCGCCCTAACATGGGTAGCTCAAAAATTGAAACACTATTTGTCATCCTACACTACTTACCTCATTTCTCGGTTGGATCCATTGAAATACATTTTTCAAAAGCCTATGCCAACGGGAAGACTTGCAAAGTGGCAAATATTGCTCACAGAATTTGACATCATCTATGTGACTCGAATTGCAATGAAGGATCAAGCACTGGCCGATCATTTAGCCGAAAACCCGGTCGATGAGGAATATGAGCCGTTGAAAACTTATTTTCCTGATGAAGAAACAATGCATATCGACGAGGTGGAGCGAATTGAAAAGCCTGGCTGGAAACTTTTCTTTGATGGAGCCGCTAACATGAAAGGAGTCGGGATAGGAGCTGTAATCATTTCTGAAACAGGGCATCACTATCCTGTTACGGCTCAATTGCGATTTTATTGCACCAATAATATGGCTGAATATGAAGCTTGCATTTTGGGGTTAAGGCTAGCCGCCGACATGGGTATCCGAGAAATCTTAGTCATGGGAGATTCGGATCTTTTGGTACATCAAATTCAAGGAGAATGGGAAACCCGAGACTTGAAGCTCATACCATACTAACAATGTCTACATGATCTTCGTCAGCGGTTTCAATCAGTGGAATTCCAACATATTCCAAGAATCCATAATGAGGTTGCCGATGCATTGGCTACCCTGGCATCAATGTTGCATCATCCGGACAAAGTTTATGTAGATCCGATACATATTCAAGTCCATGATCAGCACGCTTATTGCAATATGGTCGAAGAAGAATTTGATGGTGAACCATGGTTCCACGACATCAAGGAGTATATCAGGATGGGGATATATCCCGCACAAGCCACAGGAGATAAAAAAAGGACCATTAGGCGATTGGCAAATGGATTCTTCTTAAGCGGAGGAGTTTTGTATAAAAGAACACCAGATCTTGGATTATTAAGATGCATAGATGCCAGACAAGCTACAGTTGTCATGTCTGAAGTACATTTAGGAGTTTGCGGACCCCACATGAGTGGATATGTGTTGGCAAAGAAAATCCTCCGAGTTGGTTACTATTGGCTTACCATGGAACGAGATTGTATCAGTTTTGTGCGCAAGTGTCATCAATGCCAAATACACGGAGATTTGATTCATTCTCCACCATCCGAGTTGCACACAATGTCGGCACCATGGCCCTTCGTTGCCTGGGGCATGGATGTGATTGGACCAATTGAGCCGACAGCATCCAATGGGCACAGGTTCATTCTGGTAGCTATTGATTATTTTACCAAATGGGTTGAGGCCAAGACATTCAAATCAGTGACCAAGAAAGCTGTGGTCGATTTTGTCCACTCAAATATCATATGTCGATTCGGAATCCCGAAGGTGATCATCACAGATAACGGTGCTAATCTTAACAGAAACTTAATGAAGGAAGTATGCCAACAATTTAAGATTACACATTGCAACTCTACCCCATATCGGCCCAAGGCGAATGGAGCAGTAGAGGCAGCCAACAAAAACATAAAGAAGATACTTCGGAAAATGGTAGAAGGTTCAAAACAATGGCATGAAAAATTACCATTTGCATTATTGGGATACCGCACTACTGTTCGCACTTCAGTAGGAGCAACTCCTTATTTGTTGGTATATGGCACTGAAGCAGTAATTCCTGCAGAAGTTGAGATTCCTTCCCTTCGGATCATCGCCGAAGCAAAAATTGATAATGATGAATGGGTCAAAACCCGTCTGGAACAGTTAAACTTGATTGATGAAAAACGATTGGCCGCAGTATGTCACGGTCAATTATATCAAAGAAGAATAGCAAGAGCATACAATAAAAAGGTGCGCCCACGGAAGTTCGAAGTGGGTCAACATGTGCTGAAACGTATTCTTCCACATCAGGTTGAGGCAAAAGGCAAATTTGCTCCGAATTGGCAAGGACCATTCATTGTGACCAAAGTATTATCAAATGGTGCACTATGTTTAACAGATATTGAAGGCAAATGCATAGACATGGCAATCAATTCTGACGCGGTAAAGAGATATTACGCATAACTTTTTGAATGTTTGTATTTAGCATTATTTCGAAGATTGGAATGACAAAGGCAATTTATTCTGCTATCCAAACACCGTACCCTTTGTTTACCCGTTGAGCCATACTTGTTTCTTTCCTACCCTATCTTGGAATCAATAAAAAAAAAGTCACTATTAATAGTGAACTACGTTTGACCTGATTCCTCAAAGAAGGATACGTAGGTGCCTCACGGCTCGGTCATAGGGTGCACGACATACACAATGTGCACGAAAAGAAACATTAAGAGACCCCAATCAAGAAACTAGGGCAGGAATTGTATTGGAAATAAGAAAAGATTCCAAGAGTTGTAATTTTAAACCCATACCAAAACTATTTAGCTTTTAATACCTTTTCCATTTCTAACCCCATACCAAAAAGACGTTTCGATCAATCTTAGAAAAATGTTGAGACAAGCAAATGAAGATGGTTCATAACACTCTGATACAAACAAGAAAAGAAAGTAAAAATGAGAGAGTCTTATAGGTGAAAACCCACACGGGCACCATAAGGCGACGAAAGTTGAGAGAAAAGTAAAATGAGAGAGTCTTATTGGTGAAAACCTTAGTAGGCACCATAGAACGAAAAGGAAGTGAGAAATGAACAAATGAGGAAGGATCATCGGTGAAAACTCTTTGAGATATTGCAAGTCCAACAGGTCTGTAAAATGAAAAATGAAGTTGGATTACGGAAATTTTGGGGAAAACAAAAATGAGACAATTGAAAGGAGATTGATTAAAAGACTGAGTTGATTAATCCGAAATGCATACCCTGATCATTGGTGCCAGTAACTCCAATCAGATAAGTTTATTCTTTCTCCAACAGTCATCCAAACTTGGATTTTTCTTTTCATTCTATAATTGTCGAAATCAGCGTGTTTCGTCACTAATAATCTTACTTTTCTAAAAGCTTTGAGATAAGTTTTATTCTAAACAAATAAGAAGGAATGTCAAGGTATACTACCAAGATTCAAGGTTACATGATGCAAAATACGGCCATGAAAGGCGGGAGATAAAAGATATGGGTGTAAGAAAAGTGAAATCAAAAGTGGATCAGCAAAGTCAGAAGGGACATATGATTACAGTTAAAAGGGTTTGAAGGAAAATATACAGAGGGGAATCCTATAGTCAAGGATCAATTACAAAGACGAAACAGTCTTTTCAACCATTCCAAAGCAATAAAAAGAGACGAAGAGAGGCCTCACCATCAGCAAGAATACCCCAGTTAACCACCCTGCTTTAAACTAACGAAGTTTTCTTTGATTTAAAACAGGGGCAAAGACAATATTTGTGTCAGGAGACATTTACGAAGAAAAGAAGAAGTCAGGCGTCCACCTGGAAAATGAGGATGAGAAGAAGAAGTCAGGCGTCCACCTGGAGAATGAGGATGGAGAATTAAAGAAGTCAGGCGTCCACCTGGAGAATGAGGATGAGAATTAAAGAAGTCAGGCGTCCACCTGGAGAATGAGGATGAGAAAAGAAGAAGTCAGGCGTCCACCTGGAGAATGAGGATGAGAATTAAAGAAGTCAGGCATCCACCTGGAGAATGAGGATGAGAAAAGAAGAAGTCAGGCGTCCACCTGGAGAATGAGGATGAGAATCAAAGAAGTCAGGCGTCCACCTGGAGAATGAGGATGAGAATTGAAGAAGTCAGGCGTCCACCTGGAGAATGAGGATGAGAATTGAAGAAATCAAGCGTCCACCTGGAGAATGAGGATGAGAATTGAAGAAATCAGGCGTCCACCTGGAGAATGAGGATGAGAATTGAAGAAGTTAGGCGTCCACCTGGAGAATGAGGATGAGAATCAAAGAAGTCAGGCGTCCACCTGGAGAATGAGGATGAGAATCAAAGAAATTAGGCGTCCACCTGGAGAATGAGGATGAAAAAGTTAAGAAGAAGTCAGGCATCCACCTGGAATGAGGATGAAGAAAAGAAGAAGTCAGGCATCCACCTGGAGAATGAGGATGGAGAATTAAAGAAGTCAGGCGTCCACCTGGAGAATGAGGATGAGAATTAAAGAAGTCAGGCGTCCACCTGGAGAATGAGGATGAGAATTAAAGAAGTCAGGCGTCCACCTGGAGAATGAGGATGAGAAAAGAAGAAGTCAGGCGTCCACCTGGAGAATGAGGATGAGAATTAAAGAAGTCAGGCGTCCACCTGGAGAATGAGGATGAGAAAAGAAGAAGTCAGGCGTCCACCTGGAGAATGAGGATGAGAAAAGAAGAAGTCAGGCGTCCACCTGGAGAATGAGGATGAGAATTAAAGAAGTCAGGCGTCCACCTGGAGAATGAGGATGAGAATTAAAGAAGTCAGGCATCCACCTGGAGAATGAGGATGAGAATCAAAGAAGTCAGGCGTCCACCTGGAGAATGAGGATGAGAATTGAAGAAGTCAGGCGTCCACCTGGAGAATGAGGATGAGAATTGAAGAAATCAGGCGTCCACCTGGAGAATGAGGATGAGAATTGAAAGAAGTCAGGCGTCCACCTGGAGAATGAGGATGAGAATTAAAGAAGTCAGGCGTCCACCTGGAGAATGAGGATGAGAAAAGAAGAAGTCAGGCGTCCACCTGGAGAATGAGGATGAGAAAAGAAGAAGTCAGGCGTCCACCTGGAGAATGAGGATGAGAATTAAAGAAGTCAGGCGTCCACCTGGAGAATGAGGATGAGAATTAAAGAAGTCAGGCATCCACCTGGAGAATGAGGATGAGAATCAAAGAAGTCAGGCGTCCACCTGGAGAATGAGGATGAGAATTGAAGAAGTCAGGCGTCCACCTGGAGAATGAGGATGAGAATTGAAGAAATCAGGCGTCCACCTGGAGAATGAGGATGAGAATTGAAGAAGTCAGGCGTCCACCTGGAGAATGAGGATGAGAATTAAAGAAATCAGGCGTCCACCTGGAGAATGAGGAAGAAGAAGTTAAGAAGAAGTCAGGCGTCCACCTGGAGAATGAGGATGAGGAAAGAAGAAGTCAGGCGTCCACCTGGAGAATAAGGATGAGGAAAGAAGAAGTCAGGCGTCCACCTGGAGAATGAGGACAAAGAATTAAAGAAATCAGGCGTCCACCTGGAGAATGAGGATAATAAGTTAAAAAGAAATCAGGCGTCCACCTGGAGAATGAGGATGAAGAAAGAAAAGAAGCAGTCAAGGCACCCACCCGGAGAACGAGGGAATGCAATTGAAGTGTTGAAATCATAAGCCTGCTCATATGAAAAAGGAGCACACTTAGAATCAATAAAGCAGAGGAATCCAACAAAATCCCCAGCAAGAAACAACAAGAGTCCCAAACAGATGAAAGAAATATGGGACACAATGAAAAGGAATACGGAATAAGCCAAATGCCCAAGAGTCACCAAGATATCAAGACAACAAGAAACGCAAGGGCATGATCTGGATAAGATTTTTTATAATTCCTGTACCATAATCTAGTTTAGTTTTTGTATTACCTTTGAAGTAAGGTGTAATAAGGAGGTCAGCAAGTAGTAAAAATAGCACGAAGCAGCAGTAACATCACAGTCCCAAGGTAGTCCCAGCTACCCAAAACTTCCCGAACTACATTGACCTGATTCCTTTATAGCCAAGGATATGTAGGAAACCTTTGAAGCAGAGGTTCGGTCAAATCTTTCAAAAAATGCTTCCACGGAGTATTTGAACGGGCAAAAATCTCTCGTGTCCGCTCACTTTATCTTTGCACGAAAACTCTTCGAGTTTCCGCACAAAGACGGGCAGCTGTGAGCACGTGATTTTTGCCTTAACAAAAACTACTCCAAAATAAATCAAAAAATAAAATAAATTTCTTTTACTGTGTAGTTTTTGAATTTGCGTGGTGTTAAATATTTGTGTTATGTCCGTAAATGTTTACTTTGTCATAATAAAATGAAAATTAAAATAAAATACATGTTGCATGCACATAGGATTTAATTATGCATTTGAAAGATAATTTAAATAAAATCACAAAAATATGCATTCGTTCTATTTTTAAATATGTTACTGTGTGATTAATGTTTTGACTATGTGTTAAATAGTTGTTATAAAGTAATTAATATTTTTGTGTAAGATTAAAATTGTTTTATAATTTTTATTAGGATTTTTTAATGATAAATAATAAAATAAAATAAAATAAAATAAATTGTAGAAATAGTATCGGACCTGGATTAAAATCCAGGCCCAAAACTAAATTACCCCCCCCCCCCAGCCCAATCCAGGCAACCCAGGTACCGGTCCAATTCAAACGAGTCAAAACGACATCGTTTGGTCGTAGTTTAGCAGAGACCGTTGGATCAAAGCCAACCAACGGCTGAGATCCCACGAACCTTAACCCACAATCCTTACCCGATCCGATATCCGGTCCAACCCGTCCCCCCAGCTTAAACCAAACGACATCGTTTGGTTAAGTGAGTAAATCCTGACCTTTCATCCTACTAGATCTAACGGTCAGCATCAATCCACCCCACCCCTATATAAGGCCCAAACCCTTACCCCGGCCCCCTAGCCAAACACCCCCCTCCTTCCCTGTTCATCATCCCTTCCAAAACTCACCCCTAACCCTAGCCGCCCTAGGATCCCACCGCCTGAAACCCAGCGGCATCAACGACACCGGTCACCAAAATAACACCCTAGAATACCCTGAACATCTTCTACACAGATCTAACCTTAGTTTCCTTCGAATCAGACCCCAACTCTTCGAATACTAAATCGAAGGTGGGTCTGAAAACTCCAACCTTTCCAATGACTTCCAAAATAACACCATAGTACCCCCTAGCATGCCTTGTTATGGATCTGATGTTTGTTTGGCTCGAATCAGTTCCGAGCTTCTCGAATGTTCTTTTGAAGATTCGGACCAAACAAGAACAAACTCAGATCTGTTCTAAACTGACACCAAATGACCCCTAGGCTACCCCCACCCGTGTGTCATTGTTGGTTCCCCTCGAACCTACCCAGAAGTTTTCGAATTTAAAATCCAAGATCTGAAACCCTAAATTTCCAATCCTGGCATCTGTGTCCAGATTAAAGAAAGATTGAGGTTTAATCGACCTTAGTCAAAGTATTTTCAGTAGAAAATACTTCGACTAAGGTCTGTTTGATTTCAAACAACGTTCAAATCCAAGTTGAGTTGAGGTCCGGTTGAATTTGAAGGCTCAGAGGTAATTTTCTGTTGCTTATGTGTGTTCTACGTGTATTCTATATTCGTTTCATTAGTTTGTTTAATTTTTCATAATTTTCTAGTCAATTTTATTATACTGTCCCCTACCCGTCTACTTGATTCCAAATGTGAATTGTTTCTGTTAATTGTGATTATGTACAATATGTGTAATCGACTCGATTAAGTTCGTCGATTAGTTGTATTGTGAATCTTGCTTCTGAAATGATGTTTGTAATACCCTGTTTATCTGTTTAGAGTTGATTATCATCATTGAAATCAGTTAATTAGTTCTTCCCAATTTATTGATTCTTGTTTAATAAATCAGAAAGTTTGTCAATAGTGTGTATATGTTGATTTCTGAATCAGTGAGTTTCAGGGCATTGTCAGTATATTGACAATGCTCCTGTGTTTGTTTGATTTTCGTTCAAAGTTAAAGCTCAGTTTACTGAACTCAGTGTAATATGTTGTTATGATGATTGGTTCTGAATTCAGTATGATTCTACAAATGTTGATTAGATGTAATTGTGTTAGAAGGTTACATTCTTAGTCAAGATTCAGTCCAAACTTTAGGATTGGTTGTAGCTATAAATCAGATTAATAATCAGGCTTATACAGATTTTAAAATCTGTATTGTTAAGATGCTGAATTTAAGGCAGTAATACCAGTAGAAAACAGTAAATCTGGACATTTCTGGGATAAAACAGTAAGGGTAATATGATATAATAGAGGGCTGAAAGTGGTTTGTTAATGGATTTTAATTTAATGAGATAATGGGAAACAAAGGGTAATGGGCTGCTTAAAATCAGGATAAGATCACTTAAAGTATTCAAAAGTAGTTTTAATGGAAAACTTTCTGATTTTAAAAGGAGAAAAGGGTCCATTCAGCACTAGAAGAGTATAGGACAGCCCTGTATAAATAGAGGGGAATGGGGACTGATTTAGGGGACTCGGACTTTTAAAGAAAAAAAAAAGGGCAGATTTAAAAAAAAAACAGAAAGGAAAGAGAGGAAGAGAACAGAAAAAGAAATAGAAAAGAGAACATTCACACACACACACACAACCTGAAACAGATACAAAAGCAGAAACAAAAATCAGAAACAGGAATCTAAAACAAATAGAGGAAAGAAGCTGAAATCTGAAATGTTATTTTTCTAGAATCTATCCGTTGTTTGTTTGTGGATAGTGTTCGGTTTAAATTCGAAATTTTCTCTCAAGTTTCTATCACTGTACATCTGGGTTAACGGGTCTTGTTCGGACTTGCTGTGTTACTGGTACATTCTGCCGGTATTTTGCTGCTGCTATTATCGCTGAAATTTACTCCTTTTACCTTCATTTCCAGGTACATATTCTTAAAACTCATGTTGTGAAGAGCTTCAACATGACAAAATGAAGCTTGAATTGTAATTCTGTCTTCTATTCGCTCAAGTTCATTAGTTTAAATTTCAGCTTTGTTTCGTGTTGGTTTAATAGTAGTATATTTTGACGTAACGGCTGTAAATTAAATGACATTTCTTGAAGTTGCTCGAAATGTTGTAATAAGGTTAATTTCTAAATTTTCATTAGCGGAAGATATAATTAAATTGTCAAGGTAGGGAATATGGCATGAATGTTGGCCATTATTTAATTTTTTGTTGTTAGCTAAGTAAGGAGTAATGTAGAAGTATCAAGAAAACTACACTAGTAATATCTATTGTTAAATAAGGTAAAAATGGTGTTGGTATTATTTTCATGTATAAGATAGCAGGTATCTATAGAACCATTAGTGGATGGTAAGTTGAGTTGTTATGGCTCATTATGATGTTAAAATGCTATGAATGTTTCAAGACATACAAATATGTTGCATGTAAGGCAATGTTGTTAATCAATTTGTATAATAATTCCCTCTCTTATCAATTTGATGCCTATTTACCATCCTAAATAAATAATTAGGCCTATTAGATTAAAAGCAAGTATATGAGAATAAGATGAGATATACAAATTACAACACTTTACATCAATGACAATTAGAAATAGGACTTGCACTAAATAGAAGTAATAAAAGTTCTTGAAAAATATTCTTCCCTTTATAAATCGTTTTTAATTTCATATACAATTCATTATTGGGCATATAGATATATATGTTGTATTTGCCGAAAATAGTGTTAATCATATTTTTACGCTTTTCTTTGAATTTAAATAGTCTGGCTGAATATAATTTATATCCGGAAATTATAATCGACGGGCAACATTTAATAAATTGCAAGTTCTTTTTTCAAGAATTCAAGGGTATCTTAAATGGAGATTTCTCATGATATAATAAACAATCTGGGGAAAAAGGCCATAATACTATTAACAAAGATTTTGTGCAATCAGGGATGTGTTCGCGCACCCTGATTATATTAAAAAAAAAAAAGCAAATTCGGATTATGCGTACGCGCAATTTCGAGCGAATATTTTAATAAAAATGATTTCTCCGCGGATGTCAAAATAATTTCATATAACCCGAGGTGTGCAGTTCATTATCTAAATAAAAAGGGTGATGATGTTCCTGATTTTATTTTAAATTTCGAACATATATTTTTTATAAAATCTATAACATGGACAATTTTATTGTGTACACGTACGCGTGGCACGATCCCCGGTAATTATAAAAAGTATATAATACGAATATACGTACGCGTAATTCGTCCATATAATTGTAAACAATAAGTAAAAGCGGTAGTAAAATCATGCAATAAAAACGTATTTAGTAAAATCAAGATAATTAAGCCAATAATAAAAACAGTTAAGCAACCGTGCTAGAACCACGGAATTCGGAAATGCCTAACACCTTCTTCCGAATTAACAGAATTCCTTATTCAGGATTTCTGGTTCGCGGAATAATAAACAGAGTCATATTCTCCTCGATTCAGGGATTAAAATTGGTGACTTGGGACGCCTTAAAATTCCCAGGTGGCGACTCTGAAATAATTAAATAAATCCCATTTCGACTGTCCTTCAATTGAAGAAAACTCCCCACGCGCCCCGCGGGCGCGGTAAAAAGGAGGTGTGACATTACCTCGCACTCAGCGCAAGTTCGACTCAATTTGGGTAATAGTGGATCGACTCACCACATCAGCTCACTTCTTGCTAGTCAAGTCCACGGATACTGCAGAACAATATACTCAATTATATATCAAGGAAATAGTAAGGCTTCATGGCACTCCACTTTCTATTATCTCAGATCGAGGGGCCCAGTTCACAGCTAATTTTTGGAAGAAATTTCAGTAAGGTTTGGGTACTTAGGTGAATCTCAGCACGGCTTTCCATCCACAGACTGATGGTCAAGCGGATCGGACTATTCAGACGCTTGAAGATATGTTACGGGCTTGTGTCTTGGATTTCAAAGGTAATTGGGATGATCACTTGCCACTTATAGAATTTGCTTACAATAGCAGCTTTCATGTTAGCATTCAGATGGCCCCATTTGGGGCATTGTACGGGAGGAGATGTAGGTCTCCGATTGGATGGTTCGAAGTGGGTGAAGCAGAATTGTTAGGGCCAGATCTCATGCACCAGGCTATGGAAAAAGTTAAAATCATTCAGGAAAGGCTGAAAGCTGCTCAGAGTCGCCAGAAATCTTATGCGGACATTCGTCGAAGAAAATTGGAATTCCAAGTAGATGATTGGGTGTTCTTGAGGGTATCTCCTATGAAGGGAGTCATGCGATTTGGGAATAAAGGGAAGTTGAGTCCTAGATATGTCGGGCCGTATCGGGTCACTCAAAGGATAGGATAGGTGGCCTATAGACTGGAATTGCCCCCTGAAATGTCATTAGTGCACCCGGTGTTCCATGTGTCTAAGTTAAAGAAAGTGGTTAGAGACCCATCCACCATCGTGCCAATCGAGGCTATCGAGGTCAACGAAGAGTTATCATATGAAGAAATTCTGGTTGTTATTCTTGATAAGCAAGTCCACAAATTGAGAAACAAGGAAGTTGCTTCAGTTAAAGTGTTATGGCAAAGTCAACAAGTCGAGGAAGACACGTGGGAAGCGGAAAGTGAAATGAAAGAAAAATATCCCCATATGTTTGAACAAGTCTAGTAGTGATCGTGCGAACTCTTATCTCTAAGAAAACTGATGTTGTGTTCAATTTGGTGCAAAGACACCCCATATTTCCCCTAAATGCTTTACTCTTGTAACTCCTCAAGTTGTGCAAGAATTGTATGTGTTGTGATTATTTGAGTCATGCGCAAACCTTTTTTGGTAAATGAAAATTTTGTAAAAACTCATGTGATAAGTGAATGATTAAAGGTAGTGTAGATCGGTAATGATTAATTGAAATGTGTATAGTGTATTGAAGTGGTTGAACTGTATGAGACTCATTGAAGTGACCAAATTATATACAGGTGTTGAGGTAATGATTTGTATACCAGTTGTAGGGACAATAGGAATAATGTAATGGTGCTTGGAAATTATGTTTCACGAGCTCTCTGACAGGTAGATAAGTCTAATTACAAAGGAAACTCTGGCAAAATATTTCAAAAAAAAAATTGGGAGTTTGCATATCATGTTTTCAAAACCAACCAATTTCCAAAATCCTCATTCAAGGACGAATGATTTTAAGTGGGGGAGGATGTAAGGCCCCATGAAAACTAGTACTCAAAACCTGATAGCTCATGGTGCCAAGTCCCGAATATGTGTTAGGAATGTGTAAAATTCTTCGCGGCGAGCTTGCTCGCCGCAGTTCGGATCTTTTGTACTGATCTATGCTATAAAAAGTCAAGAAATACTGTTTTCCAGAAAATGCGATTCTGTGGTCGAGAATGCGGTCGCATATCAGGTATGCGGACCGCATAATCGCCGTAAAGTGAGTCAGTGTGTTGGTCGAATTTGAGGTTAAATATGAATTGCATAACCGATATGCGGACCGCATAGTCGTCGCATATTTCCCTTGGGATTTTTTGAGGGGCAGTTCTACGGTGCATTATGCGACCGCATAATGAGTATGCGGACCATGTTTCTACCGCATACCCAGGCAGTGTGTTCAGATGTTGGGAGCACTTTTGCGGTCCATTCTGTGGACCGCATTTCCACTCTGCGATCGCAGACCTGACTCGGGGCTCCAATTTTCTAAATTTAAAACCCGACCCCTTCTTCAATAAAACACCCCAACCCCTTATTTTAACATATTTTCTAAACAAAACTAGAGAGAGGGAAGAGAGAATTCTTGAGAGATAAAGTGCTACCTTCATCAATTTGATTCTTCAAAGTCACTCGGGCCGGGGAATTTCAAGTAATTGTCTTCATCTCCGTTCTTGCAGGTAAAATCCCCAACCCTTTTTCATTATTTTTAGATTTAAACAAAAAGGGGGATTCTCATGCGTTAATCCTTGAAAATGGAAGTTGAGATACACATGCATGTCCTTTAAAACCTAGAATCTAGTAAGAGGAATTGGGTAGAACTAAAGATTTGCAAAAGAGGGGTTGGAAACCTAAGTAAGTTCGGGCTGAGTTTGTGAACTTCAATTCTAAGTTATATGTGTTAACTTGTGAAGTAGATTGACGGTACTAGGCTGTTGGTGAATTGAAAGTAGAAGTTAAAAAGGGAATTCGACTCCAAGTATGTATGATTAACTTTAACCTTTGTAAAGTCACCTTGTTGGTGTACGAGTAATTGGTATGTGTTACTTATGTGGACTATTTGTGAAATTCTTGTGATTAATGTGCCTTGAACGTTTTTGGTTAAGTTTTCCATTATAGTGGTGTGAGTAAAATGGCAATAACACAAGTGCGTGTGGGTATGAATGTGTTACGTGGTAAGAGCTGTGGAACAAATGATGGAAAGAAATCGCAATTGATACAATTGAAACAACTGTGGAAATATCATACGTGACTTGTTGTGGGCAATTATTGTTGTGACTTGAATTGTGTACGGGTTATTGTATATGTTAGAATTGGTATTGATGTTTATGAACACTCTTTGTGAATTGTTGTTGTTGTTGTTGTTGTGTAAAATATGATTGTCCGGTGGGATCGGGTTGCGCGCCGCAACACGAAGTAATAAGGTGTGGGTTGTGGTGATAAGGGTGGCCGAGGTAATAAGGGTGGAAAATTGATCGAAATCACTATTGAAATGAAAATATGTGAAAGTTGTGAAATCATTGATGTGATGAAATAATGTTGAAAGGGGAAAGAGAGAGATTGTGGAACTTGTTTGGCTTTGGTTGTTCTTTTCATGTGCATTTTTGATTGTTGATTCTATTACTGTTCGTTATCTGTGTGTTCCTTGATTTTACTTATGATTGTAGGTGGTTCTATAGCAGGTACTCCAGCCCACCGACAGTAGCACTCCTCCACTTCCCGTCACCTGAATTGGTGAGCCCCTTTCCTCTCGGGGCCCTGTGCGGCTCATACCGCTTTTCTTCCGGAGTTTTATTCTGGCATTTGTGTAAGGTATAGCCGGATCCTTGTTACCGGCAAGTATTGTATCACCCTTTTGTATCCTTAGAGGCTCCGTAGACAGGAAATGTGGGTTATGTACTTATGTATTTTGGGCAGTATAACTTGTAAACCATGCTAAGTAACTATGTATGTTATGTAAATCTCGTAAGAATGTGTTTAAATTTATAAATGGCTATTTCACTTGGTTAATGGGTAATGGAAACGCAGGGTATCACGTGGAATAGGAAAGACACCCAGGTCCGCTTGGCTAGGGGCTACCCGGTTGAGCGCCGGTCGCGTCCCTCGGTGTTTGGGGTGTGATAGTACCGGTCGGGTGCCACTTGTCCACATGGATCAATGTGAACCTCATGATAAGGTTGATACCCAAGTTTCGGGACAACACCAGTACCTCCGGAAAGGCCTAGGGAAGATAACGTTCCCCCGATTCCTCCTCTGATTGCTCCTGATTAGGATTTAGACATGAGAAGTGATGTGTAGTTGTTGATTCTATTAGTGGCCTCACAGAGCTATCGTCAGGCTCCTGGGGCAAGTGTCTGGTAATTCTTCTCCAGTTATTTCGTCATACGCTTCGGTTTTCAATAGTGTATAGTCATTGTCTAATATAATAAGAAAATGAGCATGAGGTAAACCTCGTTTCTGAAACTCAATAGTGTAATAAAAGAAACAACTTTTCCGAAGATAATTCTTTTCAGTATATCCGTCTTCAGCTCTTTTATTTTGGCCTTAAATGTGCGACTAATCATATCAGGTCTATTTTGTGCCTCATCGCTTGGTGCTAAATGTTCCTCAATTTTCGGTCAAGTTGGGTTACATGTCATCATTATAAATAGATTAGGTTTTCCAAAATACTGTACTAACAAAATAGAGTCCATAAAAAGTTGACGCGTATTTCTAGGAGCTCATATAAATGAATTTTAGTAGATTTGTTTGTTTTCCAACATTAGAAGCATCTCGTTCACCATGTCTTAAAAGGTCAAGAAGTCCTTTTAACATATTTATTCTGAACAAATCTTGACTGGAGAAAACAAAATCCAATCTTTGAGTCTCTAATTTTATGTATTCATCAACTGAATACTGTTGAAATAATCACCTTATATGTAGAAGTTCATCTTCATCGGCATTTCTCATCTGGAGCTTATAACTATAGTATTCACGAACTGAAATGGTATCTCTCTTTCATTTCCCTTTTTGCATAGCTTGATCTTCCATATCAAGATATCCATCAATAGAGGTGAATTTTTTTTATATTTGGTAACTGTTACAAATCAGACAAAGCATGATTTCTAGGCATATTTTCTGTCCCGTAAAACTTTCTAATACCACAATGCCACCCACTTTGGCCATATGGAAATAGTAAGGGATACTGTACAAGGTCGTAGCACCCAAAATAGTAGTTCACTCTCTGCATTTCGTTGTTGTAAGTATAAATCTGAACATGCGGTACATGAAAAACACCAATATCATTTTTGTCAACCCATATTGCTGCAATCTCAGTAGTACTGGGCAAGTTAAATACTAGCTGATCCAATCCAGAGTCACATTTGAGTGCAATATGATAGTTCTGTAAGTTCAAAATCTCAAATAAAGTTCGTAAAATATAGAATATGGATTCTCTTTTAGTGTGTGTATGAGATGACCCAAAAGGTCATCACTTGTTTTTAAATTGAATTCTGCATTCCGAGGCCTTAAAAATCTCTTTTAACATCACCTCAATTTGCGTGAACAGTCCGGGTGCATAGCCGGAAAGCTTATATGTGAAAATCTGTGAAAAATGATAAATTTTGACTATAAAATGAATTAATTTGACTTCGGTCAACGTTTTGGATAAACGGACCCGAACCCGTGATTTGACGGTCCTGGAGGGTCCGTAGGAAAATATGGGACTTGTGCGTATGCTCGGAATCAAATTCCGAGGTCCCAAGCTCGAGAAATGAATTTTTAAAGAAAATTATTTTTTGAAATTGTTTAAAGGATTTGGAAATGAATTTTGATTAGAACATGTTGGTATCGGGCCCGTATTTTGGTTCCGACACTCGGTACAGGTCTTATATATGATTTAAGATAATTCTGTGAAGTTTGGTAAGAAACGGAATCCGTTTGACGTGATTCGGACCGTAAATGCAAAATTTGATGTTTTAAGAACTTTTGAAATATTTCATTGATTTTGAGGTTTAATTCGTTGTTTAAGGGGTTAATTTGGCGATTTAATCGTATGGATAAGTTCATATGATGTTTTTGAGTTAGTACGTATGTTTGGTTTGGAGCCCCGAGGGCTCGGGTGTATTTCGGATGTGTTTCGGAAGGTTTTTGAACTCATAAAAGTTGCAGGTTTTTGCTGTTCAGTGCCTAGGGATTTTTCTCTTCGCGTTCGTGTGGGCAGACTCGCGAACACATAAGGCAAATCTCCCAGGTGCTAGATTTCTTTGCTGGTGATGCGAACGCGAGGCTAAGAGGGATATCCTTCGCGAACGCGACCCAGTATACGCGAACGCGATGGCTTATGAGCCTGGTCAGGGGAGGGGTATTATACCTACGCGAACGCGACCACCTGGACGCGAACGCGAAGGCTCGAGGAGTTAGTTCTCTGCGAACACGAAGGTCTCTCAGGCCTAGCTCATCGCGAACGCATAGAGCAAATTCGCCTAGTTATTTTAAGTTCCAAAAACAAAATGTATTACGGGAATTTCACCATTTTTCATAAACTTCATCTTCTCCACACCTCTTGGGCAATTTTTGAAGAGGAACTTCACCATAGCTTCATAGGTATGTAATCCTAAGCTTGTTTTCTTCTATTTTTATCAACACCCACTAGATTTCTATGCTTAAAACATGAGATTAAGGGTAGAAAATTAGGGATTTGGGTAAAGTTAGGTTTTTTTGATTATTTGGGAATTTGACCTCCTTTTGGGGTCGGATTTCAAAACAAAATATATATTCAGGATCATGGGTGAATGGGTGACCGGAATTTGGTCCGAACCTCATGTTTTGACCAAGCGGGCCCGGGGTCAATTTTTGACGTTTTGGGAAGAATGGTGGGAAAGCTATAATTAAGCATTGGAATTGGATTGTTTAGAGTTTATTGATGTTATTAAGTTGATTATGTCTAGATACAATTGATTTGGAGTCAAATTCAAAAGCAAAGGCGGTGTTTGAGGCTTGAGTTGGCCGTGGAAGTTCGAGGTAAGTATTCGGTCTAACCTTAGCTTGAGGGATTAAGAGTTGTGTCCTATTTTCTATTTGCTTCTTGTTGAGTACGACGTATAGGAATGGTGACGAGTATCTATACATTGGTGTTGAGCATGACCGTGAGTCTTAAATTGCAATTTATTTTGTGTTCTTAAATAGTACTACGGATGCTTTAAATGATGATTCTCGATATTGAGCAATGATTAAGTTTGTTTTCGTGGAAATTACTTATGATTGAGTATTGGTGTTAGCTGAGATGAGTAGTAGTTGAGTTAAGATTGGTTATAGCTGTTTCTCCCTTGCCGGGACATATTTACTTTTACTGTCGAATCCCTTGCCGGGATAGTGTAGCTTATTGTTGATCCCTTGCTAGGACTCTTGGTATGGTTGTTGCTAAAGGTATATAAATGTTATGTTGGATCGGGTTGCACGCCGCAACAATACTATATATGGAGCGGGTTGCATGCCGTAACACTGTTATATTGGATCGGGTTGCACGCCGCAAAAATGTTATATTGGATCGGGTTGCATGCCGCAATAATGTTAAATGATAAGGATCGGGTTGCGCGCTGCAACAGTGTTATTACTTTTTTGTTGTAAATCATGAATTGTTCTCTCATATTTCTCTTAAGTTTCTGCTGGATTCAATATTTTCCCCGTAACATGTACCCCTCCCATGTTAATTGTTTATTCCTGTTTATTTTCTGTTGTATATTATATAACTGCATAGGTTTATCTGGAGTCTGGTCCTAGCCTCGTCACTACCTCACCGGGGTTAGGCCAGGCACTTACCAGCACATGGGATCGGTTGTGCTGATGGTACACTCTGCACTATGTGCAGATTCCGGAGCAGTTTTTGGACAATAGCACTTGGAGAACCTGCCTTCAGTCCAGCTAGAGGTCCCGAGGTAGTCCTGCAGGCGTCCGCAGGCCCGACGTTCTCTTCTACTTTATTATGTACTCTATTTCCATTAGATTTCGAGACAGATTGTATTTCTTTCAGACATTTGTTGTAGTAATCTTAGTCCGTCCGTGATATTGTGACACCGGATTCCTGTTAGAGATGTGTGTTGTCATTATCGTACTGGTCTTGGTTATTATATTAGATTAAGCCTTCCGCTTAATTTCATTTATCGTTAATATCTAAATGTTGGATACCTGTTAATTCAGATTGTTAAAAAGGGTTAAAAATGAAAGAGTTAGAAATTTTCTATGTTTAGTGGCTTGCCTAGCTTCTATGAGTAGGCACCATCACGACTCCTGAGGGTGGGAAATTCAGGTCGTGACAAGTTGGTATCAGAGCTCTAGGTTACATAGGTCTCACAATTCACGGACAAGCTTAGTAGAGTATGAAGGTTCGGTACAGAGACGTCTGTATTTATCCCTAGAGGCTACAGAGTTAGGAAACATTCCAAATTTATTCTTTCCTGTCGTGCGGATTGGGTCTCAATGCTAATTGAAATTCTACTCTATTTTTTCATAGATGGCGAGAACATGCGCTTCCTCATCTACTGACCAGCAGCCCGAGCCCCTAGCAGTAGCTCCCACGAGGGGCAGAGGGCGAGGTCGAGGCCGTACTAGAGGTTGAGGTAGGGGCAGAGCTCAGCCCAGGGCAGCAACACCAGTAGCGTAGCCTCAGGTTGACTTTGATGATGAGGTTCTGGCCCCAGCAGTTCTGGTGGGCCCAGCTCAGGTCCTAGAGGGGTTTATTGCTACCCCAGTACTTCAGGATGCTCTGGTCCATCTAGTGGGCCTTATGGAGAGTGTCACCCGGGCAGGCTTGCTTCCTGTAGCACCAGTTATCTCTCAGGCTGGATGAGGAGCCCAGACTCTTGCTACTCGCACCCCGGAGCAGGTAGCTCCCCAGTTTCAGACTCTAGCAGTTCAGCCAGTTGGAGTAGTTCAACTGGGTGTGGTAGCTCAGACCGGTGATGGAGCAGCTATGTCTGTCGATGCCTTATGGAGGTTGGATAGTTTCACCAAGCTCTTTACTACTACTTTCAGTGGTGCATCTACTAAGGATCCCCAGGATTATCTAGACAGTTGTTATGAGGTTCTCAGGAACATGGGGATAGTTGAGACCAATGGGGTCGATTTTGCTACTTTTCGCTTGTCCAGATCCGCCAAGATTTGGTGGAGGGATTTCTGTTTCGCTAGACCAGCCGGATCGCCAGCTTTGACTTGGGAGCAGTTTACTCAACTATTTCTGGAGAAGTTTCTCCCCATCACTCAGAGAGAGGCCTATCGGAGGTAGTTTGAGCGTCTCCAGCAGGGTTCCATGACTGTTACCCAGTATGAGACCAAATTCATCGACTTGGCTCGTCATGCTCTTGTCATACTTCCCATTGAGCGAGAAAGTGGGTGAGAAGGTTTATTGATGGACTTATTCAGCCGATTCCTCTTGAGATGGCTAGGGAGACTGGGAGTGAGATTACTTTCCAGGAGGCGGCCAATGTGGCCAAGAGAGTGGAGATGGTTCTATCGCAGGAAAGTGGTCATGGGTCAGACAAAAGGCCCTGTAATTCAAGCAGATTTAGTGGTGCCTCGTCTGGAGGCAGGGATTCATATGGTAGAGGCCATCATCCTAGGCCCTTTCAGTCAGCACTTCAGGTTTCTCACGGTGCTTCAGATAGCCGTTGTTCTCACATACAGTATTTTGATCTGCAACCCTACAGTGCACCACTAGCTCCTATCAGTGCACTGCCGCTCCAGAGTTTTTGGGGTGGTCATTCAGGTCGCTAGGGTCAGTCTCAATTTCCTCAACTACAGCACTCATGTGGATGTTTTGAGTGTGGTGAGTATGGTCATATTAGGAGGGCTTTTCCGAGATTGGTGGGTACTCAGTCGCAGCAGCAGAGTTCCCGTGCTATGGTTCAGGCACCAGGTGTTCCACAAACCGCCCAGCCAGCTAGAGGTGGGGGTAGAGGTGCTAGAGGTGGAGGTATATGTGCTAGAGGTGGAGCTCCGGCCGCTAGAGGTGGAGGTCAGCCAGCTACAGGCCGTCCTAGAGAGGTAGTCCAGGGTGATGGGGCCCAGCCCCGATGTTATGCTCTTCCATCCAGGCTTGAGGCTGAGGCTTTCGATGCAGTTATCACAGGTATTGTTCTGGTTTGTGGCAGAGATGCTTCCGTTTTATTTGATTCAGGGTCTACGTACTCCTATGTGTCATCTTATTTCGCATCGTATCTGGTCATGCCAAGTTATTCCTTGAGTGCCCCTGTATATGTGTCTACACCGGTAGGTGACTCTATTGTGGTAGATCGAGTCCATAGTTCTTGTATAGTTGTGATTGGAGGTCTTGTGACTCGTGTAGATTTGCTTTTTTTGGACATGGTCGATTTTGATGTCATATTAGGAATGGACTGGTTATCACCTTACCATGCTATCTTGGACTATCATTCCAAGACTATGACCTTAGCCTTACCAGGTTTACCTCGTTTAGAGTGGAGAGGGACTCCTGGTCATTCTACCCGTAGTGTTATTTCTTATGTGAAGGCTTGGCATATGGTCGAGAAGAGGTGTTTGGCCTATTTGGCATATATTCGTGATTCTAGTGCTGAGGTTCCTTCTATTGATTCTATGCCCATTGTTCGTGAGTTTCCTGAGGTTTTCCCTTCAAACCTGCTAGGTATGCCACCCGACAGGGATATTGACTTTTGCATTGATTTGGCTCCGGGCACTCAGCCCATTTCTATCTCGTTATATTGTATGGCCCCGCCCGAGTTGAAATAGTTGAAAGAGCAATTGCAAGACTTGCTTGAGAAGGGTTTTATTAGGATGAGTGTTTTGCCTTGGGGTGCGCTAGTATTATTTGGTAAGAAGAAGGACGGATCAATGAGAATATGTATTGATTACCGGCAGTTAAACAAGGTTACGATCAAGAATAAGTATCCATTGACGAGGATTGATGATTTGTTTGATCAGCTTCAGGGTGCTAAGGTATTTTTGAAGATTGACTTTAGATCTGGCTACCATCAGTTGAGGATTAGGGCATCCGATGTCCCTAAGACAACTTTTCGCACTCGATACGGGCACTATGAGTTCTTGGTGATGTCATTCGAGTTGAAAAATGCCCCATCAACTTTTATAGATTTGATGAACCGAGTGTTCAGGCCTTAGTTGGATTCGTTCGTGATAGTCTTCATTGATGATATTTTGATATATTCCCACAGTCGGGAGGAGCACGAGCATCATCTTAGAGCGGTTCTTCATACCTTGAGGGATAGTCAATTATATGCTAAGTTCTCGAAGTGTGAGTTCTGGTTGAGTTCAGTTGCATTCTTGGGTCATGTTGTATCAGCAGAGGGTATTCAGGTTGATCCGAAGAAGATTGAGGCAGTCAAGAACTGGCCTAGACCAGCATCAGCTACAGAGATTCGGAGTTTCTTGGGATTGGCAGGCTACTATCGTCGGTTCGTGGAAGGGTTCTCATCTATCACAGCCCCGATGACCAGGTTGACCCAGAAGGGTGCCCAGTTCAGATGGTTGAACGAGTGTGAGGCGAGCTTTCAGAAGCTCAAGACAGCTCTGACTACGACACCTGTGTTGGTTTTGCCCACAAGTTTAGGGCCTTATATAGTTTATTGTGATACATCTCGTATTGGACTTGGTGCAATGTTGATGCAGGATGGTAAGGTCATTGTCTATGCTTCGCAGCAGTTGAAGATTCATGAGAAGAACTACTTGGTTCATGATTTGGAGTTGGCAGCCATTGTTCACGCATTGAAGATTTGGACGCATTATCTGTATGGCGTGGCATGTGAGGTATTCACGGATCACAAGAGTCTTCAGTATTTGTTCAAGCAAAAGGAGTTGAATCTTATATCATCCAGGAAAGGCCAATGTGGTGGCCGATGCTTTGATTAGGAAGTCAGCCAGTATGGGTAGTCTTGCTTATATTCCGGTCAGTGAGAGACCGTTTGCTTTGGATATTTAGACTTTGGCCAATCAGTTCGTGAGGTTGGATATTTCTAAGCCCAGCCATGTGTTAGCGTGCACAATCGCTCGTTCTTCATTATTGGAGCATATCCGTGATCGGTAGTATGATGATCCCCATTTGTGTGTCCTTAGAGATACGGTGTAGCACAAAGGTGCCAAGCAGGTTACCTTAGGTGATGATGGAGTTTTGAGATTGCAGGGTCGAGTTTGTGTGCCTAATGTGGATGGACTCTAAGAGTTGATTTTAGAGGAGGCCCATAGCTCCCGGTACTCTATTCATCCGGTGCCATGAAGATGTATCAGGATTTGTGGCAGCGTTATTGGTTGCGAAGAATAAAGAAGGATATCATTGCATATGTGGCTCGGTGTTTGAATTGTCAGCAGGTTAAGTACGAGCATCAGAGGCCCGGTGGTTCATTTCAGAGGATTGAGCTTCCCGAGTGGAAGTGGGAGCAGATCACTATGGATTTCATTGTTGGACTCCCGCAGACTCGGAGGAAGTTCGACGCAATATGGGTCATTGTTGATAGGCTGACCAAGTCAGCGTATTTCATTCCTATGGCAGTCTCCTATTCTTCTGAGAGGTTAGCTGAGATCTATATTCGGGAGATTGTTCGCCTTCATGGTGTGCCCGTGTCTATCATTTCGGACCGAGGTACGAAGTTTACCTCATGCTTCTAGAGAGTAGTTCAACAAGAGTTGGGCACGCGGGTTGAGTTAAGAACAACATTTCATCCTCAGACGGACGGGCAGTCCGAACGAACCATTCAGATTTTGGTGGATATGCTCTGAGCTTGTGTCATTGACTTTGGAGGCTCGTGGGATCAGTTTTTGTATTTAGCAGAGTTTGCCTACAACAACAGCTACCTGTCGAGTATTTAGATGGCTCCTTATGAAGCTTTATATGGTATGCGATGTCAGTCTACGATTGGATGGTTTGAGCCGAGAGAGGCTCCGTTGTTGGGTACAGATCTGGTTCAGGATGCCTTGGACAAGGTCAGGATCATTCAGGATAGGCTTCGTACAGCTCAGTCCAGGCAAAAGAGTTATGCCGGCCGCAAGGTTTGTGATTTAGCATTTATGGTCGGTGAGCGAGTTTTGCTTCGGGTGTCGCCTATGAAGGGCGTGATGAGATTTGGGAAGAAGGGCAAGCTTAGCCCTAGGTTCATTAGCCCGTTTGAGATCCTTGATCGAGTAGGAGAGGTGGCTTACAGACTTGCATTGCCGCTGAGCTTATCATCCGTGCATCCAGTGTTTCATGTGTCCATACTTCGGAAATATCACGGTGATCCATCCCACGTGTTAGATTTCAGCACTGTCCAGTTGGACAAGGACTTGTCTTATGAGGAGGAGCCGGTAGTTATTCTAGACCGACAGCTTCGTCAGCTGAGATCGAAGAGTTTTCCTTCTGTTTGTGTTTGGTGGAGAGGTCAGCATGCTAAGTCATCGACCTAGGAGTCCAAGTCCGATATGCGGAGCCATTATCCCCATCTTTTTTCTGACTCAGGTACTTCCTTATTCTGTCCGTTCGAGGACGAACGATTGTTTTAGAGGTGAAGGTCATCACTTGTTTTTAAATTTAATTCTGCATTCCGAGGCCTTAAAAACCTCTTTTAGCATAACCTCGATTTGCATGCGCAGTCCGGGCGCGTAGCCGGAAAGCTTATATGTGAAAATCTGTGAAAAATGATAAATTTTGACTATAAAATGAATTAATTTGACTTCGGTCAATGTTTTAGGTAAACGGACCCGGACCCGTGATTTGAATATGGGACTTGGGCGTATGCTCGGAATCGAATTCCGAGGTCCCCAAGCTCGAGAAATGAATTTTTAAAGAAAATTATTTTCTGAAATTGTTTAAAGGATTTGGAAATGAATTTTGATTAGAACATGTTGGTATCGGGCCCGTATTTTGATTTCAACGCCCAGTACATGTCTTATATGTGATTTAAGATAATTCTGTGAAGTTTGGTAAGAAACGGAATCCGTTTGACGTGATTCGGACCTTAAATGCAAAATTTGATGTTTTAAGAAGTTTTGAAATATTTCATTGATTTTGAGGTTTAATCGTCGTTTAAGGGGTTAATTTGGCGATTTGATTGCACGGATAAGTTCATATGATGTTTTTGAGTTAGTACGTATGTTTGGTTTGGAACCCCGAGGGCTCAAGTCTGTTTCGGATGTGTTTCGGAAGGTTTTTGAACTCATAAAAGTTACAAGTTTTTGTTGTTCAGTGTCTAGGGATTTTTCTCTTCGCGTTCGCGTGGGCACACTTGCGAACGTGTAAGGCAAATCTCCCAGGTTCCAAATTTCTTCTTCGCGAACGCGAAGCTGGTGACGCGAACGCGAGGCTAAGGGGAGATACCCTTCGTGAACGCGACCTAGCATACGCGAACGCGATGGCTTATGAGCCTGGCCAGTGGGGGTATTATACCTACACGAACGCGACCACCTGGACATGAACGCGAAGGTCTCTCAATCCTAGCTCATCGCGAATGCATAGAGCAAATTCGCCTAGTTATTTTATGTTCCAAAAACAGAATGTATTAGGGGAATTCCACCATTTTTCATAAACTTCATCTTCTCCACACCTCGTGGGCGATTTTTGAAGAGGAGCTTCACCATAGCTTCATAGGTATGTAATCTTAAGCTTGTTTTCTTCTATTTTTATCAACACCCACTAGATTTCTAGGCCTAAAACATGAGATTAAGGGTAGAAAATTAGGGATTTGGGTAGCGTTAGGGCTTTTTGATTATTTGGGAATTTAACCTCATTTTGGGGTCGGATTTCAAAACAAAATATATATGGTTGAATGGGTGATCGGAATTTGGTCAGAACCTCGTGTTTTGACCAAGCAGGCCCGGGGTCAATTTTTGACTTTTTGGGAAGAATGATGGGAAAGCTATAATTAAGCATTGGATTTGGATTGTTTAGCGTTTATTGATGTTATTAAGTTGATTATGTCTAGATACAATTGATTTGGAGTCAAATTCAAAAGGAAAGGCGGTGTTTGAGGCTTGAGTTGGCCGTGGAAGTTCGAGGTAAGGGTTCGGTCTAAACTTAGCTTGAGGGATTTGGAGTTGTGTCCTATTTGCTATTTGCTTCTTGTTGAGTACGACATATAGGAATGGTGACGAGTATCTATATGTTGGTGTAGAGCATGACCGTTAGTCTTAAATTGCAATTTATTTTGTGTTCTTAAATAGTACTACAGATGCTTTAAGTTTGTTTATTCCTGTTTATTTTCTGTTGTATATTATATAACTGCACAGGTTTATCTGGAGTCTGGTCCTAGCCTCGTCACTACCTCGCCGGAGTTGGGCCAGGCATTTACCAGCACATGAGGTCGGTTGTGCTGATGCTACACTCTGCACTATGTGCAGATTCCGGAGCAGTTTTTGGACAGTAGCACTTGGGGAGCCTGCCTTCAATCTAGCCAGAGATCCTAAGGTAGTCCTGCAGGCGTCCGCATGCCCGGCGTTCTCTTCTACTTTATTATGTACTATGTTTTCATTATATTTTGAGACAGATTGTATTTCTTTCAAACATTTGTTGTAGTAATCTTAGTTCGTCCGTGATATTGTGACACCGGATTTCGGGTAGAGATGTGTGTTGTCATTATCGTACTGGTCTTGGTTATTATATTAGATTAAGTCTTCCGCTTGATTTCATTTATCGTTAATATCTAAATGTTGGATACCTGTTAATTCAGATTGTTAAAAAGGGTTAAAAATGAAAGAGTTAGAAATTTTCTATGTTTAGTGGCTTGCCTAGCTTCTACGAGTAGGCACTATCACGACTCCCGAGGGTGAGAAATTCCGGGTCGTGATAGTCTATCAGTTCCCTCACTATAAAATATCAATTCATCTATTTTATCAGAGCAAGCCATTCTATTTGCAACATCATTATCATTATTATAAAAGTACAACTGTAAAATTCTGGGTCTTCTCTCTATAGGATATAAATCATCTATAAAGTAATACATTTGACCTTGAACTTTGAATGTATATATACCACGATTTCTTATGGCTAAATCTTTATCGGAACTGACACCAAGTGAGGTAAAAGTGAACATATTATTATACGTTCTAATATATGTCTGGAAGTGATTGGATTTTGTATAAGATCCTTGGTATAAATCTCTCAGTGTAGGTGACATTCGATGATAAGTCAGCTTAATTGTACCATTAGCACAACGAAATCTGGGTGATTCATATTAAAAAAAAATTGCCGAGCAGAATTCACAGTTTTGCACTTTTTTTAACAACACATAGTCAGAGCGTAATCAGATAATATTAGGCATATTTCACTTTTTTTGATAACCAATATTGGTCACATTTCTCTTATTCTTTGCGTGACCTGCATACGGAAAACAGACTTAAGGAATGAAAAAAATAATGGAACAGCGAAAACGATGTGTTATGTTCATGCTAACCGTCAGCCCAAATCATCTCAAAGGATGTAGCACCTGAGTCATTTGAGGTGCTTGATGTAGAACATGGTGCAACGCATATAGATTAAATACTTGAGCATGACATATGTAAAAACGTCAATGATCTAGGATGACGGGATTACCTTTTTCAAAACATGAAAAGCGTAAACCACATTTTTCTCCTCGTGAAGCACATCAGGTGGCGTAAAAACTTCACATTCAGTGACTCCCCCAGGAAAAAATTATTAATAAACATAAGGATCACATGGGCATAAGCGAATTTGCACACTCATATATATATATATATATATATATATAGAAAAAGGAAAATGTAAAGGAGAATTTAATATTCTAACATATTTTTGACATAGAACAAGAGGCTCCAATAACGAACTTACCTTGTATTACAGATGCTAGTTCAACAAGATTGACAGATGTTTTACTTGCGAGAAGATGATTAGTTGTTGTCTCTCTTTTTTAAGGCGTCGTTGCAATAGAAGCGCATTCTTTTTAGCCATGGTCATATCATTGTACAATTCACGTCGTTGGTATTCTTATCATTGGCTTCTGTCTTTATGCGAGGATGCTTTATTGTTTGTTAAGGAACCATTGTTAAGAAAACTTGGGTGTTGCAAATGTCTGTATTCCAATCATAGTACAAATCTACATCACAAAAACAGAGATTAAAAGGTGTAGTAACTTGCCATATATCATTTTTAAGCCATAGGCTATCTCATTAAGCAACTCAATTATTTTAGTGATAAGAGGAATAGAAATAGAAATTAAACTGAACTCTGTTGAATTGAATATCATAATCGAAAAAGTTGCAGGAGCGGAAAATAGTATTTGTTTTTCTTTAGACGAAGTGATCTAAAATACCAATATTTATAACCTATCACCATACATTGAATTTTCGTCCACTGTATACGTTTCTTATGTTATCTCATTCAACAACGTTTATCATTGTAACGATCCGACTGATCGTTTTGCTATCTAGAATCTTGTTCCCCTAAATAACACTTTCCTTATGTGCTTTTACTATTTTATGACTTGCGGGGATGGTTAGTTCGGGAAATGGAAGGCTTCATGTTGAAATCGGAACACTTGATTCCTTAAGGTTGGCTTAAAAGGCTAAGTTTGACTTCGGTCAACATTTTGAGTAAACGACCTTGGAATCGAGATTTAACAGTTCCAAAAGGTTCGTATGATGATTTTGAACTTGGGCGTATATTCGGATCGGGTTTTGGACGATCCGGGAGCATCTTGGTGCCTAATAGTGAAAGTTGGCATTTTGAGTGAATTTCATAAGGTTGGGTTATAGTGGATTTTTATATTCTAAAAGTCCGTTCGGGATTCTAAGCCTGAGAATAGATCTGTATAGTGATTCTGGACTTGGGAGCGCATCCGGAAGTGGATTCGGAGGTTTGTAGGTCATTTTAGAGTCATTTGGCGAAAGTTAGAAATTTGAAGTTTTTAGAAAGATTGACTGAGGGTGGTGTCGCTACCCAAAATCCCTCCGAAGGAGTCATGATGATACCTAGTCTCTAAACTAGGTAAACCTAACATTAACTAAAATAATATTGATATTTACTAACTTTAAACTAAATAACACAGAACAATTACAATTCCCCAAAACCGGTGGTACAAGTCACAAGCTTTTCTAAGAGTAGTTATACAAATAAATACGTCACTATTCCGAAACAAAAGGAACAAATGGAAATAAGTACAAATGAAGGTGACTCTGAGGCCTGCGAATGCGGCAGCAGGTTTACCTTGAGTCTCCACTGCAATGATCCGCACAGCTACTACCGATCAAATACCTGGATCTATACACAAAAATACATAGAAGTGTAGCATGAGCACATCACGGTGGTGCCCAATAAGTATCAAGACTAACCTCGGTGGGGTAGTGACGAGGAATTGTCAAGACACCTACTGGTCAAATAAAATGAACATGATATGATAATAAAATATCAAGTTAAGGATAACAAGGTAATATCAACAACAAGGATAAATCAAATACAAACAGTAGAGACAATAAAGGGAGAATACGAATAGTAACAAACGATAACCACATAAATCAAATAACCAAGTAAATCAACACTGACATAACAGGGACAAAAACAAGTAAGAATGTGTTCAAATAAAGAAGGTGATGTCTACTCAATCAATCACATCATGTCTAATACACAATCCCGACCATCTCAATCCTCGCTTCCTCATATCATAACCTCAACTTCCGAACCTTCAACTCACATGGCACCTTGTGCCCATATATTTTCCATATCACTTTTCACAACAAAATTCACATGCTATACAATACATAATGTCCGTACAAATGCAATCAAGATGTTCGAGAAGTCTCATTTACATAACATAAAGTAATTTATAATTTCTAAACCAATTAAGAAATCAGTGAGAAAAGATGAAGTTGTTTTTTTTATGAAATCATTTGAGTAGAAAAAGTACCATTTTCAATTAAAATACAACATCGAATGAATTATTACCTTTAACATGGCATTTAATAAATTAAAATAGAGTAGAAATTCCTTTTTAAGTAAAATACAACCCTAGACGGATTAAGAAAATTTAATTGAGAAACTAATTAAATTAAAAATATAAAAATTATTGAAATTTGAAGTATATGAAATATATATATATATATATATATATATATATATATATATATATATATATATATATATATATATATATATATATATATATATATATATACACACACACACACACACACACAAATTTAAAAAGTCATACAAGGCAGCGTAGTATAAATTCCTTTATTTTGAATCGCGATATTACTAATAACTTAACTGGACAGGAGAAAAGTGTTTCAATGTAGTAAATTCACTTTAAAAATCATTTTACCAGAATAACAGTTTTAGGGAAAGAACTCAAGAAACCACGACAAGTCAATAACTCAATGCCAATAATCCGATCTTCACGACTCCGTGAAACCCGAAAAACAAATTGTCAAATCTTAAGTGAATGAACTAGGATCATCTCAGTATTCAACTATAACAAATCCTAAATGAAATGTAAAACTATCGGATAACTTGTACAGTCAAAGAGGAATATATAAGCATATATATACGTTGATGTGGCGCGCATCCCGATCTCATCAATTCACTCTTATTACTCCTCAACAATTACAATAAAGTAAACAACATATATTTGTTGCGGCATGTAACCCGATCCCATCAATCCTCCCTTATTCCTCCTTAACAATTACAATAAGAGTAAATAAAATTTATATCACCATATTAGTAACACCATGAGCATTCTCCCTTATTCCTCCTGTTGCGGCGTGCAACCCGATCCGACCAGTCCACCCTTATTACTCCTTGTTGTGGTGTGAAATCCGATCCTACCAGACAACATGAATTCTCTCTTATTCCTCTTCAACATATCAACAACCAGACATAGTCTAAAATCAACAACATCAGCAATTCAACAACCTAATCACAAGGATTTCTACCACCAAGAGTATGAGCATACGGCAACGAAAGAATCACGGAAAAACCAAGAAGCACAATAACCTTAACAAAATAACAAGACATAACAAGCACGTGATAACTATACCGACAACCACAACAAGTTGGACACATAACATATATGCACGTGGTCATAAAGGAATTCACAATTAAGAGATAACAAAACAATAAGGAGAACAATCACTTCAATTAAGGCAAACAAGGGCCAAGTAACAAGTAAGAGTTAGAGGAATGCTAGCAACATCATATGGAGCATATAGGGGTAAAACAAACAATTAGGAAACTCTATCATATCAGAAAACTTCTCACTTAATGAACATAAGGACCTAAGAACCCTAAATGCAACTTTCCCACAAATAAGTTCGAGCACACACTCGTCACTTCGCGTGCACGGACTACAATTAGCATGGAAGACTCAAATCTTAAGGGGAAGTCTCCCACACAAGGTTAGGCAAGATACTTACCTCAATCCGGCCAATTCAATACTCAATTCAGCTTTTCCTTTACCAATTCATCAACGCTCAGCACAATCTAGCAAAAGACTTGAATAATCAAACAATGCAAGAGAAAATAATTCTAATGAACAAATCTATGATTCTTATACAATTTGTAAAAAGTCAACTCCTTGGGCCCGCGTCTCAAGACACGACAAAATTTACAAACACGGAAGACCCATTCTGCTACGAGTTCACCATACAAAAATTATCAAATTCCGATACCATTTGTTCCTTCAAATCATCATTTTACATTTTTGAAAGACTTCACAAATTTTCCCCAAATTCCATCCCGAAACACGAATAAAATTATGAATCAATGATAGATTCATGTATTTTAGCCAAATCCGAGTTAGAATCGCTTACCCCGATGAATTTCTTGAAAAACCTTCGAAATATCGCCAAGTCCCTAGCTCTTTTGGTCAAAATATAAAATAAAACCCTAAATCATGTATTTATAGTGCACCTCTCGTATTCCCATTACCGCTGACAGCGGAAAATCACCGCCCCAGCGATCCTCCACTGCTGACGCGCTCCTGGTGGCTGCACAGACAGGCCTTAGTATTTTGGTAATAACTTTCCCTATAAGTGTCAAAATTATGATTTCTGTACGTTTTTGGAAACTAGACACGAAGGGCTACAACTTGCATTTTTGAATCATCTCAAAATTACTTGTAGCTCAAAAGGTATAGGCTTCCGAAGTTGGACCAACAAACCTGTGGATTCTTCATGACTGCGGCCGCGGACCGTTTTCCGCTGATAGAGGAAATTCCATCGCTACAGCGAAATATCACCACTGGCAGCGGTCCTTTTGGCCGTTGGGGTGATGATTTTCCGCTATCCGCGGCCCCCCATGATCCGAAACAACTTCCGAGTGACAAAATATCCGAACTCGCTCCAAACTCACCCCGAAACTCATCCGAGGCCCCCGAAACCTCAATCAAATATACCAACACATCACATAACATGATGCGAACTTAAATCCACTCTCAAATCACATCAAACAACGTTAATACCACAAATCACCCTCCCATCCAAACCTAAAGAACTTGAAATTTCAGGAATCCTACAACCGATACCGAAACCAACCAAACCAAGTCTGATTGATCCCAAATTTTGCACACAAGTCACAAATGATATTAAGAACCTACTCCAACTCCCAGAATTCTATTCCGACTAAGATATCATAAAAGTCAAATCTCAGTCAACCCTCTCCATTTTTTTCGAACTTCAACTTTTTCAACTTTCACCGAAATGCCTCAAATTATCCTACGAGCCTCCAAATCCAAATCCGAACACACTCCCAAGTCCAAAATTACCATACGAAGCTACTGACATTATCCAAAACTCATTCCAAAACTGTTTACTCAAAATTCAAATTCTGGTCAAATTCTATCCGCTTAAGCTGCCAAAACTATATTCCTTCTTCCAATTCGACTCCAATTCATCTGGAAACTGAATCCAACCATGCAAACAAGTTGATATACATAATGTGAAGTTGCTCGTGACCTCAAACTGCCGAACCGGTCGCAATTGTTCAAAATGACCAGTCGGGTCGTTATATCCTCCTCCACTTAAACATACGTTCGTCCTCGAACGTGTCCAAAGTCGTTCCAAATCCATCGAACCACTACATGAGCTCCTCATACATACACCCCGAGGTGATCCCCCATCACCCAATCCCATGAAGGACTGACAATCCAACTTAATTTAAGGTCTTGCCTCCTCCTTATTCCATAACCTTAGGACAGAACCCTAACCTCAACATCTGAGATTCATCATAGAACCCGAATCTCACATCATCACACTGTATAAACCTGAACAAGCTGAATCAAGCCAAAATTTCAACCCAGAATACAATCACATGTTGTTTCACGCAGCTCAAATACTCGAAGTAGTAACCTCTGACCATCATAGCTGCTCAAATAACATCCTGGATGCCGAAAATATACTTTGCATTGAATATAACCTTATTCGGGACTTCCACAACACTGACCATGATAAAGAAACATGCAGAAACTCATAGCCGCCCATGAAGTCAACAAGTCAAGAAATTCTCTTGCCCGCTAAGGGCCATTACCCAAATCTTAGTAGAAACACCCTCATACTTCCAAACACTCCTCACCCCCCAATACCCTAATACTAGTCTCAAGTCTAAGAATCTCATCTCACACAATACAAGCAGCCCGACTAACAATTCATCGTGGAACCACACAGATTCTTACACTACATAGTTCGTATATCAAACCAGTAATAACTAAATTATGCAGCACAAATAAAGGAAAGCCAAGTATAAGAATTATCTAACGTGTACAACATGTGTAACAACAAAAGTAGTTTTCATCAAATCGTTGCACAGAGGGAAAACACAACACCAAATAAACACGAGGAAAGGGTATCCTACATAACATCCGCTGCGGTGTGCAGCCCGCTCCCAAATACTCATCAAGCCAAAGTGCTCAGGTTCACTGATCACATGATTACTGATATCAAGCACAACATAGTGCACAAATAAAACTGTGGGAAAAGTGAATATAAGTAATAAGACATAAAAGAAGCAAGCACAACTAAGGTGCAATGAGCAAATCAACATCAAGAGGGCTATCTCGCCCGCATCGCTATAAGGCCTGAATGGAATTACAACATGCATGGGGAATAATAATACAACCTTACCGCCTAACACAACATAAAATAGTAGCACATAACATAGGCTAGGTGCACAAATAATCCATTCTGCCTGATAACATAACCAAAATGACAATCTCACATGAGCACATAAACTTGATCTGATATGAAATACATATTCTCGCTGATCTTCCAAATAGTCCCAACCAAATCCTGATCCTTCCCAATCAGATAAATATTCTTCAAAAAGATCCACAACAACTTATCTATAATACATGTTATTAATTATTCCATCTCAACATTTCTTCAAATTCCGCAAATAGGAAATAGTCCATATATGAGGTCATCTAGCCCCAGACCTCAAGAATACCAAAATTTCCATACCCAACTTAACTACGCATATCAAATGGCTGATACATCACTCACACCCCATCATTCTGCTGAAGCACTCATATAGAATTTATGGCTGCGTAAAGAAATATGAACCCCAAAAGCCTCAAAACCCAGTAATCACCATGCCACTAGCCACGCATCCGTAAACCAAAACTTAAGTGTCTTTCCCACACGGCCCGCTCTTCACATGGGATAGCCAACAATGCCAACACTCGATTAATTTTTGATACCGATTCAGGAGAAAACCACAGTGTACCACATATTCCTTATGCCCGTAGTAGACAGCTAACTCAAGCCATTGCCAAACCATCGAGAACCCTCCGAGGTCCACCCGCACGCAACTAAGCCATCAAGACTGCGCCTCCCCTACTCAACCGAGTCACACAGACCATCCAATCCAAGAGTGCTGCCACAAATGTCAGTAAAGAATTCCCATTCAAAAGGACCAATTACTTCCATTGCCATGCTGACCCCATCACTATTGAACTGACCCATTTCTTCCGATAGTCGATAAGTAATATCCACCATCAAAGCCCCAATATCATCCCTTGCAAGATCTCAGCCTTTAGTTATATACAAATTTAGGAAACTTTTCAATACCACTTATACACATACCTCAAGCCAAAACTGATGTAAATCTGACTTTACAATCTGAACGCCACTAGTGGACTCCTCCACTTAGCGCGAAGCTATAGAAAACAACATTTGATGATCCGTAAAACTAACTTTTGTAGATCACACAACACCAACCACAAGGTACCTTAATACCACCAGCCATCCTCAATCAACATCCACCTCACGACCTTGCCACAATTGCGACGACTAGTCAACCAATTAAACTTTCCCAAGCTCGCACTTATCAACCTGATGTCGGAAACCGATGTGCCTCCATATGAAAAATTGAATAGTCTCTCAATACCTTTGTATCTTCAATTTGGACGACACGTTGAGACAATGCCTGAGCATCCCTGACTCCTTCATAGCCTGTCTGTATTATCACGAACCACTGGCACATAGCAGACACTAAAAGGTAATATCATACACGAGTGGATGTAGAGGAACATAAGTTATATATTTTGAGCTGAATCAATATCGTATGATAAAGAAAAAGAAGTGAGATTATCCTAATAGTTTTGTATCCTCTCGAAGATTAGTACAGACGTCTCTGTACCGATCCGGAAGACTCTACTAAACCTGCTTATGACTCATAGCACTTATGAACCTAGAGCTCTGATACCAACTTGTCACGACCCAAAATCCCTTCGAATGAGTCGTGATGGCACCCAGTCTATAAACTAGTTAAGCCTAACATTAACTGAAATAACATTGATATTTACTAACTTTAAACTAAATAACTCTGAACAATTATAATTCCCCAAAATCGACGGTACAAGTCATAAGCTTTTCTAAGAATGGTTATACAAATAAATAGTCATTATTCCGAAACAAAAGGAACAAATGGAAATAAGTACAAATGAAGGTGACTCCGAGGCCTGCGAACACGACAACAGATTTACCTTGAGTCTCCACCGCAATAACCCGCACAGCTAATACCGATCAAATACCTGGATCTGTATAAAAATGTACAGAAGTGTAGCATGAGCACACCACGGCGGTGCCTAGTAAGTATCAAGACTAACCTCGGTGGGGTAGTGATGAGGAACAGTCAAGACACCTACTGGTCAAATGAAATGAACAAAATATGATAATAAAATATCAAGTTAAGGATAACAAGGTAATATCAACAACAGGGAGAAATCAAATACAAACAGTAGAGACAATAAAGGGAGAATACAGATAGTAATGAACGATAACCACATAAATTAGATAACCAAGTAAATCAACACTGACATTACAGGGACACAGATAAGAATGTGTTCAAATAAAGAAGGCGATGTCAACTCAATCAATCACACCATGTCTAATACATAATCCCGACCATCTCAATCCTTGGTTCCTCATATCATCACCTCAACTTCCGAACCTTCAACTCAAATGGCACCTTGTGCCCATATATTTTCCATATCACTTTTCACAACAAAATTCACATGCTATTGTCACGACCCTAAAACTGACCCGATCGTGATGGTGCCTATCGTGAAACTAGTCCAGCTGACACAAACTCCCAAACCTACTAAACAGTTATAATAAGTCATTTAAAGTAATTAATAAGCTATAAATCCCAAAATATAGAGTAGAATACAATAGAATAGTGCGGAAACAAACACAGCCCGACATCGAGGTGTCACCAGTCGTGAGCATCTACAATACGTCTAACAGTATGAAAAGACAACATAGTCTGATACAAAGCTAGTACAAAGTGAAATAAAAATAGGATGGAAAAGCACTAGGCTGCGAACGCCAAGCAGCTACCTAGTCAACTCCGAACAGGCCTACTGGAAGGCAAATCAGAACTCGCTAGCATGACTCGAGACTCCTGGATCTACACAGGGTGCATGGAGTAATGTGAGTACGCCAACTCAGTAAGTAATAAAAGTAAAGGCAACTAAGCGATAAGAAAACTCATAAAACATAGCATAATTCTATAACAAAACAGTATAAAACCAGAACAATGCAATAAAATAGTAAAAGCTCGTAAAAACACCTTAGTTCAGTAAAAACCTCTTTAAAACATCTTTCAGTAGTTCAACGAGTGATGAAAACAAGGAGAAAATGATAGAAATATAAATCAGCCCCTCGGGCAAAATACCAATAGAACCAGCCCCTAGGGCTATCTCACAATCTCTCGTATCAGCCCCTCGGGCAATAATATGAAACAACAACCCCTCGGGCAATATCACATCTCATACCGGGTACCCACGCTCATTGGGGGTGTACATACTCCTGGAGGGGCTCCTACAACCCAAGCAAAATAACAAGCCATCTCGTGGCATAATCAAACAGGCCCTCGGCTTCATAACAAGCCACCTCGTGGCGTAACAACTCAGGACCTCAGCCTCATAATCATGAATCAGTACAACACTGTTGTGGCGCGCAGCCCGATCCCATAATATTCTCACAACACAGGCCCTCGGCCTTACTCAGTCAGAAATCTTTCAAGCCACTCGGGCAACAGTAAAACATGATGCTCTGCCCAAAATATCATTTAAAATGTCAAAACAGAGTAAATATGGCTGAGTTATAAAAACAGTTGAATACAACATGACTGAGTACAAATATGAAGTCAAAACAGTGAGGAATAATAGTAAAAATCCCCTAGGGGTCCAAAACAGTTGGCACAACGCCCAAATATGGCATTAAGCCCAAAACATGATAATACTTTCCAAAACACAATGATAGCAAACAGTTTTTCATCAAATACGCGGTTTAGCAGTCATACGGGAAGGACTAAGTCACAATCCGCAATGGTGAACGACCCCACGCTCTTCATCTAGCGTGTATGTCACCTCAAAGAAGCACAACGATGTGAAATCCGGGGTTTCATACCCTCATAACAGTATTTACAATAATTACTTACCTCTATCCGGTCCAAACTCTAGCCCGCGATGCCTTTGCCTCTCGAATCGGCCTCTGGATGCTACAAATCTAACCAAAAAAAGATTTATACCATCAAAATATGCTAAGGGAACAAAGCCCACTCTAAAATAACCAATTTACATAAAAAATCTCGAAATTGGCCAAACCCGACCCCGGGCCCACGTCTCAGATTCCGATAAAAATCACACCAATGGAATCCTTATCCTCCCATGAGTTCATACCTATCAAATATAACAAATCAACCCACAAATGACCCCTCAATTCCCTAATCGAAGGTCTCCAATTTCAAGCCCTAGTTCTTCAATTTTTAACCAAATATTTCCATAATTTACAAGCCTAATCAGTGAAATAACACCATAGAAATGCGTTTTAGGTTCAACAATCTTACCTCAACGAAGGTCCTTTGAATTACCTCTTCTAAATCTCCCAAAAAGCTCCAAAACCAACGTAAAAATGGTGAAGAAAGGCTAAAAATCACGAAGTCCATAATTTATATGTTCTGCCCCAGCTAAACCGCTTCTGCGGTCACAATCTCGCACCTGTGGACTTGCACCTGCGGTCCTAGGTGCGCACCTGTGGACCTGCACCTGCGGTCCTAGGTGCGCACCTGTGGACCTGCACCTGCGGTCCTAGGTGCGCACCTGCGCAAATCACTTAAGCGCTCAAAACCACACCTGCTATCACAATGCTGCACCTGCGCTATCGCAGGTGCGCTCGAACAACCGCTTCTGCGGTTCCATCTCCCTTGGCCCTTTCCACATCTGCGACCCTCTGGGCACTTCTGCGAGCCCGCACCTGCGATCCCCAAGTCGCAGGTGTAGTTATGACCGGAGTTTCAGCTTTTCAGCTCCAAATTCCAACTCCAAACCTCCCATCAACCATCCGAAATCACCCCGAGGCCCCCGGGACCTCAACAAAACATGCCAACATATCCCATAACCTCATTCAAACTTGTTCCAACCTTCGAAATGCTCAAAACAATAACAAAACACCAAATTAACATCGGATTCAAGCCTAAGAATTCCAAAAACTTCCAAATTCCACTTTTGATCAAAAAGCCTATCAAACCTCGTCCGAATAACTTGAAATTTTTCCCACACATCAAAAATGACACAACGAACCTACTCCCACTTCGGAATTCCGTTCCGACCACTATATCAAAATCTCACCTATCAACCGAAAAACGCTGAAATTCTCATTTCGCTAATTCAAGCCTAAATCTACTCCGGACCTCCAAAACACATTTCGATTACGCTCCTAAGTCCCAAATCACCTCCCGAAGCTACCTGAACCAACGTAATTAACATCTGAGACCTTTCTCACATAAGTCAACATCCAGTTGACTTTTCCAACTTAAGCTTACTCAAAAGCGACTAAGTGTCTCAAACCTTACCAAAACCATTCCGGATTCGAACCGGCTAAGCCGATACCATATAGCACAGATGAACAAAGCACAAAAAAGTAGAAATGGGGGAGACGAGGCGGTAACTCATGAAAAAACCGGCCGGGTCGTTACATCCTCTCCCTCTTAAACAAACGTTCGTCCTTGAATGAGTCAAGAAACATACTTGAAGCCTCAAATAGGTGAGGATATCTGATCTGTATCTCCCGCTCGGTCTCCCAGGTAGCCTCCTCCACGGGCCGATCTCTCCACTGCACTTTCAATGAAGCTATATCCCTTGACCTCAACTTTCGAACCTGACGCTCCAAAATGACTACTGGCTCCACAACATAAGTCAAATTATCGTCTAACTAAACCGTGCTAAAGTCCAAAACATGAGATAGATCGCTAATATACTTTCGGAGCATAGAAACATGAAATACCGGATGCACACTCGAGAAGTTGGGTGGCAAGGCAATCTCATAAGCCACCTCCCCAATCCTCTGAAGTACCTCAAAAGGACCAATGAACCGAGGACTCAATTTACCTTTCTTCCCAAATCTCATAACACCGTTCATGGGCGAAACCTTCAATAGAACCTTCTCATCAACCATGTAGGATACATCCCGAACCTTCCTGTCAGCATAACTCTTTTGTCTTGACTGCGCTGTACGAAGCCACTCCTGGATCACTTTCACCTTGTCCAAAGCATCCTGCACCAAGTCTGTACCCAATAGCATAGCCTCACCCGGCTCAAACCAACCGACTGGAGATCTACACCGTCTCCCATACAAAGCCTCATATGGAGCCATTTGAATACTTGACTGATAACTGTTGTTATAAGCAAACTCTGCGAGCAGTAGAAACTGATACCATGACCCTCCAAAATCAATGACACAAGCGCGCAACATGTCCTCCAATATATGAATAGCGTGCTCGGACTGCCCGTCCGTCTGAGGGTGAAAAGTTGTGGTCAACTCAACCAGAGTACCCAACTCTCACTGTACAGACCTTCAAAACTGTGAAGTAAACTGAGTGCCCCTATCTGAAATGATGGAAATTGAGACACCATGCAAACGAACAATCTCCCGGATATATGTCTCTACCAACTTCTCTGAATAATAGGTAGTACACACAGGAATGAAGTGCGCGGACTTGGTCAGCCGATCCACAATCACCCAAATAGCATCAAACTTCTTTAAAGTCTGTGGGAGCCCAACTACAAAGTCTGTGGTGATCCGCTCCCACTTCCACTCTGGAATATCCATCCACTAAAGCAAGCCACCAGGTCTCTGATGCTCATATTTCACCTGCTGACAATTGAGACACCGAGCTACAAATCCCACAATGTCCTTCTTCATTCTCCTCCACCAATAATGTTGTCTCAGATCCTGATACATCTTCGCGGCACCCGGATGAATAGAATACCGCGAGCTATGAGCCTTCTCTAGAATCAACTCCCGAAGTCCATCTATATTGGGCACGCATATCCGGCCCTGCATCCTCAATACCACATCATCACCAATAGTCACATCTTTGGCATCGTCGTGCTGAACTCTGTCCTTAAGGACAAGGAAATGAGGATCATCATACTGGCGCTCTCTGATGCGATCAAATAAGGAAGACCAAGAAAGCACACAAGCCAATACCCAACTGGGCTCCAAAATATCTAACCTCACGAACCGATTGGCCAAGGCCTGAACATCAACTGCAAGAGGTCTCTCCCCAACAGGAATATATGCCAAACTCCCCATACTCACCGCCTTCCTACTCAAGGCATCGGCTACCACATTGGCCTTCCTCGGATGGTACAAAATAATGATATCATAATCCTTTAGCAGCTCCAACCATCTCCGTTGCCTCAAATTGAGATCCTTCTGCTTGAACAAATGTTGGAGGCTACGATGATCAGTAAACACCTCACAAGACACACCATACAAATAATGCCTCCAAATCTTCAACGCATGAACAATGGCAGCCAACTCCAAATCATGAACATGGTAGTTCTTCTCATGGGGCTTCAACTGACAAGAAGCATAAGCATAACTCTACCCTCCTGCATCAACACACACCCAATACTAACTCTTGAAGCATCACAATACACTGTATATGAACCCGAAGCTGATGGCAAAACTAACACTGGAGTTGTGGTCAAGGCAGTCTTGAGCTTCTGAAAGCTCTTCTCACACTCATCCGACCACATATAAGGAGCACCCTTTTGAGTCAACTTGGTCAAGGGTGATGCTATGGATGAAAATCCCTGAACAAACTGATGGTAATAACCCGCCAAACCAAGAAAGCTGTGAAGCTCTGTGGCTGAGGATGGTCTGGGCCAACTCTGAATCGCATCTATCTTCTTTGGATCAACCTGAATACCCTCACTGGATACCATGTGCCCCAAGAATGCCACTAAACTGAGCCAAAACTCACACTTGGAGAACTTTGCATCCTCCCTCAATCTCTGCAACACAACTCCCAAATGCTCTGCATGCTCCTCCTAACTACGCGAGTATACCAGAATATCATCAATGAAGACTATGTCAAACGAGTCGAGATAACGTCGAAACATGTTGGTCATCAGATGCATGAATGCTGTTAGGGCATTGGTCAGCCCAAAAGGCATCACCAGGAACTCATAATGACCGTATCGGGTCCTGAAAGTTGTCTTAAGAATATTCGAGTCCGTGATCTTTAACTGGTGATAACCTAAACGGAGATCAATCTTGGAGAACAGTCTCGCTCCCTGAAGTTAGTCAAACAAATCATTGATACGAGGCAAATGATACTTGTTCTTGATTGTTACCTTGTTCAACTATCTGTAATCAATGCACATCCTCATCGTGCCATCTTTCTTCTTCACAAATAGAACAGGCGCACCCCAAGGTGACACACTAGGCCGAATAAACCCCTTATCAAGAAGTTCCTGAAGTTGCTCTTTCAACTCCTTCAACTCCGTTGGTACCATACGATATGGTGGAATAGAAATGGGCTGAGTTCCTGGCACCAGATCAATACCGAAATCAATATCCCTGTCCGGCGGCATACCTGGCAGGTCTGCAGGAAACACATCAGGAAAATCCCTCACTACAAAAACAGAGTCAATATTAGGAGTCTCTGCACCGACATCCCTCACAAAGGCTAAGTATGAAAGACAACCTTTACCAACCATCCGCTGGGCCTTCAAGAACGAAATCACCCTACTGGGGACAAAATTAGTCGAACCTCGCCACTCAATCCGTGGCACACCCGACATAGCCAACGTCACTATCTTAGCATGACAGTCCAAAATAGCAGAACACGAGATAGCTAATCCATGCCCAATATCACATCGAAATCCACCATACAAAGTAATAACAGGTCCACTCGGGTCTTTAGACCCCTAATAGTCACCACACACGACCAGTATATACGGTCCACAATAATAGTATCACCCACTAGAGTAGATACACACACAGATAAACAAGAGACTCATGGGGCGTATCCAAATAACGAGCAAAATATGATAACACATATGAAAAAGTGGAACCGGGATCAAATAACACAGAGGCATCTATGTGGCAGACTGAAATAATACCTGTAATCACAACATCTGATGTAATAGCATCGGGTCTAGCTGGGACTGCATAGAAACAGGCCTGACCACCACCTGATCGACCTCCGCCTCTAGGGTGACCCCTAGCTGACTAACCTCCACCCCTAGCTGGCTGGGTGGGTGGTGGTGAAGTAACTGGCGCTGAAGCCAATGGATGACTTCTCTATTGAGATGAACCCCCAATATTACAAGGACATTGCCTCCATATGTGACCCAACTCTCCACACTCATAACAACTCCCTGGTGCTGGAGACGGGGACTGAAGGGAACCCCTAGCACCAGAATGACTAGCAAATGCACTTGGCATAGAAGAGCCCTAAATTGATGGAGCACAGGACAAACTCTAGGCTGGAAGGGCACTGAGTGATGAATGGCCCTGATGAGAACTGTGAAAACCATGACCCGATGACGCCCCACGATAGCCTGGGTGAGCTGACTGAGCATGTCTGAATGGACGACCTCTGTTGTACTGAAACTAACCTCTCGAAGCAGCACCACCATAACTACCAGATCCCCAAGGCCTCTTGGCCTCCCTCTCATCACGCTCATGGTGACGAACTGACTCAATCTCGCGAGCAATGTCAACAACCTCCTCAAAAGTAGCACCAGAAACCTTCTCCCTGGTCATGAGAATTCGAAGTTGATATGTGAGGCCATCAACAAACCTCCTGGTCCTCTCTCTATCCGTAGGAACCAACCAAACAGCATAACAAGCTAGCTCCGAGAACCTCATCTCATACTGCGTCATAGTCATATCTCCCTGACGCAACTGCTTGAACTTCCTGCGCAGCTCCTCTCTACGAGACTATGGCACATACTTCTCCAAAAAGATAATGGAGAACTGCTGCTAGGTAAGGGGTGCTGCACCAACAGGCCTATGCCTTTCATAAGCCTCTCACCAAGTGAAGGCAGCTCCAGAAAATTGAAAAGTAGTAAATGCTACCCCGATGGTCTCCAGAATACCCGCTGTACGAAGAATCCTCTGACACTTGTCCAAGAAACCCTAGGCATCCTCGCTCTCTGTACCACTGAAATTCGGAGGCTAAAATCTACAAAACCTCTCCAACCTGCGCTACTCGTCCTCTGGCATAACAGGAGCTACATAGTCCTAAGCAGCTACAACCGGCTGGGCTGGAGATGCCCCTAGTGTCTGAAGTCCCTACAAGACCTGCTCAGGTGTGCAAGCAGCGGGAGTTTGAGTGCCTTCCCCGACCTGAGAAGTAGTTGCGGTTGTAGTAACTGAGATCGCCTGAGCTAGGCTAGTGCATACTAATATAATCTAGGCCAGGGCCTCCTAAAGACCTGGAATCACAATGGGCACAGCTGGTGCCTGAGCTGGTGTTGCTGGAGCATCCACAACTGGGACCTGATCATGAATTGGGACGGCTGGTGGATCTGCAGGTGCTGCCCTAACTGCTATGCGGGCTACACCTTTGCCCCTACCACGGCCTCGACCGCATCCTCAGCATATAGTGGCCTCAGTTGGTGGTACTGGTGGTCGTCTATCTTGACCGGTAGCATGTGTCCTTACCATTTGTGAGAGAATAGAATAACAGAAGTTTAGTACTCGGATCAACAGATTCGCATGACAAGAATTTCAAGAATATGAAATTTTCCTAAAGGTTCTGCAACCTCCCAAGGATAAATACAAACATCTCCGTAACGATCTGCGAGACTCTACTAAACCTGCTCATGACTCGTGAGACCTATGTAACCTAGGCTCTGATACCAACTTGTCACAACCCTAAAACGGACTCGGTCGTGATGGAGCCTATTGTGAAACTAGGCCAGCCGACAAAAACCCCCAAACCCACTAAACAGTTATAATCAGTCATTTAAAGTAATTAATAAGCTATAAATCCCAAAATATATAGTAGAATAGAATAGTGCGGAAACAAACACAGCCCGACATCGGGGTGCCATCAGTCATGAGCATCTACAATACGTCTAACATTATGAAAAGACAACATAGTCTGATACAAAGCTAGTACAAAGTGAAATAAAAGATAGGAAGGAAAAGCACTGGGTTGCGAACGCCGAGCAGCTACCTAGTCAACTCTGAACAGGCCTGCTGGAAGGCAAATCAGCACTCGCTAGCGTGACCCGAGACTCCTGGATCTGCACACAGTGTGCAGGGAGTAATGTGAGTACGCCAACTCAGTAAGTAATAAAAGTAAAGGCAACTGAGTGATAAGAAAACACGTAAAACACAACATAACGCTACAACAAAACAGTATAAAACCAGAACAATGCAATAAAATAGTAAAAGCTCGTAAAAACACCTTAGTTCAGTAAAACCCTATTTAAAACATCTTTCAGTAGTTCAACGAGTGGTGAAAACAGGGAGAAGAGGATAGAAATATAAATCAGCCCCTCGGACAAAATACTAACAGAACCAGCCCCTCGGGCTATCTCACAATCACTCGTATCAGCCCCTCAGGCTATAACATGAAACAACAACAACCCCTAGGGCAATATCACATCTCACACCAGGTACCCTCGCTCACTGAGGGTGTACAGACTCCTGGAGGAGCTCCTACAGCCTAAACGAAATAACAAGCCATCTCGTGGCATAATAAAATAGGCCCTCGACCTTATAACAAACCACCTCGTGGCGTAACAACTCAGGCCCTCGGCCTCATAATCATGAATCAGTGCAACACTACTGCAGATCGCAGCCCGATCCCATAATATTCTCACAACACAGGCCCTCGGCCTCACTCAGTCAGAAATCTCTTAAGCCACTCGGGCAACAGTAAAACATGATGCTCATTAAAAAATTAATTAAAAAACTAAAATAGAAAAAATAGAAAGACGTAAATTGAGATAACTTATGACTATTTATACTTGAAGTAAGTTAAAATATAAAATAAAACTTACTTAAGATATTAAAGATTTATTGACTTCAAAAATTAAAAAAATTCAAGCATTAAAATAAGATCTTACATAAAGTATAAAGTTATTTATCTATATTATATTAAAAGAAGAGTAGTGTGCATTGTGGTTAAGCCAAGTGGCAAGCTAGAATGAAGCCACTTGGCAATTGTAGGACAACATTAATTATTAGAAATTATAAATGGAAACATAATTAAAGGAAGTAGTTTAATGAATCTTATACATAATCTAAATATATCTTAGACAAATCTAATCTCTCTCTCTCTCTCTCTCTCTCTCTTTTATATATATATATATATTGATCCACTCATAAATTTTCTTCTAAATTAGCTAGAAATATGGAGGTAAAAAATTAATTAAAAAACTAAAATAGAAAAAGATTAAAAATATACAAAGACGTAAATTAAGATAACATATGACTATTTATACTTTGAAGTAAGTTAAAATATAAAATAAAAATTACTTAAGATATTAAAAATTTATTGACTTCAAAAATTTTAAAAATTCTTTCAGGAAAATAAGATCTTACATAAAGTATAAAGTTATTTATAAGATAAGAAAAAACTTAAGGAACAAAATACATAATTTGATTATGCAAGGCACAAGTTTCATAAAATTCTTGAAATATATTATATTAAAAGGACTATAGTGAGGCATGACATTAAGCCAAGTGGCATATTTAGAAAATGTCACTTAGAAATAGTACATGGAGAAATACTCTAAATAGAAATATTTATACTTAATATTTTTAAGACATAATCTAAATAGATTTTTAGACAAATTTAATAAGGATTAAAACAACTTAGATTTGATCAAATGTAATTTATGGTAGAAATCAATTAAAATTGACTCACATTCTTATATTAAATAAATTTTGATAGCTTTTCAAATATAATTATTAACTAACCACTTGATCAGCTTTCTTTCGTTTCATAATTTTATTATTTTTAGAAATAGTACATGGAGAAATAAAATGATAGTGAAAATATTCTCATTAGATATAATGTGTTCAAACAAATAAGAATTTAACTTTTATGATTAATAATAAAATGAGTATGGTAGAAATAGATATTAAATTAAACAAGCTAATGAAAGTCACATAACAATGTAATAATATTATGTATTGAATAATAGAATAGCAAAAAAAAGGAATAAATAGAGAGAAATTAATCAAAACTTTCATCATAAAGAAAAATGATAAAACTTATTCAAATTTGAGATGAGAAAGTTGTTATTTATCTATTATGATAATAAAGATGATATTGTGTATAATACCACACAACTTATGTCTAACAGATAAAATAAGAACTTAAAAATATTAAAAATAAATTAAAAATAACGTGAAAATATTTATGCTAAGAATTAGTTTAGAAAATAAAATAAAGTGAAATAAAATACCTAAAAATACTATTGATAAATTTAAAAAACTTAAGAATTCAAGCAATATTTTTAAAATAAAATAGATATTTATTTTAAGATTAAAAAATTTCTAAATTTATCTATATTATATTAAAGGATAGTAATGGATAATAATATTAAATAAAGTGGTAAATTAATTAAAAGCCATATGAAACTGTGATAATAATATATATTTGATAACATAATAGCAAACGTAAAAAAAATAATTAAAAATTAAATATTAGAAATGAAAGGAAAAGACCATTTTACTTAATATTAGAAAGTTCTTAAATTTATGATGAGAATGCTCAAACTATGGATATGACCACCAAAAATTAAAGTCTTGCTAGATAAGAATTAAAATTTTAAAAATATAAAATAAATATCTAATATAAGTAATTTTATTAACTAAAATTAAAAGTTAAATTTTGTATCTTGAAACTAAAAGAGATTTTTTTATTGCATGTAATACAAAAAATAAATATAAAAAAACTTAATAGCTTTGGAATATAATAATTAAGGAACTTATATATTAATATTTTATACTAATCAAAGTTACAACTTAACGTCAAATATGATATTATTTTGATTACAGGTAAAATATTAATTAAAAATTTCTTAGTAGTGAAGAGATTGTATAAAGAAAAAAATAGATATAATGTGAGAATATATTAAATTAATTTAAAATAAAATAAATTAAATAATTGAATAATATTCCAAAATATTATTTATAGATTTAAATAGTAAAATAGTTTCGAGTAAGAGGATAAAAGCGTAAAATATATTAAATTTCAAGAATAAAAAAATAATATTTATCGATAATTATTAAAAGGATAATAAGCAAAATATTAAGTCAATTAGTAAGCCGAAAAACTCACATGAAAGTATAATAATATTATAATAAATAATTTAATAATTATAAGCAAAGAACAAAAAAATTGTGTAAAATTTAAAAGAATAAGACTTATTTAATATGTTTAAAATAATATAATTTAATATGCTTAAACGAGACAAATCACCACATGACATAGTTATTTTCAGTATTGATAACGAAACGAAATTCAAGTACTAAAATTAACCTATTGGATTATATAAATATAGAAAAAGAAAACAGGTTATCCAATATGAGATTTGCGAAATGGTTTCATGTCTTGCTTCTTAATTAATATCTAATGTTTATCTATAAATTTTATTTGGAAGGTTTATATTTTAAAGTTATTTATACATAATTCAAATAATCCAAATCACAATCCGACATGATTTGTGTCCGCGCATCGCACAGGTACTAATACTAGTATCATTTAAAATGTCAAAATAGAGTAAATATGGCTGAGTTATGAAAACTGTAGAATACAGCATGACTAAGTACAAATAAGAAGTCAAAACAGTGAGGAATAGTAGTAAAAATCCCTTAGGGGTCCAAACAGTTGGCACGAGGACCAAATATGGCATTCGGCCCAAAACATGATAATACTTTCCAAAAACACATAAATAGCAAACAATTTTCAATCAAACACGCGGTTTAACAGTCATACAGGACTGACTAAGCCACAATCCCCAACGATGCACGACCCCACGCTCGTCATCTAGCATGTGTGTCACCTCAAAGTAGCACAACGATGTGAAATCCGGGGTTTCATACCCTCAGGACAGCATTTACTATCATTACTTACCTCTATCCAGTCCAAATTCTATCCCGCGATGCCTTTGCCTCTCGAATCGGCCTCTGGATGCTCCAAATCTAACCAAAAATAGATTTATACCATCAAAATATGCTAAGGGAACAAAGCCCACTCGAAAATAACCAATTTACATAAAAAATCCCAAAATTGGCCAAACCCGACCCTCGGGCTCACGTCTCGGATTCCGATAAAAATCACATCAATAGAATCCTTATCCTCCCACGAGTTCATAAATATCAAATATACCAAAATCCAACCACAAATAACCCCTCAAATCCCTATTGAAGGTCTCGAATTTCAAGCCCTAGTTCTTTAATTTTTAACCACAAATTTCCATAATTTACAAGCCTAATCAGTGAAATAACAGGGGTTGTTCTGATGGTAAGAAACCTCCACTTCCACCCAACAGGTTGTGAGTTTGGGTCTCCCCAAGAGCAAGGTGAGAAGTTCTTGGAGGGAAGGATGTCGGGGGTCTATTTGGAAACAGCCTCTTTACCCCAGGGTAGGGGTAAAGTCTGCGTACACACTATCCTCCCCAGACCCCACTAAGTGGGATTATACTGGGTTGTTGTTGTTGTTGTTGTTGTTGTTGTTGTTGTTGTTGTTGTTGTTGTTGTTGTTGTTGTTGTTGTTGTTGTAATCAGTGAAATAACACCATATAAATGAGTTTTAGGTTCAACAATCTTACCTCAACGAAGCTCCCTTGAATTCACTCTTCAAAATCTCCCTAAAAGCTCCAAAACCGACTTAAAATGGTGAAGAAAGGCTGAAAATCACGAAGTCCATAATTTATATGTTCTGCCCCAGCAAAACCGCTTCTGCGGTCACAATCTCGTACCTGGGACCGCAGACCACACCTGCGATCACAATGCCGCACCTGCACTATCGCAGGTGCGCTCGAACAACCGCTTCTGCAGTTCCAGCTCCCTTGGCCCTTTCCACATTTGCGACCCTCTGGGCACTTCTACGAGCCCACACCTGCGGTCCCCAAGTCGCAGGTGCGGTTATGACAGGAGTTTTAGCTCTTCAGCTCCAAATTCCAACTCCAAACCTCCCGTCAATCATCCAAAATCGCCCCGAGGCCCCCGGGACCTCAACCAAACATGCTAACATATCTCATAACCTCATTCAAACTTGTTCCAACCTTTGGAATGCTCAAAACAACATCAAAACACCAAATTGACATCGGATTCAAGCCTAAGAATTCCAAAAACTTCCAAATTCCGCTTTCGATCAAAAAGCCTATCAAACCTCGTTCGAATGACCTGAAATTTTGTACACACGTCACAAATGACACAAAGGACCTACTCCAACTTCCGAAATTCCATTCCGACCCTTATATCAAAATCTCACCTATCAACCGGAAAACGCCGAAATTCCCATTTCGCCAATTCAAGCCTAAATCTACTCCGGACTTCCAAAACACATTCCGATCACGCTTCTAAGTTCCAAATCACCTCCTAAAGCTATCCGAACCATCAAAATTCACATCCGAGCCCTTTCTCATATAAGTCAATATCCGATTGACTTTTTCAACTTAAGCTTACTCAAAAGAGACTAAGTGTCTCAAACCTTACCAAAACCATTCCGGATTCGAACCGGCTAACCCGATACCATATAACACAGATGAACAAAGCATAAAGAAGCAGAAGTAGTGGAGACGGGGCAGTAAATCATGAAACGACCGGTCGGGTCGTTACATCTATACAATACATAATGTTCGTACAAATGCAATCAAGATGTTCAAGAAGTCTCATTTACATAACATAAAGTAATTTACAATTTCTAAACCAATTAAGAAATTAGTGAAAAAAGGTGAAGCTATTTTTTTGAAATCATTTGAGTAGAAAAAGTACCATTTTCAATTAAAATACAACATCAAATGAATTACTACCTTTAACATGGGATTTAATAAATTAAAACTTAGTAGAAATTCCTTTTTAAGTAAGATACAACCTCAGATGGTTTAAGAAAACTGAATTGAGAAATTAATTGAATTAAAAATATAACAATTATTGAAATATATATATATATATATATATATAAATACAGCGAGTTTAAATTTAAAAAGTCATACAAGGCAGCGTAGTATAAATTCCTTTATTTTGAATCGCGATATTACTAATAACTTAACTTGATAGGAGAAAAATGTTTCAACGTAGTAAATTCACTATAAAATCATTTTACCATAATAATAGTTCCAGGGAAAGAACTCAAGAAACCACAGCAAGTCAATAACTCAATGCCAATAACCCGATCTTCACGACTCCGTGAAATCCGTAAACCAAATTGTCAAATCTTAAGTAAATGAACTAGGATCTTCTCAGTATATGTAAAACCATCGGATAACTTGTACAGTCAAAGAGGAATACATAAGCATATATATACATTGATGCGGCGCGCATCCCGACCCCACCAATTCACCCTTATTCCTCCTCAACAATTGCAATAAAGTAAATAGCATATATTTATTGCGGCGTACAACCCGATCCCACCAATCCTCCCTTATTCCTCCTTATCATTTACAATAAGAGTAAATAGCATTTATATCACTATATCAATAACAACATGATCATTCTCCCTTATTCCTCCTGTTGCGGCGTGCAACCCGATCCTACCAGTCCACCCTTATTACTCTTTGTTTCAGCATGCAACTAGATCTCACCGAACAACATCAGTTCTCCCTTATTCCTCCTCAACATATCAACAACCAGACATAGTCTAAAATCAACAACAACAACAATTCAACAACCCAATCATAAGTATTTCTACCACCAAGAGTATGAGTATACAGTAACGAGAGAATCATGGAAAAACCAAGAAGCACAGTAACCTTAACAAAACAATAGGACATAACAAGCTTGTGATAACTATATCGGCAACAACAAATAGTTGGACATATAACATATATGCATATGGTCATAAAGGAATTCACAATTAAGAGATAACAAAACAATAAGGAGAACAATCACTTTAATTAAGGCAAATAAGGGCCAAGTAACAAGTAAGAGTTAGAGAAACACTAATAACATCATATGGAGCATATAGGGGTAAAACAAGCAATTAGGAAATCCAATCATATCAGAAAAACTTCTCACTTAATGAACATAAGGACCTAAGAACCCTAAAGGCAACTTTCCCACAAATAAGTCCGAGCACACACTCGTCACCTCGCGTGCACGGACTACAATTAGCATGAAAGATTCAAATCCTAAGGGGAAGTCCCCTACACAAGGTTAGGCAAGATACTTACCTCAATCCGGCCAATTCAATACTCAATTCAGCCTTTCATTTACCAATTCAGCAACGCTCAGCTCAATCTAGCCAAAAATGACTTGAATAATGAAATTTGTTAGACTAATATGTATCTTATATTTTGGCACATCTTCATTAGTTTTTTTTCTTTTAATGGTGGTATTAGCACCTTGTTGTGCTCATTCCATTAGGGGAAGGAAGACTAAGAAAGATATTGTCATTTTTTGTTAATGTCGTAATAATAAAAATTATAAGGCATTCCCTTGAATATTTCTTTGCAATTTTTTGTGTTTAAATTTGAATTTGAAGATTTAAGTCACAATTATATAATATAATTTACAAGAAATTGCCTTAGATAAAAAAACAATTCAAAAAAAATAGCCCAGAACACTTAGGCCTATAGGCCCAGCCCATTTAGCCCGGGACCATGTGGGCTTAGTCCCACAGTGGGCCGGTTCCACCCTCTAGGACAGTTAAGCCCAGGATCGTTTGGCTCGGGACCGCTTAACCCCGGCCCGCCAGAGCCCGGGACCATTTGGCCCGGCCTGTTTAGCCCATTTAGGCTCGGGACCGAACCACAATACAGCCTTATTTTTATGCTTATCCAAGAGATATGGGTGAATCATGCATTGCTGGTTACTGTGCCTCTATGAACATGGTTTTTTTGGAGCTACTATGAGTTGAAGGCCTGGCCTTTGCAGGTATACTTGGGCCTGCTGCAAGCTTCCTATAGTTTTATATACTTTGTAATTCATTCATTAATTTCTGGTTTGTAATAATTATTTGTAATAACAATTGGGGTGTTAGTAGGGGTGGGCATTTGGTATTTCGATTAGGTATTTAAGAATTTTGGTTCGGTATGTCGGTATTCGATCCAACAATTATGTATACCAAATATCGTACCAAATTATTTCGGTACGGTTCGGTATTTTTTATTTTGGTTCGGTACAGTTTCTGTTTAATAATCGCTAAATAAGCAACACTAATGATTAAGCCCTCTTTGACAACGCTAACAGTAAGCACCAAAGTGCATATGACAACCCTCTTTCACAATTCACAATTCTCCATATAGTTTAAGGACCAAGGAGTGCAACATCACAATTCACAATTCATAACTCACAAGCCTAAGCACAATTCAAGGCAATGCTAAATTACAATTCACAGCCCGAGTTGAATTGTTTTACAGCTCCTACCCTTCTATAATTTTTCTCCAAGTGGAAGAATATAAAATCAGCTTCGATATACAACAGGGAAGAAACAGAAACTGTCTGCTTGCTAAAAAAATGATACAACATGGATAAACGTTGAAGAAAAAGCCAACAATTCACCCCAACCATTGAGTTTTCCATTGTAAAAGAACCCATCTACCACTTCACCACCACAACCTGCACTCCAGATTTAGCGAACACTTGGGCAGAGTGTAGCTTGTTAGCCAACACTTAGGTTAGATTTAGCCGTTTTTGACTTTTTGTTTCTCCCTTTCTAATTCCCTAATTGGCTAATCCTTAATTGAATGAATCAGATGAGTGAAAGACTAAAGAGTAAAGAGGTTTCTATTGGGCCTTATTGGGTTTGGCTGCGGCGTTGGGCATTAAATATACAACTACAGATTGGGTTGGGTTGGGCAGTATAGCTATAGGTCCAACTTAAAATTCTTTAAAAAATTGATATTTCGGTATACCGAAATTTCAAGATCCTAATACCAAGGACCGTACTGTTACACCGAAATACCAAAAATGTTATACCGAATTAGATCGAAATACCGAAAAAAACGAAATACCAAATTAATCCGGTCCGGTTCGGAATTCGATTTTTCGAATTTTATGCCCACACCTAGGTGTTAGTAAATTGGGAAACTGGGTATATTTTAACAATTGCATGAGAATGGGTAGAAATCCTGCCTTTAGGTATTTTCTTTGCTCATTCTGCTATTGTGCATTAGAGAACTTGCCTATAGGTATTTACTTTGCTCAAATACATTATGCTATTATGCATTAAATAACCTGCCTATATGTGTTTACTTTGCTCATTCTGCTATTGTGTATATTAGATACCATGCCTATAGGAAATAAAATTTATATTCATTGCAGCATATTCATTGGGCATCATAAGGTCATTTATATTTTACAAATCTGCATCTTTAGAAATCATGCCTATAGGATTTTAATTGATTGATATGTTATTGTCATAGTTGTCCATTTAGTATGCATGCCTATAGGAACTAAAACCAGTTTTAATCATTAAGGGTAGGAATCATGTCTATATGGTGATCACCATCTGTGTTAAGCAATAAAATCAGGCTTTAAAACATTGTCTCGTTGAACGCTATTAGAAAGCATGCCTATAGGATCTAAAATCAAATCAAACCTTAGAAAGCAGGCCTATAGGTTTGAATCAATTTAATTATCGTTTCCGCCTGTTTGTTCATAAGTTTTCCAAACACTGCGTTGTCACTCTTACTAAAAAACATGCCTATAGGATTCAATAAATAATTTTAGATCTGGTTTTATGACCTGCCACTATCTACAATTGCATAAATCACCTAGCCATCATGCTTATAGGATTCAACAAATGATTCTGGATCTATTTCTGTGACTTGCCACTGTCTACTATTGCATAAATCACCTAGATATCATGCCTATAGGTTTAACCGCTTACAATGTATAATTAGTAGGTAGATGCATAGTCTTTCAGGAATCGTATTAAAAATTGGCTTCTACATATGTGAAACGGTCCACCCTTGCAAATCCAGATTCATATAGAGATCCTGCCTATAGGTTTCTATAATCTTAACTATTTAAAATCAGCAACTACTTTTGATAATCTGACTTGCGTGCATTTGTTGTCTAAATACCGAGGCTAACTTGAACCTATACGTGTCTTATTTAAAAGTCCTAACTATTTTGTCTGTCGCTTAGTATTTTTCCCTTTAGAGCAACCTAAGTTAAGGTCTAAAACCACCCTCAAATAGAGGTCCAAAATACCTCCTGGACCATAGGCATGAGACGGGTAGTGCACGCATAGGGTATAGTTCAGAATCAACTAGTGCCCTTTAGGTAACAACTTAAAGATAGTAACTGGGTAGCAGGAGATGATAGTCTGTGCCCTCTGGATAATATGAGTAACACCTTATCTCGAGGGAGTTACGAAGTATTATTTATGTTGCACGGGGTGATCCTTTAGGCTAAAAAATTTAGGACCCCCACCTTGGCTTTCATCAATTATTAGCGTTTAATGAACTTCCCGAATCCTTTGTCTCTTAGTTCTGATCACATAAGACTAATTCATATAATTGAGTTCAGTCGGTACCCATAGTTGTGGACCTCGAAGAGTGCCTAACACCTTCTCTTTGAGGTAATTTCGAGCCCTTACCCGATCTTTGGTGACGCAATTTGGTTAAATAGAGTTATATGCAAATAGGTGCCCTAACGCACCTTAAAAATCATTAGGTGGCGACTCTCTCTTTTGAACTCTTTCTTAAAAGAGTTGTCAATGTCTAAACCCGATTTCGCAAGAAAAAGGGGCGCGACAGGCAGAGGTCAGTTTGGGAGGGGTAAGCCTAGCAGGCCCAAATGTTCAGCACCACCACCTCCTCGGGGTGCTCTGGTGCGATCCTATTTAAGCGCCATACCAGAGAGTTCTTACTGCCCACCAACTATCCAGGGTTCTTCCAATGGGTACTCAGGCCACCAGGGTTCTTCCAGCTCCTATTTCAATGCCATGTCAAAGAGTTCATACTGCCCACTGGCTATTCAGGCTTCTTCCAGTGGTCTACAGTCCATCAGGGTCAGACATCAGGGCAGCAGATCACCCTACTGAGGGGTTGTTTTGAGTGCGGAGATCTTAGTCACATGAGGAGATTCTACCTCAAGCTTTGGGGTAAGGTAGTACAGTAGGGCCAGCGGCCCATGATTACAACACCATCTGTCCGTCTGCCCTGAGGCAGAGGGTAGGCTGGTAGGGGCCTTCCTAGAGGTGGAGGCCAGGCAGGGGAGGTCATCCAGCTATTGCTTAGTCAGGTGGAGACCAGCTAGCCGGGGCTCCAGCTAGATTCTATGTTTTTCCGCCCACACTAGATGCATTGGCCTTAGATGCCGTGATCACATGTATTATCTTCATCTACGGTAGGGATGCTTTAGTGTTATTTGATCCAGGGTCTACCTACTCATATGTATCATCTTTGTTTAATCATTTCCTGGATATTTCTCGTGAGTCCTTGGGTACTCCTATTTATGTGTCCACCCCTGTAGGCAATTCTGTGGTTGGCTATCGGATCTATCGGTCATGTGTGGTCATATTCTATGGTTAAAAGACTAGAGAGAACCTTCTGTTACTTGATATGACCGACTTCAAGGTCATCTTGGGCATGGACTAGTTATCCCCATATCATGCTATTCTTGATTCATATGCCAAGATTATTACTTTAGCGATGCCAGAGTTGCCGAGATTGGAGTGGAAGGGTTCCTCCTTTAGTACAGCGAGTCAGGACATCTCTTTTCTGAAAGCTCGGAACATGGTCGGGAAGGCTTGTTTGGCTTATCTAACTTATGTTCAGGACACTACCGTAGAGTCTCCGACAATTGATTTAGTGCCAGCAATCCGGGAATTTGCAGATGTGTTTCCTTTTGACCTTCCAAGAATGCCACTAGATCGTGATATTGATTTCTGTATTGATTTGGCTCCAGGTACACAGCCAATATCTATCCCGCCACACCGTATGGCTCTAAAAGAGTTGAAGGAACAACTTGAGAAGTTGCTAGAAAAAGGGTTTGTCAGACCAAGTGTATCGCCCTGGGGTGCGCTGGTGTTATTTGTAAAGAAGAAAGATGGGACTATGCAGATGTGCATTGATTACCGCCAGTTGAACAAAGTTACCATCAAGAACAAGTACCCGTTGCCGCGCATTGATGATTTATTTGACCATTTGCAGGGTGCTGGGGTATTCTCTAAGATCGACTTGAGATCAGGGTATCATCAACTAAAGATTCGGGACTCAGATGTCTCGAAGACTGCTTTTTGTACTAGACATGGACATTATGAGTTCCTAGTGATGTCGTTTGGCTTGACTAATGCCCCAGCGAAGTTTATGGATTTAATGAACAGGGTGTTTAGGACTTATATTGATTCATTCGTCATTGTCTTCCTTGCTGACATTTTGATCTACTCACATAGCCTGGGGGAGCATGAGTAGCATTTGAGAGTGGTACTTCAGACCTTGAGGGAATAGAGCTGTATTCTAAGTTCTCCAAGTGTGAGTTTTGGCTAGAGTCTATGGCATTCTTGGGGCATGTTGTATCAGGAGAGGATATTAAGGTGGATCCCAAAAAGATTGAGGTAGTTCAGAGTTGGCCTTATCCCACTTCGGTGCCTGAGATTAGGCGTTTCCTATGGTTAGTAGGTTATTATCGCCAGTTTGTGCATGTTTTTCATCCATTGCAGCACCTCTGACTAGATTGGCCCAAAATGGTACACCATTCCGTTAGTTCGATGATTGTGAGGCGAGCTTTCAGAAGCTCAAGACAGACCAATTCTAGTGTTGCCTTCCGATTCGGGGATATATACGGTGTATTGGGATGCTTTACGCGTTGTCTTAGGTTGTGTATTGATGCAGGAAGGGCGAGTTATTATATATGCTTCGCGTCAACTGATGATTCATGAGAAGAATTACCTTGTGCATGACCTAGAGTTAGTCACGATTGTTCATGCTCTTAAGATCTGGAGGCATTATCTGTATGGGTGTCATGTGAGGATTACACTAATCATCGTAGCTTACAACATTTGTTCAAGCAAAGGGATCTCAATTTGAGGCAGCGTAGATGGATCGAGTTACTGAAGGATTATTATATCACCATTCTTTCTCATCCGGGCAAGGAAAATGTGGTCACAAATTCCTTACGTCGGAAGGAAGAGAGTATGGGTAGGTTGGCATTCATTTCAGCAGATGAGAGGCTACTAGCTTTGGACATTCAGTCCTTGGCTAACAGACTTGTGAGGTTGGATATTTCAGAGCCAAGCCGAGTTCTTGCATGTGTTGTTGCTCAGTCTTCAATACTAGAGCAGATCAAGGCTCGACAGTTTGATGATCCACACTTGGTAGTCCTCAGAGAGACGGTACTATAAGGTGGTGCCAAGGAGGTTTCTATTGGCGAGGATGGTGTTCTGCGACTCCAGGATCATCTATGTGTTCCTAACGTCGATGGCTTAAGGGAGAGGAGTCTAGAAGAGGCACAAAGTTCTCAATATTCCATTCACCTGGGTGCTACAAAGATGTATCGTGACCTGAGACAACATTATTGGTGGTGGCGGATGAAGAAAGACATAGTTGAGTATGTAGCTAGGTGCCTAAATTACCAATAGGTTAAGTATGAGCACCATAGGCTAGGTGGCCTACTCTAGCAGATGACTATACTAGAGTGGAAATGGGAATGCATTACTATAGACTTCGTAGTTGGGTTGTCGCGGACCTTGAGGAACTTTGATGTAGTTTGGGTCATTATCGACAGGTTGACCAAGTCGGCACACTTCATTCCGGTTGTGACTACTTATACTTCAGAGAGGTTGGCCCAAATTTATATTCAGGAGATAGTTCGATTGCACGGGGTGCCTGTTTCCATCATATCAAATAGAGGCCCTCAGTTCACTTCACATTTCTAGAGAGTCATACAGAGTGAGTTGGGGACCTGTGTAGAGCTTAGCATTGCATTTCATCCATAGACTGACGAGTAGTCAAAGAGGACAGTTCAAATATTGGAGGACATGCTCAAAGCATGTATGATTGACTTTAGGGGATAGTGGGATCAGTTCTTGCCTTTGGCTCAGTTTGCTTTCAACAACAGTTATCAGTCCAGCATCGAGACAGCTCCATTTTAGGCTTTATATGGTCGGCGATGTTGTTCTCCCATCGGATGGTTTAAGCCCAGCAACACTAAGTTATATGGTAATGATTTGGTAAAAGATGCCTTGGAAAAGCTAAAGTTGATTCAGGAGCGACTTCGCATAGCACAGTCTAGACAGAAGAGTTACGCGGATCAGAAGGCGCATGATGTATCATTTATGGTAGGCGAGAAGGTTCTCTTGAAAGTCTCGCCAATGAAGGGTATATGAGATTCGGGAAGAAGGGCAAGCAGAGCCCAAGGTTTATAGGCCCATTTGAGGTGTTGAGGTGGGTTGGGGAGGTTACTTATGAGCTTACTTTGCCTCCCAGCCTATGAGGGGTTCCTTCGGTTTTTTACGTGTCTATGCTCCGGAGGTATCACGCCGACTTGTCACAGGTGTTAGACTTCAGCTCTATCCAACTAGATGAGAGCTTGAGTTATGAGGAGGATCCAGTTTCCATTGTTGCTAGACAGGATTGCCAGTTGAGGTCCAAGAGGATTTTTGCGGTAAAGGTTCGTTGGAGGGGACAACCAGTTGAGAAGGCTACTTGGGATCCCGAGGAGGACATACGTAGCAGATATCCACACTTATTCAGCACTTCAGGTATGAATCTAAACCCGTTCGAGGACGAATGCTTGTTTAAGAGGTGGAGAGTGTAATGACCCAACCGGTCATTTTGTTTTCTAGAACCTCATTCCCTAAATAAGACTTCCTATACTTGCTTTTACTGATTTATGACTTGCGAGGATGGATAGTTCAAGATTTGGAAGAGTTCGGGTTTAAATCGGAACACTTGGTTCCTTAAGTTGGCTTAAAAAGGTTAGGTTTGACTTTGGTCAACATTTGGAGTAAACGACCTCGGAATCGGGATTTGATGGTTCCAATAGGTTCATATGATGATTTTGGACTTGGGTGTATGTTCGGATCAGGTTTCGGATGACCCGGGGGCATTTCGGCGCCTAATAGTGAAAGTTGGCATTTTGAGCAAATTCCAATAGTTTGGGTTGAAATGAATTTTTACATTCTAGGTGTGCGTTTGAGATTCCAAGCCTGGGAATAGCTCTGTATGGTGATTCTAGACTGAGGAGCGTGTTCGAAAGTGGATTTGGAGGTCCGTAGGTCGTTTCGGAGTCATTTGGCGAAAGTTAGAAATTGAAGTTTTTGAAAAGTTTGACCGAGGGTGGACTTTTTGATATCGGGTTCGGATTTCAGTGCCACAAGTTGGAGTAGGTTTTTTAGCCTAATTTAGGCTTGCACGCAAAGTTTGGCATCATTCCAAGTTGATTTGATAGGAATCGAACACGCGAAAGGTGTTGTAGAAGTTTTTAGAGTTCATGAGTAAATTCATGCGTTTTGGCATCCAATTCATGGTTTTTGATGTTATTTTGATGTTCCGATCATGCGAGCAAGTTTGTATGATATTGTTAAACTTGTGTGAGTATTTGGTATGGAGCCCCGAGGGTTCGGGTGAGTTTCAGACATGTGGAAGGAATGGAAAACACACCATATTTCTGGTGTTCTTGGCAACAACTGTAGGTCTTGCAAATGCGAGAGATTATTTGCAAATGTAAACCTCACGTTTGCGAGGCGGTCTTCGTAATTGCGAAGGAGCCCGACCCAGGCAATGTTCGTATTTGCGACACTTATGCCGCATTTGCGAACCCAGCAGAAGTCGCATTTGCGACCCCAACAGTTGAAGCCCAGGCTTCGCATTTGCGAGGCTTTTGTTGCATTTGCGAACCTAGTGTCGCAAATGCGACATCAGAGGGTTGTGTCCAGCTCTTTTAATGCAGGACTTAGGTCATTTATTTCATTTCACTTCACCTCTTAGGTGATTTTTGGAGCTTTTGGAAGAGAGTTTTCACCTAGCACTTTGAGGTAAGTATTCCATACAACATCAGTTAAATACATAGATTATGGGTAGATTAACATGCAAATATTAGTGAAAATCAAAGGTTTAGATAAAAACCTAGGTTTTTGATAAAAATGAAATTTGACCACGAAATTGGTTATGGAACTAAGTAAAAATTATATATTTATGTTCCTAAGGCTATGGGTTACAACTTTCTTCGAAATTTTTTGGAATTCGGGCACTTGGGCATGGGGTTTTTAGAAATCTTGCAATTTGGGGTGGATAATCACTTTAACAGTGGAAATATGAACTTTGAGCATAAATTGATTAGTTTATGTAATGTTTGATTAGTTTCGAATCGTTTGGCATCGAATTTGGAGGTTTGAGCTCATTCTTGAATTGGAAAGTAGGCTTTGAAAAGAGGTAAGTCTCCTTTCTAACCTTGTAAGAGGGAATTAACCCCATAGATGAACTAAATAAATGTTTGGACCTATTTGTGGGGGCTACGTACATACGAGGTGACGAGTATCCGTACGTAGCTACTATTATGCTATTGTCCGGGTAGTTTATCACCCGTATCATGCTATATTTGAAATGTTTGCGCCCTTACTTGCTAGTATAATCACTTAAGTCATGTTAGAAATTGAAAAAAAGGAATTGTATAAGGTTAAATTCACTTACTTGAAGATTTGAATGTGATACTTGACTGTAAATGAGAAATTGTGTTTTCTTAAAAATAATTGTTATTTGTGAATCGGGCCGAGCGCCTCGGCAATAAATAGACGCATCTATGGTTCGCGCCGTTCGACCCTCCGGTAGTGCATAGTATAAATATTATGTTGGATCGGGTCGTACGACCTCGACATAATGCGCGCATAATAGTTCTTCGGAGCTCTCCATGATTGAAATTACTTAAATGTCTGGAAATGTAAGTTGTTCAATAATATAACTAAATTTGTAATTTATATTTGTGAAAGAATAACCCATCATTTCCTGTTATTGAGCTTTCAGTATTATTCATGAAATCCATGCCTAGTCTAATACTTTGATTATATTATTTATGCCCATAGTAAATATCAAAGTCGACCCCTCGTCACTACTTCTTCGAGGTTAGACTGGATATTTACTAGGTACATGTTGTTTAGGTACTCATACTACACTTTTGTACTTAATTGTACAGGATCTGAGGTAGGTGTATCTAGTTACCCGTCCAGTGCGCATAGTTGATCCCCTCTTCGAGACTTCACGGTGAGCTGTCATCTGAGCCGTTCTGCAACAGTTGGAGTCTTCCTTATATTTTACTTTTCTGTCTATTTCCTTTCAGACAGTAGGCTAGTATTCTTTTGTATATTCTACTAGATTGCCCCCACACTTATGATACCAGGTCTTGGCACATACACTAGTAGACTTATGATTTTAGGTTTGTATACATGTTTTCGATTAGTACTTATTGTTTCCGCTTACTTATGTTACACTTGCAAATTTCTAAAAAAAATTAACAAATAAGTAAGTGTTACTACTTAATAATTTATTTAAACGGGAAATCACCAGTTGATCGGTGTTGGCTTGCCTAGCAACGATGTTGGGTTCCATCACGGCCTATGTTGGAACTGGGCCGTGACAAATGATATGCATATCTTCAAAAAGTATAAATAGATCTTTTAAATATCTTTTGGCATTTTTCTAATGCAAGATATCATTTGTAGATCTTTAGTTATAAAAATATTTGATGTGCATATGTTCATGGAACATATTGCTATCTTTAAGATAATACATATAGCTATTATAAGTTGTACATTAAATTGTACATTAAAGTTATAAAATATTTTCTTAAATATTGAGAATTATAATTAGTAATAATCCTAGAAAATCTGCATGGCTGTTATAGAGGAGTAATTTTACAAAGAGCGTACTTTCATAAAGATGGTTGTTGCTGTTATAGGAAAAATGTTGTTATAGAGAGGTAAAATATAACATAAAAAATCGGTTCTGAGAAAAACTGGGCTTTTATAGTGAATGGTCGTTATATATAGATGTTGTTATAGAGAGGTAAAATATAATATAAAAAATCGGTTCTGAGAAAAACTAAGCTTTTATAATGAATGGTTGTTATATAGGGATGTTGTTATAGAGAGGTTTGGCTGTAAATAAATAGAGTTTAGTATTTTAATATAGCTCAAACTTATGTTTGTTACAGTCAAATTTGTAAAAAAAAAATTGAGTTCAATAAATTATTAAATTGTAAAGGTAGAAAAATATTTTGTTAAGGTTTTGTTAGAACAAAATAAAGAGCAGTAAGGTAAACTTTGTTTGTTTGTTAACTAAATATCGCTTTTATTGCCGATTATTTTTTAGGACTTCTGTATATGTTTGAACCCACTCGTATAAAAAGTCTGGGTTAACAACGAGAAATAAATTTTAGCAACGCTACTAATGCTTTTTGGGTTGATAGCCATTTGAATATAAATGTTAGAGCATTTGGCGGCATGTCAGTGTTAATGATGTAGGAGATAAGTTACACTGGTTTATTATGTGAGTACTACAATAACAATTAATCTTGCTAAGAGGTTCAATTTTCTTGAATTGTTTATTATACCTCTTGGGTTACGGTTCTTCCTCGAATCCTGAGTGAACGCAAGATGCTTTGTGCATCGGGTTGTCCTTTTTTTTTTTTTTATAATAACAGTACAAAAAGGAGTAGTGTATTTAGAATTTAGAGAATCTATCACTAACCTAACGTCTATTGTACAAAAACTTGGATTTAACTATAATATAGTGTCAAAGATAGCTTGTGTCCTATATTCTAAACAAATGTTGTTTGGCTTAATGTAGATGTTCAATTGCTTACAATCACATCCGCAGATGCCAACATGCTTTAGGGATTGAACTTTTTTTTTGGCTTTCAATTAAGTTTCCATTAAGTTCATTTTTTGTTTACTTTTATTAAGATTTTACTGTACAAGATCTTCTTCTATTTAGGTGGACAATTGATCATTTAAGGATATCATAGTAAGATGATTGCATATTTTGGCTTTCGATATGTTACTTCAAGCTTTGTTGCTTCTCTTTAGCAAGTAGAGTATGTTCATATGCTTCTCTTTTGTCTATATTTCAGATTGGATATTAATTTTAACTGAAAGATAATCCGATATAGCTTGTTCTTTCGTCGTAAATTATTTGGCTCAATATAGATATTCAGTTGCTTACGGTTGCATCTGCAGGTACAAACATGCTCCATATATTTATTCGATTTTTCTTGAGTTGCAAGCCTGAGCTACTTCCAGTGGGATACATGTTACATAAATACAATATGTAAGATGTACTATTCGAATGTAAATATTGTCCATTTATTATTTGAAAAAATAAATAAAAAATATTAGTATAGAAAGATTCAAATAATTTCTTGGTTTATTCTGAAACGAGTTTCAGTGGTCTATTATTTTCCTTTGCTCTACCGCTGATTTGTAGGCGTGGTGTGATATGGGTCTGCTGGTCTGATTTGTAAAACAGTTTAGGATCCTCCATTCACATTTTCTGTTTGGGATAATCACCTCTAGACAAAGGTTTTCAAAAATTACTGCATTTAGAGATATCAGAAACATGTCACTAATGTTATGCAGAAAAAAATTGATTTAGGATGAAGTTGTAGAGGAGACTCGAGAGAGGAACTTTTTGTTAACTCTTGATTTGCTTTCTGCTCGATCTAATATTAATAGTGTTTGAAGATAGTATGATTATGTTGAAAGCTTAGTTTTTTATGTGGGTCAAGCGGATTGTTAGTTGGTTCCCCTTAATCATATTGTTAACAATCTTTCTATGTATTTTTTTTGTAACTACTATTTTTGTAATGATTCGATCGGTTGTTTTGAGCATTTGCACTTCGCTCTATAGTTTGAGGGCACGAATATCTCCGCATGATGTATTATGACTTGTGTGAATCGTCGGTATTAGTTTTCAAGTTATTCGGAGTCGATTCGAAAGAATGAATTTCATGGTTTAAGCTTTAAGCTGGAAGAGTTGACCAAGTTTGACTTCTTAGTATTTGACCTTATATTGGAGTTTTGATAGATTTGTTAGGTCCGGATGGTGATTTAGACTCGGGCGTAAACCCGAATTTGCATTTGGATGTTTCTAGTAGGATTCGACACTAATTGGCGAAAGTTGGAAATTTGAAGGTTTAGAAAGTTCATAAGTTTTACCGAGAGTTGACTTTGATGATATCGTATCTGGATCGTGGTTCCGAGAATCGGAATAGCTTTGTTATGCCATTTGGGACTTGTGTGCAAAATTTGGGTTCATTTCGGATCGATTTGCTATGTTTCTGCACGAGTTTTGGAAGTTGAAAAGTTCAAAGTTCATTAAGTTCAATTTGAGGTGCGATTTGTCGTTTCAATGTTGTTATATATGATTTGAGGCCTCGAATAGGTCCGTATTATATTATGGGACTTATTGGGATAGTTGGACGGGGTCTTGAGTGGCCCGGATGAGTTTCGGACGAGGCTCGTATTATTTTCATTTCATGTTGAATTATTGAAGCGGATGGTTCTGGTGTGATCGCACCTGCAGAGTTATGGGCACACTTGTGGAGCCGCAAAAGTTATAGAAGAGTCGCAAGAGCGGAAGTGGAATTGGGAGAAGGTCTTCGCAGATACGGAGGAAGAGGCACACCTGTGTGTGCGCAGAAGCAGATCATTGGGCGCAGAAGTGGGGTATTGCGCAAGAGCGAAGGGGAGCTCGAATCTGCGATATCGCAGGAGCAAAAAAAATCGCAGGTGCGAGGGGTCGGCTGGTTAGTTGTGTCACAGAAGCAGGGTGTTGTCGCAGAAGCGACGCCGCAAAAGTGGGTATTTTCTGCACAGAAGCGAAGAAGACTAAGCAGAAACTTTAAGTTCGAGGGTTTTGGTCATTTTTGCATATTTGGAGCTAGGGAGCTCGGATTAGAGAAATGTTTTAGGCAATTTTTACCATTTTGATTGGGGTAAGTGTTCTCTACTCGGTTTTGATTATATTTTATGGATCTATCCTCGTTTTTGGCAATTGGTTGATGATTTCAAAAGAGAAATTGGGGAGTTTTAGCCTAATGTTTCATAGAGTGAATTTTTGAGTTTTGACATCGATTCGGAATCGGATTTGGGTAAAACTAGTATGTTTGGACTCATAATTGAATGAGTTGTCGGATTTTGTAAGTTTTGCCGGGTTCCGAGGTGCGGACTCGGGTTTTGACATTTTGGCCGATTTTGGAATTTGATTAAAGATTCGACCTTTATTGATTGGGTTTGCTTCATTTGGCATTATTTGATGTATTTGAGTTGCTTTGTTCTAGTTTCGAGCCGTTTGGAGGTCGATACGCATAAGATGGCATTTGCGGAATATTGTTTGGCTTGCTCGGTATTGAATTTGGCTTGTTCGAGGTAAATAACACTTCTAAACTTGGTACTGAGGGTATGAAGCCCCGAATTATGTGTTATCTAATTGGTGTTGAGGTGACACACATACTAGGTGATGGGCGTGTGGGCATGCACTGTGTAAATTATGACTTCTCTATTTCTATGGTACTGTGTAGTTACCTGATCTTACCTGTAACCATGAAATTTTTATGTACTTGAGGTATTGAGATGTGATCCATGTTAGAAACCATGACTAGGCTACATGTTTATCCTGTTGGGACCCACTAAGATTATTTCTGCTGTTGAGTTATCTGCTTTCATTGTATTACATACTCAATCATACGCATTTGTATGCATATCATATCTCAGTCTCTATTACCATTTATCGATACATCATATCATTATTTTTTGGCTGATTTTTCAGGACATTGAGAGCCTAGAGTGGAGAGATTAATGACTGAGTGAGGCCGAGGGCCTATTGGTGAGGATGTTTATGGGATCGGACTGCACGTCATAGCATGTTTTATTGATTTATGCCATGATTGGCTTGTTATAGCGCTTGGACTGAAGGAGCCCCTCCGAAGTCTATACACACCCCTAGTAAGAGCAGGTACTGAGTGCGAGTGCCGAACGATTCGGAGGATTGAGTGACTGTGAGGATTGAGTGGCTGTGAGGATTGAGTGATTGCGAGATCTGAGTGAATTGATACTCTGAGAGTATGTATATGGTTTATCACTGAGTCGCATTGTATTTGACATGCACACTTGACATACATGCATAGAGATGCATTTTCCTCATGTTATACGGTATCACGTCATTTATGACTTCTCACACATATTGGCATATAGGCATATAGATGTGTTTTCCTCATGCCATTTGAAAATGAAACATTTACTTGTTGAAAGCTTTTTGGGAAAATTTCAGTTTTCAAATTTACTCTTATTTTTGGCAATTTCAGTAAAAGATTTGGGTTTTCACTAATATACTTGAAAAGCAGGCCTATTTTCTGGAATAAGGATGACCTGAGCATTTTATCTTTTAGTTACTTCTTTTATTACTTTCACTATGTTGTTATGAATTGTTGTTGGCTATTGGTATTGGACTCCGACCTTTATTCCAGCTCGTCACCACTTTCAACCTAAGATTACGTTTGTTACTTATTGAGTATATGGGGTCAGTTGTACTCATACTACACTTCTGCACCTTGCATACAGATGTTGGCTGCTGATGTTACTATGTTCGATGGGAGCTGGATTTGAAGATATACCTGTGTTCTGGTTGTAGCTGCCTCTTGTTCATGGTAGCCTTAGATTTATAAAAATCTGTTTATGTAATTTTCTAATAGATGATATTTTTACTTCATATCAGCTTTGTAAAATCAAATTCTTGGAAGTTTATGGTTTGTACTACCGGCCCTTGGGAAGAGTATAGAAGTTAAGTTATTTCATCAGTTAGTTTTTCCTAGAAAATCTCATTGAATCGGCTGGGTTGGGTAAGGTGCCGTCACGACTAGTTGGATTTTGGGTCGTGACAAGTTGGTATCAGAGCTCTAGGTTCATAGGTTCTGCAAGTCATGATCAAGTGTCTAGTAGGTTTAACGGATCAGTATGATGACGTCCATACCTATCTTCGAGAGGCTACATGACATTTAGGATAATTTCCCATCTTTCTTTCCATATCGTGCTGAATTGATTCAGCTTGAAACATAACTCTTTGAATCCCTTCCATGCATTCATATGCGTATGTGAGATCTCGGTATCCGCTGTGCATCGATGGCTTGTGATTCCATGAATAGGGTGCGAGATGAGATTTTTGTGTGTTGATGATGGGCTAGTCTAGAGGACTTGAGGCCAGGTTTTGACTATAGCTTGAGCATGGGGATTTCGGTTGTGTGAGCACGTGCTTTTGGACTTATAAGCCTGATAGTGTCCCTATTAGTGGAATTTGTGTCTTAATGAGTGGTTGGATGGCTATGTGATGAGTATGATGTGACTATGGGATGTGTTCAGATGGATTGAATGTGTCGAGAAGAGTTTGCTTGAGATGTAAAAAAGACTATTGGGGGCTTGATTTCTGTTTTGATGTGATGCATAGTCTCGAGTTATGAGTGTATTGGAGGATTTTTCATGTTGTTAAATTGTGGAACAAATTAGCTTCTCATGTCTTGTTGATGAGTTTAGACTCAAAAAGATTAAGTGATTGCATAGTAGTTGTGGCTGTGAAGGGATATAAAGAGATGTCAGTTTGAGGCTAAGTAGGTGGGTTGTAACCTGTAAGGTAATATACGGCTGTGTGATTTTCATAATATTGTGTGGAGGCTTTCTTTTGTACTAGTGGGTTATGTTTGTGCGATTTGAGTTTGAATCGGTTGTAATAGTTGAACTGACCGTCACTAAGATGAATGTGAGATTAGTAGACGATTTGAGGTATTATATGGTTTGTGTTGCATGAGCTTATGAAGGATTTAGTTGAATTTCAGTGCGGGGTTATGGCAGTAATAGAGTATGGGTATTGTGAGTTATTGACTATTTTATTCCACAGCTTTGAGCCAAGTCGGGGAGTCTGCTATCGATAAGTTAATTGCATGGTTATGTGTTGTATTGGTTTCGGTTTGAGGTATACTTGTGAATCAGTTATGACTTGCAGAGGTTGAGATCGGGGATGACTCGAGTAAGGGAGTTTCCGGATATGGGTTGTATCATACTCTATGGGTATATGAGAAACATGGAATAATTGAGTGGTTATTCGTCAAGGACGTAGTTTGCATGGAGTAGGAATCTGCTTGGTTGCGTTAAGGTAGGGTTACTTCGTCGTGCTAATGGGGCATAGGTCGTTCGGCCCGTTTGGGCGGTGCAATTGAGATTTGAGTAGGGTGGATGACTCTCGAGAAGGTCCTAATGGATTCAGGAGTTATATGTAGCAATTAAGAATTTTTAGGATTTGTATATGGCGAGAATCTGAGGTTTACATTGGATGGTGTTGAGACTCTCAGTATTTTCTTCGTCATTATGGATCCTACATTTTAGTAACAGGAAGGTGAAGAAAATGACTTTAAATTCACAGAAGGTCCTTTCAGAGTAGGTGTCTCGGTTGTGGTACTTTAGGGGTGCTCAAGAGGGAATATGTCGGTTTATGGGCCTTAGGGCAGTGTGATTTTATTCTAGGATCTCGTGGGGTGAGTTTTGGTTAAAGATCGTGGTGTTCTGGAAAGGAGGAGTGTCACCTTGAGGGTAACTCGGAAGGAACTCGAAGAAATAGGACAGTTTAGTAATAGGTTGGATCAACACGACAATGGGTATGATTGGTTCTTTGGGTACTTATGATGTAGTGAATCTCCACATGTGTTTTGTGGCAGTGCTCTTGGGTTTTGGTGACCTGCGTGTCTTGGTTGAGTTAGAGGGATTCGGTTCTGATAGCTTGGTTATGTGCAAAGGGATTCCAAAGAGTTCTCGATGATTTCTATCATGGTTCGAGGTGGATATTTCCTACCCCGTGTGAGGAGCATGTTACATGTTATGATTTTCTCCTGGATGTGACCAAATGGATGGTTCCTAGTTAATTGAATATGCAATTTCTTGTGACTCAGAGTTGATAATGAGATTCTTGTACTTTTCATATGATGGCATGATAGATGTGGTGTGTTGTGTAGGATTGAGATTTGCATGTGCAAGGTCACGATTTAGTTTTGAAAGGAAGGTCTTGGATTCGTAGACAGCATGGACGGTTTCTGATGTTTAGATGAATGCTATGACTACTTGGCCTTGCTTGAGGAGAGTGTACATTTTAGTAGGTGCACTATGTTTTGACTTACGGATGCTTTAGTGGTATTGTGGGCTCGCCGGGTTGATCTATTGCTGATATTCAGATTTTTGCTATACAACACGGAAGGATCATAGAAGTATTCCTCGCGAGATGATTTTGTATGAGAGATGTGTTAGACATTCAGGAGGTGTAATTGGGATCATATATGGTGATTCGTGTGTTATATGGATTTGGAGAACGGGAGTTCTCATGAGCAGATTGTTTCGTGGTTGTGGACTGTAAAAATGTTGCCAAAGCTAGTCAGAGGATATTATGTGTTATGTTTAGGTCATTGTGGATCTTCGTAGGGTTGTTTATATATTTATGGATGACTAGAGTTGGTTTGGGGCCCAATAGTAGACCCAATGAGGATGTTTATTCTACACCGGGTCGGATTGGTTGACTTCATACTGATATTGTTAAGGGATATGCCATTCGGTTAGAGTTAATCTTAATTATGTTCTGATATGTTCCATATATTACTCTTTTATGCTATGAAGGATTGTGATTCATTGGTTATATGCACACATGGTGTGGTTCCATTTGGGCCTAATGGCAAAATTTGAGAGAGATGGGTATTAGAGTTTCGAATAATTGATTGCACATTGGTTATGTTCTTTCCAGATTGTGGTATTGTGCTATTTGCTTCTCCGTGATTATGGTCATGCACCCTGGGTACTTGATGCCGAATTGCGCGTAGTTATTGATTATGAGCATGATAGCTAAGGTATTTCATAGGGACTAGTGTTTGGATGAGGTCACGCATTGTAGCGGAGTTATGCTAAGATATGGTCTTTTGTGTTAGATTCATGTATTATGGTTCTACGGGGTGTGATGGATTTCTAGCATTGCATTGTGGCAGTACTTATTGAGCTTGTGGGATGGTTCTCTCGTTTGAGTCAGTTTCTATGTTCGAGCACATTTGAATTGTTGCGCATTGGTACACGAATTGCACAGTTTGTGGCTATAGGTGTATTGGTGTGGCATATCAATAGAATAGTTGTGCTTGATAAGGTAAGGCCATTGGACCTATTATAAGTGTTATCAGATTTGATTGTGGTATATTTGAAAGGATAATGTCGCGGAGATTGCTATAGTTCTTGTCGAAGGAGAGGGAGCTCCATGACTTGTTGATCTGATGAATGGTTATGAGTTTCTGCGTGTTTTTTTCATCATCGATAGTGTACGAAGGTTTTAGAATGAGGTTTTGTTTGATATAAGGTTTATTATCAGTATCAAGTTATTTTAAGCAGCTACGATGATTAGAAGTTTTTTCTATGAGTATGTGAGTTATGTGGCATATCATGTGATTGTGTCTTGGGTTATAGTTATGGATCGATGTAGTTTGCTCAGACTTATACAGTATATATATGCGAGACCTGGGTCTTGTAAAAAATTCCGGATGTTGGAAAATTGGATCCTAAGGTCTATGGGATAAGATTGAATTAATGATCTTCAATATGTTGTGTTGTCGGGCCTATATGGAATAGAGTGACATGGGATCAGTCCCCGGTATGTGCATGGTAAGGTTACACGACGGTTTGGAAGCTTTGGAACAACTCTGGGCACGTTCGAGGATAAACGTATGTTTAAGTGGGGAGGATGTAATGACCTGACCGATCGTTTTGAGCATTTTCACTTTGCTCGGTAGTTTGATGGCATGAGTATCTCCATATGATGTATTATGACTTGTGTGAATCGTCGGTTTTAGTTTTCAGGTTATTCGAAGTCGATTGGGAAGAATGAATTTCATGGTTTAAGCTTTAAGCTGGAAGAGTTGACCAAGTTTGACTTTTTAGTATTTGACCTTGGATTGGAGTTTCCGGATGGTGATTTTGGACTCAGACGTATGCACGGATTTGCAATTGGATATTTGTAGAAGGATTCAACACTAATTGGAGAAAGTTGAAAATTTGAAGGTTTAGAAAGTTCATAAGTTTGACCGAAAGTTAACTTTGATGATATTGGATTCGGGTAGTAGGTTCTGGGAATCAAAATAGCTTCATTATGTCATTTGGGACTTGTGTGCAAAATTTGGGTTCATTCCGGGTTAATTTGCTATGTTTCGACAGGAGTTTTGGAAGTTGAAAAGTTCAAAGTTCATTAAGTTCGATTTGAGGTGTGATTCATCGTTTCGATGTTGTTATGTGTGATTTGAGGCCTCGAGTAGGTCCGTATTATGTTATGGGATTTGTTGGGATAGTTGGACATGGTCCCGAGTAGCCCGGATGAGTTTCGGACGAGGCTCAGATTATTTTCGTTTCATGTTGAATTGCAGAGGTTGCTGGTTCTGGTGTGACCGCACCTGCGGAGTTATGGGCATAGGTACGGAGCCGCAAATTCGCCAGAAGAGTCGCAGGAGCGGAAGTGGAACTAGGAGAAGGTCTTCGCAGATGCAGAGGAAGAGGCGCACCTGCGTGTGCGCAGAAGCGGATCATTAGGCGCAGAAGCGGGGTCTTGCGCAGGAGTGAAGGGGAGCTCGCACCTACGATGTTGTAGAAGCAGTAACTGTTCTGCAGGTGTGAGGGGTCGGCTGGTTAGTTGTGGTCGCAGAAGCGGGGTGTTGTCGCAGAAGCGAAGAGGACTCACTGGGCAGAAGCTTTAAGTTCAAGGGTTTTGGTCATCTTTTATATTTGGAGTTAGGGAGTTCGTATTGGAGTGATTTTTAGGCGATTTTCACCATGTGGATCGGGTAAGTGTTCTCTACTCAGTTTTGATTGTATTTTATGAATCTATCCTCGTTTTGGCAATTGGTGGATGATTTCAAAAGAGAAATTTGAGGTTTTAGCCTAAAGTTTTATAGAGTGAATTTTTGAGTTTTGAACATTGATTCAGAATCGGATTTAGGTGAAACTAGCATGATTGGACTCATAATTGAATGAGTTATCCAATTTTATGAGTTTTGTCAAGTTCCGAAGTGTGGGCTCGGGTTTTGACCTTTTGGCCGATTTTGGGCTTTTGATTAAAGATTCAACCTTTATCGATTGAGTTTGCTTCTTTTAGCATTATTTGATGTATTTGAGTTACTTTGTGCTAGTTTCGAGCCGTTCGGAGATTGGTACATGTAGGATGACATTTGTGGAGTATCGTTTAGCTTGTTCGGTATTGGATTTGGCTTTTTCGAGGTAAGTAATACTTCTAACTTGGTGTTGAGGGTATGAAACCCCGAATTACGTGTTATGTGATTGGTGTTGAGGTGACACACATGCTAGGTGATGGGCATGTGGGCATGCACTATGTGAATTGTGACTCTGTTATTTCTGTGGTACTGTGTAGTTACCTGATCTTACCTGTAATCATGAAATTTCTACGTACTTGAGCTATTGAGTTGTGATCAATGTTAGAAACCATAACTAGACAACTACTGTTTGCAACAAATTTTATGCAGAGAAAAATAAAACTACAATTACAAACAACTATAAAGAAAAAAGGATTTTATTGATAAACTTTGCAGGTTACAACTCTGTTTATCCCTTGATTCTTCCCTCCGATTTATTCTACATAATTTGAGGGCCTTAGCAGCATATTTCTCGAATATAGAATGATATGCATCTCCTTTATGTATTTGATGACCAAGAAGCATGTAGCAGCACCCCATTTGGATCTTAAATGTTGCTAGAAATTTGAGCAAGATATATTTGGCATGTCTTTGATCTCTTAATGAATATTCCAAGGGTTTCATGGAATTTCGAAGATCTCATATTTGATCTCTTTGTACATATTCCGAGAATTTATGAAATTGTTGAGATCATTTTTGAAGGACATATGTAGCCTTATTTATAGGCATGAATTAGGGTTTGGGTAGAGTAGCTACCAAGTAACTCTAATAGACTCCTAATATTTCAAGAGTTGTCTTGAATTGAGAATTTATTTTGATTTGTTAAAATTTCAGAGTCTACAACTACATAATATAAGGGATTATCAAAACGACAATAAGTTACCCAAAGAGCATCAATACAACCCAGAAAAAAGGTTATCCAAAAAATACAAATTACAGAACGACATAAATAACAGAAAGAAGGCACTAAAGAGAAACTCAAACTATAAAATTGTCACGAACCAAAATCTAACTAGTCATGATGGCACCTAACCCAACCCGTTAGGTAAGCCAATTAACAACAATCTGATTCAATGAGATTTTCTAGGAAAAATAACTGATAAAATAACTTAACTTCTATACATTTCCCAAGGACTCATAGTACAAAACATGAGCTTCTAAGAATTTGATTTTACAAAGCTGGTATAAAGTAAATATATCATCTGTTAGAAATATACATAAAAAGATTTTTATAAATCTAAGGCTACTATGAACAAGAAGCAGCTACAACCGGAACCCAGGTACATCTTCAAATTCAGCTCCTATGAACACAGCAACATCAATAGCCAAAATCTGTGCAGAAGTGTAGTATGAGTACAACCGACCCCATGTACTCAATAAGTAACAAACCTAACCTTAGGTTGAAAGTAGTGACGAGCTGGAATAAAGGTCGGAGTCCAACACCAAAAGCCAACAACAGTTCATAACAACATAATGAAAGTAATAAAAGAAGTAACTCAGAGATAAAATGCTCAGATCGTCCTCATTTCTAGAAAAATAGGCTTGTTTTTCAAGTATATTAGTGAAAATCCAAAATTTTTACTGAAATCGCCAAAAATATGAGTAAGTTTGAAAACTGAAATTTTCCCAAAAATCTTTCAACAGGTAAATGTTTCATTTTCAAATGGCATGAGAAAAACACATCTATATGCCTATATGCCAATATGTGTGAGAAGTCAAGAATGACGTGATACCGTATAGCATGAGGAAAAATGCATCTCGATTCCTGTATGTTAAGTGTGCATGTCAAATGCGATATGACTCAATAATAAAACCATATGCATACTCTCAAAGTATTAATTCACTCAGTCCTCATAGCCACTCACTCCTCATAGTCCCTCAGTCCTCATAGCTACTCAATCCTCACAGTCACTCAATCCTCCCAATCACTCGGCACTCCGCAACCGCACTCGCACTCAGTAGGTACATGCGCTCACTGGGGTGTGTACAGACTCCGTTGGGGCTCCTGCTGCCCAAGTGCTATAACAAGTCAATCATAGCATAAATCAATAAAATATATTACGGTGTGAAGCCTAATCCCATAAACATCCTCACCATAAGGACCTCGGCCTCACTTAATCATCAATCTCTCTAGTCTCTCTGGCTCTCAATGTCATGAAAAATCAGCCATAAAATAATGATGTGATGTATCGATAAATGGTAACAGAGACTGAGATATGATATGCATATAAATGAGAATATATGCTCATCTAGTAGGTATAAAACTTTTTTTGTTCATATAGGTTCTCCCAACAATGACTGAATCAAATGTAAAAAAACTTACGACAACAAGAATGTTCAACATGTTTAAATGGTGATGCGGACTTTGATGTTTGTTTGACTCAAAAGATATCAGAACATTTTTAAATAAATCAATCAAAGAAAATAAAGGGGTAAATCTTAGTCAGACATAATAAATTCCATATCAAAGAGCTAATAGTATAGATAGTACATAGGATGAAAGAGATATAGTCGATCTTATTGAAATTCAACATTTTAACTCCCATCAATCGATGGGGGAGATAGCTTTACATTTTTTTTGCAAATTACTTCTTTCATGTGAAGATTACAATAACAGAGCTTGGGAGAGAAAAGGGGGAGGAGACCGCCCCTTATCGAGGTTTTTCCCCACTATATATAGTCAAGGCATCCTTGTCATTTACTTGGTCCGACGCTCTCTCGCACCAAGTGTGCCTTGGTCGTTCTTTTAGACATTGCTCCTTCTGAGTCGACGGGTGTCGAGAATGGGAAGTAGAGTGGGCCATGTTATCTTTTACTGCCCAGTCACTTAGGCGGGACGTTGGTTAGCTCGGTCGTGACAGTTAGATTTTGACCAATACAGTTAGTCCCTCTGTCTATCGGGGTCGTCCTCTGTCGGGCTCGGCAGATGGATCATGATTGCTACGAATTCGAGCAAAATCTGACTTCTCGTTCCTTAGTTACGTTACTTGAGTTTTAGGCGGGGTGGCAACATTCTTTCAATACCTATGAACCGTTGCGGCTGTTTTGGAACCGAAACGTTGTTTGGCATCAAAGCATTATTTCATTGTTACCACCATTATGACACACGTTCCTGGGGAACCGAAACGTTTCTTGCCCTATTAGGTTTGATTAGCGACTCTTGGATTTCATGCTCAGGGGATTTATGTCTATTATAAATAGAAGGAACTTATAATTCGATTGACACACTTCTTTGCCTTTTACTCGAAAGAATTCTGCAGACATACTTTCTTCCTAACACTCCAAGTTTTCGTTTGCCCTTAGTTAACTAAAAGTTTTCATCCTTTCTTTTCGTTGTCTTTTTGCCACATCTTCTAGATAAAATGGCTGGTGATTCCTCTCACACTGATCTCCCTATCACAATTCCGGCACCGGAAAGTGTTGCTCATGCCACTAGAGGGGTAGATGCAGTGGAAGACGAGGAGATCCCATCGATAGTTGAGATTTTTCCTCACCAAGGGAGAGAATTGACCGACTTCAACAGTCAGGCCGGGGAAAAGCCAGGGCCTGTCCCTTCTGTTATGAGAGAAGAAAACATTGCAGAGTTGAAAACCAGGTGGGGGATCCCCGGCTACGTCGACATGTGACAGGTGGTAGGAAATGACACAGTTCATTTTGACCGTCTTGGGTACTGTGTATTTTATGCCTACCCCTTCCTTATTGGATACACACTTCCTCTCCCTCTCCTGGTAGTAGACTTCTACCGTTTTTATGAGGTATGTGCCGCCCAACTTTTGTCTTAACTGTACAAGTTGTTCCTGATGTTGCTCAAGTTTGCGGAACTCACCGGTTGTGAGATCACCTTGTATCACATGCTTAGTATCTTCGCCCCTCAGCTCATCCGTGGCACGATGCTTCACATGCGTCCTTGGGGGTCGAAGAGTCTGGTGGTGAAAATGGACGACAAGATTAATTGTCGTTTTTACGAGAATTATTTCTATATGCGGACTGAGCACATTGTGTTGGATCTGACGGGGTTCTTTGAGAAATGGAACTTTGCACGTACTTCTAGTCGGAGATATATCTAACCATTTTCTGTTGCAGTACTAAACCCTGTTATGTCTTTGCAGCTGAGAAATTTCCTCCTCCACCTGTCGAAAATATCCGTGAATGGGTGAGCGCTATTCTCTCTCATACTATAGGGGTCCGCACATGGGCGGCCTTCTATGACAAGTATGTGCGCAGGCCTCTTTTTGGTAAGATATTGTTTCTATTCGTCGTTTTTCTCTTTTCCCTCTTTGTATTTAATTCCTCACGTATTATTCGTCGGTGTCAGGAAAGGTGCGGAGAGTGAGGGCTCCTCCGTTAGCTTTCTGGTAGCCAGCCTCATCTACTCGCCCTATCACGATACCCACCGCCCGACCTTCATCGAGGGCTGCTTTAGTCGAGTCTGCGGTTGTGGTTACTCTTGCGAGGGCTGCTTCTCAGGCCGAAGTTCTGACCCATGTCGTTCACCCGATGGGTGAATCTACGCCTACTTGGGAGGAAGAGGGGCCAACAAAAAGATAGCGAGTGGAGTTCGAGAGAGCACCCCAATAGTGATTCATCTAGACGACTCTCCTTTGATGTGATCTGGAGAGGGGGTTGTCGCGGCTCCCCCCGTAAGGACGAAACCAGTCATTACCTTAACTCAATCAAAGATTCCCACCATTGTCGGTGGTCAGCAACCTATCATGGAGGAAGGTCAGATTTTTAGGGCCACCGTTGTAGTTTCGGATGTACCCTCGTCCTCCATAGTTGGTCCTGCTTCCTTTTCAGATGCCGAAAGAGGAAAAGGCTTGGTGGTCGACGATTACAAATCCGAATCGGGCCTCGACCCTGATGATGTCAGGATGTTTGAGGAGGGCCTTACTCACTCGGTGGTTCGTGGGGGAGGCTCGACTCGTATTCTTGAGATCCCTTCAGATGTCAATATCTTGGGGGACACGGAGGATTTGGTGCTGCAGTTCAACATGCTATGCTCCGCAGCCGAGAATGCGACCCTTCGGACCGTTCTCGATGCTGACTTGATGGACGAGGTGGCCGTTATGGGCTTAAGGGTATATTACGCTTACTTTTGCTTTTCCCTCATCTTTCTTGATGATAGGATTCTAACCCATCTTTTCATTTTTCAGACGTATATGGTAGAGGTGGAGAGCATTCGCAGGGCCAACATTAGGGCCAAGATTTTCTTGAAGATGTTGGAGAAATACTGTCGCTACTGCAACAAGTGTCGCGAGATGCATGAGCGGCTGAAGGCAAACCCCAATAATCGGGCTCTTGGTGAGGAGTTGGAGAAAATGGACCATGAATTGATGCAGGCTATCCGCAGCAAGAGTGTGCTTGAGTAGCAACATCGAATAAAGGACGAGGAGATCGAGTTGGGCAAGGGGGTCACCGTAGAGTGCGAACATCTACAGGAGAAATTGAGGTCAATTCAGTCGGAGATGGATCAGAACTTGATCAAGGTCGGGGCGCTGAGCACGGAGTGGATGGGAAAATTGGTTGGGCTGGAGAACAAGGTTGCTGGGTTGGAGAGCATCAAGAGTGCTTGGTCCACGGCTTCGGCGAGGGCGGCGGCCCTGGAGAACACCATCCGCGTCCTCCAGTCCGAGCAGGAGTCAGAGAGAGCGACGACCACCCTTATAGAGGCAAGTCTTGAGGAGTGCATTAGTGAGATTGACCGAGAGGCATCGGTTCTGGGAGATCGGGTCACAACACTGGAGGTAGAAAATGAGCGACTGTTGGCTCAGATTGAATCTTCCTCCATCGCCTTTCCCCGCCATATGCATGAGCTTTGGGTTTACACCGAAGCCCAACGGGATATATACAAGAGTTTGTAGGAGGCAGATGATGTGACTGAGGCCGCATATGAAGAGGCGCGGGGGAAAGCGCGAGAGGCTCGTGTCAATTGCGGATATGATGCGGCGACGCCAAAAACCAATAGGGGCACGGACGCGGAAGGAGAATTTACCGGAGATGACAGTGGAGAGGGTGGCAATGATGATGCAGAGTAGAGTGATAGTGATATTGATCTGTTTTCCCTTTGTTGTTTTCTTCCCCATTTTTCGTTCGTAGTCGATGCTCGTTGTTCCTTTCTTCTTTTTCCCTTTGTTATTTGTTTTTTTATTGTTCACTTGGGCCTTATGTAATCCGCGACCATTTGCGCGGAGACTTTGTATAAAGAAGAATTTTTCGTTGTTATTTGTCTTGTATTCTACCCTTATTTTTGTTTCGCGTGATTTCAGTGCGAGATAGATTCCCGCACGGCGAGTCCCGGTCTTTTTGCACTTTTTGATGCTCCTTGTCCTTATAGGGTGTTATTTCGAACTTATCGAAATAGTAACCCGTCATCGTTCGATCGAGGCCGGACTCTTCTTTTTGGCGAAGGCCCTTGGCCTTAAAGGGTGTTATTTCAAACTTATCGAAATAGTAACCCGTCGTCGTTTGATCGAGGTCGAACTCTTATTTTTGGCAAAGGCCTTGGCTTTAAAGGGTGTTATTTTGATCTTATCGAAATAGCAACCTATCGTCATTCAAACGGGGTCGAACTCTTCTTTTTGGTGAAGGCCCTTGGCCTTAAAGGGTGTTATTTCGAACTTATCAAAATAGTAACCCGTCGTCGTTCGATCAAGGTCGAACTCTTCTTTTGGCGAAGGCCCCTGGCCTTAAAGGGTGTTATTTCGAACTTATCGAAATAGTAACCCATCGTCGTTCGATCGAGGTCGAACTTTTCTTTTTGGCGAAAGCCCTTGGCTTTAAAGGGTGTTATATCGATCTTATCGAAATAGTAACCTGTCGTCGTTCGATCGAGGTAGAACTCCTGTTTTTGGCAAAGGCTCTTGGCCTTAGAGGGTGTTATTTCGATCTTATCAAAATAGTAACCCGTCGTCATTCGATCGGAGTCAAACTCTTCTTTTTGGCAAAGTCCCTTGGCCTTAAAGGGTTTTATTTCGAACTTATCAAAATAGTAACTCGTCATCGTTCGATCGAGGTCGAACTCTTCGTTTTGGCGAAGGCCCCTGGCCTTAAAGGGTGTTATTTCAAACTTATCGAAATAGTAACCCGTCATCGTTCAATCGAGGTCGAACTCCTCTTTTTGGCAAAGGCCCTCGGCTTTAAAGGGTGTTCTTTCGACCTTATCGAAATAGTAACCCGTTGTCGTTCGATCAAGGTCGAACTCCTCTTTTTGGCATAGGCCCTTGGCCTTAAAGGGGTGTTATTACGAACTTATCGAAATCGTAACCCGTCATCGTTCGATCGAGGTTGAACTCTTCTTTTTGGCAGAGGCCCTTGGATTTAAAGGGTGTTATTTCGATCTTATCAAAATAGTAACCCGTTGTCGTTCGATTGGGGTCGAACTCTTCTTTTTGGCGAAAGCTCTTGGCCTTAAAGGTTGTTATTTCGAACTTATCAAAATAGTAACCCGTCGTCGTTCGATTGAGGTCGAACTCTTCTTTTTGGCGAAGGCCCTTTGCCTTAAAGGGTGTTATTTCGAACTTATCGAAATAGTAACCCATTGTCATTCGATCAAGGTCGAATTCTTCTTTTTGGCGAAGGCCCCTGGCCTTAAAGTGTATTATTTCGAACTTATCAAAATAGTAACCCGTTGTCGTTTGATCAAGGTCGAACTCCTCTTTTTGGCGTAGGCCCTTGGCCTTAGAGGGGTGTTATTACGAACTTATCGAAATAGTAACCCGTCGTCGATCGATCGAGGTCGAACTCTTCTTTTTGGCGAAGGCCCTTGGTCTTAAAAGGTGTTATTTCGAACTTATCAAAATTGTAACATGTCGTCGTTCTATCGAGGTCAAACTCTTCTTTTTGGAAAAGGCCCTTGGCCTTAAAGGGTGTTATTTTGAACTTATCGAAATAGTAACATGTCGTTGTTTGATCGAGGTCGAACTCTTCTTTTTGGCGAAGGCCCTTGATCTTAAAGGGTGTTATTTCGAACTTATCTAAATAGTAACCTGTCGTCGTTCGTTCGAGGTCGAACTCTTCTTTTTGGCGAAGATCTCTGGGCTTAAAGGTTGTTATTTCGAACTTATCGAAATAGTAACCCGTCGCCAGTCCCAGTTTTTGGAGAATCAGACATTTTCTGGGGGAGTCCCAATTTGTTTGACATTGCTTGCATCAGAGGGTGCAACTTCGGAGAATACGAAACGTTGCTGTTTTGCTTAGGTTCGTTCTGAGCACACATTGTAGTTTCCTTGTCTGACTCATGCCTTCCGGCTTGGAGGTGTCACCGGCGAGCGGTATTTCAGTTGTTTTGCAGTAGTTTTTCGTTCTTTAATTGAGATGTTTCTCTACTCGCTCGCCCTCGCGACCTTTGTGTTCCTACTTGATCAAAGAGCAGAAGGTGAGTTAGAATGATACTTTCCTTGCCCCCACCCGGTGGTCCGATGGAGGAGAACAGGTTGGTAACGTTGTTCGCCTTGTTTGGCATTTCGATGTTTGATGGGGCGAAGATTTCTAAATTTTGTGATTCTACTCGGCTCTACTCCCCCTACCGTGCTACGCCTTTGTCCCGCGCGGGTTGGGTTTTTCCTTCGCCCTCTTTCGGTGGGTGATCGTATTTCTTGTCTTTGATATGGGAGAGACTAGGAAATTTCACTAAGAAATCCCCATAGGCTGCGCCAAATTGTTTGACTCAAAAGATATCGGAACTTTTTGAATAAATCAATCAAAGAAAATGAAGGGGTAAATCTTAGTCATACATAAAAAATTTCTGATCAAAGAGCTAATAGTATAGATAGTATATAGGATGAAAGAGATATAGTCGCTCCTATTGAAATTCAACATTGTGACTCCCATCAATCGATGGGGGAGATAGCTTGACATGTTTTTCTGCAGACTACTTCTTTCCTATGAAGATTACAAGAAGAGAGCTTGGGAGAGAAAAGGGGGAGGAGACCGCCCTTTATCGAGGGTTTTCCCCCACTATATATAGTCAAGGCATCCTTGCCATTTACTTTGTCCGACGCTCTCTCGCACCAAATATGTCTTGATCGTTCTTTTAGACATTGCTCCTTCTGACTCGACGGGTGTCGAGAATAGGATGTAGAGCGGGCCATGTTATCTTTTACTGTCTGATCACTTAGGCGAGACGTTGGTCAGCTCGGCCGTGATGGTCAGATTTTGACCAATACAATGTTAAGATTATTGGACTTTGATGTTTATTAACACTGTGTAAAAAGCTGATGCGGTCAAACTCATTTGGATTACATGGCTTCTATCAACCTATTTTGGCTATCCCAGAGGCACGGTCGGTTTAATGTTCTTTTGAGCAAAACATTATTTGGTATCGCAGACACTGCTCGATGTAATTATTACGTGTCTTGTGAGTTTATATATATCTGGAAGATCAAATAGTCTTGTACATTCTTCTATACCTGGTGTAAACTAGAATTACTATTATTAAGTGATATTAATTCATTCCTTCGTGTTTTGTTCGATTACATAGTAAATTTCGCTATGTCTATGGAGATGTGCATAGTAGCTACTTTGTATCTCAAATGACAACGGTACATATGACACGTAACCGTGGAACATTTAGTCATCTAGAGCTTTGTCTAAAGCAATTTCCAAAAAATTGAGTATATTTATTTTGGTCATGCAAATAGTAGCACTACAATTACAAAAGTCAAAGGCTCTAAATCACCAAGTAGCTTTACCAAAATACCATTTGCTCAACTGTCTCATGATTCATCGGGATATTTTATAGATACTTTCATTCTAAATTGCTCCAATCGACTTTTTTCAATTAATTGCTCCGAATAACTTTGGAGGCAAAAAAGAAGAAGAAGAAGAAAAAACTAACTTTAAAGCGTTGGCTATGCCAATTGAGCCCAGGCTTAGCCCAGGCAGACCCTAACTAGTGTACATAATGAGCTCGGGCAGACCCTAACTAGTGTATATAATGAGCCCGGGCAGACCCTAACTAGTGTATATAATACGTAATTATTATAGTGTTTTCCTTGTGTACTCGCATTTACTTAGTACTGAAGATAAGTTTAACGCGTATGATACGCGCACGGCAATACCTATAACAACACTGGAAAAGATCACAAAAATAAAAGTAAAGGGTTTGTTGGAATCTGCTGGCCTAGTCCTCGTTGTCTCCACTTTGACTTGCCCTATAAAATCCACAAATTCACTGTATATATCTTTCTGTATAAGGAAAAACTCCCAATTTCACAATCTCTCTAGATCCAACCAAGAATTCAATCATGAGTTACTACAATCAACAACAACCCCCTGTTGGTGTCCCTCCCCCGCAAGGTAAAAATTCTTCTTCTTCTTATTTTTTTATGATCTTTTGAACTAGTTCAGTATGATATTAGTTGTGTTTTTGGTTAGATCTGATGGATTTCTGGGTTTGGTTTTTGATTGTTGGATTTGTTAAATAGGATATCCACCGGAAGGCTACCCAAAGGACGCATACCCACCACCGGGGTACCCACAACAGGGGTACCCACCACAGGGGTACCCTCAACAAGGTTACCCTCCTCAAGGGTACCCTCCCCAATATGGTGCTCCACCCCCTCAACAACAACAGCAACAATCTGGTAAATTTAGACTCATGAAGATTTTAGAGACGGCCTGGTATTTTTTTCTGTTTAAAACAAGTTGTAGAAGTGATTTTGAGTGGAAAATATGTGTGAAAGAAGATGAAACATGTGGGAGGGTTTCGAGCTTTTCATAAACTTAAATTAGAGATGCAATTGACACTCGAATTCGGGTAGCTTTTTGATTTTTCTTTTTAGCTAATTTGATTATAGTATGCTCCAATTCTTGGGATGTAATCTTTGAAAACAAGGTTTTTAGATGACATCCTTTACAAGTTAGTCTGTAGAGCCACGATTGCTGAAAAGGGAAAGTTGTATAATATACGGTTTTTGAGAAAGGAGGGGGAGGGGTTTTGGGACAAATTAATTTTAAAAATAATGAATATATGTAAAATTTTAACATTATTTAGCACTTAAAAAAGGATTGTGATATTTGCTCTTTATCCTTTTGGTTACACATGCCCGCCATGTAGTAAAAGTGGTGTGTCTTAGGCACACTTGAGTGTGTAAGGTGATTTTCTTCAAATAAAGCGAAGTGTGTAAGGTGATTTTCTTCAAATAAAGCGTGTAATAGTGAATTGGTCCATAGCTGAGGTGGTAATTTATGCATTTGCCTACATATTTATATTATCAAAAATAATCTACTATAGATAAAAGATGTATGTTAAGGAATTGGTCTAGTGATTAATTGTGTCCTTAAACACACCTAGTTGGGGTCCAAATTATCTGTATACCTTACAGACCTAAGGTAGGCACAATTTTTAACTTATCATAATCCTTTTTCTACGTTTGGACTAGGGTCCAACTATGCTGCTCTTCACATAGGCTGAGTTAAATGTGTGTCACATCTCAAGAGTTTAAATGTGGATAATGTCAGTCATTTGGAGTTCAAGCTTAGGGGACAAAATCTCGTGATTTGGACTCCAAATGACTGACATTATCTCAAGAACTCCAATATCCTTGTACTCCAAATGACTATGACATTATCTCAAAAGTTTAATGTGGATAATGTCAGTCATTTGGATTGACATTGTCGACATTAAGCTTTCCCTATGTTGAAGTTATGTGTCATATATAAGGTGGAAATCTTCTGGTTTTTGCTATTTATGCTTGCTTCCTAGTTAGATGATAGGAGGTAAAAAATTGCTGGAATCAAGAGTGGTTGTAGAGTTTGGCCTCAAGGTAATCCGAACTAAGTACTTTCGACGCGGCACATAAATTTATTTGTAAAATTTCATTAAAATTGCAACAAATGGTAGTTCTGAACCCATAACTTTAAAGATACAATGAGTTCAATGCTAAAAACCTTAAAAGTTGAACTCATAGAATCTAAATCATGGATCCGCATCGGATTAGAATTGTGGCGTAAAAGTCAATCCAAGAGTTTTGTTGAATGTATTTCCATGCTTCAAATTATTAAGTTTATGATTGCAATAACTTCATTTAACTTTTTCATGTATATATATTGCTATATTGTCTTGCTATCAGTGCTTCTGTCTTTTCTTTAGCCGAGGGTCTATCGGAAAGTCTCTCTGTCCTTCCTTCCAGGGTAGGGGTAAGGCTACATACATCCTACTACTCTCCGGGCCGCCCTACTTTTTGTGGGATTATACTGTGTTATTGTTGTATACGTCTTAATTTAGCCTATGCATGTTTATACTGTTTCTACACACCTGGTCTTGCCAAATTTAAGGCAGATTACTAATAGTAGCTGCTATTTTTTTAACAGTTTGGCTGCACTGTGCTGTTGCTGTCTCCTGGATGCATGCTTCTGATGATGGGTTGTGCTGTAGATGACTTGTGCGAGTGGTTATTGACGCAACCAGTATGGTTTTGTGAGGCGGCCTCATCTATATCGATTATTAGTCTAGATTTTATTTTTATTTTTCTCTTTTGTCCTTGCTGTCTCGTCCTCGATAAATAATTGGATATTCAATATGACTATGCACACCTTGATGTGGTGAACAATTCAATGCTTTCAAATGTCTATTTCTCAATTATAGGTTATGTACATTGTGAGATTCTATTTTCTTTATGTTTTGAACCTCAACTATGTGAATGAACCTTGTTTTATTTAAGAATTTAATAATTCTTCAAGTGTCTATTACCCAAATATTGGGTTATGTACGCTGCTAGATTTTCTATTCATTATGGCGGATACAACTTTAGGTTAAGCCTCATTGGTTAATCATATTATGTGTGTCATTATTGGTAAGTGTTTGAATCATTTCAGGTGTCACAAGAATGTTTTAGAATGTCTTGGGGATAAACTTACAACAACTGAGTGTTTACACTCATGTAGTGGGGTCTGGGTGAGGTAGTGTGTATTCAGACCTTATTCCTATCTTATGGAGATAGAGAAATTGTTCCAGATAGACCCTCGGTTTAGTAAAGCATAAGCACAACATCAATAATACAGGAAGTACGTACTAATACTACTAGTAAGAACAAGAAAAAACCACCTGACCACTGAACCTTCTATCCTAATCCGGTATTGTTTTTACTACGGATAAAAAAATTAAGGTTTCCTTATCATTTAAGATCCGGTATTGTTTTTACTACCAATAAAAAAAATTAAGGTTTCCTTATCAGTTAAGATGAAGAGGAAATATTCTTGATTCTTTTTAAATGAAAAATTTATAACAACCAGATCTCATTTGTAGGATTATATTGGGTATGTTGTTGAAAAATTTATAATAATAACAACATACCCAGTATTATCCCACATCGTGGGGTTTGGGGAGGGTAGTGTATACGCAGACCTTACCCCTACCTTGTGAGAATAGAAATGCTGTTTCCAATATACCCTCGGCTAAGGAAAGTATAAGCACCACACCAATGAAAATATAGATAAGAAGGGACAATACAAAAAAGTCATAAAACCAGAATAAAAACGCGTTTGAAATATGGGTCTTCTACTTGCATTAAAAGCAGCAACCCTGGCCGCGCTTATCTGTTTTCGTATTGTTGTGGGACTAGAAAGGGGGTTTGCGTGTTGATATCGTTGCTTAAAGCCTGCGTACCTGTTAGGTCCCCCTTTTAATTCTTTTTGCTGATGATTTGGTCTCTATTTCTTCTTCTATTGGGCATCTCTTCCGTGTTGTCTTTATACATCTGCTTTATTCAATTTTCATCATATTCTATTTTCTTTTTCTTTTAAGTGTTTGTCTGTATGCTGCTTCAACGAAAATAGCTTCTGGAACGGAGAGAACCAGCTAGTTCTGGGTGTGAGTGACATTTTATCCTTAACCACAATTCACCCATTAATTCTTCAATATCAGTCGGTCGGACCTCCTTTTAATTTTATCCAAGCTTCATCCTGGTCATGGATAAATCACCCAAGTTCGGATCCATAAGCAGTGATAATTGCCCTATGAAGACTCGCTTTCACTACGACAAGAGTCAATCTCGCCATGGGAAGGACCTTTTTTGTGCTTCATTTTCATTGATATATCGGGATTTGCAAATGCACCATAAAGCAGGGGCGGATCCATTATAAAGTGTGGTTCACGTAAACCCGTGATTCTCGAGTTAAAGTCTATATATGATGTACATAATTTGGCAAAAATACGTATACATATTTGATGGAACCCGCGGTCAAAAGAGGTGAAGTGGTTCACTAATTTTAACTAGGGGTATACATGAATCGAGTTGGTTTTCAAAACCAAACCAAACCAACTATATCAGTTTGGATTGGTTCGGTTTTGTCGGGGTTTCAGGTTTCTTGGATTTTTTTTTGTTACATGAATATTATTTTAATCTTACTTTATTAAAGGTATAAATAAAATTTTGATAAGTGAATATATGTCAAGTAAAAATTTAAAAAATTGACAAACATGTGATTTATTAAAATCTTCTTATTGGAGATATTTTTTTAGTAACACATAATAATTATTTTTCTTATTCGTCTAATAATATTCATTAATGTACACTTTCAAGGTTAACTGAATTTAACAATTAAACATACAAATCAATATGATACTTAAATAATGATATGTTCTTTAATCTTAAACTATTTAACTACCCTTTCAAATTCCAAAAAGATATAAGAAATCTTGACATATGAATATAGAAGGACATAGAGATGATTGACGCATTCAATAACACTTGATAAAAAAGTGATACAACCTATTATTTAAAGTAAATAAAAATAAATGCATTTCATAATTCTATTAAATATTACATCCCATGAGAGGATCTAAAATATTTCTAGATATTTTTTAGAGAAAATTCTATATAAAATCTTTAAAGTATATATAAAAATTATATATTTATATTTCAGTTTGATTCGGATTTTTACTCAATACCAAATTTAGTTGAGTTTTTTTAATCGGCTTGATTTGATTTTTCGGTTTGAACACCCCTAGTTTTGGCCCTTATTTCCAGCAGCCTAAGATTAAGGGATTGAATTCCCTAGACCCCTACCAAATTTTTTGTTTACTTTTTTTTCTTAAATATTTCTTTCTTTCTATTTTTTCTAACGTAACTTTTCTTTTCATTCTTTAAATCACTAAAACAATTAACTCCCAACTTTTAATTTCCTACATGCTGGAGTTTACTCGATTTCTCCATCCTAAAATGGTGCACCCAACTTCTCGAAATTCTAGATCCGTCTCTACCATAAAGTATGTAATTTTCTTTTAGCGTCGGGATGGAGGTCATTATTTCGTTTTCTTTTTTATACTTGCTTAATTACTTAGTTGATACTCGTTCTATGTTTTACTCGCTTTATTGTGCTTTAAGAAACTTACATCTAGAATTTATTTGTCATAAGTAGACATGATCACCTTTTATAAAGGAAGAGCATATCAAATATGAGATTTTTTTTAAACTGCATTTTTTTATATTTAATTGCCATCTCTCTGCAATCTTTAGTTGAAAACTATATAAATTGATCATAAGTTTGAAAGTTCAAGGAGAAGGTAAATTGTAGCCTTTTTAAATTTCTAGTCGATTACTTTTCAGACCTAGTCGACTAATGCGGAGACAATTTGTACCAAAATTGTTAGTACTTCAATTTAAATAAGTACTACTTACAACAAACAGTAAAGGTCTATAATAAAATAGGAGAGCAATAAAATAAATGACACCAGAAATTTTATACTGGTTCGGAACCAATGTGGTATCATAATCTAGTTTCCTTGGGTTGCAAGGGTGTTATCTCTTCAGCTCTTTGTAATTTGGGTTAAGTACAACTTGTGTGATTATCAACGTTCACCACCAACGATTACAAGGTTGGTTTTCACTCGCTCACCAACAACGAACAAGGGGTGGTTTTCACTCGCTCACCAACAACGACCCTTTGGTTTTGTCACGACCCCAAAACCAACCCGGTCGTGATGGCGCCTATCATGAAACTAGGCCAGCCGACACATTTTCAAAGTAGTTTAACATTTCATTTAAAACTTAAATAACAACCTTTTTCAACTGAAATTCCATAAAAGATATAAAGTCAAAACCAAAATACGAAAATAAAAGCCCGACCTCGGGTGTCACTAAGTCATGAGCAATACTACAATTGTTCCGAAACATAACAAGACCAAAATAGTCTGAAAGTATCCAAAGTATACTAGAAGGAAGATAAAGAAGGAGAAAGGCGGGACCGCGGTCGCCAGGCAGCTACCTCGCTATCTCCGGTGATAATCCGCGACTAGAATAGTCAACAGCCGTTACTGTGACCTGAGATACATGGATCTGCGCACAAGGTGCAGGGGGTAACGTGAGTAAACCAACTCAGTAAGTAACAAGTCCAAACTATGTACTGATAAGTAGTGACAAACTAAACCTCAGCAATTATAACACATTTAAATTGTACAGTAAAGTAGGCATGCTGGCAATTTAAATTATTCAACTCAATAGTAAAGCAAAATACCAATCCGAACAATGTGAAGTATAAAGCTCAGCAAATCTCTACATGGTCAATGCCAGAAATGTATGAAAATGCACCGTGTGCTCCCACTCTCAAGTGCTCAACCATTCGGTATCGCATATGGACATCCGGCCCAGAGAAATCCATCCTGGAATATATACAACACTGACTTCAAGTCAACTGGTGCCGAGGAACAAGGGTAATCCAACCCTGAGGAGAAATCCATCTCCAAGTATCAATACTTCGGACAAATCCACGTTCAGGGAAATCCATCCCTCAATAATTTTATCCACGCTCACTGGGTGTGTGTAGACTCCGAAGGGGCTCCTTTCAGCCCAAGTACTATAACAAGCCAATGAAGGCATAATCAATAATCTACTGCGGCGTGCAACCCGATCCCATAACTGTCACTCATAATCAAGCTCTCGGCCTCACTCAGTCATCACTCTCCAATCTCACACACACGGGCTCACAATGCCATAAAACTAGCTCAAAACAGTGATATGATGTGCCAAATAACAACAACCGAGACTGAGACATGATATGATATGCATAAACAAGACTAAGTATAGAATATCAATGAAACTAATGAGATGACAACAAAAAACGGCCACTCGGGTCTCAACAGCATTGGCATGAAGCCCTAACATGATAATTAACATGATTCACAGTTCATTTCCTTAATCATATAATCATAACACAGATATCAACAAGAAAGAGTCACTAAGCGGTGCCATGAAATGAACCAGGCCACAATTCTCACGGTGCACGTCCACACACCAGTCACTTAGCATTTGCATCACCTCAATATTTAATTATATAACACATAGTTCGGGGTTTCAAACCCTCAGAACCAAGTTTGGAAGTGTTACTTACATCAAACTAAGTTAAATCCTACTCCGCTATGCCTTTGCCTCTGGAATCGGCCTACAAATGTCCTGAATCTAACTAAAAGCAATACAACTCAATCAATATTGGCCAAGGAATCAATTCCAAACAAAAAACTATCAATTCAAACAAAAATCCCGAAATTCACCCAAACCTGGCCCCAGGGCTCACGTCTCGGAATCCGACAAAAACTGCAAAATTAGAAACTCCTTCCACTCACCAGTCCATACATACAAGATCTATCAAAATCCGACTCCATTTGACCCCTCAAACCCTCAATCAAAACTCTCCAAAATCCCAAGCCCTAACCCCTCATTTCACCATTAATCACCACTAATTACATGATTAAACCATAGAAAACGACCATAATCACGAGTATTAGGGCTCAAGTTACTCACCTCAGTGAAAAGCCCCTTGAATCCCTCTTCAAATTGCTCCCAAAAGCTCCAAATCCGGATGAAAAATAGTGAAGAATGACCAAACATAGCGAAGGGGCCTTTTTATACATTCTGCCCAGCACTTCCGCATCTGTGGCCAAATTCACGCACCTGCGGTCCAAACGCTGCATCTGCACATTTCGCTTAAATGCCCAGCTTCCGCACATGCGCCCCAGGCCTCACACCTGCGGGCTCGCAGATGCGGTCCAACTTCTGCTCTGCAGTCCTTCTCCGCTTCTGCGATCCAAATTTCGCTTTTGTGGACCTCACACCTGCGGTCCCCAATCCGCAGGTGTGGAAATGACAGAAGCAGCAGCTTCAGCTGCCCAAACCAATTTCCAAGCCTTCAGTTAACCATTCGAATTCATCCCGAGGCCCTTGGGACATCAACCAAAAAAAACCAACACGTCATATACCATTATTCAAACTTATTCGAACTTTCAAAACACTCCCAACAACATCAAAATACCAAATCACCGTCAGATCTAGCCTAAGAACCTCTAGTCTTTTGAATTCCGCAAACGATGTCAAAACCTATCAAACCTCGTCCGAATGAGCTGAAACTTTGCACACACGTCAAAAATGACACTACGGACCTACTCCAATTTCCAAAATTTCATTCCGACCCGATATCGAAATTTCCACTACTGGCCGAGAAACACCAAATTTACAATTTTGCCAATTCAAGCCTAATTCTACCATGGACCTCAAAATTATATTCCGAACGCGCTTCTAAGTCCAAAATTACCTAACAGAGCTAACCGAACCATCAGAATTCACATCCGAGATCATTTACTCATAATTCAATATTTGGTTGACTTTTTCCAACTTAACTTCAAAATAGGAGACTAAGTTTCTCATTTCTCTCCAAAATCACTCCGAATCCGAACCAACCAACTCGATACCATAAAATACAGCTGAAAAACACATAAAGAAGCAGAAATGGGGAAAACAGGGCTATAACTCATGAAATGATCCGCCTGGTCGTTACATTCTCCCCCCTTAAATAAACGTTCGTCCTCGAACAAGTCTAGAAACATACCTTAAGCCTCAAACAGGTGTGGATATCTGCTCCGCATCTCCCACTCGGTCTCCCAAGTAGCCTCCTCCACGAGCCGACCTTTTCACTGCACTTTTACTGAAGCTATATCCTTTGATCTCAACTTTCGGACCTGCCGCTCCAAAATAGCCACTTGCTCCACGTCATAAGTCAAATCACCACTAACTGAACCATGCTAAAATCCAAAACATGAGACGGATCACCTATATACTTCTGGAGCATAGAAACATGAAATACCGGATGCACCCCTGACAACCTAGGTGGCAAAGCGAGCTCATAGCCACCTTCCCAATCCTCCGAAGCACCTCAAAAGTCCCAATTAACCGAGGGTTCAACTTGCCCTTCTTCCCAAATCTCATAACACCCTTCATGGGTGAAACCTTCAGTAGAACCTTCTCCCCGACCATGTATGATACATCACGAACCTTTCTGTCAGTATAACTCTTTTGTCTTGACTGCACTGTACGAAGCCGCTCTTGAATCATTTTCACCTTGTCCAAAGCATCCCGTACCAAGTCTGTACCCAAAAGCCTAGACTCGCCCAGCTCGAACCACCCTACTGGAGATCTACACTGTTTCCCATATAAAGCCTCATATGGAGCCATCTGAATACTCGACTGATAACTATTGTTGTAAGAAAACTCCACGAGCGGTAGAAACTAGTCCCATGAACCCCTAAAATAAATGACACAAGTGAGCAACATGTCCTCCAATATCTGAATAGTGTGCTCAGACTGCCCATCCGTCTGAGGGTGAAAAAGTGTGCTCAACTCAACCTGAGTACCCAACTCTCGTTTCATGGCCCTCCAAAACTACAATGTAAACTAAGTACCTCTATCTGAAATGATGGAAACTGGGACACCATGCAGGTGAACAATCTCTCGAATATAAATCTCAACTAACCACTTTGAAGAATAGGTAGTACACATAGGAATGAATGAAGTGGACTTGGTCAGCCGATCCACAATCATCCAAATAGCATCGAACTTCCTCAAAGTTCGTAGGAGTCCAACTACGAAATCCATGGTGATCCGCTCCCACTTCCACTCTGGAATATCCATCTGCTGAAATAAGCCACCCGGTTTCTGATGCTCATATTTCACCTGCTAACAATTGGGACACCGAGCTACAAATCTCACTATATCCTTCTTCATTCTCCTCCACCAATAGTGCTATCTCAAATCCTGGTACATCTTCGCAGCACCCGGATGGATGGAATACCGCGAGCTATGGGACTCCTCAAGAATCAACTCCCGAAGCCCATCTATATTGGACATACATATCCAGCCGTACATCCTCAATACCTCGTCATCACCAATAGTTACATCTTTGGCATCGTTGTGCTGAAATCTGTCCTTGAGGACAAGCAAATAAGGATCATCATATTGCCGCTCTCTGATACGACCAAATAAGGAAGACCGAGAAACCACACAAGCTAAGATCCGACTGGGCTCCGAAATATCAAACCTCACAAACCAATTGGCCAAGGCCTAGACATCAACTGCAAGAGGTCTCTCCCCAACAGGAATAAATGCCAAACTACCTATACTCACCGCCTTCCTACTCAAGGCATCAACCACCACATTGGCCTTTCCCGGATGATACTAGATAGTAATACTATAGTCCTTTAGCAGCTCCAACCATCTCCGCTGCCTCAAAATTGAGATCCTTCTATTTGAACAAGTGCTGGAGGCTATGATGATCAGTAAATACCTCACAAGACACACATAGAGATAATGCCTCCAAATCTTCAACGCGTGAACAATAGCGGCCAACTCCAAATCATGAACAAGGTAGCTCTTCTCATGGGGCTTCAACTGACGAGAAGCATAAGCAATCACTCTACCCTTATGCATTAATACACACCCAATACCAACTCTAAAAGCATCACAATATAATGTATATGAACATAACACTGGAGCTGTGGTCAAGGCAGTCTTGAGCTTCTGAAATCTCGCCTCATACTCATCTGACCACCTGAAAGGAGCACCCTTTTGAGTCAACTTAGTTAAGGGTGATTCAATAGATGAAAATCCTTGAATGAACTGACGGTAATAACCCGCCAAACCAAGAAAAATACGAATCTCTGTGGTCGAGGACGGTCTGGGCCAACTCTGAACTACCTCTATCTTTTTTGGATCAACCTGAATACCCTCACTGGACACCATGTGCCCCAGGAACAACACTGAACTGAGCCAAAACTATCAATTGGAGAACTTTGCATAAAACTTCTCCTCCCTCAACCGCTGCAATACAACTCTCAAATGCTCAGCGTGCTCCTCCTGACTATGTGAGTATACCAGAATATCATCAATGGATAAAATAACAAATGAGTCGAGATAAGGTCAAAACACGATGTTCATCAAATGCATGAACACTGCTGGGGCATTGGTCAGCCCAAAAAACATCACAAGGAACTCATAATGACCATATCGGGTCCTGAAAGCTATCTTAAGGATGTCCGAATCCCTGATCTTCAACTGGTCATACCCTGACCGGATATCAATCTTGGAGAACACTCTCGCTCCCTGAAGCTGGTCAAATAAATCATCAATACGAGGCAAAGGATACTTGTTCTTGATTGTAACATTGTTAAACTACCTTTAATTAATGCACATGCTCATTGTGCCATCCTTCTTCTTCTTCACAAATAGGCCAGGCGCACCCCTTGGTGACACACTAGGCCGAATAAACCCCTTATCAAGGAGTTCCTAAAGCTGCTCCTTCAACTCCGTCGGTGCCATATGACACGATGGAATAGAAATGGGCTTAGTGCCCGACACCAAATCAATACCAAAGTCAATATCCCTATACGGTGGCATGCCCGACAGGTCTGCAGGAAACATATATGGGAAGTCCTTCACTATCGGAACTGAATCGATACTACGAGTCTCTACACTGACATCCCTCACAAAGGAAAAATAAGAAAGAAAACCCTTCCCAACCATCCGCTGGGCCTTCAAGTAAGAAATCACCTTACTAGGTACATAATCCATTAAACCTCGTCACTCAATCCATGGCGCTCCCGGCATTGCCAACGTCACTGTCTTAGCATGACAGTCTAAAATAGCACGACACAGAGATAACCAATCTATGCCCAATATCACATCAAAATCAACCATACTAAGCAACAAGAGGTCCAATCGGGTATCCAAACCCCCAATATTTATCACACACGATCGATATACGTGGTCCACAACAATAGTATCGCCCACCGGAGTAGATACATGAACATACTAAATAAGAGACTCATGGGGCGTATCCAAATAATGAGCAAAATATGATGACACATATGAAAAAGTGGAACCAGGGTCAAATAATACAGAGGCATCTCTGTGGCAGACTAAGACAATACCCGTAATCACAGCATCTAAAGCAATAGTAACTGGTCTGGCTGGGAGTGCATAGAAATGGGCCTGACCACCATCTGATCGGCCTCCCCCTTTAGGGCGACCCCAAGCTGACTGACGTCCACCTCGAGCTGGCTGGGCGGGTGGGGAAGTAACTGGTGCTAAAGCCGAAGGCTGACTCCTCTGCTGGGATAAACCTCCCGTAAGACGGGGACAAAACCTCTTGATATGACCCAAATCTCCACACTCGAAACAACCTCTACCGGCCATGGCAATGAAGACTGAAGGGAGCCCCGAGCATCGGGATACCCACTAGAAGAACCAGACATAGATAAACCCTGAACCGATGGTGCATGAGTCAAACTCTAAGTTGGAAGGGCAGAGTAACCCTGATGTGAACTGTGAGAACCATGGCTAGATGATCCAACATGGTGACCCGAACGAGCTGGTTGAACATTTCTAAATAGATGGCCTCTACCGTGCTGGAATTGACCTCCAAAAGGAACACCACCAAAACTACCAGATCCCCGAGGCCTCTTGGCCTCCCTCTCAACTCGCTCCTAGCGGCGAACTGACTCTATATCTCTGTCAATGTCAACCACCTCCTCAAAAGAAGCGCCAAATACCTTCTCTTTAGACAGAAAAATCCATAGCTGATAAGTGAGGCCATCAACGAATCTCCTGATCCTCTCCCTATCCGTGGGAACTAGCCAGATAGTATGACGGGCCAAATCAGAGAATCTCATCTCATACTACATCACAGTCATATCTTCTTAACGCAACTGCTCGAATTGCCTATGCAACTCCTCTTTACGAGATTGCAGTACATACTTCTTTAGGAAGAAATGGAGAACAGATGCCAGGTAAGGAGCGCTGCACCAAAAAGCGTACACCTCTCATAAGACTCCCACCAAGTAAAGAAAGCTCTAGAAAACTGAAAGGAAGTAAATGAGACCCCACTAGTCTCCAAAATACTCGTTGTACGTAGAATCCTCTAACATTTGTCCAAAAAATACTGGGCATCCTCGCCCTCTACACCATTGAAAGTCAGAGGCTGAAGTCTATCAAATCTCTCCAATCGATGCTGCTCGTCATCAGGCATGACTGGTACCATAAACTCCTGAGCAGGTGCAACCGGCTGGGCTAGTGGTGTCTTCAGTGTCTGCAGTACCTAAGCAACCTGCTCAGGGGTACGAGCGGCGAGAGTTTGAGTGCCTCCCCCGGCCGTTGTAGCAGAAATGGCGACCTCCTAAGCAAGATTGGTGCACGTGGTCAAAATCTGAGCTAAGGTCTCCTGAAGACTTGGAATAACAATAGGCACAGCCAGTGCCTGAGCTGGTCCTGCTGGAATGTCCAAAACTAGGATCTGGTCATGAACTGGGGCGGTTGGTGGATCTGCAGGTGCTTCCCTAGCTGCTGTGCGGGCTACACCTCTGCCCCTACCATGTCCTCGACCGCGACCGTGACCTATAGCGGCCATAACTGGTGGTACTGGTGATCGTCCGTATTGACTGGTAGCATGTGTCCTCACCATCTGTGAGAGAATAGAATAACAGAAGTTTAGTTACCAGAATCAACAGATTTGCACGACAAGAATTCAAAAATGTGAAGTTTTCCTAAAGGTTCTGCAGCCTCTCGAAGATAAGTACAGAATTCTCCGTACCGATCTGTGAGACTCTACTAAACCCGTTCATGACCCGTGAGACCTATGTAACCTAGGCTCTGATACCAACTTGTCACGACCCCAAAACCAACCCGGTTGTGATGGCGCTTGTCATGAAACTAGTCTAGCCGACACATTCCCAAAGTAGTTTAGCATTTCATTTAAAACTTGAATAACAACCTTTTTCAACTGAAATTCCATAAAAAATATAAAGTCAAAACCAAAATGCAGAAATAAAAGCCCGACCTCGGGTGTCACTAAGTCATGAACAATACTAGAATTATTTCGAAACATAACAAGACCAAAATAGTGTGAAAGTAGCCAAAGTATACTAGAAGGAAGATAAAGAAGGAGAAAGGCGGGACTGCGATCGCCAGACAACTACCTCGCTATCTCCGGTGATAATCCGTGACTGGAATAGTCAACAACTACTACTGTGACCTGAGATACCTGGATCTGCACACAAGGTACAGGCAGTAACGTGAGTATACTGACTCAGTAAATGACAAGTTCAAAATATGGACTGACGAGCTAAACCTCAACAATTACAACACATTTAAATTGTACAGTAAAGTAGGCATGCTGGCAATTTAATTATTCCACTCAACAGTAAAGCAAAATACCAATCCGAACAATGTGAAGTATAAAGCTCAGCAAATCTCTACATGTCAATGCCAGAAATGTTTAAAAATACACCGTGTGCTCCCACTCTCAAGTGCTCAACCACTCGTTACCGCATATGGTCATCCGGCCCAGGGAAATCCATCCTGGAATATATACAACACTGACTTCAAGTCAACCGATACCAAGGAACAAGGGTAATCCAACCCTGAGGAGAAATCCATCTCCAGGTATCAATACTTCGGACAAAACCATGTTCGGGGAAAGCCATCCCTCAATAATATCATCCGCGCTCACTGGGGTGTGTAGACTCCGGAGGAGCTCCTTTTAGCCCAAGCGCTATAACAAGCCAATAAAGGCATAATCATTAATCTGTTGTGGCATGCAGCCCGATCCATTAACTGTCACTCATAATCAGGCTCTCGGCCTCACTCAGTCATCACTCTCCAGTATCACACACACAGGCTCACAATGCCATAAAACTATCCGGAAATAATGATATGATGTGCCAAATATCAACAACCGAGACTGAGACATGATATGATATGAATGAACAAGACTAAGTACAGAATATTAATGAAACTAATGAGATGACAGAAAGAAACGACCACTCGGGTCTCAACAGCATTGGCATGAAACCCTAACATGATAATTAGCATGATTCACAGTTCATTTCTTTAATCATGTAATCACAACACAGATATCAAATAGAAAGAGTCACTAAGTGGTGCCATGGAATGAACTATGCCACAATTCTCATAGTGCATGACCACACGCCCTTCACTTAGCATTTGCGTCACCTCAATATTTAATTATATAACACATAGTTTGGGGTTTCGAACCCTCAGAACCAAGTTTAGAAGCGTTACTTACCTCAAACCAAGCCAAATCCTACTCCGCTATGCCTTTGCCTCTGGAATCAGCCTCCAAATGTCCGAATCTAACTAAAAGCAATACAACACAATCTATATAGGCCAAGGAATCAATTCTAAACGAAAAACTATCAATTCAAACCAAAATCCCAAAAATTCACCCAAACCTGACCCCGGGCCCACATCTCGAAATCCGACAAAAATCGCAAAACTAGAAATCCCTTCCACTCACCAGTCCATACATACAAGATCTATCAAAATCCGACTCCATTTGACCCCTCAAACCCTCAATCAAAACTCTCCAAAATCCCAAGCCCTAACCCCTCATTTCACCATTAATCACCACTAATTACATGATTAAACCATAGAAAACGACCATAATCACGAGTATTAGGGCTCAAGTTACTCACCTCAGTGAAAAGCCCCTTGAATCCCTCTTCAAATTGCTCCCAAAAACTCCAAATCCAGATGAAAAATGGTGAAGAATGACCAAAATTTGCGAAGCGGCGTTTTTATACATTTTGCCCATCACTTCCGCATCTACGGCTAAATTCACGCACCTGCGAGACCGCACCTACGGTACAAATGCCGCATCTGTGCATTTCACTTAAATTCCCAGCTTCCGCACCTGCGCCCCAGGCCTCACACCTGCGGGCTCGCAGATGCGGTCCAACCTTCGCTCATGCGATCCTTCTCCCCTTCTGCGGTCCAAATTCTGCTTTTGTAGACCTCGCACCTGCGGTCCCCAATCCGCAAGTGCAGAAATGACAGAAGCAACAACTTCAGCTGCTCAAACAAATTTCCAACCCATCCGTTAACCATCTGAATTCATCCCGAGGCCCTCGAGACCTCAACCAAAAATACCAACAAGTCATATACCACTATTCAAACTTATTCAAACCTTTGGAACACTCCCAACAATATCAAAACACCAAATCATCCTCGGATTCAAGCCTAAAAACCTCTAAACTTCCGAATTCCGCAAACGATACCTAAACCTATCAAACCTCGTCCGAATAACCTGAAACTTTGCACACATATCACAAATGACACTATGGACCTTCTCCAATTTCTAGAATTTCATTCTGACCCTGATATTGAAATTTCCACTACCGATCGAGAAACGTCAAATTTCTAATTTTACCAATTCAAGCCTAAATCTACCACGGACCTCCAAAACATTCTGAACACGCTCCTAAGTCCAAAATCACCTAATAGAGCTAACCGAACCATCAAAATTCACATACGAGATTATCTACTCATACGTCAACATTCGATTGATTTTTTTTCCAACTTAACTTCAATATAGGAGACTAAGTGTTTCATTTCTCTCCAAAACTACTCCGAATCCGAACCAACCAACCTGATGCCACAAAATACAGCTGAACAACACATAAAGAAGCAGTAATAGAGAAAACAAGGCTATAACTCATGAAACGACTGGTCGGGTCGTTACAGATTTTTACTCACTCACCAAAGAAACGAACAACGACATAACTTCTCAGGACATACTGTCTTTCTAATATTTTTCTGTCTCTATTCTCTCTTTTGTGTACATAGTAAATCTACTAAAAGTGAATTACAATGCTTGTTAAGAGTAGAATATAGAACTTTTAGTTGGATAGACAATTGTATAGAAGGTTGTGTGCCTTTCTTCTTCCCGAGCTGCTCCTATTTATAGTGCCTTCAATTTTGACCGTTGCTAATAGCAAATATCGATCCCTTTGAATATTCCTTTAAGCTTTGCCAGTAAGATCATTTTTGCCTTATTGGATGGATATTTTCGTTATTGAAGATCTTCAATCAATTCAAGTTTATTGACTTCAATTGTATCCCAAAAGATTTGAATGACATAGAATCATATTGATGGAGCCTAAAATATATCTTGCCATAACTGAACTTCCTTGATTCCTTATTTAAAGCCATACTTCAATAAGAAGATGGCTTTCCATGTACCCACGTTGGAGATAGTAAAGGATTACTATTTGTTTCTTCGATTCACAACACTCTTTTCTCGACTAAATGTGGGGCTTCTTTTATTTGTTACCTTGATAACTTCTTTTTCTAGTTCTTCTTTTTCCTTGGTTATGCGATCTTGAATTGACCCTTCCTTTAATAGCCTTGTGTAAGAATCTTCTTGGTCTTCAAATTATTTCCCTCAGATAGTAAATAATTTTCCTTGAACAAATAATTTTCCTTGAACAAAGATATTTCTTTGATAGCCTTGAACTCTGTAGTATCGATCCTTGTGTATTTTCTTTCTATTTGAGTATCCAAAATATAATTCTTCAGCATCTCATATTTCCATACTTTTGCCGCCTTTCCTTGTTGATAACTCATAACACTAGTCTTCTAGCTGTAACTCCTTATTATGGAATAATCTTGGATAATCCTTCTTTAATCTTTGATGAACTTGGACCTTTTCATGTGCACTGCATGAATTTGGCATTCTCTTAATTTAAGGGTAATTTTCTTTCCTTTAGAGTAGGTACTGAAAAAAAATTCAAGTCTTCTTTAGCCTTGCTATTAATTCCCTCTATATGGTATATATGGTGATGCCTTGTATCACTAGTAAATATTCTCCATCCTTTTGATAATTACAATATTCCTTGATCAACGTAGCACATTTTCTTACTGAAATATTTCATGTTATCTCCTTCAATCTTCTGATTTCTTTCCTTTTATTTTTCTTGTACCTATCTTCTAAAGATCTTCTATAATTCTTTTCCACATCTTCTTTGATATATTTTGAAACTTTCTTCCAGCAAGGTAAATCATGTCAATAAATCTCAATAATATCCTATATAAAAGAGTGTGCATTTTAGATATCTTCTTCCTCAGCTTTATAGTAAATCAACCATCATTCTTCAATCTGCTTTCCATAATAAACCTGTACCAATAAAATAAATTTATCACAAGTAAATATTCTTTAATTAAATCTTATGTTGGTTTGGTATCATTCAAAATTAGTGTATTAAACCTTGGGGCTAACAATCTCCCTCTTTTTGATGATGGCAAACCATTGAGTACAAAACATGAAAATTTAATTAAAGAATATCAAATGAAACACACTAAAGAGATAGGTAAGATAAACTGGTTACTTCCCTGAAGTTATCTCTTTAATGTATGAATGATGGAACAAGTAAAGGCTTCCCCTCACTTTATGCGTTCCTCAGTTATGGTCCCCCTATCTTCATGCATCTTATCTTTAACATTTGCTTGGAAGGTTTTGTACCATCTATTCTCTCCCCCTTTTGTCATCATTAAAAGGGTGAAACCATCATATAGGATATATACGAGCTAATATTTACAATAAAAGTGTAGATACATATAATTAATCCAGAATACTTACTTCTACATATCTAAAGAGTTATACAAAGAATCATGTAATAATAATCACCTTTAAAAAGTTTAAATGGAAAGAGAAGTTAAAGCTAATTGAAAGATCTTAAACCAACAAATCATTCAAAGTACACATAGATACTCTGTTATTTTGAATTAGCCAAAGAATAATTTTTCAAAACATTTGAGGAAAAAATTTCAAACTAAAAAGAACATATAGTGGTAGAAAATATTTTGAAACATTTCGATTAGATCCTCATATATGCTACATATATTGGAAACACATGTGATAAGCATAAAAGAGTGAAGAGAGTAACATATCATTTCCACCATGAAAGGATACACGATTCTATCTCATTACCATACTAAATCCTTTCCTCAATGTGAGAAAATATCTGAAAGCTGATATTCTTCGTCCTCAAGGCATAGATTACATCATCTTCTGTCGCAAGACATCTAATGACATAATTTTATGAAATGTGTTCTAGTGATATTCCATCAAATAAATTATCTGTAACAGCTTTGTCACGATCCAAATCGATGGGCCGCGACGGATGCCTGAGTCCTACCTGTCAAACATCCCTAAGCATGCGTCTAAGATATGAATCTGAATAATATCTGCTGAATTACGAAAATAACATATATGAAGGAAATCTACCAACACGGCATATGTACGTATACATGCAGGATATAGTGGGTGAGCAGGCAAGGCTGCTATAGACAAATATACATTCAAAACTGAAGGCCGACAAGGCCACATACAGCTCAACTAGACATACTGTCCATAGACCTCTAATAGAAATGTATCTGTACAAAGATGGGACTAAGCCACGTCAATATATATATATATATATACATACAAACGTATTGTACCAAAATCAAAAGCAGCTCCGGATCAAGTAGAGCACGTCAACTCTTGCTGATCAGTGATCCTAAGAAGGGGGACCGTCAACTTGCCTATCTGCACCTGCGGGTATGAAACACATGCCACGTGAAATAGGGCGTTAGTACGAAAAATGTACTGAGTATGTAAGGCATGAAAATTAGTACGTAAAAGACATAAATGAAACATGAAATAAGGAAACACATCTTTAAATCTGAATAATTTTGTAAATTCTGAAACGTTTATAATATCATGCATGTGCGTATAAATGTCGTGCCATGCATAGATATAGGTGTACATAATATCATCAAGCCACTGAGGGCATCCCATCATATCATCTCGGCCACTATGGACAACATCATCAACATATACCAGTTGATCAGGTGGTGGTGCGTATATAACGCCGTAACCTTTTCCCATGTCCCATATACATATATTTATATATATACGCGTATATAACACCATCTGGTCATGGGTCAATGCACATGTATAATTGAGTGGAATGCATGAAAAATACGTAATAATCTCAATATTCCTTCCGGATAAATTTTTTCAACTATGTATTATTCTGAGACCCATGAACAGAAGATAATAATATTTTTCATGGGGAATCAAGAATATAGACACCCCTACTTTTTTTATGAATAGAGTAATTTATGAAAACTGTGTGTTTGCTTGTTTTTTCAGTATGATTTGAACCATGCCAAAAGAAAGAAGGGAGAGTTTTAATATACTTGGAGTAGGAAAAACTCCGTATAATATTCTTGGCGAAGACTACACCGTATTCTTTTAGAACTGCAAAATTTGGACGGAATTAAGCTTCTGCTCGTTGAAGTGTTTGAACGAGTGAGCTTCTGTTCTTGGCGTTACATTGTTGAACGGTTGCCTATGTTCTGTCCAAAAATTATCAACATGACTACACTTCTTTCCAAGCAAGCTCTGGTTGACCAGAAATTCTCACCAACTTAAACATAAAAACCATCTTACCCTTTGGCCCTTGTTCTGTTTCTTTGTCCAAAATGGAATGGACAAGGTTTTGTTTTAAACCTTACTTGATTGATTTAATTGCTCAAAATAAGACACCTATACATGTATTAATGAGTCATCCTTCCTAATTAGTGGTCTTGTGCCACTTTTTTTTGGGCACAATTAGTTATGTTTTGACCGCCTATTATTTAACTGGGTAATGTTCTGTTACCAAGTAATTAATCAATTACCCGTATAATTTAAAAATTACTATATATTACTTAAAATTCTATTTATTTTTAAAATACTTCATATATACTTTATATATTATACTACCGTGGTCTTATGGTACCTTGCATGGTACTAGTTCATTATTATCGGACATTATCGTTCGACCCATATTTTATCCCAAATTATCCACTTTCAACGAAACTTGTTTTCTTTAATCCGTGTACCCTTTTATCCTTCATAACACTTATTTATCGCTTGTTATAAATAGCGCAAGTACGTTAACGTCAAAATAATCTCATCCCCGAGTCTGACGCCGGTTAACTGAAAACGAAATTTTAACGTACGAAAACGCGAGATATAACATCCTTCTCCACTTAGAAACATTCGTCTTCGAATGTTCAACTCCCCGTGATCTATATAACTTTGGCAAGGTCGCCTCTGTAACAACACCACTACCAACTCTCCCCGTAAAAGCTTAATAACCTAACGCCACACAGGATCACAATTATCAATAACGACTATGACCTCACACGACCAACGACAATAACCAATAAAAGAATTTGTACACGTACCTTATGGTTATGATGTCTCCGTCGGAACATTTTCTGGAGGAAGAAATAAGTAGGGATATCTAGACTTCATATTTTCCTCGGCCTCCAAAGTCATTTCTTCCACATTGTTGTTCCTCCAAAGTACTTTCACAGAGGCTACCTCCTTATTCCGCAACTTACGGATTTGTCGATCTAGGATGGCGACCGGTATTTCCTCGTATGATAAGTTTTCTGTAATATGTACATCATTCGTGGGCACCACTCTAGTAGGATCGCCAATACACTTTCGTAACATAGATACGTGAAAAACCGGATGGACAGACTCCAATTCTGAGGGCAATTCTAACTCATAAGCTACTCGTCCCACTCTCCGAATGATCCTATAAGGCCCAATATACCGTGGGCTAAGTTTACCTTTCTTGCCAAACCTCATCACACCCTTCATAGGCGACACCTTTAAGAATACCCAGTCATCAACCCTGAACTCTAAGTCTCGTCGCCGCACGTTAGAATATGACTTCTGACGACTCTGAGCTGTCAATAGTTGATCCCGAATCAACTTTACTTTTTCTATGGCTCGCTGAACCAGGTTTGACCTGTGTAATCCAGATTCTCCAACGTCAAACCACCCTATAGGCGACCTACACTTCCGTCTGTAAAGAGCTTTGTATGGAGCCATCTGAATACTGGAATGGTAACTATTATTATATGCGAACTCAATAAGCAACATATGATCATCCCAGATAACTTTGAAGTCTATTACACAAACCCTTAACATATCCTCCAGTGTTTGAATAGTACGCTCAGCTTGTCCGTTTGTCTGGGGATGAAATATTGTACTAAGACTTACTTGAGTCCCTAATCCCTTTTGGAGGACCTCCAGAAGTTAGCTGTAAATTGAGCTCCTCTATCCGAGATAATAGATACAGGGACACCATGCAGTCGTACTATTTCCTTAATATAAAGTCTTGCATAATCCCCTGAGGAATATGTAGTCCTAATGGCTGAAAATGGGCTGAGTTTGTAAGCCTATCAACAATCACCCATATCGAATCGAACTTAGCTAGGTACAAGGTAAGCCTATGATGAAGTCCATATTGATTACTTCCCATTTCCAAGTCGGAATCTCTATAGCCTGCAACAATCCACCAGGTTTTTGATACTCGATCTTAACCTGCTGACAGTTAGGACATTGAGCAACAAATTCTGCTATATCCTTTTTTATTTCGTCCCACCAATATACTTCCCTGATGTCATGATACATCTTTGTCACTCCTGGATGGATAGAATAACAAGAATAGTGAGTTTCTCCCATAACCTGCTGACGCAGCCCTGCAACATTAGGCACACATAATCGTTCTCGATATCTGAGGACCCCATTTTCTGTAATTTCAAACGGCACCTTCTCCTTCTGAAGGGTGGTATCCCTATAATGAACTAACACAGGATCCTCGTATTGGCGTTCCTTTACTTCAATTACTAAAGAGGATGTTACCGTATCATGAAGAGTAATTCCAACGTCACCTGAGTCCAGTAACCGAACTCCAAGACTAGCTTGTTGATAAAGCTCATGGGCTATTCCCCTCTTTTCTGGCTGCTAATATGATAGGTTAACCATAGATTTACGGTTGAGGGCGTCGGCTACTACGTTCGCCTTTCTCGGATGGTATAAAATATCAATGTCATAGTCTTTAAGTAGCTCCAACCATCTCCTTTGACGTAGATTCAATTCCTTTTGCTTGAAGATGTACTGGAGGCTCTTATGATCCATATAGATATCAACATGAATGCCATACAAGTAGTTCCTCCACATCTTTAGTGCATGAATCACTGCGGCTAACTCTAAATCGTGGGTCGGGTAGTTCTTCTCGTGCTTTCTTAGTTGTCTAAAAGCATAAGCCACAACTTTACCATGCTGCATCAGCACAGAACCCAATCCAATGCCTGAAGCATCGCAATTAATAACATAACCATCAATCCCTTCTAGGAGCGTTAGAACCGGTGTTGAAGTTAATCTGTCCTTTATTGCCTGGAAACTCCGTTCGCAAGCGTCAGTCCATTGAAACTTTGCTCCCTTCTGAGTCAACTTTGTTAAGGGTGCTGAAAGGGAAGAAAATCCTTCCACAAATCTCCTTTAATAAAAACTACCAAACCGAGAAAGCTACGAACCTCCGTCGGTGTTATGGGTCTAGGCCAGGTCTTTACTGCCTCAATATTTTGTGTATCCACCCGGATACCTTCACCCGAAATAACATGCCCAAGGAAAGCTACAGAGTTCAACCAGAATTCACATTTAGAAAATTTTGCATACAACTTCCCTTCTTGTAGAACTCAGAGCACAGTACGCAGATGATCTACATGCTTAGCCTGTGAACGCGAATATACCAATATATCATCAATAAATACAATTACGAACAGATCTAAAAAAGGCTTGAACACACGGTTCATTAAATCCATGAATACTGCTGGGGCATTGGTCAGACCGAACGACATAACCCAAAACTCAAAGTTCCCATATCTAGTCCTGAATGTTGTCTTCGGAATACTTCATCCTTAACCCTTACCTAATTGATGGTACACAGACCTCAAGTCTATCTTTGAAAAATACTTGGCACCTTGCAACTGATCAAATAAATCATCAATCCTCAGGAGCGGGTACTTATTCTTGATCGTCACCTTATTCAACTACCTATAATCAATACACATTCGTAAGGAACCATCTTTCTTTCTCACAAACAACACAGGTGCTCCCCACGGTGACGTACTAGGTCTGATAAAAACTTTTTCAAGCAAGTCCCTTAATTGTTCCTTTAACTCTTTCAGCTTTGCGGGGGTATTCTATAGGGAGGAATAGATATTGGGTGAGTATCTGGTAGTAGGTCAATAGAAAACTCAATTTCTTGCTCTAGCGGGAGACCCGAAAGCTCATCGGGGAAAACATCGGGAAATTCATTCACCACAGGGATGGACTGAATGGTTGGTGACTCCACTTCCACATCGTGAACCCGAACTAAGTGATAAATACATCCCTTTCTGATCATCTTCCTTGCCTTGAGATAGGAAATAAATCTACCTCTCGGTGATGTCGTGTTACCTTTCCACTCCAAAACAGGATCCCCTGGAAATTGAAATCGGACTATCTTTGATCTACAATCAACGTTGGTATGACAAGAAGCAAACCAATCCATACCCATTATAACATAAAATTCTACCATATCTAACTCGATTAAGTCTGCTATGGTAGGTCGACCATGAACTATTATTATACAACCCTTATATACTTGTTTAGCTACCACCGAGTCCCCAACATGTGTAGACACCTCAAAAGGTTTAACCAATTCAGGTTTTATTTCAAACTTACCAGCAACCAACCGAGTAACATATGATAAGGTGGAACCTAGGTCAATCAGTGCATATACATCATAGGAGGAGACTGATAATATACCTGTAACAATATCAGGTGATGACTTTTGGTCCTGTCGTCCTACCAATGCATAAATGCGGCTCTGAGGACTGCTCGAGCTAGATGTTCCGCCTCTTCCTCTACCATGACTCATTGGTGCTTGGGGACCGGTGAACCCGATCCTCCATATTAGATATAGTAGTGGAGCATACCTAGCCAACGAATCAAACTGAAGACTGTACTCCCGAACACTCATGTTACCCTGCCTAAGGGTCAAGAACCTATCAACTCTGGCCCGTCTAAGCTCTGGTGGTAGATAATGACGAAGAAAGGCTTTTGTAAACTCCTGCCATACCGCTGGAGAGGCATCCTCACCCCTGGAAAATTCCCAAGACTCGTACCAATTAACTGCAACATCTCGGAGTCTATAAGAAGCTAGCTCAACTGACTCAGTCACAGTGGCCTTCATTACTCGTAACGTCCTCTGCAATCTATCAATAAATATCTGAGGGTCATCGTTTGGATCTGCTTCAGTGAATACCGGTGGTTCTAAATTAATAAATTCACGAACCCTCGCACTAACAGACCTTCTACATGACCAATACCTACTTCTTGACACTGAGCCTGTACGGCTATTAATCGGGTCAATAACTTAATAACATCTCTCATCTCCTGACCCGGTGTATCCGGCTGGGGTGCTGAATGTACAAGGGCGGGCACTGGAGCTGGTGCCCCTTGTAGCTCTTCTAGAAAGGGCGGGGTATGTGAAATCTGAGATGGAACCTCACCATGAGACTCTCCCCGAGCCCCGGTAACTCGTGGCGCTCGACTAGTAGTTTCACCGGCCAAAGACTTTCCCTTCTAGGTGGCTGTACTCTTTGGAGGCATTGCTGAAAATATAGCATATTATTAGGTACATGAATTCTTGTATCGCATGATATGAGATAAAAAGAGAGGATAACATCCTATATGTCATGTAGCCTCCTGTCTATAAGTGTGGTGCACGACAAACCCATAAATAAGACACTACTAGACACGGTCTGTAGAAAACCCTAGGACAAAACTGCTCTAATACCATTTTTGTCATGACCCAAACCGATGGGCTGCGACTGATGCCTGAATACTACCTGTCAAACACCCCTAAGCATGCGTCTAAGATATGAATCTGAATAACAACTGTTGAATTACGAAAATAACATATATGAAGGAAACTTGCCAACAAGGTATATGTACGTATACATGCAGGATACAGTGGGTGAACCGGCAAGGCTGCTATAGACAACTATACATTCAAAACTGAAGGCCGACAAGGCCACTTAAAGCCCTACTAGACATACTGTCCACATACCTCTAATAGAAACATAACTGTACAAAGACGGGATTGAGCCACGTCATACCCATATACATACATACATACATACATACATACATACATACATACATACATACATACATACATACATACATATATATATATATATATATATATATATATATATATATATACAAACATATCGTACCAAAATCAAAAGCAGCTCCGAATCAAGTGGAGCACGCCAACTCTTGCTGATCAGGGATCCTACGAAGGGGGACTGTCAGCTTGCCTATCTGCACCTGCGGGCGTGAAACGCAGGCCCCGTAAAATAGGGTGTCACTACGAAAAATGTACTGAGTATGTAAGGCATAAAAATTAGTACGTAAAAGTCTTAGAACATGGAATAAGGAAACACATCTTTAAATCTGAATAATTTTGTAAATTCTGAAACGTTTATAATATCATGCACGTGCGTATAAATGTCGTGTCATGCATAGGTATGTGTGTACATAATATCATCAAGCCACTGAGGGCATCCCATCACATCATCTCGGCCATTGTGGGCAATATCATCAATATATACCAGTTGATTAGGTGGTGGTGCGTATACAACGCCGTAACCTTTTTCCATATCCCATATACATATATTTACATATATACGCGTATATAACACCATCTGGTCATGGGCCGATGCACATGTATAATTGAGTGGAATGCATGAAAAATACATAATAATCTCAATATTCCAAATAAACTTTTTCAACTGTGTATTATTCTGAGGCCCATGAACAGAAGATAATAATATTTTTCATGGAGAATCAAGAATATAGACACCCCTATTATTTCTATGAATAGAGTAATTTATGGAAACTGTGTGTTTGCTCGTTTTTTCAGTATAATTTGGACCATGCCAAAAGAAAGAAGGGAGGTCCTTAACATATCTGGAGTAGAGAAAATCCCATATAATATTCTTGGCGAAGATTACACCGTACTCTTTTAGAACCGCAAAATTTGGACGGAATTAAGCTTCTGCTCGTTGAAGTGTTTGAACGAGTGAGCTTCTGTTCTTGGCGTTACAGTGTGAAACAATTGCCTATGTTCTGTCCAAAAATTATCAACATGACTTCAGTTCTTTCCAAGCAAGCTCTGGTTGACCAGGAATTCCTCACCAACTTAAACATAAAAACCATCTTACCCTTTGGCCCTTGTTCTGTTTCTTTGTCTTAAATGGAATGGACAAGGTTTTGTTTTAAACCTTACTTGATTGATTTAATTGCTCAAAATAAGACACCTATATATGTATTAATGAGTCATCCTTCTTAATTAGTGGCTTTGTGCCAGCGTCTTTTTGGGCACAATTAGTTAAGTTTTGTTCGCTTTTTAATTAACGGGGTAATGTTCTGTTACTCGGTAATTAATTAATTACCCGTATAATTTAAAAATTATCACAAATTACTTAAAATTCTATTTATTTTTAAAATACTTCGTATATATTTTATATATTATACTACCGTGATTTTATGGTACCTTGCATGGTACTAATTCATAATTATCGGACATTATCGTTCGACCCGTATTTTATCCCAAATTGACCACTTTCAACGAAACTCGTTTTCTTTAATCTGTGTATCCCTTTATCCTTCATAACACTTATTTATCGCTTGTTATAAATAGCGTAAGTACGTTAACGTCAAAATGATCTCATCCCCGAGTCTACGTTGGTTAACTGAAAACGAAATTTTAACGTACAAAAACGCGAGATATAATAAGCTTCTTATGGAGAGGTGTTTTCTCTTGGATAGATAAAACTATTGAACCTTGCCCTTTCCCTTTTTTTTTTTCATGACACGAGCATTTAAAATCTCTATGCCAGCTTTCAATCCACTTTGTTACCTGCAAGGATTGTAACTGAGAGTATCCTACTAGATCAAGATAATTAGTTCTTGGATGAAATAGGCCATAATCCTGAATGTCAATCAAGTATCTCAATATACTTTCTTGGCAATATATAGTAAAACGGGATCAGGCATACTAAAGTATCTGTAATGATCAGGATACAATAGAGTCGGTCATATCTCGGAAACGTTCACCTTCCATAATCTTAAGAAATACTTAACACACTTTTCATTAGAATTACCAATAATGCTATTATTATCAATATAAGTTAGTGCACTTGTGACTCCAGATCATGTCTTTCAAAATATTATGCAATTCTACTTGTCTCTAGTAAAATAATGATTGAAGAAAAGCAGTAGTCATACAATAATCTAGAGTTATTTAAAAATATAGCAAATATTAGTAACATAAGTATGAGTTAGAGAAACTTTAATTCTAGTGAGATGCTAGTCCAAAGATCCTTCAGTTGTAAAACCATTTAAATATATACTCCAAGGTTTTCTTATTTTAATTTTAAAAAAACTTTGCAAAAAGCACTTTGAAATAGAAAATTTTGAGGCAAACCTTCTTCTCGTGTGAAATCTTGGGCGCCAAATCTTACCCTTGTTTCTTACAACCTTGCAATTTTCATCAAGTTTCTTGTTGGATATCTATGATTGCAGATTCTTTGCTTGATACTAGATTTTCATACTTTTAATTCTTTCATCTTCGTTCAATAGATCTTGTATTGCTAGAATCCAACATTCATCGCTTAATGCTTCTTTATAACTGTCTAGTTCAACTAGTATAGATGTGTCACTGGCAGTTTATTGCAAGCTATGCACTGCAAGTTCTCCATCCTTATTCATAATTTTCTTAGAAAAGTATTAGTGTAAAGAAAGCGCGCATGTTGAGATTTCTCTACAACTAATATTATGAATTTCATAAAATCATAAGTAGTAATGAATAAGGAATATACCAAGAGTCTTACCAAGACAGTTGCAACCAAAGGAAATAAGATAACCAAAAATTATTTTTTTGTCCTTCCCATAGCTTAGACAGAATTTCATTCAAGATAAGATCCAATGAAAAAATATTAAAGCACATATAAGCCAATGATGACAATTTATGCAAAAATGATGCTTTCTTTTCAACTTTGCATTCAATTCAGGAGCCAAACTAAATATGTGAGAAATCATGTATGATGCAAAATAAATGTCGAACAAATACTATAACACACATCTATGATCATTTCAAATACATCATTTCTTATTAAGGAATATAGCTTAAGCAAAAGTATAGATAAACATCAATAGAAACATATACATGTACCTTCTAAACTTTTGAGTCTTAGGAACAGTCGAGTATCTCACATATGCATAAGTTATTGGCCATAAGGTTAAACAACCTTCTTGAATTTGAAAGAAGTATTGATACTCTCACTAAGAGAATAAATATTAGAAGTAAATCTCTTTAAAAAACATCTTAAACTCATAACGACACGAAAGGAATGCATGCATGCTTGCTTATCCTAATGCTTATACAAATGACATGGTTCATGCAAGATATAAATTTTTGCTATTCAAAATTTCTCTGTCAAGAATAAAATTAAACATCAAACAGTATAGTAGTATAATGCAGTTAGTCGACTCAAGCAATATGTAGTTGTATATACCATTTAATGCTTAACCAAATAAAAATGTTACTAGATGCGTATCACCTTATAAAGCCTCCGAAGGAACTTGAATAACCTTTAGTGATACCAATCATTTATGCTTTATTATCATGTGTAATAGTTCCTTCATCCTCTATAGAATATTTATGATCCTTGAAGCATCTTTAAGCATGTTCCTTGACCAGCCATTACGCAAATATCATTGACCCATTTTTATGGTGGACTCAAAATTCCTGCAAAAAAATAATAATTTGCTTTCGATACTCAAACCTTTTTGGGTCCTTCATGGTTAGTATCTAGTGTAAGTGGAGATGCATGTATCTGTTTAGATCTCCAAATATATTTTGATCTAATATAACTTTTGGCATAATTGCATGCAAATACTTTATGTCCAAAATTGCCACAATAGTGGCATGTAGTATGAGAAGAAGAGTGTTTACCTATAAATACCTTATTAGTCGACTTGAAACTTCCCTTAGTCAACTTGTTTGAAATAGAACGTCTACCAGTAAATCCTATTTAAGTCGATTTATAGCTGTTAAAATTGGGAGTCGACTTTGATCGATCAAAGTAGTGGCCGGAGGATTTGTGAAAACTGGTTATTTGTTTGCGAAGCTCAGAATTCTCTTTTTGAAGTAAGTTGTTCTTCACAAGATTTTATTCAAGATGAATATCCTAGTCTTTCTTTTCATTTCTCAACTTGTTATATTCTTCGAGTTGGATCTCCCAATCTTTCTTCTCATATATCAACTTGTTATATTCTTCAAGTTGGATTTCCGAATTCTTCTTTTCTTTCCTCAACTTATTATATTCATTAAGAGATTTCTCAAGGTCGTTGAGAACGAATTCAATATTTTCCTGCAATTTATCATATTTATCGCAATACATAATAGGAGTAGGGCGTACCTTGTCAATTTCTCCTATTGCCATGAAACATAAGTTTTTCATTCTTTCGTGATCATTTTCTTCTTTAGGTTCATTCTCGCCGCTCCAAGATTTGTGATTCTTTTCTTGAGATCACAATCTAGAATAGCATTAAAGCATACCTTGTCAGTTTTTCCTTTTTCCTTGAGACATATGTTTGTCATTTCTTCTTGATCATTCTTGTCGCTCCAAGTTGAGATTCTGTGATTCTTCTTCTTGAGGTTAGGACACTTAAATTTCATGCGTCCAGGTTTACCATATTCGTAGTAACATACATTCTCTTGTTGTTGAACCCCACTCTTATGGTTCTTTTGATGATTTTGGATGGATTGAGATTTTCTATTCTGCTTCTTTCTACTCTTCTTTTTTTCCGTCCTGGGTATAGTTGATACCCAATATTTCTCTATATATTTTTAATATGCATAAATACTTTCAATATGCATATATAAGCATGCACAAAGTTTTTATAAATTTAAAAATTTTAAATTAATTTATTTCCTCCCCTTTTTACTCATAAAATCCCCAATATTTATCCCTCAAATTATTGTTGTGATAATTTAGTCATCTAAATTCTATATTTATGCAAAAATATTGTTAAAAAATTTAGTGCATTTTTATAATTGCATTTTGCATTTTTAAAGCTAATTTACATATAATTGCAATATTAGCCTTATTAATGTACAATTACGTTTTATATGCACAAAATGATCTTTTATATTTTTTAAAATGTTAAATATCTATTTTTAATCATTTTAGTACACGAAATTATTTTTTAGAAATTATTTATTATTTTATTATAAATTATATGGGGTTAAATTGGCTATTTAGAACTTAGCCAAATTGGATTTCAATTATAGCCTCAATTAAATCCAATACTTAGCCCAATTTCAGGCCAAATTACTTGACCCAAACCCTAAACACACATACCCGACCCAGAACCAATTAAATTCAGATCAACGGCCCGTATTGATTCTTGCCTTTTTTTGTTCTAAACCACCCCCAACCCTAATCATTTTCCATATACCGCCGCCCTAAAATCCTCTCTACTCTCAGTACACTCTCAACCTAACCCTAGCCCTTGAACTGCCGACCTCTCTTCTCCGGTCATATCCGGTGACCTCTCACCGTCTCCTAAGCTTCCAATGGCTTCTCTCATGTCATGCCTGCCTTCTTTAAGGCCTTCAAGGGCCTAGGACCATGCCGACTTGCATCTAGGGTTCGTCATTTGTCTGTTCTTGGCTACTACGGTGTGATTTCAAGCAAAATCATGCTGTATTTGTTACGATCCTTGGGATTCTTGATAGGTTCCTTCATCTCTATATGAGTTTCTTTTGAAACCCTAATTTCTTCCTATATCTTCTGGATCTGTACAGATCTAAGATGATTTGAGTTTGTTCCTTTAATGTTTTACACTGTACTTGAGATTCTTTACAAGAATCATTGATTTTAAGTGTTTTTCACCTGTTTCCTAAAACTAGGGTTTTCGGAAATTCTTTTTAAAACCTTGTTTAACGGATTCTTTGTGTTTAAACTCTTATTTCTTGCATATTTTTGATTGATTCTATGATATTACTACATCTTCAACTCGTTTATGTTGAAAGCCCTAATTCTAGGGTTCTTCGCTTGGTTTTTGTGACTGACCGGTTCTCGTTTTATTTTCTGTGACTATCTAGCCTCGAAAATGTTTCTACTGAGTTTCTTATCCTAACTTACATCAACTCTATGTGCTTGTGTTCATCTTGACTGTTCAAGACTTGCCTCTTTCTATTAGTGTTGTTTAACCTTCATGTTTGTTCGAGCTATGTGTCGACCTCTGGTTATTCTTATCTTACTCTATTTATATGCTGAAACATTGACTCATGGCTCTCTCTTTGATTGATTCTGAGTTCCCTATTTCTTGGATTGATTTGAAAATTTTCCTTTAGTCCTTCGAATCTTCCTGTTTAAACTTGGCTTATTTGCTTATTCATGGGAACCTATCATATTCTCCTTAAATCAGTAATTTCGAGTCCTTGATTCACTGATTTGCTATATGTTGATTCTCGATTATTTCCATATTCTGCAACCTTATTTAGTTTCTTATCTTATTTGGGTTAACCGTGTTATTTGCTGATTCTTCACTAACTGTTTCCATAATTGACCCCTCATGTATTTACCCCTAATTGTCTATTTTGTACCCAATGCGTTACTTGATTTCTTTCCTTTAACATTTTCTGCCCATTAATGTTGGTTAATTACCCCTTAATTAAAGAAGTACTTGCATTGATTTGATTCTGATTAGTACTTGGTTCCATAATTATTGCTGAACTTTGATTCTTGCCTTATTTTCTGCCTATTTTCAAACTATAAGTACCTTGCTTTTTATTAACACAACACACGAACATATTGGTTCAAAAACTCTCTCACACTCATACACTTTTCTGTTCTCTCTCTTTGGTTACTTGCTATTATTCTGAGTTAGCCGGCTGCAAGCCAAGGCTAACTATTGTGTTTTCCTATTCCTCACTTTGTGTTTACTATCTCTCTACTGGTATGTTCTGATTTCAATTCAAATCTCAAAACCAATATGTTTCTTTTACTACTTCAGTTTATCATGTTTCTAATTTGTTTCTATCTATGGTTCTGTTGTTCAAGATGTAATTGACATGTTTACATTACTGCTTCATCTAGCATTGTAGTCTAACCTTCTTAGGGCTTTTCAGAACATGTTCTACCCCCTCCCCTAGTAGTCTGTCTCAACATGACTCTACCCTGCTTTGAATGCTTGTCTACTTGTTATCCAGTTTTGATATGCAAGTCGAACTGTCACTTTAAATGGCTGATTCTATGATTGTTTCTGAAACTCCTACTATATTGGTACCAATAACTATCCCCTAATCCCTTAAACCCCACAAGAACTGCTATGCTCCTGATACTATGTGCTCTATGTGTCCCCAATTCCCATTCCCATGTATGACAGACTGTTACTTGAGTATTGCTTGCTGTTTGTTTAATTACACCACTGTTTTCAAACGTTATCTACCCAACAACTCTCTTTCTTACAAAGTTATTTCAACTAAGTCTCTTTTTACACTGTTTTCCTACTGAAATCCTTCCAAACTATGTTAAGCACTCTCACTCTACTCCTAAGTCCCTAGGTTCTGCCCCCTCCAATGTGTGTAGTGCCTTGAGATCCTCTTGAGATCTCTCTAAACTCTGGCACACTGAGGTTGGCCCTTCCAAACTACACTTACTCAATTTGGTTACAAAGTCTAGGTGTGAGCACAACCCGAGATCCTTGAGATCCTTAGGGATCTGTGACGCACCTAGACAATGATATTGTCTATGAAATTGGCATTTGAGGCTATTGGAGGTTTGGGAAATCACTTGGGCCTGCTTCAAGCTCCCTGTAGTGTAACTTCTTCTTTTCCTTTATCTTTGTAATTCATTCATCTAGTTTGTAAAATTTTATAAACGAATATTAGGGTGATTAGTAAAAAGGGGTGGGTAGTTACATGTTTGTGAGGTAATATGGGTAGAAACCATGCCTATAGGATCTCATATTTGCTATGTCTGCCTACCATGTTAGAAGTCATGCCTATAGGATTTCATATATTTGCTATGTTTGCCTCACCATATTAGAAATCATGCCTATACGTTTTACAATCAATTTCACAAATAGATATCATACTTAAACATGTGATCAAGTTCAAGTTTCTGTTCCAATGGTTGTTTACTTTCATTTCCCCTAGAAATCATGCCTATAAGTTTCTAAGCAACTAGATATCATGCTCATAGGGAAAAACAATAGAAATTCTGCCTATAGATCTAATAATCAGTTTAGTTTAAATAAGTCAATCCAGTTCATGGTTAGTTTACTTCGAAGTTGGCCTAATCAATGGTTTGTTTTTTTCTGAAATGAATTCTTTCAAATACTACTCTAATTTACTATTAGAAAGAATGCCTATAGGAATTTAAGAAATCCATTTTAAAAATCTGCCCACTGTTTTACTATATCAAACGTAGTTATCAAGCTCTTAGGGCATCACTATTCAGCGTGTAGGCAAGCCCATAGGGCGTTTTCAAATCCTACAACTCTGAAACTGCATTTCTGCTACTTAAAGTTGTTCAGATTTAACAGGTTAAAATCAGTAGGCAAAACTGATTAGGGCCTTACTGTCCAGTTTTCAAAAACAAGGTTGCATGTTTTTGTGCATTGACATCCACTTAGACGTCCCGTTTAGGCCTTTTCTCTAAACAAAAAACTGATCTTGTTTATGTTTGAGACGTGCTACCTATGTGTATTACGTGTGGAGGTAAACCTGGGCCTTTTAACTGTCTCTTTCTTTGTTTAGCTGTTAAGTCCTATGTGTTCTTGCATGTCACCTAGAAATGTCTCCTTTTAAGCACCTTAGGGGTTGCCTAGAACTGCCTAGATTTAGAGGTCCTAAAATACCTCAAAGGCCACAAGGAAGGGACGGATAGTGCACGCATAGGCGTTGTTAAGGTTACTAGAATATTTTAGGCTATGACCACGGGGTGTGGAGGGTAGATATGGGATATGATGACTACACGCTAAAGTCACATGTAGTCCCCCATTGAGAACTGTTTACCGGACACTGTGTAGGGTGATCTTGTAGGCTAACCAACCTAGGACTCCTCCTTTCCCAAATCCCTTCTGTTTAACACTTTGTTTTATATGTATACAAATTGTTTAAAATCTTTGTCTTATTATTTGAGTTATACAACGTCTAACGTGCTTTACTTGCAAATTATTTGTTTCAACTATTTATTTGTTAATGGACAAATTCATAAGTTAAGTTTGGAGGGGACCCACCGTTGTGGACCGCGAGGGGTGACTAATACCTTCCCCTCAAGGTTATTTTGAGCCCTTACCCTAAATCTCTGGTAATGCAAACCAATCCAAGAGTTAATCGCTCTAGGTGGAGACTCTTCAAATACCCAAATCCCAAAAGGAAACGAGTTATTACCCCCATGAACATCGAAACCCGAACTTTCTCTGCGGAGGAAAAAAGGGGGGGCGACAGGTATCACGACCAAGTCTTCTCGATCTTCACCATTTTCAAATTCTTCAAGAGTTGACTTGGATACAATTTCCTTAACTTTTTTGGTGTCCCCATGGATATTTTCCAATCAGTCCCATATAGCTTTAGCAGACTCGTGGGTGGATATTTTATTATATTCTTCTTCACTAATCAAACAATAGAGCATGTTGATTGCTCTAGCATTTGTTTGCATAATATCCAACTGTTCTTTTGTGTAGTCAACTATAGATGCCCCTTTCACAAGCTTCTTTCAGTCCCTATTGTTCGGAATAGGCCTTGGTCCATTTTGAATAACTAGCCAGGCTCGATAGTCTACTGATTGAACATAGACCTTTATTCTTTCTTTCCAATGGCTATAGTATTGACTATTGAAGTACGTTAGCCTTCTTGTTTAGTAACCCTTTTGAAGTACGGTTCCAGTAATTTGATGATCTGCCATGGATGTTTTCTCACATGTTGTTAAGCAAAGATAAATATGTGAGACCTGCTCTGATACCAATTGAAAGTACATGAGGTGGGGTGAATTGTAGCCCTTTAAAATTTTTAGTTGACTACTCTTCATACCTAGGCGACTAATATGAAGACAGCCTGCACCAAAACTGTTAGCACTTAAATTTAAACAAGTACTACTTACAACAAATAGTAAAGGTATATAATAAAATATAAGAGCAATAAAATAAATGACACCAGAAATTTTATACTGGTTCGGAACTAAAGTGGTATCCTAATCCAGTCTCCTTGGGTTGCAAGGATGTTATCTTTTGAGCTCTTTGTAATTTGGGTTAAGTATAACTTGTGTGATTATCAACGTTCACCACCAATGTTTACAAGGTTGATTTTCACTCGCTCATCAACAAAGAACAGGGGTTGGTTTTCACTCCTCACCAACAACGACCCTTTGATTTTTATGCGCTCACCAAAGAAACAAACAATGACACAACCTTTCATGACATACTGCATTTCCAATATTTCTCTGTCTCTCTTCTCTATTTTGTGTACATAGTGGATCTACTAAAAGTGAATTACAATGTTTGTTAAGAGAGGAATAAAGAACTTTCAGTTAGGTAGCGATTGAATAGAAGGTTGCATGACTTTCTTCTTCCCAAGATGCTCCTATTTATAGTGCCTTCAATTTTGACCATTGCTAATATTCCTTTAAGCTTTGTCAGTAAGATCCTTTTTGACTTATTGGATGGATATCTTCGTTATTGAAGATCTTCAATCAATTCAAGTTTACTGACTCAAGCTATCCCCAAGAAAGTTAGTTTTAAGTAGTTTTAAGTATCTCGGGTCTATTATCTCGGTAACAGGGAGATTGACGAGGATGTTGCACATCGTATTGGAGCGGGATAGATGCAATGGAGGCTTGCGTCCAGCGTCTTATGTGATAAGGATGTGCCGCCGAGACTTAAATGTAAATTCTACAGAGTGGTGGTTCGACCAACTATACTCTATGGGGCAGAGTGTTGGCAAATTAAGAACTCACATGTGCAGAAGATAAAAGTAGCAGAAATAAGGATGTTGAGATGGATGAACGGGTATACCAGAAGAGATAAGATTAGGAATGAAGCTATTCGGGACAAAGTGGGAGTGGCCTCCGTGGAGGACAAGATGCGGGAGTCGAGACTGAGATGATTCGGGCATGTAAAGAGGAGGAGAAGTGATGCTCATGTCATGAGGTGTGAGAGGCTGACCATGACGGGTTTGAGAAGAGGTCGAGGTAGGACAAAGAAGTATTGGAGAGAGGTGATTAGATATGATATAGTGTGACTTCAGCTTATTGAGGACATGACCCTTGATAGGAAGATATGAAGATCGAGGATTATGGTAGAAGGGTAGTAGGTAGTTGTAAGTTTATACTTTTCCTACCAGTTTCTTTAGTAGCACTCAGGTTCTTGTATATGCTTAAGTATATCGTTTCTTCGTCATGTGATTTAGTTCGCCTCTACTATCGTATTCCCTGTTGTTAGTGTTAGTACTACTAATTCCCCTCCCCCTTCCTTTTTTTATTTTTTATGTTTTATTATTATTATTATTATTATTTTTCCCTCATCTTCTTCCCCTTCTTCCTCTTCTCACTCTTTCTAAGCCAAGAGTCTATTGGAAACAGTCTCTCTGCCTTTATTAGGTAGGGTAAAGTCTACGCATGGACTACCCTCCCCAGAACCCACTTGTGGGAATATACTAGATTTCTTGTTGTTGTTGTTGTTGTTATTGTATCCCAAAAGATTTGAATGGCATAGGAATCATATTAATGGAGTCTAAAATATATCTTGCCATAAATGAACTTCCTTAATTCCTTATTTAAAGCCATACTTCAATATGGAGATAACTTTCCATGTACTCACGTTGGAGATAGTAAATGATTACTATTTCCTTCTTTGACTTACAATAGATTCTTTTTCCTATTAAATGTGGGACTTCTTTTATTTGTTGCCTTGATAACTTGATCTTCTTTTTCCTTTGTTATGACATCTTGGATTGACCCTTCCTTTAATAGCCTTGTGTAAGAATCTTCTTGGTTTTCAAATTATTTCCTTCAGATAGTAAATAATTTTCCTCGAACAAAGATATTTCTTTGATAGCCTTGAACTCTGTAGTGTCGATCCTTGATATTTTCTTTCTATTTGAGCACCCAAGATATATTCTTCAACATCTCATATTTCCATAACTCTTGCCGCCTTTCCTTGTCGATAACCCATAAGACTAGTCTTCTAGCTGTAGCTCCTTATTATGGAATAATCTTGGATAATTCTTCTTTATTCTTTGATAAACTTGGATCTTTCCATGTGCACTACATGAATTTGGCATTCCCTTAATTTAAGGGTAATTTTTTTTCCTTCGGAGAGTAGGTATTGGAAAGTTTTTCAAGTCTTCTTTAGCCTTGCTATTAGTTTCCTCCATATTGTATATATGGTGATGCCTTGTATCAGTAGTAGATATTCTTCATCCTTTTTATAGTCACAATATTCCTTGATCAACGTAGCACATTTTCTTATTGCAATATTCCGTGCTACTCCTTCAATCTTCTGATTTCTTTCATTTTGTTTTTCTTGTACCAATCTTCTAAAGATCTTTTATGATTCTTTTCTATATCTTCTTTGATATATTTTAAAACTTTCCTCCAGCAAGGTAAACCATCTCAATAAATTTCAATAATATCCTCTATAAAATAGTGTGCATTGTAGATATTTCCTTTCCTCGGCTTTGTAGTAAATCAACCATCATTCTTTTATCTGCTTTGCATAATAAACCTTTACTAATAAAATAAATTTATCACAAGTAAATATTCTTTGATTAAATTTTATGTTGATTTGGTATTATCAAAATTAGTGTATGAAACCTTGGAGCTAACAAAGTTTACTTCTACTAGTAAATGATTGCATTTTATGTTGATTTATTATTGGAAAGCTGCATCCATTTTATTGTACCCAAATAGTATGGGAATAGATAGATCATTATATATACAAGGTTTGACGGTTTATGGCCAAAGTGGTGAACACTAATAATTTTATAATTCTGTGATGTAGATCTGATCACTAATCATATATATCTGCTAAAAAAGTTTAGTCTTCAATTAGAACTCTAATTTAATATTCCCATGCCCTAGACGTGAGGATGAGTGAGATACGTACAGATTGATATCATATTGTTCAATCAATTCTATTTTGTGTCAATCTGATAAGAAGATGATTGTCGCGACACAATTCTATTTTAGGCCATGATACACCCAACAACGTTGCTACGCAAGTCAATAGTGAACAATCTGGTGATTTTCCATTTTTATAAGTTTTTCAAGTAAATAACTTTCCTTAATATAAAAGATTTTAATAAATAACGGATATAAAATACTCAAAACAAGAGCAGCTAAATGCAATCATAACCATAAAAATATAACCCAAAATCATAAGTCTACTAGTGTGCCAAGATCCGGTGTCACTAGTGTATGAGCATTCTAGTAGAACATACAAAAGAATACTAGTCTACCGTATGAAATGAAATAGACAGAAAAATATAGCAAAAGGAAGACTTCGGCTACTACAGAACGGCTCGGAAGGGCATCTTACCGTATAGTCTCATACCAGGAGTCAAGCGTGTTTGCCGGGCTGATAACCAAATGTACCTGCCTCTGATCCTGCACATTTAAGTGCATAAGTGTAGCGTGAGTACATATACAACATGTACCCAGTAAGTAACCAGTCTAACCTCGAAGAAGTAGTGACAAAGGGTCAACTTTGAAGCTTACTGTGGGCTAATAATGATATATCAAAATTTTCTACTAAGCATGGATTAGATGAATAATACTGAAAACTCAATAACAGAAAATAGTAAATAATCCTTTCAAAATATTAAGTCCCAAGTTTATTTTCATCATTTAACAGTTTGTATTTCAAGGCATTTATGCAATATCAATCATGAATAGTTCTAAAGATTTATCATGCACAAAACATAATATTTAAACTGTGCACTGTTGAGGATCGAACGACACGAACCCTAGACGCATATATCTGCTACCGAGGCGTTCGGCCCGCTCCACAAATAGAAAATACTTCAAAGAGATACAAATTTTCAATAACAATCAAGTATCTCAATTGCAACTTCACGTAAGTGAAATTTAACCTTTTACAATTCTTTTATCAATTTCAATATGACTTAAGTAATTACGTCATCAAGTAGGGGCAAAAATTACACGTATAGCATGATATGGGCCCTAGACTACCCACAATAGCACAATTAGTAGTTATGTACGAATTCTCATCACCTCGTGCGTACGTAGCCCCCATAAATAGGTACACATATTTATTTAATTCACTTATAGGGTTAATTCCTTCTTACAAGGTTAGAAAAGATACTTACCTCGTCTCAAGGCTTACTTTCCGATCCAAGGTTGTGCTCAAACCCCCAAATTTGATGCCAAACGACTCGAAACTAGTCAAATATTATATAAAGTAATCAATACATGCTCAAAAGTTCATATCCTAAAAATCAAGGTGATTTCCCAAGCCTATTTGCAAAATTTCCTAAAATTCACACACGGTCCCACGTTCCCGGATTCTAGAAATTTTTGAAAAAAGTTATTACCCATAACCCCATGAACTCAAATATATGATTTTTACTAAATTCCATAACCAATTTTGTGGTCAAATCTCATTTTATCAAAAACCTAGGTTTTCATCTAAACTCTTGATTTTCACCAATTTTTACATGTTAATCTACCCATAATCTATGTATTTAACTCTTGTTTTTTAGAAATTACTTACCTCAAGGTGCTAAGTGAAAACCCCCTTCCAAAAGCTCTAAAAATCGCCCAAGAGTTAAAAGAAAATGAGCTAAATGGTCTAAGTCTCATAATTAATAAGCTGTGCACAGGCCTCAGATGTCGTATTTGCGACACCTGTTTTGCAAATGCGAAGGTCGCAAATGCGACAAACTAATCGCAAATGCAAACCTGGGCTGATGCTGCCAAGTTCGCAAATGCAACCAAAGAGTCGCAAATGCGAACATTGGCCATGATAGGCTTCTTCGCAATTGCGAAGCCTACCTTGCAAATGCAAGGTTCGCAAATACGAACGCATTCTCACATATGCGAGACCTGCAACAGCTGCCAAGAAACACCAGGAAAACTGAAGTGTTTTTCATCCTTCCGAACGTCTGAAACTCACTCGAGCCCTTGAGGCTCCACACCAAACACCCACACAAGTCTGACAACATCATACAAACTTGCTCGCGCGATCGAAACACTGAAATAACATCAAAAACCACAAATCGGACTACCAAAATGCATGGATTAACTCATGAACTCAAGAACTTCTAAAAACACTTCCACGCGTCCGATTCCTATCAAATCAACTCTGAATGACACCAAATTTTGCGTGCAAGTCTTAAATGACATTACAGACATATGCCAACTTCCGGAACTGGAATCCGAACCCGATATCAAAAGGTCCACCCTCGGTCAAACTTTCTAAAAACTTCAAATGGATGTAAAAATCCACTTCCGGGCGCGCTCCTAAGTCCAGAATTACCATATGGAGCTATTGCCAGGTTCAGAATCCCAAATAGATGTCTAGAATGTAAAAATCTACTTCAACCCAAACTTTTGAAATTCACTCAAAATGCCAACTTTCACTATTAGGTTTCGAAACGCCCCCGGGTCGCCCAAAACCCGATCCGAACATACGCCCAAGTACGAAATCATCACACAAATCTATTGGAACCGTCAAATCTCGATTCCGAGGTCGTTTACTCAAAATATTGAGCAAAGTCAAACTTAGCCATTTAAGCCAACCTTAAGGAACCAAGTGTTCCGATTTCAACCCGAACCATTCCAAATCCCGAACTAACCATCCACGCAAGTCATAAAACAGTAAAAGCACGTACGATAAGTCTTATTTAGGGGAACGGGGTTGTATAAAGCAAAACGACCAGTCAGGTCGTTACATTCTCCACCTCTTAAACAACCATTCGTCCTCGAACATGTTTAGAATCATGCTTAGAGTGCTCAATAAGTGTAGATATCTGCTCTGCATGTCCTTCTCGGACTCCCAGGTTGCCTCCTCGACTCGTTGGCCCCTCCACTAAACATTTGTTGCGGAAATCCTCTTGGATCTCAACTAGCAATCCTGTCTAGCAACAATGGCAACTGGCTCCTCCTCATACCCCAAGCTCTCATCTAACTGAATCATGCTGAAGTCTAACACATGTGACAAGTCGGCATGATACCTCCGAAGCATAGACACGTGGAAGACCGGATGAACTCCCGATATGCTGGGAGGTAAAGCAAGCTCTTAAGCAACTTTCCCAACTCGTCTTAGCACCTCAAATGGGCCTATAAGCCTTGGGCTCAACTTGCCCTTCTTTTTGAATCTCATGATCCCCTTCAGCGGTGATACTTTCAAGAGAATCTTCTCGCCCACCATAAATTATAAATCACGGGCCTTCTGATCTGCGTAACTTTTCTGTCTTGACTGTGTTGTGTGAAGTCGCTCTTGTTTCAACTTTACCTTTTCCAAGGCATCCTTCATCAAATTAGTACCATATAATTTAGCCTCGCCAGGCTCAAACCACCTGATGGGAGAACAACATCGCCGACCATATAAAGCCTCAAATGGAGCCATCTCGATGTTGGACTGATAACTGTTGTTGTAAGCAAACTCGGCCAAAGGTAAGAATCGATACCACTGTCCTCCAAAGTTAATAACACATGCTTTGAGCATGTCCTCCAGGATCTAAATTATCCTCTCCGACTGCCCATCAATATGTGGATGAAACGTGGTGCTGATCTCTACATGGGTCCCCAACTCACTCTGCACGGCTCTCCAGAAATGTGAAGCGAACTGAGGGCCTCTATCTGATATGATGGAAACAGGCACACCATGCAACCAAAATATCTCCTAAATATAAATATGAGCCAACCTCTTTGAAGTATAAGCAGTCACCACCAGAATGAAGTGTGCCAACTTGGTCAACTTGTCAACAATGACCTAAACTGCATCAAACTTCCGCAATGTCTGCGGCAACCCAACTACAAAGTCCATAGCAATGCGCTCCCTCTTCCATTCTGGTATAGTCATCGGCTGGAGTAGGCCACCTATCCTCTAGTGTTCATACTTAACCAGCTGGCAATTCAGGCACCTAGCTACATACTCAACTATGTCTTTCTTCATACGCTGCCACCAATAATGTTCTCTCAGGTCGCGATACATCTTCATAGCACCTGGATAAATGGAATACCAAGAATTGTGTGCCTCATCTAGAATCCTAAGCCATCGACATTAGGAACACATAAACGACCCTAGAGTCGCAGAACACCATCCTCACCGATAGAAACCTCCTGGCACCACCCTGTAGTACCGTCTCTCTGAGAACCATCAAATGCGGATCATCAAACTACCGAGCCTTGATCTGTTCCAATGGTAAAGACTGGGCAACGACGCATGCAAGAACTCGACTGGGCTCTGAAATGTCCAACCTCACAAGTCTGTTAGCTAAGACTGAATATCCAAAGCTAATGGCCTCTCCTCTACTGAAATGAATGCCAAGCTACCCATACTTTCCACCTTTCTGCTCAAGGCATCCGCAACTACATTCACCTTGCCTGGATGATAAAGAATAGTGATGTCATAATCCTTCAGCAACTCAAGCCATCTACACTTCCTCAAATTGAGATCCCTTTGCATAAACAAATGGTGCAAGCTGCGATGATCAGTGTAATCCTCACATGACACCCCATAAAGATAATTCCTCCAGATCCTAAGAGCATAACCAATCGCAGCTAACTCTAAATCATGCACGGGGTAATTCTTCTCATGAATATTCAGCTTATGTGAAGCATTTGCAAAAACTCGCCCTCCTGCATCAACACACAAACCAAGCTAACTTGTGAAGCATCGCAATACATTGTATACATCCCCGAACTAGAAGGCAACACTAGAACAAGTGTTGTAGTCAAAGCTGTATTGAGCTTCTGAAAGCTCGCCTCGCAATCGTCGGACCAACGGAATGGAGAACCCTTCTAGGTCAATCTAGTCAAAGGTGTTGCAATGGATGAGAAGCCCTCCACAAACCGGCGATAATAACCTGCTAACCCTAAGAAACCCCTGATTTCGGTCGCCAAAGTGGGATGAGGTCAACTGTGAAATGCCTCAATCTTCTTGGGATCCACCTTAATACCCTCGCCCGATATAATATGCCCCAAGAATGCTACGGAATCCAAACAAAAATCATACTTGGAGAACTTAGCATATGACTTCGGTTCCCGCAATATCTGAAGCACCAAATGCTGCTCGTGCTCCTCCATGATATGTGAGTAGATCAAAATGTCATCAATGAAGACAATGAAAAATGAGTCAATATAACGCCTGAACACCTTGTGCATTAAATCCATAAATGCCTATGGGGCATTAGTCAAGCCGAAGGACATCACTAGAAACTCATAATGGCCTTATCTAGTACGGAAAGCAGTCTTCAGAACATCCAAGTCCTGAATCTTCAACTGATGGTACCCCGACCTCAAGTCGATCTGAAAGAACACCCTATCACCCTGCAACTGGTCAAATAAGTCAGCAATACGCGGAAACAGGTACTTGTTCTTAATGGTAACTTTATTAAACTGGCAGTAATCAATGCACATCCGTATAGTCCCATCTTTCTTCTTCACAAATAACACTGGTGAACCCCAAGGTGATACACTTGGTCTGACGAACCCCTTTGCTAGCAACACCTCAAGCTACTCCTTTAACTCCTTCAACTCTTTTGGAGCCATACGATGCGGTGGGATAGATATAGGCTGGGTACCTGAAGCCAAATCGATATAGAAGTCAATATCACGATCTGGTGGCATGCCTGGAAGGTCATAAGGAAACACATCGGTGAACTCCCAAACTACTATCACTGAATCAATCACCGGAGTCTCTACGGTAGTATCCTGAACATAAGCTAGGTCAGCCAAACAACCCTTCTCGACCATATGATGATCCTTCAAAAAGGAGATAACTCGACTGGATGTACTGACAGACGGACCCTTCAACTCCAATCTAGACAACTCTGGAATTTCTAAAGTAATAGTCTTTGCATAGCAGTCAAGGATGGCGTGATATGGGATAGCCAGTCCATGACTAAGATAACCTCAAAGTCGGTCATATCAAGCAACAGAAAGTCCGCTCTAGTCTCGTAACCACAGAATGTGATCACACAGGACAGATAGATCTGATTCACAACAATAGAATCGCCCACAAAAGTGGAAACATAAATAGGAGTACCCAAGGACTCACGAGGAATATCTAGGAAGTTAGCAAACAGAGATGATACATATGAATAGGTAGACCCTAGATCAAATAATATTGAAGCATCCCTACTGTAGATAAAAATAATACCCGTGATCATGGCATCTAAGGCTGTTACATCTGGTCTGGTCGAAAAGGCATAGAACCTGGCTGGAGCACCGACTGGCTGGCCTCCACCTGATTGAACAGTAGCTGGCTGAACACCTACTGTCTGGCCGAACTCCTACTGTCTGGCCTCCACCTCTAGGACAGCCCCTATCTGCTTTCCCTCCGCCTCTGGGCGGTCGAATAGCTGGTGCTGTAATCATGGGCTGCTGGCCCTGCTGCACTGCCTTGCCCCGAAGCCTGGGGCAGAATCTCTGCACATGACTGAGATCTCCGCACTCAAAATAACCTCTCAGTGTGGTGACATGCTGCCCTGAAGTCTGACCCTGATAGCCTGAATACCCACTAGAAGAACATTGAATAGTTGGTGGGCAGTATGAACTCTCTAGCATGGCACTGAAATAGGCACTGGAAAAACCCTGGTGGCCTGAGTACCCACGATAAGAACCCTGAATGGCTGTTGGGCGGTAAGAACTATCTAGTATGACACTGAAATAGGGTCGCGCTAGAGCACCCTGAGGAGGTGGTGGGGATGGATATGTGGGCCTACTAGGATGACCCTGCCTAAATTAACCTCGGCATCTTCTCTCTACCTCTCTGACGGTAACCCTCAATCCTCCGAGCTATCTCTACTACTAGCTGGTAAGAAGTCCCTATCTCAACCTCCCGAGCCATAGTAGCCTAAATATCTAAGTGCAACCCCGCAATAAACCTCCGTACTCGCTTCGCCTCTGTAGGAAGTATCATAAGTGCATAGCGAGACAACATAGAAAATCTCGCCTTATAATCGGTCACCGACAGCTGACCCTACTAAAGCTGCTCAAAGTGAAACCGCAACTCTTCCCTCTGAGAGGGTGGAATATACCTATCAAAGAATAGGCGTGTAAAGTGGTCCTAATTCATGGAAGGAGAACCCACTGCCCTGCCGAGAAAAAAAGACTGCCACCACCTACGGGCCTTGCCTTCCAACTCGAAAGTAGTGAAATCCACCCCATGGGACTCCAATACCCTCATGTTGTGCAGTTTTTCCTGCATCGATCAATGAAGTCCTGGGGATCTTCATGTTGCTCACCCCCGAAGACAGGAGGGTGTAGCCTAGTCCATCTATCCAATAGCTTCTGCGGCTCACCGGCATCAATTGGTCTAGGCTAAGGTGCAACTATTGCAACTGGCTGGGCTCCATCCAAGGGTAGTGCACCCGGGGTCTGATATACGGTAGTTGCTTGCCCTGGAGCCTGGGCGGTAGGAGTTTGTGCTCCCCCTACCGCCTGAGATGTGGCTGGGCTCACTGGAAATAAACCATCTTGATTTATAGTGTCCACAAACTGCAACATACGGCCCATGACCTCCTGAAAGCCCGGTGCTGACATGAAATCTACCGGGGTAGGCTCTACTGCAGGCACCTTGCCCTGTTCCTCAAAATTAGGATCCTCTACTAGATCCGCTGGTGGTATAATTGGGATAAATTCGGGACGTCCTCGTCCCCAACCTCGGGATGGTGCCCTCCCCCTGGCCTCTTCCTCGGCCTCTAGCAATAGGGGAGCATCCCCTCCCAGGTCTGGAACGTCTACCGTGCACGTTGTCACCATCTGTGAGAGAATAAGAGAAAAACCTTAGCACACCATCAACTACACGATAGGAGATGAATAAAGAGTAGTTTCCTAACACCCGATAGCCTTTCGAAAATAAGTACGGACGTCTCCGCACCGATCTGCAAGACTCTATTAGGTCTACCCATAACTTGTGAGACCTATATAAACCTAGTGCTCTGATACCATGTTGTCGTGACCCAGTTCTATTTTAGGCCGTGATGACGCCCATCATCATTGCTAGGCAAGCCAATAATGAATAATCTAGTGATTTCCCATTTTTATAAGTTTTTCAAGTCAATTAGTTTCCTGAATTTAAATATTTTAATAAATAACGAATTTAAAATACTCAAAATGAGAGAAACTAAATGCAATCATAACCGTAGAAATATAAGCCAAAATCATAAGTCTACTAGTGTGCCAAGTCCCTATGTCACAAGTGTATGAGTATTCTTGTCACGACCCTAACTCGGACCCGGATGTGATGGCGCCTCTCGTGAAGACAAGGCCAGCCGACACTTCCTATTTTCCAATTATTAACAGTTAAGCATTTAAGAAAATGGTCTAAACATGATAAAATAAATCCGAAATAACAATGATAACATAAATACATGGAAGAACACCCATACACAGCCCTAACCGGGGTATCACTAGTCATAAGCATCTATAAGTCATAATACAAATCCGCTAAGTCAATAAACTAGTACAACTATTTGAAAAGAGATAGAAGTGATAAAGGAGTAGAGACACGGGGCTACGGATGCCAACAACTACCACGTGAACTCTGAATGTCTGCCTGAAGCTGGAGGGATCAGCACTCGGGAGCGGAACCAACTACACCTGAATCTGCACACAGGGTGTAGGGAGTAAAGTGAGTACTCCAACTCAGTGAGTAACAAATGTAAATAACGACTGAAAGTAAGAAAACACGTAAGGCACAAGACATTCTATAATGAAGCAGTAAAACCATTTAAAAGCAGTAATCCAATAAAGAGTTAAGTAACAATCCTTTTTCAACAAGTAAACAGGTAATTGACAGGAAGTTAAGGTAAAGTAAACAAATAGAAGTTCGCCCCTCGGGCATAGTATCAACAAATCCGCCCCTCGGGCAACATCTCAGAACAATACCAGTCCTTCGAGCTCAATCTCACATCACAATGGGTACCCGCGCTCACTAGGGTTGTACAGACTCCTGGAGGGGCCCCTTACGATCCAAGCGCAATATCAAACCACCTCGTGGCATCATCACTAGGCCCTCGGCCTCATATCAATCAAGCCACCTCGTGGCGTACATATCTCAGGCCCTCGGCCTCATAATCGGTATCAAATACTTCCTCACAACATAAGCCCTTGGCCTTACTCAGTCAAAATCCTCACAAGCCACTCGAGCAATAGTAAAACATGTGTTTCTCAGCCCAAATATTATTTAAAATATTATTAAAACATTAAAACTGAGTAAACATGGCTGAGTATGAAAAAAACAATGGAAAATAACATGACTGAGTTCAAGTATAAAATCAAAACAGTGAGGAAATACCAGTAAAAATCCTCGAAGGGTTCAAATTGTTGGCACAAGGCCCAAATATGGCATTCAGCCCAAATCATGATGATAGCAAATAGGTTTCAGTCAAATACGCGGTAAAATAGTCATTTGAGACGGACTAAGTCACAATCCCCAATAGTGCACGACCCCATGCTCGTCATCAAGCGTGTGCCTCACCTCAATATAGCACTACGATGTGCAAATCTGGGGTTTCAAGCCCTCAGAACATCATTTACAACCATTACTCACCTCGAACCGGTAAAATCTCTAGCTCACGATGCCTTTGCCCCTCGAATCGGCCTCCACTCACATCGAATCTATCCAAAATCAGAACAAGGACGTTAAAATAGGCTAAAGGAACGAAGCCCAAGCGAAAATAATTAAAATACTACACAAATCCCGAAATTACCAAAATCCGACCCCCGGATCCACGTCTCGTAATTCAGTAATTTTTGCATCAATAGATTCCTTATCTCCCCACGATTTCATACATATCAAAAGTTCTCAAATCCGACCCCAAATGGTCCTTCAAATCCTCAATTAAAGGTCTAATTTTCCAAGCCCTAGTTCTTCAATTTTTGGCTTAATTTCCATGATTTTCTAGGTGGAACTCACATAATAATCGAGTTTTAAGTCCAAGAATCTTACCTCCAAGTGATTCCCCTTGAATCCCTCTTCAATCTCCTTCAAAAAGCTCCACATTTGCGGACAAGATGACCTTTTAAACTTCTGCCCAGGCCTGAAAATCCTTCTTCGCGAACGCGGTCAAAGCCTCGCGTTCGCGAAGCACAAAAATAACTTTGAACAAAATCCTCTTACGCGAACACGACAGGACCCTCGCGAATACAATGATTTACCCAGAAAAACCTTCGCAAACGCGTTCCATCCATCACGAACGCGATGGGTTAATTCCACTGCAGCTCAGCCTCTCAATTCCTTCTCGTAGCCCTTCGCGAACGCGAAGAGTAAATACCTGCAATTGCTGAACCTGCAATTTCTGCAACTTTCTTAACTTCAAAATGATCCGGTTGACCACCCGAAACTCACCTGAGGCCTCCGGGACCTCAACCAAAGGTATCAACACATCCCAAAACCTTATTCAAACTTGTTCCAATCTTCAAAACAGCTCAAACAACATCAGATCAACTAAAACACATCAGATTCAAGCCTAAGTTTCTAACAATCTCCCGAATTCCGCTTTTGATCAAAAACCCAACCAAACCACGTCCAAATGACCTGAAATTTTGCACACACATCCCAAATGACACAACAGAACTACTGCAACTCTCGGAATTTCATTCCGACCCCTATATCAAAATCTCTCCTACCACCCGGAAATCGCCAAAATATCAACTTCGCTAATTCAAGCTTAAATCTACTACGAACCTCTAAAATTCATTCCGATTACGCTCCTAAGCCATAAATCACCTCCCAAAACTAACAGAACCCTCGGAACTCACTTCCGAGCCCTCTAACACATAAGGCAACATCCGGTTGACTTTTCCAACTTAAGCTTCCTTAAAAGAGACTAAGTGTCTCAAACCTTACCAAAATTATTTCGGATTCGATCCGACCGACCCGATACCACAAAACACGAATTACAAAGCATAAAGAAATAGAAATAGAGAAAATGGAGCGGTAAATCATGAGACAACTAGCCCGATCATCACATCCTCCCCAACTTAAACAAACGTTCGTCTACGAATGAATCAAGAAACATACTTGAAGTCTCAAATAGGTGAGGATATCTGCTCTGCATCTCCCGCTCGGTCTCCCTGGTAGCCTCCTCCACGGGTCGACCTCTCCATTGCACTTTTACTAAAGCTATATCTTTTGACCTCAAATTTCGAACCTGACGACCTAAAATAGCTACTGGCTCCACTTCATAGGTCAAATCATCATCCAACTGAACCGTGCTGAAATCTAGAACATGAGACGGATCCCCAATATACTTCCGGAGCATAAAAACATGAAATATTGGATGCACACTCAACAAGCTGGATGGCAAAGCAAGCTCATAAGCTACCTCCCCAATCCTCCGAAGCACCTCAAAAGGCCCAATGAACCGAGGACTTAATTTCCATTTCTTCCCAAATCTTGTAATACCCTTCATGGGTGAAACCTTCAACAGAACCTTCTCGCCAACCATGTAGGACACATTCCGAACCTTCCTATCAGCATAGCTCTTTTGCCTCGACTGCACTGCACGAAGCCTCTCCTAAATCACCTGCACCTTTTCTAGAGCATCCTGCACCAAATCTATCCTCAATAGCCTAGCCTCACCGGGCTCAAACCAACCAACTAGAGATCTACACTACCTCCCAAACAAAGCCTCATATGAAGCCATCTAAATACTCAACTGGTAGCTGTTATTATAAGCAAACTCTGCAAGGGGTAGAAACTGATCTCATAACCCTCCGAAATCAATGACACAGGCACGCAACATGTCCTCCAATATCTGAATAGTGCACTCGGACTGCCCGTCCGTCTAAGGATGGAAAGCTATGCTCAACTCAACCTGAGTACCCAACTCTCGCTGCACAGACCTCCAAAACTACAATGTAACATGAGTGCCCCTATCTGAAATGATGGAAACTGGGACACCGTGAAAATGAACAATCTCCCGGATATAGATCTCTACCAACCACTCTGAAAAATAGGTAGTACACACAGGAATGAAGTGCACAGACTTGGTTAGCTGATCCACAATCACCCAAATAGCATCAAAATTTCTCAAAGTCCATGGAAGTTCAACAACAAAGTCCATAGTGATCCTCTCCCACTTCCACTCGGGAATATCCATCTGCTGAAGCAAGCCACCCGGTCTTTGATGCTCATATTTCACCTGTTGACAGTTGAGACACCGAGCTACAAATCCCACAATATCTTTCTTCATGCTTCTCCACCAATAGTGCTGCCTCAAATCTTGATACATCTTCGCGGCACCCGGATGAATGAAATACCGCGAGCTATGGGCCTCTTCCAGAATCAACTCCCGAAGCCCATCCACATTGGGAACGCAAATCCGGTCATGCATCCTCAACACCCCATCATCACCAATGGTCACATCTCTGGCATCATCATGCTGAACTCTGTCCTTAAGGACAAGCAAATGCGAATCATCATACTGGCACTCTCTGATGCGATCATATAAGGAATACCGAGAGACCACACAAGCCAATACCCGACTAGGCTCTGAAATATCTAACATCATGAACCAATTGGCCAAGACCCGAACATCAACTGCAAAAGGTGTCACGACCCAAACTGGAGGGCCATGACTAGCACCCGACCACACTTGTCGAGCACCAACGTACATTTCATCTAACCTTCATTATTATCTTTTAGGGCTGACGAGATCAATATAAATGGTAGACCTGGATCATGGACAACCAACAATAAAATATGACGGCATGAACATACATAGCAGGGGATGACCAGATAATCAAGAAACTACATATAAGGTATGAGCTACCACGCCACTATAAAAGACTATACAACAAAAACTAGCCGACAAGGCAAACCAAACTATACATGAGTTAACACCTATCTATGAGCCTATAAAGGAACATAAGTGCTGCAATATAACCGGAACAGGGCCCCGACATACCCATAATGTCTATAACAAAAATGCATACCAAGACCAAGGCAAGTCCGGAGAAGGAATCTCGCCAATCACCGCTGAACTGGACAGCCTACTATGGTGGGGGAGCTGCACCTGCCTGTCTATCAGGACCTGCAGCACGACATACAGCGTCCACAAATAAAAGGATGTCAGTACGAATAAAGTACTGAGTATGTAAGGTAGGGAACCATAAATACGATCAGTAATGTAAGCAAGGATAGAGAATATACAACCTGTAACATCTTAGTACCTCTGAGGGTTACTTACATAAAATGCATGATACATATGTATAAATACATAAACCCTTAAAACATTCGCCTCTGTGGGCATCATCATCATCATCATATCGTACCCGGCCATAATAGGCTCGGTACAAAAATGTACCCAGCCATCATAAGGCTCGGTAGAATCGTACCCGGCCATGTGGAGCTCGATAAAACCCAACTAATCAGTGGTTGCACAATAGGTGCCGTACCCGGCCAACTATAGCGTGGCTCGGTAGAGTAAAATAGATACATATATATAATGCATGCTCGACTCATGGAATCACATTCTAAACCTTTCGGAGTGATGTAAGGTCGGTATCCTCTGTACACGTTATTAGGACTAACTCTTCACTATGAACCTTATAAGAATCAGGAAGTACCAACAACATTGATAACATAAGAATAAGAGAAGCAACATTAACATCAATCGTTCCATAAGAGGGAAAACAATGTAAGTATTGCTAGCTTCTAAGAGTAGAGTATCTTGGAAGCTCGTTCATTACATTATGTACAATCGGAGTCGTGCAAAAGAAGGGAAGGGATAGCCTCACATACCTTGTATATACTGCCCCAATCTCAAGCTATGCAATTGTCAAAACTCCTTAGTCTACAATAAGAGAAACGATACTATCGTTATCATTTAAGCGTCATAACTATTATGTATCGACCACAACCTATTTTACGATGAAACGGACAACACCTCCCCTATATATATGACCTCACACCATTCAAAACAGTCACCAAACAGCCCAAACAACATCAATAATAAACATATTGAGCCTCCCAAAATAGTCCACACATAGCCTAATCACTCCATACATACGACGACCACCGTAGTCGTGTCAAACAACCTGGAAATGTTACGAATAACTATCAGCCCATAACCCTACATATATATATGGTGTTTCTCCACACCCTTCCTCCTCCAAAACTCCACAAAACAGTAGTAAAATATGCAGCCCAACAGCAACGCAAAACAGTCCACAAAACAATAACATTACTACCAAGCCTTTCGATATATATTTCACAAGTTCTAGCTTCAATGGCTTAGCCGCAACTTGGATAATCTTAAATACATATAAAGTAAGAGGTTCCTTACCTTTATACAGAAATAACAACTCCAATTTGACCTTAAATTTCCATGAAATATCCCTCAAATGCTGCCACAACAACAAAAAAGCGAAACTAGCGATCAATTAGTGTTTTTCGGCACTAGAATCACTTTAGAAGGCTTGAAATTACCTAGGATTGATATTAAGAACATGAGGGAGTATTTACAAAACATAAACCCTTTAAAACAACCTCTCACACGAGCTGGAACGACACAAAAATGAGCAACAACAAGAAGAACAAGAGACTTACTAGCACCACGGAATTCCCGACACTTGATTTGTGTTGTTTGCCCCTTTTTTGGGTCTTGAATCTTGAGAGAACCTTGAGAGGATGTTCCTAGGGTTCTAAGGTCTGAAAATAGTGAGAATAAATGACTTAAAACGGGTTGGAGGCATCCTATATAGGTCCAAATATCTTAAACCGCCTTAGTGGGCCCCATAGAGAGGTGCTTGGCGCAGTCTCGCGAAAATGTGAATATCTCTCTACTCCGAGATTGTATCGATGAATGGTTTAATGCGTTGGAAACTAGACTAATAGATATTTTATTTGGTTGGTATATAACCCCGTAATTCCTTGTAAATTAGGAGAAAAGATTAGAAATATTTGACCTAATGTTTAAGTAATATTATGAACCTAAGTTGCGACAACTTTTGTCGACTTTTGTTTCATAACTCGTTTGACTTCAAGACTTATGATACGGATATTATATTATTAAAATACCTTAATAAATGAACTCTTTAGTGTATTAAGCACCGCTAGATTACTTGAAAATACGAGTTACAACAACCTTGATTCATTTAACTTCTAATACTTGTTAATCACCCTTATACACTCTTGTATCACTTAAGACCAATAGGATTGACTTCTTATCATCTCAAAGATAATTCCTTCTTGGATTTATGTTAACTAATATATGGCATGAACTAACACATGTGGATATGGGTTGTAACACCCTCCCCCTTAGGAACATTCGTCCTCGAATGTAAGGGTTTATGGGGAGTTTAAATCATCGTGGATTCCAATGGAAATTTCCTATCAATTTTCCCCTATAAAATGGTCACTAGCAAAACTTGCAAATAATTAAGCCCAACATATGGCTTCACAAGGCTACACAAAGCATTATGCGTATTTACATTATCTACATATCACCATTTTGTATTAAGGAGGAGTATTCTCAAATTATTGCTTACCTCATAGAGCCGTTTCACCTTCCAATGTATCCTGTTTTCCACCAGCATCCTTGTTATCTTCATTCTGGAATAAGTAAGGGTATTTAGACTTCATCTCCTCTTCTGCTTCCCATATCATTTCTTCCATATTTTTGTTCCTCCACAATACTTTGACGGAAGCTACATCTTTTATTCTCAGCTTGCGGACTTGCCGATCTAATATCGCCACTGGCACTTCTTCATATGATAGGTCCTCTGTAACTTGTACATCTTTGATAGGGATGACTCGAGAAGGGTCTCCAATACATTTTCTCAACATAGATACATGGAATACCGGGTGGACAAATTCCAATTCGGATGACAATTCTAACTCATAAGCAACCTGTCCAATTCGTCGAAGAATTTTATACGGCCCGATATACCTTGGACTCAGCTTGCCTTTCTTCCCAAAACGCATAATACCCTTCATTGGTGAGATCCTCAGGAAAACCCAATCACCAACCTCAAACTCTAGATCACGACGTCGGACATCAGAATAAGATTTTTGCCTGCTTTGTGCCGTCCTCAATCGCTCCTGTATCACTTTCACCTTCTCAATAGCTTGGTAAATCAAATCTGGCCCATATAATTCTGTTTCACCGACTTCGAACCATCCAACTGGTGATCTACATCTCCTCCCGTATAGTGCCTCGTATGGGGCCATTTTAATACTGAAATGGTAGCTATTATTGTAGGCGAATTCTATGAGTAGAAGATGATCATCCCAATTCCCCTTAAAATCTAGAACACATGCTCGTAGCATATCTTCCAGTGTCTGAATGGTACGTTCAGCCTGTCCGTCAGTCTGCGAATGAAATGCAGTGCTGAGATTTACTTGTGTGCCTAAACCCTTCTGGAAAGACCTCCAAAAGTTAGCCGTAAATTGAGCTCCTCGGTCTGATATAATAGATACGGGCACACCATGAAGCCTAACAATCTCATTGATATCAACTTCGTATGATCTTCAGCCGTGTAAGTTTTCTTCACTGGCAGAAAATGGGCACATTTTGTAAGTCGATCAATTATCACCCAGATGGAGTCAAACTTATGATAAGAGCGAGGTAATCCAATAATGAAGTCCATATTAACACCTCCCACTTCCAGGTCGGAATCTCTATATTTTGAAGCAATCCACCGGGTTTCTGATGTTCTATCTTTACTTGTTGACAATTGGGACACTGGGCTACAAATTCTGCAATAGACTTCTTCATATTATCCCACCAATACTGCTCCTTGACATCATGATACATCTTTGTCGAGCCGGGATGGATGGAATATCGGGATTGATGAATCTCATTCATAATCTTCTCTCGCAACCCTGCCACATTAGGCACACACAATTGGCTCTGGTATCTCAGTGCCCCGTCTTTTCCGATCCCAAAAGCCATACTTTTACACTGTTGAATGCTTTCTCTTAATCGTACTAAGATAGGATCTTCATATTGTCGTGCTTTTACCTCGGCTACCAAAGATGATTCTGATGTATTTTGTACAGTAACACCTCCGTAATCAGAGTCTAACAATCTGATTCTCATATTGGCTAGCTGATGAAGATCTTTAATCAACCCCCATCTACCTGCCTCAATATGTACTAAGCTTCCCATTGATTTACGGCTGAGAGCGTCTGCCACAACATTGGCTTTACCGGGATAATACAATATCTCGACATCGTAGTCTTTCAATAATTCAAGCTACCTACGCTGCCTCAAATTCAACTCTTTCTGCTTGAAGATGTATTTTAAACTCTTGTGATCTGTGTAGATGTCAACATGGACGCCGTATAAGTAGTGTCGCCATATCTTCAAAGCATATATTACTGCATCCAATTCCAAATCATGGGTTGGATAATTCTTTTCATGCTTCTTCAATTGTCTTGATGCATAAGCAATCACATTCCCACGCTGCATCAATACGCACCCCAAACCTATACCTGAGGCATCACAATATACCACATAACCTTCTGTTCCTTCAGGAAGAGTGAGCACTGGTGCGGATGTCAATCGATTCTTCAGCTCCTGAAAACTACGTTCACAAGTGTCAGACCACTGGAATTTGGTAGCTTTCTGTGTTAACTTAGTCAATGGTGATGATATCGAGGAAAATCCTTCTACAAACCGCCTATAATATCCTGCTAGCCCTAGGAAGCTGCGGACTTCTGATGGTATTGTAGGTCTCGGCCAATTCTTTACTGCATCGATCTTCTGAGTGTCGACACTAATACCCTCATCAGATATCACATGGCCAAGGAATGCTACTGAGTTCAGCCAGAATTCACATTTGGAGAGCTTAACATATAACTTACGATCCTGAAGCGTCTGTAATACTATCCGCAAGTGGCCCGCATGTTCCGCCTCCGAACGAAAATACACTAGAATGTCATCAATGAATACAATCACGAACACATCAAGATAGGTCCTGAATATAGTATTCATGAGATCCATAAAAGCTGCTGGGGCATTTGTTAGCCCGAACGACATCACCAAGAACTCAAAGTGCCCATATCTTGTCCGGAAGGCCGTCTTTGGAATATCCTTCTCCCTAACCCTCACCTGATGATACCCTGAACGTAAATCAATCTTGGAGAAATACTTGGCACCCTGGAGTTGGTCAAATAGGTCATCAATTCTTGGAAGTGGATACTTGTTCTTTATAGTAGACTTATTCAATTGTCGATAGTCGATACACATCCGTAATGACCCGTCTTTCTTCCGCACGAATAGGACTGGTGCACCCTAAGGTGAAGTGCTAGGCCTAATAAAGCCCTTATCCAGCAAGTCCTTCAACTGCACCTTCAACTCTCGCAACTCTGCTGGGGCCATTCTGTATGGAGGAATAGAGATCGGTTGAGTGTCAGACAATACATCAATGCTAAACTCAATCTCCCTTTCAGGAGGAAGGCCTGGGAGTTCATCTGGGAAAACATATGGGAATTCGTTGACCACAGGGATTGATTGTAAAGTAGGCGGTTTCGCCTCCGCATCCCTAACGCGAACGAGATGATAAACGTAACCTTTTGAGATCATTTTCCTTGCCTTAAGATAGGAAATAAACCTACCATTCAGCGTAGCAATGTTCCCTTTCCATTCAATGACGGGTTCACCTGGAAATTGGAACCTAACCATCTTCGTACGACAGTCAACATTTGCATAGCATGAGGCCAACCAATCCATTCCCATTATCACATCAAAATCAACCATTTCTAACTCAAATAAATTTGCCGAGGTTTGAAGACTATAAATCATCACAGTGCAACCTCTATATACCCTTCTAGCAATCACAGAATCTCCTATCGGAGTAGATACCGCAAGGGGTTTACTTATCAATTCAGGTTCAATGCCAAACTTATTAGCCACAAAGGGTGTAACATATGATAATGTAGATCCCGGATCAATCAGCGCATATACATCATAAGAAAACACAGATATAATACCTGTAACAACATCTGGAGACGACTCAAGATCCTATCGACCTACTAGAGCATAGGTTCGATTTTGAGCACCACTCGAACTCGGCACTGCACCTCTACCCCTACCACGACCTGTCGACTACTGAAAACCCCATGCTGGAGGTTGAACTGATGAGGAAGAACCAGATACAGATCCAGTCGGCTGAGCTATACCATCACCTCCTCTATTAGGACAATCCCGCATCATATGGCCAGGCTGTCCGCACGAATAGCATGCATCAGAACCTCGGCGACACAGTCCAAAGTGGGCCTTGCCGCACTGATCACAATGTGGTGTTGGGGGTCTCATCTGACTAGTATCCCTGTGATGTTGCGAGCCAGATGCCCACGAACTCTGACCTGGACCAGAATAGGATCGATCATATCGAGGCCTCTGAAACTGTGGAGGAGCACTAGCTATAGGTGGCGCCGAACTCCTCGAAAACTGTGGCCTGATGTTGCCTCTGAAGTCATCAGAATACCCTACAAATCTCGCCCTCTTATGCTGGCCCCTATCCTGCTCCCTAACTGCCCTCTGCTGGCGCTTACGATCCTCTAGGGTCTGGGCATAAGCTTGAATACGGGAAATATCCATGCCCTCCACCAAGGAGGCTGTCGTACACTCATTTATCAGATGTGGTCCCAACCCATTCACGAACATATGCACCCTATCACTCATCTCGGCCACCATATGGGGAGCATACCTTGCCAAAGAATCAAACTGCATACTGTACTCTCGCACACTCATATTACCTTGTCTAAGGTTCAAGAACTTATCAGCTCTAGCTCGTCGTATCTCAACTGGCAAGTAGTGACGAAGAAAGGCCTCAGAAAATTCCTTCCACACAGCTGGAGGAGGGTTCGGACCCCTGGATCTCTCCCAACTATCATACCAGAGAACCGCTAAATCCCGTAACCGATAAGAAGCCAACTCTACTGCCTCTGTATCACTAACATGCATAACCCGAAGTGTACGATGAACCTGGTCAATAAAAGTCTGTGGGTCCTCCTTGGGGTCTGATCCGGTAAACACTGGAGGGTCTAAATTAATAAAATCACGAACTCTTGTACTAACTGGTTTCTAAGCAACACCTGTATTCTGCCTCTGAGCCTGAGCAGCTACCAAGCTAGTCAATAACTGCAAAACACTCCGCATATCCTGGTCTGGAGTGCCAGACGGAGGAACTGGAGGCGCTGGGTGCCTTCTAATATCCTCTGGAGGAGATGGAGTAGATGAGGTATGAGAGGGCATCTCACTCTGAGCCTCACTTTGTCCTGCTCTGACTTGGGGCACCTGACTGGTACCCTCTCCCGCTGCTGTATCAAGCTGTCTACTAATCGTTTGCTTCCTAGTCGAAGGCATCACTGAAAAAACAAGGTGAATATTAGAGACGAACACTTACGACTCAACTCTACGCACGATCTAGATTCAGGAAGAAGGTAACAACCCTAGATGTCATGTAGCCTCCTGATTATAAATGTGGCGCGCTACACATCCATAATCAAGACTCTACTAGACACGGCTCATAGACAACCCCTAGGACAGACTTGCTCTGATACCAAGTTTGTCACGACCCAAACTGGAGGGCCATGACTAGCACCCGACCACACTTGCCGAGCACCAACGTACATTTCATCTAACCTTCATTATTATCTTTTAGGGCTGACGAGATCAATATAAATGGTAGACCTGGATCATGGACAACCAGCAATAAAATATGACGGCATGAACATACATAGCAGAGGATGACCAGACAATCAAGAAACTACATATAAGGTATAAGCTACCACGCTACTATGAAAGACTATACAACAAAAACTAGCCGACAAGGCATACCAAACTATACATGAGTCAACACCTGTCCATGAGCCTCTAAAGGAACATAAGTGCTGCAACATAGCCGGAACATAGCCCCGACATACCCATAATGTCTATAACAAAAATGCATACCAAGACCAAGGCAAGTCCGGAGAAGGGATCTCGCCAATCACCGCTGAACTGGACAACCTACTGTGGTGGGGAAGCTGCACCTGCCTGTCTATCAGGACCTGCAGCACGATATACATCGTCCACAAATAAAAGGACGTCAGTACGAATAAAGTACTGAGTATGTAAGGCAGGGAACCATAAATACGATCAGTAATGTAAGCAACGATAGAGAATATACAACCTGTAACATCTTAGTACCTCTGAGGGCTACTAACATAAAATGCATGATACATATGTATAAATACATAAACCCTTAAAACATTCGCCTTTGTGGGCATCATCATCATCATATCGTACCCGGCCATAATAGGCTCGGTAAAAAAACGTACCCGGCCATCATAAGGCTCGGTAGAATCGTACCCGGCCACGTGGAGCTCGGTAAAACCCAACTGATCAGTGGTTGCACAATAGGTGCCGTACCCGGCCAACTATAGCGTGGCTCAGTAGAGTAAAATAGATACATATATATAATGCATGCTCGACTCATGGAATCACATTCTAAACCTTTCGGAGTGACGTAAGGTCGGTATCCTCTGTACACGTTATTAGGACTAACTCTTCACTATGAACCTTATAAGAATCAGGAAGTACCAACAACATTGATAACATAAGAATAAGAGAAGCAACATTAACATCAATCGTTCCATAAGAGGGAAAACAATGTAAGTACTGCTAGCTTCTAAGAGTAGAGTATCTTGGAAGCTCGTTCATTACATTATGTACAATAGGAGTCGTGCAAAAGAAGGAAAGGGATAGCCTCACATACCTTGTATATACTGCCCCAATCTCAAGCTATGCAATTGTCAAAACTCCTTAGTCTACAATAAGAGAAACGATACTATCGTTATCATTTAAGCATCATAACTATTATGTATCGACCACAACCTATTTTACGATGAAACGGACAACACCTCCCCAATATATATGACCTCAAACCATTCAAAACAGTCACCAAACAGCCCAAACAACATCAATAATAAACATATTGAGCCTCCCAAAATAGTCCACACATAGCCTAATCACTCCATACATACGACGACCACCGTAGTCGTGTCAAACAACTTGGAAATGTTACGAATAACTATCAGCCCATAACCCTACATATATATATGGTGTTTCTCCACACCCTTCCTCCTCCAAAACTCCACAAAACAGTAGTAAAATATGCAGCCCAACAACAACGCAAAACAGTCCACAAAACAATAACATTACTACCAAGCCTTTCGATATATATTTCACAAGTTCTAGCTTCAATGGCTTAGCCGCAACTTGGATAATCTTAAATACATATAGAGTAAGAGGTTCCTTACCTTTATACAGAAATAACAACTCCAATTTGATCTTAAATTTCCACGAAATATCCCTCCAATGCTGCCACAACAACAAAAAAGCGAAACTAGTAATCAATTAGTGTTTTTCGGCACTAGAATCACTTTAGAAGGCTTGAAATCACCTAGGATTGATATTAAGAACATGAGGGAGTATTTACATAACATAAACCCTTTAAAACAACCTCCCACACGAGCTGGAACGACACAAAAATGAGCAACAACAAGAAGAACAAGAGACTTACTAGCACCACGGAATTCCCGACACTTGATTTGTGTTGTTTGCCCCTTTTTGGTGTCTTAAATCTTGAGAGAACCTTGAGAGGATGTTCCTAGGGTTCTAAGGTCTGAAAATAGTGAGAAGAAATGACTTAAAACGGGTTGGAGGCATCCTATATAGGTCCAAATATCTTAAACCGCCTTAGTGGGCCCCATAGAGAGGTGCTTGGTGCAGTCTCGCGAAAACGCGAATATCTCTCTACTCCGAGATCGTATCGATGAATGGTTTAATGCGTTGGAAACTAGACTCATAGATATTTAATTTTGTTGGTAGATAACCCCGTAATTCCTTGTAAATTTGGAGAAATGGTTATAAATATTTGACCTAATGTTTAAGTAAAATTATGAACCTAAGTTGCGACAACTTTTGTCGACTTTTGTTTCATAACTCGTTTGACTTCAAGACTTATGATACGGATATTATATGATTAAAATACCTTAATAAATGAACTCTTGAGTGTATTAAGCACCGCTAGATTACTTGAAAATACGAGTTACAACATCCTTGATTCATTTAACTTCTAATACTTGTTAATCACCCTTATACACTCTTGTATCACTTAAGACCAATAGGATTGACTTCTTATCATCTCAAAGATAATTCCTTCTTGGATTTATGTTAAATAATATATGGCATGAACTAACACATGTGGATATGGGTTGTAACACCCTCCCCCCCTTAGGAATGTATGCCAAACTCCCCATACTCATCGCCTTTCGGATCAAGGCATCGGCCACCACATTGGCCTTTCCCGGATGGTACAATATAGTGATATCATAATACTTAAGCAACTCCAACCACCTCCGCTGCCTCAAATTGAGATACTTCTATTTGAACAAGTGCTGGAGGCTACGATGATCAGTAAACACCTCACAAGACACACCATACAAGTAATGCCTCCAAATCTTCAACGTGTGAACTATGGCAGCCAACTCCAAATCATGAACGAGGTAGTTCTTCTCATGGGGCTTCAACTGACGAGAAGCATAAGCAATAACTCTACCCTCTTGCATCAATACACAACCAATCCTAACTATCGAAGCATCACAATACACGGTATATGAACCTGAAGCTGATGGCAAAACCAACACTAGAGTTATGGTTAAAGATGTCTTGAGCTTCTGAAAGCTCTCCTCACACTCGTCCGACCATACAAATGAAGCACCCTTCTTAGTCAACTTGGTCAAGGGCAATGTGATAGATGAGAATCCTTGAACAAAACGGCGATAATAACCCACCAAACCAAGAAAGCTACGAATCTCTATGGTTGAGGACGGTCTGGGCCAACTCCGAACCGCCCCTATCTTCTTCGGATCAACCTGAATACGCTCGTTGGACACCACGTGCCCCAAGAAAGCCACTGAACTGAGCCAAAACTCATACTTGGAGAATTTTGCATAAAGCTTCTCCTCTCTCAATCTCTGCAACACAACTCTCAAATGCTCCGCGTGCTCTTCCTGACTACGCGAATATACCAGAAAATCATCAATGAAGACTATGACAAATGAATCAAGATAAGGACGGAACATGTTGTTCATCAAATGCATGAACGCTGCTGGGGCATTGGTCAGCCCAAAAGACATTACCAAGAACTTATAGTGATCATATCGGGTCCTGAAAGCTGTCTTAAGAATAGCCGAGTCCCTGATCTTTAACTGGTGATAACCTGAACGGAGATCAATCTTGGAGAACAGTCTCACTACCTGAAGCTGGTCGAATAAATCATCAATGCGAGGCAAAGGATACTTGTTCTTAATTGTTACGTTGTTCAATTGCCTATAATCAATGCACATTCTCATAGTGCCATCCATCTTCTTCACAAATAGAACCGGCGCACCCCAAGGTGACACACTAGGCCGAATGAATCCTTTATCAAGGAGTTCCTGAAGCTGCTCCTTTAATTACTTCCACTCCATTGGTGCCATACGATACGGTAGAATAGAAATTGGCTGAGTGCCCGGCACTAGGTCAATACCAAAATCAATGTCCCTGTCTGGTGGCATGCCCGACAGGTCTGCAGGAACACATCGGGAAAATTCCTCACAACTAGAACAGAATCAATACTAGGAGTCTCAGCACCGACATCCCTCACAAAGGCTAGATATGAAAGACAACCCTTCCTAAAGATACGCTGGGCTTTCAAGAATGAGATCACTCTAGTGGGAATATAATCAGTCACACCACGCCACTCAATCCGTAGCACACCCGGTATCGCCAATGTGATTGTCTTAGCATGGTAGTCCAGAATAGCACGACACAGATATAGCCAATCCATGCCCAAAATGACATCAAAATCCACCATACACAATCCACACGGGTCTCCAGAACCCCAATAGTCACCACACACAACCGGTACACACGGTCTACAATAACAGTATCACCCACCGGGGTAGATACATGAACAGGTGAAGCAAGAAACTCACGGGGCATACCCAAATAACGAGCAAAGTATGATGACACATAAGAAAAGATGGAACTGGGATCAAATAATACAGAGGTATCTCTGTGGCAAACTGAAATAATAGCTATAATAACAACATCTGAAGCAATAACATCGAGTTTTCCTAGAAGTGTATAGAAACGGGCATGACCGCCACCTAATCGACCTCCTCCCCTGGGGAGACCCCTAGCTGACTGACCTCCATCCCAAGCTGGCTGGGCGGGTGGTGGTAAAGTAACTGGCACTGAAGCCGATGACTGACCCCTCTATTGAGATGAGCTCGCAAGACGACGAGGGCACTACCTCCACATATGAACCATCTCACCACACTCATAACAACTCCGAGGTGATGGAGAAGGGGACTGAAGGGAACCCTCGCACCGGAGTGACTAGCAGATGCACTCGGCAGAAGAGCCCTGAACTAATGGAGCATGGGATGAACTCTAAGAAGAAAGGGAACTAAGTGATGACTGGCCCTGATGAGAACTATGAGAACCATGACCCGATGATGCCCCACGATAACCTGGGGGATCTAGCTGAGCATGCCTGAATGGACGGCCTCTATCGTGTTGAAACTTACCCCTCGAAGGAGTACCACTGTAACTACCAGATCCTTGAGACCTCTTGGCCACCCTCTCCTCTCGCCCTAGTGACAAACGGACTCAATCTCACGGGTGATATCTACAACCTCCTCGAAAGTAAGCCACTTACCTCGAACCGGCTCAAAAATCAACCTGAGACCACGTTCTTGCCATGAGTACTCGACTCCAAATGGCCCAAATATATTCAATTAAATTGCATAATGTAAATAACACTTCAAGTAACTGATTCTACAATTAAATTCTAAACAAATACGCGAAATTATGTAAAATGACCAAAATGCCCCTCGGGCCCACATCTCGGAATCGAGTAAAATTTATATTTCCAGAAACCTCGCACTCTCACGAGTCCAGTCATATCAAAAGTACCAAAATCGGACCTCAATTTGTCTCTTAAACCATCACTCAAAGGTCTCCAATTAGACAAGCCCTAACCCCCCTCCTAATTACCACTGATTTTCCTTAATTTTTCATGCTTAAATTGATAAAAATCATTCCAATAACGAGTTTAGGGACCAAAGACCTTACCCCAATGAACTCCTTTGAAAATCCCTCTTGAAAAGTGCTCCCCAAGCTTCTTCCCATTTTGAAAAAGATGAAAAATGGCTAATTTTCGCGAAGGCAAGAATTTATATGTTCTGCCCAGCGATTTCCACTTTTGTGGCCCTGGGAGCGCTTAAGCGAGGACTTCATCGCATGTGCAGTACCGCTTTTGCGGTGAATTACCCGCATCTCCGGAACCTTCTGATCCTCCCCAAATCCGCATCTGCGCTTGCTCCACTACTTCTGTGGCTCCGCACCTTCGGGACCCAAACCGCAAGTGCGGTTATGACAGAACCAGCAGCTAAAGCTGCAACTCTAACTCCAAAATCTTTCCGTCAACCATCCGAATTCATCCCGAGGTCTCCGGGACCTCAAACAAAGGCACAAACAAGTCACAAACCACCATCCAAACTTGTACCACTCCTTAAAACACCTAAAACAACATCGAAAACTCGAATTAACCATGGATTCAAGCCTAAAAACTCCAAAATTTTCAAATACGCTTTCGATAAAAAAATGTATCAATCCTCATCCGAATGATCTAAAATTTTGCACACACGTCACACTCAACACTACGGAGCTACTCCAACTTCCGAAATTCCATCCCGAGTCTTGGATAAAAATCTCACTATTGGACCGGAAACTTCAAAAATTCAACTTTCGGCATTTCAAGCCTAAATTAGCTACGGACCTCCAAAACACAATCCGAACACACTCCTAAACCCGAAATCACCCAATAGAGCTAACAAAACCATCAGATTTCCATTCCGAGGCCGTCTTCACAATGTTCCGACGATGGTCAACTTTCCAACACTTAAACTCTCATTTAGGGACTAAGTGTCCCAAAACCCTACGAAACTTGAAACTGAATATCCCAGCAAATCAAAATAGAAGAAATAAACTTGGGGAAAGCAGTTAATAGGGGATCGGGGCGTAAATTCTTAAGATGACCGGCCGGGTCGTCACACCCTCCTATACTTAAACATTTGTTCGTCCTCGAACGAGCATAAAGACATACTTGAAGTAGTGAAAAGATGAGGGTAACGGCTGCGCATATCCTGCTCAGTCTCCCAGGTAGCCTTCTCGACCGGCTGGTCCCGCTTTTGAACCTTTACTGGTGCAATATTCTTTGACCTTAGCTTTCTAACCTGCCTATCCAATATTGCTGCTAGCTCTTCAACATAAGATAGATCCTTGTCCAACTAGATTGAACTGTAATCCAACACGTGCGACGGATCACCGTGATACCTCCGGAGCATCGAAACATGGAATACCGGATGAACTCCAGCCAAGCTGGGAGGTAAGGCAAGCTCAAAGCAACATCCCCAACACACCTCAATATCTCAAAAGGGCCAATAAATCTTAGATACAACTTTCCTTTCTTCCTAAATCTCATGACGCCCTTCATAGGCGAAACCCGAAGCAGAACCCGCTCTCCAACCATATAGGAAACATCACGAACCTTCCGGTCCGCATAGCTCTTCTGTCTGGACTGGGCTGTACGGAGTCTATCCTGAATCACCTTGACCTTCTCCAAGGCATCCTGAACCAGGTCTGTGCCCAACAATCTGGCCTCACCCGGGGCAAACCAACCCATCGGGGATCTACACCGTCTCCCATATAAAGCCTCACACGGTGCCATCTAAATGTTGGACTGATATCTGTTGTTGTAAGTAAACTCTTCCAATGGCAAAAAATGATCCCAAGACCCTCCAAACTCAATCACACATGCACGGAGCATATCCTTAAGAATCTGAATAGTGCGCCCGGATTGTCCGTCCATCTGAGGGTGAAATGATGTACTCAACTCCACCCGAGTACCCAACTCATGCTGAACGGCTCTCCAGAACCGTGATGTGAACTGAGTACCTCTATCTTAAATGATGGAAACCGGAATACCATGCAGTCGAACAATCTCCCGGATATAGATATCCGCCAACTGCTCCGAGGAATAAGTAGTACACACAGGAATGAAATGAGCGGACTTGGTCAGCCGATCCACAATAACCCAAATAGCATCGAACTTTCTCAAAGTCTGTGGGAGCCCAACTACAAAGTCCATGGTGATCCGCTCCCACTTCCACTCCGGAATCTCTATCTGCAGAAGCAACCCACCCGGTCTCTTGTGCTCATATTTCACCTGCTGACAGTTGAGGCACCAAGCTACAAATCCAACTATATCCTTCTTCATCTTCCTTCACCAGTAGTGCTGCTTCAAATCCTAATACATCTTTGCAGCACCCGGATGAATGGAATACCGCGAGTTATGGGCCTCCTCTAGAATCAACTCTCGAAGCCCATCAACATTGGGTACACAAATTCGACCCTGCATCCTCAATACCCCATTATCATCAATAGTCACATCTTTGGCATCACCGTGATGAACCTTGTCCTTGAGGACAAGCAAATGAGGGTCATCATACTGCCGCTCCCTGATACGATCAAATAGGGAAGACCGAGAAACCACGTAAGCTAGAACCTGATTGGGCTCCGAAAGATCCTATCTCACAAACTGGCTGGCTAAGGCTTGAACATCCATAGCCATAGGCCTTTCCAATACTTGTAAATAAGACAAACTCCCCAAACTCTCTGCCCGGCGACACAAAGCATCGGCCACCACATTGGCCTTGCCCAGGTGATACAAAATAGTGATGTTATAGTCCTTCAGCAACTCTAACCACCTCCTCTAGCGCAAATTTAGATCCTTTTGCTTGAACAGGTGCTACAAGCTCTGATGGTCAGTATAAATCTCACAAGGCACACCGTATAAGTAATGGCACAAAATTTTCAGGGCATGAAAAATGGCAGCTAACTCAAGGTCGTGAACATGGTAGTTCTTCTCATGTATCTTCAACTGTCTGGACGCGTAGGCAATCACCCCACCGTCCTGCATCAACACCGCTCCGATGACAACCCTTGAGGTATCACAATAGACCATATAGGACCCCGAACCTATAGGAAATATCAAAATTAGGGCTGTAGTCAAAGCTGTCTTGAGCTTCTGAAAGCTCTCCTCACACTCCTCTATCCACTAAAACAGAGCACCCTTCTAGGTCAACCTGGTCATAGGGGCTGCAATCGATGAAACCCCCTCCACAAAACGAAGGTAGTATCCCATCAAGACAAGGAAGTTGCAGATCTCTATAGTTGAGGATGGTCTGGGCCAACTCTGCACGACCTCTATCTTCTTCGGATCCACCTGAATACCCTCACTCGATACCACATGGCCTAAGAATGCCACTGAATCCAACCAAAACTCACATTTTTAGAACTTAGCATATAGCTTCTTCTCTCTTAGAGTCTGAAGCATAGTCCTCAAGTGCTTCTCATGATCTTCCCGACTCCGCAAATACACCAGAATATCATTAATAAAGACAATGATGAATGAGTCAAGATACAGCCGGAACACACTGTGCATCAAATGCATAAAGGCTGCTGGGGCATTGGTCAGCCCAAAGGACATAACAAGAAACTCGTAATGACCATACCGAGTCCCAAAAGCAGTCTTCGGGATATCCATCTCCCGAATCTTCAACTAATGGTAACCTGAGCGTAAGTTAATCTTATAAAACACCCGTGTGCCCTGAAACTGGTCAAACAGATCGTCAATACGAGGCAAAGGATAAAAGTTCTTAACTGTAACTTTGTTCAACTAGCGATAATCAATACACATATGCAGAGAACCATCCTTTTTCTTCACAAACAAGACAGGAGCACCCCAAGGTGATACACTAGGCCGAATAAAACCCTTATTAAGCAATTCATGTAACTGATCCTTCAACTCCTTCAACTCAGGAAGAGCCATACGATATAGAGGAATAGAAATGGGCTAAGTGCCTGGCAACAGATCAATGCCAAAATCAATATCTCTATCAGGCAGCATGCCCGGAAGGTCGGCTGGAAACACATCGGGAAAATCTCGTACTACTAGAACTGAATCAACTGAAAGGGTATCAATACTGACATCTCTCACATAAGCTAAATACGTGCCACACCCCTTATCAACCATACGCTAAGCTTTAAGAAAAGAAATAACTCTACTGGGAGTGTGATCTAAAGTACCCGTTCACTCAACACGCAGTACACCTAGCATAGCCAACGTCACGGTTTTGGCGTGATAATCAAGAATAGCATATTGGGGAGACAACCAGTCCATGTCCAAGATAATGTCAAAATCCACCATGCTGAGCAACAATAGATCGGCTCTGGTCTCAAAACCACTAAGAGCAACCAAACACGACTGATAAACGCAATCCACAATAAGAGAATCTCCCACAAAAGTAGAAACATAAACAAGGGAACTCAAAGAATCCTGAGATACACCTAAATGCGGAGCAAAATAAGAAGACACATAAGAATAAGTGGAGCCTGGATCGAATAGAACCGATGTATCTCTATGACAAACTAGTATAATACCTATGATGACAGAATCGGAGGCAACAACCTTGGTACGGGCAGGAAGGGCATAATATCGGGCCTGGCCTCCCCCTCTAGGGCGACCTCTACCTCCCCGACCTCTACCTCTAGCTGGTTGAGTAGGTGGGGTAGCAACTGGAGCTATAACCATAGCCTGAGAACTCTGCGGGGCACGCTGTGGTTGGGAAGTCTGTGGAGGTGCACCCCTCCTAAGTATAGGGAAATCCCTCACCATATGACATGTGTTACCACACTCAAAACAAGCTCTAGAAGGACGTGGTGGTTGTGACTGGCTCGGGCCAGGTCTGCTGGACTGACCTCTGAAAGTACCCCGCGCAGGAGGCGCGCTAGATATCGGTGGTGCATAATAAGGCTCCTGAGGTCTAGGAGGAGCTGGAGCACTACTAGCTGCTAGAAGAGCTGAATGAACCGGATGACTCATATAAACCCTACCATGATGACCTGCAGCTGGGGTATTGGCACCAGAATAATGGCCCGACTCTCGAGACCTCTTGGCCTTCCTCTCCTCCCTCTCCCTAGCATGCATACCCTCAATCCTCCTAGAAATGCTCATCACCTACTGATAAGAAATATCCATCTCCAACTCACGAGCTATGCTAGACCTAATGCTGAGAATAAGGCCCTCAATAAACTGGCGAACCCTCTCGCAAATAGTAGAAACATAGGCTGGTGCATACCTAGCCAAACTGGTGTAACTGACAGCACACTCTGAGACAGTCATAGTACCCTGGCACAAATGCTCAAACTCCACATGTCCTTGAGGCTCTAAGGAACATACTCTCAGGAACAGATCTGAAAACTATGTCCAAGTCAGTAAAGCAGCCTCATCCGGACTGTCTAACTCATATGTGTGTCACCACTCATTTGCGGCTCCTCGAAGCTGGAAGGTAGTGAAGGAAACCCCGCTCAATCCTGATATAACCATGGTACGGAGAATGCGGTAAATCTCATCTAGAAATCCCAGAGCATCCTACGATGCTAGACCGCTGAATACAGGAGGCTTGTACCTCTTGAACCTCTCAAGCCTCAGCTCCTCCTCCTCAGAAGCCGCTACCCTGTCCTCGGGCTAAACTGGCACTGCAGGCGGTACAGGAATAATCTCAGGGACCTACTCAACATGCACTCGCTGCTTAGGGTGCGGGCAGCGAGAGTCTATGCTCCTCCCCCAGCCTGAGATGTAGCTGGAGCAAGGGGAAGCAACCCTGCCTGAGCCAGAGAGGTGTACATACTCATGAACTATGCCAAAGTCTCCTGAAAGGGCTAGAGTAGTGGTAGTAGTAGGCGTGTTAGGTGCCTGGGCTCCGGCTAGAACTTCTAGTGGTACCTCAGAGGCAGCTCGCGCAGGTGCTCTGGCTGCACCACGTGCACGTCCTCGGCCTCTACCCCGATCCCGCCCTCTGACGGTTGTAGTAGGGGGCGCGGGTGCCTGATCATCTCAAGGTAGCACGTGTTCTCACCATCTGTGAGAGAATAGAAGACAGAAGTTAAGAATTGTGATGTCAAAATATCGCACGACAAGGAAATCAAATGAAGTGGAATTTTCCTCACAGTTACATAGCCTCTCGTAGATAAGTACAGACATCTCCGTACCGATCAGCGAGACTCTAATAAATCGGCTTGTGATCCATGACTCCTATGAACCTAGAGCTCTGATACCAAACTTGCAGACCCCAGTTCACCCTCCGTGAACCGTCGTGACGTCACCTAGTCTCTACGACTAGGTAAGCCTAACAAATGCGGAACATAAACGAAACTTGTAGAAGAAATAATCAAAAACAAAAATAACTGAATGGTAACAATAGTTATAATGCCACTCGGCATATAGAACACAACATTTCTCAAAACCAAGTACACTATCCCAAAACCCGGAAACTCACGGAATTACAAACCTTTGGAATATCTAACAGTCTAACTCCAGAATATCTTACAAGAAAGAAAATACAGAAGGGCAATGTTTTAACAACTAGAATAGAAAGGGACTCCTCAGTCTGCGGACGCGGCAGATATACCTCGAAGTCTCTAGAGCAGTCGCCTCCCTCAACGATGGTAGGCCTGAGTAGCGGTACCTGGATCTGCACATGAAAAACATGCGCAGAAGGGGCATGAGTACACCATAGCGGTACTCAGTAAGTGTCAAGCCTAACCTCGGTTAGGCAGTGACGAGGAAGGTCAGGGCCCTACTGAGGTTAAACAAAAACATAAGTTCAACAGTATAGAACAGAACAGTATAAATAAGTACAATAGTGAAGATAACACAGGATATACATGACAACAGCAAGTATACCGAAGCAAGGTAAACACGGAAAGGAAATACAGCTCAGCACCAATAATTAATAACAATCGGGGATCTCCCAGGATACCATCCTGTAGTCCCATATGTGCATATCCAATGGATCTCCCAGGATCCCGTCCCATAGTCCAACTCATAGTGCGCGGGGAACTATCGGAATCCCATTCCGTAGTCCCAAATGTAAATACCCAGTACTGGGGAAATCTATCGGGTGCATTCCCGTAGTTCCATATAACTGGGCAGGGGGATCTACCGGAATCCCACATCTGTAGTCCCAAAATAAACAGACAAGGGGGAGCTACCGGAATCTCACATCCGTAATCCCAAAATAACTACACAACAACAATAGGAAAATATACAAAAATGACAAAATTCATATTAAGGCAACAAATGATTCTAGCCTAGCATGCTGCACAGATTTCAGGTAAGGTAGATTGTGCAAATAAAGCAATTAAGTCACTTAGACATGCTTTCTTAAGCTAACAACATGCTTAATAGTGCAAGTAATAAAAATAGGAAAGGAAACATACTAGTGATTACTCAATGAATACTGGATTTCCAACAATTAGCAGAAGTACGCACTCGTCACCACACATACAAGGCATTTAAATTACCAAATATACCAATACTAAGGGGAAGGTCCCCCACACAGGGTTAGACAAGACACTTACCTCGAACCGGCTCAAAAATCAACCCGAGACCACGTTCTTGCCACGAGTACTCGACTCCAAATGGCCCAAATCTATTCAATTTAATTGCATAATGTAAATAACACTTCAAGTAACTGATTTTACAATTAAATTCTAAACTAATACTTGAAATTATGTAAAATGACCAAAATGCCCTCGGGCCCACGTCACAATTCGGGTAAAATTTATATTTCCAGAAACCTCGAACTCTCATGAGTTCAGTCATATCAAAAGTACCAAAATCGGACCTCATTTTGTCTCTCAAATCATCACTCAAAGGTCTCCAATTAGACAAGCCCTAACCCCCCAATTACCACTGATTTTCCTTAATTTTTCATGCTTAAATTGATAAAAATCATTCCAATAACGAGTTTACGGACCAAAGACCTTACCCCAATGAACTCCTCTGAAAATTTCTCTTGAAAAGTGCTCCCCAAGCTTCTTCCCGTTTTGAAAAAGATGAAAAATGGCTAATTTTCGCGAAGTCAAGAATTTATATGTTCTGCCCAGCGATTTCCGCATTTGCGACCTTGGGACCGCTTCTGCGGTCCCGCTTCTACGAGGACTTCGTCGCATCTATGACTTTCACTTAAAGGCCAATTTCCGCATCTGCGGTTACCCTTCCGCAGGTGCGGTACCACTTCTGCGGTGAATTACCCGTATCTGCGAAACCTGCTGATCCTCCGCAAAATCCGCATCTGCGCTTGCTCCGCCGCTTCTGCGGCTCCACACCTGAGTGACCCAAACTGCAGGTGCGGTTATGACAGAACCAGCAACTGAAGCTGCAAGTCTAACTCCAAAATCTTTCCGTCAACCATCCAAATTCATCCCGAGGCCTCCGGGACCTCAACCAAAGGCACCAACAAGTCACAAACCACCATACAAACTTGTACCAATCCTTAAAACACCTAAAACAACATCGAAACCTCGAATTAACCATGGATTCAAGCCTAAGAACTCCAAAATTCTCAAAATACGCTTTCAATCAAAAAGTCTATCAAACCTCGTCTGAATGACCTAAAATTTTGCACACACGTCACATTCAACATCACGGAGCTATTACAATTTTTGGAATTCCATGCCGACCCTCGGATCAAAATCTCACTATCGGACCGGAAACTTCAAAAATTCAACTTTCGGCATTTCAAGCCTAAATTATCTACTGACCTCCAAAACACAATCCAATCATGCTCCTAAACCCAAAATCACCCAACGGAGCTAATGGAACCATCAGATTTTCATTCCGATGCCATCTTCACAATGTTCCAACTATGATCAATTTTCCAACACTTAAATTCTAATTTAGGGACTAAGTGTCCCAAAACCCTCCGAAACTTGAAACCAAACATCCCGACAAATCAAAATAGCAAAAATAAATTTTGGGAAAGCAGTTAATAGGGGATCGGGACATAAATTCTTAAGACGACCGGCCGGGTCGTCACAGTTGACTTGGTGCAATATCATGGCAAAATTGACTATCGGTAAATTGAAAACAAGGGTTATCACTATCAAGAATAATAGGTGGAGGAGGATGGGTAACAGTTCTGCATCGGGAAGCCGGGAGAGGAGTAGTAGCTTGGCCACTAGATTCATCAATTTTAGATTTTCCCTTACCACCAAATATTTTTTTCGAAGAAAAGGCCATATTAATTATAATCATACAAACTAAAACAAACAAAACTAAAATATTAAAATTTAAGAGTTGGAACGAGTTTACCGAATTGACGAACAACTTCTTGAAAATTATATATCATTAAAGACTTGAATACTTCAATTCACCAACTTCACAATTTTTCAAAAATTTCAATAATAAAGTAAGGAATTATAGAAGAAAATTAGAGAGAGATTGATGATTTTGTGAGTAAAAATGAAAGAATGAGGGGGTATTTATAGTTGAGAATGGGGGAAAAGTGTAATTATAAAACGTTTGGGGTTAAAACAAAGTTTGGGGGGCAAATGACTATTTTCTAAAAAGCCTAACGGCTAAATTGGCAGGCCAACGTCTAGTTTTTAAACTTCCAACCGTTGGCCAATTTTATATTTTTTTTTGACTAGGGACCAAATTCTAGTGTGTCAGAGTTTACGAGGGTCTCATATGAACCCTGAGCAGTGCTCACACTAGGGAGGCCAGGGTAAAGAACCTAAATTGCTTTGGCTTTAAGCTAGCAAAGAGTGAGGACTCAGGAGAGTAGGACAGAATCACATATAAAACACAAACAAATAGCAACATATTTGAGCCTAAGTAAACTTAATCCAGCTTTTGGGAATTAACAGAGTCACATGCTAATAAGGCCAGTTCATGAGGATGTTCATAGTGATAACAAAGACTCCAGATCAGACTATGTCACAGAAAGAAAGCTCATTAATTAACAGTAGGTCAAACTGATTAAGGTGATTTAACAGAGGTATTATAGCATAGTGAGAACAGAATCAAACACATCACATGGTAACTGGTTCAATAAACAAACTGATGAATCTGTTAAGGCACAAATAATTAAACAGTCCTTAGGAAAGGTATGAAAGCCTATTTAATGCTAAAAACAATCCTAAATTACATAGAGTTAGGCAGATTTCATGATTCAAACTAAGTTCAACATGTCTTAAATATAGGTAATAGCATTTAGGATAACACGGTTTAATAATAGTAACACATTAAGCAAGTAATCATAAAGTAATACCAAAGGATTTAGTAACCCACCAGTTAAGGTGAGACAGGAAAAAGGAATCCAACAGTGTAGCAATTGTCACGAACAGAAGCAAAATAGTTGAGGATTTCTGGCCTTGGCTTTCAGCCGGCCAGGAATCAAAAGCACAGAATAATATTGCTAGAGAGAATAAGAGTACACATCTTTTGTTTGGAGTAGTGAGAAGATTTTTGAATTCAGAATCTCTCTGGTTTTTCAAAGAGGAGTGGGGAGGGGGTCAAAATAGTACAGAAACTAAAACATAAACATGGAAAATAATCGATTCAAGAACAAAATTGGTAAGCACTTAAATCAATAAGGACAGAAATTAAAACCCTAATTTTAGGTAAAAATACATATAATCGGCAGAAAATATAGGCAAAGAATCACATATTACATAAAAATGAATATAGACAGGAAATCATTCAAAAGAAACACGGAGTCGAACCAAATTTGGTTCAATTTAAAAGATCTGGAACCCTAATTTAGGGTAAGTAAAAGAAATCGACAAAAATAGGTAGATCCTCACATAATAGGGTGAATAGAGACAGAATCATGCCAAAATCAAAGTTTGAACCAGCTTAGGCTCAAATCAAAAGAGAATCTGGAACCCTAACCTTTAGGGTTAAGTAGGAATCAGCGAGATACAAGAGAATCGGTAAAAAATAATGCGTTTGGACTCAAGGCTGTCTAGATTCAAATGATAAACATAGATTTGGATAGAATAAAAGCAGGGTACTTGCCATGTTCAGGCAAGTACCTAAGTTACTTTGTAACATAATACCAAATAAGGGAAGAACACCGAAATGGTAAGGGAATAGGGAAATAATCCCATTTGGAATGGGATTTAGGGGATTTGAGTAGGGCTGCGACATTAGGTTCATTAGGAGAGGGGAAATGAGGGCGGCGACTTTGGAAAAGTGAGGGTTAGGGTAGAGAGGAGGGGATATAAGGGAAGGGGGTCGTTATTTGTGGGTCGTTGATTATTTTTGATCAACAGCCAGGATTTAAATGGATTGGGGTATGGGTTTTACTGAAGTGGGTAATGGTATTGGACTTGGGTGAATTGGGTTGGTTTGGGCAGTATTAGGTCCGAAATCAATTAAAATTGGGGCCAGATTTTAAATACCCGAATTTAACCAATAAATAATTTTTAAAAAATAATAGATAAATAACAAAATATCATTTGTGCATAAAAATAAATAAAACTAATTATTTAACATTATAAAAATATAAAACGGTATTTTTTACATAAATAAATAATTATAAGTATATATATGGGTTATTATTGCAAAACGTGCAATTTAGCTTTAAAAAATACACTAAAAATATTTAAAACCTCATATTGGAATAAATGATATATTTAGATGATTGAATCATCATAAAAAATAATTTGGAGGATAATTATTGAATATTTATATAATAAAATGCAGAAATAAATTGATTTAAAGCTTTTAAAAATTATGGAAAATTATGAAAATACTTGTGCATGCTTGTAAATCAAATAATGATGCATGTGAACTATTTTGAAAGTATATATGTATATTTGAAAAATATGAGGGAAAACTTAGGTATCAACACTGCCCCTAGCCGGGGCACCTCTAAACTCTCTAGAGAAACGGGTCCTCTTGTCCTGCTGCATCTTCTCTCCTCCTCTGACGGTAACCCTCAATCCTCCAAGAAATCTCCACTACCAGCTGATAAAAAGTCCCCATCTCAACCTCCCGGGCCATATTGGCCATAATACCGGAGTGTAACCCCTCAACAAACTTTCACACTCTCTCTGCATCAGTAGGAAGTATCATAAGTGCATGGCGAGAAAACTCACAAAACCTCGCCTCAGAATCGGCCACTGACATCTGACCCTGCTCGAGCTGCTCAAACTGATACCGCAACTCTTTCCTCTCGGAGGGTGGAATATACCTATCCAAGAAAAGCTGTGTGAATTGGCCCCAAGTCATGGGAGGAGAACCTGCTGGTCTGCCAAGAAAATAGGACTGCCACCATCTACGGGCCCTGCCCTCTAACTGGAAAGTAGTAAATCCACTCCATGAGACTCCACTATCCTCATGTTGTGCAGTATGTCCCTGCACCGATCAGTGAAGTCCTGATGGTCCTCATGTCGCTCACCTCCTAAGACTGGAGGGTGTATCCTAGTCCATCTGTCCAATAATTTCAGCGGCTCGCCATCCGCAACTGGTCTATGCTCAGGTATAATCGCTGCAGCTGGCTGGGCCCCATCAGCGGGTAGTTTACCCGGAGTCTGATATACTGCAGCTGCATGCCCCAGAGCCTGGGAAGTATGGGTCTGTGCTACCCTTCCCGCCTGGGATGTGATTGGTTCTACTGGAAATAAACCAACCTGAATAATAGAATCCATGAACCGCAGCATATGGGCCATGACCTCCTGAAAGCCCAGTGCTGTCATGAAATCAACCAAGGAAAGCTTTGCTGCGGGCACCTCGCTCTGCTCCTCAATAATTGGATCCGCCGGTGGTGCAACTGGGGCAACTCTAGGACGTCCTTGTCCCCTACCTCGAGCCAGTGCCCTCCCCCAGCTTTTGCCTTGACCTCTACAGTGGGGGGAGCAGCTCCTCCCGGGTCCGGAACGTCTGTTGCGCACGTTCTCACCATCTATGAGAGAATAAGAGAGAGAATTTAGTGTACTATCAACTGCACGATAGAAGATGAATAAAGAGTGGTTTCCTAATACCCCATAGCCTCTTGAAGATAAGTACAGACGTCTCCATACCGATTCGTAAAACTTTATTAAGTCTATCCATAACTTGTGAGACCTACGTGAACCTATTGCTTTGATACCATGTTTTCACGGCCCAATTCTATTACAGGCCGTGATGGCGCCCGACACCGTTGTTAGGCAAGCCAACACCGATCAACTAGTGGTTTTCCATTTAAATAAATTATTAAGTAGTAACACTTCCTTATTTGTTAAAAAGATTTAGAAATTTGCAAGTGTAACATTAGTAAGCGGAAACAATAAGTACTAATCGAAAACATGTATACAAACCCAAAATCATAAGTCTACTAGTGTGTGTGCCAAAACCTGGTGTTACAAGTGTGTGGGCAATCTAGTAGAATATACAAAAGAATACTAGCCTACAACCTGAAAGGAAATAGATAGAAAAGTAAAACATAATTCCAGTTGTTGCAAAACGGCTCGGATGGCAGCTCATGTGAAGTCTCGAAGGGGGTATCAACTTCGCGTGCCGGACGGGTAACTAGATGCACCTGCCTCAGATCCTGTACAAGAAGTGTAGTATGAGTACATAAATAACATGTACCCAGTAAATATCCCATCTAACCTCGAAGAAGTAGTGAGGAGGGGTCGACTTGACACTTACTATGGGCATAAATAATATAATCAAAGTATTATACTAGGCATGGATTTCATGAATAATACTGACAGCTCAATAACAGGAAAGGATGGGTTCTTCTTTCACAAATATAAATTACAAATTTAGTTATCTCATTGAACAACTTACATTTCAAGACAATTAAGCAATTTCAATCATGGAGAGTTCCAAAGAACTATCATGCACACATTTTGTCGAGGTCGTATGGTCCGATCTAACATAATATTTAATTGTGCATGGCCAGAGGATCGAACGACGCTAACCATAGATGCATCTATTTACTACCAAGGCGCTCGGCCCGATCCATAAATAACAATTATTTTTAAGAAACTCAATTTCTCATTTACAATCAAGTATCCCATTCAAATTATCAAGTAAGTGAATTTTAACCTTATACAATTCTTTTATGAATTTCTATCATGACTAAGTGATTATATTAGTAAGTAAGGGTACAAACATTTCAAGTATAGCATGATACGGGTCCTAAACTACCCGGACAATAGCATAATAGTAGCTACGCACGGACTCTCGTCACCTCGTACATAAATAGCCCCCACAAATAGGTCCAAACATTTATTTAGTTCACCTATGGGGTTAACTCCCTCTTACAATGTTAGAAAGGAGATTTACCTCGTCTCAAAGCCTACTTCCCAATTCAAGAATGTGCTCAAACCTCTAAATCCGATGTCAAATGACTTGAAACTAATCAAACATTACATAAACTAATCAATTTATGCTCAAAAGTTCATATTTCCACTATTAAAGTGATTACTCATCCCAAATTACAAAATTTCTAAAATTCACCCCGGGCCCACGTGCCCAGATTCTGAAATTTATTGAAGAAAGTTGTTACCCATAGCCTTAGGAACATAAATATATAATTTTTATCCATAACCAATTTCATGGTCAAATATCATTTTTATCAAAAACCTAGGTTTTCATCTAAACTCTTGATTTTCACTAATTTTTGCTTGTTAATCTACCCATAATCTATGTATTTAACTCATGTTGTGTGAAAATTACTTACCTGAAAGTGCTAGGTAAAAACCATCTCCCAAAAGCTCCGAATATTGCCTAAGAGGTGAAGTGAAATGAAATAAATGCTCTAAGTCCCGCATTAAAAGAACTGGGCACAACCCTCTGATGTCGCATTTGTGACACCAAGTTCGCAAATGCGACAAAAGCCTCGCAAATGCGAAGCTTGAGCTTCGGTTGCTGGGGTCGCAAATGCGACCAAAGAGTCGCAAATGCGACTTCTACTGGGATCGCAAATGTGGCATAAATGTCGCAAATGCGAACTCTGCCTAGGTCGGGCTCCTTCGCAATTACGAAGCCCTCTTCGCAAATACGAGGTTCGCATTTGCGAACAATCTCTTGCATTTGCGAAACCTGCAGCTGTTGCCAAGAACACCAGACATCTTGCGTGTTTTCCACTCCTTCCACACGTCCAAAACTCACCCAAGCCCTCGGGGCTCCACACCAAATACTCACACAGGTTTAACAACATCATACAAAATTGCTCGTGCGATCAGAACACCAAAATAATATCAAAAACCATGAATTGAATGTCAAAACGCATGAATTTGTTCATGAACTCTAAAAACTTCTAAAACACTTCCGCGCGTCCGATTCCTATCAAAGCAACTCGGAATGACGCCAAACTTTGCCTGTAGTCTTAAATGACATTATGGACCTACTCCAACTTCTGGGACTGAAATCCGAACCCGATATCAAAAAGTCCACCCTCGGTCAAACTTTTCAAAAACTTCAAGTTCTAACTTTTGCCAAATGACTCCGAAACGACCTACAAACATCCGAATCTACTTCCGGATGCACTCCTAAGTCTAGAATCACCATACAGAGCTATTCCCATGATCGGAATCCCAAACGGATGCCTAGAATGTAAAAATCCATTTTAACCCAAACTTATGGAATTTGCTCGAAAAGCCAACTTTCACCATTAGGCGCTGAAACGCCCCTGTGTCATCCAAAACCCGATCCGAACATACATCCAAGTCCGAAATTATCATACGAACGTATTGGAACCGTCAAATCCCGATTCCGAGGTCGTTTACTCTAAATGTTGACCGAAGTCAAACATAGTTTTTTTAAGCCAACTTAAGAAACCAAGTGTTTCGATTTCAACCCGAACTCTTTCAAATCCCAAACTAACCATCACCGCAAGTCATAATCAGTAAAAGCAAGTACGGAAAGTCATATTTAGGGGAACAGAGTTCTAGAAAGCAAAACGACCGGTCGGTCATTACATCATTCTTTTTTTATTTGAAGATGTACTCATGATATATCTTATATTGGACAATTACCAATAATATGCAAACGTAATCTATTCATATTGTTTAATTGTGTGCCTTAGAGTTTAAATATTTGTGCGTTTAGTTAAGAATTGTTTAATAATGTATTACATTTCTTTAGAATTTAACTCGTGAAATATTTATATCTTTTGAGAGTTTGAATTTAAATATTTTATTAATCTTTTATATATAATATTAAAAAAGAAAAACAACTAGTTTTTGGATAATTTTTATCTATAACAGCCAAATTATATTTAAATGTCAAATGTTGTTATAGGTGTATAACAGCCATTCACTATAAAAGTCAAAAAAATTCGGAACAAATGATGTTGCTATAGAGAAGTTTGACTGTATTATTTTTAATTTGACTTGCACTAACTATTAACCAAAAAAAAGATCTAAGTTACATTAATAATTTCATATATATATTTCAAAATTGTATAACGAGAAAACATGAGAGTTTCTAGTTTAGTGCATGTGAAAATAGAGAAGACGAAGATGCCTGCATTTTGTAAAAGTAAAAAAACATCTAAACATGCTGAAACTTGGGTTCGAACACACGACCATTTGGTGAGTTGACCCCGCTTGAACCATCCGAATGCCTCATAACTTTGATTAAGGGGGTTCAACTTTTTTATCGGTTTGTTTCTTTGAAAAATAATTTTCACATAAAAATTAAAAAAAATATTTACGAAGCGGGTTCAATTGAACTCCCTTGAACCTAGGTGGGTTCGCACCTGGTTGTTATCATGCAACTTATGAGAATTTGAAACTTAAGAGTTGGATTCAAAACCTGGAAGATAGATGTTGCATTTTCAAATGCTCCAACATATATATTCAGATGCCAATCAACTTAAAGAGTGTTAGCACCACACTAATAGGAAAATTAAATAAACGCCTTTTACAACCATAATCCAAATTAACTCCAGAGTAGGGGTGGCAAATGGGCGGGTTGGGCGGGTCAAGATGGGTTAAATCAATAAATGGGTTATTACCCAATCCAACCCAAAGTATACTTGAGCTAAGATGGGTTGGGTCAAGATGGACTAAACAATGAGTCATAGCCCAACCCGTCCAACTTGACCCATGTTTTAGAATCATGTTCATCTTGCATAGACAAAGCCTTTTACCTTTTATACACCTATGCATAAACGGTAAATAAATACTATTAGTATTTTGAGAATCAAAATATATATAGTATTTTGAGAATCAAAATATATTTTCTTAAATAACAAATTAGTATTTAAAATTTGTAAGAAAAAATATATTTTATGTTATTTCTAAATAGGTAAATTTCACCACAACTCAAGTACAAAATTAGTCATATTTATATTAAAACTTAAATACCTTAATTCTCATTTTTAAACTTAGATACAAAAATTAATGATGTGGCAACTAAGTAAATTTCCAGACAAATTGGGTTGAGATCCCTTTATTTTGGTTGAGCTTCATGGGTTGTATTTGGACTTCTTCATGGGTCAAAATAGACTATAAAAAAGGAAAAATCTCACTTTATTCTTATTAAACCCAAACTATTTACCCTTTACTACCCAAACCCAAAAGATTTACTTTTTCTACCTATACAGCCTGAACTATCTACCGTTCTACCCAATCCTTTTTCAATTTCTCTAAATAAGAAGAGTCCCACACCCCAACATTTATTTCCCCTTTCAAAAAAATACTCATAGCTTAGTCTTTTTAGTGGGTGATAAAAATCCAGTACAAATACATGCATTTACCTCTTTTTTTAGAATTTTTTATATAAATTTTAAAAGACAAATTTTTATATTATTGTACACGAGTTTCACTCCAAATCCTCTTTCTATAATAATATATTCTTTTCTGTGTAGTTATTTGTATTTCTGAACACATGTGTTATTGTGGTTATATATATTAAGTTTCCTAGATCTAATTTTGGTGTGTGTGTGAAAACCCACCATTGTTGAGCTAGAAGCTCTTGAATTTGAAATTTATTTTGAAGATTTATTGCTTGATTCGATGTGGGTTCTATAAAATATTACTTATAATACCTTCAAGTAAGCTTCCGGATCTTAAATTTTATGTGTATTTGAATATCTACCATTGCTGGACTTGAAACTCTTGAATTTAAACTTTTTATTTTAAAGATTTCTTGTTTGATTCAAAGTGAGTGTTATTAAATATTGTTTATAATACCTTCTGAAAGATCATAGTAAAATTTGATCGCATTTGAAGCTGATTTGAGGTGATTGAGATTGAATATTTTTGCTGAAAATCGAAAAAGAACATAGGTATCTAATTGTATACCGCTACAGGATACAATATGCTGCAGGAGTATATAGCTATACTTCAATAGTATACTGTTATAGTATATAATATATTGCAACGGTATATTGTAATAATCGAAGAACAACACAATTACCTAACAAGATACCGCTATGGTATATAATATATTGTAGGTGAATATATATTATACTACAATAGTATACTGTTATAGTATACAATATAATGTAACAGCGCACTATAATAATATGTGGTATACTGAAATAGTATGTTGTAATAATATACTTTGACTGCTATTTGTTGAATCATCTAGGTGTTGTTGTGCAAATCTAAAGGTATGGGTATAGTAGCATTATATTGTTATAGTGTACAATATAATATAACAGTATATCGTAGTAAATAAGTCGTTTTTTAATTTTTCCAACTAGGTCCTTGCAAATATTTTCTTAAATGAATTTTTTATGGACTTCCATTGTCACGACCCTAAACCCATACCCGGTCGTGATGGCGCCTCTCGTGAAGACAAGGCCAGCCAACACAATACCCAATTTATTTTAAAATATTAAAATAACATAATTTAAGTCGTTAACATGCTAATAATCCCAAAGTAAAAGTGAACTAGTACAATTTGCGGAAACCAACACAGCCCGACATCAGGATATCACCAGGCATGAACATCTAAACATGTGTCTAAGAGTTTGAAAGAGCTTATACAGTCTATTACAGAACTAAAAACAGAAATAAGATAGGAGGGAGAAACATTGGGCTGCAAACGCCGAACAACTACCTAGTGGACTCCAAATTGCTGGGAGCAAACAACCCTCACTGGCAGGACCTGAAGCTCCTGAATCTGCACACATGGTGTAGGGAGTCAAGTGAATACTCCAACTCAGTGAGTAATAACAATAAATGAAGACTGAGCGATAAGAAATCACGTAAAGCACAACGGCATGCTATAAAAAGGCAGTGTAAAACCAATAAAAAGGGCAATAAAACAGTGAAATCTTATAAAAACACCTTAATTTAGTATAAGCTTCTTTAAAACACCTTTTTAACAGTTAAACAAGTAAATGAAAAGCAGCTAGAAAAGATAAACACATAAATTCCGCCCCTCGGGAACAATGTCAACAGAATCAGCCCCTCGGGCAATAACATGGAACAACACCAGCCCCTCGGGCTATATCACATATCACACTGGGTACCCGCGCTTACTGGGGGTGTATAGACTCTGGGAGGGGTCCCTTACGGCCCAAGCACAATATCAAGCCATCTCGTGGCATAATCAATAGGCTCTCGATCTCATATCAAGCCACCTTGTGGCGTACAACTCAGGCCCTCGGCCTCATAATCATAATCAGTACAACATTGTTGCAGCATGCAACCCGATCCCATAATAGTCCTCACAACATAGGCCCTCGGCCCTTCTCAGTTAGAAAACTCTAAAAGCCACTCGCACACAGTAAAATATGATGCTCAGTCCAAAATATCATTTAATGTATTAAAACAAAGTAAGCATGGCTGAATTATGAAAACAGTATAATATAGCATGACTGAGTACAGATATAAAATCAAAACAATGAGGAAATAGCAGTAAAAATCCCCTAAGGGTCCAGATAGTTGGCACGAGGCCCAAATATGGCATTCAGCCCAAAACATGATGATAGCAAATAATTTTCAATCAAATACGCAGTAAAATAGTCATACAGGATGGACTAAGCCATAATCCCCAATGGTGCACGACCCTACACTCGTCATCTAGCGTGTATGTCACCTCAATATAGCACAATGATGTAAAATTCGGGGTTTCATACCCTCAGGACATCATTTACAATCATTACTCACCTCTATCCGGTCCAAACTCTAGCCCGCAATGTCTTTGCCCTCTCGAATCGACCTCCGGATGCTCCAAATCTAACCAAAATCAGTACATAACCATTAAAATATACTAAGGGAACAAAGCACACTCGAAAAGATCCAAATTTACATCAAAAATCCCGAAATTGCTCAAACCCAGCCCCCGAGCCCACGTCTCGGAATCCTATAAAAATTATATCAATAGAATTCTCGTACTCTCACGAGTCTACCCGTATCAAATTCATCAAAATCCGACCCCAATTGCCCATTCAAATCCCCAAAAGAAATGTCAAATTTTTTCTTCCATATTCCCCCAATTTCCACTCTAATTTCTCAAATTAAATGATGAAATTCAAGACTGAATCATGGAATTAAACCAAATATGAATGAAGAATACTTACCCCAATTGCTCCACTGAAAATCTTCTCAAATTTCACCTTCTCCCGAGCTCTCCAATGGTTTTTGTGATATTGGACTTAAACCCTCATTTTTAAAATATAAACTGACTGCCCAGGTTTAACCCTTCGCGAATGTGGTAGCTCCCTCGCGTTCGCGAAACACCATTGCCTCAGACCCAGAAATCCTTCTACGCGATCACGATGACCCACTAGCGAACGCGGACCTTTACTAGCTCAACCATCGCGAACGCGACAGCCCCTCGCGAACGCAATGAATACCCAACTCACCCTTCGCGAACGCGAAGAAAAAAATTCACCATCTCAGAGAACACTCTTCGCGAACGCGAAGCCCTTTCGTGAACGCGATGAACAAACCTTCTGCAACACAAACCAACAAAATCTGCCAACACTCAAAACCAATGATTGGTCCGTTAACCACCCGAAACTCACCCGAGGCCCTCGAGACCTCAACCAAACATTCCAACATATCCCATAACATCATTCAAACTTTTTCCAACCTTCGGAACGCTCAAAACAACATCAAAACACCAAGATCACATCGGATTCAAGCCTAAGAATTCCCAAAAACTTCCAAATTTCGCTTTCGATCAAAGAGTCTAACAAATCTCGTTCGAATGACCTGAAATTTTGTACGCACGTTACAAATGACAAAACGGACCTACTCCAACTTTCGGAATTCCATTCTGACCCCTAAATCAAAATCTCACCTATCAACTAGAAAACCCCAAAATTCCAATTTCACCAATTCAAGCCTAAACCTTACACGAACCTCCAAAATACATTCTGATCAAGCTCATAAGTCCCAAATCACCTAACGGAGCTAACCAAATCATAAAAATTTCAATCCAAGATCATATAAAAATAAGTCAAAACTTGGTCAACCCTTTCAAATTTTAAGCTTCAAACTAAGAACTGTTCTTCCAAATTCATTCTAATTACCCTAAAAACCAAAACCGACAATTTACATAGGTCATAATACACCACACGGGGCTAATCATGCCCGAAAACTGGCGAGCGAAGTGCAAAAGCTCAAAACGACAGGTCGGGTCGTTATATCCTCCGCCACTTAAACATACGTTTGTCCTCGAACGTGCCCAAAGTTGTTCCGGAACCCAGCAAATTGCTGTGTAACCTTACCATGCACATACCGGGGAGTGATTCCATGTCACCCTATCTCATATAGGTCCAATAGCACACCGTAACTGAAATTTCACAATCCAACCTAACCCATAAACCTTAGAAACACATTTCCACTTCTGAATTCATCCACAAGACCAGAATCTCGCATCTATACTCTGAATAAGCCCGAACAAGCTATAATAAATCATACCTGCAACCTTAGATGCAATTACATGATATACCACATAACTCAAACACTCGTAGCGATAACTTCTAATCACAACAGTTGCTCGAAACATTCGAATTTTCAATAATAAGCCTCTTATCAAATAAAGCCTCATTCCAACACTTCCATATACTGACAATGATAAAAGAAACATGTAGAAAGCCATGACCATTCCTCATATCAATCATTCGTGAAGCCACTTCTCCATTGGCGAGGACCATAGCAAATTTCTAAGCGAACATCGATATTATCCTTCCAACATGCCGAAACTAATTCTGTTTGTATTCATTATGGATCCCAACGATCTCATCTAATCTAGCACAATTACTCTAGTGACATGACACATCATTAAAATCTAAAGCCACAACTCGTGCAATCCGCGCACCAATAAGCAATAATCCGAACATACCCAAATCATGAAAATAACTCAAATGAGAGAGTCGTACCGCAAGCTCACTAGTACCACCATAACACAATACTGGGAACCCGTTACACATCGTAGAAATAGAACACACGAATCTAACCTGAAGGATCGTACCTCCACATAACTTCGCTGCAATGCGCGACTCTATCCAAACACTGGTCCGCATGAAACACCTCAAGTCACTCTGCTCAAAATCGACAATCACGCGCAATTTGATGTCTATAACCAAAGCAAATCATCATAACCACTGCGAAGCAATTGACATAACATTACACACTCGAAAGGACATAATCGATACGCCATCCGCCGAGCAATACCCAATACTCTTCCTGCTCAAATTCCACTGAGAGACCCCAATAAAAACTGCACCACATGTGCCTATAACCAACAAATCCTAACGCCTCGCAACACGGAAAGTTAACTCATAGATTTCCCCGGATCACTAATAAACTCAATAACAATCGAATCAACACATACCTCAACAATACAACTCGGAGTCAACCAAGCCAACGCAAGTTAGAGCACATATCTACATTGCCCTGCCAATGAACCCTTTATCAAGGAATCCCTGAAGTTGTTCCTTCAACTCCTTTAACTCCGCCGGTGCCCGACACCAAATCAATGCCGAAATCAACAACCATATCCGACGGTATGCCCGGCAGCAGAAAACACATCTGAAAAATCCCTCACCACCGGAACTGAATCAATGGTGGAAGTCTCTACATTAACATCCATCACGAAGACCAAATAAGAAGGACAATTCTTCCCAGCCATCCGCTGGGTCTTCAAAATATAAAACCACCATACTGAGAACATAATCCGTCGAACCTCGCCACTCACTTTGTGGCATTCCCGGCATACCCAATGCCGCTGTCTAAGTGTAACAGCCTAGAATAGCACAACACTGAGACAACCAGTCTATACCTAATATCATATCTAAAACCTAACATACCAAGCAAAAAAGATCCACTCGGGGCTCCAAACCTCCCATAGTTACCACACAAGATCGATATACGCGGTCCACAACCACGACCTAACCTGTCTATGAGAACTCCCAGTCTCCAAATCCATACAACACGCGAATCACCATATATGATCCCAACTCTGTTGTCCGAATATACAACACACCTCTAATACCCAATTATCCACGAGATGTACTCCGATAATTCTTCTGTGCCACCAAGCAAACTCGAATATCAACAGTCGATCCACCAAGAGAGTGTCGCAATACTAATGATGTATCCTCAACTCAAACACATCGCAATTTCTAAAATGTATACCCTCATCAAGCCACACCAATCTGTGATCTCATTTATCTAATCAAATCTGAACCGTGACCTTAAACATGCAAATCTTAATCCTACATAACATACTGCATATACTATACCATCCTTGGATAAACACAAGAAATTCATACCCCTTCCGGGCCACAAGCAGCTACATACTCAAATAGCCAAGAACTTTCCATTGATCCCATCTAGAAAAAAGTCACTACACATCACATGCTCCTCACACCCGTAGAAAATACGCATCTCTAACCGTGGTAGAAACCATCAAGAACTCTCTGAATCCATTTGCACAAAACTAAACCGTCAGGACTGAATCCTTTTAACTCAACCAAGCTACGCAGGTCACTAAAACCCAAGAGAATTTCCGTAAAACACCTGTAGAAACTCATTACCTCGTACACATCCAAAGAACTAATCATATCCTTACCATGCTGAACTGGCCTACTACCAAGCTATCCCATCTATCCAAGTTCCTTCTGATTTACCTTTAACTTGATGCTTCTTCTTGCTATAACACCACAGTTCCTCAACCCAGACTCACCACACCAGACCCAAGCATAAAAACACACCGTCTAAGGCTTATAAGCCACTGAATACACTCTTAAATATTCCTAAAAGCACCACATTCAAAATACCTACCCTGGAGGGATTTCATGCGATCCCAAAGTCGTTTCCTTCACCTTCCTGATACTGATATACAGAATCCCATGACGATATAGGAATAGCACGAGTCTTGACACCCTCTATTGAAAAACTCAGTTTCTAGCAAAATATACCACTTGAAAATCTCCAATTACTACCTGTAAAATCTTGAACTCATTAGAACCATTCCCGAGAGTCATCTCTCTATACTCAAACTGCAATTAGACTGATCAAACAGATCGGACGACCTGTGTTCCAATAGCAATCCAACACCGCAGAATGTAACCTCACCTACAACCAAGCAACTTCCTGCTTTATGCACTGCACATCCTTACCAACAACCACTCAAGACATTCTGTGGTTCTCTTACACCTGTTGATACCCAATTTTTCCTCAAACTATTTTTAAATTTGTATATATGCCTTCAAAATCACTTTTATAATAATTGGTATTTTTTCATAATTTTCCATATCATTATCAATTTATTTTCTAATTTATTCAGTACTTTATATCCAATAATTATTCATAAATTAAATTACAAATAATTTCAAAGTATTTCTTAGCTCAATATATCATTCTTTATACTATTAGGATTTAATTATTTCACAAATTAGCCAACTTGGGATTGTTTGGCTATAATTACAACAATTTTGTAGTTATAGCCTAATTGTACACTTTATGCTATTTTAATACAATAATCACTTATTTTATATTTTAAATATTAGTTAATTACCTTACTTTCACATATTTATCTTTAATTTTATTTTATCCAATTATTAGCTATTTTGATTAATTATTTATCTAATTTTAATTGGGTATTTAACAAATAGCCAATTCCACTTTCAATTCTAGCCTAATTGAATCAGATCCTAACCCAATTAAATAACCAACCAGACCCAAGCCCAAACCCAAACAATACCCGACCCAATCCCTGGTCCAATCTGGACCGTTGATCAATTCTAATCAACGGTCCAGATCCTCCCACACCATATTAAACCCTAATGACTACCCCCATCTCTCATTTCTCCCATCTCATTCTCTCTTAACCGACCTCTCTATCTCCCTCTCTCTATCTCTGGTTCTCTCTAGAACTTTCTCCTCTCCCCTCCTCTCCGATGGACTTTGTCCACCTTCTCCGGCCACCTCCCTCGCCGGAAACCATGGCCTCTCATCATCTCCTGGCCTCTGCTTCACCCCATGCCGGTTTGACACTACCCTAAGATCCTCAGGTGAACCTGGAGCGGTTCAACTCCTACCCAAGGTCATTCATGCCATTTTTTGGCCACCTCAAGCCGTTCGAGTAAGATCTATGACTTTTTCGGCTAAAACCGGTAACACTTTATGGTTGAGCCATCTTCTCTGGATTCTATGAAACCCTAACTCTTAAGATTTTCCGATTTCTTTTAGATATGTCTTAGATTTGTGTATATTATAAGCTTTTGTTGTTTTCCTCAAAGGTTTTTCTGATTTTTCTAAAGTAACTCTTCATTTTTGAACTAGGGTTCTTAAACACCTTTTCAAAAATGCTTCTTTCTTCTGATTTTTGTATTAATCTGCGAGTCTCTATGTTTAAAATGTTTGTTTAAGCTTTCTCCTCTATTCGAGTTATTCTGTTGAAAACCTTAATTTCGTCTCTTAAACTTCTTAGATCTGTACAGATCTAAGAAGGATCGAACTTATTTTTACTTGTTTTTATGGAAAATCTCCTGATTTTCGAGTGGCTTGTCATCTTCCTAAACTAGGGTTTCTGAAAATCTTTTTCTTCAAAATGCTTTCTGGTTATAAGTGCTTAATCCCCTATGTCTATGTGTTTTGACTGATTTTGTTGAGTTCTTCATTGACCATAACTAGCCTATGTCAAAAAACCCTAATTTTTAGGGTTCTTCGTTTGGCTTCTGTGTATTAGCATGACTTACTGATTCTCATGTTTCTTTTGAGTTCTTGTGATTTCTTGTGACTGCCTTGCCTTAATTTGCTTCTACTGAGTTTCTCAGCCTAGACTTACATCAATTCTATGTGTTTGTGTTCGTCTTGACTGTTTGCATCAAGACTTGCATCTTTCTCACTGATTCAGTATCGTTTGATCTTCATGTTTTGCTAGATTTGTGTGTCAATTCTTGACTACCCATGTCTTACTCTATTTATATGTTAAACATGTTGAACTCCTTTCCATGACTTTCTCCTTGATTGATTCTGAATTCCTGATTACTTGGTGTGATTTGAACATTTTCCTTTGGACCCCCCCGACTCCTACCTTTCCACTTAATTTGATTAGTTGCTTGCCTTAATTAATTTTCTCTTGCCTTGTCTGCATTGCTACTTAATTCTTACTGATTGTTTCCTTAGTTTGAAAACTTTTTGAACCTAGCCTTAATTACTTGTTCTATACTGGTACTATTTTGAAATCTTTCCTTATTTGTTATACTCCAGCCATGTATGATTTCTTTCCTTACTCGTCACATGATCTTTACCATTTATACACTGACTCCCTTAATTAAAGGGAGATTCGAACCAATTTTTTATACTAAGTTCTATAATTACTGAAGAATTGATTCTTGCCCTATTTTAACAAATTTTTAAACTACTATATAAATGACTCTCTTATACAGTCTAGACACAGGCGAACAAAAATTTGTTCAACTCTTTCTCACACAACTAAAACTCTCTATTCTCTCTTCTGTGCTACTTGCTACTATTCTAAGCTAGCCGGCTCCAAGCCAAGGCTAACTACTGCACCTCTCTTATTTCTGCTTTGTGTTTTGCTTTCTTTACTTCACTGGTATGTTCTAATTCAGATTTCAATCCTCAAACCAACATGTTTCCATTACTGTTACAAGTCCTTGTGTTTCTGATATGCTTTTATTTACTATTGTGCTGTTTAAACATGTAATTAGGATCCTGAATTCCCTCTACATGTCAAGTTGTTCCTTACTTGTCAATGAACAATATGTTTTTGTATACTTAGTACATGTTTCTTATGTGAATCCCCATGATTGGTTTGAGCATGATATCAGATGTTTGATGTCGATATGTTAATCTAACCCAATACCCTACTATCCCTCTGATCCTCTAAACCTGTAGGAATTTCTGATTGTGTGCTTGTATATGTTCCTGCCTGCTACATGTTTGCCCTCACATGCTCCCTATTTGTCCTCCAATTCCATTCCCTTGCTTGTGTTTGCTAGACTATTCCTGGTCCTTGGTGTGATGCTGACTTTGTTATGAGATTGGTATGCATACTCCTTCAAATTGTTTTCATCAATTAACTTTGTCATTAAGTGTCTCTTTTTAAAATTGTTTCTTACTTACCCTTTTCAAAACTGTTTTCTTACTTAAATCTTTTCAACACTATGACAGGCACTCTCAATCTACTCTTAGACCACTAAGTTCTACCCTCTTTTGTGTGAGCCTTGCCTTGGGACCCTTGAGCTCCCTCTAAACTTGGACACATGAAAGCTTGCATTTCAACACAGCACTTACTCTGTCTTGGCTATGAAATCTGGGTGTGAGCACTGCTCGGGATTCCTTGAGGTCCTTAAGAAACTCTGACACACCCGGATATGAGAAAGGCTATGAAACAATCTTGGCATTTGATGTGTTGGAGTTAGATTTATTATATAACTCAGAGAGGAAGTCTTTATCAGGTCATGAAAATCTGGGCCTGTTTTCAGGATCTCTATAGTGTAAATTTTTATTTTTCTTTTCTACTTATGTAATTCATTTTTGTATTGGTCAGTAATAATCTGTTGTAAACAAGTATTGGGGCTGGCTAGTGAAAAGGGGGAGGGTAGTTATGTATGCTATCAACATCAATGAGCAGAAACCATGTCTTAGGTTTACATTTCCTATATGTGCATTAAAATCCATGTGTAAGATCAACATATTCAAAGCATGTCATGCATTAGATACCATGTTCTTAAGTTTACTATTTCAGCATCTCATTTGACATCACTTCACCACTTAGAAATCCTGCTTTAGGCTAAATAACAAGATTAACTTAAACTGTTGCTCCTACACATCTTGAAATCATGTTGTAACTCTTTGGGCATTTAGAAATCATGCTTTAGGAATTCTGCAATCATTCTTCATTTTCATATGTGCACGTTAGATACTCTATTTTAGGATCTCGTTCATACTCGCTCAGTTACACGTAGTTAAATTACTGATGCATGAAATAGGACGTAAAATAGCCTCATGTTTGATTATCCTGTTTAAGTGAAACTGGTCACAATCCCTGCATGTCTTTGCAACATTTAGAATAGCATGTTTTAGGTAAATAACTTCCAAACTGTTTCAATGATTTTGGTAACTGTTGCATATTATTTTACGCGTAGGCAAGTCTTAGGTAATCAACTTAAAATAAAACAAAAACCGTCTTTGCTTAACTGTCAACATGCTAAAGTCAGTAGGCAAGCCTGATTAGGACTTCCTATTTGAGTTATGTCATAAATCTGACTCTATTTTTATAAGATAAATACCATGCTTAGGATCTGAATTTAGACCTTAATTATGTATGAGTCATGCTGTTTATGTGTACTGTGTGTGGAGGTATATCTGAGCCCTTCATTTGTCTTCCATGCTCTCCCTTAATTGAAGTCCTACTTGTTTATTATATGTCGCTTTAGTATTTTACCTTTTAAACTTGATGGTCTGCCTAGAACCCCCTTTTTATAGGATAAGAGTCCTAAATTCCTCCGGGACTGATAGGAAGGGACGGGTAACACCATACAATAAGGGTTGAGACCAACCCTCGCTTTAATTACCTTCGCGGGGCGAAAAATGGTAGATATGGATATGATAACTGGTGCTTTAATACCATGTGTAGCCCCTCTTTGAGGAGTGTCATACCGGGTATTGCATTGATGTGATCCATATTATAAACAAACCTAGGACACCCCATTTACATTCCTAAATATGCTTAGATTGTAATTCTTTCCAAAATCTTGCTTTTCATTAACTACTTTCCAAACATTTGTATACTTAAACTTAAATCCCCTACTATGTGAGTCATACTTGTTTATTTTCTACTTGTAAAAATTCACAAAAATTGTTTGGCCAGGAACCACACTAGTGCATCCTGAAGGGTGCCTATACCTTACCCTTAGGATAATTTCAAGCCCTTACCCTGTCTCTGGTTACCAAACGTAGTTATAAATGAACCCTATAGGTGCCCCAACACACCTTAAATCGTTAGGTGACAACTCTTCAAAAATGCAAACCCCCTTTCCCAAAAGGAAAGAGTTGTCCCAACCAAAATGTCATAAACCCGATTTCGCGAGAAAAAGGGGGCGCGACATCATGGCGACTCTGCTGGGGATATTTAGGCTTTTACCATTTCATACCATTTTTGTGAATTTGTACCCCTCCCTATGTGCAATTATTTGTTTAATTTCATTAAGTGTTTGATTTCAAAATTGACATATCTTTCTTGTTTTCTTCCTTTATAACTGCTTTAAATTATAAACACTATTGTATTTATTGCTTTCTCAATGTGAAAATACATGTAAACATGCTTTAATTATTGCATAATCATGCTCAATTATCATACTCCACTCGTTCCAAACAAATACTATAGTAACGCTTGATGAGTGGTTGCGCCCTTCCTATATCATTACCCCCTAAATTCGGAAAGGCTTATTTTTGGTAAAACTAGTCGATCAACGGTGCAATCGACAGTTACGTGCCTTCCCCCTTGAGTTGTCCGCTCAAGGGTACCCATCTAAAACCCCATAGAAACCTTACTCTATTTAAATTGCACATTCATCATGGCCAAACCTAGCCGGGTCAGTTATGTTGTCCACATAATGATCCTTTAAGATAACCTTGTCCAAAAGTCCACTGGGTTTCCCTAAAATCCAACGAATGTAACCATGTTTTGTGCATTAATTTGGAGAACTAAATGTCAATGTGCTGATCATAAATGTATAAATAGTCGAGTCCGGTGGGGGTATGGTCTAACTCTTTTGTTTTGCAGAAAATGAGGCACGAGGTCCCTAGTTTCGATGTGGTTAGGACGCCCCCACTCTTGCTAGACTGGTGGAATAGTCTTCCATCGAATGACCAAATCAATGAGTGGAAAGAGAGAGCCTTCAAGGCTAGCGAAAAGTTGGAATATCTGGAATACAGTCTGCTGGAATTGGAAGGAAAAGTGAGGAAGAGAGACACCGACTTCCAGAACTCTGAGGGAAACAAAGGAGAACACCTGGCAAAGGCATTTTTACTGGTGAACCTACGCGAACTAGAGGATTTGATCAACGAGAGCATTCAACATGAGGAAGGTCCTTCTGAGGCCAAATAGATTAGGTTTACTCGCTTTCTAAATGTAATAAGGCCAAGTGCCAGTAGTGACATATTATTATCTTAGTATCGTTTTGGGATTCGTCTATTTTTATATTATGAAATGAAGTATTTATTGGCATTCGAAGTTCTCCAAACCTATTTGTCGCTAGGCCTACCTCGGGCACAAAGAGGTTCCCAAATTAGGACACGTTTTACATTCCCGCACTATGTGTTTAAATATTGCAATACTTTTTATAATCCTCACTAACTTGATTTGCTTTTATTTTATTTTTATTTTTATTAATCCCCCTCGCCAAAGGTTAGTTTGTGCACTCTAGCATCATCATCTTATTTCACTAGATCCATGGGCCCTCCACCCACTGCTCCTCTCAGTCCCATTAAAGGCAAGGGCAAAGGCGAGTATAAAATGGAAGATTTAAACAACATCAGGAAGGAGAACACAACTGAACGGGTAGAGGCCACTGATGGCCAGGGTATTCGGGTTCCTAACGAGAGTGTGTCACAACTTGAATAGAAACTGTTGAAATTCTAGGAAGAGCTCGATCAGGTCTGGAATTTGGCAAACCTGTCATTTTCCCTCAATACCCCAGATATCAACTTCCCCAACGCTCAAGACCCTACACCTCCTCAAAATATCCTAAAACAGCAGAATCATCTCGCACCTCATCATCACGCTGCTCCACCAAAGAACCAATGTAACACCTGTCATACCCCAAACAATACTCTACTACTCATCCTAGAACCTTAGAACTCCACAAACGATCATTTCCATACCAATACACCAGGCCACCATAACACTCCTATCTACATGGAGACCATGCCACACTCTACCCAATCTATCTTAGGCACACTTGAGTCTGATGAAAAGGATTTGCTTATCAAGAACTTGGCCAAGGAACTTAAGAAATTGACCAACCAGATTCAGGGTGTTGAGGGAAGCAAAGGAATCGATGAGCTGGACTATGAGGACCTTTGCATACAACATGATGTCGAACTACCTAAGGGGTACAAACCTCCTAAGTTCGAAATGTTTGGTGGTACGGGTGATCCAAGGGCCATCTGAGGATATACTGTGACAAGTTGGTTGGAGTAGGGAAGGATGAAAGGATCTGCATGAAGCTGTTCATGAGGAGTCTGAAAGGAGATGCATTATCTTGGTATATCAGCCAAGATCCCAAGAAGTGGTCAGGCTGGGTAGGCATGGCATCTGACTTTATGGACAGAGTCAGGTTTAATACAGAGAACGCACCAGACATGTACTATATCCAGAATTTGAAGAAGAAGCCCACGGAGACGTTTCGCGAGTATGCTGCTCGTTGGAGGTCTGAAACTGCTAAAGTCAGACCCGCCTTAGAAGAAGAGCAAATGAACAAGTCCTTTATCCGGGCTCAGGACTTGCAGTACTATGAACGACTGATGATGATTAAGAACCACAAGTTCTCTGACATTATCAAATTAGGTGAAAGAATTGAAGAAGGTATTAAAAGTGGTATGGTTACAAATTTCGAAGCCTTGCAAGCCACGAATAAGGCTTTACTGTCCGGTGGTGTGTCCAAGAAAAGTGACGTAGGGGCCGTGATGGTTGCACAAAGGACGAAGTCTCCCCTTAAATACCAAGCTTACCCAACATCTCCACTCACATATTAGCCAACCCCAAATTACAAAGCACCCTCATACCAAGCTCCACCACTAACTTATTAGTCATCTCCACCTCTTACATATCAACCTACTTCACCCAGATACTCCTAACCCGCTCATATCTACGAAACCTATAATGCTCAACTATCCCATTATCAATCACCCACTGCACGCCAAAGTTTCCCTAGACCCCAACCTAATTTTGATCGCAGACCTCCAAAATAGTATACATCCATCGTTGAACCCATCGACCAGCTATATGAGAAGCTCAAAGCTGCTGGTTAAGTCACCCTCATCCTTGCTATAACCCTTGAGAATCCTTCTCAATGGGTTAGCCCAAACAAGTCATGTGCATACCACTCCGGCATGAAAGGGCACACCATCGATGAATGTCGCTCCTTGAAAGACAAGATACATCTTTGATTGATAACAAGATCATTGTGGCAAAGAAACCCAATCCAAACGTCCGCAACAACCCTCTGCCAGACCATAAGGGTGGAGGTATCCACATGATTGAAGTAGAAGATGTTTGGGATCTCGAGGGATCAATCCGGTTGATCGCAGAAGGTGACGACCCAAAGAAACCAACAATTACTCTCAATCCGATCATAGTCCAGATCCAACCGTCTAAGGACGCTAAGGTGAATATGTCTATACCTCTTGAGTTTGAAGTAGCGCCATCCGCAAAGGTACCGACACCAATTTAGGTTGAATTTGTGTCTCCGATAAATGCACCCGCACCATTTGAGGTTGTAGTCTTGCCACCCAGGGAACATGTTCCATTCGAAGTGAGGATACCCGCGCCGATCCTAGTGATGATATCAACTATGCCACCATTCTATACAAATGTTGTACCCTAGGACTATACAGCCGAAGCGAGAAGGAAGGGTAAGGTCAGGATTGAAGAAATTGTCATAGCACAGGGTATGACAAGAACTGGTAGAGTCTATCCCCTGGAACATCTGATTGAATCAAGCAAGCACGCCTTCAATCGGTCGCCCCTCATTGAGACAGATCCAAACGACCTTTGGAGGAAAATACAGGCCAAGGAATATTCGGTCATCGACCACTTAAACAAGACGCCATCACAAATATCCATTCTCTCCTTGTTGCAAAATTCTAAGACGCACAAGAATGCTTTGTTAAAGGTGCTAAATGAAGCGTACATACCAAGTAACATAAGCGGGGAAGTGGCTAATGTGGTAGGACAAGTGCTGGCAAGCTATCAGATCACCTTTTATGAGGACGAGCTACCACCTGAAGGGCTGGTCCACAACAAAGCACTACACATCACCATGCAATGCGAAGATTATTTCATCACTAGAATACTGATCGATGGAGGTTACAGTCTTAACATTTGTCCACTGGTAACACTCAAGAAGTTGGGTAAAGGGCTGTATCAGATAAAGGATGGAGCAATCAATGTGAAAGCCTTCGATGGTTCTCAGAGGTCCACCATTGGTGAGATTAGCCTATGCCTACAGATGGGACCAACCTGGTTTGAGGTCGATTTCCAGGTGATAGATGTACCAGCGTCTTACAACTTGCTACTGGGACAGCGATGGATTCATGTTGCTGGGGCCGTAGCATCAATGCTACATCAGGTATTAAAGTTCGAATGGAATCACCAGGAAGTGATCATTCACGACAATGGTAGCAACCCTATATACAGTCGCCAGACCATTCCGGCGATCAAGGGAAGAAGGAATCTGGGTGAGAAACTTACCACCACATTGAACGGGTCAATACTATCGACAAAGAGAAATGATGGGATAGCAAAATCGAGAGTATACTAAGTTGGAATGGGTACGAACCTAGCAAAGGGCTCGGCAAGAAACTCCAGGGAATCTCAAAACCCATAAAACTCAAGAAGCATGGCACTACCTTCGGTTTGGGATATGAATATACCTGGGAAGAATTCAATAGCTGGTCACCACCATGGTGCAGTCCTTACTACCCACTAGAGCAACCAATACTGCATTTGGAGCAGAACTTCCAACATGCCGACATTATTTATAGGTCAGATGAAGAAGAAACACTTGAAGTAGTGAAGAACTTGTTTTTAAAGGACAATGATATGGACTGTTGCGTTATTCTCGAAGAGGGTGGGGAGGAAGGCCCTTCCATACAAGCTGTGAGCAGAGGGACACATCTCAAGAATTGGACCATCAGGACAACCAAAGCCCGATGAGCCTCGGGGTAGCAAGGCTAAAACAAGCACTATTCACTATTTTACTAAATGATTTTCTTTTCGCAATTTTCAAATTCCTGCAGTAAGATCTTCGATGTCCAAAACCGTTACTCAATTTATAAAAAGCATTTTTAATTTTTCTTATGAATTAATATTTATTGCTTTCTTTCCTTGCTTTACCAATACAGCATTACTATTACTTGTCTTGACGAACCAATAACTGTGACATGCAATGAGACAACACAACAAACAGACATGGATTCAGAGGAAGATGACATACCTGACGAGAATGTCGAAGAAGTTGAGATTTGAGAATAGAACTAAGTCCAACATGGACAAGACCAAAATTGACAACCTAGGAGATGCAGAAAATGTCAAGGAAACGTGAATCGGCATTCACCTATGACCGTCAGAGAAGAAAGAATACACCTAATTTCTAAAAGATTATGAGGACATATTCGCCTGGTCGTATGATGACATGACTGGTCTGAGTACGTCTATTGTGGCTTACAAACTGCCAACCGATCCAATGTGTCCACCGGTAAAGAAAAAGCTCAGAAAGTTCACGCATGATATGAGTTTGAAAATCAAGGAAGAAGTCACCAAGCAAATCAGCGCTAAGGTTCTCAGGGTAGTAGAATACCCGACATGGTTAGCCAACATTGTGCCAGTACCAAAAAAGGATAGGAAGGTCAGAGTTTGTGTCGACTACCGGGATCTCAGTATAAAAGACGACTTCCCTTTGCCAAATATACACATCCTAATTGACAATTGTGCCAAGCATGAACTACAATCATTCGTATATTGCTTCGCTAGTTATCATTAGATCTGGATTGGTGAGGAAGATGCTAAGATAACAGCTTTAATTACACCGTGGGGAGTGTACTGTTACAAGATGATACTATTCGGCCAGAAGAATGCAGAGGCCACCTACATGAGGTCCATGACTACAATTTTCCATGATATGATACAAAAAGAGATAGAGGTATATGTGGATGATGTTATTATTAAATCCAAGAAGGCCACTGACCACATAGAAGATCTGAGGAAGTTCTTCAATAGACTGCGAAGATACAACCTGAAACTAAACCCCGCAAATTGCGTATTTGGGGTTCCTGCTAGGAAATTGCTTGGGTTTATTGTGAGCCGCCGAGGAATAGAACTGGATCCATTGAAAGTCAAAGCCATTCAAGAACTACCACCGCCAAGGAACAAGAAAGATGTGATGAGTTTCTTGGGAAGACTTAACTATATCAGCCGATTCATAGCACAATCTACAGTTATCTGTGAGCCAATCTTTAAGATGTTAAAGAAGGATGTTGCCACCAAATGGACCGATGACTGCCAAAAGGCCTTCGACAAAATCAAGGAGTACTTGTCAACACCACCAGTCTTAGTCCCGCCCGAGCCAGGTAGACCCTTATTACTCTACCTTACAGTGTTAGATGGGGCTTTCGGCTACGTTCTAGGCAGCATGATGAAACAGGGAAGAAGGAACAAGCCATTTATTATCTCAGTAAGAAGTTCACCCCGTACGAGGCCCGGTATTCTCTATTGGAACGCACCTGTTGTACTTTGACTTGGGTAGCTTAGAAGTGGAGACATTACTTCTGCACCTATACTACATATCTCTTATCGAGAATGGATCCATTGAAGTACATTTTTTAGAAGCCTATGCCCACCGGCAAGCTAGCCAAGTGGAAAATCCTATTGAGTGAGTTCGACATTGTTTACGTAACTCAGAAAGCGGTCAAGGGACAGGCACTGGAAGACCACCTTGCTGAAAACCCCGTGGATGAAGGATACGAACCCCTGAAAATGTATTTTTCTAATGAAGAGATATCATTCATAGGAGAAGAGATTGTGGAATCGTATGATGGTTGGAGAATGTTCTTCGATGCAGCAACAAACTTCAAATGAGTTGGCATAGGAGCAGTCCTAATATCATAAATCGGTCAGCAGTATCTGGTGTCTGCCAAACTCAGGTTACCCTGCACCAACAATATGGCCGAGTATGAAGCCTGCATCTTAGGACTCAAAATGGCCATTAACATGAACGTTCAAGAGCTGCTAGTGATTGGAGATTTAGACTTGCTTATACATCAGGTACGAGGAGATTGGACAACCATGAACTCCAAGATACTCTCGTATCTGCATCACATACAAGATTTGAGAAAGAGGTTCACGAAGACGGAATTCCAGCATGTTCCCAGAATCCAGAATGAGTTCGTCGATGCATTGGCTACCCTATCATCTATGATACAACATCCCAACAAGAATTTCTTTGATCCCATTCCGATGAAAATCCATAATCAGCCAGCTTACTGTGCCCATGTTGAAGAGGAAGCAGACGGAAAGCCTTGGTTTCATGATATCAAGGAATATTTGGCAAAAGAAGAGTACCCGAAGCTTGCTAATCCTACTCAGAAACGCAAACTTCGGAGATTGTTCAACCACTTCTTTCACAGCGGAGGAATCATGTATAGGAGGACTCCCGATTTAGGATTATTAAGATGTGTCGACGCAAAGGAAGCATCTAGGCTACTAGAGGAAATTCATGCTGGGACCTGCGATCCGTATATTAACGGTTTTGCCTTAGCAAAAAAGATATTCTGGGCTGGTTATTTTTGGATGACTATAGAAATGGACTACATCTAGTATGTCAGGAAATGCCACCGCTGTCAGATACATGTAGACATGATAAAGGTACCTCCAAGCGAGCTTAACACAACAAGCTTACTGTGGCCATTCGCTGCTTGGGGAATGGACGTTATTGGACCAATCGAGCCTGCTTCTTCCAACGTACACAGGTTTATCTTGGTAGCCATCGACTATTTCACCAAATGGGTCGAAGCAGCATCTTACAAAGCAGTGACTAAGAAAGTCGTTGCAGACTTTGTCCGCGATCGCACTGTTTGTCGATTCGGAATTTCATAGTCAATCATTACTGATAATGGCTCCAACCTCAACAGCAACTTGATGAAAGCTATGTGCAAGACTTTCAAGATCAAACATAAGAATTCCACAGCCTACAAGCCTTAGATGAATGGAGTTGTAGAAGCCGCCAACAAGAATATCAAGAAGATATTGAGGAAAATGATAAAGAATCACAGATAGTGGCACGAGAAGTTATCATTTGCTCTATTAGGGTATCGCACCATAGTCCACACATCCACCGGGGCAACCCCTTATATGCTGGTTTACAGTACAGAGGCTGTCATTCCCACTGAGGTAGAAATTCCTTCCCTAAGGATCATACAAGAAGTTAAGCTCGACGACGCAGAGTGGGTAAAAAGTTGTTATGAGAAACTAGCCCTTATAGAAGGAAAGAGAATGAATGCAGTCTGCCATGGTCAACTCTACCAGAACAGAATGTCCAGAGCCTTCAACAAAAGAGTCAAACCAAGACAGTTCACACCAGGGCAGCTGGTGTTAAAGAAAATTTTTCCACATCAAGATGAAGCCAAAGGGAAGTTCTCTCCCAACTAGAAGGATCCATACATGGTTCACCAGAGTTTTGACAGGAGGAGCCCTTATACTTGCAGAAATGGACGGAGAAGTCTGGCCAAAGCCGATCAATTCACAAGCGATACTATGTGTAATATTTATGCTTTCTTTTATGATGTAATTTGAACTACGCCTGACCTGATTCCCGTTTAAGAGGGGATACGTAGGCAGTCCTATGGGTTCGGTCACAATTCAATAAAATTTCCATTTCCCCCGCTATTGGAAACTAGGGTAGAATTTTGAGGAGGACCCTCAAAATTCCGAAGTTGATTTCAGCCAATCGCCACACGAGCAACAGTCAGAAATGTCAACCCATCAAACTGGGGCAGAATTTTGAAGAGGACCCTCAAAATTCCGTAGTAGGAGAGGTTTCAATGTCTTGAACTGCATCACAATTGTCGGTTCATCTAAAAATTATTTTTAATTTATGTCATACTTTTACAAAATCATGCATGATTATTATTGAAACTGCTCTGTTTAACAACGCTACCCTAATAATACAGACGGTATCACCAGATCAAAGTCGAACGAGTCAAGCGAAGCCAACGGGGATACGAACTAACCTCCCCCCTTACAAAACTCACGATTTTTCTTTGGATGTGTAGACATGTAATTTTTTACCCTCTCCAAGATTTTACATATTTTAGCATTTAAATACTTAGTTTAGGTCTAATAGTACTATTTTTACTATTTTTTAACTTTTAACTTTATTTTATCTTTGAATGAAAATTACAAAAAATATTTTTCATTATTTTAGCTTGTTGGTATTTTGTCTAGCTAGTTTTGGTTTTGAAATTAATACTAATTTAGTTTTGATATTTTATTTTTAAAATATAAAAAAAGTTTCAAAAAATAATAAATATTTTTTACGTAGTTAGTAAGACTTTTAAGTTGTAGGCCTTTGATAAGTATTGATTAATATTTAGATTTCTTTAATAAAGCCGTCTTATTTCTTTTTTGACTATTCTCAGGTATTTTAGATAATTAGCATTTTTGGGGGTTTATCATTTAAAAAATATTAATAATAAAATGAAAAAAAGAAATTAGAAAAGAAGAAACGGAAATAATGAACCTAGTAACAAGAAACGAAAACATTTTCCTTTTGGATATGGCAAGTAACAGTAGGTGGCATTCACAATTTTATTAGAATATTATATTTTAATATTAGTAGTATTTATAGCATTTTCACTTTTGTTATTACTATTTCTTTACCTTTATCCCCAACTCTAACCAACTCTCATTTTAATTCCTCACTGGATATGTGCCCCCTTCCTATTAAACAGAACCTTCTCCAAACATAATTTTTGGAACTATTCTCTAATTTTGGTGGGACCACCTTCAGGCACAAATTAGCTAGGCACGTTCTTTCCCTTATTTTCCAAGAAGAAGCGCCAACATAGAAGACCCATCTCCCTTACTCCAAAACCGCCACACACACACGCCTGAAAAAGACGACCACCCCAACGGCCATCTCCCTTACTCCAGAAAGTAATTCATGTCTATCTTTCCTCCTCTTCTCTGTTATTTGCGATGTTATTTTCAGTGATTGTGATTGAAATATGTTGCTGGCCTATTCTCTTAATTGTTTGTTGATTTTATATTTGTTCGACAAATTTATTATACGACTCAGTTCTAGTTTTTAGATTTAGTTCATAAATTGAAATTTTGGGTTTGAACTTTATTAATGAGCCTTGGTTCTTTAGTTTCCTTTTGTAAGATGCTTTTGCTATATATTTGAACTTACTTTATTTTTACTTCTAAAGAGAAAACATATTCTCATCTCCAATTTTATACAATTATTATGTTAGATTTGTGCTGAATATTAAAAGCTAATTTACTAAGAAAAATGATGGCATATTAATCTAATTCACGTGATGCTTCTGCTGGGCTAACACACATATTCTTTTCTCGTAGAAAGTTGTCTTGAATTTTTCTTTTACTAAAGATTTCAAGAGTAAAGTGCTCATTTTGTGGAAGTCAGTTCTGAGTCAAACTATTATGGCTAGTGACATATTTTAAGTCACCTTTTTAATTCTATTTTTGTTGTTCCCATTTCTTATGCTTGGATGTCCGTATGTTTGGGTGTTCCATTTGTCATTTTGGGATATATTTGCTTGGAATGAAACTAGGCCGTATGAAAAAGGGAAAAGGCCATGCCCGTTAGTAATTAAGTTGTTTACATATCTTAGGAATTGAGCTTGGCCACATACATAAAACAAAAAGTCAAGAGAACTTGAGCATGATTTAGAATTTTCCCTTTTATTTAGTTTCATTTTATTTATTTAACGCTTACCGCTAGTAGCATGCTTAGGCCGACCACATTTGGGTAGGCAAACCTTTAGGATGTTTATGTTTTAGCCTCTTCCTGAGGTGAGAGGTCCCCCGTAGTTAAATTTATCCGAAAAATGCCCCGAAGTATTTGTATATATTTTATTCCGGGGTATGCCCCGAAGTAATTGTATTTGGAGGCCGATAGTAGAACTCGTAGTGTTTTTATTTTTTATTTTTTTATTTTTCTGTTATTAGGTGGGGACGATCTCGAGCCTCTTTTGATTGTTTATTTTCGTTTTGTGTTTTTTACCTCAATTTGAGTATTCTTTAAAGCCAATGTGATCATGTACGCAACCGTGACTTTCACGGGACTTGGGGAGTGCCTAACACCTTTTTTTCCGAGTCAAATGAACCCCCTTACCCGAATCTCTAGTGCAGACTTAGTTTTGGAGTCCAAAGTGTTTAAAAAGAAAAAATTATTTTTATAAAACGGTGACCTGACACACCAAAACCAATGTCAGGTGGCGACTCTGAAAAAAATATATCCTTTTGAACATAATTTTGTCACTTTTCAAATTTGAAAACCCTTTCGAGCTTCATAAAAATCTTTTTATTAATTTAAGAGGGTTAGTGAGGTTTTTTTAAAAAAAAGAGGTGTGACAGCTCTATCACACCCCTTTTTTACAACTTCACTAACCCTCTTAAAAATATAAAAAGATTTTGTAAAGCTTAAAGGGTTTTTAATTAAAAAGTGACAAAATTGTGTTCAAAAGGAAATAACTCAGAGTCGCCACCTGACATTTGTTTCGGTGTGCCAGGTCACCATTTTTAGAAATGATTTTCCTTTTAAAACACTTTGGACTCCAAATTAAGTCTGCACCAGAGAGTTAGGTAAGAGGATTCATTTGACTCGGGGAGAAGGTATTAGGCACTCCCCACGTTCCGTAACTAGTACGATTGCGTACATGATCAAGTTAGCTTTTTGAATACTCAGATTGAGGCGAAACACACAAAAGCAAAATAAACACACAAGAGGCTCAAGGTCATCCCTACCTAAATAAAGAAATAAAAATAAGAGGAAAATACTAAAAGTCTATACTACGCTCACTCTACCATGTCCGTCACAGACTTTTAATTACATTCACTACGGGGTATACCCCGGATAAAAATATATACGAAATACTTCGGAGCATTCCCCGGACAAATTTAACTAAAGGAATGACCTCTCGCCACAAAAGCTAGCAAAAATCCTAAGGCTTGCTTACCCAAATGTGATCGGCCTAAACATGCTCCTAGCGGTCGAAGCAGTAAGGTAGTAATAAAATAAAATAAAGGAAAGCTAAGTGACAATAAATTAATAACATGCTGATTTCTTCAATTTACCCCACTTCACCACAACCCAATAATCATTTAACCAGGCATCGGCTAATTAAACGAAAAGCATCTCAAACAGATAAATTAGAAGAAATGCTCAGACAACAATTGAAAGAAAATGAATGGTGAATCCAAATATGATAAGAGCCTTGACTTCCCCTTCTTACTAACTTATGTCGATTCTTAAGAGCAAACAAAATGGCAGAAACTTTAGACTATAATCCCCATGAAAATTGGCTTGGCATATAGTGACTCTACCACGACTCGAAGACCCAGTGAATCATTCAACAATCAAACTACTTAGTGACTATAATTGAAACAAATGCCTTTTGAACCTAAAGCCATATCAAACCTAACAATTTCCCTAAACCGTTCACTTAACCAGCCCTAGATGTTGCGTCCGTTCTTGAAATGGCTTCATCGGTATACTCCGCCGATGGATCCGGAACTACATACGGCCTGATTCCTGTGAAACAAGGTATATGTAGGCAGCTCAGAAGCCAGGGTGCGACCAAACCTCTTCAAACCGTTTCGTTCGGTCAAAATTGGCCATCATATCTTTACCCGACAACTCTTTCATCCTTCCCAGGTAAAGACGGGCAGCTGTTGATACCTAATTTTTCTTCAAACTATTTTTAAATTTGCATATATGCCTTCAAAGTCACTTTTTATAAGAATTGTTATTTTTCAATAATTTTCCATATTATTATCAATTTAATTTCTAATTTATTCAGTACTTTATATCCAATAATTATTCATAAATTACATTACAAATAATTTCAAAGTATTTCTTAGCTCAATATATGATTCTTTATCCTATTAGGATTTAATTATTTCACAAATTAACCAACTTGGCATTGTTTGGCTATAATTACAATAATTTTGCAGTTATAGCCTAATTGTACACTTTATGCTATTTTAATTCAATAATAAGTCATTTTATATTTTAAATATTATTTAATTACCTTAATTTTACCTATTTATCTTTAATTTCATTTTATCCAATTATTAGGTATTTTTATTAATTATTTATCTAATTTTAATTGGGTATTTAACAAATAGCCATTTCCATTTTCAATTCTAGCCTATTGATTAAGATACCAACCCAATTAAATAACCCACCAGACCCAAGCCCAAACACAAAGCATACCCGACCCAATCCCTGGTCCAATCTGGACCATTGATCAATGCTAATCAACGGTCCAGATCCCCCATACCATATTAAACCCTAATGACTACCCCCATCTCTCATTTCCCCCCTCTCATTCTCTCTCAACCGGTCTCTCTATCTCCCTCTCTCTATCTCTGGTTCTCTCTAGAACTTTCTCCTCTCCCCTCATCTCCGATGGACCTTGTCCACCTTCTCTGACCACCTCCCTCGCCAGAAACCATGGCCTCTCATCATCTCCTGGCCTCTGCTTAACCCCACGCTGGTTTGGCACTACCCTAATATCCTCAGGTGAACCTGGAGCGGTTCAACTCCTACCCATGGTCCTTCATGCCATTTTTCGGCCACCTCAAGCTGTTCGAGTAAGATCTATGACTTTTCCGGCTAAAACTGGTAACACTTTATGGTTGAGCCATCTTCTCTGGATTCTATGAAACCCTAACTCTTAAGATTTTCTGATTTCGTTTAGATCTGTGTATATTATGAGCTTTTGTTGTTTTCCTCAAAAAATTTCCGATTTTTCTAAAGTAACTCTTCATCTTTGAACTAGGGTTCTTAAACACCTTTTCAAAAATGCTTCTTTCTTCTGATTTTTGTTGTAATCTGCTAATCTCTATGTTTAAATTGTTTGTTTAAGCTTTCTCCTCTATTCGAGTTATTTTGTTAAAAACCCTAATTTCGTCTCTTAAACTTCTTAGATCTGTACAAATCTGAGAAGGATCGAACTTATTTTTACTTGTTTTTATGGAAATCTCCTGATTTTCGAGTGGCTTGTCATCTTCCTAAACTAGGGTTTCTGAAAATCCTTTTCTTCGAATTGCTTTCCGGTTCTAAGTGCTTAATCCCCTGTGTCTATGTGTTTTGAATGATTTTATTGAGTTCTTCCTTGACCCTAACTAGCCTATGTCAAGAAACCATAATTTTTAAGGTTTTTCGTTTGGTTTCTATGTATTAGCATGACTTACTGATTCTCATGTTTCTTATGAGTTCTTGTGATTTCTTGTGACTGCCTTGCCTTGATATACTTCTACTGAGTTTCTCAGCCTAGAGTTATACCAATTCTATGTGTTTGTGTTCGTCTTGACTATTCTCATCAAGACTTGCATCTTTCTCACTGATTCAGTATCGTTTGATCTTCATGTTTTGCTAGAGTTGTGTGCCAATTCTTGACTATCCATGTCTTACTCTATTTATATGTTAAATATGCTGAATCCTTCCCATGATTTTGTCTTTGATTGATTCCGAATTCCTTATTACTTGGTGTGATTTGAACATTTTCCTTTGGACCCCCCGACTCATGCCTTTCCACTTAATTTGATTAGTTGTTGGCCTTAATTAATTTTCCCTTTCCTTGTCTGCATTGCTACTTAATTCTTACTGATTGTTTCCTTAGTTTGAAAACTTTCTGAACCTAGCCTTAATTATCTGTTCTATACTGATACTATTTTGAAATCTTTCCTTATTTGTTATACTCCAGCCGTGTATGATTTATTTCCTTACTCGTCACCTGCTCTTTACCATTTACACTGACTCCCTTAATTAAAGGGAGATTCGAACCAATTTTTTATACTAAGTTCTATAATTACTGAAGAATTGACTCTTGCCCTATTTTAACTAGTTTTAAAACTACTATATAAATGACTCTCTTCTACAGTTTAGACACAGACAAACAAAAAATTTGTTCAACTCTCTCTCACACAACTAAAACTCTCTATTCTCTCTTCTGTGCTACTTGCTACTATTCTAAGCTAGCCGACTGCAAGCCAAGGCTAACTACTGCACCTCTCATATTTCTGCTTTGTGTTTTGCTTTCTTCACTTCACTGGTATGTTCTAATTCAGATTTCAGTCCTCAAACCAACATGTTTCAATTACTGTTACAAGTCCTTGTGTTTCTGATATGCTTTTATTTACTATTGTGCTTTTCAAACATGTAATTAGGATCCTAAATTCCCTCTACATGTCAAGTTGTGCCTTACTTGTTAATGAAAAACATGTTTCTGTATACTTAGTACATGTTTCTTATGTGAATCCCCATGATTGGTTTGAGCATGATCTTAGTTGTTTGATGTTGATATGTTAATCTAACCCAATACCCTATTATCCCCTTAATCCTCTGAACCTGTAGGAGTTTCTGATTGTGTGCTTGTATATGTTCCTGCCTGCTACATGTTTGCCCTCACATGCTCCCTATTTGTCCCTCCAATCCTATTCCTTTGCTTGTGTTTGCTGGACTATTCCTAGTCCTTGGTGTGATGCAGACTTTGTTCTGAGATTGGTATGCATACTCTTTCAAATTATTTTCATCAATTAACTTTGTCATTAAGTCTCTTTTTTTAAAATTGTTTCTTACTTAAATCTTTTCAACACTATGACAAGCACTCTCAGTCTACTCTTAAATGTTCTTCCACTTTTTGTGTGAGCCTTGCCTTGGGACCCTTGAGCTCCCTCTGAAGTTGGACACATGAAAACTAGCCTTTCTACACTGCACTTACTCTGTCTTGGCTATGAAATCTAGGTGTGAGCACTGCCCAGGATCCCTTGAGGTCCTTAGGGAACTCTGACACATCCGGATATGAGAAAGTCTATGAAACAATCTTGGCATTTGAGGTGTTGGAGTTAGATTTATTATATAACTCAGAGAGGAAGTCTTAATCAAGACCTGGAAGGGCCTGTTTTCAGGTTCTCTATAGTGTAACTTTTCATTTTTCTTTTTTACTTATGTAATTCATTTCGGTGTTGGTCTGTAATAATTAGTTGTAAACAAGTATTGGGGCTGGCTAGTGAAAAAGGGGAGGGTAGTTATGTATGCTATCAACATCAATGGGAAGAAACCATGTATTAGGTTTATATTTCCTATATGTGCATTAAAATCCATGTGTAAGATCAACATATTCAAAACATGTCATGCAATAGATACCATGTTCTTAGGTTTACTGTTTTAGCATCTTAGTTGACATCACTTCACCACTTAGGAATCTTGATTTAGGCTAAATAACAACATTAACTTAAACTGTTGCTCCTGTACATCTTGAAATCATGTTGTAACTTTTTGGGCATTTAAAAATCATGCTTTAAGAATTCTGCAATCATTCTGCATTTTCATATGTGCACGTTAGATACCCTGTTTTAGGATCTCGTTCACACTCGCTCAGTTACACCTAGTTAAATTATTGATGCATGAAAAAGTACATAAAACAGCCTCATGTTTGATTATCATGTTTAAGTGAAACTGGTCACAATCCCTGCATGTCTTTGCAACATTTAGAATAGCATGCTTTAGGTAAAATAACTTCCAAACTGTTTCACTGATTCTGGTAACTGCTGCATATTATTTTACGCTTAGGCAAGTCTTAGTTAATCAACTTAAAATAAAACCAAAACCGTTTTTGTTTAACTGTCAGCATGTTAAAATCAGTAGGCAAGCCTGATTAGGACTTCCTATTTGAGTTATGTCATAAATCTGACTCTGTTGTTATCACCTAGATACCATGCTTAGGATCTGAATTTAGACCTTAATTGGGTATGAGTCATGCTATTTATGTGTACTGTGTGTAGAGGTATATCTGAGCCGTTCATTTGTCTTACATGCTCCCCCTTAATTGAAGTCCTACTTGTTTATTATATGTCGCTTTAGTATTTTACCTTTAAACTCGAGGGTCTGCCTAGAACCTCTTTTTATAGGATGGAAGTCCTAAATTTCTCCAGAACTGATAGGAAGAGACGGGTAACAACATGCAATATGGGTCGAGACCAACCCTCACTTTAATTACCTTCACGGGGCGGGAAAGGGTAGATATGGATATGATGACCGGTGCGTTAATACCACGTGTAGCCCCTCTTTGAGGAGTATCATACCGGGTATTGCATTGATGTGATCCATATTATAAACAAACCTAGGACACCCCCTTTACATTCCCAAATATGCTTAGATTGTAATTCTTTCCAAAATCTTGCTTTTCATTAACTGCTTTCCAAACATCTATGTACTTAAACTTAAATCCCCTACTATTTGAGCCATACTTGTTTATTTGCTACTTATACAAATTCACAAAAACTGTTTGGCCGGGAACCACACTAGTGGATCCTAAGGGGTGCCTAATACCTTCCCCTTAGAATAATTTCAAGCCCTTACCCTGTCTCTAATTACCAAACGTAGTTATAAACGAACCATATAGGTGCCCTAACGCACCTTAAATCGTTAGGTGGCGACTCTTCAAAAATGCAAACCCCTTTTTCCAAAAGGAAAGAGTTGTCCCAACCAAAATGTCATAAATCCGATTTCGTGAGAAAAAGGGGGCGCATCAGCATGGCGACTCTGTTGGGGATATTTAGGTTTTTACCATTTCATACCGTTTTTGTGAATTTGTACCCCTCCCTATGTGCAATTATTTTGTTTAATTTCTTTAAGTGTTTAATTTCTTCTTCAAAAGCAAAAATAACATATCTTTCTTGTTTTCTTCCTTTATAACTGGTTTAAATTATAAAAACTGCTGTATTTATCACTTTCTCAATGTGCAAATACATGTCAACATGCTTTTAATTATTGCATAATCATGCTCAAATATCATACTCCACTCGTGCCAAACAAATACTATAGCAACACTTGATGAGTGGTTGCACCCTTCCTATATCATTACCCCCTAAATTTGAAAAGGCTTATTTGCGCTAAAACTAGTCGATCAGCGGTGCAGTCGACAGTTCCGTGCCTTCCCCCTTGAGTTGTCCGCTCAAGGGTACCAGTCTAAAACCCCATAGAAACCTTACTCTATTTAAATTGCGTATGCATCATGGTCAAACCTAGTCGGGTCAGTTATGTTGTCCACATAATGATCCTTTAAGAAAGCCTTGTCCAAAAGTTCACTGGGTTTCCCTAAAACCCAACGGAGGCAACCGTGTTTTGTGCATTAATTTGGAGAACTAAATGTTGATGTGATGATCATAAATGTATAAGTAGTCGAGTCCGATGGGGATATGGTCTAATGCTTTTGTTTTGCAGAAAATGAGGCATGAGGTCCCCAGTTTCGGTATGGTTAGCACGCCCCCACTCTTGCTATACTGGTGGAAGAGTCTTCAATCGAATGACCAAATCAATAAGTGCAAAGGGAGGGCCTCCAAAGCTAGCAAAAAGTTTGAATATCTGGAATACAGTCTACTGGAATTGGAAAGAAAAGTGAGGAAGAGAGTCACCGACTGGCAGAACTCTGGGGGAAACAAAGGAGAACACCTAGCAAAGGCATTTTTACTGGTGAACCTATGCGAATTGGAGGATTTGATCAACGAGAGCATTCAACCTAAGGAAGGTCCTTCTGAGGCCAAATAGATTAGGTTTACTCACTTTCCAAATGTAATAAGGCCAAGTGCTAGTAGTGACTTATTATTATCTTAGTATCATTTTGGGATTCGTCTATTTTTATATTATGAAATGAAGCATTTATTGGCATTCGAAGTTCTCCAAATCTATTTGTCGCTAGGCCTACCTCGGGCACAAAGAGGTTTCCAAATTAGGACGCACTTATCATTCTCGCACTATGTGTTTAAATATTGCATTACTTTTTATAATCCTCACTGACTTAATTACCTTTTTTGTTTTATTTTCGTTTTTATTATTCCCCCTCCCCAAAGGTTAGTTCGTGCACTCTGGCATCACCATCTTATTTCACAAGATCCAGGGGCCCTCCACCCACTCCTCCTCTCAGTCCCATTAAAGGCAAGGGAAAATACAAGTATAAAATGGAAGATTTAAACAACATCAAGAAGGAGAACACAACTGAGCGGGTAGAGGCCAATGATGGCCAGGGTATTCAGGTTCCTAACGAGAATGTGTCACAACTTGAACAGAAACTATTGAAATTCTAGGAAGAGCTCGATCAAGTCCGAAATCTGGAAAACCTCTCATTTTCCCTCAACACCCCAGATATCAACTTCCCAATGCTCAAAACCCTACATCTCCTCAAAATATACCAAAATAGTAGAATTATCCCGGGCCTTATCATCACGCTGCTCCACCAAAGAACCAATGTAACACCTGCCATACCCCAAACAACACTCCACTACTCATCCCACAACCTCAGAACTCCATAAACGATCATTTCCATACCCACACAGCAGGCCACTATAACATTTCTATCTATGTGGAGACCATGCCACACTCCACCCAACCTATCTTAGGCACACTTGAGTCTGATGAAAAGGATCTGCTTATCAGGAACTTGGCTGAGGAACCTAAGAAATTGACGATCTGGATTCAGGGCATTGAGGGAAGTAAAGGAATTGAGGGGCTGAACTATGAGGACCTTTGCGTACAACCTGATGTCAAACTGTCTGAGGGGTACAAACCTCCTAAGTTCGAAATGTTTGATGGTATGGGTGATCCAAGGGTCCATCTGAGGACATATTGTGACAAGTTGGTTGGAGTAGGGAAGGATGAAAGGATCAACATGAAGCTGTTCGTGAGGAGTCTGAAAGGAGATGCATTATCTTGATACATCAGCCAAGATCCCAAGAAGTGGTCAAGCTAGGTAGGCATGGCATCTGACTTTATGGACAGATTCAAGTTTAATACAGAGAACGCACCAGGCATGTTCTATATCCAGAATATGAAGAAAAAGCCCACGGAGACATTTTGCGAGTAAGCTAGAAGCTGCTAAGGTCAGACCCGCCTTAGAAAAGGAGCAAATGAACAAGTTCTTTGTCCGTGCTCAAGACCCGTAGTACTATGAACGATTGATGATGATTAAGAACCACAAGTTCTTCGACATTATCAAATTAGGTGAAAGAATTGAAGAATGCATTAAAAGTGGTATGGTTACAAATTTCAAAGCTTTGTAAGCCACGAATAAGGCTTTACAGTCCGGTGGTGTGTCTAATAAAAGGGACGTAGGGGATGTGATGGTTGCACAAAGGACCAAGTCTCCCTTTAAATACTAAGCTTACCCAATACCTCCACTCACATACCAGTCAACCCCAAATTACCAAGCACCCTTATACCCAGCTCCGCCACCAACTTATCAGTCATCTCCACCTCCTACATATCAACCTACTTCACCTAGATACTCCTAACTCGCTCATGTCTACCAAACCTATAATGCTCAACCATCCCATTATCATCACCTCCTGTACGCCAAAATTTCCCTAAACCCCAACCTAATTTTGATCGCAGACCTCCAAAATAGTAGAAAGCTATCGCTAAACCCATCGACCAGCTATATAAGAAGCTCAAAGCTGTTGGTTATGTCACCTTCATCCCTACTACAGCCCCTGAGAATCCATCTCAATGGGTTAGCCCAAACAAGTCATGTGCATACCACTCTGGCATGAAAGGGCACAACATCGATGAATGTCGCTCCTTGAAAGACAAGATACAGTCTTTGATTGATAACAAGATCATTGTGGCAAAGGAACTCACTCCAAACGTCCGCAACAACCCTCTACTGGACCATAAAGGTGGAGGTATCCACATGATTGAAGTAGAAGATGACTGGGATCCCGAGGGATTAATCGAGTTGATCGCAGAAGGTGATGACCCAAAGAAACCAACAATTACTCTCAATCCAATAATAGTCTAGATCCAACCATTTGAGGACGCTGAGGTGAATATGTATATACCTCTTGAGTTTGAAGTAGCGCCATCCACAAAGGCACCAGCACCAATTGAGGTTGAATTCGTGTCTTTGGCAAATGCACTCATACCATTTGACGTTGCAGTCTTGCCACCCAAGGCACATGTTCCATTTAAAGTGAGGATAGCCACGCTGATCCCAGTGGTGATGCCAACCATGGCATTATTCAATACAAATGTTGTACCCTAGGACTAAACAGCCGAGGCGAGAAGGAAGGGCAAAGTCAAGATTGAAGAAACTGTCGTAGCACAGGGTATGACAAGAACTGGTAGAGTCTATACTCTGGAACATCTAGCTGAATCAAGCAAGCAGGCCTCCAATCAACCACCCCTCATTGAGACAGGTCCGAACGACCTTTGGAGGAAAATACAGGCCATGGAATATTCAGTCATCGACCAGTTAAACAAGACGCCAACACAAATATCCATTCTCTCCTTGCTGCAAATTTCTGAGACGCACAAGAATGTTTTTTAAAGGTGCTAAATGAAGCGTACATACCAAGTAACATCACTAGCGGGGAAGTGGCTAATATGGTAGGACAAGTGCTGGAAAGCTATAAGATCACCTATTATGAGGATAAGCTACAACCTGAAGGGCTGGGCCACAACAAAGCACTACACATCACCGTGCAATGCGAAGACTATTTCATCACCAGAATCATGATCGATGGAGTCTTAACATTTGTCCGCTGGTAACACTCAAGAAGTTGGGTAAAGGGCTGTATGAGATAAAGGATAGAGAAATTAATGTGAAAGCCTTTGATGGTTCTCAGAGGTCCACCATTGGTGAGATAAGCATATGCCTACAGATGAGACCAACCTGGTTCGAGGTCGATTTCCAGGTGACAGATGTACCAGCGTCTTAAACTTGTTGTTGGGACGGCCATAGATTCATGTTGCTGGGGCCGTAGCATCAACGTTGCATCAGGAAGTAAAGTTCGAATGGAATCGCCATGAATTGATCATTCACGGCAACGGTAGCAACCCTATATACAGTTGCCGGACCATTCCGGCGATCGAGGGAAGAAGAAAGCTGGGTGGGGAAACTCACCACCATATTGAGCGGGTCAATGCTATCGACAAAGAAAAATGGTGGGATAGCAAAATCGAGAGTATACTAAGTTAGAATGGGTACGAACCTGGGAAAGGGCTCGGCAAGAAACTCCAAGGAATCTCTAAACCCATAAAACTCAAGAAACATGGTACTACCTTCGGTTTGGGATATGAATACACCTGGGAAAAATTCAATAGCTGGTCGCCACCATGGCGTGGTCCTTACTACCCACTAGAGTAGCCAATACCACATCTGGAGCAGACCTTCCAACATGCCGATATTATTTATGGGTCAGATAAAGAAAAAGCACTTGCAACAGTGAAGAACTTGTTTTTAAAGGATAGTGATATGGACTGTTGCGTTATTCTCTAAGAGGAGGGAGAGGAAGGCCCTTCCATACAGGCTATGAGCAGAGGGGCACATCTCAAAAATAGGACCATCAGGACAACCAAAGCCCGACGAGCCTCGGGGTAGCAAGGCTAAAACAAGCACTATTCACTATTTTTACTACATGATTTTCTTTTCGCATTTTTCAAATTCCCGCAATAAGATCTTTGATGTCCAAAATAGTTACTCAATTTATCAAAAGCATTTTTAATTTTTCTTATGAATTAATATTTATTGCTTTCTCTCCTTGCTTTACCAATATAGCATTACATTACTTGTCTTGATGTCACAACCCTAAACCCAAACCCGGTCGTGATGGCGCCTCTCATGAAGACAAGGCCAGCCAACTAGACCAATTCACTTGTTAAAGTTGTTAAACAATATAAAAGTAGTCTAAAACATGATTTAATGATAATAAGTAGCGGAAATACAACCTGACACAGCCCTAACCGGGGTGTCACAAGTCACGAGCATCTAACAATACTGAATCCTCAAATATAACTACAGAGTTTTAAATACTGAACTAAGAACATAAAGGAAATAGATAGGGAGGAGCTCCAGGCTGCGAATGACAAAAGATACCTAAAGACTCCTCGAAGATTCGCCTGAAGCTAGAATGAATCAACACCGGGAGCGGGACTAGCTACGCCTGAATCTGCACACGGAATGCAGGGAGTGAGTACTCAAACTCAGTGAGCAACAAATGTAAATAACTACTGAAAGTAAGAAAACACGTAAGGCACACAAAATTCTATAATGAAGCAATAAATTCATTTAAAAATAGTAAAATAGTGAAAAGTCAAGAAAATCCTCTTTCAACAAGTAAACAAGTAATTAACAGGTAGTTAAGGTAAAGTAAACAAATAGAAGTTCGCCCCTCGGGCACAGTATCAACAAATCTGCCCCTCGGGAAACATCTTAGAACAATGCCCGCCCCTCGGGCTCAATCTCAGAACAATACTAGCCCCTAGGGCTCAATCTCACATCACAATGGGTACCCGCACTCACTGAGGGTGTGTAAGCGCAATAACAAGCCATCTTGTGGCATTAAACCTAGGCGCTCGGCCTCATATCAATCAAGCCACATCTTGCTGTATATATCTCAGGCCCTCGGCCTCAAATCAGTATCAGTATTTCCTCACAACTAGGCCCTCGGCCTTACTCAGTCAAAAATACTCACAAGCCCCTCAGGCAATAGTAAAACAGTGTTTCTCTGCCCAAACATCATTTAAAATATCATTTAAGTCTTAAAACTGAGTAAACATGGCTGAGTATGAAAACTAGTGGAAAAATAACATGACTGAGTTCAAGTATAAAGTCAAAACAATGAGGAAATATCAATAAATGCCCCGAAGGGTTCAGATAGTTGGCACTAGTCCCAAATATGGCATTCAGCCCAAATAATAAGGATAGCAAATAGTTTTCATTCAAATACGCGATAAAATCATCAATCGGGACGAACCAAGTCACAATCCCCAATAGTGCACGACTCCACGCTCGTCATCAAGCGTTTGCCTTACCTCAATATAGCACTACGATGTGCAAATCCGGGGTTTCAAATCCTCAGAGCATCATTTACAGTCATTACTCACCTCGAACCGACTAAATCTCTAGCTCGCAATGCCTTTGCCCCTCGAATCGGCCTCCACGTGCGTCGAATCTATCCAAAATCAGAATGAGTATGTCAACATATGCTAAGGTAACAAAGCCCAAGCAAAAACAATCAACAAAGTCACAAATCTCGAAATTACCAAAACCCGACCCCCGGGCCCATGTCTCGAAAATCAGAAATTTTTACATCAATAGATTTCTCATCTCCCCACGAGTCTATGCATATCAAGAATACCAAAATCGGAGTTCAAATGGCCCCTCAAATCCTCAATTTAAGGCCTCTTAAACTCAAGCCCTAATCCCCCATTTTTAGCCCTTTAATTCCTTTAATTACAACCTTAATCCGTGAAATACTACCATAGAAATCTGTTTTAGGTCCAAAATTCTTACCTTAATGAAGTCCCTTGAAATCCCTCTTCCAAATCGTCCAAAAGCTCTCAAGCGGAAGTCAAAAATGGTGAAATAACCCAAAAATTCGCGAAGGACTCTTTTAATTCATCTGCCCAGTTGTCCCGCATCTACAACAACTTTTGCCGCTTCTGTGATACCACATATGCGGTCTATCCACCTTCTACAGAAATCACTCAAAGGCCAATTCCGCATCTGCGGTCCACTCTCCGCATCTGCGACTACGCATGTGCAGTCCAACTACCGCATTTGCGGTTCCAGACTTTCCTCTCGAATCCGCTTCTGCGGCTCTCCTTCCGCACCTACGGCACCGTACCTGCGGTCCCCAAATTACAGGTGCAAAAACACCAGAAGCCGAAATCATCCCGAGGCCCCCGGGACCTCAACCAAAAGCACAAAAATAACCCAATACCTTATTCAAACTTGTTCCAATCATCAAAACGCCTCAAACAACATCAAATCTACCAAATCACATCGGATTCAAGCCTGAGTTTCTAAAATCTTCCGAACTACGCTTTTGATAAAAAATTCAACCAAACCAAGTCTGAGTGACCTAAACTTTTACACACACACATCCTAAATGGCACAACGAAGCTACTGCAACTCTCAGAATTCCATTCCGACCCCTATATCAAAATCTCGCCCCTTAACCGGAAATCGCCAAAATATCAACTTCGCCAATTCAAGCCTAATTCTACTCCGAACCTCCAAAACCCATTCCGATCACACTCCTAAGTCATGAATCACCTCCCGAAGCTAACCGAACCATCAGAACTCACATCCGAGTCCTCTAACACATAAGTCAACATCCGGTTGACTTTTCCAACTCAAACTCCCTTAAAAGAGACTAAATGTCTTAAACCTTACCAAGATCATTCCGAATTCGATCCGACCAACGCGATACCATAAAACATGGATAACGAAGCATAAAGAAGCAGAAATGAGGGAAACAGAGCGGTAACTCATGAGACGACTGGCTGGTTCGTCTTATCCTCCCCAACTTAAACAAACGTTCGTCCTCGAACGAGTCAAGAAACATACCTGAAACCTCAAACAGGTGAGAATATCTGCTCCGTATCTCCCGCTCGGTCTCCCAGGTAGCCTCCTCCACGGGCCGACCTCTCCGCTGCACTTTCACTGAAGCTATATCCTTTGACTTCAACTTTCAAACCTGATGACCCAAAATAGCTATTGGCTCCACATCGTAAGTCAAATCATCATCCAACTGAACCGTGCTGAAATCCAAAACATGAGACGGATCCCCAATATACTTCTGGAGCATAGAAACATGAAATATAGGATGCACACTCAACAAGCTAGGTGGCAAAGCAAGCTCATAAGCCACCTCCCCAATCATTCGGAGCACCTCAAAAGGACCAATGAACCGCGGACTCAATTTCCCTTTCTTTCCAAATCTCATAACACCCTTCATGGGAGAAACCTTCAATAGAACCTTCTCGCCAACCATGTAGGACACATATCGAACCTTCCTATCGGCATAACTTTTTTGCCTCGGCTGCATTGTACGCAGCCTCTCCCGAATCACCTTCACCTTCTCCAAAGCATCCTGCACCAAATCAGTCCCCAATAGCCTAGCCTCACCCGGCTCAAACTAACCAACTGGAGATCTACACCGCCTCCCATACAAAACCTCATATGGAGCCATCTGAATACTCGACTGGTAGCTGTTGTTATAAGCAAACTCTGCAAGCGGTAGAAACTCATCCCATGACCCTCCGAAATCAATGACACAAGCATGAAACATGTCCTCCAATATCTGAATAGTACACTCAGACTACCCGTTCATCTGAGGATGGAAAGTTGTGCTCAACTCCACCTGAGTACCCAACTCTCTCTGCACGACCCTCTAAAACTGCAAAGTAAACTGAGTACCCCTATCTGAAATGATGGAAACTAGGACACCATGCAAACAAACAATCTCTCGGATATAGATCCCTGCCAACCGCTCAGAAGGATAGGTAGTACACACAGGAATGAAGTGCGCGGACTTGGTCAGCCAATCCACAATCACCCAAATAGCATCAAACTTCGTCAAAGTCCGTGGAAGTCCAACAACAAAGTCCATAGTGATCCTCTCCCACTTCCACTCAGAAATATCCATCTGCTATAGCAAACTACCCGGTCTCTGATGCTCATATTTCGCCTGCTGACAATTGAGACACCGAGCTACAATTCCCACAATATCTTTCTTCATTCTTCTCCACCAATAGTGCTGCCTCAAATCTTGATACATTTTTACGGTACCCGGATGGATGGAATACCGCGAACTATGGGTCTTCTCTAGAATCAACTCCCGAAGCCCATCTACATTAGGCACACATAGCCGGCCCTGCATCCTCAATACCCATCATCACCAATAGTCATATCTCTGGCATCATCGTGCTGAACTCTGTCCTTGAGGACAAGCAAATAAGGATCATCATACTGGCGCTCTCTAATGCGATCAAACAATGAAGACTGAGAAATCACACAAGCATAAGACCCGACTAGGCTCCGAAATATCCAACCTCACAAACCGACTGGCCAAGGCCTGAACATCAACTGCAGAAGGTATCTCCCCAATAGGAATATATGCCAAACTGCCCATACTCACTACCTTTCGGCTCAAAGCATCGGCCACCACATTGGCCTTTCTCGGATGGTACAATATAGTGATATCATAATCTTTAAGCAACTCCAACCATCTCCGCTGCCTCAAATTAAGATCTTTTTGATTAAACAAATGCTGGAAACTGCGATGATCAGTGAACACCTCACAAGATATGCCATACAAGTAATACATCCAAATCTTCAATGCATGAACTATGGCAGCCAACTCCAAATCATGGACGAGGTAGTTCTTCTCATGGGGCTTCAACTGACGAGAAGCATAAGCAATAACTCTACCCTCCTGCATCAACACACAACCAATCCCAACTCTCAAAGCATCATAATACATGGTATATGAACCTGAAGTTGGTGGAAAAACTAACACTGGAGTTGTGGTCAAAACTATCTTGAGGTTCTAAAAGATCTCCTCACACTCATCCGACCATACAAATGAAGTACCCTTCTGAGTCAACTTGGTCAAGGGCGATGCGATAGATGAGAATCCCTGAACAAACCGACAATTATAGACTGCCAAACCAAGAAATCTGTGAATCTCTGTGGCTGAGGACGGTCTGGGCCAACTCTGAACCGCCTCTATCTTCTTTGGATCAACCTGAATACCCTCGCTAGACACCACGTGCATCATGAAAGCCACTGAACTAAGCCAAAACTCACACTTGGAGAACTTTGCATAAAGCTTCTCCTCCCTCAATCTCTGCAACAAAACTCTCAAATGTTGCGTGTGCTCCTCCTAACTACGCGAATACACTAGAACATCATCAATGAAGACTATGACAAACGAATCGAGATAATGCTGGAACACGTTGTTCATCAAATGCATGAACGCTACTAGGACATTGTTTAGCCCTAAAGACATCACCAAGAACTCATAATGACCATATTGGGTCTTGAAAGCCGTCTTAAGAATATTTGAATCCTTGATCTTTAATTGGTGATAACCCGAATGGAGATCAATCTTGGAGAACACCCTCGCTCCCTGAAGCTGGTCGAATAGATCATCAATGCGAGGCAAAGGATACTTTTTCTTAATTGTTACCTTGTTCAATTGCCTATAATCAATGCACATTCTCATTGTGCCATCCTTCTTCTTCACAAGCAGAACCTGCGCACCCCAAGATGACATACTAGGCTGAGTGAACCCCTTATCTAGGAGTTCCTGAAGCTGCTCCTTTAACTCTTTTAACTCCATTGGTGCCATACGATACGTTGGAATAGAAATGGGCTGAGTGCCCGGCACTAGGTCAATACCAAAATCAATATCCTTGTCCGGTGGCATGCTCGGCAGGTCTGCAGGAAACATATCGGGCAAATCCCTCACAATTGAAACAAAATCAATAATGGGAGTTTCAGCTCTAGCGTCCCTCACAAATTCTAGATACGAGAGACAACCCTTCCCAACCATACGCTAGGCTTTCAAGAATGAGATCACTCTACTAGGAACATAATCAGTCACACCTCGCCACTCGATCCGTGGCACACCCGGTATAGCCAATGTAACTGTCTTAGCATGATAGTCCAGAATAGCACAACATGGAGATAACCAATCCATGCCCAAAATGACATCAAAATCTACCATGCTCAATAGTAATAGATCCACTCGGGTCTCCAAACCCCCAATAGTCACCACACACGACTGGTACACACGGTCTACGACAATAGTATTGCCCACCGGGGTAGATACATGAACAGGTAAAGCAAGAAACTCACGAGGCGTACCCAAATAACGAGCAAAGTATGATGACACATAAGAATAGGTGGAACTGGGATCAAATAATACAGAGGCATCTCTATGATAGACTGAAACAATATTTGTAATGACAACATCTAAAGCAATAGCATCGGGTCTACTTGGGAGTGCATAGAAATGGGCCTAACCGCCCCCTGACCGACCTCCCCATCTGGGGCGACCCCTAACTGACTGAACCCCACCCTTAGCTGGCTGAGCGGGTGGTGGTGAAGAAACTGGCACTGAAGCCGATGACTGACCCCTCTGCTGGGATGAACTAGCAATACAACGAGGACACTGCCTCCACATGTAACCCATCTCGCAAACTCATAACAACTCCTAGGTGTTGAAGAAGGGGACTGAAGTGAACCCTTCACACCAGAGTGACTAACATATGCACTCGGCAAAGAAGAGCCCTGAGCTGATGGAGAACGAGATGAACTCTAGCTGGAAGGCGCTGAGTGATGACTGGCCCTGCTGAGATCCATGAACCATGACCCGAAGATGGCCCACGATAACATGTGTGAGCTGACTAAGCAAGCTTAAATGAATGGCCTCTACTGTGCTGAAACTGGCCCCTTGAAGGAGCACCATTATAGCTTCCAGATCCTCGAGGCCTCTTGGCCTCTCTCTCCTCTCGCTCCTGACGAAAAACCGACTCAATCTCATGAGCGATATCAACCACCTCCTCAAACGTAGTACCAGATACCCTCTCCCCGGTCATAAGAATACGGAGCTGATAAGTAAGACCATCAACAAACCTCCTGATCCTCTCTCGATCTATCGAAACCAACCAGATGGCATGACGAGCCAACTCAGAAAACCTCAACTCATAATGTGACACAGTCATCTCCCCCTGATGCAACCACTCAAACTTCCTACGCAGCTCCTCTCTGCGAGATTGCGGCACATACTTCTCTAGAAAGAGAACAGAGAACTACTATCAGGTAAGGGGTGCTGCATTAACAGGCCTACGCCTCTTAAAATCCTCCCACCATGTGAAAGTAGCTCCTGAAAACTAATAGGTGGTAAAAGCGACCCCGCTGGTCTCCAGAATACCTTCAGTACGAATCATCCTCTGACACTTATCCAAAAAGCCCTGGGCATCCTCGCCCTCTGTGTCACTGAAGGTTGGAGGCTACAATCTACCAAATCTTTCCAACCTACGTTGCTCATCCTCCAGCATGACAGGAACCAGATAGTCCTGAGCAGCTACAACCGGCTGGGCTGGATGTGCCCCCGGCGTTTGAAGTCCCTGCACGACCTACTCAGGTGTGCGAGCAGCGGGAGTCTGATTACCTCCCTCGGCCTAAGAAGTAGTTGCGGCTATAGTGGCTGAAACCGCCTGAGACAAGCTAGTGCAAACTGATAAGATCTGTGCCAAGGCCTCTTGAAGACCCAAAATCATACTGGGCACAACTGGTGCCTGAGCTGGTACTGCTGGAGCATCCATAACTGGGACCTGGTCCTGAACTGAGGTAGCTAGTGGATCTACAAGTGCTGCCCTCGCTGCCCTACCCTTACCTTGACAACAGCCGTGTCCTCGACCTCTGGTGGCCACAGCTGGTGGTACAAGTGGTCGTACACCCTGTCCGGTAGCGCGTGTCCTCACTATCTGTGAGAGAATAGAATAACAGAAGATTAGTACTCGGCTCAACCAGTTCGCATGACAAGAATTTCAAGAATATGAAGTTTTTCCTAAAGGTTCTGCAGCCTCTCGAGGATAAATACAGACGTTTTCGTACCGATCTGCGAGACTATACTAAACCTGCTCATGACTCGTGAGACCTATGCAACCTAGGCTCTAATACCAACTTGTCAAGACCCTAAACCCGAACCCGGTCATGATGGCACCTCTTGTGAAGACAAAGCCAGCCAACTAGACCCAATTCACTTGTTAAAGCCATTAAACAATATAAAAGCAGTTTAAAACATGATTTAATGATAATAAGTAGCGAAAATACAACCTGACACAGCCCTAATCGGGATGTCACAAGTCACGAGAATCTAACAATACGGAATCCTTAAATGTAACTACAGAGTTTTAAATACTGAACTAAGAATATAAAGGAAATAGATAGGGAGGATCTCTAGGCTGCGAATGCCAACAGCTACCTAAAGACTCCTCGAAGATCCGCCTAAAGCTGGAATGAATCAGCACTCGGGAACGGGACCAGCTATACCTGAATCTGCACATGGGTACAGGGAGTAAAGTGAGTAATCCAACTCAGTGAGTAACAAATGTAAATAACGACTAAAAGTAAGAAAACACGTAAGGCACACGACATTCTATAATGAAGCAGTAAAATCATTTAAAAGTAGTAAAACAGTGAAAAGTCAAGAAAATCCTCTTTCAACAAGTAAACAAGTAATTAACAGGTAGTTAAGGTAAAGTAAACAAATAGCAGTTCGCCCCTCAGGCATAGTATCAACAAATCCGCCCCTCGGGCAACATCTCAGAACAATACTAGCCCCTCGGGCTCAATCTCACATCACAATGGGTACCCGCACTCACTGAGGGTGTGTAAGCGCAATAACAAGCCATCTCGTGGCATCAAACCTAGGCCCTCGGCCTCATATCAATCAAGCCACCTTGTGGCGTATATATCTCAGGCCCTCGACCTCAAATCAGTATTAGTGTTTCCTCACAACTAGGCCCTCGGCCTTACTTAGTCAAAAATACTCACAAGCCCCTCAAGCAATAGTAAAACAGTGTTTCTTAGCCTAAATATCATTTAAGTTTTAAAACTAAGTAAACATGGCTGAGTATGAAAAACAATGGGTAAATAACATGACTGAGTCCAAGTATAAAGTCCAAACAGTGAGGAAATATCAATAAAAAGCCCTGAAGGGTTCCGATAGTTGGCACTAGGCCTAAATATGGCATTCAACCCAAGTAATGAGGATAGCAAATAGTTTTCATTCAAATATGCGGTAAAATCATCAATCGGGACGGACAAGTTACAATCCCCAATAGTGCATGACCCTACGCTCGTCATCAAGCGTGTGCCTCACCTCAAGCGGTAACTCATGAGACGACTGGCCTAGTCGTCACACTTGATGAACCAATGACTGTGACATGCAATGAGACAACGCAACAAACGGACATGGATTCAGAGGAAGATGACATACCTGACGAGATTGTCAAAGAAGTTGAGAACTTTGAGAACAGACCTAAGTCCAACCGGGACGAGACCGAAATTGTCAACCTGGGAGATGCAGAAAATGTCAAGAAAATGTGAATCAACATTTACCTATCGCCATCAGAGAAGAAAGAATACACAGAATTTCTAAAGGAGTATGAGGACATATTCGCCTGGCCGTATGATGACATGACTAGTCTGAGTACGTCTATTGTGGCTCACAAACTACCAATCGATCCAATGTGTCCACCGGTAAAGCAAAAGCTCTTAAAGTTCAAGCCCGATATGAGTTTGAAAATCAAGGAAGAAGTCACCATTGTGCCTATGCCAAAAAAGGATGGGAAGGTCAGAGTCTGTGTCGATTACCGGGATCTCAATCGGGCTAGTCCGAAAGACGACTTCCCTTTGCCAAATATACACATCCTAAATGACAATTGCGCATAGCATGAACTACAGTCATTCATAGATTGCTTCGCTAGTTATCATCAGATCTAGATGGATGAGGAAGATGCTGAGAAAACGACTTTCATTACATCGTGGGGAGTGTATTGTTACAAGATGATGCCATTCAGCCTGAAGAATGCATGGGCCACCTACATGAGGGCCATGACTACCATTTTCCATGATATGATACACAAGGAGATAGAGGTATATGTGGATGATGTTATTATTAAATCCAAGAAGGCCAATGACCACATAGAAGATCTGAGGAAGTTCTTCAATAGACTGCAGAGATACAACATGAAACTAAACCCCGCAAAGTGCGCATTTGGGGTTCCTGCTGAGAAATTGCTTGGGTTTATTATGAGCCGCCGAGGAATAGAACTGGATCCATCGAATGTCAAAGTCATTCAAGAACCACCATCGCCAAGGAACAAGAAGGATGTGATGAGTTTCTTGGGAAGACTTAACTACATCAGCCGATTCATAGCACAGTCTACAGTTATTTGTGAGCCAATCTTTAAGATGTTAAAGAGGGACGCCACCACCAAATGGACCGATGACTGCCAAAAGGCCTTCGACAAAATCAAGGAGTACGTGTCAACACCACCAGTCTTAGTCCCGCTCGAGCCAGGTAGACCCTTATTACTCTACTTTGCAGTGTTAGATGGTGCTTTCAGCTGCGTTATGGGGCATCATGATGAAGCAGGGAGGAAGGAACAAGCCATTTATTATCTCAGTAAGAAGTTCACCCCATACGAGGACCGATATTCTCTATTGGAACGCACCTGTTGCGCTTTGACTTGGGTAGCTCAGAAGTTGAGACATTACTTCTACGTCTATACTACAAATCTCATATCAAGAATGGATCCCTTGAAGTACATCTTTCAAAAGCTCATGCCCACCGGCAAGCTAGCCACATGTTGAGTGAGTTCGATATTGTTTACGTAACTCAGAAAGCGGTCAAGGGACTGGCACTGGCAGACCACCTTGCTGAAAACCCCGTTGATGGAGGATACGAACCCTTGAAAATGTATTTTTCTAATGAAGAGGTATCATTCATAGGATAATACATTGCGGAATCCTATGACGGTTGGAGAATGTTCTTTGATGGAGCAGCAAACTTCAAAGGAGTTGGCATAGGAGCAGTCCTAATATCAGAAACCGGTCAGCATTATCCGGTGTCTGTCAAACTCAGGTTCCCCTACACCAACAATATGGCCGAGTATGAAGCCTGCATCTTAGGACACAAAATGGCCATTGACATAAACATTCAAGAGTTGCTAGTGATTAGAGATTCAGACTTGCTTATACATCAGTTACGAGGAGAATGGACAATCAAGAACTCCAACATACTCTTGTATCTGCATCACGTACAGGAATTGAGAAAGAGGTTCATGAAGACGGAATTCCAGCATGTTCCCAGAATCCAGAATGAGTTCGTTGATGCATTAGCTACCCTATCATCTATGATACAACATCCCAACAAGAATTTTATTGATCCCATTCCGGTGAAAATCCATAATAAGCCAGCTTACTGTTCCTATGTTGAAGAGGAAGCAGACGGAAAGCCTTGTTTTCATTATATCAAGGAATATTTGGCAAAAGGAGAGTACCCGGAGCTTGCTAATCCTACTCAGAAATGCACGCTACGGAGATTATCCGACAATGTCTTTCACAGCGGAGGAATACTGTATAGAAGGACTCCCGATTTAGGATTATTAAGATGTGTCGATGCAAAGGAAGTATCCAGGCTACTAGAGGAAATTCATGTTGGGACCTGCGGTCTGCATATAAATGGTTTTGTCTTAGCAAAGAAGATACTTCGGGCTGGTTACTTTTGAATGACTATGGAAATGGACTGCATCCAGTATGTACGAAAATGCCACCGCTGTCAGATACATGCAAACATGATAAAGGTACCTCCAAGCGAGCTTAACACAACAAGCTCACCGTGGCCATTCGCCGCCTAGAGAATGGACGTTATTGGACCAATCAAGCATGTTGCTTCTAACGGACATATGTTTATCCTGGTAGCCATCAACTATTTCACCAAATGGGTCGAAGCAGCATCTTACAAAGCAGTGACTAAGAAAGTCGTGGCAGACTTTGTCCGCGATTGTATGTCAATTCAGAATCCCAGAGTCAATCATTACTGATAATGGCTCCAACCTCAACAGCGACTTGATGAAAGCTATGTACGAAACTTTCAATATTAGACACAAGAATTCCACAGCCTACAGGACTCAGATGAATGGAGCTGTAGAAGCTGCCAACAAGAATATCAAGAAGATATTGAGGAAAATGATAAAGAATCACAGACAGTGGCACGAGAAGTTATCATTTGCTCTTCTGGGGTATCGTACTACAGTCCGCACATCCACCGGGGCAACCCCCTATATGCTGGTTTACGGTACAGAGGTTGTCATTCCCGTTAAGGTAGAAATTTCTTCCCTAAGGATCATACAAGAAGCTGAGCTCGACGACGCAAAGTGGGTAAAAAGTCGTTATGAGCAACTAGCCCTCATAGATGGAAAGAGAATGAATGCAGTCTGCCATGATCAACTCTACCAGAACAGAATGTCCAGAGCCTTCTACAAAAGAGTCAAGCCACGATAGTTCACACCGGGGCAGCTGGTATTAAAGAAAAAAATTTCGTATCAAGATGAAGCCAAAGGGAAGTTCTCTCCTAACTGGCAGGGTCCATACATGGTTCACCGGGTTTTGAGAGGAGGATCCCTCATACTTGTAGAAATGGATGGAGAAGTCTGGCCAAAGCCGATCAATTCAGATGCAGTCAAGTGTTACTAAGTAATCTTTATGCTTTTCTTATATAATGTAAATTGAACTACGCCTGACCTGATTCCCATTTAAGAGGGGATACGTAGGCAGCCCAATGGGTTCAATCACAAGTCAATAGAATTTCATTTCCCCCCACAATTGGAAACTGAGACAGAATTTTAAGGAGGACCCTCAAAATTCCGAAGTAATTTTAGCCAATTGCCGCACGAGCAATAGTCAGAAACGTCAACCCATCAAACTGGGGAAGAATTTTGAGGAGGACCCTTAAAATTCCTTAGCAGGAGAGGTATCACCAGATCAAAGTCGAACGAGTCAAGTGAAGCCAACGGGGATACGAACTAACCTCGCCCTTACAAAACTCATGATTTTTCTTTGGATGCAGGCACTAGGATTGCGAAATCATTAAACATACTGTACGCCCATGGGACACACATTGTTCAAGAATACGATTCTCAGAATCGTTGCACTTGCCAACATTTGCTATCAGCATACACCAGTGATGTTTCGTATGTCACAATGCTCCCAGTAATCACAACGCCGCAATCTTCTATCACTTAGGAAAACTCTACTATCAGTTGTTATCTTATTTCTTGCATAAGGCTACCATTCTACCTTCTAAGACTAATCGTTGTCTCCATCTGCATGTGCATTGCATAAGGCTACTATTCTGCCTTCCAATCTGCATAAGGCTACCATTCTGCCTTCCGAGGTTAAGCTCTACCTCCATCTGCATTCGTATTGTATAAGGCTAATATTTTTCCTTCCAATCTGCATAAGGCTACCATTCTGCCTTCCGAGGTTAAGCTCTACCTCCATCTGCATTCGCATTGCATAAGGCTACTATTCTGCCTTCTAATCTGCATAAGGCTACCATTCTGCCTTCCGAGACTAAACGCTATCTCCATCTACATCCACATTGCATAAGGCTACCATTTCGCCTTCCGAGACTAAACGATGTCTCTATCTGCATTCTTGCATAAGGCTACTATTCTGCCTTCCGAGGTTAAGCTCTACCTTAATCCGCATTCGCATCTTTGCATAAGGATACCATTCTGCCTTTCGAGGCTAAGCTCTGCCTCCAATTCTAAACTAAGCTCTATCCCAAGCACTATTTATCTTGCTTCTCTTACGGGCTAAGCTCTGCCCTTCAATTCGTAAGACTGAGCTTTATCTTGTCTACATTATACTGTTGCATCCTTCATGGGCTAAAATATCGCCAACTCATCCAAAGGCGACATCGTTCGGAGGCACCATCTTCATAGCCCGAGAACACCATATTATGCCCTGAGGATTTCTTTCAATCCTATGCATATCATTATTCAAAGGCGTCATGGTTCGGAGGCACCATCCTCATAGCCCGAGAACATCATTTCATGGCCTGCAAATCCTGCATAAAAAAACCCATGGCCCAGAACATCATGGTTTGAGGACGACATTCCTAACCGTCCAAAGACAACATTCATGGTCCGACGAGAATTTGCATCATGTTTAAATTTATGCAAAGTATACACTTGTATTGCTTCTATTTGTAGGTAAGACGGCGAGCAACGACTATTCCGGCAGGAATGATCCCGCTCCAGTTCCCTCAAGCCATATCAAACCTAACCATTCCTGTAAACCGTTCACTTACCCAGCCCTAGATGTTGCGTCCGTTCTTGAAATGGCTTCATCGGTATACTCTGCTGATGGATCCGGAAATACATACGACCTGATTCCAGTGAAACCAGGAATATGTAGGCATCTCAGAAGCCAGGGTGCGGCCAAACCTCTTCAAGCCGTTTTGCTCGGTCAAAATTGGTCATCACATCTTTACCCGACAACTCTTTTATCCTTCTCAGGTAAAGAGGTGCAGCTATTGATACCCAATTTTTCCTCAAACTATTTTTAAATTTGCATATATGCCTTCAAAATCACTTTTTATAATAATTAGCATTTTTCCATATTTTCCATATTATTATCAATTTATTTTCTAATTTATTCAGTACTTTATATCTAATAATTATTCATAAATTACATTACAAATAATTTCAAAGTATTTCTTAGCTCAATATATGATTCTTTATCCTATTAGGATTTAATTATTTCACAATTAACCAACTTGGCATTGTTTGGCTATAATTACAACAATTTTGCAGTTATAGCCTAATTGTACACTTTATGCTATTTTAAATTTCATAATCGGTCATTTTATATTTTTAATACTAGTTAATTACCTTAATTTCATCCATTTAACTTTAATTTCATTTTATCCAATTATTAGCTATTTTTATTAATTATTTATCTAATTTTAATTGGGTATTTAACAAATAGCCAATTCCATTTTCAATTCTAGCCTAATTGAATCAGATCCCAATCCAATTAAATAACCCACCAGACCCCAGGCCCAATCCGTTAAAGTCACCCGACCCGATACCCTATCCTACCCGGCCCAATCCCCGTTCCATTTGAGTCATTGATTATTTGAATCAATGGTCCAAATCCCTCTCTCATTTCCCCATTCTCTTTCTCTCTTAACCAGTCTCTCTATCTCCCTCTCTTTATCTCTAGTTCTCTCTAGAACTTTCTCCTCTCCCCTCCTCTCCGATGGACCTTGTCCACCTTCTCCGACCACCTCCCTCGCCGGAAACCATGGCCTCTCATCATCTCCTGGCCTCTGCTTCACCCCATGCCGGTTTGACACTACCCTAAGATCCTTAGGTGAATTTGGAGCGGTTCAACTCCTACCCATGGTTCTTCATGCCATCCTTGACCGGTAGGTTCATCAATTGAGATCGAAGAGTTTTCCTTCTGTTCGTGTTCAGTGGAGAGGTCAGCTTGTTGAGGCAGCGACCTGGGAGTCTGAGTCCAATATGTGAAGCCGATATCCCCATCTGTTCTCTGACTCAAGTATTTCTTTTCTATGTCCGTTAGAGGATGAACGGTTGTTTTAGAGGTGGAGAATGTGATGACCTTTCATCACTCATTTTAAAAGTAAATTCTGTGTTCTGAGGCCTTAAAAACCTCTTTTTGTCTGACATCGATTTGCGTGCGTAATCCGGGCGCGTTTTCAAAAAACTTTTATGTGAAAACTAAGTGAAATAAGGAAATTGGCTTTTAAAAATTAAATAAAGTTGACTTTGGCCAACATTCTAGGTAAACGAACCCGGACCGGTGATCCGACGGTCTCGTAGGGTCCGTAGTAATATTTGGGACTTGGGCGTATGCCCAGAATCGAATTCCGAGGTCCCAAGCCCGAGAACTGAATTTTTAAAGAAAATTATTTTCTGGAAAATATAAGAGGTTTTGGAAATGAAAAGATGTTTGAAATTGATGGTATCTGGCCCGTATTTTGGTTTCGGAGCCCGCTACAAGTTTGAAATAATAATTAAGTTGAATCGGTGAAGTTTGATAAAATCGGCGTTCGTTTAGTATAAATCGGACCTTTATTTGAGAAATTGGAAATTTTGATGTTCTTGAGTGATTTCATGAATTTGAGGCTTAATTCATAGTTATTGATGTTATTTTGATGATTTGATCGCACGAGCAAGTCTGTATGATGTTTTTGGACTTGCATGCATGCTTGGTGTGGAGCCCCGAGGGCTCGGGTGAGTTTTGAATAGGCCATAGAGTGAAATTTGGCTTAGGAAAACTGTTGGTATATTACAGGTCTACAGGCTTCGCATTTGTGAAGCCTGGCTCACAATTGCGAACATACATCGTATTTTCGAAGGCTGGGTTGGATAGGGAACCTTCACATTTGTGAAGCTTATGTCGCAAATGCGACCTTGGCAGGCACCGCAATTGCGAAACTGTTCACATTTGTGAAGAAAATAGAGGGAGGCCTTCCTTCGCAATTGCGAAGCTTTAGTCGTAATTGCGAGTTCACATTTGCGAACGTATCATCGCAAATGCGATTTTTGCGCCTGTGCAAATCATGACTTAGCCAAAAAAAATTCATTTTTCAAACTTACTCAAAACCTAAACTCTCTTGGGTGATTTTGTAAAGATAGGTTCTTCTCCAAATCGATTGTAAGTCATTTATAACTCATTTTCTTTAATCTATAACATCTTTTTACATGATTTCAACTCTAAATCAAGGGTTTTCATGGGGAAATTGGGTGTTTTGAGTAGAACTTAGGTTTTTCAAATTTTGGGGATTTGGACTTCGATTTGAGGTACGATTTCAAAATAAATTATATATTTGAGTTCGAGGGGGAATGGGTAATCGGGTTTCGGTTCGAACCTCGGGTTTTGACCATGCGGGCCCGGGGTCGATTGTTGACTTTTTGGGAAAATCTTTAGAAAACCTATTTTCATGCATTATAATTGATTCATTTAGCGTTTATTGATATCATTAAGTAAATTGTGGCTAGATACAAGCAAATTGGTGGTGAAAACAAGAGGTAAAGCGATAGTTGATGCTTGAATTGTGTTCGTGGCTTTGAGGTAAGTGTTTGGTCTAACCTTAGCTTGAGGTATTATGAGTTGTGTCCTATATGCTATGTGTTAATAGTTGAGTATGGCGTATAGGCATGGTGACGAGTATCTATACGTTGGTGTCAAGCATGCCCGTGAGTCTTATACTATGATTAATGTAACTCTATTTTGTATTGTTCATGCTTAAATGATGATTTCTATTGTTGAACAAGTCTTTTGGAAGTATTATTGGTAATTGAACATTGTAGAGCGATGGTTCAAGTTGATAATTGAGTTGTGAAGTAATTGAGGAAAAGAGAAGAGGTTTATGATATTGTTTCCATTGCCGGGATGTTATTGCTTTTGATATCATCTCCCTTGCCGAGATGTTATTACTCATGATATTGTTTCCCTTGCACGGATATTATTGATATATTATTGTTCCCTTGCCGGGATTTTATTGTGATATTATTGATTCTCTTGCCTAAATTGCTTTATGATTGTTGCTTGGGTGATGTCGTGCCAATATTGTGAGGTAAAAGCACGAAGGGTGATGCCGTGTCGCACGATGTACAATGTCGTGCCATGATATGAGTGATAATGCACGAAGGATAATTTCGTGCCATGATTATATCAGGTAAAATCACGAAGGGTGATGTCGTGCTGATTATATTGATTCTTATGGTGAGGACGAGAGTAAAAGCACGAAGGGTGATGCCGTGCACTTGTCTTTGATTTCCTGATTCTTGCTGATAATTGAGTTATGGTGCTCTTTACATTTATTCATTGGTTTTCTGTTATACTTGAAATTCCCCCGCAACATGTTTCCCCCTCCCATCTATAACTGTAAATATCTGAATTTATTTTCCCACTGTATATGAATTAACTGAACTGGTTTATTTGGTAGCCTCGTCACTACTTTGCCGAGGTTAGGCTAGGCTACCAGCACATATAGTCGGTTGTGCTGATATTACACTCTGCACTGTGTGAAGATCCCGATGCTGTAGCTTTTGGACCACATTGAGGTTGCTACCTTCAGTCCATCAGGCGACTCGAGGTAGTCCTGCAGGCGTCCGCAGGGTTTGGCGTCTCCTTCTACCTTTCTATACTGTTTCTTCTATGTATTTCTAAAATAGTTTGTATTTATCTTTCGGAACCTTATTTGTATTACTCTTAGACGGTCTGTGAAATTATGACTCCAGATTTGGGTAGCTTTTGGTGGTCTGGATTTATATCGTATTAATATTAAATAGTTACATTTCATTCTTCTGCTTTGTTTTATTTTCGCTGCTTGTATAATGTTAGTTCATAACTGCTAAAGGATTATAAAATGGAAAAAGGGTAAATAATTGTAATGGTTGGCTTGCCTAGCTTTCACTAGTAGGTGTCATCACGACTCCCGAGGGTGGAAAATCCGGGTCGTGACAGTTTATGTATTTTTTAGTAGTGTTATAAGTAGTTAAACCCGTCATCTAGAGTTTATGAAACCAATTGTTGGATGAATTCTTGGTTGCGCATTGATATAATTGAGTCGTTTTTACTCTCTAATTGTTCAACTATATGCTTCTTGTGGTTAATTTTAGGGCCCTTGATTAATCGTATCTAGTTATCTTGTGTTTCTTGAGAGAGAACACATGATTAGATTGTTGCTGAACAACACCACTTTCGAGTAAGTTGAGAGATTAATTACTTGGAATTAAAAGCGGGATTAGAGATAACAAAGCTTTGGCGTGATCCTTATAAGTTGTATGAATTGTCAGCTAGAGTAATTCGAGAGAATACTTCTAGTAAATTATCGTAATTGATTGAGAGATAATTGCGATAAATAAGAACTCATCATCTTTAGAGAGTGGTGTGACGAGATTATAGCTAGCGTGTTAGGAATTAATCCGGCAATTGGTGACATCATAAACCCTAAATCTTTTTATCCTTGATTCAACTTCATTCTTTCTAGTTGATAGTTATTATTATCTTTTTTTCGTTAAGTAATTTTTGTTAATTCATAAATCAAATCATAAACTCTGGAAGTTGTTTGAGCTTATCTTTAGTGATACTAGAAAGTTGTAGCAAATAGGTTAGTTCTCTGTGGGATTCGACTCCGAACTCTTGAACCGGATTATTTTGCAACGACCTCTTAGTCCTTTTTATAAGGCGTAGTTAGGCGTGATCAAATTTTGGTGCCATTGCCGGGGAGAAGAATCAGTTGTCTACAGAGAAAGAGGAAGTTGGACAACGGCAAGCAAAGAAACAGAAGGTTCCTGCACCACCACTGTTTGTCAATGATGAGGCAAAAAAGATTTTCCAAATGGTTAAGAGAAAGAAGTACTTGGCGGAAAGAACTGTAGATGAAGAAAAATTGAAGAAGAGGTACAAGGGGATTTGGAAGAATTTAATAGAGAACCTCCAGTGGGGTCCATTATTCAAGCCAGCAGGTGACGCCAACATCACAATGGTTCAGGAATTATATGCCAATTGGGTAGATTGGAATAGTGGACTATCTAAGGTGAGAGGGGTTGACATTGACATAACTCTGACGGCCTTTAATGAATTTTTAGGACTCTCCAACCCAGATGACGACTTCAGTTGGAAAAAGTAGCGTGATTATGCTAGAATCAGAGAAGTTCTATGCAATGGCAACAAGGAGGCTAAGTGGAAGCGAAAGGGTTAGAGTCGACACCATGTGTTGCCGTACAAGTATTTGAACCAGAAATCTAGAGTTTATCTGAACTTTATCTATAACAGGATCTTACCATTCAAGCATATCAGTACTGTACGGCGCACACGTGTGTTGTTGACATATGCCCTAATTACGGGTGTCACGGTCAATGTGGGTGCCCTTATGTGCTTGAGATGTAGCGGACATTGAGGTTTTCAAGGTGTCATTTGTTTTATGCAAATACCCTGACCAAATACATTAAAGATAATTTTTAAGTATCCAATCGAGGAGACGATGTGAAACAGCCAGCTGAGACTAAATTGGACAACTACTCTACGGTCAGGGGCCCCGAAAAATCTATGAAGTTGAGTACTGACCAGAAATTTGATGTGATCATTGATAACTTCAAACAACTGTTGTCTGTAATTGCCTCAAAAGTTAAGAAGCCAGGGAAACTGATAGAAACTTCATGAAGTCTATACCATTTAGTGCTGAATCAAAGTTTGCTCTAAACATTGGTAAAGATAGTGATGTTCATCCATCTGAGGACAAAGTCACACCACCCATGTCAGCAGAAGAGGATGATGAAAGTGATGATGAGTCTGACGAGGAGGTGGCACCTCATGCTAGTACTTTTACTCTTACTTTGCCAGCCCCAGACCCTGTTGATGCACCATCTCAGAGTGGTCCAACCACTGTTGTCGATGATACTGTAAGTGATGCAGATATGGAGGACGTCGGTAACTCTGATATTGGTGACTCCGACTACGATACTTAGAGGGAGTATTTCGTCACCCATGTTCTTTATTTTGCTGCATTGGGACATTACAGATTCTTAAATGTGGGGTGGAGGAATATCTTATCTGTAGTGTAGTTTAATTTTTTTTAGCATAGTAATCTCATTGGGTTTTCTTGAACTTGGTTCTTTCCCAATGAGTTTATTTTGAACCATCATTTTTCTTTATTTCCTTCTGTTTTGTAATATATATATATATATATATATATATATATATATATATATATATATATATATATATATATATATATAGAGAGAGAGAGAGAGAGAGAGAGAGAGAGAGAGAGAGAGAGAGAGAGAGAGAGAGAGAGAGAGAGAGAGAGTCACCTAAGTTGTTCTGGAACCTCCTTTCTGAGCTCATGTTTGTACATTGACTGTGAAACATAGTGACTTGTAAATCCCATGTATATTGTGTGGGGAGTTTTTGTTGTGCATTTTCGTGTTTGCTTGTCAGTCTAGAACTTGTCATGCCTATTGTTTGAGGTAAAATCTTAGGATGTTTTGATCCTTAATAGTAGGCCTTCTTTGATATCAACCACTTGTGCCTAAATGAGCCTACCAAATGAATAAACATCCCTACCATCCCAATTTGCGCCTATTAACCTTTTCTTTGGCAGCCCATGTTACAAGCTATGTCCATTTTGCATTAATCTCTCTTGTTAACACATCTTCCCCTTAACTACTTTAGGTTGTGTGATTGGTTACCAGAAAATATTATGTACTTGAAAACTCAAAGTTGCACCAAAGAATGAAAGTTAAGTCCCTTGATACTCCCTTTTTGACGATCCATTATTTTAAATAAAAAAAAAGATGTAGTTGGGTAAAGTAAGAGGGAGACAAAAGAAAATAATAAGTTGGGACTTTGGTGCTTGAGCTGCGAAAAAAGAAGAAGTGGAAAGTGTCTACAGAGAAAAGAGTGGGAAACATAGAAGTTAGTGATGCTTAAAGTGTTTAGGGAAGATTTAGTCACTATATAAACAAAAGTGCCCATACCTTACAGCAAGCCAACATAACAAGCTTTGAAAAGTCCTACTTGACTGTGGATTGAGACTCCTACATTAGTGGATAGTGACAGAATGGGCAAGATTATGGTATTATATGTGTTGCATGTGAAATTCCTTGATGAGTGTGAGTGTTTTATTTTATATGCCCCAGTGCTTGTGATTTGTTACTATAGATATGTGTTTTGGGGCATTTATTTGTTTCTGAGGTACAATGGGATTTGTGAAGAGCAAAGTTTCGAGTTTTAATAGATGAATCAAAGCAAAAGAAAGGTGTTCGCTCTTGTTGGTGATATCTAAGGAGTGAGTTTGACCAAAGTGGGAGAGTGGCAGAGCAGCATATGGGTTCTGCAATAGGATAACTATACACATTGAGAAAAGTCTAGAGCGATTTGGGATTCAGGGTAGATAGTGATTGGGTCTACAGACTTAATTCGAAATGTTGGTTGTTATACAATGGGAGATTTGATGTAACAGGAAGGATTTACTCGATATGAAGAAGGATACAACATGACTTTGAATTAGAAGATATTATCGCACATATGGTTGAGGTCCATGAGGAGTGAACGGACTTGTACAACTGGTGAATGATCACGGGCTCAAGATAGGTTACTAAGTTTGTAGTAATTGTACCTAGTGCAACGGCTTTGGGAGATGTCAGTATGTAATTTCCACAGGTAGGTTATCTCCTGTGAGCAGGTCAGCGGTCGCGTGGTTGGCAAAGCTTCTGTGAAGAATTCTACTGACTATCCGATAAGAGGTCGAATATATGAATGTGGTTAGTGATTCAGAGTGTTCATGAATGGTCAAACATAAGGATTACGAGGAATTTGGCGAGTTGGTTGTGCAAGGTCAATCCAACAACAAAGAAAGAATCTTGGTGACTTCCAGAATTATGTAATAGGTGGCTCCAAGCTAAGTGGGAGAGTCTCACCGCCTACGATTGGGTTGCATGGTTATCTACTTGTGAGGTTTCCAGTTATCGGCATATTGGTGAGTTATTACAGCTAAGGGAGTAGAATATAAGTGGTAATTTGAGCAAAGGATTTTATAAATGTGTTCTATAATTGGCCTTATTAACTCATGTTCGGGCTTTGGGAAGATTCAGGATTTATGCTTCATACAGAGGTGATTTACAAGGGAAGTTATTTAGTCGAGTGCTTCATTAAGAGGGTGTTCATGTGCTATAAGAGCCTTAGAGTTAACTATATTCGGGACCAGTCAGAGTGGGTGACTCTCAATAACGGTCCTAGTGGATTTAAGAGTTAAGGTGTGGTGCCTAAGGATTTCGAGTCCATAGTATGTTGAGTATCAAGCTTTAGCAGTAGAGCATGAAAAGGGTCTTGGAGTGTTCGGTGCCATCTTTGCATATGGTGTACCATGAGAGGGATGGGATAAAATGACGTTGGATTTATAAAAGAATTATCAGAATAGATACACCAGTTGAAGACGCGATTATGCGCACAAAGAGGGTATGAAATGGTTCGTGATGTTTAAATAGGGCTATTATTTTTCCTAAGTCAAGCCCAAAGTAAATCAGAAGAAGTCGAACCAATCAGCAATGGTTGAATTGGCATGATGGTTGCAGTAATTAGTTCCTTTAATGTGATTAAATTATGCATGTGATTTGGGACAGTACATGCGATGCTTGATGGTAGCCGTAATTGATTTTATGTGGAGGCATTCGAGTGTTATGGCCTATTATGTGTAGATAGATCCTGGAGAGGTTATGGTGGTTTAGATCACGACTCGATATTGTATTTCTGCGGTCATGGAAACCCAGTTGCATGTTGCGATGGTTCTCCATCAAACAGGTTAAGTGAAAGGTTTCTATATGATGAAGTTTGTATCCTACTAGTAGTTCAGGAGTTATGGTGAAATTTTTGTACTCGCTCGTATTGGCATGTTAGGTGTAGTGAGCGACACGAAATTTGAAAGTTAAGGATTAAGGTTGCAGTTCGGTGTTGACGAGGATGTCACGAGCTCGGATGAGCAGGTAAAGAATTTAGATGTTTAGAGTAAGTTGGTTTGTCTTCAGCGTCACCTGAGATCAGTGTTTTGTGTAAGAATCTTTGGATACTGGTTGTGGATTCTTGATTCGCTTTACAACATTTGTGTGGCTGGTGGTATGGATGTGCAAACTTGTTACCTGGTGCGGAAGCTCGTGGAAGTGTGTCCCACGAGAAAATTGTATAAGTGTGACAAGTAGTCACTTGATTGATTGAAGATTGAAACCAAGTATGAAGACTGTGGTAAGATCGCTAATTTGAGAATTTATTCCTGGAGGGCGCTCGGTTTGCTTGGTTGTGGACTGTGGAAGTTTGTTCTGGTTATGATGGATGCTCTTGTGTATTATGGGAAAAGGGGTTTCTATGGACCCTAGAAAGGTTATTATCCTAGTACAGTGCGGTCATAATCGGCTTGAGGTCCGGTGGGTAGATTTAAATATGAATATGGGCTCTATGTCAGGCTGGATGTATTCATTTTAGCATAGCGCTCCTTATGGAGGAGTATTCGGACCTTGGATGTTATTTCATTGTCGGTTATATCAAGTAATACTTCATTGTGCCGTGTTAGTTATGAAACGGCTTGATAAATTTCATATGTGTTTAGGTTCTGCGTAGCGATGGTATTATGTGAGCGGGATAGCTCGCGAGATTCAGATCATATACCGCACCTTAGTTGTGCTTGAGTTTTATAGCATGTGGCGCTATTTGTCTCCCCAGGGATGGTATCATGCACTTAGCGTGCTCATGGCCGATATTTGGGTATTTTGTAGTAATGAGCATTTTAGCTCGGTAAATATCTCTTTATATGGGTTTTCTGTGTGGATCGGGTGGCACACCGCCACGGATATGTTATTTAGATTGGGTTGCACGCTGCAACAGTGTAGTGTTGAGTACATTCCCCTATATTATATTTTGTGTGTTTTGTTTCCCATTTTCCGAGCAAGGTTCATGACATCTTTTCGATTGTCTAATTAGTCATGTGGGTTGAATAGTCCCTTCCAGAGTTCATCTTTCTTATGTATCACGTCAAGTTTGTAGCTTATTGGCACATTGTGGCATCACATAAGACTTTTGGCAGCATCTACGGTGGCTTATTGCCTGAACAACTTATACCAAATGAGACGAGATTATTTGATCTGGGATTAGTGCGAGTGGATTATATAAAGTAAATTAAAGAGCACGTATCGTTATTTGGTTCATAATGAGGTAATGGTTCCTGTCAGGAGAATAGACTTAATTATTTGTCGACTCGGCAGTTGGTTATGAGTTTCTACACGCCTCTTCCATCGTGGCAGTATTGCAAGAGTTGGAACAAGACTTATATATGTCATGAGGTGCATTAGGAGCATCGGATTCATGAAATTTCAGCTATTGTTATCAGAGAATGCTATTATGGTCATATGAATTATACAGTGCATAGTGTGGATTCAGCAAAGGTATGCAATCATGTATTGGTGCATCATGTGGTGATAGATACGGTGTTTGTATGTTAGAGGCAGGCTTGGTAGAGAATTTCGGATGTTGGAATTGGGCTCTAAGGCTTATTTCCCTAAATAAAAGAGAATATCTTCAGATTAGCTCGAGATAATATGCTCAACTAAATAGTGATTTCGGACAACTTCAGCGCAGTTCATAGCACGTTCGAAGACGAACGTATGTTTAAGTGGGACAAAATGTAATGACCCAACCGGTCATTTTGAGCTCTAGCGGATTGTTTGACGATTTGAGGCCATGAGCAGCTTCACTTTAGGTATTATGACTTGTGCGCATGGTCCGAATTGAATTTCGGGAAGTTCAAAGTTGATTTGGAAAGAAAATTCTCATTTCGGAAGTTTTAGGTTAGAAGAATTGACTAAAGTGTATTTTTGAGTAAACGGCCTCGGAATCGGGATTTGAAGGTTCCAACAGGTTCGTATGATGATTTTGGACTTAGATGTATGTCCAGATCGGGTTTTGGATGACCCGAGAGCGTTTCGGCGCCTATTGTGAAAGTTAGTATTTTGGAAGAATTTCATAAATTTGGGTTAAAGTGCATTTCAATGTTATCAATGCCTGTTTGGGATTCAGAGTCTGGGAATAGCTTCGTATGGTGATTCTGGTATTGGGAGTGCGTCCGGAAGTGGATTCGGTGGTCCGTAGGTGATTTTGGAGTCGTTTGGCAAAAGTTAGAAACTTTGAAGGTTTCTGAGGAGTTTGACTGGAAGTGGACTTTTTTATGTCGGGGTCGGATTTTGATTTCGGAAGTTGAAGTAGGTCCATAATGTCAAATGTGACTTATGTACGAAATTTGAGGTCAATCGGACGTGATTTGATAGGTTTCAGCATCGAAGGTAGAAGTTTGAAATTCTAAAGTTCATTAAGTTTGTAATGTGCTTTGGGACGTGTTGGTATAATTGGTTAAGGTCCCGGGGACCTCGGGTGTGTTTCGGGGTGGTTTCAGATCATTTGGAGCTGTTTGGGAACTGCTTTTGCTAGTGGCTGGTGTCCTTCTTCGCGAACGCGAAGGAAGTCCCGTGTTCGCGAAGAGGAAATTGTGGGGATGTTGAGATTGGTCTTTGCGAAGGTTGAGACAGGAACATGGCGAAGAACTTGAGGAACCTACACGAACACGAGCGGGTAGTCGCGAACGCAAGCGGGTAATCGCGAACGCATAGAAGGAAATGAGGACTGGGCCTGAGGTCGTTTGGCCTACGCGAACGCGAGGCTGGGTATGCGAACGCGAAGCGGTGAGCGCGGAAAGCTTCATGAATGCATCATGACGAACGCGAACGCGAAGAAGGTTTTCTGGGCCTGGGTTGGCTATGCTTCACGAACGCGAAGGGATTGCCGCCTTCGCGAAGAAGGGCAGTGCTGGGCAGATTATTTTAAAGACGAGATTTGGCCCTTTCTCCTCCATTTTTCTTTTGGTTGGAAGATTTTTGGAGCTCTTGGAAGGGGAATTTTCATTATCTATGTCAAGGTAAGTAATTCCCACCTATTGCAAGTTAAATACTTGGATTATATATGGATTTAGACATGTAAATTTGTAGAAATTATGGGATTTGGAAGAAAACCTAGAAATTGATATTTTTGGATTCTGGTCACGAATTTGAGCAGGGAATTGGAAATAAATTATATATTTGAGGTCGTACTGTTATGGGTTATGTTTATCTTCGAAATATTTCAGACATCTAGGCACGTGGGCCCGAGGGTGATTCTATCAACGTTCCGAGCGGAGTTGGGAATTTTTGTAAATTGAATTGTTATAAGTATTAGAGTATATTTTCATTGGTTTCCCATTATTTGGCTATTTTTGGAGCACTGGGCATCGGTTTGAGGTGTTAGAGTGGCGTTGGAGCCGATTATGGAACTTCGGAGCGAGGTAAGTCTTTTTTCTAACCTTGTAAGAGGGAAATTTCCCCATAGGTGAATTTAAATAATATGTGATTATTTGTGGGGGCTACATACGCATGAAGTGATGAGAGTCCGTACGTAGCTACTATTCCTGTTATGTTCGGGTAGTTTAGGTTTACACCATGCTTTGTAGACACCGTTATTTAATGATACTTGCTATTTGTAACAAATGGAATTAAGTTGAGAATTTCTAAGGATTTAAAGGCTTCAAGTTGAATTGTCTTTTATTTTTAAAGGAATTAAGAAAGAATTTTGATTTAAATGATTAAATTTGTAATTGACCGCGTCTCACGTATGTTTCGCGAGCGAGATAAATCCTTGAATTTATATTGGACCGCGTTGCATGTATGATTCGCGAGCGAGGTGAATAAATGCATCTATGGTTCGCGTCATTCGACCCTCTGGCAGTGCACAGTTTAAATATTATGTTGGATCGGGTCGTACGACCTCGGCATGAATTGTGCATGCTTGTGTTGCTTCTCTTGAAATTTATAAATAATGATATTGCCTCCCTGGTCCGAGATAAATTGATAAATAATAAAAATGAATTTGTAAATTCCTTGTTATCAAAAGAATTGTTTACTTTCTTCATGATTTCCTTAAGTTTACTATTGTTTTTAATAAAATCCATGACTAATTATATTATTAGTACATTATTATTGGACCACTAGTAAACGTCGGAGTCGACCTCTCATCACTATTTCTTCGAGATTAGACTGGATACTTACTGGGTACGTGTTGTTTGCGTACTCATACTACACTTGCTGTACATTTTATTGTACGGGCACATGTATGTCTAGTGGCCTTGTGGGCACAGCGGAATGGTTGGCCCCGCCTTAGGTGAGCTGCATCTTATGCTGCGATCCGCAGCCAGCAGAGTCTCCTTTAGAGTATTTACATTTTTCTTTCATGTCCAAATTTCTATTTCGGACAGATGCTGTATTTATTCTTCCTAATTGACGCTCATGCACTTGTGACACCGGGTTCTGGGATAATTATGGATTATTCATTGATGACATGGTTAAAATATTATTATTTATTCTGAAATCTCATATTTTACTATTAAATTGAAGAAAAAAATCATGGTTTCAAAAATACTAAAACGAGAACTAAATTAAGTATTTGTGGTTGGCTTGCCTGACAGCGGTGTCTGACGCCATCACAACCTTTATTGGATTTTGGGCCGTGACAACCAGGCCCTGTGCAAAGCACAACTAGGGCACAAGGGCAAATTTTCCTATGTTTTATCTTGAGGGGAAACTTAGTAAATTGGCTTAGGGACGTGATATAAAAGATTTTGACCCTTATTTCAGTATAAAAGCTTTTGACCCTTATTTCAGCCACACGCTTGACTTGAGAAGGCAAGAAACACCATTGTTGAAGAAAAATTGAGCCCGAAAGATCCTCAAGTTCATTCAAAAAGATGAATCGAAGAGTTTCTCTCTACTTTTCTATCTTTATTTATATGAATATTAGTTTGACAATGGTTTATGCATTTTTGAGTAGTATTATGAGTAGCTAAACCCGTCATCTAGGGTTGATGGAACCAATTGTTGGATGAATTCTTGATTGCGTATTGATATAATTGAGCCGTTTTTACTCTCTAATTGTTCAACTATATGCTTCTTGTGGTTAATTGAAGATCCCTTGATTAATCGTGTCTTGTTATCTTGTGTTGCTTGTGAGAGAACACTTGATTAGATTGTTGGTGAACAACGCTACTTTCGAGTAAGTTAAGAGATTAATTACTTGGATTTAAAAGTGGGATTAGAGATAACAAAGCTTTGGCGTGATCCTTATGAGTTGTATAAATTGTCAGCTAGAGTAATTCGAGAGAATACTTCTAGTAAATTATCGTAATTGATCGAGAGATAATTGCGATAAATAAGAACTCGTCATCTTTAGAGAGTGGTGCGGCGAGATTATAGCTAGCGTTTTAGGAATTAATCCGGCAATTGGGGGAAATCATAAACCCTAGACCTTTTTCTCCTTGATTCAGCCTCATTCTTACTAGTTGATAGTTTATATTGTCTTCTTTATTAGTTAAGTAATTTTTTTTAATTCATAAATCAAGTCACAAACTTTGGAATATCACGACCAAAAATCCAATAAGGTCGTGATGATGCCGGACACAGCTGTCAGACAAGCCAACCATAAATACTTAATTAATTTTGTCCTCATTTTAGTATTTTTGAAATCATAATTTCCTTAAGTTAGCTAATAAATGGTGAACTTCACAAAGTAAGTAACAATGTTCTTAACAAATTCCAATACTGAATAATCCCATAATTACCCCAGAATCCGGTGTCACAAGTGCATGAGCATCATCTAGGAAAAAAAGATAAAATATAGCATCTTCCGGAATACCAAATTTGGATAGGAATTAAAAATAAATATACTCTAAAGGAGGCTCGGCTGGCTGCGGATCGTGACAGAAGATGCAGCTCACCCAAGTCCCCATATCAATCATGATGCAGCGCCACAAAGCCACTAAATGTATATGCATGTGCAACAAATATACACAACAAGTGTAGTATGAGTACAAAAATAATGCGTACCCAGTAAGTATCCAGTCTAACCTAGAAGAAGAAGTCACTAGGGGTCGACTCCAAAACTTACTATGGCCAACAATAATGTGCCAATAATATAATAGATCATGGATTTTATAAAAAGACGGTAAACTCAAGGAAATCATGAAGCAGGTAAACAATCCATTTATTAATAGGGGATTTCCAAATTCAGCTTTCATCATTTATCAATTTATCTCAGGCCAAGAAGGCAATATCATTATTTATAAATTTCAAGGCAAGCAATACAAGCATGCGCAAATCATGCCGAGGTCGTACGGCCCGATCGAACATAATATTTAAATTGTACACTGACAGAGGGTCGAATGGCGCGAACCATAGATGCATCTATTTAATTTGCCAAGGCATTTAGCCCGTTCCATAAAAGATAAATACATTCAAATAGTCGATCAAGAATTCATCAAGGAGCAATTACACAAGGAAATGGCAAATTCTCTTTTAACAATCAAGAAAGTGATGTTTAGCCTTTTTGAAATTTATTTACCAAGTTCGATATGATTTAAGCATTTTAAATTGACAATAAGGTTGCAAATATTGCAGGTAAAGCATATATTTGGGTCCTAGACTACCCGGACTTAAGCATAATAGTAGCTACGCACGAACTCTCGCCACCTCGTGCATATGTAGCCCCCACAATGCAATGACCCGATCGGTCGTTTTGAGATTTTGCACTTTGCTCGTCAGTTCTTGGGCATGACTAGACCTATGTGATGAATTATGACTTATTTAAATCGTTGGTTTTGGTTTTCAGGAAAATCGGAATGAATTTGGAAGAACAGTTCCCAGTTTGAAGCTTGAAATTCGAAAGGTTTGACCAATATTTGACTGGCTTGTATATGATCTCGGACCAGAATTTTATGATTTGGTTAGTTCCGCTAGGTAATTTGGGACTTAGGAGCGTGATCGGAATGCATTTTGGAAGTCCGTGGAAGGTTTAGGCTTGAATTGGCGAAAGTGAGATTTCGGCGTTTTCCGATGGATAGGTGAGATTTTTATATAGAGGTCGGAATGGAATTCCGAGAGTTTCTGTAGCTTTTTATGTCATTTGGGATGTGTATGCAAAATTTTATGTCATTCGGACGTGGTTTGGTTGGGTTTTTGATCAAAAGCGTATTTCGGAAGTTTTTAGAAAACTTAGGCTTGAATTCAATGTAAATTGGTGGATTTGGTGTTGTTTGAGGTGTTTTGATGATTGGAGCAAGTTTGAACGAGGTTTTAGGATGTGTTGGTGCTTTGGGTTGAGGTCCCGGGGCCTCGGGTGAGTTTTGGGTGGTCAATCGGACCATTTTGGAGTTTGAAAGTTGCAGAAAAATCTGCTCAGCTGTAGCAGAGAATTACCTCTTCGAGTTCGCGAGTGGAGCCTCGCGTTCACGTAGAAGGATTTGAGGAAGGCCAGAATTAAGCCTTCGCGTTCACGAGAGGTGCTTCGAGTTCGCGAAAGGATGGGAAGCAGTGCATCGCGTTCGCGAGAAGGTACTCGCGATCGCATAGAGTAAATTAGGGTCCAAGGTATGTTGTTTATCGCGTTCGCGAAGGTGTAGGAGGAAGAAGCATCGCGTTCGCGATTGGTATGATGTGTTCGCGTATGGCAAAAGTTGGTCAACTTAAGTTTGTGCTTCACGAATGCGAGGCGTTGACCGCGTTCGCGAAGAAGGAAGGGTCAGACCTGTGCAGAATGTTTTAAGTCACTTCATCCACGATTTTGGGGCTCATTTCCCCCATTGTTGATCATTTTGAGAGCTTTTTGAAGGAAATTAAAGAGGGATTCAAGGAGAACCGATTGGAGGTAAGATATTTTGATCCTAAAACTTGATTCTATTGTGAAATCAACCTAGAAATTCATGGAACTTAAGCTAAAAATGGAAGAACTAGGGCTTGAAATTTTGGGAATTTTAATTGGGGATTTGGAAGACCATTTGGGGTCGGATTTGAGAACTTTTGGTATGTATGTACTCGTGGGGAGATAGGGAATCTATTGATGTGAAAATTTTTGAGTTTCGAGAAGTGGGCTCGGGTTTTGCTAATTTCGGGATTTTTGGCATTTTTTGATTTGTTTTCGCTTGGGCTTTGTTCCCTTGGCATATTGTGACGTATTCATTCTGATTTTGGATAGATTCGACCCGAGTGGAGGCCTATTTGAGGGGTAAGGGCGGCGTGAGCTAGAGATTTAGCCGGCTCGAGGTAAGTAATGATTGTAAATGTTGTTCTGAGGATTTGAAACCCCGGATTTCACATCGTTGTGCTATGTTGAGGTGACTTACACGCTAGATGACGAGCGTGGGGTAGAGCACCGCTGGGGATTGTGACTTAGTCCATTCCGAATGATTATTTTAATGCGTAATTGATAGTTAATTGTTTGATGTTATTATATTTTGGGTTGTATGCCATGTTTGGGACCTTGTGCCGACCTGCTGAGACCCTTAGGGGCACTTCCACTATTTTTCCTCACTCTATTTGTTTTGAAAGCATATCTTCAGTCGTGTTTTACCTGTTTATTATTTAAATCTGGTTTATCACTTTATTTCTTAAAAATATAAAAACTGTTTGGGCTGGGTTCCCTATTTTACTGATGGTCCGAGTGATCGTGAGGTTGATGACTGAGATAGACCGAGAGTCTTATTGTGAGATTAATGACTGAGAGAGGCCGAGAGCCTGGTTGTCAGCGCCCCTAGCTCCGCATCTGCTACCCTTTGCCCAGTTGGTCCAGGACCGCTTCTGCGACCATAACGCTGCACATTCGGCCCTTCTCATGCAGGTGCGGTTGCACCAGACACCAGTTGCTTCAGCTCTTCCTCAACTTCAAATTTCAATCTGTTAACCACCTGGTATCCACCCGAGGTCCCTGGAACCCCGTCCAATCACACCAACAAGTTCCAGAATGTAATACGGACCTGCTCGAGGCCTCAAATCGCATCAAACAACGCCAAAACCATGAATTGCACTCAAATTCAAGCTTTATGAAGTTTAGAACTTCAAACTTCTATATTCGATGTCGAAACTTATCAAATCACGTCCGATTGACCTCAAATTTTGCACACAAGCCATATTTGACATTACGGACCTACTCCAACTTCCGAAATCAGGATCCGACCCCGATATCAAAAAGTCCACCTCCGTTCAAACTTCTAACTTTTGCCAAATGACTCCAAAATGACCTACAGACCTCCGAATCCATTTTCGGACGCGCTCCCAATACCAGAATCACCATACAGAACTGTTCCAAGGGTCGGAATCCCAAACGGACATCGATAACATTGAAATGCACTTCAACCCAAATTTATGAAATTCTTCTAAAATGTTAACTTCCAAAATAGGCGCCAAAATGCTCCCGGGTCATCCAAAACTCGATCCAGACATACACTCAAGTCCAAAATCATAATACAAACCTGTTGGAACCTTCAAATCCTGATTCCGATATCGTTTTCTCATAAATCCAACCTTAGTCAATTCTTCCAACTTATAGCTCCCGAAACGAGAATTCTCTTTCCAAATTGACTCCAAACTTCCCGAAATTCAATTCCGACCACGCGTACAAGTCATAATACCTGAAGTGAGGTTGCTTATTGCCTTAAACCGCCGAACGACGCGCTAGAGCTCAAAATGACCGGTTGGGTCGTTACATGGAAGTTGTTTGAGCTTATCTTTAGTGATACTAGAAAGTTGTAGCAAATAGGTTAGTTCTCTGTGGGATTCGACTGTGGACTCTTGAACCGGATTATTTTTGCAGCGACCGCTTAGTTCTTTTTATAAAGCATAGTTGGGGTATGATTTGAAGATAGTAGATGCGACATTTTTTAATGTACATCTCGCACTGACCATAGAGTTTGAGATTGAGTACGTTTTCAATTTGGTTCGATTTGTATTGAGTTCATTGTTTAATAGATTTAACGACATTTTCAATAGGACAATTAACAACATCTAAGTAACTGTACAACAAGATAACTGCAAGTACCGAAAACAGAGCTTTAAAAATCATGATTTTTTATCTGCCAATGTGTATGAAATTCACATCAAATTTAAAAGCAAAGAGTTCAAAGTTGAATTTAACGAGCATGGAAAAATCACAAATTTTTATAATATAATAAAAATAATAAATTAACATTAAGTATTATCTCAATCTGGAATTCCCAAAAAATTTAAACTTGAACAAGGAAACTCGCAAGTTTTGAATTAAGAGAGATGGTTTTTATTTGGAGGACTTTGATTATTTGAAGTTTCTTTTATGATCTTTTCCCCTTCCAAGGTCATTGACAAAGAAATAGAATAGACACGGAACATGAAAACGAACAGAAAAATGAATAGAAAAAGAGGAGATTATTATAAAATAAAGATTATTCAACTTGAAAACGTACTCCATATTATTCAACTTCAAATTGATATACATAATAAACTGGAAACTCTTCTATTTATAGGAGAAAGGAAATTGTTGTGTAAGTTGCTACTCAAGCTGCTACCACAAGCTGCTGTGTAAGCTGCTTGTAAGTTGCTTGTAAGCTTCTACTGTACCATATATAGATAATCTTCTACCGGGGTAATGTTTATCCATAAGGGAGTACCAAAATGATAAACTTCTTCGGGATGCTTATTTCCAATAGCGTACTAAATAGATAATCATATTTACTGTGGAGTCTCATATGGATAAGCTTCTTCAGGAAGCTTATTTACAATGGAGTACTAAATGAATATCCATAATATAATATATTTATAACACTCCCCCTTGGATGATCATTAAAAGATAATGTGCATCATTAAAACCTTACTAGGAAAAACCCCGTGGGAAAAAACAATCCTGGTGAAGGAAAAAGAGTACACATATTTGGTAATATGCATTGCTAGTTGCCTCATTAAAAACCTTATAAGAAAAACCATGTGGGAAAAAATCTTAGTAAGGAAAAAAAGAGTACATCGCGTATTTTACTCCCCTGATGAAAAGTTTGTCTCAAATATTTGAGTTTCCGCATTCCAATCTTGTATACACATCTTCTCAAAAGTTGAAGTTGGCAAAGATTTAGTGAATAAATTTGTCGGATTGTCACTTGAACGGATTTGTTGCACATCAATGTCACCATATTTCTGAAGATCGTGTGCGTAGAATAATTTTAGTAAAATGTGCTTCGTTCTATCTTCTTTTATAAATCCTCCATTCAATTAGTTTATGCATGCAGCATTGTCTTCATATAAAATTGTGGGTCTTTTCTCATATTCCAAACCACATTTTTCTTGAATAAAATAAATTATTGATGTCAACCATATGCATTCCCTACTTGCTTCATCAATAGTTATTATCTCAGCATGATTTGAAGAAGTATCAATTATAGATTGCTTTGTGGAGCGTCATGATATTACAGTACCTTTACATGTAAACACGTACCCGATTTGAGATCAAGCTTTATGAGGGTCGGATAAATAACATGCATCTGCATAACCAACAAGATCTGCACTATATTGTTCGCATAAAACAAACCCATATCAAGAGTTCCCTTAAATATCGCAATATATGCTTAATCTCGTTCCAATGTCTCCGTGTAGGAGAAGAACTATATCTTGTTAGTAAATTAACAAAAAATGCTATGCCAGGCCTTGTAGCATTAGCAAGATACATTAGTGCACCAATTGCACTGAGATAGGGTACTTCAGGACCAAGGAGTTCTTCATCCTCTTCTGGAGATCGGAATAAATCCTTATTCACTTTAAGTGATCGAACAACTATTGGTGTACTCAATCGGTGCACTTTGTCCATGTATAAGCATTTTAAGGCCCTTTCTATATAGGCAGATTGATGGATAAAGATCATGTCTGCTAAATGTTTAATTTGCAAACCAAGACAAAGTTTTGTCTTTCCAAGATCTTTCATCTCAAATTCTTTCTTAAAATATTCAATTGCCTTTTGGAGCTCTTCTGAAATTTCTGAAATTCCAACAAGATTTATGTTGTCACGACCCCAAAACCAACCCGGTCGTGATGGCGTCTATCATGGAACTAGGCTAGTCGACAAAATCCTAAAATATTCAACATTTCATAATAAAAGGTTTGTAAGCCATTAACTGATAAAACTCCATAACATAAGTTTAAATGACAAATGCAGAAAGAAAACAACAGTTCGACATCGGGGTGTCACAAGTCACGAGCAACTACAAGATCTGCCTAAGTACAAGAAAAGCTATCATAGTCTGGAAATACAAATACTAAGAACAGTCTGAGTAAAGTAAGAAGGAGAAGTGCAGGGCTGCGAACGCTAAGCACCTACCTTGCGAGCTTCGAAGACTTGCTGGAAGAACGATCACCACGGAATATCACGGCCCACAACTCCTGGATATGCACACAAGGTACAGGGAGTAATGTGAGTACGACAACTCAGTAAGTAATAAAAGTTAATAAAGACTGAGCAGTAAGAAAATACGTAATTCACGTCATAACACCACAGCAAAACAGTATGTTTTCAAAATAGTACAATATTCAATTATCTCGGAAAAACTCAGTTTCAGTAAAACCCTTTTAAAAACAGCCTTCAATAGTTTTCAAACAAGTCGTGGAATAGTGGGTAAAGATGATGAAAACATAAACAGCCCCTCGGGCAAGATATGTATCATAAACCGCCCCTCGGGCATAATATCAACAAAATCAGCCCCTCGGGCATAACATGTATCAGAAACAACCCCTCGGGCATCAACATATTACTCACACACTACCCGCGCTCACTGGGGGTGTGCAGACTCCGGAGGGGCTCCTACAACCCTAGCCCTATCACAAGCCATCTCGTGGCTCAGGCCCTCGGCCTCTCCTATATCACAAATTAGTACAACATGTTGTGGCGCGCAGCCCGATCTTATGATATCCTCATAACATAGGCCCTCGGCCTCACTCAGTCAAAAATCTCTCAGGCCACTCGTGCCAACAGTAAAACAGGGTGCTCAGCCCAAAATATTATTTATAGTATCAAAACGGAATAAATAAGACTGAATTATGAAATCAGTGAAATATAGCATGACTGAATATAGATATCAAACCGAAACAGTGAAAAAACAGTAGTGAAAAACCCTTAAGGATCCAAACAGTTGGCACTAGGCCCAAATATGGCAATCAGCCCAAAAATATAGTAATATTTTCCAAAACACAATGATATCAAATAGTTTTCAATCAAATACGTGACTTAATAGTCGTACGGGACGAACCAAGTCACAATCCCCGACAGTGCACGCCCCTCATGCTCATCATCTAGCATGTGTCACCTCAAAGTAGTGAACCGATGTGAAATCGGGGGTTTCATACCCTTAGAACAATATTTACGATCATTACTTACCTCAAACCGGACAAAACTCTAGCTCGTGATGCCCTTGCCTCTCGAATCGGCCTCCAAATACTCCGAATCAAACCGAAATCAGTATCACATCATTAATACACGCTAAAGGAACAAAGCCCAAGCAAAAATAATTAAATTAACTCAAAAATCCCAAAATTGCTCAAACCTGACCCCCGATCCCACATCTCGGAATCCAACAAAATTGCAATACTAGAAACTCCTTTCACTCCCCAGTATATACATACCAAAATCATTAAAATTGGACCTCGAATGGCCCCTCAAATCCCCAATCAAATCTACAAAACTCAAGCCCTAATCCTTTAACTTCACCCCAAATTCCCCACTATTTCATGATTAAGTAGTGGAAAAATTATCGCAAACACAATAAATAAGACCCAAGTAGCATACCTTACTGAAACCCCTTGATTCCCTCTTGAAATCACTGTTTGGAGCTCCAAAATCGCACAAAAATGGTAGAATAATGACTGAAAATTGGGAAGGGGCCTTTTTATACATTCTGCCCAGCATTTTTGAACTTACGGCCCAAATAACCACACCTGTGGTCTGAACTTAAGTCACCAGCCTCCACACCTGCGCCCCAGGCCTTGCACCTGCGGGCTTGCAGGTGCGGTAAATCCCTCCGCTCCTACGACAAAATCCACATCTGCGGTTGCTCTCTGCTTCTGCGATCATCGCACATGAGGTCCCCAATCCGCAGGTACAGAAACAACAGAAGGTGTAAAATCTGCAGCAACAATTCAACTCTAAAGCTTTCGTCAACCACTCAAAACCATCCCGAGGCCCTCGGGACCTCAACCAAACATAACAACAAGTCGCATATCATCATTTAAACCTGTACCAACCTTCGAACACTCAAAACAACACCAATCACCAAATCACCCTCGGATTCAATCCTAAAGATTTCCAAACTTTCAAATTCCGCAACCGATCCAAAAACTTATCAAACCTCACCCGAATGACCTAAAATTTTTCACACATGTCACAAATGACACTACAGATCTACTCCAATTCCCGAAATTCCATTCCGACCCTGATATCAAAATTTTCATTGCCGACCAAAAACTTCAAATTCCTAATTTCGCCAATTCAACCCTAAATCTACCACGGACCTCCAAAATACATTCCGAACACGCTCCCAAGTCCCAAATAACTTAATGAGTCTATCCAAACCATAAAAACCAAATTCTGAGATCATTTACTCACAAGTCAACTTCTTGTTGACTTTTCCAACTAAGGCTTCCAAATAAGAGACTAAGTGTCGCATTTCTCTACAAAACCACTCCGAACCCAAACCAACCCATGCGATATGATGAAATGTAGTTGAGCAACACTTAAAGAAGTAGAAATAGGGGAAATGGAGCGGTAACTCGTGAAATGGCCAGCCGGATCGTTACATCATCCCCTCTTAAACAAACGTTCGTCCTCAAATGAGTCAAGAAACATACCTGAAGCCTCAAATAGGGGTGGATATCTGCTTCGCATCTCCCGCTCGGTCTCCCAAGTAGCCTCCTCCACGGGCTGGCCTCTCCACTGCACTTTCACTGATGCTATATCCTTTGATCTTAACTTTCGGACCTGCCGCTCCAAAATAGCCACTAGCTCCACGTCATAAGTCAAATCACCATCTAACTGAACCGTGCTGAAATCCAAAACATGAGATGGATCGCCAATATACTTCCGGAGCATAGAAACATGAAATTTCAGATGCACACTCAACAAGCTAGGTGGCAAAGTCAGCTCATAAGCCATCTCCCCAACCCTTCGAAGCACCTCAAAAGGCCCAACGAACCGAGGACTCAGTTTACCTTTCTTCCCAAATCTCACAACACCCTTCATGGGTGAAACCTTCAGTAGAACCTTCTCTCTAACCATGTAAGGCACATCACGAACCTTCCTGTCAGCATAACTCTTTTGTTTCGATTGCGTTGTACGAAGCCGCTCTTGAATCACTTTCACCTTGTCCAAAGCATCTTGCACCAAGTCTGTACCCAAAAGCCTAGCCTCGCCCGGCTCAAACCAACCAACTGGAGATCTACACTGTATCCTATATAAATCCTCATATGGAGCCATCTAAATACTTGACGGATAACTATTGTTATATGCAAACTCCGCGAGCAATAGAAACTGACCTCATGAACCCCCAAAATCAATGTCACAAGCGCGCAACATGTCCTCCAATATCTGAATAGTGTACTCGGACTGCCCGTTCGTCTGTGGGTGAAAAATTATGCTCAACTCAACCTGAGTACCCAACTCTCTCTACACAGCCCTCCAAAACTGCAAAGTGAACTGAGTAACTCTATCTGAAATGATGGAAATTGGGACACCATGCAAGCGAACAATCTCTCGGATATAACTCTCTACAAACCGCTCTGAAGAATAGGTAGTGCACATAGGAATGAAGTGTGCGGACTTGGTCAGCCGATCCACAATCACCGAAATAGCATCGAACTTCCTCAAAGTCCGTGGGAGCCTAACTACAAAATCTATGGTGATCCGCTCCCACTTCCACTCTAGAATATCTAACCGCTGAAGCAAGCCACCTGGTCTCTGATATTCATATTTCACCTGCTGATAGTTGAGACACTGAGCTACAAATCCCACAATATCCTTCTTTATTCTTCTCCACCAATAGTGCTATCTCAAATCCTGATACATCTTCGCGACACCTAGATAGATGGAATACCACGAACTATGGGCCTCCTCTAGAATCAACTCCCGAAGCCCATCTACATTAGGCACACATAGCTGGCCCTGCATCATCAATACCCATCATCACCAATAGCCACATTTCTAGCATCATCGTGCTGAACTCTCTCCTCTAGGACAAGCAAATAAGGATTATCATACTGGCGCTCTCTGATACGATCAAACAAGGAAGACTGAGAAATCACACAAGCATAAGTCCCGACTAGGCTCCGAATTATCCAACCTCACAAACCGATTGTCCAAGGCCTGAACATCAACTGCAAGAGGTCTCTCCACCAATAGGAATATATGCCAAACTCTAGATCATGAACATAGTAGTTCTTCTCATGGGGCTTCAAATGACAAGAAGCATAAGCAATCACTCTACCCTTCTGCGTCAAAACACACCTAATGTCAACTCTCGAAGCATCATAATACACTGTATATGAACCTAAAGCTGATGGCAAAACTAACACTGGAGTTGTGGTCAAGGCAGCCTTGAGCTTCTGGAAGCTCACCTCACACTTATTCGACCACCTGAATGGAGCACCCTTTCGAGTCAATTTGGTCAAGGGTGATTCAATAGATAAAAATCCTTGAATGAACCGACGGTAATAACCCACCAAACCAAGAAAGTTGCGAATCTCTGTGGCTGAGGACGGTCTGGGCCAATTTTGAACCTCTTCTATCTTCTTCGGATCAATCTGAATACCCTTGTTGGACACCACATGCCCCAAGAAAGCCACTGAAGTAAGCCAAAACTCACACTTGGAGAACTTTGCATAAAATTTCTCCTCCCTCAACCACTGCAATACAACTCTCAAATGCTTGGCGTGCTCCTCCTGACTACATGAGTACACCAGAATATCATCAATGAAAACAATCATAAACGAGTCTAGATAAGGCTAAAACACACTGTTCATCAAATGCGTGAACGCTGATTGGTCACCCAAAAGACATCACAAGGAACTCAAAATGACCATATTGGGTGTGAAAGCCATCTTAAGAATATCTGAGTCCCTGATCTTCAACTGGTGATACCTTGAATGGAGATCAATCTTGGAGAACACTTTCACTCCCTAAAGCTGGTCAAATAAATCATCAATACGAGGCAAAGGATACTTGTTCTTGATTGTAAATTTGTTCAACTGCCTGTAATTAATGCACATCCTCATCGTGCCATCCTTCTTCTTCACAAATAGAATAAGCGCACCCCAAGGCGATACATTAGGCCAAATAAACCCCTTATCAAGGAGTTCATAAAGTTGTTCCTTCAACTCTGCCGGTGCCATACGATATTGTGGAATAGAAATGGGATGAGTGCCCGGCACCAAGTCAATATCGAAATCAATATTCCTGTCCAGCGGCATGCCTGGCAGGTCTGCAAGAAACACATCTGAGAACTCTTGTAGCACTGGGACAGAATCAATAGTAGCAGTCTCTGCACTGCCATCCCTCACAAAAGCCAAATAAGAAAGACAACCCTTCCTAACCACCTTCAAAAATGAAATCACTCTACTGGGAACATAATCCATCGAACTTCACCACTCAATTCGTGGCACACTCGGCATAGCCAATATCACTGTCTTAGCATGACAGTCCAAAATAGCATGAGACGGAGACAACCAATCCATGCCCAATGTCACATCAAAATCGACTATACAAAGCAACAAAAGGTCCACTCAGGTCTCCAGATCCCCAATAGTTACCACACATGACCGGTATACACAGTCCACAATAATAGTATTGCCTACTGGAGTATATACATGAACAGATGAAACAAGAGACTCATGGGACATATCTAAATAACAAGCAAAATATGATAACATATATGAAAAAGTAGAACCAGGATCAAATAACATAGAGGCATCTCTGTGGCAAACTAAGACAATACTTGTAATCATAGAATCTGAAGTAATAGCATCTGGTCTGGCTGGGAGTGCATAGAAACGGGACTGATCACCACCTGATCAACCTCCCCCTCTGGGGCGACCTCTAGTTGACTGTCCTCCACCTCTAGCTGACTGGGTGGGTGATGAAGTATCTGGTGCTGAAGTCGGTGGTTGACTCCTCTACTAAGGCGGACCCCCATGACGACGAGGACACCGCTTCCACACATGCTCCAACTCTCCACACTCATAATAATCCCCTGGGGACGGGGACTGAAGGGAACCCCTAGCACCAGGATGACTAGCAGAAGAACCTGGCATAGAAGAGCCCTGAACTGATGGAGCACAAGACGAACTCTAGGCTAAAAGGGCACTGAGTGATGAATGGCCCTGATGAGAACTATGAGAATCATGGACCGATAATGCCCCTACGATAATCTAGGCGAGGTGATTGAGCATGCCTGAATGGACGGCCTCTGTCGTGCTAAAACTGGCACCCAAAACTATCGAATCCACGAGGCCTCTTGGCCTCCCTCTCCCCTCACTCCTGATGGCGGATCAACTCTATATCCCGAGCAATATCGACAACCTCCTAAAAAGAAGTACCAGACACCCTCTCTCTGGTCATAAGAATTTGCAGCTGATAAGTGAGGCCATCAACGAACCTCTTGATCCTCTCTCGGTCTGTGGGAACTAACCAAATAGCATGATGGGATAACTCAGAAAATCTCATCTCATAATGCATCATAGTCATATCATCTTGAAGCAACTGCTCAAACTGCCTACGCAAATCCTCTCTGCGGGACTGTGGTATATACTTCTCCAAAAAGAGAACGGAGAGCTGCTGCCATGTAAGGGGCGCTGCACCAACAGGCCTACGCCTCTCATACGCCTTCTACCAAGTGAAGGCAACTCTTGAGAACTGAAAGGTAGTGAATGAGACCCCATTGGTCTCCAAAATACCCGTTGTACGGAGAATCCTCTAATACTGGTCCAAGAAACCCTGGGCATCCTCGCCCTCTATACCACTGAAATTCGGAGGTCAAAGTCTACCAAACCTCTCCAATCGACGCTGCTCATCATCAGGCATGACTGGAACCACATAGTCCTGAGTAGCTGCAACCGGTTGGGCTAGAGGTGCCCTCAGTGTTTGAAGTCCCTACAGGACCTGCTCAGGTGTGCGAGCAGCGGGAATCTGGGTACCTCCCCCAACTTGAGAAGTAGCTGCGGCCATAGTAACTAAGACCTTATGAGCCAGGCCAGTGCACACTAATAAAATCTGGGCTAGGGCCTCCTGAAGGCCTGGAATAACAATCGGCACAATCGGTGCCTGAGCTGGACCTGTAGGAGCATCCGCAACTGAGATTTGATCGTGAACTGGGGTGGCTGGTGGATTTGCAGGTGCTGCCCTAGCTACTGTGCAGGCTACACCCCTGCCCCTACCATGGCCTCGACCTCGACCTCGACCTCTAGTGGCCCTAACTGGTGGTACTAATGGTCGTCTATCCTGACCGGTAGCACGTGTCCTCACCATCTGTGAGAGAATAGAATAACAGAATTTTAGTACCAGAATTAACAAATTCGCACAACTAGAATTCAAGAATGTGAAGTTTTTCCTAAAGGTTCTGCAGCCTCTCAAAGATAAGTACAGATGTCTCCCTATCGATCCGCAAGAATCTACTAAATCAGTTCATGAATCGTGAGACCTATGTAACCTAGGCTCTGATACAAATTTGTCATGATCCCAAAACCAACCCGGTCGTGATGGCGCCTATCATGGAACTAGGCCAGCCGACACAATCCCAAAATATTCAGCATTTCATAATAAAGGTGTTTTTAAGCCATTAACTGATAAAACAACATAACATAAGTTTAAATGACAAGTGCGGAAAGAAAACAATAGCCCGACATCTGCCTAAGTACAAGAAAAGCTATCATAGTCCATAAATACAAATACTAAGAACAGTCTGAGTAAAGTAAGAAGGAGAAGTGCAGGGCTGCGAATGCTAAGCAACTACCTTGCCAACTCCGAAGACCTGCTGGAAGAACGATCAGTGCTCACTATCACGACCTGCAACTCTTGGATCTACACACAAGGTGCATGTAGTAATGTGAGGCGCCAACTCAGTAAGTAATAAAATCAAATAAAGACTGAGCAGTAAGAAAACACGTAATCCACGTCATAACACCATAGCAAAATAGTATGTTTTCAAAACAGTACATTATTCAGTTATCTCGTAAAAACTCAGTTTTAGTAAAACCCTTTTAAAAACAACTTTCAATAGATTTCAAACAAGTGGTGGAACAGTGGGTAAAGATTATGATAACATGAACAGCCCCTTGGGCAAGAGATGTATCATAAACCGTCCCTCGAGCATAATATCAACAGAACTAGCCCCTCGGGCTACCTCACAATCTCTCACAATCAGCCCCTCGAGCATAACATATATCAGAAACAACCCCTCGCGCATCAACGTATCACTCACACTGGGTACCCACGCTCACTAGGGGTGTGCAAACTCCGGAGGGGCTCCTACAGCCCAAGCTCTATCACAAGCCATCTCGTGGCATAATAATCAGGCCCTCGACCTCTCATATATCACAAATTAGTACAACATGTTGCGGCACGCATCTCAATCCCACGATATCCTCACAACACAGGCCCTCGGCTTCACTTAGTCAGAAACCTCTCAGGCCACTCGGGCCAATAGTAAAACACGGTGCTCAGCCCAAAATATCATTTATAATATCAAAACGGAGTAAATAAGACTGAATTTTGAAATCAGCAAAATATAGCATGGCTGAGTGTAGATATCAAACCGAAATAGTGAGGAAACAGTAGTGAAAATCCCCTAAGGGTCCAAACAGTTGGCACTAGGCCCAAATATGGCATTCAGCTCAAAATATAGTAATATTTTCCAAAACACAATGATATCAAATAATTTTCAATCAAATACGTGACTTAATAGTCGTACTGGATGGACCAAGTCACAATCCCCGATAGTGAACGCCCCCTATGCTCATCATCTAGCATGTGCGTTACCTCAAGTAGTGAAACGATGTGAAATCAGGGGTTTCATACCATTAGGACAACATTTACCATCATTACTTACCTCAAACCGGACAAAACTCTAGCCCGCGATGCCCTTGCATCTCGAATCGGCCTCGAAATACTCCGAATCTAACCAAAATCAGCATCACATCATTAATACACGCTAAAAGAACAAAGCCTAAGCGAAAATAATTAAATTAACTCAAAAATCCCAAAATTGTTCAAACCCGACCCCCGATCCCACATCTCGGAATCTAAGAAAAATTGCAAAACTAGAAACTTCTTTCACTCCCGAGTCTATACATACCAAAATCATTAAAATCGGATCTCGAATGACCCCTCAAATCCTCAATCAAAGCTCTCCAAAACTCAAGCCCTAATCCTTTAACTTCACCCCAAATTCTCCACTAATTTCATGATTAGGTAGTGGAAAAATCATTACAAATACAATAAATAACACCCAAGTAGCTTACCTTATTGAACCCCCTTGATTCCCTCTTGAAATCACTGCTTGGAGCTCCAAAATCGCACAAAAATGGTGGAATAATGACTGAAAATCGGGAAGGGGCCTTTTTATACATTCTGCCCAGCATTGTCGCACCTACGGCCCAAATAACCGCACCTGCGGTTTTAACTTAAGTCACCAGCTTCCGCACCTGCGCCCCAGGCCTCGCACCTGCAGGCTTGTAGGTGCGGTAAATCACTCCGCTGTTGCGACAAAATTCGTATCTGCGGTTGCTCTCCGCTTATGCGATCATCGCACATGCGGTCCCTAATCCGCAGGTAAGGAAACAACAGAAGGTGTAAAATCTGCAGCAACAATTCAACTCTAAACCTTCCGTCAACCACTCAAAACCATCCTGAGGCCCTCGAGACCTCAACCAAACATACTAACAAGTCACATATCATCATTCAAACTTGTACCAACCTTCGAACACTCAAAACAACACCAATGACCAAATCACCCTCGGATTCAAGCCTAAGGATTTCCAAACTTCCAAATTCCGCAACCGATCCAAGAACCTATCAAACCTCACCTGGATGACCTAAAATTTTTCACACACGTCACAAATGACACTACAGACCTACTAAAATTCCCGAAATTCCATTCTGACCCCGATATCAAAATTTTCACTACCGACCAAAAACTCCAAATTCTCAATTTCGCCAACTCAAGCCTAAATCTAGCATGGACCTCCAAAATACATTCCGAACACGCTCCCAAGTCCCAAATCACTTAAGCTATCCAAACCATAAAAACCATTTCTGAGATCATTTACTCAGAAGTCAACTTCGGTTGACTTTTTCAACTAAGGCTTCCAAATAAGAGGCTAATGTCTTATTTATCTACAAAACCACTCCGAACCCAAACCAACCCACATGATACGACGAATTGTAGCTAAACAACACTTAAAGAAGCATAAATGGGGGAAACGGAGCGGTAACTCGTGAAACGGCCAGCCGGATTGTTACATATGTCATCAACATAAACAGCAAGTATAATAAATTTTGATGTCATTTTCTTTATAAAAATACATAGACAAATAACATCATTTATATAACCTTCTTTCAGCAAATATACACTGAGGCAATTATACCACATGCGCCCAAATTGCTGTAAACCGTACAAAGATCTTTGTAATCTGATTGAGTACATTTTCCGAGATTTTGAATATACTTCGGGCATTTTAAGTCCTTCAGGGATTTTCATGTAAATTTCATTATCAATTGACCCATACAAATAAGTTGTAACCACATCCATTACATGTATTTCAAGCCTTTCATGTAAGGCTAAATTTATGAGATATCGAAACGTTATGGCATCCATAACGGGTGAATATGTTTCTTCACAATCGACTCCGGGTCGTTGTAAAAATCCTTGTGTGACAAGGCGAGCCTTGTATCTTTCTACTTCATTTTTGTCATTCCTTTTTCGCACAAAACCCATTTATGACCATCTGGCTTTATACCAGTATGTGTTTGGACTACTGGTCCAAAGACCTCTCTTTTAGCACGTGACTTCAATTCCGATTGAATTGCCTCGAGACATTTTGACGAATCATTCGGGGTTCAAGATTCTCCCTATCTTGCATAATGTTAAGTGCAATATTATATGCAAAAATATTATCCACCACTATTTCAGATCAATTTAAATTAACCCCATCACCAGTAGAACTTATTAAAAGTTTTTCACTCACTTGAGTCTCGGGTTCATTAATTTCTTCAGGAATCTTAGAACTAATCAGATCTTGGGTCTCTTCAGGAGATCCCTTCATAGTATTATTTTAATCATTTTTCAATCTTCTTTTTCTAGGATTTCGATCCTTAGAACTCAAAGGCCTACCACGCTTCAGGCGTGCTTTGGGTTTATTAGCTCTCATGCTAGTAGATGGTCCTGCAGGGACATCAATTCAGATAGGCACATTCTCAGCAGGGATATGTGACTTAGTTATCCTTTTCAAATTATTAAATGCGTCTGAAATTTGATTTGCTATATTTTGTAAATGGATGATCTTCTGGACCTTCTGATTACATATAGGGTATGTGGATCAAAGTAAGATAATGATGAAACTTTCCACACAATTTCTCTTTTGATTTTCTTTTTCTCTCCCCCTAATTGTGGGAAATTTATTTCATCAAATTGACAATCTGTAAATCAAGCAGGAAATAAATCTCCTGTCAGTGGTTCAATATAGCAAATAATATAGGGTAATTCAAACCCAATATATATTCCTAACCTTGTCTGTGGGCCTATCTTACTACGTTGCGGTGGTGCTACTGGCACATATACAGCGCATCCAAAAATTTGTAGATGAGCAATATTTGTTTATGACCAAAAACTAATTGTGATAGAAAATATTTATTACAATGTGTCGGTTTGAGACGAATAAGTGAGGTTGCATGCAAGATAGCATGGCTCCAAACATTAGTGGGCAATTTTGTTTTTTATAAGTAGTGTCCTTGCTATCAATTGCAGGCGTTTAATAAATGACTTTGAAAGGCCATTTTGAGTATGAACATAAGCTATAGGACGTTCAACTTTTATCCTAAATGATAGACAATAATCATCATGAGAATTCTCCAGCATTATCAAGGCGAATAGCCTTTATTGGATAATCTGGGAATTGCACCCTTAATCGAATTATTTGGGCTAGCAGCTTTGCAAACGCCAGGTTACGAGATGATAGTAGGCACACATGAGACCATCTTGAAGATGAATCTATTAGGACCATAAAATATCTAAACAACCCACTTGGTGGGTGAATAGGTCCATATATATCCCCATGTATACGCTCTAAAAAGGTAGGGGATTCAATGCCAACCTTCATTGGTGATGGTCTAGTGATCATTTTGCCTTGATAATATGCATCACAAGAAAATTCATCATTTGTAAGAATCTTCAGGTTCTTTAATGGATGTACACTCGAATTTTCAATAATTTGTCTCATCATTATTGATCCAAGATAGCCCAAACGGCCATGCCAAAGCACAAAAGTATTTGAATCCGTAAACTTCTAGTTTACGATAGAGTGTGCTTCAACTGTATAAATTTTTGAGTAGTATAAGCTAGAAGATAAAGTTGGTAACCTTTTTACAATGCATATCTGGCCAGAAATATTCTTTGTAATACAAAGATATTCCACGTTCATTTCATCTATTGTCTCACATGATACCCATTTTGACGGATATCTATAAAACTCAACAAGTTTCTTCGAGACTTGGAGGAGAATAATGCATTGTCTATTATAAGTTTTGTTTCCTTAGACAAAAATATAGTGGCTCTTCCTGAGCCTTCAATCAAATTTATATTACCAGAAATTATTGAAGAATTTGCTTTTTCCTTATGCAAATAAGAAAAGTATTTCTCATCTTTGAATATGGCATGAGTTGTTCCACTATCAATTATACAAATATCTTCATGATTGGTCTTTGATCCAAACATAATTTGAGGATTATCCATATTCTTGGAAATGACATAAACAAAATAAATATGATAGTAAACATCATTATCAAAGCACAATTTTTATTTATGTACAACAATTACATAACCATACTATCTACTACAAACAACAAAATTAAAATATTTATATTTCTACAAATTTATCACTGATCACATGACTTGTTTCTCCTTCCGAGAGTGCAAAGTAATCAGCTACATGCATGAAGTCTAAATTATCTTCAGAAATAAAATTTGCTTCAGCATTTTTCTCTGTCTTCTTCAGGGAGGCTTGATAAAGATCAACCAAGTGCTTTGGCGTACGACAGGTACGTGACCAGTGCCCTTTTCCTCCACATCTATAGCATGCATTTTCTGCATTTGTTGGTCACCGCTTCATGCTTTTGTTCCTTCCTTTTCCACTACTTGTGGTGAGGAGGGTTCTTTGGTGCATTATTATTACCATGATTAGAGTTTCTTCCCCGACCACGGCCATGACCACGATTGGGGCCGCGACCTCTTCCACGCTTAGCTTGGTGGAAGTTCGTCTCATTCACTTCAGGGAATGGACAAGAACCAGTAGGTCGGCTTTCATGGTTTTTTTATTAATAGCCCATTATGTTTCTCGGCTACAAGAAGATATGAGATAAGTTCAGAATACTTTTTGAATCTCATCTCTCGATATTGCTGCTGCAGGAGCATATTCAAGGAATGAAAAGTGGTGAAAGTTTTCTCGAACATATCATGATCAGTAATATTATCACCATATAATTTCAATTGGGAAATAATTCTAAACATAGCAGAATTATACTCACTGATAGATTTAAAATCTTTTAGCCTTAAATGAGTCCAATCATATCGTGCTTGTGGAAGAACGACCATCTTCAGGTTGTCATATCTATCTTTCAAATTATTCCACAATATGACTGGATATTTAACAGTAAGATATTCCATTTTCAGGCCCTCATCAAGGTGATGGCATAGGAATATCATTGCTTTGGCATGGTCTTAGTTTGATGCCTGATTTTTGTCCTTGATGGTGTCTTCCAGACCCATCGCATCAAGATAAATTTCAGCATCAAGCACCCAAGACATGTAATTTTTTCCCGATATATCCAAGGCTACAAATTCAAGTTTAGAAAGATTTGACATTATTTAGAAAAATAATATTTGTACCTCTAATACTTTCAAAGTATTTGCTCGAGATGGCAGAGTCTCGTGTTGATAACGTGTTATAAAATAAAGACTGTAAGGTAAAGATAAGTATACAGAGAAACTGATATATTATTCAACTTCAAACGGATATACATAATAAACTAAAAACTCCTCTATTTATAGGAAAAAGGAAGTTGTTGTTAAGCTACTACTGCAAGCTATTATGTAAGCTGCTTGTAAATTGCTACTACAAGTTGTTGTGTAAGCTACTTGTAAGATGCTACAGCAAGCTGCCGTGTAAGTTGCTTGTATGTTGCTTTTAAGCTGCTAATGTACTAGATATAGATAATCTTCTACTAGGGGTAACGTTTATCCATAACGGAGTGTCAAAATGATAAGCTTCTTCGGGTGGCTTATTTCCAATAGAGTACTAAATAGATAAACATATTTATGTTGGAGTCCCATATGGATAAGCTTCTTCAAGAAACTTATTTACAGCAGAGTACTAAATGAACATTCATAATATAATATATTTATAACATAGATGAGCATGACACAAAAAGGGCAAAAGATGGGGATACAAAATAAAAGAGAAAAGGAACCTGAGCATATGAAAAATTGGCCAGCTGATTCATATAAGAGTCAGAACTTAAATATAAGAATAACTTTGGGAAACTAATTCCCGACCAAGGCACCTACCTCTAATTTGAGATTGCTCGTGACAACACTCTGATATTGAATAAGAATTATGGTAGAGCGGTAAATATCGATATTATCACATTGAAGAAGAAATGGAGCTCACAGAGGAGCTTCAATGGAGGTTCTAGAAGGTTCTGAGTAAAAAAAATATCTGAGAGTAGAGAAAATGAAAAGGAATTGTAAAATGCAACTCTACTACAATTCTCATTATTACCATGTGTATATATGTACACGTGTGTATTTGAAAATACAAGTATCTAAAATACAAAATACAACTAACTCACTATATAAAAGCTATAACTATTTGTTGACTCGGCATATTACAATTAATTTATCTTTTAACTAACTAACTATATCTCAATACCCCTCCCCCCCCCTCCCCAAGTTGGATGGGAGGGCCTCACAACAAACTTTCCAAGAACAGTATTATGTTCAACTCGTGTGAGGGATTTAGTAAGAATGTTAGCCAATTGGTCAGTAGTGGCTACAAGGTGTAGAGATCAGGCCTTCCTGAAGTTTGTTTCTTACAAAGTGACAGTCGACCTCAATGTGCTTTGTCCGCTCATGGAACACAGGATTGTGAGCAATATGAATAGAAGATTGGTTGTCACAGAAAACAACAATAGGACTGGATCGTGGGATAGTGAACTCTTCAAACAATCTGCTTAACCATACCAGTTCCCCAACAACTTTTCTGAGGGACCTGTATTCAGCATTAGCTGAGGATAGGGAAATGGTCTCTTGTTTCTTAGGCTTCCAGCTAATGGGACTATCTCCAACTAGAACAATGTAACTAGTGACAGATCTTCTAGAGTCAGGGTAGAATGCCCAGTCAGAGTCACAGTAGGCATATATGGAGCAATAAGTGCTATTTGAGAAAAATACTCCAAGTGTGGGGTCTGTCTTGAGGTACCTAAGAAGATGGAAAGCTGGAGTTAAGTGTGTATCTCTAGGTGCCTACATGAACTAGCTGAGGATCTACATACTGTATTCTATATCCAATCTGGTATTGGTTAGGAAGTTTAGTTTGCCCACTAATTTTCTGTAATATGTAGGATCTGGGAGAAGAGTGCCTACATCAGCCTTCATTTCATAGCAGGATCAAGAGGGGAAGACAAATTGCTATAAGCAAAGCAATCATATTCCTTTAATAAGTTTAAGGTAAACTTCCTTTGAGATATGATAACATCAGCTGGCTTGTAAAGAACCTCCAAACCCAAGAAGTAGTGTAGTCTCCCCAAGTCCTTGATTCTTAACTTATTGTCAAGGAATGACTTCAAGTTGTCTATCTCCACTGAATCAGTACCAGTAATGATAACATCATCAACATACATAGGTAAAAAGATAGTGGAGGATGAAGTTTTCTTGGAGAAGAGTGAATAATCATTTTCAGAATATTTGTACCCCATTGATGATAGGGTTTCAGTCAGCTTGGCATACCACTGTCTGCTGGCTTGTTTCAGCCCATACAAAAATGTGTTTAGTTTGTAAACTACCTTGTGTGGGCCAGTTTGATCAATCAGAAGACCTGGTGGCACCTCCATGTACACCTCTTCATATAGGTCACCATGGAGGAATGCATTATTTATATCAAGTTGAAATATATCCCAGCATTTCTTCATAGCAGCAGTAACTAAGACTCTAACTGTTGTCATCTTGACAACAGGAGAAAAGGTTTCTATATAATCAACCCCTGCTTGTTGAGTATAACTTTCACTACCAATCTAGCCTTAAATCTCTCGATACTACCATCTACTTTATGTTTTATCGTATAGAGCCATTTGCAGCTTATTACCTGTTTTCAGGCTATCAAGGGTACTAAGTCCCAAGTATGGTTGGTATAAAGAGCCTCAAATTCCTGTGTCATGGATGCTTTCCATGCAGGACTGAGTGTTGTCTCTCCATATGATGATGTCTCACTATCATAATAAACATTTGTCACTAAGTGCTGACTCTCAGAACATAGGGCATCAGGGGTGACATGATTGTGATTGGAAAAGAGTGCACTTAAGGAAGGTAGACCTTGAGGAGCAGCAAGATGAGATGTGTTAGGTAAGTTATAAATATAATCCTTGATATAAGTAGGAGTTTTATGTGTTCTCTTGGACTTTCTTAGTGTAGGTATTTCTAATTGGGTAGATGTTGGTAAATAGTGACTGGTAGCTTCATGTGAAGTTGTAAGGACATGAGCATAAGGGGATAAGGTGTCTGATGTATGCATTAAGGTATCATTAGCAGGTGAGGATTTAGGGTGTTGATGCACATCTGGAGATGTGATACTTGTAGGACTTTGAACATTAGAATGTGGACTGCTACTTCTAATGTAAGTAGGAAAGGAACCTGATTTGAGGACATTGTACAGGGAAACATTCTTAGAGACTAGAGAAAAGTAGAGACATCTTTATAGAACGCTACATCTCTAGAAACATGAATCTTTCTAGTTGCTAGGCTTAGCACTTTTTAATCCTTTGTCCCAAAGGGATAGCCCACAAAGATATGAGGTGTTGTCATAGGCTCAAATTTGTCTTTGTTCACCTTAGTCACAGTGGGATAGGAAAGACAACCAAAACTCCTCAAGTGAGAATAATTGGGTTTCTTGTGATATAGGAGTTCAAAAGGGGCATTTGTTGTTTAGGTTGGTGGTAGGTAATCTATTAATTAGGTAAGTGGCTATCAAAATACATTCTCCCTGGTATCTAGTTGGTAATTTGGATTGAAACATGAGTGCCCTGGCAGTTTCAAGAAGATATTGTATTTTCTCTCCACTACCCCATTTTGTTGTGGAGTATAAGGCAGGTTTTTTGGTGAAAAATGCCTTTGGATTGATAAAATGTAGTGGCTTCATGACTGGTAAACTCCAGTCCATTATCAGATCTGATTTTCACAGAGGTATTGAATTGATTCTCAATCATGTTTACAAAAATTTTAAGGGTTTGTAGGACATTGCTTTTGTTGCTTAACAAATAGGTCCAAGTGGACCTACTAAAATTACCCATTAATGTAAGGAAGTAATTGTAATTATCATGTGTAGTGACATGGTAGGGCCCCATATGTCAACATATAGTAATTGAAAATTTTGACTAGTGGTACTAGTTCTTTGTGAAAATGGAAGTCTGGCTTGTCTAGCCATGGGGCAAATGGAACAAATGAATGGTTGTTTAGGTGAGAAATTTACAGGTATGGAGGATATTCCTATCATTTTGACAAAGGAAACATGGACAAGCCTATTATGCCACAAGACATTTACATCATGTTTATCTAACATAGTTGAAGACTCATTCTTATTATTGTGAATGGAAGTATTTACATTTACTAAATAAGGATGTGAATGAGTAGGACTTCTGAAGACTCCACTATTTACACTAGTAGAATAAAAACAATTGTAACAAGAAATTGACACATTAGCATTTGAAACAGTACTTTTATCCTTCAGACACTTGGAACATAGGTAGTATAGTCCCTCCTTGCTACTACCAATCACCTGAGGCCTCTTCACTGAAGGGGCCTGCAACAGACACAGTGCATCAGTAAAGAACACAATACACTTGAGATGTGTTGCATGAGAATGGACAGAAATCAGGTTGTACTTAAAGGATGGAACATAAAGGACTTTGTGTAGAGTAATTTCAGAACTGAGTATCGCATCTCCAAATTCAAGCACTTTCACCCTATATCCATTTGGTAAGCTTATCAATAGAGGGTGTGGTAGTGTTGTAATATTACTAAGTGCAGTTTTATTAAAGGTCATATGGTTAGAAACTCATGAGTCTATGATCCAAAAGTCAGTCTTAGATTCGAAACATTTGCATGATGGTTTGTCAAAATCCATCGAAGAAGTGCAGACTACAATACCTGCAAAGTTGACAGCACCACTGGTAATATTGGCATTGCTGGGAGATCCTCCTGTCTGGAATTGTTGCAGCAAATTCGCTATCTGCCAGTATTGTTCTTTTGTCAAGCTGATATTTTGATTCTTATCATGCATAGTTGGATCATCTTCCTTCTCCTGGAGTAGATCAGCAGGGACTCCATGTACATTTGCCATAGCTCCCTTTCTTCTATTGAATTTGTGACCTTGTGTCTAACTCGAATTATAACCCTGGTTGAATTGTTGAATGTTGGTGCGATTTAAGTTTTGTCTATTGTATGAATTGCTCTGGGAATACCCATGTAGCTTGTAGCATTTTTCCTTTGTATGACCTGTCCTTTTTGCAGTAGTCGCAGAATGGTCGACCCTTATTATTGGCAGTGTAATGTGTTTTAAAATTCCTAGCTCCAAAGGGATTTTGATGTTGTTAAGGTGTAGTATTCACAAGAATTGAAGTAGACTCGAGGTTCAGCTGATTGCTTGGTCTTAATTCCCTCTGCTTTTCCTTTTGTACTAACAGGGAGAAAGTCTGTGCCAAGGATGGTAAAGGTTTCATCATCAAAATGCATGTTTCCTCGCATTGTTGTGTAAACTTCATTTAAGCCCAAACACATGTGCCTTATGCATAGTTTCCTTTGATCCACACGCACAAACACATGTGCACTGAGATTTGGCACTCAGATTGCTCAGTTCTTCCCATAACATTTCCATTCGTGTGTAATGGGCAGTGATGTCCAAAGAGCCTTGAACAAGATCGTTAATCTCCTTTTGGATCTAATACAACTTCGCACAATTTGTTTGATCATATTGATCTTCCAGTTCCCTCCATAGCTCTACTGAATCATTGACATACTCAACACTGTCAAAAATCTCCTTTGCGAGGGAATTAAGAATCCGGGAAGTTATCATATCGTCGCATCTCTCCCATTAACAAAATTGAGGTGAATTGGGGGCAAGTTTCCTACAATCTCCATTTACGAACCCTAATTTGTTTTTGATTGATAGGGATCGCAACACACTCCTCCTCCACGACCTATACCCAATTCCTCCAAATGGAACCGGCACTAGCGTCACTCCGGGACTATCCGAAGGATGAATGTATAGAGGACTGCTCACATTCGATGACTGGTTGATCATTTCTACTCGTATTGGGGGTGAGTTCTTCGGTTTGATCGATAGCCATTGAAAAGCTCTAAACAATGAAATTGATGAATGTTCCAAACGATTTAGTGAATAAACAGACCGATTTTGTGGAAGATATCGTCACTTCGTACAACAATTGCAGATTGGAGTCACGAAACCAAACCCTAGCAGATGACGGGGAAAGAGAGGTCTTGAGACAAAAAAATCCGGCAAATTTCGAGCAAACGCGTTCTGCTGGCTCTGATACCATATCAAGATTATCATATTGAAGAAGAATTGGAGCTCACAGAGGAGCTCCAATGGAGGTTCTAAAAGGTTCTGAGTAAAGAAAATATCTGAGAGTAGAGAAAATGAAAAGTTGTAAAATGCAACTCTACTACTATTCTCATTATTATCATGTGTATATATGTACATGTGTGTATTTGAAAATACAAGTATCTAAAATACAAAACAACTAACTCACTATATAAAAGCTATAACTACATGTTGACTCAGCATATTATAATTAATTTATCTTTTAACTAACTAACTATATCTCAATAACAAATACTTCCTTATCTTTAATAAGAAGTTGTGGATTCGAATTTTGGATATAAAATTGCTTTTATTAGACAGTACATTACTTTTAATGTGAGATTCTTCAGCATAAATTCAAATTTAATCAGATTTCAATGCGAGTACCACGCCAAAAAAAAGTAATTTTAACCTTTTCCAACACGTAAATAAATAAATAAACTACATCATGTGTAAACTGCAAAAAAAAAAAAATCTACATAAAAAAGGTGAAACAAAAATATCCAGTAGCAGTGACTCGGTCAGTCGGTCATTGCAAATTGACAATACGTGGCAGAAAAAGAGAACACCTCGTTACATATACCTTCCAAAATACGGCCACGTTTCTTATTTTACCTTTCCAAATAAACCGCTCTTTCAATTTTCAAGTTTGAAACCCCACAAACCTCGACCTTTATATCTTCTTCTTTCACTCCAACTCTTTCGCAATTCATTACACAACACAAAAAGGGGAAAAAAAGTGTTTCAAACTTAGTAGTATTTCTGAGGATCAATAGAAATGGCGAAGAGGACAGCGTTGTTTATACTATGGGTGGCGGCGATGTTATGTTTATGTTGGTGTTGGGGGGAGGAAGCTGTGGAAAATGCCAAACAGAGAACAAATTTGGCAACTGGAGAAATGAAGATAGAAGGGGAAAAGTTTAAGCAAAGCGCCGAAGAAGTAATGCATAATGCTAAAGAGAAGGCTGATTCTTTGGGTGATTGGGCCTCTGGCAAATTCTCCCAGTAAGATATTTCATATTACTAATTGATTACCAGTACTCACTATTTGTTGTTTCTTTCGTTTTGGTTATCTTTTCTTGATGTAGTTATTGCTTGTTGTTACTATTTCTTTATCTTTTCTTGATGTAGTTATAGCTCGTTGTTATCTTTTCTTGAGCCGGGAGTATATAGGAAATAGCTTTTTAGGTGGGCTAAGGTCTGCGTATACGCTACCTCCTACTCGTGGTAGTGATATCGTGGTAGTGATATCGCTAAATTTCGCTTAGCCTTTTAATTGATTACCAGTACTATATTGCAGCCTTTTTGTTAAATGCTATAGAGTTTAATTTTAACGCACTAACTGCAAACATTAATTTATACCATCAAGTTTAAGACTACAAGTTTAACTTGAGTTTAATTTTCAAAATGTGCAATGTAGGTTTAAGATTATAAGTTTTAAAAGTTCTCTTCTTAAATTTTGCGAACAATTTGGTAAGGAGGGAGTATGCGATATCTAGGAGGGAAACGAATGGAAGCTCCATGCATAGCCAATATGTTGTTATTCCCTTCTTTAAATTAATGTAAGGATCTAATTTACTAACTCTGTTATATTGGCTTTTCTCTTTAAAATAGGAAAAAGAAGCTCCTGCCAAGGTGTTATGTGGATCTAAATTTAAATTACCTGCTTATGGAAAAATTAGGAAACAACTTTTTTTGAGTTCCATTTTCTAGATATCCATTGGACAATATGAATGATATTAAATTCTGAATATGTTTAAAGTTATAAACTACTTCGGATTTGGTGAGAAAAGGTGTAGAAATTATTTCGGTTGATAATGCAATGCTCAGTGGAGTTGTAGGTTTTACCAAGTAAATGTAGTTTGCTTGTTTACTATAAAAGGTTCCCTCTTTTATGATATCTTGATAGAACAACATATATTCAGCTACTCAAAGCAGTATTTAACATGTTGATTGTTGCCTGATGGCATTCTAATTAACGTATTGTATTCGAGTCTCAAAATCTATATGGGATTTTAATTACTTTAATTTTAGGTATCAAGAAGATGCAAGAGATGAAGCCCACGGATTGATGGATAGAGCAAGAGATGCAGTAGCAGACGCTAAAGATTCTATCAGTTCAACCGCATATGGTAATTTTTTCCTTTCCTCTACAAAGACGAAGATGTAGCAGAACGCCAAAGGAATTTTCCCTCGGATACTTCTAAACATTTTGAAAGAGTTGTATACTAATTGGTTTTGCTTGCAGGAACCCAAAGAGAAGCTTCTCAAAAAGCTAGCAGGATGGCAGGCGTGGCATCTGACAAATTAGGTGATGCGAAGAATCTTGCTTCGGAGAAGGGGAATGAAGCAATGGATGCAGCAGCTGATATTGCTCATCGTGCAACGGAGAGAGGGAAACATGGTGCATATGGTGCATATGAATTTGCATCGGAGAAAGCAGGTAATGCCATACAATGGTTGATTGTATATAAATTGTTGAATTTCCTTGATACGAGGGATGCTAGTGTAGTGGCAAAACATAGTGATTATGTTAAACCACATGTTCGGGTCAAATCTTGGGTGTGACATTCTAGCATTATCGTAGGTGTGATATTCTAGCATGATTTTGAAGTTCCATTATTAAAATTATTGGCTTTGCCACTGACATGTCCATGGCTTCTGGTTTGGCAGGTGACGCCAGCGATAAAGCCAAAGAAAAAGCTCATGATGCTTATATCTCTGACTCGGATAAGGTAGGGAATGCGATGAACACGGCCTCGGACATGGCAGCCGATGCCAAAGAAGGAACCAAACATAAAGCTTCTGAGGCCTATGAATTCGCCTCTCAAAAGGTGGATGACGCAAAAGGAAAAGCTCATGATGTTTATGACTCTGCCTCGGATAAGGCAGGGCATGCGATGAACACAGCCTCGGACATCGCAGCCGACGCCAAAGAAGGAACCAAACATAAAGCTTCTGAGGCCTATGATTTTGCCTCTCAGAAAGTGGGCGATGCCATGAACGCAGCTTCCCAAATGGGCAGTGACGCCAAGGGAAAAATGCAGGATAAGACAGGTCAAGCAATGGACAAGGCTTCAGAAATGGCGGGCGATGCCAAAGAGATGGGAAAAGATAACGCCTATAATGCTTACGGATATGCGTCTGATAAGATGAATCAAGCAAAGGACATGGCCTCTAATAGTGCTGTTAATGCAAAAGATACAATGAAAGATAAAGCATCCGATGCCTATGATGTCGCCCCGAGTAAGACTGACCAAACCATAAAAATGGCTACTGACAAGGCCAAAGATGCAAAAAACACAACCACGGAAGTATTGGCCGATGGGAAAGATAATGCTTTTGGCAAATATGAAGATGCAAAATCAAATGTTCGCGAAACTTACAAGTCCGCCAAGGATACCATGAATGAAAAAGCCAAGGAAAAGTATGAAGCTGCCAAAGAGAAGGCTTCAGATGCTGCAGGCAACCTTGGAAACAAGATGAGAACTCGCACTACAGAATTATGAAAAATTACTAGAAATAAGAAATCTTCACGCACAGAAATCTTTTGAAGCCGTCAGGGTCTTCTTGTGAGTAGCTGAGATAGTACTGCTATGTTTCTTTTGTTTTCTGTAACTGTCTTTTGTATGTAGACTTTGTAGGTTAGGGAAGTCGCTAACCCAACTAAGTTCTGTACGTTTTTTGCTTAGGTTGTCATAAATAATTATGCTCTAGTGTAGCATGACGATGGGTTTTTTCTAAATTCCGTCTTTGCGTACACGCTGTGTGAGATTATATTGGCTATGTGTTGTTGTTGTTTGCTTGAGCCTTCCCTTGTTTAGTTTGGAGCATTGATGTATTACCAGAACGTCTGTTTGACACATATTTAACCAAATCTAAACTAGTATATTGTGATAAAAGGGCCTTTTGTAAGAACGAAATCTTTCAATAAAAGAAGAGAGAGATCTATATATAGAATTGGGTTGGCTTATGGCATCTTAAGAATGTTAAGGCTTATGGAGGATTATGAGTAAAATATAAAGTTGGGCTGAAACAACTAGGGGAAAACACGAGTTGTTCCCTCGCACGATATATTTCATTGTTTAAAAAAAATTACTCATCCTTGCATAGGTACCATACTAATTTTCTCATCGTTCCAATTTTTATTGGATGGGAGGATAAATCTCATTACATCTATTGTTAGTGTATTACAAAATATAAACCATGACCAAACAAACATACGCATGAAAGGCACAGAAAGATTATATTAAGAATACAGACCAGCATTTCATTTAAACTACTTTAACAGTGTAAAATATTATTACAGTAACAATGGAAGAATGCTCTAATTCTAGTAAGTACTGCACCAGGGAGTTGGGTAGCTCTCTCGGTGAACTATTCAAACATCCGACGTGTAGGAAGTAGCGAAGTCAAGAATTTAAGGGAATTCAAAAAAAATGCAAAAATCACGCCTAATATACGAACCTAACTAAGAGGATTCAATAATTTATATTTAGAGGCAATGCCGGGATCTAAAGCTTATGAGTTCGGAATTTTAATCCTTATAAGTTGTTGGCTTCTAAATTAATAATTTATACATATTAAATGAGTTTCTTAAAACAAATACAGGGTTAGAACAAAAATTATGTCAAAATTTTAGCGATCGAAAATCAACGTGCAATTGTTATCGTGCAACGCACGTTCATAGAAACTAGTTATTATAAAAGCACGAATAATTTATGTTAAATGTTGAACAACTAAAATATTCTCGAAACATTGATAGACTTTTATGCCCTTAAAATTTTGAGTTAAAGATGGATGTAATTGTAATATTCAAATATTACCTCAAGAATAGAATTCTAATATATTTATGAATTTCAATAAACTCCTAATATATTTATACTATACTTGTCATTTGATAAACAACTTGCATAAAAAAATTGTTGCATTCTTTAACCAATGTATAAATTTATTCGTATCATTCTGTAATTTTAAAATATTTTGTTCCATTTTGTGATGATTATCACAACGTTATTATGATTTGGTTTGCATTAAAAATATATAACTTTTATTTTAAGCAACTCATTATCTAACTCTAACATTTATTTATGGTATGCGTTTGTAATATTTGACATAAGGTATTTGTGTAATGCACGAGCATAGAGATTATTTATCTATATTATTATAAAAGTAAGAATAATTTATGCTAAATATTGAACGACTAATATATCACCGAAATGTTGATCGACTTTTATGCCCTTAAGTATTTGTAATAATTTAAGGATCTAATTACAAATTATCAAATGATGGAATTCTTATCCAATTTAAACTATAAATACACCGACCCTACAAAGTTGATCCTACTTGAATTAGAAAGGCATGTCCATAATTTTCTTTTAAAAAAAAAAAGTGTTGTTCCTAATCACAACAAATACGTAATTTTGTGGGAGAATAGGAGAATCCTTGTTGGAGAGCTTTTTTCTTTCTTATTTACATTAGGAATTTTAAGAACTCCTTTTTACCTTTTTATTGTGCAAGAAACTTCATATAAATTTCATTCATTCCTGGAAAGTGATTTCGTTTTATTTATGTGTTAGGAAATCTTCTATAAATATTAATATTTTTTCTTCGAATAAAATATCATGATTCCTTCTTGAATAGGTATTTTTTCCTTTCACGATAGAATATTTGGGAAGTTCTTCGATATCTTTTATTTATTTAGTTAAGAACTTATAGAATATAAGATCTCATGTGCATTTTAACTAGAGATTAAATTAATCAGAACTGGAGATGAATTTACAGATTGGATTGATCATGATTGGAGTTAAATTATTTTCTATCGATATTTATTTTGAATATTTGTATAGTTAAGAATTTATATTTTATTAAATATGGCTTTTGTAATAATTGATATAGAATAATGTGCAACACAGAAAAAAATGATACCAACAGAAGGTATGAATGACTAGATGACCTTCCTATTTTTGGTTTCTTTGTTACTAATGTATCTTGAGTGAGTATGATTTTCATGTATATGAATTATTAAGGCTTAGTTAAATCAAAGAAAATTATTGAATCAGAAAAATAATGTTAAATATTGTTGTATTCTTTAAGTGATTTTACAACTTTAATTGCATAATTATATAATTCCATAATATTTAGTTCTATGTTATCATTTCATTGTGCCAAAACATTATTAATTTGTTCGTTTGGATTGTTTGGATTGTATTTTATATCTTTTCTGTTCTAAGGAAACAAATTATTAAACTTTGTACATATTGAATTTCGTACATATTCAGTTGCAATTAATTTTAGAATATTATGCAATTGAAAGCTTATTATTTTTTATATGCGTTTTATAATAATATTTGACATAGGATATTCATGCATGACGATGCAAATCTTGTTTTGGATAAATCTGTCTGTTTACTTATATATATATATATATATTTCCACCGTCTTTAATTTGTGGACAATGGAGTTATATTCTGTTAGATGGAATTGGTTCAAAGAATCACTGACTTTTAAATTGTGTCTCAACTTGTCGAATTGTTTTAATCCACATGTAGTGAATGAGTAAATAAATAAAAAATAAAAATAAAAAGGCAACCTGGTACATTAAGTTCTTATTATTATGCGTGAGGTCCGAAAAAGGTCTGGAGCATAAAGGTCTATTGTACACAGTCTTACCCTGTATTTTTGCAAGAGACTATTTTCACGGTTCGAACCCCTAACCTCCTGGTCACATGAAGGCAACTAACTTTATCAGTTACGCCAAGGCTCCCCTATTATGTATAACCAAAAAAAAAAAAGTAACTAGTGCACCTAAATGAAGAAGGACACAGCTAGCAAGATTTGAACTTAAACTTTATTTTGATTTCTTCCCCTGCGGCTTTTTTATGATTTCATCAACGTACATTATACCTTTGCCTTTATAAACTTCAGGAGGTGTACAACTCCTTATAGAAGCAGCAAATTGATGTACCCTCTCTTCGTCAATCCCAGCACAGCAGATGACATTAGGTTTGAAACAGAACACACGAACTGCAGGAGGAACAGTCAGTTCAGCCTCATGGCTATTACCCAGCTTTAGGTATAAGAGACGACCTTCGGATTCTGCCCTAGCCTTGAAACCAACTCCGACAGTCTTGAGAAAGCGAAAGAATTTAGCTTCCATACGACTAAAAATTATCAATCAGCTGAAATGGGAGGTAATATGCAGAAAGCTACATCAATATGAGACCTGCAACAACAACTGCAACACCATAAGAACGACATCGACAACAACAGTAACAACTATTACTACGCCTCAAATTCAAGCAAGTTGAGTCGGCAAGATGAATCCATATCGTTCTATTTAAGCTCGTCTACATCCATATTAGATAAAATAAAATTAGAAGGCACTAGAAATTCTCTACATTTTCTACTGGCATCAAAAGCCACATCAATAGAGTAAAAGTTGAAGGTCAACAAAAGAAAGGACATTATTTCCTTTGGTGGGAGTTTTAGCATGGACAAGACCATGGGAATAATAATTACTCCCTTCGTTCTAATTTATGTGAACATGTTTGACCGGGCACGGAGTTTAAGAAAAAATGAAGACTTTTGAAATTTGTGGTCCTAAACAAGTCAAAAAGGGGCCCAGAGTATTTGTGTGGTTATAAAAGCTTCTCATTAACGGAGAATTGTAAGTTTAAGCTAAATTGTTTCCAAATTTAGAAAGGGGTCATTCTTTTTTGAACGAACCAAAAAGAAAATAGGTTCACATAAACCGGAACGGGTGGAGTAAATATTTCTGATTAAGGATGAAAGCAAAACTAAAAAAGAATGTATTATGCATATAGCAAGTTTACCTATTTGCAAGTATAATATTGCTTGAATAATAATAAACTATTCATTTTTTAATAATAATAAAATGTCAAATTAGTTTGATTTAGAAAAAAAAATAAGAAAACTTAAGCGGGACGGGGACGGGTTAAAAACTGAAAACATAGCTATGCGGGGCGGGATGGGTGAAAAAGAAAACTGAAAAAATAGCTATGCGGGCCGGGCGGGTTAAGACAAACCCGCACCGCACGGCACCGCCATCAATGGGAGATTTCGGACTTCTAACATTGCAGTTGCACGAAATTATCAAACTACTCCCCAAAGTATGATTCAGGATCAAATCTTGGCATCCCTGGCAAAAGATGTGAAATTCGTGTGTTGCTGAAAATGCCAACTAATAGATAAATGATCACTTCTAGAGGAAATAAAGGAAACCAGTAATCACTTCTCTATTTCATCGCTCAATCCCCCTCGCAATTAAGTAATTTCGATAATAGAAGTTTCCATAAAATTGATTATTACAACTAACAACGACGACAAGTAATGGGAAGCAAACACGAATACAAATTATTGCAAATATAACAAAGAATTGGAGAAGGAACTCACAGTTCGGATTTCGTCGCCGATTGGAAATGGGAAAAACTGGTGTTAACTTCAGCCGGAAATTTGGAATCATTCCTGAACCAGGCTAGATAAGTAGAAATGGCGTGGATAGTCACTTTTTAAAGTGGTATTTACTTAAAATTAGTCACTACTCTATTAAAATTAATAAGAAAAAACGGTGTTATCATTACTTCTATCTCTTTTCCTTCCCAAACATTGTACTACAAACTGAAAAACGAAGAAGCAGAATGACACACAAAAAGTTTACAAGGAAAAATTCTAGATCGCGAAGTGCTAAGTGAAAAAGAGAGAAGGAGAGATGGGTTACGCTGACGCCATTCTTTGTCGAGTTGAATGAGCTGATCGACGAGACCGACGTCGGCAAAAATGCGACGTTGAGATTCACGAATGATCTCTATCCTTAAAGAAAGCATTACACATGAAGAAGAGTAGGCTTGCTTCTTTCAAGGCCACTCTACTGAATTCCTGACAGCAAACGAGCGGAATACTTGACCCAGGAAATACCCCGAGAAAGAGGGATCGGGATTATGTCCCTTGTCTTCTCTGAACATATTGAATCAAATTAGCTATTGGGATGTGTTTGTACTGCTATTGGGAAGCTGTATTCCTTACTTGAGTTTGTTTTGTGGGGATTAAACGAAAATCAAATTCAATTTCTGAAATATCCTTAACTTTTGGACATTAAGCGAAATAAGTATACGGTAGGACATTATTTTCTAAATGTGCTGAAATATTGAACTAGGAATTTGATATTGAGGACAAACGTTTTTGAAATGTCCTTAACTTCTAGACAAAAGTTAAGGACAATAGGTTATGAACTTACAGTTACAAGATCAAAAGTTAAGGACAATAGGTTAGACTAACAAGCTTAAAAGTTAAGGACAATAGGTCTTGAACTTAGGCTAAGAAGCCCAAAAGTTAAGGACATGTAGTCCTGAACTTACAGTTACAAGTTCAAAAGTTAAGGATAGGAAGTCCGAAGTCTTTAACTTTTGAACTTGTAACTGTAAGTTCAAGACTTCATGACTATAAATGTCCTTAACTTTTGAACTTGGAACTCGAATTTCACGACCACCTATCCTTAATTTCTGTGCTTGTAACCCTAAGTTAAGGACTACTTGTCCTTAACTTTTGAACTTGTAAGTCTAAGTTTAGGACCTATTGTCCTTAACTTTTGAGCTTGTTAGTCTAAGTTCAGGACCAAGTGTCCTTAACTTTTGAACTTGTAACTGTAAGTTGAGGACCAAGTGTCCTTAACTTTTGAGCTTGTTAGTCTAAGTTCAGGACCTATTGTCCTTAACTTTTGGACATCTTAGCCCAAGTTCAGGACATATTGTCCTTAACTTTTGAGCTTGTCAGTCTAAGTTCGGGACTTCAGGACCTATTGTGCTTAACTTTTGATCTTGTAACTGTAAGTTTAGGACCTATTGTCCTTTAACTTTTATCCAAAAGTTAAGGACATTTCAAAAACTTTTGTCCTCAATATCAGATTCCTAGTTCAATATTTCAGGACATTTAGAAAATAATGTCCTAACGTTTACTTATTTCGCTTAATGTCCAGAAGTTAAGGATATTTCAAAAACTGAATTTGATTCTCGTTTAATCCCCACAAAACAAACTCAAGTAAGGAATACAGCTTTCCAATAGCAGTACAAACACATGTCAATAGCTAATTTGATTCAATCTGTTCAGAGAAGACAAGGGACATGATCCCGAGATCATTCGTGAATCTCAACGTCGTCGTTTTCCCGACGTCGGTCTCCTCGATCAGCTCATTCAACTCGACAAAGAATGGTGTCAGCGTATTCCATCTCTCCTTCTCTCTTTTTCACTTAGCACTTCGCGATCTAGAATTTTTCCCTATAAACTTTTTGTGTGTCATTCTGCTTCTTCGTTTTTCAGTTTGTAGTACAATGTTTGGGAAGGAAAAGAGATAGGAGAAAGGGTAACATCGTCTTTTTATATTAATTTTAATAGAGTAGTGGCTACTTTTGCTCAGCATTAAAAATATTGGATAAAAAGTAAATACCTGTCACGACCCGGACTTCCCACCGTTGGGAGTCGTGATGACACCTACTAGTGAAAGTTAGGCAAGTCAACCAATTGAATTATTTACCTTGTTTCCATTCTAAATCCATTAACAATTAAGAACCAACAGTTATCAATCAACAAAATTTACTAAGCGGAAGATTAAATTTCAAGTTTAATAATATTGCAAATATCATTCCATAACAAATCTACCCAAGACTGGTGTCACAACTTCACAGACTGTCTAGGAGTACTACAAATAAAGGTCTGAAAGAAATAAATACAACACTATCTCTGGGAATACATGAAAGAAACGGGAATAGTAGATAGAAGGAGACGCCTGCAAGACTACCTCGGGTCGCATGATGAACAAGAAACAGCAATCTCCACTCCGAAATCTACAACATTGGGATCTTCATAAAAGAGTGCATAGTGTAGTATCAGCACAACTGACCCCATGTGTTGGTAAGTGTTGAGCCTAACCTCGGCGAAGTAGTGACGAGGCTAGGACCAGACTACCAAATAAACTTGTGCAGTTAAATCATATACATCAGAAATTGAAGCAGATAATTACGACTAAAGTTGGGCGGGGGAAACATACTGATAACAATAGAACAATAGTAGAGAAATGTAAGGAATGTTATACATCAATTACCAGCAAAGATAAGGAAATAAGAAGAACGAGTACACATGTAATACCGTTGCAGGCGTTCAACCCTATCCCATCTCATACAGTACCGTTGCATTGCACTCGCATTTCATATTATACCGTTGTAAGTGTGCAACCCGCTCCTATTTCATATATTACCATTGCAGGCATGCAACCCGCTCCCATTTCATAATATTGCCGTTGCAGGCGTGCAACCTCCTCCCATTTCATATATTTCCATTGCAGGCATGCAACCCGCTCCCATTTCATATGTTACCGTTGCAGACGGGAAACCCTCATTTCATATGTTACTGTTGCAGGCATGCAACCCACTCCCTTTTCATTTATCAATACCAATCATAGCAGAATATGGGCAAGGGAACAATAATATAACAACAACATCCGGCAAGGGAACAAAAATATGACAACAACATTCCGGCAAGGGAACAATAATGATAATCCTCATGTGAAACACAATAAATCTCAACGGAGTCACAACAATTACAATACAAGACTCACGGGAATGCTTGACACCGACGTATAGATACTCGTCACCATGCCTATACTTCGTACTCCACAATTAGCACATAGCAAATAAGACACAACTCCTAATCCCTCAAGCTAAGGTTAGACCAAACACTTACCTCAATGCCACGAACACAACTCAAGCCTCAACTATCATTTTCCCTCTTGATTCCACCACCAACTCGCTCGTATCTAGCCACAAGTTACTTAATACTATTAATAAGTGCTCAATGAAACATTTCTAATGTATGGAAATAAGTTTTCTAAAGTTTTTCCCAAAAAGTCAAAAATCAACCCCGGGCCCGCTTGGTCCAAACCCGAAATTCAGACCAAAACCCGATTACCCATTCACCCCCGAGCCCGAATATATAATTAGTTTTGGAATCCGACCTCAATTTGAGGTCTAAATCCCCAAATTTCAGTATTCTTAGGTTTTACCCAAATTCCCCAATTCCACCATGAAAACCCTAGATTCTAGGATGAAATCTTGTAAAAAGAAGTTAAGGAGTAAAGAAAATGAGTTAGAAATCACTTACTAATGTTTTGGAGAAGAAAGGTTGTTTGAAAAATCGCCTCTTATGTTTTTGGGGTTTTGAAAAATAAAAAATAACTGAAAATCTCGTTTAAATATACCCCTCTCAGACCCCCTGTGCGGACTGCACAAAAAGGAGTGCAGCCGCGGAGCTCACAATGTTGACTGTAGTGGTATCATTTAGTATTTTGGCCATAACTTCCTCTACAGATGTCCAAATTGTGCTTTCTTTACCTTTCTGGAATAGACACGAAGAGCTACAACTTTTATTTTTGAATCATCTCAAAATTCCTTGTAGATCAAAAGATATAGGCTTCTGAAGTCAGACTAGTGAAATTCTTACTCACCGCGGACTGCACAAAAAGGAGCGCGGCCGCAAAGGCCCCTCTGTGGTCAGCACAAAATCAATGCGGTCAGCACTGGCAGGTAGGGGTGTCAATGGATATTCAAAAACCGACTAAACCGATCGAACCGTACCGTACCGAACCAATTTTTAGGTTTCTTTTAATAAAACTATAAGTTTTTATATAAATATATAACTGAACCGATAATTAGGGTAGGTTTTTTATTTTATAAAAATAAACCAAAAAATACCGAACCGAACCGAATAAATTTACAATGTAAAAAAATATGTTTATATATTATGTTTAAAAATGATAAAGCATAAAAAAATTTCGGGACCTTGGAATTATGAAATAGTTACAAGCCAACAAGTAATTAAACTTAAAATCCTAATTCCCAAATCTATTATGCTACTCCTATTGAAACTAAATTATTTCTGCATGTTCACTAGTAAAACACAAGGTATTGTAGCGATTATGAGTAGAAAGCTACAATGTATTGAATATGTTTCCTTTCGTATGATTTAGATTTATCTTTTTGAATATTTAATCTTCTATAGACTTTATTCTTGAGATCCAGCTTGGTTAATATCTTTCCACTCGTGTGATTTATATTTTTTTGTATTTGCTTAGTTTCTTTTACACTGATGTAGAATAGTTGATGGATCTATACTCCAGCCATCTTTTATATTTTCTTAATTTATCACCTTTTAAACTGTAAAAATATCTAGAGAGTTTTGCTAAGTCCTATAAAAGTACGTATGTTATTGCATTCTACTTCTAGTAGTGATTTTTACATGATATGTAAAAAAAATTACCGAATATTTACCGAACCATACCTATACCGAAGAGAAAGCGACATTAAATGGACGGTTTTGGAAAGTCTAATTTTAGTGATACATAATAGAATAACCGAAAAATTGGTATGGTACTCAACATTTTCATCAAGAACTCTCAAAGTTCATAACTCTTCAACCGGAAGTCCAACTTACGTCAAATAAACTCCGTTTTCACCAAATTTTACATCATTTAAATACTATAACAAGTTTATACCGGGCTTAACCAAAATACGGGCCCGATACCAATGGTTTCAAACATTAATTCTTTTCTTCATTTCTTAGATAATTCCGCAAAATAATTTCTTCCAAAAATTGATTTCTAAGGCTTGGGACCTCGGAATTCATTTTCGGGCATACGCCTAAGTCCCATATTTTACTGCGGACCTCCCGGGATCATCGGAACACGGATCCAGGTCTGTTTGCTCAAAATATTGACCAAAGTCAACCAAAAATTAAATTTTTAACTCTAAACATTTCTATTTCTCATTTTTTCACATAAAAGGCTTTCCGGATATGGGTCCGGACCACGCACGCAAATCAAGGTAAGGTAAAAAGGAGGGTTTTTTAGACCTCGGAACACTGAATTTACTTGCTACCCCACGCTATTTCTACTCCAAAAGACCTATTATTCCAAGAGATCATTACACAAATAGCCGGTTGTTTTATTATATATATATATATATATATATATATAAATTATGCATATATTATACTTTCACCGGTTATTTTTAGTTTAAGTTGGATGAGCAACTATTTGATTAGTTCTTCATTAAAAAATTAAGAGTGGCATTGAAGTGTCATATTTATGTAAATCACCCTAAAGAAGCAGCAGCTCATCGGGGAAGTGAACAGTTAGCCACTAATTAGAGATGTTTTTACTCTTTAGCCACAACAACCCAGTGTAATCCCACAAGTGGGGTCTGGGGAGGGTAATATGTACGCAGACCTTACCTCTACCCCGAGGGGCAGAGAGGCTGTTTCCAGGAGACCCTCGGCTCAAAGAGGCAACAAGAGACACTATATTAGTATTATCAATAGACTCATAATAAAATAACATAAAATACCATAAAATCCATAACATAACATAAATACCATAAAATAACAAAGTAACAGCAATATAAGAGATATAGGAAATACGAGAAAGATGTAAGGTATTAATACACAGCAGATAAAGCCCATCATCAGTAGTTGATCAATAGCATCCTAAGACTAATTCCTAACTGGCTAGTCTCACTCTAGTGCGCTGTAAAAAAGACATCACAATTTCCTCTAACCTACAACCTTAATGCTCGATCTCCACAATTCTCTGTTTAGGGCCATGTCCTCAGTAACCCTAAGTCGCGCCATATCCTGCCTGATTACCTCTCCCCAATACTTCTTAGGCCTCCATCTACCTCTCCTCGTACCCACCACCGCCAGTCGTTCACACCTTCTCACCGGTGCATCAGTGTTCCTCCTCTGAATATGCCTGAACCATCTGAGTCTTGCTTCCCGCATCTTGTCCTCCATGGGGGCCACACTCACCTTCTCTCGAATATCTTCATTTTTAATCTTATCCTTCCTTGTATGCCCGCACATCCACCTCAACATGCATGTACCTATTTACAAAATTTATTCCTTAAAAAATTATTCTTTCCTCCCAAAATGTGTAACTTTTTTATTTTTCGAGATTCAAACTATGTAAATATTGAATAATATTAGAATATATTCTTTTCATCATATTGGCATCAGAAGATAGCAACTTATATCCTTTTTTTTAAAAATAGTTTTTAATTATTTAAATTGTGACTTTAAATATTGAGTCGATCTAATTTAATTTATCTTCAAAAGTTAATCAAATTAATGCTTGAAAAGCGAAAAATAACATTTACTTTAAAACGAAGGAAGTACATTGTAGCAGTTATCTATGTTGTATACCTTCGAGTATGATTCACATTAAGGTATAAGAATATTTGGGCTACACTATTGTATACCTTAATTGTACACTCTAAAAGTATACAATGTAAATACCTACTAGTATTTTGGAAATATTTTTCCTAATAGATATGGAGTGTAATATCTTTTGACAAATGAACCATTATTATTTTTTATTTTTTATTTTTCTATAGTGTCAGACAGACTTTGATGCACTTTTGCTATCTCCCTCTAAAATTAATAACATTGTCTATTACAATTTAAGAAGTTAAGATGAAATCACTTAATGTGTTATGAAACATAAAAGAAGTACAGTGTTGCAAAGAAAAGTAGGGAGAGAGAATTCTTATTGATTTTTGGGATGAACTATAATGGAATAGAACCCTTTATTTATAGGAAAAGAGTAACTTAGCCACCAAGTAATAATCCATAGAATCTCTCAAAATATAGACATTCACCTTAAATAGAATTTTATTTATAACACTCCCCCTTGAATGTTTATTCAAAGATAATGTGTCTCGTTAAAACTTTAACTAAAATAAAATCCAGTGAAAAAAAATTCTAGAGAAGGAAAAAGAGTACACATGTTTAGAAATACGCCTTTTGGTTGCCTCGTTAAAAACCTTGCAAAGAAAACCCAGTAGGACAAAACCTTGCAAGGAAAAAAGAGTACAACGTGTATTAACTCCCCTCTGATGAGAGCATCAATTCACATCCTTGAGCTTTCGCGTCCCAATCTTAAGCACCATCTTCAAAAGATCGTTGGTATAGATTCGATAAACAAATCAGCCATATTAACTTGAATGAATATGTTGAACCTTGAAATCATCATTCTTAATAGATGTATTGTCTTCATATAATCTTGTTGGAATCATTAGTTCAATATCTTCACATAGAGGTGAAAACTCTTGCTATCATATTATCATGCCTATAGTTATAGCAAGATACATTTGTGCACAAATTGCACTGAGGAAGTGGTACTTCAAGATCAAGAATTGTATATGCTTCAAGCAACTTAAATCCTTCATGGATTGTCATATAAGTTAAGTCATATAAGTCATATAATAGACTTTAGATGCATATCATGTTTACATGTCATGCTAGACATATAAGATATCGAAAACTGATTGCACATACCATTAACTTTATACTTTCAAGTGTTTGAACTACATGTCCAAAATTACATGTCTTTCATATTAAACCAATTCTATTTGAATTGAGTATCGTCTATTTGGACAATATTTTTGTGTCTGTCTCGACAGCCTTAAGATCCTCATCTATACTTAGTGCTATGATAGATGTCGTCGACGAACATTTTATATCGGTTCCAATAATTTTTCATAAAGACATAACATAGAGATCTCTTCATTCATATATTCAGGTACCTGAACCTCTCCTGATATTTTATGAAGTATTATGTCATGTGACCTTCTAGATCACTTATCTCCTTTATTATGATCATTTTCTCATCTTCTTTATCAAGAAGTTATTTAAAATCAATCTGTCTATATGCTTTAAGCGTACCATAGGCTTTGTCCTTCTAGGACTTATTCTAATATGAGCATTTGTAGTGAGAATATAATTACTTTCTTTGGGTCAGCAAATGCGTCTGACATGCTTTGCAATATATTGCACATGAATTATCTTTTTATGAACTTCAAGTTCATATTATTTTATTCGAAGATCTAGATGTACAAATGATAATTCATTCCACATAACTTTTTCTCAATTGTTTATCATGTCTCCCCTCATGTTAGAAAAACTAACTTGTTTCCTCAACTTCGAGAATCCATCTTTGTGTGTTATGGTGTTAATCAAAATGTACACCTCACATCAATAATAATAAGATGGAATTATTTGGTTCCTGACCCTGAACCACTTGTGAGGGGAGAATATAATATACTTTCGTATATAACCTATATCAAACTGGTATAGATAACTTTGTTCTCATAAGCAATAGTTTAGCTATTAAGTGGAGGCATTCAATAAATTATTTTGCTAAACCAACTGTGATATAAACCAACTTATCAAGATGAACTTCTTGAATAGAAAATCTGAAAAGTATGCTCGAAATTAAATTATTGAGCAAGTTACCTCGCAAAACACCATGTTGCAGGGTAATAATAATTTCACATGTAACCATCTCATAGATGCATCTTATGTGGTATACATGGCATGTGTATAGGCCCATATTTTGATATTTCCAGCATTCATGGGATTCAATCCCAATTTTAGTTGTCAATTAATTAATGAGAACAAGCAATATAAGAGAATTCGTAAAGAACTTTCTAGTTCTTTAATATTTACCCATGTGAATTCTCTATTATTTTTGCACATCATACTTAAATTGATATGGCTAAACTGATTATGCTAACTGAATAAATTATCAATATGATAAAGTTCAGGTTTACACCATGACATGTGCAATTATCAATAAACTCCAAGTTTATTATGATATGGGTTTTTATATCAATAAACATCCACTTTAGTATGGTATTCTTTTATTTGTGTAGTACAAACTGGAAAATAAAGCGGATAGCTTTTCACATACATATTATCCCGCTACAAGTTGTAGTAATAGAAGATACTAAAATCTTTCCTTTATTTATAGTCTCAATATAATCAACCGCTTTCGCGTATACTTTGGAAACTGAATAAGTTTCTTTGAGACTTACTACAACACAATACCTTATTGGTAATCAATTGTGTTTCTCCAAAATAATATAATTGGCTCTTGCAGAGTTCTCAATTAATTTTGTAGTACCACATATTCATCAACATCGAAATGGTGAATATCTTCTCTAAAGAGAAAGTTATACCATTATGGTTATGGTCAAAATTATATGCAAGATATGTTTCTTGCATTATCGTTGTCTTTTAATAATCACAATGCCAAAATATTTTGGCATACAATAAGTGTCACATCTCCTTTTTTACTACCCCGAAAGGGGTATTAAGGGAGTTTTTTCCAATTTAAGTGACAATAGAAATGGGATTATTTAAATTAAAATTCAGAGTCGCCACTTGGGATAAGTTATGGTGTCCCAAGTCACCGATTTAAAATCCCAAATTCGAGGAAGTTTTACTCTATTTATGGTCTACAAACACAGAAATTCGGGTAAGGAATTCTATTAACCCGGAGAAAGTGTTAGGCATTCCCGAGTTCTGTGGTTCTAGCATGGTCGCTTTGATCATACTTGTGTTAATCAAATTGTCTAATTACTTACTCTAAGAACCTATGTGCATTTGCCTTTCTTTTTAATTAAGAAATTATCTTGAAAACAGGTCACGCGTACGTGTACCCATATGTTTGGCGCGTCAAAAATCATATCACGCGAACGTGTCCACAATTAGTAATGCTTTATTATTATTATTAAGAAAATTTGGTCGAATTTGCGCGAACACATACTCTGATTTTGTTTTTAAAATCGTAATTATGTCACGCGAACGTGTACACAATCACGATAAAAGATTAAGTCGCGCCTAAAGCAAACTACGAGGTTCATAAATTGTTTATTCTAAAACTAGTTTAAGATTATTGTAAGGCTTGAATATATAAAAGAAGAGCACAATGGACCTAAGTCTGTGATCTTATTATCCAAGCTATAACAAAATGACCAAATGCAACGCATACTTTTATCTTTCGTAAATGAGCATTTCAATTGAAAACAACCCGAGTCAGAATCATAGGAATCTACCAAGTGCTCGATGAACAAGAGAGGCCAAATATGATAATATGTAGTTAATAACATGATGAACCAGTGCATAAAACAATAGGATCAAAAATCACACAAATAAACAACTAATTCCAATTAAAAGAAAACTCATATCCAGGCCATCTAAATAATACTTAATGATCACAACTAGATATGAATAAGAGGTAAAATAGAAATGGACCTTGGTAAGATCTTTCGGCTTAGGTATCCAACAGCAAATACCCACTTAAAAACGTCGAACAACAAACGACACCTCGACCGGAACCAACAGATGGAACTTTCGGACAGGATTTCAAGCAACAACCTCAGACACTAACATCTCCGGCAGGGTCTCGAAATCAAAACAAAAGGGCAAAAAAAATGCCAAACGATAATAGAACAGAAATTAGTTACTTGGATGGTCTTTTGACGGTGTAAGGCGCCAGAAACAGTGATTCCGGCGATGAGAGACAAATAAAAAACGTGATTTCATCGGTGTTAATGGAGGTCGCCAACTATGACTCAAACAAAAAAAATTCCTTTTCTGATTGTTCACAGAAACATAACCAAAAGAGAGAAGAGGATCAGTGATTTTCTTAAGCCTTTCCTTTTCGTCTCTGTCCGTATTTCAGCCAAAAAATCGATAAGGTCGAGCAACGTTTATAAAGAGAGAGGGTCACTGATTTTCATGGAGTTCCACCGGATTTCATGGTATTTCCGGCGAGTTTCTGTCTTCTCCATTCCAGATTTCTCGACCTCTTTTCTTCTTAATTCTGTCCAGGGCCACTGCCGGTTGTTCGGAATTAGGAGGGTGGGTGTTGTTGGTTGTTCGCTGGTGGGTCTGGTTTTGGGTGTTCTGTTGTGGAGGTCTGGAGATTGAAGATGAAGGGGGTGTTCTCTTGGTGTTCTTGCGGCTGAAGAAGATGATGCAACACTGGGGGTGGGGTTCTTTTTGGTGTAACGACAGATCTGATGTTTAGGAGTCTTAGGCGTTAGGTCTAAGGGTCTAGCTGCTAGGGTTTTTTTTCTTGTTCCCCTTTTCTTTAGCTTTGTCTATGTATTTATAGGAAGGGGCTTAAGGTTAAGGGGAATGAGCTATCCGAATTTGGGCTCAAAATTGAGCTAGATGAGTACTTTCAAAAGAGACAAATCAATAAGCCCAAGCTTAATTCTTTCTATTTTCTAAGAAGTAAAAATCTATAAACTTACTAGTTAACCTTAGCTTATGTACCAAAATGGGGATAAAATTAGCAATTATTTTTTGTATTTTTTTAAAGATTATACTAAAAATAAGAATCCTAGTAAAATAGTATGACTACAAAATATTAACGAAACTATTTTTTGTAATTTTCATTTTGTGTGATAAAATAAAGTAGAAGAGCTAGTTGAAATAACTATATTAGACCTAAACTAAATATTTATATGTTAAAATATGTAAAATCTTAGGGAGGGTCAAAAATCACATGTCTACTGTTGCCCCTCTTTGACTGGAAACGCGAAGAGTTTTCAGACAAAAAACGATTAGGCAGGTTTTTTGACCCGACCCTTATTTAGGGAGACCAAAAGCTAAAAGAAAGGAGAATGTGACCGAGCCCCGGTATCTTAGTTGCCTACATATCCTTTGTTATAAAGGAATCAGGCCACGTGTAGTTCAGAAGTAGGAACAGTGATGGAGTATACTAAGGTGGAGAGCCGGTCGAGGTGTCGTTCCGTCGAGGTTCCGGTCTGCGGTCCTGTTATTACATCAAAATAAAAAAAAAAAAAAAAGACTAACTAAGCATGTCAATTATGAGTTACAATATTCCTATCTATAAGCCTTCTAAAGCTTGATCTTGAGTCTTGAATGGTTCTTCATGCAGATTTTAGATTTGAACCTTGATGCTTGCTAGATACAGGTGTTGATTCATTCTTCTGCGACTTATTCGGATAAAAACCGGACACACCATGCTCGTGACTTCAGCCTCGTCTTGAGCAGTTCACATCTTTCTCTGCTTCTGCATAATTCACTTCTTTTTTCTTTTTCCTTTTTTTATTCTGGATTGAGACTAACTTCTGTTGATCATCTCGGACTGTTGACTTGCATTCTTGTCGCGAGCTTCTGCTACTTCTAACTTGAATTGAATTCTAAAATGACTTCCCTTGTTCTCCACGTGGGCGCCTGATTGCCAAAACTTGAATTGAATTCCCTTGTTCTCCAGGTGGGCGCCTGATTGCCAAAACTTGAATTGTATTCCCTTGTTCTTTAGGTGGGCGCCTAATTGCCAAAACTCGGACTGTATTCCCTTGTTCTCCAGGTGGGTGCTTGATTGTCAAAAACTTGAACTGTATTCCCTTATTCTCCAGGAAACTTGAACTATATTCCCTTGTTCTCCAGGTGGGCACCTGATCGCCAAAACTTGAACGATATTCCCTTGTTCTCCAGGCGGGCGCCTGATCGCCAAAACTTGAACTATGTTCCCTTGTTCTCCAGGTGGGCGCCTGATTGCTAAAACTTGAACTGTATTCCCTTGTTCTCCAGGTGGACGCCTGATTGCCAAAAACTTTAACTGTATTCCCTTGTTCTCCAGGTGGACGCCTGACATTACAACAAAACAGACAAAATAAAAGAAACTTTTCTGCCCCAGTTTGGTATCTGGGCGTATCTGTGAGTGTTAATCGAATCATGTTACCCAAAATCTCTACGAATTTAAAAGATAAATCCCATTATCCATGAGGGTCCTTAAAATTTCAAATTAAATCTCATCTTAAGGGTGAAAAATTTAAAGCTAAATTATGTTTCCTAAAGGTAGAACTTACGCTAAATCTTGTTATCTATGAAGGTCTTGAAATTTAACTAAGTCCCATTATCCAAGAGGGTCCTGAGAACTTTTAAAAAAAATATTAAATCTCATTATCCAGGAGGGTCCTGAAAATTTTAAATTAAATCTCATCTTAAGAGTGTAAACTTGAAAGCTAAATTCTATTTCTTAAAGGTGAAACTTATGCTAAATTTCATTATCTAATAAAGGTCTTAAAACTAAGTCCCATTATCCAGGAGGGTCCTGAAAACTTGAAATTAAATTTCATTATCCAGGAGGGTCCTAAAAAGCCGAGAATGAACTTACCTGAGCCATGCTCTCTTCCTGGAGGATCTCTGCAGAGCGAACAAAATTCTTTGCCCATGAACCATGCTTTCCTCATGGAGGGTTCCTGCAGATCGAACAAATTTTCTTTTCCCTTCTCAAACTGACTTTGTGCTGACAAAATTTGGGCACGATACTTGAAAAATTCAAGCTTCCAAGCTTTGATTTGGACACCATTTTCATCCCTGTTTCAAACAAATAAAACTTGTGAGTTTATAAATGTAGTGGTTGGTTTGTGGCCTTGACTTTGAGGGCGATTGCTCCTTCACTTCCCATGATAACTTTGATTTCAACTCGAAAGACCTTTCTTGTTTATTGACTGACCACTTTCTCTGTCACCCTTATCACAGAAAATGCCTCTGATCCGTTCAAACCCAACACCCTCTATCTGTTGCATTGTTCATGAATTGGCATATACCGAACCTTTGTATTTCACATGAATCCCAAAGCACATTGATTGTTACCAACTCAGTGCGCATGTTGTTCTTTCCTGACTTATGCCACTTTGATGTGCTAGCCAGATCCCGTTTTGTGCAACTGGAAAGTTGGTGGCAAGTTTTGAAGTCATTTCTCACTTGTTTTGACCAAATAGACTCAGAAAGAGAAAGTAAACAAGACAAAAGGAACAGAGTAAAGGACAATGGAAAGAGATGATTCCTAACAAGAAAACTACAAAGTAGAAACTTATCAGATGTGGATACCAATTCTAATGACCATAGCATGCACCTTTGGATTAAGTGACCTAATCTGTCAAGCAAATCCGATTCAACTCTTGTTATACCCCCTAAACCGTGAAACTGGGCTTTAATGCTCCGATTATCCAATCTGATTCACAATCCTTATTCGACTTGTAGTGCCCGAAGGGTTTTCACCATCTAGCCTCTCTCATTTTGTTCTTTCTCTCAATTTACCATCGCCTTATAGTGCATGTGGAGGTTTTCACCAATAAAACTCACTCATTTTGTTCTTTTCTTCTTATTTCTTCTGATTCTGCAGATGACAAGGCATTAACCATGGTAAAAACATCATATACTCTTGGCATGTCTAAACTCAGCACTCTCAAAGATTATCTGGGAGGTCTTTTTTGGACTGTAATGTAGCTTTTGGACAGGGTTACAAAGAAAGGATATCATAAAGGCTAAAAATAACTAAGACAACTGGGGTTAATTTATTTACAACTTTTGGAATCCATTCTAAAAACTTTGCCCCAATTTCTAAAATAAAGGAATTTGATTCTCTTTTTTTCTTTTCTTTTTCTTTTGATGGAGTTACTAAGAAAGACCGCCCCACTTTCGACTTTGTGGGATTATGAAATATTTTATTTGGTAAAACCGAACCGTAAGGCTGCCTACGTATCTTGTGGTGACAAGAATCAGGTCAAACGTAGTTCACAAGACTACTTTTTGCTACTTTTTTTTTTCTTTTCCTTCTTTTTCTTTTCTTTTTCTTTTTTTTTCTTTTATCTCTGTTTGCTCTTTTTTTTCTTTTTTTTTAACTTTCCTTTTGGAATGAACTTTCTAAAATAAACCTATAGGGACATGAACTCTTTTTTTTTCATATGACTCTAACTTGATTCCAAAAGAGGGGAGGTCAAAGAAATTAGTACAGGCTTAAAAGAGTATCGAATGGTATAAGTGTTTGGGTAGCTGAAAGAGGGCCTCCCAATCCCTGAAAATGCCAAGTACAATACATGCAACTTGAAATGAAAAAGAAAGAGCACACACAACATTGCTTTTACAGCTTCGGCATTGGTATCACTGATATGCCTTCCACTTTTCTTTAGCGCCTTGTTAAGTACAGAACTCTCGTTGGGTAATTTCTTCTTCATAATGGATACCCTCTGTCTGTTCGAAGCAATCTTCCTTGGTTGTATCTTGTTACTTGAGATACACTTGAACTCAAAGTTTCTCGCTTCAAATTGTCCGGGATGCATTCTCCTTTAATGAATTCTTGTCAACCTATTAACTTTCCAAATTATCTACCCCAGCTTCACGCAGTTCGGGCTTCAAATGATCTCAAAATGTCCAAATCTGTACTTATTTCCCTCAAACGCCCCTATCATCTTCAAAATTGTTTCATTGCTTCATGACTAAACTAACTTTTAAAACCAGGCTGAGAATTATGCGTGCATGTCATGTCACTAGAATCAGCAAGAAAAGAACTATAAAAGGAAAAGTGGACTAAACAAAAATGACTAGAAATAACAGAAAACAGAAAATTACATTAGATAGACGGTGAAAGGGTTTGAACAACGAAACAAGCAAACTAAACTGGGGTTACAACCCTGGAACAAACCTAGATAACACTGAATGAGTTACTACGACTAAACGAACTAGACAAAATAAAAAGGATAGAAGGGTTTGAGGCACAAGACAATATCCAGATTATAACCCTAAAATAACTCTGACAACAGAAATGACAACAAAATGAACCACCAAGACTCCTTCCCGGCTAACCAAGAAAGGAGCGTCTTTCCAATTACCAAGCTCGACATCTTAGCCACTGAATTCCACATCAATATCACTGGGATCTTCACCAACTTCAATCATATTGACCTTAGAAAATTGCTTTTGGGTCCCTTTTGCCAACTCGTTTTTAAGATCAACTTCTGGAACCGAGACTAATAGCACTGAAAACTTTGCAGCAAGTGGCCTTCCAAGGAACTCAGAAGAGTTTTCATATTCATTTTCAACACAAACCATGCCCATATTATGTTTCTCATTATGAACAGGCAATGGACTTTGGCTAGTATCTGCTGCATCTGGATTTCGCACGGTAATGTCACCTGCATCGACAAGCTTCTGGACTACTCTTTTTAGATTCCAACACTTTTCTATGTTGTGCCCCAGGGCATTAGAGCAATATGTGCACCTTTGAGAATAATCAAAAAAATTTGGAAGGGGGTTCGACATTTTTATCTGAATCGACTTCAACATGCCCAATTGCCTCAACCTTTGGAACAAACTGGCATATGATTCTCCAATAGAAGTGAAAGACTTTTCTCTTTGTTGTTGCCTTCTCATTTTGAACCCCGGCCTTGGTTAGAACCTCTTTCGGGTGGGTGGTTGATATGCTTGAGGAGGCAGGTAAGATATTTGTAGAGGTGGTGCAGTCCATTACGGGTCTCGTGGGTGTGGAGCATATGGCGGTGCATTGTAGATAGAGTATTGGGGAGGTGAGGTATGACCTTGGGGATTCTGTGGAGGAAAGTAGCATTGGTGAGGATTATCTGGAGTACGAGGATATTCATGGGGTCAGAATTGAGGCTGGAGAAGTTTAGCAGGAATGCCCACTGGATCCTGTCGTTGGTGGGGCTTAGCAACATCTTTTCTACTAATCGAAGGACTGACCCGCGCAACTTGTTCGTTCCATATGAACCAAAACTCCCTAAAGCCTTCCTTGGGTTTCTTTTCCATCCGAGATAGGGAGGAGTGGTCTAGGATAATGTCTACATTTTGTTGATAGTGCCGAACAAAATCTTGAGCCAGGTCACCCCATGTATTCCACTTACCGACATCTTGACGAGTATGTTATTCCAAAACTGCCCCAGTCGGGCTCTTACTGAAATACGCCATCAGCAACTCATCTTTCCCGTCAACACTTCTCATTTCACTGTAATAACCCCTCAGATGGGCTACCGAATCTCCACGCCCATCATACAAATTAAACTTTGGCATCTAAACCCTTTCAGCTTTCTGGGTATCTTATCTTGCTCTACTGTCTTAGCAGGCTTTGCAGTCTCACCGGGAGGCTCAAAATGAGGAGCGTGAGAGTATGGATCCGAGACCTTGAAAGTTGGTTCTGGAGCATAGTGTTGGGCATCGGGGACTTTGAACACAGTCTAGTTGGAGGATCGAGGAAAAGTAGCTGGTGGAGGAGCTACAAAAGCATGAGTGGCCAAGGAGCGGGATATGAGGTGGTTTTGGCGGGTGGAGTGTGAAAAGGTTGTGAGGAGATATCCTGGACTTGTGACAGTGGCGGAATGGTGACAAGGCTTTTAGTGTAGTTAGTGAGAACTGATGGTGGAGGACGCCCACTAATCCAGGCTTGGTATATTTCGGCCATCTGTCTTTTCAACCTTAAGACCTCTTCTTTCAACTCAGATTCTGATTCAACAATTCCCTTAGACGGATCAATGACCCTTGCTCCCACTCTTTGCTAGCCACGGCTACCTTGCTACTTGACCTTGTGTTGTATGGATGAGTTACTTAAGAACCACAAACCAACCATCCTTCTGCTCAATGAAGATAACAAATGGAACAAAATAGGGTCATCCTGTCAGCATTAGGGCATTTAACAACTAAAAATATCACATTGCGTGCAATGCACCTAGCAACAATTAACGATTCTAGAATGACTTCGAGGGTCACAAGGTCACTTGGCATCTCCCAATTTTGTTCATTTCAATCTTCTCTTTTCTTTTCTATTCTGGTACTTCTTGGCTTGCTCATTTTCTTTCCTCTTTTTTTTTCTAATTATCACTCTTTTCTTTCCTCTCATTTCTCACATCCCCTAATTTCACCTCTCTCTTTTTCTTTTTTTTTCTTTAATTTTTTTTCTTCCTTTTTCCTTTTTCTTTTAATTAAAAATAATTCGATCAAACCCTATGTAGGTTGCCTACGTATAATGACGCTGCATAAATCAAATCTTTGCTTAGTTCGGGAAAATCAAGAATAGACTAAATAAACTAACGTTCTCTTCTTCCTTTTTTTACCTTAATGACTACTCAGACGAGAAAAGGGAAATAAAAGAAACAAATATTTTTTTTTGAATTTTCTAGACTTAATGTTCTATAAGCTATTCTAAACTCAAGCTTAACGGGCATATATATATATATATATATATTCTTTCTTTTTTTCTTTCTTTTGAAACAGATACTCTATGAGAAATTATTAAGGAAAAATTCATAGAAGAGAAATATTTTTTGATTCTTTTTTTTAGGAAGAAAAACTAAAGAATGAACCAAAGAATTTTTTTTTGAATTTTCACTTGATATCCTGAAGAAAGATTTCGAAACAAGAAATGAAAAAGATATAAAAAATATTTATTGGATTTCAGTTTTTGATTACCTAAGGAAAAAACTCTAAAGATAAACAAAAGATAAAGTATGTTTTTTCTTCTATGTACAATGTCCTAAAGTTCTAGTGAAAATAAAAAGATTTTTTTTGTTTTATATATATTTCCCAAACAAAAACCTCAAAAGAAAGTTTTTTATTTTTATTTTTGGAATTAATATCTTAATAAAACTTCTAAAGAGGTATTAAAAGAAAATTCTCTTCTTTTTTTGAAGTTTTAGTCTTAATAACTAAAGGTAATATAAAAGCAATTTTTATTTTGAGTTCTAGATATTAATTTGCTAAGGAAAACCACAAAAAAAAAAATTTGAACTTCTAGAGTTAGTATTCTAGAGAAAACATCTAACAGAAATATTAAACGCAAAATCTCTTTTTTTGGATTTTTGATTTATAACACATCTTTTTCAAATACAAAATAGGAAATATAATAACAAAAAACTCAACAAACTTAACTAGCCTATGACAGACTCTAATATCACCTAAAAGACTTGGCATTATTGACAAAACTAGAAGGTAAAAAACGACATAAAAAGAAAACAGACTCAAAACATAACATTAAAAAAAATCCTTAAGCAAACTCCTGAATGAGCGATCTTGACTGGATGGTCCTAAGGCGTCTATCATGCCCACACTCCAGTAAGTAGATCCATACCTGTATGAGAAAATTAAGACAAAATAAAGTTAAAGACCTAGAACACTATGTGAGACAATAACCCTTCCTGTTGGACACATGCAAGACATGTTTATGACTATTTTTCTAAAATTAACCTATGTGGCTAAAAGTGGCTAAAATGCAAGATTTGGCTAAGACCCCGTGAAGCCAAGAACCTAAGACTTCTTACTAGGAAGACCAGACCGTATGTGGGTTGCCTACGTATCCTGCCCCGAAAGATGAAAATTAGGTATGCGTAGTTCGGGCAGATTGGATACGGTCGAGAATTAAAAAAAAACTAATTTAGAGAAAACATATTTTTTTGGCTCTTCTTTTTTTTTTTTGAAAAATGATGAAACATGTAAACTCTTTTTGGATTTTCTTTTCCTTTTGTTTGATTGATTTTTTTTGGAAAATGATGTGAAAGTGCAAATTTTTTTTAGATTTTTCATGTTTTTTTCTTTTCTTTTTCTTCTAAAAAATGTGAAAGAAAACATAACTGGGTCTGTCAAATAAACCTTTTACCCTTGAAGAAATGCAACATGTAGCACATATGATGCATCAGAATGGTCTTTTATTTTTTTGGTTATACCTGTCCTAGACGGACCCAACCCTTGTGTTGAGTCCCTAAAGTCAAATGCACATGGTGCAAACAAACGTGCCTACTAGGGATTCGGCATGAGGTTATGTTATTCTAAGTCTAAACCTGGGGTTGTGTTCTAGACCTGGCTTACCCGAGCAGACTACTCGAGCCGAAGAGGGGGCAACGTACCGGGAGCACGAAAGTCTACCCGGCCTTGTTGCTGGCCCAACCTCGTTCTATTTGGTGTAACTTCTAGTTCACGCGAACGTGGCACCTATTTTTTTTTGAAGACTGAGAAGGGAGGCGTAGGAAGACATTTTAATACAGTTCAAGTAATATGAAAGCGGTAAATAAACATCATTTAGCGCATTAGGTCCACAAATACAATAATATCAACAAACACTAAAGCCAAGCATAGATCATATTAACAAGCTCGAATTCTTGAACCCTGAACCAAAAGTTCCGGGTTTTTATCCCCAATAAAGTCGTCTGAGTTGTCACACCTCCTTTTTACATCCCAGGAAGGGTATTAAAGGAGTTTTTTCCAATTTAAATGACAATCGAAACGGGATTATTTAAATTAAAATTCAGAGTCGCCACTTGGGATAATTTATGGTGTCCCAAGTCACCGGTTTAAAATCCCGAATTCGAGGAAGTTTGACTCTATTTATGGTCTGCAAACACAAAAATCCGAGTAAGGAATTTTGTTAACCCGGAAGAAGGTGTTAGGCATTCTCGAGTTCCGTAGTTCTAGCACGGTCGCTTTGATCATACTTGGCTTAATCAAATTGTCTAATTACTTACTCTTAGAACCTATGTACATTTGCCTTTTTTTTATTAAGAAACTATCTTGAAAAACAGGTCACGCGTATGTGTACACATTTGTTTGGCGCCTATATAATCATGTCATGCGGACATGTCCACAATTAGTAACGCTTTATTATTATTAAGAAAATTTAGTCGAAGTTGCGCGAATGCATACTCCGATTTTGTTTTAAAATCGTAATCATGACACGCGAACGTGTACACAATCACGATAATTGATTAAGTCGCGCTTAAAGCAAACTACGAGGTTCATAAAATGTTTATTCTAAAACTAGTTTAAGATTATTGTAAGGCTTGAATATATAAAAGAAGAGCACTATGGACCTAAGTCTGTGATCTTATTATCCAATCCATAACAAAATGACCAAATGCAACTCATACTTTTATCTTTCGTAAATGAGCATTTCAATTGCAAACAGCCCGAGTCAGAATCATAGGAATCTATCAAGTTCTCGATAAACAAGAGAGGACAAACATGATAATATGTAGTTAATAAGATGATGAACCAGCACATAAAAACAATAGGAACAAAAACCACACAAATAAACAACTAATTCCAATTAAAAGAAAACTCATATCCAGGTCATCTAAATAATACGTAATGATCACAACTAGATATGAATAGGAGGTAAAATAGAAATGGACCTTGGTAATATCTTTCTGCTTAGGTATCCAATAGCAAATACACACTTAGAAACGTCGAACAACAAACAGCACCTCGACCGGAACCAATAGATGGAACTTTCGGACAGGATTTCAAGCAACAACCTCAGACACTGACATCTCCGGCAGGGTCTCGAAAAATAAAGGGCAAAAAAAAAATGCCAAACGATAATAGAACAAAAATCAGTTACTTGGAGGGTCTTTTGACGGTGTAAGACGTCAGAAACAGTGATTCCGGCGACGAAGGAAAAAAAAGACGTGATTTCGTCGGCATTAATGGAGGTCGCTAAGTATGACTCAAACAAAAAAATTCCTTTTCTGATTGTTCACAGAAATAGAACCAAAAGAGAGAAGAGGATCAGTGATTTTCTTAAGCCTTTCCTTTCCGTCTCTGTTCGTATTTCAGCCAAAAAATCGATAAGGTCGAGCAACGTTTATAAAGAGAGAGGGTCACTGATTTTCATGGAGTTCCACTGGATTTCATGGTATTTCCGGCGAGTTTCTGTCTTCCCCGTTCCAAATTTCTCGACCCCTTTTCTTCTTAATTTTGTCTGGGGCCACTGCCGGTTGTTCGAAATCAGGAGGGTTGGCGTTGTTGGTTGTTCGCTAGTGGGTTTGGTTTTGGGTGTTCTGTTGTGGAGGTCTGGAGATTGAAGATGAAGGGGGTGTTCTCTTGGTGTTCTTGCGGCTGAAGAAGATGATGTAACGCTTGGGCGGGGTGGGGTTCTTGTGGGTGTAACAACAAATATGATGCTTAGGGATCTTAGGCATTAGGTCTAAGGGTCTAGCTGCTAGGGTTTTTTTATTTTTTTAATTTTTGTTCCCCTTTTCTTTAGCTTTGTCTATATATTTATAGGAAGGGGCTTAGGGTTAAGGGGAATGGGCTATCCGAATTTTAGCTAAAAATTGGGCTAGATGAGCACTTAAATTCAAGAGAGACAAATCAATAAGCCCAAGCTTAATTATTTCTATTTTCTAAGAAGTTAAAATCTATAAACTTACTAGTTAACCTTAGCTTATGTACCAAAATGGGGATAAAATTAGCAATTATTTTTTGTATTTTTCAAAGATTATACTAAAAATAAGAATCCCAATAAAATAGTATGACTACAAAATATTAACGAAACTATTTTTTGTAATTTTCATGTTGTGTGATAAAATAAAGTAGAAGAGTCAAAGCTAGTTGAAATAACAATATTAGACCTATACTAAATATTTATATGCTAAAATATGTAAAATCTTGGGGAGGGTCAAAAATCACATGTCTACAATAAGTACGCGGTCAATGACTATTTATGCCATAATAATGACATTATTTTCTTATTTTCTCTCAAACCTCCTTCTAGAGGTGAGTGTGGTATATACCACTAGCACACTCATATTCTTCCAAAAATGAATATGTATTCATAAATCACATGTTGTCACATTCACATTATGAATGGACCATAATCATTGATATGTGCTTTACAAAATCTCATGTCAAATTGACGACAAATATTACTTTCACATAATGAATGATTATTTTGACAATCCTTATTGTTCTCATTATCACAATGATGGCGATTATAATTTCGTCTATTGCCACATCCATATCCATTGATATCTTCACGATAATAATTTTGTCTTCTTTTAGACTTATCACATATTGCTATCACATTCTTTTAAGGGAATGAGAATGAGAATGAAGCAAATCAATGAGACGAGTTTTCAATTCTTTGCCCACAATCATACATGAATTTGATCATGACAAGACATAGAAGTTTTACCACTTCGAGTGATTATAATTTCTTACTAACTCTATTATAGTTATAATCAAAATTTATTTTCTTTGCTTGTATTTAAAATCAAATTATAGAATGTTAAGAATTTAAAGGAGAAAAATAAATAAAATACTTACCTTAAATCCAGAATTTAATTCTGAAGTAAGTTCATGAAACAATTGACAATCATTATGCCTAATTCCAAAACTTCTACTCAATTGGTTAGAGTCTCGTGCTGATAACGTGTTATGAAACATAAAAGAAAAAGAATTACAAAGAAAAGTAGGGAGAGAGAATTCTTATTGATTTTGGGATGAATTACAATGGAATAGAACCCTCTATTTAGGGAAAGAATGACTTAGCCCCAACTAATAACCTCTAGAATCTCTCTAAAATATATACATTCACCTTAAATAGAATTCTATTTATATCATTATGTATTTTGTCGCTGCTGAGATGTCAACTTGATTTTCGTGATTTGTTCCAAATAAAGTGAACCATTAAAACAATTCCTCACAGTCACACCCTCTCTTAATTTAAGAAGAGTTTGATTACACAATTGGAAACTTAGTCGCTTGTTACTTATATTTTTTTCGTTTTAATTTATATGAGATAGTTTGATTCGCATGGAGTTTAAGAAAAAAAAAATTATGATACTAAAAACTTAAAGTGTAAAAGTTTTGTGGGATTAATAATATTTGTCAGACTATAAAAGCTTTACATTAAGTATAAATTGAAAATTTTAAAGTTAAATTATTTTTAAATATAAAATTAAAACCTCGAGCTCGAGGACGTAGATCGACCTGTCATATAACTATTGTAACGAAAGATATATCTTTAATTGATGAATATGTAAAGATGTATTCGTTAAAAAACGAGATGGAAAAAAAATCTATAACTATACTATATCGTGATATGTATAATAGTGGGGATTATATATATTATTTTTTTTGAATGAACTAATAAAAAAATATGTCACAAACAGATTGAATATGTTTTAGGCAAACTAGGAGAAAAGAAATAACTACTTTGTGAATCTTACATGTTAATCCACTATTAATGTAATTTAATGGATTATGATATAAACAGTTATTTATTTATAGTGGACTAAAATAATCTTTACAAGGATTAAGCGGCACGAATGTTACGTGTGCCGCCACTAGTGGACAACTTTTTGACTAGAAAATGCACCGCTAATTTGACGAGTAGCGAGACAAACAGTCCGTGAACTTTGTTAGGCGATGGAGTATTTAACTAACTCTCTTCTCTTCTTCTATATCTGTATGTATAGCTTCAGTATTTCAGAGAAAAGGAGATGACTTTGGGACTGATAAATGCAAATCCAGTGGTTCACGCCAAAAAGGAGAGGATCGCTCGCCCTGAAGATCATCACGCCGTTGATGCTCTCGACATTTATGATATCCTTTTCCCCCGAGCTCCTGCCTGACTACGTCGTTTTGGTTTGAAATTTTCTACTTGGAAGAAAATAACATTAAGTAGCTATTTTATTTAGTATGTTTATTTTACTTTTTCATATGAAATTTAAATGATGAATTTTCATAGTTCAATTGTCTCTGAATTTAGTATGATCCTCTTGTAACTGCTAGTATTTCAAACTACGTCGTTTTTCTACAAAGAGTATAAGAAGAAAAAGAGAAATCGGGTATTTTGATGCAGTAAGCTGATTTAGGTTTCTGTTTTCTTTTGATTGAGTATCTTAATTTGGATTTACGGATATTTTCGTGTGATTTAATTATTTATCAATTTACTGTGGTTGAATTCGAAGTGATCCTTGATTTTGAAAATTTTTAATACATTTCGTGAGGGATATAAGAGATCCAGAGCATCCGTATTCATTAGAGCAGCTGAGTGTACTCTCCGAAGAGTCCATTACTGTTGACGAGAAGCTTGGACGCATTCTGTATGTTCAATACTGACTTATGACCTTATCTGCTTAAATCTGCTTGTTTATTTATTATTATTATCCAAAGAAAAACATATTGCTTGTGTATTCTTTTTGTTGATAAGTAAGGGCGGACATATAGATTGCTTTATCTGTATATATGTATAAGGGGGGAAAATGGAAAATTTTATCCATATCGTGTTCAGTTAACTGATTGGTGACTCATGTAAAATTCGAGTTAGTCATATAATTTATCTTCACTGGTTGGCCAATGGCGATTGATATTTTAATCAATATTGAAAATCCCGTGTATTTTTGGAGTCAGATTTTTGGGCTCATTGTTTAGAGGTGAACCATTAAGCCATATATTTGATTGGAGTTCAGACTCCATTGAGTTAACATTTTCGGACGGAGTTTCACCTACCTGATTTCACTTTAGCAGGCCTGTAATTTGATTCCATGTATCCTGAGTTAAGCTTGGTTGCTCGATTCTAGTTCACTTTGCACTATCTAGAATTATTTGACAACACATTTACCAGAACATACATACTTATGTGCAATGATTTCTAACATGCTTAATCATTCCTGTTAAAACTTACCTGGCTCACTAACGTGAGTAGCAAATATCCTAGGTACCTAAGAATTTACTAGAAGGTTTGCTATATGAATATGCTTTTATGATGAGCACTCTTGTCAATCAAGAAGAAATAACAGAAAAGCAACTTTTAACTTTATAAATTGGACTCTCGCTTAAAAAGCTGTTTTTTCCTTTTTCAGCAAAATGTCCGTAATAGATAGACACAATGGAGTTGTCTGCAATGATTCTTTGCCATCTTTTACCTGTGAAATCATCACTCTTTTCAATCCGATATATGTTAAGAACCAGCTAATCTCCATGGATATTAAATGGATGCTATCTACCATGTTTTGTAAAAAACCTTAAGAAAAAGCAATAAACTAGTAACAAATAATTCCTAACTTTCCTTACTCATGTCAGTTGTTTATCTTCCTTTTTTTGTTGTTCATAGGATTACTTTCACCCCAACCATCCAGCACTGTAGCATGGCAACTGTGATTGGCCTTTGTTTGAGAGAGAAGTTGAAGAATTGCTTCTCTCCTCATTTCAAGGTGGTGTTCCTTAATCCGACTTAGATTGCAGTAAAGGTTCTGTCATGTATTGGGTGTTCCCGGTAGTCTATTTGACTTAACTAGTCTGAGTAATTTTTTTTTAAAGACTTTCCTGAAACATCTCGTATATGCTTAGCAGAGGACTGCTTATTTTAACGAGTAAAGGAGTGTATGGATTCAATTGAGCAGGGTAATATGGTCTGGGAAAGAGCATACTGGTATAATTCTACTGTCAAGGAGCATCCTGCAATAAATACTTGCAAGAAGAACAAAAAAATTACTTTTACTCTCATCTAAATATTTCAAAGTCTCGCTTCTGTGATTAAGAATTTGTATTATAATTTTCCTTATAAATCCTAAGAAGTCTAGACGTCCCACAAAACTTTAGTTGTAGAGTAGGTAGTCTAGAGTGTTCATAACAGTAGTATTGGCACGCAGTCTCGCTTTCTGTTAGTAGTAGATTTTTATGACTAACCGTTGTTTTCTTTCATTGTTGATCACCTTACTATCTTGTTGTTTTTATTCTGCTTTTATATGGCTTTTTGGTACTGTTTCTTCTTGTCTATATTTTAATTAATGTGGTGCTTATGCTTTCCTGAGCCAAGGGTCTATTGGAAACAACCTCTCTTTCCTCACAAGGTAGGGGTAAAGTCTGCGTACGCACTACCCTCCCCCAGACCCTACGGTGTGTGATAATACTGGGTATCTTGTTATTGTTGTTCCTTCTAGATCAATTAGCTGACCTGATAATTTGTACATGTACTTTATCATGTTTACCTTCTGAAAAGTTTAAATTGTTTCTTCTCCTAGTGAGATTTTACTGGGTATGTTGTTGTTGTTGTTGTTGTTGTAACATGCTTTTGTTTCCTAATAGGATAAGGAGGATCTACAATTTAGAACTCGTATTGTCTCTAATGAACAGATTAAACTATCTCTAACTAATGTATAAGAACTTAGCTTTAGTTGAAGGATGATTGTAAATAGAATCAAAGATAACGACACAAAATATTGATAATGATATCTTTCATCTAAATCATTCCCTAGGAAAATTCGACTCCAAATTCCAGTAAGTGGAAAGTTGGTGCAACCACAAAAGATCCAGATTAATGAAGTAAAAGTTATCCTCGTTGATTATCATACGGTGGTTGATCCTTCCACTTATTCATGTATATGTTCAAACCACCTATGTAGGAGGAAGAATATATCTGACAATCAATGGCAAGCAAGCATAATACTGAAATCTTCATTCTTGACCAGGGTTCTACAGAGACGGAGATAAAGAGCTGAGACATCAAAGAGATGATAATAAATTTGATGAAATCTTAATCTAGTAAAACTTTTGAATTATTTCACTTTATATTTTCGGGTTAGCTGATGGGTTTAAGAGTTGATCATGAGTAGGAAAAAGAACATGGACATTGACACCAAAGGTTGATGTAGTACGAAAAAATGAGATTGCAGAGAGTTAAGAGACCTGGTATCTGATTTGGGAGGTAGCTAGACCTCGTGGAATTAGTCGAGGTGTGCGCAAGCTAGTCCAGACATCACGGTTATCAGAAAAAAGATTGGAGACGGTTAAGAGGAAGAAATCAGACAGGGAGTGAGCAGGTGAAGAAGAGAGATTCTTACCTTCTCAAGAAGATTATAAAGAAAGCTAAAGGGGAGATAGAGAGATCTATTCATAAAGTTCATCCCCAAGTTTCAAGTGGTCTACACAAAGTATATAAGATCTTACTAATAATAGGAGTTCTGAAACCTCGTTAGAGCTTTTCACATAATTAGGACTCTCAGCTTTTAATAAAAACATGATAAACAAAACAAAATACAATGATAGGTCATTGTTAATGATTGCTTTTATTATATATATTAAAAGCTCTCCTCAAATTATGTTCGCTGCATTCGATGAGTTCCTGGAAGATAATTAAGCTATTCTAAGATTGACTTCTATGACAAGGTGCACCGCTGTAGTGATTCAGATCTGTACAACTTCTATGTTTGATTTCCTCTGACGTGCTTATTTTTGTGGTGTGACAGGTTGATATAAAAGTGGCTCCTGGATCTCATGCGGATGAAGACTCAGGTAGAGTTAATTTAGAGTACCTAATTATTTTTTTGAATTTGACTTTTTAAATTTTATTGGTGGAAATTCAGCTTTTAATTGCTGCAATACAAGTCTTGACTGAATTCATCTGTTATTGGCTTCATTGAATCATTAAACACGGATGCTTCCAATTTGTAATATGATCTGATATTGGGGGTTGACAAATCTTTCTATTCTTGTGTTATGACTTACTACCTTCTCCGCTGAGTTGAAAACACGGACTAGTGAGTCTGTTCGCGAAGTCAAAACAGGCCATGATAAGTTAACATGCAAAATGCATTCTATTAGTTCTATTCAATCCCCAAGGAAAATCATATAAGCTCTGTGCGGTTGTCTATGGCATGCTGATTCTGGGACGACAGAGCAAATGCTGGAGCATCGGAAAGTAGTATTTATGTTTCCTGATGTATGCCAATGTAGCACCGAATAGGATTCTTCTCTGGGCTTTGGAACTTCTAGAATTGATACAGCTTCTTAAGTAAGACACTTCAATCTTAAAACATTTTTTATTACCATTCTCTTGCAGTTAATAAGCAGTTGAATGATAAAGAACGGGTTGCTGCTGCCATGGAGAACCCAAATCTTCGCCAGCTTGTTGATGAGTGCCTCTATTCGAGTGAGCTTTAAAAGAACGATGCCTTCTATTTTCCTAACAAATTGTATAGTAGGTCTACTTAGCTTTAACAAATGCCATCTGGACATGAAGTCTTTATTAGTGTAGTTCAAGCAAGTCTACTTGCAATGTGCCTTGAGGCCGACTAATGTATGTAAGATGCTTTTCATGATAGTATTTAAAAATTTGTAATATTTACCTAGTGACAATGGTGCCTGTTCTTTGTCTGGGCAAAATTTGTAGAATATGACAATGCATCGGCAGTTATGTACGATATACTCAAAGGTGAAGCCAGAATTTGAAGCTTATGGGTTCGGATAAGTCACTGAGCTCTGTATTAATAATTTGTACATATTCCATTGATTTCTTAAGGCATATCAGGATTTTGACCAAAGCTATTGAGTTTGGGTTGGCCGTACCGCAACTCAAGAGCTAGCTCCGCCCCCGGAGGTAGTATTAGTTTAAGAAAAAAGTTCTGCAATTGTAACATTTGCAACTAGTCTCCAGTTTAGAACTTCTCGAAGGAAACTTTTATGCGTTCTATTAGCAAGTCTTCTGACTTGTGCAATCTTGTTATCTGATGTATATTTTTCTCGTGGTCCCTTCATATCACAAAGAAGTTAGATCTTATTTTTTATATTGATCGATATTGATCTCTTATCGGTACATAGGTTTATAAACGTATAGCCATTCATTGTGAACTATACCATATAGTCTCACGATAATTGAGGAGCTTCAAAACTCGGAACTTACAATGAAAAGGTTTAAAATTAGATGACATGATAGTTCATGTGGTAGTTGTATTTACTATTTAGTGCGTAATTGTCCTGAACCAAGTTGAGTCAGGAAGGGATTATGGGCCAGAAATGTCAAACGACGCTGATCCAGTTGAGAAATTTGGGCCATAAGTTAAAGTGAGAAGAAGCCCAATGACTAAACACCCGAATGGAATGCTAGGGCGTTATATTTGGGATCCAGGGGGAGATACAGGAATGCGAATTATGTTGAAGCCTCGGCTCAGTATATATGTTCTTCTCATCTCCTCTGCTGAACTTGTTTCTCATCCCCTTTCTTCTTAGCTTTAGGTTGCAATTTCTCTTCTCATCTACTCTCTATTTTCTTTAGTGTTGTTTTCTACTATTGTATTGCTATTTGGTTATTATAGTTCCGTTTATTAAGTTAATATAATTAGTTGGTTTGGGTGTAATATCCAGTTGTTACATTAATAGTTCTGAGCTTTAATTTTGATAGAAATTCATGATCTGTGGTTGACCAAAATAAGTTGAAATAGTTGCAAATTAGAAGAATTTGCAGGCAATGAGTGGTTTAGTATATCTATACAATTATAAGTGCATACAACGTAAGACTTAATTATCAAATGTAATATCTTTGGATTTAGATTCCGTAATTTCTAATTGATAAGATTATTAAATTTTGAGTGGTTTGACAAAGAAACAGCGGTATTCTTATTGAAATGCTCATTTGAACTTGAGAGAGAGAGAGAGAGAGGAGTGGTAGGACAATTAAAAGCATGGATCTATGAGCTTACAACTACGTTATTTGGTCCCCTTGTAAATTAATCAGTGAGATCCCAAATACAATGAGCAAAAGTCAAAAACTAAAAAAATATTGCATGGCCAGAGATTTTTTTAGAGAAGTTTAAAGCATCCATCAACTAAAATATAATGTGCTGCTAAGTGACAAATCACCATCTCATGAGTCCTTAAAAGTCTTAGATTTATAGAATTGAAAAATATTTATCCCAAATGCATGCATCATTAGGATTTAGAAAAGCACACAAAATATTCTCATCAGTAACACTTTACAAGGCGAATATTCCAGAAGCTTCTACATATTGGTATCTAAATATGATGATTGAGGTTGCTCATGCTATAATTAAGGGCCATCAGCAAAAATGTCTCGAAATTTAAGCGGGATAATTATATTCTTGGACCGACGAAAAAAATAACAGCCGGCAAATATATATATATATTTTTTATATTAAGTATAAATATACATATTATATAGAAAATTAATATATATAGTTTGTATGTTTTGGGCTACCACATGTAATTATTTTGGACAGTCGGGCCAAAAATGAAAAAAAAAACAATTTAAGCTATATGCGCTAATAATGTAAAAAAGTTATAGCAAGATACTCATCACCTTGTTCAAGTTATCAATCTATAATTAAAGGCGAAATGGCTTCGTGGCCACTTAAATTTGTAGGGTTTTTGAAAGCCGATACACAAACTTTCGTCTTTCTCATTTAAACACTCAAACTCGTGAAACCTACAACTAGTAAACACCTTTGACCATTGACTATGTTTATGTGGCGTAGTTTATCTTACGTGGACATAATGCGTACAAGTCACATTCAATTGGCGCGTGTATTTATTATTATTCATTAAAAAGATTGTAAAATTAAAAAAAATAAACAAAAACTATAAGGAAAACCAAAAAAGAAGAAGAAAATGGTGCCTGGGTTTATTGACTCTGCCTTATTCCGCCGGTTTCATGAAAAGTAGCTCCATCAAACTTTTAAATCTCTTCAATGATAGGGATCAAGTGTTCAGAATAGATGGGATGACTAAGTTCTCCATGAACCATGACCTCCTGATAATCCCACTCAAATTTCACATACTGGTTCAGAGTGGATGGAACTTCTCCTGCCATATGATCTCACGGCCTCCCCAAAAAAAATTCTATATCGATGATATATTCGTCACTTAGAATAGGATCGGGAACTCATTAGGCCCGACTTGCAGTGCTAGATAGATTTCCCTTATAATCTTAGTCTCCACCCTTCATAGTGATGTGAAACGAATCTTTGCAAAATGAATCCATTATTGTGTCCCGTTCCTTCTAAGGGAAGTTCATCTTTGCAAAATGAAGCCTTATTTTCCTCTACCATCCATTCAATTGCTGCAACCAATGTTTCAGATAAAAGTTGCACAGCTATGGTGGCTGGGTTTGGTGACGTTGTTTTGCTCCGTCCCCGTCATGTAAAAGTTGCACAGCTATGGTGAAGAAGAAACTAAGGAAAATAGAAGAAAAAGTAGAAATTAATAAATTTATTCGCGCCCTTGACGTGTAACAATTCCATTGGTCATTTGCTGACTGGATGGACACGTCTGTGAATGTGTAATACACGCGCGTAAGGTCAAGGGTCAAATGTGCTTATTAGTTAAGGGTTTCACGAGTTTGAGTGTTCAAATGGGAAAGTCCAAAGTTTGTGTATCGACTTTCAAAAGCCTTACAAGTTTAAGTGGCAGGAAGTCATTACGCCTATAATTAACGAAGAGAACTACCAATTATTTCCACACTGATCATTTGTTCACGGGCTCATCAGGCGTACTAGTGGTCATTACCAAAGCCATTTTTTTTGAAAAAAAAAAAAACACGAGACTGGTAATTTGGTATTGAGAGGTACACCTTACCAACTTAAAAAACTTGAACCCATATATTCTGCTTCTCTTATATAGTCATTTTTAAGTACTATTTGATAGAAAAAAATAATTATGATATCTCGAAAAGAAATATTCTAAAATTATGACTAGATTTATTTACTTACTATTATATTAATGTGTCATTATTATAATAGTTATTTGTAACACTAATTTGATAATTCTGAATTTAATTTTTGACTAACAAAATCAGACAATTAATTGATAATTATTTTACGTTATTATCAATTGTTAACGTATTGTTCTTATGGATTAAGAACGTTACTTGTTGAAAGAAACGTTCAGTAGCTTTGAAATTTGAGTTCACCATTTGAAAGAACATTTTTTTGAAAACAGAAGGCTTTAATGCTTACCTTTATAACAGAGGCCTTTATGGAACAGAAAAGCCTTTATGGCTTATTTTTGGGATTTAACGTATTCTTCAATTAGATTGTGAAGTTTTTCTGATTATATATACTTTGTTGGTTTTCATCTTTAGAGATGAGTGGAAAAAATAAAGTTAAAACTTTTCTTCCCTTTTCTTTTGTGCTGGTTTTTTTTTCTTAATCTTTGTTATTTCTGCTCCTAGTTATATTAGAAGAGCTTGTTGAATCCTGGGGATACGCCTAATTTTATTCATCACGGTATGAGCGAAATATCCTTAAGGACAGTATCTTTGACACGCCTCAAGCTAAACCTTTTATTCTCCATAATCATCAAATTTTTCCAACAATCTTAAGGATATTTTCACGTAGTTATTATGGAGAATAACGCTGCTAATGTTGTTGTTGATGCTACTACACCTGCTGCACCAACTGTTTCTGTTGTTGTTCCATCACCAATTATCTATGTCAAACTTTTTCCTGATGTTTCGAAAATTGAGGTCTTTGGTGGAGATAATTTTAACCGCAAGCAAGCTGTTGTTGACAAAAGAAAAGAAATTGCTACTAGAAGTAGTCTTGTGGAGGACAACATCCGTCAGAGAAAATCAAGTAACAGGTATGACAAAAGAAATAGTTATAAGTCCAAAACCAACAATCAAACCTTCAAGAAAAAAGGCAACTCCTTTGTGTGTGGCAAACCTGGCCACTGTGTTGCTCAATGCCGAAAAAGGGTTGGGAATGACAATCCCACTAAGGCTAAAATAAATTTGACTGAAGGCAAAGTGGATGATATAATTGTTGCGGTTGTTTCCCAAGTGAACCTTGTGGCAAATGTAAAAGATTGAGTGTTAGATTCGGGTGCCACTAGGCACATATGTGCTAATAAAAAAGACTTTATGTCTTACACCCAAGTTGAGGAGGGAGAAAAAGTTGTCTAACTTGGTGACTCAAGAACTACTCAAGTTCTTGGAAAAAGCAAAGTTCTTCTCAAAATCATATCTGGAAAAACTATGGCATTGAATGACGTGTTGCATGTTCCTAGTATCCGAGTCAATTTGGTCTCTGTGGGATTATTAGAAAAAGTGGGGGTGAAGGTTTCTTTTGAATCTGATAAGGTTGTGTTGACCAAGAATAATAATTTTATTGGCAAGGGTTATTATAACCATGGATTGTTTGTACTCAATGTTATGAATGAAAATGCTAGTACTTCTGCTTATTTGATTGATTCTTTTACTTTATGGCATGCTAGATTAAGACATGTTAGTTTATCTTATATTAAGAAAATGCATTTTGAAGGTCTTATTTCAAATATTAATTTTTCAAATATTGATAAGTGTGAAGTTTGTGCAGAAGCTAAACAAACTAAGAAATCATGTGCCTCTGTGTTTAGAGAATCTGAATTGTTAAGTTTAATCCATACTGATTTAGGAGACTTGAAAGAAACTATGACTAGAGGAGGGAAAAAAAATATTATGTGACGTTTATAGACGATTTTTCTAGATATACAAAAGTTTATTTGTTGAGAAATAAAGATGAAGCTTTTGATAAGTTTTTAATTTATAAATCTAAAGTAGAAAATCAATTGGATAAGAAAATCAAAAGAGTTAGATCCGATAGAGGTGGTGAATTTATTTTGTTGAATGATTATTGTGAGAAAAAAGGCATAATTCACGAGATAACTCCGTCATATTCTCCACAATCAAATGGTGTAGCGGAAAGGGTCCAACTCTTCCTGAAATTGGGCTTAGTCTCGCTACCTCTTTAGTTGCCGCCCCCTAAAAGTCAGTGCTTGCTGCAGACCGAAAGCAAAAATAGGACCTTAAAGGAAATGATGAATAGTATGCTTGTTAGTTCTAGTGCTCCGGATAATCTTTGGGGTGAAGCCATTTTATCTGCTCATCATTTACAAAATAGAATTCCTTATAAGAAAACGGGTAAAACTCCTTATGAGTTGTGGAAAGTGTCACACCTCCTTTTTCCGTCCCCGCGAGGGGTGAAGGAGTTTTTTCAAATTAAAGGACAATCGAAACGGGATTTGTTTGTTTATTTCAGAGTCGCCACTTGGGAGATTTAGGGTGTCCCAAGTCACCAATTTTAATCCCGAATCGAGGAAAAGAATGACTCTGTATTACAGTCTGCGAACCAGAAATTCGGATAAGGAATTATGTTAACCCGGGAGAATGTGTTAGGCATTCCCGAGTTCTGTGGTTCTAGCACGGTCGCTCAACTGTTATATTCGGCTTGATTATCTGATATAATACATATTATAAACTTATGTGCAAATTTTATCCCTTAGCGCTTTTATTATTTTTATTTATTGTTATTATTTTACGGAGAATTGCAACATTGTGAAAACGTATTTCAAACCACGTCACAATCAATGCACCCGTGGTTATCGACACCTTTTGACTCCGTTGAGATTTGGATTTGGGTTACATAAATGTACACCCATATTTAAGAAAATAATTTGTTAAAGACGCGCCTAGAGCGACTAGCGTATTGTTGATTTGGGAAAGGCCGTAAAATTTCACTAGACGGCCAACTCCGATGATCTAAATAATTAATACATACATTTGTGAGGGCCCCGCAATCTATACATTTTACTAGGCGAGGCTCATCTCATTTATTTTAAATGGACAAATCTTAAAGCGACTACATTTTTCTATTAAAATTAGTCTCTAAAATAAAGAAAGAAAATCCTATAATTACTAGCTTTTTTATTATTATTTTAAGAAAGCATGACATACTAATTGCTAGATTAATACAAATATTGATGAAAAGGAATTTTACTAAAAAATTCGAAATTATAAATAAAATAAAAATTCGACAACTAATATTCAAAAGAATCAAATATAACTAAATTAAAATTCGCATTGTTATAAAAAAAAACTATTGAGATTAATTATTCACAACCATTTGAAACTAGATTTAACCATAATTACTAAAGCTTATTAAGAAAATTTATTAAACTTAAACGTTCTTCTAATCTTGTTTGAACTCAAATCATGCCTTAATGCCTAATTCACGAAATTCAATTTAAATTAATGCCTTAGCTAAATTTAGCTACTTGTTCACGATTAACCTACTGTTGATAATCTTAAAACCTTTATAACTAGTGAATTAACCCATTTTGCCAAACCTATTCATTAAAGACTAACTTATGTTATTTTCTCTTATTCCAATTATTATTCAGTAATACATGAAATAGCCTAAATACAATCAATAAAAGGAACAAAGAAAAAGCGAAATTAAAACTTCAAAATTCCATTCTTCATATGTATTCATGCTTCCACATTATTAGCTTGCAATAGCTAGTATTACAGTCGTGTACCTGATATTGGAAGCAAAAGAAAAGGGAGATCAACAGAAATTCGGTAGCATACAACAACAGCAACCCCAACAACCAGTAACAACCAGCAACGAGAAACCAGTGACAGATTTTAAAATCAAGATGAAAATTCAAAAACACCGACAATAATCAACGGACAGAAGCCAAAGGAATCTTTTCAGATTTGAAAGACTAATTAATGTTCAACCCTTAATTTCTGAATCCGTATATCAGAATATTTAAATTGTATATCGGGTGTATACTATTCTCTCTTTTGATTTCCAGAATATTTTTTTTTTATTTTCTCAAGTCTTAATATTTTCGGAATTTTTTCCTCTCTTCAATATTCGGCTCCCTCTTTTTATCTATCTCCCCTTCTCTTTTTTTTTTGTCCTTTTCTTCTTTTCTATCTTCTTTTTTTTTTTCTAAATCTGATCAAGTCTCTCTATTTATCCCCATCTTTCAGTATTTTTTAAACATAAACCCACTATCTTCCCACTCAACCCCCTTTTAATCCCACTACTTAATGTTTTGTCCCCCACTGCATTAAACAAATATCCCATTATATCTTGTCCTCCATGCTTATATTAAACAATTTTATTATTCTCCACCATTATATCTTATCTCCCATTATTGATTATTTTAATATTATTTTAATCATAATTGACAGAGCACTCAAAATAAATAATTGTTCAGAATTTTAATTCCAAAAATACCCCTCTAACCTTACTGAAATTACCATTTCACCCCTGAACGTACTGCAAATTACCAAACTACCCCCATCAGCTATAACCAATTCACCTAATTAATTTCAACCAAAATACAGCAAATATGACCAATTTTTAAACAATTTTCAACAACAAATTCAAACTAAATGATGAACAACAAAGAAACAACTAAAATTATTTTGATTGAACAATATTTTTTGACAACAAACAAACCTACTTTCAGATTTAACAACAACAACAACAAACAAGTATATTCAGATTTCTAAATTCAATAATCATTTGAACTTAAAATTAAATCTAACAACATTACAACCAACAATTTCTATATTAAACTTAAACAAGATCATGAAACAAACTGAAGAAATAATCATAAATGATAAACAACAAACAAGAAAATCAAACTTATACTAATTTCGGATTCAAGAACAATCAAACAAAGTATGGACATAAATGAAAAGATTCAACAACAATAATAAGCAAGTTTTATTCAAATTCGAGTTAAACTCGAATTAAGCTTAAACAAAACAAATAAACATATTCAAATCACTAAACTTCAAATAATCAATTGATCTTTTTAAATTAAATCTAACAAAATTATAACAAAGATACATTGAATCAAAAAAAAAAATTAAAAACCAAAACATAACTTCACATTAAATCATTGAATTAAAAGCGAACTTCAAACAAAATGAACACGAATTAAATCTATATTAAACAACAAACAACGGATTCAAGCGATTTAAACTAACACTCTTCTATATTAAAACTAAATCCTCTTAAAACTAATAAAAACAAACTGAAAAATAATAATTAATTGAATCTTCAACTTAAATCTAACAATATTATAATTAAACTAATCACTTTCTACCTAAAAATAAACAAGAAAAATGAATGAAACAAACTGATGAAAGATAAAAAAAATGATGAACATGAAATTAATATCAAACATATTTGATTTTAAATCCGAAAAATATCAAACAAATTACGGACAGAAACGAAACTTAAACCAACTAACCGGATCGGAACGACGAAGAACTTGAATGAAAACAAATCCGTCCGGAAACGATTATCGTACCAAAATAACTCGACGCCGAAAACGACCACGAACGGACCATCGAAGAAGATGGTCGTTTGGTATCCGTCGAAGCTGGACGAAGCAGAATCATCGAGCAGCGGCAACTCGCCAGCAGTCATGGAAGCAACACATGATGGAGCAGCAGCGACAGTGAAGAAGCAGCAGCGACGAGTGATAAAAAAGAAGCAACATGCGGCAACAATGGTGAAGCTGGAAGAAGCAGAAGCATCAGGCAGCAACAAAGGACGCAGTCATGACAGCAGCAGGTGACGAAGATCTACGAAGAAGAAGCAACAGGCAGCAGCCATGTTGGACGCAGCAGCCATGGTAGCGAGGAGTGACGAAGAAGAAGAAGCAGCAACGTTTGGAGCTTCGACGAGGAAGAAGAAAACGTAGCGAGGGGTGGTTGTTTGTCGAGGGAGGCAGCCATGGTTGATGAGGGGCGTTGGATAAGAAGAAGAAGAGAGTTGTTTGGACGCGAAGGAACAGAAGCAACGGGTAGCCATGGTTGGGTTTTGGTGAAGCTTTGGAGAAGAAGAAGAGAGGGGGGTGGCGGATGGGTAGTGTTTTAGGTTTTGGTTTTTTAGGGTTTTTTTGGTTTTTTTGTTTTGTTTTGTGTAAGATAGGGGGGTGTTGGGTATTTGGGTTATAGACCGGGTCGACCCGGTTTGGAATGGACCGGGTCGTAAGGATGGTTGGATATTTTTTTGGGCCAGTGGTTTGAATTTGAAGAAGATGCCCAATTCCGATTTTCTTTATTTTTTTACTCTCTTTTCTTCTTTTATTTTTCTAAAACTAAATTCTAAAAATCCTTAAACTATCATATAGAACTAAATTAATTTATAAAAGCGCAAATTAACTCCCAATAATAATTAACACACAATTAAGTAATAATTAAGCATAAAATTGTACAATTGGACATTAAATGCTAAAAATGCGAAAGATGCCTATTTTTGTAATTTTCATTTTTGTAAAACAAACTTAATTGCTAACAATTTTAAACTTAAATCCTAAACACAAATGCGACGTATTTTTTATATTTTTTATTAATTTATAAACATGCGCAGACAAATGCAAATAACACAAGTAAAATAACAAAAATTCTCAAAATTGCACACCAAGGAAAATCGTTTTATTTTGAATTTTTTGGGAGTAATTCTTTCATAGGGCAAATATCACGTGCTTACAGCTGCCCCTCTTTGCCCGAAGACACGAAGGGTTTTCATGCAAAGATAAAGTGAGCGATTTTTGCCCATCCGAGTACTCCGTGTGAAGCATTTTTTGAAAAAAATTTTAACCGAACCTTTTCTTCAAGGGTTTCCTACACATCCCTGGCTAAAAGGGAATCAGGTTAATGTAGTTCGGGAAGTTTTGGTAGTTGGGACTACCGTGGGACTGCAATGTTGTTGTTGTTGCATGCTACTTTTACTTGTTTGCAGACCTCCTTATTACACCATGCTTAAAAGAAAAATCAAGAAGTTAGGCTAGACTACGGATTACAAGATCCCATCTATCTTCCATTTGTTCTTGATGCCTTGCTCTCTTGTCGGCTTGTGTCGATTCCGGTGCTTCTTTCTTCCGAGAACTAAGGGTGACACCGACCTTTTGCTACTCTGAATACCAATTCTCACTGTCTGGTTCGGTCCGCTGGAGATATGGCTTTCTTTATTAAGCTTTGTTATGCTGGGCATAATTCAATGTTCACAGACCGCTTCTTTCAAGATGCGTCTTTTCTTCCTTTTGACTCATGCGCTTGATTTTGCGCTGGGATCTCTTGTTGCAACCTTCCGCTTTCCGGTGCTGGGGATTTTTATTGTTTCCCGCTTGGGATTCCTGTTGGATTCTTCTGCTTTACTGACTTGCAATGTATTCCTCTATTATATGGGTGAGCTCCCAACTTCAACCAACAACTTTGAAAATAAATTTGCCATTCCTCTCTTCAGGCGGGCTCCTGACTTCATCAACAACTTTGAAAAATATAACGCCTTTCCTTTCTTCAGGCGGGCTCCTGACTTCAACAACAACTTTGAAAATAAAGCGCCATTCCTTTCTTCAGGCGGGCTCCTGACTTCAACAACAACTTTGAAAATAAAATGCCATTCTTTTCTTTAGGCTGGCGTGATTTTAACAACTTTTAAAAATAAAACGCCTTTCGTCTCTTCAGGCGGGCTCCTGACCTCAACAACAACTTTGAAAATAAAATGTCATTCCTTTCCTTAGGCTGGCGAGATTTCAACAACTTTTAAAAATAAAACGCCTTTCCTTTCTTCAGGCGGGCTCCTGACTTCAACAACAACTTTGAAAATAAAATGCCATTCCTCTCTTCAGGCGGGCTCCTTACTTCAACAACAACTTTGAAAATAAAATGTCATTCCTTTCTTTAGGCTGGCGAGATTTCAACAACTTTTTTTTAAAAAAAAAAATGCCTTTCCTCTCTTCAGGCGGGCTCCTGACTTCATCGACAACTTTGAAAATAAAATGTCATTCCTTTCTTTAGGCTGGCGTGATTTCAACAACTTTTAAAAATAAAACGCCTTTCATCTCTTCAGGCGGGCTCCTGACTTCAACAACTTTGAAAATAAAATGTCATTCCTTTCTTTAGGCTGGCGAGATTTCAACAACTTTCAAAAATAAAACGCCTTTCCTCTCTTCAGGCGGGCTCCTGACCTCAACAACAACTTTGAAAAATAAAACGCCTTTCCTCTCTTCAGGCGGGCTCCTGACTTCAACAACTTTGAAAATAAAAATGTCATTCCTTTCTTTAGGTTGGCGAGATTTCAACGACAACTTTTAAAAATAAAATGCCTTTCCTTTCTTCAGGCGGGCTCCTGACTTCAACAACAACTTTGAAACTAAAATGCCATTCCTTTCTTTAGGCTGGCGAGATTTCAACAACTTTTAAAAATGAAACGCCTTTCCTCTCTTCAGGCGGGCTCCTGACTTTAACAACAACTTAAAATAATTTAGCCTCCATTCTCCAGACGGGCTCCTGACTTCAACAACTTAAAAATATAACGACCTCCGTTCTACAGGCGGGCTCCTGACTTCAATAACTTCTTAAATTTTAACACCTCCATTCTCTAGGCGGGCTCCTGACTTCTTCAACTTCTTAAATTTTAACACTTCCATTCTCCAGGCGGGCTCCTGACTTCAACTCTAATATTTTTTTAAAAATAAATCAAGCTCCTTTCGAGCTTTGGAGAAAGATTCATCGGACTAAGATTTGATATCTCAGGAGAAAATTTCATCAGACTAGGACTTTTATCCTAGGAGGAAAATGTAAAGATCAAAGGTTTGAGAAACTTACCTTTGTAATTCCTTCTTTTCTTTTCTTTTTCCCTTGCGCTGCTTTGTTCCTGTTTCAACTCTCAAGCAAAGAAAATTTTATCAGTTTTTTTTTAAATGGTGTCCGATTTGTGGCCTTGCTGGGGATGGCTTTCTTCTTTAAAAGCTCGTGTTGTCTTTCCCCGAGACTGCCGAGGATAACACTGCTGGGGAATTACTTACCTGTTGGGGAATAATATTATTGGGGAGTCTCCTTTCTTTCTCTTTTCTCCAAAGCTACTTCCTTCAAAACTTTTCTCTCTCAACATTGTTGGGGATAAAATGTTATCAGCCGGGGATAACGCTGTTGAGGATAACACTGCTGGGAGATTTTGATTACTTCAAAACTAGTGCTTCACTCTTCTGAAGGCTGCTGGGAATGATATTGGCCTTTTGCTTTTTCCGAGCACAAGTTTCATCCTTTTGTTCTGTCCGCTGGGGAACAACTTCCTTTATTAAAACTTGTTATGCTGGGGGTAAAACTAGTTCAAAGACCACTTCCCTTGAGACTGGTGCTATCTTTATTATTCCCCAAATGGGTATCTGACTTCCAGAAAATTTTCTAAATGAAAGGAAAATTTTCTGCCCCAGTTTGACAATCTCCCTTGTGGCATGCCTTTCCGCCATCAATGTCGTTTCCTTTTAAGATTTGACTATGGTGGTTGGTTGTGATACTCCTACTGGGGATGACTTTTCCCTTTCTCCTTCCCTGCTTTGCGTTCCAAAAACTTGCTGGGGACGATATTATTTGCTGGGAATGATCCCTTTCTGCTGGGGATATCCCTCTTCTTTTGTGGCATAGTTCGGAAACTGTCATTTTCCCGACCTTTTAGTCTCGTATGAATTTCCCAAATTATGCCCATTGCTCTTCTTGATTTGTCCACAGGCCTTGGCCTTAAGGTTTATAACCTTTGATTTCGGCAAGGGTATCCCTCTTGACACTCGTCAATCCTTTTGTCAATTCCCTTTTGCTGGAGATATTTTTCTTGACACTGGTCTCGCGCTTGTTCCTTGCTGACTATACCACTTGGATGTACTAGTCAGATCTCATCTTGCATAATTGAAAAGCTGATGGCAGATTTTGAAGTCATTTCTCACTTGTTCTGACCAAACAGACTCTACTGGGGAATTTTTCTATGAAAGGAGAAAGATAAAAAGGAACAGAATAAAAGACAAAGGAAAAATATGACTCTTTAACAAAAGAAACTATAAATAAAAACCTATCAAACGTAGATATCGACTCTAATGGTCATGACATGCGCATGTGGCCTATCCTCTACCGTCAATCGTCTTTCAAGATCTTCATTTAGTGATTCCCCATCTGATTCTCAATCTTATTCGACTTTGTAGTGCCCGAATGGGTTTTCACTATCAAGCCTCTCTCATTTTGGTTTTTTTTTTCTAGATTTCATCGCCTTATGGTGTCCGTAAAGATTTTCACCGATAAGACTCTCTCATTTGTATCACTTTCCAGCTGGGGATTTGGAGTGTTGCCGGTATGATTCTCTTTGCTGGGGATTAGAGTCCTTTTTGCTGTGGATCAGAGTGTTATGTTCATCGGTAAGACTCTCATTCGTCTGACTTTGCATCTTTTGAAGACTGATCAGAAGGTCTTTCTTTGGACCGTAATGTGATTTTTTGGATAGGCTAGAAAGAAAGGGTATTAAAGGCTCAAAAACAAATCAATTTGAGGTTCAAACTTACAACCTTCGGAACCATATTTGTTTACGACAAGCGCAACCCTTGTCCCAATTTCTTGCTTGAGGATTATTTATTTATTAATTTTTAATTTTTATTACACCATGACCGAGCCGTGAGGTGCCTACGTATCCTCTTTGAGGAATCAGGTCGAACGTAGTTCCCAATTCCTCCGTTTTCTTCTGACTTTCTTTTGTTTTTTGTTATCATTTTTCTTTTCTTTTCTCTTCTATTTTTTTCTTTTTCTTTTTGTGTTGTTTTTTTTTCTTTTTCTTTTTCTTTTCTTATCTTTTTATGTTTGTGTTTCTACTCTTTGCTACTGATTCTGAAAGAGGGGTATGAAGGAAAACAAATAAGGCTTAAAGGGTTAACGAAGGAGAAAGTGTTTAGATAGCAGAATAAAATGCCTTCGTCATTCCAATCTTCAAAACACGCCAACCACAAACAACACCATTAAATATTCGCTACATCTTCTGATTGTGTCGGACTTGATAACCATATGCATACATTTGCCTTTTTCTTTTGTCATTTTTAAAGCACCGTTGGGCAATACTCTCACTTGATTTTATGGTTTTTCTTTATGTTTTATTTGCCCCAGTTCCACATGACTCGAGCTCCGAATAATCTCAAACCGTCTTTATTCCTTTTAAATGTTCCGATCACCTCCCAATGGTTTTATGATTATCTTTTAGGATCAGGCCCAAATTGTGTGTGCATGTCATGTCACCAGAATCGGCGCTGAACAAAAATGATAAAAGGACCAAACAAAAAATGATGGGAAATAGTAAAAGACCGGATTTTGCATTAGATTACCGGTGAAATGGTTTGAATAACAAAACAAACGAAACAAACCAGAATAAAATCCTAAAATAGCCTGGACAAAACTTAAACAAACCGCTATGACAAAATGGAAAGATAAGAAGGTTTGACACAAGACAATATCTGGATTACAACCCTAAGAATAATCCGGACAACAGAAATGACAACAAAATAAGCCACCAAAATCTTCTCTCTTGCTAACCAAGGAACGGAGCGTCCTCCCATTTTATCAAAACTGGCATCTCAGCCACTGAGCTTCGCATCAGTATTGCCCAAACCATTGCCAACTTCAATATCATCAACCTTAGTCAACAAGTCCCAATAGGATTCGAGTGCTTCTGTTATCAGGCCTGATCCCCGCAAAGTGTGCTTCTGGGTCTTGTATTTCCGGCTTACCACAAACCAACCACCTTAACTTTCTTTGTGATTCAAAGCAAAACAGGTTAGAATGGACTCAGTCGGTCCTCATTATTAACAACATTTTTTTTATTTTTTTTTCATTTTTTTTTGTTGTGGTCGAATCTTATGGAGATTGCCTACGTATCATGACCCCGCATGAATCAGACCTTGCGTAGTTCGGACAAAATGAAAGGTAACAACAATGAAACATTTTTTTTTCTTTATCAATTTTCATAATAAAACAAACTGGGTTTCAAGAGTTTAAAGATGACCTACAAACTCGAAAGTCAAACAACCCACATATCCTAATCAAAAGATTTACAAACTCAAAAACAAAAGGCCAACTCCCTTTCTTCGTTTGACAAATGCAACCAAACGGTTATTTTTGCAAATGTGGCCCCTTTCACATGAATTTTGAGGCCGGGGAGGATTATTTTATGACACTTTACAAACTTGTCTGTTCTTTTACGAAAATAGCCTTTCGACAACTGAAAGATACTCTAAGGCTATTTCGGCAAGAACGGTTTAAGACGCGGCCGAAGCTAGCTCGGCTTATTTTTTATTAAAAATCCAAATGGTATTCGCCTGACCGCTGACTCTTTGTTTTTTTTTTCTTCCCAAATTACAATAAAACCTGGTGTTGCAAACACGGCCCTTCAGAGCCTCGGGGACGAAGATTTTTAAGGCTGTGTGGGTCAACTGGACCAAATCAAAAACAATGACCCAAAGGTGGCTGTTTATGCAAAGTCATCCCTCCGGCGTCCCTTTCGGGAACATTCGGCTATGTTTTGACAAAACAGCGTCACCCGACTTATTTATGACTCTTTTTATCATTTTCAAAAATAGAAAACTCAATATTGCAAACACGGCCTTTCAACGCCTCGGGGACGAAGATTTTTAAGGCTGTGTGGGTCAACTGGACCAAATCTTAAACGTGACCCAAAAAGTGGTTGTTTATGCAAAGTCAGCCTTCCGGCGTCCCTTTCGGGAACATTCGGCTATTTTTGGCAAAATAGATCACCCGACTTATTTATGACAAAATTAGAATTTTGACATGTTTTTTGGTTATTTTAGCAAAAGGGGAGGTTGGACCCGATGAGGGTTGCCTACGTATCTCACATCCGGTGAGAATCAAACCCGCATAGTTCGGGACATCATGAATAAAGTAAATAAACTAACTTTTTTTTATTATTTAATTTTTTTATTTATTTTTTGAAGGAAAGACTTATAAAGAAGAAATAGAGCATTTTTTCAAAGAAGGATTTCTAAAGGAATTTTTTTTTGAATTTTGAAAGAGAAACTTCTAAAGAAGAAAGAAAATATTTTTGAAATTTTACTTTCGATGAAAGAAATGCTTCTAAAAAATATTTTTGAATTTTGACTTTTCTTTTCAATTTTGAAAGAAGAATGAAAATATTTTCGGATTTTTTTGGAAGAAATTAAAAGAAAATATTTTTATTTTTTTAATTTTTTTTAAAACAATTAAAAAGACTTTCTAAAGACATCAATAATGGAAAATATTTTTGGATTTTTTCTTAAAAATTGGGGGTCTAAAAAATAACTTTTCTAGAAAGGAAATAAAGAATAATACTTTTTGGATTTATATATATATATTGCAACAAATAATAAAACCACGTTCAACGCAAGACTCTTTTCATTTTCATTTTTGGCATTTTTATAAACAAATAAATAAATAAATAAACTATTTTAAAAACAACTCTTTTTTCATTTTCATTTTTCATGGCAAGACAAACTATTTTTCTTTTTCTTCTTTTTTTTTTTTCATTTTGAAGACAAGACAAAGTGAAGATTTTTTAGTTTCAACAAAATGACCAACCTATTCTTCAACCTAAAAATAAGGGACCCTTTTCTATTTTTTTTCTTTTGCTTTTTGAGCGAAACAAACTATATATAAAAAATATTTTTCTTTTCTTTTCATTTTTCCCAAAATTTCGGCAGATTTTCGCCAGTATTTGGACATTGTTATTTTTTCAAAACAGAAGAGTAACCCTATACACTGCTATTTTCCTTTCTTTCTTTTTTTTTTTTTAATTTTTCCCAATATTCAAAACCGGTCATCATGCAAGTCCAAAGCAAATAAATGCACAAGCAGTGTGTAAGATGCATCAGGATGGTCTTTTCTGTTTCAGGTTGCTATTCCTAGACGGACCCAACCCTTGTGTTGAGTCCCCTAGGTCAAAAATGCACATGATGCAGATAAACGTTCCTACTAGGGATCCGGCATGAAGTTGAGTTATTCTAGGTTCAGAACCTGGGTGTTTGTTCTAGACCTGGCTTACCCGAGCGGACAGCTCGAGCCAAGGGGGGGCAGCGTACCGGGAATACAGAAGCTTCACCGGCTTAGCAACTTGTCCGAACCTCGTTCTAAATTGGGATTTGACACTATACAGAAAAGAAGTCGTACGAAGTACACCCTTCTTCATGATTCAGAAGACTCAGAGAGGAGATGGGTTTCAGCACAGTTTATATACAGTTCACATAATATCAAAGCGGTAAAAGGCAACCAATTAGCACATTGAGCCCAAACATGTAACAAAATCAGATAAAACCAAATATAACAATTTATATAAGCTCGAATATCTAACCCTGAACCAGTGGTTCTGGGTCAAAATCCCCAGCAGAGTCGCTAGAGCTGTCACACCTCCTTTTTCCGTCCCCGCGAGGGGTGAAGGAGTTTTTTCCAATTAAAGGACAATCGAAATGGGATTTGTTTGTTTATTTCAGAGTCGCCACTTGGGAGATTTAGGGTGTCCCAAGTCACCAATTTTAATCCCGAATCGAGGAAAAGAATGACTCTGTATTACAGTCTGCGAACCAGAAATCCAGATAAGGAATTCTGTTAACCCGGGAGAAGGTGTTAGGCATTCCCGAGTTCCGTGGTTCTAGCACGGTCGCTCAACTGTTATATTCGGCTTGATTATCTGATATAATACATATTATAAACTTATGAGCAAATTTTATCCCTTAGCCGCTTTTATTATTTTTATTTATTGTTATTATTTTACGGAGAATTGCAACATTGTGAAAACGTATTTCAAACCACGTCACAATCAATTCACCCGTGGTTATCGACACCTTTTGACTCCGTTGAGATTTGGATTTGGGTTATATAAATGCACACCCATATTTAAGAAAATAATTTGTTAAAGACGCGCCTAGAGCGACTAGCGTATTGTTGATTTGGGAAAGGCCGTAAAATTTCACTAGACGGCCAACTCCGATGATCTAAATAATTAATACATACATTTGTGAGGGCCCCGCAATCTATACATTTTACTAGGCGAGGCTCATCTCATTTATTTTAAATGGACAAATCTTAAAGCGACTACATTTTTCTATTAAAATTAGTCTCTAAAATAAAGAAAGAAAATCCTAATTAATTACTAGCTTTTTTTTATTATTTTAAGAAAGCATGGCATACTAATTTCTATATTAATACATCTATTGATGAAAAGGAATTTTACTCAAAAATTCGAAATTATAAATAAAATAAAAATTCGACAACTAATATTCAAAAGAATCAAATATAACTAAATTAAAATTTGCATTGTTATAAAAAAAACTATTGAGATTAATTATTCACAACCATTTGAAACTAGATTTAACCATAATTACTAAAGCTTATTTAGAAAATTTATTAAACTTAAACGTTCTTCTAATCTTGTTTGAACTCAAATCATGCCTTAATGCCTAATTCACGAAATTCAGTTTAAATTAATGCCTTAGCTAAATTTAGCTACTTGTTCACGATTAACCTACTGTTGATAATCTTAAAACCTTCATAACTAGTGAATTAACCCATTTTGCCAAACCTATTCATTAAAGACTAACTTATGTTATTTTCTCTTATTCCAATTATTATTCAGTAATACATGAAATAGTCTAAATACAATCAATAAAAGGAACAAAGAAAAAGTGAAATTAAAACTTCAAAATTCCATTCTTCATATGTATTCATGCTTCCACATTATTAGCTTGCAATAGCTAGTATTACAGTCGTGTACCTGATATTGGAAGCAAAAGAAAAGGGAGATCAGCAGAAATTCGGTAGCATACAACAACAGCAACCCCAACAACCAGTAACAACCAGCAACGAGAAACCAGTGACAGATTTTAAAATCAAGATGAAAATCCAAAAACACCGACAACAATCAACGGACAGAAGCCAAAGGAATCTTTTCAGATTTGAAAGACTAATTAATGTTCAACCCTTAATTTCTGAATCCGTATATCAGAATATTTAAATTGTATAGCGGGTGTATACTACTCTCTCTTTTGATTTCCAGAATGCTTTTCTTTTTATTTTCTCAAGTCTTAATATTTTCGGAATTTTTCCCCCTCTTCAATATTCAGCTCCCTCTTTTTATCTATCTCCCCTTCTCTTTTTCTTTTTTTTTCGTCCTTTTCTTCTTTTCTATCTTCTCTTTTTTTTTTCTAAATCTTATCAAGTCTCTCTATTTATCCCCATCTTTCAGCATTTTTTAAACATAAAACCCACTATCTTCTCACTCAACCCCCTTTTAATCCCACTACTTAATGTTTTGTCCCCCACTACATTAAACAAATACTTCATTATATCTTTTCCCCCATGCTTATATTAAACAATTTTATTATTCTCCACCATTATATCTTATCTCCCATTATTGATTATTTTAATATTATTTTAATCCTAATTGATAGAGCACTCAAAATAAATAATTGTTCAAAATTTTAATTCCAAAAATACCCCTCTAACCTTACTAAAATTACCATTTCACCCCTGAACGTACTGCAAATTACCAAACTACCCCCATCAGCTATAACCAAATCACCTAATTAATTTCAACCAAAATACAGCAAATATGACCAATTTCTAAACAATTTTCAACAACAAATTCAAACTAATTGATGAACAACAAAGAAACAACTAAAATTATTTTGATTGAACAATATTTTTTAACAACAAACAAACCTACTTTCAGATTTAACAACAACAACAACAAACAAGTATATTAAGATTTCTAAATTCAATAATCATTTGAACTTAAAATTAAATCTAACAACATTACAACCAACAATTTCTATATTAAACTTAAACAAGATCATGAAACAAACTGAAGAAATAATCATAAATGATAAACAACAAACAAGAAAATCAAACTTATACTAATTTCGGATTCAAGAACAATCAAACAAAGTATGGACATAAATGAAAAGATTCAACAACAATAATAAGCAAGTTTTATTCAAATTCGAGTTAAACTCGAATTAAGCTTAAACAAAATAAATAAATATATTCAAATCACTAAACTTCAAATAATCAATTGATCTTTTTAAATTAAATCCAACAAAATTATAACAAAGATACATTGAATCAAAAAAAAAAATAAAAACCAAAACATAACTTCACATTAAATCACTGAATTAAAAGCGAACTTCAAACAAAATGAACACGAATTAAATCTATATTAAACAACAAACAACGGATTCAAGCGATTTAAACTAACACTCTTCTATATTAAAACTAAATCCTCTTAAAATTAATAAAAACAAACTGAAAAATAATAATTAATTGAATCTTCAACTTAAATCTAACAACATTATAATTAAACTAATCACTTTCTACCTAAAAATAAACAAGAAAAATGAATGAAACAAACTGATGAAAGATAAAAAAAAAATGATGAACATGAAATTAATATCAAACATATTTGATTTTAAATCCGAAAAATATCAAACAAATTACGGACAGAAACGAAACTTAAACCAACTACCGGATCGGAACGACGAAGAATTTGAATGAAAACAAATCCGTCCGGAAATGATTATCGCACCAAAATAACTCGACGCCGAAAACGACCACGAACGGACCATCGAAGAAGATGGTCGTTTGGTATCCGTCGAAGCTAGACGAAGCAGAATCATCGAGCAGCAGCAACTCGCCAGTAGCCATGGCAGCAACACCACGACGGAGCAGCAGCGACAGTGAAGCAGCAGCAGCGACGAGTTATAAAGAAGAAGCAACATGCGGCAACAATGGTGAAGCTGGAAGAAGCAGAAGCATCGGGTAGCAACAAAGGACGCAGTCATGGCAGCAGCAGGTGACGAAGATCTACGAAGAAGAAGCAACAGGCATCAACCATGTTGGACGCAGCAGCCATGGTAGCGAGGAGTGACGAAGAAGAAGAAGCAACAACGTTTGGAGCTTCGACGAGGAAGAAGAAAACGCAGCGAGGGGTGGTTGTTTGTCGAGGGAGGCAGCCATGGTTGATGAGGGGCATTGGAGAAGAAGAAGAAGAGAGTTGTTTGGACGCGAAGGAACAGAAGCAACGGGTAGCCATGGTTGGGTTTTGGTGAAGCTTTGGAGAAGAAGAAGAGAGGGGGGGTGGCGGATGGGTAGTGTTTTAGGTTTTGGTTGTTTATGGTTTTTTTGGTTTTTTTGTTTTGTTTTGTGTAAGATAGGGGGGTGTTCGGTATTTGGGTTATGGACCGGGTCGTAGGGATGGTTGGATATTTTTTTGGGCCTGTGGTTTGAATTTGAAGAAGAGACCCAATTCCGATTTTCTTTATTTTTTTGCTCTCTTTTCTTCTTTTATTTTTCTAAAACTAAATTCTAAAAATCCTTAAACTATCATATAGAACTAAATTAATTTATAAAAGAGCAAATTAACTCACAATAACATTTAACACACAATTAAGCATAAAATTGTACAATTGGACATTAAATGCTAAAAATGCGAAAGATGCCTATTTTCGTAATTTTTATTTTTGTAAAACAAACTTAATTGCTAAAAATTGTAAACTTAAATCCTAAACGCAAATGCGACGTATTTTTTATATTTTTTTATTAATTTATAAACATGCGCAGACAAATGCAAATAACACAAGTAAAATAACAAAAATTCTCAAAATTGCACACCAAGGAAAATCGTTTTATTTTGAATTTTTTGGGAGTAATTCTTTCATAGGGCAAAAATCACGTGCTTACAGAAAGGGTATCCACCTAATTTGAAACATTTGAAAGTGTGGGGGTGCCTTACTAAAGTTATGTTCCCTGATCCTAAGAAAAGGAAAATAGGATCTAAAACATCTGATTGTATGTTTATTGGGTATGCTGAAAGTAGTGCAGCATATAAATTTTTAGTAGTCAAAAGTGATGTACTTGAAAGCAATACTATTGTTGAAACAAAAAATGCTGAATTTTTTGAAAATATTTTTCCTTTAAAATTTGAGAATATTTCTGATGCTCCTATTATTCCAAGTGATAATATTTTTCACATGTTCCAATTATTCAAAATGATTTTGAAAGTGAGGAAAGTGAGGATTTAAGAAGAAGCAAAAGACCAAGGAAAGAAAAATCTTTTGGTAATGATTTTTATACTTATCTTGTAGATAATGATCCTTTAACATATTCTGAAGCTATTTCTTCGTCTGATGCCTTATTTTGGAAAAAATCTATTGATGTAGAATTAAATTCAATTTTACAAAATAAAACTTGAATTTTAGTTGATTTACCTCCGGGATCTAAACCCATTGGTTGTAAATGGATTTTTAAGAAGAAACTCAATCCAAATGGTTTCATTGCTAGATACAAAGCTAGACTTGTTGCAAAAGGTTTTACCCAAAAGCAAAATATTGATTATTTTGATACTTATGCTCCTGTAACTAGAATTTCCTCAATTCGTGTTTTACTTGCCTTGGCTTCTATTTATAAACTTTTTATTCACCAAATGGATGTTAAAACTGCATTTTTAAATGGTGATTTGGAAGAGAAAATTTACATGGAGCAACCTGAGGGTTGTATAGTGTTTGGCCAAGAAAATAAAGTATGTAAATTGCTAAAATCTTTATATGGTCTAAAGCAAGCGCCTAAACAGTGGCATGAAAAATTTGATCAAGTATTGATTAATGATGGTTTTTCATCAATTGAAGTAGATAAATGTGTCTATACAAAATGTGTAGATGGTACATGTGTTATTATTTGCCTTTATGCAGATGACATGCTTATTTTTAGTTCTAGCCTTGATTTGGTACATAAAACCAAAATTTTCTTGTCTTCTAATTTTGAGATGAAAGACATGGGAGAAGCTAATGTTATTTTAGGCATGAAAATCATAAGAGATGGCAATAGTTTGATGTTGACTCAAGAATATTATGTTGAAAGAATTCTTAAAAAAATTGATAATTTTGATGTGGTATCTATAAGCACTCCTTATGATGCTAGTAGTCAATTAAAAAAGAATAAGGGAGATGTTGTAGATCAAAATAAATATGCTCAAGTTATTGGTAGTCTAATGCATTTGATGAATTTTACTAGACCTGATATTGCATATGCTGTGTGTAGATTGAGTAGATATACTCAAAACCCAAGTCATGATCATTGGAATGTATTAGTAAGAGTAATGAAATATTTGAGAGGTACCATGAACTATGGTATTAAATATAGTGGATTTCCCACTGTACTAGAAGGATACAGTGATGCTAACTGGATCTCTGATTCAAATGAGACAAAATCCACTAGTGGCTATGTGTTCACCCTCGGTGGGGGTGCTGTGGCATGAAAATCAGCTAAACAAACAATAATAGCTAGATCTACCATGGAATCTGAGTTTGTGGCACTGAAATTAGCTGGCAATGAGGCCGAGTGGTTAAAGAACCTTTTGGCGAGTATTCCACTAGGAATTAAACCGATACCTTCTGTGTCGATGCATTGTGATTGTCAAGCTGCAATAGCCATTGCCAAAAATAAATCCTTTAATGGGAAGAGTAGACATATCCGATTGAGACATAATCTGATAAAGCAGCTGCTGATAGATGGAATTATTTCCATAGATTATGTGAAGTCAGAAGTGAATTTGGCCGATCCTCTGACTAAACCTTTGGGAAGAAAATTAATATCTGAAACATCGAGGGGAATGAGACTTTTGCCAATTTGAGTTATATCAACTGTGATGATAACCCAACCTATGTGATTGGAGATCCTATGAAGTAGGTTCATATGAGTAATAACAAGTCATTAGTTGATCAAATGTGCACTATTAAATTATATCCCTTCCTATGGTGTGTATATATAGTGCAAGACTGCAAGGAATGGGAGGCTGAGTTATTAAACTCTTAATCTAATCCATAGCCTAATTTTAGGTGGTGTATTGTGCTGCAGAATACACTTGATGGATGGACCTATATGAGTGTGGAGTGGGGCCGCTCCTATGAAATTTATGGCAAAAAATTTTTAGAACACTCATAAAAACCAGGCGTGCGCATGGCCTAGTAGTGCAAAACCGCGATAAACAACAAAATGTGTGGGGGTATAATGTGATAGATAAGACACTAAATTTACCAAAGAATTCTTGGTTCATAGAAGTTTTGAACTTCACCAATTGTTCTGTAAGTTTAATCTTATTTTATCTAGGTCTGGTTCATAGTCCAAGAGACACCATATTCGACGAATTATGCTCATTTGTGAAAATCCAAAAAAAAGTTTTAGTTCACTATATTTTTTAATATTTCTTTTGAGATATGTGGGGGATTGATAGAAAAAAATAATTATGATATCTCAAAAAGAAATATTCTAAAACTATGACTAGATTTATTTACTTACTATTATATTAATGTGTCATTATTATAATAGTTATTTGTAACACTAATTTGATAATTCTGAATTTAATTTTTGACTAACAAAATCAGACAATTAATTGATAATTATTATACGTTATTATCAATTGTTAACGTATTGTTCTTATGGATTAAGAACGTTACTTGTTGAAAGAAACGTTCAGTAGCTTTGAAATTTGAGTTCACCATTTGAAAGAACATTTTTTTGAAACTTACTTTTGTAACAGAAGGCTTTAATGCTTATTTTTATAACAGAGGCCTTTATGGCTTATTTTTGTAACAGAAAAGCCTTTATGGCTTATTTTTGGGATTTAACGTATTCTTCAATTAGATTGTGAAGTTTTTCTGACTATATATACTTTGTTGGTTTTCATTTTCAGAGGTGAGTGGAAAAAACAAAGTTAAAACTTTTCTTCCCTTTTCTTTTGTGCTGGGTTTTCTTCTTAATCTTTTTTATTTCTGTTCCTAGTTATATTAGAAGAGCTGTTGAATCCTGGGGGATACGCCTAATTTTATTTATCACTGTGTGGACGAAATATTTTTAAAAACATTGTCTTTGACACGCCTCAAGTTAAACCTTTTATTCTCCATAATCATCCAATTTTTCCAACACTATTGGGTCTTCAATTCCTGGCTTTCCAAACTCCTATGATTGAAGTAGTTGAGACTTGAGAGTAGTACTAAAAGAGCAATAAACTAGCAATCATTGATTTGATGCAGTAGTTAAGAATAGTAAAAGAGCAATATGGCTACTAGTGTCTTCCCTGGCATGTACTTACTACAAATAGAATTGGGTATATACATCATGTCTCATTTTATGTAATGGTATTTGACTGTACATAAAATTTTGAAAAGAAAAAAAATTGTAACTTAGTGGTCTAAAACAAGTTAGTATATACATTTATAGGGTTATAAATCATCTTACTAAGCGTAAACTGAGAAGTTTATAGTTAAATTATTTATAATTATAAATACATATAGTTCTTCTTTTAACAAACTAAAAATAAAATTGTGTTACAAAAAATTGGACAAAAGGAGTAATATACCTGATAACTTAATTTACAATTGTAGACTTGATCAAAGTGACAGGAAAGCAAGAAGACAAAAATTCTTGCCATCTGATAAGTTAGTCTTACTTTATAGTTTATACCTATATTTTTTCTGAACTTTGATTTCTAAGGGGTCATTTGATTGGTTGAAGGTGTTACAAAAACAATACAATGTTTGGTTTAAGGGGTTATAAAAACAATATCCACATAACTAATGCGGTGTTAGGTTAATCATGTAAGAAGCAATAATCTTTGCAATTTGTGGTGGTAATATTAAATAATTCTCATGCTTATGAGGGATAAAATATTAAATAAGAATACACATATATTAGCATGTGAAGATGCATGGAAGTATTTAAAGACAAATATATAAGTAATTCCTACATAATATATGTTTAATTAGTATTATTTCATGCATATTCGACCTACATTATAGTTGCCCCATACCAAACGATCCCTTAGGGTATTGGTCCAGTCCCCTTTCTTTCTATTTTTTTAATTTCTTAATAAATTTCAAATTACGTACAAATACTGTATATAGAGGCGGACCTATATGTTATAGTGATGATCACGAATCCCATAAATTTCGGCCAAAATTTTGTATATGTACATGTATAAACCTTAAAAATAGCTAATTTAAAGCACTTGGTATCCTAAACACTAAAAGTCTTTCGGGGCACCGGTTAAGCAGAATATTGTGTCTCCGTTGTATGAAAATCCTGGTTTCGCCTCTAACTGTGTACCATAATTGATCAAGTCAAAGATGCAAAACACAAGCTAGCTAACCACTTTGAACAATATAACAAAATAATATTTTTCCATTATTACATAAACAAGTATCAATTGTAAGATATTACACCCACCAAGAAACACTAATCTCCAAGAGAGAAAAAAATGTCATAGCATAAAGAGTAATAGCCAAGCAAAGATCAAACAATTCAACAAACCTTACAAATAAAACATGGATTTCACATATGGAAACTTGAAGCTAGAGAAAAAATCGTCAATTAGAAAGCTAGGAAGATGCAGAAGCACGCTATTAGCCTCAGAGTTAATTCCTTTAGGAATTGCTAATAACATAGCTTACGAGAGACTTTCCCAATCTATGAGACTTGTTGATGAAGAGTACTCAAACCCTAGAAGCCATACTAAGAGGAGGAAGAACAAAACATGGGCATTTCTCATGAGGGTATTTTCTTGCAAGAAAACTATGATTAGTGACAACATGATATGTGAGGAAAGTGTTTGGAAGCTCGGGACGGAGCCATATCAGGCGGAGGTCTCACGTACGTGCAGTTCTCTGAGGAAGGGAGTGACTACCTACTGGAGCGAGAGCCCAAATAAGTGAGGCGAGAAGATCTTGATCGAAAGCTCACTGTTCTGAATAGTGGTGGTGGGGGAAAAGCCAATAGAAGTAGTGGTCGAGATGAAGAAGAAGAATATGGTGATTCATCTTTCATTTCACTTCCTTTCTTTTAATAAGTCCCTCCATTCCAAAAAGAATGTCAATATTTTACTACTAGTTTGTTTAAAATGAATGTTATCTTTCCAAATTCGAAAATATATAATTTGACTTGAATTACTATATATTTTATTTTAATAACGAACTTTTATAGCAACAGAAATATTATATTATATATGCAAAAAAATTACAAGATTCAAAAGTTTTAGTGCCATAAATTGAAACGATGAAAGTATTTATTTTCATCTTGGTTTCTTTTTTCAACTACCCAGAACAAAAACAATACACATCAAATTAATTAAATCAAAACGAAGCCAAAAGACATTGCTCCGGTACTTTTTATTTTACATTTAATCTTGACACTCAAATTGAGAAAATTATTTGATACTCCTTCCGTTCCATAATAATTGACTTTTGACCTTTGGCACATTCATTAAGAAAATACGAACTCCTAGAGAGGAAAAGATATATTCACTAAATTATTCTTAATTAAAATTTGCACAGTGTTACTTTAACACAATGGCATATATAAATAAGGGCAAATTTTGAAAAAATAAAATTACTCCCTCCGGTCCAAAATAAGTGATTTTTTGGCCGTTTTCTTGTGGTCCAAAATAAGTGATTTTTCCAGATTTCAAGAATGAATTAATTATTTTTTTCCTACATTGTTCTTGGAGTAACTAGTGTTGGAATATGTGTTAGGAGTGTTTATGTGAGATAGTAAAAGTTAATATGGTCAATTTCATTGCTAATTAATGCAAAAAGGTGAATTTCTTAATCTGTGTGAAAACATCCAAAAAATCACTTATTTGGACCGGAAGGAGTAATTCCTTCTTGATTATGTAAAAGGATACTTTTTGGACCAAAATAAAAGGCTAAAAAGTCATTTATTATGGATCGCGGGAGTAACATTAAACATAAGCGGGATTTGGCTAATAAATTGTCTTTGTCTCTCATTAAATGAGAAATTTATGATTATATGCTTTTTCCCAATAACAAGAAGTTGGAAAACACATAACGCCTTCTTAGTTTTTAAAATCCTAAATATTTTTAAACAGATCTTTAATTAGTGTGACAGATAAAAGGAACTGGAGGGATAATAAACTTTAAAGAATCGGCATCTATAAGGAGTTTCTTTTCGGGCGAACGGCACAAATAGCCACTAAGAGTAGTGGCTTTTATTTTAAAGCCACTGTTTTCAATGTATTTAGACTTTAGCCACTCCTTAAAAAACTTGTATCTGACTGGACGAAAATACCCTTCTGGTATAACTTATACCTACGCTATCAACACAAGCAGCAGTTACACAAAGAGAAGAAGCGAGCAGCAGCAGCAGTTACCCAGCGACGATCAACTGAGGATTGATGAAGTTATAGACATCGCCTCCTATGATAATTCTGTATTCGGACATAGTGTCTTCATTTTAGAAATTGAATTCAAAAAAATAAGAACACTATGTCCTTAACTTTGATTCTACTAGCCTCATTTTGCAAATTGAATAAAAAAACTTAAGGACAAAATGTCCTTCACTTTGTTGTTGTTCTTCTGTATACAAAGTCCTGTAGCTTGAGTTTCAAATTGTATGTTTTAATTTCTGGTTCAAATGTTAAGGACTAACAGTCCTTAACTTTTAAATACATGTTTAAATTTTAAGGACTAGCAGTCCTTAATTATTAATTCCATGTTTAAATGTTAAATGACAGACAGTCCTTAGCTTTTAATTTCTTGTTCAAAAGTTAAGGACTGACAGTCCTTAACTTTTAATTCCATGTTTAAATGTTAAGGACTAATAGTCCTTAACTTTAATTACATGTTTAAATGTTAAAGGACAGGCAGTCCTTAGCTTTTAATTTCTGGTTCTGAAGTTAAGGACTAGCAGTCCTTAACTTTTAATTCCATGTTTAAATGTTAAGGACTGACAGTCCTTAACTTTAATTACATGTTTAAATGTTAAAGGACAGACAGTCCTTAGCTTTTAATTTCTGGTTCAGAAGTTAAGGACTGACAGTCCTTAACTTTTAATTCCATATTTAAATGTTAAGGACTGACAGTCCTTAACTTTAATTATATGTTTAAATGTTAAAGGACAGACAGTCCTTAGCTTTTAATTTCTGGTTCAAAAGTTAAGGACATGCAATCCTTAAGTTTTAATTTTTGGTTCAAAAGTTAAGGACCGCCAGTCCTTAACTTTTAATTCCATGTTTAAATGTTAAGGACTGATAGTCCTTAACTTTAATTACATGTTTAAATGTTAAAGGACAGACAGTCCTTAGCTTTTAATTTCTGGTTCAGAAGTTAAGGACTGGCAGTCCTTAACTTTTAATTCCATGTTTAAATGTTAAGGACTGACAGTCCTTAACTTTAATTACATGTTTAAATGTTAAAGGACATGCAGTCCTTAGCTTTTAATTTCTGGTTCAGAAGTTAAGGACTGGCAGTCTTTAACTTTTAATTCCATATTTAAATGTTAAGGACTGTCTGTTTAAATGTTAAAGGACAGGCAGTCCTTAGCTTTTAATTTCTGGTTCAAAAGTTACGGACATGCAGTCCTTAAGTTTTAATTTTTGGTTCAAAAGTTAAGGACCGACAGTCCTTAAGTTTTATTTTCTTGTTCAAAAGTTAAGGACTCGAAGTCCTTAACTTTTAATTCCATGTTTAAATGTTAAGGAAAGGCAGTCCTTATCTTGGTCTTGCACTTACAGTACACCTGTTCTTAATTCTACAAGGATTGCTTTATAACGTATGTCATTTGTTTCCCATTCTCTTGACTTGTAGGATGGAAACAATATGCATAATAGTTATTTTTAATGGTAGATGAACTGAAGACTATAAATATCTTGAAACAGAACATAAATCATGAACTAGCAAATGAAAAAGTACCCAATGCCTCGAGTGCCACCAGTTACAAGAGCATTCATGCCATAAAGGGACCATCTATTCACTTTTTCACTACACTTAGTGGCAGTAGTTGTGAGTCGAACTGAACTGCAATTCATCCATGGGTTTATTATAAAGTGTCTGGGTTTTGGAAGTTGAAGTTTGTGCTTGAGAGAAGCAGCAACAGTGTGTGAAATGAAGAGGGGTTCCAACATTTTCTTTTGGAGAGAGAGAGAGAGAAGGGATTGAGGGATTGATGTGCACAGATAAGGGATTGAGGGATTGATGTTGTTGACCAAGCATGGAGGAGGCCGACCATGAAATCACCTTGGGTATTCCAGATGAAAATGAAACGCGAAAGAGAGGAAGAAAGGGTAAAAAAAAAAATTTTTCTATTAGTAGTGGCTATTTTTGCTGAGCATTATAACTAGTGGATAAAAATTAAAGACACCCTTAATTAGTGGCTACTACACGCCATTTTTACTTTCTTTTCTCAAAAACACCGCTTTATTACTAACTTCAATATATATATATATTAATCTCTTACTTTTTATGAATAGCCTAGTTTTCTTTTTAAATTTTACCTTGTAAATTATTTCAAGAATTTGAGGAGAGGAAGAGAAGTGGTTTCAATTGGCTCAAGTAAAATATGCGTATATTAGGGGTAACCGAACATTAGGAATGGTAACCAAATATTAGGGTGAATCTGACTCTAATACCATGTAAAAAGGTATTCATGGGAAAAAAATTGTAGGTAATTTATAGTGTATGTTTAAATAAGCAACACAACAAAATACTATATCTATAGTCGTAATCTAGTCAATATTAACTTATCCAACATGACTTAAATAGCTTTTCCATTTGCACTTGAGAAGTTTGCTGATAGTAATCGGTCACAACCTTTCTGCCTTCTAAACAAAGACACTTCAAGAACCTAAAAATATTGTTGGCTTTCTGATAGTAATAGGTTATAATGGCTAATTTCCCTTTTTAAAAACAATAATCAATATCGAGACATTACAAATAAAGATTTGAGTAAAATAAGATTCAATGTTTTCACCAAATAAAGGCGAAATATAAATCTGATTGAACTAGATCAAAGGAGAGATTCTAAAGTAGTTAATACGTGAATTCGGCTTTCGGTCAAAAACCTTCTGTGAGGCCAAAAACTCTGCCTGCCAAAGGCGGAGGTATTGCAGAAATAGCCTCCTGAATAACCTGATAAGGGAAGTACAGAAAACAAAAAATTGTTAGAATGATACATACACAAGAAATGAAACAAGTTAGTCCTAGAATTAGATCCTTTCTCTATTAAGGGAAGATCGATTAATCAGCAAACCATGGGAACACGAAAGTAGGAAGCCACTCTTTCCTAACACACGCTTAGGTCGCTGTACGAACAGCACGAATGTTGTAAAAAGCAAATGATAAAAATACTGAGTGCTATAGTAATTGGTTTTTAAGAGAAAGAAAAGACCAAAGGGTGTAAAATTGCAACCAGCATAGTAAAGACAGGCATAGGAAATTAAACACAGTTGAAAAATCCATTTCTATCCTAGATACAAGCTTTTCCATAAACAGCAATAAAAGCAAAGAGAGTACAAATTCGAGAGTCTATCCTGCCAAAGAACCAGGAAATATTGTTGGATTTCTTAGGAAAGCTCAAATAGACTATTTCCTAAAAGCTTTGCAATCTATGTCCATGATACTTGGTTTAGAAGTGGCGAGGGGCTATTGTGCATGTCGTGTGTGTGTGTGTGTGAGAGAGAGAGAGACAGACAGACAGAGAGAGCTTACATCCAACTGATAGCGGGCTGAAAAGTGGATTAAAAGGATTGCTTTGTTCAGAAACCTGTCTGCGAAATTGATAATCTGGTAGGATGTCACCAAAGCATAAAGAATTACATCAGACTCCTAAATAATTCTACAACACATTCAGGATTTTCTTTTTCAATCCTTCTAGTAAAATCTTGAGGTCAATTAAAAGGGAATCTCAGGAAATGATGCAAAAAGAACCACCTCAGACAGATGAGTATGTCCATATTCTCTTGCGTCATCAGCTGTTGTTTTGTCCTCCACATAAGTACTCTGTAGAAGAATTGCAAAGAACAACTTAAATACTCCAGAACAACTAATGTTGATTACGCAAAATGGAAAAAAGTTCTCCTCACCACTAATTTATTGTACCGGCTATGATACTATAACTTGCATAAGCGTGAGCACAAGTAATGATATTACTACTCCCATCGAAAGTTAATAGTAAAAGATTACTAAGTTAACTAGTAAATCCGATTGTGTCATAATCATAAGGATAAGTGCCATAAACTAGTAAGCAACTTTCTAACAACTCCAACTATGTTCTTCAAAAGTTGGATTATACAAAGAATGCTCATGGGACCTACTAATTAAATCAGCAAAGTGTCCAAAGTTGAAGATGACGAGATATGCAATAACAAAATGTAAAAAATCAAATAGTATATTAGGAAAAAAAGAAGTAAAAGAACCAAATAAACCTCATTATGAAAATAGTTCTTTCCAAGGAGAGAAAAATGACTACAAGGAATCAAAGAAATTGAGCATCATGTTACAAACAAGATACATTATTTGACAAGTGTTACGAAAAGAGAATTTACCTCCATTATGAGGATTTTTGCCCTCAAAACATCAGCATCAACATTTTCGGAATCCTTAATGAAGTCTGACATTGTATCTCCTGTAAATGCAATTTCAGCTGCTGTTGTAGTGTATGTGATCTGTCAAAAATCAAAAGTTAATCTTTGTCATATATCCGGGAAATTTGTTTCAGATGCATTCTTGTGCAAGGTTATGTATTAAGACAGGCAGCGTCGCTGCACCTTTGTCTGAAAAGAATTGCTCAATGTAAAAGCACATAAACTGTTCAAGCTAGTATATAATAAAGGTACTAAATCCATAAATCCATCCAAAAGGTTATTATGGAAACATCGTCATCCCAATGCATAAAGATTCGTATCCTTAGTACAAAAAGGAAAGGAAGAGAATAAAATTTCTGTTCGAATAATGATATCATGACAGACCTCCACACCTGATAACTTTAACTTCTTAATTTCATCTACTGGAAGGCCCACATATTCTTGCTTAAGCTTCTGTTTCACTGAAAATACTATATAACCCTGCATTATACCATAAAAACAAGCTGATTAAAACCTCGCTAGCAGCTGCTTACTCACGCAGAAAGTACAAAGCACATTGGTGCTTCAAAGAATCCACTTTATACTGGTAAAAAAAGGAGTGTGGGTAGGGAAAATGAGCAGCCGAAGCTCAGAGCACTAAGAAAAGTACTCAACCTGGCTAGGAATGACATGGTAAGTCTTGAATGCTCTAACTTTAAGATCCTTTCTCAAGTAGAATTCCTCCCCTGCATTTGCACAAAGATGTATTCACTTAAATTGTGAAATAAGCACCAACTCCAACTTTATAATAACTAATAGTGTCGGCAATATGACCAATACAGGTAGATTTTTACCCACATCCAAACCAATCAAAGTATGGTTCAGTTCAGAGTGATCCATAGCTCGGTGAGCTTCAAAAAGCTTCTCAACACTTTCTTTGATAACTTTTGGTACAATAATAGTAGGAGGTTTCATTCTGTAAAGGCCACGAGTCGCAACATACATAGGTAGTCCTCCAATGTGGTCCATGTGGCCATGAGAGATGAAAAGGAATTGCTGGGAGATGGCACGCTGAGGGCACTTGCCAATATCAAAGGCTAAATTAAGCGTGGGAACTATTATGCATGTCTCATGACCTGCTATTGATATCCCTTCTATTGAGTATCCTTCAATCTGCAAGCTCCTTTCTCTCTTGTGGCTACTGTTACTCCTCGAATTTGAATTGATCGATTCTGAATCTTTCATTTGTTTTGCTCTCCATTTCACAAAACACTGATGGACTCAGCTCTAGAAGAAATTAGAAACAGAGGACTGGATAAGGAGAAGAGGAAAAAAAGAAGAGTTCAGACGCACACAATACATTTTTTAATAATTAATATGCTCGATAAATGGGAAAAGATCACTTTCGCAGAATATGGAGATATTAACTATCAAGTTGTCTAACACACTCATCTTAACTCAAAAGGTAGATTAACTTGGATTTAAGAGGCACTTAAGATCAAATATTAAGAAGGCCAGAAATTAAACCTGGCTTTTTGGATAATTAGAATTATTTGGTAAGTGACTTCAAATTTAACACTTTCACCCCCACCCCCCCAAAAAACCCCAACTGCTGAAATTTTTCGCTATACAATGATAAATATTTCATCTTGGTACGGCTATTATATCACCTTTGCTTGCTATGGTTACTACTTGTTATTTCTGTTTCCTTTTTAGTTTTTTCTTCTTCAGCCGGGGTCTATCGGAAACAATCACTCTACCTTCGTAAAGTAGGAGTAAGATCTGCATGCAGTCTACTCTCCCCATACCCCACTTTGTAGGTTTGTTGTTATTGTATGGCCTTAGTCTCTTTAATTCTGTTTAACGGAAATATCACTCAAGATTTATATAAGAATACAAATAAACTGATAGAAGTCATATAGAAGAACCAAAGATCTATGCCAGTGTTTTTAGGGGCGTTTATGGGCCAGTCTCGGGGCGCGAATTGGGGCGGGGCATACGAAAAATGCATCCGGGCATTAATGAAGGGCGCAGATCCTTTCGGCGCACGCCCCAAGAGATGAGGCACACGCTTAGGCACAAAACTCGCCTCAGAACCAAGGCCCACGCCTGATGGAACTTAATAAATTGAGGGATAATTTTAGCAATTCCCCTTAAATTAATCAAACCCCTCCTCGTTTTATTCCAAATCTGTCCCCACCACATTAGAAAACGCCATAACCTCGTTGCAGTGAAGAAATCGCCCATACTCTATAGAACTTTGAGACTTGAGAAGTGATGTAGTTTTTCTGCATTTCTGCTTTTTCTGGAAGATGAGTGCCATTTGTGCTCTTAACAATGAGAACAATGTATCTCTGACCAAATTCTTCCTTTTTTTTGCACCAAAGAAAAATGTTAAACAACTAGGAAGTTATCCTCTCTCATGTTTTCAGTATATATTTTAAAGGCATCTGTAATGTTGGTCTATATAGTTCAGATCATTGCCACGAACTAGTTTAATTTTATTTCATTTTTGTTTTTTTCTTACAAATGATTGATCACACTTTTTGCTCGTCTTATTTGGAGTTTGGATTGTTATATCGGTTAGAACATCATTGACTTCTTGTTAAGATGTATCTCACGTATTAATCTGCTTTTCTGTTGTTAGTTAATATTATTATAATGATTTTCCTTTTTTGTGATTTGTAAAAAATTTCTACAATTTTTTATGTAAATTTTAGATTTATAAATAATTTTAAGCTTATTTTATTAATTATAAAATTGTAAAATTAAAGATTCTTGAGACTTACGCCCCGTGTTTCGGGGTTTACGCCTCGCCCCATATTGGGTAAAACGCCTCGCCTCGCGCCCCTGCCTTTTAAAACACTGATCTATGTTGAGGCTTTTACCAGGCGGATCCATTGTTTTCAAAAAGGGGATTCAATATTTGAAGAAGTAAACAGTGAAAAATTATCAATAAAGGGATCAGCGTAAAATTTTCAATTAAACTAACAATTTTTTTAATAAGTTAATTATACATACATCAAAATAAGACAAAATTGCATAAAATTTATATAATCAAACTAACACTTTCAGGTTTCAGCCAACTAAACTAATTCTGAAGTACCAAGCATAAAGATTTTATCCACCTCCAGCTATTCACCACTTCTCATTAACTTATGATCAAGTCAGACACAAGAAATTTCTTGGAATCTTTCACAGCATAAAGTAGATTAAACGAAAAGAAAGCAGATTCCCATTGTCTACTTATAAAATAAGAGAGAAAGGTAAAATTATCTTATCTTGCAAATATCATAATACCAATTAGTTGATGGCGATAATGTCGCCGCAATGGTGGTCAGTTGTTGGACTCCTTCAACCGCAAATATTCTTTTTATAGGTCTCTCTCAAGAATCTTACTTTTTTCCTTAATTGAATCAAAATTACTCGAATAACAATGTACGATATAATTATGAAATGCAATCATATTCTTTTTTATATCAAGCCATTTTACTTCCAAAAACTTAATAATACCTTTAAGTATGAAAATCTTATCTTGGTCATTTCATAACTGGTGGCTGTCACACCTCATTTTTCCGCGCCCGCGAGGGTGAAAGGGAGTTTTCTCCAATTAAAGGACAGTCGAAACGGGATTTGTTTGTTTGTTTCAGAGTCGCCACTTGGGAATTTTAAGGCGTCCCAAGTCACCAATTTTTATACCTGAATCGAGGAGAATATGACTCTGTCTATTTAACAGTCTGCGCACCAGAAATCCGGATAAGGAATTCTGTTAACCCGGGAGAAGGTGTTAGGCATTCCCGAGTTCCGTGGTTCTAGCACGGTCGCTCAACTGTTATATTCGGCTTGATTATTTTGATTTGTTAAATACATTTTTATTGCATGATTTTATTGTTACCGCTTCTATTTAGATTTAAAGACCCTTCTTTGAATCGAATCACGCGTACGTATATTCGTGTTATAAATTATATTTTTAAAACATGCGGAGTTGTGTCACGCGCACGTGTACACAATAATATAGATAATATTTTTATTAAAATATTTATTTTCGAAATTATGCTTTAAATAAAATCAAGAACATTCGCCCTTTTGGTATAATTAAGTAGTGAACCTCACATCTCGGGTTTTTATGAAATTAATAATGATATTCTCCGAGAAATCCCTTTTATTAAATATTCGATCGAAGTTGCGCGAACGCATAATCCGAATTGCCTTTAGAAATATAATTAGGTTACGCGAACGTATCCCTAATCACAAAAATATTCTTGATGGTAGTATAAATTTGTTTACAAATTGTTTATTATATCCACGTATTTGTATGTGAACATCATGAGAAATAAATATTCTTTTAGTCTCTAAATTCCTTAAAAAGAATTTACAATTTATTGGACGTTGATCGCAATTTATGTTTTTCGCGTATGAATTATATTCCTCAAACCATTCGAATTTGTGGAGTAAAAATAAACGTGTGATTAATACTACCATTTAGTGAATACAATATTTGCCTACCCAAATAGACAACATGCAAATTACGTATAAAAATTGGGAAAGAATGGATGTAAGGAAGTGATATTTTTGAAGAATTTTCATTGTTCTATTTGAAGCGAATGCTAAAAAAATGTTATAATCTATAAACCTAATCACCTTCTACATTACTTGTTTTTAATCCAAAGTTATAATCGTTTGATTAATTTGTTTATGATGGTAGATAGGCATCAAGTTGATAAGAAAGGGAATTATTATACAAATCGATTGAATAAAATTGCCTTACATGCAACACAATTGTCCGTCTAAAACATTCATAACACTCTAACATCGTAACGAGCTATATCAAATCACCTTCCATATATGATTATATATATACTCATCATCATGCCATATATGAACATACAACTTATATCAATCTAAACCAAAATCAGATTTTTTACAAGATATACTAATAATGTAATTTCTTGATACTTCCATTCTACTTTACATTTAGCTAACAATATTACGGGATGTAATTAATGGCCCATTTTATGTCATGTTCCCTACCTTGATAATTCAATCATGACTTCACTTAATGAAAATTCCGAAATAGGTGATATTATTACAACAAACGAATTTTAAGAGGTAAAAATTATCTTATATTCATTACGCCAAACGTACTACTATATTAATCAACTGAAACAAAAACCAAATTTTTAACTAATGAACTTGAACGAATGGAAAACAGAATTATAATTCCCGAACTTCATTAATTTGTCATGTTGAAGCTTTTCGTGACATGAATTTACAGATATGTACCTGATATTGGAAGCAAAAGAAAATGAAGATGAGAATCAGCGGCAGTTGTCACACCTCCTTTTTCCGCACCCGCGAGGGCGCAAGGGAGTTTTTCCAATTAAAGGACAATCGAAACGGGATGAGTTTATTTATTTCAGAGTCGCCACTTGGGAGATTTAGGGTGTCCCAAGTCACCAATTTTAATCCCGAATCGAGGAAAAGAATGACTCTATATTACAGTCTGCGTACCAGAAATCCGGATAAGGAATTCTGTTAACCCGGGAGAAGGTGTTAGGCATTCCCGAGTTCCGTGGTTCTAGCACGGTCGCTCAACTGTTATATTCGGCTTGATTATCTGATTTTAAATACAATACGAACTTATGTGCAAATTTTATCTTTCAACTGCTTTTATCATTTACCGTTATTTTTATCAAGAATTGCAACGTTATAAAATGTATCTCGAACCACGTTACAATCAATGTACCCGTGGTCATCGACACGCTTTGACTCCGTTGAGATTTGGATTTGGGTCACATCAATGTGCACCCGATAAGGAAATTAAATTATTAAAGGCGCGCCTAAAGCGACTAGCGTATTTATTTTGGGTAGGATCGTGAAATTTTACTAAACGGTCCATCCCGAAGTCTAAACAATTTTTAAAGCAATATTTATTGAGGGCCCCGCAATTTGTATTTTATTTGGCGAGGCTCATCTCGTTCTTTATTTTTAATGAATTTGCAACGTCATGGACATGCATCTCGAACCACGTCACAGTCAATGTACCCGTGATTAGAAAGGCATTTCGAATCCGTCGAGATTTGGATTTGGGTCACATAAATGTGCACCCGAGTTTAAGAAGGTAAAGTTTATTAAAGCGTATCCTAAAGAGACTAACGTGTTGTCATTTCAGGAAGGTTGCGAGATTTGCTAAGCAACCCGTCCTGGAAACTAAATGCTTCAATAATATACATTTAACAAGGGCCCCGCATCTGCGCGTTTTGTTTATTTCATCGAGGCTCATCTCGTTCTTATTTTTAAAGGGATATCTTATAGCAACTACGTTTCTTGTCGTGTTTGTCTCTATCAATTGAAAACAGTAGAAAGTCCTAATTAATTACATGTTTGAAGATGTTGTAACAACATTCAGAAAGGCTTAAAAAAAATCCGAAACGGGGCTGCATACACAGTCAGCCGATCCAGTAACCACGGGCCCAAATCCAGCCCAAGCATGATTGGCCAGACCCGGGCCACTGCTTGTTCGATGCGAGCCCGCCGGGTCTGTTTTGACCCGGGCTCGACTTCTCGTGGGGTTGAGATTGTAAACCGTGTTCTTTTATCTAAAAAAGGTTTTAGCAGTTATATACGGAACATGTATTGGAAAGGAAAGAAATTAACTTATAGTGTACGATTTTCATGCTTCGCATACATTACTTGTTTATACTACACTATTGCATTAAATCTGAGATACAACCCACTGCCTTGGGCATACTCTTATCACCATCCTATATACACGATCTAACATTCAACTACCATTCATTGACAGTTTACTAGGACTGTAAGCTAACTTTAGTATCCAAAACAAGAAGGTAAACTATTATACATTATATGAGGTCTAACATAATATCCTATGTATATATAGACATCTGCAGATCTTCTCCATTCATGCTCAAACTTTTCAAGTTACATTGGTAATATATTTGTACCTGGTATAGAAGACAACAGGAAGGAATGGTCAGCTAGGCAGTATGCAGCAAACACAGCCACAACAGATACACAACAACAACACAGCAACAATCAACTGAACCAAGCGTTTTCCGCAGCCACAGATAACCAACAGTGATCTCCTAGAATACAAGGACTATCAAATAGTCGAGTGCCAAGCCAGTAATCCCAGGAAAAAGTAAAGAAATAGCAGCAGTAACTGAGGGTTCAAATGCAGTAAAACCACCAGTTCAACAACCACAAACAACTCAGTCAATGCAAGCAACAGAACTTGGCCAAGACAGCTTTGACCAATATGCACTCTTGTACAACTTTCAGGCAGTATTTGGTTACAATGTCTATTGGAAACTACCTTGTGTTTACGCTATTGTGATTTGGGACTCACTAGACCTCTCTTCAGACTAAAGTTTTTTTTTTTTTGAAGACTCAAAAGTCCAGCCTCAGACTCAAAAAACTCCAGCCCCGTTTAAGTTCTCAAATGACTTATTTATAAGCCAAAAACCAGTGCAGTTAAGCTGCCTTTTTTTTTTTTTTTTTTGCAACTTGCAGCCTGCCCATACTTTTTAAAGCCCATGCCTAAGCATCTTTTGGTGTCAGCCCTCCTTTATTCCCACGCCTGGTTTTGTTTAATCAGGAGTTATGGGCCTTATTTTTTATTCAATTTAAGTCCCATACTCTTATGTCTTGTTCCCCATTGGCATTAATTTAATCCCAAATTAGTACCCTACTTGTCAGCTCATTTAAACTAATCATTTTTGTTCTTTGCAAACCCCAGACTACCCCTGTTAAACCCTGGTTACCACCGTCTTGACCCTTTGCCGCATCAGGGCATTTTTGAACTGATGAAAGTTTCAAATTCAGGACTGCCTAGACTGAACCTTTCAGTCATTTTTCAATGCAAACAAACTATTTCAAACAATGTTGGGGCCTTCAATCAGTGGCGAAGTATCAATTAGTCATGCGACATTATTAGCTCGTTTGATTCATTAGTTATAGAAACTAATCAACGACACTTATCGAGTCGACTATACTAATTATAGCAGGTAATAATCAGTCGCTCACACAAACAATATGTTCAGGGACCTAAAGGGCTTCGGACAACTTGGTCAGTCACTAGGAACCTATATAAGTTTATTCATGTGACGACTATACTAATCGGACATGCTTATCATAGGATACATTTAAATCATACACAGAAACCAATCGACCAAATAAAAGGTCTTTACAGAGATGAAGAAATCCGAATGAAAAAATAACAAAAAATAACAAAGAAACACAACGAAACATGCTGACCACTTAATCAAAACTAACACAAAAGAAAGGAAAACTTACCGAAAATGCTTAAATCAAACAGACCCAAATCTGATTCAACTTCGAACTTTTGAGGCCGAACAAACTTTAATCAGGGTGTTCTCACATGAGAACACCTTGATTAAGGTCTATTAGACCTCAAACCCATGTCAAAACCGGCCGGGTTCCCCAGGTGCATGTGTTTCAAGTTCTGAATTTCCAGATCTGGATTTTTAGGAGTTGTGGGTAGATTCGGACCAAACCAAGCTTGGTTTGGTCACAAGGAAGGTCAGGGGAGTGTCTGGTATGAAGATGGGATGGTTTGGCATAGATCCGGGTTCGACTCAAATCTTCAAATGAAGATTCGAGACGAACGGAAGTGATTCGAGGCTCGTGGTTAGTGGATTTGTGTTCAGGACAGTGAGGTGGTCCTAGGGTGTTCAGGAGGTGGCCACCGGCGTCCATGCCGCCGGGTTCTGGTGAAAGGGAAGCTAGGGCGGCTGCTAGGGTTTGGGGGGGCTTCAGTGTTTGGATGAAGACGATGAGTGGGGGGGTTAGAATAGGGGGCGTGGGGTGTGATAGGAGGCTTATATACGGGGAGGCTGATTCAATCCTGGCCGTTGGATCGATTAAAATTGATGGCCAGGATTGGGGAGGCTAGACCATACGGTGCCGTTTGGTTAATCAAGGGGTCGGTCAAAAACGGGAATGGGTCGGGTCATGAGGGCTAATAAGGGCCATCGGATCAATGGAAATGAACGGCCCAGATTAATTTGCCTGAAACGACGTCGTTTCAGGAGATGCCTGGGTAGCCGGTTTTGGACTGGACCTGATCGAATTGGTTTGGGCCTATTTTTGGTTTATTTCCTTGGCCCAAACCGTTTTCTTCATTCTTTTCTCCCTTTCTTTTTTCTTTTTTTTTCTTTTTCTAATCTTAAAACTAAAAATAAAAAATGAAATTCAAACAAACATAATTATCAAAATATTTAAATAGGTTAAATCGCACCCTAGAATATTTTTGTGAATTTTTCTTTTACTGAATGAATTATGGTCTAATTACCAGATCATACACATTTTGTACTTTGTTTAATAATGTAAAAAAAAAATGGACAAAATGGACAGACCCGCACATGACTAGCAGTACACGTTACGGAAAATTGAAAATTGTACAGCGAGGTCCTTTGTTACTATTTCTTTTGGAGTGACTGTCCGTGAAGCAAAAATCACGTGCTTACAGCTGCCCCTCTTTGCACGAAGACACGAAGGGTTTTCGCGCAAAGAAAAAGCGAGCGATTTTTGCCCGTCCGAATACTCCGTGTGAAGCATTTTTTGAAAGAGATTTGACCGAACCTTTGCTTCAGAGGTTTCCTACATATCCTGGGCTGAACAGGAATCAGGTCAATGTAGTTCGGGAAATTTTGGTAGCTGGGACTACCGTGTGACTGTATTGCTTGCTGTTGTTGTTGTGCGCTGTTGTATACTGCTGTAGGATGCTACTGCTCAACCGATCTCCCTATTACATTGCTCTAAAAGGAAAACAAGAAGCTAAGCTAAATTGAGGATCCTGAAATCTTATCCATCTTCAACTTGTTCTTGTTGCTTTGCTTTCTTGTCGGCTAACACTCTCCTCCGATGCCTTTATCTTGTGACTTTGGGAGATGATGCTGGTCCTTTGCTGACGTTTGAATGCCAGTTTACATTACTTTGCTTGATCTGCTGGGGACACGGCTTTCTTCTTTAAATCTTCCAATGGCTTCTTCAGTGGTATGTTTCTTCATCAGCATCGTCATGCTGGGCATGCTACAATGTTTCCAAACTACTTCTTTTGAGATGCGTTCCTTTTTCCTTTTGAATTGCACACTTGCCTCTGCAGTTGTCTGCTTCTTGGTGCTGCGGATTTTATTGTTTTTCCTGCTTGGGGCTTTCTGTTGTAACCTTCCGTCTTCAGGTGGGGCTACTGATTCCAAACTCTAGAGCTAAAATATATTCCCGCATTATACTGGTGGGCGACCTAGAACTTAAAATGTATTCCCGCATTATACTGGTGGGTGACCTAGAACTTAAAATGTATTCCCGCATTATACTGGTGGGCGACCTAGAACTTAAAATGTATTCCCGCATTATACTGGTGGGAGACCTAGAACTTAAATGTATTCCCGCATTATACTGGTGGGCGACCTAGAACTTAAAAGTATTCCCGCATTATACTGGTGGGCGACCTAGAACTTAAAAGTATTCCCGCATTATACTGGTGGGCGACCTAGAACTTAAATGTATTCCCGCATTATACTGGTGGGCGACCTAGAACTTAAAAGTATTCCCGCATTATACTGGTGGGCGACCTAGAACTTAAAAGTATTCCCGCATTATACTGGTGGGCGACCTAGAACTTAAATGTATTCCCGCATTATACTGGTGGGCGACCTAGAACTTAAATGTATTCCCGCATTATACTGGTGGGCGACCTAGAACTTAAAAGTATTCCCGCATTATACTGGTGGGCGACCTAGAACTTAAAAGTATTCCCGCATTATACTGGTGGGCGACCTAGAACTTAAAAGTATTCCCGCATTATACTGGTGGGCGACCTAGGACTTAAATGTATTCCCGCATTATACTGGTGGGCGACCTAGAACTTAAAAGTATTCCCGCATTATACTGGTGGGCGACCTAGAACTTAAAAGTATTCCCGCATTATACTGGTGGGCGACCTAGAACTTAAAAGTATTCCCGCATTATACTGGTGGGCGACCTAGAACTTAAATGTATTCCCGCATTATACTGGTGGGCGACCTAGAACTTAAAAGTATTCCCGCATTATACTGGTGGGCGACCTAGAACTTAAAATGTATTCCCGCATTATACTGGTGGGCGACCTAGAACTTAAATGTATTCCCGCATTATACTGGTGGGCGACCTAGAACTTAAAAGTATTCCCGCATTATACTGGTGGGCGACCTAGAACTTAAAAGTATTCCCGCATTATACTGGTGGGCGACCTAGAACTTAAATGTATTCCCGCATTATACTGGTGGGCGACCTAGAACTTAAATGTATTCCCGCATTATACTGGTGGGCGACCTAGAACTTAAAAGTATTCCCGCATTATACTGGTGGGCGACCTAGAACTTAAAAGTATTGAAATTGCTTTCCCGTTCTTCCGAGAAAATTTTCGACAATTGGCAGAAAATTTTCTGCCCCGGTTTTTGGTGACTTCCATGGCATTGCATCTTGCTGCCCTCATCAATCCTCTGTTCCCCTGCAACAGACAAAAGGATTTAATTAGTTTTTATCGTGGTGGTAGAGGGTGCCTTTCTGGCGAGCAATTTTTCTCTCTTCCTCTTTTCTTGCTCTTTGTCCCCATAATTGGTTGGCGGGCAAAGTTGCCTGTTGGGGGTCTCTAGCCTGCTGGGGATTGGTTTTCAGTTTATCCCCTACTCTGCTTTCTCTTTAAACACATGATGTGGGAGTCCGCTTCTAACTCTCGAAACCACTCCCTTTTGGAGCTTACTTCTTCCAAAATTTCCGGGCACAATCACTGCATTGCCCGGGACCGGCCTTTAAGACTGTTTGTATTATTCTGCGCTGGATGAATTCCCCTTTGGTTCCTGGTAGTAAGCTTTGAAAAATCCTTTAAAGACACTTTTTTAGGAAAAGAAATAAAGATATGGAAAAGAGAAAAACTTTCTTAGCCAATATTTTGTGGGAAGAGACAATCCACAGAACTTATCTGGAGAAAATAAAACTGGTCCCCGTGATCATGGCGTGCACCATAGATTCCGACCCAGTCTATTTGTATCGATTGATCTGCTCGATGGTTTGACCTGCTGGGGATGATAAAGGAGTGTTCACTTCGTTTCGAATGTGGTAGCTTTGCTGATCTGTCTTGTCGCCTCATAGTGCCCTTCGAGGGATTTTCACTAATGAGACTCTCTCTTTTCTCTCATATCCCGGCGCCTTATGGTGCCTGTGAAGGTTTTCACCAATAAGACTCTCTCATTTCATAGCCCTCATCTTACATCGCCTCTCGGTGCCTGTGAAGGTTTTCACCGATAAGGCTCTCTCATTTTATTTCTTTCGAGGAATCGGGGCGTTGTAGATACGACCCTCTCTTCTGGAGACTCCTTTGGCTATCAATTCATTCCCAGTCTTACGATCCTCTTCTTTGCTGGGGATTGGTGTATTATTCTCGGTCTTATTTGCCTGACTCGACATATTTTGAACATTGATCGGGAGGTCTTTTGGACGTTGAATGTTGGTTCTGGTGTGGAGTTAAAGAAAGGATATGAAAAAATGAAAATAATTTGATGGGTGATGTGCTACAACTTTTGGAATCAAACCTTTGTTGGAATTTTAAAACATAATTTCTGCCCCAGGTATCTTGCTTGGGGAATTTTTTTTTTTACTCTTATGTTGTGCTACGTGCGTTACGCACGCTGTGTCTATTATGCACACTATGTACATTATGCATCCTATATTTATTATGATGCATACTATGACCGAGCCGTGAGGCGCCTACGTATCCTCTTTGAGGAATCAGGTCAAACGTAGTTCCCACGGTTTTGTATTTCTTATGATTTTATCTTCTTTTCTTTTTTTTTTTTCACGTCCTTTCCATTAGTGATTCCAAAAGAGGGGTATGAAAGAATTACTTAAGGCTCAAAGGGGGAAGCAAGGGTTAAACAGTGTTTGGATAGAAGAAAGAATTGCCTCCGTCATCTCATTATCCATCAAATGCCAAATACAAACAAATAAACCAAAAATTGCCATAATTAAAGAAATTACGCATAATATCTCTTGACTGCAGCTGAATTGATAGCCATGTCGACACATCTACCCTCGATATCTGTCAAACACAGAGCGCCGTTGGACAATACTTTGGTCACGATATAAGGCCCTTGCCAATTTGGGGCGAATTTGCCTTTTGCCTCGACCTGATGTGGGATGATCTTCTTTAATACCTGCTGCCCTACTTCAAACTTCCTGGGGCGCACCTTTTTATTATACGCTCTTGCCATTCTCTTCTGGTACAGCTGACCATGGCACACTGCTGCCAATCTTTTCTCATCTATCAAGCTCAACTGTTCCAAGCGAGCTTTGATCCATTCATCATCATCAATTCCGGCTTCAGCGACAATTCGGAGGGACGGAATTTCGACCTCCGCTGGTATCACGGCCTCAGTTCCATACACCAACAAATAAGGAGTTGTGCCTATGGAAGTCCGGATGGTAGTGCGGTAACCCAACAAAGCAAAGGGTAATTTCTCGTGCCATTGTCTGGACCCTTCCACCATTTTTCGCAGTATCTTCTTGATATTCTTATTGGCTGCTTCGACCGCTCCATTCGCCTTGGGACGATATGGGGTGGAATTGCGGTGTGTAATCTTAAATTGTTGGCATACCTCTCTCATCAAGCTGCTATTAAGATTCGCACCGTTATCCGTGATGATCACTTTTGGGATCCCAAATCTACAGATGATATGGGAGTGAACAAAGTCCACCACTGCCTTCTTAGTTACTGATTTGAAGGTTTTAGCCTCAACCCATTTGGTGAAGTAATCAATGGTCACTAGAATGAACCTATGACCGTTGGACGCTGCTGGCTCAATGGGCCCAATGACATCCATGCCCCATGCTACAAACGGCCAGGGTGCTGACATCGTATGTAACTCTGTTGGCGGAGAGTGAATCAAGTCTCCATGTATCTGGCACTGATGGCATTTCCTCACGAAAGTGATACAGTCGTGTTCCATGGTGAGCCAATAACACCCTGTTCGAAGGATTTTTCTTGCCAATACATATCCACTCATGTGTGGCCCACAAACTCCAGCATGTACTTCTGCCATAACCGTTGTTGCCTGCCTGGCGTCTATGCATCTCAACAATCCCAGATCCGGGGTTCTTTTGTACAATATTTCCCCACTGAGGAAGAAACCATTCGACAAACGCCGGAGGGCTCTTTTTTGGTCTCCAGAGGTATGTTCTGGATATATCCCCATCCTGAGGTATTCCTTGATATCATAAAACCAGGGTTCGCCATCTGCTTCTTCTTCTATGGCGTTGCAGTAGGCGTGCTGATCACGGACCTGGATGTGTAGAGGATCAACATACATTTTGTCAGGGTGGTGCAGCATTGATGCCAAGGTGGCCAAGGCATCCGCAACCTCATTGTGAACTCTCGGGATGTGTTTGAACTTCACCGATCGAAATTGCTTGCTCAGATCATGCAAGCATTGTCGGTATGGTATGAGCTTTAGATCTCGTGTTTCCCATTCACCCTGAATTTGATGTACCAAGAGGTCCGAGTCTCCCAAGACCAAGACGTCTTGGACATCCATGTCGGCAGCCAGGCGCAGACCCAGAATGCAAGCCTCATATTCGGCCATATTGTTGGTGCAATAGAAGCGCAGTTGAGCCGTAACAGGATAATGCCGTCCTGTTTCAGAAATGAGTACTGCTCCTATTCCCACCCCTTTTGCGTTCGCAGCTCCATCGAAGAAAAGCTTCCAACCCGGTTCCTCAGGTAATTCCAACTCATTCGTATGCATCACCTCTTCGTCAGGAAAATACGTTCTTAAGGGCTCGTATTTTTCATCAACGGGATTCTCTGCCAAATGGTCTGCCAGTGCCTGGGCTTTCATGGCCGTCCTCGTTACGTAGATGATATCAAATTCTGTGAGCAGAATTTGCCATTTTGCCAACCTTCCCGTGGGCATAGGTTTCTGAAAGATATACTTCAACGGGTCCAAACGGGATATGAGATAAGTAGTATACGAAGACAGGTAGTGCTTCAATTTCTGAGCTACCCAAGTTAGGGCGCAACACGTTTTCTCGAGTTGAGTGTACTTGACCTCATGCACTGTGAATTTCTTGCTAAGATAGTAGATGGCCTGCTCCTTCCTTCCTGTGTCATCATGTTGCCCCAGTACACAACCAAATGAATTTTCTAAAACCGTCAGGTAAAGGATTAGAGGTTTCCCGGGCTTAGGCGGGACCAATACGGGTGGATTAGACAGATACCCTTTGATTTGGTCGAAAGCCTCCTGACACTCTGCCGTCCAACCTACTGCAGCATCCTTTCTCAGTAGCCGAAATATGGGCTCACAAGTTGCTGTGAGTTGAGCGATGAACCTGCTGATGTAATTGAGTCTACCCAGCAAACTCATTACCTCTGTTTTGTTCCTTGGCGGTGGCAAGTCTCGGATGGATTCAATTTTGGATGGGTCTAACTCAATCCCCCGTCGACTGATGATGAATCCTAGCAACTTTCCTGATGGAACCCCGAATGCGCATTTGGTCGGGTTAAGCTTGATATCATACCTCCGGAGTCTTTGGAAAAATCTCCTTAGGTCTACCACATGGTCCTCCTGACGCCAAGATTTGATGATCACATCATCGACGTACACCTCTATTTCCTTGTGTATCATGTCATGAAACACAGCAGTCATTGCTCGCATGTACGTTGCCCCAGCGTTCTTTAACCCGAACGGCATTACCCGATAGCAGTAGGTCCCCCATGGCGTAATAAATGCTATCTTCTCAGCATCCTCCTCATCCATTAGGATCTGATGATAACCTGCATAGCAATCCACAAAGGATCCGATCTCGCGCCCAGCGCAATTATCGATCAGGATATGAATGTTGGGTAACGGGAAATTGTCCTTGGGACTAGCTTTGTTGAGGTTGCGGTAGTCGACGCACACCCTGATTTTTCCATCCTTCTTTGGGACTGGTACCACATTGGCCAACCATTCGGGATACCGAGTGACCCGAATGACCTTCGATTGCAACTGCTTGATCACTTCTTCTTTGATTTTCACACTCATTTCTGTTTTAAATTTCCTTAGTTTTTGCTTGACCGGAGGGTATGCCGGGTCAGTGGGTAGTTTGTGAACCACTAAATCGGTGCTCAATCCAGGCATATCATCATATGACCATGCAAAAACATCTTTGAATTCCCTGAGAGTTTCGATCAATTCTGCTTTGACATTCGGCTCAATGTGGATGCTAATTTTGGTCTCTTGGATGTTATCAGCGTCTCCTAGGTTTACATCCTCAGTGTCATTTAGGTTAGGCTTGGGTTTCTCTTCAAATTGGCACAGTTCTCGGTTTATTTCTTCGAAGGCTTCCCCTTCGTCACATTCGGATTCATTATCACAAACGACCTCTTGCATCATTGAGTCAGATTCAGATTGATTTATTAGACTAGGTCGAAGATCCGCTGTGCATGCCATGTCATTAGGACCAGTAAAAAGAGAACTGTTCAGAGAGAAAAAGAACAAAACAAGAAATTAAAATGGGACAAAAGAAAAGAACTTTATTAAATTTGCAGGATAAAAAGGGTTCACACTTTTACAAAACGGGAGTAACATTTGGATTACACCCTTGAATAATCCGATCAAACAAATAAACAAACAAAACATTAATCAAAGCCTACTACCAAGACTCCCCTCGGACAGGAAGATGAGTAACCGTCCAATTGTTGGTCTTGGCCTTAGGCCCCACAAATTGTATCTCTGCTCTGCTGGAACCTTCTCCAGCTTCCACCATACTGACATCCGCAAATAGCCTCTCACGACTCTGATTCAGGTCTTCACTTATGCCGATCAAAGGTCCTCGAATCTTTGGGATCGCTGACCCCTTGGCACTAGCTTTAACAAAAGACCTTGAGAGGCGTGGTACTGGTTTAGGCAGAGACCAGACTCTCTTCTTCATTTTTCGCGCTTGCTTCCTGTCTGCTGCGGTTGGTTTGAACCCCAACCCGAAAGTTTCCAGATTCTTAGGAAGGGAGACAGGTTGGACTATCCCTTGAAGTTCAACTCCCAGGCCTTTTCCCGGCACAAACCCATTACCCAGCATTTCTGATATCATCATGACTGTTGCGGCAGCTACCCTAGGGTGCGGGATGATTTCTCCTTCAGGAATTTTGTTGGCCGACCCTGTATCGAGAATCTGGTAGACCCAGGGACCCTTGTCATCAGTGGTCTCTATGAAAGGCACAATGGTTCCTCCCATGGTGCATGTTGTATCCTCGCCGTGCAACACGACCTCTTGTCTTTCCCACTCGAACTTCACTATCTGATGTAGGGTGGAAGGCACCGCTTTAGCTGCGTGAATCCAGGGTCGTCCTAACAGCAAGTTGTAAGATACTGTGGCGTCCAATACCTGGAATTCCATGGTAAACAGGATCGGGCCAATGGTTAGTTCAAGTACAACGTCCCCCACAGTGGCTGTTCCGTTTCCGTCAAATCCCCGGACACAGATGCTATTCTCCCGGATCCTTCCACGGTCAATCTTTAACTGGTCCAGGGTGGATAATGGACAAATATTGGCGCTTGAGCCGTTATCCACCAATACTCGGGTTACCACCGAGTCTTCACATTTGACAGCTAGGTATAGAGCTTTGTTATGCTCCGTACCTTCCACCGGCAGGTCATCATCGGAGAATGTCACTCTGTTCACCTCGAAAATCTTGCTAGCAATGGTTTCCAGGTGGTTTACAGAAATCTCACTGGGTACATGGGCCTCGTTCAATATCTTTAACAGGGCCCGGCGATGTTCCTCGGAATGGAGGAGTAATGACAATAGTGAGATCTGGGCAGGTGTTTTTCTCAACTGCTCAACCACAGAATAGTCTTGCACTTTCATCTTCCTCAGGAAATCTTCAGCCTCTTCTTCTGACACTGGCTTCTTGGTTGCCACTGGGTTGGTTTTTCTTAACTCCACCGGAGCAAAACATCGACCTGATCGAGTCAGCCCTTGCGCTTCACAACTGACTTCTTCCACCTGTTTTCCTTGGTATGTCACCACTGCTTTTTCATATTTCCAGGGCACAGCCCTGCTGTCAAGCATAGGCAGTTGGACCACCGGCTTTATGGTCACCCGTTCTCTACATACCCCTTTCAACATGACTGTCGGTGTGGGCAGGATCCCTGGTATTACCAATTTGCTTGGCTCGGGTTTGCTTGTTATGACGGACGGGTTCTTCCCCCATACTACTACCGGCTTGACGCCTTCTCCCTGCGACTGTACCTTTGTTCCTCCACCGGTTAAGACTTCTTTTGGGGCAGCTTGGATCATCATCACTGTTTGTGAGGGTTTTCTTAATTCTCCCCCCTCACACACCAACTCAATCATGTGAGTTTCGTGGTGCGCTGGCAGTGGGTTTTGGTTGATGTTAGGAGCCTCTGGTGTCTGGACCTCGATCTTATTGGTGTCAATAAGATCCTGTATGGCATGCCTTAACTTCCAGCACTTCTCGGTATCGTGCCCGAGCATCCCTGAACAGTATTCACAACTGATTGAACGATCCAAATTCTGAGGCGGGGGATTTGGTTCCCGAGTATAGACAGGACTAACCAAACCCAATTGCCGCAGCTTGTGGAACACAGCGGTGTAGGTTTCTCCCAATTCGGTGAAGGTTCTTTGCTTCCGCAACCTGTCATTCCTGGCATCTGGATTTCCCCGGAAACCTGCCCCTGAAGGATTTCTATATGCCCTTGGTGGAGGGTAAGTGTTTTGTGGTGGTGCACATATGTTCTGGGGAGCCGGTGCGCGCCATTGTGGGCGAACCGGAGGCTGAGTGTATACCTGGGCTTGGTGTACGGAACAATGTGGTTCTCGAGGTGGGTAGAAATTTTGTGGTGGGTTGTATGGGTAGTTTGACCTGTGAGGCCTGGGTTGGTTGTAGTGCGGCCTGCCAGCCCTGGACCAACTGCTTGCCTCGATCGTGGCAACCTCTTCTTTCTTTCTTCTTAGCGCACCTCCCGTGCCGCTTTGAATAGCCTGGGTGGTGGCCTTAAGTGCCGAATAGTTTAAGATCTTGTCCGACCTCAAACCTTCTTCTATCATGACCCCTATTTTGACCACCTCGTTGAAAGATTTTCCAACCGTTGTCACCAAGTGACCAAAGTAGGTTGGATCCAATGTCTGCAAAAAGTAGTCTACCATCTCTCCCTCTCTCATGGGAGGATCGACCCTAGCTGCTTGTTCTCTCCAGCGGAACCCGAACTCGCGAAAACTTTCCCCGGGTTTCTTCCCAGTTCTCAGTAACGTGAGACGGTCAGGAACTATCTCCAGATTGTACTGGAAATGACCTGCAAAAGCCTGCGCCAGGTCATCCCAAGTGTACCACCTGCTGAAATCCTGCCTGGTATACCATTCCAGTGCAGATCCGCTCAGACTTTGGCCGAAATAAGCTATCAAAAGCTCATCCTTGCCTCCTGCCCCTCTCATTTTGCTACAGAATCCCCGCAAATGTGCCATGGGATCATCGTGCCCTTCATATAAATCAAACTTGGGCATCTTGAACCCAGCCGGGAGTTGGACATCTGGGAAAGGGCACAGATCTTTGTATGCCACGCTGACTTGATTGCCCAACCCGTGCAAGTTCCTGAAGGACTGCTCCAGGCTTTTGAACTTTCTCAACACTTCATCCTGTTCAGGGGCCTTAACCAGCTTCTCAACCTCTGCCGGTACTTCCAACTGTGGATTGTAAGCCTGTGGTTCGGGTGCATGGAATGTAGGCTCAGGGGGATAGTATTGTGTATCGTGAGCCTGAAACAATGGCTCACTGGTCGTTCGCTGCAAAGGGGCTGATGCAGGTCCCACAAAAATGGGAATATTGGGTGTTGGGAGAGGTTGATGGGGTGGTGGAGCTTGGGAATCATGAGGGCTTCTTTCTTGATGATAGAGGGGATTTGGGCGGCTTGTGGAAGGGCCAGAGTGAGGGTACTCCGGCACGTGTCCCACTGTCTCAGGGCTCTTTTGCGTTTTGGCCAGGGCTAGCTGCATTGCATGCATCTCTAGTCCCATCCTTTCAATCTTTTCCATTGCCTCTTTTAGCAAATGGCTCATCGGCCTTTCTTCCTCATTACTATTCTCTGAAGTGGTCATGCTTGTTGCTACCGGTCCTTTGGATCTGGTTTGGTATGAATGTGTTGCCAGAATTCTTTAACAACTAACTGTCTGGTATCAGACAACAACAAACTTTGTTAGTGTTAGAGCTTAACAGATTTGATCATAACACATAGAGGATGCAATGCACCTAGGCAATTAATCGTTTCTACATGCTTTGCCTCAAACAACATACGTCATCCCGGTTTGCTCATTCATCCATTTTTAAAGTACTTTGGGAAACCCTGTGTTTTATTTTGTATTTTTATTTTTATTTATTAAAAGCGGTCGAATCTTATGGGGATTGCCTACGTATCACGTCCCCGCGTGAATCAGACCAGGCGTAGTTCTGCCTTAAAGTAAAGAAACACACAATTCTTGTGAAATCATTAAATTCATTCTCAAAATTTTGCTATTACAAATTACATCAAGCAAGGAATAGCAATAGTACAGACTCCACAGTTCTTAACCCGTTTTGACTAAAAGAAAGGAAAATAACATATGGAAAAACGACAAAGCCAAATAAACAGGACTCAACCAAAACTAATTCTCCAATTTAAGGGGCCGCGAGGCATCATCCGGCCTTTTCGCGGCTCTAGGTGTAAGGTCTCTTTGCAAGCTCTTCAACTCGTTCATAATCCGGCGGACGCAGCCCATGATGGAAACAAGGAGGGTCTTCCGAGGTGTTCGCTCATATGCCAAGCATTTCGTATAGATGTAATGCCCTATTTCATCAATCCTTCCCCGGATGTTGTCCCTTTCTGTGAACAAATGCCTTATCTGTTGGTTCTTCAATCCCAGTGTTTGCGCATGGTTGGCAAGCTGATCCTGGAACATCTCCATTTGCCTTTCCATTCTGGTCATTGCATCGTAATATTGCCTTCTGTCGGCTTGGGCATTTCGTGTTTGCTTGAGGATCCTTTCTCGAAGAGAGGCATTCGTTTCCCTTAATGTCCCGATGCTCAGTTCATACTCCCTTATGACTTGTTGCAGGCGCTGCCTCCGAGCCATCGCACCCTTTGCCCACTTGGTTCGCAATTTTGCTGTGCTGGCCCTGGCTTTTTCCAAATCTTCCTGGCATTCCGCAACCTGATCTTTTAACCCTGCTATCAATCTTTTATCTGCCCGGCTTCCTAGCTAGCTATTAGCCTCCTTTTTCATTCTCTGGATCTGAGCTTTGAGGATCTCGCCTTCTCTGATTAACTTGTTCTTTTCTCCCTTGTGGGCAGCAGACTGTAATTGGCACTCAAACATCATATCCTGAACTTGTTGCTTCAGTTTGCCTGCTTTGACAAGATATTCCTGCTCTTTGGCCAACCAGCCCCACTGTTCTTGTGAAGATTTGGCAAATTCTTGCAGGTGAGGTCTTTTGGTCGGTCTTCCAGATGATGTCTCCCCTTTGTACCAGGCCTGATACCCGGGCGAAACTTCCCCTTTTGCCCGATTCATTACACAAGTATTTGCTTCTAAGTATTGACATTGGCTCCAAATTTGACGAACCCTTGCTTCAGGAAACTGGCCGTCGGGACTGATCTCGATTACCTGGATGCTCAGATCCTCGTCTTTCGGCACTATCTGATACCTTCCAAGTTGCCTTAAAACCCGATGCGGCGCGTATGGTTGAATACTTTAAGTCCCATTAAGAGAAAATGGGGCCTGGCTGTTGGCATGTATATGACTTCGTCGATCGGTAGCCACCCTAGCGCCCACTGTACTTGACTGGCGTTGAGGGTATGGAAATATGAGGTCCATGCTATAACTCCTTCTGGTAGGTAGGTTTCATCAACTCTGGTATAGAACTCCTCTATGCAGGTCTTTCCAGCGGATCCATGGCTCAGAAACTGGGCTCGGTGACATAGGTGTTCGATCATCCACATTTGCAACAACAAATTGCAACCCTCGAAAAAGCTTCCTCCGGCTTTGCAAGAAGTGAGTGCCCGGAATATATCAGATACTATCATGGGCGCCAACGTACTGTCACTCTGTGTGAGCAACGTACTGACGACCCCTGCTATCTTTATGTCAATATTCCCATCTTTTCTTGGGAATACTAGTAGTCCTAAGAAAGTTATCATGAAAGCAATTCGTCTATGTTCTTCCCACTTTTGGCGATTACCTTTGCTGCACAACTGGTTTTCTGGCTTGTCGAATCCTCCTATGTGACCATATCTTTGATATATGAAACTCATGCTGCAAAAACCTTTTGCCAAGTCAGGGTTATGAATTGTTCTGACTATCTTTAAGGAGTCCAGGAACCGGTGTATTGCTACAGCTCTTGGAGCAATCAGATATTTGTGCCTCAAAGGAGTCTCAGTGCTGCCGATATACCCTGCTATTTCTTCTAAAGTTGGGGTGAGTTCAAAATCTGAGAAACGGAAGACATTGTGCGCGGGATCCCAGTGGGGAACTAGTGCCCTTATGATATCTCCTCGTGGCCTGATATCCAACAAACTCGTGAGGCCTTTCAGATACTTCTTGATTTCGTCATGCCCTTCTTTGCCCAAATCATTCCACCAGAGCCGCAATTGGAGGGGAATTTTATTCATGATTGAAAAGGGTTCATTCGGAATCGTGCTCATTCTGCACATTTATTAATAAGATTTTAACAAACGACACTTATCCTGATAAAAACAAAAACATATGCGATTTTTTGTGAATTTTGAATTTTCGTATATATATATAAAAACTTTCTAAAGAAGTCAATAACGGAAAATATTTTGGATTTTTGTTTCGAAAACTGGGAGCCTGAAAGGACTTTTCTAGACCTTTAGCAAGATAAATACTTTTGCCACAAATAAAGATATATATACATTTTGAAGTAAAGCAAAACTTTTGAATTTTTCATATATATATATATATATACATATATTTGCAACAAATAATAAAAGTAAAGACAACACAAGACTCTTTTTTATTATTATTTTCATAAAAAAAAACCATTTTAAAAATAAGATCTTTTTTTTTGATTTTTATGACAAGACAAACTCTATATTTCTATTGATATTTTTTTTTTTGAAAGACAGAACAACGACTTTTCAAAATTTTGGCATAGTTTTGACAGTATTTGTTTTTTTTTCTTTTTTTTTTCAACAATAAACAATCAATTCCTAACCGTTATTTCCCTTTTTTTCACAATATTCCAAATATTCAAACACCGGTCAGCATGCGGGTATAAGACAACTAAATGCACGGAAAACAATAGGATGCGTCAGAATGGCCTTTTCATATCAGGTTGCTAGTCCTAGACGGACCCAACCCCTGTGTTGAGTCCCCTAAGTCATATGCAACATGATGCAAATAAGCGTTCCTACTAGGGATCCGGCATGAAGTCACGTTATTCTATGTTCAAAACCTGGGTCGGTGTTCTAGACAGTGTACCCGAGCGGACAACTCGAGTTGAGGAAGGAGCTCCTTTCCGGGAACCAAAAGGCCAGCCGGCTTAGAAACTTTCCGAGCCTCTTTTATTTAGGGTATGACACTAACAGAATAGGGAGTCTCAACCAGTGAGCACATCCCCGGAGGTAAGAAGAGAAAGGTTTCGGCACAGTTTATATACAGTTCAAATAATATCAAAGCGGTAAAAGCAGCATTTAGCACATTAGGCTCAGGACATGTAATAATCAGATAATAAATAAAGCCAAATAATAACAATTATTCTAAGCTCGAATTCTTAACCCTGAACCAGTGGTTCTGGGTTATAATCCCCAGCAGAGTCGCCAGAGCTGTCACACCTCCTTTTTCCGCACCCGCGAGGGCGCAAGGGAGTTTTTCCAATTAAAGGACAATCGAAACGGGATGAGTTTATTTATTTCAGAGTCGCCACTTGGGAGATTTAGGGTGTCCCAAGTCACCAATTTTAATCCCGAATCGAGGAAAAGAATGACTCTATATTACAGTCTGCGTACCAGAAATCCGGATAAGGAATTCTGTTAACCCGGGAGAAGGTGTTAGGCATTCCCGAGTTCCGTGGTTCTAGCACGGTCGCTCAACTGTTATATTCGGCTTGATTATCTGATTTTAAATACAATACGAACTTATGTGCAAATTTTATCTTTCAACTGCTTTTATCATTTACCGTTATTTTTATCAAGAATTGCAACGTTATAAAATGTATCTCGAACCACGTTACAATCAATGTACCCGTGGTCATCGACACGCTTTGACTCCGTTGAGATTTGGATTTGGGTCACATCAATGTGCACCCGAGTTTAAGGAAATTAAATTATTAAAGGCGCGCCTAAAGCGACTAGCGTATTTATTTTGGGTAGGATCGTGAAATTTTACTAAACGGTCCATCCCGAAGTCTAAACAATTTTTAAAGCAATATTTATTGAGGGCCCCGCAATTTGTATTTTATTTGGCGAGGCTCATCTCGTTCTTTATTTTTAATGAATTTGCAACGTCATGGACATGCATCTCGAACCACGTCACAGTCAATGTACCCGTGATTAGAAAGGCATTTCGAATCCATCGAGATTTGGATTTGGGTCACATAAATGTGCACCCGAGTTTAAGAAGGTAAAGTTTATTAAAGCGTATCCTAAAGAGACTAACGTGTTGTCATTTCAGGAAGGTTGCGAGATTTGCTAAGCAACCCGTCCTGGAAACTAAATGCTTCAATAATATACATTTAACAAGGGCCCCGCATCTGCGCGTTTTGTTTATTTCATCGAGGCTTATCTCGTTCTTATTTTTAAAGGGATATCTTATAGCAACTACGTTTCTTGTCGTGTTTGTCTCTATCAATTGAAAACAGTAGAAAGTCCTAATTAATTACATGTTTGAAGATATTGTAACAACATTCAGAAAGGCTTAAAAAAAATCCGAAACGGGGTTGCATACACAGTCAGCCGATCCAGTAACCACGGGCCCAAATCCAGCCCAAGCATGATTGGCCAGACCCGGGCCACTGCTTGTTCGATGCGAGCCCGCCGGGTCTGTTTTGACCCGGGCTCGACTTCTCGTGGGGTTGAGATTGTAAACCGTGTTCTTTTATCTAAAAAAGGTTTTAGCAGTTATATACGGAACATGTATTGGAAAGGAAAGAAATTAACTTATAGTGTACGATTTTCATGCTTCGCATACATTACTTGTTTATACTACACTATTGCATTAAATCTGAGATACAACCCACTGCCTTGGGCATACTCTTATCACCATCCTATATACACGATCTAACATTCAACTACCATTCATTGACAGTTTACTAGGACTGTAAGCTAACTTTAGTATCCAAAACAAGAAGGTAAACTATTATACATTATATGAGGTCTAACATAATATCCTATGTATATATAGACATCTGCAGATCTTCTCCATTCATGCTCAAACTTTTCAAGTTACATTGGTAATATATTTGTGTACCTGGTATAGAAGACAACAGGAAGGAATGGTCAGCTAGGCAGTATGCAGCAAACACAGCCACAACAGATACACAACAACAACACAGCAACAATCAACTGAACCAAGCGTTTTCCGCAGCCACAGATAACCAACAGTGATCTCCTAGAATACAAGGACTAGCAAATAGTCGAGTGCCAAGCCAGTAATCCCAGGAAAAAGTAAAGAAATAGCAGCAGTAACTGAGGGTTCAAATGCAGTAAAACCACCAGTTCAACAACCACAAACAACTCAGTCAATGCAAGCAACAGAACTTGGCCAAGACAGCTTTGACCAATATGCACTCTTGTACAACTTTCAGGCAGTATTTGGTTACAATGTCTATTGGAAACTACCTTGTGTTTACGCTATTGTGATTTGGGACTCACTAGACCTCTCTTCAGACTAAAGTTTTTTTTTTTTTGAAGACTCAAAAGTCCAGCCTCAGACTCAAAAAACTCCAGCCCCGTTTAAGTTCTCAAATGGCTTATTTATAAGCCAAAAACCAGTGCAGTTAAGCTGCCTTTTTTTTTTTTTTTTTTTTTTGCAACTTGCAGCCTGCCCATACTTTTTAAAGCCCATGCCTAAGCATCTTTTGGTGTCAGCCCTCCTTTATTCCCACGCCTGGTTTTGTTTAATCAGGAGTTATGGGCCTTATTTTTTATTCAATTTAAGTCCCATACTCTTATGTCTTGTTCCCCATTGGCATTAATTTAATCCCAAATTAGTACCCTACTTGTCAGCTCATTTAAACTAATCATTTTTGTTCTTTGCAAACCCCAGACTACCCCTGTTAAACCCTGGTTACCACCGTCTTGACCCTTTGCCGCATCAGGGCATTTTTGAACTGATGAAAGTTTCAAATTCAGGACTGCCTAGACTGAACCTTTCAGTCATTTTTCAATGCAAACAAACTATTTCAAACAATGTTGGAGCCTTCAATCAGTGGCGAAGTATCAATTAGTCATGCGACATTATTAGCTCGTTTGATTCATTAGTTATAGAAACTAATCAACGACACTTATCGAGTCGACTATACTAATTATAGCAGGTAATAATCAGTCGCTCACACAAACAATATGTTCAGGGACCTAAAGGGCTTCGGACAACTTGGTCAGTCACTAGGAACCTATATAAGTTTATTCATGTGACGACTATACTAATCGGATATGCTTATCATAGGATACATTTAAATCATACACAGAAACCAATCGACCAAATAAAAGGTCTTTACAGAGATGAAGAAATCCGAATGAAAAAATAACAAAAAATAACAAAGAAACACAACGAAACATGCTGACCACTTAATCAAAACTAACACAAAAGAAAGGAAAACTTACCGAAAATGCTTAAATCAAACAGACCCAAATCTGATTCAACTTCGAACTTTTGAGGCCGAACAAACTTTAATCAGGGTGTTCTCACATGAGAACACCTTGATTAAGGTCTATTAGACCTCAAACCCATGTCAAAACCGGCCGGGTTCCCCAGGTGCATGTGTTTCAAGTTCTGAATTTCCAGATCTGGATTTTTAGGAGTTGTGGGTAGATTCGGACCAAACCAAGCTTGGTTTGGTCACAAGGAAGGTCAGGGGAGTGTCTGGTATGAAGATGGGATGGTTTGGCATAGATCCGGGTTCGACTCAAATCTTCAAATGAAGATTCGAGACGAACGGAAGTGATTCGAGGCTCGTGGTTAGTGGATTTGTGTTCAGGACAGTGAGGTGGTCCTAGGGTGTTCAGGAGGTGGCCACCGGCGTCCATGCCGCCGGGTTCTGGTGAAAGGGAAGCTAGGGCGGCTGCTAGGGTTTGGGGGGGCTTCAGTGTTTGGATGAAGACGATGAGTGGGGGGGGGGGGTTAGAATAGGGGCGTGGGGTGTGATAGGAGGCTTATATACGGGGAGGCTGATTCAATCCTGGCCGTTGGATCGATTAAAATTGATGGCCAGGATTGGGGAGGCTAGACCATACGGTGCCGTTTGGTTAATCAAGGGGTCGGTCAAAAACGGGAATGGGTCGGGTCATGAGGGCTAATAAGGGCCATCGGATCAATGGAAATGAACGGCCCAGATTAATTTGCCTGAAACGACGTCGTTTCAGGAGATGCCTGGGTAGCCGGTTTTGGACTGGACCTGATCGAATTGGTTTGGGCCTATTTTTGGTTTATTTCCTTGGCCCAAACCGTTTTCTTCATTCTTTTCTCCCTTTCTTTTTTTCTTTTTTTTTTCTTTTTTCTAATCTTAAAACTAAAAATAAAAAAATGAAATTCAAAAAAACATAATTATCAAAATATTTAAATAGGTTAAATCGCACCCTAGAATATTTTTGTGAATTTTTCTTTTACTGAATGAATTATGGTCTAATTACCAGATCATACACATTTTGTACTTTGTTTAATAATGTAAAAAAAAAATGGACAAAATGGACAGACCCGCACATGACTAGCAGTACACGTTACGGAAAATTGAAAATTGTACAGCGAGGTCCTTTGTTACTATTTCTTTTGGAGTGACTGTCCGTCAAGCAAAAATCACGTGCTTACAGCAGTAATAACAGTACAACATCAACAACTGCCCAGCAACAGTAACAACCCAGTACAGACCGGTGGAGTAGTAATCCCAAAAACAAAAGCTTTAAGCTTTAAATGAAACAACAACCATTAATACTAATTTCAAACAAAGAAAGAAAGCAGTAGATTTTTTAGCTTTTATTCTTATTTTGAAAGCTTAAATATTTTTTCGGAATTTTTCTCTCTTCTATTCTCTGTCCGTTTTTTCTCTCTATCTGTGTGTGTATTTTTTTTCGTATCTCTCTCTATTTTTGTTCTCTCTGTTCTCTCCTGTCTTGTGTTCAAGACTTCACATATATATAATCTCATCCCATAAATCTTTTAATCAATTAAATCAATACTTTTTCTCTACCCAACCCATTATCTTTCCACTCATCCCCATTACATTAAATAAACATATCACACCACCCCATTATATTTTGTTCCCCATGCTTCATTTAAAATAATGCAAGATTCCCCTTTAAATTAAATCTTGTCCCCCCTTTATATTAAATAATCATATCACAACCCATCCCATTTCATTTTGTCCCCCATGCTTCAAATAAATAATTACAAAATGTACAATTCCTAAACTACCCCTTACGACCTTACTGAAATTACCAAACTACCCCTGAACGTACTACAAATTTACCAAACTACCCATCAGCTATAACACATCAATTAATCAAACTTAACCAAAATATAGACAATATGATCAATTTCTAACAATGTTCAAACAACAATATGAACACGGATGAACATCATAACAACAATATCACATGAACACGATTTTAACAACATTTCAACAACAAATCACATGAACACAAATTGAACAACAAAGAACAACTAAAATTTGATTGAACAATATTTTAGCAACAAACAATCCTATTTTCGGATTCGACAACAACAACAAACAAAGTATGAAGATTTCTAAATTCAATCATATTGAACTTAAAATCAACTCTAACAACATTACAACAAACAATTCTTATATTAAACTTTAAATAAGATTATGAGAACAATTCAAGAAATAATCATAAATGGTAAACAAGAAATCAAACTATACAAAATTCGGATTCAAGATCATCCAAACAAAGTATGAACATGAATGAATCTATTTTAAGCAACAAACATGACGGATTCTAACGATTCAAACAACATTAATATTTTCTGAAAAATGCATAACACATGAAACAAATTGAAGAAATAATTAATTAAATTTCAATTTGAATCTAACAAACATTAAACCAACAAATATTCACTTAAACAATAATACAAACATGACATGAATATGAAAACAACTAATTAAACTTCCATTTTAAAATCTGAAAATTAATTTAACAAATAACATATGAACATGAACTAAAAATTAATTCAAACGATAAACAAAACAAACATTTGTTGATTTTAGATTCGAAAATATCAAAACAAAATACGGACAAAATAAAACTCAAAAACTACTAACCGGATCGAAAGACGAACAACGACCAAACAAACAACGAACTTGACGATGAACTCACGACGTATAGGATCTTCACTTGACGAAAAACCCTCGACCTTTGCCGGACTTTAACCGGACTGCCTTGCGTCGTCAACAACAGTACAATGGTGAGCAACCAAACGGAAGACTCATGGGGTCGTCGATGGCAGTACACAGCAGCGAAGGAGACGACGTGAAGCAACAACAGTCCAAAGCAGCGAGCAGCAGCAACTGTCGACGACGTCCATGGCGGAATGGACTGCTTCCGATGGCAGCGCGCGAGCTTGGTCGTGACGAGCAGCGGCGATGGGAGCTTTGAACAACAGCTGACTCGTCGAGGCTGTGTTCGTTTGGTTGTTTGGTTGAGACAGAAGCAACAACGACATAGACGTCGAGCTCAACGAGCTTGAGCTCGACGAACTTCATCAATGGCGGATAGGGTTGGGGTCGTTTGAACGCGAAGGAGGTTGTGTCGTTTGGTGGTGTTTGGACGGTGTTTGGGTGGTGTTCGACGAAGGGGGGTGGCTGCTGGGTAGCCATGGCAGCTCACTATTTTGGAGATGGAGAAGAAGAAGAAAAGAAGAAGAAGAATGATAGGGGGGCGGATGACTTAGGTCATTTTTAGGGTTTTTTTTTTTTTTTTTTTTTTTTTGTCTTTGAAATGCAAGATAGGGGTATTGGGTCTTTTGGGTTATGGACTGGGTCGACCCAGTTCGAAATGGACTAGGCCGTAGGGAAGATTGGGCCATTTTTGGGCCTGTGGCTTGAAATTGAAGAAGAGGCCTAATTCCGACTTTCTTTATACTTTCGCTCTCTTTTCTTCTTTTATTTTTTCTAAAACTAAATTATAAAAATACTTAAACTATTATTAAGAACTAAATTAAGTTATAAAAGCGCAAATTAACTCCCAATAACAATTAACGCATAATTAAGTATTAATTAAGCATAAAATTGTATATTTGGACATTAAATGCTAAAAATGCAAACGATGCCTATTTTTGTAATTTTTTAATTTTTGTAAAAAATTTTAATTACTAACAATTGTAGAATTAAATCCTACATGCAAAATGCGACATATTTTTGTATTTTTTTATTAATTTAGCAAATAAACACACACAGACAAATACAAAATATCACAAAATATCACAAAATTGCACACCAAAGAAAAATCAATTTATTTTTAAATTTTTTGGGAGTAATTCTCATATAAGGCAAAAATCACGTGCTTACAGTGAAAATTTAGCACCTTTAAAATATCTATTTCTTTAACCTTTTTGGGGGAGGTTACACCGGTTCAATTAGCATTCTTCATCATGCGATGGTGTTTGACGGTAAATCAGTCATGTGCCCTTTTTTCCTCATGTAAAACTTCACTTTCCCCTTTCTCGGTTTTGGATGTTTCACTTTTTTCTATTTCTTGACTTTTTATCGTTGGATGGTTTTCACTTTTATTAGTTCTAACAACCTTCACAAAAACAGCAAACAACAAAAAGGACAAGTCTAACAAACAAATGAAAATTTTAAGGGTGCTAAATTTTCGCCTTTTTCAAAAGTATGGAACGACCAAGATGAAATTTCCATAGAGGTATTATTAAGTTTCAAAAAGAAAAAAGACTTAATGTATAAACAAATATGGTTGCATTTCATAATTATATTATAAACTCTCTTCTATTTCGAGAATGACTTAGTTAAGGGAATGCTTGAGAGACTTTTGTGAAAGGAACATTCACGGAGGAGTCCAGTAACACTACTTCATGGTGTTATTCTAGTTTTTTAAGAAAAATCTGAATGCTTAACAACATGTTTCTGAACAATGCAATTTACAAAAAGTCACATAACAAAATATCTGAGTTGAGGCTTTTCAGGGGAGAATCCAGGATTTTCACCAAAGGAATTCAATATTTGAAGAAGCAGAGAAATTTTTCGAAAGAAGTGAATCTGCGAAATATTCTAAATCAAGTTAACAATTATTTAATAAGTTAACTATACATACATCAAACAAAGACAAAGTTACATAACACAGACTTTTATATGATCAAACAAACACATTTTTAGTCAACTAAACTAATTCTCTAACATTTAAGCACATTTAAAACTATTAAAGTAACAATCTAATATCAAAGTATCAAACTAAAGATATAGATGGTTGAATATATGGCCCTCAAAAGCTAGGTACTTACCGATTTGGTTTTCGTTTTTCTCCATGGTAAACTACCAATACCAGATAACCAGAGCACACATTAAAAATCAACACATAATTATTACAAAGACGGTCGAAGATTTGAACCTTATGGGTTCGATCTACCAAAACAACCTCAAGTTAATACACAATTATAACCGAACTAAGAAACGAGTACCAATATTCAAGATATATTTTAAAAGAAAGGAACCACTTAAACACAACATATGAATATAAACATTATCATTACAATTATACTTGACGACTTGTCATGTTTTAAGAACGACCTATGATTGCATCATTAGGTATACTCTAAGTTGCTCGGACCCGTCTGCAGGTGTCCAATACGGATCTAGAGATCCTTCATGATCTAAATTTTAAGATTCGGTGGTAACCCAAAAAGGTACTGGGGAGAGGTAATTAGGCAAAACTTGGTGCTGCTTCAACTTACTAAGAAGGATGTGAAGATTGAAAATTAGGGTAGAAGGTTAGGAGGTAGTCGACAGTTTCCTCGTCCAATACCAGTAGTATTAGTAGCACTCTTTCATATTCTTAGAGCTCTATTAAGACCATGTTATTTCGTTCGCTTCAGTTCTCTTATTTTCTTATTGTTAATGTTTGATGCTACTTCTTCTTTGTTCTTTTTCTTCTTGTTCCTCGTGTTTCTTCTTCTTTGTTCTTCTTCTTCTTCATCTTTTCTCTTCTTCACCTTGTCTTGAGCCGAGGGTCCACCAAAAACAATCTCTCTACCTTTACTAGGTAGGAATAGGGTCTGCATGCACACTAAACTGGGTCTGTAGTTATTGTTGTTAGTGGTGGAATGAATCTAGATACGGATACAAGTATGGGGATTCGGCTGAAAATAATTCAAAATCTAAAAATATAGTTATAAAAATGTCTAAATTATGAGACATTATTTTGAAAATTTACAAAGTATTCCGATAAGGAGAAAATAGTGATCCGTAGGAGAATCCGAGAAGGAGATAAAAGGAAAAGGACTGACATAGAAATTTCTATATATAAAGTATTCCATTTTCTTCAATTTCCCTTTAGCTTTTGTTTTTATGTCAAAAAAGTTACTGTATTTGTCCCAAATTTCTCTGTCGATTTTGGTCGAAGTATCTAAAATTGGTTGATCATATCCGGTACAGATTTCACACCCACACCCAGATCATGTCAAAAAGGGTGCGGCACCGAAAGTAAATAGTCCGAGCAACTTAGGGTATACTTTCAAATTTTTCATCCTCTATATAACAATCTAAACAGTCATTCAAAAATCTATCACCAATTCTACTTCACAAGTCATTTTTAACACAATTCATTGACAAAAAGCTTTTTCCACCGTCGCAATAGTGACATGTGATATGAAACTTAATTTCACAAACAAATAAACAAGTCCTCAGGACTTAATAAAGATTCATTTCAATCTTCAAGCAATGTCTTAGAAAGATTTCCAAGTCCTATCAACTTAAAGAAACCATTGTCAACCTCTCACTTTGTCTTGAATCAAGTACAAAATTCAAAGTCATTAGAGCTTTCTACTTTATCTTGAATCAATTTTTTAAAAAAAATCACTTAGTAGAAGGAGGCATCAAATATGATATTTATATATACTATAGTTTTTTCTTAATATTGTTTACCATGGTGCCAGCAAGAAGGGGAAAAAAGGTTGAATATGTAGATAAGCCACGAAAAAGAAAAATGATAAAGATTTGCTTGGTAGCTTCTAATATTTTGTGTACATATAATAATTCACTATGGTTTTCCTATGAAAATAATACCCTGAGAATTTAGTTTTTGTGGGAAGGAAATGCAGACAAAAGGAAGTTTGGAAGAATATATGCAAGCTTAGGTTTGAATTCCAGCAATATATCAAACTAAATGCTAGCAGTGTTCTAGGACGAGTTTTTCTTGGGAGACGGAAAATTAAAGGACAAATTTCCTGAGTTTGTATAGCTTAGTTGTAAACAAAATATTGTACAAATGCTGATTGTTATACTGGCTCAAGGTGGCATTAAAACTTCAGAAGAAACTCTAATGACCGGGGAAGTGGAGGAGGTTAGCTAATTGTTATACATTTTGGAATCTATAACCCTCAATTTTATTTTATTTTTGATTTGCATCGGGTGTCCGAGTCTCTTTGAGCCCGACTATTCCTGGGGGTGCACAGGCCCTCGGCAAGGAGTTTCCCGCAAGTGCACCACGGTTAATTCAGGTTTACCCAGTCCGATGGCCCTCAGAAATTGTTTGCACCCAGTGGGTTTCGAACTTGAGACCTTGAAAGGGAGCAAACCCCAAGGCTCAAGTCAATTGCCACCAGGCCAACATTTTAACAGGTTGGATTCCCAAATCTGGACAGCCACTAAAGATGTAAGATTCTCAATTAAAAGCTGTTATACCATACTACAGAAACAAATAGGGCAGTGGGATATGTCCTGGCCTTGGAAAATATTGTGGAGAACAAAAAGCACCTTCTAAGATTGCTTGTTTTGGCTGGTTTGTAGCAAGCAATGCATGTGTAACTCACGATACTTTACAGAAAAAGGCTTCTCCCTTGCAGTAGGTGTTGGTTTTGTGAAGAAGCTCAGGAAACTATTAGCTATGCAAACAAGACGGATTTCTTTTTCTCAACATCTGCAATGTGCAGCGGGTGATGCCTCACAGTGTGAAAAATTTACTGGAGAGTTGGCAGAGTCAGAGAGTTGACAAAAGACGGAAACAGATCCGGAAAACGAGCCCGTGTCCATCATGTGGACAATTTGGCTAGAGAGGAATAGGAGATGCTTTCAAGGATAAAAACAACACATTTCTTTTGTTAAAAATAGATGTCTTCAGAGTCTATATTTCTGGTGTAGGAATAACAGGGTAGAAAATTTGTCTTGGTATGTTGTTTTTTTGGAGTTTCTGGGGATGAATCAGTGATAGTATACTGTAACTTTTTCTCTTTGTATTTTGTAGTACCTTCTTGGTACTTCAAACTTTCTTCTCTTATCAAAAAGTTTTGACTCTAGTTTTTCTATTCAAAATGGGTCAACATTGGAAGATATTGTCTTAACATCACCATATCCTCAGTGCCCATTTGCAAGAATGCCAGGCCAAACATCCCCAAAACTTATGGAAACTCAATTGTGCACTTTCTAAAAGGCAACACCTAACCCCTCTATGTTCCCAACCCAAGACAAGAATTGATGATTATTCGACATAAAGGTACAATTTATGACAAAAAGTAAATTAAGTTCCCTTTGACCAAGAACAGCTGGTAACTAAATTGTTGCAAATTATTTGCAGGATTCAACACAAAATAACCTGGCAGCTTCATGTAACAGACAGCTAGGATTATATTGAGGGTAATGAAGAAATCTCCCAGAGCAGCATACTATATACACAAAGGGAAAAAGGACAAAACTCAAAGTATCAAGCATAAATCTTTTTTTTAATGATAGTGGTACCTACTACTTCCTTTCTCTGCCCACTAAAGTGTAGGCAGATATTCAAACCTCTTCTCATTAACTTATGATCAAGCATACTCTAGTGAGGGAAAAAGGAACAACTAGGAGACGAGAGTTTTAATGTTTCAAAGCATAAAAGTAGACTAAAGAAAATAAAGCACATTCCTTTTGTTTTTCAATAAAAATAAGAGAGAAAGTAAATAATTATCTCATCTTGCAAATACAGTACCAATGAGTTGCGGCAGCGGCAAGATGCGAAGACCAGTGGCAGCAATCGGTTGTTTGGAAATGTGTTTTGGGCGGAAATAGAAGAACTGAGGCTTAAAACCCTAAAAAAAGAAAAATGAATCGACTGCCGTACTGGGTTTAGTGTAGAACAACAGAACTGAAAAGAATGGTACTACTGTAGTGTTAGGATAAAAATCAAAATATTGTGTATGTCTGTATTTGGTATATTCAATGACCATGATATATTTTTTTTACTTTTCGTACCTATATAAAGGCCTTGTAATATATGGTAAAATACACATAATTGAAGAAGAAAATCTCTTTTTTTTTCTCTATCTCTATTTTTTATTCATGTTTTTACTAAATTGTCTTTATTTTTTGTTCATGTTTTACTAAATTATTTTTATTTCATAACACGTTATCAGCACGAGTCTCTAACCAATTGTATATATATCTACAAAAATTTTCCTACATCCGGAAAGATTACAATTAGAAGTTATACATATCATCACATGGTAAGTAATGAAATGTAAGAAGGTATGATTATCTTATACTTGTCATTCCTTTAAAATCTCATATGCACACAACTTCGTACTACACCTGTATTGTATAAGCACATATTAATATTACACCTTTTATATCACATGAATGAAATAAATTTTTCGAAGTTCTATATGTGAAAATCATAGTAGCAGTTAATTGTTGATATGATGCATGTCATGGTAACCAAGGATATTTTATATAAAAAAAATTTATGCATATTTGTGTGTTAATTATCTTCAATCTGTCCTGCCGCTTTTAATATTTTCTTTTACTTGGATGAATATTTTTTTTCCCTTTTGGATTTTTACACTTGCATATAGTACCAAAAAAATAAAAAAATGGTCATACTGATTAAAAGCATAAATCACCTTGAAGAAAACAAAAAATACTTCACATCTTTATTTAGGTTGATTAATTACTTCTTTGAAATTTGGAAAACAAACCAGCTATTGAGAAAGTATACTTCATAATTTATGGTCGTATCATTTGAAAGCAAACAATGATTAGTATGACTACTAGAAGAGGTATTTTTGAGTATCCATGACCTACTTGATGCTTGCTACTGACTTACCATTTTTAAGTATTTTATATGAATGATGCACAAGCTACAACTGGTAAGTTGTTACCTATAATGTCACTTTTCAGGTAATATAAATGTTGAATTTATGTATTAGTACTATATATGTGTTAGGTGTACTTTTGATAAATTTATTCATTAATTGCTTGGTTGAATTGAGTGAAGGAAAGTCATGGCGTTAAATCAAATCCAATAGGTAGGGTATACCCCGAAAACAACAATATTTTTTAGAGAGACTTAATAAATATTATGACAATGATTTTATGATCCTTTTGAACTCTAATAGAATTTAGAAGAAATATTCTGACTGCAAACGGTTGTATTTCATATAGATGCTACAAATAATTAATAAAGTTTTATATTGATTTGAGATTTGTACACTTATTTAAGAATGCAAATTAGTTGTGTTTAACTTTCTTGGCATGTGATTGAAATTAAGGTGTCACGATCCGGATTTCCCACCCTCGGGAGTCATGATGGCGCCTACTAATGGGAGCTAGGCAAGCCAAACCTTAACTAATTGCTACACTTTCATTTTTGCTTCCTTTTAACAAACACAAGTCGATAATATGATAAAAACGGAATTTTAAATAAATAAGCGGAAGTCAACAATTATATATCTTAAGGCTACGTCTATTACAACTTTTAAAACCTCAAATACCCCAAAACATGATGTCACAGTGTCACAGACTGTCTAAGAGTTACTACATACAAGGTCTGAAGAAATACAATACATTGTTTCTGAACAAAAGGAAATGAAACAGGAAATAGAGATAGAGGGAGACGCCAAGGCCTGCGGACGCCTGCAGGTCTACCTTAGGCCTCCGGGTGGACTGAAGGAAGCACTGCAACTACTGTCCGAAAGCTGCTCCTGGATCTGCACACAGTGCAGAGTGTAGTATCAGCACAACCGACCCCATGTGCTGGTAAGTGTCTAGCCTAACCTCGGCGAAGTAGTGACGAGGCTAGGACCAGACTACCAAATAAACCTGTGCAGTTCATATATATATATATATATATATATACACACACACACATCGGAAAAGAAATACAGAAATAACTAGTCAATGTGGGAGGAGGAAACTTGTTGTGGGGGAGATATTAGCTTCGAATAGAAAGGCATCAGGTAAGGAAAGAAACAACACAACTAGAATATCAACAAGGAAGCAGAAATCAACAATTTGCACGGCATCACCCTTCGTGCTTTTACTCTCAGCCTCACCAAAGCAGTTATATAATAAAAATGTGCACGGCATCACCCTTCGTGCTTTTACTCTCGTCCTCACCAAAACAATCATATAATCAAAATGTGCACGACATCACCCTTTATGCTTTTACTCTCTTTCCTCACTATATAATCAATAGATTCGACACGGAATGGTATGTTGTGCGGCACGGCATCACCCTTCGTGCTTTATACTCTTTCCTCACAATAACAAACAATGCACGACATCACCCTTCGTGCTTTAACACTCTTTCTCACCCAAACAACAATCACAAGTAAAGGGGCAAGGGAATAAACAAAATAGTAATAGAGATCCCGGCAAGGGAACAACAATTAAACAATTAAATCCCGGCAAAGGAACAATAATTAAACAATCAAATTCCGGCAAGGGAACAACAAATAAATCAACAATAGCCCGTCAAGGATGACAACATAATGATCTCATCTCTTTCTCAATTTTTACTTCACAATTCACTTCACAACTCGAACCAATGCTCTAGAGGTTCGATTATCACTTATACTTTCACAATTCATTTCACAACTCGAGCCAATGCTCCTCAATATTCATAGGTCACAATTCTTTCCACAAACTTTATACAACAATTAGAAATCTTCACCAAGGCATGAATAATATAACGAAATCATGAAAATAACAATATAAGACTCACGGTCATGCTTGACACCAATGTATAGATACTCGTCACTATGCCTATACGTCGTAATCGACAGGAAGCAAATAGCAAATAGGACACAACTCCTAATCCCTCAAGTTAAGGTTAGATCAAACACTTACCTCGATGCCTCGAACACAACTCAAGTTTCAATTATAGCTTTACCCCTTGATTTCACCGCCAATTCGCTCGTATCTAACCACAAGTTACTTAATTACATTAATAAATGCTAAATGAATCAATTCTAATACATGAAAATAGGTTTTATAAAGATTTCTCCAAAAAGTCAAAAATCGACCCCGGGCCCGCTTGGTCCAAACTCGAAATTCGGACCTAAACCCGATTACCCATTCCCCCACGAGCTCAAATATGTAATTTATTTTGAAATTGGACCCCAAATCGAGATCCAAATCCCTTTTTTTTTGAAAAACCTAAGTCCTACCCAAAACACCCAATTTCGCCCATGAAAATAATTGATTTGAAGTTGAAATCATGTTAAAAGATGTTAAGGATTGAAGAAAACTAGTTAAAAATGACTTACAATTGATTTGGAGAAGAAATGTTGTTTGAAAAATTGCCTCCTATGTTTTTGGGGTTTTGAAAATGAAAATAACTGGAAATCACGTCTATTTATACCCCTCTCAGACCCTCTCCGCGGACCGCATAAAAAGGACTGCGGCCGCGGAGCTCCACCGCGGACCGCAAGAAATCGAGTGCGGCCGCAGAGGCTTGTCCTTGATCACCGCGGTCGCGAAAACCCCACCGCGGCCGCGAAGTTTCCACCGCGGACCGCGAGACCTGGCTTCAGAGACCTGCAACCTCTCTGAATCTGCAACTTTTTCCTAAGTTCAAAACTTGCCGAAACACATCAGAAACACACTCGGGCCCTCGGGGCCCCTAACCAAACACACGTACTAACTTAACAACATCATATGAACTTATCCGTGCGATCAAATCACCAAAATAACCTCAATAACAATGAATCAAACCTCAAAATCAAGAATTTTTTTCTCAAACTTCACCAAGTATCAAATTTAGCAATTTAGGTCTGAATCATGTCAAACGGCATCCGTTTTCAACCAAACTTTACAGAAATGACTTAAACCATATATATAACCTGTACCGCGCGCCGAAACCAAAATACGGGCCCGATACCATCTCTTTCTAATCAAACTTCATTTCAAATTTTCTTAAAAGATTTCAGAAAATAATTTCCTTTAAAAATTCATTTCTCGGGTTCGGGACCTAAGAATTCGATTCCTGTTATACGCCCAAGTCCCGTATTTTCCTACGGACCCTCCGGGACCGTCAAATCACGGATCCGGGTCCGTTTACCCAAAATATTGACCGAAGTCAAATTTATTCATTTTACAGTCAAAACTTATTATTTTTCACTAAATTTTATATTTAAGCTTTCCGGCTACATGTTCGGACTGCGCACATAAATCGAGGTGACTCTAAATGAGGTTTTCAAGGCCTCAGAACACGAAAGTTTCATTTTAAAACAAGTGATGACCTTTTGGGTCATCACATAAGGCTTGAGAATGAATCTCAATATTGTTTAGCCTATTATGTCATTGATTGAGGGTAAGATATCGGGATCAAGTTCTGATGCTCCATAATGATAAGAGTTGGGTTTGAGTCCCAATTTATTATAGTCTAACATGCCTTTATATTGGTAAGACATTGGGTTTGAGTCTCAATGTACCATATTGATGATATAATGATGAATAAAGAAAAATAATATATTTTTCATGAAAAGGCATGAAAATTGTCCCACTTGATTTGCTCCATTCTTGAAGTGAATGTGATAGCAGTGCATAATAAATTTCAATGAAGACAAGTGGTTGAACAATGAACGTGGGCGTTCCAAATATCAAAATAATAATAATCATCACTATGATTATAAAAGAAGAACAATAAGGGTTCTCAAAATAGTCCTTCAAAATGTAAATGCAATGTTTACCATCAAATTGGTATGAAAATAATAAAGCACGTCGCTGATTATGATCCATTCCTTAAAGAGAATGTGACTTGTGATAAGCATTGAGAATGCAAACATAAAGTTGAATGTGGCAATATGTGATAAAAATAATGAATAAAGACATGCAATTCATGATTATATGAATACCACACAACTCACCTCTAAGGGAGGTTTGAGTGAAATAAAGAGAATAAATATTATTATGTGGTTACATGAATATGTCATTGGTCGCGTACATGTGATACGCCAAAAGTTATTTTGTCATGCCTTATAAAAAGTTATTAAATGCAAAATTAAAGCAAGAAATGATTTTGATTATGATGATTTTGACCATGACAATTTATTATGATATAATTTTCTCCTTGAAGGAGACATTTACCATATGAATGGTATGATAAAAGATCTTGTAGTACAAAAGTTGTTAAGAGCTCCGAAAAATTAATTTGTTACAACCCGGATGAATAAAATTATTCATGACATTGATATTGTAAAGTCTCAGAAGAAACTTTTTGAGTTTCAAATGTATAAGTCAAAGTGGTTGGCATATTGAGACTATAAATAAAAGAAAGATTGAATATCTTCATATTTCTATAATCATACCGGGTACATATGAAAGGTTACCTGATCTTCTTTCTATTTGTATTACACAAATATAAGCATGATGCTGGAATCACATGCCACAAGTAAACTAGAGGTTTACTAAAACAAATATTAATTGGCATGACCGGTTGACCATTTCGGTTCAATTATGATGCGAAAAATTAATTGAGAATTACATTGGCATATATTGAAGTAATAAAAGTTTCTTCAAGAATTCTCCTGCGCTGCTTATTCTCATGATATATCAGTTAAAAGTTGGGATTGAATCCCTTGATTTCTGGAAGGAATAAAAGGTGATATATATGGGTCCAGTCACCTGCCATGTGAACCGTTTACTATTATATGATTTTAATAGATGCATCTATTCTATGGTCACATGTGCATTTGTTATCAACTTGCAGTTTGGTTTTTGCAAGATTGCTTGCTCAAGTTATTAGAGCACAATTCCAGAATATAAATTATGATGATTTATCTTAATAATACTGGTTTATATCCAAGTTGGTTTAGCAGAAATTGTATGCCTCCAATTATAGCTAAATCATTGGTTATGAGAACAAAACTCCCAAAAATGAAATTTGGTATGAGATGTATTATTTAATATACAACAGCACTTGTACGCATCTAGCCAAGTTATAAAAATTTCTCCCTATCATAATCGGTTCACGGTCAAGAACCAAATAATTTCTATATAGAAATATGGGTGTGCTATATGATTTAATTATGCCACCAAAATGCACAAAGATGAGTTCCCAAAGATGGTTGGGAAATGTATTGGTGATCCCAACATTATGGGGGAGAAAATGGGCAGCTGAGAAAGTAATACGTGAAATGAATTATTATGAATACATATAGATCCTCGACAAGAAAATATAAACTTGAAGTTCAAGTGATAATTCATTTACAAATTATTGCCAGACGCATTTGTTGACCCAAAGCTAAATGTCATATTTTAGCTGCTAATGCTCCAGATAGAATAAAGTCCATGAGGGACAGAGTCTATGGCACGCACGAAGTGTAACAGACCAATCGGTTCCAAAGATAAAACTCCTTGAAGAAGGAGAGGGGCAAATATTCAAAATGGTCATAATAAGGAGGCAAGTACCCTAGAAGAGCACCACGACATAACACTTCATAAGACCTCATGGGAGAGGCTCAGGTACCTGAAAATAATGAAATAAAGAGATCTCAATAAGTTGTGTCTTTATTGGGTAATAATGGAACCGACATAAAATGATCGTCGACGATATTGTTAATATAATGTAGCGTTCAATATTATTAATATTGATGAGGATCTTGAGATCAAATCTGTCATGAAATTTGGACGGGTAAAAGATTGGCCAAATAAAAAATATGCAATGAAATTGACTTCACTTGAAAAATGTGAAGTTGGACGGATAGTCCAACACCTGAAAGTATAAAGTCAATTGAGGTATAAATATGTTCTTGTACGAAAGGTTCAAGTCGATAAACATAAAGACAACTTGTGGCACAAGAAAATTAGTAAATATCCTCACATTGATTATATGGAGACATGTTCTCTTATATGAAAAACTTGATACGTATATAGTGGAAATCATTGAAAGATTTAAATGTCTTGGAGCATATTAAGGTTTCGAAGAAATTTATTAAATAAAGCTTCAAAAATCCTTATACGGATTGAAACAATTAGGGCGCATGTGATATAATCGCCCGAGAGAGTACTTGTTGAAAGAAGGGTACAAGAATAATTCAATTTGTCCTTGTGTCCTTATAAAAGGATATGGATTTGAATTTGTTATAATCGCCATGTATGTTGATGATTCAAATATCATTAGAACTCCCGGAGAGCTTCCTAAAGCAGTAGACTATTTAAAAAAAAGAATTTGAAATGAAAGATCTTGGAAAGATAAAATTTTGTCTTGGTCTACAAATAGAATATATGAAATATGGAATTTTTGTCCATCAATCAGCATACACTAAAAAGATTTTAAAGAGCTTCTATGTGAATAAAACACATCCATTAAGTACTCTGATGGTTGTGAGATTACTCGATATAAATAAAGATCCACTCCGACCTCATGAAAATAATAAAGAGCTTCTTGGTCCTAAAGTACCATATCTTAATGCAATTGGTGCGCTAATATATCTTGCTAGCACTACAAGGCATGACATAACTTTTTCAGTTAATGTCTTAGCAAGATATAGCTCCGCTCAAGGAGACATTGGAATGAAATCAAGCACATATTGCGTTATCTAAGGGAAATTACCGGTGTGAGCTTATTTTATGGCAATGATTGCAATACCAATCTTGTTGGTTATGCCGATGTGGGGTATTTATCTGACACACACAAGACTTGATCTCAAACATACTATATGTTTACATGTGGAGGCACTGTCATATCTTGGCGATCGACTAAGCAATCAATCGTGGTTACTTTTTCTAATCATGCTGAGATAATTGCTATTTATGAAGCAAGTAATGTATATGGTTGAGGTCTACTATACATCTTATTCAAGACAAATGTGGTTTGAAGTGTGACAAACTACCCACAGTTTTGTATGAAGAAAATGCAACATGCATAGCCCAATTAAAGGGAGGATTCATAAAGGAGTTAGGACAAAGCACATTTCACCTAAATTATTGTTCACACATGATCTTCAAAAGAATGGTGATATTAATGTGCAACGGATCCGTTCAAGTGATAATATGGCTGATTTGTTCACCAAATATCTACCGACGTCAACCTTCAAGAAACTAGTATACAAGATTGGGATACGAATGCTCAACGATGTGAACTGATGATCTCATCAGGAGGAGTTAATACGTGTTGTACTCTTTTTCCCTTACAAGATTTTGTCCCATTGGATTTTCCTTTCAAGGTTTTTAACGAGGCAACCAAAAGGCGTATATCTAAATATGTGTACTCTTTTTCCTTCATTAGGATTTTTTCCTAATAAGGTTTTAACGAGGCACATTATTTATGGACATCCAAGGAAGAATGTTATGATAAAAATCAAAATATGGTGGATGTCTACTCTTCCTCCATGATCTTTCTCTCAAATAGTTAATGACATATTCAATGACATATTTTCTATGTTCAATAACATATTTAATGACATATTTTCTTCACTTTTCATGCCAATATAAAGGCCCTGTAATAGTTGGGAAAATACACACAATTGAAGAAGAAAATCTCTTCCTTTCTCTCTATCTCTATTTCTTGTTCATGTTTTACTAAATTGTCTTTATTTCTTGTTCATGTTTTACTAAATTACTTTTATTTCATAACAAGTACCAATTTATACGACTGAACCTTTTTAAATTCTTCGAGAAAAAAAAAACTCCTTAAATTCTGCATTTGAATAAAGATCCTTTCATTACCCAAAAGAAAAAGAATAAGAAAAGTTAATCTAATTCTTTTTGGGTAATAAATTATGAATTAATGAAACTCGATAATTTTCCTTTTTTGTTCAAAAATCGAACACTGAAGTAAATCAAATGCGTGGAAAGAAGGAAAAAAGAAAGAACCATTAAAGGTTATTGTTGAATGGAAAAAATGTTTCTATCTTTAGTAGGCGCTTGGACATAAAAATTATAATTTTGAGAAAAAGTAGTACTTCGAGTTAGATTGAAAATGGTATTCGAAATTTGAAATTATGTTATTTAACTTGAAAAAATATTCAAGTTTTGTGAGTGGAAAAAAATTAAAATTTTGAAAAAGTGGTCAACGTTTTGGTTTTTGAAAAATTTTAAAAAATTTGCAAAATTTAGTGGACAAACATATTTTTGAACAAAATCAAAAAAAAGGAAAAAAAATTTATAGACAAACGGGTCCTTAATAAGAGGCACCGAAATGGAATTGAACTACTATATTCTTTTTCCCCCTTGCGTATTTATAGCCCGTTTGGCCAAGCTGCAAAATCAGCTTATTTTGAGAAGTACTTTTTTTTTCAAAAGTGCTTTTATCAAAAGTACTTTTGGTAAGAAGCAGTTTGTGTTTGGCTAATTAGTTTGAAAAACACTTCTGAGCAACAATTAGTGTTTGGCCAAGCTTTAAAAACTGCTTCTAAGTGTATTTCTCTCAAAAGTGCTTCTCAAAAAGTGCTTTTGGAGAGAAACTACTTATCCAAAACTGCTTCTGTTTCTCCTCAAAAGCACTTTTTTTCCTTCCAAAAGCTTGGCCAAACATCTCAATTTTTGGCCAAAAGTATTTTTGGCAAAAAAAAAAGCACTTTTGACCAAAAAGAAGCTTGGCCAAACAAGCTATTAGCTATATTGCAAAATTTAACGACTTATAAATCATGAAATGTGGATTACGTACGCTATGGTAAGTAGTAGTAATAGTTAGATAATAAATGAAAATAAGATGTAGAGCAATGTAATCATGAAAATGTGGACTACGTACGTCAAGATAAACTTTTCCCCCGTTGCGGACTTAGCCATATGGGCACATGTATCTCCACTTGATCGTAGTTGGTAGTGGAGGAAATTGAATTCCCTAAAAGTTGAAATGATGGAGTGGTACCATAAGGGAAATATGCGTTAATTGCTTAACGAAAATATATTCAATAAATGGTAGCTACATTGCTCTACAAGGGGATTTGACCAGACTACAAGTGACAGAGTTAATATGGACCTCTATTATGCAGCCGAAACACAATATGATTCTTTGGTTAGGTGCTCATGGTCGACTGCTTACAAAAGATAGACTTTTGAAACTCATGTGCTAGTAAATGTTGTTTATGTATGATATGGTTGCTGAAACCCAAGACCACATGTTTCAGGATTGTCGATGGACAACAGTATTGAGGGTTGCGATCCAGAACTGAACTGATATGACAATACCATGAGGGAATGTAATGCACGTGCTGGAAAAGATTAAAAGAAAGCACTGAAAGTTATTCAAAAAGGAAATAGCTGCAGCAATTTGGAGGGGCCTGATCTATCACACATGGAAAACCAGTAATGGAAAAGTTTTTAAAGGAATCAATGTAAATACTAGCTTGTGATGACACGGATACAAAAGGAATTTAGAGATAGAATAAATATACACAGGAACTCTAGGAAAGTCAGAAGATGCGATTATTTGCTATAGAAACTTTGTAATTACTGATTGACTAAAGGCCTATAAGTGCATTGCACCCTTCCTAAAAGGTGGTAGTGTGTCTAGGTGCTCTTTAGGATGTATTAGTTTGGTTGTTAAATGGTAATATTTCACAATTATTACTAAAATAAAATGAAAATAAGATCATCGAAACTTTATCAATTCATTTTCGAGTATCCAAGTATATTAATATTTCGAACCAAATAAACTCTAAAGTTTTATAAGTATAGGAAAATTTGTATAAAGATATTCACTTTAGTAACTAAGTGAATATAATATGCTATACTTGTTTGGTGAAAACTCTTTCAAATGGAAAAAATAATTGGTTGGATGACTCATATCAACTCCTAACAATTGGTAATATGGTTGAATTTAGTTCTGAGTTATATGATCTTCCTGCTGAAGTTTGCTGCAATATTAGTTACTAGTTCTGATTAGGTTCTGTCCTTGCACTGTGGTGTTTGTAAAATAAAACTAGAGAATGAGCATTAACCTATTGAGGCATTCATGTATGAAAGTTACAATTTAAATCTGATAGCTATCAGGTGGCTTGGCTGTCGCCAAACGTTCTTTTATCAATTGATATTCAGTCTTACAGATTCCTTCAACATTCGAGTTTGAAACTGAATATTTAGCTTAATATATATATATATATATATATATATATATATATATATATATATATATATATATATATATTTATATATATATAGCCTCACATTTCACTCGTGTTTCGTAGATTTCGAATGTGAAATAAATTGATTTATGTTAATTCGTGGTGTTTTTATGTGTAGGAATCATCCGGAGGCAATATGGGGCAAAAGGTGCGAGATTAGAGCCAAAAAGGAGCAAAATTGGAAAATAGCCATTTGTAGCGTAACCCAGTTTTCAGAACCTCAAAAATCCCAACGCCAGGGTATAGCGCCTCACGCTACCCTGGGCGCTGGTGACGGGAAGTTTCTCCTACTTTGCGCGGGACAAGGTTATTTCAGCTCAAGACCTCCCAACGCGTATAAAAGTAAATAAAAGCAATTTTAACCTAATTTGGAGGATATCTAATATATTTTGGGACAACTTCAAGTTAACTCTAACTTGAATACAACACTCAGAGTACCTAATACAATTACTTCTAGATAAAGCTAAAAGGTACAACTCAATGGTCCTATTACAATGAAACTAGAATAAAAGACGGACACTTGGAACTGGTTCTTCTATCTGGTTCATGTAGCTTCAAGTTTGCACACTTGAATCACACACGAATTGCTTGCAAAATACCCTGCTATTTTGCGCTCAACTCACTTTTAACTTCAGCATTTATGCATACATGTAAAATGAGAACATCCTAAAATTTATAGAGTTAGTAGAATAGGAAATAACTAGAGTTCCAATGATGTACTCTTATTTGGTGGAATAGTTCTAGTTATCTTCAACTTCTAACTTTTCCCTTATCTAGGATAGAATTCCCTTCGAGTAAGGAGTCCTTCTCCTTATCACTTATGCAACCTTTTCGTTCAGGAGATATCAGATATAACCACTTAAGCTTATCTCCTTCACTTGCATGCCTTGTGCTCGAATCTGCCCATATCTGTGTACACTGTGTATGTACCTGGTTCATGTTTGAGTCCTTTGTCAATCATCAAAATAAATTTCACTTGGGCCAAAAAATTCTCCCTTTTGATGATGACAAACTATGTACTTTTCATAAGCATATGACCTATTTCAACTCAGCTCAACAACGACACAATGTTAGAACACTTTCCATTTTAAAGTCACAAATCATCAAGGTCCAGGTTCATTAGGTTATAAACATCACACTCTAAAGTAAAAAGCACAACCTGTTTTTCCCCTTTTGGCATCATCGAAAAGTTGCATAATTATGTTAGATAACCAGATATTAATAGATATCACGTATGGCCGCTGGGGCTACTTCAAATGAAATCATGGAGTCAAGCATCATTTATCGATCTAACGATATTAGCCATCTAAGAAGCATCAACAAACAGTTAGAGCACAAAAACAGTTGATTATCATTGATACTAGTCATCCACAAAGCATAAAGAAAAATAAATATACTGGATCATGAGCAAAAAGAACAAAAAGAATCTCATTCGGGTCTCTGGTTTGTCTAACTAGGCTAGGAAGGTCTTAAGGCTGGGAAGGACTAGGTTCTTGATTCTTGGCTTGAAGCAGTTTCAACATATCATGAAGAATGCCTTCATTATTCTCCTTCTCCTTTGCAAGCTCAGCCCCGAGAGCATCTCTCTCAGTTTCTACTTCCGCCAACCTCTTCTTCGGCCTTTCAATTTCAACATCCTTAGCCTTACTCTCTTGCACCAAGGCTCGTACTTTGCTATTCACATATACCTTTTTGGATGAACCAAGTTATTTGGGAGTGGTTTGGACTTCATAGTCATATGTAGTCAAAGTGTTTGTCCCAAAGTGATCCTTGCTTTGTACCAACATCCCATTTCTTGAGGTGTACCTTGAAGTGAACAAGTACAGTCGTGAGAATGAAACTATAGGGTATGACATGAGTTTTGGTGCCAGTTAGTACCCTATCAAGAAGCTGGATGATAAACCCAGGCCAATTAATTTGCCTCACAATGTCCAGACATTCCATAAGGACCAGATTCATGAAGGTGGCAATATGCCTTCTTTCTTGCCTGGGCAATACGACTTTGTTAACAAATTCAAACAACACTTTGTGGGGTGGCTTTATCTCACTTTTGTATGCAGCCTCGGCCTCTAGCTCTAACTCATTGTCAGCAAACTTTCTTGTAATGGAAAGGGAGGTAGGAAGATTCTCTAGACTTGGCCATTTAAGCTTCTTGTAATTATTGTGCCTTTCAACATGTACACTTAGAATCTCTCCCAATTCCTCTTCATCGAAGCTCATTGTCACCCCCTTCACTACACTGGTTACTCTGCCATTTTTGATCTTACTATTTTCTATGAACTCCACAATATCAGTTCTGGAAAGCTTTCCATTCATTTGAAGGACCATGGCCTTCCAACCTTGCAGTTGTAGTTTTTCCAGTAGCATCACTATGCCTTCCTCCTCCAAGTCCCTAAAGAGTCTACCCTTCAAGATGGTTCTTTTCCCAAACTTAGTCATCTTGTCCTATTCTTGATCAGTTTCTTCTTCATCTTCACTTTCTTCTTCCTCCACTATTTTCACTTTCTTAGATTTCATGGCGGACCTGGTTCTTTTAGCCAAGGTAGAAGGCTCTGCAGACTTTGTCTTCGAATGAGATTTCGTTTTGGAAGTCTTAATTTTCTTTGCCTTTGGAGTCACAACCTCCACCTCTTCTGCCACCTCTTCATCATAAAGGACCAAGTCCGTCTCCTCAATTTCAACTGCCTCAACAAGCTTAACTACTTTCTTTTTTCTCTTTACAACAACTTTTCTTTTACTCTCTTCTAGGGATTTTTTCCAGTTCAGCCTCACTCTGCTTCTTCTAACTCCTTGTAGCTCTCCCTCTTTTAGAAGGATTCACTATAGGGATAGATGAGGAAGACTTTCTCTTCTTGTTTGCCCTAGCAGTACTAGAAATTTTAACTCCTGAACTCTTCTTCCTTTTTGGATTGTAACTGTTAGACACTCTTTTCAATTGGTCTTCGAGGGTTTCCTCCACAGATGGAATAGGTTCTTGAACATTCTTCCCCAACCCAACCGACCTCTCAGTGGCTTCTCCAGACCTACTACCCCCCTTTTCTCTCAAACTTTCTTCTTCTCCAGCAGATTCCTCACTCCACACTATCGTAGCTCATGTTTCTTGAGTCAAACCAACAGAAGTGGGTGAAGATTCAGCCACTCCATTTTCTATTCACCTCACATCACCTTGAGCACCCTCACTCTATTTATTTTTTTTACCACCCATTTTCCTAGACTCAGTTGTTTCAACTCCAGCCATAGTTCCTACGAAAACAAACCTATTTTCCAGATTTTCAGCAACCTCAGAGATTGTCTTAGATGTAATTTTTGGACCAGACGTTACCTCCTCTGTTTCAGATGAAACAGTTTCTTCCCCCTCAGTTGCATACTTGAAGGAATCTTCAGATTTTTGGGGTTCATCTGCCTTACTTGCCCTCAGGTGCTCATTGATTTTCTTGATTTGTTGTCCTCCAGCGATTACTTTGCGAGCAAGCATATTGAATCCTCCTTTCTTAGAGATATGTGTGGTTGAGGGTGTGGTTAAAAGAGTGGGTGCGGATTCTTTGGATTGTGATCAGAGATTTTCAGAGATGTTAGCTATTGATAGTTAGAGGATGAGAGAAGAAAAGTATGTGTGTGTTTAGAAGATGAGAGAAGATAAAGAGAATTGTTTGGTGGTTGTAACTTTAGAATTGAAGAAACAACTAAGGCCAAATCAATATAAAGAGGGTGAATTTAATTGGGTACCGACATCTTTTTCAAAGCTCAGAAGTCTAATCCAACTGGGAGTCAGTTTGAAAAGACGTTAAGGACTCTCTCTAGAACCTAGGCACTTATTTTGTTTTGGGACTCTCTTTAGTTGAAACTGGTTCATTTCATAATGGATAAGAACAAGGAGATTAGGATAAAATGGGACTCTTCTTTTGATCATAATTCAAATATAATTGTTTCAAACTATGCTGAGTGGAGAGTACGTACCATGTAATTTTGATGAACCAGGTTCTTCACTGAGTAATCTCTTATGTAAGTCTGAATTTTCCAAGAAAATAAAGATAATTTCATTAGAGATTAATGAAACATTTTAGCACATGGCACAAGAGTATATTGGTAAAGGTATGAGACTGAACAAAATCTAATCTAATTATGTACAAAATTCACAGATTTTCTAACCATTTTTAAGTTAGAACTGGTTCCTTTTAGGTGATCTTAATCATCCCTAATTCTAACCTGTTCCTTTTAAAGTGATCTCTACTTAGAGCTTTTATGAAGATGTCAGTTATTTGCTTGTCAGCACAGTGATCAAACCCTTTTCACAGTTGTCCCTCAAAAAATGATACCTATTATATATGTGCTTAGTTCTTTTGTGATGAACCGGGTTCTTGGTCATACTAATTATACTAGTGTTATTACAAAAGATGGGGATACAACCTACATCAGTTCCAAAGTCCATTAATTGATATTTGATCTACAACATGAGGCAACGACAACATTCTCAGCTTCAGTAGTAGACAAGGCCACAGAATTTTGCTCTTTGGTTGCCCAAGACACAAGAAATGAGCCAAGATAGTGTGTTATACCTGAGGTGCTCTTTCTATCCACAAGAAAACCCGCACAATCAGCATCACCATATCCCACTAAGTTGAAATTACTACCTTTTGGATACCATAAATAGAGGTCAGTGATGCCTTTTAGGTATCTCAAGATCCACTTGACAACAGTCAAGTGAGGTTCCTTTGGATTTTTCTGAAATCTAGCACAAAGGCCTACATTGAAAATAATGTCAGGTCTACTAGCAGTGAGATATAACAAAGAGTCGATCATTCCTTATACAACTTTTGATCAACAAACGAACCAGGTTCATCTATATCCAATTTTTGGCTGTTGCTATAGGTGTGTCAATTTCTTTGAAGTCTTCCATTTTAAACTTTTTAAGCAACTCTTTCACATAATTTTGTTGATGGATCATAGTTCCATTTGAATTTTATTTAATTTGTAAGCCTAAAAAGAAATTAAGCTCACCCATCATGCTCATTTCAAATTCACTCCCTATTAGTTTAGCAAATTCTCTACTTAACTTATCACTAGTTGCTCCAAAGATTATATCACCAACATATATCTGAACTATCAAGAGATCTTTACCATTTTCTTTCAAGAACAAGGTATTGCCAATTTTACCTCTCTTGTAGTCATGCTTAAGTAAGAATTTTGACAATATTCATACCATGCTCGTGGAGCCTGCTTGAGCCCATAAAGTGCCTTGTCAAGTTTGTACACATGATCAGGACATTCCTTGCTTCTAAAGCCCGGAGGTTGCTTGACAAACACTTCTTCATTTAGATATCCATTGAGGAAAACACTCTTGACATCCATATGATCGAGAGTAAATTTCCTCTTGACTATATACTTGAACCACCAATCTTGCCTTGTTCCTTGTAACTGTTCCATCTTCATCAAGTTTGTTTCTGAAGACCCATTTTATGCCAATTACTGATTTTTCCTTGGGTCTTGGATCCATATGCCAAACTTGACTTCTCTCAAATTAGTTGAGTTCATCTTGCATTGCATTTACCCAGTCTACTTCCTGCAAAGCTTCAACAACATTTTTAGGTTCAATAAGAGATAAGAAAGCATAAAAAACACAAGGATTCTTTAAAGAAGATCTGATTTTGACTCTAGAGGTTGGATCAGTTATTATGTTCTCAATGGGATGAGAACTTTGATACTTGTAAGGTTTCACAACCAACTAGTTTTCCCTAGATGTTCCATCAATGTTTTGTTGCTGAGGAACAGGTTCATGGACTGGTTCCCTCGAGGTTTGGGGATCAGTTCCTCTTTGTTCAATTCCCCCCGTCAGGTTGCCCTGGGTGGAAGGACATGTTCCATCACATGTTCCTTACTCTGGTACAACTTCAGTCTGGGCTGTGGTTTCATTTGAGTTTCTTACCGGTCCAATTACTTTATCATCATGTTCCTACCTCTCAGAGAGAACGTTAGTTTTATCAAAAACCATATGTACACTTTCTTCTACACACAAGTTCTTTTGTTATAAATTTTATAAGCTTTACTATGTGAAGAATATCCCAAGAATACTCCCTCATCACTTCTGGGATCAAACTTACCTAAGAAGTCTTTACCATTATTATGCATAAAGCACTTGCATCCAAATGCCCTAAGATGGATATATTTGGCTTTCTCCCATTAAGTAACTCATAGGGAGTCTTCACAAAAAGAGGCATAGTCAAACACCTATTTATGATGTAGCATGCAATGTTCACAGCTTCTGCCCAGAAGCTATGGGGCAGTTTACTAGAAAGAAGCATAGTCCTAGCCATTTCTTCTAATGTCCTATTCTTTCTCAACTACTCCATTTTATTGTGGAGTCCTAGGAGTAGAAAAATTATGAGTGCCATGCTCATCACAGAATTCAGCAAATTTAGCATTCTTAAATTCAATATTATGATCAGACCTAATTGATGCAAGTTGATTACCTAGTTGTTTCTAAGTTTTTTTAACAAAAGAAGTGAACATGCCAAATGCTTCATCTTTAGATGTTAAAAGTAGTGTCCAAGTAAACCTAGAATAATTATCAACAAGCACTATAACATATCTGTTACAGTCTCTGCTCAATGTCCTCAATGGCCCACAAAGATCCATATGGACCAGTTCTATCGTCCTGGTGGTGCTTACCATTTTCTTGCTTTTGAAAGAGGATCTTACCTGCTTCCCCCTTGCATAGGCCTCACAAACTTTATCTTCCTTGAACTTAATGTTAGGCAGTCCTTGGAGACTAGTTTGTTGAGTTGGCTTAGACTGCATGTCCAAGTCTTTTGTGCCAAATGAGGGTATCATTATCCCACACACTTAAGAAAGTGAATTTATTATTTGAAAGTGTGGACAAATCCACAATATATATGTTGTTCACTCTTTTTTCCTGCAAAACTATCTTGTCAGTGGTATGATTAATCACAAAGCATTTTATAGAGGTGAATGCTACCATATTACCTCTATCACACAATTGTGATATACTTATCAGACTGTACTTCAGTCCATCTATCAAGTAGACATTCTTAATAGAGTGAGAATCGGTCTTACCTACCTTTCCAACCCCAATTATATCACCTTTCTTCCCATTTCTAAAGGAGACATTACCTCCTTTAAGGTCCTCAAGTGAAAGGAATTGGTTCTTGCTTTCTGTCATATGCTTTGAGCAACCACTATCCATGTACCATATTTGGCTGCTCCCCTTCACTTGGACCTGCAAAAGGAAATCAGGGGTTAGTCTTAGGAACCCAAACTAGTTTGGGTCCTTTTCTATAAGCAAAAGATGAATCAAATTCTTTTTAGCCCAACTAGGCAGCCTATTCTTCCCTTGAACAAATTCTTTGTTTGTTTGACTTGCATTTTCTTTGACTTGCCTTATAGTGACCAGTGTTATCACAGTGTGTGCAAATCTTGTTCTCAGAAAGTGTGAGGTACTTGCTTTTGGGATCCCACTTAGGTGCCAGGTTCCCAAAGCCAAGTCCTCTTTTATTGCTACTATGGTGTTCTTGTAGCCATGAAAGTGCATCGGAGGATCTATTCCATTTACAAGTTCTGTCTAGCTCATGCTTGACCTTGCTTAGATCCTCCTCTAGGATTCTTACATCTCTTTTGTGTAACTCATACTTCATTTTTCCTATATTTTCTTCTAGAGTGAGTTGTGTGTGATCAGCTGTCTTTTTACCTGTTCCTAATTTTAGTTTTAGATTTTCAGATCTAAGTTCTAGGACAGTTGTGCCAAGTTCATGAACCTAATTTTTCAACACATCATTTTCACTTTCAGTTTCACTAGTCCTAAATTCCAGATTTTTGCACGTATCTTTTAAAACCACACATTCTTTTGACAGATGTTCCTTTTTATTATTTACATCATCAGATTCATCAATTAGCTCTAGTATCAGCTCAGACAACCTTTCTTTAGACAAAAAATTAATTTTGTCTTTAAGATGAAGGACACTTACCTCAGTTTCTTCATCAGATTCTCCAATGGCCATAAGTGCTCGTTCATCATCATCATCATCATTATCATCATCATCATCATCATCATCTGAGCTTTCTCCCCAAGCAGCGACCATAGCCATGGTTGATCCCTTGTTGGTGCTTTTCTTGGGTTGAACCTGTTCCTTCTGTCACACCTCCTTTTTCCGCCCCCGCGAGGGTACAAGGAGTTTTTTCCAATTAAAGGACAGTCGAAACGGGATTTGTTTATTTATTTCAGAGTCGCCACTTGGGAGATTTAGGGTGTCCCAAGTCACCAGTTTAATCCCGAATCGAGGAAAAGAATGACTCCATATTACAGTCCGCGAACCAGAAATCCGGATAAGGAATTCTGTTAACCCGGGAGAAGGTGTTAGGCATTCCCGAGTTCCGTGGTTCTAACACGGTCGCTCAATTGTCATATTTGGCTTATTTATCTGATTTTAATACAATTATGAACCGATGTGCCAATTTTAACTCTTTACCACTTTATTATTATTATTATTTTTTTAAAAAAAATTGTGAACATCGTTTAAAACATGTCTTTGGATTACGTCACATGAAATGCACCCGCAATCCGGAACACATTTTTATTCAATGTTTTAGGATTTATTGGGTCGCATGAAATGCGCATCCGAGTTTAAGAAGGTAAAATTAATTAAATCGCGCCTAAAGAGTCTAGCGTATCATTATTTTGGGTAGGGCCGTGAAATTTGCTAAAACGACTCCTCCCTAATTCTAAGCGATTAAATGTACATTTATTGAGGGCCCCGCAATCTATACATTTCATTAAGCGAGGCTCATCTCATTTATTTGGACAAATCTTAAAACGACTACATTTTTCTATAAAAACGAGTCTCTAAAATAAAGAAAGAAAATCCTAATTTATTACTAGCTTTTATTATTTTAAGAAGACATGACATGCTAATTGCTTGATTAATACAAATATTGATGAAAAAGGAATTTCACTCTTAATTTCGAAATTATAAATAAAATAAAAATTCAACAACTAATATTCAAAATAAACAAATATAGCTAGATTAAAACTAAGCATTGTTATTTTTTTAAAAAACAATTATTGAGATTAATTATTCACAATCATTTGAAACTAGATTTAACCATAATTACTAAAGCTTATTAGAAAGTTTATTAGACTTAAACGTTCTCTTAATCTTGCTTAAGCTCAAGTCATGCCTTAATGCCTAATTTACGATGTTTAATTTAAATTCGTGTCTTAGCTAAATTTAGCTACTTGTTCATGATCAACCTATAATCTTGAAGCCTTCATAACTAGTGAATTAACCTATTTTGCCGAACTGATTTATTACAGACTAACTTATGATATTATTTTCTTATTCCAGTTATTATTTAGTAATTCATGAAATAGCTTAAATACAATCAACAAAAGGAACAAAGAAATAAAAACGAAATTAAAACTTCAAATTTTCATTCTTCATATGTATTCACGCTTCATATTTCGGATTACAATAAACAGCTTTTCAGTTGTGTACCTGATATTGGAAGCAAAAGAAAATGAATATGAGAATCAGCAACAGCAGTAAAATCAGTACAACACAGCAACAATAGCCCAGCAACAGTAACAACCCAGTAACAGACCGGTGGAGTAGTAATCCAAAAAAAACAAAAGCTTCCAGCTTTTATGAAACAACAATTAATTCTGATTTCAAACAACAAAAGAAAACAGAATATTTTTTTTTAGTTTTTTTTTTATATTTGAAAGCTTAAATATTTTTCGGAATTTTCTATCTCTTAAATGTTCAGCCCTTTTCTCTCTCTTATTTTCAGATTTGTTTCTCTCTCCCGTTTTTTTTCTGTCTGTGTATTTCTCCTCCCTCCTGTGTTTCTGATTTCAAGACTTCTTATAACCCCTCTCATAAAATCTTTCCATTAATTAAAATCAACCCATTTTCTCTACCAAACCCATTATCTTCCCACTCATCCCCATTATATTAAATAAACATATCACACCACCCTATTTCATTTTGTCCCCCATGCTTTATTTAAAATAATACAAGATTCCCCTTTAAATTAAATCTTGTCCCCCTTTATATTAAATAATCATATCACAACCCACCCCATTTCATTTTGTCCCCCATGCTTCAAATAAACAATTACAAAATGTACAATTCCTAAACTACCCCTTCCGACCTTACTGAAATTACCAAACTACCCCTGAACGTATTACAAATTTACCAAACTACCCATCAGCTATAACACATCAATTAATCAAACTTAACCAAAATATAGACAATATGATCAATTTCTAACAATGTTCAAACAACAATATGAACACGGATGAACATCATAACAACAAGATCACATGAACATGATTTTAACAACATTTCAACAATAAATCACATGAACACAAATTGAACAACCAAGAACAACTAAAATTTGATTGAACAATATTTTTAGCAACAACAAATCCATTTTTCGGATTTAAACAACAATAACAATCAAACAAGTATATTTAGATTTCTAAATTCAATCATATTGAACTTAAAATCCACTCTAACAATATTACAACAAACAATTCTTATATTACACTTTAAACAAGATTATGAGACCAATTCAAGAAATAATCACAAATGGTAAACAAGAAATCAAACTATACACATTTCGGATTCAAAATCAAACAAACATAATATGAACATGAATTAAATCTAAAAATAAAAATGACGGATTCAAATGACTAAAACCAACATACTTCCCTTATTGCAACTAAATTCTTTAAACAAATAACAAGATCGACGAAGAAACAATTATGAACTTAAACTTGAACTTAACAATATTAACAATTTCTAACAATACATAAACACATGAAACAAATTGAAGAAATATTTAATTAACTTTCAATTTGTATCTAACAAACATCAAACTAACAAATATTCACTTAAACAATAATACAAACATGAAATGAATATGAAAACAATTAATTAAACTTCTATTTTGAAATCTGAAAATTAATTTTAACAAACAACACATGAACATGAACTAAAATTAATTCAAACGATAAACAAAACAAACATTTGCCGATTTTAGATTCAAAAATATCAAAACAAAATACGGACAAAAATAAAACTCAAAATATACTAACCGGATCGAAACGACGAACAACGACCAAACAAACAACGAACTTGACGAGCCTCGACCAAAGCTCGAACCAACGATGACGAACACGAGCAGACGACCAAAGAAGATGGTCGTTTGGCATCGTTTAAAAACGAACCCAGTGGCAGCAGCAGCTCGGAGGAACTGGGAGATGGAGAAGGTCGACGCACTGGCATCCATGGCTGCCTGTGTCGATGAGGCAGCAGCTAGGGTGCGTTCGGCAGAAGCAGTACTCGTCGAGCCATGGACGTCGAGGGTCATCCATGGACGTCGAGCTCGACTTTGAGCTTGACGTTGAATGACGACGATGATTCCATGGCCAGCAGCTGAAACTCCCAAAAAATGTGAGCAACAACAGTCCGTTGAGTAAGAAGACGGAGTGAAATAGCAGCAGCTCGGAGCAAACGACGCAGTGGGGCAGCAGCTCGCGAAATAAGCCGTGGTTGTTCGAGCTGTTCGCAGTTGAAGACGAAGCAGTAATGGAGGTCGTTCGGATGGGGAAGATGAAGCAGAAGCAATAAGAAGCAGAAGGATCGCAGCTGCTCGTCGAGGAAGGAGATGAAACAAGCAGCGATTGGGTTTTCCTTCCATTTTGGCCGAGGGTTTTCCGGCGACGCAGCGGCGAAGTAGATGGGGAGGTCGACGTGGATGGTGGTCGTTTGGAGACGAAGCAGCAACAAAAGGGTCAGCCATGGATGGGGTCTTTGAGCTTTTGGAGAAGAAAGAGCAAAATGGGTGTTGGGCGGATGCTTTCTTAGTTTTAGGGTTTTTGGCTTTGTTTTATTTTTTATTTTTTTTGTTTTGTGTTGTAAAATGTAAGACAAAGGGGTTTGGGTCTTTTGGGTTATGGACTGGGTCGACCCAGTTCGAAATGGACCGGGTCATGGGGAAGATTGGACAATTGTTTGGGCTTGGGGTTGAAATTTGAAGAAGAGGCTCAATTCCGACTTTCTTTATATTTTCGCTTTCTTTTCTTCTTTTATTTCTCTAAAACTAAATTATAAAAATACTTAAACTATTATTAAGAATTAAATTAAGTTATAAAAGTGCAAATTAACTCCCAATAACAATTAACGCACAATTAAGTATTAATTAAGCATAAAATTGTATATTTGGACATTAAATGCTAAAAATGCAAACGATGCTTATTTTTGTAATTTTTTAATTTTTGTAAAACAAATTTAATTACTAACAACTATAGAATTAAATCCTACATGCAAAATGCGACATATTTTTGTATTTTTTATTAATTTATCAAATAAACACGCACAGACAAATACAAATAATTATTCAAAATATCACAAAATATCACAAAATTGCACACCAAAGAAAAATCATTTTATTTTTGGATTTTTTGGGAGTAATTCTCATATAGGGCAAAAATCACGTGCTTACACCTTCTTCCTGTTCCTTCATTCGGCTCTTTCCTTCTTCCATTCAATTTTCCACAAATGACAATTCTTGATATGGTGATCATTCTTTCTACACTTGTATCAACCATCATTAGTTTGCTTCTTAGGAGCTTTTGACTTGCTGTAGCTTCCACTTCTTGAAGAACCCGTTCTTCTCCTCAGGTACTTCTTGAAGCCTTTTGTAATCATAGCCATTTCATCATCTTCTATATTAGAATCTTCAGTGATTTTGAGGGCCAAGCTCCTTTCCTTCTTAGGTGCATCCATCTTCATGGTTTGTCTCCTAAGTTCATAGGCAATGAGATTTCTAATTAATTCATCCAGTGGAAGAGTGGCAATATTCTTTGATTCCTGATGGCAGTGATCTTGCTCTCCCAAGTGATAGGCAAAACCCTAGTTAGTATCTTCTCGACTCTTTCTTCTTCAGGAATAATCCTTCAAGAGATTTTAGCTCATTTGTCAGTGTGGTAAACCTTGTGTACATTTCTTGAATGGTTTCTACTTCCTTCATAGCAAAGTTCCCATACTGAGAATACAATAGTGTTCCTCTAGATCTCTTCACTTGAGTAGTTCCTTCATGAGCCACTTGCAGTGTATCCCAAATTTGCTTAGCAGTGGCACAATCTTGGATTCTGCTATATTCATCTAGACCAAGTCCACAAACAAGCCATTTCTTGGCTTTAGCATTCTTCTCCCACTTCTTCAAGTCGTCATCAGTGCAATCCGCTCTTGCCTTTGGCACATCTACTCCTTCAGCATTTTTCTTCAAGGTAGCCAGTGGACCATCAGTGACAATGTCCCATAGCTCATAGTCCTCTCTTTGAATGTGATATCTCATTATGTTTTTCCACCAATAGTAGTACTGGATATTAAAGAGTTGTGGCCTTGCAGTGGATTTCCATTCCAAATTTTCAGGTGATGCACTCATCTTGATCTTCTCCTAAGGTGTTAGCCTCTTCAAGGATAACCTGCTCTAATATCAATTGATATTTTATACTTCAATATCACACAAGAGGGGGGGTGATTTATGTGGTGTCCAATTTTTTGCGTGCACAGATTATAGAAGGACCTGATTTTTTTATGTGTTCCTTATACTACTGTTGCGGAATAATAAATGCAGAAAGTAAAGAACACAAGTATTTTTATATGGAAAACACTCGGCTCAAATGGTGAAAAAACCACGACCTACTACCCAGTAGGACTTTTCCTAAAACTTCACTAAATCACTGAGCCAAAACAACATTTATAAAACTATTTGTAAACCTAAGGATTACCTTTAACCCTTTGTAGCAACCAACCTCTAGCTGTTGCAACAACTTCAAGTTAACTCTAACTTGAATACAACACTCAGAGTACCTAGTACAATTGCTTCTGGATAAAGCTGAAAGGTACAACTTAATAGTCCTACTACAATGAAACTAGAATAAAAGACAGACACTTGGAACTGGTTCTTCTATCTAGTTCATGTAGTTTTAGGTTTGCACACTTGAATCACACACGAATTTCTTGCAAAATGTGTTGCTATTTTGCTCTCAACTCACGTTTAAGTTCAGTGTTTGTGCATACATGTAAAATAAGAACATCCTAAAATATATAGAGTTAGTATAATAGGAAATAACTAGGGTTCCAATGCTATACTCTTCATTGGTGGAAGAGTTCTAGTTATCTTCAACTTCTAACTCTTCCCTTATTTAGGATAGAGTTCTCTTCGAGTAAGGAGTCCTTCTCCTTATCACTTATACAACCTTTACGTTCAGGAGATATCAGATATAACCACTTAAGCTTATATCCTTCACTTGCATGCCTTGTGCTCGAAACTGCCCGTGACTGCGTACATTGTGTATGGACCTGGTTCATGTTTGAGTTCCTTTGTCAATCATCAAAACAAACTTCACTTGGGCCACCAGCTTACAATCATAAATTACTTGTACGATCACGTATACTTGCGTCTGCATTTGGGAGCAACAAGTCTTTGGCGCATTGCTGGGGACATAGAAATTAACTATTTTACTAGATTAGACTTTTACTTTTTTCTATTCAAGTTTTTAATTTTATTTTAGTGTAGTTAGTATCATATTTTTTTACATGGCATCTTGGAGTGAGAATTGGTTGAATATTGGTTATTCTTATTTTGGTGATCCCTGTCCATATTGTGGAGGACCACACTTGTGGCAAAATTGTGAATCTCAATCTTATGAGTGGAATTTTTGTAATGTGTGTGGTTGTCAAGGTGGCCATTGGGATGATTGTCCTAATTCTTATTATCCTTCTCAGAGCTCTTATTATGATGTTTCTAATAATGTTTATGAGTTTGATAGGAGTAATGAAGTGGAGGATGAGGAATGTGTTGCCCGTATTATGGACATGATGAGGCAAGTAGCCGAGCAACAAGATGAAAATCAAAAAAGACTACCTTAGCAATAAAAGGACTACAAGCTAGAATGGAAGAATTAATGGCCAATTTTCAAGAAGAACCTCAACTAGACTAAGAGAGCGAGTTCCCACAAGAAGATAACTTTGAAGAAGCAGATATCGTGAGTCAATCTTGGCTAGAGCAACAAGCTCAAATGGATCAATTGAAAAAAAAAAGGTTGAGGCATTTGATGCTCTACAACTAATTTTTGTGGATACTGGCTAGCTTGTGCAGCGGAAAGAGGAATTCCAACTATTTGATCATAATAGTATTAATGATGCCAAGGTTAAGGAAGTGTGCAAAAGTGAGGATGTTAAAAGTGAAGCAACTTTAGAGTTGGGGTCTTGGATCTCATTCTAACTATTTTTCAATATTGTGTTTGGTTGGTAATACGAAAATTGATCCATTCGAGCATATGGAGGAGTCAATGAATGAGGAACAAAGTGCATATATTCTGAAATTTGCTATGCCAAGGAGACAAAACGACATCCCTACTTAAAGGCCAAGAAGTGCAAGATGTGATATCTATTACTTGATTCCTTTATTTTTACACAACCGACCTAGGAACGTGAAAGAAAAATTGATGCAGAATTGGGGACGCAATTCATATCCTCAAGGTGGAGGAAAAAGTGGTGAAAGTGATGACGTTGTGCCGCGATGTTAAATCAAGCGTTTATTGGGAGGCAACCCAATTTTTTTTTGTTTAATTTTTTTATTATTGTGTTATCTTTGTAGTGTTGTTTTTGTGTTTTGTAGGAGTAGGAGCAAGGAGTCAAAGCTAACAGGAAGTATGTAAAAGGAAGCAGGTGGTTAGAACTAAGTGTGGGGTGCCCGCACAAGGGATCATACCTGGAAGAAGTCTGAGTATCCCATGAGCTGCTAATGTTTCGGCCTTTGGCCTACCAGGGAGTCTCTTTTACCCTCTTGTTATTTATTATGTGCATTGAGGAAATTGCATAATTTTAAGTGTGAGTGAGGAGATTATCTGGGTGATTTTCTGTGATATCCTAGCTTAATTATAGTATTCTTTCTTAAAGTAGTGATTTTTGTTTCTTTCTTAGTGTAGTGATTTTTGTAATTAAAAAACTAAAAAAGATCAAAAATTGAGAAAAAAAATAAAATCAGAAAAAGCTCAGACTTTTCCCGACAATGGATCTTCTAGATAATTTTCTTGAGGGATTAAAGTCCGATTAAAAAAATACCAAAAAGATTTTTTTAGGATAGTTAGGTATTCTTTGGACGCCGGTTCTTTTCAAGGATGTAGCTCGAATAAGGTACTTTGTTTTTTTAGGAGTAGGATAGGAAGAAGCTGAGTTTCTCTAAGGTCCTATTGACGTGTTTGGTGCTGACACATTAGGCTATGACATGCGCTCTGTCTTCCCGTACATTTGATTTGAATTTTGATGCCTGAGTAAAATAAATAGCCTACTATGTGACGCCTTTTCTCGGTTGTTTGACTTGTATGCTACATAGTGCAAGATTGCTTAAAATTTCTCAATTATATGTGCTTGCTTGACTTTAGAGTTGAATGTCTTGCTTAAGTCATGCGCAATATGTTTGTGAGAATTTGTGATCTTATGTGCTATCTTGTGTAGTTTAGAGCTTGTCCCGTGTGTTAATTGAAGCGAAATCATTAAGTTGTGCTAGTCTAGGAGATGACTTAGGCGTTTCTTGCTTGATTATAGATGTGCTTGTCACTTAAAAATAAAATTTTCGTTGCTATCCCCTTTGATCCTATAGACCTTTTCTTTGGCACCCACATTACAAGTCGTACCCCTACTTTATTCTTAATTTGATATTGTTAGAACCTTGACCTCATAAGGTACTTAGTCGCTAAAATAAGTAAGGTGAGAGATTGGGGAGTAGCTTTCGAGTGGAACCATGGAAGGGTCTTTAAGGTACACTAACGTTGTGGGGGAAAAGGTCACTAACAAAGAACCTTAATGTATGGAGATTGTGGAGAAAAGAAAAAAACAAGAGAAAAAGAAAAAAAAAATTGCAAGAAGGAAAAAATAGTAGTTCAAATAATGTAGAGAAACACACCCCTCCTAATCTTACTAATTCGTGCTAGTGGAAGTATTGAAGTGCTTAATTGAAAAAAAAGGCTATGTTGTATATTCTTTGGGGCATGTGAATTGGTTGAGAAGAATATGTTCTCGAATTATGAGTGTAGTATATTAAAGTGCTTAGGAGGGTTAATCACTATTCTTAAATGTATCCCACCCGTTCCTTAGCCTACACTACAACCTTAAAGTCCTAATTGATCCTAGATTTGGCTAGCTTAGATTAGTAGAGATGTACACTACTAGCAAGACTATAGTACGACCACGAAATGCACATGAAATTCTTTATGAGAGTGAGCGAATTTTGTTCAATTGCATGATATCCTTAAATTATGTTCAAAGGCATACTTGAATCGGCGAACTACTCTATATTCACTTTTTTGTTTGTTGGTGAGGGAACATGATATCATGAAGGATTGGTAATGTTGTAAACTTCTCTTGTGCGCGAGTTGAGGGTGCTTAGTGGTAACGAGTCAGCTCTTGAGGTAGGATGGTTACGGATAAGTTGTTTGAATTATAGGTGTTTATCGGGCGGGCTGGGACGGCTGGACACAAAAATGGTCAACCCATTAGGGTTACGGGCGGGTTGTTAGCGGGCTGGTGGCGGGCTGAGATTTTTCGGGTTCTATAGGGCCCGTACGGGTTCGAGCCTAGCGGGTTCGGGCTTTCGTTTTTTTAATTACTTTTAACTATCTTATATTTTTTTTTTCAATGTTATTGATAGTTAAGTACTTAAGTGTTTTCAAACTTTTAAGGGTTAAAATTAAAGATTAGAATTGAACTTTTAAGGGTTAGAATTAAAAGAACAAACTAAAAGTCTAAAGCATAAAACATATTAACATAAATGCATAAGTCTATATAAAAAATATTGAATAAGAGTATAAGACATTATGCAATATAAAAAATTCACAATATTTAAGTAACTTTGATATTTTTATTGAATAATATATAGTACTTCTAATTAATTTGCAAGTTTTTTTTTGATTTTTTAAATATTTGAACTTGCAAATTAAAAGTTTACAACAATTGTTAAAAAAAAGAAGAAGTAATAGTAAATCAAATATTTTGCATCATCTTTGTAAGCTCTTCCATGTCAATGTGAGGTGCTTGGTTTTCGGTATTATAATCGGTACCATAAACCATTATATCTCCAATTTCTTGGTCTTCCTCTTCATCTACCTCGTCGCGCCCTGATTTCGCCGTTCTGATCTAATCCAATCTCTGAAGCACACTAGAACTTCTAAAGCGTTGCTGCCCAATGAATGATGAGTATCTCCTAGTTGCTGTCTTGCTTGGCTAATTGCGCTCTCTGATGCGACTGTTGAAATAGACACATTTAGAACGTCTCGAGCCATGGCCGAAAGAACAGGAAACTAATTTGTGTTGCTCCTCCACCAACTCAGAGGTAAAAAATCCTTTGTGAGGGGATCCGGTGACTTTTGCAAGTAGAATTGGAGTTCATCAATATTCCGGCTACTGGTTTGTTGATGCTCTCCTAGTGTAGACTAAATCAAATAATCTTGAACATTATCATCATCTTCCAAATTTGTTCCAGATGTTGAAGTATTACTTGAAGGAATATTTGCATCTACAACCGAAGAAGTATCAACAATGTTAGCATAATAATTATACAAAATTTGTAAATGTTTGTGCATATCAGAAATACAAGTCTCAGTATCAGGAGTTTCAGTTGGTCCAATATCCATATAAGTATATAAAACACTGATTAATTGGCGACACTTTATCATTTTGATAGTAGGGTTTAAAATATCACCAATTAGGTAAATAGGGGGAATTGGGAAGAAATATTTTTTAAACTTATCTAGCATGGTTTCAACAACATTAGTATATCCCTCTTTCGCCTTCAACTTATGTAGTAAAAGAGAAATTTCAGCAATGTGAACTAAACCATTTACAACAGTAGGATAATAAGCTCCAGAAAACTCAAGTGTAGCCACATAAAATTTTTGTAAAAATTGTACAACATCATGAATGACATCCCAATTTTTAGATGTTAACAGACGGTTAGGATCGGTACAATGAGAATTAGCAACTTCAGTTATAGGCATTCTATATTTATAACATCTTAGGAACAAATAAGTATAATTCCACCTAGTAACTATTTCTTCAAGCATGAGTCTTGGTTTTAGTCCATAGTGTACACATTTTTCCTTAAATGTATTTAATCTAGCACTTCTATAATTTCTTGAATTACACCAACAACTCTTCTAACTAAAGTGATGTCATTGTGAAATAAGTCAAGACCACTCTTCACAATCAAGTTATAAATATGACATGCACATCTAATATGAAATATTTCAGGAAGTGGTGGGCGTAGATGCAATTTTAGTAATGTAATAGCAGAAGTGTTGTTAGAAGCATTATCAAATGACATACACAAAACTTTTTCAGAAATATTATAAAATAAAGCAACTTCATGGATAGTAGCACTTATAAATGCACCAGTATGACTTTGATCTTCATCATATTTAAAAACAATAATACGTTTTTGCATACAAAAATTATCATCTATCTAATGGCATGTAACAGTTAAATAATCATTTCCATTTACAGCACGACCAATATCAGAAGTAAGAGAAACTTTACAAGAAAGACTAGCGAACAAATAACGTATATATGTCTGATATTGTCCATAAAACCTAAAGATATCAGATCTACAAGTACTTCTAGGAATACCTTTAAACATAGGGTTATAAATTCTTTGAATATAAGTAACAAGATATGGTGAAGAAGCAAAACTAAAAGGTAAACAACCTAAAACAATCATTTTAGCTAATTCTTCTCGATCTTTTTTAATATCGAATTTACCCATTAACCCCCCAGTGACCGGGTTAAGTTTTGGTTGCCCAGCTTCATCGCCTACTCCCCAATCAATAGGATGAATTTCTTCCATGTGCCTACGAAGTTGACCCGTTCCCCCATTCTTACCGGGCTCGTGTTTATAAACTTCATTATATATTTTACATTTTACATAATCTTTCTCATTTTCTAGTCTATCAAAAAAATTCCAACACTTACTTCTTAATCTTCTATTCTTGTTAATAGGCAAAGGAGACTTACTTACACTTCCACCTCTAATATTTTGACTAGCATTACCGGGTGTAGGTGGTGGTGTTTCAAGATTATCGGGTGATTGAATATCATCTAAAATATCATCTAAATCATCATCAATACCAAAATTTTCTTGAAGTAGCTCATAATCTACATTTACGTTTTCGGGTGAACTTTCAGAAACATGTGTTGCACTACTAGAAGAACCACCTCTTACTCTTTTGGAATTTTTCTTACTATCACCTTTACTAGTGCAAGCTTTTTTGGCCGCTCTAAGTAAATCCATTATCTATTTAAAACAAAAAATTCAAATAATAATTCTAAATAATAAAGAGAAAGGGATAGAACGAGTGTACCGGGATTCCGAATGCCACACTAAATTTGATATAGAAACGAGAAAGTAGAAACTCAAACTTCAAATCTTCAATTGATATTTGATAACTTGATAATTAATGTCACACTTCACTTGAATAATTGAATTAGAAATTTATGATAATAATACTTTTGTAATGAAAGTATGAAACTTGTAAGTTGAAACTTGAAAGCTTGAAATAATGAGCAATTGAGAATATTATCAAGAGAGAATTGAGAGATAATTAGAGAGAATTGAGAGATAATTGTGAGGAATAATGAAAAAGAAAGGGAGTATTTATAGTTTTTTAAAAGGATTCAATTGCAATTTACAAATTATAAAGGGGGGGGGGGGCTAAAATATAAATAAAATACCAAATTTTGGCTGTTTTTGACAGATTTGGCCGTTGGTCAACGGTCATTTTTGAAATTTGACCGTTGGCAACGGTCAGATTTAATTTAAAATAAATAAATAAAATTAGGCGGTTTTGCGGGCTGTCGCGGGCTGAGGCCCGTTAAGAACCCGTTAAGGGCTTAACGGATTGTGGCGGGTTCGGGTACCCGTTTGGCGAAAACTTAACGTTACTAGCCCACCCCCGTCCAACCCGTCTCAACCCGCACACATATGCACAATAACGGGCTGGACCGGGCTGACCCAGGTTGAACCGGGTTGTTAGCGGGTCAGCCCGGCCTGATTAACACCTTTAGTTTGAATTGATTGAATTGAAATGTTTATACTTGGGAATGTTTAAAATGAGAAAAATGTGAAATTTGTATGTTAGTGCTTGATTTCCAGTATCGATCATAGTCAAGGGTAGAGTGTAAGTTTAAAAATTGAAGTGCTCCTCTCTATTTGAGATGTGTACATTGTTGGGGTGTAGTTGATAGTCTCATTACTCGAGGACAAGTAAGGGTCTAAGTGTGGGGTGTTGATATTTAGCTTAAAGTATATATATTTATATGTATATTGCCTCATATTTTACTCGTGTTTCGCAGATTTCGAATGTGAAGTGTATTGATTTATGCTAATTCGTGGTATTTTTATGTGTAGGAATCATCCGGAGGCGATGTTGGGCGAACGGTGCGAGATTAGAGTAAAAAAGGAGAAAAAATGGAAAATGACCATTTGTAGCTAGCGTGGGGCGCTACCTGTGGCCCAGTTTCCAGAACCTCAAAATTCTCAGCGCCAGGGCTAGCGCCCCATGCTATCCTGGATGCTAGTGACGGGAAGTTTCTTCTGCGACAAGGTTATTTTGGCCCAAGACCCCCCAACGTGTATAAAAAACCAATTCTAAACCTAATTTGGAGGATATCTAACATATTTTGGGAGGAGAACACACCACTTTGGAAGGGGGAACACACATCACGTTTGGAGGAGGCTTCTAACTAGTTTTTCTTCTCTTCTCTTCTTTTAATTTCATAATTTATTAGTTCTAGAGTTGTGGGTGCTACATGAACAGTGTAGTTTGAAACTTGGATTGTTCTTATTATTTCATCATATTGGTTTATTTAGTCAATCTTGCACTTAATTGTTTGATTGCTTGATCACCAATTGAATACTATCTACAAATCTAAGATTGAACTCGAGAGAGGGAATTCTAGATTGCATATAAGATTGAGTAGAGCAAAATCTTGAACTCGAGCATCGGGAACAGATTTGCTGTTAGGATAGGGATACACCTAATCGCCTTGCTTGGTTATTATACAGGAATTATTAATGTGTTCTTGTTAATCCCCATTCCATGGGAATATATGCGGTAGGTTAGCTTGAATAGGCGAGTAGTACTTCGGGAGAAGACTACGAGTAATATTAACCCTGTCAATCAATAAGCTAGATAAATTAATTAGACAATTTAGGTAGATAACTCAACGGGATTATTAGCTAACCTATAGCTCTGAAATATTCTCTCCATTGAATTCATCTCTAAGATTGCCCGCTTGTTTTATTTATCGCTTAGTTTGCTACTCTAGATTAGTTTTAATTAAATATTCATACTTTAGAAAATGTCTTGAATATATTAATTGTTTTAGTTTAATTCAGTAAATAGTTAATCACAAGTATCTGTGGGTATGATATATGGACTTACAATTCTATATTACTTGTACGATCATGTATACTTGCGTGTGTGTTTGGAAGCAACAAAACATATATCACAAATTTTATTTTTCAGCTACACTATTGTTTATATGCTGAATACAACAATTTCTTTTGAGTTCTTTCTACATGCTTGATTCCTGGCAAGGACAGTAGACACGAAGTGTACTTTTGGTATTGTTACAAGGACAAAAGAATGAAGTAAGCCTCACTTGCTCAAACTTCAGAAGACTATATCTTGATGTTATTGCCTGAGACTTTTGGAAAGACTAAGAAAAAATTTTAGCCAAAGAATGAGATGAAAAACTGATTTACTCCAAAATATGCAGAATTTTTTTGAGATGCTGGACCACCTTCATATCATATGTACTTCACCAACCATTCCAAGCTCTGTCATGTATGAACAATATGCCATCAGAAAGCTTCTTTGATAAACTAAAAAGAGTAACTTCATTAAACCAGTATCATAGCTTAGATTATGCAAAATATGAAAAGGAGTGACTTTAGAGTTGTATTAGTTGTCTGGCTCAAGTTTCTGCACAGATAGAGAAAAATGAGCTTAATATTGGTAGAATGCCATATAATACCTTTATGCAATCAGGTAAATCCTCGTCTTTTATTCTCGCATGAGTCTGCAGATGAAGAGATCAAGAAACATGTGAATTAGAGTTCAAATGCACTTCCATCATGACATTTGGGGAAAATGTGGCGCCTGCAAAGCACAATTATGGATAAACTCGTGCTTACAAATATACTTGGAGCTGATGTTGTTTTTGAAGTCGTATTTCCAAGTAGAAAACATAGTCACAGACACATTTTGGATTCATAATCATGTCTTACAGAAGTTACCTCTGTGACCAAATGGCAAGAGGCATAAAGGTTTGCAGCTGATGAAGCAAGAATCACAAGTGCAGAAGCTACAGTTGATGGTCTGTAACACAAGTGTTCATGACCCTGCAAAGCTAGTACTGCCAGGTACTTGGCAGTCCTCTCCACGTCTTCAGTAGCTCGAGCGGCCTTAAGATAAAACCTATATTGGCCGGGACAAAAGCCGTATAAAATAAATTGCTTTTTACTTAGATTTAGTAGGGGTAAGGCAAAATCATCAAGTATCATATTTTGAGCAATAAGAATTTGTATAGCATGGTTGATCATTGTACCATAAGAAGTTGTATATCGTTGGAAGCAGACACTGGAAGTTTAGGACCTCCTGCAGCAACCACTCCATAGCCACCACTTCACTACAGCTATATGCGGTGCCTGCAACAACAAATGTCTTCTGGCGGATGCTGAAATGGAAGTTGTGAACTTGTCAACTGGAGTAACTATTTTGCAAATGAGACCTAAGCAGATAAACATCTTTTAACGATGATATGGAACGTTAAAGACCAAGACTTTTAACTTGTTCATCAATTTGAGTTTTCCCTTTAAAAACTTTAGCAATCTATCCCAGTGACTTAAACATCAGAGAAAATAAATGCAAGGTAATTTGCAATGCTGAGCTTCCACAGATTTTATAATTGATTTCAAACTCTGCTAGTATGCACTTTCGTTAGCCATTTCATTCTTATGCTCTAGTGGCACTCAAGGGAACAAGCCTAGAAATAATGTCAGAGCAAGAAATGTTACCTATTGTAAGGCTGGTTTTCTTCAATCCTGACTGCCAGAGTAAAGCTGGCTACACCAGCAATTTGAAGGCATCTTCTGGTTTTGAAGTACCCTTTACTAAGAAATCGATCAAAGAGGTTGACACTTAAAAACATCGTCTCCTTCTGAAGTTTCTTCCTTGTAGCTTGCTGTAAAAGAAGTAATGTCCAACATTAGACGGCAAAGGGAACTGCAAACACTAATGGCATTAGTATGTATTTGCACATTTCCGCAGCATAGTCTGTTAAAACAAGATTTATTTCATTGTACTCCTTAGGCTCTTAATCAAGGTTAATAGCATCCATCAGATGGGAAAAAGGTATATTTTGTACTGCAATTCTCTGCAGAAAAAAAAAATGGGAGTCTTGGGATGTCAAAGAATGGTCTCGCACATTTCACCTTGTAAAGAACTGTAAAATTTCTTGTCATTTTTTAGTAACAGCGTAAAGAACTGTAAATTTTCTTATCATTCTTTAGTAACAGCAATAGTGGAATTGGAATCCTCCCAGCACCATGGGGTTTAAGGGCCATCAATTGGTAAACCCCTGAAATGCAAGTGAAATTTAAAAATCAAGTGCGGACAATTTTTTTGCTTTTCATTAGAAATTTACTGCGACGCCCATCCCCATCACTTCCCGCGTGAGTTACTCTATGAATGAAAAACAAAAACATAAGCAAAAAGTTGAGTTATGATACTCTATCTGTCTCTATTTACATATAGCATCCTTTTCATTTTCGAACTTACCGAAATGTTTGACAATATTATTCTATTCAACTTTCACAAATTTCATGATCAATTTAAAATTCATCTTATTATTTCAATATTGAATTTTAATGAAAATATCTTCCCGATCAAATTACTAATATTCAACCATTAATTTTCTTTTTTTTTTTTGGTAAATAAAAGTTTTTATTACCAATGGCAATCAGTACAAGAAAAAAAACTGCAAAGTGACCTCTCCAGTATGCAGCAACTACAAAGCTACCTCCAATCACTACTACAACGATTGTGCTGCCAGAGCCCTACTAGACAGGGTAAACATTTAGCTTTCTTCTACTATTATTAACATAATACTAATATAAAAGAAATAACCTATTAATCTCCTCATTCATTCAAGCACTTTCATGTAATATAAAAGGAAGGATTATACTTTATATGGACCTTACTTTTATATTTTTTAAAAATATAAATATAGAATTTAAGATATATACGACTTTTTATATTATCACTGGATTATCAACTAATGCTTGAAAATTTTACCAGTTAATTAAACTCGTAAATATATAACTGCACCATGAATGACATGCATCACGCAATATGGTCAGCAACATTATAGGCTCACGTGCAAACTGGATTCTATTGGCTTATTGCCAGTAAGTAGAAAATATGACTTCCAATCCACATGCACAATCAGCGTAAGTTTTCCACATACATAAAAAATTAACATATCACACAAATTTTATTTGATTTGCTAGCAACATCATTTTACAGTTAAATATAACTTGAATTTTGCATCAACTAGAAATTAAGAAACGTGGAATAGCACGTCTCATCACTAATTAACTTACCTCAAGGATCCAACGAACCATCTGCAACCGCTGCTGGACGATGAGATCGCCGTAGTCCGTCGTGGAGCAGTACTCCTCGGCGTAGTCATGTAGATACAATTGCCTCCTCTCTCTCTTCCTTATCATCCTATAGCTCTCTTCATCCTCTTCTTCTTCCAATCCCTGCTTCATACCAAAAAACGAGAAAGAAACAGAAGAATCATAATGTTGTTTAAGGCTAACACAACTAAAATAAGCGTGAATTTCAACAATAATGTAATAACTAAACTGCGGTGAATTTCATCAAATCCTAACAACAAATACATTTCAATTTGGATGAATTTAGAGCTGAGATATAAAAAAAATTGAAAAGCAAATTTTAGGTACAAAGGAAGTAGGATTTATAGAACCTACGATTAACTCAGTAGAAATGTGATCATCGTCTGGAGAGTTTATGGAAGTGGATTGCAAACCGACGGTTGATGATCTGCAGAACAGTTGATTGAATTGAAGAAACAACGCGAAAGTAGGTGAAGGACTAGCGTCGGCGTTCGATTTCTCCGAGAACTGGCTTCCAGAATCGTACCAATCGGATGAACTATAATCGGCGAACAGATCTATATCTGAACTCTCCGGGAAAATCTCCGACTGGAGTTCGGAGTAAGTTGATGAAGAATAATTGTCAAAAATATCACTGTTTGAGAGATGTTCAGAACATTCCAGATCAAAATCCGCTCCAACGAGCTTCTCATGTGATTGTCCTATAGCAGATTCTACCTCTGGACTGACTCGTGAAACTTCAGAATTCTTCACATCTTCCGTTGCTCTGTTTTCACTACATTTGATTGTTTGAACTGATAATTTTCCATATTTTGACTCAGAAGGCGATTGTAACACAGAATTGAACGAAACGACATCATCGTCTCTGATTTTCTCAGCATTTTTAGAGCTTTTACCGCAAAAATCACCAGAAGCTTCATTAGAATCCTCAGTTTCTTCAATATATTTTACATTTCGCTTCTGTTTTGAGAAGATATCGTGAGAGATATCTACTGGATTTTGATCAGTTTTCGTGATTTTACTGGAAAATGTCTGAAAACTAGATATCTCCGATGACTCAACACAAGAGCACTCCGATAATTCCACTTCAGCATCGGTGCTTCGTCGCTTCTTCACTGCCGTTTCCTTATTCACAGAACTTTTGCTCGATTCACCTAAGAGTTCGCTGGTCAAGTGCGACGAACCAGCAATACTAGATAAGGAACGTAGAATTATCGGAGTGATACGTGATCTCCGCCGGCGATGTAGCTTCGACCGGAGTTGCTTCGTCACCACTGGCGGGAGGATTTTCTCGGTCGGTTGCTGAACCGCCGGTTGAAGTGCTGCTTCCCAGGGTAACTTTCGCTTCATTACTTGTACTTTTGTTCCGAAAGTGGGAAAATCTCAAATCTTAACTGAGCGTTCTAGTTGTGTCTGTTTCTGTGAGAGAGTAGCTGAGAGAAAGCCGTTAATGGTGTTTGTTTGCTGCAGAGAAAAGGGAGTGTGAGGGGTTTATATACCCTGTGGTTGAGGGGGACCTACCTTGGTGTCACTTCAGTCATGCTTTTGCTATTTTCCTCACATTTTATTTATTTATTCTCGTAGTGTGGATTTCTACTTTTGTACCATAAATAAGTACAGTATACTAGTATAATTTTTTACTATGATTTATTGTACAAATCCTACATTTGCCTTGTCACTTCATTTCTTTCTTTGAAAAGGGAACTCTACGTACAACGAGTCCCAAACCTAAATGTCTAACATTTTGGATTGAAAACACGTTTCTACGGTATTAAAAAAAGTTACTTTTCTATATACAACACATTATTATACTGTGTTTTACTTTAACAGAATTTTAGCTGTTAAAGTAAAGCGCAGTATAATACCGCGTTTTACATATAGTGCGGTATTATACTGTGTTTTACTTCTTTTTTGGGCCCACCAATAAGTGTTCTGCGGTTAACTGATATAACAATAATTCAAATATATAAAGCGCGGTATTATACTGCATTTTACATAAAAAAATTCTACACCCCGAGCTAGGACTTACCTTATTTAAAGGCGTTAGGATTTTATGAAAATCCATTCAAAACTTACTTTCAAACTTCCGTTCATACTTTTCTTCTTGTTATCAAGCATTTTTTTATAATGTCTGAAGAGACAAAAATAAGGGTTTCATTATATTGGGGGGAGGGGGTGAGGTTGTAATAGAGAATAACTCTGTGAGGTAGAGTTCACCTCTATAGTGTCATGTTAAATTGCCGCTTACAATGGAGTACGATAAATTGTATCATTGTTACGTAAAAAATGAGTGCAAGGAAACGTTCGGTGAACCTTAAAGTAACCGGTAGATTTCCGTATTCTGTGACTCCGCATGAGTTTGCTTATTATTCTGAGTTTAACATCGAAGATGGGGAAACTCTTAGAGATTTTTGCGGATTCCGGATGAATACAGAGAATTTATTGTAATAAAATTATTGAAAATCTACGTCAAGGTTGAAGACGTTTCCAATAATGAGGTTGTGCATAGTAGGAATAAACCCCAGTCATCGGGTGGTTATTCTGGAGCAGTTTTTGCCGGACAGATTCCTGATGAAAGAGTTTGCCTTGATTTAAACGTATCACCACCGGCGAATGAGTAAGGAGGAAATAGTTTTTCGACTTTATATAATCCACAAGACGACTGGTAAACTTCAATTTTTTTACGCTTTAGCTATGTCTATTTTATGTTTGAATTGGACTTGTATTAACACTTATATTTTTCATAGGGGGTACCGTTCGGATATGAATTTTACAAATTATGACCCCACTCTTAGTTGGAATATGCGTAGTTCTGGCGTGTTGGACCACGGTGGTCCATCCGGGAGTCATCACCAACAAAAAGATGTCCATCACGGAACGTCAACACAGTACGACTTGTAAGTGAAGTTATATAGCTATATGTAAAGGATTTATCAATTTCAGTAGCTTATCATTTTGTTCTTTTTGTGCAGTGAAAATGAGCAACTTGATATTCCTGACCTCACACAGTTGCCCGTAGACGACGTATTGACTCGTGATTTGGTAGATGCGCAGAGTCAGGAAGATGATAGTGATTATGACAACAATGTCGATGAGTCTGGAGATGACACACCCTTCCCTGATGAGGGTGATGATGAGGAGGAAGTGAATGTCGAACCTGAGCTGACGAGGGAGCATGCTCCTCCAGCTCCCGTTAGACCAAGAGTGTACGAGTCCCAAGTGCTATTTCATGAACGGAATATTCCCTACCTTGATAATTTGCCAGGTATGCCAGATATGGATACTCTCACAAGGGATGCTGATGAATTTCGGTCAGCAATGTGGGATGAGTCTAGACTAGTGGTGCTGACAAAGTGCATGTATTTTCCCGATAAAGCTCGCCTAATCAGGGCTGTAAAAATCTACAGCGTAAGAGAGTGACGTGAGATGATAGTAAGGGATTCAGCTACAGAGATATACAAGGCTGTATGCTGTAGAGACTTTATGGGTTGTCACTGGATGTTGCGCGCCAGCAAGAAGAAATCAGGGTTGTGGAAAGTTGGTAAATATATTGTGACGACCCGACCAGTCGTCTCATGAGTTACCGCTCCATTTTTTCCATTTCTGTTTTTTTATGCATTGTTTATCTGTGTTATATGGTATCGGGTTGGTCGGATAGAATTCAGAATAATTTTGGTAAGGTTTGAGACACTTAGTCTCTTTGAGGAAGCTTAAGTTAGAAAAGTCAACTGGATGTTGACTTATGAGTTAGAGGGATCGAGTGTGAGTTTCGATGGTTCGAATAGCTTTTGGAGGTGATTTGGGACTTAGGAGCGTGATCGGAATGAGTTTTGGAGGTTCGGAGTAGATTTAGGCTTGAATTGGCGAAGTTGATATTTTGGCGATTTTCGATTGGTAGGTGAGATTTTGATATAGGGGTTGGAATGGAATTTTGAGAATTGCAATAGTTCCGTTGTATAATTTAGAATGTGTGTGCAAAATTTCAGGTCATTCGGACGTAGTTTGGTTAGGTTTTTGATCAAAAACGTAATTCAGAAGATTTTGGAAAGTTAAACTTGAATTCGATGTGTTTTGGTTGATTTGATGTTGTTTGAGGTATTTTGAAGATTTGAATAAGGTTTTAGGATATGTTGGTGCTTTTGGTTGAGGTTCCGAGGGCCTCGGGGTGATTTCGGATGGTTGACGGGGAGTTTGAGAAATTGTTGCAGCTGCAGATTTTTTTGCTGCTTCTGGTATTTCTGCACCTGCGGATTAGGGACCATAGGTGCGACGACACATAGGAGGAAGAGGAGTCGCAGAAGCGGAAGGAACTACAGAAGCAGTTAAGGGACCGCATCTGCGAAGGTGCAGGTGCAGTATAGTTCATCGCATATGCGAAACCTGGGGACTTAAGTGATTTTCGCAGAAGCGGTTCGAGGACGGCAAATGCGGTACCGTAGAAGCGGTAAATAGGGCTGCAGATGCGAAAATGTCTGGGCAGAAGGTATAAATTGTGTCCTTCGTAATTTTGAGCTATTTTCACCATTTCTAATTCGGCTTGGGAGCTTTTTGGACGATTTTGAAGAGGGATTTCAAGGGTACTTCATTAAGGTAAGGAATTTGGACCTAAGACTCGTCCCTATGCTACTAATTCATGGATTAGAGCTATGATTAATGGAATTTAAGGGTTAAAATTGGGGAAACTAGGGCTTGGAAACTTAGACCTTTGCTTGAGGATTTGAAGGATCATTTGAGGTCGGATTTTAGAACTTTTGATATGTATAAACTTGTGGGAGGATAAGGATTCCGTTGATGTAAAAATTATCGAATTTCGAGACATGGGCCCGAGGGTCAGATTTTGGTAATTTCGGGATTTGTGTCGTATTTTGATTATTTTCGCTTGGGCTTCATTCCCTTAGCATATTTTGACATCCTCGTTCTGATTTTGGATAGATTCGATGCAAGTGGAGGTCGATTCGAGGGGCAAAGGCGTCGCGAGCTAGAGATTTGATCGGTTCGAGGTGAGTAATAATTGTAAATGATATTCTAAGGGTTTGAAACCCAAGATTGCACATCGTAGTGCTATATTGAGGTGACGCACACATTTGATGACGAGCGTGGGGTCGTGCACTACTAGGGATTGTGATTTAGTCCGTCCCGAATGACTATTTTACCGCATATTTGACTGAAATCTATTTGTTATCATCATGATTTGGGTTGAATGCCATATTTGGGCCTTGTGCCAACTATTTGAACCTTTCGGGGATTTTTACTGGTATTTTCTCTCTATGTTGACTTTATACTTGAACTCAATCATGTTATATTTCACTGTTTTTCGTACTCAGCCATGTTTACTCTCTTTTAACACTTACATGATCTTTCAAATGATATTTTTGGGCTGAGAATCATGTTTTACTATTGCTCGAGTGGCTTGTGAGGATTTTGACTGAGTAAGGCCAATGGCCTATGTTGTGAGGAAACAATTGATACTGATTATGAGGTCGAGGGCCTGAGATATGTACGCCACGAGATGGCTTGATTCATATGAGGATGAGGGCCTAGTGATGAGGCCATGAGGTGGCTTGATAGTGTGCTTGGGCCATAAGGGGCCCCTCCAGGAGTTTATACACCCTCAGTGAGCGCGGGTACCCATTGTGATGTGAGATTGAACCCAAGGGGCTGGTATTGTTCTATGTGATTGCCCGAGGAGCTGGTATTGTTCTGAGATGTTGCCCGAGGGGCGGATTTGTTGATACTGTACCCGAGGGGCGAACCTTTATGTGTTTACTTTTCACAATTGACTGCTAATTACCTACTTAATTGTTGAAAAAGGCTTTTCATGAAGTTAAATTTGAGTTAAAGGATTTTTACCTATCTTTCACTAGTTTTACTATTTTTTAATGGTTTTACTACTTCATTATAGCATGCTTTGTGCCTTACGTGATTTCCTGCTTTCAATCTTTATTTAAGATTATTACTCACTGAGTTGGAGTACTCACTTTACTCCCTACACCCTGTGTGCAGATTCAGGCGTATCTGGTCCCGCTCCTGAGTGCTGATCATTTCTGGCTCAGGCGGATCCGAGGAGTCTCTAGGTAGCTATTGGCATTCGCAGCCCGGAGCTCTTCCCTATCTTAGTCCTTCATGTTCCTAGTTTTCTGCATTAAACTCTATAGTTATATTTGGAGTATTCCGTTTTGCTAGATGCTCATGACTAGTGACACCCCGGTATCAGGCTGTGTTGGGTTATTTTTCGTGAATTATGCTATTACCTGTTAACTTTGAATTATATTATCATGCTTTACATTTATTTCTTATGGTTTAACTGTTAATAATTAGATATGGGAAGTGTCGGCTGGCCTTGTCTTCACGAGAGGCGCCATCACGACCGGGTCCGGGTTTAGGGTCGTGACAAGTTGGTATCAGAGCCTAGGTTACATAGGTCTCACGAGCCATGAGCAGGTTCAGTAGAGTCTCGCATATCAGTACAGAGACGTCTATATTTATCCTCGAGGGGCTGCAGAACCTTTAGGAAAAACTTCATATTCTTGAAATTCTTGTCGTGCGAATTTGTTGATCTGAGTACTAAACTTCTGTTATTCTATTCTCTCACAGTTGGTGAGGACACACACTACCGGTCAGGATGGATGACCACCAGTACCACCAGTTGTGGCCACGATAGGGGCAGAGGTGTGGCTCGTACAACAGCTAGGCCAGCACCTGTAGATCCACCAACAGCCCCAGTTCAGGATCAGGTCCTAATTATGGGCGCTCCAGTAGCACCAGCTCAGGTACCATCGGTGTCCATTGTGATTCTCGGTCTTTAGGAGGCCTTGGCTCAGATCCTATCAGCTTGCACTGGCCTAGCTCAGGCGGTTTCAGCTACTACAGTCGCAGCTACTTCTTAGGCTGGGGGAGGCAATCAGAATCCCGCCGCTCGCACACCTGAGCAGGTCGTGCAGGGACTTCAAACGTCGGGGGCACATCCAGCCCAGCCAGTTGTAGCTGCTCAGAACTATGTAGTTCCTGCCATACCAGAGGACGAGTAGCATAGGTTGGAGAGGTTTGGTAGACTTCAACCTCCGACCTTCAGTGGTGCAGAGGACGAGGATGCCCAGGGCTTCTTGGATAAGTGTGTGTATGGCGAAATCAGAAGAATCCATCTCCCGCCATTAAGGCATACTCAGGATATCGAGATGGCACCTCGAGGCTGTGGGATCAGGATCAGGCTCTCTATCTTGAGGATCATCCGCGGTCCTGCAATGGCCCCGTGGTTCAGGGGTTCGTCCGCAACCCAGCAAAAATTACGAAGATGGGGGACTCCCAAGGCGAACAGTTAGAGTCAATAAGCTTTGGCACCATGCCATGCCTAGCCGTCCCATCCCCGTGTCTTTACATTTAATACATCATGTACCATGCCGTGTTCCCCTGCCTATATAAGGGGAATCCATACCACTTTGTAAAGGGTTGATGTTGCTCCACTTATCCATTAAAGCAATAATCTCTCTCTCTCTCTCTCTCTCTCTCTCTTTCTTCTTCTAGATCATTTGTTCTCATTGGCCCGAGGCCATTTAGCATTCATTGTTCTTTCATCTATTCTTCACTTTCTAGCTCAACATTGTCTATGAAGAGCCTTATTTAATCGTATTACTGCTCATTATCCCCTTCCCAGCTGTTCCCGATAGTTCGAACTCGACCCCGAGGCCCCCATTAACCTACTCTACATCCGGCCAGCAGGCCCCTTCGGTTTGGTTACTGCCTCGATTTAGTTCGTATTTTATCGATATACCGTGTATTCTTAACACAAACTACCTTAACAACTAGCTAGAGAATAGATCACGTATTTTTAGAATCATATTTACAAATTTAATTATTGTTACCATTTTTACGGTAAACAATGTCTGGCTCGGTAAGCAAAATCGAGAACGACTACCCCGAGAACCACGACAGAAGCGGTATGGCTGTTCTAGCGGTTGACGCGACACCACAGGAGCCTAATAACGCATCTTGGTCGATTCAAGCGGACGCGGGCTTGCGAGGCGTGCAACAAGTCGATGAAGCCTCATGCACCGATGATAGCGTACAACTCGCTGACCAATAGAAAGCTCAAAAAACCCCGGCCCAGGAAGAACAGGAAGTTAGTCTTCAAGTTATCATTGAGATGTTGCAGGCACATCAACTGGCCATCGCTCAGCTGCAAAATCTCCCGGAGACCCCCGACGCAATAACAATGAGGACACCTTCTTACGATGAGCCAGTACCCAAGAGGTCAAGTTACGACGAGTCGGTGACCGACCTCAGCACAGCGAAGATGCTGGGGAATCTCCTCAAAAAGATCAAATCAGGTTCATGGAAGCTCTTACAACAATCGACTCTCCGGGGAGCAGCCCCGAAACTTGCTTCTTAGAAACCCGGAATGCCAGAACTCCTTAGGTGCGACAGGACCTTGGATCCGTACGGGCACACCACCGCTCGTGCGTGCTAGTTTAGAGGCAACGACGCCTGAGACGATGGGTTCGATCCCGCCTTGGACCGATCGGATACACACACCAGGCACCAGTACCAAATCGGGGCCACGGACAACCCCCTAGGAACCCCCTCGGGTTTGGTATATCCAAGCGGATCCCTCGGCGAAGAAGCTAGTACAAAGCAGATGGAGGTATCATCCATGTGCAACGAATGGAGGGAGTGACCTAAGATGCAGCCTACCTTGCAACAGTAGGGAGATAGCTCGGGGACAGCATCCTCGAGGAACCTCCGATGGAACCAGATACAACAAGGCACACCTGGTAAGGAAATCCCGCCCAGCTGGATGCAATTTTAGCATTGTTGTGCTGAGCATCGTGATCACCATAAGCGAGTCCGGCAATGCCAGGTGGCTCAGACCTTTCCGACCAAGACTCCTCCAAGAGAACCATGGCCCGATGCAGGAACAACAGGGCGCGCAGGGTCACCAGCCGAAAAGAACAACAACCATTCTATTCAATAGAGGTCGCCACCAAGTATCATCAAGCGGTCAAGCTCGAATCCGGCTCCAAGGGAGGAATGATATCGGGAAAAACGAGGCTGACAAGCCACGACGTATTGCCGTGAAAGTAGAAGGGCAGCGACACCCTTCAAAGACCCATAAAATTCAGAGAGAAAGTGCTCATCACCAGGAAAAGGCGGATCCAGGGAATATACCCAAAGGGTACCCTTACATCCAGGGAAAGGGATGCCGAGACTTCGCCTCGTCCTCGTATTCATCGCTAGTAACACCCTCCCTCATTTAGCCTATTCTAAGTAAAGCACGTGTTCATAAGTGCAGGTGTTTCGACCAATTACACCAACAAAGTCGGGCCAAAGCCAATAGGGCAGTTCAGACCAACGAACCAAATCACTCTAACACTTCAAACCTTTGATGGACTCCAGACACCGGTCGCCACAACAAATAGGAAAGCCACTCCCTCTATACAGCTCGCTTGAGCTCAGATTAGAGCGCTCAGCCTGCAAAGTGCGGACGTGTTATTCGAATGACAACGAGTACACCGCCCAGAGGCAATTTCAACCCCTCTCTGCCAAAAGGGATGGAACCCTCCAACAAGTGTGGAACTTAGGCATTCAACAAAAAGCTACATGCGAAAAGAGAAAATCCCTTACCGTACAACCCGCCGCTGGCACCAGCGCCAAACCTCAAAACGTCGCCTACGTATCCCGCAGCAAGGAAGAACTACTCCACTCCTTCGATTGTCTTTTTTTTTACTAACCTATATGCAGGCAGTCAGCCAAGGCATTCATAAATTCCGAACTCCACTCGGAAATCCGAGGCCCCTACAAGATCCGCTGAGCTCTCTTTCCTCGACCGGGTTTTCAACCTAAAGGTCCCGCCAACAAGATAATTAGCAGAGCAGCATACCCCCCAGAAAGGGCTATGACGAGCTCGCTGGCCTTCATTTTATAGTTAGGCGACGTGCGACGGTTTTCTCTTAAAGAGTACCATCTCCTCAGAAGGGCCAATAAATGGCAGGCTAGGTCTCGAAACAGAACCATACAAGTAGATCAGATCATCGGAGGAGCCGAGCACATGCGGGCTGAGCTCATGCCAATGAGACAACATGTACTTACAACATATATCTACACCAAGCAGTAAAGAATATATTTTCGGTATTTCATCACGACCTATATCTACGCCGAGCAGTAAAGAATATATTTTCGGCATTTCATCACGACCTATATCTATGCCGAATAGTAAAGAATATATTTTCGGCATTTTATCACGGCCTATATTTACGCCAAGCAATAAAGAATATCTTTCCGACATTTTGTACTTCGAGAAAGACTATTTCGACGTATTCACGGCAAATGCTTCTCCATCAAATGGGTCCCGAAATACTCGTAGACTTAGTATAAGCAATTAGACGACTTACATGACCCCAGGGTCGGAACTCCGGGCTCATCAAGCCCCTGGAAGGCAACTCCGAGCTCACAAGAAGCTGTCTTCAAGCTTAAACAAATTCGATGACTTGGAGACTGCTATCAATCGCCATATAACTGGAAAATCCAAAACTGTATGACCCCTAGCGGGCAGCCTCGGCATAACCAGATCTATACTACAAACTGTAAGACCTCAACAGGCAAGATAAACTGTAAGACCTCAACAGGCATGACAAACTGTAAGACCTCAACAGGTATGAAATTCCCGATATTTGGGCTATACATCACATTTGTAAGAATCCCTAAAGGGCATATCCTCGATGTAGATGCCTAAACTATCACTAGGGATCAAAAATGACTACGGCCAAATGCACACGACTACGGTCGAAATGGCTGATACAGCCAAAATAACGCGACTCGGGGATGTCCGACTGTTGTTAAAAAATTGCAGGCCACTACTCCGAATATACTTTGGAAAGAACCGGTTAAAACAGGCTTCCCTCCACAGGCAAAAACGAGCTCTGACAATGTCGGCTCCCAAAAATGTAAGAGAGTCGATCTACTCGACCTACGAGCTATAAACCTTACGAGGTGATCGAATCATCGCCGACAATGACTTGAAATTGAGGTTCCTCTGGAACCGACGATGGGTCAGGCAAAATACTACAAAAAAACCTTAATGAGCGGATACAAAGCCTGCAAAAAACCCACGGGCGAAAAACAGCATAAGAGCCATTGTCGCCAGCTAAGCAAGCCTATGGGCCACATATTGAAAGGTCTCTACGACCAAACAGCATAAGAGCCGTTGTCGCCAGCTAAAAAATCTTGACAACTTGAGGATTAAAATGAGCTCGAATCATAGTCTGATTCGGAGACCAGATCCAAAATAGTTAACTATGCAAGCCTACGGGCCACATATTAAAAGGTCTCTAAGACCAAACGGCATAAGTGACACCATCACCGTAAACTCAATAAAATCTAAGGGTCGATTGCAGCTCGAGTCGCAACGCGACTCAGAGACTGGGCCCGAAGATTGCAATATGCCTACGGGCACGACATAAGTCCTACTGTCGCCAGGATCTCCATGAAATGTAAGGGCCAATTATAGCTCGAATCGCAATACGACTCGGAGACTGAGCCCGTAGACAGTTGAAGCACGCAAGCCCAAGGGCGAATCCGGGATCAAATTGACCCGGTGGAAACACCAACAAGCGAAAAAATAGAAGATATAAGTCGTGGGGTTCCCCCCTCTTATTATTACATATTGATGGCGAGGCACAATCTCGGCCCGCGTGGTATAACGAAAGCTACATGTACACAACAAAGAAGGCAGGGAATATTCTTTCCCCTTTTTCCGGCAGCTACGACCCAGCGGTCTCCTCCTTATCACCTTCGTCATCGGATATCAGGAACTTGGCATCGAACTCCTCTCCTTTGGCTTGTTTGATCTCATCCGAAAGATCAAAGCCTCTGGCGTGAATCTCCTCGAGGGTCTCCCTCCGGGACCTACACCTCTCGTATTCCCTGCTATTGTTTGCACTATCAAATGCCTTCTTCAGCTCAGCCCTAGCGTCAGCGACACTCCTTGAATGAGCTGCCATATTCTGCCCCGCCCTTGTATTATTTATCACAACCTCTGCCCGGACGTTCACCACCTCGATGTTCGCCCTTGATAGTTCAGATGAGAGCCTCACGATCATCTTTGCCCAAGTAGAATCAACAAAGTCACGTTTGGTCGTGCCGACCTCGCCCTAGAGTTGTTCCAACTCACCTGCCTTGTCCTTCAACTGAAACAGCAACACGTCAGAGATGGCAGGAAAAAAAGGGGGAATACAGGCCAGCGCAGAATGCAGGATACCTATTTCTCCAGCAGGGCCTCCCAGGCGCGACTCCAGTCCTCCCCACGCCGTAAAGAGACGAGCTCATTTTCCTTTGCCGTACAAAGAAGTTTGAGGGATCTTTCCCTTTCTCGAGCCTCCCGCGACAGAGCCTCGTAATGAAGCAGCACGGTTTTGAGCCTATCAAAAGCCTGAAGAAGAATAGCGGGGTGAGTAAAGGGAAGAGAAAGGAGCATGAGGCCAGAACATCCCTACCACGATCGAAAACTCACCATGAGGCCAAGATGATGAGCCTCGCCGAGGGCCAGAGCAACCCCGGATGGTGCATCAATCCCGGAAGCTTGCTGGACAACCAAATCACTTCCCCTCAGCCGCTGCGTAGAGGGCACCTCACCGCAAGCCTTCTCACACCGAGGAACATCTTTCCTTTTGCCAACGCTCCTTCTTCGCCTTTTCTTTCGCATGCTCACAGCTCGGACCAGCTTCTACTCAGCCGCTAGAGATATGTCGCAAACCATTGCGTGTGCTGAAGCCGCATCCTCCTTATAAGTAGCGACATCTCGCTCGGCCCCAGACTTAGCCGCAGTCAAAGTAACAATCTCCCGGCGAGTGTACAAAATAAAGCCCTTAGAGGTCGCCAATTCACCGGCTACAGCCTTGCTCCGCTCCTTCAGCCCTGAGATCTCCGCCTCCAACTGACTAATCCGCGAGCTACTCTGCTCAACCTACAGCGAAGGGCAAGATGATGGATATGTGAATAATGGAACATGTGTGGATTCTGAGTAAAAAAGTAGGTGCGAGCAAGGTAGAGTACTTGAGCAGCAAGAGCGACCTTCTCCCGAAGAGCCGCCTCCAATGAGACCCGAAGCTCCCCCAACTCTTTATCTCCCCGAGCGCCACGAGCCTCCGAGTTTTGAAGTTTCGAAGCAATGATATCGAGCTCCTTCTCCCGGCCAGAAAGCTCCTCACGAAGCTGGAGGATGGAGTGATCATACGCCTCTTTACACTGCAATACGATGAAAAAATTAAGAGAGATGACAAATGATGCCCGAAAACAAAAAGGAATATGTAATCAAAAACTATCACCTGCTATAGGGACTTCTCCACCTCTTTAACGGCACCAAAAACGTCGAGGTCAGCTCCGTTAGTACACCATCAAAGATGTTGGCAATAAAGCCTCCACCTCTGAAAGGAGTGCCAACCGTGGCACCAATCATCCTTTCAGCATCCCTTAGCTCTCCCAACGAGACCGGGTATTTCTGAATAAGATCGTTCGGGCCACCGATCTCTCTGAATAGCAGCCCATGTCCTTGGAAAGTCCCGAACCATCGGGACCAACAGTCCTACTAGTAGAAGCCACATCAAATCCGGCAGCACGACTCGAAGTCACAGTAATATCCTCCTCGAGGACCCCCGGCTCTTTAGCCTTGCCGGACCCGGTCGTCCCGGACTCAGCAGCCTCCGGCTGAGGCACGTGTAAATCTCTCACACTGGACCTCGTTCTCCTCCTCAACGAACTTCTATCCTCATCCTCCCCCTCAGCATCAGGGTTCGACCCAAATTCTAGGGCAACGGTTTCATCAGGACAAGCAGTGGCCACCCTGTCTTTCCTTTTCTTGCTCATATCAGGCCCCAAGGCCTTCGCTTCACCATCGGGAGGTGGCCTTATCTGCATATTCTCTCCAAGACCTGCACCAGCATAAGAGACACAACACGTCGCTACTTAGAGTTCGGAAAGAAATACAAAAGGTGAAACACGAGCAATGAAGAACCCTCACCATGATTCTTAGCCACCTAGCGCTTATTGGACATGATGGTCCAAGATCGGAGACGATATGGGAACTTTACATCCAAGCACCTGATCCATCCCGCCAAGTCTGGGACTGCCTCGGGATACCAAGCGACCGCTGGAGAAAGCACAAAAAGGATTATCGTGACAAATATAAGAATAATTGAGAAGTGACTAAAGAGAAGTTCACTCATGTTGATTGTTCCATCGCTCTGGAAAGGGCATCCTCCAGACCGGGATGATATCTGAGGTCCTCACTCAAACGAACCTGCTCATCCATCCCCGGTCCTTCCCCTCATCAACACTTGTGAAGAAAGATTTTTTGGATCGATGTCGAAGCTTGATAAGCCTCGATACAGTCGTGGATGGTACAACCTGATCAAATGGCTTAGGGTAAAGACCTCACCCGTAACCCCTTCGGTCAAATGCCTGAGCATCAACACGATCCTCTAAAAGGACGGGTAGATCTGACCGAGGGTCACCTGATATTGAGCGCATAATCAAGGATAAGCGGGTTGATTTCCAAAAGAGGAGATCCGACTGATTTACGAGGACCCAAGGTGAATGGGTAAGTGTATACGTAGAGAAAGCCATCCTTAACGTCAGTAATGTTGTCACGGTAGTCAGGAATTTCTACCTCCACTACCTCACTCCATTGGCAATCCTCTTTCACTTTGTCAACATTGGTCATGACACTGACATATTGAGATACATGCTCACATCGACCCGATGTGGACGAGGGAGTTTCTATGTCGAAATCATCCGACGTATCGATATCGGGAGGGGTCCATTGCTCCAAAGTAGGAACTGATTTATTTTCCCCTTTAGACGGTCAGGACGACGACGTAGTATCACCCCGTCGAGGGACCGTCCGTCGAGGGACCGTCCTGGAAGTCCTAGCCATAGCAGATGGTAAAACCTTTTCCATAAAGAGAAGGAAAAAAGCAAAGGTGTCAAATTGCAAAATTCTGGTTTAAAAGCCTGAGGAAAAGATGAAGGTAGGGAGTATCTAGCAACCGGAGCATTTATAGCAACCGCTAGGAAAGCAGAAGAGACAAACCAACGGTAGTTCATAGGTTTCTCAATTACCGTATTTGACGGCTGCGCTGCACGGTTCCCTAGGAAATAGCATTGAATGCTTTTAGATGGTTGACGTCACGACAATGATGACCTTGAGACGAAGATTTAACATCGTTTCCTATCGCTCCGTTCTAGGAAACACAAAGACTATCTGTGTATGGCAAAATCAGGAGAATCCATCTCCCGCCATTAAGGCCTACTCGGGATATCGAGACGGCACCTCGAGGCTGTGGGATCAGGATCGGGCTCTCTATCTCGAGGATCATCCGCGATCCTGTAGTGGCCCCGAGGTTCAGGGGTCCGTCCGCGACCCAGCAAAAATTACGAAGATAGGGGACTCCCCAGGCGAACAGTTAAAGTCAATAGGCTCTGGCACCATGCCATGCCTAGCCATCCCATCCTCGAGTCTTTACATTTAATACATCATGTATTATGCCGTGGTCCCCTGCCTATATAAGGGAAATCCATACCACTTTGTAAAGGGTTGATGTTGCTCCACTTCTCCATTAAAGCAATAATATCTCTCTCTATCTCTCTTTTCTTCTAAGTCATTTGTTCTTATTGGCTCGAGGACATCTTAGCATTTATTGTTCTTTCATCTATTCTTCACCGTGTAGCTCAACATTGGATGTGAAGAGCCTTATTTAATCGTATTACTGCTATTTATCCCCTTCCCGACTGTCCTCGATAGTTGAAACTCGGCCTTGAGGCCCCCATCGACCTACTTTGCATCCGGCCAGCAGTCCCCTTTGGTTTGCTTACTGCCTCGATTTAGTTCATATTTTATCGATATACCGCATATTCTTAACACAAACTGCCTTAACAACTAGCTAGAGAATAGATCACGTATTTTTAGAATCCCATTTACTAATTTAATTGTTGTTTCCATTTTCACGGTAAACAAAGTGTTAGAAGATTCTTCGAACAACGGGTATTCTAGAGACTAGCGGGGTCGCTTTCACTACTTATCAGTTTTCTGGAGCTGCCTTCACTTGGTGGGAGGCTTTTGAGAGGCGTATGCCTATTGGTGCAACACCCCTTACCTGGCAGCAGTTCTCTGTTCTCTTTTTGGAGAAGTATGTGTCGTAGTCTCGTAGAGAGGAGCTGCGTAGGGAGTTTGAGTGGTTGCGTCAGGGAGAGATGACTGTGACGCTATATGAAATGAGGTTCTCCGAGTTAGCTCGTCATGCTATTTTGTTGGTTCCGATAGATAGAGAGAGGATTAGGAGATTTGTTGATGGCCTCACTTATCAGCTTCATATTCTCATGACCAGAGAGAGGGTGATTGGTGCTACCTTTAAGGAGGTTGTAGACATTTCTTGGGAGATTGAGTCTGTTCGTCGCCAGGAGCGCGAGGAAAGGGAGGCCAAGAGGCCTCGAGGATCTGGTAGTTACATTGGTGCTCCTTCAAGAGATCAATTTTAGCACGGTAGAGGCCGTCCATTCAGGCATGCTCAGCCAGCTCGCCCAGGTTATCGTGGGGCGTCATCGGGTCATAGTTCTCACACCTCTCATCAGGGCCAGTAATCACTTAGTGCCCTTCTAGCTTAGAGTTCATCTTGTGATCTATCAGTTCAGGGCTCTTCTATGCCGAGTGCATCTGCTAGTCACACCGGTGCGAGGGGTTCCCTTCAGTCCCCTTCTCCAGCACCTGAAAGTTGTTATGAGTGTGGTGAGATGGGTCATATGTGGAGGCAGTGCCCTCGTCGTCTTGCGAGCTCATCTCAACATAGGGGTCAGTCATCGGCTTCAACGCCATTTACTTCACCACCACCCGCCCAGCTAGCTAGGGGTGGAGGTCAGTCAGCTACGGGTCTCCCTAGAGGGGGAGGCTGATTAGGTGGCGGTCAGACCCATTTCTATGCACTTCTAGGCAGACCCGATGCTATTGCTTTAGATGCTGTTATTACAGGTATTGTTTTAGTCTGCCACCGAGATGTCTCTATATTATTTGATCCTAGTTCCACCTTTTCTTATATGCCATCATACTTTGCTCATTGTTTGGGTACGCCCCGTGAGTTTCTTGCTTCACCTGTTCATATATCTACCTCGGTGGGTGATACTGTTATTGTAGACCGTGTGTACCGGTCGTGTGTGGTGACTATTGGGGGTCTGGAGACCTATGTGGATCGTTTATTATTGTGTATGGTGGATTTCAATATCATTTTGGGCATGGATTGGCTATCTCCGTGTCATGCTATTCTGGACTGTCATACTAAGACAGTCACATTGGCTATACCGGGTGTGCCATGGATTGAGTAGCGAGGTATGACTGATTATGTTCCCAGTAGAGTGATCTCATTCTTGAAAGCCTAGCATATGGTTGTGAAGGGTTGTATTTCGTATCTAGCCTTTGTGAGGGATGTCGGTGCTGAGGCTTCCAGTATTGATTCTGTTCAAGTTGTGAGAGATTTTCCCGATGTGTTTCCTGCAGACCTGTCGGGCATGCCATCGGATAGGGATATTGATTTCAGTACTGACCTGGTACCGGGCACTCAGCCCATTTCTATTCCACCATATTGTATGGCACTAGCAAAATTGAAGGAATTAAAGGAGCATCTTCAGAAACTCCTTAATAAAGGGTTCATTCGGCTTAGTGTGTCACCTTGGGGTGCATCGGTTCTATTTGTGAAGAAGAAGGATGGCACTATGAGGATGTGCATTGATTATAGGCAATTGAACAAAGTAACAGTTAAGAACAAGTATCCTTTGCCTCGTATTGATGATTTATTCGACCATCTTCAGGGAGCGAGAGTGTTCTCCAAGATTTATCTCCGTTCAAGTTATCACCAGTTAAAGATCAGGGACTCGGATATTCTTAAGACAGCTTTTAGGACCCGATATGGTCATTATGATTTCTTGGTGATGTCTTTTGGGCTGACCAATGCCCCAGCAGCATTCATGCATTTGACGAATAACGTATTCCGACTCGTTTATCATAGTCTTTATTGATGATATTCTAGTGTATTCGCGTAGTCAGGAGGAGCACGCGGAGCATTTGAGAGTTGTGTTGCAGAGATTGAGGGAGGAGAAGCTTTATGCAAAATTCTCCAAGTGTGAGTTTTGGCTCAGTTCAGTGGATTTCTTGGGGCACGTGGTGTCCAACGAGGGTATTCAGGTTGATCCGAAGAAGATAGAATCAATTTAGAGTTGGCCCAGACCATCCTCAACCACTGATATTCGAACATTTCTTGGTTTGGCAGGCTATTATTGCCGGTTTGTTCAGGGATTCTCATATATCGCATCGCCATTGACCAAGTTGACTCAGAAGGGTGCTTCATTTGTATGATCGGACGAATGTGATGAGAGCTTTCAGAAGCTCAACACAGCCTTGACCACAGCTCCAGTGTTGGTTCTGCCATCAGCTTCAGGTTCATATACCGTGTATTGTGATGCTTCGAGAGTTGGTATTGGTTGTGTTTTGATGCAAGAGGGTAGAGTTATTGCTTATGCTTCCCGTCAGTTGAAGCCCCATGAGAAGAACTACCTTGTTCATGATTTGGAGTTGGCTGCCATAATTCATGCGTTGAAGATTTGAAGTCATTACTTGTATGGTGTATCTTGTGAGGTGTTTACTGATCATCGTAGCCTCCAGCACTTGTTCAAATAGAAGGATCTCAATTTGAGGTAGCGGAGGTGGTTGGAGTTGCTTAAGGATTATGATATCACTATATTGTACCATCCGGGAAAGGCCAATGTGGTGGCCGATGCCTTGAGCCGAAAGGCGGTGAGTATGGGGAGTTTGGCATATATTCTAATTGGGTAGAGACCTCTTGCGGTTGATGTTCAGGCCTTGGCTAATCGGTTCGTGAGGTTAGATATTTCGGAGCCCAGTCGGGTATTGGCTCGTGTGGTTTCTCGGTCTTCCTTATATGATCGCATAAGAGAGCGCTAGTATGATGATCTGCATTTTCTTGTCCTTAAGGATAGAGTTCAGCACGATGGTGCCAGAGATGTGACCATTGGTAATGATAGGTTGTTGAGGATGTAGGGCCGAATTTGTGTGCCCAATATGGATGGGCTTTAGGAGTTGATTCTGGAGTAGGCCCATAGCTTGCGATATTCCATTCATCTGGGTGTCGCGAAGATATATCAGGATTTGAGGCAGCACTGTTGGTGGAGGAGAATGAAGAAAGACATTGTGGTATTTGTAGCTCGGTGTCTCAATTATCAGTAGGTGAAATATGAGCATCAGAGACCGGGTGGCTTGCTTTAGTAGATAGATATTCCAGAGTGGAAGTGGGAAAGGATCACTATAGACTTTGTAGTTGGACTTCCACGGACTTTGAGGAAGTTCGATGCTATTTGGGTGATTGTGGATCGGCTGGCCAAGTCCACGCACTTCATTCCTGTGTGTACTACCTATTCTTCAGAGCGATTGACAGAGATCTATATCCGGGAGATTGTTCGTTTGCATGGTGTCCTAGTTTCCATCATTTCAGATAGGGGCACTCAGTTTGCATCACAATTTTGGAGGTCTGTGCAGCGAGAGTTGGGTACTCAGGTTGAGTTGAGTACAACTTTTCACCCTCAAACGGATGGGCAGTCCGAGCGCACTATTAAAATATTAGAGGACATGTTGCGTGCTTGTGTCATTGATTTTGGAGGGTCATGGGATCAGTTTCTACTGCTTGTAGAGTTTACTTATAACAACAACTACCAGTAGAGTATTCAGATGGCTCCATATGAGGCTTTGTATGGAAAGCAGTGTAGATCTCGAGTTAGTTGGTTAGAGCCCGGTGAGGCTAGGCTATTGGGGACAGACTTGGTACAAGATACTTTGGAAAAGGCAAAGGTGATTCAGGAGAGGCTTCATACAGCGCAGTCGAGGCAAAAGAGTTATACTGACAAGAAGGTTTGAGATGTGTCCTACATGGTTGGTGAGAAGGTTCTGTTGAAGGTTTCGCCCATTAAGGGTGTTATGAGATTTTGGGAAGAAAGGTAAATTGAGTCCTCAGTTCGTTGGGCCTTTTGAGGTGCTTCGTAGGATTGGGAAGGTGGCTTATGAGCTTGCTTTGCCACCCAGCTTGTCGAGTGTGTATCCGGTATTTCATGTTTCTATGCTCCGGAAGTATATTGGGGATCTGTCTCATGTTTTGGATTTCAGCACGGTTCATTTGGGTGATGATTTGACTTATGATGTGGAGCCATTAACTATTTTGGGTCGTCAGGTTCGAAAGTTGAGGTCAAAGGATATAGCTTCAGTGAAAGTGCAGTGGAGAGGTCGACCCGTGGAGGAGGCTACCTGGGAGAGCGATCGAGAGATGCGGAGCAAATATTCTCACCTGTTTGAGGCTTCAGGTATGTTTCTTGACTCGTTCGAGGACGAACGATTGTTTAAGTTGGGGAGGATATGACGACTCGACCAGTCGTTTCATGAGTTACTGCTCCATTTTCCCCATTCCTGCTTCTTTATGCTTTGTTTATCCATATTATGTGGTATCGGGTTGGTCAGATCGAATTCGGAATGATTTTGGTAAGGTTTGAGACACTTAGTCTCTTTTGAGGAAGCTTAAGTTGAAACAGTCAACCAGATGTTGACTTATGAGTTAGAGGGTTCGGATGTGAGTTCTGATGGTTCGGATAGCTTCGGGAGGTGACTAAGGATTTAGGAGCGTGATCGGAATGAGTTTTGGAGGTTTGGGGTAGATTTAGGCTTGAATTGGTGAAGTTGATATTTTGGTGATTTTCGGTTGGTAGGCGAGATTTTGATATAGGGGTAGAATCCGAGAGTTGCAGTAGTTCCGTTTTGTCATTTAGGATGTGTGTGCAAAATTTCAGATCATTCGGACATGGTTTGGTTAGATTTTTTATCAAAAGCATAATTCGAAATTTTTTGGAAAGTTAGACTTGAATCTGATGTGTTTTGGTTGATTTGATGTTGTTTGAGGTGTTTTGAAGATTTGAATTGAATAAGGTTATAGGATATGTTGGTGCTTTTGGTTGAGGTCCCGGGGGCCTTGGGGTGATTTCGGATGGTTGACGGGGAGTTTGAAAAATTGTTGCAGCTGCAGATTTTTTGCTGCTTCTGGTATTTCTGCACCTGCGAATTGGGGACCGCAGTTGCGACGACGCATAGGCGGAAGAGGAGTCGCAAAAGCGGAAGGAATCATAGAAGCGGTTAAGGGACCGCATCTGCGAAGGCGCAGGTGCGGTATAGTTCATTGCAGATGCGAAACCTGGGGACTTAAGTGATTTCCGCAAAAGCGGTTTGAGGACCATAAATGCGGTACCGCAGAAGCGGTAAATAGATCGCAGATGCGAAAATGCCTGGGCAGAAGGTATAAATTGTGTCCATCGCGATTTTGAGCTATTTTCACCATTTCTAATTCGGCTTGGGAGCTTTTTGGATGATTTTGAAGAAAGCTTTTAAGGGGACTTCATTGAGATAAGGAATTTGGACCTAAGACTTGTCCCTATGCTATTATTTCACGGATTAGATCTATGATTAATGGAATTTAAGGGTTAAAATTAGGGAAACTAGGGCTTGGATACTTAGACCTTTGCTTGAGGATTTGAAGGACCATTTGAGGTCGGATTTCAGAACTTTTGATATGTATGAACTCGTGGAAGGATAAGGATTCCGTTGATGTAAAAATTATTGAATTTCGAGACATGGGCCTAGGGGGTCGGGTTTTGGTAATTTTAGAATTTGTGTCGTATTTTGATTATTTTCATTCTGGCTTCGTTCCCTTAGCATATTTTGACATCCTCGTTCTGATTTTGGATAGATTCGACGCAAGTGGAGGCCGATTCGAGGGGCAAAGGTGTCACGAGCTAGAGATTTGATCGGTTCGAGGTGAGTAATGATTGTAAATGATGTTCTGAGGGTTTGAAACCCCAGATTGCACATCGTGGTGCTATATTGAGGTGACACACGCGCTTGATGACGAGCGTGGGGTCGTGCACTGTTGGGGATTGTGACTTAGTCCGTCCCGAATGACTATTTTACCGCGTATTTGACTGAAATCTATTTGCTATCAATCATGATTTGGGCTGAATGCCATATTTGGGCCTTATGCCAACTATTTGAACCCTTCGGGGATTTTTACTGGTATTTTCTCACTGTTTTGACTTTATATTTGAACTCAGTCATGTTATATTTTACTGTTTTTCGTACTCAACCATGTTTACTCTATTTTAACACTTACATGATCTTTTAAATGATATTTTTGGGCTGAGAATCATGTTTTACTATTGCTCGAGTGGCTTGTGAGGATTTTGAGTGAGTAGGGCCGATAGCCTATGTTATGAAGAAACATTTGATACTAATTATGAGGCTGAGGGCCTGAGATATGTACGCCACAAGGTGTCTTGATTGATATGAGGCCGAGGGCCTGGTGATGACGCTACGAGGTGGCTTGATATTGCGCTTGGGCCATAAAGGGCCCCTCCAGGAGTCTGTACACCCCCTAGTGAGCGTGGGTACCCATTGTGATGTGAGATTGAGCCCGAGGGGCTAGTATTGTTCTATGTGATTACCCGAGGGGCTGGTATTGTTCTGAGATGTTGCTCGGGGGGAGGATTTGTTGATACTATGCCTGAGGGGCGAACATTTATGTGTTTATGTTTCACAATTAACTGCCAATTACCTGCTTAATTATTGAAAAAGGCTTTTCATGAAGTTAAATTTGAGTTAAAGGATTTTTACCTATCTTTCACTGGTTTTACTATTTTTTTAATGGTTTTACTGCTTCATTATGGCTTGCTTTGTGCCTTACGTGATTTCCCGCTTTCAGTCTTTATTTATGATTATTACTCACTGAGTTGGAGTACTCACTTTACGCTTTGCATCCTGTGTGCAGATTCAGGAGTATCTGGTCCCGCTCCCGAGTTCTGATCATTTCCGGCTCAGGAGGATCCGAGGAGTCTCTAGGTAGCTATTGGCATTCGCATCCCGGAGTTCTTCCCTATCTTAGTCCTTCATGTTCCTAGTTTTTTGTATCAAACTCTGTAGTTATATTTGGAGTATTTTGTTTTGCTAGATGCTCATGACTAGTGACACCTCGGTATCGGGTTGTGTTGGGTTATTTTCCGCGAATTATGCTATTACATATTAACTTTGGATTATCTTATCATGCTTTAGATTTATTCCTTATGGTTTAACTGGTAATAATTGGATATGGGAAGTGTCAGTTGGCCTTGTCTTCACGAGAGACGCCATCATGACCGAGTCCGGGTTTAGGGTCGTGACATATATTAGCATCCACAGATGTGAAATGGACACATTCAATGAGAATCACTTCAACTTAGATGTAGACTTGATTTCTCTTGTCTTGATTCCATACTTGGAAGTGTCCATTAGGTTTAAGATCAAAGAGTGTATTACATTCGTCCACCAGGAGTATGAGTGTACTATAACCAAAAAGAAAGGCATATCTCGGGTGCAAATGTGCTTTTGAAAATATTTATAGTGACTGGGATAAGTCATTTTCATCTCTACCAGGTACATGGCCGCACTGAAACACTTTAAACCGGGACTGTTGTTGAATGGAGGCATGAGCGGAGTCCGAAAACATAGAAATATATTTTTAACTATGTGTTTTGGTCCTTTAAACCAGCAATTGATGGTTTTATGTATTGTCGTTCGGTAATTTCCATAGACGGTACTCAAGTATATGAAAAGTATGATATTAAGCTTTTGATCACAGTTACAGTAGATGCCAACGGACAAATATTTCCACTAGCTTTTGCCATTTGTGCCAATGAAAGCAAAGAGACGTGGATGCTTTTTTTGAACCACTTGAAGCAGCACGTTGTCAAACAGCGTTCAGGTATTTATCTAATATCTGATTGGCATGCTGGTATTTTAAGTTATGTATGGCATTTGCCTGAATGGCAGGAATCCTATGCATACCACCATTACTGTGTGAGGTACTTGAAAGCCAATTTCCAAAAGAAATATCACGACAAGGCCTTGCATGATTTAATGTGGATGGCTGCAACTGAGCACCAGTAGTGGAAATTCACGAGGCGCATGGAAGCGATCCAGTAGTTAGATCCACGAGCCTATACTTGGCTGATGGGACATGAGCTTCACATGTGGACATTGTATGCTGATGGTGGTAGACGATGGGGAGCCCTGACTACAAATGTGTCAAAGTCATTCAACGGCTTATTAGTCTGCACGTGGATTTCCTGTCACTACTATGGTTCGGATGACATTAAAATAGATTGCAGAGAGGTTTGTTGAAAGGCATAGAGCTGCATCGGAATTGATGGACATGGGTGTTTAATTTATGCGAATACCGATGAGAAGATTTGAGAAGTACAGGAGGCGAGCACATTGGCATTCATATTTACAGTACGATCATGACCGAGATATTTTTGAAGTTCGCACCGCTATCCGCGAACACCAGAGGAATAATCTGCAGACGGTGAATGAAACTAGCAGGTTATGTTCATGTGGGAAATGGATCATCTACCACATGCTGTGCGCACATGCCATGAAGTGCTTTCAACAAGTTGGTTTAGGGGCAACCAACTATGTTGATAGGCAATACAGTATTGTTGCATACACAGACACATATAGTGGGCAGTTGCAGCCATTGGGTGCTGAGCATTATTGGCCGTCAGAATTATTTAAAATGGTGTGTAACAAGGACTATTTGCGCAAGCTGCAAGTGCAAAAGAGATCGCGTATCCGGAACCAAATGGATGTTGGTGATACCATTTATGCGCGTAAATGGAGCATATGCTCACAAATAGAACACTACCATCGTAAATGTCCTTCAGCTGGTGTAGGTGGCGGTGGTAATCTAGCTCCTGGTGCAAGTTCGTCGAATGTACCCAACTATCAAGGATACACCTAGTGTTTTGTTTTCGTAATATTTTTTGTAATAAGTGTCTGTACTTGTGTATGTTGCAATATCTATCAAATATAATTATGTTCCACAATCTTGTTACATCTTATTTTTTAACATGACCTTTTGAATTGGGATGATGATATGGTAGTTCCAACATTCAACTTATTGGTGTTGGTAAAGAAGACCAATCTGAAGATTGAAATTTTATAACATAATATTAGAAAAGATAAAAGCACAACAACCATAACTAAAACAACATACATGAAAATAAAAGATAATAAAGGATAAATCAAGAAATTGTTATTTTGTTTTAGAAAAATTAAATATGTATAGCGCGGTACAATACTACGTTTTGTGTGTTGTTTTGTCGGTCTGAAAAGCTGACCGACTGCACAAAAGCTGTTTCGTTTCAGAAAAATTAAATATGTATAGCGCGGTACAATACCATATTTTGTGTGTTGTCTTGTCGTCCTGTAAAGCTGAACTGACTGTGCAAAAGCTATTTTGTTTCAGAAAAATTGAATATGTATAGCGCGGTACAATACTACGTTTTGTGTGTTATCTTGTCGGTCTGAAAAGCTAATCGACTGCGCAAAAGCAGTTTCGTTTCAGAAAAATTGAATATGTATATCACGGTACAATACTACGTTTTGTGTGTTATCTTGTCATTTTGTAAAGCTGAACCGACTGCGTAAAAGCTGTTTTATTTCAGAAAAATTGAATATGTATAGCACAGGACAATACTACATTTTGTGTGTTGTCTTGTCGATCTGAAAAGCTGACCGACTTCACAAAAGTTGTTTCGTTTAAGAAAAATTAAATATGTATAGGGCGGTAAAATATTACATTTTGTGTGTTGTCTTGTCGTTCTGTAAAGCTGAACCGACTGCGCAAAAGCTGTTTCGTTTTAGAAAAATTGAATATGTATAGCGCGGTATAATACTACATTTTATGTGTTGTCTTGTCGGTCTGAAAAGCTGACCAACTGTGCAAAAGTTGTTTCGTTTCAGAAAAATTGAATATGTATAGCGCGGTACAATACTATGTTTTGTGTGTTCTCTTTCCTATAAATAACGGGTGCATTGTAGTTATTTTCTACGCTTAACAATAACCAATAGTAAATATTTCCATAAAAGCAAGGTTTTTCTTTGCGCTTTAACAAATGTCTCAACCCCTTTATATCCCAAGGTGCGAGTGTGGCAAAAAATGCACGATGCACGATTGTTGGGAAGAAGCTGGACGCCGCTACTGGGCGTGTATGAATAAGTTTTATAGGGTTCCCGATGAACCTGTTTGCAATTTTGAGGTATGGATTGATGAACCCTGTCAGCAAGAATACTACAAAGAAAAGTTGTATTCTCTTCATTGTTTGTGTTTGAAGTAGTGGGAAAGAGAGCGACAATCCAAACGAGAAGTTGCAGAGTTGAAGGAGAAAGTCAAGGAGGTGGAAGAAGAAAAAAAATAAGCTGGAAGACAAATTTAAGTGGTTGGAGCAGAGAATACTAGGTGGTCGTGACTAAACAATGAAATGTACATGTTGAGCGTAGTAGTGTGTCTTTATGTTTCCCGTGTCATGTGTTTTCATTAGTTGTACTGAATTTATGTTATGTTAGGTTTGCTATGTTTGTGTTTGTGTTGTAGTGTTAAAATAAAATTGTTGTTAAAATTGTGTTAAAATAAAATTGTTGTTAAAATAAAATTCTTGCCATTATTTACATGAAATAAAAAAAAATAATGTGTCCCACAGCCTGTGCGCTTCAATGCAGCCGCTGGCCTGAGGCGCATCCCCTGTCGCCCGGGTACACTATCAGGATCATCCTCATCATGTCGCCTCTTTATATGAGGATGCGCTGCAGCATGATCGTTAGTAGAGCTGGCAGGATCGGTAGAAGGGGTCGTCGGTCCGTCAGCAACCTACAAAACAATTAGTAAGCTTAGTATATGAAAATGTATATTAGTAATGTACTTGTTAAGTCAAAAATATTTTCTTACCATGGTCTCATCGGGCTCCTGAATATAAGCATCCGTGGTGTCCTCATCATCGCATAAAGTGGGCTCCGTGATGGGCTGGGACGAAGCCTTAATAATAAAATTAAAAATTAATTTATGGTAAATCATTAAGGAAAAAAACAAATTAAAATTTAATAGTAATACAAACATACCTGCGCCTGTGATAGATCCGCTACAACTGCCGGGGATGAGCCAAAACTCAACCTGCACCCATCATCCACGTCTCAGGTCGGTTGATCCTCAGCTGCGGTAGATGAGCCTGAAAAGAACTACTCTATATCTTTGTGTAATGTACCCGTGATCAACAATGGATCTGACAGGGTGACTTGCGATGCTGGCAGCTCCAACTAAAGGCTGTACGACGGGATGTTGCGGGAAGGCTCGTCTTGCTGAGGGATGTAACCTGGTTGATCATCTCCAAGATCCTCATCAGGTGCCTCAACAGGTGTCAATGCCCCCTTGCTGAGGACTACCTCCTCGCCGTCCCCCACAACCCCGTGGGCACCCCTGCCTCGTGGGACAGCCCTGCCTTGTGGGGCAGCCCTGGCTCATGCCCGTCCCCTCGGGTATGCGACAGGACTACCCTGATGGTGGTGCTCTGGCGCTACATACTCAGCAGCGTGATCTAACCTCTCATCATCTCTGGCTCGCTGCAGTGTCCGGAGAGCCATCACTACCACCTGCCGGCCATACTCAGTGACTGCAGGATTGTCGGCATGCTGCTACATCTGCAGTCCCAACCGGTAGAATAAATGATGACCAATTGCCTGCACAACATTTAAAATATTAATTACAGAACACTATATCATAGTTATAAGTATGGGTTCCAAAAAAATATACCAGTGCCTCGTGCCTCTTGGCGTATGGTCTGTACCGACCACTAGCTAAATGAACGGGGTTCCCGATCATCAGTCGAGTAACGCGGAGGTACCAGGACGTATAAATCTTAGTAGTCGCCGTCTGGATCTGTGAAGGTGGGGGCGGAATCAGGTCCTCTCATTGGTCCCAAGTATGGACCTGCGCCTCTAGCCATGCTACAAATGTGTCGTCCGCCCTCGAACGATTTTCCTGCTGATAATGTGTGGCCTCCCATGTAGGCTCCCTCGGTATAGTCTATGGACGGTCAAACTAGCAAAGTACCCACTCTACAATATCGAGGCACATCAGCGGGAGGGAAGTGCTCCAAATCAGCCGGCCGACCGAGCAATAATCAGGCAGGCCAGCTATCAAGTCATCGCTGTATGGCGTCCATATGAACTATCAAATAATAACATAAAAGTGAGTATGCGACAAATGAATTTATAACAAGTAAGTTTAGGTACATATTTACCTATGCAGCCTCCAGAATATCCAACATATCCCTGACAAGGGAGAGATTATGATGAGCATCAATGGCTCGGTAATTTCCACGCCGGAGAACCCACCTCCTAGATAGAGGGAGAAACGGAGGTTCTACATCCGGAGGTAATGGTGGTAGAGGTGGCTGCAACGGCAGGAACCACTCCCAGGCCCAAACCTAATATACAAGGTCGACGTAAAATTTAAGAGTCATTATACTCACTAGATTTTCCGAAGTGTTTGGGAACAAGACACCCCCAAAAAGAAGGAGCAGCGCCAACCTCGTGTACCGGTGAATATGTAAATCATCTGTCTCACCGGTGATGTCGGGGTGCAATACCTCCAAATGCTATCTAATAGTTGTCACATAAATACGATTGCCCCTGAAGCTGCAGCCTCACCTTGTGGCCTGAAACCAGTGAACTGCTGTAGCAAGTCCAAATACTGGGCACGCGTCATAGATCTCATATACTGAGGCAGTGCAACAGCCAGTCCATCAGAAGGTAACCCATATAAAACCTGAACATCCTGAAGCGTGATGGTGGCCTCGCCAATGGGCAGGTGGAAAGTGTGCGTCTCCGGTCGCCACCCCTCTATCAACGCCATGATCAGAGACCAGTCGAGCTATAGCCGCCCAATCTCAAAAATCCTATAGAAGCCCGTATCACCCAGGCGCTGGACTACGCGGGGATGGAAAACTCTCTCCCTCATAAAGTCCCACACGTCGTCCACTCTCCTGGCGCGGAAAGTCTGCTCCACTAGCTCTCCCTACCATACATAGGCGGACCTATGATCGTCCCGTAACACTAATATCTCATCCGAAAAAAGTCCAGGATGCACAGGCGGCACGTCCATATCGTCTACTGTAAATTAACAATATTAATTGTGTGTTTGTGTTATAATAATTAATATTTAATATTTTAATTGTACAGACTATATATCTATGGTTCGAGGCTCGATATTTGAGGCCCAGTAGCACCAAGCTATCCTAAATTCTTATGTGTGTCAATTTCAATATTTTTAGAATTTTGTTAGCTTTATAAATTAAATATTTAATTATTTAATTGGATAGAGTATATATCTATGGGTTCGAAACTCGATATTTGAGGCCCAGTAGCACCAAACTATGCTGAATTCTTATGTGTGCCAATTTCAATATTTTTAGAATTTTGTTAGTTGTACAAATTAAATATTTGATTATTTAATTGGACATAACATATATCTATGGGTTCCAGACTCGATATTTAAGGCCAAGTAGAACCAAGCTATCTTGAATTCTTATGCCTGTCAGTTTTAATATTTTTAGAATTTTGTTAGTTTTATAAATTAAATAATTAATTTAATTGGACAGAGTATATATCTATGAGTTCCACGTTTGATATTTAATTTGACAACATATATTAATTTGTTAGTTCTGTGTGTTTGTTTTATAAATTAAATAGTTAATTATTGTAAAGTGTAATTGGATAGAGTTTGTAGTTAGTAGATACTTAAACTACAGAGATTCTACGCTAAAAGACTCTATATTTTACTACGCTAAAAGACTCTATATTTTACTACGCTATAAGGGCACTATTCTTTAAGCAAATAAATAATCTAAACTAGATAAAAATAACAAACATATTTTAATAACATAACATTCATGAAATTACATATGAAACAGTAAAAGAGATTTATGAACATTTTTATTAACAAGAAAAATTATTTCTCAACTTTTAACTATTTTTTTTAAACACTAATAATTTAATCTGGATAAAAATAACATACAAATTTAATCGCAAACAAAATACAAAATAACGTAAAAACACATTCAAGACAACTAATATGCATTATTATACGAGTTTCGACATAAACTAAATCGGAATACCTCGATTTATGTTTTTAGAAAAGTCGAAAAATTAAAATTTTGAGCCCGAAACGAGGAAATCACAACAATCGAAGGCTTGGATTATGTGCGAGACCTAAAATCTTCACTTTTTGTTTAATGGAGGCTTCTGCTTCTGTCGTGGGGAAGAAGGGAGGGGGGGTTAAATTTTAATAAGTAAAACGCAGTATAATACTGCGCTATATGTAAAACGCGGTATTATACTACGCTTTATTTTAACGGCTAAAATTCTATTAAAGTAAAACGCAATATAATACCACATTTTAGATAGAAAAGTCACTTTTTTTTACATTGTAAAAACGTATTTTGAGTCCAAAATATTGGCATTTAGATTTCGGATTCTACGTACAACACAATGTGCTGTGGAAAGAGAAGGTAAACAAATGAAATAAATGGACTTCTATATGTGTCTACACACATTATATATATGTAAAAGTTTCAGAATTAAGGATTGTTAATGATGAAATATAGGGAGTGAATAAGTTTTTGTCGTGTTGAAAAGAAGAAATGGTGCAAGAATTTGTATACTATTGACACTTGATTAATAAAAAACTACTACTCCCTCGACTTTAAAAAGACTGTCTTAGTTTGACTTATCATAAACTTTAATAAAAAAGGGAAGACTTTTCAAAAATATTGAAAGATGTCAATCTTTTTGAAATAGACTAATAACGAAATAATACCAATCTTTTTTAAACAGTAATATGTTATCAATGATTAAACAAGTGATGAATATAGACGTAGAAGTTTGTGGTAGAGCAAGAAAAGCATCCAATAGTTTAAGAGGATGGTGCATTGTACTACTATTTGGTTTGATTTCATAAAATATCATGACAATAATTTGATGATCGCAAACTATAGCTAATACTATTATTAAAAAAAATATTTAATTTACAAGTGTTCATAATATTGAAAACAATTGATGATAACATAATTATTTGAAGAAAACCCACTTCATAAATCAAAGAAAATGTTAGAGAGAAAGAAAAAGAGAGACGATAAATAAACGGGGAAAAATGACCTTTATTGTAAAAGTGTTGCGGAATTCGCCATAAGGGCATTGTCCACAGTTAAAGTAAATGAAGCCGCTAAATCCTTGGCCACGATAACAAGGATATTTGGCTCGGTAATTGTTTGACCCAAAATTTAGATCTAGATTTAAATAATTAGATTTTCTAATAAAATATAGTTAATCTTAGCCAATATTAATATCCAAAATATGTATTGTCACACCTTCTTTTTTCGTCCCCGCGAGAGGTGAAAGAGTTTTTTCCAATTAAAGGACAATCGAAACGGTATTTGTTTATTTATTTCAGAGTCGCCACTTGGGAGATTTTAGGGTGTCCCAAATCACCAATTTAATCCCGAATCAAGGAAAAGAATGACTCCATATTACAGTCTGCGTACCAGAAATCCGGATAAGGAATTATGTTAACCCGGGAGAAGGTGTTAGGCATTCCCGAGTTTCGTGGTTCTAGCACGATCGCTCAACTGTTATATTCGGCTTGATTATCTGATTTTATACAAATATGAACTTATGTGCAAATTTTATCTTTTTGCCGCTTTCATAATTATTATTATTATTTTTACAAGGAATTGCAACGTTGTGAAAATGTGTCTCAAACCGCGTCACAATCAATGTACCCGTGGTCGTTGATACACTTTGACTCCGTTGAGATTTGGATTTGGGTCACATAAATGTGCACCCGAATTTAAGAAAATTAAATTATTAAAGGCGCGCCTAAAGTGACTAGCGTATCATTTACTTTGGGTAGGGCCGTGGAATTTTGCTAAACGGTCCATCCCGAAGTCTAAGCAATTTTAAAGCGAATGTTTACTGAGGGCCCTGCAATTTTGTATTTTTATTTGGCGAGGCTCATCTCATTCTTATTTTTTAAAAGGAATTTGCAACGTCATGGACACGCATCTCGAATCACGTCACAATCAATGTACCAGTGATTAGAGACACATTTCAACTCCGCTGAGATTTGGATTTGGGTCACATAAATGTGCACCCGAGTTTAGGAAAGTAATTTAATTAAATCGCGTCTAAAGAGGCTAACGCGTTATTATCTTTGGGGAAGGCAGTGAAATTCACTAAACAGTCCATCCCAAATTCTAAGTGTTTATTATGCCCCATTATTGAGGGCCCCGCAATTTGTATTTTTTATTGGGCGAGGCTCGTCTCATTATTATTATTATTATTATTTTTAAGGATAATCTAAAGCAGCTATATATATATATTTTTCGTCCGTCTCTAAATGGAAGAAGAAAAGGTCCTACTTTATTTACATGCTTGACAAGACCATCATTTATTTCACGGATTCAAGCAAACGCAGCTAGAAAATTGCAATCAAACTTTGCGCGAAAGGAAGTTGTTTCATGCCTCATTCTATAAGCCGATACTACTGAAGCTGAAATTATAACCAAATACGGAATTGACAGGCAATACGCATTCAAAAGGGACAAAGTATCTTATAACTAATTTTTGAACCCACATTGTTAGACGAAATGAACCGTTGGGACTAATTGTTTTCAACTACTTGAAGCTAAGTCAACCTTAATTACTAATGGTTACGAAAGCTACTTAACTTGCTTGTTAACTTGAATAACCTATTGGGTTAAGGTTCTTATCCTTTCTACATTTCTTGAATCGCGCCACAAGTATGTCAAGCCTACGGATTCTACAAATTTAAGGGCGTGAATTCATACTATGTTCCTATCTGATTATATGACACTCGAAACAAACCGTTAATGACTTTGTCAACTAACTATTGCAACACTAAAGCTATGGAGACATACTTTCAACTTGAAACTGAAATCAACATGAGATCTACATTATTTCGGATTTTTGCCTTTTAGACTAAATGCTGAGTCAAACAAACTCTAATTATATGGAAAGCTATGGCCAGACAATTACCCATTGAAACAAAACCCAAACAAACCCAGACATGATTCTAATGGAATACATGAACTATTATACACAGCTTAACATTCAATATACAATTAAAGCAAATTCGAAAGAGGCACTTCAACTCTTCATTTCTATACTCAGGTTTCAATTTTCAGCCTACATTGACAGTGTATCAGTTGTGTACCTGAGATTGGAAATAAGAACAAGAAGAGGAAGAAGATCAGCAACAGCAGCTGGGCAGCAGTAAGGCAGTAATAACAACAGCAACAAGCAAACGGACATCAGTAACGCAGCAGTAACAAAACAGCAACAACAGTTCCACAATAAAAGTAGCTCAACGAACAACCAATAACAACTTTGATAGCAATAAAACCCAGAAGCAGTCCAGCAGCATACAGAAACCCAGAATACAGTAGTAACCCAGCAGAGAAACCAGAATACCCTACTGAAATAGTAACAACCCAACTAGATAACAGACTTGACAGAAAATAGCTTGACGATCAAACAATCGGACCTAGCAAAACAGCTTGAAAAACCCAACTGTAGCAAACCAAACAACTGACCAGCCCCCTCTTTTTGCCTTTTAGGATTATCAGCTTTTCTCTCTCAATTGCCAACCTATGCTCTCAAAACTAAACTGACCTCTCCAAGTTGAAAAACCCAACCTCGTTTTTGCTCTTTTTTTTCTCTGAACACTTAATCTTCCAGCCCCCTTAATTGTTCTAAAGCAGCCTATTTATAAACCAATCCCAACCAGTCAAGCTGTCCGGATCCCTTCAGTCTTTATTCTGCCCATACCCCTTAATTCCCCATGCCTAAATGTCTTTTCTTGATGCCAGTTATATTGTTCCCCATGCTTGTCTTTTTATTTTATTCAAGAGGTATGGGTGATTAAAGTATTATTAGTCAGCCCTCATGCTCCACTGTTTGGTTCCCCATTAACAACTAAACTAAGGCTAATTATTAACAACTGGGTAGACTTGAGCTAGGGCCTGTTGAGACCCTTTTAGACTTACCAAACTTACCCTTTTAATCCCCTGTTATTATTGTCTAACCCTAAACTCAGAAGTTAGAGTCACAGCCTATATAAGCTTGCACCTTAAGACTGATTTCTGGTTAAATACTCAGGGTATTACAGCTATGTTTAATTCTCAGTTTAGGCTTAACCAATGGCTCGAATTTAATCCAACAGGGGTGCTAATCAGATGGTGTGAATCAAGTTGTTGCCTTTCAAGACTGTAAAAAAAACAAACGACAATATGTATCGAATCGACTTTGCGAGTTACAACGTATATTAGTCAGTCGACAACAAAAGCAGGCTAAAACAGAACACACAGGTGATTCATGTGTTTTCGAACAGAACATGGAACTTATGAAACTTAATTATTCGACGACGTTACTCAAATCGACTATACAAACTATTACATGTAACAAACAATCGACAAACAACATAGACTAAACAGGCCACCAATTAATTCAATATTCGGGACATTTAGCAGGGAGCTTACGAAACTTAACTATTCGACGACATTAGTCGAAGCGAATAGATATCTCATAACATACACTTGACACTGAATAGAAAGAAAGAAAAGAAAATTACCTCGGAAGCTTAAGCATAAAAAACGACCCAGGCCTGAACCGGATTGGACTTCTTTGAGGTCGAATGGACTTTAATCGAACTGTTCCCAACTGAGAACACCTCGATTAAGGTCTATTAGACCCCAATCTGTTGTTGATTTGGACGGACCCCCATGGATTCGATTTTTAGGGTTCTTGAGCTCAGATTTGGGGTTCGAAGAGTTCTACCTAGATTCGAACGAAACCAACGTTGATTAGGGTATGAGGGATGTCAGGGGAGTGGCTGGTGTGAATTTGGGACTCATTAGGTGATTTAGGGTTTTGGCTCGAATCTTTGATCGAAGATTCGAGAACCGTGGAGATGATTCAAAGTTAAGTGACCAGGGATTCGTGTTCAGGGTGGTTTGTAGGTTCAATGGTGTAGCTATGGTGACCGGTGGCGTTGTTGCCGCCGGGTTTACGTTGAAGGGGAGCTATGACGGCTGCTAGGGTTTGGGGGGTGTTTGGGATCGTCTCTGAGAGAGACGATGAAACCAGGGGGGATGTTTGGACATGGGGCGGGGTTCGTTGGGATCATTTATATACCGGGCCAAAGGTCGAATCCTAGTCGTTGGATCAATCAGGATCAATGGTTCGGATTGGTTCACTTAACGAGACGGCGGGTCAATCTCTAGGTCAGGTTTGGCTTTTGGATATGGGTATTGATTGCATCCATTGGATGAGGGCTAGATGGACGGCTGGGATCGACCCTCATCGAAGCGACGTAGTTCTAGTATCAGACTACGTCGTTTGATGGCGTGGGAGACGGGTCTTCTGGGCTGACTGACTTGGGCCGATATTTTGTGCTATTTGGGCCTGATTTTTAGCTCAATTTTTTGCTCAAATCCGGTGTTTTTCCTCTCTTATAATTTAAACAAAAATTCTCAAAAATAAAATAAAGAGAAACAAAATTAGACTACACAACTATTAATTATCACTTAGTAACAATTAAAACATTTAATGAAACCACCACGACACTAGAATAGAAATGCGTATTTTTGTGATTTTCGCTCTTAAAAACCGAATAGTGGTTAATAAATTCCTAAATGTACCACTTTTCCTGAATGCACGAAACATGTATTTTTTTTTGTATTTTTCTAACTATAGCAAGGCGAGCATTTACGGACAAAATAATTTTCAAAAAATGTCATCACAAATCCTCAAAGTTGTACCCGAAGGTAACTTGTTTTATTTATTTTTCGATTTCTGTTGGAGTAATTTCCGTGAAGCAAAAATCACGTGCTCACAGCTGCCCCTCTTTATCCGAAAGCACAAAGAGCTTTCGTGCAAAGATAAAGTGAGCGAATACGAGCGATTTTTGCCCGTTGGAATATTCCGTGTGAAGCATTTTTTTGAAAAAGATTTAACCGAACCTTTGCTTCAAAGGTTTCCTACATATCCCTGGCTAAAGGGGAATCATGTTAATGTAGTTCGGGAAGTTTTGGTAGCTGGGACTACCATGTGATCATAATGTTTGCTATTACTGCTGTTGTATGCTGTTACTACTGCTCTACCGATCTCCTTATTACACCGTGCTAAAAAAAAGAAAATAAGATGCTAGACTAGACTACGGATCACAAGATCTTATCTATCTTCAAACTTATTCTTGCTGTCTTGCTTTCTTATCGGCTGGTGTTTCTTCCGATGCTTCTCTTTTCTGACAATTGCTGGTGATGACACTGGCCTTTTGCTTTTCCGAATACCAGTATTCATCATTTTGTTCTGTCCGCTGAGGATGCGGTTTTCTTCATTCTGCTGGGGATTTTTGTTGTAACCTTCTGCCTTCCGGTGGGTTACTGCTTGATCTTGTAAGATATTCCTCTGTTCTACAGGCGGGCTCCTGACTTCTTCATTCTTCAACACATAACAACCTCCGTTCTACAAGCGGGCTCCTGACTTCTTCACTTTTCAACATATAACAATCTTCGTTCTACAGGCGGGCTCCTGACTTCTTCATCTTCGATATACAACAACCTCCGTTCTACAGGCGGGCTCCTGACTTCATCATTTTTCAGTTTAACAACCTCCGTTCTACAGGCGGGCTCCTGACTTCATCAATCTTCAACATATAACAACCTCCGTTCTACAGGCGGGCTCCTGACTTCATCAATCTTCAACATATAACAACCTCCATTCTACAGGCGGGCTCCTGACTTCATCAATCTTCAACATATAACAGCCTCTGTTCTACAGGCGGACTCCTGACTTCATCAATCTTCAACATATAACAACCTCCGTCCTACAGGCGGGCTCCTGACTTCATCAATCTTCAACATATAACAACCTCCGTTCTACAAGCGGGCTCCTGACTTCATCATCTTGAATTTAACAACCTCCGTTCTATAGGCGGGCTCCTGACTTTAACAACTTTCTCAAAATAATTCAGCCTCAATTCTCCAGGCGGGCTCATGACTTCAACAATTTCTTAAAATTTAATTCAGCCTCCATTCTCCAGGCGGGCTCCTGACTTCGACAACTTTCTCAAAATAATTCAGCCTCCATTCTCCAGGCGGGCTCCTGACTTCGACAACTTCTTAAAATAAATCAGCCTCCATTCTCCAGGCGGGCTCCTGACTTCTACAACTTCTAAAAATAAATCAGCCTCTGTTCTCCAGGCGGGCTCCTGACTTCTACAACTTCTTAAAATAAATCAGCCTCCATTCTCCAGGCGGGCTCCTGACTTCTACAACTTCTTAAAATAAAACAGCCTCCATTCTCCAGGCGGGCTCCTGACTTCTTCAACTTCTTAAATTCTATCACCTCCATTCTCCAGGCGGGCTCCTGACTTTGACAACTTCTTAAAATAAATCAGCCTCCATTCTCCAGGCGGGCTCCTGACTTCTACAACTTCTTAAAATAAATCAGCCTCCATTCTCCAGGCGGGCTCCTGACTTCTTCACTTCTTAAAATAAATCAGCCTCCATTTTCCAGGCGGGCTCCTGACTTCTTCACTTCTTAAAATAAATCAGCCTCCATTCTCCAGGCGGGCTCCTGACTTCGACAACTTCTTAAAATAGTTCAGCCTCCGTTCTCCAGGCGGGCTCCTGACTTCAACAACTTTTCTCAAATTTTTATCACCTCCATTCTCCAGGCGGGCTCCTGACTTCTTCAACTTCCTAAATTCTATCACCTCCATTCTCCAGGCGGGCTCCTGACTTCGACAACTTCTTAAAATAAATCAGCCTCCATTCTCCAGGCGGGCTCCTGACTTTAACAATTTCTTACTGAGAGAAAATTTTCGTAATGAGAGAAAATTTTCCTGCCCAAGTTTGATAATCTGCTTTGTGACTCTGTCTTCCTGCGGTCAATAATATTTCTTCTCCCTATTTCAAATCAAAGAAAAATTTGTTAGTTTAACATGGGGTGAGTGGTCGTGCCACTTCTGCTGAGGATGGTTTTTCCCTTTTCTTTTCTTTGCATTGCTATAAAACTTGTTGGGGGGGGAATATTGATTGCTGGGGATGGTTGTCGGAGTTGTCCCTGTATCTTGCAAATCTACTGCGGATCATCTTGGAATTTGATCCATAACTTCCCTTGGAAATTTGGGCCTTTTAGGATCTAGACTCATTCATCATTTGGTCTTGCGACAAACTTCTTTTCATTTCGTCGCCTTATCTTTGGCTTGTCCTTTTCGCATTTTGCCTTGCACCATTTTGGCAATTGGTAGTAGACTCTGAAAATCCTTTTCAAAAAATAAATTGTTGGGGGAAATAAAATCCAAAAATGAAAGAGTGATAATTTTAAAGATAGAAAAAGAAGTCTTTCTGAACAAATGCCGGGGAAAAAGAAAAGAAAAGAACTTATCTGAATGATATAACCAATCCCAACGATCATGTCGTGCATTCTGGATCGATCAACTCAGTCTATTTGTATCAATCGATTTTTTGGATGGTCTCATCTCGCTGGGGATAAATGAATATTCGACTTTTGCCAAAGGCGGACCCTTTCCGCCAATCTTGCCTTGTCGCCTCATAGTGCCCTTCGAGGGGTTTTCACTAATAAGACTCTCTCATTTCTCTCAACTCTTGTCGCCTCATGGTGCATGTGAAGGTTTTCACCAATAAGACTCTCTCATTTTATTTTATTTTTCAGCTGGGGATTGGAGCGTGTCGATACGACGCTCTTTGTTGGGGATTCTCCCGGATGTCAATTCATTTCCAGTTTATGATCCTCTTCTCTTCTGGGGATCAGAGTGTTGTTCCCGACTTCCACGTGCATGAACTTGGCACTTCTCGAATACTGATCAGGAGGTCTTTTTTGGACACCAATATGGTTTTTTTGTGTATGGCTAAAAAAGGGAAAAGGGGTATCAAAAGGCTCAAAATAATTTTGACGGGTAAAACATTACAACTCGCGGAATCAAACTTTCTTTCCCAAAATTATAAACACAAATTCTGCCCCAGTGTTCTTGCTTGGGGATTTTTATTTTTGTTACACTATGACCGAGCCGTGAGGTGCCTACGTATCCTTCTTTGAGGAATCAGGTCAAACGTAGTTCCCACATTCTTTGTTTTTTTTCTTGTGATTTTCTTTTGTCTTTATCATTCTTTTCTTTTTATCTTTTATTTTAATTATTGATTCCAAAAGAGGAATATGAAAGAATAAATGAGGCTCAAAAGGATAAGCAAAGGTTAAAGTGTTCTGATAGAAGAAAGAATTGCCTCCGTCATTTCATTCTCCGATAAATGTTAATCCACAAACATGTGTCAATTACAATCAAAAAAGATCACACATAATATCTCTTAACTGCGTCGGAATTGATAGCCGTGTCGACGCATTTTCCTTCGATATCTGTTAAACATAGAGCGCCATTGGACAATACTCTGGTTACAATGAATGGTCCTTGCCAATTCGGGGCGAACTTGCCCTTTGCTTCCGTTTGGTGTGGTAGGATTCGTTTCAACACTTGTTGCCCCACTTCAAATTTTCTGGGGCGCACCTTCTTGTTGTAGGCTCTTGCCATTCTGATTTGATATAACTGGCCATGACACACAGCTGCCAGACGTTTTTTATCAATCAAGCTCAACTGTTCCAAACGGGTTTTGACCCACTCAACATCATCAATCTCAGCCTCGGCAACAATCCGAAGGGATGGAATTTCCACTTCCGCCGGTATCACTGCTTCAGTTCCATACACCAACAAATAAGGGGTTGCACCTACTGAAGTCCGGACGGTAGTGCGATAACCCAACAATGCAAATGGTAATTTTTCATGCCATTGTCTGGATCCTTCTACCATCTTCCTCAGTATCTTCTTGATGTTCTTGTTGGATGCTTCAACAGCTCCATTCGCCTTGGGATGATATGGTGTGGAATTACAGTGTGTAATCTTAAACTATTTGCATACTTCTCTCATCAAACTGCTGTTAAGATTAGCACCATTGTCCGTGATTATCACTTTCGGGATCCCAAATCTACAGATGATATGGGAATGGACAAAATCCACCACTGCCTTCTTGGTTACAGACTTGAAAGTTTTGGCTTCAACCCACTTAGTAAAATAATCGATGGCCACCAGAATGAACCTGTGACCGTTCGAAGCTGTCGGCTCAATAGGCCCAATGACGTCCATTCCCCATGCCACAAATGGCCATGGTGCTGACATTGTGTGCAATTCCGTTGGTGGAGAATGAATCAGATCGCCGTGTATCTGACACTGATGGCATTTCCGTACGAATTTGATACAATCATGCTCCATGGTGAGCCAATAATACCCTACTCGAAGAATCTTCTTCGCCAATACATATCCGCTCATATGGGGGCCACAAACTCCAGCATGTACCTCTGTCATAACCGTCGTGGCTTGACTGGCGTCTATACATCTCAGCAATCCCAAATCTGGGGTTCTCTTGTATAACACTCCTCCACTGAGGAAGAAACCACTAGACAATCGCCGAATGGCTCTTTTTTGGTCTCCGGTGGCCTGCTCCGGGTATATCCCCATCCTGAGATACTCTTTGACGTCATAAAACCATGGCTCGCCATCCACTTCTTCCTCTATCATGTTGCAATAGGCATGCTGATCGTGAACCTGGATGTGCAATGGGTCAACATGAATTTTGTCTAGGTGGTGCAATATTGATGCTAAAGTGGCCAATGCATCGGCAACCTCATTGTGAACTCTCGGGATGTGTCTGAACTCTACTAATCGAAATCGCTTGCTCAGATCGTGCAAACATTGTCGATATGGTATGAGCTTCAAATCCCGTGTTTCCCATTCACCCTGAATTTGATGCACCAGGAGGTCCGAGTCTCCCAAAACTAAGACGTCCTGGACATCCATGTCTGCCGCTAATCGCAAACCCAAAATGCATGCCTCATACTCAGCCATGTTGTTGGTACAATAGAAACGCAGTTGAGCTGTAACAGGGTAATGACGTCCTGTTTCAGAAATAAGCACTGCTCCTATTCCAACTCCCTTCGCATTTGCGGCTCCATCAAAGAAGAGCTTCCAACCGGGTTCCTCAGGTAACTCCAACTCATCTATCTACATTACTCCCTCGTCGGGAAAATACGTCCTCAATGGCTCGTATTCCTCGTCAACAGGATTCTCAGCCAAGTGATCTGCCAACGCTTGGGCCTTCATGGCTGTCCTCGTCACATAGACGATATCGAACTCCGTGAGTAATATTTGCCATTTTGCTAACCTTCCTGTGGGCATAGGTTTTTGGAAAATATACTTTAACGGATCCAAACGGGAAATGAGATAAGTAGTATATGAGGATAAATAATGTTTCAACTTCTGGGCCACCCAGGTTAGGGCGCAACATGTCTTCTCGAGTTGAGTGTACTTAACCTCATATACTGTAAACTTCTTGCTGAGATAATAGATGGCTTGCTCTTTTCTTCCCGTAATACCGTGTTGCCCCAACACGCAACCAAAAGAATTCTCCAAGACCGTCAGATAAAGAATTAACGGTCTTCCCGGCTCAAGGGGAACCAATACAGGTGGATTTGATAAATATTCTTTGATCTGGTCGAATGCCACCTGACATTCCGCCGTCCATCCTATTGCAGCATCCTTCTTCAACAGCTGAAAAATGGGTTCATAGGTTGCTGTGAGTTGAGCAATAAATCTGCTGATGTAATTCAACCTTCCCAACAGACTCATTACTTCTGTCTTGTTCTTCGGCGGTGGCAACTCTTGGATAGATTTGATTTTTGATGGATCCAGTTCAATACCTCGCCGACTGACAATGAATCCCAAAAGCTTCCCAGATGGAACACCAAATGCGCATTTGGCCGGGTTGAGCTTAATATCATACCTTCGAAGTCTTTGAAAGAACTTCCTTAGGTCTGCTACGTGGTCTTCCTGATGCTTGGACTTTATGATTACATCGTCTACGTACACTTCAATTTCTTTGTGTATCATGTCATGAAACACAGTGGTCATTGCTCTCATATACGTTGCCCCTGCATTCTTCAAACCAAATGGCATTACCCGGTAGCAATAAGTTCCCCACGGCGTAATGAAGGCTGTCTTTTCCGCATCTTCCTCATCCATCAGAATCCGATGATACCCAGTATAGCAATCCACAAAAGATCCGATCTCATGCCTGGCACAATTGTCGATCAAAATATGGATGTTGGATAAAGGAAAGTTGTCTTTAGGGCTTGCCCTGTTCAGATTGCGGTAGTCGACGCACACCCTGATCTTTCCATCTTTCTTTGGTACCGGCACCACATTAGCCAACCAATCAGGATATCGAGTGACACGAATAACCTTTGCTTGTAGCTACTTGGTTACTTCTTCTTTAATCTTCATGCTCATATCCGTTTTGAACTTCCTTAATTTTTGCTTGACGGGAGGGCATGCCGGGTCAGTGGGTAATTTATGAACCACTAAATCTGTGCTTAAACTCGGCATGTCATCATACGACCATGCAAAAACATCTTTGAACTCAATAAGTGTTTTGATCAATTCCTCCCTGATATTTGGTTCAATGTGAATGCTTATTTTAGTTTCTCTGATATCGCCGGCATCCCCTAAATTGATGGCTTCTGTGTCATTTAAGTTGGGTTTGTATTTTTCTTCAAACTGGCTCAACTCCCTGTTTATCTCCTCGAATGCTTCATCCTCATTGTATTCCGATTCATTATCATAATCGACCTCTTGTATGTTTAGCTCGGAATCAGATTGATCTTTTAGACTAGGTTGAAGATCCGTTGTGCATGCCATGTCATTAGAATCAGTATGAAAAGAACTATTCAGAGAAAGAAACGAAAGAAGCAAAATTAAAATAATAATAAAAAGAAGATAAGAAATAAAGAAGAAACTCTTTGTTTTATTGAATTACGGGATAACAAGGTTTCACACTGTATTTGACATAATAAAAAGAAATCTGGATTACAACCCTGGAATAATCCAGAAAACAGAAAAGGAAAATCAGAGTCAACTACCAAGACTCCCTCCAAGTAGGAAGAGGAGTAGCCATCCAATTGTTGACCTTGACCTTGGGACCCACAAACTGTATGTCTGCCTTACTAGAACCCTCTCCAGCTTCTATCATGTTGACGTCGGCAAACACTCTTCCAAAGCTTTCATTCAAATCTCCATTTGGCCCCATCAGAGGTCCAAGAACTTCCAGGACCAGCAACTTTCTGCACCCTGCTTTGACAAATGACCTGGACAGGCGTGGGACTGGTTTAGGAAGGACCCAAACTCTTTTCTTCAATTTGCGGGCTCGCTTCACATCCGCTGCGGTGGGCTTGAATCCCAACCCAAAAGTTTCCAGGTTCTTGGGCAAAGAAACTGGCTGGATCATTCCCTGCAGATCAACCCCCAGACCTTTCCCTGGTACAAACCCGTTATTCAACATTTTTGACGCTATCATGACGGTTGCGGCTATGATTCTAGGAAGTGGAAGGCCCTCGCCCTCAGGAATTTTGTCCATCGAGACTGCATCAAAAACCTGATAAATCCATGGGCCCTTATCATCGTCGGTTTATATGAAGGGCACAATAGTATCACTGGTGGCGTGTGTGCCGTCATCCCTGTGTACCACAATCTCTTGTCTGTCCCATTCAAATTTGACCACTTGATGTAGCGTAGAAGGCACTGCCTTAGCTGCATGGATCCATGGTCGCCCCAACAAAAGATTGTACGACACTGCCACATCTATTACTTGAAATTCCATGGTGAACTCGACTGGGCCAATGGTTAATTCCAGTACGACATCACCTACTGTGTTAATGCCACCCCATCAAAACCTCGGACGCAGACACTGTTTTGGTGGATCCTATCATCAGCAACCTTTATCTTGTTGAGAGTGGCCAAAGGACAGATATTGGCACTTGACCCATTATCAATTAATGCTCGAGTGACCACCGATTCTTCGCACTTTACCGTCAGGTAGAGTGCTCTGTTGTGTTCAGTACCCTCTACTGGTAACTCATCGTCAGAGAATGTCACTTGGTTTGCTTCAAAGATCTTGTGCGCTACTTTCTCCAAATGGTTCACTGAGAGCTTGTCCGGGACATAAGCCTCATTTAGAATCTTCATTAAGGCCTGACAGTAATCGTTTGAATGGATTAACAAGGATAGCAATGAGATCTGGGCTGGGGTCTTTCTCAATTGCTCTATAATTGAGTAATCCTGTGCCTTCATCCTCTTCAAAAATTCCTCTACTTCTTCCTCCGTTACAGGTTTCTTTATTGTTTCAGGATTGACCCTTCTCAACTCTGCGGGAGCAAAACACCTTCCCGATCGAGTTAACCCTTGTGCTTCGCATACGTCTTCCACAACCTCCTTCCCCTTATGCGTCACCGTCACTTGACTGTAGTTCCAGGGCACAGCCTTCTCACTTGTCATCGGCAACTGTATGACTGGCTTGATAACAACTGGTCCCACATGGACCCCTTTTACTACCAACCTTGGTTTGTTTGCTACTCCCTGCAACACTGCTTTGACTGACTCTGGCCTCTTCGCAGTAATAGACGACCCTTTCCCTGCTATCACAAAGGGCTTGTCATATACCTCTCCCGACTGTACCACTGTCTTTCCACTGGTCGACTCTTCATTAGTACTGGCACGAATCATCATTACCGTTTGTGAGGGTGTTTTTGGTTTCCCTCCCTCGTGCACTAATTCGATCATGTGAGCTTCATGGTGCACCGATAATGGATTTTCATTGATGTTGGGTGCCCCTGGTGCCTGAACCTCGATCCTATTTGTGTCAATAAGATCTTGTATGGCAGTCTTCAACTTCCAACATTTCTCAGTATCATGCCCGGGAGCACCCGAACAATATTCGCAGCTCACTGAATGGTTCAGATTTCCGGGGAGGGGATTTGGCAATTTGGTTTCAACAGGACTTAGTAGGCCTATATGCTTCAACTTGTGAAACAGAGTAGTATAGGTTTCTCCCAACGGAGTGAATGTTCTTGGCTTCTGCATCCTTTCATTCCTGAAAGCCTGATTTCCGTGGAAGCTCGGTCCTGAAGGATTCTTGTAGGTCCTCGGTGGCGGATATGTGTTTTGTGAAGGTGAATGTGTGTTTTGTGGAGGTGGATATGTATGTTGGGGAGCTGGTACACGCCATTGCGAACGAGTTGGAGGTTGGGTGTAAGTTTGGGCGTGATGTACGGAAAAATGTTGTTCTTGTGGTGGGTAGTAGGGTTGTGTGGGTAGTTTAGATGATGGGGTCTAGGTTGGTAATGAGGGGAAGGACCTTTAGATCTGAACCAATTGCCTGCCTCTATCGTCGTGACCTCCTCTCTCCTTTTCTTTCCAAGCGCACCTCCCGTGCCGCTCTGAATGTCCTGAGTCGTCGCCTTAATCGCCGAGTAACTCAGGATCTTATTGGACTTAAGTCCCTCTTCTATCATACCTCTCATTTTCACCACTTCCTTGAAGGATTTGCCAACTGACGTCACCAAGTGACCGAAGTAAGTCGACTCTAGAGTTTGTAGAAAGTAATCTACCATTTCTCCCTCTCTTATTGGAGGATCAACTCGGGCTGCTTGTTCTCTCCATCGGAACCCAAATTCCCTGAAGCTCTCTCCGGGTTTCTTCTCAAGATTTAGCAATGTGAGACGGTCTGGGAATATCTCAAGGTTGTATTGGAAGTGTCCTGCGAAAGCCTGTGCCAAGTCATCCCAGGTGTACCACCTGCTTGGATCTTGTCTTGTATACCACTCCAATGCCGACCCGCTCAAACTCTGGCCAAAGTAAGCTATCAGTAGCTCATCTTTTCCCCCTGCTCCCCTCATTTTGCTACAAAAGCCCCGCAAATGTGCCATGGGATCACCGTGCCCTTCATATAAATCAAACTTAGGCATCTTGAACCCAGCCGGGAGTTGGACGTCCGGGAAAGGGCATAGATCCTTGTAGGCCGCGCAGACCTGGTTGCCCAATCCGTGCAGGTTCCTAAAGGATTGCTCTAGGCTTTTGAACTTCCTCATTACCTCATCTTGTTCCGGGACCTTAACCGGCTTTTCAATATCTGCCGGTACCTCAAAATGGGGATTATAGGTATGTGGCTTGGGTGCTTTGAATGTGAGTTCAGAGGGGTAATATTGTGTCGTGAGCCTGAATCAGCGGCTCACTGGATGATCTGTGCAATGGTGCTGGGGGAGGCGCCCCAAAGACGGGAACATTTGGTGGAGGAGGGTTTTGACTGGGTGGTGGAGCTTGGGAATCATAGGCCTCTCTTTCCTGATAGTAGTGATGGCTCGGGAAACTCGTTGAAGGACCGGGAAAGGGATATTCTGACGTGTGTCCTGGTTGGAGAGTAGGAGTAACAGGTAGTTCCTGCCTCTTTTGGGCTCTAGCTAAGGCTATCTGCATTTCATTCATTTCCAGCCTCATCTTTTCCATTTTTTCCATGGCTTCCTTCAGCATCTGATTTGCTGTCTTTTCCGACTCAACACTGTTGTCTGAACCAGTCATGCTTTCTAGTATGGGCCATTTTGATCTTGTTTGATAATGGTACGGTACCAGTACGCTTTAACAAACTAACTGTCTGAGATTTGTGAAAAACAACAAACTTGTTAGCGTTTAACAGATTTGATAATAGCACATTGTGGATGCAATGCTCCTAGGCAATAAACCATTTCTAACATGCTTTGCTTCAAACACATGCGTCATCCCGGCTTGCTTATTTGCCCCTTTAAAGTACTTTGGGAACCCCTGTATTTTATATATTTTTTTTATATTTTCTTATTCTTTCTTTTTCTTTTCCTTTCTTTTTAATGGCGGTCGAATCTTTCTTTTTCTTCTTTTCCTTTCTTTTTAATGGCGGTCGAATCTTATGTGGATTGCCTACGTATCACGTACCTGCGTGAATCGGACCGGGCGTAGTTCTGCCACAAGGTAAAGACACACAAAAAATTCTTTTGGAATCAATTAATTCATCATCAAAATTTGCTATTACAAATTACTTATCTCAAACCAAGAATAGCAATAGTACAGATTCCAAAGTTCTTAACCTGACTCGATGAAAAGAAAAAGAAAACAACATATGGGAAGACAACAAAGCCAATTAAACAAGACTCGAATCAAGGGATTAAAATTCCAACTTAGGGGCCCGCGAGGCATCGTTCGGCCTTTCCGCAGTCTTTGGTGCCAGGCCTCTCTGCAAGATTTTTAGTTCCTCCATGATCCGGTGGACATAACCCATGACTGAGGCAAAAAGGATGTCACGGGTCATCTCTTCACATGTTAGGCACTTCGTGGTAATGTAGCGCCCTATCTCATTGATCCTACCCCTGATTCTATCCCTCTCTATGCACAACTGTTCTATCTGTTGATTCTTTAGTCCCAATATTCGAGTATTGTCAATGAGCTGATCTTGGAACCTCTCCATTTGTTCTTCCATTCGGGTTATTGACTCATAGCAGCGTTCTCTATCTGTTCTAGCATACCGGGCTTGTCTAAGGACCCGATTATTGAGAATGGAGTTTATTCCTCTCAATGTTGTAACACTCATTTCGTAGTCCCTCTTTACTTGCCATAGGTGCTCTCTCCGCGCTGCTGTAACCTTTGCCCACCTGGGCCGCATTCTTGCTACACAAGCCTCGGACCTCTCCAAATCCTCTCGGCTTTTGCTGACCTGACTCCTCAACTCTGCTATCAACCTTTCATTGGACCGACTTTTCTGTTGGTCACCGGCATTCTTCCTGTCTTGGCGGATTCGGGCTCTCAGGGCCTTGTTCTCTTGAATCAACTTGCTTTTCTCTCCTGTATCAGCATCAATTTGCAAGCTACTTTGGTATTTTAGCCCCTCAATTTGCTGTTTTAACTTGCCAATCTCGACCCGATATTCCTTCTCTTTTGCTAGCCAACCCCATTATGCTTGCGATGATTCTACAAAGTCTTGGACGTGAGCTCTCTTAGCTGGTCTTTGGTGCTCAAGCTCTCTTCTGTATCATGTGGGGTATTTTGGTGACACTTCGCCTTTAGTCCGGTCTTGTATACGAGTATCTACTTTCAGGGTTTGACATTCATTCCAGATTCTCCGAACGACTGCTTCAGGGAACTGCCCACCAGGCCCGATTTCGACTACTTGGCCGCTGAGATCCTCTTCCTTTGGGACTATTTGGTATCGCCCCAACTGTCTCAACACTCTGCATGGTGCGTAGGGCTGGATACTTTGGAGACCCATCAACAACAAATGAGATTCGGTGGCTGACATGTGTATGATTTCATCTATGGGTAGCCACCCAAATGCCCATTCTATCTGGTTTGCTGAAACAGAGCGCATCAGCGTGACCCATTCGGCGACCCCTTCTGGTAGGCTGAACCCGTCGACCCTGGTGGGAAACTCTTCTATACAAGTCTTTTGTGATGACCCATATTTCAGAAACTGAGGGCGATGACATAGATGCTCTATCATCCACATTTGCAGTAGTATATTACATCCCTCAAAGAAACCTCCTCCGGTTTTGCAAACAGTGAGTGCGCGGAAAATGTCTGCTATTATCATTGGTGCCAGAGTGCTGTTGTCTTGCTTGAGCAAAGTGCTGACGACCCCAGCGATTTGTATGTTAATTTTCCCATCCTTTCTAGGGAACACCAGAAAACCTAGAAAGGCTATCATAAAAGTAATACACTTATGCCTCTCCCATTTCAACCGGCTTTCCCCACTGCAGATCTTACTCTCGGGATTGTTGAACCCTCCAAGATGACCGTACCAGTTGTACAGAAATGCCAAACTACAAAACCCTTTTGACAACTCTGGGTTGTGTACCGTTCTACGGATCTTTACGGTGTCTAGGAACCTATGTATGGTCACGGTCCTTGGTGCAATGAGATACTGTTCTCTCATAGGGATTTTAGGACATCCGATGTACCCTGCCAGCTCCTCCAGTGTCGGGGTGAGCTCAAAGTCCGAGAAATGAAATACATTGTGTGCCGAGTCCCAAAATGAAATTAAAGCCCTTATAATGTCCCCTCGCAGATCGATGTCCAGCAATCCAACCAAATTTCCCAAGTATATTTTGACTGTATCTCGCCCTGATTCTTCCAAGTCGTTCTACCACATGCGTAAGCCCAAAGGAACTCTGTTTATAATGGCCTCAGATGAACTCTTACTCGTGCTCATTCTGCACATTTATTAAGGTGATTTTAGACGAAAGCAAAAAATATTTATTTTGACTCCAAAAACATTTTTCCGTTTTTCCTTAATTTTGAGAAAAGCAAAACTGACTTTCCCGATACGGCCTTTCAGCTCTTCAGGGGTGAAGATTTTAAGGCCGTGGGACTTTAACCGGCCAAAAGGTAAGAAAAATGGCCAAAGGCGGCCGTTTGTGCAAAGACAGCCTTTCGTCGTCCCTTTCGGGAACATTCGGCTATTCCCGCAAAATGGCCTCACCCGACCTTTTTTTATGAAAGAAGCAATATATGTATATATATATACATGTATATTTTATTATATATCATTATTGGCAAAAACGGGAAGTTGGACCCGATAAGGGTTGCCTACGTATCCCACATCCGGTGAGAATCAAACCGACGTAGTTCGGGCAAGAAAATTATCTAAATCACGGATCCCATTCTCTTTCTCAAAAATCAAAATTATTCTTAAATGAGAAATAATAATAATTATTATTTTTTTTCAAAATTCCCGTTATCACCCACCGGTCAACATGCAAATTCGAAGCAAATTAAATGCGCTAACAGACATAATGCCACAAGATGGTCTTTTTGTTCCAGGTTGCTATTCCTAGACGACGGGCCCAACCCCTGTGTTGAACCCCCTAAGTCAGATGCAACGTGATGCAAATAAGTGTTTTCCTACTAGGGATCCGGCATGAAGTTATGTTTTACTAAGTTTCAAACTGGGCTTTGTTCTAGACCTGGTTACCCGAGCGGACAACTCGAGTCGAGGAGGGGGCTACGTACCGGGGACCCGCGGGGTCGTCCGGCTTTGTAACTTATCCAAGCCTCTTTCTACTTGGGTATGACACTAACAGAATAGGGAGTCTCGACCAGCGAGCTTCTCCCCGAAAGTAAGAAGAGAAGGGTTTCGGCACAATTTATATACAGTTCAGATAATATCAAAGCGGTAAAAGCATCATTTAGCACATTAGGCATATATCATGTAACAGAATCAGATAAAACCAAATATAACAATTTATCTAAGCTCGAATTTCTAACCCTGAACCAGTGGTTCTGGGTAAAGTCCCCAGCAGAGTCGCCAGAGCTGTCACACCTCCTTTTTTCGCCCCCGCGAGGGGTGAAGGAGTTTTTTCCAATTAAAAGACAATCGAAACGAGATTTGTTTATTTATTTCAGAGTCGCCACTTGGGAGATTTTAGGGTGTCCCAAGTCACCAATTTAATCCCGAATCGAGGAAAAGAATGACTCCATATTACAGTCTACGTACCAGAAATCCGGATAAGGAATTCTGTTAACCCGGGAGAATGTGTTAGGCATTCCCGAGTTCCGTGGTTCTAGCACGGTCGCTCAACTGTTATATTCGGCTTGATTATCTGATTTTATACAAATATGAACTTATGTGCAAATTTTATCTTTTTGCCGCTTTCATAATTATTATTATTATTTTTACAAGGAATTGCAACGTTGTAAAAATGTGTCTCAAACCGCGTCACAATCAATGTACCCGTGGTCGTTGATACACTTTGACTCCGTTGAGATTTGGATTTGGGTCACATAAATGTGCACCCGAATTTAAGAAAATTAAATTATTAAAGGCGCGCCTAAAGTGATTAGTGTATCATTTACTTTGGGTAGGGCCGTGGAATTTTGCTAAACGGTTCATCCCGAAGTCTAAGCAATTTTAAAGCGAATGTTTACTGAGGGCCCCGCAATTTTGTATTTTTATTTGGCGAGGATCATCTCATTCTTATTTTTTAAAAGGAATTTGCAACGTCAGGGACACACATCTCGAACCACGTCACAATCAATGTACCCGTGATTAGAGACACATTTAACTCTGCTGAGATTTGGATTTGGGTCACATAAATGTGCACCTGAGTTTAGGAAAGTAATTTAATTAAATCGCGTCTAAAGAGGCTAACGCGTTATTATCTTTGGGGAAGGCAGTGAAATTCACTAAACAGTCCATCCCAAATTCTAAGTGTTTATTATGCCCCATTATTGAGGGCCCCGCAATTTGTATTTTTTATTGGGCGAGACTCGTCTTATTGGGCGAGGCTCGTCTCATTATTATTATTATTATTATTTTTAAGGATAATCTAAAGCAGCTATATATATATATTTTTCGTCCGTCTCTAAATGGAAGAAGAAAAGGTCCTACTTTATTTACATGCTTGACAAGACCATCATTTATTTCACGGATTCAAGCAAACGCAGCTAGAAAATTGCAATCAAACTTTGCGCGAAAGGAAGTTGTTTCATGCCTCATTCTATAAGCCGATACTACTGAAGCTGAAATTATAACCAAATACGGAATTGACAGGCAATACGCATTCAAAAGGGACAAAGTATCTTATAACTAATTTTTGAACCCACATTGTTAGATGAAATGAACCGTTGGGACTAATTGTTTTCAACTACTTGAAGCTAAGCCAACCTTAATTACTAATGGTTACGAAAGTTACTTAACTTGCTTGTTAACTTGAATAACCTATTGGGTTAAGGTTCTTATCCTTTCTACATTTCTTGAATCGCGCCACAAGTATGTCAAGCCTACAGATTCTACAAATTTAAGGGCGTGAATTCATACTATGTTCCTATCTGATTATATGACACTCGAAACAAACCGTTAATGACTTTGTCAACTAACTATTGCAACACTAAAGCTATGGAGACATACTTTCAACTTGAAACTGAAATAAACATGAGATCTACATTATTTCGGATTTTTGCCTTTTAGACTAAATGCTGAGTCAAACAAACTCTAATTATATTGAAAGGTATGGCCAGACAATTACCCATTAAAACAAAACCCAAACAAACCCAGACATGATTCTAATGGAATACATGAACTATTATACACATCTTAACATTCAATATACAATTAAAGAAAATTCAAAAGAGGCACTTCAACTCTTTATTTCTATACTCAGGTTTCAATTTTGAGCCTACATTGACAGTGTATCAGTTGTGTACCTGAGATTGGAAATAAGAACAAGAAGAGGGAGAAGATCAGCAACAGCAGCTGGGCAGCAGTAAGGCAGTAATAAAAATAGCAACAAGCAAACGGACAGTAGTAACGCAACAGTAACAAAACAGCAACAACAGTTCCACAATAAAAGTAGCTTAACGAACAACCAATAACAACTTTGATAGCAATAAAACCCAGAAGCAGTCCAGCAGCATACAGAAACCCAGAATACAGTAGTAACCCAGCAGAGAAACCAGAATACCCTACTGAAATAGTAACAACCCAACTAGATAACAGACTTGACAGAAAATAGCTTGACGATCAAACAATCGGACCTAGCAAAACAGCTTGAAAAACCCAACTGTAGCAAACCAAACAACTGACCAGCCCCCTCTTTTTGCCTTTTAGGATTATCAGCTTTTCTCTCTCAATTGCCAACCTATGCTCTCAAAACTAAACTGACCTCTCCAAGTTGAAAAACCCAGCCTCGTTTTTGCTCCTTTTTTTTTTCTCTGAACACTTAATCTTCCAGCCCCCTTAATTGTTCTAAAGCAGCCTATTTATAAACCAATCCCAACCAGTCAAGCTGTCCGGATCCCTTCAGTCTTTATTCTGCCCATACCCCTTAATTCCCCATGCCTAAATGTATTTTCTTGATGCCAGTTATATTGTTCCCCATGTGTGAGCACGTGATTTTTGCCTCATACGAATTACTCCAAAATAACTCTTGAAATTAGGTCTTTTCTTTAATTATGTGTTATTTTTAGGAAATATTGTACGAATTTCCTGTTTGTTTGCATAGGTATATGTGCGTTTGTAATTTTATTAATGCATTTAAAAATACAAAAAATAAATAATATAATGTAATATGTATTGTATGTGCATTTAGGATTAGTTTTTTAATTTAGGAATTAACAAGTTTGTTTTACAGAAAGAAAATCACAAAAATATGCATATGTGTTTCTTGCCATTGTGTTGATTTTATTTAAATTTTTAATTTGAGTATTAATTATTATAGGTGTTAAATAATATGTGTGTAATTTTATTTTTTGATTTTTACAATTTATTTAGGATTTTTGTTTAATTTTTGTAATTAAAGAAAAATGGAAAATGGGTAAATGTAAAGGAAACTCGGACTGGGCCAGGAGAAATTCAGGCCCAAAACTCATCCCTGACCCAATCCAAACCAGCTGGTCTCAAATGCAAACAAAACGACGTAGTAGGATGATGAAACTACCCCATTTCGTCATCCTTCAATCTGAGCCGTTGATCGAACAAATCAGACGGTTCAATGCAGCCCTGGTTTGGTTTGAAACGACACCGTTTCAGGTGCTCAATCTGAGCCGCCCATCTTCTTTGATCCAATGGCCCCAGAGCTTGGACCAAACCCAATCCCACAACCCGGTCCACTTTTACCCGGTGAACCCAGTCTCTCAAAGAGACCAAACGACACCGTTTGTTTGGGTGAATTAATCCAGGCCATTGATCTCAATTGATCCAACGGCCAGGATCCATCCACCCCACCCCGTATATAAGTCCTAAACCATACCCCACCCCCCAAACCAAACACCCCCCCCTTTCCTGTTCATTGTCTCTTTCAAGAGACCAGATGAACCCCACCGTTAACCACCGTCAACCACCCACCGGAAATCGCCTCACGGCGGTTCCAGTGGTCCAAATGACTCCATTTAAACACCCTTAACTCCTCTCAACCTCCCCGTTCCAACTATCATAATAGCTTACCTCGAATCAGACCCCAACACCTCGAATCTTCGATCAAAGTTTGGTCTGAAAACCTAACTTTCTCCGATGGCTTCCAAATCAACACCCTAGCTTATCCCAACTACCCTCGTCATAGATCCGGTAATGGCTTAGGTTGAATCTTCCTAGAACTGCTCGAATCTTCATTTGAAGATTCGAGCCAAACAGGAACTGCCCAGATCCTTTTCAAATTCATACCAGGTGACCCCTAGGCCTCCTTTACCCCTAAACCACCATTGATTCCCTTCGAATCTGCCCAGAAATGTTCGAGCCCTAAATCTGGAAAAAAACGGAACCCTAAAATTCCAATCATGGAATCTGTCCAAATTAATTGAAGGGTTGGGGCCTAATAGACTTTAATCGAGGTGTTCTCAGTTGAGAACACTTCAATTAAAGTCTGTTCGACCTCAAAATGCTTTGGTCTGACTTTGAGCCTGGGTCCGTATAATTTTGAAGATTCAGAGGTATTTTTCCTACTTTTCTTTTGTACCCTATGTGTGTATTATTGCCTGTTTTAGTAATTTGTATAATTTTCCTACTTTTTTACTTGATTCTGTCTCATATCCACTATACCCGTTTATTCGATCAAATTATAGCATTGTTTATGTTTGTTGTAATTGTTTACAATGTGTGTAATCGACTCGATTAAGTTCGTCGATTAGTTGTCTTATTATAAATTCTTGTTCCTGTTAATGCTGATTGAAACAATCTATTTGCCTAAATTGTCTGGGGTCTGGTTGTTTGGTATCAGTTGTTATAAGCATTTCCATTAATTAGTTTCGACAGTTAATTCACTCTTGTTTGTTAAGTCAGCAAGTTCGTCAAATGTTGTTGTGTATATTTGATCCGGGGCCATTTGATTTCAGAAATGAACTTGCATGCCTGATATTTGTATTCATGTGCATATTTCAGTTTTAGTTTCAGGACATTGTCATTAAGCTGACAATGAACATGCATTCACATTACCTTCATTCATGTGCATATTGATTCAAGTTTCAATTTCAGCTTCAATAATTCTGTTGAGTTATGTGGTGTTAATGTGATGTTTTGGTTTGAATTCAGTTTTACAAGTGTTAATTAGATATTATTGGGTTAGAAGGTTGCATTTTTAGTTAAAATTCAGTCCAAAACTTAGGAGAATTGGTTATAGCTGCAGTTTAAGGGTTTTTCAGGGGCAATTTGGGATTGAAACAGTTAGGTTTATATTTTAGTATTAGTGCTTTGATAATGGGGGTATTAATTAATACACTAAGGAGGAACAAAAGGTAATGGGGGGCTGAAATTAAGGGAAAGTTTTCCTTAGTGGCTGGTTCATTAGAAAAGCAGTTTTAGTGGCAGATTTTAGTGGAAAATCTGCCTTAGATAACAAGGGGGTCCGGGCAGTAGACAAGGAGGGGAAACAAGTCGTATAAAAGGGTGTGTTGGGACTAATTTCAGGAAGGAATACACACAGGAAAAAAAAGACAGAAAGAGAGGACAGGAGGGAAAAAACAGAAAGAGAAAAATAGAAAAAAAGAGCACACACACACACACAGAAAAGAGAAACAGAACAGAAAAAATAGAGAAGAAAGAGAGAAAATCAGAAATATTGTTTCCTCATATCTGTCCGGGTTTGTTTGGTGATATTGTTTGGATTGAATCTGGAGTTTTTTTTTTTTGAGGTTACTACTTTGTTTGGTTTTTCACGAAATTTTTTGGGGCTGTCCAATCTGTTGAGCTGCTGTATGCGTGCTGCTATAAATTTTGTTGACCTTCATATTTCTCTGCTGCTGGTTTTTTTTTTGCTGCTGCTATTGCTGAATTTTACCTCTTCTACCCTCATTTCCAGGTATATATATTTAGACTCATGTTATTGCAAAGTTGCAATGTTGCAAAGAAATGAAATCTGGAATTCTAAATATGTCCGTTATCCATTTAAGTTCATTAGTTGAGTTTCAATTTTTAGTCAACTAATATAGCTTATGCTCGGTGTGGGAGCTATTAGTCCATCAAGACCTCTTTTGAAGTTAGTATAAGCTTTGCAATAGTTCTATTTATTTCAGAATATCTTTAAGTATAGTTATATTTGAAATGTCGAGACAGGGAACTTGGTAGAAAGTTGACTATTCTTTAAACTTTGTATTTAGACCATGATTAATTAAGCGCTTGGTAACATGAAAATATCGAGGGACCACGCTATTAAACTTCCTCAAGCCTGATATTGTTTAATTCTAGTTGACATAAGTATTCTCGTTTATACAAAATAAGGCCTAATAATGGGGATAACTATAAGTGAGAGGTGAATCGATATAATTCGTTACGATTAAGACATTGGAATATTCCGGATGGTTTAGATGTGTATTTGCGGTATATAATGTCAATTCATTTAATCAAATTTGTAAATTAGTTTTCTTTCTTAATAACAAATGGCCATTTATTTTAGGAATGCTATTAACCCAATTCCTTATAAAATAGTATATAAAAATAATGTCAATGATTTGTACAAAGTATAGATTTAGTATTTGTAAATAGCTTGCATAAGCCGAGATAAAAATTGGTTTGATTTTATCTATCCCAAACTCAATCATCGTAAGCAAATTAACCAAATAATTAAACCTTTGGACTAAAAACAAGTTGTGTAGAAGAAGGTCGGATTTATAAATACGAATTGCAACATTTTAAGTCAAAGATATACAAAGTAGAGTTCGCTCCGAATAGAATAATGGAAATTCTTCGAAAACTATTAGTTTGCTTATCAATTAAATTTTTCCTAGTTTTTACACGTAATTCGCTTTTGGTAAGTTTTCAAACATATACACTTAGTCTTAAGCTTAGGAAAATAATAAATAACTTGTGCATATAATTATCAAGTACTGAAAATACATAAACAAAATACGAATACCGTATTCACGATAAAAATGGTAGTTTTAGTTGCACGTTATTTATTTATTTTTCATCTCATTAATTCTTTTAATTTAAATAGTTTTGAGGTATATAATTCACACGTTTAAAATATAACCTGTGGTCAACACCTAATAAATTTTGATTTTTTTTAAGAAATCTCGAGACATTCCATTCGGTGGTTTCCCATAGCTTTCATATTTAAAAATAGATGGACATAATAAACATTTGTAGAAAATTTATATTACCATCAAAAATATTTTGTGTAATTGGGGACACGTTCGCGTGACATGATTACATTTCTAAAGACAATTCGGAGTATGCGTTCGCGCAACTTCGAGCAAACTTTCTTAATAAAAGGGGTTTTTTCGGAGGATATTAAATTAATTTATTTCATATAACCCGAGATGTGCAGTTCGCTATTTAATCATACAAGAGTGACGAATGTTCGTAATTTTATTTTAAGCACGCGCAATTTCGGCCATAAATTCTTTTTATAATAAAAATATAAAAAATATTATCAATCTTATTATGTACACATATGCGTGACATGATTCTTTACATTTATATATAAAAAAATACGAATATACGTACGCGTGATTCGTTTCAAAGTAGGTCTATAGTTGTAAACAATCTAACCAAAAGCGGTAACAAAATCATGCAACAAGAAAAAATGTATTTAGTAAATCAAGATAATTAAGCCAAGTATAAAATGGTTAAGCGACCGTGCTAGAACCACGGAATTCGGGAATGCCTAACACCTTCTCCCGGATTAACAGAATTCCTTACTCGGATTTCTGGTTCGCAGAATGACAAACAGAGTCATATTTTCCTCGATTCGGGATTAAAACCGGTGACTTGGGACGCCATAAAATTCCCAGGTGGCGACTCTGAAATTAATAAAGAATCTCGTTTCGATTGTCCTTTAATTGGAAAAACTCTCTTTACACTACGCCCCCTCCGGAATGTTGTGTAAAGAAGAGGTGTGACACCATGCTTGTCCTTTTATTTTATTCAAGAGGTATGGGTGATTAAAGTATTATTAGTCAGCCCCCATGCTCCACTGTTTGGTTCCCCATTAACAACTAAACTAAGGTTAATTATTAACAACTGGGCAGACTTGAGCTAGGGCCTGTTGAGACCCTTTTAGACTTACCAAACTTCCCTTTTAATCCCCCGTTATTACTGTCTAACCCTAAACTCAGAAGTTAGAGTCACAGCCTATATAAGCTTGCACCTTAAGACTGATTTCTGGTTAAATACTCAGGGTATTACAGCTATGTTTAATTCTCAGTTTAGGCTTAACCAATGGCTCGAATTTAATCCAACAGGGGTGCTAATCAGATGGTGTGAATCAAGTTGTTGCCTTTCAAGACTGTAAAAAAAACAAACGACAATATGTATCGAATCGACTTTGCGAGTTACAACGTATACTAATCAGTCGACAACAAAAGCAGGCTAAAACAGAACACACAGGTGATTCATGTGTTTTCGGACAGAACATGGAACTTATGAAACTTAATTATTCGACGACGTTACTCAAATCGACTATACAAACTATTACATGTAACAAACAATCGACAAACAACATAGACTAAACAGGCCACCAAATTATTTCAATATTCGGGACATTTAGCAGGGAGCTTACGAAACTTAACTATTCGACGACATTAGTCGAAGCGAATAGATATCTCATAACATACACTTGACACTGAATAGAAAGAAAGAAAAGAAAATTACCTCGGAAGCTTAAGCATCAAAAACGACCCAGGCCTGAACCGGATTGGACTTCTTTGAGGTCGAATGGACTTTAATCGAAGTGTTCCCAACTGAGAACACCTCGATTAAGGTCTATTAGGGTTCTTGAGCTCAGATTTAGGGTTCGAAGAGTTCTACCTAGATTCGAACGAAACCAACATTGATTAGGGTATGAGGGATGTCAGGGGAGTGGCTGGTGTGAATTTGGGACTCATTAGGTGATTTAGGGTTTTGGCTCGAATCTTTGATCGAAGATTCGAGAACCCTGGAGATGATTCAAAGTTAAGTGACCAGGGATTCATGTTCAGGGTAGTTTGTAGGTTCAGTGGTGTAGCTATGGTGACCGGTGGCGTTGTTGCCGCCGGGTTTACGTAGAAGGGGAGCTATGGCGGCTGCTAGGGTTTGGGGGGGTGTTTGGGATCGTCTCTGAGAGAGACGATGAAACCAGCGGGCTGTTTGGATAGGGGGCGAGGTCCGTTGGGATCATTTATATACCGGGCCAAAGGTCGAATCCTAGCCGTTGGATCAATCAGGATCAATGGTTCGGATTGGTTCACTTAACGAGACGGTGGGTCAATCTCTGGGTCGGGTTTGGCTTTTGGATATGGGTACTGATTGCATCCGTTGGATGGGGGCTAGATGGACGGCTGGGATCGACCGTCATCGAAGCGACGTAGTTCTGGTATGAGACTACGTCGTTTGATGGCGTGGGAGACGGGTCTTCTGGGCTGACTGACTTGGGCCAATTTTTGGTGCTATTTGGGCCTGATTTTCAGCTCAATTTTTGGCTCAAATTCGGTGTTTTTCCTCTCTTATAATTTAAACAAAAATTCTCAAAAATAAAATAAAGAGAACCAAAATTAGACTACACAACTATTAATTATCACTTAATAACAATTAAAACATTTAATGAAACCACCACGACACTAGAATAGAAATGCGTATTTTTGTGATTTTCGCTCTTAAAAACCGAATAGTGGTTAATAAATTCCTAAATGTACCACTTTTCCTGAATGCACGAAACATGTATTTTTTTTGTATTTTTCTAACTATAGCAAGGCGAGCATTTACGGACAAAATAATTTTCAAAAAATGTCACACAAATCCTCAAAGTTGTACCTGAAGGTAACTTGTTTTATTTCTTTTTCGATTTCTTTTGGAGTAATTTCCGTGAAGCAAAAATCACGTGCTCACATGTATTAACTGATTTATGATAAGATAGTACGAGTATAATCAAAGTAGCAATAAATTATGGCAACACTATAATATACAATGATCCAAAAATGAAGGAGACATCATTAAATAATATTAAGTAAATAAAAGCATGTGAGTCACCCGAAAAAGGTGAGATTTTTTTATATTCTTTCTGACAATGATAATGATTGATGAGCCTTTGAATATTCGGATTCTCCTTGGATCGTGGGAGAAAAGTTAGAAAGAATCTCTAGAAAAAAGTATATTTTGTATGTGTGTATAATAAAACAGGAATCTTCAGAGAATGTCAAATATGTTGTCTTACAAAATGAGTTTCCTCTTCCTATAGCTATGTCTCTTTCTATTTATAAGGAAACGTGTGCCAAAAAACCCTAATAGTACAGATACACAAAATATTCACTGGAATATTCTCTTTAGAGTCTTATCCTAAAACTAGCAGTTATTACCCTGTTCAAGAAGAGTGCTCGTCCTTGGCCTTGATCTTTGTTGACTCCTCGACCCTGCCCTTCATCTCTTGTGAGATCACTTCGACCTTGAGCGTGCCTTTTATCGAAGTCATATTAGTGCCACGTACCGACTCTTGTAGGCTCTCTTAATACTGATATGGTTTAAACATAACTAAAATAATTTTTTGCCCATACAACAATGTTATTTCAACTAATGCGGATGCCCTAGACTGCAGAAGTTAATAATATAGATAATTATGCTATTTGATGTACTAATATTCCTAGTTTTTGGTTATGGTGTTTGGCTATTTGTAACATCAACAAAATACATATAATTTTTCGAGCAAACTTCATTTGTGGCCAGCCGCTAGAAACTAATATCAGTCGCTGGCCACAAAATTGAAGTATGCATTTTATAGCCCAAAACTAATTAAAAGGCTAGCCACCGACTCAACTATCACGCAAGCACAATCTCATCCTTCATCTAGAAACCACTCTTCTCCAATTCCAACCCAAGTTCCAAAATAGAAATATGAAATCTAAGATAAGAAGCAGGAATTTGAGATCTTCAATGTCGTCGTATTATACATACATAAAGCCAAGAGCGTTGGCACAACTCAGGAACTCCAAAATCACTGCTAAATCAAGACCAAACGATGCTCATTCTCCAATTGCAATGTGCTAGCAAATACCCAATACAAAACAGACCTCTTAGCACCAACCATAGAGGTCTTAATTTTGTGTTTCAATTTGAATATTGCTAACCACCGTCACTATATAAATTGTATCACTTCTTATGGTTTCTTCTTCTCTTCCTATAACCCAAAAAAAATAGAAATTCCAAACAAAAAAACCAAAAAAAAAGGGTAAAGAGCTAAGCAAACCTCGCCCATTGATGTTCTTGGATATGGACAGAGGTAGCTGATAAGCTTAAAGACAGAAAGAGAGCGAGAGATTGAATTGTTTCTCTCTCTTTAAGTTTTTTTGTTGTTTTGTGTGTGTATTGTTTGGTGTTATTCTCAAGAAAGTTCAAAAGAGAAATGGTGAGCATGGGCTACATAGAGATCAACGAGGCACTCACTAGTTTTTGTCCTTTAAAAAAGCACAACTGGTGTGGCTTTTATATAGGTGGCACGTGTGACTGACATATAATTTGTTGTTTCAGGTGGGTTTTTTTAGTTTACGTGGCTTTAGGACTAATGTAAGTAATGCAGTTACGTTAAAATGGTGCAACCAAGAAATTAATGTGCTTAGTAGATTGTATTTACATCAATGAAGTGTTCTGTTTTTCTTTATTTATGCCTATTTGTCTTGCCTGTGAATTAATTTCAGTTTTAATGAGGTAACGTGTTGTTTGACGATTATTTCAATTACACAATTGTGTTTACTAATTGTGATCAATCACTACATAATATATATATTGTCACTATACAATTTATATACAAATAGACTATCACTATACAATTTATATACAAATAGAGTGTCAATATACAAAATATATACAAAAATAGAATGTCATTATACAAAAAATATACTAAATAGACTGTCATTATACAAAATATGTACAAAATAGATTATCACTATATAAAAATATACTAAATAGACTGTCACTATACAATTTATATACAATTAACTCTCATTATACAAAATATATACAAAATAGACTGTTACTATACAAAAAATATACAAAATAGACTGTTACTATACAAAAAATATACAAAATAGACTGTCACTATATAAATAGACTATTACTATACAAAAAATATACAAAATAGACTATCACTATGCAAAAAATACGACGACATTGAAGATCTCAAATTCCTGCTTCTTATCTTAGATTTCATATTTTTATTTTGGAACTTGGGTTGGAATTGGAGAAGAGTGGTTTCTAGATGAAGGATGGGATTGTGCTTGCATGATAGTTGAGTCGGTGGCTAGCCTTTTAATTAGTTTTGGGCTATAAAATGCATACTGCAATTTTGTGGCCAGCGACTGATATTAGTTTCTAGCGGCTGGCCACAAATGAAGTTTGCTCCTTCTTTGAGAAAACTACCTTCTATAGCACTTCAAAATTTTAATAGATTATCACTATATATGTACAAAATAGATTATCACTATATAAAAATATACTAAATAGACTGTCACTATACAATTTATATACAATTAGCTCTCATTATACAAAATATATACAAAATAGACTGTTACTATACAAAAAATATACAAAATAGACTGTTACTATACAAAAAATATACAAAATAGACTGTCACTATAAAAATAGACTGTTACTATACAAAAAATGTACAAAATAGACTATCACTATGCAAAAAATACGACGACATTGAAGATCTCAAATTCCTGCTTCTTATCTTAGATTTCATATTTTTATTTTGGAACTTGGGTTGGAATTGGAGAAGAGTGGTTTCTAGATGAAGGATGGGATTGTGCTTGCATGATAGTTGAGTCGGTGGCTAGCCTTTTAATTAGTTTTGGGCTATAAAATGCATACTGCAATTTTGTGGCCAGCGACTGATATTAGTTTCTAGCGGCTGGCCACAAATGAAGTTTGCTCCTTCTTTGAGAAAACTACCTTCTATAGCACTTCAAAATTTTAATAGATTATCACTATATATGTACAAAATAGATTATCACTATATAAAAATATACTAAATAGACTGTCACTATACAATTTATATACAATTAGCTCTCATTATACAAAATATATACAAAATAGACTGTTACTATACAAAAAATATACAAAATAGACTGTTACTATACAAAAAATATACAAAATAGACTGTCACTATAAAAATAGACTGTTACTATACAAAAAATGTACAAAATAGACTATCACTATGCAAAAAATACGACGACATTGAAGATCTCAAATTCCTGCTTCTTATCTTAGATTTCATATTTCTATTTTGGAACTTGGGTTGGAATTGGAGAAGAGTGGTTTCTAGATGAAGGATGGGATTGTGCTTGCATGATAGTTGAGTCGGTGGCTAGCCTTTTAATTAGTTTTGGGCTATAAAATGCATACTGCAATATTGTGGTCAGCGACTGATATTAGTTTCTAGCGGCTGGCCACAAATGAAGTTTGCTCCTTCTTTGAGAAAACTATCTTCTATAGCCCCTCAAAATTTTAATAGATTATCACTATATATGTACAAAATAGATTATCACTATATAAAAATATACTAAATAGACTGTCACTATACAATTTATATACAATTAGCTCTCATTATACAAAATATATACAAAATAGACTGTTACTATACAAAATATATACAAAATAGACGGTCACTATATAAATAGACTGTTACTATACAAAAAATATACAAAATAGACTATCACTATGCAAAAAATACGACGACATTGAAGATCTCAAATTCCTGCTTCTTATCTTAGATTTCATATTTCTATTTTGGAACTTGGGTTGGAATTGGAGAAGAGTGGTTTCTAGATGAAGGATGGGATTGTGCTTGCATGATAGTTGAGTCGGTGGCTAGCCTTTTAAATAGTTTTGGGCTATAAAATGCATACTGCAATTTTGTGGCCAGCGACTGATATTAGTTTTTAGCGGCTGGCCACAAATGAAGTTTGCTCCTTCTTTGAGAAAACTACCTTCTATAGCCCCTCAAAATTTTAATAGATTATCACTATATATGTACAAAATAGATTATCACTATATAAAAATATATAAATAGACTGTCACTATACAATTTATATACAATTAACTCTCATTATACAAAATATATACAAAATAGACTGTTACTATACAAAAAATATACAAAATAGACTGTCACTATATAAATAGACTGTTAATATATACAAAATAGACTGTTAAAATGCATACTGCAATTTTGTGGCCAGCGACTGATATTAGTTTCTAGCGGCTGGCCACAAATGAAGTTTGCTCCTTCTTTGAGAAAACTACCCTCTATAGCCCCTCAAAATTTTAATAGATTATCACTAAATATGTACAAAATAGATTATCACTATATAAAAATTTTAAAAAGGCAAAAAAGGGTTGCTCTATCACACCATGTGAGGTTCGAACCTTTTTCCTTCAGTTTAGGAAACAGGCACTCTAACCACTGAGCTACAAGCACTTATGTTGTCATGCTTATTCCTTTCGGCTACTATATGCAATACGTTTGGGCCGAAGGATCATTTTTTGTAAGTAAGACAAAATATGGGCTATTAAAATTTTGAGGGGATATAGAAGGTAGTTTTCTCAATCATTTAAACATGGGAGTGTTAGGCGGATTACAAAAGTAGGCTAATGTTGCCACCTATAGATCTGATGAAATGAAATTATCACAGACGTTCTAATTTAACACGGAACATTACTGATTTCGCAGTAGAAAATTGTATTGTACAGAAGGCATCTGCTTGTTCATTTACTTGTGTCTGGTACCATTTGTAGAAGAAGTGTTGGGGGTATTGGATTACTTGGCTTCAGGCCAAAGAGGAAGATATGACCCAACTTATATATTAGCACAAAGATCAGGTTTTAGCCCGCGCCCGAAACTAATTAAGAAATTTTAACTCCTATAACAAAGGTATACACACTATTTATTATAAATCATAATTATTTTAAAATATTATTTTCTATAGCTACCTTTTATATTTTATAGCAAAATAGGTATTTATGGTATATACTACTATTGAGACGTGAAATACGTTATTTATGTTTTTCCTGTCTCTTTCTTTCAATTAACACACGAATCTCTCTCAAAAAATTTCTTCTTTCTCTCTCTTCGAGCAAAATACCTGCTTCTAATCTTGAATTCTCTGGCTGAATTCTCAAGAGTAGACTCGGGGGCGGCCCTTCCACAAAGCAAGTAAAGCAAATGCTTTAGGCTCCACTTTTGTGGAGGCCCCATTTTTTGTTACACCTAATAGGCTATGTATAAGTTTTTAAAAAATATTTGTGAAGTGAAATGGTTTGATTTCTTTCTTTAACAAGTACAGAGAAGAAAGATTTGCAACTGCTATGATTTCTGTCAAGAAAATCGCACTTGAAATGAATATCGAATACAAATTTCGTAAGAAACATGTGATATATAGGAAGTAACAATTTGATAAGAATGTTAATAATAAAATCTCAAAATCTTTCGAAGAGTCCGTTGGAGTTGATTGTTTTATACATTGTAGACAAGACTATTTTTTTCATTTTAAATAGATTTGAACAATTCGAAGCATATGAAAATATTTTTGATTTTCTATTTAGCGTTAAAATTAAGATCACTAGATGATAGAAACTTTAAAAAATATTGCCTTAATCTTGAATGTCCCTTAAAGGGTAATAATCAATTTGATATTGATGGTTTAGATTTATTTTCGAAATTAAAAGTATTAAGAAAAATAGTACAATTAGAAGATAACAGTTTAATTGATACACTCGGTCAAATAAAAAGATTTGATTCTTTTTCCAATGCATATATTACTTATGGAATAATGTTAATAACTCTTATTATCGTCGCTTCAGCGGAAAAAAGTTTTCAAAATTAAAATTGATAAAATCTTACCTAAGATCAACAATTCTCAAGAAAGGCTAAATAGATAGCTATATTGTCAATTAAGAAAGATTTATTAGGAGTTATTGATGATAAGAAAATTATTAATAACTTTGTATCTAAGAGACGTTATAAAAATAGACTTCAATAAATAAAATCTATTTTTTTTAAAAAAAAGTTAAGGCCCCTCATAAAGTTTGGCTTTAGGCCACAAAACTCGTCGGACAACTGAAAATACTTCTAAACTGTTGGGAGAAAGAGGGGAAAGACAGACCTTTTCTTCAAAATCAGATTCCTCCGTAGCAAGGAGGGGATCGTTGCTCTGAGGCTAGGGCCCACTGCACGGGGAGCAAAAACGATGTCGGAATAATCCGAGTAGAGCATGGGTACTGTGACATGAACGATGGATACTGCAATATTTTCTACGCCGGAGAAGATTTGAGGGTTGCAGTTTTTGTTTGTCTCCACTTTTAGTTTTAATACAATGTATACAGTATTTTGTTTTGCTAGAAAATGCCATCTCCAACGAACTTTCTTCTCTTCTTTGCTATTTAGTCACATACAATGATATAAATACATTGTATTCTGCACAAATTCACTCAAATATATTGTATTTTTATATAAATATTTTTTCCCTGTATTTATGTATTTCGAAGGTCTGTAGTTTTTTAATACAGCTGAATACACCTGTATTTATGCATACTGTACATACAATATGCATGAATACATGATATAAACATTGAAATATATTGAATACTAACATTAAAATAGAACAGAATATAAATAGTGAATACATTTAATTTTAAAATACAGTAAAATACACTGAATACAAATAGAAATACAGTGAATACAACCAATAAAATATACTGAATATAGCAGTAATAACATGTATTAGGAACTCCTTTAATGTGCTGCAAGAGACAACTAGTAGCTTTGACAACAGAATTGGCTAAGATGGGAATGAGGGTGGTCGACTATTTCCCATATCTAGGAATGGCTAGGATCATGTGTTGGAATATAAGGGGGCTTAATGCCCCAAAAGCAGAGGGAAGAAAAATCCCTTTGCAGAAATGAGGAAGTAGGATTGGTGGGATTGCTGGAGACTAAAGTAAAGAAGAATAAGATTGTTGACATAGTCACTGATTTTTTTTAAGGATGGCAATATATCACTAATCTAGATGCTCGCTATAATGGGAGAGTATTAATTGGATGGAGACCAGACTTCTATAACATTGTTCGTATCACTATAGATGCGCAGATACTGACCTGTGAGGTTAAATACATTCCCACACAGACAATTTGTATCCTCTCCTTTGTATATCCTTTAACACAAAGGATGAGAGGAAAACACTATGGACTGAGTTAATAACACAAAGCAACAAAATTGGGCTGCCTTGGCTTGTGGTTGGGGATTTCAACTCAGTGCTAAGTAGTGAAGATAGACTGGGAGGGAATCCTGAGCAGAAGTTCTGGATTTCAAAACTTGCTTAGACACCTGTGGTTTGATGGAGTTAGCGCATAATGGCCAGAGATATACTTTGGAATGGTAAAGGCTCTGTCAGCGAGTATGCTCTAAAATTGACTGGATGTTCATCAATGCTGAGTGGCTAGAAAATATGCCCAACTGTAAGGGTGTTTACTTACCTAAGGGCATAAGTGATCACTGCCAAATAATAGTAGAAAGCCAAAAGGAACATTTGAATATTGTAATGTATGGTCAGAGCATGAACAATTTCTGAAGGTGGTTGAAGCAGGATGGAACATACAGATAGATGGTTGCAAGATGTTTCAGGTGGTAAGGAAAATGAAGATGCTAAAAAGAGAATTGAGGAAGCTAAATACTCAAAGCTTCAGGAACATAGTATCTGAAGCTAATGAGGATAGAACTGCATTGCAGAATACTCAAGAGCAACTTCATCTTGATCCAGATAACCTTGAATTACAACAAACTGGAAGGGAGAAATATCAGAAACTCAGAAAATCTTCTTACTTAGCAGAAATTTATTTGTAGCAAAGAACTAAGGCTAATTGGATAAGGCTTGGTGATGAAAACACCCTGTATTTTCATTCAGTTATCAAACATAGGAAGTTGAAACAAGCCATCACACAGCTGAATGATGCTGCAGGATGTATGCAAACAGAACAGAAAAACATAGCCAAGATCGTTGTGCAGTACTATGAAGACCTTTTAGGGAAAACATGTGAAGAAAGAGTGAACACCTTCAGAGGATTCCTCAATAATGGGCCCCTGTTGACAATTGACCAGCTACTAAGGATTTTGGAACCTTTCACCATTGAGGAGGTGAAGAAGGCAGTGTTCAGTATTGATATCAATAAGAGTCCTGGGCCAGATAGTTATGGGAGTGGCTTCTACAGAGCTGCATGGAGGGTCATAAGCAAGGATATCACTGAGGCAGTACTGGAGTTCTTTCAAACTGGACAACTGCTGAAGCAAATCAATGCCACCAATATTTCCCTTATACCAAAGGTGAATTAACCTGAAAATGCTAGTCAATTCAGGCCAATTGCTGCTTGTAATGTGATATATAATGTCATCTCAAAATTGATTTGTTTGAAGTTAAAGCAAGGTGTGAGTCAGATAGTTGCGGAGAACCAAGCAGCATTTGTACAAGGCAGATCTATAGTTCATAATATGTTAATATTGTTGAAGTTTGGCAAAACCTTTTATCCCACATCGGTGGGAAAAGAAGGGTTGGGGGGATTTTTCCCCTATAAAAGAAGGCTTAATGTTTAGAATTTAAACACACCTCTCATTTGCCTTCTCATCTCTTTAAGGCATTTGTATCTTCTCTCTTTAGTATTATTTCACTTGTATTTTTTGAGTGAAATAAAATATTGGTTGTGTCCGAGGAGTAGGAAAAATTAGCCGAACCTCGTAAATTCTAGTGTTCCTTTTATTGTTGTTTTATTGTCTTATTTATTATTTGGTGGCTGTCATAATTTTGGTATAGTAGTTGTGACTTATTCACACTATATACATTTGGCTTCCGCAACAATTGGTATCAGAGCCAAGGTACTGTCTAAGTATGCTCTGTGGTTGCAGCATAGTCTGATCTTCCACATCAGAAAAGATTTATCTTGGTAACTGAGTCAAGGTCCTGTCTGAGTATGCTCTGTGGTTGCAGCTTAGTCTGATCTTCTACATCAGAAAGGAAATAATCTTGATTTGTGTCGTCAGCTATTAAATAATATTTGTGTCAAATATGGGAGACAATAAACAAGAAGAATCTACATCAAGTGTCAACAATACGTCATCATTGGCATCTTCGCTTATGACAAGAATTGTGTCAAATGCGAAATTTGCGGTAGAAATTTTTGACGGATCCGGAAATTTTGGGATGTGGCAAGGCGAGGTTCTAGATGTCCTTTTTCAACAAGGGCTAGATCTTGCTATTGAAGAAAAGAGACCAGATGCTATTGGAGAAGAAGATTGGAGAATTATCAATTGTGTTGCTTGCGGTATCATTCGATCCTACCTTGCTAGAGAGCAGAAATATCCATACACAAAGGAAACTTCTGCAAGTAGATTATGGAAAGCACTGGAGGATAAATTTTTGAAGAAAAACAGTCAAAATAAATTGTACATGAAGAAGAGACTGTTTCACTTCACCTATGTTCCTGGTACCACGATGAATGAACATATCACCAATTTCAATAAGTTGGTCATATATTTGCAAAATATGGATACAACTTATGATGATGGTGACTTGGCCTTGATGTTGTTGGCGTCACTTCCTGATGAGTACGAGCACCTTGAAACTACTCTACTCCATGGAAATGACGAAGTTTCTCTCAGAGAAGTTTGTTCGGCTTTGTACAGCTATGAACAAAGAAAGCGAGAAAAACAGAAGGGCGGAGAAGGAGAAGCACTATTTGTGAGGGGTCGTCCTCAAAATCAAATGAGGACAAAGAAGGGAAGATCCAAGTTAAGATCCAGACCCAGCAAAGATGAATGTGCCTTTTGTCGAGAAAAAGGGCACTGGAAGAAAGACTGTCCGAAGTTGAAGAATAAGGCCAAATATAATAATGGAAAGGCCATTATGGATTCAAATGTAGCTGATTGTGATGATTCAGACTTCTCATTAGTTACAACAGAGTCATCAACATCATCAGACATATGGTTGATGGACTCGGCTTGTAGCTATCATATGTGTCCCAACAGGGACTGGTTCGTGGATTTTCAAGAAGGAGAATATGGAATTATTCACACAGAGGATAACAACCCTCTTACCTCGTATGGGATTGGTTCAATATGATTAAGGAACCACGATGGAATGATAAGAACATTAACAGATGTTCGATATGTACCAGATTTGAAGAAGAATCTCATCTCTGTGGGAGCCCTTGAATCAAAAGGGTTCAAAATCATTGCAGAAAATGGAGTGATGAGAGTATGCTCTGGTGCACTAGTGGTAATGAAGGCTAATCGGAAGAATAATAATATGTACCGCTATCGTGGCAGTACAGTTATTGGGACAGCGACAGTGACATCCAGTGACGACAAAGAGGCAGAAGCAACCAAGCTATGGTACATGCGCTTGGGACATGCTGGAGGAAAATCCTTGAAAACTCTATCGGATCAAGGATTGTTAAAAGGAGTCAAGGCTTGCAACTTGGAGTTTTGTGAGCATTGTGTTAAAGGGAAACAGACAAGGATTAAATTTGGTACAACGATCCATAATACTAAAGGCATTTTGGATTATGTACACTCTGATGTTTGGGGTCCTTCCAAAACACCTTCATTGGGTGGGAAACACTATTTTGTAACCTTTGTTGATGATTTTTCCCGAAGAGTATGAGTGTATGCAATGAAGAGCAAAGATGAAGTGTTGGGAATTTTTCTCAAATGGAAGACGATGGTGGAGAATCAAACAGGCAAGAGGATCAAGTGTATTCGCACAGACAATGGAGGTGAATACAAAAATGATCATTTCAATAAGGTCTGTGAAAATGATGGCATCGTCTGACACTTCACTGTTAGACATACACCACAACAGAATGGAGTGGCAGAACGTATGAACCGGACCTTGCTGGAGAAGGTACGGTGTATGTTGTCCAATGCTGGCTTGGGCAAAGAATTTTGGGCTGAGGCAATTACATATGCATGTCACCTCATTAATCGCTTACCATCTGCTGCTATTGATGGCAAGACACCATTTGAAAAATGGTATGGAAAGTCTGCTGTAGATTATGACTCTTTGCACGTGTTTGGCTCAACTGCATATTATCATGTGGCAGAGTCAAAATTGGATCCAAGGGCAAAGAAGGCTATTTTTATGGGAATTACTTCAGGAGTCAAAGGATGATAGCTTATGGTGTCCTATGAGAAAGAAAGTAATATTCAGCAGGGATGTTACCTTTGATGAATCTGCTATGGTAAATAAGGTAACAAAAGATACCAAACAAAATGAAGGTGCTTCTAAGCAGGTGGAGTTTGAGGAAAAATTTATTTTTCCTACACAAGAAGCAGAGGAGGAAACAAATGAAGATTACCCTCTGGAAGGAGAGCCAGTAGAGGAGATTCCAACTCAGGAACCTCAACAACAACTTGAATTAATAGCAACCAGCAGGCCAAAAAGAACAATAACGAAACATGTTCGTCTCATAGAGACGGTTGCTTGTACAACCTCAATTGTAGCTGATGATGTTCCTACTACTTATAAAGACGCTGTCCAAAGTTCAGAAGAAGATAAGTGGAGGATTGTCATGAATGATGAAATACAGTCCCTTAATCAGAATCATACATGGAGATTGGTCAATCTCCCGAAGGGAAAGAAAGCAATTGGGTGCAAATGGGTATTTGCAAAGAAATAAGAATTTCCTAACCAAGTAGATGTTCGCTACAAAGCAAGATTGGTGGCCAAAGGATATGCTCAAAAGGAGGGAATTGATTACAATGAAGTGTTTTCTCCAGTTGTAAAACATTCCTCCATTAGAATTATGTTGGCTTTGGTAGCACAATTGGATTTGGAACTAGTTCAGATGGATGTAAAAACTGCGTTTTTACATGGAAACTTGGAGGAGGAAATCTACATGACTCAGCCAGAAGGATTCAAAGTTGCTGGAAAAGAAAATATGGTGTGCAAACTTGAAAAATCGTTATATGGATTGAAACAATCTTCTAGACAATGGTACAAGCGATTTGACGAGTTTATGTTGCGGAAAGGGTACAAGAGAAGCAAATACGATCATTGTGTGTATTTGCACAAGCTTAAAGATGGTTCCTTTGTATATCTTCTCCTATATGTTGATGATATGTTGATAGCTTCCAAGAATTCGGAAGAAATTGATAAATTGAAGATTCAACTGAAGAAGGAGTTCGAGATGAAGGATTTGGGTGAGGCAAAGAAAATTCTTGGCATGGAAATAATTAGAGATAGACGTTCAAAGAAACTCTGTTTATCTCAGAATGAATATTTGAAGAGAGTACTACAACGTTTTTGGCATAGATGACAAGACTAAGCCAGTTAGTACTCCACTTGCTCCTCATTTTAAGCTAAGTACTACTATGTCGCCAATGGATGAAGCTGAACGAGAGTATATGTCAAAGGTACCATACGCAAATGTTGTTGGTAGCTTGATGTATGCAATGGTTTGCACAAGGCCTGACATTTCACAAGCTGTTGGAGTTATTAGCAGATATATGCACAATCCAGGGAAGGAGCATTGGCAAGCTGTGAAGTGGATTCTACGGTATATTCATAATACTGTAGATGTCGGGTTAGTTTTTGAGCAGGAAGACAATCAGTCTGTAGTTGGATATTGTGACTCAGATTTTGCGGGTGATTTGGACAAACGAAGATCAACTACTGGTTATGTGTTTACTTTTGCAAAGGCACCAGTTAGTTGGAAGTCTACTTTGCAGTCAACAGTTGCTTTGTCTACAACAGAGGCAGAGTACATGGCTATTACAGAGGCTGTGAAAGAGGCAATTTGGCTTCAAGGATTGCTAAAGGAGCTTGGTGTTGAACAAAAAGGTATCACAATTTTTTGTGATAGTCAAAGTGCTATTCAATTAGCGAAGAACCAAGTTTATCATGCAAGGACGAAGCACATTGATGTTCGGTATCATTTCGTACGAGAAATCATAGAAGAAGGTGGAGTCACTGTAAAGAAAATTCATACTATGGAGAATCCTGCTGATATGCTGACAAAGGTAGTGACTGCGGTCAAGTTTCAACATTGTTTGGATTTGATCAACATTGTTGAAAACTGAAGATTAAAGATGAAGACACAATCAAAATTTGTTATTGAGAGAAAATTGAAGATGTGGAATTTTGCCAAGGTGGAGATTTGTTGAAGTTTGGCAAAACCTTTTGTCCCACATCGGTGGGAAAAGAAGGGTTGGGGGGATTTTCCCCCTATAAAAGAAGGCTTAATGTTTAGGATTTAAACACACCTCTCATTTGCCTTCTCATCTGTTTAAGACATTTGTATCTTCTCTCTTTAGTATTATTTCACTTGTATTTTTGGAGTGGAATAAAATATTGGTTGTGTCCGAGGAGTAGGCAAAATTAGCCGAACCTCGTAAATTCTGGTGTTCCTTTTATTGTTGCTTTATTGTCTTATTTATTATTTGGTGGCTGTCATAATTTTTGGTATAGTAGTTGTGACTTATTCACACTATATACATTTGGCTTCCGCAACAAATATGTCATGACATTCTTAGGCACTATAATTGAAAAACTACTCCTAGGTATCTTATGAAGATTGATCTCAGGAAAGCTTATGATATGGTGAGTTGGGAGTTTGTGGAAGAAGCGCTGCTAGGTTATGGTTTTCCAGTGAGGTTTGTCAGGCTTGTGATGGAGTGTGTAACATCTCCAAAGTACTCTATAATAGTCAATGGAGAGGGACATGGCAACTTTGAAGGTAAAAGGTGAGGAGACCCCATGTCTTCTTTTTTATTTGTCTTAGTCATGGAGTACCTATCTAGAGTACTCAAGTGTATGAGCGGCCTGCCTGATTTCAAATACCACCTAATGTGTAAGCACCTAAAGATTACACATTTGGTATTTGCTGATGACTTGATGATATTTTGCAATAAAGAGCAATCTGTTAGGAGAGTTATGGAGGCATTAAATCACTTCACAAGGGTCACATAATTGATAGCAAACATGGACAAATCAAACATCTTCATAACAGGAGTAGATGACCATACAAAGGCAACTATGCTAAGCATCACAGGATTTTCACTAGGGGCCTTTCCTATATGGTACTTGGGACTGCCACTTTCTCCTAAAAAATGGAACAAACTAGAATGTCATCAGCTGATTGAGAAGATCACTCAGAGAATTCAAAATGGGTATGCTAAACAGTTATCTGGAAGGTTGCAAATCATCAATGCAGTGATATTCTCTATTCATAATTCCTGTGGTACTGTATTCATACTGCCTCAGAGTGTCCTGAAAGAGGTAGATGAAACATGTAAGGAGTACTTGGGGGGGGGGGGGGGCACTAAAAGGAAGAAGAAACCTTCACTTGTATCTTGGGACAGAATATGCGTGCCAAAAAAGCATGGAGGACTGAATATTAAAGGGTGCAGGAATTGGAATATTGCATCTGCTGGCAAATTAATATGGCAATCGGCTGAAAAACGGGTTTTTCTGTGGACTAAATGGGTTCACGGCCTATATATGAAGAATGATAGCAATATATGAATGCATATTCCCCCAATGAATTATAGCTTCTACTGGAAGAAAATAAATTCCATCAAAAATAGCATGATCAGTTGGTTTACTAATGGAAGATATACACTAAGTTCAACAAGAAGATACTATATTTCCCTCAGCTATAATGCCCTTATAGGCATGCAAGCAAGGTGGAGAATTAGTGAACTATTCTGGATAGCATTTGCACAATCAAAACATAGATTCATTCTCTCGCTAACGTAGATATGTGATTTTTTACCCTCCCAAGATTTTACATATTTTTAGCATAAAATATTTAGTTTAGGTTTAATATCGTTATTTTAAATAGTTTTGACTCTTTTACTTTAGTTTATCACAAAAAATGAAATAAATATTTTCATCTTTAGGTAAAAGTCAATTAGTATATTTTTATGTATAGTATTATAACATTTGAAAATACAAAAAAAAAAATTAGTTTCACTTATAGTATTTAGTTTTATATTAGTTTATTTTAATTTAGAGCGATCTTTATATCTTTATAGATACATTGTATTATTTGGTCTTCTTAACCTAAATTTAAACCCAAAAAAGATATGATTCAACCCAATTTCCTAGCTCCAAGCTCATACACATTTCCCATTTGACCTAACTTAATTCCTACTCTCTGTAAAACTAACACCTAGCTAAGAAAGGAGGGGGACACGAAAAAAGAGCACAACTTCTTCCTGAAAACGCAAAATTCGAAGAGCAGCCATTTTTCAGCTCCAAGAAAAGAGCTAGCTAAGAAAAAGATTTCTCGAACTCAAAAGAGAACGAGCAGTAGCTTCGACCTCACTCTAACATTGACCCCCAATCTTTCCTCTTAAAACCATGTCTCCAATCTTCCCCTTTCATCAAACCCAAATAATTGATGTCGTCGTCTTATATTCACAAAATTGATAATCACACTCTCGAAAGTTCAAAGTCGCACTCGATTAGCGATAAGAAAATCTCAGTGCGACGACAAAAATTGAAAGGGGAGAAGCACTAACAAAGAAATGGAAAACGGCAAATAAAGAAAATGGAGGAGATTTCTATGGTTTGATTAATTCTTAATCAAGTTTCAAGGAAAGAAAATCAGAAAAAATACAAAAAAAAATAAAAATACATTTCAGCCCCTTTCTTCTGATTTCGGTTTAGTTGATCGATTGAGTTTGAGGTTGGCTTGAATTTATCGCTGGAATTTGCTCGCTTTGGCTTCGACCTTTCGGGTGCCGATTCGAATGCCCGTACGTGGTTCGTCACATTTTTGAGTTTAAAGTTACCTCACAATTAATTTTCTGAGTCATTTTGAGGTTCGTTTCTCATTTTCTTATACTCTGTTTTGCTTCATATCACGACCCCATTGTTTCATTAGTTTATCCTTATTCTATTTGGTTGATATTTGCTTACCTCATTTAGTTGTTGATTATTATTTGTATGTTATTTAACTTAATCTATTTAGATGAGTCTTTATGGTGAATTTTTATTCCATGTTTTCACTGGTTAATTAAGAGAGAATTGTTTAAAGCCTCACACCTACTATTTTGATGGCCAAGGAATTAATTTGACATATCTAAGATACGTACATATCTAAGTTTAAAGCCGCTAGTAGTATGTTATAGTTGTGATACGTAATTTCCAAATCCGGCCACAACTTCTCATAATGATAATAAAATTAAACATATTGTAGATCGTGGGTACGGTTCCCGTGACACGATTCACAATGTGTACCAAAAAAACAAGTGTACGACAATCGTAACTTGTTCTAGAATAATTTCATAAATAATTAAAAGCGGTATAAGGAATAAAATGCACAATATGTTTTAAACATGTGATTAATCAAATAATTCGGCCAATATTAACAGTGGAGCGACCGTGCTAAAACCACGGAACCCAGGAATACCTAACACCTTCTCTCGGGTTAACAGAATTCCTTACCCAGATTTCTGTGTTTCGCGGACTGTAAAACAGAGTCAATTTTTCAATGATTTGGGATTTAAAACCGGTGACTTGGGACACCATAAATTATCCCAAGTGGCGACTCTGAATTTTAAATAAAATAATCCCGTTTCGATTGTCACTTAAATTGGAAAAAAACTGCCTTATTTACCTCCTCAGGTGGTAAAAAAAGAGGTGTGACAGCTCTGGCGACTCTGCTGGGGATAAGAGTAGTTCTGGGTTCAAGAATTCGAGCTTAGAATAACTGTTATATTTGACTTTTTATTTATTATCTGATTTTATTACATGTTTAAGCCTATTGTGCTAAGTGTCGCTTTTTACCGCTTTGATTTTGTTTGAACTGTATATAAACTGTTACGAAACCTTTCTCTTCTCATCTTCGGGGATGTGCACGCTGGCTGACTCCTCTTCTGTTAGTGTCATACCTTAAATTAGAAAGAGGCTCAGACAAGTTACAAAGCCGGATGACCTTTTAGTTCCCGGTACGTATCCCCCTCCTCGGCTCGAGTTGTCCGCTTAGGTACACCAAGTCTAGAACAATATACCCAAGTTTTAAACTTAGAATAACTCAGCCGCATGCCGGATCTCTAGTAGGAACGTGTGTTTGCATCATGTGCATTTGACTTTGAGTACTCAACACAGGAGTTAGGGTCCGTCTAGGATAGGTGGATCCCAGAATCAAAAGACCATCCTTATGCATTTTTACGTGCTACTTGTACAATTATTTGCTTCGGTTTGCATGTTGACCGGTTGCTAGAATAAGAAAAAATAAAATTTGAGGTATGAGAGAGATAATTACCCGCCTTTGAAAAATCTGGTATCCAAAATATACTGAAATTCTGTCGAAATTTTGAAAAAAAGAAAGAGAATGGCTTCAAAATACTTCATGTTTTTTGTTATGTCAAAACAGGCGAACTACGCGGGTCTGATTCTCACCGGATGTGAGATACGTAAGCAAACCTCATCGGTTCCGGCCCACAATTTTCAAAAGTCCGAAAATATTTTCCTTTACTTTCTTTTTTTTGAAAAGCCTTTCTTTTAGACCCCAATTTTTTTAAAAAAAAAAATCTAAAAATATTTTTCTTTACTTCATTCTTTAGAAAAGTCTTTATTTTAGACCCAATTTTCAAAAATCCAAAAATATTTTCCTTTACGTCCTTCTTTAGAAAGCTCTTTCTTCGAGCCCATAATTTTCAAAAAATGCAAAAATATTTTCATTTTTTTTTGGAAGTTCACCTTTCGAAAATTGAAAAGAAAAATTCAAGATTCAAAAATAATTTCTTTTCTCCTTAGAAGTCTTTCCTTCATGAATTCAAAATAAAAGTAAAAGTCCAAAAATATTTCCTTTCTTCTTTAGAAGTTTTTCTTTCGAAATTTCCAGAAAAAGAAGTTAAAATTCAAGAAAATATTTTTTTCCTCTTCTTTAGACGTCTTTCTTTTCAAAAAAAAATCTTTAAAAAAAACAAATCGAAATTCAAAAAATATTTTCTTTCTTCTTTGAAGTATTTCTTTCGAAAAAAAGATAAATTTCAAAATCCAAAAAAAGAGTTAGTTTATTTACTTTATTTCTAATCTTCCCGAACTACGCAAGATCTTATTCATTTTCCCATATGATAAGTAGGCAACCCACATCAGGTTCGATCGAATGGTTTTAAAAAAATGGAAAATGAAAAAGAGAAAAAAAAACCAAAAAAAAAGAGAAAGGAAAGAAACAAGAAAAAAAGAGAAAAGAAAAAGAAAGGAAAAAAAAGGAAAAAAAAAGAAAGAAAGAGTGTTTATTCTAACATGGTTGTTATTTTGAAATAAAAGCTAGTCAAAGGTGGTCGGTTTGTTGGTTTGCAATGACGAGTCACAAGAACAATCCAAGATCTCTCGAAAATAAAAGTATCTTCTCAACCATGGGAATAAGCACCATTGTTGTTGATCCAGGATCACAAAAAAGCAAGTAGGCAAGTTGACGGTGAAAAATTAAAAATGGAGGCAAATGTGGGGTTGACTTTACCAGATTTGAGCAATAGGACATGGGCTGCTCGGGATGATCGTCAAAATTTGAGTGTTGAATCCAAAGCAATCAAAATGGTTAAATGTCATAGTAATGCTGATGTGCGAATGTGTGGCTAAGATATTGCTTAGTAACTGGAAAGTCACTCCTTTTTTAGCCATGATAGCTTCTTTTGTCATTTTTTCTTCTTCTTTTGTGTTATCGGACCCTGATATCCTTTATTCAATAAAAAATAGTCAGTCATTTTGTGTCTATTTTGTGCATAGTTCTATTTATGCTAGTTTTTGGTGACATGACATGTATGAGAAATTTTTGGCCAGATCTTAGAAAACTTATTTAGTCTTGAATTGGATAAGTGAGAAAGAGACACTTTTGAAGATGAATAGAGACATGAGACAATTGGAAAAAAAGCATGAGCCCAGTTTACATGGAACCAAAGCAGTCATGCTCATAGAAGTTAAGGATCTCTACTTTTTGAATCATTTGAGAAGATCGAGATTAAGGATGATCGGACGGGTTGAAATTTGTTTAGCACTAAGAGATAGAAAGTGTTTTTCAAAAGAAGGTCTATTCTAGACAACTTAAAATGGATTAGTTAGTGGTAAAATGCATCTTCTTTATCAAGACAAAATCCAAGAAAAGTCACCTGAATTGACAAGGGGCATCACTGCAAGGAAAGTATTGCTCATACAGCTTTACACTGAAAAAGACCCAGAAAGCAATAGGTCCATCAATGTCGTGATTGTGAAAGACTAATATGTTTGGCATTCTCGAGGCTGGGAGGCCCTTTTTCTGCTACCCAGACACTTTATACCCTTTATTATCCCTTTTGAGCTTGTGTTATTTTCTTTGACCACCCCCTTTTGGAATCAAGTTTAGAATCAAGAATAAAAAAAATGAAATAAAAAAAAGAAAAGTTCATGCCCCAAGAGTACAAACTGGGGCAGCTGTTTGAAAGTTCAAGTGAAAAAATGAACTGTCGAAGGTCCATGTCCTCAAAAATAGAAGCTGGGGCAAATAAAAAAAGAAAAAAAGAAAAGGAAAAAAAGAGAAAAAAGAAAAGGAAAAAAAAGAAAAGAGAAATAGAAAGAAAGATGAAAAATAGTTTAGGTCAGATGTGTGAACTACGCTAGACCTGATTCCTTTAAAAAAGGATACGTAGGCAGCCTCACGGTTTGGTCCAACCAAAAAAAAAAGAAAAGAAGAAAAATCCCAAAAAATTCCAATAGCTGAAACTGGGGCAGAGATTTTATTTCACTTTTGAAGGACTCGATTACAAGAGTTGTAAGTCCACAACCCCTCATTGAGTCTATTTTCAGCCTTCATGACGTCCTTTCTTTCCAACCCTATCTAAAACTCTTCCAAATAAAGACCTCCCGATATGCCTTCAAGAATTCCAAGAGAAACATGCAATGAGCAACGGTTGTCACATGACATAGAATAATGTCAAGTTGCTCACAAAAGAAAATCAAAAAAAAAAGAGGAAAGAAAAGAATAAGAAAAATGAGAGAGTCTCACTAGTGAAAACCTTCATAGGCACTGTAAGGCAACGGTAAACAGAGATAAATAAATGAGAGAGGTTTGTAGGTGAAAATCCCTCGGGGCACCACTAGTCGAAAGTGAGTCGTGAAACTAATGCAAAGAAGTGGAACGAACAAGCCCGACTTCAAAATCATAAGAGTGGTAAAAAGGAAGATTTGGTAAGTTTGATAGATCGATCACTAAGTCCAAAATGCATGTCATGATCACTAAGGTTAGTTATTGAAAAAAAGAAAAAGAAAAAAAACTCTTCCTTTTGTCCTTTCGACAGGGGCATTTCTTGTTAATACTTGTTTCTTTATATTATTGTGTCCTTCACTCCGAATCAGTCCTTGTCAAAACAAGCAAGAAAAGATTTCAAAATCTGCTACCAGCTTTTCAGTTGCATAAAATAAATTTGGCCAGCACACTCAGTTGTTACTGTCAACGTGCCTTGAGGATTCATGCAAAGGCTCACCCAAAAGACTCTTGTCAGCCTACTTGGCGCAAGCAAAGATAACTGTTGATTCTCTCTGACAGACAAATTGCTCAAAAGTAGGAAGTCATTCAAGATATCGGAAAAGGTCACCTAAGCAAAGATCTCTAGTTGGGATAAGGTTGTTTGAGCTGCAAATACAAATAGTACTGGGTTTGAAACGATCAGAGTTCATGTAGAACAAAAGTCTCTTGAGACCGACTCAGGCTGATCGAGCAAAAGCCAAGTTGCTCGAGACTCAAGGCCACAAACCGACCACCACCTTTTAAAACTGACAAAGTTTTCTTTGTTTGAAATAGGAACAAAACAGTGCAAGGAAGGTGGTTCGAAAAAATAAAAATAAAAATAAAAGAGAAAAAGAAAAAAAAGAAGAAAAGAAAGAAAAAGAAAGGAAGAGAAGAGCCGACAAAGGGAAGTTTCTCAAATCTTTGCCTTTATTTGTCTTGCTATTGCACATAAAATCTTGTTGTTGATCTTCACATTTTTTCTCCTAGGATAAAAAGTCTTAGTCTGATGAATTTTCTCCTAGGATAGAAATCTTAGTCGGATGAACTTTCTCCTAAGATAAGCAAACCTAGTCTGATGAATCTTTCTCCTAGGATAAATGTCTTAGTCTGATGAATTTTCTCCTAAGATAAAACCTAGTCCGATGAATTTTCTCCTAGGATAATTATTTTTAAAAAAATGGACCTAGTCTGATGAATTTTCTCCTAGGATCGAAGTTTTAGTCTGATGAATCTTTCTTCTAAGATAGAAAACCTAGTCTGATGAATTTTCTCCTAGGATCGAAATCTTAGTCTGATGAATCTTTCTCCTAAGATAGAAGACCTAGTCTGATGAACTTTCTCCTAGGATAGAAATCTTAGTTTGATGAATCTTTCTCCTAAGATAACAAAAAAGGGGGACCTAGTCTGATGAATTTTCTCCTAGGATCAAAATCTTAGTCTGATAAATCTTTCTCCTAAGATAGAAAACCTAGTTCGATGAATTTTCTCCTAGGATAATAATTTTTAAAAAAAGGGAAGTTTGAATTTGAAAAAAGAGAGGGGGTCAATTTTTAGTTTTCTTGAAATCAGGGGTCCCGCCTGGAGAATAGGGTCAGTTTTTACTTTAGTCAGACTTAGTTTATAGTTTTCCGCAATTTCAATCACGCATAGGAAACACACATCCTAGTCTAATCTTTAGTTTAATCTCATCATTGCATCAATAGTATAAGTGGTTTACAATATTGCTAACAGCTCACAAATCTTCTTAGTGCAAATTGGGCAGAAAAGTTTCTTTTGTTTTGTCTGTTTTGCTGTGGTATCAGGCGCCCACCTAGAGAACAAAGGAAGACAGTTTGAGTTATAAGGGAAAACAGTTTCGAAGGAAGACGGTTCAAGTTTCTAGGGAAAATGATTCAAGGTGCAAGGGAAAACAGTTTCAAGTAACAAGAGAAGACGGTTCAATTTCAGCAATCAGGCACCTACCTGGAAAACAAGAGAATTCACTTCAGAACGCAATTCAAGTCAGCAACAAAAGAAGCTCGCATCAAGAGTGCGAGTCAGCAGTCCGAGATGAACAACAGAGGAAGTCTCAATCAAGAACAAAAGAAAAAAAGTGAATCCAAAGTGCAGAAGCGGAGAAAAGATGTGGACTACTCAAGACATAATTGAAGTCACAAGCTCTGCGTGTCCCATTTTGATCTGAAAAAGTTGAAGAAGATTGAACCAACACCTGCAGCTAACAAGCATCAAGATTCAGATCAAAGTCCGCATGAAGAGCCAACCAAGACTCAAGATCAATTTTCAGAAGACTCATAGATAGGAATCTTGTAACTCGTAGCTGATAGGCTTAGTTAGTCCTTTTAATTTTGATTTTGCTGTAATAACGGGATCGCGGACTGGAACCTTGACGGCACCTCAATCGGCTCTCCACCTCGGTATACTCCATCACTCTTCCTAATTTTGAACTACACGTGGCCTGATTCCTTTATAGCCAAGGATATGTAAGCAGCTCAGATACCAGTGCTCGGTCACGTTCTCCTTTTTTTTAGTTTTTGGTCTCTACAAATAAGGGTCGGGTCAAAAAACCTGTCTCGTCGTTCTTTGTCTGAAAACTCTTCGCGTTTCCAATCAAAGAGGGGCAGCTGTAGACATGTGATTTTTTACCCTCCCAAATATTTACACATTTTTAGCATAAAATATTTAATTTAGGTTTAATATCGTTATTTTAAATAGTTTTGACTCTTTTACTTTAGTTATCACAAAAAAGAAAATAAATATTTTCATCTTTAGGTTAAAGTCAATTAGTATATTTATATTTATAGTATTATAACATTTGAAAATACAAAAAAAAAAATTAGTTTCACTCATAGTATTTAGTTTTATATTAGTTTATTTTAATTTAGAGTGATCTTTACATCTTTATAGATACATTGTATTATTTGGTCTTCTTAGCCGAAATTTAAAGAGAAATTCTCATAAAGCACTATCTTTTAGTAGTAATTAGCCATTTATAGATACCATTTGATATATTACGGATTATAAATACCTTTTGTGTGGTTATACGATGTATTTGATGTATTTAAGCTATTGTATTCATGAATACAGTAGTAAAAATAGGCGTGACTTAGGGAAGTCCAGCTAATCAGTTGTTGTATTCGAGTGTATTTGACTGTATTCATGGAGTGAAACATGGTGTCACACCTCCTCTTTCTGCCCCCGCGAGGGTGCGAAGGAGTTTTCTCCAATTAAAGGACAGTCGAAACGGGATTTGTTTATTTATTTCAGAGTCGCCACTTGGGAATTTTAAGGCGTCCCAAGTCACCGGTTTTAATCCCGAATCGAGGAGAACATGACTCTGTTTGTCATTCTGCGAACCAGAAATCCGAGTAAGGAATTCTGTTAATCCGGGAGAAGGTGTTAGGCACTCCCGAATTCCGTGGTTTTAGCACGGTCGCTTAACCATTTTTATATTTGGCTTAATTATCTTGATTTACTAAATACATTTTTTTTCTTGTTGCCCGATTTTATTACCGCTTTTGTTTAGATGGTTTGCACTTGTAGACCTTTCTTGAAACGAATTACGCGTACGTATATTTGTATTATACTGTTTATAAATGCAAAGAATCGTGTCACGCATACGTGTACACAATAAGATTGATAATATTATTCTTTATTTTTATTATATAAAAAAAACTTATGTTCGAAAATTGTGCTTAAAAATAAAATTAAGAACATCGCCACTCTTGTATGATTAAATAGTGAACTGCACATCCCGGGTTATATGAATTAATTTAACATCCTTCGAAGAACCCCTTTTATTAAAAGTTTGCTCGAAGTTGCGCGAACGCATAATCCGAATTGCCTTTAGAAGTATAATCAGGTCACGCGAACGCATCCCTAATTATACAAAATATTCTTTATGGTAATATAAATTCTCTACAAATTGTTTATTGCATCCTCCTATTTTTAATATGAAAGTCATGGAAAATCACTATTTGGGACGCCTCTAAATTTCTTGAAAAGAATTCAAAATTTATTAGGTTATATTTTAAATGTATGAATTATATACCTCAAAACTATCTAAAGTTACAGAATTAATGATATGAAAAATAAATAACGTGCGACCAAATTTACCATTTTTTGTGAATATGGTATTCGTATACTCAAAAGAACGAATTGCTTGCAAAAAAGGAAAAGAATTAATTGGATAAACAAACTAATATTTTTCGAAGAATTTTCATTATTCTATTTGGAGCGAACGCTATTTATACATTTTTGATTTAAAATGTTACAATTTATAAATCCAACCTTCTTCTACACCACTTGTTTTTAATCCAAAAGGTATGATTATTTGGTTAATTTGCTCACGATGATTGAATTTGGGATAAGTAAAATTGAACCAAATTTTCGGCTTATGCAAGCTATTTGTAAATACTAAGTCTATACTTTATAAAATCGTCGACATTATTTTATACATTATTTTTTTTTAAAGGAATGAGTTGATCGCGTCCCTAAAATAACTAGACCATTTGTTATTAAGAAAGAGAACTAATTTACCTGTTGATTTAATAAGATGATACCACATGTAACGTAAATATACATCTGCACCATTCGCAATATTCCAACATTGTAAACGTAACGGATTATATCAATTCACCTTTCCACTATGGTTATACACATAACCGTTATTACGCCATATATGAACAAAATACAACTAACATCGTTCAGCCTTAAACAAAATCGGATATTTTACAAAATAGGCTAGTAATGTAGTTTCTTGATATTTCCATACTATTCTATACTTAGCTAACAATATTACAAGATTTAATTAACGGCCAACTTTCTGCCACATTCCCTATCTCGACAATTCAAACAATAAATGTCATCACTAAACTTCAAAGTAAATAAGATTATCGTAGAAATTACTACTTCACAAGGTCAATTGGCTAATAGTTTATCATGTCAAGTATAATACTATATTAACCAACTAAAACAAAACTGAAACTTAAACTAATAATTTTAAATGAGTAAAAGACATAATTATAATTCCAAACTTCATTTTACTTGCAATGTTGAAGCTTTTCATGACATGAGTTTACAGATATGTACCTGAAGATGAGGGTAAAAGAGGTAAATTTCAGCAGTAGCAGCAGCAACGAAACAGCAGAATATACCAATGTCTCAACAGATTTAAGCAACAAACAACAAGACCCGTGAAGCCCAGACGCACAGTAGTAGGAATCTTATGAAATTTCAGATTTAACCCAAACAATATCAACAAACAAACCCGGACAGACTCAAGGAAACAATGTTTCTGATTTTCTTTCTTTCTTCTCTATTTGTTTCAGATTCTGTGTGTGTGTGTGTGTGTGCTTTTTTTTTTCTATTCTGTTTTTTTTCTCTGTTCTCTTCCTCCTTTTTCAGATTTTTTGTTCTGATTTTTCTATTCAGTTCCCTCTATCTTTTTTTTCAGATTAGTTCTCTCTGTCTCTTCCCACCTCTCTGGGTCTCCTCCCAACCCCCTTTTATATACAACTTATTATCCTCTTTTTAGACCACTGCCCGGACCCCTTTTGCTTTTTAAAATCACAAAAATTCCCACTCCAATAACACTCAGTCTGTTTTTCTAATCAATCAGCCACTAAGGATACTTTTTTCCTTATTTTCAGCACTCCCAATTCCCTTTGTTCCCCATTATTGCATTAATTAATACCTCATTTATCAAAGCACTAAATAAAGTGTTATATCAACTGTTTTATTCCCCAAACACCCCTGAAAATCCCTTAATACTACTGCCCCTACCAACAACAACAAATTTGGACTGAATCCTAACTCAAAATGCAACCTTCTAAACCAATTATATCTAACCAACATTCGTAAAACTGAATTCAAACCCAACATCACATTAACATCACACAAAACTCAATAGAACAATTTAAACTGAATTTGAAAAATCGAACTAAAATCAAACAAATGCAGGAGCATTGTCAGTATATTGACAATGCCCTGAAACTAACTGCCCAGAAATCAACATACACATCATCCATTTGACGAGCTTATTAACTTTCAAACAAGAACGATTTAATTGACGAGTACTAATCAACTGACTATCTACAATGATTGTCAATCAACAGTTTATAAATAGATAAACAGGTTGTTACAATTAGCATTAACGGAAACAAGAATTTTCAAAACAACTAATCGACGAACTTAATCGAGTCGATTATACACATTGTAAACAATCACAACAAACAGAGACAATGCTATAATTTGATCAGATAAATGGGTATGAGACAGAATCAAATAAACAAATAGGAAAATTACACAGACTACTGAAACAAGCAACAATATACACATAGGATACAAAAAGAAGTAGGAAAAATACCTCTGAATCTTCAAATTTATACGGACACAGGCTCAACTTGGATTCGGACTTTTTGAGGCTGAACAGACTTTATTCGAAGTATTCTCAATTGAGAATACCTCGATTAAAGTCTCTTAGACCTCAATCCCTCATTTAATTTGGGAAATCTCCACGTTTTGAATTTTTTAGGGTTTCTGATTCTTGGATTTAGGGCTCAACCATTTCTGGGCAGATTTGAACCAAACCAAGTTTGGTTTGGTTACGAGTGAGGTTAGGAGAATGACTGGTGTGAGTTTGGGGTACATTGGGGTAGGTTTAGGTTATGCTCGAATCTTGGATTGAAGATTCAAGATGCTGTAAGGTGATTCGAGGTGAACGAACAACAGATCCATAACGAGGCCGGTTAGGGGGTGCTATGGTGTTAATTATGGCCTGGTTGGTTTGGATCTGAGTTTGGCTCGAATCTTCAAATGAAGATTCGAGAAACTCCAGGAAGATTCGAGCTCAGTGGTTATCATATTCGGATAGAGGATGGTCAGGGGGTTCAGGGGTGTTAAGGTGGTGACCGGAGGCGTCGTTGCCGCCGGGTTTCAGGCGAGGGGGAGTTAGGGCGGCTAGGGTTTTGGGGGTATCGTCTGAAGACGATGATGAACAGGAGAGGGAGGGGGTATTTGGTTTGGGGGGGCTGGGAAGGATTTGGGCTTTTATAGGGGTAGGGTGAATTGATCTTGACCGTCGGATCAAACATGATCCACGGTCTGGATCAACTCACTTAACCAAACGATGTCGTTTGGTTTAAGTTGGGGGAAAGGGTTGGCCCGGGGTGAAGTGGATCGGGTCTGGGTGAGTTCTTGAGTCCGTTGGATCAAGATGGATGAACGGTTCAGATCTGGTTGCCTAAAACGCCGTCGTTTCATTTATGCAGGGGCTGAACTGGACCGTTTGATTGAAATGAATCAACGGCCCAGATTCGAGACTCAGAAACGACGTCGTTCGAGTCTTGTATGGGACTGGTTGAAATGGACCGGGTCCTTTGAGTGTTTGGGCCTGATTTTTGTTTAAAAATTCTTGGCCCAGATCCGTTTTTTCCTATTATTTTCCACTCTTTTCATTTTCTAATTTTATTCCTACTTATTAAATTCCTAATTTTAATTATAAAAACAAAATTAACCTTACAAAATATTAATCACTCATTAACAACCATTAACATACAAGACAAAACATTAATCACACAATGTCACATTTAAATGACGAAAAATAAGATAAATGCATATTTTTGTGATTTATTTTTTAATTAACTCTTAAATGCATAATTAAATCTTAGATATGCATGCAACATGTAATATTTTTTATTTATTATTTTTCGTTTATCAAAGTAAACATTTACGGACGAAACACAAATAATTACTCAATAAATGCCACATAAATTCTAAAAATTGCATACTAAGAGAATTTTGCTTTATTTTTTGATCTTTTTGGGAGTAGTTTTCATGAGGCAAAAATCACGTGCTCACACATGGGATTGAGTTATAAAAAAGATTATCAACCGAAAAATACCCCAAAAACATAGCAATCTTCAGAGAAATTATATAATACATTTGAATACATAAATTATTATAATTAAAAATACTTATGAATACATTCATGGCATATAGCGAGACAGCGAATACAATAAAATACATAGAATATAGCGGGATATATTGAAATACAATGAGAAAAAAAGACAGTGAATACAATGAAATACATGGAATACAACGAGATACATTGAATTACAATGGAAAAAAAGACAATGAATACAATGAAATACATGAAAATACATTGAAATATATTAACAGAAAAACAAGTTGCTCAGCCCCAAACTCCATCGTCTTTGTTCAAGAACAAACCCTAATTTCCGGCTAATCCGCCGTTCACCGGAAGCCGGTAGTGAGAAACCAACTGGATTAAAAAGAGCTAAGGATTTTGAAAGAATAAAAATAGGCTCATCAGGATTTTGAAAGAATCAATATGTCCGCAGGTGCATTCTTAAACAACTCCTTAGGCATCAAAAAATTATTAATAGTAAAAATAGCCAATGACTGTTCATCAATTAGAGTTCCGGTAATCTTCACAATAATCGTCTAATGTCACAACGTTACCGTCATTTTGCACGACAAAATCATGCTTCTTAGATACATCAGTAGCTATCGTGTTCATTATGCCATTATTGGATTTCAAGCTATCCATAGATTGATAAATTGGAACTATGTGATACTCAAGCAATGATTGTTTCCCTTCCGCCATCGGAAATTTTAATGGGATGGGGGAAGAGAATGGGATGTATCAAAGTAGAGAGAAAAAGAAAAAAGTGTAACTGATTAGCGTATTTAGAAGCTTAGGACTAGGAAGTAACCAAAATTAAATATTTTGCTATAAACCTTAAAAGGTATCTATAGAATATAATTTTTTTAAATGATATTTATTTAAAATAAATAAGGTATTAACCTTTACTATAAGAGGTAAAAATTCCAAATTTAAACCCAAAAAAAGCATGATCCAAGCCCATATCCATTCCCTATTTGACCTAACCTAATTCCTACTCTCCGTAAAACTAACACCTAGCTAAGTAAAGAGGAGGACACGAAAAAAAAGCTCAGCTTCTTCCTGAAAATGCAAAACCCGGATAGGAATTTTGAGAACCAATTTCGAAGAGCAGCCATTTTTCAGCTCCAAGAAAAGAGCTAGCTAAGAAAAAGATTTCTCGAACTCAAAAGAGAACGAGCAGTAGCTTCGACCTCACTCTAAAATTGACCCCAATCTTTCCTCTTAAAACCATGCCTCCAATCTTCCCCTTTCCTCAAACCCAAATAATTGATGTCGTCATCTCATATTCACAAAATTAATAATCACACTCTCGAAGTTCAAAGTCGCACTCGATTAGCGATAAGAAAATCTCAGTGCGACGCCAAAAATTGAAAGGGGAGAAGCACTAACAAAGAAATGGAAAACGGCAAATAAAGAAAACGGAGGAGATTTCTATGGTTTGATTAATTCTTAATCAAGTTTCAAGGAAAGAAAATCAGAAAAAATACAAAAAAAAAGAAATACATTTCAGCCCCTTTCTTCTGATTTCGGTTTAGTTAGTCGATTGAGTTTGAGGTTGGCTTGAATTTATCGCTGGAGTTTGCTCGCTTTGGCTTCGAGCTTTCGGGTACCGATTCGAATGCCCGTCCGCGGTTCGTCACATTTCTGAGTTCAAAGCTACCTCACAGTTAATTTTCTGATTCATTTTGAGGTTCGTTTCTCATTTTCTTATACTCTGTTTTGCTTAATATCATGACCCCATTGTTTCATTAATTTATCCTTGCTCTGTTTGGTTGATATTTATTTACCTCATTTAGTTGCTGATTATTGTTTGTATGTTATTTAGCTTAATCTATTTAGACGAGTCTTGATAGTTAAAAATGAATTTTTATTCCATGTTTTCACTGGTTAATTAAGAGAGAATTGTTTAAAGCCTCACAGCTACTATTTTGATGGCCAAGGAATTAATTTGACGTATCTAAGAGATTGGCTGGAGATTTCGCTACTTTGAATATGAGGATTTGGACGTGTAGAATGGAAAAATTAAATTTATAATTTTAATTGTTTTACTTTACTTGCTCGGTTCGCTAGTAATATGTTATAGGTCGACCACACTTCGGTAGGCAAACTTTTCGGTGCGTAAGTAAATCATCATAGCTACGGGTACGGTTTCCGTGACGTAGTTGTGATACGTAATTTCCAAATCCGGGGTATATTTATGTAACTCGGCCACAACTTCTCATAATGATAATAAAATTAAACATGTTGTAGATCGTGGGTACGATTCCCGTGATACGATTCGCAATATGTACCAAACAAAAAAGTGTACGACAATCGTAACTTGTTCTAGAATAATTTCATAAATAATTAAAAGCGGTATAAGAAATAAAATGCATAATAGGTTTTAAACATGTGATTAATCAGATAATTAGGCCAATATTAACAGTTGAGCGACCGTGCTAAAACCACGGAACCTGGGAATGTCTAACACCTTCTCTCTGGTTAACAGAATTCCTTATCCAGATTTCTGTGCTTCGCGGACTATAAAACAGAGTCAATCTTTCCTCGATTCGGGATTTAAAACCGGTGACTTGGGACACCATAAATTATCCCAAGTGGCGACTCTGAATTTTAAATAAAATAATCACGTTTCGATTGTCACTTAAATTTGAAAAAACTCACTTATACCCCTTTCGGGATGGTAAAAAAGGAAGTGTGACAGTTAGAAATAGGCTGCTAACAAAGGAAAGGCTCAGCCACTTGAACATCCCAGTAGATAGCCCTTCGTGCAATTTATGCTCAACTCAAAATACAGAAACTTCCCTACATTTGTTTGCAGATTGTGAATGGTCTGATAAACTATGATGTGCTTTGGGAGACTGGTTGGGCATCCAGCTCCAATTAAGTTGGAGAGGTGAAATTGATGATGGAAGCAATCAGGAAGAAGCATTTGCATAAGGTCACAAAAGGAGTTAATAGCAGCAGTCTGGGGTGCAATAATTTACCGTACATGTAGGGCGAGGAACTGGATCATTTTCAGGAGTCAAAATGTACATATTGAGACAGTTATAAATCAGATAAAAAAAAATTAGTAGATAGAGTATAATTCCTTAGTGTGTCGAGAAAAGCTAGAAGTAGAATGTTGTTTTACGAAGAATTCTGTGTACTTGGTGTTATTCTAGAGGCCTAAATTTTCCACACATTAACCTTCCTCGAAGGTAGATGTGTGTTTAGGTGCTCTTTAGGTGTATTGATGTTCATGTTGGCTGGTATGGCAATAATATTCACGGTTGTTACAAAAAAATATGTATTAGGAATAACTAGAATACTGTTAATACAAATATATTTGAATACACTAAATACAAAATGATGAATACAGTAAATACAAACATTGAATCTAATGAATGCAATAGTAAAAAATAAATATTGAAACACACTAAATACAACAATTAAATACAATGGTTATATATAACTGAAAAATCATTCTATTAATTGGGTTGATAATGAGGCGTATTAGAATTGATTTTGTTGAATTATATTAGGAGTGTATCACGCTAATTGATCCTATTTCCATTTATTAGACAACTGGACAAACCTATTTTTAAGGTGATTGTCGTTACTGTATTCATGAATACATGACGCGAATATATGTGAATAAGTCGCTGACAGCCGTAACCTCCTTTGTTTTTAGGCGATTTTTGCTATTGTATTCATGAATACAGTAGCGCGAATACAGCAAATACACTACCGTAACAACTGAATAATAACTATAGGAAGTACTTATGCATATGGTAGCTATAGGAAGTTACTAACCACTAAATAATAGTGGTTTCTGAAAATTCCTCAACCATTTACTACATTCGGTAGCCGCAAAAGAATATAATACAGACACACACACACACACTCAAAACAACAAAAAACCTAGTATAATATCACAAGTGGGTCTGAGGAGGGTAGTGCGTACGCAGATCTTACCCCTACCTCAAAATATATACAAAATATATATTTTTTGGGCTATTATTTGAGAGCGCCTATACAAAGTTATTTTTCCTATTTATTATTCTCAAAGAGATAATAGTTAGATTTGGCATCACATAACCACGATTAGTAACTTTTGATAAGATTTTAGCCAAAAAATAGGTTTTGTAATTAAAGCCCAATAATTAAAGCCCAATAAAAATGACAGGGAATAATCAATGTATATCAAGCATGTATATTCATGTCTATTAGTTATATCACACATATAACTTTGGTGGATTTTACTTGAAATTAATTGGTCCAAACCTCCTCTAAACTGCTCTTAATCATCCCTAAGTTGATATATGAACTGCCACGCATATTCCCAATTGTTTATCAAAATATCCACTCGAAATCGAATCCAATTTTGAAAATCTGATTTTTGAAATCGAACCTTCTAATCTTCTTAATGGAGTTTCTGATTTTCTTCTCCAAGTTTCAATAAATAGTTTCCAATGTTGTATATCAGAGCGTATATCATCGAATTTAACCATTACCACCACGAAAAAATCTATCATTATGTATATCACACGCCTATTTTTATGGATATACACCCGGGGACATTGATATACAACTGGGTATACTGATATACAAGTGGGCATACACTCAAAGTTCTTTCAATTCATCAATAATAATGTATATCAGGTCTATCAATGTATATCCCACACGTATTTTCATGGATATACACCTTCAATTTACTCTTTTCTTAAAAGCTCTTCTACTTTTGAGCTGCTGCAGAAGTTATCACAAGACTAGTTATCCGGAGATTAGTTATTTCATCTTTTCTTGAGTATAAAAAAAGCACTACAATCCTGGGATAATTAATCTCGAGATTAATTATACCGCACTTTTCTACCAACCAAATATGGAATAAACTTTTCTTAAATTTAGTCCTAGAATTAATTATTCCTTATCTCTCGTACCAAACGAGTCCTAAAAGTGAAGAGGGTAAACTGGGTTTTACTTTTGTTTTAATTTAAAAGCAATTATGGGATACCGGGTGCCAATGACAATGAGTTGGGCTATTTTATTCCATTTATTGAGCATGATTGACTCGCTGTGCCAAATTCCCTTTAGACAAATACTTATGATTGAGACTAATAAGTACATTTCTTAAGGAGAGTGCACAAATCTTAAAAAGACATATGTATAATATGAACTTAAGAATACCAACATTGATCCATGAATTGGTATAGACATTTAACTACTCGGCTAAAATGATTCATAAAAGCGCTTGATTGACATGTTTTATTTTGCATAAAAGAATAATGCCTGATTTATCCTCTATTATATGTAAATTATCTGATGAAGTGAAATAAAGAGGTGATAATTACAGCAAAACATGACTGATTTTGCGGGAGAAATATGGTCTGTTGTGCACAAGGTGGCCGCTTGTTCTTTTTTGGTTTTAGTGCGCGTTTGGACACAAGAATTGTAAAATTCCAAAAAAGTGAAAAATAATTTCAAGTGGAAATGGTATTTGAAGTTGTATTTGAACATGAATATAATTTTGGGTTGTTTTTGAAGTTTTGTGAGTGATCTGAGTGAAAATTTTGAAAAACAACTTTTTGGAGTTTTTCAAATTTTCGAAAAATTTCAAAATGCATTTTCAAGTGAAAATTAAAAATTTTATGACCAAACACTGATTTTGAAAAAAAGTAATTTTTTTTAAAAAAGTAAAAAATTTCTTATGTCCAAACGGACTCTTAATCTTCTCGATAAATCGAGACTTAGAGCACTCGCTGCCGTATGGCTTGAAATTCGATAGATGATTAGCCCATTTCTCTAGAATTTTCACTTAAATGTTAGCTAAGCCTCTTGTTTGTACGAAGTCGAATTCGTGATATGCACCTAACTCACACGCATTGCGTTCTGAGCACTAACCAAAGTCTCGGGGAGCATCTGCTTGTTAGAGTAAAGATGAGCTTAGTAGTTACTCCTTCCGGTCCACAATAAGTGATTTTTGGTCGTTTTTTTGTCCAAAATATCTGATTTTTCCAGATTTCAAGAATGAATTACTATTTTTTCCTACATTGCCCTTGGAGTAAATAGTATTGGAATATGTGTTAGGAGTGTTTATGTGAAGAGATGATAATGTTGAAGTTTGGCAAAATGCCAAAGTCCCACATTGGTTGGGAGTTAAGTTTGGGGGGGATTTTTCCCCTATAAAAGAAGGCCTAATGTTTAGGATTGAAACACACCTCTCATTTGCCTTCTCATCTGTTTAAGGCATTTGTATCTTCTCTCTTTAGTATTATTTCACTTGTATTTTTGGAGTGAAATAAAATATTGGTTGTGTCCGAGGAGTAGGCAAAATTAGCCGAACCTCGTAAATTCTGGTGTTCCCTTTATTGTTGCTTTATTGTCTTATTTATTATTTGGTGGCTGTCATAATTTTGGTATAGTAGTTGTGACTTATTCACACTATATACATTTGGCTTCCGCAACAATTGGTATCAGAGCCAAGGTACTGTCTAAGTATGCTCTGTGGTTGCAGCATAGTCTGATCTTCCACATCAGAAAAGATTTATCTTGGTAACTGAGTCAAGGTTCTGTCTGAGTATGCTCTGTAGTTGCAGCTTAGTCTGATCTTCTACATCAGAAAGGAAATAATCTTGATTTGTGTCGTCAGCTATTAAATAATATTTGTGTCAAATATGGGGGACAATAAACAAGAAGAATCTACATCAAGTGTCAACAATACGTCATCATTGGCATCTTCGCTTATGACAAGAATTGTGTCAAATGCGAAATTTGCGGTAGAAATTTTTGACGGGTCCGGACATTTTGGGATGTGGCAAGGCGAGGTTCTAGATGTCCTTTTTCAACAAGGGCTAGATCTGGCCATTGAAGAAAAGAAACCAGATGTTATTAGAGAAGAAGATTGGAGAATTATCAACCGTATTGCTTGCGGTACCATTCGATCCTACCTTGCTAGAGAGCAGAAATATCCATACACAAAGGAAACTTCTGCAAGTAAATTATGGAAAGCACTGGAGGATAAATTTTTGAAGAAAAACAGTCAAAATAAATTGTACATGAAGAAGAGACTGTTTCACTTCACCTATGTTCCTGGTACCACGATGAATGAACATATCACCAGTTTCAATAAGTTGGTCACAGATTTGCAAAATATAGATACAACTTATGATGATGGTGACTTGGCCTTAATGTTGTTGGCGTCACTTCCTGATGAGTACGAGCACCTTGAAACTACTCTACTCCATGGAAATGACGAAATTTCTCTCAGAGAAGTTTGTTCAGCTTTGTACAGCTATGAACAAAGAAAGCGAGAAAAACAGAAGGGCGGAGAAGGAGAAGCACTGTTTGTGAGGGGTCGTCCTCAAAATCAAACGAGGACAAAGAAGGGAAGATCCAAGTCAAGATCCAGACCCAGCAAAGATGAATGTGCCTTTTGTCGAGAAAAAGGGCACTGGAAGAAAGACTGTCCGAAGTTGAAGAATAAGGCCAAACATAACAATGGAAAGGCTATTATGGATTCAAATGTAGCTGATTGTGATGATTCAGACTTCTCATTAGTTACAACAGAGTCATCAACATCATCAGACATATGGTTGATGGACTCGGCTTGTAGCTATCATATGTGTCCCAACAGGGACTGGTTCGTGGAATTTCAAGAAGGAGAATATGGAGTCATCCACACAACGGATAACAACCCTCTTACCTCATATGACATTGGTTCAATACGATTAAGGAACCATGATGGAATGATCAGAACATTGATAGATGTTCGATATGTACCGGATTTGAAGAAGAATCTCATCTCTGTGGGAGCCCTTGAATCAAAAGGGTTCAAAATCATTGCAGAAAATGGAGTGATGAGAGTATGCTCTGGTGCACTAGTGGTAATGAAGGCTAATCGGAAGAATAATAATATGTACCGCTATCGTGGCAGTACAGTTATTGGGACAGCGACAGTAACATCCAGTGACGACAAAGAGGCAGAAGCAACCAAGCTATGGCATATGCGCTTGGGACATGCTGGAGGAAAATCCTTGAATACTCTATCAGATCAAGGATTGTTAAAAGGAGTAAAGGCTTGCAACTTGGAGTTTTGTGAGCATTGTGTTAAAGGGAAATAGACAAGGGTTAAATTTGGTACAACGATCCATAATACTAAAGGCATTTTGGATTATGTACACTCTGATGTTTGGGGTCCTTCCAAAACACCTTCATTGGGTGGGAAGCACTATTTTGTAACCTTTGTTGATGATTTTTCCCGAAGAGTATGGGTGTATACAATGAAGAGCAAAGATGAAGTGTTGGGAATTTTTCTCAAATGGAAGACGATGGTGGAGAATCAGACAGGCAGGAGAATCAAGTGTATTCGCACAGACAATGGAGGTGAATACAAAAATGATCATTTCAATAAGGTCTGTGAAAATGATGGCATCGTCCGACACTTCACTGTTAGACATACACCACAACAGAATGGAGTGGCAGAACGTATGAACCGGACCTTGCTGGAGAAGGTACGGTGTATGTTGTCCAATGCTGGCTTGGGCAAAGAATTTTGGGCTGAGGCAATTACATATGCATGCCACCTCATTAATCGTCTACCATCTGCTGCTATTGATGGCAAAACACCATTTGAAAAATGGTACGGAAAACCTGCTGTAGATTATAACTCTTTGCACGTGTTTGGCTCAACTGCATATTATCATGTGACGGAGTCAAAATTGGATCCAAGGGCAAAGAAGGCTATTTTTATGGGAATTACTTCTGGAGTCAAAGGATATCGCTTATGGTGTCCTATGACAAAGAAAGTAATATTCAGCAGAGATGTTACCTTTGATGAATTTGCTATGGTAAATAAGGTAACAGAAGATACCAAACAAAATGAAGGTGCTTCTAAGCAGGTGGAGTTTGAGGGAAAATTTATTTTTCCTACACAAGAAGCAGAGGAGGAAATAAATGAAGATTACCCTCTGGAAGGAGAGCCAGTAGAGGAGATTCCAACTCAGGAATCTCAACAACAACTTGAATCAATAGCAACCAGCAGGCCAAAAAAAACAATAACGAAACCTGTTCGTCTCATAGAGACGGTTGCTTGTGCAACCTCAATTGTAGCTGATGATGTTCCTACTACTTATAAAGACGCTGTCCAAAGTTCAGAAGAAGATAAGTGGAGAATTGCCATGAATGATGAAATACAGTCCCTTCATCAGAATCATACATGGAGATTGGCCAATCTCCCGAAGGGAAAGAAAGCAATTGGGTGCAAATGGGTATTTGCAAAGAAAGAAGGATTTCCTAACCAATTAGATGTTCGCTACAAAGCAAGATTGGTGGCCAAAGGATATGCTCAAAAGGAGGGAATTGATTACAATGAAGTGTTTTCTCCAGTTGTAAAACATTCCTCCATTAGAATTATGTTGGCTTTGGTAGCACAATTGGATTTGGAACTAGTTCAGATGGATGTAAAAACTGCGTTTTTACATGGAAACTTGGAGGAGGAAATCTACATGACTCAGCCAGAAGGATTCAAAGTTGCTGGAAAAGAAAATATGGTGTGCAAACTTGAAAAATCGTTGTACGGATTGAAACAATCTTCTAGACAATGGTACAAGCGATTTGACGAGTTTATGTTGCGGCAAGGGTACAAGAGAAGCAAATACGATCATTGTGTGTATTTGCACAAGCTTAAAGATGGTTCCTTTGTATATCTTCTCCTATATGTTGATGATATGTTGATAGCTTCCAAGAATTTGGAAGAAATTGATAAGTTGAAGATTCAACTGAAGAAGGAGTTCGAGATGAAGGATTTGGGTGAGGCAAAGAAAATTCTTGGCATGGAGATAATTAGAGATAGACGTTCAAAGAAACTCTGTTTATCTCAAAAGGAATATTTGAAGAGAGTACTTCAACGTTTTGGCATAGATGACAAGACTAAGCCAGTTAGTACTCCACTTGCTTCCCATTTTAAGCTAAGTACTACTATGTCGCCAATGGATGAAGCTGAACGAGAGTATATGTCAAAGGTACCATACGCAAATGCTGTTGGTAGCTTGATGTATGCAATGGTTTGCACAAGGCCTGACATTTCACAAGCTGTTGGAGTTATTAGCAGATATATGCACAATCCAGGGAAGGAGCATTGGCAAGCTGTGAAGTGGATTCTAAGGTATATTCATAATACTGTAGATGTCGGGTTAGTTTTTGAGCAGGAAGACAATTCAGTCTGTAGTTGGATATTGTGACTCAGATTTTGCGGGTGATATGGACAAACGAAAATCAACTACTGGTTATGTGTTTACTTTTGCAAAGGCACCAGTTAGTTGGAAGTCTACTTTGCAGTCAACAGTTGCTTTGTCTACAACAGAGGCAGAGTACATGGCTATTACAGATGCTGTGAAAGAGGCAATTTGGCTTCAAGGATTGCTAAAGGAGCTTGGTGTTGAACAAAAAGGTATCACAATTTTTTGTGATAGTCAAAGTGCTATTCAATTAGCGAAGAACCAAGTTTATCATGCAAGGACGAAGCACATTGATGTTCGGTATCATTTCGTACGAGAAATCATAGAAAAAGGTGGAGTCACGGTGAAGAAAATTCATACTACAGAGAATCCTGCTGATATGCTGACAAAGGTGGTGACTGCGGTCAAGTTTCAACATTGTTTGAATTTGATCAACATTGTTGAACACTGAAGATTGAAGATGAAGACACAACCAAAATTTGTTATTGAAAGAGAATTGAAAATGTGGAATTTTGCCAAGGTGGAGATTTGTTGAAGTTTGGCAAAATGCCAAAGTCCCACATTGGTTGGGAGTTAAGTTTGGGGTGGATTTTTCCCCTATAAAAGAAGGCCTAATGTTTAGGATTGAAACACACCTCTCATTTGCCTTCTCATCTGTTTAAGGCATTTGTATCTTCTCTCTTTAGTATTATTTCACTTGTATTTTTGGAGTGAAATAAAATATTGGTTGTGTCCGAGGAGTAGGCAAAATTAGCCGAACCTCGTAAATTCTGGTGTTCCCTTTATTGTTGCTTTATTGTCTTATTTATTATTTGGTGGCTGTCATAATTTTGGTATAGTAGTTGTGACTTATTCACACTATATACATTTGGCTTCCGCAACAGATAATGATTAATATGGTGAATTTTATTACTAATTAATGTTAAAAGTTGAATTTCTTAATTTCTGCGAAACTACCAAAAAATTACTCACCGTGGGACCGGAAAGAGAATACGATATACACAGAAAACGAGAATTGGTCTAAGTGTGAAATTCATTGAAATGAAGTTGACCGACTTGCATCAAACTTATTAGACGGAACAAAAATTCCAACGCGGTCACTTCTGCATTTCCTGGAGATGAGAAATATGAGGGCGTAAATTGTAAGTGAGTCACTATAAGTGTACGAATGGGTCTCATGTTCAAAGTCAACATATAAGTCAATATAGCTACTATTCCCTCCTTCGGTTTCGATCTTTGTTTATTTGGGCACAAAATTTGAGAATATTATAAACGGGAAAGGGTCAAAATTACTCTTTTAACTGTGCCTTGTGGAACACATTTGTCCGCCGTTTAAAGTTGGGGCCATTTATACTCTTCCCATTATATTAATGAAAAGGCCTAAAAATGCCCTTATTGGCTAGCGGCTCTCACTTAAAAATTAATCTGGATTTAATTAGCCTTATTAGCATAGAATTGCGACACGTCCTCTTCTAAAGCCGTATCATCTTCTCCAAAATTTTCGGCTAGGTTTCTGATGGGAACATCAATTACAGTTGCTTTCCAAATTCAAGTTTAGAATTAGTTTTAGGTTTTAGTTTTCGGTTCAATTTCAAAGCAAAAGAAGAATGGATGAGTGAGTGAAGGGTAACAAGTTTTAAGTGAGAGCCGTTAGCCAGTAAGGGTATAAAACAGCTCCAACTTTAAAAGAAGGATAAATGTGTTCCATAAGGCATAGTTCAGGGGCAATTTTGACCCTTTACCGTATTATAAATAAACTTGTGAATCTTGCGAACTTAAATTAAATATATGTATAATATAGTGTAAAAATACTTTTTGAACCTTGTAATCTTACACACGTCATGTCATTATTATAGAATCTTTTTTCATGTTTATCTATGCTACTTGTATTGGGAAAAAACTGAGTTTATATTAAAGATGATGTGGCATGACACGTGGTTTAGTTAAATGGTCAAAGCGCAATAATTGACTAAGAGACACGGATGGAGACAGCCACGGGAAGAAGAATTTAAATAGGCACGAGACGAAGTATAGATACGAGTCTCGTACCAATTTAAATTATTTACAGCCAACAGATTAGAAGGCATTAAAGACAAAGATCTGATGACAGAAAGGAGTCCAAATTCATTATTAAATACTTGATACGTTAGAAAATTGGTATTTAATAGGAATGATTGTATAACGACTTATTTAATGTCATTTATTATTCATAATTATATCATTAAAGCTGAGGCTTCATTCCTTTACCTAGAATTATCTATAAAAGGAAGAAATATCATCATTTGTAAACACACGGAATACTATTGAGAATTCATTGAAATACAAAACTATTTGCTGTTTTACCATCATTCTCAAAAGTATTTTATTTTTGTCTCTTGATTATCAGTAACCCGAATTTCTTTTTAGCTTTGACCAAAGACTCAAATTTTTGGTTAAACAAATTGGTTCCGTTACCGGGAATCTGATAATCTTTTCTTTTAAGTTATATCTTATCTATTGTCGTCATCATGTCAAACAACAATACCGACAACAACAATAATAACACATTGGGAAACCATGAGAATCAAATACATCAAAATCAAGATGACGTGGTTCCCTCTCCTCTAAATTCACCACGTCAATCTCGTGAAGGCACTCTTGTTACTGAATCCCGTGCTGATCAACAAGAGCAATCTGAGCATTTTGAAGGAGTTACAACTGAAGCTTTACAAAAGCTAATTGATGCACAAGTCGGCAAAGCTCTTCAGGCACTTGTTAGTCGATTGTCTGCTGCACCACCCACACCAACTCCTAATAATAATACATTGGAGAATTCCCGTTCTGGTCTTGATAATTCTGGAAACGGAGTAACCCCCAGTGAACCACAGGAAGGGGGACCAGGTAATTCAAATAATTCATATTTGCAAAATTTAGTACTAACCTTGCAGAAACAGATTAAGGAACAAAATGAGCGTATTGAACAAATCCCTGGAGTTCCGCCTGTAATAAAAGGAGTAGACATGGACAAATACTCACAACAACCATGGAAGCCTAGTGCTGCTCCCCTTCCAATTCCGAAAAAGTTCAAAATGCCTGACATCCCGAAATATGATGGTACTACAGACCCACGTGACCACGTGACTGCATTTACAACAGGCGTAAAAGGCAACGACTTGACCAAACAAGAAATTGAATCAGTATTGGTCAAGAAATTTGGAGAAACACTCACCAAGGGTGCATTAACCTGGTATTCTCTTTTATCTGAAAATTCTATTAATTCTTTTGCTGAGCTTGCAGATTCTTTTATTAAAGCATATTGGGGAGCATAAAAGGTTGAGAAAAGAATGGAAGATATTTTCAAAATCAAACAAGGGGATTCAGAGCTGCTTAGAAACTTTGTTGATAGATTCCAGCGTGAAAGAATGACTCTACCTCGTGTGCCTGACAATTGGGCTGCAATAGCCTTTGCAAGTAATTTAAATGACAAAAGTTTTGAAGCCACGAGACGACTCAAAGAAAGCCTTCGAGAATTTCCTGCAACCACGTGGAATGATGTTTACAACAGGTATAGTACGAAGCTGCGAATTGAAGAAGATACCGTACCTAAGTTTCATCATAAAGAAAAGGGCAGTCCCCGAAGATCAGAAACCGAAAACAAATCAGGTAAAAACAGGTACGATCCATATATGGGACATGCAGGAAAAGACCCACGGTCGAAACAAGATAGCCAGCAATATGATCAAAAATCGAGGAACCGGGATTCTGGCTCTTCTTCAAAGTTCAGGAATGATCGGAATAGACAAGAATCACGAGATGATGACAGAAGTTTAAAGGCACGATTCGGCGGATATAATTTTAATGTCTCTACCTCCGAGCTCGTAGCTGTTTTAAGAAGCATGGGAGATAAGGTACGGTGGCCAAAAGAGATGCGGTCAAATCCATATAGACGCAATCCAGATCATTGGTGCGAATTCCACAACGATCACGGGCACAAAACTTCAGAATGTAGATTCCTGCAGAGTGAAGTGGATCATCTATTGAAGAAAGGGTACCTCACTGAGTTATTTAGTGAGAAAGGAAAACAAGCTTATATGAAAAACAAGCAAGAGCCACCACAACCTCCTTCACCCAAGAGGACAGTGAATGTCATAAGCGGGGTAGAAGATATTCATGACATAACCTACACAGCCTCCAACAAGTTTTCTAAGGTAACAATTACACACAGGAAACGGGTGCGGCAGGCCCTTGAAAATGAAAATATTTCGTTCGATGACACAGATACCGAAGGAGTGACAACTCCACATAATGACGCACTGGTAATATCTTTACTTATACATGATACTAATGTAAAACGAGTTTTGATTGATCCAGGGAGTTCTGTAAATATTATATTACTAAGGGTACTACGGGAAATGCAAGCTGAAGACAAAATGATATCCAAGGCGCACACCTTGTCAGGCTTCGACAATTCAAGTGTAGTAACAAAAGGTGAGGTAATTCTAACAACTTTTGCTATGGGTGTTGTGAAGGAAACTAAATTTCAGGTAGTTGATATGGAAATGGCCTACAATATGATCATGGGGAGACCATGGATACACGATATGGATGTTGTCCCATCAACTCTACATCAGGTTATTAAATTCCCATCACCATGGGGAATTTGCCAAATTCGTGGGGATCAGCAGATGGCTAGAAGTTCAACGCTATAACAAGTACGAGCGCCGTAAATAAAGAAAAATAGCAATTACAGGAAAGGGTTGAAGGTAAAAAAGATCAAACTTCAACTGAACAAGAAAAGACAGATTTGGACTCAAGGCCTGACACAATTCAGGAACCTGAAGAAAATGAAAGCATCAAAACGACAATTGAAGAGCTTGAGGCAGTAATGTTATTTGATCAATGGCCTGAACGGAAGGTTTATGTCGGGGCCAATTTAAGCTTAAACATGCGAGGTATGATAATCGAATTTTTAAAAGATAACTTAGACTGTTTTGCTTGGTCCCACGCTGATATGACAGGGATACCACCGAATGTGATGACTCACAAACTCAATGAGAACCCTTCTTTCACACCAATAAAGCAAAAGAAACGAAAGCAAGGTGCTTTCAAGAACCAGGTGATTCAGGATGAAGTCCAAAAATTATTAAAAATCGGATCAATCCGTGAGGTAAAGTATCCTACTTGGTTAGCTAACACGGTGGTCGTACCCAAGAAAAATGGTAAGTGGCATGTTTGTGTGGATTATACCGATTTAAATAAAGCCTGTCCAAAAGATTTCTTTCCTTTACCGCATATAGACCAACTAATTGATGCAATCGCAGGTCATGAACTTTTAAGTTTTTTAGATGCATACTCGGGGTATAATCAAATTAAAATGGATCCTGGTGATGAAGAAAAAACTTCTTTCATCACAGACACGGGGACTTACTGTTATAAAGTAATGCCCTTTGGTCTCAAAAATGCTGGGGCAACCTATCAAAGGTTGGTCACCAAAATGTTCCAAGAACATTTAGGGAAAACAATGGAGGTATATATAGACGATATGCTCGTCAAAACCCAGCAATCTCATGATCATATTTCTCATCTATCTGTTACTTTTGAAATTTTGCGAAAATTTAATATGAAACTCAACCCAGAAAAATGTGCATTTGGAGTTGCATCAGGTAAGTTTTTGGGTTTTCTTGTTTCTAATCGTGGTATTGAAGTGAATCCTTCTCAGATCAAAGCAATAGAAGAAATCCCTGATACCCTTACTAATAAAAAGGAAGTACAAAGATTAACGGGAAGAATTGCAGCTTTGGGGAGAATTATTTCCAAATCCTCAGAAAGGTGTTTTAAGTTTTTCTCTGCACTTAAAAAGCAAGATCATTTTGAATGGAATGAAGATTGTCAACACGCCCTTAGAAACTTGAAAGCTTATTTGTCAAAACCACCGTTGTTGGCAAAACCAAAGGTGGGGGAAAAACTTCTCATTTATCTGGCCGTATCTGAAGTCGCAGTGAGTGCTGTTTTAGTTCGCGAGGACCAAGGTAAACAATCTCCTATTTATTATGTAAGTAAGTCCTTATTGGAAGCTGAGACACGATACCCACAGCTAGAAAAATTAGCATTAGCTTTGATCATGACATCTAGAAAATTAAGACCTTATTTTCAATGTCATCCCATTAATGTAGTTACTGCTTTTCCGCTTCAAAATATTTTGCATAAACACGAACTTTCAGGAAGATTAGCAAAATGGACTATAGAACTAAGTGAATATGAAGTTGTTTATCAACCCAGGACCGCTATAAAGTCTCAAGTACTAGCTGATTTCGTGGATGATTTTAGCCAGGGGATGCATTTAGAAGCAGAAAAAGAATTACTAGTTTTTAATAGTGCGAACCTGAGGACTTGGGTTTTATTCACTGACGGTTCATCTAATGTAAAAGGGGCAGACCTAGGAATAGTCCTCGTACCACCTGCGGGTGAGACTATTAGACAGGCTATAAAATGTCATTCTATAACTAACAATGAAGTAGAGTATGAGGCTGTAATTGCAGGTTTAGAATTGGCACGAGAACTCGGCATAACACAGATTACAATCAAGAGTGATTCTCAACTAGTGGTTAATCAAATGCTGGGGACTTATACAGCCAGAGAGTCACGAATGCAAGAATACCTCGCAAAGGTACGAGAGTTAATAAAGCAATTCCAAACTTGGAAAGTAGTGCAGATCCCAAGACATGAGAATGTAGAGGCAGATGCTTTAGCAAATCTCGCATCCGCAGCAGACATAGCAAACAATACAAATGCTTCAGTCATACATCTATTTCATTCCGTTCTCGAATCTGATAAAAACGAGGTAAATTTTAATCATCTAACATGGGATTGGAGAAACAAAATTGTTGCCTTTTTACAGCACGGTACCGTGCCTAATGACAAAGGAAAAGCTCACGCGCTTCGCAAAAAAGATGCACGATATTGTTTATATCAAGGAAATCTTTATCGAAAGATGTTCGGTGGACTACTAGCAAGGTGTCTCGGACCCTCTCAAACAGAATATGTGATTAGAGAAGTACATGAAGGACATTGTGGGAATCACGCAGGGGGACGGTCACTGGTAAGAACATTAATTCGCGCAGGATATTATTGGCCTAAGATGGAAGAAGAGGCAACCAGTTTCGTGTCCAAATGTGATAAATGTCAAAGGTACGACAATAATATGCACAGACCAGCTGAGTTACTACATCCTGTTATAGCCCCGTGGCCCTTTATGAAATGGGGAATAGATATCGTAGGTCCACTTCCACAAACAAAAGGTCAGGTAAAGTTTCTACTTGTACTTACAGATTATTTCACTAAATGGGTAGAAGCAGGGGCATTTAAACAGGTACGAGAGAAAGAAGTTAAAGACTTCATATGGCGAAATATAATATGCCGCTTTGGAGCACCAAAGGAGATCGTGTGTGACAATGGACCACAATTCGTTGGAGCTTAAATCACAGAATTTCTTCGAAGTTGGCAGATCAAAAGAATAACGTCTATGGCATACCATCCAGTAGGTAATGGACAAGCAGAATCTACTAACAAAGTCATTATCAACAACTTGAAGAAGAGGTTACAAGATTCAAAAGGTAATTGGCCTGAGGTGTTACCTGGAGTATTATGGGCTTATCGTACAACGACCAAAACAGGCACTGGAGAAACACCATTTTCAATGGTTTATGGTGCGGAAGCCTTAATTCCAGTTGAAATAGGTGAGCCAAGCACACGGTACGATCAAGCAACAGAGGAATCTAATAATGAAGAGATGCGGGTTAGCCTAGATTTACTTGAAGGGAGAAGAGAAACTGCATTGATAAGGATGGCAGCACAAAAGCAAGTAATAGAACGATATTACAATAGGAAAGCACGCCTCAGATTTTTCAAAATTGGGGACTTCGTGCTTAAAAAGGTGTTCCAATCTGCAAAGGCTGCTAACTCAGGAAAGCTAAGTCCAACATGGGAAGGACCGTACAAAGTCCGTGGCATTGCGGGAAAAGGAGCATACCAGTTGGAGACAATGGACGGTAAAGTTTTACCCTCACATTGGAATGCCGTCCACTTAAAAAGATATTACTTTTGAGAAAGTACCTACGGTTAGGTATCATCATGTTAAAATTTCTCTCTTGGATTATTAATATTTTACTAACGATTTTAGATGCTAGGCAAAATACCCTAACTCGTGCCAAATGATGAGTCACAACCTGCAAGGCAAAATGGAGTATTCTTAAATTCCTAGCCCAGGGTTACAATTAATCTGATGGAAATACACACGAGTTAGGCAGTCTTCATCTATAATCGCACCTTCGAGTCCCGTATATTTTTCTGTTTCAGGAAATAGGGCAAAAGTAAAAGAAATAAACAAGTGCTCGAGGCTTCATACTTCACCGCTCAAACACTTGGGGGACTACAATACTGTACACAAATACGTGTAGAAATGCAGATACGAATATCGAACAACAGAGTCAAGTGTTGAGTAAAAGTTACGAAGTCTTCAGCGGTTATGAGAATAACAGAGTCATCTCTCAAAACTCATAAGCAAAGTCATCTCTCAAACCCTTCTTAATATATAAAGATAGGGTCATGACTATGTACTGAAACAGGTTATGAAGAAAAACCTTGTTTATTCTATGTTATGTACAAATCTGTTACAAGAAAAACAGTTACGAGAAAGTTGTAGATGTATTGTAATACATGTAACAGTCAAACACTTGTTAAAGTTTATGAATAAAAACTTGCCAAAGTTGTTTCATACAAAACGTGTGTTTTCCTATTTCTTTCATCGTATTATAACACCATTATGAAGTTGAGACGTCTTCTTCATTAAGTGTCGATAAAATAAAAGGGCCCTCTTTTATAAGCCTCATGTTGATAATCCATGAGAAGAATCATAAAGCATTTTAAAAGGATAAAAATGCTAAGCTATTCCATGAGTCCTAGATAAATAGGCAAGAATAGAATATGCAGAAGTACCGATAAAACTTCTTAATATAAAAAAAACTAAGTACAAACTTAGTCAACAAAGCATTTGTTTTTTACAAGTCCCCCATTATGATAATTGGGGACTTCATCAAAAGATCCTTTACAACAATTTCATTTTTAGCTAGTCACTGAAGGGTTTGGAGCATCAGAAGTTTCACCCTCGGGAGCAGGAATTGCAACCCCAATTGCTGTAGTAGCCACTTCTTCATTTAAAAGTTCTTCCGTTCCAGGAGCTTCAAGTACAGGAGAAGGAGTATCAGTAGATTGTTGACTTTTCTCGATGGTATCTACGACTTTGGCCAGTTCAGACTGCAAGTCAAAACCTTCCTGAGCAGCTTCCGTCAAAGCATCACGGCGAGATTTCAGGAAAGCCCAACTCACCTCTATGTTGAAGTTCTCCTCCAGAAGTCCATATTCCTTTTCCCACATAGCAAGGTCGTTTTTTAAGATTTGATGCTCAGCTAAATGGGAATCAAGGGAAGCTTCAAAAGAGGCATGAGAACTCTTCAAGGCATGAATCTCGTCAGAGGAGATCCGTAAGTCAGCCTGAGCTTGAGTCAAACTTTGCACTAACTCTCCTGCATACTCTTCTTTCTTAGCCAAAAGTGCCTTAAGCTCCCTAACTTCTTCACTAGCCTTGGATAATTGTTCTGACAAAGAGCATTCCAAAAGCTCTTTGTCTCTTTTAAATTGGCTTGAAGAAGCCTTGGCAGTTGCCAGTTCAGAAGTCAAACCACGATTTTGTTGCTCCAGGAGGTTTTTATTTTCTTGCAACTCCTCTATGGTCCCTTGAGCATTCTCAAACTATTCTTTCCAATTGGCTGCTTCAAGCTGGGCTCCCCTGGCTATTTCTTCGGCCTTGTGGACAGTCTTTTCAGACTCACGGGCTTTTCTTTCCAGAAGGGAAATTCTTCCCATTAATTCCGTACCAATGAGGTTAGCCTACAGAGACAACTCATAGAAATAAGGGATTGAAGATAATTAAAATAAAAACTTGTTGGTAAGAAGAGGAAAAATACCTTCAAAGTAGAATGAACTATGTCATTCATCAGAGTTAAGCAGCTATGACTCTCCATCTTCTTCTTCTCAATATCTCCAATTAGGGGCTCGAGCCAAACATCGGCTCTACCAGTCTTCCTCAAGAGGCTATGATTGGCAGGAACTTCTAGAGTAACACTTCTCATAGTCATACTTCCACTTCTAGAACCCGTCTCTATACGTGCTAGAACCCGTCTCTGTACGATGAACAGAGGGAAGATGAGAAATGGAAGGAATGGAAGGAGAAGATGTAGAAACAGGAATGGAAGGAGAAGATGTAGAAAACAACGCAGGAGCGGAAGCAGGTGCAGTAGAAACTGCCAAGGGAACGGACATAGGAGCGGTAGAAACTGGCAAAAGAACGGAAGTCGTCAAAACTGGTAAAGAAATACTTACGGTTGGCAGAGGAATGGAGGAAATAGGAACAAATGAGGAAAGAGGAGCTTCATCAAAAACAGGGCCGAGCTCGCCACTCCCGAAACTACTATCAAAAAGATGCTGAATTGACTCATTATTATCTCTTGGTTCGGTGTCCTCGTCAGAATGAATCAAAATAGGCTCGGTGGTGGAGGTTCGAGCAGGAGTGTCTTCAATTTCATCATCAATGATTATTCTCCTCCTGACCCTTGGCCTGGTAATTAGGGAGGTACCCTCCTCTTCTTCTTCAGAATTGTCCTTTATAGCTTTCCTTTTTGGCAGCAAGGCTCGAGCCTTATCCAAATCAAGAGCAGCATTCGCAGACATGCGAATGGCCATAGCTACTTCAGCCGTCATTCCTCTAACGCCAAATCCTGATTAAAGGATGGATATACATGATCAAAGTTGAGGAAAAAATGCTTAACATGTAAAAAAAACATATAAAAAGGAGGATACCATGTGTTTTGACCTTCCAGCCATGTAAGGAAGAAATTGATCTCCAAGTTCTTTGCTCCCTAGAAGCAATCTTCAAAAGTGAGTCTACCCAACCACGGAAGTTGGAAATAGGTTCCACATCTCCCATGGTTGCTACAAAAAACCAAGAAGAGACGAGGTTAAAAACAAAATTTCTTTTGAAATTCTCAAAAGTAGGTACGGTAAATAAAAGGAAACCTACGTTCAAAATTCCACTTCTCAGGGAAGGGAATATTTGTTTCGCCAATCAAGTCCACCCTACGAACAGCAACGTAACGGATATACCATCCACGATCTTTGTCATCTTCAGGATTTACCAGAACTTTTTTGCTCCTTGCAGTTAAGGTAAAAACCCATGGCGTATTAAGTTAGGATGGTACAGATGAATGAGGTGAGAAAAGGTGAAATTGACATTGGCTTTGGAGGATAAGTATCTCAAACAAGCCACTGTTCCCCACACTAGTGGACCGATTTGGACCAAACAAATTGTAAAGAAACGGCAAAAATCAAGAATAACTGGGTCAATCGGAGGATTAAAACCTAAAGTGAAGGGGTAAGTATAAACAGAAGAATACCCATTTCTAAAGGAGGAAATTCTTTGATTTGGGGAAGGAATTGACATTCGGAGACTATCCTTCCAGTTACAATCTTTTCTTATGGTGGGGATTGTAAGCTCGGTTACTATTGTAGGGTAAGTATCGGCTTTTTCTAAATTTGCAATTTGTTTTTGAAGAGACGTTTTGTCACTTTCAAAAGACAAATCGCTGGGAACTATCTCATCAACTGAGGGTTCTTGAGAAGAGTCAAGAGTTTCTCTACTTTTAGAAGAGGGGGCCTTTGGGATAGAACTCCTTGAAGAAGAACCAGAGGAGCCGCCTCGAGTAGATTCTAACCCTGTTCGAAGCCTACCTCCTCCGCTTCTTCTGTGTCTAACAGGGGCGTTGGGGAATTGGTCTAGAATTATAACTTTTTTACGGTTAGGGTTTGAAGAAGACATTGTTAGGAAGGATAAGTCGAAAGAAAGTAAAAATAAAGAAGAAAGTGTTTGCTGAAGATTTGTGAAGAAGGCAAAGGAAGAAAAAGTTATGTATAAAATGGGAATCGTCAACCTTAGAAGTGCAATGATGGAAAGCCTATAATAAAGGCAGCTATCACTTCGTGAATAGTGAAAATGAAGAAGTCTCGAAAAAGGGTGTAAATAGCGGAATCAATCAGAAAATGACACATGGGCAGAACATTAAATGAAAGAGACTACTGAGGCGTTAATACTGTCATAAGCATTCATTGTGGCAAAAATTCCTTTTTTATGAAGATCCACTTCCCAATTATTTAATTGATAAATAAATGGAAAGTGGGGGGACTATCTGTATTGGGAAAAAACTGAGTTTATATTAAAGATGATGTGGCATGACACGTGGTTTAGTTAAATGGTCAAAGCGCAACAATTGACTAAGAGGCACGGATGAAGACAGCCACGGGAAAAAGAATTTAAATAGGCACGAGACGAAGTATAGATACGAGTCTCATACCAATTTAAATTATTTACAGCCAACAGATTAGAAGGCATTAAAGACAAAGATATGATGACAGAAAGGAGTCCAAATTCATTATTAAATACTTGATACGTTAGAAAATTGGTATTTAATAGGAATGATTGTATAACGGCTTATTTAATGTCATTTATTATTCATAATTATATCATTAAAGCTGATGCTTCATTCATTTACCTAGAATTATCTATAAAAGGAAGAAGTATCATCATTTGTAAACACACGGAATACTATTGAGAATTCATTGAAATACAAAACTATTTGCTGTTTTACCATCATTCTCAAAAGTATTTTATTTTTGTCTCTTGATTATCAGTAACCCGAATTTTTTTTTAGCTTTGACCAAAGACTCAGATTTTTGGTTAAACACTACTATTTTAATGAACAATTATACACATTTTTTTTACAGAGCCCAGTAGCTTTAGTTCCAGCTCAAAATTATATATGATTGAGCTTGAAGTTAAGGTGTAGGCTCGACAGAACCCAATAGCTTTAGATCAAATTCTATATTTGTATTTTTAATACAAATATAGAATTTACATATATTTGTGTGACTTAGTCAACGTTGACAAAGTCAACTTAGTAACTACGTCTATGGTGCGTCTTCCTGCAATTTCCCTACTTCTTCCAATTTCTCTATCCATTTTTCGATTTTTCTTCATTATGTTTTTCCTATTAATGTGGTATGTTCTTCAATTGCCATTGGCTGAATTAAGCACAGGGTCATACCTTACTTCCCCCTCTTGTAGATGAGTACAAAAACCCAACCTGCAAAGATAGAAAAATCAAGAATCAATTACTAGTATTTTATTGCCTACTCCATTACTTAGTATTTTCTCACCTAATATGCACAAACACTACAGCCAATAGCAAAATCTTGAATACCCAAGAGCAGGGGAGATTTAGGGGCCGAGAGTAAGTTCTATGTGTATCCCCTTCGTCGGAAAATTATACTACAAATATAAAGTAAAATCTTTTTTATCCCTCTGTATATTTTATTTTGAATTTCCTTTACACAACCTAAAAGCATCCTCAATTCACACTAGCCATAGTCTCTTTTAATTTTTTTATTTTATGTTAATCCCTTAGCAGAAATCCTGCCTCCGTCACTGCCCAAGAGACACTAGCAATGGTACTGCACGTGACTTTGCATGGGATCATTTTAACATTCAAGATTGTCACTAAAGGAGTCCAACTCTACAAAGCACTTAAGAAAGTCTCCGCCTTCTCAAATCAGGTGACAATGGTGTTTTACGAATTAGATGGTCAAGTCTACAATGAAATTTATAAAGCTGCTGAAATCTATTTGGGCAACAAGATTTATTCCGAAAACCGTAGATTCAAAGTGAGTAAACCTGAGAAGAATTTTAAAGTCACATTGGATCACAATGAGAAGGTGAAAGATGTTTACGATGGTCATAAATTCAAGTGGGTTTGGTTAGATTCTAAAGGCGTAAGATCTAATATGGGGAGGTGTTTTGAGCTTACTTTTCACAAGAAGCATAAGGATCTTGCTTTTGACTCTTACTTGCCTTACATTACTAAAGAAGCAAATCATTTGAGAAAGAATTAAGACGACACCCAAGATTTCACACTTTTAGAGTAAGGTTTGCATATGTGGAAGCCAGTGAGTCTATATTATATTTAAGCAACTTCGATCTTATATGTAATGTTTGTCTCCTCTTGGCTTTTGTGTTTTATAAAATTTCAAGTTGCTTCGATTGAGAAAAAAAACAGTTTGTCAAATTAATTTTGAAGGTTTGAAATTAATGCGTAGGGTCCTTTCACAATGCTAGATCATATATAGATTATATGTTATGTTGTATCATCATGCCCACAGAGAAAAGGTGAAGATTACTTTCAGCATTGTTGCGGAAATATTGGACTACAACGAACTTCTCTTTTCTTTTTCTTCGTATAAGCTGTGATGTTGGGCATATTTATATGATTTTGATATTAACTAACTAACTTTTATATTCTTGATATTGCATTGATTTAATAGTCTGTTTGGCCAAACTTCTCTAAGGCCAAAAGTACTTTTTTTTAAATGCTTTATTTTTTCAAAGTTTAAGTGTTTGGTCAAGTTTCTTCAAGACCAAAAGTATTTTTTTTAATTAAAAAAAGGATTTTTTCCCCAAAGTTGAAGTGGTTGGCCAAGCTTCTAGAAGAAAAAAAGTCTTATAGAGTAGAAGCAGAAACAATTTTGGAGAAGCAGAAAAAAGTAGCTTCTTTCCAAAAGTATTTTTGAGAAAAATATATTTAGAAGTACTTTTTAAAAGTTTGGCCAAACACTAATTCCTACTCAGAACTCAGAAGTGCTTTTCAAATTAATTAAACAAATACAAAGTATTTTTCACCAAAAATACTTTTGAAAAAAAATATTTTTGAAAAAAAGTACTTTTCAAAATAAACTGATTTTAGTAACTTGGTCAAACATGCTATTAGTGTTCCTAATAAATCAAATTTACACTAATTTGGGAAAAATTTCCCCACTCACAAATTTTTTATACTTTTTCAAGTGATATGCATGTCAAAACATAATTTGAAATTTCAAATTTAATTGTTCAACTTAACTCTAAATATTTTTTTATTTTTAAAAGTACAATTTTTATGTCCAAACGCCTACTAAAATACTTTTGAGGAACTTTTCATCCAAAGACTCGCAACCTGGAAATGAACAATGGAGGGGAACTCATCACCATGAAATATGTGAGAGCCGAAGCCTGAAGGCAAAGATAAGCACTTTAATGGAGCGTAAATTATGAAGAGCAATTTGGCCAAATGCAATTTTTTTACCTTAATATGGGTCAGCTATCAATTAATCATGTTTGAAGGAAAATATTTTGTTACTAATCGCGGAAAACTCTCTACAATTCTCATAAATTTTCACACATAAATAACCTATCAATTCCCCTATTTATAATAGTACGAAACATATTTTAACTAGAAATAGGAAAATCTATTCCTATATAATTATGACTAGAAATTCTATTTAGACATAAATTAAATAAACCAAATCCTAAATAACTAAGATTTTCTACTACAACTTTGAATTAGTTTTTAAACATTTTCTCGTAATTCAAAGTTGTATACGTCTAGCTTGTTTGTATTGTTGTCTTGGAAAACTTTTCTCCAAATTCTACTTTTGTTGAAGCACATGTCTCCAACCCTCGTTGATGCATTTTGTCACCAACACCCAATTTTATTGAAGCACCTGTCTCCAATTTTCGTTGATGCACTTTGTCACCAACATCCAATTGCTGATGCACCTGTCATCAACTCCCAAATTTTATTTTTTCTTCACCGCTTTAAACTTGCTTTTTTTTCTTGAATCTGTCTTGAAACTTTTCATCGAATAGTCTAATTTTATTGACAACTATCTATCATTTTGCTAACATATTTTTTGGCCAGCCGGCCGACACATATTGGCTAGCGGTGCCCGCCGACAACGAAAGCTACTTGATTCTTTCCCAAGATCGTAGAAGCTCTGATATCAATATAAAGGAAAATATTTTGTTATTAATCTATGAAAGCTCTTTACAATTCTCAGTTTCCTCCACACATAAATAACCTATCAATGCACCTATTTATAATAGTACGAAACATATTTTAACTAGAAACATGAAAACCTATTCCTATATAATTATGGCTAGAAATCATATTTAGACATGAATTAAGTAAACCAAATCCTAAATAACTAAGATTTTCTACTACAACTTTGAATTAATTTTCCAATAATGTTGAAGTTATCCACTTAAATTGACTACTTGATTTATCTAATTTATTAATTTACAAGGTTAATATTACTCGTGATATTCTTTCGGTCCTTACTTGTCTATCTGTCACGACTCGAATTTTCTACCCCCAGGAATCGTGATGGCGCCTACTAGTGAAAGCTAGGCAAGTTGACCATTTGCACAATTTACCTTCTTCCCATTTTAATTCTTTAACAAGTGTAATCAACAGTTATAAACAGCAGAAATTTAAAGCAAGCGGAAGAGAACGATAAACCATTTGAATATGTATCCAATACAACACCTTAAGCAAATATCTCTCCAGAACTGGTGTCACGCTTCACAGACAATCTAGAATTACTAAAACAAGGTCTAAAAGATAAATAATATACCATTTCAGAAATATGTAAATGAAACAGGATGAAGGGATAGAGGGAGATGCCAGGGCCTGCGGACGCTTGCAAGACTACCTCTGAATCTCCGACTGGAGTGAAGGCAGCCACCCAAGCTAAGGTCCGAATGCTGGTGGTTTGGGATCTGCACATAGTGTAGAGTGTAATATCAGCACAATCGACCCCATGTGCTGGTAAGTGCCTAGCCTAACCTCGGTGAAGTAGTGACGAGGCTAGGACCAGACTACCAAATAAACATGTGCAGTTATATCATATACAACGGAAAATAAAATAGAAATATAAAATTAAGGATGGGAGGGGACATGCTGTGGGGCAATATTATTTACCAACAGTAACTCAGAAGAAAAGCATAAAGAACAATTTAAAATTTTGCGGCAGAAAGAATAAGGAAATTGTAACCAGTCAATAACCACTTTTATTATTTGTTGTTACAGCGCGCAACCCGATCCAAATCATAAAAATATTGTTGCGGTGTGCAACCCGATCCATATCATTTATAACTGTTGCGGCATGCAACCTGATCCAATTATAATGTTGTTGCGGCGTGCAACCCGATCCAAATATAATATTATTGCGGCGTGCAACCCGATCCCAATATACAATTCAACACCAATCACAAGAAAAGAGTCCCGACAAGGGAACAATAAGGAAAAACAACACTATCCTGGCAAGAGAATCGACAATATAAGTAAATACGTCCCGACAAGGGAGTCAGCTATAACCAAACTTGTTCCAACATTTAACTTCACAAGAGAAACCTCATCTAGCACCAATACTCAACCATAATCAATTCCACGAGAATAATCATAATTCTTGCCCAATATAGAAAATCAACAGCTTAGGCATTCATAGTACTTATTAAGAACACAACGATTTCAATTTAAGACTCACGGGCATGCTTGATACCAGACGTATAGATACTCGTCACCATGCCTATACGTTGTACTCAACAAATAACACATAGCAAATAGAACACAACTCCCAATCCCTCAAGCTAAGGTTAGACCAAACACTTACCTCGATGCCACGAACACAATTCAAGTCTCAACTATCGCTTTACCTCTTGATTCCACCACCAATTCGCTCGTATCTAGCCACAAGTTACTTAATTACATCAATAAATGCTAATTGAATCATTTCTAATGCATGAAAATAAGTTTTCTAAAGTTTTCCCCAAAAAGTAAAAAATCGCCCCCAGGCCCACATGGTCAAAACCTAAGGTTCGAACCAAAACCCGATTACCCTTTCCCCACACGAACCCAAATATATAATTTGTTTTGAAATCGGACCTCAAATCGAGGTCCAAATCCCCAAAATTTGAAACACCAAGGTTCTACCCAAAACACCCAATTTTCCCCATAAAAACCTTTGATTTTGAGTTGAAATCATATGAAAAGATGTTAAAGATTGAAGAAAACGAGTTAGAAATGACTTACAATCGTTTAAGAAGAGAAGTTGTCTTTGAAATATCGCCCAAGAGTGTTTTGATTTTGAAAGAGTGTGAAAAATGGTTGAAATGCATCTAAGTTATGAATTTATAGGTTGCACGTATCGCAATTGCAACCAGGGTTCGCAATTGCGAACCTAGAAGTCTGCTATTCTCATATTTGTGAAGGGACTTTCGCATTTGCGAAGTTGCTTTTGCGATGAATTTGTCGCATTTGCGACGACTGGCTACAACTGGAGGCATCGCATTTGCGATGGGTACCTCGCATTTGCGAGGTAATGCTGGCCTGAGCTCTTTCACATTTGCGACATTACTCTCGCATTTGCGAGCCAGGCTTCGCAAATGCGAAGCCTGCAGGCCTGCAATATACTAGTTAAAATCTACAACATTCTAAGTCCAAATTCCAGTCCGTGGCCTATCCAAAACTCACCCGAGCCCTCGGGGCTCCAACCCAAACATGCACACTAACCTAAAAACATCATACAGACTTGCTAGTGCATTCAAATCACCAAAATAACCTCAACAATTAAGAATTTAGCATCAAAATCATGAAATCACTTAAGAACATCAAATTTATAAGGCCCGATTCACGTCATTTCAAGTTCGTTTCTTACCAAATTTTACAAAATCAACTTAAATCACATATAAGACCTGTACCGAGCTTCGAAACCAGTATACGGGCCCAATATCATCAAATTTCAAACACATTTCATTTCCAAAAATTCATAAATATTCCAGAAAACAATTTTCTTTAAAAATTCATTTCTCGGGCTTGGGACTTCGGAATTCAATTTCGGGCATACGCCCAAGTCCCATATTTTCCTACGGACCCTCCGGGACCGTCAAATCACGGGTCCGGGTCCGTTTACCCAAAATGTTGACCGAAGTCAACTTAAATTCATTTTAAAGGCAAAATTCATCATTTTTCACAGATTTTCACATAATGGCTTTCCGGCTACGCGCCCGGACTGCACACGCAAATTGAGGTGAGATCAAAAGAGGTTTTTAAGGTTTTAGATCACAGAATTTATTTCTAAAATAAGTGATGACATTTTGGGTCATCACATTCTCCAACTTTAAAACAACCGTTTGTCCTCGAACGGACATAAGAAGGAAGTACCTGAGTCGGGGAAAAGATGGGGATAATGGCTCCACATATCGAACTCGGACTCCCAGGTCGACGCCTCAGCAGGCTGACCTCTCCACTGAACACGAACAAAAGGAAAACTCTTCGACCTCAACTGACGAACCTACCGGTCTAGAATAGCTATCGGCTCTTCCTCATAAGACAAGTCCTTTTCCAACTGGACAGTGCTGAAATCTAACACGTGGGATGGATCGTCGTGATATTTTCGGAGAATGGACACATGAAACACTGGATGCACGACTGATAAGCTCGGCGGCAACGCAAGTCTGTAAGCCACCTCTCTGATTCTATCAAGAATCTCAAATGGGCCAATGAACCTAGGGCTAAGCTTGCCCTTCTTTCCAAATCTCATCACGCCCTTCATAGGCGATACCCGAAGCAATACCTACTCACCGACCATGAATGCCAAATCACGAACCTTACGGTCGGCATAACATTTTTGCCTGGGTTGAGTTGTGCGGAGCCTATCCTGGATAATCTTGACCTTGTCCAAGGCATCTTGTACTAGATCAATACCCAACAAATGAGCCTCTCCCGGCTCGAACCATCCAACTGGCGACTGACACCGCCTACCATACAAAGCCTCATAAGGAGCCATCTGGATACTCGACTGGTAGCTGTTATTGTAGGCAAACTCTGCTAAAGGCAAAAACTGATCCCACGAGCCTCCAAAGTCAATGACACAAGCTCGGAGCATATCCTCCAAAATCTGAATGGTCCGCTCAGACTGCCCGTCCGTCTGAGGATAAAACGTTGTGCTCAACTCAACCCATATGCCCAACTCTCACTGAACTGCTCTCCATAAATGTGAGGTAAACTGCGTACCTCGATCCGAAATGATAGACACGGACACACCATGAAGACGAACAATCTCTCGGATATAGATCTCAGCTAACCTCTCGGAAGAATAAGAGACTGCCACATGAATGAAATATGCTGACTTGGTCAGCCTATCAACAATTACCCACACTGCCTTGAATTCCTCTGAGTCCGTGGGAGTCCAACAATGAAGTCCATAGTGATACGCTCCCACTTCCACTCAGGAATCTCAATTTTCTGAAACAAACCACCAGGCCTCTGATGTTCGTACTTAACCTGCTGAAAATTCAAACACCGGGCCACATATGCAATGATATCCTTCTTCATTCTTCTCCACCAATAATGCTACCGCAGATCCGGATACATCTTCGCGGCGCCCGGATGAATAGATTACCGGGAACTATGGGCCTCCTCTAAAAACAACTCTCCAAGCCCATCCACGTTTGGCACACAAACTCGCCCCTGCAGCCTCAAAACTCCATCATTTCCTAAGGTAACTTGCTTGGCACCTTTGTGCTGCACCGTATCTCTAAAGACACACAAATGAGAGTCATCATACTGCCAATCTTGGATCCGCTCCAATAAAGAAGAACGAGCGACTGTGCAAGCTAACACCTGGTTGGGATCAGAAACATGCAACCTCACAAACTGATTGGCCAAAGCCTAAACATCCAAAGCAAGCGGTCTCTCACCGACCGGAATATAAACAAGTCTGCCCATACTAGCTGACTTCCTACTCAAAGCATCGGCCACCACATTGGCCTTTCCCGGATGATATAAGATGGTGATATCATAGTCCTTTAATAGCTTCAACCACCTTCTCTGCCTCAAATTTAGCTCCTTCTGATTGAACAAATATTGCAGACTCTTGTGATACGTGAACACCTCACATGCCACGCCATACAGATAATGCCTCCAAATCTTCAACGCGTAAACAATGGATGCTAACTCCAAATCATGGACTAGATAGTTCTTCTCATGAATCTTCAACTGCCGCGAAGCATAGGCAATGACCTTGCCATCCTGCATCAACACCGCACCAAGTCCAATGTGAGATGTATCACAATACACTGTGTAAGGCCCTAAACCTATGGGCAAAACCAACACTAGCACCGTAGTCAAAGCTGTCTTAAGCTTCTGAAAGCTCGCCTCACACTCATACAACCACCTGAACTGGGCACCCTTCTGGGTCAACCTATTCATCGGGGCTGCAATAGACGAAAACCCTTCCACAAACCGATGATAGTAGTCTACCAAACCCAAGAAACTCCTGATCTCTGTAGCTAATGCGGGTCTAGGCCAGTTCTCAACTGCCTCTATCTTCTTCGGATCAACCTAAATACCCTTTACTGATACAACATGACCCAGGAATGCAACTGAACTCACCAGAATTCACACTTCGAAAACTTAGCCTACAATTGACTATCTCTCAAAGTCTGAAGAGCCATTCTAAGATGTTGCTCATGCTCCTCCCGGCTGCCGGAATAGATCAAAATATCATCAATGAAGACTATCACGAACGAATCCAAGTAAGGCTTGAACACTCGATTCATCAAATCCATAAAAGTTGCTGGGGAATTTGTCAACCCAAATGACATCACCAAGAACTCATAATACCCGTACCGAGTGCGGAAGTTGTCTTAGAGACATCAGATGCCCTAATCATCAACTGATGGTAGCCAGATCTCAAGTCAATCTTCGAAAATACCTTGGCATCCTGAAACTAATCCAACAAATCATCAATCCTCGACAATAGATACTTATTCTTAATTATAACTTTCTTCAACTGCAGGTAATCAATACACATTCTCATCGATCCATCCTTCTTCTTAACAAACAACAGTGGCACACCCTAAGGCGAGACACTAGGTCTAATGAAGCCTTTCTCTAGCAAGTCTTGCAACTGCTCCTTCAATTCTTTCAACTCAGGCGGGGCCATACGATACGATAGAATAGAAATAAGTTGAGTGTCCGGAGCCAAATAAATGCAGAAGTCAATATCCCTATCGGTTGGCATACCCGACAGGTCTGAAGGAAATACCTCAAGAAATTTACGAATATCACGCCCCAACCTCGGGAGGTGCGACCGGCGCTCAATCGGGTGATCCAAACTGAGCAACCTTTTTAACCCTTTCTACCCAACTCAATATGATTAAGGGAACCATGGTTTTATTTACTTAGACCATAGGAATGATTGTACAATCAACATTGATAGATCATTTCATATCACAACCTTAAACCGTAGTTAAGTTTCCAAGATTACATACAATTACAATTTAGAGAAAACAAGAGTTTAAGATTACAATCTAGTTCATAGACCCATCCAACATCCGTACATAACCAACACAAACATCTATGGAGCCTCTAATGATAAAAAAGACAATTATGACAACGCCGGCAACAAGGCGCCAGCTATACCTCAAAAGTGGAAGTCCACAACAAAAGATGTGCAATATAACCCCTTGAAGGATAAAGGGGCTCACCAAGATTACGAGATGAGCATACTCTGCTACGCGCGATCGACATTATTCGCTATGGAGCCACCTACATTCATTTAAAAATGTAGCGCCCCCGGCAAAAGAGACGTTAGTACCATGGAATAGTACTAGTATGTATAACTAAACACCATCTTATTAGAAAGAACTATCATACAAGAACAAGGAAATCACAAGAGACAATCAAAAGCTTTAACCGAGCACCACATCATCATATAAAAGAATCATATAACTTTCACATAATTTCCATAGTTTTAGTTTGGGGCATTTCATACTGTTCATCATTATTCACATACCACCGCTATCTTGAGCGGAGTCCGATCATGACCCGATCGTCTAGGTTGCCTCATTTGAGTTATATACCTCAATCACAATCTCATTCTCCTTTTCCGGAATTCATTATCAGCATACTACCACCATGTGTACGACATGGTGTCCGATCACGGCCCGATCGGCTAGGCCACCTTACCTAGGCGTTGTTCCTTTCTTATTAGTCATCTCATTTGAATCTTTATTTCACATATATCATATCAATTCATTAGCACTTAGGGCCACAATTTCATATCATTTCCACTTTCAATATCAACCTTGCAATTTATGATCATAGACACATACAAAAGCAATTCAAGTTGCAAGCATAGGTAAGATTTCACATTATTAGCATGGCAATCTCAGTTTTAAGTCTTGACATGAAATCTAGGCAATTTCAACACATGGTTCATATTCTTTGCACATCTTCAAATATCTAGGATAGTACTTTGCACACATTGAGGCACACCTTTCATGTTTATATATACAATTCCAAAACCAATTCATGTAAAATATCAATCAATACATCAATCAAGTTTTCAGTCTTACCACATTTGCACATATGCATACCAACAAAGCTCGATTTCTAATAGGAGGGGATTTTAGCCATACATACCTCAATAGAGCTTTCCTTAAATTCTTACAAAATTCCGGGACTCTTAACAACTTCAATCTATTTTGGAAATATAACAATCTAAACCAAAATTAGGAAGATGATCATATACATTTGTAACATTAGACTATCATGTAATCTTCCAACTTGATTTAGACTTAGGACTCTCCTTAGACCCCATATGACCTATAATGTGCCTCATACACTTATTATCATATCCAATTGATATCCATCATGTTAATAGTCCATGTCTACACACAAAATTATATAATTATCGCATGTCAACTTTCTTAATAGTTCTTAAATACTTCGAATTTTTGGGGTGTTACATTCTCCCCCACTTAGGATCATTTGTCCTCAAATGATAAGTGGAGTCAATCTGCAAGTACTTAGCATAAATTATCTCTTTTCTCACACATCTTTAACTTTCAAATTTTGACTAACTCCCAAATTTTTCAGAAATTTCGGCAGAGTTGCTCTTGTAACTAGGTCTATCCACCTGTCAGAGAATCCCAGAAACACATCGCAACAACATATATGTGATCAAATGACGCAACAGAATAAAAAACAACACCAACCGTAGCCCCATAATGAACATATAATTAGAAAGGAATTCCTTTACATTAGCTGAACAATCGATACAAATTTTATATGAAACAACTTCATAGAACTATTTCATTGCTATTCAAACAAACGGGGGTACTTTTTTTCATTTCTTCCTCAGCTTCCCAAGTGGCTTCCTCAAGTTGCTGGTTTCATCATAACACTTTCACGGAGGCAATTTCTTTATTTCTCAACTTTTAGACTTGCCTATCAAGGATGGCAAATGGAATTTCTTCGTACGATAATTCTTCATTAACCTCAATAGTCTCAATCAATACAATAGCGGATGAATCTCCAACTACCTTCTACAACATGGACACATGGAAGACCGGGGGTACTAATGACATCTCAGGTGGTAGTCAAGCTTGTACGCCACCTGACCAATCCTTTGAATGATTCTGTATGGCCCGACATATATCGGACTTAACTTTCCTTTCTTTCCAAAACGCATGATACCCTTCATAGGGGAAACCTTCAAGAATACCCAATCGTCTTCCTTGAATTCCAAATCACTTCGACGAACATTTGAATAGGACTTTTGACGGTTCTGAGCAGTTTCAATCGCTCCTTAATAATCTTAACCTTCTCCATAGCCCGATGCATAAGGTCTGGCCCTATCAATTCAGCTTCTCCAACTTCGTACCACCCAATGAGAGATCTACATCTCCTACCATATAATGCTTCAAATGGTGCCATCTGAATACTAGCATGAAAGCCGTTGTTATAAGAAAACTCTATGAGTGACAAATGATCATCCCAGCTACCCTTGAAATCAACAACACAAGCACGCAACATGTCGTCAAGCGTCTGAATAGTCCGCTCCGCTTGCCTGTCGGTTTGTGGATGAAAAGGTGTACTAAGATTTACCTGCGTACCCAAACATTGCTGAAATTTCTTCCAAATGTTGGTCATGAACTGATCCACTTGATCAGAAATGATAGAAAATAGGGTTCCATGCAACCTGACTATTTCTTTGATATATAACTGAGCATACTGTTCCGTTGTGTCGGTAGATTTGACTGGTAATAAGTCCGCTGATTTTGTGAGTCGATCCATGATTACCCAAATTGAGTCGAACTTGCGTAGAATGCATGGTAACCCTACCACAAAATACATATTGATCATTTCCCATTTCTACATTGGAATTTCTATGCTTTGAGTCAATCCATCGAGCCTTTGATGTTCGGCCTCACTTACTGACAGTTCGAACATTTTGCCACAAATTCCGCCACATCCCTTTTCAGGTTATTCCACCAATAAACTTCCTTGAGATCATGATATATTTTTGTAGAACCTGGGTGTACGGAATACCTGGAAGTGTGAGCTTCTACCATGATCCATTCCCGAAGATTGTCAATATCTGGAACACATAGGCGGCCTTGGTACCGTAGGGTACCATCATCCATGCCAGAGGAAAAAGTTGTGGTCTTGTGTGCATGAATCCCCTCCTTTAGATGCGCTAGCAATGGATCGTTGTATTGCTTTTCTTTGACCTCCACTACAAGCGACGATTCAACCCTATTATGCACAATTACTCCCCCTTCACTAGAGTCCGCAAGACGAACTCCTAGACTAGCCAACTGGTGAACTTCCCTGGCCAACAACCTTTGATATGCCTTCAAGTGAGCCAAACTTTCCATAGATTTCCGGCTAAGAACATCCGCCACAACATTGGCCTTTCCCGGTGTGATAGAGAATATCGATATCATAGTCCATGAGTAACTCGAGCCATCTTCTCTGTCTTAGATTCAACTCCTTTTGTTTGAAAATATATTGAAGGCTCTTGTGGTCCGTAAATACATCCACGTGGACCCCATACAAATAATGTCGCCAAATCTTTAGTGCAAACATCACTGCCACAAGCTCTAAGTCATGTGTTGCATAGTTCTTTCCATGATTCTTGAGTTGCCTAGAGGCATAAACTATCACCTTAACATGTTGCATCATTAGTGGAACATCTTTATCATATTTCTCTTACATAGGACCTCCCACGAATTGAGTTCTACAATAATTTTCCTGATATGGTTACAATCTCCTGTGAATACTTGCAACTAACTCTTCTAAATTCTCAATAAAAGACATTACCGAATGAGTTTTTTTCATAGGATCTTCTGTCTCAAATGAATAACACCTGCTAATTTGCGCACATACCCTGATAACATCAACCTGCACGACATTGCATCAAATGTAAGGTAATATTGTACTCCGACTTTTCTTAGCCAACCTCTTCTCCCCATATGTGCCTTATAGAATTTAAGAAACCACACTACTTCCCCTGTGAATATTTTCACGATCCCTTTTTACGGTTAAACACCGCCCAAAACACATATCAACACCCTTTATATGTATATAATTTAGGAAGAGTCACTGGCCCGAGAAGGGCATTCTCTGAAACTTGAGATCCTCCTCAATTCTTTAACACCAACTTTTGATTTTACTCTTAAGTGTAAGACTTAGTCCACCTGATTCTATCCTCAATGAGTAACTCACCTCATTCCTCGTATTGTAGCTACCAATAGAGTTCCCTGATATTGCAGTTTAAGAGTTACCATGTTAAACATGTCTGGTCTGTAACAAGTGTTCATTCTCTTTCAATCTATTTTGAACCTTTCATTTGCCCTTTTGGTAGATTGTGTTGTCTTCCCCCCTTTTTTTTATCGCTCTTTGGCCTGGACAATATGTTGGTACCATCTTTTCTTTCTAACTGGAACATTCATTCCCATTCTATTTTGCTCATAGTGCATAATTAATAGCCTTATTGTGCCACACACTTGTCTACCTCCCGTGAACTTGTAATATCATTATGCCTGGTTTAGTGAGTTTATCATACCACAACTTCACCTCCAGTAGTCTCACTTTCCATTGTATGTAGACATGAACTATCTCTAGATCCTTTAGTTGATATTCGGTGTCACCCAAGTCGGTTGCATTACGGTTAGTCCTTTATAACTTTTATTAACGCTTATGCTCTAAGCGAGTCCACCATTCTGATACAAGATATTTTATGATAACCATGACCATCTCAATTTATAGGTTTTCTCCCCATTTCTTCTCACCTCATTCTTCCTAGCTAGTGAATAGCCATGCACTCTTCCATATGTTACGTGGTCTTTTCCCTTAGTTATTTCATCATGCTCACCTCTTAACTCTTGTGAGGATATCCATGGGAAAGTGTGTTCATCTGCATATCACTTAATACTTATTTGCTTGTAAGATTTTTTTTGAGGCTCTCCATCAAGCCCAAATACCCTCTTGGGTTATTATAGCATCACATTTATTTCTCCTACTCGTTCCGCCTTTCTTAACGTCTTGGAACTTTGGTTAAATCGCAAATCTATGATTAACCCATTCTAAAAACTCGCAACCTTCCACATTTGACCTATAGTACTTCCTTAGGTTCCATTGTTCCTGACCCTCTAACAAGTATAAAATCCCTTTACAGACATACTCTTAGTTTCTAGGATCGTTGACCCTATCATTCACATTGCCATGTATGAAGAATTTACCTTCCTTAACTGTCCATCTTTTTGGAGGTACTAGTGGTCTACCATTAATATATCCTTTCAGATATCACGTTATCCATTATCACTTTTCTAGATTACGCATGTCTTCAACAAAATATTCAAACATCATAGCTACATGGTGTTACTCTTGTTTCATTGTATTTAAGTGGCCTCACTATGGCCTTCCTCCCCCACTTGGGGCGAATGTCCCGGATTTCGACACAAGTCTTGAATTTTGGCAACTTTAGGGACATATATCTCATATCTCTATCCCTCATATATATGTTCGACTATTAGGGAGATTTATGTAACCATGTATTAATCTCATAAGTTCTCTTCTCTTATTCAGCCACACGGGCTTGGGATTCCAATTCCTCATGTCAATATCCGTTAGGAGTGTAATATCACTTCGTACACTTCTGGATTTTTATAAAGTTCGTAGTACAAGGTTCTTCTCATCATGGGTTCAATTGACTCTCCATTCATAACTTCTTGTCTCCTAGGAGAGACTTGCACTCTCATCATTAATCTCCTGGTCATGTCTCCCATATATCATGTGCTTATATAACTAATTTTCTTTCACACCTTAGCATCATTTACATACTTCTCACACTACGCACATGTGCTATTCAAGCTTACATATCACTTATCAATTCAATGTTTCTTTAGAGGTGGTAATCATTTTTAACACTTTTCTCGAATAAATTATGCTCATGGTACAATGTACTTATCCTATATGCCCATACCAATTGTTCAACAAGATACATGTGCCATCTCTTTAATATTCATGCCTTTTCCTACTGGTTATGCCATATGACAACATTACTTAAAATAGACGAAAGAGCGTTTAAACTTACCTTGAATCTCAACGCATGAGTTAGAAAACAATCTAATAGTCAAGCTTTATCGCACGATCTGGAGTGTTGAGGAAGGGTAACATTCCTAAATGTCCATATAGCCTCCAACTTATGGATGTGGTCGACAACACACCGATAAAAAGGAATCCACTAGACACGACTCTGAGACATCCTAGGATACTTTAAAATCTTAGGCTTTGATACCAAGTTTGTCACGCCCCAACCTCGGGAGACGCAACCGGCGCTCAATCGAGTGATCCCAACTGAGCAACTCAATATGATTAAGGGAACCATGCTTTTGTTTACTTAGACCATAGGAAAGATTGTACAATCAACATTGATAGATAATTTCATATCACAACCTTAAACCGTAGTTAAATTTCCAAGATTACATACAGTTACAATTTAGAGAAAACAAGATTTTAAGATTACAACATAGTTCATAGACCCATCCAAAACCAGTACATAACCCACACAAACATCTACAGAGCCTCTAAGGATACAAAAGACAATTATGACAACGCCGACAACAAGGCCCCGGCTATACCTCAAAAGTGGAAGTCCACAGCAAAAGATGTGCAATATAACCCCTTGAAGGAGAAAGGGGCTCACCAAGATTACGAGAGGAGGATACTCTGCTACGCGCGATCGATACTATCCGCTATGGAGCCACCTACATTTATTTAAAAATGTAGTGCCCCCGGCAAAAGAGACGTTAGTACCATGGAATAGTACTAGTATGTATAACTAAACACCATCTTATTAAAAAGAACTATTATACAAGAACAAGGAAATCACAAGAGACAATCAAAAGCTTTAACCTAGCACCACATTATCATATAAAAGAATCATATAACTTTCACATCATTTCCATAGTTTTAGTTTGGGGCATTTCATACTGTTCATCATTATTCATATACCACCGCTATCTTGAGCGGAGTCCGATCATGACCCGATCGTCTAGGTTGCCTCATTTGAGTTATATACCTCAATCACAATCTCATTCTCCTTTTCCGGAATTCATTATCAGCATACTACCACCATGTGTGCGGCATGGTGTCCGATCACGGCCCGATCGGCTAGGCCATCTTACCTAGGCGTTGTTCCTTTCTTATTCGTCATCTTATTTGAATCTTTATTTCACATATATCATATCAATTCATTAGCACTTAGGCCCACAATTATCACATCATTTCCACTTTCAATGTCAACCTTGCAATTTATGATCATAGGCACATACAAAAGCAATTCAAGTTACAAGCATAGGTAAGATTTCACATAATTTGCATTACAATCTCAGTTTTAAGTCTTGACGTGAAATCTAGGCAATTTCAACACATGGTTCATATTCTTTGCACATCTTCAAGTATCTAGGATAGTACTTTGCACACATTGAGGCACACCTTTCATGTTTATATATACAATTCCAAAACCAATTCATGTAAAATATCAATCAATACATCAATCAAGTTTTCAGTCTTACCACATTTGCACATACGCATACCAATGGAGCTCGATTTCTAATAGGAGGGAGTTTTAGCCATACATACCTCAATAGAGCTTTCTTTAAATTCTTACAAAATTCCGGGACTCTTAGCAACTTCAATCTATTTTGGAAATATAACAATCTAAACCAAAATTGGGAAGATGATCATAATTCTAGCTCACTTGAGCATTTTATCAAACACTATATGTGCGTTAAATCTTTATGGTCCTTTTATAGAGGATTTCATCAACCCACAACTCATACTTTACCATTTTTAGCTCAACAATGTTCCTACACCTTTTGACAACACATTCAAGCAAGATAACATCTCCAATACCCACAAACTTTCTTGATAAATACCCATCTTTAGCTAAAATTTGAAATTAAGGGTTAGGGTGTAGATTCTTACCTCAAGGATGAAGACCTAGTGTGTTTTTCCTTGTTAATCTTTCAAGATTTGAGCAAGAATTGAAGAAAAATTGATGAGGGATACTTTCCCACTCTAGGGCACTCTCTCACTCTAAAAATATCTGATTTTAGCTAAAGATATGATCCCTTACATTTATTTGGCGAAATGAGTTCGTTTATAACAAAAGCCCAATTTTTGCACAGCCGCGCCACATGGGGCGCCACGTTTGTGATAAATGTGCTCAGAAAATGTTTTTGAATGCTCTCTATACCTACCCATAGGCGCGCCGCATGGGGCGCCGTGGGAGTGCAATTTTCGTCCAGCGTTCAGTAATCTAGTCATAACTTCTTGTAGGGGTGTCCAAATTATGAACGGTTTGAAGTGTTAGAAACTAGACTTGAAGATCTTCCATTTGATAGGTTGTGCATCCCACAACTCCTTAAGTATATGTATATATGCTTGTCCAAAATTTGTCCTGGTGCGTATAAATTTGTAACATTAGACTATCATGTAATCTTCCAACTTGATTTAGGCTTAGGACCCTCCTTAGACCCCATATGACTTATAATGTGCCTCATACACTTATTATCATATCCAATTGATATCCATCATGATAATAATCCTCGTCTATACACAAAATTATATAATTATCGCACGTCAACTTTCTTAATAGTTCTTAAATACTTCGATTTTTTGGGGTGTTACAATGAACAACAGGCACAGAATCAATAGAAGGAACCTTAGCACTAGAATCACGAACATAGGCCAAATAGGCCAAACACACCTTCTTGACCATACGCCGAGCCTTCATATATGAGATAACACTATGGGTAGAATGATCAGGAGTCCCTCTCCACTCTAAGCGGGGTAAATCCGGCAAGGCTAAGGTCACAGTCTTGGCATGTCAGCCTAAGATAGCGTAGTAAGGTGATAACCAATCCATCCCCAATGTGACATCAAAATCAACCATCTCCAGAAGTAACAAATCTACACGAGTCTCAAGACCCCCAATCACAACTATACACGAACAATAGACTCGATCTACCACAATAGAATCACCCACCGGCGTAGACACATATACAGGAGCACTCAAAGAATCACTAGGCATGACCAGATACGGTGCAAAATAAGATGACACATAGGAGTATGTAGATCCTAGATCAAATAAAATTGAATCATCTCTGCTACAAACAAGAACAGTACCTATGATAACTGCATCGGAAGCCTCAGCCTCAGGCCTGGCTGGTAGAACATAACATCGGGACTGGGCCCCACCACCCTGAACTACATCTCTGGGACAACCTGCTGCTGGCTGGCCTCCACCTCTAGCGGCCTGACCTCCACCTCTAATACCTCTACCTCTACCTTTAGCACCTCTACCTCCACCTCTAGTTGGCTGAGCGGGCTGTGGAACACTCGGTGCCTGAACCATAGCACGGGAACCCTGCTGCTGCGACTGAATACCCACTAATCTCGGACAAGACCTCCGGATATAACCATACTCACTGCACTTAGAGCACCCACTTGAGAGCTGCGGCTAAGGAAACTGAGACTGACCCTGGCGACCTAAATGACCACCCCGAAAACTCTGGAGCGGTGGTGCACTGATAGGAGCCTGTGGTGCACTATAGGGCTGCTGATTAGAATATTGCATATGAGAACCACGACCACCTGAAGCACCGTGAGAAACCTGAAGTGCTAACTGAAAAGGCCTAGGAGGATGTCCTCTACCATACGAATCCCTGCCTCTAGACGAGGCACCACTGAATCTGCCTTAATGACGAGGCCTCTTGTCAGACCCCTGACTACCCCCCTGTGATAGAACCATCTCAACTCTCCTGGCCATATAGGCCGCCTCCTAAAAAGAAATATCACCCCCGTCTCCTTAGCCATCTGAAGTCAAATAGGCTGAATAAGTCCCTCAATAAACCTCCTCACCCTCTCTCTCTCTCGGTGGGAAATATGATAAGAGCATGACAGGCCAAGTCAATGAATCTGGTCTCATACTAAGTGATAGTCATATAAACCTACTGGAGACGCTTAAACTGCCTCCGATAGATCACTATCTGAGTGATAGGGAGAAACTTCTCCAAAAATAACTGAGTAAACCACTCCCAAGTCAAAGCTGGTGATCCGGCTAGTCTAGCCAAGCAATAATCTCTCCATCAAGTCTTGGCGGGTCCAGACAGGCGGAAAGTAGCAAAGTCGACCCCATTGGTCTCCACTACCCCCCATGTTCCTGAGAACTTCATGATAGCTGTCTAGATAATCCTGGGGATCCTCAGAAGATGCACCGGTGAAAGTGGTAGTGAAGAGCTTGGTAAACCTGTCCAACCTCCACAAAGCATCGGCAGACATAGCTGCTCCATCACCGGTCTGAGCTACCACACCCAGCAGAACTGCTCCAACTGGATGAGCTATTGGAGTCTGAAATTGGGGAGCCATCTGCTCGGGAGTTCGAGTAGCAGGAGTCTGAGCTCCTCCTCCAGCCTGAGAGACGGCTGGTGCTACAGGAAGCAAGCCTGCCCGGGTGACACTCTCCATAAGGCCCACTAGACGGACCAGAGCATCCTGAAGTACTGAGGTAGCAACAAACCCCCTAGGACCTGAGTTGGGCCCACCAGAATTTCCTGGGCTGGAACCTCATCATCAAAGTCAACCTGAGGCTCCGCCGCTGGTGCTGCTGCTCTGGGCTGACCTCTGCCCCTACCTCGGCCTCTAGCACGGCCTCGCCCTCTGCCCCTCGTAGGAGCTACTGCTGGGGGGCTCGGGCTGCTGATCGGTGGATGAAGAAGCGCGTGTTCTCACCATCTGTGAAAGAACATAGTAGAAATTCAATTAGCATTGAGAAACTAAACCGCACGACATGAAAGAATAGATGTGAAGTTTTTCCTAAATCTGCAGCCCCTGGGGATAAATACAGAAGTCTTTGTACCGATCCCTCAGACTCTACTGAGCTTGTTTGTGAATTGTGAGACCCATGTAACCTAGTTCTCTAATACCAACTTGTCACGACCCGGATTTCCCACCCTTAAGAGTCGTGATGGCGCCTATTAGTGAAAGCTAGGCAAGCCGACCATTTGCACAATTTACCTTCCTCCCATTTTAACTCTTTAACAAGTGTAAATAGACAGTTCTAAACAACGGAAATTTAAAGCAAGCGGAAGAGAACGATAAACAATTTGAATATGTATCCAATACAAAACCTTAAGCAAAAATCTACCCAGAACTGGTGTCACGCTTCGCAGACAGTCTAGAATTACTAAAACAAGGTCTGAAAGATAAATAATACACTGTTTCGGAAATATGTAAATGAAACAGGATGAAGGGATAGAGGGAGATGTCAGGTCCTACAGACGCTTGCAGGACTACCTCGGAATCTCCGACTGGACTGAAGGCAGCCACCCAAGCTAAGGTCTGAATGCTGCTGCTCCGGGATCTGCACATACTGCAGAGTGTAGTATCAGCACAACAGACCCCATGTGTTGGTAAGTGCCTAGCCTAACCTCGGTGAAGTAGTGACGAGGCTAGGACCAGACTACCAAATAAACCTGTGCAGTTATATCATATACAGCGAAAAATAAAACAAAAATATACAATTAAGGATGGGAGGGGGCATAATGCGGGGGAATATCATTTACCAATAGTAACTCAGAAGAAAAGCATAAAGAACAATCTAAAATTTTGCGGCAGAAAGAATAAGGAAACTGTAACCAATCAATAACCACTTTTATCATTTGTTGTTGCGGCGCGCAACCCGATCCAAATCATAAAAACATTGTTGCGGCGTGAAACCCGATCCAATTATAATGTTGTTGCGACGTGCAACCCGATCCAATTATAATGTTGTTGCGGCGTGCAACCCGATCCAATTATAACGTTGTTGCGGCGTGCAACCCGATTGTTACGGCGTGCAATCGATTGTTGCGACTGAATACAACTGGAGGCATCACATTTGCGATGGGTACCTCGCATTTGCGATGTAATGCTGGCCTGGGCTCTTTCGCATTTGCGACATAACTCTCGCATTTGCGAGCAATGCGAAGCCTGCAGGCCTGCAATATACTAGTTAAAATCTGCATCATCCTAAGTCCAATTCCACTCTGTGGCCTATCCAAAACTCACCCGAGCCCTCGGGGCTCCAACCCAAACATGCACACCAACCTAAAATCATCATACGGACTTGATCGTGCATTCAAATAACCAAAATAACCTCAACAATTAAGAATTTAGCATCAAAATCATGAAATCATTTAAGAACATCAAAATTTTTAAGTTTTCTCAAATAAGGTCCGATTCACATCATTTCAAGTCCGTTTCTTACCAAATTTCACAAACTCAACTTAAATTACATATAAGACCTATACCGGACGTCGAAACTAGTATACATGCCCGATACCATCAAATTTCAAACACATTTCATTTCCAAAAACTCATAAATATTCCAGAAAATAATTTTCTTTAAAAATTCATTTCTCGGGCTTGAGACTTCGGAATTTAATTCTGGGCATACGCCCAAGTCCCATATTTTCTTATGGACCCTTCAGGACCATCAAATCACGGGTCTGGGTCCGTTTACCTAAAATATTGACCAAAGTCAACTTAAATTTATTTTAAAGGCAAAATTCATCATTTTTCACAGATTTTCACATAATGGCTTTCCGGCTACACGCTCGGACTACGCACGTAAATCGAGGTGAGATAAAAAGTGGTTTTTAAGGCATCATATCACAGAATTTATTTCTAAAACAAGTGATGACCTTTTGGGTCATCACACTATCCAAGTTAACCTAACGCCTAGGGGTTATACATGAGAGTTCGGATTTTATCAAAATCAAATTGAACTAACTATATTGGATTGGATTGATTTTGTCTATTTCGGGTGATTTTGTTACATAACTATTATTTTAATCTTACTTTTTAAAGTTATAGATAAAATTTTGATAAGTGAATATATATTTAGTAAAATTTAAAAAACTGACAAATATATGATCTATTAAAATATTCTTGTGGGAGAATTATTTTAGTAACATAATATAATTATTTTCTTAGTTGTCTAACAATAGTTTTTTTTATTGATGCACACTTTCAAGGTTAATCTAATTTAATAATTAAACACAAAAATCAATATAAAACTTAAATAATGATATGTTCTATTTAATTTTGAAATTACTTATAAAATACCATTTCAAATTTGAAAATGTGACGACCCGGCTGGTTGTCTTAAGTATTAACGCCACGATCCTCTGTTAACAGCTTTCCCCAAGTTTAATTTTGCTATTTTGATTTGCCGGGATGTTCGGTGTCGAGCTTCGGAGAGTTTTGGGACACTTAGTCCCTAAATGAGAGCTTAAGTGTTGGAAAGTTGACCGTAGTCGGAACAGTATGAAGACGGAGTCGGAATGGAAATCCGATGGTTCAGTTAGTTCTGTTGGGTGATTTCGGGCTTAAGGGCGTATTCGGATTGTGTTTTGGAGGTTCGTAGCTAATTTAGGCTTGAAATGCTGAAAGTTAAATTTTTGAAGTTTCCGGTCCGATAGTGAGAATTTTATCCGAGGGTCGGAATGGAATTCCGGAAGTTGGAGTAGCTCCGTAGTGTTGAATGTGACGTATGTGTAAAATTTCAGGTAATTTGGACGAGGTTTGATAGACTTTCTGATCGAAAATGTGTTTTTAGAGTTTTTGGAAATTCTTAGGCTTGAATCCGATGAAAAATAGGTGTTTTAATGTTGTTTTGAGCATTCCGAAGGTTGGAACAAGTTTGAATGATATTTTAGGATTGGTTGGCAGGTTTGGTTGAGGCCCCGGAGGCCTCGAGGGTGTTTCAGATGCTCAACGGACCACTTTTGGACTTGGAAAGACAATAGATTTTCTGCTATTGTGTTGCAGAGAAAACATTCATCGCGTTCACGAGAGGGTATCACGTTCGCGTAGAGCATCTGGGTGAAGCAGCTGAAATGTGCTTCGCGTTTGCGATGCTGTCCCGCGTTCGTGACATGGTCCTCGCGTTCACATAGGTTCTGCTCGTGTAAGCAACGCGTTCACGAGTGGACCTCGCGTTCACGAAAGAGGAATTTGGCCAGCAGGACTTTTGTGCATCGCGTTCGCGAAGAAGAACGCGCCTGGGCAGATATAAGATTTCAAAATCGAGGGTTTAGCCATTTTTATCAAAACATAAGCTTGGGAGCTCGGATTTGAGCAAGATTTGAGGGATTTTCAGAGATATCGATTGAGTAACGATTCTAGACTCATTTTTGCTTGTAACCCATTAATCTGAACATGAATTCATCCTTTAATTTCGGAATTTATATGAAAATTGGGGAAAAGTTCTTGGACCAAGAAATTGAGTTTTGATTGGGGATTGACATCGGATTTGGATAATTTTGGTATGGTTAAACTCGTGATAGTGTGAGGATTCTAAAACTGTAAATTTTGCTCGATTTCGAGATGTGGGACCAAGGGGTATTTTGGTCATACCTAATTTCACATATAGCTTAGAATTTATTTGTAGAATCAGTTACTTGAAGTGTTATTTATATAATAAAATTGAATTGAATAGATTTGGTCCATTTGGAGTCGAGTACTCGTGGCAAGAGCGTGGTTTTAGGTTGATTTGAGCTGGTTCGAGGTAAGTGGCTTGTCTAACCTTATGTGGGGGACCTTCCCCTTAGGATATGATATATTTGATAATTGAAACGCCTTGTACGTGAGGTGACGAGCGCGTACTTGAGCTAATTGTTGAAAATCCGTTTTTTCCTTAAGTATTTTAATTGTGTTTTTTTCTATTTTATTCTAATTGTGAATTTCGCCTGTTGCTAGTTTAGAAAAGCATGTTTAGTTGACTTAATTGCCTATTTGCTTAAACTGCCTTAGTTGCATAACGTAAAGCATGTTAGGCTAGAATTAACTATTTACTTGGTACGAAATTTAGCTTAAATGGGGTATTCTTATGTTACTGCAGTGTGTTTTTACTTTGGGACTACGGGACGGCATCCCGGGAGATCCCCTGTACGTATTTATGATCTGAACTGAGGTGCAGGATACCAAGAGATCCCTGGCACGTATATTGAGGATATCAAGAGATCCTCGGGATACCAATAGATCCCTAGCATATATTGAGGATACCAAGAGATCCTCGGAATATCGACAGATCCCTAGCATATATTGAGGATACCAAGAGATCCCTAGCACATATTGAGGATACCAAGAGATCCCCGATTATCATCCTTGTTATGAGTAGTACTTCCTTGTGGTTTGCCTTCATCTCTGTTTCCGTTATTGTACTCTTATTATCCTGTATAAATTCTTACTGTAGATTCTCAATTGCACTGTTTATCTTATCCTGTCATCTTTATATTTTATTTAACCTTAGTAGGGGCCTGACCTTCCTCGTCACTACCAACCGAGGTTAGGCTTGGCAGTTACTAAGTACCGCTGTAGTGTACTCATGCCCCTTCTGCGCATGTTTTTCATGTGCAGATTCAAGTACCACTACTCAGGCCTATCATCCTTGAGGAGTTGACTGCTCTAAAGACTTCGAGGTACATTTGCCGCGTCCGCAGACCAAGAAGTCCCTTTCTATTCCTGCTTTTAGTATTTAGCCCTTCTATATTTTTCTATTCTTATTAGACATTCCGGAGTTAAAGCCATGTAGTATTGATCTTAGCTTGTGATTCCTGGGTTTCCGGTCTTGGATTTATGTTTTGGTATTGAGAGTTAAACATGGTGTATGCCGAGTGGCACATTTAAACACTGTTACCGCTTTATTTCTGTTTTAAATTGTTTACTTCCGCAAATTAGGCTTACCTAGTCATAGAGACTAGGTGCCGTCATGATGGTTCACAGAGGGCGAACCGGGGTCATGACAAGTTGGTATCAGAGCTCTAGGTTCATAGGAGCGATGGATCACAAGCCGGTTTATTAGAGTCTCGCTGATTGGTACGGAGACGTCTGTACTTATCTACGAGAGGCTATGCAGCTGTTAGGAAAATTTCCACTTCATTTGATTTCCTTTTCGTGCGATATTTTGACATCACAATTCTAAACTTATGTCTTCTATTCTCTCACAGATGGGGAGGACACGTGCTACCCGAGATGATCAGGCACCCGCGCCCCCTACTATAGCCGTCAGAGGCCGGGGCCGGGGTAGAGGCTGAGGACGCGCAAGTGGTGTATCCAGAGTACCTGCACGAGCTATTGCCGAGGTACCACCAGCAGTTCCAGCCGGAGTCTAGGCACCTGATACGCCTACTGCTACTACTACTCCAGCCCTTCAGGAGACTTTGGCATAGTTCATGAGCATGTACACCACCTTGGCTCAGGCAGGGTTGCTTCCCCTTACTGCAGCCATATCTCAGGCCCGAGGAGGAGCATAGACTCCCACCGCCCACACTCTTGAGCAGCAAGTGCATGTTGAGTAGGTCCCTAAGATTATTCCTAGACCACGTTCAATGCCGATTCAGCCCGAGAACAGGGCAGTGGCTTTCGAGGATGAGCAGTTGAGGCTTGAGAGGTTCAAGAAGTACAAGCCCCCTATATTCAGTGGTCTAGCATCGGACGATGCTCTAGGATTTCTAGATCTTCGTACCTTGGGTATATCAAGATCGAGCGGCATTTCCTTCACTACTTTCCAGCTTTGAGGAGCCGCCTATGAGTAGTGGCGCACCTATGAGTTAGACAATCTGGATGAGGCTGCTTCACTGACTTGGACTTAGTTTTCAGATCTGTTCCTGAGAGAGTATGTTCCTCAGAGCCTCAGGGATGCATGGCGCGCAGATTTTGAGCATTTACACCAGGGTACTATGACTATCTCAGAGTATGCTGTCCGTTATACCAGTTTGGCTAGGCATGCACCAGCCTTGGTTTCTATTGTTCGCGAGAGAGTTCGTCGGTTTATTGAGGGCCTTTTCCCAGCATCAGGTCTTGCATGGCTCGTGAGTTGGAGATGGATATTTCTTATCAACAGGTGGTGAGCATTGCTAGGAGGATTGATGATATGCATTCTAGGGAGAGAGAGGAGAGAGAGGAGAGGGAGGCCAAAAGGTCTCGAGAGTCGGGCCATTATTTTGGTGCCCGTACCCCAGCTGCAGGTCATCATGGTAGGGGTTATATGAGTCATCCTATTCATTCAGCTCTTCCAGTAGCAAATAGTTCTCCAGCTCCTCCTAGGCCACCTCCGATTTTTCTAGCGCACCTCCGAGCCAGTAATAGCCGCCACATCCTCCCAGAGCTTGTTTTGAGTGTGGTGATACACACCACATGGTGAGAGATTGCCCTAGACTTGGGAGAAGTGCACCTCCACAGACTTCTCAGCCACAGTGTGCCCCGTAGAGTTCACAGGCTATGATTACAGCTCCAGTTGCTACCCCACCTGCTCAGCCAGCTAGAGGTGGAGGTCGGGGAGGTAGAGGTTACCCTAGAGGGGGAGTCCAGGCCAGATACTATGCCCTTCCTGCCCGTACCGAGGCTGTTACCTCTGATTCTGTCATCACAGGTATTATATTAGTTTGCCACAGAGATGCATCTGTTCTATTTGATCCAGGCTCTACTTATTAAAAGAAGAGCTTTCAGATTTTCCAGAGAAGATGGAATCAGAACTTAATAAATTTAAAACTTCTTATGTGTCTTCTTATTTTGCTCCACATTTGCGTATTTCTCGGGATTCTTTGAGTTCCTCTATTTATGTTTCTACTCCTATGGGAGATTTTCTTGTTGTAGACCGTATCTATCGGTCGTGTTTGGTTGCTCTTAGTGGTTTTGAGACCAAAGCTGATTTATTGTTACTCAGCATGGTCAACTTTGATATTATCTTGGGCATGGACTGGTTGTCGCCCAATTATGCTATTCTTGATTGTCATGCCAAAACCGTGACGCTGGCTATTCCAGGTGTACCACGTGTGAGTGGAGAGGTACCTTAGATCACACTCCCAGTAGAGTTATTTCTTTTCTTAAAGCTCATCGTATGATTGAGAAGGGGTGTGATGCGTATTTATCTTATGTGAGAGATGTCAGTATTGATACCCCTTCAGATGATTCAGTATCTAGTAATACGAGATTTTTTCGATGTGTTTCCAGCTGATCTCCTAGGCATGATGCCTGATAGAGATATTGATTTTGGCATTGATCTGTTGCCGGTCACTTATCCCATTTTTATTCCTCCGTATCGTATGGCTCCTCCTAAGTTGAAGGAGTTGAAGGATCAGTTATAGGAATTGCTTGATAAGGGGTTTATTAGGCCCAGTGTATCAGCTTGGGGTGCTCCTGTCTTGTTTGTGAAGAAAAAGGATGGTTCTATGCGTATGTGTATCGATTATCGCTAGCTGGACAAGGTTACAGTGAAGAACTGTTATCCTTTGCCTCGTATTGATGATCTGTTTGACCAGCTTTAGGGAACACGGGTGTTTTCTAAGATTGATTTGCGCTTAGGTTACCATCAGTTGAAGATTCGGGAGCCAGAAATCCCGAAGACTGCTTTCAGGACTCGGTATGGTCATTACGAGTTCCTTGTTATGTCATTTGGGCTGACCAATGCCCCAACAGCCTTTATACATTTGATGCACAGTGTGTTCCGGCCGTATCTTGACTCGTTCGTCATTGTCTTTATTGATGATATTCTGGTGTATTATCGGAGTCGGGAAGATCATGAGCAACACCTGAGGACTGTGCTTCAGACTCTGAGAGAGAAGAAGTTATATGCTAAGTTCTCGAAATGTGAGTTTTGGTTGGATTCAGTGGTATTCCTAGGCCACGTGGTATCGAGTGAGGATATTCAGGTGGATCCGAAGAAGATAGAGGCCGTGTAGAGTTGTCCCAGACCATCCTCAACTACCGAGCTCCACAGTGTCCTTAGTTTGGTGGGCTACTACCGTTGTTTTGTGGAGGGGTTTTCATCGATTGCAGCCCCTATGACTAGGTTGACCTAGAAGGGTGCTCCGTTCCAGTGGACAGTCTCACACCTCCTTTTTCCGCACCCGCGAGGGCGCAAGGGAGTTTTTTCCAATTAAAGGACAATCGAAACGGGATTTGTTTATTTATTTCAGAGTCGCCACTTGGGAGATTTAGGGTGTCCCAAGTCACCAATTTTAATCCCGAATCGAGGAAAATAATGACTCCATATTACAGTCTGCGTACCAGAAATCTGGATAAGGAATTCTGTTAACCCGGGAGAAGGTGTTAGGCATTCCCGAGTTCCGTGGTTCTAGCACGGTCGCTCAACTGTTATATTTGGCTTGATTATCTGATTTTATACAAATATGAACTTATGTGCCAATTTTATCTTTTAACCGCTTTCATAATTATTATTATTTTTTACAAGGAATTGCAACGTCGTGAAAACATACCTCGAATCACGTTACATCAATGTACACGTGATTGTTGACATATCTCGACTCGGTTGAGATTTGGATTTGGGTCACATAAATGTGCACCCGAGTTAAGGAAAATAAATTATTAAAGGCGCGCTTAAAGCAACTAGCGTATTGTTATTTTGGGGAAAAGCCATGAAATTCGCTAAACGGCATGTCCCGAATTCTAAGTATTTTTATATATATACATTTAGAGGGCCCCGCACTTTGTACATCTTTGTTTGTCAAGGCTCGTCTCATTCCTTATGAAAAGAATTTGCAACGTCATGGAAATGCATCTCAGACCACGCCACAATCAATGTACCCGTGGTTAGAGACACATTTCGATTCCGTTGAGATTTGGATTTGGGTCACATAAATGTGCACCCGAGTTTAAGGAGATAACATTATTAAGTACGCGCTTAAAGAGACTATCGCGTTATGATTCTGGGAGGGCCGTGAGATTTGCTAAACGACCCATCCTGGAAACTGAATGCTTCGATAATATACATTTAATGAGGGCCCCGCAGCTTGCGGGTTCTTATTTATTTGTCGAGGCTCGTCTCGTTCTTATTTTAAAAGGGTATCCTATAGCAACTACGTTTCTTGTCTCGTTTGTCTCTACTAATCGAAAACAGTAGATAGTCCTAATTAATTACATGCTTGCAAGTTATCTATAACAGAATTCCGAGTGCTTGAGCAAAATCAGAAGCACGGCCACGTACACAGTCAGCCGAGCAAAAATTAAAGGCCCAAATCCAGCCCACGCGTGATGGGCCAGACCTGGGCCATTGTTTGTCCGGTGCAGGCCTGCTTGGTCTGTTTTGACCTGGGCTCAACCTTCGTGGGGTTGAGATTGCAAACCCTGTGTTCTTTGTCTTAAAACATGGTTTAACAGTTATATATGGCAATTTATCGGAAAGGAAAGAACTTAACTAGTAGTGTACGATTTTCATGCTTGGCATACATTACAGACTTATACTACACCATTGAACTAAATCTGAGATACAACCTACTGCCTTGGGCATACTCTTATCACCAACCTATATACACAGTCTAACATTCAACTACCATACATTGACATTAAACATGAATATTTAATGTAACAATCTATGTATAAAAGACATTCTTCAGGACTTTTCATTTGTATTCATGCTCAATTTTTCCAATTACATTTGACAGTGCATTGGTTGTGTACCTGGTATAGAGGACAAAGAAGAAAGGAATGATCAGCTGGGCAGTATGCAATAAACACAGCAACAGCAGATACACAGCAACCACACAACAACAAACCAAACCCACAAGTGTTTTCCACAGTCCACAGACAACCAGCAACAATTTCCAGAACAAAGAGAACCAGCAGATGGTCGAGCACCAAACAAGTAATCCCAGAAAAGAGTAATAAGATGCAGCCAAGAAAACCCAGAATGTTCAATGCAGTAACAACAGAAAATCAATAACCACAAAAGCTGAGCAAACAGCCAACAACAATCAGCAAAGACAGCTTGAACAACTTGAACTCTTACACAGTTTTCAAATGATACTCATTCACAATATTCTGAAATCTCTTTCTGTTTTGTTTTTTCCTTTTTTTTTTGAAGACTAAAAGTCCAGCCCTTTTTTAGTTCTGCAGCAGCTTATTTATAAGCCAACAACCCAGTGCAGTCAAGCTGCCTGGATCCTGCCAGTTGCAATCTGCCCATACCCCTTAACTCCCCATGCCTAAAGGCATCTTTCTCGGTAAACTTAATCAGCCCCTCATGCTTTGTCCTATTGCTCTAATCAAGGATCATGGGTGCAATAAAGTATTCATTTGAACCCATGCTCTTATGTTTTGTTCCTCATTGTTATTAGGTTAATAGTATTTTAATTAACACTTGACATATTCTTAAGTTAAACCCCTAATCAGACTTTGTCTTATGCCAAAACTACCCTTAACCTTGCATGTTACTGTATTACCATAACTCTTAATAATTAGTATATAAACCTCTTTGATTTCAGCTAACTACTGACTACTTAACTTAAACTCAATGTTGCCTTCAGGTGAATCTGTTAGCTTTCCACAGTTAACAATCAATTTTCAGCCTAAATTCAAGCCAATGATTCCAATTTAATCAAACAGGGGTGCCAATTAAAGAGTACAAGTTGGTCATGCTGATACAAGTAACACCAACAAGAAACAGGCATAGTAATCAATACTGAAATGCAACTCCTGATTTTCTAATCTTTCAAGCGAATTTAGTTGACGACGCTTATTTAAACGACTACGCGAACTATAATATACAGCAAACAACCAACAAAATCAACAAACAAATCAACTTTAAACTCAAAATGTACACACAGGGATAGACGAGTCAGAAACCAAAACAAACCAGAACATGTACGACAGATAGAGTTTAAGATGACAAAATAAAAAAGGGAAAATACCTCCGGGACCTGAAACTAAGACTGACTCAATACTTGAACTCGGGCCAGGTGATTTTGGGGTCTAATGGACTTTAACCGAAGCGTTCTCAACTGAGAACACTTTGGTAAAAGTCTGCTAGGCCCTGATCCTGCCACTGATTCGGACAAAAACCCATAGATCTGAATCCTAGGGCTCTTGAGGTTCGATTTGGGAACCATTCAATTCCAGTCAGATTCGAACGGAACCAAAGCCATTCAGGGGGTGAGGGAGGTCAGGAGGGGCTGTGGTGTGAGTTTGGGGTCAATCGGTGTACATCTGGTTTTTGCTCGAATCTTCGTTTGAAGATTCGAGAAGCTACGGGTTGATTCGAGGTGAACGGTTAACGAATTCATGTTCAGGGTGGTTGGGTGCATTGAGGATGTTATTTTGGTGGTCATCGGAACTGTGGTTACCGGGCTCACGGGGGGAAAACCTAGGCTGCTAGGGTTTGAGAGGAAAGGGGTCCTGGGGAAGATGGTGAACAGTGGCTGAAGGGGGGGTGTGGCTTGGGGCGTGGGGGTAAGGGGTTAGGTTTATATATGTATTGAGGGTTTAGATCCTGGCCGTTGGATCAAGTGAGATCCAGGGCCAGGATCTACTCATTGAAGAGAGACGACGTCGTTCGGGGGCTGATAGTGGGTTAAGACCGGGTAGGGGATTGGATCGGGTCATGTTGACGGGTTTAGAGGAGGGCCTGGATCCGTTGGATCAATGGGGTTGGACGGCTTAGATCATCCTGCCTGAAACGGCGTCGTTTGGGTAAACGAGCAGTCTGATCAAGACCGTCCGTTTGAATCAGATCAACGGTTCTAACAGGGGTATTGATACGATGTCGTTTGGGGTCCTGCTGGGGCAGCCTGGGTTGGGCTTGGTCTTGCATTGGCTTTGGGCCTCATTTGGGGTCCAAACCGATTCCTTTCCCTTTTTTAATTTCAACAAATTAACCAAAAATTCCTAAAAACAATGCAAATAATTAAAATGAACCTACACACATATTGGGTAACACCTACAACAATAAACACACATATTAGAATTTTTAAAAATGGTTAAATCACAGCCTAGAGTAAAAGCTGCATATTTTTTGTGAATTTTCTCTTAAAACCGGACTACGGCCTGATTACACACGGCGTTCTTATTTTTTGTGTTTTTTGTAAGATTAATTGCAACACGGGCCGAACCACAATTGACTAGCAGCACATGTCCCGTGAAAATTGTACCGCGATGCCATTTATTATTTTTGATTTCTTTTGGAGTGATTGCTCGTGGAGCAAAAATGACGTGCTTACAGCTGCCCCTCTTTGCCCGAAGACACGAAGGGTTTTCGCGCAAAGACAAAGCGGGTGATTTTGCTCATCTGAGTACTCCGTGTGAAGCATTTTTGGAAAAGATTTGACCGAACCTTTGCTTCAGAGGTTTCCTACATATCCTGGGCTGAACAGGAATCAGGTCAATGTAGTTCGGGAAACTTTGGTAGCTGGGACTACCGTGTGACTGTAATGCTTGCTGTTGTTGTGCTCTGTTGCATGCTGCTGTAGGACGCTACTGCTCACTGATCTCCTTGTTACATTGTTCTTGAAAGGAAAAACAAGAAGCTAAGTTAGAGTATGAGATCTCATCTATCTTCAACTTGTTCTTGTTGTCTTGCTTTCTTGTCGGCTAACGCTTTCCTCTGATGCCCTTATTTTGTGAACTTGGGAGATGATGTTGGTCCTTCGCCTTTTCTGAATGCTAGTTTTCATCACTTTGCTTGATTTGCTGGGAACATGGCTTTCTTCTTTAAATCTTTCAATGGTTTCTTCAGTGGTATGGCTTCCTTTATCAAAATTGTAATGTTGGGCATGCTACAACGTTCCCAAACTGCTTCTTTTGAGACGCGTTCCTTCTTCCTTTTGAATTGCGCGCTTTCCTTTGCAGCTTTTTGCTTCTTGGCGCTGGGGATTTTGTTGTTTCCTGCTTGAGCATCTCTGTTGCAACCTTACGTCTTCAGGTGGGATTACCGATTCCAAAATCTAGAGCTAAAAGTATTCCCGCATTTTGCTGGTGGGCGACCTAGAACTTAAATATATTCCCGCATTATACTGGTGGGCGACCTAGAACTCAAATGTATTCCCGCATTATACTGGTGGGCGACCTAGAACTTAAAAGTATTCCCGCATTATACTGGTGGGCGACCTAGAACTTAAATGTATTCCCGCATTATACTGGTGGGCGACCTAGAACTTAAATGTATTCCCGCATTATACTGGTGGGCGACCTAGAACTTAAATGTATTCTCGCATTATACTGGTGGGCGACCTAGAACTTAAATGTATTCCCGCATTATACTGGTGGGCGACCTAGAACTTAAAAGTATTCCCGCATTATACTGGTGGGCGACCTAGAACTTAAAAGTATTACCGCATTATACTGGTGGGCGACCTAGAACTTAAATGTATTCCCGCATTATACTGGTGGGCGACCTAGAACTTAAATGTATTCCCGCATTATACTGGTGGGCGACCAAGAACTTAAATGTATTCCCGCATTATACTGGTGGGCGACCTAGAACTTAAAAGTATTCCCGCATTATACTGGTGGGCGACCTAGAACTTAAATGTATTCCCGCATTATACTGGTGGGCGACCTAGAACTTAAATATATTCCCGCATTATACTGGTGGGCGACCTAGAACTTAAATGTATTCCCGCGTTATACTGGTGGGCGACCTAGAACTTAAATGTATTCCCGCGTTATACTGGTGGGCGACCTAGAACTTAAATGTATTCCCGCGTTATACTGGTGGGCGACCTAGAACTTAAATGTATTCCCGCGTTATACTGGTGGGCGACCTAGAACTTAAATGTATTCCCGCGTTATACTGGTGGGCGACCTAGAACTTAAATGTATTCCCGCGTTATACTGGTGGGCGACCTAGAACTTAAATGTATTCCCGCGTTATACTGGTGGGCGACCTAGAACTTAAATGTATTCCCGCATTTTACTGGTGGGCGACCTAGAACTTAAAAGTATTCCCGCATTTTACTGGTGGGCGACCTAGAACTTAAATGTATTCCCGCATTATACTGGTGGGCGACCTAGAACTTAAATGTATTCCCGCATTATACTGGTGGGCGACCTAGAACTTAAATGTATTCCCGCGTTATACTGGTGGGCGACCTAGAACTTAAATGTATTCCCGCATTATACTGGTGTGCGACCTAGAACTTAAATGTATTCCCGCATTATACTGGTGGGCGACCTAGAACTTAAATGTATTCCCGCATTATACTGGTGGGCGACCTAGAACTTAAATGTATTCCCGCATTATACTGGTGGGCGACCTAGAAATTAAATGTATTCCCGCATTATACTGGTGGGCGACCTAGAACTTAAATGTATTCCCGCATTATACTGGTGGGCGACCTAGAACTTAAATGTATTCCCGCATTATACTGGTGGGCGACCTAGAACTTAAATGTATTCCCGCATTATACTGGTGGGTGACCTAGAACTTAAATGTATTCCCGCATTATACTGGTGGGCGACCTAGAACTTAAATGTATTCCCGCATTATACTGGTGGGCGACCTAGAACTTAAATGTATTCCCGCATTATACTGGTGGGCGACCTAGAACTTAAAAGTATTCCCGCATTATACTGGTGGGCGACCTAGAACTTAAATGTATTCCCGCATTATACTGGTGGGTGACCTAGAACTTAAAAGTATTCCCGCATTATACTGGTGGGCGACCTAGAACTTAAATGTATTCCCGCATTATACTGGTGGGTGACCTAGAACTTAAATGTATTCCCGCATTATACTGGTGGGCGACCTAGAACTTAAATGTATTCCCGCATTATACTGGTGGGCGACCTAGAACTTAAATGTATTCCCGCATTATACTGGTGGGTGACCTAGAACTTAAAAGTATTCCCGCATTATACTGGTGGGCGACCTAGAACTTAAATGTATTCCCGCATTATACTGGTGGGTGACCTAGAACTTAAAAGTATTCCCGCATTATACTGGTGGGCAACCTAGAACTTAAATGTATTCCCGCATTATACTGGTGGGTGACCTAGAACTTAAAAGTATTCCCGCATTATACTGGTGGGCGACCTAGAACTTAAATGTATTTGAAATTGTTTCCCCGTTCCTCCGAGAAATTTTTTGACAATTGGCAGAAAATTTTCTGCCCCGGTTTTTGGTGACTTCCCTGGCGTTGCTTCTTGCTGCCATCATCAATCCTTTGTTTTCCTGCAGCAGACAAAAGGATTTAATTAGTTTTAATCGTGGTGGTAGAGGGTGCCTTTCCGGTGGATGATTTTTTTTCTCTCTTCCCTTTTCTTGCTCTATGTCCCCATAATTGGTTAGTGGACAAAATTGCCTGCTGGGGGTCTCCAGCCTGCTGGGGCTGGTTTTCAATTTGTTCCCTTTTCTGCTTTCTCTTTAAGCACATGCTGTGGGAATCTGCTTTTACTCCCGAAACCATTCCCTTTAGGAGCTTACTTCCTCCAAAACTGCGAGGCACGATCATTGCATTGCCTGGGGCCGGCCTTTAAGACTATTTGTGTTATCCTGCATTGGATGAATTCCCCTTCGGTCTCTGGTAGTAAGCTTTGAAAAATCTTTTTCAAGACAAATTTTTAGGAAGAGAAATAATAGATAGAAAAGGAGAAAATCTTTCTGAACCAATATTTGGTGGGGAGAAGAAACTCAGAAGAACTTATCTGGAGGACATGACTGGTCCCCGTGATCATGACGTGCACCATAGATTCCCGAACCAGTCTATTTATATCAATCGATTTGCCCGATGGTCTGACTTGCTGGGGATGATAAATGACTGTCCATTTCGTTGCGAATGTGGTCGCTTTTTGTTGATCTATCTCGTCGCCTCATAGTGCCTTTCGAGGGGTTTTCACCAATGAGACTCTCTCTTTTCTCTCATCTCCCGGCGCCTTATGGTGCCTGTGAAAGTTTTCACCAATAAGACTCTCTCATTTCATATCTCTCATCTTACGTCGCCTTTCGGTGCCTCTGAAGGTTTTCACCGATAAGACTCTCTCGTTTCATATCTCTCATCTTACGTCGCCTTTCGGTGCCTGTGAAGGTTTTCACCGATAAGACTCTCTCATTTTATTTCTTCATTGAAGAGTCGGGGTGTTATCGATACGACCCTCTCTTCTGGAGATCCCTTTGACCATCAATTCAATCCCAGTCTTATGATCTCTTCTTTGCTGGGGATCAGTGTATTATTCTCGGCCTTGTTTGCCTGACTTGGCATCTCTTGGATATTGATCGGGAGGTCTTTTGGACGTCGATGTTGGTTTTGGTGTGGGGCTAAAGAAAGGCTATCAAAAATAAAAAAAATAGTTTTGACGGGTGATCTACTACAAATTTTGGAATCAAACCTTTGTTGGAACTTAAAACATAACCTCTGCCCCAGTTTTCTTGCTTGGGGAATTTATTTTTTTACACTTATGTTGCGCTATGTGCGTTACGCACACTGTGCCTATTATGCACACTATGTACATTATGCATCCGATATTCACTTATGATGCATACTATGACCGAGCCGTGAGGCGCCTACGTATCCTCTTTGAGGAATCAGGTCAAACGTAGTTCCCACAGTTTTGTATTTCTTATGATTTTATCTTCCTTCTTTCTTTTCCTTCTTTTCATTTTTTTTCATGTCTTTTCCATTAGTGATTCCAAAGGAGGGGTATGAGAGAATAACTTAAGGCTCAAAGGGGGAAGCAAGGGTTAAAAGTGTTTGGATAGAAGAAAGAATTGCCTCCGTCATCTCATTATCCAATAAATGCCAAATACAAACAAATAAACCAAAAATTGCCATAATTAAAGAAATTACGCATAATATCTCTTGACCGCATCTGAATTGATAGCCATGTCGATACATCTACCTTCGACATCTGTCAAACACAAAGCACCGTTGGACAATACTCTGGTCACGATATAAGGCCCTTGCCAATTTGGGGCGAATTTGCCTTTTGCCTCGACCTGATGTGGGAGGATCTTCTTCAATACCTGCTGCCCTACTTCAAACTTCCTGGGGTGCACCTTCTTATTATATGTTCTTGCCATTCTCTTCTGGTACAGCTGACCATGGCACACTGCTGCCAATCTTTTCTCATCTATCAGGCTCAATTGTTCCAATCGAGCTTTGACCCATTCATCATCATTAATCCCGGCTTCAGCGACAATTCGGAGGGATGGAATTTCGACCTCCGCCGGTATTACGGCTTCAGTTCCGTACACCAACAAATAAGGAGTTGTACCTATGGAAGTCCGGACAGTAGTGCGGTAACCCAACAAAGCAAAGGGTAATCTCTCGTGCCATTGTCTAGATCCTTCCACCATCTTTCGCAGTATCTTTTTGATATTCTTATTGGCTGCTTCGACCGCTCCATTCGCCTTGGGACGATATGGGGTGGAATTGCGGTGTGTAATCTTGAATTGTTGGCATACCTCTCTCATCAGGCTGCTATTAAGATTCGCACCGTTATCCGTGATGATCACTTTTGGGATCCCAAATCTGCAGATGATATGGGAATGGACAAAGTCCACCACTGCCTTTTTGGTTACTGATTTGAAGGTTTTAGCCTCAACCCATTTGGTAAAGTAATCAATGGTCACTAGAATGAACCTATGACCGTTGGATGCTGCCGGCTCGATGGGCCCAATGACATCCATGCCCCATGCCACAAACGGCCAGGGTGCTGACATCGAATGTAACTCCGTTGGCGGAGAATGAATCAAATCTCCATGTATCTGGCACTGATGTCATTTCCTCACGAAAGTGATACAGTTGTGTTCCATGGTGAGCCAATAACACCCTGTTCGAAGGTTCTTTCTTGCCAATACATATCCGCTCATGTGTGGCCCACAAACTCCAGCATGTACCTCTGCCATAACCGTCGTTGCTTGACTGGCATCTATGCATCTCAACAATCCCAAATCCGGGGTTCTTTTGTACAATACTCCTCCGCTGAGGAAGAAACCATTCGACAAACGCCAAAGGGCTCTTTTTGTAAACTCTCGGGATGTGTTTGAATTTCACCGATCGAAATTGCTTGCTTAGATCATGCAAGCATTGTCGGTATGGTATGAGTTTTAGATCTCGCGTTTCCCATTCACCCTGAATCTGGTGTACCAAGAGGTCCGAGTCTCCCAAGACCAAGACGTCTCGGACATCCATGTCAGCAGCCAAGCGCAGACCCAGAATGCAAGCCTCATACTCGGCCATATTGTTGGTGCAATAGAAGCGTAGTTGAGCCGTAACAGGATAATGGCGTCCTGTTTCAGAAATGAGTACTGCTCCTATTCCAACCCCTTTTGCGTTTGCAGCTCCATCGAAGAAAAGCTTCCAACCCGGTTCCTCAGTTAATTCCAACTCATTTGTATGCATTACCTCTTCGTTAGGAAAATACGTTCTTAAGGGCTCGTATTTTTCATCAACGGGATTCTCCGCCAAACGGTCTGCCAGCGCCTGGGCTTTCATGGCCGTCCTCGTCACATAGACGATATCAAACTCTGTGAGCAGAATTTGCCACTTTGCCAACCTTCCCGTGGGCATAGGTTTCTGAAAGATATACTTCAATGGGTCCAAACGGGATATGAGATAGGTAGTATATGAAGACAGGTAATGCTTCAACTTCTGAGCTACCCAAGTTAGGGCACAATATGTTTTCTCGAGTTGAGTGTACTTGACCTCATGCACTGTGAATTTCTTGCTAAGATAGTAGATGGCCTGCTCCTTCCTTCCTGTGTCATCATGTTGCCCCAAAACACAACCAAATGAATTTTCCAAGACCGTCAGGTAAAGAATTAGGGGCTTCCCAGGCTTCGGTGGGACCAATACGGGTGGATTAGACAGATACCCTTTGATTTGGTCGAAGGCCTCCTGACACTCTGCCGTCCAACCTACCGCAACATCCTTTCTCAACAACCGAAATATGGGCTCACAAGTTGCTGTGAGTTGGGCGATGAACCTGCTGCTGTAATTGAGTCTACCCAGCAAACTCATTACCTCTGTTTTGTTCCTTGGCGGTGGCAAATCTCGGATGGACTCAATTTTGGATGGGTCTAACTCAATCCCCCGTCGACTGACGATGAATCCTAGTAGCTTCCCTGATGGAACCCCGAATGCGCATTTGGCCGGGTTGAGCTTGATATCATACCTTCGGAGTCTTTGGAAAAATCTCCTTAGGTCTGCTACATGGTCTTCCTGACGCCAAGATTTGATGATCACATCATCGACGTACACCTCGATTTCCTTGTGTATCATGTCATGAAACACAGCAGTCATTGCTCGCATGTACGTTGCCCCGGCGTTCTTCAATCCGAACGGCATTACCCGATAGCATTAAGTTCCCCATGGCGTAATAAACGCTGTTTTTTCCGCATCTACCTCGTCCATTAGGATCTGATGATAACCCGCATAGCAATCTACAAAGGATCTGATCTCGCGCCCCGCGCAATTATCGATCAAGATATGGATGTTGGGCAATGGAAAATTGTCCTTGGGACTTGCTTTGTTGAGGTTGCGGTAGTCGACGCATACCCTGATTTTTCCATCCTTCTTTGGGACTGGTACCACATTATCCAACCACTCGGGATATCGAGTGACCCGAATGACCTTCGCTTGCAACTGCTTAATCACTTCTTCTTTGATCTTTACACTCATCTCTGTTTTAAATTTCCTTAGTTTTTGCTTGACCGGAGGGTATGCCGGGTCAGTGGGCAATTTGTGAACCACTAAATTGGTGCTTAATCCAGGCATATCGTCATATGACCATGCAAAAACATCTTTGAATTCCATGAGGGTTTTGATCAATTCTTCTCTGACATTCGGCTCAATGTGGATGCTAATTTTGGTCTCTTGGACGTTATCAGCGTCTCCTAGATTCACAGCCTCAGTGTCATTTAGGTTAGGCTTGGGTTTCTCTTCAAATTGGTACAGTTCTCGGTTTATCTCTTCGAAGGCTTCACCTTCGTCACGTTCAGATTCATCATCACAAACGACCTCTTGCATCATTGAGTCGGATTCAGATTGATTTATTAGACTAGGTCGAAGATCCGCTGTGCATGCCATGTCATTAGAACCAGTAAAAAGAGAACTGTTCAGAAAGAAAAAGAACAAAACAAAATTAAAATGGGACAAAAGAAAAGAACTTTATTAAACTTGCGGGATAAAAGGGTTCACACTTTTACAAAAACTAAAGTAAAATTTGGATTACACCCTTGAATAATCCGGACAAAACAAAACACACAAAACATAAATCAAAGCCTACTACCAAGACTCCCCTCGGACAGGAAGAGGAGTAACTGTCCAATTGTTGGTCTTGGCCTCAGGCCCCACAAACTGTATCTCTGCTCTGCTGGAACCTTCTCCAGCTTCCACCATACTGACATCCGCGAATAGCCTCTCAAAACTCTGATTCAGGTCTTCATTTATACCGATCAAAGGTCCTAGAATCTTTGGGACCGGTGACCCCTTGGCACTTGCTTTAACAAAAGACCTTGAGAGACGGGGCACCGGCTTAGGCAGAAACCATACCCTCTTCTTCATTTTTCGCGCTTGCTTCCTATCTGCTGCGGTTGGTTTGAACCCCAATCCGAAAGTTTCCAGATTTTTAGGTAAGGTGATAGGTTGGACAATCCCTTGAAGCTCGACTCCCATGCCTTTTCCTGGCACAAATCCATTACCCAGCATTTCTGAGACCATCATAACTGTTGCGGCAGCTACCCTAGGGTGCGGGATGATTTCTCGTTCAGAAATTTTGTTGGCCGACCCTGTGTCGAAAATCTGGTAGACCCAAGGACCTTTGTCATCAACGGTCTCTATGAAAGGTACGATGGCTCCGCCCATGGTGCACGTTGTGTCCTCGCCGTGTAACGCGACCTCTTGTCTTTCCCACTCGAACTTCACCATCTGATGTAGGGTGGAGGGCACCGCCTTGGCTGCATGAATCCATGGTCGTCCTAACAGCAGGTTGTAAGATACTGTGGCGTCTAATACCTGGAATTCCATGGTAAACAGGACTGGACCGATGGTCAGTTCAAGTACAACATCCCCCACAGTGGCTGTTCTGTTTCCGTCAAACCCTCGGACATAGATACTGTTCTTGTGGATCCTTCCGTGGTCGATCTTTAACTGGTTCAAGGTAGATAGTGGGAAAATATTGGAGCTTGAGCCGTTATCCACCAATACTCGAGTTACCACCGAGTCTTCACATGTGACAGCTAAGTATAGAGCTTTATTATGCTCCGTACCTTCCACCGGCAGGTCATCATCTGAGAATGTTACCCTGTTTACCTCGAAAATCTTGCTGGCAATGGTTTCCAGGTGGTTTACAGAAATCTCACTGGGTACATGAGCTTCGTTCAATATCTTCAGCAGAGCCCGACGATGCTCCTCAGAATGGATCAGTAATGACAACAGTGAGATCTGGGCCGGTGTTTTTCTCAGCTGTTCGACCACAGAATAGTCCTGTACTTTCATCTTCCTCAGGAACTCTTCAGCCTCTTCTTCGGACACAGGTTTCTTGGTTGCAACTGGGTTGGTTCTTCTTAGCTCCACCGGAGCAAAACATCGACCTGATCGAGTCAGCCCTTGCGCTTCACAACTGACTTCTTCCACCTGTTTTCCTTTGTACATCACCACCGCCTTTTCATATTTCCAAGGCACAGCCCTGCTGTCAATCATCGGCAGTTGGACCACAGGCTTTATGGTCACCAATTCTCTACATACCCCTTTTAACACGACTATCGGCGTGGGCGGGATCCTTGATACTACCAACTTGCTTGGCTCGGGTTTGCTTGTTATGGCGGACAGGCTTTTTCCCAATATCACCACCGGCTTGACGCCTTCTCCCTGCGACTGTACACTCGTTCCTCCACTGGTTGAGACTTCTTTCGGGGCGGCTTGGATCATCATCACTGTTTGTGAGGGTTTTCTCAATTCTCCTCCCTCACACACCAACTCAATCATGTGAGTTTCGTGGTGCGCTGGTAGTGGGTTTTGGTTGATGTTAGGAGCTTCTGGTGTCTGGACCTCGATCTTATTGGTGTCGATAAGATCCTGTATGGCATGCCTTAATTTCCAGTACTTCTCGGTATCATGCCCGAGCATCCCTGAGCAGTACTCACAACTGATTGATCGATCCAAATTCTGAGGTGGGGGATTTGGTTCTCGAGTCTGGACAGGACTAACCAAACCCAATTGCCTCAGCTTGTGGAACAAAGCGGTGTAGGTTTCTCCCAACTCCGTGAAAGTTCTCTGCTTCCGCAACCTGTCATTCCTAGCATCTGGATTTCCCCGGAAGCCTGCCCTTGAAGGGTTTCTATATGCCCTCGGTGGAGGATAGGTGTTTTGTGGTGGTGCATATATGTTCTGGGGAACCGGCGCGCGCCATTGTGGGCGACCCGGAGGTTGAGTGTATGTTTGGGCCTGGTGTACGGAACAATGTGGTTCTCGAGGTGGATAGAAATTTTGTGGTGGGTTGTATGGGTATTCTGACCTGTGAGGTCTGGGTTGGTTGTAGTGCGGCCTGCCAGCCCTAGACCAACTGCCTGCCTCGATCGTGGCAACCTCTTCTTTCTTTCTTCTCAGCGCACCTCCCGTGCCGCTTTGAATAGCCTGGGTTGTGGCCTTGAGTGCCGAATAGTTCAAGATCTTGTCAGACCTCAGACCCTCTTCTATCATGACCCCTATCTTGACCACCTCGTTGAAAGATTTTCCAACCGTTGTCACCAAGTGACCAAAGTAGGTTGGATCCAATGTCTGCAAGAAATAGTCCACCATCTCTCCCTCTCTCATGGGAGGATCGACTCTAGCTGCTTGTTCTCTCCAGCGGAACCCGAAATCACGAAAACTTTCCCTGGGTTTCTTCCCAGTTCTCAATAATGTGAGACGGTCGGGGACTATCTCAAGATTGTACTGGAAATGACCCGCAAAAGCCTGCGCCAGATCATCCCACGTGTACCACCTGCTGGAATCCTGCCTGGTATACCATTCTAGTGCAGATCCGCTCAGACTTTGGCCGAAATAAGCTATCAGCAGCTCATCCTTGCCGCCTGCCCCTCTCATTTTGCTACAGAATCCCCGCAAGTGTGCCATGGGATCACCGTGCCCTTCATATAAATCAAACTTAGGCATTTTGAACCCAGCCGGGAGTTGGACATCTGGAAAAGGGCACAGATCTTTGTATGCTACGCTGACTTGATTGCCCAGCCCGTGCAAGTTCCTGAAGGATTGCTCCAGGCTTTTGAACTTTCTCAATACTTCATCCTGTTCAGGGGTCTTAGCCGGCTTCTCAATCTCTGTCGGCACTTCCAAATGTGGATTGTAAGCCTGTGGTTCGGGGGCATGAAACGTAGGTTCGGGGGGATAATATTGTGTATCGTGAGCCTGAAACAATGGCTCACTGGTCGTTCTTTGCAAAGGGGCTGATGTTGGTCCCACAAAAATGGGAATATTGGGTGTTGGGAGAGGTTGATGGGGTGGTGGAGCCTGGGAATCATGAGGGCTTCTTTCTTGATGATAAAGGGGATTTGGGCGGCTTGTGGAAGGGCCGGAGTGAGGGTATTCTGGCATGTGTCCCAGTGTTTTAGGGCTCTTTTGTGTTTTGGCTATGGCTAGCTGCATTGCATTCATCTCTAGTCCCATCCTTTCAATCTTTTCCATCGCTTCTTTTAGCAACTGGCTCATTGGCCTTTCTTCCTCATTACTATTCTCTGAAGTAGTCATGCTTGTTGCTACCGGTCCTTTGGATCTGGTTTGGTATGAGTGTGTTGCCAGAGTTCTTTAACAACTAACTTGTCTGGATCAGACAACAACAAACTTTGTTAGCGTTAGAGTTTAACAGATTTGATCATAACACGTAGAGGATGCAATGCACCTAGGCAGTTAACCGTTTCTACATGCTTTGCTTCAAACAACATGCGTCATCCCGGTTTGCTCATTCGTCCCGCTTTTAAAGTATTTTGGGAAACCCTGTGTTTTATTTTATTATGTATTTTCTTTTCTCTCTTTATTAAAAGTGGTCGAATCTTATGGGGATTGCCTACGTATCACGTCCCCGCGTGAATCAGACCAGGCGTAGTTCTGCCTTAAAGTAAACAAATACAAATTCTTGTGAAATCATTAAATTCATTCTCAAAATTTTGCTATTACAAATTACTTCAAACAAGGAATAGCAACAATACAGACTCCACGGTTCTTTGACCCTATTTGATTGAAGGAAAAAATAGAAAACAACATATGGGAAAACATCAAAGCCTAAATAAACAAGACTCGACCAAAGGTTAATTTTCCAACTTAGGGACCCGCGAGGCATCATTCGGCCTTTTCGCGGGTCTAGGTGCGAGATCCCTTTCGAGCTGCTCCAACTCGTGCATGGTCTGTTTGACATAACCCATCACTGCTGAGAGAACGGTAATGCAGGTCATGTTCTCACACCGCCGACACCGTCTGATGATGGCATGGGCAATGGCCCTGATCTTATCTCTGGTTTGTTTCTTCTCTATGAGTAGGTGTCTTATCTGATCACTGCACGTCTTGAATACCTGTGAGTCCTGTATATGCTGATTCTTCAGCTGCCGCACTTCTGTCTTCATTTGGGCCAACAAGTCGTAACAGTATCTACTCTCCAATTGGAAATCCCTGGCCTGCTTAACTGCTTTAAACTCAAGTGTAGCCATCTCTCTCTTTATTTTGGCAACAGTCTTCTCGTGGTCACGTTTCAATTGGTTCAAGCATCGGCGATGCTTATCTACTTTTGTTCCCCACTGTGCCTTGAACTCTGCCATGACCTTTTCGGATTCTTCTAACCCGTCTCGCCATTCCGTGATCTCTCTTTTCAAACCCTTTATCAACCGCTGGTCTGATCGACTTCTGGGCTGCTCATCAAGAGACAATCTCAATTTTTGGATTTGGGTCTTAAGTTCTTCATTCTCTTGGATCAATCTATTCTTTTCGCTTCGATCCGCCGCGATTTGTACGCTGTTATCGAATTTCAGACTGTCCATTTGTAGCTTCAAATCACCAATCTCTGCCCGATAACCCTTCTCTTTTGCTAACCAGTTCCATTGCCCTTGGGATGATTCTACGAAATCTTTGAGATGCGGTTTCTTAGCCGGTCTTTCGTAGGACAGGCTACCTCTAAACCAAGTGTGATATCCTGGGGCGACTTCCCCTTTTGCCGTATCAATCACACAAGTGTTTGCTGTCAGATGTTGGCATTCACTCCAGATTTGGCGAACTTTTTCTTCAGGGAAATGACCGTTCGGACTGATTTCAATCACTTGGGTACTCAAATCTTCATCTTTCGGTACCACTTGGTACCTCCCAAGTTGCCTCAAAACCCGATACGGTGCATAGGGTTGGATACTTTTCAGTCCCATCAACAGAAAGTGAGGCCGGGTTGCCGGCATGTATATGATTTCCTCAATAGGTGACCATCCGAGCGTCCATTGGATTTGGCTGGCAGTGAGAGTTCGGAGAAATGAGGTCCATGATGTGACTCCCTCAGGTAAATTGAGCCCTTTGATTCTCGTGTAGAATTCTCCAATACAAGTTTTCTCTGGCGAATCATAACCCAAAAGCGAGGAGCGATAGCATAAATGATCGGTCATCCACATTTGCAACAGTAGGTTACATCCTTCGAAAAGTCGCCCCTGGCTCGACAAGCAGTGAGAGCCCGGAAAATGTCAGCCATAATCATAGGCGCCAGAGTACTTTTATCTTGGGTAAGCAAAGTATTGACGACCCCGGTTATCTTTAGATCAATGTTTCCATCTTTCCTAGGGAACACTATAAGACCCAGAAAGGCTGTCATAAAAGCCACTAGCCTGTGTTCGTCCCACTTTTGTCGGTTGCCTCTACTGCATAGTTTGAAATCCAGCTTATTGAACCCGCCCACGTGGCCGTATCTAGCATATATGAGGTGGAGACTGCAGAATCCTTTGGCAAGATCTGGATGGTGGAACGTTCGAGGTATTTTTAGGAAATCCAGAAACCGGTGTACCGTGACAGCTCTAGGTGCAATCAAGTATTTGAACCTAAAAGGGGCTTCATCACTTCCGATGTACCCTGCTATTTCTTCCAACGTCGGGGTGAGCTCGAAGTCCGAAAAATGGAACACGTTGTGTGCGGAATCCCAACAAGTGACCAATGATCAGATGATATCACCCCGAGGCTGAACGTTTAGTAGGTCCGGGAGATCTTTCAGATATTTCCTTACTTTGTCTTGCCCTTCTTTGCCTAAGTCGTTCCACCATAACCGCAACTCAAACGGGATCTTGGTCATTACTGAAAAAGGTTCGTTTTGTATCGTGCTCATCCTGCACATTTATTAGGGTGATTATGCCAAGTGAATAAAATAAAATAAAAACTTTATTTAGACATATATGTTTTAGACAATAAAACAAACTTTTTTGAAAATTAGGGGTCTAAAAACTTTTCAAGACTTTTTGGCAAGACAAATATTTTTGCAACATATATATATATATATATATATATATATATATATATATATATATATATATATATATATATATATATATATATATATATATATATATATATATATATATATATATATATATATATATATATATATATTTTCATAAAAATTATAAAAAAACATTTTTTTTTAAAAAAATAAGACTCTTTTTCATCTTCATTTTTGTGACAAGACAAACTATATATTTTTGAAAAACAAAACAGAACAACGACCCCTTTTTTTTCTTCTCTTTTTTTTTCTATTTTTCCTTTGCTTTTAATAAAACAAAACTAATAAGACGTTTTCTTTTCATTTTCTCAAAATTTCAGCAGAGTTTTGACAGTATTTTGGCATTGGCTTTTTCCAAAAATAAACAATTAGCTCCTTAACCGCTATTCCTTCTTCTTTTTTTTTTTTTTGGTTTCCAATTTCACATTATTCAAACACCGGTCAGCATGCGGGCTCGAGACAAATAAATGCACGGAAAACAAATAGGATGCATTAGGATGGTCCTTTCATATCAGGTTGCTAGTCCTAGACGGACCCAACCCCTGTGTTGAGTCCCCTAAGTCAAATGCAACGTGATGCAAATAAGCGTTCCTACTAGGGATCCGGCATGAAGTCACGTTATTCTATGTTCAAAAACCTGGGTCATTGTTCTAGACAGTGTACCCGAGCGGACAACTCTAGTCGAGGAGGGGGCAACTTACCGGGAACCAAAAGGCCGTCCGGCTTCGTAACTTATCCGTCCTCTTTCTTATTTCGGGTATTGACACTAACAGAATAGGGAGTCTCGACCAGCGAGCTTCTCCCCGAAGGTAAGAAGAGAAGGGTTTCGACACAGTTTATATACAGTCCAAATAATATCAAAGCGGTAAAAGCAGCATTTAGCACATTAGGCTCAAACATGTAAAAAATAAGATATAACCAAATATAACAATTTATCTAAGCTCGAATTTCTAACCCTGAACTAGTGGTTCTGGGTAGTAGTCCCCAGCAGAGTCGCCAGAGCTGTCACACCTCCTTTTTCCGCACCCGCGAGGGCGCAAGGAAGTTTTTTCCAATTAAAGGACAATCGAAACGGGATTTGTTTATTTATTTCAGAGTCGCCACTTGGGAGATTTAGGGTGTCCCAAGTCACCAATTTTAATCCCGAATCGAGGAAAATAATGACTCCATATTACAGTCTGCATACCAGAAATCTGGATAAGGAATTCTGTTAACCTGTGAGAAGGTGTTAGGCATTCCCGAGTTCCGTGGTTCTAGCACGGTCGCTCAACTGTTATATTTGGCTTGATTATCTGATTTTATACAAATATGAACTTATGTGCCAATTTTATCTTTTAACCGCTTTCATAATTATTATTATTTTTTACAAGGAATTGCAACGTCGTGAAAACATACCTCGAATCACGTTACATCAATGTACACGTGATTGTTGACATATCTCGACTCGGTTGAGATTTGGATTTGGGTCACATAAATGTGCACCCGAGTTAAGGAAAATAAATTATTAAAGGCGCGCTTAAAGCAACTAGCGTATTGTTATTTTGGGGAAAAGCCATGAAATTCGCTAAACGGCATGTCCCGAATTCTAAGTATTTTTATATATATACATTTAGAGGGCCCCGCACTTTGTACATCTTTGTTTGTCAAGGCTCGTCTCATTCCTTATGAAAAGAATTTGCAACGTCATGGAAATGCATCTCAGACCACGCCACAATCAATGTACCCGTGGTTAGAGACACATTTCGATTCCGTTGAGATTTGGATTTGGGTCACATAAATGTGCACCCGAGTTTAAGGAGATAACATTATTAAGTACGCGCTTAAAGAGACTATCGCGTTATGATTCTGGGAGGGCCGTGAGATTTGCTAAACGACCCATCCTGGAAACTGAATGCTTCGATAATATACATTTAACGAGGGCCCCGCAGCTTGCGCGTTTTTATTTATTTGTCGAGGCTCATCTCGTTCTTATTTTAAAAGGGTATCCTATAGCAACTACGTTTCTTGTCGCGTTTGTCTCTACTAATCGAAAACAGTAGATAGTCCTAATTAATTACATGCTTGCAAGTTATCTATAACAGAATTCTGAGTACTTGCGCAAAATCAGAAGCACGACCACGTACACAATCAGCCAAACGAAAAATTAAAGGCCCAAATCCAGCCCACGCGTGATGGGCCAGACCTGGGCCATTGTTTGTCCGGTGCAGGCCTGCTTGGTCTGTTTTGACCTGGGCTCAACCTTCGTGGGGTTGAGATTGCAAACCCTGTGTTCTTTGTCTTAAAACATGGTTTAACAGTTATATATGGCAATTTATCGGAAAGGAAAGAACTTAACTAGTAGTGTACGATTTTCATGCTTGGCATACATTACAGACTTATACTACACCATTGAACTAAATCTGAGATACAACCTACTGCCTTGGGCATACTCTTATCACCAACCTATATACACAGTCTAACATTCAACTACCATACATTGACATTTATTAGGCATGAAGACTATCTCCAGCATCCAAAACAAGAATGTAAACTATTACACATTACATGAATATTTAATGTAACAATCTATGTATAAAAGACATTCTTCAGGACTTTTCATTTGTATTCATGCTCAATTTTTCCATTTACATTTGACAGTGCATTGGTTGTGTACCTGGTATAGAGGACAAAGAAGAAAGGAATTATCAGCTGGGCAGTATGCAATAAACACAGCAACAACAGATACACAGCAACCACACAGCAACAAACCAAACCCACAAGTGTTTTCCACAGTCCACAGACAACCAGCAACAATTTCCAGAACAAAGAGAACCAGCAGATGGTCGAGCACCAAACAAGTAATCCCAGAAAAGAGTAATAAGATGCAGCCAAGAAAACCCAGAATGTTCAATGCAGTAACAACAGAAAATCAATAACCACAAAAGCTGAGCAAACAGCCAACAACAATCAGCAAAGACAACTTGAACAACTTGAACTCTTACACAGTTTTCAAATAATACTCATTCACAGTATTTTGAAATCTCTTTCTGTTTTGTTTTTTCCTTTTTTTTTGAAGACTAAAAGTCCAGCCCTTTTTTAGTTCTGCAACAGCTTATCTATAAGCCAACAACCCAGTGCAGTCAAGCTGCCTGGATCCTGCCAGTTGCAATCTGCCCATACCCCTTAACTCCCCATGCCTAAAGGCATCTTTCTCGGTAAACTTAATCAGCCCCCCATGCTTTGTCCTATTGCTCTAATCAAGGATTATGGGTGCAATAAAGTATTCATTTGAACCCATGCTCTTATGTTTTGTTCCCCATTGTTATTAGGTTAATAGTATTTTAATTAACACTTGACATATTCTTAAGTTAAACCCCTAATCAGACTTTGTCTTATGCCAAAACTACCCTTAACCTTGCATGTTACTGTATTACCATAACTCTTAATAATTAGTATATAAACCTCTTTGATTTTAGCTAACTACTGACTACTTAACTTAAACTCAATGCTGCCTTCAGGTGAATCTGTTAGCTTTCCACAGTTAACAATCAATTTTCAGCCTAAATTCAAGCCAATGATTCCAATTTAATCAAACAGGGGTGCCAATTAAAGGGTACAAGTTGGTCATGCCGATACAAGTAACACCAACAAGAAACAGGCATAGTAATCAATACTGAAATGCAACTCCTGATTTTCTAATCTTTCAAGTGAATTTAGTTGACGACGCTTATTTAAACGACTACGCGAACTATAATATACAGCAAACAACCAACAAAATCAACAAACAAATCAACTTTAAACTCAAAATGTACACATAGGGATAGACGAGTCAGAAACCAAAACAAACTAGAACATGTACGACAGATAGAGTTTAAGATGACAAAATAAAAAAGGGAAAATACCTCCAGGACCTGAAACTAAGACTGACTCAATGCTCGAACTCGGGCCAGGTGATTTTGGGGTCTAATGGACTTTAACCGAAGCGTTCTCAACTGAGAACACTTTGGTAAAAGTCTGCTAGGCCCTGATCCTGCCACTGATTCGGACAAAAACCCATAGATCTGAATCCTAGGGCTCTTGAGGTTCGATTTGGGAACCATTCAATTCCAGTCAGATTCGAACGGAACCAAAGCCATTCAGGGGGTGAGGGAGGTCAGGAGGGGCTGTGGTGTGAGTTTGGGGTCAATCGGTGTAGATCTGGTTTTTGCTCGAATCTTCGTTTGAAGATTCGAGAAGCTACGGGTTGATTTGAGGTGAACGGTTAACGGATTCATGTTCAGGGTGGTTGGGTGCATCGGGGATGTTATTTTGGTGGTCATCAGAACTGTGGTTACCGGGCTCACGGGGGGAAAACCTAGGCTGCTAGGGTTTGAGAGGAAAAGGGTCCTGGGGAAGATGGTGAACAGTGGCTGAAGGGGGGGTGTGGCTTGGGGCGTGGGGGTAAGGGGTTAGGTTTATATATGTATTGAGGGTTTAGATCCTGGCCGTTGGATCAAGTGAGATCCAGGGCCAGGATCTACTCATTGAAGAGAGACGACGTCATTCGGGGGCTGATAGTGGGTTAAGACCGGGTAGGGGATTGGATCGGGTCATGTTGACGGGTTTAGAGGAGGGCCTGGATCCGTTGGATCAATGGGGTTGGACGGCTTAGATCATCCTTCCTGAAACGGCGTCGTTTGGGTAAACGAGCAGTCTGATCAAGACCGTCCGTTTGAATCAGATCAACGGTTCTGACAGGGGTATTGATACGATGTCGTTTGGGGTCCTGCTGGGGCAGCCTGGGTTGGGCTTGGTCTTGCATTGGCTTTGGGCCTCATTTGGGGTCCAAACCGATTCCTTTCCTTTTTTTAATTTCAACAAATTAACCAAAAATTCCTAAAAACAATGCAAATAATTAAAATGAACCTACACACATATTGGGTAACACCTACAACAATAAACACACATATTAGAATTTTTAAAAATGGTTAAATCACAGCCTAGAGTAAAAGCTGCATATTTTTTGTGAATTTTCTCTTAAAACCGGACTAAGGCCTGATTACACACGACGTTCTTATTTTTTGTATTTTTTGTAAGATTAATTGCAACACGGGCCGAACCACAAATGACTAGCAGCACATGTCCCGTGAAAATTGTACCGCGATGCCATTTATTATTTTTGATTTCTTTTGGAGTGATTGCTCGTGGAGCAAAAATCACGTGCTTACAGACAGAAGAGTGTGAGGCGAGCTTTCAAAAGCTCAAGAAAACTTTGACCACATCCCCAATTTTGATATTGCCTACAGGTTCGGGGTCTTATACAGTCTATTGTGATGCCTTAAGGGTTAGCCTCGGAGCGGTGTTGATGCAGGACGGTAGGGTGATTTCCTACACGTCTAGACAATTGAAGATACATGAGAAGAACTACCCTGTTCATGACCTTGAGTTAGCTGCCATTGTTCACGCCCTGAAGATTTGGCGCCATTACTTATATTTTGTTCCTTGTGAGATTTATACTGACCATCGGAGCTTGCAACACTTGTTCAAGCAAAAGGATCTAAATTTGCGCCAGAGGAGGTGTTTAGAGTTGCTGAAGGACTATGATATCACCATTTTGTATCACCCGGGCAAGGCCAATATAGTGGTTGATGCCTTGAGTCACCGGACGGAGAGTTTGGGGAGTTTGGCATATTTACCAGCATCGGAGTGGCCTATGGAGATGGATGGTCAGGTCTTAGCCAACCAGTTTGTGAGATTAGATCTTTTTGAGCCCAGTTGGGTTCTAGCTTGCGTGGTTTCTCGGTCTTCCTTATTTGATCGTATCAGGGAGCGACAATATGATGACCCTCATTTGCTTGTCCTCAAGGACAAAGTTCAGCACGGTGATGCCAGAGATGTGACTATTGGCGATGATGGGGTATTGAGGATAAAGGGTCGGGTTTGCGTACCCAATGTTGATGGGCTTCGGGAGTTGATTCTGGAGGAGGCCCATAGCTCGCGGTATTCCATCCATCCGGGTGCCATAAAGATGTATCAAGATTTGAGGCAACACTATTGGTGGAGGCGGATGAAGAAAGATATAGTTGGATTCGTAGCTCGGTGTCTCAATTATCAGCAGGTGAAGTATGAGCACCAGAGACTGGGTGGGTTGCTTCAGCAGATAGAGATTCCGGAGTAGAAGTAGAAGCGAATCATGATGGACTTTGAGGAAGTTTGATACTATTTAGGTGATTGTGGATCGGCTGACCAAGTCCTCTCATTTCATTCCTGTGTGTACTACTTATTCCTCGGAGCGGTTGGCGGAGATTTATATCCGGGAGATTGTTTGTCTGCATGGTATTCCAGTGTCTATCATTTTAGATAGAGGTACTTAGTTCACATCACGGTTCTGGAGGGCCGTTTAGCATGAGTTGGGTACTCGGGTGGAGTTGAGTACATCATTTCACCCTCAGACAGACGGACAGTCCGAGCGTACTATTCAGATTCTTGAGGATATGCTCCGTGCTTGTGTGATTGAGTTTGGAGGGTCTTGGGATCAGTTCTTTCCATTGGCGGAGTTTGCTTACAACAACAACTATCAGTCCAGCATTCAGATTGCACCGTATAAGGCTTTATACGGTAGGCGGTGCAGATCTCCGATGGGTTGGTTTGAGTCGGGTGAGGCCAGATTATTGGGCATAGACTTAGTTCAGGATGCATTGGAGAAGGTTAAGGTGATTTAGGATAAACTCCGCACAGCCCAGTCCGGGTAGAAGAGTTACGCGGATCGGAATGTTCGTGATGTTTCCTATATGGTTGAAGAGCGGGTTCTGCTTCGGGTTTCGCCTATGAAGGGCATTATGAGATTCAGGAAGAAAGGAAAGTTAAGTCCGAGATTTATTGGCCCTTTTGAGATATTGAGGCGTGTTGGGGAGGTTGCTTATGATCTTGCCTTACCTCCCAGCTTGGCCGGAGTTCATCCAGTATTCCATTTTTCGATGCTCCGGAGGTATTACAGTGATCCGTTGCACGTGTTGGATTTTAGTTCAGTCCAATTGGACAAGGATCTATCTTATGTTGAGGAGTCAGTTGAAATATTGGACAGGCAGGTTAGAAAGCTGAGGTCAAAGAACATTGCTTCAGTAAAGGTTCAGTGGCGGGGCCAGCCGGTCGAGGAGGCGACCTGGGAGATCGAGCAGGATATGCGCAGCCGTTACCCTCATCTTTTCACTTCTTCAGGTATGTCTCTATGCTTGTTCGAGGACGAACGAATGTTTAAGTGTAGGAGGATGTGACAACACGGTCGGTCATCTTAAGAATTAATGACCCAATCCTCTATTAACTGCATTCCCCCAATTTAATTCTGCTATTTTGATTTGCCGGGATGTTCGGTGTCGAGTTTCAGAGAGTTTTGGGACACTTAGTCCCTAAATGAGAGCTTAAGTGTTGGACCGTAGTTGGAACAGTGTGAAAACGGCCTCGAAATGGAAATCTGATGGTTCCGTTAGCTCCGTTGGGTGATTTCAGGCTTAGGGGCGTGTTCGGATTGTGTTTTGGAGGTCCGTAGCTAATTTAGGCTTGAAATGCCGAAAGTTGAATTTTTGAAGTTTCTGGTCCAATAGTGAGATTTTGATCCGAGGGTCGGAATGGAATTCCAGAAGTTGGAGTAGCTCCGTAGTGTTGAATGTGATGTGTGTGCAAAATTTCAGGTCATTTGTATGAGGTTTGATAGACTTTCTGATCGAAAGTGTGTTTTTAGAGTTTTGGAATTCAGGCTAGAATCCGATGAAAAATAGGTGTTTTGATGTTGTTTTAAGTGTTTCGAAGGTTGGAACAAGTTTGAATGATGTTTTAGGATTGGTTGGAAGGTTTGGTTGAGGTCCCGAGGGCCTCGGGGGTGTTTCGGATGCTCAATGGACCACTTTTGGACTTGGAAAGACAACAGATTTTCTGCTGTTCTATTGCACAGAAAAAATTCATCGCATTTGCCAGAGGGTCTTGCGTTCGCGAGAGGGTCTCGCGTTTGCGTAGAGCATCTGGGTGAAGCAGCTAAAATGTGCTTCACATTCGCGATGCTGTCCCGCGTTCGCGAAGGTAAGGACCCGTTGGTCTTCGCGTTCGCGACATAGTCCTTGCGTTCGCGACATGGTCCTCGCGTTCGCATAGGGTCTGCCCGTGTAAGCTACGCGTTCGCGAGTGGACCTCGCAATTGCGAAAGAGTAATTTGGCCAACAAGACTTTTGTGCATCGAGTTCGCGATAGTAGCCTCGCGTTCGCGAAGAAGAACGCGCCTGGGCAGATATAAGATTTCAAAATCGAGAGTTTAGCCATTTTTATCAAAACTTAAGCTTAGGAGCTCGGATTTGAGCGAGATTTTGAGGGATTTTCAGAGATATCGATTGGGCAACGATTCTAGACTCATTTTTGCTTGTAACACATTAATCTAAACATGAATTCATCCTTTAATTTCGGAATTTGTATGAAAATTGGGGAAAAGTTCTTAGACCAAGAATTTGAGTTTTGATTGGGGATTTGACATTAGATTTGGATGATTTTGGTATCGTTAGACTCGTGAGAGTGTGAGGATTCTGAAACTATAAATTTTACCCGATTCAGAGATGTGGGCCCGAGGGGCATTTTGGTCATTTTACCTAATTTCGCGTATTAGCTTAAAATGTGTTTGTAAAAATTAGTTACTTGAAGTGTTATTTACATTATGAAATTGAATTGAATAGATTTGGCCATTTGGAGTCGAGTACTCGTGGCAAGAGCGTGGTTTCAGATTGATTTGAGCTGGTTCGAGGTAAGTGGCTTGTCTAACCTTGTGTGGGGGACCTTCCCCTTAGCATATGATATATTTGATAATTGAAACACCTTGTACGTGAGGTGATGAGCGCTTACTTGAGCTAATTGTTGAAAATCCAATTTTTCCTTAAGTATTTCAATTGAGTTCATCTTCCTGTTTTATTCTACTTGTGAATTTAGCTTGTTGCTAGTTTTGAAAAGCATGTTTAGTTGACTTAATTGCCTATTTGCTTAAACTGCCTTAGTTGCATTACATGAAGCATGTTAGGCTAGAATTAACTGTTTACTTGGCACAAAATTTAGCTTAAATGGGGTATTCTTATGTTACTGTTGTGTGTTTTTACTTTGGGACAATAGGATGGCATCCCGGGAGATCCCCTGTACGTATTTATGATCTGAACTGAGGTGCGGGATATCAAGAGATCCCTGGCACATATATTGAGGATACCAAGAGATCCCTAGTATATATTGAGGATACCAAGAGATCCTCTTGATACAAGAGATCCCTAGCATATATTGAGGATACCAAGAGATCCCTAGCATATATTGAGGATACCAAGATATCCCTAACATATATTGATGATACCAAGAGATCCTCGGGATACCAAGAGATCCTCGGTTATCATCCTTGTTATGAGTGGTACTTCCTTGTGGTTTGCCTTTATCTCTTTTTCCATTATTGTACTCTTATTATTCTGTATAGATTCTTACTGTAGATTCTCAATTGCACTGCTTATCTTATCCTGTCATCTTTATATTTTATTTAACCTCTGTAGGGCCTTGACCTTCCTCGTCACTACCCAACGGAGGTTAGGCTTGGCACTTACTGAGTACCGTTGTGGTGTACTCATGCCTTTTTGCGCATGTTTTTTATGTGCAGATCCAGGTACCACTACTCAGGCCTATCATCCTTGAGGAGGCGACTGCTCTAGAGACTTCGAGGTACATCTTCCGCGTCCGCAAACCGAGAAGTCCCTTTCTATTTTTGCTTTTAGTATTTAGCCCTTCTGTATTTTTTTGTTCTTATTAGACATTTCGGAGTTAAAGCCATGTAGTATTGATCTTAGCTTGTGATTCGTGGGTTTTCGGGTCTTGAATTTATGTTTTGGTAGTGAGAATTAAACATGGTGTATGCCGAGCGGCACATTTAAATACTGTTACTGCTTTATTTCTGTTTTAAATTATTTGCTTCCACAAAATTTTGGTTTTTCTTCCGCAAATTAGGCTTATCTAGTCATAGAGACTAGGTGTTGTCACGATGGTTCACGGAGGACGAACCGGGGTCGTGTCAGAAAAAATATTAGAGTATAGATCTTGACATGTGAATATGAAATAATAAAGAGATTGACACAATTCACTAACACTTGATTAAAAAAATGATGACACAAACCATTATTTAAAGTAAATAAAAAATGGATGGACTTCATTTTTTATTAAATACTATATCCCATGAGATAATCACAAACATTTTTAGATATTTTAAAAAGAATCTATATAAAGTCTTAAAAGTATATATAAATACTATATATTTATATTCGGTATGGTTCGAATTTTTTACTCAGTACCAAACAAATCAAACAAACTTAATCGGACTTTTAATCGGTTTGATTTGACTTTTCGATTTGGTGCTGTTTTACGCTTCGGTTTGAATACCCCTACTAACTCCTATATGCCTATGAAATTAGAATTCATAAAAATACATTAATAACTCTAGCAAAATAATTAAGCAAGACAATTAGATATATCTATATCATAACTGCGAATTCATTCTCTCATGCCTAGTTCAAAAACTTGCCATATTCAATCATATTGCAATCAAGAATTCCTATTTTTAAGTTCAATTCAAGATACATAGATTGTATAGGGTAAAATTGGTTTATAACATATGGTCGAATGATAGCATGACATGTGGAACCGAAAGGCAAGAAAAAGATAAGTCAGGCAATGACCAATACCGGACACAGCGAGTGTGATCGACGTCGGGTAAATCCCGAAGGGATCATATTTAACTGGAGGAGATCAAGGGTTTGCCATTGGATACCATTCAATGAAGGAATATCCTCTAACATTAAATGAGCGATCGTTGTAGGGAATATTTGCATTCATGGCATGCCGTTACATATTCATCAATGACTCTTTTATTATCATTTAAGTGGGGCTTAATCCTAGAATTTTATTTTCCTAGGTATAACTATAAATAGCAGGCTCAACAATTATTGCAACACACGAAAATTCTTGCAAAACATATGCTATACTTTATTTTTGCTCTCAATTAAACAACTTTACTTGCTCTTTATCATTGCTTTCATTTTTGTTCTTGGAGACATTGCGCTGGAGCCAGGCTTGTCATCTTCTTCAATTTCAATTGCTAAGTCTCATTTTTAATCTTATTTCTTTATAATTTTTGGATCAAATTAATTCGCTTGCCTATAAACCACGTAACAAATTTAACTATACCGTTTTACGGATGAACAAAGCTTGTATTCAATTGTTGGTTATATAATCAACTAATCAAACACAAGAATGAATAAATAAATCTATGAGAAAATCAATAATCGTAAGTTCAAGCAAAGGCGGATTCAGGATTTGACGGTCGTGGGGGCACCAAACGTTTAATATACATTTAACACAGCTCATAAAGATTGGTACGAGATTCTTGAAGACATTCGCAGGTATACATAAAAAAAAATTCCAAATTTTCTAGTACCGGCAACTTCTTTTCTTATAGAAATTATAAAAATTAAAGAATAAAAAGGGGAATAGAAAAAACTTGCGGTGTCGAAACCTCTAAAGTGCTCCAAGCCGTGATTTTTGCCGTCGTGTGTAAAAGATGCCTTAAAATTTTAAGTGAATCCGTATATATAGTAGGTACAATTCCCATTGAAATGTCATTGACAGCTGATGGCTTCGTCTTCTTGCATTTTGTTTCTTTACCATTCCAATTATTTCAAAGCACCACTACATTATTCAATTAATAATAAATCAGTGTAAAATTATTAATTAAGCTCATTTGGGCAAATTTAGCACTAATTCATATTAAAAAATTAGTAAAAACATGAGGTAATTAATATCAAAAAATATAAAATATACCCAACATCATTTAGCATGTTCCTCAATTGTGATTGGATGCATTAAGCAAAGACTCATGCTCTATTTCCCCTCTCGTAGATGAGAACAAAAACCAACTTGCAAAGAAAGGCAAATCAAGAATCAATCTTTTTCTTATTAATACTTCCTCCGTCTCAATTTATACGAGGATATTTGATTAAGCACAAAGTTTAAAAAAACGAAGATTTTTTAAATTTATAATCTGAAACATATCATAAAATCAAATTTGTGTAGTTATATATCAACTCATTATGGGTAAAATAGAAAATTCAAAATTAAACTGTGTTTTCAGAGTGTCATATAAATTGGGACGAAGGGATTAGTGTTTTCACACACAATATGTGAAGACACTAATAATAGTATAGCAAAATCTCAAACACTCACTAGGCACTAGCTATGGTGTTTTTTGCCACAGTAAGCTCGGTTGCTGCAACAGCCATGTTACTCCCTAAAGCAGTCCATGAGTCAAGACTTCTCTTTTCTATACTTAAAGAAAAATTTGATGAATTTTCAAATAAGGTCACAATGGTAATTGACGAATTTGATGGCCAAATCAACAACGAAATTTATGAAGCTGTTGAAATCTATTTGGGCAACAAGTTGTCTGGCAAAAAATGTAGGCTCAAAGTAAGTAAAACTGAGGAGAAGAGGAATTTCAAAGTCACACTGGAACACAATGAGAAGGTGAAAGATTTTTATGATGGGAATAAATTTAAGTGGATTTGGCTAGAATTTAAATGCTTTGATAATCCTAGAGACATGAATTCCATTCTAAGATCTGAGGGGAAGTGCTTTAAGCTCACTTTTCACAAGAAACACATGGACCTTGCTCTTCACTCTTATTTGCCTTACATTATGAAAGAAGCAAAAATATTGCGAAAACAATAAATTAAGATAATCAAGTTTTCACACTGGATGATGAAAACATGTATGAATTTGTTTACGTATATGTGGGAGCCAGTAAATCTTAATCAAATTCCAGCAACTTCAAAGCTATATCCGCACGTGTACTTCTAATTTTTCATCTAAGATATTATCTTGATATGTTAAAGTAGCTTCTCTGCCAAGTATTAATTAAGGAGAAGGTAGCAAATAAGAGAAGATTTAATTAATTGTCAAATATCATTTTGTGGTTTCAATATGCAAAAATTGAGGTTCAAAATGTAGCCTTTACTAAAAAAGGGCAAATATTATCTAAATTATTCTATTGCGCGCAAAAGTTAATATTTCGCAAATTTGATGGGCAAAGTTTGACTTTTTTGTATTTTTTTTAATTGCTCTATTAGTGAAAAGAACGCAAGTAATCATTTCTCAATCGCAAGGACAAATGTGTTGCATGTTTTATAACGGTACTTAGTGTCCTGAATTTTTGAGCTGGTAATTTGAAATTTGGGACTAAATGTTTTGAATTTTTAAACTGGTAATTTAAAAAATTTACTCCCTCCGTTCACTTTTACTTGGCAGGTTTGACTTTTCACGTCCCTTAAAAAATAATAAATGAGGTACATAATTTACCATAATACCCATAGTAATTAATGCATATTTGATTGGATTTGAAAAAATGATTTGAAATGAGTAATAAATACTGTGGGTATAATAGGAAAAAAAATTGTCTTCTCTTGATATGCGTAAAATGACAAGTAAAAATGAAAATCTATTTTTAGTATACATGCCAAGTAAAAGTGAACGGAGGGAGTAGGACATAAGATTCGAATTCTTGGATATAATTTTCAAACTTTAGGACACAGTGTCAAAGTTTAAACTTCAGGACGTCGTGTCATGAAGTTTGAGCGAAATTGTTAATCTTTAAATATATTGTAAACTATGAATATATTTTAAATAACATGCTTAAAAGTGGTTATATGGTGTCATTTCCACTACTTTTACGTTGGGATAGAGATTTAAGCCCAAACTCATTTAATGTGCCCAAATCGCCCAAGGTTAGGTCGGTTACTAACCGCCAACTTGTCTTTGCCAAACTAAAGTTGAGTTGATTTTTAGCAAATCTGATCCATGAGTAATTTTGCTAAAATATCTTTTAAATATTTTTTTTTCTATTTGATATATTATATATGACCAAATAACAAAAACATACCCTGTATAATCAGGCAGGACATGGTGTGGCTTCAAATTTCTGAGGACATGGCTCTTAATAGGAACATGTGGAGATCGAGCATTAGAGTGGTCGGCTAGGGGGTAGTTGAGAGTTCCTCCCTCTTTGTACCGGTAGTCTGATAAAGTTCTGTAGGTTTGTTAGCTGTAACGGCCCAACCGGTCGTTTTGAGATTTTGCACTTTTCTTGCCAGTTCTCGGACATGACTTGCCCCGTGTGATGTATTATGACTTATATTAATCGTTGATTTTGGTTTTTAGGGTAAACGGAATGAAATTGGAAGAACAGTTCCCAGTTTAAAGCTTAAAATTTGAAAGGTTTGACCAAGGTTTGACTTGTTTGTATATGATCTTGGATCAGAATTTTTATGATTTGTTAGCACTGTTAGGTGATTTGGGACTTAGGAGCATGATTGGAATGCATTTTGGAAGTCCGTGGAAGGTTTAGACTTGAATTGGCGAAATTGAGATTTCGGCGTTTTCTGGTTGATAGGTGAGATTTTGATATAGATGTCAGAATGAAATTCTGAGAGCTGCAATAGTTTCGTTGTGTCATTTGGGATATGTGTGTAAAATTTCAGGTCATTCGGACGTGGTTTGGTTGAGTTTTTTATCAAAAGCGTATTTTGGAAGATTTTAGAAACTTAGGCTTGAATCCAATGTGTTTTCGGTGATTTGATGTTGTTTGAGGTGTTTTGAAGATTAGAACAAGTTTGAATAAGGTTTTAGGATGTGTTGATGTCTTTGGTTGAGGTCCCGGGGGCCTCGGGTGAGTTTTGGATGGTCAATCGGACCATTTTGTGCCTTAAAAGATTGCAAAAAATGCAGGTTCAGGTTGCAGAGAAATTTGCCCTTCGCAATCGCGTAGGGTGTATTGCGATCGCGTAGAAGGAATTGAGGAAGGTCAGATTTAAGCCTTCGCGTTCGCGTGAGAGGCTTCGCGTTCGCGGAAGGCTGGGGTTCTGTGTATCGCGTTCGCGAGAGGGCACTCGCGATCGCGTAGAGTAACTTGGTATGAGGGGCCCAGGGTCTTTTGTTCATCGTGTTCGCGTAAGGGAGCTTCGCGTTAAGGTGTTGAAGGCAGAAGCATCGCGTTTGCGTAGGCTATGTCGCGATCGCGTAGGGTTATTTTGAGGAGTTTAAAATTTGTTCTTCGCGATCGCGAGGGAATTGTCTTGATCGCGATGAAGGAAAAGCAGGCATGGGAAGAATGTTTTTAAGTCGTCTTGTTCGTGAATGTGGGTCTATTTTCACCAATAGCTGCTCATGGGAGTTTAAAAGCAGGCATGGGAGTTTAAAAGCAGGCATGGGAAGAATGTTTCAAAGGGAAACGTTTGGAGGTAAGAATTTCGGACCTAAAACTCGATTCTATTGTGAAATTCACCTAAGAAATCATGGAAACTTAAGCTAAAAATGGAAGAACTAGGGATTGGAATTTTGAACTTTTGATTGGGGATTTGGAGGACCATTTTGGGTCGGAATTGAGTACTTTTGATATGTATGAACTCGTGGGGAGATAAGGAATCTAATGATGTGAAAATTTCTGAGTTTCTAGAAGTGGGCATGGGGCTCGGGTTTTTGCTAATTTCGGGATTTTTGGTATTTTTCGATTGTTTTCGCTTGGGCTTTGTTCCCTTGGCATATTGTGACGTATCCGTTCTGATTTTGGATAGATTCGACGCGCGTGGAAGCCGATTTGAGAGGCAAAGGCATCGCGAGCTAGAGATTTAGCCGGTTCGAGGTGAGTAATGATTGTAAATGATGTTCTAAGGGTTTGAAACCCGGATTGCACATCGTAGTGCTATATTGAGGCGAGACACACGCTTGATGACGAGCGTGGGGTCGTACACTATTGAGGATTGTGACTTGGTCCCCGACTGATGATTTTACCGCATATTTGATTGAAAACTAATTGCTATGATCATTATTTGGGCTAAATGCCATATTTGGGCCTAGTGCCAGCTATTTGAACCCTTCGGGAATTGTTGTTGATATTTCCTCACTGTTTTGATTTTATACTTGAACTCAGTCATATTATTTTTCACTGTTTTCAAAACTTAGCCAAGTATACTTCCTTTAACACTGTAAATGATATTTCGAATAATATTTTGGGCTGAGCATCATGTTTTACTATTGCCTGAGTGGCTTATGTGATTTTTGACTGAGTAAGGCCAAGGGACTGTGTTGTGAGAATATCTTTTGGGTCAGGCTGCTCGCCGCAACAATGATATACTGATATGATTATGAGGCCGAGAGCCTGAGATATGTACGCCACGAGGTGGCTTGTGATTGATATGAGGCCGAGGGCCTAGATTTGATGCCACGAGATGGCTTGATATTGTGCTTGGGCCGTAAGGGGCCCTTCCCGGAGTCTGCACACCCTTAGTGAGCGCGGGTACCCATTGTGATGTGAGATATAGCCCGAGGGGCTGGTATTGTTCTGAGATATTGCCCGAGGGGCGAACCTTATGTGCTTGTCTTTCTTATTTGCTTGTCATGTACTTGTTTAATTGTGTATTTGCGCCCGAGGAGGGGATTTCCGTGCTTATCAGCGCTAACTGTTTTGCATTTATTTATTCAACTGTTGAGAAAGTCATTTTCAAAGAAGTTTAAACTGAGCTAAGATGTTTAAAGAGATTTTACAGCTTCACTGCTTTCTTACTGGTTTTGAACTGCTTCTATACAACATCCTGATATGTTTTACGTGATTTCTTACCATTCAGACTTTAGTTATGATTATTACTCACTGAATTGGAGTACTCACTTTACTCCCTACACCTTGCGTGCAGATTCAGGTATTTATGCACCCGGTAGCGGGTTTTGGCTAATCGGAGGCAGAGTTATCGGAGTTTAGCAAGGTAGCTGTCAGTGCTCGCAGCACTGCTTTTCTCTCTCTTCATTCATTAGTTTGTATTTAGCCTATTTTAGAACTTAGTTGTATTTTATACCGGTTAGGGCTGTGTCAGGTTGGATATTCCGCACCTTTATCGATATATTTCCCGCTGTTTAGTATCATTTAAACATGTTTATATTGTTTCATGTTAATTAACTGCTTAAAAATGGAAATTCGGTTCAATCGGCTGGCCTTGTCTTCATGAGAGGTGCCATTACAACCCGGTTCGGGGTTAGGGTCGTGACATTAGCGCTCTATGTTGTGTTCACATTGTTATTTTGCATAGTTTTGTGTTATTGTCCTTTCACTTATTCGTTACTGGTATTTTTCTTTCTGGCATCTTTTGTTGTTATGCCTATTCTCTTATTTCTTTCTGATATTATTGTCTTTCCTATTGAGCCGAGAGTCTCCCGGAAACAGCCTCTTTACCCTTTTCGGGGTAGGGGTAAGGTCTGCGTACACTCCACTCTCCCCAGACCCTACTAGTGGGATTTTACTAGGTATGTTGTTGTTGTTGTATACCCTGTATAATCTAGCAAGTAGAGTCTGGGAAGAGTAATATGTATGAAGCCTTACCCCCTACATTGTGCATATAGATAAACTGTTTCCGATAGACCCTCGACTCAAGCAAAAATGCTTAACAAAAAAACCTTGTCTTTCTTGATAATTAAATAATTCATAAGAAAACAACAAACATTAATTAAAGCTTGGTATGAGTTGGGCGAGTTGGGCTATGACCCAAGTTTTAATCCATCTTGACCTAGCTCATCTCAACCCATTTGGGCCCATCCAAAATTAGCTCAACATGCCCATTTGACATCCCTACTTCTACGCATCATGATTGCTGACAATTTCTTGAAACTTTCTTTGACATCTTTATTTGTGCTGATGACAAGAGATGATAGCTTAAAAGAAAATTTGGTTGACATTAAATAATAGAGAGGAACCAGTTTGTTCTTTCGATTTCACATGCGACCTGTCATGGGCGGCTTTCCAGCCATACCCCATGGCCCCTTGGACGCGTCCCATGTCGTCTTTACAAGCCATCTAACGCCTAGCACCATGGACAGTCCCGGATCTTGACCAAGCCAAGTGACACGCGCCTGTGCCTATGTCGCCCCACTGATAGCCCTCACCAGCGCCCAAGTGCAGACATATGCATACAGCACCGCGCACGTAGACTCTTATGCTAATGAGAAGGTTGCTGCCAATGAATCTGCTTCTACTTTATAGGAATCTAAGTCCTTTTCATTGTAAATATAGAGTAGTTTTGCTTCCTGTAGTTTCACTGTAAATATAGAATAGTTTTACTTCCTAGCTTAGTTAGGTCAAGTCCTGTAACTTTGGTTTTCTTTTAAGCATTATTAGGGGGGATCAAGAAATCAAACTTTCAAGCAAGAAAATAATTCTCTATGTCTCTCCCTCTCAATAGTGTGTTTCCTTTCCATAATAGTTTTTATTAATGCAGTCAATCTTTCTTTCATTCTCAATTCTCTTTTCTGTTCTCTTAATTGCACTTGACATTGATTTTTTCTTATGGCAATGTCAATCTCGTCTAGCATACGGAGGGGACCCTAGTTGGCAGATAGTAATTGCACGGATATGGCTTACTTTGCCTTACGCCGCACTTCTAAGGAATCTCAGGAAGGCACCGTATAACAGTTGGTATTAGAGCCTAGGCTAGACATCGCATGAGGGAACATATTATCATTACCACCATTTCTGACCAGGGTGAATCATGGGGACCGCATTATAGCCCTTGAAGTGACGGTTAACGTATTACAACCCATTGTAAAGATGATTCCTGATCTAAGAACCATCCTAGTACAAAGGTTGGACGACCTGGACTGCAGGATGCGTTAAGCCAAAGATGACATCGCGAACATCAGTCATGACTCTAAGGGAGACCAAAAAATGGCATGCGCAGAGGCAACCAAATTTTTTGGTGAATTCGAGGTCCTTCAATATGAGAGGAATGAGGATTTAGCCTATAGGGAACAAGAGGCAGACATAGTGATTGCCATGCAACAAACCATAGACAACTTGACCGGCCAACTCAATGTTGTCAACGCTGACTTACAAGGCTTGCTTATGGATTACATAAGGAGACAAGTGCAATAGTGTTATGGAGTGAAGAGATTAGTGATAATGAGGAGACTATGAATGAAAGTATGGGGATAGAATCAGACGAGATATGTAATGGTTCTGGTGATAGAAGTTTAGCAGATCGACTGTTTAGGTTAAGGAAATATTTTCATGAACCAGTTCCTTCTCTTTCTAAAATAGACAAAAAGTCTAGATCTACTGAAGGTGTCAGATAATTACAATTAAAAAAAAAGAATAGCAAAGTTAGAAAGACTGTAGGAAAAGGCATGGGTGGCACTAAGAGAAAGAGTGTTCCTTCTATCCATATAGCAACTCCTCCCATAAAAGGAAGAACTACAAGAATCCAGAAGAAGTAGAGTGATGCCAACATAAAAAGGGCCTTAGCTGAGAGTGCCAAATAAGTCACTTGTTAAGGAAAGAAAAAAAGGCTGGTAAGCCAAGTGGAGTAGTCCAGATTGAGGAGATAAACCTGGTTCTTGAAGGTGAATATGAGGATGTGGAAGTACCCACACCTAGTGCCAAAAAGAGAAAGACTTCTCAAAATAATAAAGGCTGAGGCAGAGGGCTCAGTTTTGTCTAAAAGAACTAGGTCTGCCAAAAGGAGCAAGAAGGCTCAAATAGTAGAAGCTAAGGATGCTGAGACTGAAAGGCTGAAGAAACGGTTGGTTGAAGTAGAAGCTGAGGGAGACTCTCTCAAGTGTGAACTTGTAAAGTAAAAGGAGAAAAACAATGGTATTCTTCAAGATATGCTAAAACTGCTTCAAGCCAAAAACCAATAACCTGATCTTTCTCAGTGCTAAATCTTTCCTAACCCAGTTGTAACCAGTGATTCAAGTGGGATTTTTCTGTTTTTTACTCATGGTTCTATGTTTTTATTTCTTCTTATTCTTTGAGGTAGGATCTTATCAATGAATGAAATTCACTATTTTTACTCTAATTATTTGTTGATAATTTTTAGATGGCTAATATCCTTAGATTGTGTCACGTCCCAAACTCGGGGAACGCGATTGGCACTCAACCGAGTGAACCCATCCGAGCAATCCTGATAGATTTAATTCTACCAAAACTCATCCATGAATAAAGTGGATATGTATTTCATTAATTAAACACTGAAAAGATTTTATTAACAACTCCCGTCGTATTTCCATTAGCAGTTTCATTCATAATTTCGAAAATATTACAATTTATAAATATAGTGAAAAACATGTTTGCCCAATACCAATATTTTTAGGTCAATTCCCAACATCAACACCACCCACAACTTGTCTACGGAGCCTCTAAGTACAACAGAAGAGTAATATAGAAATGCCGACAACAAGGTCCCGACTATACCTCAAATACAATACATGAGGAACAAAAGATACATGACCCCGAGATGAAGTGGGGCTCACCAAGTCAACTGGGAAGAGAGTGTGACGCTATCACTGATCATGCCACCTGCATTCATTAAAGATGCAGCGTCCCCGACAAAAGGGACATTATTACCGTCGAATAATACTAGTATGTGTGACTAAATGTCCTTTTTCAAAATAGAATGCCAATATAAGAAAGGGAGAAACACAAAAACAACAAGTCATAATCAACAATATCCAAATGCCCAGTAAAAACATAACAATTTTCAAAATACGAAAATAATATATATTTTTAATTGGGATCATTAGCACCGATATGCCATCGTATTTTAGCACAAAGTCTGATCATGCCGGATCGGCTATGCTATCTCCACATGAACAATGTGGTTTGACATGTAATGCGAAAAAGGTATTACCAAGAGTAGTACCACTATGTACGCAACATGGAGTCCGATCTCCACCCGATCAGCTAGGCCACCTTCTCACATATGTTGTATGGGTTGATTTTTCCAATTCACAACTATTATCAGTTTCATCCTAATTAAGAGGAATAACCACAAATCGACCCTACACCGGCACGTGTAGTTTCAGATGTGGATTGTTACTACCTACCCTTCCTCGGTGACTAACGATACTCCCAAAAATATTTTTGATTTGATTTGTACACAAAGGTAACATAAATAAAAATGTATTCACCTTAACATATTTCACATTGTATAAATATTCATTAGTATTTTCAACCACTCACAATAATAATATTTTCTTGTCTCTTTTATCCATTCACAAGATTCTTTATTCATCGCACGATGGTCATATTTCATGTTCCACACTTTTACCTTTTTTATCTTCAAGGATCACCATCAAACATCCACATATAGAATATTTCAGAAATGATAGACCTCAAATTCATTAGTAATGAAAACTTTAAACACAAAAAACTTCTTTCCAAAAAAATGGGGCAAACTGGCCAGCAATAGAAATACACATCAAAATCATAAACAAGCAATACAAATTTATTCTTGAAATACTCTTTCCCAAAAACGGCAGTGTACAATTTCAATACCTGAGTATGAATGAACTAGAATTACGTTGGATATATTTATAAATCAAAGCATTAGTTAAAATAGCCACTTATGAGCATGTATTGAGTACAAAAGCTTTTAGGCAATTTTATTGTTGATCTCATTTTACAATAGTTGAGTCGACTCTCATTTCATAATCTTTCTCACATACTCTCTTTTGATTGGAACCACTAGCCACAATTATAACTTAAATTCTTGGCACGTTGGCCACACTCTACCCCAATTCACTTATTTCATTTTCAAGCATCTTCATAGATTATCAACAACAAGACTTTAGGCACACATATGAGCAATTAAGAATCTTAAGCATATCAAGTTTTTTCTCACACAATTTGGCATACTAGCTTTCATTTGAAATACGACTCAAAGCCATAATATTTTAATATGCAATCCATACTTTGAACATATATCTTTCGACATAAGACTCATTCGAAATAGTCAAGCTTATAAGGGTTAACCCAGAATATAGGAATTAGGAACTTGAGCCAGCCATACTTGAAACTTACGGGAATATTATGGAATTTGATTCTAAGAGAGAGAATTTAGGCAACATACCTTGTTTGAGCTTTCCTTAAGTTACTACAACTCCCCAACACTTTTAGCAATAGCAATCTATAGGAAGATAGCGAAAATCAATTAATAATTAGAAAGATTCCCATGTTGTAACTCTCCTAGGAACTTTGTCAAATACATAGCATGCAAGATGGAATACAAAGCTTCTACAATGGTAATCACATCCTCCTTCAACCAATTTCAACAAGAACTACCCAAAATGGTTCATTAACCCCACATACTACAACCTATTGTCACATGCATGGCCTACTTCCATCCCCACAATACACTAGAACTCATAACCTCTTGCATGAAAGCTTAGGAGTAGGACTTACCCGGATAGATGATGATTTAGTAGGTGGCTTCCTTGATTCTTAAATATTGGTGCAAGATTGGATGACTAAAATGTTAGGTTTCTTCCTTCTCTCTCTAAAATGTTCTTACCTCTCTCTAAAATTATCAGAAATTCGCTTCAAAATGAGCCCATAAGGCTATTTATTAAAATGGGGTCGGGTTATAAAAATAAGAAAATGGACCCTCCGAACGCAAGTCTACGGTCACAGAATGCACTGCAGAAAAGATATGCAATCCGCAAAATGGACCGCGAAAGTGATGCCCAAAAATTATAATGGTTTGGACAGGTCTGCGGCAGGTCCTGCGGTCCGCAGACCACTTATGCGGCCGCAGAATGGACTGCAAAATCACCCAACAAATTCTTCATACCAAATTTGTGACGAAGAATGCAGACCGCAAAATGGATATGCGATTGCAGAATGGACCGCAAAATGACCTTCAAAATTCAACAAATTTTCCACTCAACTCTGCGACGGTTATGCGGCCCACAGAATGGATTTGTGGTCGCGAATCTGACCGTATAATTATTTTCTTCTACCAAAATTTCACCAACTTCTATAATGCATTATACAATCCCAAAAGTCTATACTGCGGTGAGCTCGAAGATTAATTACTACCTCTGCACACATTACCCTACCTTGGCACCATAAAACTAAATTCCTTGGCAAAATTCTACGGGGCCTTATAGATTGATAAAGAGAAAATTGAATCCATGATTACATTTGAAGTAGTCCTAGTGTCCATGAGTAATATCTGCTAAAATCTAGTTACTTAACTTAAATTATGCAACTTTTCGTTGATGCCAAAAAGGGAAAGACAAAGTGTGCTTTTGCATTGAACTGTGATATTTATAACCTAATAAACCTGGTCCTTGATAATTTGCGACTTAAAATAGAAAGTGTTCTAATATTTTGCTTGATGTTGAGATGAGCTGAAACAGGTTCCATGCTTGTGAAAAGCATAGAGTTTTTCATCATCAAAAAGGGGAAATTTGTTGACCTGAGCGGTTTTAGTTTTGATGATTGACAAAGGAACATATGCATGACCTAGGTCCATAGACAGTGTACACAGGTGACAGATAGAATCGAGCAAAGGGCTTGCACGTGAAAGGAATAAGTAGAAGTGGTTATTCCTTATAATCCTTGAACGAAAAGGTTGCATATTTGATAAGGAGCATGACTCCTTACTTGAAAAGAACTCTATCCAAAATAAGAAAGGATTTAGAAGTTAAAGATAACTAGAACTCTTCCACCAAGGAAGAGTAAATTATTAGAACTATAGTTAATCCTTATTCTACTAATTTTATAAATATCAGTTGTGTTCTCTTTTACAGGTGACACACATATACTGAAGTAAAAGAAGAACAGAGAGCAAAATAGCAAGGCATTTTGTGAGCAATTCCTGTGAGATTCAAGAGTGTGATCCTGAAGCTACGCAAACCAAATTGAAGAACCAGTCCCATAAAGAGTTTTATATGTCTTTCTTTATTTCTAGTTCAAAGTGTAGTAGGCATTTTGAGTTGTACCTTTTAGCTTTCTTAAAAGCTACCTGAGTTGTATTATTCAAGCTAGAGTTAACTTGGAATAGTTGCAACAACCTATGGCTAGTTGCTACAACATTTAGAGTTAATCCCTAGGTTTACAAGAGGTTGTAAACTCAAGTTGTATCTTTTAAGTTAGAGTTAACTTGAAATAGTCGCAACAACCTGTGGCTGGCTACTACAAGGGTTAGAGTTAATACTTAAGTTTACAAGAAGTTGTAAGTTTTGTTGTTGGCTCAGAGTTGTAGTGAAGTATTTGGGAAAAATCTTACTGGGTAGTAGGTTATGATTTTTTCAACTTTTAAGCCAAGTGTTTTTCACGTAAAAATTCTTGTATTCTTTACTTTTTGTATTGTTTATTCCACAACTATAGTGTAAGGAAAGCATAGAAGAGACAAGTCCTTTGATAATCCAATACACACAAAAACTGGGTACCACACAAATTACCTCCCCCCTCTTGTGTGGTATTGAAGTACAAAACATCATCGGACCCTAAATAAAATCACCGTAAAGAACAAGTACCCTATCCCACTAATTGCAGACCTGTTCGATATACTGGGTGGTGCTACAGTGTTCACAAAAATAGACCTGAAGGCAGGTTACTGGCAAATCCGGATTATTGAGGGAGGTAAACACAAGACAACCTGTGGGACAAGATATGGGTCATACGACTCCATGGTCATGCCATACGGCTTGACTAATGCTCCAACCACATTTTTCACCTTGATGAACCAGGTCTTTTGAGAATATATTGATGAATTCGTAGTGGTCTACTTGGACGATATTGTGGTATATAGCAAAACATTAAAGGAACACCTGGATCACCTGCGGAAGGTCCTTACCCGACTGCAGGAGCACAAATTATATGTGAATCTATCTAAGTGCTCCTTTATCCAAAAACATATTGACTTCCTCGGACATGTCATCGAGGAAGGGCGGATAAAGATGGACTAACAGAAGATTCAGGCTAGCACATATTCTCCACCGCCTAAGGATTTCCATGCCTTGAGGGCATTCCTTAGCCTATGCAACTTTTATCAGCGGTTTGTGAAAATCACTCTCTCATTACAGTGCCTTTGAAAGAAATCCTAAAGAAAGCCACACCTTGGGATTGGGGTCCCAGGCGAGCGGAGGCCTTCAACGCATTGAAAGCGGCTAAGTCTAGTAGCCCTGTCTTGGCCCTCCCTGATTTGGCCAAGTTGTTCGAAGTACAAACGGATGCCTCTAACGATGCTTTGGGCGGAGTCTTGTTACAAGAGGGGCATCCAGTGGTGTACAAGAGCAGAAAGTTGAAGGATGCAGAACGGTGCTACGCCACCCACGAAAAACAATTATTGGTTGTCGTCCACTGCTTATGCCTTTGGAGGAATTATCTGCTGGGATCCCCGTTCATGGTATCAGGTTGGTCGGATCGAGTCCGGAATGATTTTGGTAAGGTTTGAGACACTTAGTCTCTTTTAAGAAGGTTTAAGTTGGAAAAAGTTAATCGGATGTTGACTTATGTGTTGGAGGGCTCGGATATGAGTTCCGATGATTTGGTTAGCTTCTAGAGGTGATTTATGACTTAGAAATGTGATCGGAATGGGTTTTGGAGGTCCGGAGTAGAACTAGGCTTGAATTGGCGAAGTTGTTATTTTGGCGATTTCCGGGGGATAGGTGAGATTTTGATATAAGGGTCAGAATGGAATTCCGAGAGTTGCAGTAGTTTTGTTGTGTCATTTGGGATGTGTGTGAAAGATTTCAGGTCATTCGGACGTGGTTTGGTTGGGTTTTTGATCAAAAGCGTATTTCGGAAGATTTTAGAAACTTAAGCTTGAATCCGATGTGTTTTGAGTGATTTGATATTGTTTGAAGTGTTTTGATGATTGGAGCAAGTTTGAATAAGGTTTTAGGATGTGTTGGTGCCTTTGGTTGAGGTCCCGGGGGCCTCGGGTGAGTTTTAGATGGTCATTCGGCTCATTTTTGGAGTTTGGGAGTTGTAGAAATATCTCAGGTGTTGCAGAGAATTACCCTTCACGATCGCGTAGGGTGTGTCGCGATCGCGTAGAAGGATTTGAGGAAGGATAAAATTAAACCTTCGCGTTCGCGTAACGGCACTTGCGATCGCGTAGAGGAAGATGGGCTAAAGGTCATTTGTGCATCGCGTTCGCGTAGGTGAGGTCGCGTTCGCGAAGGTGTAAGAGGCAGAAGCATCGCGTTCGCATGGTCCTAGTCGCGTTCGCGTAGTGTAATTTTGGGGAGGTTAAAATTTGTTCTTCGCGATCACGTGGGAAGTGCCGCGATCGCGATGAAGGAAAAGTAGGCTGGGCAGAATGTTTTAATTCATTTCATCCGCAATTTTGGAGTTCATTTACTACATAGTTGGTCTTTTTGATAGCTTTTTGAAGGAAATTGAAGAGGGATTCAAGGAGAAATATTTAGAGGTAAGAATTTCGGACCTAAAACTCGAATCTATTGTGAAATCCACCTAGAAATCATGTAATCTTAAGCTAAAAATGGAAGAACTAGGGCTTGGAATTTTGGACTTTTGATTTGGGGATTTGGAGGACCATTTGGGGTCGGATTCGGGAACTTTTGGTGGGTATGAACTCGTGGGGATATAAGGAACCCGTTGATGTGAAAATTTCTGAGTTTCGAGAAGTGGGCCCGGGGCTCGGGTTTTTCTAATTTCGGGATTTTTGGTATTTTTCGATTATTTTTGCTTGGGCTTTGTTCCCTTAGCATATTGTGACGTATTCGTTCTAATTTTGGATAGATTCGACGTGCGTGGAGGCCGATTCGAGGGGAAAAGGCGTTGCAAGCTAGAGAGTTAGCCGGTTCAAGGTGAATAATAATTGTAAATGATGTCTTGAGGGTTTGAAACCCCGAATTTGCACATGATAGTGCTATATTGAGATGAGACACGCACTTGATGATGAGCGTGGGGTCGTATACTATTGGGGATTGTGACTTTGTCCCTCCCGATTGTTGAGTTTACTGCATATTTGATTGTAAACTATGTGTTGTCATCATTATTTGGGCTGAATGCCATAATTGGGCCTAGTGCCAACTATTTGAACCCTTCGGGGCTATTTATTGATATTTCCTCACTGTTTTGACTTGTTACTTGAACTCAGTCATGATATTTTCCCATTGTTTTTACTATTCAGCCATTCTTTCTTAGTTTTCAAGACTTAAATGATATTTTAAATGATGTTTGGGCTGAAAACACTATTTTACAATAGCCCGAGGGGCTTGTGATGATTTTTGGATTGAGTAAGGCTGAGGGCCTATATTGTGAGGAATAATGATACTAATATGAGGCTGAGGGCCTGAGATACATATATATACCACGAGGTGGCTTGATTAATATGAGGCCGATGGCCTAGATTTGATGCCACGAGATGGCTTGATATTGCGCTTGGGCCGTAAGGGGCCCCTCCCGGAGTCTGCACACCCTAGTGAGCGCGGGTACCTATTGTGATGTGAGATTGATCCCTAGGAGTGGAAATTGTTGATACTGTGCCCGAGGGGCGAACTTCTATGTGTTTACTTTATTTTAATTGTCTGTCAATTACTTGTTTATTTGTTGTAGAAGTATTTTATTCTGCTTTTCATTGGTTTACTGCTTACAAATTACTTATTTAACTACTTCATTATAGAATACCTTGTGTATACGAGTTTTCTTACTTTCAGTCATTATTTATATTTATTACTCACTGGGTCGGAGTACTCACATTACTCCCTACACTTTGCGTGCAGATCTAGGTGCCCCAGAGGCCGAGTGAGAGCTTTTCAGTTGTTCAGCGTTTGCCGGGGATTTCGAGGTAGCTGCATAGCGCCTGCAGCCCTGATTTCTCCCTTCTATCTTATTACTATTCCGCATTCCTAGACTATCTATGTAGTAGGTTGTTTAGACTTGTATTAGAGGCTCTAGACTTGTGACACCAGATTAGTGTGGGTTGTGTAGTTTTTATGTTTTATTGACTTTTGCATATCTAACTTGCTGTTTTACTCACTTATTGCGATAATTGGTAATTAAACCGTGTTAGCAAATGATTTATTAAAAAAAATGAAATGGGTTGTGGTTTGGCAGTTGGTCCGGCTTGTCTAGTAATATGATAGGCGCCATCACGACCAGTATTTGGGATTGTGACAAGTTGGTATCAGAGCTTAGGTTACATAGGTATCTCGAGTCATGAGCCGGTTTAGTAGAGTCTCGCGGATCGGTACGGAGACGTCTGTATTAATCCTCGAGAGGCTGCAGAACCTTTAGGAAACTTCATATTCTTGAAATTCTTGTCATGCGAACTTGTTGATCCGAGTACTAAACCTCTGTTATTCTATTTTCTCACAGATGGTGAGGACAAAAGCTACCAGATGGGGTGGACGACCACCAGTTTCACTAGCTGAGGCCACTAGAGGCCATGGATGCAGTCGTGGTTGTGACAAAGGCAAAGCAGCGAGGGAAGCACCTGTAGATCCACCAGCTACCCCAGCTCAGGATCAGGCTCCAGCTATGGATGCTCTAGCAGCACCAGTTTAGGCACCAGTTGTGCCCATCGTGATTCCGGGTCTCCAGGAGGCCTTGGCACAGATCTTATCAGTTTGCACTGGCCTGGATCAGGCAGTTTCAGCCACTACAGCCACAACTATTTCACAGTTCGGGGGAGGCAATCAGACCCCCGCTACTCGCACACCTGAGCAGGCAGTGCAGGGACTCCAAACACCGGGGGCACCTCCAGCACAGCCAGTTACACCAGCTCAGAAGTTTGTTGTTCTAGTTATGCCGGATGATGAGCAACGTCAACTTGAGAGGTTTTGTAGACTCCAGCCTCCGACATTCAGTGAAGCAGAGGGCGAGGATGCCCAGGGTTTCTTCGATAAGTGCTAGCGGATGCTTCGTACTGCAGGGATTCTTGAGTCTAGTGGTGTGACATTTATCACCTTTCAGTTTTCTGGGGTTGTCTTCACTTGGTGGGAGACATATGAGAGGCGGGCCTGTTGGTGCAGCACCCCTTACTTGGCAACAATTCTCCATTCTCTTCCTGGAGAAGTATGTACCGCAGTCCCGCAGAGAGGAGTTGCGTAGACAGTTTAAGTGGTTGCGACAGGGGGATATGACTGTTTCACAGTATGAGTCGAGGTTTTATGAGTTGGCTTGTCATTCCATCTTGATGGTTCCGACAGATCGAGAAAGGATCAGGAGGTTTGTTGATGGTCTTACTTATCAACTCTGTATTCTTATGACAGGAGGTTTGTTAATGGGTGCTACCTTCGAGGAGGTTGTTGATATCACCCGCGAGATTGAGTCGGTTTGCCGTCAGGAGCGAGAGGAGAGGGAGGCCAAGAGGCCTCGAGGATCGGGCAGCTATAGTGGTGCTCCTTCGAGGGGCCAGTTTTAGTATGGTAGAGGCCGTTCATTCAGGCCTAATCAGTCAGCTCACCCAGGTTATCGTGGGGAATCTTCGGGTCATGGTTATCATGGATCTCACCAGGGCCAGTCATCACTCAGTGCCCTCCCAACGCAGAGTTCATCTCGTGCTCCATCAGCTCAGGGTTCTTCTATGCCGAGTGCATCTGCTAGTCACTCCGATGCGAGGGGTTCCCTTCAGTCCCCTTCTCCAGCACCTGGGAGTTGTTATGAGTGTGGAGAGATGGGCCACATGTGGAGGCAGTGTCCTCGTTGTGTTGCTAGTTCGTCCCAGCAGAGGGGCCAGTCTTCGGCTTCAGCGCCAGTCTCTTTATCACCACCGGCTCTACCAACTAGGGGTGGAGGTCAGTCAGCCAGGGGTCGCCCCAGAGGTGGAGGTCGATCAGGGGGCGGTCAAGCCCGTTTCTATTCACTCCCAGGCAGACCCGATGTCATTGATTCAGATGTTATCATTACAGGTATTGTTTCATTCTACCATAGAGATGCCTCTATATTATTTGATCTCGGTTCCACCTTTTCTTATGTGTCATCATACTTTGCTTATTATTTGGGTACGCCCCATGAGTTTCTTGTTTTACATGTTCATGTATCTACCCCGGTGGGCGATACTGTTGTTGTAGACCGTGTGTACCGGTTATGTGTGGTGACTAATGGGGGTTTGGAGACCTGAGTGGATCTATTGCTATTGAGCATGGTGGATTATGATGTCATTTTGGGCATGGATTGGTTATCTTCGTGTCGTGCTATTCTGGACTGTCATGCTAAGACAGTCACTTTGGCTATGCCGGGTGTGCCACAGATCTGTTTGTGAGGGATGTCGGAGCTGAGACTCCCAGTCTTGATTCTGTCCCAGTTGTGTGGGATTTTCCCGATGTGTTTCCTGCAGACCTGCCGGGCATGCCTCCGGACAGGGATATTGATTTTGGTATTGACCTGCAGTCGGGCACTCAGCCCATTTCTATTTCGACGTATCGTATGGCACCAGCGGAGTTGAAGGAACAACTTCAGGAACTCCTAGATAAGGGGTTCATTCGGCCTAGTGTGTCATCTTGGGGTGCGCCGGTTCTGTTTGTGAAGAAGAAGGATGGCACAATGAGAATGTGCATTGATTACAGGTAACTGAATAAGGTAACAATTAAGAACAAGTATCCTTTGCCTCGCATTGATGATTTATTTGACCAACTTCAGGGAGCGAGAGTGTTCTCCAAGATTGATCTCCGTTCGGGTTATCACCAGTTGAAGATCAGGGATTCGGATATTCTTAAGACAACCTTCAGGACCAGTTCAGTGGATTTCTTGGGGCACGTGGTGTCTAGTGAGGGTATTTAGGTTGATCCGAAGAAGATAGAGGAGGTTTAGAGTTGTCCTAGACCATCCTAAGCCATAGAGATTCGTAATTTTCTTAGTTTGGCAGACTATTATTGCTGGTTTGTTTAGGGATTCTCATCTATCGCATCGCCCTTGACCAAGTTGACTTAGAAGGGTGTTTCATTTGTATGGTCGGACGAGTGTAAGGAGAGCTTTCAGAAGCTCAAGGCAGCTTTAACCCAGCTCCAATAATGGTTTTGCCATCAGCTTCAGGTTTATATACCGTGTATTGTGATACTTCGAGAGTTGGAATTGGTTGTGTATTAATGAAAGAGGGTAGAGTTATTGCTTATGCTTCTCGTCAGTTAAAGCCCCATGAGAGGAACTACCCTGTTCATGATTTGGAGTTGGCTGCCATAGTTCAGACATTGAAGATTTGGAGGCATTACTTGTATGGCGTATCTTATGAGGTGTTCACTGATCATCACAATCTTCAGCATTTATTCAAACAAAAGGATCTTAATTTGAGGCAGCGGAGATGGTTGGAGTTGCTTAAGTAATATGATATCACTATACTGTACCATCCGGGAAAGGCCAATGTGGTGGTCGATGCTTTGAGCCGAAAGGCAGTGAGTTTGGAGAGTTTGGCATATATTCCAGTTGGGAGAGACCTCTTGCAGCTGATGTTCAGGCCTTTGCCGATCGGTTTGTGAGGTTAGATATTTTAAAGCCCAGTCGGGTGTTGGCTTGTGTGGTTCCTCGGTCTTCCTTATATGATCACATCAGAGAGTGCCAGTATGATGATCCGCATTTGCTTGTCCTTAGGGACATAGTTCAGCATGATGATGCCAGAGATGTGACCATCGGTGATGATGGGGTGTTGAGGATGCAGGGACGAATTTGTGTGCCCAATATGGATGGGGTTCGGGAGTTGATTCTGAAGGAGGCCCATAGCTCGCGGTATTCCATCCATCCGGGTGCCGCGAAGATGTATCAGGATTTGAGGCAGCACTATTGGTGGAGAAGAATGAAAAAAGATATTGTGGGATTTGTAGCTCGGTGTTTCAATTGTTAGTAGGTGAAATATGAGCATCAGAGACCGGGTGGCTTGCACGGACTTTGAAGAAGTTCGATTCTATTTGGGTGATTGTGGATCGGTTGACCAAGTCTGCGCACTTCATTCCTGTGTGTACTACCTATTCTTCAGAGCGGTTGGCAAGGATCTATATCCGAGAGATTGTTCATTTGCATGGTGTCCCGGTTTCCATCATTTCAGATAAAGGTACTCAGTTTACTTCGCAGTTTTGGAGAGCCATGCAAAGAGAGCTGGGTACTTAGGTGGACTTGAGCACAACTTTTCATCCTCAGACGGACGGGCAGTCCGAGCGTACTATTATGATATTGGAGGACATATTGTGTGCTTGTGTAATCGATTTTGGAGGATCATGGGATGAGTTTCTACCGCTTGCAGAGTTTGCCTACAATAACAGTTACCAGTCGAGTATTCAGATGGCTCCATATGAGGCTTTGTATGGGAGCCAGTGTAGATTTCCAGTTGTTTGGTTCGAGCCCGGTGAGGCTAGGCTATTAGGGACTGATTTGGTATAGGATGCTTTGGAGAAGGTGAAGGTGATTCAGGAAAGGCTTCGTACAACACAATTGAGGCCCAAAAGAGTTATGTTGTTTGGTTGGCGAGAAGGTTCTATTGAAGGTTTCATCCATGAAGGGTGTTATGAGATTTGGGAAGAAAGGGAAATTGAGTCCTCGGTTCATTGGGCCTTTTGAGGTGCTTTGGAGGATTGGGGAGGTGGCTTATGAGCTTGCTTTTCCACCCAGCTTGTCGAGTGTACATCCAGTATTTCATGTTTCTATGCTCCGGAAGTATATTGGGGATCCGTCTCATGTTTTGGACTTCAGCGGTTCAGCTGGATGATGATTTGACCTTTGATATGGAGCCAGTATCTATTTTGGGTCGTCAGATTCGGAAGTTGAGGTCAAAGGATATAGCTTCAGTGAAAGTGCGGTGGAGAGGTTGGCCCATGGAGGAGGCTACCTAGGAGACCGAGCGGGAGATGCGGAGCAGATATCCTCACCTATTTGAGGCTTCAGGTATGTTTCTTGACTCGTTCGAGGACGAATGTTTGTTTAAGCTGGGGAGGATGTGATGACCCGGACAATCGTCTAATGCGTTACCGCTCCGTTTCCTCCATTTCTACTTCTTTATGCTTCGTTATCCGTGTTTTATGGTATCGGGTTGGTCGGATCGAGTCCGGAATGATTTTGGTAAGGTTTGAGACACTTAGTCTCTTTTAAGAAGGTTTAAGTTGGAAAAAGTCAACCGGATGTTGACTTATGTGTTGGAGGGTTCGTATATGAGTTCCGATGATTTTGTTAGCTTCGGGAGGTGATATATGACTTAGGAGTGTGATCAGAATGGGTTTTGGAGGTCCGGGTAGAATTAGGCTTGAATTGGCGAAGTTGTTATTTTGGCGATTTTCAGGGGATAGGTGAGATTTTGATATAACGGTCGGAATGGAATTTCGAGACTTGCAGTAGCTTCGTTGTGTCATTTTGGATGTGTGCGCAAAATTTCAGGTCATTCGGACGTGGTTTGGTTGGGTTTTTGATCAAAAGCGTATTTCGGAATATTTTAGAAACTTAAGCTTGAATCCGATGTGTTTTGAGTGATTTGATGTTTTTTGAAGTGTTTTGATGATTGGAGCAAGTTTGAATAAGGTTTTAAGATGTGATGGTGACTTTGGTTGAGGTCCCGGGGGCCTCGGGTGAGTTTCGGATGGTCATTCGGGTCATTTTTGGAGTTTGGGAGTTGTAGAAAAATATGATCAGGTGTTGCAGAGAATTACCCTTCCCGATCACGTAGGGTGTATCGCGATCGCATAGAAGGATTTGAGGAAGGCCAGAATTAAGACTTCGCATTCGCGTGAGAATCTTCGTGTTCGCGAAAGGCTAGGAGGCTGTGTATCGCATTCGCGTGAAGGCACTTGCGATCGCGTAGAGAAAAATGGGCTGAAGGTCATTTGTGCATCGCGTTCGCGTAGGTGAGGTCGCGTTAACGAAGGTGTAGGAGGCAGAAGCATCGAGTTTGCATGGTCCTGGTCGCGTTCGCGTAGTGTAATTTTGGGAAGGTTAAAATTTGTTCTTCGCGATCACGTGGGAAGTGCCGCGATCGCGATGAAGGAAAAGCAGGCCTGGGCAGAATGTTTTAATTCATTTCATCCGCAATTTTGGAGCTCATTTACTCGATAGTTGGTCTTTTTGAGAGCTTTTTGAAGGAAATTGAAGAGTTATTCAAGGAGAAACGTTTGGAGGTAAGAATTTCGTACCTAAAACTCGAATCTATTGTGAAATCGACCTACAAATCATGGAATCTTAAGCTAAAAATGGAAGAACTAGGGCTTGGAATTTTGGACTTTTGATTTGGGGATTTGGAGGACCATTTGGGGTCGGATTTGAGAACTTTTGGTGGGTATGAACTCGTGGGGAGATAAGGAACCCGTTGGTGTGAAAATTTCTGAGTTTCGAGAAGTGGGCCCGGGGCTCGGGTTTTTCTAATTTCGGGTTTTTTGGTATTTTTCGATTGATTTCATTTGGGCTTTGTTCCCTTAGCATATTGTAACGTATTCGTTCTGATTTTGGATAGATTCGATGCGCGTGGAGGCTGATTCGAGGGGCAAAGGCGTCGCGAGCTAGAGAGTTAGCCGGTTCGAGGTGAGTAATGATTGCAAATGATATCCTGAGGGTTTGAAACCCCGGATTTGCACATTATAGTGCTATATTGAGGTGAGACACGCGCTTGATGATGAGCGTAGGGTCGTATACTATTGGGGATTGTGACTTGGTCCATCCCGATTTGATAAGGCATCTTATATGGTCCTAAGATTAATCAATACTTGGCCATAATTCCATAATAACTAAACAAAAAATTCAATAGTGTTTGCCTATAGCGTTTTATCGTTTTGTAAAAGCTGGTATCTTGAAAACAAAGAATTTAAGCATAGACCATGTTACAGTAAGTCCAAATATAACTTATTTATGCTTTTTCGCGCTAGTTATCGACTTTGTTAAGGAGCATTTTTCCCTTAATATAGGACTTTTCAGCACAATTCGAATTTAATAAGGCTCGAATACGAATACCAAATGCAGAAAAAAATTATTTATACAGCTGCGCTCAATGTTGATGTTCCGACAACCTAATCCCAGTTATTCATCACATAAGCAGCATCGAGCATATACGGTCTGTTGTGAAACCTCTTCTTGAGATTCCTTGGAAGAGCGACGTAAGGCTAAGCAACCGATGTCTGTGCAGTTATTATCCGCCAACTGGAGTCCCCTCCATACACTAGACGAGATTGTCAGTGCCGTATGAAAAACTAATATCAAGAGAAATTGAGAGAACAGAAAAGAGAATATGAGAATGAAAGAAAGCTTGATTGCATTAATAAAAGCTATTGCAGAAAGGCAACACAGTGTTGAGAGGAAGAGATACCAGTACAGACAATTGTTTGCATGCTTGAAAGTTTGGTTGCTCGATTCCGCCTAATAGTGCTTAAAAAAAATAAACCAAAGTTACAGAACTTGGCCTAACTAAACTAGAGATACATAATGGAAATACATTAAGTAAATCTATTTTATATTTATAATGAAAAGGACTTAATCCATCAGCAGCAACCTTGTCTTTAGCATAAGAGTCTTCGCGGCGGCGCTGTTGGAATCTACCTGCGGTTGGGCACTTGGGAAGGCTATCGGTGGGGAGACATAGGCATAGGTGCGCTTGTCACTTGGAACAGCCAAGACCACGGCTTCGTCCATGGTGCTAGGGGATTGGGAGGTTTGCCAGGATTACATGGGGTGCATCCAAGGGGTCATGGGGCATGGCAGGAAAGTCGCCCATAACATTCTCTCCCCACCTGAGTTGGTGACGTCGTCGATACCTTACTTGCAAGATAATCGTCAATCAAGATCTTGTAGGTTGTCAGGTTTGTTCCCCTCTCCCAAGTATTCTCCTCTATATCACAGCCCTTCCATTTCACCAGGAACTCTTGGTGATCTTTTCTTGAAGCATGAATCACTTGATCATCGAGAATAGCTTCTGCAAACCTTTTCCCTGTTAAATTATGACCTCGAATATTAGGTATTGTGAATTGGCTCCACAAAGGGTCCTCCATATCTTCCCAAAAAGGTTTCAGAAGGCTAACGTGGAAGACTAGATGAATCTTCCACCATGCTGGGGTATCCTCCCGGTATGCAACTTTCCCAATGTGTTTCTCAATCGACAAATGTCCAATGTACTTTTGCAATAGGCGAGGGTCATAGACCCCTGCAAACAAGTATCGCTTGGGGATTTTTACCATCACTTTGTCTCCTACTTGGTATTCAAAAGCGATGATTTTGATCATCATACTTTTTCATCCGCTTTGGGCTTTGACAGATAGCTCCGCACTATCTCCAAATTTCGCTTCCATTCCTTCGAGAAACTAGCAGCTCGGGGAGATTTCAACATGTTTGGGCATTCATAATGTGTGGGAGTTGCGGTTGTTATTCGATAACAATTTCAAAAGTATTTCTATTTGTACTAGAGCTCTTTTGTGAATTGAAACAGAGCTGAGCAGTATCCAGAAGCTTCACCCAATTCTTCTACGATCTGGTAACAAAATGGCGGGGGTATTCCTCGAGCATGCCATTGACCCGCTCTACCTAGCTATCGGATTGCGGATGGAAACTTGAACTGTGGCTCAACTTGGACCCGAGGCACTTAAAGGGTTTGAGTCCAAAAGTTGCTAGTGAAGCGAGAGTCGCATTCACTAACGATATTTTTAGACAGACCCCAATATTGGACAACATGAGAGAAGAATAGTTGAGCAGCATCTTCTCCTCATATACATTTTGGGGCTGCTACAAACATAGCATACTTGGAAAAATGATCTACCACAACCAAGATAGTTGTAAGATCTCCGACATTGGGCAATTCGGTGATGAAATCCAGTGACACGCTTCCCAAGGTCTCTTTGGAATAGGAAATGGCTCCAAAAGTCCCACTTGTGTTAAGCGGTCAGACTTATCTTTCTGGCATACTAGGCAACTCTTCATATATTGCACAACATCATCAGCCATTTGAGGCCAAAAATAAGCACGACGCAACAACGCCATGGTGCGTTCATCACTTGGGTGACCGGACCACAAAGTATCATGGCATTCATTAGAAGAGTCCTTTGCATATCGCCTCATTTAGGAATATAAAGTCGATTCTCTTTCACCTTCAGGAACTTATCTTCCACGTAGAATTGGCCTACCAAATTGACCAAATACTGTGCATCAGGATCCTTGGTGAGTAGATCATGTGTCTAGTCTTTTATAGTGGTGGCGACTTTGCTCCCCGTTAGGATAACGAAGCATAAAGAAGCAGAAATAGGAAAAACGAAGCGGTAACTCATGAGATGACTAACCGGGTCGACACAAAAAGATAGTTATAGAATCACTTTTTTTGGTAATAATGTAATTATTACCATTAACAACAAACAAAATCAATACACTTACAGAGCACCTAAAATTCCATATCCACCTTCCTCGAAGGGTACTATGAAATATAGGCCTCCATCGGAGCTAAGCTATACAAGAATTTTCTAAAGTCGTCCATGACAGCAACATGATTTCTTTGCCATCCTAACAGGTTCTATTATATCTATAAATTCCTTCTTTATCTGTACTACTGCCATGTCTATATTTACATTGAATTTTCCAAACAATTTATTTGTTCATGATTCTACTAAGTGTCTGCTACACATCACCTTCCGGAATCTGAATTCCTACCCATTGTGGTATTTCTGCTCTAAGTTTCCTTGCCCAACTGCAATCAGCAAATAGGTGTCGAGATGATTTCTCAGTCAGTTGATCACACAAACCGCAGTACTCATTAGCAATATGAATCTACAGTTTCCTCAGCCTTTCCTTTGTGAGTAACCTATCATGTACAACCAACCATGTTATAAACCAATGCTTTGGTTGTGAGATGGAGTTCCAGATCAGTTCAACACATCTCATTCTTCCTCGTGGCCTTATCATATTGTTATAGTTACTTGAAATAGGGTATTCCCCCTAGGGCCCTAAGATATAATTTCCTCGTTGATACCAGTGTTACATTACCTCTTTTCATGAGTTAATCTTCTTCCAATACCAACTGCAGTTAGTGGAAATTTTGAGAAGTGCTTTTCTCAGAAGTACTTTTCAAAAAAGTAATTTTGATGAGAAGCAGTTTGTGTTCGGCTAATTAATTTTAAAAATACTTTTGTGCATTGTTTGGCCAATTTTTTTAAAACTGCTTCTAAGTGCATTTTTCTCAAAAGTGCTTCTTAGAAAAGTGATTTTGGAGAGAAGCTACTTTTTTCTGCTTCTCAAATGCAGCTTCTGCTTCTCCTCAAAAGCACCTTTTTTCCTTCAAAAAGCTTGGTCAAACACCTCAATTTTTTGCCAAAAGAATTATTGGCCCAAAAAAATACTTTTAGCCCAAAAAAGCTTGCCAAACTACTATTATATCTATGTTGGCAACCAGCCCCGTTACTTTGTTGAAATGTAATAATGCCTCCATTACTCTTGCTATTGGTTTGGGTGTTCGATCATCGAGAATCACTTTCTTGATAAGTTTATTTTATCATCTAGGAAATACAAAAGGCTATTCTTGATTTTCTCCTAGATTTATCGTAAAAATTGCACGGGGCGCCTTATTTGGTCCTCCTCCCTCCCTCCCCCCAATTTAATCTATACCCATATTTTTAAAATTATTTAACCTATACTCTAATTTTTACAACTTCAGACGTCTCCTTCTTCCTGCTACTTGTGCGCTCCTTTCTTCGTCCTTTCTTTTCCTCTTCTTCTCGTGATCACCAAGTAAGGACTTTAAAGATATCCTTTTTGGGTATACTAAATCCAGCGAACCATTTTGGTACTGCTTTAAAATGTACTAACAAGTTTTGTCTTTGTTTGAAGACTTGCATCATTTTCATGGATGAGATTGATGCAATTGGTGGACGTCGATTTAGTGAGGGAACAAGTGCGGACCATGAAATTCAGAGAACGTTTATGGAGTTGCTTAATCAGTTGGATGGATTTGATCTGCTTGGAAAGGTTGTTGATCTTAGTTCAGCAAATATAAACAAAAACTTCAACTCCTAGAATACTGAAGTTCAGCAAATACAAACAAAAACTTCAGCTAACACTAAGTTTATGCCAAAAACTTCAGCTAAAACATGCTGAAGTTCCGCAAATAGAGAACAAAACTTCAGCTAGTAGAATGCTTAAGTTCAGCAATTACAAATAACTTCAGGCCCATCTACTAGAATGCTGAAGTTTGCGTGATTGTCTTTGCTAATTCAGGCCCGTATGCCTGAAGTTTACGCAAAAAGTGGATACGTTTGCAATTTTTTTCGCAAAACGGGTATAAGTTAAAACGTGACCCAAAAAGCGAATATAGATGCAAGTCCCCCAAATTTATCCACCTAAAGAATACAAAAGGTATTTTTAGAAGATTATTCACACTACCCAATAAGGCTCCTTGAAAATTCAACATCATATTTTTGATAGCGAGAACTGTACTTTTCTTTTTGTTCGTGGTGATTAATAATATTTTTTTTCTTTCATAAAAAAAAAAAAAAACGTACTTTTCTTCGGTTTCTATATTTTTACTTTCACATGTAACTCTTAGTCGATTGCAGAGATCAAATAAGGAAATGTTCTCCTTCATCAAGGATATAGTTCGTGCAAATATAAGAGGATGGAAGGGTCATTTCTTGCGTCTAAAATCTAACAGGGAAATTTTTTTGCTAAAAAAATAAATAAATAAAATCAATACATTCAAAAGATTGGATCAATTTGGACTAGATTATTAGCTAAAATGAAAATAGAAATTTAAAAAGATAAACAGTTAGTTTAAACTATAGGATACAATTTTACTTGTTGAAAATGAATCATGTCTAAGCAAATTGTAGAGAAATTTCCATAAAGCACTATCTTTTAGTGGTAATTAGCTATCTATAGATATTATTTGTTATATTACGGATTGTAGATACGTTTTATGTTGTTATAAGATGTATTAGATGCATTTAAGTCAATGTATTCATGAATACAGTAGCAAAAATAGGCGTGAATAAGGGAAATTCAGCTAATCAGTTGTTATATTCGAATGTATTCAACTGTATTCATGGCGTGAAACATGTGATTAGAACTGGACAGATTATTGTATTCGACTGTATTCACGGCGTGAAACAGAGGATTACACTATTTTTAAATGGAAAGTGAATCAATTAACATAATAGACTCCTAATATAACTCAACAAACTCAATTATAACACACAATTTTTGTATTGCCAGTTATAAAAAAGATTCTCAACCGAAAAATACCTCAAAAATATAGCAATCTTCAGAAAAATTATATAATACATCTGAATACATAAATTATATTAATTTAAAAAAAACATATGAATACACTCATGGCATATAACGAGACAGTGAATACAATGAAATACATAGAATACATGGGGATACATTGAAATACAATGAAAAAAAGATAGTGACTACAAAGAAATACAACGAGATACATTGAATTACAATGAAAAAAAAGACAATGAATACATGAAAATACAGTGTGATACGTTGAAAATACATTAAAATATATTAACAGAAACTCAAGTTGCTCAGCCCCAAACTCCGTCGTCTTTGTTCAAGAACAAACCCTAATTTCCGGCGAATCCGCCGTCGAGCAAAAACCCTCAACTCTTTCAAATTGCCCAGCGCCAAACTTCGTCGTCTTTGTTCAAGAACAATCCTAATGTCGTCTCATCAAGAGGGCCGCGATTCTGACTCAAAACTCTCAAAATTTAGAGCACACTTGGTCTTGAAGATCTTTGCCCATGCTGCTTCGTTCCCGGTGGTGCCTCTGCGAAAGGTGCCATTTTTTGAATTTGGGGCTTTTTCTGATTTTCTGATAGTAGAAAGCAAGAAGAAGGAGAAAGCTTATAGGTTTTTGGTGGCGTACAAGGAAGAAAAAGAGGAGAAGAAAGCGGCAAAAATCTGAAAGAATAAGAAAGAAAAATAATATAAAGAGTATTTTATGGCTTAAGGGTAGGAGATAATCATAAATAGATATTTGACTATTAAAATTAAAAGGTAGCTGTGGAATATAACTTTTCAAAAGGGTATTTATTTAAAATAAATAAGGTATTAACCTTTGCTATATGAGGTAAAAATTCCCAAATAAATTGTATAGCTACAAATTACAACCCAAAAAGAAAAGATTGAGAAGTTAAGTGATTCTGCGTTAAGCAAATTGGGATATAACACGTTGCTCAACTAATCTTAGTCCAACTTGTAATGACCCAAACAAATTTTAGGCAGGTCGACGCATGACTGTTCAGTTTTAAAAAGCCCTGTTTACACTTCACATAGACCCAATTAAATTTGGGGATTTTGTATCTATACTCAATTTTTGGGTCATAATTAAATTCATATCCACTTTATAAAAAAAATTGCAAGTCTACCCACTTTACGATCAACTTCAGACTTATTTGCCGGTGTTCTATTGAGTAATCTGTGGGGTTTGACTAAGTACTAGTTTATCAAAATTTGAAAAGTAATTTATTGCAAACCGGAAGCTTCATACACTTATTTTCCAAGCACCTATATGTTCACGTTGACTTTGAGTTTTTCCTATATTATCTTTATGAAATGGCAAATAGAAACATGTCGGACAATAGTAGCAAAAGCCACAAATTTTACTAGTAATATTTAAAATTTAATATATATGCACAAAAATTAATATCTGACCAATATACTCAGTAAAAAATTTTCCTTAATCGACATTAGCTCCGTTCCTAGCAAATTTATCCCGATAAACAAGGTATCTTGCATTCACATAGGATTCGAAAAAAGATCGCACCCAAAATATAAATCGCCTACTCTAATGCATTGACATCTATACTGTTGTTCCCGGGCACCTATACGTCCTTGGAAGATATTGTAGTTAAAGTATTAAGAAGATATATAACTGTAAGCAGTAACCACTGACATCTTTAATTGTAAAGGAAATTCTTGTGGGAACATGGAAAGTTTCAAAGATGTTTTCAAAGTCTACATAGTCAATTCCAACTTTTTTTTGTTTCCCATCCAGTATCCTGTACTCGTATTGGAGCCCGACTATATTCGGATCCGCGCCGCGTAGGGCCCCATTCGGGGGAAGCGCTCCCTACCAAGGATTTTTCAATACCCATGGCTCGAATCCGAAATCTCTAGTTAAGGGAGGACCAATCTCATTCACTGGACCACATCCTTTGGTGGTTGGTCAATTCCAACTACTACAATAGTAAGTCTTGCTCCAATTTTCCTGCTTCTTCTTCCAATCTTTTCTTCACATACTTTTCCTATAAATTTATCTTGTTCCTCATTTAGTCATTTGCAATACCAAAATCTTGAATACCAACTAGCAAAAAATCCCTCTTTATAATTTAAAAAAAATGTCGTCTTCAGCAGAATCAAAAATTGCTTTGGCCAAGACTGTTTTATCAACAGTAGGCTCTGTTGCTGCAACAGCCATGTTGGTACGTACAATAGTCCATGATTATATCCCACCAGAATTCCATGAATATATATTTTTTGGACTTAAAAATATATTCACCAAATTCTCAAATGAGCTCACAATGGTAATTGACGAATTTGATGGCTTGGTCAACAATGAAATTTATGAAGCTGCTGAAATCTATTTGGGTAACAAGTTATCCCCTAACACTCATCGACTCAAAATCAGTAAGCCTGAGAAGGAGAAGAATTTCAACATTGCGATGGAACATAATGAGGAGGTGATGTCTTACACATATATATAATGATAATTGCATTTAGTATCTATAATAAAGTGTGTATTTTAATGTGTAAATATGTTATATAATTTCTAATTTAATGATAGGCTAGAAATAAAGAAACTACGTGCAATTATAAATAGGGTGACAGTCTCCAAATCAGACATATGATTTTTTTCTTAATATACCATTGTTGGAAAGAGAGAGTCACCTTCTCTAAAATATTATACTATCTTCGTTTGGAAGATCATTTGTTTTCATGAATTCAGGTAAGCTTCCAGGTCGGTCGTGGCATGCCACTATGGCACGAGGTAAGCCATGGCATGCCACTATGGCACGAGGTCGGCCACAACATGCCTATGTCTATGAGACGACGTTGGCCATGGCAGGCCACTATGGCATGACATCGGGCGTAGTAGCCCACTATGGCACGACGTCAGGCATGGCATTTAATTTGTCTTTTTGATAATTTGACATAATAGATCTTGTGAAAATGATGATTTTTACCTTAAAGTTTTATTGTAACAGGTGACAGATATTTATAATGGACAGAAATTCAAGTGGATTTGGCTCTGCATACAAACAGAGGCTAAACACTTCCATAATCCAAGAGACATGAATTCCACTCTAAAATCAGAAGTAAGGTCCTTTGAGCTAACATTTCACAACAAAAACAAAGACCTTGCCCTTAATTCTTACTTGCCTTACATAATAAAAGAAGCAAAATTACAAAAACATGAAAACAAGACTATCAAGATTCACACTGTAGATTATGAGAACATATACAATTTACATAACATGTGGAAGCCAGTAAATCTTGATCATCCAGCAATTTTTGAGACAATTGCAATGGAATTAGACCAAAAAGACATGATTTTGAAAGATTTGGAGAGATTTGTGAAGAGGAAAGAGTATTATAGGAAAGTAGGGAAAGCATGGAAAAGAGGGTATTTATTGTTTGGTCCTCCAGGGACTGGGAAATCAAGTTTGATTGCTGCAATGGCTAATTATTTGAACTTTGATATATATGATTTGGAGTTGACTGAGCTGAGGAGGAACTCAGACTTAAGGAAGTTGTTGGTTGCCACAGCTAATAAGTCTATTTTGGTGGTAGAGGACATTGACTGTACCATTGACTTGCAAGATAATTTGGCTAATCGAGCTGTTGCTGCTACTTCACATGGTTTTCATCAGCAAGAAAGCAAGGTTAATGTTTATTTTCTATCTCCTATCCTACTGTTTTTTAAATAAAAAAATTATTTAACCATGTTGATATCCGAAATCTACAATTGGCATCGCAAATATCTCCTTTCAAAGGCGGATCTAGAATTTTAGTTCTATGGGTTCAACATTTAAAGTTATGGGTTCATATCTACTATTTATTGTAATTTTAGTATTTTTTTATACATAAATTTATGTTCCGCGTTGAAAGTACTCGAAATCTACTAATCCGACTAATTCAAATTGACGTCGTAAATACCTCCTTTTAAATCAAAACACTCTCCAATTTGCACCCCCGGGAACAGATCCAGTGAAGAAGGGGTAGGACCTGTAGCTCAGAGGATTAGAAAATGTGGCTATGAACTATGGTGCCAGGGGGTTCAAATCCCTCACCCACAACCGGCCCAAAAGGGAAGTACTTTTCCCTTTGGGAGTAGGAAAATCATGATCATAATTAATAGTGAACTATATGTGATCCGAAATCTACTAATCCGACTAATTCAAATTGACGTCGTAAATACCTCCTTTTAAATCAAAACACTCTCCAATTTGCACCCCCGGGAACAGATCCAGTGAAGAAGGGGTAGGACCTGTAGCTCAGAGGATTAGAAAATGTGGCTATGAACTATGGTGCCAGGGGTTCGAGTCCCTTATCGCGCACAGCCAGCCCAAAAGGAAAATACCTTTCCCTCTAGGGTAGAAAAATCATAATCCGGATAGTGAACCACAAGCTGTGGAACTTGGGTGTGGTTCTTTTGTCGAAATGGAATTAATTTTCTTTTTTCTCTTTTTATTTATTATTTATCGCAAACCAAACACCTTATATATTAGGGGAAAGTAATATATGTATTAGCTTTAGTATTATTAATCCCTTGTTTGGTAGTATTTTCAACCTATGTATTGGTTATACACCCTATTTGGTATTATCATATGTATAACCAATACATAACAAACCATGACATTAGTAATACGATATTTTTTAGTAAATAGATAAGCATATATACAGCCCTATGCAATGCATATTACTTTTAATACACTAAATTAAACAGTGGATAAGAAATAATCTAGCATAACTAATCCTAACATACGTTACTAATACACCATATTCATTACTATTCTTATACACCCTACCAAACGACCCCGAACAGTCTTATGAGTAAAATATTGGGAAAATTTGGATTTGGTATTAGTGTAATGTAATACTTTCCCTTACTAATAATATTTTTTGTATTGCAGGTGACATTATCTGGTTTACTGAATTTTATTGATGGATTATGGTCAAGTTGTGGTGATGAAAGAATCATAATTTTCACAACAAATCACATAGAAAAACTCGACCCTGCACTGTTACGGCCTGGTAGAATGGACGTACACATTCATATGGCATATTGCACACCTTGTGGTTTTAAGCTTCTTGCTTCCAATTACCTTGGGATTAAAGAGCACAAACTTTTCAAAGAAATTGAGGAAATAATTGACATAGCAATGGTGACGCCTGCAGAAGTGGCAGAGCAGCTGTTGAAGGAAGATGAGATTGAGCATTCCCTTAAAGGGTTAATTAATTTTCTAAATGTAAAAAGAAAAGAGAAGGAAGAGGCTAAGGCTAAGAAAGTGGAAATAACTCAAGTAGAGTCTGTTAATGAGAAGAAGGAAAGTGTTGAAAATGGGATTAAAGAAAGGGAGGAAGAAAATTGATTACCAAATGGGGAAAGTTAGAAACACATAGAAATGAATTGTTGTGTTATTATATGTTAAATGCATATTATGAAATATGATGATTAGGGGTACATGGACCAGGTTGATTGATTTTTATCAAAACCAAACCAAACCAAACCAATTATATCGATTTGGATTGGTTCGGTACTATCGTGTTTTTTGTTACATGAATATTATTTCAATCTTACTTTGTTAAAATTTTTGTAAGTAAATACATTATATGTTTAGTAAAAATAAAAAGACGAAATACATAAAGGACCCCTTTAAGTTGTCACTAACGATCAGCTGAACACCTCCATTTTCCAAATGTCCAACTAGACACTTCTACCGAATATATATGTGTGTCATTTGGACACCTTCGTTCAACGGATCACATGATTGAAATGAAATCGCTAACCGTAAATAAAGAAGACCGAGTGGGAGCAAAGAAACTAGCGGACTGATCACTAAATATATACAAATAGGTGCAAGTTCTGATATCACCACAGAAACTTGGTTCTTTCGCTCCTTGTTGCGAATCGGCATACCGAAAGAAATTGAAGTTGAATTAAAATGGTAAACAATAATTTAAAAAGAAATTCAATAAACTAAAAAATAAAAACAAAAGAAAAACCCAAACAAACCCATTTGCAATTCCCGATCCCCCATTTCCCTTTTTCCAAAACCATCCTCCCTCCAAACAAACCTAAGTCTTTTCCGCCAAACCCCTTTCACTTCCCCTTCCCAGTTCCCACCTTCTTCTCCGACACACCTTCTACCCAAAACCTATCCTATCCATATTCAGAAATTAAATCGAAAACCTTTTCTTAAAACTAATACAAATATGAAAAAACATAATATAGCCAAGCGAATAACCCAGTCAACCTCGGACCTCGCCGAAAATTCTCATCCTGTGGCCTCTCTCGCCGGAAAAGCTTATCGCTGGAAAAATTTGAAAGATTCAATTGTATTGGAATCTTCCATCCTCTCTCTCTGTCATTTTTTTATTATGAATTTGGACTTGTATCACTTTTCTTTCTCTAATTTATTCTTTTCTTTTTGTGTGTAATTTTTTTCCTTAAAATTATTGTTTGGCCGATTCAAGTAATTGGTTGTTGTTTATGTGTTTCAATTGGAAGGAAGGTATTGTTGTCAGTAGTGGTTGAAGGGGCTGCAGGTTGAAGGGGCGTAGATGAAGCTGCCGTGAATGGTGGTCGGTAATGGAGGTGACTGTAAAGTGAAAAAGAGACTAATAGAAAAAATATTTCTTTTTTTTAAAAAAAATAGTCTGAAAAAATGAGTTCACGCTCTCACAATTTTGCTAGCTATCACGCATATGCCACATCAGCTAAATGTGTTTAAATGGCACACATATATATCAAGTGGAAGTGTCTAGTTGGACATTTGGGAAGCTAGAGGTATTTCGTTTGTGAAAGGGGCCTTTATTTATTTCGTCAAATAAAAAAGTAAAAGTGATAAGCATATGATCTATAAAAATACTCTTTTGGGAGAATTTTCTTAGTAACACATGATGGTTATTTTCTTAGTCATCTAACAATAATTTTTCATTAATGTACACTTTTAAAATTTATTGAATTTAATAAGTAAACATAATAATTAATATGATACCTAAATAATAATATATTCTAATTAACTTTAAATTATTGAAATACCAATTAGAAAAATATATAAGAATTTAATAGAGCTTGACATATGAATATGGAAGAACAAAAAGATTGACACATTTCAATAACACTTGATAAGAAATTGATGACACAACCCATTATTTAAAGTAAAAATAAATGGAGCACTTCATATTTCTGTTAAATATTACATCACATATGAGATCCCAAATATTTTTAGATATTTTTAAAAGAAAATTCTATATAAGGTCTTAAAAGTATATATAAAAAAATTATATATTTATATGTCGGTTTGGTTCGAGTTTTTTTACTCAATACTAAACCAAATCAAATTAAACCTAGTCAGGTTTTTTAATCGGTTTGCTTTGACTTCTCAATTTGGTATGATTTTCCGGTTCGATTTGAATACTCCAAAATATGACACCCTTTTCCCTTTTAATTTTGTCTATACAAAGGAACCTATCTAATAAATTATAGTAGTATATTATTATATACAAATTATGGTCTATTTATCATTTAATCATGATTAAAAGATAGTTTTATAATAAATAGATGAAAAAGGTGTGTCCATTCAAGAATACTATTGATTAGTGAACGATTATAATTAACTGAAAAGAAAATGATTATACAAAGATTTTATATATTTTATTTTTAGATTTCCAAGTTATTTTTTACTGATCACTGATAAAATTTATATAACCAAAATAACATTTCTATGGACTATAAAACTAAATTTCCAATAAAATAGTGATGATAGATTATAATTACGTATTTTAGTTGCTTATCGCACTCTAATTTACTGTATTTTAATTGAGTTTAAGCTTTAATTGCTAGTGTTTTACACTAATTATGTATTTTATGCTGTGTAAAAGTGATTCCGAGCTATGTAGATATTACGGAATGAAATTGTGCTATTTGGAGCTTTGAATTCTGGGTAAAAGTCAAAGGGATTAAGTCGGGATCGCGTTCGGGGGTCGAGAACCACATCCGGATGTCAAAAACCAAGAAAAAAGCCTAGTTCTGAGAATCCACCACACGTGGCGGCTACTCATTTTCTGCTGCTGTTAATTTTGCACGCTCTCTCATAAAGCCCACTACCACCCCACGTGGCGTGTCGCCCCAGGCGGTGCACTTGTGTAATTTTTACAGAGTAACAATCCTATTTCGCGTAGGAGAAGGTGGTTTCGTTTGGGTCCGACCCTACTTGGTATAAATACATGTAAAATATTATTTTGGGGGACTTTTGACATACTTTACACCTAGGGATCTAACATATTTTGAAGGAGAATTCACGCGGAGGAATACACACCACACTTGGAGGAGGCTTCTAACTAGTTTTTCTTCTCTTCTTTTCCTTTAATCTCATAGTTTATTTTCTAGAGTTTTTGGTGCCACATGAATGTCGTGGTTTGAAGCTTGAATTATTCTTATTATTTTATCACATTGGTTTATTTATTCAATCTTGCGCTTAATTATTTGATTGCTTGATCACCAATTGAATACTATCTACGAATCTAGGATTGAACTCAAGAGAGGGAATTCTAGATTGCAAATAAGATTGAGTAAAGCGAGATCTTGAACTCGAGCATCGGGAACGGATTTGCGGTTAGGATAGGAATATACCTAATTGCCTTGCTTGGTTATTATACGAAAATTATTAATGCGTTCTTGTTAATCCTAATTCCATGGTAATATAGGCGTTAGGTTAGCTTGAGTAGGCGAGTAGTACTTTGGGAGAAGACTACGAGTAATATTGACCATGTCAACCAATAAACCAGATAAATTAATTAGACGATTTAAGTAGAAAACTCAACGGAATTGTTAGCTAACCCGTAGCTCTGGAATATTTTCTCCCATTGAATTCGTCTCTAAAATTTCGCCACCTTGTTTCTTTAATTTCTTAGTTTGCTACTCTAGATTAGTTGTAGTCAATTATTCATACTTTAGGAGTCACTTGAATAGATTAATTATTTGAGTCTAATTTAATTAATAGTTATTTACAAGTTCCTGTAGGTACTATAGCTGGACTTACAACCCTATATTACTTGTCGATCACATATACTTGCTTGTGCACTGAGAGTAACAAATTTTTGGCGTCGGTGCCGGGGACTTAGAAATCAACTGTTTTTCTATATTAGACTTTTCATTTTTATCTATTCGAGTTTTAAAATTTTAGTTTAGTTTAATATTTAATTATCTTTGTTGACGTAGCATCTTGGCATGAGAATTGGTCAAATATTGGTTATTCTTATTTTTGTGATCCCTGTCCATATTGTGGAGGACCACACTTGTGACAAAATTGTGAATCTCAATCTTATGAGTGGAATTTTTGTAAGGTGTGTGGTTCTCAAGGTGGTCATTGAGATGGTTGTCCTAATTCTTTTTACCCTTCTCTGATCCCTTATTATGATATTTCTAATAATGTTTATGAGTTTGATAGGGGCAATGAAGTGGAGGATGTAGAGCATGTTGCCCGTATTATGGACATGATAAGGCAAGTAGCCGAGCAATGAGATGAAAACCAAAGGCTATACAAGGAATTAGTGCAGCAATCATGAGAATGAAGGCCGAGGCGGACGAAGTGGCTAAAGAGAGTGAGTTCCCACCAAAAGATAATTTTGAAGCAGCAGATATAGTGACAATCTTGGCTAGAGGAACAAGCTCAACTGATAAAATCTCATGAGTTTCTTCGTGATGGTCTTTCAAATATGACAGTAACAACTGATAGAAGGAAGAACTGAGCTTAGGGAAGAGATAGACCAATTTGGTTCAGATATCCATGACTTGCAGGCTAAATTGAATAAAAATGTTGAGGCGTCTGATGCCTTACAACCAATTGTTGTGGATACTGGTCAGCTTATGGAGCAAAAATTGGAGTTCCAATCATTCAACTAAAATATTATTAATGATGTCAAGGTTGACGAAGTGTGCAAAAGTGAGGATGTCAAAAATGAAGCGACTCTAGAGTTGGAGCGCATTGGACCTCATTCTAACCATTTTTAAACATTGTGCTTGGTTGGTGACACAAGAATTGATCTACTCGAGCCTATGGAGGAGTCAATGAATGGGGAACAAAGTGCATACATTATGAAATTTGTGATGTCAAGGAGACAAAATGACATCCCCCACTTAAGAGCCAAGAATTGCAAGATGCGATATTTAGTGCTTGATTCCTATATTTTCACACCACCGCCCCATGAACGTCACAGAAAAATTGATGCAAAATTGAGGGCGTAATTCCTATCCATAAAATGGAAGGAAAAGTGGTAAAAGTGATGGTGCCATATTGCGACGTTAAATTAAGTACTTGTTGGGAGGCAACCCAGCTTTACTGCTTTCTGTTATTTTTATTTGTATTATAGTATTTGTGTAATGTCTATTTTTCTTTTGTAGGATTATAATCATAGGAAGAAAAGCCATTGGAAGAGTGAAAAAGTGAGCTAAATGGTGAGAACTAAGTGTGGGGTGCCCACACAAAGGATAACAATCAGGAGAATTTTGAGTATCCTGTGAGCTACTAATTCTTCGGCCTTTGGCTTACCAGGGAGTCTCCTTTATCCTCTTGTTATTTATAGTGTGCATTGAGGACATTGCAAAAATTTGAAGTGTGGGGTGAAGAGATTGTCTGAGTGATTTTCTATGCTATCTTAGCTTAGTTATAGTACCCATTTTAGTGTAGCAGTTTTTGTTTAAAAACACAATCAGAAAATTGAGACTTTTCCCGATGATGGATCTCTTAGACAATTTTCTTGAGGGATTTAAGTTGAAAGAAAAAGGACAAAAAGATTTTCTTTGTAGGCAGTGTAGCAATTACCCTTCGATTTTTCTTTGTGTCGCCGTCTTTTTCAAGGGTTTATTTGAACCGGGTGTAGTTAGTTTTATTTTTTAGAAGTAGGAGCCATTGTGTTGTGATTGGAATTAAATCAATATCTCTTGACTTTGTTATGCCTTGAGAGTGAGTACTTTGGTGGTAACGCTTAGGCTCAGTTTTTTACTCTTGTATAAGTACCTTAAATTGTATGATCTTAACTTTGCTCAACTGCTTTGACTAGAGTGTCTTGATATCCTGAATGAGTTATGTGCCATGTGTATGTAAGGTTTGTGTGTTATTCTATACATTCTAATTGATGTCTAGAACTTGGCCCATGTATTTGCAAAGCAAAATAGTAGTTTTGTTCAGTCTTGAAAATGATATAGGCATTTCTTTGTTGATTCATACATATATAACTTACCCGCCTAATTGTTATGTATCGTAGTTAACCCTTTGAGCCTGTAATCCTGTTTCTTTGCCAATCACATTACAAGCCTTATCCATTAATTTGAATTAACTATCTGTTTGAACCTTTTCATCTCTCATGAGCACTTGAATTGTTATGAACTTTGTAAAAGTAAAAGTGTGGGTTGATTGGTTTGGCTTTTGAGTGGAACTAATGAAATAAGGAGAAAGGTGCACTGTTTTGAAAAAGTAAGATCCACTTGAATTGAAAAAGAAAGAAAAATAGTTGTACTGTTGTGAAAATATTCCTTGATAATGGTAACTCTTGATGTAATTGTGCTTAAAGAAGTAGAGAGTTAATATACATTGATGTGAAGGTAGAGTTATAGTTTGACATAAGTGTGGGGTTTTAAATATTAAAGTGTATGTATTAAAGTGCTTAGGGAAGTGTAGTCACTCTTATATCTAAAAGTATCTTACCCGTCCCGCAGCCTACATTACAACCAATTAAAGTTCTACTTGATTGTACACTTAATGAACTCGATTAGTATAGTAGTAAACTACGAGCAAGCCTATGGTGCACCTTGTGCATCATATGAATGTTATTTCTAAGAGTGAGTGAATTCTTTCTATCTTGAGTTCCTAATTGTTCTTAAATTTTATTGTGTGTGGAACTACTCTCTTTTATCGTGACAAGGCACTTGATTCATGAAGGAGAGGTAATGTCATTGACCTTTATGTTAGAGTAAGTGAGTGAGTGTGAACAATGTGTGGTACTTGTGAGTCAAATCTTGAGGTAAAGATGTTGCACTCTTGTGCTTAGTCTATTTTAAATATTCTTGGTGTGACGAGTTAGGAGAATTGTTTAAAAATATCGTGTCTATATAAAGTGTAGTTGATTGTTCGAGTATGAGCTATGGTTTAAGTGTGGGGTATTGATGGTAGGCTATAATTATGTATTTTAGTCGCTTATCGCATTGAGATTTAATCGCTAGCGTTTTGCACTAATTATGTATTTTATACCTTGTAGGAGTGATTCCGAGTTATGTAGATGTTACGGAATGAAATTGAGCTATTTGGAACTTTGAAGTCTGAGTAAAAGCCCAAGGTATTAATCCGGATAGCGTTCAGGGGTCGAGAACCACATCCGGATGTCAAAAACCAAGGAAAAATCCTAGCTCTGAGAATCCACCACAGAGGCAGCGCGTGGGGAGGTGCATGGCGTGCCGCGGCTGCCCATTTTCTGTTGCTATCAATTTTGCACACTCTCTAATAAAGCCCACTACCACCCCGCATGGCGCTACACCCCATGCGGTGTGCCTGTGCAATGTTTACAGAGTAACAATTCTATTTCGCGTAGGAGAAGGTGGTTTCGTTTGGGTCCCACCCTACTTGGTATAAATACATGTAAAACATTATTTTGGGGGACTTTTGACATACCTTAGACCCTGGGATCTAACATACTTTGAAGGAGAATTCAAGTGGAGGAACACACACCACGCTTGGAGGAGGCTTCTAACTAGTTTTTCTTCTCTTCTCTTCCTTTAATCTCATAGTTTATTTGTTCTAAAGTTTTGGGTGCCACATAAACATTGTGGTTTGAAGCTTGAATTGTTCTTATTATTTTATCACATTGGTTTATTTATTCAATCTTGCGCATAATTATTTGATTGCTTGATCACCAATTGAATACTATCTACGAATCTAGGATTGAACTCAGGAGAGGGAATTCTAGATTGCATATAAGATTGAGTAGAGCGAGATCTTGAACTCGAGCATCAAGAACAGAATTGCGATTAGGATAAGATATACCTAATCGCCTTGCTTGGTTATTATACAAGAATTATTAATGTATTCTTGTTACTCCTAATTCCATATGAATATAGGTATTAGGCTAGTTTGAATAGGTGAGTAGTACTTCGGGAGAAGGCTACGAGTAATATTAACCCTGTCAACCAATAAATCAGATAAATTAATTAAACGATTTAAGTGGAAAACTCAATGGGATTGTTAGCTAACCCATAGCTCTGGAATATTTTCTCCCATTGAATTCGTATCTAAAATTTCACAAACTTGTTTCTTTAATTTCTTAGTTTGCTACTCTAGATTAGTTGTAGTTAATTATTCATACTTTAGGAGTCACTTGATGTAACGACCCGACTAGTCGTTTTGAGAAATCGCATCCGGTTTGGCAGTTTGAGGTCATGAGTAGCTTCATATTATGTGTATTGACTTGTGTGCATGGCTGGATTCTGTTTTCGGATGAATCGGAGTCGAATTGAAAGAAGTAATCTAGTTTTAGAAGCTTAAGCGGTGAGAATTTGACCGAAACTTGACTTTTGAGTAAACGGCTCCGGAATGAGTTTTGGATGATCTAAGTAGCTTCGTATGGTATTTTGGACTTAGGAGTGCGTTCGAATTTGGTTTTGGAGACCCGTAGTGTAATTTGAGGCATTTCAGCGAAAGTTGGAAAAGTTGATGTTTGGAAAATGAAGAAGCTTGACCCATAGTTGACTATTATGTTATAGAGGTTGGAATGCGATTTTGAAAGTTGGAACAATTCTGTTATGTAATTTGGGACTTGCCTGCAAAATTTGGTGTCGTTTGATGTTGATTTGATATGGTTCGGATGCTTAGTTGCAACTCTAGAAGTTCTTGAAGTTCATAGTGATTTTCATGCGTTTTGGCATCCGATTCGTATTTCTAGAGGTTATTTTGATGTTCTGATCATGCGAGTGAGTTCGTGTTATGTGGTCAGACTTGTGTGGGTGTTTGGATTGGAGCCCCGAGGGCTCGGGTGAGTTCGAAAGCATTTCAGAGTGTTCGGAAGAAATTTATGATTTTCTGTTGTCTGATCTCGCATTTGCATGTAATGGGTCGCATTTGCGACCACCACTTTTGCGGGCATTGAATCGCATTTGCAAAAAAGGCTGGGGTTGGCAGGCTTCGCATTTGCGAAGCCAGTCTCGCAAATGCGAAAATTATCTGGGCAAGGGAAGTTTGCAATTGCGAACATTTGGGCCGCTTTTGCGAAGGCCCCTTCTTCGCATTTGCGATATAGACAGGGAAGCTCAAGCTTCGCATTTGTGAACCCAGTGTCGCAAATGCGACATCTGCAGCCTGCTAAAAGCTGGGTATTCCGAGCTTTTGCTTCATTTTTCATATTTTTGAACCCCAGAGTTGAGGTGAGGCAATTTCATGAAGAGATTTTCATACTAAATCATTGGGTAAGTATATTTAACCAATTTCCAACTATATTTTGTGATTATATCTTAGATTTAACATCAAATTCATGAGAATCCAAATGAAAATTTGGGGAAAATTGTGAAATCTTTCAAAAATGTAAAATGATGATTTGAGGGACCAAATGGTGTCAGAATCAGATAATTTTCATATGGGTGAACTCGTATTGTAATGGGTATTCAGTTTTGTAAATTTTGTCGAGTTCCGAGGTGCGGTCTCGGGGAGTTGACTTTTGTTGACTTTTTGCAAATTATGTAAGAATCATAGTTTTGTTAATTAAAATTGTTTTCTCCTGCATTGTTTGATGTAGTCAAGTCGTTTTGGCTAGATTGAGCTGAACGTTAATGAATTGGTAAAGAAAAAGCTAAATTGAGTATTGAATTGGCCGGATTGAGGTAAGTATCTTGTCTAACCTTGTGTGAGGGATTTCCCTTTAGGATTTGAGTCTTCTATGCTAATTATAGTCCGTGCACGCAAGGTGATGAGTGTGTTCTCGGACTTATTTGTAGAAAATTTGCCTTTAGGTTTTAGGTCCTTATGTTCATTAAGGGAGAAGCTTTCCGATATGATTGGGTTTCCTAATTGCTTGTTTTACCTCTATATGACCTAGACGATGTTGTTACCTTTCCTCTAACTCTTACTTGTTACTTGATTCTTATTTGCCTTAATTGAAGTGATTGTTCTCCTTATTGTTTTGTTATCTCTTAATTGTGAATCCTCTATGACCCCGTACATATAAGCTATGTGTCCAAATTGTTATGGTTGCTGGTGTAGTTATCACGTGCTTATATTGTCTTGTTATTTTGTTAAGGTTATTGTGTTTCTTGTTTTTTCCGTGATTCTCTCATTTCCGCGTACTCATACTTTTGGTGGTAGAAATCCTTGTGATTGGGTTGTTGTCACGACCCCGGTTCGCCCTCCATGAACCATCGTGATGACACCTAGTCTCTATGACTAGGTAAGCCTAATTTACGGAAGTAAACAATTTAAAACAGAAATAAAACAGTAAGAGTGTATAAATGTGCTGCTCGGCATACACCATATATAACTCTCAATACCAAACGTAAATACAAGACCCGGAAACTCATGAATCACAGGCCAAGAAAAGAAATACTACATAGCTCTAACTCCAGAATTTTTAATAAAGAACAGAAAAGTATAGAAGGGCTAAATACTAAAGGCAGGAATAGAAAAGCACTCCTTGGTCTGCAGACGCGGCAGATGTACCTCTGAGTCTCTAAGCAGTCGCCTCCCTCAACGATAGTAGGCCTGATCAGCGGTACCTGGATCTGCACATGAAAAACATACACAGAAGGGGTATGAGTACACCACAGCGATACTCAGTAAGTGCCAAGCCTAACCTCGGTTGGGTAGTGACGAGGAAGGTCAGGGCCCTACTGAGGTTAAATACAATATAAGGGTTAACAGTGTGGAATAAAACAGTATAAATAAGTGCAACAGTAAGAAATAACATAGAATTGACAGAACAACAACAACTAGATTAGAGACAAAACAAGCCACAGAAAGAAATACAGCTCAACACAGAGATAACAATCGGGACACCTTCTAGGATACCGTCTTGTAGTCCCAATTACAACTGTCCAGTGGATCTCCTGGGATACCTTCCCATAGTCCATCATATATATGTCTGAAGGATCTCCCGGGATCCCGTCCTGTAGTCCAACTATCAATGCGCGGGGATCTACCGGAATCCCGATCTGTAGTCCCAAATGTAAATACCCAATACTGGGGGAATCTACCGGGTGCATTCCCATAGTTCCATATAACTGTGCAGTGGGGATCTACCAGAATCCCACATCTGTAGTCCCAAATTAACAGACAAGGGGGAGCTATTGGAATCCCACATTCGTAGTCCCAAAATAAATACACATCAACAACATGAAGATATACAGAAATGACAAAAATTCATATTAAGGCAACAAGTGATTCTAGCCTAGCATGCTGCACAGAATCAAGTAAGGCAGGTTAAATCAAATAAAGCAACATAAGTCACTTAGACATGCATTCCTAAGCTAACAACAGATTTAATAGTGCAAGAAATCGAAACAGGAAAGGAAACATACTAGTAATTACTTAAGAAAAATCGGATTTCCAACAATTAGTGCAAGTACGCACTCGTCATCTCACGTACAAGGCATTTCAATTATCACAATACCAATCCTAAGGGGAAAATCCCCCACACAAGGTTAGACAAGCCACTTACCTTGAACCGGCTCCAAATCAGCTTGAAACCACGCTCTTGCCATGAGTACTCGACTCTAAATGACCCAAATCTATTCAAGTCAATTTCATAATGTAAATAACACTTCAAGAAACTAATTCTACTATTAAATTCTAAGCTAATACGCGAAGTTATGTAAAATGACCAAAACGCCCCTCGGGCCCACATCTCGGAATCAGAAGAAATTTACATTTTCAGGAACGTCGTACTCTCACAAGTTCATACATAATAAGAACACTGAAATCGGAGTCCAAATGTCCCCTTAAATCCTCATTTAAATGCCTCTTAAACTCAAGCCCTAACTAACCATTTTCTCCAAATTTCTCACCACTAATTAGGCCTCTAATCACATAAAAACAAGTTATGAAGTCAAGAATGTTACCTCCAAGTGATTTCCCTTTGTTTTCGTCAAGAATCTCTCTCAAAAGCTTCAAACCCGGATGAAAATGGTGAAAGAATCCCTCAAATTCGCGAAGGCAACTATTTATATATTCTGCCCAGCGATTTCCACATCTGCGGTCATGGGACCGCATCTGCGGAACTGACGTCGCATCTGCGACTTTCCTTTAAGTGACCAACAACCACACCTGCGAGTACCTTTTCGCATATGCGAAACCGCTTCTGCGGTCTACCTTCCGCATCTGCGGACTCTGAAGACAAGGACAATATCCGCTTCTGCGGTCCTCAATGCCGCTTCTGCGGCTCCGCACCTGAGAAACCCAAACCGCAGGTGCAGTTATGACAGGTACTAGCTAAACCAGCAATCTCTTAACTTCAAAAATCCTTCCGTCAACCATCCGAAATCATCCCGAGGCACTCGGGACCTCAACCAAAGGCACTAACAAGACACAAAATACTATCCAAACTTGTACCAATCCTTAAAACACCTAAAACAACTTCGAAACCTAAGATAATTCAAGGAGTTAAGCCTAAGAACTCCAAAATTCTCAAAAATATGCTTTTGATTAAAAAGCCGACCAAACCACCTCCGAATGACCTGAAACTTTGCACACACATCCAAAATGACATAACAGAACTACTGCAACTCTCGGAATTCCATTCCGACCCTCGGATCAAAATTTCACTATCAAACTGGAAAACTTCCAAAATTCAACTTTTCGGCATTTCAACTCTAAATTAGCTATAGACCTCCAAAACACAATCCAAACACGCTCCTAACCCCAAAATCACCCAATGGAGCTAACGGAACCATCGGATTTCCATTCCGAGGCCGTCTTCACACTGTTCCAATTGTGGTCAACTTTCCAACACTTAAGCTCTCATTTAGGGACCAAGTGTCCCAAAACTCTCCGAAACGCAAAGTCAAATATCCCGGCAAATCAAAATAGCAGAATTAAACTTGGGGAAAGCAGTTAATAAGGGATCGGGGCGTAAATTCTTAAGACGACATACCGGTCGTCACATCCTCTTACACTTAAACATTCGTTCGTCCTCGAACGAGCATATAGACTTACCTGAAGTAGTGAAAAGATGAGGGTAACGACTGCGCATATCCTGCTTGGTCTCCCAGGTTGCCTCCTCGACCGGCTGGCCTCGCCACTGAACCTTTACTGAAGCAATGTTCTTTGACCTCAGCTTTCTAATTTGCCTGTCCAATATTGCCACTGGCTCCTCAATATAAGATAGATCCTTGTCCAACTGGACTGAACTGAAATCCAACACGTATGACGGATACCCGTAATACTTCTGGAGCATTGAAACATGGAATACCGGGTGAACTCCGGCCAAACTGGGAGGTAAGGCAAGCTCATAAGCAACCTCCCCAACACGCCTTAATATCTCAAAAGGGCCAATAAATCTCTGACTCAACTTTCCTTTCTTCCCGAATCTCATGACGCCTTTCATAGGCGAAACCCAAAGCAGAACCCGCTCTGCAACCATATAGGAAACATCACGAATCTTCCGGTCCGCATAACTCTTCTGTCTGGATTGGGCTGTACGGAGTCTATCCTGAATCACCTTAATCTTCTCCAAAGCATCCTGAACCAAGTCTGTGCCCAGTAGTCTGGCCTCACCTGGCTCAAACCAAACCACCAGAGATCTGTATAGCCTACCATATAAGGCCTCATACGGTGTTATATGAATGCTGGACGGATAGCTGTTGTTGTAAGCAAACTCCGCCAATGGCAAGAACTGATCCCAATACCCTCCAAACTCAATCACACACACACAAAGCATATCCTCAAGGATCTGAATAGTGCACTCGGACTGTCCGTCCGCCTAAGGGTAAAATGTTGTACTCAACTCTACTTGAGTACCTAACTCATGCTGAATGGCTCTCCAAAACTGTGATGTGAACTGGGTACCTCTATCTGAAATGATGGAAACTGGAATACCATGCAGACGAACAATCTCCCGGATATAAATCTCTGCCAACCGCTCCAAGGAATAAGTAGTACACACAGGAATAAAATGAGAGGATTTGGTCAGCCGATCCACAATCACCCAAATGGCATCAAACTTCCTCAAAGTTCGTGGGAGCCCAACTACAAAGTCCATTGTGTTCCGCTCCCACTTCCACTCCGGAATCTCTATCTGCTGAAGCAACCCACCCGGTCTCTGGTGCTAATACTTCACTTGCTGACATTTCAACTCTAAATTAGCTACCCACCCAAATGCGAACTCATGAAGCAACCCAACCAAATGCGAACTCATGAAGGTAATGGCTGCGCATATCCTGCTCGGTCTCCCAGTTCACTTCCTTGACCGGCTGGCCTCTCCACTGAACCTTTACTGAAGCAATGTTCTTTGACCTTAGCTTTCTAATCTGTCTGTCCAATATTGCCACTGGCTCCTCAACATAAGATAGATCCTTGTCCAACTGGACTAAACTGAAATCCAACAAGTGTGACAGATCCCTGTGATACCTTCAGAGCATCAAAATATGGAATACCAAGTGAACTCCGTCCAAGCTGGGAGGTAAGGCAAGCTCATAAGAAACCTCCCCAACACGCCTCAATATCTCAAAAGGGCCAATAAATCTCAGACTCAACTTTCCTTTCTTCCCGAATCTCATGATGCCTTTCATAGGCGAAACCCGAAGCAGAACCCGCTCTCCAACCATATAGGAAACATCACGAACCTTCCGGTCCACGTAACTCTTCTGTCTGGACTTGGCTGTATGGAGTCTATCCTGAATCACCTTAACCTTCTCCAAAGCATCCTGAACCAAGTCTGTGTCCAGTAGTCTGGCCTCACCCGGCTCAAACCAACCTACCGAAGATCTGCACTGCCTACCATATAAGGCCTCATACGATGCCATCTGAATGCTAGACTGATAGTTGTTGTTGTAAGCAAACTCCTCCAATGGCAAGAACTGATCCCAAGACCCTCCAAACTCAATCACACATGCATGGAGCATATCCTCAAAGATCTGAATAGTGCGCTCGGACTGTCTGTCCGCTTGAGGGTCAAATGATGTACTCAACTTTACCCGAGTACCTAACTCATGCTGAGTGGCTCTCCAGAACCGTGATGTGAACTGGGTACCTCTATCTGAAATGATGGAAACTAGAATACCATGCAGACGAACAATCTCCCGGATATAAATCTTCGCCAACCGCTCCTATGAATATGTAGTATACACAGGAATAAAATGAGCGGATTTGGTCAGTCGATCCACAATTACCCAAATGGCATCAAACTTCCTCAAAGTCCGTGGGAGCCCAACTACAAAGTCCATTTGATTCGCTCCCACTTCCATTCCAGAATCTCTATCTGCTGAAGCAACCCACTCGGTATCTGGTACTCATACTTCACCTGTTGACAATTGAGACACCGAGCTACGAATCCAACTATATCTTTCTTCATTCGCCTCTACCAATAATGTTGCCTCGAATCCTGATACATCTTTGTAGCACCTAGATGAATGGAATACCGCGAGCTATGGTCCTCCTCTAGAATCAACACCCGAAGCCCATCAACGTTTGGTACACAAATCCGACCCTGCATCCTCAATACCCCATCATCATCAATAGTCACATCCTTAGCATCACCGTGCTGAACCTTGTCCTTGAGGACAAGCAAATGAGGGTCATCATACTGCCGCTCCCTGATATGATCAAATAAGAAAGACCGAGAAACCACGCAAGATAAAACTCGACTGGGCTCCGAAAGATCCAATCTCAAAAACTGGCTGGCTAAGGCCTGAATATCCATCGCCATAGGCCTCTCTAATGCTGGTAAATAAGCCAAACTCCCCAAACTCTTTTCCCGACGACTCAAAGCATTGGCCACCACATTGGCCTTGCCTGGGTGATAGAAAATAGTGATATTATAGCCCTTTAGCAACTCTAACCACCTCCTATGGCGCAAATTTAGATCCTTTTGCTTGAACAAGTGCTGCAAGCTCCGATGGTCAGTATAAATCTCATAAGGCACACCGTATAAGTAATGACGCCAAATCTTCAAGACGTGAACAATGGCAGCTAACTCAAGGTCGTGAACAGGGTAGTTCTTCTCATGTATCTTCAACTGTCTAGACACGTAGGCAATCACCCTACCGTCCTGCATCAACACCGCACCGAGGCCAACCCTCGAGGCATCACAATAGACCGTATAAGACCCCGAAATTTAGGCAGTGTCATAATTGGGGTTGTGGTCAAAGCTGTCTTGATCTTCTAAAAGCTCGCCTCACACTCCTCCGTCCACTGAAATGGAGCACCCTTCTAGGTCAACCTGGTTATAGGGGCTGCAATCGATGAAAATCCCTCCACAAAATGATGGTAGTAGCCCACCAAACCAAGGAAACTGCGGATCTATGTAGCTGAGGATGGTCTGGGCCAACTCTGCACGACATGTATCTTCTTCAAATCCACCTGAATACCCTCACACGATACCACATGGCCTAAGAATGCCACTAAATCTAACAAAAACACTTCGAGAATTTAGCATATATCTTCTTCTCTCTCGAAGTCTGAAGCATAGTCCTCAAGTGATGCTCATGATCTTCCCGACTCCGATAATACACCAAAATATTATCAATAAAGACAATGATGAACAAGTCAAGATACGGCCGAAACACACTGTGCATCAAATGTATAAAGGCTTCTAGGGCATTAGTCAGCCCAAATGACATAACAAGGAACTCGTAATGACCATACCGAGTCCTGAAAGCAGTCTTAGGGATATCTGGCTCCCGAATCTTCATCTGATGGTAACCTGAGCGCAAATCAATCTTAGAGAACACCCGTGCGCCCTGAAGCTAGTTAAACAGATCATCAATATGAGGCAAAGGATAACGATTCTTCATTATAACCTTGTTCAACTGGCGATAGTCAATACACATACGCATAGAACCATCAGTTTTCTTCACAAACAAGATAGGAGCACCCCAAGGTGATACATTGCGCTGAATAACACCCTTATCAAGCAATTCCTATAACTGATCCTTCAACTCAGGAGGAGCCATACGATACGGAGGAATAGAAATAGGCTGAGTGCCCGGCAACAGATCAATGGAAAAATCAATATCTCTATTAGGCGGCATGCCTAGAAGGTCAGCTGGAAACACATCAGAAAAATCTCGTACTACTAAAACTGAATCAATTGAAGGGGTATCAATACTGACATCTCTCACATAAGCTAAATATGTGCCACACCCCTTCTCAACCATAAGTTGAGCTCTGAAAAAAGAAATAACTCTACTGGGGATGTAATCTAAAGTAACCCTCCACTCAACACGCGGTACACCTAACATACCAACATCACGGTTTTGGCGTGACAATCAAGAATAGCATAATGGGGCGACAACCAGTCCATGCCTAAGATAATATCAAAATCTACCATGCTGAGTAACAATAAATCAACTCTAGTCTCAAAACCACTAAGAACAACCAAACACGACCAATAAACACGGTCCACAACGAGAGAATCTCCTACAGGAGTAGAAACATAAACAGGGGAACTCAACGAATCCCGAGATACACCCAAATATGGAGCAAAATAAGAAGAGGCATAAGAATAAGTAGAGCCTGGATCGAATAGAACTGATGCATCTCTATGGTAAACCAATATAATACCTATGATGACAGAATCGGAGGCAATAACCTCGGTACGGGCAGGAAGGGCATAGTATCTGGACTGGCCTCCCCCTCTATGGTAACCTCTACCTCCTCGACCTCCACCTCTAGCTGGCTGCACATGTGGGGTAGCAACTGGAGCTGTAACCATAGTCTGAGAACTCTGTGGGTCACGTTGTGGCTGAGAAATCTATGGAGGTGCACCCCTCCCAAGTCTGGGGCAATCCCTCACCAAATGACGTGTGTTTCCACACTCAAAACAAGCTCTGGGAGGACGTGGTGGGTATGACTATCTAGGGCCAGGTCTGCTGGACTGACCTCTGAAAGCACCCCGCACATGAGGTGCGCTAGAAACTAGTGGTGCATAATAAGGCTCCTGAGGTCTAGGAGGAGCTAGAACACCACTGGCTGCTGGAAGAGCTGAATGAATAGGGTGACTCATATAACCCCTACCATGACGACCTGCAGCTCGGGTACGAGCACTAGAATAATGGCCCGACTCTCGAGACCTCTTGGACTTCCTCTCCTCTTTCTCCCTAGCATACATACCCTCAATCCTCCTAGCAATGCTCACCACCTGCTGATAAGAAATATCCATCTCCAACTCACGAGCCATGCTAGATCTGATATTGTAAATAAGTCCCTCAATAAACCGGTGAACTATCTCACAAATAGTGGAAACAAGGGCTAGTGCATGCCTAGCCAAACTGGTGTAACGGACAACATACTCTGAAACGGTCATAGCACCCTAGCGCAAATGCTCAAACTCTATGCGTCATGCATCCCTAAGGCTCTGAGGAACATACTCCCTCAGGAACAGATCTGAAAATTGAGCCCAAGTCAGTAAAGCAGCCTCATCTAGGCTGTCTAACTCATAGGTGCGCCACCACTCATAGGCGGCTCCTCAAAGCTGAAAGGTAGTGAAAAAAACCCCGCTCGATCCTGAGATACGCATGGTACGGAGAATGTGGTAACACTCATCAAGGAATCCCAGAGCATCATCAGATGCTAGACCACTGAATACAGGAGGCTTGTACTTCTTGAACCTCTCAAGCCTCAACTGCTCATCCTCGGAAACAGCTGCCCTATCCTCGGGCTAAGCTGGCACTACAGGCAGTACATGAATAATCTCAAGGACCTTATCAACATGCACTTTCGCGGCTCAGGAGTGCGAGCGGTAGGAGTCTGTGCTCCTCCCCCGGTATGAGATGTAGCTGCAGTAAGGGGAAGCAAACCTGCCTGAGCCAAAGTGGTGTACATGCTCATGAATTGTGCCAAAGTCTCTGAAAAGCTGGAGTGGTAGTTGTAGTAGGCGTATCAGGTGCCTAGACTCTGCGCGTCCTCGACCTCTTCCCTAGCCCGGGCCTCTGACGGCTACAGTAGGGGGCACGGGTGCCTGATCATCTCGAGTAGCACGCGTCCTCACCATCTTTGAGAGAATAGAAGATAGAAGTTTAGAATTGTTATGTCAAAAATATCGCACGACAAGGAAATTAAATAAAGTCGAATTTTCCTAACAGTTACATAGCCTCTCGTAGATAAGTACAGATGTCTCCGTAATGATCAGCAAGACTCTAATATTCCAGCTTGTGATCCATGACTCCTATGAACCTAGAGATCTGATACCAACTTGTCACGACCCCGGTTCGCCCTCCATGAACCATCGTGACAGCACCTAGTATCTACGACTAGGTAAGCCTAATTTGCGGAAGAAAACTAAAACTTGCAGAAGTAAACAATTTAAAACTTTGGAGGCGAGGTGACCCTTTGGAGACTTCGAGGTATATCTACTGTGTCCGCAAACCAAGGAGTCTCTCCTTATCCTCTCTTGCAGTTGCAGCCCTTCTGTATTTACTTGTTTTAGACTATTTCTGGAGTTAGAGCACTATGTAATATCCTTAGCTTGTGATTCATGGGTTTCCGTATTTTGGGAGAGATATATATATTGGATTTGAGAGTTATATTTTGTATGCCATGCGGCACTTTTAAAACGTTGTTTTATTACATTGTTTCTGTTTTAAATTGTATTCTTCCGCAAATTAGTTTATCTTCCGCATTTTAGGCTTAACTAGTCATAGAGATTAGGTGCCGTCATGATGGTTCACGGAGGGTAAACTGGGGTCATGACAAGTTGGTATCAGAGCTCTAGGTTCATAGGATTCATGGATCACAAGCCAGTTTATTTGAGTCTCGTTGATCGGTACAGAGACATCTGTACTTATCTACGAGAGGCTATGATCAGGCACTCACGCCCCTTACTGTAGCCTTCAGAGGCTAAGGCCGGGGTAGAGGCCGAGGATGCGCACGTGGTGAAGCTAGAGAACCTGCACGAGCTGGCATCGAAGTACCACTAGCAGTTCCAGTCGGGGTCCAGGCACCTGATACGCCTACTACTACTACTACTCCAGCTCTTCAAGAGACTCTGGCACAGTTCATGAGCATGTACACCACTTTGGCTCAGGCAGGGTTGCTTCTCCTTGTTACAGCTACGTCTCAGGCCGGGGAAGGAGCACAGACTCCCATCGCCCGCACTCCTGAGCAGGGAGTGCATGTTGAGTAGGTCCCTGAGATTATTCTTGTACAACCTACAGTCTGAGATCAGCCCGAGGATAGGGCAGCGACTTCCGAGGATGAGCAGCTGAGGCTTGAGAGGTTCAAGAAGTACAAGCCTCCTATTTTCAGCGGTCTAGCATCGGATGCTCTGGGATTTCTAGATGAGTGCTATCGCATTCTACGTACCATGGGTATATCAGGATCAAGCGGGGTTTCTTTCACTACTTTCCAACTTCGAGGAGCCGCCTATGAGTAGTGGTGTACCTAAGAGTTAGACAGTTTGAATGAGGCTACTTCACTGACTTGGACTCAATTTTCAGATCTGTTCCTGAGGGAGTATGTTCCTCAGAGACTCAGGGACGCATGGCGCATAGAGTTTAAGCATTTGCGCCAGGGTAATATGACTGTCTCAAAGTATGTTGTCCGTTACACCAGTTTGACTAGGCATGCACCAGCCTTGGTTTCTACTATTCGTGAGAGGGTTCGCCGGTTTATTGAGGGCCTTATTCCCAGCATCAGGTCTAGCATGGCTCATGAGTTAGAGATGGATATTTCTTATCAGCAGGTGGTGAGCATTGCTAGGAAGATTGAGGGTATGCATGCTAGGGAGAGAGAGGAGAGGGAGGCCAAGAGGTCTCGAGAGTCGGGCCATTTCTCTCGTGCCCGTGCCCCAGCAACAGGTCGTCATGGTAGGGGTTATATGAGTCGCCCTATTCATTTAGCTCTTCCAGCAGCTAGTGGTATTCTAACTCCTCCTAGACCTCAGGAGCCTTATTATGCACCTTCGGTATCTAGCGCGCCTCCTGCGCGAGGTGCTTTCAGAGGTCAGTCCAGCAGACCTGGCCCGAGCTAGTCACAGCTACCACGTCCTCTCTGAGATTGTTTTGAGTGTGGTAACACATGCCATATGGTGAGGGATTGCCCTAGACTTGGGAGGGGTGCACCTCCACAGACTTCTCAGCCACAGTGTGCCCCGCAGAGTTCTCAGGCTATGGTTACAGCTCCAGTTGCTACCCCACCTGCTCAGCCAGCCAGAGGTGGAGGTTGGGGAGGTAGAGGTTGCCCTAAAGGGGGAGGCCAGGCCAGATACTATGCCCTTCCTGCCTGTACCAAGCCTGTTGCCTCCGATTCTGTCATCACGGGTATTATATTGGTTTGTCACAGAGATGCATCAGTTCTATTTGATCCAGGCTCCACTTACTCTTATGTGTCTTCTTATTTTTCTCCGCATTTGGGTGTACTTCGGGATTCTTTGAGTTCCCCTGTCTATGTTTCTATTCATGTGGGAGATTCTTTTGTTGTGGACCGCATTTATCGATCATGTTTGGTTTCTCTTAGTGGTTTTGAGACCAGAGGCAATTAATTTTTGCTCAGCATGGTAGATTTTGACATTATCTTGGGCATGGACTAGTTGTCGCCTCATTATGCTATCCTTGATTGTCATGCCAAAATCGTGACGCTGGCCATGCCAGGTGTACCACGTGTTGAGTGGAGGGGTACCTTAGATCACACTCCCAGTAGAGTTATTTCTTTTTTTAAAGCTCAGCATATAGTTGAGAAGGGGTGTGACGCGTATTTAGCTTATGTGAGAGATGTCAGTATTGATACCCCTTTAGTTGATTCAGTTCCAGTAGTACGGGATTTTCCCGATATGTTTCCAGTTGATCTTCTGGGCATGCCACATAATAGAGATATTGATTTTGGCATTGATCTATTGTCGGGAACTTAGCCCATTTCTATTCCTCCATATCGTATGGCTCTTCCTGAGTTGAAGGATCAGCTATTGGAATTCCTTAATAAAGGTTTTATTTGGCCCAATGTATCACCTTGGGGTGCTCCTGTCTTGTTTGTGAAGAAAAAAAATGGTTTTATGCATATGTGTATTGATTATCGCCAGTTGAACAAAGTTACAGTTAAGAACCGTTATTCTTTCCTCGTATTGATGATTTGTTTGACCAGTTTCACGGTGCACGAATTCTTTCTAAGATTGACTTGCGCTCAAGTTACCATCAGTTGAAGATTCGGGAGCTAGATATCCCGAAGACTGCTTTCAGGACTCGGTATGGTCATTACAAGTTCCTTGTTATGTCATTTGGGCTGACTAATACCCCAACAGCCTTTATGCATTTGATGTACAATGTGTTCTGGCCGAATCTTGACTCGTTCATCATTATCTTTATTGATGATATTCTGGTATATTCTTGGAGTCTAGAAGATCATGAGTAGCACCTGAGAACTATGCTTCAGACTCTAAGAGAGAAGAAGTTATATGCTAAGTTCTCGAAATGTGAGTTTTGGTTGGATTTTGTGGCATTCCTAGGCCACGTGGTATCGAGTGAGGGTATTCAGGTGGATCCGAAGAAAATAGAGGTCGTGCAGAGTTGGCCCAGACCATCCTCAGCTACAGATATCCACAGTTTCCTTGGCTTGGTGGGTTACTACCGTCGTTTTGTGGAGGGGTTTTCATCGATTACAACCCCTATGACCAGGTTGACCTAGAAGGGTGCTCCGTTCCAGTGGACGGAGGAGTGTGAGGCGAGCTTTCAAAAGCTCAAGACATCTTTGACTACAACCCCAGTTTTGATACTACCTATAGGTTCGGGGTCTTATACGGTTTATTGTGATGCCTCGAGGATTGGCCTCGAAGCAGTTTTGATGTAGGATGGTAGGGTGATTTCCTACACGTCTAGATAGTTGAAGGTACATGAGAGGAATTACCTTGTCCACGACCTTGAGTTAGCTGCCATTGTTCACGCCCTGAAGATCTGGCGCCATTATTTATATGGGGTTCCCTATGAGATTTATACTAACCGTCAAAGCTTGCAACACCTATTCAAGCAAAAAGATCTAAATTTGCACCAGAGGAGGTGGTTGGAATTGCTGAAGGACTATGATATCACTATTTTGTATCACCAGGGCAAGGCCAATATGGTGGCCGATGTTTTGAGTCACTAGGCAGAGAGTTTGGGAAGTTTGGCTTATTTACCAGCATCGGAGAGGCCTATGGCGATGGATGTTCAGGCCTTAGCCAACCAGTTTGTGAGATTGGATCTTTCGGAGCCTAGTCGGGTTCTAGCTTGCGTGGTTTCTCGGTCTTCCTTATTTGATCGTATTAGGGAGCGTCAGTATGATGAGCCTCGTTTGCTTGCCCTCAAAGACAAGGTTCAGAACGGTGATGCCAGAGATGTGACTATTGGTGATGATGGGGTAATGAGGATTCATGGTTAGATTTGTGTACCCAATGTTGAGGACTTCGGGAGTTGATTCTAGAGGAGGCCCACAGTTTGCGGTATTCCATTCATCCAGGTGCCGTGAAAATGTATTAGGATTTGAGGCAGCACTATTGGTGGAGGCGGATGAAGAAAGATATAGTAAGATTTTTGGCTCGGTGCCTCAACTGTCAGCAGGTGAATTATGAGCACCAAAGACAGGGTGGGTTGCTTTAGCAGATAGAGATTTCGGAGTAGAAGTGAGAGCGAATCACCATGGACTTTGTTGTTGGGATCCCACGGACTTTGAGAAAGTTCAATGCTATTTGGGTGATTGTGGATCGGCTGACCAAGTCTGCTCACTTTATTCCTGTGTGTACTAGTTATTCCTCGGAGCGGTTGGCGGAGATCTATATCTGGGATATTCTTCGTCTGCATGGTATTCCAGTTTCCATCATTTCAGATAGAGGTACTCAGTTCACATCACGGTTCTGGAGGGCTGTTCAGCATGAGTTTGGTACTTGGGTAGAGTTGAGTACAGCATTTCACCCTCAGATGGACGGACAGTCCGAGTGCACTATTCAGATTCTTGAGGATATGCTCCGTGCGTGTATGATTGAGTTTGGAGGGTCTTGGGATTAGTTCTTGCCATTGGCGGAGTTTGGCTACAACAACAGCTATCAGTCCAGCATTTAGATGGCACCGTATGAGGCTTTATATGGTAGGCGGTATAGATTCTCGGTGGGTTGGTTTGAGCCGGGTGAGGCTAGATTATTGGGCACAGACTTGGTTCAGGATGCCTTGGAGAAGGTCAAGGTGATTCAGGATAGACTCCGTACAGCCTAGTCCAGACAGAAGAGCTACGTGGACCGGAAGGTTCGTGATGTTTCCTATATGGTTGGAGAGCAGGTTCTGCTTCGAGTATCGCCTATGAAGAGCGTTATGAGATTTGGGAAGAAGGGAAAGTTGAGTCCAAGGTTTATTGGCCCTTTTGAGATACTGAGGCGTGTTGGGGAGGTTGCTTATGAGCTTGCCTTACCTCCCAGCTTGGTAGGAGTTCATCCGTTATTTCATTTTTTGATGCTCCGGAGGTATAACGGTGATCCGTCGCACGTGTTGGATTTCAGTTCAGTCCAGCTGGACAAGGATCTATCCTATGTTGAGGAGCCAGCGGCAATATTGGACAGGCAAGTTAGAAAGTTTTGGTCAAATAACATTGCATCAGTAAAGGTTTAGTGGCCGGGCCAGCCGGTCGAGGGGGCGACCTGGGAGACCGAGCAGGATATGTGCAGCCGTTACCCTCATCTTTTCACTACTTCAGATATGTCTTTATGCTCGTTCGAGGGCGAACAAATGTTTAAGTGTAGGATGGTGTGACGACCCAGCCGGTCGTCTTAAGAATTAACTCCCTGATCCCCTATTAACTACTTTCCCCATATTTATTTCTGCTATTTTGATTTGTCGGGATGTTGGATTTTAAGTTTTAAAGAGTTTTGGGACACTTAGTCCCTTAATGAGAGCTTAAGTGTTGGGAAGTTGACCGTAGTCGTAATAGTGTGAAGACGACCTCTCAGAATGGAAATCTGATGGTTTCATTAGCTCCGTTGGGTGATTTCAGGCTTAGGGGCATGTTCGGATTGTGTTTTGAAGGTCCGTAGCTAATTTAGGCTTAAAATGCCGAAAGTTGAATTTTTGAAGTTTCCGGTTCGATAGTGAGATTTTGATCCGAGGTCGGAATGGAATTCCGGAAGTTGGAGTAGCTCCATATTGTTTAATGTGACGTGTGTGCAAATTTTAGGTCATTCGGACGAGGTTTGATAAACTTTTGATCTAAAGCGTATTTTTAGAGTTTTTGGATTTCTTAGGCTTGAATCCAATGAAAAATAGGTGTTTTGATGATGTTTTGAGCATTCCGAAGGTTGGACCAAGTTTGAATGAATTTATGGGATATATTGGTAGGTTTGGTTGAGGTCCCGGGGGCCTCGGGTGTGTTTCGGATACTCAGCGGGTCATTTTTGGAACTTAGAAAATTGCAGAAAATATTGCAGCAGTCAGTTTTGGTTTCCTTCTTCATGTTCGCGAGTGGGATCTCGCGTTCGCGAAGAAGAGTTGGGCTGGCAAGGAATTTGTGCTTCGCATTCGCGAAGTGTCTCCCGCGTTCGCGAAGCTGGGAGTTCTATACCTACGTGTTCGCGTAGGAGGAGGAAGTTTTGAATCACGTTCGTTCCCGTGCATCGTGTTCGCGATAAAAAAATCTGGGTCCAAGTGTAATTGTGCTTCGCAAATGCGAGGGGCCTTCCGCGTTCGCGAAGAAGGAATTAGCTGGGCAGAATGTTTAAGTTCAAAATCGAGGGTTTAGCCATTTTTGTGAAAACTAAAGCTTGGGAGCTCAGATTTGAGCGAGGTTTTGAGGGATTTTTAGAGATATCAATTGGGTAACGATTCCTTACTCCTTTTTACTTGTAACCCATTAATCTAAACATGAATTCATCATTTAATTTCGGATTGGAGATGAAAATTTGGGAAAAGTTGGAAGAAAGTTCTTACACCTAGAATTTGACTTTTGATTGGGAATTTGACCTTAGATTTGGATAATTTTGGTATGCATGAACTCGTGAGAGTATGAAGATTCTGAAAATATAAATTTTATCCGATTCTGAAACATGGGCCCGAGGGGCATTTTGGTCATTTTATCTAATTTCGCATATTAGCTTAGAATTTCTTTGTAGAATCAATTACTTGAAGTGTTATTTACATTATGCAATTGAATTGAATAGATTTGGGAAATTTGGAGCCGAGTACTCGTGGCAAGAACGTGGTCTCGGGTTGATTATTGAGTCGGTTCGAGGTAAGTGGCTTGTCTAACCTTGTGTGGGGGACCTTCCCCTTAGGATGTGGTATATTTGGTAATTGAAATGCCTTGTATGTGAGGTGACGAGTGCATACTTGTGCTAATTTATACTATTCTGTCTTGTGTTACTTTTATTGTTGTGCTTATTTATACTGTTCTATTCTACACTGTTGAACTTTATATTTTATTTAACCTTAGTAGGTCCCTGACTATCCTCGTCACTACCCGACCGAGGTTAGGCTTGGTACTTACTGAGTACCGTTGTGGTGTACTCATGCCCTTTCTGCGCATGTTTTTCATGTGCAAATCCAGATACCTTGACTCAGACTTACCATCCTTGAGGCGAGGCGACCCTTCAGAGACTTCGAGGTATATCTGCCATGTCCGCAGACCGATGAGTCTCTCTCTATTCTCTCTTATAGTTATAGCCCTTCTGTATTTACTTGTTTTAGACTATTCTAGAGTTAGAGCACTATGTAATATCCTTAGCTTGTGATTCATGGGTTTCCGGGTTTTGGGAGAGATATATATATTGGCTTTGAGAGTTATATTTTGTATACCGAGCGACACTTTTAAAATGATGTTTTACTACGTTATTTCTGTTTTAAATTGTATTCTTCCACAAATTGGTTTATCTTCCGCGTTTTAGGCTTACCTAGTCGTAGAGACTAGGTGCCATCACGATGGTTCACGGATGGCGTACCGGGGTCCTGACAGTAACGACACGACCGATTGCTTTGAGCAATCGCATCCGGTTCAGCAGTTTGAGGTCACGAGCAACTTCATATTATGTGTATTGACTTGCTTGCATGGTTGGATTCTGTTTCCAGATGAATTAGAGTCGAATTGAAAGAAGGAATCTAGTTTTGGAAGCTTAAGCAATGAGAAGTTGACCGAAACTTGACTTTTGAGTAATCGATTCCAGAATGAGTTTTGGATGATGTCAGTAGCTTCGTATGGTGATTTTGGACTTTGGAGTGCGTTCGGATTTGTATTTGGAGGCCCGTAGGGTAATATGAGGCATTTCGGCGAAAGTTGGAAAGTTGAAGTTTGGAAAATGGTGAAGTTTGATACATAGTTGACTTTTGTGTTATCGAGGTCGGAATGAAATTCCGAAAGTTGGAACAGCTCCATTATGTCATTTGGGACTTGCCTGAAAAATTTGGTGTCGTTCGAAGTTGATTTGATATGGTTCGGACAATTAGTTGCAATTCTAGAAGTTCTTGAAGTATTTTCATGTGTTTTGGCATCCGATTCGTGATTCTAGAGGTTATTTTGATGTTTTGATCATGCGAGTGAGTTCGTGTTATGTGGTCAGACTTGTGTGGGTGTTTGGGTTGGAGCCCCAAGGGCTCGAATGAGTTTCGAAAGCGTTTCAGAGTGTTTGGAAGAAATTTCTGATTTTCTGCTGTCTGATCTCGCATTTGCGAGTAATGGGTTGCATTTGCGACCATCGCTTTTGCGGACACTGAATCGCATTTGCGAAAAGGGCTGGAGTAGGTAGGCTTCGCATTTACAAAGCCAGTCTCGCAAATGCAAAAACTATCTGGGCAAGGGAAGTTCGCAATTGCGAACATTTGGGCCGCTTTTGCGAAGGCCCCTTCTTTGCATTTGTGAAGTATTTTCTTACAATTGCGATATAGACAGGGCAGCTCAGGCTTCGCATTTGTGAAATATTCTTCGCTTTTGGGAGTTCGCATTTGTGAACCCAGTGTCGCAAATGCCACATTTGCAGCCTGCTAAAAGCTGGATATTCCAAGTTTTTGCTTCATTTTTCATATTTTTGAACCCTAAAGTCGTGGTGAGGTGATTTTGTGAAGAGATTTTCATACCAATTCATTAGGTAAGTGTCTTTAATCAATTTCCAACTATATTGTGTAATTATATCTTAGATTTAACATCAAATTCATGAGAATCAAAAGGAAAATTTGGGGAAACTTGTGAAATCTTTCAAAAATGTAAAATGATGATTTGAGGGACCAAATGGTGTCGGAATTAGATAATTTTCATATGGGTGAACTGGTATCGGAATGGGTATTTAATGTTTGTAAATTTTGTCGGGTTTTGAGGTGCGGGCTTGAGGAATTGACTTTTGTTGACATTTTGCAAATTGTGTAAGAATTATAGTTTTGTTAATTGAAATTGTTTTCTCTTGCATTGTTTGATGTATTCAAGTCGTTTTTGGCTAGATTGAGTCGAGCGTTGATGAATTGGTAAAGGAAAAGCTAAATTGAGTATTGAATTTTCCGGATTGAGGAAAGTATTTTGCCTAACCTTGTGTGGGGGACTTCTCCTTAGGATTTGAGTCTTCTATGCTAAATGTCATGCACGCGAGGTGATGAGTGTGCGCTCGGACTTATTTGTGGAAAATTTGCCTTTAGCGTTAGTAGGTCCTTATGTTCATTAAGTGAGAAGTTTTCTGATGTGATTGGGTTTCCTAATTACTTGTTTTACCTCTACATACCCCATATGATGTTGTTAGCTTTCCTCTAACTCTTACTTCTTACTTGACCCTTATTTGCCTTAATTGAAGTGATTGTTGTCCTTATTGTTTTGTTATCTCTTAATTATGAATTCCTCTATGACCCCGTACATATATGCTATGTGTCCAAATTATTGTGGTTGCCAGTGTAGTTATCACGTGCTTATATTGTCTTATTGTTTTGTTAAGGTTATTATGCTCTTGGTTTTTCTGTAATTCTCTCGTTGTCGTGTACTCATACTCTTGGTGGTAGAAATCCTTGTGATTGGGTTGTTGAATTGTTGATTTTAAACTATGCTGGGTTGTTGATATGTTGAGGAGGAATAAGGGAGAATTAATGTTGTCTGGTGAGATCGGGTTGCACACCGCAACAAGGAGTAATAAGGGTGGACATGTGGGATCAGGTTGCACGCCGCAACATAAGAAATAAGGGTGATATATATATTGAGGAGTAATAAGGGTGTACTGGTGGGATCGGGTTGCACGCCGCAACAAGGAGTAATAAGGGGGAATGATCATGTTGTTACTGATATGGGGATATATATGTTATTTGCTCTTATTATAATTGTTAAGGAGGAATAAGGGAGGATTGGTGGGATCGGGTTGCACGCCGCAACAAATAAATACACTGTTTACTTTTATTGTAATTGTTACGGAGGAATAAGAGAGGATTGGTGGGATCAGGATGCACGCCGCATCAATATATATATATATATTCCTCTTTGACTGTACAAGTTATTCAGTGGTTTTACATTTTATTTACGATTTGGTTATAGCTGAATACTAAAAAGACCCTAGTTCATTTATTTAAAACTTGACAAATTTGTATTTCGGGTTTCACTGAGTTGTGAGGATTGAGTTATTGGCATTAAGTTGTTGACTTGCCATTGTTCCTTAAATTATTTCCCTGAAATTATTATTCTGGTGAACTCATTTTTAAAGTAAATTTACTACGTTGAATTATTTTCTCCTGTGTTGTTAAGTTATTAGTAATATCGTGATTTAAAATAAAGGAATTAGTATTACGTTGCTATATATATGACTTTTATATTTGAACTTGTCGTGTATATATATACCTTTCAATAATTCAAATTCCTATAAATGTTATGTTTTATTTCAATTAGTTTCTCAATTAAATTTTCTTAACCCCAAGATATTAATTCTTACATAAAAGGAATTTCTACTAAGTTTTAATTTATTAAATCCTATAATAAAGGTAATAATTCATTCGATGTTGGATTTTATTTGAAAAGGGTACCTTCTTTATTCAAATGATTTCTAAAAATAACTCCATCTTTTCTTGTTGACTTTCTAATTGGTTTAGAAGCTATAATTTGCTTTATGTTATATAAATGAGATTCTTTGAGCATCTTAATTGCATTAGTTATGGTCCCTATGTACTGAGTAGCATGAGGATGATGTTAGGCAAAATGAGCTAGAAATATATGAGCACAAGGTGTCGTGTGTGTTAAAGGTTTGGGAATTGAAGTTATGATATGAGACATCGAGGATTCGGAATTGTGTATCAGAAATGTTGTGATTGATTGAGTTAACATTGCCTTCTTTATTCGAACACATTTTTACTTGTCTATGTCCCCTCTATGTTGGTATTAATATACTTTGTTATCTTTAGTTTTCATCCGTGTTTCCCTTTATTGTCTCTACTGCTTGTAGTTTGATTTCTCCCTGCCATTGATATTACTTTGTTATCTTTGTCTTGATAATTTATTATCATATCTTGTTCAATTCATTTGACCAGTAGGTGTCTGGACTGTTCCTCGTCACTACCCCATCGAGGTTAGTCTTGATACTTACTGGGCACCGCTGCGGTGTGCTCATACTACACTTTTGTAATTTTTTTTGTACAGATCTAGGTATTTAATCGATAGGAGCTGTGTGGATCATCGCGATGGAGACTCAAGGCAAATCTGCTGCTGCGTTCGCATGCTTCAGAGTCACCTTCATTTATACTTACTCATATCTGTTCCTTTATTTCTGGAACAGTGATGTAATTATTTTGTATAACTACTCTTAGAAAGGATTATGACTTGTAATACCGGTTTTCGGTATTGTAATAGTTTAGAGATTATCTAATTTGAAGTTAGTAAATATCATTGTTATTTCTGTTAAAGCTAGGCTTACCTAGTTTAGATATTAGGTGCCATCATGACCCCTTCGGAGGGATTTTGGGTCGTGACACTTGAATAGATTAATTGTTTGAGTCTAATTTAGTTAATAGTTTATCACAAGTCCATGTGGGTATGATATCTAGACTTATAATCCTATATTACTTGTCGACCACGTATACTTGTGTGTGCGTTTGGGAGCAACAAATAGCTTTGTGTAGCTAATTACTTCTTCACATACTTATATAATATTTTCCTCTCAGAATTTGTATGTGATATTAGTTTTCTAAGCATTTCAACCTTGTAATTTATTAATTAAACGCATGACATCATACTATATGGATTAAAATATTCCCCAAGGGAATTTGGCATGATGGGGAATTAAAAAAGATAATGCGGTCGGAGTCGATTAGTAAACAGTATGACACATAGCCAGGCAGTTAACGATGGTCGAGGTCGAGCATCAAGGATAGAGCATTAACGACTAGTTTTTGTAACAGGATATTAAAGAGAATATTCCATTGAATATTCTCTGCATTTGTACTATTAGGGTTGATTAGGTGTATGACTCATATAAATAGAAAAAGAGATAACGGGAGAGGGCATGTAACATTCATTTGGATAAGAACACTTTCTGAGAAGAAGACTCCCTCTCTAGAAAAGATACAAATATTACCTTTATAATAAGATTCTTCCATCTATTATTCCATATTTTTCCATCAGATCCGAGAACAGTTTCAATATTCTAGGATTCATATATCATTCATCACTATCAGAAAGACGAATTATTCACCTCATTTATTATTGGATGAATCATTCTCCTTATTTACATTAATGCTATTTATTGATATTTATTGCTTGATATTCTCTTATCATTACTGAAACTTTTTGGAATATTAAATGCATGTTGCATTTAATCCCCTACCAACGTTATCTTGCAATATTTGTGCTAACTAGTTATAAATCTAGGGATATTATCATTAACTTGGTTTAACCCTGTGTTATATAAAATTGATTAGTTTAATCAAAGGTTTACATTTTTTGGTCAAACTATTTGGCGCCGTCCTGGGGATTTCCTAGTTAAATCTTTAGTCTCTTCTAGATCTATAACTAGCTCTTTCTTTTTAATTAAAAAGAGCCCAACTTCTTTTTCCTTGTACACACGGATCTAACATGGCAGGTAATGGAGAAGAAAGAATGATGGTAGTGGTTGGCCTCACCACAATTCTCTTGAACACCATCAATGAGGTTTCCGAGACAAAAGGCGAGGATATAACACCTAATGCCTTCCCCAGGCAAGTGGGGCATCTCTCCCTCACGGTAGTATCACAACATCCCGCGGTAAAGGAGCTTCCACGTCCATGACGGAAGAGACACTGCCAGTAACGAAAAAACTCTGTGAGACTTGGCTAACCAATGCGTTAACCAGCATCCTCAACAAGCCCATCCAGGAAATAGCTAGAGAAAATGCAAGGGCTTACACTACACCGACAACGGTCGAGCAGCATGATCCTCCTCCTCCAATAACAGATATCACTCACAATGTTAGTAATGTATGTGGCGACACCCTCACAACCATTTTGAAAATATTGAGGAAATGGAAATGAGAATAAAGTGCTTCGAGACCAAATGAGAGAACACCAAGAAAGAGTCGACAAAATACCAGGCGCCCTGAAACTCTTGCCAATAAGAGATGCTGGTCGGTTTGTCGAGCAACCGTACAGTGATGAAGCCGCCCACATGCCATACCAAATACCATCAAAATTCAGCCCTATCTGAAAATGCACTACCGATCCCAAAGATCATGTGACCCACTATGTCACCGCTATAAAAAGGTAATGACCTCGCCAAGGAACACGTGTCCTCTATCTTGCTGAAAAAGTTCGGCGAGACCCTCACCGGAGGAGCATTAACTTGGTATTCACAACTTTCCTGCACATTCCATCGAAATATTTGAAGAGATGGCCGACAAATTCGTAACGGCCCATGCTGGGGCCAAAAAGGCAGAGGCAAGAGTAAACGATATATTCTCTATCAAACAATCGCTCGGAGAGGGATTGAGAGAGTTCCTCGCTCGATTCAATTGAGTAAGGATGACTTTACCAAATGTATCAGAAGGAATGGTCGTAGCAGCTTTCCAAAATGAGCTGAGAAGAAATGGTTCAAGGGTGACTAGAAAGTTATTAAGTCGGCTTATGAAATATCATCCAATCACTTGGGATGAGATATACAATGCCTATTGTGCCGAGGTCCGTGCAGACGAGGACGACCTAAATAGGCCAACCCATCGGTTAACCTTGGTACAGGCTGAGTCCAGAAGGGATCGAAGAAACTATGTCAGGAAAGATCTCACTGTTCTACGACCTAACCGAGAACGACATCAGCCGTACATCAGAAACGCCATCATTCCCCCTTCACACCGCAAAGAGGTTCCACCTAGACCAAGGACAAGGACTCACCAGAATGAGAGAGATATACCCCCTTTGTTATCCACTCATAATTTTTGTGTATAACCTTCAAAAATAGTCTACACCTTGGAGAAGCTCAGATCAAAAGTAAAGTAGCCACAAAAAGCACCAGAAAGTCAGACGCCCTCTGCGAATTCCACCAAGAGCGAGGTCACAAGACTAAGGAAGGCAACGCCCTAAGGCAGGAGGTCGTGAACATGTTTTGCCAAGGACACCTCAAAGAATTGTTGAGCGATCGGGGGAGGAACAACTTTGCCCGAGGACGTGAGCAACACCAGGGACTGCCAAAACCACCCTCACCAACTTGCACCATTCAAATGATCATCGAGGGTGGCGACAATGCTTCAATAAACAACAAAGAGTTTACCACAATCCACAAGCTCAAATGGTCGATCACTCACGAACAATATGATGAACTCGAAGAAAGTATCATCTTCGATAAGTCAGATACCTATGGTTTGGTTTTCCCTCATTATGATGCCCTTGTTATCACTTTATGAATATTAGATACAACAGTGAGATGCATTATGGTGGACAATGGGAGCGACACGTGTATTATCCACCCTCGAGTACTTGCACAATAAACTTGCGGATAATATAGTGTCACGTTACATCACACTAACATGTTTTAACAATATAGCTGAACGAACATCTAGAGAAATCACACTCCCTATCCTGGCCAGTGGCATCACCCTGTAAACCACATTCCATATCATAGACTAGGACACGGTATACAACGACATAATAGGCCGACCCTGGGTATGCACCATGAGGGCCATCCCCTATAACTTGTACCAAGTTATCAAATTTCTAAACCCATTGGGAATATTCAACATACGAGGAGAACAATACATATCTCGAGAATGCTACCACATCGCCCTGGATTGTACAACCACCCAACAAATAAAGGGCAAAGAAAAAGAGGCATAGCAATTAACAGGGTCAAGGTCGAGCCGTGATGAAAGAGAAGACGAAATCAGAGATCCCAAAATAGTAGAGGCCACAGAATCAACCATAGAAGATCTCGACCCCGTCCAACTTGATGACAACGGCCATATCAAGAAAGCCTACATCGGCTGCAAGCTTCAAGAACTAGGTAAATTCCATCAATTCTTAACTGCTAATATGGACTTGTTTGCTTTTAGCCATGTAGATATGACAGGTATCCCGAAAGAGGTCTCTACACACAAGCTGAACATCGACCCATTCCACCCCCGGCGAGGTAGGTTAGGCGGAAGTTCAATTCCTTAATAAATGATGAAATGCGCGAAGAGGTCGAAAAACTACTAGAAAATGGCTCAATCAGGGAGTCAAAGTACCCCCAATGGGTCGCTAATGTGGTCATGGTAAAAAAGAAAAAATGGGAAGTGGCGGATGTGCATAGGCTTTATAGATCTAAATAAATCATGCTCCAAAGATTCATTCCCATTACCTCATATCGACCAACTCATTGATGCAACGGCCGGGAATGAACTCCTAAGCTTCTTAGACGCCTACTCAGACTACAATCAGATCCCCATGGAAGAGGAGGACCAGGAGAAAACCACCTTCATCACCCATCAAGTAACATACTACTACAGAGTTATGCCTTTCGAACTGAAAAACGCAGGGGCGACATACCAAAGATTGGTGACCAAAATGTTCAAGGATCAACTCGGCAAAACTATGGAAGTCTGCATAGACGATATTTTGGTTAAGTCCAAAAGAAGAGAAGACCACATCGATCACTTGAAAGAAGCCTTCAATATACTCAAGCGATACAGAATGAATTTAAACCCCGAAAAGTGTGAATTCGGCGTAACCTCAGGAAAATTCTTCGGTTTTCTAGTGTCACGGCGAGGCATCGAGATTAACCCAGGCAAAATCAAAGCCATAGAAAGAATACCATAGAACTTAACCACCAAAAACAGGTTTAGAGGTTGACTGGCCGTGTTTGCCTCCCTGTCAAGATTCATTTCGCAATCATCCGACAGATGCCACAAGTTTTTCGGTCTACTCAAAAAGGACAGCGGCCTCCAGTAGACCTCCGAGTGCACCCAATCCTTGAAGGAATTAAAAGCCTACTTGTTGTCAATGCCACTGATTCCAAACCACAACCTAGGGAGTGCCTCCTTGTCTACCTTGTTGTATTCGAAGTAGCAGTGAGTGCGGTCCGGGTCCGAGAAGCTAAAGGTACGCAATCTCCCATCTATTACATTAGCAAAACTTTAGTTGATGTCGAGACTTGGTTGTAGCTTCACGAAAGCTTAGACCTTACTTCTAGTGCCACCCTATCTCGGTAGTCACAACCTTCCTCTTGAGAAGTATTTTTCATAAGCTCAAGCTATCGGGTAGCTTAGCCAAATGGGCCATAGAATTAAGCGAGCATGATATCACATATCAACTGCGAACGATGATAAAGTCACAAGTCCTTACCGACTTTAGTGCAAAAATAATGCCCGAAGTCAAAAAAGAAGCCGCTCATGCTTCTCCACGAACACAAGATCTATATATTTTGTACACCAACGGTACATCTAACGCGTCAGGGTCTGGATAGGGACTTGTACTTGAAGTCCCAACAAGTGAAGTGATTCGCTAGTCCATAAGGTGCCCGGATATGACTAACAATGAGGCCGAGTATGAGGTCATGCTTGCAGGATTAAGGTTAGCACTTAAGTATGGGGCAACACGGATCGTACTATGTTGTAACTCTCAACTTGTCGTCAACCAAGTCACAGGGAATTTCTAGATCAAAGAGCAAAGGTTACTAAAATACCAGGCCGACATCTGTAAACTGTTGCCCGAGTTTGACGAATGTCGGCTCGACCCAATTCCTCGAGCACAAAACATCAAAGCAGACGACCTCGCCAAATTAGCAGTAGCTATCAAAAACATAATAGGAGAAGGAAACGTAGTCACACTCCTCTACTCATCGATAGATCAAATCGAGGTAAGGACCATAAATTTAACTTAGGACTGGCGTAACCATATTATTACGTACTTTTATGATGGAGCACTCCCAAAGGACAAAAAAAGCCAAAAAACTTCGGACGCAAGCAACCATGTATAGTATCGTTCATAATGATTTATACCAAAGGACATATAGGGGTCCCTGGCAAAATGGCTAGGCCCGAATCAGATACAGCACATCCTCAAAGAAGTCCACGAGGGCCACTATGGAGCTCATTCCGGTAATCAAGCCCTGGATATCTCATACATGCGGGTTACTACTGGTCCACCATGAAAAAAAGTCCACAGACTTCATGAAACAATGTGAGCAATGCAAAAAATACGCCCCTATGATCCACCAAGTGGGCAAATAGCTCCACTCAATCACTTCTTCTTGGCCGTTCATCAAATGGGGAATGGACAGCGTCAGCTCCCTCCCCCCCGGGGCGAGGTAACATACGATTTCTTTTGTTTTTAATTGATTATTTTTCTAAATGGGTAAAAGCATGAGCATTCGCCCAAATACGCGAACAAGAAATAATCGCCTTCATATGGAAAAACATCGTGTGCCGCTTCGGACTCCCCAAAGAAATCAGTTGTGATAACAGACCCCAATTTACAAGAAAAAGGTCACCAAATTTTTTGAGAAATGGCATATCAAAAGAATACTCTCAACACCATATCACCCCGCAGGCAATGGGTAAGCGGAATCCTCCAACAAATAAATACTAAACATCATGAATAAAAAGCTCGAAGACGCCAAGGGACTATGGTCGGAGTTACTACCAGAAGTACTTTGGGCCTACCAAACAATACCGAAGACAAGTACGGGAGAGATGCCCTACTCATTAGTCTATGGGACCGATGCAGTAAAATTAGTTGAAGTCGGAGATCCCAGTTTGAGATATTCCCACGAAAGCGGGACAAGGAACGATAAAAGCAGAAGGCAATAGCTTGATGAAGCCGAAGAACGGAGATATATGGCCTACATAAGGATGATCACCCAAAAGCAGCAGGCAGAATGCTATTATAAAAAAAAGGCTAAGGTCAGACCAATTAAAGTTTGAGAAAACATGCTCAAAGCCAAAACACAAGCTAGTAAAGACTCTCGTGAAGGCAAACATAGAACAAATTGGGACGGCCCATACAAAATCACGGCAACAGCAAACAAAGGGTCATTCCAAATAGAAACAATGGAAGGAAAACTGCTACCAAACAATTGGAATGTTGTCCACCTCAAGTACTTCAACTTTTAAGAAAGAGCGTTCTCCAAGTCGTACTCTTTTTCCCCGCACTTGAGTTTTGTTCTAATTGGGTTTTCTCGAGGAGGTTTTTAATGAGGCGACAAGGGGAACACTTCAAGTTGAAGTGTGAATGGACAGAGGCATATGATGGTCAGTTCATTGCCCAACCTCTCAATACTTCTCCAGGTGGACCAATGAAGGGACTATATAGACTGGGACTGGGATGCTAGCCGACACTAAACAGGCTGGGACTGGAATGCCAGCCCAGAAAACATGTAAATTTCTCCAATATATATGAACACAGCAGAAATGCATAAAGCTCGCCCATGTTTTCGCCAAAGCAGCGTTGCCTCAACTAAGAAGAAATTACATTTGACCTCGTTCGAATTAACTAAGTTATATTCGACCTCGCTCGAATTAACTAAGTATGGGTTACATTTGATCTCGTTTGAATTAACACCCACTCGGCCCGTGCCCCTAGTCAAACAAAAGTTACACTTGACCTCGCTCGTGTTAACTAAATTAAAGTTATATTCAACCTCGTTCGAATTAACTAATTTATATTCGACCTCGCTCGAACTAACTAAGTATGAGTTACATTCAACCTCATTCGAATTAACACCCACTCAACCCCTGGACATAGTCAAACAAAAGTTACACACGACCTCGCTCGAGTTAACTAAATTAAAGTTATATTCGACCTAGTTCGAGTTAACTAAGTTCCTCTCTTGAACTAACTAAGTATGGGTTACATTCAACCTCGTTCGAATTAACACCCACTCGGTCCCCGGCCGTATTCAAGCAAAAGTTACACTCGACCTCGCTCGAGTTAACTAAATTAAAGTTACATTCGACCTCAATCAAGCAAAAGGTAATTCGACCTTGCTCGAATTAACTATTGTTACATTCGACCTCGCTCGAACCTCATTCAAACTGACTAAATCATATTTGACTTAGTTCGAATTAACACCTACTGGCCCCCCAACCATGACCAAAACCAAATTATATTTCGACCTCGTTCGACACACACTAACCAAGTTTTTACGATTGAAATGACCAAACGGCAAATCAAAAGAAAGAAACATACAGGCCCGAACAGAAAGAAAAGAATCAGATACGAACAACAAAAATGACATTTCATACTTCAAATATATTTTTTACAAAGACCAGAATAGATGCCCACAAAAGTATATACAAAAGTTACAAGCAAAAAGAAATAAAAACAACTACTTGCTACTTAACCCAACAGTGCCATCTCCACCCATCTATCCACCATCGTTGTTGCTATCGGGATACTCATCCTCGTACCAGGCGTCTTGTTCGATCCCATCCACATCTTCCTCACCATCATCGGTGTGTGGTGTAGCGGGGTCATATCTACAAGCGATCCGAGCTGCATGCGTCTTAGTATGGGCATCCTTGAAGTTGGCCTTAGAAACTTTGCCTACCGACATCAAATCTATAAATATATCCAGCTAGGCCTCCGCGTGAATCGACTTCTCATACAAATCCCATGGAATATCGAGGAAGTAGAAATATGAGAGGAGGACGGTTGAGCCAACAACTGGGAGTTCTCAGCCTCAAGGGTGACAACTCGTTCATTAAGGACCAAAGCTGCATTCTTTAACTTCCCTATATGCTCGTCTAGTCGCTCCACTCTGAGCCTCGCCGTCTCCAAGTCATTTGCCCGTATAGATCGAAGAACGCTGATTTTGGCCTCCAAAGCCTCCACTTTCTTTGAAGTCGCCAGCTGAGCCAACTTAGCCTTCTCCTAGTCTATTATTTTCTCAGCAACCTCGCCACTCAAAGCATCGGCCCTGAACAAACATTGCTCGAGCTCAGCCTACAGAGAAATCACTTGGGCTAGAAGGTCCGCACATTGGGCCTCAACTCCCTTGCTTACATCGAGATCCTCTTCTTTGTTCCCCAACGCCCCTTCAAAGACACTTCACTTGCCGATGACTCTCATTAACTCGTCATTTTTCTTCTTCAGCTCGTCCCTAATAGCTTTGAAGTTTCCACTCTCACCAAATCGCCTACAGATCTCGCGGTGCTTGTTGTATTATTCACGGTACTTCCTCTCTATCTTTTTGAAAATGGTTTTGTGTGTCTCCTCTCGGCGAGCACTCTCAATCTCCAATATAATGGACTAAAAAGAGAAGACATACCCTAATGGCGAGGCCAACTATACCCGTCGCTAGAACAACATCGTCCAATGTCTCGAGGGCCCTGGCATCCTCCACGTTAGAGCAAAGTAGACCTAAGGAGGGTACTAAATTCTCTGTACTCACCAGCAAGTCCCGGTCCATAGGAACCACGATGGTCCTCGAGGACCCATCTAACCTGACTTCGACGCGAGTAAACCCCTTGCTCAGCATTCAAACCTCATCAGGATCAAGATCGGATCCCATCTCATAAATGTCATCAGCAACCCCCTTACTTCTTTCACTGGCAGACGAGGTGGGAACATCAACTGGCCGCAAGCATGATGGCTCATCTCGCTGCACAGTACCTAGAACCTCCTAGGATGGCCCGCCGACTCTAACGTCGACATCGGAAATGGGCACGCTCTCTGCATCTTCCGATAATGGTGGGACTTCAGACTGAAGATGTACACCATCTTCAGACATGGCGGTGATCGGCTCATAATCATTTCGGGTAGAGTCTACGTCTCAGATTGTCCTATCGCCGATATATTCTGACCTCCTTTTACGAGGAACTAAATCCTCATCGCTCGGTGATGACTCATTTATTAAATGAAGCAAGGGAGAGGCCAGAGTCTTTGGTACTAAAGCCGTTGATGGTCGAGCTAATTTAGATGAAACCGGAGACCGAACTAAAGTGGATGGCTGGGCATACCTAGCCACAGTACAGCAGGGGCAGACCCAATTGAAGTGTTTTTCTGGCGAAACGTCGGAGTAGGAGCCCTCGGCCTCCTCAAGGATACCCGGGCTGAAAGTAAAAAGAGGGGAAAAATACTAAGAGGTCAATCCTCATAAAGCAATAAAAATTAAAACCGGATAAACTCACCTATCATAGAAGGCGCATGGCCAAACTTTTTAAGGAAGGACGGCCATTCACGGATCCCCACTGTGTAGGGGTGAACCTGGCTCACCTAATCATGTATGTCCTCGACCAAGGGAGAGGGTGCGGTCTTGACTGCAAAAAAGAGCAAAATGTCAATTACAATTGAAATTAGCGGAACCAAGGCATAGTACAAAAAGTAGAGAGAAAAGGGGAGAGATGCTTATGGGCATAGTTCCAAACCTCGGAGAACCTGCTTGCATCTACCACCACGTCCTCAGTTTTGACGTAAAAGCAATTAAGCCAAAATTGGCAGCTTGCCTTGCCGCCCATCTTCACCACTAGACACTTGCTACCCCGGTAGCGAAGATGTAGCACCTCCCCCCTATGAAAGCTAGGGGCAAAGAGGAGCATTAAGTGGCGAAATGTCACCTCGACCCCGGCTAGTTCTGCATACTTCGTAAGCACACGAATAAGTTTATAGATATATGGAGAAAGTTGGGCCGGGCAGACGCGGTAATAGCGACAGAACTCCTCGGCCAAGGGAGGATGGCAAAAGAGTAACCGACATGGAAAGGGTATGCGTAGAAAGCACCATACCTAGGATGGTGTATTTGCACCACGTCGTGCCTTGCTGGAACTAGGTCTATGTGAGCATGAATTTTGAATCTATCCCTAAATTCGGCAAGGCTTACCTCTTTCATCAATGACTCCGAAACCTTAGGGTCGTCTTTAGGCACCTTTGAAAAATCAGATCTGTTTTTGTCACTACAGGGGATTATCTCATCTACCATAGGAAGGTTCTCGTCTTCAATAACAACTGAAATACTATCATCATGGGGAGGTATGTGCACCGTCAAAGGAACAGGTTCAGTTTCCCTCCCAGAACTTGAAGATGCATTAACCATCTTTGTTTGTTTATATATGAAGAATATATAAGCACAGAGGAGTCGTGAGTAGCAGAAGTCACCAGAATCAATGAGAACAAGGATATGAGAGTAAGGGTAATGGGAGCAGGAACTCTGAATGAAGAAGGAAGAAGTAGATGCAGGGATTCAATATTTGAGAATGCAAAGAGTAAGGCAAAGGGTTTCATATCCCTATTTATAAGAACTCAGGCATCAAAATCGAGAAAGCAAACCGTCAATGCCCAGCGAAGGTATCGAAATGGTAGAGGCACGGGAAACAACGCAATGCATCGAGAAAATGCATAATAATAATGTATGAAATCATGATGTCACTCTGAATTGATGTGACCATAAGTTACGGCTCGCAAAGGGCCACGTTGCCACCTCGTCTGAGACGTTACTACTCGGCCCGCTCGCCTAAATCTCTCAACTATGACTAACAGAGTTCGCTCCTCTAAGTCATCCAAAGTTGGCCTCAATAAGAAGGGACTAACTATATGGGTCAAAATCTACCCCAAGGGAATTTGGCATGATGGGGAATTAAAAATGATGACACAGTCGAGGTCGACTAGTAAACAGTAAGACTCCTAGCTGGGCAGTTAACGATGGTCAAGGTCGAGCATCAACGACAGAGCACTAACAACTAGTTTTTGTAATAGGATATCAAAGAGAATATTCCGTTGAATATTCTCTGCATTTGTACTATTAGGATTGATTAGGGGTATGACTCATATAAATAGAAAAGGAGATAAGGGGAGAGGGCATGTACCATTCATTTGGATAAGAACACCTTCTAAGAAGAAGACTCTCTCTCTAGAAAAGATACAAGTATTACCTTTCTAATAAGATTCTTCCATCTATCATTTCATACTTTTCCATAAGATCCGAGAATAATTCCAATATTCTAGAGTTCGTCTATCATTCATCACTATCAGAAAGACGAATCATCCACCTCATTTAATATTGGGTGAATCATTCTCCTTATTTACGTTAATATCATTTATTGATATTTATTGTTTGATACTCTCTTATCATTACTGAAACTTTTCGGAATATTAAATGCACGCCGCATTTAATCCCCTACCAACGTAATCTTGCAACATTTGTGCTAACTAGTTATAAATCTAGGGATATTATCATTAATTTGGTTTAACCCCGTATTACATAATATTAATTAGTTTAATAAAAGATTTAGAGGGTGTTTGGATAAGGTTATAAGCTGGTCAAACTAGATTATAAGCACTTTCGGCTTATTTACGCGTTTGGTAAAGTTAAAAGTGCTTATAAGTCAAAGCCAAAAGCCATAAGCTGGTCACCCCAGCTTATGAATTTTTAGCTTATAAGCACTTTATGTTTGACCAAGATTTTTACTATTTTATCCTTTTTAGAAAAGAAAAAAAAACTCCTATATCGATACTCACTGCCTCAAGTATTCAACCTAACCCCTCCCCCCGCATCTTCAAGTCATCAATTCTCATTGACTGTTTAAGATAAGCAAATTCTCTATTACTTTGCATACTTATATCTATGTTATTGTGTATTAATCTTTGAACTGTATGTAGTAAATGAGGACATGTCAAATTTTTGGTATATTGCTTTGTAAGTGTTGTGGTGATGAAGATAATGTTTGTTTCTCTTCAAATAATTTGTCCTATTTAAGTTTATTTTTTACTGAGAAATTTTTGTCAATTTATTAATTATTATAACTTATGATTATATGCTTATCATAATATAAATTATATTTATCATAAAATTATCTTATCTAAGCATAATTATTTTTAAAATAAAATGATAAATAGAATATTTTATATTTGAATCAATCTGGAATCTAAAAATTTGAAAAAATTACGTCCTTATAAGTGTAAACAGTTCTAAGGTTATTTAAGTCATTTTAACAGAAAAAGAGCTTTTCAACACTTTTTTATCAAATAGTGCAACAACTTATTATCTATTTCAGCACTTGTACCCAAACACGTAACTGCTTATTTATTAGATCAATTTCAGCACTTAAAAGGGTTTTTCAGCACCTAATGTTTATCAGCTACTTTAAATCAACTAATCCAAACGGGTTCTTACACTTTTTCGTCAAACACATACAACTAGTTCAGTCGGCTTATACGTGACGCTCTTTCTATTTTTAGAGTCCCAAAATGTTTGACACTATTTTATAAATAATACGAAGTGTTATTTTATAGTACATTTTTATGATCTCAAAAATTCAAGTGAATTTATCTATTTTAGTTTTGAAAGAGTAATATATTTCAAGTTTGACGGAAATCAATAAACTTATAGTATAAGAGAAAAACTTGGCAAAATCGGTGCATGCACTAATGACTAAACCATTTGAATTTATCACGATTAAAGAATAAATTAAAGTAATAATTCATAAAAACTAATCATATATATGAGATCTGACATGGAAGACGCATGCCATACTTATTGCTTTTTATACATGAATTAGGTGCTAGTAGATATTTGAGATTTTTACATGACTCTTACTTAAAAATATTTATACAAGTAATAATATTTTTGCTTTATTCCAAAAATATACATGAATTATGTGCTAGTAGATATTTGAGATTTTTACATGGTAGGACTCTTACTTAAAAATATTTATACATGTCACAACTCATTTTCATTATAGATCATGATGGCGCCCAACACCATTGCCGGGCAAGCCAAATCGGAAATATAAATAAGTTCTCATTTTACTTTTACCAAGATAATTGCAGTAATTCCTTAAGTTAAATTTAAAACAAGTGATAACCAGTAAGGTACCAAAAATAATTATACAATTCCCAAAAGAATAGTCTACTATAGTGTGTGCCAAGACCTGGTATCATAAGTTGTGGGAAACTAGTAGAATATACAAAAGAATAAATCTATCCTACTGTCCGGAATAGAATAGACATCAAAAATAAATATAGAGAGACTCCATCAAGCTGCTGAACGACACAGGAAGGGAGCAGCCCACCATGGAAGTCTCAAAATATGCTCAGGGATGCGCATCAGACTGATAGCCAGATGTACCTGCCTCAGATCCTGTACAATTAAGTACAGAAGTGTAGTATGAGTACATAAACAATATGTACCCAGTAAGTATCCTGTCTAATCTCAAAGAAGTAGATACGAGAGGTCGACTTGACACTTACTAGGGTCAAATAATATGAGAAATGAATTATATTGAGCATGGATATAATAATTATTTAGCAGTTTATAGCATGAAATAACAGGTCCTCTCCTAGATAATATCATAGTTGGCAACCTTAATTCCAGGACAAATAACAAAGATCAATTCATAGAAAAGCACTGAGTAGAACATGCGTAAGTAGTGCCGAGGTCGTACGGCCAGATCCAACATAAAAGTAAATTGTGCACTGTCGAGGGTCGAACGACGCGAGCCATAGATGCATCTATTACCCCGCTCGCGAATCAAACATGTGACACGGTCAAATGTAATTAAACACAACAACAAGCAGACATGAATATATAACTAGGGAGCAATTACTCACAGAAATATCAACTTTTCTTTAAAAAGGCCAAGAAAAATAGTGTTCCTTTACTAGTTTCATTTACCATAATCACCATGATTTAAATAGTCCAAATTAAATATAAGGTTGCAAGAATAGCACATAAAGCATGTTTTTGGGTCCTAGACTACCCTGACTTAGCATGCTTTACTAGCTATCGCTTTTGCTTTGTATCTTTCTTCTGAATTACATGTTGTTCCTATTTTTCATATGATTTATTTGCTGATATTAATATTGTCTCCTTTCTGTCTTTTTGTTTTCTTGAGCCGAGGGTCTTTCAAAAACAGCCTCTCTACCCCTTCGGGGTAGGGGTAAGGTCTGCGTACATACTACCCTCCCCAGACCCCATTAGTGGGATTTTGCTGGGTTGTTGTTGTTGTTGCAAGAATAGCACATAAAGCATGCTTTTGGGTCCTAGACTACCTAGACTTAGCATAATAGTAGCTACGCACGAACTCTCGTCACCTACTGTGTATGTAGCCCCTGTATTTACTGGCAAATTACTTGATTATATCACCTATGGGGACAATTCCCTCTTACAAGGTTAGATATGAGGCTCACCTCGCTCCGAAGCGTACTTATAAAACCAAGAACGAGCTCAAACTCTCAATTTGGAGTCGAACGATCCAAAACTAGATAAACGAGGTAGGAACTAGTCAATACAAGCTCACAAGATCACATTCTAACTATTTAAGCAATTCTCCAACCTTAAACACAAGTTTCCTAAAATCCTACCCCGGGCCCACGTGCCCGGATTCCGAAATTTTTCGAAGAAAGTTGTTCTTTATAACCCAAGGATCAATAATATATTATTTCTAATTCATTTTATAACAAATTTCGTGGTCAAATTTTACTTTTGTGAAAACCCTAGGTTTTGCTCTAACCCCATGATTTTACCTTAATCATTATGTTTTAATCTACCCAAGACTCAAGTATTAAACTAGAAATATGTAGGATAAACTTACCTTAAGATGCTAGGTGAAGGTCCTCTCTCATGAGCTCCAAAATCGGCCAATGGGTGAGTGAAAAATGGCCAAAATGACTTAAAACCCGAAATAAATAAAGCTCACTGCTTCAGTGATTTCCGCATCTGTGGTCAGGGGACCGCATCTGCGGTCCCGCTTCTACGAGGAAGTGGCCGCATCTGCGGAATTGGCCAAGCAGGTTGGGACCGCTTCTGCGGTATTGAAGCCGCTTCTACGGCTATGGAGCCGCTTCTACGGCTATGGAGCCGCTTCTGTGGTTTTGGGCATGGCCTGCCTTGGCCGCATCTGCGAGAGGACGACCGCTTCTGCGGTCTCGTACCTGCGGCTGACCAACTGCAGGTGCGGTTATGACAAATAACTGGAGCTTCAGCTCCTTCCCAAAATTTCCAACTTCACTCGAGCCTCGTCCGATTGACGCTCGGGGCTCTCGGGCCCCGCCCGAATATACCGACAAGTTTGAAATTATGAAAATGACCCGCTCGAATCTTTGGAACGCCCGAAATAGTGCTAAATCTAAGAATCACCCCCTAAAACCAATTGAATCAAACTTATGAACTTCAAGTTCTTAAATTCACTTCTAACGTTCCGAAACGTACTTATACTACTCGGATTGACACCAAATTTTGCGGGCAAGTCTTAATGTTATATTGGACCTGCACTAGGCTCAGGAACCAACATACGAGCCCGATACCAACGTGATCAATCATTATTTAGTTCCTTTAAATCCTTAGATTCAGTTTAACAATTTCTAATAAAAATTCATTACTCGGGCTAGGGACCTCGGAATTCGATTTCGAGCATACGACTAGGTCCCATATTTTCCTACGGAGCCTCCGGGATAGTCAAAACAGGAATTCGGGTTCGTTTGCTAAAACGTTGACCAAAGTCAAACATAGCCTTTTAAGAAAATCTTAAGGAATCAAATGAGCATATTTCAACCCAAATTCTTCCATATCCCGAACCAACTATCCCCGCAGGTCGTAAATTAGTTAAAGCAAGCGTGTGAAGTTTTATTTAGGGGATCGAGGTTCTAAAAAGCAAAATGACCAGTCGGGTCGTTACTTTCTCCACTTCTTAAACAAACGTTCGTCATCTAACGGACATAAAAAAAGTACCTGAGGTGCTGAATAAATGTGGGTATCTACTCCGCATGTCTTCCTCGGACTCCCAGGTCACCTCCTCGACTGGTTAGCCCCTCCACTGGACCTTCACCGCCGAAATCCTCTTGGATCTTAACTGGCGATCCTGCCTATCAATAATGGCAACTGGCTCCTCCTCATAACTTAGACTCTCATCTAGCTGAATAGTGCTGAAGTCTAACACATGGGTCAAGTTGGCATGATACTTCCGAAGCGTAGACACATGAAAAACTGGGTGAACTCACGATAAACTGGGGGGTAAAGCAAACTCATAAGCAACCTCCCCAACTCGCTTCAACACCTCAAATTGGCCAATAAACCTTGGGCTCAGCTTGCCCTTCTTCCCGAACCTCATAACACCCTTCATTGGCGAGACTTTCAAGAGGACCTTCTCGCCAACCATGAATGATACATCACATGCCTTCTGATCTGCGTAACTCTTCTGTCTGGACTGAGCTGTGCGAAGCCTCTCCTGAATCAACTTTATCTTGTCCAAGGCAACTTGCACCAAATCTGTACCGTATAACTTAGCCTCAAACCACTCGATAGGAGAACGACACCGCCGACAGTATAAAGCCTCAAATGGAGCCATCTCAATGCTGGACTGATAGCTGTTGTTGTAAGCAAACTCTGCCAAAGGCAAGAACTGATCCCGCTATCCTCCAAAGTCAATTACACATGCTCTGAGCATGTCCTCTAAAATCTGAACTGTCCGCTCCGACTGCCTGTCAGTCTGAGGATGAAATGCTGTGCTAAGCTCTACACGGGTCCCCAACTCACTCTAAACGGCTCTCCAGAAATGGGAGGTGAAATGAGGGCCTCTATATTATACGATGGAAAAGGGCACACCATGCAACCTGACTATCTCTCGAATGTAAATTTGGGTCAATCTCTTTGAAGTGTAAGTAGTCACAATCGGAATAAAGTGCGCCGACTTGGTCAACCGTCAACAATGACCCATACTGCATCAAACTTCCACAAGGTTCGGGGAAACCCAACTACGAAGTCCATAGTAATGCGCTCCCACTTCCACTCTGGTATAGGCATCTGCTGAAGTAGGCCCCCGGCCTCTGGTGCTTATATTTAACCTGCTGGCAATTCAAACACTTAGCCACATGCTCCATTATGTCCTTCTTCATTAACCGCCACCAATAATGCTGCCTCAAGTCATGATACATCTTCGTCGCACCCGAATGAATGGAATACCACGAACTGTGTGCCTCCTCTAGTATCCTATCCCTCAGACCATCAACATTAGGAACACATAGGCGACCCTAGAGTTGCAAAACACCATCCTCACCAATAGAAACCTCCTTGGCACTACCCAGAAGCACTGTCTCTCTAAGAACCAATAAATGTGGATCATCAAACTGTCGGGCCTTGATCTGCCCCAATAATGAAGACTGAGCAACAACGTACGCAAGACTCGGCTGAGATCTAAAATATCCAACCTCACAAGTCTGTTAGCCAGGGACTGAATGTCCAAAGCTAGTGTCCTCTCCTCTGGTAGAATGAATTCCAAGCTACCCATACTCTCTGCTTTCCTGCTTAAGGCATCCGCGACCATATTTGCCTTGCCCAGATGATAAAGATTGGTGATGTCATAATCCTTCAGCAACTCAAGCCATCTACGCTGCCTCAAATTGAGATCCTTCTACTTAAACAAGTGTTGTAAGCTGCGATGATCGGTATAAACCTCACATGATACCCGATACAAATAATGCCTCCATATCTTAAGAGCATGAACAATCGCGGCCAACTCTAAATCATGCACAGGATAATTCTTGTCATGGGTCTTCAGCTGATGCGAAGCATATACAATAACTCGCCCCTCCTGCATCAATACACAATCCAATCCAACGCGCGAAGCATCGCAATATACTGTATACATCCTAAACAGGAAGGAAACACAAGAACTGGTGCTATAGTCCAAGCTGTCTTGAGCTTCTAAAAGCTCGCCTCACAATCATCGGACCAACGGAATGGAGCACTTTTCTAGGTCAATCTAGTCAGAGGTGATGCAATAGATGAAAAGCCTTGCACAAATTGTCTGTAATAACCTGCTAACCCCAGGAAACTCCTAATCTCGGTCACTAAGTGGGACATGGACAACTCTGAACTGCCTCAATCTTTTTGGGATCCACCTTAATACCGTCCCCTGACACAACATACCCCAAGAATGCCACTGACTCTAGCCAAAACTTACACTTAGAGAACTTAGCATATATCTTTTGCTCTCGCAAGGTCTGAAGCACTACTCTCAATTGCTGCTCATGCTCCCCTAGGCTACGTGAGTATATCAAGATGCCATCAATGAAGACGATGACAAAGGAATTAATATAAGGTCTGAACACCCTATTCATCAAGTCCATAAATGTTGCTGGGGCATTAGTCAAGCCAAAGGACATCACCAAAAACTCATAATGGTCATATCTAGTCCGGAATGCAGTCTTCGGAACATCCGAGTCCCGAATCTTCAACTGATGGTACCCCAACCTCAAGTTGATCTTAGAGAATACCTTAGTAGCCTATAACTGGTCAAAAAAATCATCGATGTGAGGCAATGGATACTTGTTCTTGATAGTGACTATGTTCAACTGGGGGTAATCAATGCACATCCGCATAGTCTCATCCTTCTTCTTCACAAATAACACTAGTGCACCCCATGGCGATACACTAGGTCTAACAAACCCCTTTTCTAACAACTCCTCAAGCTACTCCTTCAACTCTTTTGGAGCCATACAGTACGGTGGGATAGATATAGGCTGGGTGCTTGGAGCCAAATCAATATAGAAATCAATGTCACGATCCGGTGGCATGCCAGGAAGATTAGAAGGAAACACATTGGCAAACTCTTGAGCTACTGGAACTGAATCAATCATCGAAGATTATACAGTGATATCCCGAACATAGGCCAAATAAGCCAAACACCCCTTCTCGACCATATGTCGGGCCTTCAGTAAAGAGATAACCCGGCTAGACGTATCAACTGTGGAACCCTTCCACTCCAACCTTAGCAACCCTAGAATTGCTAATGTAACAGTCTTGGCATGGCAATCTAGGACGACGTGATATGGAGATAACCAATCCATGCCCAGGATGATCTCAAAGTCGATCATATCAAGCAACAGGGGATCCGCTCTAGTCTCGAAACTATAGAATGTGACCACATAGAATTGGTAGATCCGATCCACAACCACAGAATCGCCCACATGAGTGGACACATGAACAAGAGTGCCTAAAGGCGCAGGAGGAATAACCAAGAAATGAGCAAACATAAGTGATACATATGAATAGGTGGATCGTGGATCAAACAATACCCGAAACATCTCTACCGTAGACGAAAATAATACCTGTGATGACGGCATCTGAGGCCAATGCATCTGGCCTAGCTGAAAGAGCATAGAATCTGGCTGGAGCGCCGGCTGGCTGGCCCCCACCTGACTGAGCAGTAATTGGCTGACCTCTCCCTGCCTAGCCTCTACCTCTAGGATGGCCTCTACCCGTTTTTCCCCCGCCTATGGGAGGCTAAGCAACCGGTGCTAAAATCATAGGCTGCTGACCCTACTATACTGCCTTGCCTTGAAGTTTGGGGCAGGTCCTCTTCATGTGACCTGGATCTCCACATTCGTAGCAACCCCTAAGCACTAAAGTAAGCACTGGAAGAACCTCGATGACCAAAATACCTGCCGAAGGAATCCTGAATAGCTGGTGGGTGGTAAGACCTCTCCGACATCGCACTGAAATAAGGTCTCACTAGAGCACCTTGGGGAGGTGGTGGTGGTGGTGAATACGGGGGCCTGCTGGGCTGACCCCTCCCTGTGTGCCCCCTACCCCTAGCTGGGGCACCTCTGAACTCTCCAGAAAACCGGGCCCTCTTGTCTTGCTGAAATTGCTCTCTACCCCTCTGGCGATAACCCTCAATCATGCGAGCAATCTCCACCACTAGCTGACATTTAGTACCCATCTCTACCTCTCAGGCCATGCTAGCTCGAATACCGGGGTGTAACCCCGCAACAAATCTCCGCACTCTCTCTGCATCTGTGGGAAGTATCATGAGTGCATGGTGAGACAACTCAGAAAACCTCGCCTCATAATCGGTCACGGACATCTGACCCTGCTCAAGATGCTCAAACTGATACCGCGGCTCTTCCCTCTCAGAGGGTGGAATATACCTATCCAAGAATAACTATGTGAACTGACCCCAAGTGAGGGGAGGAGAACCTGCTGGCCTGCCAAGAACATAGGACTACCACCATCTACGGGCCCTGCCCTCCAATTGAAATGTAGTGAAGTCAACTCCATGCGACTCCAATATACTCATGTTATGTAGTCTTTCCCTGCACCTATCAATGAAATCCTGGGCATCCTCATGATGCTCACCCCCGAAGACGAGAGGGTGAAGTCTAGTCCATCTATCCAATAACTTATGCGGGTTACCATCTGCAACTGGTCTGGGCCCAGGCACTACTACAGCAACTGGCTGAGCCCCATCCGCGGGTAGGGCACCCGGAGTCTGATACACTGCCGTTGCATGACCAAGAGCCTGAGCAGTAGGGGTCTGTGATCCCCCTCCTGCATGTGATGTAGCTGGATCTGCTGGAAATAAACTAGCCTGAGTCATGGTGCCTGATAACTAGGGAATATGATACATTTTACAATCCTTTATGCTCAAGTTTTGATTAGAAATGTGTATAAAATAGTCCCAAACTCTCACAAGTTGTGCTTGATTGCAGGTTTGACCAACAAGGTGACAAGATGTCAAGAAACAGCTAAAAAAGGAGTGAAACTTTCACAAGTACCAAGACAAGACAAAGCTCAGTCAAACAAGGCTAGTGCGGCCACACACCATTCTGTGCGGTCCGCACAAGTGAAGTTCAGAGAGGGTGATTTTCAGGCCAACAGGCAATGTGGCCACAAGGGGTTTTTATGCGTTCCGTGTTGGGTTCATTGCGGCCGCACTCGATTTAGTGCGGTCCGCGGAGCCAAGGTTCAAAGAGGGGGTGTTCTGGAGGTTGAAGCTCAATGCGGTCCGCGGTCCTTTTTGTGCAGACCGCAATGGATGCCACCGCGGCTTCATTCGATTTCGTGTGGTCCGCATTGCCCAAGTTCAGAGAGTTGATTATTCAAATTCAAATCCTTAGTGTGGCCGCACTCATTTTTGTGCGGTCCGCACAATCCCCGCAGGGGTATTTTTATCCAGATTTTTCAGCCTAGTATAAATAGCTTTTTTTCCCATTTTTAGGTCATCAGATAGTTTTTTTATCAAGAGTTGCACTCGTGACTTCGTTTTTTAGCTATTTCGAGTAATTTTTAGCATGAGTTCAACATTGAATCTTCAAGTTTAATTTAGCAATTAATTATTATGAGTTTCTCTTCATCTATTTCCTTATTTTCTTCTATAAGTATGAGTAGCTAGACCCATAAGCTAGGGTTGTGGCTCAACTTTAGTGTGGGTAATTGATGGGTCTTTTGTTTTAATTCTTGATTGTCTATGGGTATTTGATATTTGTGCTAATTTAGGGTTTTAATTGTGAATTGGTGGTTGCAAACACTAGTTTATGCTTAGTAGACTTTGGCTCTTCTTGAGAAAGAGAGCCTAAGTCCATGAAATTAGTCCAATAAGGAATTGGGGTGTACTCAAGAGATTGATAGCTCCAATTAAAGGGTTAAACCTAGAGATAATAATACCCGACTTGAACCTTGATTGCTTGTGCAAATTTGCATACCCAATTGGTCTTGAGAAAGTCAATTTGGACAAAATCACTCGAACTATCGAGAGGTATAGTGTGAGTAGAATTGTGCAATGGTTATATCATACTCCCCAAATGTGGCAATCTATCTTTAGACTCAAGAATCCGTCAATTGACCACATAGGCGAAAGTTACTACCCTGATGACTTTTAATCATTTGAACAACTCGCAATAGTTTAACCTTAGCTTATTTTAGTTTAATTGAGCATTGTAGTTTTATAAAATTAGAATCATAATCAAAACCAAAAAATGTGTAGAAGTGCAACTAAGGGCAAATATGCAACTCCACTTTAGATAGACACTCAACTCCAATAACTAGCTCCCTGTGGAAATCGATCCCGACCTCATCGGGTAAAAGCTGCTTCGACCTCTCTCGCTACTCAATAGTAGTGCAGGGTTGGCTCGATCACTTTTTGGCGCCGTTGCCAGGGAGCTAACGATTTTGGCTATCTATCTAAAAAGTTTTATGTATTGTTCTTCTTTCCTTCTTTGTTACTAATTTGTTTGTATCACACCTTCAGGTACAAAATGGCAGCTAACATAAACAATGCACCTCTTGGAGATCTTCCGCTGGGGGAGGAAGTAGATGACAATGTTGAAGATGAGGTTCCTATTGTGCCTCAAGGACAAAGGAGAGGCCGTCAGGCCAATGATAATATTCCAGACCCTTCCCAGCCACCTCCAAGAGTGGCTCCTCGAGTGCTTCTAAACCAAGGCTATGCAAGTGCAATTGTCCCGCCCGGGATTCGGGCGGGCAATTTTCAAATTACCAATGTGATGCTGACATTGCTGGAGCAGCGTGGGTATTTCACGGGTGCTGCCAATCAAAATGCTTACAAACATCTCAAGGGGTTCGTGGATACCTGTTGGGGGAGCAAGCAAACTAATGTGTCCGAAAATGCACTTCGATTGAGACTCTTCCCATTCTCACTTAGAGGGAGACATTGGATTGGCTCGAGCGACTTCCTAACCATTCCATCACTACTTCGGATGAGTTGGCGGACAAGTTCATTGCAAAAATTTTCTCACCAGGGCGAATAGTAGCATTGAGAGTTGAGATCTTGGTTTTCAAGTAGGAGTCCACCGAACCTTTGTATGAGATTTGGGAGCGTTATAGAACAATGGTGAAGGAATGCCCCAACAATGATATGACTGAGGCATTGTTCCAACAGATTTTCTACCGGGGCATTAACACAATAAATCAGTGCATAGTGAACCAACTTGTTGGGGGAAACTTTATGAAGCTTTCTTATAATGAGGCTTGTGACATTCTTGACGAGATGGCTGACACTTCTTCTGCTTGGCAAAGTAGAGTCAATGTGCTCCAGGGTGACCCCACGGTCACTCATTTGCACAAAGAGTTACATGATCATGGGCAGGCTATAGCTGAGTTGAAAACTACTATGAACCAACTAGCAAAGGCACAGTTGCAACAAGTTCAAAATCCTCACCAAGTGAATGCCATGGAGGGTGTCAACATGCTTGTCAACAAAAGAAGACAAAGAGGTATACAAAACCAAGGAAATTTGGAACAATTTGACAATGATTGTGGTGGATTTCAAGATGATAGTTATGATGGACAGAGTGAAGAGGTGCAATACATGAACAATTATCAAGGCCAAAGGGGCAATTCTTCCAACAAACAACAATGGAGACCCCAAGGCAATTGGGGCAATCAACAACAACAAGGCAATGGTAATTGGGGGAACAACAACCAAAACAACAACTGGGGTAATCAGAACAACAATCAAAACAATCAAGGAAATTGGAATGGTAACAATAACAATTGGGGTGGTAACAACAATCAAGGTGGATGGAATAATGGAAACCAAGGAAATCGGAGGCAAGGCTTTCAAAGGCCCCCAATGTACCAACAACCGAACAATCCACCCCCATTTCCATCCCAATGTCCTGGTTCTTCTAGCAATGATATGGGTAGAATTGAAATGATGTTCGAACAAATGATGAAAAAGAATGCAGATTCTGGTGCGCAGTTGGCTTCCCACAATACCTCAATCAGAAACTTGGAGGTGCAGTTAGGTCAAATCTCACAGTCTTTGAAACTCGTCCTAAGGGGGCTCTATCTAGTGATACGGTAGTTAACCCGAAGGGTGGGAACAATCATATTATGGCAGTAACTACAAGAAATGGGAGAGGCGGTGATGCGAATGCCTCCAAACAAAAGCAAATTTTGAGTGATGAAGTTGAGTTGCAAGAAGATGAAGTTCCTTTGGTGGTTGAAAATGTGATTAATGACAATGTGAACGAAGAAGTGAGGATTGATATTCAAGATACCGAGGTGGAAACTCAAAATGACGTAAACCCGTCTAGGGAACATGTAATAGACATATTGGAGCTGGTGGTGCCTAAAGCTAAGGTACCTTTGCCAAGGCCACCTCTGCCTTATCCTCAAAGGCTCGCGAAGCAGAAAAATGTAAATCAGTTTAAAAAGTTCATTGACATGATGAAGAGCTTATCCATTAATGTGCCTTTGGTGGAGGCTCTTGAACAAATGTCGGGCTATGCTAAATTCATGAAGGACTTGGTGACAAATAAATGGTCCATGGATTGTGAAACTATAAAGATGACTCACCAAGTTAGTGCAATAGTGTATTTAATGGCCCCGAAGCTTGAAGATCCCGGTGCTTTCATCATTCCTTGCACTATTGGGAGTGCAGACTTTGCTAAGGCTTTATATGATTTGGGAGCTAGTATCAATTTGATGCCCCACTCAGTTTTCAAAACTTTGGGTATTGGGCTACCTAGGCCGACTTCCATGAGATTACAAATGGCAGATAGAACTATGAAGAGACCATTGGGTATTATTGATGATGTGCTTGTCCAGGTGGACAAATTTATCTTGCCAGTTGACTTTGTGATCTTGGATTGTGAGGTGGATTATGAAGTTCCTATCATTTTGGGGAGACCTTTCCTTGCTACTGGGAAGGCGTTAGTTGATGTGGAAGCTGGGGAACTCACCTTCTGGGTGGGTGATGAAAAAGTGGTCTTTCATATGTGCAAGTCAATGAAGCAGCCCAACAACTCCGAGATGTGCTCTTTTTGTGGACCTTATCACGGCAGTGATAGTTGATGATACCAGTGCAATGATCAGTGTGGAGGACCCTCTTGAGGCTGTTTTATTGAATCTTGATGTCAATGAGGATGCAAGCCGGGTAGAGTGTGTGAATGCGTTACATGGAATAGGCTCGTACTCTTATGAGCCTAGAAAACTTTCTTTGGATCTCGAGAATAGGAAGACTCCACCAACAAAGCCTTCAATTGAGGAACCTCCGGTGTTGGAGTTGAAGTTGTTACCTCCATACCTCAGGTGTGAGTTTTTAGGCCCAATTTCTAATTTACCAGTTATTCTATCCTCTTGTCTTACTAACATGCAGGTTGATGCCACATTGGCGGTGCTACAAACGCAGAAAAATGCAATTGGATGGACTTTAGCTGATATTCGGGGGATAAGCCTCGCATTCTATTTGCACAAGATTATTCTAGAAGATGATGCAAAGCCCTCCTTAGAGCATCAAAGGAGGTTGAACAAGGTAATGCAAGAAGTTGTAAAAAAGGAGGTGATCAAGTGGTTGGATGTCGGGGTTGTGTACCCCATCTTTGATAGCTCTTGGACTTCACCGGTGCAATGTGTACCGAAGAAGGGTGGCATGACCGTGGTTGCAAATTCGCAAAATGGGTTGATTCCTACCAGAACTGTCACCGGTTGGAGGGTATGCATGGATTACCGCAAGTTGAATAAAGTGACCCACAAGGATCACTTTCCTTTGCCTTTTCTTGATCAGATGTTAGACCGACTAGCTGGGCGTGCCTTCTACTATTTCTTGGATGGGTATTTTGGGTACAACCAAATCTTGATTGCTCCGGAAGATCAGGAAAAGACCATATTCACTTGTCCATATGGCACTTTTGCCTTTTCTAGGATGCCTTTTGGATTGTGTAATGCACCAGCTACATTCCAGCAGTGTATGATGGCCATTTTCACTGATATGATGGAAGACATTTTGGAGGTGTTCATGGACGACTTTAGTGTTGTTGATGATTCATTTGATGAGTGCTTGAAGAATCTTGATAGAGTTTTCCTATTGTGAAGAAACCAATCTTGTTCCCAATTGGGAGAAATGCCACATTATGGTGGAAGAGGGCATAGTTCTTGGGCATAAAATTTCAAAGCATGGTATTGAGGTAGACAAAACAAAAATTGATGTGATTTCAAGGCTCCCTCCCCCTACCTCTATCAAGGGAGTTAGAAGTTTTCTTGGGCATGCAGGGTTCTACCGGAGATTTATCAAAGACTTTTTGAAGGTAGTGAATCCTTTATGCAAGCTATTGGAAAAGATGCCAAGTTCGTGTTTGATGAAAAATGTATGCAAGCCTTTGAACTTCTCAAGCACAAGTTTACCACCACTCCTATCATTACCGCACCTAATTGGAGCTTGCCCTTTGAGCTCATGTGTGATGCAAATGATGTTGCGGTTGGGGCAGTTTTGGGTCAAAGAGTGAACAAAATATTTCATCTGGTGTACTATTCGAGCAAGATAATGAATGATGCTCAAGTGAACTATACGGTGACCGAGAAAGAACTTTTAGCTATTGTGTTCGCAATGGAGAAATTTCGGGTATATCTCATGGGTGCCAAGGTCATAATCCATACCGACCATGCTGCACTCCGGTACTTGATGACGAAGAAAGATTCCAAAGCTCGACTAATACGATAGGTCTTGTTATTTCAAGAGTTTGATTTGGGGATTGTGGACCAAAAAGGTAGTAAAAACCAAGTGGCAGACCACTTGTCCCACTTGGAGGAGGAGGGAAGGCCTCGTGATGTCCTAGAGATCAGTGATTTATTTCCCGATGAACAACTCATTTCGATGTCGGTGAATGATATGCCATGGTTTGCGGATGTTGCTAATTTCCTTGTGACTTGTATAATCCCGTGTGAGCTCTCTTCTAACCAAATGAAGAAGCTCAAATGGGATAGTTTGGATTTTTATTGGGATGAGCCGTACTTGTTCAAGATTTGCACGGATGGTGTGATCCAGAGGTGTGTCCCGAAGGAAGAGCAATTGAGTATCTTGGAGGCTTGTCATTCCTCCCCCTATAGTGGTCATCATGGCAGGGCAAGGACGTCTTCCAAAGTTCTTAGTTGTGGGTTTTATTGGCCAACTTTGAACAAAGATGCAAGTGAACTAGTGAAGAAGTGTGATGAATGTAAAAGAGCAGGTGGAATTTCGAATAAAGATGAGATGCCTCTCAATACCATTCTTGAGGTTGATATTTTTGATGTATGGGGAATTGATTATATGGGCCCGTTTGTTAGCTTGTGTGGGAACACATACATTCTTGTGGCGGTATACTATGTTTCAAAGTGGGTTAAAGCTGTGGCTTTGCCCAACAATAAAGCCCGGAGTGTTGTTGCATTTCTCAAGAAAAGCATTTTTACAAGATTTGGTACTCCGCGTGCAATCATAAGTGATGGGGGGGTCTCATTTTTGCAATATAGCTTTTGACACTTTGCTTGCAAAGTATGGTGCACAAGGTTTCTACTCCCTATCATCCTCAAGCAAGTGGTCAAGTTGAAGTCTCCAATAGGGAAATCAAGAGCATATTGCCAAAGAGGGTCAATTCTAATAGGACCGATTGGTTAAAGAAGTTGGATGATGCTTTATGGGATTATAGGACTGCTTACAAGACTCTGATTGGTATGTATCCATATCGGTTGGTGTTTGGGAAAGCTTGCCATCTACCAGTTGAGTTAGAGCACAAGGCCATGTGGGCTTTGAGGAAGCTAACTCATGAATGGGATGTTGCAGCCAATCTTCGTGTGGAGCAGCTTAATGAACTTGATGAATTCAGATTCCATGCCTACTCCAGTTCGTCCTTGTACAAGGACAAGATGAAGTACCTTCATGATAAATATGCCCGTAGCAAGGAGTTCAAAGTGGGTGATTTTGTTCTCTTGTTCAACTTTCGGTTACGTCTGTTTCCGGGAAAGCTTAAGTCAAAATGGAGTGGACCTTTTGAAGTGGTATTTGTGACCCCGTTTGGTGCACTTGATTTGAAGAACAATAATGGGGAAGTTTTCAAAGTGAATGGGCATAGGTTCAAGCACTACTTGAGAAAAATCGATGGCTAGAGTGAATGGGAATAAGGTCAAGTGAATGGGCATAGGATCAAGTACTTCTTAAGCAACTGTGTAGATGCAAACGAGCACCTGGTCAAGGAATTCTACACCAATGCTGCCCACATCAAGAAGGGCACCAAAGTGACCAAATTGTGGAATTTGAAAGTGCTATTTGATGGGAAATCAATAAATGACTGCTTGGGCTTCAATGAGGAGGATGAATCACTGTATCTGGAGAAAATGGCATTAGGTGAGGCGACCCGTCCTTGGTTGGCACAATACTCGGCAATCCCAGGTACCACCCCCGATTGGTTTAATGCGGGAGTGAAGATCTTAAGAAGAAGTTTGAATTTCGAGGCTAAGGGGTGGGAGACATTCGTGTGCAACAGACTGGATCCCACTACCCACAACAACTCACTCCCTCTTCACCGGGTGGTACTGGTAGCATCAACTATGGCGGGGTACCCGATTAACGTTAGGAATGTGATGTCTCGGGTTATTACGCAGGTAGTGAGTAAAGGTGATAGAAACTACCCTTTCCCCAGCTTCTTAATAATGTACTTCAGGGACCTAGAGGTAGAAAAGCGGGAATTTGATGTCAAAGTGAAAGCAAAGGCACCGTTTTCATGGTACAGCATGCAGGGTGATGACAACCCTAAAGGCAAGAACTACAAGAGAATAGCCACTGCTTCAACTGGCCAATCTGAAGAGCCAGAAGTGGTAGTGGCTCCTACTCAGCCTTCTTCCACCTCAGCGGACATGCCCCCTGTCCCATCCACTTCGGCAGTTCCAGACATACCCTCCACCTCGGCCCACCCAGTGACTGCCCACCGTCTAAGCCAGGCCCTTCTTAGCATCAACAACTGGATGCAGACAACTTCCTTTAAGTTGTCTGTCCTTACTTTTACCATGGCAGCTCAGTCGGCACCTCCGCCTTCATAGGTCCCATAGGCTATTGAGGACGCCCTCAAGGATATTCTGGACAACCAGAAGAAAATCCTTGACACTCAAAAAGTACTTACAGAGGCTGTGGATTCTCATGGGAAAGCTCTCAAGGAGCTTGCTAGGGAGGCCAAGAAGATGAGAAAGATGCGGGCTTCCAAGGAGTCTATGAAGGAGTTGCGGGTTGCAGGTTGAAGGCAGATCACCTGCCTTTGGATTTATTGCTAAATGACCCAGTGCCATCAGCCCATCCCCAGCCAGTGTAGTCGGAGAGGCCTCCCAAGATGACGAGGGTGATTCCCCGTGCAGATGATGCAGTCATACAGTTGGAGGACCAGCAGAGAGATTCCTCCTGCCAGCCCCAGGAGTTAGCCCAGGCCTCGGTCCAGGTCCAGGCATAGGTCCCAGCAGAGCCACAGGTCATAGGGAGCTAGTCTCAGGTTCCCAAGCTTATAGAGGACCCAGGGACTACTCAGGATCCCATGCAGGCAGACGGGCCATAGGGAGTTTCTGTATCTTCTTCCCTTTATTTTTGGTGTTTATTTTGCTTAGTTGACATTGGGGACAATGTCAGCTTTCATTTGAGGGGGTAGGCCCTACTTTGATTTGATTGGATGACTGTACATATATGACAGATTTTATTTCTTTCGTTATTTTTCATCTTTGGTATGTATATAATTTCAGCACTTCATTACATTTTTCTTACTTTTTATCTTGGGTCTGTATATAAAAGTTACGTTACATTGTATATATTCATCCCCCTTATTGTATATTCGATCAAACCCCTCTTGTATATATTCATTTTACTTTCTGCAATTTTTCTTTCTTAGCTTCTTATTTGTTTTCGTAGCATCTTGTTTTGGATTTTTGAAATAAGACTTTGGTTTTCTTAATGTCATGGTTCTTTCCAAAGGTGGAATTTGTGTGAACCGAGTGGCTCTTCTCGATGATGGATGGCATGACTACCTTCTTAAGGGTTTGAGTCTGTTTTTCCTTTCTTTTTGCTTTTTTAGTAGTTAGTGGTTAAGAGTGCCTCAAGCAATGCTTCACTTGGGCCTACCACATTTGCCTTTAATCTTATGGTCAAAAACAAATCGTTGTGTATAGGATGGTGAAAGTGTGACCTTGAGACTCTTGTGTTGGCCAATAATCATCAAGTGATTTTTCGGAACCATTGTGTGCTCAAATCCTATCTAAGGTTGTTGTGGGCTCCCGACTCTGTGTCTTTAGCGACCCCATAGCTTGTGTGGTAAGAAATTTGCATTGCAAGTCCAAGTCCCGAGCCATTGGTCTAGAACTTGCCCTGAATGTTTGTTGAGGCGAAATCCTAAGTGAATTTTGACTTGAGACATGATTATAGGCTCTCCTTGATCCAAATGATAGCTTGAACACTTCCATAGCTTAACTATGATAAAATTCCTAGTTAACCCTTTTGAGCCTTAGACCTTTTTCCTTCAAGAACCATAATATAAGCCTTTACCCGTTCTAAAAGATATCCTCTCTTGGCACCCGATCTTTCCTTAGCACATGGCAAAAGTATAAGTTTGGGGGGAGAGACGAGGATTGCAACAAAGTGGTAAAAAGGCACAAAATGAAGAAAAGGAAAGGAAATGAAAAAGAAAGAAAAGTAAAAAGACAAAAAAAAAAGAATGTTCAATATAGATATGAATAAAGGGATTCAAGAAAAGCAAAGAATGAAAGGTGCGGAAAGTTAAGAAAGGAAAAAGATTTGAAATGAACAAGAAAGAGTGACAGTGTGTCTCTCTAACCCCTTAGAAAGAAGTGAAATGACTTAAAAAGTCAAGTGAATGTGTGCTATGAAACAAAAGAAATGCTTAAGGGAAGATGGAACCTACTTAGATCAAACATTTCCTACCCTGAACCAAAAACCTTCACTATGTCTCCACAAACGCTCTATATGATCTTGAGTTGAATGAAGCTTACATTAGTGGTGACTCACATAAGGGGCAAGCATATGGTACTTAGAAACGGACTTGTGACTTTTCCTTGAGAGAGATGAGTGAGTTTCCATTAACCTCGTTCTGAGTGCCACTATCCCAAAGGTGAGGTTTGCTTAGGGAGAGTTGAGGATGTGTGAGTTTGGGTTCCACAATGACCAAAGTAATAGAAAAAGTTCTTTGATGTGTTGAGTCAACCCTTGATGCTTTCGTGTCGCACTTAATCCATGGTGTTTAAAAGAGTAAATGTTGTTAATGATTCATTTGTATTAAGGGCAATTGTTAGTCCCAATTGATGCTAGATGAGGTCACTTTAGGACAGCTGAATTTTATTGGATTTTCTTTTAAGGGGTGGGTTTTATTTTATTTGCTTGAGAACAAGCAAAAGCTTAAGTTTGGGGGAGTTGATAACAAGGGAATATGATGCATTTTACACTCCTTCATGCTCAAGTTTTGATTAGAAATGTGTACAAAATAGTCCCAAAAGCTCATAAGTTATGCTTGATTGCAGGTTTGACTAACAAGGTGACAAGATGTCACGAACCAACTCAAAAAGGAGTGAAACTTACACAAGTACCAAGACAAGACAAAGCTCAGTCAAATAAGGCTAGTGTGTCCGCACACCATTCTGTGCGGTCCACACAAGTGAAGTTCAGAGAGGGTGCTTTTCAGGCCAACAGGCAATGCGCCCGTAAGGGGTTTTTGTGCGGTCCGCATTGGGTTCATTGCGGCCGCACTCGATTTAGTGCGGTCCGCGGAGCCAAGGTTTGGAGAGGTGGTGTTCTGGAGGTTGAAGCTCAATGCGGTCCACGGTCCTTTTTGTGTGAACCGCAATGAAAGCCACCGCGGCTGCACTCGATTTCGTGCGGTCTGCATTGTCCAAGTTCAGAGAGCTGATTATTCAAATTCAGAGGCTTAGTGCGGCCGCACTCATTTTTGTGCGGTCCGCACTAGCCCCGCAGGGATATTTTTGTCCAGATTTTTTAGCCTAGTATAAATAGATTCTTTTCCCTTTTGTAGGTCTTCAGATAGTTTTTTATCAAGAGTTGCGCTCGTGACTTCGTTCTTTTAGCTATTTCGAGTAATTTTAGCGTGATTTCAACATTAAATCTTCAAGTTTAATTTAGCAATTAATTATTTTGAGTTTCTCTTCATCTATTTTCTTGTTTTCTTCTCTAATTATGAGTAGCTAGACCCATAAGCTAGGGTTGTGGCTCAACCCTAGTGTGGGTAATTGATGGGTCTTTTGTTTTGATGTTTGATTGTCTATGGGTGTTTGATATTTGGGATAATTTAGGGTTGTAATTGTGAATTGGTGGTTGCAAACATTAGTTTATGCATATTAGACTTTGGCTCTTCTTGAGAAAGAGAGCTTAAGTCCATGAAATTAGTCCAACAAGGAATTGGGGCGTACTCAAGAGATTGATAGCTCTAATTAAAGGGTTAAACCTAGAGATAGTAATACCCGACTTGAACCTTGATTGCTTGTGCAAATTTGCATACCCAATTGGTCTTGAGAAAGTCAATTTGAGAAAAATCACTTGAACTACCGAGAGGTATAGAGTGAGTAGAATCGTGTAATGGTTATATCATACTCCCCAAATGTGGCACTCTAGCTTTAGACTCAAGAATCCGTCAATTGACCACCTAGGCGAAAGTCGCTACCCTGATGCCTTTTAATCATTTGAACAACTCGCAATAGTTTAATCTTAGCTTATTTTAGTTTAATTGAGCATTGTAGTTTAATAAAATTAGAATCATAATCAAAACCAAAAAATGTGTAGAAGTGCAACTAAGGGCAAATATGCAACTCCACTTTAGATAGACACTCAACTCCAATATCTAGCTCCCTGTGGAAATCGATCCCGACCTCATCGGTTAAAATCTGCTTCGACCTCTCTCGCTACTCAATAGTAGTGCATGGTTAGCCTCGATCAGTGTCCATGAACAGTAGCATACGACCCATGATCTCCTGAAAACCCGGTGCTGTCATATAGTCCGCTAGGGTAGGCTCGACTGCGGGCACCTCACCCTGCTCCTCAACGATAGGATCTCTCGCAGGATCTACTGGTGGTGCTACTGGGATAGCTCTGGGATGCCCTCGTCCCCTACCTCGGGCCGGTGCCCTCCCCCGGCCTCCGCCTCGGCCTCTAGCAACAGGGGGATCAACTCCTCCGGGGTCTGGAACATTAGTCGTGCGTGTCCTCACCATCTGTGAGAGAATAGAAGAGGGAAATTTAGTATACCAGCCATCGCACGATAGGAAATGAATAAAGAGTAATTTTCCTAACACCCTATAGCCTCTCGAAGATAAATACAAACGTCTCCATAGCGATTCGCAAGACTTTATTAGGTTTGCCCATGACTTGTGAGACCTACGTGAACCTAGTGCTCCGATACCATATTGTCACAACCCATTTCCATTATAAGACATGATGGCGCCCAACACCATTGCCGGGCAAGCCAACACGGAAATATAAATAAGTTCTCATTTTACTTTTACCAATATAATTGCAGTAATTCCTTAAGTTAAAGTTAAAATAAGTGATAACCAGTAAGGTACCAAAAATAATTATACAATTCCCAAAAGAATAGTCTAATACAGTGTGTGCCAAAACCTGGTGTCACAAGTTGTGGGCAACTAGTAGAATATACAAAAGAATAAACTTATCATACTGTCCGGAATAGAATAGACAACAAAAATAAATATAGAGAGACTCCATCAAGCTGTTAAACTGCTCATGAAGGGAGCAACTCACCGTGGAAGTCTCGAAATATGCTCAGGGGTGCGCACCAGACTGATAGCCAGGTGTACCTACCTCAGATACTGTACAATTAAGTACAGAAGTATAGTATGAGTACATAAACAATATGTACCCAGTAAGTATCCCGTCTAATCTCGAAGAAGTAGAGACGAGAAGTCGACTTGACACTTACTAGGGTCAAATAATATGAGAAATGAATTATACTGAGCATGGATATAATAATTAATTAGCAGTTTATAATAAGAAATAATAGGTCCTCTCCTAGATAATATTACAGTTGGCAACCTTCATTCCATGACAAATAATAGAGATCAATTCATAGAAAAGCACTGAGTAGAACAGGCGCAAGTAGTGCCGAGGTCGTACGACCCGATCCAACATAAAAGTAAATTATGCACTACCGGGGGTCAATCGATGCAAACAATAGATGCATCTATTACCCCGCTCGCGAATCAAACATGCGACGCGGTCAAATGTAATTAAACACAACAACAAGCAGACATGAATATATAATTGGGGAGCAATTACTCACAGAAATATCAACTTCTCTTTAAAAAGGCCAAGAAAAATAGTGTTCCTTTACTAGTTTTATTTACCATAATCACCATGATTTAAACAGTCCAAATTAAACATAAGGTTGCAAGAATAGCACATAAAGCATGCTTTTGGGTCCTAGACTACCCAGACTTAGCATAATAGTAGCTACGCACGGACTCTCGTCACCTAGTGTGTACGTAGCTCCCGCATTTACTGGCAAATTACTTGATTATATCACCTATGGGGACAATTCTCTCTTACAAAGTTAGATAGGAGACTCACCTCGCTCCGAAGAATACTTCCAATACCAAGAACTAGCTCAAACTCTCAATTTAGAGCCGAACGATCCAAAACTAGATAAAGGAGGCAGAACTAGTCAATACAAGCTCACAAGATCGCATTCAAACTATTTAAGCAATTCCCCAACCTTAAACACAAGTTTCCTAAAATCCGACCCCGAGCCCACGTGCCCGGATTCCGAAATTTTTCGAAGAAAGTTGTTCTTTATAACCCAAGGATCAATAATATATGATTTCTAATTCATTTCATAACAAATTTCGTGGTCAAATCTAACTTTTGTCGAAACCCTAGGTTTTGCTCTAGCCACATGATTTTTCCTTAATCTTTGTGTGTTAATCTACCCAAGACTCAAGTATTAAACTAGAAATATGTAGGATAAACTTACCTCAAGATGCTAGGTGAATGTCCCCTCTCAAGAGCTCCAAAATCGCCCAATGGGTGAGTGAAAAATGGCCAAAATGACTTAAAGCCCGAAATAAATTAAGCTCACTGCTTCAGTGATTTCCGCATCTGCGGTCAGGGGACCACATCTGCGGTCCCGCTTCTGTGAGGAAGTGGCCGTATCTGTGAAATTGGCCAAGCGGGCTGGGACCGCTTCTGCGGTCTTGAAGCCGCTTATGCGCAACCGCTTCTGCGGTTTTGGGCTTGGCCTGCCTTGGTCGCATCTGCGAGAGGACGACCGCTTCTGCGGTCTCGCACCTGCGGCTGACCAACCGCTGGTGCGGTTATGACAGATAACTAGAGCTTCGGCTCTTTCTCAAAATTTTCAACTTCACTCGAGCCTCGTCCGATTGACGCTCGGGGCTCCCGGGCCCCACCCAAACATACCGACAAGTCTAAAATCATGAAACGGACCCGCTCAAACCTTTGGAACCCTCGAAACAACTCTAAATCTAAGAATCACTCTCTAAAACCAATTGAATTAAACTTATGAACTTCAAGTTCTTAAATTCACTTCTAACGTACCGAAACGTACTTATACAACTCGGATTGATATCAACTTCTGCGGGCAAGTCTTAAATGTTATATTGGACCTGCACTGGGCTCCGGAACCAACAAACGAGCCCGATACCAACATGATCAATTATTATTTAATTTTTTTAAATCCTTAGAAAATCAGTTTAACAATTTCTAATAAAAATTCATTACTCGGGCTAGGGACCTCGGAATTCGATTCCGGGCATACGCCCAAATCCCATATTTTCCTACGGACCTTTCGGGACCATCGAAAGACGAATCCGAATCCGTTTGCTAAAAAAGTTGACCAAAGTCAAACTTAGCCTTTTAAGAAAATCTTAAGGAATCAAATGAGCATATTTCAACCCAAATTTTTCCAAATCCCGAACCAACCATCCCCGCAGGTCGTAAATTAGTTAAAGCAAGTGCATGAAGTTTTATTTAGGGGATCAGGGTTCTAAAAAGTAAAACGACCAATCGGGTCGTTACAATGCACATAATAATACTTTTGCTTTATTCCAAAAAAAGCACATTCAATTTACGATTATAGCATTTTTAAAGATTCCTTTCCTTATTATAGCCTATTTGACCAAGCCTTTTTTGGGCCAAAAATATTTTTTTTGGCCAAAAGCACTTTTAGCCAAAAATTGAGGTGTTTGACCAAGCTTTTGGAAGGATAAAAAGTGCTTGTGAGGAGAAGCTTCTCTGCAAAAGTACTTTTCTGAGAAGCACTTTTGAGAAAAATACACTTAGAAGCAGTTTTCAAAAGCGTGGCCAAACACTAATTACTGATCAAAAGAACTTTTCAAATTAATTAACCAAACACAAACTATTTCTCACCAAAAACACTTTTTTTTTTCAAATTAATTTACGTATATTTAATAAAATCTGAATATATTTATGTATATTTGACATATAAAATATATATTTGTATATATGAGGTATATGTTATTTATTATTCAATATACATTAATCGTATAAATAGTAACAAATTTAATATTTATATGCTTATGTATACCATTGTTATTCCTTATGTATAAATATAAGGTAAATAAATTTTAAAATATAATATACTATAAATAATATTAAATAACTTTTTTATTGAATTAAATTCTTTTTGTGACAAGATTTTCGCTCGAAAAAAGGGTATACTATGCCTACAGGGAGGAAGGAGTTATTTTTGGATAGAAAATTATCCTCCCACTACGTTTCCTGTCATATTTGCTTATTTTTAGGACTATTGCTCATTATTAGAAAACTGAATCACTTTGGGCGCTTTTTAAGAACGAAATTCTTTGGATATTTTATGTCTTAAACGTGATTATTGATCCGTGTTTATAACTGTCTGATAATATATGTATTCATTTAGCTGCCATGTTAGTAAAATAACTGTTGCCGCTAGTTTTTTGAATTTTTTTTAAAATTTTGTCTACATGTGTTTTTCTAGATATTTCGTAGTAGTACGAATAAAGTGGATTATTTGCACAATATGACCTTTTCTTATGCCCGCTCTTTAATTTAGTCCTCGATAGCTCGGCCAAGCTTCTCCAAACCAAAATCAATTTTTTTTTTCAAAAAAAGTATATATTTTTCAAAGTTAAAGTATTTGATCAAGCTTTTAGAGGAAAAAAAGTACTTTTGAGTAGAAACAGAAGCAGTTTTAGAGAAGTAGAAGTAGTTTCTCTCTAAATCACTTTATTGAAAAGTATTTTTGAGAAAAATACACTTAGAAGTAGTTTTTAAAAGCTTGGTCAAACACTAATTGCTGCTCAGAAGTGCTTTTTACATAAATTAGCCAAACACAAATTGCTTCTCATCAAAAGTACTTTTGAAAAAAAAATACTTCTTAAAATAAGGTGATTTTTGCAGTTTGGCTAAACAGGCTATAAATTTTACTTCTAAAAGATTTTTCCCTTTTTTATTTCTATTGTAAATAGTCACACTTAATAACATATCATAACGAAACTATTAAAAGCTTGTTATAAGAATGGATTACCTTCAGCCTAGCAAGAATAAAGCGAAGAATTAATCGATCTAATTTTCCTCTTCTCTTATTGTATAGTTAAAATATCCAATCGAAAGTGTGGAACTTAGCTCAATATGGTGGATAGTTAGATGATCTTTTTCGTTCTTTTTGCAGATGAATGTAACCCATTGAGCTAATGGGACATAATTCTAATAATGGACTAAAAAGGCCATTTGTGCAAACACCCGAGTTCTTCCCGAAAAAGCCTATTTTATATTCAAATTTGAAAGACAAAAAACTAGACAACTTTTATATTTTGATGTTTTATATTTTAATACCATACAAGAGGAGGTGATTTGTACTGTGCTTAATTTTTACGTGCACTGGATTATAAAAGGGTCTGGTTCCTCTTTGCGTTCCTTAAACTATAGTTGCGGAATAAGCAATACAGAGAGCATTAGGCCTAGGGACTACTGGAAATCAGCCCATTAACTACAGTTATTGAGTTGTCTTGTTGAAGGAGGCATCCTCATCAATTTTCTCCTCTTTCTTCAATTTTAATTTCAATCTTCTGCAACCCTAGTGTTTTACTCTCTCTCTCTCGCTATGACGAAGCAGCAAGCTAACTGGTCTCCTTATGACAACAATGGAGGGTACTTCATTATATTATTATTATTATTATTATTATTATTATTGTTTTTTTTGCGTCCTTTTGCTTATTATGTCGATGTTGATCTCGATGCTAATATATCTGATCCATACACTGTTGCAGAACGTGTGTTGCGGTTGCAGGTGCAGATTACTGTGTAATTGCTGCTGACACTAGGATGTCCTCGGGCTACAACATCCTAACTCGCGATTACTCCAAAATCATTAAATTGTATGTTCCTTTTTCCTCTAATTTACTTTGTAATTGTTCTGGAGTAGGATAATCATATACTTATTAACACAAATTTTAAGCAGAATTTTATTTAAAGACTTATGAGGATGTAATGAACTGAAATGAACTAGAATTAAATGAAAGTTCCCACAATGACTCCCCAACTCAGAAGAATTCATATACTCCCTTTATTTCAATTTGTTTGAAGCTTTTCGGAGTATGAGGGTCAAATTTTCCGTGTGAATTTGGTCTTAGATTCTTTAACTTTTTAAAAATAAATTTTATTTACATATTTAGAACCTACATAAAAAAATATATCATAAGTCACAGTAGTTAACACTTAACAGTTCAAAATAAATTAAAAATTATTTGCAAAAATGTGGTCAAAGAAAACTTTGTTCGACTCCTCAAATAGTAATAGGTTTATTCTTTTTGAAACGGAGTGAGTATGTCACAGCTCAGACGGTTGTGTGAAGCATATAGATTTACCACAATTGTCTGAAATGACACTGAACCAAACCAAATGTTCCAGCCATTGAAATTCTTGAACGCAAGCTGTTCTGTTCTACAAACAACCAACATAATGATGTCGCTAATGTTAGTTCTAAGAAGAAGTAGGGCTCATTGGGCCATGTGGAGATCAGTGCTCTTGACAGTAGATATCTCTTCAGACATCACAAAGGTATTTGATTTCTTCCGCACATTTTCGCAATCAGCAGTTTGGTAGTTTGCTCTCAGAAACTTTAGGAGTCTTAAAATGCTTCAGAAAGGTTACACCACTAATTGGAAGGCTCAAGCTGATTGGTATTCTGGAAACAGACTAGTGTGTCACAGAGGATACAACCACTATCCAGTAACCTATTTTTGTAAGTAATGGTCCTTCTGCTCTTACTTGGCGGACCTTTTTTTCATTGGAAAACAACGTGCTTGTTTTATAAGTAGCGTATGATAACATACATAAAAGGAAATATGAATCACAAATAGAGAATCCATCACATCACAGGACTTTCATAGGAGCTTCTTGATTGACAAATATCAGAAGGAATCTCTATCCATGGCTCACAAACACGACCTGAGCAATAACTTGATTAGGATAATGGATGATGATATGCACCTCTAGAAGTATCGGAAAAGAATTTTTTTCCCATGTCCTCCTAGCATTAGATTTCAGCCTACACTTCCCTGCTCCCAAATTTAAAAAGTTCATTACTAATGCTAATCACGTTCTCAAGAATATTTGAATGATACCCACTACTGAAATTTTCAACCTGTTGAGCCCTATTATTGCTTTCATTGCTTAAAATTTCTTCAGTTCTACGTATCTCGGGCAAACCTCTTTTTGAAATCAAACTCAGACTCTTTGTTGGAGCAATGAAAAAGGTTGAAGAATCAGCCGAAGAATAAGACAATGGAGTGATTACGCAAATGATATATATTCCTTGTCTTGATTTCCAAATCTGGCTGCAATCTCTTGGGGTGGTGTTACCCTAATGATGTATATTACTTGTATTGATTTCCAAATCTGGCTGCAATCTCTTACCTTGACCCATCCCTTTGCTGTCTCCTCCAGTGTTTCTGGACCCATTTATCTTGGTTAATTGAGATTTTGAAGCTCCTCTCCATCTATTGTTGCTGTCTCGAGTAACGTCGATTCTTCACTAAGATCTGGGCATTCACTGTGAAGTATAATTGCTAGGGAATTTACTTCACCGTAAAGATTTATTCTAAGTTTTTCATGGGAGTTTCTTCCTAAGTTGCTCGGACTCGGGTGCGGGTGTCCGATACGGGGACGGATCCGAGTATCGGATTCGGCAAAATCTAAATTTTAAGATTCGGGGGTGCGGATCCGGATATGGATACGGGTGTGGGGATTCGGCTAATAAAAATAGAGCTATAAATATATTGTAAATTTTGAGAGATATTCCGTGAAAAACTTGCATGAATATTGTACAATTCAATCTTTCATTCTCCAAGATGGACATTATTCCTTTATTGTTCTAAATCTGTTTTATTTTTGATTTTAAGAAATCAAAATCTCAATTTTTCTCCCAAATTTGTTGATGGACTCCGGTCAAAGTGTCCGAAGTCAGTTGACCGTATCCGGGATGTATCCTGTCCCCGTATCCGTATCCGTCCCGTATCCGAACGGGGACGGCACCAAAATCGAAGAGTCCGCGCAACTTAGGTTTCTTCAGCCATGACTGTCAACTTCTAAAGGTTCCATGATTATGCTCTGGTACTATTCGTAATGAACTCAAATGAACAAGAATCAAATGGGAAATTTATTAACTAACTTAGTAACATGAATGCAAACTTGACAATTTTACTGCCCTAAAAGAGCTGATTCTCATCCCCTAACTTGATTTTTTAACTAGCTATTGCCCTTGTACATGACAAAGGAAGTCAAAACGTTTCTACCTAAAAGAGCTGATTCTCATCCCCTAACTTGATTTTTTAACTAGCTATTGCCCTTGTACATGACAAAGGAAGTAACTCTATTTAATGAGTGCCAAGATTTTATGAGTCCATGTCCTTGGTAAAAGTATTTAGCTATTGTATAGGGTGCATTCCTAAATATTTGCCCTTGTCCATGTTAGAGTCTTGATTTCTTGTGTCCATGCTCAAAAAAGGGCATCCAGGATTCTAAACCAGTGGGTTCGAGTACCAGTGCTCCCACTATTATGATTTTTGACAATAGGTGTGAACTTAGAAAGCATATATGTCTTTCAAAATCTAGGAACTACTAGAGGCAGGGCAAGGCATCCACTACCAGAAGGTTGAATCATCATCAATTGGTTGCAGTAAATAGGATTAACAATTGGATTTCATTGCTTAAACTTACTCGAATAGTTAAAGTGGATAAGCACACATGTTTGAAGCCAAAAAAATTTCTTTTGGAAAATATTAATGGTGTGTTTGGTATGACAAACGTCATTCCACGGAAAGTGTTCTCTTGGAAAATATTTTCTTGTTGTTGTTTGGTTGGTGGTTGGTGAATGAAAAGTATTTTTCAGAAAATATATAAATGTATATTAAAGTTTGATGATAATATCATCAAATTGGAGAGTGTTTTGATGAGACTTTTGAGTACTAAATATTAATAATAATATTGTCTAAGTGTAGTTGAAGCAAGTAATATGAAATTAAAAGTTAAGATAGTCGTAACTCGTAAGGAAAATGACTTCTGCCCATAAGCGAGGAAAGTCATTTTCCTCTTTTTGATAGAAAATGTTTTCCATCCAAAAAACATTTTCCATGAAGTCATTTTCTCTCATACCAAACCTAAACGAAGCATCCTTCTTCTATTAATGATTTTATTAAATATGCAGAGCGGACAAGTGTGTGCTGGCGTCTTCAGGATTTCAAGCTGATGTGAGAGCTTTGCAAAAGGTTTTGGCAGCAAGGCATCTGGTAAAATGCCCGAATCTGTTGATACTTTGATATTCACTGATTTTCCATCTGCTTGGCTCTTATGCAAATGTGGAGTATTAAGCCATTGGAGAACCAAAGCCCCAAGTGTTGTATTATGCTCTTTAGTTATTCTTTTGATTGTCGATGTTGCTTTATGTTCTGCCAACACAGAAACAGCAGACACATGTCTAATAAGATTTGAAGTCGTTGATTTTAGTTTCTGACCTATAGTGTGAAGTTTGCATTAGTTACCCATGTTACTAGGATTAGCTATGAACTTAAGCAATGGAAATGTGAATGGAACCTGGTTGTGCGAAACAGAAGATTGGAATTTGAGCTTTTGTTTTGTGTTGTTTTTAATCGAAGTCTACTTTCCTAAAAAGGAAAACTCTGCGGTATTTAATTTTTTGTCATGAAGCTCTAAGGTATATTGTATAACACAAAAAGCTATGATGCACCTTCTTTCATTCATCCTGATAACTCTTGCTTGATTGTCCTTATTGATAAAGATGTTCTCTGACTTTCTTTTTAACCATCATAGTAATCTTTGCCTCTCATTTTAGTAGCTCAACTCTATATGATAAATATTTTTCGACTCTTCTTTTTATGATTGTGCCTATTAGATGCTGGTCATTCAATTTGTAAAGCAGTATCATGTGCTTTCTAGCTTTCTCTATCTGTTTAGACGTTGGAACTTAACTCCTAATATGATATTGGAAGTGATATTCTACTTTTTATTCTTTGAAAATAGATCTATCAGCATCAGCACAATAAGCAGATGAGCTGCCCAGCCATGGGTCAGCTACTTTCGAACACCCTATACTACAAACGTTTCTTTCCCTACTATGCATTCAATGTTCTAGGTGGCCTTGACAATGAAGGTAATAGATTATGGCTGGAATGCTGTGTCAAGTTTCTATTTTTGTATGCATGCCTGTAAAGAGGCTTCTGCTTATTTTATTCTTAAAATTCTCATAGGGAAGGGCTGTGTTTTTACATATGATGCTGTTGGATCCTATGAGAGGGTTGGGTATAGTTCTCAAGGTTCAGGTTCAACTTTGATCATGCCTTTCCTCGACAACCAATTAAAGTCTCCTAGCCCTCTCTTGCTGCCTGCCAAGGTTCGGTTTGATACTTTAATTTTACGGAATTTTCTTTCAAATTGAGGAAGTTTCTAGTCTTGTCAACTTCACCTAAGAATTGTGTGAAAAGAAAAACATGATTTCTTGCTAACAAAGTTCCGTTGACCTGCATAGGATGCCGTAACTCCACTTTCTGAAGCGGAAGCCATTGACTTGGTGAAGACATGTTTTGCTTCAGCAACAGAAAGGGATATATATACTGTAAGTCATTTAGGTGTTGTGCTATCTATTAAGGTCTGCGTACACGCTACCTTCCCCAGAGGATCATACTGGGTGGTGGTGGTTGATGTTGTTGTTGTTGTTGATGATGCTGTATCTATTAAAATGACACCAAGTTTTAGGAGCTGTGATCTTCAGGAACATTTGGGTTAATTATGTGCGACCGTGTTTTACTGGTGCTCTTGTCTTCTCTTCTCTTCTCTTTTCTTCTTTTTGTTCACCGTTGGCTTTGCTTCACTAATAGGGAGGTTGCTTATTAATAATCATGACCCGGAAGTGATATCTAACTAATACTTATTCTTTCTTGAGCCAAAGGTATTTTCCTATCGATCCGGTACTCAATGGATGATTTAGTTGTATTAATCTCCGTGCGGAGAAGTTTTGTTTGAGAAGGTTATGTAGCTTTTATCATCCTATTTCCTGAATATTTTGCTTTTCATATTGCAGGGTGACAAGCTGGAAATAGTCATATTAAATGCTGACGGTGTTTGTAGGGAAGAAATGGATCTCAGGAGAGATTGATTTCTCTTTTTCGGATTCCTGTGATTTATGTTTGAATTAGTTTGGAAGGCGCAAGTGAATGCATATGGACAATGAACCCTTTCTATGGCTGTATGCACAGCAGTTGTTAATTGTTGATCATCTGTGTATTTACTGTAAACTGCAATTCCTATTACCTGGAAATGTTATGCTGAATTATAAAAGAACTGAATGTTGAAACTTTAGTTTGGTAAAACTTAATCTTTAGTTTGCAAGAGAAAGGGATGTTGTTTACTTCGCACCATCTGCATCGTCTTGTACGTTAGAAATGTTAGCAATCAATACATCTCTTTTCCTTTTGAATTCTATTCCGTTTAAGGCTTTAAGCACAATTTGATTATGGCACGGCCTCGATCCTCATATGGTGATTATGTTTTATCCGATTATTCTTGCTTCCACAATTGTGACAATAGGTGCAAACTTATAGCGCGTTTGGCCAACCTTTTAAAATCAGTTTATTTTGAGACGTGTTTTTCTCAAAAGAACTTTTAAAAAAAGTGCTTTTGGTGAGAAGTAGTTTGTGTTTGGCTAATCATATCATATTATACTAAAAGTGGGAAGGTTCTATGTCAAAACTTGAATTACTAAACTACCCATCAAAAACTAATTAACCATTTGCCCTTCATCCAAAGGTAGAATTACCTTCCATTTAGTGTTATGGATCATCATTAAACCCTTAATTAAGTTTCTCTCCATTAATCTCAATACGTGAAGAATTTGAGAAGTTACAATAATTGACCAGATTCATATGCATAATCAAAACTTGTAACTGAATAGTCACTTTCTACTGCTACTATTTAAGAACATAATAATATTGATAATTCAATGGAAATCGGTCAAGTTCCTCTTTTCAAGCAAGGATGCCACAATTTAGATTTGTATATGGATAGTCATTTTTACCTGCTACTTTGTATGTAGATATGCTCTATACTCTTTGAGGAAGTTTGAAAATGTTAAACACACGGTACTTTTCTTCATGTATTTCATGATACTTATATAATTTTTTATTTTTTTATATCAAAGTATGTGGATCCTGTTAAACTTATTTTTCACCATTTTACATGGAAGAAAGTTGTGTTAATTCCACCTTCTTTGTTCCGGGCTCTGCTCTTTATTTTGAAAGCAAGTTATTATCTCTCCTAGATCCATAATTTATTATTCAATTGCCTTCTATCAGTTTTTTTTTTTGTGTGTGGAAATGATATATGTTAATAAACGAGAATGTTCGATTTATCCTTTTACATTTTAATTATTTTTTTGGTTGCCCTCCCACTTAATCATGGATTCACTTCAATAATTTAACTCTACAGGTTCGAATCATGGCTAGAACAGTGAAGTTGTAGAGGTCTCCGTCCTCCTAATTGTTGATAAAAGGTACTTGCTCAATTTCCTACAATGTCATCATTAGTCTTTATTCCATTTATTCTAGTTTAACAATTTTTTGAAATATTGTATTGAAAAAAGAAAAAAAATTACACTTGGATACCTTTAGTTTTTAAAAGTTTTAAGTATGATTGTATAAAATATAGCAAAAGGAATATTAGATTTCACATGTTTCATTAACAATCCATGGAATGACCATTTCAATATCAATTTATATTATATGGCTCTAAAGTGTTACTTCTGGTATGTTATTGATCGTAGATTAGGACAAGTACTAATTAATTTTGTTTTCAAAATCAATTCAATGTCCGAAAATCATTTGTACAATAGCGCTATATGCAAAAGAGAGGACAATAAAAATGCCTGTAGCTGCAAAAGAAAAAGCAAAGGAAGAACGAGTAGTAAAATAAGCTAGGCTAGAATACACCATAGGGGAGAGTCGTCTCTTGACGATGATGCTAAGATTAATAGCAACAAAGCTGGTAGATTTGTTTCAGAACTGATCAGGGCTTTTTTGGGGTTATTCTCACGCTTGCTTCTTTCTCAACTACAAGATTTCGTCCCTTTTAACTTCATTCATCTCCAGTCGAAAAATAATACTCCAAAAAGAAAAAGATAGATACAGAACATCTTAGTTGTGAAAGTGGTATTTTATAGTTTGACACCTTGGGCCTTTGAAACAATTGGATGCAACCAAAGTTGCAATCTTCTTTCACATGTATCATCGATCAAGTGATGCAAATATACATAGGGTATGTTGTCTTAGGTTTGCCCCCTAGACTTTAATTGTGGCCACTGCTATTTTTTTGCTAAAATATTGTGTCATGATATTACTTTGTTTTGTAATAGCTCAACTTGGTCATGCTTTTTTACATTATGCCAACTTTTATGTGTCTGGGTTTAAATATGTTCCCTCAATTTCTTCAAAACTGATATAAGCTTATAAATACTTCTTTAACTTTGAATAATTTTGATAAATTTGTTTTATGGCTAATTCGAAATGTTATCATCTGTCGTTCACATGTTCTGTGTACAAAATAAAATATTATCTAAATACAGTTGTCGACATTTTTTTTTAAAAAGGTACTACAACTTCTGCTGATGTAGCAAAAATTGTCCAGCTTTTTCTTTCTTTCCATATTATAATTCAACTTTCCTTATATGAAAATAAAGATTTTTTTTTAAAATTCAGCCCAAGAAAATCAACTAAATTTGTGTTTTACAATACATTAAATAAAGAGTAGAGCCAAGCGTCCTTCACTTTTTAGGGCATTCCAGTAATGGAATTAAAAGTGAAATCCCTGTTAAAATTTTAAAGCCAAGAGCCCAAAGAAGATGCCAGCTCAGACGTACACATTATCGAGATGTATATTGTATTCCTTGATCTTATTATCAATATTAATTTTCGTGAAGTTTAAACTATACAATACATCTTTCGGTAGTGTGTTAAAATTTTGCTTGGTAATATGCCTATTTTAACAGAGTTCCGAAGCACCTCTTCTAAAAGAGTCATAATACACCTAGCCTCTTTCTTCTTCATCTATCCATCAAATTTTCTGGGCATCAAAAGTTGAGTACCACTTGAAAGGACACACGTGCAAAGCACGTGTCCAGATACTAGTTAAGTTTATTTAAGCGTGAGTATCATAATATGTGAGTTTAATACTGAGTAAACCAAGAATAAAGATGGATTTGATTATGATACCATAAAATAGGGGTGTTCAAACCGAACCGAAAAACCGCACCAAATCGAAAGCACTTTTTTTTTCCTTTCAAAAGCTTGGTCAAACACCTCAATTTTTGGCCAAAATTGCTTTTAGCAAAAAAAAAAAGTACTTTTGGCCGGAAAAAAAAAAAGCTTGGCCAAATAGGCTATAAGAGAGCATATGTCATTCAAAATTTGCGAACTATTGAAGACAGGTTCAACTAGCACCACGTCCGAAATAAAATAGGGTAATTCATACAACTACCCACAAAAATTAAACTAATTACTCTATAAAAATTGTACGGGGCGCCCTACTTGGACGCCCCTTTTTAACCTGTAACCGCTTTGTCTTTCTGTTTGCACCCGTACCCGTTTTTTTGTTAAAAGCCATTTGAAAAGACTATTTTGCCCTTCTTTATTAAAAGACTACTTTCTCTCCAAGTATACGCTAGTCCTCTATTGTCTCTGTCTCTCACTCCCGTTATTCGCGTTTGTTGATTTGTTCTTCTCTGAAATCAAACGGTTTTCGTTGTTGTTTTGATTTTTCAACTGCTAGTCGTCGTTGTTCCCACATTATGATTTAATCACAGGTACATTGCAATAACTTTCTGGGTTTTATTTTACGATTTAATTTCTGGTTTTGGTTTTGATAGTCATGTATTTATGATAAAATATTTTCTTAGGGTTTAGTTTGATAAGTGCATTAGTTTTACTTTTACGATTGTGTTTTTAGGTTTTTTGAACGAGTGTTTATGTTGTTGATGAAAATTCTATATTTAGGTTTTTTGAACGAGTATTTAAAAATTGTGAGTTAAATATATGATACTATTTAGGAGCTGTAGTATTACTTGTTTTATAATAGTTCAATGATACCTTAGATAAACAAAATTTGTGTTTTGTTTTTTGTCAAAACTACATCATGTTTTTTTACTAAATGTTTTGTGTTTGTAACAGGTGAAGTTCAGTTTTAGGAGCTGAAGTTTTTGTGTTTGTAACTGGTGAAGTTCAGCTTTAGGAGCTGAAGTTTTTGTATTTGTAACTGGTGAAGTCCAGCTTAAGGAGCTGAAGTTTTTTGTTTTATAACTGTCGAACTTCAGCTCTAGGGCTGAAGTTTTTGTCTTTGTAACTATCGAACTTCAGCCTTCTTAGGTATTGAAGTTTTAACTGATCTTTTTGATAATGTCCTGATGTTATTTTTTGTAACTTTACCTTTTTTGATCAGATGGCTCCTAAAGCACCTAAAGATCCTAATGCAGCTAATGTAGGCAAAGCACCTAAAGCACCTAGACAACCTATAATACCCCCAGGTCCTTATGTCCCTGCTCCTCCACTTACAAGACTAGGGCAAAGATATTTTGAGTTTGGAGATTGGTTTAACTGTAAGGGTTACTGGAAGGGGAACCATGATTTGAAGAAATTAATTGCAACTTTCTTGACTCCTACACAACGGGATAAGCTTAATAATGGTACATTTCGATACATTATGGCTATGGAGAATTTCCAATGCAACATGAAGTTGGTTCATTATCTGTGTCTTTCTTGAATATTTACCAATGATCGAGACTTCATTAGTTTCAAGATTTTTGATCATGATTCCTTCACCCTTGAAGACTTTCACATTATGTGTGGTTTGTGGATCACAACACATAATGTTGAGAAACTAATTAATCGAGAGAGCAATATTCTGAAACGGTATTTTAGTAAGTCCAAGGGTGTGACTTTGAAGGATATTCGAAGTTTTATGACTCGCAATGAAATTCTAAAGAATGCTGTGAATCACGTACACGTATGCGAGAGTGATGATAATGTTGTTAAGCTTATGGAAATTCTTGTTGTAGAGTCTATTTTGTTTGGAAAAAATACCGAGTCATGTGTGATGGAGGAGTATGCATCTATTGTTGAAGATGATAAGGTTTGTGCTGAATATTCTTGGGGTAATGTGGCTTATGAGAAGCTCATTTATTCACTAAAACATGCATTGGACAAGTAGAACAAATTACATACAACTGAGTATAAACTTGGTGGATTTCCATATCCGTTATGTGCTTGGTTCTATGAGCTCTTCCCAGATGTTCGAGAGAGGTATATAAGAGAGGATGAGTACCTTGATACCCCTCAGGTTCCCAGGATGTTACGTTATGTATGTGCGAGAGAGCCTAAATTTCCTGAACTTTATCATATGTTCAGTACTCATGAAGTAAGTTACTTTTTTTTGTCTTTGTGTTAATATGTTGATGTATTAGTTTTTTCTCCTCATAATATACTTTTTTGTATTAAACAGAGATATCGCGATTTTAGGGTATTGGATATAATTCCTACAGAAGAGGAATTGAATTCAATGCCTTTAATTCGTTCAAAGGTAGTTAATGCAGTTCCTTCAACTAGTGAATCACCACGTACTCTGAGTCGATCAAAAGAAGCGAATAGAATTCCTGCCATTGGTGAATCACCACGTAGTCGGAGTTGATCAAAATAACCAATTCGAACTCCTTTTATTAGCGAATCATCTCGTACCCAGAGTCGTTCTATCCGTTCTACATCTGACTTTGTGACAATGAATTACTTGAGACAATATGTTATGTAAGTTTTGATCTGAAGTTTTTTGGTTTTGTTTTTGTAAATGTACAACATGTTTTTGAGCTGAAGTTTTCTTCTATATCTGAATTTTTGTTGTGTATCTATTCTAGAGGTTAACGATGGAGGTTCAAAGGCATGCAGAAAAAGAAAGAAGCACGATCGTGAACGAAGTTTTAGATAAGTTTAAAAAGGATGAACGATCTGCTATTGTTGATGCGATTTTTGTAAAAGTGAAGGTAAGCTAATTTATAGATAAGACTTTTTATTCCTGCTGATGTTATTCAGATTAATCATTGGTAGTAATTTTTTTTCTAGGAATATTTCGATGAGAAGTTTGAACAGTTGTTTAAGATTGTCAACAAATCAAATGAAATGGACGATAGCAATTTTGATTTGAGTAACCATCGAGAATATGATAGGGTGATCGACTGTTATGAACCTCCATCGGATATTAATGCTATTGATGATGCATCAGATAAAGTTGCAGATGTAAATGCTACATGTGAGGAAGCGGCTTTTGAAGGCGATCAACATGTTCAGAAACAAGTTGAAGAGGAACGTTCTAGTGCTGATATATTGAGCAGAGATGGAAATGATGAAGAACAGTTAGCAACTGAGAATGTTGGAAGCAAGCAATGTGCAGATAATCAAGTTGAAGAACATGCTGCTCATGATCCATCACGTAAAGTCACAGATGATAATGCTACACGTAAGGAAGCGGCTGGTGAATGCGATGAACATGTTCAACAACAAGGTGCAGATGATCAAGTTGTTGGTAATGAAAAACATGCATCGAGTTGTTCTTTGGAAAACGATATTGAACAGGGCAATTTGTTTGATGGAGCACTAGCTATTTGCAAGGAAATTTTAGGTGGTGATACGCAGGAAATTGTTACTACAGGTATAAAGTGTGAAGTTTATAATAGTTCATAAAAATATATAACAAAAAAACACAAAACATGAAACAAAACTTCAACTGAAGATTTTGTTTTGTACCTGTCGAACTTTAGCTCTAGAGCTGAAGTTTTTGTTTTGTAACTGTCGAACTTCAGCTCTAGAGCTGAAGTTTTTATTTTTGTAACTGTCGAACTTCAGCCTTCTTAGAGATTGAAGTTTTAACTGATCTTTTTGATAATGTCCTGTAGTGAAATTTTCGCTACAGGTATAAATTTTTACTATGTTATATATATAGAAAAACTAGTTGATCTATTTCCCCTCTTTATGAATATGCAGTGGAAGTTGAAACTAGTTGTGCTTCAATTGACACAACTCAAAAAGTCTCTGATGATGCTGAACTAAATGAAGGTGGAGTTGAGAAAAACCTTCCAGAGAATACTCCAATGCTACTCGACGTTGGTGCACAATTGAATGAAGCTGGAAATGCTGATATCGAGAAAGGCATGCAACCTGGGGAAACCATAACGGAAGACAAACATCAAGGTATTCTATAGATAATGAATTTATTACATTTGATCGAAGTATATTTTTTACAGTTTGAAGCTTTACATATTTTATTTTCTTTGTTATGTTTTTGAATGATTTTTCAAAAAGACTCGAGGCAGCTCAAAAAGAATTTGGTGAGCTTATGCAGCTATATCAAAAAGGAGGAATACATTTATTCACACTTGTTGGCTCACAGACAGGTGTGAAATGTGTTGGTATTATTTTATAAAATTTAGTCAGTATTATTTATTATTTATTTTATTTTTTTAGCATGAAGATACAAGCATATCTGAAGGTAAAGGAAATGGATCTATTGTGATACAAACACCATCTGTGTCTCAACACTTAGACCAGGTAGTTATTTTCTGCAATTCGAATACAAGCTGTTTTTTTTTTGCCTAATGTGTGTTTTGTATCAGTTTTATTTATGTTTATATTTTCCTTGCTTTTGCAGATATCATCTGATGCATCACAACTTCTTCCAAATCCTAAGAGAAGGAAGATTTCCAGTTCTCCTATGTGTGACACCAGTGATATCCCCAACTTCAATTTATGTTCATTTTCACTTGGTAGTACACAAGGGACTGATTCAGAAGGTAATTCTGCTATTGTTGTTGTTGTTCGTGAAGAGAGACAAAAACGTCGTGAACAACAGGGAGTTGGTCAAGTATATACCACTATGGCTGTGGTTTCTCCCCCTACTGGTGAACATCAGCAGTTAGTTGTGATGGAACAGCAGGAAAAGCAAGCAAAAGGAAAACTAGAAAAAAAGGGAAAAGGATTCGTATGGAGAGTATTTGGTTGAGATCTCCTTACGTAGTTCATAAACGAAAGGAAAGGGGGCAAGATTGGAAAGTAGGAAAGAATATACGAAGGTGTCCCTTCCATTATGTTAATCAAGACAGTGGATTGATGCAAAGATTTACAAAGTGGTTGGAGATGGATGCCACTGAATATGATTCCAATCCATTTAGATTAGCTGGAATTGATATTCGAAAATCATTCTTTACCTAGCTTATGGATCCTAACTCTGATCTTGCGGATGAAGTAAGTTATTAAGTTTGTTTTTTGAATTGGTTTTCAACTGTATTTCCCAAAACTTTAGCTTATTTTTTATAGTAAAGTTTTTGTACTGTAATTTGGAAAACTTCAGCTTTATTCATACTAAAATGCTGAAGTTTTTAGCTTATCTGCTAACACTTCAGCCTAACCGTGCTGAAGTTTTTGACATGCATTCTCTAGTTTTTTTCAAAACTTTTAAATCAAACATGCTGAAGTTTTTTAGATTATTTTCTAACACTTCAAACTAAATATGTTTACGTTTTTGTCATGCTGTTTATAGTTTTTTCACATGTTATCATTTGTTGTTGTTCATTTGCAGCATATGGATGTGGGCATATATTACTTGCGCAAAAAATATTGCTATCACCTTCAAGCTTATCCAAAATCAAGATTTGCAGTAACTGCTTTAATTTTTGATCAGTATATGACTAATTTGGCTGGTATTCATCCTTCAGAAGAACAGATTGATACAATTAGAAAAAGGAAGCAAAAGAGAACAGAGGATCAAAAAAAGAGCAAATCAAAGAGAAATAAGATATCCAAACAACAGGCTCAAGAAGAAGAAGAAGATGAAGCGGTTATTCGGCCACTTATGGACTTTAGTTGGTTTGAGGAAGAATCAACGAATGAAAAGGTGGCCAACTACGTAAAAGGCCTCGACCTTTCCTGTGGTATCTCATGGGCATCTGCCAGAAAAGTATTCTTTCCATTTCGACTTAAGCCAATGACGGGCCAGAGATCTACGCACTACTTTTTTAGAATTCTGGACTTTAAAGATAAATTATATATCTGTATGATTCCATGGGCAGTGTAACATATGAGCGTGTGGTTGAACATGTCAGAAATTATGCCTGGTTGATCCCACGCTGTCTCAAATGCTTGGAATTTAGGGCACACAATAAATTTTATGGGGATAATCCTGTGGAAAAATTTCAAATTAAGTGGATGAGTTCACCGCATCAGAATAACAAGTACGTGTTTCGCATATGTTTTACCATGCATCTTATGTTTATTATTTTTTGCCCTTGTGTTAGCTATTTTTCATGTTCTTTTTGTAGTGTTGATTGTGGTGTATTTTCTCTTCAGTTAATTGATATGCGGTTGAATAAAGAAGATGTCTTCAATTTCGATCAAAGTCAGTCATTGACCTTCAGGAGAGAATTGACTGCCAATCTTTGGGCTCATGGAAAGTGGAAAAAAGATAGCGGCTATGAAACTCCAGAAGAACAACAAGGACATGATTATGGAGATTTTGAAGAGACTGTGTGTGAATTTTTTGATTAGAGGATTGGTTGCACGTAATTTGTATTTTGTGAATATACATTAAGTATTTTTTTTATTTCACTTTTGTTCGTACAAATATGTTTCTGTCTTTTATTATGAATTTCAAGTACATTTTTGTTGAAAAAACTTAAGCATGAAGTAAATGACTTCTGCTTTTTAAGCTGAAGTTTTGGTTAAAAGTCATAACAAAAGTGTCGACTGAAGGACAAAAATTTTCGCTTATCAAATGCTGATGTTTTTAGAAATACACTAAAAAACCTCAGCATGTTGAGCTGAAGTTTTTTTGAAAAAGCTGTACGAAAAAACTATTGAATCCAACAAAAAAACTTCAGCTTAAGGGAGTTGAATTAGAAATACACTAAATAAGTTTAGCATATTGGGCTGAAGTTTTTAAAAAAAGTTGTACGACAAAAACTATTGAATCCAATACAAAAACTTCAGCTTTATCCAGCGCTGAAGTTTTTAGAAATACACTAAACAACTTCAACACATTGGGCTGAAGTGTTTTGAAAAAGCTGTACGACAAAAACTATTGAATCCAATACAAAAACTTCAGCTTTATCCAGCGCTAAAGTTTTTAGAAATACACTAAACAACTTCAGCACATTGGGCTGCGTAAGTTATTTGAAAAAGCTTTACAACAAAAAATATCGAGTCCAGGATAAAAACTTCAGCTTATCAAGTGCTGAAGGTTTTAGAAATGAACTAAATAACTTCAACATATGAAGCTGAAGTTATTTGAAAAAGTTTTACGACAAAAACTATCGAGTCCATGAGAAAAACTTTAGCTCATCAAGTGTTGAAGTTGTTAGAAATGAACTAACTTCAGCACATTGAGCTGAAGTTGTTGAAAAAGCATTTACAACAAAGCTATTGAATACACGATGAAAAACTTCAGCTTATTATGTGCTGAAGTTTTATAAATGAACTAAATTACTTCAGCACATTGGGCTGAAGTTTTTGAAAAAGCTTATGACAAAAACTTCAGCATGTTTTGGTATTTTTTTAAGTTGATACTTATCTTTTTTGCATTTACTATCTGCTTTTTGTCTTTTGTCACCTACTTCATCTTTTATTTAAATTTGTTTGACCCATATAGTAAATGATCCGAAAAGTTATTTTTCAGGCTGAAGTTATTTTTTTACTATAGAAAAACTGTGTGCTTATTAGGGCTGAAGTTACATTTCTTTTTGCATTTACCACATACTTGTTTTATCACCTACTTATCTTGTTTCATTCAATTTCTCTGAAGGTAAAACAGTAAAAACACCTGAAAAATTACTTTTACATTTATAGATATTAAATTGATTAGGTGAGCTCTTTGTCTATATTAACAATCTCTTCACTTGAAAATTTCATAGTCATTCATAGACTTCCATCATATTTCTTTAAATTTATATTCATCCTTAGTCTTTTAGCTTTTGTTAAAGAAAGAATGTCTGGTGGAAGCGGAAGTAGGAAGCCTAATTTTGATGAAATCATGCAGAAGTGGGAGACTTTGAAGTGTGAGTGGTACAATAACAAACCGATGGCTAATCTTATGCTTTTGTGGGATCAAATAAAGGCTGATTGGGAGAGAATCAGGCCACAGTTCTTTGCCAATGAATCATTCCAGAACAGGCTTAACCTGGAACGTAGTTGTGGAGGTTATTCAACCTCGTTCGACAAGGTTGTGCAGCAGTTTGATAGTTTTCAGTTTCCCAGCTGGAACGACTATTCCAAGCTGCAAAACAACCTGAAGACTCTTCTTTCTCTTATGGACAGAGTAATCGTCGAACAAAGTCAGCTGCGTGATGAATTTGACAAGTTGAAGATTGATCTCCTTGGATTCAGTGGTCTTTTGCCCGACTACCCTATAGTTATCTCCGATACTGATGATGATGAGATATTTAGAGAAATTGAGGAGTACTGTGATGATGATGGTGGTGGTGGTGATGATTGTTAGTGTTTGTAATCCCTTTTTATGTTTTAATGTTGTATTTTTTTGTTTACTTTAGCCCAAAGAGCTGAAGTTTTTAAGTTCATTTTGTATAACTTCAACCCTGAGAGTTGATGTTTTTGTTTGTACTTTGTATGCTGTTCTCATCTCTTTTTGTATCAATGTAATTCTCATCCTCTTTCTTCTTAGCTTTCTATTGCATTATCCTTGTTATTTGTTGGTATTTGCTTTATACCTCTTAGTTGGTTTTTATGTTTAGTTTTTGTAATTCTTTTTTATATTTTTATACTGTGCTTTTTTGTTTACTTCAGCTTAGAGATGCTGAAGATTTTGTTTGTACATGCCTTTCTTTTGTGTGCTGTACGCGTATGTGTGTGTGTGTGTGTGTGTGTGTATGTGTGTGTGTGTGTTTGTCTTTTTGAATATGGATGAGGTGCTGAAGAAGACAAGCAAGTTGTTCTGTTATGCCCAACTTGTTTACATCGACTGCATTTGGTAGACTTGAATGGTACTGATTCAGTCACAGGTATATGCCTCTTCTTTTGTCTTCTTCCTTGTAAAATCTCTACATCGGGAGGTTTTGTGATCTCAGATTGTACATTTTGTGGTATATCCCATGATTTTTGATCTCCCACGGTATTCACATGTCCTTTATATGTTTTCAACCATATTTTCTGTGAATACCAATTTGAGCAGTAATCAGATTTCTACAGATATCTCTTATTAATAGCAGCAATTGCATGTGGACAGGGCAATTCATCAAGTTGGAATTCCAGGCAGTCACAAGTTCTCTTCTTTAAGTCCACAATGAATTCGATTCCTTCACTATTTATTCTGAACAACATTGAATCAAGGTTGAACACCTAACAAGGAATAAAAAATTAAGACAAACTATATTAGTGTATTGTTGCTTCAAAAAGAAAAAGTATGAATTTTTTTAAATGTAAGCAGTAAATCACTGCAACAGATATAAAAAGCTGAAATTAATAAATATACTCACAAACATTTTACAAGCCAAGTCCATCTTCTTAGTCATCTCTTCTTCTTCCCATATTGATACACTATGAAAAGTTTCATTTGCCTTTTTTCTCCGTTCGTAAAACCACTCTCCTAACTTTTCTTGTATGAAATCTAACATTCCTAAAATAGGCATTTCTCTTCCTTTTAGTAAAACGAAATTCATTGATTCTACCATGTTTGTTGTTAGCATATCATAACGTCGCCGTGGGAACCACGATCGAGCCCATCTCTCTGGAGGCTCTTCCATTATGTAATTGTATGTTTTCTTGTCAATACTTTTGAGTTGGTACATTAACTGATTAAGATCTTCACGTTTGTATGACCTTGCAACACTTTGAAAAAGATTTATTACCGTGGCTTTTGCATGTCTTTGCTTTAAATTTTTCTCAAAGTGATAGAGGCAGATACCATAGTGAGCTTCAGGAAAAACTTTTCTAATCCCATTTGCAATCGATTGGTTTCTATCTGACAAGAAAACCAATTTACGATGGACTTGAATTGCTTTTCTCATTTCCTCGAAGAACCAAATGTATGCCTCATTGTTTTCTGATTCTGCTACACCAAAATATAGAGGAAAGATTTGATTGTTTGCATCCTTTGATACAACAACAAATAGAACACCACGATATTTGAACTTTAAAAACATTGCATCTACAACAATAACGGGTCCACAGTAGGACCAACCAGCTACTGATGCCGCAGGAGCAAAGAACATGTAAGCAAATCTGTACAGTGAAACACAAAAAAATAAATCATAAGGTGTGAAGTTTTTCAAATAGGAACATTTGAAACTTTAGGCTGATGGTTACCTATTCTGCGCATCTCTTTTTATGCTTGTGTACGTTCCTGGGTTTTTGCACACCATCATGTGTAGGTATGAAGGAAGAATCTGGTAGTTCTCTTCAGGTGACCCACTTATGCAAGCAACAACTTTTTGAATAGCACGACATGCCTTGTGATAACTAATGTCAATTCCAAATTTCTTTTTCATTTCATTTTCTACAAAGGCTGGTGTAACCTCTATCTTTTTGTCTCGAACATGTTCTATAATTTGTTCACTTATAAAATTTGATGTAGCATGCTTCTGATCTGATTTTCTTGTATCAACCGAGAATTCATGGATGTTATGATATTTTATCACCCTGAATAGTGTGGAATTTTTTATTCTGGTAGCACGTACATTCCAACCACATTTGTCCACGATGCATTTCAGCTCGTATCTCTTTGAACATGATCTAACATCAGTGAATTCAACTTTCTAGTTTATCTCCAAGCTGCAGAAAAATTTAGTCATGTTTTGTTTGTTCTCAAAAATTGATCCAACTCTTACTTTCTCAGGCAGCGCATCGTGCCTAAGTATTTTACATGGTGGAGATTCTTTCAGCTGTTTCCTCACCCTTTTTCTTGATTTTTGAGAAGCACAAGAACTTTCAGCAATTTCTTCAATTCTATCTGATGTTATCGGTATATTCTCCATGTTTACTTCATCTTCATTGTTGCTTATCATTGCAGAAGGTAACAAAAAAGTTTGTTGGATTGTGTGTTGGTTGTCAATTTGCATTATTAGCTGTCCTTCTTCTTCTTGGTCATCGACAAACTGGTTTGAATTTATTGGAGGAGGGGGTAATTGTTGTAGCATTATATATTCTGAAGCAGCTGTAGTGTTAGAAGGTCGTAGCTCGTTGTCTACTTCCATTATTAGCTGTCCTACTTCATGTTCAAAAGGTTCTGAATCTATCGCATATGCAAGGGATTGTTTGAATGCTGCAGATTCTGAAGGTTGTATTTTTTCGATGATGAAATGACAATTCTTGTAGGGTGAATCAGTTGTAAGCAAATGTATACATGTACTGAGTTCTTCATATGAAGTTACAACCATTCCTTTGCTTGTATTTAGTTTGATACCAAACCATACTTTTAGTGCATATCTGGTTGAATCAATATTTGCAACTTCACTAATTTTCTTCAGGAAAGTATTGAATGATATGTGCTTATTAAGTAGAACAAGTTTTGTATCATGATCCAAGTATTTGAAATCAGGAGTCCAACTCCCATTGAAAGTTATAACAATGCAAATCGAACTCATCCTGCAGATTCATTTTTAGTGGAAAGTATTAGGAAAATGAACAGAAGAACTTTTAGGTTGTTTGTGCTGAAGTTTTTACAAATGAACTAAATCACTTAGGTATCTTCTGCTGAAATTTTTTGGAAAAAGATGTATGACATAATTAATGAATGCTGCATAGAAAACTTTAGCTTATTAAGTGCAGAAGTTTTTAGAAATAAGCTTAATAACTTCAGCATATTAGCTGAAGTTTTTTTGAAAAAGCTAGATGACAGGGATTCATGAATGCAGGGACAACAACTTCAGCTCTTAAGTGCTGAAGATTTTAGAAACATACTAAATAGCTTCAGCAGAAGGAAAATAGACAGTGCAGGAGGAAAACTTCAGCTCCTCTTGCTGAAGTTTTTAAATATTAACTAAAAAACTTCAGCACTTATGCCGAAGTTTTTTGTGCATTATGAAATTTTAATTGACGTTTCATTCTTTTGGTATGAAGCTTTTCCAAAAATGATAATAAAATACATAGTGCAGGAGAAAAACTTCAGCTCCATTAGACGAAGTTTTTACAGATTAACTAAAAAACTTCAGCACCCGTGCCAAAGTTTTTTGTGCAATATGAAATTTTAATTGATGTTTTATTTTTTTTACGCAGTGTAATAGGAAAACTTCAGCTTTTAAATAATAACAAAAAAACTTCAGCACCTATGCCGAAGTTTTTTGTGCATACGTGTTTTAAATATTAAAACACTCATATAATATTTTAATATAATTTTTTAGCATATTTGTCGGATTAGAATGTTAGAATTCATCGTCAAACAGATTTAGAATGCAAATTCAGCATATCAGTGAAGCTCGTCAAACAACTTCAATCATCAATCAGAAAACATATAATTCAAAAACTATTTTGAATTCTGGAGACGAATTTGAATACTTACAATGTATTTGAATTTGAATTTGGAATTTGAATCTGGTTGCGAGAGGCGATCTCAGGAGAGACGGACTGATGAAGGAGATACGGAGGAGATCTGGAAGTTGAATTTGGGTATGTTTGATGCAACTTTTATATGTTTTGGGAGGGATATAATGGTCATATTATTACGGATTTTTTGTTAGTTGGTTACGAAATCAATAGTTTTTAAAAATAGGGTATAAGTTAAATGGTGACATAAAAATAGGGTACGGCTGCAAATGTGCTTATCCATTTTTTTACCCATTAAGCTAATTACATTTCTACCCATTATAGCTTTTGTGGGTAATTGCCTCTGAGTCTTTTCTTTTTTCCTTCTGTTTTTCTTTTCTCCTTTTTTTTCTTCTTTTTCTCTTTATTTTTCCTTTTTCTCCTTTTCTGTTCATTTTTTTTTACCAAAATGATATTATATTTTTATTATTATTTTACCATAATTTAATTCCACACTTAATTTTGGCTCCTTTCTTTTTCGTGTTTTTATTTTTCTTTTACTTTCATTTTGTTAATTTTCTTTATTTCTTGTTTGTTTTCTAATTTTATTTAACTCTTTTTTCTTTATTTTCTTTTTTCCTCCATAATTTAATTACATTTAATTTTTTTCTCTTTTATTATTCTTATTTTTTATACAGTAAAAGTTACAACTTATATAGTAAACATTCGTTCACCTTTTTTAAAAAATACAACTACTATAGTATAACTTTTGTCTTTCTTTTCTCATTTTTTCTCTAGTTATTAGAACAAGTTATACGTAATAATTGTTTTCTCTTCTCTTTTTTTGCTTTCAGCTTTTTTTCTTTTTTCTTTTCTTTTCTAATTTCATGTATTATTATTTCAAATAATTTTTTATTTCATTTTTTTTCATAATCTAAATCTACACATCTTTTTGGCTCCTTTATTTTTATTCTTTTTTATTTTTTCTCTTTTCTTGTTTACTATAAAAAAGATAACTGATTTCTTTATTTTTGTTTTTTCTATATTAATTATCAAAAAATAACTTATTGTAGCATATAGTACACCAACAATAATATATTAAGGGATTTTTACCTATCTATACCATATATCAAAACTTATTACCCTCAATGTTTAAGGTTTGTGTTTATTACATTTAAGCATACCAAATTACCATTTCTATACCATAATTCAAATTAGGGATATAATTAAGGGTTCATTTTTATTAGGCATAATTATAGGACTGTATCTTCACGTTATTTGGTTTACCCGCCCCTCTCTCCTCCCACCCCCCCACACCCCCTACGATTTACCTTCAGTTCCCCACCCCCACGATTTACCTTCAGTTTTTCCTCCATTCTCGTACAATCTCTTCTCACCCACAATTACCATCACTTTCTTCTCCACTTAATTACCTTCAGTTGATAGTATCCCCCACGATTTGAATTCACTTCCATCTTTGTCTTCAACTCCTAAATCATGAAAAAAACCAACACTCCCCAAAAAAATCATCAAAAGCTATATTAGCTGATATTCCAACCTTTGATTTGGGTGTTTTAACACCAAAATCACCACCAAAAAACCCACAAACGACGCATGCAAGTGAACAAACTACTGGTATTTCATCTCCTAGACAAATTCGTGCGGAAATGAGAAGCAAGCATTTGCACGATGTTGATGTTGGTGGAGTTGATAAACTAGTCGACAATCAACCGAAACGCAAGGGGAAAGAGTTGAGTGTAGATGACGATTTTGTAGATGATTCTCCCAAAGTTCAATCTGTGAAAAAACAAAAGGTCTCTCCTTCTTCATCAAAACCAAAGAAGAAGAAACCCTCAAAAAAAGTACCAAAATTGGTTAAGGAAAAAATTTCAATAAAGGTAAACACTATTTATGTTTCCTCACTGTTTTGTAGTTTGATTTTGGTTGTAAAAATCTGTTGTTCAAGTGTTAATTTAGTGTTCAAGTGTTTTTTGGCCAAATGTGGTATTGTCCTAATTTTGTAGATTATTTTTCACAATTTTGTAGGTTTAATGGAACTGTGATTATTAGACAGTGTATACTGTAGTTAGTTTGTAGTTGATTTGTAGTCTGACCGTTAAATTGTAGAGATGCTATTTTTCATTGCAATCTGTATTGCTGCTACATTTAACTTCATTCTAAATACAATTTATCTACATGTTGTGAGTTAATTGAAGTAACTGTTACATTATGTAGATAATGTTTACAAGTGCATTGTTCTTCTTTGATTGTTCAAGTGTATTTTGGTAAAATGTGGTGTTGTCCTAATTTTGTAGATTCTTTGTCTCAATTTTGTAGTCTAATTGGAACTGTGACTCTTAGACAGTGTATAAATGTAGTTAGTTTGTAGTTGATGTGTAGTCTGATGGTTAAATTGTAGATATGTTATTTTTTATTGTAGCCTGTATAGCTCATATATTTAACTTCATTCTAACTACAGTTAATCTACATTTATGTGACATACTTGAAGTAACTGTTACATCCTGTAGATAATGTTTACACGTGCATTGTTCTTCTGTTATTGTTTTGTAGTTATAGGTGTGGTTAGTTTGTCGTTGATGTGTAGTCTGATGGTTAAATTGTAGATATGTTATTTTTTATTGTAGCCTGTATAGCTCATATATTTAAATTTATTCTAACTACAGTTAATCTACATTTATGTGACATACTTGAAGTAACTGTTACATTCTGTAGATAATGTTTACACGTGCATTGTTCTTCTGTTATTGTTTTGTAGTTATAGGTGTGGGTAGGCTATTCTTCTTCTAGTTATATTTTGTATTTGTCATGTAGTTATATGTAGATTACTGTTTCCTTTTTATGCAAACTACTAATGTTCATTAATTTTATATTTTCTACAGAATGGACCTTACTTTGCACAACAAAATATTGATTATGGTGTGCTTAGATTCCACAGTTTGTGTGATCCTAGCATACCTAGCCAGATACAAGCTTTACTCTCTCCGAATGCTTTAAGGGTTTTCAGAAAAACTTGTTTTGGTTACTTATTAGGTCTCCCCAAAATCTGTATGTAAAACCAAACACTTCATCTTCTGATGAAGTATGAATTGACAAAGTCTACTGACTCATATTTTTCAGTACTATTTAAGGGTGAAAAATTGAATTTTTCCTTGAGAGAATTTGGGTTGATAACTGGTCTTAATTGTGTGAATAAGTTTTCAGACTATGGTTACACTTCCACCTATGTTAGCCCTTTAATGAATACATATTTTCCGAACAAAGAAAGGGTTGAGAAATGGCATTTGAAAAAAGTAGTGACTAATAAAGCATGGGCAAACGATGTGGATGCGGTGAAGTTGTGCATTCTTTATATGTTGGAATTTTTTGTTTGTCCTTCTGATAAAGACCATGTGACTTTCATAGACAAGTTTATGTTCTTTCTAATAGAGTCTGGTAATTTTGAGTCATACCCATGGGGTATCAAATCCTTCAAGCAGGTTATTGAATCTGTCCGACATCGTCTTAATCCCCATGTACCTTCTTATCTGATACAGGGATGCTCATTAGCCTTGCAAGTGTGGCTATATGAGTGTTGCTCGTCCGTCAGCACCGAGCTTGCTACGAGATGTTCTGAATCTATACCTCGCATTTTAAGATGGTCAGCTACAAAGGGGCAGATTTGGTTAACTGCAATTGAAGAGAAGATGATCAAGCCTGAGTGGATCAAGGTATTTTTTTCCACTTTTGTATGATGCTACAATTACATTCATAATAACTACATTGAATCTACATTTTTTTTGTCACTTGAATTAACTGTTATTTTCATCATTCAGTTCACAAACATGATTGAATCTGGAGAAGAGCTTGGAGTGCTTAATCTGCCAGACAAGATTCAATATGAAGATGAACATGGTGCTCAACCATCACATGTTCCAACTGCTGCTTCTCCATCATTTGAACCCAAATATACAGATTGTCAAGAGGACATTGAATCTGTCAGTAGCAAGCTCATGAAGTTGGAAAAGGGGATTGTGCAGGTATTATGAATAACTACAATATATTGACATAATTTGCTACATTTTGACTTCATTACATAACAATTATAGTATGTTATACATTGTAGTTAATTTGTGGTATAAATCTATAACAATTATAGTTTGTTGAATTGTAGTGTAACTGTAGCAGTTAGAATAAGATTACCAACTAATTATATATTTAATTTTTAGGTTGATGTAAAGTTAGATTCCTATAGGAAGGATGTTTTTGAGGAACTCTCAAGCCTTCGAGAGTTCATAGATCAATCTTTGAAGGGTGTTATGAATGTGATAAACAAAAGGTTTGATTTGGATGAGTCAAAGATAAGAATTTACATATAATTTTGTACTAAGACTAATTAAGACATATGAATAAAGTAGTCTCAAATATTCCCCAAAATTGTAGTTTGCTAGTAGTTCAACAAAAAATAATTACCAACATCAAGGAGATAACAACCAGCAATTCCAGTTCAATGCTGGTGATCAACTGCATGGAAGCACAAGCAATACAGGTATCTACAAAATTCCTGCATACATATCTACAAATTTCAAGACAGCATTATTAAATTATACTAATCATTTTTTTACTATGTGTTGCAGCTACAATTTCTCCAGAACATTTTCAACCACATGTTGACTTATATCCTGACTTCCAAGAAGCAGCTGAGGCATATAAAGCAGGTACAGAACCATTCCTTCATTACAATAAGGTTTTTATGCAAAATTTTAATAATTTACACCTTAACTACATATTCCTACATATATATACAATTCTCATTCCCAATTATTCATTCAAGCTGATGTTTCACCAGAACATCTACAAGGAAATATTGAGGAAGAACCAGTAATTGATGAAGTGGCTGAGCCACAACAAGCAGGTAATATATTCTCTATATTCTCTATAACTCCATAATACTGTTCATATCTACATTGATCTACACTTATCTACAGAAGGTGAAGTTCCACAGTCGCCAATTCACGGTGTGACTGTGACTGAAGTTGTTCCTGAAGGCATTGATAAAAAAGTTGTTCCTGAAGGCATTGAAAACAAAGGTTTGACATTGGATGACTTTGAGCTGCCAGAAAACTTATCACAGTTGGTCATGTATGGCGAGCCCATACGAGATGAATCAACCCCTGTTCATCCCGGTAGAACAAGGCAACCGGGAAAACATGCACGATCACCTTTCACATCTTTGTATAGTTCTGGAGGCAGCACATCTGTTGGACCTAAATTTTTTTACCTCAAGCACCCCTTCACAAGTGTCATAGGTGAAAATGTAGATCCTGAATTGACAGAAAGGTTCACCAACTGGTTATACATTCGTAGTGATAAAGTATCTAGGAGGTATGAATGCTTCATTTTACACTGTCTGTTCACCATTTTTATACTTTAAAATTGTAATTCATTTTGTAAATTTTTTGTATTTGATCATCTTTTTTTTGTTATTACAGGAGGAAATATTACTTTTCCAAGAAGGATAACCAAATCAAGCCTTGGTTGGATTTTGGTTGTGAAAAGATTGATAAGAAGGACTGGTTTTATGACCTTGCTCACCCCGGACAAGTCATCAATAACACAGTAAGTATAAAGAACATAATCATTCACAATATCTGTTTTGACTTCAGCTATGTAGTGTAATTGTAGTTTATTTTTCAGCTATGATGTGTAATTGTAGTAATATTGTAGACAACATATATATGTTACTATATTTATGTATCAGCTGTGAAAGTTTGCTTTTTATGGACCTTATGTATCATATGTGATGATGATTGTATGTACAAACTGGAATTTTGGTACTTTTGACTGACTTGGAATCTCCGTGTACCACAACTGTAGTTACCTTGTAGTAATATTGTAGAGCTTGTGATTGTGCCTATTAATATTAACTGTAGGTTGAACTTGCTGATTTTTGGGAGCTTAAGTTAGGTGGTATGTTTCATTTGTTCCTCTGTATAGTGAATAAATGTAGACAGTGCATAAATATAGTTAATGTGTAGTTGTTTTGTAGTCTGATGGGTCAATTGTACATATAGTACTTGTTCACTATGGTTCATACAAACTACAATTAAATTACATTTTGTGAGGAACTTGGACTAACTGTTATATTTCTGTAGTTATAGTGTAGCTAATTTGCAGCAATCTGTTAGAGTTTTTAATAAATTCAAATTGTAGTTAATCTGTAGCTGTCTTGTAGACAAGTGTGGTTACACCGTACCTTATTGTATATGTTTATTCTATTTTGGCAGCACATTGATGTTATTATGTATTATCTGCGAAAAAGAGGCAAATATGGCCCCAACAATAATACTAGGTTCACAACCACGGATTGCTTGTTCAAGACAAAGATTGAAAGAATCTATGACAAGTTCATAAGTTCTCCACCGGAACAAAGGTATTCGGTTGTTAAACCCGAGGATGATGTTGGAGAATATATTCTTGGGTACAGAATTCTTGCTAATGTTGCCTGGGATCTTGTTGACTATGTTCTCATGCCTGTGAACCTTGTAGAGAACTTCCATTGGTTGTTGCTAGTTTTTGACATAAAGGATAGACAACTTTATGTTTATGATTCCATGGTGAGAGCAAACCGTCATAAAACATTAGAGACATTGGTTGACAAGTTTTCAATCATTATCCCTCTGTATTTGTCATGCACTGGTTTCTATGGTAAACGTAAAGACATTAACTTCAAGAGCACAAAGGCATACATCGAAAAACCAGTTACGGACCCTCTCGACATACAATGGATGGTTGCTGAGATTCCACAACAAAAGGAAGGCTCAGTGTAAAAAAATAATCTCCCTTTCTATATGTTTAATTTTTTTATTTTAATCATTTGTTATATAATGAAAAATTCTCATCTTATGCAGCGATTGTGGTGTATTTGTGGCTGCATTTGCGGAGTATGTTAGCCTTGGAGATTTGGCAATCCCAAAGGAAGATCTTTCTGATATTGACCAACACCGTAGACGCTATGGAGCTCTACTGTGGGACTATGCAACAAAGAAGCAAGAAGATGGATCAATTAGTGAGAGTGAGGTTACTGGCAGGCTAGCAAGGAGGAAGGGTGCTCCGGCAAAAAACGAGAGGACTAGAGTGCAACGAAAGAAGAAATAGACTATTGTGTTCCTAGTTTGGTCTGTGAAATTTGGTAGTTGAATTGGAAAACAATGTAGGAAATATGTCGTTTTGGTTTTCTACAACACTTTTTGTTGATTACATTATACTCTAGTACTCTGATTACATTTTTACAGCAACAACTTTGTCTTACAATTTGACTTTAATCTTCAAGTTATTTTTATAAATACCTTCAAGTGCCAAGTAATATCTGTATATAACTGTCATTTGTTACACAACAGAAAGATAAAATAAATACAGGAATCATATAAATAATTTAGCCATTTTTTAACAACAAGGTTTATCAAAAAAATTCAATTTATCTACATTTAAACTACGTCAAACTACATTTTAACTACAACTCCTCTACATATGAATAACAGGACTACAGTTCTAACACAGTTAAACTACATATTCACTACAATCTGGATACAATTTACGTTGAATGCATTCTTTATTAATATCAATTTTTTTGTATACAGTAAATATTAAAGTTTAACTATTCTATAAAAAAAAGACAACTTTAGATGCTTGACAGAATACATAAAAACATAAATAGTGCAGATACACAAATTGATGTTTATACTTCTTATTCATCTTCAAAAACATAAACAATTAGACAAGAAAATCCGATAATTTGAGCTCACTAACATTTATTTTGAATAACTATTCTAACTACATGATATTCATTTCTTTTTCGGCGCATTCTTGCAAGTTCTTTTGTTATGCCCTTCACCTCCACAATTACCACATGACACCTTGTATTTCTTTGACTTTATTTCATCAAATGTTTTATATCTTTCCTTGTGAGGTCTCCCTGGCTGCCTTTTATCTCCCGCCGGTGGCTTTACTACCTCATCCAAAATATGTTGTGGCACTTCCCATTTGCCTTCATCGGGAAGAGGATTTACTGGCATTTCATAGGTAAGCAGAAGGCTCTTCCTTGTGTAATACGGAGAGCAATAGTTTTCGTATGTTTCATTCCTATGCCTTAATGCTGCCAAAGCATGCGCACATGGAAGTTCATCAAGTTGGAATTGTCCACAGCTACATTTCTTGTTTTCTAGACACACAATGTACCGCTTCACACCATCTAACACAGTATGTATATGATCTGTTGAAGCCCTCACCTACAATTGAAGACCAAACAGAAATAATAATACATCAATCATTAAAATGGATTATCAACAATTTACCTACAAATCAGCAACAAATATATTACAGCTCATCTACAAACTATTATTACCGACAATTTGACTACAGTTTAACTACAATCTGGAAAAACTGCAGCTAGTACTTTTTTGATTCTACTGCACCAAAAAAAAAATATCTTACCCTTAGTTTCTGAGATAATGTACTGTTGTCTTCCAATTCTTTGTTGTATTTGTGACCAAGGTATGTGAAAGTACCCTTTGCCTTCGATAACTTTTCTTTTGTCCAACGTTCAAGAAGAGTCCTCATATACTCAAATAGATCAAATATTGGAAGCTCTCTTGCATCTTTTGTTACAGCATTCAACGACTCGGCAATGTTTGACGTCATAGTAAAAGTTCTATTTACCGTTGCATGTACTATTGACCATCTATGATAGCCAATATCATATAGGTAAGACTTTACACGCAGGTCTACCTCTTCAATCTTCAACATCCTTTCATTAAATTCATCCATAGTGTATGACCGTGGTGTAGCAAAGTACAATTCATGTAATTGTAGATGTCCCTTCTTGAATTTTGACCTTATATTTGTCCATATATGCCACATGCAAGAGTAGTGTGCCAATCCCGGATAGACAACTGATGTTGCCTTCAGTATACTTTCATGCCTATCTGAAACAACACACATTGAAGGTCTTTCACCATATGCCTCCTTGAATTGCTCAAAGAACCACTTCCAAGACGCGTCGTTTTCAGAATCAACCACAGCATATGCCAAGGGAAAAATAGTACCTACATTTTTAAGACATAAAATATGATTAAATAACAACTACAATATATATTGAGAAATATAGACATGCTAACTACATTCTTTTATATAACTACAAAATAACTACAACATAACTACAATTTAAGACTGTCTACAAATAAGTACAAAATTATTCCATTATTTACCTGCTGCATCCATGGTGCTTGCTGTCAGCATAATCCCCCTGTAGGCTGACTTTAAGAATGTCCCATCAACCACTACTACCGGCCTACAATGTTGCCAACCATTTATTGATGTACAAAGAGCAACAAATGCGTATAAGAAGCAATCATCTGCTGCCTTCTTCAATTTAACAACAGAACCAGGATAATTCTTCTCAAGAATATAAAAATATTTGGGTAATTTGTTGTAGGAGTCACACGGATTCCCTCTCAAAAACTCAAAAACTGTAAAGCTTTTTTCTTTGCTCTCCATGCTTGCATGTAGCTTAGGTTCAGTCCATGTTCGGATAACATGTCAGTTTGTATGTCCTTTGGTGTGTAAACAGTCTTAGGATCACAATACTTTGGAACGACCATGATACCAAGTACTGCTGCAGTACGTTTGCGCTGTATGAATGTTTCGTCCATTAGGCAGCATGTGTGTTGACGGCTGAAACTTCTTATCTTGAACATTGCCGAATCATTAATTGACGTTGCCTTGAAATGCCATTTACAGCTTTCAGCAACACATATAAGCCAGTAGCTACAAAAGAAATACAATATTTACACAAATTTATGAAAAAACTACAATTAACTACAAATTGACTACAATTTAACTACAATTTATAAAACCCACCTATCTTCAATCATACACTGATTTTGCTGATATATTATCCACAAATAACTACATACCTTCTATGACTGGATCTTTTTACTCTGAATTGGAACTTATGCATCACTGAATAATTCTTCATTGCAGCAGCTACTGTTTGCTTGTCCTGATAAACTTGTCCTTCTTCAATATATGTTTGCGTAGATTCAGTTATTATTTCACTTTGATATTCCTCTATAGCTGGTGAGGATGGAAATTCAAGTAAGTTTAGGGATCCAGACGAACCTGCAAACAATAAATTCATAAATGTAGTTTCTATGTAGATAATTTTGAAAGCAACATTGCTTTATCCTTTTCAGTACTATGTGAGCTTTGTAGTTTAATTGTAGGTAATTGTAGTAATATTGTAGATAACATAGTAACACCATAACTCTCTGCAATGTCGAATCAAACATACCTGCACTGGTGCTTTCATTGTTGATTGCCAATTCCATATTGAAATCTCTTACGCTTATACATAAAGGATACGAACCTAAGTTTTTATTCTCCTTTTTGGTTTCCATGTAAGCACGAACCCCCATATCATTCCTAATCTCCATTGGAGGACAATTCTCGTTCACAATGTATTTGATTTCTATAATTTTATCCGATGTATCAATTGATAATTGTTCTGCAATTGTAGAACTGAGAATTCCGTAGTTTGCATTATCATCTACCACAATGGCATCAACTTCAAAATCTCTAAATCTGCCATAGTTATCCCAATTACCATTCGATTTCAGTATTATTGGGATTTTTGACATGATTTCGTGTAGTTGATAGGAAAAAAGACGAAGAAGAGATATAGTTTCTACAATTTGAATACTGATATCGACGAAGAGCAATTTTGTACAATTTGAGACGAAGAACAGATATAGTCTCTCTTCAGTAATTGTACAATTTGATTGCGTTTTTTGTGAAATCTCTTTCTGTTGAGGAAGGAGAGAATTACGCAACTGGTGCCTTCATCAGGAATGAAAATCTCCTTCATTTCAAAATTGGAATAAAATCCTTGACAGAATCACATCAGATTTGGTGCCTTCATTTTAGGGCTTTTTAATGGCAAAATCTACCTATTTTTGGATTGGTATATAATTTGTAGTAAAAGTGTGGACTACATGGGTAAATAACAAATTATGAACATTTTTGGTAATAATGTTTGATATATGGTATAGATAGGTAAAAATCCCATATATTAATAGCCGTTTAAGTATCCTATTGCAGTATAGTATGATACCACATGGTATATATCATATACTGTTAGGGTATCATAGAGGACTAGTATATTATTGCAATATACTAAGATGCCCATATGGTATATATTATATATTGATAGGGTATCATAGATGACTAGTCATTTCCTCAACAAGCAAAATACTCACCAGTCCTCTATGATACCCACATGGTATATATCATATACTGATAGGGTATCATAGAGGTCTGGTTGATTTCTTTCAGAAAGACACTCTCTCTCTCTCTCTCTCTCTCTCTCTCTCTATATATATATATATATATATATATATATATATATATATATATATATAATATGATATCATAGAGGGAAAATTAATTTCTAAAAAAAAAAAATACTCCTCAATCCTCACTGACAGAGTATCATAAAGAACTGTTTCATTCTTTAAAAAAATACTTCTCAATCCTCTATGATACTCATATGGAATATATCACACACAAAAATGGTATCATAGATGACTGATTCATTCTTAAAAAATACATGTTGTACTCTATGATACCCATATAGTATATATCATATATTGTTAGGGCATCATAAAGGATTGATTCATTTCTTCAAAAAATAATAATAAAGTTTAAGCTTAAATATATTTTAATTTTTTAACATTTCAACAAATTTACATGTGAAACAAAAAACAAAAAAGTAGATTCGTATTTTAGATATAAATTTTATTTTTATTTACAAAAGAATTTTTTTTTATAAAAGCATATTTAATTTATGTTTTAATAAATAAGCTAGCGATTTTAGTATTTTTTTAATTACTTCTTGTTGTAGTCTAATTATTTATTTTTATATTTTATTAGTCTAAAATATAGTTAAAAGATATATAAGTATACCAACAAGATATATGGTTTGTACTTGTTCCCCCAACTATATATATGTATTTAAATTGTAAATGCAGCAACAAAAAAAAAACTCTCACTATTAAATAAAACCAAAATGGTATATAAGTATATAAAAAATAAGTAATTTTTAAAACCCAATTTTATGAAAAGGAGTTCTTTAAAGTATAAAAAAAAAAATAGGAAAAAATTTAGCCAGAAACCACTCTAAAAAAATTGTAGAAAAGAACTCATACAAAGTCTTTAGCTTTGCACAATAAAACTTAGATGATTCAACAAATAGCAGTCGAAGTATACTATTACAACATACTATTACAGTATATCGCATATTATTATAGTATACTGTTGCAGTATATTGTTTGCTATAATAGTATACTGTTGTAGTATATCTACATACTCCTACAGTATATTATATACTGCAGCGGTATACTGTTGGGTAACTGTGTTCTTCTTCGATTTTCAGCAGACAAATTCGATCTCAATTACCTCAAATCAGCTTCAAATGCCATCAAATTTCAGTACAAATTTTTAGAAGGTACTCTAAGCAATATTTAATAAAACCCACTTTGAATCAAGCAAGAAATCTTCAATAGAAATTTTAAATTCAAGAGCTTCAAGCCCAACAATGATGGATATTCAAATATACATAAAAATTCAGATATGGGAAGCTTACTCGAAGGTACTATAACCAATACTTTATAACACCCAAGTAGAATCAAATAATAAATCTTTAAAATAAAATTTTAAATTTAGGAGCTTCAAGATCAACAATTGTGAGTCTTTCAACACACAAAAATTAGATCTGAAAATCTTAATATATTAAGTAATCGTATGTGTTACTTAAAATAAAGAAAGACAAAATTATTTAGTTATCGGATTGTAATAGCTACTAAGTAAGCTTGCAAAAATATAGCTAGAGATTTTAACATTCTGCACTTCAAATGCGAAGGCAAATATTCACCGCAACATGAGCAAAGATAGCTTATTGAATATTGAATGGATTTCATATTTTTCACAAAGAGAAAGCTAAAGGGTTTAATTAAAAGGGGAAATGAACTGTTTGGTACGCTGGGTAAAACAAATTTAAGGGAGAAAACGGAATGGGTAGTTAGGAAATGAATTTGGATTAAATGGGTAAAAATTGTAAATAATTTTTAAATGGTCAAAAATGATGGATAATTAGTTTGTGCCTCATAGACAGGCTGTATAGTTTCCTCAATAAAATAAACGAAGATTTTTTGACATAGTTTGGTTATCCCTTGTGACGATCGAGATGTAGCGGTTAATAGATGTAAAACCATAGTGAGTAAAATATAAGAAGGGGATGAGGTTGTATGGGCGAAAACTTTATTTTATGTGTTTGACCCGATCAATGACAGTAGTGCCTCCAAAGACTGTGATGTGTCAACCTAACTCCAAAAATTTGGGGTCAGATGCGGAGAATAGGTCGTTGCCGAAAGTCGAAATGATTCAACAGAAGACGAGAACGAGAACGAGGACGAGCATCCGCCTTCGGTACGAAGTGACGGCCAATTTTATTATTTAGATTCCCTATAGAATATTCCAACGAATATTCTTTTCTATTGTACTATCTAGGGTTTGATAGCATATGTGTTTTTATAAATAGAAAGAGATGTAGACCGGGGGGGGGAGGGTTGGACTTTTTGTAAAGAACATCATCAACTTTCTCTATGCAAGATTCTTACTTTATTGAATAGAAAAAAAGCTTGACTTTACAATTCTTTCTATTACCCATCTCTCCTAATCCATGAAGAATCGGAATATACAATTGCTTATCATCATCCATCATCGTCAGAAAGCATATCTGAAGATTTCACCTTTGTCGGGTAATCTTTGTATCATTTATTATTTAGAATCCATTTATTATTATTTATTGCTACCTTTTACATTTAAAGGTCTTTATTGCTCCATCATTGCTCCATGATAGTTTTATCTAATATTTCACATTAACTATTCACCCTAAAAATGCTAGATCCATTATTGAATATTAATATTGGATTGGATTAACCCTATTTTATAACAAATCTAATTGTATAAAACCAAGATCTAGTTTTTGGGTCTTACAGTTTGGCGTCGTCTGCGGCGATTTCTTAGTCAAACTATTATTTTTCATTCAGACCTATAATATTTGTAACTTGTTAACCTAATGTACGGTAAAGCTGTTCTTTCTCTTTCTTTACAGACAATAGTTCCATGGCAGGTAACTGGGGAAAGGAGCAAAAGTAGCGGACAACATCCCGCTAAACCTAATAAGTGCCATCGATGAAGGGTACGAAACTCAAGATGAAGACGTAACTTCCACGTCATTCCCCATATTAGGGAAGTCACCAATACCCTTCAGTAGCACAACCAAACCCAATGGAAAAGAAGCTTCCACATCCGTAGATGAAGGAGCACCACTCGCTGTAAAAAAATTCCTAGAGGCATGGCTAATTGACACTTTTGTTGGTGTGATGAGAAAGCAGGTCCCGTATACGAATGTGGAAACCCTAAGTATCCCGACAACCTAGCATAAGAATAGGCGGGATGACCAAGTGAAGCCTCTGACTTCAGGTAACATCTACACAATTGCTGAAAGAGCAGGTGACAACGCCCTCGCCACCGTGTTAAAAAGAATGAAAGAAATGGAGAACGAGAATAAGGTACTCAAGGAACAGATGTAAAAGCATCAAGAGCGAGTAGATAACCATACAGGGAGGAAGCCGTTCCTCATGCCATATAAAAAACTTTCAAGATGACACTGTACCTCAAAATCTATTATGAGAGTGACCCATTATGTCACTACAATGAAAGGCAACGACCTCACCAAAGATTAGATGTCCTTCATCTTGTTAAAAGGTTCGGTGAAACCCTCACAAGAGGGAAAATGATGTGATACTCACAGATACTGACCTACTCCGTAAAAACATTCAAGGAAATGGCGAACAAGTTCTTAACTGCACATGCAGGGACCAAGAAAGCCAAAACCAGGGTAAACGACATCTTTGCCATCAGGGAGTCCCCAAGAGAAGGACTAAGGGGCTTCTTAGCTCGGTTCAGAGTAAGGATGACTTTACCAAATGTCTCTGAAGGAATGTCTGTAAAAGCCTTCCAGAACGGGTTGAATAAAGAAGGGTCGAGGGCAACTAGGAAGTTTCTAAGCTGATTGTTGATCCACCGGCCACTTGGGATGAGATCCATAATGCTTTTTGTGCTGAGGCCCGAGCAGACGATGAGGCCTCAATGGAATGACCCGATGACTCATCACAATGCACTTCGAACCCAAGAGGGAATGAAGGGATAGTACGAAGAGAGGCTTGCCAATGCTAAAATAATGCAGAGATCGGCATCAACCTTACAATAGGCCATCCGTCCCCAACTTCCACTAGGTAGAAGACCACCCTAGGCAAATATTAGACATCCCCACAAGCAATCGAGGTATAGTTCCTTCACTGTCTACTCATAACTTCTGCATGTCACCTACAAATGTAGTTTATGCACTCAAAAAGCTCGGACCAAAGGTGAAGTGGCCATCAAATATGAGGTCCATCCCGAACACAAAACATTCGGACGCCATCTACGAATTCCACCATGACCGAGGAAATAAGACTGATGACTACCACACTCTAAGATTAAAGGTGGCGAATCTGCTACAACAAGGGCATCTGTGATGACCCGAAAGGTCATCACTTGTTTTAGAAATAAATCTTGTGTTCCGAGGCCTTAAAATCTCCTTTTTACCTCACCTCGATTTGCGTGCATGGTCTGGACCTATATCCGGAAAGCCTTTTATGTGAAAATATGAGAAATAGAAATTTCTAGAGTTAAAAATATGATTTTGGTTGACTTTGGTCAATATTTTTAGCAAACAGATCCGGATCTATGTTCCGACAATCCTGGGAGGTCCGCAGTAAAATATGGGACTTGGGCGTATGCCCGGAAAGGAATTCCGAGGTCCCAAGCCTTAGAAATTAATTTTTGAAAGAAATTGTTTTGCTGAGTTATTCATGAAATAAAGAAAAGAATTAATGTTTGAAACCATTGGTATCTGGCCCGTATTTTGGCTTCGGAGCCCGGTACAAACTTGTTAAAGTATTTAAGTGATAACTGTGAAATTTGGTGAAAAATAGAGTTTATTTGACGTGATTTGGACCTCCGGTCGAAGAGTTATGAACTTTAAAGTGTTCTTGATAAAAATGATGAGTTTTGAAGTTTAGTTCATGGTTTTACATGTTATTTTCATGATTGTATTGCACAAGCAAGTCCGTATGATGTTTTTAGGTTGGTGTGCATGTTTGATTTGGATCCCCGAGGGCTCGGGTGAGTTTTGGATAGGCCACGGAGTGGAATTTGGACTTTGGAATTTCTGGTGTGTTGCAGGCCTCCAGGCTTCGCAATGGGTCGCAAACGCGAGCTCGCAAATGCGAGCAATGGGTCGCAAATTCGAATAGTGGACTGGGTTGCCTTGGTTGCAAATGCGAAGTACTTGTCGCAAATGCGACATCGCAAATGCGAAAGGCAGTATCGCAAATGCGAAGAGGACCGGATTCCTCAGAGTTCACAAATACGAGGTTAGCAGTATGAGGGGTTCGCAATTGTGAACCCTGGTCGCAATTGCGACACCTGCAACCTGCAAATTCATAACTTAGCCGAAAATCTTTCATTTTTCAAACCCTTTCAAAACCAAAACGCTCTTGGGCGATTTTTTAAAGACAAGTACTCTTCCAAATCGATTGTAAGTCATTTCTAACTTATTTTTATTAATCTTTAATATCTTTTCTCATGATTTCAACTCTAAATCAAATGCTTTCATGGGAGAAATTGGGTGTTTTGGGTAGAACCTAGGTTTTCAAATTTTGGGGTTTTGGACCTCGATTTGAAGTCGGATTTCAAAATAAATTATATATTTGGGTTCATGGGGGAATGGGTAATCGGGTTTTGGTTCGAACCTCGGGTTTTGACCATGCGGGCCCGGGGGCGATTTTTTACTTTTTTGGGAAAAACTTTAGAAAATCTATTTTCATGCATTGGAATTGATTCATTTAGCTTTTATTGATATAGTTAAGTAACTTGTGGCTAGATACGAGCGAATTAGTGGTGTAATCAAGAGGTAAAGTGATAGTTGAGAGTTGAATTGTGTTCGTGGCATCGAGGTAAGTGTTTGGTCTAACCTTAGCTTGAGGGATTAGGAGTTGTGTCCTATTTGCTATATGTTATTTGTTGAGTACGACGTATAGGCATGGTGATGAGTATCTATTGTCGTGCCCCTTTTTTCTCGCGAAATCGGGTTTGGGACATTTGGGAGGACAACTCGTTCCCCTTCGAGAATTGGGTTTGAATTGGAGAGTCTCCACCTAATGATTAAAGTGCATTAGAACACTAAAAAGGGTTTGTTTTGAGTAACCAGAGATTGAGTAAGGGCTTGAAATTATCCCAAGGGGAAGGTGTTAGGAACCCCCCAGGATCCACTAGTGTGGTTCCCGGCCAGACAATTATTGTGACTTTAAGCGCAAACAACACGTAGGCAAATAAAACTTCAAGTAAGAGGGGGTTTTCACATAATTGTTACAAATAAACAAAGTTGGGAAGAATTAAAAGAAGGCTGAGAAAAACAGTTTGAAATTTCAAAGAAACAAAGAAACGAAAAAAAACAAAGGAAATGGGGTCCTAGGTTTATAAATAATATGGATCACCCCACGCAATTTCCGGTAATCATTCCTCGATGAGGGGCTACACGTGACATTATCGCGTGGTCATCATATCCATATCTACCCTTTCCCACCCCGTTAAGGTATTAAACGCGGAATAGTCTCATTTACTTATTGCATGCTATTACCCGCCCCAATCCCATTAGTCCCGGAGGTATTTGAGACTAATAATCCTAAAAGGTAAGGGGTATGAGGTTTTTACGGTTTTAAAAGGACAAAATTCTAAGGCGACAATTAAAACATATATATAGCAAGCATTGGAAAAGCACACAAACAGGTACGACTCAAATAGACCTCCTTAAACCAAAGAAAAGCATATGGTTTAGCATGTCTTGCACATACTGATTAGGGTCTGATTAAACTTAAGAAGTTAAAGTAGGCTGATTTATCACATATTTTCAGATAAGAAGTCTGAATTAGACCTGCCTGCTGGTTGTAATTAATAAAGACTGGTACAGTTAAAAACTTTTACCCTAATGCTTGCCTAAGTGTTAGGCGAAACCTACAAGCATGATATCTACTGGTTTTAAAACAAAGAGGTAAACTGATTATAGAAAGGTCGCCAGTTTTAACAGAATAAAACAAGTTCTACGATTAATAACACATTACTACTGACAGATTAAACTTAAAACGAGCGAGGCGATTACGATTTTGATTAAACCCCTATAGGCATGCTTTCTAAGTGTTTATTAACTTAAAACACTAGTATAGAGAAGTGCAGAAACATGTTGTCTAGGAGTTGTATTTTATTACGAATGTGATATCTACTTACACTGATTATTAAGGACTATAATTATGTTTGCCTAATGAGAGAGGAGTATGCAAGAATTAGAAATGTCCTATAGACATATTATCTACATGCATGTGCATTCTATAGCCATGGTATCTATGCAGAAATTCTTATAGACATGTTATCTAAAGATGAGAATGCAGAAGTTCTTATAGTCCCAGTGTCTATATGCGAATGCAGAATTCTATAAGCATAATTTCTATATGTAAGTGCACAGATTCAGAAAGAAACTCTTATAGGCAAAATGTCTATATGATATGCAGAAATTCATAAGTAAACTGTAGACAGGATGTAAATGCAGAAATTAATAAACCTATAGGCAGGATATCTATGTGAATGCAGAAATTAGTAAACCTATAGGCAAGTTATCTACCCTTTACATACATTTATTCCCTCCCCTTTTCACTAGCCATCCCCAATCGTTTATTACAAGTTATTACAGCCCTGAATGAATAAAAGCAAAATTACATTAGCAATTAAAGTACAACCAATGGAAGCCTAATTCAGACTCCATGTCTGAAGTATGAGATGAACCAACTTCAAGAGATCATGAACCAAAGCCTTTCTCTCATTTGGATGTGTCAGAGTTCCCTAAGAGCCTCATAGGGACTCCGGGCAGTGCTCACACCCAAATGTGTAACCAGATTAGGATATAGTGCAGTGTGGAAGGGCCAACCCTCAAGTGTCCAAGTTCAGAGGGAACTCAAGGTCCCAAGGCAAGGCTCACAAGAGGGGGGCAGACTTAGAAGCTAAGAAAGAGTGCGAGTGCAGGAGTGAAATTCTGAAAAAAGGGGAAGGGAAGAGGGGTAACTTGAAATCAGTGCCTAGAGGGGTATAAGGGAGTAGGGAATTTGTAAGAACACAAGAAAAGTAGACTGATGGGCATACTCAACAATGGGATATGCTGGCATACCCTCCAACCTGTTAGAGGTTAGGACCTCTCGGATTCAGAACTTAGGTCATGGGCAATAACTCATGTTGCCATGCCCTAAGTCACCACTTACAAACACATATGGGTAATGGGATAGGGAGCAAAGATTCACAGTAGAAACAGGCAGTAGAACATAGGCATGTTAAGTTAAATATTGAACTCTACATAAGCAGTAAAGTAACCATAGATATAAAAACTTTAAGTAAACACATTGGGGATGCTGAAATTAAAATTAGGACATACCAGTTTTAGAGAAAACAAACAAAGAGAAAACAGTAGTCTTGTAAAGCCAAAGTGTAAACGAGCAATCAGAATGCTATGAGTTTAGAAGAGAATTGTGAAGTCTGAAGTGTAAAAGTATTGAATTGAAGGTGTCCCAAAGTGCCGAAGGGTCGTGCCCTTTTATAGTGCAGAAAGCAAGTAGAAATAAGTAAGAAAATAGTTTGGAAATCAATAACACAAGGTCTCCCTTTAATTGAGGGATTCTGATTTCAAACGGGCAAAATAATTAAGGAAAGGGGTCAATCAAAACTTTTCCAGAGCAGTACAAGAGGGGTAAATACATAGAGGTTTATTTAAGGACAAAGTCTTGATAGTACATGGTTTGTGCAAATAAGGAAAGGAAATCAGTTAACAACTAGTAATCAGAAATTGAGGATTTCGTATGAATGAACCAGGTCAGAAAGATGGGAAGAATTTCGACTTAAGGAAAATCAGTACCAATCAATTAAACTTATTAAAAGGAATTCTGAATCAATCACAAGTTGGAAAACCATTTTGAAGAAAGATTCCTCATATATAAAAGCACACAGACACGTTAAACATGAAGAAATTTGTCATGCTATTCAATAGAAAAGTCTAGTGTGGGAGAATCAGAATTGTGTGCAAACAAAAGAAGTTCACACTTAGTTCATAGACCCATAAATAAGTCTGAAAGAGTCAAGGGTCCTCAAACAGAACCCTAGTTTGATCATATGACCAAACTCGGAGGAAACCCCCAAATTCTAGGGTTTCCGACTCGAGTCGAATACAGAGATGAGGAGGCAACAAGCTCAAAGATTTCTTTTCAGAATCTCATGAGAAGACAAACAAATACAAATAACATTCAAAGCAGACAGAGTGTAGGAGCATAATGAGAGAATAGTCACGACAGTAAAAGAAACGTGTTTAAGAAAACCTTTTAGAAGGGACTTAAACAGGGTTTAGTAGAAGAAAAAGCAATAACACTTAGGAACACAATAGGAGATATAGCAGAAGAAAGTACATTTCAGAAGGAACTTAGCCAAGGTTCAGAAGAGAAAAGAGATGGTATAACACTTAAGAAAATCGTAGAAGAAACATGTTTAAGGAGGTCTTTTAGAAGAACTCAGACAAAGTTCAGTAGAAGGCAAATAAAACTTAGGAACTCAGTAGGAAATACATACAGTAGAAGAACACAAAAATGCTGGAAAAGCATAGCAAAAGATCATATAGGAAAATACAGCAAGATAAACATGCGAGCATGGTACAAAACACAGTAGAAAAACAAAGCACAGAAGAACATGTATAGCATAAGAAAGATGTAGAAGCACATGCGTGACAAATATACACAAAGAAAGGAAAAGTAGAGCCGAAGAAACATATTAAGCTTTTTCAGAAACCCTAAATCGGAAAGAAGTAATTTTTGAAAGAAAAGTTGGGGAAAACATTTAAAAACTCAAGCAGAGCACAGATATAGAATAGATCTAAGAAAAAATCAGAGAAAACCTCGAAGGGCTAGGGTTTCAGAAGAACCCTAGAATGAGAAAGGCTTTGAAAAGGTCTCCGATCTGAGTCAGAGAAGTCAGAAACAGGCTCATAAGACAAGGATACGCCGAAGCAAAGCCGGAGATGGCCGTAGAACCTTGAATCGACGGAGATATGAACGAAGACCTTCGAGGTCAGACCTCGAATCTTCAAGGACCAAGTGTATAAGAGCAAAGGGAGGTGAGTATAAGGTTTCCATGGCCTGAGAAGCCATGGATTCCGGTGGATTTTGAGGTGAGGATGATGAGAGGATGCTAGGGTTTGGGGAAGGTTCGAGAGAGTTTGAGAGATGAGAGGATTCAGATGCGACGGTTGGTAAGAAATGGGATAAGGTTGGGGGTGTTTGGGAATTAAAAAAGGAAAGGGGAAATTCTGGCCGTTGATCAAAATGATCAACGACCTGGATCAAAAGGGAAAACCGGGTAGGTTGGATAAGGGGGTTAGGGGCGGGTTATTTTAGGAATTGGGCTGGCCTGTTTGAATTTGAAATTGGGGATTATTTTAGGCTAAAATTGAAATAAAATAGGGCTAGTATTTAAATAGCCATTTTCTCCCTTTTATTTTATAAAAAATAGTAAAATGATTTCTAAAAAAAATTGAAAGTACTAAATTAATTAATAATGTATAAATTTTAAATTAAAAATACTAGAATCAATTTTGTAATTATAAACGTAATTAAATCTTAAGATAGGTTAAAATTGCAATTATATGCAATTTAGCTTTAAAAATACTAAATGAATTTGTAAAAATTACCTTAGCTATGTTTTGGTATAAATATTAGAATAAAATAAATTATTCACCAAAATGATAATTTTGGAAATAATTATTAGTTTTTGTACTACTAAAATAGGGCAATAAATTGATTTAAAAACCTTTTAAAATCAGGAAAAAAATACTAAAACGTTTGGATATACCTATGTATGCATACATAGGAAATTTTGAAAGTATTTTACATATATAAAATATACAGGAAAAAATTGGGTATCAACAGCTGCCCCTCTTTACCCGGGAAGGATGAAAGAGTTGTCGGGTAAAGATATGATAGCCAATTTGACCGAACGAAATAGTTTGAAGAATCTGACCATGCTCTAGTTTCTGAGCTTCCTACATATCCCTGGTCTTACATGAATCAGACCATATATAGTTCAGGATCCGTCGGCGGAATATGCCGATGGAGATTTTTTCAAAAAAAAAAAAAAACGTACGAGATATTTAGGTTGAGACGGATGGTCAAAGTCTACTAGGATGCGGGAATGGGAGCGGGATCGCTCCTGCTGAGAAGGCCGTTGCTAGCCGGTTTACCTGCAAATAAGCAATACAAGCATATATTGTGCGTAAATTTAAACATGATGCAAGTTCCCGTTGGACCATGAATGTTGTCTTTGGACGGTTAGGATGACGTCCTTGGACCATGATGTCCTGGGCCATGAAGTGTATAATAAAGGATTCCCGGGCCATGAAATGATGCTCTCGGGCTATGAGGATGATGCCTTTGAATAATGATATGAAAAAGATTAAAAGGGATCCTCGGGCCATGGCATAGTGTTCTCGGGCTATGCAAATGGTGCCTCTGAACAATGATGCCCTCGGATAATTTGGTGATCTTTCAACCCATGAGATGCAGTAGGGTGGAGATCTTTCAGCTAATGAAATGCAATAAGTGGCGATCTTTCAGCCAATGAAATACAATGAGTGGCGATCTTTCAGCCGATGCAAGATGAAATGGCGATCTTTCAGCCGATGTAAGGTGTAAATGAAATGGTGATCTTTCAGCCGATGCAAGGTGTAAATGAAGTGGCGATATTTCAGCCATGCAAGATGAAATGGCGATCTTTCAGCAGATGCAAGGTGTAAATGAAGTGGCGATATTTCAGCCATGCAAGTGTAGATGGAGACAAAGCTTAGTCTCGGAAGGCAGAATAGTAGCCTTATGCAATGCAGATGGAGATAGTGCTTAGTCCCGAAAGGCAGAATAATACCCTTATGCAATGAAAGAAATGAAAATGGAGATAGTGCTTGAAGCACGTGATTTTTGCCCTATGAAAGAATTACTCCTAAAAATCCAAAATAAAATGATTTTCCTTGGTGTGCAAATTTGAGAATTTTTGTGACATTTTTGGATAATTATTTGTATTTGTCTGTGCATGTTTATTTGTTAAATTAATAAAAATACAAAACATATGTCGCATTTTGCATGTAGGATTTAATTCTAAAATTGTTAGTAAGTAGTTTGTTTTAGAAAAATTTAAAATTACAAAAAATGGGCATCTTTTGCATTTTTAGCATTTAATGTCCAAATATACAATTTTATGCTTAATTATTACTTAATTGTGCGTTAATTGTTATTGGGAGTTAATTTGCGCTTTTTTAACTTAATTTAGTTCTTAATAATAATTTAAGTATTTTTATAATTTAGTTTTAGAAAAATAAAAGAAGAAAAGAGAGCAAAAATACAAAGAAAAATCGGATCGGGCCACTTCTTCAATTGTAAGCCATAGGCCCAAAAAATTGTCCAACCTTCCCCACGACCCGGTCCATTTCAAACCGGGTCGACCCAATCCATAAACCCAATACCCAACCCCTCTTCATTTTCATTTTTCATTTTTACAAACCAAAAACAAAAAAACCAAACCCTAAAACACTAAACTCATCCGCCCCCCCTCTCATTTTTCTTCTTCTTCTCCAAACTCCAAAACACACACAGCCATGGCTAAGCTCCAGCAGCTTCGTCTTCTTCGACACATGCACCCTCCATCAACCACCTTATCTCCGTCGTCGTCCTCGAGCTGCGTCGTTCTTCTTCTTCTTCGTCGAAGGCAGCACCTCGCCATGAACGAGCCCTCAAGCTCTAGCTTCAAACGACGACTGCCCCCTTCCAGCTCCTTCATCGCCGTCTTCCTCCTCGACGACCATAGCTGCTGAACGCAGCAACAGTCGACGACCATAGCGGCTTCACCTTTGCTGCTACTCACGTTTCTGCTTCTGCTTGCTGCATCGACCAGTTGCTTCTGCCTTCTGCTTCATTGACCTCCACCCAAACGACCACTGCCTCGAGTCAACTGTTGTTCCTTCCGCCTCGAGTCACCTGTTGCTTCGTCGTCGAGCTCAAACTCGAGCTCCCATGGCTGCCTACGCTCACCTCTGTCATCTCCGAGGTCCAGCCATGGACGTGGGGTTTTGTTTCGTTTATCTCCATCCAAACGACCAGCTGCTACTGCTTCACATTTTGCTTAGTCGCCTTCAGTCCCAAAACGAGACTCAACCATCTCGTTTGTTCGAGCTTTGGTCGAGGTTTGTCGAAACAGTCCATACATATTTCGTTTCGATCCGGTTAGTGGGTTTGGAGTTTCATTTTTGTCCGTAATTTGTTTTTGATATTCTCAAATCTAAAATCGGCAAATGTTTGTTTTGTTTCGTAATTTTTCAGTTTGTTCATGTGAAATTGTTAGTTTAAATGTTTGTTAAAATCAAATTGAAGTTTAATTACTTTTTCAATTTGTTTCATGTGTTTCATGTATTTTCAAAAATTGTTAACGTTGTTTTAATCATGTGAATCCGTCATGTTTTGTTGTTTAAAAATAGATTTAATTCATGTTCATCTTTGTTTGAAGTTCATTTTTAATTCAGTGATTTAATGTGAGTTTATGTTTTGGTTTTTGATTTGGTGATTTAGTTTTAATCATGTATTTTGTTGTTTGTATTGTTGTCTCTTTGCTCATTCATTTTTGGTCTAAGTTAACCAGGATTGGTTCCCAATATGGTTAATTTATTTCCATTAATTTGAATTTGTTGTTCATCTATGTTCATATGATTTGTTGTTGAAGTTGTTGAGAAATTGGTCATATTGGCTATATTTTGGTTAAGTTTGATTAATTGTTTGTTTAGAGCTGATGGGGGTAGTTTGGTAAATTGCAGTACGTTCAGGGGTTAAAATGGTAATTGCAATAAGGTCAGAGGGGTAGTTTGGTAATTGAACATTTTGAATAATTCTTTATGTAAGCATGAGCTACAAAATGTAATGGGTTAGTGTTTGATATGATTGTTTAATTTAATGAGGGACAAGACATAATGTAGTGGGGGGGGGGGAATATTGTAATTGTTTATGTTAGGCATGGGGGACAAAATGTAATGGGTTGGGGTTGATATATTTATTTAATGTAGTGGGGGACAAAGCATGTAGGCATGGGGGACAAATGTTTAAAATAAAGAAAACATTAATTAGTAGGGACACAATATGCCATTGGGGGAATATTTGGAGTTAGTGGTTCAAGACAAGAGTCTTGCTATAAATAAGAGTCATTCTTAACATGGAAAAGGGGGAGATATCATTATTAGGAGGATTATTTTCTAGAGAGATTTTTGGGGAGAATATTTTTTAGAGTAATACATTCTGAAAATCTGATGAAGTGTGGTATAGTTTTGAAAAGAGAAAGACAGTTTGAACTTTCACTTGAATAATTTCCGTTTGCCTTTCCTCGAGTGTTATTCAAAATCAGTAAACTACTGCATCTTGTATCCGTCTCTCTTCTACTTTGACTGCGATTTCACTTTGGTATTGCTGATTTTTCAATCCGTTACTGGGTTATTCTACTGGTCGTTACTGGTTTTGCGGTGTTGCTGAGCCTGCTGTTGCTGCGTTATTACTGTGGCTGACTCCTACTTCTTTTCTTCTTGTACTGCCATTTCTAGGTACACATTTGTACACTCTCGGTTTGAAGCGAAATGAAATATTAATCAGGCTTTGTTCATGTTGAATTCCTCCTGTTTAGATTTGTGTTTGAATAGAATTTTCCTTTCTTTGTATAAAAATGTAGTTGATTGATTAATGAGTAATGAGGTTGCATATGTATAACTTCTTCATCTAATAATGTTAATTTAAATTAATTGAAGAATAGTTAATCTGTTTTGATATTATTGTACGTCAATCTCATGTTCCAGTGTTATTAAATAATAGAATATAGAACGGAAGCAATCTCTCTTTGTACAAACTCGATTGCAATTTTCCATTTGCATTAGCCGTAAACTAATAACTAATAAGTTACGAATTTTTCAGCATGTAATTAATTGAGGGTTTTCCTTTTATTTTAGAGACGAACTTAATAGAAAAAATGTAGTCACTATAGGTTTATCCTTTCAAATAAAATGAGACAAGCCTCGCCAAATAAAATACATAGATTGCGGGGCCCTCACAAATGCATGCGTTAATTACTTAGAATTCGGGATCGGCCGCTTAGCGAACTCCACAGCCTTACCCAAAATAATAAATACGCTAATTGCTTTAGGCGCGCATTTTAATAATCTTACCTTCTTAAACTCGGGTGTGCATTTCATGCGACCCAAATCCAAATCCCAAAACATTGAATAAAAATGTGTTCCGGATTGCGGGTGCATTTCATGTGACGCAATCCAAAGACATGTTTTTAAACGATGTTCACATTCTTTTGAAATATAATAATAAAAGCGGTAAAGAGTTAAAACTTGCACATGAGCTTATAATTGTATAAAATCAGATAAATAAGCCGAATATGACAATTGAGCGACCGTGCTAGAACCACGGAACTCGGGAATGCCTAACACCTTCTTCCGGGTTAACAGAATTCCTTATCCGGATTTCTGGTACGCAGACTGTAATATGGAGTAATTCTTTTCCTCGATTCAGGATTAAAATTGGTGACTTGGGACACCCTAAATCTCCCAAGTGGCGACTCTGAAATAAACAAATAAATCCCGTTTCGATTGTCCTTTAATTGGAAAAACTCCTACGTCCATCCCGGGGGCGAAAAAAGGAGGTGTGACAGCTTTGGCGACTCCGCTGGGGACTATGACCCAGAACCACTGGTTCAGGGTTAGAAATCGAGCTTAGAATAAATTGTTATGTTCAGCTTTATCTGATTTTGTTACATGATCTGTGCTTAATGTGCTAACTAGTTGCTTTTACTGCTTTGATATTTTGTGAACTGTATATAAACTGTGCCGAAACCCATCTTCTCTCTGAGTCTTCTGAATCATGAAGAAGGGTGTACTTCGTACGACTTCTTTTCTGTATAGTGTCAAGTCCCAATTTAGAACGAGGATTGGATAAGTCGCAAAGCCGGTGAAGCTTCTATATTCCCGGACTGCCGCCTCCTCCTCGGCTCGAGCTGTCCGCTCGGGTAAGCCAGGTCTAGAACACATACCCAGGTTTTGAACATAGAATAACTCAGCTTCATGCCGAATCCCTAGTAGGAACATTTATTTGCATCATGTGCATTTGACTTAGGGGACTCAACACAGGGGTTGGGTCCGTCTAGGACAAGCAACCTGAAAATAATAGACCATCTTAAGGCATCCTATGTGCTACATGTTGTATTTATTCAAGGGTAAAAGGGTCATTTGGCGGACCAATGATAGTTGAGGACAAATGACACTCCTTATCATGCTGATCACGTTAAATAAGAAAGTTGCACGATTTTTTTTAGATAAGCATGATATTATGTTAATTAAGCATATGTGGAACATTTGTGGAATTCAAGAAGCCTTGATATTCCATATGTCCCCCACACTTCATTTTTGGGAAAAGCACATGGAGAACATTTGTGGAATCCAAGAAGTCTTGGAATCCCCTATGTCCCCCATGCTTCATTTTTCGGAAAAGCACATGGGGACCATTTGTGGAATCCAAGAAGTCTTGGAATTCCCTATGTCCCCCACGCTTCATTTTTGGGAAAAAGCACATGGGGAACATTTGTGGAATCCAAGAAGTCTTGGAATTCCCTATGTTCCCCCATGCCACATTTTTGAAAATAATAACAAAAATAATAATAAATAAAAAGGGAGCATTGAAAATTCAAAAAGATTTTGTATGTTGTCATCATTTTCCACAAATTAGAAAATCGTGAAAAAGAGGAGAAAATAACAGTGTAGAGATATAACTACTTATTGTTAAGGAAAAAAAAATCACTGTCCGAGTAGTGTCGAAATTCTGCCAAAAATTTTGAAAAAAAAAAGAAAAGAAAAGAAGGAATGTTTTATGTTTTACGTTAGTTAGTTTGTTTGTTATGAATAAAATATAATAGTTTGTTTGTTTGTTGTGGAAGAAAAAATCGAAAATGGAAAAGGGTCTTCTCAAAAATAGTTTATTTGCCCGAACTACGCGGGTTTGATTCTCACCGGATGTGAGATACGTATGCAACCCTCATCGGGTCCAACCCCCCTTTTTGCTAAAATAGCCAAAAATAAATAAATAAAAAAAAACATGTCAAAATTTTAATTCCGTCATAAAGAAGTCGGGTGACGTTGTTTTATCAAGACATAGCTGAATGTTCCTGAAAGGGACGCTGGAAGGCTGACTTTGCATAAACAGCCACTTTTGGGTCATGTTTAAGATTTGGTCCAGTTGACCCCACAACCTTAAAAATCTTCGTCCCCGAGACGTTGAAAGGCCGTGTTTGCAATATTGAGTTTTCTAATTTGAAAAATGATAAAAAGAGTCATAAATAAGTTAGGTGATGTTGTTTTGTCATAAATAGCCGAATGTTCCCGAAAGGGACGTCGGAAGGCTGACTTTGCATAAACAGCCACCTTTGGGTCATTTTTTAAGATTTTGGTCCAGTTGACCCACACAGCTTTAAAAATCTTCGTCCCCGAGGCGCTGAAGGGCCGTGTTTGCAACACCAGGTTTTATTGTAATTTGAAAAAAAAACAAAAAAACAAAGAGTCAGCGGTCAGGTGAATACCGTTTGAAATTTTTAGTCAAAAATAAGCCGAGCCAGCTTCGGCCGCGTCTTAAACCGTTCTTGCCGAAATAGCCTTAGAGTATCTTTCAGTTGTCGAAAGGCTATTTTCGTAAAAGAACGGACAAGTTTAAAGTGTCATAAAATAATCCTCCCGGGCCTCAAGATTCATGTAGGGGCCACATTCGCAAAAAAATAGCCATTTTGTTGTATTTGTCAAAAGGGGAAAGGAAGCTGACCTTTTTGTTTTGGGGTTATAAATCTTTTGATTAGAATATGTGGGTTGTTTGATTTTCGAGTTTGTAGGTCATCTTCAAACCTTTGAAATCCAGTTTGTTCTAATATGAAAATTGAAAAAATATTTATTATTGTTTATCTTTTATTGTCCGAACTACGCAAGGTCTGATTCATGCGGGGTCATGATACGTAGGCAATCTCCATAAGATTCGACCACAACAAAAAATAATGAAAAAAAAATGAAAAAAAAAATTGATGAAAAAAAAATCGAAAAAAGAAGAAAAGAAAAGAGGAAAAAAAAGAGATGTTGTCAATAATGAGGACCGACTGAGTCCATTCTAACCTGTTCTGTTTTGAATCATAAAAAAAAAGATAAGGTGGTTGGTTTGTGGTAAGCCGGAAATACGAGATCCAAAAGCACACTTTGCGGGGATCGGACCCGATGACAGAAGCATTTGAATCCTATTGGGGAATTGTTGACTATGGTTGATGATATTGAAGTTGGCAATGGTCTGGGCAACACTGATGCGAAGCTTAGTGGCTGAGATGCCATTTTTGATAAATGGGAGGACGCTCCGTTCCTTGGTTAGCAAGAGAGAAGCTTTTGGTGGCTTATTTTGTTGTCATTTCTGTTGTCCGGATTATTCTTAAGGCTGTCATCCGGATATTGTCTTGTGTCAAACCTTCTTATCTTTCCATTTGTCATAGCGGTTCGTTTAAGTTTTGCCCAATTTGTTTTTTGGGTTTTGTTCTGGTTTGTTTTGTTTTGTTTTGTTATTCAAACCATTTCACCGGTAGTCTAATGCAAAATCTAGTCTTTTACTATTTCCAGTCATTTTTTTTAGTCCTTTTATCATTTTTTGTTCAATGCCGATTCTAGTGACATGACATGCGCACATAGTTCGGGCCTAATCTTAAAAGTTAATCATAAAACCCTGGAGAGGTGATCAGAACATTTAAAGAAAATAAGGACGGTTTGAGATTAGTCAGAGCTCGAGTCATATGGAACTGGGGCAAGTAAACCATAAAGAAAATCGTTAAAAGTAAGATTCGCCAAATTGACATGAGGGTCTAGAGTGAGGGTGTCGCCCAATGGTGCTTTAGAAATGACAAATGAAAAAGCAAATGTGAATATAATTGTCAAGTCCAGCACCATCAGAAGAGACTGCAAATCTTTGTTTAATTGTGTTGTTTGCACTTGGCATGTTTTGAAGACTGGAATGATGAAGGCATTTTGTTCTGCTACCTAAACACTTTATCCTTCGTTACTCCTTTTGAGCCTTATTTATTTTTCTTTCATACCCCTCATTCGGAATCGGTAACAACAGGTTAGAAACACAAAACATGGAAGATAAAAAAGAAAAAAAAAGAATAAAAGAAAAAAAAACAAAAAAAAAAGAGAAAGAAAAGAGAAAAAAAAAACGACAAAAAGAAAGGAGAAATGAAAAAGAAAAGAAAATGATAACGAAAACAAAAGAAAGTCAGAAGGAAACAGAGTAATTGGGAACTACGTTTGACCTGATTCCTCAAAGAGGATACGTAGGCGCTTCACAGCTCGGTCATAGGTTGCATAACGCGCATAGTATGCATAATAGTATAACAAAAATAAAAAAAATTCCCAAGCAAGAAACTGGGGCAAGGGTTGCGCTTGTTCCGAAGGTTGTAATTTTAAACCCCAAATTTATTTTGTTTTTGAGCCTTTAATACCGTTTCTTTCTAGCCTATCCAAAAAAAACCACATTACGGTCCAAAGAAAGACCTTCTGATCAGTCTTCAAAAGACACCAAGTCAGACAAATGTGAGTCTTACCGGTGAACACAACACTCTGTTCCACAACAAAAAGGACTCTAATCCCCAACAGAAAGAGTCGTACCGGCAACACTCCAAATCCCCAGCTGGAAAGTGATACAAATGAGAGAGTCTTATCGGTGAAAATCTTTACGGACACCGTAAGGCGATGAAAGCTGAGAGAAAAACCAAAATCAGAGAGACTTGATAGTGAAAACCCTTTGGGCACTACAAGTCGAATAAGATTGAGAATCGGATGGGGAATCACCAAATGAAGATCTTGAAAGATGATTGACGGTAGAGGATAGGCCACATGTGCATGTCATGACCATTAGAGTCGGTATCTGCGTTTGATAGGTTTTTATTTATAGTTTCTTTTGCTAAAGAGTCATCTTTTTCCTTTGTCTTTTTATTCTGTTCCCTTTTATCTTTTTCCTTTCATAGAAAAATTCCCCGATAGAGTCTGTTTGGTCAGAACAAGTGTGAATTGACTTCAAAATATGCCATAAGCTTTCCAATTATGCAAGACGAGATCTGACTAGTACATCCAAGTGGTATAGTCAGCAAGGAACAAGCGCGAGGCCAGTGTCAAAAAAGATATCCCCAGCAAAAGGAATTGACAAAAGGATTGACGAGTGTCAAGAGGGATATCCTTGCCAAAATCAAAGGTTATAAACCTCAAGGCCGAGGCCCGTCGACAAAGCAAGGAGAGAAATGAACATGGTGTGGGAAATTCATACTAGACTAAAAGGTCAGGGAAATGCCAGTTTCCGAGCTATGCCACAAAGGAAGAGGGATATCCTCAGCAGAAAGGGATTATCCCCAGCAAATAATATCATCCCCAACAAGTCGTGGAACGCAGAGCAAGGAAGGAGAAAGGGAAAACCATCCCAGTAGGAGTATCACAACCAACCACCATATTTTAAACTAACAAATTTTGTTTGATTTGAAACAGGTAAAGGAAATAGCATTGACGACAGAAATGCATGCCATAAGGGAGACTGTCAAACTGGGGCAGAAAATTTTCCTTTCATTTAGAAAATTTTCTGGAAGTCAGGTACCCATTCGAGGAAGAATAAAGATAACACCAGTCTCAAGGGAAGTGGTCTTAGAACCAGTGTTGCCCCCAACATAATAAGTTTTAATGGAGGAAGTTGTTCCCCAGCAGAGGGATGAAACTTGATCTCAGAAAAAGCAGGAGGCCAACATCATTCCCAACAGCCTTCTGAAGAGTGAAGCCCTAGTTCCAAAGGAATCAGAATTCCCCAGCAGTGTTATCCTCGACAGCGTTATCCCCTGCTGATAACATTCTATCCCCCAACAGGTAAGTAAATAATTCACCAACAGTGTTATCCCCAACAGTTTCGAGGAGTCCAACACAAGTTTGGTGAAAATCGGTATCCTCAGCGGTTCCTTTCGGGGAAAGGCAAAACGAGTCTTAAGGGAGTTAGTCTTCGAAGGAAGAAGCTAAAAAAAAAAAGAAAAAAAAAAAGAAAAAAAGAGAAAAAAAGAAAAGAAAAAGAAAGGGGGAAGTAGTTTTCAGAGGAATGAAACATCCTACTCAAAAGGAAGTAATTTTGGAAGGAGTAAGATAACATATTTACTCAGCAGAGTTATCCTTAGCAGTGTTATCCCCAGCGGATCATCGAGAGGTAGAAGCATCCTCGACAGAGTTTCGGGCAACCCGAGTGGGTAAGGAAGAAAATGAAAATTCATGCCCAGCAAATAATCCCTAGCAGTTTCGAGGGAAGACAACACAGGTAAGTGAATTATTCAGGAAGAAGGAAATGGTTCACGCATAGGAGACGCACTTCCTAAATTAAGATTTCACGCATAGGAGTTCCTAAGTTTATTTTACCCATAAGAGACGCACTTCCTAAGTTTATTTTACCAATAGGAGACGCACTTCCTAAGTTTAGTTTTACCATTAGGAGACGCACTTCTTAAATTGAGATTTCACGCATAGGAGACGCACTTCCTAAGTTTGTTTTTTAATCATAGGAGATGTATTTCCTCCTAAGTTATTTTTACCCATAGGAGAGACATTTCCTCCTAAGTTTAGTTTTACCCATAGGAGATGCATTTCCTCCTAAGTTTGTTTTTTACCCATAGGAGATGTATTTCCTCCTAAAGTTTATTTTTACCCATAGGAGATGCATTTCCTCCTAAGTTTGTTTAGTTTCACCCATAGGAGAGGCATTTCCTCCTAAGTTTGTTTTACCCATAGGAGATGCATTTCCTCCTAAAGTTTATTTTACCCATAGGAGATGCATTTCCTCCTAAGTTTAGTTTCACCCATAGGAGAGGCATTTCCTCCTAAGTTTAGTTTTACCCATAGGAGAGGCGTTTCCTCCTAAGTTTAGTTTTACCCATAGGAGAGGCATTTACTCCTAAGTTGTTGTTGAAATCAGGCGCCCACCTACATAACGAGAGGAATACTTTTCAGTTTTTACATTTCATGTCTCAGGCGCCAACCTACATAACGAGAGGAATACTTTTCAGTCTTTACATTTCATGTCTCAGGCGCCCACCTACATAACGAGAGGAATACTTTTCAGTCTTTACATTTCATGTCTCAGGCGCCCACCTACATAACGAGAGGAATACTTTTCAGTCTTTACATTTCATGTCTCAGGCGCCCACCTACATAACGAGAGGAATACTTTTCAGTCTTTACATTTCATGTCTCAGGCGCCCACCTACATAACGAGAGGAATACTTTTCAGTCTTTACTTCAGATCAGGCACCCACCTGTATAACGAGAGGAATACTTTTCAGTCTTTACATTTCATATCAGGCGCCCACCTGTATAACGAGAGGAATACTTTTGAGTCTTATACTGCAGATTTTGAAATCAGTAACCCCACCAGAAGGTAGAAGGTTACAATAGGAATCCCCAGCAGGAAACAATAAAAATCCCCAGCTCCGAGAAGCAAAAGGTTGCAACAAGAGGTCCCAATACAAATTCAGGCGCATGAGTCAAAAGGAAGAAAAGACGCGTCTTGAAAGAAGCGGCATGTGAACATTAACTTATGCCCAGCATAACAAATCTGATGAAGAGAGAGTCATATCTCCAGGAGAACCGCCGAAAAAGCTTAATGAAGAAAGCCATATCCCCAGCGGACCGAACAAGATGATAAGAACCGGTATCCAGGAAAGCGAAAGGCCAGTGTCATCCTAAGTTCTCGAAAGAAAAGCACCGGAAGAAACACAAGCCGACAAGAAAGCAAGGCAACAAGAACAAGTTGCAGTCTAGCCTAGCTTCTTGTTTTCTTTTAAGCACGGTGTAACAAGGAAATCGTTAAGCAGTGGTAATAGCATGCAACAACAGTAACATTGCAGTCCCACGGTAGTCCCAGCTACCAAAACTTCCCGAACTATATTAACCTGATTCCTCTTTAGCCAGGGATATGTAGGAAACCTTTGAAGAAAAGGTTCAGTTAAATCTTTTTCAAAAAATGCTTCACACGGAGTACTCGGATGGGCAAAAATCGCTCACTTTATCTTTGCACGAAAATCCTTCGTGTCTTCGGGCAAAGAGGGGCAACTGTAAGCACGTGATTTTTGCCGTATGAAAGAATTACTCCTAAAAAATTCAAATAAAATGATTTTCCTTGGTGTGCAATTTTGAGAATTTTTGTGACATTTTTGGATAATTATTTGTATTTGTCTGTGCATTTTATTTGTTAAATTAATAAAAATACAAAAATATGTCACATTTTGCATGTAGAATTTAATTCTACAATTGTTAGTAATTATTTTTGTTTTACAAAAATTAAAAATTACAAAAATAGGCATCTTTTGCATTTTTAGCATTTAATGTCCAAATATACAATTTTATGCTTAATTATTACTTAATTGTGCGTTAATTGTTATTGAGAGTTAATTTATGCTTTTTAACTTAATTTAGTTCTTAATAATAATTTAAGTATTTTTATAATTTCGTTTTAGAAAAATAAAAGAAGAAAAGAGAGCAAAAATACAAAGAAAAATCGGATCGGGCCACTTCTTCAATTGTAAGCCACAGGCCCAAAAAATTGTCCAACCTTCCCCACGACCCGGTCCATTTCAAACCGGGTCGACCCAATCCATAACCCCAATACCCAACCCCTCTTCATTTTCATTTTTCATTTTTACAAACCAAAAACAAAAAAAACCAAACCCTAAAACACTAAACTCATCCGCCCCCCCTCTCTTTTTTCTTCTTCTTCTCCAAACTCCAAAACACACACAACCATGGCTAAGCTCCAGCAGCTTCGTCTTCTTCGACACAAGCACCCTCCATTAACCACCTTATCTCCGTCGTCATCCTCGAGCTGCGTCGTTCTTCTTCTTCTTCATCGAAGGCAGCACCTCGTCATGAACGACCCCTCAAGCTCTAGCTTCAAACGACGACTGCCCCCTTCCATCTCCTTCATCGCCGTCTTCCTCCTCGACGACCATAGCTGCTGAACACAGCAACAGTCGACGACCATAGCGGCTTCACCCTTTTGCTGCTACTCACATTTCTGCTTCTGCTTGCTGCGTCGACCAGTTACTTCTGCCTTCTGCTTCATCGACCTCCGCCCAAACGACCAATGCCTCGAGTCAACTGTTGTTCCTTCCGCCTCGAGTCACTTGTTGCTTCGTCGTCGAGCTCGAACTCGAGCTCCCATGGCTGCCTACGCTCACCTCTGTCATCACCGAGCTCCAGCCATGGACGTGGGGTTTTGTTTCGTTTGTCTCCATCCAAACGACCAACTACTGCTGCTTCACATTTTGCTTCGTCACCTTCAGTCCCAAAACGAGACTCAACCATCTCGTTTGTTCGACCTTTGGTCGAGGTTTGTCGACACAGTCCATACATATTTCGTTTCGATCCGGTTAGTGGGTTTGGAGTTTCATTTTTGTCCGTAATTTGTTTTTGATATTCTCAAATCTAAAATCGGCAAATGTTTGTTTTGTTTCGTAATTTTTCAGTTTGTTCATGTGAAATTGTTAGTTTAAATGTTTGTTAAAATCAAATTGAAGTTTAATTACTTTTTCAATTTGTTTCATGTGTTTCATGTATTTTCAAAAATTGTTAACGTTGTTTTAATCATGTGAATCCGTCATGTTTTGTTGTTTAAAAATAGATTTAATTCATGTTCATCTTTGTTTGAAGTTCATTTTTAATTCAGTGATTTAATGTGAGTTTATGTTTTGGTTTTTGATTTGGTGATTTAGTTTTAATCATGTATTTTGTTGTTTGTATTGTTGTCTCTTTGCTCATTCATTTTTGGTCTAAGTTAACCAGGATTGGTTCCCAATATGGTTAATTTATTTCCATTAATTTGAATTTGTTGTTCATCTGTGTTCATATGATTTATTGTTGAAGTTGTTGAGAAATTGGTCATATTGGCTATATTTTGGTTAAGTTTGATTAATTGTTTGTTTAGAGCTGATGAGGGTAGTTTGGTAAATTGCAGTACGTTCTGGGGTAAAATGGTAATTGCAATAAGGTCAGAGGGGTAGTTTGGTAATTGAACATTTTGAATAATTCTTTATGTAAGCATGGGGGACAAAATGTAATGGGTTGGGGTTTGATATGATTGTTTAATTTAATGGGGGACAAGACATAATGTAGTGGGGGGGGGGGAATATTGTAATTGTTTATGTTAGGCATGGGGGACAAAATGTAATGGGTTGGGGTTGATATATTTATTTAATTAGCGGGGGACAAAACATGTAGGCATGGGGGACAAATGTTTAAAATAAAGAAAACATTAATTAGTGGGGACAAAACATGCCATTGGGGGAATATTTGGGGTTAGAGGTTCAAGACAAGAGTCTTGCTATAAATAAGAGTCATTCTTGACATGGAAAAGGGGGAGAGATCATTATTAGGAGGATTATTTTCTAGATAGATTTTTGGGGAGAATATTTTTGAGAGTAATACATTCTGAAAATCTGATGAAGTGTGGTATAGTTTTGAAAAGAGAAAAACAATTTGAACTTTCACTTGAATAATTTCCGTTTTCCTTTCCTCGAGTGTCATTCAAAATCAGTAAACTACTGCATCTTGTATCCGTCTCTCTTCTGCTTTGACTGCGATTGCACTTTGGTATTGCTGATTTTTCAATCCGTTATTGGGTTATTCTACTGGTCGTTACTGGTTTTGCGGTGTTGCTGAACCTGCTGTTGCTGCGTTATTACTGTGGCTGACTCCTACTTCTTTTCTTCTTGTACTGCCATTTCCAGGTACACACTTGTACACTCTCGGTTTGAAGCGAAATGAAATATTAATCAGGCTTTGTTCCTGTTGAATTCCTCCTGTTTAGATTTGTGTTTGAATAGAATTTTCCTTTCTTTGTATAAAAATGTAGTTGATTGATTAATGAGTAATGAGGTTGCATATGTATAACTTCTTCATCTAATAATGTTAGTTTAAATTAATTGAAGAATAGTTAATCTGTTTTGATATTATTGTGCGTCAATCTCATGTTCCAGTGTTATTAAATAATAGAATATAGAACGGAAGCAATCTCTCTTTGTACAAACTCGATTGCTATTTTCCATTTGCATTAGCCGTAAACTAATAACTAATAAGTTATGAATTTTTCAGCATGTAATTAATTGAGGGATTTTCTTTTATTTTAGAGACGAACTTAATAGAAAAAATGTAGTCACTATAGGCTTATCCTTTCAAATAAAATGAGACGAGCCTCGCCAAATAAAACACATAGATTGCGGGGCCCTCACAAATGCATGCTTTAATTACTTAGAATTCAGGATCGGCCGCTTAGCGAACTCCACGGCCTTACCCAAAATAATAAATACGCTAATTGCTTTAGGCGCGCATTTTAATAATCTTACCTTCTTAAACTCGGGTGTGCATTTCATGCGACCCAAATCCAAATCCCAAAACATTGAATAAAAATGTGTTCTGGATTGAGGGTGCATTTCATGTGACGCAATCCAAAGACATGTTTTAAACGATGTTCACATTCTTTTGAAATATAATAATAAAAGCGGTAAATAGTTAAAACTTGCGCATGAGCTCATAATTGTATAAAATCAGATAAATAAGCCGAATATGACAATTGAGCGACCGTGCTAGAACCACAGAACTTGGGAATGCCTAACACCTTCTCCCGGGTTAACATAATTCCTTATCCGGATTTCTGGTACGCAAACTGTAATATGGAGTAATTCTTTTCCTCGATTCGAGATTAAATTTGGTGACTTGGGACACCTTAAATCTCCCAAGTGGCGACTCTAAAATAAACAAATAAATCCCGTTTCGATTGTCCTTTAATTGGAAAAACTCTTACGCCCCTCGCGGGACGAAAAAAGGAGGTGTGACAATGCTTAGTTTCGGAAGGCAGAATGGTAGCCTTATTAAATGCAAAGAATGCAGATGGAGGTAGATGGAGGTAGAGCTTAATCTTGGAAGGCAGAATGGTAGCCTTATGAAATGCAAAGAATGCAAATGGAGGTAGAGCTTAACCTCGGAAGGCAGAATGGTAGCCTTATGCAATGCAAAGAATGCAGATGAAGGTAGAGCTTAACCTCGAATGGCAGAATGGTAGCCTTATGCAATGTAGATTGAGGTAGAGCTTAACCTCGAAAGGAAGAATGGTAGCCTTATGCAATGCAGAGAATGCAGATGGAGGTAGAGCTTAACCTTGGAAGGTAGAATGGTAGCCTTATGCAGGAAGTAAAAATGGCAAATGGCAATAGAGTTTTCTTAGCTGATAGCAGATTGCGGTATCGTGATTGCTGGGGATATTGTGCCTGCTGGGGACACTATTCTGCTGATAGCAGTTGTTAATTCCTGATCAGTATGAGTGCATAGTATATTCGATTATTTTCCAACTCAGGTGCCTGTATCAAAAGAAAATCATGAGTTTTGTAAAGGGGAAAGGTTGGTTCGTATCCCCGCTGACTTTCCTTGACCTTCTCAGCTTTGATCTGGTGATACTGCCTGTATTATTGGGGTAGCATTGCTAATCAAAGTGATTTCAGAAATACACATGCATGATTTTATAAATGCATAATTAAGGATAATTTCTTTTAGATGAACCAACGGCATGCGACGTGGTCCAAGACATTGCATCCTTTCTTGTTACAGAATTTTGAGGGTCCTTCTCAAAATTCTGCCCCAGTTTACTAGGTTACTGCTTCTGAAGGCTGCTCGCGGCGAATGGCTGAAATCACTTTGGAATTTTGAGGGTCCTCCTTAAAATTCTGCCCAGTTTCCAATAGCGGGGGGAAATGAAAATTTTATTGAATTGTGACCGAACCCATAGGGCTGCCTACGTATCCCATCTTAAACGGGAATCAGGTTATGCATAGTTCAAATTACATCATATAAGGAAAGCATAAAGAATACACATAGTATCGCTTGACTGCGTCTGAATTGATCGGCTTTGGCCAAACTTCTCCGTCCATTTCTGCAAGTATGAGGGCTCCTCTTGTGAGAACCCGATGAACCATGTACAAACCCTGCCAGTTGGGAGAGAATTTCCCTTTGGCTTCATCTTGATGTGGAAAGATTTTCTTTAACACCAGCTGCCCCGGTGTGAACTGTCTTGGCTTGACTCTTTTGTTGAATGCTCTGGACATTCTATTCTGATAAAGTTGACCATGGCAAACTGCATTCATTCTCTTTCCATCTATAAGAGCTAGCTGCTCGTAACGATTTTTCACCCATTCTGCATTGTCTAGCTTTGCTTCCTGTATGATTCTTAATGAGGGAATTTCCACCTTGGCGAGAATGACTGCCCATGTACTGTAGACCAGCATATAGGGGGTTGCTCCTGTCGATGTGCGGACTGTGGTGCGGTATCCCAATAAAGCAAATGAGAGCTTCTCATGCCACTACTTATGTTTCTCTATTATTTTCCTTAGTATCTTCTTGATATTCTTGTTGGCAGCCTCTACGGCTCCGTTCATCTGAGGTCTGTAAGCTGTAGAATTCTTGTGTTTGATCTTAAAGGTTTCACACATGGATTTCAGCAAATCACTGTTGAGGTTGGAGCCATTATTAGTAATGATTGACTCTGGAATTCCGAACTGACAAACGGTACGGTCGCGGACGAAGTCTGCTACTTTCTTAGTCATTGCCTTGTATGATACTACTTCAACCCATTTGGTGAAATAATCAATTGCCACTAGGATGAACCTGTGCCCATTTGATGCGGCAGGTTCGATTGGTCCGATAACATCCATTCCCCAAGCGGCGAATGGACATGGTGAGCTTGTTGCATTAAGCTCGTTTGGAGGCACCTTTATCATATTTGCATGTATCTGACAGCGGTGGCACTTCCGGACATACTGGATGCAGTCCGTTTCCATATTCATCCAAAAATAACCAGCTCAGAGTATCTTCTTGGCTAAGACAAAACCAATCATATATGGCCTATAGGTCTCAGCATGGATTTCTTCTAGTAATTTAGATGCTTCCTTTGCGTCAACACACCTTAGTAATCCCAAATCAGGAGTCCTCATGTACAGGATTCCTCTGCCGTGGAAGAAATTGTCGGATAATCTTCGAAGTGTACGCTTTTGAATAGGGCTTGCAAACTCTTAGTATTCTCCTTTCGCCAAATATTCCTTGATGTCATGAAACCAAGGTTTTCCATCCACTTCTTCCTCAACGTGAGCACAGTAAGCTAGCTGATCGTAGATCTTTACTGGAATAGGGTCAATGAAATTCTTATCTGGATGTTGTATCATGGATAATAGGGTAGCCAATGCATCAACAAACTCATTTTGGATTCTGGGAACATGTTGGAACTCTGTCTTTGTGAACCTCTTTCTCAACTCCTATACACGATGTAGATATGGGAGTATCTTGGAGTTCTTGGTTTCCCATTCTTCTCGGACATGATGTATAAGCAAGTCTGAATCCCCGATCACTAGAAACTCTTGGATGTTCATGTCAATGTCCATCTTGAGTCCCAAGATGCAGGCCTCGTACTCAGCCATGTTGTTGGTGCAAGGGAATCTGAGTTTGGCAGACATCGGATAATGCTGACCGGTTTCTGACACTAGGACTGCTCCTATGTCAACCCCTTTGAAATTTGCTGCTCCATCGAAAAACATTATCCAACCTTCACAGGATTCTGCAGTGTCTTCTCCTATGAATGATATCTCTTCATCAGGAAAATACATCTTTAATGATTCGTATTCTCCATTCACGGGATTCTTGGCAAGTTGATCTGCTAAAGCCTGTCCCTTGATCTCTTTTTGAGTCACATAGACAATGTCGAATTCACTCAGCAGGATTTGCCACTTGGCTAGCTTGCCAGTGGGCATGGGCTTTTGAAAGATGTACTTCAACGGATCCATCCTTGATATGAGATACGTAGTATAGGCATAGAAATAGTGCCTTAACTTCTGAGCTACCCAAGTCAGAGCACAACAGGTGCGTTCAAGCAAAGAATACCGAGCCTCGTACGGGGTGAACATTTTGCTAAGATAGTAGATGGCGTGCTCCTTCCTCCCTATTTCATCATTTTGCTCGAGAACACAACCGAACGCTCCATCTAGCACTGCAAGGTAGAGTAATAGGGGTCTACCCAGCTCGGGCGGGACCAAAACTGGCGGTATGGACAGGTACTCCTTGATTCCTTCGAAGGCCCTCTGGCAATCATCAGTCCATTTGGTAGCAGCGTCCTTCTTTAACATCTTAAAGATTGGCTCACAGATGACAGTAGATTGAGCTATGAACCGGCTGATATAGTTGAGTCTCCCCAAGAAGCTCATTACGTCCTTCTTGTTCTTTGGCGGTGGTAGTTTTTGAATAGCTTTGACCTTTGATGGATCCAGTTCTATCCCTCGGCAACTCACAATGAACCCAAGTAATTTTCTGGCAGGAACCCTAAATGCACATTTTGCGGGATTCAGTTTCAAGTTGTACCTTCTCAGTCTGTTGAAGAACTTCCTTAAGTCTTCCATGTGATCAGTGGCTTTCTTGGACTTTATGATGACATCATCTACATACACCTCAATCTCCTTGTGTATCATATCATGGAAAATAGTAGTCATGGCCCTCATGTAGGTGTCCCCTGCATTCTTTAACCCGAACGACATCATCTTGTAACAGTACATTCCCCACAGTGTAATGAAAGCCGTTTTCTCAGCGTCTTCTTCATCCATCCAGATCTGATGATACCCAGCAAAACAATCCACGAATGACTGCAACTTGTGCTTGGCGCAATTGTCAATCGGGATGTGTATGTTTGGCAAGGGAAAGTCGTCTTTTGGACTGGCCCGGTTGAGATCCTAGTACGTCGACACAGACTCTGACCTTCCCGTCCTTCTTCAGTACTGGCACGATGTTGGATAACCATATCAGATATTCTACTACCCTGTTAACCTTAGCTTTGACTTTCTTAGTGACTTCTTCCTTGATTTTCAAAGTTATGTCAGGCTTGAACTTTCTGAGCTTCTGCTTTACCGGTGGACATGTCCGATCGGTTGGCAGTTTGTGAGCCAAAATAGATGTACTCAGACCAGTCATGTCATCGTACGACCAAGCGAATATGTCTTCGTATTCCCTTAGAAATTCTGTGTATTACTTCTTTTCTAATGGCGATAAGTGGACACTGATTCTCATTTCTTTGACGTTCTCTACATCTCCTAGGTTAACAACCTTGGTCTCATCCAGGTTGGACTTAGGTCTGTTCTCAAAATTTTCAACCTCTTTAACAATCTCTTCTGGTATGTTATCTTCCTCTGAATCTATGTCCGTTTGTTGCGTCGTCTCGTTACATGTCACAGTCATTGGTTCATCAAGATAAGTAATAGTAATTCCCGAGGCTTTCCGAGCTCTGGTGGTTCTGATGGTCCAATTGTTGAGGCATTCTCCTCAGCTTACGGCTTGTATAGAAGGGCCTTCCTCCCCTTCCTCCTTGAAAATGACACAACAACCCATGTCGTCGTCTTCCACGAATAAATTCCTCATTGCTGCCAGTGCTTCCTCTTCTTCCAACCCATATATAACATTAGCTGACTAGAAAGTCTGTTCCAAATGTGGTATTGGCTGCTCCAGTGGGTAGTAAGGGCCGCACCATTGTGGCGACCAGTTGTTGAACTCTTCCCAAGTGTACTTGTATCCCAGACCGAAAGGGGTGCCATACTTCTTCAGTTTGATAGGTTTGACGATTCCTTGGAGGTTCTTGCCAAGTCCCTTGTCAGGTTCATATCCGCTCCAGTTTAATATGCTTTCAATTTTGTTTTCCCACCATTTGTCCTTATCAACGGTGTTGACTCGCTCGATGTGGTGATAGGTCTCTCCGCCTATCTTTCTTCTACCTCCAATCGCTGGGATGCTTTGGCGACTGTATATGGGATTGCTACCGTTGTCGTGAATGATAACCTCTTGGTGATTCCACTTAAACTTCACTGCTTGATGTAGGGTCGATGCTACAGCCCCAGAGGCATAAATCCAAGGCCGTTTTAAAAGCAAGTTGTAAGATACCGACACGTCTATTACTTGAAATTCGACATCAAACCAAGTAGACCCCATCTGCAAACACAAGCTAATTTCCCCAATAGTGGACCTTTGGGAACCGTCGAAAGCTTTGACATTGATATCCCCGTCTCTGATCTCATGTAGCCCCTTTCCCAATGTTCTGAGTGTCACCAACGGACAAATGTTGAGGCTGGACCCACCGTCAATCAGGATTCTGGTGATGAAATAATCCTCGCATTGCACAGTTATGTGCAACGCCTTGTTGTGACTCAACCCTTCTGGTGACAACTCATCTTCATAAAAAGTAATCTTGTGACTCTCCAATACCTGCCCTACCATGTTTGCCATTTCTCCTCTAGTGATATTGCTCGGTACATATGCCTCACTCAGCACCTTCAACAAGGCATTCCTATATGCATCAGAGCTTTGCAGCAAAGCTAGGATAGAGATCTATGCCGGTGTTTTGTTCAACTGAACGATGACCGAGTACTCCTTTGTTTGTATTTTTCTCTAGAGATCATCGGGCCCAGCTTTAGTGATGGTTGGCCGTCCAGAGGCCTTCTTGCTTGATTCAGCTAAATGTTCTGAGGTGTATACTCTGCCGGTTCTTGTTATACCCTGTGCCGCGACTGCTTCTCCAGATTTAGCTTTCCCTTTCCTTCTTGCCTCGGCTGTGTAGTCCCAAGGTATGGCATTTGTATGGAATAGCGTTATAACCGACATTGCTACTGGAATGGGCACCTTTACTCCGAACGGAGCCTGTATTTTGGAAGGCAAGATCGCAACTTCAAATGGTTTAGGTACATTTGCCGAGGACCTAAACTCGACCTCGATCGGTGCTGGCGTCTTTGCAGAGGATGGTGTTTCAAACTCAAGTGGTAGGGACATGTTCACCTCAACATCCCCAAAAGGTTGAATCTGGACTACAACTGGATTAAGGGTGACTGTTGGTTTCTTCAGATTGTCGCCTTCTATGATCAAGCCTATTGAACCCTTGGGGTCCCAGTCATCCTCTATTTCCATCATGTGAATGCCTCCACCCGTGTGGTCTGGTAGAGGGTTATTGCAAATATTCAGAGCGGGCTCCTTTGCCACAATAATCTTGTTATCAATTAGTGGTTGGATTTTATCTTTCAGAGAGCGGCATTCGTCAATGGTATGCCTTTTCATGCCAGAATGGTATGCACAGGATTTATTAGGATTGACCCATTAGAAATGGTTTTCAGGAGTTATAGCAGGGATATGGGTAACATAACCAGCAGCTTTGAGCCTTTCATACAGTTGGTCAATTGGTTCAGCAATGGCAGTATATTGTTTGGGAGGTCTACGGTCGAAATTCGGTTGGGGTCTAGGAAAGTTTTGGCGAGTGAGAGGTGATTGATAGTGAGAGGATTGAGTATTGTAGGCTTGGTAGACATGTGCGGTTTGAGAATATCTGGGTGAAGTAGGCTGATATGTGGGAGGTAGAGGTGATTGGTAAGTAGGTGGTGGAGTTTGGTAAGAGGGCAAAGGTGTTTGGTAATTTGGGGTAGGTTGATATGGGAGTGGAGGCATCGGGTAGGTTTGGTATTTGATAGGGGACTTGGTTCTCTGTGCAACCATCACGGCGCTCACGTCCCTTTTCTTAGTCATGCCACCAGACTGTAGAGCCTTGTTGGTAGCCTGTAAAGCTTCAAAGTTTGTAACCATACCACTTTTGATACCTTCCTCGATCCTCTCACCTAGCTTGATGGTGTCGGAAAATTTCTGGCTTTCAAAGCATCAACCTTTCATAGTACTGTGGGTCTTGAGCTCGGACGAAAAACCTGTTCATTTTTTCTTCTTCTAGAGCCGGTCTTACCTTAGCAGCTTCTGACCTCCGGCGACTAGCATACTCACGGAATGTCTCAGTGGGTTTCTTTTTTAGGTTCTGGATGTAGAACACATCTGGCGTATTTTCTGTGTTGAACCTAAACCTGTCCATAAAATCGGACGCCATGCTTACCCAGTTCGACCACATCTTCGTATCTTGGCTAATGTACCAAGACAGAGCATCTCCCTTCAGACTCCTCACAAAGAGTTTCATGCGAATCCTTTCGTCCTTTCCTATTCCGACCAGCTTGTCGCAGTATGTTCTCAAATGGACTCTCGGATCTCCTGTACCATCAAACATCTCGAGCTTCGAAGGTTTGTACCCCTCGGGTAGTTCAACATCGGGTTATATGCAGAGGTCTTCGTAGTTTAGCCCCTTAATTCCTTTACTTCCTTCAATGCCCTGAATTTGGCTAGTCAACTTCTTAAGCTCTTCAGCCAGACTCCTGATGAGTGAGTCTTTATCATCAGACTCGGGTGTGCTTGAAACGGGTTGGGCAGAGTGCGACATGGTTTCCATGTAGATGGGGGTGTTATGAGTGTGGAAATGGTCATTTGTGAAGTTCACCGGTTTTGGGATGAGCAGTGGACTATTATTGGAAGTATGATAGGCATTGCAGTGGTGGTGAGGAGTAGGATGTTTTTGTGGTTTTGGGATGTCTTGTGGAGGTGTAGGGTTCTGAGTGTTAAGAAAATTGACATCAGGGGTAGTGAGGGAAAATGATAAGCTCGCCAAGTTCTGGACCTGATCAAGTTCTTCTTGGAATTTCAGCTGCTTTTGTTCAAACTAGGATGCACTTTCCTTAGGAACCAGAGTACCATGAGTGACCTCTACCCGTTCAGTTGAGTTTTCCTTTCTGGTGTTGTTCAAATCTTCCATCTTTCCTTTGTTCTTGTTTTTGACGGGGCTAGGAGGAGGAGTGGAAGGAGGGCCCTTGGATCTTGTGAAATATGATGATGATGCTAGAGTGCACGAACTAACCTCGGGGATAGGAGTAAATAAAAATAAAAATAAAAAGGTAACAAGTCAGTGAGGATTATGAAAAGAAACGTTGTGATATTTAAACACGTAGTGCAAGAATGTAAGTCGTGTCCTAATTTGGGAGCCTCGTTGTGCCCGAGGTAGGCCTAGCAACAACTTGATTTGGAGAATTTAGAATGCTAAATGCCTCATTTTATTGATAAAAAGTAGACGAATCCCAAAATGACACTAAATAACAAGGAATAAAATGTCACTAGTGGCCATGGGCCTTATTACATGCATAGAACGAAAAGTAAATTCCTATCTATTTGGTCCCAGAAGGACCTTCCTCAGGTTGGATGCTCTCATTGATCAGATCCTCCAATTCGTGTAAGTTAACCAGTAGAAATGCCTTTGCCTTGTGTTCTCCTTTGTTTCCTTTAGCGTTCTGGCAGTCGGTGACTCTCTTCCTCACTTTCCCTTCCAATTCCAGCAGACTGTACTCCAAATATTCAAACTTTTCGCTAGCTTTGGCGGCCCTCTCTTTCCACTCGTAGATTTGGTCATTTGATGGAAGACTCCTCCAGCAGTCTAGCAAGAGTGGGGGCGTGCTAATCATACCAAAAATGGGGACCTCGTGCCTCATTTTCTGCAAAACAAACAAGGTTAGGCCCTTATCCCCACCAGACTCGACTATTTAATACCAACAATTAGCATAAAAGCATTTAATTCTCCAAATAAATGCATAGAACGTGGTAGTATCCGTTTGGGTTTTTGGAAAACCTAGTGGACTTTGGACGAGGCTGTCTTAAAGAGTCATTATGCGGACAACATAACTGACTCGGCTAAGTTTGACCATAATGCGTGCACAATTAAACAGAGTAATATTTCTATGGGATATTAGACTGGTACCCTTGAGCGGACAACTCAAGAGGGAAAGGCATGGAACCGTCGACTACACCATTGATCAACTGGTTTTACTGAAAATATGCCTTTGCCGAATTTAAAGGGTGATAATATCGGAAGAGCGCAACCACTCATTATAAGCGTTGCTATGGTATTTGTTTGGCACGAGTGGAATATGATGTTGAAAGCATGATTATGAAATAATTAAAACAAGTCATCACGTATTTGCACGTTCATAAAGTAATAATTACAATAATTTAAAACAATAATAAAGGAGTACAATAAAAGAAAGAAGTGAAAAAAAAAGAAAGGAAAGAAACAAGAGACAAGTTAGTCTTTGAAGTAGAAGGGGAAATTAAATGCTTAAAGGTATCAAACAAATAAGGCACACAAGAAATGCAAAGTCACAGTAATAGCTTGAAATGGTAAAAGTCTAAAAGTATATTCCCAGCAGAGTCGCCATGATGTTGCGCCACCTTTTTCACGCGAAATCGGGTTTAGGACATTTGGGAGGACAACTCGTTCCCCTTCAGGAATTGGGTTTGAATTGGAGAGTCGCCACCTAATGATTAAAGTGCATTAGGACACTAAAAAGGGTTTGTTTTGAGTAACCAGAGATTGGGTAAGGGCTTGAAATTATCCCAAGGGGAAGATGTTAGGCACCCCTCAGGATCCACTAGTGTAGTTCTCGGACAATTATTGTGACTTTAAGTGCAAACAACACATAGGCAAATAAAACTTCAAGTAAGAGGGGGTTTTCACATAATGGTTACAAATAAACAAAGTTGAAAAGAATTAAAATAAGGCTGAGAAAAACAGTTTGAAATTTCAAAGAAGCAAATAAACGAAAAAAAAACAAAGGAAATGGGGTCCTAGGTTTATAAATAATATAGATCACCCCACGCAATGTCCGATAATCACTCCTCGATGAGGGGCTACACGTGACATTATCACATGGTCATCATATCCATATCTACCCTTTCCCACCCCGTTAAGGTATTAAATGCAGAATGGTCTCGTTTACTTATTGCATGCTATTACCCGCCCCATTCCTATCAGTTCCGGAGGTATTTGGGACTACTAATCCTAAAAGGGAAGGGGTATGAGGTTTTTACGGTTTTAAAAGGACAAAATTCTAAGGCGACAATCAAAACATATATATAGCAAGCATTGGGAAAACACATAAACAGGTACAACTCAAATAGACTTCCTTAAACCAAAGAAGAACATATGGTTTAGCATGTCTTGAACATACTGATTAGGGTCTGATTAAAACTTAAGAAGTTAAAGCAGGTTGATTTATCACATATTTTCAGATAAGAAGTCCGAATTAGACCTGCATGTTGGTTGTAATTAATAAAGACTGGTACAGTTATAAACTTTTACCCTAATGCTTGCCTAAGTGTTAGGCGAAACCTACATGCATGATATCTACTGGTTTCAGAAACAAAGTGGTAAACCGATTATAGAAGGGTCGCCAGTTTTAACAGAATAAAACAAGTTCTATGATTGATAACACATTACTACTGACATATTAAACTTAAAACGAGCGAGGCGATTCTGATTTTGATTAGAATCCCTATAGGCATACTTTCTAAGTGTTTGTTATCTTAAACACACTAGTATAGAGAAGTGCAGAAACATGTTGTCTAGGAGTTGTATTTTATTACGAACGTGATATCTACTTACATTGATTATTAAGGCCTATAATTATGTTTGCCTAATGAGAGAGGAGTATGCAAGAATCAGAAAGGTCCTATAGGCATATTATCTACATGCATGTGCATCCTATTGCCATGGTATCTATGCGGAAATTCTTATAGACATGTTATCTAAAGATGAGAATGCAGAAGTTCTTATAGTCTTGGTGTCTATATGCAAGTGCAGAATTCTATAGGCATGATTTCTATATGTGAGTGCATAGATTCAGAAAGAAACTCTTATAGGCAAGATGTCTGCATGATATGTAGAAATTCATAAGTAAACTATAGACAGGATGTAAATGCAGAAATTATTAAACCTATAGGCATGATATCTATGTGAATGCAGAAATTAGTAAACCTATAGGCAAGTTATCTACCCTCTGCATACATTTATTCCCTCCCCTTTTCACTAGCCATCCCCAATCGTTTATTACAAGTTATTACAGCCCCGAATGAATAAAAAAAGCAAAATTACATCAGCAATTAAAGTACAACCAAGGGGAGCCTAATTCAGACTCCATGTCTGAAGTATGAGATGAACCAACTTTAAGAGATCATGAACCAAAGCCTTTCTCTCATTTGGATGTGTCATAGTTCCCTAAGAGCCTCATAGGGACTCCGGGCAGTGCTCACACCCAAATGTGTAACCACATTAGGATATAGTGCAGTGTGGAAGGACCAATCCTCAAGTGTCTAAGTTCAGAGGGAACTCAAGGTCCCAAGGCAAGGCTCACAAGAGGGGGGCAGACTTAGAAGCTAAGAAAGAGTGCGAGTGCAGGAGTGAAATTCTGAAAAAAAGGGGGAAGGGAAGAGGGGAATAACTTGAAATCAGTGCCTAAAGGGGTATAAGGGAGTAGGGAATTTGCAAGAACATAAGAAAAGCAGACTGATGGGCATACTCAGCAATGGGATATGCTGGCACACCCTCCAGCCTGTTAGAGGTTAGGACCTCTCGGATTCAGAACTTAGGTCATAGGCAACAACTCATGTTGCCATGCCCTAAGTCACCACTTACAAACACATATGGGTAATGGGATAGGGAGCAAAGATTCACAGTAGAAATAGGCAGTAGAACATAGGCATGTTAAGTTAAATATTGAACTCTACATAAGCAGTAAAGTAACCATGGATATAAAAACTTTAGTAAACACATTGGGGATGCTGAAACTAAAATTAGGACATACAGTTTCAGAGAAACAAACAAAGAGAAAGCAGTAGTCTTGTAAAGCCAAATTGTAAACGAGCAATTAGAATGCTATGAGTTTAGAAGAGAATTGTGAAGTCTGAAGTGTAAAAGTATTGAATTGAATGTGTTCCAAAGTGCAGAAAGGTCGTGCCCTTTTATAGTGCAGAAAGCAAGTAGAAATAGGTAAGAAAATAGTTTGGAAATCAATAACAAAAGGTCTCCCTTTAATTAAGGGATTCTGATTTCAAACGGGCAAAATAATTAAGAAAAGGGTCAATCAAAACTTTTCCAGAGCAGTACAAGAGGGGTAAATACATAGAAGTTTATTTAAGGACAAAGTCTTGATAGTACATGGTTTGTGCAAATAAGGAAAGGAAATCAGTTAACAACTAGTAAATTAGAAATTGAGGATTTCGTATGAATGAACCAGGTCAAAAAGATGGGAAGGATTTCGACTTAAGGAAAATCAGTACCAATCAATTAAACTTATTAAAAGGAATTCTGAATCAATCACAAGTTGGAAAACCATTTTGAAGAAAGATTCCTCATATATAAAAGCACACAGACACGTTAAACATGAAGAAATTTGTCATGCTATTCAATAGAAAAGTCTAGTGTGGGAGAATCATAATTGTGTGCAAACAAAAGAAGTTCAAACTTAGTTCATAGACCCAGAAATAAGTCTGAAAGAGTCAAGGGTCCTCAAACAGAACCCTAGTTTGATCATATGACCAAACTCGGAGGAAACCCCCAAATTCTAGGGTTTCCAACTCGAGTCGAATACATAGATGAGGAGGAAACATGCTCAGAGATTTCTTTTCAGAATCTCATGAGAAGACAAGCAAATACAAATAACGTTCAAAGCAGACAGAGTGTAGGAGCACAATGAGAGAATAGTCACGACAGTAAAAGAAATGTGTTTAAGAAAACCTTTTAGAAGGGACTTAAATAGGGTTCAGTAAAAGAAAAAGTAATAACGCTTAGGAACACAATAAGAGATATAGAAAAAGAAAGTACTTTTCAGAAGGAACTTAGCCAAGGTTCAGAAGAGAAAAGAGATGGTATAACACTTAAGAAAACCGTAGAAGAAACATATTTAAAGAGGTATTTTAGAAGAACTCAGACAAAGTTTAGTAGAAGGCAAACAAAACATAAGAACTCAGTAGGAAATACATACAGTGGAAGAACACAAAAATGCTGGAAAAGCATAGCAAAAGATCATATAGGAAAATACAACAAGATAAACATGCGAGCATGGTACAAAACATCGTAGAAAAACAAAGCACAGAAGAACATGTATAGCATAAGAAAGCAGTAGATGCACATGCATGACAAATATACACAAAGAAAGGAAAAGAAGAGTCGGAGAAACATTTTAAGCTTTTTCAGAAACCTTAAATCGGAAAGAAGTATTTTTTGAAAGAAAAGTTGGGGAAAACATTTAAAAACTCAAGTAGAGCACAAATATAGAATAGATCTAAGAAAAAATCAGAGAAAACCTAGAAGGGTTAGGATTTTAGAAGAACCCTAGAATGAGAAAGTCTTTGAAAAGGTCTCCGATCTGAGTCGGAGAAGTCAAAAATAGGATCATAAGACCAGGATACGCCGAAGCAAAGCTGGAGATGGCCGTAGAACCTTGAATCGACGGAGATCTGGACGAAGACCTTCAAGGTCAGACCTCGAATCTTCAAGGACCAAGTGTATGAGAGAAAAAGGAGGTGAGTATAAGGTTTCCATGGCCTGAAAAGCCATGGATTCCGGTGGGTTTTGAGGTAAGGATGATGAGAGGCTGCTAGGTTAGGAAAAGGTTCGAGAGAGTTTGAGAGATGAGAGTATTCAGATGCGGCGGTTGGTGAGAAATGGGATAGGTTTGGGGGTGTTTGAGAATTAAAAAGGAAAGGGGAAATTCTGGCCGTTGATCAAAATGATCAACGACCTGGATCAAAAGGGGAAACTGGGCGGGTTGGATAAGTGGGTTAGGGGTGGGTTAGTTTAGGAATTGGGCTGGCCCGTTTGAATTTGAAATTGGGGTTAATTGGGGCTAATTTTAGGCTAACATTGAAATAAAATAGGGCTAGTATTTAAATAGACATTTCTCCCTTTTATTTTATAAAAAATAGTAAAATGATTTTTAAAACAAATTGAAAGTACTAAATTTATTAATAATGTATAAATATTAAATTAAAAATACTAGAATCAATTTTGTAATTATAAACGTAATTAAATCTTAAGATAGGCTAAAATTGCCATTATATGCAATTTAGCTTTAAAAATACTAAATAAATTTATAAAAATGCGTAAAAATTATTTTAGCTATGTTTTGGTATAAATATGAGAATAAAATAAATTATTCACCAAAATAATGATTTTGGGAATAATTATTAGTTTTTATACTGCTAAAATAGGGCAATAAATTGATTTAAAAAATCTTTTATAATCAGGAAAAAAATACTAAAATGTTTGGATATACTTATGTATGCATACATAGGATATTTTGAAAGTATTTTACATATATAAAATATACAGGGAAAAATTGGGTATCAACAGCTATACGTAGGTGTCAAGCATGCCCGTGAGTCTTATATTATGATTGTTATGACTCTGTTTGTATTGTTCATGCCTTTTGTGATGATTTCTATTGTTGAGAAAAGTTTGCGGAAGTAATAGTGATATTTGAGTACTTAAGAGCATTGACTCAAGTTGTATAATGAATTGTGGAAGTATAATTGGCAATTGAACCTTATAGAGCACTGGCTCAAGTTGTGAAGCGAGTTGTGAAGTAAATGTGAAAAGAGAAGAGTATTAGTATACTGCCTCCCTTTACGGGATGTTGTTGCTTTCAATGCTATCTCCCTTGCCCGGACGGTGATGTTTTTGATATTGTTCCCTTGTCAAGATTTGATTGTTGTGCTATTGTTCCCTTGCGGGGATTTTATTGTGATTTCATTTATCTCTTTGCCCCTATTTCTTGTGACTATTGTTTGGGTGAGAAAGAGTGTTAAACCACGAAGGGTGATGTCGTACATTGTTTTGGTGAGAGAGTGTTAAAGCACGAAGGGTGATGTCGTGTATGATTTCGTGAGGAAGAGTGTAACAACACGAAGGGTGATGCCGTGCCGCACGATGTACAATTTCGTGCCGATTATATTGATTTTTATGGTGACGACGAGAATAAAAGCACGAAGGGTGATGTCGTGCACTTGTTTGATTTCTGATTCTTGTTGATACTTGAGTTATGGTGTTCCTTGTATTTACCTGTTGTCCTTCTATTATCATTTGATGTTTCCCTCGCAGCATGTTCCCCCCATTCTAAACTGTACATTTCCTGCTTTTATTTTCCGTTGTATATGATTTAACTGCACAGGTTTATTTGGTAGTCTGGTCCTAGCCTCATCACTACTTTGCCGAGATTAGGCTAGGCACTTACCAGCACATGGGGTTGGTTGTGCTGATACTATACTCTGCACTGTGTGCAGATCCCGGCGCAACAACTTTTTGACCTTAGCTTGCAGTGGTTGCCTTCAGTCCATTCGAAGATCCAAAGTAGTCCTGCAGGCGTCTGCAGGCCCTGGCATCTCCCTCTATCCTTTCATCCTGTTTCATTTATGTATTTCAGAAATAGTGTCGCATTTATTTTTCAGACCTTGTTTGTAGTATTCCTAGACCATCTGTGAAGTTGTGACACCAATTCTGGGTAGTTTTTGTTTAAGAAGTTGTATTGGAAATATTTAAATGGTTTTATTTGTTTCTTCCGCTTGTTTAAATTCCGCTGTTTATAAACTGTTGGTTCATAATTGTTAAAGGATTAAAATGGAAAAAAGGTAATTTGTTCAAATGGTTGGGTTGCCTAGCTTTCACTATTATGCGCCATCATGACTCTCGAGGGTGGAAAATCTGGGTCGTGACAACATCTTAGGGAGTTACTCAGTGACAAAGGCAAGAACACTTTTGTAAAAGGGAGAGAATAGCCAGGCCCGCCGAAGCCGCCGTCTCCTACTTGTACCATCAACATGATCATCAGAGGGAGTGATAACACCTCTATCAATGGCGTTGGTTTCACCACCATCCAAAAACCCAAGAGATCGATCACCCATGAACGATATAATGACCTCAAAGAAAGTATCATCTTTGATGAGTCGGATGTCGATGGTTTGACCTTCCCTCATAATGATGCAATTGTTATTACTTTGCGCATTCTTGATACTGATGTTAGGAGGATTATGGTTGACGATGGAATTAGGGTGTGCATTATCTATCTGCGAGTCCTCTCACAGATGCAGCTCAAGGATAAGATAGTGTACCTCTACATCATACTAACTGGTTTTAATGATGTAGTTGAATGCACTCTGCATGAGATCACACTCCCCATCCTCACCAGTGGGTGAAGTTGGATACCCCATTCTATATCATGGACCAGGACACGGTGTACAATGCCATAGTGGGTCAGTCGTGGATACACCCTATGAGGGAAATCCCTTAAAGCCTATATTAAGTGATCAAGTTCCCAACCTCTAGGGAATATTCAGCATATGAGGTGAACAACGCACATCTAGGGAATGCTATCGGGTCACCCTGCATAGTACGACTACCCAATAAAAGAAAGAGAAAGAAAAAGAGGCATATCAATTAGCTAGATCGAGGTCCCTTCAAGTCGAAGCCAAATATGCCACTACAGATCCAGAAATAGTCAAATATTCAAGCTCGACCATAGAGGACCTCGATCCCATCCAATTAGACCCAAATGACCCCAACAAAAAGGCCTACATCAATAGCAATCTCAAAGACCCATATAAGTTAAGTCAATTCTTAATAACTAATGCAGATATTCCATACACCCCTAAAGAGATAGCCACACACAGGTTGAACGATGACCCTTACTACCCCCAAGTTAGGTAGGTCCGACGGAAGTTCAACCCCGCCATCAATAAGGCTGTCCACGAGAAAGTGGAGAAACTGCTGGCAAATGGCTCTATCAGGGAATCAAAATACCCTAAATGGATCACTAACGTGGTAATGGTAAAAAAGAAGAATGGTAAGAAGAGGATGTGAGTGGATTTTACTGATCTGAACAATGCCTGTCCGAAGGACTCGTTCCCATTGCCACATATCAACCAACTTATCGATAACACAATAGGGCACGAGCTGTTGAGTTTTTTGGACACATTCTCAAGCTACAACCAGATACCTATGGAGGAGGACGATCAAGAGAAAACTACGTTCATCACTCTCAGGGGGACATATTGCTATAAGGTCATGCCATTCGAGTTAAAAAATGCCCAACCCATGTACCAAAGGTTGGTCACGAAGATGTTAAAAAATCAACTCGGAAACAATGAAAGTATACATCGATGGCATGTTAGTCAAATATTTGAAGGCCGGGTCACATCGACCACGTTAAAGAAGCATTCAAAATCTTGATGTGATACAAGATGAAATTGAACCCCAAGAAATGCGCGTTTGTCATGACCTCGAGCAAATTTCTTGGTTTCCTATTATCATAGAGAGGAATTGAGGTCAACCCTGATCAAATTAAAACTATCGACGAGATATCAGAATGCTTAAGCACCAAAAAACAAGTCCAAAGATTGACAGGTCAAATTGTCGCCTTATCCATATTCATCTTGAGGTCGTTCGATAGATGCCAAAAATTTTTCAACGTAGTAAAAAGGAGAACGACCTTAAATGGACATCTGAATGAAAATAAGAATTGAAGGAACTCAAGGAATACCTGTCATCATCACTATTGCTCACAAAGCCCATGCTCGAAGAATGTCTCCTCGTCTACCTCGTCATTTCAAAAGTAGCGGTAAGTGCGGTCCTGGTTAGAGAAGATAAAGGTACACAATCTCCAATCTACTATATTAGCAAAACACTTATCCAAGCTGAGATGAGGTACCCTTACCTTGAGAAATTGGCTCTAGACGTAGTCATAACTTCAAGAAAGCTGAGGCCATACTTCTAATGCCAACCAATCTCAGCCGTCACCACATTTCCTTTGAGGAGCATACTGCATAAACTTGAATTATCGAAGAGGCTAGACAGATGGGCAATAGAGTTAAGTGAGCAAGTTATCACTTACCAGCCTCGATAAATCATAAAGTTGCCAGTGCTCACCAACTTTATCACATACTTTAGTGCCAAGGTGATGCCCGAGGCTGAGAAGGAAGTTGCATAAGCTTCTGGCCTAACGTGAGACCTTTGGGTCTTAAATATCGATGGCACATCGAATGCATGTGGATATGTACTAGGACTCATGCTCGAAGTCCCCACCGGCGAAATAATCTGCCAATCTATAAGATACCCAAATATGACTAACAATAAGGCCGGGTATGAGTCCATAATTGCAGGACTGAGGCTAGCACTCTAATATGGAGCAAGGCACCTAAGGCTACATTGCGACTCCCAACTTGTTGTCAACCAAGTTACTAGGACTTTCCAGATCAAAGAGTAGAGATTACAGAAGTACTAGACCAATATATGCAAACTGTTGCACAAATTCGATAAATATCAACTTGATCAGATTCTACGAACTCAGAACGTTGAGGCGGATGACCTTGCAAAACTGGCCACCGTAACAAAAAGAATAACCCCTGGGAACAAAAATGCAGTGCATCTCCTCAGCTCAGTCTTGGATCATGTCGAGGTAAAATCCATTAACTTAAACTGGGACTGGCACAATTTCTAAATTACTTGCAGGATGGAGTCCTCCCAAATGATAAAAAGGATAAGGAAGTTGAGAATGCAAGCAACGAGGTACAACCTCATCAACAACAAATAGTATAAAACAGCGTACAGGGGCCCCTTGTCAAAGTGTTTGGGCCCAAACCAAGCTCAACACGTCTTCGAAGAAGTCCATGAAGGCCACTGTGGCAGTTACTCTGAGCACTTATGAGACGCCTTATATGGGCAGGATACTACTAGCCCACCATGAAGAAAGACGCTCTAGAATTCATAAAGAAGTACGAACAGTGAAAGAAGTACGCCCCAATAATCCACAAAGTAGGCGAACACCTCCATTCCATCACCTCGCCATGGCCGTTTAACAAATAGGGGATGGACATCATGGGACCACTCCCCCAGGGTGAGGTAAGTTAATTTCCTTTTAGTTTTAACAAACTACTTCTCTAAATTGGTGGAAGTAGGTGCATTTGCTCAAATCCATGAGCAAGAAGTAATTAACTTCATATGGAAGAACATTATCTGCCGATTTGGCATGCCCAAAGAAATAAGCTACGACAACAGATCCTAGTTCACAGGAAGAAAAACTAACAAATTTTTTGAAAAATGGCATATAAAAAGAATACTCTCAACCCCATACCACCCAACCGGCAACGGGCAAGCAGGATCCTCTAACAAATAGATTCTGAACATTATCAAGAAGAGACTCGAAGATGCTAAGGGACTGTGGCCAAAGTCACTACCAGGAGTACTCTGGGCACATAAAACAACTCCAAAAAAAGCACAGGAGAAACACCTTACTCCTTAGTCTACGAGACTAAAACAGTCATACTAGTCGAAGTACGGGAACCCAACTTAAGGTACACGGACGGAAGCGGCAATGACAATGACGAGAACAAAAGACAGGATCATGATGCAATCGAATAACGGAGAGACATGGCTCACGTAAGAATTGTTGCACATAAATAGCAAGTAGAGCGCTACTATAACAGAAAGGCCAAGGTACAATTACTTAAGGTCGGGGACTACATGCTCAAAGCCAAGACCCAAGCAGGAAGATATCCCAGGGAAAGAAAATTAGGAGCCAATTAGGATGGACAGTACAAAATCATAGGCAAGACAGACAAGGTTTCATTCCAACTGGCGATATTGGAAAGAAAGCTCTTACCGAACTATTAGAGCATGAGCTACCTCAAGTACTTCAACTTCTAAAAAAGTAGGAATGCCCCATAAGTTGTACTTATTTTCCCTCACTTGAGTTTTGTCCCAATAGGGTTTTATTAAGGAGGTTTTTAACGAGCCAACGGACAAGACAATTTGAGGTGAAGTACGCGGGAACAACATCATTTCATTACTTGATTCCTCTAGAATATCTGAATTAGACAATGAAGAGACTAGATATATTGGGACTGAAATGCTAGCCAACATGCGAAACTTGTAATTTTCTGCAAGATGCCCAGGGTGAAATGATGTAATCAACAGAATGTCATTAGAATGAATAAGATGTATGTTCGTTAAAACTAATCTCCTAAAAATATCTCAACTAAGAGGTATGCTCGACCAAGCTCGAACAAATACTTTCGGCCTTTGGCCACATATTAACTAAGAGGTAAGCTCGGCCAAGCTCGAACAAAAGCTCTCGGCTCATGGCCATATCTCAACTAAGAGGTATTATCGACCAGCTCGAATAAAACCTCTTCCCTGGCCACATCTTAACTGGGAGTTATGCTCGACCAACGCAAACAAAACCTCTCGGCCTTTGACCACATCTCAACTAAAAGGTATGTTCGACCAACTCGAATAAAACCTCTCAGCCCTATCCATGCCTTAACTAAAGAGATGTACATTCAACCAGCTCGAACGAGACTTCTCGGCCCTTGGCTGCGCCTTAAAAATATGTACATTCGATCAGCTCGAATATAACTCCTCGGCCTTGGGCCATTCAACCCGCTTGAGTAAAATTCCCTAGCCCCACGACCATTGCAAACTAAAGGTTTCCCACTCCTCAATCCGCTGCTGCTTTCTAGCTAAATTATCCATAAGCCCATCCACTTAGAACTATCGCTCATTTAGCTGGTCTTGAATTTGGTCGGGCAGACTAGGTCGTGACATTGATCTTCTACGCCTCTGCTCAGCTCGAGCTCCTCATCATTTCTCTTTAACATCCTTTCAAGTGTGTTGGGCCTCTCCACAGGCGTGAGCAACTCTTCGTCATTCTTTCTTGGTTTCTCCCTTAGGGCAGACACGTCACCCCCTCACAGAGCTGCCTTTCTGCCTCCTTGTACCACTCTCGAAACTCCTCATACTTCTTCCGCATTTTGTGTTATATGTTCTTCTGCCTCTTCTCTCTCTACACACTCTCTGTCTCTAGGATAACTGTCTGCACATAAAAGGAAAAAGAGTAAGCAAGGTAAGACTCGAAAATGATCTAAAGCAAAAAAAGAGAGAGAGAGAGAGAGAGAGAAAGGAATGAAATGATTTACCTTGAGAGCAAGACCGATGATACTCTTGGAAAGAGTATTGTCACTCAGCTCCCCAAGAGTTCGGTGCTCGGCATTAGAGAAGATAGGGCCAAATGCCTGAACCATATCCTCAGTGTTCTTGAGAAAGTCATAATTCACTAGGATCATGGTAGTCCTCGATCCCTGATGTGCCGTAGAAATGTGGCATTTTTTATACTAATTACATAGACTTTAGCTCGTTTTTAAAACTATTTTAAGTCATTTCTTATGTAATTTTGGTGTTTTGTGAATTGAAGAGCCAAGAACATGAAAAAGATGACAAAAACCCATGGAAAGGCAGAAATGCGGTAGTCTGCAAAAGTGATATGCGGATTGTAGACCAATCATAGGGTGTATCAGACCATCCCAGTTTTGAGAATCAAATTTGCATTCCATTTCAAGATCGCATAAATTTTATGTGGACCACACAGTGATTGTATAAATGCAAAAGGAGTTCCAGTAAAGATGGTTTTATGGTATGATATGCGGTCGCAAAACCGATATGTGGATCGCATAACAAAATCGATGGAAAACTGGAAAACTTTGTTATAAATTATGTGGTGAAAACGAAGATATGCAGACCGAAGAATGGGTCGCAGAACACTTTTGCGGTCAGCATAAGTGTTCTGCGACCCATTCTGCGGTCGTAAACTTGATCTCTAGGGTCATTTTTGTCACTTTCTGACCACGACTTATAGACCATTATAAATAGAATGATTAGGGTTATTTGTGAAATAACTTGTCAAAACAAAGGGCAGAAACTCTGAGCATCGAATACACCATTAGTTTGGAAGCTTTGAAGAAAGAATCCAAGATTTGTCCTCTGTATAAGCTTTATGTTTTTATTCATCACTTTGTCTTTATATTCTAGTATGAGTAGCTAACTGTAAATACTAAGGTTGTGGACCCCTAAGTTGAAGTAATGTTTATAGTTTTGTACCATTGAATATATAATTTATGGTTGGTTGATTTATATTCATTTCTCATGCTTCATTTATGGTTGATGTTTGTAAAAACATTGACTAGTGCCATTTTACTTTATCTTTGCTTGGAAAAGTTAGATAGGATTTGGTAGAAATGAATAGCAAGAACTTAGGATGTTAACCCTTGTTTAATAGAGTCACTTAGGGATAAGTGGGTTCTACTTGGCATAAATTGGTTGTTCTTGATATTATCTCTTTTACATTTGGGAAAATCATAAAGTGAAAATACTACCTTATTATTGAAAAATATTGGGTAGTCATTTAGGAACCATTTAGATATCATAAGACCTTTCATTAGAAATACATTATAATAACACCGATAGCATTACACTCCATTGATGAGGACAAAACCTTGGTTTCTTAATCAAATTATTTTTACACAATAGCTTTCCTTAAGAAATCACAATACAAAAAATATTTCTAAACTAATGGAGTAGAAATTACGGTTTAAGTTAAGTTACACACTACTTAGGTAAACTTTTCACGCCTATTCTCTGTGGGATTCGAACCCAACCTAGTTGGTTTATTATATTTGACATTGTCTGCCTTACACCATTCTAAGAGGTGTAATTTGAGCGTATCAAATTTTGGCACCGTTGCTGGAGAATACGATTTTGAAATTACTAACTAGTGTGTGCTTTACTTTATGTTATTTTTATTCCATTACACTTTGCTTGCTTTGCTTGGTGTTATTAGGAAAACATATGTGAGCCAGAAGAAGAGAATATTTTTGCGGATATAGATAAGTATATCGCAGATTCAAATGTCATTGTCCCTCCTAGTGTTGATGTTACTACATTTAAAGTGGAACACAGTCTAATCCTAATGCTAAAAGAGGAGGGGTTCTTTCGAAGTTCTATTGATAATAATCCTACACAACATCTCAGAAATGTTTTGGGTGTATGTACAACGCATAAGCAGAATAATGTCTCGGATTATGCCCTAAAGTTGAGGGTGTTCAAGTATTCTTTAGCTGGATAAGCAAGACAGTGGATCCAAAATCTACCTCCTAATTCTATCCACACTTGGACCGAACTTTTCCGAGCCTTCCTAGCAAAATGGTTCCCACAAAGCAAGGAGTCCGAGCCTCGAGATAAAATTTTCTTTTTCAAGCAATTACTAGGAGAGCATCTACATGAGGCATTGGATAGATTCAAGCTATATTTGGTGAGGTCGCTGAATCATGGCTTTTTGGATCATATGTTGATAGAAAAGTCTTACATGGGCTTGGATCCTATGAATCAATCCATAGCCAAGAATTCGACGGATGGATCATTTATGGAAAAACATTTGTAAGGGTCACACAAATCCTCGACACGATCACCGAACATAACCAAGATTGACACTTGGAAGACACCATGGGTGGAATCACATATGGCACTCCTTCATTGACCAACATTATTATAGATAACCAAGAAAGGGATCAAGTAATTGCTGGTCTTGCTACCAATGCCAATGCATTGACAATAATATTCACTGAAAAACCAAACAAAGAAAGTGAATGTCGTGGAAGATGTGGAACCAATGTCAAATAAGGACGGTGAAGAATCAAACTATATCAACAATGCACAATGAGGATATCAAAGACAACCCTACCAAGGTTCTGAAAAGACACACCAATGGAGAACTAACAGGCAAGGGCAAGGAAACCAACAATGGAGAAATGACTAAGGTAGTTCAAATTAGGGAAATTGGAGTAACAACAACAACTTCTCAAATCGATTATCAAACACCTATGTTACACCAAAGGGGAAATATTCTAATTCCGTACATTGGAAGGAAATTTTTTCAAGTGAGTCCAAGTTGGAAACCATGCTTGAAAGAATATTGCAAAATCAAGAGAAATCCAACACTTCAATAAAAATATGACTGAACTGATGGGTTCTCACACTGCTTCTATTCAAAAATTGGAGATACAAATGAGTGATTTGTCAAGAGAACAGAATCCAAAGCAAAGAGGCACGCTCCTAAGTGATATTATTGCAAACCCAAAAGGTAGTGGGAGTGACCCAACCTCTCATTGTATGTCCATTATAACTCGAAGTGGGAAAATACTTCAAGGTGAGAATGAACAAGTGATCCGAGTTGAAGATTCTGAGTAAGAAGTGAAAATTAAAGTTGAAGTGCCAAATATTGTTGGAAGTGACGAACTCTCGATGAAGGTGAAAGTGCAAGAAGCGAGCTGTGAAGGGGTTAAGGAAAAGGTAATAGAGACACCAAAACCTCTAGCACCAATTCTTATACCTCCCCCTCCTTTCCCTAAAAGACTAGATAAATAGGTTGATGATAGCAAACTTGAGAAATTCTATGACATCCTAAAGCAATTATTGGCGAACATTTCTTTTGTGGAAGCATTTCAAGATATGTCGGGTTTTGCTAAGTACATACAGGACTTGATCACTAAGAAGAAAACTAACAAGAATGAAGTGGTGAATGTCGCTCACCAGGTTAGTTCTATCATTGCAACAACCGCCATCCAAAAGAAATATAACCCAAGAGCTTTCACAATTCCATGCACTATTAGATTCCGTAACTTTGTGTGAGCCCTTTGTGATAATGGGGCTAGCATCAACTTGACGCCCTTGCCATTTACAAGCAAGTAGGATTGGGAATGCCTAGACCTACGAGTATGAGGTTGCATATGGCTGACCATTCAATACAGAGACCGTTAGGAATAGTTGATGATAGCAAGTGAAGGTGGGGAAGTTTCTAATACCTGCCGACTTTGTTATTCTCGATTGTGCTATTGATAAAGAGATACCTATTGATAAGTTTGTATTTTACCAACCTATCTCTTTTTGATACTTAGGCTTTTCTATGATTTTGTTGAGAAACTAAGGCATTTATTAAGGTTTATTGGTATATTTCAGGTATCAAGTGATTTAGAGAAGAAACAGAAGAAATCAGGTCAAAATGTGTTAAAATGAGAAAATTTAGTTGTTGCCAGTGAATGCTCTATGCGATTGCGGAGCTCTCCATGCGATCGTGTAAGTTTAGCAGACTGAAGTTGTGCGAACGCGAAGAAAAAAAACTGGTTAGCGGCTGGTCAACTATGCTACGCGAACGCGGGTCTCTGTACGTGATCGCGTAGCTTTGCAAAAGTTATTCACCGCGAACGTGGGTATCTGTATGCGATCACATAGCTTATTTTCTAGGAAAATTCTAGTCAGAAATGGAATTTCACATTTTGATCCCCAAGTCATTTAATACATGACCTTGCTCATTTGTATAGAGATCTTTGGCTTAATTTTCAGTTCCTTTACTAGAGAAGACAGGTTTTGGAGCTAGGGTTCTTGCACACATACTTGGGTCTTGAAGATTTGAAGCTTTTGGTTGAGAATTTCTTTTTTATTTATGCTCATTTTTTTATTTTCTTGCTTTGTATTGAATATCTAAGTGTGTAGTATTTTTCCAACACATGAATCTTGTTTATGAGAATATTCATATTTAAAGTGTGGATTAAATATCTTGTTGTGCTTATGTATTGAACGATTTTTAGTTATATTGAAGTGAGTTATTGTTTCTTTAATTATTCTTGTTCTTTAATATTTTCAAAGGGATTAGCTAACCTTAGGACTCGCCCATTTACTTTGAATTAATTTTGGGAAAGATAATTTAGGATTGGGAATGATTAATTAACAAGAACTTGAGACTTTAACCCTCACTTATAGATTCTACCTAGGGATAGGATTGAACTACTTGTAGCCATATTCAGGTGTGCTTAATCTTGTTGCATTCCATAATTTTCCATGTTGGATTTCTCATAAGATAATTGACATAAGTTCAAGGACAAGACTATTTTTGAGGTTATAAGTAAATTGATGAAAGCTCGGAAATGAAATGTTACATCCCACATTTTTGTACGTTAAAGTTTCGTCGTAAGTTTGGGAATGAGATTATTTTGGGATTATAAGTATTACGCTATTTCAAACAAGTGATAAGTAAATTCGTGAAGGTGAGAGGGTAAGCAAATCGAAGGAAATAAGTTCCGTCGAAGTTTGACAATTAGAGGATTAAATAGGGTCCAAGCTATAATACCTCGTATTTATAGATTAGTGTCATACAAAGTACCACATGACCATGATAGCAAGATGTATAGAGTGTGTTAAAAGTGAGTAGTATTATAAGTAATTTGAAATAATTCTTAATTATGTGGATAATTGGTTAATTATTGGTTTAGTGGGAGATTAGAAATTAATTAAGATGTTGATGGATAAGCCTTGACGTGGTAGCCCATAATGTCTTGATTACGTCATATACAATGAGTCTTATTCTATAAAGCGATATGGCACCTTATGAGAAATTGGTAGCTTAGTCACCCCTTAAAGTGGGGCCCACCTAAAGGTTAAAAGATAACCTTTCTAAATTTACAACTGAATTGTTCACGTCTTAAGGGAATTCTTATGTCTCTACAAGTAAGGAAAGAAAGCTTCAGCAAGTATGATACAAATTTTGGAATGGAAACGTGATTGCTTTAACAATTCATACAAGATTGTATCTTAGCAACGTGAGATTTTATAATCTTAAGGGAATACGGTGCAATCTTTCTCAAGAATATCATACGGATTTTTCCCTACTTCGATCCGCCGTCATGTGTTTTATCACAAAAGACGGGTGTTAGAGAGATTGTTAAGAGAATTGGCTCAGGTATGTTAAGGCTAATCCTTCTTTCTTTTGGCATGATCCAAGTAACGATACATAAACATAATGATATTCCATAAGTGATTCTACTCTTAGCAATTAAGGATGTCTATGTTATTCATTCCCGTAAAGTGATATTCAAGCATGTCTAAGTATATATCTAGTTCCCTATTGAGGTATTTGATAAAGATGTTAAGGTTCATAATGGTATTATGTGCATCATTATTTACCATTGAGCTACGACCAGTAAGGCAGTCATGCATTTATCATCAAACTACGGCCGGTTGGGCAGTTACATATTTACTACCGAGCTACGGCTGGTCGGGCAGTAATGTATTTACCACCGAGCTACGACCGGTCGGGTAGTCATGCATTTACCATCGAGCTACGACCTGTTGGGAAGTTACATATTTACCACCGAGCTACGGCCGGTCGGGCAGTCATGCATTTATCATCGAGCTACGGCCGGTTAGGAAGTCATGCATTTACCACCGGGCTACGACTGATCGAGTAGTTACCACTGGTTAGGCAGTTATGTATCATTATTTACTACTGGTTAGGAAGTCATGCATTTACCACCAAGCTACGACCAGTCGGGCAATTACCACTGATCAGTTGGGTAGTCATGAATCATACGATATGGATAATAGTCTGAAAGAGAAGCATTATATATAAGTATAATACATATGCATATACGGTGGCGCTTCAGAGAATCAGGTTGATTCTTATATGTCTTTAATTAATGTTGACTCATTGTTATATTTCAGTTTCGCCTTACATACTCGGTACATTATTCGTACTGATGTCATTTTGTTGGGGACGCTGTATTCATGTCTGCAGGTATAGATAATCAGTTTAACAAGCCCTCTCAGTAGAGAAGGTTGGCATTCAACGAAAGATCGGTAAGACTCCACCTCATTCGGAGTGCAATTGAGTTTATAAGTCATCATGTCAGAGTTTTTCTACAGACTTATGGGTAGACCGGTACCCTGTACCATTTGATGTCGAATAATCTTAGAGGCTTTATAGACAAAGATTCATTTTGTACAGCATGTCAAAGGCCTTATGTATTCATGTTTTAAGAATGATGGTTCATTGATACAATATGTGCCCACCTATAGTTATACATTACGAGTTGTGGCCATGTTGGCCCATGATAGTAATAAAAAATATGAGTTATAGAGTGGTTCGCTCCGGCCAGTACGACACCAGGTGCCAGGCACGCCTCCCCAATTTTGGGGCGTAACAATCTCGTAATTGTTTTAGGGATAATACAATTAGGAAGTCTTGTTAGTCTTTGGAAGAAGCTAATATTGAATTATTACCCGAGGCTAATTAACATAAACTTGCTCCTATTTGTATAATCGTAAAATATGTTGGATCGTTACTTGAGTGTAATTCCCTATGTATCCATGCTTGTAACTATTGATCATTTTACTTGCTTTCTAGGTTAGTTTACTTTTTCACAATTAGTTATAAATATTTTCTCTAAACACTTTTAAGTGTTTGGCTTAGCATAATAAGTGATAATTCTCTTACATGCCTGATCGCCTACATATTATTCTTTGTGGGATTCAACCCCGACTGTGACGACCCAAAGGGGTCATCACCGATTTTCTCCCTTTTTACATGCTTCCAAGGCCTAGAAAAACTCACCTTTAGTTGTCTCGATTTGCGTGCACAGTCCAGGCGTGTAGCCGGAAAAGCTTATGTGTTAAATTATGTGAAATTTGATAAATTGTGGCTTTAAATGGTTAAAGTTGACTTTGGTCAACATTTTGGGTAAACGGACCCGGACCCGTGATTTGACGGTACCGGAGGGTCTGTAGAAAAATATGGGACTCAGGCGTATGCCCAGAATCGAAATCCGAGGTCCCGAGCCAGAGAAATGAATTTTTAAAAGAAATTGTTTTCTGAAATTTAATATGAAACTTTGAAATAAAAATGAATTAGAAAGCATTGGTATCGGGCCCGTATTTTGGTTCCGGTGCCAGGTACAGGTCTTATATGTGGTTTAAGCACTTTCTGTGAAATTTGGTTGAAATCGGACGTCGTTTGACGTATTTCGGACTTAAAACTCTAAATTTGAAAGTTTATGAAGTTTGAAGAAAAACTAGTGATTTGAGGCTTGATTTGTTGTTTATGATGATATTTGGCGATTTGATCGCATGTATAAGTTCATATGAGGTTGTTGAGTTAGTACATGTGTTTGGTTAGGAGCCTCGAGGGCTCGGGTGTGATTCGGATGTGTTTCGGGATGGTTTTGGACTTAGAAAAGTTGCAGAAAATAGCAGTTATGGTGTTCTGTTATCCAGTGCTATGCGATCGCATAGGCCTTTCTACGATCGCATATAGTGAGTTTCTAGGTGCCCTGTTTTTTCTATGCGGTCGCATAGATCCTCCTGCAATCGCGTATAGTAGCTACCATTTATATGCGATCGCATTCCCCTTCCGCGATCGCAATGCGTAAAAACTAAACCCAGAATGGAGCCCGTTTTCTTCTATGCGTTCGCAATACACTGTCCGCGATCGCATTGGGCAACCTTCCTCCCCCTATGCGATCGCATGACCTTCTTCGCGAACGCATAGAGCATTTTCTGCCTAGTTATTTTTTTTTAACTTTAGAAACAGTAGCTAAGGGATTCATTAGAAAGTTCACAAAGCCTTTTCTTTTCCAAACGCTTAGGCGACCATTGGAGCGATTCTTCACCAAGACCTCTTGGGTTAGTAATTCTTAGCTTATTTTCTTCCATTTCTTTCAACATAAATTGAAATCCTATTCCTAGAATATGTGATTTAAGGTAGAAATTGGGTAGAGTTAGGGCTTTTTACTTTTCTTGATTTAGACCTCGTTTTGGGGTCGAGTTTGAAAACAAATTATATATTCGGGCTCGTGGATGAATGGGTGATATGAATTTGGTCTGAACCTCGTGTTTTGACTAAGCGGGCCCAGAGTCGATTTTTGGAATTTTGGGAAGAAAGCTTAGAAATCTATGTTTGGGCATTAGGTTTGATTTGTTTAGCTTATATTGATACTATAAAGTCGTTATTTCATAGATTTGATTGAGTTGGAGACGAATTCGAGAGGTAAAGCGGTCGTTGTGGATTAATTTAGCCGTGGAAGTTGAGGTAAGTGTTCGGTCTAACTCTAGCTTGAGGGATTAGGAGTTGAGTCTTACTTACTACTTGCTTTGTGTTGTGTCCGACGTATAGGCATGGTGACGAGTATCTATACGTTGGGGGTCGAGCATGACCGTGAGTCCTAAATTGCTAAATTGTTGTATTCTTAAGTAATGCTTATGAGAACTTGGTTGAAGATCTTTGAAACTGAGCAAGTAAATGTTATGATTGAGCATTTGTATTAATTGTGTTAAGTAGAAATTGAGTAAATTGGTTATAGCTGTATCTCCCTTGCCGGGATAGTTGATTTGGTATCTTGTTCCCTTGCTGGGAAACTTATTATGTTATCTTGCTCCCTTGTCGGGATTATCCTGTGATATTGTGTTGGACTGAAATGGGAGCGGGTGGTACGCCTACCACAAGATAAAATGAAATGGGAGCGGGTGGTACGCCTACCACAAGATAAAATGAAATAGGAGCAGGTGGTACACCTACCACGAGATGTGATGAAATGGGAGTGGGTGGTACGCCTACCACAAGATATGATGAAATGGGAGCGGGTGGTATGCCTACCACGAGATGTGATGAAATGGGAGCGGGTGGTACACCTACCACAAGATATGATGAAATGGGATCGGGTTGCACGCCTGCAACAAGAGAAAACTGAGACAAGTGAAAGTGGTTGTTTTTCCCTTATTCTACGGTAAAAGTGAGCAAATGTAGTTTTCCCTTATTATTTCTAATATTCTGATTTATTTGCTATCCCCGTACGTATGCTCCCCCTCCCAGCTTTAGTTGTTTACTTTCCGCTGTTTTCCATTGTACTTGCATATATATATATATATATATATATATATATATATATATATATATATATATATATATATATATATATATATATATATATATATATATATATATATATGCACAGGTTTATCTAGAGTCTAGGTCTAGCCTTGTCACTACTTCGCCGGGGTTAGGCCAGGCACTTACCAGCACATGGGGTCGGTTATGCTGATGCTACGCTCTGTGCTCTTTTGCACAGATCACGGAGTTGGAGCAGCCTTTAGACAGCAGCAGTAGATCGGGAGCAGGCCTTCAGTCCAGAGACACCGAGGTAGCCTTGCTGACATCCGCAGGCCCGGAGTCTCTCTCCCTTTATTCAGTTTGTTATCTTTTGTACTGAAACAAATAGTTTAAAATTTTCTTTCAGACGATTGTATTTAGTAATCTTAGAAGTTCGTGGGCATTGTTACACCAATCTTGGGTAGAGGATTTTGTTAAACTTTCCGCAATTCTATTCAGTTTTATATAAGTTGAGACCTCCGCATGAAATTTTAATTATGTTGCCTGTATTACATGTTGATAATTTCGGAAATGAAATACGTGTTAAATGGAAAGTAATTTAAGTTGGCTTGCCTAGCTCCTATTAGTAGGCGCCATCACGACTCCCGAGGGTGGTAAATTCGGGTCGTGACAAGTTGGTATCAGAGCACTAGGTTACTTAGGTCTTACAACTCACGGACAAGCTCGGTAGAGTCTGAGGGATCGGTACGGAGACGTCTGTATTTATCCCGCAGAGGCTACTGAGTTAGGAAAACTTCACATCTGTTCTTTCTTGTCGTGCGGTTCTGTTTCCCCAATACTGATTGAATTTCTACTCCGTTCTTTGCAGATGACGAGGACACGTGCTTCCTCATTGACCGTGCAGCAGCCTGAGCCCCCAGCAGTGGCTCCTATCAAGGGCATAGGGCGAGGCCGAGGCTGTGCCAGAGGCCGAGGCATGGGCAGAGCTCAACCCCGAGCAGAAGTTCCAGAGGTGGAGCCTCATATTGATTATGATGAGGAGGTTCCAGCTCTAACAGCTCCGGTGGGCCCAGCTCAGGTCCCAGAGGGTTTCATAGCCACTCCAGTGCTTCAGGACGCTTTGGTCCGACTGGTAGGCTTCATAGAGAGCGTCTCTCAAGCGGGTTTGCTTCCAGTAGTACCAGCCACTTCTCAAGCTGGAGGAGGGGTTCAGACTCCCGCTACACGTACTCCGAAGTAGGTAGCTCCCCAGGTTCAGGTTCTGGTGGTTCAGCCAGCAGTGGCAGTTCAGCCGGGTACAGCGGCTCAGACCGGTGATTGTGTAGCTATGTTCGCCGATTCTCTGTGGAGATTGGATCGATTCACCAAGCTATTTACTACCACATTCAGCGATGCTTCTTCAGAGGATCCCTAGTATTTCTTATATAGCTGCCACGAGGTTCTTCGGAACATGGGTGTTGTGGAAACCAATGGGGTCGATTTTTCCACCTTTCGTCTATCTAGACCCTCCAAAACTTGGTGGAGGGACTAATGCTTAGCCAGATCAGCAGGGTCGCCGTCTTTGACTTGGGACCAATCTGCAGAGTTGTTTTTGGAGAAGTTTCTCCCAGTCACTTAGAGGAAGGCTCTTCGCAGGCAGTTCGAGCGCCTCCAGCAGGGTTTTATGACTGTTACCCAGTATGAGACCAGGCTCATCGATTTAGCTTGCCATGCTCTCATCATACTTCCTACCAAGAGAGAGAGGGTGAGAAGTATTATTGATGGTCTTATTCTGCCGATTCGTCTTCAGATGGCCAAGGAGGCCGGGAGCGAGATCACATTTCAGGAGGCGGCCAATGTGGCCCACAGAGTTAAGATGGTTCTGTCATAGAGAGGTGGTCATGGGTCGGATAAGAGGCCCCATCATTCAGGCAGATTCAGTGGTACCTCGTCTGGAGGTAGAGATTCGTATGGTAGAGGCCATCCTCCTAGGCCCTTTCAGTCAGCCTTACAGGTCTCTCATGGTACTTTGGGTGGTGGTGCTTCTTAGCCGCATTATTTAGACCAGCAGCCTTACAGTTCACCATCAGCACCTATCAGTGCACCACCGCTCCAGAGTTTTCAGGGCCATCATCCCCAGCAGCCGAGGGCTTGTTTCACGTGTGGAGACACGAGGCACATTGCCAGGTATTGCCCTCGAGCTTCGAGCAGCTCTCAGCACCAGAGTTCTCGTACTATGATTCAGGCACCGGAGGTTTCACAACCTGCCCAGCCAGCTAGAGGTGGTGGCAGAGGTGTTACAGGTGGAGGTAGATGTCATAGAGGTGGAGCTCAGGCCGCCAGAGGTGGGGGCCAGCCAGCAGCCGGTCGTCCCAAAGAGACAGTTCAGGGAGGTGGGGCCCAACCCCGATGTTATACTTTGCCAGCCAGGCAAGAGGCTGAGTCATCAGATGCTGTCATTACAGGTACTATTCTAGTCTCCCATAGAGATGCTTCCATGTTATTTGACCCTGGATCTACGTATTCATATGTGTCGTCCTATTTTGCACCCTACTTGGTTATGCTTAGTGAGGCCTTGAGTATTCCTGTATATGTATCTACACCGGTGGGTGATTCTATAGTGGTTGATCGGGTAGATCGTTCCTGTATTGTGGTGTTTAGGGGTCTTGAGACCCGTGTTGATTTGTTGCTCTTAGATATGGTGGATTTCGACGTTATATTAGGGATGGATTGGTTGTCCCCGCATCATGCTATCTTGGATTGCCATGCCAAGACCGTGACCTTGGCTTTACCAGATTTGCCCCGACTAGAGTGGAGAGGGATCCCATGTCATGCCACTCACAGTGTTATTTCATATGTGAAGGCTCGCCGCATGGTCGAGAAGGGGTGTTTAGCTTATCTGACGTATGTTCGCGATTCCAGCGTAGAGGTCCCTTCTATTGATTCTGTACCTATTGTGCGAGAGTTCCCTGAGGTTTTCCTTTCAGACCTGTCGGGTATACCGCCCGACAGGGATATTGACTTTTGTATTGATTTGGCTCCGGGCACTCAGCCCATTTCTATTCCACCATATCGCATGGCCCCGCCAGAGTTGAAAGAGTTGAAGGGGCAGTAACAAGACTTGCTTGGGAAGGGTTTCATTAGACCCAGCGTGTCACATTGGGGTGCGCCGGTTCTGTTTGTAAAGAAAAAGGATGGCCCGATGAGAATGTGCATTGATTACCGATAATTGAACAATGTTACAATTAAGAATAAGTATCCACTGCCGAGGATTGATGATTTGTTCGATCAGCTTCAGGGTGCCAAGGTATTTTCAAAGATTGACTTGAGATCTGGCTAACATCAGTTGAGGATTAGGGCATCCGATGTCCCTAAGACAACATTCCGCACTCAGTACGGGCATTATGAGTTCTTGGTTATGTCATTTTGGTTGACCAATGCCCCAGCAGCCTTTATGGATTTGATGAACCGAGTGTTCAGGCCTTATTTGAACTCGTTCGTGATAGTCTTCATTGATGATATTTTGATATATTCCCATAGCCGGGAGGAGCACGAGCAGCATCTTAGAGTGGTTCTTCAGACCTTGAGGGATAGTCAGTTATATGCTAAGTTCTCGAAGTGCAAGTTCTGGTTGAGCTCAGTTGCATTTTTGGGTCATGTTGTATCAGCAGAGGGTATTCAGGTCGATCCAAAGAAGATTGAGGCAGTTAAGAACTGGCCTAGACCATCATCAGCCACAGAGATTCGGAGTTTCTTGGGGTTAGCAGGTTACTATCGTCGGTTCGTGGAAGGGTTCTCGTCTATTGCAGCCCCGATAACCAAGTTGACCCAGAAGGGTGCCCAGTTCAAATGGTCAGACGAGTGTGAGGTGAGCTTTCAGAAACTCAAGACAGCTCTGACTATGGCACCGGTATTGGCTTTGCCCACAGGTTCAGGGCCCTATACGGTCTATTGTGATGCGTCTTGTATTGGGCTTGGTGCAGTGTTGATGCAGGAAGGCAAAGTCATTGCCTATGCTTCGAGGTAGTTGAAGGTTCATGAGAAGAACTATCCAGTGCATGATTTGGAGTTGGTAGCCATTGTTCACGCATTGAAGATTTGGAGGCACTATCTGTATGGCATGGCGTGTGAGGTGTTCACGGATCATAAAAGTCTTTAGTATTTGTTCAAGCAAAAAGAGTTGAATTTTAGGCAGAGGAGGTGGCTGGAGTTGTTGAAAGATTATGACATCACTATCCTATATCACCCGGGAAAGGCCAATGTGGTGGCCAATGCATTGAGTAGGAAGTCAGCCAGTATGGGCAGTCTTGCTTATATTTCGGTCGGTGAGAGACCGCTTGCTTTGGACGTTCAAGCTTTGGCCAATCAATTTGTGAGGTTGGATATTTCTGAGCCTAGTCGAGTGTTAGCTTGCACGGTCGGTCGTTCTTCATTGTTGGAGCGTATCCGTGATCGGCAGTTTGATGATCCCCATTTGTGTGATCTGAGAGACACGGTGCAATATGGAGGTGCCAAGAAGGTGACCTTAGATGATGATGGTATTTTGAGATTGCAGGGAAGAGTTTGTGTGCCCAATGTTGATGGGATTCGAGAGTTGATCTTAGTGGAGGCCCATAGTTCCCGGTATTCTATTCACCCGGGCGCCGCGAAGATGTATCAGGATCTGAGGCAACACTATTGGTGGCGTAGAATGAAGAAAGATATAGTTCTGCATGTGGCTCAATGTTTGAATTGTCAGCAGGTTAAGTATGAGCATCAGAGGCCTGGTGGTTTATTTCAGAGGATTGAGCTTCCCGAGTGGAAGTGGGAGCGGATCACTATGGACTTCATTGTTGGGCTCCCGCAGACTCAAAGGAAGTTAGACGCAGTTTGGGTCATTGTTGATAGGCTGACCAAGTCAGCGCATTTCATTCCTGTGGCAGTCTCTTATTCATCCGAGAGGTTAGCTGAGATCTATATCCGGGAGATTGTTCACCTTCATGGTGTGCCGGTATCTATCATCTCAGACCGAGGTACGCAGTTTACCTCGCATTTCTGTTAAGCAGTCTAGCGAGAGTTAGGCACCCAGGTTGAGTTGAGTACATCATTTCATCCTCAGACAGACGGGCAGTCCGAGCGGACTATTCAAATATTGGAGGATATGCTCCAAGCTTGTGCCATTGACTTTGGAGGTTCGTGGGATCCGTTCTTGCCTTTAGCAGAGTTTGCCTACAACAACAGTTACCAGTCGAGTATCCAGATGGCTCCTTATGAGGCTTTGTATGGTAGGCGATGTCGATCTCCAGTTGGATGGTTTGAGCCAGGAGAGGCTCGGTTGTTGGGTACATATTTGGTTTAGGAGGCTTCGAACAAGGTCAGGATCATTCAGGATAGGCTTCGTACAGCTCAGTCCAGGCAAAAGAGCTATGCAGATTGAAGGGTTCGAGATGTGGCTTTCATGGTTGGTGAGCGGGTATTGCTCCGAGTGTCGCCTATGAAGGGCGTGATGAGATTTGGGAAGAAGGGCAAGCTTAGCCCTAGGTTCATTGGTCCATTTGAGATTATTCATCGAGTGGGAGAGGTGGCTTATAGACTTGCATTGCCACCGAGCTTATCAGTCGTACATCCAGTGTTTCATGTGTCCATGCTTCGGAAATATCACGGCGATCCATCCCACGTGTTAGATTTCAGCACTGTCCAGTTGGACAAGGACTTATCTTATGAGGAGGAGCCTGTAGCTATTCTAGACCGGCAGGTTCGCCAGTTGAGGTCGAAGAGTTTTCCTTCGGTTCGTGCTTAGTGGAGAGGTCAGCCTCCTGAAGCATCAACCTAAGAGTCCGAGTCTGATATGTGGGACCGTTATCCTCACCTTTTCCCCGACTCAGGTACTTCCTTCTTATGTCCGTTCGAGGACGAACGGTTGTTTTAGAGGTGGAGAATGTGACGACCCAAAGGGGTCATCACCAGTTTTCTCCCTTTTTCCGTGCTTCGGAGGCCTTGAAAACCTCACCTTTAGTTTCCTAGATTTGCATACGTAGTCCAGGCGCATAGTCGGAAAAGCTTATGTGTTAAATTATGTGAAATTTGATAAATTGTGGCTTTAAATGGTTAAAGCTGACTTTGGTAAACATTTTGGGTAAACGGACCTGGACCCGTGATTTGACGGTCCCTGAGGGTCCGTAGAAAAATATGGGATTCGAGCGTATGCCCGGAATCGAATTCCGAGGTCCCGAGCCCGAGAAATGAATTTTTAAAACAAATTGTTTTCTGAAATTTAATATGAAAATTTGAAATAAAAATGAATTAGAAAGCATTGGTATCGGGCTCGTATTTTGGTTTCGGTGCCCGGTACAGGTCTTATATGTGGTTTAAGTGCTTTCTGTGAAATTTGGTTGAAATCGGACGTCGTTTGACGTGTTTTGGACTTAAAACTCTAAATTTAAAATTTTATGAAGTTTGAAGAAAAACTAGTGATTTTGAGGCTTGATTCGTTGTTTATGATGATATTTGGCGATTTGATCGCACGGATAAGTTCATATGAGGTTGTTGAGTTAGTACATGTGTTTGGTTAGGATCCCCGAGGGCTCAGGTGTGATTCAGATATGTTTCGGGATGGTTTTGGACTTAGAAAAGTTGCAGAAAATAGCAGTTCTGGTGTTCTGTTATCCAGTGCTATGCTATCGCATAGGCCTTTCCGCGATCACATAGAGTGAGTTTCCAGGTGCCCTGTTTGTTCTATGCGGTCGCATAGATCCTCCTGCAATCGCGTATAGTAGACACCATTTGTTATATGCGATCGCATTCCCCTTCCGCGATTACAATGCATAAAAACCAAACCCGGAATGGAACCCGTTTTCTTCTATGCGTTCGCAATACACTGTCCGCGATCGCAATGGGCAACCTTCCTCTCCCTATGCGATCGCATGACCTTCTTCGCGATCGCATAGAGCATTTTCTGCCCAGTTATTTTAAAAAAAAAAACTTCAGAAACAGTAGCTACGGGATTCATTAGAAAGTTCACAAAACCTTTTCTTCTCCAAACTCTTAGGCGACCATTGGAGCGATTCTTCACAAAGACCTCTTGGGTTAGTAATTCTTAGCTTATTTTCTTCCATTTCTTTTAACATCAATTGAAATCCTAGGCCTAGAATATGTGATTTAAGGTAGAAATTGGGTAGAGTTAGGGCTTTTTACTTTTCTTGATTTAAACTTCGTTTTGGGGTCGAGTTTGAAAACAAATTATATATTCGGGCTCGTGGATGAATGGGTGATATGAATTTGGTCCGAACCTCGTGTTTTGACCAAGCAGGCCCGAAGTCGATTTTTGGAATTTTGGGAAGAAAGCTTAAAAATCTATGTTTGGGCATTATGTTTGATTTGTTTAGCTTATATTGATACTATAAAGTCGTTATTTCATAGATTTGATTGAGTTGGAGCCGAATTCGAGAGGGAAAGCGGTCGTTGTGGATTAATTTAGCCGTGGAAGTTGAGGTAAGTGTTCGGTCTAACTCTAGATTAAGGGATTAGGAGTTGAGTCTTACTTACTACTTGCTTTGGGTTGTGTCCGACGTATAGGCATGGTGACGAGTATCTATACGTTGGGGTCGAGCATGACCGTGAGTCCTAAATTGTTAAAATGTTGTATTCTTAAGTAATGCTTATGACAACTTGGTTGAAGATCTTTGAAACTGAGCAAGTAAATGTTATGATTGAGCATTTGTATTAATTGTGATAATGAGAAATTGAGTAAATTGGTTATAGTTGGATCTCGCTTGCCGGGATAGTTGATTTGGTATCTTGTTCCCTTGTCGGGAAACTTATTATGTTATCTTGCTCCCTTGTCGGGATTATCCTGTGATATTGTGTTGGACTGAAATGGGAGTGGGTGGTACGCCTACCACAAGATAAAATGAAATGGGAGCGGGTGGTACGCCTACCATAGATAAAATGTAATGGGAGTGGGTGGTACGCCTACCACAAGATATGATGAAATGGGAGCGGGTGGTACGCCTACCACGAGATGTGATGAAATGGGAGCGGGTGGTACGCCTACCACAAGATATGATGAAATGGAAGCGGGTAGTACGCCTACCACGAGATGTGATGAAATGGGAGCGGGTGTTACGTCTACCACAAGATATGATGAAATAGGATCGGGTTGCACGCCTGCAACAAGAGAAAACTGAGACAAGTGAAAGTGGTTGTTTTTCCCTTATTCTACGGTAGAAGTGAGCAAATGTAGTTTTCCCTTATTATTTCTAATATTCTGTTTTATCTGCTATTGCATATACATATATATATATATATATATATATATATATATATATATATATATATATATATATATATATATATATATATATATATATATATATATATATATATATACTGCACAGGTTTATGTGGTAGGTCTGGTCCTAGCCTCGTCACTACCTCGTCGGGGTTAGGCCAGACACTTACCAGCACATAGGGTCGGTTGTGTTGATGCTACACTCTGCACTCTATGCAGATACCGGAGCAGCATTGTTTGGACAGCAGTAGTAGATCGGGAGCAGGCCTTCAGTCCAGAGACACCGAGGTAGCGTTGCTGACGTCCGCAGGCCCGGAGTCTCTCTCCCTTTATTCAGTTTGTTATCTTTTGTACCGAAACAAACAGTTTAAAATTTTCTTTCAGACGATTGTATTTAGTAATCTTAGAAGTTCGTGAGCATTGTGACACCAATCTTGGGTAGAGGATTTTGTTAAACTTTCCGTGATTCTATTCAGTTTTTATATAAGTTGAGACCTCCACATGAAATTTTAATTATGTTGCTTTTATTACATGTTGATAATTTCGGAAAAGAAATGCGCGTTAAATGGAAAGTAATTTAAGTTGGCTTGCCTAGATCCTATTAGTAGGCGCCATCACGACTCCCGAGGATGGGAAATCTCGGTCGTGACACCGACTCATAGTTAGGTAAAGATTGAGATAATTTCTAAACTCCCTCCTCCCATTTCAGTAAAAGGTGTTCGAAGCGTTTTGGGGCATGCCGATTTTTATCGGCGATTTATCAAGGGCTTCTCAAAAATTGCTAATCACATGTGCAAGCTTCTTGAAAAGGATGCTAAATTTTTTATGAGAAGTGCCTAAAAGCTTTTGAGGAATTGAAAGCAAGCTCACCGTGAGACATATTATTGTCACACCCGATTGGTACCTTCCATTTGAACTCATGTGTGACGCCAATGGTGTCGCTATTGGAGCAGTGCTTGGTCACAAATATAAAAAGATTCTTCATCATGTCTATTACGTAAGCAAGACATTCAATGACGCACAAATGAATTACACTGTAATTGAGCAAGAACTGCTCGCTATTGTCTATGCTTTTGAAAAATTTCGAGCCTATTTGTTAGGATCCAAAGTGATAGTCTACACCGATCATGCTGCTCTATGCTATCTTATGGTGAAGAATGATACTAAACCAAGATTGATTAGGTGGGTTCTCTTGTTACAAAAATTTGAAGATCTGAGAGGAACAGAGAATCAAGTTGCGGATCACTTTTCTAGGCTTGAAGAGGCAGGAAGATCAAAAGAAGATCTTGAAATTAATGATGTCTTTCCGGATGAACACCTTTTGGTTATATCTAGCACCTCCACTCCTTGGTATGCTGACATCGCTAATTTCTTGGTTAGTTACCTTATCCCCAATGACTTGGAAGCTTATCAAAAGAAAAAGTTCTTGCGGGAGTGTAGGCAATACTATCAAGAGGAACCCTTTTTGTTCCGAATGTGCGCCGATAACATCATTCGGCGTCGTATTTTGGAAGCTAAGGTGATGCAAATTCTCAAAGCATGTTATGACTCCCCAGTTGGGGGTCACCATGGTGGAAATCGTACTACAGGAAAAGTGCTTGAATATGGATATTATTGGCCATCGATCTACCAAGATTCAAACCAAATGGTCATGACATGTGACCAATGTTAAAGACAAGGGTCAATTTCTAGAAGGCATGAGATGCCTATGAACTTTGTGATAGAGGTCAAGATCCTTGATGTGTGGGGGATAGATTTCATGGGTCCCTTTATAAGCTCTTACGACATGACATATATCTTGGTGGCAGTAGATTATATTTCCAAATGGGTCGAGGCAGTTGCCTTGCTGAATAATGAGGCAAGAATTGTAACTACCTTCTTGAAGAAGAACATATTTACTCGGTTTGGAACCCCAAGGGCCATCCTTAGTGATGGCGGTTCCCACTTTTGCAACAAAGATTTTGTCGGGTTTCTCGAAAAATATGGAGTTAAGAACAAGGTGGTCACCCATTATCATCCTTAGTCGAACGGTCAAGTTGAATTCTCCAACTGGGTAATCAAAACCTTTCTAGCAAAGACCGTTAGTGAATACAAGACCGACTGGCCAAAGAAGCTAGGTGACACATTGTGGGCCTATCGAACGACATTCAAGACACCCATTGGCACCTTACCTTACCAGTTGGTTTTAGGTAAGGCTTGTTACTTTCCAGAGGAGCTTGAACACAAAGCCATGTGGGAATTGAAAAAGTTAAATCTTGAGTGGGCCGAAGCTGTTAATCTACGAATGACACAACTCAATGAGATGGAAGAGTTCTGTTTCCATATCTATGAGAATGCAACCATATATAACGAAATAATGAAGTTTGTTCATGAAAAGTAGATTATAAAGCGAGAATTCAAATCCAGTGATTTGGTCTAACTCTTCAACTCAAGATTAAAGTTCTTTCCGGGCAAACTCAAATACAAATGGTCTGGCCCATACAAAGTTGTGAGTGTGTCTTCCTATGGTGGTATTGAATTATAATATGAGGAAGGGACGCGGACTTTCAAAGTAAATGGCCAAAGGGTCAAGAATTACCTCGGAATGATTGGAGGAAGGCAACTAGTAGAGCAATTTGCACTCAAGGATGGTACAGTATCAATACCAACTGTTGATTAGCCAAAACGGGGGCAACATCATCTTGCCGTGACATTAAATCAAGCACTTCTTCAGAGGCAACCCAAATTTTGGTAACAAATTTTTGGTTATATTTTTTATTTTGGTAGGTTTATTAGCAAGTGTTGAACAGTGTGGCATGTTTGTTAGAATGTAGGTTACCCAAAATACAACAAAATAGGATGCACAAGTAGAGGAAAATGAAGGAAAGCGAGCTGAGCTTCAGTTATTGTTCTGTGACAACATATGCGACCGCAAAAAAGAGTTTGCGGACCACATAATGGTCGCAGAGACAAGCAAAAAACCATTAAAATTATGCCTTAAATATGCGGAGGCAATTCAACTTCTGTGGCTTGAATAATTATTATGCGACCACTGAATAGGTCGCAAAACTGTTGCATGTCCCACATGTAATAATCCATCATGAAACACATATGCGACCACATAGTGTGATTCATGATGGTAATTTCACTACAGAACGACCAGGTATAAAACCCTACCCACCTTCTCTCTCATCCTTTTCCATCGTCTCTAAACAACGCAAGGAACATACAACGGAAACACAATGAATTGTTTTATAAAAAAGAAAAAAAAAGAGAAAAACGAACAAGAAAAGCTCACATTGCTCACACGAATCAAATCCAAGACGCTTGCTCAAATTTTCCAACAGTCTGGTAAGTGATTTTCCGACCATCCTCTTGCTCAGTTAAGTTGATATTTTCCAGATCACTTGCCTAATTCTCCTACCTCATCTTTGACACCCTTTCTTTTATACTGGGAATCCATTTTGGAGAGCAATATTAACTGTGAACCTATTAAAATCAGGGTGGTTAGAGTTTAGAGTGACTGATTTGAGTATAGGTTTCAGTGGTTGTTGGAAATACATAGTAGAAATTATCGGTGGTACTTAGAATTGATCTAATGTTGTTTGTTAGATACTCATCTTGTGAACTTATGATTGGCTATATAGTAGAGAAAAGCAAGTATTGTAAAATGTCATCTGTCGGAAAGTTCTCCGCTTTTCTAAGTGGGGAAGATGAACTTTGCATTCTGCATAACTGTTTTACGGTCCGTAGAGTCATCACATTCTAAATGCTTGGGCAGCTCGTAGAAACTACTGTGCGGTTGAGTCTGTGACTGCAAAGATAGTTTGCGGACCACATACTGGTCGCAAACATAATCAGAGTTAAGCTAAGTTAGAAGTTCAAAATGCAACCAATTTGCAGTCGCAAACTTGATCTACGACCACTTCTGCGACTCATATAATGTTTTTGCTTCTGTTAAGTCATAATTTGTGTTGTGTTCTGTAGTCCGCATAGTTGTTTTGCGATATTATAATGGCTCGTAGACCATTTTGTATATCTCATTTCTGTTCTCTATGTTACATATGCACTACTATGTACTCACTCGTTGTTACTTGGTAGGAATGGCACCAAAGAAATCCGTAATATTGCAAACACCCACCACTCGAGGAAAGAAACAAGCTGCAACTATAAGCCCACAATCACAACACAAACGTCCCGACATATCCAGAAATTCATCTGAGCCTGCAACCTAATCTAAAGAGGAGGAAACACATTTTGACCTTGTGCCACTAGTTGACCTCCAGGACGAAGCACGCAGAAAGAGTGGTGAGGATCTCAGATTTGGGATCACCGCCTTGGAATCTATACAAAGATGGCTTGACAAAAAGAAAGATCCTCGAAGAAAAGCAGTTAGGCTTGAACGGTTTTAAAGAACACTACCCTTATGTATTAGAAAACATCCAAAAGAGAGGGTGGGAATTCTTCACTATGGTTCTGGGAGAGTATAACGAGAAACTAGTTAGGGAATTTTATGATACATATGCCGCATCTAGGAGCACAGAAGAAAAGAGAAACCGTATATACTTGAACTCTATCTTAGTCTAAGAAGTTGAAATACTCTATGATCCACTCTCGATCAATGATGCATATTTAAAATCTTAGGAGTCAGGCACATCAGAATTTGATGCAAAGATAGCAAATAAAGAATCTAAACATGCGCGGGTAACCTCTGTTATAGCCAAGAGAACTTCACCCTGGATGGCACCACACCAGAAGATTCACAACATGGATTTCACCCAAGAAGGCCAGTAGTGGCTAAGTTTTGCCTGTTCTCATATAATGCCGATGAGAAATGAGACCGACATCAGTATAGAGAAGTCAATCCTCATTGTTTGCATTATGCCAAGTATCAAAATTGACTTTGGACAGCTTATACTTTCTAAGATTGGGATCTGGGCAAACCAGAAGTAAACCTCACTCCCATTTCCATACTTAATCCATGCTTTGTGTACAGACGTAGAGGTTCCTCTGTATCCCAAACATGACAGTATATTAAAACTTGTTCAGGAAATTGACATCACCAGGCACAATGATTCTTCAGAGATGGTGGTTGAAGATCCACCAGAGCAATCACTTATTCTCCCTCTAGCCTCATCTGTTTCAGCAACACCTGCTACCTCATCAATGCCAGACACTTCCTCAGTACTAGCTACCTCCATATCTGCTCCTAGACCAGCCACTGCAGCACCGCCTGTGTCACTACCTGCACTCTCCAAGCTTAGTCTATTGGCACAATATGCCAATACCAAAGTAGACAAACTAACAAAATAACTTCCATAACTCATCCATCATGCATTGACCCCACTCCAAACCTCAGTAAGTGAGCTTCAAAAACAACATTTATCATAAAAAAATTGACTCAAGCAATTTAAAGTCTACCTCGAGAAGATTAAGCGAGGTGGAGCTGGGGATGTCATGCGTCAACTAAAAAAGGATGTAGCAGAGCTCAAGTTGGAACTGCATAAGATGCATACACTGGGGTTTGACTTAACCACCCTTCTTCCGGTAGAAGGGGAGCAGGTCACTGGCACATCCAACGTACCCGACCTTGATCTAGATTTTAGAAACCTCTTGTCAGCTAAGAAGGCACATGGTACTGATATCTCACAAGCTCCGGGTTCAGTTACACACACCAATGACCATTTAGATGAAGTATCCGGAGAGTCTCGTGAGGAAACATATGAGGAGTAAATACTTGAGGAGGATGATAATTAGAGGGACAACAGAGGTAAACAGATTGCAGTTTCTACAGAGGAATTGGGTGAGGAGAAAGTGGAAGTACAGACAGCTATCACACACTCCCTTGTAGATATGGTTGCCAGGGCTACCACCACTACCATATAACCATTATCGGGAGAGTCTATTAACTCACAAGTACAGGACCTAGCTCCGCAATTGGCGGAGCTTCATACTTTGGTCACAGACACTACTGTCTAGTCAGAGGTTGCACCCACTCCCTCCACAGTGTCAGCTTTCAGCCCTAGAGTTGCCTTAGACATTCCAACTACTAACCTATTAGAGGATCCATCCAATGTCTCCATAATGTTAGCTCTCGGCCGCATGGCCACCTCAGATAGTCCAACCCCTCCAAGCGCCTCGTGCGCCCTAGGGAAACCCCTAAACTTTGCTCTTACTTTCTTAATGCATTAGGGACAATGCATGTGTTTTGGTTGGGATTGGGGTAGTCAACTTTTTGCAACTTGTATATAAACTCTTAATCTTAATAGTGTAGATTTTTATATAGTAATGAAATCCCCTTTGGTTTTTCTTCGTCGGGTTCTTTCCCAAGGGTGTAATAGTAGAACCATGGTCGTAGCATAAAACATTTTGACTTGTTTGGTGCTTTTGTTCTAGATTCAAGCATGTGATAAGTTTTTGTGGAATAAATTGCACCCTTCAAATTTTTGTAAATAAATAGTTAGTCATTCTTGTGAAATCGAGGCTCGCTCTTTGACTTTGTGCTTACTTAGAATCTCAAATATCATGTGATGAAGCATTGACTTCCTTGTATTCACTTGAGGGCTGAAATTATGTTGAGTTCACGCAACGTGAGTGGTGAGAATATGTATAAATAATGTATGTGCTGAACTTGTAATATCTAGAGCTTGCCCGGTTGGTTTCTTAATGCAATCTCATATTAATAATTGAGAGTTGAAATGATCTTAGTCTCTCTTTGTGATTGCTAACTACTTTTTGACCAAATTGACCTCCCTACTGCATTTATTATCCTAGTTATCTCCCATTAAGTCTTAAACCTTCTATTTGGCTACTACATTACAAACATTTACCCTTTTGTGAAATAATTCCCTCTTTTGAACCCGTACCCTCTTTGAATGTTGAGAATGAGGCTAAAAGCCTAAGTTGGGAGGGATTTGGGGAGGGTTTGATATTAATCACAAAATGGTGAAGATGTACATTGTGTGTATAAGCATATGCCTCATAGTCGTTTATATGAAAATACTCAAGCTCCAAAAGAAAAGCAAAAGAAATTATTTGTATAAAAAAAATAAAAAATGTGTGGAGTTTTACGAAAATTAGAGAGATACTTTGAGGTGGTTCTATGTTGGTAACTAGAGGTCAACAAGGGTTAAGTGGTTCTATGTGTGTAAAGTGTGTGCAACATTCAAGGAGAGTAAATTCAATATGGTTCTATGTGTGCAACATTCAAGGAGAGTACATTCAATATATTCCCAAATATTCATCCAACCCGTCCCGAAGCGTACACTACAACCCTTAAAAAGGTCCTTTTTGATGTAGCAATGAGTTAAAATGAGGGTAAGCATATGGACTTATACTTGTAGTACTTAGCCTTCTTTGTGAGTGCAAGAGTGTATGATTGTATCCCTTGTACATATTTGTTGAGTTGGGGACTTTCTTTGATGTGAGCATGTATGCATTGCAAGATTTAGCAGAAGTTAGGCTTCTTGAAGTAGGATACAAGTGCATATCTAGCTATGGGTAGCACTCTATCATTACTCTTGAGGCTCGAATCTCACAAAATGATTATTTGAACTGTTAAATGATTTGTGCCTTCAAATAAGGGTGAATAAAAAACATGCTTGTTAGCTAACATTTAGCACCATCCTTAGTCACTACTGGTTTCACATTAGTTATAAGTGGATTAGTATTTGGTACGTTGACCTTTTAGTTGCTTGAGGGCAAACAAGAGTCTGAGTTGGGGGTATTGATGTGCCGTAGAAATGCGGCACTTTTGATACTAATTACATAGATTTAGCTCATTTTTTTAAGCATTATAAGTCATTTCTTATGTAATTTTTGTGTTTTACAGGAAACCAGACTTGAAGAGCCAAGAACATCTAAAAGATGACCAAAACCCATGGAAAGGGAGAAATGCGGCAGGTCTGCGATAGCAAAAGTGATGTCGGACTGCAGACCATCCCAGTTTTGAAAATCAAATTTGTGATCCATTGTGCGGTCACATAAATTTTATTCAGACCGTATAGTGATCGCATAAATGCAAAATGAGTTCAAGTGAATATGTTTTTGTGTATGATATGCGGTCGCGAAACCGATATGTGGACCGCATAACTAAAATGCGATGGAAAACTGGAAAACTTTGTTATCAATTATGCAGCAAAAATGAAGATGCGCGGACAGCGAAAGTGTTCTGCGACCCTGCAGTCCCAGACTTGATCTGCAGGGTCATTTTTGTCACTTTTTTACCATGACTTTAAGACCATTATAAATAGAATAATTAAGTTTTTTTGTGCAGTATCTTATCAGAAAAAGGGGCGGAAACTCTAAGCGTTGAATACACCCTTAGTTTGGAAGCTTTTGAAGAAAGAATCCAAGATTTTATCCTCTTTGTAAGCTTTATGTTTTTATTCATTACTTTGTCTTTATATTCAAGTATGAGTAGCTAACTCTAAATACTAAGGTTGTGGACCCTAAGTGGGTGTAATGTTAATGGGTGTGTACCATTGAATGTATAATTAATGTTTAGTTGATTTATATTCATTTCTGATGGTTTATTTATGGTTAATGGTTGCAAACATTGACTAGTACCATTTTGCTTTATCTTTGCTTAGAAAAACGGGTTAGGGTTTAGTAGAAATGAATAGCAAGAACTCAAGGTGTTAACCCTTGTTTAATAGAATTACTTAGGGATAAGTGGGTTCTACATGGAATAAGTTGGTTGTTCTTGATGCTAACTCTTTTACATTTAGAAAAATCATAAAGAGGAAACACTACCTTATTATTGGAAAATATTGAGTAGTCATTTAGGATCAATTTGCGTATCATAAGACCTTCCATTAGAAATACATCATAATATCACCGATAGCATTACACTTCATTGATGGGGACACAACCTTGGTTTCTTAATCAAAAACCATTCTTATTAATATTTAATAAATCACAATACAAAAAATATTACTGAACTAACGGAGTAGAAATTACAGTTTAAGTCAAGTTACACACTACTTAAATAACCTTTTCACACCTATTATGAGTGGGATTTAACCCCAACCTATTTGGGTTATTATAATTGACATTGAATGCCTTACAGCATTCTAAAAGGTGATATTTAAGAGGATCAATCCCCCCTCCACCCTAGATTCAATATGAGTTGTCTCACTATTAATCATCTCCTTATCTTCAGGGTCAAGGTCTGAGTCGGATTCATTGACAATAAGCTCAGCCCACTCATCGTCCTGCTCGGCAGGCATCTTGTGTTTTACCTTGTCAATAGGGGAAACTTTCTGAGCTAGTTTAGAAGACGAATCCCCCTGCATCCGGGACATGCGGGACCATCTTCAGAGGCATTCACAGTGGCCTCATACTTTTTAGCTCGCAAGAAAGCAACATCATCGGCTTCCTCCAAACTAGGCACCTCACGGCCTCAAGTTCGTGCCGCTCAGATAAATCTCCTCATCCTCAACATGGAAAAGAGCCAAGGAAAGAGTGGTCATAGCATTCAAAATAGGGTAAGGTGTGGAGGAAGCAACACCCTTCATTCTCCTACAAGAAGGTGTTCGTGCCAGGTTCCATTTAGAAACCTCCCTAGTAGGGCCTAGAAATAAGTACAAAAACAACCACAGTAAGATTGACAAATATAGAGACAACACCGTGTAAAAATAAAATACCGACATTACCTTTCGGAGGGAGAGCCGGTTTGTATTTCTGGCAGAAGCTCAACCAATCTTGTATCCCTACAATTCAGGTAAGAACCTGTCTGACCTAGTGAAGACAAACCGGCTCTAAAATTCAGGCAAGGTGCACCACCAATTGAAGACTTCGAGTAGTAGATACAAAACAAGATGAGTTAACTCACAAAATAAACATGTACAATTACATGAAAAGATGAAGATAAGCAAAAATACATAAGGGAATGGTTCTAAGCTTCTGGAAAGTCAGTGATGTCAGCCAAGACGAACTTGGTATTGACAAAAAAGAAGTCGAGCCAAAATTGTCGACTTCCCTTATCATCTATTTTGACGATAGGGGATTTACTTCCACGGTGGTGAATGTTAAACATCGTACCACAGTAGAATGTTGGCATAAAAAAGTGAACAATATATTGTAGAGTGATCTCGACATTAGCTAATATGGCAAATTTGGACAATATTTTGACCATTTTGTAAATCAAGGGCGTAACTAGGTCGGGCAGACCCAATAATGGACGCAAAATTCCTCCACCAAAGGGGGAAAAGGAAGAGAGTAACCAATCGTAAATGGGTAGGGATAAAGGGTGCATTACCAAGGATGGTGACCTTGCCCGCAGGTACGAGCTCTACTTGGTGAGGAATGTAGTACTTATCCTTGAACTCCACCAAACTCTTGACCATTAAAAAAGACTAGAATACCTCAGCAACTACCTTAAGATGCCACAATAAGTCCGATTTTTTGTTAGGGTTACGAGAAAATATCTCCTCCACCGATGGTAGAACTTTCGCTTCAACGGCGGCAGTGGCATCTACCCCTTCGGCAGGGGCAACAATAGCCAATAGAATGGCTATAATTCCCTCATTCACATTAGGAACATCCCCATCCCCCCATGAATACCGTAAGAGGAGCTAGACGTGTTTGTAGAAGTATGGACTTTAAGAAAGGAAAGAGATGAGAAAACGGGAGAAAGCTTTAGAGAACGATGATCAATAAAAGAAAACTCAGAAAAAGTAAAGGTAATTCTAGCAGCGAAAGATAAACCTCGGAATTCAAAGAGACTCATCATAATGGAAGCCGGAGTCGAAACGAAAGATCCAATCGACAAGCGATATATCTTCTAACGTGATGCATCGGGAACGGACATCATCATAACGAATAACGTCATAGGGAGTGGAGATCCTATGTTTAAAATAACATAAACTAGGAAGTGAAGGCCCTATTTTGGAAAATAATACTAGGGAGTGGATACCCTATATCTAAAATAACATCAACTGTGGAGTGGAGACCCTATGTTGGAAAAGAGACTAGTGAGTGGTGACCCTGTGTCTAAAATAACATCTACTAGGTAGTGGAGACCCTATGTTGGAAGCGAGACCAGGGAGTGGAGAACCTATGTCTAAAATAACATCAACTAGGGAGTGAAGACCCTATGTTGGAAAAGAAGACTAGGGAATGGAGACCCTATGTCTAAAATAATATCAATTAGGGAGTGGAGACCCTATATTGGAAAAGAGACTAGGGAGTGAATACCCTATGTTTAAAATATCATCAACTAAGGAAGGGAGACCCTGTGTTGGAAAGGAGACTAGGTAGCAGGGACCCTATGTCTAAAATAATATCAACTAGGGAGTGGTGACCCTATGTCTAAAATAACATCAACTAGGGAGTTGAAACCCTATGTTGGAAAAGGGGACTAGGGAGTGGAGACCCTATATATAAAATAACATCAACTAGGGAGTGGAGACCCTATGTTGGAAAGGAGACCAGGGAGTGGAGACCCTATGTCTAAAATAACATCAACTAGGGAGTGGAGACCCTATGTTGGAAAGGAAACTAGGGAGTGGAGACCCTATGTCTAAAATAACACCAACTAAGGAGTAGAGACCCTATGTTGGAACGACGACTAGGGAATGGAGACCCTATGTCTAAAATAAACATCAACTAGAGAATGGAGACCCTATGTTGGAAAATGCAGCTATGGATTGGTATGCCCTATACTACCATAATTTGGAACTTTTTTTTTTAGAGAATGAGTAAAATGCGAGAAAGAATAAGGAGAAGTCATCCCTTTTAGGAGTTGTTGCTTTTGCAGAGCTTTTCGTAGCTTCCGTTCTATTTCTTTTTTGGCTGCACTTGCTTCTTGCAAGGTTGCCTTTGGATTGCACCTGCGCCCACTTTTTTCAAACGAAGAATAACTTGTCAGTTTGAAACAATGGTTTATTTTGTGGCCTTGCGTGTTTATTCACTTGATCTTGGTCCATCTTCTTTGAAGATACTTTCAACTGTGACTAGTATTACTTGAATACCGATTGCACTTCTGGCCCCGGAGAACCTTTGGCTTTCCCAAATATTTTCCATGACGATTAGTCGCGTGAGACTTAACCTTTTCAACTTTATTTTGCCATTGTAGGCCTTTGATTTCTTTATTCCAACTTAAATTCAGAGCTGATTTCTTTCTTCCAACTTAAATTCAGAGCATTAGGGAACCTTTGGCTCTTCAAACATTGCCAAGATATTAAGCCACGTGGGACTCAACCTTTTCAACTTCATTTCTCCCTTATAGGTACTTCAATTTGATTTCTTTCTTTTGAGATATTTTAATTTTGAAACATCAACCACCTTATAGTGCTCTTTGCGAGTTTTCACTAACAGGACTCTCTCATTTTAGTTTCTTTACTTCCCATCGCTTTATGGTGCTCGTGAGGATTTTCACCAATAAGACTCTCTCATTTGATTTCTTTCATTTGGGTTTCATCAGATCCATGTGATTGTATCCTCCAATTTTGAACATTCTTGCCAATTGATTAGAAGGATTTTAAAAGAGATTTGGGTAAAAAGCATTTGGATAAAAAACATTTGGATTGAATTACAACTTTGAAACCTTTCAGGAGAAACCATTACCGAACCATTGTCACATCTACCCCAGTTATCACGTTTGGGGGAATGTGGAATATTGTTTTGGTTTACTGAACCCCAGAGAGTGGTTGCCTACGTATCCTTTCGTAATCAAGTCGAATGTAGTTCAATTAACATGGGCTCTTTTGATTTCTATTTTGTTTTTGTTCTGTTTCGTTCTCTTTTTCCATTTCTTCATTTATTTTTTCATTTTTATTTCATTTTCATTTGTCTTCTTTGTTTTTTTAATAAAACTTTCATATTCCAAAGAATGTAATCAAAAAAAGGTAACTGACTCAAAGGACTGACAAAGTGTTAATGGTGTTTGGGTAGCGAGAATGAAAGCCTTATTCATCCTAACCAGGGAACATTAATGCTATATAGAGGATCAAACATAGTACCTTCTGATTGCACCCATATTGACAGTTGTTTTAGGAATATTTACTTCGATGTTTCCCAAGTACAATGCTTTCTTTTGGCAGTACTCTCTTAGGTAGTGGAGACCCTATGTTGGAAAGGAGACTAGGGATGGAGATCATATGCTGGAAAAGAAGACTAGGGATAAAGACTCAATGTCTAAAATAACATCAACTAAAGAGTGGAGACCGTACGCTAAAAAAAAGACTAGGGAGTAAAGACCCTATGTCTAAAATAACATCATCTAAGGATTGAAGGCCCTATGTTTGAAAAGGGACTTGTGAGTGGGGACCCTATGTCTAAAATAACATCAAATAGGAAGTGGAGACCCTATGTTGGAAAAGAAGACTAGAGTAGAGATCTTATGTCTAAAATAGCATTAACTGGGAAGTGGAGACCCTATGTTGTAAAAAGAAGACTAAGGATTGGAGATCCTATGTCTAAAATAAAATAAATTAGGGAAATGAGACCCTACCTTGGAAAATGAGACTAGGGAGTGGAGACCCTATGTCTAAAGTAATGTAAACTAGGGAGTGGAGACCATATATTGGAAAAGGAGATTAGGGAGTAGAGATCCTATGTCTAAAATAACATCAAATGAGGAGTGGAGACCCTATGTTGGAAAAGGAGACTAGGGAGCGGAGATCCTATATTTAAAATAATATCAACTAGGGAGTGGATACCCTATGTTGGAAAGGAGACTAGTGAGTGGGACCCTATGTCTACAATAACATCAACTAGGGAGTTGAGACCTTATGTTGGAAATGAGACTAGGCAGTAGTAACCTTATATCTAAATTAACATCAACTAGTGTGTGGATACCCTATGATGGAAAGGAGGATAGGGAGTGGTGACCCTATGTCTAGAATAAAATCAACTAGGGAATGGAGACCGTATGTTGGAAAGGAGACTAGGGAGTGGTGGCCCTATGTCTAAAATAAAATCAACTAGGGGTTGGAGACCCTATATTGGAAAAGGAGACTAGGGAGTGGTGCCCCTATACCTAAGAGAAAATCAACTAGGAAGTGGAGACCCTATGGTAGAAAAGGAGACTAAGGAGTGGTGATCTTATTCCTAAGATAAAATCAACTAGGGAGTGGAGACCTATGTTGGTATGTCTAAATTATCAGCAACTAGGAAGTGGAGACATTATGTTGGAAATGTAGCTAGGGATTGATGTGCCCTATACTACCATGATTTGGAATTTTTTTTTACAGAATGAGTAAAATGCAGGAAAGAAGTTGGAGAAGACTTCTCTTTTTTGGAATTGTTGCTGCTGTAGAGCTGTTTCTGGCTTCCGCACTGTTTCTTTTTTGGCTGCACATGCTTCTTGCAAGGTTACCTTTGGATTGCACTTGTGTTCTGTTTTTTCAAATAATGAACAACTTGTCAGTTTGAAACAATTGTTGGTTTTGTGGCCTTGCGTGTTAAATCACTTGATCTCGACCCGACTTTTTTTATGATACTTTCAACTGTAACTGGTTGTTTCTTAAATATCGATTGCACTTCTGCCCCTAGAGAACCTTTGGCTTTACCAAAAAAAAATTCATGACGGTTGGACGCATGGGAATTAACCTTTTCAACTTTATTTTTCCTTTGTTGGCCTTTGATTTCTTTCTTCCAATTTAACTTTAGAGAATTGGGGAACCTTTGGCTCTTCAAACTTTGCCAAGGTAGTTAGCCGCGTGGAACTCCACCATTTCAACTTCATTTCGCCCTTGTAGTCACTTCAATTTGATTTTCTTCTTTCGAGAGATTTTGAGTTTAAAACATCAACCACGATTGCTATGAGGATCCTCTTTTCTATTAGTAGCGCCCTTTGTGAGTTTTCACCAGCTGACCTCTCTTATTTCTCTTCTCACCATCGCCTTATATTGCTCTTAGCGAAGTTTCACTAGCAAGACTCTCTTTTTTTAGTTTCTTTACTTCCCATCACCTCATGGTGCCCGTGAAGGTTTTCATCAATAAGACTTTCTCATTTTATTTCTCTCATTTTAGTTGCATCAAATCCAAGTGACTGTATCCTCCAATTTGAACATTCTTGCCAATTGATTGGAAGAATTTCAGTAAAAAGTTTGGATTGAATTACAACTTTGGAACCTTTCAGATGAAACCATCGTTGAACCATTGTCACATCTACCCCACTTATCATTTTTGGGGGAATATGGAATATTGTTTTGGTGTGACAGAACCCCAGAGAGAGGTTGCTACGTATCCTTTCAGAATCAAGTCGAACGTAGTTCAATTAACATGAACTCTTTTGATTTTTGTTTTATTTTTCTTCTGTTTTGTTTTGTTTTCCCTTTATTTTTCCCTTTGTTTAATTTTTTATTTTATTTTCTTTTTATCTTCTTTGTATTTTTTTTAATGACACTTTTAGGTTCCAAAGAGGATAATCAATGAAAGGTAACCGACTCGAAAGGTTAATAGTATTTGGGTAGCGAGAATAAAAGCCTTCTTCATCCCAACTAGGAATATTAATGCTATATAGAGGATCAAACATAGTACCTTTTGATTGCACTCACATTGACAGTCGTTTCAGGGACATTTACTTCAATGTTTCTCAGGTACAACGCTCTCTTTTGGCAATACTCTCGTTACAATGTATAGACCTTTCCAATCTAGAGCCAATTTTTATTTAGATTCTTCATGATGTGGGAGGATACGTCTTAGAAAGAGTATTCCTACTTCAAATTTCCTGGGCCGCACTTTCTTATTGTAGACACGGGCTATTCTTTGTAGGTACAATTGCCCGTGGCCGACCGCGGCTAACGATTTTCATCAATCAAAGTCAATTGTTCTAACTATGTTTTGACCCAATCTTCATCCTTGATCTCGGCTTCAACAATAATCCGAAGAGAGGAAATTTCAAACTCCTGCTAGTATCACGACTTCAGTTCCATAAAACAATCACGTAAGGGCTGTTTCAATTTGACTTGGTTTAGGATTACTATTCCTACTCTCTGTTTATTTCTTTACAAACCTTATCTTCAACACATTCTTCTTCTTAATTCATTATTTCGAAGTCTGACAATGTTTTAGGATCTGGACATGTCATTAAACTCTATATTAACAGAATAGAAAATAGAATAAGGAAAGTGACAAGATTAAGAAAAGAGACATTTGTGGACAATGAGATATTAATTTCATTTATTTGAATTTCTTTATAATAAAAATATAGAAGGATTTACATCAGAAAGTAACAGTAAATTAAAAAATTTGGATTACACCCTAAAATAATCTGGATGCAAATAGGACGGCAAGAACGGCTACCGAAACTCCCATCTAACAAGAAACTTTTCAGGTTGGGCGCCTGTTTTTAGGTTCTTACTTCGGTCGCGGCAATGGATACAATGAATTTCAGTGCCAAATCAAATTCCTCATCATCAAGGATTATTCCGAAAACTGGCCCATTGATGTGAGCAGGCAAATGATTATTCATCACATCTGGGACATCTTCTTCCCTAAGACCTATTGACTTGACCTCAATGAGGTCCTCCACTGCTCTTTTAAGAGTCCAACAATCTTTAGCATCATGTCCCACTGCTCCAAAGTGGTATTCACATCTAGCATCAGCTCGATACGAGGGGGAATCGGGGTTTGGCCGGTTTGGGGCCACTAGCTGCAGTAAACCTAGCCTCACTAGATTTTTGGAACAAGCTTGAGTACAATAGGGGTGAACTGATTCCTTTTGGGAGGCACTCTTGGACGGGGATTCTATTGGCGAACATTTTGATGGGGATTATATGGATCTTGGTAGGGATGTGCATTTTTGTGAAGTAGAGCTCGATTTTGTGGGTAGTTATGTGGTGTGTAAGGTTGCACATTCATCACCGCATAGTGAGGCGATGCCACGGCACATGTATCATCATGTACAAAAAAAACAACCACCTAAAATAGAATCTTTGCTTTGGGTAGACATAACAAAAATGTTAGTTCAAAGCATTAAATAGATAGGAAATAGCACATAAGGATGCAATGCACCTAGCAATTAAACATTTCAATCATGTGTTTGACCGGTTGAATGTTTCATCCCGACCTTGATTGTCCCTTTCCACTCTGTAACTCTTTTCTTTGATCTCTTTTTCTTTTTTTCTTTTTCCTTTTTTATCACTCTTGATTTCTTCTTTTGTTTTTGTTGCTCTTTGTTTTTCTCTTTTTCTTTTTCTTTTTATTTGTTTTTCACTTTGTTTATTTATGGCTATGATCGAATTCGATGGAGATTTCCTATGTTCCGCATGAATCAGATCATCACGAAGTTTAGATGGCTCCAAATCATGGAAAAAATATTTTGAATTTTGGATTTTTTTATTTTTTAATATTTTTTTGAAAGAAAGACTAAAAAATATTCTTTTGTTTTTGTTTTATATTTTTTTTGGGGAATTTTAAAAGTAGAAAGATTTTTTTTGTTTGGATTTCGATTCTTTATCTTTTTCTAAATAAGAAAGGAAATATTTTTGGATTTTGAATGGTGCCTGTGAATTTTTCGAAAGAGAGACTTTAAAGAAAATATTTCGGATTTCATAGTTTTTTTTCAATTTTTCAAAAGCGAACTTCATAACAAAAAAAAAATACTTGTTGACTTCAAATTTTTGTTTCTTCAAATTTTACGACATTTACGAAAGAACGACTTCTAAAGAAGAAAAGGAATATTTTTATATTTTGTTTTTTTTGGGGGGGGGGGGGAATAACTCAAAATAAGGGAAACACATATTTTTGGATTATTACTATTATTATTATTTTGATTTATTGTTTTTTAATGAAGACTCCGCAAAAGGAGGATTTGTTTTGGGTTAAAAATCTTTCATTTGAGATTTTCTAAAGGGAGACTTCTAAGAAGGGATTAAAGGAAAATATTTTTTAATATTTTGAAAATTGTGGCCGGACCTGATGAAGGTTGCCTACGTATCTCACATCCGGCGAGAATCTGACCTACCTAGTTCGGTCGATTTTGACAGAATAGGGAAAACATGACACTTGAAAGTTTTTGTTCATTAGATATGACTTTCCTTTTTTTACAAAATTTCGGCAGTGTTTCAGGATTTTTCAAATACCGAGATCCAGAAACTAGAAGAATTTTCTCTCTCCTACCTCTCACTCCTGCTTTTCTCAATTATGTGTACTTATTATAGATGCCGTTCAACATTGCACAAGTAGCACATCGGATGCATCAGGATGGTCTTTTATTTTTGGGTACACCTATGCTAGACGGACCGAACCCCTGTGTTGAATCCGAAAAGTCAAATGCACGTGATACAACAAATATTCCTACTAGGGATCCGGCATAAGGGTATGTTATTCTAGGTTTAAAATCTTGGGGTATGTTTTAGACCTGGCTTATCCAAGCAGACAACTCGAGTCGAGCTGGGGGCAACATACCAGGAGCCCGAAAGTGTACCCAGCCTAGCTATTGATCCTACCTCGTACTATATGGTGTGATGTATAACAGAAAAGTGCGCGACACGCACGTGTGCACCATAAACTCAGAAAACTCAGAAAGGAGGTGTAAGAAGACAGTTTATACAGTTCAAATAATGTCAAAGCGGTAAAGGAGCGACATTTAGCATATTAGGCCCACAAACACAGTAATATCACAATAAACAAAGCCAAGTATAGATCACATTACAAGCTCAAATTCTGAATCCTAAACTAGTGGTTCTGAATTTTTGTTCTCCAGTAGAGTCGCCGGAGCTGTCACACCTCTTTTTTTCGGGGAAAGGCATTTTTTCCAATTAAGTAAAATTATTGAAATGAGATTATTTTATTTTTATTTTTGTAAGAGTCGCCACTTGAAATTATTGAATTACAGTGTTCCGAGTCCTCATTTATTTTAAATCCCAAATCAAGGAAATTTGACTCTGAATTATGATCCGCGAACACAAAAGACCGAGTAAGAAATTCTGTTAACTCGGGAGAAGGTGTTAAGCATTTTCGATTTCCGTGGTTCTAACACAGTAGCTTTAATATACTTTACCCGGCTTAACAAATTCTGAATATTTAATGTTTAAGGAAAATTTATTGTCATGAGCCAATTTTCCCTTCGAAAAATGTTGTGACAGCACCTAGTCTCTAAGACTAGGTAAGCCTATAAAATATGCAGAATAACTAAAATAATAACTTATATATTAAACATCAACAACTATATAAGAGAAAACTGCCACTTAACATGTACAAATCTCAAAATCTGGTGAAATACAAGTCACAAGCTCTAGATACATTGTGGAATGCTCCTATACATTATTGCCTATAAGATAAAATGGAATCAGAAAAGAACAGGATAGAAGGGGAATCCGAGGCTTGCAAATGCGGGTATGTGTACCTTGAAGTCTCCGAGCAGCAGTATAGCATTTTAATCCGAGGCTGAAAGGATGTACCTAGATCTACACAAAACATGTGCAGAAGCATAGTATGAGTACACCACATCGGTACCTAGTAAGTGCCAAGTCTTACCTCGGAAGAGTATTGAAACAATAAGAATGTATGGAAAGTAACAACATGGGAGTGAAAGAAGCCAAATACAACACATAAAGAAACAAGAATCTTACAAGTAAAGGAAGAACAACAATAACAAACAATATAACAACTAGAGGGAACAACAACTGCACGGCAGAAAGCTCGTGCTACAATAACAAAATACAAGGCAGAAACCTTGTGCCAAATATCAACCCGCATGGAAGTAACCTCATGCCAAATAATAACTCGCATGTCAGAAACCTCATGCCAAATAACAATCTGCACTGCAAAAACCTCGTGCAAAATAACAACCCGCACCGTAGAAACCTCGTGCCAAATAAAAACTTGCACGAAAGAAACCTCGTGCCCAATAACAATCATCTCAATAATAATCACGAAACCAAAACATATCAACTGGAAAAATGATATTTCAAGGATTGCAATTTCGAATAAGGAATAACATAGTTAAATAATGAATATGGAATCAAGAAAACAGGTAATTTCGACGAAGCATATAGCACAAATTGTAAATGAGAGATAAGACAGGTAGACATGTGAATTTAGGCTAAACATGGTGACTAAAATAACTCAGTTGAGGCAGAAAAAAACCGTAATTTCAACATTTAGCCCGTGTACGCACTCATCACCTCGCGTACACGGCACTCACATATCACAAATTATCACAACTATATAAAATTCTAAGGAAATTTCCTCCACACAAGGTTAGACAAGTCACTTATCTCAAACCATGTTCAATAAGTCAATAAGAAGGCCTTGCCCTTGATTTTTCGACTCTGAACGACTCAAATCCAGCCAAAGAAAATTATATACTATAAATATAACTACAGGAATGGGAAAATAGCCAAAAAGGTCAACCCAAGCATGCATCTCAAAACCCGACAAATATTACAAAAATCGAACACCCAGTCAATATCAAGTCCAACCATACAAGAATTATCCAAATCCGACCTCATTTGTCCTTTCAAAACCCAAAAAAAATTTATGAGAAATTTACACCTTTTTCCCCAATTTTTCAACCTAAATCCCTAATTAAGTGACGTAATTAGTGAAAATTAATCAAAAATGAGTCAAGAATCGTTACCCAAATATTTCTTCTAAAAATCCCCCAAATTCTCGCCTCAATCCAAGCTCTCTAGGTCCAAAAATGGATAATGAAATTAAACCCTCGAACTTAGGCCTTTTCTGCCCAGTTAAACTGCTTCTGCGAGGCCTTAGCCACATCTGCGGCTCCGTACTTACAGAATTTCCATCGCAGGTGTGGCCATCACCTAAGCCCCTGAAACCCGCTTCTGCGGCACCCTAAGCGCATCTACGTCTGCGCTTCTGCGAAGGGACATGTGCATTTGCGCTTCCGCTTCTGCGCGCCACTAACTGCACCTGTAGTCCCTGCTTACTTGACTCACTCACGCTTCTGTGGCTCAAGGACCGCTTTGTGGTGCCGCACTTAGGGCCCAAAGTGCACCAGACACAACAATAGTCCAGCAATCAACCAAGATCCAAATTGATCCGATAATAATCCGAATTACACCCCAGACCCTCGGGACCTCAACCAAAATTACCAACCAGTCCTAGAACATAATATGTACTTAGACGAGCCTTTAAATCATATCAAACAATGCTAAAATCATGAATTGCGCATCAATTCAAGCCTAATGAACTTTTGAACTTCTAACTTCTATATCTGATGCCAAAATCTATCAAATCACGTCTGATTGACCTCAAATTTTTTACACAAGTCATAATTGACATTACGGACCTATTCCAACTTCTAGAATTGGAATCCGACCCTGATATCAAAAAGTCCACTCCCGGTCAAACTTTTCAAAAAAAATTCAACTTTTCAACTTTCACTAATTAACACCGAAAAGACCTACGGACCTCCAAATCAATATCTGGACATGCCCCTAAGACCAAAATCACAATATAGAGCTATTTGATCCGACAAAATTCCATTCTAGGGTCGTCTTCATACAAGTCAAACTTTTGTCAACTCTTATAATTCAAACTTCAAACTTAGGGACTATGTGTCTCATTCCACTCTGAAACTCACCCGAACTCGACACCAAGCACCCCGGCAAGTCAAGTTACCACAAAATGAAACAGAGAAAGCAATAAATAGGGGATCGAGGCTCATACACTCAAAACGACCGGCTGGGTCGTTATATTTATGCACTTTTGCCTTAAACTGCTTTTAATTGCTTGATTATTCGTAATTATGAAATTATCTTGAAACGAGTCACGCGTACGTGTACTCATTTTGTTTGGCACATTAAAATTATGTCACACAACCATGTACACAATTGATAATACTTTTGTTATTATTAAGATTGTTCAATCAAAGTCGCGTGAACGCGTACCCTATTTTGGAAATCATAATTGCGTTGTACATAACTACGATGATTTAATTAATTTAGAGCGCACTTGAAATATACTACTATGTTCATGAATTATTTTTCCTAAACTAATTTGAAATTGTTGTAAAGTTAAAAGTTATGATATGGATTTGTGTAGAGGTATGAAATTTAATTACAGGAATTGTTAACAAAATGAATTATTTTACTAAGTTGTGAAAAGTATTTGTAATTATTCATTATGGAAGAATTATGAGCTAGCTCATGATTTTTATTACCATAGCCATGGTACATAAACCATTCGACCCAAAAAATCCTAAAGACCCGATCTTTCTTAACATCAAAATTATTTCATGGCACATCAATGTCCGTATGGCCCGATTCTCTTTATATATTGCTGCCTTTTGCTCCTTGATTCACTCTAATATGGATTTTTCCTTCTCTAAAATTATATTAAAAAAATAATGACCGTGAAAGTTTCATTCCTTACTAATTCATAGAACTAAATATTCTATAAAACTAATCCACCTAAAATAGCTAGAAAATTTAGGAAAACCAAACAAGAATAGGAAAACTATTATTGTTTATGGATTAAAAGGAAACAAACATATTCTTACTAAAACTTTAAACCAAAAAAAAATGACAAACTAATTTATGCTAACTATGAACAGGAAAAGAAACAAGGTCAAATAATCAGTAAGTATGAACCATAAAATTTTACTCAAATACCCATCATAATAAAAAAAAATCTAAACTTATATATTAATCAAGGATAAAGTAAGAAATGGACCTCGACACGGCTTCTCACGAAATCGAATGAAATGAAGAAAGGAAACCTGACTGGAGTCTGGCTCGCCGGAGACCTCAACGAAAATGGTGAGACAAAGTCGGAACCTTGTTACGTTTATGAGGGTACTTCAAGGGTATTATTAGGCTTCAATTTGGGGCGTTTTTGAGTCTTAAACGGGGTGATGAATTTCTGGATTTTTTGAAAGAAAGAGGAAGAAAGAATGACACAAGTAGAAATTCTCCTAGCGTATAAGAAGGAAAAAAAATCTTCTATCTTTCTCCTCCCTCTTCTCTTTTCACATTTTTTGTCTTCTATTTATAGAAAAAAATTCGAAATTTTTCAGATTTTTTATATTTTTTTAATAAATGTTTTTTTAATACAATTCCCACTTCCCATTTTCCTTCTTTTTTAAAAAAAACATTAATTCTCAACCTTCCTTTACTTTTATTTTTTAATTTACCCACTTTCTTTACTTTTTCTTAATTTCCACTTTCTTTTCTTTTTTTCAAAAAATAAATTCTACTTTCTTTTACTTTTATTTTTGAATTCCCACCTACCTTTACTTTTCCTTTTTATTTTTCACTTTCTTTTACTTTACTTTTTTTAAATTCCCACATTCCTTGACTTTTATTTTCTTTAATTTCCCACTTTCTTTTACTTTCTTTAAAAAAAAAATAATTCCCACCTTACTTTAGTTTTAATTGTTAATTCTCTACTTTTTCTTTTTCTCTTTTTTTATTTCCACCCGAAATTTCAATTATTTTATTAATTTATTTATTATTTTTAATTTATTTGTTTGTTTTTAAAAAATAATAATAATAAAATAAAGATAAAATAAAATAATATTAATAATAATAATTTACCTTTTAAATATTTTACCATATAAAAAGGTGAAAAAAGCTAAAAGTTGTAGATTAAACTCCCAAAAATATATTTACATAGTAGAAGGTGATAAAAATTCAAATATAGTAAAAAAAAATTAGGTGCTTACAGCTGCCCCTCTTTACTTGAAAATATGAAGAGTATTCAGGAAAAGACTAGGTGAGTCATATGACTAATTTTTAACCAAACCGTTATTCAAAAGGAAAAGAAATAAAAGATAGTGTGCAACCGAGTCCTGATTTTGGACAACTTACATAACCCGGGTTATAGGGGAATCAGGCAGCGTGTAGTTCAAGGAGAAATGGTGGAATATGAGTTGCGGAGTTGAGTGAGATTCCGTCGAGGCTTCGGTTTATGGTCATGTTATTACATCAAGCTAAAAAAAACTAAATAATCCTATCAGCTATGAGTTACAAGATTCCTATCTATAAGTCTTCCAACACTTGATCTTGAGTCTTGATTGGTTCTTCACATAGACTCTGATCTAAACCTTGATGCTTGCTAGCTACAGGTGATAGCTCATTCTTCTACGATTTTTTCTAATCAAAACGAAAAATGTAAAGCTCGTAACTTTAGTCATGTCTTGAGCAGTCCATATCCTTTCCATCTGCTTCTGCATTCAGAATGGTGTACCCTATATTAACAAAGATATTTGGGAGTGGTGTACCATACACTTAAGATCAAATCGACAAGGGAGTGGTTTACCTTATATTGGAAAACACATCAACGGATTGATGTACCCTAAACTGGTAATAAGACTAGGGAGTGATGATCCTATGTCTAAAATAACATCAACTAGGGAGCGGAGGCCCTATATTGGAAAAGAAGGCTAGGGAGTGGAGACCCTAAGTTTAGAATAACAAAAACTATGGAGTGAAGACCCTATGTTTAGAATAATATGAACTAGGAAGTAGAGACCCTATGTTGGAAAGGAAGACTAAAGTGGAGACTCTATGTTTAAAATAACATCAATTAGGGAGTTGATACCCTATGTTGGAAAAGAAGACTAGGGAATGGAGACCCAATGTCTAAAATAATATCAACTAGAAAGTGGAGACCCTATGTTAGAAAGGAAGACTAGGGAGTGGAGACCCTATATTTAAAATAACATCAACTGGGGAGAGGAGACCCTATGTTGGAAAAGAGACTAGGGAGTGGTGACCCTGTGTCTAAAATAACATCTACTAGGGAGTGGAGACCCTATATTGGAAATGAAGATTAGGGAGAGGAGACCCTATGCCTAAAATAATATCAACTATGGAGTGGAGACCCAATGTTGGAAAAAGAGACTAGAGAATGGAGATCCTATATTTAAAATAACATCAACTAAAGAGTAGAGACCTTATATTGGAAAAGGATACTAGAGAGTGGAGACCTTATGTCTATAATAACATCAACTAGGGAGTGGAGACCCTATGCTGGAAAAGGGGACTAGGGAGTGGAGACGCCATGTCAAAATAACCTAGGAATGCGACCCTATGTTGGAAATAAGACTAGGGAGTGAACACCCTATGTCTAAAATAACATCAACTAGGGAATGGACACCGTATGTTAGAAACAAAGACTAGAGAGTAAAGACCTTATATCTCAAATAACATCAACTAAGAAGTGGAGGTCCTATATTGGAAAAGAGACTTGTGAGTGGTGACCCTATGTCTAAAATAACATTAACTAGGAAGTGGACCCTCTATATTGGAAAAGAAGACTAGGGAATGGAGACCTTGTGTCTAAAATAAGACTAGAGAGTGAAGACCCTATGTTGGAAAAGAAGACTAAGGACTAGAGAGCCTATGTCTAAAATAACATCAACTAGGGAAAGAAGACCCTACGTTGGAAAAGGATACTAGGGTATGGATACCCTATGTCTAAAGTAACGTAAACTAGGGAATGGAGACATTATGTTGGAAAATGAGTCTAAGGAGTGGAGACCCTTTGTCTAAAACAATATCAACTGAGGAGTGGAGACCTTATGTTGGAAAAGGGGACTAGGGAATAGAGACCCTATGTCTAAAATAACATCAACAAGGGAGTGGATACCATATGTTGGAAAGGATACTAAGGAGTGGGGACCATATGTCTACAATAACATCAACTAGAGAGTGGAGACCCTATGTTGGAAAGGAAACTAGGGAGTGGTGACACTATATCTAAAATCGGTATAAACTAGGGAGTGGAGACCCTATTTTGGAAAGGACGCCAGGGAGTGGTGACCCTATGTCTAAAATTAAATCACGTAGGGAGTGGAGACCCTATGTTGGAAAGGATATTAGGAAGTGGTGACCCTATGTCTAAAATAAAATCAACTAGGGGCTAGAGACCCTATGTCGAAAAAGGAGACTAGGGAGTGGTGACCCTATATCTATGAGAAAATCAACTAGGGAATGGAGTCCCTATGCTAGAAAAAGAGGTTAGGGAGTAGTGACCCTATGTCTAAGATAAAATAAACTAGGGAGTGGAGACCCTATGTTGGAAAAGGAGACTACAGAGTGGTGACCCTATGTCTAAATTATTATTAACTAGGAAGTGGAGACCTTATGTTGGAAAATGTAGCTAGGGATTGATATGCCCTATACTACCATGATTTGGAACTTATTTTTAGAGAATGAGTAAAATGCAGGAAAGAATTTAAGAAGACTTCTCTTTTTGGAGTTGTTGCAGCTGCAGAGCTATTTCTAGATTCCGCACTGTTTTTTTTTTTGCTGCAATTGCTTCTTGCAAGGTTACCTTTGGATTGCACCTGTGTCTTATTTTTTCAAACAAAGAACGACTTGTCAGCTGGAAATAGTTGTTAGTTTAGTGGCCTTGCGTGTTTCATCATCTCGGCCCGACTTCTTTGATGATACTTTCAACTGTAGCTGGTTGTTTCTTGAATATCGATTGAACTTCTGGCTCTGGAGAACCATTGGCTTTCCATGGCGGTTGGTCGTATGGGACTTAACCTTTTCAACTTTATTTTGCCTTTGTAGGACTTTGATTTCTTTCTTCCAATTTAACTTCAGAGCATTAGGGAACCTTTGGCTCTTCAAACTTTGCCAAGATAGTTAGCCGCATGGGACTCAATCTTTTCAACTTCATTTCATCCTTGTAGGTACTTCAATTTGATTTCTTTCTTTCGAGAGATTTCGATTTTGAAACATCAACCACCATGGCAAGTCGGGGTCAACTAGATGCCCATGTCAAGGCGAGGTGCCTTTTTTGTCTATTAGCTTGTATCAAAACGAGAGCCCTGTACATCGGTCTTGCCCCTTCTTTTCCTTAGTTTTTGGAACAAATTTAGACCGAAAGTGATTCAAAGAAAAACAAACAATTGAATGGAAGATGAGTTTAAAAAAGAGGTGTCCCTTTCGGGGAAAGGAAAGAATGACTTACCTGGAATACATGCGAACTTCAATGGACATGACATGCCTTTTAGACTAGATGTCTGATCTGTTAAACCGTCCGACTCTCAGAAATTCATCACAATGTTTTCTTCCAAACTAAGAAACCTTGCCTAGGACTGTGTCGATGCCAATGGCTATGAGGATCCTCTTTTCGATCATTGGTTCCTTTTGCAGGCTTTCATCAACCGACCTCTCTTATTTCTCTTCTCACCATCGCCTTATAGTGCTCTTTCGGATTTTTCACTAACAAGACTCTGTCATTTTAGTTTCTTTATTTCACATCGCCTTACGGTGCCCGTAAGGGATTTCACCAATAAGACTCTCATTTTATTTCTCTCATTTTGGTTGCATCAGATTTAAGTTACTGTATCCTCCAATTTTGAACATTCTTGCCAATTGATCGGAAGGATTTGGGCAAAAGCATTTGGATTGAATTACAACTTTGGAACTTTTTAGTCGAAACCATTGTCGAACCATTGTCACATCTGCCACCATTTTCACTTTTAGGGGAATGTGAAATTTTATTTTGGTGTGACTGAACTCCAGAGAGAGGCTGCCTATGTATCCTTTCGGAATCACGTCGAAAGGATAAAACCATTGTTTTGTTTTCTCTTTCTTTTTCCTTTTCTTCTTGATTTGTTTTAATTTTTTAATTTTTTAATTTTTTTTTCTTTTTTTAATTCTTTTTTTTCAATAAAACTTTTAGGTTCCAAAGAGGGTAATCAAAGAAAGGTAACCGACACAGAGGGCTGGCAAAAGGGTTAATGGTGTTTGGGTTGCTTGCTTGACCTAATTTCTCCTATAGGCAGTGATGTCGCCTAACGTTACCGCTAGGCAAGCCAACAGTGAATTATCCATGTGATTGTTCCTTTTAACAATTTAGTGGGTTTTTAATTATTAGGTTAGTAAGTGAGAAAGTTAAGAAAATAAAGAGTAAACAATTATAAGAACAAATGTGACGAATTAATTACTCAAAATCGTCAAGTGTCTACTAGCATAATTTTCAAGACCTGGAGTCATAAGTGTATGAGCTACTAGTAGAATATACACTAAGCTACTATCTGAAATAAAGTAAATACAAAATAAAGATTTTGGGTGCCGCAGAACGGGCTCGGAAGGCAGATCACCGCTAGTCTCGAGGTATCAGGAGTGTATGTCGGGATGATAACCAGATGCACCTGCCTCAGATCTTGCACAGTTAGTGTAGAAGTGTAGAGTAAGTACATAAACAACATGTACTCAGTAAGTATGTAGTCTAACCTCGAAGAAGTAGTAACGAGGGGTCGACTTCAACACTTACCATGGGCTAATAATAATATACCGTAATTCTAAATAAACACGGGCTATGTAAATAATAATAAAAAACCAATAACAAGCAGCAAATAAACAATTCTTTCACTAATAGTAAATCCCAAGTCAATTTTCATCATTTAAATAATTGTAACCTCTCAAGCCAATAAAACAATATCAAGTATAATTAGGCTCCGAGTATTATAACGCACGATTTATGCCGAGGTCGTACGGCCCGATCCCCATATAAATATATATATATATATACACACACAATGTGTATTGCCGAGGATCAAATGACATGAACCATAGATGCATCTATTAATGTGTCTAGGCGAACGGCCCGCTCCCATGAGAGTAGAGGAATTTATCTCGCTCGCAAAAATACTTGCGATGCGAGTGGACATAGATTTCTCAAAGTTATTATATAATTCTTTAATTCTTTCCAAAGTAAGAAATCTAAACTAGAGACTTTAACTCTTAAAATCTTGAATCCCGGCTCTATTTAAAATAGTTTATAACTAATCACCATAACAGTGCAAACAAGGCAGGATGTAAATCCTAGACTACCCGGACAACTCATGAAATATAGCTACGCATGGACTCTCGTCACCTAGTGCATACGTAGCTCCCCACGCATGTAATTCATAATACACCTAATGGACGAGTTCCCTCTTTTAACGTTAGGCAAGAGACTTACCTCGTTCTGTATCTCACTTTTGGTCCACAAATATGCTTTAAATCCTCAAATTGGTGCCAAACAACCCGAAACTAGCCAAATATTATATAAATAAATCAATATATATATACTCAAAGTTCATAATCTAACTATTGGAGTAATTACCCAACCCAAATTGGAAGATTTCTAAAATTCTATTCCCGAGCCCATGTGCCAGGAAATTTTCAAAGATAATTATTACCCATAACCTCACGAATTCAAATATATAATTTTTATAACATTCCATAATCATTTTCATGGTAAAATCCCCCCTTTTTATCAAAACTTAGGTTTTTCAACTAAACCCATAATTTTTTAAAATCTAATCATAATCTTTGTATTTAACTTACATTGGGTAGAACTTTTACCTCAAATAGCTAGGTGAAAACCCTCTTCAAAGAGCTCCAAAATCGCCTAAGAGAATGAAAAATGAGAAGAAATGACTTGAGCCCTTTTTGAATAAAGTCTCTACCCAATTGCCCCTTCTTCACGAACGTGTAAAGGGCCTCGTGTTCGCGAAGGCAGACGACCTAGGCCACAGAAAATACCTATCACGAACGTGACATGACCCTCGCAAATGCGGAGGCTTGCTTGGCCTACCCTACATGAATGCGACGAAGAATAAAAATGGCCTTCAACCGGCCCAGCCTCCTCTACGCGGACGCTGGCTAGAAATCGCAAACACGTAGCAAACATTTCATCCCCATATTTTTATTCTTCGTGAACGCGGCCCCTCCCCGCAAACTCAAAGAAGGAAACCAGAACCAAAAAATTTGGTGTTTTCAACTTGACTCCGGGCAGTCCGAAATACACTCGAGCCACTTAGGTCCCCGTCCACTTCTCAAAATGTGTAAAACAACAACGAAATTAAGAATTGCACCCCAAAACCAAATTTAATAAAAATATGAACATCAAGTTTCTAATTTGCTCCGAACGCGCTGACACATACATAGACTACTCGGAATGACACCAAATTTTGTGTGCAAGTCTTAAATCACCATACAGAACTATTCCCAGTCTTTGATTCCCAATTGGACCTCAATAACATCAAATCCTACTTCAAACCAAATTTAAAGAACTTTAAAACCTTCAATGTTCAACTTTTAATATTAAGTGCCAAAATGCGCTCAGGTCATCCAAAACCCGATCCGAGCATATGCCCAAGTCTCAAATCATCATACAAACCTATTGGAAACGTCAAATCCCGATTACGAGGTTGTTTACTAGAAATATTGACCTAAGTCAAACTTAGCCTTTTAAAGCTAATCTTAAGGAATCCAGCGTTCGGATTTCAATTCGAACCCCTCAAAACCCGAACTAACCATCCCTGCAAGTCATAAAACAGTTAAAGTATATACAGGAAATCCTATTTAGGGGAACGAGGATCTAGAAAGCAAAATCACCGGTCAGGTTATTACATTCTCCACCTTTTAAGCAAACGTTCATCCACTAACGGGTATAAAATCATACCTAGAGTGTCAAATAAGTGTCGATATCTGCTCCGCATGTCCTCCTCTGCTTCCCAAGTCGCCTCCTTGACTGATTTTCCCATCCACTAAATTTTATAGCATAAATCTTCTTGGACCTCAACTGGCGAACTTGCTTATCAGCAATGGCAACTGACTCCTCCTCATAACCCAGGCTCGTATCTAACTGAACTGTGTTATAGTCTAGCACATGTGCCCTGTCGCATGATACCTCTGGAGCATAGATACGTGGAAAATCGGATGAACTCTCGATAGACTGGGAGGCAAAGCAAGCTTATAAGAAACCTCTCCAACTCATCTCAACACCTCAAATGAACCTATAAATCTTGGGCTCAACTTTCCCTTCTTCCCTAACCTCATGATTCCCTTCATCGGTGAAACTTTCAAGAGAACCTTATCACCCACCATAAATGATAAATCACGCGCCTTTTGATCTGCGTAACTCTTCTGTCTGGACTGTGTTGTGCGAAGTCGCTCCTGAATCAACTTTATCTTTTCCAAGGCATCCTTCACCAAATAAGTTCAATATAACTTAGGCTACTATCCGATAGGCGAACAACATCGCCAATCCATATAAAGCCTTAAATGGACATCTTGATGCTGGACTGATAGCTATTGTTGTCTGCAAACTCGGCCAAAGGCAAGAATTGATCCCACCACCCTCTGAATTCACACATGCTCTAAGCATATCCTCCAAAATCTAAATTGTCCGCTCCGACTGCCCGTTGATCTAATGATGAAGGGCAGTACTGAGCTCTACCCGGATCCCCAACTCACTTTATATTGCCCTCCAGAAATATGAAGTAAATTGAGGGCCTCTATCTGATATGATGGAAACAGGCACACCATGCAATCGAACAATCTCCTGAATGTAAATCTAGGCCAACCTCTCTAAAGAATACGTGGTCACCACCGGAATGAAGTGTGCCAACTTGGTCAACCTATCAACAATTAACCCAAACTACATCAAACATTAGCAAGGTCCGAGGTAACCCAACTACGAAGTCCATAGTAATGTGCTTCCATTTCCACTCAGGTATAGTCATCTGCTGGAGTAGGCCAATTGGCCTCTGATGCTCATATTTAACTTGCTGGCAATTCAAACACCTCGCCACATAATCAACTATATCTTTCTTCATCCACCACCACCAATAATGTTGCCTCAGGTCGCAATACATCTTTGTAGCACCTGGATGAATAGAATACTAAGAAATGTGTGCCTTCTCTAGGATCTTCTCCCTTAAGCCATCAACATTAGGAACACAGAGGGGATCCTAGAGTTGCAGAATATCATCCTTACCGATAGTAACCTCCTTGGAACAACTCTGAAGTACCATCTCTTTGAGAACCAACAAGCATAGATCATCAAACTGGCAAGCCTTGATATGCTCAAATAGTGAGGGTTGGGCAACGACGTATACTAGAAATGAATGTCCAAAGTTATGGCCTCTCCTCTGCTGAAATGAATGCTAAACTACCTATACTCTCCCCCTTCTACTCAAGGCTTCCGCAACTACATTCGCCTTGCCGGATCATAAAGGATGGTAATATCATAATCCTTTAGTAACTCAAGCCATATGCGCTGCCTTAAATTGAAATCCCTCTACCTCACAAATGCTGTAAGTTGCGATGATCGGTGTAAACCTCACAGGACACCCCATAAAGATAATGCCTCCAGATCTTAAGAGCATGAACTATCGCGGCCAACTCCAAATCGTGCACGGGGTAATTCTTCTCATGGGGCTGCAACTGACGTGAAGCATATGCAATAACTTGCCCCTCCTGCATCAATACACAACCCAAACCAACACGTGAAGCGTCACAATACACAGTATACATCCCCGAACCGAAAGGCAACACTAACTTTGGTGCTAAAGTCAATGCGGTCTTGAGCTTCTGAAAGCTCGCCTCACAATCATCGGACCATCAAAACGAAGCATCCTTCTGGATCAATCTAGTCAAAGGTGTTGTAAAATATGAGAAGCCCTCCACAAACCAGCGATAATAACCTACTAAGTCCAAAAAGCTCCTGATCTCAATCACTGTGGTAGGACAAGGCCAACTCTAAACTGCCTCGATCTTCTTGGGATATACCTTAATACTCTTGCATGATACAACATGCCCCAAGAATGATACAGAGTCTAGCCAAACCTTATACTTAGAAAACTTATTATATAGCTTCTATTCCTGGAAGGTCTTAAGCACCACTCTCAAATATTGCTCGTGCTCCTCCATGTTACGCGAGTCGATCAATATGTCATCAATGATGACAATGACAAACAAATCAATAAACAGCCTTAACACCCTATTCATCAAATCCATAAATGTCGTTAGGGCATTAGTCAAACCAAAAGACTTCACTAGAAACTCATAATGGCCATATCTAGTCTGGAAAGTAATCTTCAAAACATATAAATCCCAAATCTTTAACTGATGGTACCTCAACCTCAAGTCGATCTTAGAGAACACTCTGGCACCCTGCAACTAGTCAAAAAAAAATCATAAATACGTGCCAACAGGTACTTTTTCCTTATGGTAACTTTGTTCAACTGGCGGTAATCAAAGCACATCTGCATAGTCCCATCTTTCTTCTTCACAAATAACTCTGGTGCAACCCAAGGCAAAATACTTGGTCTGACAAACCCCTTTGCTAGCAACTCCTCAAGTTGTTCCTAAAACTCTTTTGGAGCTATGCGGTATGGTGGAATAGAGATAGGCTGGGTTCTTGGAGCAAAATTAATGCAGAAATCTATATCATGATCAGGTGGCATGCCTGGAAGATCAAAAGGAAATACATTAGAGAAATTCTGGACTACGGGCACTGAATCAATCACCGGAGACTCTATAGTAGTATCCCTAACATAAGCTAGATAAGCTAGACAACCTTCTCGACCATGTGTCAAGCCTTCAGGAAAGAGATAACCCGACTGGATGGACTGACAGACAAACCCTTCCACTCAAATCTAGGCAACTCTAGCATTGCAAAGGTTCTTGGCATGGCAATCAAGGATGGTGTGATATGGAGACAATCAATCCATGCCCAAGACGATCTCAAAGTCTGTCATATCAAGCAAGAGAAGATCTACTCTAGTTTATAACCATAAAAAGTCACAATACAAGGCCGATAGATCCGATCCACAACAACAGAATTGCCCACTAGCATGGCACATATACAGAAGTATCCAAGGACTCTCGGGAAACACCCAAGAAAGCAAACCGAGATGACACAAATGAGCAGGTAGACCTTGGATTAAATAGTACTGAAGCATCCCTATCGTAGAAGAAAATAATACATGTGATCATGACATTTGAGGCCACTGCATTTGGTCTAGCTGGGAAAGTATAGAACCTAGCTGGAGCGCTGACTGGTTGGCCTCCACCTGACTGGCCTAAAACTAGCTGATCTCCACCTGACTAGCCTCCACCTCTAGGATGGCCCCTACCCACCTGTCCTCCACCTCTAGATGACCAGATGGATGGTACGACAGTCGGTGCTGAAATCATAGGCTGATGACCCTGCTAAACAGCCTTACCCTAGAGCCTGGGGAAAAATCTCTTCATATGGCCAAGATCCCCGCACTCGTAACAACCCCTCAGAGCATTGGGTTGCTGACCTGAAGGCTGACCCTGATATCCTGAATATCCACTGGAGGAACCCTGAATATCTGGTGGACGGTATGAGCTCTCTAGAATGGCACTGAAGTAAGGGGACATTGGAGCACCCCGAGGAGGTGGTGGTGCTGGATATGTGGACCTACTAGGCTGACCTCTGCCCCCATACGGACCATCACTAAACCCTTGAGAATAATAGAACCTTTTATCATGCGGCATCTGCTCTCGACTTCGCTGACAAATGCCCTCAATCCTCCAAGCTATCTCCACAACTAACTCGTAAAAGTCCCCATCTCAACCTCTCGGGCCGTAGTGGCCTGGATACCAGAATCTAAACCTACAACAAACCTCTGCACTCTCACTATATCGGTGGAGAGTATCATAAGTACATAGCGAGATAACTCAGAGAATCTTACCTCATAGTCGGTCACTGACATTTGACCTACTGGAGCTGCTCGAATTGAAATCGCAACTCTTCCCTCTAAGAGGGTGGAATATACTTGTCCAAGAATAGCTGTGTAAACTGGTCCCAAGTCATGGGAGGAGAACCCATTGGTCTGATAAGTAGATAAGACTGCCACAAACTACGGGCCCTACCCTCCAGCTGGAAAGTAGTAAAATCCACCCCATGGGACTCTAATATCCTCATGTTGTGCACTATTTCCCTGCACCGGTCAATGAAGTCTTGGGTCCTCATGCCGCTCACCCCCGAAGATAGGAGGGTGTAGCCTAGTCCATCTGTCCAATAGCTTTTGTAGATCACCTTTCGCAGCTGATCTAGGCCCAGGTGCAACCACTGCAACTGGTTAGGCTCCGCCCACGGGTAGTGTACCCGAAGTCTGATATATTGCAGTTGCATGCCTCGGAGCCTGGGCTGTAGGGGTTTGTGCTCCCCTTCACTCATGAGATATGGTCGGATTTGCTAGGAATAGTCTAGCATGAGTCATAGAATTCATGAACACATCATATAGCCCATGACCTCCTGAAAGCCTGATACGGTCATAAAATCTGCTTTGGGCAGGCTCTACCACAGGCACCTCACCCTTCTCCTCAATAATATGATCCTATATTGGATCCACTAGAGGCATAATTGTAATAACTCTAGGACTCCCTCCATCGGCCTCTTGCAATAGGGGGAGCAGCGCCTTCATGGTTTGGAACATCTCCTGTGCATGTTCTCACCAACTGTGAGAGAATAAGAGAAAGATACTTAGCATAACATCAACTGCATGATAGGAGATGAAAAAAGAGAGGTTTCCTAACACCTTATAGTCTCTCGAAGATAAGTACGGATGTCTCCACACTGATTCACAAGACTCTATTTGGCCTGCTCATAACTTGTGAGACCTACGTGAACGTAGTGCGTTGATACCATGTTGTCACAACCCAATTTCTCCTATAGACCTTGGTAGCGCCTAACGTTACTACTAGGCAAGACAATAGTGAACTATCCATGTGATGAAATAATTACTCAAAATCATCAAGTGTCTACTAGCATAATTTCAAAAACCTAGTATCACAAGTATATGAACTACAAGTAGAATATACAAAATACTAAGCTATTATCCGAAATAAAGTAGACAGAATGTAAATACCAAATAAAAACTTTGGGTGCTACAGAACGAGCTCGGAAGATAGCTCCCTGCTAGTCACGGGCTATCAGGAGTGCGTGCTGGGATGATAACCAGATGCACCTACCTCAGATCCTGCACGACTAGTGCAGAAGTGTAGTATGAGTACATAAACAACATGTACCCAATAAGTATCTAGTCTATCCTCGAAAAAGTCGCGACGAGGAGTCAACTTCAACAATTACTATAGGCTAATAATAAAATACCGTAATTCTAAATAAGCATGGGCTATGTAAATAATAATGAAAACTCAGTAACAAGAAGTAAATAAACAATTCTTCACTAATAGTAAATCCCAAGTCAATTTTAATCATTTAAATAATTGTAACCTCTCAAGCCAATAAAACAATATAAAGTATAATAAGGCTCCGAGTATTATCACATACGATTTCTCAAAATAATAGCCGATATATATATATATATATATATATATATATATATATATATATATATATATATATATATATATTGTCGTGCCCCTTTTTCTAAGGCGAAATCGGTTTTGACTTGTGACAAGTCTTTTAAATGGAGGAAGTATCAAAAGAGAAGAGTTGCCAGCTAACGATTTTTAAGGTGCATTAGGGAATCTATTATGCAAATAACTCTATTTGACTAGTCGATGTCACCAAAGATGTTATGACCCTAAACCCATACCCGGTCATGATGGCGCCTCTCAGACAAGGTCATCCGACACACACCCAATTCATTTTAAGCAATTAAAATAACACAATTTAAGTCTTTAACATGATTAAATACCAAATAAACAGTGAGATAGTACAATTTGCAAAGTAGACAGTGCTCGATATCGGGGTGTCACCAATCACGAAATCTAATAACCGATTAAAAGTAGGAAGAGTCTACATAGTCTATTACAGAACTAAAACAAGGGAACATGAGATAGGGGGAGAAGCACTGGGCTGCGAACGCCGAGCAGCTACCTAGTGAACTTCGAACCGCCTGAGCTGGAAGCAATCAGCACTCGCTAGTGGGACCTGAGGCTCCTGTATCTACACACATGGGTGCAGGGAGTAATGTGAGTACTCTGACTCAATGAGTAATAATAATAAATGAAGAATGAGTGATAAGAAATCACGTAAATACACAACAACATGCTATAAGGAAGTAGTGTAAAAACCAATAAAAGGCAAAGAAACAGTGAAATTTTATAAAAACACCTTAGTGCAGAATAAGCTTCTTTAAAACACCTTTTAACAGTTAAACAAGTAAATGAAAAGCAACTAGAAAAGGTAAAAACATAAAGATCCGCCCCTCGAGCACAATGTCAACAAAATTAGCCCCTCGGGGAATAACATGGAACAACACCAGCCCATCGGGCTATATCACATATCACACTGGGTACCCGTGCTCATTGGGGGTGTACAAAGTCCGGTAGGGCCCCCTTACGGCCCAAGCAGAATATCAAGCCATCTCGTGGCATAATCAATAGGCTCTCGGCCTCATATCAAGGCACCTTGTGGCATACAATCTCAGGTCCTCAGCCTCATAATCATAAATCTGTGTATCACTGCTGCAGCGTGCAGCCTGACCCAAAAGTATCCTCACAACATAGGCCCTCGACCTTACTCAGTCAGAATCTCATAAGCCACTCGGGCAATAGTAAAACATGATGCTTAACCCAAAATATCATTTAAATATCATTTAATGTGTTAAAACAAAGTAAACATGGTTGAGTTATGAAAACGGTATAATATAGCATGACTGAGTACAAATATTAAAATCAAAACAGTGAGGAAATAGCATTAAAAATCCCCAAAGGGTCCAAATAGTTTGCACGAGGCCCAAATATGGCATTCAGACTAAAACATGATGATAACAAACAGGTTTCAATCAAATACATGATAAAGCAGTCATTCGGGATGGACTTAGCCACAATCCCCAATAGTGCACGACCCCACGCTCATCATCTAGCATGTGTGTCACCTTAATATAGCACAATGATGTGAAATCCGGGGTTTCATACCCTCAGGACAACATTTACAATCATTACTCACCTCAATTCGGTCCAAACTCTATCCCGCGTTGCCTTTGCCTCTCTAATCGGTCTCTGGATGATCCGAATCTAACCAAAATCAATGCAAAACCATCAAAATATGCTAAGAGAACAAACCCCACTGAAAGAAATCAAATCACAACACAAATCCCGAAATTGGCCAAACCCGACCCTGGGGCCCACGTCTCGGATTCCGATAAAAAATACATCAATAGACTCCTTATAACTCCCCGAGTTCATTCATATCAAAAGCATCAAAATCCAACAATAAACGACCCCTCAAATCCCAAATTCTAGGTATCCAATTACAAGCTCTAGTTCTTCAATATTACGATTAAATTCCATGATTAATTAGGTAGAAAACACATTATGATCAAGTATTAAGTCCATAAATCTTACCTCCAAGTGTTCCCCCTTGATTCCCTTTTCAATCCTCTTCAAAAGCTCCAAAATAGCTCAATAATGGTGAAAGTTAGCCCCAAAATTGTGGACAATGGCTATTTAAACATTCTGCCCAGGCATTCAAATCCTTCTTCGCGAACGCGGCCAAAGCCTCGCGTTCGCGAAGCACAAACTGACGTTGACCAAATTTTCCCCCTTCGCGAACGCGTCTGCCCTCTCGCGAACGCGATGCTTCCTGACTCCAACCCTTCATGAACGCGGGACCTCCCTCGTGAACGCAAAGGACAAATCTTCAGCCTCACCTACTAACCCTTCGCGAGTGCGATAGCCTACTAGCGAACGCGAAGGGCAATTGTCTGCAACACCCAACAACAGATTTCTGCAATTTTTCACAACATGAAATGATCCGTTTGAACACCCGAAACTCACTCGAGGCCTGCGGGACCTGAACCAAATAAGCCAACATATCTAATAACATCATTCAAACTTTTTCCAACCTTCAGAATGCTCAAAACAACATCAAAACACCAAATTCGCATCGGATTCAAGCCTAAGAATTCCAAAATCTTCTAAATTCCGCTTTCGATCAAAATGTCTATCAAACCATGTCCGAATGACCTGAAATTTTGCACACACATCCCAAATGACACAACGGACCTACTGCACCTTATGGAATTCAATTCTGACCCCTATATCAAAATCTCACCTATCAACCAGAAAATGCCAAAATTATAATTTTGCCAATTCAAGCCTAAATCTACTCCGGACCTCCAAAATACATTCTGATCATGTTCCTAAGTCCCAAATCACCTCCCGAAGCTATTCGAACCATCAGAACTCACATCCGAGCCCTAAGTCAACATCTGATTGACTTTTCCAACTTACGCTTCCTCAAAAGAGACTAAGTATCTCAAACCTTACCAAAACCTCTCTGAACCTGAGCCAATCAACCCGGTAACACAAAAATATAGCTGAACAAGGCAATAAGAAGTAGAAATGGGGAAAATGGAGTGGTAACTCATGAAACAACCAGCCGGGTCGTTACATCCTCCCCCTTTTAAACAAACGTCCGTCCTCGAACGAGTAAAGAAACATACCTAAAGCCTCAAACAAGTGAGGATATCTGTTCCGCATCTCCCGCTCAGTCTCCCAAGTAGCCTCCTCCACGGGCCGACCTCTCCACTACACTTTCACTGAAGCTATATCCTTTGGACTAAACTTTCAAACCTGACGCTCCAAAATAGCTACTGGCTCCATATCATAAGTCAAATCACCATCTAACTGCACCATGCTAAAATCCAAAACATGAGATGGATCCCCAATATACTTTCGGAGTATAGAAACATGAAATACCGGATGCACACTCGACAAACTGGATGGAAAAGCAAGCTCATAAGCCATCTCTCCAATCCTCCAAAGCACCTCAAAAGGCCTAATGAACTGAGGACTCAATTTACCCTTCTTCCCAAATCTCATAACACCCTTCATGGGTGAGACCTTCAACATAAACTTCTCACCAACCATATAGGACATGTCCCGAACCTTCCTATCAGAATAACTTTTTTGTCTCGACTGTACTGTACGAAGCCTCTCCTGAATTACCTTCACCTTTTCTAAAGCATCCTACACCAAGTCTGTCCCCAATAGCCTAGCCTCACCTGGCTCAAACCAACCAACTGGAGATCTATACCGCCTCCCATACAAAGCCTCGTATGGAGCCATCTGAATATTCGACTGGTAGCTGTTGTTAAAGCAAACTCTGCGAGCGGTAGAAAATGATACCATGACCCTCTGAAATCAATGACCCAAGCACGCAACATGTCCTCCAACATGTGAATAGTGCGCTCGGACTGCCCGTCCGTCTGAGGGTGAAAAGTTGTGCTCAACTCAACTTGATACCCAACTCTCGCTACACAAACCTCCAAAACTGCAAAGTAAACTAAGTACCCCTATCTGAAATGATAGAAACTGGGACACCATGCAAACGAACAATCTCCCGGATATAGATCTCGACCAACCACTCTGAAGAATAGGTAGTACACACAAGAATGAAGTGTGCGGACTTGGTCAGCCGATCCACAATCACCCAAATAGCATTGAACTTCTTCAAAGTTCGTGGGAGCCCAACTATAAAGTCCATGCTGATCCGCTCCCACTTCCATTCTGAAATGTCCATCCGCTAAAGCAAGCCACCTGATCTCTGATGCTCATATTTCACCTGCTAACAATTGAGACACCGAGCTACAAATCCCACAATGTCCTTCTTCATTCTCCTCCACAAATAATGTTGTCTCAGATCCTGATACATCATTGCGGCACTCGAATGAATGGAATACCGGGAGCTATGGGCCTCCTCTAGAATCAACTCCCGAAGCCCATCCATATTGGGCACACATATCCGGTCCTGCATCCTCAACACCCATCATCACCAATAGTCACATATATGGCATCATCGTGCTGAACTTTGTACTTAAGGACAAGCAAATAAGGATCATCAAATTGGCGCTCTCTGATGCGATCATATAAGGAAGACCGAGAAATCACACAAGCCAATACCCGACTGGGCTCCGAAATATCCAACCTTACGAACTGATTGGCCAAGGCCTGAACATCAACTACAAGAGGTCTCTCCCCAACTGGAATATATGTAAAACTCCCCATACTCACCGCCTTCCTACTCAAGGCATTGGCCACCACATTGGCCTTCCCCAGATGGTACAAAATAGTAATATCATAATCCTTTAGCAACTCCATCCATCTCCGCTGCCTCAAATTGAGATCTTTCTGCTTGAACAAGTGTTGGAGGCTACGATGATCAGTAAACACCTCACATGACACACCATACAAATAATGTCTCCAAATCTTCAATGCGTGAACAATGGAAGCCAACTCCAAATCATGAACATGGTAGTTCTTCTCATGGGGATTCGATTGACGAGAAGCATAAGCAATAACTCTACCCTCTTACATCAACACACACCCAATACCAACTCTTGAAGCATTACAATACACAGTATATGAACCTGAAGCTGATGGCAAAACTAACACCGGAGTTGTGGTCAAGGCAGTCTTGAGCTTCTGAAAGCTCTCCTCACACTCATTTGACCACCTGAATAGAGCAACCTTTTGAGTCAACTTGGTCAAGGGCGATGCGGAAAATGAGAATCCCTGAACAAACTGGCGGTAATAACCCGCCAAACTAAGAAAGCTGTGAATCTCTATGGCTAGGACGGTCTGGGACAACTCTGAACCGCCTCTATCTTCTTCGGATCAATTTGAATACCCTCGCTGGACACCATGTGCCCCAAGAAAGCCACTGAACTGAGCCAAAACTCACACTTGGAGAACTTTGCATAAAGCTTCTCCTCCCTCAATCTCTGCAACACAGCCCTCAAATGCTCTGCGTGCTCCTCCTGACTACATGAATATACCAGAATATCATTAATGAAAACTATGATAAACGAGTCGAGATAAGGCCGGAACACACTATTCATCAAATGCATGAACGTTGTTGGGGCATTGGCCAACCCAAAAGACATCACCAAAAACTCATAATGACTATATTGGGTCCTGAAAGCCGTCTTAAGAATATCCGAGTCCCTGATCTTCAACTAGTGATAACCTGAATAGAGATCAATCTTGGAGAACACCCTCGCTCCCTGAAGTTGGTCAAATAAATCATCAATGCGAGGCAAAGGATACTTGTTCTTAACTGTTACTTTGTTCAACTTCCTATAATCAATGCACATCCTCATAGTGCCATCCTTCTTCTTTACAAATAGAACTGGCGCACCACAAAGTGACATACTAGGCTGAATGAACCCCTTATCAAGGAGTTCCTGAAGCTTCTCCTTTAACTCCTTCAACTCCGTTGGTGCCATACGATACAATGGAATAGAGCTTAGTGCCTGGCACCAGGTCAATATCAAAATCAATATCCCTGTCCGGTGGCATGCCCAGCAGGTCTGCAGGAAACACATCGGGAAAATCTCTCACAACTGGAATAGAATCAATACTAGGAGCCTCTGCACTGACATCCCTCACAAAGGCTAAATACGAAAGACAACCCTTCCCAACCATACATTGGGCCTTCAAGAATGAAATTACCCTACTGGAAACATAATCAGTCGAACCTCGCCACTCAATCCAAGGAACACCCGGTATAGCCAATGTCATTCTCTTAGCATGCCAGTGCGGAATAGCACAACACGGAGATAGCCAATCTATGCCCAAAATAACATCGAAATCTACCATGCATAACAACAAAAGATCCACTCGAGTCTCCATACCCCCAATAGTCACCACAAATGACCGGTACACATGATCTACAACAACAGTATCGCCCACCAGAGTAGATACATGAACATGTAAAACAAGAGACTCACGGGCGTATCTAAATAACGAGCAAAGTGTGATGACACATAAGAATAAGTGGAACCGGGACCAAATAATACAGAAGCATCTTTGTGGCAGACTGAGATAATGCCTGTGATCACAGCATCCGAAGCAATAACATCGGGTCTAGCTGAAGTTCATAGAAATGGGCCTGATTGACCTCCCCCTCTAGGGCAACCCATAGCTGACTAACCTCCACCCCGAGCTGGTAGGGTGGGTGGTGGTGAAGTAATCAGCGCTGAAGCCGATGGATGACTCCTCTGCTGAGATGAACCCGCAAGACGACGAGGACACTGCCTCCACATATGACCTATCTCTCCATACTCATAGCAACTCTCGGGTGTTGGAGACGGGGACTGAAGGGAACCCCTAGCACCGGAATGACTAGCATATGCATCTGGCATAGAAGAGCCCTGAATTGATGGAGCACGGGACAAACTCTAAGCTGGAAGGGCACTAAGTGATGACTGGCCCTAATGAGAACTATGAGAACCACGACCCAATGATGCTCCACGATAATCTAGGCGAACTGGCTGAGCATGCCTGAATGGATGGCCACTACCGTACTAAAACTGACCCTTCAAAGGAGCACCACCATAACTACCAAATCCTCAAGGCCTCTTGGCCTCCCTCTCGTCTCGCTCCTGGCGACGAACTAACTCAATCTCACGAGCGATGTCAACAACCTTCTCAAAAGTAGCACTAGACACCCTCTCCCTAGTCATGAAAATACGAAGCTGATAAGTGAGGCCATCCACAAACCTCCTAATCGTCTCTCTATCTGTCGGAACCAACCAAATAGCATGACGAGCTAACTTTGAGAACCTCATCTCATACTGCATCACGATCATCTCTCCCTGATGCAACCACTCGAACTGCTTGCGCAGCTTCTCTCTATGAGACTAAGGCACATACTTCTCCAAAAAGAGAATGGAGAACTGCTACCAGATAAGCGATGATACACCAATAGGCCTACGCCTCTCATAAGCCTCCCATCAAGTGAAAGCGGCTCCGGTAAACTGAAAAGTATTGAAAGCGACCCCGCTGGTCTCCAGAATACCCGTTATGCGAAGAATCCTCTATGACTTGTCCAAGAAACCCTGGGCATCCTCGCCCTCTGCACCACTAAAGGTCGGAGGCTAAAGTCTACCAAACCTCTCCAACTTGCGCTTCTCGTCCTCTGACATGGAAAGAGCTACATAGTCCTGAGCAGCTGCAATCGACTGGGCTGGATGTGCCCCCGGTGTTTGAAGTCCCTGCACGACCTGCTCATGTGTGCGAGCGGCGGGAGTCTGAGTGCCTCCCCCAGCCTGAGAAGTAATTGCGGCTGTAATAACTGAGACCGCCTGAACTAGGCCAGTGCATACTGATACAATCTGAGCCAGGGCCTCCAGAGCTGGTGCTGCTGGAGTGTCCACAACTAGGACCTAATCCTGAACTGGGGCCGCTGGTGGATCTGCAGGTGCTGCCCTAGCTATTGTGCGGGCTACACCCCGGCCCCTACCACAACCACGACCGCATCATCGGCCTCTACTAGCCACAGCTGGTGCTACTGGTGGTCATCCATCCTGACCGGTAGTGCGTGTCCTCACCATCTGTGAGAGAATAGAATACAGAAGTTTGGTACTCGTATCAACAGATTCGCACGACAAAAATTTCACGAATATGAAGTTTTTTCTAAAGGTTCTGCAGCCTTTCAAGGATAAATATAGACGTCTTCATACTGATCTACGAGACTCTACTAAACTTGATCATGACTCGTGAGACCTATGTAATCTAGGCTCTGATACTAACTTACTAACTTGTCACGACCCTAAACCCAGATCCGGTCGTGATGTCGCCTCTCGTGAAGACAAGGCCAACCGACACACATCCAATTCATTTTAAGCAATTAAAATAACACAATTTAAGTCTTTAAAATGATTAAATCCCAAATAAATCGTGAGACAGTATAATTTGTGAAATAAACATAGCCCGACATCGCGGTGTCACCAGTCATGAGCATCTAATAACCGATTAAAAGTAGGAAGAGTTTACATAGACTATTACAGAACTAAAACAAGGGAACATAAGATAGGGGAGAAGTACTGGGTTGCGAATGCCGAGCAGCTACCTAGTGAACTCTGAACCGCCTGAGCTAGAAACAATTAGCACTCGCTAGCGAAACCCGAGGCTCTTATATCTGCACTCAGGGGTGCAGGGAGTAATGTGAGTATTCCGACTCAGTGAGTAATAATAATAAATGAAGACTGAGCGATAAGAAATCACGTAAAACACAACAACATGCTATAAGGAAGCAGTGTAAAAACCAATAAAAGGCAAAGAAATCGTGAAATCTTATAAAAACACTTTAGTTCAGAATAATCTTCTTTAAAACACATTTTTTAATAGTTAAACAAGTAAATGAAAAGCAACTAGAAAAGGTAAACACATAAAGATCCGCCCCTCAGGCACAATGTCAGCAAAATCAGCCCCTCAGGCAAAAATATGGAACAACACCAGCCCCCCAGGCTATATCACATATCACACTAGGTACCCGCGCTCACTGGGGGTGTACAGACTTCGGGAGGGGCCCCTTACGGCCCAAGCACAATATCAAGCCATCTCGTGGCATAATCAATAGGTTCTCAGCCTCATATCAAGCCACCTTGTGGCATACAATCTCAATCCCTCGGCCTCATAATCATAAATCAGTGTATCACTGTTGCGGTATGCAGCCCGACCCAAAAGTATCCTCATAACACAGGCCCTCGGCCTTACTCAGTCAGAATCTCATAAGCCACTCGGGCAACAGTAAAACGTGATGCTCAACCCAAAATATCATTTAATATATTAAAACAGAGTAAACATGGTTGAGATATGAAAACGGTATAATATAACATGACTGAGTACAGATATTAAAATCAAACCAGTGAGGAAATAGCAGTAAAAATCTCCTAAGGGTCCAAATAGTTGGCATTCAGCCCAAAACATGATGATAGCCAATAGTTTTCAATCAAATACGTTGTAAAGCAGTCATTGGGGATGTACATAATCCCCAATGGTGCACGCCCCCATGCTCATCATCTAGCGTGTGTGTCACCTCAATATAGCACAACGATGTGAAATCCGGGGTTTCATACCCTCAAGACAACATTTACAATCATTACTCACCTCAATCCGGTCCAAACTCTAGCCCGCGATGCCTTTGCCTCTCGAATCGATCTCCGGATGCTCCAAATCTAACCAAAATCAGTGCAAACCCATCAAAATATGCTAAGGGAACAAAGCCCACTCGAAAGAAATTAAATCACAACACAAATCCCGAAATTGGCCAAACCCGACCCCCGAGCCCATGTCTCGGATTCTAATAAAAATTACATCAATAGACTCCTTATCACTCCCCGAGTTTATTCATATCAAAAGCACCAAAATCCAACCACAAACGACCCCTTAAATCCCAAATTCTAGGTCTCCAATTACAAGCCCTAGTTCTTCAATATTAGGCTTAAATTCCATGATTAATTAGGTAGAAAACACATTAGGATCGAGTATTAAGTCCATAAATCTTACCTCCAAGTGTTTCCCCTTGATTCCCTCTTCAATCCTCTTCAAAAAGCTCCAAAATCGCTCTATAATGGTGAAAGTTAGCCCCAAAATCGCGGACAATGGCTATTTAAACATTCTGCCAAGTCATTCAAATCCTTCTTCGCGAACGCGGTCAAAGCCTCGCATTCGCGAAGCACAAACTGACGTTGACCAGATTTTCCTCCTTCGCGAATGCTTTTGCCCTCTCGCGAATGCGATGCTTCCTAACTAAACTCTTGCCGAACGCGGCACCCCTTCTTGAGAACGCATAGCTCAATGGCCCTAACCCTTCACGAACGCCGATCCTTGTGAATGCGAAGGCCAAATCTTCAGCGTCACTTGCTAACCCTTCACGAACGCGAGTGCCTACTTGCGAACGCGAAGGCCAATTGTCTACAACACCCAACAGCAGATTTCTGCAATTTTTTACAACATGAAATGGTCCATTTGACCACCCGAAACTCACTCGAGGCCCTCGGAACCTCAACCAAACATGCCAACATATCTCATAACATCATTCAAACTTCTTCCAACCTTTGAAACGCTCAAAACAATATCAAAACACCAAATTCGCATCGGATTCAAGCCTAAGAATTCCAAAATCTTCTAAAATCCGCTTTCGATCAAAAAGTCTATCAAACCATGTCTGAATGACCTGAAATTTTGCACACACATCCCAAATGACACAACGGACCTACTGCAACTTCCAAAATTCCACCCCTATATCAAAATCTCACCTATCAACCAGAAAACGCCTAAATTCCAATTTCGCCAATTCAAGCCTAAATCTACTCCGGACCTCCAAATCACATTCCAATCACGCTCATAAGTCCCAAATCACCTCCCAAATCTATCCGAACCATCGTAACTCACATACGAGTCTTTTGACACCTAAGTTAACATCTGGTTGACTTTTCCAACTTAAGCTTCCTCAAAAGATACTAAGTCTCTCAAACCTTACCAAAACCTCTCCGAACCCGAGTCAACCAACCCCGTAACACAAAAAGATAGTTGAACAAGGCAATAAGAAGTAGAAATGGGGGAAATAGAGTGGTAACTCATGAAACGACCGTCTATGTCACCAAAGATCGGGTAATGGCTCAAATTACCTCAAAGAGAATGTGTTAGGCACTCTTTGAGGTCCACAACTATGGGTTCCGGTCGAACTTAAAACTATGTGGATTATGTCATTAGTCTATGTGAATTGGTACAAATCTTAATGACTACAATGCTATAACTCCATTGGTCTATTTTAAACGACTAAGTGTAGATAACAAGTACATAAAGGAAAAGAGGGGGGTCCTAAGTTTTTTAGCCTAAAGGATCGCCTCGTACAACAGAAATAATACGTTGCAACTTCCTTAAGGTAGGGATTGCTCATATTATTCAACAGGCACAGACTATCATTTCCTGGTACCCAATTACTATGTTAAAGTTGTTTACTTAAATGCGCTCTAATTCAATTCTAAATTATACCCTATGTGTGTACTACACGCCCCATGCCTATTGTCCAGGAGGCTTTGGACCTCTATTTGGGTAGTTCTAGACCTACTTAGGCTCCTCAAAAATGACAAAACTAGGTGACATACAAAACAAATAGGACTTCCCGTAAAGACAACTAAAGGCCCAAGTTAGCCTACACACATAAACAAAGAATACTCGCAAGCAATTCAGAATAAGACAAGGTTCAGACGTATTAGAGTCATTAAATCCTATAGGCATGATTTTTATATTGTTCTAATATTAACAGGTAACGCTGCATTGACTATGCTAATGTACGGGCAGATTAGATCTTTATGAGTCCTATGGACATGGTCTCTAACTGATTCTGATTTCCAGTATTATATACACAAGCAGTATTTAGGCAAATTTCAAATCCTATATGCATGATTTCTAAGCGATTCTAGATTCCAATAGTATATGGGTAGTCTAGCAATTTCTATATTAACGTATAAGTAAATTGATTGTCGCAAGTCCTATAGGCATAATATCTAATCATTTGCACAAGAAGGTTAATGAAAACAGTCATAGTTGTGAGCACGTGATTTTTGCCTTACGAAAACTACTCCAAAATAAATCAAAAAATAAAATAAATTTCTTTTACTGTGTAATTTTTGAATTTGCGTGGTGTTAAATATTTGTTTTATGTCCGTAAATGTTTACTTTGTCATAATAAAATAAAAATTAAAATAAAATACATGTTGCATGCATATAGGATTTAATTATGTATTTGAAAGATAATTTAAATAAAATCACAAAAAATATGCATTCGTTCTATTTTTAAATATGTTACTGTGTGATTAATGTTTTGACTATGTGTTAATAGTTGTTATAAAGTAATTAATATTTTTGTGTAAGGTTAAAAATTGTTTTATAATTTTTATTAGGATTTTTTTATGATAAATAATAAAATAAAATAAAATAAAATAAGTTGTAAAATAAAAATTGGACCTGGATTAAAATCCAGGCCCAAATCAAATTACCCCCCCCCCCCCACAGCCCAATCCAAACAGCCTGTCCGGTCCAATTTACACGAGCCAAAACGACAGCGTTTGGTCGCACTTCATCAAAGACCGTTCGATTAAATCAATCCAACAGCGGAGATCTCACCCCATTACCCGTAACCCTTTACCCGACCCTTTGACCTGATCCAGGCTGACCTTGAACTTAGACCAAACGACAACGTTTGGTTAAGTGGATTGATCTCAACCGTTCATCTTAATTGATCCAACGGATGAGATCAATCCACCCCACCCCTATTTAAGGATCAAACCCCTACCCCGGCCCCTAACTTAACACCCCCCTCCTCTCACTGTTCATCATCGTTCCCAAACCAAACCCCTAACCCTAGCCGCCCTAGAATCCCACCGCCTGAAACCCGGCGGCATCAACGCCGCCGGTCACCAAAATAACACCCTAGAACCCCCTGAACATCCTCTACACAGATCTGACCTTAGTTTCCTTCGAATCAGACCCCAACTCTTCGAATATTAAATCGAAGGTGGGTCTGAAAACTCAAACCTTTCCAATGGCTCTCAAATTAACACCACAGCTTCCCCTAAACTCACTCACCACGGATCTGTTAGTTGCATGGTTCGAATCATACTTGAACTACTCGAGTCTTCATTTGAAGATTCGAGTAAAACCTGACCCTATCCCAACCTACCTCAAACTCACACCAGTTACCCCCCCTGACCTCCCTCGTGCCTAGAATACCGTTGGTTTGATTCGAATCTACCCAGAAGTGTTCGGATTTAAAATCCAAGATTTGAAACCCTAAATTTCCAATCCTGGAATCTGTTTCAAATTAAATAGAAGATTGAGGTTTAATCGACCTTAGTCGAAGTATTTTCAGTGGAAAATACTTCGACTAAGGTCTGTTTGATTTCAAACAAAGTCCAAATCCAAGTTGAGTTGAGTCCGGTTGAATTTGAAGGTTCAGAGGTAATTTTCTGTTTCTTATGTGTATTCTATGTGTATTCTATGTTCGTTTCATTAGTTTGTTTAAATTTTCATGATTTTCTAGTCAATTCTGTTATACTGTCTCCTACCCGTCTACTTGATTCCAAATGTGAATTGTTTCTATTGATTGTGATTATGTACAATGTGTGTAATCGACTCGATTAAGTTCGTCGATTAGTTGTATTGTGAATCTTGTTTCTAAAAATGTTAACTGAAGCAACCTATTTCGGATGGATTATTTTGTTGTAATTAGTTGTTTCTTATTTGATAATCAGTTTGATTAATACTCGTTAATTAAGTCATCTTTGTTTATAGTTCAATAAAATCCATCAAATGGATGTTGTATGTGTGTTGATTTCTGAGCATTAAGTTTCAGGGCATTGTCAGTATATTGACAATGCTCCTGTATCTGTTTGATCCTAACTCAGTGTTGAAGTTCTGTTCAAATTACTATGTTGAATTCAGTGTGATTTTACAAATGTTGATTAGATGTAATTGTGTTAGAAGGTTACATCCTTAGTTAGGATTTAGTCCAAAACTTTAGGATTGGTTATAGCTGCTTAAACAGATTTTAAAATCTGTATTGTTAGATTCTGAATTTAAGGCAGTAATAACAGTAATTACAGTAGGAAATCTGAGACATTTTTTTGGGACAGAATAGTGAGGGTAATGTGATAGAATAGTGGACTGAAAGTGGAATGTTGGTTGGCTATAATTTAAGATACTAATGGGAAACAAAGGGTAATGGGCTGCTTAAAATCAGGATAGGATCATTTAAATTATTCAAAAGCAGTTTTTAATGGAACTTTTTGATTTTAAAAGAAGAAGGGGGTCCAAGAAGCACTTAAAAAGATAGGACCAGCCCTGTATAAATACAGGGAGCTGGACAGACTTTAAAGGGAGCAGATTTGAAGAGAGAGAAAAGATCAGATTGAAAAGAAGAAAGAAATAGGAAGAGACAGAAAGAAAAGAGAGAAAATCAGTTTTTTTCAGAAGTATTTAAGGAGAGTTAGATCAGATTTTGAGAGGGATTTTAAGAAAAATACACCTAGAGTGAGATAAAAAGAAAGAGAATCAAGCAGAAAACCAGAAATGATTTTCTGAAGAAGAGAAGAAAACAGAAACAGAAAAAGTCAGAAATAGGAATCCGAAAGAGGAAGAAACTGAAATCTGAAAAAAAATGTTATTTTTCTAGAATCTGTCCGTTGTTTGTTGTGGATATTATTCAGTTTGAATCTGAAATCTTTCCGTCAAGTTTCTGTCACTGTTCATCTGGATTAACGGGTCTTGTTCAGACTTGCTGTGTTATTGATATTCTGTCAGTATTTGTTACTGCTGCAACTGCTGAAATTCACTCCTTCTACCTTCATTTTCAGGTACATATCTCTTAAATTCTATGTTGTAAAGAGATTCAACATGACAAATAAATAAAGTTTGAATTGTAATACTATCTTTTATTCATTTGAGCTCTTTAGTTAAAAATTCAGTTTTGTTTCTTGATCAAATAAGCAGTATATGTTGACAGGATGACTGTAAGTTAAATGTCCTTTATTGAAGACTGTATAAGTGTTGTAACAAGGTTAATTTCTAAATTTTCATTAAAGTATAGTTATGATTGAATTGTTAAGATAGGGAACATGGCATGAAATTGGCTATTAGTTAAGTCCTATGACATTGTTAGTCAGGTATAGAGTATTCTGAAATATCAAGAAAATGCATGGTTAGTGTATTTCGATTGTTTGGTTGCGGATTAAGGTTAGATGTTGTTAGTTGAATAAAGAGTAGTATAAAAATGTCAAAAACCATATTGCTAGTTTATTCTAATACCTGATTTAGTTATGGATTGAATGATGTGAGTTATACGTTCATATATGGCATGATAACAGGTATATATATAACCATTAATGGATGATGAGTTGATTATGATGTTAAAATGCTATGAATGTTTTAGACGTACATCTATATAGCATGTAAGGCAATATTATTAATCGATTTATAATTCCCTTTCTTATCAATTTGATGCCTATCTACCATCGTAAATAAATTAATTTCGCCTATTAGATTAAAACAAGTATATGAGAATGAGATGAGATATATAAACACGAATCGCAACACTTTATATCAAGGGTAAGTAGAAATAAAACTTGCACGAAATAGAAATAATAAAAGTTCTTGAAAAATATTCTTCCCTTTATAAATCATTTTTAGTTTCATATACAATTCATTATTGGGCATATAGATATATATGTTGTATTTGCCGAAAATAGTGTTAATCATATTTTTATTCTTTTCTTTGAATTTGAATAGTCTGGCTGAATATAATTTATATCCGGAAATTATAATCGACGGGCAACATTTAATAAATTATGAATCCTTTTAAAAAATAATTTAAAGGCATCCTTAAAATGTGAATTTCTCAGGATTTTCATATAAAACGTGTAGATATAATAAACAATTTGTGGAAAATCCATAATACCATTATAAATATTTTGCACAATTAGGGATGCGTTCGCGTACCCTGATTATATTTTAAAAGCAAATTCGGATTATGCGTACGCGCAATTCCAAGCGAATATTTAATAAAAAAGAATTCTCCGCGGATGTCAAAATAATTCCATATAACCCGAGATGTGCAGTTCATTGTCTAAATACAAGGGTGATGATGTTCCTGATTTTATTTTAAATTTCGAACATATATTTTTTTTAATAAAAACTATAACATGGACAATTTTATTGTGTACACGTATGCGTGACACGATCCTCTGTAATTATAAAAGAGATATAATATGAATATATGTACGCGTAATTCGTCATAAACAATAAGTAAAAGCGGTAGTTAAAATCATGCAATAAAAACGTATTTAGTAAAAATCAAGATAATTAAGCCAATAATAAAAACAGTTAAGTGACCGTGCTAGAACCACGGAATTCGGAAATGCCTAACACCTTCTTCCGGATTAACAGAATTCCTTACTCAGGATTTCTGGTTCGCAGAATAACAAACAGAGTCATATTCTCCTCGATTCAGGGATTTAAAAATTGGTGACTTGAATCGCCTTAAAATTCCCAGGTGGCGACTCTGAAATAATTAAATAAATCTCGTTCCGACTGTCCTTCAATTGGAGAAAACTCCCCACGCGCCCCGCGGGCGAGGTAAAAAGGAGGTGCGATAGCTCTGGCGACTCTGCTGGGGACAAAGGGTTACTGTAACCCAGAACCACTGGTTCAGGGTTTAAAGAATTCGAGCTTAAAATAACTGCGATAATTGGCTTTATTTACTATATGATCTTCAACTGTTTATATGCTTAACATGCTAAATGTTTTTTTTACCGCTTTAATATTATTTGAATTGTGAATATATACAACTGCTACGAAAACCCCCTTCTTTCTGAGTCTTCTAAATTTATGGTGCACACGTGCGCGTGGCCCACCTTTCTGTTAAAGTCATACCAAATAAGACGAGGTTGGGACAAGTAACTAGGCCGGGTAGACTTTCGTGCTCCCGGTACTTGCCCCCGCTTCGGCTCAAACTGTCCGTTTGGGTAAGCCAGGTTTAGAACAATCAACCTCAGGTTTTTCACTTAGAATAACTCAGCCATGTACCGGATCCCTAGTAGGAACGTATATTTGCATCATGTACATTTGACCTTGGAGACTCAACATAGGGGTTGGGTCTGTCTAGGACAGGTGAACCCAAAATAAAAAAACCATCATGATGCATCCTACTTGCTATTTGTGCATTCATTTGCTTCGAACATGCTTGTTGACCAGCATCATGGTGAGAAGAGAGGAATAAAATGGGTTGTTTTAAAAATTTCAAAAAAAAAAATAGTTTTAAATCTTGAAATAAAGGTATTTAATAAATAAAAAAATTTCGAAAATGATTTTTTAGTATAAATTTTCAAAATGAATTTTGACTTTATTAAAATTAAATTTCAGATACAAAATGAGCACCACACAAAGCCCCTCATCCACGAGTACAGAAGAATTTCTATTTCAGCTTCAAATGTGGTGGTATGATTTAGGCGAAGATGGTCAAAAATGGGTCGTCAAGCATTTGGGAAATCTCACGGACATCATGAAAGTTAAACCCCGTGATGATCTGATTGCGGCATTAGTAACTTTTTGGGACCCTGTTCACAATGTCTTTCGTTTCTCTGACTTCGAGATTACTCCAACATTAGAGGAGATAGCTGGATATGCTGGTTTTGACGGAAGTCTAAGAAATCAAAGCCTGATATTCACAAAGGCTCCTTCGGTACATCGATTCTTCGGTCTTCTGAACATCAGCAGTCAAATCAGGAGAAACAATGTCATCAATGGATGTTGTTCCTTCAACTTTTTGTATTCAAGGTTCGGAAAGTCAGATGGATTCGAAATTCATGAGAAAGGCCTTACTAACAAGCAAAACAAAGACATTTGGCAGATTCACCGTCGCTTTGCCTTCATGGTGTCTTTTCTAGGAATCGTGATCTTCCCAAACAAAGAGCGAACAATTGATATTTGCACCACAAAGGTTGTCCAAATCCTCACCACCAAATAAAATCATACCCTTGTCCCCATCATTCTATCAGACATTTATCGGGCTTTGACTTTATGTAAATCAGGAGCAAAAGTCTTCGAAGGATGCAAAATCTTGTTGCAAATGTGGGTGATGGAACATCTCCAACAACAGCCCAAGATCATACAGTATGGGTCAAACAATGATAATTGCATCGAGAGTTATGAGGAAAGAATAAAAAATTATCAGGCTCCAGAAGGAATAGAAGCATGGGTATCTCATCTAAGGGCTTTAACGGCAAATCAAATTGAATGGACTTTGGGATGGCTCCCGATGAGAGAAGTAATACACATGTCAACCTCAAATAGTTATCTACTACTATTGGGATTGAGAAGCATCCAGCCGTATGCGCCACTAAGAGTCCTAAGACAACTAGGGAGATATCAAGTAGTTCCTGATGATGAAGATTTGAGTATGCAAGTAATCGAATTACACCCAGAAGCCACTATTCCCGAGGCTCTACTTCAGCAGATGTGGAATGGATGTCGATACTTGAAGAGTGATACTCAAGTCCCAGACACTACAAAGGGTGAGATAAATCCTGGATATGCAAGGTGGTTTGAAAAACGGTCTCGCGTGGATGATGTACCAGAGCCTGAGCTAAGAAGGCCAACAAAAAGACCCCATGTTCAAAACTTCAATGATAAAATCCAAGAGCGGTTGATCTGGGGAGAAAAGGAAAAAGGGTACAAAGCAACTATCCATACCCTAAAAGAAAATCTGAGAAGCCTCAGTTTGGAGAAAGATTTGCAAGCACAAGAAGCCGAAGGCGAGAAGAAGAATCTAGCTTGTGAGAATGAAAATCTTCATGCTCGATTCCAAAAAATGAAAAGAGTTTCTGAAACACCAAAGAGGAGCTGGAAGGATCAAAAAACCATCGCCAATCTTTTTGAAAGAATGCAAGATTATGATTCCATTCTTGCAGAAAACGAAGGGGCGTTGAGCATAGCAAAAGAAAGGATCCAACGATTAAACGAAGAAGCCATGTCTAATAAGGAACGCCAAGATAGGCAATCCGAAAAAGACAGGGCACAATTCAAGAATGAAAAAGACCATTGGATACGATCAGAAAACCAACTTCGTGCACAACTAGAAGAGGCAAGAAGATGCAACAGAGAACATCAACAAGCAGACATCGACAGGGAAAGAGCGCAAGCAAGATTAGAACAGGCCAGACTCCGAGCTCTATTAGAATCAGCTCTAGATCGTGAAAACCGTGTCAGAGATATAGCCACCACTCGCCAGCAACAATTGCAGGACCAAGACCAACGTCTCCAAGGTTTCAGGGCACAAATCCACGACCTGGCGGTCTACACATCTCAAAGTTATGTAAACTGCCAAGGAATGGATTATGAAAGGTTTACAGAGCATGCACCCACTTTTGCTCGTCATCTAGCAATGGAGTTGGAAAGGATGTATCGTACGTTGGGAGGCCATCCAGGTCAAGCCCCACATTGAGCAGATAATCCAATAATTGACAACAAAAGTGGAAAGTGGGGCATGTTGTGAGATGTTAAGAATTGTATCTTTTATTTTGATTTAAGCGTGTGTGTTTCAAGCCATTTTCTTAAAAGTTTTCAAATGTAATTCCATCTTTGTATAATGAATAAAAGTGATTGCCTTTAGTCCGAACTACGCAAGGTCTGATTCATGCGGGGGCATGATACGTAGGCAATCTCTATAAAATTCGACCACCATGATAAAAGATATATATAATAAATAAAAGTGAATAACAATAAAAATTTCAAGAAAGCTGGGACGACACAAGCAGCTGAGCAAATGCATAATAGAAAGGGATTATTTGTTTAGGAGCATTGCATTTCAACGTGTGATTATATATGTGTTAAACTCTCAAAACTAACAAGTTTGTTCATTTTCAGAATTCAAGCAGTTAGTTTCTCTAAAGAGTATACTGGCATATTATCATTATCACACAAGATCAAAAGGACCAATACCCGAAAGTATGTCTATCCCAGATGTTGACACAGGTATGGAGCTAGAGGAGATGGATGTCGGGAAAATGAAAGAAGAGATGTTTAAACTCAAGCAGCAAATGGCTGAGATGTACCAAGCCTGGTCTACAGGACAGTTACCCCCATCTTACCCGAATAACCCTGCTCCATCAATGACCCAAACTCAGGATAATATTACCACTGAATTATCCCCAAATTTCCCCATTTACCAGCACTACCGAGGCACCACCTCTCAGACACCACAGTCTCCACCTCCGAAACCAGTTCCATACTTTCCTCCACCTATGACTCCTGTTTTCGTAGCACCTCCCCCTGCTACATTCCACAAATCTCCTAGTGAGCCTACATTCCAGGCCCAGGACAACCAATATTACCCCCGGAGCCCACCCTCAAAGCCTCCGAAATTCATTCAACTACTCCTCGTTTTGATCTCCCAACCGAAATTGACAAGCTGGCCAAAAATGCTGAACAAGAAGAGATGTTCAGGAAGGTCAAGAGTTTAGAACAATCGTTCAGAGACATGCGAGGATTAGGTGGACAAGTCAGTGTAGCATACAAAGATTTGTGCTTATTCCCCAATGTACAATTACCAGTTGGCTTCAAGATGCCCAAATTTGACCTATACAACGGGCACGGCGACCCAATAGCCCACTTAAGGGGTTTCTGTAGCAAGATGCGAGGAGCTGGGGGAAAGGATGAATTATTGATGGCTTACTTCAGTCAAAGTTTAAGCGGATCAGCTTTGGAGTGGTATACACGCCAGGACCATGGGAGATGGTACACCTGGGATGACCTAGCACAAGCATTTGCATACCATTTCCAATACAATCTGGAAATCATCCCAGATCGACTATCATTGACAAAATTTGAGAAGAAACACAATGAAAGATTCAGAGAGTATGGCTTCCGGTGGAGAGAACAGGCAGCAAGAGTGGATCCTCCTATGAATGAGAGTGAAATGGTAGACTACTTCCTCCAAGCCTTGGAACCAACTTACTATGCCCATCTGGTTTCAACGGTTGGGAAATCATTCAACGAAGTGGTGAAGATGAGAGGTATGGTGGAAGAAGGTCTCAAAACAAATAAAATTATGAGCTATTCAGCAATTAAGGCAACTACTCAAGCTATTCAAGGCGGGGTAGGAGAAATCGGAAGAAAGAAGAGGGAGGAAGCAGTGGTAGTTGATTCAGGAATTTGGTCGGGACCCAGAGGTTCACCGCCTTACTATAATCAACAACGACCTCGCCAATCAGCTTACCACCACGATTCATCCCAACACTACTATCACCCTTCAGAGCCTCATATTTTTCCATTAACCATGCTCAAGCATACAATCAGCCACCTGTTCACACCAATTGGCGTGCTCCTGCCATACCAGGTACTTACCCACGAGCCTATCCCGGACCAGGTTTCAGGCCTAGGCCAGCATTCAGAGGAGAAAGAGAACAGAAAAAGAAAACTTACACTCCATTGGGAGAGTCTTACACCAGTCTGTTCCACAGGCTGAGACAGCTAGACATGCTAAGACCCATACAATCCAAGCTACCCAATCCTCCTCCAAAGAATCTGGATTACACCATTTGCTGTGAGTATTGCTCCGGTGCACCAGGCCATGATACGGAGAAATGCTGGCATTTGAAAAATGCAATACAAGAGCTGATTGATACTAATAAAATCGAGGTTCAAACCCCCGAAGCTCCCAATATCAATAGAAATCCAATGCCAGCCCATCAAGAGGCCAATATGATAGAAATCATACAAGCTGATGGGGAGACAAAGAAGCCGTCACAAACTGTCATGATGATCAAGTCTCATGAAGCCAAGCCAGATAAGCAGTTAACAGAGGAGAAGCCGGTACCTAAGTAGAACAGAAATGGTGATGAACCATCTATGATAGTCGAGGAGGGATTATCAAGCAAAGTTGCCACAAAACAAGAAAGGCCGAAAGTGATAGTACCAGGGGTTGCTAACAAACCTATTGTATTCGTGGAAGGAGCCCATACAGATCGGGTTATTATCACACCTGTAACCCAGCTGCCAGTCATCAACAACAAAGCCATCCCATGGAACTATGAACGGGTGACTGTAATGTACAAGGGAAAAGAAGTCAAGGAAGAAGTGTGTGAGGTGCAAGGCTTGACTCGTTCGGGAAGATGTTTTACGCCCGAAGAGTTAAGAAAAACTAAAAATAATCCAACACCAATAAAGAGAGTTGTGACGGAAGAAGAGGCGGAAGAGTTTTTAAGAAAAATGAAACTCCATGATTATTTTGTTGTGGATCAATTGAAGAAGACGCCCGCTCAAATTTCATTGTTGTAATTACTGATCCATTCAGAGGAGCACCGTCTGGCTTTGATGAAAATCCTGAATGAAGCTCATGTTCCTGAAAAAATCTCTGTAAATCATTTGGGAAGAATAGCCAACAGAATCTTTGAGGCAAACAGAATTACATTTTCTGATGATGAATTGCCTATGGAAGGTACTGAGCACAACAAAGCTCTTTACCTCACCGTGAAATGTGAAAACTCCGTAGTAACCCGGGTATTGGTTGACAACGGGTCAAGTGCAAACATCTGCCCTCTCTCCACGTTAAGCAAATTGAAAATCAAAGAAGAGAGGATCCAGAAAAATAGTATTCGCGTACGGGGGTTTGACGGTGGAAGCAGAGATTCATGTGGCGACATAGTGTTGGAACTAACAATAGGGCCAGTTGAATTCACAATGGAATTTCAAGTACTAGACATAACTGTTTCTTATAATTTGCTGTTGGGTAGACCATGGATCCATGCTGCTAAAGCAGTCCCGTCAACACTACACCAGGCGGTCAAGTTCGAATGGGATCATCAAGAAATAGTTGTGCATGGAGAAGAAAGTCTAAATGTTCACAGCAGGGCCATTGTACCGGTCGAGGGAACAGAAAATGACCAGGGACCATGGGTATACCAAGTGTCCGATACAGTGTCGGTAGAGAAAATTCCAGAAGGGAAGTACCTTCCGAATCCAAAGATAACCTCTGCTTCAGTCATGGTAGCTTATGAAATGCTAAAAAATGGTTTTATACCCGGCAAAGGTCTGGGCTCATCTTTGCAAGGAATTATACAACCAGTATCTCTCCCCGAGAACTGGGGAACATTCGGTTTGGGGTTCATACCCACTGTAAATGATGTGAAAAAGGCCAGAAAGTTGAAACACAAGGCATGGGTTCTTCCAAAACCAGTCCCACATCTGGCAAAGTGTTTAGTCAAGACCAGTGCTAAAAATCGCCCGATAACAACAATTCCTAAATCCCGGGTCAATCCTGAGGAGGAATTAATTGAAAGATTCGAGAAATTGTTTGATGATGTGAATATGTTGGAAAGCGGAGAAGGGTGTAGCAACGCAGAAGTTCAATTCGTTGGGCCAGAAACAAAGCTTAATAATTGGAAAGCCACTTCTCTCCCAATTCGAAAGGAGTCTTGGTAGTTTATTATGATTTTCTTTCAGTTTGTTTGGGTTACTTCAGGGTTGTAATCCCAAAGCTTATCTTACAGTTTGTTTGAAGTGTGCAAAACCTTGTTATCTTTCATCATCCAATAAAAAGCAGTTTCCTTTTTATTATCATTCTTGATAGTTTTCTTTTCTTTTTCTTCTTTCCTGTACAGTTCTTTTTACGCTGGCTCTAGTGATATGGCATGCATGAGGAATCCTCAGCACTGTCTTAAAAATCAATCTGGTTCCGAAATATTAATTCAAGAAATATATTTTGATTATGAATCAGAATATGATGAAGATGAGGTTTTTGAAGAGATTAGTAAAGAGTTAATTCACTTTGAGGAAAAAATCAAACCTAACTTGAGTGATACCAAGGACATCAATATAGGGGATACGAGTAATATCCGGGAAACTAAAATAAGTGTCCATCTCGAACCAAAGATCTGAGAAGAGTTAATTAAAGCACTCATAGAATTCAAAGATGTTTTTGCATGGTCATATGACGACATGCCGGGCCTGAGCACTGATTTAGTGGTTCACAAATTGCCCACCGATCCAACGGTGCCTCCTGTCAAGCAGAGGCTAAGAAAATTCAAGCCTGATATGAGTGTGAGAATTAAGGAAGAAATCACCAAACAATTGGAAGCAAAAGTCATTCGAGTCACTCGATATCCTGTTTGGTTGGCTAATATCGTTCCTGTACCAAAGAAAGACGGCAAAATTAGAGTATGCGTCGACTACCGCAATCTCAACAAAGCAAGTCCGAAGGATATTTCCCATTACCCAAATATCCATATTTTGATCGATAATTGTGCCAAACACGATATAGGATCTTTCGTGGATTGTTATGCCGGGTATCATCAAATTCTGATGGATGAAGAAGACGCAGAAAAGACGGCATTCATCACACCATGGGGAACTTATTGCTACCGGGTAATGCCATTCGGTTTGAAGAACACCGGAGCAACCTATATGAGAGCAATGACCACAGTGTTTCATGATATGATACACAAGGAGATTGAGGTATACGTGGACGATGTAATCATAAAATCAAAGCATCAGACCAACCACGTTGGGGATTTGAGGAAATTCTTCTTAAGACTTCGAAGGTACAACCTCAAGCTTAACCCTGCCAAATGCGCATTTGGAGTTCCATCTGGAAAGTTGTTGGGATTCATAGTCAGTCGACGAGGCATCGAGCTAGACCCATCAAAAATCAAAGCCATCCAAGAATTGCCACCTCCAAGGAACAAAACTGAAGTAATGAGTTTGTTGGGAAGGTTAAATTACATCAGCAGGTTTATTGCTCAGCTCACAACAACCTGTGAGCCAATTTTCAAATTGTTGAAAAAGGATGTTGCGGTCAAATGGACCGATGAGTGTCAAGAAGCGTTCGATAAAATAAAAGGGTACTTGTCGAACCCACCCGTGTTGGTCCCGCCGGAGCCAGGAAGACCTTTGATTCTTTACTTGACGGTCTTGGAAAATTCATTTGGTTGTGTATTGGGGCAACATGACCTCACCGGCAGAAAAGAACAGGCCATCTACTACCTTAGCAAGAAATTCACAGCTTATGAGGTTAAGTATACTCATCTGGAGAAGACATGTTGCGCCCTGACTTGGGTAGCTCAAAAATTGAAACACTATTTGTCGTCCTACACTACTTACCTCATTTCCCGGCTGGATCCGTTGAAATATATTTTTCAAAAGCCTATGCCAATGGGAAGACTTGCAAAGTGGCAGATATTGCTCACAGAATTTGACATCATCTATGTGACTCGAACTGCAATGAAGGCTCAAGCACTGGCCGATCATTTAGCCGAAAACCCGGTCGATGAGGAATACGAGCCGTTGAAAACCTATTTTCCTGATGAAGAAACAATGCATATCGACGAGGTGGAGCGAATTGAAAAACCTGGCTGGAAACTTTTCTTTGATGGAGCCGCTAACATGAAAGGAGTCGGGATAGGAGCTGTAATCATCTCTGAAACAGGGCATCACTATTCTGTTACGGCTCAACTGCGATTTTATTGCACCAATAATATGGCTGAATATGAAGCTTGTATTTTGGGGTTAAGGCTAGCCGCAGACATGGGTATCCGAGAAATCTTAGTCATGGGAGATTCGGATCTTTTGGTACATCAAATTCAAGGAGAATGGGAAACCCGAGACTTGAAGCTCATACCATACCGACAATGTCTACATGATCTTTGTTAGCGGTTTCAATCAGTGGAGTTCTAACATATTCCAAGAATCCGTAATGAGGTTGTCGATGCATTGGCTACCCTGGCATCAATGTTGCATCATCCGAACAAAGCTTATGTAGATCCGATACATATTCAAGTCCACGATCAGCACGCTTATTGCAATATGGTTGAAGAAGAATTTGATGGTGAACCATGGTTCCACGACATCAAGGAGTATATCAGGATGGGGATATATCCCGCACAAGCCACAGGAGATCAAAAGAGGACCATTAGGCGATTGGCAAATGGATTCTTCTTAAGCGGAGGAGTTTTGTATAAAAGAACACCAGATCTTGGATTATTAAGATGCATAGATGCCAGACAAGCTACAGCTGTCATGTCTGAAGTACATTCTGGAGTTTGCGGACCCCACATGAGTGGATATGTGTTGGCAAAGAAGATCCTCCGAGCAGGTTACTATTGGCTTACCATGGAGCGAGATTGTATCAGTTTCGTGCGCAAGTGTCATCAATGCCAGATACACGGAGATTTGATTCATTCTCCACCATCCGAGTTGCACACAATGTCGGCACCATGGCCCTTCGTTGCCTGGGGCATGGATGTGCTTGGACCAATTGAGCCTCCAGCATCCAATGGGCACAGGTTCATTCTGGTGGCCATTGATTATTTTACCAAATGGGTTGAGGCCAAGACATTCAAATCGGTGACCAAGAAAGCTGTGGTCGATTTTGTCCACTCAAATATCATATGTCGATTCGGAATCCCAAAGGTGATCATCACAGATAACGGGGCTAATCTTAACAGCAACTTAATGAAGGAAGTATGTCAACAGTTTAAGATTACACATCACAACTCTACCCCATATTGGCCCAAGGCGAATGGAGCAGTCGAGGCAGCCAACAAAAACATAAAGAAGATACTTCGGAAAATGGTAGAAGGTTCAAGACAATGGCATGAAAAATTACCATTTGCATTATTGGGATACCGCACTACTGTTCGCACTTCAGTAGGAGCAACTCCTTATTTGTTGGTATATGGCACCGAAGCAGTAATTCCTGCAGAAGTTGAGATTCATTCCCTTCGGATCATCGCCGAAGCAAAGATTGATGATGATGAGTGGGTCAAAACCCGTCTGGAACAGTTAAACTTGATTGATGAAAAACGATTGGCTGTAGTATGTCATGGTCAATTATATCAAAGAAGAATAGCAAGAGCATACAACAAAAAAGTGCGTCCACGAAAGTTCGAAGTGGGCCAACATGTGCTGAAACGTATTCTTCCACATCAGGTTGAGGCAAAAGGCAAATTTGCCCCAAATTGGCAAGGACCATTCATTGTGACCAGAGTATTATCGAATGGTGCACTATGCTTAACAGATATTGAAGGCAAATGCATAGACATGGCGATCAATTCTGACGCGGTAAAGAGATATTATGCATAACTTTTTGAATGTTTGTATTTAGCATTATTTCAAAGATTGGAATGACAAAGGCAATTTACTCTGCTATCCAAACACTATACCCTTTGTTTCCCCTTCGAGCCATATTTGTTTCTTTCTTACCCTCTCTTGGAATCAATGAAAATCAAATATGTAAAAAAAAATCACTATTATATAGTGAACTACGTTTGACCTGATTCCTCAAAGAAGGATACGTAGGCACCTCACGGCTCGGTCATAGGGTGCACAATATACATAATGTGCACAAAAAGAAACATCAAGCGACCCCAATCAAGAAACTGGGGCAAGAACTGTATTGGAAATAAGAAAAAGATTCCAAGAGTTGTAATTTTAAACCCATACCAAAGCTATTTAGTTTTTAATACCTTTTCCATTTCTAACCCCATACCAAAAAGACCTTTCGATCAATCTTAGAAAAATGCTGAGACAAGCAAATGAAGATGGTTCATAACACTCTGGTACAAACAAGAAAAGAAAGTAAAAATGAGAGAGTCTTATAGGTGAAAACCCACACGGGCACTATAAGATGATGGAAGTTGAGAGAAAAGTAAAATGAGAGAGTCTTATTGGTGAAAACCTTCGTAGGCACCATAGGGCGAAAAGGAAGTAAGAAATGAACAAATGAGGAAGGTTTGTCGGTGAGAACTCTTTGAGATATTACAAGTCCAACAGGTCTGTAAAAGGAAAAATGAAGATGGATTACGGAAATTTTGGGGAAAACAAAAATGAGACAATTAAGAGGAAATTGATTAAAGACTGGGTTGATTAATCCAAAATGCATACCCTGATCATTGGCGCCAGTGACTCCAATCAGATAAGTTTATTCCTTTTCCAACAGTCATCCAAATTTGGATTTTTCTTTTCATTCTATAATTGTCGAAATCAGCGTGTTTCGTCACTAATAATCTTACTTTTCTAAAGCTTTGAGATAAATTTTATTCCAAACAAAAAAGAAGGAATGTCAAGGAATACTACCAAGATTCAAAGTTACATGATGCAAAATACAGCCATGAAAGGCGGCAGATAAAATAATAAGATGTGGGTGTAAGAAAAATGGAATCAAAAGCGGATCAGCAATGTCAGGAGAACATATGATTACGGTTAAAAGGGTTTGAAGGAAACATACAGAGAGGAATCCTATAGTTAAGGATCAATTACAAGGACAAACAGTCTTTCAACCATTTCAAGGCAACGAAACAAGACAGAGAAGCCCCACCGTCGGCGAGAATGCCCAGTTAACCCTCCTGGTTTAAAACTAACAACGTTTTCTTTGATTTTAAAATAGGGGAAAAACAACATTTGTGTCAGGAGAAACCCAATGAAAAAAGAAAGAAGTCAGGCGTCCACCTGGAGAATGAGGATGACAATTAAAGAAGTCAGGCGTCCACCTGGAGAATGAGGATGAGAATTAAAGAAATCAGGCGTCCACCTGGAGAATATAGATGAAGAAGTTAAAAAGAAATCAGGCGTCCACTTGGAGAATGAGGATAAAGAAAAGAAGCAGTCAGGCGTCCACCTGAAGAATGAGGATAAAGAAAAGAAGCAGTCAGGCGTCCACCTGAAAAATGAGGACAAAGAAAAGAAGAAATCAGGCGTCCACCTGGAGAATAAGGATGAAGAAGTTAAAAAGAAATCAGGCGTCCACCTAGAGAATGAGGATAAAGAAAAGAAGTAGTCTGGAGTCCACCTGAAGAATGAGGATAAAGAAAAGAAGCAGTCAGGCGTCCACCTGAAGAATGAAGACAAAGAAAAGAAGAAGTCAGGCGTCCACCTGGAGAACGAGGATGAAGAATTAAAAAAAAAAAGAGTCAGGCGTCCACCTGGAGAATGAGGATGAGAATTAAAGAAATCAGGCGTCCACCTGGAGAATGAGGATGAGAATTAAAGAAATCAGGCGTCCACCTGGAGAATGAGGATAAGAAAAGAAAGAAGTCAGGCGTCCACCTGGAGAATGAGGATGAGAATTAAAGAAATCAGGCGTCCACCTGGAGAATGAGGATGAGAATTAAAGAAATCAGGCGTCCACCTGGAGAATGAGGATGAGAATTGAAGAAGTCAGGCGTCCACCTGGAGAACGAGGATGAAGAATTAAAAGAAGTCAGGCGTCCACCTGGAGAATGAGGACAAAGAATTGAAGAAGTCAGGCGTCCACCTGGAGAATGAGGATGAAGAATTGAAGAAGTCAGGCGTCCACCTGGAGAATGAGGATGAAGAATTGAAGAAATCAGGCGTCCACCTGGAGAATGAGGATGAGAATTAAAGAAATCAGGCGTCCACCTGGAGAATGAGGATGAGAATTAAAGAAATCAGGCGTCCACCTGGAGAATGAGGATAAGAAAAGAAAGAAATCAGGCGTCCACCTAGAGAATGAGGATAAGAAAAGAAAGAAGTCAGGCGTCCACCTGGAGAATGAGAATGAGAATTAAAGAAATCAGGTGTCCACCTAGAGAATGAGGATGAGAATTAAAGAAATCAGGCGTCCACCTGGAGAATGAGGATGAGAAAAGAAGAAGTCAGGCGTCCACCTGGAGAACGAGGATGAAGAATTAAAGAAAGAAGTCAGGCGTCCACCTGGAGAATGAGGATAAAGAAAAGAAGCAGTCAGGCATCCACCTGAAGAATGAGGGCAAAGAAAAGAAGAAGTCAGGCGTCCACCTGGAGAATGAGGATGAATCCGGAGTCAGGCACCCACCTGGAGAACAAGGGAGTACAATTGAAATGTTGAAATCAAAAACCCGCTCATATGAGAAAGGAGCACATTTAGAGTCAATAAAGCAGAGGAGTCCAACAAAGTCTCCAGCGAGAAACAACAAGAGTCGCAACCAGATAAAGAAAATATGGGACACAATGAAAAGAATACGGAATAAGCCAAAATGCCCAAGATTCAACAAGACATCAAGACAACAAGAAATGCAAGGGCATGATCTAGATAAGATTTTATAATTCATGTACCATAGTCTAGTTTAGCTTTTTGTATTACCTTGGAAGTAAGGTGTAATAAGGAGGTCAGCAAGCAGTAAAAACAGCACGAAGCAGCAGTAACATCACAGTCCCATGGTAGTCCCAGCTACCCAAAACTTCCCGAACTACATTGACCTGATTCCTTTATAGCTAAGGATATGTAGGAAACCTTTGAAGCAGAGGTTCGGTCAAATCTTTCAAAAAATGCTTCCCACGGAGTATTTGAATGGGCAAAAATCGCTCGTATCCGCTCACTTTATCTTTGCACGAAAACTCTTCGAGTTTCCGAACAAAGAGGGGCAGCTGTGAGCACGTGATTTTTGCCTTACGAAAACTACTCCAAAATAAATCAAAAAATAAAATAAATTTCTTTTACTGTGTAATTTTTGAATTTGCGTGGTGTTAAATATTTGTTTTATGTCCGTAAATGTTTACTTTGTCATAATAAAATGAAAATTAAAATAAAATACATGTTGCATGCATATAGGATTTAATTATGTATTTGAAAGATAATTTAAATAAAATCACAAAAAATATGCATTCGTTCTATTTTTAAATATGTTACTGTGTGATTAATGTTTTGACTATGTGTTAATAGTTGTTATAAAGTAATTAATATTTTTGTGTAAGGTTAAAAATTGTTTTATAATTTTTATTAGGATTTTTTTATGATAAATAATAAAATAAAATAAAATAAAATAAGTTGTAAAATAAAAATTGGACCTGGACTAAAATCCAGGCCCAAATCAAATTACAAATTACCCCCCCACAGCCCAATCCAAACAGCCTGTCCGGTCCAATTTACACGAGCCAAAACGACAGCGTTTGGTCGCACTTCATCAAAGACCGTTGGATTAAATCAATCCAACGGCGGAGATCTCACCCCATTACCCGTAACCCTTTACCCGACCCTTTGACCCGATCCAGGCTGACCCTGAACTTAGACCAAACGACAACGTTTGGTTAAGTGGATTGATCTCAACCGTGCATCTTAATTGATCCAACTGATGAGATCAATCCACCCCACCCCTATTTAAGGATCAAACCCCTACCCCGGCCCCTAACTTAACACCCCCCTACTCTCACTGTTCATCATCGTTCCCAAACCAAACCCCTAACCCTAGCCTCCCTAGAATCCCACCGCCTGAAACCCGGCGGCATCAACGCCGCCGGTCACCAAAATAACACCCTAGAACCCCCTGAACATCCTCTACACAGATCTGACCTTAGTTTCCTTCGAATCAGACCCCAACTCTTCGAATATTAAATCGAAGGTGGGTCTGAAAACTCAAACCTTTCCAATGGCTCTCAAATTAACACCACAGCTTCCCCTAAACTCCCTCACCACGGATCTGTTAGTTGCATGGTTCGAATCATACTAGAACTACTCGAGTCTTCATTTGAAGATTCGAGTAAAACCTGACCCTATCCCAACCTACCTCAAACTCACACCAGTTACCCCTCTGACCTCCCTCGTGCCTAAAATACCGTTGGTTTGATTCGAATCTACCCAGAAGTGTTCGGATTTAAAATCCAAGATTTGAAACCCTAAATTTCCAATCCTGGCATCTGTTTCAAATTAAATAGAAGATTGAGGTTTAATCGACCTTAGTCGAAGTATTTTCAGTGGAAAATACTTCGACTAAGGTCTGTTTGATTTCAAACAAAGTCCAAACCCAAGTTGAGTTGAGTCCGGTTGAATTTGAAGGTTCAGAGGTAATTTTCTGTTTCTTATGTGTATTCTACGTGTATTCTATGTTAGTTTCATTAGTTTGTTTAAATTTTCATGATTTTCTAGTCAATTCTGTTATACTGTCTCCTACCCGTCTACTTGATTCCAAATGTGAATTGTTTCTGTTGATTGTGATTATGTACAATGTGCGTAATCGACTCGATTAAGTTCGTCGATTAGTTGTATTATGAATCTTGTTTCTAAAAATGTTAACTGAAGCAACCTATTTCAGATGGATTATTTTGTTGTAATTAGTTGTTTCTTATTTGATAATCAGTTTGATTAATACTCGTTAATTAAGTCATCTTTGTTTATAGTTCAATAAAATCCATCAAATGGATGTTGTATGTGTGTTGATTTCTGAGCATTAAGTTTCAGGGCATTGTCAGTATATTGACAATGCTCCTGTATCTGTTTGATCCTAACTCAGTGTTGAAGTTCTGTTTAAATTGCTATGTTGAATTCAGTGTGATTTTACAAATGTTGATTAGATGTAATTGTGTTAGAAGGTTACACCCTTAGTTAGGATTCAGTCCAAAACTTTAGGATTGGTTATAGCTGCCTAAACAGATTTTAAAATCTGTATTGTTAGATTCTGAATTTAAGGCAGTAATAACAGTAATTACAGTAGGAAATCTGAGACATTTTTTTGGGACAGAATAGTGAGGGTAATGTGATAGAATAGTGGACTGAAAGTGGAATGTTGGTTGGCTATAATTAAAGATACTAATGGGAAACAAAGGGTAATGGGCTGCTTAAAATCAGGATAGGATCATTTAAATTATTCAAAAACAGTTTTTAATGGAACTTTTTGATTTTAAAAGAAGAAGGGAGTCCAAGAAGCACTTAAAAAGATAGGACCAGCCCTGTATAAATACAGGGAGCTGGACAGACTTTAAAGGGAGCAGATTTGAAGAGAGAAAAAAGATCAGATTGAAAAGAAGAAAGAAATAGGAAGAGACAGAAAGAAAAAAGAGAAAATCAGTTTTTTTCAGAAGTATTTAAGGAGAGTTAGATCAGATTTTGAGAGGGATTTTAAGAAAAATACACCTAGAGTGAGATAAAAAGAAAGAGAATCAAGTAGAAAACCAGAAATGATTTTCTGAAGAAGAGAAGAAAATAGAAACAGAAAAAGTCAGAAATAGGAATCCGAAAGAGGAAGAAACTGAAATCTGAAAAAAATGTTATTCTTCTAGAATCTGTCCGTTGTTTGTTGTGGATATTATTCAGTTTGAATCTGAAATCTTTCCCTCAAGTTTCTGTCACTGTTCATCTGGATTAACGGGTCTTGTTCAGACTTGCTGTGTTATTGATATTCTGTCAGTATTTTGTTACTGCTGCAACTGCTGAAATTCACTCCTTCTACCTTCATTTTCAGGTACATATCTCTTAAATTCTATGTTGGAAAGAGATTCAACATGACAAATAAATAAAGTTTGAATTGTAATACTATCTTTTATTCATTTGAGCTCTTTAGTTAAAAATTCAGTTTTGTTTCTTGATCAAATAAGTAGTATATGTTGACAGGATGACTGTAAGTTAAATGTCCTTTATTGAAGACTGTATAAGTGTTGTAACAAGGTTAATTTCTAAATTTTCATTAAAGTATAGTTATGATTGAATTGTTAAGATAGGGAACATGGCATGAAATTGGCTATTAGTTAAGTCCTATGACATTGTTAGTCAGGTATAGAGTATTCTGAAATATCAAGAAAATGCATGGTTAGTGTATTTCGATTGTTTGGTTGCGGATTAAGGTTAGATGTTGTTAGTTGAATAAAGAGTAGTATAAAAATGTCAAAAACCGTATTGCTAGTTTATTCTAATACCTGATTTAGTTATGGATTGAATGATGTGAGTTATACGTTCATATATGGCATGATAACAGGTATATATATAACCATTAATGGATGATGAGTTGATTATGATGTTAAAATGCTATGAATGTTTTAGACGTACATCTATATAGCATGTAAGGCAATATTATTAATCGATTTATAATTCCCTTTCTTATCAATTTGATGCCTATCTACCATCGTAAATAAATTAATTTCGCCTATTAGATTAAAACAAGTATATGAGAATGAGATGAGATATATAAACACGAATCGCAACACTTTATATCAAGGGTAAGTAGAAATAAAACTTGCACGAAATAGAAATAATAAAAGTTCTTGAAAAATATTCTTCCCTTTATAAATCATTTTTAGTTTCATATACAATTCGTTATTGGGCATATAGATATATATGTTGTATTTGCCGAAAATAGTGTTAATCATATTTTTATTCTTTTCTTTGAATTTGAATAGTCTGGCTGAATATAATATATATCTGGAAATTATAATCGACGGGCAACATTTAATAAATTATGAATCCTTTTAAAAAATAATTTAAAGGCATCCTTAAAATGTGAATTTCTCAGGATTTTCATATAAAACGTGTAGATATAATAAACAATTTGTGGAAAATCCATAATACCATTATAAATATTTTGCACAATTAGGGATGTACCCTGATTATATTTTAAAAGCAAATTCGGATTATGCGTACGCGCAATTCCGAGCGAATATTTAATAAAAAAAATTTCTCTGCGGATGTCAAAATAATTCCATATAACCCGAGATGTGCAGTTCATTGTCTAAATACAAGGGTGATGATGTTCCTGATTTTATTTTAAATTTCGAACATATATTTTTTTAATAAAAACTATAACATGGACAATTTTATTGTGTACACGTATGCGTGACACGATCCTCTGTAATTATAAAAGAGATATAATACGAATATACGTACGCGTAATTCGTCATAAACAATAAGTAAAAGCGGTAGTTAAAATCATGCAATAAAAACGTATTTAGTAAAAATCAAGATAATTAAGCCAATAATAAAAACAGTTAAGCGACCGTGCTAGAACCACGGAATTCGGAAATGCCTAACACCTTCTTCCGGATTAACAGAATTCCTTACTCAGGATTTCTGGTTCGCAGAATAACAAACAGAGTCATATTCTTCTCGATTCAGGGATTTAAAAATTGGTGACTTGGGACGCCTTAAAATTCCCAGGTGGCGACTCTGAAATAATTAAATAAATCCCGTTTCGACTGTCCTTCAATTGGAGAAAACTCCCCACGCGCCCCGCGGGCGCGGTAAAAAGGAGGTGCGACAATAGTTCTTAGTTATTAAGCGTGGTTCGATAATGTGATACAAAAACAAGGGGGGACAGCTGGTTGAAATCCTATAGGCATGGCATCGAGGTGAATAAAATATGACAGTGCCCTAAGATATGTCATCTAAGGACACACATTAGGGGAAACATGCAAGGTAAATACTCCAAAGAGCATATGTTTAGGTGATATGTGTGCGTGTGACTACTATAGACATGATTTCTACTCATGACATTAGAACAAGTAAGGCAAATAGTGAACACACCATATAGCTTCTATAAGCATGCTTTCTACCCATTTAAGTGAGAATTAGAGTACCCCACCCCCTCTTTGACTAATTTCCCATCTTTTTATGTTCACAAATTATTATAGACCAAAAATGATTGAATGCGAATTTTACATATTAAAAGATTACAGGCTCAGTACACATCGCAGGCCCAAAAATATATAACCCAGTAACACCTGTAAGCACGTGATTTTTGCCCAATATGAGAATTACTCCCAAAAAATCCAAAAATAAAATGATTTTTCTTTGGTGTGCAATTTTGTGATATTTTGTGATATTTTGAATAATTATTTGTATTTGTCTGTGCGTGTTTATTTGATAAATTAATAAAAAATACAAAAATATGTCGCATTTTGCATGTAGGATTTAATTCTACAGTTGTTAGTAATTAAATTTGTTTTAAAAAATTAAAAATTACAAAAATAGGCATCGTTTGCATTTTTAGCATTTAATGTCCAAATATACAATTTTATGCTTAATTATTACTTAATTGTGCGTTAATTGTTATTGGGAGTTAATTTGCGCTTTTATAACTTAATTTAATTCTTAATAATAGTTTAAGTATTTTTATAATTTAGTTTTAGAGAAATAAAAGAAGAAAAAAGAGCGAAAATATAAAGAAAGTCGGAATTGGGCCTCTTCTTCGATTTCAAGCCATAGGCCCAAAAAATGGCCCAATATTCCCTACGACCCAGTCCATTTCGAACTGGGTCGACCCAGTCCATAACCCAAAAGACCCAAACCACTTTGTCTTACATTTTACAAAAACAAAACAAAAACTAAAAGAAGAAAACCCTAAAATCTAAACCATCCCCCCCCCCCCTCTCCTATCTTCTTCTTCTTCCTCCAAAGCTCCAACCAAGCATCCATGGCTGCCCTTTACCTTCTTCTTCGACACACCCTCATCGTCCAAACAGCTGCTGCCCAAGCACTTCATCTTCTTTGTCCACCATTGTTGCTCTAGTTCGTCGTCGTTTGGTCGAGCTTCATCTTCTCCGGCAAAACAGTCCGTCGTCGCCACCAGTTGCTTATGCTTGTGCGTCGACCAGCCCGTTGTTTGTTCCTTCTGTTGTTCGAAGCCCCATCGTTGCTGCTTCTGTCTCAACCAAACAACCAAATGAACACAGCCATGGACGAGCTTCGACGTCGACCATGTCGTCGTCCATGGTTGTCTGCGCTGCTGCTGCCTGTCGCCGCCGCTGCTGCTGTCTCGACGTTGTGCTGCTGCTGCTCGTCGCAGCAGGTGTTGGACGGACTGCTGCTGCTGCTCGTCGCGGCAGTAGCTACGGGCTGCTTCATCTTCTCTTCGTCTTCGTCGTCATTTGTTCGAGCTTTGGTCGAGGCTCGGACAGATTTGTTTACAATCAAAGTTCTTCGTTGATTCATCTCCGGTTAGTTGTTTTTGAGTTTTATTTTGTCCATATTTCGTTTTTATATTTCTAAAAGTTAAAATCGTTAAATATTTGATTCTTGTTTTGTTCGTTGTTTATCGTTGAAATCATTTTTCTAGTTTGTTCATGTTCATGTGCTTTGTTAAAATTAATTTTCAGATTTCAAAATAGAAGTTTAATTAGTTGTTTTCATGTTTATTTCATGTTTGTATTATTGTTTAAATGAATATTTGTTAGTTTAATATTAGTTAGATACAAATTGAAGTTTAATTAATTATTTCTTCAATTTGTTTCATGTATTTTATGTATTTTCCGGAAATTGTTAATATTGTTAAGTTCAAGCTTAAGTTCATAATTGTTTCTTCTTAGGTTTTTGTTTTGTCATTTGCCTAAAAGAATTTAGTTGTAATAAGGGAAGTATGTTGGTTTTAATCATTTGAATCCATCGTTTTTATTTTTAGATTTAATTCATGTTCATATTATGTTTGTTTGATTTTGAATCCGAAATGTGTATAGTTTGATTTTTTGTTTATCATTTATGATTATTTCTTGAATTTGTCTCATAATCTTGTTTATAGGAATTGTTTGTTGTAATGTTGTTAGAGTAGTTGATTTTAAGTTCAATATTATTGAATTTAGAAATCTAAATATACTTGTTTGTTGTTGTTGTTGAATCCGAAAATAGGATTGTTTGTTGCTAAAATATTGTTCAATCAAATTTTAGTTGTTCTTTGTTGTTCAATTTTTGTTCATGTGATTTGTTGTTGAAATGTTGTTGAAATCATGTTCATGTGCTTTGTTGTTGAAATGCTGAAGAAATCATGTTCATGAAATTTGTTGTTTGAACATTGTTAGAAATTAATCATATTGTCTATATTTTGGTTATGTTTGATTAAATGATGTGTTATAGCTGATGGGTAGTTTGGTAATTTGTAGTACGTTCAGGGGTAGTTTGGTAATTTCAGTAAGGTCGTGAGGGGTAGTTTAGGAATTGTACATTTTGAAATTGTTTATTTGAAGCATGGGGGACAAAATGAAATGGGGTGGGTTGTGATATAGTTGTTTAATATAAAGGGGGGACAAGATTTAATTTAAAGGCGGAATCTTGCATTATTTTAAATGAAGCATGGGGGACAAAATATAATGGGGTGGTGTGATATGTTTATTTAATGTAATGGGGATGAGTGGAAAGATAATGGGTTGGGTAGAGAAAAAGTATGAATTTTAATTAATTGAAAGGTTTATGGGATGGGTTATAAGAAGAAGTCTTGAACACAAGACATGGAATAAAAAAAGAGAGATAAACGAGAAAAAAATACACACACAGATAGAGAGAAAAAACGGACAGAGAATAGAAGAGAGAAAAATTCCGAAAAACATTTAAGCTTTCAAAATAAAAATAAAAACTAAAAAAAATCTACTGCTTTCTTTCTTTGTTTGAAATTAGTATTGATGGTTGTTGTTTCATTTAAAGCTTAAGGCTTTTGTTTTTGGGATTACTACTCCACCGGTCTATACTGGGTTGTTACTGTTGATGGGCAGTTGTTGCTGTTGTACTGTTATTACTGCTGCTGATTCTCATCTTCATTTTCTTTTGCTTCCAATATCAGGTACATATCTGTAAATTCATGTCACGAAAAGCTTCAACATGACAAATTAATGAAGTTCGGGAATTATAATTCTGTTTTCCATTCGTTCAAGTTTATTAGTTAAAAAATTTGGTTTTTGTTTCAGTTGATTAATATAATAGTACGTTTGGCGTAATGAATATAAGATAATTGTTACCTCTTAAAATTCGTTTAAGTGTTGTAATAATATCATCTATTTCGGAATTTTCATTAAGTGAAGTCATGATTGAAATATCAAGGTAGGGAACATGGCATAAAATGGGCCATTAATTACATCCCGTAATATTGTTAGCTAAATGTAAAGTAGAATGGAAGTATCAAGAAATTACATTATTAGTATATCTTGTAAAAAATCTGATTTTGGTTTAGATTGATATAAGTTGTATGTTCATATATGGCATGATGATGAGTATATATATAATCATATGTGGAAGGTGAGTTGATACAATATTAGGAATGGTTCAAACGTACAACTATATTGCATGTGATGAAATTTTATTGAATCAATTTGTATAATAGTTCTCTTTCTTATCAACTTGACTCTTGTCTTTCATTGCAAACATTAACCAAACCATTGCAACTTTGGACTAAAACAAATACATGAGAAGGACATAGGATTTATAAACGAATCGTGGCATTTTATGTAAAAGATATATAGAAGAAGAGTTCGCCTTAAATGAAACAATGAAGATTCTGCGGAAACTATTGATTTGTTTACCATTTTAAGTTCTTTCCCAATTTTACACATGATTCGATTTATGGACATCCAAATGTTGTATCCACGAAAAAATGTTAGTTTTAGATACGTATTGTCTGTTTTCTTTTTCACGTCATTAATTCTTTAAAATTTGAGGTATATGATTCATATGTGTAAAACAAGACTCGCGGTCAACACATAATAACAATTTGTAGAGAACCTTATCAAGAATATTTTTGTGATTAGGGATACGTTCGCGTAACCTGATTATATTTCTAAAAGCAATTCGGATTATGCGTTCGCGCAACTTCGATCGAATATTTAATAGAAGGGATTCATCGGAGAATATCATTATTAATTTCATAAAAACCCGAGATGTGAGGTTCACTACTTAATTATACAAAAGGGGCGAATGTTCTTGATTTTATTAAAGCATAATTTCGAAAATAATTATAATAATTATTATATTATCAATATCATTGTGTATACGTATGCGTAACATGATTTTTCACGTTAAAATATAATTTATAACACGAATATACGTACGCGTGATTCGATTCAAAGAAGGGTCTTTAAATCTAAATAGAAGCGGTAACAATAAAATCATGTAATAAAAATGTATTTAACAAATCAAAATAATCAAGCCGAATATAACAGTTGAGCGACCGTGCTAGAACCACGGAACTCAGGAATGCCTAACACCTTCTCCCGGGTTAACAGAATTCCTTATCCGGATTTCTGGTGCGCAGACTGTTAAATAGATAGAGTCATATTCTCCTCGATTCAGGGATAAAAATTGGTGACTTGGGACGCCTTAAAATTCCCAAGTGGCGACTCTGAAACAAACAAACAAATCCCGTTTCGACTGTCCTTTAATTGGAGAAAACTCCCCTGTACCCTCGCGGGCGCGGAAAAAGGAGGTATGACAACACCTGGACCTTCAGCGAGCTTCACCTTTCACACGAACAGTAAACTCAGAACCTAGCATATATCAAGTGTGAGAGTGTATTAACTACACTCACATGGCCATACACAAAATCTTACCAGAATGAGATGAGAGAAACCATATATAGTAACCGATTGACAGTCCAGAAGTCTACTAGCAATGGTCATAATTCTTAGAAACTAAGGGAGCAAGATTGGTTAAATAAGAGGACTTGAGCATACCAATTGGGTAAATAATTATGGCATATCAGGTTCGATATAGAAGAACTGACACCATATTGAACAATCACTCGATAAAGAGAAGAGTATAACACACTTAACACAGTTACATATTAAGAAGGTTGATAAAGGCAAGTTCATTGAGTTAACAGGACAAACACACACATCATAATTTCCTAGCAATCCAGACAATAATCAAAATGGGTTAGAAAGAAGATTTTAAACAAGTGAGTCTTATTTGAAGTAGTTATTGTTAGAGGAATATGCAATTCCACATGAGGGTGACCACAAGCAGCATGGAAACATTAATAGCATGACCTACTATAAACCTCAACAGTGTCCTAACTCATGAGATCATACAGCACTTAAAAGGAAATGAGACAAGCAAGCATAAACATTTACACCCAATTGCCTAGATGGCAGGGAGAACTAACATTGTCACGACCCGAATCCTCCTTCCGTGAGATGTCTTGACGACACCTAGTCTCTACGACTAGGTAAGCCTAACAGTGCGGAATAATGAAATGAAAACATAAAATTAACAACTAACTATGACAAATAATTTAATAACTGATATAAGTGTCGCTCGGCATATAGAGTAACCACTCTCGAATATACAAGAATCTCCTAAGACCTGGAATACCATATGTCACAAGATTCTAAGATCTTTATCTAACTGTTCTATACATTAATACTTGAAGAAGTAACAGAGGAACAACATAAGAAGGAATAGAAGGGGACTCTGAGGTCTCCGGATGCGGGCATATGTACCTTGAAGTCTCTAGGACAGCAGCAACTGTGCAACTAAAAGCGAGGCTAGTAGGAGGTACCTGGATCTGCACATAAAAACATATGCAGAAGAGTAGCATGAGTATACCACAACGGTACTTAGTAAGTGTCAAATCTAACCTCGGTCGAATAGTGACGAGGCTAGGTTAGGGCCCTAATGGTGTGTGTGAGTGTGTCTATATATATATAAAATAAGACATAACAAAATATCGTAGTAAAGTAAAGATTGAAATTTAATCGCAAAAAAATCACAAAGGATAAGAGTGCGGTACATAGAGATAACAATAGGGGATCTCCCGAGATACTGTCTCATAGTCCCAATGTAAATGTGCATGGGGGATCTCCTAGAATACTGTTTTGTAATCCCAAAGTAAATATGCAGGGGGATCTCCCGGAATACTATTTTGTAGTCCCAAAGTAAATATGCAGGGGAATCTCCTGAAATACCGCTCCGTAGTCCCAAAGTAAATATGCAGTGAGATCTCCCAGAATACCGTTCTTTAATCCCAAAGTAAATATGTAGGGAGATCTCCCAGAATACCATTCCGTAGTCCCAAAGTAAATATACATCTCAAAAATAGAATAACAGCTATAACACGAAATACTATAGTTTAGACTAAATACAAGTCAACGAAAGGCAGGGAATCCACTAAGCATGTTGTACAGAGTTCAGATAAGGATTTAAGGAATGTATACATGTTAATCTAGACTAAACAGGAAAATTTCACATGCTAGTATAACTCAATTAAAGTGAAATAGGTTATTACTTAGCGAAATGGAGTTTTACAATGAATAGCCTGTGTACGCACTTGTCACTTCACGTACACGACACTCACATATCACAATAGTACCAAATCCTAAGGGAAGTTCCCCCAAAGAAGGTTAGGCAAGCCACATACCTTGAACCAAGCTCAATCAATCGGTAACAATGTCTTTCCCATGAATATTTGACTCTGAATGGTCCAAATCTAGCAAAAAACAATTACATAACATAAATACAACTTTAATGGACTAATCTAATTAATGAAATGAAGACTTTAATAAGAAATATGAAAATCGACCTAAAAGGCCTCTTTGGGCCCATATCTCGAAATCAGGTAAAAGTCACAAATTACGAACACCCATTAACTCATGAGTTCACTCATACTAAAATTACTCAAATCTGATACCAAAATCTCGATCAAAACCCAAAAATTTGGCCTAAGAACTTTTCTCAAATATTTCCCAATTTTTCTCCCCAAATCACTAATTAAATGATTAAATTAAAGATATATTCATGGAAATTAACCAAAACTAGGTAAGAATCACTTACCTCAAATACCCACGTGAAAATCTCTCCAACAATTGCCTAATTCCGAGCTCTCAAGTCCAAATGGTGATAAACCCTCAATTTTGAACTTTTAAATCTACCCAGGTGCTCCCTTCTTCGCGAACGCGACATCACCCTCACGAACATGATGAACAAATATTTACTGATCCAAAGTTCCTCTTTCATGAACACAAGGTACCTCTCGCGAACGCGTATCTTCCACCTCCTAATGCTTGGAAAATGCGATAACCACTACGCAAACGCATAGAACAATTCTTGGGGTCTCAGCTGCTCCATTTTCCTCTACGCGAACGCGTTCCACTCCTCGCGTTCGCGATGCTTACACTGACCATACCTTTGAGAACACAGCTCCTCTTCACCAACGCGAAGAAAAAACTTCAGCTGGCCTCCTAGATGCCTTACACGAATGCGAGACCTCCCTCGCAATCGTGATTAAGGAAACCAGAAACAAAACACCAGATTTTCTACAATCTTTTTCCTATGTCCAAAGGTCCGTTAACCACCCGAAATCAACCTGGGCCCCCCAGTAGCTCAACTAAACATACCTACTAGTCCCAAAATACCATATGAACCTAGTCAAGTCCTCAAATAACATCAAAACAACTCTAAAAATACCAATCACCCTCCAATCTAACTTAATGAACTTGTAGCTTCAAATTTCTACAACCGATGTCGAAACCTATCAAACCACGTTGTACACAAGTCATATTTTACATTACAGACCTACTCCAACATCCAGAATCAGAATCCAACCCTGATATCAAAAAATTCCTCCACCGGTCAAAATCTCCAAAAATTTGACTTTCGCTATTTCAAGCCTAAATTAGCTACAAATCTCCAAAACACAATAATGATGCGCCCCTAAGTCAAAAATCACCCAACGTAGCTAATAGAACTGATGAAACTCCATTTCGGAGTCGTCTTCACACAGTTCTAACTACGGTCAAAATCCTAAAGCTTAAACTTCCATTTTAGGGACTAAGTATCCCAAAACACTCTGAAATTAAAAACAAAACCTCCTGGGAAGTCACATAAGTAGAAAAATATATGGGGGATGCAGTTAATAGGGGATCAGAGCTATTACTCTCAAAATGACCGATCGGGTCGTTACAAACATAGCAATTCATCCTAAACCAAGCATGCAACAGAACTAGATTAGAAACATGCTTCAGCTAATCAATATATCCTTAGAGATCTATTATATTGGACAAGAAGAACTTCACAAAGTCTAGAATACAAACATAGAAATGCAGGATATAGTAGAGAACACACATTAGTCTAAAAATAAACTAAGAAAGCTGGAATCCATTCCAATAACGAAAGCATCTCACATATGCTGAAACCTACTGAATTCAACTAACAAAGAACATGGAATTCCATAGGATTATAAAAAAATATCATGGCATTACAATATCATGGCATTACAATATCATGGATCCATAAATAATAAAAAAACTAAATCATGCTTACAGAATTTAAACAATATTAACACATTGAACACATATGTCATAGATAAATTGAAGGAAAATAGTTAACATTGCTAGAGTTAAGGACACTAACTAGTAGAGAATTTAAACGAGCAAAAGGATAAGTAGTTTAGAATACTGGTAGAAAAAACCCATATCCTCGACTATTCAGAGTTCACAAGAGCCTCGAGAAGTTCTCCGAGCAGTGCTTACACGGGGGGAGGTTATTTTAACAATGTTGTGGCCTTGGATTTTAGCTGGCCAAAGATCCAAGTGTTTCAGAAGAGGTAAACGAGTGAGGAAAAATTATAGTGAGTGCAATAGAAGTCAAAAATTAGGTCTTTGGAGGGGGAATTGGGGAGGGGTTTATATAGTGACAAATTAGAATGAACAAACATGGAAATAAACAAATAAAAATAAATAAGGAAGGAAAATATCACATACAAATCTGTAATAGAACCAGTAAAAGATCAGAATCCAAACCCTAGTTGGAGTCGGATTTAGGGCAAATCGTTCACAAGCCTCAATCACGCCAGAATCACTGGGGATATACCATATTCAAGAGACATTTTTCACTTCTTGGGTGTATAGAACCACAATCGCACCCAGAAATAAAGAACCAAAACCCGATCTGTGAGAATCGAACTTTCCATAAGTACAATGGTAAATAAATTACCATAAATGAGTGATATTAGCAGAAAAGGTAAGTAGGATACGCGTATGAACACGTACAAGGAAGGAATAAGAGAGAATATCCATGGTCGACCATGGTTAGTACGAGAGTAGAGAGATGAGAGAATACAGAGGCGGATTTCTTAGGGAAATAGGGATTAGGGTTTGGGGTTGGGTAATTAAAAGTGGTAGGGTACTTTTGGGCCGTTGATCATGAGAGATCAACAGCCAAGATTAAAAATCAAGCGAGGGCAGGTTGGTTTAACGGGTCACGACCGGGTTGAGATTAAAGGGTCATTTGGTTTGGGCTGGAAGATTGGGCCAGGGATTTTGGGGAATTTGGGACACTAATGTGGTCCGAAAATAACTCACAATTGGGCTACAAGTTAAAATACCAAAATTGTTGGTAAAATAATTTTACAAAAGTATTAGTCGATAATAAAAATATTACTTGTGCGACAAAGTGATTGAAAATGATAACTTAACATTACAAAAATATAAAAATTGTTATTTGTCATAAAATAATATGAGAAAATGCAATTATGCATAGCACATAGGCTATGATTGCAAAATTGTGTAAATAACATAAAAATACTAATATAATTATGTAAAATGTCACGACCCCAGTTCGCCCTCCATGAACCATCGTAACGGTACCTAGTCTCTACGACTAAATAAGCCTAAGATGCGGAAGATAAACCAAATTTGTGGAAGAAAAAAATTTCAAACAGAAATAGAGTAATAAAATAGCGTTTAAAAGTGCCGCTCGGCATACACAATATTAACTCTTAAAACCAATACACTTTCCCAAAACCCAAAAACCCATGAATCACAAGTTAAAAGATACATAAGAAGCTTTAACTCTAGAAATGTCTAACAAAAGGGGAATACTGAAGGGCTAAACTATCACAGAAAGATAGAAAGGGACTCTTCGGTCTGCGGATGTGGTAGATATACCTCAGAGTCTCTACTGAAGCGCCTCGCCTCAAAGATGATAAGATAGAGTGAAAGTACCTGGATCTGCACATGAAAAACATGCACAGAAAGGGCATGAGTACACCACAGCGATACTCAGTCAGTGCCAAGCCTAACCTCAGCCGGGTAGTGACGAGGAAGGTCAGGGCCCTACTGAGGTAAAATAAAAATATAAGGTATGACAGTATAAGATAAGCAGTACAGTTGAAAGCTAACAATACGAATTTAATATAGGAAAACAAGGAATTCAATAATTGAAACTGAGGCAAAACAATCACAAGGAAATAACCGGGGATCTCTCAGTATCCCGAGGATCTCTTAGTACCCTCAATATATGCCAGGGATCTCTTGGTATCCCGAGGATCTCTCGATACCCTCAATGTATTTTACGGATCTCTTGGTATCCTCAATGTATGATAGGGATCTCTTGGTATACCGAGGATATCTCGATATCCCGAGGATCTCTCAGTATCCTCAATTTATGCCAGGGATCTCTTGGTATCCCGAGGATCTCTTGGTATCCTCAATGTTTGATAGGGATCTCTTGGTATCCTCAATGTATGATAGGGATCTCTTGGTATCCCGAGGATCTCTCGATATCCTCAATATATGCTAGGGATCTCTTGGTATCTCGAAGATCTCTTGATATCCTCAATATACGTGTTGGGGATCTCTCGGTATCCCGCACTTCAGCTCAAATCGTAAATGCATACAGGGGATCTCCCAGGATGCCATCCCATAGTCCCAAAGTAAAACACACAACAATGGCACAAGAAATACTCAAATAAACTCAAATTCATAACAAGGTAACACAGACAATTCTAACTTAGCATGCTTCACGTAATACAAATAAGGAAATTAAAGCAAATAAAGCAATTAAGTCAATTAGACATGCTTCCCTAACTAACAGCAGGTTTAAAAGTGCAAGTAGAATAAATAGAAAGGGAAAGCACAATTAAAGTTACTTAATGAAAACCGGATTTTCAACAATTAGTACAAGTACGCACTTGTCACCTCACGTACAAGGCATTTCAATTATCACAATATCAATCCTAAGGGAAAAGTTCCCCACACAAGGTTAGACAAGCCACTTATCTCAAACTGGCTCAATAATCAATCTGAAACAATGCTCTTGCCACGAGTACTCGACTCCAAATGGCCCAATCTATACAATTCAATTGAATAATGTAAATAATACTTCAAGTAATTGACTCTACAAAGAAATTCTAAGCTAATACACATAATTAGGTAAAATGACCAAAATGCCCCTTAAGCCCACGTCTCGGAATCAGGTGAAATTTTTATTTTCAGAATCCTCATATTCTCACAAGTTCATGCATACCAAAATTATCCAAATCTAAGGTCAAATTCCCCATCAAATCGAATTTCCAACTTTTGAAACTAAACCCTCGAAATTTCATATTTCTGCCCAGCTATTACCGCATATGCGGTCAAACAATCGCATCTGTGATACCGCATCTACGATCTAGGAACCGCTTCTACAGTTCTCACTTAAAAACTCCATCTCGCACCTGCGACCCAAAATCCGCATCTGCGGTCACGCAGGTGCGGTTCCTGGCCCCCTTCCTCATTTCTGCTTCTGGTACCACTGAGCTGCTTCTGCGGCACGCACCTACGATCCCACACTCATAGGTGCGGTTATGACAGAAAACCAGCAGCCGAAGCTGCAACTCCCAACTCCAAAATCCTTCTGTTAACCATCCGAAATCATCCCGAGTCCCCCGGGACCTCAACCAAAAGCACCAACAAGTCTAATACCACTATCCAAACTTATACCAATCCTTAAAACACCCTAAACAATATCGAAACAACGAATCAACCACGGATTCAAGCCTAAGAACTCCAAAACTCTAGAAATGCGCTTTTGATCAAAAAGTCTATCAAACCTCGTCTGAATGACCAAAAATTTTGCACATACGTCACATTCAACACTATGGAGCTACTTCAACTTTCGAAATTCCATTCTGATCCTTGGATCAAAATCTCACTATCAAACCAGAAATTTCAAAATTCAACCTTTCGGCATTTCAAGCCTAAATTAGCTACGGACCTCCAAAACACAATCCAAACACACCCCTAAGCCCAAATCACCCAACGGAGCTAACGGAACCATCGGATTTCCATTCTGAGCCCATCTTCACACTGTTCCGACAACGGTCAACTTTCCAACACTTAAGCTCTCATTTAGGGACTAAGTATCCCAAAACCCTCCGAAACTCAAAATCGAATATCCCGACAAATCAAAATAGCAGAAATAAACTCGGAAAAAGCAGTTAATAGGGGATTAGGGCGTAAATTATTAAGACGACCGGCCGGGTCGTCACATAAAATGAGGTACATAGCACATAGGCTATGATTGCAAAATTGTGTAAATAACATAAAAATACTAATATAATTATGTAAAATGAGGTAAAATATTATGAAACCTATATGTGGATACAAAATAATAAATTTAGATGAGTAAGTCATTTCAAAATAATTTAAAGGATAATTAATAAATAATCAAGTAATTAAAATGCAAGAAACAATTAATTATAAAACTCTGAAAATTGCAGAAAATTATGGAAAATACTTGTATAAATCCTATAAATCAAATAATGATGCAAAAATGACATTTTGAAATTATATGTACTATTTGAAAAAATGTGAGGGCAAAATTAGGTATCAACAGCTGCCCCTCTTTATTCAGAAATGATGAAAGAGTTATCAGGTAAAGAAAATGATGAACAATTTTGGACGAATTGAATGGGGAATGATATGATTAAAAATGGGGATCGAATCCTGATTTCTGAGTTGCCTACATATTTTTGGTGTTACAGGAATCAGGTCGTGTGTAGTTCTGGATCCAACGGCGAAAGAAACTGATGGAGTTGTTATAAGAGTGGCCGTATGTTTTGAAAAGTTTTTTTGGGTAGGATATTATCGGATAATTTTAGGTGGAGTCATAAATGTGAATTTGGATGTTACGGGTGAATGAGGCATTCGAACCGTCGTAGAGTAATAGGTAGTCAATTGTTGATAGTCAGTTACATCAAAGGATAGGAACATTGTGAATGGAAACCAGAGCGAAGATTGCTCCCATTGTAGGACGGTTACCTCTAGAATTACCTGCAAAACTTAAAACACAGTGCATACGAATATATATGGGTTATTGCGACAATTTAAATATGATGCAAATTCCTTTTGGACCATGAAGGTTGTCTTTGGACGAGCAAATCCTTAAACCATGATGTCATGGGACATGAAGCGTATGATAAAGGATTCGCGGGCCATGAAATGGTATCCTTGGTCCATGAGGATGATGCCTCTGGACTATGATGCCTTTGAATAATAATGTACAATTTTGAGAGATCCTCATGCCATGGAATGTTGTCTTCTGGCTATGAGGATGTTTCCTTTGAACTATGGCGCCTTCAGACAAAATGGCGGTATTTCAACCTATGAAATGCAAAGATATGATGCTTAGTTGTATGCGAGGACGAGACAAGACAAGGCATAGTCTCTGACAAGGTAAGGCAATGATTAACCTCATTCAATGAATAGAGACAATGCTTAGTCTCATGCAAAGGGAGGGTGACAGTGTTTAGTCTTATGTAAAGAAGGGGAGATAGTGCATAGTCTCATGCAAAGAAAAGAAAGTGCTTAGCCTTATGTAATAAATGGAGGCAACGCTTAGTCTCAGGTAAGGAAAGGGAGACAATGCTTAGTCTCATGCAAAGAAAAGGCAGTGCTAAGCCTTATGTAAGAAATGGAGACAATGCATAGTCTCGGGTAAGGAAAGGGAGACAATGCTTAGTTTCATGCAAAGTAATGGTATTGCTTAGCCTTATGCAATTACGGAGGCAATGCTTAGCCTCATGCAAGAAATAGAGAGAATGTTTAGTCTCATGCAAGAAATGGAGACAATGCTTAGTCTCATGCAAGGAAAGGCAGTGCTTAGCCTTATGCAATTATGGAGGCAATGTTTAGCCTCAAGCAAGAATTGGAGACAATGTTTAGTCTTATGCAAGGAAAGCAAGTGCTTAGCCTTATGCAATTATGGAGGCAATGCTTAGCCTCATGCAAGAAATAGAGACAATGCTTAGTCTCATGCAAGGAGAGGCAGTGCTTAGCCTTGTGTAATTACTGAGACAATGCTTAGCATCATGCAAGAAAATGCAGTGCTTAGCCTTATGCAAGAAAAAGCAAAGAATAGATGTGAGAGAGTAAAGTATTTCTTAGCTTAATGCGTTGCATTTGGAAACTTGTCGTATGAAGATAGTGATTTTGTTGCATGTATATATTTGTGAATATTCCTATTGTGTTTATTGTGCCTGCATTCAAAGAAAAATTGTGAGTTTTGTAGGGGGGACGGTTGGTTCGTGCTCTTGACTCCTGTCTTGAGTTCCTGCTTGGGTCACCCTGGGTAACATCTGGTTATCATAGAAAAAAAGTTTTCGAAAAATGTGTATGCATTTTATAAAATCATTTGTAGAAATATAGTTGTTTGAAATATATGATAGTGCGTGAGATCAAATAATTTTGATGAACCGGTGATTGTGACGCATTTTAGAGACATTGCAACCTCCTTGCCTTAGAATTTTGAGGATATCCTCCTCAAAATCATGTCCCAATTTAACTGCATACTTCTGACAATAGGTTCATTGGTTGTTCTATACATGACGAAGTCGGACGAACGCGTGATCTTGCCCCAGTTTCTAATCATGGGGAAATGAAGATTTTATTAAGATGTGACCAAACTCATAGGACTGCCTACATATCCCCTCTTAAACGGTAATCAGGTCAAGCGTAGTTCAATTTGAAACTTATAGAATCGCTTGTATCTAATCAAATAGTTCCATATTGAATGTTCTAGTGAATACTCCAAAAGAATAAATCGTGACTACAGGATCGAGCTTAGACGTAACAACTTTAGAAGAGCATCAAGGGTGGGCAGGTGGAGATTGGTAGAGTAGTACTTGAATGGTATTGACCATTAAGGCTATATGATTCATCGGATGCACGCAGAATAAATCCAATGATTCGAGACTCATGCAAACATTTTAGAATTTAGCAACTGAAGCTCAAGAAGCAAACACAAGGGTCTAACCTGCTTGGACTTCAGACGTTATGTCTTCGATATAAAAAGGTGCAAGATATGCAAGAAACAAGACCATAATGTCTGAACAAGATTAGGCTGCATTTGACTATTAAGACAAAGCTGAATTACTCTGACATAGGGGAGATTGATTGTATTAATAAGCAACATGTCATATCTTTAAAGAAAAATATCATGTCCGTTGGGCAGAAGAATTAAAGTTAAAATGGTTTCATATGGCTTGAGTATTGCATAAGTTGGGATATAAAATGAGTATCCATAAATGATATTAATCAGACGATAGTCCTAAGCATGATCTGAGCTAAGTTGCATAGAGGTAACGACAATTGAAGGGTAAAACATCTTATTTTGAAAAAGTTATACCCACATGAGAAAGTTGAGATGGAACATCATTCGAGAAGAAATTACGCCATTAACTATGACTGGTGATAATGATAGATCGATTATGTTATGTAATCAATGGATGCAATATTCCATTTAGGCAAAATAGGAGATGGTGCCCCTAGAACAGGAAGATAGTTTGTTCAGGCCCAAGATTTTCATTGTTTGAGCCTAAGAATAGAAGTCTAAGAAATGTTCAGGACTTGATTATGTTAGGCGTGTAGTTATTTTGAAAGAATATGCCATGAGTACTTTGAAATAGATAGCAAGTGCATAAATACATATATGTAAGAGAGAAGATAGATACACATATAAATGTATAAATAAACCTTTATGGAGATGGAAACAAAGATAAGGATGCTTTGAATAAGTTAGCCCTACCCCTCCTAAATTTGAAAATTTAAGACAAAAGTAACCATGTTAGCGCATATTTCCCCAAATGATGCACATAAGGTATGAAATTATCACTTGGGATTGTAAAAAAATCCCATTAGACTTTAGGCAGGGTTATCTAATTGGACTTAATACACCAAGGGTTTTTATCCATCATAGGTTCAACATAATGCGTGCACATTTTCAATTAGAGTAGGCTTCTAAAAGAGTCTAGACTGATACTCTCAAGCGGACGACTCGAGAGGAAAGAAATGGGACCATCGACTGCATCAGTGATCGACTAGTCTATCGCTAATAACCCTTTTCTGATTTGACAAGGGTATTTACCGAAAGTGCGGACACTCATTAAGTGTCACTATTTTGATAATAGGTACGAATGGAATATGATGTTGAAAGCATGCTTGTGAAAAAGTGATAAAATGTAGTCAAGTAGCTCACATGGTGAAAGCACATAATGGTAGTATTAAATAATGCGATAAAAATAAGCGAGAGGGAAAGGGAAAAGAAAAGACCAAGGGAAAATGGTTATTATGGCTCACAAAAAAATTGAAAACATAATAAAATGAAGCGAATAAGAGAGACGGGGAAGGGAGGTTCATGATGTAGCAATTTTGAGCAAATAAAGGAATGGGGAAAGGGAGGTGCATAACACAAGTCAAACAAGCAATCCAATATCCACACAAGCAAAATTCATTATGGTAAGAGACTAAGTATATCCCCAGCAGAGTTGACATGATGCCGTGCCCCTTTCTCTCACGAAAACAGGTTTCGACTTGTGACAACTCTTTTAAATGGAGGAAGTATTAAAAGATAAGAGTCGCCACCTAACAATTTTTAAGGTGTGTTAGGGCACCTATTATGCAAATAACTCTGTTTGACTAGTCGATGTCACCAAAGGTCGGGTAAGGGCTCAAATTACCTCAAAGAGAATGTGTTAGGCACTCTTCGAGGTCCACAACTATGGGTCCCGGCCGAACTTAAAATTATGTGGATTATGTCATTAGGCTATGTGATCATATAACAAAGAAATATACAAGTCGAAGACTTATATTATAACACACGTGAATTGGTACAAATCTTAATGACTTTAATGATATAACTCCATTGGTCTATATTAAACAACTAAGTGTAGATAACAAGTACATAAAGGAAAAGAGGGGGGTATTTTTTAGTCTAAAAGATCGCCCCGTGCAACAGAAATAATACTTTGCAACTTCCTTAAGGTAGGAGTTGCTCATATTATTCAGCGGGCACAGACTATCATCTCCTGGTACCCAATTACAATGTTAACATTGTTTACTTAAAGGCGCTCTAATTCAATTCTAAATCGTACTCAATGTGTGTACTACCCGTCCCATGTCTATGATCCAGGAGGCTTTGGACCTCTATTTGGTGGTTCTAGACTTACTTAGGTCTTATTTGTTTTTTAAAAAAATTAAGACGTCTGAATTTGAATACACATCTGAATATCAAGATGTGTATTAAGATTAAGACATCTGAATCTGAATACACATCTGAATATATTAAGATGTGTATTAAGATCTGAATAGAAATAATTAAGACTATTTGATTTTTAACATCTGAATGTATAAAATTTATCTTTCTTTGAAAATTAATAAACATAAAATTCAAATGAAATACTAACTAATCTAATATTCTATTAATAAAATATATAGTTTTTTAAAATACGATAGTTGTTGATCGTGATAGCTAATGGGTGAATGCCGACTAGAGACGGTAGTTGGTGGTAGTTTTGGTTGATGATAGAAGTTCATGCTAGCTAGTAGTGATTGGTAGTGGTGGCGAATATGATTGAGGATGGTGGTGGTGGGTGGTGATAGTTAATAATGGCGGGTGGTGATAGTAGTTATGGCTGAGAAAAGTGGTGGGTGGGTGGTGGTAGGTTATAATGATAGGCAGTGTCGGCTGTGGTTGTTGATGGTGATGTGGTGGTCAGTTGTGGTAGTTGAGGTGGATGACTGTTGATTATGGGTCAGAATGATATATGGTGGTCGGAGTGGCGGGGATAGTGGGTGGTGATAGTTGATAATGGTGGCGGCTATGATTGAGGATGATGGTGGCGTGGTGGTGATGGAGGTGGTGTTAGTGGTTGAGTATGGTGGTGATGGTGACATGGTGGTAGTTGATAATGGTAGGCAGTGGCAGCAGTTAATAATGAATATGTGATAGCATCTTAATAAAATTAAGTCTCTGTTATAGATCTTAATCATACAGACCTATTCAGACCCAATAAGTGGTTGTGAAGTAAAAAAATAAACACACTTAATGATTAAGATTTGAATAATTAAGATTCAAACTTTAAAAACAAACACACTTAATGTCTGAGATCTGAATGATTAAGATTCAGACCTCCGTTAAGTGCAAACAAATGAGGCCTTAGGCTACTCAAAAATGATAAAACTAGGTGACATTCAAAACAAATAGGACTTCACGTAAAGATAATTAAAGGCCCAAGTTATCCTCCACACATAAACAAAGAATGCACGCAAGCAGTTTAGGAAATAGACAGGGTTTAGACGTATTAGAGTCATTAAATCTTATAGGCATGATTTCTATATGGTTATAATATTAACAGGTACGCTGCATTGACTATGCTAATGTACGGGCAGATTAGATCATTATGAGGCCTATGGACATGGTCTCTAACTGGATTTCTAGTATTATATACACAAGCAACGTTTAGGAAAATTGCAAATCCTATATGCATGATTTCCAAGTGATTCTAGATTCTAATAATATATGGGCAGTGTAGCAATTTCTATATTAGCGCATAGGTAAATTGACTGTCGCAAGTCCTATAGGCATAATATCTAATCATTTGCGTAAAAAAGTTAATGAAACAGTCATAGTTCTGAGTTATTAACGTTGGTTCGACAATATGATAGAAAAATAAGGGGGGACGGCTAGTTGGAATATTAGAAACCTATAGCCATGGTATCTAAATAAGCAGCACACTAAAAGTAATTAAAGTGATTGATAGATTTATTATTTTGAAATCCTATAGGCATGGCATCTAGGTGAGTAAACTATTACAGCGCCCTAAGATATGTCATCTAAGGACACACATTAGTAGAAACATGCTAGGTAAATACTCGAAAGAGCATATGTTTAGGTGATATGTGTGCGTGTGACTCCTATAAGCATGCTTTCTACTTATGACATCATAACATGTAAGGAAAATAGTGAACACACCACATAGCTCCTATAGGCATGCTTTCTACCCATTTAGGTGAGAATTAGAGTACCCCACCCCCTCTTTGACTAATTTCCTATCTATTTTCGATCACAAATTATTACAGACCAAAATTAATGAATACAAATGCGAATTTTACATATTAAAATATTACAAGCCCAGTACACATCGCATGCCCAACAATATATAACCCAGTAACACCTGGACCTTCAGCGAGCTTCACCTTTCACACGAACAGTAAACTCAGAACCTAGCATATATCAAGTGTGAGAGTGTATTAACTACACTCACATGGCCATACACAAAATCTTACCAGAATGAGATGAGAGAAACCATATATAGTAACCGATTGACAGTCCAAAAGTCTACTAGCAATGGTCATAATTCTTAGAAACTAAGGGAGCAAGATTGGTTAAATAAGAGGACTTGAGCATACCAATTGGGTAAATAATTATGGCATATCAGGTTCGATATAGAAGAACTGACACCATATTGAACAATCACTCGACAAAGAGAAGAGTATAACACACTTAACACAGTTACATATTAAGAAGGTTGAAAAAGGCAAGTTCATTGAGTTAACAGGACAAACACACACATGATAATTTCCCGGCAATCTAGGCATTAACCAAAAGGGTTTATAAAGAAGATTTTAAACAAGTTAGTCTTATTCGAAGCAGTTATTGTTAGAGGGATATGCAATTCCACATGAGGATGACCACAAGCAGCATGGCAATACTAATAGCATGGCCTACTATAAATCTCAGCAGTGTCCAAACTCATGACATCATGCAGCACTTAAAAGGGAATGAGACAAGCAAGCATAACCATTTGCACCCAATTGCCTAGACAGCAGGGAGAACTAACACAACAATTCATCCTAAACCAAACATGCAACAGAACAAGAATAGAAACATGCTTCAGATAATCAATACAGCCTCAGAGATCTATCATATTGGACAGGAAGAACTTCACAAAGTCTAGAATACAAACATAGAAATGTAGGATATAGTAGAGAACACACATTAGTCTAAAAATAAACTAAGAAAGCTTGAATCCATTTCAATAATGAAAGCATCTCATATATGCTGAAACCTACTGAATTCAACTAACAAAGAACATGGAATTTCAAGGGATTATAAAAATAATATTATGGCACTACAATATCAGGAATCCATAAATAACAAAGAAACTGAATCATGCTTACATAATTTAAACAACATTAACACATAGATCACATATGTCATAGATAAACAGAAGGAAAATAAATAACATTGCCAGAGTTAAGGACACTAACCAGTAGCGAAATTAAATGAGCAAAAGGATAAAGAGTTTAGAATACTTGTAGCAAGAACCCCGGATCCTCGATGCTTCAGAGTTCACAAGAGCCTCGAGAAAGGCTCCGAGCAGTGTTTGCATCAGAGGAGGTTATTTTAACAATATTATGGCCTTAAATTTCAACCGTCCAAAGATCCGAGTGTTTCAGAAGAGGTGAACAAGTGGAAAAAAAGTATAGAGAGTGCAATAGTAGTCAAAAATTAGGTCTTTTGAGGGAAAATTGGAGAGGGGTTTATATAGTGACAGATTAGGATGAACAAACATGGAAAATAATCAAATAGACGTAAATAAGGAAGGAAACGATCACATGCAAATCAGTAATGGAACCAGTAAAAGAAAAATCGGAATCCAAACCCTAGTTGAAGTCATATTTAGGGCAAATCATTCACAAGTCTCAATCACGCCAGAATTACTAGGGATATACCATATTCAAGAGAAATATTTCTCTTCTTGGGTGTATAGAACCACAATCGCACCCAAAATCATAGAACCAAAGCCTAATCTGTGAGAATCGAACTTGCCATAAGTACAATGGTAACTAAAATTACATAAATGAGTGATATTAGCAGAAAAGGTAAGTAGGATCCGTATATGAACGCATACAAGGAAGGAATAAGAGAGAATCTTCATGGTCAGCTAGGTTAGTATGAGAGTGTAGAGATGAGAGAATACATAAGCGGATTTCTTAGGGAAATAGGGATTAGGGTTTGGGGTTGGGTAATTAAAAGTGGTAGGGTACTTGTGGGCCGTTGATCATGAGAGATCAACGGCCAAGATTAAAAATCAAGCGAGGGCAGGTTGGTTTAACGGGTCACGACCGGGTTGAGATTAAGGGGTCATTTGGTTTGGGCTAGGGATTTTGGGGTATTTGGGACACTAATGTGGTCCGAAAATAACTCACAATTGGGCTACAAGTTAAAATACCCAAAATTGTTGGTAAAATAATTTTACAAAAATATTAGTCGATAATAAAAATATTACTTGTGCGACAAAGTGATTGAAAATGATAACTTAATATTACAAAAATATAAAAATTGTTATTTGTCATAAAATAATATGAGAAAATGCAATTATGCAAAGCACATAGGCTATGATTGCAAAATTGTATAAATAACATAAAAATACTAATATAATTATGTAAAATGAGGTAAAATATTATGAAACCTATATGTGGATACAAAATAATAAATTTAGATGATTAAGTCATTTCAAAATAATTTAAAGGATAATTAATAAATAATCAAGTAATTAAAATGCAAGAAAAAATTAATTTTAAAACTCTGAAATTATGAAAAATTATGAAAAATGCTTGTATAAATCGTGTAAATCAAATAATGATGCAAAAATGACATTTTGAAAATATATGTTATATTTGAAAAAATATGAGAGCAAAATTGGATATCAACATATATATATCGTGTGCACCGCCGAGGGTCAAACAATCGAATCATAGATGCATCTATTAACCTGCGAAGCAAACGACCCGCTCCCATGAGAGTAGAAGAATTTACTTTGATCGCGAAAATACTTGTGATGCGAGTGGACATGGATTTCTCAAAGTTATTATATAATTCTCCAATTCTTTCCAAAATAAAAAATCTAAACTTGAGACTTTAACTCTTAAAATCCTCAATCTCAGCTCTATTTAAAGCATTTAATATACATAATCACTATAACAATGCAAATAAGGCATGATGTAAATCTTAGACTACCAGAAAGCTCATGAAATATAGCTACGCACGGACACTCGTCACCTAGTACGTACGTAGCTCCCCACACAAGTAATTCACAAAACACCTAAGGGGATGAGTTCCCTCTTTCAAGGTTAGACAAGAGACTTACCTTATTCTCAAGCTCACTTCATGTCCACAAGTATGCTTTAAACCCTTAACTTTGTGCCAAACAATCCGAAACTAGTCAAATATTGTATAAATAAATCAATATATATACCCAAAGTTCATAATCTAACTATTGGAGTAATTACCCAACCCAAATTGGAAGATAAAATTCACCCCCGTGCCCACTTGCCCAGATTCTAAAAAATTTCGAAGATAATTGTTACCTGTAACCTCACGAACTCAAATATATAGTTTTTACCTCATTCCACAATCATTTTCATGGTCACATTTTTAAATTAAAACCTAGGTTTTTCAACTAAACCCATAATTTTCATAATTTTACATGTTAAAATCCATTCATAATATATGTATTTAACGTACATAGGATAGAAATTACTTACCTCAAATAGTTAGGTGAAAATCCCTCCTCAAAGTGCTCCAATATCACCCCAAGAGAATGAAAAATGAGAGGAAATGGCCTAAGTCTTGTTTTTAATAAAGTCTCTGCCTAGCTGCCCCTTCTTCCTGAACGCGGAAAGGGCCTCGTGTTTGCGAAGGCAAACGGCCTAGACCCCAACAAATACCTATCGTGAATGCGACAGGAGTCTTGCGAATGCGGAGACTTGCTTGGCCTACCCTACGTGAACGCGAAGAATCACAGCGGCCACCAGCCTAGCCCAGCCCAACCTCCTCTATGTGAACCCGGGCTGGCTATCGCGAATGCGTAGCACAAATTTCAACCCCCATATTTTCCTTCTTCGCGAACGCGACCCTTCCCCCCTGAACGCGAAGAAGGAAACCAGAACCAGAAAATCTAGTGTTTTAAACTTGACTCTGAGCGGTCTGAAACACACCCAAGCCACTCGGGACCTCATCCAAATACACCAACAACTCCATAAACCTAATACGGACCTTCTTTAACTATCAAAATGCGTAAAACAATAACAAAACTAAAAATCGTACCCCAAACCAAATTGAATCAAAATATGAACTTCAAGTTTCCAATTTGCTCCGAACGCGCCGAAACATACTTAGACTACTCAGAATGATACCAAATTTTGCGTGTAAGTCTTAAATCACCATACGGAACTATTCCCAGTCTTGAAATCCCAACTGGACCTCGATAACACCAAATCCTACTTCAAACCAAATTTAAATAACTTTAAAACCTTCAATGTGCCAACTTTTAATATTAAGCGCCGAAACGCTATCGAGTCATCCAAAACCTGATCCGAGCATATGGCCAAATTCAAAATCATCATACGAACCTATTGAAATCGTCAAATCTTAATTCCGAGGTCATTTACTACAAATATTGACCTAAGTCAAATTTAGTCTTTTAGAGCCAATATTAAGGAACCAAGTGTTCCGATTTTAATCCGAACCCTTTCAAACCCGAACTAACCATCCCTTAAAGTCATAAAACAGTTAAAGCATATGCAGGGAGTCTTATTTAGGGGAACAAGGATCTAGAAAGTAAAACGATCGGTCGGGTCGCTACAATAGCGAGAATAAAAACCTTTTTCATCCCAACCGGGGAACGTTAATGTTATATAGAGGATCAAACATAGTACCTTTTGACTGCACCCACGTTGACAATTATTTCAGGGACATTTACTTAGATGCTTCCCAGGTACAATGCTCTCTTTTAGAAGTACTCTCATTACAATGTGTGGATATTTTCATTCTGGAGCCAATTTTCCTTTAGTTTCTTCATGATATGGGAGGATATGTCCCATAATGAGTTGTCCTATTTTAAATTTCCTGGGCCGCACTTTCTTGTTGTAGACAGGGGCCATTATTCGTTGGTACAATTGCCCGTGGAAGACCATGGCGAACCATTTTTCATCAATCAAAGTCAATTGCTCTAACCAGGTTTTGACCCAATCTTCATCCTTGATCTCGGCTTCAACAATGATTCGAAGAGAGGAAATTTCAAACTCCTACTGGTATCACCGCTCCAGTTCCAGAAACCAATCACATAAGGGCGGTTTCATTTGGACTTTGTTTAGGCTTACTGTTCCAATTCTCTTTTTATTTCCTTAGAAGTCTTATCTTCAACATATTCTGCTTCTTGATTCATTATTTCGAAGTCTGGCAATAATTTAGGATTTGGGCATTGTCACGTCCCAAACTCGGGGAGCACAACCGGTGCTCAACCGAATAAAACCGGACGAGCAAGCCTGTTAGGTTTTCTTCTACCCAAACTCACTCATGAAAAAGAGGATATGTACTCCATTAATTAAACACTGAAAATATTTCATTTACAACTCCCATTTCGTATCCATTAGCCGCTCCATTCATAAATTTTAAAATATTACAATTTTATAGATATAATGAAAAACATGTTTGCTAAATGCCAACATTTCTAGTTCAGTTCCCAACATCGAACACCACTCACAACATGTCTACGGAGCCTCTAAGTACAATAGAAGAGTAATATGAAAATTCCAGTAATAAGGCCCCGGCTATACCTCAAACACAATACATGAGGAACAAAAAAATGCATGACCCCGAAATAAAGTGTGGCTCACCAAGTAAACTGGGAAGAGAGTGTACCACTATCACTGATCAATGTCGCATGCTGTGGAACCACTTGCATCTATTAAATATGTAATGCCCCCAGAAAAAGGGACATTAGGACCATCAAATAGCACTAGTATGTATGACTAAATGTCCTCTTTTAAAATAGAATGCCAATATAAGAGAGGGACAACCATGTAAACAAAGAGCAACAATCAATGATATCCAAAGGTCACTATATATATATATATATATATATATATATATATATATATATATATATATATATATATATATATATATATGTGTGTGTGTGTGTGTGTGTGTGTGTGTGTGTGTGTGTGTGTGTGTGTGTGTGTGTGTGTGTGTGTGTGTGTGTGTGTGTGTGTGTGTGTGTGTGTGTGTGTGTGTGTGTGTGTGTGTGTGTGAGTGTGTGTACGGCATGGCGTCTGATCACGACCCAATCAGCTAGGCCGTCTCATACGAGACATCAACCACAATCACAATAACAATTTAATTTCCAATACAGTTACCACCATGTGTGAGGCATGGCATCCGATCACGACTCGATTGCCTAGGTCGCCTCATACGAGACATCAACCACAATCACAATAACAATTTCAATTTCTAACATAATCACCACCATGCATGCGGCATGGTGTCCGATCACAACCCGATTAGCTAGGCCGTGTCGTACGAGATATCAACCACAATCACGATAACAATATTTCCTTGGCTCTTTTGGCCATTCACAAGATTCTTTATTCATAGCACGATGGTCGTATTTCATGTTCCACACTTTCACCTCTTCTATTTTCAAGGATCACCATCAAACTTCAACATATAGAATATTTCGAAAATCATAAACCTTAAATTCATTAGTAATGAAACTTTAAACACAAACAGGTTTCTTCCCAAAGAATGGGGCACACCGACCAGCAATATAAACACACATCAAAATCATATACAAGCAATACACCATTTATTATTCAAATACTCTGTCCCTAAAATAAAATGTACAATTTCAACACTTGAGTATGTAAGAACTCGAATCACGTTGGATATATTTTTAAAGTAAGCATTAGTTAAAACAGCCACTTATGGGAATGAACTTAGTACAAAAGCTAATAGGCAATTATATTTTCGAAGTCATTTTAAAACAGTTGAGTCGAGGCTCATTTCATAATGCTTCTTATATCCTCGCTTCTCATTGGAACCACTAGCCGCAATTATAACTTAAACTCTTGGCACGTTGGCCACACCCCATATCCTCAATTCACTTATTTCATTTTCGAGCATCTTTACTGATTATCAACGACAAGACATTTCCAATCAAGACTTTAGGTACACATATGAGCAACTAAAAGTCTTAAACATATTAAATTTTTCTTACACAATTTGGCATACTAGCTTTCATTTGAAACACGACTCAAAGCCATAACATTTTAATATGCAATCCATAATTTGAACATATATCTTTCGACATAAGGCTCACTCGGAATAGTCAAGCTTATAAGGGATAACCTGAAATATAGGAATTAGGAACTTGAGCCAACCATACTTGAAACTTACGGGAATATTATGGAATTCGATTCTAAGAGAGAAAATTTAGTCAGCATACCTCGCTTGAGCTTTCTTTTAATTTCTACAAAGTTTCGAAACCGTAGCAATCCCAATCTATTTTGAGACATAACAAAATTGAACACAAATTAGGAAGATATTCATGGTCTTAGCTCATTTGAGCATTTCATCAAATATTAGATGTGCAAATTTATTTACCAGACTCTTCCACAAGATTTCCTTAACTCCATAGCCCAATATTTACCCAATTGTACTCAACAATCTTTCCACAAACTTTATTGGTACATGCATGTATAAATAATACTCTTATACTCACACTCTCAATTAACAATTTTCCACCCAAATCTGAAATTGAAAACTAGGGTATGGAGCCTTACCTCTTAGGTGAATTTTTTTTTGATATTTCCTTGTTGTATTTCAAAACTTGGACAAGATCTTGATGAATAAAGCACTTGGGCTTCTTCCTATCTCTAGAACATTCTCCACTCTCTCTAAAATTATCAGAATTTTGCTCCAAAATGAGCCTCAAGGGTTATTTATGGAAGTTGGGTTGGGTTATAAAAATAAAAAATAGACTCTCCGGAAACAACTCTGCGATCACAGAAGTAATCACAAAACTGCTACACAGCCCGCAAATGGACCGCATAATTGATGTCCAAAATTGGATTTGTCTGGACCAATCTGCGTTAGATCTACGGTCTGTATTAGTCTACCTCAGCACCACAGAACCTTAAATTCCTTAGCGATTTTTTTGGGTCCTTACAGGCGTAAAGTCTGCAAGCATGTCATGTCATTAAAATCTGCATTAACAGAACTAAAAAGAATAAGAAAAGTGACAAGATTAAGAAAAGAGATATTCCTGGACAATAATATATTAATTTTATTTATTTAATTTTTTTAATATTTTTTTAAATAAAATAGATACAAGGGTTTATACCAGAAAGCAACGCGATAAAGTAAAAAATCCAGATTACACCCTGAAATAATCTGGATGCAGAAAGGATAGCAAGAATGGCTACCAAAACTTTTATCTGACAAGGAACTTTTCAGGTTTAGCGACTGTTTTTAGGTTCTTCCTTCGTTCGCGGCAATTGCTACAGTGGCGTTCAGTGCCAGATCAAATTCCTCATCATCACGGATTATTCCAACAACCGGCCCATTGTTGTGAGTAGGCAAAGAATTATTCATCATATTAGGGACCTCTTCTTCCCTGAGAAGTATTGACTTGACCTCAATAAGGTCATCCACTGATCTTTTGAGAGTTCAACAATCTTCAGTATCATGTCATACTGCTCCAGAGTGGTATTCACATCTAGCATTAGCTCGGTGTGAGAGGGACTCGGGGTTTGGCTGGTTTAGGGCCATTGGCTGTAGCAGACCTAGCCTGACTAGTTTTTTGGAACAAGCTCAAGTATGACTCACCAATAGGGGTGAACTGATTCCTTCTGGGAGGCTCTCTTGGATGGGGATTGTATCGGGAACATTATGATGAGGATTAAATGGAGCTTGGTAGGGACAGGAATTTCTAGGAAGTGGAGCTCGATTTTGTGGGTAGTTATGGTGCCATATGTTAGGTTGCGCATTCATCACCGCCTAGTGAGGTCGTTCCACGACATATGCAGCATCATGGTACCAACAAAACTAACCACCTAAAACAAAACCTTTTCTTTTGGCAGACACAACAAAACTGTTAGTTCAAAGCATTTAAAAAATAGGAAGTTGCACCTTAGGATGCAATACACCTAGTAGTTAATTTTCGAAAGCGAACTTCTGAAGAAGAGAAAAAAATACTTTTGGACTTCAAATTGCTTTCTTCTTCAAATTTTATGATATTTATGAAAGAAGACTTCAAAAGAAGAAAAGGAATATTTTAATTTTATTTTTTGTTTTTATTTTATTTTATTTTTAATACTTTGTTTGAAAAAATACTTCAAAATAAAGGAAATACATATTTTTGGATTATTATTATTAATAATAATTTTTTTCCTGAATGAAAGACATTACAAAAGAAGGAATTTTTTTTAGGTTAAAAATCTTTCATGTAGGATTTTCTAAAAGGAGACTTCTAAAAAGGGATTAAAGGAAAATATTTTTGAATATTTTGAAAATTGTGGTCGGACCTGACGAAGGTTTCCTACGTATCTCACATTCGGTGAGAATCAAACATGCGTAGTTTAGTCAATTTTGATATAATAGGGGAAACATGACACTTGAAAATTTTGGCTCATTTTGAAATGACTTTTCCTGTTTATTTTTAAAATTTTGGCAGAGTTTCAGGATTTTTCAAATACCGAGATTTGGAAACCGGAAGAATTTTCTCTCTCCTACCTCTCACTCCTGTTTTTCTCAATTATGTGTACTTATTCTAGAAGCCGGTCAACATGCAAACCAGATCAAACAAAATGCACAAGTGCCATGCAGGATACATCAGGATGGTCCTTTTATTTTGGTTACACCTGTCCTAAATGGACCCAACCCCTGTGTTGAGTCCCCAAAGTAAAATGCACGTGATGCAACAAACGTTCCTACTAGGGATCCGGCATGAGGCTATGTTATTCTAGGTTTCAAATCTTGGGGTGTGTTTTACACCCGGCTTACCCAAGCATACAGCTCGAGCCAAGGTGGGAACAACATACCGGGAGCATGAAACTCTACCCGGCCTACTTACTGATCCAGCCTCGTACCATTTGGTATGACCTATAATATAATAGTAGGTCACGCGCACGTGTGCACCATAAATTCAGAAGACTCAGAAGAGAGGCGTAAGAAGTCAGTTTTTACAGTTCAAATAATATCAAAGTAGTAAAGGAGCAACCTTTAGCACATTAGGTCTACAAATATAATAATATCACAATCAACAAAGCCAAATATAGATCACATTACAAGCTCGAATTCTGAACCCTGAACTAGTGGTTCTGAATTTGTGTTCCCCAGCAGAGTCGTCAGAGCTATCACACCTCCTTTTTTCAGGGAAATGAATTTTTTTCAATTTAAGTGACATTTATTTTTATTTTTTTAAGAGTCGCCACTCGAAATTATTGAATTACGGTGTTTCAAGTTACCATTTATTTTAAATCCCAAATCAAAAAACTTTGACTCATAATTATGGTCCACAAACACAGAAGATCGAGTAAGAAATTCTGTTAACCAGGGAGAAGGTGTTAGGCACTTCCGAATTTCATGTATCTAGTACGGTCGCTTTAATAATTATACATGGCTTAACTAATTCTGGATATTTTTTGTTCTAGAAAAATTTATGCACTTTTGCCTTAAACAACTTTTAATTGCTTGATTATTCGTAATTATGGAATTATCTTGAAACGAGTCACGCGTACATGTACTCATTTTATTTGGCACATTAAAAATCATGTCACACATGTGTGCACACAATTGATAACACTTTTATTATTATTAAGATTGTTCAGTCAAAGTCGCGCGAACGCTACCTTCAATCATTTTGAAAATTATAATTGTGTCGCGCGAACGTGTACATAACTAAGATGATTTGATTAATTTAGAGCACACTTGAAATATACTACCGTGTTCATGAATTAGTTTTTCCGAACTAATTTAAATTATTGTAAAGTGAAGAGTTATGAAATGGATTTGTGAAGAAGTATGGAATTTAATTACTAGAATTATTTAAAAAATGAATTACTTTACTAAGTTACGAAAAGTATTTGCAAGTATTCATTATCGAAGAAATATGAGCTAGCTTATGAATCTTATTACCATGGGCCATAGTACTTAAACCTCTTTTGAATCAGACTCTTCCCCTACTTTTGTTGGGATTACATGATACATGACGACGTTTGGGCTGTTGGTGTTGCTTTCTTTGTATTTGGGTCTGGCCCAGTTTATTTTATTTATTCATTTATGAATAGGTTAATCAAGAGGCCCAATGTATATATATGGGACCATATACGGAAGTTTCTGGATTTTTGGGGACTTTGGTTCACTTTACAGAGATATGAAATACTTTCTCTCCAATTTCCTTTCTTCTCTCAAGCCCTAGCTACATTTTCATCAATCTCTCTTTCAATTTTGAATGTTAATATGAGTAAAGTGGTGGCTGAACTAGCCTGGTTGGTTCGGTTATTATCTGATTTGGGTCTTTCTATTGATGCTCCAATCCCTGTTTTGTGCGATAGCTAGGCTGCTATTCACATTGCCAAGAATCTGGTGTTTCATGAGCGCACTAAACACATCGAAGTCGATTGTCATTTTATTCGCACCAAATTAGCTGATGGTCTCATCTCTTTATCTCATGTTCCTACTTCTTCTCAACTGGCTGACATTTTTACTAAGCCTTTGACAGGTTTGCAGCATCGCACTTTATCCAGCAAGTTGGGTGTATGCCCACCCTCCACCTTGAGAGGGGGTGTTGGGATTACATGATACTTCAATTTGATTGGTTCACGTGAGTCATCAAAGTTATTACCAAAGTTATGTGATAAGGCTGCATGTGATTGGTTGAACCATGTCATTTGAACACTTGGCAACATTTGAATTATTCTTACATTAACTTGGCATGTTACATCACATATGCACGTGGCATGATTTTATTGGTCATTGGTTTGACTTGGTGTCCCATGTCATTGACACATGGCATCGATCATGGGCTAATGTAGAGGGCTCATTTTTTCGAAAGAGCAACCCAATGGACTAACCCATTGAATTTGGACGTTAATATAATCCATATTTTGGACTTAAATAATTTAGGGAGGAAATGCACGGTTAGCCACTATTTAAAGATATCTTTACTCTTTATCCACTGTTTAAGATGTATTTACTTTTTAGTCAGTGCTTAATAATCTTTTAATTGCCCGAAAATATAAAGGACATGGTATCATTAACTTCATGAATGTTGTGTAAATGTTAAGGACATGGCGTCCTTAACTTTATGAATGCTGTGTAAAATATTAAGGACATGGTATCCTTAACTTCATGAATATTGTGTAAATATTAAGGACAAAGTGTCCTGTATTTACACTTTTCGTAATTAAACTTTAGGACATCATGTCCTTAACTTCATATGTACAGTGTAAATATTAAGTACATGACGTCCTTAACTGCATGTATGTAGTGCAAATGTTAAGGACATAATGTCCTTAACTTGTATTTGCACCTTCTATTGTTAAACTTTAGGACCTCATGCCCTTAACTTCATATGTACAGTGTAAATGTTAAGGACATGGTATCATTTACTTCATTTGTGCAATGTAAATGTTAAGGACATAGTGCCCTTAACTTTATAAGTGTTGGTAAATATTAAGGACATAATATCTTTAACTTCATGAATGTTGTGTAAATATTAAGGACAAAGTGTCCTGTATTTGCACATTTCGTTGTTGAACTTTAGGACATCATGTCCTTAACTTCATATGAGCAGTGTAAATATTAAGGACATGACGTCCTTAACTTCATGTGTGTAGTGTAAAAATTAAGGATAACATATCCTTAATATTTACACTCATAAAAATTAGAAAACCGAAGACGACATTTATTCTGCTAAGAGAAATACTTATCCAGGGCAATACATAACCACTAACGATATTGAGAACATTAACCAATAGAGTTAAACACCAGTAATATGTGAAAGTAAAAATCAACGAAATTACTCTGCCCAATCCAGCTCTCATGAAGAAAGGGTTAAAACGTCTTTTCATATTAATTTTAATAGAGTAGTGGCTATTTTTTTTCAGTATTAAAAACACTGGATAAAAAGTAAATACCATATTAAAATGTGGCTATCCCACGCCATTTCTACAATAATTTAATCCTTGTTTAGGCTTTGATATTTCTTGAAATTAAGAATTTATCCAAGTTTATTATGGAATTTAATCCCACAAAATTCACATGTCTACAATAACCAAAGCCCTAAGCGTTGTATTAGTCTCTTAATTATTCTTTTGACTAGTGTACTTGGCCGCGCTTCGCACGGTCATGATAAAAAGTCTCTTACAAATTATAATATAATGAAAGGAAAATACAATAATACAAAGAAAAATTGACATAGATAATTAAAATAAAGGTATAGGCATTAATCCCTACATTTAGTCCAAAATAATTGTTTCTACTAAAGCAATAAAATTTTACGATATAAATGCACAAAGTAGAACTAACATGCTAATAAATAAGTAATAAGCACAAATGTGCCCAGCTTCCTGAAGAGAACTCCGGGAGAATTCATCTATTTTGTCCGTGATAGCTTTATCGTGCAAAATTAACGTATATGAGTAAGATTAAACAACATGAAGGTCACGAAACCAAGATATATAATACTCCTTCCTTTTCATATTAGATGAGGTAGTTTGACTTGACACGGAGTTTAAGAAAAAAGAAGAAGACTTTTGAAACTTGTGGTCTTAAAAGATTGAGGGGTAAAAGGTATTTGTTGTACTGTCACCACAAGACAACAAACTAAAAGCCCATCAAAGGAGAAAAGTGGCTTACTTGGATGTCTCTTTCCTCCATTAGCTCTAGCATTCTCCATATCACCAATTGCATATAATAATAAAAAATATAACAACGTATACACTGGAGGAGGATAAATTTTAAGAATTTGTGAATATAATAGAAGAAATAACATCTAGTACGGGAAATTTGTCTGGGGAACTACAAGCTCGAAAGCTGGAATTCCCATATGAATAATTTTTATAGGATCATTACACAAAAAATTGGATATGTAACATTTAACTACCTCTATGAAAGTCTATGTTTGTCAATGATACCAACAACCTATTACAATGGAAAAAGGCTGGTCAAGTGGAAGTACCTTGGTATCAGAATTTAACACACCAACGATAAGTAACGTTCCTTGTAATTTGAAAAAGAGACTACAAACATAAACGCTTTTATCTTTAAATCAATTCCCAGTACTCTTCTCTCCATCCAAGCTCAAATGTTGGAAGGTCATCCTTCCACTCTCCACCGCTGGTTGCTGGTCTTGTAAAAAGGATTCCATTGGCACATCCGAGAAGTTCACAATAGTTAGTTAGCAATGAAAGTTAAGGGATCGGAAAACAAAATGGAGAAGATAGATCATCAAAGAAATAGCGGATAAACACATATCTGTTAAAAGTCAAAAAAAAACAAATTGCCAATGTCAAATTCATAGTATTATTTTTTCTCTCTAAAAAAAAAGAAGAAAATATAATACTCGCACAAGCAAATACTGAGAACCGAGAAGTAGAATAAATAGAAAAAGGTATACGAGGACCAGTTAGTCAGCAGCTATATGTTCTCTTCCATTGTTACAAAATTGAGGTTCTATGTTTTAATTGTATAACTACACATTCTTTCGGAAACGAAGGAACATACATGGTATTCTTAAAACTGAACCAGTTTTGGAAAATGAAACATCGCCATAACGGTTTAGTATTAAAGTCTCCCCTTTAATGTGTTTAGAAAGCTTATTATTTTTATAAGAATTCTTAGAAATGAACTGTTATATAACGGTTGTTTATTAAAGCCTCCTCTTTTGATTGCATTAATTAGATATATATATTGTTTTACATATTGTATTAAACTGAGACAAAACTCTCAAAAATCTAAGAAAATAGATAAATACATTTCCTAGATGAGGAGAGGTGTCACATCAGCTTTTTCATTCCCTACTTTATACATACATAGATTATTGAAAATTTTTATTTTGTGTCTCGTACAACTGACACTAATTGTATGAGGCAACTTTTTTGTCTTACAGTTTTGTGGACCCAAATTTCCGTGGACACAGAAGTGTAAGATTGAGGTCCACAAATTTGTGAGACAAAAAGAAGCCTCGTACAACTAGTGTAAGTTGTATGAGACACAAAATAAAACTTCTCGAGATTATTGATGTTGCGTTAGGTCCTGCAAAGACAGAAACTGCAGCCACTGTCAAATTAAGAAGATTCGAATGTATCTTGTGAACAGAGGGAACAGAGGGAGGAAGAAGGACCAATAACCTGGTCCTTTTTCATCCAAGTGAATTTTCCAGTACAACTGAGCTTTCAACATACCTATTTGATAATACATAATTAGTACGCTATAGTCGAATTATTTCATGAATTTCACAGTAGGGATTTATGAACTTTGGACGAAGACCAATATGCATGTTAACAAATTGATTATGATATATTGGAATTGGATTGTAATTTTACTTTTGTTATAACAGCTTGACGTGACATGAGCGGTTCAAGAATAATTTTCTTTAGAATATCATATTCCCTTCTTTTGCTTCTAGGTAAAGGAATAGGTGGAATCCACTACGGCTGGGCATATATATCCGGAAAAATCGATAGCCCGAATCGATAAAAACTTATTGGGTTATCGATATCGGATTATTGGGTTAATGGTTCGGTAGTGATTTAGTATTTTTTTACTATTGAATTATCGGTTCGGTCCTCAGTTTGCCCAATTTTATTAACGGATTAACCGATAACCCAATAAAATTTAAAAAAATTATAATTTTACCCTTAAATATATAAATACATCTAGGGCTTTAGCCTTCAGTTCATTCTTGTTTTCTCTGAACTTTCCTCAGCCGCAAGTCTTCACTCTTCGTTTTATTAATGGTAGCTGTGAGATGTACTCTTGAAATTTAATTTTGAGCTTCTTGAATGATTTGAGGTAGGATATAACCTCCTTTAACATTCACTATTCTTCCTTTACTCAATGGCCGAATTAGTTATAGGATACCATTTGTAACGTCTAGACTCAAGTGAATTGTTCTTTTCTTTTTTTGCTTAACTACAGGTCAATTTTATGTAAAACTATTCCTTACTTGATTACTTCCTTTTCTTTGTTTGTAATATGAAAAATTGAGGGAACTTGCAAATGGTATCTTGTGGTCAAGTAAGTAACTTGCAAAATGTAAAACAAAAGTATGTATTTTACAAGAAAAAACAGAATGGCGAAATGGCTGCGCTTGAAATTCAGTCCATGTGCATTATGCACTATGATTCTTACTCTTATCAGATAAATCGATAACCGAATCGACAACAGTTAATAATCGATTAAGCGATAATCGATATTTTATTGATTCGATTATCGGTTTAGTATATTTATAAATTGATAATTAATGTGCTAAACCGATAATATTTACAATCGAACCGACCAATGCTCACGGCTAGAATCCACTGTCAACTCCCTACAAATTAAGTGGTGTCTTAAAAACAAGATTCTTTGTGTTAGTAAGCTTTAATAAGGATTTGCGGCTCTTATTGGTTGCTAATAAATAGCATTTTGTATACCCATCCACTTTTTCCTCAATCAATTATACGGGCCCGATTGGTCCAAAAAAATAATTTTTTTATTTTTTTTTTCAAAATTAATGTTTGATTATAAAATTTTTAATTTTCCCCTGAAAATGAATTTGGAATTTTTTAAAAATTTGAAAAACTCCAAAAAGTTATTTTTCAATTATATTACTTCAGATTACTCATAAAAATTCAAAAACAACCCAAAATTGTATTCATATCCAAACACAACTCTAATGTTCAAAAATCATTTTGACTTGATTTTTTCCCCACTTTTCTCGGAATTTTACAATTCTTATATCCAAACGTCCACTTAATCACTGAGGGTTCATATCAGCATTTTGTGAATGTTGGTTAAATTCCTATTTAGAAAAATGTTGTCCTCCTTGGTGTGATTCAATTTGGGTATTCTATTCATCTTGCCTATGTTTATGCAAGATAATAATTTGTTCTTGAGAATTATTTGTTTCTTGTTCTTTTTATTTATTTTATACATTTTTCGATAAGGTTGTTTTTTCGTTCTCTTTTCTGGTCCATAATTTTGTGCAATATGTTTGACCAGATGAATACTTAGAAAGAAGAAAGGAAATATTTTTAATATACATAAGCTAGATATTCATCAAACAATATGTTTTTGTATTAGTTCAAATTTACAACTAGTCATGTTAAGAATCCCTTCGGTCTACTTTCTTTGGCACTATTTCTTTATTCGTGTATTCGTAAATAACTGGGATATTGATATATTTTCATATTAAGAAGCTTTCATATATAGCTATGTAAATGGCTAAATGCTATAACTGGTTTAAGATAACAAGTTTTAAAAGTTTAATAATCACACAAATGTTATGATTTATTTAAGAATACAAGTTTTAATTTTTTTCTTTTTTCTTAAATTATGTGCCAAGCCAAACTCAGGCGAACACAGTACTCATACGGATGGAGTATATATTACTAGATGAGAAGGTAAACGAAAAATACATAAGATGCACCCTGAACTTATCTCGAAAAGTCAATTTTCAACTCAAGCTTTACGAGCATTATTTTTACACCCTTTACTTATCGAGATTGACTTCAAAACCCTCATGAATGGTGATATAGCGGAGAATGTGATTTCATTCCCTCAAAACTCGAGTAAAACCAAGAAAAAAATATTAGTCACATACTAAATTATAGACATATTGTATTTTTATTTGACATTACATATTTAACTTAATTATTTGTTGGGTTCCACTTTCTTTCTCTCTTTTTTATCTTATTTTACCCTTTTCTTTTTGTTGTTTATCTCTCGATTCTTTCTTCTATCTCCTCTTCTCCAATCTAAAATAAGATGGACTGGGATTGAAAAATAGTTTTAAAAAATGCAAAAATAAAATAAAATAGGTTAAATTGGAAACAGGCTTTTCGAGACGGGTCACAGCTTATGTGTTTTTCCAAAGTAAAAGTTAAAAAGTTTCTGAAATTATGTTTTAGAATGAATAAAGAGAAAAGAAAATGTTAAACTAATTATAAAAGAATGAATTCAATCTTGCGATGATCTTGATGTGATTTAGTAAAAGCAAGATGTCTATTATTTGTTGTCATTGTTCAGTCACGATTTGGACCACGCCTTAGATTCCCTTGAATAGAAATAGAAATATAAAGCAGTGATAAATAGCAGAGGAAATAAGACACGTGTCCATCTCAGCCACAATCAAGCGTTATATTTACTGATTCGAAGTATCTTATAGCCCGTTTGGCCAAGCTGATTTTGAGAAGTGTTTTTTTTTTCAAAAGTGATTTTCTAGAAAGTACTTTTGGTGAGAAACAGTTTGTGTTTGTCTAATTAGTTTGAAAAACACTTCTGAGCAGCAATTAGTGTTTGACAAAGCTTTAAAAAACTGCTTCTAAATGTATTTTTCTCAAAAGTGTTTCTCAAAAAAGTGCTTTTAGAAAGAAACTACTTTTTTCTGCTTCTCCTCATTAGCACTTTTTTTCCTTCTAGAAGTTTGACCAAATATCTCAAATTGAGGCCAAACAACCAAAAATAAACTTGGCCAAACAAGCTATTAATTCAACACCTACCCCTATAATTTATTGAACTTCTTCAATACCTGTCCCACATAGATATTTCTGTATCAGGAAGTTTGCTGTCTTTTCCAATTAAATACAATGATAGTGGGCCCTATGATTATTCAATTTTCTGCAATCTACTTTTTCTAAGATAGTACTAATGTTTATTCATTCCCTTCTACAAAAGTATCAAATATAGCTATATACTAGAAAAGGTTTAAATTTACTCTTTTTATATTTTGAGTTTAAATATACTTTTACCGTAATACTATCGGGTTAAATTTGCCTCTAAAATCAATAAACTTTAGAAAATTATCATTCAATCCGTCAAGTAACTCAGCATCTACCAAATTATTTTAATTAAGTTACCTATTCCTTTTCTTGAACTACTGTTTTCGAAATAATTGGCATTTACCTGCCTTTTGAATTGGACAAAAAAATAAGAGAAAAAAAATATTAAATAATATAACTGTTAATAAACAAAGTATAGTAAATTGAAAAATCTAAATTAAGTAGTTTGTCTAAATTCTAAAAGTATTTTACAACATCCCAATTGTAATGAATTCATTGCACTAAATGTATGGAGACTTCGCAAGTATTAGCGATTGAAGTTGAAGTTCCTCGGGGACTTTACATTGTCGAATTCAGCTTTGGTTTAATCAAATGCACATACATCATGCACTCTTAAGTTAGTCGATTGAACTCTATACTAACCAGACAATGACGAAATATATTTGAATATACTGATATACACATGATGATCAGCTGCATAAAATACACTATAAATAGACCTATTAAATTCTATAGTGTGTATATGATTGAAAAATAAATAAAATGCTAAACCTATTCCAAACCCATTATTACCAGAAGAGAAGTGGGTGCATTTGTAATTAAAAATATTTATGAATAATTTGTATAGTCTAGTAACTTTAGCATTCACATCAATAGTTATTTCTGAAAATAGTGGAATAAGAAGAACAACAAGTGATTTAAATAAAATGAATTTAGGAGATTTTGGATTACATAACAGATCAAGTGATAATTTTTATATGTTTGCTGATGATAGGGATAAATTTGGTCGGATAGTATAATAGTAAGGATAAATTTGATCGGATAGTGTAACAAAGATTAAATATAGATAATATTCGAAAGTAGAGGGATATATTTGAACATTTTCCCTTATATAAACAAGAAAATCTCACTTTGGGCACGTATAGAAGAAACCATATCCCTTTTCTTTTCTTTAGTCCTCCTGCATTTGAAATTTACTGACTCCATTAATTTCAATTCGTGTCTTATAAAGCCACTAAGAGATTCTTTATTTTTCACCATGAATTTATCGGAAATGTCTTCACCGGCGTCATTGTTTACGGCTTGTGTCTCAGTGTCTGCTTCAATTATGTGGTTTCAAACTATGTTGAATCAAGTTCTTCCTCATGAAGTCAAGAACTATATTTTCAGTAATTTCAAATATTATTCTTACCTGCCCGGCCACTTCGGCGTGTTCTTTCTAAGCCATTTCTAGCTCAACACGGAAGCCTTTAGCCTCCCCTTTTCTTTGCTCACTAAGGAGTTTGAAGGCATCATTTTCCTTAGTAAGCCCCCAGACCTCGGCCACATACCAGCCCAACTCCTCTCGAAATCGAAGAAAGGTTTTGTGATGAAGCACCGAAACCTACAAACACAGAAAAAGGAGTTATATAAAGAGGGAAAAATACAAGTACAAAAATTGACATCAACAAAGAGATCTGGGGTTACCCGGTTTAGAGCCTGTTGAGCTTCGTTAAAAAGACAGGTTGATTCCACCACATACATCTTGTCCTGGTCCTCTTCGGTCACAAAGCGTCGGAGATAGTTGGCCACCCCTACGAGGGCAGAAAGGACTCGAGCATCCTCTAGGACTGAGATGATAATTGACCGTTTACAACCGTGATCGACACTGGAGGATGGAAACTGATTAGTCAGTCTAAGGCTCAAGGAAGCCTCACTCGAGCTCTTCATAGGTACCACCAAGCCAACCATACCGCAGGCATCTTCCACTCCAACAAAATAGCTACGGAAAGGGTCCTCTTCTCCATGGACTCCTTCATCGCGGAAAGTCTCCATCGCCGGAAGCATCCTTAATCATTGACTCAGTGAATGAGGGAAACGAGGGGGAATCTTCGATATTTATCACCCCAAGCAAATCTCTGGGGATGTTTCCTTCATCTCGGGAGACCTCAAGCCTGGATTCTACACCATCGTCGACCTCATCCTCAATAGCATTCCCACCTAGAGGCGAAGGATCTCCGACTTTTTTCGGCTTGGGAATTTCGGCCGAGGCCTCCCTCTTGAGCTCATAAAGTCGAGGTAGGGCAGTTTCAGCTTTCGCTGGCTCGGGGATTCTTCGAACATCTACACCAGTCTGCAGCGGGGTCACCAGTCCAGTGTCTTATTCTTCCTCTTCTTCGGGCTCCTCCCTTAGCCGTTGGACCGACTCCAAAGTTAGAGGGATGATGTTTCCCTTGGGTTTACGGGCTTTCTTCTTTTTGGGTTTTTGTTCCCCCTATTTCGTGGAGATCATAGCCTCTTTCCTCTTCTTTTTCCTCACCGAATTCAGGACAGATGGTGAGGGAAGGATTTCTTTGTCGCTAGACGAGGGCCTCATCATCACATTCTTCCCGAGATCTACAAAAGAAAAGAAATGAGTAAGCTCGGAAAAAGAATTCGAACAATGGTCAAATCATTGAATCAGAAAAACTTACCATGACTACTAGCCTCCTATCGACCTTTCGACAAATCGCGCCATGCGCGCTCAACTTGTCGACTTCGATATTAGGCTCCTGAACCAGTGCTTGAGTTGGGGAACCGCACCCGGAATCCATGTAACGACTACATCAAGTAAAACACTAATAAGAAGGTGTGAAAAAATGAAGACAATAAATAGAAATTAAGGATGAAATTATGCTTACGATTCATATTCCATTTTCAGGAAATGGCATACTCTCGGCCGGGATCAATTACGAGATCTTCACTCGAACAAATCTGCCCATCCAGCCCCCATCTCTATCCTCATCTATGCTCAAGAAAGGTGCCCTGATGGTCCATCATTGAAGCTTTATTATCCCCCTCGATAGAGTCAAGGACTATACAGGCGTATGAGGTGGTTGGGGGTAAAGGGAAGCATGTCGACTTGGCTTACGAAGAAACGACGTAGTATCACTATCCTCTAGAAAGAGGGATGAATCTAACCGAGATCCAACGTGAAGGGGTAAGTATAAATACTCAAGAACCTCTCCACGTGGGTGGTGATTGATTCTTCAGGAGCAGGCACCACCACATATTTTCCATCACAGTTGCAATCTTTTTTAACCTGGGTGAGGAGATTATTTGGTATCGAATATATATATCTCGACACTGGCTCGCACCGACCCAATGCCAAGGAAGTCTTTTCGATCTTGAAATTAGAATTGAGGACACACCCTCCGGGAAAGAACTCTTAAGGGCGTGACTCCGTTGCTGGTTCCTCGCCGGTCGGCTGGGACGAGGAAGTTGTTTCCTTTTGCGGAAACAGTTTTGGAGGTCTTAGCCACTTGCTCTTTATGGATTATGAAGAATATAAGCTAAGGAGGAACACCTTGTATTTTATGGTAAAATAGGTAAAGAAGCAGAAGCACGGAGATCTGAAAATACAAAGCTATGAAGAAGGCGATATATTAGAGGATAAGAGTAAAGAAGATTTGAAAGTAAAGGTTTGGGCAAAAGAAGAAAATTATCTCTATAGGCTAAGGATGATGGTTAAAATATGGTAATGGCCGACCATCGACTGACGCGCATTAAATGCCTTGAGAATTGTACCGATGAGATGTTTCGATTACCTCGTCTGCTAACGTCATAGTGTTTCGAGGAGAAGATCGAGGATTCAAATCTATTCTTTTCATTTACTTTTCAAAAATTGAGGGGACTATCTATATACGGGTAAAATCGAGCTTGAGGCTCGACCGAGCTTCTGGAACGATGATTGAATGGAAATCGAAGTCACAAGCGAGAGTGGTCCCAATATCGAAGCTGTGATATCCGACATGATCGGTCGATATTGGAACATGGTAAATAGCGGAATCAAAAGTGCTATCGAAGCCAGTCATCAAGACCGCCAGACCTGCCCTCGAGCTTGTCGAGGGCATAACTAATCCCGTTCTTAACGGCCTCGGAGAAAGCTTTTCCAGTTCGGCCAACAAGGGTCCATAATATTTGCCACTAACTGTTAATTACATCATAAATCATGGTATTAGTGGGAAAGGTGGTCAACGATCAAAAAGGCCCATACTTTTCCATAGAATAATGCCAAAAAGGAGAGATTTCCCCCTATAAATAGAAGAGATTAAGTCATTGATACACATTGTAATACACTGATAAGCAATATACTGTCAATTCTAAGCTTTTGTTCACTCTCTCTCTCTCTTTCATTATATCTTTGTCATTATCAGTCAAAGGGAGATTAATTTCATGAGGGCTAAGGTTTGCTCCATTTGTGAAGGTTATACATATCTTTTTATAGCTTATTTCTACATTAATCTAATTTCTTGCCTCCGTATCAAATTATATTACGTATTCTTAGAATCGCGTATAAATTCAACTGCTATCCGATTTTAAGGGTAAAAAGTTTATACCTATCTTTTTATAGCTCATTTCTACATTAATTTAATTTCTCGCCTTCGTATCAAATTATGCTACGTATCCTTAGAACAACGTATAAATTCAATCGTTATTCGATTTTAAGGTTAAACAAACAACAAATTGTTTATGATACTATATTGGATTGGATTTGAATTTTACTTTTTTTTAACAGCTTGACGTAGGAAAGGGAGCCTTGGCGTAACTTGTAAAGTTGCTGCCATGTGATCAGGAGGTCACAGATTCAAGTCATGAAAATAACCTCTTGCAGAAATGCAGGGTAAGACTGCATACAATAGACCCTTGTGATCCGGCCCTTTCCGAACCCCCTTCGTAGACGTGACATGAGCATGAAAGGGGGGTTCAAGAATAATTTTCTTTAGGATATCATTCCCTTATTTTCCTTCTAGGTAAAAGAATAGGTGGAATCCACTATCAACTCCCTACAAAGTGGTGTCTTAAAAGTTACCCATATGTTCATTTTTACTCGGCACGTTTTGACCTTTTATGCCCCTTAAAAATAATAAATGAAGTACATAATTTACCATGATACACATATTAATTGATGCATATTTTATTGGATTTGAGAAAACGATATGAAATGAGTAATATATATTGTGGGTATAACAAATTTTTTTGTTATCTTCTTTTAATATGCGTAAAATGACAAGTAAAAATAAAAATCTATTTTTAATATACATGCTAAGTAAAAGTGAGCAGAGGGAGTAGATTCTTTGTGTTAGTAAGCTTTAATGAGGATTTAAGGCTCTTATTGTTTGCAAATAAACAGCATTTGTATCACCATTTTTTCCTCTTTCAATTAATCACTGAAGGATCATATCATTACATTATTTTGTGAATGTTAATAAATTCCTATTTAGAAAACTATTGTCCCCCTTGGAGTGATTCAATTTGGGTATTCTGTTCATCTTGCCTATGTTTATGGAGGATAACTATTTGTTTCTTGTTCTTTTTTTAAAAATAAATTTTTGGATAAAGGTTGTTTTCCCGTTCCCTTTTTCTGGTCCACAACTTTGTGCAACATGTTTGGCCGAATGAATGCTTAAAAAGAAAGCAAGATTTTTAATAGTAATATACATAAGCTAGATATACATAAAAAAATTTGTTTTTTTATTGGTTGAAATTTACAAAGTCATGTTAATAATTCCTTCGTTCGAGCCTTGGGTATGGAAAAATCCTTGGTAGGGAGCACTTCCCTCTAATTGGGGCTCTACGCGGGCAAATTCGGATATAGTCGGGCTCCAATGCAGGTATCGAACACCAAATGAGAAACTAAAAAATAAAATAATTCCTTCGTTCCACTTTCTTTGGCACTATTTCTTTATTCGCGTGTCCTTAAATAAATGGGATATTGCTATCTTTTCATATTAAGAATCTTTCATAGTTATACAAATACTATGATTTATTTAAGATCACAAGTTTTTAAAATTTAATCACACAAATATTATGATTTATTTAATACTACAATTTTTTTTCTTAAAATTTGTGCTAAGTCAAACTCAAACAAAATAAAGAACTGAAACAGATGGAGTATATATATATATATATATATATATATATATGAGGAAGTAAAGAAAAAATAAATAAGATGCACCCCAAACTTATCTAGAAAAGTCATTTTTCAACTCAGATTTTATGAGCGTTCTTTTTTCACCCTTTAGTTGTCGAGATTGAATTTAAAACCCTCATGAATGGTGATATAGCGGAGAATGTGATTTCATTCCCTCAAACTCGAGTAAAGCCAAGTAAAGAATATTAATCTCATACTAAACTATAGACATATTACATTTTTATTTGATATTACATATTCAGCTTAATTATTTGTCGGGTTCCTCTTTCTTCTTCTTCTTCTTCTTCTTCTTCTTCTTCTTCTTATTATTATTATTATTATTATTATTATTATTATTATTATTTTAATTGTTTCTCTCTCAATTCTTTATTCTATCTCCTCCTCTTCAATCTAAAATAAGATGGACTGGGATTGAAAATAGTTTAAAAAAATGCAAAAATAATTGAATAAAATAAAATAAAATAGGTTAAGCTGGGAACTGACTTTTCAAGACAACTTCGGAGCGCAACTGTATTTTTCCGAAGTGAAAGTTAAAAAGTTTCGGAAATTATGTTTTAGAATGAATAAAGAGAAAAGAAAATGTTAAACTAATTCTAAAAGAACGAAAATATGAAATCAATCTTGCGATGATCTTGGTGTGATTTATTAAAAGCAAGATGTCTACTATTTGTTGTCACTATCAGTCACTATTTGGACCACCTTAGATTCCCTTTACCAGTTATATTATAGAAATAAAGCAGTGATAAAATAGCAGAGGAAATAAGACAAGTGTCCATCTCAGCCACAACCGCGCTTTATATTTAGTGAATCGACGCATCTTAATTCAACACCTAGCCCTATGTCTTATTTAACATTTTCTACACCAACCCCACATAGATGTTGTTTCTGTATCAGGAAATGCTGTTTTTCCCAATCAAACACAAATATAGTGGGCTCTACGGTTATTTAATTTTCTGCATGTACTTTTTCTGAATAAGGGTAAATTTTAAAAAAAATAAAATTCATGTCTTCTTGATTAGGTAAATGGCCAAAATAAAAATATAAAATTTATTCATTCCGTTATATAAATCTTTGGGCACGTACAGAAGAAGCCCTATTCTTTTTCTTTTCTTTAGTCCTCGGCATTTAAAATTTACAGACTCGATTAATTCGTGTCTGATAAAGCCACAAAGAGATTCTTTATTTTTCACGATGAATTTATCGGAAATGTCTTCACCGGCGTCATTGTTTTCGGCTTGTATCTCAGTGTCTGCTTCAATTATGTTGTTTCAAACTATGTTGAATCAAGTTCTTCCGCAGGAGGTCAAGAACTATATTTTGAAGAAGATTAATAGTTATTTTAGGCCTTTTTCCTCCACTATCACTCTAATTATTGAAGAAAGGGATGGTGTGGCTAGTAACGAAGTCTATAACGCTGCAGAAATCTATTTGTGCAACAAGATTATCGATCCAGATATTCAGTATTTCAAAATTAGCAAGTGTTCCAACGACCCAAATATACGTGTCAAATTTGCCAAGTTTGGGAAAATTGTTGATTTTTTTCAAGGAATTGAACTCATATGGAGGTTTATTTCTGAAGATGGTAAAAATATTCCAGATGTAGATTCAGATAATAATAACATATTAGTTTCTCATGAGAAACGTTATTTTGAGCTGAGTTTTAATAAGAAGCACAAATATGAAGTCTTGAATTTTTACGTGCCATTTTTATTAAAAGAAGCAAGAATCATAAGAGATGAGAAGAAAGTTGTTAAGTTATATACTTTAGCAAGTTCTTCATATTCATCAATATTTTCTTGGGATTTTATAAATCTTGAACACCCTTCAACATTTGACACGTTAGCTATGGATTTAGAACTAAAGAAGGCTATAATTGAAGATCTTGATAGGTTTTTTAAAAGGAAAGATTATTACAAGAAAGTTGGAAAAGCTTGGAAAAGAGGGTATTTATTGTATGGACCTCCTGGTACTGGAAAATCAAGTTTAATTGCAGCAATGGCTAATTATTTGAAGTTTGATGTTTATGATTTAGAACTCTCTTGTGTAAAGAGAGACTCGGATTTGAGAAGCTTGTTGCTAAGGACTACAAATAGGTCTATTCTTGTCGTTGAAGATATAGATTGCAGCATTGAATTGATAGAAAGGACTGCAAATCATTGAATTCCTTCAGATTTCTTTCCCCGACGAGATCAAAAGGTTAGTCGTTTTGACAAATTAATTAAATTTCATAAAATCCTCTGTGTATCGTTGGAATATAAAATAATTCAATTTTAGACTCTTCATTTTGTCCATTTACCTTAATGAGAAGCTTTTATAGCCACACAAATGTCATGACCCCACAAACATTTTACCCCTCAAGCTTTTAAGACTACAAGTTTCAAAAATCTTTTTCTTTTTTCTTAAACTCTGTGCCGAGTCAAACTACCTCATCTAATATGAAACGGAAGGAGTATATGTTTTAAGAAAATGGTAATATTTGGATTGTTATTTCTTCATATATAATGTATGTGTACTGTATTATATTGAGATAGATTGTGTTATTTGTTAACCTTTTTATACTTACTCAATTATATTTTATATGATAGTATTTGACTAGACACATGGTATAATAAAAAAAAACTTTTAGCATATATATTAAAAGTAGCATGAAAACTTGTGTGTTTTAAAAATCTCCCAGTGTTTCTATGTTTATATATGTATGTGCTCAGAGGTAAAATAAAAAATTTAAAGTTAAAAAGTTTCTAAATATAAAAATGTATCATTATTTTGGAAATAACAAGAAAAAAAATTCAAAGAAAATGGAACAGAGGAAATAATATTTTTCTTATTTGATTTGATAGAACTATTGTATAATTGATAAATTTACTGAAATGCTCTTAACTACGGGAAGTATTGGATTATCAACCCTTCAAAACTAAGAAAAAAAAAATGATAAAAAGATGATTACAGACTAGAGAAGAGGAGTACCTGCATGTGATGGCGAGAAATTGTATTAATGAAGAAGGGTTTTTAAAATAATATGATGTTTCTAACCATACAAAATTAAAAAGGAAATGATGACTATTGACAAGAAAGTGATAACAAGGAGTACAGGTACAAGTATTTTGTGGAGGTTACATTTATGTCCTTTCTTTTTGTGTTTATTTTTTTGATTTTAGTATACACCATAAGGTTTAGGCCAAATTCCCCATAATAATAGCACCACAGCAAACCGTTTTTTTACGTAAAATGAGTCCTTTTTTGTTACATAACAACTATATTCAACATTATAACATATAAATTTTAAGTAACAATCATAATAAATTAGATGGGGAATCTTGGAGCAACAGTAAAATTATCTCTGTGTGACTTATAGGTCAGGGGTTCAAGCCTACACCATATATATCCCTTGGAGTCAGGGGCGGATGCAACATACGTTTACCATGTCCAACCGAACCCTGTACTTTCGGTGCAGAGCATAATGTATATGTAAAAATCAATAAATTTACAATAAATAGTAGATATGAACCCATAACTTTAAAATATAGTGAGTTCAATGTTAAAAACTTTAAATATTGAACTCATAGAATAAAAATCCTAGATCCGCCTCTGCTTGGAAGGCAACTCTTCTCTGAACTCTACGTTAATACGGAATATTTTGTGCACCGAACTACCTTTTTTTTTAATCATAACATACATTGTCTTAGTAATAACAATTATCTAATTTCAAGACTAACTTGCTTTACTTAATTATTTTCCCTACAGATTACACTTGCTGGGCTACTAAATTTCATAGATGGACTATGGTCAAGTTGTGGGGATGAAAGAATAATAATATTCACTACCAACAACAAAGAAAAACTTGATCCAGCTCTATTAAGGCCAGGACGTATGGACATGCACATTCATATGTCTTATCTAACAACTCAAGGATTTAAAGTCTTAGCAGAGAATTATTTGCAAGTACAATATGATCATAATCATTGGTGGTTTAGAGAAGTACAAGATTTGATTGAAGAAGTACAAGTTACTCCTGCAGAAGTTGCTGAAGAACTCATGAAAAGTGATGATGTTGAAGTTTCCCTTGGAAGACTTGCTAGGTTTCTAAAAAGAAAGATGATTAAGAATGAGGAAAAAGGGATAGAAATACAGAAGAGAAAGAAGATGAAAAGTTGTGATCACAATACAATGAATTCAAATGGAAAGCTTACAGAAAGGGAGCTTTGGAGTAATGGTAAAATTGTCCATGTGTAAGCTATAGGTCACGAGTTCAAGACGTGGAAGCAATTACTAATTCTTGTATTAGGATATGCTGTCTACATCACATCCTTTAAGTGTGATCCTTTTTCGGACTTTGCGTGAACATGAGATACTTTATGTATTGCACTGTCCTTTTTAACCGGAAAGATTACTTTTATTAGTAGTCAAGTCGATGGCTAGATGGAAAAAGTTCCATTTTGTTTTTAAATTTAGGCAGAGAATTGAGGTTTTCTCATTTCAAGATTGATTTATGGGGGTTTTGGCTGTATGATTTTATAATTTTGTTCAGCTGCTTTAATAAATTCAACCACCAAGAGTCGGTTTTGGTTAGAAAAAAAACTCAAGTATTTCAACTCCACTGAACCTCTTTTGCTTCTCTTTTTATGACTGAGTGAAACATAATTTGAGCATGAATCCACCTGAAGCATACTATAATCCTAATACTAATGACCTGTGGATCAAAGATAAATTTTAATTTCCTAGTGCTGCAACTGTTATGTCGAGGAAAAGGCAAACCCGAAAATATTTTAACATGGTAAAAAACTACGGGATCATAAGGATCTAAAAAGGAATGACCAATTATTTGATAATCCAGAAAACAAAGAAGATGAAAAGTTGTGATCACAATAAAATGAATCCAACCGGAAAGTTTATCGAAATAGAGCTTTGTAGCAACGGTAAAATTACTTTTGTGTGGCTTATAGGTTACGAGTTCAAGTCGTGGAAGCCGCCACTGATGCTTGCATTAGGGTAGGTTATCACACATTTCAGATGTGGCCCTTCCTCGAACTTTACGTGAACATAGAATACTTTGTGCATCAGACTGCCTTTTAAATCGGAAAGATTACTGTTATGGCTAGACGGAAAATGTTCCATATTTTTATTTTTAAATTTAGGCAGAGAATTGAGGTTTTCTCATTTCTTCCGAGATTGATTTATAGGGGTTTTGGCCTAATCCCTCCCTATGATTTTGTAATTTTATTCAGTTGCTTTAACAAATTCAACCACCAAGAGTTGGTTTTGGTTAGAAAAAGGAAAAAAAGAAACTCTAAGTATTTCAATTTCCACTGAATCTCTTTTGCTTCTCTTGTTGTGACCGAAGTAAAAAACATAATTTGAGCATTAATCCACTTGAAACATACTATAATCCTAAAACTGATGACTTTTGGATTAGAGATAAGTTTTAATTTTGTAATACCCCCAATATTTTAAATGAGGTCATATGGGATATTTAGTAAATAATTTAAACGTTTTTTTTAAAAAAAAAGAAAAGAAAAAATGAACTAACTAAATAAACAAAAAAGGAAAAAGAAAAGGAAAAGTTAAGAATTTAAACCAAAGGGCCGAAGCCCAATAACATATCTGCCAATAAAGGATGAAAAGGGTTTAGAAGCAAATTGCTTCTGAGGAAACGAAGCAGAACGGAAAAAATATGCACTCACAAAAAAACGAACAGTGAAAGAAAGAAGGAAAAGAGAAAATAAGGAGGAAGAAGTTGATACAGTGCGTTGGAGCCATAGCTATAATTGTTGAGGAATTTCAAGCACTAATTATGTTTTATGGGTATTACTTGAACTTCTTCTTCCGGTAGATTTTAATTTCGATTCTCATAATTGGAAGATTCTACAGAGTAATAGAAATTACACTAGTTCATTCACACAATTGAGAATTTTCTTTCTAAAGAATCAATAGAATTTCATGAAATTTGAGTAATAAATTATATGAATAGGTTGGAGTTGATACAATTAGTAATTACTCATACGTGGGTAAATATAATTCAACGAATTAAGAATCAAATATAAAACTCGGAGGATTGGGTATTCTAAACTAGTGATGGATTTAGCCTAAATGAGGCAATTAACATGAGATCGGTATTGATGTGGTTATAGATTGATTGAAGGAAGTCGTACGGATCGTTCGAGGTGACGAGTTTGGTATTTCGCACGAGTACTGTGAGTAGTAATCTTACCGCAAAAGAAAAATATTTACTGTTATCGAAATGAAATTACATGATTTGATAAGAACCGAAATGCTCTATATTATTTTAAAATATTTTTCTATGAGTATATACGGATACAGAGACAAGTATAAATGAGAGTAGACTTTGAAGGATCCCGTAGATAACGGCGGGTTCGTTAGACCTGGTGCACCTTGTAATTACCGATTACCACTATAGCCCTCGCTAGTGGGAAGGTAGAACTAGCATACTGTCACCGATTTTCCTCGAGTAGGGACTACTGTTATATTTAACTTCTTGCGAAGAAGTCCACAATTATACCTATTACATGATCCGTTCATTTAAACCATCAAAATATGAATATGATATTATACAGTGGTTACTGAGCTTATTACTAAATTATTAATTGTATTATACTACAAGAAGAACATGATGAGACTGAAAATTATTTATTGTTTCTGAAATGGCATTTTTATGTTATTTTCTGTTTGAGATACTAGCATGTTTTCTGACTTGTCCCAAAATAAAAAATGGTTGTGGTTAAGTGTTATTGCTTACTGAGCTAGCGACTCATTCCCTGCTAATTTTTTTTACAGAGACATCAGTTGACGCGGATTCGTTAATTAGAGCGCACAGGTTGATAGTTCTTGGTGAGCCTCGCACTTGTTAGCGTGGGCGGAGATTTTATTTATTTTATAATCTTTTCTTTGAACTCTTAGAGTCGCTCCATAGTCATTATTTTAGTGTCATGAGTATTATTTTGCTATTATAATCTTATGTTGAGTATCGTTCTTTATTATCGAAGTTGGAGATCAATTAGTGTTTCTGGTTGTTAGTAGGTTGATTAGTAATGGTGGAGACTTGTTTTAGTTAATTAGCAAGTTGTCAATTGTTTGGTATGATATTAGGATGTTTAGTTATTGATTTTAGATAGGGAAATTTTTGGGATAGTCTAAAAATAGGGGAAACTCTGTCCGATTTTCTATAAAGTACTGATGAGGCTTACTTGGGGGCACTTGCTCCTAAGTGCCGGTCATTATCCTAAATTGGGTCGTGACAAAGTTAGTATCAGAGCTTAGACTTTAAGTCCCGAGTCATGGAACAATATTTAGTAGAGTCTTGTTCATAGGTATGTAGACGCCCATACTTATGATCTTGAGGCTACTGAATATCTAGGAATATTTTCCCTTCTTTCACTCTTTTATCGTGCGTTGAGATAACTTGAGATTGACTTTAGAATATTTCTTTCGTAGATGGCTAGGACACGCATGTCGCCCCCCTTTTCCTCGCGGAGTCCGGATTTTGACATCTCTTTGGGACAACTCATTTCCTTTTGGGAATTGGGTATAGAATTTGAAGAGTCGCCACCTAACGGATTTAAGGTGCATTAGGGCACCTAAAGAAAATAACTCATAAAATCGGTTTGCATTACCAGAGATTGGGTAAGGGCTCGAAATAACCTCGAGAGGAAGGTGTTAGTCACCCCTCGAGGTCCACACGGTGGGTCCCGACCAAACTCGAATTAGGTGAATTAGTCTTATAAGCAACCAAAACAATTTAGATAAATAGATATTTTGTTTAAAACAAGGAATAAAGGGGGTCCTAGGTTTTTTAGCCTATAGGATCACTTCAGTGCAATACTTGGTAATCGTCCCCAAGTTGGGGTGCTACACATAGCATTAGCGCACATGTCATCATATCCTTTACTACCAAATTACTCTCCCCTTAGTGGTTATATAAGCGATTCTAACTAAACGTACTCTATGTGTACATTACACGTCCCCTACTTATGGTCCTGGAGGTGTTTAGGACTTCTAGTTAAGGTAGATCTAGACTCTTCTATAGTGTTTAAAAGGAGAAAATCTAAGCGACAAGCAAAATAAATAGGATTGTCAGATAAAGGAACAATTAAAGGCTCAAATTTTACCTCCACAGATAAACAGGCAATTGCACATCTCAAACAACACTATTTCAGACACTTTAGAAGCCATATAGCAGGATATCTAGGTGAGCACAAAGTAGAACATATGCAGTGTTTTATTAAAGTGAGGCAGAAGGTACTTAATCAGTTGCCTACTGATTTTAGGACTAGCTGGATCTGGGGCAATTCACGAACAGTTAAACAAAGCATAGTTTTATAATTTCAAGATTTTAATCTCCCTACAGGCTTGCCTAGGCGCGAATCAGAGACGTCCCATGAACATGATATCTAATCGTTAATCAGAACCGCAATAAACCAGTAAACAATTTTAAGTAGGCAGTTTGGTTCATTAGGTCCTATAGGCATGCTGTCTAGGTGCTGAAAATAATCACAAATGTTATAGAATTAATTTTATATATAAGTCTGATATCTGAGTGTTGGGATTGTTTTTATACTTATTTCCTATAGGCGTGATTGCTAATGAAAAAACTGATTTTATACGATTTGACTGCAGGTATGACATCAAAGTCCTAGAACATGGTTTCTAATGCACATAGGAGAATTTATGAACATGATTGTTATGGCTGAGTTAACAACAACCTAGAGACAGGATTTCTAGCACAGATGTGAACATGCATAAATAAAATTTAGAGCAAGTAACATGATGAACCTATAAGTCTGTTTTCTAATGCACACAACAACCTACAAGCATGATTTCTAATGCATGTAGATAATCATAACAGTTCTAAGAGCAGGATTTCTACCCGATTTCCCCACAAAACATATATAAAAGTCCCTCCCATTTTACTAATATTCCCAATATTTGTTTTACAAGAGTTATTATTACAGACCCAAAATAAATGAATGAATTACAGAAATGAGACTGCTAAACTATAGGAAGCCTGAATAGGCCCAGACAGTAAACCTGAAAAGCCATGCCTTCAACCAAGTATGGACATGTCAATATTCTCATAGTGCACCCAATAATATCCTGGTGTGTCAAAGTTTCCAAGGGCCTCAGGGACCCCGGGCAATGCTCACACCAGAATTTTTTTAAAGAAACCTTTTATGAGCAAGTTTTGGAGAGCCAACCCCAGTGTGTCAAAGTTCAGAGGAGTTTCATGGACTCTTAAGCAATGCTCACACTGGATGGGCAGGACCCTAGATGTTCTAAGAGTAGGAGTTGAAAACAGGAGATAGTTTTGAGAAAATAGTTTTGGATTTTCAGGAAGTAAGGAGCAAACAGAGTCATTCAACACTTAGAAAATTCTAGCAATCCAACAGTAGACAGAAATAGGATCACTTCAAGCAAAGTTTCAACTTAGTTTACTAGCTGTTACTAGGTGAGTATATGGACAGATACTGAACAAAGACATGGCATGCTGGGATCAATCAGACAGTCATATACAAAGGGGTAGCAAGGATTGGGAGCAATGTTAGTCAGAAGTCTGTGAGAGGTGAACACTTGAAACATGATAGAAAGAACATGCTAGTGGAGAAGTAAACAAACATAAGTCTAATTTAGATATGAGAAAATGTATAGACATGCGTAAAGAAGAAGCACATAGGTCTAGTTAAAACAGAAGTAAACAGGCTGAAAGCAGGACACACATAGGTTTAATTAAACAGAAGTAGACACGCTGATTGCAGGAAACACATAGGTTAAACAGAAGTAGACATGTTGACTACAAGGAAACACATAGGTTTAATTGAATAGCAGTAAACATGAGATAAGAGTAGACATGCTGATAACAGAACACATAGTTTAATTGAATAACAGTAAACATGCTGATTAGAGAAACACACAGGTTTAGTTAAATAGAAGAAAAACGTGCTGATTATAAGGAAACACGTAGGTTTAATTGAATAGCAGTAGTGGAGGCATACCAGTTAAGAGATAGTAATAGAAGAGTGAAGCAAATAGAGTCCAAAGGTCTAGCCTTTCCAGCCGGCTAGACAGTGCAACAAACAAAGAGTAGAAGTTTATGATGGAGGGTGAGAGCAAGAAATTTGTGTGTCTTTCTATGTTTTTGTGTGTGTGTTAAAGAAAAAGAGTGAGGCTTATATAACATTCAGTAGAGTAGAGTAAATAAGGTGAAACGATTTAAAGGTTTGCAAATAAGGCAAAGAAAACAATCAGTCAATCAATTAGGCATGACATGGACAATAAATAGGCAAAAATCATGGGATTGTATCCAAAATAACTCAGAATTGAGGTCTAAATAAGGTAAGTGGTAAGTCTGATAGCCAATTGGAGTCAGAACACTAAACATCCGGCAAGTAACAAGCAATAGTCACATAAATAAGGTAACACAAGTAAATTAGCGACCAATCTCGAGTTGGTAAATCAATCAGCCCACAAATTAAGCTGAACATGAACAATTAAGACAAGTAATACCAATTAAGAGTCCCAAAAATAAGGAAAGTAAATAAAATTACATAAAATAATCGCCTTAGTAAACAAAGCAAATTTCAAACCCTAGGTAGTTTAGGTACTTAGTCAATCACTCAAAATAACGGGCAAATATTGGAGCGAACAATGAAATAATCAAACAAACTAAAAACTAGAACATACGAAGTGAAACCCTAGTTCTTAGAGAACACTAGGATCGATTAACAATAGGGAAAACAGAAAATCTTTAAGGAAAAATGTTGTAGGAACTCGAAATCTTTTCTGATTCAAAGAAATTTGACAGCAAATAACAGGGAAGCAAAACCCTAAAATAGAGGGATGCTGAAATCGATTAACAATAAAGAGAATAAAAGTGTTTTAGAAGAAGACCACTGGATAAACTCAAAATCACTCCAGATCTACAAGGATCTGAAAAGATTCATGCTGAAAAGATGAGGGTTTTGAGAAAAGGGGTAGGGTAAAGGAAAAATCTAACCATAGCCACAGAACCAACGATACGCAACGTTTGATGAACACAAGGCGGTGTTCATAAAGAAACAAAAAGCCTAAGTTGACTATGAGTCGAACCTCTTCGAAGTTCCTTCAGAAAACAACGAGAATCGAGCAACCAGCAGAAGTAATAGGTTACATAGGGTAGCAAAACACCAAATAACTCCATATCTAGTCGGGGATCGAAAGGGTTTGGGAGATTTAAGGGGTGACAGCGCATCTAGGGTTTGGGTGGTCTTAGAGAGAAGAGAGAAGATGGGAATTCAGGGGCGGTGGTTTGTGGAGAATGACTAGGGTTAGATGGTTGTTTGGGTTAAAAAAGGAAAGGGTGATTGTGGACCGTTGATCTTAAAGATCAACAACCACGATTAGAAGGGATTTGGGTCAGGTAGAGGTCATTTGGTTTTGGAATGGGGTGGTTTGGGCTTAGGTTAATTTAAATTGGGCTGGGGGAGTCCGAATTTAGTCCTAATTAAAGGGCTATTTGTTAAATACCCAATTAATTAATAAAATAATTTGTAAAAATAGCTAATTAAATGATAAAAATGATTTTTATACATGAAGATGATTTAAAATAATTACTTAACATTATAAAAATATAAGAAGTCATTTTTTGTATTTTTAATGTAGTTATGCATATGTAGGGGCTATTTTTGCAAAATATGCAATTATAGTCTTAAAATGCAAACGTAATTGTAATAAAAATGTAATTAAAATATTTGAACACTTATATGAGCAAAAATGATGAATTTAGATGCCTAAATCATTGTAAAGTAATATGGGAGATAATTATTGAAGATATATATAATTAAAAATTCAGAAATAAGTTGATTTAAGGCTTTTAAAAACTATAAAAAAAATTGTGAAAACACTTGTGCATGTACAATATTTGAAAATATGTATGCACATTTTAAAAAATATGAGGGAAAAATTAGGTATCAACAACGCACACCCTCATTTGCTGGACGTGGTACTACCCGGGGTGGAGGTCAAGTTGGGGTTCATCAAACTAGAAGACAGATTGTTCCTCAACCTGAAGTTGAGAACATGGGTCAACCCCAACTGCTATGCCAGATCAAGTGCAAGGACATGGAGTTCAGAACGCTCCACCACCAGTGCCAACTATTGTACCTACTGCTGCCTTACCTGCAGATGCAATGGCAAGGTTATTGAATGTGTTAGAGGCATTGGTGCCTACTCAGGGTGAAAGTTCAGCTCCTCAGGCTACGTTACAGACACAAGCACCTGCCCGGACTCAGACTTTCGGAAATAAGGAAGTATCCCTGCAAGAGTTTTTGAAATTAAAATCACCAAAATTCATAGGTTCCGATAATTCAGCAGATCCTCAAAGTTTCTTGGATGGGACACTTAAGGCATTACGTGCTCTTGGATGTTCTAGTGAGAGAGCCGTGGAGCTCGCAACATACAAACTAGAGGATATGGCCAACACATGGTATGAAACTGTATTGCTAGGAAGGCCAGCAGGAGCAGAACCACTAACATGGGACGAGTTCACTAAGTTGTTCAAGAATCATTTTCTTCTAGACAGCCTGATAAAAAAAATATGCTAGAGACTTTGAGAGATTGGTTCAGACTCTAGATATGGATGTGTCAACATATAACACTAAGTTTTGTAAGCTGGCTATATATGCTCCTTACTTAGTGCCTACCAAAAAAGCTCGAGTTCAGAGGTTTGTTGATGGATTGGTTGGTCGTCTATACACTGCAGTAGCCCCACAGATGAAGACTTTATCATACTCTGATGTAGTCTACCTTGCTAGAAAGATTGAAAAATAGGGATGTGATGAGCGTGCAACTAGTGATTTACATAAGAAGGCCAAGACATGAGGGGCTTTCAGTGGCGGTTTTAGTGAAAACCCATGAGTAGGAAATCAGGGACAATAACAATAATAGTGTTCTCAGACAGGGACACACATGTCTTCACAATCTACATACAGACCACAAGACAAGGTAATAGGGGACCATTATCTTCTGGACATCATAATTCTGGGCAGATATATGCCAGACCTATGGTAGATAACATTTGGGACAATGTCATATTCTAACTGGAGAGTGCTTTCGGTGTGGCCAGTTGGGACATCACTTGAGGGATTGCCCTCAGCCTCCGAGAAATTTCAACCAGGCTTCTATTTAGTCAGCTGCACCGACTCAGACTAATCGTAATACTTCAGGTGCTACAGGTACAGGAAATAGAGGTCAAGGTGCTGGAGACCATACTACTGTGAATCAAGGACAAGGGAATGCTGGTAGAGGTCAGGTGAGAGTTTTTGCATTTACTAGACAGGATGCTCAGGCCTCGAATGCTGTGGTTACAAGTATTTTTTCTGTCTGTTCATTTGATGCACTTGCGTTGATTGATCCGAGATCTACTCACTCCTATGTGTCCTCGTACTTTGCTTTGAGGTTTAGTAGATAGCCTGATCTATTGAATGATCCTTTTCTAGTTGCTACTCTTGTTGGACAGTCTCTATTAGCTGAATACACGTATCGTGCTTGTCACATTCAGGTTGAGGGTAAAGATACTCTAGCTGATCTTATTGTACTTGATATGATTGACTTTGGCATGCTGATGGGAATGGATTAGTTATATTCTTGCTATGCTATAGTCGATTGTCATGCAAAGACAGTTAAGTTTGAGATACCAAATGAACCCAATTTTATTCTAAGAGGGAGTCAAGTTCTAGAGATTTGCAAAGTTGTATCTTTTATGAAAGCTCGACGACTTCTGAAGAAAGGTTGATTGGGTCTAATAACTATTGTAAATGACACAAGAAAGGAAATAATTAGTATAGAAAATGTATCAGTAGTGAGAGAATTTTCTGATGTATTTCCTAAGGATTTACCAAGATTGCCTCCACTATGAGAAATAGATTTTGATATTGATTTGCCACCTGACACACAACCCATATCAATACCTCCATATCGGATGGCACCAACAGAGTTGAAAGAGCTAAAACAACAACTACAGGATTTGTTAGATAAGGGTTTTATCAGACCAAGTATATCTCCAGGTGCACTAGTACTATTCGTAAAGAAGAAGGATGGATCCCTGAGAATGTGCATTGAGTACAGGCAATTGAAATTGCTATTTTTTTCTTTACTACTTATTTTATTTCATGTCTAAGGAGTACGGTAAAGAATTAAGTTCTTTAGTAATTCATAAGGCCATTTAAACTGATAATTGGTATCAGAGCAGGCTCTCTTACACATACGGCTAAAACCTAGAGAGATCTTGGAAGCAAAATAAGTGCTCCACCCAGAATTAATGAAGGACAATCAACTACCAGACTACCCCTGCTCAATGAAAAATATTACAGTTGGTGGAAAGCAAGAATGGAAAATTACCTAAAACTTGAAGACTATGAACTATGAACCATTGTAAACCAAGGTCCATTACCTCCTACTAAACAAAATGCACAAAATGAAATAGTTCATAAGGACCCCTCTGAATTTGTGGCAGCAGATTTCAGAATGATGGACAAGAATGTAGAGGGTAAGAAAATCCTTATATGTGGACTTGGTCCTGATGAGTACAACAGAATATCTGCTTGCTCTAATGTAAGGGAGATCTGGGATGCACTTCAAATTGCTCATGAAGGAACAAAACAAGTGAAGAGATAAAGAATAGATCTACTTATGAGAAACTATGAGCTCTTCTCAATGAAGGAGTCTGAGCCCATCCAGGAGATGATGACTAGGTTTACCATAATAACTAATGAAATGAAGTCACTTGGAAAAGTGTTTACCTCAGAAGAGTTGGTTAGAAAATTTCTAAGGATCCTTCCAGCTTCATGGGAGTCAAAAGTCGTAGCTATTCAGGAAGCTAGAGAGCTGGACAAGATCCCACTTGATGAGTTAGTTGGAAACTTAAAGACTCATGAAATAAGAAAAATAGAATTGCATAAGGAAGAACCAAAGAGGGATAAGGCCATGGTCCTTAAAGCGTCTAAGCAAGATGAATCTGATAGTGATGATCCTGGCCTAACAATGTTTGCTAGTTCAAGAAGTTCATGAAGAACTCCAAAAATGCATCTAAGACTGTCACGACCCGATTTCCCACCGCCGGGATCGTGATGGCGACTAACATCGCACTCGCTAGGCAAGCCAACATTAGAGTTCTATTCACCTTTTTTCCTTTACCTTTTTGTAATTAAAAATTAACAAAACTAAATCAATAGAAATAAAAATGGAAGTACATAATTAACTTATTATCCTTATACTATTAACAAAAATGAAACAGTTACCACCTAGAAACTGATGTCACAATCCACGAACATACTAAGAATATCTACAAGTATGTCTGAAAGAAAAGCACATCTTTCTCAAAAGAAAATAAAACAGGAATGTAGAACATAGGAGGGGACGCCATGTCCTGTGGACGCCTGCAGGACTACCTTGGGTCTCCTAGATGATTGCCTCCAACCGACCACTCGATCAACCACAACCAACTCTAAAATCTGTACAGAAAGTGCAGAGTGCAGTATTAGTACAACCGACCCCATGTACTTGTAAGTGTCGAGCCTAACCTCGACGAGGTAGTGACGAGCCTAAGGCGGGGCATTTGTAATATAACCTGCATACAGTTGATAATAAAGCAAAAGGAAGTACGGAACGAAATGGAACAATAATTTGCAGTAAAATAAATACGGAGCTCAATTATCTTGCCAGTACTCAGTTATAACCAATCCTTAAGAAAGTTACAATGCTACAAAACAGAATCACAATAGAGGAGAAATACATAAACAACAAAAATGATGCGGCGCACATCCCGATCCCACCATATAAACAGTAACAATATGAACATTCACCCTTATTACTCCTTGTTGCGGCGTGCAACCTGATACCACTAGTCCACCCTTATTACTCCTCAATATATCATCCTTTTTCCTCCTGTTGCGGCGTGCAACCCGATCCCACCTGTCCACCCTTATTACTCCTTGTTGCGGCGTGCAACCCGATCCCACCTGACAATCACATTTCAACCTTATTCCTCCTGTTGCAGCGTGCAACCTGATCCCACCATATCAGTACCAATCACAAAATAAGAATAGAAATTTCACAGTTTAGCTCAAAACCCTCCATAATATTTACACCTCAAACCAAGTCAAACAGAAGACTATACAATAATGAAACCTTACTCTGTTATTACTACACAGCGAGACCAACCAAAATATACTATGAAACACCGATAAACTAGCTTAAACCAATAACGTAACACAATGAAACTACGAAATAAATAATACCTTCAATAAAGAAAACAACATCTAACAGGAAGCAATTAGACATGGAAGCATCAATAAGCATAGAACAGTTAAGATGGGAAGATAATATATTAGGAACGGAGAAGGGAACATACTAGACAAATAATTTGGTGGTGCATAGGTACTTGTCACTATGTTTATACTCCACGCACATGGAATTTCACATAGCAATCAAGTCGGGAATCCCTAATCCCTCGAGTCAAAGTTAGACTAAATACTTACCCCAATCTGACGGGCAATTCAAAGCTCAATTAACACTTTAACTCTCGATCCCATCTCCAATACACTCGTATCTAGTCATAATTAACTTAATAACATCAATTATTGCTAAAGAAATCAATTCTAATACATAATTATAGGCTTCCCAACATTTTCCCCAAAAAGTCAAAAACCGAATCTGGGTCCGCTTGATCAAAACTTGAGGTTCGTACCAAAACCCATTCACCCATTCGCCTACGAGCCCAAATATACAATTGGTTTTGGAATCCGGCCTCAATTTGTGGTCAAAATCCCCAAATTTCGAAATTCTTAACTACTACCCAAAAATCTCCAATTCCACCATGAAAACCCCTAGATTCTAGGATGAAATCTTGTGAAAAGAAGTAAAAGATTGAAAGAAATGAGTTAAGAATCATTTACCTATGATTTGGGGAAGAACTAGCCTTTGGAAAATTACCTCTTGAAGTTTAGGTTTTGAAAAATGGGAGAATGAATGAAAAATCCCGTTTACGTCCAAACATATCAGCTGCAGATGTCGTATTTGCAACCTGAGCATCGCAAAGGTGAAAAACCATCGAAAATGCGAGGTTCTCCACACCTCTGCTGCCTTCGCAATTATGAAAGAAATGATCGCAATTGCGAATAGGGACCTCCGCAAATGCAATAAAATGATCGCATTTGTGATCACTGCCCCTCCCCACTTCACTTTGCAAATGCAAAGAAATCTTCACAAATGTGAAAACTGCATGGCCCAGATTTTAATCGCAATTGCGATGAAAGCCTCGCAAATGTGGAACCTGCAGGGTTCGCAATTGCGATGCTTGACCTTGCAAATGCGAGATTAGAGGCCTGCAACAAGCTCAACAATTGTTAGAAACTAAGCATCCACCAGAATGTACAGAGAACCAGATTCTCTATCAATTCCCACTATAAGCAACAGACTGTAAAACCAACCAGTATAGGGAATTAGGTTCTCTAATTGTTCCCACAGTAGCTCGACAGTAAATAAAGAGCACAAAGGATTTTTACGTGGAAAAATCCCAACTCAAGGGGGTAAAAACCACGACCTACACTTGTAGGCTTTCAACTTCACTAACTTGTAAACACTTATTATAAGCCACTTTGTAATGACTCCACTACAAAGAATTCAACTCAACTAACTTGCACCACAAGCCACTTTGTCACTCTCTAGTTACAAAGACTTTAACTAATTTGTGATACTCTTATTTCAAGCTACTTTGTCACTCTCTAGTTACAAAGACTTTAACTAACTTGTAACAACACTATTACAAGCCACTTTATAATAACTCTATTACGAAGACTTCACAACTCGACTAACTCTAGCCAAGACGCAAACACAAGGGTTTATGATTTATAAAAGGTTTCCTACACAATGCTTCTAACTAAGCTAAGTAGGAGTTACAAATGAAGAACAAATAACAAAGACTCAACAAACCTATGGACTTAAGATATCTTCAATCTTGAATTCGGTCAGGTTGCAACAGCTTTGTTCTTGAGAGAGGTTGTGGCAAGCACTTGAGAGAATATTTAATTTTTAATTTTTGCAAGTGTTGAAGAGAATGTCTTGCCTTGCACCAGGTTTATACTACAAAAGACATTACCATGGTGATGTCAATTCTTGGTTAGTACATGTCTCTTCCTAAAGGGAAGTGACTATTGCACTATCTGCTGAACTATCACGTGTACTGTTGCGGGCAGTCACTTTCTGCAATTGCTTTCCAGCTGTATAGTTGACTTATACTTCTGTTAGGGGAACACCAAGGGATCAGGTCCCTAATTTGGTTCTTATGAATCTAAAGGCACACTGCCTAGATTATCTTGAGTCGATTAACTTGAATGATTGTACTAGGCATGCTTCAGGTCCTTTATCTGGTTCTCTCATGAAGTAAGTGGTTTTACCTTCCTTGATTGTATTTATACGTGTGTGACATCACTTACAATGATGTAAGTAAGGTAGGTAAAAAGCCTTCCACAGAAAGTTGATTGCTGCACGGTTCCTATGCAGTAGCGTGTGCAGGCAACAACTTTCCTACTGGAGAGTTGACTTCATATAGTCTTCTCGAGAACTGGTAGGGACCTGTTCCCTCAACTGTTCCTTCCACTCTAAAGATTTGAGTTATGTCCCACGCTGGATCCCAACCTGGAACTTTGTGATCTCAAGGTCTTGTAAATGTGTAACAGGTTCCTTATCTGATTTTGGATGGTAAGTTTGTTAGATCATCAAATATAAAGTAAAGTACTTATGCCCAAGGTACTTGTAACCTATCAATTTTTACTTTTTTGATGATGACAAACGTAGAATTAATATTCCTCCTGATAATTAGATCTCCACATTGTTCCCCCTATGAACCAGTCATATTCCCCATGAGAACCAAACCTAAGGAGCTGATCACAACAGGTTCCTCAAGACTGTTTGGCAAATCATCAAAACTCAAAGTACCATAACTTATCAATTTCCCCCTTTTTGATGAATGACAAACCTAGAATTATTCCCCCTGAGAATCAGATTCCTTATATGCACTGATCACATTTGGTCCGTACCCAGTTCGTTTGTCATCATCAAAACATGACATAATGTAACTTAGAGCAATTTCCCCTTTTTTGATGATGACAAACCCAAAATTAATATTTCTCTTGAGAACCAGATTTCTCACATGTTTCCCTGTGGATCAGACCTATAATTAACATATTATCTGCAACGTTCCCCCTACAAAGCAGAGCTATCTTTCTTGCACAACACAACATATCAATTCGATTTTGTTCCTCCCCCATGTTGACACCTATATAAAATTCATGCACAACTATCTTTTACCAAGCAAAACTTTCACACCCATGTTGACACCTATATAACTATAACTTCCTGCTTTTGGCATCATCGAAAAGAATAATAGAAGAAGCACAACCAAAAAGAAGTTCAGCAACATTAACTCATGCCACTTGGGCAACATAGCATAAACAATAACAAGAACAACAAGGGAATGTCATTGCACAAAATAGAGTGATTGACCATAGTGGAGTAATTATAATAAAATCACAGTAGTTTCAACAATACATAATATGACAATTTAAACAACTAAAGTACCAATATCATCAACTATAGGGATCAAAAGAAGATAAGAGTTCAAGGGAATTTGTATCACTGGGCAGGAAGAAAAGTAAGGGGCTAAGGCCTTGATTAGCTTGTCAATTCGTTCATTTACTCTCCTTTGATCAATGATCATCTGCTCTCTCAGTTCCTCCACCTGTTTCCTTAATCTTTCATTCTCACCCTTCAACTTAGAATTCTATTCTGCCGAGGGTCTACGAGGACCTGATGCTCAACCTATCTGAGTAGGCTGAACCATCAATCATATCACCAAGAATCTCCCCAAGCTGCTTCTCATCAAGAACAAACTCAGTCCCATGCACATATAGCATCATAGTATCACATAGAACATAGAAGTTTGTACTTCTTCTTCAGAAACATTGGGACTTGGAGGAACAAAGAGGTGATTCTATTTTTGGAACTCAATAATGTCAAGAAGTTCCTCCATTTTTCAGCAATATCAGAGTCAACACTCTGCCTTACAGCACTTTTTGAGACTTCAAAGTTTTCTACCTCTCCAAACCTAATGGCTCAACCATTTGCTTCTATAAGGAACCAAGTTCCTCATTTACACTACCCTTTCTATCCCTGAGCAGTCATGTCTCCCTCTTTTTCTTCTCAATCTGTTTACCCTTATTCAGTCCTCACATTTACCAATTTCTCCATCCTTCAAGGCTTCCACAAATCCCGCAACAACTTTAGCCTCACGCTCTAGAATATTAGATCTACCCTGTTCCCTTTCAGTTAAACTTCCATCAAGATCTACCAAAGAATTCTTAGGGTTTTGATTCTGATGGAGTTAGGATTTTGGAAAGTGAGAGAGTTGGGTTCACTTCTGGCATATTTGGAAAGAAGGATTATATAGAAACTAAGCGTCCACCAAAATGTATAGAGAACCAGACTCTATCAGTTCCCACTGTAAGCAACAGACTGTAAAACCAACCAGTATAGGAAATCAGGTTCTCTAATTGTTCCCACAGTAGCTCGACAGTAAATAAAGAACACAAAGGATTTTTACGTGGAAAAATCCCAACTCAAAGGGATAAAAACCACGACCTACACTTGTAGACTTTCAACTTCACCTACTTGTAAACACCTATTACAAGCCACTTTGTAATGACTCCACTACAAAGAATTCAACTCAACTAACTTGTGGTACTCTCACCACAAGCCACTTTGTCACTCTCTAATTACAATGACTTTAACTAACTTGTAACAACACTATTTCAAGCCACTTAGTAATAACTCTATTACAAAGACTTCACAACTCGACCAACTCTAGCCAAGACACAAACACAAGGGTTTATGATTTATAAAAGGTTTCCTACACAATGCTTCTAACTAAGCTAAGTAGGAGTTACAAATGAAGAACAAATAACAAAGACTCAACAAACCTAAGGACTTAAGATATCTTCAATCTTGGATCCGGTCCTTGAGGTTGCAGCAACTTTGTTCTTGAGAGAGGTTGTGGCAAGCACTTGAGAGAATATTTTCTTTTGATTTTTGCAAATGTTGAAGAGAATGTCTTGTACCTTGCACCAGGTTTATACTACAAAAGAAATCACCATAGTGATGTCAATTCACAATGGTGATGTCAATTATTGGTTAGTACATGTCTCTTCCTAATGAGAAGTGACTGCTGCACTGTCTGCTAAATTGTCGCGTGTACTATTGCAGGCAGTCACTTTCTGCAGTTGCTTTTCAGCTGTATAGTTGACTTATACTTCTGTCAGGGGAACACCAAGGGATCAGGTCCCTAACTGGTTCTTGTGAATCTAAAGGCACACTGCCCAGATTATCTTGAGCCGATTAACTTGAATGATTGTACCAGGCATGCTTCAGGTCCTTTATCTGGTTCTCTTATGAAGTAAGTTGTTTTACCTTCCTTGATTGTATTTATACGTGTGTGACATCACTTACAATGATGTAGGCAAGGTAGGTAAAAAGCTTTCCACAGAAAACTGACTGCTGCACTATTCCTGTGCAGTAGTGTGTGCAGGAAGCAACTTTCTTGCTAGAGAGTTGACTTCATACATTCTTCTCGGGAACTGGTAGGGACCTGTTCCCTCAGCTGTTCCTTCCACTCTAAAGAGTTTAGTTATATCCCACACTAGATCCCAACCTGGAAATTTGTGATCTCAAGGTCTTGTAAATGTGCAACAGGTTCCTTATCTGGTTCTGGATGGTAAATTTTTTAGATCATCAAAACATATAGTAAAATATTTATGCCCAAGGTACTTGTAACCTATCAACAATACCAGTAAATTTTCCCTAAGTTTCAAAACACTATGTAGCCTATCCGAAACTCCCCCGAGCCCTCGGGGCTCCAAACCAAATATGCACACAAGTCTTAAAATATCATACGAACTTGCTCATGCGATCAAATTGCCAAAATAACACCTAGAACTATGAATTTAGCACCAAATTGCATGAAATTTTCAAGATAGTTTCAAAACGTCTATTTTCTCAACTAAAGGTCCGAATCACGTCAAATCAATTCCGTTTTCACCAAATTTCACAGACATGACTTAAATATTATGTTAAACCTGCACCGGACTCCGAAACTAAAATACAGGCCCGATACCAATGAGATCAAACATTAATCAATTTCTTTAAATCATTGGATGTTCAGTATTGCAATTTTCATCAAAAAGTTATTTCTTGGGCCTGAGACGTTGGAATTCGATTCTGGGCATACGCCCAGGTCCTATATTTTACTACGGACCTATCGGGACCGTCAAATCATGGGTCCGAATCTATTTACCCAAAATATTGACTAAAGCCAACAAAAATTAACTTTTTAGGCCAAAAATTGTTATTTCATAAAGTTTTTCAAATTAATGGATTTCCGGAATCACGTCCGGAATGTGCACGCAAATCGAGGAGAGATAAAATGAGGGTTTTAAGGCCTTGGAACACGACTTCAAGTTTTAAAACAGAAGATGACCCTTTGGGTCATCACATTCTCCATCTCTAAAATAATCATTCGTCCTCGAACGGATATAGAAAAATACCCGAGCTAGTGAAAATATGGGGATATCTGCTCCGCATATCGGACTCGGACTCCCAGGTAGCTGCCTCCACAGGCTACCCTCTCCACTACATACGAACCGAAGAATAACTCTTTGATCTCAACTGACGAACCTGCCGGTCTAGAATAGCTACCGGCTCCTCTTCGTAGGTCAAGTCCTTGTCCAACTGGACAGTGCTGAAGTTCAACACGTGGGATGGATCACCGTGATACTTTCGGAGCATAGACACATGGAATACCAGATGGACTGCTGATAAACTGAGTGGCAATGCCTCATTAGCCACCTCACCCACTCTCCGAAGAATCTCAAAAGGCCCAATAAACCTACGGCTTAACTTGCCCTTCTTCCCAAATTGCATCACACCCTTCATGGGTGACACCCGAAGCAACACTCTCTTTCCGACCATAAATGCCATGTCATGAACCTTACAATCGGCATAACTCTTTTGCTTGGACTGCACTGTACGAAGTCTATCTTGTATGATCTTATCCTTATCCAAGGCATCCTACACTAAATCTGTACCCAACAACCGAGCCTCTCCCAGCTCAAACCACCCAACAGGCGATCAACACCGTCTACCATATAATGCCTTATAGGGAGTCATATGGATGCTCGACTAATAACTGTTGCTGTAGGCAAACTCTGTTAATGGCAAGAACTGATCCCAAGAACCTCCAAAGTCAATAACACAGGCACGAAGCATATCCTCCAAGATTTGAATAGTACGCTCAGACTGTCTGTCTGTTTGAGGCTGAAATGATGTGCTCAACTCGACCCGCATACCCAACTCACGCTCTACTGCCCTCTAGAAATGCGAGGTTAACTATGTACCTCGATTAGAAATGATAGACACGGTCACACCATGAAAGCGAATGATCTCACGGATATAAAGCTCTGCCAATATCCGAAGAATAGAAAACTGCCACAGGAATGAAATGTACTGACTTGGTCAGCCTATCCACAATAACCCATACTGCATCGGACTTTCTCTGAGTGAGTTGGAGTCCAACAATGAAATCCATAATGATATGCTCCCACTTCCACTCAGAAATCTCAATCTTCTGAAGCAAACCATCAGGTCTCTCATGCTCTTACTTTATTTGCTGATAATTTAAACACCGAGCTACATATGCTAAAATATCCTTCTTCATCCTCCTCTACCAATAATGTTGCTACGAGTCCTGATATATTTTATCGGTGCCCAAATGAATAGAATACCGGGAACTATGGGTCTCCTCTAGAATCATGTCCCAAAGCTCATCCACATTAGGCACACAAACACGACTCTGCATCCTCAAAACTCCATCATCTCCAACTGTAACCTTCTTGGCATCTCCGCGCCGTACTGTGTCCCTAAGGACAAGCAAATGATGATGATCATACTTCCGCTCCCTAATATGCTCAAATAAGGAAGATCGAGCGATTGTGCAAGCTAAAACACATCTGGGCTAAGAAACATCTAGCATCACGAACTGATTGGCCAAAGCCTGAACATCTAATGCAAGTGGTCTCTCATCGACCGAAATATACACAAGGCTGTCCATACTGACTGACTTCCTACTCAAAGCATCAGCCACCACATTGGCCTTCCCAGGATGATACAAGATGGTGATATCATAGTCTTTCAATAGCTCCAACCACCTTCTTTGCCTTAAATTGAGCTCCTTTTTTTGAACAAATACTACAAGCTCTTATGATTCGTGAACACCTCATACGACACACTAAATAAATAGTGCCTCCAGATCTTCAGTTCGTGAACAATGGCTACTAGCTCCAAGTCATGAACTGGATAATTCTTCTCATGAATCTTCAACTGCCGCAAAGCATATGCAATAACTTTGCCATTCTGCGTCAACACCACACCAAGTCTAATACGAGATGCGTCATAATATACTGTATAGGGCCCTGAAACTGTGGGCAACACCAATATCGGCGCCATAGTCAAAGCTGTCTTGAGCTTTTGAAAGCTCACCTCATACTCGTCCAACCACTTGAATGTGGCATCCTTCTGGGTCAACCTAGTCATTAGGGCTGCTATAGATGAAAACTCCTCCACAAACCGACAGTAATAATCCGTCAAACCCAAGAAACTCCAGATCTCTATAGCTGATGTGGGTCTAGGCCGATCCTTGACTGCTTCAATCTTCTTAGGATCCACCTGAATACCCTCTGTTGATACAACGTGACCCAAGAAAGCAACTGCACTCAACCAAAACTCACATTTCGATAACTTAGAATATAATTGGTTGTCCCTCAGAGTCTGGAGAATGATCTGAAGATGCTGCTCATGCTCCTCTCGACTGCGAGAGTAGATCAAGATATCATCAATAAAAGTAATCATGAAGGAATCCAGATAGGGCTTGAACACCCGGTTCATCAAATCCATAAATGCTGCTGGTGCATTTGTCAAGCCAAATGACATCATTAGGAACTCATAATGCCCATATCGAGTTCGAAAAGCTGTCTTAGGGACATCGGATGCCCTAATCCTCAACTGATGGTAGCCAGACCTCAAATCGATCTTTGAAAACATATTAGCACCCTAAAGCTGATCAAATAAGTCATCAATTCTCGGCAATGGATACTTGTTCTTAATGGTGACTTTGTTCAACTACCGATAATCTATGCACATCCTTATCGACCCATCCTTCTTCTTTACAAACAACACCAGCGCACCCCAAGGCAAGATGCTAAGTCTAATAAAGCCCTTATCAAGCAAATCTTGCAATTGCTCCTTCAATTCTTTCAACTCTGGCGGGGCCATACGGTACGACAGAATAGAAATGGGCTAAGTACCCGTAGCCAAATAAATGCAAAAGTCGATATCCCTGTCGGGTGGCATCCCCGGTAGGTCTACAGGAAATAACTCAGGAAACTCTCGAACGACTAGTATAAAATCCATGGAAGAAGCCTCCGAAATAGAATCATGAACATAAGCCAAATAAGCCAAGCACCCCTTCTCGACCATACGTCAAGCCTTCATATAAAAGACAACCCTACTGGTAGAATGACCAGGAGTCCCTCCCCACTCTAATCGAGGAAACCCTGGCAAGGCTAAGGTCACGATCTTAGCGTGGCAATCCAATATAGCATGTAAGGTGAAAGCCAATCCATCCCCAAAATGTCATCAAAATAAACCATATCGAGAAGTAGGAGATCTACGCTAGTCTCAATACCCCTAATAATAACCACACACGAATGATAGACATGATCTACAACAATAGAATCCCCCACCGGTATGGACACATATACGGGAGCACTTAAAAAATCACAAGGCACAACCAAATATGAAGCAAAATAAGAAGACACATAGGTGTATGTAGACCCTGGATCAAATAGAATGAAACATCTCTAGTGCAAACCAAAAAAATACCTGTGATGACAGTATCGGAGGACCCAGCCTCAGGCCTGGCTGGGAAAGCATAACATCGGGGCTAGGCCTTACCACTCTGAACCATATCCCTAGGACGACCTCTTGCTGGCTAGCCTTCACCTTTAATGTCCTAACCCCTACCTCTAGCTGGCTGAGCAGGCAGTGCCGAGATCATGGCATGAGAACCCTACTGATGTGGCTGAACACCCACCAATCTCAGACAGGTCCTCCAGATATGTCCATACTCACTACACTTAAAACATCCATCCTGATACTGCGGCTGAGAAAGCTGAGACTGACCTTGATGAGCCGGCCGACTGCGATGATAACACTGAAGAGAAGGTGCTCTGATAGGATCTGGCGGTGCACTATAAGCTGGTTGCCCTGAAGGAGATACATAAGGACCACGACCCCTAAAGCTCTATGGGATGTCTGAAGTGCTAAGTGAAACGGCCTGGGAGGATGGCCCTTACCAAAAGTGCCACGGCCTCCAAATGAGGCCCCACTAAATCCACCGATGTGATGAGGCCTCTTGTCATACCCTTGACTACTCCCCTAAGCTAGAACCATCTCAACTCATCTGGCTACATTGGCTGCATCTTGGAAAGAAATCTCACTCCCTGACTCCTTAGCCATCTGCAATTTGATTAGCTGAGCAAGTCCCTCTCTCTCTCTCTCTCTCTCTCTCTCTCTCGGTAGGAAGTATAAGAAGAGCATGACGGGCTAGATAAAAAATCTAGTCTCGTACTGAGTGACGGTCATAGAACCCTACTGAAGGCACTCGAATTGCCTCCGTTAGTCCTCTCTTTGAGTGATAGGAAGATACTTCTTCAAAAATAGCTGAGAGAACTGGTCCCAAGTGAGAATTAGTGACCTAGATGGTCTGGCCAAACAATAATCCCTCCACCATTTCTTGGTGGAACCTGACAGACGAAAGGTAGCAAAGTCGACCCCATTGGTCTCCACTATCCCCATGTTCCGTAACACCTCGTGACAACTGTCCAGATAGTCCTGGGGATCCTCTGAAGATGTGACGCCATAGGTAGTGGTGAAAATCTTGGTTAACCTATCCAAATTCCACAAGGCCTCAGAAGACATAACTGATCCATCGCCGGTCTGTGCTACAACACCCGGCAAAACTACCCCAACTAGCTGAGCTGCTGGAGTCTGAATCTAGGGAGTCATCTGCTCCGAAGTGTGAGTAGCGGGAGTCTATGATCCTCCCCCAGCCCAAGAGATAGCTAGTGCTACAGGGAATGTATCGGCATGAGTAACACTCTCCATAAGGCCTACTAGATGGACCAAAGCATCATGAAGTACCGGGGTAGCTATGAACTCCTCTGGAACCTGAGCTGGCCCTGCTAGAATGGTTTGGGCCGGAGCCTCCTCAACAAACTCTACCTGAGGCTCCGCCGCTGGTACTGCTGCTCGAGCTCTGGGCTGAGACCTGCACTTGCCTTGGCCTCTAGCATGGCCTCAGCCTCGTTTTCTGCCCCTTGAAGGAGCTGTAACTAGGGGCTCGGGCTGCTGATCAACTGATGAAGCAGTACGCCTTCTCGCCATCTGCGAAGGAACATAGTAGAGAGTTCAATTAGCATTGAGAGATCAAATCGCACAATATAGAAGAATAGAAGTGAAATTGTTCCTAACTCTATAGCCTCTAGGGTATAAGCACAGACGTCTCCGCACCGATCCCTCAGACTCTACTAAGCTTGTTTATCAATTGTGAGACCTAGGCAACCTAGTGCTCTAATACCAACGTGTCACGACCCGAATTTTCCATCGTTGGGACCATGATGGTGACGTTAGAGTTATATTCACCTTTATCCTTTAAATTTTTGTAATTAAAAAATTAACAAAACTAAATCAATGAAAATAAAAGCAGAAGTTCATAATTAACTGATTATCCTTATACTATTAACAAAACCGAAATTGTTACCACCCAGAAACTAGTGTCACAACCCACGAACATACTAAGAATATCTACAAGTATTGATTTGAAAGAAAAGCACATCTGTCTCGAAAGAAAATAAAACAGGAATATAGAATATAGGAGGAGACGCCAGGGCCTGCAGACGCCTGCAAGACTACCTTGGGTCTCCCAGATGACTGCCTGCAACCGACCTCTTGATCAGCCACAACCAACTCAAATATCTGCATAGAAAGTGCAGAGTGCAGTATCAGTACAACCGACCCCATGCATTGGTAAGTGTCGAGCCTAACCTCGACGAGGTAATGACGAGGCTAAGGTGGGGCATTTGCAATATAACCTGCATACAGTTGATAATAAAGCAAAAAGAAGTACGGAACGAAATGGAACAATAATTTGCAGTAAAATAAATACGGAACTCAATTATCTTGCCAGTACTAAGCTATAACCAATCCTTAAGAGAGTTACAATGCTACAGAATAGAATCACAGCAGAGGAGAAATACATAAACAACAAAAATGATGAGGCGCACATCCCAATACCACCATATAATCAATAACAATATGAACATTCACCCTTATTACTCCTTGTTGCGGCATGCAACCCGATCCCACCAGTCCACCCTTATTACTCCTCAATATATGCCACCTTATTCCTCCTGTTGCGACGTGCAACCCGATTCCACCTGTCCACCCTTATTACTCCTTGTTGCGGAACGTAACCCAATCCCACCAGACAATCACATTTCACCCTTATTCCTCCTATTGCGACGTGCAATCCAATCCCACCATATCAGTACCAATCACAAAATATGAATAGAAATTTCACAATTTAGCTCAAAAACCCTCCACATATTTACACCTCAAACTAAGTCAAACAGAAGACTATACAATTATGAAACCTCACTCCGTTATTACTACACAGTGAGACCAACCAAAATATACTGCGAAACACTGGTAAACCAGCTTAAACCAATAGCGTAACACAATGAAACTACGAAATAACTAATACCTTCAATAAAGAAAACAATAGCTAACATGAAGCAATTATACATGGAAGCATCAATAAGCATGGAATAGTTAAGATAAGAAAATAATATATTGGGAATGGGGAAGAGAACATGCTAAACAAATAATTTGACAGCGTATAGGTACTCATCACCACACCTATACGCCACTCACATGGAATTTCACATAGCAATCAAGTCGGGGATCCCTAACCCCTCGATTCAAATTTAGACCAAACACTTACCTCAATCCAACGGGCAATTCAAGCTCAATTATCGCTTTACCTCTTGATTCCACCTCCAATCCACTCGTACCTAGTCATAATTAACTTAATAACATCAATTATTACTAAAGAAATCAATTCTAATGCATACCTATAGGTTTCCCAATATTTTTCCCAAAACATCAAAAACCGACCCCAAGCCTACTTGGTTAAAACTCGAGGTTCGGACCAAAACCCATTCACCCACGAGCCCAAATATACAATTGGTTTTGGAATCCAACCTCAATTTGAGGTCTAAATCCCCAAATTTTGAAATTCCTAAGTTCAACCCGAAAATCCCCAATTCCGCCATGAAAAACCTTAGATTCTAGGATGACATCTTGCAAAAAGAAGTAAAAGATTGAAAGAAATGAGTTAAGAATCATTAACAATGATTTGGGGAAGAACTATCCTTTGGAAATTCGCCTCTTGAGTTTAGGTTTTGAAAAATGGGAGAATGAATAAAAAATCCCGTCTAAGTCCAAACATACCAGCTGCAGTTGTCGCATTTGCGAAGCTCGCAAATGCGAAGTTCTCCACACCTCTGTTGCCTTCGCAATTGCGAAGGTAATGATTGCAATTGCGAACAGGGACCTCCGCAAATGCGACAAAATGATCGCATTTGCGATCACTGCCCCTCCCCACTTCACTTTGCAAATGCAAAGAAATCTTTGCAAATGCGAAGACTGCATGGTCCAGCTTTTAATCACAATTGTGATTAAAGCCTCGCAAATGTGGAACCTGCAGGGTTTGCAATTGCGATGCCTGACCTCGCAAATGCGAGATCAGAGGCCTGCAACAAGTTCAGCAATACCAGCAATTTTTTTCTAAGTTCCAAAACACTCAGTAGCCTATCCTAAATTCACCCGAGTCCTCGGGGCTCCAAACCAAATATGCACAGAAGTCTTAAAACTTCATACAAACTTACTCATGCGATCAAATCGCCAAAATAATACCTAGAACTATGAATTTAGCACAAAATTGCATGAAAGTTTCAAGATAGTTTCAAAACTTCTATTTTCTCAACCAAAGGTCCGAATCATGTCAAATCAATTCCGTTTTTCACCAAATTTCATAGACACGACTTAAATATTATGTTAAACATGTACCAGGCTCTGGAACTAAAATACTGGCCCGATACCAACAAGATCAAACATTAATCAATTTCTTTAAATCATTGGATTTTCAGTATTACATTTTTCATCAAAAATTTATTTCTCGGGCATAGGACCTCGGAATTCGATTCCGGGTATACGCCCAGGTTCCATATATTACTACAGACCTATTGGGAATGTCAAATCATAGGTTCGAGTCTATTAATCCAAAACGTTGACCGAAATCAACAAAAATTTACTTTTTAGGGAAAAAAATGATTATTTCATAAATTTTCCAAATAAAGGCTTTCCGAAATTAGGTCTGGATTGTGCACGTAAATCGAAGTGAGATAAAATAAGATTTTTAAGGCCTTAGAACACAAATTTGAATTTTAAAACAGAAGATGAGCCTTTGGGTCATCACAAAGAGAGAGACCAATAGTAAGCCTAAGCAGATCGACAAAGCTAATTATGATAGGAGCTACAAGTGTAGCAAGATAGACCACATGGTCAAAGACTGCACAATGTGAGAAATTGAGTGGATGAAATAATGATCTGAAAAGGAAAAACGGGAGAAGATGAGAGAAAAGGGTTCCAACAAAGGAAAAAATAGGTAAATAATTCACTGAAGTAATGAAGCATACCTTTTAGCAGCATATGAGGATAGTGGAAGTGATAAAGAGGAAGAAAATAAGGATGAAGCCATAAGTCTCTATGCTCTAATTGATGAACATCAGGTAGTAGAGACAGAGCCTCCAGTGCAGCTTAGGATATGCATTGGAAGACCTCCTCTATTGATGGACATCAATATGATGAATGGAAGATGCGTATGAAAACATTCCTTCAGGCCACTGACTTTAACCTATGGGTAATTTTCAGTCATGGACCAATCATCCCTACTAAAATGGATGGTGAAGATAACAAGTGTAACAACAAAGAAGAGGAATATGATGATGAAGATCATCAGCTAATCCAGAAAAATGCTAAAGCAAAGGACCTGCTCTACAGAAGCTTGCCCAGAAATGTTCTCTACAAAGTGTCCTCTTTCATCTCTACCTATGATATATGGAGAACCTTGGAAGCTGATTTTGGAGATGAAAACATTGAAGTAGCACTGATGGCGATTGAAGAAAGCTAAACAAAAGAATAAGTGATAGGAATGATGGTCATGAGTGATTTAGAGACTAATGATAAAACAAATTAGTTAAGTATCTCTAACTTGAAAAACAATATTCATTCTATGTCTAAAAAATAATGGATGGCCATAATTGTGACCATGATGAGTGAAATGGACAAAATGAGTACTGGAAATGATCAATTAATAAGCAACCTCTCATGTGTAAAACATGATCTCAAAGAACTTGAATCTGAAAAAGTTGATCTAGAAGGACAAGTCAAAGACCTTAAGAACCAGGTTTTTGAGCTCACTTCTGAGAAGTCACCTAATATACATGATAAGGAAAAAAAGAGTGATCTGTGGGATAAGCTTGAAAAGGAATTAAAAGGGGCTAAAGATAATCTTTGTGATGCTAAATGTAGGAATAAAGTCCTGCAAGAAAATCTAGAAAAGGCTAATTATGAACTATCTAGACTAAGAAAATGGCATAGATCATCAGATGCCTTGAACTGGCTTAATGAAAACTGCAGTACTAACAAATCAGGAATTGGCTATAGAAAACATGTTCCCAAATTTGATCCAAAGTATGTAGAAATTTCTAATAAAATATGCACTCATTTTGGAAAGGTATGATACTTTAGAGATACTTTCCCTGCCTTAATTCTTTCGTAGTTTAAAAACACCTTTGGCCTTGCTAAAATGTGAAGAAGGAAAAGGAACCAAAAGCCAAGACTTTTGTCCATACTAAGTGGATTAAGTTTAATAAGAAAATATCTATTAATACTCTTCCCTTCGGGGCAAGAAGAGATCTGATTCATCCTTTTTCAAATATAAAGAGAGCCAAGCTTGTCTGGATTCTCAAGACTAACTTGTGATTTTTGGTGCAGGCTAAAGTGAGAAGGAATAATCAAGACTGATATCTAGATAGTGGATGCTCAAGACATATGACTGGAGAAAAGAAAAACTTTCTCTCACTGACAGTCTTCCAAGGAGGGAGTTTGTCATTTGGAAATGAGAAAAAGGCCAGATAACAGGTATTGGTAAGGTCGGTAAGTCACTCTCTCATGCTATAGAAGATGTGTATTATGTCGTAGGCCTCAAACATAATTTTCTTAGAATCTCTCAAATGTGTGATAAAGGAAATGAAGTAAGCTTCAATTCCAAAATCTGAACTGTCAGTAAGCTTGATATTAATGAAGTTGTGTTAAAAGGTAAGAGACATAGCAATATTTACAAGATATTCATTATGTCTCTTCCTCAGAGTGAGCACACATGCTTAAGTGTAGTGGATGATGATCCACAGTTATGGCATAGAAGACTGGGTCATGCTAGTCTTTCTCAACTCAACAAGTTGATAGCAAAGGGCTTGGTCCTTGGCTAACCAAAAGTTGAGTTCTCCTCAGACAAGGTTTGTGATGCCTGTGTTAGAGGGAAACATGTAAGGTCACCTTTTAAATCTAAAAGGGTTTTTTGCACCTCCAAACCTCTGGAAATCCTTCATATGAACCTTTGTGGACCAATGAGAGTAAGGAGCAGAGAAGGTAAGAAGTATGTTTTTATCATTGTATGTGACTTTTCCAGGTATACATTGACTCTGTTTTTAGGATCTAAAGATGAAACTTTTAATGTTTTCTGTGTGTTTGTTAGATCATCCAATAAAAACTGGACTAAAATGTTTATGTATAAGAACAGACCATGGAATTGAGTTTGAAAATTCTAAATTCCTTGAGTCTTGTAACATATATAGCATTGATCATAATTTCTCTGCACCTAGAACTCCACAATAAAATGGTGTTACGGAAAGAAAGAATAGATCCCTATAAGACATGGAAAGGACCATGCTGATTGATAGTGGATTGTCTAGGAGTTTATGGGCTGAGACAGTCAATACTGCATGATACTTGATAAACAAATGCGTGGTAGACCTATTCTTGAGAAAACTCCCTATGAGTTACTTCGAGGGAGAAAGCCTAACATCATTTACCTAAGAGCATTTGAGTGCAAATGTTTTGTGCACAATAATGACAAAGAAGTTCTAGGTAAGTTTGATAACGAAAGTGATAAGGGAATTCTCTTGGGTTACTCTCCACATAGTAAGGCCTACAAAGTTTTTAATAAAAGAACTATGTGTGTAGAAGAAAATGTTTATGTTATTTTTGATGAATCTAATAATTTGGTTGAGAAAGGTCTGCAGGATAATGGTTATGACATAGGACTCACTGGTGAAGGAGCTCCTAAGGTACCTGAACCTCAACATGAAGATGGATCCAGAGATCACAAAGAAGTTGACAGTGATCATGAGGAGCAAGAAGAAGAGAGAACTACTCTAATTTCTAACCAGACTGATGAAGCTATACCTACCGAAACTATTCCTTTAGGTCATTCCTTGGAAGAACAACCTCTAGGAATGCAGATTAGGCATGGAAACATCAAAGTTCACATCCTCTTGACAACATCAACTCTGATCCTAATGCAGGAGTGCAAACTAGGTCATCTCTGAGAAATCTTTGTGCACTCATATCATTCCTCTCATAGGTTTAACCTAAGAACATCGAGGAAGCTCTAAAGGTTCCAGATTGGATTATAGAGATGCAAGAGGAGCTTAATCAGTTTAAAAGAAGCAAGGTTTGTCACTTGGTACAAAGACCCAAGAACAGAACTGTCATAGGTACCAGATGGGTTTAGAAACTAGCTGGATGAACAAGGAAATATCACAAGGAACAAGGCCAGACTGGTGGTTAAGGGATATAATCAAGAAGAAGGCATTGACTATGATGAGAAGTTTGCACCTGTAGCCATAATGGAAGCTATAAGAATGCTAATAGCTTTTGCTGCACACATGGAGTTCACCTTCTATCAGATGGATGTAAAAAGTGCATTCTTGAATGGCTATCTGAAGGAGGAAGTGTTTGTTAAACAACCTCCTGGGTTTGAGAGTGAAGAATTTCCTGACTATGTTTTCAAGTTAGACAAAGCCATGTATGGACTGAAACAGGCTCCAAGAGCTTTGTATGAAAGACTCTCAAATTCCTTTTAACTAACAACTATGTTAAAAAAAAGGTGGAAAACACTCTGTTTCTGAGGATCAAAGGCAAGAATGTTCTGATTATACAAGTATATATAAATGACATTATCTTTGGAGCTACTAATGAAGAAATGTGCAAGGAATTTGCTGAGATGATGGGGAATGAACTTGAAATGAGCATGATGGGTGAATTGAACTTCTTCCTGGGGTTCCAAATCAAGAAAACACCTATTGGAACTATGATACATCAACAAAAATATATCAAGGAACTGCTGAAGAAATTCAACATGGAATCCTTTAAGTCCATAGACACTCCCATTGCCATTACAACAAAGATAGACCTTGATAAAGAAGGGAAAATTGTTGAACAGAAGCTATATGGAGGAATGATTGGGTCATTGTTGTATCTCACAGAAAGCATGCCTGATATTGTATTCAGTGTGGGACTGTGCGTAGGATATCAGGGAAAATCCTAAAGAGTCCCATCTGAAGGCTGTCAAGAGGATACTTAGATATCTAAAAGGGACTCTTGATCTATGCTTGTAGTTTCCTAGAGGGTATAGCTTTGATCTAGCTAGTTATGTTGATGTTAACTATGTAGGTTTTCATGTTGATTGGAAAAGCACCTCAGGAACAACACAATTCTTAGGTTCTTGTCCGGTGTCTTGAGGAATAAAGAAGCAGAACTCAGTGGCTTTATCCACAGCTGAGGATGAATATGTGGCAACAACATCTTGTTATGCTCAGTTGCTGTAGATAAGACAACATCTAAGGAACTGTGGTATTTTTATTGATTGTGTTCCTATTTTATATGACAACACTAGTGCCATAAACATTGCTAAAAATCCATGTCAGAACAAGAAAACTAAGCACATTGCAAAAGGGAACATCTCAATTAACTTCTGTAAAACTAAAGACTAAATTGCAGATATATTTACTAAAGCTCTGAGTAGGGACCACTTTGAAAGGAATAAACTTGAACTAGGTCTAATCAATACTTCCAACTAATTGTACCCTAATGATTGGGTAGAAAAGGTATAATTAGATGTAGATAGTCAAGTACAATGTGTTTGATTCAGTATCGTACTTGTATTAAGTGCACACACTTACATAGAAAAATCTAACTAATAATTATGGTGTATTATACTAACTTGTAGTGCTGAAGCTTTATAGCAGAAATACGTAAGGAGTTATTACAGAGTTGGTTCTTTGACTTAGGTACGTGCCATCTTATCTTAATTTACTAGGACTTAATATCCTAAATTACTGCTATGCTCAGACTTTCTAATCCTGTTAGCATCACTTCCAGTTGTCATCTAGTCAAAGAGTAAGGGGGAATCCTAGAGCAATTAGAGTTTACTTAATTCAGAAATCCTAACAGTCAAAGTAATCATTATTAGAGTCCCGTTAGAACTCAAATATGATCACTCTCTCTCTTTGGAGTAACTCCTTTAAAAACCCTTTGTGATCAGTTTCTTACACATTACTATTTCTCTCAAACCTTAAGCAAAAATCAAGAAATAATTCTTTCTTTCCCTCCATCGATTTTCCTCTCTTATCGTCATGCCTAAATCCAGCCAAACCCCTTCTAAAGCAAAATCATCATCCAAGACTGAAGTCAAATCCAAGAAGATGAAGCCTAAATCAAAGAAAATTGTCAAATCTTCAAGTGAACCTGCACCCACACCTGCTCCTTCTCCATCGATATCTTCTACTGTACCTATACCATCATCCCTTAATCTTGTTGTTCTCACAATCCCCATATCCATTGAGCCTTCACTTCCAAAACCAACCATCCGTGCATATGTGCCTACTTCGAAAAACACCTCTAAGTCAACCAAGATCAAGGCTACTCAAAGAAAATCTGTCAAGAGTGACAAGGTAGTGCCTGATGATGCTGCTGCTTAAGTAGACACAGTGGTTAAGGAAGTTGTGGTTAAGGTGGAATCAGTGTCATTTATTACAAGTCAAGTAAAACTCTCTCCCTCAAAATTAGGTGTTCCGGTATCTGCTATAGATGATTCACCCTTAGATACTGTCCTACCCACAAGTGATAAACCATAAATTGAGGAACCCATTGTAGAAAAGAATGTAGCATATCTAGAGAAAGAGGTAGATACCACTACTTTTATGCTTATGGTTGAGGGGGAAGGCAGTAAAGAATCAGCACAAAATAAAGGATACATCTGATGGTCTTTCTTTTAGTTAGACGGAGGATGAGGATGATAATGGAGGTGAAAAAGAAGAAGTGATTGTGGGAAATCATGAGGGACATCATACTCAGAACATTTACTAATGAAGAGAAGTGAGAATGAGGAAGATTCTGGTGAAGAGAAGGAGAGTGAGATAGAAGATAGGATAGATGAACAAGTGGATGACTCTGCAGAAGAAGAAATGAATAGTAAAGAAGAGGGTGAGTCTGATAGTGAAGGTGAGGATCAAGAAAAGGCAAGTTCGAGTGAAGGAGAGGATGAAGAAAGTGAGGAAGAGAATGAGAATACGAGTGGGGAATCTGAAGGCTCTATGACTATTGGGAACACTGTTATATCCCCTTCAGAAGAAGCAAGTAGAGAGAAAAGGACTGAAAAACCTGGGCCCTTGTTAACTCCTTTCATTGGAGATGAGAAGGTTAGTAGTGATAAATATAACTTGCCCTTGTCTGAAGTAGGGAAGAAGCCTAGGAAGACTCATGTGAAAGCGAAAAAGTCTGCCGTTCTTAAAAGGAAAGAAGTGGCTCCTCCTGCCAGGACTCCTCTCACAATGAGTTAAAGAAAGGTTGTTAATGAACAAATCATTAAGGAGTCTAGAGCTGCCAAGAAGCCAAGGAAGCAAGTTTTAGTTGTGGAATCTGTAGTTGAGTTGGATGGAGAAAATGAGTCTAATTCTACTCTGCCAAAAAAGTCATTAACACAAAAGAGAAAGGTTGTCAAAGCTACAAAAATTGCTACCCCATTTGCAAGGGCCAATAGAGGAAAGAAGAGAAAGAATATGCCAGTTGTGGTTGATAAACTCACTAAGTTCAAGAATAGAAAATTGCTTAATGGGAAGATTCTTGCAAACTAATGAAAAAGGGATGGCTCAACTGGTTGAAAAACCTGAGCTACAAGGTTAGAAACACATGTTTGTCAAGGCTTTCCCTCCTATATATGTGCCTGTTGTGGTAGAGTTCTATGCAAACTTCCAATTTGATGGAAAGGTGGTCAAGAGTAAGGTAAGGGGGTTTGAGATAGAGTTTGATGCTGAGGAGTGGGGATGCTTCTGAATATTTCTTTTTGAGATTTTGACAATTACTTGAAGAAAAAGTGGCCAGTCATAGATAATGATGTGGACACAAGAATTGTGGCTACAAGGAAGTTCTCTCAAAAGTTTGAACTGGATGCTCCCCAGAAAGTGTACAAGACTGATATGACCCCTTTCCACAAGCTGTTGTTTCACTTTGTCAATTCATGCATTTTGCAGAGGTCTAAGAGAAGGCATGAGGCTACCCCATTGGACATGGCTATGATGGAACTGCTTGGCACTGGTAGACCTATCAATCCCCCTAGCTTGATGATTTAGCATATGGCAAAAGCTGCAGACATTTTCAAGCCTAAGCATGCTATGTCTTGTGGCTTCATGTTGATTGAGTTGTTTGACAAGCTCAACATTACCTTGCCTGAGCTTAAGTATGGAAATCATAATGATGTCTTGAATGTTGTTACCCTCAAGCAGTATGGCTATGAGGAGATCAAGGCTAGAGGACCAACAGGTTCTGCTATTCTACCTGAAACAGCAGGGCACAGAGCTCACTAAGAGGTTGGAGTTAGCTGTTAAAGAGAATGCCAAGCTTCGAGAACAAAATTATAAGTTGAGGAAAGAAACCAGGCAGCTTAGGAAAGAGCTCATAAGGGATAGGGAAGCTTATTCCCAATAGATTGACACCCTTGTGAAAGTATTGACCCCCCTCTACCTCTCACCCATGAACTTGTTCCTTCCCCAGAGTCCTTAGTTTCTTTTGTTATCCTGTTGATGCCTTAGTTTCTGTTTTTTTCTCTTATAGTATGAGTATCTTGCAGAAGGTTTAGTTTATTTTGTTCTAATGGTTTAATACAAGGCCCTGGGCTTATTTTTGTCACTACTACATGGCTTCTCTTATAATGTTTTAATGCTTCGTATTTAGTTAGATCATCAGCTTAGTCTGTTTGCTTTGATAATTCTTGAGCTTGTGTTGTAGCCTGTATGGCTTTGAATCTTGCATTAACTATACTTAATATGTCTAACATCTTTTGTTATTTTTCGATGATGCCAAAGGGGGAAGATAGAGTTGGGAGTGTTGTGTGGGTATGTTTGTCTGTGGTACGATGTGCTGGTTGATCATGATTTGGTGTGATTATCTAGTTCTAGTATGTACAAAGTTTGTCATTATGAAAAAGGGGGAATTTGTTGAGTATTGAGATTTTGATGATTAATAAAGTTTGTTCTGATGAAATGTTCGAAGAACCAGGTCCTCAACGTAGTTGCTTAACTGCTCTAAGAACCAACTCCTCAGGGTGAAGGACCAGCTTGTCATGGCTGATGATTGTATGTCTGTGCAAGACAATAACTTTATCACAAAGTTACCGAGGTCGAGTTTGGTGGAAGAAGGATGCTTCATATGATAAGGGTTGTTGCCCAAGACGATATGCATAAATAAGTGAGAGACAAGAGTTCCAAGACTGGTGGAGCCCTTGGAACAGTAAGAGACCTATCAAACAAGACGCTGACTATGCATAGGACTCCTAGAAGATCTTGGAGTCCATTCATTTAATACTATCCATCTGGACTGCTAAACTTATCCTTTTACACATCAACTGAAGAACTACATTTTACACACTCTAGTCGAGTACCAATATTGTGTTCTTCTTGAGTCAGTCTAGTGAATGTGTTTTAGGAGATAGAGTTGTAATCAAGTGTCACAAATATTTAGTGAGCTAAAGTGAGTGTTTGCTTTACATATTAGAGTAACTTATAAATCAAATAGTCGTTGTAGGAGTACTGGCGAGTATTGAGTTACAGTCTTGTAATTGATACATTTTGTCTCTTTGTTCTAGTGGAGTTGGACTTGAAAATTCTACGCAATAGGTCGTGATTTTTGCACCTTTTGAGCCGGGTGATTTTCCGCGTAAAATCATTTTTTTTCTTTACTTTTTATTTTATTTCACGTCCAAGGAGTAAGGTAAAGAACCAAGTTATTTAGTAATTAATAAGGCCACTCAAACTAACACATCACGTCTTGTAACTTTATTTCACACATACGTACGGAAATTTTCTGTAGATTTTATTGTATACGGCTAAAATCGGAGAGTCCGATTTTATGATCATTACGACATTTCATAGCCCGTCTCCAAAAGGCTCGAGGCACAGCTCGAGGTTCGACCCCTAGGGCTCCCTATGCTCGATCTTGGGGTAGCACAAATTGGTGGCTATCATTGACAAGCCGGAAATTCCCAAGGCACGTGGTCAAAGCTGACAACTCCTGCAAGAATAGTACAAGTCCATACCAGACCATTAAATAGTTGTACCAACTACGTTTCTTTGTAATAATTATACATGTACCATGTTGGAATTCCCCCTCCTATATAAAGGGGGACCTTGTTATTTCTTGCAGACATGATATTTAATACAAGAACAAGAACATTCTCTGCTCTTCAACTTAAACATATTCTACTATCGCTCCTTTGATTTTATTGCTTACATTTATTGTGTTTTATTGATTGTTCTTCATTTATTACTCATCATTGATCATAAAGAGCCATCATCAAGGTCCTTAGAACTATTAGTTCTTCATCGACCATCCCCAGTCTAACACTTTAGCTCGACCTCGAGGCCCAGCATAGGCCAGCTCGAGACCCCAGTTCACGACCATTCAGTTTGCATGACATACTATCCTCAAGCTCTTATCTCATTTTCCTGACTCATACTTAGCATCTATCACTCAACAACTAGCATTAAAATAAATCACATATTTTTAGAACCACAAAATCAAATTTAATTGTAATTACCATTTTTAAAGTAAACAGTTTGGCGCCCACCGTGGGGCTAAAAATAATAGTGAATGTTTTAGTGTTGGTATACTGAAAAACGCAAGTTATTCTTCACACTTTTTCTTATCCAAGAATCTTTGATTTCAGGTCAAAATGTTTGACACAGTAAATGCACAAGAAAACTACGGTCCTGAGGACCATAAAGAGAATGGTGTAGCTGTTTCAGGCGCCGATGCACCGCAGCGAAACCCTGAGGACGCACCAGAGCCAATCCCCATGGGTGTGGGCTCACAAAACGCCCAACACGTCGATATAAGCTCCCACACTAACGGGAGTATATGCCAAGAAAACCAACAGGAAGCTCGAAAAATTCCATCCAGGGAGGAAAGAGAGGCAGGGGGGAGGAACGGAATGGGAAAACCTCAGCATATCATTCATATGATCATTGGGGGGACCGACGTTCCTCAAGGACCCGTGATCAAGCGGATGAAAGTTTTCGCTACAACAGAAGGGCAAATTCGGGGTCGCATGCCCGAGGACATCCTTGCATTCAGTGAAGAGGACTTCGAGACCTTGTCTCATCCACATAACGATGCGCTGGTAATTTCATTTCTCTTGAATAACATTCAAATTAAATGTGTACTCGTGGATATAGGTAGCTCGGCCAACGTGATCTGGTTGAAGGTGGTAGAACAACTCGGACTGCTCGATTAAATCATACCTACTTCCCAAGTCTTCAACAACTTTAACATGGCCGATGAAGCAACGACGGGGCAGATCACCCTCAAAGTCAACATGTCCGGTACAATTCGAAATACCAAATTTTATGTCATCAAAGGTGACATGAGGTACAATGCATTGCTTGGAAGGCCATGGATACACAACATGAGGGCAGTACCGTCGAATCTTCATCAGATGATGAAGTTTCCAACAAAAGATGGTATAAAAATGGTATATGGAGAACAACATGCGACGAAGGAGATGTTCGCGGTTCACAGGGAGGCACAAACTTCCATACCCTCCACCTCGGAGGAGCCGGATGGCAAACAAACCTCGAGGATGATAAAGAAGACTTCCTCGCTCCCTGAACCTTCGCTATCCCCGTAGAATCGGATACAACAAAATCAATAATTGAAGAACTGGAGCAAGCTATTTTGATCGAGCATCTCCCTGATCGGAAGGTATACTTGGAAACAGGATTAACCCCCGAACTCACGAAAAAACTCATTCAATTTCTTATTAATAACATCAATTGCTTTTCTTGGTCCCATTTAGATATGATAGGGATCCCGCCAGAAATAACCACCCATCGACTAAGTGTCAAACCCAGGTTCAAACCGGTGAAGCAAACAAGGAGATCTCAGTCCGAGGTAAAACACACATTCATCAAGGACGAGGCAACAAAACTCCACAAAATAGGGTCTATTGGGGAGGTAAAATATCCCGAATGGTTGGACAATGTAGTGGTAGTTCCCAAAAAGGGGAATAAGTTAAGAATGTGCATAGATTATAAAGACTTAAATAGAGCATGTCCCAAAGATACATTCCTATTGCCCAACATCGACTGCTTGATTGATACCACGGCCGACCACGAGATCCTCACCTTTCCTGACGCCTACTCAGGGTATAATCAAATTCAAATGAACCCTGATGATAGGGAAAAGACTTCGTTCATCACGAAGTAAGTTACATACTGCTACAATGTGATGGCCTTTGGGCTAAAAAAATGCGGGGGCCACGTACCAACACTGTTGGCCCAAGTAAAGGTGAGTTTTGAAGATTGACAAAGGAACTCAAACATGGACCAAGTCTATCCTAGTGAACCACAGATATGGTCAACTCAAGCATGTGAGATGCACGTGAAGGAGATAAACCCCACTTACCAGAAATGATATCTTCTGATCCTGATCGAAAATGTTGCATATTGGATAAGGAGAAAGACTCCTTACACAAAGAGAACACGGTTTAAGAGATGGATAAAGTTAGAATATGAGACCAACTAGAACTCTTCCACCAAGGAAGAGTAGCATCAATATTCTAGTCAATCTCTACTTACTAACTCCATAAATATCAGTGCTGTAAGCACGTGATTTTTGCCCTATGTGAGAAGTACTCCCAAAAATTCAAAATAAAACAATTTTCCTTTGTGTGCAATTTTGAGAATTTTCGTGGCATTTTTGATAATTATTTGTATTTATCCATGCATGTTTATTTGTTAAATTAATAAAAAATACAAAAATATGTCGCATTTGCATTTAGGATTTAATTCTACAATTAGGAGCAATTAAGTTTGTTTTTACAAGAACAAAAAAATTATAAAAATAATGTACGTTGCATTTATAGCATTTAATGTCCAAATTGTGTGATTTTATCGTAATTGTTATTTAATTGTGTGTTAATTGTTATTAATAAAAATTAACACTTTTATAAATTAATTTAGTTCTATAGGATAATTTAGGTTTTTTAGAATTTAGTTTTAGTTTAAGAAAAAAAGAAGAAAAAAGAAGCAATAAAAGAAGAAGAAAATCGGATTGGGCCTTTTCTTCAATTTTAAACCACAACCCCAAAACCAAATAACCCCTTATCCAACCCAAAAAAAAAAAACCCACCGGGTCGACCCGACCCGGTCCGCCCCATAACCCCAAACAAACACCCTCCATCTGACCACACGACCCCACTCACTCTTTCTCTCATTTTTGTTTCATTTGCTACTCACTACCTAAAAAACCCTAAAGACACCCCATCTCTTTCTCCTAGTCGCCGGACCCATGCACCCCCCTTCTCTTCATCTTCTCTGTTCACCCCCCACGAAACCCCATAGCCCCCCTCCGTTCACCACTGTCCAGCCCCCCTCCCCGTCCATTCTTCTTTTCCGTTGTCGGACCACCCAAGTCGACCCCCCGTCCGCCATTGAAACCAAACAACCACGACACTGCCAACGTCCCCCACCTACTGTCATGCCGGACAGACCCTCAACCAGTAGCGGTGACCGTGGGCCCCCATTGACGAGCAGCAGCGCTGCTGCGCCGACCAGTCACGACCCTCGTCGTCCACCCAAACCACCCGTCGACGACACTGCCTACGACCACCACCAGCTTCGTCGCCCAGTTCGTCGTCACACCGCCTCCAGCCTCACGTCCAAACGTCCCCTCCAGTCGCCGGAAAAACTAGTACGATGCCTCCCTCACGTCCAAACAACTATAGCTGCATCGTCATTCATCAAACACCAAACGCAGCTGCTTCCTTCTTCAGCCCATTGCACAGCCTCGCAAACACCATTTCCGTCCAGTTTCATCGTCAAACGACCACCCCTGGAAACTCAGCTCCTGTCTCGTCATTCTTTAGGTTTAATCCGTCGAGGTCATCGTTTGTCGTTCTGAGTTCGTCGAGGTTAAAAGAGAAGGTGGGTTTTCGTTGAGTCGAGATCTGGTACGTCGAGGTTGCTGTCCGAGTTTCTGTTCCGTTGCGGTCATTCTGTTAGTTAGTTTAAGTTTCATTTCTGTCCGTATTTTGTTTGATATTCTCGGATCTGAAATCAGTATATGTTTGATTCTTTTCTTGTTCGTTGTTTATCATTTCTTGATTATTTCTTCAGTTTGTTTTTATTCATTTGTTCTTGTTTAGTTTTAATATAGAAGTTTGTTAGTTTAATCACTTGAATCCTTTATCTTGGTTGTAATGTTGTTAGATTTAATTTGAAGTTCAATTGATTATTGAGTTTAGTGATTTGAATGTACTTGTTTGTTATGTTCAATTTGTTACTGTTATTGAATCTGAAAGTATGTTTGTTGTTAAAAATATTGTTCAGTCAAAATGATTTCAGTTGTTTCTTTATTGTTCATCGTATGGTTTGGTTCCCTGAATCCTTAGTATTTGTTTTGATGATATTTGACATAATTTGAGTTTCTAGCTTAAATTTGTTGATGAAATTTGATTAGGAATTGGTTATAGCTGCTGTATTTTGGTTAATTGATTAGGTGAATTGGTTATAGCTGATAGAGGTAGAATGGTAATTTCAGAGGGGTATTTTTGGAATTGAAAATTAGAACAATTATTTATTTTGAGTGCTCTGTCCACTATTTCAGAGGAGTATTTTTGGAATTGAAAATCTGAACAATTATTTATTTGGAGTGCTTTGTCCACTAAGCACTAATAATATTAAAATAAGGTATTAAAATAATATAGTGGGGGATAATACATATGTTAGTGGGGAATAATACATTTGTTTAATAAAAGTGGGGGACAAAACATTAAGTAGTGGGATTCAAAAGTGGGATGAGGAGAAGATAGTGGGATTTAATTTAAATGCTTCAAGTTTGGCTATAAATAAGAGGGGGCTGGACACAAGTCAAAAAGGAGGGAATTTTCTGAATATTAAGAGAGAATTAGAGAGAATTTTCTGAACATTAAGAGAGAATTGGGGATTCTTCGGAACAGAGAAAAAAAAAACATTCTGGAAATCTAAAGAGAAAGTAGTATACACCCGATATACACTCTGAATACACTGGATATACGGAGTCAGAATTTAAGGATTAAACATTAACTGGTCTTTCAATCTAAAAAAAAGGTTCACTTTGTTTCTGCCCGTTGATTGATGTTGGTATTTCTGGACTTTCGTTTGGTTTGTTCGTTGAGTTCAGTTGGTTATTTGTTATTGTTTCATTGGGATGTTGCTGGAATTCGGTTGGTTTCATTAAACATTGTTACTGGGCTGTTCTGTTTCCGTTACTGTTGCTGTTGCTATGTTGTATGCTACTGATACGTTGGTTACTGTAAGCTGAAACATGAAGCATGAATACAAATAAAGACTTGAAGTTTTAATTTGATTTAGTTTTGTTACTGATTGTACTTAGGACATTTTATACACTGCTGTTTTGTAAAAAATTTCTGCCATTTCTGTATAACTGGACAATGTATAATAATGTAGCCAATAATGTCCCGTTGTTTTAGTTTGGTTATTAGGTAGTATAGGTTCAAATGCATGTTAAATAAAACCAGGCCAGTAGACTGTTTTAATATCATGGCAATTTAGCTCCAACAATCAATTGTTTGAATTTAGGATTAAAACTAGACCCTTAAGTTACTTCATTCCAATGAATTGCTCTTTCTAAAACTTGAATGTAACTTGCTTAGTTAGATACTATCATCTTATATCTCTGTAAGTGCAAAAATTGTGAACATGTGTAGAAATAATTAACTAGGCCCAATATTGGAATAAAATGGCCTAAGTCAAGTTTAATACTACATGCGGTGAACCTGGGCCCATGTTGGCCAACGGGCTATCCATATTGTGTTTACATTCTGATTTAACAAATTGCGTTCGGAACCCGACTATAACAACTCGTAAGCGTGTAAATAAATTAGGACCTTTTCTCTTTCATTTTTAGAGACAAATTTAATAGAAAAAATGTAGGCATTTTAGGATTATCCTTTTAAAATAAATGAGACGAGCCTCGACAAACAAAAATACACAAGCTGCGGGGCCCTCTATACGTGTTGGTAAAATTACTTAGACTTTGGGATGGACCGTTTAGCAAAAATTTCACGGCCCTACCCAAAATAATGATACGCTAGTCGCTTTAGGCGCGTATTTAATAATGTTATCTTCTTAAACTCGGGTGCACATTTATGTGACCCAAATTCAAATCTCAACAGAGTTGAAATGTGTCAATAACCACGGGTGCATTGATGTGACGTGGTTCGAGATGTATTTTCACGATGTTGCAATTCTCGGTAAAAAATAATAATAATAAAAGTGGTACACAGTTAAAATTTGCACATTGATTCAACATGTATTAAAAATCAGATAAATAAGCCGAATATGACAGTTGAGCGACCGTGCTAGAACCACAGAACTTGGGAATGCCTAACACCTTCTCCCGGGTTAACAAAATTCCTTATCCGGATTTTTGGTGCACAGACTGTTAAATAGAGTCGATCTTTTCCTCGATTCGGGATTCAACCGGTGACTTGGGACACCATAAATCTCCCAAGTGACAACTCTGAAATAAATAAATAAATCCCGTTTCGATTGTCCTTTAATTGGAAAAACTCCCCTTTGTGCCCCTATGCGGCGGCGCGGGCGAAAAAGGAGGTGTGACAGCTCTGGCGACTCTGCTGGGGACCCTCCCAGAATCTCTGGTTCAGGGTTCAGAATTTGAGCTTAGATGAATTGTTATATTTGGCTTTATTTATTATTTGATCTTATTACATGTTTTGGCCTAAATGTGCAAAATGATGTTTTTTTACTGCTTTGATATTAGTTGAACTGTACATATAAACTATGCCGAAACCTTCTTTCTCACCTCCAGGGATGTGCTTACTGGTTGAGACTCCCTATTCTGTTAGTGTCATACCCTGAAATAAAAGAGGCTCGGAAAATTTCTAAGCCGGCTGGCCTTTTGGTTCCGGGAAAGGAGCTCCTTCCTCAACTCGAGTTGTCCGCTCGGGTACACTGTCTAGAACATATACCTAGGATGAACCTAGAATAACTTGACTTCATGCCGGATCCCTAGTAGGAACGTTTATTTGCATCATATTGCATTTGACTTAGGGGACTCAACACAGGGGTTGGGTCCGTCTAGGACAAGCAACCTGAAATGAAAAAAGTCCATCCTGCTGCATCTTGTTTGTTTTGCACGTTTATTTGCTTCAGATCTGCATGCTGACCGGCTTCTGATATTGAGAATTTTTGAAAAATTGTGAAAAAAAAGAAAAAAAATATAGCACAGTAGGGAGATAACTACTTATTTTTAGAAAAATAAAACCAATGTCCAAGTAGTGTCAAAGCCCTGCCGAAATTTTGAAAAATGAATTTTTTTTTTAGTTTATTTGAAAAGAAAGGAGTCTTGTTTACAAGTTTAGTTTATGTTGGGCGAACTATGCCGGTTTGATTCTCACAGGGCATGAGATACGTAGGCAACCCTCGTCGGGTCCAACCTCCCATTTTGCAAAAATAGCCCAAAACAAAATGTCAAAGATTTTAATTTTTCGTCATAGAGTTGGGTGATGCTGTTTTTGTCAGAAATAGCCGAATGCTCCCAAAAAGGACACCGAAAAGCTGACCTTGCATAAATGGCCACCTTTAGTCATTTTTTAGATTTTTGACCGATTGCCCCACACAGCCTTAAAATCTTCGTCCCCGAGGCGCTGAAAGACAGTGTTTGCAATATCAGATTTTTAATTTTAATTTGAAAAACAACCAAAGAGTCATAAATGAGTCGGGTGATGCCATTTTTATCAAAAATAGCCGAATGTTCCCAAAAGGGACACCGGAAGGCTGACTTTGCATAAACGGCCACTTCTGTCACTTTTGGATTATTGATCGGTTGACTCACACAACCTTAAAATCTTCGTCCCTGAAGTGCTGAAAGGTCGTGTTCGGAAAATCGGGTCTTTCTTTTATGAAAAATAATCAAATCGTTTTGAGTCAAATAAATTTTCTTTTGTTTAATCACATTAATAAATGTGCAGAATGAGCACGACTCAAAATGAACCTTTTTCAATCATGAATAAAATCCCCCTCCAGTTGCGGCTATGGTGGAATGATTTAGGCAAAGAAGGGCGAGACGAAGTCAAGAAACATCTGAAAGGTCTCACGGGTTTGTTGGGTATCAGGCCTCGAGGGGATATTATAAGGGCACTAGTCACTTACTGGGACCCGACGCACAATGTCTTCCACTTCTCGGACTTTGAACTCACCCCAACTTTAGAGGAAATAACAGGGTACATCGGCAGTGCTGAGGTTCTGTTGAGGAGTAAATACCTGGTTGCTCCAAGAGCCGTAGCGGTGTACCGGTATTTGGACTCGTTAAAGGTAGTCAGAACGATCCATAACCCAGACTTGGCGAAAGGTTTTTGCATTCTGAGCTTCATATACCAAAGATACGGCCACATAGGAGGATTCGACAATCCAGAAAACAAGTTGTGCAGCAAAAGTAACCGTCGAAAGTGGGATGAATATAGACGGGTTGCTTTCATGATAACCTTCTTAGGGATTTTAGTGTTCCCAAGAAAAGACGGGAATATTGACATAAAGATAGCTGGGGTCGTCAGTACTTTGCTCACTCAAGATGACAGCACGCTTACACCCATGATTGTATCTGTTATCTTCCGAGCTCTCATGGCCTGCAAAGCCATAGGGAACTTTTTCGAAGGGTGTAACTTGTTATTGCAAATGTGGATGACCGAACACCTATGTCACCGAGCCCAGTTTCTGAGCCATGGATCTTCTGAGAAAACCTGCATAGAGGAGTTCTACACCAGAATTAATGAGGTCCGCTTACCTGAAGGAGCCTAGGCATGGACCTCATACTTTTGGACCCTTAACGCCAGTCAAATACAGTGGACACTGGGATGGTTACCGATCGACGAAATCATATATATGCCAGCAGCTAGGCCCCATTTTCTCTTGATATGGTTTAAGAGCATTCAACCTTATGCACCGTACCGGGTTTTGAAGCAGCTTGGGAGGTGTCAGATAGTGCCGAAAGATGAGGACCTGAGCACCCAAGTGATTGAGATTAGTTCCGATGGCCAGTTTCCTGAAGCAAGGGTCCGCCAGATTTGGAGCCAATGTCAATACTTGGAGGCAAATACTCATGTACTGAATCGGGCAAGAGGAGAAATTTCACCCGGATATCAGGCTTGGTACAAAGGGGTAGTGTCGTCTGGAAGGCCGGCTAAAAGACCTCACCTTCAAGAATTTGCCAAGTCCTCACAAGAGCATTGGGACTGGTTGGCAAAGGAAAAAGAATACAGGGCCACAATAGGCAAGTTGAAGCAGCAGGTCATAGATCTTCAATTTGAAAGAGAAATTCACACCGCGGCCGATGAAGGGGACAGAAAGAAATCAGCCCAAGAAAATGACTCCCTTAGAGCTCAAAACCGACAAGTCATAATGGATGCCGACAACCAACAGAGAAGCCGGTCCGATAAAAGGCTGATAGTAGGGTTAAGGAATCAGGTCATTGAAAGCCGAAAAGACTTGGAAAGATCCGAGGCTAGCATAGCAAGAATGCGGGCCAAATGGGCAAAAGGTGCAGCAGCACGGAAAAAGCACCTATGGCAAGTGAGAAGGGATTATGAAGGGAGCATTGCAATATTAAGAGAAACAAATTCCACTCTCAGAGATCGGGTCTTTAAACAAGCCCGAGATGCTAGAACGGACAGGGAGTGCTGCTATGATTCAATAGCCCGAATGGAAGAACAAATGGATAGGTTCCAAGATCAGCTCATTGACAACACTCAAGTATTGGGATTAAAGAATCAACGAATAGAACAGCTGTGTATGGAAAGGGATAGAATTAGGGATAGGATCGATGAGATTGGGCACTACATCACCACGAAGTGCCTAACATGTGAAGAAATGCCCCGTGATATCCTTTTTGCCTCAGTCATGGGTTATGTCCACCGGATCATGGAGGAATTAAAAAGCTTGCAAAGAGGCCTAGCACCGAAGCCCGCAGAAAGGCCGAACGATGCCTCGCGGGCACCAAAATTCAAGGCCTTAATGTATCCCTAGTTCAAGTCTGCACTTGTTGTTTTTAAGAGTCTGTTGTCTACCCCTCTGTTCTCTTTTCATATCAAACAATGTTAATAGTGTGGAGTCTGTATTTTGTTTTTTTTTCAAATGGGTAGCTTGTAATAACATATTTTGGTAATAAAATGAAAAAAAAAGAAAAATGAAAAAAAAATAAAAAATATTTGTGTCTTTATTTTTACTTGTGGCAGAACTACGCCCGGTCTGATTCATGCGGGGACATGATACATAGGCAATCCACATAAGATTCGACCATCACTAAAAAGAAAAAAGAGGCATTGTGAATAAAAGAAAGGAAAAAGGACATAAAAGTAAAGAGTAAGCCGGAATGACGCATGCAATCAAAGCAAAAATATGTTAGAAATGGTTAAACTGCCTAGGAACATTGCATTCCCCAATGTGAAATTGCAATATATGTTAAACTCTAACGCTAACAAGTTTGTTGTTTATATCAGGGAAAGAGATTTCAAAAGAGTTAGCTCATTAGAACGTTCTGGCAGATTACCATTACCACACAAGATCAAAAGGGCCCATTCCGAAAAGTATGTCTGGTTCGAACAAAAGTGTTGAGGAGGAAAAGACGGAGATGCAAATGATGAAGGAGGAAGTAGACAGGTTGAGACAAGAGATAGCTGGGATGCACCTAGCCTGGGCTAAGGGACAAACACTACCAATACTTCCCCCTACTCCTACCCTTTCACCATCTCGGACTCCGGAACACCCTTCCACTGGTCCATCAACGAGCTTCCCCATTGCCCAATAATATCAAGGGGAAACTTCCTATAATCCCCAAGCTTCACCACCCAAACAAAACCCTCCTCCACCAGCTGTTCCTATTTTCGTGGCACCTCCACCCGCCACATTGCAAAAATCATCCGATGAACCAGTGTTTCAGGTTCATGACAACCAATACTATCCTCCTGAACTCACCTTCAAAGCACCCGAGCCATACACTTATACCGCTCACCTTCAGCTCCCGACAGAAACTAAAAGGCCAGCTAAGAATCCGGAGCAGGACAAAGTGCTCTGTAAAGTGAAAAGCCTGGAGCAATCCTTCAGGAATATGCATGGATTGGGCAGCCAATTCAGTGTGTCCTATAAAGATCTGTGTCCCTTCCCCGATGTTCAATTGCTGGCAGGTTTTAAGATGCCAAAGTTTGAACTATATGAGGGACATGGTGATCCCATGGCGTATCTACGAGGTTTCTGTAGTAAGTTGAGAAGGGCAGGTGGAAAGGATGAGTTGCTGATAGCTTATTTCGGTCAAAGTTTAAGAGGGTCTGCATTAATATGGTACACAAGGCAGGATCCTAGCAAGTGGTATACCTGGGACGATCTAGCACAAGCATTTGCAGGTCATTTCCAGTATAACCTTGAGGTCGTCCCCGACCGTCTCACATTGTTAAAACTTGAGAAAAAGCCTGGAGAGAGCTTCAGGGAATTCGGATTCCGTTGGAGAGAACAAGCAGCAAGAGTCGATCTGCCAATGAGGGAAGGTGAAATGGTAGATTACTTCTTACAAACGTTGGAGCCAACTTACTTTGGTCACCTGGTGACATCAGTTGGTAAATCTTTCAATGAAGTAGTAAAAATGGGAGGCATGGTTGAAGAGGGACTCAGGTCCAACAAGATAATGAGTTATTCGGCGATCAAGGCCACAACTCAGGCTATCCAAAGCGGCACGGGAGGTGCGCTCGGGAAAAAGAAGAGAGAGGAGGTCGCAAAAGTCGAAGCAGGTACTTGGTCCAAATCCAGAGGCCCTTCCCCTCGCTACCAACCCAGACCCCATTACCCAAACTATCCACACACTCTATACAATCCTCCACAACCCTATTATCTACCACAAGAGCCACATTTCTCTGTCCATCACGCCCAAACTTACACCCAGCCTCCTGCTCGCCCGCAATGGCGTGCGTCGGCTCCCCAACATACATATCCACCTCCACAAAACACATATCCACCACCAAGGGCCTACAGGAATCCTTCAGGGCCAAGTTTCTTCGGAAATCAGGCTTTCAGGAACGAAAGGATGCAGAGGCTGAGAACATTCACTTCGTTGGGAGAAACCTATACTACTCTATTCCACAAGTTGAGGCAGATAGGCCTATTAAGTCCTGTTGAACCCAAATTTCCAAATCCCCTGAGAAGTGTTGGAAGTTGAAGACTAGCGTACAAGATCTTATTGACACAAATAGGAATGAGGTTCAGGCACCAGAGGCACCCAACATCAATGAAAACCTGTTACCGGTGCACCATGAGGCCCACATGATCGAACTAGTGCACGAAGGAGGGAAACCTAAAACACCCTCACAAACGGTAATGATGATTCGTGCCAGTCCAAACAAAAAGTCGACCAGTGGAAAGGTGGTGGTACAGTTGGGAAAGGTAGATGACAAGCCATTTGTGGTAGTGGGGAAAAGTTCGTCTGTTGCTGCGAAGAAGCCAGAGTCAGTCAGGGCGGTGCTTCAGGGAGTATCAAGCACACCAGTGTTAGTAGTAAAGGGGGTCCACGTAGAACCAGTTGTTATCAGGCCAGTAATGCAGTTGCCGATAACAAGTGAGAAAGTTGTGCCGTGGAGCTAAAGTCAAGTGACAGTGATGCATAAGGGGAAGGAGGTTGTGGAAGAAGTATGTGAGGCCCAGGGGTTAACTCGTTCAGGAAGGTGTTTTGTTCCCGCAAAATTGAGAAGGGCCAATCCTGTAACAATAAAGAAGTCAGTGATGGAGGAAGAAGTAGAGGAGTTTTTGAAGAAGATGAAGGCACAGGACTACTCAATTATAGAGCAGTTGAGGAAGACCCCAGCCCAGATTTCGTTGCTATCCTTGTTGTTCCATTCAAGCGATCATTGTCAGGCATTAATGAAGATTCTGAACGAAGCCCATGTCCCGGACAAGCTCCCAGTGAACCATTTGGAGAAAATAGTGCACAATATCTTCGAGGTAAACCGAGTGACATTCTCTGACGAGGAGTTACCGGTAGAGGATATAGAACACAACGGAGCACTCTACCTAACTGTGAAATGCGAAGACTCGGTGGTCACTCGAGTATTAATTGATAATGGGTCAAGTGCCAATATCTGTCCTTTAGCCACTCTGAACAAACTAAAGATTGCTGATAATAGGATCCACAAGAATAGCGTCTCCGTCCGAGGTTTTGATGGGGGCAGTACTGACACAATGGGTGATATCGTACTGGAATTAACCATTGGTCCAGTCGAGTTCACCATGAAATTTCAAGTGATATATGTGGCGGTGTCGTATAATCTTCTATTGGGACGACCCTGGATTCACGCAGCCAAAGCAGTGCCTTCTACACTGCATCAGATGGTCAAATTTGAATGGGATAGACAAGAGATTGTGGTACACGGGGATGACAATACACATGCCATTAGCGATGCCATTGTGCCCTTCATAGAAACCGACGATAACAAGGGCCCATGGGTTTATCAGGTTTTTGACGCAGTCTCAGTAGACAAAATTACTGAGGGTGGGGGCCTTACACTTCCCAGAATCACAGCTGCGACTTTCATGATAGCCTCGGAGATGTTGAACAGCGGGTTTGTACCAGGAAAAGGTTTGGGGATTGATCTGCAGGGAATGGTCCAGCCAGTTTCTTTGCCCAAGAACCTGGATACTTTTGGGCTAGGATTCAAGCCTATCGTAGCAGATGTAAAGCGGGCCCGCAAGTCAAAGAAAAGAGTTTTGGTCCTTCCTAAGCCAATCTCGCGCCTATCCAGATCATTTGTCAGAGCAGGTTTCAGAAAGTTGCCAGTCCCGGAAGTTCTCGGACCCCTGATCGGGCCAGATGGGGATTTGAATGAGGGATTTGAAAGAATGTTCGCTGATGTCAACATGATAGAAGCTGGAGAGGGTTCCAGTAAGGCAGACATACAGTTTGTGGGGCCTAGGGCCAATGTCAACAATTGGACAGCTACTCCTCTTCCTACTCGGAGGGAGTCCTAGTAGTTGGCTCTGATTTTCCTTCTTGTTTTCTGGATTATTCCAGGGTTGTAATCCAGATTCCTTTTTATTTTTATTATTGCTCAACAAAGTGTGAAACCTTGTTATCCCATAATTCAATAAAATGAAAAGTTTCTTCTTCATTTCTTATTTTATTTTTTATTTTTAATTTTTGTTTCCTTCTTTTCTTTTTCTAAACAGTTCTTTTCATACTGGTTCTAACAACATGACATGCACAACGGATATTCAACCTAGTCTAAAAGGTCAATCTGATTCCGAACTAACTATACAAGAGGTAGATTATGATAATGAATTGGAATACGATGAGGATGAAGCCTTCGAAGAAATAAACAGAGAGCTAAGCCAGTTTGAAGAGAAATCCAAGCCCAACTTAAATGACACAGAAGCCATCAATTTAGGGGATGCAGACGGTATTAGGGAAACTAAAATAAGCATCCACATTGCACCAAATATCAGGGAAGAACTAATCAAAACATTTATTGAGTTCAAAGATATTTTTGCATGGTCGTATGATGACATGCCGGGATTAAGCACGGATTTAGTGGTTCACAAATTGCCCACTGACCCGGCATGCCCTCCCATCAAGCAGAAATTGAGGAAGTTCAAAACAGACATGAGTATGAAGATTAAAGAAGAAGTAACCAAGCAGCTACAAGCAAAGGTTGTTCGGGTCACTCGATATCCTGATTGGTTGGCTAATGTGGTGCCAGTGCCGAAGAAAGATAGGAAGATCAGGGTGTGTGTCGACTACCGCAATCTGAACAGGGCGAGTCCAAAGGACAACTTTCCTTTACCCAACATCCATATATTGATTGACAATTGTGCCCGGCACGAGATCCGATCTTTTGTAGATTGTTATGCTGGGTATCATCAGATTCTGATGGATGAAGAAGATGCGGAAAAGACGACATTCATTACGCCGTGGGGGACTTATTGCTACCGGGTAATGCCATTTGGTCTGAAGAATGCTGGGGCAACGTACATGAGAGCAATGACCACTGTGTTTCATGACATGATCCACAAAGAGATTGAGGTGTACTTGGACGATGTGATCATAAAGTCCAAGCATCAGGAAGACCACCTAGCAGACCTAAGGAAGTTTTTTCAAAGACTTCGAAGGTATGATATTAAGCTCAACCTGGCCAAATGTTCATTTGGTGTTCCATCTGGGAAGTTTTTGGGATTTATCGTCAGTCGGCGAGGTATTGAGTTGGACCCGTCAAAGATCAAATCTATCCAAGATTTGCCACCGCCGAAGAACAAGACAGAAGTAATGAGTCTGTTGGGAAAGTTGAATTACATCAGTAGATTTATTGCTCAACTCACAACAACTTGTGAACCCATCTTTCGGCTACTGAAGAAGGATATCGCGGTAGAATGGACGGCAGAATGTCAAGAGGCATTTGACCAGATCAAAGGATATTTATCAAATCCACCTGTGTTGGTTCCACCTGAGCCAAGGAGACTGTTAATTCTTTATCTAACGGTCCTGAAGAATTCGTTTGGCTGCATGCTGGGGCAACACGACATTACAGGAAGGAAGGAACAAGCCATCTATTATCTCAGCAAGAAGTTTACAGTATATGAGGTTAAGTACACTCAACTTGAGAAGACATGTTGCGCCCTAACTTGGGTGGCCCAGAAATTGAAGCATTATCTGTCATCATATACTACTTATCTCATTTCGCGCTTGGATCTACTAAAGTATATTTTCCAGAAGCCTATGCCTACAGGGAGGTTAGCTAAATGGCAAATATTACTCACTGAGTTTGACATCGTCTATGTGACGAGGACGGCCATGAAAACCCAAGCATTGGCCGATCACTTGGCTGAGAATCCTGTTGATGAAAAATACGAGCCGTTGAGGACGTATTTTCCTGACAAGGAAGTGATGCATATAGATGAGTTGGAATTATCTGAGGAACCAGGTTGGAAGCTTTTCTTTGATGGAGACGCAAATGCGAAGGGAGTTGGAATAGGAGCGGTACTTATTTCTGAAACAGGACGTCATTATCCTGTTACAGCTCAGCTGCGTTTCTATTGTACCAACAACATGGCTGAGCATGAGGCATGCATTTTGGGTCTACGACTAGCTGCAGACATAGATGTCCTGGACGTTTTGGTCTTGGGAGACTCGGACCTCCTGGTGCATCAGATTCAGGGTGAATGGGAAACACGGGATTTGAAGCTCATACCATATCGACAATGTTTGTACGATTTGAGCAAGCGATTTCGATTAGTGGAGTTCAGACACATCCCAAGAGTTCACAATGAGGTTGCTAATGCATTGGCCACTTTAGCATCGATGTTGCACCACCCAGACAAAATTCATGTTGACCCCTTGCACATCCAGGTTCGTGATCAGCATGCTTATTGCAACATGATAGAGGAAGAAGTGGATGGCGAGCCATGGTTTTATGATGTCAAGGAGTACCTCAGGATGGGGGTATACCTAGAGCAGGCCACCAGAGATAAAAAAAGAGCCATTCGGCGATTGGCAAGTGGATTCTTCCTCAATGGAGGAGTGTTGTACAAAAGAACCCCGGATTTGGGATTGCTGAGATGTATAGATGCCAGTCAAGCCACGACAGTTATGACAGAGGTACATGCTGAAGTTTGTGGGCCACATATGAGCGGATATGTATTGGCGAAGAAGATTCTTCGAGCAGGGTACTATTGGATCACTATGGAGCGTGATTGTATCAATTTCGTGCGAAAATGCCATCAGTGTCAGATACACGGAGATTTGATTCATTCTCCGCCGACAGAATTGCATACAATGTTAGCACCATGGCCATTTGTTGCCTGGGGCATGGATGTCATTGGACCTATTGAGCCGGTAGCTACCAACGGTCATAGGTTCATTCTGGTGACCATCGACTATTTTACTAAGTGGGTTGAAGCTAAAACTTTCAAGTCGGTAACCAAGAAGGAAGTGGTGGATTTTGTTCACTCCCATATCATCTGTAGATTTGGAATCACAAAGGTGATCATCACAGATAATGGTGGTAATCTTAACAGTAATTTGATGAAAGAGGTATGCCAGCAGTTTAAAATTACACACCGTAATTCCACACCATATCGTCCCAAGGCGAATGGAGCAGTTGAAGCAGCCAACAAGAACATCAAGAAGATACTGAGGAAGATGGTAGAAGGATCCAGACAATGGAATGAAAAATTACCATTTGCATTGTTGGGTTATCGCACCACTGTCCGTACTTCGGTAGGGGCAACTCCTTATTTATTGGTATATGGAACTAAAGTAGTAATATCGGCGGAAGTTGAAATTCCATCCCTTCGGATTGTCGCTGAGGCTGAGATTGATGATGACGAGTGGGTCAAAACCCGTTTGGAGCAGTTGAACTTGATTGATGAAAAGAGATTGACAGTTGTGTGTCATGGCCAGTTATATCAAAAGAGAATGGCGAGAGCCTACAACAAGAAGGTGCGCCCCAGAAAATTTGAGGTGGGGCAGCAAGTGTTGAAACGAATCCTGCCACATCAGGCCGAAGCAAAAGTCAAGTTCGCCCCGAATTGGAAAGGACCATTCATTATAACTAGAGTGTTGCCCAATGGCGCTTTATGTTTAACAGATATCGACGGGAAATGCGTCGACATGGCTATCAATTCTGACACAGTTAAGAGATATTATGTATGATTTTTTTTAATTGTAATTGTTGTTTGTTTGTGGTTGGCATTTATCGGAGAATGAAATGACGGAGGCAATTCTTTCTTCTATCCAAACACTTTAACCTTTGCTTCCCCTTTTGAGCCTTATTTATTCTTTCACATCCCTCTTTTGGAATCAGTAATTAAAATGAAAGAAAAAAGAAAATGAGAAAAATAATGATAATAAAGGCAAAAGAAAGTCACAAGAAAATAAAGGAATTGGGAACTACGTTTGACCTGATTCCTCAAAGAAGGATACGTAGGCGCCTCACGGCTCGATCATAGTGTAACATGGTGCATAATGTAACATAGTGTAACAAAATAAAAATCCCCGAGCAAGAAAACTGGGGCAGAAGTTTGCGTTTGTAATTTTGGTAAGAAAGTTTGATTCCAAGAGTTGTATTGTGTTACCCATCAAAATTATTTTGAACTTTTGATACCCCTTTTCGTTTTTAACCATGCACAAAAACCCATATTGATGTCCAAAAAAGACCTCCCGATCAGTATCTGAGAAGTGCTAAGTCAATGCAAATGGAAGTCGGGAATAACACTCTGATCCCAGCAAAGAAGAAGATCATAAGCTGGAAATGAATTGACAGCCGAAAAGAATCCCCAGCAAAGAGAGTCATATCAACAGCACTCCAATCCCCAGCTGAAAATAAAATAAAATGAGAGTCTTATAGGTGAAAACCTTCACAGGCACCATAAGGCGATGAGAGTTGAGAAAAATGAGAGAGTCTTATTAGTGAAAACCCCTCGTAGGGCACTATGAGGCGACAAGGCAAGATTGGCGGAAAGGGTCCACATTTGGCAAAGAGTTAAGTGCTTATTTATCCCCAACAAGATGAGGCCGTCCGAAAGATTGATTGATGCGAATAGACTGGGTTGATCAATCCGGAATGCACAACATGATCGTTGGGATTGGTTATATCATTCAGATAAGTTCTTTTCTTTCCCTTTCCCCAGCATTTGTTCAGAAAGACTTCTTCTTTTTCTATTTTTTGAAATCATCACTTTTTCATTTCTTGGTTTAAAGACTTTACCTCCCTAGCAGTTTATTTTTGAAAAAGATTTTCAGAGCTTACTACCAGTGGCCAAAATGGTGTAAAGCAAAATGCGAATAGGACAGGCCAAAGATAAGGCGACAAAGCGAAAAGAAGTTTGTCGCAAGACCAAATGACGAATGGGTCTAGATCCCAAGAGGACCAAATTTCCTGGGGAAGTCGGAGAAAAAAAGAAAGAACAACTGTTAAAAAGTTATGGATCAAATTCCAAGAGGATCCCCAGCAGATTTGTGAGATACAGGAACAACTCCGACAGATTCTCGACCAAGCTCCACAAGGGTCGGACAACACAGAGCGGGGAGGGAAGAGAAAAGAAAAGCCATCCCCAGCAGGAATATCAGCCCCAACAAATAATATCATCCCCAGCAAGTTTTATAGCAAAGCAGGGAAAAGAAAAGGAAAAAAACCATCCCCAGCAGAAGTGGCACGACCACTCGCCCCATTTTAAACTAACAATTTTTTCTTTGATTTAAAGCAGGGAAAGGAAATATTATTGACAGCAGAAAGACAGGATCACAAAGAAGATTATCAAATTGGGGTAGAAAATTTTCTCTCATTACGAAAATTTTCTTGAAATCAGATAGCCATTTGGGAAAGAGAGAAGATAACACAAGTTTTGAAGGAAGTAAAATCCCCGGCAGTATACGAGAATGGAGATACAAGTTTTAAAAGAAAAGCAATCTTGGAAGAAGCAAGATAACCCAAAGTTGTAAAAGCAATGACCTTTGAATCAATATCATCCCCACCATTGTTAAAAAGAGGAAGATATTCCCCAACAATGTTATTCCCGACAGGTTTCAAGGAAGTGAAAGCACCAGCTTTAAAGAAAATAGTCTTTGAAGAAGGAAAATGACATATTGGTGAAATAAAATATCGGTGTTATCCCCAGCAGTTTTCAGAGGAATAAAACACCAGTTTTGAAGGAAGCAGTTGAAGAAGTCAGGAGCCCGCCTGGAGAATGGAGGTGTTACATTTAAAAGTTGGAGAAGTCAGGAGCCCGCCTGGAGAATGGAGGTGTTACATTTAAAAAGTTGAAGAAGTCAGGAGCCCGCCTGTAGAACGGAGGTTGTTATATTCTAAGTTGGAGAAGTCAGGAGCCCGCCTGTAGAATGAAGGTTTTTAAATTTTAAGTTGGAGTCAGGAGCCCGCCTGGAGAATGGAGGCTGAATTATTTTTAAGTTGTTGTTGAAGTCAGGAGCCCGCCTGGAGAATGGAGTCTGAATTATTTTTAAAGTTGTTGAAGTCAGGAGCCCACCTGGAGAATGGAGGATGATTTATTTTCAAAGTTGTTGAGGAAGTCAGGAGCCCGCCTGGAGAATGGAGGCTGAATTATTTTAAGAAGTTATTGAAGTCAGGAGCCCACCTGGAGAATGGAGGTGTTATTTTTCGAAGTTGTTGTTGAAGTCAGGAGCCTGCCTGTAGAATGGAGGCTGATTTATTTTCAAAGTTGTTGAGGAAGTCAGGAGCCCGCCTGGAGAATGGAGGCTGAATTATTTTAAGAAGTTATTGAAGTCAGGAGCCCGCCTGGAGAATGAAGGCTGAATTATTTTTAAAGTTGTTGAAGTCAGGAGCCCGCCTAGAGAATGGAGGATGATTTATTTTCAAAGTTGTTGAGGAAGTCAGGAGCCCGCCTGGAGAATGGAGGATAAATTATTTTAAGAAGTTATTGAAGTCAGGAGCCCGCCTGGAGAATGAAGGTGTTATTTTTCGAAGTTGTTGTTGAAGTCAGGAGCCCGCCTGGAGAATGGAGGCTGATTTATTTTCAAAGTTGTTGAGGAAGTCAGGAGCCCGCCTGGAGAATGAAGGCTGAATTATTTTTAAAGTTGTTGAAGTCAGGAGCCCGCCTGGAGAATGGAGGCTGATTCATTTTCAAAGTTGTTGAGGAAGTCAGGAGCCCGCCTGGAGAATGGAGGCTGATTTATTTTTCGAAGTTGTTGTTGAGGTCAGGATCCCCCCTTGAAGAACAGAATGATGATTTATTTTTTGAAGTTGTTGTTGAGGTCAGGAGCCCCCCCTGAAGAACGGAATGGCGCTTTATTTTCGAAGTTGTTGAAGAAGTTGGGAGCCCACCCATATAGCAGAGGAATACATTTCAGTCATTACATCTCAAGTTTTGAAGTTGGGAGCCCGCCCATATAACAGAGGAATACAACCGAAATCCCTAGCGGGAAACAACAAAATCCCCAGCAGAAGAAGGAAGTTCAAGATTCAATGGAAAAATAATACGAAGCTCCCGAGAAGGACATAAGTAGTTCGAGATCGGCAGTCAAGGGAGAATACAAGACAAATCAGAGGTAAAGAAATGCCAGAGGAGTCACCAAGACATCAAAGCAACAAGAGACACAAGAGCATGGCTGAAGATCTAGATAAGATTTTGTATTTCATAGACTATAGTTTAGTCTAGCTTATTGTTTTCTTTCAGCATGGTGTAATAAGGAGGTCGGTAAGCAGTAATAACAACATGCAACAGCAGTAACATTGCAGTCCCATGGTAGTCTCAGCTACCAAAACTTCCCGAACTACATTAACCTGATTCCCTTTTAGCCAGGGATATGTAGGAAACCTTTGAAGCAAAGGTTCGGTTAAATCTTTCAAAAATTGCTTCACACGGAGTACTCCAACGGGCAAAAATCGCTCGTATCCGCTCACTTTATCTTTGCACGAAAACTCTTTGTGTTTTCGGACAAAGAGGGGCAGCTGTAAGCACATGATTTTTTCCCTATGTGATAATTACTCCCAAAAATTCAAAATAAAATAATTTTCCTTTGTGTGCAATTTTGAGAATATTCGTGGCATTTTTGATAATTATCTGTATTTGTCCATGCATATTTATTTGTTAAATTAATAAAAAATACAAAAATATGTTGCATTTGCATTTAGGATTTAATTCTACAATTAGGAGTAATTAAGTTTGTTTTTACAAGAACAAAAAAATCATAAAAATAATGTACGTTGCATTTTTAGCATTTAATGTCCAAATTGTGTGATTTTATCGTAATTGCTATTTAATTGTGTGTTAATTGTTATTAATAATAAATTAACACTTTTATAAATTAATTTAGTTCTATAGGATAATTTAGGATTTTTAGAATTTAGTTTTAGTTTAAGAAAAAATAAAAGAAGAAAAAAGAAGCAATAAAAGAAGATGAAAATCGGATTGGGCCTTTTCTTCAATTCTAAACCAAAAGCCTAAAATCAAATAACCCCTTATCCAACCCAAAAAAAAACCCCCACCGGGTCGACCCGACCCGGTACGCCCCATAACCCCAAATAAACACCCCCATCTGACCACACGACCCCCCCTCACTCTTTCTCTCATTTTTGTTTCATTTGCTACTCACTACCTAAAAAAACCCTAAAGACACCCCATCTCTTTCTCCTAGCCGCCGGACCCATGCTACCCCCTTCTCTTCATCTTCTCCGTTCACCCCCCACGAAACCCCACAGCCCCCCTCCGTTCACCACTGTCCAGCCCCCCTCCCCGTCCATTCTTCTTTTCCGTCATCGGACAACCCAAGTCGACCCCCCGTCCGCCATTGAAACCAAACAACCACGACACTGCCAACGTCCCCCACCTACTGTCATGCCGGACAGACCCTCAACCAGTAGCGGTGACCGTGGGCCCCCATTGACGAGCAGCAGCGCTGCTGCGCCGACCAGTCACGACCCTCGTTGTCCACCCAAATCACCCGTCGACGACACTGCCTATGAGCACCACCAGCTTCGTCGCCCAGTTCGTCGTCACACCGCCTCCAGCCTCACGTCCAAACGACCCTTCCAGTCGCCGGAAAGACTAGTACGATGCCTCCCTCATGTCCAAACAACCATAGCTGCTTCGTCATTCAACGAACACCAAACGCAGCTACTTCCTTGTTCAGCCCATCGCACAGCCTCGCAAACACCATTTCCGTCCAGTTTCATTGTCAAACGACCACCCCTGGAAACTCAGCTGCTATCTCGTCATTGTTCAGGTTCAATCCGTCGAGGTCATCGTTTGTCGTTTTGAGTTCGTTGAGGTTAAAAGAGAAGGTGGGTTTTCGTTGAGTCGAGATCCGGTACGTCGAGATTGATGTCCGAGTTTCTGTTCCGTTGCGGTCATTTCCGGTTAGTTGGTTATAAGTTTCATTTATGTCCGTATTTTGTTTGATATTCTTGGATCTGAAATCAGTATATGTTTGATTCTTTTCTTGTTCGTTGTTTATCATTTCTTTAGTTTGTTTTTATTCATTTGTTCTTGTTTAGTTTTAATATAGAAGTGTGTTAGTTTAATCACTTGAATCCTTTATCTTGGTTGTAATGTTGTTAGATTTAATTTGAAGTTCAATTGATTATTGAGTTTAGTGATTTGAATCTACTTGTTTGTCATGTTCAATTTGTTACTGTTATTGAATCTGAAAGTATGTTTGTTGTTAAAAATGTTGTTCAGTCAAAATGATTTCAGTTGTTTCTTTATTGTTCGTCATATGGTTTGGTTCCCTGAATCCTTAGTCTTTGTTTTGATGATATTTGACATAATCTGAGTTTCTAGCTTAAATTTGATGATGAAATTTGATTAGGAATTGGTTATAGCTGTTGTATTTTGGTTAATTGATTAGGTGAATTGGTTATAGCTGATGGGGGTAGAATGGTAATTTCAGAGGGGTATTTTTGGAATTGAAAATTTGAACAATTATTTATTTTGAGTACTCTGTCCACTAAGCACTAATAATATTAAAATAAGGTATTAAAATAATATAGTGGGGGACAAGACATATGTTAGTGGGGAATAATACATTTGTTTAATAAAAGTGGGGGACAAAACATTAAGTAGTGGGATTCAAAAGGGGGATGAGGAGAAGATAGTTAGATTTAATTTAAATGCTTCAAGTTTGGCTATAAATAAGAGGGGGCTGGACACAAGTTAAAAAGGAGGAAATTTTCTGAATATTAAGAAAGAATTAGAGAGAATTTTCTGAACATTAAGAGAGAATTGGGGATTCTTCGGAACAGAGAAAAAAAAACATTCCGGAAATCTAAAGAGAGAGTAGTATACACCCGATATACATTCTGAATACACTGGATATACAGAGTCAAAATTTAAGGGTTAAACATTAACTAGTCTTTCAATCTAAAAAAAAGGTTCACTTTGTTTCTGCCCGTTGATTGCTGTTGGTATTTCTGGACTTTCGTTTGCTTTGTTCCTTGAGTTCGGTTGGTTATTTGTTATTGTTTCATTGGGATGTTGTTGGAATTCGGTTGGTTTCATTAAACATTGTTACTCGGCTGTTCTGTTTCCATTACTGTTGCTGTTGCTGTGTTGTATGCTACTGCATTTCTGTTGATCTTCCTCTTCTTTTGCTTCCAATATCAGGTACACAACTGATACGCTGGTTACTGTAAGCTGAAACATGAAGCATGAAGCATGAATACAAATAAAGAGTTGAAGTTTTAATTTGATTTAGTTTTGTTACTGATTGTACTTAGGACATTCTATACACTACTATTTTGTAAAAAAATTCTGCCATTTCTGTATAACTGGATAGTGTTATAATAATGTAGCCAATAATGTCCCGTTGTTTTAGTTTGATTATTAGGTAGTATAGGTTCAAATGCATGTTAAATAAAACCATGCCAGTAGACTGTTTTAATATCATGCCAATTTAGCTACAACAATCAATTCTTTGAATTTAGGATTAAAACTAGACCCTTAAGTTACTTCATTCCAATTAATTGCTCTTTCTAAAACTTGCATGTAACTTGCTTAGTTAGATAATAGCATCTTATATCTCTGTAAGTGCAAAAATTTTGAACATGTGTAGAAATAATTAACTAGGCCACATATTGGAATAAAACGGCCCAAGTCAAGTTTAATACTACATGCGGTGAACCTGGGCCCATGTTGGCCAACGGGCTGTCCATATTGTGTTTACATTCTCATTTAACAAATTGCATTCGAAACCCGACTATAACAACTCGTAAGCATGTAAATAAATTAGGACTTTTTCTCTTTCATTTTTAGAGACAAATTTAATAAAAAAATGTAGGCACTTTAGGGTTATCCTTTTAAAATAAATGAGACGAGCCTCGACACAAAAATACACAAGCTGCGGGGTCCTCTATACGTGTTGGTAAAATTACTTAGACTTCGGGATGGATCGTTTAGCAAAATTTCACGGCCCTACCCAAAATAATGATACGCTAGTCACTTTTGGCGCGTATTTAATAATGTTATCTTCTTAAACTCGGGTGCACATTTATGTGACCCAAATTCAAATCTCAACAGAGTTGAAATGTGTCAATAACCACGGGTGTATTGATGTGACGTGGTTCGAGATGTATTTTCACAATGTTGCAATTCTCGGTAATAATAATAATAATAATAATAATAATAATAAAAGTGGTACACAGTTAAAATTTGCACATAGATTCAACATGTATTAAAAATCAGATAAATAAGCCGAATATGACAGTTGAGCGACCGTGCTAGAACCACGGAACTCGGGAATACCTAACACCTTCTCCCGGGTTAACAGAATTCCTTATCCGGATTTCTGGTGCGCAGACTGTTAAACAGAGTTGATCTTTTCCTCGATTCAGGATTCAACGAGTGACTTGGGACACCATAAATCTCTCAAGTGGCGACTCTGAAATAAATAAATAATTCCCATTTCGATTGTCCTTTAATTGGAAAAACTCCCCTCTGCGCCCCTTTGCGGCGGCGCGGGCAAAAAAAGAGGTGTGACAAGTACTGTTTTCTTTTACAGGTAACGCACATAAGCAAAGGTTAAACGTGAATTGAGAGCAAAATAGCAAGATAATTCTGCAAGCAATTTATGTGTGATTCAAGCGTGCAAACCTGAAGCTACTTGAACCAGATAGAAGAACCAGTTCCAAGAGTCTGTCTTTTATTCTAGTTCAATTGTAGTAGGTGGTTTATATTGTACCTTTCAGTTTTGTCTAGAAGTAATTATATTAGGTACTCAGAGTCTTTCAAATTAGAGTTAACTTGAAGTTGTCACAACAGTTGAGGTTGTGTGCTACAACGGGATTAGAGTTAATCCTATGTTTACAAAAGAGTTTTTGTAAGTGCAATTTTTGGCTCAGTGATTTTAGTGTAGAGTTTGGGAAAATCCTACTAGAAGGTAGGTCGTGGTTTTTTCACCTTTTAAGCCAGGTGTTTTCCACGCAAAATCTCTGTGTTTTTTAATTTCTGTACTTATTATTCCGCAACAGTAGTAGTTGGAACACATAGAAGAACCAGGTCCTTCTATAATCAGTTTAAGCAAAATATTGGTCACCACACAAATCACTCCCCCTCTTGTGTGGTATTGAAGTACAAAACATCAATTGGTATCAGAGCGGGTTATCCTTGAAGAGGTTAACACCTTAGTAATAGATCAAGATGAGTGCACCACCTGAAAACTAGGAAGGACAATCCACTACTAGGCCTCTACTCTTCAATGGCCAGTACTACTCCTGGTGGAAAAACATGATGAGAGATCACATCATAGGTGAAGACTATGAGCTATAGAACATTGTCAATAATGGTCCCCTGGCTACCACGAAGAAGACTGCTGAGGGAGTAGAAATGCCAAAAACTAGAGCTGACTACACGGCTGAAGACTTGAAAAAATGGGAAAAGAATGCTAAGGCCAAGAAATAGCTTGTGTGTGTACTTGGTCCAAACGAGTATAGCAGAATTCAAAGGTGTACTACTGCTAAGGAAACTTGGGACACTTTGCAAGTGGCTCACGAAGGAACTCCTCAAGTGAAGAGATCAAGAGGAACACTGTTGTACTCTCAATATGAGAATTTCACCATGAAGGAAGGAGAAACTATCCAAGAGATGTATACGAGGTTCACAACACTAACAAATGAACTTAAGTATCTTGGAAGGATTATCCTTGAAGAAGATAAGGTTGAGAAAATTCTGACAAGGGTTTTTCCAGTTACCTGGGAAAGCAAAATCACTTCTATCCGGGAATCGAAGAATATTGCCACTCTCAAGTTGGACAAGTTAATTGGAAATCTTACTACCTATGAAATTAGAAGGCAAACCACGAAGATGGATGCTCCCAAGAAGGAAAGAAGCCTGTCTCTCAGAATCTCTAAAGGTGCAGATCTAGAGGAGGATGAAATGGCTATGATCATGAGGGATTTCAAGAAGTATCTAATGAGAGGAAAGGGTTCTTCAAGAGGGGCAACTTACAACAAACCAATGGTCCCTAAAAAAAATCAACGAGGGCTGTTTCAAATGTGGTAAGACTAACCACATGATCAAAAATTGTCCTAAATGGGAAATTGAATGGAAGAAGGAAATGGCTGAACGAAGAAACAAGAAAAAGGAACAGGTTCATCCCAAGAAGAACAAAGGATCAACAAAGGCTATGTTTGCTGCTTGGGAAGAGAGCTCAGATGAGGATTCAGAAGATGAAGATGGAGATAAACAAGCACTTATGGCAATTGGAGAATTCAATGAGGAAACTGAGGTAAGTATAATTCATCTCAAAGATAAGATCAAATTTTTGTCTAAGGAAATGCTGTTTGAGTTACTCCTAGATTTCATTGATGAATCTGAGGATCTAAACAATAAAAAGGAGCAGTTTTCTAAGGAGTGTGTGATTTTGAAAGCTAAGTACAAAAATTTGGAACTTAGGGCTAGTGAAAGAGATAATGAAAATGTTGAGTTAAAGATCCAGGTTCATGAACTTGACACCAGTATCCTAGAGCTAAGATCTAAAAATCTAAAACTAAAATTAGGAACATGTAAAAAGAAAGCTGATCACACACACCTCACTTTAGAAGAAAATGTAGGAAAAACGATAGATGAGTTGTACAAAAAGGATGAGCAAATAAGAGTCTTAAACGAGGATCTGAGCAAGGTCAAGCATGAGCTAGAAAGAACCTGTAAGTGGAAGAGGTCCTCCGATGCACTTTCATGGCTACAAGAACACCACAGTAGCAATAAAAGAGGACTTGGCTATGGGACCCCTACACCTAAGTGGGATCCCAAAAGCAAGTACATCACTCTTCCTAAGAACAAAATCTGCACATACTATGGAAATACTGGTCACTATAAAAATGAGTGTACTACAAAAGAAAAGGCTAGTCATAAGAACAAAACTTTTGGTTAAGAGAAATATAGGCTGCCTCAATGGGCTAAAAAGAATTTAATTCACCTTTTTATTATAGAAAGGGACCCAAACTAGTTTGGGTTCCTAAGACTAACCCCTGATTTTATTTTGCAGGTCCAAGTGAAGGGGAGCAGCCAAATATGGTACATGAATAGTGGTTGTTCAAAGCATATGAATGGAAGCAAGAACCAGTTCCTTTCACTTGAGGACCTAAAAGGAGGTAATGTCTCCTTTGGAAATGGAAAGAAAGGTGAGATAATTGGGGTTGGAAACGTAGGTAAGATAGACTCACATTCTATTGAGAATGTCTACTTGATATATGGCTTGAAATATAGCCTAATCAGTGTATCACAACTGTGTGACAGAGGTAACTTGGTAGCATTCACCTCTACCAAATGTTTTGTGATAAATCTTACCATTGACAAGATTGTTTTGCAGGGAAAAAGAGTAAACAATATATACATTGTATATCTGTCCACTCTTTCAGAAAATGAACTCACTTGCCTAAGTGTGTTGGACAATAATCCCCTCCTTTGGCACAAAAGACTTGGACATGCAAGTCTAAGTCAACTCAACAAATTAGTCTCCAAAGACCTGGTGATAGGTCTGCCTAACATCAAGTTAAGGAAGACAAAGTTTGTGAGGCTTGTGCAAAGGGGAAGCAGGTAAGATCCTCTTTTAAAAGCAAGAAAGTGGTAAGCACGACCAGGTCGATGGAACTAGTTTATATGGATCTCTGTGGTCCAATGAGAATATTAAGTAGAGGTGGTAAGAAATATGTGATGGTGCTTGTGGATGATTACTCTAGGTTTACTTGGACATTGTTTTTAACATTTAAGGATGAAGCATTTGACATGTTTACTGCCTTTGTTAGAAAAACTCAGAAACAACTAGGTAATTAACTTGCATCAATTAGGTCTGATCATGAAACTGAATTTGAAAATGCTAAGTTTGCTGAATTTTGTGATGAATATGGTATAGATCATACTTTTTCTGCCCCTAGGACTCCTCAACAAAATGGAGTAGTTTAAAGAAAGAATAGGACTCTTGAAGATATGGCTAGGACTATGCTTCTTTCTAGTAAATTACCCCATAGTTTCTGGGCAAAAGCTGTAGACACTGCATGTTATATCATTCAATAGATGCATGACTAGACCTCATGTAGAGAAGACTCCCTATGAGTTACTTAAAGGGAGAAAACCAAATATATACCATCTTAGGGCATTTGGATGTAAGTTCTTTGTGCACAACAATGGAAAGGACTTCCTAGGTAAGTTTGATCCCAGAAGTGATGAGGAAGTATTCTTGGGATATTCTTCACATAGCAAAGCTTATAAAGTGTACAACAAAAGAACTATGTGTGCAGAAGAAAGTGTACATGTAGTTTTTGATGAAACTAACATTCTTTCTGAGAGACAGGAACATGAAGATGAAGCTATTGGGCTGGTAAAAGAGTTATATGAAGTCACAGCCCAAGCTGAAGCTGCACCAGCAGAAGGAACAGGTGATGGAACCAAGGCAACCTGATAGGGGGAACTGAACAAAGAAGAACTGAATCTAATGCCCAAATGGAACCTGTCGATGAGCCTGTTCCTCAGTAACAGAACATGGGAGAAACATCAAATAGAAACCAGCTAGTTGTGAAACCTTACAAGTATCAAAGTTCTCATCCTATTGAGAACATAATTACTGATCCAACCTCTGAAATTAAAACTAGATCTCAATTAAAGAATTTGTATGCTTTTTATGCTTTCATATCTCTTATTGGACCTAAAAATGTTGCTGAGGCTTTACAGGATACAGACTGGGTGAATGTAATGCAAGATGAACTCAATCAGTTTGAAAGAAGTCAAGTTTGACATCTGGTTCCAAGACCCAAGGACAGATCAGTAATTATCACTAAATAGGTCTTCAGGAACAAACATGGTGAATATGGAACTGTTACAAAGAATAAGGCAAGGTTGGTGGTTCAAGGTTATAGCCAAGAGGAAGACATAGACTATGATGAGACCTTTGCTCCAGTTGCAAGGTTGGAAGCAATAAGACTCATCATAGCCTTTGTTGCATATATGGAATTTACTCTTCACCAGATGGACGTCAAGAGTGCCTTCCTAAATGGCTACTTAAAGGAAGAAGTGTTTGTCAAACAACCTCCAGGATTTGAAAGCAAGGAGTGTCGGATCATGTATACAAACTAGACAAGGCTCTTTATGGACTCAAGTAGGCTCCTAGAGCATGGTATGAACGACTATCCAAATTCCTGCTTGAACATGGCTACAAGAGAGGTAAAATTGATAGCACTCTATTTTTGAGGGAAAAAGGTAAGGACCTTCTTGTAGTAGAAATATATGTTGATGACATAATTTTTAGACAACCACTGAAAAACTGAGTAAGTAGTTTGCTAAACTTATGGGGAGTAAATTTGAGATGAGTATGATGGGTGAGCTTAATTTCTTCTTAGGCTTACAAATTAAACAAAACTTATATGGAGCCATGATCCATCAGTAGAAATATGCAAAAGAGCTGATTAAGAAATTTAAAATGGAAGAATCAAAGGAAATAGATACTCCTATTGCAATAGCCACAAAATTAGACATAGATGAACCTGGTTCATATGTTGATCAGAAGCTGTATAGGGGTATGATTGGTTCACTTTTGTATCTTACTGCTAGTAGACCTGACATTATTTTCAGTGTAGGTCTTTGTGCTTGATTTCAAGCAAATCAAAAGGAATCCCACTTGACTGATGTCAAAAGGATATTAAGATACTTGAAAGGCATTACTGACCTTTGCCTTTGGTATCCAAAAGGTAGTAACTTTAATCTAGTGGGATATGTTGATGCTGACTATGTAGATTTTCTTGTGGATAGAAAGAGCACATTAGGTATGGCACACTTACTTGGTTCATGTCTTGTGTCATGGGCTACTAAAAAGCAAAATTTAGTGGCTTTATCTACTGCTGAGGCTGAGTATGTTGATGCAGCCTCCTATTGTGCGCAATTGTTGTGGATCAAACATCAGTTGATGGATTTTGGTATTGAAGTTGGTTGCATCCCTACTTTTTGTTATAACACTAGTGCTATTAGTATGACTAAGAACCCGGTTCATCATAAGAGAACTAAGCACATAGATGTTATACACCATTTTTTGAGGGACAACTATGAGAAATGACTGATTACTATAGAATTTGTGCTACTAATAAACAGATTGCTGACATCTTCACTAAAGCATTGAGTAGAGAGAGATTTGAAAGGAACAGGTTAGAATTAGGAATGATTAAGATCACCTAATGGGACCAATTCAAAATAAAACAATGAAAAACAAAATTTTTTAAAAAAATTTGGTTAGAAAATCTGGAACTTGTGTAAATATCTAGATTAATCGTTGCTCAGTTTCATACTGTAAATAGTATACTCCTGTGACATGTGTTGATATGACTCACTGATCTCTAATAAAAGTTTCTCTATTTTCGTAAATTGAGGCATGATCAAGTGGATTCTTAGTGAAGAATTTGGTTCATCAGTATTGGTTCATCTGAATAACGAGGTATGTTTTCTACACTCTGCACAATTAGAAATATTAATATTTAATTCATGAGCAGAGTCTTACTTATGTTCAAAATCGTCAGAAAAATCTATCCCTCTAAAATTTGAACCAGTTCCGTCTCTAATAGAATCCTCACCGCATAAAATGCCTAGAATCTAGGGAAGCTTAACCGCTCATTCAACCTTAAATTTCAGGTTGATTGGACTTCTAATTGAATACAAAAAGTTGTCGTTAGTTATTAATTAAACCTCTCTATTTAAACCTCTCAGTTCATAGGTAGATGAACCTGGTTCATCTATTGTGGAGACCCTAGCAGACCTTCTGAAGAAAGTGGGTGCAAGCTATGATCCAAAGAAAAGAAGAACCCCAACACCAAAAGCCCCCAGCTTTGCAAAAACTTCCAAGAAAAGAAAGGCTTCTTCTCCAACAACTGCTGAGATTTTTCTACCAAAAGGAAGAGCCACAAGGAGTAAGTTGAAGCAGAGTAAGGAGAAGTTACAAAAAGCTATGGCTGAATGCAAGAAGAAGAGAATTGACAAAGGTAAAGTAAAGATTGCAGAACCTACTGAGGCGGTTAATGTGGATAAGATGGAACAAGTCCATTAGGAAGAACACACAACTATGGAGGTTCAAACCCCCAAGTCCAAAAAGACCAAGACTTCTTCCAAAAAGTTTTCATCTATGTCTAAGACTGCTGAACCTTCATTGGCCAAGAGGACAAGGTCTGTTGTGAAAAAAAAGTAAGTTAGAATTATTGAGGATGAGGAATGAAGTGGTGAAGAAGAGAGTGAATCTGATGATGAACAAGACAAGCTGGCCAAGTTTGGCAAAAGAACAATCTTGAAGGGGAGAATTCTGAAGGATTTGGTGGAACCAGGGATGGTTCGATTGGTTGATGCTCTAGCTGCTCAAGGCTGGAAGGACATGATCCTTCAGTTGGATGGTAGGCTAGCAAAGAATGAAGTCATTGAGTTCATGGCTAATGCAGAAGTCAAGGATGGTAGAGTTACCAGCCAGGTGAAAGGGGTTCAAGTGACCTTTGATGCAAAGGGGCTAGGTGATATCCTTACCATCCATTCTGAAGGGTATGATAACTACACAAGGAAAAGATGGCCATGTATGGACTCCCTTCCTATTTCCCTTGCAATCACTAGGAAATTATGTGATGTCGCAGAAGTGAATGAGGCCAAGCTTGTGCAGAAGAGTGAAGTGAAGCCATGCCACAAAGTCTTGTTTGAATTTGTCAACAAGTGCTTGCTGCCTAGACAGGAAAGAAGACACATTGCTAACTACATGGTTTGGTTCTGATGGAGTGTCTTAAAAGTGGAAGGCAGATCAACTGGCCTGCGTTTATTATGAAGCTACTGGACCGGGTTATCAATGGCTCCAAGTCCCATGCCACTCCTTATGGGTTTATTCTGACTATTGTTTTTGATCGCTGCAAGGTGCCACTGAAGAAGTGGGGAATGGCCACAAGCAAAGATCATTTTGTAATCAACACTTTGGTTACTTGTGACTATGAGGTCATTGCCATTCCCAATGAACCTGGTTCATCCAAGAAGACACCTATAAATAGCAAAGTCAGAGCTCTAGCGCAGGAGAGTAGGGCAAAGGATGCTGAGATAGCTAGGTTGAAGGCTTGTTTAGCTGAGGTTGAATCTGAGAGAGATGCTCTCTGAACTGAGCTCACAAAGGAAAAGGAGAAGAATGATGGCATTCTTCAAGACATGCTGCACCTTCTCCAAGACAAAACCCAACCCTCTAGTTCTTCCAAGCCTTAAGCTCTTTAGCCTTTAGTTCCTGAACCTTGTCTAGACCTTTTAGTGGCCCAGATTAGGGATTTTTCTTGTTTTGCGGATGTTTTGACTATTTCTATTTCTTTTTGTGGATTGTGGTAGAATCATATTTTCTATCAATGAAGTTTGCTATTTTTGATCTTTATTGATTGTTTATATTTCCTTGATAGTTTGAATATGTTTGGTTGATTACTAATGATTAATCCATGATTGCACTTGCAGTTGCCCCAGTGGCCATCAGTTATATTTTAAAATCTGGGAATCACACTTTGTTTATGCAACTTTTCAATGATGCCAAAAGGGGGAAGAGATATTGTGCTTTACATTCTAAATAAGTGATGTTTATAACCTAATGAACCTGGTCATTGATGATAAGTGAAAAAAATTCTAACTTTGCATTGATGTTTGAGCTGAGTTCTGACAAGGCCTAAGTGAGTGAAAAGTACAGAGTTTGTCATCATCAAAAAGGGAGAATTTGTTGGCCCAAATAAAGGAGAGTTTTGAAGACTGAAAAAGGAACTCAAACATGGACCAGGTCCATCCTAGTAAACCACAGCTATGGCCAACTCAAGCATGTGAGATGCACGTGAAGGAGATAAACCCCACTTACCAGAAATGATATCTCCTGATCCTGATCGAAAAGGTTGCATATTGGATAAGGAGAAAGACTCCTTACACAAAGAGAACACGGTTTAAGATATGGATATAGTTAGAGGATGAGACCAACTAGAACTCTTCCACCAAGGAAGAGTAGCATCAGTATTCTCGTCAATATCTACTTACTAACTCCATAAATATCAGTGTTGTTCTCTTTTACAGGTAACACACATAAGCAGAAGTTAAACGTGAATTGAGAGCAAAATAGCAAGACAATTCTGCAAGCAATTTATGTGTGATTCAAGCATGCAAATCTGAAGCTACTTGGACCAGATAGAAGAACCAGTTCCAAGTGTCTGTCTTTTATTCTAGTTCAATTGTAGTAGGTGGTTTTATATTGTACCTTTCAGCTTTATCTAGAGGCAATTGTAATAGGTACTCACAGTTTTCAAGTTAGAGTTAACTTGAAGTTGTTGCAACAGTTGAAGTTGTGTGCTATAACGGGATTAGAGTTAATCCTAGGTTTACCAAAGAGTTTTTTTAAATGCAGTTTTTGGCTTAGTGATTTTAGTGGAGAGTTTGGGAAATCCTACTGGAAGGTAGGTCGTGGTTTTTTTACCTTTTAAGCCAGGTGTTTTCCACGTAAAATCTCTGTGTTCTTTAATTTATGTACTTATTATTCAGCAATAGTAGCAGTTGGAACACATAGAAGAACCATGTCCTTCTATAATTAGTTTACGCGAAAAATTGGTCACCACACAAATCACCCCCTACCCCTCTTGTGTAGTTAAGTCCCTGCGCGCAGAGGACCATTTGACTCATTTGCAGGAGACATTTGACATCTTTAATAACTACAACATGAAACTCAATCCCGAGAAATGTGCCTTAAGAGTGGGTTCAGGAAAATTCTTAGGCTTTGTGGTGTCAAACAGGGGGATTGAGATCAACCCCGACAAAATCAAACCCATCGAAGAAATCACGGTAGTAAACAATGTGAAGACCGTGCAATGGCTGACCGGGTGGATAGCTGCCTTGGGCCGATTTATATCAAGGTCATCAGACAGGAGTCATCATTTCTTCTCCTTACTCAAAAACAAAAACAGCTTCGAATGGACATCGGGACACCAACGTGCCTTAGAGGAGTTGAAGTGATATCTGACAAGCCCAACTTTACTCCACACCCCAAAGAAGGATGAAGTGTTGTATTTGTACCTGGACGTATCCGAGGTAGCGGTAAGTGGTATGCTGGTTCGAGAAGAACAAGGTACATAATTCCTGTTTATTATGTAAGTTGGACCCTAAGAGATACCGAAACCAGGTATCCGCACCTAGAAAAATTAGCTCTTGCAATGATAAGCGCATCTCGAAAATTAAAGCCTTATTTTCAATGCCATCGTATTTGTGTTTTAACGACATATCCTCTTTGAAGAATATTGCATAAGCCCGAATTATTAGGCTGACTGGCCAAATAGGCCATCAAACTCGGGGGGTACGATATCGAGTATCAATCCTGAACGACTATCAAGTCCAAAATTCTGGCGGATTTTGTGGCCGACTTTACGTTCGCCCTCGTGCCCGAGGTAGAGAAAGAACTTCTACTAAAAATGGGCACATCTTTGAGGGTATGGACCTTGTTCATTGACGGCACCTCAAATGTGAAAGGGTCCGGGCTCGGCATAGTTCTGAGGCCACCTACGGGCGACATGATTAGGAAATCTATATAAACTGCAAAGCTGACTAACAACAAAGCCGAGTATGAGGCTTTGACTGCAGGTTTGGAATTGGCCAAAGGCCTAGGAGCGGAAGTCATTGAAGCAAAATGTGATTCCCTTCTGGTGGTAAATCAGGTAAATGGGAACTTTGATGTTCTAGAAGACAGGATGCAAAGATACTTAGACAAAAATCTAAGTCACATTGCACCACTTCAAAGAATGGACTCTAATCCACATACCTCGAGAGCAGAATAGCGAGGCCGATGCCCTCGCAAACCTGGGATCATCTGTCGAGGAAGATGACATACTCCTCAGGGCTGTTGTTCAGCTATCCAAATCATTGATCGAAGAAGGTCATACCGAGATCAACTCCACTAGCTAGACATGTGATTGGAGAAATAAATATATCGATTATTTGTAAAGTGGGAAGCTACCCGCGGACCCAAAAGAGTCGAGGGCCCTATGAACCAAAGTAGCCCGATTCTCACTCGACGAAAATGGAACTCTATATAAAAGAACCTTTGATGGGCCCCTAGCAATATGCTTGGGACCAGGGGACACAAATTACGTGCTCTGAGAAATCCACGAGGGCACCTGCGGGAATCACTCCGGTGCCGATTCCTTAGTCTGAAAGTTGATCAGAGCAGGCTACTATTGGGACAACATAGAGAAGGACACCAAAGAATTCGTCGAAAATGCGACAAATGCCAGAGATTTGCACCAATGATCACCAACCTAATGAACAACTACATTCAGCCTTGTCACTATGGTCGTTCATGAAATGGGGGATGTACATCGTTGGACCCCTACCAACGGCACCAGGTTAGGCTAGATTTATTTTATTTATGACTGACTACTTCTCAAAATGGGTGGAAACGCGGGCCTTCGAGAAGATAAGAAAAAAAGAAGTCAATAACTTTATCTGGGATCATATGATGCGTCGATTTGGGATTCCCTCCTAGATAACATGTGATAACGGGAAGCATTCATCAAAAGCAAAGTAGCGAAGTTCCCCGAGGACCATAAAATCAAAAGGATCCTGTTAACACCCTACCACCCATGTGCAAACGGTCAGGCCGAGTCCACAAATATTCAAAACTTGAAAAAGAAGTTAGAAAATGTGAAAGGAAAATGGAGAGAAATGTTGCCCAAGGTGCTATGGGCATATCGAAGAACTCCAAAATCAAGCACGGGAGAGATGCCTTTCTCTCTAGTATACAGCTCCGAGGCTTTGATACCGATCAAGGTCGGAGAGCCAAGCACCAGATTTTGACATGCCACTGAGAGCTCAAACAACGAGGCCATGACTGCATCCCTCGAACTATTAGATGAAAAGCGAGAAGCTTTACTGGTCCGAATGGCCGCCCAAAAACAAAGAATCTAAAGGTACTATAACAGGAGAACAAATCTCTAACATTTCGGAGCCGGTGACTTAGTCCTAAGGAAAGTCACCCTAAACACTCGAAACCCTAATGAAGGGAAGCTAGGCACAAGCTTGGAAGGACCGTACCACATCCTCGGAGTGATCGGCAAAGGGTCCTACAAGCTCGGTACCATGGAAGGCAAACAACTTCCAAGCAATTGGAACATATCAATGCTCAAACGCTATTACTGCTAAGGTGTTCGATGGAAGACACCGAAAATATCCTCTGACTCAAAGACCTTGGGTTTTAAAGTATGCATTGCACTCTTTTCCTTCGATCGGATTTTATCCCAAAAAAGGTTTTACTAGCAAGGTTTTTAACGAGGCTACGACTATATGCTACCTAATGAGGACTCAACAAGTATTCAAGGTTTCTCTCCAATCACCCTCGAATACTGGGGGGCATCCCCCCGGGAGATCGCCTCATCGGAGAGATCAAAATAAGCCAAAGAGGGTCTCGATAGGAAGATGATGTATCGGGCCAAATGGTTAAATGAACCATGTCCGCGTAGAATAATTGAACCCTCGACGGCGAAAACTATGTATACTTGTGCCAAGTAATCAAGGAATATTTTTTTAACCATCAAAACACTTTGCGCTTCAAAGAAGATTGCTATTTTCACAAGAAAAGGCTCTAGGGCTAGAAATTTCCCGAACACTCGGGAACTGACATCGAAAACTCGAAGCCATAAGACCTCCGGGATGGAAATTTCGAGCTCATAAGCCCTCAATAAGGCAACATCAAGTTTACAAGGAACGACTCCAGAGTCAAAAACTTTTGATGTCTCGGGGACTATCGCCGACTGTCACCCCATCAAACTATCAAAAACTTAAGGCCATAAGACCCCAAGCGGGCAACCTCGAGCCCGAAAGCCCTCCATGTGGCAATGCTAGAAAATGTAAGACCTCCATGAGGCATTATCAATAGTGTATGACCTCCATAAGGCAACCTCGAGCTCATAAGACCTCCATATGGCAATACCAAATCTGTAAGACCTCAAGCAAGGCATGAACTATACTTGTGCCAAGTAACCTATCTGTAAGACCTCAAGTAAGGCACATTCAAATTTATAAGACCTTACAAAAGGCATAAATCTCGATCTTAAAGTCAAGGCTATATATTCGAACTTGTAAGACCCCTAAAAAGGCATACCCTCGATATAGACGCCGAGGCTACCTCACTCGGGGACTAAAAGGCTACGGCCAAACACAATGACTATGGTCACAAGGCTCCGGATACACTAACACAACTCGGGGATGCCCGACCATCACCATAAAATCACAAGCCTTCAATTACTTCGAAAATACTTCGAAAAAAACCCGGTTAATTAGGCTACCCTCGGCATAAGCAAAAGCGCTTCGATCATGTCATCTCCAAACAATGAAAAGGCTTCGAAACAATTCAGCCATCTAGCAAAACCTCCCTAGGTGATCATTTATCATTACATAACGGCTCGCAATTGAGGTTCTCATCGAACAAAAGAGTCGGACGAAAAAAAAAACTTCAAAAAGTCTTTAACGAGGGAAAAATAGAGCCGTATTAGAGTTTGTACAGACCCAACGCATAAGAGCCTAAGCACCAGCCTATGTTAGAGGTCGTACCGACCCAACGTGTAAGAGCCTAAGCGCCAGCTTATGTTAGAGGACTCAATGCGTAAAAGCCTAAGTGCCAGCCTATATTAGAGGTTGTACCGACCCAAAGCATAAGAGCCTAAGGGCTAGCTTGAAAGAGCCTCAGGGCCGATTATATGTCGCACCGACCCAAGGCATAAGAGCTTAAGGGCCAGCTCAAATAGCCTCAGGGCTGATTTTTAGACCTAAAGGTCGATGAACTCAAGTCAAAACTTGACTCGGGGAATGAGCCCCAAATGGTCAACTTTCAACCATTACAAATCGCTCAACAGTAGCAAGAACCTAAGGGTTTAATTTGAGGTCTAAAATTTCGGACCAATTGCCAACACCCGTCACAGTTTATTCCTAAAAAGCAAAGGAAAAACGAGAAATGATGAAAAACAAAAGGCTTTTTAGATATATATTAAAAGTTCACAAGGGTGCATTTACAAAGCCTATGCCTAAAACCTTTACAAGGGAGAAAGCAAATAAAACCCTAATCTACCACTAGGGTTGTGCCTTCGATGGCTCCCTCAGAGGTTTTGCCTTCAACAGCTCCGGCCACGGCCCCCAGGTCTTCAATGGCCTCTTCCCCTTCGGGGATTTCACCTTCATCTTCATCATCTTCCGAGCCAGTGCTCGACTCACCTTCAGAAGTAAGCAAGGCCACAACCTTCTCTTCTAGGGTCTTCACCCTCTCGATCTCGACAGGCAAATCGATGCTCCCTGCATGTATGTCCTCGAGAGCCTACCTCCGAGATTCTAACCAGGCATGCTCCACAACTCGGGTCAATTGTAGCTAGGCCTCCTCGGACACCTTCCTGGCCTGAGCATTTGCAGCAACAACATCCTCTTTGTACGAGGATATGAGCGCCTCTGCTTTAGCCCTGGCCCCGGATAGCGCAACAACCAACTCAGTTTGAAGATATTTATATTTATTACTCTTCGCCCTCGCATCATGAAGTTGATGTCCGACTGATACCACCTTCCCCTGGAGGGTATCTCTCTCAGAGGCTATCTCATTCACGTGCCGTTTGAGTTCGAGAATTTCAGTGTCTCTGGCTTGGAGCTCCTCCCTCATTAGGACATCTTTCTTCTCAAGCTGCAAAGATCAGCCCAAAGGTGTTAAAACACTGAAGTCGGGTAAGCATATAGACAAAAAATGAAAAATATATAACCTGCTCAGTGAGATGAGTCCTCTCACAGGATGCCGCCTCCAAACAATCCCGAAGGCCCTCCTTCTTGGTAAAAAGAGCTTAACCTCATCGGCTTCCGAGGTGAGCTTCCTGCACTCACCCTCGTAGCGAGTCAACTCGGTTTGAAACCTGGCAAAGGTCTGATAAAACACCTTGGTCTGGAATCATGAAAGAAACAAAGTTAGAAAGACGAAGATCAGGGCGCCGAGCAGAATTTACAAAAAATTACCTGTTCACAGAACTTATCGATCTCACTAAAAATAAGTAAGGCGTTGAGCTCATGGTTTTCCTCGGGCACATCAAAAAGCCTTTCAAACGCATCTTTATCTCCGACGAGCGCCCCCACATTGGAAGATTCTTTATTTTAGGCATCCTACATCTCCCTCGGAGGTAAATTCGGTCCCGGAGGGGAATCAATCACTTCAATAACCCCGACTGGACCAATCGGGCCGTCTCTTGTTTCTAGAGAGCTTCAGATCTAGGCTCCTCCGGACCGCCCACCAAATGCACCTCAGCTCGAGGAATATTTTGGCCGTCAACTGGCTGGGGACATTGCTCAATACACCCTCGAAGGCCTCTTCAGCCCGAGGTTGGACAACAACAGTATCAAGTTCCGATTTAAAAGCCACTGGCTCAGCAATATGTGGGACGGTCAGGTTTTCTACTCCCTCAGGTGCTACTGAGGAGTCATCTTTCTCCTCGTCTTCAGCTTAGGGACTCCTCGATACTTCTGGAGTTAAGGCTGTTGAATCAGCCTTAGGTTCTTCCATTTTGGCCTTCTTGGATTTCGAAGGCTCAGTCGATGATTTCCTTCATTTTTTCTTCTCTTTGTCAGGTTTCGGGGTATCCGCTTCCCCAGGTGGTGCTTCTCTCATCAAGGAGGCCTCTCCCAGACTTGCGCAAATATAAAATGTAAACACAAGGAATGAAGGCGCAATCAGTGATAGTTCTTCTGAGAGATTAAATTACAACAGAAGTGAGGGCTCACTGTGGTTCTTGGCCTCCCATCACACCCTAGACAGGTCGCGCCGCATGCGCTCAACATATGGGCAAGTCGAATCTAGCCAGCTAACCCAGCCCGAGAGAACCTTAACCGCACCAGGGTACGCCGCGACAGCTGCATTAACAGAAGAAATCAGTTCATGGGGAAATTGATCCAAAAGGAAAAAAATACTTAATTAGTGTATCCACTTACGTTTCATATTCCACCTTTCAGGTAACGGCATCTTCTCCACTGGAATCAGGTCTGAGGTCCTAACTCGGACAAAACGGCTCATCCACCATATGCCCCTAACCTCTTCAGTGCAAGCAAAAAAGGCTTTCAAGGCCCGACATTGGAGCTTAATCAGGTCCAACGGAAGAGTCGGGGACTGTACATTCTGATCAAGTGGTCGAGGGTGAAGGGCATCCCCTTAATCATGTTTGCAAAATATCTGATCATGTAAACAATACGCCAAAATGACGGATGAATTTGACTGAGAGTCACTTGATATCGTTCGCAGAAGTCGAGGATCACGGGGTCTATTGAAGGCGAGGATGGCTCCACGGGGCCAAGAGTAAATGGATAGGTATACACACTAAGGAAACCGGCTTTGTATGTCGTTATGTCCTCTCCCCGAGAATGAATCTCCACCAGCACCGCGTCCCCCCAGCGGCAGTCAGTCTTCACCTTCTCGGCGTCTACTACTAAACTAATATATCGGGACATGGGTTCACATCATCCCGGCTTCGAAGAAGGCTTGTCGACCATGAGATCGGAGGTCGTTTCATAGGGTCCTGGGATGCATTCCTCAAGATGAGGGGGTACTATTGCCTTGCCCGTAGACGAGCGTGAAGAAGAGGAAGACACGTCTTCCTGAGGGACAGAGGTGGAAGTCTTCGCCATCCTTGTTAAAAGGTTTTAGAGGGGAGAAGAAATTGTTATCAGAGAAAGAACACAAGAGAGAAGTAAGAAGAACTCTTTTGAAGGCTTGATGATACAGTGGAAAATAAGGGGCGAAGGAAGAAGTATTTATAGAGGTCAATCTTGTACGTTGGAGCAGGCCGAAAGATAGCCAACCACTGTAATCAATTCAATGGCTTTTCAAGGGCTGTATGGACGCGACCTTTAGACACCCTTTTGTCACATCAATCGCTTGATATAGCGTAACTGAAGTCATGATGGAAGTATCGAAGAGGAAAGAATTCAAGACCGTATCTTATGATCATTACGACATTTCATAGCCCGTCTCCAAAAGGCTTGAGGTTCGACCCCGAGGGCTCCCTATGCTTGATCTCGGGGCAGCGCAAATCGGTGGCTATCATGGACAAGCGGGAAATTCCCAAGGCACGTGGTCAAAGCTGACAACGCCTACAAGAATAGTACAAGTCCGTACCGAACCATTAAATAGTTGTACCAGCTATGTTTCTTTGTAATAATTATACATGTACCATGTTGGGATTCCCCCTCCTATACAAAGGGAACCTTTGTTATTTCTTGCAGGCATGATATTCAATACAAGAACAAGAACATTCTCTGCTCTTTAACTTAAACATATTCTACTGTCGCTCCTTTGATTTTATTGCTTACATTTATTGTGTTTTATTGATTGTTCTTCATTTATTACTCATCATTGATCATAAAGAGCCATCATCAAGGTCCTTAGAACTGTTAGTTCTTCATCGACCATCGCCAGTATGACACTTTAGCTCGACCTCGAGGCCCAGCGTAGGCCAGCTCGAGACCCCGATTCACGGCTATTCGGTTTGCATAACATACTGTCCTCTAGCTCTTATCTTATTTTCCTGACTCACACTTAGCATCTATCGCTTACCAACTAGCATTAAAATAAATCACGTATTTTTAGCTATACAACAAAAGAACCGCAATTAAATAAAGTTAAACATACTATAAACTTTATAATTCATATATAGATTTCACTGTATAGCTGGAGCCCTTCCAAATAGTAAAACAAGTCCTGCGCAAGCACGTTTGTCCATTTTTGACTTCTCCTTTTCTTACCTACCTTAGCAAAAAGAAAAGACCCAATAGAAGTCCCCCTTTTCAAAGATACTACATTTTTTATTTTAGTCTTTTTTGGAAATTTATATTTGATTGGCAGACTCGTCCTACTTTTTAATTTCCTTCAAGGGGCACTTACAATCCTATATAATGGTTCTCCAATGCTATCACAAACCTCTTCCATTTCTCCTTCCTCTCCTAAACTTTGGTGTTCTAAAACTCTGTTCCTATAATATTCCCCTCTCTCATTTCCTCTTTATTTCCTCTTCTAAATCTTGAGACTTTATTAAGACATTGCTCATGCCTTTTACTCTTGACGTCTACATGTTTTACTTTAGTTCTTGATGTTTGGTATCCATATCTCGAGTAATCAGTGAAGTCATTCTTTCTGGTTTTACCATCAATTCAACCCTTCGTCGTGGTACCCATTTAGTTCAATCTTTCTCTGTCGTCTTCCTTTACTGGTTCTACGTATTCCCCTGAAAAAATAACCTTTTAACTCCATTAAATTTCAACCCCTATATCATAATTTAGCTATTAGTATACTATTGATATTTTTATCGAGTTATTACAACACTATCTTTCTTTTTTTAACAAATTCGGTATCCCCACCAATTTGTCCGACTAATTCAGAAGTACACCATGTAGGGTCTATTAAAGGTAGTTTAAACTCAACTAATTCAAGTTCGGCCCAGGTTTGACCCATATTGTAGGGCCAATAGAGGTGCTCTAAACATCCAATATCCATAATTCATTAGCCCAACCAACCCAGCTCCGCGTTTTGTAGGAACCATTAAAGGTAATTTAACCACCCGATATAAAAAATCTACCAACCCGACAACTTCAGATTGGTATCGCATGAGACCCATTAAAAGAGTTCAATTCTATAAAGGTATGACTTCTTTTGGTGAAAATACTTTAGGGCCAAGCCAAGAAGATATGCGATAATGGACCAAAGGAAACACAAAAGAATGATATCAAACAGGGAATCAGCAAAATGGTCAAGGATGAAAAAGCAAAAGCATTTTGATGATCTAACAGCTCAAGTGAATCAACTTAGGGAAGAAAACAACCAAATTGTAATAAATATACTATATGTGTTGACACAGTTTCAAATGAACGTGGAAGCAGAGAACTTGATTCTCAGAGCTCAGATTGCTGAATTAAGCCACAGGATGCAGTCTCTAAACGAGATCATAAATTGCGTGAACTCATCAAATTTAAATTCTGCGGCTGCAATTCATGAAAAAGAGGAATATGTTAGTTATCTTGAATTAGATGATTTCTTGAACCCTTGGAATTTGCTCCAAGTGAATCACTCTGTTATGTGATGTAGTGGCCTGAACTGGCTAACCAAAGTTACTTTCGGAATCACACTTCTTACAGCTAACTTGTGTCCAGAAGGCATCTTGGACTGGATGTGCTGGAAAAGGTTACATATGATGACAGTAATAGGAATGAATTATTTGCAAATTAAAAACAAATAATGGAGATAATATAACAGAATAAACCTAACACTATAGCTAAAGAAAAAGTAGATTACATCAGTTGTTATACAACCATAAACATCAAAACTAGGGCTGTATTGTAGGTTGGGCCCAGCCCGGGACCGCCCCGGGCCTTCGAGACCACGGGCCTAATGGGTCAAACGGTCCGGTTCAAACGGGCCGGTCTCAAACGGTCTTTGAGGCCCACTGTGGGTCGGTCCTATACAAATAGACTGCGTGCCCGGGACCGTTTAGCCAGAGACCGACAGGCGGGCCCGGGACGGTTCAACCGGACCTAACGGGCCCAACGGTAATTTTTTAATTTTTTTTTTTAAAAAAAGACCAACGGCTAGAAATTTAAAAAGTAGCCGTTGGCCCTTAATTTCAGCCGTTGGGAAGTTTAAAAAATAGTCATTTGGCCCCTAAACTTTATTTTAACCCCAAACTTTTTATAATTACACTTTTTTCCTATTCTCAACTATAAATACCCCCTCATTCTTTCAATTTTACTCACAAATTCATCAATCTCTCTCTAATTTTATTCTATAATTGCTTACTTTATTATTGCATTTTCGTGAAAAATTATGAAGTTGGTGAATTGAAGTATTCAAGTCTTCAATGATATTCAATTTTCAAGAAGTTGTTCGCCAATTCGGTAAACTCGTTCCAACTCTTAAGTTTTAATATTATAGTTTTGTTTGTTTTATTTAGTATAATTATAATTAATATGAACTTTTCTTTAAAAAAATATTTGGTGGTAAGGGAAAATCTAAAATTGGTGAATCTAGTCGCCAAGCTACTACTCTTCCCCCGACTCCCCGACCCAGACCTGTTACTCGTCCTCCTCCACCTGTTATTCTTGATAGTGATAACCCTTGTTTTCAATTTTTCGATAGTCAATTTTGCCATGATGTTGCACCAGGTCAACAATTAAATGAAGAAGTTATGAATGCTCTTTATCCTAATCAAACTATCTTTGAAAATGTAGAGGAAAATGATGATTTAGATGAAACGCAGTCGGATTTAGATGATACACCAACTAGTCCTGTTAATAACCCAACTAATGCCCTGCCTGACCCTCCTGTAGTAACCTCTACTTTTAATAGACAACCTTCTAAACGGCCCAAAACATCTCTTGTTTGGCACTTTTTTACTCAACTAAGAGAACAAAATAAGGCTAAGTGTAAAACTTGTGGGTCTTTGATGGCTCATAGTCACGACCCGGATTTCCCACCCTCGTGAATCGTGATGGCGCCTACTCGTAGAAGCTAGGCTAGCCACTAAATTAGAAAGTCTTAACTCTTTGGTTTTAATCCTTTTTATAACATACATTAACGAGCGATAAACATTTAAATAACAGCGGAATATGAGATTAAGCGGAAGACTTAGATAAAATGAACCAAAATAATAAGAAACTTCACATGTGCCTCTACCCAGAAACTGGTGTCACAACATTCACAGACTGTCTAAGAATGCTACATACAAGTGTCTAAAACAAAAGAAATATAGTCTGTTTCGGATACAAAATAAAACAGAACATCTAAATAGATAGAAGAGCTGCGGACGCCTGCAGGACTACCTCGGGATCTCGGTGGACTGAAGGCTGGCTCCCGAGCTACTGTTGCTGACCAAGTACTGCTCCGGTATCTGCACAGAGTGCAGATAGTATCAGCACAACCGACCCCATGTGCTGGTAAGTATCTGGCCTAACCACGATGAGGTAGTGATGAGGCTAGGACCAGACTCCAAATAAACCTGTGCAGTGATATATATATAGCGGAAAAATGAACTAGAACAACAATTAAAGCTGGGAAGGGGAAACATGCTTCGGGGAATAACAGATAAAATAGAATCTCAAGAGAATTATAAGGAAACAAAAATTTAACTTGTAATAAGGATAAGGAAACCAAAGGCAAATTTCACTTTCGGTTCACATCTTGTTGCAGGCGTGCAACCTGATCCCATTTCTCATATATTGTGGTAGGCGTACCACCCGCTCCCATTTTATTAACTCTTGTGGTAGGCGTACCACCAGTTCCCATTTCATTATGTCTTGTGGTAGGCGTACCACCCGCTCCCATTTCATCAAATCTCGTGGTAGGCGTACCACCTGCTCCCATTTAATCATATCTTGTGGTAGGCGTATCACCCACTCCCATTTCATCAAATCTCGTGGTAGGCATACCACCCCACTCCCATTTCATCATGTCTTGTGGTAGGCGTACCGCCCGCTCCCATTTTATCAAATCTTGTGGTAGGCATACCACCCGCTCACATTTCATCATATCTTGTGGTAGGCGTACCACCCGCTCCCATTTACAAGCCAACACAAAATCACAAGGAATCCCGGCAAGGGAACAAAAGTAATATAATAACTTCCCGGTAAGGGAGCAACAATATTGAAACAAACATCCCGGCAAGGGAGAATCAGCTATAACCAATCCTAACTCAACTTCTACTCAGCTCAATTAGTACCAAGACTCATTCATAAATAAAATCCACGAGAATAAACTAAATATTTGCTCAATATCGAGAGTCATCAATTAAAGCATATGTAGTAACATTTAAGAACACAACAACTATCAATTTAAGACTCACGGTCATGTTCGACACCAACGTATAGATACTCGTCACCATGCCTATACGTCGTACTCAACAAGAAGCAATTAGCAAATAGGACACAACTCCTAATCCCTCAAGCTAATGTAAGACCGGACACTTACCTCAAACTTCCACGGCCAACTCAATCCTCAAACACTGCTTTTCCTTTCAAATTTGGCTCCAACCCAATCGAATCTATACATAATCGACTTAATAACATCAATAAATGCTAAACAATTCGAATCCAATGCCTAATTATAGCTTTCTAAACATTCTTCCCAAAAATCCAAAATTCGATCCCGGGCCCACTTGATTAAAACACGAGGTTCGGACCAAAGCCTGATTACCCATTCACTCACGAGCCCGAATATATAATTTGTTTTCAAATCCAACCACAAAACGAGGTCTAAATCGCAATTAATCAAAAAGCCTTAATTCTATCCAAATTCCTGATTTTCTACCCTTAATCTCATGTTTTACGCCTAGAAATCTAGTGGGTGTTTGATGAAAATGGAAGAAAACGAGTTAAAGAGTACGTACCCAAGAGATTATGGTGAAGAAATGCTTCAAAAATCACCTAAGAGCTTTGGAGAAGAAGAAGTTTATGAAATTTTTATGAAATCCGGAAAGTGTTCTGTTTTTGGTCTGTTAAAGTCAATGGGTGAAAACACTCTTCGCAGTCGCGACAGACCCTTCGCGTTCGCGATGGGTCAGGCTGGGTAAGCCTTCGCATTCGCGTGAACGGGCTTGCGTTCGCGGAGCTTTAACCCCTCGAGCCCTCGTGTTAGCGTCCAGTGGATCGCGTTCGCATAGGATAATTTCCCCACCCCCTGCCCAGGCCCACTTGGCCTTCGCGTTCGCGTGGCCAGGACCGCATTCGCGAAGGGATAACCCCCCACTACCTCGCGTTCACGACCTGAGCTTCGCGTTCGCGTAGAAGGATTTTCCTTCAGCATAATTTACACATCGCATTCGCGAGGGCTATCCCGCGAACGCGAAGAAGAACATATCAGTGCACCTGAATAGCTATTTCTGCAACTTTTCTTAAGTTCAAAACTTCCCGAAACACATCCGAAAAACAGCCGAGCCCTCGGGGCTCCTAACTAAACACACGTACTAACTCAACAACATCATACGAACTTATCTGTGCGATCCAATCGCCAAAATAACCTCAATAACAACGAATTAAATCTCAAAATCAAAGAATTTTTCTCAAACTTCATAAAGCATCAACTTTAGCAATTTAGGTCCGAATCACGTCAAACGACGTCCGTGTTTCACCAAATTTTTCAGAAATGTCTTAAATCATATATAAGTCTTGTACTGGGCACCAGAACCAAAATACGGGCCCGATACTAACATGTTCTAATCGATTTTCATTTCAAATTTCCCTAAACAATTTCAGTAAATAATTTTCTTTAAAAATTTATTTCTCGGGCTTAGGACCTCGAAATTCGATTCCGGGCATACGCCCAAGTCCCATATTTTCCTACGGACCCTCCGGGACCATCAAATCATAGGTTTGTGTTTGTTTACCCAAAACATTGACCGAAGTCAAATTAACTCATTTTATAACCAAATTTTATCATTTTTCATAGAATTTCATATGTAAGCTTTTCGGCTACGCGCCTGGACTACACACGCAAATCGAGGCAACTCTAAATAAGATTTTCAAGACATCTCCCACCTCTAAAAAAATCGTTCGTCCTCGATCGGACAGAAGAAAGAAGTACCTGAGTCGGGAAAAAGATGGGAATAACGGCTCTGCATATCGGACTCGGACTCCCAGGACGATGCCTCCGGAGGCTGACTCTCCACTGAACATGAACAGAAGGAAGACTTTTCGAACTAAACTGACGAACCTGCCAGTCTAGAATAGCTACCGGCTCTTCCTCATAAGACAAGTCCTTGTCCAACTGGATAGTACTGAAATATAACACGTGGGATGGATCGCCGTGATACTTCCGTAGCATGGACACATGAAACACTGGATGCACGACTGATAAGCTCGGCGGCAATGCAAGTCTATAAGCCACCCCTCCCACTCGATCAAGGATCTCAAACAGACCAATGAACCTAGGGCTAAGCTTGCCCTTCTTCCCAAATCTCATCATGCCCTTCATAGGCGACACTCGGAGCAATACCCGCTCACCGACCATAAAAGCCACATCTCGAACCTTACGGTCTGCATAACTCTTTTGCCTGGACTGAGCTGTATGAAGACTATCCTGAATAATCCTGACCTTGTCCAAGGCCTCCTGAACCAAATCTGTTCCCAACAACCGAGCCTCTCCCAGCTCAAACCATCCAAACAGAGACCGACACCTCCTACCATATAAAGCCTCATAAGGAACAATCTAGATACTCGACTGGTAGTTGTTGTTGTACGCAAACTCTGCTAAAAGCAAAAACTGATCCCGCGAGCCTCCAAAGTCAATAACACAAGCTCGGAGCATATCCTAAAGAATCTGAATAGTCTGCTCGGACTGCCCGTCCCTCTGAGGATGAAATGTTGTGCTCAACTCAACCTGAGTACCGAACTCTCGCTGAACTGCTCTCCAGAATCTCGAGGTAAACTGCGTACCTCGGCCTGAAATGATAGATACATGCACACCATGAAGACGTACAATCTCCCGGATATAGATCTCAGCTAACCTCTCGGATGAATAGGAGACTACCCTAGGAATGAAATACGCTGACTTGGTCAGCCTATCAACAATGACCCATACTGCTTCGAACTTCCTCCAAGTCTGCGGGAGTCCAACAATGAAATCCATAGTGATCTGCTCCCACTTCCACTCGGGAAGCTCAATCTTCTAAAATAAACCACCAGGTCTCTGATGCTCGTACTTAACCTGCTGACAATTCAAACACCGAGCCACATATGCAACGATATCCTTCTTCATTCTACGCCACCAATAATGCTTCCGCAAATCCTGATACATCTTCGCGGTGCCCGGATGAATAGAGTACCGGGAGCTATGGGCCTCCTCTAAAATCAACTCTCAAAGCCCATCCACATTTGGCACACATACTCGACCCTGCAATCACAAAACTCCATCATCATCTAAGGTAACTTGCTTGGAACCTCCGTGTTACACCGTGTCTCTAAGAACATACAAATGGGGATCATCATACTGTCGATCACGGATACGCTCCAATAAGGAAGAACGAGCGATCATGCAAGATAATACTCGACTAGGCTCAGAGATATCCAACCTCACAAGCCGATTGGCCAAAGCCTGAACATCCAAAGCAAACGGTGTCTCACAAACCGGAATATAAGCGAGACTGCCCATACTGGCTGACTTTCTACTCAAAGCATCGACCACCGCATTGGCCTTTCCCGGATGATATAAGATAGTGATATCATAATCCTTCAACAATTCCAACCACCTCCTCTGTCTCAAATTCAACTCATTTTGCTTGAACAAATACTGAAGACACTTGTGATCCGTGAACACCTCACATGCCACGCCATACAGATAATGCCTCCAAATTTTCAATGCGTGAACAATGGCTGCCAACTCTAAATCATGAACTAGATAGTTTTTCTCATGAATCTTCAACTGCCGCAAAACATAGGCAATGACCTTGCTATCCTGCATCAACACTACACCAAGCCCAATGCAAGATGCATCACAATAAACCGTATAAGGTCCTGATCCTGTGGGAAAAACCAATATCGGTGTCGTAGTCAGAGCTGTCTTGAGATTCTGAAAGCTTACCTCACACTCGTCCGACCATCTGAACTAGGCACCCTTCTGGGTCAGCCTGGTCATCTGGGCTGCGATAGATGAAAACCCCTCCACGAACCGACGATAGTAGCCTGCCAATCCCAAGAAACTCCGAATCTCTATAGCTGATGTTGGTCTAGGCCAGTTCTTGACTATCTTAATATTCTTCGGATCAAACTGAATACCCGCTTCTGACACAACATGACCCAGGAATGCAATTGAACTCAACCAGAACTCACACTTCGAGAACTTAGCATATAGCTGACTACCCTTTAGAGTCTAAAGAACCACTCTGAGATGCTGCTCGTGCTCCTCCTTGCTGCGGGAATATATCAAAATATCATCATTGAAGTCTATCACGAACGAATCCAAATAAGGCTTGAACACTCGGTTCATCAAGTCCATAAAAGCTACTGGGGCATTGGTCAACCCAAATGACATAACCAAGAACTCATAATGCCCGTACCGAGTGCGGAAAGCTGTCTTAGGGACATCGGATGCCCTAATCCTCAACTAATGGTAGCCAGATCTCAAATCAATCTTCAAAAATACCTTGGCACCCTGAAGTTGATCAAATAAATCATTAATCCTCGGCAATGAATACTTATTCTTGATTGTAACCTTGTTCAACTGTCGGTAATCAATACACATTCTCATCGAACCATCCTTTTTCTTAACAAACAACACTGGCGCACCCCAAGGCGAAACACTGGGTCTAATGAAACCCTTCTCAAGCAAGTCTTACAACTGTTCCTTCAACCCTTTCAACTCAGGCTAGGCCATACGATACAGCGGGATAGAAATGGGCTGAGTGCCCGAAGCCAAATCGATGCAAAAGTCAATATCCCTGTCAGGTGGCATACCTGGCAAGTCTGAAGGGAATACCTCGGGGAACTTACGAACAATGGGCACATAATCAATAGATGGAACCTCAGTACCGGAATCGCGAACATATGCCAAATAGGCCAAACACCCCTTCTCGACCATGTGTCGAGCCTTCACATAAGCAATAACACTACGGGTAGAATGACCAGAAGTCCCTCTCCACTCTAAACGAGGCAAACCCGGTAAAGCTAAGGTCACAGTCTTGGCATGATAGTCCAAGATAGCATGGTAAGGTGATAACCAATCCATACCCAATATAACATCAAAATCGACCATGTCTAAAAGTAACAAATCTACACGAGTCTCAAGACCCCCAATCACCACAATACAAGAACGATGGACTCGATCAACCATAATAGAATCACCCACCGGTGTAGACACATAAACAGGAATACTTAGTTAATCACTAGGCATGACCAGATACAGTGCAAAATAAGATGACACATACGAATATGTAGACCCTAGATCAAATAACACTGAAGCATCTCTATCACAAACCAGAACCGTACATATAATAACTGCATCTGAAGCCTCAATATCGGGCCTGCCTAGGAGAGCATAACATCAGTACTAGGCCCTACCACCCTGAACCACATCTTTGGGACAGCCTACTGCTGGCTGGCGTCCACCTCTAGCGGTCTAAGCTCCACCTCTAGCACCTCTACCCCCACCTCTAGCTGGTTGGGTGGCCTGTGGGGCACCCGGTGCCTGAACCATAGCACGGGAACTCTGATGCTGAGAGATACCTGGCGCACGAGGGCAATACCTAGCAATGTGCCTCATGTCACCACAAGTAAAACAAGCCCTCGGCTGCTGGGGTTGACGACCCTGGAAACTCTGAAGCTGGTGGTGCACTGATATGTGCTGGTGGTGCAATGTAGGACTACTGATAGGATTACTGCATTTGAGGACCATGGCTACCTGAAGCACCGTGAGAAACCTGAAGAGCTGACTGAAAGGGCCTAGGAGGATGGCCTCTACCATATGAATCTCTACCTCCAGACAAGGTACCATTTAATTTGCCTGAATGATGGGGCCTCTTATCTGACCCATGACCACCTCCATGTGACAGAACCATCTCCACTATCCTGGCCACATTGGCCGCCTCCTGGAAAGATATCCCTATCCCAGTCTCCCTAGTCATCTGAAGACGAATCGGCTGAATAAGACCATCAATAAACCTATTCACCCTCTCTCTCTCTCTCAGTAGGAAGTATGACAAGAGCATGGAGAGCTAAGTCGATGAACCTGGTCTCATACTAGGTAATAGTCATGGGACCCTGCTGAAGGCGCTTAAACTGCATCCAATATGCCTCTCTCTGAGTAATGGGGAGAAACTTCTCCAGAAATAGCTGTGTGAACTGCTCCCAAGTCAAAGATGGCGATTCGCCTGGTCTAGCCAAACAGAAATCCCTCCACCAAGTCTTGGCGGATCTAACAAAATCAACCCCATTGGTCTCAACAATGCCCATGTTCCAGAGAACCTCATAGCAGCTGTCTAGATAATCCTAGGGATCCTCAATAGATGCACCGATGAAAGTAGAAGTGAAGAGCTTGGTGAACCTATCCAGCCTCCACAAAGCATCGGCAAACATAGCTGCTACATCACCGGTCTGAGCTACCACATCCGGCTGTACTGCTCCAACTAGCTAAACCACTAGAGTCTGAATATGGGGAGCTACCTACTCCGGAGTGCGAGTAGTAGGATTCTGAGCCCCTCCTCCAGCCTGAGAGATGGCTGGTACTACAAGAAGCAAGCCTGCTCGAGTGACACTCTCCATGAGGTCGACTAATCGGACCAGAGCGTCCTGAAGAACTAGGGTGGCAATAAACCCCTTTGGGACCTGAGCTGGGCCCACCGGAACTGCTGGGGCTAGAACCTCCTCATCCAAATCAACCTGAGGCTCCGCCACTGGTGTTGCTGCTCGGGGTTGAGCTCTACCCCTACCTTGGCCTCTAGCATGGCCCCGACCTCGACTTCTGCCCCTCGTGGGAGCTGTTGTTGGGGGCTTGGGCTGCTGAGCGGTGGATGAGGAAGCGCGCGTTCTCGCCATCTGCGAAAGGACAAAGTAGAAGTTCAATTAGGATTGAGAAACAGAACCGCACGACAAGAAAGAACAAATGTGAAGTTTATTCCTAACTTTGTAGCTTCTAGGGGATAAATACAGGCGTCTCTATACCGATCCCTCAGACTCTACTGAGCTTGTCCATGAATTGTGAGACTTATGTAACCTAGAGCTCTGATACCAACTTGTCACGATCCAGATTTCCCACCCTCGTGAGTCGTGATGGCGCCTACTCGTAGAAGCTAGGCTAGCCACAAAATTAGAAAGTCTTAACTCTTTGGTTTTAATCCTTTTTATAACATATATTAACGAGCGATAAACATTTAAATAACAGCGGAATATGAGATTAAGCGTAAGACTTAGATAAATGAACCAAAGTAATAAGAAACTCCACATCTACCTCTACCCAGAAACTGGTGTCACAACATTCACGGACTGTCTAAGAATGCTACATACAAGTGTCTGAAACAAAAAAAACATAGTTTGTCTCGGATACAAAAGAAAACAGAACATCTAAATAGATAAAAGATATGTCGGGTCTGCGGATGCCTACAGGACTATCTCGGGATCTCGGTGGACTGAAGGCTGGCTCCAGAGCTACTGCTGATGACCAAGTACTGCTCCGGTATCTGCATAAATTGTAGAGTGCAGTATCAGCACAACCGACCCCATGTGCTGGTATGTGCCTTGCCTAACCCAGGCAAGGTAGTGACGAGGCTAGGACCTGACTCCAGATAAACATGTGCAGTGATATATATACACAACGGAAAAATGAACTAGAACAATAATTAAAGCTGGGAAGGGGTAACATGCTTCGGGGAATAACAGATAAAACAGAATCTCAAGAGAATTATAAGGAAATCAAAATTTAACTTCTAATAAGGATAAGGAAAACAAAGGCAAATTTCACTTTCGGTTCACATCTTGTTGCAGGCGTGCAACCCGATCCCATTTCTCATATCTTGTGGTAGGCGTACCACCCGCTCCCATTTCATTAACTCTTGTGGTAGGCGTACCACCCGTTCCCATATCATTATGTCTTGTAGTAGGCGTACCACCCGCTTGCATTTCATCAAATCTCGTGGTAGGCGTACCACCCGCTCCCATTTCATCATATCTTGTAGTAGGCGTACCACCCGCTCCCATTTCATCAAATATCGTGGTAGGCGTACCACCCCACTCCCATTTCATCATGTCTTGTGGTAGGCATATCACCCGCTCCCATTTCATCAAATCTCGTGGTAGGCATACCACCCGCTCCCATTTTATCATATCTTGTGGTAGGCGTACCACCCTCTCCCATTTACAAGCCAACACAAAATCACAAGGAATCCTGGCAAGGGAATAAAAGCAATATAATAACTTCCCGGCAAGGGAGCAACAATATCGAAATAAACATCTCGGCAAGGTAGAGTCAGCTATAACCAATCCTAACTCAACTTCTACTCAGCTCAATTAATACCAATACTCATTCATAAATAAAATCTACGAGAATAAACTAAATCTTTTCTCAATATCAAGAGTCATCAATTAAAGCATCCGTAGTAACGTTTAACAACTATCAATTTAAGACTCACGATTATGCTCGACACCAACGTATAGATACCCGTCACCATGGCTACATGTCGTACTCAACAAGAAGCAATTAGCAAATAGGACACAACTCCTAATCCCTCAAATTAAGGTTAGACCGGACACTTACCTCAAACTTTCACGGCCAACTCAATCCTCAAACACCGCTTTTCCTTTCAAATTTGGCTCCAACCCAATTGAATCTATACATAATCAACTTAATAACATCAATAAATGCTAAACAATTCGAATCCAATGCCTAACTATAGCTTTCTAATCATTCTTCCCAAAAATCCAAAAAATCGACCCCGGGCGCGCTTGGTCAAAATATGAGGTCCGAACCAAAACCCGATTACCCATTCACTCAAGAGCCCGAATATATAATTTGTTATCAAATCCAACCCCAAAACAAGGTCTAAATCGCAATTAATCAAAAAGCCCTAATTCTATCCAAACCCCTAATTTTCTACCCTTAATCTCATGTTTTAGGCCTAGAAATCTAGTGGGTGTTGAGGAAAATGGAAGAAAACAAGTTAAAGATTACGTACCCAAGAGATTATGGTGAAGAAATGCTTCAAAAATCACCTAAGAGCTTTGGAGAAGAAGAAGTTTATGAAATATTTATGAAATCCCGAAAGTGTTCTGTTTTTGGTCTGTTAAAGTCAATGGGTGAAAACACTCTTCGCGTTCGCGACAGACCCCTCGTGTTCGCGATGGGTAAGGCTGGGTAAACCTTCGCGTTTGCGTGAACGGACTCGCGTTTGCGGAGCTTTAACCCCTCGAGACCTCGCGTTTGCGTCCAGTGGATCGCGTTCGAGTAGGGTAATTTCCCCACCCCCTGCCCAGGCCCACTCAGCCTTCGTGGTCGCGTGGCCAAAACCGCATTCGCGAAGGGATAACCCCCCACTGCCTCGCGTTCGCGACCTGAGCTATGCGTTCACATAGTAGGATTTTCCTTCAGCATAATTTACACATCGCGTTCGCGAGGGCCATCCCGCGAACGCGAAGAAGAACATATCAGTGCATCTGAACAACTATTTTTGCAACTTTTCTTAAGTTCAAAACTTCCCGAAACTAATGCGAAACACGGCCGAGCCCTCGGGGCTCCTAACCAAGCACTCGTACTAACTCAACAACATCATACGAACTTATCTGTGCGATCCAATCGCTAAAATAACCTCAATAACAATGAATTAAATCTCAAAATCAAAGAAATTTTCTCAAACTTCATAAAACATCAACTTTAGCAATTTAGGTGTGAATCATGTCAAACGACGTCTGTTTTTCGCCAAATTTTTTATAAATGTCTTAAATCATATATAAGTCCTGTACTGGGCACCGGAACCAAAATACGGGCCTGATACCAATATGTTCTAATCGATTTTAATTTCAAATTTCCTTAAACAATTTCAGTAAACAATTTTCTTTAAAAATTCATTTCCCGGTCTTGGGACCTCGGAATTCGATTCCGGGCATACTTCCAAGTCCCATATTTTCCTATGAACCCTCCGGGACCGTCAAATCATGGTTCCGTCCCTTTACCTAAAACGTTGATCGAAGTTAAATTAACTCATTTTATAACCAAATTTTATCATTTTTCATAGAATTTCATATTTAAGCTTTCCGGCTACGCGCCTGAACTACACAAGCAAATCGAGGCGACTCTAAATGAGGTTTTCAAGGCCTCGGAAACACAAAATTTAGTTTAAAAACAAGTGATGACCACATAAATTTACTGGAGACCGTAGTGGTACGGGTAGTTTGACTAGACACATAAAGACACACCCTAAAGATAAAACTAGATATTTACAAATGAAAGCTGAGCAAGAGGGGACAAGTGTAGATAGTACGGTTAACCCTAGTACATGGTCAAATCTAGTTCAACCGGGAATTAACACTGTTACCGGTGGCATTTTATATTATGATCCAAATAAAGATCGTGAAGAATTGGCAAAATAAGTTATTGTTATGTGTTTACCATATAGTTTTCCTTCTAAACCTCATTTTGTGCATTATATTAGAAGAGTTTTTAATCCTACTTATAAAGGATGGCATCGCGCAACCGTAAAGAGAGATATTTATAAATATAAACATGAATATGAATAATATTTGCGCTATTTATTTACTCATATAGATTGTCGCATTGCTATTACTACTGATATTGGTAGAAGTGGTAATGACTGTGATTATCTAACTGTTACAAGTCATTAGATAGATGAGGACTGAATAATGCAAAAGTGCATTATTGCTTATAGAATAATTAATTCACGCCACACAGGTAAGTTTATTGTTAACACAATTGCAGATATCTGCAGATATTTTTGCATTAGAGATAAAATTATGTCGGTTTCAATGGATAATGCTTCAAGTAACACTAACGCTATAGGCTTGCTTATAACTACACTGAATCCTGCATTTAGTAATATCTTTCATTTTAGATGTATTTGCCATATTTACCATTTAATCGCCGATGATGGTATGAAAGCTTTAAATGTAGAAATTGAAAAGGTTAAAATGGCTCTTAATTGGCTTTTTTTATTCAAACTGTAGAAGTAGACTTAAAGACTATTTCAAAAAATGTGATGAATTTGTCCTTAGAGAAAGAAAGGTTCCTAAACCTTGTCCGACTAGATGGAATTACATGTATGAAAGTTTAGCTGTTTCACTTGGAGATGCAAAAACCTCAATTAAAATAAATTCTCAAACAGCTTATAATGCTTATCAACTTGTGTTAGATCATGCTAGACCAAATGTTCCAACTCCTATTTCGTCTAGTTCGCAATCATCTAAAAGAACTGTGGGCCTAAAAGCCCTTAGTTCTTGTACGGAGTTCAGGGGTTCTCAAGGTGATAATATTGGTGATCGTTCACAACTAAATGAGGTTCAAGTTTATTTATCGCAAGGACTTGAATCAGAGAATCCGGACGGCTCCTTCGATGTTTTGGAATGGTGGAAGGACAAACAAAAACACTATCTGGTTCTTTCAAGGATGGCTCGAGATATTTTAAGTGTTCAAGCTTCAATAGTGGCATCGGAGAGCGCTTTCAGTCAAGCGAGACTTCAAATCGGTGATCATAGAGCGTCTATAAGGGAGATCTTGGAAAAATCAGTACTCTTCAGAGATTGGATCCGTTCGGAAAGAAGAAATTTTGGACTTGCAGAATCACAACCGGAGATAGACAAAGGTTATGAAGAAATGCTAGCGGAACTTGCGTAGGATGTTGCTTCATCCGGAAGTGGTGATGAACAAGCTTCTTTCCACCACCACTAACGGAAATTCCTCCGGACCTTGAAGGATTTATGAGATTTGTTAGAGATAATACATAGACTAATATATAACTTGTATTTTGGCACATCTTCCTCAGTTTTTTTTCCTTTTAATGGTGGTATTAGTACCTTGTTGTGCTCATTTCATTGGGGGGAGGAAGACTAAGAAAGATATGCCATTTTTGGTAATAAAAATTATAAGACATGCCCTTGAATTCCCTTGATATTTCTTTGCAATTTATTTTGTTTTAAATTTGAAATAGTATATATATTATATATCTAATACATTTTCTTCAATTAAAGGACAGTCGAAACGGGATTTGTTTATTTATTTCAGAGTCGCCACCTGGGAATTTTAAGGTGTCTCATGTCACCGGTTTTAATCCCGAATCGAGGAGAACATGACTCTGTTTGTCATTCTGCGAACCAGAAACCCGAGTAAGGAATTCTGTTAATCCGGGAGAAGGTGTTAGGCATTCCCGAATTTCGTGGTTCTAGCATGGTTGCTTAACCATTTTTATATTTGGCTTAATTATCTTGATTTACTAAATACATTTTTTTTCTTGTTGCCCGATTTTATTACCGCTTTTGTTTAGATTGTTTACAATTATAGAAACGAATCACGCGTACGTATATTCGTATTATATACCTTTTATAAATGTAGAGAATCGTGTCACGCATACGTGTACACAAAAAGATTGATAATATTTTTATATTTTTTTATAAAAAAAAATTTGATGTTCGAAATTGTGCTTAAAATAAAATTAAGAACATTCATCACTCTTATATGATTGGATAGTGAACTGCAAATCTCGGGTTATACGAAATTAATTTAATATCCTCCGACGAATCTTTTTTTGTTAAAATTTTGGCTCAAAGTTGCGCGAACGCATAATCCGAACTACCTTAAAAAATGTAATTAGGCCACGCGAACGTATCCCTAATTTCACAAAATATTCTTGATGGTAACATAAAATTCTCTACAAATTGTTTATTACATCCATCTATTTTTAAATATGAAAGTCATGGGAAATCGCTGATTTGGACGTCTTCAAATTTCTTGAAAAGAATTCAAAATTTATTATGTGTTGACCGCAAGTTTTATTTTACGCGTATGAATTATATACCTCAAAACTATTCAAATTTTTAAGAATTAATGATATGAAGAAAAAAAACAACGTGTAACTAAAACTACCATTTCTATCGTGAAAACAATATTCGTATACCCAAAAAGCGAATTGCGTGCAAAATTAGGAAAAGAATTGATTTGATAAACGAACTAATAGTTTTCGAAGAATTTTCATTGTTATATTCAGGGCGAACTCTATTTTTTGTATGTCTTTGACTTAAATGTTGCATTTTAGTATTTATAAATCCCACCTCCTTCTCATCTACTTTTTTAGTCCAAAGTTATAATTATTTGGTTAATTTTGCTTACGATGATTGAGTTTGGGATAGATATAATCAAACCAATTCTTATTCTCAGCCTATGCGAGCTATTTGCAAACATTAACTCTACACTTTGTAAAAATTATTGACATTATTTTTTATACTATTTTTAAAGAAATGAATTGATCGCATTCTTAAAGTAATTGGGCTATTTGTTATAAAAAAAACTAATCTACAAATCGATTTAATAAGATGACATTACATGTAACGTAGTTGTACATATGAACCATTCATGATATTCCAACATCGTAAATGTAACGGATTATATCAATTCACCTTTCCACTATGGTTATACACATAACCGTTATTATTCCATATACGAACAAAATACAACTAACATCATTCAATCAACAACAAAATCGGATATTTGACAAAATAGGCTAGTAATGTAGTTTCTTGATATTTCCATACTATTCTATACTTAGCTAACAATATCACAAGATTTAACTAATGGCCAACTTTCTGCCATGTTCCCTATCTCGACAATTCAAACAATAAATGTCATCACTAAACTTCAAAATAAATAAGATTATCGTAGAAATTACTACTTCACAAGGTCAATTGGCTAATAGTTTATCATATCAAGTATAATACTATATTAACCAACTAAAACAAAACTGAAACTTAAACTAATAAATTTAATGAGTAGAAGACATAATTGTAATTCCAAACATCATTTTTCTTGCAATGTTGAAGCTTTTCATGACATGAGTTTATAGATATGTACTTGGAAATGAGGGTAAAAGATGTAAAGTTCAGCAGTAGTAGCAGCAACAAAACAGCAGAATATACCAATGTTTCAACAGATTTGAGCAACAAACAACAAGACCTGTGAAGCCCAGACGCACAGTGGCAGGAATTTTAGGAAATTGCAGATTTAAACCAAACAATATCAACAAAACAAACCCGGACAGATTCAAGGGAACAATGTTTCAGATTTTCTTTCTTTCTTCTCTATCTGTTTCAGATTTGTTTCCCTCTAACTGATTCTCCTCCCTTTTTTTCTATTTTTCTGTTTCTCTCTATGTCTATTTTTTCCAGTTTCAGATGCAGATTTCTTTATTTCCTTCCTTGTTATTTCTCCTCTCTATCTGGTTCTCTCTGTATTCTCTATGTGTTCTGTCCTCACTACTGATTTCAGCTCTCTTTTAGATCCTTTCTTTGGTATGTATATCTCTCTCTCTCTATCTTTTTTTTGTTCTCTCTGTCTGGTCCCTTCTATCTCCTCTTTATACAAGTTTGCTCTTAGCAGCCTACTGTCCGGACCCCTTTTCTTTTTTTTTTTAAAAATCAGAAATTTTCCACTCAAATGACACTAAGTCTGATTTTCTATTGATCAAACCACTAAGGATACCTTTTTCCCTTAATTTCAGCCCCCTCCATTACCTTTTGTTTTCCATTATCCCATTAAATTAAAGCCATTAACATTCCACTATAACACACTAATACTAACATACTGTTCTTATTGTTTCATTCCCAGAATACCCCTATAATCCTACTGTTATTACTGCCCTTAATTCAAACTTTTTGTAACCTATTATTGAACATCTATTATTTCAAAACTATCAGTTGATGACTGAAGACCAAAACTGAAGGCTGAATTCTAACTGATCTATTGAACTGAATTTAAATTAAAACTAACACAACACAGAATTCATCAGAATCATTGAAGCTGAAATGGAAACTTGAATCAGAAATCAACATCAATGCAGGAACATTGTCAGCATATTGACAATGCCCTGAAACTAACTTCCTAGAGATCGACATACATAACAACAATTGACGAACTTAACTGACTTATCAAACAAGAACAAATTAACTGATTACCTACAACAAAATAATAATAAACTATCCAAAACAGATAAACAAGTTGTTTCAATCAGCATTAACAGAAACAAGAATTTATAAAATAACTAATCGACGACTTTAATCGAGTTGATTACACATACTGTAAAAAATCACAACAAACAGAGACAATGCTATAATTCGATCAAATAAACGGGCATGAGACAGAATCAAATAAAAAGATAGGAAAATTACCCAGATTACTGAAATAGGCAACAATACACACGTAAGATACAAAAGAGAAGTAGGAAAAATACCTCTGAATCTTCAAAATTATACGGACACAGGCTCAACTTGGATTCAGACCTTTTGAGGCTGAACAGACTTTATTCGAAGTATTCTCAATTGAGAATACCTCGATTAAAGTCTCTTAGACCTCAATCCCTCATTAAATTTGGGCAAATTCCACAATTTGGATTTTTTAGGGTTCCTGATTCTTCGATCTAAAATTCGAACACTTCTAGACATATTTGAACCCAACCGATAGTGTTTTAGGTACGAGGGATGTCAGGTGGATAACTGGTGTGAGTTTGAGGTTGGTTGGGGTAGGGTCAGGTTTTACTCGAATCTTCAAATGAAGATTCGAGCAGTTCCAGGAAGATTCGAACTATGCTACTAACAAGTTCATGACGAGGATGGACGGGGGAAGCTATGGTGTTAATTTGGAAGTCATCGGAGAAAATTAGGTTTTTAGACCAAACTTCGATTGAAGATTTGAGATGTTGTAGTCTGATTCGAGGGAAACTGATACCAGATCCGTAAAGAGGAGGTTGTGGGGAAGTTATGTTGTTAAGATGGGGTCGTTTGGACCACCGGATAAAACACCTTGGTCTGGAATCATGAAAGAAACAAAGTTAGAAAGACGAAGATCAGGGCGCCGAGCAGAATTTACAAAAAATTACCTGCTCACAGAACTTATCGATCTCACTAAAAATAAGCAAGGCGTTGAGCTCATGGTTTTCCTCGGGCACATCAAAAAGCCTTTCAAACGCATCTTTATCTCCGACGGGCGCCCCCACATTGGAAGATTCTTTATTTTAGGCATCCTACATCTCCCTCGGAGGTAAATTCGGTCCCGGAGGGGAATCAATCACTTCAATAATCCCGACTGGACCAATCGGGCCGTCTCTTATTTCTAGAGAGCTTCAGAGCTAGGCTCCTCCGGACCGCCCACCAAATGCACCTTAGCTCGAGGAATATTTTGGCCGTCAACTGGCTGGGGACATTGCTTAATATACGCTCGAAGGCCTCTTCAGCCCGAGGTTGGACAACAACAGTATCAAGTTCCGATTTAAAAGCCACCGGCTCAGCAATATGTGGGACGGTCAGGTTTTCTCCTCCCTCAGGTGCTACTGAGGAGTCATCTTTCTCCTCGTCTTCAGCTTAGGGACTCCTCGATACTTCTGGAGTTAAGGCTGTTGAATCAGCCTTAGGTTCTTCCATTTTGGCCTTCTTGGATTTCGAAGGCTCAGTCGATGATTTCCTTCGTTTTTTCTTCTCTTTGTCAGGTTTCGGGGTATCCGCTTCCCCAGGTGGTGCTTCTCTCATCAAGGAGGCCTCTCCCAGACTTGCGCAAATATAAAATGTAAACACAAGGAATGAAGGCGCAATCAGAGATAGTTCTTCTAAGAGATTAAATTACAACAGAAGTGAGGGCTCACTGTGGTTCTTGGCCTCCCATCACACCCTAGACAGGTCGCGCCGCATGCGCTCAACATATGGGCAAGTCGAATCTAGCCAGCTAACCCAGCCCGAGAGAACCTTAACCGCACCAGGGTACGTCGCGGCAGCTGCATTAACAGAAGAAATCAGTTCATGGGGAAATTGATCCAAAAGGAAAAAAATACTTAATTAGTGTATCCACTTACGTTTCATATTCCACCTTTCAGGTAACGGCATCTTCTCCACTGGAATCAGGTCTGAGGTCCTAACTCGGACAAAACGGCTCATCCACCATATGCCCCTAACCTCTTCAGTGCAAGCAAAAAAGGCTTTCAAGGCCCGACATTGGAGCTTAATCAGGTCCAACGGAAGAGTCGGGGACTGTACATTCTGATCAAGTGGTCGAGGGTGAAGGGCATCCCCTTAATCATGTTTGCAAAATATCTGATCATGTAAACAATACGCCAAAATGACGGATGAATTTGACTGAGAGTCACTTGATATCGTTCGCAGAAGTCGAGGATTACGGGGTCTATTGAAGGCGAGGATGGCTCCACGGGGCCAAGAGTAAATGGATAGGTATACACACTAAGGAAACCGGCTTTGTATGTCGTTATGTCCTCTCCCCGAGAATGAATCTCCACCAGCACCGCGTCCCCCCAGCGGCAGTCAGTCTTCACCTTCTCGGCGTCTACTACTAAACTAATATATCGGGACATGGGTTCACATCATCCCGGCTTCGAAGAAGGCTTGTCGACCATGAGATCGGAGGTCGTTTCATAGGGTCCTGGGATGCATTCCTCAAGATGAGGGGGTACTATTGCCTTGCCCGTAGACGAGCGTGAAGAAGAGGAAGGCACGTCTTCCTGAGGGACAGAGGTGGAAGTCTTCGCCATCCTTGTTAAAAGGTTTTAGAGGGGAGAAGAAATTGTTATCAGAGAAGAACACAAGAGAGAAGTAAGAAGAACTCTTTTGAAGGCTTGATGATACAGTGGAAAATAAGGGGCGAAGGAAGAAGTATTTATAGAGGTCAATCTTGTACGTTGGAGCAGGCCGAAAGATAGCCAACCACTGTAATCAATTCAATGGCTTTTCAAGGGCTGTATGGACGCGACCTTTAGACACCCTTTTGTCACATCAATCGCTTGATATAGCGTAACTGAAGTCATGATGGAAGTATCGAAGAGGAAAGAATTCAAGACCGTATCTTATGATCATTACGACATTTCATAGCCCGTCTCCAAAAGGCTTGAGGTTCGACCCCGAGGGCTCCCTATGCTTGATCTCGGGGCAGCGCAAATCGGTGGCTATCATGGACAAGCGGGAAATTCCCAAGGCACGTGGTCAAAGCTGACAACGCCTACAAGAATAGTACAAGTCCGTACCGAACCATTAAATAGTTGTACCAGCTATGTTTCTTTGTAATAATTATACATGTATCATGTTGGGATTCCCCCTCCTATATAAAGGGAACCTTTGTTATTTCTTGCAGGCATGATATTCAATACAAGAACAAGAACATTCTCTGCTCTTTAACTTAAACATATTCTACTGTCGCTCCTTTGATTTTATTGCTTACATTTATTGTGTTTTATTGATTGTTCTTCATTTATTACTCATCATTGATCATAAAGAGCCATCATCAAGGTCCTTAGAACTGTTAGTTCTTCATCGACCATCGCCAGTCTGACACTTTAGCTCGACCTCAAGGCCCAGCGTAGGCCAGCTCGAGACCCCGATTCACGGCTATTCGGTTTGCATAACATACTGTCCTCTAGCTCTTATCTTATTTTCCTGACTCACACTTAGCATCTATCGCTTACCAACTAGCATTAAAATAAATCACGTATTTTTAGCTATACAACAAAAGAACCGCAATTAAATAAAGTTAAACATACTATAAACTTTATAATTCATATATAGATTTCACTGTATAGCTGGAGCCCTTCCAAATAGTAAAACAAGTCCTGCGCAAGCACGTTTGTCCATTTTTGACTTCTCCTTTTCTTACCTACCTTAGCAAAAAGAAAAGACCCAATAGAAGTCCCCCTTTTCAAAGATACTACATTTTTTATTTTAGTCTTTTTTGGAAATTTATATTTGATTGGCAGACTCGTCCTACTTTTTAATTTCCTTCAAGGGGCACTTACAATCCTATATAATGGTTCTCCAATGCTATCACAAACCTCTTCCATTTCTCCTTCCTCTCCTAAACTTTGGTGTTCTAAAACTCTGTTCCTATAATATTCCCCTCTCTCATTTCCTCTTTATTTCCTCTTCTAAATCTTGAGACTTTATTAAGACATTGCTCATGCCTTTTACTCTTGACGTCTACATGTTTTACTTTAGTTCTTGATGTTTGGTATCCATATCTCGAGTAATCAGTGAAGTCATTCTTTCTGGTTTTACCATCAATTCAACCCTTCGTCGTGGTACCCATTTAGTTCAATCTTTCTCTGTCGTCTTCCTTTACTGGTTCTACGTATTCCCCTGAAAAAATAACCTTTTAACTCCATTAAATTTCAACCCCTATATCATAATTTAGCTATTAGTATACTATTGATATTTTTATCGAGTTATTACAACACTATCTTTCTTTTTTTAACAAATTCGGTATCCCCACCAATTTGTCCGACTAATTCAGATGTACACCATGTAGGGTCTATTAAAGGTAGTTTAAACTCAACTAATTCAGGTTCGGCCCAGGTTTGACCCATATTGTAGGGCCAATAGAGGTGCTCTAAACATCCAATATCCATAATTCATTAGCCCAACCAACCCAGCTCCGCGTTTTGTAGGAACCATTAAAGGTAATTTAACCACCCGATATAAAAAATCTACCAACCCGACAACTTCAGATTGGTATCGCATGAGACCCATTAAAAGAGTTCAATTCTATAAAGGTATGACTTCTTTTGGTGGAAATACTTTAGGGCCAAGCCAAGAAGATATGCGATAATGGACCAAAGGAAACACAAAAGAATGATATCAAACAGGGAATCAACAAAATGGTCAAGGATGAAAAAGCAAAAGCATTCTGATGATCTAACAACTCAAGTGAATCAACTTAGGGAAGAAAACAACCAAATTGTAATAAATATACTATATGTGTTGACACAGTTTCAAATGAACGTGGAAGCAGAGAACTTGATTCTCAGAGCTCAGATTGCTGAATTAAGCCACAGGCTGCCGTCTCTAAACGAGATCATAAATTGCGTGAACTCATCAAATTTAAATTCTGCGGCTGCAATTCATGAAAAAGAGGAATATGTTAGTTATCTTGAATTAGATGATTTCTTGAACCCTTGGAATTTGCTCCAAGTGAATCACTCTGTTATGTGATGTAGTGGCCTGAACTGGCTAACCAAAGTTACTTTCGGAATCACACTTCTTACAGCTAACTTGTGTCCAGAAGGCATCTTGGACTGGATGTGCTGGAAAAGGTTACATATGATGACAGTAATAGGCATGAATTATTTGCAAATTAAAAACAAATAATGGAGATAATATAACAGAATAAACCTAACACTATAGCTAAAGAAAAAGTAGATTACATCAGTTGTTATACAACCATGAACATCAAAACTAGGGCTGTATTGTGGGTTGGGCCCAGCCCGGGACCGCCCCGGGCCCTCGAGACCACGGGCCTAATGGGTCAAACGATCCGGTTCAAACGGGCCGGTCTCAAACGGTCTTTGAGGCCCACTGTGGGTCGGTCCTATACAAATAGACTGCGAGCCCGGGACCGTTTAGCCAGAGACCGACAGGCGGGCCCGGGACGGTTCAACCGGACCTAACGGGCCCAACGGTAATTTTTTAATTTTTTTTTTTTAAAAAAGACCAACGGCTAGAAATTTAAAAAGTAGCCGTTGGCCCTTAATTTCAGTCGTTGGGAAGTTTAAAAAATAGTCATTTGGCCCCTAAACTTTATTTTAACCCCAAACTTTTTATAATTACACTTTTTTCCTATTCTCAACTATAAATACCCCCTCATTCTTTCAATTTTACTCACAAATTCATCAATCTCTCTCTAATTTTATTCTATAATTGCTTACTTTATTATTACAATTTCGTGAAAAATTATGAAGTTGGTGAATTGAAGTATTCAAGTCTTCAATGATATTCAATTTTCAAGAAGTTGTTCGCCAATTCGGTAAACTCGTTCCAACTCTTAAGTTTTAATATTATAGTTTTGTTTGTTTTATTTAGTATAATTATAATTAATATGAACTTTTCTTTAAAAAAATATTTGGTGGTAAGGGAAAATCTAAAATTGGTGAATCTAGTCGCCAAGCTACTACTCTTCCCCCGGCTCCCCGACCCAGACCTGTTACTCGTCCTCCTCCACCTGTTATTCTTGATAGTGATAACCCTTGTTTTCAATTTTTCGATAGTCAATTTTGCCATGATGTTGCACCAGGTCAACAATTAAATGAAGAAGTTATGAATGCTCTTTATCCTAATCAAACTATCTTTGAAAATGTAGAGGAAAATGATGATTTAGATGAAACGCAGTCGGATTTAGATGATACACCTACTAGTCCTGTTAATAACCCAACTAATGCCCAGCCTGACCCTCTTGTAGTAACCTCTACTTTTAATAGACAACCTTCTAAACGGCCCAAAACATCTCTTGTTTGGCATTTTTTTACTCAACTAAGAGAACAAAATAAGGCTAAGTGTAAAACTTGTGGGTCTTTGATGGCTCATAGTCACGACCCGGATTTCCCACCCTCGTGAATCGTGATGGCGCCTACTCGTAGAAGCTAGGCTAGCCACTAAATTAGAAAGTCTTAACTCTTTGGTTTTAATCCTTTTTATAACATACATTAACGAGCGATAAACATTTAAATAACAGCGGAATATGAGATTAAGCGGAAGGCTTAGATAAAATGAACCAAAATAATAAGAAACTCCACATGTGCCTCTACCCAGAAACTGGTGTCACAACATTCACAGACTGTCTAAGAATGCTACATACAAGTGTCTAAAACAAAAGAAATATAGTCTGTTTCGGATACAAAATAAAACAGAACATCTAAATAGATAGAAGAGCTGCGGACGCCTGCAGGACTACCTCGGGATCTCGGTGGACTGAAGGCTGGCTCCCGAGCTACTGTTGCTGACCAAGTACTGCTCTGGTATCTGCACAGAGTGCAGATAGTATCAGCACAACCGACCCCATGTGCTGGTAAGTGTCTGGCCTAACCACGATGAGGTAGTGATGAGGCTAGGACCAGACTCCAAATAAACCTGTGCAGTGATATATATATAGCGGAAAAATGAACTAGAACAACAATTAAAGCTGGGAAGGGGAAACATGCTTCGGGGAATAACAAATAAAACAGAATCTCAAGAGAATTATAAGGAAACAAAAATTTAACTTGTAATAAGGATAAGGAAAACAAAGGCAAATTTCACTTTCGGTTCACATCTTGTTGCAGGCGTGCAACCTGATCCCATTTCTCATATCTTGTTGTAGGCGTACCACCCGCTCCCATTTTATTAACTCTTGTGGTAGGCATACCACCAGTTCCCATTTCATTATGTCTTGTGGTAGGCGTACCACCCGCTCCCATTTCATCAAATCTCGTGGTAGGCGTACCACCTGCTCCCATTTCATCATATCTTGTGGTAGGCGTATCACCCACTCCCATTTCATCAAATCTCGTGGTAGGCATACCACCCTCTCCCATTTCATCATGTCTTGTGGTAGGCGTACCACCCGCTCCCATTTTATCAAATCTTGTGGTAGGCGTACCACCCGCTCACATTTCATCATATCTTGTGGTAGGCGTACCACCCGCTCCTATTTACAAGCCAACACAAAATCACAAGGAATCCCGGCAAGGGAACAAAAGTAATATAATAACTTCCCTGTAAGGGAGCAACAATATTGAAACAAACATCCCGGCAAGGGAGAATCAGCTATAACCAATCCTAGCTCAACTTCTACTCAGCTCAATTAGTACCAAGACTCATTCATAAATAAAATCCACGAGAATAAACTAAATATTTGCTCAATATCGAGAGTCATCAATTAAAGCATATGTAGTAACATTTAAGAACACAACAACTATCAATTTAAGACTCACGGTCATGTTCGACACCAACGTATAGATACTCGTCACCATGCCTATACGTCGTACTCAACAAGAAGCAATTAGCAAATAGGACACAACTCCTAATCCCTCAAGCTAATGTTAGACCGGACACTTACCTCAAACTTCCACGGCCAACTCAATCCTCAAACACTGCTTTTCCTTTCAAATTTGGCTCCACCCAATCGAATCTATACATAATCGACTTAATAACATCAATAAATGCTAAACAATTCGAATCCAATGCATAATTATAGCTTTCTAAACATTCTTCCCAAAAATCCAAAATTCGATCCCGGACCCACTTGATTAAAACACGAGGTTCGGACCAAAACCCGATTACCCATTCACTCACGACCCCGAATATATAATTTGTTTTCAAATCCAACCACAAAACGAGGTCTAAATCGCAATTAATCAAAAAGCCTTAATTCTATCCAAATTCCTGATTTTCTACCCTTAATCTCATGTTTTACGCCTAGAAATCTAGTGGGTGTTTGATGAAAATGGAAGAAAACAAGTTAAAGATTACGTACCCAAGAGATTATGGTGAAGAAATGCTTCAAAAATCGCCTAAGAGCTTTGGAGAAGAAGAAGTTTATGAAATTTTTATGAAATACGGAAAGTGTTCTGTTTTTGGTCTGTTAAAGTCAATGGGTGAAAACACTCTTCGCGTTCGCGACAGACCCCTCGCGTTCGCGATGGGTCAGGCTGGGTAAGCCTTCGCGTTCGCATGAACGGGCTCGCGTTCGCGGAGCTTTAACCCCTCGAGCCCTCGTGTTAGCGTCCAGTGGATCGCGTTCGCATAGGATAATTTCCCCACCCCCTGCCCAGGCCCACTTGGCCTTCGCGTTCGCGTGGCCAGGACCGCATTCGCGAAGGGATAACCCCCCACTACCTCGCGTTCACGACCTGAGCTTCGCGTTCGCGTAGAAGGATTTTCCTTCAGCATAATTTACACATCGCATTCGCGAGGGCTATCCCGCGAACGCGAAGAAGAACATATCAGTGCACCTGAATAGCTATTTCTGCAACTTTTCTTAAGTTCAAAACTTCCCGAAACACATCCGAAAAACAGCCGAGCCCTCGGGGCTCCTAACTAAACACACGTACTAACTCAACAACATCATACGAACTTATCTGTGCGATCCAATCGCCAAAATAACCTCAATAACAACGAATTAAATCTCAAAATCAAAGAATTTTTCTCAAACTTCATAAAGCATCAACTTTAGCAATTTAGGTCCGAATCACGTCAAACGACGTCCGTGTTTCACCAAATTTTTCAGAAATGTCTTAAATCATATATAAGTCTTGTACTGGGCACCGGAACCAAAATACGGGCCCGATACCAACATGTTCTAATCGATTTTCATTTCAAATTTCCCTAAACAATTTCAGTAAATAATTTTCTTTAAAAATTTATTTCTCGGGCATAGGACCTCGAAATTCGATTCCGGGCATATGCCCAAGTCCCATATTTTCCTACGGACCCTCCGGGACCATCAAATCATGGGTTTGTGTCTGTTTACCCAAAACATTGACCGAAGTCAAATTAACTCATTTTATAACCAAATTTTATCATTTTTCATAGAATTTCATATGTAAGCTTTTCGGCTACGCGCCTGGACTACACACGCAAATCGAGGCAACTCTAAATAAGATTTTCAAGACATCTCCCACCTCTAAAAAAATCGTTCGTCCTCGATCGGACAGAAGAAAGAAGTACCTGAGTCGGGAAAAAGATGGGAATAACGGCTCTGCATATCGGACTCGGACTCCCAGGACAATGCCTCCGGAGGCTGACTCTCCACTGAACATGAACAGAAGGAAGACTTTTCGAACTAAACTGACGAACCTGCCAGTCTAGAATAGCTACCGGCTCTTCCTCATAAGACAAGTCCTTGTCCAACTGGATAGTACTGAAATATAACACGTGGGATGGATCGCCGTGATACTTCCGTAGCATGGACACATGAAACACTGGATGCACGACTGATAAGCTCGGCGGCAATGCAAGTCTATAAGCCACCCCTCCCACTCGATCAAGGATCTCAAACAGACCAATGAACCTAGGGCTAAGCTTGCCCTTCTTCCCAAATCTCATCATGCCCTTCATAGGCGACACTCGGAGCAATACCCGCTCACCGACCATAAAAGCCACATCTCGAACCTTACGGTCTGCATAACTCTTTTGCCTGGACTGAACTGTATGAAGACTATCCTGACCTTGTCCAAGGCCTCCTAAACCAAATCTGTACCCAACAACCGAGCCTCTCCCAGCTCAAACCATCCAAACGGAGACCGACACCTCCTACCATATAAAGCCTCATAAGGAACAATCTAGATACTCGACTGGTAGCTGTTGTTGTAGGCAAACTCTGCTAAAAGCAAAAACTGATCCCGCGAGCCTCCAAAGTCAATAACACAAGCTCGGAGCATATCCTAAAGAATCTGAATAGTCTGCTCGGACTGCCCGTCCCTCTGAGGATGAAATGTTGTGCTCAACTCAACCTGAGTGCCCAACTCTTACTGAACTGCTCTCCAGAATCTCGAGGTAAACTGCGTACCTCGGTCTGAAATGATAGATACATGCACACCATGAAGACGTACAATCTCCCGGATATAGATCTCAGCTAACCTCTCGGATGAATAGGAGACTACCCTAGGAATGAAATACGCTGACTTGGTCAGCCTATCAACAATGACCCATACTGCGTCGAACTTCCTCCAAGTCTGCGGGAGTCCAACAATGAAATCCATAGTGATCTGCTCCCACTTCCACTCGGGAAGCTCAATCTTCTAAAATAAACCACCAGGTCTCTGATGCTCGTACTTAACCTGCTGACAATTCAAACACTGAGCCACATATGCAACGATATCCTTCTTCATTCTACGCCACCAATAATTATACCACAAATCCTAATACATCTTCCCAACGCCCGGATGAATAGAGTACCGGGGGCTATAGGCCTCCTCTAAGATCAACTCCCGAAGTCCATCCACATTTGGTACACATACTCGACCCTGCAATCACAAAACTCCATAATCATCTAAGGTAACCTGCTTGGAACCTTCGTGTTACACCGTGTCTCTAAGAACATACAAATGGGGATCATCATACTGTCGATCACGAATACGCTCCAATAAGGAAGAACGAGCGATCATGCAAGATAATACTCGACTAGGCTCAGAGATATCCAACCTCACAAGCCGATTGGCCAAAGCCTGAACATCCAAAGCAAACGGTGTCTCACAAACCAGAATATAAGCGAGACTGCCCATACTGGCTGACTTCCTACTCAAAGCATCGACCACCGCATTGGCCTTTCCCGGATGATATAAGATAGTGATATCATAATCCTTCAACAATTCCAACCACCTCCTCTGTCTCAAATTCAACTCATTTTGCTTGAAAAAATACTGAAGACACTTGTGATCCGTGAACACCTCACATGCCATGCCATACAGATAATGCCTCCAAATTTTCAATGCGTGAACAATGGCTGCCAACTCTAAATCATGAACTAGATAGTTTTTCTCATGAATCTTCAACTGCCGCGAAACATAGGCAATGACCTTGCTATCCTGCATCAACACTACACCAAGCCCAATGCAAGATGCATCACAATAAACCGTATAAGGTCCTGATCCTGTGGGAAAAACCAACATCGGTGTCGTAGTCAGAGCTGTCTTAAGATTCTGAAAGCTTACCTCACACTCGTCCGACCATCTGAACTAGGCACCCTTCTGGGTCAGCCTGGTCATCTGGGCTGCGATAGATGAAAACCCCTCCACGAACCGACGATAGTAGCCTGCCAATCCCAAGAAACTCCGAATCTCTATAGCTGATGTTGGTCTAGGCCAGTTCTTGACTATCTTAATATTCTTCGGATCAAACTGAATACCCGCTTCTGACACAACATGACCCAGGAATGCAATTGAACTCAACCAGAACTCACACTTCGAGAACTTAGCATATAGCTGACTATCCTTTAGAGTCTGAAGAACCACTCTGAGATGCTGCTCGTGCTCCTCCTTGCTGCGGGAATATATCAAAATATCATCATTGAAGTCTATCACGAACGAATCCAAATAAGGCTTGAACACTCGGTTCATCAAGTCCATAAAAACAACTGGGGCATTGGTCAACCCAAATGACATAACCAAGAACTCATAATGCCCGTACCGAGTGCGGAAAGCTGTCTTAGGGACATCGGATTCCCTAATCCTCAACTGATGGTATCCAGATATCAAATCAATCTTCAAAAATACCTTGGCACCCTGAAGTTGATCAAATAAATCATCAATCCTCGGCAATGAATACTTATTCTTGATTGTAACCTTGTTCAACTGTCGGTAATCAATACACATTCTCATCGAACCATCCTTTTTGTTAACAAACAACACTGGCGCACCCCAAGGCGAAACACTAGGTCAAATGAAACCCTTCTCAAGAAAGTCTTACAACTGTTCCTTCAACCCTTTCAACTCAGGCTAGGCCATACGATACAGCGGGATAGAAATGGGCTGAGTGCCCGAAGCCAAATCGATGCAAAAGTCAATATCCCTGTCAGGTGGCATACCTGGCAAGTCTGAAGGGAATACCTCGGGGAACTTACGAACAATGGGCACATAATCAATAGATGGAACCTCAGTACCGGAATCGCGAACATATGCCAAATAGGCCAAACACCCCTTCTCGACCATGTGTCGAGCCTTCACATAAGCAATAACACTACGGGTAGAATGACCAGAAGTCCCTCTCCACTCTAAACGAGGCAAACCCGGTAAAGCTAAGGTCACAGTCTTGGCATGATAGTCCAAGATAGCATGGTAAGGTGATAACCAATCCATACCCAATATAACATCAAAATCGACCATGTCTAAAAGTAACAAATCTACACGAGTCTCAAGACCCCCAATCACCACAATACAAGAACGATGGACTCGATCAACCACAATAGAATCACCCACCGGTGTAGACACATAAACAGGAATACTTAGTTAATCACTAGGCATGACCAGATACAGTGCAAAATAAGATGACACATACGAATATGTAGACCCTGGATCAAATAACACTGAAGCATCTCTATCACAAACCAGAACCGTACATATAATAACTGCATCTGAAGCCTCAATATCGGGCCTGCCTAGGAGAGCATAACATCAGGACTAGGCCCTACCACCCTGAACCACATCTTTGGGACGGCCTACTGCTGGCTGGCGTCCACCTCTAGCGGTCTAAGCTCCACCTCTAGCACCTCTACCCCCACCTCTAGCTGGTTGGGTGGCCTGTGGGGCACCCGGTGCCTGAACCATAGCACGGGAACTCTGATGCTGAGAGCTACCTGGCGCACGAGGGCAATACCTAGCAATGTGCCTCATGTCACCACAAGTAAAACAAGCCCTCGGCTGCTGGGGTTGACGACCCTGGAAACTCTGAAGCTGGTGGTGCACTGATATGTGCTGGTGGTGCAATGTAGGACTACTGATAGGATTACTGCATTTGAGGACCATGGCTACCTGAAGCACCGTGAGAAACCTGAAGAGCTGACTGAAAGGGCCTAGGAGGATGGCCTCTACCATATGAATCTCTACCTCCAGACAAGGTACCATTTAATTTGCCTGAATGATGGGGCCTCTTATCTGACCCATGACCACCTCCATGTGACAGAACCATCTCCACTATCCTGGCCACATTGGCCGCCTCCTGGAAAGATATCCCTATCCCAGTCTCCCTAGTCATCTGAAGACGAATCGGCTGAATAAGAACATCAATAAACCTATTCACCCTCTCTCTCTCTCAGTAGGAAGTATGACAAGAGCATGGAGAGCTAAGTCGATGAACCTGGTCTCATACTAGGTAATAGTCATGGGACCCTGCTGAAGGCGCTTAAACTGCATCCGATATGCCTCTCTCTGAGTAATGGGGAGAAACTTCTCCAGAAATAGCTGTGTGAACTGCTCCCAAGTCAAAGATGGCGATTCGCCTGGTCTAGCCAAACAGAAATCCCTCCACCAAGTCTTGGCGGATCTAACAAAATCAACCCATTGGTCTCAACAATGCCCATGTTCCAGAGAACCTCATAGCAGCTGTCTAGATAATCCTAGGGATCCTCAATAGATGCACCGATGAAAGTAGAAGTGAAGAGCTTGGTGAACCTATCCAGCCTCCACAAAGCATCGACAAACATAGCTGCTCCATCACCGGTCTGAGCTACCACATCCGGCTGTACTGCTCCAACTAGCTAAACCACTAGAGTCTGAATATGGGGAGCTACCTACTCCGGAGTGCGAGTAGTAGGATTCTGAGCCCCTCCTCCAGCCTGAGAGATGGCTGGTACTACAAGAAGCAAGCCTGCTCGAGTGACACACTCCATGAGGTCGACTAATCGGACCAGAGCGTCCTGAAGAACTAGGGTGGCAATAAACCCCTTTGGGACCTGAGCTGGGCCCACCGGAACTGCTGGGGCTAGAACCTCCTCATCAAAATCAACCTGAGGCTCCGCCACTGGTGTTGCTGCTCGGGGTTGAGCTCTACCCCTACCTCGGCCTCTAGCATGGCCCCGGCCTCGACTTCTGCCCCTCGTGGGAGCTGCTGTTGGGGGCTTGGGCTGCTGAGCGGTGGATGAGAAAGCGCGTGTTCTCGCCATCTGCGAAAGGACAAAGTAGAAGTTCAATTAGGATTGAGAAACAGAACCGCACGACAAGAAAGAACAAATGTGAAGTTTATTCCTAACTTTGTAGCTTCTAGGGGATAAATACAGGCGTCTCTATACCGATCCCTCAGACTCTACTGAGCTTGTCCATGAATTGTGAGACTTATGTAACCTAGAGCTCTGATACCAACTTGTCACGATCCAGATTTCCCACCCTCGTGAGTCGTGATGGCGCCTACTCGTAGAAGCTAGGCTAGCCACAAAATTAGAAAGTCTTAACTCTTTGGTTTTAATCCTTTTTATAACATATATTAACGAGCGATAAACATTTAAATAACAGCGGAATATGAGATTAAGCGGAAGACTTAGATAAATGAACCAAAGTAATAAGAAACTCCACATGTGCCTCTACCCAGAAACTGGTGTCACAACATTCACGGACTGTCTAAGAATGCTACATACAAGTGTCTGAAACAAAAAAAACATAGTTTGTCTCGGATACAAAAGAAAACAGAACATCTAAATAGATAAAAGAGATGTCGGGTCTGCGGACGCCTACAGGACTATCTCGGGATCTCGGTGGACTGAAGGCTGGCTCCCGAGCTACTGCTGATGACCAAGTACTGCTCCGGTATCTGCATAAATTGTAGAGTGCAGTATCAGCACAACCGACCCCATGTGCTGGTATGTGCCTTGCCTAACCCAGGCAAGGTAGTGACGAGGCTAGGACCTGACTCCAGATAAACATGTGCAGTGATATATATACACAACGGAAAAATGAACTAGAACAATAATTAAAGCTGGGAAGGGGTAACATGCTTCGGGGAATAACAGATAAAACAGAATCTCAAGAGAATTATAAGGAAACCAAAATTTAACTTCTAATAAGGATAAGGAAAACAAAGGCAAATTTCACTTTCGGTTCACATCTTGTTGCAGGCGTGCAACCCGATCCCATTTCTCATATCTTGTGGTAGGCGTACCACCCGCTCCCATTTCATTAACTCTTGTGGTAGGCGTACCACCCGTTCCCATATCATTATGTCTTGTAGTAGGCGTACCACCCGCTTGCATTTCATCAAATCTCGTGGTAGGCGTACCACCCGCTCCCATTTCATCATATCTTGTAGTAGGCGTACCACCCGCTCCCATTTCATCAAATATCGTGGTAGGCGTACCACCCCACTCCCATTTCATCATGTCTTGTGGTAGGCATATCACCCGCTCCCATTTCATCAAATCTCGTGGTAGGCATACCACTCGCTCCCATTTTATCATATCTTGTGGTAGGCGTACCACCCTCTCCCATTTACAAGCCAACACAAAATCACAAGGAATCCTGGCAAGGGAATAAAAGCAATATAATAACTTCCCGGCAAGGGAGCAACAATATCGAAATAAACATCTCGGCAAGGTAGAGTCAGCTATAACCAATCCTAACTCAACTTCTACTCAGCTCAATTAATACCAATACTCATTCATAAATAAAATCTACGAGAATAAACTAAATCTTTTCTCAATATCAAGAGTCATCAATTAAAGCATCCGTAGTAACGTTTAACAACTATCAATTTAAGACTCACGATTATGCTCGACACCAACGTATAGATACCCGTCACCATGGCTACATGTCGTACTCAACAAGAAGCAATTAGCAAATAGGACACAACTCCTAATCCCTCAAATTAAGGTTAGACCGGACACTTACCTCAAACTTTCACGGCCAACTCAAGCCTCAAACACCGCTTTTCCTTTCAAATTTGGCTCCAACCCAATTGAATCTATACATAATCAACTTAATAACATCAATAAATGCTAAACAATTCGAATCCAATGCCTAACTATAGCTTTCTAATCATTCTTCCCAAAAATCCAAAAAATCGACCCCGGGCGCGCTTGGTCAAAATATGAGGTCCGAACCAAAACCCGATTACCCATTCACTCAAGAGCCCGAATATATAATTTGTTATCAAATCCAACCCCAAAACAAGGTCTAAATCGCAATTAATCAAAAAGCCCTAATTCTATCCAAACCCCTAATTTTCTACCCTTAATCTCATGTTTTAGGCCTAGAAATCTAGTGGGTGTTGAGGAAAATGGAAGAAAACAAGTTAAAGATTACGTACCCAAGAGATTATGGTGAAGAAATGCTTCAAAAATCACCTAAGAGCTTTGGAGAAGAAGAAGTTTATGAAATATTTATGAAATCCCGAAAGTGTTCTGTTTTTGGTCTGTTAAAGTCAATGGGTGAAAACACTCTTCGCGTTCGCGACAGACCCCTCGTGTTCGCGATGGGTAAGGCTGGGTAAACCTTCGCGTTTGCGTGAACGGACTCGCGTTTGCGGAGCTTTAACCCCTCGAGACCTCGCGTTTGCGTCCAATGGATCGCGTTCGAGTAGGGTAATTTCCCCACCCCCTTCCCAGGCCCACTCAGCCTTCGTGTTTGCGTGGCCAAAACCGCATTCGCGAAGGGATAACCCCCCACTGCCTCGCGTTCGCGACCTGAGCTATGCGTTCACATAGTAGGATTTTCCTTCAGCATAATTTACACATCGCGTTCGCGAGGGCCATCCCGCGAACGCAAAGAAGAACATATCAGTGCATCTGAACAACTATTTTTGCAACTTTTCTTAAGTTCAAAACTTCCCGAAACTAATGCGAAACACGGCCGAGCCCTCGGGGCTCCTAACCAAGCACTCGTACTAACTCAACAACATCATACGAACTTATCTGTGCGATCCAATCGCTAAAATAACCTCAATAACAATGAATTAAATCTCAAAATCAAAGAAATTTTCTCAAACTTCATAAAACATCAACTTTAGCAATTTAGGTGTGAATCATGTCAAACGACGTCTGTTTTTCGCCAAATTTTTTATAAATGTCTTAAATCATATATAAGTCCTGTACTGGGCACCGGAACCAAAATACGGGCCTGATACCAATATGTTCTAATCGATTTTAATTTCAAATTTCCTTAAACAATTTCAGTAAACAATTTTCTTTAAAAATTCATTTCCCGATCTTGGGACCTCGGAATTCGATTCCGGGCATACTTCCAAGTCCCATATTTTCCTATGAACCCTCCGGGACCGTCAAATCATGGTTCCATCCCTTTACCTAAAACGTTGACCGAAGTTAAATTAACTCATTTTATAACCAAATTTTATCATTTTTCATAGAATTTCACATTTAAGCTTTCCGGCTACGCGCCTGAACTACACAAGCAAATCAAGGCGACTCTAAATGAGGTTTTCAAGGCCTCAGAAACACAAAATTTAGTTTAAAAACAAGTGATGACCACATAAATTTACTGGAGACCGTAGTGGTACGGGTAGTTTGACTAGACACATAAAGACACACCCTAAAGATAAAACTAGATATTTATAAATGAAAGCTGAGCAAGAGGGGACAAGTGTAGATAGTACGGTTAACCCTAGTACATGGTCAAATCTAGTTCAACCAGGAATTAACACTGTTACCGGTGGCATTTTATATTATGATCCAAATAAAGATCGTGAAGAATTGGCAAAATAAGTTATTGTTATGTGTTTACCATATAGTTTTCCTTCTAAACCTCATTTTGTGCATTATATTAGAAGAGTTTTTAATCCTACTTATAAAGGATGGCCTCGCGCAACCGTAAAGAGAGATATTTATAAATATAAACATGAATATGAATAATATTTGCGCTATTTATTTACTCATATAGATTGTCGCATTGCTATTACTACTGATATTGGTAGAAGTGGTAATGACTGTGATTATCTAACTGTTACAAGTCATTAGATAGATGAGGACTGAATAATGCAAAAGTGCATTATTGCTTATAGAATAATTAATTCACGCCACACAGGTAAGTTTATTGTTAACACAATTGCAGATATCTGCAGATATTTTTCCATTAGAGATAAAATTATGTCGGTTTCAATGGATAATGCTTCAAGTAACACTAACTCTATAGGCTTGCTTATAACTACACTAAATCCTGCATTTAGTAATATCTTTCATTTTAGATGTATTTGCCATATTTACCATTTAATCACCGATGATGGTATGAAAGCTTTAAATGTAGAAATTGAAAAGGTTAAAATGGCTCTTAATTGGCTTTTTTTATTCAAACTGTAGAAGTAGACTTAGAGACTATTTCAAAAAATGTGATGAATTTGTCCTTAGAGAAAGAAAGGTTCCTAAACCTTGTCCGACTAGATGGAATTACATGTATGAAAGTTTAGCTGTTTCACTTGGAGATGCAAAAACCTCAATTAAAATAAATTCTCAAACAGTTTATAATGCTTATCAACTTGTGTTAGATCATGCTAGACCAAATGTTCCAACTCCTATTTCGTCTAGTTCGCAATCATCTAAAAGAACTGTGGGCCTAAAAGCCCTTAGTTCTTGGACGGAGTTCAGGGGTTCTCAAGGTGATAATATTGGTGATCGTTCACAACTAAATGAGGTTCAAGTTTATTTATCGCAAGGACTTGAATCAGAGAATCCGGACGGCTCCTTCGATGTTTTGGAATGGTGGAAGGACAAACAAAAACACTATCTGGTTCTTTCAAGGATGGCTCGAGATATTTTAAGTGTTCAAGCTTCAATAGTGGCATCGGAGAGCGCTTTCAGTCAAGCGAGACTTCAAATCGGTGATCATAGAGCGTCTATAAGGGAGATCTTGGAAAAATCAGTACTCTTCAGAGATTGGATCCGTTCGGAAAGAAGAAATTTTGGACTTGCAGAATCACAACCGGAGATAGACAAAGGTTATGAAGAAATGCTAGCGGAACTTGCGTAGGATGTTGCTTCATCCGGAAGTGGTGATGAACAAGCTTCTTTCCACCACCACTAACGGAAATTCCTCCGGACCTTGAAGGATTTATGAGATTTGTTAGAGATAATACATAGACTAATATATAACTTGTATTTTGGCACATCTTCCTCAGTTTTTTTTCCTTTTAATGGTGGTATTTGTACCTTGTTGTGCTCATTTCATTGGGGGGAGGGGAGGAAGACTAAGAAAGATATTGTCATTTTTTGTTAATGTCTTAATAATAAAAATTATAAGACATTCCCTTGATATTTCTTTGCAATTTATTTTGTTTTAAATTTGAAATAGTATATATATTATATATCTAATACATTTTCTTCAATTAAAGGACAGTCAAAACGGGATTTGTTTATTTATTTCAGAGTCGCCACCTGGGAATTTTAAGGTGTCCCATGTCACCGGTTTTAATCCCGAATCGAGGAGAACATGACTCTGTTTGTCATTCTGCGAACCAAAAATCCGAGTAAGGAATTCTGTTAATCCGGGAGAAGGTGTTAGGCATTCCCGAATTTCGTGGTTCTAGCATGGTTGCTTAACCATTTTTATATTTGGCTTAATTATCTTGATTTACTAAATACATTTTTTTCTTGTTGCCCGATTTTATTACCGCTTTTGTTTAGATTGTTTACAATTATAGAAACGAATCACGCGTACGTATATTCGTATTATATACCTTTTATAAATGTAGAGAATCGTGTCACGCATACGTGTACACAAAAAGATTGATAATATTTTTATATTTTATAAAAAAAAATTTGATGTTCGAAATTGTGCTTAAAATAAAATTAAGAACATTCATCACTCTTATATGATTGGATAGTGAACTGCAAATCTCGGGTTATACGAAATTAATTTAATATCCTCCGACGAATCTTTTTTTGTTAAAATTTTGGCTCAAAGTTGCGCGAACGCATAATCCGAACTGCCTTAAAAAATGTAATTAGGCCACGCGAACGTATCCCTAATTTCACAAAATATTCTTGATGGTAACATAAAATTCTCTACAAATTGTTTATTACATCCATCTATTTTTAAATATGAAAGTCATGGGAAATCGCTGATTTGGACGTCTTCAAATTTCTTGAAAAGAATTCAAAATTTATTATGTGTTGACCGCAAGTTTTATTTTACGCGTATGAATTATATACCTCAAAACTATTCAAATTTTTAAGAATTAATGATATGAAAAAAACAACAACGTGTAACTAAAACTACCATTTCTATCGTGAATACAATATTCGTATACCCAAAAAGCGAATTGCGTGCAAAATTAGGAAAAGAATTGATTTGATAAACGAACTAATAGTTTTCGAAGAATTTTCATTGTTATATTCAGGGCGAACTCTATTTTTTGTATGTCTTTGACTTAAATGTTGCATTTTAGTATTTATAAATCTCACCTCCTTCTCATCTACTTTTTTAGTCCAAAGTTATAATTATTTGGTTAATTTTGCTTACGATGATTGAGTTTGGGATAGATATAATCAAACCAATTCTTATTCTCAGCCTATGCGAGCTATTTGCAAACATTAACTCTACACTTTGTAAAAATTATTGACATTATTTTTTATACTATTTTTAAAGAAATGAATTGATCGCATTCTTAAAGTAATTGGGCTATTTGTTATAAAAAAACTAATCTACAAATCGATTTAATAAGATGACATTACATGTAACGTAGTTGTACATATGAACCATTCATGATATTCCAACATCGTAAACGTAACGGATTATATCAATTCACCTTTCCACTATGGTTATACACATAACCGTTATTATTCCATATACGAACAAAATACAACTAACATCATTCAATCAACAACAAAATCGGATATTTGACAAAATAGGCTAGTAATGTAGTTTCTTGATATTTCCATACTATTCTATACTTAGCTAACAATATCACAAGATTTAACTAATGGCCAACTTTCTGCCATGTTCCCTATCTCGACAATTCAAACAATAAATGTCATCACTAAACTTCAAAATAAATAAGATTATCGTAGAAATTACTACTTCACAAGGTCAATTGGCTAATAGTTTATCATATCAAGTATAATACTATATTAACCAACTAAAACAAAACTGAAACTTAAACTAATAAATTTAATGAGTAGAAGACATAATTGTAATTCCAAACATCATTTTTCTTGCAATGTTGAAGCTTTTCATGACATGAGTTTATAGATATGTACCTGGAAATGAGGGTAAAAGATGTAAAGTTCAGCAGTAGTAGCAGCAACAAAACAGCAGAATATACCAATGTTTCAACAGATTTGAGCAACAAACAACAAGACCTGTGAAGCCCAGACGCACAGTGGCAGGAATTTTAGGAAATTGCAGATTTAAACCAAACAATATCAACAAAACAAACCCGGACAGATTCAAGGGAACAATGTTTCAGATTTTCTTTCTTTCTTCTCTATCTGTTTCAGATTTGTTTCCCTCTAACTGATTCTCCTCCCTTTTTTTTCTATTTTTCTGTTTCTCTCTATGTCTATTTTTTCCAATTTCAGATGCAGATTTCTTTATTTCCTTCCTTGTTATTTCTCCTCTCTATCTGGTTCTCTCTGTATTCTCTATGTGTTCTGTCCTCACTACTGATTTCAGCTCTCTTTTAGATCCTTTCTTTGGTATGTATATCTCTCTCTCTCTATCTTTTTTTTTGTTCTCTCTGTCTGGTCCCTTCTATCTCCTCTTTATACAAGTTTGCTCTTAGCAGCCTACTGTCCGGACCCCTTTTCTTTTTTTTAAAAAAATCAGAAATTTTCTACTCAAATGACACTAAGTCTGATTTTCTATTGATCAAACCACTAAGGATACCTTTTTCCGTTAATTTCAGCCCCCTCCATTACCTTTTGTTTTCCATTATCCCATTAAATTAAAGCCATTAACATTCCACTATAACACACTAATACTAACATACTGTTCTTATTGTTTCATTCCCAGAATACCCCTATAATCCTACTGTTATTACTGCCCTTAATTCAAACTTTTTGTAACCTATTATTGAACATCTATTATTTCAAAACTATCAGTTGATGACTGAAGACCAAAACTGAAGGCTGAATTCTAACTGATCTATTGAACTGAATTTAAATTAAAACTAACATAACACAGAATTCATCAGAATCATTGAAGCTGAAATGGAAACTTGAATAAAAAATCAACATCATTGCAGGAACATTGTCAGCATATTGACAATGCCCTGAAACTAACTTCCTAGAGATCGACATACATAACAACAATTGACGAACTTAACTGACTTATCAAACAAGAACAAATTAATTGGCAAGAACTAATTAACTGATTACCTACAACAAAATAATAATAAACTATCCAAAACAGATAAACAAGTTGTTTCAATCAGCATTAACAGAAACAAGAATTTATAAAATAACTAATCGACGACTTTAATCGAGTTGATTACACATACTGTAAACAATCACAACAAACAGAGACAATGCTATAATTCGATCAAATAAACGGGCATGAGACAGAATCAACTAAAAAGATAGGAAAATTACCCAGATTACTGAAATAGGCAACAATACACACGTAGGATACAAAAGAGAAGTAGGAAAAATACCTCTGAATCTTCAAAATTATACGGACACAGGCTCAACTTGATTCAGACCTTTTGAGGCTGAACAGACTTTATTCGAAGTATTCTCAATTGAGAATACCTCGATTAAAGTCTCTTAGACCTCAATCCCTCATTAAATTTGGGCAAATTCCACAATTTGGATTTTTTAGGGTTCCTGATTCTTCGATCTAAAATTCGAACACTTCTAGACATATTTGAACCCAACCGATAGTGTTTTAGGTACGAGGGATGTCAGGTGGATAACTGGTGTGAGTTTGAGGTTGGTTGGGGTAGGGTCAGGTTTTACTCGAATCTTCAAATGAAGATTCGAGCAGTTCCAGGAAGATTCGAACTATGCTACTAACAAGTTCATGACGAGGATGGACAGGGGAAGCTATGGTGTTAATTTGGAAGTCATCGGAGAAAATTAGGTTTTTAGACCAAACTTCGATTGAAGATTTGAGATGTTGTATTCTGATTCGAGGGAAACTGATACCAGATCCGTAAAGAGGAGGTTGTGGGGAAGTTATGTTGTTAAGATGGGGTCGTTTGGACCACCGGATAAAACACCTTGGTCTGGAATCATGAAAGAAACAAAGTTAGAAAGACGAAGATCAGGGCGCCGAGCAGAATTTACAAAAAATTACCTGCTCACAGAACTTATCGATCTCACTAAAAATAAGGCGTTGAGCTCATGGTTTTCCTCGGGCACATCAAAAAGCCTTTCAAACGCATCTTTATCTCCGACGGGCGCCCCCACATTGGAAGATTCTTTATTTTAGGCATCCTACATCTCCCTCGGAGGTAAATTCGGTCCCGGAGGGGAATCAATCACTTCAATAACCCCGACTGGACCAATCGGGCCGTCTCTTGTTTCTAGAGAGCTTCAGAGCTAGGCTCCTCCGGACCGCCCACCAAATGCACCTCAGCTCGAGGAATATTTTGGTCGTCAACTGGCTGGGGACATTGCTCAATACACCCTCGAAGGCCTCTTCAGCCCGAGGTTGGTCAACAATAGTATCAAGTTCCGATTTAAAAGCCACCGGCTCAGCAATATGTGGGACGGTCAGGTTTTCTCCTCCCTCAGGTGCTACTGAGGAGTCATCTTTCTCCTCGTATTCAGCTTAGGGACTCCTCGATACTTCTGGAGTTAAGGCTGTTGAATCAGCCTTAGGTTCTTCCATTTTGGCCTTCTTGGATTTCGAAGGCTCAGTCGATGATTTCCTTCGTTTTTTCTTCTCTTTGTCAGGTTTCGGGGTATCCGCTTCCCCAGGTGGTGCTTCTCTCATCAAGGAGGCCTCTCCCAGACTTGCGCAAATATAAAATGTAAACACAAGGAATGAAGGCGCAATCAGTGATAGTTCTTCTGAGAGATTAAATTACAACAGAAGTGAGGGCTCACTGTGGTTCTTGGCCTCCCATCACACCCTAGACAGGTCGCGCCGCATGCGCTCAACATATGGGCAAGTCGAATCTAGCCAGCTAACCCAGCCCGAGAGAACCTTAACCGCACCAGGGTACGCCGCGGCAGCTGCATTAACAGAAGAAATCAGTTCATGGGGAAATTGATCCAAAAGGAAAAAAATACTTAATTAGTGTATCCACTTACGTTTCATATTCCACCTTTGAGGTAACGGCATCTTCTCCACTGGAATCAGGTCTGAGGTCCTAACTCGGACAAAACGGCTCATCCACCATATGCCCCTAACCTCTTCAGTGCAAGCAAAAAAGGCTTTCAAGGCCCGACATTGGAGCTTAATCAGGTCCAACGGAAGAGTCGGGGACTGTACATTCTGATCAAGTGGTCGAGGGTGAAGGGCATCCCCTTAATCATGTTTGCAAAATATCTGATCATGTAAACAATACGCCAAAATGACGGATGAATTTGACTGAGAGTCACTTGATATCGTTCGCAGAAGTCGAGGATTACGGGGTCTATTGAAGGCGAGGATGGCTCCACGGGGCCAAGAGTAAATGGATATGTATACACACTAAGGAAACCGGCTTTGTATGTCGTTATGTCCTCTCCCCGAGAATGAATCTCCACCAGCACCGCGTCCCCCCAGCGGCAGTCAGTCTTCACCTTCTCGGCATCTACTACTAAACTAATATATCGGGACATGGGTTCACATCATCCCGGCTTCGAAAAAGGCTTGTCGACCATGAGATCGGAGGTCGTTTCATAGGGTCCTGGGATGCATTCCTCAAGATGAGGGGGTACTATTGCCTTGCCCGTAGACGAGCGTGAAGAAGAGGAAGGCAAGTCTTCCTGAGGGACAGAGGTGGAAGTCTTCGCCATCCTTGTTAAAAGGTTTTAGAGGGGAGAAGAAATTGTTATCAGAGAAGAACACAAGAGAGAAGTAAGAAGAACTCTTTTGAAGGCTTGATGATACAGTGGAAAATAAGGGGCGAAGGAAGAAGTATTTATAGAGGTCAATCTTGTACGTTGGAGCAGGCCGAAAGATAGCCAACCACTGTAATCAATTCAATGGCTTTTCAAGGGCTGTATGGACGCGACCTTTAGACACCCTTTTGTCACATCAATCGCTTGATATAGCGTAACTGAAGTCATGATGGAAGTATCGAAGAGGAAAGAATTCAAGACCGTATCTTATGATCATTACGACATTTCATAGCCCGTCTCCAAAAGGCTTGAGGTTCGACCCCGAGGGCTCCCTATGCTTGATCTCGGGGCAGCGCAAATCGGTGGCTATCATGGACAAGCGGGAAATTCCCAAGGCACGTGGTCAAAGCTGACAACGCCTACAAGAATAGTACAAGTCCGTACCGAACCATTAAATAGTTGTACCAGCTATGTTTCTTTGTAATAATTATACATGTATCATGTTGGGATTCCCCCTCCTATATAAAGGGAACCTTTGTTATTTCTTGCAGGCATGATATTCAATACAAGAACAAGAACATTCTCTGCTCTTTAACTTAAACATATTCTACTGTCGCTCCTTTGATTTTATTGCTTACATTTATTGTGTTTTATTGATTGTTCTTCATTTATTACTCATCATTGATCATAAAGAGCCATCATCAAGGTCCTTAGAACTGTTAGTTCTTCATCGACCATCGCCAGTCTGACACTTTAGCTCGACCTCAAGGCCCAGCGTAGGCCAGCTCGAGACCCCGATTCACGGCTATTCGGTTTGCATAACATACTGTCCTCTAGCTCTTATCTTATTTTCCTGACTCACACTTAGCATCTATCGCTTACCAACTAGCATTAAAATAAATCACGTATTTTTAGCTATACAACAAAAGAACCGCAATTAAATAAAGTTAAACATACTATAAACTTTATAATTCATATATAGATTTCACTGTATAGCTGGAGCCCTTCCAAATAGTAAAACAAGTCCTGCGCAAGCACGTTTGTCCATTTTTGACTTCTCCTATTCTTACCTACCTTAGCAAAAAGAAAAGACCCAATAGAAGTCCCCCTTTTCAAAGATACTACATTTTTTATTTTAGTCTTTTTTGGAAATTTATATTTGATTGGCAGACTCGTCCTACTTTTTAATTTCCTTCAAGGGGCACTTACAATCCTATATAATGGTTCTCCAATGCTATCACAAACCTCTTCCATTTCTCCTTCCTCTCCTAAACTTTGGTGTTCTAAAACTCTGTTCCTATAATATTCCCCTCTCTCATTTCCTCTTTATTTCCTCTTCTAAATCTTGAGACTTTATTAAGACATTGCTCATGCCTTTTACTCTTGACGTCTACATGTTTTACTTTAGTTCTTGATGTTTGGTATCCATATCTCGAGTAATCAGTGAAGTCATTCTTTCTGGTTTTACCATCAATTCAACCCTTCGTCGTGGTACCCATTTAGTTCAATCTTTCTCTGTCGTCTTCCTTTACTGGTTCTATGTATTCCCCTGAAAAAATAACCTTTTAACTCCATTAAATTTCAACCCCTATATCATAATTTAGCTATTAGTATACTATTGATATTTTTATCGAGTTATTACAACACTATCTTTCTTTTTTTAACAAATTCGGTATCCCCACCAATTTGTCCGACTAATTCAGATGTACACCATGTAGGGTCTATTAAAGGTAGTTTAAACTCAACTAATTCAAGTTCGGCCCAGGTTTGACCCATATTGTAGGGCCAATAGAGGTGCTCTAAACATCCAATATCCATAATTCATTAGCCCAACCAACCCAGCTCCGCGTTTTGTAGGAACCATTAAAGGTAATTTAACCACCCGATATAAAAAATCTACCAACCCGACAACTTCAGATTGGTATCGCATGAGACCCATTAAAAGAGTTCAATTCTATAAAGGTATGACTTCTTTTGGTGGAAATACTTTAGGGCCAAGCCAAGAAGATATGCGATAATGGACCAAAGGAAACACAAAAGAATGATATCAAACAGGGAATCAACAAAATGGTCAAGGATGAAAAAGCAAAAGCATTCTGATGATCTAACAGCTCAAGTGAATCAACTTAGGGAAGAAAACAACCAAATTGTAATAAATATACTATATGTGTTGACACAGTTTCAAATGAACGTGGAAGCAGAGAACTTGATTCTCAGAGCTCAGATTGCTGAATTAAGCCACAGGCTGCCGTCTCTAAACGAGATCATAAATTGCGTGAACTCATCAAATTTAAATTCTGCGGCTGCAATTCATGAAAAAGAGGAATATGTTAGTTATCTTGAATTAGATGATTTCTTGAACCCTTGGAATTTGCTCCAAGTGAATCACTCTGTTATGTGATGTAGTGGCCTGAACTGGCTAACCAAAGTTACTTTCGGAATCACACTTCTTACAGCTAACTTGTGTCCAGAAGGCATCTTGGACTGGATGTGCTGGAAAAGGTTACATATGATGACAGTAATAGGCATGAATTATTTGCAAATTAAAAACAAATAATGGAGATAATATAACAGAATAAACCTAACACTATAGCTAAAGAAAAAGTAGATTACATCAGTTGTTATACAACCATGAACATCAAAACTAGGGCTGTATTGTGGGTTGGGCCCAGCCCGGGACCGCCCCGGGCCCTCGAGACCACGGGCCTAATGGGTCAAACGGTCCGGTTCAAACGGGCCGGTCTCAAACGGTCTTTGAGGCCCACTGTGGGGCGGTCCTATACAAATAGACTGCGAGCCCGGGACCGTTTAGCCAGAGACCGACAGGCGGGCCCGGGACGGTTCAACCGGACCTAACGGGCCCAACGGTAATTTTTTAATTTTTTTTTAAAAAAAAAGACCAACGGCTAGAAATTTAAAAAGTAGCCGTTGGCCCTTAATTTCAGCCGTTGGGAAGTTTAAAAAATAGTCATTTGGCCCATAAACTTTATTTTAACCCCAAACTTTTTATAATTACACTTTTTTCCTATTCTCAACTATAAATACCCCCTCATTCTTTCAATTTTACTCACAAATTCATCAATCTCTCTCTAATTTTATTCTATAATTGCTTACTTTATTATTACAATTTCGTGAAAAATTATGAAGTTGGTGAATTGAAGTATTCAAGTCTTCAATGATATTCAATTTTCAAGAAGTTGTTCGCCAATTCGGTAAACTCGTTCCAACTCTTAAGTTTTAATATTATAGTTTTGTTTGTTTTATTTAGTATAATTATAATTGATATGAACTTTTCTTTAAAAAAATATTTGGTGGTAAGGGAAAATCTAAAATTGGTGAATCTAGTCGCCAAGCTACTACTCTTCCCCCGGCTCCCCGACCCAGACCTGTTACTCGTCCTCCTCCACCTGTTATTCTTGATAGTGATAACCCTTGTTTTCAATTTTTCGATAGTCAATTTTGCCATGATGTTGCACCAGGTTCAACAATTAAATGAAGAAGTTATGAATGCTCTTTATCCTAATCAAACTATCTTTGAAAATGTAGAGGAAAATGATGATTTAGATGAAACGCAGTCGGATTTAGATGATACACCTACTAGTCCTGTTAATAACCCAACTAATGCCCTGCCTGACCCTCCTGTAGTAACCTCTACTTTTAATAGACAACCTTCTAAACGGCCCAAAACATCTCTTGTTTGGCACTTTTTTACTCAACTAAGAGAACAAAATAAGGCTAAGTGTAAAACTTGTGGGTCTTTGATGGCTCATAGTCACGACCCGGATTTCCCACCCTCGTGAATCGTGATGGCGCCTACTCGTAGAAGCTAGGCTAGCCACTAAATTAGAAAGTCTTAACTCTTTGGTTTTAATCCTTTTTATAACATACATTAACGAGCGATAAACATTTCAATAACAGCGGAATATGAGATTAAGCGGAAGACTTAGATAAAATGAACCAAAATAATAAGAAACTTCACATGTGCCTCTACCCAGAAACTGGTGTCACAACATTCACAGACTGTCTAAGAATGCTACATACAAGTGTCTAAAACAAAAGAAATATAGTCTGTTTCGGATACAAAATAAAACAGAACATCTAAATAGATAGAAGAGCTGCGGACGCCTGCAGGACTACCTCGGGATCTCGGTGGACTGAAGGCTGGCTCCCGAGCTACTGTTGCTGACCAAGTACTGCTCCGGTATCTGCACAGAGTGCAGATAGTATCAGCACAACCGACCCCATGTGCTGGTAAGTGTCTGGCCTAACCACGATGAGGTAGTGATGAGGCTAGGACCAGACTCCAAATAAACCTGTGCAGTGATATATATATAGCGGAAAAATGAACTAGAACAACAATTAAAGCTGGGAAGGGGAAACATGCTTCGGGGAATAACAGATAAAACAGAATCTCAAGAGAATTATAAGGAAACAAAAATTTAACTTGTAATAAGGATAAGGAAAACAAAGGCAAATTTCACTTTCGGTTCACATCTTGTTGCAGGCGTGCAACTTGATCCCATTTCTCATATCTTGTTGTAGGCGTACCACCCGCTCCCATTTTATTAACTCTTGTGGTAGGCGTACCACCAGTTCCCATTTCATTATGTCTTGTGGTAGGCGTACCACCCGCTCCCATTTCATCAAATCTCGTGGTAGGCGTACCACCTGCTCCCATTTCATCATATCTTGTGGTAGGCGTATCACCCACTCCCATTTCATCAAATCTCGTGGTAGGCATACCACCCTCTCCCATTTCATCATGTCTTGTGGTAGGCGTACCACCCGCTCCCATTTTATCAAATCTTGTGGTAGGCGTACCACCCGCTCACATTTCATCATATCTTGTGGTAGGCGTACCACCCGCTCCTATTTACAAGCCAACACAAAATCACAAGGAATCCCGGCAAGGGAACAAAAGTAATATAATAACTTCCCGGTAAGGGAGCAACAATATTGAAACAAACATCCCGGCAAGGGAGAATCAGCTATAACCAATCCTAACTCAACTTCTACTCAGCTCAATTAGTACCAAGACTCATTCATAAATAAAATCCACGAGAATAAACTAAATATTTGCTCAATATCGAGAGTCATCAATTAAAGCATATGTAGTAACATTTAAGAACACAACAACTATCAATTTAAGACTCACGGTCATGTTCGACACCAACGTATAGATACTCGTCACCATGCCTATACGTCGTACTCAACAAGAAGCAATTAGCAAATAGGACACAACTCCTAATCCCTCAAGCTAATGTTAGACCGGAGACTTACCTCAAACATCCACGGCCAACTCAATCCTCAAACACTGCTTTTCCTTTTAAATTTGGCTCCAACCCAATCGAATCTATACATAATCGACTTAATAACATCAATAAATGCTGAACAATTCGAATCCAATGCATAATTATAGCTTTCTAAACATTCTTCCCAAAAATCCAAAATTCGATCCCGGACCCACTTGATTAAAACACGAGGTTCGGATCAAAACCCGATTACCCATTCACTCACGAGCCCGAATATATAATTTGTTTTCAAATCCAACCACAAAACGAGGTCTAAATCGCAATTAATCAAAAAGCCTTAATTCTATCCAAATTCCTGATTTTCTACCCTTAATCTCATGTTTTACGCCTAGAAATCTAGTGGGTGTTTGATGAAAATGGAAGAAAACAAGTTAAAGATTACGTACCCAAGAGATTATGGTGAAGAAATGCTTCAAAAATCGCCTAAGAGCTTTGGAGAAGAAGAAGTTTATGAAAGTTTTATGAAATCCGGAAAGTGTTCTGTTTTTGGTTTGTTAAAGTCAATGGGTGAAAACACTCTTCGCGTTCGCGACAGACCCCTCGCGTTCGCGATGGGTCAGGCTGGGTAAGCCTTCGCGTTCGCATGAACGGGCTCGCGTTCGCGGAGCTTTAACCCCTCGAGCCCTCGTGTTAGCGTCCAGTGGATCGCGTTCGCATAGGATAATTTCCCCACCCCCTGCCCAGGCCCACTTGGCCTTCGCGTTCGCGTGGCCAGGACCGCATTCGCGAAGGGATAACCCCCCACTACCTCGCGTTCACGACCTGAGCTTCGCGTTCGCGTAGAAGGATTTTCCTTCAGCATAATTTACACATCGCATTCGCGAGGGCTATCCCGCGAACGCGAAGAAGAACATATCAGTGCACCTGAATAGCTATTTCTGCAACTTTTCTTAAGTTCAAAACTTCCCGAAACACATCCGAAAAACAGCCGAGCCCTCGGGGCTCCTAACTAAACACACGTACTAACTCAACAACATCATACGAACTTATCTGTGCGATCCAATCGCCAAAATAACCTCAATAACAACGAATTAAATCTCAAAATCAAAGAATTTTTCTCAAACTTCATAAAGCATCAACTTTAGCAATTTAGGTCTGAATCACGTCAAACGACGTCCGTGTTTCACCAAATTTTTCAGAAATGTCTTAAATCATATATAAGTCTTGTACTGGGCACCGAAACCAAAATACGGGCCCGATACCAACATGTTCTAATCGATTTTCATTTCAAATTTCCCTAAACAATTTCAGTAAATAATTTTCTTTAAAAATTTATTTCTCGGGCTTAGGACCTCTAAATTCGATTCCGGGCATACGCCCAAGTCCCATATTTTCCTACGGACCCTCCGGGACCATCAAATCATGGGTTTGTGTCTGTTTACCCAAAACATTGACCGAAGTCAAATTAACTCATTTTATAACCAAATTTTATCATTTTTCATAGAATTTCATATGTAAGCTTTTCGGCTACGCGCCTGGACTACACACGCAAATCGAGGCAACTCTAAATAAGATTTTCAAGACATCTCCCACCTCTAAAAAAATCGTTCGTCCTCGATCGGATAGAAGAAAGAAGTACCTGAGTCGGGAAAAGATGGGAATAACGGCTCTGCATATCGGACTCGGACTCCCAGGACGATGCCTCCGGAGGCTGACTCTCCACTGAACATGAACAGAAGGAAGACTTTTCGAACTAAACTGACGAACCTGCCAGTCTAGAATAGCTACCGGCTCTTCCTCATAAGACAAGTCCTTGTCCAACTGGATAGTACTGAAATATAACACGTGGGATGGATCGCCGTGATACTTCCGTAGCATGGACACATGAAACACTGGATGCACGACTGATAAGCTCGGCGGCAATGCAAGTCTATAAGCCACCCCTCCCACTCGATCAAGGATCTCAAACAGACCAATGAACCTAGGGCTAAGCTTGCCCTTCTTCCCAAATCTCATCATGCCCTTCATAGGCGACACTCGGAGCAATACCCGCTCACCGACCATAAAAGCCACATCTCGAACCTTACGGTCTGCATAACTCTTTTGCCTGGACTGAACTGTATGAAGACTATCCTGACCTTGTCCAAGGCCTGCTGAACCAAATCTGTACCCAACAACCGAGCCTCTCCCAGCTCAAACCATCCAAACGGAGACCGACACCTCCTACCATATAAAGCCTCATAAGGAACAATCTAGATACTCGACTGGTAGCTGTTGTTGTAGGCAAACTCTGCTAAAAGCAAAAACTGATCCCGCGAGCCTCCAAAGTCAATAACACAAGCTTGGAGCATATCCTAAAGAATCTGAATAGTCTGCTCGGACTGCCCGTCCCTCTGAGGATGAAATGTTGTGCTCAACTCAACCTGAGTGCCCAACTCTCGTTGAAATGCTCTCCAGAATCTCGAGGTAAACTGCGTACCTCGGTCTGAAATGATAGATACATGCACACCATGAAGACGTACAATCTCCCGGATATAGATCTCAGCTAACCTCTCGGATGAATAGGAGACTACCCTAGGAATGAAATACGCTGACTTGGTCAGCCTATCAACAATGACACATACGCGTCGAACTTCCTCCAAGTCTGCGGGAGTCCAACAATGAAATCCATAGTGATCTGCTCCCACTTCCACTCGGGAAGCTCAATCTTCTAAAATAAACCACCAGGTCTCTGATGCTCGTACTTAACCTGCTGACAATTCAAACACTGAGCCACATATGCAACGATATCCTTCTTCATTCTACGCCACCAATAATTCTACCGCAAATCCTAATACATCTTCCCAACGCCCGGATGAATAGAGTACCGGGGGCTATAGGCCTCCTCTAAGATCAACTCCCGAAGTCCATCCACATTAGGCACACATACTCGACCCTGTAATCACAAAACTCCATCATCATCTAAGGTAACCTGCTTGGAACCTCCGTGTTACACCGTGTCTCTAAGAACATACAAATGGGGATCATCATACTGTCGATCACGGATACGCTCCAATAAGGAAGAACGAGCGATCATGCAAGATAATACTCGACTAGGCTCAGAGATATCCAACCTCACAAGCCGATTGGCCAAAGCCTGAACATCCAAAGCAAACGGTCTCTCACCAACCGGAATATAAGCGAGACTGCCCATACTGGCTGACTTCCTACTCAAAGCATCGACCACCGCATTGGCCTTTCCCGGATGATATAAGATAGTGATATCATAATCCTTCAACAATTCCAACCACCTCCTCTGTCTCAAATTCAACTCATTTTGCTTGAACAAATACTGAAGACACTTGTGATCCGTGAACACCTCACATGCCACGCCATACAGATAATGCCTCCAAATTTTCAATGCGTGAACAATGGCTGCCAACTCTAAATCATGAACTAGATAGTTTTTCTCATGAATCTTCAACTGCCGCGAAACATAGGCAATGACCTTGCTATCCTGCATCAACACTACACCAAGCCCAATGCAAGATGCATCACAATAAACCGTATAAGGTCCTGATCCTGTGGGAAAAACCAACATCGGTGTCGTAGTCAGAGCTGTCTTAAGATTCTGAAAGCTTACCTCACACTCGTCCGACCATCTGAACTAGGCACCCTTCTGGGTCAGCCTGGTCATCTGGGCTGCGATAGATGAAAACCCCTCCACGAACCGACGATAGTAGCCTGCCAATCCCAAGAAACTCCGAATCTCTATAGCTGATGTTGGTCTAGGCCAGTTCTTGACTATCTTAATATTCTTCGGATCAAACTGAATACCCGCTTCTGACACAACATGACCCAGGAATGCAATTGAACTCAACCAGAACTCACACTTCGAGAACTTAGCATATAGCTGACTATCCTTTAGAGTCTGAAGAACCACTCTGATATGCTGCTCGTGCTCCTCCTTGCTGCGGGAATATATCAAAATATCATCATTGAAGTCTATCACGAACGAATCCAAATAAGGCTTGAACACTCGATTCATCAAGTCCATAAAAGCTACTGGGGCAATTGTCAACCCAAATGACATAACCAAGAACTCATAATGCCCGTACCGAGTGCGGAAAGCTGTCTTAGGGACATCGGATGCCCTAATCCTCAACTGATGGTAGCCAGATCTCAAATCAATCTTCAAAAATACCTTGGCACCCTGAAGTTGATCAAATAAATCATCAATCCTCGGCAATGAATACTTATTCTTGATTGTAACCTTGTTCAACTGTCGGTAATCAATACACATTCTCATCGAACCATCCTTTTTCTTAACAAACAACACTGGCGCACCCCAAGGCGAAATACTGGGTCTAATAAAACCCTTCTCAAGCAAGTCTTACAACTGTTCCTTCAACCCTTTCAACTCAGGCTAGGCCATACGATACAGCGGGATAGAAATGGGCTGAGTGCCCGAAGCCAAATCGATGCAAAAGTCAATATCCCTGTCAGGTGGCATACCTGGCAAGTCTGAAGGGAATACCTCGGGGAACTTACGAACAATGGGCACATAATCAATAGATGGAACCTCAGTACCGGAATCGCGAACATATGCCAAATAGGCCAAACACCCCTTCTCGACCATGTGTCGAGCCTTCACATAAGCAATAACACTACGGGTAGAATGACCAGAAGTCCCTCTCCACTCTCAACGAGGCAAACCCGGTAAAGCTAAGGTCACAGTCTTGGCATGATAGTCCAAGATAGCATGGTAAGGTGATAACCAATCCATACCCAATATAACATCAAAATCGACCATGTCTAAAAGTAACAAATCTACACGAGTCTCAAGACCCCCAATCACCACAATACAAGAACGATGGACTCGATCAACCACAATAGAATCACCCACCGGTGTAGACACATAAACAGGAATACTTAGTTAATCACTAGGCATGACCAGATACAGTGCAAAATAAGATGACACATACGAATATGTAGACCCTGGATCAAATAACACTGAAGCATCTCTATCACAAACCAGAACCGTACATATAATAACTGCATCTGAAGCCTCAATATCGGGCCTGCCTAGGAGAGCATAACATCAGGACTAGGCCCTACCACCCTGAACCACATCTTTGGGACGGCCTACTGCTGGCTGGCGTCCACCTCTAGCGGTCTAAGCTCCACCTCTAGCACCTCTACCCCCACCTCTAGCTGGTTGGGTGGCCTGTGGGGCACCCGGTGCCTGAACCATAGCACGGGAACTCTGATGCTGAGAGCTACCTGGCGCACGAGGGCAATACCTAGCAATGTGCCTCATGTCACCACAAGTAAAACAAGCCCTCGGCTGCTGGGGTTGACGACCCTGGAAACTCTGAAGCTGGTGGTGCACTGATATGTGCTGGTGGTGCAATGTAGGACTACTGATAGGATTACTGCATTTGAGGACCATGGCTACCTGAAGCACCGTGAGAAACCTGAAGAGCTGACTGAAAGGGCCTAGGAGGATGGCCTCTACCATATGAATCTCTACCTCCAGACAAGGTACCATTTAATTTGCCTGAATGATGGGGCCTCTTATCTGACCCATGACCACCTCCATGTGACAGAACCATCTCCACTATCCTGGCCACATTGGCCGCCTCCTGGAAAGATATCCCTATCCCAGTCTCCCTAGTCATCTGAAGACGAATCGGCTGAATAAGACCATCAATAAACCTATTCACCCTCTCTCTCTCTCTCAGTAGGAAGTATGACAAGAGCATGGAGAGCTAAGTCGATGAACCTGGTCTCATACTAGGTAATAGTCATGGGACCCTGCTGAAGGCGCTTAAACTGCATCCGATATGCCTCTCTCTGAGTAATGGGGAGAAACTTCTCCAGAAATAGCTGTGTGAACTGCTCCCAAGTCAAAGATGGCGATTCGCCTGGTCTAGCCAAACAGAAATCCCTCCACCAAGTCTTGGCGGATCTAACAAAATCAACCCCATTGGTCTCAACAATGCCCATGTTCCAGAGAACCTCATAGCAGCTGTCTAGATAATCCTAGGGATCCTCAATAGATGCACCGATGAAAGTAGAAGTGAAGAGCTTGGTGAACCTATCCAGCCTCCACAAAGCATCGGCAAACATAGCTTCTCCATCACCGGTCTGAGCTACCACATCCGGCTGTACTACTCCAACTAGCTAAACCACTAGTGTCTGAATATGGGGAGCTACCTACTCCGGAGTGCGAGTAGTAGGATTCTGAGCCCCTCCTCCAGCCTGAGAGATGGCTGGTACTACAAGAAGCAAGCCTGATCGAGTGACACTCTCCATGAGGTCGACTAATCGGACCAGAGCGTCCTGAAGAACTAGGGTGGCAATAAACCCCTTTGGGACCTGAGCTGGGCCCACCGGAACTGCTGGGGCTAGAACCTCCTCATCAAAATCAACCTGAGGCTCCGCCACTGGTGTTGCTGCTCGGGGTTGAGCTCTACCCCTACCTCGGCCTCTAGCATGGCCCCGGCCTCGACTTCTGCCCCTCGTGGGAGCTGCTGTTGGGGGCTTGGGCTGCTGAGCGGTGGATGAGAAAGCGCGTGTTCTCGCCATCTGCGAAAGGACAAAGTAGAAGTTCAATTAGGATTGAGAAACAGAACCGCACGACAAGAAAGAACAAATGTGAAGTTTATTCCTAACTTTGTAGCTTCTAGGGGATAAATACAGGCGTCTCTATACCGATCCCTCAGACTCTACTGAGCTTGTCCATGAATTGTGAGACTTATGTAACCTAGAGCTCTGATACCAACTTGTCACGATCCAGATTTCCCACCCTCGTGAGTCGTGATGGCGCCTACTCGTAGAAGCTAGGCTAGCCACAAAATTAGAAAGTCTTAACTCTTTGGTTTTAATCCTTTTTATAACATATATTAACGAGCGATAAACATTTAAATAACAGCGGAATATGAGATTAAGCGGAAGACTTAGATAAATGAACCAAAGTAATAAGAAACTCCACATGTGCCTCTACCCAGAAACTGGTGTCACAACATTCACGGACTGTCTAAGAATGCTACATACAAGTGTCTGAAACAAAAAAAACATAGTTTGTCTCGGATACAAAAGAAAACAGAACATCTAAATAGATAAAAGAGATGTCGGGTCTGCGGACGCCTACAGGACTATCTCGGGATCTCGGTGGACTGAAGGCTGGCTCCCGAGCTACTGCTGATGACCAAGTACTGCTCCGGTATCTGCATAAATTGTAGAGTGCAGTATCAGCACAACCGACCCCATGTGCTGGTATGTGCCTTGCCTAACCCAGGCAAGGTAGTGACGAGGCTAGGACCTGACTCCAGATAAACATGTGCAGTGATATATATACACAACGGAAAAATGAACTAGAACAATAATTAAAGCTGGGAAGGGGTAACATGCTTCGGGGAATAACAGATAAAACAGAATCTCAAGAGAATTATAAGGAAACCAAAATTTAACTTCTAATAAGGATAAGGAAAACAAAGGCAAATTTCACTTTCGGTTCACATCTTGTTGCAGGCGTGCAACCCGATCCCATTTCTCATATCTTGTGGTAGGCGTACCACCCGCTCCCATTTCATTAACTCTTGTGGTAGGCGTACCACCCGTTCCCATATCATTATGTCTTGTAGTAGGCGTACCACCCGCTTGCATTTCATCAAATCTCGTGGTAGGCGTACCACCCGCTCCCATTTCATCATATCTTGTAGTAGGCGTACCACCCGCTCCCATTTCATCAAATATCGTGGTAGGCGTACCACCCCACTCCCATTTCATCATGTCTTGTGGTAGGCATATCACCCGCTCCCATTTCATCAAATCTCGTGGTAGGCATACCACCCGCTCCCATTTTATCATATCTTGTGGTAGGCGTACCACCCTCTCCCATTTACAAGCCAACACAAAATCACAAGGAATCCTGGCAAGGGAATAAAAGCAATATAATAACTTCCCGGCAAGGGAGCAACAATATCGAAATAAACATCTCGGCAAGGTAGAGTCAGCTATAACCAATCCTAACTCAACTTCTACTCAGCTCAATTAATACCAATACTCATTCATAAATAAAATCTACGAGAATAAACTAAATCTTTTCTCAATATCAAGAGTCATCAATTAAAGCATCCGTAGTAACGTTTAACAACTATCAATTTAAGACTCACGATTATGCTCGACACCAACGTATAGATACCCGTCACCATGGCTACATGTCGTACTCAACAAGAAGCAATTAGCAAATAGGACACAACTCCTAATCCCTCAAATTAAGGTTAGACCGGACACTTACCTCAAACTTTCACGGCCAACTCAAGCCTCAAACACCGCTTTTCCTTTCAAATTTGGCTCCAACCCAATTGAATCTATACATAATCAACTTAATAACATCAATAAATGCTAAACAATTCGAATCCAATGCCTAACTATAGCTTTCTAATCATTCTTCCCAAAAATCCAAAAAATCGACCCCGGGCGCGCTTGGTCAAAATATGAGGTCCGAACCAAAACCCGATTACCCATTCACTCAAGAGCCCGAATATATAATTTGTTATCAAATCCAACCCCAAAACAAGGTCTAAATCGCAATTAATCAAAAAGCCCTAATTCTATCCAAACCCCTAATTTTCTACCCTTAATCTCATGTTTTAGGCCTAGAAATCTAGTGGGTGTTGAGGAAAATGGAAGAAAACAAGTTAAAGATTACGTACCCAAGAGATTATGGTGAAGAAATGCTTCAAAAATCACCTAAGAGCTTTGGAGAAGAAGAAGTTTATGAAATATTTATGAAATCCCGAAAGTGTTCTGTTTTTGGTCTGTTAAAGTCAATGGGTGAAAACACTCTTCGCGTTCGCGACAGACCCCTCGTGTTCGCGATGGGTAAGGCTGGGTAAACCTTCGCGTTTGCGTGAACGGACTCGCGTTTGCGGAGCTTTAACCCCTCGAGACCTCGCGTTTGCGTCCAGTGGATCGCGTTCGAGTAGGGTAATTTCCCCACCCCCTGCCCAGGCCCACTCAGCCTTCGTGGTTCGCGTGGCCAAAACCGCATTCGCGAAGGGATAACCCCCCACTGCCTCGCGTTCGCGACCTGAGCTATGCGTTCACATAGTAGGATTTTCCTTCAGCATAATTTACACATCGCGTTCGCGAGGGCCATCCCGCGAACGCGAAGAAGAACATATCAGTGCATCTGAACAACTATTTTTGCAACTTTTCTTAAGTTCAAAACTTCCCGAAACTAATGCGAAACACGGCCGAGCCCTCGGGGCTCCTAACCAAGCACTCGTACTAACTCAACAACATCATACGAACTTATCTGTGCGATCCAATCGCTAAAATAACCTCAATAACAATGAATTAAATCTCAAAATCAAAGAAATTTTCTCAAACTTCATAAAACATCAACTTTAGCAATTTAGGTGTGAATCATGTCAAACGACGTCTGTTTTTCGCCAAATTTTTTATAAATGTCTTAAATCATATATAAGTCCTGTACTGGGCACCGGAACCAAAATACGGGCCTGATACCAATATGTTCTAATCGATTTTAATTTCAAATTTCCTTAAACAATTTCAGTAAACAATTTTCTTTAAAAATTCATTTCCCGGTCTTGGGACCTCGGAATTCGATTCCGGGCATACTTCCAAGTCCCATATTTTCCTATGAACCCTCCGGGACCGTCAAATCATGGTTCCGTCCCTTTACCTAAAACGTTGATCGAAGTTAAATTAACTCATTTTATAACCAAATTTTATCATTTTTCATAGAATTTCATATTTAAGCTTTCCGGCTACGCGCCTGAACTACACAAGCAAATCGAGGCGACTCTAAATGAGGTTTTCAAGGCCTCGGAAACACAAAATTTAGTTTAAAAACAAGTGATGACCACATAAATTTACTGGAGACCGTAGTGGTACGGGTAGTTTGACTAGACACATAAAGACACACCCTAAAGATAAAACTAGATATTTACAAATGAAAGCTGAGCAAGAGGGGACAAGTGTAGATAGTACGGTTAACCCTAGTACATGGTCAAATCTAGTTCAACCGGGAATTAACACTGTTACCGGTGGCATTTTATATTATGATCCAAATAAAGATCGTGAAGAATTGGCAAAATAAGTTATTGTTATGTGTTTACCATATAGTTTTCCTTCTAAACCTCATTTTGTGCATTATATTAGAAGAGTTTTTAATCCTACTTATAAAGGATGGCCTCGCGCAACCGTAAAGAGAGATATTTATAAATATAAACATGAATATGAATAATATTTGCGCTATTTATTTACTCATATAGATTGTCGCATTGCTATTACTACTGATATTGGTAGAAGTGGTAATGACTGTGATTATCTAACTGTTACAAGTCATTAGATAGATGAGGACTGAATAATGCAAAAGTGCATTATTGCTTATAGAATAATTAATTCACGCCACACAGGTAAGTTTATTGTTAACACAATTGCAGATATCTGCAGATATTTTTCCATTAGAGATAAAATTATGTCGGTTTCAATGGATAATGCTTCAAGTAACACTAACGCCATAGGCTTGCTTATAACTACACTAAATCCTGCATTTAGTAATATCTTTCATTTTAGATGTATTTGCCATATTTACCATTTAATCGCCGATGATGGTATGAAAGCTTTAAATGTAGAAATTGAAAAGGTTAAAATGGCTCTTAATTGGCTTTTTTTATTCAAACTGTAGAAGTAGACTTAGAGACTATTTCAAAAAATGTGATGAATTTGTACTTAGAGAAAGAAAGGTTCATAAACCTTGTCCGACTAGATGGAATTACATGTATGAAAGTTTAGCTGTTTCACTTGGAGATGCAAAAACCTCAATTAAAATAAATTCTCAAACAGTTTATAATGCTTATCAACTTGCGTTAGATCATGCTAGACCAAATGTTCCAACTCCTATTTCGTCTAGTTCGCAATCATCTAAAAGAACTGTGGGCCTAAAAGCCCTTAGTTCTTGGACGGAGTTCAGGAGTTCTCAAGGTGATAATATTGGTGATCGTTCACAACTAAATGAGGTTCAAGTTTATTTATCGCAAGGACTTGAATCAGAGAATCCGGACGGCTCCTTCGATGTTTTGGAATGGTGGAAGGACAAACAAAAACACTATCTGGTTCTTTCAAGGATGGCTCGAGATATTTTAAGTGTTCAAGCTTCAATAGTGGCATCGGAGAGCGCTTTCAGTCAAGCGAGACTTCAAATCGGTGATCATAGAGCGTCTATAAGGGAGATCTTGGAAAAATCAGTACTCTTCAGAGATTGGATCCGTTCGGAAAGAAGAAATTTTGGACTTGCAGAATCACAACCGGAGATAGACAAAGGTTATGAAGAAATGCTAGCGGAACTTGCGTAGGATGTTGCTTCATCCGGAAGTGGTGATGAACAAGCTTCTTTCCACCACCACTAACGGAAATTCCTCCGGACCTTGAAGGATTTATGAGATTTGTTAGAGATAATACATAGACTAATATATAACTTGTATTTTGGCACATCTTCCTCAGTTTTTTTTCCTTTTAATGGTGGTATTTGTACCTTGTTGTGCTCATTTCATTGGGGGGGAGGGAAGACTAAGAAAGATATTGTCATTTTTTGTTAATGTCTTAATAATAAAAATTATAAGACATTCCCTTGATATTTCTTTGCAATTTATTTTGTTTTAAATTTGAAATAGTATATATATTATATATCTAATACATTTTCTTCAATTAAAGGACAGTCGAAACGGGATTTGTTTATTTATTTCAGAGTCGCCACCTGGGAATTTTAAGGTGTCTCATGTCACCGGTTTTAATCCCGAATCGAGGAGAACATGACTCTGTTTGTCATTCTGCGAACCAGAAATCCGAGTAAGGAATTCTGTTAATCCGGGAGAAGGTGTTAGGCATTCCCGAATTTCGTGGTTCTAGCATGGTTGCTTAACCATTTTTATATTTGGCTTAATTATCTTGATTTACTAAATACATTTTTTTCTTGTTGCCCGATTTTATTACCGCTTTTGTTTAGATTGTTTACAATTATAGAAACGAATCACGCGTACGTATATTCGTATTGTATACCTTTTATAAATGTAGAGAATCGTGTCACGCATACGTGTACACAAAAAGATTGATAATATTTTTATATTTTATTATAAAAAGAAATTTGATGTTCGAAATTGTGTTTAAAATAAAATTAAGAACATTCATCACTCTTATATGATTGGATAGTGAACTGCAAATCTCGGGTTATACGAAATTAATTTAATATCCTCCGACGAATCTTTTTTTGTTAAAATTTTGGCTCAAAGTTGCGCGAACGCATAATCCGAACTGCCTTAAAAAATGTAATTAGGCCACGCGAACGTATCCCTAATTTCACAAAATATTCTTGATGGTAACATAAAATTCTATACAAATTGTTTATTACATCCATCTATTTTTAAATATGAAAGTCATGGGAAATCGCTGATTTGGACGTCTTCAAATTTCTTGAAAAGAATTCAAAATTTATTATGTGTTGACCGCAAGTTTTATTTTACGCGTATGAATTATATACCTCAAAACTATTCAAATTTTTAAGAATTAATGATATGAAAAAAAAAACAACGTGTAACTAAAACTACCATTTCTATCGTGAATACAATATTTGTATACCCAAAAAGCGAATTGCGTGCAAAATTAGGAAAAGAATTGATTTGATAAACGAACTAATAGTTTTCGAAGAATTTTCATTGTTATATTCAGGGCGAACTCTATTTTTTGTATGTCTTTGACTTAAATGTTGCATTTTAGTATTTATAAATCCCACCTCCTTATCATCTACTTTTTTAGTCCAAAGTTATAATTATTTGGTTAATTTTGCTTACGATGATTGAGTTTGGGATAGATATAATCAAACCAATTCTTATTCTCAGCCTATGCGAGCTATTTGCAAACATTAACTCTACACTTTGTAAAAATTATTGACATTATTTTTTATACTATTTTTAAAGAAATGAATTGATCGCATTCTTAAAGTAATTGGGCTATTTGTTATAAAAAAACTAATCTACAAATCGATTTAATAAGATGACATTACATGTAACGTAGTTGTACATATGAACCATTCATGATATTCCAACATCGTAAACGTAACGGATTATATCAATTCACCTTTCCACTATGGTTATACACATAACCGTTATTATTCCATATACGAACAAAATACAACTAACATCATTCAATCAACAACAAAATCGGATATTTGACAAAATAGGCTAGTAATGTAGTTTCTTGATATTTCCATACTATTCTATACTTAGCTAACAATATCACAAGATTTAACTAATGGCCAACTTTCTGCCATGTTCCCTATCTCGACAATTCAAACAATAAATGTCATCACTAAACTTCAAAATAAATAAGATTATCGTAGAAATTACTACTTCACAAGGTCAATTGGCTAATAGTTTATCATATCAAGTATAATACTATATTAACCAACTAAAACAAAACTGAAACTTAAACTAATAAATTTAATGAGTAGAAGACATAATTGTAATTCCAAACATCATTTTTCTTGCAATGTTGAAGCTTTTCATGACATGAGTTTATAGATATGTACCTGGAAATGAGGGTAAAAGATGTAAAGTTCAGCAGTAGTAGCAGCAACAAAACAAGCAGAATATACCAATGTTTCAACAGATTTGAGCAACAAACAACAAGACCTGTGAAGCCCAGACGCACAGTGGCAGGAATTTTAGGAAATTGCAGATTTAAACCAAACAATATCAACAAAACAAACCCGGACAGATTCAAGGGAACAATGTTTCAGATTTTCTTTCTTTCTTCTCTATCTGTTTCAGATTTGTTTCCCTCTAACTGATTCTCCTCCCTTTTTTTCTATTTTTCTGTTTCTCTCTATGTCTATTTTTTCCAGTTTCAGATGCAGATTTCTTTATTTCCTTCCTTTTTATTTCTCCTCTCTATCTGGTTCTCTCTGTATTCTCTATGTGTTCTGTCCTCACTACTGATTTCAGCTCTCTTTTAGATCCTTTCTTTGGTATGTATATCTCTCTCTCTCTCTATCTTTTTTTTGTTCTCTCTGTCTGGTCCCTTCTATCTCCTCTTTATACAAGTTTGCTCTTAGCAGCCTACTGTCCGGACCCCTTTTCTTTTTTTTAAAAAAAATCAGAAATTTTCCACTCAAATGACACTAAGTCTGATTTTCTATTGATCAAACCACTAAGGATACCTTTTTCCCTTAATTTCAGCCCCCTCCATTACCTTTTGTTTTCCATTATCCCATTAAATTAAAGCCATTAACATTCCACTATAACACACTAATACTAACATACTGTTCTTATTGTTTCATTCCCAGAATACCCCTATAATCCTACTGTTATTACTGCCCTTAATTCAAACTTTTTGTAACCTATTATTGAACATCTATTATTTCAAAACTATCAGTTGATGACTGAAGACCAAAACTGAAGGCTGAATTCTAACTGATCTATTGAACTGAATTTAAATTAAAACTAACACAACACAGAATTCATCAGAATCATTGAAGCTGAAATGGAAACTTGAATCAGAAATCAACATCAATGCAGGAACATTGTCAGCATATTGACAATGCCCTGAAACTAACTTCCTAGAGATCGACATACATAACAACAATTGACGAACTTAACTGACTTATCAAACAAGAACAAATTAATTGGCAAGAACTAATTAACTGATTACCTACAACAAAATAATAATAAACTATCCAAAACAGATAAACAAGTTGTTTCAATCAGCATTAACAGAAACAAGAATTTATAAAATAACTAATCGACGACTTTAATCGAGTTGATTACACATACTGTAAACAATCACAACAAACAGAGACAATGCTATAATTCGATCAAATAAACGGGCATGAGACAGAATCAAATAAAAAGATAGGAAAATTACCCAGATTACTGAAATAGGCAACAATACACACGTAGGATACAAAAGAGAAGTAGGAAAAATACCTCTGAATCTTCAAAATTATACGGACACAGGCTCAACTTGGATTCAGACCTTTTGAGGCTGAACAGACTTTATTCGAAGTATTCTCAATCGAGAATACCTCGATTAAAGTCTCTTAGACCTCAATCCCTCATTAAATTTGGGCAAATTCCACAATTTGGATTTTTTAGGGTTCCTGATTCTTCGATCTAAAATTCGAACACTTCTAGACATATTTGAACCCAACCGATAGTGTTTTAGGTACGAGGGAGGTCAGGTGGATAACTGGTGTGAGTTTGAGGTTGGTTGGGGTAGGGTCAGGTTTTACTCGAATCTTCAAATGAAGATTCGAGCAGTTCCAGGAAGATTCGAACTATGCTACTAACAAGTTCATGACGAGGATGGACAGGGGAAGCTATGGTGTTAATTTGGAAGTCATCGGAGAAAATTGGGTTTTCAGACCAAACTTCGATTGAAGATTTGAGATGTTGTAGTCTGATTCGAGGGAAACTGATACTAGATCCGTAAAGAGGAGGTTGTGGGGAAGTTATGTTGTTAAGATGGGGTCGTTTGGACCACCGGAACCGTCGTGAGGTGATTTCCGGTGGGCGGTGCACGGTGGTGGACGGTGGGGTTCATCTGGTCTCTTGAAAGGGACGATGAACAGGACGGGGGGGGGGGTGTTTGGTTTGGGGGTGGGGTATGTTTTAGGACTTATATACGGATGGGGTGGATGGACCATGGCCGTTGGATCAACTGAGATCAAAGGCCTGGATAAATTCGTATGAGGGGAACGGTGTCGTTTGAATTTAGTTGGGGTATGGGTTGGCCCGGGCAATGGGTCAGGTGGGGATTACGGGTTTGATCAAAGTTCTGGGAGCCATTGGATCAGAAACAACGAACGACCCCGATCAAATTCAACCATACGACGTCGTATGGTTTGCCTTTGAAATTAACTGACCGGGCATCATCAAACGACATAGTATTTGCCCTATACTACGTCGTTTGATGGTCTTTGGGTTGACTGACCTGGGTCGGGTAAATGCTTTGTTTTGGGCCTGATTTTTGATCTAAAATTTTGGCCCAAATCAGATTTTGTCTTATATTTTCAACCCTTTTCATTTTCTAATTTTATTCCTAATTATTAAATTCCTAATTCCAATTATAAAAAATCAAAATTAACCTTACACAATATTAATCACCTTTTAACAACCATTAACACAAGACAAAAATTTAAACACACAATGACACATTTAAATGACAAAAATAGGATAAATGCATATTTTTGTGATTTTTTAGAGCTAAATAACAGTTTAATTAATTCTTAAATGCATAATTAAATCCTAAATATGCATGCAACATGTTTTTTTATTTTATTTTTCATTTAACTATAACAAAGTAAACATTTACGGACAAAACACAAATAATTACCCAAAAATGCCACATAAATTCTAAAAATTGCCTGCAAAGAAAAATTATTTGTGATTTCCTTTTGGAGTAGTTCTTGTGAGGCAAAAATCACGTGCTCACAGCTGCCCCTCTTTGTGCGGAAACTCGAAGAGTTTTCGTGCAAAGATAAAGTGAGCGGATACGAGTGATTTTTTCCTGTTTGAATACTCCGTGGGAAGCATTTTTTGAAAGATTTGACCGAACCTTTGCTTCAAAGGTTTCCTACATATCCTTGGCTATAAAGGAATCAGGTCAATGTAGTTCAGGAAGTTTTGGTATCTGGGAATACCATGGGATTGCTTTTTTGTTGTTACTGTTGTTGCTCGTTGTTGCTACTGCCTGCTGACCTCCTTATTATACCCTGCCTAAAGAAAACAAAAAGCTAAACTAGACCATGGTATATGAATTACAAAATCTTATCTAGATTATGCCCTTGTGTTTCTTGTTGCTTTGATGTCTTGGTGACTCCTTTGATATCTTTTTGCTTCCGATTTGTCTTGTATTCTCCTTTGACCGCCGATCTCGAATTGCTTATTTCTTTTCGCCTTGTTTTTCATTGTGTATTGTACTTCCTTCCTCTGTTTGGGACTCTTGTTGTTTCCCTCTGGGGATTTGGTTGGATTCCTCTGCTTTATTGACTCTAAGTGTACTCCTCTATTATATGGGCGGGCTCTTGACTTCAACCAGCATTGTCAAAAACAAATTGCCATTCTGTTTTTTCAGAGGGGCTCATGATCACTTAAAATATGTATTCCCTCATTCTCCAGGTGGGCTCCTGATTGCTGATATTTCGACTGTATTCCCTTTTTCTCCAGGTGGGCGCCTGATTGCTGATACTTCGACTGTATTCCCTTGTTCTCCAGGTGGACGCCTGATTACTAATACTTCCATTGCTCTTCCTTGTTCTCCAGGTGGACGCCTGCTTGCTAATACTTCCATTATTCTTCCTTGTTCTCCAGGTGGACGCCTGATTGCTATTTCAATTGCTCTTCCTTGTTCTCCAGGTGGACCCCTGATTGCTATTTCAATTGCTCTTCCTTGTTCTCCAGGTGGACGCGTGATTGCTAATACTTCCATTGCTCTTCCTTATTCTCCAGGTGGACGCCTGATTGCTAATACTTCTATTATTTTTCCTTGTTCTCCAGGTGGACGCCTGATTGCTATTTCAATTGTTCTTCCTTGTTCTCCAGGTGGACTCCTGATTGCTATTTCAATTGCTTTTCCTTGTTCTCCAGGTGGACGTCTGATTGCTAATACTTCCATTGCTCTTCCTTGTTCTCCAGGTGGACGCTTGATTGCTAATACTTCCATTGTTCTTCCTTGTTCTCCAGGTGGACGCCTGATTGCTAATACTTCCATTGTTCTTCCTTGTTCTCCAGGTGGACGCCTGATTGCTAATACTTCCATTGTTCTTCCTTGTTCTCCAGGTGGACGCCTGATTGCTATTTCAATTGCTCTTCCTTGTTCTCCAGGTGGACGCCTGATTGCTGATATTTCCATTGCTCTTCTTTGTTCTCCAGGTGGACGCCTGATTGCTATTTCAATTTCTCTTCCTTGTTCTCCAGGTGGACGCCTGATTGCTAATACTTCTTTTGCTCTTCTTTGTTCTCCAGGTGGACGCCTGATTGCTAATACTTCCTCTGCTCTTCCTTGTTCTCCAGGTGGACGCCTGATTGTTAATACTTCCATTGCTCTTCTTTGTTCTCCAGGTGGACGCCTGATTGCTATTTCAATTGTTCTTCCTTGTTCTCCAGGTAAACGCCTGATTGCTAATACTTCCATTGCTCTTCCTTGTTCTCCAGGTGGACGCCTGATTGCTATTTCAATTGCTCTTCCTTGTTCTCCAGGTGGACGCCTGATTGCTAATATTTCCATTGCTCTTCCTTGTTCTCCAGGTGGATGCCTGATTGCTATTTCAATTGCTCTTCCATGTTCTCCAGGTGGACGCCTGATTGCTAATACTTCCTCTGCTCTTCCTGAAACAAATATTATTTTTGCCCCTGTTTCAAATCAAAGAAAATTTTGTTAGTTTAAGTCATTGTGGTTAGTTGTGGCATTCTTGCTAAGGGTGGGGTTTCTCTTTGTCCTGTTTTACTGCCTTGGAGTGGTTGAAAAAACTGTTTTGTCCTTGTAATTGATCCTTAACTGTAGGATCCCCAACTGTTGTTTTTACTTCAAATCCTTTCAATTGTAATCATATGTCTCTCCTAACATTACTGAACCACTTTTCCGATTCAACCTTTCTCATACCCATATCTTATTTTCATCCTATTACTTCCTGCCTATCGTGGCCGTATTTTGCATTATGCAATCTTGAATCTTGGTAGTATACCTTGACATTCCTTTTTATTTGTTTGGAACGAAACTTACCTCAAAAGCTTTAGAAGAATAAGATTATTAGTGACGAAACATGACGATTTTGACAACTAAGAATGACAAGAAAAATCCAAATTTGGATTACTGTTGGAGAAGGAATAAGGAACTTATCTGATTGGAGTTACTGGCACCAATGATCAGGGTACGCATTTTGGATTAATCAGCCCAGTCTATTTAACCAATCTCCTTTTTGATCTTTCCAAAATTTCCACAACCCAATTTTACTTTTTGCCAACTTACAGACCTTGTTTGACTTGCAGCATCTTAAAGAGTTTTCACCGACAAACCTTCCTCATTTGTTTATTTCTTAATTCCTTTTTGCCTTATGGTGTCTGCGAAGGTTTTCACCAATAAGACTCTCTCATTTTACTTTCTCTCAGCTTTCGTCATCTCATGGTGCCCGTGCGGGTTTTCACCTGTAAGACTCTCTCATTTTACTTTTTCTCAGCCTCCGTCGTCTCATGGTGCCCGTGCGGGTTTTTACCTATAAGACTCTCTCATCATCATCGCTTTTCTTGTTTGGACCAGAGTGTTATGAACCACCTCCATTTGCTCGACTTGGCATTTTTCTAAGATTGATCGAAAGGTCTTTTGGTATGTGGTTGGAATGAAAGGGTATCAAGAGTCAAAACCATTTTGATATGGGTTTAAAATTACAACTCTTGGAATCATTTTTCTTATTGCCAATACAATTCCTGCCCCAGTTTCTTGATTGGGGGTCTCTTGATGTTTCCTTTTATGCACATTATGCGTATTATGCACCCTGTGACCGAGCCGTGAGGCACCTACATATCCTCTTTGAGGAATCAGGTCAAACGTAGTTCACTCCAATAATAATACATTTTTTTGGTGTTTTTTTTAATTGATTCCAAAAGAGGGTAGGAAAGAAACAAAATATGGCTCAAAAGAGGGAACAAAGGATACAATATTTGGATAGCAGAATAAATTGCCTTTGTCATTCCAATCTTCGAAATAATGCCAAATACAAACATTCAATAATTATACCAAAGAAAAATCATGCATAATATCTCTTTACCGCGTCGGAATTGATAGCCATGTCTATGCATTTTCCTTCAACATCTGTTAAACATAATGCATCATTGGACAATACTCTAGTCACAATGAACGGTCCTTGCCAATTTGGGGCAAATTTGCCCTTTGCTTCAACCTGATGTGGAAGAATACGTTTCAGCACATGCTGACCCACTTCAAACTTCCGGGGACGCACCTTTTTGTTGTATGCTCTTGTTATTCTTCTTTGATACAATTGGCCATGACATACTGCTGCCAATCGTTTTTCATCAATCAAGTTTAACTGTTCCAAACGGGTTTTGACCCATTCATCATCATCAATCTTAGCTTCAGCGACGATTCGAAGGGAGGGAATTTCAATTTCAGCAGGAATTACCGCCTCGGTGCCATATACCAACAAATAAGGAGTTGCTCCTACTGAGGTGCGCACAGTAGTGCGATATCCCAACAACACAAATGGTAATTTTTCATGCCATTGTCTTGAACCTTCTACCATTTTCCGAAGTATCTTCTTTATGTTTTTGTTGGCTGCCTCGACTGCTCCATTCGCCTTGGGCCGATATGGGGTGGAGTTGTGATGTATAATCTTAAACTGTTAACATACTTCCCTCATTAAGTTACTGTTAAGATTAGCACCGTTATCTGTGATGATCACCTTTGGGATTCCGATTCGACATATGATATTTGAGTGAACAAAATCGACCACAACTTTCTTGGTCACTGATTTGAATGTTTTGGCCTCAACCCATTTGGTGAAATAATCAATGGCTACCAGAATGAACCTGTGCCCATTGGATGCTGCCGGCTCAATTGGTCCAATAACGTCCATGCCCCAGGCGACGAAGGGCCATGGTGCCGACATTGTGTGCAACTCGGATGGCGGAGAATGAATCAAATCCCCGTGTATCTGGCATTGATGACATTTGCGCACAAAACTGATACAATCTCGCTCCACGGTAAGCCAATAGTAACCAGCTCGGAGAATTTTCTTTGCCAACACATATCCGCTCATGTGGGGTCCACAAACTCCTGAATGTACTTCAGACATGACAGTCGTGGCTTGTTTAGCATCTATGCATCTTAATAATCCAAGATCTGGTGTTCTTTTATACAAAATTCCTCCACTTAAGAAGAATCCGTTTGCCAATCGCCTAATAGTTCTCTTTTGATCCCCTGTGGCTTGTGCTGGATATATCCCCATTCTGATATACTCCTTGATGTCATGGAACCGTGGTTCACCATCAAATTCCTCCTTAACCATGTTGCAGTAAGCATGCTGATCGTGGACTTGAATATGCAGTGGATCCACATAAGCTTTGTCCGGATGGTGCAACATTGATGCTAGGGTAGCCAATGCATCGACAACCTCATTATGGACCCTTGGAATGTGCTTGAACTCCACTGATCGAAACCGCTGACAAAGATCATGTAAACATTGCCGGTATGGTATGAGCTTCAAGTCTCGTGTTTCCCATTCTCCTTGAATTTGATGTACTAGAAGATCCGAATCTCCCAAGATCAAGATTTCCTGGATACCCATGTCTGCAGCTAGCCTTAACCCCAAAATACAAGCTTCATACTCAGCCATATTATTGGTGCAATAAAATCGAAGTTGAGCCGTAACAGGATAGTGATGTCCGGTTTCAGAAATAATTACAGCTCCTATCCCGACTCCTTTCATGTTAGCAGCCCCATCAAAGAAAAGTTTCCAGTCGGGTTTCTCAATTTGCTCCATCTCATCGATATGCATTATTTCTTCATCTGGAAAATAAGTCTTCAAGGGCTCGTACTCTTCGTCGACTGGGTTTTCGGCCAAATGATCGGCCAATGCTTGGGCTTTCATTGCAGTCCGAGTCACACAGATGATGTCAAATTCTGTGAGCAATATCTGCCACTTTGCAAGTCTCCCTGTTGGCATAGGCTTTTGAAATATATATTTCAACAGATCCAGTCGCGAAATGAGGTAAGTAGTGTAGGATGACAAATAGTGTTTCAATTTCTGAGCTACCCAAGTTAGGGCGCAACATGTTCTTTCTAGATGAGTGTACTTAACCTCATAAGCTGTGAACTTCTTGCTAAGGTAGTAGATGGCCTGTTCCTTTCTGCCGGTGATGTCGTGTTGCCCCAGTACACAACCAAATGAGTTTTCCAAGACTGTCAAGTAAAGAATCAAAGGTCTTCCTGGTTCTGGTGGAACCAGCACGGGTGGGTTTGACAAGTATCCTTTTATCTTATCAAATGCTTCTTGACACTCATCGGTCCATTTGACCGCAGCATCCTTCTTCAACAATTTGAAAATAGGCTCATAGGTTGTTGTGAGCTGAGCAATAAACCTGCTGATGTAATTCAACCTCCCTAACAAACTCATTACTTCAGTTTTGTTCCTTGGAGGTGGCAATTCTTGTATGGCTTTGATCTTTGACGGGTCTAGCTCGATGCCTCGTCGACTGACTATGAATCCCAACAGTTTTCCAGATGGAACACAAAATGCGCACTTGGCAGGGTTAAGTTTGAGGTTTTACCTGCGAAGTCTCAAGAAGAATTTCCTTAAATCCCCAACGTGGTCGGCCTGATGCTTTGATTTTATGATCACATTGTCCACGTATACCTCAATCTCTTTATGTATCATATCATGAAACACCGTGGTCATCGCTCTCATGTAAGTTGCCCCGGCGTTCTTCCAACCGAAGGGCATTACCCGGTAGCAATAGGTTCCCCATGGGGTGATGAATGCCGTCTTTTCTGCATCTTCTTCATCCATTAGAATTTGATGATACCCGGCATAACAATCCACAAAAGATCCTATCTCATGCTTAGCACAATTATCGATCAAAATATGGATATTGGGTAATGGGAAGTTATCCTTTGGACTTGCTTTGTTGAGATTGCGGTAATCGACGCAGACTCTAATCTTGCCGTCTTTCTTTGGCACAGGAACGACATTAGCCAACCAAACAGGATATTGAGTGACTCGAATGACCTTTGCCTCCAACTGTTTGGTGATTTCTTCTTTAATTCTCACACTCATATCAGGCTTGAACTTTCTCAACTTTTGCTTGACGGGATGCACCATTGGATCAGTGGGCAATTTGTGAACCACTAAATTAGTGCTCAAACCTGGCATGTCGTCATATGACCATGCAAAAACATCTTTGATTTTGATGAGCGTTTTAATTAACTCTTCTCGGATCTTTGGTTCAAGGTGGACACTTGTTTTAGTTTCTCAGATATTATTCGTGTCCCCTATATTGATGTCTTCGGTATCACTCAGGTTAGGTTTGGTTTTTTCTTCAAAATGAATTAACTCTTTACTAATCTCTTCAAAAGCCTCATCCTCATCATATTCTGATTCATAATCACAATATACTTCTTGAATTATTATTTCGGAACCAGATTGATTTTTAAGACTGGGCTGAGGATTCCTTATGCATGCCATATCAGTAGAGCCAGCGTAAAAAGGACTGTACAGAAAAAAAGAAAAGAAAAACTATCAGGAATGATAATGAAAAGGAAACTGTATTTCATTGGATGATAAAAGACAACAAGGTTTGCACACTTCAAACAAACTGTGAGATGAACATTGGGATTACAACCCTGAAGTAACCCAAACAAACTGAAGGAAAATCAAAATAAACTACCAAGACTCCTTTCGAATGGGGAGAGGAGTGGCTTTCCAATTATTAAGCTTTGTCTTTGGCCCAACGAATTGAACTTCCGTGTTGCTAGAACCTTCACCACTTTCCACCATGTTCACATCGTCAAACAGCTTTTCAAATTTTTCAATTAATTCCTCCTCAAGATTAATCTTGGATTTAGGAATTGTTGTTATCGGGTGATTTCTGGTACCGGACTTGACAAAAGACTTTGATAGATGTGGAACTGGCTTTGGAAGGACCCATGCTTTCTGTTTTGGCTTTCTGGCCTTTCTCGCGTTGGGGACAGTGGGTATGAATCCTAATCCAATTGTTCCCTAGTTCTCGGGAAGAGATACTGGTTGTGTAATGCCTTGTAAAGACGAGCCCAAACCTTTGCCGGGTACAAAACCATTCTTTAACATTTCATAGGCTACCATGACTGATGCAGAGGTTATCTTTGGATTCAGAATGTATTTCCCCTCTGGAATTTTCTCTACCAACATTGTGTCGGAAACCTGGTAAACCCATGGTCCTTGGTCATTTTCTATTCCTTCGACCGGTACAATGGCACTGCTGGGAGCATTTAAACTGTCTTCCCCATGCACAACTATTTCTTGCTTATCCCATTCAAACTTGACCATTTGGTGTAGTGTTGATGGGACTGCTTTAGCAGCATGTATCCATGGTCGACCCAACAGTAAATTATAAGAAACAACTATATCCAACACCTGAAACTCCATTGTGAATTCAACTGGCCCTATTGTTAGTTCCAGCACTATGTCGCCAAATGAATCTCTGCTTCTACCGTCAAACCCTCGTACGCAAATACTATTTTTCTGGATCCTCTCCTCTTTTATTTTCAATTTACTAAGAGTGGAGAGAGGGCAAATGTTTGCGCTTGACCCGTTGTCAACCAACACCCGGGTCACTACGAAGTTTTCATATTTTAAGGTGAGGTAAAGAGCTCTGTTGTGCTCAGTACCTTCCACAGGCAATTCGTCATCAGAAAATGTGATTCTGTTTGCCTCAAAGATTTTGTTGGCTATCTTCTCCAAGTGATTCACGGAGATTTTATCAGGAACGTGTGCCTCATTCAAAATCTTCATTAAAGCTTGACGGTGCTCGTCTGAATGGATCAGCAATGACAATAATGAAATTTGAGCGGGTGTCTTTTTCAATTGTTCCACGATAGAATAGTCGTGGAGCTTCAGCTTTCTCAAGAATTCTTCCGCTTCGTCTTCCATCACAGCTTTCTTCATTGGCGTTGGATTATTTTTAGTTTTTCTTAATTCTTCGGGAGTAAAACATCTTCCCGAACGAGTCAAGCCTTGCACCTCACAAACTTCTTCCTTGACTTCTTTTCCTTTGTACATTACCGTCACCCGTTCATAGTTCCATGGAATGGCCTTGTTGTTGATCACTGGTAACTGGGTCACTGGCTTGATAATAACCCGATCTACACGGGCTCCTCTCACGACTATGATGGGTTTGCTGGCGACCCCTGGTACAATCACTTTTGATCCTTCCTACTTGGTAGCAACTTTGCTCGAAGATCCCTTCTCAACTACCACTGATGGCTCATCACCATTTTTGTTCTGCTTAGGTACCGACTTCTCCTCTGTTAACTGTTCATCTGGCTTGGCTTCATGAGACTGAATCATCATGATGGTTTGTGATGGCTTCTTTGTTTCTCCATCAGCCCGTACTATTTCTATCATATTGGCCTCCTGATGAGCTGGCATTGGATTTCTGTTGATGTTGGGAGCTTCGGGGGTTTGAACTTCAATTTTATTAGTATCAATCAGCTCTTGTATTGCATTCTTTAAATGCCAGCATTTTTCTGTATCATGCCTGGTGTACCAGAACAATACTCACAGCTAATGGTGTAGTCCAGATTCTTTGGAGGAGGATTGGGCAGCTTGGATTGTATTGGCCTTAGCATATTTAGTTGTCTCAACCTGTGGAACAAACTAGTGTAGGACTCTCCCAATGGAGTGAAGGTTTTCCTTTTCTGTCCCTTTTCACCCCTGAATACTTGACTAGGCCTAAAACCTGGTCCGGAGTAGGCTCGTGGATAAGGGTAGGTACTTGGTATGACAGGAGCACGCCAATTGGCATGGGCAGGTGGCTGATTGTATGCTTGTGCATGGTTAACGGAAAAATGAGGTTCCGACGGGTGATAGTAGTGTTGGGGTGAATTGTGGTGGTAAGTTGATTGGTGGGGTCGATGTTGATTGTAGTAAGGAGGTGAATATCTGGATCCCGACCAAGTTCCTGAATCAACCATCGCCGCTTCCTCTTTTTTCTTTTTTCCAATCCCTCCTACTCCGCCTTGAATAGCTTGAGTAGTTGCCTTAATAGCCGAATAACTCATGATTTTATTTGTCTTGAGGCCTTCTTCCACCATACCTCCCATCTTCACTACTTCATTGAATGATTTTCCTATCGCCGAAACCAAATGGGCATAGTAAGTTGTTTCCAAGGCTTGTAGGAAGTAGTCTACCATTTCACTCTCCTTCATATGAGGATCCACCCTTGCTGCTTGTTCCCTCCACCGCAAACCATACTCTCTAAAGCTCTCATTGTGCTTCTTCTCGAATTTTGTCAGGGATAGTCGATCTGGGATGATTTCTAGATTGTATTGGAAGTGATATGCAAATGCCTATGTCAGGTCATCCCAGGTGTACCATCTCCCATGGTCCTGACGAGTATACCACTCTAAAGCTGATCCGCTCAAGCTTTGACTGAAATAAGCCATTAGTAATTCGTCTTTTCCCCCCAGCTCCTCGCATCTTGCTGCAGAAACCCCTCAAGTGGGGTACTGGATCGCCATGCCCGTTGTATAGGTCAAATTTGGGCATCTTGAAACCGATTGGTAATTGCACATTTGGGAACAAGCATAAGTCCTTGTAGGCCACACTGACATGTCCTCCCAACCCTCGCATGTCTCGGAACGATTGCTCTAGGCTTTTGACCTTCCTGACCATCTCTTCTTGTTCGGTATTTTTGACGGGCTTGTCAATTTCTGTTGGGAGGTCAAAACGGGGAGTAAATGAATGGATTTCGGAGGCTTTGAAAGTGGGCTCCGGGGGGTAGTATTGGTTGTCTTGGGCCTGGAATATAGGCTCACTAGGAGATTTGTGGAATGTAGCTGTGGGAGGTGCCACGAAGACAGGAGATACTGGTAGAGGAGGGTATGGAATAGGTTTAGGAGGTGGAGACTGCGGTGTCTGAGAGGTGGTGCCTCGGTAGTGTTGGTAGATGGGGAAATTTGGGGATAGTTCAGTGATAGGATTATCCTGAGTTTGGGCTAGTGATGGGGTGGAGGCAGGGTTAGCTGGGTAAGATGGGGGTGATTGCCCTGTAGACCAAGCCCGGTACATCTCAGCCATTTGTTGCTTGAGTTTAAGCATCTCTTCTTTCATTTTACCGACGTCTATCTCCTTTATCTCAATACCTGTGTCGACCTCCGGGATAGACATACTTTCGGGTATTGGTCCTTTTGATCTCGTGTGATAATGATAATATGCCAGTATACTCTTAGAGAAACTAACTGCTTGAACTCTGGAAATGAGCAAACTTGTTAGTTTTGAGAGTTTTAACACATATATAATTACACGTTGAGATGCAATGTTCCTAGACAAATAACCCTTTTCTATTATGCATTTGCTCGGTTGCTTGTGTCATCCCAGCTTTTCTGGACCCTTCTTTTTATTGTCATTCACTCTTTATTTTATTCTCTTTTTTTTATTTTATGATTGTGGTCGAATCTTATAGAGATTGCCTACGTATCATGCCCCCGCATGAATCAGACCGTGTGTAGTTCCGGCGTAAGGCAATTGTCACACTTTTATTCATTCTTAAAATAATACAAAGATGGAACAGACACTACATTTGGAAAACATTATATAAGAAAATGGTTTAAAAATTTGACACAAACCCAAATCAAACAAAAGACACAACTCTTAACAGCTCTGAACATGCTCCACTCCCCATTTTTGTTTTCAATCATTGGATCATCTGCTCAATGTGGGGCTTGACCTGGATGACCTCCCAGCGTACGATATATTCTTTATAACTCCATTGCAGATGACGGGCAAAAATAGGTGCATGCTCTATAAACCTTTCATAATCCATCCCTTGGCAGTTCACATAACTTTGAGAGGTGTAAACCGCTAAATCATGGATTTGTGCCCTGAAATCTTGGAGACGTTGGTCTTGGTTTTGCAGTTGTTGTTGGCGAGTGGTGGCTATATCTCTGATATGGTCTTCACGATCTAAAACTGACTCTAATTGAGCTCGGAGTCTGGCCTGATCGAGTCTTGTCTGTGCTCTTTCTCTGTCAATGTCTGCGTGCTGATGTTCTCTATTGTATCTTCTCGCTTCTTCCAGTTGTGCATGAATTTGGGCTTTTGAATGTATCCAACGGTCTTTCTTCTTCTTGAATTGTGCCCTGTCTTCTTCGGATTGCCTTACTTGGAGTTCCTTTTTAGATCTGGCCTCTTCGTTTAATTGTTGGATTCTTTCTTTAGCTTTGCTCAACGCCTTTTCGGTTTTTGCCAAAATGGAATCACAATCTTGCATTTTTTTCAAAAGATTGGCGATGATTTTTTGATCCTTCCAACTCTTCATTGGTGTTTCAGAAGCTTTCTTCATTTTTTGAAATTGAGCGTGAAGAATTTTATTCTCACAAGCCAGACTCTTCTTCTCGCCTTCTGCTTCTTGTGCTTGTAAGTCTTTCTCCAAATTGAGGTTCCTCAAATTTTCCTTTAAGGCATGGATAGTTGCTTTGTATCCCTTTTCCTTTTCTCCCCAAATCAATCGCTCTTGGATTTTATCGTTAAAGGTTTGAACATGGGGTCTTTTTATTGGCCTTTTTAGATCGGGTTCTGGTGCATCATCCAGCGGGATCGTTTTTCAAACCATCTTGCATATCCTGGATTTATCTCACCCTTTGTAGTATCAGGAACTTGAGTATCATCTTTCAAGTATCGACATCCATTCCACATCTACTGAATTAAAGCCTCGGGAAGAGTGGCTTCGGGATGTAACTCGATTACTTGCATACTCAAATCTTCATCATCTGGCACCACTTGGTAGCTCCCTAGTTGTCTTAGAACTCTCTGTGGTGCATATGGCTGGACGCTCCTCAATCCCAATAGCAGCAAATAACTATTCAAGGTTGACATGTGTATCACTTCCTTTACCGAGAGCCATCAAAAAGTCCACTCAATTTGATTCGCCGTTAAAGACCTTAGATGAGATACCCAGGCTTCCATCCCTTCTGGAGACTTATAATCTTTTATTCTTTCCTCATAACTCTCGATGAAATTATCATTGCTTGGACCATACTGTATGAACTTGGGCTGATGTTGGAGATGTTCAATCATCCACATTTGCAACAAAATTTTGCATCCTTCGAAGACCTTTGCCCCTGATTTACATAAAGTCAACGCCCGATAAATGTCTGAGAGAATGATCGGGGCAAGGGTGTGATTTTCCTTAGTAGTGAGGACCTTTACGACTTTCGCTGTGCGAATATTAATTGTTCGTTCTTTGTTTGGGAAAACCATGATTCCCAGAAAAGCCACCATGAAAGCAAAGCGTCGGTGAATTTGTCAGGTGTCTTTGTTCTGTTTGTTAGTAAGGCCCTTTTCATGAATTTCAAATCCGTCCGGCTTTCCGAACCTTGAATATAGGAAGTTAAAAGAACAACACCCGTTGACAACATTGCTTTTTCTGATTTGATTACTGATGTTTAGAAGACCAAAGAATCGATGCACCGAGGGAGCCTTTGTGAATATCAGATTTTGATTTCTTAGATCTCCGTCAAAACCAACATATCCAGCTATTTCTTCTAATGTAGGAGTAAGCTCGAAATCAGAGAAACGAAAGACATTGTGAACAGGGTCCCAAAAAGTTACTAACACCGCAATCAAATCATCACGTGGTTTAACTTTCATAATATCTGTGAGAGTTCCCAAATGCTTAATGACCCATGTTTGACCGTCTTCTCCTAACTCATACCACCACATTTGAAGCCGAAATAGAAACTCGTCTGCATTTGCTAACGGTGGGTTTTGGGTGGTGCTCATTTTGTATCTGAAATTAATTTTAACAAAATCAAGACTCATTTTGAAAACAGACACTAAAAAAAATTATTTTTTATTTATTTATTTAACACTTCTTCTTTTTTTTTCAAAACTTAAAACTATATTTTTTTCTTTTTTTTTTTCTAAAAAAAACATTTTATTTCTCGGATCTCGCAATGATTTTTTTTTCAATTAAGCTGGTCAACAAGCAAATCCGAGGCAAATGAATGCGCAAGTAGCAAGTAGGATGCATCAGAATGGTCTTTTCATTTCGGGTTCACCTGTCCTAGACAGACCCAACCCCTGTGTTGAGTCTCCAAGGTCAAAATGTACATGATGCAAATAGACGTTCCTACTAGGGATCCGGTACGAGGCTGAGTTATTCTAAGTGAAAAACCTAAGGCAGATTGTTCTAGACCTGGCTTACCCAAACGGACAGTTTGAGCCGAAGTGGGGGCAACGTACCTGGAGCACGAAAGTCTACCCGGCCTAGTTACTTGTCCCAACTTCGTCTTATTTGGTATGACCTTTAACAGAAAGGTGGGCCACGCGCACGTGTGCACCATAAATTCAGAAGACTCAGAAAGAAGGAGGGTTTCGTAGCAGTTTTATATACACAATTCAGATAATATTAAAGCGGTAAAAAGCAACATTTAGCACATTAAGCATAAACATGTAAAAAATCAGATAATAAATAAAGCCAACTATAACAGCTATTTTAAGCTTGAATTCTTGAACCTTGAACCAGTGGTTCTGGGTCTACAGTGGTATTGTCCCCAGCAGAGTCGCCAGAGCTGTCACACCTCCTTCTTCCGCCCCCGCGAGGGTGCGAAGGAGTTTTCTCCAATTAAAGGACGGTCGATACGGGATTTATTTATTTATTTCAGAGTCGCCACCTGGGAATTTTAAGGTGTCCCAAGTCACCGATTTTAATCCCGAATCAAGTAGAACATGACTCTGTTTGTCATTCTATGAACCAGAAATCTGAGTAAGGAATTCTGTTAATCCGGGAGAAGGTGTTAGGCATTCCCGAATTCCGTGGTTCTAGCACGGACGCTTAACCATTTTTATATTTGGCTTAATTATCTTGATTTACTAAATACATTTTTTTCTTGTTGCCCGATTTTATTACCGCTTTTGTTTAGATTGTTTACAATTATAGAAATGAATCACACGTACGTATATTCGTATTATATACCTTTTATAAATGTAGAGAATCGTGTCACGCATACGTGTACACAAAAATATTGATAATATTTTTATATTTTATTATAAAACAAAATTTGATGTTCGAAATTGTGCTTAAAATAAAATTAAGAACATTCATCACTCTTATATGATTGGATAGTGAACTGCACATCTCAGGTTATACGAAATTAATTTAATATCCTCCGACGAATCTCTTTTTATTAAAATTTTGGCTCAAAGTTGTGCGGACGCATAATCCGAACTGCCTTAAAAAATGTAATTAGGCCACGCGAACGTATCCCTAATTTCACAAAATATTCTTGATGGTAACATAAAATTCTCTACAAATTATTTATTACATCCATCTATTTTTAAATATGAAAGTCATGGGAAATTGCTGATTTGGACGTCTTCAAATTTCTTGAAAAGAATTCAAAATTAATTATGTATTGACCGCAAGTTTTATTTTACGCGTATGAATTATATACCTCAAAACTATTCAAATTTTTAAGAATTAATGATATGAAAAACAAACAACGTGTAACTAAAACTACCATTTCTATCATGAATACAATATTCGTATACCCAAAAAGCGAATTGCGTGCAAAATTAGGAAAAGAATTGATTTGATAAACGAACTAATAGTTTTCGAAGAATTTTCATTGTTATATTCAGGGCGAACTCTATTTTTTGTATGTCTTTGACTTAAATGTTGCATTTTAGTATTTATAAATCTCACCTCCTTCTCATCTACTTGTTTTAGTCCAAAGTTATAATTATTTGGTTAATTTTGCTTACGATGATTGAGTTTGGGATAGATATAATCAAACCAATTCTTATTCTCAGCCTATGCGAGCTATTTGCAAACATTAACTCTACACTTTGTAAAAATTATTGACATTATTTTTTATACTATTTTTAAAGAAATGAATTGATCGCATTCTTAAAGTAATTGGGCTATTTGTTATAAAAAAAAACTAATCTACAAATCGATTTAATAAGATGACATTACATGTAACGTAGTTATACATATGAACCATTCATGATATTCCAACATCGTAAACGTAACGGATTATATCAATTCACCTTTCCACTATGGTTATACACATAACCGTTATTACGCCATATACGAACAAAATACAACTAACATCATTCAATCAACAACAAAATCGGATATTTGACAAAATAGGCTAGTAATGTAGTTTCTTGATATTTCTATACTTAGCTAACAATATCACAAGATTTAACTAATGGCCAACTTTCTGCCATGTTCCCTATCTCGACAATTCAAACAATAAATGTCATCACTAAACTTCAAAATAAATAAGATTATCATAGAAATTACTACTTCACAAGGTCAATTGGCTAATAGTTTATCATATCAAGTATAATACTATATTAACCAACTAAAACAAAACTGAAACTTAAACTAATAAATTTAATGAGTAGAAGACATAATTGTAATTCCAAACTTCATTTTTCTTACAATGTTGAAGCTTTTCATGACATGAGTTTACAGATATGTACCTGAAAATGAGGGTAAAAGAGGTAAAGTTCAGCAGTAGCAGCAACAACAAAACAGCGGAATATACCAATGTTTCAACAGATTTGAGCAACAAACAACAAGACCCGTGAAGCCCAGACGCACAGTGGCAGGAATTTTAGGAAATTGCAGATTTAAACCAAACAATATCAACAAAACAAACCCGGCCAGATTCAAGGGAACAATGTTTCAGATTTTCTTTCTTTCTTCTCTATCTGTTTCAGATTTGTTTCCCTCTAACTGATTCTCCTCCCTTTTTTTCTGTTTTTCTGTTTCTCTCTATGTCTATTTTTTCCAGTTTCAGATGTAGATTTCTTTCTTTCCTTCCTTGTTATTTCTCCTCTCTATCTGGTTCTCTCTGTATTCTCTATGTGTTCTGTCCTCTCTACTGATTCCAGCTCTCTTTTAGATCCTTTCTTTGGTATGTTTATCTCTCTCTCTATCTTTTTTTTGTTCTCTCTGTCTGGTCCCTTCTATCTCCTCTCTATACAAGTTTGCTCTTAGCAGCCTACTGTCCGGACCCCTTTTCTTTTTGTTTAAAAAAAAATCAGAAATTTTCCACTCAAATGACACTAAGTCTGATTTTCTATTTATCAAACCACTAAGGATACTTTTTTCCCTTAATTTCAGCCCCCTCCATTACCTTTTGTTTCCCATTATCCCATTAAATTAAAGTCATTAACATTCCACTATAACACACTAATACTAACATACTGTTCTTACTGTTTCATTCCCAGAATACCCCTATAATTCTACTGTTATTACTGCCCTTAATTCAAACTTCTTATAACCTATTATTGAACATCTATTATTTCAAAACTATCAGTTGATGACTGAAGACCAAAACTAAAGGCTGAATTCTAACTGATCTATTGAACTGAATTTAAATTAAAACTAACACAACACAGAATTCATCAGAATCATTGAAGCTGAAATGGAAACTTGAATCAGAAATCAATATCAATGCAGGAACATTGTCAGCATATTGACAATGCCCTGAAACTAACTTCCTAGAGATCGACATACATAACAACAATTGACGAACTTAACTGACTTATCAAACAAGAACAAATTAATTGGCAAGAACTAATTAACTGATTACCTACAACAAAATGATAATAAACAATCCAAAATAGATAAACAAGTTATTTCAATCAGCATTAACAGAAACAAGAATTTATAAAATAACTAATCGACGACTTTAATCGAGTTGATTACACATACTGTAAACAATCACAACAAACAGAGAAAATGCTATAATTCGATCAAATAAACGGGCATGAGACAGAATCAAATAAAAATATAGGAAAATTACCCAGATTACTGAAATAGACAACAATACACACGTAGGATACAAAAGAGAAATAGGAAAAATACCTCTGAATCTTCAAAATTATACGGACACAGGCTCAACTTGGATTCGGACCTTTTGAGGCTGAACATACTTTATTCGAAGTATTCTCAATTGAGAATACCTCGATTAAAGTCTCTTAGACCTCAATCTCTCATTAAATTTGGGCAAATTCTACAATTTGGATTTTTTAGGGTTCCTGATTCTTCGATCTAAAATTCGATCACTTCTAGACATATTTGAACCCAACCGACGGTGTTTTAGGTACGAGGGAGGTCAGGTGGATAACTGGTGTGAGTTTGAGGTGGGTTGGGGTAGGGTCAGGTTTTACTCGAATCTTCAAATGAAGATTCGAGCAGTTCCAGGAAGATTCGAACTATGCTACTAACAAGTTCATGACGAGGATGGACAGGGGAAGCTATGGTGTTAATTTGGAAGTCATCGGAGAAAATTGGGTTTTTAGACGAAACTTCGATTGAAGATTTGAGATGTTGTAGTCTGATTCGAGGGAAACTGATACCAGATCCGTAAAGAGGAGGTTGTGGGGAAGTTATGTTGTTAAGATGGGGTCGTTTGGACCACCGGAACCGCCGTGAGGCGATTTTCGGTGGGCGGTGCACGGTGGTGGACGGTGGGGTTCATCTGGTCTCTTGAAAGGGACGATGAACAGGACGGGGGGGTGTTTGGTTTGGGGGTGGGGTATGTTTTAGGACTTATATACGGGTGGGGTGGATGGACCATGGCCGTTGGATTAACTGAGATCAAAGGCCTGGATCAATTTGTATGAGGGGAACGATGTCGTTTGAATTTAGTTGGGGTATGGGTTGGCCCGGGCAATGGGTCGGGTGGGGATTACGGGTTTGATCAAAGTTCTGGGAGCCATTGGATCAGAAACAACGAACGGCCCCGATCAAATTCAACCATACGACGTTGTATGGTTTGCCTTTGAAATTAACTGACCGAGCATCATCAAACGGCGCAGTATTTGCCCTATACTATATCGTTTGATGGTCTTTGGGTTGACTGACCTGGGCCGGGTAAATGCTTTGTTTTGGGCCTTATTTTTTATCTAAAATTTTGGCCCAAATCATATTTTTCCTTATATTTCCAACCCTTTTCATTTTCTAATTTTATTCCTAATTATTAAATTCCTAATTCCAATTATAAAAAATCAAAATTAACCTTACACAATATTAATCACCTTTTAACAACCATTAACACAAGACAAAAATTTAAACACACAATGACACATTTAAATGACAAAAATAGGATAAATGCCTATTTTTGTGATTTTTTTTGGAGCTAAATAACAGTTTAATTAATTCTTAAATGCATAATTAAATCCTAAATATGCATGCAACATGTTTTTTTATTTTATTTTTCATTTAACTATAACAAAGTAAACATTTACGGACAAAACACAAATAATTACCCAAAAATGCCACATAAATTCTAAAAATTGCCTGCAAAGAAAAATTATTTGTGATTTCCTTTTGAAGTAGTTCTTGTGAGGCAAAAATCACGTGCTCACATTATATATATTCTAATAATATAAACTATATATATCTATATTTATATACCATTTTCACCAGGATCATTTAGGCGGGCGGTAGTCCGCACGACCATCCAGATCTAGCTGCTTTAGTACCCGTTTAAAGGTTGGCGGTAGTCCGCACGACCATTAATGATTCGAAATATACGGGAATTTTATTATAGTTTTAATGACTGTATGGAAGGATCTATATCCTTTTACCCAAGCAAGGGGCCTGTCTAGGTCCGATACATACTCTTATTGAGCCCATGTGTCTAGCAGTTCTAACTGTGAAAAGGATAGCCCTTTTGACAACTTCGGCGGGCTTTAATGTCACAGCTGGCTAGACGTAGCCACTAAGGCAAAGCCAATAAGAGTAGTACCAGAACTGACTGTACCACCATCTTGGAACCAAGCCAAGAAACTATATTAAAATTTCTTTATATTTAGAAATAGTCTGGATTCTTCATGGTTAAGGTGCAAGAGAAATTAGTTCTTCAACATAGATATGAATTCGTTTAGCCGGACATAGTCACGGCTGGGGAGAGAAACTAAGTATTTAAAATACTAAAAAGAAAAGAGAAAAAGTACCTTGGAGGCCGAGAAGCAAGGCCCTGAAGATGAACTGAACTTCAAAACTTTTATTAATCTTCAACTGATTTACAAACTAATAAGCTAAATCTTTACAAAGGGGGCTGAGAGAGAGTAGATAGAGAGTAGAGAGAGAGGGGGTTCCGGCTCTTCCTTCTTCAAATGAAGAAGTCTTCTTATATAACAAAAAAAAACTAAAATAGTAAATTGGGTCCCACATCTGGGTCCCTACACAGTGTTTCTACTATAGTTGAACAGTGTTTCTACTTTGGATGAACAGTGAATCTACTGTTAAGTGGGTCCTGGCGGCTGATAAGCTGTCAAGTCTTCTTTTTGTCCAAATTGTGCATTTGTTGGAGGAAATCTTCCACATTTTCTATATCTCTGTCAGATAATATCATTTCCGGCTGTATTGGTTGTGTATCTTCCACGAGGTCATCACCACTTGTTTCACTTCTCATTGAAGTGTCTGGTTTTTCGCACTGATCTAGTGACTGAAGCAAGTTTCTCTTTACTTCTTCCAAGTATTGATTTATCAAATCAATTTTATCTCCTTCTTGAATTGATATTCTTCGAGCAATATGTTTAACTGTACTCTCTTCTATCATCTTCTTTTGAGGGGTTGTTATATATAATTGGATTTGTGTTTTAATGGAATCCAATAATTCTTGTCCATATAATATTTTTGTTTTGGGATCAGTCTTCATCAATTTGTCCCAAAAATTGTTGTAGAATACCTATATAAACAAGGGATTTGTTCTTCCGTATAACCTAATTCCGGAGTCCATTTATGGATCCAGGGGATAGAGAATTCAATAAAGAAGTAGATTTGATCAATTGTTTTCTAGGTAGCAAATATGATCTGCGTGATATAACTCGGTTAGGAACGGCGAAGCTTTTGCCCATTCTTTGTATAACTTAAGGAATGGTTCAGGCAGAATTTTTTTTGTGGGACCGTGGTATGACCACCAGTTTAAAAACCAGTTAGGGATAGGTCCTGTAAATACCTTTGCACATACTTTGATAAACCACTTATGTTTATGTCTTTCATTATTATAATAAAGTACCCTATCAAATGCTTGGATATAATCCCAATAAGTAAAATTCATATGTGATTTATTAAGGCTTATCTGCCTTTCTTTCATCGTTGAAATCCCCCATTCTTCAACAGATATAATCTGTTTGATAATGACTTTTGAAAAGTTATAAACGTTTTCATTTGTGTTATAACCCGAGAAGTGTTGAAATTCTGCACTTCCTGTACTGATTTGGATAGTTTCATAATAAGTGCGGGTTTTATATGATTCACCCGGGTAGTATAATCCATTAATCAGATATATCTGGAATATTTTCCATGGTTCTTCTTTTCTCTGAATCTCAGAGTTTTCAAGGAGAAATATCATTTCTTTCTTTGGTAATTTTTTGTATGACTTGATATCATCGTTGTCTTGTTCTTTAGCAATTGAAGCAAAAGTATCACTTTGCTTTTTAGATGCCAAATAAGCTTGCAGATGTCCATATAAAGGACTATCTTCTGGAATATCTTCCAGATGTATAAAATGTCCTAATGATTCACCTATATGAGGTACTTTTGAGTTTATCAAACTCTTTTTTCCTCTTTGTATTACTGGAGAATTTGATGAGGATCCGTATGACGATCCCTGAGAATAAGTCCTACTAGGGGAAGATCTTCCCCTACCTCTGCCCTTGGTGGCCCATGAAGGGTCCATTCTGCAGAAATAGCAAGTCATTATTAATTAAAAAAGATATCATAATTCTATTGCCGATATAATCTTGGCTGGGAAACTCATTTTCAATTAACTGAAGTATATTAGTAACTTCATTAAAATTAGAGCATTCTTCTTCAATATTATTAATAGTGTCAATCATAACTTTATCAAGTATGAGTTCCTTTAAGTCTCTGTTTAAATTAATCACTTTAAGAATAGTGATCAATACCTTATCATCAAACAACATAGTATAATAATTCATAATTTATTCTAAATATTCCCGAGATAGAAAATCCGGAAGGAAATTATCAATTCCTTTTTTGTATTGTATTTCAAAATCGAAAGGCGCCAGCTGAGCCTGCCATCTAGCAAATATTAATTTAGAAGCATCGTGCTTAAAATCTTTGTCAAACATATATTTAACAGATTGAGCATAAGTTTTTATCAAAAACTTTTGATTATACAAGTCATCTTGAAATTTTAAAACACATTTAACAATTGTTAACATTTCATGTGCCACAGTAGCATATTTCTTCTGGGCTTCGGTCCATTTACCAGAGTGAAATCTTATTAGGTATTCATTCTTATTGTTGGGATTTACTTGTTTTAAAATCCCTCCATAGCCAATATTAGACGCATCTGTCTCGATAATCTTTTGCCAAGTGGGATTAGCAAGGGTTAAACAAGGTAGAGAATTAACACGTTGTTTAATACTTTGTACTAACTCAGTATGTTGGTTAGTCCAAGGTTGTCTATGATTCTTTTTCAGCCTATCGTATAGAGGAGCTAGGTCACGTGACAAACTTTTATAAAAAGGGGATATATAATTCAAAACTTCCCAAAAATCTTTGTAATTGTGTCCTGTTAGTAATAACATCAGGAAATTTTGAGGCAAAATCAATTGATCTTTGTATTGGGGTAATTTTTCCCTGGCAAATATTATGACCTAAAAAACGAACATTCGTTTGGAATAGACTCATCTTTGGTTTAGAAATTACTAAACCGTTTTGTATAACAATTTTTTTGAAAATATCAAGATGCTTAATATGCATCTCCAAAGTTTTAGAAAATACTAATATGTCGTCAATATAAACGATGACAAAATCTAAATAAGGGTTAAAAATATCATTCATAATTTTTTGAAATTCAGAAGGGGCATTTTTTAAACCAAATGGCATAACATTCCATTCATATTGCCCAAATGGAACATTGAAAGCAGTTCTATAAGTATGCTCTTTAAATATTTGAATTTGCCAATAACCAGATTTTAAATCAAATTTTGAAAATATATTGGCGTCATATAACCTGGATAGCAAGTCCCTTTTATTGGGGATAGGGTATCGAATCCATTTTAGATGTTTATTTAATGGTTTATAATTTATAACTAAGGGAGGAAAACCTCGTTCCTTTTCTGCCGCATTATTAACATAAAAGGCAGAACATGACCAAGGAGATTTTGAGGGTTTTATCAAACCCTTTTGTAACAAACTATCAATCTCGTTTTTGCAGAATTCAACTAGTTCAGCATTCATTTGGCAAGGTCGAGATTTGGTAGGAATATCATCCTCAGAGAAGTTTTCTTCGTAAGGAAGAGTTACAATATGCCTTTTCCGGTTCCGAAAGGCACTAGGGTGATCGGCGCAAACATCAACAACCATATTTTCAGCAATCAATTTAATCTTTTGCTGAACTTTAGCAGACTGTAAAGTATCTAATATATTCATGCTAAGAATTTCTAATTGCAATGAATCAATATGCCTTTGTTTCATATTAATCAAGGCATTAATATCTCTAGTTACGGGATCTGTAACAAAAGAATAACTTATCTTTTTATCTTGATAAGTAGCAGAAAACCCATGTTCATCTATATTATTGAACGGATAAATAGCATTAATAAAAGGGGTTCCAAGTATAATTGGAGGGTATAACTGGTTTTTTACCAAAAAGAAGAAATGAGGAATACAGACTTTATTTTGGCAAATATGAGTATTAGGCAGTTTGTACTCTATATCTAAAGCATGACCAGAAGTGGATTTAACCAAATGAGTGGTCTTTTGAAAATATTTAGTTGGAATTAACCCTTCCTGAATGCAGCTTACATCTGCACCACTATCAATCATAGCTATATCAGTTATAGAAAAATTATTATCGATCAAAATAGTACATTTAATATACCATTTATGTGCAGTAATAATTTGCATCATACCCAAAAACAAATCAGATTTTTCTTCAGTTAGATCAGAAATTTCTTTTCCTTTATTATTAGAAAATTCAGAAATTTCTTTAGTCGAAAATTCAGGTAGAGAATTATTTTTCTCAATTTGAGTAATTCGGTGATCGCAAACCATTTAATTTTGCTTAAGAGACTTAATATCCCTTTTCAAATTCTCAATTTCTCCTTTTAAATCATCAAAAGAAGTATCTCTACTAGGCGTACTGGACTTTTGAAGTCGTCTATTAATTTCAGATAAAGAATAAGGTGAAAAATGTTCAAATTCGTTCTTGTATCGTCTTTTAAAAGTTCTATAACATTATCAGATGTAATAGTTTTTATATTTTGATTATCAAATTGTGATTGCAATTTATAAAATTCGTCACTATCACAAGTACAAATATCACCTTTGCAAGTAGTGCATGAAGTATCAGCATTTTTATTAGATATGGTATCTGAGCCTAGGAATTTTCGGAAGTATCAGCATGATTATAAAACTGAGACATGGTCAGAGTTTAATAAACTCAAAGGTATAGTTAAACGAAATTATAAGTATGCTGACAAACCTAGGATGCAGACTTATTATTATCCCCTTCCTACTCCTCAAGATGTGTTAATTGAGGAACGTGATTGGAATCAGACTAATACGTCTTATAACGGTTCCGAAATTTATGAATGGAATCTTGATGGTCTTACTGATAGACAATTAACCATTCTCGTACACAGAATGCTTATGTATTCGACTATCTGTAAAAGTGTTAAAAATACAGATAGAGCTATTTGTTGTCTATGATTATTGCAGGTTTTACTGGCCAACTTCGTGGCTGGTGGGATAATCATTTATCTGTAGAAGAAAAGGCTTTCGTTATTAATGCTACAGCAACCGACGAAGGTGTTGATAACATAGGTATGGCTGTAGTGGTGGGTAGAGAAGATGCAGTTTATACCCTTATCCTTACAATTTTAGAGCATTTCAATGGTAGATTTACCTCAAATCATCAGACCGTCCGAACTTTACTTAATGGGCTTAGATGTAAGACCCTTAGTGAATTTAGTTGGCGGCTTTAGTATATATAATATATATAAGCTATATATTATATAAGGCAATATATAATTATATATACATACTATATATACTATATATATTTATATATATAAATATATATAGTATATATAGTATGTATATATAATTATATATTGCCTTATATAATATATAGCTTATATAAGCAATTTATATTAGTATGTACATATATAGTTTACAAGAAATTGCCTTAGATAAAAAAAATAATAATAAAATAGCCCGGAACGAAAAAGTCCGTTTAGGCCCGTGGGCCCGGCCCATTTAGCCCAAGACCATGTGGGCTTAGGACCATAGTGGGCCGGTTCCACCCATTGGGACCGTTTGGCCCGGGACCGAAAAAGCCCGACCCGCCAAAGCTCGGGACTGTGGGCCCGGCCCGTTTGGCCCGTTTAGGCCCGGTCCCGGATCACAATACAACCTTAATCAAAACTGCTTTGCTCTTTAATATTTTTAGGCTCTATAATAAAGTGAGTGACAAGATATTAGCATATTTAAAAGGAAATATTCCAAAATTTTCAAGCATTTTATAATGGAACTCGTGGGTTGTGCTCAAGAATCTTGCAAATTTATTTGTAGATGACCTCAGCCTCACAACAAAAATAATATATATAATGTCTGTCATCCATCGTTCATTAATTGAAGGCTCAATCTATGCAGCATCGTCATGGTACCTTTCCTATTTGTTTGATATATTTTACTTTATCATTTATAACTTTGAAATTAAACATAAGAACCGTTTCGCCCTTAGTCGAAGATTTCGAATTCGAACTCTAGAAATGAAATTTTTTTGATAGCAAGGGCTTTTTCCTTTAATCCGCCTTATGCAATGCAAATCCAAATTAGCCGAACACTAAACCGGATACCGAATGAGAAACCCAATATTAGTACGTATATGTAGCTTCGGGGGATTTCTTTCGATCACATATGCAATGTTATAAAAAGAAAACTCAGCCTAATGTTATCGATAAAAGTTCTCTCTGTTAGTGATAACTACAGGTCATGGTATAAATGACAGCTCCCACTGTACTAGCGTATGAGATCCTACTCATGTGTTCTCTCTTTTTAGGTATTTTAGGACAATTCTCCCTATTGAGATTAATTCCAATGCGTATCGGTAGATAGCCTCTTTTGAAATTATCCATGTTATACCTCTTTAAGATGGTATCAATGTACAAAGACTAGGAAAGTCCAAGCAGCTTCATCGATCTATCTCTATAGATCTTTATTCCCAATATATAAGTTGCTTCTCCCAAGTCTTTCATGGAACTATTCAAATAGCCAAGTCTTGGTACTTTACAATATCGGTATATGAGTAATATATCATCAACATACAGTGCTAAGAATATAATTATGCTCCCACTAACCTTTTTGTACATATAAGTTTCTTCCTTACATCTAACAAAATTAAAATTTTCAATTGTCTTGTTAAAGAGAATATTCCAATTACGAGAAGCTTGCTTTAGTCCATAAATGGATCTTCATAGATTACAAATCTTATTATGATCAAGTAAAGATGTGAAACCTTCAGGTTGTGTCATGTATACATCTTCTTCTAGCTCACCAATAAGGAAAGTTGTTTTCACATCTATTTACCATATTTCATTCTCAGAACCTTGTATTGCCTCTTCGCAGGCCTTAGGATTATCATCATTATGATCAACCTCATTTGATACATCATCTTATACCAACTAGATTAAATATAATGGTACATGACGTTTTCGTGTAGACCTTCTAAGAGGTTCTTGTACAACTTGCTCACCTTATGCTGGATTTGGTTGTTGTTCAATTTAGTTTGGAATTGGTCCATTAAGCTGTTCTTGAACTATATTTAGTTCTTGAACTTCAATCGTTGAAGATGGCAACTTCCTTGTTAACTTCAAAATATCTAATAAAGGTTCTTTAACTTATGTCTCATGATCTTAATTTTGTGTTGATTGATTCATTAGTTTCTTGAACTTCCTCAAGTTCTATTTCTCCACTATAAATATCTTCCAAAAGAAATTCCCTTTTTAAAAAGTTGTTCCTCTAGCCACAAACACTTTATGGTCAGAATGGTGATAGAAATAATATTTCATTGTTGCTTTGGGATACCCAATGAGCCTACACTTATTAGATCTTGAGTCAAGTTTATCAGAGTGTAGTCTCTTAACATAAGTTGGACAACTGCAACTTTAATATGTTTAAGGCTAGGCTTATATCCTTTCCATATCTCGTATGGTGTTGTAGAGATTGTCTTAGTGGGAGCTTCATTAAGTAAGTATGTTGCTGCTTCCAAAGCATATTCCCATAGATTTATTGGAAGATCAGTGAACCTTATCATAGATCTCACCATATCTAATAAGGTTTGATTTCTCCTTTCAAACACACTATTGTATTGTGGTGTTCCTGGAGGTATCCATTGTAAGAGAATCTCATTCTCTTTGAGATACTTAGTAAAGTCTTTACTAAGATATTCTCCACCTCTATCAGACCTTAGTACTTTGATACTTTTGCCAGTCTATTTCTCAACTTCACTACGAAACCTTTTAAACATTTAAAAGATTCAGATTTGTGTTTTACATGATACACAAATCTATATCTTGACATATCGTCAGTAAAGGTGATGAAGTAAGAATATCCACCTCTAGCTTGAATTTTCTTGGGCCCACAAACATCTATATGAATTAGTCCCAATAATTAAAAAATTCTTTCTCCACTTTCAGTAAATGGAGATTTGGTCAATTTTCCTTTGAGACAAGATTCACAAATTGGATATGATTCAAAATTATACTTGTCAAGGTACCCTTCCTTGTACAACTTATTAATTCTTTTCTCTCCTATATGACCAAGCCTACAATGCCAAAGGTATGTATGATTTACTTGATCATCTCTTTTCCTTTTAAGATTAGAAACATGCATAATCGAATTTGCATTCACATTAGGGAAGACATAAACATCATACTGGAGATAGCCATTCACATATAAATCATCAACATAATAAATAGAGCAAATACCATTGCCTGTGTTAATGCAAAACCCACGCTTGTCCAATATAGAAGCTGATATTATGTTCGAAATATATTTAGGAACATAATAATAATCATTCAGCATAAGTACTTTACCCCAAGGCATTATCAAAGAAATTGATCCTAAATCTATGACTGCAATTTTTGCACCATTTCTAACTTGTAGATTAACTTCTCATTTTTTTCCAGACTTCTACTTATTTTGAACTCTTACAACATATTGCAGATGTGATAGTAGGCTAGAAACTCATGCTTTAGTCATAGTTTGCACTCTAATTACTGAATTTTACATGTGTCTGAGCTCAAACGATAGTGAATTGCACTTATTATATATTTTATGCCTTGTAGGAAATGATTTCGAGCTATTAAGATAATATGGAGCTAAATTGAACATGTTTGAGCTTTGAAGTCTGAGTAAAAGTACAAGAAATTAAGTCGGGATCACGTTCGGGGGTCGGGAGCAAAGTTTAGATAACAAAAAGTAGAGAAAGAAATTAAAAAAATTTACTCCGAGAAAACATCACAGCCGCACTGCATGGGGCGCCATGTGGCACGACGCTACAGTGCAAAATGGCCTGTCTGACAAAAATCTGCTCTTTGAAAATTTACACTATCGTGACGTATAGCGCAGTGCATTAGTATATTTAGGCGATCTAATTTTTTCATTTCGATTTGGAAAGAATAGTTTCATCAGGGACAATTCCTATATAGTATAAATACATCAAAAGTATACTTTTTAGAGGACTTTTAACCTTGGAAGCTTTGGGAGAGCATTGGAGGCTACAAGACACAGGATTTCTTCATCTTTCCATCAATTCAATACGAGAGTTTGGATTGTAACATTATATTGATGCTTTCTTATTCTTTAATTATATTTCTCTTAGATCAGTCCTACGAAAAGATTCTTGCAAGGTCCACCGCACCTCACATTAGTTTATTTGAAAGATTTAGATTCAATCGAGAGAGAATTTTGAATTAGAAGTATAAGCTAATAACCTATTGAATTCGTGAGAATTAATAAAATCTCAAGAGTGAAATATAATAGTATCATATCCAGTACCTATCATGTCAAAATCCTTATTTCTCACATTGATAAGAAACAAACTCTGCTAATCTCTAATTTTTTATAGTCAATTGTCAATTGCTTTACATTATGTAACGATCCAGCCGGTTATGTGAGTTGCCCTGTTCATTCAGCACTTCCCAGTCGTCAGTGGTATTTTGGCTACTCCTAGATTCCAGGAGCCTTATTATGCACCGCCAATGTCTAGTATACCTCCTGCACAGGGGGCTTTTAGCAGTTAGTCCAGCCAACCTGGCCTGAGCTAGTCATAGCAGACACGCCCTCCCAGATCTTGTTTTGAGTGTGGCGACACTCGCCATATGGTGAAGGATTGCCCCAGATTTAGGAGGGGTGCACCTCCACAGACTTTTCAGGCACAACGTGCTCCACCGGGTCCTCAGGCTATAATTACATCACCAGCTACCACTCCACCTGCTCAGCTAGCTCGAGGTGGAGGTCAGGAAGGTAGAGGTCGCCCAAGAGGGGGAGGCCATGCCAAATATTATGCACTTCTTGCTTGTACAGAGGTAGTTGAATCCGACTCTATCATTACAGGTATTGTTCCAGTCTATCATAAAGATGCTTCGCTTTTATTTGATCAAGGATCCACTTATTCCTATGTGTCCTCTTATTTTGCCCCATATTTGGGCGTATCTCGTGATTCTTTGAGTTCTCTTGTTTATGTGTCCACACCTGTGGAAGATTCTATTATTGTTGACCATGTGTATCAGTCGTGTTTGGTTGTTCTTAGTGGTTTTAAGACCAGAGTCAATTTATTATTGCTCAGTATGGTAGACTTTGATATTATTTTGGCATGGACTGGTTATCACCCCATTATGCTATTCTTGATTGTCATGCCAAGACCGTGATGCTAGCTATGACAGGATTACTGTAGTTAGAGTGGAGAGGTACCTAGGTACCTTAGATTATACTTCCAGTAGAGTTGTTTCATTTCTTAAAGCTCAATGAATTGTTGAGAAGGGGTATGACACATTTCTAGCTTATGTGAGAGATGTCAGTATTGATACCCCTACAGTTGAGTTAGTTCCAATAGTGAGGGATTATCCCGATATATTTCTAGCTGATCTTCCGGGCATGCCACTCGACAGAGATATCGACTTTGGTATTGATTTATTACGGAGCACTCATCCCATCTCTATTCTTCCATATCGTATAGCTCCTCTTGAGTTGAAGGAACATTTTACAGGAATTGCTTGATAAGGGATTCATTTGACCCAGTATGTCACCTTGGGGTGCCCCAGTCTTGTTTATGAAGAAGAAGGATGGTTTTATGTGTATGTGCATTGATTATCGCCAGTTGAGCAAAGTTACAGTGAAGAACAGGTAGCCATTGCCTCATATTAATGACCTATTTGATCAGTTACATGGTGCCAGAGTGTTTTCCAAGATTGACTTGCATTTAGGCTATCAGTAGTTGAAGATTCAGGAGCTACATATACTGAAGACTGCTTTCAGGAGTTGGTATGGTCACTACGAGTTCCTTGTGATATCATTTGGGCTGACCAAAGCCCCAACAGCATTTATGCATTTGATGCACAGTGTATTCTGGCCCTATATTGACTCATTCGTTATTGTGTTTATTGACGACATTCTGGTGTACTCCCAGAGTTAGGAGGTTCATGAGCGGCACATGAGGACTATGCTTCAGACCTTAAGACAAAAGAAGCTATATGAAAAATTCTCAAAGTGTCAGTTCTGGTTAGATTCAGTGGCATTTTTGGGTCACATAGTGTCGAGTGAGGGGATCAAAGTGGATCCAAAGAAGGTTGAAGCAGTGCAGAGTTGGCCTAGACCATCCTTAACTATGGAGATCCAGAGTTTTCTTAGTTTGGCAGGGTATTACGGTCGATTTATAGAGGGTTTCTCATCTATTACAACACCTATGATCAGGCTGACCTAGAAGGGTGCCCCGTTCAGATGGACAGAGAAGTATGAAGAGAGATTTAAAAAGATCAATACAGCTTTGACTGCAACCCAAATATTGGTATTGCCAATAGGTTCGGGGTTTTATATTGTATATTGTGATGCGTAGCGGATTGGTCTCGGCGTGGTGTTGATGCAGGATGATTGGGTGATTGCCTACGCATCCAGACATATGAAGGTTCATAAAAAGAACTATCATGTCCACGACCTTGAGTTAGCAACTATTGTTCATGCCTTGAAAATTTGGTGGCACTATTTGTACGGTGTCCCTTGTGATCTACACCGATCACCGGAGTTTGCAGCATTTATTCAAATAGAAGGATCTTAACTTGTGTCAGTAGAGGTGGTTAGAGCTGCTTAAGTATTATGATATCACTATTTTATGCCATCCCGAGAAGGCCAATGTGGTGGCCGATGCCTTGAGTCCCAGGGCGAAGAGTTTGGGGAGCTTAGTATATCTACCAGCAATAGAGAGGCCATTAGCATTGGATGTTCAGGCCTTGGCCAACCAGTTTGTCAGATCGGATATTTCTGAGCCGAGTCAAGTTTTGGCTTGTATGGTCTCCTAGTATTCTCTTTATGATCGTATCATGGAGCGTCAGTATGATGACCCCCATCTGCTTGTCCTTAAGGATACGGTTCAGCAGAGTGATACTAAGGATGTCACTATTGGAGATGATTGTGCATTGAGGATGTAGAGCAGGCTATGTGTGCCCAATATAGATGGTTTGCATGAGTTGATTCTCCAGGAGGCTCACAGTTCGCGGTACTCCATTCATCCAGGTGCCACGAAGATGTATTAGGACTTGAGATAGCATTATTGGTGGAGGATAATGAAGAAATACATAGTAGAGTATGTAGCTCGATGTCTAAATTACCAACAGGTGAAGTATGAGCATCAGCGGCCAGGTGGATTGCTTCAGAAGCTAGAGATTCCGAAGTGGAAATAGGAAGGAATCACTATGGATTTTGTTGTTGGGCATCCACGGACTCAATGGAAGTTTGATGAAGTTTGGGTGATTGTGGATAGGGTGACCAAGTAACCTCATTTCATTCATATGATGACTATATATTCTTCCGAGTAGCTGGCTCGAGTTTATATCTGCGAGATTGTCAGGCTTCATGGCGTGCCAATATCTATCATCTTTGATCGGGGTACGCAGTTTACATCGCGGTTCTAAAGGGCAGTATAACATGAGTTAGTTACTCGGGTTGAGTTGAGCACAACATTTCACCCTCACATGGACGGACAGTTCGAGCACACTATTTAGATACTGGAGGATATTCTTTGTGCGTGTGTGATGGAGTTTGGAGGTTTTTGGGATCAGTTCTTTCCACTTGCGGAGTTTTCCTACAACAATAGTTATTAGTCGAGCATTCAGATGGCACCGTATGAGGCTTTGTATGGTAGGCGGTGTCGATCTTCAGTGGGTTGGTTTGATTCGGGCGAGGCTAGGTTATTGGGTACAGACTTGGTTCAGGATGCTTTGGAGAAGATAAATGTGATTCAGGATCGACTTCGTATAACCCAGTCTAGACATAAGAGTTATGTGGATTGTAAGGTTCTCGATGTTGCATCATGGTCGGGGAGCGGGTCTTGCTCCGGGGTTTGCCCATGAAGGGTGTTGTGAGGTTCGGTAAGAAGGGCAAACTGAGCCCAAGTTTTATTGGCCCATTTGAGGTGTTACGTTGAGTTGGGGAAGTTGCTTTTGAGCTTGACTTGCCTCCTAGTCTAGTAGGAGTTCATCCAGTATTCCATGTTTCTATGCTCAGAAAGTATCACGGCGATCCGTCTCATGTGTTGGATTTCAGCCCAATCCAGTTGGACAAGGATTTATCTTATGTTGAGGAGTCGGTGGCTATTTTGGACTGGCAGGTTCAAAAGTTGAGGTCAAAGAACATTGCTTCAGTAAAGGTTCAGCGGTGGGGTCAGCCGGTTGAGGAGATGACTTGGGAGATCGATCATAATACGTGCAGCCGTTATCCTCATTTTTTCACCACTTTAGGTATGTCTCTCTACTCACTTTCGAGGATGAACGATTGTTTTAACAATCCGGCCGGTCGTTTTGAGAGTATTATCCCCGATCCTCTATTTACTTCTTTCCCGTATCTTTTTTTGCTTACGTGACTTGCCGGGAGGTTTTGTTTTTGGTCTCGGAGTGATTTGGGACACTTAATCCCTAAAACGGAAGATTAAATTCTAGGAATTTGACTGTATTAGGAACTACGTGAAAACGACTTCAGAATGGAGTTTCGTCAGTCTGTTAGCTTCGTTGGGTGATTTTGGAGAAGCATGTCTGAATTGTGAATTGGAGGTCTTTAGCTGAATTAGGCTTGAAATGGCGAAATTTGATTTTTTGGGAAGTTTGACTGGAAGTGAATTTTTGATATCGGTGTCGGATTCTAATTCTAGAAGTTGGAATAGGTCTGCAATGTCAAATGTGACTTGTGTGCAAAGTTTGAGGTCATTCGGACGTGATATGATATGTTTCGACATCGTTTGTAGAAGTTTGAAGTTCCAAAGTTCATTGAGTTTGAATTGGAGTGTGATTCGTGTTTTTAGCATTCTTTGACGTGATTTGAAGGCTCTACTAAGTTCGTATGGTGTTTTAGGACTTGTCAGTATGTTTGGATGAGGTCCTGGGGGCTCGGGTTGATTTTGGGTGGTTATCAGATCATTTGGAAGTGTGTTATTTTGGTTGAAGTTGCTGCACCTGGTGTAATCGAACCTCCGCACTTTGGGCCGCAAGTGCCGCACCGCAGAAGCAACCATTGAGCTGCATAAGCAATTATGGGCCTACCAAGCTGCAACCGCAGAAGCGGTCAGTGTCTCGCAGAAGCGGACTTACAGGAGCGGAGAAAGGAACATAGAAGCGGGCGCAGAAGTGGCCCTTGATCACAGAAGCGATTTTTTAGGACTTAAGTGAAGTCCACACCTGCGATTGTTTTTCCGCAGGTGCGGAACCGCAGATTCAGTGGATTCCTCGCAGAAGTAAGATCAATGGGCAGAAAAAGAGGAATTACGAGGGTTTGATCTCATTTACACTTTGGGACATTGAGAGCTCGGATTTACGCGATAATTTAGGGGATTTTTAGAGGAATCTATTGGTAACGATTCTTAAATCATTTATGGTTATATTTCACTAATCTGTAGTTAATTTCATCACCTAACTAAGGATTTGGGTTGAGAAATTTGGGGGAAAAGTTGGAAAGTTCTTCAACCAAATTTTTGAGTTTTGATTGGGATTTAGATATCGGATTTGAGTAATTTTTGTACGAGCGAACTCATGGTTGAATGGGTGTTCGTATATTGTGACTTTTACCCGATTCTGAGACATGGGCTTGGTTCGACATTTTGAGGAGAATTTCTAATTCCTTGTTAAAGCCTTGATTTCATTAATTAGATTAGTTTCTTATAGTTATATTTATGGTATGTAATTGCTTTTGGCTAGATTTGGGCCATTCGGAGTCGGAAAATCGGGGAAAAGGCATTCTTACTGATTGATTAAGCTTGGTTCGAGGTAAATGGCTTGCCTAACCATGTGTGGGGGAAATCCCCTTAGAATTTGGTGTTGTTGTGATACTTCTGTGATATGTGAGCGTCGTACGCGAGGTGACGAGTGCTTACACAGGCTAATTGTTGTAAAATCCGATTTTTCACTGAGTAGTAACCTATCACATCTTAATTGATTTATACTAGCATGTGTAGTTATCCTATTTAGCCTAATATCGCATGTTTACGTGTCTTAAATGCTTATTTGAAATCTGTGCAGCATGCTTAGTTGAATTTCTGTTTTTCCTTGATTTGTATCAGTCTTAATTGCAGAGTTCGTGTTGTCAATTGTTGTTTTCATCGGTTTCGAGCAGTGTGTTTACTATTGGGACTACGAGGCAGTACCTCGGGAGATCTCCCAGTATATTTACTTTTGGGACTACGAGACGGTACCTCGGAAGATCCCCATGCACATTTACTTTTGAAACTACGAGGCAGTATCTCGGGAGATCTCCTTGCATATTTACTTTTGGGACTATGAGACGGTATCTCGGGAGATCCCCTGTTGAGTATTTACTTTTGGGACTACGAGATGGTATCTCGGGAGTGCCCTATTGTTTATATCTATGTGATGTGTTGTTATTTTCTATAGAATTCTCCTTGCTAGATTTTCAATTTTTTCACATTATTATATCTTCTGTCTTACTTATTATATACCAGTAGGGCCCTGATCTGACTTCGTCATTACTCTACCGAGGTTAGGCTTGGTACTTACTGGGTACCATTGTGGTGTACCCATGCTACTCTTCTACACATGTTTTGTGTGCAGATCTAGGTACTTATCAGCCTCGATATCAGTGAGTAGTGAGATTGTGGAGACTTCAAGGTATATCTGCCCGCGTCTGCAGACCTCGGAGTTCTCCTCTATTCCCTCCTATGTCGTTTACCTTTATGTACTTTCTTAGACTCTAGTGTATAGAGATACTTAGTTCTTCTTCTATAGATTGTGACTTGTGACTACCGGGTTTTGGAAATATTGTTCATACTCGAGTGTTCGTTATTGTACATGTCGAGCGGCATTTTTATCAGTTATTTAATTATCTATTTCAGTTTAGTTGTTAAATTTTTCTTTCATTTTCGTCATTCCGCAAATGTTAGGCTTACCTAGTCATAGAGACTAGGTGCCATCACGATATCTTATGGAGGGAGAATTGGGTCGTGATACTTTAGTATTTAATCGTAGTTCCAAATCATGTTTTGATCATCCTCAATATTAGTCAAATCAGGAATTACTAGAGCACTGTTTAAATCCAATCCCTATAGAGACGATAATCATACTATACTATCTTTGACTAGAGAGAATCAATTTTGTGTTGTATTTTGCGCTCGTCAAATTCTGGCACCGTCGAGAATTGGTAATTGATGGTGTTCAAAATAATTTTGGTGCTAATTCGGGAATTAGTTTGTTTTCTTATTATTTTTATTTTTATTTTTTTTAAATTTTTATTAGTTAACTTCTCTTCAAGATTTCTTTTGTACCTAACAAGTGTTATGAAGAAAACTTGAAGAAAATAATCCTGACATTGAACTTTCAAGTGCTGTCAAGATGGAGTACAACCAGCCTAAGAAAGCAGTTGCATTATCACAAGTCAGCTATTTGTTTTAAATATAGTGAAAATCATCTATGGGTTGATTGTCAAGCAGGTAACTATTCCTCCTATAGTTCGTCTTTTGAACAGTCTCACTCTATTTCTAGTCTGTACAGGTATGAGGTTTCATATGGGCACAATCTTAACTCTAGTTGGGATGAATACCTTGTTATTATGACTGGAATGAAAGTGAAGTGAGACAACCACCTCAAGAGGAGAATGGTAGTTTATAAGAGCTTATGTATAAGTTCATGAATAATGTTGAATAAAGTTTTGTACAAAATTAAGAAGGACTTATACAAAATGCCGAAGCCATTAAGAACCTAACAACATAAGTGAGTCAAATAGTAAATATACTTTCAGAAAGCTCATTACATTGTGATGGTATATATATGGAGGAGATACCTTGTGATAATGAGCTTACCCAAGAGGATGAGCATTTACAGAGAGAGCTTTCCACTCTGCAAAAGGACTCGAATTCAACTGAGATGATTGAAAATAAGGTTTTGGTTAAGTGTGAAGTAATGGAAGAAGAGTTCAAACTCCCATCCACTTTTCCACATTTACAACCTTTAGTAAAAGAGAACGAGAAACAAATGGTCTAGGATATACCACATGAATATTCACATGGCCTTTCTTCTTTATTTTCTTATTCTATCCTTGATCATGTGGATTTTTCATTTTTTGGGGAATTACAAAAATAAGCATGGATTGATCCTATGAAAGAATGCAGGAACAAGTTGAGGATCATTATAAATGAACAATTTACCGCTCAAAACGAGGCCAAGCAAGAAAGAAAAGAGCGAGCCTTGTATATATCTTCAGATGAATTTGGCCTAATGAGCTCCATAAATAATTCCAAGGAGCGAAAACAACGAATGAATTCAAAATTAGGGATGGAGTTCATAAGTTCTTGGAAATGAAAAAAATTAAGGGGAGTTTTCTTTACCTCTTGCTTTTGTACTTGTGTGTCATGGGGACATGAAAAAATTTAAAGTGTGGGATGGAGAATGTAAATGTGTGTATGTATAAAAAAAAAAATTGTGTGTGTTTTTCATTGTTTTGTTTGATTTTTTTTTTGACTTTTTTTACGATGAATTTCCTCGACTGTCTTCTTGAGGGATCAAAGTCAAAGAAAAAAAATATATATTATTTTTATTTTTTTCTTAGGTAGTGTAACAATTCCCCATTAGTTTTTTTTGTGCCACAGTTCTTTTTCAAGGGTTTTTACTTGAACAATGTGTAGTTAATTTTTTTTGTAGGAATAAAGAGAATCTTGTGTCATTGGGCTTAGTGGAGACAATATTTCTTGACTTTGTTGTGCCTTTAGAGTAGTGAGTGCCTTAGTTGTGATGCCTAGGCTAAGTTCTTGACTCATAGATAAGTGCCTTAAATAGGTTGATTGTGACTTTGCTTAACTGCTTTGGCTAGAGAATCGGGATAGATCCAATCATGAGTGAGTTATGTGCCAATAGTGTGTGAGGTTGTTGTTGATATTCTGTGTATGTTAATTGATGTATAGAACTTTCCCCGGGTGTTTGCAAAGCGAAATAGCAGTCTTGTTTAGTCTAGGAAGTGATAAAGGTGTTTCTTTGTTGAGCCAGATATATGCTTTTATCCACCTAATTAATGTGTATCGTAGTTATCCCCTTTTAGCCTATAATCTCGTTTCTTTGGCAACCACACTACAAGCTTGACCCATTTGTTGAATTGACTATCTATTTGGACCATTTACCTCTCATGAGCACTTGAATTGTTTATGATCTTGTAGAAGCTAAGTTGAGGTATGGTCGGATTTTTGAGTGGAACTATAAAAAAAGGAGAAAGGTGCACTGTTTGAAAAATTATGAGAGCCACTTGTAGAGAATTGTAAAAAAAACTGAGTTTGCTTGGAAAGAAAATTAGAACTTAGAAAAGAAAAATGAATTCCTTGCTAGTGGTAGTTCTCGTATTGTCTGTGCTTAAAGATATTGGGAGCTTGATACTATTATGTGCGATGGTTGGGGTTTAGTTCAAAATAAGTGTAGGGTTTAAATTGTGAAATTATATGTATTAAAGTGCTCAGGGAGGTATACTCACTATATCCAAATGTATCCTACATGTCCCATAACCAACATTAACCAAATTCAGTCCTACTTGATCTTTGACCGAATGAGCTCAATTAGTAAAGTATTACACTACGGGCAAGCCTATGGTATGTTTTATGTGGCGCATGAATTTTATTTCTAAGAGTGAGTTAATTCTTCCTATATTGAGTTCCTAATTGTTTTTTAATATTATTGTGTGTGGAACTACTATCTCTCTTTGTTGTGAAGACACATGATTTAAGAAGGAAAGGTTATATCGGTAGCCTCTGTGTTAGAGTAAATGAGCAAGTTTTTGGAAAATACGTGGTGCTTCTGAGACGAGTCTTGAAGCCAGGATGTTATGATATGGTGTTTAGTCTGCTTTAAATATTCTTGGCGTGATGTGCTAGGAAGGTTATCTGATAAAAAGGTCGTATCTATGTGAACAGTAGTTTGATTGCTCGAGGACGAGCAGCGGTTTAAGTGTGGGGTACTGATGATAGGCTAGAAACCTGTATTTTAGTCATAGTTTGCACTCTAATTACTGTATTTTACATGTGTCTGAGCTCAAATGATAGAGAATTACACTTATTACGTACTTGATGACTTGCAGGAAATGATTTCGAGCTACTATGAGAATGTGGAGCTAAATTAACAAGTTGGAGCTTTGAAGTCTAAGTAAAAGTACAAGAAATTAAGTCGGGATCACGTTTGGGGATCTGGAGCCAAGTCTAGATATCAAAAGTGGAGAAAATAATTTATTCTGAGAAAACATAACAGTTGCGCTACATGGGGTGAGGAGCGGTGTGGCAGCGCAAAATGGCATGTCTTAGAAAAATCTGCTCTCTAAAAATTTACACAAGCGCGAGGCATAGCGCGACACATTAGTGTATTTTCACGGTCTAATTTTTTCACTTCTACTTGGAAAGGATAGTTTCATTTGGACCATTCTTGTATGGTATAAATATACCAAAAACATAATTTTTAGAGGACTGTTGACCTTGGAAGCTTTGGGAAAGCATTGGAGGCTACAAGACACTAGATTTCATCATCTTTCCATGAACTCAATACGGGAGTTTGAATTGTAATGTTAGATTGACCTTGTAATGCTTTCCCCGTTTTCAACTTCTTTATGCTTCATTATCTATAATTTGTGTGATCGAGTCTATTTGGATTGGTTTATGTAGGAATTGAGACACTTAGTCTCTTTAAGGAAGGCTTAGTTTGAAAAAGTCAACCAGATGTTGACTTATGAGTTAGAGGGGTCGGATGTGATTTCCGGTGATTCGGTTAGCTTCAAGGGATGATTTATGACTTAAGAGCATGATCGGAAGTGGTTTTGGAGGTCCGATGTAGAAATTAGCTTGTTTTGGCGAAGTTAGTATTTTGGCGATTTACGGTTGGTAGGTGAGATTTTGATCCGAGAGTCGGAACGGAATTCCGAGAGTTGCAGTAGCTTCGTTAGGTGATTTGGGATATGTGTGTAAAATTTTAGGTCGTTCAAAGGTGATTTAGTCGGGTTTTTGATCGAATGCGTGTTTCGGAAGATTTAGAAGAAATTAGCCTTGAATTCGATGTGAATTGACGGTTTTGGTGTTGTTCGAGGTGATTTGATGATTGGAACAAGTTTGGATGATGATTTAAGATGCATTGGTGCGTTTGGTTGAGGTCCCGGGGGCCTCGGGGTGGTTTCAGATGGCTAACGGGTAGAGTTTGGACTTGTGTTATTGCAGATTTTCTGATGCTTCAGGTATTTTCGCACCTGCAGTTTTGGGACCGCAGGTGCGGTGTCGCAGATGCGGGTTGGGGGTCGCAGAAGCGGAAAATACAAGGATTGGCTGGGACCGCAGATGCGGATAGGGAGCCGCACCTGCAGAGTCGTAGATGCGGCTATTGGACCGCAGATGCGGCTATTGGACCGTAGATGCGGCCAGGCGGCACTTAATGAGGTTCTGCAGATGCGGAGTATCAACCGCAGAAGCGGTACCGTAGAAGCGGCTATTTGACCGCAGATTCGGTTATGGCTGGGCAGAAGGTATTTAAGTTCTTCTTCGTGAATTTTGAAGGGTTTCTCATTTCTAACTTCGGACTTGGAGAATTTCTGATAATTTTGAAGAGAGATTTCAAGGAGCTTCGATAAGGTAAGGATTTTTGGACCTAAAACACAATCCTATGGTGTTATTACATGAATTAAGACTGGAAATTTAAGAAAATCATGGACTAAAAATGGAGGTTAGGGCTTGAACTTAAGAGAGCTAAGATTAGGGATTTGAGGGGTCAATTGAACCCTGATTCTTGTGATTTTTATATGTATGAACTCGTGGCGAGATAAGGAATCTAATGATGTAAAAAATTCATAGTTTCGAGAAGTGAGACCAGGGCTCGGGTTTTGCCAATTTCGGGATTTTTGATATTTTTCGATTGTTTTCGATTGGGTATTGTTCCGTTAGCCTATTATGATGTATTTGTTGTGGTTTTGGCCATATTCGACGCGCGAGGAGGCCGATTTGAGAGGCAAGGGCATAGTGAGCTAGACTTTTGGCCGGCTTGAGGTGAGTAATGATTGTAAATGATGTCCTTAGGGTTTGAAACCCCGGATTTGCACAATATAGTGCTATATTGAGGTGAGACACGCGCTTAATGGCGGGCGCGGGGTCGTTTACTATTGGGGATTGTGACTTGGTCCATCCCGATTGATGTTTTTACCGCGTATTTGACTGAGACTCAATTGTCATCATCATGACTTGTGTTGATTGCCATATTTGGGCTTCGTGCCGACTATTTGAATCCTTCGTGGACTTTTATCACTGTTTCCTCACTATTTTGACATACTACTTGTCACACCTCCTTTTTCACTACTCCCGCAAGGGCGTAAAGGAGTTTTTCCAATTAAAGGACAATCAGAACGGGATTTAATTATTAAGAATTCAGAGTTGCCACTTGGGAGATTAATGGTGTCCCAAGTCACCGGTTGAATCCCGAACCGAGGAAAAATATCACTCTGTTACAATCTGCGAACCAGAAATCTGAGTAAGGAATTTCTGTTAACTCGGGAGAAAGTGTTAGGCATTCCCGGGTTCCGTGGTTCTAGCACGGTCGCTCAACTATTGTATTTGATTTTATCTAATTTTAATACATGCTAGCTTATGTGCCTTTTATTCGTAAACCGCTTTTTATCATTATTTATTTTAAAAGAATTGCGACGACGTGAAAACGCGTTTCGAACCCCGTCACAATCAATGCACCCGTGGTTGTCAACACATTTCGACTTCGTCGAGATTTGAATTTGGGTCGCATCAATGCGCACCCGAGTTTAAGAAGGTAATTTAATTAAAATTGTGCCTAAAGATTCTAAAGTAATATTATTTTGGGGAAGGCCGTGAAGTTCGCTAAATGGCCCTCCCAAATTCTAATCATTTTTAATAATCATTTATTGAGGGCCCCACATTTATTTATTTTTGTTGGGTGAGGCTTGTCTCAATTTGTGAACCTCTTTTCTATCATTATTTATTTTATAAGAATTACGATGTCGTGAAAACGCGTTTCGAACCCCGTCGCAATCAATGCGCCCGTGATTGTCAACACATTTTGACTTCATCGAGATTTGGATTTGGGTCGCATCAATGTTCACCCGAATTTAAGAAAATAATTTTTAATAGCGCTCTTAAAGCAACTACGCACTTCCAAATTTGCGAGGGCCATGGAAATTCAACTAATGGCACGCTTCGATTGAGATTTATGTATCATGACCATGCCACGGGAACCGTACCCATGACCACAATAATTTAAAATTAATCGCGCCTAAAGCAGGCTACGATGTTCATATGTTCTTCATCTCCTAAGCCATAAGGGAGCGGACAAACAGTGAATGACATGAATGAAGGAGTTAAATACGGCGAAGGATTATCATCAACCAAACACATTAATAACCTTAGATAAAAACAAAGCTCACGTGACTGGGAGCAACAGATCTTAGCACTAATATTAATAATAAAACTAACTAAATTATCACCTTTAGTTATTAAGAAATTGAAAATACATTGAGGATTAATCAATATACTTGACCAAAAGCAACAAGTATTTATAACATTCAAACTAAACATTTGAAGCCAAATTTGCTCCTTTAATACTGTCATTTGACAACTTTTGGAATTCTACTACAATTTTGAGCACAATTTCTAAGACAACTCGTAACATTTCAAAATGGAGAAGAACAACAACTAATAATATATATATTGTAGTTTCAAAATACGTAAAGTATAATTAAAATTTCGTTTACTTACAATAACTTCAACTTTCAGTTGATTGTACATTAGATATGATTTCCAAAGAAGAAATAAGATATCCATCGACAAAAATTCCAACAAACAGATGAATAATTCCAACAATTGCACAACATGTCACTTTAGGCTACAAGTGTAAAATAAACTCAAATTAAACACCAAGTACATGTAATGTATCAATAAGAGTGATTAAGAAAATCGGACCTTTATTGCTTCAAAGCTGAAAATTTCAAATCAATCGGGTTAAACCAAGCAACAATCCTCAGACTGACACACCGAAATTAACAAACTGGAACCTCGTCGGCGATCCAAAATGCGACAACTTGTCAAGTACGAGCGAAAACTTGGACTGAAACTCAGCTCGACTAAGACGCCAAATCGACTTTGTCTGGTGTCGTACGTGAGTGAATCAGTTCCGACAAAAGGACGACGGTGGTGAATTTGGTTTTTGTGATTGACGACGAAATAGGTGGAGCCACAGTGGGGACCTGCTTCAGAAGCTATGGTTTGATCTTTTCCCTTCAAAGTATTCTTGAGTGAATTCTCATTTTGAAGTGGAAATTACAGTGCATTGATATGGAAAATTTCTTTGTCTTCTCCCCTCTATCCGTTGTTGCTCACCATCCTCCCTGTTTCTATGTGTGTGTGTATTATATAGATGGGTGGGTGTGATGATTTTAATGTGAAGGGGGGTCTTGAGTGGGGGAGTTTTATTTGGGGAGAAGGTGTTATGTGAGGTAATATTTTGGGGGGAAGGTTTTAGGTAGGGAAATATTTTGGGGGGAAGTTCTTAGGTGGGGAGAAATGAGTTGGGGGGAAAATATTTTGGGGAAGGTTCTTCCCATTTTTTTTTACTCCCAATTTCTTTTTATCTTCCTCTTTTTGTATTTTATTTAGTTATTTTGCACTTTATTTTCTGATTTTGTTAAATGCTAAATTAAAAACCAAAACTCAAATTGATTCTAAAATTATACTTCAAAATTTTCAATTACACTAATTCCCTATTTTAAATGCAAACTAAACAGATTAAAACTAAAAAATGCAAAAAGGACCATTTTTGTTATTTTCATTTTCCTAAAAGTAACTCACTATTAATTAATCCTATAATGTAAAATTAAATTCTAAATGAAAATGCCAAGTATTTTGGTATTTATTAATTTGATTTTGAAATATTAAAATGCATGAAATGCATCTAAAAAAGAAAAAAATCCTAAAACAAATCAAATAAAAATTATTTAGACTTATTTTTAGGAGTTATCTTCATGTAGGGCAAATATCACATGCTTACAGCTGCCCCTCTTTGCTCAGAAACACGAAGAGTTTTCGTGCAAAGATAAAGTAAGCACTGTGAGGGATTTTTGCCCGTTTGAAACTCCATGAGAAGCATTTTTTGAAAAACTGTCTGACCGAACCTTGCTTCAAAGGTTGCCTACATATCCTTGGCTATAAAGGAATCAGGTCAGGTGAAGTTCAGAAGTGAACGAGGTGATGAAGTACCGAGGTTGAGAGTTGAGGTTCCGTCCGAGGCTCAGGTCCGCTGTCCCGTTATTATATCAAAGTCAAAATTGAAAAAGACTAACTAAGCCTATCAGCTACGAGTTACAAGATTCCTATCTATGAGTCTTCTGAAGCTTGATCTTGAGTCTTGGTTGGTGCTTCATTTGGACCCTGATCTGAATCTTGATTCTTGTTGGCCGCAGGTGTTGGTTCAATCTTCTTCTGGGGTCAAGACCAGACATATAGTGCTCATGACTTCAACCACGTCTTGAGCAGTTCACATCTTTTCCTGCTTCTGAACGTTGGAGCTCACTTTTTTTGTTCTTTTTCTTCTTTCATTTATTTTGGATTGAGACTCATTCTTTCTGCCATCTCGAATCGTGTGCCTTGAGGTTAAACCTGCTCGGCACCTTGAACCATTTTCCCTTGAAACTTGAGTTGTCTTCCGTCGACACTGATTTCCCTTGAAACTTGAGTTGTCTTCCCTTGCTCCCCAGGTGAAATCCATTGTTGCCGTTTTGAATTGTAAACTGAGATGTTTTCCCTTCTTCAAACTGCTAAACTTGAATGTATTTGAACTTGAATGTATTCCTATGTTCTTCAGGCGGGCTCCTGACTTCTGAATTTTGAATTTGAATGTATTCCTCTGTTATCCAGGTGGGCTCCTGACTTCATAAGAATAGACAAAACAAAGAAAACTTTCTACCCCAGTTTGGAAACTGGGTACATGTTACTGGATATTAATAAGAATTTGAGTAAAACTTAACTTGAAATGCCTCTGCTATACAGGCGGACTCCTGACTTCCGAAACTTGAATTGTATGCCTCTGTTCTTCAGGCGGGCTCCTGACTTCAAAAGACAAAAAATCGATTGAAAACTAAAATTTGAATTGTATCACCTCTGTTCTTCAGGCGGGCTCCTGATTGCTGAATTTGAAATTGAATGTATTCCTCTATTATCCAGGCGGGCTCCTGACTTCACAAAAATAGACAAAACAAAGAAAACTTTCTGCCCCAGTTTGGAAAACTGGTTGTTTGTTACCACATACTAATAAGAACTAAAACTTGAATTGTGATTTGACGGAAATGAAACTTTTAAAAATTTAAAGACTGCAATGTTTCTTAAAATTTAAAATTTATCTTAGGTGAAAAATTCATCAGACTAAGATTTTCATCTTAGTGAAAAATTCGACTAACTAAGATTTATCTTTATCTTAGGTGAAAAATTCATCAGACTAAGCTTTCCATCTTAGGAGAAAGATTCAACAGACTAAGATTTTTATCTTTTATCTTAGGTGAAAAATTCATCAGACTAAGATTTTTGTTTTAGGAGAAAGATTCAACAGACTAAGATTTTTGTCTTTATCTTAGGTGAAAAATTGAACAGACTAAGATTTTGTCTTTATCTTAGGTAAAAAATTCATCAGACTAAGATTTTCATCTTAGGAGAAAGATTCAACAGACTAAGATTTTTATCTTTATCTTAGGTGAAAAATTCATCAGACTAAGATTTTCATCTTAGGAGAAAGATTCAACAGACTAAGATTTTTATCTTTACCTTAGGTGAAAAATTCATCAGACTAAGATTTTCATCTTAGGAGAAAGATTCAACAGACTAAGATTGTGACTCTAGGAGATAATTCATCAGACTAGGTCCATTTTTGTGTGATCTCAGGAGGAAGATTCATCGGACTGCGATTTTGACTCTAGGAGATAATTCATTAGACTAGGTCCATTTTTGTGATCCCGACTTTCTTAATTTTCCAAATTCCAACTTCCATTCTTTTCAAATTCTGCCTTCCTTTCTTGTTCCCTAATTATGCCTTCCTTTCTTTTTTCTTTTTTTTCGACTTCTGCCTTCCCCTTCTTTAAATTATGTCTTCCTTTCTTTCTCCTCAAATTCTGCCTTCATCTTTTTCCAAATTATGTCTTCCTTTCGTTTTTCCAACTTCTGCCTTTATCTTAGGTGAAATATTCATCAGACTAAGATTTTTATCTTAGGTGAAAGATTCAACAGACTAAGATTTCTTTATCTTAGGTGAAAGATTCAACAGACTAAGATTTCTTTATCTTTGGTGAAAAATTTAACAGACTAAGATTTTTATCTTTTAACCATTTTCCTTCAAAATTTGTTTTACCTACCCACTAACATGAATTATCTTCATTCAGAACTGCTTCCCTAAAAACTGGTATTGTCCTCCTTCAAAAAAAAATCACTTCCCTATAAACTAGTGTTTCATTCCTCCAAAAATTACTTTTCTTAGAACTAGTGTTTCTTTCTTGAAAACTATTTCCCTCTCTTTTTCTCTTTTTAAAAACACTTGTATTGACCTTCATGTTCTTTATATGGGTACCCGACTTCAAGAAAATTTTCAACACGACAGAAAATTTTCTGCCCCAGTTTGATAATCCTCCTATAGCATATCTTTCTGCCATCAATAACATTTCCATGCCCCTATTTCAAATCAAAGAAAATTCTGTCAGTTTAAAAGTGCGGTGGTTGGTTGTGGTACTCCCGTTGGGATGGCTTTCCTTTTCTCCTTTCCATGCTTTGCGTTGTCCGACCATCTTTGAAACTTGGCTGATAACTTCCGCCCTTCTTGACGACTATCTCTCAATTATTACTTCTAGTCTTCTTATCTAACCCCATATGTTTTCTGTGACAACTGATTCTTCTTGAAGGTCTTGCATGTTTATTGATTAACCACTTTCCCCATCATCCGTGTCACTGAAATACCCTTTTTCCCCGTTCAATCCCAATACCCTCTATCTGTTGCATTATTCCTGAACCGACATCTACCAAACTTTGTGTTTCATAAGGATCCCAAAGTATGTTGATTATTACCAGCTCAGTGCTCTTGTTATTTTTCCTGACTTGCGACCCCGTTTTGTGCAATTGGAAAGCTGGTGGAAAATTTTGAAGTCATTTCTCACTTGTTATGACCAAATAGACTCAGAAAGGGTAAATAAACAAAAAAAGGAACGGAGTAAAGGATAATAGAAAGAGATGATTCCTAACAAGAAAACTACACAGTAGAAACCTATCGGATGTGGATACCGACTCTAATGACCTTGACATGCACCTGCGACCTATTCTGTTAAGCAAATCTGATGTTCATCTCTTGTTGTTCCTTTTTGCCGTGAAACTGGGCTTCATTGCTCCGCTTATCCAATTTGATTCGCATTCCTTATTCGGCTTGTACTGCCCCAAAATCATTTTTCTTCTCTCCCTTTTCATTTTTTTTTTCTTATTTTCCTTTGCTTATCTTTCACGCTTGTGTTTCTAATCTTTGCTACTGATTCCGAAAGAGGGGTATGAAAGTAAATAAACAAAGCTCAGAGGGGTAACGAAGGATAAGGTGTTTAGATAGCAGAACAAAACGCCTTCGTCATTCCAATCTTCAAAATATGCCAAGTGCAAACTATACAATTAAACAGACCCAGGAAAACATTTGTACCATTTCTTAATTGTACTTGATTTGATAACCATATCCACACATTCGCCTTTTACATCTGTTAATTACCAAGCCCCATTGGACAACATCCTCACTCTCATTACCACGAACAACCCCCTGTCAATTTGGCAAACTTGCCTTTAGGGTTTCTTTATGTTCTATCTGCCCCAGTTTCACATGGTTCAGGCATCAAACAATCTCAAAACGTCCCAATCTATTCTTATTCCCTCAAGTGCCCTTATCGTTTTCAAAAATGGTTTCCTTGCTTCCCGACTAACATAGCTTTTAAAGATCCGACTGAGAATTATGCGTGCATGTCATGGCACTAGAACCAGAATTAGACAAAAGACAAAACAAAAGGATAGAAAAGAACTAAACGAAAAACAATCATTGGAAGTAACAAAAGACCAGAATTTTGCATTTAGACAACGATGAAATAACTCGAATAACAAAACAAGCAAACAAACTGGAGTACAACCCTAGAATGAACCTGAAATATCCATGGATAACACTTAAACGAACCACTACCACTAAACAAGCTAGACAAAAATGAAAGGATAAGAGGGTTTGATCACAAGACAATATCCGGATTACAACCCTGCAAATAACCCGGACAACAGAAATGACAGCAAAATGGACCACCAAAGCTCCTCCCCGGCTGACTTGGGAATGGAGCGTCTTTCCAATTACCAAGCATGACATCCTAGCCACTAAGCTTTGCATCCATATTGCCATGACCACTATCTGCGTCAGTATCTTCAACTTCAGTCAACAAGACCCCATGAGGATTCTCATACCCTATGTCACTAGGCATCATCCCCACCAAGTGTGCCTCCTCATGTAAGGGATGCAGCGTGATATTCTGGGTGCCAATGTCTTGAATCAAATTTTCCCGGATCGTCCTTTCTATTTCTCTTTTCAAATCCCGACAATTTTCCACATTGTGCCCCAGAGCATTGGAGTGGTATTCACACCTTTTAGATGAGTCAAAGCTTCTCGCACATCGGTCCACCTGATTTGGAGGAATGGGTGCAATCATGCCATGTTGTTTTAACTTCTCAAATAAGCTTGGATAGGACTCTCCTATTGGTGTAAAACTATCTTTCAGCTTTTGTTTCTTTCTATACCCCTGGCTTGGATGTGGGTTATAAGGTACTTGAAAATTTTGCGGAGGCGGGTGGAAATTTTGTGATACTTGTGCTCGCTTTCTTGGGTGATTTGATGGATGGGCAACATACTGGGAAGGATCAACAGAGTATGGGGGTTCGGAAGTGGATAGTAATGCTTAAGGGGGTCATGGAAAACTTGATGAGGCTGCACATACCTTCGGGATGTTCTCCTAGGACCTCTTCTCGACCCTGATATCACCATGATTTCTTCATCCCCCTCATTCGTGTTACCAGATTCAATTTGGACAGCTTGAGCTGCAGCTTTGAGAGCTGTTTGACTTATAATTCTGCCTGTCTTAAGACCGTTCTCCACCATTTCTCCCATTTTGATTGCTTCCGGGAAGGATTTACCCACTACGGATGTCATTTATTGAAAATAATCTGGCTCTTGAGCCTGTAGAAAGATAGTGATTAACTCGTGGTCATCCATGGGGGGCTTAGCTCTAGCTGCCTACTCTCTCTGTTTGATGGCATATTCTTTGAAACTTTCAGTTGGTTTCTTTTATAGGTTAGAAAGGGAAATGCGGTCTGGGGCGATGTTGATGTTGTATTGAAACTATTTGACAAAGGCCTGTGCCATGTTATCCCAGACGTACCAGCAAGATGTATCTTGATCCAAAAACCATTCAGATGCTACTCCCGAGAGGCTTTCCCCAAAATAAGCTATAAGTAATTCTTCATTTCTTCCAACACCTCTCAATTGGTTGCAATACCTTTTCAGGTGGGCTATGGGGTCTCCATGTCCATTGTACTTTTCAAATTTGGGAACCTTGAAACCAGGCGGCAAGTGGACATCGGGGAACATGCATAGATCTCTGAAGGCAACGCTCTTTTGACCTGCCATTGCTTGCGTGTTTTTCAACCGTTGTTCTAACCTTTTCACTCTTTGGGTTATTTCTTCATGTACTCTCTTTCGGGCAGGCTTCTCGATGTTTACAGGAAGCTCAAACGAGTACGAGTGGTTTCAGTGTTCAAGGTTGTGACAAGGTTGTCCTTGGTCATTGGCCCAGGCTTGGCGCATTTTAGTCATTTGTTGTTTCAGTGTTCTATTTTCCTCAACCACAGTAGACCCTTGTTGAACCCTCTAACCCTGAGTCTCTTGAGTAGTCGTAACAGCTTCGATGTCAGTTATCATTTTTCCTCAAATCTTGTGTTTCCAGCTTACTACAAACCAACCACCTCAACTTTCTTCACAATTCAAAACAAAACATGTTAGAATGGATTGAGTCGGTCCTCATTATTAACAACATCTTTTCCATTTTTTCATTCAATTCTTCTTTTCCATTTTTCTTTCATTTTCTTTTGGTTGCGGTCGAATCTTATGGAGATTTCCTACGTATCATGACCCCTCATGAATCAGACTGTGCGTAGTTCTTGCAAATAAAAGGTAAATGACAATAAAACATTTTTTGGAATTTTCCATTTTCATAATAACAACAAAACTGACCAACTTAATGATGAAATACAGACTAGAAAATCAAGCTGTAAGCACGTGATTTTTGCCCAATATGAGAATTACTCCCAAAAAATCCAAAAATAAAATGATCTTTCTTTGGTGTGTAATTTTGTGATATTTTGTGATATTTTGAATAATTATTTGCATTTGTCTGTGCATGTTTATTTGCTAAATTAATAAAAAATACAAAAATATGTCGCATTTTGCATGTAGGATTTAATTCTACAATTGTTACTAATTGAATTTGTTTAACAAAAATTAAAAATTACAAAAATAGGCATCGTTTGCATTTTTAGCATTTAATGTCCAAATATACAATTTTATGCTTAATTAATACTTAATTGTGCGTTAATTGTTATTAGGAGTTAATTTGCGCTTTTATAACTTAATTTAGTTCTTAATAATAGTTTAAGTATTTTTATAATTTAGTTTTAGAGAAATAAAAGAAGAAAAGAGAGCGAAAATATAAAGAAAGTCGGAATTGGGCCTCTTCTTCGATTTCAAGCCACAGGCCCAAAAAATGGCCCAATCTTCCCTACGACCCAGTCCATTTCGAACTGGGTCGACCCAGTCCATAACCCAAAAGACCCAAACCCCTTTGTCTTACATTTTACAAAACAAAACAAAACAAAAAGAAGACAAAAACCCTAAAAGGCTAAACCATCCGCCCCCCCTCTCCTATCTTCTTCTTCTTCCTCAGGCTCACCTCCCTCCCAACCATGGCTGCCCGGCAACCATCCTCCAAATGATTAGTCCAAGCGCCGGAAAACTAGACCCCTCCACCGTCCGCCATTGACGAGCAACGTTGTTGCTGCGTTTTGCTCGTCGACCAGCTCAAACCTTACGTCCAAACACCCCTCGACGGACAGCTGCTTCATCGTCAACCTCCCCATCGCTGTTCTGCCGATGTTGCTTCTTCTCCCCGTCGTCCCCGTCGTCGGACAGCTGCTGCCATGGTCGCCGCTGTTGCTGCCGCGATGTTGATGCTGCCGCGACGCTGCTTCTTCCCCTCCATCTTCACGTCGAGCTGCTCGTCACCGCTGCTCACGTTTCTGCCATGGATGAGCAAGCTTGATGCTGCCATGGCCAGCTGCGGGCTGCTGCTCCTTTCCCTCCGTCTTCTTCGTTTGGTCGAGGGTTTTTCGTCGAGTCAAGATCCTGTACGTCGTGAGTTCATCGTCAAGTTCGTTGTTTGTTTGGTCGTTATTCGTCGTTTCAATCCTGTTAGTAGTTTTTTGAATTTTACTTCGTCCGTATTTTGTTTTGTTATTTTTCGAATCTAAAATCGGCGAATGTTTGTTTTGTTCATGTCTATGGTTAGATATTTGATTTTTGGTTTTGTTCATGTTCATGTTGTTTGTTAAATTAATTTTCAGATTTCAAAATAGAAGTTTAATTAGTTGTTTTCATATTCATTTCAGGTTTGTATTATTGTTTAAGTGAATATTTGTTAGTTTGATGTTTGTTAGATTCAAATTGAAATTTAATTAACTATTTCTTCAATTTGTTTCATGAGTTTATGTATTGTTAGAAATTGTTAATATTGTTAAGTTCAAACTTAAGTTCATAATTGTTTATTCGTCGATCTTGTTATTTGTCTAAAAAGAATTTAGTTGTGTTAAAGGAATATATTGATTTAATCGTTTAATCCGTCATGTTTGTTGTGTTAAAATAGATTCATTCATGTTCATACTTTGTTTGGATGATCTTGAATCCGAATTTTGTATAGTTTGATTTCTTGTTTACCATTTATGATTATTTCTTGAATTGTTCTCATAATCTTGTTTAAAATTTAATATAAGAATTGTTTGTTGTAATGTTGTTTGAATTGATTTTAAGTTCAATTTGATTGAATTTAGAAATCTTCATACTTTGTTTGTTGTTGTTGTTGAATCCGAAAATAGGATTGTTTGTTGCTAAAATATTGTTCAATCAAATTTTAGTTGTTCTTTGTTGTTCAATTTGTGTTCATGTGATTTGTTGTTGAAATGTTGTTAAAATCGTGTTCATGTGATATTGTTGTTATGATGTTCATCCGTGTTCATATTGTTGTTAGAACATTGTTAGAAATTGATCATATTGTCTATATTTTGGTTAAGTTTGATTAATTGATGTGTTATAGCTGATGGGTAGTTTGGTAATTTGTAGTACGTTCAGGGGTAGTTTGGTAATTTCAGTAAGGTCGTGAGGGGTAGTTTAGGAATTGTACATTTTGTAATTGTTTATTTGAAGTATGGGGGACAAAATAAAATGGGGTGGGTTGTGATATGGTTATTTAATATAAAGGGGGAATCTTGCATTATTTTATGTTAGGCATGGGGGACAAAATGAAATGGGGTGGTGTGATATGTTTATTTAATGTAATGGGGATGAGTGAGAAGATAATGGGTTGGGTAGAGAAAAAGTATTTATTTTAATTAATTGAAAGGTTTATGAGATGGGTTATATATGTGAAGTCTTGAAATCAAAAAAGAGAACAGAGAGATAGAGAAAAATACACAGATACGAGAGAGAGAAACAAATCTGAAAATAAGAGAGAAAAGGGCTGAACATTTAAGAGATAGAAAATTCCGAAAAATATTTAAGCTTTCAAATAAAAAAAAACTAAAAAAAAATATTCTGCTTTCTTTTGTTGTTTGAAATCAGAATTAATTGTTGTTTCATCAAAGCTGGAAGCTTTTGTTTTTTTTGGGATTACTACTCCACCGGTCCGTTACTGGGTTGTAACTGTTGCTGGGCTATTGTTGCTGTGTTGTACTGATTTTACTGCTGCTGCTGATTCTCATATTCATTTTCTTTTGCTTCCAATATCAGGTACACAACTGAAAATCTTGTTATTGTAATCCGAAATATGAAGTGTGAATACATATGAAGAATGAAAATTTAAAGTTTTAATTTCGTTTTTTTTTCTTTGTTCCTTTTGTTGATTGTATTTAAGCTATTTCATGAATTACTAAATAATAACTGGAATAAGAAAATAATATCATAAGTTAGTCCGTAATAAATCGGTTCGGCAAAATAGGTTAATTCACTAGTTATGAAGGTTTCCAGATTATAGGTTAATCATGAACAAGTAGCTAAATTTAGCTAAGACACGAATTTAAATTAAACATCGTAAATTAGGCATTAAGGCATGACTTGAGCTTAAGCAAGATTAGAAGAACGTTTAAGTCTAATAAACTTTCTAATAAGCTTTAGTAATTATGGTTAAATTTAGTTTCAAATGATTGTGAATAATTAATCTCAATAATATTTTTTTTTTAAAAATAACAATGCTAAGTTTTAATCTAGCTATATTTGTTTATTTTGAATATTAGTTGTTGAATTTTTATTTAATTTATAATTTTCGAAATTAAGAATAAAATTTCTTTTTTATCAATATTTGTATGAATCAAGCAATTAGCGTGTCATGTTTTCTTAAATAATAATAATAAAAAAAACGTAATTAATTAGGATTTTCTTTATTCATTTTAGAGACTAATTTTAAATAGCAAAATGTAGTCGCTTTAAGATTTATCCATTTAGGAAAATAAATGAGATGAGCCTCGCTTAATAAAATGTATAGATTGCGGGGCCCTCAATAAATGTACATTTAATTGCTTAGAATTAAGGAGGAGTCGTTTTAGCAAATTTCACGGCCCTACCCCAAAGTAATAAATCGCTAATTGCTTTAGGCGCGATATAATAATAATACATTCTTAAACACGGGTATGCATTTATGCGACCCAAATCCAAATCCCAAAACATTGAATAAAAATACGTTCCGGATCGTGGATGCATTTTATGTGACCCAATCCAAAGACATGTTTTTAAACGATGTTCACATTCTTTAAAAATATAATAATGAAAGCGGTAAAAAGATAAAACTTGCACATGAGTCCATATTTGTATAAAATCAGATAATCAAGCCAAATATAACAGTTGAGCGACCGTGCTAGAACCACGGAACTCGGGAATGCCTAACACCTTCTCCCGGGTTAACAGAATTCCTTATCCGGATTTCTGGTTCGCGGACTGTAATACAGAGTCATGCTTTTCCTCGGTTCGGGATTAAAATTGGTGACTTGGGACACCCTAAATCTCCCAAGTGGCGACTCTGAAATAAATAAACAAATCCCGTTTCGATTGTCCTTTAATTGGAAAAACTTCCACGCACCCTCGCGGGCGCGGAAAAAGGAGGTGTGACAGCTCTGGCGACTCTGCTGAGGAAATTTTGTTAAACCCAGAACCACTGGTTCAGGGTTAGAAATTCGAGCTTAAATAAATTGTTATATTTGGCTTTATCTGATTTTTACATGTTTGAGCCTATTTGTCTTCTCTCTTCACCTCCGGGGATGTGCTTACTGGTTGAGACTCCCTATTCTGTTAGTGTCATACCCTGAAATAAGAAAGAGGTCGGACAAGTTACGAAGCCGGATGGCCTTTTGGTTCCCGGTAAGTTGCCCCCTCCTCGACTCGAGTTGTCCGCTCGGGTACATAGTCTAGTACACTGACCCAGATTTTGAATATAGAATAACGTGACTTCATGCCGGATCCCTAGTAGAAACGCTTATTTGCATCACGTTGCATTTGACTTAGGGGACTCAACACAGGGGTTGGGTCCGTCTAGGACTAGCAACCTGAAATGAAAAGACCATTCTGATGCATCCTACTTGCTCTGTACATATATTTGTTTCGAACTTGCATGTTGACCGGTTTTTGAATCTCGGGAATGTTAGAAAATTGAAAAAAAAAGAGAAATATCAGTTAGGGAGTTAATTGATTATCTTAGAAATAAAAAAAATCAATGACCAATTACTGGCGAAACTCTGCCGGAATTTTGAAAAAAAAGGAAAATGTTTTATTTTGTTTTACTAAAAAAAAATCAAAGAAAATAGAAAAAGAGCCTTTTATTTTTGGAAAGTTGGTTGTTGATAAAGAAAAGGATAAGAAAAGTTTTTGTTCTAGTTTGAAAAACATAAGTTGTTTCATTATTTGTTGAAAAAGGAAAGGAAAAAAAGGGTCTTTTATTTTAGTTTGGAAAATAGGTTGTTTTATTATCTGTGAAAATAAAAAAAGTCTATTATTTTTAGCTTGGAAAAATAGGCTATTCTATTTGTTGAAAAGAAAAAAAAGAGTCTTGTTTCTAAAAATAGTTTTATTCGCTTATGAAATGCCAAAAATAAAAATGGAAAAGAGTCATGTTTTAAAATAGTTTGGTTAATTTGCCCGAACTACGCTGGTTTGATTCTCACCGGATGTGAGATACGTAGGCAACCCTCATCGGGTCCAACCCCCATTTTTTGCTAAAATAGTCAAAAACCAAAAAAATAAATAAAAAACGTGTCAAAATTTTTTATTTTGTCATAAATAAGTCTAGTGGTGTCCAACCTCCCCTTTTGCTAAAAATAGCCAATAAAAAATATGTCAAATTTTAATTTTGTCATAAAGAAGTCGGGTGACGCTGTTTTATCAAGACATAGCCGAATGTTCCCGAAAGGGACGCCGGAAGGCTGACTTTGCATAAACAGCCGCCTTTTGGGTCATGTTTAGGATTTTTGGTCTAGTTGACCCACACAGCCTTAAAAATCTTCGTCCCCGAGGTGCTGAAGGGCCGTGTTTACAACACCCGGTTTTTATTGTAATTTGAAAAAAAAAACCACAAAGAGTCAGCGGTTAGGTGAATACCATTTGAATTTTTGGTCAAAATAAAGCCGAGCCAGCTTCGGCCGCGTCTTAAAATCGTTCTTGCCGAAATAGCCTTAGAGTATCTTTCAATCGTCAAAAGGTTATTTTCGTAAAAAAACGGACAAGTTTGTAAAGTGTCAAAATAATCCTCCCTGGCCTCAAAATTCATGTGAGATTTGGAAGGGGGCACATTTGCAAAAATAGCCGTTTGGTTGCATTTGTCAAACGGGGAAAGGAAGCTGGCCTTTTTGTTTTGAGGTTATAAATCTTTTGGCTAGAATATATGGGTTGTTTGATTTTTGAGTTTGTTGGTCATCTTTCAACCTTTGAAACCCAGTTTATTTTATTATGAAAATTGATAAAAAAAATGTGTCTCATTGTTGTTACCTTTCATTTGGTCCGAACTACGCAAGGTCTGATTCATGCGGGGTCATGATACGTAGGCAATCTCCATAAGATTCGACCACCACTGAAAAAGAAAAAAAAAGGGAAGAAAGAAAAATAAAGGAAAGCGCAAGTGCATCGCATCTCTGATAGAACGGTTTAACTGCTTAGGTGCATTGCATCTCTAATATATGATTATCTGTCAAATGCCCTGACACTAACGTGATGGCTTCCCTTTGCTGTGTTCATATATAGAAAAGTGGTTGGTTGTGGTAACTCCTCCCTGCAAAGCAAATGACACAGAACCTCAGAACAGGGTGGGTCGGTACTGATGACCGACAACAATTGGTCGAACAGAACAACGGGTTGGTAGAAGAAGTGAAAATGCTGAGACAACATGTGGCAGACATGTATCAGGCATGGATAACTGGGAAAGCACCACCCCCACCACCGCCAAGCTTTTCAAACTCTGGCATTACCCATCCCCCATACTCTCCATCCCAGCCCACTTATGACAGCTTTCCTAGCTACCCGAGTAGCTCCATCACTCGTCCACGCTACTCCCTCCCCAATGCTACTTCTCTCCACGAGATTCCCAAAGACGGGCTTCACTTTCCAAATACCCAGCTCCACAGAAGGCCTATCCACCCTCACAAGCCTACCGGAAGCCCCCTAGATCAGGTTTCCGGCCCAATCAAGCATTTAGGAACGAAAGGTTGCTAAAACGAGGAAAGGCTCTCACCCTTATCGGAGTATCTTATGCAAGTCTGTTTGAAAGGCTAAAGCATGCTGGCTCTATTGAGCCACTCCCCGCATGTACTCCAAATCCACTTGCAAGGAGCTTTGATCCGGCAGCGCGATGCGCCTACCACTCCAATGTCATAGGGAACAACATTGAGAGCTGTCATAGTTGGAGAAGGGAAGTAGAGAAAATGATCCAAGAAGGGCGGGTTGTGATTAATAACAGTGACATGGTGCACTCGAGCCCCCTCGAGAACTTGCCAACGGATGTTGATGATATTGAAGCTGGTAATGGTCTTGGCAGTATCGATGCAAAGCTCAATGGCTAAGATGCCAGTCTTGATAAAGTGGAAGGACGCTCTGTTCCTTGGTTAACAAGAGAGAAGCTTGTGGTGGCTTATTTTGTTGACATTTATGTTGTTCGGATTATTAGGGTTATAAGTCGAATATTGTCTTGTCCAGTTTGTTTTAGGATTTTGTTCTGGATTGTTTTGTTTGTTTTGTTATTTAAACCATTTCACCGGTAGTCTAATACAAAATCCGGTCTTTCTTTATTTCCAGTCATCTCTTTGTTTGGTCCTTTTATCATTTTTGTTCAGTGCCGATTCTAGTGACATGACATGCGCACACAGTTTGGGCCTAACCTTAAAAGTCAATCGTAAAACCCTGGAAAGGCGATCAGACCATTTAAAGGAAATAAGAACGGTTTGGGATTATTTGAAGCCCGAGTCATGTGGAACTGGGGCAAGTTAAACACAAAGAAAACCGTTAAAATCAAGATTCTCCAAATTGGCGTGAGGGTCATTCATGATAATGAGAGTGTCGCCCAACGATGTTTTAGAAATAACAAAGGGAAAAGCAATTGTTTAACATAATTGTCAAGCCCAGCATCGTCGGAAGAGACTATAAATCTATTGTTTGTTGTGTTGTTTGCATTCGGCATGTTTTGAAGACTGGAATGACGAAGGCATTTTGTTCTGCTACCTAAACACTTTATCCTTCATTACCCCTTTTGAGCCTTACTTATTTTTCTTTCATACACCTCGTTCGGAATCAGTAAAAACGACTAGAAAACGCGAGCATGGCATGAAAACATTAAAAAAAAAAAAGAAAAAAAAGAGAAAAGAAAACAACAAAACGAAAAAGAAAAGAAAAGAAAAATGATAACAAAAAAAAACAAAAGAAAGTCAAATGAAAAAAGAGGAATTGGGAACTACGTTTGACCTGATTCCTCAAAGAGGATACGTAGGCGCTTCACGGCTCGGTCATAGGGTGCTTAATGGCCACAATGGTCATAGTGTACATGGTGTAATAAAAATAATAAAAAATAAGTAAATAATCCCCAAGCAAGAAACTGGGTCAAGGGTTGCGCTTGTTGTAAACAAATATGATTTCGAAGGTTGTAATTTTGAACCCCAAATTTGATTTGTTTTTTAGCCTTTAATACCCTTTCTTTCTAGCCTGTCCAAAAACCCACATTACGGTCCAAAGAAAGACCTTCTGACCAATCTGCAAAAGATGCCAAGTCAGACAAATGAGAGTCTTACCGGCGAACATAACATTATGTTCCACAACAGAAAGGACTCTAATCTCCAGCAGAGAGAGTCATACCGGCAACACTCCAAATCCCCAGCTGGAAAGTGACACAAATGAGAGAGTCTTATCGGTGAAAATCTTCACGGACACCATAAGGCGATGAAAGCTGAGAGAAAAACCAAAATGAGAGAGACTTGATAGTGAAAACCCTTCGGGCACTACAAGTCGAATAAGATTGAGAATCAGATGGGGAATTTCCAATTGAAGGTCTTGAAAGACGATTGACGACGGAAGATAGGCCACAAATGCATGCCATGACCATTAGAGTCGGTGTCTGCGTTTGATAGGTTTTTATTTATAGTTTCTTTTGTTACAGAGTCATCTTTTTCATTTGTCTTTTATTCTGTTCCCTTTTTATCTTTTTCCTTTCATAGAAAAACTCCCCAATAGAGTCTGTCTGGTCAAAACAAGTGTGAATTGACTTCAAAATATGCCATCAGCTTTCCAATTATGCAAGATAAGATCTGACTAGTACATCCAAGTGGTATAGTCAGCAAGGAACAAACGCGAGGCCAGTGTCAAAAAAGATATCCCCAGCAAAAGGGAATTGACAAAAGGATTGACAAGTGTCAAGAGGGATACCCTTGCCGAAATCAAAGGTTATAAACCTCAAGGCCAAGGCCCGTTGAACAAAGCAAGAAGAGCAGTGAGCATGATTTGGGGAAATTCATACTAGACTAAAAGGTCGGGGAAATGCCAGCTTCCGAGCTATGCCACAAAAGAAGAGGGATATCCCCAGCAGAAAGGGATTATCCCCAGCAAATAATATCATCCCCAACAAGTTGTGGATCGCAGAGCAAGGAAGGAGAAAAGGAAAAGTCATCCCAGTAGGAGTATCACAACCAACCACCACGTTTTAAACTAACAAATTTTGTTTGATTTGAAACAGGTAAAGGAAATGGCATTGATGACAGAAATGCATGCCATAAGGGAGACTGTCAAACTGGGGCAGAAAATTTTCCTTTCATTTGGAAAATTTTCTGGAAGTCAGGTACCCATTCGAGGAAGAATAAAGATAGCACCAGTCTCAAGGGAAGTGGTGTTTGAACCTGTGTTGCCCCAACATAATAAGTTTAAATGGAGGAAGTATTCCCCAGCAGACAGAATAAAGGGATGACACTTGTGCTCAGAAAAGCAAAAAGCCATTATCATCCCGAGCAGCTTCCAGAAGAATGAATCAACGACTTGAAGGGATAAAATTCCCCAGCAGTGTTATCCTCAACAACGTTATCCCGAGAAGATAACACTTTTATCCCCAGCAGAATTAAAAAAAAAAAAAGGAAGTAGTTTGCAGAGGAATGAAACATCATACTCAAAAGGAAGTAATTTTGGAAGGAGTAAGATAACATATTTACTCAGCAGAGTTATCCACAGCAGTGTTATCCCTAGTGGATCATCGAGATGTAGAAGCATCCTCGACCAAGTTTCAAGAGGTTCGGACAACCCAGAGTGGGTAAGGAAGAAAAGGAAAAGTCATCCCCAGCAAAATAATCCCCAGCAGTTTCGAAGGAAGACAACACAGGTAAGTAAATAATTCAGGAAGAAGGAAATGGTTCACGCATAGGAGACGCACTTCCTAAGTGAAGATTTCATTAATAGGAGACGCATTTCCTCCTAAGTTTAGTTTTACCCATAGGAGAGGCATTTCCTCCTAAGTTTAGTTTCACCCATAGGAGAGGCATTTCCTCCTAAGTTTAGTTTCACCCATAGGAGAGGCATTTCCTCCTAAGTTTAGTTTTTACCCATGGGAGAGGCATTTCTTCCTAAGTTTAGTTTCACCCATTGGAGATGCATTTCCTCCTACGTTTACTTTTACCCATAGGAGACGCATTTCCTCCTTAGTTTAGTTTCACCCATAGGAGAGGCATTTCCTCCTAAGTTTAGTTTCACCCATAGGAGAGGCATTTCCTCCTAAGTTTAGTTTTACCCATAGGAGACGCATTTCCTCCTAAGTTTACTTTGACTCATAGGAGAGGCATTTCCTCCTAAGTTTAGTTTTACCCATAGGAGACGCATTTCCTCCTAAGTTTACTTTGACGCCTGAAGAGAGGAATGGTGATTTATTAGTTGAAGTCAGGAGCCCTCCTGAAGAGAGGAAAGGCGTTTTTAAAAGTTGTTGAAATCTTGCCAACCTAAAGAAAGGAATGGCGATGTATTGGTTGAAGTCAGGAGCCCACCTGAAGAGAGGAATGACGATTTATTTTCAAAGTTGTTGTTGAAGTCAGGAGCCCGCCTGAAGAGAGGAAAGGCGTTTATTTTAAAAGTTGTGTATTTGAAGTCAGGAGCCTGCCTGAAGAGAGGAATGGCGCTTATTTTTAAAAGTTGTTGTTGATGTGGGGAGCCCGCCCAGATAACAGAGGCATACATTTCAGTCTTTACATTTCAGTTGTTGAAGTTGGGAGCCCGCCCATAGAACAGAGGCATACATTCAGTCTTTACATTTCAAGCATTGAAGTTGGGAGCCCGCCCAGATAATAGAGGCATACATTTCAGTCTTTATATTTCAAGCGTCGAAGTTGGGAGCCCGCCCAGACAACAGAGGCATACATTGCAGTCTTTACATTTCAAGCATTGAGCTTGGGAGCCCGCCCAGATAACAGAGGCATACATTTCAAGTCTTTAATTTTCAAGTATTGAAGTTGGGAGCCCGCCCAGATAACAGAGGCATACATTTCAAGATCAAGTTAGAGGACAATAAAACAGAGGGTTACAATAGGAATCCCCAGCAGGAAACAATAAAATTCCCCGGCACTGGGAAACAGAAGGTTGCAACAAGAGGTCACAGTACAAACTCAAGTACATGTGTCAAAAGAAGAAAAGCACCGGAAGAAATGCAAGCAGACAAGGAAGCAAGGCAACAAAAAACAAATTGTACTCTAGCCTAGCTTCTTGTTTTCTTTTAAGAACGGTGTAACAAGGAGATCGGTAAGCAGTAGTAATAGCATGCAACAACAGTGACAATGCAGTCCCACGGTAGTCCCAGCTACCAAAATTTCCCGAACTACATTGACTTGATTCCTGTTTAGCCCAGGATATGTAGGAAACCTTTGAAGTAAAGGTTCGGTCAAATCTTTTTCAAAAAATGCTTCAACGGAGTACTCGGATGGGCAAAAATCGCTCGCTTTATCTTTGCACGAAAATCCTTCGTGTCTCCGGGCAAAGAGGGGCAGCAATAAGCACGTGATTTTTGCCCAATATGAGAATTACTCCCAAAAATTCCAAAAATAAAATGATTTTTCTTTGGTGTGTAATTTTGTGATATTTTGAATAATTATTTGCATTTGTCTGTGCATGTTTATTTGCTAAATTAATAAAAAATACAAAAATATGTCGCATTTTGCATGTAGGATTTAATTCTACAATTGTTAGTAATTGAATTTGTTTTACAAAAATTAAAAATTACAAAAATAGGCATCGTTTGCATTTTTAGCATTTAATATCCAAATATACAATTTTATGCTTAATTAATACTTAATTGTGCGTTAATTGTTATTGGGAGTTAATTTGCGCTTTTATAACTTAATTTAGTTCTTAATAATAGTTTAAGTATTTTTATAATTTAGTTTTAGAGAAATAAAAGAAGAAAAGAGAGCGAAAATATAAAGAAAGTCGGAATTGGGCCTCTTCTTCGATTTCAAGCCACAGGCCCAAAAAATGGCCCAATCTTCCCTACGACCCAGTCCATTTCGAACTGGGTCGACCCAGTCCATAACCCAAAATACCCAAACCCCTTTGTCTTACATTTTACAAAACAAAACAAAACAAAAAGAAGACAAAAACCCTAAAAGAGACCAAAACTCATCCGCCCCCCCCTCTCCTATCTTCTTCTTCTTCCTCAAGCTCACCTCCCTCCCAACCATGGCTGCCCGGCAACCATCCTCCAAATGATCAGTCCAAGCGCCGGAAAACCAGACCCCTCCACCGTCCGCCATTGACGAGCAACGTTGTTGCTGCGTTTTGCTCGTCGACCAGCTCAAACCTTACGTCCAAACACCCCTCGACGGACAGCTGCTTCATCGTCAACCTCCCCATCGCTGTTCTGCCGATGTTGCTTCTTCTCCCCGTTGTCCCCGTCGTCGGACAGCTGCTGCCATGGTCGCCGCTGTTGCTGCCGCGATGTTGATGCTGCCGCGACGCTGCTTCTTCCCCTCCATCTTCACGTCGAGCTGCTCGTCACCGCTTCTCACGTTTCTGCCATGGACGAGCAAGCTTGATGCTGCCATGGCCAGCTGCGGGCTGCTGCTCCTTTCCCTCCGTCTTCTTCGTTTGGTCGAGGGTTTTTCGTCGAGTCAAGATCCTGTACGTCGTGAGTTCATCGTCAAGTTCGTTGTTTGTTTGGTCGTTATTCGTCGTTTCAATCCGGTTAGTAGTTTTTTGAATTTTACTTCGTCCGTATTTTGTTTTGTTATTTTTCGAATCTAAAATCGGCGAATGTTTATTTTGTTCATGTCTATGGTTAGATATTTGATTTTTGGTTTTGTTCATGTTCATGTTGTTTGTTAAATTAATTTTCAGATTTCAAAATAGAAGTTTAATTAGTTGTTTTCATATTCATTTCAGGTTTGTATTATTGTTTAAGTGAATATTTGTTAGTTTGATGTTTGTTAGATTCAAATTGAAATTTAATTAACTATTTCTTCAATTTGTTTCATGAGGTTATGTATTGTTAGAAATTGTTAATATTGTTAAGTTCAAGCTTAAGTTCATAATTGTTTATTCGTCGATCTTGTTATTTGTCTAAAAAGAATTTAGTTGTGTTAAAGGAATATATTGATTTAATCGTTTAATCCGTCATGTTTGTTGTGTTAAAATAGATTCATTCATGTTCACACTTTGTTTGGATGATCTTGAATCCGAATTTTATATAGTTTGATTTCTTGTTTACCATTTATGATTATTTCTTGAATTGTTCTCATAATCTTGTTTAAAGTTTAATATAAGAATTGTTTGTTGTAATGTTGTTTGAATTGATTTTAAGTTAAATATGATTGAATTTAGAAATCTTCATACTTTGTTTGTTGTTGTTGTTGTTGAATCCGAAAATAGGATTGTTTGTTGCTAAAATATTGTTCAATCAAATTTTAGTTGTTCTTTGTTGTTCAATTTGTGTTCATGTGATTTGTTGTTGAAATGTTGTTAAAATCGTGTTCATGTGATATTGTTGTTATGATGTTCATCCGTGTTCATATTGTTGTTAGAACATTGTTAGAAATTGATCATATTGTCTATATTTTGGTTAAGTTTGATTAATTGATGTGTTATAGCTGATGAGTAGTTTGATAATTTGTAGTACGTTCAGGGGTAGTTTGGTAATTTCAGTAAGGTCGTGAGGGGTAGTTTAGGAATTGTACATTTTGTAATTGTTTATTTGAAGCATGGGGGACAAAATAAAATGGGGTGGGTTGTGATATGGTTATTTAATATAAAGGGGGAATCTTGCATTATTTTATGTTAGGCATGGGGGACAAAATGAAATGGGGTGGTGTGATATGTTTATTTAATGTAATGGGGATGAGTGAGAAGATAATGGGTTGGGTAGAGAAAAAGTATTGATTTTAATTAATTGAAAGATTTATGGAATGGGGTTTGTATATATGAAGTCTTGAAATCAGATTAAGGAAGGAAAGATAGAGAAAAATACACAGATACGAGAGAGAGAAACAAATCTGAAAATAAGAGAGAGAAAAGGGCTGAACATTTAAGAGATAGAAAATTCCGAAAAATATTTAAGCTTTCAAATAAAAAAAACTAAAAAAAATATTCTGCTTTCTTTTGTTGTTTGAAATCAGAATTAATTGTTGTTTCATCAAAGCTGGAAGCTTTTGTTTTTTTGGGATTACTACTCCACCGGTCCGTTACTGGGTTGTAACTGTTGCTGGGCTATTGTTGCTGTGTTGTACTGATTTTACTGCTGCTGCTGATTCTCATATTCATTTTCTTTTGCTTCCAATATCAGGTACACAACTGAAAAGCTTGTTATTGTAATCCGAAATATGAAGCGTGAATACATATGAAGAATGAAAATTTGAAGTTTTAATTTCGTTTTTTTTTCTTTGTTCCTTTTGTTGATTGTATTTAAGCTATTTCATGAATTACTAAATAATAACTGGAATAAGAAAATAATATCATAAGTTAGTTTGTAATAAATCGGTTCGGCAAAATAGGTTAATTCACTAGTTATGAAGGTTTCCAGATTATAGGTTAATCATGAACAAATAGCTAAATTTAGCTAAGACACGAATTTAAATTAAACATCGTAAATTAGGCATTAAGGCATGACTTGAGCTTAAGCAAGATTAGAAGAACGTTTAAGTCTAATAAACTTTCTAATAAGCTTTAGTAATTATGGTTAAATTTAGTTTCAAATGATTGTGAATAATTAATCTCAATAATATTTTTTAAAAAAATAACAATGCTAAGTTTTAATCTAGCTATATTTGTTTATTTTGAATATTAGTAGTTGAATTTTTATTTAATTTATAATTTTCGAAATTAAGAATAAAATTCCTTTTTTATTAATATTTAAATGAATCAAGCAATTAGCGTGCCATGTTTTCTTAAATAATAATAATAAAAAAAACGTAATTAATTAGGATTTTCTTTATTCATTTTAGAGACTAATTTTAAATAGCAAAATGTAGTCGTTTTAAGATTTATCCATTTAGGAAAATAAATGAGATGAGCCTCGCTTAATAAAATGTATAGATTCAGGGGCCCTCAATAAATGTACATTTAATTGCTTAGAATTAAGGAGGAGTCGTTTTAGCAAATTTCACGGCCCTACCCCAAAGTAATAAATCACTAATTGCTTTAGGCGCGATATAATAATAATACATTCTTAAACACGGGTATGCATTTATGCGACCCAAATCCAAATCCCAAAATATTGAATAAAAATACGTTCCGGATCGTGGATGCATTTTATGTGACCCAATCCAAAGACATGTTTTTAAACGATGTTCACATTCTTTAAAAAATATAATAATGAAAGCGGTAAAAAGATAAAACTTGCACATGAGTCCATATTTGTATAAAATCAGATAATCAAGCCAAATATAACAGTTGAGCGACCGTGCTAGAACCACGGAACTCGGGAATGCCTAACACCTTCTCCCGGGTTAACAGAATTCCTTATCCGGATTTCTGGTTCGCGGACTGTAATACAGAGTCATGCTTTTCCTCGGTTCGGGATTAAAATTGGTGACTTGGGACACCCTAAATCTCCCAAGTGGCGACTCTGAAATAAATAAACAAATCCCATTTCGATTGTCCTTTAATTGGAAAAACTCCCACGCACCCTCGCGGGCGCGGAAAAAGGAGGTGTGACACAAACGACCCATATACTCTAATCAAAAGAAATACAAACCCCAAAAAATGACAGATTCCTTTCCCTATATGCCAATTTTGACCCAAAATCTGAACGGTATTCACTTGACCACTGACTCTTTTTCTTGTTTTTCCAAATTAAATTAAACGACCCGGTATTGCAAACACGGCCTTCCAGCGCCTCGGGGATGAAGAGTTTAAGGCTGTGGGGGTCAGAATCAAAATATGACCAAAGGTGGCTGTTTGCGCAAAGTCAACCTTCCGGCGCCCCGTTTGGGAACATGTGGCTATTTTTGACAAAAACGACATCACCTAGTTTATTTATGACAAAAATTAAAATTTTGATATTTTTTGGGCAATTTTTGTAAAGGGGAGGTTGGACCCGATGAGGGTTGCCTACGTATCTCACGCCCTGTGAGAATCAAACCATTCGTAGTTCGGGCGAAATAACCGAACCATTTTAAAACATGACTCTTTTTGATTTTCATTTTTCATGGCAAGACAAACTATTTTCCTTTTCTATTTTTGAAAACAAGACAAATAACGACTTTTTTTATTTTCAACAAACAATAAAACAACCTATTTTTCCAAACTAAAATAAAAACTCTTTTCCATTTTCTTTTTCAACAAACAACTGTCCGAAAACAACTGTTCGGCAGAGTTTCGACAGTACTTGATTTTTCTGTTATTTCTCTTTTTTTCGATTTTTCAACATTCTGGAGATTCAGAAACTGGTCAACATGCAGGTTCGAAACAAATATATGTACAGAGCAAGTAGGATGCATCAGGATGGTCCTTTCATTTCAGGTTGCTTGCCCTAGACAAACACAACCCTTGTGTTAAGTCCCCTAAGTCAAATGCAGCATGATGCAAATAATCGTTCCTACTAGGAATCCGGCATGAAGTCATGTTATTCTATATTCAAAACTTGGGTCGGTGTTCTAGACTGTGTACCCGAGTGGACGACTCGAGTCGAGGAGGGGGCAACTTTCCGGGAACCAAAAGGTCATCCGGCTTAGTAACTTGTCCGGCCACTTTCTTATTTCAAGGTATGACACTAACAGAATAGGGAGTCTCAACCAGTAAGCACATCCCCGGAGGTGAAGAGAGAAGGGTGTCGGCATAGTTTATATACAGTTCAGATAATATCGAAGCGGTAACATTTAGCACATTCAGCACAAAACATATAGGAAAATCAGATACAACCAAATACAACAATTTATCTAAGCTCGAATTCTGAACCCTGAACCAGAGATTCTGGGTTCGATCCCCAACAGAGTCGTCAAAGTTGTCACACCTCCTTTTTCACTACTCCCGCAAGGACGTAAAGGAGTTTTTCCAATTAAAGGTCAATCGGAACGGGATTTATTTATTAAGAATTCAGAGTCGGCACTTGGGAGATTAATGGTGTCCCAAGTCACCGGTTGAATCCCGAACCGAGGAAAAATATGACTCTGTTACAATCTGCAAACAAGAAATCCGAGTAAGGAATTCTGTTAACCCGGGAGAAGGTGTTAGGCATTCCCGGGTTCCATGCTTCTAGAACGGTCGCTCAACTATCGTATTTGATCTTATCTAATTTTAATACATGCTAGCTTATGTGCCTTTTATTCGTAAACCGCTTTTTATCATTATTTATTTTAAAAGAATTGCGACGACGTGAAAATGCATTTCGAACCGCGTCGCAATCAATGCACTCGTGGTTGTCAACATATTTCGACTTCGTCGAGATTTGGATTTGGGTAGCATCAATGCGCACCCGAGTTTAAGAAGGTAATTTAATTAAAATTGCGCCTAAAGATTCTAACTTAATTTTATTTTGGGGAAGGCCGTAAAGTTCGCTAAATGGCCCTCCCAAATTCTAATCATTTTTAATAACCATTTATTGAGGGCCCCACATTTATTTATTTTTGTTCGGTGAGGCTTGTCTCAATTTGTGAACCTCTTTTCTATCATTATTTATTTTATAAGAATTACGATGTCGTGAAAACGCGTTTCGAACCCCGTCGCAATCAATGCGCCCGTGATTGTCAACACATTTTGACTTCATCGAGATTTGGATTTGGGTCGCATCAATACGCACCCGAATTTAAGAAAATAATTTTTAATAGAGCTCCTAAAGCAACTACGCACTTCCAAATTTGCGAGGGTCATGGAAATTCAACTAATGGCACGCCTCGATTGAGATTTACGTATCATGACCATGCCACGGGAGCCGTACCCATGACCACAATAATTTAAAATTAATCGCGCCAAAAGCAGGCTACGATGTTCATATGTTCTTCATCTCCTAAGCTATAAGGGAGCGGACAAACAGTGAATGACATGAATGAAGGAGTTAAATACGGCGAAGGATTATCATCAACCAAACACATTAATAACCATAGATAAAAACAAAGCTCACGTGACTGGGAGCAACAGATCTTAGCACTAATTTTAATAATAAAACTAACTAAATTATCACCTTTAATTATTAAGAAATTGAAAATACATTGAGGATTAATCAATATACTTGACCAAAAGCAACAAGTATTTATAACATTCAAACTAAACATTTGAAGCCAAATTTGCTCCTTTAATACTGTCATTTGACAACTTTTGGAATTCTACTACAATTTTGAGCACAATTTCTAAGACAACTCGTAACATTTCAAAATGGAGAAGAACAACAACTAATAATATATATTGTAGTTTCAAAATACGTAAAGTATAATGAAAATTCCGTTTACTTACAATTACTTCAACATTCAATTGATTGTACATTAGATATGATTTCCAAAGAACAAATAAGATATCCATCGACAAAAATTCCAACAAACAGATGAATAATTCCAACAATTGCACAACATGTCACTTTAGGCTACAAGTGTAAAATAAACTCAAATTAAACACCAAGTACATGTAATATATCAATAAGAGTGATTAAGAAAATCGGACCTTTATTGCTTCAAAGCTGAAAATTGCAAATCAATCGGGTTAAACCAAGCAACAATCCTCATACTGACACACCGAAATTAACAAACCGGAACCTTGTCGGCGATCCAAAACGCGACAACTTGTCAAGTACGAGCGAGAACTTGGACTGAAACTCAGATCGACTAAGACGCCAAATACTCCGTCTGGTGTCGTAAGTGAGTGAATCAGTTCCGGCAAAAGGACGACGGTGGTGAATTTGGTTTTGGTGATTGACGACGAAATAGGTGGAGCCACAGTGGGGACCTGCTTTAGAAGCTATGGTTTGATCTTTTCCCTTCAAAGTATTCTTGAGTGAATTCTCATTTTGAAGTGGAAATTACAGTGCATTTGTATGGAAAATTTCTTTGCCTTCTCCCCTTTATCCGTTGTTGCTCACTATCCTCCCTGTTTCTATGTGTGTGTGTATTATATAGATGGGTAGGTGTGATGATTTTAATGTGAAGGGGGGGTCTTGTGTGGGGGAGTTTTATTTGGGGAGAAGGTGTTATGTGAGGTAATATTTTGGGGGGAAGGTTTTAGGTGGGGAAATATTTTGGGGGGAAGGTCTTAGGTGGGGAGAAATGATTTGGGGAAGGTTCTTCCCTTTTTTTTTTACTCCCAATTTCTTTTTATCTTCCTCTTTTTGTATTTTATTTAGTTATTTTGTACTTTATTTTCTGATTTTGTTAAATGCTAAATTAAGAACCAAAACTCAAATTGATTCTAAAATTATACTTCCAAATTTTCAATTACACTAATTTTCTATTTTAAATGCAAACTAAACTGATTAAAACTAAAAAATGCAAAAAAGACCATTTTTGTTATTTTCATTTTCCTAAAAATAACTCACTATTAATTAATCCTAAAATGTAAAATTAAATTCTAAATGCAAATGCCAAGTTTTTTGGTATTTAATATTTTGATTTTGATATTAAAATGCATGAAATGCAACTAAAAAAGAAAAAAATTCCTAAAAAAAATCAAATAAAAATTATTTAGACTTATTTTTAGGAGTTATCTTCATGTAGGGCAAAAATCCGAGGCTCCGGTCTGCTGTCCCGTTATTATACCAAAGTCAAAATTGAAAAAGACTCACTAAGCCTATCAGCTACGAGTTACAAGATTCCTATCTATGAGTCTTCTGAAGCTTGATCTTGAGTCTTGGTTGGTGCTTCATGCGGACCCTGATCTGTATCTTGATTCTTGTTGGCCGCATGTGTTGGTTCAATCTTCTTCTGGGTCAAGACCGGACATGTAGTGCTTATGACTTCAACCACGTCTTGAGCAGTTCACATTTTTTCCTGCTTCTGAACGTTAGAGCTCACTTTTTTTGTTCTTTTTCTTCTTTCCTTTATTTTGGATTGAGACTCATTTTTTCTGCCATCTCGAATCGTGTGCCTCGAGGTCAAACCTGCTCGGCACCTTGAACCATTTTCCCTTGAAACTTGAGTTGTCTTCCGTCGACACTGATTTCCCTTGAAACTTGAGTTGTCTTCCCTTGCTCCCCAGGTGAAATCCATTGTTGCCATTTTGAATTGTAAACTGAGATGTTTTCCCTTCTTCAAACTGCTAAACTTGAATGTATTTGAACTTGAATGTATTCCTCTGTTCTTCAGGCGGGCTCCTGACTTCTGAATTTTGAATTTGAATGTATTCCTCTGTTATCCAGGTGGGCTCCTGACTTCATAAAAATAGACAAAACAAAGAAAACTTTCTGCCCCAGTTTGGAAACTGGGTACATTTTACTAGATATTAATAAGAATTTGAGTAAAACTTAACTTGTAATACCTCTGTTATACAGGCGGGCTCCTGACTTCTGAAACTTGAATTTTATGCCTCTGTTCTTCAGGAGGGCTCCTGACTTCAAAAGACAAAAAATCGATTGAAAACTAAAATTTGAATTCTATCACCTTTGTTTTCAGGCGGGCTCCTGATTGCTGAATTTGAAATTGAATGTATTCCTCTATTATCCAGACGGGCTCCTGACCTCACAAAAATAGACAAAACAAAGAAAACTTTCTGCCCCAGTTTGGAAAACTGGTTGTTTTTTACCACATACTAATAAGAACTAAAACTTGAATTGTGATAAGACGGAAATGCAACTTTTAAAAATTTAAAGACTGCAATGTATCTTAAAATTAAAAATTTATCTTAGGTGAAAAATTCATTAGACTAAGATTTTCATCTTAGTGAAAGATTCGACTAACTAAGATTTATCTTTATCTTAGGTGAAAAATTCATCAGACTAAGCTTTCCATCTTAGGAGAAAGTTTCAACAGACTAAGATTTTTATCTTTTATCTTAGGTGAAAAATTCATCAGACTAAGATTTTCATCTTAGTGAAAGATTCGACAGACTAAGATTTTTGTCTTTATATTAGGTGAAAAATTCATCATACTAAGATTTTGTCTTTATATTAGGTGAAAAATTCATCAGACTAAGATTTTTATCTTAGGAGAAAGATTCAACAGACTAAGATTTTTATCTTTATCTTAGGTGAAAAATTCATCAGACTAAGATTTTCATCTAGGAGAAAGATTCAACAGACTAAGATTTTTATCTTTACCTTTGGTGAAAAATTCATCAGACTAAGATTTTCATCTTAGGAGAAAGATTCAACAGACTAAGATTGTGACTCTAGGAGATAATTCATCAGACTAGGTCCATTTTTGTGTGATCTCAGGAGGAAGATTCATCGGACTGCGATTTTGACTCTAGGAGATAATTCATCAGACTAGGTCCATTTTTGTGATCCCGACTTTCTTAATTTTCCAAATTCCAACTTCCATTCTTTTCAAATTCTGCCTTCCTTTCTTGTTCCCAAATTATGCCTTCCTTTCTTTTTTCTTTTTTTTTCGACTTTTGCCTTCCCCTTCTTTAAATTATGCCTTCCTTTCTTTCTCCTCAAATTCTGCCTTCATCGTTTTCCAAATTATGCCTTCCTTTCGTTTTTCCAACTTTTGCCTTTATCTTAGGTGAAAGATTCATCAGACTAAGATTTTTATCTTAGGTGATAGATTCAAAAGACTAAGATTTCTTTATCTTAGGTGAAAGATTCAACAGACTAAGATTTCTTTATCTTAGGTGAAAAATTCGAAATACTAAGATTTTTATCTTTTAACCATTTTCCTTCGAAATTTGTTTTACCTACCCACTAACTTGAATTATCTTCCTTCATAACTGCTTCCCTAAAAACTGGTGTTGTCCTCCTTCAAAAAAAAACCACTTCCCTAAAAACTGGTGTTTCATTCCTCCAAAAATTACTTTTCTTAGAACTGGTGTTTCTTTCCTGAAAACTATTTCTCTCTTTTTAAAAACACTTGTATTGACCTTCATGTTCTTCAGAAGGGTACCCGACTTCAAGAAAATTTTCTGCCCCAGTTTGATAATCCTCCTGTAGCATATCTTTCTGTCATAAATAACATTTCCATGCCCCTGTTTCAAATCAAAGAAAATTCTGTGAGTTTAAAAGTGCGGTTGTTGGTTGTGGTACTCCCGCTGGGATGGCTTTCCTTTTCTCCCTTCCATGATTTACGTTGTCCAACCATCTTTGAAACTTGGTTGATAACTTCCGTCCTTCTTGATGACTATCTCTCAATTATTACTTCTAGTCATCTTATCTAACCCCATATGTTTTCTGTGACAACTGATTCTTCTTGAAGGTCTTGCATGTTTACCGATTAACCACTTTCCCCGTCATCTGTATCACTGAAATACCCTTTTTCCCCGTTCAATCCCAATACCCTCTATCTGTTGCATTATTCCTGAACCGACATCTACCAAACTTTGTGTTTCATAAGGATCCCAAAGTATGTTGATTATTACCAGCTCAGTGCTCTTGCTATTTTTCCTGACTTGTGACCCCGTTTTGTGCAATTGGAAAGCTGGTGGAAAATTTTGAAGTCATTCCTCACTTGTTACGACCAAAAGACTCAGAAAGGGGAAATAAACAAAACAAAAGGAACAGAGTAAAGGACAATAGAAAGAGATGATTCCTAACAAGAAAACTACACAGTAGAAACCTATCGGATGTGGATGCCGACTCTAATGACCTTGACATGCACCTGCGACCTATTCTGTTAAGCAAATATGATGTTCATCTCTTGTTGTTCCTTTTTGCCGTGAAACTGGGCTTCATTTCTCCGCTTATCCAATTTGATTCGCATTCCTTATTCGGCTTGTACTGCCCCAAAGGGTTTTCACCATCAAACCTCTCTTATTTCGTTCTTTCTCTCAACTTACTGTCGCCTCAAGGTGCCCGTGAAGGTTTTCACCAATAAGACTCTCTCATTTTTTATTTCTCTCACCTTTCATCACCTTACGATACCCATGAGGATTTTCATCAATAAGATTCTATCATTTTCATTTTCCTTGTTTGGACCGGAGTGTTGCCCCTGACAGGAATTACCTTACCTGCTTGACTTGGCATTTCTCAAAGACTAATTAGAAGGTCTTTCTTTGGACCGTAATGTAGGTTTTTGGATGGGTTAGAAAGAAAGGGTATAAAAGGCTCAAAACAATTTCAAAATGGGTTAAAATTACAACTTTCGGAATCCAACTTCTCACAACAACCACAATTTCTGCCCCAGTTTCTTGCTTGGGGACTTTTGGATTTTTGTTTTGGTATGACTGAACCTCAGAGAGGCTGCCTACGTACCCTTTCGGGATCAAGTCAAATGTAGTTCACGACATAGCAATTGCTCTATTGTTGTGATTTTTCTCTTCTCTTTCTCTTTTCTTTTCTTTTCTTTCTTCCTTTTCCTCTTTTGTTGTTTTGTTGTTTTTCTTCTTCTTTTTCCTCTTTTTTTTTCTTTTCTCTTCTTTTTTTCAATTTCATTTTTCTTCTCTCCCTTTTCATTCTTTTTTTTTCTTTTCCTTTGCTTATCTTTCACGCTTGTGTTTCTGATCTTTGCCACTGATTCCGAAAGAGGGGTATGAAAGAAAATAAACAAAGCTCAGAGGGGTAACGAAGGATAAGGTGTTTAGATAGCAGAACAAAATGTCTTCGTCATTCCAATCTTCAAAACATGCCAAGTGCAAACTAAAATATTAAACAGACCTAGGAAAACATTTTAACATCTCTTAATTGTACTAGACTTGATAACCATATCCACACATTCGCCTTTCACATATGTTAATTACCAAGCCTCATTGGACAACACCCTCACTCTCATTACCACGAACATCCCCTTGTCAATTTGGCAAACTTGCCTTTAGGGTTTCTTTATGTTCTATCTGCCTCAGTTTCACATGGTTCGGGCGTCAAACAATCTCAAAATGTCCCAATCTGTTCTTATTCCCTCAAGTGCCCTTATCGTTTTCAAAAATGGTTTCCTTGCTTCCCGACTAACATAGCTTTTAAAGATCCGACTGAGAATTATGCGTGCATGTCATGGCACTAGAACCAGCATTAGACAAAAGACAAAACAAAAGGATAGAAAAGAACTAAACGAAGAACAATCATTGGAAGTAACAAAAGACCGGAATTTTGCATTTAGACAACGATGAAATAACTGGAATAACAAAACAAGCAAACAAACTGGAGTACAACTCTAGAATGAACCTGAAACATCCATGGACAACACTTAAACGAACCACTACGACTAAACAAGCTAGACAAAAATGAAAGGATAAGAGGGTTTGATCACAAGACAATATCCGGATGACAACCCTGCAAATAACCCAGACAACAGAAATGACAGCAAAATGGACCACCAAAGCTCCTCCCCGGCTGACTTGGGAATGGACCGTCTTTCCTATTACCAAGCACGGCATCCTAGCCACTAAGTTTTGCATCCATATTGCCATGACCACTATCTGCGTCAGTATCTTCAACTTCAATCAACAAGTTACCACGAGGATTCTCATACCTTATGTCACCGGGCATCATCCCCACCAAGTGTGCCTCCTCATGTAAGGGATGCAGCGTGATATTCTGGATGCCACTGTCTTGAATCAAATTTTCCCAGATCATCCTTTCTATGTCTCTTTTCAAATCCCGACAATTTTCCACATTGTTCCCTAGAGCATTGGAGTGGTATTCACACCTTTTAGATGAGTCAAAGCTTCTCGCACGTCGATCCACCTGATTTGGAGGAATGGGTGCAATCATGCCATGTTGTTTTAACTTCTCAAATAAGCTTGCATAGGACTCTCCTATTGGTGTAAAACTATCTTTCAGCTTTTGTTTCTTTCTATACCCCTGGCTTGGATGTGGGTTATAAGGTACTTGAAAATTTTGCGGAGGCGGGTGGAGATTTTGTGATACTCGTGCTCGCTTTCTTGGGTGATTTGATGGCTGGGCAACATACTGGGAAGGATCAACAAAGTATGGGGGGTTCGGAAGTGGATAGTAATGCTTAAGGGGGTCATGGAAAACTTGATGAGGCTGCACATACCTTCGGGATGTTCTCCTAGGACCTCTTCTCGACCCTGATATCACCATGATTTCTTCATCCCATCATTCGTGTTACCAGATTCAATTTGGATAGCTTGAGTTGCAGCTTTGAAAGCTGTTTGACTTATAATTCTGCCTGTCTTAAGACCGTTCTCCACCATTTCTCCCATTTTGATTGCTTCCGGGAAGGATTTACAGACTGCGGATGTCATGTATTGAAAATAATCTGGCTCTTGAGCCTGTAGAAAGACAATGATTAACTCGTGGTCATCCATGGGTGGCTTAGCTCTAGCTGCCTGCTCTCTCCATTTGATGGCATATTCCTTGAAACTTTCAGTTGGTTTCTTTTTTAGGTTAGAAAGGGAAATGCGGTTTGGGGCGATGTCGATGTTGTATTGAAACTGTTTGACAAAGGCCCATGCCATGTCATCCCAGACGTACCAACAAGATGTATCTTGATCCAAAAAATATTCAGATGCTACTCCCGAGAGGCTTTCCCCAAAATAAGCTATAAGTAATTCTTCATTTCTTCCCACACCTCTCAATTGGTTGCAATACCTTTTCAGGTGGGCTATGGAGTCTCCATGTCCATTGTACTTTTCAAATTTGGGAACCTTGAAACCAGGCGGAAAGTGGACATCGGGGAACATGCATAGATCTCTGAAGGCAACGCTCTTTTGACCTGCCATTGCTTGCGTGTTTTTCAACCGTTGTTTTAACCTTTTCACTCTTTGGGTTATTTCTTCTTGTACTCTCTTTCGGGCAGGCTTCTCGATGTTTACAGGAAGCTCAAACGAGTACGAGTGGTTTTTATGTTATTTCTCTCTTCTTTTTTCGATTTTTCAACATTCCCGAGATTCAAAAATCGGTCAACATGCAGGTTCGAAACAAATATATGTACAGAGCAAGTAGGATGCATCAGGAGGGTCCTTTCATTTCAGGTTGCTAGCCCTAGACGGACTCAACCCATGTGTTGAGTCCCCTAAGTCAAATGCAGCATGATGCAAATAATCGTTCCTACTACGAACCCGGCATGAAGTCACGTTATTCTATATTCAAAACCTGGGCCAGTGTTCTAGACTGTGTACCCGAGCGGACAACTCGAGTCGAGGAGGGGGCAACTTTCCGGGAACCAAAAGGCCATCCGGCTTAGTAACTTGTCCGGCCTCTTTCTTATTTCAAGGTATGATACTAACAGAATAGAGAGTCTCAACCAGTAAGCACATCCCCGGAGGTGAAGAGAGAAGGGTGTCGGCACAGTTTATATACAGTTCAGATAATATCGAAGCGGTAACATTTAGCACATTCAGCACAAAAAATGTAGGAAAATCAGATACAACCAAATACAACAATTTATCTAAGCTCGAATTCTGAACCCTGAACCAGAGATTCTGGGTTTGATCCCCAGCAGAGCCACCAGAGCTGTCACACCTCCTTTTTCACTACTCCCGCAAGGGCGTAAAGGAGGTTTTCCAATTAAAGGACAATCGGAACGTGATTTAATTATTAAGAATTCAGAGTCGCCACTTGGGAGATTAATGGTGTCCTAAGTCACCGGTTGAATCCCGAACCGAGAAAAAATATGACTCTGTTACAATCTGTGAACCAGAAATCCGAGTAAGGAATTCTGTTAACCCGGGAAAAGGTGTTAGGCATTCCCGGGTTCCGTGGTTCTAGCACGATCGCTCAACTATTGTATTTGATTTTATCTAATTTTAATACATTCTAGCTTATGTGCCTTTTATTGTAAACCGCTTTTTATCATTATTTTTTTTAAAAGAATTGCGACGACATGAAAACACCTTTCGAACCGCGTCGCAATCAATGCACTCGTGGTTGTCAACACATTTCGACTTCGTCGAGATTTGGATTTCGGTCGCATCAATGCGCACCCAAGTTTAAGAAGGTAATTTAATTAAAATCGCGCCTAAAGATTCTAACGTAATATTATTTTGGGGAAGGCCGTGAAGTTCGCTAAATGGCCCTCCCAAATTCTAATCATTTTTAATAACCATTTATTGAGGGCCCCACATTTATTTATTTTGGTTCGGTGAGGCTTGTCTCAATTTGTGAACCTCTTTTCTATCATTATTTATTTTATAAGAATTACGATGTCGTGAAAACGCATTTCGAACCCCGTCGCAATCAATGCGCCCGTGATTGTCAACACATTTCGACTTCATCGAGATTTGGATTTGGGTTGCATCAATGCGCACCCGAATTTAAGAAAATAATTTTTAATAGCGCTCCTAAAGCAACTACGCACTTCCAAATTTTTGAGGGCCATGGAAATTCAACTAATGGCACGCCTCGATTGAGATTTACGTATCATGACCATGCCACGGGAACCGTACCCATGACCACAATAATTTAAAATTAATCGCGCCTAAAGCAGGCTATGATGTTCATATGTTCTTCATATCCTAAGCCATAAGGGAGCGGACAAACAGTGAATGACATGAATGAAGGAGTTAAATACGGCGAAGGATTATCATCAACCAAACACATTAATAACCTTATATAAAAACAAAGCTCACGTGACTGGGAGCAACAGATCTTAGCACTAATTTTAATAATAAAACTAACTAAATTATCACCTTTAGTTATTAAGAAATTGAAAATACATTGAGGATTAATCAATGTACTTGACCGGAAGCAACAAGTATTTATAACATTCAAACTAAACATTTGAAGCCAAATGTGCTCCTTTAATACTGTCATTTGACAACTTTTGGAATTCTACTACAATTTTGAGCACAAATTTCTAAGACAACTCGTAACATTTCAAAATGGAGAAGAACAACAACTAATAATATATATTGTAGTTTCAAAATACGTAAAGTATAATGAAAATTCCGTTTACTTACAATTACTTCAACATTAAGTTGGTTGTACATTAGCTATGATTTCCAAAGAACTGATAAGATATCCATCGACAAAAATTCCAACAAACAGATGAATAATTCCAACAATTACACAACATGTCACTTTAGGCTACAAATGTAAAATAAACTCAAATTAAACACCAAGTACATGTAATGTATCAATAAGAGTGATTAAGAAAATCGGACCTTTATTGCTTCAAAGCTAAAAATTGCAAATCAATCGTGTTAAACCAAGCAATAATCCTCAGACTGACACACCGAAATTAGCAAACCGGAACCTCGTCAGCGATCCAAAACGCGACAACTTGTCAAGTACGAGCGAAAACTTGGACTGAAACTCATCTCGACTAAGACGCCAAATCGACTCCGTCTGGAATCGTACGTGAGTGAATCAGTTCCGGCAAAAGGACGACGGTGGTGAATTTGGTTTTGGTGATTGACGACGAAATAGGTGGAGCCACAGTGGGGACCTGCTTCAGAAGCTATGGTTTGATCTTTTCCCTTCAAAGTATTCTTGAGTGAATTCTCATTTTGAAGTGGAAATTACAGTGCATTTGTATGGAAAATTTCTTTGCCTTCTCCCCTTTATCCGTTGTTGCTCACCATCCTCCCTGTTTCTATGTGTGTGTGTGTATTATATAAATGGGTGGGTGTGATGATTTTAATGTGAAGGGGGGGGGGGGGGGTCTTGTGTGAGGGAGTTTTATTTGGGGAGAAGGTGTTATGTGAAGTAATATTTTGGGGGGAAGGTTTTAGGTGGGGAAATATTTTGGGGAGAAGGTCTTAGGTGGGGAGAAATGATTTGGGGGGAAAATATTTTGGGGAAGGTTCTTCCCATTTTTTTTTACTCCTAATTTCTTTTTATCTTCCTCTTTTTGTATTTTATTTAGTTATTTTGTACTTTATTTTCTGATTTTGTTAAATGCTAAATTAAGAACCAAAACACAAATTGATTCTAAAATTATACTTCCAAATTTCCTATTATACTAATTCCCTATTTTAAATGCAAACTAAACAGATTAAAACTAAAAAATGCAAAAAGGACCATTTTTGTTATTTTCATTTTCCTAAAAGTAACTCATTATTAATTAATCCTAAAATGTAAAATTAAATTCTAAATGCAAATGCCAAGTATTTTGGTATTTATTATTTTGATTTTGAAATATTAAAATGCATGAAATGCATCTAAAAAAAAATCTTAAAAAAATCAAATAAAAATTATTTAGACTTATTTTTTGGAGTTATCTTCATGTAGGGCAAAAATCACATGCTTACAGCTGCCCCTCTTTGCTCGGAAACACAAAGAGTTTTCGTGCAAAGATAAAGTAAGCACTGTGAGGGATTTTTGCCCGTTTAAAATTCCATGAGAAGCATTTTTGAAAAACAGTCTGACCGAACCTTGCTTCAAAGGTTGCCTACATATCCTTGACTATAAAGGAATCAGGTCATGTGTAGTTCAGAAGTGAACGAGGTGATGGAGTACCGAGGTTGAGAGTCGAGGTTCCGTCCGAGGCTCCGGTCCGCTGTCCCGTTATTATATCAAAGTCAAAATTAAAAAACACTAACTAAGCCTATCAGCTACGAGTTACAAGATTCCTATCTATGAGTCTTCTGAAGCTTGATCTTGAGTCTTGGTTGGTGCTTCATGTAGACCCTGATCTGAATCTTGATTCTTGTTGGCTGCAGGTGTTGGTTCAATCTTGTTCTAGGGTCAAGACCGGACATGTAGTGCTCATGACTTCAACCACGTCTTGAGCAGTTCACATTTTTTCCTGCTTCTGAACGTTAGAGCTCACTTTTTTTGTTCTTTTTCTTCTTTCCTTTATTTTGGATTGAGACTCATTTTTTCTGCCATCTCGAATCGTGTGCCTCGAGGTCAAACCTTCTTGGCACCTTGAACTATTTTCCCTTGAAACTTGAGTTGTCTTCCGTCGACACTGATTTCCCTTGAAACTTGAGTTGTCTTCCCTTGCTCCCCAGGTGAAATCCATTGTTGCCGTTTTGAATTGTAAACTGAGATGTTTTCCCTTCTTCAAACTATTAAACTTGAATGTATTTGAACTTGAATGTATTCCTCTGTTCTTCAGGCGGGCTCCTGACTTCTGAATTTTGAATTTGAATGTATTCCTCTGTTATCCAGGTGGGCTCCTGATTTCATAAAAATCGACAAAACAAATAAAACTTTCTGCCCCAGTTTGGAAACTGGGTACATGTTACTGGAAATTAATAAGAATTTGAGTAAAACTTAACTTGAAATACCTCTGTTATACAGGCGGGCTCCTGACTTCCGAAACTTGAATTGTATGCCTCTGTTCTTTAGGCGGGCTCCTGACTTCAAAAGACAAAAAATCGATTGAAAACTAAAATTTGAATTGTATCACCTCTGTTCTTAAGGCGGGCTCCTGATTGTTGAATTTGAATATGAATGTATTCCTCTATTATCCAGGCGGGCTCCTGACTTCACAAAAATAGACAAAACAAAGAAAACTTTCTGCCCCAGTGTGGAAAACTGGTTGTTTGTTACCACATACTAATAAGAACTAAAACTTGAATTGTGATAAGACGGAAATGCAACTTTTAAAAATTTAAAGACTGCAATGTATCTTAAAATTTAAAATTTATCTTAGGTGAAAAATTCATCAGACTAAGATTTTCATCTTAGTGAAAGATTCGACTAACTAAGATTTATCTTTATCTTAGGTGAAAAATTCATCAGACTAAGCTTTCCATCTTAGGAGAAAGATTCAACAGACTAAGATTTTTATCTTTTATCTTAGGTAAACAATTCATCAGACTAAGATTTTTGTCTTTATCTTAGGTGAAAAATTCATCAGACTAAGATTTTGTCTTTATATTAGGTGAAAAATTCATCAGACTAAGATTTTTATATTAGGAGAAAGATTCAACAGACTAAGATTTTTATCTTTATCTTAGGTAAAAAATTCATGAGACTAAGATTTTCATCTTAGGAGAAAGATTCAACAGACTAAGATTTTTATCTTTAACTTAGGTGAAAAATTCATCAGACTAAGATTTTCATCTTAGGAGAAAGATTCAATAGACTAAGATTGTGACTCTAGGAGATAATTCATCAGACTAGGTCCATTTTTGTGTGATCTCAGGAGGAAGATTCATCGGACTGCGATTTTGACTCTAGGAGATAATTCATCAGACTAGGTCCATTTTTGTGATCCCGACTTTCTTAATTTTCCAAATTCCAACTTCCATTCTTTTCAAATTCTGCCTTCCTTTCTTGTTCCCAAATTATGCCTTCCTTTCTTTTTTCTTTTTTTTCGACTTCTGCCTTCCCCTTCTTTAAATTATGCCTTCCTTTCTTTCTCCTCAAATTCTGCCTTCATCTTTTTCCAAATTATGCCTTCCTTTCGTTTTTCCAACTTCTACCTTTATCTTAGGTGAAAGATTCATCAAACTAAGATTTTTATCTTAGGTGAAAGATTCAACAGACTAAGATTTCTTTATCTTAGGTGAAAGATTCAACAGACTAAGATTTCTTTATCTTAGGTGAAAAATTCAACAGCCTAAGATTTTTATATTTTAACCATTTTCCTTCGAAATTTGTTTTACCTACCCACTAACTTGAATTATCTTCCTTCAGAACTGCTTCCCTAAAAACTGGTGTTGTCCTCCTTAAAAAAAACAACTTCCCTATAAACTAGTGTTTCATTCCTCCAAAAATTACTTTTCTTAGAACTGGTGTTTCTTTCCTGAAAACTATTTCCCTCTCTTTTTCTCTTTTTAAAAACACTTGTATTCAATCCCAATACCCTCTATCTGTTGTATTATTCCTGAACCGACATCTACCAAACTTTGTGTTTCATAAGGATCCCAAAGTATGTTGATTATTACCAGCTCAGTGCTCTTGTTATTTTTCCTGACTTGTGACCCCGTTTTGTGCAATTGGAAAGCTGGTGAAAACTTTTGAAGTCATCCCTCACTTGTTACGACCAAAAGACTCAGAAAGGGGAAATAAACAAAATAAAAGGAACAGAGTAAAGGACAATAGAAAGAGATGATTCCTAACAAGAAAACTACACAGTAGAAACCTATCGGATGTGGATACCGACTCTAATGACCTTGACATGCACCTGCGACCTATTCTGTTAAGCAAATCTGATGTTCATCTCTTGTTGTTCCTTTTTGCCGTGAAACTGGGCTTCATTGCTCCGCTTATCCAATTTGATTCGCATTCCTTATTCGGCTTGTACTGCCCCAAAAGGTTTTCACCATCAAACCTCTCTTATTTCGTTTTTTCTCTCAACTTACTGTCGCCTCAAGGTGCCCGTGAAGGTTTTCACCAATAAGACTCTCTCGTTTTTTATTTCTCTCAGCTTTCATCACATTGCGATACCCATGAGGATTTTCATCAATAAGATTCTCTCATTTTCATTTTCCTTGTTTGGACCGGAGTGTTGCCCCTGACAGGAATTACCTTACCTTCTTAACTTGGCATTTCTCAAAGATTGATCAGAAGGTCTTTCTTTGGACCGTAATGTAGGCTTTTGGATGGGTTAGAAAGAAAGGGTATAAAAGGCTCAAAACAATTTCAAAATGGGTTAAAATTACAACTTCCGGAATCCATCACAACAACCACAATTTCTGCCCCAGTTTCTTTCTTGGGGACTTTTGGATTTTTGTTTTAGTATGACTGAACCTCAGAGAGGCTGCCTACGTACCCTTTCGGGATCATGTCAAACGTAGTTCACGACATATGAATTGCTCTATTGTTGTGATTTTTCTCTTCTCTTTCTCTTTTCTTTTCTTTTCTTTCTTCCTTTTCCTCTTTTGTTGTTTTGTTGTTTTTCTTCTTCTTTTTCCTCTTTTTTTTTCTTTTCTCTTCTTTTTTTCAATTTCATTTTTCTTCTCTCCCTTTTCATTCTTTTTTTTTCTTCTTTTCCTTTGCTTATCTTTCACGCTCGTGTTTCTGATCTTTGCTACTGATTCCGAAAGAGGGGTATGAAAGAAAATAAACAAAGCTCAAAGGGGTAACAAAGGATAAGGTGTTTAGATAGCAGAACAAAATGCCTTCGTCATTCCAATCTTCAAAACATGCCAAGTGCAAACTACACAATTAAACAGACTCAGGAAAACATTTGTAACATCTCTTAATTGTACTAGACTTGATAACCACATCCACACATTCGCCTTTCACATCTGTTAATTACCAAGCCCCATTGGACAACACCCTCACTCTCATTACCACGAACAGCCCCCTGTCAATTTGGCAAACTTGCCTTTAGGGTTTCTTTATGTTCTATCTGCCCCAGTTTCACATGGTTCGGGCGTCAAACAATCTCAAAACGTCCCAATCTGTTCTTATTCCCTCAAGTGCCCTTATCGTTTTCAAAAATGGTTTCCTTGCTTCCCGACTAACATAGCTTTTAAAGATCCGACTGAGAATTATGCGTGCATGTCATGGCACTAGAACCAACATTAGACAAAAGACAAAACAAAAGGATAGAAAAGAACTAAACGAAGAACAATCATTGGAAGTAACAAAAGACCAGAATTTTGCATTTAGACAACGATGAAATAACTCGAATAACAAAACAAGCAAACAAACTGGAGTACAACCCTAGAATGAACATGAAACATCCATGGACAACACTTAAACAAACCACTACGACTAAACAAGCTAGACAAAAATGAAAGGATAAGAGGGTTTGATCACAAGACAATATCCGGATTACAACCCTGCAAATAACCCGGACAACAGAAATGACAGCAAAATGGACCACCAAAGCTCCTCCCTGGATAATTTGGGAATGGAGCGTCTTTCCAATTACCAAGCACGGTATCCTAGCCACTAAGCTTTGCATCCATATTGACATGACCACTATCTACGTCAGTATCTTCAACTTCAGTCAACAAGTTCCCACGAGGATTCTCATACCCTATGTCACCGGGCATCATCCCCACCAAGTGCGCCTCCTCATGTAAGGGATGCAGCGTGATATTTTGGGTGCCACTGTCTTGAATCAAATTTTCCCGGATCGTCTTTTCTATTTATCTTTTCAAATCCTAACAATTTTCCACATTGTGCCCCAGAGCATTGGAGTGGTATTCACACCTTTAGATGAGTCAAAGCTTCTCGCACGTTGGTCCACCTGATTTGGAGGAATGGGTGCAATCATGCCATGTTGTTTTAACTTCTCAAATAAGCTTGCATAGGACTCTCCTATTGGTGTAAAACTATCTTTCAGCTTTTGTTTCTTTCTATACCCCTGGCTTGGATGTGGGTTATAAGGTACTTGAAAATTTTGCGGAGGCGGGTGGAGATTTTGTGATACTCGTGCTCGCTTTCTTGGGTGATTTGATGGTTGGGCAACATACTGGGAAAGATCAACAGAGTATGGGGGGTTCGGAGGTGGATAGTAATGCTTAAGGGGGTCATGGAAAACTTGATGAGGCTGCACATACCTTCGGGATATTCTCCTAGGACCTCTTCTCGACCCTGATATCACCATGATTTCTTCATCCCCCTCATTCGTGTTACCAGATTCAATTTGGATAGCTTGAGCTGCAGCTTTGAGAGCTGTTTGACTTATAATTCTGCCTGTCTTAAGACCGTTCTTCACCATTTCTCCCATTTTGATTGCTTCCGAGAAAGATTTACCCACTGCGGATGTCATGTATTGAAAATAATCTGGCTCTTGAGCCTGTAGAAAGACAGTGATTAACTCGTGGTCATCCATGGGTGGCTTAGCTCTAGCTGCCTGCTCTCTCCATTTGATGGCATATTCCTTGAAACTTTCAGTTGGTTTCTTTTTTAGGTTAGAAAGGGAAATGCAGTCTGGGGAGATATTGATGTTGTATTGAAACTATTTGACAAAGTCCTGTGCCATGTTATCCCAGACGTACCAGCAAGATGTATCTTGATCCAAAAACCATTCAGATGCTACTCCCGAGAGGCTTTCCCCAAAATAAGCTATAAGTAATTCTTCATTTCTTCCCACACCTCTCAATTGGTTGCAATACCTTTTCAGGTGGGCTATGGGGTCTCCATGTCCATTGTACTTTTCAAATTTGGGAACCTTGAAATCTGGCGGCAAGTGGACATCGGGGAACATGCATAGATCTCTGAAGGCAATGCTCCTTTGACCTGTCATTGCTTGCGTGTTTTTCAACCGTTGTTCTAACTTTTTCACTCTTTGGGTTATTTTTTCTTGTACTCTCTTTCGGGCAGGCTTCTCGATATTTACAGGAAGCTCAAACGAGTACGAGTGGTACTCGGGATAGTGGTATTGTTCTTGTTGTGTAGCAAATTGTGACTCGTGACAAGGTTGTCCTTGGTCATTGGCCCAGGCTTGGCGCATTTTAGTCATTTGTTGTTTCAGTGTTCTATTTTCCTCAACCACAGTAGACCCTTGTTGAACCCTCTGACCCTGAGTCTCTTGAGTACTCGTAACAGCTTCAATGTCAGTTATCATTTTTCCTCAAATCTTGTGTTTCCAGCTTACCACAAACCAACCACCTCAACTTTCTTCACAATTCAAAACAAAACATGTTAGAATGGTTTGAGTCGGTCCTCATTATTAACAACATCTTTTCCATTTTTTCATTCAATTCTTCTTTTCCATTTTTCTTTCATTTTTTTTTTGGTTGCGATCGAATCTTATGGAGATTGCCTACGTATCATGACCCCTCATGAATCAGACCGTGCGTAGTTCTTGCAAATAAAAGGTAAACGACAATAAAATATTTTTTGGAATTTTCCATTTTCATAATAACAACAAAACTGACCAATTTAATGATGAAAATCAAATGACCCATATACTCTAATCAAAAGAAATACAAACCCCAAAAAATGACAGATTTCTTTCCCTATATGCCAATTTTGACCCAAAATGTGAACGGTATTTACTTGACCACTGACTCTTTTTCTTGTTTTTCCAAATTAAATTAAACGACCCGGTATTGCAAACACGACCTTCCAGCGCCTCGGGGATGAAGAGTTTAAAGCTGTGGGGGTCAGAATCAAAATATGACCAAAGGTGGCTGTTTGCGCAAAGTCAACCTTCCGGCACCCCGTTTGGGAACATGTGGCTATTTTTAACAAAAACGGCATCACCTGGTTTATTTATGACAAAAATTAAAATTTTGATATTTTTTGGGCTATTTTTGTAAAGGGGAGGTTGGACCCGATGAGGGTTGCCTACGTATCTCATGCCCTATGAGAATCAAACCATGCGTAGTTCAGGCGAATTAACCGAACAATTTTAAAACAAGACTCTTTTTTATTTTCATTTTTCATGGCAAGACAAACTATTTTCCTTTTCTATTTTTGAAAACAAGACAAAATAACGACTTTTTTTTTATTTTCAACAAACAATAAAACAACCTATTTTTCCAAACTAAAATAAAGACTCTTTTCCATTTTCTTTTTCAACAAACAACTGTCCGAAAATAAAAGACTCTTTTTTCCTATTTTCTTCTTTTTTCGTTTTCTCAAAATTTCGGCAGAGTTTCAACAGTACTTAGTTTTTCTGTTATTTCTCTCTTTTTTCGATTTTTCAACATTCCCGAGATTCAGAAACTGGTCAACATGCAGATTCGAAATAAATATATGTACAGAGCAAGTAGGATGCATCAGGATGGTCCTTTCATTTTAGGTTGCTAGCCCTAGACGGACCCAACCCCTGTGTTGAGTCTCCTAAGTCAAATGCAGCATGATGCAAATAATCGTTTCTACTAGGAATCCGGCATGAAGTCATGTTATTCTATATTCAAAACCTGGGTCGGTGTTCTAGACTGTGTACCCGAGCGAACGACTCGAGTCGAGGAGGAGGCAACTTTACGGGAACCAAAAGGCCATCCAGCTTAGTAACTTGTCCGGCCTCTTTCTTATTTCAAGGTATGACACTAACAGAATAGGGAGTCTCAACCAGTAAGCACATCCCCGGAGGTGAAGAGAGAAGGGTGTCGGCACAGTTTATATACAGTTCAGATAATATCGAAGCGGTAACATTTAGCACATTCAGCACAAAACATATAGGAAAATCAGATACAATCAAATACAACAATTTATCTAAGCTCGAATTCTGAACCCTGAACCAGAGATTCTGGGTTTGATCCCCAACAGAGTCGCCAGAGCTGTCACACCTCCTTTGTCACTACTCCCGCAAGGGCGTAAAGGAGTTTTTTCAATTAAAGGACAATCGGAACGGGATTTAATTATTAAGAATTCAGAGTCGCCACTTGGGAGATTAATGGTGTCCCAAGTCACCGGTTGAATCCCGAACCGAGGAAAAATATGACTCTGTTACAATCTGCGAACCAGAAATCTGAGTAAGGAATTCTGTTAACCCAGGAGAAGGCGTTAGGCTTTCCCGGGTTCCGTGGTTCTAGCACGGTCGCTCAACTATTGTATTTGATTTTATCTAATTTTAATACATGCTAGCTTATGTGTCTTTTATTCGTAAACCGCTTTTTATCATTATTTATTTTAAAAGAATTGCGACGACGTGAAAACGCATTTCGAACCGCGTCGTAATCAATGCGCTCGTGGTTGTCAACACATTTCGACTTCGTCGAGATTTGGATTTGGGTCGCATCAATGCGCACCCGAGTTTAAGAAGTTAATTTAATTAAAATCGCGCCTGAAGATTCTAAGTTAATATTATTTTGGGGAAGGCCGTGAAGTTCGCTAAATGGCCCTCCCAAATTCTAATCATTTTTAATAACCATTTATTGAGGGCCCCACATTTATTTATTTTTGTTCGGTGAGGCTTGTCTTAATTTGTGAACCTCTTTTCTATCATTATTATTTTATATGAATTACGATGTCGTGAAAATGCGTTTCGAACCCCGTCGCAATCAATGCGCCCGTGATTGTCAACACATTTCGACTTCATCGAGATTTGGATTTGGGTCGCATCAATGCGCACCCGAATTTAAGAAAATAATTTTTAATAGCGCTCCTAAAGCAACTACGCACTTCCAAATTTGCGAGGATCATGGAAATTCAACTAATGGCACGCCTCGATTGAGATTTACGTATCATTACCATGCCACGGGAACCGTACCCATAACCACAATAATTTAAAATTAATCGCGCCTAAAGCAGGCTACGATGTTCATATGTTCTTCATCTCCTAAGCCATAAGGGAGCAGACAAACAGTGAATGACATGAATGAAGGAGTTAAATATGGCAAAGGATTATCATCAACCAAACACATTAATAACCTTAGATAAAAACAAAGCTCACGTGACTGGGAGCAACAGATCTTAGCACTAATTTTAATAATAAAACTAACTAAATTATCACCTTTAGTTATTAAGAAATTGAAAATACATTGAGGATTAATCAATATACTTGACCAGAAGCAACAAGTATTTATAACATTCAAACTAAACATTTGAAGCCAAATTTTCTCCTTTAATACTGTCATTTGACAACTTTTGGAATTCTACTACAATTTTGAGCACAATTTCTAAGACAACTCGTAACATTTCAAAATGGAGAAGAACAACAACTAATAATATATATTGTAGTTTCAAAATACGTAAAGTATAATGAAAATTCCGTTTACTTACAATTACTTCAACATTCAGTTGATTGTACATTAGATATGATTTCCAAAGAACAAATAAGATATCCATCGACAAAAATTCCAACAAACAGATGAATAATTCCAACAATTGCACAACATGTCACTTTAGGCTATAAGTGTAAAATAAACTCAAATTAAACACCAAGTACATGTAATGTATCAATAAGAGTGATTAAGAAAATCGGACCTTTATTGCTTCAAAGCTGAAAATTGCAAATGCATCGGGTTAAACCAAGCAACAATCCTCAGACTGACACACCGAAATTAACAAACCGGAACCTCATCAGCGATCTAAAACGCGACAACTTGTCAAGTACGAGCGAGAACTTGGACTGAAACTCAGCTCGACTAAGACGCCAAATCGACTCCGTCTGGTGTCGTACGTGAGTGAATCAGTTCCGGCAAAAGGACGATGGTGGAGAATTTGGTTTTGGTGATTGGCGACGAAATAGGTGGAGCCACAGTGGGGACCTGCTTCAGAAGCTATGGTTTGATCTTTTCCCTTCAAAGTATTCTTGAGTGAATTCTCATTTTGAAGTGGAAATTACAGTGCATTTGTATGGAAAATTTCTTTGCCTTCTCCCCTCTATCCGTTGTTGCTCACCATCCTCCCTGTTTCTATGTGTGTGTATGTGTATTATATAGATGGGTGGGTGTGATGATTTTAATGTGAAGGGGGGATCTTGTGTGGAGGAGTTTTATTTGGGGAGAAGGTGTTATGTGAGATAATATTTTGGGGGGAAGGTTTTAGGTGGGGAAATATTTTGGGGGGAAGGTCTTAGGTGGGGAGAAATGATTTGGGGGGGAAATATTTTGGGGAAGGTTCTTCCCTTTTTTTTTACTCCCAATTTCTTTTTATCTTCCTCTTTTTGTATTTTATTTAGTTATTTTGTACTTTATTTTCTGATTTTGTTAAATGCTAAATTAAGAACCAAAACTCAAATTGATTCTAAAATTATACTTCCAAATTTTCAATTACACTAATTTTCTATTTTAAATGCAAACTAAACTGATTAAAACTAAAAAATGCAAAAAGGACCATTTTTGTTAATTTTATTTTCCTAAAAGTAACTCACTATTAATTAATCCTAAAATGTAAAATTAAATTCTAAATGCAAATGCCAAGTATTTTGGTATTTATTATTTTGATTTTGAAATATTAAAATGCATGAAATGCAACTAAAAAAGAAAAAAATCCTAAAAAAAATCAAATAAAAATTATTTTGACTTATTTTTAGGAGTTATCTTCATGTAGGGCAAAAATCACATGCTTACACTATTTGAACTTAGTCCTATTGATTTACACTGCTTTACAAATTCAACTACTTTTACTTGAATTTGAGACTTAAATGATCTTTCAAATGTTGTTTGGGCTGAGCACTACTGTTTTACTAATGCCCAAGGGGCTTGTGATGATTTCTGGACTGAATGAGGCCGAGGGCCATATGTGAGGACATGCTGAGTGATATGAGATACTTTCTATGCCACGAGGTGGCTTGGGTGATGTGAGGCCGAGTGTCGAGTGATGTTGCCACGAGGTGGCTTGGGTGATGTGAGGCCGAGTGTCAAGTGATGTTGCCACGAGGTGTCTTGATATAGCGCTTGGGCCGTAAGGGGCCCCTCCGGAGTCTACACACCCACAGTGAGCACGGGTACCCATTATGATCTGAGAGTGAGCCCGAGGGGCTGATACTATTATGAGTGATTGATACTGAGCCCGAGAGGCTGATACTGTACTGAGAGTGAGCCCGAGGGGCTGATACTGTTCTGAGCGAATGATATTGTGCCCGAATGGCAAATTTTCTACTTGTTATTTACCTGTTAAATTACCTGTTTTACTTGTTTTAAAAAGGAATATCATTTGATTTCTTCACTGATTTACTGTTTTAAGTGATTTTACTGCTTGATATGGAATTGCTTTGTGCCTTTACCTTTTTCATACTTTCAGCCATTATTTATAATTATTACTCACTGAGTCGGAATACTCACATTACTCCCTGCACCATGTGTGCAGATTCAGGCATCGCAGAGTCCGCTCCTGAGTGTTAATTCTCCCAGTTCAATTAGTGATTCGGAGACTACGAGGTAGTTGTTGGCGTTCGCAGCCCCGTGCCTCCCTTATCTTATCATTTTCATGTTTGTAGAACTATTGTATCGGATTTAGTGTTCAGTAGACTTGTATCCGGATTTCTTAGTTGCTCATGACTTGTGACACCCCGGTTTGGGCTGTGTCGGGATGGTTTCCCTTTTGTTATTATCATTGTTTCCGCAATTATGGCTATATTAATCATGTTTTAGACTTGTCTATGTTAATTAATTGTTAAAAGAGGTGTTTCGTTTGTTTTGACTGGCCTTGTCTTCACGAGAGGCGACATCACGACCGGATTTGGGAATTGGGTTGTGACACTGCTAATCTCTAGTTCTTTGCAATCAGTCGTCAATTTCTTTACTTTAGTAGTTAATCTAGTTCGTAATCATTCCAAATCAAGTTTTGACCGTCCTAAAAAGCAGTTAAATCAGGAACTACTAGAGCATTGTTTAAATCCAATCCATGTGGAGACGATAATCATACTATACTATCTTTGACTAGCGAGCATCAATTTTATATTGTGTTTTCCGCTTGTCAAGATGTTACTATCACTGCTGGTATCTAATACCCACAGTGAAGAATTAGTAGTAGCTAAAGAAACCTTGAAAACATTGTTCATTAATGTCTCACCTTGTTTCTTATCCTTTAGAGTTGCAAGATACTCCTTGCAGTTTCTCTTCCAATGCCCTTTCTTCTTACAATGAAAACATTCAGCATCATATACTAACTGCAAGATCAATTCTTCAGAAAGCTCTTTACCAAGCTTGTACACCAACTTCTCAAGTTCTTCGGTAAGATCAATCACATGATTGACATGGGGTCCAACTGGAGAGTTTCCAATGTCCAACTATGTGTCAACCATCTTCTTAAGATATTCAATGATTGCAACTGGGTCTATATTCTGATGTTTCCTAGGGAGTTTAGAACTCATAGAAGCGAGAATGATGTGTTTAATATCAAGGCATTCTTCCAAGTATTTCTGATAAATCTTGGTGCGTTCAACATCATTATCCGGTGGGACTATTTTTATAGGCTTATCGATCACATCAATGAGCTTTTCATGGAACGACCCGACCGGTTGTTTTGAGCTCTAGCATATTGTTCGGCAGTTTGAGGCAATGAGCAGCTTCACTTCAGGTATTATGACTTGTACGCATGGTTGGAATTGAATTCCGGGAAGTTCGGAGTTGATTTGGAAAGAGAAGTCCCATTTCGAAAGCTTTAAGTTGGAAGAATTGACTAAGATTGGATTTTTGAGTAAACGACCTTGGAATCAGGATTTGAAGGTTCCAACAAGTTCGTATGATGATGTCGGACTTGGGCATATGTCCGGATCGGGTTTTGGAAGACCCAGGAATGTTTCGGCACCTATTGTGGAAGTTGGCATTTTTGAAAGAATTTCACAAGTTTGGGTTGAAGTGCATTTCAGTGTTATCAATGTTCGTGTGGGATTCCGAGTTTGGGAATAGCTGGCGATTTTGGTGTTGGGAGCGCGATCGGAAGTGAATTCGGAGGTCAGTAAGACATTTTGGAGCCATTTGGCCAAAGATAAAAAATTGAAGGTTTTGAGGAGTTTGACCGGAAGTGGATTTTTTGATATTGGGTCGGATTCCAATTTCGGAAGTTGGAGTAGGTCCATAATGTCAAATATGACTTGTGTGCAAAACTTGAGGTCAATCGGACGTGATTTGGTAGGTAATGACATCAAATATAGAAGTTTGAAATTCTAAAGTTCATTAAGCTTGGATTGGAGTGTGATTCATGATTTTAGCATTGTTTGATGTGATTTGAGACCTCGAGCAGGTCCGTGTTATGTTATGGGACAGGTTGGTATGTTTTGACGGGGCCCTGGGGGCCTCGAATGTGTTTCGGGGTGGTTTTGGATAATTTCTGGCTGTTTTGCTATGGCTGATGATGGTGTATGTGTTGTTCTTCGCGTTCGTAAGGGTCCTCTCGTGCTCGCGAAGAAGGATTTGGGTTCTGGGATTTTGTTCTTCGCGTTCGCGAAGAGTGTCTCGAGTTCGCGAAGAAGAAGAATTTCTGTTGCGCAGGTCTTACTTCGGAGGCTCATATCTCACAATGTACAAGGAATTTGGGGATGATCCAAAAATGAAAGTTGTAGCTCTTTGTGTCTAGTTGTCAGAAAGGTAAACTGTGTAGTATTTGGATTTGTGTACAAAAAGTTATGGCTTGTACACTATAGGCTGTCCAAGAAGATGAAGAAGAAATTTGTGTTACACAGGGCTGACTTTGGCAGCTTATATCTCAAAATCTATAAGAAATTAGGAGATGACCAAAACAAAAAAGTTGTATATATTGGTATCTAGTTTTCAAAACATTAAATTATTTGTCATTTGAAGTTTTTTACAAAAAGTTATGGCCATTATACTTGAGGTTGTTTGAGAAGAGTTTGAAAAATGGTTTTTGGGAATTTTCTTCTTCGCGAAAGCGATGGGGGTCTCGTGAACACAAAGAAGAGTCGTATGGGCAGTGTATAAGTGTAAAGAAATGGGTTTGGCTCATTTTATCTCATTTCCTCCATGGGAGCCGACCTAGCAGCGATTTTGGAGCTCGATTTTTATCATCCATGTCGAGGTAAGTGATTCCCACCTATTGCAAGTTAATTATTTGGATTATATCTAGATTTTAACATTGAAAATTAGTGAAAATTGGGGTTTTTAAGAAAAACCTAGAAATTTGTTATTCTTGGATTTTGACCACGAGATTGGGAGTAAATTATATATTTGAGTTCGTGAGGTTATGGGTAGACTTTATCTTCGAAAAATTTCGGAATACGGGCACGTGGGCTCGAGGGCAATTTTGTCAACTTTTCGAGCAGAGTTGGGAATTTATATAAAATGAATTGTTATAAGTATTAGGGTATATTTTCATTGGTTTGTCCATTATTTGGCTAGTCTTGGAGCGTTGGGCATCGGTTTGAGTCATCGGAAGGGCTTGGAAGCTGGTTATGGAACTTCGGAGCGAGATAATTAAGTCTCCTTTATGACTTTATAAGAGGAAATTATCCCCATATGTGAACTAAATTATTATGTGCTTCTAATTGTGGGGGCTATGTACGTATGAGGTGACGAGAGACCGTACGTAGCTACTAGCTATGCCTATGTCCGGGTAGTTTTAGGCTTATGCTTTGTTGATATTGTTGTTAATTTATGTTATTGTGGTATTGAGAAGAAACAAGATTAGGGTTGAATAATAATTGTGTTGAAAGGAAATTGAATTGAAGAATTTAAGATTTTAAGGGTTTCCATGAAACTTCGTATTTTAGAAAGAATTGAGAAATATTATAATGACTTAAGAAATCTATGTGTAACCACGTCGCATGTGCATTTCGCGAGTGGGGAAAATTTTCCTTAAAATCTTCACGTTGAATTGTCCTTATTTTGAAAGGAATCAAGAAAAAGGATTTTGATTTATTAATAAATTATACGTGACCGCGTCGCATGTATGATTCGCGAGCGGGGAAATTCCTTAAATTATATTTGACCGCGTCACACATATAATTCGCGAGCGGGGTATGTGAGCACGCAATTTTTGCTCTATATGAATTACTCCCACAAATTCAAAACAAAATAATTTTTTTTACTTGTTTGCAATTTCGTGGATTTTCGTAGCATTTTTTTTGTTTTGACTTGCATTTGTCTGCGCATGTTTATTTTGTTTAATTCATGAAAAATACAAAGATATGTTGCATTTGCATTTAGGATTTAATCTTACATTTTGTTAGATTAATTAGCAAATTAGTTGTTTTATAAGAAATGGAAAAATCACAAAAAATAAATTATTTTTGCACGTTTTAATTTTAGTTTTTGAATTTTGGTATATTTTCTTTAAATTTGGTTTTTTAATTAGTTATGATAATTATTATTTAGGCTTAATTAGTGTTTTTGATAGGTTAATTTAGTTTTAGGATTTAGTTTAGGTTTTAATTTTTAAAAAAAAATGAATTTTGAAGAAGAATAAATTGAAAGAAAAGGAAAATAAAAGAAGGAAATCTGTTTTGGGCCAAATTCACTTAAAATTTCCCAAGCCCAATTGTTTTAATACCTGAAATCCGTTCAAACCAGCCCAACACATGTTCCCTTACCCGGTCCGTTCTTTTAAGCAACCAAACGGCACCGTTTAAGTCGCTCGTCATCTGAGCCGTTGATCTCACGGGATCGAACGGTTTGGAACTATTCGAACGACAGTATAAGACTATCCAAAAAGCCCACCTCCCTCAGAACCCCCCTCAATCTCATCGTCTCTAACCAAAACCCTAAAGACACCGCCCTAGTCTTCACCGTTTGTCGCCAGCGGCGCCGGTCCCAAACCGACCCAAACTAACACCCTACAATCCCCATGACCCCCTCAAACCAAATCCACAATTATCTTCCTTCGAATCAGACTTGAACCTCTCAAATATTGGATCAAAGATTTGAACCCTAAAACCCCCAAAGTCCATGATTCGAGTTTTCTTGAAGATTTAGGCCTATTCCGACTTATTCGTGTGTTCTTGGTAAGAACACACGATTAAGATCGAATTGGGCCGAAAATTGGAAGGTTTTGAAGATTCGATCTCCGTTTCTTACTGGTCCGAGTTTGTTTTTAGGTATTTTTCTCTTCTTTACCTTTTGTTATTTAATTTCTGTTTCTTTGTTCTCTTCTCATCTTCTTCTACACTTTATTTTAGTTTTCTGATTTTTATTTCCCATTTTTTTTCATTTCTTCACATCGTCTATATCTGCATGTTAGTTTTAGGTTGTTATTGTTTGTGTTCTTGTTCTAAGTTTAGACGTATTAGATTTTGCTTCTGTTTGGGCCTGAATTTTTCGAGTTTTGAGACTCTGTAATTGAATATTCAAGAAGTTTTTGAGCTTTCAATCTTGATTTGAATTGGGAAATCAAAGAGCCCAAAAGAGAGTTGAATTGATTTTTTTAACAGACCCATTAATACTCTGAATTGGGTCAATTTGACCCATACTCTACCTGGCGCAGGAGAAATAACAGGTGTCATAAAGGGTAGTCTAGGAATTTAGGCTAGGGGAATCTTATGTAACAGACTGAGGAAGCTTCTAGGAAGCTGGGGTGGGGACTGGGCTGAAAATTATTTCTTTAACCTAAGGATTTCTAAGCAAAAAACAAAAAAATTCCAAAAGGGTCTAAATGCAAAATCTAATTTCTTTAGGATACCCTAGTACCTTGCCTATAAAGGTATCCTTTTCTTCAAGCTCAAGGGAGGAGGAGGAGAAAAATATCCTAAAAAACAAAGACGGCTAGCTAAAATAAGAACATTGAATTCTTTGCTTTCTTTAGTCGAAAACTGCTCAAAAGTTGAGTTTTATTCTAGTTTCCTAGCCTTCTTGCTTAGCTTTAACTTATGAAAATCACAAATTCTTCTCTGGGAAAGAAATGGTTTGAGTTTTTTGGGTTGGAAAATCTGGTTTGAAGCTGTTTGGTTTCTGGGGTTATTGTTCCATTGTTGAGGATCAAAATTAGATTTTGGTGCTGTTGATTACTGCTTCCTCACTTCTTTTTGTTTCTCCCTATTCCAGGTACATGTTTCTGAATTCACCTCATATGAGGTTTGACTTGAAGAGTGAAAAGAAATCTGCAGTTTCAGTCTTTATAAGCTATATGGTTTTGAACTTAATTGATGCGTTGTATGTTCATTACAAGAGCTTTAGTTAGTTTGCATCTGGTATGAAGTTAGTTCCTGGCAAAGTACTCATAGTTAGGTGTTGTTTTTGAGTCCTTGTTATTGTAGCTAATTTTGAACTGTTAAGAAAGGAAACTTGATGGAAATTTAATCATTAGCTAGATTTTGTGTTAAGCATATTAGCTAGAGTATATGCGTTAGACCTCTTACTTCTTTGCAACTCACTTAAATATTGTAACATAGTGCTTTGTCCATGATTTCATGCTACTGTATGAATGTTGCCCATAGATTGAGTTATATTAGAGGCAAGATGTTATGAGAAATGGCTGAATGTTTTATTTTAAAAGATAATTGTTTATTTAAAGTCATGTGGAATGAGGATTTAAGGTGGGGGAAATGGAATATAGAGGAGCATATGCTAATACACGTATACTGAATTTGGGAATCATGCTAATGTCTAGGTTATTGAATGATTTGCTCGTGTATGGGATTATAACAGCAGCTCTCAAAATGTTCAATTGAATGGTGTTTAAATTTTATGTATTTGGATATTCCCATTAATTGATGGCTTGCTTGTTCACTACTGAAATTAAGTAAAGTACTGGGAGTTTATACGTTAGAATGGCCATTTGGAGCCCAGGGCCTCTTGATGCCCAAATTGATTTGGCACCATCCAGACTCGAACTCGAGTCCATTCCTGCCCACATTTGGGCTCGTTTTAGGCCCAAATCAGAGGGCCATTGCTAATAGGACTTGGTTTATGTTTGTCGTGCGTAGGCCTGTTGTCCTTCTCGAATCAGTTACTTCAATTGGAGACTTTTGCTGGCCCAAATCGTCCTCGGAATGATTGGATCCATTTTTAAGCGCAAATCCTTCGATCATTATTTGAGCTTGAGCATCTTTCATTAGAATAAAGTAGAAGTTTCCTTTAGACTTAATAAATTAATTAGGCTCATTAGTTAGTGGAGGTGAGCCATATTAGATAATACAAATAGCTTATGGAGCTCCAAAACTAATTTTAGCAATCTTTTAATAGATTAATTTAGGCGAGCCGTGTCAAATAAAATCTCAAATGCATGACCCTCACTTAATGAATTTTAATCCTTTAGAAATCGAGGTGTGCCATTTAGTTGAATTTTTCATGACCCTCGCAAACTTGAGAGTGCGTAGTTGCTTTAGGCGCGTAATTTAAATTAATTTCCTTAAACTCGAGTGTGCATTTATGTGACCTAAATCTAAATATCAACAACGTTAAATAAAATGTATCGTGGAGAGTGGGATATGTGACGTGGTTCAAGATATGTTTTAGATGACGTTGGATCTTCCTGAAAAATATTTAAATAAAGCGGTTATAAAGTTAAAATTGAACCGTATGCTAAAACATGTATTAAAATCAGGTAAATGGGCCAAATATAACAGTTGAGCGACTGTGCTAGAAACACAAAATTCGGGAATGCCTAACACCTTCTCCCGGGTTAACAGAATTCCTTACCTGGGTTTCTGTGTTCGCAGACTATAAAACATAGTCAAATTTTCCTCGATTCAGGATTCTAAACCGGGGACTTGGGACACCATAAATCATCCCAAGTGGCGATTCTGAATCTAAAAATTAATCCTGTTTTGATTGTCACTTAAATTGGAAAAAAATCTCTTATACCCTTTTTGGCGGGTGTAAGAAAAAGGAGGTGTGACAGCTCTGGCGACTCTGCTGGGGATCGAACCTAGAATCTCTGGTTCAGGGTTCAGAATTCGAGCTTAGATGAATTTTTATATTTGGCTTTATCTATTATCTGATTTTATTACATGTTTGGGCTTAATGTGCTAAATGTTGCTTTTACCGCTTTGATATTATCTGAACTGTATATAAACTGCTACGAAACCCTTCTCTTCTCATCTTTGGGGATGTGCACGTTGGCGTAACTCCCTATTCTGTTAGTGTCATACCTTGAAATAAGAAAGAGGCTCGGACAAGTTACTAAGTCGGATGGCCTTTTGGTTCCCGATACGTAGCCCCCTCCTCGACTCGAGTTGTCCGCTCGGGTGCACGAGTCTAGAACAAGTATACCCAGGTTTTATACTTAGAATAACTCAGTCTCATGCTAGATCCCTAGTAGGAACATTTGTTTGCATCACGTGCATTTGACTTTAGAGACTCAACACAGGGGTTGGGTCTGTCTAGGACAGGTGTACACGAAATGAAAATACCATCCTGATGCATCCTACTTGCTACTTGTGCATTCATTTGCTTCGGATTTGCATGTTGACCGGCTTAAAGGAGAAAAGTTGAGAGAAGAAAATTCATTGTGAGGGCTGAGAGAGATAATTGCCTGTTTTGAAAAACCGATGTCCAAATTATACTGAAACTCTGCCGAAATTTTGAAAAAAAAAAGAGAAAAATTTTGTTTTTCTAAAAAAAAGGAAGAGTAGTTGGTTTTTTGCCCGAACTACGCCAGTTTGATTCTCACTGAATGTGGGATACGTAAGCAACCCTCATCGGGTCCAACTTCCCTTTTGAAAAAATAGCCCAAAAATAACCAAAATTTTTATTGCTTTGTTGTAAATAAGTAAGGTTATGTCATTCTTGTCAGAAATAGCTGAATATCCCCAAAAGGATGCTGGAAGGCTGTTTTTGCAAGAACAACCACCTTTGGTCTCTTTTTTGATTTTTGGCCGGTTAGCAAGCACAACCTTAAAATCTTCTACCCGGAAGTGCTGAAAGGCCATATTTGCAAAGCCGGGTTTTATTTTTGAAAGGAAAATTTGAAAAAGATAGTGTTAATTTTTCTTAAGTCAAATGAGTCATGATTTTTTCTTAATCACCCTAATAAATGTGTAGAATGAGCACGAGTCAAAATTTTCCAATAACAGTCATGAACAAAATCCATTTGGAGTTGTATATGTGGTGGGAAGATCTAGGTAAATCAGGGTAAGATAGGGTTAATCTCTACTTGGGAGGACTTACTGGGTTATTGAAGATCAGGCCTAGAGGAGACATCATAAAGGTGTTGGTTACGTTTTGGAACCCGGCTCACAACGTGTTTCATTTCTCAGATTTCGAACTCAGCCCAACTTTGGAAGAAATATCCGGATATATTGGGATCACTGAGGTTCCTCTAAGACATAAGTATTTGATTACTCCAAGAGTCGTCGCTGTGCACAGGTTCCTAGATTCCTTAAAGATAAGCAGGGGGTCTACAACCCAGATTTGGTAGCTGGCTTTTCCACTCCGCAGTTTATATACTAGCGATACAGACACATAGGAGGGTTTAACAATCCAGAAAGCAAGATTTGCAGCAAAGAGAATCGCCTCAAATGGGAAGAACACAGGTGCTTTGCTTTTATGGTAGTATTCTTGGGTCTTATAGTGTTTCCCAAGAAAGATGGGAATATCGATATATGGATAGCTGGGGTCGTCAGCACTTTGCTTACGCAGGCCAAAAGCACCCTCTCACCCATGATAGTGTCTGAAATCTTCCGAGCTCTCACAGCCTGCAAAGCCAGAGGAGACTTTTTTGAAGGGTGCAACTTGTTGCTACAAATGTGGATGATTCAACATCTATGTCATCGTCCTCAATACATGAACTATGGGTCAACAGAGAAAAGCTTCATAGAGGAGTTTTATATAAGGGTTGACAGTTTTAGCATGCCAGAAGGGGCCACAGAATGGATATCACATCTCCGTTTCGTCACTACGAATCAAATAGAATGGACGTTCGGGTGGCTTCCTTTAGATGAAATCATATACATGCCAGCTACCGAGCCTCACTTCCTCCTGATGGGTCTCAGAAGTATCTAGCCTTATGGCCCATACAGGTTTTGAGACAGTTGGGGAGATGTCAAATAGTTCCAAAGGATGAAGACCTTAGCACTCAGGTAGTCGAGATTGGTTCTAACGGTCAATTTCATGAAGCAGCAGTTCGCTAGATCTGGAGCGAGTGTCAGTACTTGACAGCAAGCACCCAAGTGCATGATCCATCCAGAGGTGAAGTATCACCAGGGTACCTTGCTTGGTATAAAAAGGAAGTTGAGTTTGGAAGGCCGGCCAAAAGACCCCATCTTCAAGAATTTATCGAGGCATCACAAGCACAATGGGATTGGTTGACTAAAGAAAATGAGTATAGGGCTACCATAAGCAAGCTGGAAAAGCAAGTCAAGGATCTTCAATTTGAGAATGGTTTGCAAGACGCCGTTGATAAGGGTGAGAAGAAAAGGCTAGCGAAGAAAAATGACGCCCTTCGAGCCCAAATTCGGGAAGTGAAAATAGCAGCCGAAAGTCCCGCCAGAAGGGCAAAAGATGGAAAGCTTATAGATAATCTTAGGCGGAAGATGAGTGAGTATGGTTTTGATTTGAACAAGGCAGAAGGTGAACGAGCAAGGGCTTGAACAAAATTGGCTAAGAATGCGGAGGAACGAGCGCGCTTGGTTAAACAGTTAAAAGAGAAATATGACAATGAGGTTGTGGGGTTGAAGAAAAGGGTCACCATCTTTGAGAACAAAATGATCAAGCATGCAAAAGACTTTAAGGCAGAAAGAGAACACTGTTATGCAGCGATGGCACAGTTAGAAAGAGATATGCAACAACTTCAAGAACAAAATCATATAGCTGAACAAACTTTGGAAGCTAGGGCCCAGCAAATTGGGCGTTTGTTGCAAGAAAAGGGCGTCATAAGAGAAAGGGTCAGAAGGATCGCCGACTACATCACAATGAAATGCAGTAAGTGTGAAGACATGACTAGATTCATGTTCTTTGCCACTGTGATGACCTTGTGGCCTGAAGAGCTGCCAGGTGTACTATAGGCGTACCGAATAACAACCAAATCGAGCACGGGGGAGACTCATTTTTCTCTTGTGTATGGGGCAGAAGCCCTGATCCCGGTGGAAGTAGGTGAGCCTACCCTGAGGGACTTCCGGTCAAACGAAGAAGGAAACAATGAAGCAATGTTAGTCAACTTGGAGCTGCTCGACGAATGCAGGGACTTGGCACATATAAGGACTGTCGACGCCCCCTTTTTCTCTAACCGTGACACGGAGAAATGCTGGCATCTAAAAAATGTTATCCAGGAGCTCATTAATACAAATCGGATTGAAGTCCAAGCTCCGGAAGCGCCCAATATCAACTAGAACCCGTTGCCAACCCATTAGGAGACAAATATGATCGAGATAGTGCATAAGGGAGGGGATCCTAAGAAGACTTCATAGACCCTCATGATGATTCGGTCCAGCGAAGTCAAGCTGGTTGAAAAATCAACAAGTGAGATATCAGTGATCAAGTTGAGCGGGACAAACAGTGAACCATCTATGGAGGTCAAGAAGGGGTCCTCAAGTGATGTTGCAGTGAAATAAGAAAGGGCAAAAGTGGTTGTGCCAGGAGTGGAGAACAAGCCTGTCGTGATTGTGGAGGGTTCCCGCACAGATCCTGTCATTATCAAGCATGTAACCCAGTTACCGATAGTCAACAGCAAGGTTATCCCGTGGAATTATGAATGGGTGACAATTACTTACAAAGGAAAGGAAGTTAAAGAAGAAGTCTATGAGACCCATGGATTGACTCATTCGGGGAGATGCTTTGCCCCGAGGAGTTAAGAAAAGCTAAAACCTCCAAAGATAACCCAGTGCTAGTGAAGAAAGTGGTAACTGAAGAAGAGGCAGAAGAGTTTTTGAGAAAGATGAAAGTGCAAGACTATTCCATTGTGGAGCAGTTGAGAAAGACGCCTGCTCAGATTTCACTGTTGTCATTGTTAATCCACTCAAACGAGCATCATCAGGCCTTGATCAAAATCCTGAACGAGGCTTACGTTCCTGACAAAATCTTAGTGAACCATTTGTAAAAGATATCCAACAAGATATTTGAGGTAAACAGAGTCACTTTTTCTGATGATGAGTTGCCCGTAGATGGTACTGAGCACAATAGAGCCCTCTATCTTACGGTGAAATGCGAAGATTCCGTAGTTACCCGGGTATTGGTCGATAATGGTTCCAGTGCGAACATTTGCCCTCTTTCTACTCTAAACAAGTTGAAAGTGGATGATGAAAGAATTCATAAAAACAGTATCTGTGTTCGGGGATTCGATGGTGGAAGGAAGGATTCAGTCGGTGATATAGTGCTTGAGCTGACAATAGGACCAATTGAATTCACCATGGAGTTCCAGGTGCTGGATGTAGCTGTTTCCTACAATCTGTTGTTAGGTCGACCTTGGATTCATGCCGCTAAAGTAGTCCCGTCTACTTTACACCAGATGGTCAAGTTTGAATGGGACAGACAAGAAATCGTCTTGCACGGCGAGGATAGTTTGTGTGCTCCCAGTGATGCCATTGTTCCGTTCATTGAGATTAAAGACGACAAGCGGCCTTGGGTATACCAGGTTTTTGACACAGTGTCGGTCGAGAAAATTTCAGAAAGGAAATGCGTTCCAATTCCGAAGGTAACTGCCGCATCAATCATGGTGGCTTTTGAAATGTTGAAAAATGGTTTTGTACCTGGTAAAGGTTTGGGTGCATCACTGCAAGGTATCGTATAGCCGGTGTCTCTCTCCAAAAACCTGGGCACATTTGGTCTGGGATTCAAGCCCACAGTCGCAAACGTGAAAAGAGCTAGAAAGTTGAAACAGAGGGCGTGGGTCCTTCCAAAGCCTATCCCATGTCTCTTTAGGTCGTTTGTCAAGCCTGGCGCCAGGAAGCGCCAAGTAATAACAGTTCTTAATTCTGTGGTTGATCTTGATAAAGAGTTGATTGAAAGGTTCGAGAAGTTGTTCGACGATGTGAACATGGTGGAAGTTGGAGAAGGTTCCAGCAAGGCGGATGTGCAATTTGTCGGGCCAAGCACAAAGCTTAACAATTGGGAAGCTACTCCCCTCCCTACCCGGAAGGAGTTTTGGTAGTTTGCTTTAATTTTCTTTAAATTTATCTGGATTATTCTAGGGTTGTAATTCAGATTCTATGTTCCGTCCGTTTGGATGTATAAACCTTGTTATCCTTTAAGTTCAATGCAATTTCCTTTTTCCATCATTCCTGATAGTTTTATTTTTGTTTTTCTTTTCTTCCTTGTGCAGTTCTTTTTATGCTGGTTTCAATGATATGACATGCATGAGGAATCTTCGGCCCAGTCTTAAAAGTTAATCTAATTCTGAAATAATAATTCAAGAAATAGAGTGCAATGATGAATCAGAATATGATTAGGATGAGGCCTTTGAAGAGATTAGTAGAGAATTAAGCCATTTTGAAGAAAAACTCAAGCCTAACCTGATTGATACAGAAGCAATCAATTTAAGGGACCTAGGTAATGTCAGAGAAACTAAGATAAGTGTCCATCTTGAACCGCAAATCAGGGAAGAGATAATTAAAGCATTGTTTGAATACAAAGATATTTTTGCATGGTCATATGATGACATGCCAGGTCTAAGCACTGACTTGGTGGTTCACAAATTGCCCACTGACTCGGCATTTCCTCCTGTCAACTAGAAGTTGAGAAAGTTCAAAACTGACATGAGTGTGAAGATTAAAGAAGAGGTCAAAAAGCAGTTTGATGCAAAGGTCATTCGAGTCACGCAGTATCCCACTTGGTTAGCCAATGTTGTGCCTGTGCCAAAGAAGGATGGCAAGACTAGAATGTGTGTTGATTACCCTGATCTCAATAAGGCTAGTCTAAAAGACAACGTCCCACTGCCAAATATCCACATCTTGATTGATAATTGTGCCAAGCATGAGATTGGATGTTTTGTGGATTGCTATGCGGGCTATCATCAGATCTTAATGGATGAGGAAGATGCGTAAAAGACGGCATTCATCACGCCATGGGGAACATACTGCTACCGGGTCATGCCTTTCATTTTGAAAAATGTTGGGGCAACTTACATGAGGGTAATGACGACCATATTTCATGACATGATACACAAGGAGATCGAGGTTTATGTAGATGATGTGATCATAAAACCCAGAAAGCAGTCTGACCACGTCAGAGATTTGAGAAAGTTCTTCCAAAGGCTTCGCAGGTACAATCTTAAGCTCAATCCTGCAAAGTGTGAATTCGGTGTGCCATCTGGAAAACTATTGGGATTCATAGTCAGCCGTCGAGGTATTGAATTGGACCCGTCAAAGATCAAAGCTATCCAAGAATTTCCACCCCCGAGGAATAAGACCGAGGTGATGAGTCTATTAGGGAGGTTGAATTACATCAGTAGGTTTATTGATCAGCTTACGACAACTTGTAAGCCTATCTTCAAACTGTTAAAGAAGGATGTTGCGGTCAAGTAGACAGATGAGTGTTATGAAGCATTTGATAAGATAAAGGGGTACTTGTCAAACCCATATGTGTTGGTCCCACCAGAATCTGGGAGACCTTTGATTCTGTATTTGACGGTCTTGGACAATTCATTTGGCTGTGTATTAGGTCTACATGACATCATTGGCAAGAAGGAGCAAGCCATCTACTATCTCAACAAGAAGTTCACATCTTATGAGGTTAAGTACACTCACCTGGAAAGGACATGTTGTGCCCTAACCTGGGTAGCACAGAAGCTGAAGCATTATTTGTCATCTTACACTACTTACCTCATTTCTCGCTTGGATCCGTTAAAGTATATATTTTAGAAGCCTATGCCCACAAGGAGACTTGCGAAGTGGAAGATTTTGCTCATAGAGTTTGACATTATCTATGTGACTCGGACTGCAATGAAGGTCCAAGCATTGGCCGATCATTTGGCCAAGAACCCGGTTGATGAAGAGTATGAGCCATTGAGAACTTATTTCCCCCATGAAGAGGTGATGCACATTGATGAGTTGGAATAGGTTGAAAGCCAGGTTGGAAACTTTTCTTTGATGGAGCTGCTAACATGAAAGGCGTTGGGATAGGAGTTGTACTCATTTCTGAAATAGGGAATCACTACCCTGTTACGGCTCAGCTTCGTTTCTACTATACTAACAACATGGCTGAGTACAAGGCATACATTTTAGGTTTGAGGTTCGCTGCATATATGGGTGTCCAGGAAGTTTTGGTCTTGGGAGAATCGGACCTTCTGGTGCACCAAATTCAAGGGGAATAGGAAACACGGGACTTAAAACTCATACCATACTAACAGTGTTTGCATGATCTTTGTCAACGGTTTCGATCGGTAGAGTTCAGGCATATCCGAAGGATCCATAATGAGGTTGCTGATACTTTGGATACTCTGTCGTTAATGTTACATCATCCAAATAAGGCTTATGTTGACCCTTTGCATATTCAGGTCCGTGATCAGCATGCTTACTGTAACATGGTGGAAGAAGAACTTGATGGTGAGCCGTGGTTCCACGATATCAGGGAGTATATCAGGATGGGGGTGTATCCAGTACAAGCCACAGGTGATCAAAAGAGAACGATTCGACGGTTGGCAAGTGGATTTTTCTTTAGTGTAGGAGTTTTATACAAAAGGACCCCAGATCTTGGATTGTTAAGATGCATAGATGCTAGACAGGCCACAGCTATCATGACCGAAGTACTATTCTGGAGTTTGTGGACCACATATGAGTAGGTACATTCTAGCAAAGAAGATTCTCCGAGCAGGATATTATTGGCTCACCATGGAGCGAGATTGTATCAGTTTTGTGCGCAAGTGTCATCAATGTCAACTGCATGGAGATTTGATTCATACTCCATCATCTGAATTGCATACAATGTCAATGTCATGGCCCTTTGTCGCTTGGGGCATGGATGTCATTGGACCAATTGAGCCAGCAGGATCCAATGGGCACTGGTTCATTCTAGTGGCCATCGATTATTTCACCAAGTGGGTTGAAGCAAAAACTTTCAAGTCTGTGACCAAGAAAGTAGTGGTCGATTTTATGCATTCAAATATCATTTATTGGTTCGGGATCCCAAAGGTGATCATCACAGATAATGGTGCCAATCTCAACAGTCATTTGATGAAAGAGGTATGACAACAGTTTAAGATTACGCATTGCAATTCCACCCCACACCGCCCCAAGGCGAACGGATCAATCAAGGCGGCCAACAAGAACACAAAGAAGATATTTCAGAAAATGGTGGAAGGGTCCAGGCAATGACATGAAAAGCTGCCCTTTGCATTGTTGGGTTATCGCACTACCGTTCGCACTTTAGTAGGGACAACTCCTTATTTATTGGTATATGGCACTGAAGTAGTGATACCCGCGGAAGTTGAGATCCCGACCCTTCGGATTGTCGCTGAGGCCGAAATTGATGATGATGAATGGGTCGAAACCCGCCTGGAAAAATTGAGTCTGATCGATGAGAAACGATTGGAAGCAGTATGTCATGGTCAGTTGTATCAGCAAAGAATGGCAAGAGCATATAAAAAGAAGGTGCTCCCACGGAAGTTTGAAGTGGGTCAGCAAGTATTGAAATGTATCCTTCCTCATCAGGCTGAAGCAAAAGGCAAGTTCTCCCTAAATTGGCAGGGGCCGTTCATCGTAACGAGAGTGTTGTCCAATGGTGCTTTGTATTTAACAGATATAGAAGGCAAGTATGTAAAAATGGCTATCAATTCTGATGCAGTCAAAAGATATTATATATGATTTCTTTGGTTAAATTGTGCTTGTTTGTACTTGGTATGTTTTGAAGATTGGAATGACGAAGGCATTTTGTTCTTCTATCTAAACACTTTATCCTTTGTTACCCTTTTGAGCCTTATTTATTTCCTTTCATACCCCTCTTTGGAATCAATAGTAAGGTTCAGAAACGCAAGCGCGAAGGATAAGTAAATAAAAAAGAGAAAAGAAAAAAAGAGAATATAAAAAAAAGAAGAGAAAGAAAAAAAACAATAAAAGAAAAACAAAAGAAGAGAAAAACAAAAGAAAAAACAACAAAACAACAAAAGAGAAAAAAGAAGAAGAAAAGAAGAGAAGGAAAAGAAAGAGAAAAGAGAAAATCACAACAACAAAGCAATTTCTATGTCATGAACTACGTTCGGCCTGATTCCTTTTAAGGATACGTAGGCAGCCTCACGGTTCGGTCCCATCAAAATAAAAATTCAAAAGTTCCCAAGCAAAGAAACTGGGGCAAACGTTATGGTTATTGTAAGAAATCTAATTCCGAAAGTTGTAATCTTAAGCCTTTTTTTAAGCTGTTTTTGAGCTTTTATCCTTTCTTTATAACCTCATCCAAAAACCCACATTACGGTCCAGAAAAAGACTTTCGATCAGTCCTCGAGAGATGCCAAATTGAGCAAGTAGAGGTGATTCATATCAGGGGCAACACTCCGGTCCAAACAAGGAAAATGAAAAATGAGAGTCTTATTGGTCAAAACCCTCACGGGCACCGTAAGGCGATGAAAGCTGAGAGAAATCAAAACTAACAGAGTCTTATTGGTGAAAACCCTCACGGGCACCTTAAGGCAAAAGTGAGTTGAGAGATGAACAAATGAGAGAGGCTTGTTGGTGAAAACCCTTCAGGGCACCGCAGGCCGAATAAGGTCAGTGATTTGTTGAAGAAACTGGATTTTGAAGATCTCGAGGCATAAAGTATGACAATCGAAAGTTGATTGGTTGGACAGGCTGGGCTGATTAATCCGAAATGCATGTCATGATCATTGGTACCAGCTGCTCCACTCAGATAAGTCTCATTTCTTTTTCCCTTTCAAACAATCATCCATGTTTTGGATTTTCCTTCCTTATTCCTAACTCTCAAAGTCATTGTATTTCATTTCTTTCGGGTTTATTTCTATAAGATGTTTTCAATATCAGTTGTGTTCAAACAAATAAGAAAGGATTTCAAAGCTCACTACCAACTTCCAAAATTGCACAAAGCACAGCGCGGCCAGAGCATTGCTAGAGATAGTTTGATGTGAAAAGGGATATAAAGGGTCAGCGAAAGTTCCATAGGTGAGATGGTTTAGTAATTTCGTGGGAGATGCAGAGGTTCAGATAGATGGGTCAGATATGTAACACAACAGTTGGGTATAGAACAATCGGGTTATCCAAGGTCATGTGGGTGAAAGTCAGTCAGAAAGTCAAACAGTTCTTGGCCAGTTCAAGGAAACCAGTCGAAGCAAAGCACGACAACAGAGAGGCCACTTTCAGCAACAATGCCACAAACTAACCACCACACTTTACACTGACAAGATTTTTCTTTGATTGAAACAGGGGCAGAAAATTTTGTTTGTTTCGGAGAAACCCTCTGTAAGGAAGAGCAAGCACCAGACAGGTTTGACCGTAAATTCTCAGGACCCTCCTGGAAAATGGGACCTAATTTAAAATTCAAAACAATCATGAGTAGCAAAATCTAGCATAAATGTACCCCAAAGGAATATAAGTTGGCTTCAAAGTTTGCATGCTCGAGATATGATTCAATTAGGAGTTTTCAAGACCCTCCTGAATAGCGGGACTTAGCTCTAAAATTTCCATTAGATAACAAGATTTAGCGGAAGTCACACCTTTAGAAGATATGATTTAGATTTTAAACTGTCATTTAACTAGGAGTTTTCAGGACCCTCCTGGATAATGGGATCTAGCTTTCAAATTATTAGCGATATTTGGTAACATGATTCAGTTAACACTCACAGATGCGCCCAGCTACTAAACTGGGGCAAAAAAATTTCTTTGTTTTATCTATTTTGTTTAAATCGGGAGCCCATCTGGAGAACAAAGTAATTCAAGTGTCGGTAATCAGGAGCCCACCTGGAGAACAAAGCAATTCAAGTGTCGGTAATCAAGAGCCCACCTAGAGAACAAAGTAATTCAAGTGTTGGTAATCAAGAGCCCACCTGGAGAACAAATAAATTCAAGTGTCGGTAATCAGGAGCCCACCTGCAGAACAAAGCAATTCAAGCGTCGGTAATAAGGATCCCACCAGGAGAACAAAGCAATTCAAGTGTTGGTAATCAGGAGCCCATCTGGAGAACAAAGCAATTCAAGTGTAGGTAATCAGGAGCCCATCTGAAGAACAAAGCAATTCAAGTGTCGGTAATTAGAAGCCCACATGAAGAACAAAGCAGCAGTTCAAGTTTTGAGGAAAAGCAGCACAAGTGTCGGTAATCAGGAGCCTACCTGAATAACGAAGGGAAAGCAGCAATGTTCAAAGGAAGACGGTTCAAGTTTAGCAATCAGGCGTCCACCTGAAGAAAAGGGAAAGCATCTCAGATTACAATTCAAGTTGGCAATAAAGGAACTTCACATGGAGAATACAAGTCAACAAGGCAACAGGAACCACAAGATTAAGTTTGAGGATATAGATAGGATTTTTGAAATGTTTAGATCATAGTTTAGTCTAGCTTCTTTTATTTTATCATGGTGTAATAAGGAGTTCAGTAAGCAGTAGCAGCAACAACAGCAATGAAACCACAGCTTCATGGTAGTCCCAGCTACCGAAACTTGTCGAACTACACTGACCTGATTCCTTTATAGCCAAGGATATGTAGGCAACCTTGGAAGCAGTGTGCGGTCAAATCTTTCAAAAGTGCTTACCACGGAGTATTGAAACGGGCAAAACTCGCTCGTATCCGCTAACTTTATCTTTGCACGAAAACTCTTCGTGTTTCCAAGCAAAGAGGGGCAGCTGTGAGCACGTGATTTTTGCCCTATATGAATTACTCCCACAAATTCAGAACAAAATAATTTTTTTTCTATTGTTTGCAATTTCGTACCATTTTTTTTGTTTTGACTTGCATTTGTCTGCGCATGTTTATTTTGTTTAATTCATGAAAAATACAAAGATATGTTGCATTTGCATTTAGGATTTAATCTTACATTTTGTTAGATTAATTAGCAAATTAGTTGTTTTATAAGAAATGGAAAAATCACAAAAAATAAATTATTTTTGCACGTTCTAATTTTAGGTTTTTGAATTTTGGTATATTTTCATTAAATTTGATTTTTTAATTAGTTATTATAATTATTATTTAGGTTTAATTAGCATTTTTGATAGGTTAATTGAGTTTTAGGATTTAGTTTAGGTTTTAATTTTAAGAAAAAGAAATGAATTTTGAAGAAGAATAAATTGTAATTGAATATTCAAGAAATTTTTGAGCTTTCAATCTTGATTTGAATTGGGAAATCAAAGAGCCCAAAAGGGAGTTGAATTGATTTTTTTAACAGACCCATTAACACTCTAAATTGGATCAATTTGACTCATACTCTACCTGGCGCAGGGGTAATAACAGGGGTCATAAAGGGTAGTCTAGGAATTTAGGCTAGGGGAATCTTATGTAATAGACTGAGGAAGCTTTTAGGAAGCTGGGGGCACTGGGCTGAAAATTATTTCTTTAACCTAAGGATTTCTAAGCAAAAAATAAAAAAATTCCAAAAGGGTCTAAATGCAAAATCTAATTTCTTTAGGATACCCTAGTACCTTGCCTATAAAGGTATCCTTTTCTTCAAGCTCAAGGGAGGAGGAGGAGAAAAATATCCTGAAAAACAAAGACGGCTAGCTAAAATAAGAACATTGAATTCTTTGCTTTCTTTAGTCGAAAACTGCTCAAAAGTTGAGTTTTATTCTAGTTTCCTAGCCTTCTTGCTTAGCTTTAACTTATGAAAATCACAAATTCTTCTCTGGGAAAGAAATGGTTTGAGTTTTTTGGGTTGGAAAATCTGGTTTGAAGCTGTTTGGTTTCTGGGGTTATTGTTCCATTGTTGAGGATCAAAATTGGATTTTGGTGCTGTTGATTACTGCTTCCTCACTTCTTTTTGTTTCTCCTTATTCCAGGTACATGTTTCTGAATTCACCTCATATGAGGTTTGACTTGAAGAGTGAAAAGAAATCTGCAGTTTAAAACATGGCCTCAACATGCTCGGATTCATTAGTTTAGTTTCAGTCTTTATAAGATATATGGTTTTGAACTTAATTGATGCGTTGTATGTTCATTACAAGAGCTTTAGTTAGTTTGCATCTGGTATGAAGTTAGTTCCTGGCAAAGTACTCATAGTTAGGTGTTGTTTTTGAGTCCTTGTTATTGTAGCTAATTTTGAACTGTTAAGAAAGGAAACTTGATGGAAATTTAATCATTAGCTAGATTTTGTGTTAAGCATATTAGCTAGAGTATATGTGTTAGACCTCTTACTTCTTTGCAACTCACTTAAATATTGTAACATAGTGCTTTGTCCATGATTTCATGCTACTGTATGAATGTTGCCCATAGATTGAGTTATATTAGAGGCAAGATGTTATGAGAAATGGTTGAATGTTTTATTTTAAAAGATAATTGTTTATTTAAAGTCATGTGGAATGAGGATTTAAGGTGGGGGAAATGGAATATAGAGGAGCATATGCTAATACACGTATACTGAATTTGGGAATCATGCTAATGTCTAGGTTATTGAATAATTTGCTCGTGTATGGGATTATAACAGCAGCTCTCAAAATGTTCAATTGAATGGTGTTTAAATTTTATGTATTTGGATATTCCCAGTAATTGATGGCTTGCTTGTTCACTACTGAAATTAAGTAAAGTACTGGGAGTTTATACGTTAGAATGGCCATTTGGAGCCCAGGGCCTCTTGATGCCCTAATTGATTTGGCACCATCCAGACTCGAACTCGAGTCCGTTCCTGCCCACATTCGGGCTCGTTTTAGGCCCAAGTCAGAGGGCCATTGCTAATAGGACTTGGTTTATATTTGTCGTGCATAGGCTTGTTGTCCTTCTCGAATCAGTTACTTCAATTGGAGACTTTTGCTGGCCCAAATCGTCCTCGGAATGATTGGATCCATTTTTAAGCCCAAATCCTTCGATCATTATTTGAGTTTGAGCATCTCTCATTAGAATAAAGTAGAAGTTTCTTTTAGTCTTTAATAAATTAATTAGGCCCATTAGTTAGTGGAAGTGAGCCATATTAGATAATACAAATAGCTTATGGACCTCCAAAACTAATTTTAGCAATCTTTTAATAGATTAATTGAGGCGAGCCATGTCAAATAAAATCTCAAATGCATGACCCTCACTTAATGAATTTTAATCCTTTAGAAATCGAGGTGTGCCATTTAGTTGAATTTTTCATGACCCTCGCAAACTTGAGAGTGCGTAGTTGCTTTAGGCGCGTAATTTAAATTAATTTCCTTAAACTCGAGTGTGCATTTGTGTGACCTAAATCCAAATCTCAACAACGTTAAATAAAATGTATCGTGGAGAGCGGGATATGTGACGTGGTTCAAGATATGTTTTAGATGACGTTGGATCTTCCTGAAAAATATTTAAATAAAGCGGTTATAAAGTTAAAATTGAACCATAGGCTAAAAATGTATTAAAATCAGGTAAATGGGCCAAATATAACAGTTGAGCGACCGTGCTAGAACCACGAAATTCGGGAATGCTTAACACCTTCTCCCGAGTTAATAGAATTCCTTACCTGGGTTTCTGTGTTCGCGGACTATAAAATAGAGTCAAATTTTCCTCGATTCAGGATTATAAACCGGTGACTTGGGACACCATAAATCATCCCAAATGGTGACTCTGAATCTAAAAATTAATCTCGTTTCAATTGTCACTTAAATTAGAAAAAACTCCCTTATACCCTTTTCGGCAGGTGTAGGAAAAAGGAGGTATGACAGGGTATTTCCTTCTACTACTCTTATGGGATCGAGTCATTCGCCTCGGCAGGATTTATGTGCCACACTCTCATGGGAGCGGGTCGTTCGCCTCGGCAGGTTAATAGATGCATCTGTGGTTCACGTCGTTCGACCCTCGGCAGTGCACAATTTACTTTTATGTTGGATTGGGCTGTATGCCTCAGCATTTCCTATATATATACATCATTCTTATGGAATTCGTTCGTAATATTTGGCTAAAAGCAACTGTATCTTTAGATTTTCCCCTGATTTGATTTATGACAACCTCTTGATGATATCCACTATATCTTTATATATATGCTCTGGTTATGGAGGGAACTTGCTGGTTGATAGCTTGAGATAAATTGTAAAGAAAGGAATTGTACCACGTATTTTATACATATTTATTTATGCATTTACTCTGCTTCATATTTATTCACTTCTTTACTGTATTTTGTATTATTGGACCATTAGTAAGTGTCAAAGTCAACCTCTCGTCACTACTGGTTAGACTGGATACTTACTCGGTACGCGTTATTTTCGTACTCATACTACACTTGCTGTGCATTTTGTTGCATAGGTACATGTATGTCTAGTGGCCTAGTTGGGCGTAGTGGCATGGTTGATATGGAGACTTAGGTGAGCTGCATCCCTCGAGATGATCCGCAGCCAGCAGAGTCTCCTTTAGAGTATTATATTTTCTTTCCTGTCTGTTTTGTATTCTGGATAGTTATTGTATTACATTTTAAATTCCTAGAAATTGCTCATGCACTTCTGACATCGGGTTATGGGATGATTATGGGGTATTCAGTATTAAATTATAAACATTTTTACTTATTTTGTAGAGATTATCTTTTACTAGTTAAATTGAAGGAAAATCACAGTTTTCAAGATACTAAAACAAGGACTAAATTAAGTATTTATGGTTGGCTTGCCTGACAGCGTGTCTGGCGCCATCATGACCTTTATTGGATTTTGGGTCGTGACAACATGGTATCAGAGCACTAGGTTCCCTTAGGTCTCACGAGTCATGAGCAAGTTTAGTAGAGTCTTGCGGATCGATGCGAAGACGTTTGTACTTATCTTCAAGAGGCTACATGGGTATTTGGAGCACTCCCCTTCTTGATTCCTTATCGGGTGGTTTGATTCCTTTGAGTCTTATGCCCTTATTTCCTTCCTACTCAATCTTATGTGACGCGAAGCGCTTATTATAAATCGAGAATTGAGGGATTGAAATGGTACTGCATATGTGGTGCAGGATGTTTCCTCCTGCGTATTTGAATGGGTAGCGAAGGATGAGGAAAGGCATATGGGAAGTGTCTTGTGGTGATTAAACTCCTAGAAGGCCAAGTGTGGGAAACAGGAGTCGAGTAGTCGCTTAAAGAAGTGAGTTTAACCAAAGTGGGAGAGTGGCATAGCAGCACAGGGGTTCTGTGGTAGGATGACTACGCGCCTTAGGATGAGTTTAGAATGAATTGGGATTCACAGTGGTTAGTGACTAGATCTACAAGCTCGATTTGAAATATTGGTTGTTATACGGCGGGAAATTGGGTGCAACAAAAAGGAGTTGCTTGATATGAAGAAGGATACAACATGACTTTATATTGGAATGTATTGTCACACCTTTAGTTAATGTCCATGAGGAGTGAATGGACTTGTGCAGCTAGTGAGTGAGCATGGGCTCAGGATGGGTTACTGATTTCGTAATAGTTGGGCAGTGCAGCGTTGTTGGGGGATGTCGGCATGTAATTTTCACATGTGAGTTATCTCCTGTGAGCAGGTCAGCGGTCGTGTAGTTTGTGAAGTTCCTATGAAGGGTTTTACTGGCTTCCAATAAGAGGTCGAATATGTGGATGTTACTAGAGATTCAGAGTGTTCATAAAATGCTAACAGAAAGATTTTGAGGAATCTGGCAGTTTGATTGTGCAAGGTCATGTCAATAAGAGATAAGGACTCTTGGTGGGTTCCAAAGTTGTGTAATAGTTGCTTCGAGCTAAGTGGGAGAGTTCCACAGCCTACGGTCGGATTGCATGTCCGCCTATTTGTGAGATTTTGGGTTATCGGCGTATTAGTGAGTTATTACAGCTAAGGGAAAAGAACATAAGTGGTGACTTGGGTAAGGGATATGATAAAGGTGTGCTATGGTTGGCCTTATTGACTCACGTTCAGGCTTTGGGGAAGATTCAGGATTTAAGCTTCATCGAGAGGGTATTTACGTGCAAGAAGAGCCTTGAAGTTGATTATATTCAGGATCAAGCCAAAGTGGGTGACTCTCAACAATGGTCCTAGTGGATTCAAAGGCAAAAATGTGGTGCCTAAGGATTTCGAGTCCATAAGTATGGGTAAGAATCGAGCTTTTGCAGCGAATTATGAAAAGAGGCTTGGGATGTTCTGCGGTATCTACAACTTGCAGTGTAACATTTAGGGAAAATGAGAGAAAATGACTTCGGATTCATAGAGGAATTTCAGAATGGGTGCACCAGTTGAAGATACAAATGTGCGTTCAAGGAACTTATGAAACAGTTCATGGGTTTGGAGATGACGTGGTCTCGTGGAATGGGGTCACCCAAGATGGGTACGAGTTAGGTTTGTGATGAGAATGTTGGAGCTACTATTATCTCTAAGGTGAGTTAAGGATGAATTAAAAGAGGTTAGATTGGTTGGACATGGTTGAATTGGCATACTAGTGGCAGTGATCAGTTCCTTTAGCGTGATTAAGTTATGCATGTGATTTATTACGGTACGTGTAAGGCTTGATGGCCATTGTAATTGATTTTATTAGGAGGTATTCTAGTATTATGGCATGTTATGTGTAGGTGGATCCCAGAAGGGTTATGGTAGTCTAGAAGCTACTTGAAGATTTGCATGTTCTACAGTTATGAGGATTCACTCGCATGTTGCTATGGTTCTCCTGAAATGAGTTAAGTGAAAAGTTCCTATACGATGAAGTATTAATCTATTAGTGGTTCAGGAGTTACGATGAGAATCTTGTACTATTGCATATTGGCATGTTACGTGTAGTGAGTGCTATGGAATTTGAAAGCAAGAATCAAGGTTGCGGTTCGGTATTGACAAGGATGTCATGAACTCAGATGGGCAGGAAAGGGATTTGAATGTCTAGAGTAAGCTAGAATTTTCTTCAGCGTCACCTGAGATCGGTGTTTTGTGAAAAAGGCTTTGCATTCTGGTTATGGATTCTTAATCGCATTACAGCGTTAGTGTGGCTGGTGCTATGGATGTGCAAACTTGTTATCTGGTGCGAAGGTCGTGGGAGCATGCCCCACGGGGAGATTGTATAAGTGTGGCATGTAGTCACTTGATTAATTGAAGAATTAAACCAAGTATGAAGATTGTGGTGATATCATTAATTTGAGAATTTATGCTTGGAGGACACTCGGTTTATTGGGTTGTGGACTGTGGGGGTCTGCCCCGGTCATGACGGATGTTCTTGTGAGTTATGGGAAAAAAGGGGTTATTATGAACCCTTGTAAGGTTATTAGCCTGGTATGGTGCGACTAGAATAGGCTTGAGGTCTGTGGATGGATTTAAATATGAAAGTGGGCTCTACATCAGGCCAGATGTGTTCATTTCAGCATGGCGCTCCTCATAAAGGAGTATTCGGACGTTGGATGTTGTTTCATCGTCGGCTATTTCATGTAATATTATATTCAGTCGTGTAAGCTATGAGACAGCTTGATAAATTTCTTATGTGTTGAGGTTTCGTGTTGAGATGATGTTATGTGAGCAGGATGGCTCTTGAGATTCAGATCGTATATCGCACCTTAATTGTGCTTGAGTTTTGTAGCGTATGGCGCTATTTGTCTCCCCAGGGATGGTATTACGCACTTAGCGTGCTTGTGATCGATATTCGGTATTTAGTAGTAATGAGCAATTTAGTTCGGTGTGTATCTCCTTATATGAGTTTTATATGTGGATCAGGTGGCACGCCGCCACGGGTATGTTGTTTGGATCGGGTTGCACGCCACAACAGTGTTATGTTGAATACAGTTTTCATATTTTATCTTTTGTGTGTTTTGTTTCCCATTTTCTGAGGAAAGCTCATGTTAGTTGCGTGAGTTGAGTAGTCCCTTCCAGAGTTTGTTTCCTTATGTATCACATTCGAGTTTGTAGCCTATTGGCACATTGTGGCATCATATGGGACTTTTGGTAATGTCGGGGGTGACTTATTGCCTGAGCAATTCGTACTGGGTGAGATAGGATTATTGGACCTAGGATCAATGCGATCGGATTATATGAAGTATATTAAACAGCAAAGATGTGATGGTCCTTGTCAGGAGTATAGACTCAATGAATTATTGACTTGGCAGTTGGTTATGAATTTCTACACGTCTCTTCCGTCATGGCGGTATTGTAAGAGTTGGAACAAGACTTATATATGTCATGAGATGCATTGGGAACATCAGGTTCGTGGAATTCCGGCTATTACGATTAGAGAATGTTATCATGATCCTGTGAATGAAGTGGTGCAAGGTGTGACTTCAGCAAAGGTATGCAGTCAAGTATTGGTGCATAGTGTGGTGATTGATACGGTGTTCATATGTTAGGAACAAGCCTGGCAGAGAATTGCGAATGTTGAAACTGGGCTCTAAGGCTTATTCACCTAAATAAAAGAGAATATCTTCCGATTTGATCGAGTTAATATGCTCAACTGAGTTGCGGTAACACAGGTAGGTGCTCGAGGTATTAAACAGTAATTTTGGACAACTCCAACGCAGTTCTTAGCACGGTCGAGGACGAACGTATGTTTAAGTGGGAGATAATATAACGACCCGACCGGTCATTTTGAGCTCTAGCGCGTTGTTCGGCAGTTTGAGACCATGAGCAGCTTCACTTCAGGTATTATGACTTGTACTCATGGTTAGAATTGATTCGGGAAGTTCAGAGTTGATTTGGAAAGAGAAATCCCATTTCGAAAGCTTTAAGTTGGAAGAATTGACTAAGATTGAATTTTTGAGTAAACGGCCTCAAAATCGGGATTCGAAGGTTCCAACAGGTTCTTATGATGATTTCGGACTTGGGCGTATGTCCGGATCAGGTTTTGGAAGACCCGGGAACATTTCGGCACCTATTGTGGAAGTTGGCATTTTTTAAAGAATTTCATAAGTTTGGTTTGAAGTGCATTTCAGTGTTATCGATGTCCATTTGGGATTCCAAGTCTGGGAATAGCTCCGTATGGTGATTCTGGTATTAGGAGCGTGAACGGAAGTGAATTCGGAGGTCTGTGGGTCATTTTGAAGTCATTTGGCTAAAGATAGAAATTTGAAGGTTTTTGAGGAGTTTGACCGGAAGTGGACTTTTTGATATCGGGGTCGGATTCCGATTTTAGAAGTTGGAGTAGGTCCGTAATGTCGAATATGACTTGTGTGCAAAATTTGAGGTCAATCGGAGGTGAATTAGTAGGTTTTGGTATCGAATATAAAAGTTTGAAATTCTAAAGTTCATTAAGCTTGGATTGGAGTGCGATTCATGGTTTTAGCATTGTTTGATGTGATTTGAGGCCTCGAGTAGGTTCGTGTTATGTTATGGGACTGTTTGGTATGTTTGGACGGGGCCCCGGGGGCCTCGAGTGTGTTTCGGGATGGTTTCGGATCTTTTCGGGCTATTTTGCAATGGTTGATGTTGGTGTCTGGTGTTGTTCTTCGCGTCCACGAGGGTCCTCTCGCATTCGCGAAGAAGGATTTGGCTTCTGGGATTTTGTTCTTCGCGTTCGCGAAGAAGAATAATTTCTGTTGCGCAGGTCTTACTTCATAGGCTCATATCTCACCATATACAAGGAATTTGGAGATAATCTAAAAACAAAAGTTGTAGAACTTTGTGTCTAGTTTTCATAAATGTAAACTATGTAGCATTTGGATTTGTGTACGAAAAGATATGACTGGTATACTATAGGCTATCCGAGAAGATGAAGAAGAAATTTGTGTTGCACAGGGCTGACTTTGGCTAGTTTTCAAAACATTAAACTATTTGTCATTTGGAGTTTTGTACAAAACGTTATGTCCATTATAATAGAGGCTATCGGAGAAGAGTTTGAAAATTAGTTTTTAGGAATTTTCTTCTTCGCCAGTCGTATGGGAAGTGTATAAGTGTAAAGAAATGGGTTTGGCTCATTTCATCTCATTTCCTCCATGGGATCCGACCTAGGAGCGATTTTGGAGCTCCATTTTCATCATCCATATCTAGGTAAGTGATTCCCACCTATTGCAAGTTAATTACTTGGATTATATCAAGATTCTAACATGGAAAATCATGGGAAATTAGTGAAAATTGGGGTTTTGAAGAAAAACCTAGAAATTTGGTATTCTTGGATTTTGACCATGAGATTAGGAGTAAATTATATATTTGAGTTCGTGAGGTTATGGGTAGACTTTATCTTCAAAAAAATTTGAAATCCGGGCACGTGGGCCCGAGGGCGATTTTGTCAACTTTTCGAGCGGAGTTGAGAATTTATATAAAATGAATTGTTATAAGTATTAGGTTATATTTTCATTGGTTTGTCCATTATTTGGCTAGTTTTGGAGCGTTGGGCATCGGTTTGAGTCATCGGAAGGGCTTGGAAGCCGGTTATGAAACTTCGGAGCGATGTAAGTCTCCGTTCTAACCTTGTAAGAGGGAATTATCCCCATAGGTGAACTAAATTATTATGTGCTTCAAATTGTGGGGGATATGTACGCATGAGGTGACGAGAGTCCGTACGTAGCTACTAGCTATGCCTATGTCAGGATAGTTTTAGGCTTACATCATGCTTTGTTGATATGTTGTTAATTTATGTTATTGTGGTCCTGAGAAGAAGCAAGATTAGGGTTGCGTAATAATTGTGTTGAAAGGAATTTGAATTGAAGAATTTAAGATTTTAAGGGTTTCCATGAAACTTCGTATTTTCGAAAGAATTGAAAAATATTATAATGACTTAAGAAATCTATGTGTAACTGCATCTCGCATGTGCATTTCGCAAGCGGGGAAAATCTCTTTAAAAGCTTCACGTTGAATTGTCCTTATTTTGAAAGGAATCAAGAAAAAGAATTTTGATTTATTAATAAATTATATTTGACCGCATCGCATATATGATTCGCGAGCGGGGAAATTCCTTAAATTATATTTGACTGCATCGCACATATGATTCTGAGCGGGGTATTTCCTTCTACTACTCTTATGGGATCGGGCCGTTTGCCTCGACAGGATTTATGTACCACACTCTCATGGGAGCGGGCCGTTCGCCTCGGCAGGTTAATACATGCATCTATGGTTCACGTCGTTCGACCTTCGGCAGTGCACATTTTACTTTTATGTTGGATCGAGCCGTACACCTCGGCATTTCCTATATATATATATATATATATATATATATATATATATATATATATATATGTCATTCTTATGGAATTCGTGCGTAATATTTGGCTAAAAGCAAGTGTATCTTTGGATTTTCCCCTGATTTGATTTATGACAACCTCTTGATGATATCCACTATATCTTTATACATATTCTCCGGTTATGGAGGGAACTTGTTGGTTGAGAGCTTGAGAAAAATTGTAAAGAAAGGAATTGTACCAGGTATTTTATACATGTTTATTTTATGTATTTACTCTACTTCATATTTATTCACTTCTTTACTATATTTTGTATTATTGGACCATTAGTAAGTGTCAAAGTAGACCTCTCGTCACTACTTCTTCGAGGTTAGACTGGATACTTACTGGGTACGCGTTGTTTTCGTACTCATATTACACTTGCTGTGCATTTTGTTGTACAGGTATATGTATGTCTAGTGGCCTAGTTGGGCGTAGCGGCAGGGTTGATACGGAGACTTAGGTGAGCTGCATCCCTCGAGATGATCCGCAGCCAGCAGAGTCTCTTTTAGAGTATTGTATTTTCTTTTCTGTCTGATTTGTATTCCGGACAGTTATTAAATTACATTTTAAATTCCTAGAAATTGCTCATGCACTTCTGTCACCGGGTTTTGGGATGATTATGGGGTATTCAGTATTAAATTATAAATATTTTTACTTATTTTGTAAAGATTATCTTTTACTAGTTAAATATAAAAAGAACGATTTCAATAAGTCCTAAAACGAGAATTTAATTAATTTTCTTGGTGTTGGCTTGCCTGACAACGTGTCCGGCGCCATCACGACTCTTATTTGATTTTTGGGTCGTGACACTTAATTTATGAGAACAATTCTCAATTTTCTATACTAGTTATCAAAGTTTGGTCCTACCAACTTGTTGGTCTCAAGTATTTCACGCAGTGATATAACAGACATATTGAGAAATCTAAAATATAAAAAATAAAAGGTAATAATATAACAATATATTTATATCTATCATAAAGACATGGACTTTTATCTAAATGATATGTCCACTAATTATTTTAAACTATTTATTCTTATTATAGTTTAAGAAATTTATATTTCTATTAATGGAGTAAAGAAAAATATTTTTCTTCGTACCAAACACACCCTTAATATGAAGAGTTTTGCATTTTAGGTGGGATTCTTGACTATTGCTTCAAGAGAAACATTAGGAGGAAACAGGATGGGGAGGCGGGTAATAAATTTGGGCCTCATAGGTAAAAATGGTAGGGAAAACTACCCTTTATAGCCCCTCAAAATTTTAATAGCCCATGTTTTTTCCCACTTATATGAAATGGTCATTCGGCCCAAACTTATTGCATCTAATATCCCGAAATATCTATTTTGTCTATTTTGTATAGTGACAACCTGTTTTGTATATTTTTGTATATTGACAGTCTATTTGTATAGTGACAGTCTTTTTACATATTTTATATAGTGACAATCTATTTTGCATATATTTTGTATAGTGACAGTCTATCGTATATAAATTGTATAGTGGCAGTCTATTTAGTATATTTCGTATAGTGATAGTATATTTTGTATATATACTAGTATTGTATGCCCGTGCTATCATGGACCCAACAAGAATTTTGAATACCCTTTGAGAATAAAGTGAATTATCAAAACATAATAAAAGATATTTTATGTATCAACCTCAGTTTTGAGTGCAACTTGAGAGTTTATAAACTTAATATATCTTCTAGAGTTGGCGAAAGATTGTTTCATTTCAATGCAACTTCCTAATATTCGATGAGAACTTAGGATGAAAAGAGTAAAGCTTTTTCCGCTTGTGACATAGTGGACCTGCAAAATATGAACTCTGTCAATGCCAACTTCAAACACTAAAGCTGAAAATGTCGAAGACAAAGTTGAAGTGGAAAATGATTCCAATAAAAACATAGCTTACACCCACAAAAAGAAATTGAAGTCCTTAAAGCATCATCCTCCTTTTTACTCTATTGCCTTTAAGTTTTTAACTCAACCAGCACGTAGTCTATCAAACAAATATACCACAAAAGTAGAATTAAAAACTTAAAAGTTTTAAAGTCGAATAATAATGCATATATGGGAGAGACAGCAAAAGCATAATTCTCCCTTTGAGGGAACATGCTCCTCAAATTGGTCAAAGTAGCCAAGTTACCGTTAAAAACGTACACAACTAAAGTATGAGCAATTGTGAGCAGCTCGAGATTCTAGACAATCCAAATAAGAAAGAAAGTATAGAAGCTCCAGCAGAACTTACGTAGGCCGAGTCCCAATCAAAATTTGATGGTAATGATCCACGTACTTAATAATTAAAAGAAAATACAAACAGCATTAAACTCTTTCTTTTGTAAGTTCCTTTATTCTATAAAACCACAGAAGAAAAAGTATATCATTTGTAAAAAAATTGAACACTGACTGAGGCAGCACGTATATTTATAGGATCAGGTCCTAACTAATTCCTGGCAGAGGAAAACTTAGCAATGTCGGGAAAAAATAACTTAGTGCTGCAAGTGTGTGTCAAAATCTGACCATAGGATAGTTGTTCATAAAAGGAACGATAAGGGATCGACCAAGCCATAATCATTCTCACGGGGCGTGATAGCAAAGAGCACCTCGGCCATTGCCGAGGTCAAATTGTCGGAAAGCTTACATCGCAGAACAAGCATAATGTTTGAGCGAGAGATGAAGGGTACAGTCATAAGAAAGTACGCTGGTCAAAGACCATTGGATAAATGGGAAAATAGTTAACATATATAGAGGAGCTGAGCCCAGATAAAAGAGATGATTTAAGATAGCCATCACTAGGGTTGTACATAGGTCTGGTTGGTTCGGATTGTATACCAAATCAAACCAATTGTATCGGGTTATTAAATATAAAGACCAAACCAAACCAATAAAATTCGGGTTTTTCAATCTCGATTTTTCTCGGTTTTTCTCGAGTTTTTGGGTTATTCGGGTTTTTTACGGGTAAAATCTTTGTAGAACAAAATATATAACTTGTGCTCAAAATATTTCTTTAATCCTAGTAAGATACAACTATATAAAGTATTTTCAATACAAATTATGAGATGTGTCATGGCATTATCCTAAAATATTTAACAATAAAGACAATAAAATAAAGTAATATAAATATTGCTAAATTAAAAAAGCCATAATAAAAATAAACATAATCTAAAAGTATTAAGTCATACTGCAATAAATAGACTAATAAGGCAGTATTAATTACATGACTAAACGCTAAAGAAAAAATAAAAATAGGTTATGCATTTTTATCTAAATTATTGCAAAACAAAAAATAGATATTCAACACATTCATGTTTGTAGTATTGAATTGAATGTCTTCTGTTAGCATTAGTATTAATTTGATTTTGGTTTGGGCTTTTGTGTTAGCATTATCTAATTTACTAATATTAATGGCTATAAAACTTATTGGAACATTCAAAAGTTCGAAGTCCGACCTTGAAATAATACCTTAAGAGATAAAATTATGAAAAAAAAATTAAGAAATATTTATAAATTACATCACAATAAGTATATTTATATATTAAATATATCTAAAATTTCCATATATGTAATGTTGGGTTGGTTTGGTTTCGGTTTGACTTTCTTTAGTTAAAACCAAACCAATTATGATCGCGCTTTTTTTCCAACACCAAACCATAATTGAGTTTTTTTCTCGGTTTGACTCGGATTATCGAGTTGGTGCGGTTTGTCGATTTCCTTTGTACACCCCTAGCCATCATGATAGAGTCAACAAGGGGAATCTCTTCGTCATCAACAGATCCTTCTCTTCTCCTTCCCTACTTCCATGATTATGGTGCAAATCTGTCTTAGATGTAAGCCTGTCATTCATATTCGATGTACAATAATCATATTAAGAAATATTACACGTTCTTGTTCTTCTTCGATTTTCGTACTCAGTATATAAGAATCTAGAATTAATTATGTTTGGCTAAGATTTACCTTATATATCTTTGATAATTAGTTTGACAAAAGGGTTTAATACTTTTTGGTCAAACAATTTGGCGCCATCTGTGGGAATTTCTTAGCCAAATTTCTTAGTTTCCTTTAGATCTAGAACCGGCGAAATGTCACTACCCACTCGAAAGAGCGGTAAATAAGCCTTCGAGACAACCATACCAATCTAGGTCAGGCTGCTACACAAAGTAGAAGTTATAACCAATGTCTATGCAAAACCCACGTCTCGCCTGTACTGATAGGTTTGGCACGATGTATGCACGTTCAAAATAGGATCACGGTCACCTGGTATGACCGCAACCTCATTTGACATATTTACCTTATATATTGACCCACATTCCCACCCTTTGGGAGGGGACGGCAGCTTGTTGTGCGGTCTTTTGAAAGAATGGGCACATCTTGCCTTATTTTCACATTCCCCCACACATTGGATGGTCTATGAACGAAGTATGACATGTTTACCTTGTTGTTGGTACAAATCAGACGAGATCGGACCGGGACCCGATTTCAACACTTCAGCGAGTGAGGCAGGCCCAACCTATGCGAAGCTTAGACGCTATTAATGACGGAGCCAAACAGCCGCCAAATCTAAAACCACCATCTGAGCACCAGGCGGAGCGATTAACACTACAACGTCACTCCTTCTTTCACTGACTCGTTGGGTCGAGGTAACAGAAAATTTCATTTTCGTTTATCTTCACTCTTTTGTTGGTTCAAACAGAAATGTGAGCACTCGCATGGGCAAGAAAGCAAAGAAGCATTCCAACCAGAAACAATGGAAGGAAAACTACTACAAAACAATTGGAATGTCGCCCACCTCAAATACTTCAACTTCTGAAAAAGAACACATCTCAAGTCGTACCCTTTTCCCTCACCCGAATTTTGTCCCAATTGGGTCTTCTCGGGGAGATTTCTAACAAGGCGACGAAAGGGACGTCTCAAAGTTCAAGTATGATTCATCACCCTGCCTGCCGAATGCTTCCCTAGGTCGGGTGATGAAGGGACTAGATACATGGAAACTTCTCTAATATATGTATGAAACGAACATGTATAGCATTCTCCAGTGAATAAAATAGAGCAACATTTTGTACTCTCCACCAAGGTATTCTCCAAAGCAAGAAAAGTTAAGCAAACTGGGACTCACCCAGGAAGCGCACAAAAGCAAACTGGGACTCCCCCAGGGAACACCCAATATTCTCCGGTAAAAACAAAACCGAGCATGCCAGGACTTACCCTGACATACGCATAAATAGTACGGTGATCTCTTAAGTTCCCCAAAATCTACGATAATGAAACAACGGGTTAACATTTCGACCTTACTCGAAATAACACCCCTATGGCCGAAGGCTATCGCCAAAAGAAGAATTCGACCCCGCTCGAATTACAACAAGTTAACATTTTGACCTTACTCGAAATAACACCCCTATGGCCGGAGGACATCACCAAAAGAAGAATTCGACCCCGCTAGAATTACAACGAGTTAACATTTCGACATTACTCGAAATAACACCCCTAAGGCCGAAGGCCATCGCCAAAAGAAGAATTCGACCCCGCTCGAATTACAACGGGTTAACATTTCGACCTTACTCAAAATAACACCCCTACGGCTGAAGGCCATCGCCAAAAGAAAATTCGACCACGGTCGAGTTATAACGGGTTAACATTTTGACCTTACACGAAATAACACCTCTACAGCCGAAGGCCATCGCCAAAAGAAGAATTCAACCCCGCTCAAATTAAAACGGGTTGACATTTCGACCTTACTTCGAAATAACACCCTTACGGTCACTGGCCATCGGTGAATCGAATAGGTTACTATTTTAATCTTTCTCAAAATAACACCTTTACGGCCACTGGCCATTTTCAAAACAAGTAGGTCACAGTCCGACCTCATTCGGAACAACACCTTTACAGTCGCCGGCCACAGTCAAATCAAAGGAAAAGTTTGAAATTGTTCAAGCCAGAAGTCGACTTCACCCAAAACAGCGACTCCAAATTCAAACTCGTTCAAATAAAGTTAGAAATGGGCCTCGCTCCACACGACGATTCCAAGTTCGACCCTACTCGAGTACACATGAAAAAATTAATTCCGCCTAAGTCAGCAAGTCTAAACTTAACCTCACTCGAATGTTCAAGTCAAAAACAACTTTGACCAAAAGGATGGATCTAAATTCAACCTCGTTTGAATCAAGGATGATGTTGCGTAAAGCGACAAATCAGAAGTCGATCTCGTTCGGGTGTGCGAGTCCGAAGCAATTCCATTCGGACTCACGCGATGAGACCTTACTCGATCCAGTCAAGGTCAGATTCCCAAATCGAAAAACCAGAGACTCGCCACACAAAAATCCGCAGGTCTACGCCAAAACAAAAAGAAAGCAAGGGGAAGGGAAAAAAGATCAAAAGATATACAAAGGAGAAACAATTTTTTTTATTTATATATACGTGCGCAACAACCGCACCTTACACAAGGCCAAAATGGGCCCAACCAAAAAAAATGAAAATGAACAACAAAAAATAAATACTAAAGCAGCAGCAACTTTTCACTCGGCATCATCACCGCCGTTCTCCCCATCATTTTCTTCAAGAAACTCCTTCTCAACATTAATGTCCTCGCCAGTCTTTAGTGTCATAGGGTCGTAGCCGCAGTTGACACGAGCCTCTTGTGCCTTTGCTCGGGCTTCTTTATAAGCAGCCTCAGAAACATTGCTCGCCTCCCACAAACCCTTGTATATGTCACGTTGAGCCTCAACATGGACCCACAACTCATGTAAGTGACGAGGAACGGTGGCAAAGGCAGATTCAACTTGAACCAACAACTGCGCGCCTTCAGCCTCGAGCGCCACGACCCGGTCGCCTAGGCTTGAAGCCTCCATATCAATCTCACCAATGCGCTCCTCTAGCCGCGCCTCCCTCAGCGTGGGCGTGGCTCTCTCAGATTCCTTCTCAGATTGGAGGACGTGGATAGTATCCTCTAGCGTCGCTGCTCTTGCCAAAGCCGATGCCCAAGCGCTCTTGGCATTCTCAATCTAGGCCATTTTTCTCTCCAGCTCGGCCAACTTCCCTATCCATTATGCACTCAAAGCTTCGACTCTAGAGGCATTCTACTCAAGTTCGGTTTGCAACGACGACACCTTCGTTTGAAGATGCTCACATTTCGCAGCGACCCCCTTTCCCAACTCAAGCTCTTTGTATTTGGCATGGAGAAGCTCCTCGAGCTCATTGCATCGGCGGATGGACTGCATCAACTCCTGGTCTCCTTTCTCCAACTCCTCACCAAGGGATTGGGCGCCGACATTTGTTGCGATACCGCCGATACTTCTCAAGCATCTTTAGAAAAATCTTGGCCCGAGTCTCGGCCGTGCGAGCACTCTCGATCTCCAGCATGTAAGTCTAAAAACAACAAGGAGAAGAGAGTCGATAAGAGCCAAGGTAAAAATAAAAGAGAAGAAAAACAAAGGAGAGAAACTTACCTTCAAGCCTAACGCGGCCACACCTTGCGATAGTTCGGCGTCGTCAACTTCCTTAAGAGACCCACTTTCGGTGGCAGAGCATAGAAGGTCAAACTGCGGCACAAAATCCACCGTACCTCGCAAAAGGTTGAGATCCGACGGGATTTTGAGTATTCGGGAAGGACCTCTTCGCTCTTACCACAGTTCGGGTAAAGCCCTCATCGAATATCCTCATATTGTTAGGATTGAGGACGAATTCAAACTCGTAATCATCAACCATGATGCCTTTTCCCTTCTCTTCGGCCGAAGAAGAAGTGCAGTTCAGCCTGGATGACGAAGGGTCGCCAAAAATAGTAACTGCAATCCTGGGACTCCATCTCTCCACCATATTAGCCTGTTGACCGCTCACAACAGGCACCGTCTCCACAGCAGGGCGGACATCATCTTCGATTTCTATCACTGCTGGGGTAAGGGCTCCCCTAGAAAAAGTATCGACCAGGGAAACCTCTTCCAACACCACCCTCCATCTCTTGGGTGGGGCCTCCTCACTACTTGTGCGAGAAGATTCGCCAACTGGATAGGGTGCAGGGGTCGAAACCTCCGGCTGAGTAATCTCCAGACGTGCAGCTTCGGCCACAAGTGTAGGCTAAGTAGAAGTTCTTGATACAAGACGGGCAGTAGCCCTCGGTGCAGGACAAGTAGAAGGCGTCGGTTAACGTAACGCAAGTGGAGAATCCCTCGTCCTTCGCACCCTCCCTGTTAGCAAAGAAAGACGGTCATACAACAAAGAGATCAAACTATAAGTCAAAGAACAAAGAACTGCAACAGGCCAACTCTCCAGTGAGGGGCTTATGCCCATATCTTTCGTAGAAGGATGCCTACTAGCAAACCCCTACTGTATGGGGAAGAATGGCGTTTAACCACTCGTGGATGTCGTCAACTGGCAGGGGAGGCAATCTCTCGGCTACGAAAGCGAAAACAAGTCATTAGCAATGCCATCTAAAGAAGAACGGTCGACGATCGCCTTAGAATCGCAAAATAAACAAAGGAAAACTTACGTGTGAAGTTCCACGTCTCAGGGAAGCCTACCGAGTCCGTCACAAGGTTCTCTGTCCGCACATAAAAATAACCTTCCCAGAAGCGGCTATTAGCCTTATAATCCATCTTCACCACCAAACTCTTGGTTCCTCGATGGCGCATGTAGATCATCGTGCCTTAAATAAATTGAGGGGCAAAAATATTAAGTATGTGCCCCAAAGTGATTCCTCAACCGGTGAGCTACGCGTACTTGAGAAGCATGAGGAAGAACTTGTATGCGTATGGTGAAAGCTGAGCCGGGCACCCTTCGTAAAAGCGGAAGAAGTCCACCACTAGAGAGGGGAGAGGAGGCATATATCCGACAACAAAATGATACACGTAAAATGCACAGTACCCCGGGCGGTGCAAGTGCACAATGTCTGTCCCCATCGCCGGCACCATTTCGATATGGTTTGGAATTCCCCTCTTGGTCTTGAGTGTCATAAACGCTTCATCCATGGTAGAAGGGACAGGTTCCAGTTCTTCTCCGGCGGGGCTGTTAAAATCAGTCCATAATTTCCCCGGGCGTGGTAGTATCTCAGCCACTGTCGGAACTCCCTCATCTTCTGTTACCTCCACTCCCTCTCCAAGAAAAGGTACATCATTTTTCGGCATCGGAGCTTCGACGAATCTATCAGTTCGAGAAGAAGTACCAGGCATTTGTCTAACTTGATCGTAATAAACAAGAGTGATGAAAGAAAAGAGAAGATGGTCACGTCAAATTCTGATGAAAGCAGAAGTATGAAATACTAAAGAAGGTGGAGGTTTGCAAAATTTCTCAGATGAATCGAAAAACGTAACAATCGAATAGTGGTTTCCCCTATTTATAGGAACATAAATGTCCTGAGCGGGAAACCCAAGAGCCGTCAATCAAAAAATTAAAAGGGCATGGGAAACGATACGGTACTGGGGAAACATGCGCCATAATCATAATGGGTATCCATGATATCTCGAATCAATGCAACGATTCAGCTCCGAACTGACATAACGGTCCGATGATACCACTGAAGCGTCAGGCAGCCACCTCGACTTAAGGATCTCATTCAACGCGTAACATACAAATTTCTCCTAACTTTTGAATCAACAAAGTCTGTCCGTTGAGCTCGCCAAGAGGCGACCCCGACAGAAAGAGGGACTAACTATATGGGTCAAAATCTGACCATAGGATGATTGTTCTTAAAAGGAACGATAAGGGGTCGACCAAGCCGTAATCATGCCCACGAGGCATGATAGCAAAGAGCACCTCGGCCATTGTCGGGGTCAAATCATCAAAAAGCTTACATCGCAGAACAAGCATAATGTTTGAGCGAGCGATGAAGGGTATAGTCATAAGAAAGTACGCCGGTCAAAGACAACTGGATAACAGGGAAAATTTCTAATATATATAGGGGAGCTGAGCCCAGATAAAAGAGAGAGGATTCTTGATAGCCATCACGATAGAGTCAACAAGGGGAATCTCTTTGTCATCAACAGTTCCTTCTCTCTTTTCCTTCCTTACTTCTATGATTATGGTGCAAATCTGTCTTAGATGTAAGCTTGTCATTCATATTCGATGTACGATAATCATATTAAGAAATATTACACGTTCTTGTTCTTCTTTGATTTTCGTACTCGGTATATTTGGATCTAGATTTAATTATGTTTGGCTAAGATTTATCTTCTATATCTCTGATAATTAGTTTGACAAAAGGGTTTAATACTTTTTGGTCAAACAGTAAGAAAAATTTATCTTACTGAGTTTTGAGCCATTGAAGATAAAATAATATTATTCTCATCAAAGTTACCAAGTAGAATCGAGAATAGTTATATTTAGTCATAACCAGGAAAAAAGAGGAAAATTGAAAAACTTTAGAGAGCTCTTAAGATATTTCACCTAATCTTATTTGCATAAAAATCATCCATCCTTGTTGGAACTGCTAGTTCTAGCTTACTATCAAAACACTTGTTCGAGATTCCAAAGAAAACTTAGATGTAATATGTTGGATTTTAGAATACAACAAAATAAAATTGACTTACAAACTGCTTGTTTGTCACGACCCGGATTTCCCACCCTCGGAAATCGTGATGGCGCCTACTAATGTGAGTTAGCCAAGCTGACTGATTGAACATATTACCTTTTTACAAATTTTATATTATTTAAGCAATAATGTGTAGTCAGCGGAAATTACAATAAACGGAAGAAATGCAGTAAACTATCTGAAACATATATCAAATACAACTGTTTGAGTCTCGACCACCCAGAACTGGTGTCACAGTTTCACAGACGGTCTAAGAATACTATATACAAAGCCTGAAAGATAAAAGATACAATGTTTCTGAACTAAGTAGATGAAACAGGAATAAAGGGATAGAGGGAGACGCCAGAGCCTGCGGACTCCTGCAGGACTACCTTGGATCTCCGCGTGGACTGAAGGCAGCCACCCAATCTACGGTCCAAAAGATGTTGCTCCGGGATCTGCACACAGTGCAGATTGTAATATCAGCACAACCGACCCCATGTGCTGGTAAGTTCCTAGCCTAACCTCGGCAAAGTAGTGACGAGGCTAGGACCAGACTACCAAATAAACCTGTGTAATTTAACTATATACAGTGGAAAAGAAGAACAGTAATATACAGTCAAGTATGGAAGGGGTAACATGCTGCGGGGGAACTATCAATATAGAATAGAAAGACAACAGGTGATTGGAAGAAACAACATATCTCAAATAACAACAAAGAATCAGAAATCAATAAGTGTACGGCATCACCCTTCATGTTTTTACTCTCATCCTCACCAAAACAATCAAGTAACAAAAATGTGCACGGCATCACCCTTCGTGCTTTTTCTCTCGTCCTCACCATATAATCAATGTAATCGGCACAGAATTGTACATTGTGCGCACGGCATCACCCTTAGTGCTTTAACACTCTCTTACCAAAACAATACACGGTATCACCTTCGTGTTTTAACACTCTTCCTCCTCCAAACAACAATAACAAATAATAGGGCAAAGGAATAAATGAAATTACAATAAGAATCCCGGCAAGGGAACAATAGTTCAACAATCTAGTCCCGGCAGGGGAACAACATTAGAGGAAGCATCAATATCCCGGCTAGGGAGATAACATTAAAAGCAACAAATTCCCGGCAAGGGAGATAATATAATGATTCTCTTATCTTTTTTACTTTTACTTCTCAACTCACTTCACAACTTGAGCCAATGCTCTAAAAGGTTCAATTACCACTTATACTTTCACATTTCATTATACAACTTGAGCCAACGCTCCTCAATGTTCAAATGTCACAATTGCTTCCACAAACTTTGCCCAACAATAGAAATTATCACCAAAGCATGAATAATACAACGAAGTCATAATAATCACAATATAAGACTCACAGGCATGCTTGACACCAACATATAGATACTCGTCACCATGCCTATACGTCGTACATAACAAATACCACATAGCAAATAGGACTCGACTCCTAATCCCTCAAGCAAAGGTTAGACCAAACACTTACCTCGAACTTCCACGGCCAACTCAAGCCTCAAACACCGCTTTTCCTTTAGAATTCGCCTCCAAACAACTCGTATCTTGTCCAAATTGTTTAACAACATCAATAAATGCTAAAGAATTCATACCCAATGCTCAATTATAGGTTTTCTATCATTTTTCCCAAAAAGTCAAAAATTGACCCCGCGCCCGCTTGGTCAAAACATGAGGTTCGGAACAAAACCCGATCACCCATTCACCCACAAGCCCGAATATATAATTAGTTTCGAAATTTGACCCCAAAACGAGGTCTAAATTCCATTTATACAAAAAGCCCTAACTCTTCCCAAATCCCTAATTTTCTACCCTTAAGAACATGATTTTTGGCCTAGAAATCTAATGGGCGTTAATGGAAATTGAAGAAATGAGTCTAAGATTACATACTTATGAATTGGTGGTGAAGTTCTCTTTCAAAAATCGCCCAATTTGGAGTTTGGAAGAAGAAGTTATGAATTTTAGGTTTGATCTCGTATGTTCTGCTACTGTTTAAATGACTAGGCAAAAAGATGTTATGCGATCGCGAACAAGACTATGCAACCGCATAGGTTTGACTCTCCTGACCTACGCGTTCGCAAGCTAGGGGCCGCGTTCGCATAGGGTTAAGACTACCCAGCCCCAACCTATCTCTTATTCTATGCGTTCGCGTAAGCCGGGGTGCGTTCGCGTAGAGTGAACTCCTAAGGCTCCGCGTTCGCACCTAGTCCTATGCGATCGCATAGTGCAAACCTGCCCCTTTCCCGTTTGTGCATTGCATTCGCTAGGGTTACCACGCGATCGCATAGAGTAAAAAATTCAGACACCATCAACAGTAGAAATACCAAATTTCTAAGTCCAAAAACACTTCAACGCCTATCCGAAACTCACCCGAGCCCTCGGGGCTCCAAACCAGACATGTACCCTACCTCAAAAATGCCCTACGGACTTACTCGTGTGATCAAATCGCCAAAATAACATCAACAACTATGAATTTAGCATCAAAATCAAAAAATCACTTAGGAACTTCAAATTTCCAATTTCCTCAAAAAAGGTCCTATTCATATCATTTCACGCCCCTTTCTTACCGAATTTCACAGACTTATCTTAAATCACACATAAGACCTGTACCGGGCGCCGAAACAAAAATACGGGCCCGATACCATCAAGTTTTAAACACATTTCATTTCCAAGACTCATAAATAATTCCAGAAAATAATTTTCTTTAAAAATTTATTTCTCGGGCTTGGGACCTCGGAATTCGATTTCGGGCATACGCCCAAGTCCCATATTTTCCTACGGACCCTTCGGGACCGTTAAATCATGGGTCTGAGTCCGTTTACCTAAAATGTTGACCGAAGTCAACTTAAATCCATTTTAAAGTCAAAATTCATCATTTTTCACAGATTTTCACATAATGGCTTTCTACCTACGCGCCCGGACTCCGCATGCAAATCGAGGTGATGCCGAAAGTGGTTTTTGAGGCCTCGGAATGCAGAATTTACTTTTAAAACAAGTGATGATCTTTTGGGTCATCACATCCTCCACCTCTAAAACAATTGTTCGTCCTCGAACGGACAGAAGAAGGAAGTACCTGAGTCGGGAAGAAGATGGGGATAACGGCTCCGCATATCGGACTCGAACTCCCAGGTCGATGCCTCAGCGGCCTGACCTCTCCACTAACACAAACAGAAAAAAAAACTCTTCGATCTCAACTAACGAACCTGCCGGTCTAGAATAGCTACCGGCTCTTCCTCATAAAACAAGTCCTTGTCCAACTGGACAGTGCTGAAATCTAACACGTGGGATGGATCACCGTGATATTTCCGAAGCATGGACACATGAAACAGTGGATGCACGGCGAATAAGCTCGGCGACAACGCAAGTCTGTAAGCCACCTCTCCCACTCGATCAAGAATCTCAAACGGGCCAATGAACCTAGGGCTAAGCTTGCCCTTCTTCTCAAATCTCATCACGCCCTTCATAGGCGACACCCGAAGCAATACCCGCTCACCGACCATGAATGCCAAGTCTCGAACCTTACGGTCGGCATAACTCTTTTGCCGGGACTGAGCTGTATGAAGCCTATCCTGAATAATCCTGACCTTGTCCAAGGCATCCTGAACCACATCCGTACCCAACAACCGAGCCTCCCCTGGCTCAAACCATCCAACCGGTGATCGACACCGCCTACCATACAAAGCCTCATAAGGAGTCATCTGGATACTCGACTGGTAGCTGTTGTTGTAGGTAAACTCCGCTAAAAGCAAAAACTGATCCCATAAGCCTCTAAAATCAATGACACAAACTCGGAGCATATCCTCTAAAATCTGAATGGTCCGCTCGGACTGCCCGTCCATCCGAGGATGAAACGTTGTGCTCAACTCAACCTGTGTGCCCAAATCCCGCTGAACTGCTCTCCAAAAATAGGAGGTAAACTGCGTACCTTGGTCCAAAATGATAGACACGGCCACACCATGAAGACGAACTATCTCCCGGATATAGATCTCAGCTAACCTCTCGGAAGAATAGGAGACTGCCACCGGAATGAAATGTGCTGACTTGGTCAGCCTATCGACAATAACCCACACTACATCGAACTTCCTTTGAGTCCGTAGGAATCCAACAACGAAGTCCATAGTGATACGTTCCCACTTCCACTCAAGAATCTCAAATCTTCTGGAACAAACCACCAGGTCTCTGATGCTCATACTTAACTTGCTGACAATTCAAACACCGAGCCACATATGCAACGATGTCCTTCTTCATTCTCCTCCACCAATAATGCTTCCGCAAATCCTGATACATCTTAGCGGCGCCCGGATGAATAGAATATCGGGAGCTATTGGCCTCCTCTAAAATCAACTCTCGAAGCCCATCTACATCAGGCACACAAATTCGACCCTGCAATCTCAAAACTCCATCATCCCCTAAGGTAACCTGCTTGACACCTCTGTGTTGCACCGTGTCTCTAAGGATACATAAATGGGGATCATCATACTGCCGATCTTGGATACGCTCCAATAAATAAGAATGAGCGATTGTGCAAGCTAATACACGGCTGGACTCAGAAACATCCAACCACACAAACTGATTGGCAAAAGCCTGAACATCCAAAGCAAGTGGTCTCTCACCGACCGGAATATAAGGAAGACTGCCCATACTGGCTGACTTCCTACTCAAAGCATCGGCCACCACATTGGCCTTTCCCGGATGATATAAGATGGTGATATCATAGTCCTTTAATAGCTCAAACCACCTTATCTGCCTCAAATTTAGCTCCTTTTGTTTGAACAAATAATGTAGACTCTTGTGATCCGTGAACACCTCATATGCCATGCCATACAGATAATACCTCCAAATCTTTAATGCATGAACAATGGCTGCCAACGCCAAATCATGAACCAGATAGTTCTTCTCATGAATATTCAACTGCCACGAAGCATAGGCAATGACCTTGTCATCCTGCATCAACACTGCACCAAGTCCAATACGAGATGCATCACAATAAACTGTATAAGGCCCTGAACCTGTGGGCAAGACCAACACCGGTGTCGTAGTCAGAGTTGTCTTGAGCTTTTGAAAGCTCGCCTCACACTCATCTGACCATCTGAACTGGCACCCTTTTGGGTCAATCTGGTCATCCGGGCTGCGATAGATGAAAACCACTCCACAAACCGACGATAGTAGCCTACCAATCCCAAGAAACTCCGGATCTCTGTTGCTGATGATGGTCTAGGCCAGTTCTTGACTGGCTCAATCTTCTTTGCGTCAACCTGAATACCATCTGCTGATACAACATGACCCAGGAATACAATTGAACTCAGCTAGAACTCACACTTCGAAAACTTAGCATACAATTGACTATCCCTCAAAGTCTGAAGAGCCACTCTAAGATGCTACTCGTGCTCCTCCCGGATACGGGAATAGATCAAAATATCATCAATGAAGGCAATCACGAACGAATCCAAGTATGGCCTGAACACTCGGTTCATCAAATCCATAAAAGCTGTTGGGGCATTTGTCAACCCGAATAACATCACCAAGAACTCATAATGCCCGTACCGAGTGCGGAAAGCTATCTTAGGGACATCGGATGCCCTAATCCTCAACTGATGGTAGCCAGATCTCAAGTCAATCTTCGAAAATACCTTAGCACCCTGAAGTTGATCAAACAAATCATCAATCATCGGCAATGGATACTTATTCTTGATTGTAACCTTGTTCAACTGTCGGTAATCAATACACATTCTAATCAATCCGTCCTTCTTCTTAACAAACAACATCGGCGCACCCGAAGGCGAAACACTCGGTCTAATGAAACCTTTCTCAAGCAAGTCTTGCAACTGCTCCTTCAACTCCTTCAACTCAGGCGGGGCCATACAATACGGCGGGATAGAAATGGGCTGAATGCCCGGAGCCAAATCAACGCAAAAGTCAATATCCTTGTCGGGAGGCATACCCAGCAGGTCTGAAGGGAATACCTTAGGAAACTCACGAACATAGGTCAAATAGGCCAAACATCCCTTCTCGACCATACACTGAGCCTTCATATATGAGATAACACTACGGGTAGAATGACCAGGAGTCCCTATCCACTCTAAATGAGGTAAACCCGGCAAGGTTAAGGTCACAGTCTAGGCATGACAGTCCAAGTTAGCGTGATAAGGTGATAACCAGTCCATCTGCAATATGACATCGAAATCAACCATGTCTAGAAGAAGCAAATCTACACGAGTCTCAAGACCTCCAATCACAACTACACATGAACGATGGACTCGATCTACCACAATAGAATCACCCACCGGTGTAGACACATAAACAAAAGCACTCAAAGAATTACTAGGCATGACCAGATATGGTGCAAAATAAGATGACACATAGGAGTACGTAGATCCCAGATCAAATAAAACTGAAGCATCTCTACTATAAACCAGAACAGTACCTATGATAACTGCATCGAAAGCCTTAACCTCGGGCCTGGCTGGAAGAGCATAACATCGGGGCTGGGCCCCACCACCCTGAACTACATCTCTGGGGCGGCCTGCTACTGGCTAGCCTCCACCTCTAGCGGCCTGAGCTCTACCTCTAACACCTCTACCTCCACCTCTAGCACCTCTACCCCCACCTCTAGCTTGCTGGACGGGTTGTGGAACACTCGGTGCCTGAACCATGGCACGGGAACCCTGATGCTGAGAGCTACTCGGTGCTCGAGGGCAAAACCTAGCAATGTGACCCATATCACCACAAGTGTAACAAGCCCTCGACTATTGAGATTGCTGACCCTGACGACCTGAATGACCACCCTGAAAACTCTAAAGCGGCGGTGCACTGATAGGAGTTGGTGATGCACTGTAGGACTACTGATCAGAATACTGCATATGGAAACCATGACCACCTGAAGTACTGTGAAAAACCTGAAGTGCTGACTAAAAAGGCCTAGGAGGATGGCCTCTACCATACGAATCTCTGCCTCTAGACGAGGTACCACTGAATCGGCCTGAATGATGAGGCCTCTTGTCAGACCTCTGACCACCCTCCTGTGATAGAACCACTCAACCCTCCTAGCCACATTGGCCGCCTCCTAGAAAGAAATCTCACTCCCGGTCTCCTTGGTCATCTGAAGTCGAATTGGCTGAATAAGTCCCTCAATGAACCTTCGCACCCTCTCTCTCTCAGTGGGAAGTATGATAAGAGCATGACGGGTCAAGTCGATGAATCTGGTCTCATACTGAGTAACAGTCATAGAACCCTGTTGGAGGCGCTCAAACTACCTCCGATAGATCTCTCTCTGAGTAATAGGGAAAAACTTTTCTAGAAATAGCTGAGTAAAGTGCTCTCAAGTCAAAGCTGGTGATCCGGCTGGTCTAGCCAAGCAATAATCTCTCCACCAAGTCTTGACGGATCCAGACAAGCGAAAAGTAGCAAAATCAACCCCATTGATCTCCACTATCTCCATGTTCCTGAGAACCTCATGACAGCTGCCTAGATAATCCTGGGGATCCTCGGAAGATGCACCGGTGAAAGTAGTAGTGAAGAGCTTGGTGAACCTGTCCAACCTCCACAAAGCATCGGCAGACATAGTTGCTTCATCACCGGTCTGAGCTACCACACCCGGCTGAACTGTTCCAAATGGCTAAACTGCTGGAGTTTGAAACTGGGGAGCTACCTGCTCCGGAGTACGAGTAGCAGGAGTCTAGGCTCCTCCTCCAGCCTGAGAGACGGCTGGTAGTATAGGAAGCAAGCATGCTCGGGTGACACTCTCCATAAGGCTCATTAGACGGACCAGAGCATCCTGGAGCACTAGGGTAGCAATGAACCCCTCTGGGACCTGATCTGGGCCCACCGGAACTGCCTGGACTGGAACCTCATCATCAAAGTCAACCTGAGGCTCCGCCGCTGGTGCTGCTACTCTGGGCTGAGCTCTGCCCCTACCTCGACCTCTAGCACGGCCTCGGCCTCGCCCTCTGCCCCTCGTGGGAGCTACTGCTGGGGGCTCGGGGTTGCTGGTCAGTGGATGAGGAAGCGTGTATTCTCGCCATCTGTGAAAGAACAGAGTAGAAATTCGATTAGCATTGACAAACCAAACCGTACGACAGGAAAGAATAAATATGAAAAAAAAATCCTAACTCTGTAGCCTCTGGGGATAAATACAGACGTCTCTATATTGATCCCTCAAACTCTACTAAGCTTGTATGTGAACTATGAGACCCGTGTAACCTAGAGCTCTGATACCAATTTATCACGACCCGAATTTCTCACCCTCGGGAGTCGTGATGGAGCCTACTAATGTGAGCTAGGAAAGCCGACTGTTTGAACAAATTACCTTTCTACCAATTTTATATTCTTTAACAATTATAAACAATAACGTTTAGACAGCAAAAATTACAATAAGCGGAAGAAATGCAATATACTTATCTGAAATATATATCAAATACAACTGTTTGAGCCTCGAACACCCAGAACTGGTGTCACAGTTTCACAGACGATCTAAGAATACTAAATACAAATTCTGAAAGATAAAAAATACATTGTTTCTGAACTAAGTAGATGAAACATGAGTAAAGGGATAGAGGGAGACGCCAGGGCCTGCGGACACCTACAGAACTACCTTGGATCTCCGCGTGGACTGAAGGCAGCCACCCAATCTACGGTCCAAAAGCTGCTACTCCGGGATCTACACACAGTGCAGATTGTAGTATCAGCACAACCGACTCCATGTGCTGGTAAGTGCCTAGTCTAACCTCGACGAAGTAGTGACGAAACTAGGATCAGACTACCAAATAAACCTGTGCAATTTAACTATATACAACATAAAAGAAGAACAGTAATATACAGTCAAGTATGGGAGGGGGAACATGCTGCGGGGGAACTATCAATTTAGAATAGAAACACATCAGGTGATTGGAAGAAACAACATATCTCAGATATTAACAAAGAATCAGAAATCAATAAGTGTACGGCATCACCCTTCGTGTTTTTACTCTCGTGCTCACCAAAACAATCAAGTAACAAAAATGTGCACGGCATCACCATTTGTGCTTTTACTCTCGTACTCACCATATAATCAATGTAATCGGCACGGAATTGTACATCGTGCGGTACGGCATCACCCTTCGTGCTTTACACTCTTTCCTCACAAATCATACACGGCATCATCATTCGTGCTTTAACACTCTCTTACCAAAATAATGCACGGCATCACCCTTCGTACTTTAACACTCTTCCTCCCCCAAACAACAATCACAAACAATAGGGCATGGGAATAAATGAAATTACAATAAGAATCCCGGCAAAGGAACAATAGTTCAACAATCTAGTCCCGGCAAGGGAACAACATTATAGGAAGCATCAACATCCCGACTAGAGAGATAACATTAAAAGCAACAAATTCCCGGTAAGGGAGATAATATAATGATTCTCTTCTCTTTTTCACTTTTACTTCTCAACTAAGGGTGTATTGTGGGCCGGGCCCAGCCCGGGACCGCGGGCCAAACGGGCCGATCTCAAACGGTGTGAAAGCCCATAGTGGGCTGGTCCTTACCAAAAAGCTCGTGAGCCCAGGACCGGCAGGCGGGCCTGGGCCGGTTCAACCGGGCTAAACGGGTCCAACGGCTAATTTTTTAAAAAAAAAAATTTGAAAAGGGGACAACGATCAGATATTTAAAATGTAGTCGTTGGACTGCATTTTTAGCCGTTTGGCACTTTCAAAAATAGTCATTTGGCTTCCAAACTTTGTTTTAACCTCAAACTTTTTATAATTACACTTTTTCCCTATTCTCAACTATAAATATCCCCTCATTCTTTCATTTTTACTCACAAATTCATCAATCTCTCTCATTTCTCAAACTCAAATTGAAGTCTTGAAGTCTTCACTCATCTCTCATTTATTAAACTCCAATTCTTAATTCAAGTTAAATCATGCCCGATAATTCTAGATTGCACTCATTTATTTTGGAACACTTTAATGTGGTAGAAGAAAATGAAGAAGTTTACATAATAAAGTGCAAGAACTGTGGTCGAGTCTACACTCGTCGTCGAAAGGAGGGCACGGGCTCTTTAAGGAGGCATATAAAGAGTTGTCTTGCGCGTTCTCCAGACATTCGTATTTAAGATTTTAAGTTGATTTGAGATAATTTGTGTTATTTTAAAATTATTAGACGTATTATGCTTAATGTTCTAGTTTGGTAGATTAATTTGAAGTATTATGCTGAAGGTATTGAATTTTAATTTGAAGTATTAAATGTAAACTTTAATTTGCAGCTTTGATACCGAGTATTAAATGTAAACTTTAATTTGAACTATATCTATAGCTTATATATATTATATACGAGTATATCTACATATATATATATATATATATATATATATATATATATATATATATATATATATATTTGTAGATATATATATTATAGATATAGATATAGTATATATAATATATAAGCTATATATTATATAAGGCAATATATAATTATATATACATACTATATATACTATATATATTTATATAGCTATATATAAGCAATTTATATTAGTATATACATATATAGTTTACAAGAAATTGCCTTAGATAAAAAAAAATAGCCCGGAAAGAAAAAGCCCGTTTAGGCTTGCGGGCCCAGCCCATTCAGCCCGGGACCATGTGGGCTTAGGACCGCAGTGGGCCGGTTCCACTCATTTGGCCCGTTAGGCCCGGGACCGCCAAAGCCCAGGCCCGTTTGGGCCATTTAGGCCCGGGACCGGACCACAATACAGCCTTATTCTCAACTCACTTCACAACTTGAGCCAATACTCTAAAAGGTTCAATTACCACTTATACTTTCACATTTCATTATACAACTTGAGCCAATGCTCCTCAATGTTCAAATGTCACAATTACTTCCACAAACTTTACCCAATAATAGAAATCATCACCAAAGCATGAATAATACAACGAAGTCATAATAATCACAATATAAGACTCACGGGCATGCTTGACACCAACGTATAAATACTTGTCATCATGTCTATACATCGTACTCAACAAATACCACATAGCAAATAGGACTCGATTCTTAATCCCTCAAACTAAGGTTAGACCAAACACTTAGCTCGAACTTCCACGCCAACTCAAGCCTCAAACACCGCTTTTCCTTTAGAATTCGCCTCCAAACAACTCGTATCTAGTCCAAATTGATTTAACAACATCAATAAATGCTAAAGAATTCATACCCAATGCTCAATTATAAGTTTTCTATCATTTTTTCCAAAAAGTCAAAAATTGACCCCGCGTCTGCTGGGTCAAAACACGAGGTTCGGACCAAAACCCGATCACCCATTCACCCACAAGCCCGAATATGTAATTAGTTTCGAAATCCGATCCCAAAACGAGGTCTAAATTCCATTTATATAAAAAGCCCTAACTCTACCCAAATCCCTAATTTTCTACCCTTAAAGAACATGATTTTTGTCCTAGAAATCTAATGGGTGTTAATGGAAATTGAAGAAATGAATCTAAGATTACATACTTATGAATTGGTGGTGAAGTTCTCTTTCAAAAATCGCCCAATTTGGAGTTTGGAAGAAGAAGTTATGAATTTTAGGTTTGATCCTGTATGTTCTGCTACTGTTTAAATGACTGGGCAAAAAGATGTTATGTGATCGCATAGGTTTGACTCTCCTGACCTACGCGTTCGCGAGTTAGGGGCCGCGTTCGCGTAGGGTTAAGACTACCCAGCCCCGGCTTATCTCTTATTCTATGCGTTCGCGTGAGCCAGGGTGCGTTCGCGTAGAGTGAACTCCTAAGGCTCCGCGTTCGCACCTGATCCTATGCGAACGCATAGTGCAAACCTGCCCCCTTCCCGTTTGTGCATTGCGTTCGCGAGGGTTACCACGCGATCGCATAGAGTTAAAAATTCGGACACCAGCAACAGCAGAAATACCAGATTTCTAAATCCAAAAACACTCTGACGCCTATCCAAAACTCACCGGAACCCTCGGGGCTCCAAACAAGACATGTACACTGCATCAAAAACGCCCTACGGACTTACTCATGCGATCAAATCGCCAAAATAACATCAACAACTATGAATTTAGCATCAAAATCATGAAATCACTTAAAAACTTCAAATTTTTCAATTTCCTCAAATAAGGCCCGATTCATATCATTTCACGTCTGTTTCTTACCGAATTTCACAGACTTATCTTAAATCACATATAAGACCTGTACCGGGCGCCGGAACCAAAATACGGGCCCAATACCATCAAGTTTTAAACACATTTCATTTCCAAAACTCATAAATAATTCCAGAAAATAATTTTCTTTAAAAATTCATTTCTCGGGCTTGGGACCTCGAAATTCGATTCCGGGCATACGCCCAAGTCCCATATTTTCCTACGGACCTTTCGGGACCGTCAAATCACGGGTCCGGGTCCGTTTACCCAAAATGTTGACCGAAGTCAACTTAAATCCATTTTAAAGTCAAAATTTATCATTTTTCACAAATTTTCACATAAGGGCTTTCTGGCTACGCGCCCGGAATGCGCACGCAAATCAAGGTGATGCCGAAAGAGGTTTTTGAGGCCTCGAAATACAGAATTTACTTTTAAAACAAGTGATACCTTTTGGGTGATCTCATTGTTCATCTGTTTCCACAAACAATTTTAAAAAATCTAAAATAAGTACACAAGCAAGTTAATAATCAATAGAACAACAAAATAAAGTTTTTGAAACTAAGAAAAACAATGATGCGTGTGAGTTTGGAGAGAAGAAGCAACTTTGGAATTCTCATTTACCTTCAAAGTCCATGCTTCCAATGTGAAGCTGATTCCTCTGTGATCTTCTTTAGCTTATAACCTGATTCTAACCGATGTCCTTGATATGTTGCACACTGCTTTGTCTTACAAGTGAGAAAAGAAGAATACACATGACAATGATGAAATCAAAATTATATTAGAACTTAATCTAGAAAAAGACACCTACTTCACACACTAAATTATTGAACATCAGATTAATAAAAAAAATCATTTAGGAAATGTTTCCACAATCTTTTTTATTAAAAAAAGGAAACGGAAAAAGAGTTGTGAAGTCGTTTAAATTGATATACGCTGAAAAAGTGATTATGTAGGAAATTGTAAAAAGATTGTGAGCCAGAAAAATTGACACACAACATATATACATGCTGGCCAAAAAACAATTCCACACGCATAAATTGGGTTAAATCAAAAGCTAAGGAATATCACCCAAGCTCACTACAAACCACAGTATGCTGATAGAATCGAGACAATTCCAAAGTAACCTGGAACAAAAGACAAAAATCTGACATCTAGATGATCTATATTTCATACTACCACAGAACATGAAAATCCACCGATCAAGATTTTTATTCATAGGGAATATGAAGCTAATCAGAAAACTTGAGGGTAGAACTATTATTGCAAAACATCAATAGCATAGAGATTTTAGGAGTGAAGTAATAGGCTTAATCAGATTAATTTTAGGCCAAGATATCTTAAAAACAAAGGCAAAATTATTGAGAAGGAAAGGACCAGTCAATTTGCCTTCAAAGCTCAACAAAGACTTATCAACAATCCTATAAGAACATCCAATTAAGTCAATCCAATTCCAGAATCATTATTGCATAAAATCAGGACATTAACAGTAAGTTGTCCATTAAGATTGTTTATATTCCTTTAACGATGGCTTCTACTTTTCATGGATTTTCCTTTGATAGAGGAGCATAAGAATCATTTAGTTTTTTCAAGCATATCATGAAACACCTTAATTGCATCAACTGCGAAAAAATCAAAGTTTGTAGTGGGGTGTCTAAAATTTGTAGCGACAATTTGTCATACCTCAGTCTTTTGAAAAATACACAAATAAATCCATAGTATCTTTGTTGCCACACATTTCTATTCCAAACACTTTATGGTTTTGTATAATTTAATCTAATATTTTTAGGTTGGTATGAATCTGAAAATACATATATCTATATCTAATTTTTCTTGCTAATACAAAGTAAGACAAATAGTAACAAGAATATAGATGGAAGAAATGGTCTGATTTAAGAGTATTTCTATAAGTGCACTGCAAACTTACACAAAAAAGAGATAAACAAAGGTTTGAGAGAAAGTCAGCACACTAACAAACACCTACAATGTATCAGTGTGCAAGAGTTGACATACATGTGAAAATTCAGCACTGAAATATCCGAACAAATAGAGAAGCTGCTGGACACCCACCAAGATTTCAGAAAAATAACAGAGTAAAACTGACAAGAACTGAAAAAATAGAGCATATAGAGATATTATGGAACTCAAAATGAGAAATTTAGGAATTGTGGAAGAATACAAGAGACACTTACCAGAAAGAGCAGAGCAAAAATGAGATGAAAGCAAAGAAGGATAAACTTGGGTGGAAAGAAAGAAGACAATCGATGCTTCTCGATTGTACATTAGAGGAGTCCAAATTAGTTGCACAATAAGAATCCAACATCAGCATCCCTCCACTATAAAATGCTTTTGTACCCTACATCAAGTCGTTTTGGGTTTACCTTTAGGTAGATGATTCAGACAAAACTACTCTTTTTATGTTGAATAATATTTAGCATAGACTCTATGGAATTAAGCAAATAAACAGAATGAAATACATGAGTATTTGTTTTCAAATATCACTTTATAGTTTTCTAATGTGAAAGTTCGAATTCATGAAATAATTCCTATAAGGCAAAAGAGGCCTTACAAAAGTTCCTGTAAGGCATAAGAGAGTTTTTTTGCCTCAAAATAAATTTACGAGTGAGTTCCTAACTTCATAACAACAACTCAAATGTTGCGATGTTGTTGTGAAGTTAGGAACTCATTCTCATAATTAAAATTTTGTAGTCTTTTCTTTATCATTCTTTTATCCTTACCTTACAATCCCTACTGTTAACGGAAACGTAAAAGAAAGAACATAAGATTTAACGTGGTTCGGATCAAAATAATTCTACGTCCACCAGAGAACAATTGTCATTTTAATATTAACAAAGGAAGGGGAGATTTCCCAATTACACTTAAGAGAATTTCTCTCTTAACTCTCTACTCACTACAATTTTTGTATTATTTTGGGATGATTTCTACAAGTGAAGGAGTGCATCTATTTATAGAGGTAAAGACCTCCTCTTGATGTCATTGGTGACATCAAACTACCTCCTCTTGATGTCATGGGTGACATCAAAGGAGGAAGCTTCCTCCTAGCATCCACACCAACTCTTTCCACCAACTCTTCCAATTGGCATGCCATTGTTGACTAAACATAAACCAACATTTTCAGCATGCCATTGTTAACTAAACATAAACCAACATTTTCAATCTCCACCTTGGTTTGCGTTTCGAGCGTGTGAACAACTCTGACCAAAACTTCTAAGCTTACTGGGCAACCCCGTTGTAAGAAACAAGAAGAATCAAACCATTGTTGAACATACCACCTCCACCTAGCAACTGTTCTCTTCGGAGTTGCATCAGTTGATGCACACCCCCGCCAAGTCCTTGCAGTGTGCAAACTTAGCGAGCGGGACTATCTTGGTCAACATGTCTGCAGCATTATCGTCTGTGATAACCTTCACGACCTTGATAGTTCCCTCATCAATAACATCTCGAATAAAATGAAATCTGACATCAATGTGTTTAGTGCGCTCATGAAATCTCTGATTTTTCATTAGATGAATAGCACTCTGATTATCACATCTAAGAGTTGATTCCAGCTGAACCAAACTCAATTCCGCTACTAAACTTTTCAACCAGATAGCTTCCTTTACCGCCTACGCTGCTGCCATGTATTCTGCTTCTGTCATAGACAAAGCGACAATCGACTGCAAAGTCGACTTCCAACTGACGGCACTGCCAACGAGGGTAAAGATGTATCCAGTTGTGGACCTTCTTCTGTCAAGATCTCCTGCATAGTCAGAATCCACATAACTGAGAATTGAAATACCTATACCACTTTTTCGAAAGGTAAGACCAACACCAGAAACTCCTTTGAGATATCTCAATATCCACTTGACAGCTTCCCAATGCCTCTTTCCTGGGTTGGACATGTATCTACTTACCACACTTACAGATTGAGCAATATCTGGACGTGTGCATACCATAGCATATATAATACTACCAACTGCACTGGCATAAGGAATCTTTGACATATGCTCCACCTCATCCTCGGACTGAGGCATTTGTGACTCTGAAAGTTTAAAATGAGGAGCTAATGGTGTACTTACAGGCTTGCACGTTTGCATATTGAATCTCTCGAGAACCCTTTCAATATACCTCTTCTGAGAAAGATATACAACATCATCTTCTCTTGAAATCTCCATACCAAGGATTTTCTCTGCAGCTCCTAAATCCTTCATGTCAAATTCCTTACTCAATAGTTTCTTCAAAGCATTTATCTCTGTAATGTTGTTAGCAGCAATAAGAATATCATCAACATACAATAGTAAATAAATCATTGAGTTACCAGACATATTCTTGTGATACACACAACTATCAAATGTACTCCTTGAGAATTCATGTGTAGTCATGAATGCATCAAACCTCTTGTACCACTGTCTAGGGGATTGCTTCAAACCATACAAAGACTTCTTTAGTTGGCATACGTGATCTTCTTTTCCCTCAGCTAGGAAACCTTCAGGTTGATCCATATAGATTGTCTCTTCTAGATCACTGTGTAAGAAAGCAGTTTTGACATCAAGCTGTTGAAGCTCCAAGTCAAATTGTGCAACCAATGCTAGTAGCACGCGAATTGAGCTATGCTTCACGACCGGAGAGAAAATCTCATTGTAGTCAATTCCCTCCTTTTGGCTGAAACCTTTTGCAACCAATCTCGCCTTGAACCTAGCATCTTCCACTTCAGGAATTCTCTCTTTCTTTCGGTAGACCCACTTGCATCCAACTGTCCTCTTCCCCTTTTGTCTTTTCACTAAGACCCATGTCTGATTCTTGTGAAGAGACTCCATCTCTTCAGTCATGGCTAACCGCCATTGTGCAGCATCCTTGCAAGAAGTTGCTTCAATATACGAGGAGGGCTCCAGATCTTTAATCTCTTCTTATGCAGCTACGAACGCATATGCAATCAAGTTTGCTTGATTTATAAGGCGTTCCGGTTCTCGTGTCTGCCTCTTCTCCCTCCCCTTCGCAATTGTGTATGGTTCATTGACAACAAGTTCTTTAACGCCTACATCTTCTGACTCATCTTTAACTTGAGTCTCTTGATCCTTTTCCTTGGCAAGCTCCACCGGAAGCTCCACCTGCTCGTTGTTCTTGTTTCCTGAAAACTCCACGAAAACTTTACGGGGATCAAGTATAGAGGATTCATCGAATGTGACATCTCTGCTAACTATAAATTTGAGTAAAGACAAACACCAAAGTTTGTACCCTTTTACTCCATCCACATACCCTACGAATATGGCCTTCTTAGCCCTTGGTTCAAGCTTTCCTTCATTAACGTGATAATAAGCTGGACACCCAAATACTCGTAAGTATGAATAGTTAGAGGGTTCACCTGACCATACCTCATTCGGAGTCTTAAAGTCAATTGCCGATGTTGGAGATCGATTGACAATATGAGCAGCAGTGTGAACTGCTTCAGCCCAAAATACTTTGGACATTTTGGCTTGTAGGAGCATACAACGAGCCTTTTCAAGAAGAGTTCTGTTCATTCTCTCGGCAACTCCATTCTGTTGTGGGGTATGCCTGACAGTCATATGTCTTGAGATCCCATGAACCTTGCAGAATTCATTAAACTCTTCATTGCAAAACTCCAAGCCATTGTCTGTGCGAAGATACTTGATTTTCCGCTCCATTTGATTTTCAACCAAAATCTTCCACTCTTTAAATGCTTCAAAAGTATCACTTTTTGCCTTCAAAAAATATACTCAAACCTTTCGTGAGAAATCATCAATAAAAATGAGAAGATACCTCTTTCCGCCCTTCGATGGAAGTTTAGAAGTACCCCATAAATCTAAATGGATGTAGTCTAGCACTCCTCTTGTCTTGTGTTTGCCAGTGCTGAAGCTGACCTTCTTCTGCTTCCCTAGAACGCAGTGCTCACAGAAGTCAAGCGTGCTGATCTTCTCACCTTCCAAAAGTTTACGATTGCTCAACATCTCCAGTCCACGTGCGCTCATATGACCTAGTCTCATGTGCCATAGTCTTGCCTTGTCATCATTAGATAACTGCACTGTAGATTCATTTGCAGAGCCAACAATGGTGCTTCCGACCAATGTGTAAAGGCCGTTCTCCAGCTTGCCTTTCAGCATGACTAAAGAACCTTTAGTCACCTTCATAGTTCCTGCTTCACTCATGTACCAGTAGCCTTGTTCATCCAGAGTACTCAAGGAGATCAAATTCTTCTTTAGATCAGGAACATGACGGACTTGTGTAATAGTCCTCACGATTCCATCATGGCAGCGAACTCGAACTGAGCCAATGACAACTATTGCACAAGTTGCATTATTGCCCATTACTACGGTTCCTCCACTTTTCTCGTAGCTGCTAAACCAGTCTTTTCGGAACGTCATATGCAGAGTACAAGCAGAGTCTAACACCCATTTGTTTTTGTAACTACTATTATTATTACACGATGTTGTTAGTACATAATCATTATCAAAATTATGTACCTGTTCAACTGTAGATACACTCGCCTTTTCCTTGGACTTTGACATTAGGCAATCTCGTTCAAAGTGCCCCTTCTTGCCACAACCCCAACACTCTGTATTCTTCTTGTTCACACGAGACTTTGATCTGTGCTTTGATTTGCTCTTTCTCTATTGGCTAGTCCGGCCTCTTACAAAGAGGCCACTTTCCTGGTCATCTCTATCTCCTTCAATGTGCCTCCGCACATCACTAGAGTTAAGTGCCTGCCGCACTTGCTCAAGTTTGATAGGCTCCTTGCTATACATCATTGAATTCTCAATATCACGATATCCTGAAGTCAATGAAAATAGCAAAGCACATGCAAGCGTCTCCTCCTCCCTTTTAATTCTTGCAATCTGTAAGTCCATGACAAGTTTATTAAACGCATCTAAATGATCTTGTAACGAAGTACTTGACCTCATCTTAAATGTGTGAAGACGCCGTTGTAACAACATTCTTGTTGTCACTTATCGGTCTTGGTATAGCCCTTCTAGCTTTTCCCACAACTGTTTGGTCGTCTCTTCGGTACCCGTACTCACTTCACAAAGCACTTTAGGTGCAAGGGATAGTTGGATTGCACTCAATGCATCCCCTTCAATCTTCTCCTTGTCGGGAGCTGATATATACGTAGGATACTTTCCGTCAATAGCATGGATTGAACCTTCCCTCCGCAGTAACGTCATCATCTGGATCTTCCAGATATTGAAGTTGTTGCGTCCATTGAATCTATCAATTTCAAACTTCATGGAACTCATATTTGCTTGTTCTTTCTCCTTGGATCGTTAAAGAATCATGTCGCTCTGATACCAATTGTTAGCGGAAACATAAAAGAAAGAACATAAGATTTAACGTGGTTCGGATCAAAATAATCCTACGTCCACCAGAGAACAATTGCCATTTTAATATTAACAAAGGAAGGGGAGATTTCCCAATTACACTTAAGAGAATTTCTCTCTTAACTCTCTACTCACTACAATTTTTGTATTATTTTGGGATGATTTCTACAAGTGAAGGAGTGCATCTATTTATAGAGGTAAAGACCTCCTCTTGATGTCATTGGTGACATCAAACTACCTCCTCTTGATGTCATGGGTGACATCAAAGGAGGAAGCTTCCTCCTAGCATCCACACCAACTCTTTCCACCAACTCTTCCAATTGGCATGCCATTGTTGACTAAACATAAACCAACATTTTCAGCATGCCATTGTTAACTAAACATAAACCAACATTTTCACCTACCTTCCCACTACAACTATGTTCTCCAAAGATCTTAGCTAGCATGATCCCTCTTTAAGAAGTTGAAAATCTTTGGTACAATGCGACTATGATTGTATCGGTTAAATTTTTTTGCGTAGATTGCTTACTAAAATAGTTTTTGATCTTCAAATCGAGTATATTGTGATGATGACAATTCAGTTAAGTTTCAATCTTTTTCAAGTTACTTTTAATGATATCCTCTATTACACTCTTTAACTTTCAACAGAAATAATAACAAATTTAACTCCATAATCAATTCAAGTTCGTCCAAAGTCAAACTTTTCTTTCATGAGATGGGTAAGTCACAAGACTAACCATGCTCTATCCTTCAATTTTTTCTCTTTTTAGCCGCAACAACACTTTATCGTCATGGAAGTAAGCAACTTAATATGACAGAACAACCTCAAAACAAAAAGGGGAAAAATAAATTTGATTGCAATAAACGCACAGAAGGTATCCTACCAGAGAAGTTGATAGTCTCACCTACTCAGGCTTTCCTCAAAGCAAACCAACTTCAACAGAGAAAAGAGTAAATTGAAAGGCTACCTATGTTCTTTTCCATATCAAGTAATTTCTTTTTCTAGCTGCAATTAGGCGAAATAGGTTATAATGTGATCTCACAGATGAACAAAATTGGAAGCTATGGAAACATATTGAAATATTTTTTGAATAATTACATATACAACTGTTATATATTTAGGACAGATATAAATTAGACAACAATACATGTTAGTGATGTCGAGCAAGTTTAAGTCTTTCTCCAGTGAGGCTATGCACTATTTTTACAACAGACATTACATGCCTCGTATTAGTTGTACCAAGAACGAAGCTAAAATAGACAAAAAAAATATTACTATCAGCTCCATAACAACAAAAAGGGGTCAACTCAATCTGGAGCACCTACAAAGAAATGAAAAGGCCACAAAACGTGAATCAACATATGTGAAAAATATTTAAAACTTTCAAGGTTAAAAAGGAACATGAAGAAAATGGAGTCACATATAAAATGGATCACTAAAAAATAGACGCAAGGGCAAGGAAGCAGCACAAAGCAAGTGGAAAACAACCAAAATACACCCAAAAAGTTGAAATACCTCCATAAGGAGCTACAACTTCTCCATTCATGTTGCATAAATTAAAATAATGGAGACCAGAAATATACTTACAACTACTAAGAAATCCGACCTTCGTCGATAAACAGATTCCGTCACATTCTTATTCCCATCCGTTTTCTGTCCAAAAGTGCAATAAAGAGAGAAAAATTGCACAAATAACTCACCAGCAATAAGAGAAGTCACATCCGAGAGAAACAGAATAAATTGACAAATTCGTAGAAGTGAAAACACAAGAGGTGATTATCCACAAAAACTGAAATAAACCAAGAGGTAATAGTGTTTAACCCAAAAAATAGTTTTCAAGGTCAAAGCAATAATTTTATATGACGGGCCACAAGCAACCGATTCAATCCGAAAGATATAAAATTTCGTTAATACAGCGTGATAGAGAAGTGATAAATAAATTCAATGTCAGATAATATAATAAAAATAAAGCAAAGAAGAAAGAATTCTTATTGAACGATCCTTGATAGGATAATGAGCCAAATAGAGCTTGAAGGGCTGAACTATGGCTAACTTGGGAGCAAGATGCTATAAATTACAATGTATAGAATTGCAGAGAAGAAAATTAGATTCTCCTGATGGTGGTAAAAGTATGTCTATTTATAGGGCTAAATCTAAGTAACTAGTCTCCTTGAATTATGGGTCCATTATGAGCATTTACTCAATCCATCCATTACTTTTGGAAGACTTGTAACAGCTGTGTAAATGCTGGAATTCCGTAACTGATGAGTTAATTCCATAATTGATGAGTTAATTCCATAACTGATGAGTTAATTCCGTAACTGATGAGTCAATCCCGTGCATGTTGAGTCAATCTCGTGCCTATTAAGTCAATCTTGTAATTGATTGCCTTGTTCTGACCGTTACAATCATTTATTGCATTTATTAATAATTGATTTGTAACTGATGGTGTAATGATGGTAAATCTCATATAATCCGAGATTAATTGATTCCTTCCTCATTTGTAATTATGAGATATTCTCCTGCATCTGATCTGGGCTATTTCATGATGATCAGTTCCAAGGCTAACAGGCACGGTACGAGTATGTTCGGTCCCGGGGGTGTTTCACATATCATCTTTACAAGTCATTCTTCATTTTTCTTCAAATTTTGCTGATACGTGTCACCATTTAATAGACCCACATGGCGAGTTTAATTTTTACTAATACAGATAGTCCCCCCACTTTCAAGTTACTCACTATGATGTGACCGGGAAGTGGAAGATCCTTTTCATCCTTGCCTCTTCCTCATTAAGAACCTTGCCAGAAAACCCCAATCGGGACAAAAACCGGACGAAAGAAAAAAGAGTGCAAAACTTAGATATTTAGATGATAACTCCATCGCTTATGTTCCTTTCGTCAATAATCGGTTGGTTTACCCCTGTCTTGTTTCGGGGTTTGGAAGACAAATCTTTGCCTTATGTTTGCAAAGTTTGATATATAAATTTTGGCTTTATTTTCTGCCTATTTTAATGTTTGGGTTTTTGTTTCACCCTTTAACTTTCATAAAAATGCTTCAATACTCCGTGACTTTTTTGAATAAGCACATATTATAAAAGAGGACCCTTTTATGAACGACACTTAATGAAGAAGACGTTTCAACTTCATAATGGTGTAAACATACGAAAGAAGAAATAGGAACACACATGTTTCTTTGAACAACTTTGAGGAAAGTTTTGTATTATTCGATCTTTCGACTTATATAATAGTTTACATGTATTTAAGTACCATCTATAACTTTTTCGTAAATGTTTTCTTTACAACAGATTTATAAAAAATTCAAGGGTATATCTTGCAACCCATGATTAAATATTGCCTTTAACCTAAACATTCGTAAAAATGGCGACACGTAAATGATATGGATCTATTAAATGGCGACACGTATCAGCAAAGTTTGAAGAAAAGTGAAGAATGACATGTAAAGATGATATGTGAAACACCCCCGGGACCGAACTTACTCGTACCGTGCATGTTAGCCTCGGAACTGATCATCATGAAATAGCCCGGATCAGGTGCAGGAGAATATCTCATAATTACAAATGAGGAAGGAATCAATTAATCCCGGATTATATGAGATTTACCATCATTACACCATCAGTTACAAATCAATTATTAATAAATGCAATAAATGATTGTAACGGTCAAAACACGGCAATCAATTACAAGATTGACTCAACAGGCACGGGATTGACTCAACAGGCACAGGATTGACCCAACGGGCACGGGATTGACTCATCAGTTATGGAATTCCAGCATTTACACAGCTGTTACAAGTCTTCCAAAAGTAATGGATGGATTGAGTAAATGCTCATAATGGACCCATAATTCAAGGAGACTAGTTACTTAGATTTAGCCCTATAAATAGACATACTTTTACCACCATCAGGGGAATCTAATTTTCTTCTCTACAATTCTATACATTGTAATTCATAGCATCTTGCTCCCAAGTTAGCCATAGTTCGACCCTTCAAGCTCTGTTCATTATCCTATCAAGCATCATTCAATAAGAATTCTTTCTTCTCTGCTTTACTTTTATTATATTATCTATCATTGAATTTGTTTCTCACTTCTCTATCACATTGTATTAACGAAATTTTATATCTTTCGGATTGAATCGGTTGCTTGTGGCCCGTCATATAAAATTATTGTTCTGACCTTGAAAACTATTCTTTAGGTTAAACAGTTTGGTTCCGTTGCCGGGAACTCAAGCAAATTTGATATTCATCTAAAGATAGTAATAATTTTTGTTAATATTTGCTTGTTTTCAATTTAAACCTTCATCATAGCCGAAATTTGCCAATCAACACAGTTGAGCACAACCAAGTTGGAGATGGTTTTACCATGAAAAATAAAAAGGGAAGAATAGCCATGATAATGATATGTAAGCAACAAGCAGAGAAAAATGGAGAATGTACATCGATATATTGGTACCACAACTATCAGTACAAAAACTGATTATAACGGATCTGTACGAAACAATTCCGGAATAGGAGGTTCAGATACACCAGGTAATTTTAATTTGCAAAATTTAGTTCTAACCTTACAGAAACAGATCAAGGAATAGAACGAGTGGATAGAACATCTCCGGGAATTCATATCTATCCTGCGAGAATGATATGCATAACCGTTATAGCACCTGAATTTAAATAGAAGAAGACACGGTAAGTCGAATCGACACTAATAAGATGTCCAAAAACAGCTTCGAAAACTAAACCGAAGTGATTCCGGATCCGATTGAAGGAGTCATAAGAATAACGCCGGACCCTCCCGGAACTGAGGAGTAAAATTTACATTCAATATAGTACAAAGCTCCGAATTAAGGACTTTCATTCAATTGAAAGTCAAAAACAGGTCCGGAGATCAAGCGGATGTGATTCTTGGGTGATCCGAATCTAAACGCAAAAATCTAAAAAAAATAGGTCCGAGCAAAGAGATACGAGATTTTCTTCACGGGCTAGAAAAGATACGGATCTATCCGAACAGGTAAGGAATTACCTTGCTAAATTGTAAAATTTCATAGGAGAAGAATGAAAATTAGAAGGAACATGGGTAAAACAGCCACGAGATAGCTTACAAAGATACCATACCTAACAACTGAACAAGAAGAGATAGTTGCAGGATGGAATAGACCACTAGGAAGGAAGGTTCATTAATAACCTTGGACAATTATACAAATAATTTTAGAAGCAATCATTGAACCGAAGGCATCAGAAGCCACGAGGTCAAATGCTGAAGAACTAGAAATTATCATTGACTTCCCAAATAGGAAGGATTACGTTGGTCGATACTCGACACCGAATTTAAAGGTTTATATGCTCAATATTGACCCGTGGTATAATGTAGTCAAGTAAAAGAAGAAACTGGAGTCAAATAATAAAAGATAAAGTTACAGAACTTCGAAAGATCGGTTTTGTCCGAAAATTCGAATCATTCGAACTTGCTATCTAACAACAACGCATCATTACTTTCAAAATACCGAGGAGAAAGGTGATTGCTGGTACACAAAATTGTCTCGGATGTCTCGGTAAATGCAATTTTAATTCAAGAAGATAAAGGTACACTTTCTCCTATCTATTATAAAATGCTCTTAGATACGGAAACTACATATCTACATTTTGATAAGTTGGCATTAATTGTAGTTGCCCTAAATCTAAGGCTTTATTTTCAATGTCATTCAATTCCCGTAGTCACTATATTTTCATTACGCAATATTTTGCATAAACATGAACTGTCAGGAAGGCTAGCTTAATGAGTAGTCGAACTAAGTGGATATGATATTATTTATCAGCCACGTACGACTATAAAATCACAAATTTAGCAGATTTCATGATTAATCTTAGCTCGAACATATTACCTGAACATGTTATTTCTGGGATAATTCTTAGGATCTGGACCTTCTACACAATTAGGTCCACAAGTACTAACTTTTCGAGTTAGGGACAATGCTTAATGCCTATCAGGGAAAGTAGTTAGATAATTCATAAAAGTTATTTTATTACTAACAACAAAGCCGAGTATGAAGCATATGCTACAGGGCTTGAATTAGCTAGGGGACTCAGAGCAAAAATATAGATTTAACGATTGATCAAATCCAAGAAAACTATGCAGCCTAAGAAAATCGAGTCGGATTTGCTAGTCTCGGATCTACTGCTGATATCACTGACTAAGAAAGCAACTCTGGCCACTTATTGAGAAATATCGTTTTCGGATCAAACAGTCTCGGGATCGAGCCATCTCTTATTTAGGCGATCCCTGATTTATATTCAATTAGAATGAAAATGAGGTAAGCCTGACTAATTTAATTTGGAATTGGCATAATAAATTCATTTATTACTTGCAGAATGGAACTTTACCCAAAGACAAGCATGCTCTCGATAACTCTGAGTGCGTCTCATCCCGTACTGCCTGCCTTGATGAAGGAGAATTATATTTGAGAATATTCAAGGCTCCAAAAATCTAAAATGTCACATGGACCAAACAAACAAAATATATGATGCGAGAAATTTATAAAGAAAGCAGTGAAAATTATTCCGGTAATAAGGCTTTAAATCGAAAACTCATCAAAGTCAGTATGAATAACTCAAATCAAGATATGGCACGATCCTCGATAATATTTTGGAACCTCCGTAGTTCCCATCCAGAGTACCAAATCTTTGATAAAAAGAGCTCTGGTACCGTCCCTATGTTGGAACTGGGCTATTTGAAAGTCCATCAATATCGAAACTAACTATCCTACTGGGGACTATTAAACTGCAGACTGTCAAATTATGATTCCAGTATTTGAGTTCTCATACCTCAAAACTCAAATACTAGGGAGATTACTTATACTTGAAGATTAGTCAATTTGACCTGACATTATAAGAAGTGATACAAGCAATTGATTTCCTTGGGAGATAGAATTCCTAAGAGTATTCCTACATTAATTACCATTTCAACTCAGTTAGTTGTCTTGCTCATATCAAACATAAACACTTCAAACAGTGTTGAATGAGTTCTTAAAAAATACATATACTATACAAAAAGGATCGAGAACTCCATGTCAGAGTCAAGAATCCCACGATAAAAAATGAGAGTTTTACATCTAAGTCAAGATAAAGGTATGCAAATATGCCACCAGAATAAAGTTCACTTTGAACAAACACGTGACTTATATTCGGTCCAACAACGACCATCCAAGTTAAATATATAAGCCTTTCTTAATGGCTAATTGTATTATGACTCGGATCGATTATCCCATATATATAAATGAAAATCTCAAATATTATTTCGGACATGTGTCCCTTTCTACTTGGAAGTATGTTCATATACTTCAATTAGGATTCAAAATCCAATCAAATTAAATGTCTCTTCAGGACAAATCTACTAAGATATATATTTATTTGGGATCAATATTCCCTCAAACTCAATGTCTTACCGGGATCACTATTCCCGTAAATTTTAATCGGGTCAATACTCTTGTAAATTCTACCAGGATTAATATTCCCTCACACTAAAAGTCTACTCATATCAATCGATCCTATTTTACGCCTGAAATGAAAAGGAGACGTCCTCTTCATAGCCTTTAAAGTATATAAAAGAGGTCTCGAGGACTAGCAATAATTTAAGTGTGGGGTGTTGATAATAGGCTATATAGTTGTTATTTACACCATAATTGCCCATGCTTTGTTGTTGTTTTATAATGTAAGTTGCCAATAAAATGCTTTAATTAATGCTATTTGGTTTCGCAGGGAATATAAGATGTGAGGAAGCAACATGAAGTGTTTAGAGGCAATAACGTGAAGAAAACACCCACTCAAGAAGTACCCAAACACAAAAGAGCAAAAAGAGAAGGAATGCGGAGACAAAAAGGCCCAGCACACACACCGCGATCCGCGCCGTGGTTGGAGGCAGTGTTCTCCGCGGTCAGCGCCGCGGTCGACACCGCGGCCGCGGTGGCATGTCCACAGCCCAGAATTTAAGGGGCCAAAGTGTCAAGTCGGGAAAACTTTTGTAAAACCCTTATAAGATGTAGGAAACTCGCCCAAGAGGGGAGAGCTAATTTTGAGATTATTTTGGCAAGAAGAACAAGTGTGAGATATCACCCAAAACATCATAGTTCTTATTCTCTTCTAATTTTCTTGCGATTTTTCCATTATGAATATTTTTGTAGTTTATTCTTACGTTGTCATGAGTAGCTAAATACTTTAATCTAAGGTTTTGGTGAAACCCGTTGGGGATGACTTGGTTGTTATATTAATATAGTTTGAATTGGTTGCTAATCTCTATTTGTTCATCTACGTTTTGATTGTGGTTAGTTGAAAGGGCCCTCAATTATCCGTTCCTATTTATTATGTATCTTCTTGAGAGAGAGTGCATATTTAGGTAGTTATTTGAACAACATCACTCCCGGAGTATAGACGAGAGTCATAACCGAGGGTTTAGAGATTGGATTAGAGATAACGATATCTCGGGTGCAATCTAAAAGAACGGTAATCTGAATCTAGCTAGCGTAGCTTGAGAGAGTGCGTCTAGTAAATTATCATAATTGCTTGAGAGAGATTTATGATAGCTGGAGAGTTCTTGATTGATAGAGACAACTAAGGCATCGCTATAAGAAACGTACAACCAAGGAAATCACCAACGGGATAAACTATTACCTTAGACCTTATTCCAACTGTTTACACATCAAGCGTAGTTAATTTTCAGCTGTTAATTATTTTCGGACTTTAGTTGTTAGAAATATCATCAATTGTGAATTACAAAGTTTGGGGAAAATTGATTCTGTGAATTTGGTAAATCAGTCAAAAGTAATTGATAGGTTAATTCTCTATGGTTCGACTCTGGGCAGAATTACTCAGATTATATTTGCTACGTCCGTGTGTGTCTTTGTATAAGGCATAGTTTGGCGTTATCAAATTTTGGCGTCGTTTCCGGAGAATTAACGGTGTTATCAATTACAATTGAGAGTACAAAAATTTTAAGTGTAGTCTGTTTTCTCTATACCCAATCTTTTCATTGAAATTCTAACGTTTGAACTCTTGTGGGAAGCAGGTGTATGCCTAGAAGTTCTTCGAGGATTGGAGAACTGCTAGAAGGACTCTCAGACCCCGATAAAACATTCAGGTCATTGAACCGTGCCAACAAAAGACTTCAACAATCTCAACAATCACACCAACTCGAATTTGACATGAGTGACGTAGATAACGTCAACGGAAATGTCAGGATTGAGCCAGCTGACTTAAATATCAGAAGGGTGGCACCTCTTGTGCTCGAAGCTGTACTTTATGACTTGGCACAGCCCACAGCTGATAATCTGGCCACTGCCATAGCTGTGCCCGCAATTCAAGCGGAGACATTCCAGATCACCAACAACATGCTGCATCTGCTGCAGAATAAAGGACTGTTCTCCGGGTCACACATTGAAGACCCGCAACAACACTTGAAGAATTTTCTATCAATCTGTATGACCCAAAGGCAGACAAATGCAACTCCGGAAGCTATCAAGCTGTTATTGTTTCCATTCTCGGTAACCGGGGAAGCTCAGACTTGGCTAAATTCGCTCCCTATCAACTCTATCACCACCTGGGAGGAATTAGTCAAGCAGTTCCTGAACAAGTTCTATTCGCCTAACAAGACTGCAAAACAGATTGATGACATATTGCAGTATAGGCAGCAGCCCTCTGAGTCCTTGCAAGAAACTTGGAAAAGGTTTAAAGGGATGTTAGTGAAGTGTCCTCACCATGGCAGTCCAGACCAGATGCTCGGCCAGAGATTCTACATGGGGCTAGCTGACAATTTGAAAGCAAATGTGGATGTGTCAGCTGGAGGTGCATTTTTAAGTAAAACGTTCACTGAGTGCAAAATACTTCTCGATAAGATGTCACAAAATTCGGGGTGGATGACTAGAGGTACAACACTGGCACCCATAGTGCATTCAGTTCCTCTTGACCCAAATAATTCGCATGTAGAGAACATGGCCACACTCATGACCCAGATGAGCATATTGACAAAGAAAATTGATGAGATGGGTACAAAACAGGTGCACATTGTTGATACAACAAATGGGGGATTATGTACACCTTGTATTAATCAGTCTTATATGTGTTCATGGAGCGGAGAAGGTGAAAATCAAGGGGCAAGGGAAGATATGAATTATGTCAACAACTATGGGGGTCAGAGGCAAGGAGCACAGCAGTGGAGACCGCAGCAAAATCAGCAGTACAGGCCTAATATGCAGCAGCCTGGGGGTATGCACCCTCAAAACCAATTGGTGCCAATACCATATCAGAAACCACAGGGCTATCCACAGCAAAATCAGCAACAATTGACATACCAACCACCCCCTCTGCAGCAAGATAACAACATGGTGAAAATCAGGGGTATGCTTCAGCAACTCATTGGGACAAATAATAAAGTGCAGGAAAAATTGGCAGTGCATGATTCAGCCATAAAGAATATTGAAACGCAGCTGGGTCAGCTATCCATGGCTTTGAACAACCGTCCTCAGTAAACTTTGCCTGTAGACACAAACATAAACCCCAAGGACCAAAACCCGAATCAGCTGATGGCAGTAAGTCTCCAGAATGGGAGAGATTTAGACAGAGAGCAAGAAATTGCACAAGCCAGCAAGGACACTACACCAGCCACTCCAGTTCAATTAGAGGTAGAGGAGCCAACAAATTTACTGAAGTAGTGGTTGAGCAGAGTCAGGAGGAAAAAGGCAAAGATAAGATGAATGAGCAAGTTGCAGAATAGGTGGCACCTCTTGTGCCAGAAAATTCTAACAGAGAGAAGCCAGCAAGCAATGCACAAAGAGTGATACCTGCACCCTTCCCTCAGAGACTGGTCAAACAAAAGAAGACAGACCAATATAAGAAGTTCATGGAGATGCTGCGTCAAATTCAGTTGAATATTCCATTGATGGATGCCTTGAGGGAGATGCTCGGCTATGCTAAGATGATGAAAGATCTAATGTCACGGAAGTTTGATTTTCAAGATCTATCCACTGTAACTTTGACACAGACCTGCAGCGCAGTGGTGGCAAAACTGATGGCACAAAAGATGTCGGACCCAGGTAGCTTCACTATTCCATGCACAATTGGAAGTTATGCCTTTGCAAAAGCGTTGTGTGATTTGGGAGCCATCATAAATCTGATGTCACTGGCTGTGTACACCAAACTGGGCATTGGTAGAGCTAGGCCAACTTCGATGCTGCTACAGCTGGTTGACCGCACAGTGAAGAGGCCCACTGGTATTCTTGATGATGTGTTGGTACAAGTGGGGAAGTTTGTGTTCCCTGCAGACTTTGTTATCTTGGATTGTCAGGTAGATAAGGAGATACCCCTTACTTTAGGGAGACCATTTTTAGCCACGGGGAGAGCACTGATCGACTGTGAAACTGGGGAATTAAAAATGAGATTGAACGATGAAGAAGTCATATTCAATGTTCAGCAATCTATGAGGAGACCCAATGAATATGCTAATTGCTCTCTAGTTGAAGCAGTGGATGTAATCCTGCAAAAAGATGATATGACCCTAACTATAAAAGATCCATTGGAGGCATGTCTGAAGAATTTAGAAGAAATGGATGGTGAAGGGTTAGCTGAATGGGTCATGGCACTGGAAGGCCGAGGATTCTGGTCAAGGGAACCTCAGTTCGAGTCCCTTAAGCTAGAAAAAAGGGCCACTCCTCCAGCAAAGCCATCAATAGAGGAACCACCCAAGTTGGAATTGAAGCCACTCCCAGATCACCTCAGGTATGCGTTCTTAGGCCCTAATTCGACCTTGCCTGTTATCATATCATCCGGTTTGTTAGATGTGCAGGTAGAACGGCTCGTACAGGTACTGCAGGAAAACAAGACTACCATTGGCTGGACCATGGCAGACATAAAGGGTATCAGCCCAGCCTTCTGTATGCATAAGATTCTCCTGGAAGAGGGGCACAGACCTTCCAGGAAACACCAGCGAAGGCTGAACCCAAACATGAAAGAGGTTGTAAAGAAAGAAGTAATCAAATGGTTAGATGCGGGAATCATCTTCCCTATCTCTGATAGTAATTGGGTCAGCCCTGTCCAATGTGTGCCGAAAAAGGGGGGATGACTGTTGTAAAAAATGAGAACAATGAGTTGATCTCAACTCGTACAGTCACAGGGTGGCGTATCTGCATGGATTACAAGAAATTAAACACAACCACCCGGAAGGACCATTTCCCCCTACCTTTCATTGACCAAATGTTGGACAGGCTAACTGGGCGATCGCACTTCTGTTTCTTGGATGGATATTTGGGGTACAATCAGATATCAATAGCCCCCGAAGATAGAGATAAAATGTCTTTCACCTGTCCGTATGGCATCTTTGCCTTTCGGAGAATGCCTTTTGGGCTTTGCAATGCACCCGCGACTTTTCAACGGTGCATGTTAGCAATCTTCACAGACATGATGGAGGATATTATGGAGGTCTTTATGGATGATTTCTCTGTGGTGGGAGATTCATTCGAAGACTGTCTTCACAACTTAAGGAGAGTGCTTAAACGATGTGTTGAGACAAACTTAGTGCTAAACTGGGAGAAGTGCCATTTTATGGTACAAGAAGGTATAGTCCTGGGGCATCGAGTGTCCAGTAAAGGAATTGAGGTCAACCATGCTAAGGTTGACGTGATTGAGAAGTTACCAATGCCCACTTCAGTCAAGGCGGTGAGAAGTTTTCTTGGACACGCTGGATTCTACCGGCGTTTCATAAAAGATTTTTCCAAAATTGCTAACCCATTATGCAAACTCCTTAAAAGGATCAGCCCTTTGTGTTTTCTAATGATTGCAGGTTGGCATTTGAGGACTTGAAGAAGAGATTGATCACTGCACCCATCATTGTTGCACCCAACTGGGAGCAATCATTTGAGCTCATGTGTGATGCCAGCGACTATGCTATAGGAGCAGTCTTGGGGCAGCGAAAAGATAAGTTGATGCACCCAATTTACTACGCAAAGAGAACGCTAAGCGGTGTACAGCTCAATTACACAGTGACGGAGAAGGAGATGTTGGCGGTGGTCTTTGCGTTTGACAAGTTCTGATCATATCTGATTGGTTCCAAGGTAATTGTATACACTGACCATGCAGCACTCAAGTACCTAATTGAGAAAAAGGAGTCTAAGTCGTGCCTGATTCGTTGGGTGCTAATGTTACAAGAATTTGACCTCGAAATTCATGACCGTAAGGGCACAAAAAATCAAGTCGCTGATCATCTATCGCGACTTGAAGGAGCTGAAAAATCAGTCGAGGTCGAAGAGATCCTGGAAACCTTTCCAGACGAGCAGTTGCTCGTAGCTAGTCTTGAGGAAGCTCCATGGTATGCAGATTTTGCAAACTACCTGGCCTGCGGTATTGTTCCCTATGACCTTTCATCTGTCCAAAAGAAAAAGTTTTATCGTGATTGCCACATGTATTATTGGGACGATCCTTATTTGTTTAGAATCTGTGTTGATAATATGATCCGGATGTGTGTCCCCGAGATAGAACAATCTTCTGTTTTGCAGGCTTGTCACGCATCAGCATATGGAGGACATTTTGGAGGAGCCAGGACAACTGCGAAAGTGCTAGAGGCCGGGTTCTTTTGGCCAACAGTGTTTAGAGATGCACACCAATGGGTGAAGGGCTGCGACGAATGTCAGCGAACCGGGAACATTTCTCGTCGCCACGAGATGCCCATGAACCCGATTCAAGAGGTAGAGGTGTTTGATGTTTGGAGGATTGACTTCATGGGCCCCTTCGTCAGCTCATTTGGCAATAAATACATACTTGTTGTTGTGGATTACGTGTCTAAATGGGTGGAAGCTGCAGCGTTGCCCATTAATGATACAAGAGTGGTGATAGGTTTTGTGAAAAAGAATATATTCACCCGATTTGGGATACCAAGAGCGATCATCAGTGATGGAGGCACTCACTTCTGTAACAGAGCCTTCGAGAAATTGCTTGCAAAGTATGATGTACGCCACAAGGTGGCCACCCCTTACGATCCACAAACCAGTGGGCAAGTTGAAGTGTCCAGCAGGGAGATAAAAAGTGTACTAACCAAGGTGATGAATGCCACACGAATTGATTGGGAAAAGAAGCTTGATGACGCACTCTGGGCCTATAGAACTGCGTTCAAAACACCAATAGGTATGTCACCATACAAGTTGGTATTTGGGAAGGCCTGTCACCTGCCTGTGGAGCTAGAACATCGAGCTTGGTGGGCACTGAAACAATTGAACATGGATCTCAAAGCAGCTGGACAAAATCGACTGGCAGAGTTGCATGAGCTAGAAGAATTTAGATATCAAGCCTTTGAGAGCATGAGGCTCTACAAGGAAAGAATGAAGAAGATGCATGATAAGCACATTGTGGATAGAAATTTCAAACCCGGTGATAAGGTATTATTGTATAATTCAAGGCTGAGATTGTTTCTGGGTAAGTTAAAGTCCCGATGGTTAGGACCATTTAGAGTGGTGCAAATGTTCGCAATTGGAGCTGTCGAGATTGAGTCGGAAGATGGGACAAACAAGTTCTCAGTAAATGGGCAAAGGTTAAAACATTACCTTGGAATAGCTGAAGAAAAAGGGGATATAGTGGTGATCAATTTGAAAGAGCCCCAGTACGCGAAGCAGGAGTGATGGCTCAACTACTTGCGTCGTGCCGCAACGTTAAATCAGGCGCTACGTGGGAGGCAACCCACAAATGTGTTCTAAGTGTAATAAAAGAAATTTCCAGTCACGACCGTGGACCATGGCGAGGACCGCGAAAATCCCTGGACGTCAGATTTTTCACCGCGGTCGCGGCTTGAACCGCGATGTCGACCGCGGGAGACTCTGTCTCAAACCGCGACGACGTCCGCTGAAATGTTAAAAAAAATCTTTTTTCCCACTCTTCTTTTAAATTTTAAAACCCTTCCCAACAATTCCCCCCTCCTAAAATCCCCACTTCTCTCTCTCTCTCTCTCTCTAACCCTCCCCTCCAAACCCTCCCCTCCATACTCTCTTCTTCTTCTTCCTCCTTCACAACACCCCTCCCTCATCTTCTTCCCCCCAAGGTATTATGAGTTTAGCCCGTAAGAGACAAAATACCGGGTCCTCTGCTAGTGGCCCAGGAGGCTCCTCACGAGCTAGGGGCCAAACCAGTGCACCACGGTTTGATAGCACTCGGTTCGTCTCTAATGAAGCAAAGGCAATGTACAATCAGAAACTTGCCAGGAAGTTACTCCATGAGGTCCATATCGACAGGAAGGATTTGGTGAGGGAATGCCCCAATATGTTTGATGAGCTACGGAGGTGTCAGCTGGACATCTTCTTTGAGGCTCTCGAGGAAGCAAATATTCAGCTAGTAAGGGAATTCTATGCAAACCTGCCAGAACACGAGGACAAGGTTGTGACTGTGCGCAACACCCCGGCCAATGCTACTATAGAGGTCATTCGTAGAGTGTACATTCACGGGTGATGATCATTACATCATGACTAGTCGCCCGATGGTTGACTGAGACAGAATTCTGGAGGTCATCTGTATACCGGGCAGACAGCCCAAATGGATAGCGGCAATCGATGACTCTGCATTCCAAGTCTCTTACTTCGGAGGCCAAATGTTGGCTCACTGTCATCACCACTCGGTTGCTACCATCCAGCAATACCACCGAAGTAAATGGGCCACGGGCCGCTATGATCTACTACTTCATGACTCACCAAGGGTTTGATGTCGCTTGAGTCCTCTCTGAAGAAATGTTCATCCGATCACCCGAACTAAGCAAAGGCCACTACTTCCCTTCGCTTGTCACCCGTATATGCCGCCTTGCTAATGTTCCTGAGAACTCCCGAGTTGATGGGAAATTACCTATAAACACCCATTTCCGGGCGAGAAAAATTGGGCAAGAGGGAAGAGAGCCAGTACAACGCAATGATGACTCGTCTGATGAGTCTGAGTCTGAGGATGATTTTGATGCTGCTGAAGCTGTTGAGATAACAGCCCCTCCTAGAGGGGATGAGGTAGGATCGTCACAGCCACGCTGGAGCACTAGGATGGATGCTTTGGAGCGGGAAATGACTGGACTGTGGACCTCCGTCACTGGCTTGGGGTCCCGCATGGATGTTGTGGCTGACCGACAGGTGAAGTCGGAAAAGAAATTCATGGGTTGGTTGAGAGCACTGGGTCGCACCTGCAACGTTAACCCAGACACAGTTTCAGATCAAGAGTGACTCTTCAGGGAAGTTTCTTTACCTCACTACTCTTTATATTGTCAAGCCATGGGGACATGTCTTAATTTTAAGAGTGGGGTAGGGGAAACTTCGTTGTATGTTGTACTTGTGAATATTATCTGTTTGTTTTTGTTTTGTGTTAGTTGCTTTAGAAATAGAGTAACAGTTTTTTTTAAAAAAAAGTTAAAATAGAAGCGACTTGTCCCGACGATGGATCTCTTTCGGCGGGGTTCTTGAGGGACTAAGTCGAGAAAAAAAAACTTTGAAATATAAAGACTCTTCCTAATGACGGATTCTTTAGACAAATTTTCTTGAGGGAAGCTAGTCTATAGAAAACACCAAAAAGATCTTTTATCTCTTAGACAGTATAGTAACTCCCCCTTGGTTTTTCTTTGGGCCACGGTTCTTTTCCAAGGGTTTAGCTTGAACCGGGTATAGGTAAAAAAAAATTGTTTTAGGTTAGTATTAATGGGTGACGAGCTTAAAATTGAAGAAGAAAAACCCTTAGCGTTCTTACACCCGAACACAATAGATGCTAGAGTGTAGCGCTTAGCTTCAAGGGTTGAATCTTGTTTAAGTGCCTTAAAAATTGTATGTTTGTTCCTAACTTGAACACTCAAAAGAGAATGTTTTGATAAACTAATCCGGAGTGAGTCATGTGCCATGTGGGTGTGAGTATCATTGTATTCCATATTGTACATTTGATGCCTAGAACTTGCCCTGTGTGTTTGCAAAGCGAAATAGCAGCTTCATTCGGTTTTAGAAGTGATATAGGCATTTCTTTGTTGAGCCAGACATATAAAGTGAACCCACCTGAATGCATTACATCTTAGTTAACCCCATTGAGCCTATAAGCCTATTTCTTTGGCAACCACAATGTGAACTTTAACCATTTGTTTGAATAGCCTGCTGTTTGAACCAATTTTCCTCCCTCTCACTAAGCACTAGATTGGTATTGAGATTATGTGAAAACAAAGTGTGGGGTGGTGGTTTGGTTTTTGAAGTGGAACCATGGAAATAGAGAAAAGGTGCAAAATGTGAAGCGTAAAAAGAAAAGCACCACGAAAAAAAAAGTTCATATATATTTTGTAGTAATTAATAAGTGGTAGCTTGTAGAAATTGCACCTAATGCATGGGGATGTTTAAATAAATATGGGGGAGTATTGGCTTACAAAATGATCATTTTTAAATTCAACGTAATTGTACTAAAAGTGCTTAGGGAGGTTAGTCACTATATCCAAATGTATCCTACTCGTCCCTTAGCCTACATTACAACCAAATAAAGTCCTATTGATCTTAGACTAAGTGGGGCTCGATTAGTCGAGTACTACACTAGGGGCAAGCCTATGGTGCATCTTTGTGGCATGTGAATGTTCTTTTTGGAGAGTGAGCGAATTCTATCTATTTGAGTTCCTAATTGTTATCACTATTATTATATATATGGAACTACTCTCTTGTGTGATGTGAGGGCATGTGATTCACAAAGGAAAGGTGCATCTTGACTATTGTGTAGAGTGGTTTGAGTAAGTGCAAATGTTACAGGGTACGAAAAACTTGATTCTTGAGGTAAAAGTTGTTCACTACTAGGTGTAACTCTTGTGAAATGTTCATGGTGTGAGTCGTTGAGGGAAAAGCATAGGAAATGAATTTTTATGGAGTGTGGTGAATTGCTCGAGAACTAGCAATAAATTAAGTATGGAGTGTTGATAATAGGCTATATAGTTGTTATTTATACCATAATTGCACATGCTTTGTTGTTGTTTTATAATGTAAGTTGCCAATAAAATGCTTTAATTAATGCTATTTGGTTTCGCAGGGAATATAAGATGTGAGGAAGCAACATGAAGTGTTTAGAGGCAATAACGTGAAGAAAACACCCACTCAAGAAGTACTCAAACACAAAAGAGCAAAAAGAAAAGGAACACGGAGACAAAAAGGCCCAACACACGAACCGCGGTTGCCACCGCGGCCCGCGCCGCGGTTGGAGGCAGTGTTCTCCGCGGTCAGCACCGCGGTCGACGCCGCGGCTGCGGCGGCATGTCCACAGCCCAGAATTTAAGGGGCCAAAGTGTCAAGTCGGGAAAACTTTTGTAAAACCCTTATAAGATGTAGGAAACTCGCCCAAGAGGGGAGAGCTAATTTTGAGATTATTTTGGCAAGAAGAACAAGTGTGAGAGATCACCCAAAACATCATAGTTCTTATTCTCTTCTAATTTTCTTGCGATTTTTCCATTATGAATATTTTCGTAGTTTATTCTTACGTTGTCATGAGTAGCTAAATACTTTAATCTAAGGTTTTGGTGAAACCCGTTGGGGATGACTTGGTTGTTATATTAATATAGTTTGAATTGGTTGCTAATCTCTATTTGTTCATCTACATTTTGATTGTGGTTAGTTGAAAGGGCCCTCAATTATCCGTTCTTATTTATTATGTATCTTCTTGAGAGAGAGTGCATATTTAGGTAGTTATTTGAACAACATCATTCCCGGAGTATAGACGAGAGTCATAAACGAGGGTTTAGAGATTGGATTAGAGATAACGATTTCTCGGGTGCAATCTAAAAGAACGGTAATGTGAATCTAGCTAGCGTAGCTTGAGAGAGTGCGTCTAGTAAATTATCATAATTGCTTGATAGAGATTTATGATAGTCGGAGAGTTCTTGATTGATAGAGACAACTAAGGCATCACAATAAGAAACGTACAACCAAGGAAATCACCAACGGGAGACACCATTACCTTAGACCTTATTCCAACTGTTTACACATCAAGCATAGTTAATTTTCAGCTGTTAATTATTTTCGGACTTTAGTTGTTAGAAATATCATCAATTGTGAATTACAAAGTTTGGGGAAAATTGATTCGGTGAATTTGGTAAATCAGTCAAAAAGTAATTGATAGGTTAATTCTCTGTGGTTCGACTCTGGGCAGAATTACTCAGATTATATTTGCTACGTCCATGTGTGTCTTTGTATAAGGCATAGTTTGGCGTTATCATACAACTTTAGACATCGTACAAGTAACGATGCATCCAAATATATATATAGATGCATCCAAATATATATTAAGTCTAAAAGACTAAGTATGAGCACTCAAATAATTTTCTAAAGTGCCAAGAAAAATTAGTACTCGGATAAATTCCCTAAAATGCCAAATGATGATATTAGACCCGAAAGACACGAGGAACACTGTATTATTCCCGGTCTAGGTTACAACCCTTCTGATGAGTTAACTCCGAGTCCTGTATGTTTTCCTTTTCAGGAAATGGACCACATGGAAGGAATAATCAAATGCTCGAGATTTCATACTTCAAAGCTCTAACACTTGGGGGACCATATATATGGAAGGCAAAGAAGACTAGAAAAATCACAATTAAAGTCAAGCCTAAGGTCTACCCAACAAATCGAAAGTTAAGAGCAAAGTCATGAACCAAAAACGCAATCCTGATTCAAAAACCTATGAAGAATACACTCGTGGATGTAAATTTCAAAATCTTACGAATGTTTAGGTTAAAGACAATATTTAATCATGGGTTACAAGATATACCCTTGAATTTTTTATAAATCTGTTGTAAAGAAAACAGTTACGAAAAAGTTATAGATAGTACTTAAATACATGTAAACTATTATATAAGTCGAAAGATAGAATGATACAAAACTTTCCTCAAAGTTGTTCAAAGAAATATGTGTGTTCCTATTTCTTCTTTCGTATGTTTACACCATTATGAAGTTGAGATGCCTTCTTCATTAAGTGTCATTCATAAAAGGGCCCTCTTTTATAATTCGTGCTTATTCAAAAAAGTCACAGAGCATTGAAGCATTTTTAATGCAAAGTTAAAGGGTGAAACAAAAACACAAACATTAAAATAGGCATAAAATAAAGCCAAAATTTATATATCAAACTTTGCAAACATAAGACAGATTTGTCTTCAAAACCCCGAAACAAGATAGTAGTAAACCAACCGATTATTGACGAAAGGAACATAAGCGATGGAGTTATCATCTGAATATCTAAGTTCTGCACTCTTTTTTCCTTCATCCGATTTTTGTCCCTATTGGATTTTTCTGGCAAGGTTTTTAATGAGGCAAAGGCAATGATAAAAAGGATAAAATCTTCCACTTTTCGGTCACATCATAGTGAGTAACCGAAAAGTGGGGGGACTATTTGTATTAGTAAAAATTAGACTCGTCATGTGGGTTTATCAAATGGCGACACGTATCAGCAAAGTTTGAAGAAAAGTGAACAATGACATGTAAAGATGATATGTGAAACACCCCCGGGACCGAACATACTCGTACTGTGCATGTTAGCCTCGGAACTGATCATCATGAAATAGCCCAGATCAGGTGCAGGAGAATATCTCATAATTACAAATGATGAAGAAATCAATTAATCCCGGATTATATGAGATTTACCATCATACACCATCAGTTACAAATCAATTATTAATAAATGCAATAAATGATTGTAACGGTCAGAACAAGACAATCAATTACAAGATTGACTCAATAGACACGAGATTGACGCAACAGACACGGGATTACTCATTAGTTACGGAATTAACTCATCAGTTATGGAATTAACTCATCAGTTACGGAATTCCAGCATTTACATAGTTGTTACAGGTCTTCCAAAAGTAATGGATTGATTGAGTAAATGCTCATAATGAACCCATATTTAAAGGAGAATATTTACTTAGATTTAACCCTATAAATAGACATACTTTTACCACCATTAGGGGAATCTAATTTTCTTCTCTACAATTCTATACATTGTTGTAATTCATAGCATCTTGCTCTCAAGTTAGCCATAGTTCGGCCCTTCAAGCTCTGTTCGGCTCATTATCCCATCAAGGATCATTCAATAAGAATTCTTTCTTCTCTGCTTTATTTTTATTATATTATCTGTCATTGATTTATTTATCACTTCTCTATCACATTGTATTAACGAAATTTTATATTTTTCGGATTGAATCGATTGCTTGTGGCCCGTTATATAAAATTATTGTTTTGACCTTGAAAACTATTTTTTGGATTAAACAAATAGTGCAAAAAATAACTCATCCAGAGCGAACATAAGAGAGGAGGAGAAAATTTTTAATAACTTACAGAGGTGATACAACCTGGTAAGAGAGAATAGTGCTTTGCATATGCTACCCATGTTAAGATGTATGACACGTGCTCTACCAGAAGTCCATGTGTCTTCGAATAAAAGGCAATTTAATAGTTAATGAATAAGATTATAAGAAAACGATTTTACTCGTTGATGAACATGTTCGTACATCTAAAGTTTGGCTTCTAAATAAAAAATTTTGTACAGTGAAATTCTATTTAGTATATATTTTGTATGGTGACAGTTTATTTTTGTATATGTTTTGTATAGTAATAATTTATTTTATATAATTTTTGTATAATGATAATCTATTTTGTATATATTAAATAGAATAATAATATGATATATGTAGGTAGAGAATCCTTGCACTTTTTGCCAAAATTAATTTACCTCCACCCCGTATAAAGGTATGACTTTTCGATCTGGCTAATATTTTCTTACATCTTTCCAATGCCTCTCTCGATAGTTCGTTCTTGTGATTTGGTTTTTTATCCCAAAGGGTCCTAAGTAGTTTGTTGGAAGAGACCCAATTTTACACCCTTGATGTCCGTGCGAGCAATTGGATTTCAACTAAGGTTAAACGGGCCGGGTCAGCCCGGTTTCGGACCGACCCAGATCGGTTAAAACGGGAATCGGCCCGGACCGGTTAAAGGTGGTTGGGTTGGGGTGGGTTACAGGGGACGCGCAGGTTGCTCCGTTTACGTTTGGGATACCGGTTACTCGGACCGGTCCAACCCGTTAGATGAACAGTGTTCGTAAATCGGTTAACCGGCCTGGCCCGGCCCGGTTTAACGGTAAAAAAAATTTATTTTAAATTTTTTTTTTTTTTTAATTTGGGCCGGATCTAACCGTTGGCAACGGTCTATTTCAGAAAATGGTCGTTGCCCAACGGGTGAATTGCACAAATAGCCCAATTTTGTTTTAAAAAAATTAACTCCCCTTTCAAAATCTATAAATACCCCCCCCCCCCTCTTCCTCATTTTTTCACTCATCTTTCAATTCTCATATTCTCTCATTCTTCAATCTTCATTCTTCACCTATTAAAGTGCAATCAACTATTTAACTTTTTTTTTTGGAGTTTAATTTATCGTAGTATTTATTTTTCGAAGTTTGAACAATTGAACTTCAAAATTAGAACAATTGACGTTTATTCGTGGTAACATTGGAGTTGTGGAATCATCAAGTGCTCAATTTATTGCCGAATTCGGTTCACTCCCTCCAACTCTTTCTCTTATTTACTATTTTATTTGCATATTTATTTGTTTTGTTGCTAGTAGTTAAATTTTTACAATATGTTTAATGCTGCAAAAAGAGTTTGTAACAAGGTTACTAATCGGGGAAATAAAAAAGAGGTAGTACTTCAGGTTCAACATCTGGTAGTAATTTAAATACCTCTCCAAATATTCCTGAAACATTACCTGATAATAATATAGATTATGAACAATTGCAGGAAGATTTCGGTATAGATGATAATGAATTAGAAATGAAAGATGAGATACCACTTACACCTAGTAGTGTTGGAGCTGCTAGCAGGGGTGGTGGTCGTGTTGCTAGTACTAGACCACCTGTGGCCTCGACTAGTAATCGTAAAAAAGGAAGTAAGGTTTGGAAATTCTTTTAGGAAATAAATGGTAGTGATAGAGTTAAATGTAAACTTTGTAATGATACTTTTAAACATAAGACTGGGGGAAAATTAGGGGGGATTGGGACACTTAGTAGACATATGAGAATTGAGCATCCTATAAAATGGGGATCTGAAGGAGATGGAAATCAATCAACTCTAAACCCTACTACTGGTGGTCCTGTAAAATATGATAAAATAAAGGATCGTGAGGAGTTAGCAAAAATGATTGTTTTGGGTTGTCTACCTTTTTCTTTTGCTTCTTCATCATATCTTATTATGTATATTCAAAGGATTTACAATCCTTTATTTAAAGGTATCCCTATAAGTACTTGTAGAGCTGATATCTTTAGACTTCATGGACAATATCAAACATACATATGTTATTTGTTTAGCCACCTTCCTTGTAGAGTTTGTCTAACTTCTGATATTGGTCATGCTGTTAATGGAAATGATTATTTGACAATTACATGTCATTGGATAGATGATACTACTTATATGCAAAAACGTATTATCTCTTTTAGATATGATGAAGATCACAGTCATACTGTTGCTTTTATAAGTAGTACTATTTGTTAAGTTGTTGAATTTTATAATCTCAAGCAAAAAGTATTATGTATGTCTTTTGCTAATGTTTCTAACAATAATGCCGCAATTTCAATATTAAAACTGCATTTGCAACCACCTCTTGATGAAATTTTTCATGTTAGGTGTGCATGTCATGTTTATAATTTAATTGTTAAAAGTGGTCTTGATTTATTTTCAATTGAGATTACTCATGTTAGAAGAGCAGTTAGTGTTATTCAAGGAAATAATAGACAATCTAGAATAAAGAAATTTAAGAATAAGTGTGTCCAGTATAACCTTAAACCCAGATTCATGCCATACGAAATTGTTACTAGATGGAATTATACATATATATTTTTAAAATGTTGCTACAAATATAGATTCCCAATAACTGAAGTTGCTAATGCGCATTGTACTGATCCAAATCGTATGTTAACAACTACTACTTGGGAGGTCATTAATGATGTTGTTAAATTTTTACATAAATTTTATACAGCTATTGTTGAGTTTTCTGGAGCATATTACCCTACTGTTACTATGGCTTTAGTACATATAGCTGAAATTTCTTTTCTACTCTTTGAATTTAAGAAGAAAGAAAAATATAGGGATGTTGTTGAAAAAATGCAAGCAAAATTCAAAAAATATTTCTTTCCAATTCCTCCGATTTACTTAATTGGTGTTGTTTTAAATCCTTCTATTAAGATGTCTGATTGTCACCAATTAATGAATGCTTTATATACTTATATGGAGATTGGACCAACTGAAACCCAGATTTATATACTTGTATGAACAAGCTAAATGAATATTTACAACAATTATACAATTATTATGCAAATGTAGTTGATGATGCTGCTCTTAATGTAAGCAATGTTAATCCCACTATGCATTGTACCACTTCTGCTACTGTGGATGATGAAGAAGGCCTTGATAGTTTTAATATTTTTTCTATATTTTCTAACACTCAAACCAGTAGCAGGAACATTGATGAACTTCAATTCTACTTGCAGAAGCAAAAAGAGCCTCGCACAAAGGAATTTTCACCGTTGGAATGGTGGCATGAGAATGGAAAGCAATTTTCTGTTCTTTTTGCTATGGCTCGGGACGTGCTGAATGTGCCAATTTCAACTGTTGCATCAGAGAGTGCATTTAGCCAAGCAAAACAACAACTTGGAGACACCCGTCACTCATTGGAAAGCAATGCTTTGAAAGTTTTAGTTGTTTCAGAGATTGGATTAGATCGGAACGAAGAAATCAACGACGTGAAGATGTTGATAGCCTAGAAGACGAGAAACTTGGAGATATATTAACACATGGTAACCCATGAGAATTTAACACTCCAGAAGAAGGTCGCTTAGTTCATATTGATTATGAAGAACTTACTAAGACAATGCAAAACCTTTGAATTTACTCTTTTTTGGTTAATTTAGTTGTTAAATGTAAAGTGTAAAACTTTCAATTTGTAAGTTTGAATTTTGAAATAAATGTAGCACTTGAAATTTATAAGTGCAATTTTTTTCCATCTTACTTGTACTCTTTATATTAATATAACTTACAATAGTTATACAAAATACAAAAAAAAAATACACTAAACCCGGCCCGGCCCCCTCAACCTGTAACACGTACGGTTCAATTTTTACCCGAATGAACCCGAATCCGTTAAACCAGGTAAGCCCCAATCCATAACCGGCCCGGACCATAACTCATACGGGTACAAAAAATCCTAACCCAACCCGGTCCACCCGTTAAACACCCTTAATTTCAACCACTTGATTTATTAGGAACCCCCAAAATTAGATTGTACTAACTGTGAGCCCCTAAAATTTTATCTAGCATATGTGAACACCACCAATTTTGTGTGTTACTTGACGATCAACTTTGAAATAGGAATTAACATGTTTATTCGGTGATTTAAAATGTACGACAATTGCTGTTTAGCATTTCTCTTCAGTTTTGATTCCATGTAGTAGTAGATAGCATATGAGAACAGTCATGATGAACCTGTTCTTGCTCCGAGGGGAAGGATGATGTTTGAGCGATTTAACGCTCTCCTCGTAACTTCTGTAGAAGCAGAAAACATATAAAGCTCTCTTGATATTGTGAAAATAGAAGATAGCGGCGCTGGAGCAAGAGAAATCCCAGCTTCTTCAAGAGAACGATGTGATCAAACAGAGAATCGAGAAACTGAAGAGCTCAATCGAGGTATCTCACAAGGAAAAATCCGAATTACTGAAGAAAGAAGCAGAAAGCGGTACGTTTGGGCTAGCCATTGGAATTACTTTTGGACTATAAAATGTGTATTGTAATTTTGGGCTACCGAATGTTATAGATTTGGCCCGAGTGGCTATAAATGATATTTGCTCAAAATGGTAAGTAGTTCTAACTTTTAAGATGAGCATAAGCAGGTAAATAATTTATCTTTTATAGGCATATAGTATAATTTTGTAAAAATTGTACGGGGCGCCCTATTTGGTCGCCCCCATTTAAGCTATACCCATTTTTTAAAAGTTTTAACTTGTACCCACTTTTTAAACAATTTCAGCCCCATTTCTCCTCCTCCTCCGGAATTCCAATGAAAATAGACGATGCAATTCAAGCTCATCACATCTTCTTCTGAGCATGCGTATACTTCTTTGCAGGGGCGGACCCAAATGGTGAGAAGTGGGTTCAATTGAACTTGCTTCGTCAAAAAATAATACTGTGTATATGTATAAATTATGGCTAAAGCAAGGTAAATTTTGTATAGAAATTATTTTTGAACCCGCTTATACAGTTTATACCGCTTATGTTAGTTATGGATTTCTCTGATTGAACCCGCTTGCACAAAATCCTAAGTCTGTCACTGCTTCTTTGGTAATAATCAGAATTTATACAAGAAGATGGAAAACCTTGTAGCTCTTCCGAGCAGCATCTGTAGGTTGAAAAGTTTGGTTAGCTATCGAATCTCGATTCCCCATATTGTAATATCCCCTCCCCATTTTCCCGTCAACAAGAAAGTAATTACGTACTTCCTAGAACGAACAAAAGAACCAGACAAGTACTCGGGGAGATTAAAAGTTTAAAATCAAAGCGATAAGGACGATTATCCTTGGTTCCGAATTTAGCAAATAAAAAGATGATATGAAACTTCAAAGATTATCTTTGGTTCAGAATCTAAATGTGTCGCATTGCTCAAAACCGGAAAGCTTGCAAGAAGAGATAAAGTTTTATGATCCAGGACAAAAAAACTTCAGTTTTTAGTGTTGAAGTTTTTACAAATGAACTAAATAACTTTAGCATCTTCTGTTAGTGTTTTTGGAAAAGCTTATCCAGAACAAAAAAACCTCAGCTTATTTACTGCTGAAGTTTTGATAAATGAACTAAATAATTTCTGCATCTTCTGCAGAAGTTTTTGAAAAAGCTTGATGACAAAACTAATGAATCCAGGACAAAAAAACTTCAGCTTATTTAGTGCAATTACAAACAAAAACCTCAGCAAATAGAGAACAAAACTTCAACTACTATGCTTAAGTTCAGCAATTACAAACAAAAACTTCAGCACACTTGGTTCAGCACACTTGCTATTTCAGGCTCGGCTACTAGAATGCTGAAGTTTTGTGTGATTGTCTTTGCTACTTTAGTCCCGTATGCTGAAGTTACGCGAAAAAGTGGGTACGCTTGTAATTTTTTTTTTTACAAAGTGGGCACAAGTTAAAACGTGACTCAAAAAATGGGTATAGATGCAAATGCCCCTATAATTTTCTCTAATATTTATCCCTAATATTTAGTGAAAATCTCACTTTAAACCTATTAAGCCCAAACTATTTACCTTTCAATACTCATGCCCAAACTATTTACCCTGCCTACCCAGTCGGCCCAATTTATTTACCCGGCCTCCATATTTCACGCGGCCCAATCTACCCATCCCTCCTTATCTTCGATCCAGCCCACCTATTTCACCCGGCACAAGCTTCCCACGCTTTTCTTCGTTCTTTAACAGTTAACAAGTAGACTAGAGTACAGTTTTCAAATCTCCATAGCCAACCGATGAGAACGCAAAATTCACCCACATTCGAGTTTTTAATTTTTTTTCCGATTCCGTTCTATCTCTTCGTCTAGTACCTATTTTTGGGTGACATTTTTGCTTTGGGTGAAATTTTTGCTTCTGAAAGTACATTTTAGTGAAAGTGGGTTTTCAAAATCATAGGATTTTTGTGTTTTCCTTTGTACTTTTGTGAATCAATGTCTATGGGTTGTTGTTTTCTCTATGGGTCGGAAGCATTGTGCGCGTAGATGGTGGCGCCATGGACAATATCATTCTTCAACACAAGTAGCTGCTGAATTCGTTGCCTCAGCCATGTCTGTTCCTAGTTTTTCCTTATTTTCTGATTCTCAGTCTCTATTTAGTCATAACCCTAGCAGTAGTCATGTTGAAAACACAACTGAAAATGTAGAATTAGAGGGTGGAAAAGGCAACAATATTAATGCTTCGTCAGTCGATGAAACTCCCTACCTGTCATTACCCGACACAAATTCTGAACCAGTCATAGGAGATGTTCCTGTGACTGATAAGGGAAAAGGTAAAGTTGTTGAGGATTCTGAGTTAGGGGGAAGCCGACGTGAATCCGTGCCTAAAACAGAGACTCAACCAGTAGATGTTGATTGTAGCGATGATTCTCAGTTAAAGAAGAAAAAAATTGGTATCGCACCCAAGAAGGTAATTTTCTTACAATTATGATCTTTGAGATTTTTAATGTATAGTACATTGTTATTTTTTGATTTCCTGTTATGTTTTTGTATTATATTATAGTTATAATCAGTTGTGTTAATTTTAAGTGAATTCTATTTCTTCAAGTTCATTCTGTACATTTAAGAGAACTGTTGTAAATTTATTACGATTTCCATTTATCTGTTTATTCCAGCTATCCGTTTCATCAATGTTCAGTGCGACGTAATAGTGTTTATAGCTGTCAAAATCCATCACTAGATGATTAACTAAGAGAAAATCAAGTACCAGCGAATTTTGAGTTTTTGGGTGAAGTTCATTTGAGTTGTTCTATGTGTATGTTTCTGTGATATTAGCAAAATTTAGGCCTATCATTCTGCTTAGAAGAAGTAAAAGATATCATTTTGTATACATTGTGTTTGAGCGTGAAGGAATTGAGTGATCTTTTCTAGTATATTGTACAGACCAGTTAATTTGCAATAATGAGCTTGTTAATTTTGGATGGCATATTTGTCTTTGCTATTAGTTTCTCAATGTTTTTGAATCAATATAGACAGATTAAATTAACTTTCTGCTTGAGGTTTAAAAAGGGTCACTGATTCAGTAGTTGTTGTAGTCAGCCATATTTATTGAAGCCAGAGCTGCTCTGTGTGATTTCTGATTTTCAGCTTTGCATTAGATGGTTTTGTACATGATTTAGTATTTAGCCAGTTGACAGTGGTGGAGAGAAGCATGGAAGGAATGAGACCGTGTAAGTTAGGAGTGCAGAATGAGCTTTTCTTTATAGGTGGCATTGTGTGGATGGGGTCAATGGGCGAGAAGCGCTGGTACTGTAGCATAAGTTCCTTGTCGAATATTAGCTATCTTGTAGTGCAATTTGATGTGAGTTTATGCTATTCTTTTACTTCCTTAGTAATCTCAAGAATATGCAAGATGAAAAGTATTTTGCTACTATCCTCTAAAATATGTATTTGATAAAATAGTTTTCGGATACTGTAGATTTAATAGCTAAGTTTCTTTTGGCTTTCCCTCCCTAGTAATATTGAATATGCATCTTCAAATGAAACAACTTAAAGTAAGTTTATGCATTGGTGGTCACTTAGTATTGCTGTAAATTATTCCCACACTATTTTCCTTTTTGTTTCCTTATAAGTAAAATTTGTAGTTGCCGGAAATTAGTCAGTAGAATTGTATACCCTGCTGGTATAGTTATATGTCGTGTTGGTATCGTATGGTAGTTGTAATATTTTTAGTTGGTTTAGTTGCATTTTAAGTGAATTCTATTTCTGAAATTATTTTATATGAACATGTTTTGCAGTATTGGGATTTCCTTGTGCCTATGGACTTAGATTATAAACCAAAGGTTGATTGGGATACCAACTGCCATGTTATTCATCAATTAAAACCAAATTTATCAAAGAGGCAACTTCAACTGTTTAAGAAAACATGTTTTGGCTATTTTTGGATCTGCCACCAGTTATTGTGCAGATTCGGGTTATGCACCATTTGCTTATTAGAGAAGTACATCATGAGGTGAAAAATGAGATGCGGTTTGTAGTGAATGATTCTAGGTTGCGCTTTGGCTTGGGTGAATTTGCACTTGTTACTGGGTTGAAATGTAAGGGTGATACAAGTATAGAGAGCATAGCAGAGAATAGGTTGATTTCAAAATATTTTGGGACTGCATCCGTGACATTTGCCCAACTAGCAGACTGTTTTAAGAAGAAGAAATGGGAAACAGATGATGATGCGTTGAAGATAGCAGTTCTTTATTTTGTGAACAGCTTCTTACTTTCTCAACTCAAAACAAAGGTTATTTCACGGTCTTACATTGACTTGGTTGAGTGCGGTGATTTTAATAATTATCCCTGGGGTATAGATGTTTATAAAGCTACAATTGACTCGTGTTCCAACAAGTTTCAAGATAAGCCTTCTTTTTATAGACTCGGTGGCTTCCCGTTGGCTTTACAGACTTGGTTGTATGAATGCTGCCCAAGTTTGGATGGTCACTTTGCTGATCATCTTGGAAACAAACTTCCACGAATTTTGAATTGGGTAGTCATGGGTCAAATATCGAATGAGTGAATTGCTTTGCAAATGTGTAGCTTGCAACGCGAGCAGGTAATTTTCTCATAGTTTTATTGCCTCTCTTAATGTTTTGGTACAGTAGTTTAGTCACAGATGTAGCAATATCTCAGTTCAGTGATATACTCTGTTGGTATACATGTATACTATATTGGTATCATGTATACTATATCCCAGTTCAGTGATATACTCTGTTGGTATACATGAATACTATATTGGTATCATATGGTAATAGGGATCTTTTATCTTTCCATACTTTATTATCATTTCTATTTCTAACTAGTGTGCTTAATAATTGCAGCTAAAGAACATCACTCCAACTGATGATGAGAAGCAACTATTTGATGTGCGTGGTCTAAACTTTGAAATTGAAGTTGAGTGCACTGACAGTCAGCCCGATAGCTTTCAGGTTTTTGGCACTCAATTACCAAAGACGTAAAGTATGCATGAAAGTATTGGAGGTGATTCCCAACCTACCAATGTTGAGGTAATGAAGGAGTTACAAGCTTTGAAGCTTTTTGTAGAGACCAAGTTTGAGGAGGTGCTTGCAGCTATTGGTAGGCAGTCAATGAAACCAGAGGGAAATTCAGCGGTATTGATCTTTTATATAATATAATGCTATAGTATATTGTTCAAAGATGCAATATATGCTTATAGGATACTATTCCATTCTTTACTTTTAGTGCACATAGTATTCTTGTAATATACATAATACTAAAATTGTTAGTTTCTCATTTTCAGCATAAGCAACAGGATAATGATCCTGACTTTCGTGAGATGCATAATGATTATGACCAGTTTGAAAGTGGCCACGTTGGGAATGATCCTGTAGTTCTTGGAGATAGCACGCCCAAAGCGCCTTCTAGTATGTAAATCACAGATTTGATTGATTTTTTTTGCTGTTGTTTTTTGAAAATAGTACTCTTGCTTATACTTTTATATGTTTAGTATCTGGTTTTGGTGGGGTTGGTCAAGATGGAGGTGCCACTGGTGTCAATGTGAAGAACGTCACAGCAAGTGATGGTGTAGTTAATGATGATTTTGGCTTAGATTCTAACTTTGAACTGTCTGCATTTGCAATTGATCAAATCACCGCCATTATACAACAAGCAACATATAAGCAGTCATCTCATGATGTTAAAAAGTCGGGTCCTGCTCCGCTGCCATCAGAAATCCCTGTACAAATACGAGCAGATGTTGTTATTGAGTCTAATACTGCTCCACAGGGTACGATGTTGATGTTACTAATTCTGTAGTTAGTATGTAAATAATAGGTTCTTGATAGTTTTTTAATTTTTATTTAAGTAGTAATGCTGATAATGCTTTTATGTGTTTAGCATGTCGGGTTGATGGTGTTGGTCAAGTGGATGTTGGTGGCAGTAATGTGAATTTGCCTTCTGGTAATGTCTTCTATATATAACTTTTCATTCTTTTTTTCTAAATTTCTTAACTTTGTATATTTATTTATTCACTAGCATTTTCTAATTTAAGTTCTATGTCGACACGGAGGTGATCTTCACTTGGATTCTGATTTTGAATATACTAATTCTCAACTTGATCTAATTGCTTCCATTACACAAGGAGGGAGACATAATGTAAATCAATCTGGAAATGAACTGACAACTAGTGCTGTAAATAAGTCTAAACCTGATCAGTCGGCATCAAGAAGTATTGTCCAGATACAAACAAACGTTGAAACTACTCCTGCAGTTTTTGCACGGAGAAGGCGCCCCGCAGCTATAAAACAGTCACTGTATAGGAATGACTGCAATCTGGTGTAGTGCAGTTGGGGGATCCTCGAAGGTTATCAAAGGAAGATTTCCATTTGTAAATGACATTTTAGAGACTGTTGATTTTAAGCTTACAACTGCATTCTCAAACTTTGTTGAAGCAAACATGCAATTGGGAGAGTGCGTATTCGTTTCCATGTACTTTTGTTTTCATTTTTTCTTAATGTTTGTTGTTATATTTCTTATCCATATCTTCTTTTATACGAAATAGGGAAGTGTATTTACGTGGTGATCAAAAGCTAGAGCTTTATTTTGACTTTGAAGTTGAACAGATTGATGATAAGACATTTTTCCATACCTTAAACTATTCTGGCAGGCCGCTCTCTAGTTCGGTATGTGTACTACTTTTTATTTTTGTTGTTGTAGTAGTTCATTCATATTGTTAGTGGTAGTCATGTTTTCTTCCTCTCTTTTTTGCATTACTTGAATATTATATTCTACTATCTTAGGAAAAAGGCGAAATATGAAATTAATATGCCAATCAAAGTCACAACTATAGATACTCTTTTTAATAATATCATTCAAAGAGTTTTCACATAATTTTTAAAAGGTGGGAAACAAGATCATTTGATTGATAGATCAGACGATATCATGGAGTACATGAAAGGATTTAGGATACATTGCAACACTCCATGACACCAGGTTGATCATGTCATTTTTCCAATTAATTTGGCAGAAATTCGGCATTGGATATTGGGGTGTGTGTCATTCCACAAGAGATGTTTTTACGTATATGACTCGCTACATAGTCGAAAGCACAAAAAAGCTATTCAAAAAGTGGCAGAGGCTTATGCTGTGTTGATCCTCCTATTTCTAGTTAGTATTGAATTTTATAACCAAAGAAGTGACATTGTAGTAGAAAATGGTCTGCACATGGGAAAGAAGTTGACTGATCCTTTTGAGATTGAACTGATTACAAATCTGCCAACACAGCAAAATTCGTAAGAATAGTTACTTTTTTTTACTTTGTTTTCCTCATTCATATTAACATTTTCACTTCTAATTGATTTTTATAGTCTATTCATTTGTTTTATTTCAGAGATTGTGGAGTATATGTTGCTTGCTTTGCTGAGTATATTATTGAAGATCTTCCAATCCCTGTTGCCAATTTTGATGTGGATGGTCTTCGAGCTAGGTTTGGTATACTGTTGTGGCACTATGGGAGGAACAAGCAATTGCATGGCGAATCAAGTGAATCTGAGGCTCCAGTAGCACCTAAAAAGACTCGTGGAAGGAAACGCAAGAAGTAGTATAGGTCTCTTTTTGGTTTTAGTTAATCGTATCATGAAAACTTTGCAAGATTTAATAATTTTTGGTGAAGTATGGTATTATTAGTAGTAAATGACCTTCTGTTGATTCAAGATTGTAGGAAACTTGTGGCTTTATAAAAAATTTCCAGCTGCTAATATTTCTTTTGTCATATTTAATTATTCTGGTTCAAAATATGTGGTATAGATTTCTTCAAGTACATGGGGGTTATCAGTTTAGTTATGTCTCTTGATGCTGAAAATTTGCTGATTTTGTTTCTGATTTTAACTTGTTTTATTAGGTTTTTCTTAGGCTTTTTCCATAAAGTTGTTGGTTTATTAGGATGCCGAGGTCCATTCCTTTGCCAGAGGGTAAGGTTTAATGGATTCTGCAAGTGAAAATTAGGGGCAGATGAAGCGAACACTTCCAACAACATACAAAGTTGTTGTGACAGAAGTTAAATGATCTGCTTTCGAATGTGATGATGGTCTAAGCTTTAATGTTCATCTGTAGTTTTAGCATAGATGGTGTATTAGTGTAGTAGAACTATATACCAATCAGGTATACTGATATACCATTTGGGTATCACGTTGTATTTGACTCACCTTTCTTCCTTCAGCAACTAGATGTAAGTACTGACATGAGTTCCAAAGCGTGCGCATTTTGGGTATCACGTTGTATCTGGTGCACCATTTGTATTTTTGCACATATTTTATTTTAGCCATGTTAGTGCAATACCACTATATACCAGCGAGGTATACAAATATAACATTTGGGTATCACCTTGTATTAATGTACCTGATGATGTACAATAACTGCATGTAAATGACTTCCAATTTGTTATACTTCAATACAGACATGAGCTGCAAACCGTGCCCATTTTGTTAACAAATTATGTACAAATGTTGCATTTGCAGCACCACTTCTATTTCTGCACATATTTTGATACTAATAAGGTATACAGATATACCAATAAGGTATACAGATATACCACTTGGGTATCACATATATATTTTAGCATCTTTTTTCCTGCAGCAACTAGATGTAAATGCATCCCACTTTTATATACTAAAATAGAAAATAAATAGATTCTTATTGAAAATACAAGTAGCCATATAAATTTGTTGCCAAAAAGTAATTTCTCAAAGAATCATCATACCAAATATATGTCTAGTGCAAGAAATGCATTTTATTTTTTTACAATTCAAATGCTATGATTTTACGATATATGAGTTCTATAAAAACATTGAAGCATTATATCAATCTCTCTTTGGAATTTTTCGGCATGTTCTCCGGTTATGTCCTTTTCTCCCGCATAGTGCACATATAACTGTATTTCCTTCCCAGCCTCCTATGCCTCTCTTCTTTTTAGGTCTTCCTGGTTTGATTTTTCCTCTTGGTGGCAGTACCACCTGCGAAGAGACATCTTCTGGAATTTGCTACGTTGTTTCATCAGGCAATGGATTTACTGGTATCTCATATGTTTTCAGCAAGTAGTCTATGTTGTAGTAATCTGAGCAATACTTGTATGAATCCATATGGAATTTTTGTATAACTGCCATTGCATGTGGACATGGAATATCGTCTAGCTGAAACCTCCCACAAGTGCAGTTTCTTTCATGTAGGCGCACCACATTTCTTGTTTGGCCATCAATTACTAAATGTAAGAATTCAGTTGATGACAACACCTAGTATAATTTTAATTAAGAAAAGTCATTAGCTATATGAAGTAATAGTATTTCTTAAATAACAATATTCAGTTGTTTAGTGAAATCACTTAGGTAAAAAAGTAAAAATACAGTACATGCAGTGTTTTTATGATTTTGAAAATGCATATTGTCATCGTCTGTGATAAGATAGTATTATCTGCCAATATTTTTTCATACTTTGCACCAATCTTCAAAAATGATTCCAATGCATCCTTCCAATTAGTGTAATTCCATTTTTGAATCAATGTTGTCATAAAGTCAAGCAAATTCACAACTGGGAGGTATCTTGCGTGCTTGTTTGCTGCATTTACTGATTCCGCAATATTCGATGTCATGGTCATGGTTCTATTTGCCTTGGAATGCGCCCGAGACCATTTATCATATCCAATATCCATCAGGTATGTTTTCACTCTACTATCAATAGCTTCTAACTCTGCCATATGCCCGTTGAATTCTTCAACAGTGTATGCTCTTGCTAACGCAAAATATACTTCTTTGATTTGTTTTTGGCTCTTCCTGAAGTTTGTCTTTATGTTGTTCCACAGATGGAACATACATGCACAATGAGGGACTTCTGGATAGACAATTGAAGTTGCTTTCCATATAGCATCATGCCTGTCTGATATAATGCACATTCCCACTCTTTGTCCATAGGTTTCTCTGAACTGCACGAAGAACTATTCCCACGATGCATCATTTTCCGAATCAACAATTGCATATGCAAGGGGTAGAATTTGTCCTGTAAACCCAAAGAACAAAATATCAATTACAACACACTATATTAATTTAGCATTTCATATAGTAGTATAGTCATAGGTAGGTGCAGGTGTGTAGCAAAACAACTATATACTCTGTTGGTATACTTGTATACCATACTGGTATCATATAATATTTGAAAATATTTTTTGTTTCTTTAACTGAATAAAATATCAATTACAACACACTATATTAATTTAGCATTTCATATAGTAGTATAGTCATAGGTAGGTGCAGGTGTGTAGCAAAACAACTATATACTCTGTTGGTATACTTGTATACCATACTGGTATCATATAATATTTGAAAATATTTTTTGTTTCTTTAACTGAATGTAATTGGATTGTACACAAAATATTAATTTAGCATTTCATATAGTAGTATAGTCATAGGTACGTGCAGGTGTGTAGCAAAACAACTATATACTCTGTTGGTATACTTGTATACCATACTGGTATCATATAATATTTGAAAATATTTTTTGTTTCTTTAACTGAATGTAATTGGATTGTACACAAAATATTAATTTAGAATTTCATATAGTAGTATAGTCATAGGTAGGTGCAGGTGTGTAGCAAAACAACTATATACTCTGTTGGTATACTTGTATACCATACTGGTATCATATAATATTTGAAAATGTTTTTTGTTTCTTTAACTGAATATAATTGGATTGTACACAAAATGTTAATTTAGTATTTCATATAGTAGTATAGTTATAAGTACGCGCAGGTGTGTAGCAAAACAACTATTGGTATACTTGTATACCATACTGGTATCATATAATATTTGAAAATGCTTTTTGTTTCTTTAACTGAATGTAGTTGGATTGTACACAAAATATTAATTTAGCATTTCATATAGTAGTATAGTTATAGGTACGCGCAAGTGTGTAGCAAAACAACTATATACTCTATTGGTATACTTGTATACCATACTGGTATCATATAATATTTGAAAATATTTTTTGTTTCTTTAATTGAATGTAATTGGATTGTATTCTTACCCTCTGCGTCTTGCGTGGAAGCCGTGAGTATGGTCCCTCTATATGTTGACTTTAAAAAACTTCCATCAACTACAACTGTTGGCCTACAATAGACCCATCCTCTAATCGATGCATATATAGCTATGAATGCATACAAAAAGCTCCCATCTCCTTCAGTGTGTAGTCGTGTCACTGATCCTGGGTTAGCGTACTCTAACATATAAAGATATGTTGGCATTTTCTTGTATGATTCACTTGGTGATCGTCTCAATAATTGCATTGCTTTTTCTTTTGATCTCCATGCTTGCATGTAGCTTAAGTCCATACCATATGCTTTTTGGATGTCTCTCTGGATATCTGTTGGTGTATATATGGTTTTCGGGTCAACAAGTTTATCTTGTACCGCAACTGCAACAAAAGCTGAGGCAGCTTGCTTTTGTGAACAAAATCTCTTATCAGTTAAACAACTGTGGACAGAATTGAAATCCGTCACTTTGAAAAGATTTGATGCTCGCATGCTTGATGCTTTAAGTCTCCAAGTGCATCTTTCATCCATGCATTCAAGGATATACCTGTTTATAATACAAATGCAGTTATGTATAATATTTTATTGATAAAAAACACACACAAAAATCCGTACAATTATATACTCACATGATATACTCTGTTGGTATACTTATATACTGTATCAGTATCATATTTTGCTGATAAAAAATATAGACAAAGCAGCACAATTCTATACTCACATAGTATACTGATTTAGCATACATATATACTATATTGGTATTATGTTTTACTGATAATAACAAAGACAAACCAATACAGTTATATACTCGCATAGTATACTGATATAGCATACTTATATACTATACCAGTATCACTGATAAAAAACACAGACAAACCAATACAATTCCATACTCGTATAATATACTGATTTAGCATACTTATATACTATATAGGTATCACATAGTTTTTTACTTGAAAACATGCAGACGAACCTTCTTGGGCATGATTTATGAACCCGATATTGACATTTTTCTCTAACGGCATACTGTTTCATAACGAGAGCCAGCAGGTTCTTGTCTTCATAAATTTGTCCTTTTTCAACATTTTGATGAAATTGATCAGTTATGATGTTTGCATCATCAAGTTCTAAAATGACGTCATCTCCTTCTTGCACATCAAACGTAGTAATCATATCAGTGCTTTCAAATTGTGCAATTTCTGATGAAATTGGAGCAACATCGAAACTGGAGGTGCTTGCAGCTATAGTGTTTTTAGCAAACGACACACACAGGGGAAGTGTTGTCATCCTTGCACTTGATTTTTTCAATTCCATGTAAACACTAACACTCATATCGCTGCAAATTGTAATTGGTGGATATCCTTGAGCAATAACATACTGAATAACTATTGTTTTACTGCCCTTTTGCAGTTGCTTTGCAATTTCTATGAGAAGTTGTTCAAATTTCCAAGAGGTCTTTATTAGAATTGCATCAACATGAAAATTTATGAAATTATTGTTATCATCCCATTCTCCACTATGCTGCAGCAGAATTGGAATAATTTCCATGATTCTGAAGTTATAATCACTTTTATGTCTAAAATTGAATCTCAACAATGCAAATTTCAACAGTGTTCGAAATCAACAGTGTTCGAAATTTCAACAGTATATAGCTGCAACAGATTTTTCGAAATCAAACCTCTAGATCTCCAGATCTCCAAACCTAGATTAGAATTTTCAGCTAAAATTCAGAAGTTTAGCTCCGAAATCAAAATCAAAACAACAGCGAAATCAAAATCCGAAAAGAAGATGCGAATCAACATCTTCGATCTGTTTTCTCATACTTAGTGATCTTCAAATTAGGGAATGTCGGTGGAAATCTCAATTTTGTGCGCTGATTTTCTGAAATTTTGAGCAGCTTTTGCGTTTTTATAGGTAGGGCATTAAGCGTGAGTAGTTATTTTGATATTCCCGTTTATTTATTAAATAGATAGTAAATTGTAATTATTTAGTGGGTATAATTCTTTAATGGGTAGGGCAGGGTAAATAATTTCACTTTTACACGTACTAGTGTCTTTCCCCCTAATATTTACAATATTTATCCATTTGGCTTAATGAAATCCATACAAGACGCCCAAAAAGACAACAAAATTTCAATTTTCCGCGGAATCAAATCAACGATCAAAAACATGTCTTCATCTGAACTCAACTTTCCCGCCTCTGAAAACCCTAGCAGCAAATGGCGATTCACATGGGAAGCTCAATCTCACGTTTCAACTCTCCGATTAATCGTTTTCAATCCCAATATCAAACCCTCGTCTCAATGCAACAATATCTGTATCAACTTATCTATGGAGCAATCTTTGCTCACTATCAGCTTCTTCGAACCGGAACTGAAACCCGAGACTTTAATTAGGGTTCCAGTTCCTCGGGTCTTAATTGACCCGGAATCTCCGGTTCATTCTAGAGCGTTCGATGATCATATTGAAGTTAAATTTTCTCTTCTTATTCCTGTTGATCATCCGCTCATGTCGGGCTTGGATTTATCCGAACCGGAAGAAAAACGGGCCTCAGATACATTATTTCCATTCTCCGTGAATTATGGTTAGCCATTTTTCTTTGCCTTTTTTATTATTTAAATTTGATTTGTTTAGTTTAATTTCGATTTTTTATATACGAATTTGGATGTTTAGTGGTGATTGGCTGATACACATTGTGACGCCGCTAAAGGGAGAGGCTTTTTTTCTTAAATGAAAATTTCGACGATATTTAAAAGTCAAAACAACATATTTTGTCATATTTATGATATTGTATTCTCTTTATAGATTACTCCCTCGGTCCCAATTTATGTGATGTTATTTGACTATATACGATATTTAAAAAAGAAAGAAATGTTAGAATTTGTGTATAACTATAAATTATCTCATTAAGATAAAATATATATTTTGAAGTTGAATTGTTTCTAAACATAAAAAGTGTCAATTCCTTTTAAAATAGACTAAAAAGGAAATGTGCCACATAAATTGGAAGCGAGGGGAGTATATGTACTTTCTCTCCAAAATAATTGGGAAAGTGGGAGTACTCTTTATAATTAATATAATGTTTTTATGTTGCACCAAAGATGTGGCCTAGTGGTGAAGTTGGAATTAGACTAGGAGATCGAAGCGTTGGCAAACGAATTGTTTGGTGATTTCTTCTTGTACACCCAATCCTTGGTGAGCAGGACATACCCTATACCTATATTGGTGGAAGGATATAAGTGCCTAGTGGAACAATCGAGTTGCATGGAAGCCGCCCTCACAAAAAAAGTAGCATTTTTATACCCTTTCACCATTTATATGATATCTTACACCTTTTACATCTCTTAGCTACTGTTTTAATTAATTTCCAACGTACTCGAGTATAATAACAAATTATAAAATTTCTTTTCTTACCTTCGTGAAAGTCCAATTAGGTGGTCAATTTGTAGAAGAGAGAGCGGGACTTTGCGTGTGGGGGTTGGGGGGTGGGAGGACAAATTTGAAAACTTTTCCTTTGAATTAAATAGTTTGTAACACTTAGAGCTTATCAAGAATTTACTTTTGTATGTTTGTCAGGGATTTTAGTAATTAGCAAGACTAAAATTGCAATATTTGATCAATGTAACGTCGTAGTCTATTGAATCACTTTATGGAGTAGAAAATACAGCCCCAAAGTTCTAAAACATGCGCTAACCACTTGTTAAAAGAATGTGAAGGACTAAGACAAAAAGAAAAACAAATAGACAGCAATATTAAAGTAGTTTTATTATGGTTTATATCTTCTCCTTTAATATGTTTATGTATACCTTCATTGATGAACTGCTGCATTGTAATGCAGAAACTGGCATATCAACTTGCTGTTGATTGGATGTTTTAGGCATATAAATGTGATCACTGCTTGACATACACTATGACTCTACCACTATTTAAATTCTGGCACTTATTGAGCTTCTTTCTCATTTATTTATTTTCCCTCTTAATAATTCTTCTTTGTTGGATTAGAAATGAAGAACTTATCTGCTATGGAGGAAGTCCATTTTTACTGCAGAAGTTGCTCGACTAAGTTAACCAGGGCTATCAGGTAGAACTCTTCTTTCTCTCAGTCGGGCAGACAATTTTGTTACTCACTTTACTTGAACGCCATTGCATGTCTCTAATATTTATTTCTTTAAGCAGATTATTTAACGAGATGCCATCAGTTTACTGGCAAGATGTTGCAGACAATTGGTTTGGGACATGTTGTTGCTCGTTTGGTGGTATAAGTGAAAAGCTGGTCAAGGAATTTGCAAAGTCATATTCTTGTACAACAGGTGTTTGCCTTATAACTGGCGCATCTGTTATTATATGCAAAGAGGACCTCATTGGATGTGAATTTCCTGAGCCGAATAGGGACCAAACTTATCATTCTCAGGTCAATTCAGCCGAGACGACTTGTTTAACCAGAGATGCACCCTGCAAAAGTGAACAATCAAGAAAGGTATGCCGCAACTATCCAGGCGCAGGAGAGGGAGTTGATGAGATTAGCGTTGTTCGTCCTATAGAAGAAAATATTGGGGCGAAACAAAACAATGAAGTTGCTGAAAAGGTGTTAAATGGTGATAGTTCAACCTGCATGCCTTTACAGTTGAAGGATGAAGACAAAATGCAGTCATTGGCTGGAATTTCTTCAGAGGCAAACTGCCACACTAGAAAGCAGAACAATGGCTGTTGTACGAGTAATCTATGTGAAATGGAGAAAGAATATGAAATGAATATTGAACTCTTAGATAAGCAGAAAATATTTCTTAAAGGCTGCCTTGGGGATGCTTTTATGTTGAGACCTTCCAATCTTTCCAATGATGTTAAGTGGATTGAATTTCTCTGTCCTAAATGTTCATCTCTTATTGGATCATATCCTTGCTCCAGTGATAATGCACCATTGGATGATGGAGTTCGGCTATACAAATATAACATATCTACTTGTTTGCCTGTTTGTGGGTTGAATGATCCATTTAGGTAAGCCATCCTTCATTGCCCCCCTATATTTAATTTATCTTGTAATTTGGACATTCTCTTATATTTTTCATCTAAACTCAAAGTTCTTTACCAACTCGTGGTTCCTGAAACCATATGGATCCTGTAAAATCAATGTGTCTTTTAGGTTATATGTTTCTTGACATTTTCTCCCATTAACTTCCATGTTAGTTGATTTGTCTTTTTTTCTTTCTTTGGAGAGCTGAAAAGACATGAGAACAGTAACTTTGTCAATAGCGTAGTAAATGCTAAACAGTTTTCTAGTGGCATAAGTAAGATGTTGGCTCGTCTGAGAGTCGACATAGGCTATACCCTGATAGAGAGATGTACTTAAGATAGACCTTATTTCCTCTATCTTTCATTTATTTCCACTACTGATATGCTATGCATAAGGAAGATACCTAACAACTGAAAGACAAGATCTATAGATTGAATGTTGGGCCTTTACGGCCCAAAATATCCACAAGACGAGTGTGTAGAAATGTCGATGTTTAGATGGATGCATGTAGTTTAAAATTGACAAGATTAAAAATGATCACATCCGACACAGGTGCAAGGTAGGTAAGAGGAGTCTTGAGAAAAAAAAAGAAGATGGTTTGGTCAGGTTCTACTTTGACCTCCAAATGCACCAGTCTAAAGGTGTGACATTGATGATTGAAGGTGTTATAGAGACTAGTCAGACTTAAAATTACAGGGAGGGATACAATTTCTGAGAAGCAATATCAACCTAAGGACAGTACACAATGGATGCAAATAATCCAGATAGCTGATGCAATTATTTGGGATTGAGACTTAGTTGTGTTACATATTATGTATGGTATTTATCATGAGTGTTTTTTCGTTTAGTTAGAGACCTACGTTAAGACAACTCCTAGTTTTACTCAACCCCTTATTTACCTTAGGAGATGGATTATTTGTGTTGGAATGAAATATGCCCAAACGGAGTAGAGTGGATATACAAAATTTTCGAATAGTCAACTCCAACTAGTTTGGAATTGAGGGACAATTGATTGATTGACTTTGATTTTGTGACGTATTAATACACTTGCTCTGGGAGACAGGAACTATACTTTGGAAAGGATGTTTACACGTCAATTGCTTGAAGCTGCACAAGATGAACTATCATTTCGGACTGTTGTCAGAGATATGCACACCAAAAGTCCACTTTCACAAATTGTTCTCCTAAACCCAAATGCTTGGTCTTATAGTGGATGTTGCATGCATGATATGGAACCAGCTGCTAAGATCAATATGTACCCGATTGTCAAGCTATTATTCTCTGCGAATATCAAGGACATGGAACTTGAACCCAGGTGATTGCTTCTCTACTCTAGCTGGTCTTTTCTTCTGTCTTTTCGTGCCTTCTGCATATTATTATAGGTTATCTTCCCTCTATCTCCGCCTTTATGCTGGGCAGGGGAAGCTGAGGGGGTGGGGAGGAGGTTGGTGTTCAAGCTTTTGGACCTTACAAGTTATATATGTTCATCAATTGGGTTTCAAGAACTATACTATAAGTAGTTGCCATAGCTAAATATAAGCTGGCATGAAATACTAAATTATTGACATCCTGAGATGATTTTGAAAAAGGTATACTGTTTCGAAAGTTTTAGATAGATGGTTGCTACCGTTTTGAAAAGAAATCGTTTTTGAACACTCTCCAAAATGTTGCCATGTTGCATATAAAAGGCCAAGTGGATCCTTAAGAAGCTAGGCACTGCATTTTATATTAAAAATCAACTAAAGGTTATCTAGATAAATCTTGTAGGACTTACCGAAAATAAGAAAGTCATTGACAAGATTTGTTGTTACTTTATCTGATTCAACGTTATCCTATGCCACATGTTCCTGTGGTATTTTCTCCTCTTCTTTCAATTCATGCACATCTTACCAATGACTTCTGTCCCATCCATTTCAAAGCTCCTTGGCTGAGATCATACTTGTTACAGAAAAGTAGAAGAGTGGGTGACCAAGAATCAAACAGATGAAGTTTACATTTTGCCATCTCAAGTGACAGAACTAATTACAAATTTGGAGATGGCAACTAAAATGTGGCCACCGTCACATATGCTGTTGCAGGGTTTCTATATGTCATCCTTGAAGAGATAAAGGGTAAGTCGTTTCAATTTCGCTCGAACGATCATTGTAACCGAGGAGGAATTCGTATGTACAGTACATGTTCTGACGTTAGAAGCATTGGCCTGAAACAGTGGTCTCACTAGTTGAGCATGTTAACACCCTAGCCTTACGAGTAAGCAGTAAGTTTTGACAATCCCACACCAAATTGTACCAATTTATGTATTGTGATTGAATAATTAATAGATACCCTCCTTGGTTTACATGAAGTAATAATTTACGATTTTTAAATTACATACTTCACATTGTTTAAAAATATTTCATAGTATGTTTTGTTTTGTCGAAAGCTATGTGGGGAAATGCTTGGCGAAGGACAAGAGGGCCTATCATTCTCTCGTGGATCCACATCCTCATAATTTTCCCAAAACAGCTTCCACAGAAGAATTTAGGACAAAGCAACAGATAGCTTAGATTTATAGTTGGAATTCTGGCCTGTCATTTGTCTTTAGTGTTTGTTTATCCATCTATCTATCTGATATCTGATAGAAAATAAGCCAACTGAAGGGTATTGAGGGTAGTTTCCCAGGGGAATGACCTTATTTAACTTATTGGTGCTTAGAATTCTTTCATCTTTGACTCGCATAATTCAGCGATTAATAGCAGACGTGGATCATAATACTGAAGTTGCCAAGCAAATAGAATGTATCAGTGGAAGAGCCGGGAGAATCTGGTTGTGGAGGGAAGAGGATGTTTCATTTGCGGAATCGGGTATAGTATTTAAGTGTAAAAAGGCAGGTATGGGGTATTTAAGTAGAAACAGTAGAGGGACAAGCCTATTATCTAGCGTTTCAAAACTGTAATAGCCAATTTCTTTGTTACCGGAAAAAATAAATAGAGGATGCTCCATTTAGTTCCAGACGCGGGTTGTCAATAATAATGACTGTTGTATTAGCAATGGGGATAACTAGTGGTGGCAAAATGGATAAAAGAAAATAATTATCCATTAAAAAATGGGTTGGAGAATGAACTTTTTAAAAACGGGTCAAATATGGATAAGAACCATATTATCCACTTAGAAAATGGATAACTAATGAGTTTAGCTTTTATATTTGTAAATCCTCAAATTGGGGCTCCTCAAGTTTGGAGACTAGGAATTCTCTCAAAAGTGATCATTCAAGAAGCCAGAGATCCATATTATCCGCAGGTTAACCTATTTTTTATCCGTATTAAATATGAGTCGGGTCAGATAACTTATCCGTTTTTGCATTTATCCGTTCCGACCCGCCCGTATTCCATCCCTAGGGACAACTTACTATTGTTGGATTCTTTCAGCTAAGTTTTGTCCCAGAAATAGCACTAAGCCTTTTTTCACAAGTCAAATATATCTGCCATGGATTTTATTCTGCCTTTTATGAGAGGTCAAAGCCGAAAGGTAGAACGAGGAATATCACAAGCATTCGCTATCATTACTCTCCAAAGGTTGGCCCAAAAATGAGTAAGCCATCTTATCACAATCCTTACACTGTCCAGTGAAAAGGTCCTGGCCCTTCTCATTTTCTCTGAGAAAGTATGTAGTTCTATTCGGAAAATTACGCTAACACATCAAATATTTATATTGTATTTATCATTCGTAACTATATTTTCAGTAAGTTTACCATTCATAGCTATATTTGAATTTTATAGCAAATTCATAAAATAAGAGATTAATTATTTTGAACTGAATTCGACTCTCAACAAGAACATTTTATTTTCTTTATTTCTATATTTCGCCTTAGTTGTATTCGTTGCGCGAACAAATACAGTCGATACATATTGTATTCATTGCGCATTTGAATACAACAATTGAATAGTAGCTACGAATGGTAATTAGGCAAACTATAGTTACTAGGCTCTAAACTACAATGGTTTATGAAAATTCTTCTTCTTAGCTCAGTTGGTTAGAGCGCTCACTTGGTTAGAGGAGATCTTGAGTTTGACTCTCAACAAGAATATTTTATTTTCTGTATTTCGCCTTAGTTGTACTCGTTGCGCGAACAAATACAGATACATATTGTATTCGTTGCGCGTTTGAATATAACAATTCAATAGTAGCTAGGAATGGTATCTAGGCAAACTATAATTACTAGGCTCTAAACTATAGAAAGAAGGCCGGTTCTTTTTAGTCTTTGACCCCATGAAACATATAGTACAAATTGATAGACAAATTCTAAAATTGTTCTTGTCCTCGTTGAAATTCTGTCTCCTTCAAATGTCATAAAGCAAATAAGGCTGTGTCTTCATGTTCTCAAGATCCTGGGAACATATTCCCCTTTATGGGATAATGACAGTTCATGCATGCATGCTGTAGTCTGATAATTAGTTTTCAAATAAATAAATAAATAGAAGCTCAAAATTGTATGAGGAGAAGAGAGAAAAGTAGAATTAAAGAATCAGATTTCCATTCTCATTTTGGCTATAAATAGTATCTTGGAAATTAGAATTATAGCATGCAGAAATATTGAGAAAAGAAGAGAGGTCTTACATGAAGGTAAGAATCCCTTTGATAGCCAAGGATGACTTGCCTGCTTCATTCTTAGAGGCTACTAATTGCATTTTCATGTGCCAATTACCAGCATTCTTGTTTGATCACCAGGCAGTCTCCTTGGCTAGTCTAATGGATTTGTATCTTGCATGTTAGACTCTTCTCTTCTTCTTCAACCACTACAGGTCATGAGTTATTTTGACTTTGACTTAGAGGTGAATTCAAGATTTTAAATCAGTAGTTGTGAAGTAGCACTACAACCAGGGGCGGAGGGAGTATATAAGTTACGGGTTTGGACGAACCCAATAGCTTTTGCTTAAACTCTATATCTGTATTAGCTTGTGAATCTAGTAACTATAACGAGCTATGTGTTCAGCGGCAAGTTTAGAACCCATAAACTTCAAATTCCGGCTCCGTCTCTGACTACACCGTTAAGTCTTTTGATAATGGTTGAGGATAGTTTTAAATAATTTCAAAATTATCGATCGTCTTCTTAGTTAACTGTGGGATCTGCCCCTTAGCCATCCATCTTTAGATACGAAGGGCGAATGAGTCATAAATTTTAAGCCCAAAAATCAGGTAAGAAATGTGGGAAACAACATCCTCATACCAAGGTTTGCTTTCTGCACCTACTGATATGATGATAATTCAGAAGTTTTTTTGCAAATAAGAAGGGCATTGTTCCTACCGGTAGAAAAACTTCTCTTGAGCAATTCAAGTATCACTTGAGTGGTAGTACGAAGTAACCCACTTCCAGAGGTATACAGCCTGCCAATATATATTCCTATCTTTTTTTTTCTTGACAAAAAATTCGTATCTATTATTTTATACCGGTAACTAGATGAAGCTCAAAATTTTACGTTAACAATGAATCTTTGTGCAATGTCATTGTTTGGAAATATGTCGATAGTGAGAAAGACAAGGTAAAACTTAGTAGAGTGCAGATATTGCCATCTTTTGTTAGGTATAAGGGGGCTATAATTAGTTTTTACAAAATAATGATAGGCACTTGAAAGATGAACATGAACTTAATATGTTGTGATAAAGTTTATGAAGCAAAAGCTTTGTTAGATTGTCTAATATCGGTTGAGAGAATGAGTTGTTCTTTTTGTATATGTTTTTGGCAATTTTGATCTCATGAATTAACTTATAAATTAAGTTAGGCTACTGTCCTTTTCGTTTTATGGTATCACAGTCAAATCCATCTTTATTCTTGGTTTACCCAGTATTAAACTCTCATGTTATGATATCCACGCTCAAATAAACTTAATTGAGTATAAATTTGAATAATAGTTACTTCATGAGCTCGGATTGAGTTAGACGCCCATCCATGTCTTATCAAATCGAGAAAAAAACTATGAAGAACAAGCTTTATGAGGTTCATGTTGACCAATTAGAGTAGGTTTTCTATGTTTTATTCGGGTCTTAAATATTTGATGTGGTCCAAGAATATAAAAGGCCCATGTGGATTGCCACGTTAGCTTATTTCACCGAAAAAATTAAAAAATTTGATTGAGTGATAAAGATAGGTTAGTGATTTTCAAGATGAACTTGGTCTATGAGGAAAATTACAAGCTAATCAGAAAGAAAAATCAGGAAATAAAGTTAAAAGAAAAGCATAAAAATACACCAAGGCTGATGTTGAATATTGTGATATTTAAGAGTTCATCATCCTGCAATTCTTCCGAATCTCGCCCCTGTAGCCAGTTAAAGGCGAGATATTTCCCATCTTAACCATAGACTTCGCGAATTGCTCGAAGAAAATCTCATTGTTTTCTGCATATAATTTCACCAAGGCTAATGTTGCCTGATTTTTTGTCACAAGAACTTGATCTGAATTAAACAAGCCCCTTGAAGCCAACAAATTCTTGAAATAGCTGTTGTCAAATTTTGTAGGGGAGACAAAGTCCATAACAAATAAGTTTTGGTCACCACCAGATTTAGGGCACCTAGTCCGCAATTGAGCAGCATATGTTTGATCCAATGTATAGTCTGGTAAACTGTTGCCTGATTGATTGTAGAGCCTCTGCCTGAAGCTGGTACATCTTGCATTTCCAATTGTGTGGCTCCCTGCACAGAAAATTCTTCTAGTGTTAACTAGGGTGGGCATCGGTTGGTCCGGTTAAAATATCGGTTACTGGTAATCAGTTATCGATCGCTATCGGTTCAGTTATCGATTTATCCGATAAGATGACTCAATCTAGATTCTAGAGGGAAGAAGTAATGAAGGATAATGTGTACTGTATAAAGAATATGATAAACTTTTTCTACTGTTATAACCCTCTCATAGAATATGATAAGCTTTACATCATTGTTTCTCTATGTGTTGAATGGTAAATTTGGGAGGGTTACAACAGTAAATAGAGAATTGGGAGAACTGGAAAATTTATACACCTAAGGGTAAAGTCGTATTCATATAAAATTTATTGAGTTATCTGTTAAATCGTTAATTAAATTAGGAAAACTGAGACCCGAACCAATAACTCAATAGTAAAATTACACTAAACCATTACCGAACCGTTAACCAAATAACCCGAGAATAACCCAATAAGCTTTTTTTGATTCTAGCTATCGGTTTTACCCGATATATACCCCACCCTTGTGTCAACTATAGTTTTAAGTGTGCTCCCTAGTCTTCCTAAAAATAAACAAGGATTTAACTTATATGCGCCCACATTATAAAGGATTTTTTATAGTTAATGTATTTTAATCAAATTTAACTTCTATGCACGAACAATATATAAAAGATTTTGTATACTATCAAGTCACCTAAAATATAATTACAGGTAATTAAATCCATAAAAAGTGAGATAAAACACCTGAAAAATAAGGTAAGTGGCATGTTATAACAAGTTATTTTACTTGCAGCATGTTACTTGCTTTATGTTTTAAGTTACTAATTTCACTTAATATAAAAGAAACTACTTGTAGATAGTATATATTTTTTATACCGTATGGATAAAAGTTAAATTCAATTAAGAAATGTATAGGAAAGAGCCTACAAGCGAGGGGAGGGACAAACGAATGGATTCAAGGGAATTGGTTAAAGAAAAATAGAATATTATACCAGATAAAGTAACAAGGTCAACAAGATCAAGTCCTTTTAACTTGAATTTTGTGAGAATGGTATTAAAAGTGTTGTTTGGAGCAGGAATGTTATTGTTGGAGCCACTTAAGCTAGCATCTCTTGAGTCTCTTCTTCCCAATGGAACCTCCCAATTTGGTCCACCAGCCTGTAAATAAATAAATTTAAGTTTTATGTATTGATAATATAAAAAAAATATTTATGCATCAAGTAATTTGTAAGTTAATTATTGATAAATCTCCATAACAAATATTATTAATTAATTTGTAATCGTATAAAAACGATAGCTAATTAACCTACTATCAAGGTTTATTTGAACAATTTTATTTGCTAGGATTGTGGTTATACTTACTAAAACTGTAGAATCCCTAGCAGCAAGCGCCAAGATATCAGCACAAGAAACAGTTTGAGGGCACTCTTTTTCAAGTGCTGATTTAATCTCATCAATTACTTCAAATCCACGAACTGAATTCCTGTTGGTGTTTGATCTCTTTTCACTTATTAGGGTTGCACTGCTGTCCAGAAGCAACGATGCATCACATCCCTACATGATCATAGTATGAAAATATAGTTAGCTACCATTTTGTACTGTAGAACAACTCTACTGCATACAGGGTTTGAACAAAAGTTACTGGTTCAGCCGAACCCGTATCCGAAGGCTAGCTCCACCCCTGGCCTAGCCATCAATGAAGTAGATAAAAATCATGGGAAATCAAGATTCAAATATAAACAAAAATTATTAAGAGATAGTATCTTTTTGTCTGCCTAAATTTTGGTGGGTAGAGTTATCCAATGCTTGTACTTATGAGAGGTAGTAGACAGAGGTAGTTGTAACCTATGCACTCAGAATCCGGACTTGTTCGACATGACTAGAATGTCGTAATTGTCCAACACTATGTTCCTCGATCTTCAAAGAAAATTGACTCCTCAAATAAGTCAGGAAGTAGGCATTGGAAAGGCCAACCACTATCTTATAGGCATTTTGGTGGAAAAACGAACGACCACATGGCTCTATACCAAGTCATAAGCTATAGCGAAGCCAAGCTGCCTTCTATAGGCAAAGCGATGAAAGCACCATGAAGGCCTATGCAACAGTAAGAAAAAAAGTACATTGAAGTTATGAAGTCACTTAGTCGTATATTATGCAAAGGGAAGGGCATCTGTATAGAGTCACGTCACTTGTGGATACAGACTAGGCTATAAAGAAGAGAGTCAACAATTATGGACCGATACTACAAACAAGGAAGCTTGACCGAGAAAAGAAGTCAAAGAACGAAGACTACTTCTCTAATAGCCCCGTTGAATAAGTCGTTTTTGTTTGTAATAAATTGAGGTAGTAGGTAGAGAGGTAGATGACTATGCACTATGGGTTCAATTGTATTTTGTGTGTGTGTGTGTGTGTGTGTGTGTGTGTGTGTGTGTATATATATATATATATATATATATATATATATATATATATATATATATATATATATATATATATATATATGTGTGTGTGTGTGTGTGTGTGTGTGTACATTAGAATCTATAATTTCAAAAGTATAGCGAGTTTAATGCTAAGAACTTCATAGATCGAACCCTTCAAGTTTAGACTTAGAACCACTTATGATAGCAAGTGCTTGATTGAATAGTTGAGCTGCGCGCAAATTAACTTAAAATATCATCGTTATTAAGTGTAATCTCAATGATGAGTTTTACCTTGACAAAGCAATCATGGAAATGGAGCCTCAGCAAAGAGGCAGCCATTCGGGCTTCTCTGGCTACGGCCTTAGCAACAACAGACTTGACGATTTCTTTAGCTTGTGGGCATGACCAATCGTAAAACTGTGGGTATAGGTAACCATAATAATTGCTCTTGCTACAAAAACATATTGGTGCAAAAGCAAGAAGAGATATGACCATAAAAAAGCTCACTGATTTAGCCATTTCTTGCCAAAATTTTAGTTCTAAAGACTTGTTATATAGAAGAAGTTTTAATATTTAAGGATAGCTCGTTATTGTGATGAAATATTTGAGATGGTATTCATGAGTATATATAGTGTTCAATGACAAATAGATGGAGTTGGTAGTTTTTTGTTAGGATTATAAACATCTGTAATATCATGATGCCTAGGAATTTTTTTAATTAACGCATTAAACAAAGCATGAAAATATAAGTTGTTTTGGTCAACCATACTATATCGCTTTTGGTTGAAGGGATGAAGAAAAATAAATAAAAAGTATGTATACGTAAAGTGGGGGCAGCACCACCTGCTTTTACTCTTTTTTTTTGTCCTCCTTTTGGGTAAAAATAGTTGAAATAAAACTCATTAATAAAAACGAACGGGAAATAAAACAGCTTGATACCTAGCCAAAGCCAATGCTGATTTATTTAATAGTGGGGAATTGCTCCTTCAACGTGAGATTTAGCTTGTAATTTACGATTACGAGAAGTAAATATAATTAGTTCAACCGATCGCCATATAAAGCTATTAGACATATTAAAGTTAGACCATGCAAATATATAATTCTAGTGTGGTTAATTTATGTGTGTTGGTTTGAAGAATTCGTGTCTTATCGGAAGGGTGATGTCGTCAACCGCATTCCTCGCTTCTTGGGTAAGAACTGGGTGATCTCTGTTGTGCATATCTATGTTGGGTTCTTTAGTTGACATGTGAATGGAAAATAAAGAGTTGTTTTCCCAAAAGACACTGTAGACGTTAAAATTTTAACGGATCAAGCCCGTAAGAAATTTGGCGAAATCCTAATTAATTCCAAACACTACAAGACAATTCTAGGAGTCTATTAGGGTTGCTTGGAGTCCACTCTACCAAAACCCTGACTTGAAGGCTACTCTACTATAATCCTAAGTTACACCTATAAAAAGGGTACATATTCCCTTGAAAAACATCACAAAAAATGGAGATTATCTTGAATCTCACAGGATACTCACAAAGAGATCAAGATGCAGTCGAGTACTTCTTGATAATCAAATACTTCAAGAAGATCCACAAAATAATTTTATGGAGATGAAATGCATCCCATGAATTTATTCTACGTTCAAGAAACACGCTGCTCCAGCCCTCGAATTACCAAAATAATCAGGAGAGAAGAATCAATGGATAAATAGAATTGTACTCACAACTGATTAGTAAAAATAATTTTCTCATATTTTGTGATTGTAGTTAATTTTTCATATCTCAAAAATATGTTGCAAACAGACACCACAAAAAAAAAAAAAATACCTTTTCTTTCCATCCATTTGTTGGCTATAAATAGAGAGGTCTTGCCTCATTTTTTAACACACTAAATATTCTGAAAATTCTCTCCACTCTCTTTTATATTGTTGCATTGTTTTTCAAAAGAAAACATAAGTGCCAAACTGCCAAGTGTTATTTGCTCCGATTATTGAGTTCGATGAAATTCTGTAATTTCTATTACCAGTATTACAGAATAGTTATTCCGTTTTATCCTAGGAGGAACTAATCCAAAAATATTAAGCATCAATGAGGGGATTAAATTCGTTAATGACACGCAAGCAACTTGTGTGCTAAGAATTGACACGCAGGATTGACAAGAAAGGAATTACGAAATTCTCCAAAAGATGAAAGTAGCAAAAATGAGGATGTTGAGGTGGATGTGCGGGCACACTAGGATGGATAAGATTAGGAATGATGATATCCGGGAGAAGGTGCACGTGACTCCCATTGATGAGAAGATGCAGGAAGCGATGTTCAGATGGTTCGGGCATGTACATAGGAGAAGCCCAGATGCTCCAGTAAGGAGGTGTGAGCGGTTGGTTGTGGAAGGCACAAGAAGAGGTAGAGGGAGGCCTAAAAAGTATTGGGGAGAGGTGATCAGACAGGATATGACGAGGCTTCAGGTTTCCGAGGACATGATACTTGATAGGAAGTTGTGGAGGTCGAGTATTACGGTTGTTGGCTAGGAGGTAGTTGAGTCTTGCGTTACTTTCTGTCTTTGTGAGCCTAGTCCGGTAAGGTTTTGTCTAAGATAGCTAGGGGTAATGTCGTTTCTTACTATTTTCTATTTTCGACGCAGGTTCCACTTACTAGCCATCGTTTTTGCTTTGCATTTTTCTTTTGCATTTTATGTTCCTATTTTTCCATTGATCTCCGTGATGAATCTAATATTCTCTCCTTTTGTCTTTTTATTATCTTGAGCCGAGGGTCTTTCAGAAACAGCCTCTCTAACCTTTCGAGGTAAAGGTAAGATCTGCGTATACACTACCCTTCCCAAACCCTACTTGTGAAATTCTACTGGGTTGTTGTTGTTGTTCCTTCACCAAACCATTGACACGCTGGATAGTAATATGGCAACTAGTTGTGTCGCTTTCTGCCAAAGAATGTGAGATTTGGACCAACTAAAGAATGTTGTGACTTTTTTGGTGTTTGACCAGTGGAAGTGTGATCAAACTATGTAAGTTTATTGTTAAAAACTATATCAATTATTTCCAGATCCAGTAAATCGCTACAAGTAGCAACACCTAATGCGGTGCTCCGTGAAGTAATGTGAAAACTATTGGCCATTTACAATAAGTTTCATAGTATTCGTATTGGAGTTCTCAAATTTGTCGAGAGCAACTAACACTACTAGAAATCCGGGAAAAAGCAACCAAAAATTAGCGACCAAATTTGGTATGTCAAGAAAAGCGACCAAAGTTGGTTGCCAAACTGCCGAAAATAATAAAAAAAATATTTGAAATATATTAGCGACCAAAGTTGGTATCTATTTGGCCGCAAATTTAGTCAAATTGTTAACTGGACTGGTCAGACTTGCTTGGCCAAATATATACTGAGATTAGCGACCAATATTGGTCGCTAAAGTGGGACCCACATTAAATTTGTTAATAATTTTATTATTATTTTATAAAACTTATAAAATATAAATATATATAATTTAAAACTTGCAACCAACGTTGGTCGCTAATTGAAGGATAAACTGGTAGCGACCAACATTGGTCGCTAACATGGGACCCAGTTATAATATTTTAATAAATATATATTTATTTAAAAAAAATTAAAATATAAATAAATATAATTCAAAAGCTAGCGACCAAAGTTGGTCGCTTAATGAAATAGAGACCAACGTTGGTCGCCAATGTGGGACCCAGTTCTAACGTTTAATAATTTTTATTATTAATTTAAATATTATATAAAATATAAATAAATCTGATTAAAATTTAGTGACCAAATTTGGTCGCTAAATTAAATTCATGTACTGTTAGTGACCAACTTTGGTCGCTAAATTAAATTCATTTACAGTTGGCGACCAAAGTTGGTCTCTATATGGTCAAAATTAGAAATCACTTTTGTATTTACTATGTAAATAATATAAATGTAAGTCGTTAACACTTTTGTAATACAAGGGATGAATAGTACTACGAAGCGGGCGTGTGTGTCTATATATATAATATATATATACTTACGCTATATACTATGCACTAAGTATAAGTGTATTAGGTAATATTGTATCGAATATAAGCTTATATATATAATATATGTACTTACGCTATACTATGCACTAAGTATAAGTGTATTAGGTAATACTGTATCGAATATAGCTTATATATATATATATATATGTACTTACGCTATACTATGCACTAAGTATAAGTGTATTAGGTAATACTGTATCGAATATAGCTTATATATATAATATATGTACTTACGCTATACTATGCACTAAGTATAAGTGTATTAGGTAATACTGTATCGAATATAGCTTATATATATATATACTGTATCGAATATAGCTTATATATATACTTACGCTATACTATGCACTAAGTATAAGTGTATTAGGTAATACTGTATCGAATATAGCTTATATATATAATATATGTACTTACGCTATACTATGCACTAAGTATAAGTGTATTAGGTAATACTGTATCGAATATAGCTTATATATATATAATATATGTACTTACGCTATACTATGCACTAAGTATAAGTGTATTAGGTAATACTGTATCGAATACAACTTATATATATATATATATTATATATATATATAATATATGTACTTACGCTATACTATGCACTAAGTATAAGTGTATTAGGTAATACTGTATCGAATACAACTTATATATATATAATATATGTACTTACGCTATACTATGCACTAAGTATAAGTGTATGAGGTAAAATAGCGACCAACGTTGGTCGCCATTTTTGACCGTTTGACCAAAAGGCGACCAAAGTTGGTCGCTTTTGTAGGATATATATATATATATATATATATATATATATATAAAAGAGGAAAATAATTATTTTATTTATTTATTTTCAAATATAGCGACCAACGTTGGTCGCTATTTTGGTCAAACAGTCAAAAATAATTTGGCTACCAAAATAGCGACCAAGTTTGGTCGCTATTTTTTTTAACAGGAGCCAAAACGGGTTTCAGGTCCATTCTTTCAAAATTATTCCCCAAATTAAAATCTTTCTCCTCTAACACTCAAAACCCCTTCCCCCCTCCGACTTCCAGCAGCAGCGACGCCCCCGCCACCGGCGACCCCTGACGGCAGCAGCAAATTCCGGCGACCTCCACTCCCAAGGTTAGTTTCTCTCTCCTTTTGTTTATTTTTCCGAAAAACAATGATTTTAGGGGTTCAATTCCAATATATTAGGGTTCAAAGTTATATATCATTTGTTCAACTATGTTTAGTTCAAAGTTAATTCCATGTTAGAGTTCAATTTCTATATGTTATATATTATTTGCAATTTTTAGGGTTCTTATTAATACTTTTAGGGTTCAAATAAATTAACTATTTAGGTAGACTAATTTATATATGGGGTTAAATTTTATTTTATGAAGCAACAATAATAGGATATGAATTGGACTTTTAGTTAACTAAAAAAAGATTAGGCTATGAATTAACTAATTTAATTTGTTCTTGCTTTATTTAAATAGATGGAACATCGTTCTTGGATGTAAAATAGGAATTATCCTAATCGGCGGGGATTGCAGGAGGATTTTGTAGAAGGGGTTGAGGACTTTATTAGACATGCAATGTCACTTCCGCCATACATAAAAGAAGGAGTAATTAGGTGCCCTTGTGTTAAGTGCGACTGTATGAAGTTTGGAAAACCGGAGGAAGTTAAGGTTCATCTTTATATGGTAGGGTTTATAGCGAATTACTTTGTGTGGACTAATCATGGAGAGATGGATGGTAGCCATGGGATATTTCATAACATGGTTGTTGGTGAAAGTAGTAGGTCGAGGGAGAATAGAAATAGTGATTCCAGAATTCATGATATGGTTGTGAATGCTTTTGGAATGCACTTTGGGGGTGAGCCCAACGAAAATGTTGAACAAACTCCTAATGATGAAGCAAGACATTTTTATGAACAGTTAGAGGAAGCTAGTCGTCCACTACGTGAAGGACGTCCGCACTCTGAGTTGTCTGTTGCAGTTAGATTACTAAGTATCAAATCTGATTGGAATATTTCTCAAGCAGCCATGGATTCTTTCATTGACCTTATGCGTGAACTAGTTGACGAGGAAATCGAATTACCTGGTGATTTCTATAAGGCAAAGAGATTAGTTTCTAAGTTAGGACTTTCGTCAATGAGAATTGATTGTTGTGAAGATGGTTGCATGTTATATTATAAAGATGATGCAAATTTAAGCAGTTGTAAATTTTGCGGAAAGTCTCGTTTATCAACCAAGCAGAATTTCAATTTGCGTGCTAATTTAATGTGGACAATTAATGATTTTCTTGCATATGGAATGTTGTCTGGGTGGATGACTGCTGGGAAGCTAGCTTGTCCTTACTGCATGGAAAATAGTAAAGCATTCACTTTGAAACATGGCTGAAAGCAATCATGGTTTGATTGTCATCGTCAATTCTTGCCTGATGATCATGAGTTTAGAAGGATGAAAAATGCTTTCAAAAAGAATAAACTGGAATATGATTATCCACCTCCGATACTTTCAGGTGATGAAATTTGGGAGAGGGTCCAGAACTTCAGTAAAGTTACTGAAGTTCCACCGCATAGATTCCCCGGATATGGTGTTACTCATAATTGGACCAAACAGAGTATATTTTGGGAGTTGCCTTATTGGAAGGATAATCTTCTCCGTCACAACCTTGATGTCATGCATATTAAGAAGAATTATTTTGACAATTTGTTCAACACAGTGATGGATGTTAAAGGTAAGACAAAGGATAACCCGAATGCTAGAATGGACTTACAAGAATATTGCAGGCGGCCTGAATTACACTTGCAGACAGCAAACAATGGTAAGTTATTCAAGTCCAAAACAAGTTACACATTCACTTTGGAGGAAAGACGACAGATTTGTGATTGGGTAACGAAATTGAAGATGCCTGAGGGTTATGCGTCAAATTTTGAGAAAAAAGTTGATATGGAGGTAGGGAAGTTGAGCCATTTGAAAAGTCATGACTGTCATGTTTTCATGGAGACCTTAGTGCCTATTGCATTTTTTGGTTTGCCTGAAAGAATCTGGAAACCCATCACTGAGATTAGTTTGTTTTTCAAAGACTTGTGTTCTTCCACATTAAGGGAAGAAAACCTACGCCGGATGGATCAGAACATTCGTGTAACTTAGGGTAAGATGGAAAAGATATTTCCATGTGGGTTTTTTGATGTGATGGAACACCTTCCAATCCACCTTGTACACGAGGAACGACTTGGAGGGCCTGTTCAATGCAGATGGATGTATCCCTTTGAGAGGTAATATTATAGTCCATATATGATTTTCTTTTTTATTTGAATGTTCTTGGCTAACCTAAAATTATGTAGGACAATTGGCAAATGCAAACAATTTGTTAAGCAGAGGAATAGAATTGAAGGATCTATATGCGAAGCTTATCTTGCAAAGGAAACTGCTCATTTTTGTTCTTATTATTTTGAGAGCAACGTGCCATGTGCTAGGAATAGGCCCAACAGGCACTCGGTCGACCTTACGAATGATCCATTATATCCGCCTATGTCCATATTCAATCAACCAGGCCGATGTTCTAAGGATAGTAGAAAGAGAAATTTGAGTGATATGGAGTTCAAGTCAGCTACACTTCATGTGTTGCTAAATTGTCCCGAAGTAGTACCATTTCTCAAGTAAGTATTGATTTAATAGTTATCAAAATATAAAATTTACTGTGATTACATCTCAATGCAACTACTAAAAATATTTGATGTGTCACAGTCACTTCGTGGGTCAATTTGGCCAAGATGCTGTATATACGACATTTCATAGGTGGTTCAAACAATTTGTAAGTATATCCTTAAAATATTCTAACACTATGTAGGTAAACAATGTTTGGAAGTTATGCTAACTTATGAATTTTGTTAACAATATGTAGGTAAATGATCCAAATAATGGTGTAAATCAATTTTTGAAAGATATATCTTGGGGACCTGGGGTTGAGGTCACAACATATTCCAAGTCCGTTGTGAATGGTTATAAGTTTCATATAGAGGGTTGCTCTAAAAATAAAAAAAAGCAACAACAGTGGGGTGTGGGTTCAAGGTGGTGATGACAACCAAGTTGGAGATATTGATTATTATGGTGTGCTCAAAGAAATAATAGAACTAGAATATTCAGGCAGGCCATTTAAGAAAATTATTCTCTTTAGATGCAAGTGGTTTGACCCAAATCCAACAAGAGGTACGAGAGTACACAATCAATATAACATAATTGAGGTTAATCATACGAGGGAGTATGATCGCTATGATCCTTTCATAATTGCACATAATGTTAGGCAAGTATACTATGCTCCTTATCCATTTCGGCGGAATAAGTCTGATTGGTGGGTTGTAATCAAAACTAAGCCTGTAGGTAGGGTCGAAGTCGAGAATGTGTTGGATGTTGCATATCAAAACGATATCTCCAGTGTTCACCAAATAGTGGATGAACTTTTAGAAAATGATTTGGAACATCCTGAACACATATTGGAAGAAGTTGATATAAATGAAGTAAGAATTATAGAAAACGAGGATGAAGAATCAACTGGTGAAGCTCAAACTACTGAGGAAGAAGAATTCTCTGACGAGGAAGAATACGTTGATGGGCTTTAAAAAGTTGGTTTCTTCGATAACTCTCATTTATAGATAGTTTTCTTATATGTTTCAATCTAAATATGTATTATATTATGCAGATGACAGGCAAGGGTCGAGGTAACAATGAAGGTAGTGGTTCTCGGGGTCGAGAAAAGGCTAGGAAGCAAAAGAGGAGGGTAGAAGATACTACTCATCAATCTTTTCCACCATCTTCTGATTTGCCTATCACTATGCCACAGCCTCTACCCCATGGCTATACTGAGTTGCCACAGCATCACCAGCCCTACACCTTCGTGCAGACCCCGAGTGTTTCTTCACAGGGCCATCGGACTGTGCGTCCGACATACAGTCCACCTGCCTCACTACCACGTGGATCCCGCCCAGCAGCATCACATGGATCGCATCGATCCATGTCACAGCCACATGGATCACAGTCATTAGTGTCACAGCCAGTCGGGTCACAGCCACTCAGGTCACAACAGTCAGTATCACAGCCACTTGCGATCCGTGCAGCTATGTCGCAGTCACAGGGATCACATCTATCGTCATCAGCGACTCCACCTATTGGAGGCCTTCGCTTGCGGGATAGTAGCTCTGACCCCCTACTCATTCCACACATGCCTCTGATACACATGTTTCGGACGATGATGCTGCTACTGCTACTGACGAGGAGGTGCATTATGATTAGTATGGCAGGATCATCATAGTCCCTGAGGGTGATGGGTAAGAGTTATTTGTTATTTTTATGTTTATTTTTTTGTACAGTTTTTACTAAGATATTAATTTGTTTTATTTATTAAATTGCAGGTTCCTCCCGAGTAATATTACTACGAGGATAATCACCAAAGCAACCAGAAAGCTTTATGATGCCCCTTATGCGTCTTGGCGTGAATTCCCATTCTCACTGAAGGAGGCAATTTTCAATGAATTTAAGGTATAAATGTTCTTTTAAGCAGTATAATTATTTATATTTATGATATTTCCATATAATATTTAACTTTTGAAATACAGAGCAAGTGTGTATGGGAACACCAGTATAGCGCGGACGTGGCTGCAAATTTTAATCTCAAAGCTCGCAAGCGGTTGTCGCATTCTTTCTCCATAGCTAGACAACTGAACCAGAAGCCTGGCTGGTTGCTTCAGGAGTTTTGGGATGATTTGCAAAGGCAATGGCTTACTGCAGAGTTCTTACAGACGAGCGAAAAGGGAAAGAAAGCTCGCGCATCTGAGAAGGGAGGATCATTGCACACTAGAGGTGCGGTCAGCCAGGGGACAATAAAAAGAAGAATGGTACGTAATTGCTTAATTTATTTTAATTTTCAAAGTATATCTGTTCTATTTATTAATTAAAATTTATGAGTTTTCAGGAAAAGAAGTTGGGCCGTCCGATGAACCAAGATGAGCTATTCAGGGAGACTCATATTGTGAAGAAGAAGAAAGAGACGGATCAAGAAAGGTGGGTCGAGGGACGTGCCTCGACTGTACATGTAAGTTTTCACTTTTCATTAAGTATTTTCATTTACTTTTATGTAAATTTTGAAATACTAATTCAATTTACTTTTTCTTATAGGATCGCTTCAGAGTTGAAGCTGAGGAATTCATACGCAGCCAGCCACCTAATGAGTCGGGCGCGCCATTCCAACTTTCGGCCGAGGATGTTGAAAGACTATGGACGCGGGCTGCAGGCGGTCCAAAATGGGGGAAGGTATACGGCCTTCCTACTAAGACATTCCATCGCTATAGGTGTAGAATGCAAGGAATAGGGATTTCCTCGCAAGCCGAGCAACTTGTTGGGGAGAGCATCTCCGCTATGCGAGAGACTGTGACAAAGCTCACATCTGAGCTAGAAGCGTCCAAGGAAAGAGAAAAGCTTAGAGATGCTCAGTATATTGGCGTGGTCGCTCAGTGCCAGAGCATGCAAGAGCAGATCAAAAATCTCCTAGCTGGATCTTTTTCAATTCCCCGGTTTCGGCCATCATCGCCAGAGGCTGCCCGTCCCCGTGCTCGTTCGTCCCGTCGTCCAAGTGGCCGTTCCTCCCGTCCTCCCGGTGATCATTCTTCCCGTCATCGACAAGTAGACCCTTCTCAATACCGTGATGATGATGAAACTTCATCAGACGGTGATGATAATGATGTACCAAACAATGAATGAATTTTAGACAATTTGAACTAGGCAAATACAATTTGTTTTCCATTGGGTTGTAATAAGAGTTAACTTAGTTTGGTAGTTCTATTGAAATTTACACTTTCTTGGTTTTAATGTAGTTTTTAATGTTGTTTTTGTGTTGTTGTTGTTGTTGTTGTTGGGTTGTTGTTTGGTATTGTTATTGGAATTGTTGTTTGAATTGTTGTTGTTATTGCTTGTTAGGGTTTTGGTATGACTGGCAGGTGGTGTAGCTGCCAAAATAGGCAGTTTCTGCCAAAATAATACACAGAAAAGCGACCAAAGTTGGTCTTTATTTGGTCGCTTTTCATGTTAAAAAAATAATTTTCTGGAGAATAGCGACCAACATTGGTCGCTATATACCCAGATTTCTACGAAAAACGACCAAACTTGGTCGCTATTTCATTAAAAAAATAAAATTTCTGGTGATATAGCGACCAAAGTTGGCCACTAATATTTAAAAAATAAATTAAATTCATGTATTTAGGGACCAAAGTTGGTTGCTAGTTTAATAAAATAAATAAATAATTGAATAAAAAAGCGACCAACATTGGTCTCTAGTTTCCAGATTTTAAAATATAATATTTGGATTAGAGACCAAAGTTGGTCGCTTTTTAATGATTAATAATAAATAAATAAATAACGTATTTTATATTTAGAGACCAACTTTGATCGCCAAAATTTATATTATTAAATTAATAAAGCGACCAAAATTGGTCTCTATAGTCAATATCCGGAAAAATTGGTCCATTTAATTTAGAGACCAAAGTTGGTCGCTAATTAGCGACCAACTTTGGTCCCTAAATAAAAGGGACCATCAATATAGCTACCAGGCCCCTGTGGTTGCTTTTTAGCCCAATAACGACCAACTCTGGTCGCTTTTTGCGGTCGTTTTTCCCCGGAGTTCTAGTAGTATAATAGGCCTGCCACTGCTATAAAAGGTCAAGCAGATTGAATCTGATCCATAATTCCAAAATTGGAGAAAGGCTTTGGCTTTGACTTTAATAATGCAAAGCTGATAAAATCAACGCAATTGATAAGACGAAAGTAGTGCCGACTTAATGGGGAGGCGAGTAAAGCAATTGCTTCAGTCCCCAAAGCTGAAGGCCCCAAAATATATTTTTTAATATTATTTAAATCTTATAAATTTGTTGATAAAGAGATTAGATTTTATACATTATTTTTTGGAATGTGATAGAGGTTATTCAGATAAATAACTGAATATTATAAACAAATATGCAATATATGAAAACGAATAACTTGATAACGACTTTGATAATTAAAATTAATGAAGTATCTTTTGGAAATGATTATTTCTTAAAAGAGTGGATAAAGATATTTTTTCACTTTAGAATAGGCTTGAATAATTTCAAATGTATAAAATTATTTTAATATCTACTTAGTGATACAAAATTTAAATTATTAGATTATAAGAATATATAAAGACACTATCTTAAGTGTCAATATCTGTTTATTATAAAATATAATATTGTCACGACCCAAAATTCAACTAGTCGTGATGACACCTAGCCCGCTAGGTGAGCCAATTACCCTCTATCCAATTTCAGTAGAATTTAATGAAACAATAAAGGAAAGAAAATATCTTAATCTTATACATTTTTCAAAGACTGGTAGTACAAATCATGAGCTTGTAAGAATAGAATTTACAAAGATGGTATGAAGTAAATACATCATCTGTTCGAAAAGTACATAAACAGAGTGTTATATTTCTAAGGCTATCATGAACAAGAGGCAGTTACAACCGGTACGCAGGTACGTCTTCAAGTCCAGCTCTTGTCGATCAAAGATACATCAACAATCAACATCTGCACGCAAGGTGCAGAAGTGTAATATGAGTACAACCGACACCATGTACTCAATAAATAACAAACCTAACCTTAAGTTGAAAGTAGTGACGAGCTGGAACAAAGGTCGGGTCCAACACCAATAACCAACAACAGTTCATAACAACGTAAAGCAAATAAATAAAGAAGTAATTCAGAGATAAAATGCTCAGCTTTTTCATAGTTTCCCGAAAAATAGTTCCGCTTTTCAAGTATATTAGTGAAAACCCAAATCCTTTACCAAAATTTGTCGAAAATATGAATAAGTTTGAAAACTATGCGATATCTGCTTTTGACTAATAGAAAGCATCTCTCTTTTGTCTCTCCTGATCGAACTCACCAAAAAAATCACAATAGAAAAAGTTGTTCTTGCCAGGAGAGTAGCGTCGGAAACATCTTTATCTGAGGAGGAGGCTTCGTCGTCTGGCTCCTCATAAATGATGTTAGGATCGGCCGGCTCATCCTCGGAATCCGAAAAGAAAACAGAGACAGAATGGAATCACTTTGTTTTAGTGACATATCTAATCAGACTGAATAGGATTTGAAGAGCTGTCACGATCATTCACAAAAATTTCAGTGAACTATTGAAGTTATCAGTGTGATTGATCAGACAAGGAAAATTTTCCCAAAAATTGTTTCCACAATAAATAAGATGTTTCATTCTTCTTTCCAGATAGCAAGTGTGGAATACCTCTTTATGCCCTTATATTAATATGTGTGAGAAGACATGAATGACGTAATACCGTACATCATGAGAAAAATGCTTCTCTCTGCCTGTACGTTATGTGTGCATGTCAATGCCATGTATCTCAGAGATGAATTCATGTACTCACACTCTCAGAGTACTCAATCTCACTGTCTCACACTTTCCACTTATTATGCTCAATCACTCAGTACCATATATGGCCAATACGGCCCAGGGAAGATCCATCCCAGAATATATACATCAACTGACCTACAGTCACTCAATACTAAGTAGGGCCAAATCCAACCCGTGGGGAAGATCCAACCCCAAATATATAAATGTTTCGGATAAGATCCATATCCAGGAAAAATCCATCCCTCAATATAAATCAACCGCGCTCACTAGGGGCGTGTGCAGACTTTAGAGGGGCTCCTTCAGCCCAAACGCTATCATAAATCAGTATAACCGCTGCAGCGTACATCCCGATCTCATATATGTAATCAAATATAATATGGTGCGGCGTGTAGCCTGATCCCATAATATCACTCATACTCAGGCCCTCGGCCTCACTCATTCATCAATCTCTCCAGTCTCTCGGGATCACAATACCATGAAACTAGCCCAAAATATTATATGATATGCCAATAAATGGTAACAGAGACTGAAATATGATATGCCTATGAATGTGTATGACTGAGTATATAAAGTAATGAAAGTAGATAACTCAACAGCAAAAATGACCTCAGTGGGTCCCAACAGGATAAGCATGTAGCCTAGGCATGGTTTCTAATATGGATCAACTCAATAGCTCAAATATGTAGAAATTTCGTGGTTACAGGTAAGATCAGGTAACTACACACTATCACAGGAATAACAGAGTCACAATTCACAAGGTGCATGCCTACATGCCAGTCACCTAGCATGTGCGTCACCTCAACACCAATCATATAGCACGTAATTCGAGGTTTCATACCCTCAGTACCAAGAAAGTGTTACTTACCTCGAACAAGCCAATTACAATTCCTAGCAAGCCAAACGATACTCCAAATATGCCATCTCGCGCGTACCGACATCCGAACGTCTCAAACCTAATCATAAACAACTCAAATACATCAAACAATGCTAATGGAACCAATCCCATCGACAAAGGTCAAATCTTGAATCAAAAATCCAAAATCGGCCAAAAAGTCCAACCCAGGCCTACGCCTCGGAACCGGACAAAATTTACGAAATCCGACGACCCACTCAATTACGAGTCAAACCATATTTGTTTCACTCAAATTTGACTTTAAATCGGTGTTCAAAACTTAAAAATTTGATTTATGAATTTTTAGACAAAACCCCCCAATTTCCTCTTTAAATTCATCAACTAATTGCTAAAAATGAAGATAGATTCATGAAATGAGATAAAAACCAAGTGTATAATACTTACCCCAATCCTTGTGATGAAATTGGCCTAAAAAATGACCTCAATATAAATCCCACATCTCAAAATATGAATGATAGGTTACAAATACCTTGGGCATAGGTACTTTACTTTATGTTTTGATGATCTAACAAACTTACCATCCAAAACCAGATACGGAACATGTTACACATCTACAAGACCTTGAGATCACAAAGTTCCAGGTTGGGATCTTGCGTGGGATATAACTCAACTTTTCAGAGAGGAAGGAACGGCTGAGGGAATAGGTCGCTACCAGTTCCCGAGGAGACTGTATGAAGTCAACTCTCCAGTAGGAAAGTTACTGCCTACACACGCTACTGCACAGGAACAGTGCAGCAGTCAACTTTCTATGGAAGGCTTTTTACCTACCTTGCTTACATCATTGTAAGTGATGTCACACATGTATAAATATCATCAAGGAAGGTAAAACAACTTACTTCATGAGAGAACCAGATAAAGGACCTGAAGCATGCTTGGTATAATCATTCAAGTTAATCGACTCAAGATAATCTGGGCAGTGTGCCTTCAGATTCACATGAACCAGATTAGGGACCTGATACCTTTGTGTTCCCTTGACAGAAGTATAAGTTAACAGTACAGCTGGAAAGCAACTGTAGAAAGTGACTGCCTGCAACAGTGCAACAGACAGTGTAGCAGTCACTTCCCATTGAGAGGAGGCATGTACTAACCAAGATTTGACATCACTAAGGTGATGTATTTTGTAGTATAAACCTTATGCAAGGCACAAGATTCAGGTTCAAGACTTGCAAAATCAGAAACGAAAATCCTCTCTCAAGTGCTTGCAACAACCTCTCTCAAGAACAAAGCTGCTACAACCTCAAGGACCTGATCCAAGATCGAAGATATCTTAAGTCATTAGGTTTGTTGAGTCTTTGTTATTTGTTCTTCATTGTAACTCCTATCTTGCTTTCTTAGAAGTTGTTTTTAGGAAACCTAAAATTCGTAAACTCTTTAGTTTATGTTGTGACTAGGTTTAGTCATAAGTTAAAGTCTTTGTAACTAGAGAGTTACAAAGTGGCTTGTAATAAGTGTTATTACAAGTTAGAGTGAGTAAAAGCCTTTGTAACTGTAAAGTGACAAAGTGACTTGTGGTGAGAGCATCACAAGTTAGTTAAATTCTTTGTAACTAGGGAGTCACAAAGTGGCTTGTGGTAAGAGTACCACAAGTTAGTTTAATTCTTTGTAATAGAGTCATTACAAAGTGACTTGTAATAGGTGTTTACAAGTTAGTGAAGTTAAAAGCCTACAAGTGTAGGTCGTGGTTTTTGTCCCCTTGAGTTGGGATTTTTCCACGTAAAAATCCTCTGTGTTCTTTACTTACTGCCGTGCTACTATGGAAAAATTAGAGAACCTGATTCCCTATACTGGTTGGTTTTACAGTCTGTTGCTTACAGTAGGAGTGGATAGAGAATCTAGTTCTCTATAGATTAGGAACTTATCCTGTGTCTCATTTACATATTGATTCAGTAGTTAGCACTGTGGGAACTGATATAGGACTAGATCACTATACAGTTCGGTTCATTAGTATCTTCAGTGGAAACTCATAGAGAACCCGGTTCTCTATACAGTCTGGTGGACGCTTTGTTTCTAACAATTGGTATCAGAGTGGGTTCTTTCTAAAAGTTTAACACCTAGAAAGGATCTACATGGTTGCTCCACCAAACTTCGAGGAAAGTTAATCAACCAATAGAACACAAAGATTTTAGAAGATGGTTCGTAAAAATGGTGGGATCCCAAAGAAATGAAGTTCCAGCAGGAATTTCAAAGGAAATGATTGCCGTCATAAGTGTGGAAAGCCTGGACACTTCATCAAAGACTGCTCATTTCTGAAACAAGAGCATCACAAACACAACTCTGATAAAGTAGCAAAAAGGAACCTGGTTCCTAACAAACGATTCAGTCGAAAAAGTGAAGCTGACAATGTTGTAAAGCAAGCTCTTGCTGCATGGGGAGACTTCTCCAGTGAACCAGAAGAGGAACCGGATTTAGAAAGTAGCTCAATGATGGCAGTGCAAAATGAAGCAACGGAATCTGATTCATTGTTTGCATTGATGGCTCAGTCCGATGAGGATGAAGAGGATGGCAATGATGAGGTAACTTTCAGGGATGTTCAGAGAAATTTGAAGTCTTACTCTTCGAAAAAATTGGTGTCATTAGCAAATGTTCTAATTGATACATATTATAGTTTTGTTAATGATAAAGATGCCCTAATCATAGAGTTAGGAGATGCTGAACAGTCTAGAGATGATTTGATGGTAGTGGTTGATGACTTGAAGGAAACCATATAAACCGTAGTAAAGAAAATAATACTATAGTAGAGAAAATTGCAGCTACTGAGCAAGAAAGGGATGATATGGTAGTTTTCATTGTATATTTAAAGTGAGAAGTGGAAGAAGCAACTAGAGAACACAACTTGTTGAAAAAACAAACAAAAAAATGGATGGACAACACTGAGGGAGAGGAAGTGGCTAGAAAGGCTCAACTTGAGCTTGAGATTGAGCTTAAGAAAGTTAATACAAGTCTTGTTGCTGAGCTTAAAAGGAATAGACAACTTCAGGAGGATTTAAAAAGGCTTAAAAATGAGCTTCATAAGTCACTTAAATGGACCCGGTCCTCTGATGTAATAACATCTATATACAGGAGTAATGATGGAAACATGCAAGGCATCGGGTTCCAAAAGGCTAAAACTCCTATAATCCCCATAGGAACTATGTAACTGTGGCCAATAATAGGTTTTGCACTCACTGTGGTCAAACTGGTCATTATAAGGACTCTTAAAAAGTTAAAATTCAATCTTTATAGAAAAGCAGAGTTTTTTTTTGAAAAGAGGCATACTGATGTGGAACCTGGTTCCCTGAAAAGAAAATATGTGTTGCCTGCATGGGAAAAAAGAAGTTTGATCCGCCCGTTCTATCATTATAAGGGACCTAAGCTGGCTTGGGTTCCTAAGTCTAATCATTGATTTGGTGTGCAGGGAATAGTGAAAGGGAGCAGTCAATAGTGGTACATGGATAGTGACTGCTCGAAGCTCATGATTGGAAGAACAAATGATTTTCTTTCACTGAAGGCCATACAAGGAGGGAATGTATCCTCTAGAAATGAAAGAAAGGGTACATTCTCGGTGTCGTAAAGGTTGAAAAGTCTCTCAAATCTGTGATGAAGGGAACAAAGCAGAGTTCTTGTCTAAAGTGTGCACAATTACTAATCTGGTCACTGGCGAAGTGGTCTTAGTAATCAAAAGATACAAGAATATCTACGTTGCTGATTTTGAGTCTCTATAAGCTGGTGATACGAGTTGCTTGAAGAAGGACCTGGTTCGTGGTCTGCGAAATTCAAATTTCAAGGAGCACAGAGTGTGTGATGCATGTGCTAAAGGAAATATCTGATGTTTCAAATGGTAAGGCTGATATGATGAGTCAGATGAAGGTGACAAGTGAAGACAATGCAACATCCTCTTCTACTTCTCAAGAGGAACCTGGTACCCCAATTACTACCACTGAAGCTGAAGAAAGAGATGGAGATGCAGCATTAGAAACTTTTGATGTAGAACACAATAGTGGAAGTCATAATTTTGTTGATGTCAATGATGATTCACATATGGAAGAACCTGGTCCGTCAAATTCTGAAGTTCAAGTATCCAACTAGAAGCAAAAGAGTTCACATCCCTTCAAAATGTAGTCACATCCTTAGACTCTGGTATTCAACCTCGTTCTAAGCAACTATGCAAGAAGAGCTCCATCAACTTGAAAGGAACAATGTATGTAACCTAGTTCCACGACTTTCTGACAGAACTGTTATAGGAGTCAGGCTCCCCTTGCTTGGTGTGAAAGGTTGTCAAAATTCCTTCTAGAAAATGGTTTTGCAAGAGGAAAAATTGACAAAACTCTTTTTTCTGAAGAAATCATGAAGGAACCTACTCATTGTTCAGATTTATGTGGATGACATCATATTTGGAGCTACAACTGACTTATTATGTGAAGAATTTGCTAAACTCATGGGAAGTGAGTTTAAAATGAGTATGACGGAGGAACTGAATGTATTCCTGGTCTTCAAGTGAATCAGTCCATAAAGGGAACGTGTATCAGTCAGCAGAAATACATCAAGGGGGAATCATTAGATCTCTACTCTACCTTACTACCAGCTAGTCATACATTGTATTTAGTGTGGGATTATGTGCAAGGTTCCAATAAAAGTCTAAGGAATCTCATCTGAAAGCTACTAAAAGAATTCTGAGATATTTTAAGGGCACACAGAACCTGGTTCTGTACTATCCTTCAGGTGACAATTTCAACCTTATTAGTTATGCTGACGTTGATTATGCAAGCTATCTGGTTAACAAGAAGAGCACATCTGGAACGACACATTTTCCAAGGTCATACTTGATCTCATGGGGTACAAATAAACAAACCGTATGACTCTTTCTACTGCTGAAGCTGAATATGTGGTTGCTGCTTCTTATTGTGCTTAAATAGTACAGATCAAGCAACATCTTAAAGACTTTGGTGTATTTACAGCTTGAACCCGGTACAACACAAGAGGACAAAGCACATTGATGTCATACACCAACTTTTCAGGGACAATGTTGAAAAGTTTCTAATTTGTATAAAGTTCTGGAAGATGATGGATCAGGTAATAGACATCTTCACCAAGGCGCTGAGCAGGGAACATTTTAAAAGAAATCGTCTGGAGTTGGGGTTGATCAAGCTCAACTGAGGACCTGGTCCCTTGATGTTTGGCTATGTTAAGAAGGAAAGGTACAATGCTAAAAAGTGTTTTTCAGTGACATCTAACTTAAATCTATACTGTTACAGGTATACACATATGGCAGTTTCAGAACAAAAAAACAAGTAAGAATGACATTGCACTTCTAGGAGTCTTTGCTCAAAATTTTTCAAAAACTGTCAAGGAACCTCGTTCCTGTGACTCAGGTTAGTAGTCTCTTCAATACTTATATGCCTTTTTAAGCTGGTGAAGTATCATGTCATTAATTTGTTTCTACCTTTATCCAGCCTCTCCTCCTAACTTTTGAAGTCCAAAATGTTAAACCTTTTTCTGAACTGACCCGTTTCCCCAAAAAGGCACTTCTCCATCTTACACCCAAATAAAACCGATTCTTTTCTTCAAAACCAAAATCAGCCTTATTTCAAAACAATCCTTCTTTCCAAATATGCCATAAGTGAACCCAACTCTCTCACTTTCCAAAAACCTAACTCCATCAGAATCAAAACCTCAAGAATTCTTTGATAGTTTTTTATGGAAGTTTAACTGAAAGGGAACATGGTAGATCTAATATTCTAGAGTGTGAGGCTGAAATTGTTGCTGGGTTTGTAGAAGCCTTGAAGGATGGAGGAATTGGTGAATATGTTGAAAAAGAAGGGAACTGAATGAGGGACATGGTCCCTAAAATCCTTCTTAGGATGATAATTCTAATTATGATCTTTTTCTCTTGGGTTCTGTGCTTAAATGAACCTCTGATCCAGTAAAAAGAATTGAGAAAAGCAGGCTGATTGATGATGAAGTGGTGTAACCTGCTGATGTGGTGATTGTGGAAGAGAGGATGAAGTGGAAGAATCTCCATTTGTGAAAAAAAAATGGAGAACAGAAAGTTGGCTAAGAAAGATGCAACAAATGATAAGGGTGAACAGATTGAGAAGAGAAAGAGGGAGACATAGTAGCTAAGGGATAAAAAGGGTAGTGTAAGTGAGGAACCTGGTTCCTTATAGAAGCAAAAGGTTGAGTTATCAGTTTTGGAGAGGAAGAAGACTCCGAAGTCTCAAAAAGTGCTGTTAGGCAGAGTGTTGACTCTGATATTGCTGAAAAATAGAGGAACTTCTTGACGTTGTTGAATTTGAAAAATAGAATCACTTCCTTGTTCCTCCAAGTCCCAACGTTTATGAAGAAGAAGTAAAAAGTTCTATGTTTTATGTGATAATCTGAAGCTATATGTGCATGGGACTGAGTTTGTTCTTGATGAGATGAAGCTTGGGGAAATTCTTGGTGATCTGATTGATGGTTCAACCTAGTCAGTTGGGTTGAGAACCTGGTCCTCATAGACCTTCGGCAGAATAGAATGCTAAGTTGAAGGGTGAGAATGAAAGATTGAGGAAACAGGTGAAGGAACCGAGAAAGCAGATGATTATTGATCAAAGGAGAGTAAATGAACGAATGGACAAGCTCATCAAAGCCTTAGCCCCTTACTTTTCTTCCTGCCCAGTGATCCATGTCCTTCACTCCTTCCAAATTCCCTTAAATTCTTATCTTCTTTTGATCCCTACATTTGATGACATTGGTACTTTAGTTGTTTAAATTGTCATATTATGTATTGTTGAAACTACTGTGCTTTTGTTATAATTACTCCACTATGGGCAATCACTCTATTTTGTGCCATGACATTCACTTGTTGTTCTTGTTACTGTTTATGCTGTGTTGCCCAAATAGCCTGAGTTAATGTTGTTGAACTTCTTTTTGGTGGTACTTCTTCTGTTATTCTTTTCGATGATGCCAAAAGGGGGAAGTTATATAAGTGTCAACACGGGGGAGGAACATAATCGAATTGATATGTTGTGTTGTGCATGAAAGATGGCTCTGCTTCGCAGGGGGAACGTTGCGCATGGCTCTGCTTCGCAGGGGGAACGTGCTGATGATATGTTGATTCTAGATCTGATCCGCAGGAAAACATATGAAGAATCTGGTTCTCAAGAGGAATACTAATTTTAGGTTTGTCATCATCAAAAATGGGGAAATTGCTCTAAGTTACACTATGTCATGTTTTGATGATGACAAAATTTCTCAACGTACTAGGTACGGACCAGATGTGATCAGTACAGATAAGGAACCTGATTCTCAGGGGGAATAATTCTGGGTTTGTCATTCATGAAAAAGGGGGAAATTGATAAGCTATGGTACTTTGAGTTTTGATGATTTTCCAAACAGTCTTGAGGAACCAGTTATGATCAGTTCCTTAGGTTCGGTTCTCACGGGGAATATGGCTGATTCGTAGGGGGAACAATGTGGAGATCTGGTCCTTAGGGGGAATATCAATTCTAAGTTTGTCGTCATCAAAAATGGGGAAATTTATAGGTTAATAGTACATTGGGCATAGGTACTTTACTTTATGTTTTGATGATCTAACAAACTTACCATCCAAAATCAGATATGGAACCTGTTACACATCTACAAGACCTTGAGATCACAAAGTTCCAGGTTGGGATCCAGCATGGGATATAACTCAACCCTTCAGAGAGGAAGGAACAGCTGAGGAAACAGGTCCCTACCAGTTCCCGAGGAGACTGTATGAAGTCAACTCTCCAGCAGGAAAGTTACTGTCTGCACACGCTACTGCACAAGAACAATGCAACAGTCAACTTTCTATGGAAGGCTTTTTACCTACCTTGCTTACATCATTGTAAATGATGTCACACATATATAAATACCATCAAGAAAGGTAAAACAACTTACTTCATGAGAGAACTAGATAAAGGACCTGAAGCATGCCTGGTATAGTCATTCAAGTTAATCGACTCAAGATAATCTGGGTAGTGTGCCTTCAGATTCACATGAAGCAGATTAAGGACCTGATACCTTTGTGTTCCCTTGACAGAAGTATAAGCCAATAGTACAGCTGGAAAGCAACTGCAAAAAGTGACTGCCTGCAACAGTGCAGCAAATAGTGCAACAGTTACTTCCCATTGAGAGGATGCATATACTAACCAAGATTTGACATCAGTAAGGTGATGTCTTTTGTAGTATAAACCTTATGCAAGGCACAAGATTCAGGTTCAAGACTTGCAAAATCAGAAATGAAAATCCTCTCTCAAGTGCTTGCAACAATCTCTCTCAAGAACAAAGCCGCTGCAATCTCAAGGACCTGATCCAAGATCGAAGATATCTTAAGTCCTTAGGTTTGCTAAGTCTTTGTTATTTGTTCTTCATTGTAACTCCTATCTTGCTTTCTTAGAAGCTGTTTTTAGGAAACCCAAAATTCGTAAACTCTTCAGTTTATGTTGTGACTAGGTTTAGTCATAAGTTAAAGTCTTTGTAACTAGAGAGTTACAAAGTGGATTGTAATAAGTGTTATTACAAGTTAGAGTGAGTAAAAGCCTTTGTAACTGTAAAGTGACAAAGTGACTTGTGGTGAGAGCATCACAAGTTAGTTAAATTTTTTGTAACTAGGGAGTCACAAAGTGGCTTGTGGTAAGAGTACCACAAGTTAGTTGAATTCTTTGTAATAGAGTCATTACAAAGTGGCTTGTAATAGGTGTTTACAAGTTAGTGAAGTTAAAAGCCTACAAGTGTAGGTCGTGGTTTTTGTCCCCTTGAGTTGGGATTTTTCCACGTAAAAATCCTCTGTGTTCTTTACTTACTGTCGTGCTACTATGGAACAATTAGAGAACCTGATTCCCTATACTGGTTGGTTTTACGGTCTGTTGCTTACAGTGGGAGCAGATAGAGAATCTGGTTCTCTATACAGTAAGAACTTATCTTGTGTCTCATTTATATACTGGTTCAGTAGTTAGCACTGTGGGAAATAATATAGGACCAGATCGCTATACAGTTCAGTTCATTTGTATCTTCAGTGGAAACTCATAGAGAACCCGGTTCTCTATACAGTCTGGTGGACGCTTAGTTTCTAACAATGAACAAAACAGCTAGACCCTTGATAATATAGCTTTTGCCCAGTGATTTTTGCTTTTGCGAACAAAGGGCCACTTCTGCGGCGTCACTTTTATGACGAAATTCCCGCTCCTGCAAAAAAAAGTGGACGTCTTCCCTTCCACATATGCGCAACAGGCACCACTTCTGTGCAGGCGCAGGTGTGAGACAAAACGTGCTTCTGCGCATAAACCCGCTTCTGCGATCACAGCTTCCGCTTCTCCGTACACGCAGGTGCGCCTCTTCCTCCGTATCTGGGATGATCTCGAACCAAGCCTTCCTTCGCTTCTGCGATGACACTACTGCTTTTACAGCTCCGCACCTACGCCCATGGCTCCGCATGTGCGATTACACCAGAATCTCTTCCAAACCAGCCTTAGCCAAACTTTCCAAATGCTCTAAACCTCGTCTAATACTCACCCGAGCCCCTCGGGACCCCTCCCAAATACACCAACAAGTCCCATAACATAACACAGACCTACTCGAGGCCTCAAATCACACTTAACATTATCGAAACAACGAATCACACCTCAATTCGAACTTGATGAACTTTGAACTTTTGAACTTCCAAAACTCGTGGTGAAACATAGCAAATCAATCCGAAATGAACCCAAATTTTGCACACAACTCCCACATGACATAACGAAGCTATTCCAACTCCTAAAGCTACAATCCAAACTTGATATCCAAAATATCATCTCTCGGTCAAACTTTTGAACTTTCCAAACCTTCAAATTTCTAATTTTTGCCAACTTGTGCTGAAACCTTCTAGAGAAATCCAAATGCATATCCGCACCCGAGTCTAAAATCACCATCCGGACCTACATGAACCATCAAACGTGCCCAAAGTTGTTCTTAAGCCACCAAATTGCCATGTAACCTTACCATGCACATACTCAGGGGTGATCCTACGCCACCCTAATCCATATAAGCTTGACGACACAACCTAATTGAAGATCCTTAATTCAACCTTAGAACCAAATTTCCAACATCCGAAATTTCCTACAAGACCCGAATCTCGCAATCTACTCACTGTATAAGTCTAAACATACTTTACCAAGCCATAACCATAACCCAAGATGTAAACACATGATATACCACGCAACTCAAATACTCATACCAAAAACTTCTACTCACTGTAGCTGCTCAAAACAACCCAATACCGGTAATAAACCTCATATCAAACAAAACCTCGTTCTAAAACCTTCGTACACTGCCGATGATGAAAGAAACACGCAGAAACTCATAACCATTCATCAGATCAACTAGTCATGGAACTCCCCCTCCTTCGACAAGATCTATAGCCAATTTATAAGTCAACTTGCGATATTATTCTTCCGTAATCAAATCTGATAGTATCCATTCGAGGTCCAATGACCTCATCTCATCAAACACAACCACTATAGTGACTTGCCACACCAATACAACCTAAAGCCACAACCTGTGCAATCCGTGCACCAATATGCAACAATCCAAATGTACTCAATCATGGAAAAGGACTCAAAGGAGAAAACCATCCCACAAGTTTATCAAGTACCACCACAATCGCAATGCTACGAACCCATCAGACATAGTAGTACCAAGACACTAGAATCTGACACAAGGAATCATATCTTAATATAACTCTGTTGCAATACGTGACCCCATCCAAGCACTGGTTCATATGAGATACTTCAAGCCGACCTGCTCATAATCAATAACCACGCACAACTCGACATCAAATTCCCAAAGTGCATTACCATAACCACAGAGAAGAAAATAACACAATGACACACAAACCCAAAAGAACATAACCAATGCGCCATCAATCATGCATCACCCAAATACCTATCTTGCTCAAATTTCGCTATAAGGCCCCAATAGAATCGCACCATGTGTGCATATAATCAGCGAATCACAAGCCCTTGCAGCATAGGTGAGTAACTCATGGAACATCTACGGACACTAACAAACTCAACTCTAACTGAATGGAACACCCCTCAATAATAGCAGTACAGAGTCAACTAATCTGACCCGGTGTAGAATATACATCCTCATTGAGCCTACCGATGAACCCTAAATCAACTTTGGTCACCAACAAATAGATAAATAACCCTCTAAAAGTCCACAATGACTGAATCATAACACATACCATCATCTTCTGACTAGTTTTGGCCTCATTTTCACAGTCCACAACCACGAAACAATGTGCTCCTTAGAACTCCTAGTCTCTAAATCCGTAGAACACACGAATAACCATATCTGATCTAGCTCCACTGCCCGGATGCCTAACACATCTCTCATATACAAACACCCAACAAGGAGTACCTCTATAATCCTTTCGTGCCACGTAGTAAAATCTGAATATCAACAATAGATCAACCCGGCGAGTGCCGTAATACCAATGAAGCATCCGTAAGTCAAAACACAATGTGCACCCTTCTCAAGAAATACCAAGTAGTAATATCATTCACCTAGTCCTCTAAAACTGTTCATGCTGCCTAATAATTTATGTCCTTCCCTTCAAAACTGACCTGTGACCTTGCAGATGCAAATTTCGATCCCACACAACACACTACATCGATCATGCCATCATAAGAAAAGTAAAATAATCTCATAATCAACTCTGAGTCACAAGCAGAATACATAACCGATCAGTCAGAAACCTTCCATTTGATCCCATCCAGGATAAATCACAATACGCAACATGCTCCTTACGCCGGTAGGAAATATCCATCTCAAACTGTGACAGAAATCATCAAGAACTCTTTGGTATCCATTTGCACATAACCAAGCTATTAGAATTGAATCCTTCTAACTCAACCAAACCACGCAAGTCGCCAAAACCAAGAGCATTACCGTGAAACACCTGTAGCGACTCGCCATATCGTAAGTACCCAAAGAACCGATTATATCCATTATTGTGCTGATCCAACCTACTATCAAGCTGTCCTAATTTTTCGAGTTCTTCCCGAATTGCCTTCAAATTGATACTTCTCCTTGCTAGAAGACTACGATCCTTAGCCAAAACTTGCCCCACGAACTTTAGCATAGAACCACACCGTTCTAAGGCCCATAAGCCACTGAATTCTCTCTCAAGCACCCCAAAAGTACCACAACTGAGATACCCACTCTGAAGAGACCTTCCGTGAATCTAAAGCCACTTCTTTCCACTTTCTGATACTAAAATGTAGAATCTATAATGATATAGAAATACTGCAAGTCTCGATACTATCCAATGTAAATCTCCAATTCCCAATTGCTACATTTTAATGAGTTGGATATAATGAGTGTTGCACATTTTAATGAATTGGATAAGTTCCGGTACCATGCATATGCGAGTTCGTCCTTGTACAGAGAAAAGATGAAATATCTTCATGATAAATACATTTTGAACAAAGAGTTCAAGGTGGACGATCTAGTATTGTTGTTTAACTTAAGGTTGAGAATGTTTTCCTGGAAGCTAAAATCCAAGTAGAGTGGTCCATTTGAAATTATTGGTGTAACACATTTTGGTTCATTAGACTTGAAGAACAAGAACGATGAAGTATTCTGAGTCAATGGTCACCAGGTGAAGCACTACTTGGGCAAGGTTGGAGATAGCCACATGGTGGCGATCATTTACTTCACTTGAGGGAGCTTTGACATTGCATCGTGCCGCGACAATAAATCAGGCGCTTCTTAGGAGGCAACCCATGTTCTTTTCCTATATTCTTTTGTAGTTTGGCGTTATTTGTGTTCTAACTTTATTTAAAATGCATTATAGGGTTGAGTGTGACATTCAAAAAAGGTGAACTAAAAAAATGGCTAAGTGTTAAGGGATATGCGAACAACACTTTATTTGTGCGGACCGCACAATTTTATGTGCCATAGCAGGAGGACATTCGGGGCTGCACATTTCATATGCGGACCACACAATTGGAATCTTGGCAAAGTGTAAAAATGTTAACTCTCTGAAGTTTGAGCCAGTCAGTGCGGGGCTAATCTGCAACAACAAGTGGAAATCTGCATCCACACCAAAAATATGCGGACCGCACATTAAGATCAGAGAATGGTGACCCAGGTGATAGAGTGCGGACTCGCACATGGAAATCTGCGACCGCACTCGACCCCTTCTCCCTCTTAGGATTCTTAGTATAAATAGAAATATCTCGAGTTCAATTTTTACACTTTTCCCTTTCCTCAAAATCACTGTTACTCTGCAAGTTTCTTGATAGATTTTCACTGACCCCATGTCACGACCCCAGTTCGCCCTCCGTGAACTGTCGTGACGGCACCTAGTCTCTAAAACTAGGTAACCCTAACAATTGCGGAACATAAACAAAATTCGCAGAAGAAGTAATCAAAAACCAAAAATAACTGAGTGGAAACAATAATTATAATGTTGTGCGGCATATACAACACAACATTCTCAAAACCAAGTACACTATCCCAAAACCCGAAAACTCACGGAAACACAAGCCTTTGAAATATCTAACAGTCAAACTCCAGAATATCTAACAAGAAAGAAAATACAGAAGGGCAATGTTTAACAACTAGAATAGAAAGGGACTCCTTGGTCTGCGGATGCGACAGATGTACCTCGAAGTCTCTAGAGCAGTCGCCTCCCTCAAGGATGGTAGGCCTGAGTAGCGGTACCTGGATATGCACATGAAAAACATGCGCAGAAGGGGCATGAGTACACCACAGCGGTACTCGGTAAGTGCCAAGCCTAACCTCGGTTGGGTAGTGACGAGGAAGGTCAGGGCCCTACTAAGGTTAAATAAAATATAAAGATCAACAGTATAGAACAGAACAGTATAAATAAATATAGCAGTAAAATAACACAAGATGTACAGGACAGCAACAACTATACAGAAATAAGGTAAACACGGAAAGGAAATATAGCTTAGCACCAATAATAACAATCGGGGATCTCCCAGGATACCGTCTTGTAGTCCCATATGTACATATCCAATGGATCTCCCGGGATCCCATCCCGTAGTCCAACTCATAGTGTGCGGGGATCTACCGGAATCTCGTTCCGTACTCCCAAATATAAATACCCAATACTGGGGGAATCTACCGGGTGCATTCCCGTAGTTCCATATAACTGTGCAGGGGGATCTACCAGAATCCCACATTCGTAGTCCCAAAATAAACAGACAAGGGGGAGCTACCAAAATCCTACATCCATAGTCCCAAAATAAATACACAGCAACAACAGGAAAATATATAGAAATGGCATATTTCATGTTAAGGCAACAAGTGATTCTAGCCTAGCATACTGCATAGAATTCAGGCAGGGCAAGTTGAGCAAATAAGGCAATTAAGTCACTTAGACATGCTTTCCTAAGCTAACAACATGCTTAATAGTGCAAGTAATAGGAACAGAAAAGGAAACATGCTAGTAATTACTTAAAGAAAACCAGATTTCCAATAATTAGCACAAGTACGCACTCGTCACCTTACGTACAAGACATTTCAATAACCAAATATACCAATCCTAAGGGGAAGGTCCCCCACACAAGGTTAGACAAGCCACTTACCTCGAACCGGCTCAAAATCAACCCGAGACCACAATCTTTCCACGAGTACTCGACTCTAAGTGGCCCAAATCTATTCAATTTAATTGCATAATGTAAATAACACTTCAAGTAACTAATTATACAATTAAATTCTAAGCTAATATGCGAATTTACGTAAAAAGACCAAAATGTCCCTCAAGCCCACATCTCAGAATCAGGTAAAATTTATATTTCCAGAAACTTCACTCTCACAAGTCCAGTCATATCAAAAGTACCAAAATCGGACCTCAATTTGTCCCTCAAATCATCACTCAAAGGTCTCCAATTAGACAAGTCCTAACCCCCAATTACCACTAATTTTCCTTAATTTTCATGCTTAAATTGATAAAAATCCCTCCAATAACGAGTTTAAGGACCAAAGACCTTACCCCAATGAACTTCTCTGAAAATCCTCTTGAAAAGTGCTCCCCAAGCTTCTTCCCATTTTGAAAAGATAAAAAATGGCTAAATTTCGCGAAGGCAAGAATTTATATATTCTGCCCAGCGATTTTCGCATTTGCGGTCCTGGGACCGCATCTGCGGTCCTGCTTCTGTGGAGCCAAGGTCGCATCTGCGACTTTTCATTAAAGGGCCAGCTTCCGCATCTGTGACTCCCAATCCGCAGATGTGGTACCGCTTCTGCGGTATTACCACCGCTTCTGCGGTATTACCACCGCTTCTGCGGTTCCTGAAGAAATCACCAAATTCCTCTTCTGCGGCCACTGAGCCACTTCTGCGGAACCCAAACCGCAGGTGCGGTTATAACAGAACCAGCAGCTGAAGCTGCAACTCTAACTCCAAAACTTTTAGTCAACCATCCGAATTCATTCCGAGGCCTCCGAGACCTCAACCAAAGGCACCAACAAGTCACAACCCAATATCCAAACTTGTATCAATCCTTAAAACACCTAAAACAACATCGAAAACTCGAATTAACCATGGATTTAAGCCTAAGAACTCCAACTCAAAATACGCTTTCAATCAAAACGTCTATCAAACCTCGTCCGAATGACCTAAACTTTTGCACACACGTCACATTCAACACTACGGAGCTACTCCAACTTCCGGAATTCCATTCCGACCCTCAGATCAAAATCTCACTATCGGACCGGAAACTTCAAAAATTCAACTTTTGGCATTTCAAGACTAAATTAGCTAAGGACCTCCAAAACACAATCTGAACACGCCCCAAAGCCCGAAATCACCTAAAGGAACCATCAAATTTCCATTCTGAGGACGTCTTCACACTGTTCCGACTATGGTCAACTTTCCAACAATTAAGCTCTCATTTAGGGACTAAGTGTCCCAAAACTCTCCGAAACTCGAAACCGAGCATCCCGGCAAATCAAAAATAGCAGAAATAAACTTGGGAAAAGCAGTTAATAGGGGATTGGGACGTTAATTCTTAAGACGATCAATTGGGTCGTCACATCCTCCTACACTTAAACATTTGTTTGTCCTTAAACGAGCATAAAGACATACCTGAAGTAGTGAAAAGATGAGGGTAATGACTGCACATATCCTGCTCGGTTTCCCAGGCCACCTCCTCGACCGGCTGGCCCCGCCACTGAACCTTTATTGATGCAATGTTCTTTGACCTCAGCTTTCTAACCTGCCTGTCCAATATTGCCACTGGCTCCTCAACATAGGATATATCCTTGTCCAACTGGACCGAACTGAAATCCAACACGTGTGATGGATCACCATGATACCTCTGAAGCATCGAAACATAGAATACCGGATGAACTCCAGCCAAGCTGGGAGGTAAGGCAAGCTCATAAGCAACCTCCCCAACACGCCTTAATATCTCAAAAGGGTCAATAAATATCGGACTCAACTTTCCTTTCTTCTCGAATCTCATGACGCCCTTCATAGGCGAAACCCGAAGCAGAACCCGCTCTCCAACCATATAGGAAACATCACGAACCTTCCGATCCGCATAGCTCTTCTGTCTGGACTGGGCTATACTGAGTCTATCCTGAATCACCTTGACCTTCTCCAAAGCATCCTGAACCAAGCATGTGCCCAATAGTCTAGCCTCGCCCGGCTCAAACCAACCCACCGGGGATCTACACCATCTACCATATTAAGCCTCATACGGTGAAAAAATATTAGACATTCCATCTTCTGAAACCAACACTTTTGATGTTATTTGACGTACAATAATTTTTAGATGCCTATTATGAATTTGCACCCCCTGGGAGCGATAAACCTGTTGGATTTTATTAACCAAAGAGATTTGGCTTTGCGCTATAGTTAGCTCAGCACCAATCAAGAATCCCCAAGGAATCTAAATGCTGGACTGATAGCTGTTGTTATAAGCAAACTTCGCCAATGGCAAGAATTGATCCCAAGACCCTCCAAACTCAATCACACACACACAGAGCCTATCCTCAAAAATCTGAATAGTGTGCTCGGACTGTCCGTCCGTCTGAGGGTGAAGTGTTGTACTCAACTCCACCCGAGTACACAACTTATGCTGAACGGCCCTCCAGAACCGTGATGTGAACTGAGTCCCTCTATCTGAAATGATGGACACTAGAATACCATGCAGACGAACAATCTCCCGGATATAAATCTTTGCCAACCGCTCTGAGGAATAAGTAGTACACACAGGAATAAAGTGGGCGGACTTGGTCAGCCGATCCACAATCACCTAAATAGCATCAAACTTTCTCAAAGTCCATGGGAGCCCAACTACAAAGTCCATGGTGATCCGCTCCCACTTCCACTCCGGAATCTCTATCTGCTGAAGTAACCCACCCGATCTCTATTGCTCATACTTCACCTGCTGACAGTTGAGGCACCGAGCTACAAATCCAACTATATCCTTCTTCATCCGCCTCCACTAGTACTGCTACCTCAAATCCTGATACATCTTCGCGGCACCTAGATGAATAGAATACCGTGAGCTATGGGCCTCCTCTAGAATCAACTCTTGAAGCCCATCAACATTGGGTACACAAATTCGACCCTGCATCCTCAATACCCCATCATCACCAATAGTCACATCTCTGGCATCACCGTGCTGAAGGAAATGAGGGTCATCATACTGCCTCTCCCTGATATGATCAAATAAGGAAAACCGAGAAACCACGCAAGCTAGAACCTGACTGGGCTCCGAAAGATCCCATCTTACAAACTGGCTGGCTAAGGCCTGAACATCCATCGCCATAGGCCTCTCCGATGCTGGTAAATAAGCTAAACTCCCCAAACTCTCTGCCCGGTGACTCAAAGCATCGACCCCTACATTGGCCTTGCCCGGGTGATACAGAATAGTGATGTCATAGTCCTTCATCAACTCTAACCACCTCCTCTGGCGCAAATTTAGATACTTTTGCTTAAACAAGTGTTGCAAGCTCCGATGGTCAGTATAAATCTCACAAGGTACATCGCATAAGTAATGGCGCCAGATCTTCAGGGTGTGAACAATGGCAGCTAACTCAAGGTCATGAACATGGTAATTCTTCTTATGTATCTTCAACTGTCTAGACGCGTAGGCAATCATCCTACCATCCTGTATCAACACCGCTCCGAGGCCAATCCACGAGGCATCACAATAGACCGTATAACCCCGAACCTGTAGGAAATATCAAAACTGGGGTTGTAGTCAAAGCTTTCTTGATTTTTTAAAAGCTCGCCTAACACTCCTCCGCCCATTGAAACGGAGCACCCTTTGAGTCAACCTGGTCATAGGGGCTGCAATCGATGAAAATCCCTCCATAAAACGACTGTAGCAGGCCCTTCAAGCCAAGGAAACTGCGGATCTCAGTAGCTGAGGATGGTCCGGGCCAACTCTGCACGACCTCTATCTTCTTCGGATCCACCTGAATACCCTCACTCGATACCACGTGGTCTAAGAATACCACCGAATCTAACCAAAACTCACATTTTGAAAACTTAGCATGCAACTTCTTCTCTCTCAGAGTCTGAAGCACAGTCCTCAGGTGTTGCTCATGATCTTCTCGACTCCGGGAATACACCAACATATCATCAATAAAGACAATGACGAACGAATCAAGATAAGGCCAGAACACACTGTGCATCAAATACATAAAGGCTGCTGGGGCATTGGTCAGCCCAAATGACATAATAAAGAACTCGTAATGACCATATTGAGTCCTAAAAGCAGTCTTCGAGATATCTGGCTCCCGAATCTTCAACTGATGGTAACCTGAGTGCAAATCAATTTTAGAAAACACCCGTGCGCCCTGAAGCTGGTCAAACAGATCATCAATACGAGGCAAGGGATAACGGTTCTTCATTGTAACCTTGTTTAACTAGCGATAATCAATACACATACACATTGAACCATCCTTTTTCTTCACAAACAAGATAGGAGCACCCCAAGGTGATACACTGGGGTGAATAAAACCCTTGTCAAGCAATTCCTATAGCTGATCCTTCAACTCAGGAGGAGCCATACGATATGTGGGAATAGAAATGGGCTGAGTTCCCGGCAACAGATCAATGCCAAAATCAATACCTCTATCAGGCGGCATACCCGGAAGATCAGCTGGAAACACATCGGGAAAATCCCGTACTATTGGAACTGAATCAACTGAAGGGGTATCAATACTGACATCTCTCACATAAGCTAAAGACGCGTCACACCCCTTCTCAACCATACGCTGAGCTTTAAGAAAAGAAATAACTCTACTGGGAGTGTGGTCTAAAGTACCCCTCCACTCAACACGCGGTACACCTGGCAGAGCTAGTGTCACGGTTTTGGCGTGACAATCAAGAATAACATAATGGGGCGACAACCAGTCCATGTCCAAGATAATGTCAAAATCTACCATGCTGAGCAACAATAAATCGGCTCTGGTCTCAAAACCACTAAGAACAACCAAACACGACCGATAGATGCGGTCCACAACAAGAAAATCTCCCACAAGAGTAGAAACATAAATAGGAGAACTCAAAGAATCCCGAGATACACCCAAATGCAGAGCAAAATAAAAAGACACATAAGAGTAAGTGGAGCCTGGATCGAATAGAATCGATGCATCTCTGTGACAAACCAGTATAATACCTGTGATGACAGAATCAGAGGCAACAACCTCGGTACGGGCAGGAAGATCATAGTATCTGGCCTGACCTCCCCCTCTAGGGCGACCTCTACCTCCTCGACCTCCATCTCTAGCTGGCTGAGCAGGTGGGGTAGCATATGGAGCTGTAACCATAGCCTGAGAACTCTACGGGACACGCTGTGGCTGATAAGTCTGTAGAGGTGCACCCCTCCCAAGTCTGGGGCAATCTCTCACCATATGGCATGTGTCACCATACTCAAAATATGCTCTGGGAGGACGTGGTGGCTATGACTGGCTCAGGCCAGGTCTGCTGGACTGACCTCTAAAAGCACCCGCGCAGAAGGCGCGCTAGATATCGGAGGTGCATAATATGGCTCCTGAGGTCTAGGAGGAGCTGGAATACCACTATCTGCTGGAAGAGCTGAATGAACAGGGCGACTTATATAACCTCTACCATGACAACCTGCTGCTGGGGCATGGGCACCAGAGAAATGGCCCGACTCTTGAGACCTCTTGGCCTCCCTCTCCTTTCTCTCCCTAGCATGTATACCCTAAATCCTCCTAGCAATTCTCACCACCTGCTGATAAGAAATATCCATCTCCAACTTGCGAGCCATGCCAGACTTGATGCTGGGAATAAGGCCCTTAATAAACTGGTGAACCCTCTTGCGAATAGTAGAAACCAAGGATGGTGCATGCCTAGCCAAACTGGTGTAACGAACAGCATACTCAGAGACAGTCATAGTACCTTGGTGCAAATGCTCAAACTCTACGCGCCATGCGTCCCTGAGGCTCTGAGGAACATACTCTCTCAAGAACAGATCTGAAAACTGAGTCCAAGTCAATGAAGCAGCCTCATCCGGACTGTCTAACTCATAGGTGCGCCACCACTCATAAGCGGCTCCTCGAAGCTGGAAGGTAGTGAAGGAAACCCCGTTCAATCCTGATATACCCATGGTACAGAAAATGCGGTAACACTCATCTAGAAATCCTAGAGCATCCTCCGATGCTAGACCACTGAATATAGGAGGCTTGCACCTCTTGAACCTTTCAAGCCTCAGCTGCTCCTCCTTAGAAGCTGCTGCCCTGTCCTCAGGTTGAACTGACACTGTAGGCAGTACAGGAATAATCTCAGGGACCTACTCAACATGCACTCGCTGCTTAGGAGTATGGGCGACGGGAGTCTGTGCTCCTCCCCCAGCCTAAGATGTAGCTGCAACAAGGGGAAGCAACCCTGCTTGAGCCTGAGTGGTGTACATGCTCATGAACTATGCTAGATTCTCCTGAAGAGCTGGAGTAGTAGTATCAGTAGGCGTGTCTGGTGCCTGGACTCCGACTGGAACTGCTGGTGGTACCTCGACGGCATATCGCGCAAGTTCTCTGGCTACACTACGTACGCGTCCTTGGCCTCTACCCCGGCCCTGGCCTCTAACGGCTGCAGCAGGGGGATAAGTACATATCCCGTACCTCGTAGTTGCATAGCCTTTCGTAGATAAGTATAGACATCTCCGTACTGATTAGCAAGACTCTAATAAACCGGCTTGTGATCCATGACTCCTATGAACCTAAAGCTCTGATACCAACTTGTCACAACCCCAGTTCGCCCTCCGTGAACTGTCGTGATGGCACCTAGTCTCTACGACTAGGTAAGCCTAACAATTGCGGAACATAAATGAAATTTGCGGAAGAAGTAATCAAAAACCAAAAATAACTGAATGGAAACAATAGTTATAATGCCGCTCGGCATATACAACACAACATTCTCAAAATCAAGTACACTATCCCAAAACCCGGAAACTCACGGAAACACAAGCCTTTGGAATATCTAACAGTCTAACTCTAGAATATCTAACAAGAAAGAAAATACATAAGGGCAAAGTTTAACAGCTAGAATAGAAAGGGACTCCTCGGTCCGCGAACGCGGCAGATGTACCTCGAAGTTTCTAGAGCAGTCGCCTCCCTCAAGGATGGTAGGCCTGAGTAGCGGTACCTGGATCTGCACATGAAAAATATGCGCAGAAGGGGCATGAGTACACCACAGCGGTACTCAGTAAGTGCCAAGACTAACCTCGGTTAGGTAGTATGACAAGGAAGATCAGGGCCCTACTGAGGTTAAAAAAATATAAAGATCAATAGTATAGAATAGAACAATATGAATAAATACAGCAGTAAAATAAATAGGATGTACAAGACAACAACAACTATACAGAAACAAGGTAAACATGGAAAGGAAATATAGCTCAGCAGCAATAATAACAATCGGGGATCTCCCAGGATACCGTCCTGTAGTCCCATATTTACATATCCAATGGATCTCCCTAGATCCCGTCCCGTAGTCCAACTCATAGTGTGTGGGGATCTACCGGAATCCCGTCCCATAGTCCCAAATGTAAATATCCAGTACTGGGGAATCTACCGGGTGCATTCCCATAGTTCCATATAACAGTGCAGAGGGATCTACCGGAATCCCACATCTGTAGTCCCAAAATAAATAGACAAGGGGGAGCTACCGAAATCCCACATCCGTAGTCCCAAAATAAATACACAGCAGCAACAGGAAAATATACAGAAATGGCAAAATTTCATGTTAAGGCAACAAGTGATTCTAGCCTAGCATGCTGCACAGAATTCAGGTAGGGCGGGTTGAGCAAATAAGGCAATTAAGTCACTTAGACATGCTTTCCTAAGCTTACAACAGGCTTAATAGTGAAAGTAATAGGAACAGAAAAGGAAACATGCTAGTAATTACTTAAAGAAAACCAGATTTCCAACAATTAGTACAAGTACGCACTCGTCACCTCACGTACAAGGCATTTCAATTATCAAATATACCAATCCTAAGGGGAAGGTCCCCCACACAAGGTTAGACAAGCCACTTACCTCGAACCGGCTCAAAATCAACCCGAGACCACGTTCTTGCCACGAGTACTCGACTCCAAATGGCCCAAATCTATTCAATTCAATTGCATAATGTAAATAAGACTTCAAGTAACTGATTCCACAATTAAATTCTAAGCTAATACGCGAATTTATGTAAAAAGACCAAAATGCCCCTTGGGCCCACGTCTCAGAATCAGGTAAAATTTATATTTCCAGAAACCTCGCACTCTCACGAGTCCAGTCATATCAAAAGTACCAAAATCGGACCTCAATTTTTCCCTCAAATCATCATTCAACGGTCTCCAATTAGATAAGCCCTAACCCCCCAATTACCACTTATTTTCCTTAATTTTCATGCTTAAATTGATAAAAATCACTCCAATAATGAGTTTAGAGACCAAAGACCTTACCCCAATGAACTCCTCTGAAAATCCCTCTTGAAAAGTGCTCCCCAAGCTTCTTCCCATTTTGAAAAGATGAAAAATGGCTAAATTTCGCGAAGGCAAGAATTTATATGTTCTGCCCAGTGATTTCCGCATTTGCGGCCCTGGGACCGCATATGCGACTCCCAATCCGCAGATGCGGTACCGCTTCTACGGTATTACCACCGCTTCTGCGATTCCTGAAGAAATGACCAAATTCCGCTTCTGCAGCCACTGAGCCACTTCTGCGGCGCCGCACCTGCGGAACCCAAACCGCTTGTACCAATCCTTAAAACACCTAAAACAACATCGAAACCTCGAATTAACCATGAATTTAAGCCTAAGAACTCTAAAATTCTCAAAATACGCTTTCGATCAAAAAGTCTATGAACTCTCGTCTGAATGACCTGAAATTATGCACACACGTCACATTCAACACTACGGAGCTACTCCAACTTCCGGAATTCCATTCCGACCCTCGGATCAAAATCTCACTATCGGACCGGAAACTTCAAAAATTCAACTTTTGACATTTCAAGCCTAAATTAGTTACGGACCTCCAAAATACAACCCGAACACGCCCCTAAGCACGAAATCACCTAACGGAGCTAACAGAACTATCAGATTTCCACTTTGAGGACGTCTTCACACTGTTTCGACTACGGTCAACTTTCCAACACTTAAGCTCTCATTTAGGGACTAAGTGTCCCAAAACTCTTTGAAACTCGAAACCGAACATCTCGACAAACCAAAAATAGCAGAAATAAACTTGGGAAAAATAGTTAATAGAGGATCAGGGTGTTAATTCTTAAGACGACCGATCGGGTCGTCCCACCCCACACACAACCACCTGTGTTTATACACTAGTGCACTCACTCTATATGGTATGCTTCATTTCATGTTAATTTTTTTTGTGTTCGTTTAATTTTTAAAATTTTAGTTTCTTTTTAGGCCATCTGTTATTAGAGTTCATTCATGTGTTCATGTGGGGTAGATCTAAACTGGGTAGTTGATAATACAGGATATAATGGGTTAGGTTAATGAGATTTCATGTTTATACCATGTTGCCATGTCTATTTGTACAAGTAATTGCAAAATTGAAGTAGAAAAAGAATGCATGTGCATAATTTTTGAAATTTGCGGCCGCACTTGAATTTGTGCGGTCCACAGTTTAGGTGTTTTAGGCAACCTGGTGAAGCAAGTGCATCTGCGGCTGCACTTTAATTGTGCAGACCGCAGAATTCTTAAAGAGGCCGCACTCAAAAAATGTGCGGATCGCAGATGTATTTTGATGCCGCAAAACAACCTCTACACGATCTTCAGAAAGGGGTTTCAGAGCCTTTTATGTTTTTTGGTAGAAGTGCGGCCACATTTGTAATTGTACGATCTGGACATCCTGTTTACGGCCACACATCAAAAATCTGCGGACGGCAGATCCCAATTCCAGCAACATGTTGTTTTTGTCTTAACTTCATTATGTCCACAAGGTTCTTTCTTGCACACATGAGTCTTAAATATGTTGAATGATGACTTGTAACTAACAATCCTCTTTGCTTTGATACAGATATTGGTTCGATCATGCAGTCGCAGAAAAATTACAAAAGGAAGAGGTGAATCTTCTAGGGGTCGAGGTAGAGGTACCTTGATCCTTGACCATCCCAAAACTATCAAGAAGAAGGCCACAACAGGCAGAGGGAGGGGTGCAGACCTCTTTGAGTCTAGTTCCTATGTCCCGTCTAGGGAATCTTCCGAGGGAAACTCTTCCTCTATTCAGGAGGGGCAGGAGCCACACAGTCTAGCCACAAGTGTGACTTCAGCTCACGAAAGAGGCCTCTTCATCTCACAGCACTTCCGAGGGGCCAGAGAGTGCTAGCCAGACCTCTAAGCCAGCAGCTGCCCTAGACACAAATATAGTACAACATATCCTCGATGATGGTAGAGGGGGAGATGGTACATCCATAGGTATGGAGAGATCGAAGAAAAAGGAGATATGGGAGGATAGGTTCGTTAGGTTGGCTGCCTTTACTGACTTTCGTATATCATGGCTGGTAAGATCTTGACACTTGAGCGGCAATTTCTCTTGAAGGATTTGGATAAATACAACCCGGCAGTGTTAAGGAAGCTCAGAGTAAGAAAGGGCGAGAGTTGAAGATGACAAGGAATACCTCATCCGAGAGTTCTACGCAAATGTTTCTCACATCAAGAAGGCGACGAAGGTGACTAAAGTACGCAACCTCAAGGTGAGATTTGATCAACTCACTCTAAATGCATATTTGGGGTTTGAGGACTTGGAGCCAAAGGAGTATCTAGAGAAATATGCTATGAAAGAAGAAGTTCGACCATGGTTAGAGGAGATCTTAGAACCACCAGGGCCACCACCATCATGGATCACTGCTGGGGTTCATATTCAGTAGAACACTTTGAGCTTTGAGGCGAAGGGATGGCAGACTTTCGTGTGTAGCAGACTTGATCCTTGCCAGAATGAGACTCACTTGACTCTTACGTGTTGTCATTATGGCTTCTATCATGGCCAGGTACCTATTAATGTGGGTGCCGTGATAACGGCCAACATTTCATTAGTAGCACAACACACCAGCATGACCTACCTTTATCCTAACACTATTATAGAGTATCTCACTGATGCTAGAGCCAAGATCATATGAAACCAAGGTGAAGCCGAAGAAGCCATTTGACTGGTATTCATTGATGGATGCAACCACCAAAGAAGAGAGCTCAACCTTCTACCACCACAGGGCAGTCTGATGAGCCGACAGTGGTAGTTACTGAGACAACTGACATTCCATCTACCTCAGACTTAGCCCTCTTCTAGTGCTACTGCTATGCCTCCGCCACCATCTTTATCTCCTACCACAGTCCCCAGAGGCATCCCCTACTACATCCTCGAGGCCGATGCCCATGCCTACAGCTCCATTATCTGCTATACGAATCTCCTTAATATTGGTGAGTCTCAACAACTGAATGTAGATAGCTATTTCAAAACTGTCAGACATATCTAGTATTGTTGCAGTGCAGTCATCTACACATGCACCACAAGTCTCCTCTTATCTTGATGAGAAGTTGAAGAAAATTCTAGACAACCAGAGATTCTCATGGATACTCTGGTACAACACGGGTCAGTTATTGAGGAGTTGTCCAAAGAAGTGAAGAAGATGAGGTAGCCCAGGCAAGCAAGCGATCAGTTTACAAGCTCAGGAAGGAGGTGACCAGACTTGTGATGGCTGGGGATCTACCTTTTAATATGTTAATTGACCCAGACTAGTCTGTCCCAGATCCATCTACACTATCTGCACCGGTTAATTGATCCAACTTTTAATATGTTAATTGCTGGCGACACTATCGAGGCACCTTTTAATATGTTAATTGCTGGCGACACTATTAAGGCAGTGCGTGCGATATTTTCCACTCCTGCCACTCCCAGATATGATGATGATGAGATACAGTTGGCTGACCCAATGGGAGATGATGTTGCTGGGGACAGATGTCCAAGGATCCTTAGGGAGTTTTCTTCGCCCTCTCTCTTTTCATTCTTGTTTTGTTAAGCATTGGAGATAATGCTTACTCTTATTCGGGGTGGGGAGGGGTGGAGTTTATTTGATTTGACATTGAGACATTTTGGATACATTTGGACTGTAATAATTGGATGATTTTGTTCCTTTTCTTATTTGTAGTTTATCTATCTTTAGTAGTTATTTTTCATTAGCTTCTTTAATTTTCTACTTTAGTTCTTGTTTTGTTAGTAGCTTATTTTTATGTTTTCGTAAATAATAAGTCTTTGGTTTTCTTAATGCCATGATTCTTTCCAAATGTAGTTTTTGTGTGAACCGGGTAACTCATCCCAACGATGGATGGAGTGACAACCTTCTTAAGGGAATGAGTCAATTTTTGTGTTTAGTAATAATTATAGTAGTAGTAATGAATAAAATGTCTAATCAAGTCATTCTCGAAAAAGAGTTATTCATAATTCATTCGGTACCAACATACTTAACTACGTGTTTATGGTTTGAAATAAGTTTTTTTTTTAAAATAGCTCTAGTTAGTGACTTTGAGACTCTTAAGTTGACTTTGGTAATCATCGAGTGGTTTATTGGACCATAGTGATCTTTATCTTGATTGTGGTTATTATAGTCTCTCGACTCTACCCTCTTTTACGGTCTAGTTGCGTGAGGGGTGAGGTGATCTTTTGTTGCTAGTCTAAGTACCCGTGCGAATGGTCTAGAACTTGCCCCGAATGTGCTTCAAGGCAAATGCTAAGTTTGCTTGGTTTGGGAAATGATTGTAGGACTTCCTTGGTTCCTTTGAGCTTTCTATTGCCAACCAATGTTGTTATCCCTAGTCAAACCCCTTTGAGCCTTGAGCCTTTCTCATTTGATAACCATGATATAAGCCTTTACCCATTTTGTCGTGATCCTCTCCTGGCACCCGAACCTTCCTTAACACTCTTGTGAAATAAGTGGCCTAAGGCATAAGTTTGGGGGGGAGAGTTGAGGAATTTGAAGAAGGTATCAAGGCACGAAAAAGAGAAAAGAATGATCTCTATGAAAAGAGAAAGAACAAAAAGAAAATGCAAGAAAGAGAATAAAAGAAAGGGTTGATGGATTCAAAAAGAGGTAATGATCCCTAACATGAGCATCAAGGGGGGAAAAGAATGAAATGCCAAAAAAAAGTGATGTCAAGTCTCTCTAACCTTAAGAATTGGTAATTGTGAGCCAGGAAATAAAATGTGGAGTGATTAAGGAAAGGTGTAACCACTTACCCATATGCTATCCTACCACAATCCAAAAGCCTTCATTACAACCCGAAAGAAGTCCTACTTAATTTTGAACTGAGTGAGCTTACATTAGTGGTAATCTAATTGAGGGGAAAGCCTATGGTACTTGAAGTCGTACTTGTGACATTCTCTTATGAGAGAAGAGTGAACCTTTCATGAATCTTAAGATTGAGTGCTAACTTTTGAAGTGAGCTTGCCAAATGGAAGGTAGAGGAGGAAGAGTTTGGAGCTAACCATGACCTACATGATAGAACAAGAGTCCTTGATGAGTAAAGTCAATTTTTGAAGCTCAAATGTTATGTTAGAACTATATGTGCATGATACTTGACTTGTTACTTTGTTTATAATACATGAGTATTGTAGGTAATTGTTTATCCCAACTAAGTATGGATGGCATACCATTGACTCGCTGAAATGACTTTGAACTCTGAGGAGGTGGGAACTAATCTATTTGCTTGGGGACAAGTAAAGACTTAAGTTTGGGAGAGTTGATAAGTGTGGATTTTGACCACTTATTAGTACCTTCTTGCTTTAGTTCTAGCCCGAAAGTGTTGATCTATGTTCCCAAAACTAGTGAAAGTGTACAAATTGCAGGAATGTCATTTGAACTCTAATGAAGAAATCCGGATAAAAAAGGAGTGTTCCGGCACACAAGGCAAGAAGGGGCGCAACAGATTAGAAGTGCGGTCTGTAGAAGAAAGTGAAGACTGCAGAATTCTCTCTATAGCCATAGATATGATGTAGAAGCCCATAAGTGATTGAAGAAGAAGTGCGCCCGCAGAACATGGTCGCACTAACATGAATTCAAAAAGTTCAGAGAGTGTGCAAAATGACCAAGAATGAAGCCTTGCCAGAAGTGCGGACTACACATGAATTGTGCAGCCGCAGAAGCTGAAGTGCAGCCGCAGATCAAATTGCACGGCTGCAGACTCAAGCAATGTGCGGGCACCCCGGCCATCGGCTCAAGAAGAACCTAGAGAGGAAGGTGAAGGAGTTAGCTTGCAGATGATTTTTGAAATGTTGCAAGCTCAGCAGGCAGCAATAGTGTAGTTGCAGACCTAAAGTCACGTCCCTAAAAGGGTCGAGTCCGAGAGGGTCAGAAAAAAACACTCATAGGGATGAACAAATTGTCATGGAGCCAAATGCATTCGGGCCCGGGGAAACTTCCAAGGTGATGAAGATGCTTGAAACGTTGAAAATCGGGTGGAGTCTTGTGACAAAAAGATAGAGGCCAACAACAAGAAGGTGGAAACTTACAATTCCAGGATCAATCAGATCCTGAGAGTGTCTCCAATATTGAAGGGGCCGAATTCTAAAAATTTCATTTAGAAACCTTTCCCCTCGAGTGCAGCACTGAAGCCAATTCCGATGAGATTCTGAATGCTCGACATTCCCAAGTATAATGGGACCACATATCCAAACGAGCATGTAACTCCTATATATGCGCAATTAGGGGAATGACCTGGAAGACAACGAGATCGAATCGGTGTTACTAAAGAAATTTAGGAAAACCTTGCCCAAAGGAACGATGATATGGTATCACAATTTTCCTCTAAATTCTATTGATTCATTTGCTATGATTGCAGATGCTATTGTAAAAGCCCATGCCGGCACCATCAAGGTCGAGACGATGAAATCAGACCTTTTCAAAGTCAAGCAGAGAGATAACGAGATGCATAGGGAGTTTGTGTCGAGGTTGTAGATGGAGCAAATGGACCTGCCCCCGGTTACGGATGATTGGGTCATTCATATGCTTACTCAAGGGCTCAACCCCCAAAGTTCCGTCGCTTCACAATAGTTGAAGAAAAACTTGGTGGAGTACCCAACGGTTACATAGGCCGATGTCCATGACAGGTATCAGTCGAAGATCAGAGTCGAGGACGATCAGATAGGGGCCCCCTCAGGGTTTGTTTACCCCAATAGGACAAATGACTTATCTAAGAGGACTATCGACCAGGAGCTAAGGCTGGTCCTAGATCGGTATCAGTTGTACGTCTCAGACAAGAGGGGAAACAGATCCGGCCACCACCCAACTAGGAATAACCGGAGAAATGATCAAGGATCGAGCAACCGGGGCTTGATGAGTAAAATCGATTTTGAAAGGATGTTCGGGGGTAGGGAAACATAGAGATTATCGGAGTACAATTTCAACGTGGATGTGCAAGTATAGTATCGGCCATAGGCCGCATCAAAGAGACCAAGTGGCCTAGACCACTTCAGTCAGATCCAGCATAAATGGATCACAACTAGGTGTATAAGTACCACGATATTCACGGGTCGACAATTGAGGGAAGAAGTAGCTCGATTATTCAACAATGGGCATCTTTGATAATTCCTAAGCGAATGGGCCAAAAATCATTTCAAAAATAGGGACGCTAACAAACAGGTTGAACAAGATGAGCCCCAACACGTGATCAACATGATCATTGGGGGAGTGGACGTCCCCAAGGGCCAATGATAGAACGCACCAAATTTTCTATCACAAGGGAAAAATGCACCCGGGATTATATCCCTGAAAGGGCCATCTCATTAAGCGATGAAGATGCCGAGGGCATCATTAATCCTCACAATGACACACTATAATATCTATGCTTATCAATAAATCTCGAGTAAACGTTTATTGATTGATCTAGGTAGTTCCGCCAACATCATCAGATGGAGGGTCATAGAATAATTGGGATTATTGGACCAAATCGTACCGGCGGTCCGGATGTTGAACAGATTCAACATGGCATGCAAGACGACGAAAGGGTTAAATAACTTTACCGATAAACACTATTGGGACCACCCAGGAAACAAAGTTTTACGTGATCGAGGGGGATATAAGGTATAATGCCCTGTTTGGAAGGCCATGAGTTCACAGCATGAGGATGGTGCCTTCTACCTTACATCAGGCGTTGAAATTTCCACCTCCCAGAGAAGTCAAAATAGTCTACAGGGAATAGCCGAACGCAAAGAAGATGTTCGTTATCGATGAAGTAATCTCGGTGCTCACGATTTCAAGATCAAAAAGCAGGGGACTGGCCGAAGAAAAGGAAATAAAATAGCAATCAATGATCCCAACCTCGACCGGGCCAGAAAAATAGGAGGAGCACATAGCGGACGAGGAGGATGATTACGACGTCCCGAGATCTTTTATAGCACCCGATGACATTGATGTCACTAAGTCAACAATCAAGAAATTGGAGCAAGTTATACTAATCGAGTACCTACCGGATCGAAATGTATACTTGGGCACGAGACTAACTCTTGAGCTTGGAAAAAAACTTATTGATTTTCTTAAAGCTAATATCGATTGTTTCTCTTGATCCCAATTAGATATGACGGGGATCCCACTGGAGGTGACAAATCACAAATTGAGCCTGGATCCAAAGTTTCACCTGGTCAAACAATAGAGAAGGTCGCGGTCTGAGATCAAACACGCGTTCATCAAAGATGAGGTATCTAAATTTTTGAAAGTAGGTTCCATCCGGGAGGTTAAATACCTGGATCAGATAGCAAACATAGTACTTGTACCTAGAAAAGGAAATAAACATAGAATATGAGTATATTATAAGGATCTAAACAAGGCGTGTCCGAAGGATTCATTCCCTTTGCCTAACAATCGAATGATCGATGTGATGCCGGACAGGAGATACTGAGTTTTCTTGATTCCTATTCCGGGTACAACCAAATTCAAATGGACCCGAGCGATCAAGAATAAACTTCTTTATTAACCAAATTTGGCACCTACTGTTATAACGTGATGTCGTTTGGGCTAAAGAACACCGGTGCCACGTACCAATGCCTAGTTAACAGGATGTTCAAAGAACAAATAGGGAAATCAATGGAGGTTTATATTGATGATATGTTGTTAAGTCCTTGCGAGCAGAGGACTATTTGAAACATTTGCAGAAAACCTTCGACATATTGAGAAAGTACAACCTGAAGCAAAACCCGGAGAAGTGTGCTTTCGGGGTTAGCTGGGGCAAGTTCCTCGGGTTTATGGTGTCCAACCAGGGAATATAGATCGACCCGGACAAAATAAAAACTATAGAAGATATCACCATAGTTGACAACACTAAAGCTGTACAAAGACTAGCCGGACAGATAGCTACATTGGGCCAGTTTATTTCAAGATCGTCGGACAAGAGCCACGGGTTTTTCTCATTATTAAAAAAGAAAAACGACTTTTCTTGGACCCCGGAGTGCCAACGAGCTTTAGAAAGAACTCAAACGATACCAATCAAGCCCGTAACAGTCTCTGAGGTGGCGGTAAGTGGTGTCCTGGTCCGACAAGAAGAAGGTACGCAATTTCCTATTAATTATGTTAGTAGAAGCCTAGGCGATACCGAAACAAGGTATCCACACTTAGAAACATTAGCACTCGCCTTATTAAGCGCATCTAGAAAATTAAAACCGTACTTTTAGTGTCACCCCATATGTGTCGTGACTTCATACCCGTTGAGAAATGTTATGCACAAACCTGAGCTCTCGGGTCGGCTGGCAAAATGGACCGTAAAAATTAGCGAGTACGATATCGAGTACAAACCCCGTACCGCCATAAATCTCTGATTTTGGTAGACTTCGTAGCCGACTTCACCCCGGACTTAATCCCCGAGATTGAGAAAGAATTACTGCTCACCTCGAGGACTAGCTCGAGGATCTGGACCTTATTCACGGATGGTGCTTCTAACATAAAGGTGTCTGGGATGGGCATAGTATTAAAACTACCTACGGGTAACGTGATAAGGTAGTCTATTAGAAATGTAAAATTGACTAAAAACGAAGACGAATATGAGACTATAATTGCAGGTCTAGAACTGGATAAGTGCCTGGGGGCCGAGGTGATCAAGCCCAAATGTGACTCCTAGCCTGTTTGACCAAGATCTTTTTGGGCCAAAAGTGTTTTTAGTCAAAAGTGTTTTTTTCCAAAAGTTGAGGTGTTTGGCCAAGCTTTTGGAAGGAAAAAGTACTTTTGAAGAGAAGCAGAAGTGGTTTTGGAGTAGCAGAAAAAAGTAGTTTCTCTTCAAAAGCACTTTTGAGAAAAATACACTAGCAGCATTTTTTAAAAGCTTGGTCAAACACTAATTGTTGCTCAGAAGTGCTTTTCAAATTAATTAGCCAAACACAAACTGCTTCTCACCAAAAATACTTTTGAGAAAAGCACTTTCGAGAAAAAGCACTTCTCAAAATAAGCTGATCTTTGCAGTTTGACCAAATAGACTATCCTATCCTTGGCGTCGACCAAGTTAACGGGATGTTTGAGGTAAAAGAGGAACGGATGTAGAGATACTTGGATAAGTTGCATGTGACATTGCACTGATTCAAGAAATGGACTCTACAGCCCGTACCCCAAGATCAAAATAACAAGGCCGATGCGTTGGCCAATTTAGGGTCGTCAGTCGAATTTGATGAATTTGACTCCGGAGCAGTAGTATTATTGATGAACTCAGTGGTAGAAGAAGGTCACATCGAGGTAAATTCAACAAGCTTGACATGGGACTGGAGGAGCAAATATATAGACTACCTTGAGAAAGTGAAATTGCCATCACATCCCAAGGAGTCAAAGGCCCTTCGTACTAAAGCTGTCAGGTTAAGCTTGGTCGAGGGAAAATTATACAGGAGATCCTTTTTCGAGCCACTATCTAGGTGCTTGGGTCCGGGGGAGACCGATTACTCCATGAGGGAAGTGCACAAGGGTACTTGTGGAAACCATTCAGGAGAAGAGTCCTTGGTTTGGAAATTGATCAGAGTCAGTTATTACTGGAATGAGATGGAGAAGGATGCGAAAGACTTTGTTCGAAAATCTAACGAATACCAAAAGCACGCCCCGATGATTTATCAACCAGGGGAGATGCTTCACCCAATCATATCGCCTTAGCTGTTTATGAAATGAGGGATGGACATCATCGGTCCCTTGCCATGGGCACCCGATAAAGCCCAATACATACTACTCATGACCGATTATATCTCCAATTGGGTCGAAGTACAGGCGTTCTAGAAGGTTCGGGAGAAAGAGGCCATCGACTTCATCTTGGATCGTATATTATGCCAATTCGGGATACTAGCCAATATCGCTTGCGATAATGGGAAGTAGTTTATCGGAGGCAAGGTAAGTAAGTTTCTCGAAGACCACAAAATCAAAAAGATCTTATCAACACCTTACCACCCTAGTGGAAATGGTCAAGCATAATCAATAAACAAAACTATACTCTAAAACTTGAAGAAGAGATTGACCGATTTGAAGGGAAAGTGGAAACAAAATTTTGCTCGAGGTCTTGTGGGCATATCGAACGACTTTGAAGTCGAGCAATGGTGCAACCCCATTCTCTTTAGTCTTCGGCATGAAAGCTTTGATCCCGGTCGAAGTAGGGGAACCAAGACTAAGGTTCCAATATGCTACCGAGAAGTCAAACAACGAGGCCATGGACACGAGCTTGGACTTATTGGACAAAAGACAAGAAGCCGCCTTGGTTCGATTAGCGGCCCAAAAATAGAGATTGGGGAGATACTACAACTAAAGGGCTACCCTTTGACATTTCCAAGTCAGGACTTAGTATTAAGGAAAGTTATTTTTCACACCAAAAAAACAAATGACGGGAAACTAAGCCCGAACTGGGAAGGACCGTACAAAGTTGCTAGTATAATCGAGAAAGGTTCATATACGCTCGAATTAGGGAATAATGTACAGGTACTGACCAACTGGAATGTGGCGCATTTAAAAGGTACTACTGCTAAGGTACGAAGTTTCCTTTGAAATTTGTTATGCTTTGGGCTAACCCATGCAGGTACTCGGTCGAGGTTAAATTTGACAATTAGGTTTGAAAGCACGTATTGCACTCTTTTTCCCTTAGACCGTTTTTTTTCCCGAATTGGGTTTTACGGCAGGGTTTTTAACGAGACAACAGTAAAATGTGCTACCTTAGTTTTGAATATCAGGGGTGATGACCACCCGTAGTGGATTGATAGTATTCGATTCCTCACGGGCTTAGTCTCGAGTACGGGGGGAGCCATTACGCCCCAAGTCAGGATCCTTAGAAGGCATTTTTTATTTGATATTAAAAGACAAGGCTTTGATATTAGAATTCATTGTAAGGGCCAAACAGTCAAACGAACCATGCCCGAGTAGCTCATACTTACCGTGGCAGAAAGCTTTTGTGCCATCGATCATGTATTATGCATGTAAGCAATGAAAAGAAATTTGCCCTTTATATTTCATCACTTTACATTTGTATCAACGAAATATTCGTTAAGTTCTAATAATGGGTTCAAAATCCTAGAGCCCCAGGCCTCCCCGAATCAGGGACTACTGTCCGATAATAAGATCAGACAACTCGACTATCGAATCCCGGAGGCACCGAGCCAATTTGGCAGAGCCCGAACATGAAAGTCTACGGCTAACATAAAATGGCTCAAAGATGTCCAAGTCCGTATGTAGAAAGTAAGGTCCTTACATATAATTAAAACCTATGAAAAAAGGCCACCCACGATAAAACATCATCGTATCCGATTGAAACATTCAATCATTTTAAAGAATCTATTTTTTTATAAAATATTCTGAAGCCAAAGCGACTCAGAGTTGTTATCGAAACCAGGCCTCGTTCAGGCCCTGGGGAAATGGACACCCTAAATTATGTCCAATTTTATGCTAAGCCACTAATGACATTTTTTAAACAAAGTTGCAAACGGATCTTGAAAAATAAGAGACACAGTGTAGCCGAAGAGAAAATTTTCTATATATGCCAAAAGTATTTACAAAGGCACGATAAAACAGCCTCAAAATAAACAAAAAAAATGTACAAAAGAAGACAAAAAATAAACTAAGGCATCTCCGCCTAGTCTTCACCAGAGCCCGATTCGCTGCATGAACCCTTGGGCTCGGCCTCAAGCCTCTTAGCCTCTTCGATATCAGCCGATAGATCGAACCCTCGGGCATGAATCTCCTTGAGGGTCTCCCTCCGGAATAGCCACTTTACATATTCGGCCTTCGTTACTCAACTGACCTCGGCTATCTCCACGTCGTTCTTGTATTGGGATAGCATATCCTGGACCTCGGAGGAATCGGTCGAAGCTGCCTCCAACTTGGTCTTTAACGTGGTATATTCCTGGTTGAGGGCATTCAATTCCGAGATGGACGAACCCAGTTATGTTCGTAGATCATCATTTAGCCGAGACCACTTGTCGGCTTTATCCTTCATCACCCTGAGCTGGTCCTTGTCCAATTCCAACTCCTCTTTAGTAGCCTCCTTTTTCGAGGCCAGAAGATGCATCTTGCTCCTTAGCGCCTCGGCCAAAGCATTGAGCTCGTTCATCTCATCCCGGAGTTGGTCGATCAGGTCTATCTTCTCTTGGACCTACGAGGTTACGGCGGTAGATACTATGCTTAGCCTCACATTATTAATCTCAAATATCCTTACCTTCTAATATAGAATGGCATGCCCCCGTTTCACCGACGAGGTCTTCTTTTGAGTTTTTCCAGCTAAGCCTGGAGAATGGTAAAGTCATTGAGGGCCTCGTCTTGTTGCTCACTGAGAGCTTTGTACATGTCCTTCTACCGGACCTATTCTTTAAGCTCGAACTCGAACTGACTCACCTCCATTCGGGACCGATGGAAGCTCTCATGATGAAGCACCGAGGCTTGAGAAACAAACTTATGAGATCATAAGAATACACTAAGGTAATGGACCCTTCAGAAGATATAAAGAAAGAGAAGCGTACCCCGTTCAGCGCTTGTTGTGCCTCGTTGAAGAGGATCGGTGCATCCACCTCATTCATCTTTGCCTAATCCTCTTCGGTCACCAAGCAGCCAAAATAGTTGGCAATGCCAACCGCTCTGTACAACACCCGGGTATTTGCAGGGATCGTAAACATGATCGCTTTTTTGCGATCGGTATCCACGCTCAGGGCAGGGAACTGCTTCATCAGCTTTAGGCTCGAGCTCAGCCTGCCTAACTTTGGTAGCACATCTTTTTTCTGAATCTCCAGATGATTGAACCCATAATAGTCCTCCAATGCACCGATGTCCATGCCATCAAAGAACAAGTTGAGGGCCTCATCTGCGGCCCGTGATATTTTGGTTGGTTTCTCCTTGAGGGACTGAGCCTCGTCAAATAAAGACTCAACGTGAGTTAGCGACTCCGGGATGTTAATGACATCGACGGCTTATCTCGTCTCCTTTAGTAGCTTTCCGAGAGGTCGTAGCCACTAGCTTTCCTTCGGGCCCAGGGGTCAAAGAGGGTTTGGCCTCTCAATCACTTCCCCTCGATGTTGACCGCTCTTCTACATCAACGGTCGGCCCATGGGCGATAAATTCTAAGTCATCGTCTTCAGGGTAGTCCCTGAGCCGAAAAAGGGAATCGGGGTCTGGTACCTTGGCCCGGGTACTCTTCTTGTTGCTCTTTCGGACCCTGACCGTGGCTGGCCCTCTTCTTCTTGGCCTCGCTGTACGCATCCGGGGAACCGGAAGGCCCCCTCCTTCTTCTATTTTTATCCTCCCTCTTCACAACTGCCTCAGGCTATCCCGAAGCGGAGGGTTTATCAGGCGAGGATGGAGCCTCGTCCTTGTCCACTGCACGGAGTTCAGTGGTCTTGGACAAACCTGTGGAAAGGATGACAATTGAATAAAAAAGGAAACTTGATCGGGGGTGAACACTCACCATGGGAACGGCCTCCCACTTACCTTTTAAGAGTTTGCACCATTCGCGCTCGAAGTACGATGACGTTTTACAGATCCCCTCAACCCAGTATTTGAAGCGGGGAACTGCATTGGGGACTCGAGCAACCGCTACATGACGATAGAGCCAAGTGATGAGAAAGAAGAACAAAATTCGAAACGTATTCTAAATTCTCAAAAGGAGAGAAACTTACATGATAGGTTCCACTTTTCAGGGAACGGCAGGAACTCGGGGAGAATGAGATCCTCGGTCTTTACCCGAACAAATCTCCCCCGCCGACCTCAATCCCTGTCTTCATCATTGCAATCAATGATCGAGAATGGAGTTTTCTATGCCCGACGAGCAAGCTTGATTAGTCCACCTCGGAAGATTTGGGGACTGTAGAGGCAATACAAGTGGTCGATAGTAAACCGAGGCTCCTCCGTGTTATTTCAAAGTGACGGAGGAGGATCATGACCCTCTAGAAGGACGGGTAAATCTGCCCGAGGTAGATCTCGTACCTCTTGAAGAAGTCGAGGACTATTGGATCCATCGGGCCAAGCATGAAGGGGTACGTATAAACACTTAAACACCCCTCCACATATGTGGTGATGTCCTCATCGAGGCCTGAAACGACCACTTCCTTGCCTTCCCACTTACAGTCCTGCTGAACCGTCGAGAGTGTGTCCTCAGTAATGGAGCATATATATACCTCCACACCTCCTTACCTTGATCCCCTTGCTTGGAGGCTTTTTTGACCTTGAACTCGTTCTTTATAGAGCATCCTCCAAGGATGAAATTCTTTAGAGGGGGGTTCCGGGGCTGCTTCAGGTACGACAACCTCGACATCCGTGCTCGGGTTAGAAGTTGAAGGGGTGGCCTATTGAGGTATAGACTTCGAAGTTTTCGCCATCGAATTCTGGGAATATGAATGTATAAAGATGAAGGTGTGAAGGTTTGAAGGTCAAACTTGAAGATTCAAGGACAAAATATGAAGATTTGAAGATGGGAAGATGAAGATATGAAGATGTGAAGAATAGTGTATGAAGATTTGAAAAGATTATGAGCAAGTAAAAAGTTGGGGGTAACTTAAGAAGGTTTGAGATCGGAAAGTAAAAAAGTGAAAAAAGGATCCGAAGCTTTTATAGGGGGGGTAATTAATGCGTGACGTTTCACGTTCGAGGGCATTCAAACAGCGGTTGACACGTGTCCAAAATCAGAACGACGCGATTGATGAGACGTTTCACTGACTCATCGACCCGATTGCAGCATACGGAGGAAGGAACCAAGGTAAATTAATCACTTCTCGTCGCTTCGATAGATCTGCTCTTCGAAAAGTTAGGGGACTATCTGTGTACGGGTAAAATCGGGGATAATATTACTCCCGATTCCCCAGTAAAGAAACGAGAGAACAGCATGATCTGATGCAACCTCGAGCGAAGTCGAAGGGTCCCTCGTTTCGGAACCCGGGGAGGACGAACGGTGCATCCAGGATCAGGTACGGCTAAACAACGGATCCGGGACAATTGAAGTTTCGGGACTAAGGAAAAAGAGAAATTGTTAAGCATGACGAGCAGGGAGCCGTAATATTTGCCCTCAACTGGATATTACGGCACAAATCCCGTCCAATATCAATTGCGGATCGATATTTACCGAAAAGAGAAATTTTTTACCTTATTTAGATTTGTACTAGGATTGAAATTCCCCTACTATATAAAGGGGAGAACTTTTTTATTTTAAACTTGTTGGCACGCATATCAAAGCAATAAATGTTCATTTTTGTCTTCTAGTTATTATTCAAAGTGTTCTTCAGATACTCTTTTCTTTAATTGCAACCAAGCTCATATCGAGGGCTCGGTTGGAGCCAGTTTTCAGTGTCCAACTTAAAGCTAGGCCTGATTGTTCCATTGCGTTTGGTTTGATCGTTTATTCTCTCTTTAATTTAGTTATCTGTTGTTGTTAGATCATTCGTATTAAATTAAATCACGTGTCTTTTAAACCGCATACAAATTTATTTGTTACTCATTTTTAAAGGTAAACAATCTTTAACAGAACTCCACTCTTCGGGTGATTCTAAACCATAGTCAAAAGCCAAAGAGTAAATCTAGTTTTTTTTTCTCGAAGAATTTGAACATATGAAGTCCATCCATTTCATATTGTAGGTGCGTTAATGGCAAGATAAACTACGAAGGATTTGCTAAAAAAAAAGGGTAACATATTCACTTTTTTATTTTAATAAACTTCAAGCTAACGAGGTTTCTTATGCAATAAAGAAGAAAGGGGGGGGGGGGAGACAAAAGAAGAACCAATCTGGTTTTACCAAAATATAACCCTATAATTTGGTATGTATTGTAGCTGCTCTTATGCTTTAAAAAAAAAAAAAAAAAAGTTGGTCTATAATGGATAACCAGAAAGGGTATATTAGGTGAATCTGATTGGTTGTCGTCTCCGACTCTCCTCGACCAAATGCAATATACTATGGTTATTTGGTTGACCAAATCAACTTATATTCTCATGCTTTTTAAATATTTTAATTAAAAGAATTCCTAGGTATCATGATACAAAAGATCAAGAAAAAGAAAAAAAAAAAATCAATACCAGGCTTATTCATGCATATTATTGTCTAATCGATCATTTAATCAAGAACTTTGTCATTTGTCTCCCATGAATCAATTGATTAAGAATTAAACCTCATTTTATTCTTCTTTCTATATTTTCTATGTCTAGAAGTGGACCTAGTAACATTGATCAACTCTCTAGAGGCAAAAAATTTGCTAAGTTATCCCATACTAAGATAAGGAACCATAATATATCAATCATCTGTTATGCGATTAAAAGAGTTTAAATTATATGCATTAAATGTCAAAAGAAATTTAACATTTCAGATAACTACAAGTAATTGTTCATATATTCAGTAAAACTAATTATCTAGAAAATAATAGAGACAACTTGCAATAAGTTAAAATTTTAATAATAATATAAAAATTAGTTTACGCTATCAGAGTATATAAGTTAAATTTTTGAAAAAATGAGTTAAAATTTGTAAATTAAATAGCTGAATAAAGACCGAATCAAACATCATTACTTGTAAAGCAGGTTCTACTTCACTAGACCAAAAAAGGTGAAAATATAATATTTATTTTAATCCTAACTAAAAAGCTACCAACTCCATCTAGTTGCATTGAACACTATATATACTCATGAACACCATCTCAAATATTTCATCAAAACAAATTCATTCTTCTTACATATTAAAATTTCTTCTATATAACAAGTCTATAAAACTAAAATTTTGGCAAGAAATGGTTAAATCAGTGAGCTTTTTTATGGTCATATCTCTTCTTGCTTTTGCACCAATATGTTTCTGTAGCAAGAGCAATTATTATGGTTACCTATACCCACAATTTTACGATTGGTCATGCCCACAAGCTAAAGAAATCGTCAAGTCTGTTGTTGCTAAAGCTGTAGCCAGAGAAGCCCGAATGGCTGCCTCTTTGCTGAGGCTCCATTTCCATGATTGTTTTGTCAAGGTAAATCATATCTCTAAGACTAAAGATTAATGACTCTTAGTTAAGTGATGGTAAGCTTATTGTAAGTATGTGAACCGGGCTTCACGGACTCTCCAAGATGTTGCCGCATACGTGCCGGATCCTCCAAAAATATACTACTTTTGAAGGATCCGGCATGCATCTAGCAACATTTTCAAAGAGTCCGAGCAACACAGGATTTAAGAAGAATTGAATTCATGTAGATATTATTAAGTAGCAACCACGTAAGAGTTTCTATTTTATTTTAATGGTGATATCCATAACAACTTGCGCGCACCTTGTGTGTTCAGTTTGGTAAACTTGATAAAATCAATCTTTAAAGTTCTTAGCATTGAACTTGCTATATTTGCTTATAATACTTTTGAAACAATTAGTTCAGAATTTAATATTTGTTGATATTTTAGTGATTATTCACACATATATATCTATGTCCTATGTCGAAAATATTGGACTCAATTGAAGAACATATATAGTTTTAGCAACTCTACTCACCAAGACTTAGAACAAACCCGAAGATATCAATTAACATCTTTTGTCTCTACTTTTTCATTACTATGATCATGTAGGGTTGTGATGCATCACTACTTCTGGACAGCAGTGGAACCATAATAAGTGAAAAGATATCAAACACCAACAGGAATTCAGCTCGTGGATTTGAAGTAATTGATGAGATTAAATCAGCACTAGAAAAGGAGTGCCCTCAAACTGTTTCTTGTGCTGATATCTTGGCTCTTGCTGCTAGGGATTCTACAGTTTTAGTAAGTATACAACCACATGAATCCTAGCAAATAATTAAATAAGTTGATGAAAGTTAATAAATTTGAGCGTATGTTATTTATCTATACAGGCTGGTGGACCAAATTGGGAGGTTCCATTGGGAAGAAGAGACTCAAGAGATGCTAGCTTAAGTGGCTCCAACAATAATATTCCTGCTCCAAACAACACGTTCAATACCATTCTCACAAAATTCAAGTTAAAAGGACTTGATCTTGTTGACCTTGTTGCTTTATCTGGTAAAAATCATTCCTTAACTTTTACCTAGACTATGTATTACAGAGAAGACTAGAGGTGGCAAATGGTTATAAATAGTCTGATTTACAACGGGTAATTGAAAAGTAGTCAAATTTTCAAAATTAATCAAAATTTAGTTACTTTTTCATGTAAAGATAAAATTTGAACAAAAACACCCTTAAAAATCCAAAACAATTCCAGCATTATAATACGCTGAAGTTTGAATTATTTACATATGAAATTCCAGTAAAATGTGCTAGAGTTCCAATATAATACACTGGAAGTTTATACGTAGGAGCTCCATAATCCAACATATTATGCTGAAACTTTCCGTATTTTAGCTAGGGCATTTTTGTCCAGATTTATTTTCGTACAAAATAGTGGCTATTGTTCAATAACTTTGCAAACGCTGACTATTTTCAATTACTAGTCCGAACATTGGCTAGTTCATGCTATTTTCCTAATTTGGACATGTCAAAATGGGTCAGATTGATAAAAGGGTCATGATGGATTATAAGATAACCTGCCCAATATACCCAACTCCCATTCTTTTTTATTTTGCTTTTTGAAAAGAAAAAAAAAGTAAATAAATGTATTTTTAAATAATAAGCTTAATTTCTTCCAAATATACATAATCCCCGGTTTTCCAATTTTCATTTTTTATGTTTCAATTTGAGTTGCATTTTGACCAGTCGAATTACACTATTTTGATTTGTTTGACCCAATAGTTTAATTGATGAGTCATTTCGGGTTCTAACATGTGCGGTCAACTTAACAAACGAGTCATAACCTAACTTATTTTTAAACTTAGACGTGCATGTTACTAAAAATCGATTGATTTTGCTACCTCTATGTATCACGAGAAGTAAATACTAGAAGAAATTTTTCTACAGGGAGCCACACAATTGGAAATGCAAGATGTACCAGTTTCAGGCAAAGGCTCTACAATCAATCAGGCAACAATTTACCAGACTATACATTGGATCAATCATATGCTGCTCAATTGCGGACTAGGTGCCCTAAATCTGGTGGTGACCAAAACTTATTTTTCATGGATTTTGTCTCCCCTACAAAATTTGATAACTACTATTTCAAGAATTTGTTGGCTTCAAAGGGCTTATTTAATTCAGACCAAGTTCTTGTGACCAAAAATCAGGCATCATTAGAATTGGTGAGACTTTATGCAGAAAACAATGAGCTTTTCTTCGAGCAGTTCGCAAAGTCTATGGTTAAGATGGGAAATATCTCACCTTTAACTGGATACAGAGGCGAGATTCGGAAGAATTGCAGGATGATGAACTCTTAAATATCACAATATTCAACATCAGCCTTGGTGTATTTTTATGCTTTTCTTTTAACATTATTTCCAGAATTTTCTTTCTGTTCATCTTGGATTGTCCTTTTCATAGTGTGCTAAATGTTAATGAATGGATTCATAGACACTTGTTTGAAACACTTACTATCTTTGCAATTTAGTGAATAGCAGCAATTTTATCATTTAGCAGCCATCACACTTCATCTTAATATAGGATAAAAGTGAATCAAGACATGGAAACGAAGATCATATTTAATACACAGTTAGATGGACATAACTGGTAAAGTTGCTGTTATATGACCAGGAGGTCACGGGTTCAAGCCGTGGAAACAGCCTCTTGCAAAAATGCAGGGTAAGACTGCGTACAATAGACCATTGCGGTCCGGCCCTTCCCCGAACTCCACACATAGCGGGAGCTTAATGCACCGGGCTGCCCTTTAGATGGACATAATAACAAGATAAGGTCAATAACAAAACATAAGAAGGGAATAACTGAGACAAACTTATTCCTCAGTAAGATAAACAACCAGAAACAATACATTATTCTGAGTGCTAACTTATTGCTGATGTCAGAAGGATTCTTGGTGGGGTCTTATTGAGACTGCAGTGTATAACTTATATGGTACATAATATCTTGTACATGCAGCACATAAGGAAAACCATCTTCATTTACAACTAATGGACAGGAAAGGCCAATTTGCACACTCGTACCATGTGCAGGCAACGATCCTGGATATTCAGAAAAATTTCTATAGCATTTGATTTCAAGTATGCAATCGAGTTATAATGTTGCCGCAAGTGTCGAATTATACTTGTTACACCTTATCATCATGGAACCACCACCTGGTTTCCTTCGGTGATCTGCCATTTCTACAGTTCTTTACATAACGATCATTATCGTCAGGGAGTTGCTGCACGAATAATTGGAATTAGTAAGGACTAAAGTTAAACTAGCAGGAGAAGCTCAAAGGAAGAATTTTTGTGGATTGCATATTTTTCAGAGAATGCCGTACAAATGGGCGATGGCATACTTGGCATAGTATAAAAGACCATTAAAAGCAGCTCAAATTGATGTAATAGACGCAACAAAAGGTACCTTCGCAGTTGAACTTGACAACATGGAGAGAAGGCTAATGCATATAGAACTAACAGTCATGGCAGGTGACCACGAGTCATACAAAATATCTGCAAGATAGGAAATAGTTATTCACTGCTGCTTTTACAGATACAATAACAACAACTACACCTTATTCCCAAACAAATTGCAGTAGAATCCTCACAGACCATAATTCTCTATTTAAATTTATCTCAGCCTCTCAGGCCAACATTATGCAGAATAAAAATAAAAATAAAAAGTACCAGAAGTTCTCTACATTTCGACAACTAGTATAAGAATCTCTGATAAGGCTAAAAGACTCCTAGAAAACGTAGGACATAAAGTAAACAAACTAACGTGACTAAAATATATTCTCAACTAATTGATATCCCCTATATAGATCTTTTTCTTTCACTGTCCCTTTCTGTAGATGATGCTTTTTGCAAAGGAAACATCTAGTCAACTGAGCACGGCCTTTCTACTTTTACTTCCACAAATTAAAGGCAAGCAAAGAAACAAGATAACTCGATACTGAGTAAGATGGCATTCCTCTTCCATGCCTTATGAATCCAGAGGTCACGTATTGATAAAGTAGCCTGCTGACAACACCTGTGATGAGCCAAGTGTATCTCTCACATCGTCGAAAAATGAGGAAGCAAGTAAGAACTGGATCAAACATGACCGAGAAGACAATTAAATGACTCAATAATACATTTCATTGCACCCCAACACCAACCCTGACTCTATCCTGTCAATGCTCGTAAAGCCTTCCAGATCTCTAATTCAACTTCTTAAATACTAATTTCATCCGCAGAGCACCATAGTCTTGAACTAATTGATTCATTTCAGTAAGCTCTCATAATAAATTCTGAAACCTAATTTGGTGCCATGTGATAATAAAATTGCTGGAATTGGCTCACAAATCACTTAAAACAAAGTCCATCTGTAAAAGAAATATTTGGGACTGCGCTGAACCTAAGTTGTAGGATCAATATTAACTCTAATTCGCTACTGAGCATTATTAGAAATGAAAATAAGTGGCATAAGGTCTTCAAGAGATATTGTAGGATCTTAGTTAATAAAATAATATGTTTTAGGGAAGTTATTTGGGAGGCTGCATAATGCTAACGTAACGAAATTCAGATATGGGAAGAATGAGTGAAGTAAATTTAGTTGTTTTCATCGGGATTCTGTTCCAGCCAAATGAGAAGTTAAAAGAGCACCAACTTTTGCCAGTCCTAACTGGAATATGTTTATGACAGTTGGATAGAAAAAATTATCCTGGTCTTTTCTAATTTAAAGAAACCGATAAGGCAGATTGTCACAAATGACATTAGCCAGCTCCCAAATAGATTAAGAAGGCTATCAGTACTTCTTATGACTCTTCCAAGATACAATGATACAAGAAACTAAAAGTAGATACATACCCCTACACAGTATCCTTGTATTATAGTCTGAAGGAAACAGTTACAGAACTTAACTCATTTCTCTCCATCAATCTGTAAATCTTATGCCATGCTTGATGCCAACAGTTATCTCTAAGTTTCACACACTTATTTAATTAACTTTTGACAATTGAAAGATGTATCTTACGGAAACTTATCATGTTGCTATATCACTAAATATCTTATGCCTAACGTTAACTACAATAGCGCCTTCGAAATTTGCACAGGAATGAATAGACTTACAAACCACAGCAAAAATGTTCCTTTCACAGGCCAAGCAATAAGCTGGTCACTCATCTTGGAATGCAATTTAACCCAAGAGAAAACAAGGAAGGTGGGGGACAAACTAGCAGTCACATGGTAAATAAGAATTTACTAAAGTATTCTTTTAAACATCATTCCCACCAATTATTTCTGGTCTAATTGGTAGGCGTTTGGTTTTAATCATAAAGGGTATACATCACAGTGACAACAACTTGAATAGTTGTCTTAGTATGAATATCTTTGTCTTTTTTAAACATACAGTACTAAAACATTATACAAGGATACAGACCTAAATTTAAGTTAATACTTGAATAGCTATCTTAGTATGAATATTGTTGTCTTTTTTAAATATACAGTACTTAAAAATCATACAAGGATACAGACCTAGCTTTAAGTTAATACATACCGCCCGTCTTATAAAGATTACAGCTAACTTTAGATGCTAATCAGAAGATAAAAAAGAAAGAAGAAAATCAAGCTTATTCATGAACTTATAAGTGAACTTTGTCCTGTTGGTGGAGGCATGACTATAACATTATTCAAAGGATAAAGCTACTGGAGAACAACTTCCATGAGACAGGGACACAGGGCGATTAAAGGCAAAATCAAAGATTTCAACTAAATTATGCCTCCTAAAAGATAAGCACCAAGTGTATGGTGTAGCAGTTAATGATACCAGGTAATTTCTTCTCATATGTCTAAGGCCTCATTTGTTTTTATTAAGATTAAGACGTCTGAATCTGAATACACATCTGAATATCAAGATGTGTATTACGATTAAGACATCTGAATCTGAATACACATCTGAATATATTAAGATGTGTATTAAGATCTAAATAGAAATAATTAAGATTGTTTGATTTTTAACATCTGAATGTATAAAATTTATCTTTATTTGAAAATTAATAAACATAAAATTCAAATGAAATACTAACTAATCCAATATTCTATCAATAAAATATATTATTTTTTAAAATATGATAGTTATTGGTGGTGATGGCTAACGGGTGAATGCTAATTAAAGGCGGTGGTTTGTGATAATTTTGGTTGATGATGGTGGTTCGTGCTAGTAGCTAGTAGTGATTGGTAGTGGTGGCAATTATGATTGAGGATGGTGGTGGTGGGCGGTGATAGTTAATAATGGCGGGTGGTGGTAGTAGTTGTGACTGAGGAAGGTGGTGGGTGTGTGGTGGTAGGTTAAAATAATGGGCAGTTCCGGCTGTGGTTGTTGATGGTGATGGAGTTTTCAGTTGTGGTAGTTGCGGTGGATGAGTGTTAATTGTGATTGAGAATGCTATATGGTGGTCGGAGTGGTGGGGATAGTGGGTGGTGATGGTCGATAATGCTGGCGGCTATGATTGAGGATTATGGTGGCGTGGTGGTAGTGGTTGGGGTGGTGGTGGTGGTGGCATGGTGGTAGTTGATAATGGTAGGCAGCGGCGGCAGCTAATAATGAATATGTGATAGCATCTTAATGAAATTAAGTCTCTGTTATAGATCTTAATCATACAGACCTATTCAGACTCATTAAGTGGTTGTGAAGTAAAAAAAAACACACTTAATAATTAAGATTTGAATAATTAAGATTCAGACTTTAAAAACAAACGCACTTAATGTCTGAGATCTGAATGATTAAGATTCAGACCTCCATTAAGTGCAAACAAATGAGGCCTAAACCTTGGTGGTAACGTCACTCGGTACCTATGTTGGTGGAAGACAGCAGGTACCTGATGAAATATTCAAGGCGTACACAAGTTGGGTCCGACATTACCATTATCCCCAAAAAAGGTGGAAAGTAATAAGGTACATTTACTAAATTAAAGAGAACCTTATTTTGGAATATGAGAGGGATAGCTGCTACTAAGAGTTGGTGTTTTGTATTCGCCTTCTTAAGAGAGAGAACTCTAGAAAGTTAAAGAGATTAATAAGGCAAAGGCGTAGAACAAAAACCAATATTATGCCTGAAAAGAAACTATATGAATGAATCAACAAATATTACTGGGACATAAATGGGAAGCGAACTCAATAACAAAAGCACCCAACCTAAGTGAAAATGCTGATTGACATTGCGCAACAATCTACCATTCGTACCAATTATCCACCAAGTTATTTTGGAGCGTTGAGAAACCTATAGTTCCTGGTGTCTATTCGTTAAGTTTCAACAGTCATATCAAGAATCATTCACTATATGATTGCCAAGGATTTTCATTAGAAGCTTCATCTCATGCATTCCAAATTAAGCCCTTAGGCTCGACCAGTGACCAAATCAATAAATTTCTTGGTGATAAGAAATAGAGGAGACTTGAGCCGAGTGAATAAATACCTAAACAGATGTGCCCGTTGCTATAGATATGAGGGTGCATGGGAGCTGGAGGCACAAATATCACCTGCATCAATATAGCCAGCCGTAATTAGTAGGATAGGAGTTTCAATCAAGAACATTAACAAGAAACAACATCTTTCATCCAACATGAGAATATCATTGAATAGTGTCGACCATTAAATATACACCTGGGGAGCTTCCATAGGATAATGTTCTGGGAAATCAACTTGCAGCTGATAAGTTTCATTAGCATATAGCGTTCCAGGAGCACCATTCACGTCAATCACCCACCTTCTCAAAAAGAACCCACATCAATCAAAAGTTATTGCAACCATTTCCTCATCTTCTAATAATAAAATTAAGAGCAAAACTTGGTGTCTTTGGTATGAAGTTAATGTTCCATTATCTTGTTACCCTGAATTGCAGAACATGTTATTCTCAAAGGAACTCTTTTTGGTGATTCTCCACCAAAGGAAAAATAAATTCCAACCCTTGTGGGTGAAAGTCATCTACTTTTAACAAATACATCAATTGTTAATTAGATCAGCACAGATACATTGTTATCAATCTTTCATACTGAAAAATATCGCCAAAACACTATGGGGTCTTTTCATCTAGAAACAAGTTTTGCAGAGATTATAATACATGGATTAGTAATAAAGAAATTGTAATACATAGTATATTTTTTATCGGGCATTTATTTCTTTATACTAAAAAAGGGATATATAGGGTGTTGATAATGGGTTAATGGAAAAGAAAAAGGGCAATTTTGTGTTTTAGTTTTTAATCCATGTATTCCCTCCGTCCCATATTACTTGTCCACTTTCTTTTTTACACGCCCCTTAAGAATTCATAAATAAGAAGGGTAATTTTTACTAATTTACCCTTTTAACTCTTTTAATACACTATTTATGTGGCCTCAAACTAATCAACTCAAGCTAATAAAGTGTTTCCAAATCATTTAATTGTAAGGGTAAACTGGGAAAAATTTAATTAATTCTATCTTGGTTTTGTAAATTGACAAGTAATTTGTGACAGATATTTTTAGTATTTTGGACAAGTAATATGGGACGGAGGGAGTATTACTTAATCCATGTATTTTATCTCTTGCTATGTTAGGCGGTGGTGGAGCCACCTTAGTCTAAGTGGTGTCCTTTTGCCGAAAAATTACACTGTGTAGCTAAGTCAATTTCTTTTTATGTATATATACTATATGTTGAATCCCCATAGCTTCTTCTTTACTTCTTGAAATTCCTGACTCCGCCACTAATATTAGGTATAAACTAATACATGAAGTGGTGTATTATATTATATCAAAATTAGCTATACAACATTCAAAAATACAAACCAAATTTTACACCCTATCCTCCACCTTTACAAAATACCACATGTCAGCTACCTTTATACACAACGAGACACTGAAAAAATCTGTGAATTCCAAAGTAAACCATTTCTCAAAATACAAAATATTTTCTATGGAAAAGGTTCCAAATTCTCAAATGAAAACACAATAATGAATTAATCTTATCCAAAGTTCATCCAGTTACATGGAAAAGAGAAATTTCAGTGACAGAGATTAAAAAATAGTAATAATAAAAAGGAAAAAGGAAAGACCTTTGAAGATTATCGGAGGGTTTAAGGTTGAAACCAGCAGGGGGATTAACTTGCCACTCCACTAACTCTTTTTGGAGTCGATTGCATGCTATCTTGCTTAATGTCTGATTATTGAATTAATTAGTATAAAAATCAAAATCACATTAGTTTTTTGTGAAATATAAAAGAAAGAAAAAAAGGAAAATATCAAAGAGAAGAAGAAAACCTTGGGAGAGGAGTGAGCGGCGCTGGTCATGGCTAGCCGGGATATATCCATGAAACAAAAAAGAGGAATATGAATAGCTTGATTTTTAAGTCCCAAACTCCCCCGTTGAAGTGGGAGTGATATATACTAGTTTGAATTAGCTCATAATTTAAGAAAGAAATAAGCATTTTAAGATTTATAATTTTAAAAATAGTATAATAATTACTCCTTCCGTTCACTTTTGTTTCTCTACTTTCTACTTTGCACTCCCTTTAAGAAAAAAATAAATAAAAGTATATATTTTACAAAAATAGTATAATATTGTACGTACTATTTATGTAAATTTTCACAAATATATATTTATTAAGATAAGGTACACGCGCAACATGCGTATCCTAATACTAGTATGAAAAATGAATACATAGTGAAATTGAAATTATTATGTTGCAACTCTAATCCCCGTGTATGTTATTTTGGCCCAATAGCGCACTTTTCATTCACCTACTTTATTATTCACCTCTTTCACTCCCCTTTCTGGCTTTTTCCTCTCTCTTTTTTCTTAAAAGAAATTTGCTGTTATGTTGTAAAGTGCTTTTATTTAATGCTTAATTAATTTTTAATTTTTTAATTTTTTATTTTTAAATGCTTAAAATAATCAAAAGCAGTACTCACTCCGTTCCAATTTATGTGAAAATGTTTGACTCGGTACGGAGTTTAAGTAAAAAATGAAGACTTTTGGAATTTTTGGTCCTAAACAAGTCCAAATGGGGCCCAGAGTATTTGTGTGGTTATAAAAACTTCTCATTAAGGGTAAAGTTATAACTTTAAGCTAAATTGTTACCAAATTTAAAAAGGGTTCATTTTTTTTGGAACGGACCAAAAAGAAAATAGGTTCACAAAAACTGGAACCGGGGGAGTAATACTAAAGTAAGTTGCGCAGCCACCGCCAGCTCCTTTGACGCAGCACAGCAAATGATTTTTAATCCAAATGAATACAAACTTAAATAATTCCAACTATAACATACATATTCTGTCATAGACACCAAACCTAGCCAATAGGCATTGAATGAAGAAATTCCAACCAAATATTTTTCATTTAACTACGGGGAGAAGTGAATTCAATACCTGATTCGATTTTTATTCTTATATATGTAATTTAAGCAGCTATTTTTTTTCGTGAATATCTTAAATTATGCTTTTCACAAGTTCGGCACGCTAGGTATATTTCCGTTTGAGTTAGGTGCTTCTACTAAACAAAATGAAAATAAAAAAACGAAAGCTATGACAGAGCTTAAGATTTGAGATGTCATTTTACCTAAATATGTAAAAGGATTATCTTGTAGCAAATTCACGAAATTACTCGTAATTTGTTCATTTGGATGCAGTGGCGAATTCATAACAGGGAGTCATTAGATTCTGCTCTTTATTTATTATGACAACCAGTCAATTTTCCTGCGCTTCGCACGGTATTTTGGTAAATTTAGAAATATCCTTTTCATTACTTTAGTCCAGATATATATAGAAGAAATAACTTTTTCATGTTAAAATAAAAAAAGACAGTCTTTTCAAGGTATATATGTGTGTGTTTGTGTGTGGGGGCGTGAGCGTATATATGTAGAAATGTGTGATTTACAGATAAGTAGGTATTTTCATTTATCATAGTGCAAATATAATGCATCTTGCATAAATTCATTAAAGAAGCTTTTCGAAGATAGTATAGTTGATCTTTCTGAAATCATTAATTGAGACATTGTAAAGAGAAAAAGCTCATGCGAAGCTAAGTTTCATTGTTGACACGGGGTTCCTGATGCTTGTAAGGATTTTTAGAAAGGTAAATTTCATCATTAAACTACTAATTACCATACCAATAATAGTATTTATTTATTTCTTTTGTGTATTGAGAGTAAAGTTATACAAATGAAATATACACTTATTTAGTTAGCAGCAAAAGTCTTCTTAGGCAACAAACCGAGCTAGCATATGGAAGTATGCAACCATGTGTAATAGTTACACCAGGAACGATCTTTTCTGCTTCCTTGTTCTTCCTCACAATCAAGAGTAGATGCCCTAAAAGTATTCTGTTGCTCTTGTTATCACGAACTGCATCCCAAATATCAATTCCACCTCCTATAGCCATTCATCAGAAATTAAGTTGAAGAACAATATCATAGAAATTATATCCAGACCAGGATTTCAAATCCCTTTTAAACAATAAATTAAACTTACACTTGTAAAATGCAAAAGCAGTAAGTACAAAGTTGAGTTTATGATTTATAATAATATTGAGTTCATCCAACAATGGATCAAATTGTTAACCTTCTTTCCTCTACCTACTCAATTGTTTCAAAAGCAAATCTCACCCAGTTTACTGTATTTTGTATTATTCGAACTCATATATGTTCAAATAGATCATCCACAAAATCAAAATCAAATAATGAGAATTTTATATAGTAGAAGAGAAAATTCTATTTTCCTTCCTTTTCTTTGTTTCTTTTGGTGGAATTCATTAGTTGAGGAAAGTAGAATATATCGGAGGGGAAACAGAAAAATTCGAAAAGGCGGAACTTTGTTGTTGTTTTCTTTCCACTTGGCAGAGATATTATGCCGCTTGTCGGGAAACTCGCACCTTCCGATATGTATACGATCTGGTTGTAATTTTACTCCAAATACATCTTTGGACAGAGATGACTGTGGAGATTGCCGAAGAAGAGAGAATTAGTTATGTGAACAGTTGAAAAAATATTTGTCATTCAAGCATTGGTGTGTGAAAATGTTTACACATGACCTCTGATTTTCTAACTTTACCATGAAAAAACAATAACCGTTTTATTTATCTAAGAACGTTATTAAGAACCATCATTCCTTTTCGTGAAGAGTTGCTCCCTTCTCGTTTTCATCTTATTTCCCTGTAGTTGTTTCTGGTCACTATTTTCCGAGTTAGTAAATGAAGCGTTACAAACTTCTGGGTTTCTTCAATAAGATAAAGGTGGCTTTTGGGAAGGGGTTTCTATAATAAGATAAATGAAGAAATAGGAGAAAACACCAAAAATTGCGTAAAAAGATAAATAGGATTGCTTGCCACATCACCAGGCCAAGGTCCCTCAATTATATATATATATATATATATATATATATATATATATATATATATTAATTTCAAGTAATATTATGATATATAATGTACTTCATCCATCTCATAATATCTGTCATGATTTTCTTGTACACGCTCCTTAAGAAAAATTAATTAGGATAGGATTTTGACTACTTTACCCTTATTCATATCTTAATATTTAGTTTTTCTTCATTGATATTTGAACAAAGTTATCCATAATTGAAGTGGTTGTAGTCTTCAAGGATAAATATTACTAAGGGTAAAAAGGAAAAAAGATAATCAATTTTGTCTTGAACTTCTAAAGTGACAAATAATTTGAGACAACTACTTTTAGTAACCATGACTCATAATATGAAACGGAGGAAGTATGTAGTTCGAGATAGAAACTGATTACCCTCAAAATCGGATAACAATTGAATTTGTAAGTGGTTTTAAGGATACGTGGATTAAATTGACACAAAGCGATAAATTAAATTGCAATTGAGATAAAATATGATAAAGTAAATTCAAACCACACGAATTGAACAGTTACAGCCTTGGGGGAGGGGGGGAGCCACCCTTGAACAGAATGCACTTTGATCAGTGTCAAGACATAGTTGAATAAGAGCTTAAAGAGAAAATAACAGTATATTGCTTCTGAATGTGTGTTATAATATTGTTTTACAAGTAATTAGACCCCCTTTATATAATAGTGGAGTCCTATATTAGGTACAACTCTATAAAAAGCAAAAATTCCCTAATTAACTGATTACTGATCTCACATCAGCATATGTCGAGATCTCCGTCGTGATATTAGGTCGGTTACTGATATCACACGACCTTCTGTTGGTCGAGTTTGACTGCCTGACAATGTTCTTCGAGGTTAATCAAGGTCAGGACCGATCTGAATCATGTCCCCAATATTCTCGAGAGCAGGTGTTATGGTCCGGACTCAGAATTGTTGAGGTCCCTACCTCGGTCTAGGCCCCACAGTTATCATATCTCGAGCTTGGCCTATCATGTCAGAGACCGGGATATACTTCGAGACCGATTTTACCCGTATACAGATTGTTCCCTCATTTTCCAGAGAGTAGACGACGAGAAACGATATGAGCTTCTGATTCTCACCTCGATACCCCGCTTCAGAAACGACAAAATGGACGAAACGTCTCGTCTGTCACGTCTTAATGGCATTAAATACTTGTCAGTTGCTGGTCGGCCATTCCTGGACGCGAACCGTCATTTGAAAACTATGAATACCCCATTCTTCATTCATTTAAACTTTACATCCAAACCTTTTACCCTTGTTCCTAAGAAATCTTTATATTTTCTGGCACTTATATTCTATTTTTTTGAGATCTTTGTGAGAACCATCAAGTGTATTCCTTCAACTTCCTCTCATTCCTCTTTTATCCTCCATTTAAAAGAAAATGGCGAAGACTTCAAAAATAGTTCCCCAAAAAGAAACTCCTTCTTCATCACGGCCGGCTGCCGAGGAGACTGTTCCACGTACTACTATCAAGGAACCAGTAGTGAAACCCCCCCTTGAACACGTTCACCCCTGGTGGATGCTCGGTAACCTTTGATTTCAAGGTTGAAATACCTCCCTCCGTACCTGGCCAATGTGAGAAGGTCTCGAGATACGTATGTTCGATCCCTGAAGAGATCCTCCCCACGGTCAAAAAGGATTGCAACTGGGTTGATAAGCACGTGGTGGTTCCCGGACCTGATGAAGATATCACCACCCACGTCGAGGGATACTTAAGTTTTTACACTTATCCCTTTACGACGGGTCCATTGGAATCGATCATCATCGACTTTTGCAAAAGATATGAGGTATGCCTCGGTCAAATTCACCCTTCATTCTGGAGGATAGTGATCCTATTTCAGTTCTTCGTGAGCAAGATCGAGGGATGCTAGTTCACCGTTAACCACCTCATGCGCCTATACAGTCCCTGACTTTTTCGAGAGGATGGGGGGACTGATCAAGCAGGCGCGTCGGGCTAGTAAATCCCGGTTCTCGAGCATCGATAACGATCAAGATCGAGGTTGGCTAGGCTGTTTTGTCCGAGTGAGGACCTCAGACCTAATCCCAGCTGAGTGCATGTCGTTCCCACTTCTGTTCCCCGAGGAATGGAACATAAAACGTAAGTAAAATTTCATTTTCAGATGTTATTTTACTCTTTTTTCCTTCCTTCTTATCAGTGCTTGGTGGAGGTGCAACTGTCGCTCGGTCCCGAATGCAGTCCGTCAACTCAAGGACTAGGTCAAGGGCATACAAAGGCCATATTATGAGCGTGCATGGCGCGAACTTTCAAAGGGCCGGTGGGTGGCTCGTTCTCAAGGTGAGATTCCTTCCACGAGTGAGTAAAACTTGGTTTCTTTTGTGTCGCCAAGTTCTTACTTGTTTTTTCTTCTTTTGCAGGTTTATCCAAGGAAGTCATAATGAGGCCTTCATCCGGTGACGAGGATTGCACCGTCGAGTCCCCTACTCCGAGACAGGGTGATGAGAAGAAGAGAAAGAGGGCTCTAAGTTCTCCGAGCTCAGAGAAGAAGAAAATAAAAAGAAAGCCGGTGCGCAAGCCCAAAGAAAATACTAGCGCTCGGGCGCCCTCATTCGACTCACTCCACCGGCTAAGGGACGTCAGAAGAAGAAGAAAAGAAGCCTCTGAACTGGTGTCCTATGTGCGGTCGCAGTTCGAGGGACAAGGGGCCTCTGAACCAGAGAGAGGCGAGGCCGATCTACCTCAAGCCAGGGAGGCTGACGAGGAGGTCGTGGTCGAGGCCAACGATGGGGCCGTGGATAAGGCCTCCCAAGACGTGGGTAATGCCCTAAAGGATGTACTTGGTGTGATAGATATCACCGAGTCGCCTTCGTTCACTGAGTCTATGTACAACGAGGCTCAGATAGTGAAACCTTGCCCCAATGAGAGGGCACAAAAAGCGGAAGACCCCCTCCGCGGCTTTTTTGATGGCGTAGATTCTGCCACCATGGAGGATGTCACCGGATTGGGTGACCTAGAGGTGTCGACGAAGAGTCCATCTTCGGGAATAAACGAGCCTTCCTCGAGTCCGAAGCTAATCAACTGGTTCCCAGCTCCGAGTGTGGATCCTGACCAAAAGCGATCGATCATGATCTACATTCTGGAGGATGCCCGGGTCCTCTCTGCCCCTGTAGGGGTGGCCAGTTACCTTTGGTGCTTGGTGTCACACCTCCTTTTTTACCTACACCCCCGAGAAGGGATGTATAAGGGAGTTTTATCCAATTTAAGTGACAATCGAAACGGGATCATTTTATTAAAAATTCAGAGTCGCCACTTAGGATAATTTATGATGTCCCAAGTCACCAGTTCAAATCCCGAATCAAGGAAAAGATTGACTCTGTATTACAGTCCGTGAACCAGAAATCCGGGTAAGGAATTTTGTTAATCCGGGAGAAGGTGTTAGGCATTCCCGAGTTCCATGGTTCTAGCACGGTCGCTCAACCGTTATATTTGGCTTAATTATCTGATTTTAGTACATTTTAAACCTATGTGTATTTTAAAACTTTAACCACTTTTAGTCATTTTAGGAATATTGCAACGTTATTAAAACACGTCTTGAACCACGTCACATAAATGCACCCGCGGTCCCCGACACATTTTATGCAACGTTGTTGAGATTTGGATTTGGGTCACATAAATGCGCACCCGAGTTTAGGAAGGTAAATTATTAAAATAACGTGCCTAAAGCGACTACGCCTTTCAACTTTGTGCGGGCCATGGAAAAATCAACTAAACGGCATGCCTCGATTTCTAAGGAGTTAAAATAATTAATGGAGGGCCATGCATTTAAGATTTTCGTTTGGCACGGTACGCCTCGAATTGTTCTTAAAGGCTTTATTCAATTAAAACAAACTACGGATATTCATGAATTTAGGAGCTGTCACGCCTCCTAAATTTGTTCTACCAAGAATCTCTCTCAAAAACCAATCCCCGCACCATGTGAATTCATAGAGTACTCAAGTGGCACCTGCTCTTTCCAATCTTTGAGAACGGCAAAAAAAAATGATCTACCATGGCAAGCAATTCCACTAAACTACTCCGAATGCAAGAAAGTCAGGCAACATGCGTTGAGCCCAACAACTTCACAAGATCAAAGTAACATATGCTTAGGAAGACTTTCCACAAGGTATCAAGCTCCCAGCACCCAAGAAGAGACCAAAAATGGTTGCACTGCCCAAAGTTATTATAAGTAAATAATTCTCTTTTGAAAACAAGCAAAAATGACTCTCTAATCCCATTCAAATTCCTAACTACACTTATTACGACATTCAAACTCGATCATATAGCATCAGATCAGATTTCAACAAAATTTCAGCAATAACATATTAGCATTCATCAGTATAGAATTACACAAAGGTGAAGGATATGAACCTCAAAGTGGACCTCCAACAGAAATGGAACGAGCCACTGATGACCAAAACAGTGGTCGGAAGCCTCGACGGAACTACAACCTATATCCTGAAGCTCGCCGGAAACGTGACAACATTCAACGACGGACCTCGCATCGGCACCTCGGATTCGCAGACGGACAGCTCGAACGAACCTATATCGAGACTACTGTTCCATCGACTTTTAGAATGCCACTCGTCACCTCCCTTTCACTCCCGATATTTCGCTGTTGTTGCCCTCCCGTTGCACCTTTGTGCGTGTGTGTTTCGTGTGTCGCAACTGGAGTAAGGTCGCTGGGTTCGAGCGTGCTGCCTTAGGGTGGAGGAAACAAGTGTGGTGTTAGGTCTTATAAAAGGTGAAGGAGCTGAAGGTACTGGAGTTTTATTTTGTGTGCTTGCTGTTTGGGTTTTGAAGAAGAGAGATCAGGGTTCTTTTGTAGCTGAAGCTTTTCTCAAATTAGAAATGGCTGTGTGCCTTAAGTTTTAGGATCTGTCATTTTTGTTAAAGAAGAAGAAGGGTCTCGTTTGTGATTTGCGGTTGATTCTTCGGTCTTAGGGTCTTTTGGTTCATTTTTTTTGTTCGTTGCTTCTTCTAATTTGTCAAGAAGACGATGACAGGGGTGGTCGTGTATTGTTCAACAGTTGAAAGGCTGAAGAAGATAATTTAGGGGTTGTTCTTGAAGTTCAGCGGCGCTGATTCTTAAGTGTAGTCTAGGGTTATTTTAAGACTAGTTTTGGTTATATAGAGGGGTTTTTAGGTTAAGGGGTATGGGCCTAGAACTTATGGGCTTGAAAATTATGGGTTAGGTCCAAAAATTAGGCTTAAAAAATGGGTTGCTAGAGCCCAAACTTTATTCTTTCCCCGCGAACGAGATTAAAAATACGGTCCCATTTATTAATTAATCCTACTATTCAAATAATTACTAAAATAAAACTAACCATTAAAACAAACCTATTTTTGGTATTTTCAAATATCATATTAAAATAAAAATACGATACTATTTTTGTATTTTTTTTAAAGATTTTTAAGATTAAAAATGACTACAAAACATTAATGAACCTATTTTTGCATTTTTTGTTTTCTTGTAATAAAATAAAGTAAAAGAGTCAAAATTACTTAAAATATCTATATTATGCCTAAATTAAATATTTACGCGCTAAAATATAAAAAATCTTGGAGAGGGTCAAAAATCACATGTCTACACTTGGTGACCGAGGAAGACCAAGTCAAGATGAACGAGGTGGAAGCGCCCTACCTATTCAATGAAGCTCAACAGGCATTAAACCGGGTAACTTCAGATACCTCTTGATGACTTCTAATTTATACTTGGATCAATTTATAGATGATCATAACTTCTCTCCTTGTGTTTGTAGGCCTCGGTGCTTCATCATGAGACTTTTCTTCGGTATCGAGAAGAGCTAAACCAGTATGAGGTCGAGATTCGAGGGCTCACTGAGAAGAGAGATGCGTATAGACTTCTCAGCGAGCAACGTGAAGGGGAGGCTAGAGCCTCCGAGCTGAGCTAGGGGCGGCTCGGAAAGAGCACACCGACCTGGTGGAAAGTGTAAAAGTCTTTGAGATTAGTGACGATGAGCTAGACTCGCTGACTAACGCTTCGAACCCGCAGGTCCAATAGAATCTTGATCATATCGACCAACTTCGGGCAGAGATGGATGTGGTAAAGGCCAAGGCTGAAGAATGGAAAAACAAAATGTACCACTTGGCCTCGTAAAAGGAAATTGCCCGGGCGCAATTGACTTCGACTAAGGTTCAGCTTTGGGTGGCAAAGGAAAAGGCCGTGGTGCAAGCCAAAAAGATTGAGGAGCTCCAGTCTCAGCTAAGTTCGGCCGTCTTTAAACGAGAAACTCTGGCGAAGGAGCTTGAAACAACCAAGTCTGTGGCCGTGGTGGTTAAAATCGATGCCGATGAGATGGTAGCCCAATATAGGGCCGATGCCGAGGCGGCTGATCTCGTTCAAGTCACACCTCTATTCAAGGTTATAAAACAATCGATGTAATACTAATACTCAATAGGAGTCGTGGTCAATTTTCTACAGGGAGCTATGAATGGAATTTAGGGATATATATTATAGTGTATGAGCTTGAATTATCTCAAATTGCACTTTCACAAACTTGAGTTGTTTCTAGGTCTAATTTAAACTAAGATTACAAACTAAGAATTAAAACTAGGAAATTATTTTTGTTGTTGTTTTTCAAATGATATAAAAGGCCTAGGGCTATGACATTCACCTAGGTGTTTGCCTAACGGGTTGTAAATTGTAAAGCTTGTTTAATTGATCGGGGTGTATTATAACTATCAACACTCGAGTACCGACTCAATACCTCTTGGTCAGAGAGTGATTTTTCCCAATTTGAATTTCTCAACTCTAAATGGTTATTGAACAAAAAGGTTGATACAAAGCTCAAGTCGGGTTTTACTATCTCTAGGTTCAACCCTTTAATTGGGACTGCCAATCTCTTGATTTACCCAATTTCTTGTTAGCCAAGTTTTTCTAGACTAATTCTCTCTTTCTCAAGTAGAGACCAAATCAAATAGGCATGAACTAATGTTTGCAACCATTAATTCTACAATTAAAAGCAAGAACAAGGCTAAATAATAAACACCCAACCATAAACAAGCAATAAATCAAACACCCATTAGGATTACACTCTAGGGTTGAGTCACAACCCTAGTGAAAATCTAGCTACTCATGCTTAAGATAGAAGAAATAGAAGAAGAAATGATAATTAAACCCATATTGATAATTAAAATGATGAAATCTATATTCAAAAAAGTCAAAATAGCAAAAACCACTAAAGAGAGTAAAGAAAATTGTCTACTGTAGCTGTTGATGTCAAAACTTGACCTAAAAAAGTGAAACTCTTCTATTTATACAAGGCTGAAATTTTTGGACAAAAATATCCTTTCGGAGGTTTTGCAGCCGCACAATTCCATATGTGGTCCGCACTTTGCTTCAGCCTAACAGGATTAGAAATTTGCGGCTGCATAATTCTAAATTGCGGCTGCACTTCTCTCTTTTTACGGTCCGCACCAAATGTGTCTGCGGTCGCACTTTGCTCTTCTGTGGACTGCATAAATGTGTCTACGGCTGCATAGCTATTCTTCTCAGCCGCACAATAATTGTGCGAACTTGAGATGCAGGTTCTCTGAACTTTAGCTCTTGCCTAGCTTCTGCGGCTGCACATGTCATGGGTGGACCGTACTTTGCACATGTCTCTGATAGGAGTTTCATCAGAATCTCTGCCCGTAGATGATAATCTACGGTCCGCACTTCTGCGCTTTTGTGCCTGTTTTTGTCCTTGAGTTCAAATCACTTTTTCTTGAGTTGGATTTAATCTTGGGGGCTCATTTTCCAATATTCCTGCAATTAAGCATATTTTATCAGTTTTTGGGAACACAATTAAACGTTTTTGGACTAAAACGAAATCTAAAAGGCGTTAATAAGTAGTCAAAATCCCCACTTATCAGCAGCTCAGGATCGAGCAAAGGATATCGTCAAGCATGCGAGCGGTAATCTCGAAGGGAGGCCCTCGAGGAAATTCATGCTCGGGTTTTCGACTTATCGACTGAAATTGAGAGTGCCAAGGAGCTCAAAGCCGAGGCCAAAAAGTTGGCTTATCCTGAGGATGATGAAGACTCTGAGGGTTTAAGTAGATCCAAGGGTGGAGGAGACCCCAAAGGTGATGAGGCGGCCCCCGACGAAGACCAGGCCACTTAGGCTCTTTACAAATATTTTTTTGCCTTTTGTATTACCTTTTTGTTGAGGTCGTTTGGCCTTTGTAAATTTGCATCGGGGTTGTTTGGCCCTTGTAAAAAAATTGATATGTATATAAGGCTTTTTCCCTTCAACAACTTCTAAACTTTTCCTTTGCTTTATTACTTATATTTGCAAAGATTAAAAATGTCTTAGCATGAAATAGTTAGGTTACATTCGGAGTTTCGAACAACCTTGCCTTCAACATTATTTTGTTTTAAGACATCGTGGGCGTTCAGTGTGACCGGAAATATTTTTCCAAAGTACTTATACTTTTTTAAATTATAGTTTGTCGAGGGTAGCCTTTAGAATCGATTAAGAAATTTTAAGGCCTTGTTGTTTTTGTGCGGGTCTCGGACGTCTCCGAGTCATTTTAATATGGCCGTAGCCTTTTTAGTTCGGGTGTTGCCCCATGGGCTCGTTATCCCGAGTTATCCGGGCTTGCCTAAAATAACAGTCCCCGAGTAGTGATAGCCGTAGCCTTTAAAGTTTGGGCGTTGCCTAATAGTTCTTATGCCCCCGGGCTTCGGTAGCCCGGGCCGTCCGAGTTTATCTTTGGACGGCAGTCCCCGAGTGGGAGTGACAGTTTGAACTCGGATTAAAGCGGACCTTGGGCTCGATACCTTTAGGGGATCTAAGGCTGGCATCCGGTCCGGGCCCGGTCCCAAATGGGCTTTGTGGGCCGGGCTCAAACGAACCCGGTCTTCGTGGGCCGAGCTTAAACAGACCCGGGCTTCATGGGCTTTTAGGTGTAACCAGACTGGGACCGTGTAGTAATGGTCCCGGGCTATGCGAGCCGGGTCCAGGCCCAAACGGGCCTAAATGAGCTACAACATTAGTGTTACTAGTAGCATTATCCATTGAAATTGACATTATTTTATCACTAATGCAAAAATATCTACAAATATCCGTAATCGTGCTAGAAATAAACTGTCGTGTGTGATGTGAATTAATTATTCTATAAGCAATAATGCGCTTTTGCATTATCCACTCCTCATCAATCCAATGACTTGTAACAGTAAGATAATCATATTCATTACCACTTATACCAATATCAGTAGTAATAGCAATACGAAAATTAATATGAGTAAATAAATAGCGCACATATTATTCATATTCATATTTATATTTATAAATATCTCTCTTTACGGTTGTGCGAGGCCATCCTTTATAAGTAGGATTAAAAACTCTTCTAATATAATGCACAAAGTGGGGGTTAGATGAAAAATTATAGGGTAAGCACATAACAGTAATTATTTTTGCCAATTTTTCCCTATCTTTTCTTGGGTCATAATATAAAATACCACTGGTAACAGTGTTAGTTCCCGGTTGAAATTGATTTGACCCGGTACTAGGGTCAGGCTGACTAGTTGGACTCCCCCCCCCCGGCCGCAGCTTTCATTTGAAAAAATTTAGCTTTATCTTGAGGGTGTATCATTATGTGTCTCCTCAAACTTCTCGTACCCCCCGATCAACATAGTTAAAGGCTAACTCTTTGCCACAAGTTTTACACTTAGCTTTATTTTTTTCTCTTATTTGAATAAAAAATGGCCAAACAAGAGATGTTTCTACCCGTTTAGAAGGTTGTCTAGAAAAAGGGGTGATAACAGGGGGGTCATCCGGGGCATCATTTGGATTAGTTGGGTTAACTTGAGCAATAGGACTAGTGGGTGTATCATCATCTAGTTACGTTTCATCTAAATCTATTTCCTGCTCATCTTCTTCATCTATAGTTGGATTAGGGTAAAGATGGTTCATATATTCATCATCTAAGCGTTCACCACTACCAACATTATGCACATATTGACCAACCGTAAATTGTAAAAAAGTATTATCACTATCAAGAATAGGAGCAGGTGGAGGGCGGGTATGGGGTTTGGGTAGGGGAGGCCGGGGAATTAGAAGAGGAATAGATTGGCCACTAGATTCACCACTCTTGAATTTTCCCTTATTTTTACTAAACATTTTTAAGGAATATGGCATCTTAATTATAATTATACAAAGTAATTAAATAAAACAAACAAAAATATAATATTAAAACTAAAGAGTTGGAATGAGTTTACCGAATTGACGAACAACTTGTTAAAATTAATTAACGTTGAAGACTTGAATACTTCAATTCACCAACTTCATAATTTTTCACACAAGTTGCAATAATAAAGTAACCAATTTTAGAAAACAAATTAGAGAGAGATTGATGATTTGGTGAAGAAAAATGAAAGAATGAGGGGGTATTTATAGTTGAAAATAGGAAAAAAGTGTAATTATAAAAAGTTTGGTGTTAAAACAAAGTTGGGGGGGGGGGGGTTAAATGGCTATTTTATAAATAGCCAACGACTATTTTGGCAGTCATAACGGATATTTTTTAAAGCCCCAACAGTCAGATTTTGGTTTGAGAATTTTTTTTAAAATTAGCCGTTGGGCCCGTTTAGGACCGGTTGAACCGGCCCACTTAGGAGCCGGTCCCGGGCCCAAATGATCCCAGGCTTAACGGGCATTTTAAGAGAACCGGCCCACTTGGGCATTAAACCCCCTGGTCCCGGGCTTAAACGAGTAGGCCTGTTTAGGCCCACTACCCATATGGGCTCGCGGGCCTGGGTCGGGCCTAATCGGCCCACTTGACACCCTTAAGGGGATCGGATGTAGGAAATTCCTTAAGAAATGAAAAAAAAAATAATATTAAGTTACAAGATATTTATCCGCAAGATAGGGTCTTCTTCTTATTCTTGTGCGTAATAGTTACACATGTGTACAAGCTTTGTGTCAGGCCTCGAGCGGTCTATGCGGGCATGATCCTTTTGACTGTTTGACCTTTACAGTAAATCCTATTGGTCGGCCGAGACTGTTCAATCACAAAGTCTCTTATCCTTGCTAAAGTCGTTATCCGAGGGTAATGCCCCCAGTGTCCGAGGTTCATTATAGAGAAGCCTCCGATATTGTTGATGTATTCTTTAAGACCGATTCATGATCGACCTTTGATTCTAAGTTAGCACGATCCAATATTGCCTCATTAAAAACCTTGTCGGAAAACCCATTCAGGACAAATCGGTTCAAGGGAAAAAGAGTGCAACACATGCTTTCAGGCCAAAAAATTGTACCATTCCTTGCTGGTTACATGCAAGTGTTAGTTCAAAAAAAAGGGAATGAATGAGGTCATACCTTAGCAGTAGTATCGCTTCAAGTGAGTTACATTCTACTTATTTGGTATCTGTTCACCGTTCATTGCCCCGAGTTTGAACGATCATTTTCCGGTGATCTCGATAATCTGATACGGCCCTTCCCAGTTCAGCCCCAGCTTCCCCTTGTTCATATTCTAAGTGCTTAGTGTGACATTCCTTAACACCAAGTCCCCGACATTGAAATGTCGAAGGTTGGCTCTCCGATTGTAATACCTCTCGATTCATTGCTTTGGGCGGCCAATCAGATAAGGGCGGCTTCACGCCTTTCATATAATAGCTCCAGGCTGGTACTCATGTCCTAATTGTTTGATTCCTTGGTTGCACATCGGAATCTGACACTTGGTTCCCCGACTTCGACCGGTATTAGAGCTTTGGCGCTATAAACTAGTGACAATGGGGTGGCCCCGGTACTGAACTTCGAGGTCATGCGGTACGCCCCCAGTACTTCGGGCAGGATTTCCTTCCATTTTCCTTTGGCGACGATTAACCTCTTTTTGAGGTTTTGGAGTATAGTTTTGTTGGTCGTTTCTGCTTGTCCGTTCCCATTAGGGTGATAGGGTGTTGATAGGATCCTTTTGATCTTATGGTCTTCAAGAAACTTGGTCACTTTGCTGCTGATGAGTTGTTTCCCATTGTCGCATATGATCTCGGCCGACATTCTGATCTAGCATATGATGTGGTCCCAAATGAAATCGATGACTTCCTTTTCCCTGACCTTCTCATATGCCTGGTCTTCCACCCACTTAGAAAAATAGTCAGTCATAAACAATATAAATTGAGCCTTACCAGGTTCCCATGGAAGGGGGCCAACAATATCCATTCCCTACTTCATGAACAACCATGGTGACAAAACCGAATGCAGCAGCTCTCCGGGTTGATGTATTATCAGAGCATGTATTTGACTTTCATCACATTTTCGTACGAACTCCTTCGCGTCCTTTTCCATATCGATCTAGTAGAAGCCGACTCTGATTATTTTTTGAACCAATGAATCGGCGCCTGAATGATTTCCGCAGGTGCCTTCGTGAATTTCCCTCAGAACGTATTCGGTATCTCCTGGTCGTAGACATATTGCTAGTGGACCATCGAACATTCTTCTGAACAAGGTTCCGTCTTCGGACAAGCTAAATCGGACTGCCTTCCTACGCATGGCCCTCAATTCTTTTGGATCCAAAGGTAGTTTTCCAGTCTTCAGATATTCTATATATTTGTTTCTTCAGTCCTAAGTCAGGCTTGTGGAGTTTATCTAGGAGTGGCCCTCTTCCACTACCGACCTCATAAGTTTTACAATTTCCCCCGAGTTGAGCTCGTCATCCTCGACCGACGACCCTAAGTTATCCCCGAAGTCATCCCCAAGTTTACCAATAACTCTCGTTCGACTTCGGGATTAGGGCCAGTGTAAAGTCAGCCACGAAATCTACCAAAATATGAGATTTAATGGTTGTCCGGTGTCGATATTCAATATAGTACCCATTGATTTCCATGGACCATTTGGCCAAATGCCCCGAGAGCTCAGGTTTATGCATTATATTTTTCAATGGGTAAGTAGTCACAACATATATAGGATAACACTGAAAATATGGTTTCCGCTCTTAGAGGTACTTAGTAAGGCGAGTGCCAATTTTTCTAAGTGAGGGTATCTAGTTTCGGCCTCACCTAGAGTCTTGCTAACATAGTAAATTGGAAATTGCGTACCTTGATCTTCCTGGACCAGGACTCCACTTACCGCTATCTCCGATACTGAGAAGTATAGGAATAATTGTTCGTCTGTCTTCGGCGTGTGAAGCAGCGGTAGGCTCGATAGATACCGCTTGAGCTCCTCCAAGGACCATTGGCACTCTGGAGTCCATGAAAAGTTATTCTTCTTTTTCATTAGTGAGAAGAATCGGTGGCTATTATCGGAGAACCTCTAGATGAATCGCCCCAGGGAGGCTATGCGTCCGGTTAATCATTGCACGACCGTCACGTTGTCCACAACCGTGAAATCTTCAATGTCTTTGATCTTGTCGGAGTTGATATCAATTTCGGTTGGGTACCATGAATCCGAGGAATTTACCTGATCCGACACCAAACACACATTTCTCTGGGTTCGACTTCATATTGTTTTTCTTCAATATGCTGAAGGTTTCTTGCAAATGTTTTAAATGGTCCTTTGCTCGCAGGGACTTAACCAACATATTGTCAATGTAAACCTCCATTGATTTTCCTATTTATTCCTCGAACATCTGGTTTACTAGGCGTTGATAAGTAGCACTGGCATTTTTTAATCTGAATGGCATCACATTTTAACAATATGTGCCGTATTTAGTAATGAAGGAGGTTTTCTCCTGATTATCCAGGTTTATTCGTATTTGATTGTACCCGGAGTAGGCATCGAGAAAACTGAGGATCTCGTGGCCGGCTGTGGCATCGATCATGCGATCGATGTTGGGCAAAGGGAAGGAGACCTTGGGACATGCCTTATTCAAATCCTTATAGTCTGCACACATACTTAATTTATTCCCTTTTTAGGGACTACCACTACATTTGATAACTAATCAGGGTATTTAGCCTCCCGAATAGACCCTATTTTAAGAAGTTTAGATACCTCGTCCTTAATGAAAGCATGTTTGACCTCGGACTGGGGTCTTCTCTTCTACTTGACTGGGTGGAATTTTGGGTCCAGGCTTAGCTTGTGAGTGGTTATTATCGGCCAGATCATTGTCATATCAAGGTTGGACCAAGCGAAACAATCTATGTTAGCTATAAAAATTGAATGAGTTTTTTCCTGAGCTCGAACTTAACCCCATGCCATGTATACCTTTTGATCGGGCAGATGCTCGATCAATATGACCTGCTCTAGCTTATCGACCGTCGATTTAGTGGCATAGGAATCATCGGGGGCTATAAAAGACCTGGGAACCACGTAGTCATCTTCTTCATCAGTTTTTTATTTCTCTGATTGGGTCGGGGCTGGTGTCGATAATTGCTATTTAGCTTCTTGCTTTGTGGCCGAACTTGGCCCCTTTGTCATTGCAAGTGCAGATATCAGAATCGCCTCTTTGACTGCAAATATTTCTTTTGCAGCTTTTTGTTCTCCGTAGATTATTTTAACCCCTCCCCGTGTTGGGAATTTTAACACTTGGTGCAGATTCGAGGCACTTCCCACATGTTGTGGATCCATGGCTTCCCGAATAGAGTGTTGTACCTCATGTCTCCTTCGATCACATAAAACTTGGTTTCCTGGGTGGTCCCGATGGCATTCACTGGTAATGTTATCTCCCCCTTAGTGGTCTCACATGCCATGTTGAATCCGTTTAGAACTCGGACTGCAGGCACGATTTGATCTTGTAGACCGAGCTGTTCTACGACCCTCAATCGGATGATGTTAGCCGAGCTACCTGGATCAATTATTACACGCTTAATTCGAGATTTATTTATGAGTACAAATATTACCAATGCATCATTGTGGGGCTGCACGATCCTTTATGCTTCCTCGTCATTGAAAGACAAGGTTCCTTACGGTATGTAATCTCGAGTCTATTTTTCTTTTGTGATGGATATTCTAGTGAGCTTCAACATCGGCCCTTGAGGTACGTCGACCCCACCGATGATCATGTTGATGACATGTTGAGATTCTTCTTGTTTGTTATTTTTATTAGAATCCCTAGTCCTGAAATGGTTCTTGGCTCAGTCGTTTAAGAATTCTCAAAGGTGCCCGTTGTTGACTAGCCGAGCTATTTCTTCTCTTAACTGTCGGCAATCCTCCGTTTTGTGGCCATGAGTGCCATGATATTTGCACATATGGTTAGGATCCCTTTGGGCCGGATCGTATTTTAGAGGTCGGGGCCATTTGGTGCCCTTGACGCATCCGATAGATGAGAAAATGGCGACGGCATCAACGTTAAAGTTATATTCCAATAACCTCAGTGCTTCCTTAGGCTCGATAGGTCTGTCGAAACCATTTCTGCTCATGAGCCCTTGTTTGCTCTGACCCTGATCACTTCTCCTTTCATTTCGCATAGAATTCCGCCCGTACCCACTACTTTTTCGGTCTCTATTGTAAGGCTGATACCGATCCCTGTTTGACCTCGGTTCATGGTCGATATCTCTCTTGACTCTTTCGACAGCTCTGCCAGGATAAATGGAACCCGAAAGAGCTCCAGCTTGATCATCTTCGACTCTGATTTTTGATTGATAATGGTTGTGCACATCGGCCCAAGTAATAGTAGGATATTCTATCAAATTCTGCTTCAACTGCTCTGAAGCCACCGAGCTTCGAACATTGAGTCCCTGGGTGAAAGCTTGAACGGCCCAATCACTAGCGACCGGTGGCAGGGCCTTCCGCTCCATTTGAAATCGGGACACGAACTCTTTGAGCATCTCATTATCCTTCTATCTTAATTTGAAAAGGTCCGACTTCCTGGTCGTGACCTTGATAGCCCCGGCGTGTGCTTTTATGAAAGAGTCTGCAAGCATAGTGAATGGGTCAACAGAATTAGGAGGTAAGTTGTGATACCATATCATAGCTCCCTTTGATAGGGTCTCTCCGAATTTCTTCAACAGGACAGACTTGATCTCATCATCCTCTAAGTCATTCCCTTTGATGGCATATGTGTAGGAGGTAACATGCTCGTTTGGGTCGGTCGTTCTGTTGTACTTAGGAATCTTGGGCATATGGAATTTTTTAGAGATCGACTTTGGAGACGCACCCGGAGGGAAAGGTTTTTGCACAAACTTCTTGGAATCTAAGCCTTTCAGTATTGGTGGTGCTCTCGGGATTTGGTCAACCCTGAAATTGTAGGTTTCTACCTTCTTGTCATTTGCTTCGATTTTCTTCCCCCTGATTCTATCTGTTTTGTCAACTCCTTGAGCATTTTTACGATCTCGGGGTTAGTCCCCGATTCATTTCCATTCGACCTCTATGTGACTGGCTCGTCCCTGTGGGTGATTTTATGGGACGGATCGGGTTCAATTCTGCTTGGTGCGTGGCTTTGGTTCTGTAATTGAGCACCGCCGCCTGTTGAGTCTGTAACATTCGAAGATCATCCGTAAATTAATTTCGTCATCTCCATTGTTTTGAGTATTTTGCGATGTCGATCGGGTTCCACCACGGATGCTATTCACGGGGTCGATAGGCAGATTTGTGTCGATAGCCACATGTGAATTAGCGTCCAACGGGTTCACGATTGGAATTCCGATGGGATCAACAGGCGGTATCTCGTTACTGGGCGTTATGTTGTTATGTTCACCGTGACCGGACTCATTGTCAACAGGTAGGGGTGCTAATTGTGAGTTTGACATTCTGAGTTTTAACCTGAAATTAAAGGCACTTCAAAGAACAAGTGTAAAGTAGTATGTGTTATGGAAATTTGTATCAAATAACCATTATTATACTTAGCTCCATGGTGGGCGCCAAACTATTTATCCTCAAAATCGGATAACAATAAAATTTGTAAGTGATTTTAAGGATACACAGATTGAATTGAAACAAAGTGATAAACAGTTACAGCCTTGGGGGGGCACCCTTGAACAGAATGCACTTTACAATGTGTAAGAGCTTAAAGAGAAAATAATAGTATATTGCTTCTGAATGCGTGTTATAATGTGTTTTACAAGTAATCAGACCCCCTTATATAATAGTAGAGTCCTATATTAGGTAGAACTCTATAAAAGGTAAAAATTCCTTAATTAACTGATTGTTGATCTCACGCCGGCATATGCCGAGATCTCAGCCGTGATATTCAGTCGGTAACGAATATCACAGACTTCTGTTGGTCGAGCTTGACTGCCTGACAATGTTCTTCGAGGTTAATCAGGCCAGGAACTATTTGAATCATGTCCCCAATATTCTCGAGGGCGGGTTTTATGGTCCGGACTCAGAATTGATGAGGTCCCTACCTCGGTCTGGGCCCCCCAGTTATCATATCTCGAGCTTGACCTATCATATCGAAGATCGGAATGTACTTCGAGACCGATTTTACCTGTATACAGAAATAGTAAATTTTTGTTGAATTAGCCCCCTCTAGTCTAGATTCGTGCCTTCTAGATATTGAATATTATTGATGATAGGCTATAATTGCATATTTTAGTCACTTATTATACTCTAATGTACTGTACTTTAATTAAGTTTGAGTGTTAATCGCTAGTGTTTTGCACTAATTGTGTGTTTTATACCTTGTAGGAGTGATTTCGAGCTATGTAGATGTTATGGAATGAATTCAAGTGATTTGGTGCTTTGAATTATGAGTAAAAGCACAAGGAATTAAGTCGGGATCGTATTCGGAGATCAACAGATGATAGTTAAGAATGAAACGGAGAATCGAGCGGGCATACGACACATTGTCTAGTAAAATGCACATAACGTTTCGCTCAGAATTCCGTTTGGGCTCCACAATATATCGTTGGAAAGATATTTGAAAGGGCTACAACTTTCCTGTTTTGTGTTTTTGCAAATTACCACTACCGCAGCGCGCAGTGTGCCGCGCTTGTGGTAGTTTCCTACAGCATGTCAGAATCAGCAATCTAAACTTTTCTATTGCCGCCCCGCATGGTGTATTGCCCCATGTGGCGCGGTAGTGCAAATTTTATAGAGTAATTGTCCTATTTCGCGCGGGAGAAGGTATTTTCGTCTAGGCCCAACCCTACTTGGTATAAATACATGTAAAAATGTTATTTTGGAAAAGTTGGACAGATTTGAGACAGAGATTCGACCTAAGGAGGCAGAGACACAATAGGAGTAAGGCGGGGAATTCTTCTACGAGTTTTTCCTTCCTCTTCCTATTTTTAATTGTTGGTTATGACTTTTAGTTTTGTAGTTTTACATACTATTATGAATAGCTAATTTGTTATCTAGGGTTTTGATGGAACCTTTTGTAGGATAAATTCTTGTTATGTTTTTATATAAACTCTATTTGTTCAACTATATTATTCTTGTGGTTGATTGAAGGGCCCTCAATTAGCTGTGCCTATTTAGTATGTATTACTTCGGAGAGAGTGCATATTTAGGTAGTTGTTGAACAACATCACTCCCGACGTATGTGAGAAATCAATAACCAAGGGTTTAAAGGTGGGATTAAGGATAACGAAACATTGGGTGCGATCTAAGTGAAATGTAATTAAATCCAGCTAGCGTAACTCGGAAGAGTATGTCTAGTAAATTGTCGTAATTACTTGGGAAAGAACTACAACACGCAGAGCGCTCATGATCGGTAGAGAATACTTAGGCGAAATTTATAGAAAATGTAGCGGGAAGGATTCCGACAATTGGGGAAATCATAACTCTATACCTCCTTAATCTTGTCTCTAACCCTTAGTATATGTAGTTGTTAATTTATTATTTTAATTTATTAGTTAATTAGTTTAACACAAAAATCTTAATATCTATAAGTTAGGAACTGTTCAAGCTTGTCTTCTTGGTGATAGTGAACAATTATAGCTAGGCCTTAGTTCTCTATGGGATTCGACTCCGGACTTGTAAACCGAATTATATTTGCAACAACCGCTTAGTCCTTTTTATAATCATAGTTGAGTGTGATCAAATTTGGCGCCGTTGCCGGGGAACTAATGGTGTAGTTGTAGGTGTACATATTACTATGTTTCAAGTTTGAACTTTTATTTTTTATTTTTATTTTTTTATTTTAGTTTTATTTGTTTATTTGAGAAACATGGCATAATGGAATTATGAGTTTTGATGTTGGTAATTCTACTTTTAATCCTCCTTATGCATATTGTGAAGGAAACCATCCAGAGCAAAATTATCAAAATATTTTCGAGAGCGAGTTTTGTGCACCAACTCAATCCTATCTGTGTGATATGTGTGGTGGTCAAGATGGTCACTTTCACGGTTGTGCTTATATTTCTTACCTTCCCCCAACCCCTTACTTTGATGGTTCTTCTTTTTCTAGTAAAGTTAATAGGAACAAAGAATCCAGGGAAGCTGACCTAAAGAAGATCCAAGATATATTAAAGTGCCTTTTGGAACAACATAGTAAATTATAACTGCAGATAGAAGGGCAAGACGAAACTATTCACAACTTGAAAGTTCACGTGAGTCAACTGGTTGAAAATTTTAATGCTCAACAAGCCAATATTGTGAATAGTATCCAAGTAAACCTTGAATTAGGTACAAAAATTGAGGTGCTAGTGGAGAAGACAAGAGTAGAACACCAACAATCAATCGATCTAGATTTTGAGGATACCGATGTTGTAGAAGAGATACTAGAGTCAACCAAGGATATTGAGGATACATATTTACTTGACTCTATTGTCATTAGTGTTGAGAATGTAGACAGTCCCAATATTCATGTAGTTGAGTGCATTGGTCCACACTCCAAGAATTTTTCCATATTGTGTTTGGATGATGATATGAAAATAGAGTTGTCTGATCCACTTGAGGAGTCAAGGAATGAGGAACAAGGTGCCTACATTCTAGAATGCTTCTTGCCAGAAAGTCGGGAATACACATCTCATCTAAAGGCCAAGAAGTGCAGAATACTACATTGTTTTATTGGGCCAGTCAGATTCGTTCCACCACCCCAGGAGCATGATCATAGAGCAGAATCAAAACTTGGGGTCCAATTCATAAGTTCAAAGTGGAGGCAGAAAGTGATTCGCGTCGTGTCGCGACGGTAAATCAAGCGCTTGTTGAGAGGCAACCCAGCTTTACTGCTTTTTTATTTTATTTATTTATTTATTTTAATTGTATTATTTTTGTAGTGTCGATTTTTGATTTTCTAGGAGCATGGAAAGCAAAGCTATTGGAAGGATGCAACAGCAAACCAGATGGTTGGAACTAAGTGTGAGGTACCCGCACGAAGGACCAAGCCTGGGAGAAGTCTAAGTACCCCATGAGCTGCTAGAGCTTCGGTTATTGGCCTACTAGGGAGTTTCTTTTACCCTCTTATTGGTATGGTGGGCATTGGGGACAATGCACAATTTTAAGTGTGGGATGAGGAGATTGTCTGGGTGACTTTCTATGTTATTTTAGTTGTGTTAGTTTAATTGAATTTTTTTTATTTTCTAGAAAAACGAAAAAAAAAGATTGGACTTTTCCCGACGATGGATCTATTAGACAATTTTCTTGAGGGATTTAAGTCTAAAGAAAAAGACAAAAAGATTTTTTTGTTAGGTAGTGTAGCAATTACCCCTTGGTTTTTCTTTGTGCCGCGGTTCTTTTCCAAGGATTTTGTTTGAACTGAGTATAGTTAGTTTTATTTTTTTAGGAGTAGGAGCTAGTGTGAGATGAATTGAATTGCAGCGATATCTCTTAACTTTGTTATGCCTTGAGAATAGTAAGTATTCCGGTTGTGACGCTTAGGCTCAGTTTTTGACTCTTGTAGAAGTACCTTAAATTATATGATCTTAATTTTGCTTAACTGCTTTGACTAGAGTGTCTCGATGAGTCCAATCCTAAGTGAGTGATGTACCATGTGTGTGTGAGGTTTGCTTGTTATTCTGTGCATTGCATTTAATGCCTAGAACTTGCCCTGTGTGTTTGCAAAGCGAAATGGTAGTTTTGTTCAGTCTTGGAAGTGATATAGGCATTTCTTTGTTGAGCCTTATGTATATTTACCTGCCTAATTATTATGTATCATAGTTAACCCCTTTGAGCATGCAATCCTGTTTCTTTGGTAATCACATTACAAGCCTTATCCAATTGTTTGAATTAACCATCTATTTGAACCTGTTCACTTCTCTTGAGCACTTGAATTGTTATGAACTGTGTAAAAGTTAAAGTGTGGGGTGGTTGGTTTGGCATTTGAGTGGAACTAACGAGATAAGGAGAAAAGTGCACTGTATTAGAAAAAAAAGTAAGAGCCACTTGAATTGAAAAAGAAAAGAAAAAAAATAGTTGTATTGTGTGCAGATATTCATTGACAAGTGGTAACTCTTGATGTAATTGTGCTTAAATAATTTGAGAGTTGATGTATATTGATGTGAAGGTAGAGTCATGGTTTGACATAAGCATGAGATTGAATGTTAAAGTGTAATTAAAGTGTTTAGGGAGGTGTAGTCACTCTTATATCTAAATGTACCCTACCCGTCTCGCAGCCTACATTACAACCAATTAAAGTCATACTTGATCCTAGACTGAATGAGCTCGATTAATAGAGTAGTATACTACGGGCAAGCTTATGGTGTATCTTTTGTGGCATATGAATGTTATTTATGAGAGTGAGTGAATTTTTTCTATCTTGAGTTCCTAATTGTTCTTAAATTTTATGGTGTATGGAACTACTCTCTTTTGTTGTGTGAGGGCACTTGATTCATGAAGGAAATAATGTCAGTGACCTCTATGTTAGAGTAAGTAAGTAAGTTGTGAATAATGCGTGGTACTTGTAAGTCAAATCTTGAGGTGAAGATGTTACATTTTTGTGCTTAGTCTATTTTAAATATTCTTGATGTGATGAGTTAGGAGAATTGTTTTAAAAAAAGGTCGTGTCTATATAAAGTGTAGTTTGATTGCTCGAGGACGAGCAATGGTTTAAGTGTGAGGTTTTGATGATAGGCTATAATTGCGTATTTTAGTCGCTTATTACACTCTAATTTACTGCACTTTAATTGAGTTTGAGCTTTAATCGCTAGTGTTTTGCACTAATTGTGTGTTTTATGCCTTGTAGGAGTGATTTCGAGCTATGTAGATGTTATGGAATGAATTCAAGTGATTTGGAGCTTTGAAGTCTGAGTAAAAGCCCAAGGAATTAAGCTAGGGATCGTGTTCGGGGATCAACGGATGATAGTTAAGAATGAAACGGAGAATCGAGCGGGCATACGGTGCATTATCTAGTAAAATGCACATAACTTTTCTCTCATAACTCCGTTTGGGCTCCACAATATATCGTTGGAAAGTTATTTGAAAGAGATACAACTTTCATGTTTTGAGTTTTCGCAAATTCTCACTACCGTGGTGCGTGGTACGGCGCGCAGTGCGCCACGCTTGTGAAAATTTCCTGCAGCCTGTCAGAATTAGCAATCTGAACTTTCCCACTGCCGCCCCGCATGGTGTGTCGCCCCATGCGGTGCGGTATTGCAAATTTTACAGAGTGATTGTCCTATTTTGCACGGGAGAATGTATTTTTGTCTGGGCCCGACCCTACTTGGTATAAATACATATAAAAATATTATTTTGGAGAAGTTGGACAGATTTGAGACACAGATTCGACCTAAGGAGGCAGAGACACAATAGGAGCAAGGCGGGGAATTCTTTTACGAGTTTTTCCTTCCTCTTCCTATTTTTCATTGTTGGTTATGACTTTTAGTATTGTTGTATTACATACTATTATGAATAGCTAATTTGTTATCTAAGGTTTTGATGGAACCTTTTGTAGGATAAATTCTTGTTATGTTTTTATATAAACTCTATTTGTTCAACTATATTATTCTTGTGGTTATTTGAAGGACCCTAAATTAGCTGTACCTATTTAGTATGTATTACTCGGGAGAGAGGACATATTTAGGTAGTTGTTGAACAACATCAGTTTAAAGGTGGGATTAAGGATAACGAAACATTGGGTGCGATCTAAGTGAAATGTAATTAAATCCAGCTAGCGTAACTCGGAAGAGTATGTCTAGTAAATTGTCGTAATTACTTGGGAAAGAACTACAACACGCAGAGCGCTCATGATCGGTAGAGAATACTTAGGCGAAATTTATAGAAAATGTAGCGGGAAGGATTCCGACAATTGGGGAAATCATAACTCTATACCTCCTTAATCTTGTCTCTAACCTTTAGTATCTGTACTTATTAATTCATTATTTTAATTTGTTAGTTAATTAGTTAAATACAAGAATCTTAATATTTATAAGTTAGGAACTGTTCAAGCTTGTCTTCTTGGTGATAGTGAACAGCTATAGCTAGGCCTTAGTTCTCTGTGGGATTTGACTCCGGACTTGTAAACCGGATTATATTTGCAACGACCGCTTAGTCCTTTTTATAAGGCATAGTTGGGCGTGATCAGTTATAAAGACCAAAACGTTCTTTTATTATGGCATGAAAAAAGTTGGTCATTCTTATTATTTCTAGTTCATACTAATAGGAGAGGATGAAGGTGTTTGGCTGGGTCTAAATAAGACAATGGAGTTTTCATAATTTTTTTTTTATCATAAATGTTAACAAGAATTTGTTCTTTTGAGAGATACGATCGGGAGGAACTAATTCAAACCCCTCAGCTAAAATAAGAACAGCCCCCATGTTCAACCCCTAAAAAAGAATCTATTCGAGGGGGAGATGAGAGATATTTTGTTTCACCACAGAAAATTATTTGATTCTTGTCTTTCAAAATATTTTCTATGATATACCCGAACAATCATTTATAGGATTTAATGATTCCTAGCAACGGATTCTTCTCTTTTGCTATCTGCATTTGGTATGGTTATTTGCTTTGGTACCAAAAAGAATAATGAATTGAAAAGAATAATGATTTGGGTCGTGTATCTACGTCCAATCTACGGTAGAAGAGAAGGTTCCATCGGAACAATTATTTATTCAGTTCAGGTTCCTCGATTTTTTTTAAAAAAGAATAAAAGCTTACCTTATTTAGAGAATGAGGCCTTTTTTTTATAGATGTTGAGGTTGAGTAAGGGGGCGGATCTTGGAGAGCGAAGCGAGCCGCGCTAGCCTAGCAACGTTTTTCAGCAGCAAGCTACGGTCTAACGACCTCTAACCTAGGTTGGGGCGAAAACTCCAAAATCCAAAACGTTGGTTAGGGTTTCAAATCTTTCTCTAATAATAAGGTTTTCAAGCCGCCGCCCTTTAAAGGAGCGGACGCAGTGAACTGTAATTGTGATTGGATGCTCGAAAGTTGGAGTTTTTATTAAAAAGTTACTTAGAATAAGTTGGACATATGAATAGTGAAGACGACGACAATAACAACAAATTCAGTGTAACTTCGTAAGTGAGATCTGAAGAGGGTAATGTATAATATGCAAACCTTACCCCTATCTTGTGAAAGTAGAAAGGTTATTTTCGACAGACTCTCTGCTCGAAAAAAGCATGAAAGGAAAACAACAAGTTAATAAGACAACGGAAACAAATGTGAATAGTGAAGACGAGAAGATAAAAGGAAAGACTGATGGAATTTGGACATTTATTAATACAATAAAATTGCAACCATTATACTACAACTCTAATTTCGTGGTGGCAAGCTCTTACATCAGTCTTTATAGCATGTTCTAGCATCACCTCAATTAAGGCTCAAATAGAACAGAAGTGAATGAAAGTAATGTACTATTGGCTAGCTTAAAAGGAAGGAAAGAATCTGATTACTTGCAAATACTAAGCTGAAAATATCAATTTTGAAATGATAGATTCTGCGATAGTACTTGTTCTTTTCTTTTTAGTATGTGCTTCCCTTAAGAAAAAACTATTTCCTTATTAGTCTATTAAAAAAATGATACACTTTCATAATTCTTTAGTAAAAAGTTTTTATAATCATATAAATACAATAACATGTTTAAGATCACAAATTTTAAAATATTTTCTTTATTTATTTAATTTCGTATCAAATCAAACTATGTCAAACAAAGCGAAAAGGAGAGAACATATAAACAATAAAAAATTGGATACATATTAATGAAGCTTAAAGTTGGAAATGCAACAACCGAGAGAGCATGAGAGTTTTAAGGGGCTAAAGGATTCTTCCATGGGACAAGTACTTATTGAATAAGGACTTTCGAATAGGGATGCCAAACGGAGTGGTTCGGTAGGGCGGTACAGTACGGGTTTAAGGCTATGTGAGGCGGTGTGGGTTTAAAGCTATGGGCGGGGCGGGTTGAAATACCTTTTCATAAAAATTAATGCGGTGCGGGATGAGTTTGAAATACCTTTTCATAAAAATTGATGCAAGGCGCGGCGGGTCGGGTTATGCGGGTTTAAGTAAGTTTTCTTCTTATTCTTCCTAATCAAAAAATAAAATATTTTTTTTCTTGACTAAACTTCATGGCGGCATTTGTGTGATGGTTTTTTTTTTCTGGTGAATCTCAATAGAGGAATGAGATTTAAGATCTCGAAAAAAAATATTCTTGTAAATACTATTTTACAATAAATACTAAATTAATACATAAGGGGTCATTTGCATTTTTCACAATGAGCAACAAATATTTTTTTTTTAAATTGAAGAATTCAGTACATAAGCAACAAAAGAACTTTCAATTATTTGGTTGATTAAATTGAAAATTTCAGCCAAAATATAAAAAAGAAATAAGCAAACAAAATGAAAAAGAAAAAAACACTTATTCGGGGTGGGCGGGCGCGGGTGCATGTGGGGTGCGTGAACGCGGGTGAAAATGCTATGCGGGTGCAGGGCGGGTCAAAATCTTCGCGGGTTTGTCTCGCAACCACACCGCTCGCCATCCCTACTTTAGAAGATTCTAATAAAATTATTTACAATATTGAAATTTGGTTGTAATGAGGATGTGCGGGCACACTAGGATGGATAAGATTAGAAATAATGATACTCGGGAGAAGGTGCACGTCGCTCCCATTGATGACAAGATGCGGGAAATGAGGCTCAAATGGTTTGGGCATGTTAAGAGGAGAAGCCTAGATGTTCCAGTACGAAGGTGTGAGCGTCTGGTTGTGAAGGGCGAGAGAAGAGGTAGAAGGCGGCCTAAGAAGTATTAGGGAGAGGTGATCAGACAGGATATGGCGAGGCTTCAGATTTCCGAGGACATGACACTTGATAGGAAGATGTGGAGGTCGAGTATTAGGATTATAGGTTAGGATGTAATTGAGTCTTGCCTACTTCGTACCATTGTGGGACTAGTATGGTAGGGTTTTCTGTCTAAGATAGCTAGTGACAATGTTGTGTCTTACTATTTTCGCTTTCTAGTGCATGACCTATTTACTAGCTATCGCTTTTGCTTTTTCTTTGCATCTTTCTTCTGGATTTAATGTTGTTCTTATTTTTCTTTTGATTTATGTGGTGATACTAATATTGTCTCCTTTTGTCCTTTTTATCTTTTTGTTTTCTTGAGCCGAGGTCTTTCGGAAACAGCCTCCCTACTCCTGCGGGGTAGGGGTAAGGTCTGCGTACACACTACCCTTCCCAGACCCCATTAGTGGGATTTTACTGGGTTGTTGTTGTAGTAGTATTGAAATTTGGTTGTACAATACAAATAATCAGACAGAAGCTTTACTGGATAACCAATTCAGATAAAAATACAACCATGATTTCTTAAACAATGCCATTCCTTAGCAGCATAACCAATAATCCCTATGTCATTGGCTGATCTATTGGTTAGAAGGGCAAAATGAACAGGAAGAAATTGATTTTTGACAAAGAGAAGCAAGTCAAATATCATACTTTATAACAAGAAGTTGATAAATACAAAGCCCATTATGAAACTGAAATTAAATCAGTTCTTGCTGTTACACACAGATACACTGTCAGAAGATATGTATATTAGAATGTACTATGCACACAATACGTATACGTCTGTATAGAAATAAAGCATATTAGACTGATGCAGTACCAATGTGCTTGGCAATGGCCTGCTGCAGCTCATCTTTTTTAGCTCCTACAACCTTATCGACGATATTACCCTCCTTGAGGAACATGAAAGTTGGCATTGCCTCCACAGCCCAATCAGTAGCAACCGACTGTAACAAGGAAATAAGATGTAAACACAAGTTGTCACTCATCTCAATTGGATATCGTAATTCCTATAGGAATCATTAATAGGTTAAGTATAAGCAACTCAAGCTTGTAAGTATACTGTGACGTCAAATTTACCTTCAATTCATCCACATCCACCTTCAAGAAGGTAACATTGGGTAGTTTCTGGGCCAATTCTGACAAGAATGGGGCAATGAACCGACAGGGACCACACCAAGAAGCAGTAAAGTCCACGACTATCTGGGACAACAGTAATTTGAATAAATGAAGTGCAAAGACAGAAGGAAATAGCTAGAAAAGGACCATACATACTCTAACTTTCAGCTCTTGATTTGCATTCAAGATAGGAAATATCTTTATCACAATATATACGTCTATTTTCCTTATTTAGTAGAACTAATTGTGAAACATACAATAACCTACGATCTCAAGAATAATTGATGCTTTATGCTCATATCCATTAATAATAAACTCATAAAACGTGGAAGGAAGTCGTCTTGAGTTAGCATTTAGCTGATATAATATGTTATATTTCTTTAGCATAGAAAGAGAAAGTTCTCCAAGTATAGAAGCAGATAAGCACATGAGGGGTAGCCCTGCAGCCTCAAGGCTGCTTTTTCACTGATGCGGTATAGACGATAAATCTGCAGTTCACTCACTTGGTCCTCCATGCTTTCAGAACTTCAAAATATATACATATAGACAGCCAAATGAGAGTCACGAAGTTGACAATGCAACATCCAAAAAAAAGGTTCATCCATACCAAGAATAACATAGCTTTTTTCTTTTTTAATATCACCATGCCTAGAGGCAAAGCTCAGGCTAAAGAGGTGGAGTTTGGAAATAGTTTTTAACTAGCAACAGACGCACGTCACTTAGAACCTCACAAGCTTTGTCATTGTCCCAAGTGCAAAATCTTTTCTTGCGCAAAGGATAGAGCATATTGTTTCTAGATGAAAAGATAAAAATTGTATTATGGTTCCCTTTAAAGGGGAGAGATGGCTAAAAAGGAAGTGGAAGTGTTGATTTACTTCTGTCTTAAGGAGTACAAGTCATTTACTTTACTATTATTTGATACGGTAGAAGAAAAAGTAAAAAGATACGGTCCATTTTAAATGATTTTCTGGTCTTTTAAATTTGGTGCAAAATAAGTGATTTTTTAAAAAACCAAGAAGATTAATCTTTTTCCCATATTTACCTTTGTCTAATAAATGTTGGTGTTTGTTCAAGGCAATTGAATTAAGTGATTAAAGAGGTGTTTTTCAAGGCAATTGAATTAATCAATGTCAGAATGGTTTCACATCTCTAATACTACTCCCATCACGTCTCATCCTGGCTTATTGTAGCATAGATTTCATTTCATCTCTTATTGTAAATTTACCTCTTGAAAAAAAAAATGGAGAGGTGAATTGAAAGATTTTACGATTCCATGGATATTGAAGTTGAAGACTTGAAGACCCACTTAAAACAATTCAACACTCGATGGATATCAAAGACTCAATTGAGTGGATTTGATGACTCAATGAACAATCAAAACGAAAACTCAATTGATAGAGTTGAATACTCAAAGAATGTTGAAGACTCTGAAGAGATAGTTGACTACTCAAAGAATGTTGAAGACTTTGAAGAGATAGTTGAAAACTCAAATTAAAAAGTTGGACTAGATTTAGACTTGAAAATTTTAGATTGGGGTTTTGATTCGAACAAACTTCCTGATGAATGTTGAAAATTTTGATAGTGAAATGTTGACAATTTTCGCTCCAATTTTTCTTTTTGAATTCAAATTTTCATTAGTAGGAGTTAAATCATTATCTTGCATTCCTAGTTCCTACTTCAAGCTTTATCTGTTTAAATATTCAAGCATAGCATTTTGACTTCAGCTAATTTTCGTCGAAGAAAAACTTTATGTTGTTTCGTTTACTGCTAGGTGCTAATCATCACATATCCTACATCCAAATAGTCATTAAAAGGTAAAAAAAAAATGAGAAATATTTAAGAAAAGAAAGGATAATTTAGTCAAATAACTCTCTTAATTAATGCTATTAAGTAAAATTTTTAATGGGTGTGCCAAAAACTAGAAAATCATTTAAATGGAACGGAGGGAGTATTAATTAAGGGTTATTTGACTAAATTACTCTTTCTCTTCTTAGACTTTTCTCATTGTTTTTTACTTCTAATAATGACTATTGGAGTTTAAGATATGTAATGATTAGCACTTAACAGCAAACAAAGCAATCAATTTTTCTTCCATGAAAAATTAGTTGAAGTCAAAATACTTTACTTGAATAGTTCAAGAAATAAAACCTAAAGCAGGGATGTAAGAAAATGCAAATTGATAGAAAACCTCATGCGTAAAAAAGTTCGACTACGACTAATGAAAATTTGAATTTAAAAACATGAATGAAAAATTTTATGGAGCCAAAATTTTCAACATTGCGAACAAAAATTTTCAACTTTCCTATCATAACCACAATCTAAAATATTCAAGTTTAAATACAGTCTGACTTTTTTATTTGAGTCTTGTAACTTTCTCTATAGAGTCTTCAACATTCTTTGAGTATTCAACTCTCCCAATTGAGGTTTCAATTTGAATGTTCATTGAGTCGTCAACCTTCTCAATTGAGTCTTCGACTTCCATCGAGTCCTGAACTCTTTCAAGTAAGTCCCAACCTTATTATCCATGGAGTTTTAAATTCTTTCAATTCATCTCTCCATTTTTTCTAAAAATAGATCAATAATATGAGATGAATTGAAATTTATGCTATAACAGGAGATGTCGTAACATCATAGGAATGTTATTAGAGATGTGAAACCATTAACATTGTCCCTACGGGGACATCAAATAAAGGAAAAAACATTAACATTGATAAGTTCAATTGCCTTGAAAAAATCCCTCTTTATTCACTTAATTCAATCGTGTTTAAAATAAACCAAATTTATTAGACATGGGTAATTTGGGGAAAAAATAAATACCTTCTTGTTTTTTTTTTAATCACTTAGTTTGGACCAAATGTAAAAGGTTAAAAAATCATTTAACATGGACCAGAGGGAACATGTACGGAAAAGCCTGATTCAATTTTAATTGTTGGGTAATTGAAAAAAAGAAGAGAAAAGATAAATGTAAGAAGAGAGAAGGAGGCTAATTAATAGAATTAATGAAGTGGCTTTCCAATTTTCTTAGTAGAGCACTAACAACAACAACAACAACAACAACGACCCAGTATAATCCCACAAGTGGGGTCTGGGGAGGGTAATATGTACCCAGACCTTACCCCTACCCCGAAGAGTAGAGAGGCTGTTTCCAGGAGACCCTCAGCTCAAAAAAAGCAACAGGAGCCGATATATTAGTACCATACAAAATGCATAATACAATAACAGCAATAGTAGAGCACTAAATAGTAGGGAAGTTGAGAAAAAGACAAAAACTAAAAAGAAAAAAATAAATAGTAATCCTAGCGAATGAGATGTACCACCTCATCTCCTCTTAGACCAGCTTTGTAAAATATATCATAGATTCTTCCAGCAAACCCACCAGTTGTAATAGCGAACAAATGCTAACAGTTGAACTCGAAGAGGGGTACGCGGTGACTCTTTCCTTGTGCAAATTTCACATTAGAATGGAAGGAAAAAATTAGGACCCTTATAAGGCTGAGTTCAAGTTTCAACTATTGATGTGCCTTTTGGATTAAAACCTAAGGGGACAAAACTGTGAGACTCCAAAAGTTGAGCCAAAGCGGGCAATACCTAGGCAATTGGGCTTGGGCGTTACAATGATACCAAAGCTAGTACCTCACCTAGTACAGTGGTGGAGCAAACCTCAGGAGGACGTTGAGTACGTAAAAGGGTGTTACTGTAATAGCCCATGGACCGTAATAAGTTGAACTTGAAAGGGAGTTCTCTATGAAGCTTGCACTCTGGCAATTCCCATATCAGAATGAGATGAGAAATCTGGCAAATAAATGATTCAATTATTGAGGCACATTTTACGTTATAGCCCAAGGGGACAAAATTGTGAAGCTCCAAAGGTTGGGATAAAGCGTACATACTTACCAGTTAGATCCAATTGTTACACCACCCAAACCTCTTTAGAGAAGTTAGAGTGGTCATTTTACAACTTTGCGTCTCTGTGACTAAAACTACCAACCTCTTGGCTGGAAGTGGAGTGATCTCATTACTGGAGCAACCTCGTCACCTTACAACAAGTATTTCACTGTATGAATAATTAACAATAGTTAAATTAAAGTACTTATGCATGCATCCCCAAAAAGTGTAGTAAAACCCGAGCAACAATACAATTTAGCAAACTCTAATATCTTGAAGCTGAACATAGAAATGGAAACTCAAATAAAGCTTTATCATGAGATGAAGTCTTGTAATTTCAGAGATATACCAACCGATCAGATTCAAACTTATCCGTTATTTCGAACTATGTATTCAAAGCTATGTTAATTGGAGTTTTGTCCTAACAGTCACCATGACTGACAAATCTCCTCGCCAATATTTGTTACACGACCTATTTTGGCCCTTTCAACATTGATGTATTGCTGGCCAACATTTGGCCAAATAATTTGAGAACTGCTAAGAAAATACTGGCAAAAGTTTCCTAAGCCTATTTTTATAAATGACCCAGTATCCTCTCACGTTATATGCACCTCTTATTTACCTTCCCTCTCCCAGTGTCCGTACTTGAACCTCATATGTGTATTCCTCGTAACAAGTCTTATTTTGTTTTATTAATTTATTTTTTGAATAAACCCACCACCCAAACCCCTTTGGAGAAGTCAGTAGTCTCCATTTCCAACTTTGCTACCTCAATGACTCGACTTACCAACCTCTTGGTTGGAAGTGCAGTGCTCTTCTCACTAGAGCAACCTCACTTGTCACCTTAGAAAAAGTAATTTCCCGTACGAATAATTAAAAATGGATAAATAAATGTTATGCGTGCATCCCCACAAGTGAAGCTAAAAACAACTCCCAACAACAATACAATATAGCAAACTCTAATCTAGAAGCTGATCCAGAGAAATTACAAAAAGGATAAGCAAGAGTTTTATTCATGAGATGAAGCTTTGTAGTTTTTAGAGTTATACCAACCATTCTTTCGAACTATCATACTATTAGAATTGGTATTAGATCCAAGTTAATCCAGATTTTGTCCAAACAATCACCAATGCTTAGGAATTTCTTGAACAATATTTGGCCAACAATTCTAAAATTGTTTGGCCAAATGTTAGCGGACAATACTCAAGTTAAAAGAGCCAAAATATGCCACATAATAAATTCACTGTATCAGCCAAAATTATATTGGGACAAACTAGACCAACAGATTCGCTACGTTCCCTATTTTAGCCTTTTCAACCTAATGTATTATTGGCCATTATTTGACAAAGTATTTGAGAATTGCCGGACTAATATTGGTCAAGAAATTCCTAAGAGTATTGTTATAAATACGCAATGTCTTCTCAAGTTAGATGCACCTCTTCACAAATTGAGAAACATTTCTAGTGTTTTTTCTCTTGTATTAAAGTAGAGCGTATGGGGAATTAGGTATTAGGAAACACTTGTGTGAACTTCTTTGTGGGTGCAATGTATGAAGTTACTCTTTCGGGATATTTTGGGACTAATCAAAGTTATATCTATAATTTTGTACTCTCTTTTCCATAGCCCATTGATATAGTGGAATTGCTCCTCTCTCGCCATGTACTATGTCTTAAACACGAATTTGTACTACCCGAACTCCCAATCCTTTATTTGCTTTAAGTTACCATTATTATCAATTTTTGTCTAATTATGCACAACCCTAACTCTAAAAAATTATGCACGTCCCGAACTCCCAATCCTAACACATACAATGAAAATTGAATAGGATTATTTCTGAACTTACTGCTCATCATCGCTAGCAATCAATCGGCATAATAAAAATATTACAAAATTTAAATCAATACACGATTCACTGAGAGAAACCCATGTCAGATCCAATTTGTATCATATGAAATGCAACATAACAGAAAACTAAAGGAAACATTAATTAACAAAAAATAAAAGATTTAAGGAAAACGGAAAAAATACCAATTTTTTGGTGTCAATTCCTTTCTGAAGCTGCTCGTTCCAAGCATCAACGGTGTGACAACCGATCACCTGTCCCTCCTCTGCCATTTTTTTTTTCTCTTTTTTTGGTTTCAAGTTTTTAATGATTTTTGTTTTCTCCTAAATTCGTTGAAAACAGAAAGCGCTTGTTCTTGTTTTCCGGAGCTATTCTGCCTCGCTTTATATAGGAGTACTGGATGTTCAATTACAAATATATCCCCAAAAGCCTAATTTAATAAAAAAAAAAAAAGAAGATTTTCAACAAAAAACGAAGCCGCCTAAATTCTTTTTTTTTTTCATCCGTTGTCTGCTATCCGTATTGGAGCCCGATGATATTCGAATTCACACTGCGTAGGATCCCATTCGGGGGGAAGCGCTTTTTCTGGTTTCTCATCCGGTGTCCAGTACCCGCATTGGAACCCGATTATATCCGAATTCGCGCCGCATAGAGTCCTTAATCGGAAGAAAGCGCTTCATACCAAGTATTTTTTCATACTCAGGCTCGAACCCAAGATTTCTGGTTAAGAAAAAAGCCGTGCACGGTGGTAAGAAGCCTAAATTCAATTCTATTACTTGACCATCATTTTGAAAGCTTGACTTGACCTTTATATTTGTTAAACTTTTTACATTAACAATTATTTATTTAAGCTTGTGACATTTAGGAAAATATTACAAAATCCCACTCTAGTTCCAACTGAAATCTCCTTTCACTGGGTACAAGTCTTAAATAAAAATTAAACCATTTGGGACTTATAGCCTGTTTGACCAAGCTTCTTTTGAAGCAAAAGTTTTTTTTTTTTTTTTTTTGTCAAATGATTTTTTTTTCTAAAATTAAGGTGTTTGGTCAAGCTTTTGAAAGGAAAAAAAGTACTTTTAAGGAGAAATAGAAGCATTTTTTGAGAAGCATAAAAAATAGCTTCTATTCAAAAGTATTTTTTTTATAAGCGCTTTTGAGAAAAAAATATATTTAGAAGTACTTTTTAAAAGTTTGTCAAATACTAATTACTGCTCAGAAGTGTTTTTCAAATTCAATACCAAACATAAATTGCTTCTCACCAAAAGCACTTTTAAAAAAAAAACACTTCTCAAAATAAGTTGATTTAAGAAGTTTGGTCAAACAGGCTATTAATCTTTTGATCATGCTGTAAGATTTCTGTGGTTTTAAAAGCATATTGTTAAGGATAAAATATAAAATTTATAACAATATTAGTTATAAAAATGATATTTTTCTTATTAACGAGCAAATACCGTATAAAATGGAACAGAGAAAAGCATATTTTTATTCTCTTGAAAGTAACATCCATTCTATTTCGGTCACCACAGAAGAAGATGACTGCAGAATATTTTTATCTATCACGCATGGTCTTGCATTATATTTTTTATTAAAGAATAAAATAAAGCAAAAGAATTTTAGATGGACCGCCATGAAGCTGAAAATGACATAGGAGCATAATATTGGGTACCTAAAAAATAGAGATGGATCTAATTGAAGTAATAATACTTATTTAGACTGAAAACAAAAAGAATTAATCAATAAAATGAGTAGAATTTCTGGAGACAAAAGAGACAATACAAAGAGATAGAGAGGATATGAATTGAATTAAGTCGATGAAAAATTCAAAATAAAAATTAGTTTGAAAAGTAGAAATACACCACTATCTATTTTTGCAGTGTAAATAAAAATATCACAACAAATAAAAATTTGAACCTTGGACCTCAAACTGAAATTGGGCCCTGACTGTATTGGGCCTCTTTCTCAGTCGGTATATCGGCGTATTGGGCTTGGGCTGAAATGCTGAATTATCAACTCTAACACTACCAGCCAGAAATTGGGAGGAAGTGTAGACATACCCGAATTTTGAGCCACAATTAAATTTATACCCGCATTATAAAAAAAAAATTGTAAGTTATCCACTTTATAGTACATTTTACATGTTGCGTCTGAAGTTAAAAAAATTCGGATAGTTTTTGCGTTTGAAGTTCTCCTCGTGACAGTGTAAACTTCAAATGTAAAATTACAAATTTCGGGTAATGTTCTCGCCCCGGCAGTGCAAACTTCGACAATCACGTATGAAATTATGTAGTGTAAACTTCAAAGTGCAAATATTACACTTAAGACTAATTAGTCTGAACTGCAGCCAAATTTTTTTGCATACATTGAAGAGCTTTTGGGCTTCTCCTTGGTGCAGGGCTGAACCGAATACTGCGTTCAAGTTGTGATCAGGGGCGGAGCTAGAGCTTCGGATGGGGGTTCGGCCGAACCCAGTAACTTTGGTCCAAACTCTATATTTACCTTTAATTTTCTATTAAATATGTAAAAATTGTGATATGGTCTTGTTGGTTCAACAGTACTTGGTCCTTTGAGAATGACTAAGAGAAAAATAATTTACTGATATTGCATATTTTTCAAACCACCTTCCTAGCTCTAAGTATCTCAATCCCGTACCACCTGAGTTAAGTGTCAAATTATCACCACACTTATGGTCCGGTGATATTAGTAGGAGTCTTTATACAATTTGTAGGTTCGATATTTGTTGACCCTTTCCCTTTCCTCTTCTCCAGAGTCGGATCCAAGATTTAAAGTTAATAAGTTCCTACAACGATCTCAACTTAATATACAATAGTTTATGAATTCACAATATGATATTTATAAATATTATCAAATCAGCAAAGAAAATGTGCAATTGAGCTCGAGGAGAGCTCCAATGCCATGAGTGGAGACTTGGAGGAGAAGACTGGAAATGGGAGCATTTGTAAGAGGAAGGAAAAATGAATTTGGAAAGAAAAGTCTCAATCACAATAGCTCAACTAAAGTGTATATATACAATGCAAAAGTAGAAGAGAAACTAACGGAGCCCAAACCCCAATTAACTGACTAACTAACTTTAGGAAGGCTAACTAACTCAACTAACTACCTAACTGCTTGGTACTACTCGTAATGCTATAAGTACAACTACCCTAAAACAAATATAAATAATACAATTTAATGTATGTATCCTAATGATCTCAATACCCCCCTCTCAAGTTGGAGGTGAAGTTGTCACTGCCAACTTGCTGAGAATGTTGGAATGTTTGATCCCAGTTAGTGCTTTAGTAAGAATGTCGTCAAGTTAATGATCAATCCTGATATGATGTAGAGAAATAAGCCCTTCTTGTAGTTTGTTTTGAACAAAATGGCAGTCTACCTCAATATGTTTCGTTCATTCATGGAACACTGGGTTCCTTGCTATGTGAAGTGCTGATTGACTGCCATAGAAAACTGCAATAGGACTAGAGAAAAGGGACTATGAGCTCTTCAAGTAGCCTTTGTAACCATACTAGCTCACCAACCACCTTTCTAATGGACATGTACTCTGCTTCAGCTGACGGCAAGGAAATAATTTTCTGTTTCATTGATTTCCAGCTGACGGGGCTATCTCCCAGTAGGAAACATACCCAGTAACTGACTTCCTGGAGTCTAGGCATGATGCTCAATTAGAATTACAATATGCTCTCACTGTATAATCAACATTCTTGGAGAAGAAGACTCCTAGGCTAGGATCAACTTTCAAGTACCTCAATAGGTGATATGTTGCCTTCAAGTGGGGTTCCATTGGATATTGCATGAACTGGCTTAGATGTTGAACACTAAAGGCAATGTCCAATCTTATGTTAGTCAGAAAATTCAATTTCCCAACTAACTTCCTATAACAGCTGGGATCTGACAAGGGAACACCTTCTTTTACTTTTAACTTCACACTTGGATCAAGGGGAGATGATAAGGAACTACAACTGAGATAGTTATACTCTTTCAAAAGGTCAATGACAAATTTTCTTTGGGAAATGATGACTCCATCATCCTTATAAATAACTTCAAAGCCAAGGAAGTACTGAAGTCTCCCTAGATCTTTGATTTTGAAGCTATCATGTAAAAACTTCTTCAAAAACTTTATTTCTTCAAGATCTATTCCTATGAGTATCACATCATCTACATACATTGCTACATATATCAAGGATGCCCCATTATTCTTGTAGAACAATGAATATCATGCATGGAATGTTCATAACTTCTAGTGCTTCTGTCAATTTTGCATACTATTGTCTGCTGACTTGTTTCAAGCCATATAAAGATTTGTTTAGCCTACAAACTAATTATGGTTCAGATACTACTAGTCCAGGATGGACCTCCATAAACACTTCTTCATTCAAATCTCCATGAAGGAAAACATTATTTACATCTAGCTAGAACATGTTTCACCCTCTTTTGACTGCTACAGCTATGAGTCCTCTCACAATGCTCATCTTTACCACTGGTGAGAAGGTTTCTGTGTAATCTATTTCCTCTTGTTGTGTGTATCCTTTTACTACCAAACGAGCCTTAAAACCTTTTAATACTTCCATCAGCTTTATGTTTCACTTTATGCACCCACATGCAGCCTATGGCTTTCTTCCCTGCTAGTAGTGAGACTAAATTCCATGTGTTATTGGCATACAATGCCTCAAAATCTTGTGTCATAGCCTCCTACCAAGCAGGATTAATACCTGCTTCTTCATATGAAGAAGGTTCATTATCTTGACAAACACTTTGCATAAAAAACTGGCTATCATGGATTAGAACCTCAGGGGAAACAGAATGATGGTTTGACAGCAGTGCATTTAAAGAAGGTATACAACTGTTCTAATGCAATTTAGGTATATTGTGAATGTAATCATTCAAGTATGCAGGTCTTTTGATTTCTCTTTGGGTTTTTCTAAGATAGGGATTATTTTGATCACTTGTCTGAGGAGAGTGATTACTCAAAACTGGCTCATTAAGGCTTGATACTGGAGATGACTCTAGAAATGGAATACTATCAATAATGTGATGGTTAAGAGGTGATGTGGATGTGATGCTAGCAGGTGATATTTTATTGTTACTAACAGGTGACAGTTCATTATCCATGTGACTTGCACTATCTAGATTACTTTCCATATTGGTTTGAACATTGCTATCAATATCATCCACAAAGTCAAAAAAGGGACACATTTCAATACAGAAGGAAAAGAAGAAGCATCTGGAACAATTGCAAAGGGAAAGATATTTTCATGGAAAGATACATCTTTTGAGATTTGAATCTTCTTGGTAGCAAGACTCAGGACTTTGTACCCTTTGACTCCAAAGGGATAGCCTATGAAAACATGTGGAGTAACTCTAGGTTCAAACTTGTCCCTATGGACTTTAGGTATTGTTGGGTAACACAGGCAGCCAAAACTTTTCATTTGAGAGTACAATGGTTTCTTTTTGTATAGGATTTCAAAGGGACATTTGTTTTTAAGGTATGCAGTGGGTAGTCTGTTTATGATGTAAGTTGCTATTAGCACACATTCTCCCCAGTATTTCAAAGGCAGTTTTGACTGGAATAAGAGTGCCCTAGCTGTTTCAAGTAAATACTTATGTTTTCTCTCCACCACACTGTTCTGATGTGGTGTGTATGGGTAGGATTTTGGTAAATGATCCCTTTGACTAAAAAAAGGTGTTACTTTCTGTGTTGGTAAACTCTAAACTATTGTCTGTTCATATGGTTTTTAGGGTAGTCTTAAATTGGTTCTCTATCATTGAAATAAAGGCTTTAATGACTTAAATTGCATTGCTCTTGCAAGCTAACAGGTGTGTCCATGCAGTTCTGCTAAAATTATCAACCATAGTGATAAAATACTTATAGTTATCATGAGTGGTAGTGTGATAAGGTCCCCAAAGGTCGACATGCAATAGTTCAAAAATATTAATGGAAGTGCTGGTTCTTATAGGAAAAGGGTAGTCTGTTTTGTCTGGCCATAGGGCATATTGAACACACAAAATGTTGTTTAGAAGAAAAGGTCACAGGTATAGATGCTATTCCTTTCATTTTCACAAAAGGCACATGCCCAAGTCTATTGTGCCACAGAATATCATTTTCATGAGATGTATGGGAATTCAGAGAAACACAACTTGTGACTTTATTTATACATGATGGAACATTTACATAATTGTTACTACTAGCATATGCTATTTTATTCAAAAGGGGATCATATACACATGGAAAGTAAGCATCTTGGACATCACATGTGTGAACAGACAAACAAGGAATAGAAGACTTGAATGTAGTAGAGGAAGAATTGGCATCTTTGTGTTTCCAGCATTGAGAGCACAAGAGGTAAAGTCTATCCTTGACTCTACCAATCTCCAGAGGCCTCATCAGTGAAAGGGCCTGCAACATACAAATACCATCAGTGAAGAATGCAATTCCTCTAAGGTGTAAGGCCAACAAATAAATAGAAATGAGATTGTATTTAAAAGAAGGGACAAATAGGACTTTATGTAATACAATCCTAGGTGCAAGTTTCACATTTTCAACTTCTGTTACTCTAACTTTGTAACCATTTGGCAATATGACTAATATAGGATAAGGTAAGACAGTAATATCACACATTGATGATCTATTGAAGGTCATGTGGTCTGAGGCCCCTGAATCTAGTATCCATATATCAATCGTAGATTAAAGCACCTACATGACAATTTACCAAAATCAACTGAAGAGGTACAAACTACAATACCTGCAAAGTTGGCAGCTTTAGAACTCGGGTTCACCCTCATCTCCATTGTTAGGCATCATGTCAGTTGAAGGACCATGGACATTTGCCAATGTTCTTTTTCCTCTTTTGAACCTAAAACCTTGATTGGGATTTTGAAAGTTTTGATTAGCTCCTTGAAACCTCTGATTGTTATTTTGGAAAGGCTGGTTAGAGTTCTAGAAGCCTTGAGGGTATCCATGGAGTTTATAACATTTATCTTTAGTATGTCCTTGCTTTCTACAATGCTCACACACAAGACGAGGTCTACTATTGGATGTGTAGTTGTTTCCTGGGTTATAATTGGTCTTGAAAGTGGGCTACTTAGAGGTATTAACATTTAAAGAGGTAGACTCAAACATCAGTTGGTTGCTAGGTTTGATCTCTCTTTGTTTCTCCTCTTGAATCAACAAAGAGAAGGCTTGGGCCAAAGATGGCAAAGGATTCATCATGAGAATGCTTCCCCTTACCATAGTGTACACTTCATTAAGTCCCATAAGGAACTGGATCAATCGTCTATCTTGTTCAGCTTTGTGCATGTTCTCCTTGGCTCCACAAGTACAATTACAACTGCAATGTGTTTTTGCACTTAAAGTGCTAAATTCTTCCCACAACTTCTTCATCCTGGTATAATATCCAGTGATATCCAGTGTTCCCTGCGACAAATCATTTATCTCTTTCTGAATTTGATACAGTTTTACACCATTTGTTTGATCATAACGATCCTCCAACTCTTTCCACAACTCGACAGAATCATTAACGTATTCCATACTATCAACAATTTCCTTCCCCAAGGAATTCAAAATCCATGAGGTGACCATATCATCACATCTCTCCCATAGTCCATACTTTGGAGATTCTAGATCTGGTTTCTTACAATCACCATTAATGAAACCTAGTTTATTTTTAACTGACAGTGCTCTAAGCACACTCCGTCTCCAAGATCTGTATCCAATCCCATTAAAAGGGACTGATACCAACGTTGCACCAGGATTATCCGATGGATGCATGTACAATGAACTACTTGAGTCAATAGTGGACTCCTTGCTTGAGTCTACATCGATGTGTTCGATTTCTTTATCATTAGCCATAAGGATTACTTGTGCGATGAGAAGAGGGAAAGAGAACAGAGATATAAGAACCCTAACTTTTCGCAAAGACGGAAATTACCTTTGATTGAGAAATACAGATCGAGCTAATGATGATCTACACCAATCTTATGCGCGTAGGATCAACCGCGCTCTGATACCATATCAAATCAGCAAAGCAAATGTGCAATTGAGCCCGAGGAGAGCTCCGATGGCATGAGTGGAAACTTGGAGGAGAAGACTGGAAATAAGAGCATTTGCAAGAGGAAGGAAAAATGAATTTGGAAATGAAAGTCTCAATCACATTAGCTCAACTAAAGTGTATATATACAATGCAAAAATAGAAGAGAATCAGAAGAGAAACTAACAAAGCCCAAACCCCAATTAACTGACTAACTTTAGGAAGGCTAACTAACTCAACTAACTACCTAACTGCTTGGTACTACTTGTAATGCTATAAGTACAACTACCCTAACACAAATATAAATAATACAATACAATGTCTTAGTACATATACAAGATATAAACAAAAACTACTGGGTTCCGGTAAATTCGGTGTTTGTGCTCTGGATCCGCCCCTACTCTTCTCCGATCATGACCCTTATCTAATGGGGAAAAAAAGGATGGTGAACGATTAAAAACGGGTCAAATATGGATAAGAACCATATTATCCATTTAGAAAATTGATAACCAATGGATAACTATTGGATTTAACTTTTACATTTGTAAAACCGCAAATGGGGGGTTCCTCAAGTTTGGGAGAATAGGAATTCTCCCAAAAGAGATCATTATCAAGAAGCCATAGATAATATGGTTACCCATATTATCCGCCGGTTAACCCTTTTTTATCCGTATTAAATATGGATGGGGTCAGATAATTTATCCATTTTTTCATTACCTATTTTGACCCGTCCCATATTCGACCCGCCCCGCCCATTTGCCTCTCCTAACGTACAGTAATAACAAAAAAGGAATTAACAACAGACAAATTTTGTAGCTAAACAGAAAAATTCATCATTAATCCCATTTAGCAACAAATTAGCGACAAATTATCAAAAAAATTCTATTAACTATGGTAATTTAGCGACTAAGTTCATAGCTAATTTCAATTTTTTTGATAATATTATTCAATTTAAAATATTACTCACACATTTACACCAAATATGATTATTCAACGTATGGCCTCATCAAGAAAACCATGGGCGGAGTACAGCATGCCCCAAAAGTAAGGCATCTCTCTTTCATATGTCTACTTAAACACCCCCACACTCAGCCACCAAAAGTAAATGAAAGGAAATTAAAATGAAAAGAGGTACAATTATGTGTAATAATTGTCAATTAAAGATGCACTAAAGTCAGTGATAATGTAAATACATTTAGGTATGTAGCATGTGAATGAAGAAAGCCTACAATTAAAGTTAGGTGCTAATATATAGGGTCATGTGAGTTAGTGACCTCCCTGAATTGTAGACTACACGATTAAATTGCTCTCTTATCACCTTATAATCCAGTTTACAAAAATAGTCTATTTCTTTCGTACCATTTTATGTTACGAAGTTTAATTGGACATGAAATTTAATAAAGATTTATTTTAATTAAATTTATGATCTTAAACAAAACATAGACATTTGTGCGATTATAAATTATCTCTCTAACGGTGAAATGTGAAGTTTAAAGTTAAATTATGTCTTAATATAAAAACATATTCCTTCCGTCTCAATTTATATGATGATGAATTCGGATTTCGAGATTTAAACAAATTATATTTTCATGCAATTTTTTATATATATTTAAATTATTAATTATTGTGACTTATAATACTTTTTACGTAGTTTTCAAATATGTAAATTTTATTTCGAAAAACTTAAAGGTTCTATGTTCGAATACACACAATAAAAGTTAAGAAGAAAAGCGAAAAGTATTATATATAAAACAGGACAGAGGGAGTAGCCAATAAGCTTTACAGCGGATTTGCCAACTGAGAGTTAGGATATTACATATATAATTAATTTTTTTTTTTTGAAGAGACCAAAAGAAATTTGTATGACTAAATTGGAATAGAAAGAGTAATAATATTCATGTAATTTGCCGCCATTAGATCCAATATGGTCCCTCTGACAATGTCGTTTGGAACTTTCTTTATTTTTAGGCATCAACCTTTACTTCCCTGAATCACCACCTACAGAATTAAATTCCATGATAGAATGCAGCCTAAGAAAATAACTCCCAAAATAACTGTAGAATTTCGTGTTATATATGAATTTCCTTTTTTATTCTTGAAGATAGATAAGTGATATACATGTTTATGCATAGACACTCTTTAGTAAAAAGTGTTATTCAATGCAGCTTCTAATTTTTTTTTTCATTAGAACTGAAATCTCAATATAGTCTTAGGTCCAAATCAGTTTATCAATTGAGATAATATACAGACGTACAAATTAAATTAGATTTTGCCTTATATATACAGTTTAATTTTACGCGAAGAGGGATCGAGTGAAGCCCTTCCGCCGTCCTAAATCTGCACCTTGGGTCAATGATTTCCTCATTTATTGACTCGGCTTAATTTGACCCGTCCAAAGTTAACACAACCCGCCTATATGTCACTCCTACCTAAAAACAATCAAACCCACGGTTCGTTCATGCACTCAAGTGTTGAGACACTTTTAAGTTGACCGAATGAAGCTGCGGGACCATTCCATCAGCTTTCTTTGGGTTGCAAATGATTCCGATATATTTTTGCTTTAAGCCTTTAAAATGCCATAACTTTCAACTGAGCACTACAAAACCCTAATATCCCCTCGTATTCCTGTTTTGTTGCCTTAGTTTCTTTTCTTCCACATCCTTTTTTTTTATCTCACCTGTAAAAATGGTTGGCATTAGGATTCATGACGTTGCGCTAATCTCCATTGTCTAAACATGAGAATCACATACAGTCAAAGTTTTCTATAATAGCCTTATTTATTTTGGATATTTTTGGCTATTATAATAAAGTTTTATTATAGGAAACATATATTATAACATAACTTAAAAATTAGTTCCATAAAAAACTTGATTTTTATAGTAAATGGTTGTTATATAGTGATACTGTTATAGAGAGGTCTGACTGTATATCATAATTTATGGGCAAAAATTTAAAAATAATTAAGTTAAAAAAATTATTCTCTCTGTACCAGATTTAAATCTTTATATCCTGTTGTATTCGTTTACTTTATCGACCACTAGACTACAATATTGTGCGCGTGTTCTACGTGTTGTTCTTCCTCGTAATTACTAAAGGAAAATACAATTTAGGACTTTGTTAGGCCTTAAATTTTTTGCATATCTTCGTTGTTCGTGTATTATCTATACTTTCTTAACCATGTGGAAGCAACACATTTATTAATAATTCAATTGTCTGGGAAGCTAACGACAAAGGACGGGTAACATAATTCATGCATTATTGTCCACAACAACTATAAGCTAATAAAAGGGACTTGTATTATATCAAATACCTGTAGAAAATTCAAATATGCACAACAAGGAAATAACTGGACAATAGAGGAAATCTGCTTTTTGGTTGCTCGAGGATTTCTTGAATCTGAAAAAAGTGTTGATAATTGTTTTTTTTTTTTAATTTTTATTTTCTTTTCCCCCGAAAAACAAAAACATGAGATTCTCATCATTCATATTTTTCTGGGAAAGTAAAACTTGAAATAGTAATTGACAGCATTGGGAATGGGAAAGTATTGTAACGTTATATGATCGTCTTCTTTCGGCTGATGTGTTTGCCAAAATTGATAATCTGACATTTTGGACGATTATATGTTCCCTATGTATTATGTTTAATTATGGGTAATGGAATAAAGCCTTTTTGAAAAAAATTCCACACAAGCTTATTCCCTGCATTTGAATGGGAGCTTGGAGCAAAGGTATGTTTTCTTCGTCTGACTTATAGGTCCCAGGTTCGAGTCGTAAAATCAGTCAGTAATACTTGTATTAGGGTAGACTGTCTACATCACAATCCTTTGGGCCGCGACCCTTCCCTGGACCTTGAATGAGCACAAAATATTTTGTGCACTTGACTGTCCTCTTTTTTAAAATTTATTCCCTGCATTTGTCCGAGAATATATAGGAAAAATAGATATGTAAATTAAATTTCGGATAGTAATATTTTATGTAAATATAAAGACTAGCTAGCTGCTTCAGGTTCACTCAATCCAACAAATTAAATGTTTCATTATTAGGGTTTGTTGTATAAAAAAAAGTGCAAGCATTTTTAAAAATTTGTATACTAGTAATGTAATAAAATTTTATAAGGATTACTATAATACATCCATACAGGTGGTTTAAAAACCAGTAAAAGGAAGAAACTTAATTATTATAACCGACTAAAATACATTAATAGGGTTAAAAAAAAGGACTTATATTATAAAAACAAAAAAAAGCACAACCTAGTGATAATGTTGCAAGGACTTCAGGCACTTATATTGCATGCACAAATAACAAATTATTGAGTCCAAGTTTTTTCCTTTAATTAAAAGCTAAGAATTGATTTTCTATATACATAAAAGTAAATAAATTTCATATAATACTGAAAACAATGTCGACGAGATATTACAATACACTTATTTTTATTTTTATTTTTATTTTTATTTTTCACTCGGTATCCGATACTGTCTTGGGACTGACTAATTCGAATTTACACACGGATAAAAGCGCTCACTACTAATATAAACTGGTGACATTTCTATTCTGTTTTTGTAGTTCGCTAATATTCCCATTATTTCATTCTTTCGAGCTCATTTCTGGTGTGATTCACTTCTCTATCACTATCACCATCATTTTTGTTTAATTACAAAATTCAGTGCGAAGATGATTGTCATAACTAATTAAGTGATGTGTTACTCTACTTGTTTAACGAACTTAAGTAAATTACATGTAAATCTAGTAGTAAGAATTAAATAATTGGAAATTAAACTTACTAGTAAAAATGGTACTAATTAATAACCTGTTTTCAAACTGATCTAACTGGTAGTATAGAATTCTTTTACGCTAGGTTCCATTTATATATAACTTAAATGGAGTATATAATTCCATACTGGTATTAAATTCAGAAGGTTTGTGCTGCCTGTAAGATAGCTGGCAATACAAATACTTATCAGGGAAAGGAACAAACTACTTGCAAATAATAATTTCACATCCACCAAAGTATTTAATTAAGGCCTCCTATTCACAAAATGTTGTACACTAGGAAATTGATTTATACTCCCTTCGTTCTAGTTTATGTGAACCTATTTCCTTTTTTGGTTTGTTCCAAAAGAAATGACCCCTTTCTAAATTTGGAAACAACTTAGCTTAAACTTCTAATTCTACCTTTAACGAGAAGCTTTTATAATCAGACAAATACTCTGGACCCCTTTTTTGACTTGTTTAGAACCACAAATTTCAAAAATTTTCATTTTTTCTTAAACTCTGTGCCCAGTCAAAATAGGTTCACATGATTCGGAACGGAAGGAATATGTATTATTACTTATCTAATAGGCTTCACCACTCCCTAGCTAGTTTCCAAAAACTCTCAATTATATGATTATATATATGCAGACTTTTCATATGTATGTAAACATCAACCAGTTACCATTTTTTTCCAATGTGTTCTCTGAGATTTTTCTTCATTAACAGAATGTCCTAATTGGTCGAGAGAACAAAATTGTTGTCTGCTTATATAGTCCCGAGTTATCCTCATTTTATGAGCTAAGTTTTGATACTGAATTAGACCCAATGTGCATTAATAACAGAAGAGAGAGAGCATGAAATAGAAGAAAAAACTAAAAGTACCTCGTCATCTATTCACAGTCCGGCAGAGGCGGATTGCGGTACTGAGTTCATCTAAATTCAGTAGTGGACATAAATTTATGTGTTAAAATTTAATAAAATTGCAACAAATAATAGATATGAAGTTATAACTTAAAAAACATAATGAGTTCAATGCTAAAAACCTTAAAAGTTATTAAATCCATAGAGTTTAAATCTTACACCCACTTTAGTCTGGCTAGGAGTTCAATACAACTACATTTCATTAATTTTCACTCATCATTAACTACACTTATAAGCTACATTTCCACCATTCGAGTCTTCTATTTCTCTACACATAGAGCTCAAAATCTAGACTTTCCTAGTTAATTAGTTTAAAGAGTACTTAAACAATTTGCTAGTCCTACCAAAAAAAAATGAATAAAAATGTGTCAAATAAGATAACTATTTATTAGCCCACAATTAATCAGCACATTATAAGGACTTGGAGAATAATACTCAGTGTCTTAAAATTATGGAGGATATATGTTCAAACAAATCACAATTACCTTCATGCACATAAAAAAAGTGAAAAATGGCATATAAAAAGTTGAAGTAATAACTACGATATGTACTGATGGAAAATATCGTATAACAAATCTGGAAAGATGATATTTAAGAACAAAAGAGCCCTTAATTCAGATAGAGAGTAACATGCATGCATTAGGTCAGAAAATTTGCTAGCAAAGGAAAAACTGAACTCAAAGTTTCAGTTTCCTACAGTTACTAACACAAGTAGACAGGTAAACAAAAAAAGGAAAACACCTTGATGAATCTACTTTATACGCTCTTAAATGTTACTTATAGGTATATTATTGGCACATTAAGTGACCAAAGCATTTAATTATCAAACCTAACTAATCAATAGCATCTTTTACTTGCAGGCTATATCTCTATAGGCTTATCCTGTGTGATCTATAGTACGAGTTCGAGCCGTGGAAACAACTATTAATGCTTGCATTAGGGTAGACTGTCTACATCACACTCCTAAGAGTGCGGTCCTTCTCTGAACCCTGCATGACTGCGAGATGCTTTCTGCATCAGGTTGCCCTTTTTTGTAACTTCTATAGGCTGATGAGTGTAAATTCTTTTTAAAGATAATTATCGATAATAAATGAAAATAGTTAATTGAAAAATAAAATAATAACCTCCTATAACATTATTAAATAATACTGGTAATATAAATTTTTTTTATACTGAGCTCATCCAAGAAACAATGGACATAAATTTTCAACAAAAAAGGTATTTAAATATGCTGTGTGAGCTTGTGGGGAGAGAGGAAAATTTGCTATCCAAAATTTCAAACATGAATATTCATGCATTTGAGACAGACATACTGAAAATAAGGAGGAAAAAGATGTTTGTCATTGTAGATTGTCCTAAGAAAGAAGCAATATAATCAAGCAACATATATATATTTGGTATAGTCAACCCAAATATCTATACCCGGGGGGAGGGGGGATTTGGTTTAGTAACTAAGGGGTTGTTTGGCTGGTGTTGCAAGGAGAATTAATATCTACATAAAATCCAGTATTACAATTTAAAATAATATTTGATTGCTACTTTTATCAGTCATAAAAATCTATCTGTTTATGTAGAATAAGAATATAGGTGAGATTAGTTGTGTTGGGATTATTATTTATTTATTGTTTGGTATGTTGTATTAAGAATGACAATTGCATAATTTCTAAGAAGAAGGTATAAGTTATACCGGTACTAATTACCCCACCTTCTATAAGGTATAAGTTATCCCAATGTTAAAATTAACACCGGGATAACTTATACCTGATTTGCTAACCAAACAGCGTATTAAGGCGATATTAAATTTTTATATCACCCTTATACCTTCTTATACCTCATACCAAACGACCCCTAAGATGATTAAAGTAACTCTCATAACAGTAAGCAAATTAAACTCTTATTTTGTTTAAAAAGTAATTACGGTCAAACCTCTCTATAACAATCTTGTTTGTTCTGAATACTTTTGAATGTTATAGCGAAATGTTGTTATAGAGAACATATATTATAACATAACATAAAAATTGGTTCCGGAAAAACTTGACTTTTAAAGTAAAATATTATTATACAGGGATATTGTTATAAAGAGGTCTGATTGTAACTCTATAAGTACTCCAGCATATTCTAGATTATATAGTACATACTACAACAACAATTACATACTCCTGCATATTCTATATTATACAGTACATACTACAACTAACAATTATGTCTTAATTCCAAACAGGTTAAATAAACAACAGTATTAGATTATGCAATGCATACTAACTTATCATAACATTTCAAATTAAATATCTAACAAAAAATAATGATCTCTACATTAAATAATTTATCGTAAGCATAACTTGTGTCTCAACCAAACAAGTTATAAATAAACTAAAGAAACAGGCTCCAACGTGATCAGCCAAAAAATCGGCTTTTTATAGTATTATTTCAAAGAGAATTAAAGCCATTAACTCAACTTCGTAGAGAAATTTGAACAAAAAACAAGGCTACATACCCTCATTCCCTCTCCTCCTCCCTCCTTTTTTCTATATTCGTTCTAAACAAGTAGTACTATTAATACTAATTAACTTCACTGGATCACATTACAGGAAAGAAAAAGTCAAATGTCAATTTCGTAATTTGTCGAAAAATCTCAAGATCTTGCAGGAGGTGGAAAGAATTGCGTACCAGCTGCCATGAAAGTGTTAATTAGAGGAGCAGAGTATATAGAATGTTCTAGAAAATGTGACCCTTCAGCCGCCGCAGTAGAACCACCGCCACTAGCGACCGCGTTGGACGTGGCCGCTGACGTGGTGGCGCCGATAAGTTTATGCTGATGTGGCACTACTGGTTCAGTACCACCAGATGAGCTGTCACCAGTAGTAGCATTCATATTATACTGACTCTCAAGACCTTGATCATATAAAATTCCCTTGAAAATATGTCCTCCAATATTAACCGCAGTCTGATATGCTATTTGATCTTCAGTTTCTTCAATCGAGCTCATTCTAACACGATGAAACACAGCCGTTGAATTTACTTTTGATGGAAAATTTCCAACTTCTAACCCTAAAAACATCAAAAGACTAACATAAGATAAGCAAACAAGATTCAACATGTAGGCATTATTAGCTAGTAATATTATAACATGCAAATTTAAGAGCTAGAGATACAATTATCCTAGGTCTAGGGAAACAAAGCCATTGTATATTCACATATATTGGTAACCAGAGGCGAAGCCATGATTCGAACTTTATGGCTCTAAATTCTAGAATTCCAACATTAGATTTAGTAACTAGGTTCTTAACTAAATTTTTATAAATATTTAGTGAATTTCTTAATAAAAATACAATATTATGCATTGAACTACTGGACCCGGCAGACGCCATACGTGAGCTTCTAACTCCACCCATATTGGTATATATACAGTCCAACCTCTTTATAACAACTTTGTTTGTTCCGAAATTTTTTGGTTGCTATAATAAAGTACTGTTATAGAGGACATATATTATAACATTTACATAAAAATCGGTTCCAAGAAAAACTTGGCTTTTATAGTGATAGTTGTTATATAAGGATACTGTTATAGAGAGGTCTGACTATACAGTAAAAGCTTTTTTAACTTTAACCAGATGTTTGAGATTCAAGCCATGAAAATGATATTCTCTTAGGTGAGGAGGCTAAAACCCCATAATGGACTTCTTACCATGTGAATCAGAATTAATCGAGTTAGTGAATTTCGAACCAAAAAAGAAAGAAAAAAAAGCAGCGCATAGAGAGAGAATAGGGCCTTCTTTGACAATCTTTTGTGAGGAATACCAAGAAACAGTGATGAGAAAGAGAAAGACAATAAAAAAGGAAAAGCTGATGGATTTTACTGTTACTACAAAGGGGAGGTTCATTTCTTTCGGTTTTCATCATAGGCAATAGTTACGGATCTTCTGTTTCTTCAGAATCTCGAGAATATATGTTTTTCTGTGTATATAGTGAGGCAGTGGTAGAATCACAAGCATGGGAGGGGATTCAATCTACTTCGTCTAAAAGTTATACAGAAATATAACAAAAATAACTTTTTATATACTATAAATTTCGAATCTCCTTAATGAAAATATCTCAAATTTAGGTGTGACATTTTTTGGATTATTTTGTTGTATCCCTTTATCAGAATTCATGGCTTCAACACTGCAACCAGGGGTGAAGCCACCTTTTGCCTTCGTCGAATTATTATGAAAAATTACACCGTATATATAAGTAAAATATTGATTTTTGATGTATAAAACATATATTGAACACCATTTGTTAGGAATTTTTTTTCACTTCATACAAATTTGAACACCCTTAGAAAAATTTCTGGTTTCGCCACGGACCGCAATGAATGATAATCGGGAAAAAAAAGTTTGGAATTGAGAAAGAGAAAATCTTTACCAGCTGTATTTGAAGGTAAACGAGTGCAAACAAGAGAAGAACCACTTGGATCATCTTTTTGCCTTTTGGGGTTATTATTATCTCTATGTTCTTGTTGTTGCAAAGAAGCAATTTGTTGTTGTTTTTCTCTTCTTTTAGCTGCTGGAACCCAAGTACTTCTCACATGTGTTTGACACTGTAAACCTCTGCTCTTACAACAAGTCCTACATCTCATATGTTGACAATCTTTCTTTGCTTGGTTGCCACAATCTTGACAACTAATTCCACCCCCACTACTACTTCTCATCATTACGAAAGCAGCAGATCTTGACGCCCCATGATCTGTTGCTGTAGGACCAACACCTAATCCAATAGCTGAAGTGGGATAAAGATCTTGTAATGGATTAATAATTGGGTTTCGGATTTGGTAATTTTGCTGCTCGTCTTGTTGTTGCCATAGTTCGAATCCTTTGTATACGGGTAATTCTTGATCATGATTTCTGTATAAGAACCAGTTGTTCTCTGGGTTGTGATGATTAGTGGTTTCTTGATGATGTTGTTCTTGACTTGTTTCTCTTCCTCCTCCTAGTGAAAAGAACCCAGCCATTTTTCTACCTTTATGCTTTTTTCTATATTTAATTGTGAGTATTTACAATCCATAGCATGACCCAAGAATGATATGCTCACTTGTGCAATTAACAAAGAGCTCTCACTCTGTCAATCCTTACTATATATAGATCTCATAAATTCCATGTTGAGTCGAATTACACCTCAAGCTTCACTCCACCCTTCCGTCAATTCCCTTAAGTTTCAGCCTCAATTCCCTTAAAGTTTCAGCCTCGTAACGATACTCACTTAGACCCTAAAAAAATTGATTTCTCGTAAGGTGCCGACGTCCTTAATATCTTGGTGTCTTGATTTGTGGGTTTAAGAAAAAAAATTAAAAAAGAGTGGTTTTTTTCCCACTCTCCCTTAATTTTCCTTTCTTAAGAGAGAGGAGGAAGTAGGAAGATAAATTAGTAGCTAGAAATTGTTGGAGACAAATTGCATATTTTTTATTTATAGAAATGAGACAATTGTAAAATAGACTTTTGGTGATAGAGATGAATCAAAGGGGAAGCTAAGTAAGACAAGCTTTTGTTTTGATTCTATGCAGTGGCTCGTGATAGGATCATTAAAGAGGTAGAATTACTGTACTGCAACAACGCCGCCATGGCCTAATTAAAAACAGCAGACTTTCTTTCTCTCTCTGCAATTTCTGTTGTTAACTTTCCGTTTGCTGCAACCACACCAATTTAAGTCTCCTGTTGCTTGTTGTGTGTGTCTAAATTCTAACCGGAAGTGTTTTAACGCGCATTCAGTATCTATATTCAATTAATATAGTTTAATACTTTATTCATTTCATTTTATGTGTCTGTAGATATTGGTGGCAAAATGGATAAAGAAAACGGTTATCTACCTATATTATCTACTAAAATATGGGTTGGATAATAAACTTTTTAAAAACGGGTCAAATATGGATAAGAACCATATTATTCAGTTAAAATAACATGGTCTAATCAGTTTTCGGACTGGTCATTCAAAAATAACCAGTGTTTGCCAAGTCATTGAAAAATAGCCACTATTTTGCTGCAACAGAGACCGGTCCAGCATAATATACTACAGTTCGGTGTACCTGTGTATGAACTTCCAGCATATTATGCTGGACCGATATACTTTGCTGGCTCCAGTATAATATACTGGAGACTGGAGCACCGGTGCTCCAAACTCTAGTATATTATGCTGGAGTATTTTTTCAGATTTTGAACAGTGTTTTCGTTCAAATTTATCTTTACATGAAAAGTGATTAAATTTCGATTACTTTTGAAACTGTGACTATTTTTGAATGACCACTTGTAAATCTGGTTATTTTTGAATTTCTCCCTATTATTCACTTAGAAATGGATAATCAATGATAACTAATGGTTTTAATATATTTATAAAGACTCAAATTGGGGGTTCCTAAGTTTGGGAGACTAAGAATTCTCTATAAAATGATCATATTCTAGAAGCCATGGATAATATAGATATCCATATTATCCGTCGGTTAACCCATTTTCTATCCGTATTAAACATGGATTGAGTCGGATAATTTATATATTTCTGCGTTATCCGTTTTTAGCCCACATATATCCGATTCGACCCACCCGTTTATCACCCCTAATCATAGACTTAGATACTGAATTTTACATATATGAAAAAGATCTTAAGTTGTGTATGACATATCAAAACTAAATTTGTTCTCAAAGATGTCATGTTGTTTCTCTAACGCAATATCATTTAGCATAAAATGAGAATACAACGAATTAAAAAGGTGATATTCTGTTTAAAGTAGATTAAAAAAAAAAATAAGACTTGAAATAGATGGAGTATCAATTAGCTAGAGCATGATAGTTTATTAAAAAAGTTTATTATTTCCTTCGTCCAATTTTATATAAAGATATTTAATTGAACACACAATTTAAGAAATTAAATGCGTAAATCTTTCGACATATAGGCCAAATATATACAAAGTATCAGAATTATCTTTTCAAAATGATGAGAGTTCCACACATGTCCTTTTATTTTTTTTTATATCATTAAAGAAGAATAAACTAAGTGGATCCGAATAAATCATATATTAACTTAGTACAATTAAATGATCTAATGTGGTGTGAATATATATTAATTAATCATAATTAAGTAATTGTATATGCAAACACATATCATGTATTTAAACATCAAGTGCAGGTAGTTTTTTTTACTTAATCTTTTTCCTATCACCACACGCTCTATCCCATCTACTCATTCGCTCCTCATCACAAATTATTGATCTTTAGAAAAAGCTAATCGAAATCGTATGTGCGCTAAATAAATAATAGTATGATATGCCTTTTTTGCATTCAATTTATATTAATTACGATGAATTAATATATTCTTATACTCCTATTTAATTATGATACTTCAACACGATTTTGTAGAATGCTTTCACCGGTATTTCAGAATCAAAAGGTTCCAGACCATTGCATGCCATCAACGGATTAGACTTTGCCACGTGTCAAGAACTCGGCTTTAGCTTCTTTCTCCTTTCTACCAAAAACCCGCTACTTTATGTCTCCTTCCATTTAATTGCGTAATTAATTGAATTCGTTTGTTTAGTTTGCTGTCTAATTTTATTTTTCATTAAAGTTTTAATTTTAATATAGCATAATTGATTACAATACTCAATATAATCTATTTTATGTTACAAGTTATAACCTCCCTTCTGAATAACTTTTTTTAAAAATAACATTTTTTCATATTTAAAAATAATTTAATTTTAAAACTTCTCGCTTTAGAGTCCTTGATGATAAACTTTTATCACCGCAACTTTCACACCATGTTTAAGATTACAAATTTTTGTTTCTTTTCTAAATAACTCTTATGTGTCTAATCAAACACCCTATATACAGTAAAAGAAGTAATATACTTTTTTTATTTAATAAAGAAGGTCCAAAATTACCCATATTGTTTGTCTTTATGATCAATACCTTCCATTAACCTATTAGATCATAAAAGCTCTCACTATTATTTTTCGTCTTAAATTTTTCCTGCCCCAAACGGTCTTGCAAAGTGATTTGAGGAGGCTTTTACTTAGAAGGAAAACCTCGAAATTTTTCATTGGATTATGCAAAATGATCTACCTTTGCCACCCATTAATTGTTGGGGCCAAATGATAAATAAAGTCTCGATCTTTGAAGGATACTCAAAAAGTCAATAAAAGTCAAATTCGGACCTGCGTGCCTAAAACTCGAAACCCATACAAATTCGATGATCCATAACCCGCCGAGCAAAATGTATGATTAGATTCTAACATCGAGTCCAACTCGGTACTCAAATTCTCAGAATATACTTTCTCAAAGCGTAGGCAAAAACCCAAAATTCATTACAAAATTTCATATTTTAGCTGTTAATATTTCGTATACATTCTTGGAATAATACCAAAAATGAGTCGAAATCACTTATCCCAAAGTCTTGCATAAAAATTTCCTTAAGAAATCGCCCATCTCCAAGCCTATGATTCAATATTTGAGAAATAAGCTCAAAATCCGACCCAAAACTCGACGTGTCGTGATGAAGCCTATCATGATTCTAGGCAAGCCGACAATTCATACATACTAACACTTCCAAATTCAAAATATACTAAAAGTGCAGGTACTTGCGCTCACTGTGGGTTTACAGACTCCGGAGGGGCAAATCCAGCCCAAGCACTTAATAAGCCAATCATGGCATGAATTAATAAAATATGTTGCAGCGTGCAACCCGCCCCCATAAATATTCTCACAATCAGGCCCTCGGTCTCACTAGTCATCAATCTCTCCAGTCTCTCGGGCTCACAAAAATCATGATAATCAGCCCAAACAATGATATAATGATATATCAATAAATGGTAACATAGACTAAGATATGATATGCAAATAATAGCTGTGAATGAGTACATAATTGCAATTTAAGAAAATAATTCAACATGCAACACGACCTCTGTGGGTCCCATCAGTACCATCATGTAGCCTAAGTATAATTTCTAACATGACTTGCAGCTCAATTTCTCTAATACACGGAGAATATATGGTTAACGACAAGATTATTCAACTATACAGTTCCTTGGAATTGACCAAGTCACAATTCCTACGGTGCACGCCCACGTGCCCGTCACCTAGCATGTGCGTCACCTCTACACCAATCACATAATACGTAAATTCGGGGTTTCATACCTTCAGAACTAAGTTAAGAAGTATTACTTACTTCAAACCGTGCAAATCTCTACTCCAATAAGCCCTTGCCTCGCGAATTAGCCTCCAAATGACTCGAATCTAGCCATAAACAATTCGATACAATCAACTCAAGCTATGGGAATCAATTCCATATAGAAATACTAAGTTCTTAATCAAAAGTCAAAAAGTCAACTCGAGGCCTCTTGGCCTCCCTCTCACTACGCTCCTAGCTACGGACCATCTCTATCTACCGAGCAATGTCAACCACCTCATCAAAAGTAGCGCCAAACACTCTCTCCTGAGTCACAATCAACCGCAGCTGATATGTGAGGCCATCAATGAACCTTCTAATCCTCTCCATATCAGTGGGAACCAACCAAACTGCGTGACGAGCCAACTCAGTAAACCTCATCTCATACTCCATCACAGACTTTTCATCCTGACAAAGGTGCTCAAACTGTCTGCGTAGCTCCTCTTTGCAAGACAATGGCACGAACTTCTCAAAGAAGAGAACAAAGAATCCTGCCATGCAAGTGGTGCTGCATCGACCGTTCTGCGCCTCTCATAATCCTCCCACCAACTGAAGGCAGCTCCAATGAACTGAAAAGTAGTGAACGATACCCCACTGGTATTCAAAATACCAGCCGTGCGAAGAATCCACTCACACCTATCCAAAAAGCCCTGGGCATCCTCCGACTCTGCCCCACTGAAAGATGGAGGCCAGAGCCTCCCAAACCTCTCTAGCCTCTTCTGCTCATCATCAGTCATAGCAGGAACTACATGGTCCTGAGCAGTTACAACCGGATGGGCTGGCAGTACCCCCGGTGTCTGGAGTCCCTGCATCACCAGCCCTGGTGTACGGCCGGCGGGAGTCTAAGTACCTCCCCGTCCTGAGAAGTGACTGCTGCGGCCGGAATAGAGACCGCCTGAGCAGAATGGTGCCCACGGTCAGAATCTGATCTAAAGCCTCTTGAAGGCCGAGAATCACAATGGGCACAACTAGTGCCTGAGCTAGCCCTACTGGCTCATCCACAACTAGAACCTGCTCTTGAATTGGGGCAACTGGCGGATCTGCAAGTGCTACCCTAGCTGCTGTATGAGATGCACCTCTACCCCTACCGCACCTCGGCCTCTAGTGGCCCTAACTGGTGGTATTGGTGCCTATCTATCTTGTCCGGTAGCACGTGTCCTCACCATTTGTGAGAGAATAAAATACAGAAGTTTAATTACCGGAATCAACAAATCCGCACGATAAAAATACAAGAATGTGAAGTTTCCTAAAGGTTCGACAGCCTCTCGAAGATAAGTATAGATATCTCCGAAACGATCAGCAAGACTCTACTAAACATTTTCATGACTCATGGAATCTATGCAACCTAGGTTTTGATACCAACTTATCACGACCCAAATTCCAAACTTGTCGTGATGGCACCTAACGTGGTACTAGGCAAGCTGACATTTCCAAGATATTCCCACCATTTAATAGAAAATGAATCGAAGTAGTTTAAATAACAAAAATTCTCATAAGCAGGGTAGAAACCCAAAACATAACACGAAAACTCCCGACATCGGGGTGTTACTGAGTTCATGAGCATCTATACATCACAATTCTGGAAAAGTAATTTCTATGAAAGTCTGGATCTAAATACAATAAATGTAAAGATATGGAAGGACTGACAAGGTCTACGAAAACGCCGGCAACTACCTCGAAATCTCCAAGTGGTCAATTGAGCAAAAGAAGTCAATACCCGCCGTGATCGGAAACACCTGGATTTGCACATGAAGTGCAATGTGTAGCGTGAGTACAACCAACTCAGTAAGTAACAAGACTAAATAAAGGAATGCAAGTAATGACGAGCGCTACAATTATAGTTCAATTTCAGTAATTTCAACATAGGAGAGTAGGCATGCTTTCAAGTTTGACAATTTAAGTCCAATCAGTTACCTCATGTCAACTTTAAGTAGAATAGAATGTAATATCTTTCAGATTTTTAGAGACAGTGATATATGGCAGCTAAGTGAAACAATAAACGAAATCAAAGCACCTTCTCAAAGCAACAATCACTCAGTCTTTCTCAATCACTCAGCACCCCGCAATCGGCACTCACACTCAGTAGGTACCGGCGCTCACCGGGGGTGTGTACAGACTCCGAAGGGGCTCCTTCAGCCTAAGCGCTATAATCCGTACGGACAACTCACGTGTTGCACAGATTGCTCACGTGCTATAGTATAAATATCTGGATCTCCATGGACAACTCACGTGCTATAGTATAAATATCTCACAATCCGACCCTCGGCCTCACTTAGTCATCAATCTCTCTAGTCTCTCGGGCTCTCAGAAATCACGAAAATCAGCTTAAACAGAAAGGATATAATGTATCAACAAAGAACACTAGAGACTGAGATATAATATGTAAGTAAAACTGAGATTGAGTACAACACAACAATTTTAGCATATAGATGAACATGTACACGACCTCTGAGGGCCCCTTCAGTATCAACACATGGCCTAAGCATGATTTCTAATAGGGTTTGAAGCTCCATTACTATATCACATGAAGAATTCACAGATGCCAACAGATTAATCATCTATACAGTTCCATGGAATGGACCAAGTCCTAATTCCTGCGGTACACGCCCACACACCCACACGCCCGTCACCTAGCATGTACGTCACATCCAAACCAATCACAAGGCACATAATACGGGGTTTCATACACTCAAAACCAGATTTAGAATTGTTACTTACGTCAATCCGGGAAAATCTCTACTCCAATATGCCTTTGCCTCACAAATCGGCCTCTGAACACCTTGAATGTAGCCACAAACAATTCGATACAATCAACACGAGCTAAAGGACTCAATTTCAGTAAAAAATAGCTCAAAGCCGGCCCCACGTCTTGAAATCTGACAAAGGTTACAAAATCCGAACACCCATTCAACCACGAGTTCGTCCATACAAAAATTATTCAAATCCAATATCAAAATCCCATTCAAAACCTCAAAAATCTAGCCTAAGAACTTTTTTTCATTTTCTCCAATGTTCCATCCCAAATCACAAATTTAATGATGGAATCAAAGGCATATCCATGGAAACTAACCAAAAATAGATAGGAATCACTTACTCCAAATACCCACGGGAAAATCTCTTCAAAAATCTCCTTCTAATGAGCTCCCAAATCAATTTGTTATGAACCTAAAGCCCTCATTTTTGAAACATATATTCTGCCAGTTATGCCTTCACCGCGAACGCGACCATCACCTCGCGTTTGCATAGCATAATTTCATTTGCTGCCCAAAACCGAATGGGTTCAACCACTCGTGAACGCGATGCTTCGCTGACCAATCACTTCGCGAATGTGACCACCTTTCCGCGAACGTGTAGAACTAATGCGTGGGGTCCCAGGTGCCTCATCTCTTCTTCACGAACACATGATCCTTCTCGCGTTTGCAATGCACACACTGCCCAAACCTTCGTGAATGCAAAGCCCTCTTCGCGAACGCAAAGCCCTCTTCGCGAACGTGAAGAGAAAATCCTCATCAGCCTCCAGATACACTTCGCAAATGCAAAGCCTTCCTCACAAATGCACAAGAGGAAACTAGTACAGCAAACATCAGCAATCTTCAGCCAAAAGCCAAGTCCAAAAATAATCCGCTAACCATCTGAAACTCACCCGAGGCCCTCGGGACCTCAACCAAATATACCATCAAGTCCCAAAATATCATATGAACTTAGTCGAACCCTCAAATCACCGCAGACAAGATCAAAAAATGAATCGCACATAGATTCAAGCCTAATGAATTTTGAACTTTCAATTTCTACAAATAACGCTGAAACCTATCAAATCACATCCAGTTGACCCTAAATTTAGCACACAAGTAACAAATGACACCACAGGGGTACTCCAACTTCCAGAATCGGAATCCAACCCCGATATCACGAGGTCTACTCCTTGTCAAACTTCCCAAAAATTCAACTTTTACCATATCAAGCCTAATTCAACTACGGACCTCCAAATCATAACCCAGATACGCTCCTAAGCCCAAAATCACCCAATAGAGCTAATAGAACCATCAAAACACCATTCTGAAGTCGTTTATACATAAGCCAACATCCGATCAACCATTTCAACTTAAGCTTTCCATTATGAGACTAAGTGTCTCAATTCATTCCGAAATCCTTTCAGATAAGTCATATAATAACTATAAAGCATAAAATGAGCAGAAAATGGGGGAACGGGGCTACAACTCTCGAAACACCCGGTCAGGTCGTTATAATTTTGTAGACATTACACTTGGATAATTTAGTTAAGTTGATAAAAGATACGAGTTACACCAACAATTATATGGAGCGAAGTTATCTCAGAAACTACAGACTAGAATCGGCAAACTTAGGTAAGAACATGTTGAAAATAATTATGTAATTTAGTCTCCTTTTTAGTTATTTAATTAGATGTTAGTTAGAAGATGCCAAAAGTAGCCAGTTCATTAGCAGTTAGTCGTTGTTTTCATTTTTTGACACTCTCATATGTATAGTGGTATTGCCACTTAGAGTTTAATCAGATTTTTGATTCCAGAAGTTTTATTTCCTCTGGCTCTCTTTCTCCTTTCACTACTAATGGCGTGAGGGTCAAATCCACATCTCCATTAGAGCTCATCTTGAGCTCAAATTACTGTTTCATTGAGAAAACTGATATGGTATCAGAGTCACTTACAGGTTTCGATTTAAATTTGTACATGCAAGTTGTGATTTGTACATCTTGATTGTGGTTGTTTTCAATTGTTCATTTTGCAATTAGATTAAATTTGTACATACAAGTTTCGATTTGTGCCATATTTGAATCATCATGTATCTACCGGTGTTGAATTTTTTATCCACAGTCAGTTCTCTGGATTCTACATTTGCAGTCGATTTGATCTTATCTTTCATTCCTTTAATTTCTAAGAAAATTAAATTGTTTCAATAATGACTATTGTTGAAGATAATGAATAGTCCACACAATCTGTGGCTGATTCAACTAATTAATTAATTGTTGACACCAATAGTCCCTTTAATATGCATCCATCTAATAATCCCGGGACAATATTAGTACCTGTGTTTTTCAATAGATTTGGGTATCATTCATGGAGAAGAGGTATAACGCGAGCCTTATCGGTAGAGAATAAGTTAGGGTTTATCATGGAGAATGCAAAAGGCAGATCCAGGCTCATCAAAATTATTGAGTATGGGAAAGGTGCAACGACATGGTGACCTCATGGGTTCTAGAAATCGCAGATAGTGTCAAGTATGTGAGTGATGCAGTTGAGTTATGGATAGAACTTGATGACCGATATGACAAAACTAATAGGACAAAAAAAATATCAAATTCAAAAGGAAATCAATAATCTGTCGCAAGGAAATCTTGACATCACTGGTTATTATACCAAAATAAAAGAACCGTGGGAGGAACTCAACACTCTGATTGCCAAATCTCACTGCACCTGTAACTGAAAACACGAAGCTAAAAAAAGTATGGACAAAGCTGAGTAAGATAGGAGATTGATACAATTTCTTATGAGGTTAAACGAGACATATACTATTGTCATGACCCAATTTTCCTTATAGGTTGTGATGGTGCCCAACATCGCCGCTAGGCAAGCCAATGGTGAACTAAACCATGTTATTTCTCTTTTTAATAAGCTTCCAAGTAATTTAATTCTATTTAATAAGAAATTAAGGAGTAAAAAATTTAATAAATGAAGCGAAGACAATAGAGTGGCAGTCATAGTGATATAAGTACTCCAAAACCACAAAGTCTACTAGTGTGTGCGCCAAGACCTGGTGTCACAAGTGTATGAGAAACTATTAGAATATTCAAAACTTCTAACTACTGTCCGAAATAAAAATAGACAGAAACTAAATGCAAAAAGGAGACTCTAGGGGCTGCAGAACGGCTAAGGAAGTAGCTCACCACTAGGCCTTAGGATATATGGGATGCGAGCCGGTATGACTGCCAGATGCACCTGCCTCAGATCCTGCACGATTAGTGCAGAAGTGTAGCGTGAGTACATAAATAACATGTACCTAGTAAGTATCTGGTCTAATCTCTAAGAAGTAGTGATGAGGGAACGACATCGACACTTACTATGGGTTAACAATATAAATACAGAAATTCTAAATAAACATGGGTTAAGTAAATGATAATAATAACTCAATGACAAGCAAGAATGAATAATTCTTTCATAATTAGTGATTTCCAAGTCAATTTCTGTCATTAATAATAAAAAACCTCACAAGCTGTAAAATAATATCAACTATAATTAGGCTCCAAGTATTATTAAGCACGATTTATACCGAGGTCGTATCGCCTGATCTAGAATAATGTGTACACTATCGAGGGTCGTGCAACACGAATCATAGATGCATCTATTCTACCGCCGAGGCGTTCGACCCGCTCCACAAGAAGAGGATACTTTATGAACATTCGATTTTTGTAAAGCTATTACAAGACTAACACACAATGAAGCACACTATATTTTACCGTTCAAGTAACCCAATAAAACTCAAGTAAATGAAATTCCGTCTTTTACAATTTTTTATCTAGTTCCAATATACTCTAGGCACTTTAATTAACAAGTAGGATACAAACATTACAAGTATTTCATGATTTGAGTCCTAAACTACCGGGACATAAGCATATTTAGTAGTTACGCACGGACTCTCGTCACTTCGTGCGTACGTAGTCCCCACAATTAGAAGCAAATAGTAATATAAATCACCTATGGGGTAAATTCTCTCTTACAAGGTTAAGCAAGAGACTTACCTCATCTCAAAGCTTACTTTCCGGCCACAAAATCACCCGAACAATCCACAACTAGCCAAATGTTATATAAAATAATCTATATATGCTCAAGTGTTAATAACTTAGCTATTAGAATAATTACCCAACCCGAATTAAAAAATACCTAATAGCTTACCCCCCGGGCCCACGTGCCCGGATGCCACAAATTTTTGAAGAAAGTTGTTACCCATGAGCTCACGAACTCAAATATATTTTTTACCCAATTTCATAATCATTTTCGTGGTTAAATCTTATTTTTATCAAAACCCTAGGTTTTTTTTAAAATCCCATACATCCCAACATTTTCCATGTTAAATCTACTTATGATTAGTGTATTTAGCTAAAGAATTGATAGGGATCACTTACCTCTTGATGTTGATGGAACCCCTCCCAAAAATGCTCTCAAAATCGTCCAAGACCAAGTGGAAAATAAGGAAAATAAAGCTAAGTCTTGTAATAAAAGGCTGTTGCATAGGTCGTAGGTGACGTATTTGCGACACCTTGTTCGAAAATGCGACGAAATCTTCGCAAAAGTGAAGCTGGGCCTCCACTGTCAAGGTCGCATTTGCGACCACAACATCGCAAATGTGAAGGTGGGCTGATCGCAAAAGCGACTAAAAATCTCGCAATGCTAGTCTTGCCTTGACCAGGCTTCTTCGCAATTGCTGAAGTCAATCTCTCAAATGCGAGTTCGCAAATGCAAACAAAAATTGGCATTTGCGATACCCGAGGAACCAACAAAGAAACTAGAAAACTAAAGTCTTTCCCATCCATCCGAACACATCTGAAACTCATCCGAGCCCTCGGGGCTTCACACAAGACGTCCACACAAGTCTAAAAATATCATACGAGCTTGTTCGCATAATCGAGATGCCGGAATAACATCTAAAAGCATGAATCGAATGCCAATATGCATTAATCAAATCATGAAAACTTAAAACTTCTAAAAACACATCCGCACGTCCGATTCCTATCAAATCAACTTCGGAATGGCACCAAATTTTGCGTGCAAGTCTTAAATCACATACGGAACTGTTCCTAGGCTCGGAATCCAGAATGGACCTCGATAACACCAAAAACTATTACAAACCAATTTAAAGACCTTTAAAACCTTTAATGAGACAACTTTCAATATTAAGCGCCGAAGCGCTCCCAGGTCATCCAAAACCTGATCTGAACATATGCCCAAGTCCAAAATCATCATATGAACCTATTGGAACTGTCAAATCCTGGTTCCGAGGTCGTTTACTCAAAACGTTGACTCAAGTCAAACTTAGCTCCTTTTAGCTAACATTAAGGAACTAAGTGTTCTGATTTTAACCCGAACCCTTCCAAATCCCAAACTAACTATCCTTGCAAGTCATAAAGCAGTTAAAGCACATATGGGGAGTGTTATTTAGAGGAACTCGGATCTAGAAAGAAAAATGACCGATCGGGTCATTACATTCTCCACCTATTAAACAAATATTTGTCCTCTAACGGTTCTAGAATCATAGACTGAATGCCGAATAAGTGTGGAGATCTGCTCCGCATGTCCTCCTCGGTTGCCCAAGTTGCCTCCTCGATTAATTGACCCCTTCACTGTAGAAATCTTCTTGGATCTTAACTGGCGAACCTGTGTATCAACAATGGCAACTGGTTCTTCCTCATAACCCAGGCTGTCATCTAACTGAACCGTGCTAAAGTCTAACACATGCGACCTGTCGGCATGGTACCTATAGAGCGTAGACACGTAGAAGACCGGATAAACTCTTGATAGACTGGGAAGCAAAACAAGCTTATAAGCAACCTCCCCAACTCGTCTCAACACATCAAATGGACCTATAAACCTTGGGCTCAACTTGCCCTTCTTTCCAAATCTCATGATTTCCTTTATCGGCGAGGCTTTCAAGAGAACCTTCTCGCCTACCATAAATGATAAATCACATGCTTTCTGATCCGTGTAACTCTTCTGTCCGGACTGTGCTGTGTGAAGTCGCTCCTAAATCAACATTACCTTTTCCAAGGTATCCTTCACCAAATCACTACCATATAGCTTAGCCTCGCCGGGCTTAAACCATCCGATGGGTGAACGACATCATCGACCATATAAACCCTCAAATGGAGCCATCCCAATCCTGGATTGATAACTATTGTTGTATGCAAACTCGGCCAAAGGCAAGAATCAATACCACTGCCCTCCGAAGTCAATCACACATGCTTTGAGCATATCCTCTAAGATCTGAACTGTTCGCTCCGACTACCTTCGATCTGTGGATGAAAAGCTGTGCCGAGCTCTACTCGGATCCCTAACTCATTTTGTACTACTCTCCAGAAATCTGAAGTAAACTGAGGGCCTCTATCTGAAATAATGGAAACGGTCACACCATGCAACCGAACAATCTCCAGAATGTAAATATGTGCCAACCTCTCTGAAGAATACTTAATCACAACCGGAATGAAGTGTGCTGACTTGGTCAACCTGTCGACAATGACCCAAACTGCATCAAACTTCCGTAAGGTTCGCGGCAACCCAACTACGAAGTCTATAGTAATCGCTCCCATTTCCACTCAGGTATAGTCATCTGCTGGAGTAGGCCACTGGGACTCTGGTGCTTATACTTAACCTGCAAGCAATTTAGACATCTCGCCACATACTTGACTATGTCCCTCTTCACCCGCCACCACCAATAATGCTGCCTCAGGTCACGATACATCTTCGTATCACTTGGAATAATGGAATACCGCAAATTATATGCCTCCTCTAGGATCTTCCCCCTCAAGCCATCAACATTAGGAACACATAGGCGACCCTAAAGTTGCAGAACACCATCATCACCAATAGTAACCTCTTTGGCACCACCTTGTAGTATCGTCTCTCTAAGAACTAACAAGTGTGGATCATCAAACTAACGAGCCTTGATCTGCTCCAATAGTTAATACTGGGCAACGATGCATGCAAGCACTCTGCTGGACTCTGAAATATCCAACCTCACAAGTTTGTTATCCAAGGACTGAATATCCAAAGCTAGTGGCCTCTTCTCTACTAAAATGAAGGCCAAACTACCCATGCTCTCCGCCTTTCTGCTCAAGGAGTCTAGAACTACGTTTGTCTTGCCCGGATGATAAAAGATGGTAATATCATAATCTTTTAGTAACTCAAGCCACCTATGCTGCCTCAAATTGAGATCGTTCTACTTGAACAAATACTGCAAGTTGCGATGATCAGTGTAAACCTCACAGGACACCCCATAAAGATAATGCCTCCAGATCTTAAGAGCATGAATAGTCACGGCCAACTTTAAATCATGTATAGGGTAGTTCTTCTCATGGGGCTTTAACTAACGTGAAGCATATGCAATAACTCGCCCCTCCTGCATCAATACACAACCCAAACCAATGCATGAAGCATTGCAGTACTCAGTATACATCCCTGAACCAAAAGGCAACACTAACACCAATGCTTAAGTCAAGGCAGTCTTGAGCTTTTGAAAGCTCACCTCACAATCATTGGACCATCGTAACGGAGCACCCTTCTGGGTCAATCTAGTCAAAGGTGCTACAATGGATAAGAAGCCCTCTACAAACCAACGATAATAACTTGCTAACCCTAAGTAGCTCCTGATCTCAGTCATCGTGGTAGGATGAGACCAACTCTGAACTACCTCGATCTTCTTGGGATATACCTTAATACCCTCGCCTGATACAACATGGCCTAAGAATGCCACAGAATCTAACCAAAACTCACACTTGAAGAACTTGGCATATAACTTTTGTTGCCGCAAGGTCTTAAGCACCACTCTCAAATGCTGCTCATGCTCCTCCATGCTATGCGAGTAGATCAAAATGTCATCAATGAAGATAATGAAAATTGAGTCAATATATGGCCTGAACACTCGGTTCATCAAATCCGTAATCGTCGTTGGGGTGTTAGTCAAACCGGAGGATATCACTAGAAACTCATAATGGCCATATCTAGTCCGCAAAGCCGTCTTCGGAACATTCGAATCTTGAATCTTCAACTGATGGTCTCCAGATCTTAAGACAATCTTAGAGAACACCCTGACACCCTTGGTCAAACAAATGATCAATACACGACAATGGGTACTTGTTATTAATGGTAACTTTGTTTAACTGGTGGTAATCAATACACATCTGCATAGTCCTATCTTTCTTCTTCATAAATAACACCGGTTCACCCCAAAGCGATATACTCGGTCCAATGAAACACTTTGCTAGTAACTCCTCAAGTTTTTCCTTCAGTTCCTTCAACTCGTTCAGTGCTATACAATACGGTGGAATAGAGATAGGCTGTGTACCTGGAGCCAAATCAATGTAAAAATCAATATCACGTTCTGGTGACATGCCTGGAAGATAAAAAAGAAACACATCGGAGAACTTCCGGACTACGTGCACTGAATCAATCGCCAGAGTCTCTGTAGTAGTATCTCAAACATAAGCTAGATAAGCCAACCAACCCTTCTTGAATATCTGTCGAGCCTTTAGAAAAGAGATAACCTGACTAGGTGCACTGACATATGAATCCTTCCAATCTAGGCAACTCCAGAATCGCCAAGTTAACAGTCTTGGCATGAAAATTAAGGATGGCGTAATATGGAGACAACCAGTCCATGCCTAGGATGACCTCAAGGTCGGTCATATCAAGCAATAAAAGATCCGCTCTAGTCTCATAACCATAGAATGTAACAACATAAGAGTGATAGATCCGATCTACAACAACAGAACTGCCCACCAGTATGGACACATAGACATGAGTACCCAAGGACTCGCGAGAAACATCTAGGAAATGAGAAAACAGAGATGAGACATATGAATATGTAGACCCTGGATCAAATAGTACTAAAGCATCCCTACCGCAGACAGAAATAATACCTGTGATCACAACATCTGAGGCCACTGCATACGGTCTAGCCAGAAAAGCATAAAACCTAGCTGGAGCGCCACCTGACTGGCCTCTACCTCTCTTACGACCCCTACCCACATACCCTTCGCCTTTGGGCAGGCAGACGGCTGGTAGGGCAACTGGTGCTGTAATCATAGGCTGCTGACCCTGCTGCACTGCCTTGCCCTGAAGCCTGGGGCAAAACCTTCGCACATGACTAAGATCCCCGCACTTGAAATAACCTCTCGGTACGGTGGACTGCTGACCTGAAGTCTGACCTTGATGGCCTGAATACCCACTGGAGGAACCTTGAATAGCTGGTGGGCGGTAGGAACTCTCTGGCATATCACTGAAATAAGGTCGCACCGGAGCATCCCCAGGAGGGGTGGTGCTGGATATGTGGGTCTGCTAGACTGACCCCTCAAAAACTGACCTCTTCCCCCAATCGAAGCACCTATGAACTCTCCAGAATATCAAAACTGCTTATCCCTCCTCACCTAATCTTGACTCTGCTAACGAACACCCTCGATCCTCCGAGCTATCTATACAACTAGCTCGTACACCTCTCGGGCCATAGTGGCCTGAATACCAGCGTGCAAGCCTGCAACACACCTCCGCACTCTCTCTGTGTTGCTAGGAAGTATCATAAGTGCATGTCTGGACAACTCATAGAATCTCACCTCATAGTCGGTCAATGACATCTGACCTGCTAGAGCTGCTCGAACAAAAACCGCACGTCTTCCCTCTGAGAGGGAAGAATATACTTATCTAGAAAAATACGGGTGAATCGGTCCCAAGTCATGGGAGGAGAATCTCCTAATATGCGAGGGAGATATGGCTGCCACCACATACGGGCGCTGCCTTCTAGCTGGGGTGAGGTTAGTAAAATCCACCCCCTAGGACTCCAATATGCTCCTGTTGTTGCAGTCTGTCCCTGCATTGATCAATGAAGTCTTGGGGGTCCTTATGTTGCTCACCTCTAAAGATAGGAGGATGAAGCCTGGTCCATCTGTCCAATAGCTTTTGCGGCTCGCCAGTAGCAGCTGGTCTGGGATCAGGTATAGCTGCTACCACTAGCTGGGCTCCGCCAATGGGTAGTGCGCTCGGGGTCTAATATACAACAACTGCATGCCTAGGAGCTGAGCTGTAGGGGTCTGTGCACCCCCTCCCACTTGAGATGTGGCTGGGTCCGCTGGAAATAAACCAGCCTGAGTCATAATATCCATGAACCGTAGCATACAGCCCATGACCTCCTGGAATCCCGGTGCAGACATGAAATCCACAGGGGCTGGCTATGCTGCAGGCACCTCACTCTGCTCCTCGATAATAGGATACTCTAATGGATCCACTGGTGGCATGACTGGAGCATCTCTAGGACGTCCTCATCCTCCACCACGGGCTGGAGCCCTCCCTCGGCCTCTAGCAATAGGGGGAGCAGCTCTTCTATGGTCTAAAACATCCGCTGCACGCGATCTCACCATTTATGAGAGAATAAGAGAAAGATACTTAGTACAACATCAACTGTACAATATGAGATGAAGAAAGAGTAGTTTCCTAACGTCCTATAGCCTCTCGAAGTTAAGTACGAATGTCTCCACACCGATCCGCAAGACTCTATTAGGCCTACTCATAACTTGTGAGACCTACGTGAACCTAGTTCTCTGATACCATGTTATCACGACCCAATTTTCCTTATTGGTCATTGTAGACATGTGATTTTTGACCCTCCCCGAAATTTCACTCATTTTAGCATATAAATATTTATTTTAGGCCTAAAATCGCTATTACAGCTAATTTTGAGTCTTTTACTTTATTTCGTCACAAGAAATAAAAATAACAAAAAATGTTTTGTATGTTTAGAGGATTAATTTTATTTTTTTAAAGTTTCCAAAATATATAATTTAGTTTAGTACAATTTTCAAGCTAGAGACTTTCAAGAAATAAATATTGAGTATGTAGTGACTTTACCTTGTTATTTTAAGAGTAGATTTTATCTTGTGGACATATTTTCAAGAAAAAAAAGAAATAAAACTAACAAAAAAAGAAGAAGAAAGGCCAATGAAAACATGGCACATCATAAGATTCCTTCCAACAAACCTTATCCCAATTCAAAAATTTCACATGCACACAGGCACGGAAAAAGGAATTTTCAGAATTTTCAGTTTTTGGAGGGTCCACACGATTTTTCTCTGATTTCTCTAAGACGTGCTCTCCAAGAAAATCAAGAGATACACATATATATTCATTCAAGAACTGGAAGAAGAGGGGATCAACGACAATAGTACAAACCTCACCCTATCGTCTCCTTCATGAAAACCTACAAAAACCTAAGACCTGGAGGAGAGCTAAAAAAGCGTAGCATTACAAAGTGAAAAATAAAAAAAAATGCAGCTGCATGAAAAGAGAAAAACGCAGCAGAAGCTGCCCATCTTCTTCCTCAAAAATAACCTCAAAACAGTTTCATCTTCTTCATGCAATAACCATGAAAACCAGCTGAAACTTCAGCTATTAAAACACCCCAAGATCAGCTCCCTAAAGCTCCCGAAATCACCCACAAAACAGCTCCAAAAGCAGCTAAAAAACAGCAACAATCCCACCAAAAATCAGCGCAAAAAAGGGCTGTCAAAACCACCCAAAATCTGCCGTGTCTCCACACAGAACCACTGTTGAGTTTCGAGCTTTTCCGGTAAGCTTTGAGGTCACTGAAACAAAGTGAGAGATAGGTGGAGGAAAAGCGAGGCAATCCAGTTAAGGTTCGACGAGGTTCTGTCGAGGTTGCCGTTCGAAGTCCACGATCGCGTTTCGTTGCTGGTATTGTCTTCGTTAATCAGTTTTAAAGGACTTTAATAGTGAGGTCAATTCTTATACCTTATCTCTCTAATACTTCTCTTACTTTTCCATCCATGGCTTGGTTGAAATAAATTTGTCTGGCCTTGTTTAACAATATGGATCTGAAATTACATGTGTTGAATATGATACTTGTTGTTGAGTATTTGTTGAATATGAAATTCCAACTCATCATGTAGTTTGGAATGATTAGATGACAATTCTTGTTTGTTGGTTGATAAGGAATCGGAGAGAGGGATGTGTGAAGTTTCGTCTCTGTTTTTGGTTCTTTTTGGAAAAAGCAAAAAATGAAACTTGTGAAACCATGCAAGATTTCCAGAGTTCTTTTGGTATATGTTCTTTATTGGTTTGGATGTAAGGTTGCATTTTCACATAACTTGATTAGTATTTTAATTTATGCCGGATTTGCTAATTATAAAGTGTAATTATTATTTGATTTGCTAATTATAAGTTGAACAGATTTTTCTTGTTAGTATGAAATAAATCAATATGTATAAATACTAGTAGTTTGCTTTCCGGTGCGATTAATAATAAATCATCGTGACTATGAGTACGGTTCCTGTGGCGTAGTTGTGACCCCCAATTAGTTTAAATATGAGTACTCGTAGTTTACTTAGTTGGATGCTTTTCCTTTAATAAAACTGAGGCGCGCCTTTCATACAATTGAGTCACATAATTATGGCCCTCAAGAGTTTAGCTTGAATTACCTTTAAAAATTAGAATCGAGGTGCACCGTGCCGAACAAAGCCTCGATTGCACGGCCCTCATTTTATTTTAAGTTTGGCTCAATCCTTAGAATTCGAGGCGTGCCATTTAGCTAAATTTCATGGCCCTCACAAATTGCAAATGCAAAATTGTTCTAGGCACGTTAGTTTAATAATATTACCTTCCTAAACTCGGGTGTGCATTTCATGTGACCCAAATCCAAATCTTAACAATGTTAAATAGAATATGTCTCGGACTGCGGGTGCATTTCATGTGGCGCAGTCCAAAGACGTGTTTTAAACGACGTTTAATCTTCTTTAAAAATTTAATAAAAGCGGTTTAAAGCTAAAATGGCATCATAGGTTAAAACGTGTTTCTAAAATCATATAATTAAGCCGAATATAATAGTTGAGAGACTGTGCTAGAACCGCAGAACTTGGGAATGCCTAACACCTTCTCCCGGGTTAACAGAATTCCTTACTCGGATTTTTGGTTCGCGGACTGTGAAACAGACTCAAGCTTTTCCTCGATTCGGGATTCAACCGGTGACTTGGGACACCATAAAATCATCCCAAGTAGCGGCTCTGAATTTAATAAAATAAATTCCATTTTGATTGTCACTTTAAGTTGGAAAAAACTCCCTTATATACATACTTCTTCCGGGGGTAGGTAAAAAAGAGGTGTGACAGCTCTGGCGACTCTGCTGGGGATCGAACCCAGAATCTCTGGTTCAGGGTTCAAGAATTAGAGCTTAGAATAATTGTTATAGTTGGCTTTATCCATTATCTGATTTTGTTACATGATTTGGGCCTAATGTGCTAATTTATTGCTTTTACCGTTTTGATATTCCGTGAACTGTATATAACCTGTTGCGAAAGCCCTCTTCTCTCTGAGTCTTCTAAATCATGAAGAAGTGTGCACTTCGTGTGACTTCTTTTCTGTTAGATTCATATTCCAAATTTAGAACGAGGTTCGGACAAGTTGCAAAGCCGGTGAAGCTTCTGTATTCCCGGTACGCTGCCCCCCCCGGCTCGAGCTGTCTGCTCGGGTAATCTAGGTCTAGAGCAATACACCCAAGTTTTTAAACCTAGAATAACATAGCCTCATGTTGGATCCCTAGTAGGAACGCTTGTTTGCATCACTTGCATTTGACTTTGGGGACTCAACACAGGGGTTGGGTCCTTCTAGGACAGGTGTACCCAAATTAAAAGACCATGCTGATGCATCTTACGTGCTACTTGCGTATCTGTCTGTTTCGGCTTACATGTTGACTGGCTTCTATAATAGGGAAAGAAAATGAAAAAAGGGAAATAAAGAAAATCAAAAAGAGGAAAAAGAAACAAAAAGTGAAAGGTAGGTATTCAGAAAATTTTGAAAATCTGCCAAAATTCTGGAAAAAAAAGTCATTTCAAAACGAGCCATATTCAAGTGTCATGTTCTCCTGTTCCGTCAAAAAGGCAGAACTACGCGAGTCTGATTCTCACCGGATGTGAGATACGTAGGCAAACCTCATTGGTTCCGGCCCCAATTTTCAAAAATCCAAAAAAAAAAATTCTTTTACTTCCTTCTTTAGAAAAGTTTTTCTTTGAGACCCCAATTTTTAAAAAATACAAAAACATTTTCTTTTAGTTGCTTCTCAAAATCAAAAAATATTTCCATTCTTCTTTCAAAAATTGAAAAGAAAAAACAAGATTCAAAAATACTTTCCTTTTCTTTAGAAGTACTTCTTTCTTAACTTCAGAATAAAAATCCATAAATGCAAAAATATTTTTCTTTCTTCTTTAGAAGTTTTTCTATCAAAATTCCAAAAAAAAACAATAAAAGCCGAAATTCAAAAAAAAGGGGAAAAAAAATCTTTCTTCTTTAGAAGTCTTTCTTTGCAAGAATGCTGAAGAAAAATCAATATCCAAAAATATTCTCTTTCTTCTTTATAAGTCTTTCTTTTGAAAAATAAGTGAAAAAGAAGAAAATTCGAAATCCAGAAAAACATAAATTCAGTTTATTTCCTTTATTTCTAATCTTCCCGAACTATGCAAGATCTGATTCATGTTTCCACATGATACGTAGGCAACCCACATCAGGTTCGATCAACCATTGAAAAGAAAGATGAGAAAAAAAAATGAAAACACAAAAATGAAGAAATATTGCTAATAAGGACCGACTGAGTCCATTCTAACATGTTTTGTTTTGAATTGTGAAGAAAGTTGAGGTGGTCGGTTTGTGGTAAGCTGGAAACACAAGATCCAAGGAAAATGATAACTGACATTGAAGCTGTTACAAGTGCTCAAGAGACTCAGGGTCAGAGGGTTCAACAAGAGTCTATTGTGTTTGAAAAAAATAGAATACTGAAATAGCAAATGACCGAAATGTGTCAAGTATGGGCCAGTGGTCAAGGACAGCCTCGTCATGAGTCAGAATTTGCTACACAACAAGAGCAGTACCACTCTCCTGAGTACCACTCATACTCGTTTGATCTTCCTGCAAATATTGAGAAGCCTACCCGAAAGATGGTACAGGAAGAAGTGACCCAAAAAGTGAAAAGCTTAGAACAACGGTTGAAAAACATGCAAGGGTTGGCAGGTCAAAAGAGTGTTGCCTTCAGAGATCTATGCATGTTCCCCAATATCCACTTGCCGCCTGGTTTCAAGATTCCCAAATTTGAAAAGTATGATGGACATGGAGACTACATAACCCACCTGAAAAGGTATTGCAATCAACTGAGAGGTGCGGGAATAAATGAAGAATTGTTGATGGCTTATTTTGGGGAAATACTTACGAGAGTAGCATCCGAATGGTTTTTGGATCAAGACACGTCTCGCTGGTATGTCTGGGATGACATGGCACATGCCTTTATCAAACAGTTCCAATACAATATCGACATTGCCCCAGACCGCATTTCCCTTTCAAACATGAAGAAGAAACCAAGTGAAAGTTTCAGGGAATATGCCATTAAATGGAGAGAGCAAGCAGCTCGAGTTAAGCCACCCATGGATGACCATGAGCTAATCACTGTCTTCCTTCAAGCGCAAGAGCCAGATTACTTTCAAAAGATGATGTCCGCAGTTGGCAAATCCTTATCGGAAGCAATCAAAATGAGAGAAATGGTAGAGAATGGTCTTAAGACAGGCAAAATTATAAGTCAAGCAGTTTTTAAAGCCCTAACTCAGGCTGTCCGGGTTGAATATGATAATTGTAGCGACACAAATGAGAAGATTGAAGAAATCATGATGACATCAGGGTCAAGAAGAGGTCCCAGGAGAACATCTCGAAGGTATGAGCAGCCTCCTCAAGTTTTCCATGACTCCCCTGAGTATCGCTATCCACCTCAAAACCTTCAATACTCTGTCGCTCCACCTCAGTATGTTGTCCAGCCACCAAAACATCCAAGAGGGAGAGCACGCACATCACGAAATCTCCAACAGCCTCCACAAAATTTTCAGGTGCCCTATAATCCACATCTTAGCCAGAGGTATAAAGGGGAACAAAGGTTGAACGATAATTTTACACCAATAGGAGAGTCCTATGCAAGCTTATTTGAGAAGTTAAAGCATTATGACATGATTGCACCTATTCCTCCAAATCATGTGGACCCATGTGCAAGAAGCTTTGACCCGTTTAAAAGGTGTGAATACCATTCTAATGCCCAGGGTCACAATGTTGAAAGCTGTCGGGATTTGAAAAGAGAAATAGAAAGGATGATCCAGGAAAGCCTGATTGTGATCCAAGACAGTGACACCCAGAATATCGCGCAGAATCCTTTACCTGCACATGATGATGCACACTTTGTGGGGATGATGCGTGGTGACAGGGAGTATGAGAATCCTTTCGGGAATTTGCTAACTGAAGTTAATGATGTTGAAATTGGAGAAGGCTCTGCTGATTCTGATGAGCAAATTTGTGGATAAATGCCAAGCCTAGTAATTGAAAAGTCATTCCCTCGTCACTAGGAAGGAATCTTGGTAGCTTGTTTTGATATTTTTTCTATTATCTGGGTTATTTTAGGGTTGTGATCCAGATTTTATTTGTTTTATTGAGTCAAACCCTTCTATCCCTCCATTCTGTTTGTGTGAGTCTTGTCTTTCTGTTCTATTGCTATTTTCATTAGCCAGGTTATTTAGGGTTGTAACTCAGATTTTAGGTTGTTTGTCTTGTTGTTTACTCAATGAAATACAGTTTGTCCTTTTGTGTCATTCCATGCTTAGTTATTTTCCCGCTAGTTTTAATGACATGATATGCATGCGGAATTTTGGCCGGATTTTAGAAAATTGATTTAAGTTTGAATTGGACAACTGAGGAAAAGGCATTTTTGAGGATGAATAAAGAGTTTAAATACTTTGGAATTAATGTCGAGTAAAATTCACCTTCAAATCATTATGAAGATCGGGCTTGAGGATGTTTAATCAATTGAAGTTTGTTAGAAATTTTGATATTAAGGGATGGAAAGTGTCTTGTGACTACGACACACCAAGAAGACAAACATGTTCGTCAATGTTGTGATCGCGAAAAGTTACTATGTTTGGTGTTCTCGAGGTTGGGAGACCCTTTTTCTGCTATCCAAACACTTTATATCTTTTGCTATCCCTTTTGAGCCTGTATTATTTTCTTTGACCACCCTCTTTTGGAATCAAGTTTAGAGTCAAGAGTCAAAAAAATGAAAAATGAAAAAGAAAAAAAATCCATGTCCCAAGAGTACAAACTAGGGCAATTCTTAGAAAGTTCAGAAAAAAAAGTATTATCAAAGGTCCATGCCCTCAAAAAATAGAAGTTGGGGCAAAAAAAAAGAGAGAAAAAAAGAAAGAAAAAAGAAAACAAAAAGAAAGATGGAAAAACAGTTAGGACAGATGTTTGAACTATGTTAAACCTGATTCCTTTAAAATAAGGATACGTAGGCAGTCTCACGGTTCAGTCCAACCAAATAAGAATTTAGAAGGAAAAGAAAAAAAATAGAAAAATAGAAAAATCCAAAATCCCCAGCATCTGAAACTGGGGCAAATATTTTATTTCATTTTTGAAAGAGTCGATTCCAAGAGTTGTAAGTCTACAACCCCTCATTTTGAGTTTATTTTGAGCCTTCATGCCGACCTTTCTTTCCAATCCTATCCAAAAACCTTCCAAATAAAGACCTCCCAATATGCCTTCAAGAATGCCAAGAGACGCATGCAATGAGTAATAGTTATCACATGACGTAGAACATCGTCGAGTTGCTCACAAAAAGAGGGAAAGAAAAAGAAAAAGAAAAATGAGAGAGTCTTATTAGTGAAAACCCTCACGGGCACTGTAAGGCGACGGTAAACAGAGATTAATAAATGAGAGAGACTTGTTGGTGAAAACCTCTCGGGCACTACTTGTCGAAAGTGAGTCGTGAAGTTGATGCAAAGAATTGGCATAAACAAGCCCGACTTCAAAGATCATAAGAATGGTAAAAGGGAAGACTGAATTAGTTTGGTAGATCGACCGTTAAGTCCAAAATGCATGTCATGATCATTAAGGCTAGTTATTGAAAAAGAAAAAAAAAGAAAAGGAAAAATAACTCTTCTTTCTGTCCTTCCGACAGGGGCATTTCTTGTTAATACTTGTTTCTTTGCATCATTGTGTCCTTCACTTTGAGTTAGCCCTTCTCAAAATAAGCAAGAAAAGATTTCAAAATCTGCTACCAGCCTTTTAGTTGCATAAAGTGAATTTGGCCAGCACACTCAGTTATTACTACCAACATTCCTGGAGGATTCATGCAAAGGCTCCCCCTAAAGACTCTTGTCAGCCTACTTGGCTCAAGCAAAGATAACTGGTGATTCTCTCTGACAGATAAATTGCTCAAAAGCAGGAAGTCATTCAAGATATCGGAAAAGGTCACCTAAGCAAAGATCTCCAATTGGGATAAGGATATCTGAGCTGCAAATACAAATGGTACTAGGTGTAAAACAATCAGGGTTGATGCAGAGCAAAAGTCTCTTGAGACCGACTCAAACTGATCGAGCAAAAGCCAAGCTGCTCAAGACTCAAGGCCACAAACCGACCACCATTTTCAAAACTAATAAATTTTCTTTGTATGAAACAGGAACAAAGCGGTGCAAGAAAAGTGATTCAAAAAGAGAAAAAATGAAAAAGAAAAAAAAACAAAAAAAAAAGAGAAGAAAAAGGAAAGACGAGAGGAGCCGACAAAGGGAAATTTCTCAAATCTTTGCCTTTATTTGTCTTGCTATTATGCATAAAATCTTGCCATTTATCTTCACATTTTTCCTCCTAGGACAAAAAGTCCTAGTCTGATGGATTTTCCTACCAATCGAAATCCTAGTCTGATGAACTTTCTCCTAGGAAAGAAATCTTAGTTTGATGAATTTTTCTCCTAAGATAGAAAACCTAGTCTGATGAACTTTCTCCTAGGATAAAAATCTTAGTCTGATGAATTTTTCTCCTAAGATAGAAAACCTAGTCTGATGAATTTTCTCCTAGGATACAAAATCTTAGTCTGATGAATCTTTCTCCTAAGGTATGAAAACCTAGTCTGATGAACTTTCTCCTAGGATAAACGTAATGAATCTTTCTCCTAAGATACCAAAAAAAAAAGAAAAGGGACCTAGTCTGATGAACTTTCTCCTAGGATAAACGTCTTAGTCGGATGAATCTTTTTCCTAAGATACCAAAAAAAAGAAGAAGAAAAGGGACTTAGTCTGATGAACTTTCTCCTAGGATCAAAATCTTAGTCTAATGAATCCTTCTCCTAAGATAGAAAACCTAGTCCGATGAATTTTCTCCTAGGATAATAATTTTAAAATAAAAAAGAAGGAAGTCTGTATTTTTTAAAAAAAGGGGTTAATTTTTAGTTTTCTTGAAATCAGGGGCCCCGCCTGGAGGATAGGGTCAGTCTTTACTTTAGTCAAGCTTAGTTTATAGTTTTCCTAGCATATTCTTTATTTAATCTCATCATTGCATCAATAGTACAAGTGGTTTACAATTTTGCCAACAACTCACAAATCTTCCTAGTGCAAACTGGGGCAGAAGAAATTTCTTTTGTTTTGTCTGTTTTGTTGTAATCAGGCGCCCACCTGGAGAACAAGGGAAGACACCTCAAGTTTCAAGGGAAAGTAGTTTCGAAGGAAGAAAACTCGAGTTTCAAGGGAAAGCAGTTTCGAAGGAAGACAGTTCAAGTTTCGAAGGAAAATGGTTCAAGGTGCAATGGAAAATAGTGTCAAGTAATAAGAGAAGACGTTTCAAGTTCAGCAATCAGGCGCCCACCTGAAAAAAGAAAAGGGAATTCAATTTAGAATGCAATTCAGGTCAGCAACAAAAGAAGCTCGCGTCAAGAATGCGAGTCAGCAGTCCAAGATGATCATCGAAAGTTAGTCACAATCCAGAATAAAAAAAAAACAAAAAGTGAATCCAAATGCAGAAGCTGATGAAAGATGTGAGCTGCTCAAGACATGGCTGAGGTCACAATCACTGCATTTCCGGTCTTGATCCGAAGAAGCCGTGGAAGATTGAACTAACACCCGCAGCTAACAAGTATCAAGATTCAGATCGGAGTCCGCATGAAGAACCAACAAAGACTCAAGATCAAGCTTCATAAGACTCGTAGAAAGAAATCTTGTAACTCGTAGCTGATAGGCTTAGTTAGTCTTTTTCATTTTTGATCTTGATGTAATAACGGGACCGCGGACCGGAATCTCGACGGCACCTCAATCGGCTCTCCACCTCGGCATACTCTATCATCTCACTCACTTCTGAACTACACGTGGCCTGATTCCTTTATAACCAAGGATATGTAGGCAGCTCAGAGACTAGGGCTCGGTCACATTCTCATTTCTCTTAGTTTTTTGGTCCCTGTAAGTAAGGGTCGGGTCAAAAAACCTGTCTAATCGTTCTTTGTCTGAAAATACTTCATCTTTCCAGTCAAAGAGGGGCAGCAGAGCTGTCACACCTCCTTTTTACCTACCCCCAGAAGAAGTATGTATATAAGGGAATTTTTTCCAACTTAAAGTGACAATCGAAACGGAATTTATTTTATTAAATTCAGAGTCGCCACTTGGGATAATTTTATGGTGTCCCAAGTCACCGGTTGAATCCCGAATCGAGGAAAAGCTTGACTCTGTTTCACAGTCCGCGAACCAGAAATCCGAGTAAGGAATTCTGTTAACCCGGAAGAAAGTGTTAGGCATTCCCGAGTTCCGCGGTTCTAGCACGGTCGCTCAACTATTATATTTGGCTTAATTATATGATTTTAGAAAAACGTTTTAACCTATGATGCCATTTAGCTTTAAACCGCTTTTATTTATTTTTTAAAGAAGATTAAACGTCGTTTAAAACATGTCTTTGGACTGCGCCACATGAAATGCACCCACAGTCCGAGACATGTTCTATTTAACGTTATTAAGATTTGGATTTGGGTCACATGAAATGCACACCCGAGTTTAGGAAGGTAATATTATTAAACTAATGTGCCTAGAACAATTTTGCATTTGTAATTTGCGAGGGCCATGAAATTTAGCTAAACGGCACGCCTCGAATTCTAAGGATTGAGCCAAACTTAAAATAAAATGAGGGTCGTGCAATCGAGGCTTTGTTCGGTACGGCGCACCTCGATTCTAATTTTTAAAGGTAATTCAAGCTAAACTCTTGAGGGCCATAATTATGTGACTCAATTGTATGAATGGTACGCCTCAATTTTATTAAAGGAAAAGCATTCAACTAAGTAAACTACGAATACTCATATTTAAACTAATTGGGGGTCACAACTACGCCACAGGAACCGTACTCGTAGTCACGATGATTTATTATTAATCGCACCGGAAAGCAAACTACTAGTATTTATACATATTGATTTATTTCATACTAACAAGAAAAATCTGTTCAAATTATAATTAACAAATCAAATAATAATTACATTTTATAATTAGCAAATCCAGCATAAATTAAAATACTAATCAAGTTATGTGAAAATGCAACCTTACATCCAAACCAATAAAGAACATATACCAAAAGAACTCTAGGAAATCTTGCATGGTTTCAGAAGTTTCATTTTTTTCTTTTTCCAAAAAGAACCAAAAATAGAGATGAAACTTCACACGTCCCTCTCTCCGATTCCTTATCAACCAACAAACAAGAATTATTACCTAATCATTCCAAACTAGATGACGAGTTGGAATTTCATATTCAACAAATACTCAACAACAAGTATCATATTCAACACATGTAATTTCAGATCCATATTGTTAAACAAGGCCAGACAAATTTATTTCAACCAAGCCATGGATGGACATGTAAGAGCAGTAAAATTAGAGAGATAAGGTATAAGAATTGACCTCACTGTTAAAGTCCTTTAAAACTGATTAACGAAGACAATACCAACAACAAAACGCGATCGTGGACTTCGAACGGCGACCTCGACAGAACCTCGGTGACTTAACCGGACTGCCTCGCTTTTCCTCCACCTATCTCTCACTCTGTTTCAGCGACCTCGAAGCTTATCGGAAAAGCTCGAAACTCAATAGTGGTTCTGTGTGGAGACGCGGAGGATTTTGGGTGGTTTTGACAGCCCTTTTTGCGCTAATTTTTGGTGGGATTGTTGCTGTTTCTGTGTGGAGACGCGGAGGATTTTGGGATTGTGGGAGCTTTAGGGAGCTGATCTTGGGGTGTTTTAATAGCTGTAGTTTCAGCTGGTTTTCATGGTTATTGCATGAAGAAAATGAAACTATTTTGAGGTTATTTTTGAGGAAGAAGATGGGCAGCTTCTGCTGTGTTTTTCTCTTTTCATGCAGCTGCATTTTTTTTTCTTTTTCACTTTGTAATGTTGCGCTTTTTTAGCTCTCCTCCAGGTCTTAGGTTTTTTCAGGTTTTCATGAAGGAGACGATAGGGTGGGGTTTGTACTGTTGCCGCTGATCCCCTCTTCTTCCAGTTCTTGAATGAATATATATGTGTATCTCTTGATTTTCTTGGAGAGCACATCTTAGAGAAATCAGAGAAAAATCATGTGGACCCCCCAAAAACTGAAAATTCCGAAAATTCCTTTTTCCGTGCCTGTGTGCATGTGAAAATTTTGAATTGGGATAAGGTTTGTTGGAAGGAATCTTATGATGTGCCATGTTTTCATTGGCCTTTCTTTTTTTTTTTTTAGTTTTCTTTCTTTTTTTTTCCTTGAAAATATGTCCACAAGATAAAATCTACTCCTAAATTAACAAGGTAAAGTCACTACATACTCAATATTTATTTCTTGAAAGTCTCTAGCTTGAAAATTGTACTAATCTTTTGGAAACTTTAAAAAAATAAAATTAATAATCTAAACATACGTAACTTTTTTTGTTATTTTTATTTCTTGTGACGAAATAAAGTAAAAGAGCCAAAATTAGCTGAAATAGCGATTTTAGGCCTAAACAAAATATTTATACGCTAAAATGAGTGAAATTTTGGGAAGGGTCAAAAATCACATGTCTACTGTCATGATGCTGCCCAACGTCACTGCTAGGCAAGCTAACAATGAACTAAACCATGTTATTTCTCTTTTAATAAGCTTACAAGTAATTTAATTCTATTTAATAAGAAATTAAGGCTTTAATAAATGAAGCGAAGACAACTGAATGGCAGTCATAGTGATATAAGTACTCCAAAACCACAAAGTCTACTAGTGTGTGCGCCAAGACCTGGTGTCACAAGTGTATGAGCAACTAGTCGAATATACAAAACTTCTAACTACTGGCTGAAATAAAAATAGACAGAAACTAGATGCAAAAAGGGATACTCTAGGGGCTGCAGAATGACTCAGGAAGCAACTTACCACTAGGCCTCGGGATATCTGGGATGTGCGCCGGTATGACCGCCAGATGCACCTATTTTTTAACCTGGTAATGGGTATTGATTATTGTTGATACCCAATTTTTCCTATATATTTTTAATATGCATAAATACTTTCAAAATAGCATATATATGCATATATAAGCATGCACAAGGTTTTTATAATTTTAAAGATTTCAAATTGATTTATTTCCTCCCCATTTTACTCATAAAATCCCTAACAATTATCCCTCAAATTATTGTTGTGGTAATTTAGTCATCTAAATTCTATATTTATGCCAAAATATTATTAAAATATTTTTATTGCATTTTTATAGTTGCATTTTTGCATTATTAAAGCTAATTTGCATATAATTACAATATTAGCTTTATTAATGTACAATTACGTTTATATGCATAAAATTGATCTTCTATAATTTTAAAATGTTAAACATCTATTTTAAATCATTTTAGTACACCAAATTATTTTTTAAAAATTATTTATTATAAATTATATGTCATTAAATTGGCTATTTAAAACATAGCAAGATTGCATTTCGATATTAGCCTAAATTTTAACCCAACCCAGCCCAATTCCTATTCGAATTACCCGACCCAAACCCTAAACACACCTACCTACCCCCAACCCTAATCATTTTCCAGATACCGCCGCCCTAGAATCCTCTCTACTCTTAGTACACTCTCAACCTAACCCTAGCCTTTCAACCGCCGACCTCTCCTCTCCGGTCATCTCTGGTGACCTCTCATCGTCTCCTAAGCCTCCAGTGGCTTCTCTCATGCCATGCCTGCCTTTTGTATGGTTTTCAAGGGCCTAGGGCCATGCTGACTTACATCTAGGGTTCGTCACTTGTCTGTTCTTGGCTAGTCCAGTGTGATTTCGAGAAAAATCATACTGTACTTATTACGATCCTTGGGATTCTAGACAGGTTCTTTCATCTCTATATGGGTTTCTTTTGAAACCCTAATTTCTTCATATATCTCCTAGATCTGTACAAATCTAGGACGATTTGAGTTTGTTTCTTTAATGTTTTACACTGTCCTTTGAACTCTTTACAAGAATTGTTGATTTCAAGTGTTTTTTCACCTTCTTCTAAAAATTAGGGTTTCAAAATTTCTTTTAAAACCTTGTTTAACTGATTCTTTGTGTTTAAACTTTTATTTCTTGCGTATTTTGGTTTATTCTATGATTTTACTACACCTTTAACTCGTCTATGTTGAAAGCCCTAATTTTCTAGGTTTCTTCGTTTGATTTCGTAACTGGCCGGTTCTCGTTTGAGTTTGTGTGATTATCTTGCCTCTAATATGTTTATACTGAGTTCCTTAGCCTAACTTACATCAACTCTATGTGCTTGTGTTCGTCTTGACTGTTCAAGACTTGCCTCTTTGCTTGCTATGTCTGGTTATTCTTATCTTACTCTATTTATATGCTAAACACTTACTCGTGACTTTCTCTTTGATTGATTATGGATTCCCTATTTCATGGTTTGATTGGAAGACCTTCCTTTAAACCTTCGATTCCTACCCTTTCTATTCAAATTGATTGATTCGCCTACCTTGTCTGCTTTAGTGCTTTATTCTTACTGACTATCTCCTTAATTAGAGTTTTCTGAATTTAGCCCTAATTGTTTACTCTATATTTACTGAATTTGAAATCTTTCCTTATTTGTCATACTTGGATTTCTTTCCTTATTTGTTATTTTTTCTTACCATTTGAACTGATTCCCTTAACTCATGGGAGTGCTTGTACTGATTTTGCTCTAATTGATTCTGAGTTCCATAATTACTATACTATTGTATTTCTTACCTTATTTTACCTAGTTTCGAACTACTAAATATACATACTCTCTCATAAACATAGACATGAACATTTTTGGTTCAAAAAACCTCTCTCACACTCAAAAACGTTCTTCTATCTCTTTGGTTACTGGCTATTATTCTGAGTTAGCCGGCTGCAAGCCAAGGCTAACTATTGTGCTTTTCTACTCCTCACTTTGTGTGTACCATCTCTCTACTGGTATGTTCTGATTTTAATTTAAGTCAGAAAACAATATGCTTCTCCTATTACTTCAATTTGTAATGTTTGTAATATGCTTCTATCTATGGTTTTGTAGTTCAACCTGCAATTAACATATCTACTTCACTGTCTTCTTTGTTGCTTGTTATATACCCCCTTAGGATCCCCTTCTAGTATGCTCCAATGTGACTATGTTTCTCTGATCCCTGGCATGCACCTTCCTATGTGAATTGGCTATCCTAAGCCTATTTATTCTGTATTAACTCTAAAGTTCATGCTATACTTTAAAAGTCTTGACCCCTTTTAAGGCTCCTCTTATTCTGTACCTATGTGCATTTGTACCTACTATGTGCCCTATGCTTACCCCAAATCCCCATTACCCCTAAGTGGATGTGTGCACCTGTTTGACTCCATGTATTAAAGTACTGATAAACTTCTTCTGGTTCTGTATTTATTTTTATTGATTGTTAGTCACCTTACTTTTTTCATATTGTTTTATTTAATAACTCCCTATGTGTTTTCTTACAAAACTATTTCAAGCAAATCTCTTTTAACACTATTTTCCTACTGAAACCTTTCAAACTGTGTCAAACACTCTCACTCTGCTCCTAAGTCACTAGGTTCTGCCCCCTCTAATGTATGTACTGTCTTGGGATCCTCTTGAGAACCCTCTGAACTCTGGCACACTGAGGTTGGCCCTTCCACACTACACTTACTCAATTTAGTTACAAAGTCTAGGTGTGAGCACTGCCGGGGATCTTTGAGATCCTTAAGGAACTCTAACACACCTAGACAATGGTATTGTCTATGAAATTGGCATTTGAGGCTATTGGAGATCTTGGGAAATCACTTGGGCCTACTTCAAGCTCCCTATAATGTAACTTCTTCTTTTCTTTTTATCTATTTATGTAATTCATTTATCTAGTTTGTAATAATTTGTAAACGAATATTGGGATGACTAGTGAAAAAGGGTGGGTAGTTACATATTTGTGGGGTAAATGGGTAGAAACCATGCCTATAGGATTTTATATTTGTTATGTTTGCCTTACCATGTTATAAATCATGCCTATAGGTCTCAAGTGGGTCCAATAATATAAATCATGTTTATAGGCATTAAAATCAACTTCACAAGTAGATACCATGCCTATAGGATATGATCCAATTCAACTCCTGTTATAACGAGTATTTACATGTGTTTTCATTTGTTATCATGCCTACAACTTTCTAACATCAGCTCTTAACAATTAGATACCATGCCTATAGGGAACAATGTCAGAAATTCTGCCTATAGATCTAAAATCAGTTTAGTTTAAATAAGTTAATCCAGTTCATAATTAGTTTACTTCGAAACTGGTCTAATTAATGGTTTGTTTTCCCTGAAATGAATTCTTTCGAGTATTGCCCTAATTCACTATTAGAAAGCATGCCTATAGGAACTTAAGAGTCTGTTTTAAAATGTGTCCACTATTTTACTATGTCAAACTCAGTTATCATGCTCTTAGGACACCATCATTCAGCATGGGCAAGCCTATAGGGCATTTTCAAATCTTGCAGCTCTGAAACTGTTTATGATATTTAATGTTGTTATGATTTTAATAGGCTTAAAATCAGTAGGCAAACAGATAGGGACATTACTTCTGAGTTTATAAAATAAAAACTGCATATCTCATATGTTCTGATATTCGCCTAGATATCATGTCTTAGGATATTATTTAACAATATTGCCCTTATTTGTGTTTGATTCGTGCTATTTACATGCATTATCTGTGGAGGTGAACTTGAGCCTCTAATTGCTTCCTTTCTGCCTTATGTGCTAAGGTCCTATTTGTTCTTACCTGTCGCCTTAGAATTTTCTCCTTTTAAGCACCTTAGGGGTCGTCTAGAACTGCCCAGATTTAGAGGTCCTAAAATACCTCTAAGGCCACAAGGAAGGGACGGGTAGTGCACGCATAGGCATCGTCAAGTTTACTAGCACGCTTTAGGCTATGACCATGGGGTGAGAAGGGTAGATATGGGATATGATGACTACGCGCTAATGTCATGTGTAGCCCCTCATTGAGGAGTATTTACTGGACATTGTGTGGGGTGATCCTGTAGTCTAATCAACCTAGGACCCCCCATTACTAAATCCCTTCTGTTTAAAACTTTGTTTTATATGTATACAACTTGTTCAAAACCTTTGTCTTATTATTTGAGTTATACAACGTCCAATATTCTTACTTGCAAATTATTTGATTCAACTACTTATTTGTTAATGGACTAATTCATAAATATAAGTTCGGTCGGGACCCACCATTGTGGACCAAGAGGGGTGCCTAACACTTTTCCCTTAAGGTTATTTCGAGCCTTACCCTAATATCTGGTAATGCAAACTAGTCCATGAGTTAATTGCTCTAGGTGCCCTAACGCACCATAATCCATTAGGAGGAGACTCTTCAAAATACCCAAATCCCAAAAGGAAATGAGTTATTACCCTCATGAATGTCGAAACCCGAACTTTCTCCGCGAAGGAAAAAAGGGGCGGGACAGCATGGCGACTCCACTGAGGATACTTTTAGGCTCTTACCATAATGAACTTATCTTTTTACAAATTAGTCCAAGCATGCTTTATCACGTACCCTTCTCCCTTATTTGAATTTAACTGTCCATTTTTTAAGCGTTTATGATTCTTTATCCCTGAAACTGACTTGTCTCTTTGTTTTCTTTTTCCCTGTAACTGTCTTTCAATTATTTAAATGTTGTATTTATTTTTGCTACGTGCAAATACTTGACTACATGTTATTAATTGCTGCATAAATCATGCTCTGCATCATATTTCACTCGTGCGTATCAAATCCTATAGCAACGTTTTAATGAGTGGTTCTGCTCTTCCTATTTACTACCCTTAAATTCAGAAAGGCTTATTTGCGGTAAAACCAGTCGATCAGTGGTGCAGTCGACGGTTCCGTGCCTTCCCCCTCAAGTTGTCCACTTGAGGGCACCGGTCTAAAACCCATAGAAACCTTACTCTGGTTAAAATTGTGCATGCATCATGGTCAAACCTAGTCAGATCAGTTATGTTTTCCACATAATGATCCTTTAAGATAAAGCCTTATCCAAAGTACATCAGGTTTTCCATAATCCCAACGGACATAACCACGTTCTACACATTAATTTGGAGAACTACATGCCGATATGTTGATCATAAATGTATAAATAGTCGAGTCTGGTAGGGGTAAGGTCTAACCCTTTTGTTTTTTTTGAAAATGGGGCACAAGGTCCCCAGATTCGATATGGTTAGCAACATCCCACCATTGCTGCTAGATTGGTGGGAGGACATTTCCTCAAGTGACAAGAAGCATGTGCGAAAGTACCTGGGTAACCTGCCTTCCTTGCTAGATATTGAGCCAAACAACAAACCGATCGAGGCTGCCACTTTATTCTGGGATAGTGAAAGGGATGTGTTTTGTTTCGGCGACATAGAAATGACACCGCTTCTAGAGGAAATTGAAGGGCTTGCAGGATTGAATTGGGATAATCCCGGGGTATTGGTACCAGAAAACCGTACGGGCAGGGGATTTTTAAAGATGATGGGGCTGAAGAAGAATGTCGACCTAGTGTGCTTGAAAGAATCTTACATACCTTTCGAATACCTGTATGAGAGGTATGGCCATAGCAAGTCTTTTCGTACCTACCATGATGAGATCTCTCTCACTTCTCTGAGTGACATCCACCGTAGAGTGTTTGTATTCATTGTATGCTTCTTAGGCTTGATAGTGTTTCCAATGAAAAAGGGAAGAATCCACACTAGGTTGGCCATGGTCGCTAAGACTTTGATGGAATGGATTAATGGACAGACATATACCATAGTCCCTATGATCATAGCCGACATCTACAGGGCTCTGGAGCATTGTCAAAAAGGGGTCTAGCATTTCAAGGGTTGTAATTTGTTGCTGCAGTTATGGTTGTTGGAGCATTTCCAAAAGGGTCGCTATCGCCAAGAATTTCCACGAAGGGCTTGGAAAGACCATATTGCCTTCCATCACCTTAAGCAGATGACTTACATTCCAGACAAATTTGCTCAGTCGAAAAGTGCTAAAGAATGAGTAGAGTTCTTCGACAATCTAACTGAGGAACAAGTGTAGTGGATGTTTGAATGGTTCCCAACAAACGACTTTATTATCAGATCTAGGGATGCTCCGCACTTGGTGCTGATTAGGTTGAGAGGGATATACCCATATGTCCCTATGCGAGTTATGAGGCAAGCAGGCAGAAAATAGGTTGTACCAATGGTTGTCAAGATAAATCATTTCAGGGCAGACTTTCAAGACAATGATGTCCCTTACAAGTGCCAAGCTCAGCACATGTGGCACTGCAAAATCATTGTAGAGAAGAACACTGTTGAGCCAGACAGGTATCATGCAGGGTTCGAGCCTCTCTACCTGGCATGGTTGAAGGACAATCTGAAAGGAATGGTGACACCAGAGGCCGGTCGAGGGAAAAGAACCTAGATGAGGAAGCTGAAGCTCAAGTCAAGTACAACAGGCTACGCAAGAGGGTCCACGACTCTGAGAATGAGCACCGGTAAATACATGAGAGGAATGTGAGGTTGATTGAGGAGTGGAAAGAGATGGCAGTCACTTCCAACAACAAATTGGAATATCTGGAACGAGGAATAGTGGAGCTGGAAGGTAACGTCATAAAGAGGATTGAAAATTGCCAGAACGCTGAAGGAACTGAAGGAGGACATTTGGCTAGAGCCTACTTGCTGTTGGGGCTGCGCGAGCTGGGGGATCTATATGGTGGAGCCCGGAAGATCGAATCTGGGAAAGGTCTTTCTGGGACAAAATAGGCTAGATTTATTTGCTTTTTCCTAAAAATGTAATAGAGCCAAATGCCAATAGTGACTTATTTTATTATTATCTTAGTGTCGTTTTGGGATTCATCTATTTTTATATTATGAAATGAAGCATTTATTGGCATTAAAAGTTCTCTAAGTTTATTTGTCACTAGGACTACCTCGGGCACAATGAGGTTCCCAAAGTAGGACACGAATTTACATTTCCGCAATATGTGTTTAAATACTACAAATGTTTCAGGATCCTAGCTGACTTGTTAACTTTTTGTTTTTGCTTATTTTTTTTTATTGTTATTCCCATCCCCTTAGGTTGGTCCACTCATACTGGCCTCATTAGCATACCACACCGGATCTAGAGGCCCTCTACCTCCTCCTCTCCCAAGCAACACAAAAGGTAGAGGAAAAGCAAAGATGGACGACTTAAGTGGAATCCAAAAGGAAAATATTGAGAACGCAGACACTTCAGATGGCCGTAGTACGCCGACCCCAAATGATCTAGTCTTAAGATTGGAACAAAAGATACTGTAATTGCAAGGAGAACTTGAGCAAGTTCACAACTTGGCAAACTTGTCACTCACCTTCAATGTCCCCGATATCCACCAACAAAACACAAAGAACCCAACACCTCCTCGGAACACACAAAACCAACAACCACAAAATCCTACTGCACCAAATCAATACGCGACTCCACCCCAAAATATCAATCCGTTGCCAATACCAACTCCACCGCATCATCATCATCAACCAATTCAGTACCCACCAACCACCACTTACCATACTCCCCAAAACATACCACAACCCATTCTCGATCCACAAAACTCTACCATTGACCATCACTACACCCAAGTTCCTGGCATCTATCAAAGCAACCCTATATATGTGGAGACTATACCTCAATCTACCCAACCAATCTCCTGTACACCGGAATCCTCCGAGAAGGACTTGCTCATTAAAAACCCAGCTGAAGAACTCAAGAAGTGAACAAGCTGAGTTCAAGGTGTTGAGGGCGACAGAGGAATAGAAGGTTTGAACTATGAAGATCTGTGCATATAGTCGTATGTTGAGCTGCCAGAGGGGTACAAACCTCCGAAGTTCGAAATATTTGATGACACAGGTGATCCCAGGGTTCATCTAAGGACCTATTGTGACAAGCTTGTCGGGGTCGGGAAAGATAAAAAGATCCGGATGAAGCTCTTTATGAGGAGACTTACTAGGGACGCTTTGTCTTGGTATATCTGCCAAAATCGCAAGAAATAGTCTAATTAGGTAAGCATGGCGTCAAATTTCATGGACCGGTTCAGGTTCAACACAGAGAATGCATCGGATGTCTTCTACATTCAGAATCTTAAGAAGAAACCTACTGAGACTTTCTGTGAGTATGCTACTCATTGAAGGTCAGAACCATCCAAGGTCAAGCCATCTCTGGACGAAGAACAAATGAACAAATTCTTCGTCAGAGCACAAGATCCACAATATTATGAGAGGTTGATGGTTATCAAAAATCACAAATTCTCTGATATCATCAAACTCGAAGAAAGAATGGAAGAAGGAATCAAGAATGGGATGGTAACAAACTTTGAGGCCTTGCAAGCCACGAATAAGGCACTACAATCAGGTGGCATATCGAAGAAGAGAGATGTTGGAGCGGTAATGGTGGCCTAGGGCCCAAAATCTCCACTTACTTATTAGGCAACTCCACACACATATCAAACACCTCTACCCACATATAAAATACCTCCACCCACATACCAAACATCACCGCCTACATATTAACCTTTATCTCCCAGATATTCCCAACCAGCCACTGTCCATCCCACCTATAACTCCCAACCATCCCACTTCCAATCACCACCAGCTTGCCAAAATTATCCAAGACCAAGAACTAACTTAGACCGCAAGCCACCCAGATAATACACCACCATTGTTGAGCCCATCGACCAACTGTATGAAAGGTTGAAAGCCACAGGTTACGTCACTCCTGTTCCCACTGTGGCATTAGAAAATCCATCCCAATGGGTTAATCCGAACAAAACTTGTGCGTATCATTCCGGTATAAAAGGGAATACCATTGTTGAGTGCCAAACACTAAAGGATAAAATCCAGACGCTAATTGACAACAGGTTCATACAAGCAAAGGAAACCACACCTAATATCTGCAACAATCCCCTCCCTGATCACAGAGGTAATAGTGTACATGTGATAGAGACAAATGAAGAATGGGACCCTAAGAGGTCAATCAGGATTATTCGAGAAGGCGATGACTATAAGGTTGCAGTCACACTTACTCCTATTGGGGTTCAGACTCAGGCTCCAATCGAGGTTAAGGTAACTGCATCAGTTCCATTCGAGGTGGAAGTGGCTCTGCCCACAGCCACCTCCGCTCCATTTGAAGTAGAAATGGTCACACCTTTCACTGTGACAGTATCAACCACACCCCCATTCAATTCAAAAGCAATACCCTAGGATTATGTCACCGAGGCTCGGTGGAAAGGGAAGGCGAAGGTAGAGAAATTTGACGCTGCACAAGGAATGAATAGAACCGGAAGATTCTATACACCTGAACACTTGGGAGGTTCAAGTAAGGAGGCCATTACTAGGCAGCCTATCATTGAGACCGGGCCAGATGACCTGTGGAGGAAAGTGCAGGCAAAAGAGTACTCTGTTGTTGACCATCTGAACAAAGTCCCTACTCAAATATCTATCCTGTCACTATTGTAGAATTTAGAGGAACATAAGAACGCTTTAATGAAAGTATTGAGCGAGGCTTATGTACCCAATAACATCACTGGTGGATAAATGGCCAACATGGTTGGGCAAGTACTAGAAAGTCATAAGATCATCTTCCATAAGGATGAGCTACCACCTGAGGGGCTGAATCATAATCGAGCGTTGCATATTACGGTGCAATTTGAAGACAAGTTCATTGCCAGGGTCCTGGTTGATGGAGGTTCGAGCCTAAATATTTGTCCATTGGACACTTTGAAAAGGTTGGACAAAGGTTTCCATGAGATACGGGTAGGAAGCATGAATGTGAAGGCTTTCAACGGGTCCCAAAGGGCCACGATCGGGAAAATCAACCTTTGCTTGTAGATGGGGCCAACTTGGTTCGACGTTGAATTCCAGGTGGTTGACATACCAGCCTCAGATAATCTTCTATTGGGTCGGCCATGGATCCATGCCGCTGGAGCTGTGCCTTCCACACTACATCAAGCCATGAATTTTGAATGGAACCGCCAGGAGGTAATCATTCACGGAGATGGAAGTAACCCCATCTACACTAGTCAAACCATCCCGACCATTGGACATAGAAGAAGGTTAGGAGGGGAAATCTATCATCGCATCGAACGGGTCAATGCCGTCGAGAAGGATAAGTGATGGAGTAATAAAATAGAAAGAATACTAGCATGGTCTGGATATGAACCCGACAAAGGATTGGGAAAGAACCTCCAAGGTATCACCAAACCAATACTGCTGAAAAATCGTGGTACCACTTTTGGGCTCGGATACCAATATACATGGCAAGAGTACAATGATTGGTCGCCTCCACGGCGTGGACCGTATTACCCTCTTGAGCAGTCAGTGCCACGTTTGGAACAAGCTTTCCACCAGGCTGGCACAATATGGGGGACTGCAGAAGAAGAAGCACTAGCTGGGTTGAGGAATTTGTTCTTAGAGGATGAGGATATGGACTCGGTGCCATAATTGAGGAGGAGGAGGAAGAAGGCCTGACTATTCAGACTATGGAGAAGGGAGTTGTTCTAAAAAACTGGACCGCTACACCATCCCGAGCCCGCCGAGTCCCTAGGTAGCTTGGCGGAATTTACTTCTATAAGCCATTCTAGGAATTTAAGATTTCTTGTAATTTTGTTTTAAGTTTTACTTGTTTCAAAATGAATGCTCAATTCATCGAGCCGTACTTTGTTTGGACAATTTTTCAAGTTTTAATCAAATGCATTTGCTCTTTATTATTCACTACTATCTTTACATTTTTCTTTTCCACAACATTATTATTACTTTTACTGATGAACCAGTAACTGTGACATTTAATGAGGCAACGCAACATGAAATAGTGATTCAGAGGAAGAAGATGAGATACCCGAGGAAATCGTCAAGGAGGTTGAAAATTTTGAGAATAAGCCTAAGTCCAATCTGGACGAGACCGAAGCAGTAAATTTGGGAGACGTCGAGACCGTCAAGAAGACCCGCATCAGCACTCACTTGTCACCAACAGAGAAGGAAGAGTACATTCGTTTCCTAAAAGAATATGAGGACATTTTCGCATGGTCATATGATGACATGACCGGTTTGAGCACTTCCATAGTGGCTCACAAGTTGCCTACTAATCCCATGTGTCCGCCAGTAAAATAGAAACTCAGAAAGTTCAAACCAGACATGAGCCTGAAAATCAAGGAGGAAGTTACCAAGCAGATCAAAGCCAAAGTTCTTAGGGTGGTTGAATATCCAACCTGGTTAGCTATCATTGTGCCAGTTCCGAAGAAGGAGGGGAAGGTCAGAGTATGTGTTGACTATCGGGATATAAACAAAGCAAGTCCCAAGGACAACTTCCCGCTGCCGAATATACACATCCTGATCGATAACTACGCCAAGCATGAACTCCAATCCTTTGTAGATTTCTTCGCAGGTTATCACCAGATTTGGATGGATGAAGAAGATGCAGAGGAGACAACTTTTATTACACCATGGGGTGTATATTGTTACAAGATGATGCCATTCGGTTTGAAGAACGATGGGGTCACTTACATGAGAGCCATGGCAACCATCTTACATGATATGATACATGAAGAAATCGAGGTGTATGTGGACGATGTCATTATCAAATCCAAGAGGGCTGCATATCACATAACAGACTTGAGGAAGTTCTTTTACAGGCTAAGGAGGTACAACTTAAAACTGAACCCTGCAAAATGTGCATTCGAGGTTCCCGCAGGAAAATTATTGGGATTCATTATTAATCGTCGATGGATCGAGCTAGATCCATCTAAAGTCCAAGCAATTTAGGAGTTACCACCACCTAAGAGCAAAAAGGATGTGATGAGCTTCATAGGATGTCTCAACTATATCAGTCGCTTCATAGCACAGTCCACAGTCATATGTGAACCTATCTTCAAGATGCTGAGGAAGGATGCTGAAACAAGCTGGACAGAGGATTGTCAGAAAGCTTTTGATAAGATCAAGGAGTACCTGTCCACACCACCAGTTTTGGTCTCGCCAGAACCAGGATGACCTTTGCTACTCTACCTATCTGTATTAGACGGAGCCTTCGAATGTGTTTTCGGACAACATGACGAGACAGGAAGGAAGGAGCAGGCCAAACTACTTGAGCAAAAAGTTCACACCTTACGAAGCACGGTACTCTCTACTTGAACGCACTTGCTGTGCTTTGACCTGGACAGCTCGAAAATTGAGGCATTACTTCTATGCCTACACTACATACCTCATATCCAAGATGGATCCTCTGAAGTACATATTTTAGAAACCCATGCCTACTGGGAAGTTGGCTAAATGGAAAATACTATTAAGTGAGTCCGATATCATCTACGTAACTCAAAAGGTGGTCAAAGGACAAACATTGGAAGATCACCTTGCTGAAAAATCGGTGGGAGGAGAATACGAACCTTTGAAAACGTATTTTCCTGATGAAAAAGTATCATTCATAGGAGAGGACATTATCAAAGCATATGACGGTTGGATGATGTTCTTTGACGTAGCCACAAATTTCAAAGGAGTGGGCATTGAAGCAGTTTTGGTATCAGAAACAGGTCAACATTATTCGGCATTTGCTAACCTCAGATTTCCTTGCACTCACAACATGGCAGAATATGAAGCCTGCATACTAGGGCTCAACATGACAGTCGACATGAACATTCAGGAGTTGCTGGTGATCAGTGATTCAAATTTGCTTGTCCAACAAGTACAAGGAGAGCGGGCCACCGAGAATTCCAAGATATTGCCATATCTGCACCATGTGCAGGAATTGAGAAAGAGCTTTACAAAGATAGAATTCTGACATGTGCCCAGAATTCAGAATGAGTTTGGCGACGCATTGGCCACTTTGTCATCCATGATACAATATCCAGATAAGAACTACATTGATCCCATTCCGGTGACGATCCATAATCAGCCGGCATATTGTGCTCATGTCGAGGAAGAAGTAGATGGAATGCCTTGGTTCCATGACATCAAAGAATACTTATCAAAAGGAGAATACCCAGAGCATGCAAATCACACTCAGAAACGCATTCTCCGGAGATTGTCAAATCACTTCTTCCACAGCGGAGGAAACTTGTAAAGAAGAACTCCTGATTTGGGTTTACTAAGATGTGTTGATGAAAAGGAAGCTTCTAAGCTACTTGAGGATGTGCATACTGGGACCTGTGGTCCATACATGAATGGTTTCATCTTGGCTAAGAAGATACTCAGGGCAGGTTACTTTTGGATGACCATAGAGATGGATTGCATTCAGTATGTCCGCAAATGCTTTCAATGTCAAGTGCATGCCGACATGATAAAAGTGCCGCCAAGTGAGTTCAATGTGACAAGCTCACCTTTTCCATTTGTCGTCTGGGGAATGGACGTCATTGGTCCAATTGAGCTCACTGCTTCAAACGGACACAGGTTTATTTTGGTAGCCATTGATTACTTCACAAAATGGGTAGAAGTTGTATCTTATAAAGCTGTAACCAAGAAAGTCGTCGCAGATTTTGTCAAGGATCGTATTGTGTACCTATTCGGAGTTCCCGAGTCCATTATTACTGACAATGCCGCCAATCTCAATAGTGATCTAATGAAAGCTATATGTGAAGCTTTCAAAATCAAGCACAAGAAGATACTAAGCCTAAAAACCTCAAATGAACGGAGCCGTAGAAGCCACCAACAAAAACATCAAGAAGATACTAAGGATAATGGTAGAGAACCACAAACAATGGCATGAGAAGTTACCCTTTGCCCTGTTAGGGTACCGCACCACGATTTGCACATCAATCGGGGCAACTCCTTACATGTTGGTTTATGGTACCGAGACTGTCATCCTAGCCGAGGTGGAGATTCCTTCTTTAAGAATCATACCGGATCTGAACTCAGCGATGCAGAGTGGATAAAGAGTCTCTATGAACAATTGGCCCTTATCGATGGAAAGAGGATGAACGCAGTATGTCACGACCAACTTTATCAGAACAGAATGTCCAGATCTTTCAACAAAAGGATCAAACCAAGACAGTTCGCATCAGGGCAGCTGGTATTAAAGAAAATCTTCCTGCATCAAGATGAAGCCAAAGGGAAATTCTCTCCCAACTGGCATGGTCCATACATGGTCCATAGGGTGATAACAGGAGGAGCACTCATACTTGCAAAAATGGATGGAGAAATCTGGCCAAAACCAATCAATTCAGATGCAGTCAAGAGATACGATGCTTAGATTATGTACATTTTCTCATCTGATGTAATTGAACTATGCTTGATCTAATTCCCGTTTAAGAGGGGATACGTAGGCAACCTTATGGGTTTGGTCATATCATAATAAAATTGTCATTTCCCCCCAAGATTAGAAACTGGCGCAGAATTTTGAGGAGGGTCCTCAAAATTCCGAAGCAAGTCCAGCCAACGCCAATATTTGTCAGATGGTCAGTAACCAGTTAAGAAACTGGGGTAGAATTTTGAGAAGAATTCTTAAAATTTCGGAGAAGGTTAAGCAAGATCCATTATCCGCAAACGGTCAAAGATCATCTACCGAACTGGGGTAAAATTTTGAGGAGGACCCTCAAAATTCCAATATGAGAGAGCTGCATTGCCTTTGAGATATGTTCCAGTCACTAGTTCATCAAAATAACTTGATATATCAATACGTTTCTAAAACAACTCTATTTTTATCAATAATTGCATATTTTCAAAAACTCTATTTCCATAACAGCCAAGTGTCACCCAGGGAACTCAAAAGGCTTTCAGAACGGAGCAAAGTAAGGCCGGCGGACGAAGCACGAACCAATCTCCCCTCGCAAAACGTACAATTTTTCTTTGAACGAAAGCATATTTGATGTACGATAGCATTCACAAAACATGTATACACAAAGATAATTCACTATCAATCAGACCATCAGACATTGAATACATATCCAGCTAAGACATACACTACTCTTATTTGCTGCTCTCTCTTTGCATGGGACTAATCCCTGTCCCCCATATTTACATAAGGCTAATCCTTGCCTCTCATTTGCATGAGGCTAATCCTTGCCTCCATATTTGCATGAGTCTAATCCCTCACTCTACATTTGCATGAGGCTAATCCTTGCCTCCCTTTTGCCATGAGTCTAATCCCTGACTCCATACTTGCATAAGGCTAATCCTTGCCTCCCCATTTGCATGAGGCTAATCGTTGCCTCCATAATTACATGAGGCTAATCCTTGCCTCCCTATCTGCATGAGTCTAATCCTTGACTTCATGAGGCTAATCCCTGCCTCCATACTTGCATGAGGCTAATCCCTGCCTCCTTATTTGCATGAGTCTAATCCCTGACTCCACATTTGCATGAGGCTAATCCTTGCCTCCCTATTTGCATGAGTCTAATCCATGACTCCATATTTGCATGAGGCTAATCCTTGCCACCCTATTTGCATAAGTCTAATCCCTGACTCTATACTTGCGTGAGGCTAATCCTTGCCTCCCCATTTGCATGAGGCTAATCCTTGCCTCCATAATTGCATGAGGCTAATCCTTGCCTCCATACTTGCATGAGTCTAATACTTGACTCCATGAGGCTAATCCCTGCCTCCATACTTGCATGAGGCTAATCATTGCTTCCCCATTTGCATGAGGCTAATCCTTGCCTCCATATTTGCATGAGGCTAATCCCTGCCTCCATACTTGCATGAGGCTAATCCCTACCTCCCTATTTGTATGAGGCTAATCCCTGCCTCCACATTTGTATAAGTCTAATCCTTGACTCCATACTTGCATTGAGGCTAAGCCCTGCCTCCCTATTTGCATGGGACTAAGCAATGTCCCTCTTTGCACGAATATTGCTTTATTTCTAAGCACTATTTATTCGCTTTTCAATCGGGCTAAGTTGTGCCCTCCATTTCACAAGACTAAGCATTGTCCTGATAACATCATGACTATTGCATATCAATGGCTGAAATATTGCCAACCTATCCAAAGGCATCATAGTCTAAAGGCATCATCCTCATAGCCGGAAGACACCTTGCCATCGCCTGAGGATCTCTCAAATTTGCATATCATTATTTAAAGACGTCATGGTTTGGAGGCACCATCTTCATGGCTCAAGAACACCATTTCATGGCCTGGTAATCCCTCACTAAATAATTCATGGCATAAGACATCATGGTCTGAGGACGTCATCTTTAACTATCTGAAGACAACCTTCATGGTCCAAAGAGAATTTGCATCATGTTTAAATTTTTCGCAAATACATGTTTGTAGCATCTTTTATCTGCAGGTAACCACTAAGAAACCGCTATCCTAGTAGGATCGATCTCGCTCCAGTTCCCTCCAACTATTCCGAGCTTTAACCGCTCACCATAGCCGCTTCGGCATCACGCGTTCGTTCTTGCAATAATTTCATCGACATATTCTGCAGATAAACCCAGAACTACACATGGCCTAATTCCTGTAAAACTAGGGATATGTAGGCATCTCGAAGACCGGAGTCCGGCCCCTGTCTTTCAAAGCATCCCGTCTGGTCAAAAGTGGCCATCATTTCTTTACCCGAAAACTCTTTCATCCTTCCCGGGTAAAGAAGGGCAGTTGTTGATACCCAATTTTTCCTATATATTTTTAATATGCATAAATACTTTCAAAATAGCATATATATGCATATATAACCATGCACAAGGTTTTTATAATTTTAAAGATTTTAAATTGATTTATTTCCTCCCCTTTTTACTCATAAAATCCCCAACAATTATCCCTCAAATTATTGTTGTGGTAATTTAGTCATATAAATTCTATATTTATGCCAAAATATTGTTAAAATATTTTTAGTACATTTTTATAATTGCATTTTTGTATTTTTAAAGCTAATTTGCAAATAATTGCAATATTGACCTTATTAATGTACAAGTACGTTTTATATGCATAAAATTAATCTTCTATATTTTTAAAATGTTAAACATCTATTTTAAATCATTTTAGTACACAAAATTATTTTTTAGAAGTTATTTATTATTTATTATAAATTATATGGAATTAAATTGGCTATTTAAAACATAGCCAGATTGCACTTTGATTTTAGCCTCAATTTTAACCCAACCCCAGCCCAATTCCAAATTGAATTACCCGACCCAAACCCTAAACACACCTACCCGACCCAGAACCAATTAAATCATGATCCTTAATTTGAAAGATCAACGACTCGTATTGATTCTTGCCTTTTTTGATCCTAAACCACCCCCAACCCTAATCATTTTCCAGATACTACTGCCCTAGAATCCTCTCTACTCTCAGTATACTACCAACCTAACCCTAGCCCTTCAACCACCAACCTCTCCTCTCCGGTCATCTCCGGTGACCTCTCATCGTCTCCTAAGCCTCCAATGTCTTCTCTCATGCCATGCCTACCTTCTCTAAGGTTTTCAAGGGTCCAGGGACATGCCGACGTGCATCTAGGGTTCGTCAATTGTCTGTTCTTGGCTACTCCAGTGTGATTTCGAGCAAAATCATACTGTACTTGTTACGATCCTTGGGATTCTAAACATGTTCTTTCATCTCTATATGGGTTTCTTTTGAAACCCTAATTTCATCCTATATCTCCTAGATCTGTATAGATCTAGGATGATTTGAGTTTGTTTCTTTAATGTTTTACACTGTCCTTTGAACTCTTTACAAGAATTGTTGATTTCAAGTGTTTTTTCACCTTCTTCTAAAAATTAGGGTTTCAGAATTCTTTTAAAACCTTGTTTAACTGATTCTTTGTGTTTAAACTTCTATTTCTTGCATATTTTGGTTTCTTCTATGATATTAATACACCTTTAACTCGTCTATGTTGAAAGACCTAATTTTCTAGGTTTCTTCATTTGATTTCGTAACTGTCAGGTTCTCGTTTGAGTTTCTGTGATTATCTTGCCTCGAATATGTTTCCACTGAGTTCCTTAGCCTAACTTACATCAGCTGTATGTGCTTGTGTTCATCTTGACTGTTCAAGACATGCCTCTTTGCTTGCTATATCTGGTTATTCTTATCTTACTCTATTTATATGCTAAACACTTACTCGTGATTTTCTCTTCGATTGATTCTGGATTCCCTGTTTCATGGTTTGATTGGAAGACCTTCCTTTAAACCTTTGATTCCTACCCTTTCTATTCAGATTGATTGATTCGCCTACCTTGTCTGCTTTAGTACTTTATTCTTACTAACTATCTCCTTAATTAGAGTTTTCTGAACTTACCCCTAATTATTTACCCTATACTTACTGAATTTGAAATCTTTCCTTATTGGTCATACATTGATTTCTTTCCTTATTTGTTATTTGTTCTTACCGTTTAAACTGATTCCCTTAACTCATGAGGGTGCTTGTACTAATTTTGCTCTAATTGATTTTGAGTTCCATAATTACTATACTAATGTGATTCTTGCCTTATTTAACCTAGTTTCGAATTACTATATATACATACTCTCTCATTAACACAGACACGAACATTTTTGGTTCAAAAAAGCTCTCTCACACTCAAAAACGTTCTGCTATCTCTTTGGTTACTGACTATTATTCTGAGTTAGCCGGCTGCAAGCCAAGGCTAACTATTGTGCTTTCCTACTCCTCACTTTGTGTGTACCATCTCTCCACTGGTAAACTCTAATTTTAATTCATGTCCCAAAACAATATGCTTTTCCTTTTACTTCAATTTGTCATATTTCTAATATACTTCTATATATGGTTTTGTTGTTCAACCTATAATTAACATGTCTGCTTCACTGTATTCTTTGCTGCATGTTATATACCCCCTTAGGATCCCCTTCTAGTATGCCCCAATGTGACTATGTTTCTCTGATCCCTGGCATGCACCTTCCTGTGTGAATTGGCTATCCTAAGCCTATTGATTCTGTATTAACTCTAAAGTTCATGCTATACTTTAAAAGCCTTGACCCCTTTTAAGGCTCCTCTGATTCTGTACATATGTGCATCTGTGCCTATTATGTGCCCTGCTTACCCCAAATCCCCATTACCTCTAAGTGGATGTGTGCACCTGTTTGACTCCATGTATTGAAGTGTTGATGAACTTCTTTTGGTTCTGTATTTGGTTTGATTGATTGTTAGTCACCTTACCTTTTTTCAAATTATCTTATTTAATAACTCCCTATGTGTTTTCTTACAAAACTGTTTCAAGCAAATCTCTTTTTAACACTGTTTTCCTACTGAAACCTTTCAAACTGTGTCAATCTTTCTCACTCTACTCCTAAGTCACTAGGTTCTACCCCCTCTAATGTGTGTACTGCCTTGGGATCCTCTCAGAACCCTCTGAACTCTGGCACACTGAGGCTAGCCCTTCCTCATTGCACTTACTCAATTTGGTTGCAAAGTCTAGGTGTGAGCACTGCCCGGGATCCTTGAGATCCTTAGGGAACTCAGACGCACCTAGACAATGATATTGTTTGTGAAATTGGCATTTGAGGCTATTGGAGGTCTTGGGAAATCACTTGGGTCCGCTTCAGGCTACCTATAGTGTAACTTCTTCTTTTCTTTTTATCTATTTATGTAATTCATTCATCTGGTTTGTAACAATTTGTAAATAAATATTGGGATGACTAGTGAAAAAGGGTGGGCAGTTACATATTTGTAGGGTAAATGGGTAGAAACCGTGCCTATATGATTTTATATTTGTTATGTTTGCCTTACCATGTTAGAAATCATGCCTATAGGTCTCAAGTGGGTCCAATAATAGAAATCATGTTTATAGGTCTTAAAATCAACTTCACAAGTAGATACCATGCCTATAGGATATGATCCAGTTCGACTCCTGTTATAACGGGTATTTACATGTGTTTTAATTTGTTATCATGCCTATAAGTTTCTAACATCAGCTTTTAACAATTAAATACCATGCCTGTAGGGAACAATGTCAGAAATTCTGCATATAGATCTAAAATCAGTTTATATTAAATAAGTTAATCCAGTTCATAATTAGTTTACTTCGAAACTGGTCTAATTAGTGGTTTGTTTTCCCTGAAATGAATTCTTTCGAGTATTGCCCTAATTCACTATTAGAAAGCATTCCTATAGGAACTCAAGAGTTCGTTTTAAAATATGTCCACTATTTTACTAAGTCAAACGCCGTTATCATGCTCTTAGGACACCACTATTCAGCGTAGGCAAGCATATAGGGCGTTTTCAAATCCTGCATCTCTGAAACTGTTTCTGCTACTTAATGTTGTTCTGACTTTAACAGGCTTAAAATCAGTAGGGAAATGAATATGACCATTACTTCTGAGTTTATAAAATAAAAACTGCATATCTCATGTGTTCTGATATTCGCCTAGACATCATGTCTTAGGATATTGTTTAACAATATTGCCCTTATTTATGTTTGAGTCGTGTTGTTTACATGCATTATCTGTGGAGGTGAACTTAAGCCTATAATTCTTCCTTTCTGCCTTATGTGCTAAGGTCCTATTTGTTCTTGCCTGTCGTCTTAGAATTTTGTCCTTTTAAGCACCTTAGGGGTCTTCTAGGACTGCCCAGATTTAGAGGTCCTAAAATACCTCCAGGGCCACAAGGAAGGGACGGGTAAGGCACGCATAAGCATCGTCAAGTTTACCACGGGGTGGGAAGGGTAGATATGGGATATGATGACTACACGCTAATGTCTCGTGTAACCCCTCATTGAGGAGTGTTTACCGGACATTGTGTGGGGTGATCCTGTAGTCTAAATAACCTAGGACTCCTCCTTTCCCAAATCCCTTCTGTTTAAAACTTTGTTTTATATGTATACAACTTGTTCAAAACCTTTGTCTTATTATTTGAGTTATACAACTTCCAATATGCTTTACTTGCAAATTATTTGATTCAACTACTTATTTGTTAATGGACTAATTCATAAATATAAGCTCGGTCGGGACCCACCATTGTGGACCGAGAGGGGTGCCTAACACCTTCCCCTCAAGGTTATTTCGAGCCCTTACCCTAATCTCTGGGTATGCAAACTAGTCTATGAGTTAATTGCTCTAGGTGCCCTAACGCACCATAATCCGTTAGGTGGCGACTCTTCAAAATACCCAAATCCCAAAAGGAAATGAGTTATTACCTCCATGAATGTCGAAACTCGGACTTTCTCTGCGGAGAAAAAAGGGGCGCGACAGACATGTATCGCGAGTACATAGACAACATGTACCCAGTAACTATCTAGTCTAACCTCGAAGAAGTAGTGACGAGGGATCGACATCGACACTTACTATGGGATAACAATATAAATACAGAAATTTTAAATAAACACGGGTTACGTAAATGATAATAATAACTCAATGACAAGCATGAATGAATAATTATTTCACAATTAGTGATTTACAAGTCAATTTCTGTCATTAATAATCAAAAACCTCACAAGCCGTAAAATAATATCAAGTATAATTAGGCTCCGAGTATTATTAAGTACAATTTATGCCGAGGTCGTACGACCCTATCCAGAATAATGTGTACACTGTCGAGTGTCGTGCGGACGAACCAAAGATGCATCTATTCTAGTGCTGAGGCATTCAGCCCGCTCCACAAGAAGAGGATACTTTATAAACATCCGTTTTTAAAGCTATTAAAAGGCTAATACACAATGAAGCACAATTTATTTTAACGGTCAGGTAACCCAATATAAGTCAAGTAAATGAAATATGGTCTTTTAAAATTTCTTTATCAAGTTCCAATATAATCTAGGAACTTTAATTAACAAGTAGGATATAAACATTACAAGTATTTCATGATTTGGGTCCTAACTACCCGGACATAAGTATAATTAGTAGCTACGCACAGACTCTCGTCATCTCGTGCATATGTAGCCCCCACAATTAGAAGGAAATAGTAATATAAATCACCTATGGGGTAAACTTCCTCTTACAAGATTAGGCAAGAGACTTACCTCTTCTTAAAGCTCACTTTCCGTCCACAAATTCACTCTAAAGACCTCACTTGATGCCGATAATTCAACAACTAGCCAAATATTATATAAAATAATCAATATACGCTCAAGAGTTAATAACTTAGCTATTAGAGTAATTATCCAACCCTAATTGGAAGACTCCTAAAAGTTCACCCTCGAGCCCCCGTGCCCGGATTCCAGAAATTATCGAAGAAAGTTGTTACCCATGACCTCACGAACTCAAATATATAATTTTTACCCAATTCCATAACTATTTTCGTGGTTAAATCTTATTTTTATCAAAACCCTAGGTTTCCTTAAAATCCATAAATCCCACCATTTTCCATGTTAAATCTACTTATGATTCGTATATTTAGCTAAAGAGTTGATAGGGATCACTTACCTCTTGATGTGATGGAACCCCTCCCAAAAATGCTCTCAAAATCTTCTAAGACCAAGTGGGAAATGAGGGAAATAAAGCTAAGTCCCGTAATAAAAAGCTGTTGCAGAGGTCGCAAATGTTGCATACACCTTGTTCACAAATGGAACAAAATCTTCACAAATGCGAAGCTGGGCCTCCACTGTCAAGGTCGCAGTTGCGGCCACAACATCGCAAATGCGTAGGGGGGCTGATCGCAAAAGCGACTGAAAATCTCGCAAATGCGAGTCCTGCCTTGACCAGGCTTCTTCGCAATTGCCAAGATAATCTCGCAAATGCGAGTTCTCAAATGCGAACAAAAATTGGCATTTACGATACCTGTGACATCAGCAAGAAAACAAGAAAACTGAAGTCTTTCCCATCCATGCGAATGCGTCCGAAACTTACCCGAACCCTCGGAGCTTCGCACCAAACTTTCACACAAGTCTAAAAATATCATACAAACTTGCTCACATGATCTAAATGCTGGAATAACATGAAAAAGCATGAATCGGATGCCAAAATGTATGAATCAAATCATGAAAACTCAAAACTTCTAAAAACACATATGTGCGTCCGATTCCTATCAAATCAACTCGGAATGGCGCCAAATTTTGCGTGCAAGTCTTAAATCACCATACAGAACTATTCCCAGGATCTAAATCCTGAACAGACCTCGATAACACTAAAACCTATTCCAAACCAAATTTAAAGAACTTTTAAACCTTCAATGAGACAACATTCAATATTAAGCGCCGAAACGCTCCCAAGTCATCAAAAATCCGATCCAAACATATGTCCGAGTATTAAATAATCATACGAACATATTGGAACCATCAAATCCTAGTTCCGAGGTCGTTTACTCAAAATGTTGACTCAAGTCAGACTTAGCCCTTTTTAGCCAACATTAAGGAACTAAGTGTTCCGATTTTAACCTGAACCCTTCCAAATCCTGAACTAACCATCCCCGCAAGTCATTAAGAAGTTAAAGCACATAGGGAAAGTCTTATTTAGAGGAACATGAATCTAGAAAGCAAAACGACTGACCGGGTAGTTACAAGTATAGTTCGAGGTAGCATCCTCATGATCAATCCATTTCCTTCAATTGCACAAGCAGACCAATTTCCTTCAGGTCCAACTACTCTCTCAATAATAATGACAATAATAGGACCAGACCTTTTTGTGATCACTGCAAGAGACCAGGACACACCAAAGAGAAATACTACAACACTTATCCGAGTACTGAATAATGCAGGAAAATAATTTAACTTCAAATATGTTACCATGAAATCAAACTTCAACTTCCCAAAATATTCAACACCTTTAAATAATAAATAAATATGGGACGAATAATTAAAGAAGTAATAATCTAACCTAAGCATGGATAACATAATTAACGGAACAACATAGTACAAAGAAACAAGTTCCACCCATATGCTTTAACCCAATGACAACGCATAAGTACTCATCACCTCACATATACATTGTCCCCATACATAAAACACGTTACAAATAGACCAACGAGTCCTAATTCCTCATGTCAAGGTTAACCACGACACGTTTCTCACTTCCGCAATCAAATCAATGATCAATCGCGGCTTTTCCTCTAGAATTAGCCTCCAAACCAATCAAATCTAATCAAATATAGTTCAATAATTCAAAATAAGCTTTAGAAACTACCCATGTGTGAAAAAGATTCAATCTTTAATGTTTTTGGAAAAAGTTAACAAAAGTCAACCCCGGTCTCGCTTGGTCAAAACCCGATATCCGGACCAAAACCCAATTACCCATTCACCCCCGAGCCCGGATATGTTATTAGTTTCGAAATCCAACATCAACTTAGGGTCTATATCTCAATTTCTCAAAATCCTCAATTTCTATGTATATTCCTAATTTCTACCATGAAAAAATATAGATTAAAGGATAAATCAATGGCTGTTTATGGAAATGTAAGGAAACAAGTTTAATTGGATGAAAAACCTCTTCAAAATCGCCTCTAGGCCGAGCTCAAACTTGAAAATGGTGAAAAATGACTTAATTCCTGACTTTGGGATATTTTAATCACTAGGCGTCAGGCCTTCTTCGTGTTAGCGAAGAGCCTAACGCGATTGCGAAGAATTGCGGCCCGAGTGGCCTTCACGTTCGCGAGAAACGCTAAGTATTCGCGATAGCCCATCCCTCCTGGCCTTCGCGTTCGCGAGCCTAGGCTCGTGTTCGCGAGCCTAGGCTCGTGTTCGCGTAGTGTACTTGACTGCCTCCCCCCAGAATCCCATAAACCTTCGCGTTCGTGAGAGGATGGTCGCATTCGGGAAAGGTAATCCCTCCAATGCTTCGCGTTCGCGATGATGCCACCACGTACGCGATGAGGAAATCCACCCCATCCCCAAGTTCTCCTTCGCGATCGCGAATCCTATCAATTCAACTTTGTTTTGCACAAAATTTTGTAGACAGGACTTAAATAGTAAAATGAACCGATACCAAGTTCCAGAACTGAAATCTGAATCCGATAGCCATAAAGTCAAAATCCGGTCGAACTTCGAAATTCTTTAATCCTTCAAATTACTAGTTTTCAACAAATCACGTCAAAACAAGTTAGGGAATTCTGAATTCAATTCCGGCCATGTGCTCGAATCCAAAATCACGACACGAATCCACTAAGATCGCCAAAATACTGATTCGGGTCCGTTTACACAAAATGTTGACCGTAGTCAACTCAAATCATTTTAAGGCTAACATTTATATTTTCTTCAGCTTTTCACATAAGAATTTTTCGAAAAAAGATACATACTATGCACATAAATCGAGAAATATTAAACGAAGCTAATCGAGGTCTTGAAACACAAAAATAAAGGCTAAAACTCAAAATAACCTATTGGGTCATCACATTTTCCACCTCTAAAACAAATGTTCGTCCTTGAATGTACATAAACATGACATGGAGTGGTGAAAAGATAGGGGTATATATTTCACATATCAGACTCGGACTCCCATGTAGCTGCCTCGATCAGCTAACCTCTTCACCACACTCTAATAGAAGGATAACTCTTAGACCTCAACTTTCGGACCTACCGTGCTAGAATGGACACCACCTCTTCCTCGTAAGTCAAATCCTTGTCCAATTGGACTAAGCTGAAATATAATACATGGGACGGATTATTGTGATGCTTTCAAAGCGTGGAGACATGGAACACCAGTTGAACTACTGATAAGCTAGGTGGTAATGCAAGCTTGTAAGCCACCTCATCAACTCTCTCTAGGATATCAAAGGGTCCGATATACCTAAGGCTCAACTTGCCCTTCTTCCCCCTCATCACACCCTTCATGGGTGAAACCTGGAGCAAAACCCTCTCTCCAACCATGAATGCAGCATTACGAACTCTCCGATCGGCATAACTCTTCTGCCTAGACTGTGGTGTACGATATCAATCCTGAATCATCTTGATCCTTCCCAAGGCATCCTAAACCAAATAAAAAATAATGGACATGGCACACCATGAAGACGAACAATCTTGCGGATACAGACATCAACTTGCCACTCTAAGAATAAGTAGATGCCACCGGAATGAAATGAGCCTACTTGGTCAACCTATCCGCAATGACCCATACTGCGTCAAATTTCTTCGAAGTCCGTAAAGTGAACCAGAAATAGCCTGGTTAACACATAATCTCTCCATAGTCTCTTCGCAAAATCAGTCATCTGGAACACTGTAAAGTCGACCGCATTGGTCTCAACAATAACCATGTTGCATAGCACCTCGTGGCAATGGTCCAAGTAATCATGTGGGTCCTTAGAAGGTGCACCATGAAAGTGAATATAGAAAGGGGTTTTTGAACTTGTCCAATCTTATCAATCCCTTATTAGACATCGCGGGCCTATCCTCGGTCTATGTAGCAACAACTGGCTGAACTAACCTAATTGGCTAGACTGCAGGAGTCTGATATATAGGAGCCATCTGCTCTAGAGTGTGAGTAATGGGAGTCTGTGCTCCTCCCCAAGCCTAATAGACGGTTGGTGCCACCGAAAATGCACTGATATGATCCACACTCTCCATAAGGCCCACCAAGATGACTTAGAGCGTCCTGAAGCACTTGAGTGGCTATAAATCTGTCCTGAACCTGAGTGGGTCCGACTAGTGCAGTCTGAGCTAGGATCCCCTCCTAATGATCAATTTAAGGCTCCACTGTGGGTGTTTCTGCTCGAGCTCTAGGCTGAGCTCTGCCTTTGCCTTGGCCTTTGGCTCGATCTCGACCCCGACCTCAACCCTTGGTAGCGGCTACAATAGGGAGCTCCGACATGTTGTGTGTATTCTCACCATCTACAATAGATCACAAATGGAATGATTCAAACATCAATGATACAATAAAATCACACGATAGGAAAAGAAAGAAGTGGAATTATTCATAAAACTCCATAGCGTCTAGAAGATAAGAACAAACGTCTCCGCACAAATCCTTAAAACTCTACTAAGCTTGGTCATGACTCGTGAGACCTAAGAAACTTAGTGATCTGATACCAACTTTTTATGACCTGGAATCTCAACCTTGGGACCGTGATAGCGCCTAACATCCACTTGCTAGGCAAGCCGATGTGGAATAAAATTAGCCGATTCTAACAGTTGAAAACAAAACATTAACAATAATAACAATAAAAGGCTGAAGCATAGTGATATAACATCGGACAACAAAGTCTAAACATATCCTAGAACCTGGAGTCACGAATACATGATCTAGAGCGCTACAAATAAGGTTTCAACAAAATACAACTATTTTGATACTTAATAAAACAGTAATGATAGAAGGGAAAGGGACTTCAGGGCTGCGGACGCTGTGCAACTGTACCTCAAGTCTCCAATTGTGACTCGATCTGAGCAGAAAGCTACAGAGCATCGCTAGGACTACTACCAGTATCTACACAAGAAATGCAGAAATGTAGTATGAGTACAACCGATCCAATGTACTCCGTAAGTATCTAGCCTAATCTCGACAAGGTTGTGGCGAGGCTATGATAAGACACCTACATAAAATAAAACTGTACAAGTATATATAAAGCAACAATAATAACAAAAAATGATAAAATACTAATTGGGAGGGGGCATGCGAAAAGGGAAAATTATAATAAATACGGCAAGTATGAAATCACGAAATAACCACGTAAATCACTAAAACTGAAAATCACTTAAATCAATGATATAAAAATGGCATGGCATCACCCTTCGTTCTTTTACTCTCGTCCTCACCATGCAATAATATGAATATAATGGCATAACATCACCCTTCGTGCTTTTATTCTCGTCCTCACCATGTACTAATATAAATAAAATGGCACTCACCACCCATCGTGATTGTACTCTCATCCTTACCATGTAAAAATATGAATGAAATGGCACGACATCACCCTTCGTGTTTTTAATCTCATCCTCACCATGTAATAATATAAATCCGAATAATAAATAGTGAGAGGAAATAATTTAACTTTAAATATGGTGCCATGATATCAAACTTCAACTTCCCAAAATATTCAACACCTTTACATAAGCAATAAATACAGAACGAATAATTAAAGAAGTAATGATCTAACCTAAGAATGAATAACATAATTAACGGAACAATATAATGCAAAGAAACAAGTTACACCTGCATGTGACAATACATAAGTACTCTTCACCTCACATATATGTTGTCCCTACACATAAAACACGTAGAAAATAGACCAACAAGTCCTATTCCCTCAAGTCAAGTGTATGCGGCGAATCCGAGGGCCCGAATTACCCATCGCAAGGCCATCTCGCGGTCATGCCCCACGAAGCTCGGAGCCAAGGTCGAGACTCATCCCCAAGGTTCGTCTAGAGCTGATCCGAAGGGTATATCATTCGGACTAATGTAGCGGGCCGCAACGAGCAAGGGGAAAGTTCCCAAGTCACGCGACTCGACCTGACAAGGCCGGCCTATCTGAGGCCTATTTTCGAGGCGTCATATCTAGCCATCCTATCTCTCTACTTTCACGGCTAACACGTTTTGTATTACAAGAAATTCCCCTCCTATATAAAGGGGATCCCCACCTCTTTGTGGGGGCACGACAAGAGCTCCATTGATCCTACTCAAGTGCAATAATATCTTATCTCTCTCTCTTCTCTAATTTGCTTATTCCCCTTGGTTCAAAGTCATTTATCTTTGGTCATTCTCTTTACCACATGGTACTGGTCCGAGGCCACCCCTGTATTTATTTCTTCTTAACTTGTTCTTCATTCTATAGCTTAATATTGGCCGAAAGAGCCCTATTTAATTATAGCTTTAACTGTTATCCCATCCCCGGTTGTCCCCGGTAGTTCGAGATCGATATCAATGCCGACCCCGAGGTCCCATCGACCATCTCTGCACTCGGATAACAGGCCCCTTTGGTTTGACTACTGCCTCGTTTTAGCTCGCATTTTATCATTATACTTCACGTTCTTAGCATTAACTACTTTAACAACTAGCTCGGGAATAGATCACGTATTTTTAGAATCCCATTTACAAATCTAATTGTTGTTACCATTTTCACGGTAAACAGTTTGGCGTCCACCGTGGGGCTAAAAATAATAGTGATTATTTTCTTACTGGTTTCGTTGCAAAAACACAAGTTATCTTTTGAACTTCTTCTTGCCCAAGATCTTCGCTTTCAGGGCAGGACGCCCGGCTCAGCTGGTAAGATGGAAACCAAGACCTCAAAAGCAACAAGGATGTGGACACGACCAACCCAGAGTCCGGTGCGCCCCCGGGTTCAAACCGAGCGAAATGGAGGGCCCCCCAACATAGTGTCCACATGATTTTCCGAGGAACTAACGATATCCAAGGACCCATGTCCAAACGAACAAAAACATCCGCTACAGAAGAGGGACCAGCCCGCAAACGCTTATCCAAAGAAACCCTCATATTCGTCGAGGAAGACCTCGAGGCCATGGGGGGAACCGCACAACGATGCGTTGGTGATCTTGTTTCTCTTAAACAACACAAGGATAAAGCGCGTGCTTGTGAACCTGGGAAGTTCGGCTAACATAATCAGGTCAAAAGTAGTAGAACAGCTGGGGTTGCTCAATCAAGTTGTCCCCATCCCTCGAGTCCTCCACGGTTTCAACATGGTCGGAGAAGAGACGAAAGGAGAAATCACCCTCCCAATCAACACGTCTGGAACAACCCAGAGAACCAAGTTTTAGGTCATCGACGACAACCTAAGGTACAACGCCTTACTTGACAGGCCTTGGATACACAATATAAGGGCAGTGCCCTCGACCTTGCACTAGGTAATAAGGTTCACCTCAAGGGATGACATCACAACAATACATGGAGAACAACTGGCAGCAAGGGAAATGTTCGTGGTCCATATGAGACACCAACTCCCATACACTCGGCCTCAAACGAGGAGAGAAGCATGCAAGCTTTAGGAGAAGACGAGGAAGATTTCTTCGCCCCTCGAATTTTTGTCGCCCCTAAAAAATCGAATGCAACCAAGTCGATGGTCGAAGAGCTAGAGCAGACTGTTCTGATCGATAACCTGCCAGATCGCAAGGTATATCTTGGAACGGGGCTGACCCCTGAACTCAGGATAGGGTTTATTCAATTTCTTAGTAACAATATCGACTGTTTTGCTTGGTCCCACCTAGATATGACAGGTATCCTACCGGAAATAACCTTCCATCGGCTGAGCGTCGATCCCAAATTCAAACCCGTGAAGCAGAAGAGGAGATCGTAGTCCGAGGTAAAGCATGCCTTCATCAAAGAGGAGGTAGCGAAACTTCTTAAAATCGGATCGAATAGGGAGGTAAAGTATCCCGAATGGCTAGCTAACGTAGTGGTAGTACCAAAAAAAGGGAGTAAGCTAAGAATGTGCGTAGATTATAAAGACTTAAACAAAGCATGCCCCAAAGATTCCTTCCCGCTGCTTAATATCGATCGTCTGATCGATGCCACGGGCGGCCACGAGACCCTAACCTTCCTCGATGCCTACTCGGGGTACAATCAGATCCAGATAAACCCCGAGGATAGGGAAAAGACCTCGTTCATCGCGAAACATGGTACATATTGCTATAATGTGATGCCCTTTAGGCTAAAAAAATGCAGGAGCGACATACCAATGCCTAGTTAATAAAATGTTCGAGCATCAAATAGGTAAATCGATGGAAGTATACATTGATGATATGCTAGTTAAATCCCTACGCGCAGAGGACCATCTGACCCATTTGCAGGAAACTTTCAACATCCTCAGAAGCTACAACATGAAGCTCAATCCCGAAAAGTGTGCCTTCGGAGTAGGCTCGGGCAAATTCCTGGGCTTCATGGTCTCAAACAGGGGGATCGAGATCAACCCCGACAAAATAAGGGCCATTGAAGAAATCACAATGGTGAAAAACGTGAAAGCCATCCAACGGCTGACTGGGTGGATCGAGGCCCTAGGCAGATTCATATCAAGGTCGTCAGATAAAAGCCACCACTTCTTCTCCCTACTCAAAAGAAAGAGCAACTTCGAATGGATTTTGGAATGCCAACACGCCATGGAAGAACTGAAACAATACCTTTCTAGCCCGCCTTTGCTGCACACGCCAAGGAGGATGAAATGTTGTACCTGTATCTAGCCGTGTCCGAAATAGCGGTTAGCAGTGTATTAGTCCGAGAAGAGCAAGGTATGCAATTTCCTGTGTATTACGTAAGTCGAACCTTGGGGGACACCGAAACCCGATACCCCCACCTAGAAAAATTGGACTCGCACTAATAAGCGCCTCGCGCAAGCTGAAGCCTTACTTTCAGTGCCACCGTATTTGCGTCCTATCGACTTATCCTCTCCGAAGCGTACTGCACAAACCTGAGTTGTTGGGTCGACTAGCCAAATGGGCCATTGAACTCGGAGGGTATGATATCGAGTATCAACATCGGACGACCATTAAATCCCATATCCTAGAGGATTTCGTGGCCGATTTTTCACCATCCCTCATCCCCGAGGTAGAGATGGAACTTTTACTAAAATTAGGCATGTCCTCCGGGGTATGGATCCTGTTCATGGATGGTGCCACAAACATCAGAGGATCCGAACTCGGTATAGTCCTAAAGCCGCTCATCGGCGACATAATCCGACAGTCCATAAAAACTGCAAAGCTAACTAACAACGAAGCCGAGTATGAGGCTATGGTTGCAGGTTTGGAGTTGGCCAAGGGCTTAGGGGCCGAGGTCATTGAGGCGAAATGCGATTATCTCCTCGTGGTAAGTCAGGTAAACTGGAGCTCTGAATCCTGGGAAGATAGGATGCAGAGGTATTTGGATAAGATCCAAGTCACATTGCGCCGCTTCAAGGAATGGACCTTAGTCCATGTACCCCGAGAGCAGAATAGCGAGACCGATGCCCCTGGCGAACCTGGGATCGTCTGCTGAGGAGAAAGACCTACTTCCCAGGGCTGTTGTCCAATTAATCAGGTCCGTGGTTGAGGAAGGTCACGCGAAAATCAACTCCACCAGCCTGACATGGGATTGGAGAAACAAATACATCGTTTGTTTGAAGGAGGGAAACTACCCACCGATCCGAAAGAATCAAGGGCCTTGCAAACCAGAGCGGCCAGGTTCTCGTTTGACGAAAACGAGGCCGTGTACAGGAGAACGTTCGATGCCCCCTAGAAGTATGCCTAGGACAGGGCGACACGGATTATGTGCTCCGAGAGATCCATGAGGGCACCTGCGGAAACCACTCCGGGGCAGACTCCCTAGTCTGAAAGGTAATCAGAGCAGGCTATTACTAGGACAATATGTTAAGTGACGCCAATGAGTTCGTCCGAAGATGCGACAAGTGTCAGAGATTCGCCCCCAAGATTTACCAACTTGGAAAACAGCTACATTCCGTTTTATCACCATGGCCATTTATGAAATGGGGAATGGACATCGTCAGCCCTTTGCCAACGGCACCAGGTAAAGCTACATTCATTCTGTTTATGACTGATTACTATTCGAAATGGGCGGAAGCGCAGGCCTTCGAAAAAATAAGAGAAAAGGAAGTCATCAACTTTATATGGGAACACATCATGTGCCGGTTTGGGATCCCATCCGAAATAACATGGGACAACGGGAGGCAATTCATTGGGAGCAAGGTAACACATTTCCTTGAGGATAACAAAAACAAAAGGATCCTTTCAACGCCATACCATCCGTGTGCGAACGGCCAAGCCAAATCCACAAATAAAACCATCATTCAAAACCTGAAGAAGAAATTAGCAAGCGCCAAGGGAAAATGGCGAGAAACACTGCCCGAGGTACTGTGGGCATATCAGACGACTCCAAAATCAAGCATAGGGGAGACACCTTTCTCTCTAGTATATGGTGTTGAAGCACTAATAACAATAGAGGTCGGGGAACCAAGCGCTAGATTCCGGCACGCTAGCGAAGAGTCAAATCACGAGGCCATGGCAACGACCCTTGAGCTGCTCGATGAAAGACGGGAGGCCTTGCTGGTTCGGATGGCCACCCAGAAGTATAAAATCGAAAGATACTACAACAGGAGAACGAACCTCCGCTATTTCGGAATCAGTGACTTGGTCCTAAGGAAGGTTACTCTCAACACCCGAAACCCCAATGAAGGGAAACTGGGCCAAAATTGGGAAGTGTTGTACCGTGTTCTCGGGATAGTTGGCAAAGGCTTCTATAAGCTTAGCACCATGGAAGGCGAGCAGCTCCCGAACAACTGGAATGTGTCGATGCTCAAGGGGTATTACTGTTAGGGCATCCGATCATGAAACCCCACAGGAGCCCTCGAGCAAGCATCGCACTCTTTTTCCCGCAATCGGGCTTTTATCCTGAAACAGGTTCCTTGCCGACATGATTTTTTAACGAGGTGACGCCCGCACACTCCTTAAAAAAGAATTCAAAGGGGGCCTACGTGATTTCCTTTGCAACCAGCCCAGCTTTGGAAAAATGACGGATGAGACTCCGACAGGAAGCAACACACCGGACCAAGAAACTCGAGGAGCTGTACCCACGCGGGCCGATGTCGCAGCAACAAGACAATATATATTCATGGCCTATATCTACGCCAAGCAATAAAGAATATCTTTTCAGCATTTCATACTTCGAAAAAGACTATTTCGACATATTCACGGCGAAGGCCTCTCCGCCAAATACGTCCCAAGATACTCGGAGACTTAAACGATTCAGCAGCTATACGACCCCAGGGTCGAAACTCCGGGCTCACAAAGCCCTCACAATGCAACTCCAAGTTCACGAGAAGAGGTATTCAAGCTTAAACAAACTCGATGACTCGGAAACTGTTGCCAATCGCCATGCACTGGAAAATTCGAAACTGTAAGACCCTAGCGGGCAGACTCGGCATAACTAGATCTATTCTACGAACTGTAAGACCTCAATAGGCATGACAAACTGTAAGACATCAATAGGCATGACAAATTGTAAGACCTCAACAGGCATGAAAAATCTCGAAGTTTAGGCTATACATCGCATTTGTAAGAATCCCTAAAGGGCATACCCTCGATGTAGACGCATAAACTATCACTAGGGATCAAAAATGGCTACGGCCAAACGCATATGACTACGGTCAAAACGGCTGATACAACCAAAATAATGCGACTCAGGGACACCCGACTGTCGCTAAAAATAGCAGGCCACTACTCCGTATATAATTTGAAAAGAACCGATTAAAACAGGCTTCCCTCAATAGGCCAAAACGAGCTCTGACCATGTCGGCTCCAAATCGCAAGAGCGTCGATCTACTCGACCTACGAGCTATGAACCTTACGAGGTGCTCAATATATCGCCGACAACGACTTGAAATCGAGGTTCCTCTGAAACCGATGACGGATCAGGCAAAATACTATAAAAGACCTTAACGAGCGGAAACAAAGCCTACAAAAAGCCCACGGGAAAAATAGCGTAAGAGCCATTGTCGCCAGCTTGAAAATTGACAACTTGAGGATAAAAATGAGCTCTAATCATAACCCGATTCAGAGACCAGATCAAAAATAGTTAACTATGCAAGCCTCCAGGCCACATACTAAAAGGTCTCAACGACCAGACAACATAAGTGCCACTGTCGCCAACCAGAAACTCATGGAAATATAAGGGTCGATTACAGCTCGAATTACAACGCGACTCGGGGACTGGACCCAAAAATTGTAATATGCGTAAGGGCACGGCATAAATGCCACTATCGCCTGCCAGAGAATCATGGAAATTTAAGGGTCGATTATAGCTCGCATCGTAACACGACTCAGAGACTGGACCTAGAGTAGTTAAACTGCAAAATGCCTAAGGGCACGACATAAACGCCATATCAACCAGCTAAAAGGGCCACAAAGCTACATTGCGATTCCAAAGTTCTTTCAACCAATAAGGGGAACAAAGCCATGAGATTTCTCCTTACAAATATGCCAAAACAAAAGCACCACATACAACAAGGAGATCAACAGGAAAAACAACATAGCCTAAACCTCAAAGGTTGCATACAAGCAGCTACAAATCCCTTGACAGTCCCTTCTTGGCAGCGTCCCCTCTCTCCGGAGATCCACCCCCATTTTTAACATCGCTCGAGCTGCCTTCCAACGTGCCCTCGATGGTTAACCTTCGCAGGTCCGGTCGAGTGCGGTCCGCGGCTCGAGGTAAAGCTAGGTCTGCTCCCTCAAAGGTCCTCTCAACACAAGAATCCTCAGCGACCGCTCCTTCCCCGAGTAAAGATACAAGCGTCTTGGCCTCGGTTCTGATCCGAAGTAGTGCGGCCACCAGCCTGGAATGAAGACTTTTGTACTTGCCACTATCCTCCATCGCATCCTGAAGACGACACTCAATCGAGGTGACTCTCCTCCTAAGGCTATCCTTTTCAAAAACCACCTCGTCCACATGGCGACCAAGCTCGAAAATTTCGGCATCCTTGGCCCGAAGCTCCCCTCTCAGTGAAAGTTTCTCCTTCTCAAACTGCATGAATCAGGGCCCAAGGGGTTAAAAATAATAGAATCCCACAGAAGCTCAAATAATAATGAGAACAGGGATAAATAACATGTTCGGTTAAAAGAGCTTTCTCATGTTCGCGACGGCTCACCTCATCCTGATACTGGGCGAGGGCATGATTATAAAGCGCTTCGGCCTGAAATCACATAAAAAAGTTAAGGGAATGAAGATCGGAGTGGCCTGAAGCAACAAATGAGGATGGATGAAGTTACCCGCTCACAAAGCCTGCTCATCTCGCCGAAAATAGAGGAAGCATTAATCCCGGAGCTACCCTCAAGAGTGATCGCCGGCCTCCCGAGTGCGTCTCCGCCTTTGATCGGTGCTCCTGCCTTAGAAAGATCCTTATGAAGCTCGTCTCGCCCTCCAGAAGATGGAAGTATTCCCCCTTTTGAGGAATGAACATAACCAACAGGCCAACAGGTTCGGCCAGAATGTCCGCCCCTCGTTCATCCCAGGCCCCCGATCGAGGCTCCTTTAGATCGCCTGCTAAGGGTGTCCCAGCTCGAGAAGGGCTCCGGCCACCTGCCGAGTCAAAACCAGTACTCAATATCCCATCCGTTGCCTCGCCACCATAAAGACGGGCCGCACCAGTTTTGGACTCCTGTCCGGAAGCATTTATTTCCTCGGCCCAAGGAGCAATCATTCCCAAATGATCTTCGGAGAGTGTCGAAAAATTGCTTTCTCCCTCACCTTCAGCACGGGGATTTCCTACCACGCCAGAAGCCGGAACTTATGAATCAACCTTGGACTCTTCCAACTTGGTCCTTTTGAGCTTCGGTGGCTCAGTCGATGCACCCCTTTGCCTTTTCTTCTACTCGTCAAGCACCGGGATATCCCCTCCAACGGGCCGCACCTCCCTTGTCAGTAGGACTCCTCCCAGACCTACATAGATGCGGGGATCAAACGCACAGAAAGGAAATAGTTGCTGGCAGCAAGCTGTGCTAAAATGCGCGATACGTCAAAACTCAGAACTTACCATGATCTTTTGCTTCCCACTGGGTTCAGGATCAATCCCGCCATGCACGATCATTATACAAGCAGATCGAGTATAAACGGCCAACCCAACCCTGCAGATCCGGCATCACTCTAGGGTAGACCGCTACGGCTAAAAAGACAAAGAAGAAACAACAACATCAGAGACGTAAGGAGAAATCATCAAAGGGAAGCAGAGGCTCCGCATTCACTTACGCGCGGCATTCCACTTTTCAGGGAACGACATTCCTTCCATTGGGATCAGATCAGGCATCCTCACTCGGACAACGAAGCTTGATTAAGCCCCCGAGAAGGAGACGAGGGCTATGCATCCGGATCAAATGATTCAGAGTGAAGAGCATTCCCTCTATCATGCTCAAATAATGCCTGATCATATATACCACATGCCAGAACGAAGGATGAATCTGACCCAGAGTCACCTGATAACTCCGGTAGAAATCAAGAACCACAGGGTCGATCGGGGGCGATGACGATCCCGCCGGTCCTAAAGTAAATGGGTAGGTATACACGCTCAGAAAGCTGGCCCTATGAGCCGCAATGTCTTCATCCTGAGCGGGAATCTCCACAAGCATGGCATCCCCCCAGCAACAATCGACCCTCACTCTCCCGATATCCGTTATAGAACTAATATATCGAGTTACTAGTTCACGGCGTCCTGACTTCGAAGAGGGTCTCTCGGCCCTCAAATCTGAAGTCATCACAAAAGGACACGGAACACACTCCTCGACACGGGGTGGAGTTGCTACTTCGCCTTGGGAGAAAAACGAAGAAGACGAGCCCGTAAGGAAAGCAAAAAGCAAAGGGAAAACGAGCTTCACTAAAAGGTCCTTAATAGGATCCGAAAGGGAAGAAGTAAATATTTATAAGAGCATCATGGGTACATTAAAGGAAGCCAACCGTCGTAGTAATGCTGGAATCCACAGTAAGAGCGCACATAGCACGCCTTGACAGCCGCAACCGTTCTCAGGAACGGCAGAGGAAACATGAGTTCAGAATCATTTCTCATCGCTTCTCGTCACCTTCACTCTAAGAAACGCAGAGACTATCGATATGTGGCGAATTCGGGGGCCCGAATTCCCCATCGCAAGGCCATCTCGCAGTCATTCCCCTAGAAGTTTGGAGCCAAGGTCGGGACTCATCCCCAAGGTTCGTCTAGAGCTGATCCGAAGGGTATAGCATTCGGACTAATGGAGCGAACCGCAGCGAGCAAGGGGGAAGTTCCCAAGTCACGCAACTCGACCTGACAAGGACGGCTTATCTGAGGCCTATTTTCGAGGCATCATATCTAGCCATCCTATCTCTATACTTTCACGGCTAACATGTTTTGTATTACAAGAAATTCCCCTCCTATATAAAGGGGATCCCCACCTCTTTGTGGGGGCACGACAAGAGCTTTATTGATCATACTCAAGTGCAATAATATCTTCTCTCTCTTCTCTAATTTGCTTATTCCCCTTGGTTCAAAGTCATTTATCTTCGGTCATTCTCCTTACCACTTGGTACTGGCCCGAGGCCGCCCCCGTATTCATTGCTTCTTAACTTGTTCTTCATTCTATAGCTTAATATTGGCCGAAAGAGTCCTATTTAATTATACCTTTAACTATTATCCCATCCCTGGTTGTCCCCGGTAGTTCAAGATCGATATCAACGCCGACCCCGAGGTCCCATCGACCATCTCCGCCCTCGAATAACAGGCCCCTTTGGTTTGATTACTGCCTCGTCTTAGCTCACAGTTTATCATTATACTTCACGTTCTTAGCATTAACTGCTTTAACAACTAGCTCGGGAATAGATCACGTATTTTTAGAATCTCATTTACAAATCTAATTGTTGTTACCATTTTCACGGTAAACATCAAGGTTAACCACGACACTTACCTCACTTTCGCAATCAAATCAATGCTCAACCGCGGCTTTTCCTCTAAAATTAGCCTCCAAACCAATCAAATTTAATCAAATGTAGTACAAATAATTCAAAATAAGCTTTAAAAATTACCCTCGAGCGAAAAAATTCAATCTTTAATGTTTTTGAAAAAAGTCAACAAAAGTCAATTCCTGGCCCGCTTGGTCAAAACTCGAGATTCGAACCAAAACCCAATGACCCATTCACCCCCGAGTACGGTTATGTGGTTAGTTTCGAAATCTGATCTCAATTTGAGGTCTAAATCTCAATTTCAAAATCCCAATTTTTACCTAAATCCTTAATTTCTACCATGAAAAAGCATAGATAAATTATAAAATCATTGGTATTGCTTCTAGGACGAGCTCAAACTTGAAGATTGTAGAAAATTACCTAATTCCCGACTTTGGGATATTTTAATCACTAGGCGTTAGGCCTTCTTCACATTCGTAAAGGGCCTGACGCGATCGCGAAGAATAGCGGTCTGAGTGGTCTTCGCGTTCGAGAGAAACGCTATGCGTTCGCGATGGAATATCCCCCCTGGCCTTTACGTTCGCGTAGTGTACTTGACTGCCTCCCCCAGAATCCCATAAACCTTCGCGTATGCGAGAGGATGGTCGCGTTCGCGAAGGGTAAGCCTTCCAATGCTTCATGTTCGCGACTATTATGCCATCGTGTTCGTGATGAAGACATCCAACCAGCCCCAAGTTCCTATTCGCGATCGCGAGAGTACCTTCGTGATCGCAAAGCACAAAGTCTCAGACACCAGCAACAACAAAAACCAACAGATTCATTAAGTCTAAAAATGATCTGTAGCCTATCCGAAACTCACCCGAGCCCCTCAAGCTCCAAACCAATCATGCAAATAAGTATAATAACATCATATGAATTCGCTTGCAAGATCAAAACACCAAAATAACACCTAGAGCTACGAATAGGACATCAAAATGCATGAAATTTTCAAAGAAACTCAAGAACTTTCAAATTCACGATCGAACATCTGAATCATATCAATTCAACTCCGTTTTGCACTAAATTTTGCAGACAAGTCTTAAATATTAAAATGAACCTATAACAAGTTCTGGAACTAAAATTTGAACCCGGTAGCCATTAAGTCAACCTATGGTCAAACTTTTGAATTCTTTAAACCTTCAAATTGCTAGTTTTCAACAAATTATATCAAAATAAGTTAGGGACTTCCGAATTCAAGCTTAGACATACGTACGAGTCCAAAATCATGATACATACCCACCTGGTTCGTCAAAATACCGATATGGGTCTGTTTACACAAAATATTGACCGTAGTGAACTCAAATTATTTTTAAGGTTGAAATTCATATTTTCTTCAATTTTTCACATAAAACTTTCCGAAAAAAGGCACGAGCTGCGTATGCAAATCGAAAAATACTTAATGGAGCTAATCGGGATCTCGAAACACGAAAATTAAGGCTAAAACTCAAAATGACCTATCGGGTCATCACAAGACATGGTAATGTTTGTGCCTTAATTCAGATACAACTTGATCTTTGTTCATTCTTTGGCTGCACACCTTAACTGTCCTGTTGCTTTTACTAAGTATTGTGAACATCTAATTTTTGACCGTAATAGAGCTTTTATAACTTATTAGAATTTTTTTCTTCTTTTAGGTTTAATATCCATATTTAGCTTTTGCTTTATTTTTATTAGATTTTATTTAAGGAATTTGAAAAAAAAAAAACTGTACAAAAATAGTCGCATATTTAGTTTGTTTTGAAAATTCACAAAATGGCTAAAAGAGAACTAATCATTACTTGACACCTTGCCAGATTCCATCTTATCTTGTTTGATAGCAAAATTCACCCACGTCATTTTCACACCCAATTTTTACTCCATTATTGCATACAATTCATTTCAGCCCTTTTGTATTTTACGGCACTAAAAGATATTTATACTCAAGGAATGTTCTCTCACATACTGACACACCATAACAAACACACACTCACCTGCACCTTCCCAGCTACTCGTCCTCACGCCTTTAGAATTTAGATACACTACACAACACATACTACTATATATACACAAAACGAGAGAAGGAAGAAAAATTGTAGTGCCTTCTTGTGTAGGCAGCAGCTAGCTTTTCTTCTCCAACTCACATTAAACACCTTAAATTATCTCTAAATCTCCATACATTTACACAGAAAAGGCAGTTCGTTGGTTCTGTCCCTAGCTTGATAAAGCCTTTGTCCGATGCTCTGTTCGATCCTTGTTGGAGCTTTCACCTTCACTGTACATGTTTCAAAAGTTCAGCAATAAAGGTTCATTCTTTACTCCATTTCATCTTGCTAGCTTAGTAAATAATTTTGGTTAGACTTTTCCGTGCTAGCTTTTCTTTTGATCCTCATCTAAATTAGTAATTCATTTATTTCTTTGGAGTTATGTGACTGTTTTGACTTTCTTTATAAGAATTTGCTGAAATATTTAGATATATTCATGATAATAATCTCATGTCTGTTTGGTTCAATTAAGTGCCTTATACAACTGTTAAGCTAGTCTTTGTATTAGTTAAGAGAGACAGTAAATTATTAGTTGTTCAAGTGTAAAAGAAAGTTGCATGTTAAGAATGTAAGTATTAGAGACAATGGTGCTGACCAATGCATCCCAATTTGCCACGTTTGAAAGAGCGAAAGTGACTTTTGTTTCTTGTTTATTCTGTAATTAGCTCAAATAAAGATATCTTCCCTCGTAGCCTTACAAATCTTAAGGTTTCAAGACAGAAAATATTGGAAATATAGACATGTGGTGCTAGTATTTCTCTCGTCTTTGGCCTGCCTTTTTTCTCTGCACTAACTTCAACCATATTCCCAAAAAATTCTCTATATATAGATCAAATTTTATCAGTTGGGAAAAACAAAATAAATCTTTTGCCAACATATATTTAAAAAAAGTACGTGCATGTACAATAATTTCTTTTTTCTTCTTAAACATGCAAATATACTTCTATATTGCTACGATATGTTCGGTTTCTTATTTTCCTTCGTTGTTTTATGTTTTACAGGATGATGATGGCCAAAACATTTCAATTTGTCTGTGTACTTATTTGTTTCTTGGCCATTATTATCAACACTAAGGCTTGTGTAAAAGAAAATGCAACATCATACATAGATCAGGGATATTATGTCGAAAAAACAGTTGTTCACAGTGCTGTATCAAAAGGAGCAGGTTAATTTCCTTCACTAATTTAATATACATTTTGTCGAAGTGTGACTATCTCAATTAAAAAATTATATTATTTAAGAGAGCATACTTTTATTTACGCAATTATACTCTCAACACGTTGTCTCACGTGGGCTCAATTTTTTTCATGGGCCAAGCACATGAAAATTTGCTTTTATAACGGGTGGTAGCGAGACTCGACACGAGAACCTCTGCCTGCTCTGATATCATGTTGAAATATGTGACCATCTCATTTAAAGTTGAAGCGGTTAGAGAGAACACATATTTATTTATTTAGTTACATTCTCAACACATTTAATATAATAAAATTAAGTGATTTATGAATTGCAGAAAAAGTTAATAGTAACATTTTTTTAATGTGGCAGTGTGCTTGGACGGATCACCTCCAGCATACCATTTTGAACCAGGATTCGGAGATGGAGTGGGAAAATGGCTTGTTCATCTTTCGGTAAGTGATATATAATTCACTATGGCTACAATTGCTAGGGTCAAACGAACGCGCAATTATACATGGTCGATAAGAAATAGAATGATGAGTAGATTATCATCCCCACCTAGATTTATGATTAATTATGAACTAAATTAAATTATTTATGAATTTTCCCATGTATATATATATATATATATATATATATATGTTGTTTAGATTTTTTGTTTTTAAATCTTTGGAAACTCTCACATTGTACTTAGGGAGGAGCATGGTGCACAACCGTGGAAGAGTGTCTGAATCGTTCCAAATCTGACTTTGGTTCCTCAAACTATATGAAACCATGGTGGTTTCAAGGAATTTACAGCAAGACTCAGAGTGTAAATCCAGGTATCTCTTTGATTAAACTAGTAGAAGATTTTATTTTTATCACAGCTGTTTTATTTTTTAATTTGGTGTTGCCTTAATTGTTACATTATTATTCTGTTTAGTTTGACATGTCATGATCTGTTTTCTTGATGTAAAATATGCAGATTTCTACAATTGGAACAAAGTATTTGTTAGATACTGTGATGGTGGAGCGTTCACAGGAAATGCTGAATACGTTGATCCTGTATGTTCCCTAATTTTAATCTGCTATATAATTTATCATTTATAATATGTAGACATTTAATAGAGAAGTCTAATCACATTCTTCCTTTTATTTTTAAGGCTACCAATCTTCACTTTAGGGGCGCAAGGATTTTTAAAGCAGTAATGGAGGATGTTCTAGCAAAAGGATTGAAGAACGCACAGAGTGTAAGTAAATTTTAATTTGTCAACTTTTTTCAGCGGAAAAATAAAAAATAGCTTGATTTATAACTATTAATTGAAAATTAGCCACAATTTCAAAAGTAATCAAATTTAAATACTATTTCATGTAATAATAGAATCTGAACAAAAAATACTCTTAAAATCCGAAAAAATTACAGCATCACATGCCGGAGTTTGAATTTTTTATATATATGAGATTCCAACATAATGTGCTAGAGTTCCAACGTAATACGGTGGAACTTTATACCCAACAATTCTATAATCCAGCATTTTATGCTGAATCTTTTCATGTTTTAACTATGGTATTTTTATTCAAATTTTTTCTCTGCATAAAATAGTGACTATTTTTAATGATTTTGTAAATGCTTGCTATTTTTTAATTACCCGTCCAGAAACTGGCTATCCCATGCTATTTTGACCTCTTTTCATCAACCGCCCCGCCAAAATAAAGAGCTTTTTCGTATGGAGTGCTTTCCCTTTAATAGACTTACTCGGTACGAATTCATATTGATCAAGTTATCAAATCCATATGAAATGCCTAAAGCAAAAAAAAAGAAAGTACACTGCATATATAACGCCGGATTATATATATATATATATATCAAATTTCCTTGACTTTTTTCACTTTTTTTTACTTTTCTTGATAAAAATCTTATCTCAGCCACTCTTAACACATACTCATATAAGCTAATTATTGCAGGCACTTCTTATCGGAAGTTCTGCTGCAGGATACCCAGCAATGCTATACTGTGATCGCTTCCGTAAATTGTTGCCAAATACTCCTAGAGTGAAATGCCTGGTTGATGCTGGTTATTTTATTTATAACTGCATTCTAACTTTGGAGCTCTCTTTTTCTAACTATAGGAAGGATCCTCACCAAGCAAGAAATTTTACAGAAATGTATAAAGCAATTGTTAATCTACATGTAAATTCCTATTCCTTAGCTAATTACGTAGTATCTTTTTTTTTTTTTTGAAAAATTACATGATAAATATAAAAAAGAAAAAACGACACATGTTGGTTTGTGTGATCTAAACCTAATTATCTGAGCTACTGTGCAGGGATCTGCCAAAACGTTACCAAAATCATGCACTAAAAAAATGAAACCAGAAATGGTACAAACTGCTACCGATTGATTTAATTCATATTGTTTTGTGTATTTTTGCTAGTAAATTAATGGTCATTTATAAAAATGTTCCAATTCGTTATACGTAGTGCTTCTTCCCGGAGAACATGCAACACAAAATCAAGACACCACTTTACATTGCAATGTCGCCATTTGATAAATTCCAGGTACCTTGATATTTATCAATTGTTATCCTTCTATTTATTATGGTCCCGTGACGAAATCAAGAATTCGCTTAGGATAATCAAGATTTAATATATATATATATATATATGTATACATATAAAAGTATGTCCAAGTCAAGCAGGTTGCGGTTTCGCTAGAATAAAGGTTATGAGTTCAATCGAACCTATAAAGTTCAAACTCTGGATCCGCCTCTGATATACACCGTATTTTTCGACGAAGTGGATCCTTTTCGTGACTTCAAAAAAAAATTCTCATGGGAAAACATCACATATGTATCTTCGGCTGTAGTTTGATAATGGATTACATTATTTTTCTCCATATACTATTTTGCAGATAAACACTACTATATACAATGGGATAAATACATGCATTGAAGGCGGAAATTGCACTGCAACTGAGAACAAACTCTTCAGAGGTTAGTTTCGTTTCTGGATAACCTTAATTACTTCTTTTAATTATTAATATTATTCGTTGGTGTATGTTCTAATACTTCTGGCTTTGATATTTCAGACTTTAGGTTGGAATTCTTAAATGCTTTGCCCAAAGGAAATAATCCTAAATTAAGAGGAGCTTTCATTGACGCACGCAATCATCATACCCAAGTCCAAGGATGGTGGTCTCCTAAAAATGTCACCACCGTCAAAAATTTGGTACGTAGGATTATATATTTATTTATTTATTTATTTAAAAGGGGAGTCTTGTCGTCACTGGTAAAATTGTTGCTGCGTGACTAAGAGGTCACGGGTTCAAGCTGTGGAAACAGCCTACTTATTGTAGAAATGAAGGGTAAGACTGCATACAATAGACCCTTGTTGTCCAGTTCTTTCTTGGACCCCGCGCATAGCGAGAGCTTCGTGTGACTAGGAGGTCACAGGTTCGAGCTGTGGAAGCAGCCTTTTGCAGAAATGCAAGGTAAGACTGCGTACAATAGACCCTTGTGGTCCGGCCCTTCATCGGGCCAGACGCATAGCGGGAACTCAGTGCACTGAGCTGCCCAATGAGATTATATATTTATTTATTTATGTATTCTTATTAACTTATGGTTATTGTTTAGGAATTTCAGGAGAAAAGAAAAGTAGTTTTATTATGATATTAAATGAAGTGTTTTATATATGCAGAATCTAATGAAGGCATTTGCTGATTGGTACTATGATCGGAACTACACCTATGTGATAGATGAGCGTGACTTGCCAATCTCTGCTATGAATGATATTAAACCTTGCGACACCAAGAAGTGACGATGTGCATGCAGTGTTCCATTAAAATCTATTTATGTCAATGCATGTACTTTAGTGACAACAACTTGCTGGTATATGTGTTGATTGTTGATAATATAAATCAATAAAGTTCTTTTTTTTTTTTTTTTCAATTGTGGTTTCATTCAGTAAAGTTCTTTTTTTTTCTCCGGTTAAAGCTATCGCTCCTTCATAAGCCTGGACAAACATATATAGATGAATATATAAATATATAGGAGGGAGACTTATCTTACCTCTGTTAGGATGTCGGTTGAGCATCCTCAAACCTTTACCAAATGATGGATAAATATATATGTTCTAGCTTACAAAATAGTGACTTGAGAGGACTACTAATCCCTCTTGTCTATTGCATAATTACAAGCATATCAAGGAACATTAAATTGATATCTTCTGCCCAGGCTCCTGTCTAGAGAAATGGTATTCTTCGATTGTTTCATTCTAAATGAAAGTAATTGTAATATGTCCATTCTGTATTCTCCTCTAGCTTCCTCTGATAGTTGTTGCAGATTGTGAAACCATGTCATATTTCTAACTTTCAAGCCATAATTGGATAGTATATCAGCAACTTTGTTTCCTTCTCTATAACAATATGTTATTATCCTATCTTCCATAAGTTCGAGTTTGTTTCTCAAATCCAGAATTTATCAGTTAACTTCCATGGAATTTTAGCTTTTCCAAGAAACCAGTTAACCAATAACAAAGAGTCAATCTCCACAATGATCTTTTTGTATCCTTTCTCCGCACACCAATCTAATCCAGCCTTCAGAACTAATGATTCTGCCATATTATTTGTGATAATATCAAAAGGGATTGCATAAGCAGCTAATAATTCACCATTATAATTTCGAATAATCACTCCCCATGCACTAAGGCTTGTGTTGCCTTTAGAGCAGCCATCAGAATTGATCCTGGCAAATCCCAAGTTTGGGGGATTTCATTTAACATAGATAGATGAGATTGAGAACTTATCATTATTCACTTTATCACAAAAATTCTCCCAGTTCAGATGAGGACTAACTTTAGGAAATTGTTTATAAACAATTATACCTATTTGTTGTTGTATCTTCCAAAATATTCTTTTAGTGGACATTCTGTCATTTTCAAATCTGCATTTGCATCTAGCTTTTCAAATCTGCCATATAATGATTCCAAGAAGGGCCTGATGGATCAATTTCAGTAATGGTTTTGAGGTTTTCATAAACCACCATTTACGTACATGTTGTCTAAAAGTAGTTGCAGTTTGATTCATCTGGACCCTAAAAGTTTGATTAAGATGATGCCAAATAGGTCTGCATATATCACTCCCCGTAAAAATATATCTTTCATCTTTGATACTTGAGTTGATATAGCATGAACATTTGGATGGGAATTGGAGTCCAAATCTCTTCATATTCTCACCCACATGGATCTTATGTTTGAATAATTTTAATAGGAAAAGGAATTTTTTTAAGAGAATCTTCTTATGCCGCATCAAATAATTAACCAAAGTAGTATTCTTTTTGCTTCTTAGATGATCCCAAGCATAGCTACAATTGAATTTTCCATCTTTTAATGAAGTCCATATTCGATAATCACGTACCACTAGAGAATTAATTTTAACTCCCTGGATATGTTGTACAATCCCAGCATGTAGTATTTGAGCTAGCTTGGCCACATCCTATTCTCTGTTGATCATGAATGAAAATACATGAATTTTATTTGATGTAGAAGCCTCTCTAAACTGTGCAAGTTGTCCCAGGCATGTCCAGTTATCCCACCACAAACTTGCATTTCTTTCATTGATTTTCCATAAAATCAAATGATCTACCCTCTTCGTTATCTCCATTAATCTTCTCCAGGTATTTGAATTTAGGTAAGACCATTTCCTAGGTATAGGGTATATCCTGATGGAATATTTGGCTTTCATGAAGTCAGTCCATATCAAATCTCTGATTCTGAATTACCACCAAAGCTTAGCAACAAAAGTATTAACAATGTCTTGTAAAGACCTCAATCCAACTCCTCCTTCACCTATTGGATAACATAATGTACTCCAAGATAACCAATGGTATTTTTGCTTTCCTTCACTGCTTCCCAAGAAAAAACTGGCAAATACTCTTTCTATCTATTTTACTATTGTTTTTGGAGGATGGAAGATTGGCAAAAGGTGCACTGGCATAACTGATAACACATTTTTAATTAGGATCATTTTCCCTCCAGAGGATAGTAAGTGACTATGCCAAGTTCCCACCTTCAAAACAATTTTAGTGGCCATATCAGTGAAATAATGGACCCTTTTCCTTCCTGCATAAACTGGACATACTAAATAAGTAATTGGAGCTCTTTAAGTTGAATGTTCAAGCAGTTTTCTACTATGGATATCCTTCTGTAAGATATGTTGTCTCCTACCATAATACAAATTTTGTTCTTATTGATTAGTTAACCAGATGCCTTTTCGTATTCTTTCAGTTGCTCCATCACCAGATTCAAAGATGCAGTCTTTCCTGAAGAAAAAATAATAATATTATCAGCATAAGATAAATGATTAATTCTAGGTCCATTAGTATTCATAGTGAAACCTTTGAATCTTGGATTATCAAATAAATAATTTAAAATTCTAGAAAGTACGTCTGCAGCTAATATAAATAAAAAGGTGGATATGGGGTCTCCATATTTTACTCCTCTCTAGAATTTGAAGAAACCATATCTCTTCTCATTTATAATAATTGTATACCACATGTTACGATATTCGAAATTATATGTATCCATTGCTCCCCAAATCCCATTTTACTCATAACTACACAAGTGAATTGCCAAGATAGCCTATCATAGGCTTGGTTCATATCTAATTTGACAACAATATTTCCTCCATTATTTGGCTATTTGATGTCATGAATGATATTGTCACAACCCCGATTTTCCTCTGTAGAATATTGTGATGGAACCTAGTCTTTACTTCTAGGTAAGCCTAACTAATAATAATAACTCGACAGAAACAATTATCAAAATACTAAAACAAAGCTGAATACTGATATAACCTTTAGATACAAATATAATCTCAACAGTACGCTCCCCAATATCGGTGGAACTGAGTCATAAGTTCTATAAAGTAAAACTGGGATAACTACTACATCACTGTCTGAAAGAACTACGACAGTAAACAGAACAAAAGGGAAGGTGACTCTAACACCTGTGGATGTGGAGCAGGTGTACCTTAAAGTCTTCTAAGTAGCAATTCAATCAACTCTAGCATCCGGCATAGGTAGACGTACCTGGATCTGTACAAAAATATGCAGAAGCATAGTATGAATACACCACAATAGTACCTAGTAAGTATCAAGCCTAACATCCACAGAGTAGTTACGAGGCCATGTCAAGACACCTACTAGGATATAAATAAGCAGTATGGAAATGTAATGAGGATAAATAATGGAAAGCGAAGAAATAACTTACACGATACAAGATAATAACATAAACTAGTACCGAAAATCAAACATGGAAATAACATAGAGGAAGCAACTAAAGAGAACTAAAATGATCATATATAGACAACAACAACTGCTAGAACAATAAAGAGTGAAACAACAAGAAATGTTCCCACCAAAACTCTTTGCAGCAAGAAATAAACAACAAGAATCACAACGAGGAACCGCCTCGTGTACAAGTAAATCACAACTGAGGCACCGCCTCGTATAATCAAGAATCACAACTAAGGTACCGTCTCGTATTCACATTTCTCAATTTCAATCACAACTTTTTCTTGTACCGCCGCGTGAGCCTTACATTTTAAAATAGATTTTGAAATAGTTTTTCCGAAATTACTACACGCACTTTAGCCTACTTTATGACGCTGACGGCTTCACATAGCTCTCCTACAAGAAACACGCACATAAGTCTCACCTTATACCGCCACATGCACATCAACCCCAAGCCTTATACAACTACATGTGCATCAATATCATATTACAATAACAACTCGCACCACATGTGACCATATATCACAATTTGCCAATAACCCACAATATCAGTATTTCCACAATAATAGCTCACGGATCCACCATAACGGGAATAAGAATATCAACAATAATAATGAATGTAAAATGCTCAAAAGGAAGATGTTCCAACAATAACAATTTCATCTCAACGTGATAACGGCTTTCATAACTTCAATACCAATAACTCAACAAGGAAAGAGATAACGTAAACAATAACTTCAAATAATAGTAATTAATACGGAAAGAGGTAACATGAACAATGACCTCAATAAATGATAATCAACAATAAAAGAGAAAACATGTATAATGACTTCAAATAATGGTAATTGACAATGAAGAGATATCATGAACAATAAATGAGACAGCAAGTTCAACTAAAGCATGAGAGCAAACTATCAATTAGGAGGTAGAAAAGTGTTAACAAAATTAGTTAAAGCATGTAAGGATAGATAACACAAGTAAGAATAGATTGACTAGGAAAAATATAACATGATATGGGATTTCAATTAAAGCATAAAAATAGTCTCAGCAAGCTAAACCGAAAAATACCACGTACAACTCGTGTACCTACTCATCACCTTGCGTACACGGATTTCACTTAGCACAACTGAATTAAACAATACCATTCTTAAGGGGTAATTTTTCCACATGAAGTTAGGCAAGACATTAATAAGTTACATGTACTTTGGTTATAAATACTTTACTTTATGTTTTGATGATCTAACAAACTTACTATCCAGAACCAGATAAGGAACCTGTTACACATTTACAAGACCTCAAGTTCACGAGATTCCAGGTTAGAACTCAATGAGGAATATGATTTAATTCCTCAAAGTGAAAGGAATAACTGAGGGACCAGGTCCCTACCAATTCCCGAGAAAACTGTACGAAGTCAACTCTGCAGTTGGAAAGTTGCTGCCTGCATACGCTACTGTATATATACATTCATTGGAAGTGATGTCACACAAGTATATATGCATTCAAGGGAGGTAAAACAAAGCACTTGAACACTCAGAGATAATACATAAGCTTACTCACGTGACTATTTAGCTAGGAAGTTTCAAGTGCCTCAAAAACAAAGAACAAAGCTACAGACCAGTTCCCACAATGAGTTATTATGTGTCCTTAGTTGAGTTGTAACTTTGTAATAACTCTTCATATTGTAATTCCTATCCATATAATTTAGAAGCACTTTATAGGGACATCTTTGTAAACCTTAAACCTACGTGTTTAAGTCCTGGCTAGAGTTAGTCAAGTTTAAAAGTCTTTGTAATAGAGTTATTGCAAAGTGACTTGTAATAGGTGTATTACACGTTAGTGAGGGATTAAGAGTTTAATTCCTAGGTTGCATAGCTTGTAATCAGAAAGTTTCTCAGTAGTGAAGTTGAAATCCTAAGGGTAGGTTGTGATTTTTAATCCCGTTGAGTTGGGAATTTTCCACGTAAAATTCATCTTGTCATTTAACTTCTATTCTCTATGTGTGTAATTGTCGAACGTGATAGAGAACCTAGTTCTCTATAGAAGTTGGTGGACCCATATATTCTATCAATTGGTATCAGAGAGGGTTCTTTCTATCAGGTTAACACCTAGAAAGGATCCTCATGGCTGCTCCTCCAAACATCGAAGAAGGCCAATCCACGTACAAACCTCCTAAGTTCAATGGTTAATACTATGAGTGGTGGAAAACTAGGATGCATGACTTCATAATGGCCGAAGACTCTGAGTTATGGGATGTAATATATGACAGACCTTTTCTCCCGACAAAGAACCTTAGTGATCCAACTGTAGCCATCCCCAAGATGAGGAAAGAATTCAATGACGCTGATAGAAAGTCCATATAAAAGAATTTTTGAGCAAAGAAAATTCTTGTGTGAGGTATTGATACCGATAAATATAATAAGATATCAGCTTGTCAATCAGTAAAGAGATCTGGGAGGCTGTTCAGACAGCTCATGAGGGAACAACTCAGGTGAAGCAATCCAAGATTGATATGCTCACAACAAAATATGAGCTCTTCAAAATGAAAGATGATGAATCCATCCAAGATATGCATACTCGATTCACCTCCATCATCAATGAGCTTCACTCTCTTCGTAAAAGTATTTCAAGAAACAAGCTTGTCAGAAACATCCTTAGTGTACTTCCCAGTTCTTGGGAAAGTAAAGTTAACGTCATTACAGAGGCTAAGGACTTGCAGACACTGATCATGGATGAACTTGTTGAAACTTGAAAACCTATGAAATGAAAAAGAAGAAGGACAATGAAAGAAGAGAGCCCAAGAGAGAGAAGAATCTGGTCCTCAAGACGGACAACAATGACTGAAGTGGTGAAGACGAAGACATAGCTTACTTAACAAAAAGGTCCAGAAGATGGTTCGTGGGAATGGAGGCATTCCAAAAAGGGGAAGCTCTAGCAAACCCAGAAATTATGACCTTTGTCATAAATATGGCAAGCCAGAACACTTAATTAAGGATAGCCTCCTCCTAAAGCAAGATCAATATAATAACAACTTTGACAAAGCAGCAATGAGGAACCAGGTTACTAATAAACGTTTCAAGAGAAAGAATGATGGTGACACCGTTATAAAGCAATCTTTTGCTGCATGAGGAAACTCCTCCAGAAAAACTGAAGAAGAAGACGACCATGGTGGTAGTTCAATGATGGTAGTGGAAAATTAAACAACTGATTATGATTCAATCTTTTCCCTAATGGCTCAATCTGATGACGATGAAGATGACGACGGAGATGAGGTAAACTTTCTGGATGTTCAGAGAAATCTGAAATCTTACTCTCCTAAAAAGCTCATGCCATTAGCAAATATGCTAATTGATGCTTACCATAGTCTTATCAATGACAAAGAGGCTTTAACTATGGAACTAGGGGAAGCTGAACAAACCAGAGATGACTTAGTAGCTGTTGTAGTTGATTTGAAAGAAACAATAGAGAACCTAAAAAGAGAAAAGAATGCCTTAGAAGAGAAAATTGCTAGTATATAACATGAACAAGATGATTTAATGGTGGTTGTGGTGTACATAAAAGAAACCATTGAGTGTGCAAATAAAGAAAAGGAAATCTTGACTGAGAGAGTTGCTATCATTGAGAAAGAAAGAGATGACCTAGTGGTGGTGGTAGTAGACTTGAAAGAAAAAATTAAAGATTTTAAAACTACAAATAGGCCAGGAAACTCTGAAAAGGGAAAGGAAGTTGTAAGTGCAACACACATTAATCTTGAAAATGAGTTAAACTTGGTAAAAACTAGTCTGTGTGCTGAACTTGAGAAAAACAAACAGCTTCAGGAAGAATTAGGAAAAGTAAAGAGTGATCTTGAAAAATCTCATAAGTGGACTTGGTCCTCGGATGCTATCACTGCCATGTATACCAACTCTGGGGAAACAGGAAGGGGATTGGGTTTCAAAGGGTAAAAAGATTCTCTTCAACCCTCATAGCAAGTATGTTACTGTACCCGACAATTGGTTATGTACCCACTGTGGCAACAATGGGCACAGGAAAATTGCATGGACAGGGTTCAGTCTCATCAGAGAAATAAAGTCTTTTCTGAGAGAGCAACAACTGCAAGAGGACCTGGTCCGTCAAATAGGAAACCATCAAACAGGAAACGCATTTTGCCTGCTTGGATTAAGAGAGCACTCATTCATCCTTTTTCTCTTAACAACTGAACCAAACCTGTTTGGGTTCCTAAATTTAACCCACGATTTCCGTGTGCAGAGAGTAGTGAAGGAAAGCAGCCAATAATAACACATGAATAGTGGCTGCTCAAAGGACATGACTGGAAATACAATCAATCCTCTTTCACTAAAAAGCCCTGCAAGGAGAGAGTGTAACCTTTTGAAAATGTTTTTTTTAAAAAGGGGTACGTTCTAGGAGTTAGAAAATTGGTGTCAAAGGAAATAAGGTAGAATACTTATCTAGGATATTCACAATCTAAAATCATGTGACTGGTGAGGTGTTGCTATAGCCAAAAGACACAAGAGTACATATATTACTGTGATTGAGCTTCTGCAGAGTGGAGACATAAGTTGGTTGGAAGCTGTTGAAAACAATACTGAATCATGGGACAAAATTTTGGAGCATCACACATTGTCTATCTCTAAACAAACTGGATCTAAAGAACCTAGTTCGTGGTTTGATCAAGTTAAGTAACAAGTATTATGAAGTGTGCATTGCCTGTGCAAAAGAAAAGCATGTCAGATCTTCATTCAAGCTCAAAAAGGGGCAGACAACACTTCAGAACCAAGGTGAGGTCTTTCAAGAAACTGTGGTTTTTGTCAAGAAGATCTAGGTACCAATAGAAACAAATGCGGCTTGCATCAGACTAAATCATGGAACAGGTTTGGATGATGCCATAAATGGATGAACGCTATGGTGAAAGAAGAACTACTCAACGACTTACCACCTCAGATAGAGTTGTTGAAAAGAAGAAAAGGACTCTTGAAAACATGGGCATGGTCAATATTAATTGATGAAGAGTTTGCAAACATCTTGACCAAAGTTGTTGACTCAAGTGAGGATATCTGGTATAACTGTCATGTTCTCAACAATGGGAAATGGCAGCCTTGAAAATCAGATGGTAGAAGAGAGGGAGGAATCCTACTGACATACTTGTCTCAAAAGAAAACAAAAATACTAATCAAGGTAGAGAACTCATATTGATTCCAGCAAGGAACTAGGTCCAGCATATACAACAACAAAAGCTGAAAAACAAACTGTTGGAAAGAGGGTTTTTGCATAGAGACATCACGGAATCACTCATGTATCTCACTGCAGGTAGACTAGACATCATGGTCAGATTTGAGTTCTGTGCAAGGTCTCAGTCAAATCCAAGGTATTCTCATCTGAAGGATGGTGTAAGTATCTTGAGGTATCCTAGAAGAACACAGAACCTGGTTCTCTACTGTCCTCCAAGTAAATGGATAGGAAACGCTCGCCTGAATTGAGACAATCTATGAGTTCCTATCTTGTCTCATAAGGCTCAAGGAAGCAGAATTCAATGGCAATCTCAATATCTGAAGTAAAATATCTATAATCAGCATCTTGATGTGGTCAAATACTATGGACCAAGAAACAAATTGAAAGAACTCGAGTCCAACTCAAGAGGGCCAAATACAGTGATTGTTGAAGATCAAGTTGCAGACATCTTTACCAAAAGCCCTAGGAAGAAAGCATTCTGAGAAAGATCACCTTGCACTGAGGGATGATGAAACATAACTGAGAACCTGGTTCCTCATTATTAGTTATAAAGTCATAGTCAGGTAAAATCTAGCTAAAGTGTTTTCTAGCTAAGTCTAACTCACCTCTATACCGTTACAGGTAGGCACACATGATGACTATAGAAGCAGATGTTGCAGTGCATGATGAATAAGGGGATAAAACTCACTTGTCAAACTTATCAGGGAACCTATTTCTCTAACTCAAGTTAGTGGTTTCTTTGTTCCCTCATACACAATTTAAAATGAACAAAAAACAATGCCACATCATCATCAACATGACAGTCTATTTAAAGTCGTGTCTCTTCATCCAATATGTCGCAGCCCAAATGTCACTCCTCTCTATAAATGATACATCTCCCAAGCAAAAGGGTGCTACCATTTTAGAACGGGTCCCTCATCATAACTAAATCACCATCACAACCCTTGCTCTTCCAAACTCAAATTTCCCTATTTGTCCTCTCTCTTCTCAAATCCAAAGTCCCTCAAGAAAAATCTCATCATGTCTGAAAATCAAGCAACCATTAGTATGCCTGATAACACTGTGATTGAGTGATCACCAGCGAAAAGTTACGTGGTGAACCTCTCCCTAAACCCTAAAGAAGAGTCTCCTCCACACTGCACTCCCTTTCCTACCCTCTTCGAGTCCACTCCTCCTTTAAGCAAGTCTGAAGATATCTGTCCTCCTCCAGTTCACCAGTCAAATAGAGTCAACAGGCTGAACAAGGTAACCTCATTCAGGAACCTTCTACTATATCCATGGATTCCGTACCAATTGTTCGTGAGTTTCCAAAGGTATTTCCTATAAACTTGTCGGGGATGCTGCCCGACAGGGACATTGACTTTTGCATTGATTTGGATCCGGGAACTCATCCCATTTCTATTCCACCATACCGTATAACCCCGCCAGAGTTGAGAGAATTGAAGGAGCAGTTGTAAGATTTTCTTGATAAGGGCTTCATTAGGTCCAGCGTCTCGCCTGGGGTGTGCCAGTATTGTTTGTAAAGAAAAAGGATGGATCGATGAGGATGTGCATAGATTATGTGCAGTTGAACAAAGTCACCATCAAGAACAAGTATCCATTTCCGAGGATTGATGATTTATTTGATCAGCTTCAGGGTGCCAAGGTGTTTTAAAAGATCGATTTGAGGTCTAGCTACCATCAGTTGAGGATTAGGGCATTTGATGTCCCCAAGAAAGCTTTTCGGACTTGGTACGGACATTGTGTATTTCTAGTGATGTCATTTGGGTTCACAAATGCCCCAGCAACGTTCATGGATTTGATGAACCGAGTGTTGAAGCCCTATTTGTATTCCTTCATGATCATTTTTATTGATGATATCTTGATCTACTCCCGCAGTTGAGAGGAGCATGAGAAGCATCTTCAAGCTATTCTTCAGACTTTGAGAGACAGCCAGTAATATGCTAAGTTTTCAAAATGTGAGTTTTGATTGAGTTTAGTTGCATTCTTGGGTCACATTGTATTAGTAGAGAGTATTCAGGTGGATCCCAAGAAGATTGAGGCAGCCAAGGACTGGCCTAGACCCACATCAGCTACAGAGATCTGCAGTTTATTGGGTTTGGCAGGTTTGTGGAGGGGTTTTCATCTATAGCAGCCTCGATGATCAGGTTGACCCAAAAGGGTGCCCCGTTTAGGTAGTCGAACGAGTGTGAGGCGAGCTTTCAGAAGATCAAGACCGCTTTGACTATGGCACCTGTGTTGGTATTGCCCATAGGTTCATGGCCATATATAGTGTATTGTGATGCATCTCGTATTGGACTTGGTGGGGTATTGATGCAGGGTGGCAAGGTTATTGCATATGCTTTGCGATAGTTGAAGAGTCACGAGAAGAATTATCCAGTTCATGACTTGGAGCTAGCATCCATTGTTCACATGCTGAAGATTTGGAGGCATTATCTATATGGCGTGTCGTCTGAGGTGTTCACGGATCATAAGAGTTTGCAGCATTTGTTTAAGAAAAATAAGCTCAATTTGATCCAGAGAAGGTGGTTGGAGCTATTGAAAGACTATGATATCACCATCTTGTATCATCCCGGGAAGGCCAATGTAGTGACCGATGCTTTGAGTAGGAAGTCAGTTAGTATGGGCAGCCTTGCGTATATTCCAGTCGGTGAGAGACCACTTACTTAAGATGTTCAGGATTTGGCCAATCAGTTTGTGAGGTTGGATATTTCTGAGCCTAGCCGTGTTCTAGCTTGTACAATCGCTCGGTCTTCCTTGTTTGAGAGTATCAGGGTGTGACACTATGATGATCCCTATTTGCTTGTCCTTAGGGACACAGAGTGACACAGAGATGCCAAGCAGGTTATAGTTGGAGATGATTGAGTTTTGAGGATGCAGGGTCTTATTTGTGTGCCTAATGTGAATGGGCTTCGTGAGTTGATTCTGGAGGAGGCTCCAGTTCCCGCTATTCTACTCATCCGGGCGCCGCTAAGATGTATCAAGACTTGCAGCAGCATTATTGGTGGAGGAGGATGAAGAAAGATATTGTTGCATATGTAGCTTGATGTTTGAATTGTCAGCAAGTAAAGAACGAGCATTAGAGACCTGGTGGTTTGCTTCAGAAGATAGAGATTCCTGAGTGGAAGTGAGAGCGTATCACTATAGATTTCATTTTTAGACTCCCACAGACTCAGAGGAAGTTCGATTCATTATGGGTTATTATGGATAGGCTAACTAAGTCAGCACATTTCATTCCTATGACAGTTTCCTATTCTTCGAAGCGGTTGGCAAATATCTATATCAGTGAGATCGTTCGTCATCATGGTGTGCCCGTGTCTATCATTTCTGATCGAGGTACGTATTTTACCTCGCATTTCTGGAGGGCAGTTCAGCGTGAGTTGGGTAAGAGGGTTGAGTTGAGCACATCATTTCATCCTTAGATGGACGGACAATCCGAGCGTACCATTCAGATCTTGGAGGACATGCTTCGCGCCTGTGTTATTGACTTTGGAGGTTCTTGGGATCGGTTCTTGTCGATAGCGGAGTTTGCCTACACAACAGTTATCAGTCGAGCATCCAGATGGCTCCTTATGAGGCATTGTATGGCAGACAATGGCGATCACCGATTGGATGGTTTGAGCCGAGAGAAGCTTAGTTATTGGGTCCAGATTTGGTACAGGATGCCTTGGATAAGTTTAAGATCATTCAGGATAGACTTCGTACAGCTCAGTCCAGGCAGAAGAGTTATGCCGACTGTAAGGTTCGTGATGTGGCATTCATGGTCAGAGAGAGAGAGAGTGTGTTGCTTCGGGTGTCATGCAGTTTAGGAAGAAGGGCACGTTAAGCCCTAGATTCATCGGGCCTTTTGAGATTTTTGATCGAGTGGGAGAGGTGGCTTACAAACTTGCATTGCCACCATGCTTATCAACGGTACATCTGGTGTTTCATGTGTCCATGCTTTGTAAGTATCACGGCGATCCATCCTACGTGTTAGATTTCAGCACATTCTAGTTGGACTAGGATTTGACCTACGAGGAGGAGCCGATAGCTATTCTAGACTGGCATGTTCGTCAGTTGAGGTCATAGGGTTATTCTTCGGTTCATGTGCAATGGAGAGGTCAGCCTGTTGAGGCAGCTACCTGGGAGTTCGAGTCCGATATGCAGAGCAGATATCCCCATCTTTTCCCTTGCTCAGGTACTTTTCTATGTTCGTTCGAGGACGAACGGTTATTTTAGAGGTGGAGAATGTGATGACCCAAAAGGTCATCTCGTGTTTTCGAACCCAATCCAGGGTTTTAAGGCCTTCAAAACCTCATCTTACTTCTCCTCGATTTGTGTGCGCAATCCAGGCGTATTTTCAGAAAGCCTTTATGTGAAAATTTCAGAAAATAATGATTTTTGTCTTTAAAAGTGATTTTAGCTGGCTACGGTTAACATTTTGAATAAACGGACCCGGACCCTGTGTTTTGATGGTCCCGAAGGATCCGCAGTAAAATATGGAATCTGGGGGTATGCCCGGAATCAAATTTCGAGGTTCCTAGCCCCAGAAATGATTTTTTGATGAAACTTGTTAAACTGAAATTATAATGGTTAATAGTTGATATCGTTGGTATCGGTTCCGTATTTTGGTTCAGGAGCCCGGTATAGGTCCGTTATGATATTTATACCTTTTTTGTGAAATTTGGTTAGAAACAGAACTGATTTGACGTGATTTGGATCTTTTGTTTGAGAAAATAGAACTTTTGAACTTTATTGAAAATTTCATGCAATTTGATGCTAAATTCGTAGTTCTAGGTGTTATTTTGGCAATTTGATCACGCGATCAAGTCCGTATGATGTTTTTAGACTTGTGTGCAGGTTTGATTTGGAGCCGAGCATCTCGGGTGAGTTTCGGATAGGCTACAGGATGTTTTATACTTAGAAAATCTGGTATTTTTGCTGCAGCAGTTGTTCTGATATGCCCTTCTTCGCGTTCGCGTAGGTAGTCTTGCGAACACAAAAGGTAAAGAGGGGCAGGGGGAAATTTCTTCTTCGCGAACGCGAATGACAGGTCGCGAATGCGGTGCAGTGGGGGCTTCACCCTTCGCAAACGCGACCCGTCTACCGCAAACGTGAAGCATGGGACCTGGGGGAGGGGAAGTTAACTCATCGCAAATGTGACACTTGGATTGCGAAAGCAGAGGCTTGAGGGATATGCCTTCGCGAATGCGATGTGTTACTCGTGAACGTGAAGGCTAATAAGGCCAAAGCTTCGCGAACGCGATAGGCTTCTTGCGAATGCGAAGAAGGCTTGTCCAGTGTTTTAAAATCAGAACTAAAAACAGGATTAGGCCATTCTTTCATATTTTCAAAAACTAGAAGGCACAGAGGCGATTTTCAAGAGACAACTTCTTTCCTAAAGTGTTGGTGAATGATTCTAAACTACATTCTTTCCATTACTCATTACATTTCATCAATTTTAACAAAAAATCTAGGGTTTTCATGGTGGAAATTGGGGGTTTGGGTAGAATTAGGAATTTTTGTATAATTAAAATTTAGACCTCGATTTGGGATCGCATTTCAAAATTAATAACCTATTTGGGCTCGTGGGTGAATGGGTGAATGGGTTTTGGTCCGAACCTCGAGTTTTGACAAAGCGGGCCCGGGGTCGATTTTTACTTTTTGGGAAAAATGTTAGGAAACCTATAATTATGTATTGGAATTGATTTATTTAGCAATAATTGAAGTTATTAAGTTAATTGTGACTAGATACGGGTATTTTGGAGGTGAAAACTAAGAGAAAAGCGGTGTTTGAGGCTTGAGTTCGGCCGTGGAATCGAGGTAAGTGTTGTGGCTAACCTTAGCTTGAGGGATTTGGTATTGTTTCTTTATTTGCTATGTGTTTGGTTGTTGAGTACGACGTATAGGTGAGGTGACGAGTACATATACATTGTTGTCGGGTCATAGTATGTGAGTGAGTCTTATCCTTGTGACTATTGTTTTCTTTATTCGTATTGTTCATGCTTAAACTGGTTATTCTTCATGTTAAACAAATCTTATCATGTTTTCCTGGAATTTGATATTGGCTGAGTATTGAGTTGAGATTTATATTGTGAAGTTAAATATTGAAACGAGGTTGGTTATTGATATTCTCTTGTCGGGTTGTTATTGTTCTGTTGTTTGGGTGAGGAAGAGCATAAAGCACGTAGGGTGATGTCGTGCAATGTTTTGTGAGTGAGTGTTAATGCACGAAAGGTGATGTCGTGCCATATTTTGTGAGCGTTAATGCACGAAGGGTGATACCGTATCATATTCTGAGAGTGTTAATGCACGAAAGGTGATGTCGTGCCATGTTATGAGAGAGTTAATGCACGAAGGGTGATGCCGTGCCATTTCTATTGTTTCTTATGGTAAGGACAAGAGTAAAAGCACGAAGGGTGATCCCATGCACATGTTTGCTATGTTATTACTTCCGTTGGTACAAAGCACGATATTTACTGTGTTCTGTACAGTACTACTTTCAGGATTTGATATTCCCCTCAGCATGTTTCCCCCTTCCCCGTTATTATATGCTAAATTTCCATTTGTTTTTATTTTCTCATATATGATTTAACTGTACAGGTTCATGATATTGTCGTGTCCTGGCCTCGTCACTACTTCGCCGAGGTTAGGCTCGGCACTTACTAGTACATGATATCGGTTGTACTGATACTCCACTCTGCATTTTCTATGCAGATTTTGGTACCGAACCTCGCTGATCAGAGTTGGGTTGCTGCCTTCAGTCCATCAGGAGACCTAAGGTAGATCTGTCAGCGTTCGCAGACCTTGGAGTCCCCTTCCATTTATCCTAGTCTTCCTGTTTTCTTTTAATTCGAGAACAGATGTATTTTCTTTAAACCAATATTTGTAGTAACTCTTAGAAGTTCATGGATTGTGACACCAAATTTTGGGTAGTCGTGTATTAGTGTTTGAATTATTATAAACTTCCGCACTTCTTACTTTGTTTTGGTTTAAATTATTGATATTTATTGTTTTGAATAACGGTTATTATAGTAAATCTTTATCTGTTGGCTTGCCTAGCATTCTAACAGTTAGGCGCCATCACGATCTCGACGGTGGGAAAACCTGGTCGTGACAATAACGCATCGCTGTATTTTCTTTCTTCAATCACTTTTATGAGTTAAACAGTATTGAACTATTAGGATCGAAATATCATGTGTTATGCGGAAGCTACTAAAGCAAGCCTTCAACGACGATAAATCAGACCACAAAAGAGAAATATACCAAAAGAGACACAAACATTTAACGTGTTGACTTACGTCCATAGATGGAGATGAGAAATCATTTATATAAAAGAGAGTACAAAATATCGTGAGAACAACCGTACAAAGGGACAAACACAAGTGGCACATTAACACTTGTCCCGAAAAGTTCTCCTCCTAAACAAGACTTTCATACCCTATATGGCTACATTGTGGATGCTATTGAATGAGAAGGAATGATCCTCAATTTTTAGAAATCCAAACATTTTCCTCCAAGAAAAGGGACTAGTCAAATATGGAAGAATTATAATTTTCTTCTAGGAAAAGAAAAACCTAATAATGATAAATATGTTGCCCTTTCCTTCAAGAGATAAGAAAATCAAATATAATAAAAAAATTCAATTATGGTAAATATATACTCAATTATAATTTGAGTACACAATAATAAATATATAAGATACTTAGAGCTGATCAACTAGTATAAGATCGAGATGTGGTTGATTGATAGCTTAAAAGTATTTTTCTAAAGCAGAAACTTTCTAAGTAATTAAATTTTGAACTGCATGCGTAAATTATAATTACTACAAATAAAGTTGTGGCCCCTAGTAGCCTTGCAAATCTTGAGGTTTCAATGAAAGATAGATACTAATGGAAAGACAGACATGTGGTGTTAAATTGTTAATATTTCTCTCGTCTATGGCATGCCTATTTTCTCTGCACTAACTTCAACCATCGTACCCTAAAAATTCTCTATATATAGATCAAATTTTATCAGTTGGGAAAAACAAAATAAATCTTTTGCCAACATATATATATATATAAAGTACGTGCATGTAGAATAATTCCTTTTTTCTTCTCAAACATGCAAATATACTTCTATACTGCCAAGATATGATCAGTTTCTTATTTCCCTTTGTTGTTTTATGTTTTACAGGATGATGATGGCCAAAACATTTCAATTTGTCTGTGTACTTATTTGTTTTTTGGCCATTATTATCAACATTGAGGCTTGTGTAAAAGAAAATGCAACATCATACATAGATCAGGGATATTATGTCGAAAAAACAGTCGTTCACAATGCTGTATCGAAAGGAGCAGGTTAATTTCCTTCAGTAATTTTATGTACATTTCGTCTAAGTATATGGCCAACGGTCTATTGGAAAAAGTCTTGTCCCAGATTTCATTATGTAAAATTATACTGGGTATGTGTATCATCGTCTCAATTAAAAGATTAAGTTGTGGGCTTAATTTTTTTTAATGGGCCAAGCACATAAAAATTATAACAGGTGGCAGCAAGACTTGACCCAAGGAACTCTACATGATCTGATACCATGTTGAAATATGTGACCATCTTATTTAAAATTGAAATTGTTAGAGAAAACACACATTTATTTATTTAGTTACATTCTCCACACATTTAATATAATTAAACTAAATAATTTTTGAATTGTGAAAAGAGTTATAGTAACATTTTTTTTTAATATGGCAGTGTGCTTGGACGGATCACCTCCAGCATACCATTTTGAACCAGGATTTGGAGATGGAGTGGGAAAATGGCTTGTTCATCTTTCGGTAAGTCATATCTAATTCACTATAGCTACAATTGTTAGGGTCAAACGAACAGGCAATTATACGTGGTCGACTGATGAGTAGAGTATCGTCCTCACAATGATTTATGATTAATTATGAACTAAATTAAATTATTTATGAATTTTCCCCAAGATATATATATATATAGAGTGTTTGTTTGAAGTGTTTTTTTTTTTTTTGGAAAACTCTCACATTGTACTTAGGGAGGAGCATGGTGCACAACCGTCGAAGAGTGTCTAAATCGTTCCAAATCTGATTTTGGTTCCTCAAACTATATGAAACCATGGTGGTTTCAAGGAATTTACAGCAAGACTCAGAGTGTAAATCCAGGTATCTCTTTGATTAAACTAGTAGAAGATTTTATTTTTTTTAATTTTTATCACAGCTGTTTTATTTTTTAATTTGATGTTGCCTTAATTGTTACATTATTATTCTGTTTAGTTTGACATGTCATGATCTGTTTTCTTGATGGAAAATATGCAGATTTCTACAATTGGAACAAAGTATTTGTTAGATACTGTGATGGTGGAGCGTTCACAGGAAATGCTGAATACGTTGATCCTGTATGTTCCCTAATTTTAATTTGCTATATAATTTATCATTTATAATATGTAGACATTTAATAGAGAAGTCTAATCACATTCTTCCTTTTATTTTTAAGGCTACCAATCTTCACTTTAGGGGCGCAAGGATTTTTAAAGCAGTAATGGAGGATGTTCTAGCAAAAGGATTGAAGAACGCGCAGAGCGTAAGTAAATTTTAATTTGTCCACTATTTTCAGCGAAAAAAATCAGAAATAGCTAAATTTACAACTGCTAATTAAAAATTATCCATAATTTTAAAAGTAAAAGAAATTTAGCTACTTTTTCATAAAAATAATATTTGAACAAAAATACTTTTAAAGTCTGAAAAATTTCCAGCATAATATATTCCAGTATAATATGCTGGAATTCTAGTATAATATGTTGGAAGTTTATACGCAGGAGCTCTATAATTCAACAAATTATATGCTGGAACTTTTGGTGTTTCAGCTAGGGTATTTTTGTTCAGATTTTATCTCAACATAAAATAATGATTATTTTTCAAAGACTTGGCAAATACTAGCTATTTTTTTTTTTTACATTTTTCATCAACTGCTCCGCTAAAATAGAGAACTTTATCGTATGGACCGCTTTACCCCTGATAGACTTATTCGATACAAATACAGATTAAGCAGCTTACTATAGGTTATCTCTGCCACTCTTAATACATGCTCATATAAGTTAATTATTGCAGGCACTTCTTATCGGAAGTTCTGCCGCAGGATACCCAGCAATGCTATACTGTGATCGCTTCCGTAAATTGTTGCCAAATACTCCTAGAGTGAAATGCATGGTTGATGCTGGTTATTTTATTCATGTGTAAGATTTTTATGCCTACACGTATTTTTTTATTTAACAAATGATATTTATAACTGCATTCTAACTTTGGAGCTTTCTCTTTCTAATTATAGGAAGGATCCACACCAAGCAAGAAATTTCACGGAAATGTATAAAGCAATTGTTAATTTACATGTAAATTCCTATTCCTTAGTTAATTACGTAGTATCTTTTTTTTTTTTTGAAAAATTTCATGATAAATAGAAAAAAGAAAAAACGACACATGTTGGTTTGTGTGATCTTAACCTAATTATCTGAGCTACTGTGCAGGGATCTGCCAAAACGTTACCAAAATCATGCACAAAAAAGATGAAACCAGAAATGGTACAAACTGCTACCTATTGATTTAGTTCATGTTGTTTTGGTCTTTTTGCATGTAAAGTAATGTTCCAATTCACTACACGCAGTGCTTCTTCCCGGAGAACATGCAACACAAAATCAAGACACCACTTTATATTGCAATGTCGGCATTTGATAAATTCCAGGTACTTTGATATTTATCAATTGTTATCCTTCTATTTACTATGGTCCGTGACAAAATCAAGAATTCACTTAGGGTAATCAAAATTTAATATATAAACGTTTAAAAGTAATATTTAACCTATATACATCAGTGGCATAACTAGAATAGAAGCTATGAGTTCAATCAATCCCATAAAGTTTAAATTCTAGATCTGCCTCTGATATGCACTGTATTTTTTGGCAAAGTGGAAGCTTTACATTATTTTCTGCATATGCTATTTTGCAGATAAACACTACTATATACGATGGGATAAATATATGCATTGAAGGCGGAAATTGCACTGCAACTGAGAACAAACTCTTCAGAGGTTAGTACTTTTAGTGTAACTTTAATTACTTCTTTTAATTATTAATATTATTCGTTGGTGTATATTCTAATACTTCTGGATTTGATATTTCAGAGTTTAGGTTGGAATTCTTAAATGCTTTGCCCAAAGCAAATAATCCTAAATTAAGAGGAGCTTTCATTGACGCACGCAATCATCATACCCAAGTCCAAGGATGGTGGTCTCCTAAAAATGTCACCACCGTCAAAAATTTGGTACGTAGGATTATATATTTATTTATTTATTTATTTAAAAGGGGAGTCTTGTCGTCACTGGTAAAATTGTTGCTGCGTGAGCTGTTCGAGCTTTGGAAAAAGCCTCTTGCAGATATGCACGGGTAAGATTGCGTATAATACACCCATGTGGTCCGGCCCTTCCCCGGACCTGCACATAGCGAGAGCTTCATGTGATTAGGAGATCACGGGTTCGAGCTGTGGAAATAGCCTTGTGCAGAAATGGGAGAAGGGTAAGGCTGCGTACAATAGGCCCTTGTAGTCTAGCCCTTCCCCGGACCCGCGCATAGCGAGAACTTCATGTGATTAGGAGGTCACGGGTTCGAGTTGTTGAAACAACCTCTTGCAGAAATGGGAGTAGGGTGAGACTGCATATAATAGACCCTTGTGGTCCAGTCCTTCCCCGACCCCGCGCATAGCGAGAGCTTAGATGTCCACTAGGCTGCCCTTTTTATTTATTTATTTATTTATGTTTGGAATTGTATACTTATTAACTTATGGCTATTGCTTAGAACAAGAAATTTAAGGAAAAAAGAAATTAAAGGAAATATAGTAGTTTTATTATGATATTAAATGAAGTGTTTTATATATGCAGAATCTAATGAAGGCATTTGCTGATTGGTACTATGATCGGAACTACACCTATGTGATAGATGAGCGTGACTTGCCAATTTCTGCTATGAATGATATTAAACCTTGCGATACCTAGAAGTGACGATGTGCGGTGTTTAATTAAAATCTATTTATGTCAATGCATGTATTTTAGTGACAACAGCTTCCTGATGTATGCGTTGATTGTTGGTAATATAAATCAATAAAGTTCAATTGTGGTTTAATTCAGTAAAGTCCAAAAAGATGAATGTGAATTTGTTTAGTTCTTTGTTGTCTCGGACTCTCCAGTCCCCTCTTGCTCGGTCGCGATTTTTTACCATCCAAGCAGTGGCGGAAGTAGAATTTTCACTAAGGGGCTCAAAAATACAAAAAGTAAACACACAAAAAATATAAAAAGATTCAATAACTAATATATATATACATAAAATAAAATAAAAACTTTTTAGCGAAGGGACTCGACTAAACCCCCTTCCTCTCACCTAGATCCGCCCTTGCATCTGTTGAATATATTGATAAGAGTTAGAAATATATGTTGCTAGTTATTAATTGATATTGATAAAGATACAAGATCTTTATCCAAGATCTTATTGTATTTAAGGTAGAGTAGAACTCAATATAACCTACAAAGAGTATAACATCTAGGCAGTCATCTGTTTGTGCGTATAATTATACGGTTAATGTACTCATTGTAATATACTGAATGCAAGCCTATTCTCTTCTCCAAAATAACTAATTTTCTACATGGTATCAGAGCTTTAGCTCTCCATTGCGCAACTCTACTCCATAGCTCAAAAATGACAAACTCCTCTTCATCAAGCCAAACACCAACCCCAACAACCACACTCTCAACTACCTCACTTCACCACCTCATTGCCTCATGCCCAATCAAGTTGAAGCCATTAAACTATTTGATTTGGAGCACCCAACTGTTGAAATTGATTCAAGCCATGAAACTGACTAGTTTCATCAAAGAAGGCAAAGCAGAGTCAAGCACTATTGTGACAGTAGGTAGAGGATCAACCACTTCTGAAATTGTAGAAGTGATGAATGCTTGGGAGGAAAAGGATGTCTTGCTGCGAAGTTGGATCTCAGGTACAATGACAGAAGAAAGTATGTACCTGATTGTTGGATGTTTCTCAGCGAAGGAAATGTGGGACAACATTGAGAAAACCTATCTTCAGGCAACAAAAGATAAGGAATTTCAACTCAAACAACAGTTGCAGAACATCAAATTTGGTTCCAGAACAACTGATGAATATTCGAAGGAGTTAAAGAACATCTGTGATGGTTTAGAAGCCATACACAAGCATGTGGACGAAGATAGCAAAGTGATTAACTTTGCTAGAGGATTAGGTCCTAAATATAAAACTTTTAGGACTGTGATGTTAGGAAAGCTCCTTATCCCACTTTGAATTAATTTGTAAATATTATGAGAGGATTTGATATGAGAGAAGATGAAGAGGATAATCAACATACAAACTACAACATGACTTTTCAAGTGTAAAGAGCAAATGGAAATAGAGGCCGCAGAGGTTTCTCACATAGAAGAGGAAATCCGAATTTTTCGTCCACGGGAAGAGGTTTTCGACCTGCTAGTCAAGGAAATTCTCAAGGCGCTCAGGCTGCTCAGAATCAAATACAACAGAAAATGAAGGAGACTGCGGCTTGTCAGATATGTGGAAGGAATAATCATACGGCTCTTAAGTGATTCTACAAGTGGGATTTCTCCTATCAGGCGGTAGAAGACCTTCCTCAAGCCTTGCCACAATGAACCTGCAAAATGAGAAATATCAGGATGATAACATGTATGTTGACTCGGGTGCAAGCACTCACATTACAAACTCCACAGGTAATCTGTCAAGATTCAAAACTTATAAAGAAAAGGACAGAATTGTAGTAGGAAATGGCTTAGAACTTGCTATAACACATGTTGGAAGTACAAAAATGTCTGGATTAAAAAAATAAAATACTTGTAGTACCTAAACTTATGAATAATCTTATCTTAATTAGTAAGGTAACAATGCCTACACAATTGAGTTTTCTGATTTTGATTTTGTTGTAAAGGACAAGAAAACAAGGATGCTGCTGGCCAAAGGATCTAAGAAGAATGAACTGTATGCATTAGAGGATAATAATTTGCAAGCTTTGACAACAATACAAAGTTGGAAGGATTCAGATAGTATATGGCACACAAGACTTGGACATCCAAACCTTAGATCAATAAAAGTTTTAAATAGTTATAAGTGCATTAATGTTAGTAGTTGGAATAACAATCCTACTATTTGTGTTAACTTTTAACTAGGAAAAAGCTATAAATTGTCATTTGATTCAAGAAATAAGATTGAGAAAGAACCTTTGTTGAAAATTCATTGTGACTTATAGGGTCCTACTCCCCTTGAATCATCCCAAAATATGAAGTATTATGTTATTTTGGTTGATGATAATACTAAGTATACCTGGATGATAGACTTTAAATACTCTTGCCTTATGTTTTGATTATCTAACAAACTTACTGTTAAGAACCAGATAGGGAACCTGACCTACTTGATTGCTGCAAGCTTTAACGGATTCCAGCTAAAGGTGAACTGTTATAGCTTCAGAAGCTAGGAACCCATACAAAAACCTGATACTCGTGTGGTTTCCTCATAGCAGTACAGAGTCAATTGGACACAACTGAAAATGAAGTGACTGATGGCACTGTTTCTGCCACACTGCACTGTCCACCCACTCATTCTCTAACCAAATAAAGTACTCACATCATTTCAAGTGATGTGATCAAGATGTACCCACAATGAGCTTTATACAAAACATCACTGGAAGGTTTCTGTTTCTCATTCAAGCATCTTGCAAAATAAGAAGAAATTATTCCTCACACGCTTGAAGAACAAAGTTGAACGCAACTACGAACCAGTTCCAAAAAGATAGCTTGTTGTTGTCCTAGTTGAGTTGTAACCTTGTTGTTGTACTTATTATATCTCCTAAACTACTTACCTAGAAGCGTTTGATTAGGAATTCTCTTGAAAATCCATAAACTCCTTGAGTTTATGTTGTGGCTAGATTTAATCATAAGGAAAAGTTTTTGTAATTGTAGAGTTACAAAGTGGCTTGTGGTGAGAGCATCACAAGTTAGAAAACGCCTATGTAACTAGGAAGTCACAAAATGGCTTGTGGTAAGAGTACCACAAGTTAGTTGAGTAAATCCTTTGCAATAGGAATTATTGTAAAGTGGCTTGTAATAGGTAGATTACAAGTTAGTGAAGTTAAAAGCCTACAGGTGTATGTCGTGGTTTTTTGATCCCCTTGTGTGGGATTTTTCCACGTAAAAATCCTCTGCCTCATTTACATACTATTTTATTAGCATTCTCAGCAGAATCTTGTAGAGGACTAGGTACTCTATAGTTTGGTGGACCCATACGAACTAACAATTGGTATCAGAGTGGGTTCCTCATATCAGGCTAATACCTAGGAAGGATCCTCATGGCGGCTCCACCAAATTTTGAAGAAGGTCATTCCATATACCTACCCCCCAAGTTTAATGGACAATGCTATTTGTGGTGGAAAGCTAGAATGCATGATTTCATAATGGCTGAGGATTGTGAGCTATGGGATATCATTTGCAATGGTCGTTAGGTTTCAATCAAGGTACTAGATGAATTTCCATTTTCAATTGCAAAAACCAGCAAAGAATACACTGAAGCAGATAAAAAAGTTGTGGAGAAGAATTTTTGTGCCAAGAAAATTCTAGTATGTGGAATGGAACCTGAGAGTACAATAGAATCTCTACCTGCGACACTGCAAAGGAAATATGAGAAGCTTTGCAAACAGCTCATGAGGGAACTACACAAGTAAAATAGTCTGAAGATAAACCTAATGCTGGTGATAGTTCCATGATGGCAGTTGAAGGCGAGGAGATTGGATATGACTCAACTTTTGCTTTGATGACTCAATCAAATGATGATGAAGACAATAGAAACAAAGAGGTAAACTTTAGGTATGTTCAGAGAAAGCTGAAATCCTATTCTCCAAAAAAACTCATATGTTTAGCTGATTTTTTAATCACTACCTTTTGTAGTCTTGCGGAGGATAGGGATTATTTGATCTTAGAATTAGAAGAATCTGAACATACTAGAGAAGACTTAGTGGTTGCAGTTACTGACCATAAGAAAATCATTGAAATCCTTAGAAAAGAAAAGAGTGTTCTATTGGCAGAAATTGCAGACCAAAGGGAAACAATAGTAAAACCATGGACTAAGTCAAAACCTGAAAAGTCTAAAAAGGGAAAGGAGATAGCAAGTGAGGAATACATTAGGCTTGAAGATGAGGTGAAAGCTATGAGATTTAGGATGTGTGCTGAAATTGAGAAAAACGAGCTTCTCCAAACCAATCTAGAAAAAGTAAGTGAATGATCTTGAAAAGTCTCTAAAGTGGACCTGTTCCTCATAAGCTACCACTGCCTTGCTTACTGATGATTGTGAAAAAAGGCAGGGAGCAGGGTTCCAAAGGGAGAAAACTCCTTACAACCCTCACTGTAAGTACGTCACTGTCTCTGATAACTCCGCTTGTACCCAATGTGGGAACACTGGGTGCTTCAAGGAAGGTGTCCAGGCCAAGAATCAATCAGTTCAGAAAGACAAAGTGGTTGCTAAAACCGTGACCACAAAAGAGGGACCAGGTTCCACTCACAAAAAATACACATTACCTGCATGGACTAAGAGAGCTCTTATTCATCCTCTTGCTTACTACAAGGGACCCAAACTTGTTTGGGTTCCTAAAACTAACTCCTAATATTTTGTGCAGGAAACAATGAAATGAAGCGGCCAACAATGGCTCATGGACAGTGGGTGTTCGAAACACATGACTGGGAACACCACAGACTTTCTTTCACTATAAGTCCTGTAATGAGGGAGTGTATCCTTTGGCAATGGTAAAAAGGGGTACATTCTTGGAGTTGGAAATTTGGAAAGTCTCTCACTCATTCTATTGAAAATGTGTACTATGTCAATGGGCTTAAGTACAGTGTCCTGAGTGTTTCTCAAATATGTGATAAAGGAAACAAGGTGGAATTCTTGTCCAAAATATGTATAGTCACTGACCTTGTGACCGGTGAAATAGTACTAGTGGCCAAAAGATACAAGAACATCTATGTTGCTGACTTCGAATCTTTACAGAGTGGTGATCTGAGTTGTTTGAAAGCTGTTGACGATGATACTGAACTATGGCATAGAAGACTACACCATGTAAGTTTTTCCCTTTTGAACAAACTAATTCAGAAGGACCTGGTTCATGGTTTGCCTTTGTCACAATTCAAGATGCAAAAAGTCTCTGATGCCCGTGCTAGAGGAAAACATGTGAAGTCCTCCTTTAAGTCTAAAAGAGATGTGAGCACCTCAAAGACGCTTGAGCTTCTGTATATGGATCTGCGTAGACCTATGAGGGTGCAAAGCAGAGGAGGACAAAGATACATTTTCGTAATCGTGGATGACTATTCCAGATTCACATGGACTCTATTTCTCAGGACAAAAGACGAAACTATTGAAGTGGTTGTAGCCTTTGTGAAGAAAATCCAGGTGAAGATGGAGTCTAGAGTTGTATGAATTAGATCAGATCATGGGACAGAATTTGACAATGTCAAATTTGATGAATTCTGTAATGAAAATGGCATCACTCACAACTTCTCAGCTCCCAGAACTCCCCAGCAAAATGGAGTAGTAGAAAGGAAGAACAGAACTCTAGAAGAAATGGCAAGAACAATGCTGATTGACAGTGCAATTGCTAAGAACTTCTATGCTAAAGCTGTCAACACTGCCTGCTACTTAGTGAACAGGTGCATGATCAGATCACTTCTGAACAAGACTCCGTATGAATTGTTGAATGGAAGGAAACCCAAGCTGACTTACCTAAGAATATTTGGATGCAAATGTTATGTTCTCAACAATGGAAATGATCATCTTGGTAAATTTGATGCCAAAAGTGACCAAGGAATATTTCTTGGTTACTCCTCTCAAAGCAAGGCTTATAAGATATATAACAACCGGACTCAATGTGTTAAGAAAAGTGTCCATATTATTTTTGTTGAATCCTATCCATCATTTGAGAAGAGTGCTGAGGAAGATTAAGATGGAGAACCCTTACTCATTCCTGGTGAGGTTATTAATATGACAAACAGAAAGGCAGATATGATGAGTCAAGTAAAGGAGCTAAATGAAGACAACGCTGCCTCATCATCAACAGAACCAAACACTTCAATTACAACCACTGAAGTTGAAGAAAGGGTGGTTGATACAGTTCAGGGAACTCCACTAGCACCTGAGAGAAGGATAGAGGAAAATCAGCCAAACATACCTTCCTCCTCTCAGAATGAACCTCAGTCGTCTAACTGGAGATACCAAAGCTCTCACCCTATAGATAAATCATCACCCCTCTAGATTCCGGAGTACAAACCAGGTCAAGAGTCAGAAATTCACTTGCCTTCTCAGCCTTTCTCTTCCAGATAGAACCCAAAAACATCAAGGAGGCTTTGAAAGATGCAGATTGGATTACAACCATGCAAGACGAGCTGCATTAGTTTGAGAGAAACAATGTGTGGCACCTGGTACCTAGACCCCCAGATCGAACCATTATAGAAACCAGGTGGGTATTCAGAAACAAGCTCGATGAACATGGGGTTACCACAAGGAACAAGGCCAAGCTAGTGGTCCAAGACTACAATCAAGAGGAAGAGATGACTATGATGAAACATTTGCTGTAGTGGCTCGCATGGAAGCTATCAGAATTCTAATCACTTTTGCATCTCATATAGAATTCACCTTGTTCCAAATGGATGTCAAGAGTAAATTTTTGAATGGACTCCTTAAGGAAGAAGTCTTTGTGAAGCAACCCCTAGGGTTTGAATGTCATGAGCACCCTGAATATGTGTTCAAACTGGACAAAGCTCTGTATGGGATAAAGCAGGCTCCTCGAGCTTGGTATGAAAGACTGTCAAAGTTCCTCTTAGAAAATGGTTTTAAAAAAGGGAAAATTGACAACACTCTTTTCTTATAGAAACGAGGAAAGAACCTACTCATTGTTCAGGTTTATGTTGATGATATCATTTTTGGAGCAACAACTGACTCTCTATCTGAAGAATTTGTAAAACTTATGGGAAGTGAATTCTTAAAAAGGTTTGACATGGAAACACCAAAGGTGATAGACACTCCCATTGCAACTGCCACTCGGCTGGACATGGATGAAACTGGATCTCCTGTGAATCAAACAATGTATAGAGGCATTATTGGGTCTCTCATCTATCTCACTGCCAGTCGACCTTATATTGTTTTCAGCGTGGGGCTATGCGCGAGGTTTCAATCAAATCCCAAGGAATCTCACTTGAAGGCTGCCAAAAGAATACTGAGATATCTCAAAGGAACATAGGACCTGGTGCTGTATTATCCATCAGTTGACAGTTTTAATCTGATTGGGTATGCTGATGCAGACTATGTAGGTTATCTTGTGGACATAAAAAGCACTTCTAGAATGGCTCACTTCTTAGGTTTATGTCTTATCTCTTGGGGAACAAGGAAGCAAAATTTAGTGGCTCTGTCAACAGCTGAAGTTGAATATGTAGCTGCAGCATCCTGCTGTGCTCAACTTCTATGGATTAAGCAGCAACTGGAGGATTTTGGGGTACTCACTGAGAGTGTTACCCTTATATGTGACAACACCATTGCACTCAACATGGCCAAGAATCCAGTTCAACATAAAAGGACAAAACATATTGATGTGAGGCATCATTTTCTGAGAGATAATGTGGAGAAAGAGTTGATATGTATGAAGTTCTGCAGCACAGAAGATCAAATTGCAGACATTTTCACCAAGGTACTAAGTAGGGAACAGTTTGAAAGAAACAGAGTAAAGCTGGGACTGTTGAAGCCAAATTAAGAACCTGTTTCCTCTTTGGCTGGCTCTTATCCTTAAGAAATAACTGGCTCAAAGTGTTTTCTGGCCATGTCTAACTCACTTCAATACCGTTGTAGGTAAACACGCATGATGAGCATAGAGGTGATAGATGCAATGCATGAATCATAAAATATGATTGATTCTTTTCAAAACAAAAAAAAAGAAGAAAAAAAAATTCATGAACCAGGTTCGCGTATTAAAGGTTAGTAGTTCTGTGCATCCTTTTAATACACGTCTTTGTTGATACCCAATTTTTTTCTATATATTTTCAATATGCAAAATAACTTCAAAATAGAATATATATGCATATATAAGCATGTCCAAATGTTTTATTATTTTTTCATAATGTTTAAAGGTTTAAATTGATTTGTTTTCTCCCTTTTTATCCATAAAATCCCAACAATTATTTCCAAAATTATTATTTTTGATAATTCATCTATTGGATTTTTATATTTGTGCCAAAATATGATTAAATTAATTTTTACATATTTTTATAATTTTATTTATTATTTTTAAAGCTAAATTGCACATAATTGCAATATTAGCCCTTTTAAGGTTTAATTAGGTTTTATATCCATAAAATTGGGTCTGGTATTTTTAAATTGTTATTTATGTGTTATAAATTATATTAGCCCTTTCAATTTAGTTTTCAGAAACTATTTACTATTTTTATAAATTAAAAAGGGGAAAATGGCTATTTAAATAACAGCCCCTTTTGTATTTCAATTCTAGCCCAAATTGGACCTTAGTTACGCTAGCCCAATTTTAATTTTAACCCTACCCTAACCCTTTTGAACCCTACCCAAACCCGGATCTCTACCTACCCTATTTAATTTAGGTCGTTGATCATTCAGATCAACGACCACCGTTCACCCTTACCTTTTTTAACCCAAACGACCACCCTAACCTAAATCATTCTCACCAACCCGCTTCCCTTGAATCCCCTTCCTCCCCAATTCTCTCCGCAACTTCACTCAAACCCTAGTTGCCGCCACCAAAATCCACCCTAGTTCCCTTTAACCCCTACCGAATCCATGGACTCCCATGGCTGTTTGAGATGTGTACTTGTCTCCTATGACCCCTGGTGGCCCGCTTGTGTGATTTCATGGATAGATCTCGAAGATATCTGGTCCAGTCCTTGCTCAACTCCTATCCACGGCCTCTTTCCGGCCATCCATGGCTATTCGAGTCAGACCCTTGACTTTTCCGGCTAGATCGGTAACTTTTTGAAGTCTTTCTCATCTTTCTGGGTTCTCTGAAACCCTAACTTCAAAGGCTTTCCGATTTTCTTTCAGATATGCCTTAGGTCTGTGTATGTTATGAACCTCTCAAGTGTTTTCCGTAAAGGTTTTCCGATTTTTTTTTTCAAAAAACGACTCTTCATCTTCAACGATTAGGGTTTCTCAACCTCTTTTAAAAGATCTCTTCTCCGATTTTCAGTGTTGTTTTATGATTTTACTATGTTTAAACGATTTGTTCATGTTTTTCTTCTACCTGATTCATCATGTTAAAACCCTAGGTATTTTTGGTTTTATCCAGGTTTTGAAGTTGTCTTTGTTTGTTTGTAAGTATACTTGTTTTGATTAAGTTATTTATGTTTGGATCCTCCTCTTTGTTGACTGATCCAGAGTTCTTATCATTTTAAACTCGACTATTGTTAAAACCCTAATTTCTTAATAGGTTTTCCTCACTCATTACTATGAGTTTAAAGGGTTCTTTACTTGTTTCTGACCTTCTTACCTGTTGGTTTAGTTTTTCACTCTAGTTCTATGTGACTACTTGACTTTGTTAACTACCAAGCTTCGAGTAGGTTCTTTTACTACTGAGTCCTAGCCTACTCCTGCTACTACTGTATGTTTGTGTTGCTTCTTTTGTCAATATGGTTGGCCTTGTATGTTTGATACTCTTGTTCATTCTTCTCTATTTATATGGCAAAGTGCATAATCATGTTTCTTTCTTGATTGATCTTGATTTCCTCAAGTTACGACCGATTGCAAAGGTTTTCTTATTAACCCCTAATTCTACCCGTTTGTTTGAGTTGATTGATTCCTTTCCTTTATTTGTTGTGATGTTGTACCCTGCTGAATCCTTTCCCAATTAAGTATATTTTGTACTTAAGACTCAATTATTTACTCTATACTTTTAATATCCCCTATATGGTCAGAAATCAATCTTTCACAAATTGGTTTTCTTTTCTTAATTATTCCTGTCAGTATCCATTTGAAGAGTAATTCCTTTATTAAAGGAAAGTATTTGTATTAATTGATTCTGATTATGATTATTTCCATGTTTGTGTTAAAACTTTACTTGTTACCTTATTTTCTACTCGTTTTCAAAACTATAAATACCCTACCCTTTCTTCTCTAAAGACACGAACAATTTAGTTCATAACACATACTTAAATACTCAAACTCTCTCTTCTTTTCTCTGCTACTTGTGCTACTGCTTATCTAGCCGGCTGAATGCCAAGGTTAGACTGTGAAATTCTACTCGCTTTACTTTTCTGCATTTTGCTTCTTTGACTAGTATGTCCTATTTTAATTTTAAAGTTCCAACAACAACATGCTTCCTTATTTGTTTCAGCTTCTTTCAATTTTGGTCTACTTCTGCTTGTGGTTCTATTAAGTTACATTACCAGCATGCTGTAATGTTTTCCCTTCCCCTTTAGATTAATGCACTCCCCTGTGTGTATTTAAGGCATACTTTGTCAATCACCTATTGTGTACTTTCTATCTTATGAATCCCAAACCCCTATCCCTTCCACGTGTTTATGTTCTTTTGGCTGGTTTGTGATTATGCAGTATCAGTTATTGTTGTGCATGTCCAAACCAGACCCCTGCTGGAGTCATGTGCTTACAGACAAGTGTCTGTGTTTCCCCTTCCCCTTTAGATTAATGCACCCCCCTGTGGGGCTATTGATTCTGTGTGTGATCCCATCTTAAGGGGGTTTGAGTTTTGTTTACTACTACCACTGCTTTTAATCATCTTTTGCTTAAAAAAAATGGATTTGATAGTCCAGTTTTTTACACAAACTCTTTTTCAAACTACGTTAAGAACTCTCACATATACTCTTAGAATACTAGGTTCTGCCCCTCTAGTGTGAGCCTTGCCTTGGGACCCTTGAGCTCTCTCTGAACTTGGACACATAAGAGTTAACTCTTCCACACTGCTTTTACTCTTAGTTATACAATATAGGTGTGAGGACTACCCGGGATCCCTTGAGGTCCTTAGGGAACTCTCAAACACCTAGACATGAGAAAGATTTTTTTGGAACAACATTGGCATTGAAGTGGTTTATTACATAACTCAAAGAGGAAGTCACAAGCAGGCTCCCTATGGTTGTAACTTCTTATTTTTGCATTTCTTATGTAATTCAATCATTTGGTCTGTAATAATTTGTAAACAACTCTGGGGATGGATAGTGAAAAGGGAAGGGGTGACTATGCATGTTGTAGCTATCAAAAGGGGTAGAAAACATTTTATTAGGTTTATATTCCTACTTGCGCAAAAGAAACCATGCTTAGGACTCATTTCATGCATTAAAAAAATCATGTTCCCTAGGACTTACGCTTACTGTTTTTAGCATATCCATTTCACTATTATATCACTTATAAAACCCTGTGTTAATTATGTTAATAACCGATATTTCTGTGATCATGTTCTTACTGCTATGCACACTTAGAGATCCTGTTTTAGGCTTAAACAACACTAACAAACATATCATTTCTGCATATCCTGGAAATCATGTTTAAACGCTGCAATATTCATGCATATAGAAATCCTTCTTAGATTCTGCATCATTCTGCATCTCTGTACATTAGATACCATGTCTTTAGGATTTCATTTATATTCGCTTAAGCACGCCTAGGCTAACTATGAATGCATAAAAAGGAATAAAACAATTTTACTCAGTTTTTACAATCAACTGGCAATAATTCTATGTACTAAACACCTAGAACAACATGTTTTAGGTAATAAAAATAATCTCCAAACCATCTTAATGATTTGGAACAACTACTGCCTTGTTTTGCGCCTTGGCAAGCCTTAGGTAATAACCTGATTAAAATGGGAACTGCCTTTGTTTAATTATCAACTGCTACAACCAGCAGGTAGGCCTGATTCAGACTTCTTTTTTGTGTTATATAATGAATCTGGTTCTAACTTAAACACTCTGCTTAGGATTTTAAATTCAGACCTTAACTGTGTATAAGTCGTGCTGTCTATGTGCATTATTTGCTGAGGTATAACTGAGCCTTCTATCTGCTTATATGTTTCCTCCTTAATTGCGGTCTTATATGTTTTTTATGTTGCTTTAGCATTTTTACCTTTAAACCTGAGGGTCCGCCTAGAACCTCCTTCTCATAGGAATAAGAGTGTTAAAATTCCTCCGGGACTGATAAGAAGGGACGGGTAGCAGCATAATAAGAGTCGAGACCAATCATCGCTCTAATTACTTTTACGGGGTGGGAAGGGTAGATATGGATATGATGATCGGTGTGCTAATACCACGTGTATCCCCTCTTCTGAGGAGTGTCATATCGGGTATTGCATTGATATGATCCATATTACAAACAAACCTAGGACACCCCTTTTATTTTTGTAAGTACACTTAGATTATAACTCTTTAAAAATCTAGCCTTTCAATAATTGTTTCCAAACACTTGTGCATTTAAACTTAAATCCCCTCTTATTTGAGCCTTACTTATTTATTTGCTAATTTCACAAATTCACAAAAATTGTCTGGCCGGGAACCGCACTAGTGGATCCTGAGGGGTGCCTAACATCTTCCCCTTAGGATAATTTCAAGCCCTTACCCTATCTCTGGTTATCAAACATAGTTGTAGTTGAACCTTATAGGTTCCTAACGCACCTTAAAAACCATTAGGTGGCGACTCTTCAAACACCCAATTCCCAAAAGGATTGAGTCATCACACCCCATGAATGTCGAAATCTGGACTCCTCTCCTCGAAAGGGAAAAAGGGGGTGTGACAGTATGGCGACTCTTCTAGGGATTTTTAGGCTTTTATCATTTCAGATTGTTCTTGTGAATTTGTACCTCCCTATGTGCAATTATTTGTTTAAATTTCTTTAAGCATTTAATTTCTTTTTCAAAAGCAAAACTGACGTATCTTTCTTGTTTCCTTCCTTTACTGCTGCTTTAAATTATAAAACTACTGTATTTATCGCTTTCTTAACGTGCAAATAACTGTAAACATGCTTTTAATTATTGCATAATCATGCTCAACATCATACTCCACTCGTGCCAAACAAATACTATAGCAACCCTTTAATGAGTGGTTGCGCTCTTCCTATATCATTACCCCCTAAATTCAAAAAGGCATATTTGCGGTAAAACTAGTCGATCAGTAGTGCAGTCGATAGTTTCGTGCCTTCCCCCTTGAGTTGTTTGCTCAAGAGTACCGGTCTAAAACCCCATAGAAACCTTACTCTGTTCAAATTGTGCATGCATCATGGTCAAACCTAGTCGGGTCAGTTATGTTGTCCACATAATGATCCTTTAAGATAGCCTTGTCCAAAGTCCACTGGGTTTCCCTAAACCCAAACGAACATCATCACGTTCTGTGCATTTATTTGGAGAACTAAAAATGCTTCATGCTAATTTTTGATATTAAATAGTTGAGTCTGGTGGGGGTAAGGGCCTAACCTTATTTGTCTTGCAGAAATATGAGGCACGAATTCCCCAAATTCGGCGTGGTCACCAATATCCACCCGATATTGCTAAGCTGGTGGAGAGATTTACACTCTAATGACCAAATGCTCATCCGAAAATATCTGGGAAATCTACCATCCCTCCTGGAGATCCAACCTAACAACATGATCATAGAAGCTTCCACATTATTTTGGGATTGTGAAAGGGTCGTGTTTCGCTTTGGGGATATTGAAATGACACCTTTACTAGAGGAGATAGGAGGACTGGCCGGTCTGGCATAGGAAACTCCAGGTTTGCCAATGCCTGAGAACAACAAAGGCAGGGGTTTCCTTAAAATGATGGGTTTGAAGAAGAATACAGAATTGACATACCTGAAGGAACCATACATCCCTTTTGACTACCCGTATGAAAGGTACGGTCACAACAAATCCTACCGTACCTACCCTAGCGCGTTCGCCATCAAATACTTGGGGCACATCCATCGTAGGGTGTTTGAATTCATGTTTTGCTTGTTGGGTCTGATCGTGTTTCCGATGAAGAAAGGGAAAACCCATACCAGGCTGGATATGGTAACTAAGACCTTAATGGAGGGTATTATGGGCAGACATTTAGCATACTGCCCATGATCGTTGCAGACATATACCGAGCCTTGGAAAAGTGTCAACGAGGAGAAAAACACTTCGAAGGCTGCAATTTACTACTTCAACTCTGGCTCATGGAACATCTCCAAAGAGGTGAATACCAACAAGAAATTTAGCGAAGGGACTGGGATGATCACATCGCTTTTCACCACCCAAAGCGAATGAATTACATCCCCGACATGTTCGCTCAGCCTGAGAATGCCAAAGGATGGGTTGAGCTATTTGATAATCTAACTGAAGAACATTTTCAATGGATGTTCGAATGGTTTCCGACCGAGGAGTTCATTGCCCGATCCAGATATACATCTTTCCTGATACTAATTGGTCTAAGGGGAACCTACCCTTACGTCCCCCTCCGAGTTATGAGGCAAGCTGGTAGGAAGCAAGTTATACCCAGGGTCGACAAGATGAGCCATTTTCGAGCTGACTTCCAAAATGATGGTAGTCCCTACTAGTGCAAAGACCAGCATATGTGGCACTGCAAGATCGTAATGGGAAAAGACATCATCGAGCTAGACAAATATCATGCTGGTTGTGGTCCTTTCTATTCGGGTTGGTTGGAAGACAATCATGATGGTCTGGGCTAGGCATGGTTTGTTCGAGGTCATAGAATTATAGATGAAAAGATCGAGGCGCAAGTCAAGTACAACCAGCTGCCCAAAAGGATCCCTGAATACGAGAGCGAACGTCATGAGATATAAGAGTCCAACCAGAAGTTGATTAAGGAATGGAAGGACATGACTGTCAGTGCTAACAAGAGGCTGGGATACTTGGAGCAAGGCATAGTAGAACTGGAAAGAAAATTTCTCAAAAGGGTTGAATATTGTAAAGAGGCTAAAGGGACCGAAGGTGGCCATCTAGCGAGAGCGTACCTGTTGCTAGGACTTCGCGAGTTGGGGAAGCTATTCGACGGAGCCACGGATGCTGGATCTGGGGAAGGTCCTTCTGGGACCAAGTAGATAGGAGTTTACCTTTTTTGGCTTTATTAATGTAATAAGGCCAATGAACATTAGTGACTTTTATTTCTTACTTATTTAGTGTCCATTTGGGATTCATCTGTTTTTTATCAATAAAATGAGGCATTTAGCATTCTAAGTTCTCCAAATCAATTTGTCGCTAGGCCTACCTCGGGCACAATGAGGTTCCCAAATTAGGACATGATTTACATTCCCGCACTATGTGTTTAAATATTGCAATACTTTTTATAATCCTTACTAACATGATTACCTTTTATTTTTATCTTTGTTTTTACTATTCCCTTCCCCAAAGGTTAGTTCGTGCACTCTAAAATCATCATCTTATTTCACAAGATCCAAGGGCTCTCCACCCACTCCTCCTCTTAGTCCTATCAAAGGCAAGAACACAGACAAAATGGAAGATTTAAACAACATCAGGAAGGAGAACGCAACTGAACGGGTTAAGGCCACCGATAGCCAGGGTATTCGGGTTCCAAACGAGAATGTGTCACAACTTGAACATAAGCTGTTGAAATTCCAGGAAAAGCTCGATCAGGTTCGAAATCTAGCAAGCCTGTCATTTTCCCTCAGCACCCCAGATATCAACTTGCCCAACGCTCAAAACCTTACACATCCTCAAAATATCCCTAAACAGCAGAATCATCCCGCTCCTCACCATCACGCTGCTCCACCAAAGAACCAATGTATCACCTTCCATACCCCAAACAACACTCCACTACTCATCCCAGAACCTCAGAACTCCACAAATGACCATTTCCACACACCAGACCACCATAATACTCATATCTACGTGGGATATAAATACACTTGGGAAGAATTCAATAGCTGGTCGCCACCATGGCACGGTCCTTTCTATCCACTAGAGCAGCCAATACTGCATCTGGAGCAGACTTTCCAACATGCCGATATTGTTTATGGGTCATATGAAGAAGAAACACCTGCAGCGGTAAAGAACTTGTTCCTAGAAGACAATGATATGGACTGTTGTGTTGTTCTCGAGGAGGAGGGGGAGGAAAGCCCTTCCATACAGGCTGTGAACAGAGGGGCATATTTTAAGAATTGGACCATCAGGACAACCAAAGCCCGAGGTGCCTCGGGATAGCAAGGCTAAAACAAGCATTATTCATTGTTTTTACTAAATAATTTTCTTTTCGCATTTTCAATTCCCACAATAAGATCTTCAATGTTCAAAATAGTTATTCAACTTATAAAAAGCATTTTGATTTTTCTTATGAATTAATATTTATTGCTATCGTTTTCTTTCCTTACTTTACCAATATAGCATTACTATTACTTATCTTGATGAACCAATGACTGTGACATGCGATAAGACAACACAAAAAACAGACATTGATTCATAGGAAGATGACATACCTGATGAAATTATCAAAGAAGTTGAGAACTTGGAGAACAGGACTAAGTCCAACCTGGACGAGATCGAAATTGTCAACCTGGGAGATGTAGAAAACATCAAGGAAACACGAATCATCGTTCACCTATCGCCATCAAAAAAGAAAGAATACATAGAATTTCTAAAAAAATATGAGGACATATTCGCTGGTCGTATGATGACATGACTGTTCTGAGTACGTCTATTGTGGCTCACAAACTACCAACCGATCCAATGTGTCCACTGGTAAAGCAAGAACTCAGAAAGTTCAAGACTGATATGAGTTTGAAAATCAAGGAAGAAGTCACCAAGCAGGTCAAAGCTAAGGTTCTCAGGGTAGTAGAATACCCGACATGGTTAGCCATATTGTGCTAGTGCCAAAGAAGGATGGAAAGGTTAGAGTCTGCGTCGACTACCGGGATCTCAATCGGTCCAGTCCAAAAGATGACTTCCCTTTGCTGAACATACACATCCTGATTGACAATTGCGCCAAGCATGAGTTGCAGTCATTTGTAGATTGTTTCGCAGGTTATCATCAGATATGGATGGTTGAAGAAGATGCTGAGAAAACAGCTTTCATTATGCCGTGGGGAGTGTACTATTACAAGATGATGCTATTCGGCCTGAAGAATGCAGGAGTCATTTACATGAGGGTCATGACTACCATTTTCCATGATATGATACACAAGGAGATAGAGGTATATATGGACGATGTCATTATCAAATCCAAGAAGGCCACTAACCATATGGGAGATTTGAGGAAGTTCTTCAATAGATTGGGAAGGTACAACCTGAAACTAAACCCCGCGAAGTGCGCATTTGGGGTTCCTGTTGGGAAATTTCTTGGGTTTATTGTGAGTCACCGGGGAATAGAACTGGACCCATCGAAAGTCAAAGCCATTCTGGAACTATCACCGCCAAAGAACAAGAAAGATGTGATGAGTTTCTTAGGAAGGCTTAACTACATCAGCCAATTCATAGCACAGTCTATAGTTATCTATGAGCCAATCTTTAAGATGTTGAAGAAGGACACCGATACCAAATGGACCGATGACTTCCAAAAGGCATTCAATAGAATCAAGGAATAGATGTCAACACCGCTAGTCTTAGTCCCGCCCGAGCCAGGTAGACCCTTATTACTCTACCTTGCGGTGTTAGATGGAGCTTTCGGCTTCGTTCTGGGGCAGCATGATGAAACAGAAAGGAAGGAGCAAGCCATTTATTATCTCAGTAAGAAGTTCACCCCGTACGATGCCCGGTACTCTCTATTGAAATGCACCTATTGTGCTTTGACTTGGGTATATTAGAAGCTGAGACATTACTTCTGCGCCTATACTACATATTTTATATCGAGAATGGATCCTTTGAAGTACATCTTTCAGAAGCCCATGCCCACCAGCAAGCTGGCCAAGTGGAAAATACTGTTGAATGAGTTCGACATTGTCTACATAACTCAAAAAGCGGTCAAGGGACAAGCACTGGCAGGCCACCTCGCTGAGAATCCCATGGATGGATAATACGAACCAGAAACCGGTCAGCATTATCTGGTGTCTGCCAAACTCAGGTTCCTGTGCACCAACAATATGGCCGAGTATGAAGCCTGCATCTTAGGACTCAAAATGGCCATTGACATGAACATTCAAGAGTTTCTAGTGATTGGAGATTCAGACCTACTTATACATCAAGTGCGAGAAGAATGGGAAACCAAGAACTCCAAGATACTCCCGTATCTACATCATGTACAGGAATTGAGAAAGAGGTTCACGAAGATAGAATTCCAGCGTGTTCCCAAAGTCTAGAATGAGTTCGCCGATGCGTTGTCTACCCTGTCATCTATGATACAACATCCAAACAAGAATTTCATTGATCATTCCAGTGAAGATCCATGATCAGCCATCTTACTATGCCCATGTTGAAGAAGAAGCAGACGGAAAGCCTTGGTTTCATGATATCAAGGAATATTTGGCAAAAGGAGAGTACCTAGAGCTTGCAAATCCTACTCAGAAATGCACACTTCGGAGATTGTCCAACAACTTCTTTCATATTGGAGGAATCTTGTATAGGAGGACTCCTGATTTGGGACTACTAAGATGTGTTGACACGAAGGAAGCATCCAAGCTACTAGAGGAAATTCATGTTGGGACCTGCGGTCCACATATGAACGGTTTTGTCTTAGCAAAAAAGATACTTCAGGTTGGTTACTTTTGGATGACTATGGAAACGGACTGCATCCAGCATGTCCGTAGATGCCACCGATGTTAGATACATGCAGACATGATAAAGGTACCTCCAAACGAGCTCAACGTAACAAGCTCCCCATGGTCGTTCGCCGCTAGGAGATGGATGTTATTGGACCAATCGAGCCCGCTGCTTCCAATGGGCACAGGTTTATCTTGGTAGCAATTGACTATTTCACCAAATAGGTTGAAGCAACATCTTACAGAACAGTAACCAAGAAGGTCGTGACAGACTTTGTCCGCGATTGCATTGTTTGTCGATTCGGAATTCCAGAGTCAATCATTACTGATAATGGCTCCAACCTCAACAACGACTTAATGAAAGCTATGTGTGAAACTTTCAAGATCAGACACAAGAATTCCACAGCCTACAAGCCTCAAATGAATGTAGCCATAGAAGCCGCCAACAAGAATATCAAGAAGATATTGAGGAAAATGGTAGAGAAGCATAAATAGTGGCACGAGAAGTTATCATTTGCTCTATTGGGGTATCGCACCACAGTCCGCACATCAACCGGGGCAACCCCCTATATGCTCATTTACGGTAAAGAGGTTGTCATTCCCGCTGAGGTAGAAATTCCTTCCCTAAGGATCATGTAGGAAGCTGAGCTCGACGATGCAGAATGGGTATAGAGTCGTTATGAGCAGCTAGCCCTTATAGACGGAAAGAGAATGAATGCAGTTTGCCATGGTTAACTATATCAGAATAGAATGTCCAGAGCCTTCAACAAGAAAGTCAAACCAAGACAGTTCATACCGGGGCAGCTGGTGTTAAAGAAAATTTTTCCGCATCAAGACAAAGCCAAAGGGAAGTTCTCTCCCAACTGGCAGGTTCCATACATGGTTTGCCGGATTCTGACAGGAGGAGCCCTCATATTTGCAGAAATGGACGGAGAAGTCTGGCCAAAGCCGATTAATTCAGATGCAGTCAAGCGTTACTATGTGTAATCTTTATGCTTCCCTTATATGATGTAAATTGAACTATGCCTGACCTGATTCCCGTTTAAGAGGGGATACATAGGTAGCCCTATGGGTTTGGTCATAATTTAATAAAAATTTCATTTCTCCCGCAATTGGAAACTCGGGCAGAATTTTGAGGAGGACCCTCAAAATTCCGAAGTAACTTCAGGCGATCGCCGCACGAGAAACCTCAGAAACATCAACCCATTAAACTGGGGCAGAATTTTGAGGAGGACCCTCAAAATTTCGTTAGCGGGAGAGGTCGCAATGTCTTAAACTATGTCACAGTCGTCGGTTCATCTAAAAATTATTTTAGTTATACACTTATGTCATATCTTTACAAAATCATGCATGTTTATTATTGAAACCGCTTCGTTTAGCAATGCTACCCCAATGATATAGATGATATAACCGGATCAAAGCCGAACAAGTCAAGCAAAGCCAGCGGGGATACGAACTAACCCTTCCCCTTACAAAACTCACGATTTTTCTTTGGATGTAGGTACTAGGATTGTGAAATCATTAAACATATTGTACTCCCAGAGAACAAACATTGTTCAAGAGTTTGACTCTCCGAACCATCGCACTTGCCAAACATTTGCTATCAGCACACACAAGTAATGCTCCGTAGTCACAATGCTCCCAGTAATCACAATGCCGCAATCTGCTATCAGCTAAGAAAACTCTACTATCATTCGTTATTTTATTTTCTTGCATAAGGCTATCATTCTGCCTTCCGAGACTAAAGGCTATCTCCATCTGCATTCGCATTGCATAAGGCTACCATTCTGCCTTCCAATTTGCATAAGGCTACCATTCTGCCTTCCAATTTGCATAAAGCTACTATTTTGCCTTCCGAGGTTAAGCTCTACCTCCAATTGCATTCATATTGCATAAGGCTACCATTCTGCCTTCCAATTTGCATAAGAATACCATTCTGCCTTTCGAGACTAAACGATGTCTCCATCTGTATTGGCATTGCATAAGGCTGCCATTTTGCCTTCCGAGACTAAATTCTGTCTCCATCTGTATTCTTGCATAAGGCTATCATTATGCCTTCCGAGGTTAAGCTCTACCTCTCTCTGCATTTGCATTTTTGCATAAGGCTATCATTCTACCTTCCGAGGCTAAGCATTGCCTCCAATTTTCTTCAAAATTAAGCACCACCTCAATCATTATTTATTTCGCTTTTCTTACGAGCTAAGTTTTGCCCTTCAATTCACAAGACTAAGCTTTGTCTTGTCTGCATCATGCTACTGCATCTTTCATGGGATGAAACATCACCAACTCATCCAAAAGCGTCATCGTTCGGAGGCACCATCTTCATAGCCCGAGAACACTATGTCATGGCCTGAGGATCTCTTTCAATCTTTTGCATATCATTATTCAAAGGAATCATGGTTCGGAGGCACCATACTCATAGCCAGAGAGAATCATTTCATGGCCTGCGAATCCCTTATCACACGTTTCATGGCCCAAGACATCATGGTCTAAAGGTGTCATCCTCATCGTCCAAAGACAACATTCATGGTCCGACGGGAATTGGCATCATGTTTAAATTTATGCACAACATGCACTTGTATTGTTTCTAATTGCCGGTAAACCAGCGAGCAACGGCCCTCCCGATAGGAGCGATCCTGCTCCAGTTCCCGTATCCATATCAAACCTAACCATTCCTGTAAGCCGCTCACTCACCTGGCCTTAAACATTGCGTCCATTCTTGAATATCTTCATCGGCAATACTCCGCAGGTGAATCCAAACTATATACGGCCTGATTCCCATATAACTAGGAATATATAGGCAACTTAAAAGCCAGGGTGCGGTCTAAACCTCTTCAACTCGTTTCGCTCGGTCAAAATTGGCCATCATATCTTTATCCGACAACTCTTTCATCCTTCCCGAGTAAAGAGGGGCAGCTGTTGATACCCAATTTTTCCCTATATATTTTCAATATGAAAAATAACTTCAAAATAGCATATATATGCATATATAAGCATGTCCAAGTGTTTTATTATTTTTCCACCAAAGTAGCCCTTACTATACAAGGGGGGCGGAGCGCTAAGAAAGAGAAAACGTTATCACTATACGAAATGAAGCAGTTTTTTAAAGGTTTAAATTGATTTATATTCTCCCTTTTTTATCCATAAAATCTCAATAATTGTTTTCAAAATTATTAAATAATTCATCTATTGTATTTTTATATTTATGCCAAAATATGATTAAAGTAATTTTACATATTTTTATAATTTCATTTATTATTTTTAAAGCTAAATTACACATAATTGCAATATTAGCCCTTTTAAGGTTTAATTAGGTTTTATATCCATAAAATTGGGTCTGGTATTTTTAAATTTTTTATATGTTATAAATCATTTAGCCCTTTCAATTTAGTTTTTAGAAACTATTTACTATTTTTATAAATTAAAAAGGGGAAAACTGGCAATTTAAATAACAATCCCTTTTGTATTTCAATTCTAGCCCAAAATGGACCTCAATTCCCCCAGTCCAATTTTAATTTTAACCCGACCCTAACCCTTTTGAACCCTACCCAAACCTCGATCCCTACCTACCTCATTTAATCTATGTCGTTGATCATTTAGATCAACGACCACTGTTCACCCTTACCTTTTTTAACCCAAACGACCACCCTAACCTAAATCATTCTCACCAACCCGCCGCCCTTGAATCCCCTTCCTCCCCAATTTTCTCTGCAACTTCACTCAAACCCTAGCCGCCGCCACCCAAATCCACCCTAATTCCCTTCAACCCCCACCCAATCCATGGTTCTTATCATTTTAAACTCGACTATTGTTAAAACCCTAATTTCTTAATAGGATTTCCTCACTCATTACTATGAGTTTAAAGGGTTCTTTACTTGTTTCTGACCTTCTTACCTGTTGGTTTAGTTTTTCACTCTAGTTCTATGTGACTACTTGACTTTGTTAACTACCATGCTTCGAGTAGGTTCTTTTACTACTGAGTCCTAGCCTACTCCTGCTACTACTGTATGTTTGTGTTGCTTCTTTTGTCAATATGGTTAGCCTTGCATGTTTGATACTCTTGTTCATTCTTCTCTATTTATATGACAAAGTGCAGAATCATGATTCTTTCTTGATTGATCTTGATTTCCTCAAGTTACGACTAATTGCAAAGGTTTTCTTATAAACCCCTAATTCTACCCGTTTGTTTGAGTTGATTGATTCCTTTCCTTTATTTGCTGTGATGTTGTACCCTTGCTGAATCCTTTACCCAATTAAGTATATTTTGTACTTAGACTCAATTATTTACTCTATACTTTTAATATCCCCTATATGGTCAGAAATCAATCTTTCCCAAATTGGTTTTCTTTCCTTAATTATTCCTGTCAGTATACATTTGAACAACAATTCCTTGATTAAAGGAAAGTACTTGTATTAATTGATTCTGATTGTGATTATTTCCTTGTTTGTGTTAAAACTTTACTTGTTACCTTATTTTCTACTCGTTTTCAAAACTATAAATACCCTACCCTCTCTTCTCTAAAAACACAAACAATTTAGTTGAAAACACACACTTAAACACTCAAACTCTCTCTTCTTTCTCTACTACTTATGCTACTGCTTGTTCAGCCGGCTGAGAGCCAAGGGTAGACTGTGGGATTCTACTCACTTTACTTTTCTGCATTTTGCTTCCTTTATTGGTATGTCCTAGTTTAATTTTAAAGCTCCAACAACAACATGCTTCCTTATTTGTTTCGGCTTCTTTCAATTTTGGTCTACTTCTGCTTGTGGTTCTGTAAATTTACATTACGGGCATGCTGTAACGTTTCCCCTTCCCCTTTAGATTAATGCACTCCCCTGCGTATTTAAGGCGTACTTTGTCAATCACTTATTGTGTACTTGCTATCTTATGAATCCCAAACCCCTATCCTTTTATGTTCTTTTGGTTGGTTTGTGATTATGCCAATATCAGCTATTGCTGTGTATGTCCAAACCAGACCCCTACTGGGGTCATGTGCTTACAGACAAGTGTCTATGTTTCCCCTTCCCCTTTAGATTAATGCACCCCTCTGTGGGGCTACTGATTCTGTGTGTCATCCCACCTTAAGGGGGTTTGAGTTTTGTTTACTACTACCACTGCTTTCAATCATCTTTTTCTTTCAAAAAAATGGATTTGACAGTCCAATTTTTTTACACAATCTCTTTTTCAAACTATGTCAAGTACTCTCACATATACTCTTAGAATACTAGGTTCTGCCCCTTTTGTGTGAGCCTTGCCTTGGGACCCTTGAGCTCCCTCTGAACTTGGACACATAAGAGCTGGCCATTCCACACTGCACTTACTCTTGGTTATGCAATCTGGGTGTGAGCACTACTCGGTATCCCTTGAGGTCCTTAAGGAACTCTGACACACCCAGACATGAGAAAGGTGTTTTTGGAACAACATTGGCATTGAAGTGGTTTATTACATAACTCAGAGAGGAAGTCAGAATCAGGCTCCCTATGGTTGTAACTTCTTATTTTTGCATTTTTTATGTAATTCAATCATTCGGTCTATAATAATTTGTAAACAACTCTAGGGATGGATAGTGGAAAGGGAAGAGGTGACTATGCATGCTCTAGCTATCAAAAGGGGTAGAAAACATGTTATTAGGTTTATATTCCTACTTGTGCAAAAGAAACCATGCTTAGGACTCATTTCACGCATTAAAGATCATGTTCCCTAGGACTTACGCTTACTATTTTCAGCATGTCCATTTCACTATCATATCACTTATAAACCCTGCGTTAATTGTGTTAATAACCGGTGTTTCTGTGATCATGTTCTTACTGCTATTCACACTTAGAGATTATGTTTTAGGCTTAACAACACTAACAAACATATAATTTCTGCATATCCTAGAAACCATGTTTAAACGCTGCAATATTCGTGCATATAAGAATCCTGCTTAGATTCTGCATCTCTGTACATTTGATACCATGTCTTTAAGATTTCATTTACATTCTCCTAAGCACGCCTAGGCTAACTATGAATGCATAAAAAGGAATAAAACAATTTTACTCAGTTTTTACAATCAACTAGCAATAATTCTATGTACTGAACGCCTTGAACAACATGTTTTAGGTAATAAAAATAATCTTCAAATCATCTTAATGATTCGGAACAACTACTGCCTTGTTTTGCGCGTAGGCAAACCTTAGGTAATAACCTGATTAAAACGGGAACTGCCTTTGTTTAATTATCAGCTGCTAGAACCAGCAGGAAGGCCTGATTCAGACTTCTTTTCTGAGTTATATAATGAATCTGGTTCTGACTGAAACACCCTGCTTAGGATTTTAAATTTAGACCTTAACTGTGTATAAGTCATGTTGTCTATGTGCATTGTTTGTGGAGGTATAACTGAGCCTTCTATCTGCTTATATGTTTCCCCCTTAATTGCGGTCTTATATGTTTTGTATGTTGCTTTAGCATTTTACCTTTAAACTTGAGGGTCTACCTAGAACCTCTTTCTTATAGGAATAGGAGTCCTAAAATTCCCCCGAGATGATTGGAAGGGACGGGTAGCATCATGCAATAAGAGTCGAGACCAATCATCACTCTAATTACCTTCACGGGGTGGGAAAAGGTAGATATGGGTATGATGACCGGTGCACTAATACCACGTGTATCTCCTTTTCTGAGGAGTGTCATATAGGGTATTGCATTGATGTGATCCATATTACAAACAAACCTAGGAAACCCCTTTTATTTTTATAAGTACGCTTAGATTATAACTCTTTCAAAGTCTAGCCTTTCAATAATTGTTTACAAACACTTGTGCATTTAAACTTAAACCCCTCTTATTTGAGCCTTACTTGTATTTTTGCTAATTGCACAAATTCACAAAAACTGTCTGGCTGGGAACCACACTAGTGGATTATGAGGGGTGCCTAACACCTTCCCTTTAGGATAATTTCAAGCCCTTATCCTATCTCTAGTTATCAAACATAGTTGTAGTTGAACTTTATAGGTGCCCTAACACACCTTAAAAACCGTTAGGTGGCGACTCTTCAAACACCCAATTCCTCAAAGGAAATGAGTCATCACACCCGTTGAATGTTGAACCCGGATTCCGCTCCGCGAAAGGGAAAAAGCGGGGCGCGACAGTCTTAAAAAGGGTACAAAATACAACCACCATGTCATCAACTTTTCAGATCCTGCTGTCACGTCCCTTCAATTCAAAACGTTACATCTCCCTCTGAAACATTGCAATTATCCATGTCCAACAGCCATTTCAGAACCAGTGCTTATTCCTCTCCCTTCATAATTATCCTCTCCTTTTAAAAAACCCTCTCTTCTTCTCTTCTTAACCATAGCTCCTACACTAGAATCACCCAAAAGGGAAGGATCATCACACCACTTCTTCCAATGGCTGAGAAAACTTTCGATCTCTCTGCCTCAGCCGTAACTACCACTGACCCATCTATGGAACCTTTCGTTTTGACTGAGCCTTCCTCACCCTCTATCACTCCTGCTGCTGCAGTCACACCTTTCCCAGTTTCTCAATCTCTTCCTAACTCAGAAACCCTTGAAACTACTGTTCCGTTCTCCCCATCATCTATTGTTCCCACCAGTCAAACCCTAAGTGGAGAACAAGGTCAAAATACTGAGTTCACAAAGGGTTTTGCCATCATTGCCACCGATTCCATGGTTGTGGAAGCACTGGTTGAAGAAGAAAAAGATGTTGTAACTGTGTTTGTAGTATCCGCTGATGGGGTATTGCATGAAATTACATCCCAGAAAAATGAGGCACACGGTGTGGTAGAAGAAGGGGCCATTGTGGCTGTTGAAGGGGATGTAGTAGCAGATACTACTGGGGCATCACATGAGGAACCTGATCCCTCTCCGGAGTACCCAGGTCAAGGCTCTCATCCCCATGACAGTACTATTCCCGCATTCGATGTTGTGCCCCTAGAAATTCAAGCACCTGAAATGCAATCCAGTGATGAAGAAGACCTGGATAATGTGGCTCTTGATGCATTCATAAGTAAACAAATGGTTGTGTCCACCCCTGAGTCTGAAATCAAACGACCTACTACCAGGCTTCAAGTCAAAGTGGTCTACGACTCTGCTCTTCAAAAGAGCAAGAAGAGTAGTAAGAAGAAAAGAAGAAAGTTGGTGAAGGATGGTGTGCCTGTAAGTGAAGTCGAGGTGGAAGAGGGAACTCCAGAGGAACCTGGTTCACTTGTTAAGCGGTCCTCGAAAAAGACAAAGCCTGTTTCAATAGAGAAAGGGTCAACATCTAAGTCTAAGATGAAGGAGGTAGTGAGTGAGTTTTCCATGTCTGATAAGGATGTTCTAGTCAAGTCCAAGGGAAAAGGCAAAGTCAGTGGAGAGAAGTTTGGGAAATGCAAGTCTAAATCTGTTGAAGAACCTAGTTCTGTGAAGAAAATGAGAAGTGAAGTCAGCCTTGGCTCTGAGCGCCTGAGGCATCAAAAAGTTCTACTAGGTCATATGTTTGACTCAGTAATCTCTGAGACTGCCAGAATGTGCCAAATTTCGGATATGGTCGAGTTTTAACAATGGGTGCATCTGTTTCACTTGATGCACCTAAGGTGTATGAGGAGGAGGTACAAAATGTCTTCGCTAGCCTCTTTCCAGTTGATACTGACCATGTCTGTGCTTTGGTCAATGGGATGGACATCGTCTTTGATGTAAAATTGCTTGGAGATATTTTAAAAGTTCCTACAGTTGGGGTGTCGAGTGTACGAGATGTTTGTTAGTATAACTTCAGAAATGCAGTAGTGAAAGACAATGCTAATCAAAAAGGGGACCAGATCTATAAGAAAGCACTACTCCCTGTTTATCAGCTGCTATTTGAATTGGTTAACAAAGTCTTGTTGCCTAGAGCTGAAAGGAAGTCAGTGACTTCTAAGTCTGACCTATTCCTAATGGAGTAACTGGACGGTTTCAATCCTATGAGTCTGCCTGCTATTATGATAAAATACATGCAAAAGGTTGCCACCTTCAAGGACGGTAATCATGGCCTTCCCTGTGGATTCTTGCTTACTCTAGTGTTCAAATTCTTTAAAGTTCCACTAAGAATAGGTAAAATGGGGACTCGAAAGCAAACCTTCTCACAGATAACTTTGGAATAGTGCGAGTGTGTGGAAAAGTATGGAGGGGGTAGGAAGTACATCAACCATTTCTCAGCTTATCAATGCCCAGAATAATGCATCTGAGGAAATTCGTCGGTTGAAGGCCAAGAATGCTATCCTGGAAGGTTAGCAAGCCCGAGGAGTTCCCATGTCGAATCATGAAGTGGCTCGTTTGACATAGGATAATGCTGATCTCAGGGCGCAAGTTGAGAACCTGAAGGCAGAACTGCTCAATGAGCAAAAGTTAGGAAACGCCCGAATAGACCTCGTTTTCCAGGCACTTGCTGCAGCTACCAAGCCTTTTACTCCTAGTTCCGCCTAAGTACCCCTTCAGTGACCACTTTTATGGATATGTTTCTTATGTTTTTTTGTTCTTTATTGATGGTTTGGCGGATGTTTTTTTGTTTTCTTTTTTTGATGGTTGAGATGAAACACTACCGCTCCCGTTAGCAAGTCCAAATGTTGCCTCTCGCCTTTTTCAAAGGCAGAGGCTTATTAAATCGTTATTAATATAAATCCTCATTTTATTATGTCAGTACTCTCTTTTTGTGTTCTATTCTCTATCATGATTGTGTGCACATATGTGGCATGAGTTAGCTTAACCGGACTTCTTTGTGGTGTTATTCTTTTTAATGATGCCAAAAAGGAAAAAATAGGACTCAGGAGGAAACACATGGGAGAACTGGTTCTTAATTCTCTGACCATGTAAACTATTGTTACGATAAGGCATAGTCTCAGGGGCACTGCACTGTCCACCCACTCATTCTCTAACCAAACAAAGTACTCACATCATTTCAAGTGATGTGATCAAGATGTACCCACAATGAGCTTTATACAAAACATCACTGGAAGGTTTCTGTTTCTCATTCAAGCATCTTCCAAAAATAGAAGAAATCATTCCTCACAAGTTTGAAGAACAAGGTTGAACGCAACTACGGACCAGTTCCGAAAATATAGCCTATTGTTGTCCTAGTTGAGTTGTAACCTTGTTGTTGTACTTATTGTATCTCCTAAACTGCTTACCTAGAAGCTTTTGATTAGGAATTCTCTTGAAAATCCATAAACTCCTTGAGTTTATGTTATGACTAGATTTAGTCATAAGGAAAAGTCTTTGTAATTGTAGAGTTACAAAGCTTGTGGTAAGAGCATTACAAGGAGTTAGCTTAGCTAGACTTCTTTGTGTTGTTATTCTTTTTAATGATACCAAAAGGGGGAAAATAGGACTCAAGGGGAAACACATGGGGGAACTGGTTCTTAATGATCTGACCATGTAAACTATTGTTACGATAAGGCATAGTCTCATGGGGAACTCTGTGTTCTCCTGAGTTCCTTGATACTTTGAAACTAGTTCTTACTGCCCAAATTCCATCCTATAAATGTTAAGTTTGTCATCATCAAAAAGAGAGAAATTGATAGACTTTAAATACTCTTGCCTTATGTTTTGATGATCTAACAAACTTACTGTTAAGAACCATATAGGGAACCTGACCTACTTGGATTGCTGCAAGCTTTAACGGATTCCAGCTAAAGGTGAACTGCGACAACTTCAGGAGCTAGGAACCCACACAAGAACCTAATACTCGTGTGGTTTCTTCATAGCAGTATAGAGTCAATTGGACACAACTGGAAATGAAGTGACTGACGACACTGTTTCTGCCGCACTGCACTGTCCGCCTACTCTTTCTCTAACCAAACAAAGTACTCACATCATTTCAAGTGATGTGATCAGGATATACCTACAATGAGCTTTATACAAAACATCACTGGAAGGTTTCTATTTCTCATTCAAGCATCTTGCAATAACAGAAGAAATCATTCCTCACAAGTTTGAAGAACAAGGTTGAATGCAACTATGGACCAGTTCCAAAAAGATAGCATGTTGTTGTCCTAGTTGAGTTGTAACCTTGTTGTTGTACTTATTGTATCTCCTAAACTGCTTACCTATAAGCGTTTGATTAGGAATTCTCTTGAAAATCCGTAAACTCCTTGAGTTTATGTTGTGACTAGATTTAGTCATAAGGAAAAGTCCTTATAATTGTAGAGTTACAAAGTGGCTTGTGGTGAGAGCATCACAAGTTATAAAAAGCCTTTGTAACTAGGAAGTCGCAAAGTGGCTTGTGGTAAGAGTACCACAAGTTGGTTGAGTAAATCCTTTGCAATAGGAATTATTGTAAAGTGGCTTGTAATAGGTAGATTACAAGTTAGTGAAGTTAAAAGACTACAGGTATAGGTTGTGGTTTTTTGATCCCCTTGTGTGGGATTTTTCCACGTAAAAATCCTCTGCCTCATTTACATATTGTTTTATTAGCATTCTCAGTAGAATCTTGTAGATGACCAGGTACTCTACAGTTTGGTGGACCCATACAAACTAACACTGGATTTATCCCTTAAGAACCAAGTCTGAATTCTTCGAAACATTTCTTATGTTACAAAAAATGGCAGAAAACCAATTCTTAAGGAACATAAAGATTTCCCAATGTGATGGTGGAGGAGAATTTTGTAATACTAATTTTATTAAACATTTGGACACTTGTGGTATTGTGAAGCACATTTCATGTCCAAATACACCTGACAAAATGGCATTGCAGAAAGAAAGCACAGACACATAGTATAGACTGGTTCGAAAATGTTATTTCATGCCAAGTTACCTCTATTTATTTGGGTTGAAGCCTTTTTAAATGCAGTCTATCTGATAAACAGATTGCTATCCTCTGTGTTCAAAATGCAAACACCATTCTTCAAATTATTTGGTAAACATCCAGACTATCATAGTTTGAAGGTATTTGGTTGTAGATGCTTTCCATATTTGAAAGACAAAAATAAGTTTTCGCCCAAGACATATCCTTGTGTGTTCATTGGTTATGACAGTCTTCAAAAGGGGTATAGGTGTTATAATCCAGCTAGCAAGAGAGTTTATGTGTCCAGACATGTTGTCTTTGATGAACAAACACTGCCCTATGCTTAGATGGACAAACAAGGAGGCATCACAACTAATTCCAGTCATATGGCAACATATTTTGAGTTTTCTCTACGACTTATAACTCTAATGTTTCTCCAAATTTAGATGTCGTAGGGACACCATCTCGGCTTTCAAGGGAAGTGTTGATAATCAGGCAACACATTCTTCACCTTCAATTGCAGATATAAATCTTGAACATGTAGATGTCATTCAGACTCAAGATAATGAAAATGATGAGCATGGTGATGTTCAAGAACAAGATGGTGATAATCAAGAACAAGAAGGTAATGCATTTCGAAATGAAGATTATGATGATGTTTTAGTAAAAGAACAAGATGGTAATGCTGAGACCAGTTCTGGTCCTAGGGAAGAACTTAGGATGTTTTCTGTGGAAGCTCTACAAGGCATTCAACTTGATGTGGATCTCTCACATTTCTTTTAGAATCAATCAACTCAGGGTGATACAATTCCCCAACAGGATCAATCAAATGAAGAAAAAGGTCATCATATGGTAACCAAATACAAAGCAAAAACACTGCCAATTTCCTATATCTCACTATATGCAGTAGAAGGAGGTGTTGTAGAACCAAAATTTGTAAATTAAGCACTGTCTATACCTTACTGGAGAGTAGCAATGCAAGAAAAATTAGATTCACTTAATAGAAATAAAAACCGGGACACTTGTTCCCAAGAATGCAGGTATGAATGTAGTAGACTCTAAATGGGTGTTTAGAACAAAGATAAAACCAGATGGAGATATAAAAAAAATACAAAGCTAGACTAATTGTAAAGGGATATTTTTAACTTGAAGGAGTGATTTTGAGGAAACTTTTAGTCTAGTTGTTAAAACCACCACAATAAGAGTTATTTTGTCAATTGTCGTGTCACTATATTGGACTATAAGACAACTAGATGTAAAGAATGCATTTTTTCATGGTTCCTTACAAGAGGAAGTTTATATGTCCCAACCTTCAGGATTCATTGATCCTAAATATCCAGATCATGTCTGCCTACTAAAGAAAGCATTATACGGATTGAACAGGCACCTAGAGCCTAGTTTGAGAAGTTAAATCTGTATCTTCTTCACCTTGGTTTTAAGTGCAGTCACGCAGATTTTTCTCTATTTATTCTACACTACAAAAAGGGTACAATACTTCTACTTCTTTATGTAGATGATATCATTGTAACAGAAAATAACTCTATGCTTATCTCTGAGATAATTCAGCAGCTTGGAAGAGAGTTTGCTATGAAGGATCTTGGTTCCTTGAATTTTTTCTTAGGCATTGAAGTTACATACTTCACATGCAGTATTCATCTAAACCAAAGCAAATATGCAACTGACTTGTTGAAGAAAACTGATATGCTATATGCCAGGGAAATGAGGACACCCTTAGCTCAAAAACATGGACTGTAGGAAGCAGTTGGGAATCTAATTGATCCATCACTCTAGAGAAGCATTGTTGGCAGTCTACAGTATCTTATACTTACTAGACCAGATATAACACATGCAGTAAATCTGTCTAGTCAATTTATGCAGAAGACCAATGAAGTACATTTACAGGGAGTTAAAAGGATACTTAGATATATCAAGGGTACATTGGACTATGGTCTGAGATTCATACAACAATCACCTCTCATATTATATGGTTTTTCAGATGTAGATTTAGATCTAAAAATTTAAAATTGAAATTAGGAACAGGTAAAAAGACAGATGATCAAACACAACTCACTTTAGAAGAAAATATAGGAAAAATGAAAGATGAGTTGTACAAAAGAGACGAGCATATAAGAATTTTAAAGGAGGATCTAAGCAAGGTCAAGCATGAGCTAGACAAAACATGTAAATGGAAAAGGTTTTCCAATGCACTTTCATAGCTACATGAACACCATAGTAGCAACAATAGAGGACTTGGATTTGGGACTCCTGCACCTAAGTGGTATCTCAAAAGTAAGTACCTCACACTTCTTGAGAATAAAATTTGCACACAATGTCGTAAAACTGAACACTATAAAAGTGAATGCGCTGTGAAAGAAAAGGCAAGTCAAAAGAACAAAAAATTTGTTCAAGGGAAATATAGGCTGCCACGTTGGGCTAAAAAGAATTTGATTCATCCTTTTGCCTATAGAAAGGGACCCAAACTAGTTTGAGTTCCTAAGACTAACCCCTGATTTTCTTTTGTCGATCTAAGTGAAGGAGAGCAACCAAATATGGTACATGGATAGTGGCTGCTCAAAGCGTATGACAGGAAGCAAGAACTAGTTCCTTTCACTTGAGGACCTTAAAGGAGGTAATGTCTCCTTCTGAAATGGGAAGAAAGGTGATATCATTGGGCTTGGCAAGGTAGGTAAGACTGATTCTCGCTCTATTGAGAATTTCTACCTGATTATTGGACTGAAATACAGTCTAATAAGTGTATCACAATTGTGTGATAGAGGTAACATGGTTGTATTTACCTCCACCAAATGCTTTGTGATTAATCTTATCACTGACAAAATTATTTTGCAGGGAAAAAGAATGAACAATATATATATATATATTGTGGATCTGTTCACACTCTCATATAATGAACTCACATGCTTAAGTGTGTTGGATAATGATCCCCTCTTTTGGCATAAAAGACTTGGACATACCAGTCTAAGTAGGAATGCCTAATATTAAGTTCAAGGAAGATAAAATTTGTGAGTCTTGTGCAAGGGGGAAGCAGGTAAGATCCTCTTTCAAAAGCAAGAAAATGGTAAGTACCACCAGAACGATGGAACTGGTCCATATGGATCTTTGTGGACCAATGAGAACTTTGAGTAGAGGTAGTGAGAGATATTTTATGGTGCTTGTTAATGATTAGTCTAGGTTTACTTGTACAGGGTTTCTAACATCTAAAGATGAAGCACTTGACATGTTCACTTCTTTTGTTAGAAAAACTCAAAAACAACTAGGTAATCAACTTGCATCAATTAGGTCTGATTATGGTACTGAATTTGAAGATGCTAGATTTGTTGAATTTTGTGATGAGCATGGCATATAACATAATTTTTCTATCCTTAGAACTCCACAACAAGATAGGGTAGTTGAAATAAAGAATAGGACATTGGAAGAAATGGCTGGACTATGCTTCTTTTTAGTAAACTGCCACATAGTTTCTTGGCAGAAGTTGTGAACACTGCATGTTACATAATAAATAGGTGCATGACTATACCTCTTATTGAGAAGACTCTCTATGAGTTACTTAAAGGGAGAAAGCCAAATATATCCCATCTTAGGGCATTTAGATTCAAGTACTTTGTGCTTAATAAAGGTAAAAACTCCCTAGGTAAGTTTGATCCCAGAAGTGATGAGGGAGTATTCTTGGGATATTCTTCACATGGTAAAGCTTATAAGATCTATAACAAAAGAACTATATGTGTAGAAGAAAGTGTACATGAGAATAAAATCTGCACACAATGTCGTAAAACTGAACACTATAAAAGTGAATGCGTTGCGAAAGAAAAGGCAAGTCAAAAGAACAAAGAATTTGTTCAAGGGAAAAATAGGCTGCCATGTTGGGCTAAAAAGAATTTGATTCATCCTTTTGCCTATAGAAAGGGACCCAAACTAGTTTGAGTTCCTAAGACTAACCCCTGATTTTCTTTTGTAGTTTTAAGTGAAGGAGTGCAACCAAATATGGTACATGGATAGTGGCTGCTCAAAGCATATGACAGGAAGCAAGAACTAGTTCCTTTCACTTGAGGACCTTAAAGGAGGTAATGTCTCCTTCCGAAATGGGAAGAAAGGTGAGATCATTAGGGTTGACAAGGTAGGTAAGACTGATTCTCGCTCTATTGAGAATGTCTACCTGATTAATAGACTGAAATACAGTCTAATAAGTGTATCACAATTGTGTGGTAGAGGTAATATGGTTGCATTCACATCTACAAAATGCTTTGTGATTAATCTTATCTTAGATAATGAACTCACATGCTTAAGGCTGACAAGATTATTTTGCAGGTAAAAAGAGTGAACAATATATATATTGTGGATCTGTCCACACTCTCAGATAATGAACTCACATGCTTAAGTGTGTTGGATAATGATCCTCTATTTTGGCATATAAAACTTGGACATACTAGTCTAAGTAGGAATGCCTAATATTAAGTTCAAGGAAGATAAAATTTGTGAGGCTTGTGCAAGGGGGAAGCAGGTAAGATCCTATTTTAAAATCAAGAAAATGGTAAGTACCACCAGAAAGATGGAACTGGTCCATATGGATCTTTGTGGACCAATGAGAACTATGAGTAGAGGTAGTAAGAGATATGTTATGGTGCGTGTTAATGATTACTCTAGGTTTACTTGTACACGGTTTCTAACATCTAAATATGAAGCACTTGACATGTTCACTTCTTTTGTTAGAAAAACTCAAAAACAACTAGGCAATCAACTTGCATCAATTAGGTCTGATCATGGTACTGAATTTGAAAATGCTAGATTTGTTGAATTTTGTGATGAGAATGGCATATACCATAATTTTTCTATCCTTAGAACTCTACAACAAGATAGGGTAGTTGAAAGAAAGAATAGGACATTGGAAGAAATGGCTGGACTATGCTTCTTTTTAGTAAACTGCCACATAGTTTATGGGCAGAAGCTGTGAACACTGCATGTTACATCATAAATAGGTGCATGACTAGACCTCTTATTGAGAAGACTCCCTATGAGTTACTTAAAGGGAGAAAGCCAAATATATCCCATCTTAGGGCATTTGGATGCAAGTACTTTGTGCTTAATAATGGTAAAAACTCCCTAGGTAAGTTTGATCCCAGAAATAATGAGGGAGTATTCTTGGGATATTCTTCATATGGTAAATCTTATAAGATCTATAACAAAAGAACTATATGTGTAGAAGAAAGTGCACATGTAGTTTTTGATGAAACTAACATTCTTTCTAAGAGACAGGAACATGAAGATGCAGCAATTGGACTGGTAAGAAACTTAAATGAAACCACAGTCCAGACTGAAGCTGCACCAAAGGAAGGAACAGGAGATGGAACAAGTCCTTCTATCCAGGGCAACCTGACAGGGGAAACTAACAAAGAAGAACTTCTCAAACCTTAAAGGAACCTGTCCATGAACCGGTTCCTTAGCAACAAAACATTAAAGGAACATCTAAGGGAAACCAGCTGGTTGTGAAACCTTATAAGTACCAAAGTTTCATCCCACTGATAACACAATTGCTGATCCAACCTCTGGAATCAAAACCAGATCTTCTTTGAAGAATATTTGCACTTTTGATGCTTTTCTATCTCTTATTGAACCTTAGAATGTTGTTGAGGCTTTGCATGATACAGACTAGGTGAATGCAATGCAGGATGAACTTAACCAATTTGAGAGAAGTCAGGTTTGGCATCTGGTATCAAGACCCAAGGACATATCAGTAATTGGCACCAAATGGTTCTTCAGAAATAAACTTGATGAAGATGGAACAGTTATAAGAAATAAGACAAGGTTGGTAGTTCAAGGGTATAGTCAAGAGGAGAGCATACACTATGATGAGACGTTTGTTCCATTTGCAATATTAGAAGCTATTAGACTCCTTATAGACTTTGCTGCTTACATGGAATCCACTCTCCATCAGATGGATGTCAAGAGTGACTTCCTCAATGGCTATCTAAAGGAAGAAGTGTTTGTTAAGTAACCTACGAGCTTTGAAAGCAAGGAATGTCATGATCATGTGTACAAGCTTGACATGGCACTTTATGAGATCAAGCAGGCGCCACGAGCATGATATGAAAGATTATCAAAATTCCTGCTTGAGCATGGATACAAGAGAGGTAAAATTGACAACACTTTATTCTTGAAGAAAAAAGGTAAAGATCTCTTGGTAGTTCAGATATACGTTGATGATATAATCTTTTGAGCAACTACTGATAAGCTAAGTAAAGAATTTGCTAAACAAATGTGGAATGAATTTGAAATGAATATGATAGGTGAGCTTAATTTCTTTTTAGGCCTACAAATTAAATAAAACTCAAATAGAACTATGATCCATCAGTGTAAATATGTGAAAGAGTTGCTTAAAAGGTTTAAAATGTAAGATTTAAAAGAAATCAATACTCCTATAGCAACAACTATAAAATTGGATATAGATGAACCTGGTTCATCTATTGATCAGAAGTTGTATAGGGGAATGATTTGTTCTCTTTTATATCTCACTGCTAGCAGACCTGACATTGTTTTCAGTGTAGGCCATTATGCTCAATTTCAAGCAAATCCAAAGAAGTCTCACTTGAATGCGGTCAAGATAATCTTGAGATACTTGAAAGGCACCACTGACATTTGTCTTTGCTATCCAAAAGGTAGTAACTTCAACTTAGTGGGATACGCTGATGCTGATTATGTAGATTTTCTTGTGGATAGAAATAGAACCTCAGGTATGGCACATTTTTTTGGCTCATGTCTGGTGTCTTGGGCTACCAAAAAGCAAAATTCCATTGCCCTATCTACTACTAAAGTTGAGTATGTTGATGCTGCCTCATGTTGTGCTTAATTGTTCTAAATCAAATAGTAATTAATGGATTTTGGAATTGATATAGGTTGTATCCCTATATTCTGTGATAACACTAGTGCTATTAGTATGACCAAGAACTCGATTCATCATAAGAGAACTAAGCACATAAATGTTAGGCATCATTTTTTGACGGACAACTATCAGAAGGGGTTGATTACTGTGAAATTTTGTGCTACTGACAAGCGAATAGCTGACATCTTCACAAAAGTTCTAAGTAGAGATCACTTTGAAAGGAACATATTAGAAATAGGGATGATTAAGATCACCTAAAAGGAACCAGTTCTAACTTAAAATTTTGGTTAAAAAATTGTGAATTTTTGTACATAATTAGATTAGATTTTTCTTAGTCTCATACTTTCATAAGTACTCTTGTGCCATGTGCTAATATGACTCATTAATTTCTAATGATAATATCTTTATTTTTTTGGAAAATTCAGACCTACACAAGAGATTTTTCAGTGAAGAACCTGGTTCATCAAGATTATACGTATTCTCCACTCTGCATAACTTGAAATAATTATATTTGGATCATGATTAAGAGAAGAGTCCCATTCAATCTCAAACCCCATTGTACTTATCCGTTACAAAAATGGACCAGTTTCGTTCAAAACGGGAGTCCAAACCGCATTAAGTGCCTAGATCCTAGGGAACCTCTCCAACGTCTTTCCAAAATAGAAATGCAGTTTGTTTAGACCTCTGAAAAGGCTGCCGTTACTCAATTGAACTCCTCCACTTTTATATTGATTAGGATTTACTTATTTCTTCACTTCTAAATCTTCAAACCGTTAAAAATCTCTCTAACTTCTCTCATCTTCCAAACACACTCAAACTTTCTTGTCTTGCTCCCAAGCACAGAAATGGCCAACACCTCTGATAATCCCTAATCACCACCCAAGGAAACCTTACCCACACCATCTGATACACCTTCAACTACTCCCATATCTAAGAAAGAAGGGGTAAAAATGATGGCTCGCGAGGTTGTTACTGGTGGAAAGCAAATCAAGAACATAAATGAAAAATTGAAGTCATGTAAGGAGGAAGAACCCCAGAAATCTGATGAGTGATTCAAGACTGCAACTGAGGGGGAAGAAATGATTTCTTCTGAGTTTGAACATGTAACGTCTGGCTCCTAAGCTAATCCTAAAACTATTTATGATGTTGCTACGAATATGGAGAATATGTTTGTTCTAGTAGGATCTATGGCAGGTGTTGAAACTACTGAGTCTGCAAATGTGGGTGGTAAAAATAAAAAGAGAAAAGAAAAAAAAAAGAGGGTTCTCAAAGTATTGTGAGAGGAATGGGAAAAGGAGTGACTGAATCTTCACCCATTCCTGTTGGCCTAACTAAAGATTCAGGTGCTATGGTAGTCTGGTGTGAAGAATCTGATCGAGAAAAGCAGAGTGTGAGAGAAACAGGGGGAAGTAGGCCTGAAAAAGCTACTGAGGGGTTGGTTAGACTAGGAAAGAATGTTGAAGAACCTGTTCCATCTAAACAGGAAACACTCGTAGACCTACTAAAAAGGATGAGTAACAGTTACAATCCCAAGAAAAAAAGAAGTTGAGGAGTGAAAATCCCTGGCACTACTAGGGTAAACAAGAAGAGAAAGGCTGCCTCTTCTATCCCTATAAAGACTCCTCCCACAAGAGGAAGAGCTACAAGGAGTCAGAATAAGCAGAATGAGGCTGAACAGGAAAATGCCTTAGAGGAAAGTAAGAGAAAGGCGGCTGCCAAGGGAAAGAAGAAGGTGGTTGAGCCTGTTGAAATTGATGAGATGGACCTGGTCCTTCGGTATGAAGATGAGATAGAAGAAGTGGAAACTGTGACTCCAAAAGCTAAGAAATCCAAAACTTCCACAAAGAAGTTTGTTTCAAGGACAAAGACTGATAAACCATCTATATTAGCTAAAAGAACCAGGTTTACATTGAAATCAGGAAAAGTGAAAATTGTGGAGGAAGAAGAATAGAGTGAATAATAATAATAATAATAATAATAATAATAATAATAATAATAATAATAATAATAATAATAATTACAATCCGATGTTGAGAAGGACAAGATGAGTAAGTTTGGGAAGAGAACCATCTTAAAGGGTAGACTCTTCAGGGATTTAGAGAAGGAAGGAATGTTACTACTGTTGGAGAAGTTACAATTGCAAGGTTTGAAGGACATGGTCCTTCAGATGGATGGAAGACTAGCCAAAACTGAGATTGTGGAGTTCAAGGCAAACTGTGAGATCAAAGATGGTAGGGTCACCAGTGTGGTCAAGGGGATGACAGTGACTTTTGATGGGAATGGGCTGGTTATTCCTTAACAAGGAGACACTATCTACCTAGGAGCAAACTGCATTTCATGATCTTCAAGAAAGCAACATACGGTAACTAGGTCTACTGTAGAAGCTGAATATAGAGCATTAGCTTCCACTGCAGTTAAGCTAACACGGATCACCTATATCCTACATGATATTGGCATGTACTTGAAAACACCCCCAACACTATTCTGTGAAAATTTCAGTGCTCTTTACGTGACTGCAAATCCTGTCATGCATGCTAGGACTAAGTATGTAGAACTTGATTATTATTTTGTGAGAGAAAAGGCGGTACAAGGTCAACTTGTTACTCAGTTTGTGCGATCCAAAGATCAACTAGATGACATCCATACAAAGGCCCTTCCTAAGGATCAATACATTGCTTTTCGAGGCAAGCTAGGAGTAGTGAGAACACCCCTCACTAGCTTGAAGGGAAGTGTTGAAGATATCGATAAGAGTTAGAAATATATGTTCCTATCTAGTTAGCTATTAATTGATATTGACAAAGACAATGTCTTTATCCAAGTTCTTATTGTATTTGAGGTAGAGTAGAACTCAATGTATCCTACGAAGAATATAACACCTAGGCAGTCATCTGTTTGTGCGTATAAATATATGCTTAATGTACTCACTATAATATAATGAATACAAGCCTATTCTCTTCTCAAAAATAACTAAGTTTCTACAGCGTCCAAGTTGTCGTCAAGGTCGCCGGAGCTCTACAGTCTTATTACCTGATCATTGAATTATGTAGTACATACTTGAACACTGAAATAAGAGAACACTTCTCTCTTGTCACTTTAAAATTCTTGCTTTCATCTTTTATATTGTCACCTTTTGAGCTTAATAGTTTAGCAGTAATTACGATATTATGTTTAAGAAGTCTTGACATATCTCTCTGGTCGTTGATTATCGTTTATAAACCTAATTGTATATAATAACACATCGCTGTATCTCCTTTCTTCAATCATTTTTGTGAGTTAAACAGTATTTAAGTCATCTCTCATCCTATTTCATGGTATGCCTATTTCATTAACGTCCATCAATGTCCTTATTCGTCTTTGAAATGACAAATATTCTCAAAATATAAAGTTTAATGTAACACGAGTGAACAGACATCCAATAGTTGCCATATTTTTGTGCAATTAGCCACAAAATTCTGATGGATTATCAAAAAATTTCGCATTGTGATTTGAAGATTGTGATGATCGCCAGGATTTCTGGTGCTTCAAATTTTGACCATCGTGCTTTAAAATTCTGACTAGCATACGTTAAAATTCTAATGCATGCGGAGCTATTTTTTCGAAACTTTTCTCAACGGGATCAAACTATAAACAGCGGTTTAGAAAACGTCCATCCAACATTATTTTCAGTTTTTCAACATTGGTTTGCTGATTCAGGGATAAGATATTTGTTCTCAAGTATTTTGATGAAATTTTAGCTTCTTATTGTTTTCCCTCCTTTTTCCTTCATTCAAGATGATCTACTTGAATTAAGAATCTTCTATGATTGGTTACAATTTTTGGCCATGTAAAAGGTGCAAAACTTTAATTTGGCCATCTACAGTTTGTTTGGATAGTTGTTACCCATCGTTTTATAATGTATTGTATTGTATTATATTGTATTGTATTATATTATGTTATATTATATTATATTATATTATATCGTTTTATGAATATAACGTTTGGATAGATTATATTGCTTGCTTGTTGTTAAATAATATTTTACTGTTTGTTTTACTGTATTGTAATATACTGTAACTGATAAATTTACTAAAATACTCTTAATTGCTTAAATATATTAAATTTATCAATAATTACTCATAAAATAAAATAAAAAAATCTTTTTCTACTAATTTATCACCAAATATGTCATTAACTATCATTAGAAAAAACAATAAAAAACTATAATAAAGAAAGGAACGAGAATTGATAGAACAAAGGAACAAAGAATTGGAGTTAAAATCACATTAGGAAAAAAAATGAAACAAAATGAAGGCAAAACCACCTTTTACGTTGGAGAAGCGGTAGAAGTTGTGGAAAAAAAAGGGATTAAGTCAAAGTAGGTTATAGATTGGAGATTTGGAGTTAAAATAAAAAACGGTAAAAGGTAAAATAGAATTATGAAGTAATAAGTTAGGGCATAATTGAAAAGAAAAATAGGAAACAATCCCATTACACCAAATTCGGTTGTTTAAAAAACTTTCCAATAAATTTAACATTACAATACAACCAATAATTAACTAAACAATCAAAACAAACATTGTTTTGTGATAACAATACAATACGATTCAATGGGTAACAACCATCCAAACAAGCTGTTAGATTCTATGATTATTTTAAAAATTTCACGGCGAGACTATCAAAAATATAATATTATCATAATATTTTCTTTGTGCTACAGACCATAAAACCATTGGAAAATTTGAGGTTTTGTGACCAATGTCTTATCCACGATATTTGTTCAGAATTATGAATTTCTGACGGATTTAGCCGTCCAAAATAGACCTTTTTCTTGAAATATTTAACTCGGTAAGATAGGTTTTTAAATCATATTTTTCCAGTAGTTCTTTAATAAAATTTCCACCCTGTATTACTGTTTTCAATTAATTATTCCAGTTGTCAACAAATGAAGATATGTATTCTCTTCTTCTCCTTTTTTCTTTCTTTTCGTGGAGAGCGGGAAGGGTAGTAAAAGGTATATATATTAAATCTTTGTCACCCTTAGCGAAATTCTTGAGGTTTTTAAGTTTGTTCCTTTATGAAATATACTGCTTTTTGAAAATATTCGAAAGCCAAATAATTAAAGAATGTAGTGATAATGCAATCATTTAAACAGTATAGTTATTCATATTCTTCTTTTTCTCCCCCTATTTTCGGGAATACTTTCAAAATATTCATCATTGGAGGGGACCATTTTATTAAATCTTATTACAAGACAAGACATCTTTATCTCTTTTTGGGATTTATCACTTCCTTTTTTCGATTTTATGAAATTCATCACTAGGTTGCTTTTTCATTTGTTTTCGTATAGAAGTGAACGTAAAACAAAAGGTCTATTGAGCGGAAATTCTATTTTAAGTGTTTTTATTTTTCCTTATTTGCTGTGTAGTCTTTCACTAGACAAATCATTCTGCCAACTAAGCAAATACAGAAAAAAATAACTCAAGAAAAAGGAGTCTAGACTTCTATTTAGTTTGTATAAGGCCTTTTTGAACTAATTTTCTCCGAATTTATGTCCATTTTTAAAACACTGTTGTCTAACTTCAATCTAGTGCTAGAGCAAAATGGATAGTTTGAATTTACTTTACTTCAACTAGTTTTAAATTTGTGGTATCGAATAAGCTAAGTCATTAAGAAAACAAATTTTTAGTAGATACTCTTAAATGAATTCTATTGATATGAATCTAAATTAGTCAGGTTAGTGAGTTTCAAATACCCCACGATTGAACACAAAAAAAAACCCATGATGCATTGAATGAGAAAAACATATTGACATAAAATTTGCATAAACATTTGGATAGTAATCTAAATCACTACAATAATAATCTACATTTCAACAAGTGCAGGCATCTGATCTCACAATTATTGAATAATTATACTACAAGGGATTGTTACGCAAATAGCCGATAAGATTTTATTTTTTTTCTAGCCGGTATGCATAGATTATACATTATATATATAGACACACATACACATTATATTTATTTATTTGGTGCGACACTATTCATCAACACCAAATTTGATTTATTATTATTTTATTCATCTTTTTATTTTTTTGGACTTTTAATTTATCATATATTGTGTATATAATTAATTTTTATATTAAGATCTTTATAATTTTAATTTTATATCCTATTTTTTTGATATATTAATTTTTGTATATATTATATTTATATAAAATTATAAGTTAATTTTATTATTATAATTGTATAAAAAGAAATATAACCATTATTTAAAAATAAAAAATGCAAATGTAAGATATCTAATGTTGCTAAAGATAGAATTATATATGGTGAATACGGAAAAAAAATTATATAAGTGGTGAATGTGAATTATATATGATGAATATGGAAAAAAAAAAGATAGAATTTGTTTGAAGGAAATAAAAAATGAAATTTGAATAAAAGATAATAATATAATATAGAAGAGAGTGAAGAAATATTCTTTTTTGGTGTAAAAAATGGTGTAATGGTTGGAGTAAATTTGGTGTTACACCATTTTGGTGTTACACTATTTTAGTGTAAAATTTGGTGTGAAATTTAGTGTTAGGGTTGGAGATGGTATAAGGCAACAAAATCCTTGTTGTATTATTTACCACTGTAATCTAACAACCATTATATTATTATTAATAGCGTAAGAATTATTAGATTATTATTTATTGTATAACAATATTTGTGCTATGATTTTTAGATATTTAGCTCACGAATCGAATGTGTTGCATGTAATTATCATATGATGATTTTTCGCAATCTTATACCACCACTTGCATCGTGGTTGCATGAGACACGGAATCTCATTATTACGAGAATATTTTTTAATGGTTAAAAATAGGATACATAAAACGACATCTTTTCTAAGAAAAATGACTATAGTATTATAGATACACTGCAACCTAGATTTGGTATATTGCATAGAGGGAGTCTGGAGTAGCAAAAATTCTATTGCATATTTGGATGGAATATATACTCGATTCATTCAGAACAGAAAAGTGAAGACTCTTCTAGGTACCATGTACCTTAGACTCTTAGGTTAGCTAGGTATCAGTAGAATTTTTAATGCAAGTAATAGTAAGTATTGTCTCCTCACAATTGCATTCCTCAAAGTTGCAGATTAATTATAATATATGTCACCTGGTACTGATTTGAGCTAGGTGTGGTTTTATTTGTTTATATTTAGTTTTATTTTGGAAAAAGTTAGCTGAATAAGGATTTGGTTCCTAATTATCATTTATCTATAAGCATATTAGTTGGGACTATCACTATCCAACGGGACGGGACGAGACAAGACGGGACGGGACGAAATTAACGGGACGGGACAACATTTAAGCGGGATGGGACGGGATAAACGGGACAAAACGGTCGTCCCATCCCGTCCCGCTAACAAACGGGACGGGACGGGACGGGACGGGACGGGACGGAACGGGACGGGACGGGACGGGACGGAACGGAATGGGACGGGACGGGTTCATGGGCCTTAAGTGTATTTTTTTTAAAAAGTCTAGTTTTTTGAAAATTACTATGTTTTTAAAGTTTGTAACGGCTAGATTTTTGAACTATTTAATAAACTTAAATGTTATTATGTTAAAACGAAAATTAGAAAACTAAGTAAAAAATTATAAAATATTAAAACAAAAGACTTGTAATGAAATATTCTAGTAAAGGTAAATTTATAATAAAGTTATAATTTATTTAATATAATTTCAAAGTATTAACTATTAAGTAACTAAGACAATTCATAAAAACAATTCAACGCTTAGAGTCTTTTATTTTATTAATGGAACTTTCAAATCTCAAATACAAATATAATTCTTTTGAAGAGCACCTAATCCACGCAGCCACATTCTAGGAAGGGTTTTGTTTGAACTAAGCCTCTTAGTAGCCAATTTCAAATTATCATACTAATATTTGTAAGCTCCTATATAACCTCTTTGTAACTTATCAATAATATCTCTCGAAGATTGTTCTGGAATTGGCAGTGTTGAATATTGATTGATGTTCTATGAGCTCCATGTCGTCATCGGTCCCAGTGCTAAGTATCTCATTGTATTTTTCTTGTTCCCTAGTGTTTAATTTTTCAAAACCAAGATTTCTTCTTTCTGCATTATCCAATCTCTGAATAATACGGAAATCTCTAGGTTGTCCTCTGCTAATGAATGTCTATGATCTCCGATTTGAAATATTGTTGCGCTAAAAGCATTCTCCGGTGCTAAGAATCAAATTCATCATCAATAGAGGAATCAAAACATATTATATCATCAATATCTTCCCATAAGAATTTCTACTCTAAACTTAGAAGTAGAAGGAGCAGTTTCACCACTTGTTATTTCTATAAATTTATATTTATCAAACATTGATCTAGATTCTAAAATAAGAATATATGTTAGCTTGCAAGTCTTCGAGAGATGGTAGTTCATATTCTTGAATTGCTAAATTTTGATAAATTTTATGAACAAGTCCCTTTGCACCTCTTAAATTTAAATATGGATTAAGTATTGTAGAAATTAAATAAACTTGGGGAATAGAGAAAAAATACTTTTAAAATTTTGCGATCATTTCATTAATGGTCGGTGCATAAATTGGATTTGTTTTATACTAACCAAATACAACAGAAATTCCACAAATTTACCATAAAAACCCGCGGGACAGCTGGGACAGGCAGGATGGGATGGGATGGGACGAGATGTGACGTGATAAACGGGACGAAATGATCGTCCCGTCCCATCCCGTGTCCCGTTTAACATTAGCCCATCCCGTTTAACTTGGGGCGGGACGGGACGGGATCGGGACGGGATGCGGGATGGGATGGGCCGACCCGTATCGTTGGACAGCCTTGGTTGGGACATTGTTTACACTCCATGTTTTCGTACGTGGAGGTATGCCACAAGTAAATTGATATAAGATCGGAAATAAAATGTTACGTCTCGCATTTTCGTATGCTGAAGTTTCATCGTAAGTTAATCGACGTGAGTTCGGGAATGAGATTTATTTTGGGATTATAAGTATCACGCTATTTCAAACAAGGAATAAGTAAATTCGTGCATGTGAGAGGGTAAGCAAATCGAAAAAATGAGTTTCGACGAAGTTGGGCATTTTGGAATAAAAAACGACCCGAGCTAAAATACCCGGTATTTATGGACTAGTACCATACAAGGTACCATACCATATGACCGTGATAGTATGATGTATAAGGTATATTAAAAATGAATAGTATTTTAAGTAATTTGAGATAATTCTTAATTATGCGAATAATTGGTTAATTACCGGTTAACGGGACATTACCTAGTTAATTAATAATTAAGAGATAAGACTAAAATTCCCCCTCCCCAAATGTGGCAGCAAGAAAGCTAACCAAACAAATGACTAAGTATCACAATGGCTCAGGTGGCTATGTAGGATATCAAAACTTTAACCTGAAAAGTCAGTACTACAAGTTTGGTTTTTATATATATTTCTTCCTAATTCAAATTATATCAAGAACATAAGCTAAAATCAATTAAAAAAAAACTTCCAACGAAATTCTTGCAACCAAACAATTCCAACGAGAATTGTTAGAACCGTAGCAACCTTTGCGGTTCTGAAGGTATACGGTGCAATCCTTTTCAAGAATATTATACGGATTTTTCCCTACTCCAGGTATGTTAAGGCTATCTCTTTTTTCTTTTGGCATGATCCATACAATACAAATAAAACGAGCAAATGCACAACTTTCATAAATGAATCTATTCATAGAAGTATTAGAAGTGCCTAAGTTCTTGAATTTCCTATGTCTTATTATTCCATTATCTGTTCAAGGGTCTTAGAAAATACATAAATTGTTTTTATGATATTAATCAAAGGCAAAATGGTCTTATGACACTCCGAAAGATTTTGTTGATGTACTTCTTATGCGTTGCATTCATTTATACATGTACATTGACCCATGACTAGATGGTGTTATATATGTATATATATATATATATATATATATATATATATATATATATATATATATATATATATGGGATATGGGAAAAGGTTACGATGTTATATATGCACTACCACCTGATCAGCTGGTATACGTTGATGATTTGCCCACAGTGGCTGAGATGATATGAAGGGATGTCCTCAGAGGCTTGATGATGTTATGAACGTATATACTCATGCATGGTGTGATATTAGACGCATATGCATGGCATTTTAAATAATAAAGGATTCACAGAGCTATTCAAACTTACATGTCGAGTCTTTTACTCCATATTTCTCTCATGTCTATTATCTTCTGATTTTCATTCCTTACATACTCGGTACATTATTTGTCCTGACGTCCTTTTTGCCTGGGGACGCTACATTTGATGTCGCAGGTCTCGATAGACAGGTCGAGAGTCCTCCAAGTAGGAGATCAGCTCAGCGGAAGATGCTGGTGTACTCCATTTGCCTCGAAGTTGCTTGTTTGATCAGTATGATTTAGATGTGTATTGTTTGGTATGGTAGGGTTCTGTCCTGACCTTTATGACAATTATGTATCCTTAGAGGCTTGTAGACAGATGTCATGTATGTAAAAGATTGTATGGCCTTGTCGGCCTATGTTCAGTATACGAGTGGTTATTTTGGTCTTAGAGGCCCATATGTCTTATGTATATGTTCGTATTACATATTTTATTCTACCTATTTCATGACAACCTCTCCAGTTCAATTATCTATGATAGTATGATACGAAAAGATACATTATGTCGGTACTCGGTTGAGTAAGGTACTGGGTGCCCATCGCGGCTCATCGGTTTGGGTCGTGACAAAAGTAGTATCAAAGCAGTTCTGTCCTAGGGAGTGTACAAGCTATGTCTACTAAGGTCTTGTTTATGGGTGTGTCGTGCACCATACTTATAAGTAGGAGGCTACAGTTCATTTAGGACTGTTACTCTTTCTTCTTACTCTAGATCGTGTGGTAGAGCTTAGTTGTAAGAACTCAATTTCCTAAACTCTATCTTATTCATAATACAATGATATACATTCAGAAAGACGGTCGGTAAGAGATATAGCTGTGAAAGCGTCGAAGTCAGATGAACTCGATTTTGCCTCATGCTTATGATAAGTAAATGTGAGGTCTTCATCAGACCATGCGTGTACTAAACAGTGACAGATGTACGTACAATCGACCACAACGATCTCAGTTATTCCTATGAGAGCTAACATATATAGTTTAAGAGAAGGACGAGTTATTAGGATTTGACTGGGGTTAGAGTAACCCAAAATATTGGATGGATTGGTAAAGTTAGTTGACATTTCTGAAGGATAGTGCAAACGTGGTGATGGATCTCCTTATGAGACACCTAGATGGTGCATTCTAAAATAGTACAGCTAGATATGAGTGCTACAAAATAGGTACTGGAAACCTGGAAAGGATAAATATTATCTTAGTATGACTCCTGTCCCTAGTAGAGAAAGAATGCTAGGCAACCCGAAGAGCCAGTAGATGGAGCAAAGGGGAGCTAAAAGCAAAGGAGTATCTTGTTGAAGTTTTCAGAATAAAGTGATAGACAGAAATATCAGCAGGAAATATGAATAGAGCTAATGAAGCATTAAGAGTAAGATGTGATACATGGATGACAACAGTAGGTCAAAAAGATGACAGCATTACAGATTTTATAGTCAAGTAAAGGAAAAGACGAGAGGTGACAAGCCTTGAGACAACAAAAGAATATAGGCCATAAAGTCATATCCCTAGTTCAAGAAATAAGTTTGTGATTCCAACACAACTACCAGAAGGAGAAGTTAGACCCCAGAATAATAGAAATCAGTATGGGCTGGTGAACGAGATAAACTGAACACGGATTAGGGACTGAGTTATTATATAATAGTCAGCATCATGAGAGTTTCAGATTTCGTTACGGCGATAATAGAATGGACAATAGAAGTAGATTCTTGAGAAATTCGGAAAATGGTCATTCAGGAAGACACTTCCCTAAAGCAAGAAATGTGAGGAAAGTTAAGCTTAAGGGACTATGTGAGCCAGTTACACTAAGTTCCACCCTCGCGAGTAAGGAATTTCATTATCCTTGGTACAGAAGGATTACCGCAAGGCAAGTAAGGGTCATCGATAATGTGAGAAGACGCCAATGATAAAGAGGCAAAACATCTATACATAGATCATCATAACGCTAAATCTTAGTACTTCCCTAAAGGGGGGAATATGGAGTGATGTGGCATTAAGTCGAAATTAAGTGGTTGTAGTAACTATGGAATAATAAAGGAAGAATGCGATAAGACTGAGAAAGGGATAAGATTGCACTTATCCAAATCCTACAGGTATGTTGCAATTCCAAAACATTATGCAAACACGATGTTAAGAAAAGGAAGTAAAGGTTCCTGCTCGAGATGTTATTGATAAATAAGGAGCTAGTGCGAGACGTAAGTTAAGGCAAAGGAAATAACCCCAAGAAAGATAACGCAAAATATTGCTATGAGAATGGACGAACAAGTAGAGCAGTTGATTTAGGAAGATCTAGTTATGGCTAGACAAGAAGGTACAGACAAATTAACAAATCATGCAAGATAAACAAAGTGAAATCCAATATAGTGAATTCAGCCTCGCAGTAATGTCATTATAATACTTGACAAATATTCTGAGGGTCCTCCCTAAGTACTACAATAAAAGACTAGATGAGGAAGTAAGGAAGAAGGCTTCAACCTAATCTCAGTGACCTAAAGAGGAAATGGTCTTATGACAACAGTCTCACCACAACGTTATATGCACTCCATAAAAAAGTGGCACCTACCGTGGCTGATGAACGGGAAGTAAAATCAGAAGTGATATTCAAGATCATATGAGTTGTATGGAATTCCTATATGTGTGGCACTAAGATAAGGTAAGTATGCACGCAACAAGGGGCAAAAGGACCAGGAATTCTTTTTGCTTACGTTTGAAGAAAGCTGAGATGGAATGAAAGGAATTATTTGATCAATGATCTAGATCTAGTTACGTTATGAATGCACTTAAGATTTCGTAATATTATCCATGCAGCATATATGTTGACAATCATACAGCCATAGAAGACTCTGATATAAGTAAAAGAAAGAATTGAGTTCAGGTTATAGACAAAGGATTGAATTGTTAGAAGATTGCATCCTGGATATTCCATAGCGTCCATGAAAGGATAAAGTAATACCATGAGCCGCAAATCGGAAGATAGCTAAGCTTACATAAAGGTTGATCAGAGGGAAGAGGGAACTAAAGAGTTACATCAACTAAGTAATCATGAGTCTGATTATTTGACTTAGAAAATTAGGAACATCGTGATCGAGAACATTGCAGGATCTCCCTTAAAATCAGAGGTACAAGAGAGATACTACAACAACCATAGTCTATAACGGCTCGGCAATAAAGCCAGTTAAAAAAAAGTAACAGTCTCATAAAAAGTCAGCATGAAGCTCCCACCGGATTGTAGTGTTATAATAGAGCTTCAAGTTGTGGTATGAATCATACCTATGTGGAAGAGAGGTTATGAAAGAGATAGAAGATATGATGCGAGATTTTAAGTAAGTAAGGTAAAGGTGAACAACGTACGAGATACTCAAATGCAGAAGGTTGTGAATAGTCCATACTTCAGATAGAAGGCTAGAAGCACGAGGATTCAATAATCGGGAATGGTAGCGGCATCATCAGTGGCATGTCTTCTAGCCTATGGTTTCTAAGTACTGATAAGTTTAGTTAAGAGAGTAGAGAAGAGTTAGAGACGATGTGATGTCTCGCTTGACGTTCCAGAATAACATAAGGAAATTTACGGTGCAAGCAAGTTAGAGCAAGGTTGCGAGTAGTATAACTGGATATGTATAGGTCGCAAGCTAAAGTATGGTAGAGCGACAAAGTTTTAAGAAGACATGAGTAAGGATAAGGAAAGGAAAGTGAAAAGATGACGAGAATGGATAAGTCCTCGGGATTAAGTCCATGAAAACAAGAGATTTAATTGTTTATCTAACTTATAGAAAGTTCAGTATAGCCTGAATGAACTCAAAGGAGTCTAAGACTAATAGCATTTAGAAGGAATGGAATGTTGCCCTGTTAATGGAATGAGGGTGTAATTGTGATAAGTAAAGGATGATGTTTGGGCCTTCGATTGAGTAATGATTTGAAAAAAAGAGAGGGCGATTTCATAAGTTGCACAGGATTAAAATACCCATGTAAGGTGAATCACATTGGGATGCTATGAAATACGATTATTGAAGTACAGTATCACCCCTAAGAGTATCGAAAAAAATTACTTCAAATATTCCTCGATGCAATATAAGCCCTAGTGGTAATGTGTTACTAAGAAGCTTCAAGTTATTAATGAAAGATTATAGATCAACATTGAGGTGAATCGACAATGAAAGATACAAATTATGAGATGAGATTAGGCCATCAGCTTTAAGATGAACAGTAATTAAGAAGCATTAAAAGACTTAGCTTTATGCATATAGGATAAGCAACGAGAGTAAACTGGAGTTTGGTCGCAGACCTCAGTAACGATAAATCGAAGTAAGAGTTATGGTATAGTATGACCTACTTAGAGGTAGTAAAGCTAATGACACCAAAGGGACAGCTTGACGTAATTTGATATATGTTCACAAAGTGAGGCCTACAGATTGGCTAAGAGATGGAGGAAAGAGAACAGAAGAGTCAAGAGCACATACAAAGTTAGAGTCGTAAAGGCTGCATGATAGAAGGTAGCAACAATTACGAGATTAAAAGGATTACGAATACAAGTCGTGGTGTGAGAAAGAGGCTTAAAGGAGGGAATGCTCTGACCTTTGGGATTCATTCATAGAACAATCTCCTAGATGGAAAGACGAGTACTAAAAGTATTCGCAAGACCTATGGGTTATGAGAATGATAAGTGCAACAGTCAACATTCGAGAATGAATGTTCCAAAGGGAGGGATGATGTTACACCCATTTGTTCTTCGAACATTTTGTTAACTGGGAGTTGGTATGTGGCTCCTGCATTTTTAGCCCGAAGGGCACTACATTGCAACAATAAGTTCCAAACTTAGTGATAAACGAGGTTTTTTCTTGATCCTCTGGGTTCATCTGAATTTGATTGTACCCGAAGTAGGCATCAAAAAAGGTTAGAATCTCATTGCCAGCCATGGCATCGATCATACGATCGATGTTGGGCAATGGAAAAGAGTCTTTAGGCCATGCTTTGTTCAAATCCTTGTTATTTACACACATTCTAAGCTTTTTTCCTTTCTTAGGAACTACAACTACATTGGCTAACCATTCGGGGTATTTTACCTCCCGAATAGGCCCTATTTTAAGAAGTTTGGTTACCTCATCCTTTATGAACGCGTGCTTTACCTCGTACTAGGGCCTCCTTTTTTGCTTGACCAATTTGAATCTCGGGTCGAGGCTTAGCCGGTGTGTTGTTATTTCCGGTGGAATTCCTATCATATCTAAATGGGACCATGAAAAGCAGTCCATATTATCAATAAGAAATTGAACGAGATTTTTCCTAAGTTTGGGGGTTAATCCCGTTCCTAGGTATACCTTTCTCTCGGGCATGTATTCGATTAGTATGACATGCACCAGTTCCTTGACCGTTAACTTGGTTGCATCGGACTCTTCAGGAACAACGAAAGCTCGAGGGGTAAGGAAATCCTCTTCTTCGTTTTTGATTACCTGTTCTTTCGGCTCGATCGGGTCTAGGATCGGTGATTGCTATTTGGCCGCCTGCTTTCCTTCAGTGTTCAACTTTTTTCGAGATCGAAGGTTCTGGTATCGGTGTCACTTCATCAACTGCAAATATTTCCTTTGTAGCGCGTTGCTCTTCGTAAACCATTTTCACACCTTCCTCTGTTGTGAATTTCATCATCTGATGAAGAGTTGAAGGTACTGCCCTCATGTTATATATCCATAGTCTCCTGAGGAGTGCATTGTACCTCATGTCGCCTTTGATGATATGGAATTTTGTATCTCGTATGGTTCCAGCTACATTTACTGGTAGGATTATCTCCTCTTTGTTGTTTCACTTGCCATGTTGAAGCCATTTAGGACCCGGATGCAGGTACAATCTGATCTTGTAGGCCGAGTTGCTCTATGACCCTCAATCTGATTATGTTTGCTGAGCTACCTGGATCTACTAGAACACGTTTTACATGAATTTTATTTAAAAGAATAGAAATTACCAGGACGTCATTGTGCGACTAAGATATGCCTTCTGCTTCCTCATCGTAGAAAGACAGGTCATCCTCGGGCACATAGATCCGAGTCTATTTTTCTCTAGTGGTCGACAACTTGGTGCATTTGAATACATGTCTTTGTAGGACATCGTCATCGCCGATGATCATGTGGATCATATGTCGTGGTTCTTCCTGCTCGTTTTTTCTACTTGCATCTATCTCTCTAAAGTGATTCTTAGCTCGATCAATAAGAAATTCTCGAAGGTGACCCTCGTTGAACAACCGAGCTGCCTCCTCCCTTAGCTGCCTACAGTCTTCGGTATGATGGCCATATGTTCCATGATACTTACACATCAAGTTTGGATTCCTTTGAGAAGGATCGGTTCGTATGGGCCTGGGCCACCTGGTGTCTTTGATTCTTCCAATAGCTGACACGATCCCTGTTGCATCTATACTGAAATTATACTCTAACAGTCAAGGTGCCTCTACGGGATTGGTGTGTTTATCGAACCCGCTCTTACTCATGAGTCCCCTAGTGTTTTGACCTCGATCGTTTCTCCGATCATTCCGAGGAGCGTTACGACCCGAGCCGTTGTTTCTCCTATCGACATATGGCTGATACCATTCTTTGTTGAATCTTGATTCCCTATTTGTATCCCTCGGGGACTTAGCCGCTAGCCTGTTAGGATGAACTGAGCCCGACGGGGCTCCCAACTGGTCGTCCTCGACCCTAATCTTTGACTGGTAGCGGTTATGTACGTCCGACCATGTTATAGTTGGATACTCGATCAGAATTTGCTTTAACTAACGAGATGCAATCGAACTCCTTTCATTCAAACCCTGCATAAAAGCTTGGACTTCCCAATCATCCGAGACCGGTGGTAATTTCATGTGTTCCATCTGAAACCTAGACACGAACTCCCTCAACATCTCATCGTTCCTTTATTTTATCTTGAAGACGTCTGATTTCCTCATTGCCACCTTTATGGCCCCGACATGTGCTTTCACGAAGGCTTCTACTAACATAGCAAACGAATCAATAGAGTTCGGAGGCAAGTTGTGATACCAAATCATAGCTCCTTTCGACAGTGTTTCTCCAAACTTTTTCAACAAAACTGATTCAATTTCATCGGCATTCAAGTCATTTCCTTTGATCCCGCAAGTGTATGAAGTAATATGCAAGTTAGGGTCAGTTGTCCCATTGTATTTGGGTATATTGGACATGTAAAATTTCTTGGGAATGAGCATCGGAGCCACACTCTGAGGGAATGGTTTTTGTATGAACTTTTTGGCATCTAAACCTTTCAAGACCGGAGGTGCCCCCATTATTTGATCAACACGGGAGTTATAAGTCTCCACCTTTTTGTCATTGTCTTCAATCTTCTTTTCCCCGGACACGATCCTCTTGATGAGCTTTTCAAGCATCCTCATGATGGTGATGTCAGTCCCCGAGTCATTTCCGTTTGACCTTTCTGGCACTGGTTCAGCACGCCGAGTATTTTCTGGTTCAACTATACTTGGAGTCTTATTCTAACTTTGAAGTTGACCAATGGCGATCTGTTCAGCTTGCAGCATCTCGAATATCACTTGGAGGCTGATTCCCCCATCTCCTATTCCTTATGTTCCTTGACCCCCAGATCGGGCTTTCCTGTGTATACTCCCTCCAGGGTCTGTGCCTAAATCCATGTTTAGAGCTATGTGTGAACTAACATCAACTTGTTCTATATTTGGAACTTCCCCAGGGTTTATTAGTGGTACACCGACTCCTATATTATTATTTTCTCCAAGACCTTCGTTGTCATGAACAAGTGCGTTTTGTGAGCTAGACATGTTTCAGCCTGAGAATCAAAAATTCTTGACAAGAAAAAGTGTAAAATAACGTGTGTTATGAGAATCAGTAATGAAATAATCACTATTATCCTTAGCCCCACAGTGCACGCCAAACTGTTTACCTCGAAAATACGAGTAACAATTAAATTTGATTTGTGATTTTAAAGATATGTGATCTAGTTCAATACCAATTAATAATTAAGAACTATGAAGTGTAAATGAAAGAAACAAGTGAATCAAACCAGTGTTACTCAAGCAGTACAGACCTCGAGCTTAGTGACCTCGAGGTGAACTAAGAACAATAAAGATAAAGGACAATTCTGCTGAACAATGAGCGAAAAAGTAAGATAGTATATTCTTTGCCAAAGATTGGATGATCTTTACAAATGATTAGGGTTCCCTTAATATATGAGGGAGCCTTAAATAAGGTACATTTTCATTTATAGTAAATAATCTTATTGTGACAGTTGTATAACTGCCTGGTACGGATTTGTACTAATTCGTACAAATCTATTCCGGAATTTATGCCATGATCTTGGGGACATGGCGAGAATCTTGTCCTTCTATAACAAACTCACAACGACACTATCTCGGAGTCGGTCATACTTGGCTCCGATATTCCTCGAACATTTAGGTCTTCGAGCCTCTTATATTGCCTTCGAGCCCAGGCTTGATCTTTATCGAATTTCTACCCTCCGTGCGACATCTCAAGCCTACTAAATTGGGACACCTGATTTCACCGTACACAAACATATTACTGTTGACGAATCTTTCTGGCCATAAATTATTGACTGCTTGGAATTACATGCTTTGTTACAACTTTTGTTTTTTATATCAAAGCCAATTATCTTTTATTGCCAATCACAATATAACAAAAACAGCAGCAACGTAATTTTAATCTTGGCAGTTTTAAGAATTTTGAAGAATTTTAGAGAAGGTCATCTTTGTTATTTGGTTGTATTAAATGACCTAATAGTTTTACATTTTATTCCGAAATTATTATCTTTATCTTTGACAACAAACAAGCCCTAAGATGAGAGGTGGGTAGCTCATGCATGGGTAGAGCTAAAGGGGTCTGCGATAATAGGAAAAACTTTCTAACTATTGAAAAAAATTCTATTTTGTTGAAAACAAAATTCTATTTTCCTACCCTAACCTTCCCAGAAAACTTATGCTGCCCTAATAGGAAAAAAATCTATTTTGCTACTATTTATGAACTGCTAAATATATGAACAACTTCCATCAACAACAACAAGAAGTCTAGTGTAATCTCATAGTGGGGTCTGCGATATGAATAACTACCATCAACTGCATTAATAAGCTTCGCCTGAAAATTGACAAATAGTCACCCTTTTAACCAGTATTAATTTGTGTGCCACTAAAAGGGGGCCAGGATCTACTTACTCAATTCATTCACTTTCTAAACTAAGATTTGAATGTGACTTCCAACCTTCTCATTTTTTCAGCTTTGAGGCTTACAAGTAACAAGTATGTGTATAGTATGAAAAATAGCCCCTACACATTATCATGAGCATTCAACACATTTACAAAATGAGTTTGATTATTATGTACTGATAATTAATATATAAAAAATTATATTATCTAATCACTTAAAAGATAATTACATTTTTTAACTTTATAGTTTCATCATCATGATGGAGGAGTTAAGGCATAACTCCAACTAATATATATATATATATCAAAAATAATAATTACACGGATGAGGATATAGGCCTTGGCCTCCAAGACAGTATGATAGGTGACAACACTCATCCTATGATACACAATTGAACAAAAATATTTTGCTTGGATGAGAAGGAAGTTGTGCATCCTAGGGTAATTTGTAGCAACACTCAAGGATTCTATGTACAAAAAGGTGAGAGAAAGAACCTTGTTGCTAGGTGTTGTCATTGATAACGAACTTGTTTTTCTTCTGTCTGAATCTGAAGTTAGGGACCTTGTCAACTTCTAACTTCATTGAGGCTCTAACATTCAAAGGTAATGATACAGCCTCATTGAGGATAGAATCAGTTCTGGATATTTCACCCAGGTTAGCAAGCTTGTCAGCAGAGTTGTTTCCTTCTCTCAAAGTGTGACAAAAGAGAAAGTTAGCATCTTTGGTCATGTTTTGAATTTTCTCAATAGTATCATTGAATCTCCAGGGAGGTTTCCTGATCCTTTTGATCAAGTTAAGGATAATCATCGAGTCAGATTCAACTATTACATTTGTAAAGCCCTTTGTAATACACATTTTGATGCCTCGCAACATGGCTTTAGCTTCCGTAATATTACAGCTACAATCACCATAGAATTCTGCAAAAGCCTCAATTAACATGCCATGGTGATCTCGGATAAGATCATCACTACCTGCCGAACCTGGATTACCTTTGCTACAACCATCAACATTAAGTTTAACCTAGCCTATTGGAGGTTTTTGCCAATAAATAACCTGCCAATGAATAGCAGGGGGGACCTTCTCAATTCTGTTGTAGGTGTCCTGCCACAGGTTATAGGGTTGCAGATCTGGGAACCTCATATGGATAAGCATATTTATTATTTTGATCACTTGTTGGATAATGAAATAATGGAACATGCGCTTTTCCTTAAACCTAGCAGATCGTCTGTTCTTCCAAATTTGCCAGCAAATGATTGAGCGTAGGCATTGAAGAACTGTTTTATGGACTTCATTTTTGGACTTAGTCAACCATCACCTCAAAATTCTATGTCTTACCTAGCCTTGGACCAATCTGATACCACAAGAGTTATAGAAGAAGGACCAGACTAGATTGGCAATATGACTATCACTGAGCATATGGTTAGTGGATTCCTCATAATGGTCATTAGGGAAGCGGTTACATATAGAGGCAATATTCACCCCAAATCTTTTAATAGCAAAGTCAGTTGCTACCTTATCCATTAGCACTCTCATCATGAAAAAGGAAGTTTTAAAAGAAAGTTTTTTATGTCAAATAGTCATACATGTAAGAGTAGTTCCTTTCTTTGTTCTTAGAGTGTGCCATGCAGATTTGCAAGAAATATCCCCTAAAGGATCCGGGGTTTATATGGGTCTGTCTTCTTTTTCAATATTGAAGGTTATGTCTTTGATATAATTGAAGGATCCTCATCAATTTACTCTGATTCCAAGTATCCTGAAGATAGAAATCCCTTACCATAGTTATTTTAGGAGTCTTGCTACTAAGTTCCAAGTGAGCTATAGGCCCAAGTTCAGTCCAAGAATCCCACCAGAAAGAGATTTCCCCTCTTCCAAGACTCCATGAGATATTAGGTTCCACCTTTTCTTTGATGTCCATCATTCTTCTCCAAGTATGAGATTTGCATTGAACTTTCCTTATTGCAACAAGATGGAACATTTTACAATACTTAGCTTCGAGAAAATATTTGAAAAGAGATTTTTGAGTTCTGAATTTCCACCATATCTTAGCAGAGAAGGCATCACATGTGTCTTTAAGAGATCTGAAGCTAGCTCTCCCTTCCTCGACTGGAAAGAACATGTCTTTCCAAGCAATCCAGTGCTTATTGTATTTGTTACCATCCATACCCTCAAAAAACGTTAGAGATGATCTTTTCAATCTGGTAGAAAGTCGCCTTGGGAGGATGTACCACTGATATAATATGAAGTGGAATAGCCTGTAAAACAGATTTAATAAGAACAACTTTGCCACCATATGTTAGAATTTACCTTGCCATCCTTGGAGTCTTTTGGCTATGTTAGCCACCATTTTGTTAAAATAAATAACTTTTTTCCTTCCTATGTAGATAGAACATCCAAGATATTGCATTGAAAAGTGGCAGTGATTGTATCCAGTAATCTGCTTGATTTGGTTGATTCTTATATCATCATCTTGGAAGTTGACATAAAAATCAGATTTGGCTTTATTTACTAATTGTTCCGAGATCTTCTCATAAGTCTCCATCTTTTCCATCATGATCTTCAAGGATTCAGGTTCAGCCGAGGAAAATAAATTGTGTTGTCAGCATAACATAAATGAGATATAATAGGACCATGACTATCTATCGAGAATGGGATAAAATAATAATTATTTAAGGACTACATTAATCTTAAGAAAAGTTTAGCCCCAATAAGAAGAAGAGAGGGAGATAAAGAATCCTTTTGTCTTAACCCCCTAATAGAATTGAAAAACCCATGTCTACTCCCATTGATATTTACAGAGCACCAAATATTAGATATAAGTCTCCAGATCATATCAATCCAAGTCTCATTAAATCCAAAATGTCTCATAATATTTCAAAGGTATTCCCATGAGACTCTATCATATGCTTTAGCCATATCCACTTTTAACACCACATTCCCATGGGTGGAAGGTTTTGTAATATTATGGACCATATCCTAAGTCATCATGATATTTTCAATGATGGATCTTCCTTTGATAAAACATGTTTGATAAGGACAAATAAGCTTGTTCATGAAGGGACTTAGTCTTTGGTTCACTAGACTCAATATGATTTTGCATGAGAAATTGCCAAGGCTAATGGGCCTTAGTTCATTGAAAGCTTGAAGATTATCCACTTTAGGGATGAGGATTAGGCAGGTGTGGGTCATGGCCTTTGGAATTTGGTTACTTGTAAAGAAATCATTAGTCATCAGTAAAAGATCATCCTTAATAATATCCCAACAAGAATGATAAAATTTTCCAAAAAGACCATCTGGTTCAGGGGCACTGGATGGACTCATGGAGAATACAACAACTTTCAATTCCTCTATAGTAGGTATGGCTGTAAGACCTGCATTATTCATGTCATTAATTACTTTAGGAATAAAATTAAGGATAGAAAAATTGAAATCCGTATGTTCTCTAGTAAATTGTTTCCGAAAGAAGGATATAACTTCATTTGCAATATGATCATCTCCTTCAAACCAGGTGCCATCACTTAGCCTGATCTTTTTAAGAGATAACCTCTTTTTTCTACCCTTGACAATGGAGTGAAAGAATTTAGAGTTCACTTCCCCCTCCACAAACCATTTGATCCCAGATTTTTGCTTCCATATAGACTCTTCAGATTTATAGGCCCTGATAAGAAGAGCATTTATATGGTTAAGCTCAGCTCTGTTGATATCAGTATTGTTTGTAATGGTCTTGTGTTCCAGATCATCTATCTTCTTCTCCAGATCCTTCACATTGTCAAAAATATTACCAATAAAGGTCTTGTATCAATGGGATAGGCATCTGCACATATTTTTTAGCTTCAAATGGAATTTCCACATAGGGGAGCCATGAACCTCTATATCCCAAGCTTGTTTTACCACCCCTTTAAATCCATTTTTCGTTAGTCCAGAAATCCAAAAATCTGAAGTATTTGATAGTGGGCTGGGAAGTGTTCTTAGCAATGGTGAGGAGGGGTGAGTGGTCCGATCCTGTTCTAATCAAATGATTGACATTAGTAGAGTCATAGTTGTTCATCAAGTCTTAGTTAACCAACACCCTATCAAGTCTTTCCAGAATCTACTATTAGGAGCCTACCCATTGCACCAGGTAAATTGTGAGCATCAGACGCCTATGTTAATAAGATCACAATCCATGATAAATTGTATCATAGGCATGCTTTTGGACATTCTGTGAAGGTTACCACCCTATTTCTCACTTGGATCAATAATACAATTGAAGTCACCTGCAATATACCAAGGGAGCTTATAATTCTGAGAGATATCCCTTACGTTATTCCATATATGTTCTCTCAAGCCTGCATCACACTTTGCATAAACTGAAGTAACAAGGATGTTTGTTCCCATCCATTCAATGATACCATCAACCTATTGATCTGATTCCTCCACGACATTACAGTTCAGATCATTATTCCAGAAGATCCATATTTGACTATTGATATTGGCATGAGCATTATCATAGCCCAACATAGATCTGAACTTATCAAGATGATCTGCATTGTGAAAAGGTTCACTAATAGAAATGAAAGGAATATTTTGGAGCCGGATAATCTCTTTAGTCTATCAAAAGCACCACTAGAGCTGGTGCTTCTAATATTCCAATATAAAGACTTAAACATCATAATCAGTTGGAGAGGTTTTGTTCATGTGGTGTAACCACAGTTTGTTGATAGGTGAGTCTTCCACCTCTTCCTCTTGGTTTGTTACTGCCCCTCTTGAAATTCTTTCTGCCTCTTCCTCTACCTCTAGGAGATAGGTGAGTTCTTTCAATAATCTTATTAATTTCAGAACTTACATTTACCTCCACTAAAGCATTGGAGTTGAAAGTTTCAATTAGTTGGGTAGCATAATCATCAGTAGTGTGGTTCAATGGTTGATCCTCATTCTGAAAGCATTCACTATCAACACTTTCGAAATCATCAGTTTCTTCAGTGCTCATATCATCCTCATAGTCACCATCTTCTTCGCTATCCTCTTCCTTATCATCCTTAAAAGATGATTCTGCCATGTGAATTTTGTTGGAAATGTACATGTCTTCACTCTATTTATCCTCTTCCAAGCTGGTACTACTAATAAGTTTAAGATACGTGTTATGAGCATCTCCTGGATCAATTACATGGTTTTTTTGTTTTTGTTGTGTTCTAATCCATTTCTGTTGTTGGCTTCCACCTCAATGAGTTTGGTGGTGTTCTCACCATTGGTAGTATTCTCCTGAAAAGAGTGTCTACTGTTTTGATCATTATCGATGGGAGTACTGTTGTCTTCTTTGTTGCTAGTGTTCTGATCCGATGGTTTGTGTATTGTATCTGTTTTCTTGCAGCTTGGTTGGCCTTTTTCTATGGTTGTATTTTGGAGTTGAGATTCATTGCTATTGATGTCTTGTTTTTTTTTTAACTCCGAACCTTTTCTTCTTGTTGATATTTTGTCCATTCCTCTGGTTGTTGTTTTGATTGGTTTCTTCATCCATTTTGTTTTTACCTTTGCCTGGTACTTCTTCCATCATGGGAGTCTTCTACACCTTGACTGGCAAAGATAATTACATTTAACTGCTTATAATAAGCGAAAATAAGGCAAACAACCTTATACAAAAGATTAAATTACTCTACTATTATTAAAAATTAAATTTTAATGTATATATAAGTTAAATCCTTTGAAAATGCGAACAAACTTTGACTGCGTATTAGGGGTTGATCTACAAGGCCAAGTTCTGCCACAGAAACATCAATTTAATTGTCAATTAGTTTAAGATTGACTGATTTGATTGATGCTTTTAGCGGAAGAGAAACAAATTAAGTAATCTGATTCTTAAGAGGAACTAATTACCTAAGCAATCTGATTACTAAATTTTTTAGATTTGACTAGTAATAGGGCCACAAAGGTATTGTTGCTCTGCTTTTGCAGTCTTAATTAATTAACCAGGTTTCAAAAAAATTGACTCTTAATAAAATGTGTAGATTACGTGTAAAATGTCTAAGTAACATGTACTAATACCTAAATTTGCCATTAATTAGCTTTTGGGGCTGAAAATTTTGACAGAAAGATATGCATCACATAGTTGTCGTACGAGCTTAAGTTTGTACATTGCCAATACTGTAGGATTATTTACACATCATATATATTAAACTGAGTATACCACAAAGTAACTTTTCATATATTAGTGTAATATGAAAAATAGTGTAATAGTCTATTATATTTACTGAAATAGCATTTATAATATAAAAGTTATATAAAAGTCAAAGCATATAACATAAACACCTTCTCTTTTTTTTTTTTTTTTACTTTCAATTGAAAAGGATGATATACCATAACCAGCCTACGATATCAATCTATCATAATGAAACCAAAGAAATCGTAAGGAACATGCATTATATCGTTGCTTTTGACTATTGTTTAATCTTTAATTGTTAGTGAATTCATGTTGTAGGGGTGGCAAACGGGAAAAAAAGGAAATAAGTAAGTTGATCAAGGGAAATAAAGCTTTATCTATTGATTAAAAATAAGAAATTTTAATCTCTCTCATCATAGCTCAGGAAGATTGAGTTAGTCAATTGTAGCGGTGGCAAACCGGCAGATCAGATCGGATATGGACGGAGCCAAAATGGATAAAATATCCGATTCAACCCATATTTAATATAGATAAAAAATGGGTTAATCGACGGATAATATGGATATTCATTTTATTCATGACTTCTTGAATATGATGTTAGGTTTAGAATTTTAATAATGATCAATAATCAAAAGAGCCGTGACTAATGACATCTCACCTTGTACAGATTTGCAACGGCATTGATAAATGAAAGGAAAGAAAAAATTATGAGAAAATCAGAGGAAGCCAATGGCTGTACTTCGAACTCTGCATCAAACAGAAAGAGAATCAATCAATCAAAGGAAAAGGAAGGAAAGTCAATCAATCAGACTTGCTAAAGATTCTCAAGTATGCACGAAAGGAAAGAGAGTCAATCAAGGATAGAGAGCAAATCAAAGGGCAATCTGCTGAAGCTCTAATCAAGGATATTGTAGGAACCAAATTTTTAAACTAAGAATAAATCTTGCCACACTTCTCAAACTAGGTTGATGAGGCTACCCTTGGGTCTCACTCTTAGAAATCTATGCCTCACAAGGAAAGACCTCCAATCATTGCTGTTGTGCGATCCTGGAAAAAAAAAAGAAATCCGAAGACACATTGAGCCATATAAAAGAAGAAGTAGAAGGACAAAGAAGATCACGCAACTTCACATCTGTTTCTACACCTTTATAGTTCTTAGTATAAACACGGTATTCTTGAGTCTACATGTCATGACCCAAAATTTCCACCCTCGGGACTGTGATGACGCCTAACATTTTACTTGCTAGGCAAGCTAACATTAGAGATTCATTAAGCCAATTCTCATACATTTTAATAGCTAACAGTAATTAAGCCATAACGAGTTAAAATGAAAGAGGAAATTCATAACAGCCTCAATATATATATGTACTACAACCCAGATCTGGAGTCACAATTCACGAACTTCTAGAATTTCACTACAAATAAATGTCTGAAAGAAATACAACTATTTTCGAAATGGAAGAAACGGTAAAATAAGATGTCTAGAAGGGGACTCCAAGATCTGTGGATGCTAGCAGATCTACTTTGGATCTCCTATAGGATGGATCCAGCAGCAAACCTCACGATCAGCTCGTGCCAGTACCAAAATCTGCACAGGAAGAGCAGAGTGCAGTATCAGTACAACCTACCCCATGTACTGGTAAGTGTCGAGTCTAACCTCGCCGAAGTAGTGACGAGGCTAAGACAAGACACCCACAAATAATCTTGTGCAGTAAAACAATATATATACCAATAACAGCAGTAAAAGAAACAAGACAAGTGATAATGAGAGAGGGACATACTGAGAGGATCGCAAGATAAAAGATCACAGCAGTAATAAGAGCTTTGATAAACCGATATACTTTGAACATATAGGGACAAGTAACCACAGTAAAAGAAAATGCATGGCATCACCTTTCATGTTTTTACTCTCAAGCTCACCATATGAATCAATAGAAACGGCACGACATCGCCCTTCATGCATTAACTCTCTTATAACATGGTACGACATCACCCTTCGTGCATTAACACTCACAATAAGATACGAGATCACCCTTCGTGCATTAACACTCTCCCTCACTAAAACAATGAACAATAACAATAGGGAGATAGAAATAACAAGAACACGTCTTACTTCAATCTTTGGTTCCACAATACCAACCACAGCTATGAGTCAATACTCAATCAGTACCAAAATCTGTAAATATGATAGAAGTGATCAACATAACGATAAACTAGTCTAAGCATGAATAATGATTAAGGAAAGCAACAAATACAAGAATAAGACTCACTCGCATGCTATGACTCGACAACAATGCATAGGTACTTGTCACCTCATCGATACGTTGTATCCAACATTCAAACACACAACAAATAGGCAAATTAGACCTAATCCCTTATCCTAGGTTAATCACAACACTTACCGCGCTCCAACAGCTAAACTCAAAGATCAATCACGACTTTTCCTCTCAAACGAGCCTCCGAACCGATAGAATCTAACATATTACCAACGAAATGATTCAAATTAAGCCTTAGGAACTACCCACGATTGTAAAGAATTCAATTTAGGCCATTATTTAAAAAGTCAACAAAAGTCAACATCTGGGCCTGCTTGGTCCAAACCCGAAATTCAGACCAAAATTCGATTACCCATTTACCCCCGAGCCCAGATATATAATTGGTTTTAGAATCCAGCCTCAATTTGAGGTCTAAATCCCCAATTTCTGAAATCCCTAGTTTCTACCCAAAAATTCCCAATTCCACCATTAAAATATTAGATTTTAGGTTGATATCATGTGAAATGTAGTGAAAGATAGAAATAAACTAGTTTAGAATCACTTACAAATGATTGGGGGAAGAAAAGTTCTTTAAAAAATCGCCTCTTGTGGTTTAGGTTTTGAAAATTTGAAGAATGAGAGAAAAATCCTGTCTAAGTCATTTTTACACAACTACAGATGTCGCAAATGCGACCTGGGCTTCGCAAATGCGAGCAAAGTATCGCAAATGCAAACATTTTGTTCTCAAATACGGTACTGGAGGATCGCAAATGCGACCTCTTTCTTCACAAATGCCAAGAACCCTTCCCCCAGACCAACTTCGCAAATGCGAGGCTCGCATTTGCGAGCCAGATCTCGCAAATGCGAGATCTGCAGGTCTGATGTACACCCGCTATGATTTCTAAGTTTAATTAACTCTGTATCCTATCTGAAACTCATCTGAGCCCTCGGGGATCCAAACCAATCATACGCACAAGTCTAAAAACATAATAAGAACTTACTCGTGCGATCAAATAGCCCAAATAACACGTAGAAATACGAATTGAACACCAAACTGAATAAAATTTTCAAGAAAACTTTTAAACTTCCAATTTCTCAATTGGACGTCCGAATGATGTCAAACCAACTCCGTTTTTCACCAAATTTCATAGACAAGTCATAAATATTATATTGGACCTGTACCAGGCTCCGAAACCGAAATACGGACCCGGTATCAATAAGGCCAAACATTATTCAATTCCTAAAAAATATTAAATTTTCAGACTTATAATTTTTTATCAAAAATTCATAACTCGAGCTAGGGACCTTCGAATTCGATTCCGAGCATACGCCCAGGTCCCATATTTCAATACGGACCCACTAAGATTGTCAAAATATGGGTCCGGGGCCATTTACTCAAAATATTGACCGAAGTTAACTAATATTAACTTTTAAGGCAAAAATTCTTATTTTTTTCAGTTTTAGCATATAAGCCTTCCGGGTCAATACTCGGACTGCGCATGTAGATCGAGGAAGGTTAAAATGAGGTTCTAAAGGCTTCGAAACACAAAATTTAGTTCTAATACATAAGATGACCTATTATGTCATCATATTCTCTACCTCTAAAACAACCATTCTTCCTTGAACGGACATAGAAAAGTACCTGGGCTGGTGAAAAGGTGGTGGGTATCTAATCCGCATGTCCGACTCCGTCTCCAAGGTAGCTGCCTTAGCGGGCTGACCTCTCCACTGCACTCGAACTGAAGGATACCTCTTCGATCTCAACTGACGAACTTGTCGGGCTATAATAGCCACTGGTTCCTTCTCATCGGTCAAATCCTTGACCAACTGGACAATGCTGAAGTTTAACACGTGGGATGGATCGCCGTGATACTTTCGGAGCATGGACACATGGAACACCGGATAAACTACTGATAAACCAAGTGGTAATGCAAGTCTGTAGGCCACCTCTCCCACTCGCTCAAGAATCTTAAAAGGCCCAATATACCTAGAGCTCAACTTGCCCTTCTTTCCAAACCTCATTACACCCTTTATAGGTGATACCCAGAGCAACACTCTCTCTCTGTCCATGAATGCAACATCACGGACCTTACGGTCGACATAACTCTTCTGCCTAGACTGAGCTGTGCGAAGTCGATCATGAATAATCTTGACCTTATCCAAGTCATTCTGTACTAACTCTGTACCCAGCAACCAAGCCTCCCCCGGCTCAAGCCATCCGACTGGCGATCGGCACCGCCTACCATATAATGCCTCATAAGGAACATTTGAATGCTCGACTAATAACTGTTATTGTAGGCAAACTCCACTAGTGAAAAGAACTGATCCCACAAACCTCCGAAGTCTATAACACAAGCATAGAGCATATCCTCTAATATCTTAATAGTGTGCTCGGACTGCCCATCTGTTTGAAGATGAAATGATGTGCTCAGCTCAACTCGTGTGCCCAAATCATGCTGCAATACCCTCCAGAAATGCGAGGTGAATTGCGTACCTCGATCAGAAATGATAGACACGGACAAACACTGAAGATGGACGATCTCGCGATATAAATTTCTACCAACCGCTCTGAAGAATAAGCAACTACCATAGGAATGAAATGCGCTGACTTAGTCAGTCTTTCCACAATGACCCAAACTGCATCAAACTTCTTCTGAGTTTGTGGGAGTCAAACAATAAAATCCATAGTGATACGCTCCCACTTCCACTCAGGAATCTCTAACTTGTGAAGCAAACCACAGGTCTTTAATGTTCACACTTTACCTGCTGAAAATTTGGACATCGAGACACATATGCAACTATATATTTCTTCATTTTCCTCCACCAATAATGCTCCCGTAAGTCATGATAAATCTTGGCGACGCCCTGATGAATAGAATATCGGGAACTATGGGCCTCCTCAAGAATCAACTCACGAAGTCCATCTAGATTAGGCACACAAATACGACCCTACATCCTCAAAACTCCATCATCTCCAACAGTAACTTGCTTGGCACCACCGTGCAGTACTGTGTCCCTAAGGACAAGCAAATGAGGGTCATCATACTGTTGATCTATGATACACTCAAACAAAGAAGACCGAGCGACTGTACAAGCTAGAACACGACATGGCTCAAAAGAATCCAACATCATGAGTTGATTGGCCAAGGCCTGAACATCTAATGCAAGCGGTCTCTCGCCGACAGGAATGTACGCAAGGCTACCCATACTAGCTGACTTCCTACTCAAAGCATCGGCCACCACATTGGCCTTCCCGAGATGATACAAGATGGTGATATCATAGTCTTTCAATAGCTCCAACCACCCGCTCTGCCTCAAATTGAGCTCCTTCTGCTTGAACAAGTACTGCAAGCTCTGATGATCTGTGAATACCTCACACGGCATGCCGTAAAGATAGTGCCTCCAAATCTTCAGTGCATGAACAATGGCTACCAGCTCTAGGTCATGAACGGGGTAATTCTTTCCGTGAACCTTGAGCTATCGTGGAGCACATGCAATTACCTTGCCACCCTGCATCAATACCGCACCAAGTCCAATACGAGATGCATCACAATATACCGTATAAGATCCTGAATATTTTGGCAACACCAACACCAGCACCGTAGTCAAAGCAGTCTTGAGCTTCTGAAAGCTCACCTCACACTCATTTGACTATCTGAACGGGGCACCCTTCTGGGTTAACTGGGTTAACGAGCCTGCCATATATGAGAACCCCTCTACAAACCAGTGGTAATAACCTCCCAAACCTAAGAAATTACGGATCTCAATGGCTGAAGTAGGTCTAGGCCAGTTATGAACTACCTTAATCTTCTTAGGATCCACTTGAATTCCTTCTGTTGATACAATGTTCCCCAAGAAGGCGACGAAATCCAACCAAAACTCGCACTTTGAAAACATAGCATATAATTAGCTATCTCTCAGAGTCTGAAGTTACGATCCGAAAATGCTGCTCGTGCTCTTCTTGGATACGGCAGTAGATCAAGATATCACCAATGAGCACAATCACAAAGGAATCCAGATAAGGCTTGACCACCCGGTTCATTAAATCTATAAATGGTGCTGGGGCATTTGTCATCCCAAATGACATCACTAGAAACTTGTGTTGCCTATACCGAGTCTGAAAAGCCGTCTTAGGGACATTAGATTCCCTAATCCTCAACTAATGGTAGTCAGACCTCAAGTAGATCTTTGAAAACATCTGGCATCCTGAAGCTGATCAAATAAGTCATCAATCCTCGTCAATGGATACTTGTTCTTGATTGTGACTTTGTTCAACTAAAAATAGTCTATGCACATCCTTACTGACCCATCTTTCTTATTCACAAACAACACAGGCACACCCTAGGGCAAGACACTAGGTCTAATGAAGCCTTTATCAAGAAAATCTTGCAACTGTTCTTTCAATTCTTTCAATTCTGGCAGGGTCATATGGTATGGCAGAATAGAAATGGGCTGAGTGCCCGAAACCAAGTCAATACAGAAGTCAATATCCCTATCGGGTGGCATCTCCAGCAGGTCTGCAGGAAATACTTCTGGAAACTCTCGAACAACTAGTATAGAATCTATGGAAGGAACCCCTGCACTAGAATCACGGACATAAGCCAAATAAGCTAGATACCCCTTCTCAACCATACACCGAGCCTTTAAATAAGATATAATCCTGCTGGTAGAATGACCAGGAGTCCCTCTCCACTCTAATCAAGGCAACCCCGGCAAGGCTAAGAACACCGTCTTGGCATGGCAATCCAATATTGAGTGATAAGGTGACAACCAATCCATACCCAAGATAACATCAAAGTCTACCATATCAAAAAGCAAAAGGCCCACACTAGTCTCAAGACTCCCAATGGTAACCACACACGAACGATAAACGTAGTCTACTACAATAGCATCTCCCATTGATATGAACACACACATAGGGGGCACTCAAAGAATCACGGGGTACAACCAAACATGAAGCAAAATAGTAGGACACATACGAATATGTAGAACCCAGATCAAATAGAACTGAAGCATCTCTACTACAAACTAAAAAAGTAACTGTGATAACGGTGTCAGAAGACTCAGCCTCAGGCTTGAATGGAAAAACATAACATCTGGGCTGGGCCCCACCACTCTAGACTGCATCTCTAGGATGGGCCCTAGTTTGCTGGCCTCCACCTCTAGGAGCCTGACCTCCACCTCTAATGACCTGACCACCACCTCTAGCTGCCTAACCCCTACCTCTAGCTGACTGAGCGAGCGGTGCAGCACCCGGTGCCGGGTCCATGGAACAAGAACCCTGATGCTGAGAACTACTCGAGGCTCAAGGGTAAAATAACAATGTGCCTCGGATCACCACAAGTATAACAAGACCTCAGCTGCTGTGACTGATGACCCTGAAACTTACCATGTCGGCCTGAGTAACCACCTTGAAAACTCTAGAGGGGAGGTGTACTAATAGGATTTGGTTGTGCATTGTAGGCTAGCTGGTCGGAATAATGCATGTGAGGGCCACGACCACCTAAAGAACCATGGCATGCCTAGCGTGCTAAATGAAATGGCCTTGGATGATGGCCTCTACCAAAAGTACTACGACCCCCAGATGAGGCTCCACTGAATCCACTGGAGTGAGAAGGCCTCTTGTCAGACCCATGACCACTCCTCTTAGCTAGAACCATCTTGACTCACCTAGCAACATTGGTAGCCGTCTTAAAAGAAATATCACTCCCAATCTCCTTAGTCATCTGCAATCTAATAGGCTGAGCAAGTCCCTCAATAAAACTCCTCACCCTCTCTCTCTCTCTCGGTAGGAAGCAGAAGAATAGCATGATAGGCAAAATCCACAAAATACGTCTCATACTGAGTGACGGTCATATTTCCCTACTGGAGACGCTCAAACTGCCTGCGATAATCCTTTCCTAGGGTGACATGAAGGAACTTCTCAAGGAATATCTGAGAGAACTGGTCCCAAGTAAAAGTAGGCAACCCATCTAGTCTAGTAAATACAAAGTAATTCTACCATCTCTTGGTGGAATCATTCATATGAAATATAGCAAAATCGACCCCATTGGTCTCTATTATCCCCATGTTCCGCAGCACCTAATAGCAGCGGTCAAGATAAACCTGGGGATCCTCAGAAGGTGCAGCATTGTAGAGGACTATAAAGAGCTTGGTAAACTTGTCCAATCTCAATAAACCCTTAGGAGTCATAGCGTGACCATCACCGGCCCATGCCGCAACAGCTGGCTGAACTACTCTAACTGGCTGAGCTGCTGGAGTCTGATACTGGGGAACCACCTACTCTAAGGTGTGAGTAGCAGGAGTCTGTGCTCTTCCTCCAGCCTGAGAGATGGCTGGTGCCATGGGAAAAGTGCCAAAATGGGCTACGCTCTCCATAAGGCCCACCAAACGGACCAAAGCATCATGAAGCACTAGGGTGGCGATGAACCCCTTTGGGACCTGAGCTGGTCCTACTGGAACAGTCTGGGCTAGAGCCTCCTCATCAAACTCCACCTGAGGCTCTGCCACTGGTGCTGCTGCTCGGGCTCTGGACTGAGCCCTGCCCCTGCCTCGACCTCTGCCCCTTATAAGAGCTGCCGCTGGGGCTCTGGCTACAGCTCAGCTGAGGATGCAGTACGTGTTCTCTCCATATGCGAGAGAACAAGAGTAAAAGAGTTTAATTAGCAATGAGAGAACAAAATCGCACGACAGATAAGAATATAAGTGACATTGATTCTAAACTCTGTAGCCTCTGGGAGATAAGTACAAACGTCTCCGTACCGATCCTCCAGACTCTACTATGCCTGTTCGTGAATCGTGAGACCTAGGCAACCTAGTGCTCTGATACCAACTTGTCCAACCCAGAATTCCCACCCTTGGGACCGTAATGGCGCCTAATATTTCACTTGCTAGGCAAGCCAACATTAGAGATTCATTAAGCTTATTCTCATATATTTCAATAATTAATAGTAATTAAGCCATAACGAGTTAAAATAAAAGCAGAAATTCATAACAACCTCAATATATATATACTATAACTCGGATCTGGAGTCACAATTCACGAACTTCTAAGATTTCACTACAAATAAATGTCTGAAAGAAATACAACTATTTTCGAAATGGAAGAAACAGTAAATAAAATGTCTAAAAGGGGACTCCAGGTTCTGCGGACGCCGACATATCTACTATGGGTCTCCTATAGGATGGATCCAGCAGCTAACCTCACGATCAACTCCGGCCAATACTAACATCTACACAGAAAGTGCAGAGTGTACAACCGACCCCATATACTGGTAAGTGTCGAGTCTAATCTCGGTGAAGTAGTGATGAGGCTAAGACAAAACACCTACAAATAAACCTGTTCGGTGAAGTAGTGACGAGACTAAGACAAGACACCTACAAATAAACATGTACACTATAACAATATATATATAAATAACATCGATAAAAGAAACAAGACAAGTAATATTGGGAGGGGGACATGCTGAGGGGATCACAAGATAAAGGATCACAATAGTAATAAGAGCTTTGATCAACTGATATACTTTGAAAAAATAGGGACAAGTAACCACAGTAAAAAAAAATGCGCGGCATCACCCTTCGTGCATTAACTCTCTCAAAACGTGGCACGACATCACCTTTCACTCATTAACACTCACAATAAGGCACGACATTGCCCTTCGTGCATTAACACTCACAAAACATGGCACGACATCACCCTTTGTGCATTAATACTCTCCCTCAACCACGGACTTTCCTCTCAAATGAGCCCCTGAACTGATAGAATCTAGCATATTACCAACCAAACGGTTCAAATTAAGCCTTAGGAACTACCCACAATGGTAAAGAATTCAATTTAAGACATTGTTGAAAAAGTAAACAAAAGTCAACACCTGGGCCTGCTTGGTCCAAACCCAAAATTTGGACCAAAACCCAATTGCCCATTCATCCCGAGCCCGAATATATAATTGGTTTTGGAATCCGACTTCAATTTGAGGTCTAAATCCCCAATTTTCGAAATTCCTAGTTTCTACACAAAAATTCCCAATTCCACCATGAAAACCTTAGATTTTAGGTTGAAATCTTGTTAAATGTAGTGAAAGATTGAAAGAAACTAGTTTAGAATCACTTAACAATGATTTGGGGAAGAAAGGTTCTTTGGAAAGCCGCCTCTTGTGGTTTAGGTTTTGAAAATTTGAAGAATGGAGAAAATCTCGTCTAAGTCATTTTACACAGTTGCTGATGTCGCAAATGCGGATCTCGCTAATGCGAGGAAAGTATTGCAAATGCGAACTTGTCACATTTCTGCTGCCTTCGCAAATGCGGTATTGGAGGATCGCAAATGCGGACTCTTTCTTCGCAAATGCGAAAAACCTTTCCCCCAGACCAATTTCGCGAATGTGCAGGTTTCTTCGCAAATGCGAGGCTCGCATTTGTGAGCCAGATGCGAGATTTGCAGGTCTGATGCGCACCAACTATGATTTCTAAGTACAATTAACTCCGTAGCCTATCCAAAACTCATTCGAGCCCTTAAGGCTCGAAACCAACATGCACACAAGTCTAAAAACATCTTACAAACTTTCTCGCGCTATCAAATCACCAAAATAACACTTAGAACTATGAATTGAACTCCAAATCGAATTAAATTTCCATGAAAACTTTGAAAGTTCTAATTTCTCAACTAGACTTCCGAATCACATCAAACCAACTCCGTTTCTCACCAAATTTCACAGACAAGTCATAAATATTAAATTGGACCTGTACCAGGCTCCAAAACTAAAATACGGACCCGGTATCAACAAGGCCAAACACCAATCAATTCTTAAAAACCATTAAATTTTCAGACTTTTAATTTTCAACAAAAAATCATAACTCGAACTAGGGACCTCCAAATTTGATTCTGGGCATACCCCTAGGTCCCATATTTCAATAGGGACCCACTAGGACCATTAAAACATGGGTATGGATCCGTTTACTCAAAATATTGACCAAAGTCAACTAAAATTAACTTTTAAGGTAAAAATTCTTATTTTTATCTGTTTTTAGCATATAAGCCTTCCGGGTCGATACCTGGACTGCACATGTAGATTGAAGAAGGCTAAAATGAGGTTCTAAAGGCTTTGGAATATAGAATTTGGTTCTAATACATAATATGACCTATCGAGTCATCACACTGCAAGTGTCGCAGAAGATAGGAAGAATTAGAAAATAAAGCAAGAGTTGTGTCAACACTAGAAAGAAACATTGTTGATGTATATCGTTTGTGGTGAACATACTAAAACCATGTTACGCCCCGCACTATTACGTCGATATTTCAACCTACAATATTATATTACGATGATGTTACGCCTTGCAGTATTACATTACGATGATGTTACGCTTTGCAGTATTAAATTACGACGATGTTGCACCGTGTAGTATTGTACGTTGAATTTGTCGTAAAGTAATTGACATCAGTCCAAGGAAAAGATTATTTGGAGATTATAAGGATTATGCTATTTCAAACAAGTGATGAGTAAATTCGTGAAGGTGAGAGGGGAAGCAAGTCAAGAAAAATGAATTTTCGTCAAAGTTTGGCGTGTTGGGGTAAAATATGGGCCGAGCAATAATATCCTATATTTATGGACTAGTACCATACAAGGTACCATATGACCATGATAGTATGATGTATAAAGTGTATTGAAAATAAGTAAAATTTTAAGTAATTTAAGACAATTCTTAATTATGCGGGTAATTGATTAATTATTGGGTAATGGGATATTATCCAATTAATTAAAGAACTATTTGGATAAAGATGGAAAAGAGTAACATGGCGGCAAGTCACTCTTTAACTATATGACTCTTGATCAATCTTTATTAGATGGCAACTAATGTATTAGTTATACATTCATTTCATTACATATATTTTCCATATCAAATATTACAATCAGAAGTGACAAAAGGACGTTAGCCATTCTTATAGACATTCAATAAACTTCATTCTCAGCGCACTTCAATCAAATTACTACATTGATAACGTGATTTCCTCAACAAAAAAATCCAATGGGGTTTCTTAGCACAATTAGCAACGTGAGATTTGGCGATTTTAAGGGAGTACGGTGCCACCTTTTCCCAGAATATCATACAGATTTTTCCCTACCCCAAATATGTTATGGCTAAGCCCTTCCTTTATTTTGGCATGATCTCGTCATTACAAAAGTTTGATAACACGGCATAAAGAAAAATTCATGTCCCCGAATTTACGTATATTTTGCTAGTGTCATAAGTTACAGTATTCTCCCTTATCGGGACTTCTTATTCAATTCAGTATTGTCTTCTTCCAGTCAAGAGAGCAGAGAGCCTATATATACAGTATTACATTATTTTCATTACCATCGAGCTATAATCGATGGGCAGGCCCATATTGGGCAATCTTTGATCAGATGGTAAGTTATATACCGAGCCTACTGTGGTCGAGCGCCTATGAACGAGCCCAGTTGGTCGAGATACAATGCCTAGTATGGCCGAGCGCCTATGAGCGAGCCTACTATGGTAGAGCAGTTATATATACATACATACATACATACATACATATATATATATATATATATATATATATATATATATATATATATATATATATACATTAAGCCTTATAAGTCCGGACAACTATTTTACTTACTATATTGAGAGAGTTGAGTCAGTATCAGTAAGTAAGCATATCTTCAGATTATCTTTGACTTCCAACTACTTGTAGTTATTATATTATCAGTTCAGTTTAACTTTTAGTATATTGCCTTACATACTCGGTACATTATTTCGTAGCCCAAGTTCAGCTTGATCGGTAAGCTCCATACCCTTCGGAGTTGCCGGGTCTAGAGCTTTACGTACATCTTTGTATATATGTTATGAGTAGGTTGGAGCCTTTTTCCGATCATAGTATATCCATCAGTAGAGGCTTGTAGACATATCCTATCAGTTATTGCAGTATGTTGGGCTTTTATGCCTTTTATGTATATTTTGTTGGTTTGTCAGCTGTAGTAGTTATGACGGCCTTGTCGACCCAGATTTATATTGATATTTAGTCAGTATTCGCAATTGTCTTGCAATGTGTCTCATGGCCAAAGTATGACATTATATGCTCAGAATCCCTTAGTCACAAGTTGGTACGCGAGGATAGGTGAGGCACCAAGTGCCGATCTCGCCCCCAGGTTTGAGGCATAACAAAAGTGGTATCGGAGCAGTTCTGTCCTAGGGAGCCTACAAGCTGTGTCTAGTAGAGTCTTGTTTATGGGTGTGTTATACACCACACTTATAAGTAGGAGGCTACATGGCATTTAGGACTGTCACTCCTTCTTCTTACTCTAGATCGTGTGGTACAGCTCAGTTGTAAGAACACAATTTCCTAAACTCGACCTTATTCATAATACGGCGATGCCTACATTTAGAAAGATGGTTGGTATGGTATTAATGCGGTTGTGAAAGAGTTGAGTCAGAAGAACCCGGTGAGCTTTTGGAAAAGGAGCCTTAAGGCAAGAATATCTATCCACCTTTATGGTGAAAGACAATGAGAGATTCAGAAGGTAAATACAAGTTTCAAAAAGTGAAGGAAGTAAGGTGAAAAAGGGTACGAGGTATCCATCTAATGAAGATTATCCTTATTTACCATTCAGGAAGAGAGATATAAGCATTTTGAGTTACCTTCAACAGTAACAGAGGTGTATACAATTGGCCACACCGATCTAAGTTATGCTCTATGAGAGCTAACAAATATGGTTCAAGAGAAGGACATAATATCACGATCCATCTAGGGTTAGAGTAACCCAAAATGATGGGTGAATTGTTTGAGTTAGTAGACATTTCCAAAGGATATTACAAAGGTGCTAATATAACTCCTTATGAAACATCCAGATGATGCACTCTATAACATTACAATTAGATGTGAATACTAGCACGATCAAGAAAATTCAGAAGATAGGCACTGAAAGTCTGGAAGGGATGAATACTACCTTATTGTAGCTCCCGTCCCCAATAGGTCGAAAACGTTGAGCAAACTGAAGAGCCAATGAATGAAGCAAGGGGAGCTAAAAGCAAAAGATTGTCTTGTTGAAGTTTCAAAAGAAAGGGATAGGCAGGAGTATTAGTAGGGAAATAAAAAAAGAGATAAGGAAGCATTATGAGTAAGATGTGATACATGGATGACAATGGTAGATCAACAAGATGACAGTATTATAGAGTCTATAGTCAAGTGAAGGAAAATACGAGAGGTGACAAGTCTTGAGGCCACAAAAGAATATAGGTCATAAAGTCACATCTTCATTTCAAAAAATAAGTTCGCAACTCTAATGCAATTACCAAAAGGAAAAGTTAGACCCCAGAGTAATAGAAACCAGTATGGATTGGTGAACAAGATAACCTAAATATGAACTAGGGATAGGGTAATTTGATAATAGTCGGCATCATGAGAATTTCAAATTTCGTTCCGGCAATAATAGAATATACAACAGAAGAAGATTCATGACAAATTCAGAGATTGTTCATTCAGGCAGACGCTTCCCTAAAGCAAGCAAAGTGAGCAAAGTTAAGCTTAAAGAACTAGGTGTGCCAGCTATACTAGGTGTCACCCTCGTAAGTAAGGAATTTTGTTATCCTTGGTACAGAAGGATTACCGCAAGACAATTAAAGGACATCGATGATGTGAAAATATGCCAAAGATGAAGAGGTAAAAGATCTATAGGTAGATCATCATAGTGCTAAATTTTAGCACTCCTCTAAAGGGGGGAATATGGAGTAATGTGGCATTACATCAAAATTAAGCGGTTCTAGTAATTATGGAATGGTAAAGGAAGAATGCGATAAGAAAAAAAATGAATGAAAAAGAGATGAGATTGCACTCATTCAAAGCCTACAGATATGCTATGATTCTAGAACCTTAGGAAAACACGACGTCAAGGAAAGGAAGTAAGGGTCCTACCCCAGATGTTATTGATATGAGAGTGAGACAATGATTAGCTAGTGGTTGATTCAGGAAGAGCCTAGTTATGGCTAGATTAGAGGACATAGACAAATCAATAGATCGTGCAAGATAAACGGAGTGAAGCCCAATATGGGAAATTCAGTCTCACAGATAGACATCGTGACCTTGTGAAATATTCAGATAGGAGTTGGGTTAGTTAAAGATACCGTATGAGTGTTAAGGGAAGACAGTCCAAACTTCAGTTCAGGAGCAACCGTACAAGCATATAAGTATGGAGGTAAGTAACTAAGGAATTGTATATGTGAGTACGAACATCAAAAATCCTGTCGAGTATATGATGTAATAAGCTCGCAGCCTTGCAAGAATCAGAGGGTCTTCCCTAAGTACTTCAATAAAAGACTAGCGGAGGAAATAAGGAAGAAGGCTTTAACCTAAACATAGTGACCTAAAGAGGAAATGGTCATGTAACAACAGTCTCACAACAACATTGTATGCACTCCATCAGCAAGTGGCACCTATCGTGACTAATGAACGGGAAGAAAAAGAAAAAAAAATATATATCAAAATCAAAAGGTGATATTCAAGATCATATGGGTTGTATGGAATTTCAATATGCATGAGCACTAAAATAAGCCAAGTATTCATGCAACGAGTGGTAGAACAAACAGGATAAGCAATTGCTTGTATTTAAAGACAGCTGAGAAGGAAAAAGGGAATTATTCGATCAATGATTCAGAGATAATTAAAAAATGAATGTACCTATGATTTTGGAGTATTATCCATGCAGCATATATGTTGACAATCATACAGCCGTAGAAGATTACAGTATAGGTTAAAAGAAAGAATTAAGCCAGGTCATAGACAAAGGATTGAATTGTTAGAAGATTGTATCATGGATATTCCATAATGTCCATGAAGGGCTAAAATAATAACTAATGCCATGAGCCGCAAATCGGAAGAATCCTACATAAAGCTTAATTAGAGGGAAGAGTAAACAAAAGAGTTACACCAACTAAGTAAATGAGGAGTCTGATTGTTAGACCCAGAAAATTATAGACCTCATGATTGAGAACATTGTAGGGTCACTCTTAAATATCATAGGTACAAGAGAGATAGTACAATAGCCATATTCTATAAGGGCGTTAGAAGAATATCAACCTCATAAGAAGTCAGTATGAAGCTCCCACTGAATTGTGTATACACAAGAGGTTTAAGTATTGTAATAGAGCTTCAAGTCGTGGATGTGAATTATACCTGTGTGGAAGGGAAGTAATGCAAGAGATAGAATATGTGATGCGCGACTTTAAGGTAAGTAAGGTAAAGGTGGACAATGTATGAGATACTCAAAAGCAGAAGGTTATGAATAGTTCACACTTCAGATAGAAGGCTAGAAGCGCTAGGATTCAGTATTTAGGAGTGATAGCGACGTCATCAGTTACATATTTTCAAGCCCATGATTTCTAGGTACTGAGAGGTCTAGTTAAGAAAGTAAAGAAGAGTTAAAGACAATGTGATGTCTCGCTTGGTGTTCCAGAATAACACAAGAAAATCTATAGTGCAAGCAAGTTGAAAGAAGGTTGTGAGTAATATAACTAGATATGTGTAGGTCACAAGTTAAAGTATGGTAAAACGACAAGGTTTTAGGAAGACAAAGTGAGGATAAGAAAGGGCAAGTAATAAGGTGACAAGAATGGATAAGTCCTTGGGAATAAACCCACGAAAACGAGAGAGCTGATGGTTTCTCTAAATTATAGAAAGCATAGTATAGCCTGAATGAACTCAAATGAGTCTAAGACTAGTAACATTTAGAAGAGGTGGAACACTGCCTTGGTAATATAATAAAAGGCTAATTATGGTAGATGATGGATGCCGTTTGGGCCGCGATGGAGTAATGATTCCATGAATTTACATGATTAAGATACCCACATAAGGTAAGTCACATTGTAATTCTATGAAATACAATTATAGAAGTATAGTATCACCCTAGGTGGATCAGTCTAATCATTTTGAATGTTCCCCGATGAGATGTGAGCCCTATCAGTAGTGGTACATAAGAGGTCAAGTTATCAATATTAAGATGAATCAACAATGGATGAACAAAATTCACAAAGTATGAGATAAGATTTTACCGTCATTATTTAGATGAACAGTATTAACGGGGCATTAAAGAACTTAGCTTTATGCATATAGGACAAGCAACGAGAGTAACTTGGAGTTTGGTAGCAGACCTCAACTTGACATAATTTTGTATATGCTCACAAAGTGAAACCTAGAGAATGGCTAAAACTAGAGGAAATAGAAGAGAAGAGTTGCATAGGTACACTTACAAGGTCAGTATCGTAGAGGCTGCATGATAAGAGGCAGCAACAGTTACGAGATTGGAAGGAATTCGATCACAAGTCATAGCGTAGGAAAGAGGCCTAAAGGGGGGAATGTCGTGGCCATTGGATTTATTTACAGAACAACTACCTAAATGACAAGGAGAGTATTAAGGTATTCACAAGAGCTATAAGTTATGAAAATGATAAGAACATCAGTCAACATTTGAGGATGAATGTTCCAAAGGGGGGAATGATGTTAAGCCCCACAATATTACGTCGATATTTCATACTGCAATATTATATTATGATGATGTTAGGACTCGCAGTATTACATTACGATGATGTTATACTTCGCAGTATTAAATTATGATGAACTTGCATCCTGTAGTATTGTACGTTGAATTTGTCGTAAGGTAATTGACATCAGTCCAAGGAAAAGATTATTTGGAGATTATAAGGATTATGGTATTTCAAATAGGTGATGAGTAAATTCGTGAAGGTGAGAGGGGAAGCAACTCAAGGAAAATAAATTTTCGTCCAAGTTTGGCATGTTGGGATAAAATACGGGCCTAGAAATAATACACGATATTTATGAACTAGTACCATACAAGGTACCATATGACCATGATAGTAGGATGTATAAAGTGTATTAAAAATAAGTAGAATTTTTAAGTAATTTGAGACAGTTCTTAATTATGCTTTAATTATTGGGTAATGGGATATTATCCAATTAATTAAAGAACTATTTGGATAAAGATGGAAAAGAGTAACATGGCAGCAAGCCACTCTTTAACTATATGACGCTTGATCAATCTTTATTAGGTGGCAACTAATGTATTAGTACACATTCAATTCATTACATATATTTTCCATATCAAATATTACAATCAGAAGTGACAAAAGGACATTAGTCATTCTTATAGGCATTCAATAAACTTCATTCTCAGCGCACTTCAATCAAATTACTACATTGATAACGTGATTTCCTCAACAAAAAAATCCAATGAGGTTTCTTAGCACAATTACCAATGTGAGATTTGGCTATTCTAAGGGAATATAGTGCCACCTTCTCCAAGAATACCATACGGATTTTTTCCTACCCCAGGTATGTTAAGGCTACTCCCTTCCTTCATTTTGGCATGATCTCGTCATTACACAAGTTTGATAACGAGTCATAAAGTATATTTTGCTAGTGTCATAAGTTACAGTATTCTCCCTTATCGAGACTTGATATTCAATTGAGTATTGTCTTCTTCTAGTCAAGAGAGCAGAGAACCTATATATATAGTATTACATTATTTTTATTACCATCGAGCTATAATTGATGGGAAGGCCCCTATTGGGCAACCTCTAATCAGATGGTAAGTTATATACCGAGCCTACTGTAGCCGAGCACCTATGAGAAAGCCCAGTTGGTCGAGATACAGAGCCTAATGTGGTCGAGCGCCTATGAGCAAGCCTACTATGACAGAGAAGTTATATATACAGAGCAGTTATATATATATATATATACCGAGCCTTATTGGGCCAGACAACTATTTTACTTACTATATTAAGAGAGTTGAGTCAGTATCAGCAGGTAAGCATATCTTCGATTAAATTTGACTTCCAGCTACTTGCAGTTATTATATTATCAGTTCAGTTCAACTTTCAGTATATTTCCATACATACTAGGTACATTATTTCATACTGATGTCCCTTTTTTAGGGGCGCTGCATTCATGCGTGCAGGTTCAGACAAACAGATGGGTAGACCTCCTTATTAGGTGTAGCCCAAGTTCAGCTTGATCGGTAAGCTCCATACCATTCGGAGTTGTTGGGTCTAGATATTTACGTACATCTTTTTATATATGTTATGAGTAGGTCAGAGCCTTGTTCCGATCACAGTATATCCATCAGTAGAAACTTGTAGAATATCCTGTCAGTTAATGCAGTATGTTGGGCTTGTAGGCCTTTTATGTACATTTTGTTGGTTTGTCAGCTGCAGTAGTTATGACGGCCTTGTCGGCCCAGCTTTATATTGATATTTAGTCGGTATTCGCAATTGTCTTGCAATGTGGCCCATGGACAAAGCATGACATTATATGTTTAGAGTCCCTTAGTCGCTAGTTGGTACGTGAGGATATGTGAGGCACCAAGTTCTGGTGTGGCCCCCAAGTTCGGGGCGTGACAAACCATCATTGTTCTAAAAGCTTACCGAAGATCTCTGAGAACTCTTATGACCCTAGGAAATTGGACTTAGTCAACTAAGTTTTAAAATTGGCTACAATTCACTTCCCTTCTTGTACTTTCAATTGGTATCAGAGCAAGGACTCACGAATAAAGGTTAACAGCAAGTGAAGAAAAGATGATGGCATCAAACACAGTCGTTGGAGCATTATTTCAAGAAGGAACTTCTCAAGTACGACCTCCTTACTTCAATGGCCAACACTTCTCACATTGAAAAGTGCATACGAAAACCTACACTATGTCATATGACATTAAGGTATGGCGTGTGATCAAAAAGGAAAATCTTCCAATTCCGCCAAAATATAATAAAAATGGTGAAATAATAGTATCATCTGATCCTCTTGATTTTGATGAATACACTGAAGAACAAGAAGTTGTTATCCAAGTGAATGCCAAGGCAAAATATTTGTTGTATAATGCCATAAGCGGAGAATAATATGAAAAGATATCTAGCTGTGAAACTGCAAAGAAAATGAAGGATAAGTTAGAAGTCACATATGAAGGAACTAACACAGTGAAAGATACAATGATTAATCTCCTAGTTCGAGATTATGAATTGTATCAAATGAAGGATGGAGAATCGGTGGAAGAAATGTTCTCTAGGTTCAGCAAAATTCATGGAGACTTAAAATCTTTTAGTAGACTAATCAAAAGTGGAGAACAAGTCAGAAAAATTCTGAAAAGCCTCCCCACAATCTGGCAACCCAAAGTTATTGATTTGGAATGTAAGGATCTTGACAAAATATCCTATGATGAACTCAGAGATGATCTAATTGTGTTTGAGAAAAACATATTTGGACATGCAATTCCAGTAGGAAAAAACAGTTGCATTCAAAGAAACTGTAGCTTAATCAAAAAATGATGAAGAAGAAGGAGGAGGAGGAGGAGAACAAGATGACAATATATGTTTGCCCTCTAAAGTTGTAACAAGCATGATAAGGAAAAATAGAAATAAAAGAAGAGGTAAATAAAATTTCAGGAAAGGGAAGATGAATAATGAAAAAGACAAAAATGATGGAAGATGCTACGAGTATGGAAAACATGGACACATTCAAGCAGAATGCCCTAAGCTGTAACAGAAATTGAGCATAAATTCCAGAAGAAGAAATCCTTTGGGGCCTGGAGTGATAAAGAAGAATATGATCATGAGAAAATTTCCAACATGTATTTCATGGCTATCAAAGAAGATAGTGATGAAGACTTAGGTGAGCTTGGTCTCACGGCAAGCGAAGGAATAAGTGAGGAACACCATAAGAAAAATCGAAAATAGAAATAGTATCTTGATAGCGCATGTTCCGGACATATGACAGATGACAAACAACTTTTCAAAACTGTCACCAAACTAGATGGTGGATCAGCCACTTTCGGAGAAAAATCAAAAGGAAATGTAATTGGTGTTGGAAGAGTTCCTCTCAGCTCATCGTGTTACGTAGACGAAGTATACCTAGTAGATGAACTTTGCTACAACCTACTCAGCATCAGTAAACTATGTGACAATGACTATGAGGTTCGTTTTAAAAATCATTGTTGGTTTATTGAAGATGAATCAGGTAAAGTTATTCTTTCTGGAAATAGAGATAGGAGTGTCTACACTCTAAGTAATATAAACAGTCTTGGCAATCAGATTTGTCTAGCTTCTATGATTGATGATTCTTGGGTTTGGCATAGAAAACTTGGTCATGCTAGCATGCATACTAGTCATAAACTTTCCAAAAATGATCGTATCATTGGTCTTCCAAAACTAGATTTTTCAAAAGATCAAATCAGCGATGCATGTCAGTTAGGAAAACAAACTACGTCCTCTTTTAAGGTTAAAAACATAGTTTCTACTACAAAACCTCTTCAACGTTTGTATATAGACCTTTTTGGTCCAACTAGAACTGTTTGTATAGGTGGTAGAAAATATGTTTTTGTTATAGTAGATGATTTTTCTCGATTTACCTGGGTTATTATTTTGAGTCATAAAGATGAAGCATTAAGAAATTTTGAAGTCTTCTACAAGAAGGTACAATGGGAAAAAGGTTACTACATATCTTCCATAAGAAGTGACCACGGAGGAAAATTTGAAAAAAAGCATTTGGAACTTCTGCAATGATTAAGGGATATCCCACAATTTTTCATCTCCCAGATCACCTCAACAAAATGGAGTGGTAGAACATAAAAATAGAACTTTGCAAGATATGTCAAGAACTATGATAGTGAAAAACTCCCTTCCATACTGATAAGTGTAGATTTTGACCCCTTATTAGTGCCTTTTTATGTAATGACCCGGCCGGTCGTTTCGAGAGTCTAGCCTTGTTCCCCTATTTCCTGCTTCTATTGTGTTCTACAACTGTATTATGTCTTACCAAGTTAGTTAGTTTGGGTCCGGAGTGATTTTGGAGTGAATTGAGACACTTAGTCTCTTAATTGGAAGTTCAAGTTGGAAAACTCGACCGGATGTCGGCTTATGTGTAAACGACCTCGGATTTGAATTTTGATGGTTTAGTTGGAATTTTGGCGAATTTGACTGACAACAAAAACATTGATATTGGGGTCCGATTTGATTTTGGGAATTAGAATAGGTTCTGGTGTCATTTATGACTTGTGTGCAAAATTTGGGGTCAATCGGACATAGTTTTACAGGTTTCGACATCGTTTGTGGAATTTGTAAGTTTAGAGTTCATTAGGCTTGAATCCGATTGTAATCCATGGTTTTTTTGTTGTTTGAGGGTTCGAGTAAGTTCGTATCGGGTTATAGGACTTGTTGGTATATTTGGTTGAGGTTCCGAGGTCCTCGGGTTGATTTCGGGTGGTTAGCGAAACAAGTTTAAAGTTTGAAGACTTGCTGAAGTTGGCGTGTTGCTGGTGTAATCGCACCTGCAAGGATATTGACGCAAGTGCGGTGGGTTTGGCGTAGATGTGGAGGTGAGTTGGGTTGGGGAAAACCGCAAGTGCAAAGAGGGTGCACATATGCGAGCCCGCAGATGCAAGGATGGCTCCGTAGATGCGATAAATGAGGACGTGAGTTGTTTCTGCAAAAGCGGACGAGGGACCGCAGATGCGCTTTCGCAGGTGGGGGACTTGGAGTGTAGGTGCGGGCCCAACGGTTTAAGTGAATTTCTGCAGAAGTGGAGTTTTAAACGCAGAAGTGACTCCGCAGGTGCGGATATAGAGTTGCAGGTGTGAAGAGCCTCGACAAAACATATTAAAAATGGGACTTCGAGATTTTTCACCATTTTCACATTTTGGAACTCGGAATTTTGAGGACTATGAGGAGAATTTTGAAGTGATTACTGATGTAATCTCCTTGTGCCTATTTATCTTCAATAATGGTGCTTCCCTTCTGATTTTACACCTAGTTGGTGAGTTTTTGAGGTGAAATTTGGGAGATTAGGTCTTGAAAATTGGAGAGTGAATTTTGGAGTTTGGAGGGCCAAATAGTGTCAAATTTTGATAAATATAGTATGGTTAGAATCGTGACTTAATGGGCTTTCGGGTTCTGTGACTTTTGTCGGATTTCGAGATGTGAAAAAGAGGGTCGGGTTAAGCCAATTTTGGATTTTTGGCTCTAATTTAGTAGTTTTCTTGCGGAATTGATCCCTTTAGCCTAAATTAATTATATTGTACTGCTTGTGGTTAGAATCAGGATATTCGGAGGCCGACTCACGAGGAAAGGGCATTTTGGATTAGAGTTTTGCATGGACCAAGGTAAGTAGCAGTGATAAATCTTGTCCCGAGGGTATGAAACCCCAGATTTTGTGTCGCGTAATTATTTTGGAGGTGGCGCACATGCTAGGTGACGGGCGTGTGGGCGTGCACTGAAGGGATTGTGAATTGGTCCGTCCCGTGAGACTTTAAAGTCGAATAGCTTACTATTAACTACATGTTCCCTCTGTTTTATGAAAATTTGACTGCAATTCATGTAAGAAATCATGTTTAGGCCTTATGATATAACTGCTAGGACCTTTTGAGGTCGTGTACTTGTTGAATTAGCTGCTATTTGATATTTTGTACACATTCATGATTTTACTTGCATATCACACATCCGTCTCTACTTGTTTCTTGTTGATGCATGTTATTATCTTTGTTTGGGCTGATTTATATGATTTCTGAGAGCTCGAGGGATTGGATAGGTTTGTGACTGCGATAGGGCCTGAGTGCCGAGTTATGATAAATGTGAGTGTATATATATTGAACTTGTACCAAAAAAAGCCTTACGACTATTTATATATATTGGATCGGGTTGCATGCCATAACGAGCCTTAAGGCTATTTATATATTGGATCGGGCTATACGCTTCAGCGATATAGCACTTGGGCCGAAGGAGCCCCTCCGGAGTCTGTACACTCCCAATGAGCGCAGGTACATAATGAGTGTGATTCGGATTGAGAGCCGAGTGATTGAGCTATTGAGATGAGTTGAGAGACTGGGGCCTTGAGAGGCTGTACTTGCTTTCATTTGTTGTTGCACTTAGTTGATATGTGTCATTGTTGTGCAAATTTCTAGAAGATTATATATCTTCTTTACTTGAGTCCGAAGTGATTTGACTTAAACTGCCAGATTTGAAAGCATGTCTATTCTTCACTGAAATTTCTGAAATGAACTGTATTGCATAGCTCATCATTGCTTCTCAGTTCCTTATTTGTTTCTATTACTTACTGAGTTGGTTGTACTCACGCTACACCCTGCACTTTATATGCAGATCCAGGTGTGACCGATTACGGAGGTCATTGAGCTCGTGCATGGTCGATTATCGGAGATTTATGAGGTAGCTGCCGGCGTTCGCAGTCCTTGTCTCTCATTTCTTATTGTTCTTTTCTTTATGTATTGGCATTTTGGCACATACTATTGTAGACTCTGTTTCTAGACTGGTTGTAGATGCTCGTGACTAAGTGACACCCTGATGTCGGGCTATTTTCCGCACTTGTGTTTTGGGTTTACCCCGTTGTTAAGGAAAACTCCGATTATTTTAAATGTGTTAACTCATTTTTTATATGTTGAAAGTGTTTTGAAAATATCGGCTTGCCTAGTACCATGAGAGGCGCCATTACGACGGGTTAGGTATTTGTATCGTGACAAGTTGGTATCAAACCTTAGGTTACATAGGTCTCACGAGTCTTGCAGATCGGTACAAAGACGTCTATACTTATCTTTCAGAGGCCTGGGAACCCTTAGGAAACTTCACATTCTTGAATTCTTATCGTGTGAACCTATTGATTCTGGTAACTAAACTTCTGTTATTCTATTCTCTCACAAATGGTGAGGAAACGTGCTACTAGGCAGGACGGACATCCACCAGGGCCACCAGTCGGGGCCGCGAGAGACCGAGGTTGCGGTAGAGGCTGTGGTAGGGGCAGGGGTGCAGCCGGCACAGCAGTCAGGGCAGCACCTACAGATCCACCGTTTGCTCGAGTTCAGGATTAGGTCCCAGTTATAGATGCACCAGCAGGACCAACTCAGGCACTAGCTGTGCCCATTGTTATTCTAGGCCTTGAGGAGGCCTTACCTCAAATTCTGACAGTGTGCACTAGTCTTGCTTAGGCAGTATCTGTTCCGACTGCAGCAACCACTTCTCAAGCTAGGAGAGGTGCTCAGACTCCCACTTCCCATACACCCGAGAATGTGATGCAGGGACTCCAGACACCGGGGGTACCACCAGCCTAGCCGGTTGCAGCTGCTTAGGACTATATGGTTCATGTTATGCCTGATGATGAGCAGCGTAGATTGGAGAGGTTTGGGAGGTTCTAGCCTTCATCTTTCAACGGTGCAGAGGGAGAGGATGCCCAGGGTTTCTTGGATAGATGTTAGAGGATCCTCTATACGACAGGTATTATGGAGACCAGTGGGGTCTTGTTCACTACTTTTCAGTTCACTGGAGCTTCCTTCACTTGATGGGAGACTTATGAGAGGCAAAGCCGGTTGGTGTAGCACCACTTACATGGCAGGAGATCCCCGTTCTCTTCTTGGAGAAGTATATGTCGCTGTCTTGTAGATAAGAGTTGTGTAGGCAGTTCGAGCAATTACATCAGGATGATATGACTGTGACTCAATACGAGATGAGGTTTTCTGAGTTGGCCCATCATGCTTCTTGGCTAGTTCCCACTGATAAGGAGAGGATCAGGAGGTTCGATGTTGGCCTCACATTTCAGCTGCGATTTCTTATTACTAGAGAGAGGGTGACCGATGCTACTTTTAGAGGAGCTTGTTGACATTGCTCGGGAGATAGAGTCTATCCACCACCAGGAGCGGGTTGAGAGGGAGGCTAAGAGGCCTCATGGATTAGGTAGTTTTGGTGGTGTTCGTTTTGGAGGTCAGTTCCTCCATGGCAGAGGTCGACCTTACAGGCATGCTCAAACGGCTCCCCCAGTCCACCATGGTGCATCATCTGGCCAAGGTTCTCACAGTTCACATTAGGGACACTCATCTCTCAGTGCCCTTCCAGCTCTGAGTTCGTCCCGTGCTCCATCAAGAAAGGGCTCATCCTTGCCAGGTCCTTCTATAAGTAATCCTAGTGCTTGAGGCTCCCTTCAGTCCCCGCCACCAGCACCGAGGAGTTACTACGAGTGTGGAGAGTTTGATCATATCAGGAGGCAATGTCCCAACCTATAAGGAGGTCCAGCTGATCAGCAGAGGGGTCAGCCTTCGACTTCAGCACCAGTTACTTTATCACCCACCCAGCCAGCTCGGGGTGGAGCTTCGTCAGTTAGGGGTTGCCCTAGAGGGGACGCCGATCAGGTGGCGGTCAGGCCCATTTCTATGCACTCCCTACCAGACCAAATGTCATTGCTTCAGACATAGTGATCACATGTATTATCCCAGTATGTCATCGAGATGCCTCTGTATTATTTGACACTGCTTCCACCTATTCATAGGTGTTGTCATATTTTGTTCATTATCTGGACATGTTCCCATGAGTCTCTAATTTTGTCTATTCGTGTATCTATTCCGGTGGGCGATACTATTTATTACGCCCCGCAATATTACGTCAATATTACGTTCCGTAATATTAAGTTACGACGATGTTGCACCCTGTAGTATTGTGCGTTGAAATTTGTTGTAAGGTAATTGACATCAGTCCAAGGAAAAGATAATTTGGAGATTATAAGTATTGTAAGTGATGAATAAATTCGTGAAGGTGAGAAGGGAAGCAAGTTGAAGAAAATGAATTTCGTTAAAATTTGGTATTTTGGGATAAAATACGGCCCGAGATAAAATACTCAGTATTTATGGACTTGTGTCATACAAGGTACCACATGACCATGATAGTAAGGTGAATAAGGTATGTGAAAAGTGAATAGTATTTTAAGAAAGTTAAAATAATTCTTAATTATGCGGGTAATTGATTAATTACCGGATAGCGGGATACTACCTAATTGATTATTGGATAAAGATTAAATTTCCCAACAAAGGGATTACGTGACAGCACCCCCTTAAAGCATATGTATGACTCATAAGTCATATGAGAATAGGTGGCAAATTTTAAAATCATTTGGAGGATATGTTTGAATTGAGTCGCAGGTCCAAATCCATCCATGATATCTGTAAACTCAATTTCCAATTATCACATGTGATGGACAAGTATATTTATTAGGAAATGAGGGACAATCACTTATAAACTCATTTATTCTCTTTTGAGCTCAAAAATCCACATTACTTTCTAACTTTTTAACTTAGTCTCATTGATAATAGGGTGCTTTCTAGTTTCTATATTGGCCTGGTGCCTCATTAATTGACACTTTCATGTTACAAACCATACAACATCAACCTCACCTTCCTCTATCACCCATTGTTGATTGCTTTATATACCGTGTAGTGAATTTTACTTAAGCTTTGTGTTTGTTGGGATGAACGTCACGAACTTGTGCGCCACGATGTTAAACAAGTATGAGTCTAGCTCATTTATTGATTTCTTTGGAGAGAAGGTTTTAGTTCATGACGCTTTCTGGGTTTTCATTTTTATGGGGACTGAAGTTGGATTCAAATTTTTTTGGTTACGTATTGTCGCTATTGTCATGTTAGAGGGATTGTCAAGAGAATCGACTCAGGTATGTTAAGGCTATCCCTTCTTTCTTTTGGCATGATTTATACGATACGAACGAAACGTGCAAATGCACAAATTCCATAAATGACTCTATTCATAGAAGTATTAGAGATATCTATGTTCTTGAATTTCCACATGTCATAATATTTTATCATCTATTCATGAGTCTCAGGAAAATACGAAAGTTGAAAAGAGTTTACTTTATGATATTACTGAAAGGCAAAATGGTCTTATGACGTTCCAAAAGATTTTATTGACGTATTTATCATGCATTGCATTCATCTGCATTGACCCATGACCAGACGGCGTTATATACGTGTATATATGTATGTATATATATGTATATGAGATATGGGAAAGGTTATAGCGTTATATACGCACAACCACCTGATCAACTAGTATACGTTGATGATTTTGCCCACAATGACCAAGATGATATGATGGAATGTCCTCAGAGGTTGATGATGTTAGGCAAAATACATATGTTACCACCTGAACTATGGACCAAATCCCCCTTACATACTTTTTGTGGACGATAATAATATTACACACGCAACCTTTCTAAAGTGTAGCTAGTACACGCCATTTTTTCCAGATGGCATGCGCGTGTTTAACTAAAACATTGTGCGCGTATAACCTCTAAAATTTTATTCAGATCCTTAATTAAATGCCACATGTCATAATTTTTTTCCTTATATCTTTTCTTAATATGATAGTAAAAAGAAACTAGAAAAGGGGAAACCAGATCTGGCTTTCTTTTTTGTTCCTTGTCATCCCAGCTTAGATCCATCCTCCCACTTCCCCCACCCCCCTACACACAAAAAAAAAATCATAACAATTGCTTGATATTATAATCCAGCTTGATATTATGTTTCTTCCCATGTATAAAAAGAATCATAACAAACATTTAAAGTATTTTCCTCTTCAATTGCTGCTGGATTTCTCGTTTTCAAACAAAGGTTTCTTTTTTTAAATAGGTGTGGAAAAGGGGGACTGTGGTATTTGTTGATTTGTTTTGAACATTAATGGTGATGGTGGTAGCTACGATGTTGGTGGCAGCTATGGCGGTAACAATAGTGATAAGGTGGTGATAATGGAGGAAGGAAAAATTACTATGGGGTTCAGAAGAAGATGAGAAACGTGGGGGAGAGGGCTTTGTTTCTTTTTTGTTTGTTTTCTTTTAAATATTATCAATTGGTGTAAATTTAGTTTTTTCTTTTTTTTCTTGAGTTAGGACACGTGCCACGACCTTATTGGCGCGTGACCTCACACATATTTTGAAAAGCTGGTAATTTTCTTGAGTTAGGACACGTGTCACGACCTTATTGGCGCGTGACCTCACACATATTTTGAAAAGCTGGTCAAGAAAAAAAGTGGTGTGTATTATCTACACTTTAGAAAGGTTGCGTATGTAATATTATTATTGTCCACAAAAAGTGTGTAAGGGGGATTTGGGCCATAGGTTAGGTGGGTACTTATGTATTTTGCCATGATGTTATGAAACATGTAGCTATGCACAACATGACATTCATACGCATATGCATGATACCATAATTAATTCATGATTTACAAAGTTATTCAGACTTTCAGGTTGAGTCATGTACTCTATATTTCTTCCATGTTTGTTATGTACTTATTTTTGTGCCTTACATACTCGGTACAATTTTTGTACTAACATCCTTTTTGCCTAGGGATGCTACGTTTCATGCCCGCAGATCCCGATAGACATGTTAAGAGCCCGCCAAGTAGGCTATCAATTCAGCGGAAGATGTTGGTGCGCTCCATTGCTTCGGAGTTGGTTGTTTGGTTAGTATGATTTAGACGTGTATTGTTTGGTATGGTGGGATTCTGTCTCGACCTTTATGACATTTATGTACTCTTAGAGGCTTGTAGACATATGTCGTGTATGTGAAAGAATGTACGGCCTTGTCGGCCTATATTTTGAGTTTATAAATGATCATGGCCTATTAGGCCTGTATGCCACGTGTATATGATGATGTAATAAGAAATATACGTTACGTTGGTACTCGGTTGAGTAAGGTACCGGGCGCCCGTCGCGGCCCATCGGTTTGAGTCGTGACAATATTACTGTGAATTGTGTATATCGGTCGTGATGTCTTTTGGGTTGACCAATGCCCCAGCAACGTTCATGCATTTGACAAACAACATGTTTCGGCCTTATCTTGACTCATTCGTTATCGTATTCATCGATGATATCTTGATGTACTCTCGTAGCTAGGAGGAGCATACCCAGCATTTGAGGGTTGTATTGCGGCAGTTTAGAGAGGAGAAACTTTATTCCAAGTTCTCCAAGTACGAGTTTAGGCTTAGTTCAGTGGCATTCTTGGGGCACGTGGTGGACAGTGAGGACATTCAGGTATATCCAAAGAAGATAGAGGCGGTCCAAAGTTGGCTCAGATCGTTCTTAGCTACATAGATTCAGAGCTTTCTTGGTTTGGTTGGTTATTACCATCGGTTCGTATAGGGTTTCTCGTCTATCTCATTGCCCTTGATCGAATTGACTCAAAAGGGTGCTCCTTTTAGGTGGTCGGATGAGTGTGAGGAGAGCTTTCAGAAGCTCAAGACTGCCTTGACCACAACTCTAGTTCTAGTTCTACCATCAACTTTTGGTTCTTATACCGTATATTGTGATGCTTCTCAGATCAGTATTGGGTGTGTTTTGATGTAGGAGGGTAGAGTGATTGCTTATGCTTCACATTTTTTTTGTAATCCCCATGAGAAGAACTACCATAGTTCACGTGTTTGGAGTTGGCTTCCATAGTTCACATGTTGAAGATTTGGAGGCACTATGTTTATGGTGTGTTTTGTGAGGTATTTACTGATCATTGTAGCCTCCAACACTTGTTCAAGCAGAATGATCTCAATCTAAAGCAGCGTAGGTGGTTGGAGCTGCTAAGGCATGATATTACCATTTTGTACAATACGGGAAAGGCCAATATGGTGGTCGCTACCTTGAGTAGAAAGGCAGTGAGTATGGGTAGTCTTGCATTCCTTCTTGTTGGTGGGAGACCCCTTGCAGTTAATGTTCAGGCCTTGGCTAACCGGTTCGTGAGATTGGATATTTCGGAGCCCAGTCGGGTTCTAGCTTGTGTAGTTTCTTGGTCTTCCTTGTTTGATTGCATCTGAGAGCGCTAGTATGATGATCCTCATTTGCTTGTCCTCAAGGACAGGGTTAAGCATGGTGATGCCAGAGATATGACCATTGGTAATGATGGGGTATTGAAGGAAATTCAATGCTATTTAGGTGATTGTGGATTGGCTGACCAAGTTCGCGCACTTAATTCTAGTTGGTATTACTTATTTTTCAAAGAGATTGGATGAGATTTACATCAGATAGACTGTTTGCCTGCACGAGTGTGCATGTTTCCATCATTTCAGATAGAGGCACGCAGTTCACATCGAAGTTTTGGAGAGCCGTGCAGCGAGAGTTGGGCACTCAAGTCAAGTTAAGCATAGCATTTCACCCTCAGACGGACAGACGGTCCGAGTGTACTATCCAGATGTTGGAGGACATGCTACGCGCTTGTGTCATTAATTTTGAGGGTTCATGGGACCAGTTTCTGCCTCTCTCGGAGTTTGCTTATAATAACAGTTATTAGTCGAGCATTTAGATGTCTCCGTATGAGGATCTCTATTAGAGGAGGTGTAGATCTCCGGTGGGATGGTTTGAGCAGGGTTAGGCTAGGCTTTTGGGTACAGACTTGGTTCAGGATGCATTGGACAAGGTGAAATTGATCCAAGAGCGACTTCGCACGGCGCAGTCGAGACAGAAGAGTTATGCTGACAGGAAGGTCCGTGATGTGTCTTACATGGTCGGGGAGAAGGTTCTACTGATGGTTTCGCCCATAAAGGGTGTTATGAGATTTGAAAAGAAGGTCAAGTTGAGCCCTCGGTTTATTGGGTCGTTTGAGGTGCTTTGGAGGATTGATGAGGTGGCATACGAGCTTGTTTTGCCACCTAGGATATTGAGTGTACATCCAGTATTTCATGTTTATATGCTTCGAAAGTATATCGGCGATTCGTCTCATATTTTGGATTTCAACACGGTCCAGTTGGATGGTAATTTGACTTATAATGTGGAGCCGGTGGCCATTTTGGGGCGGCAGGTTCGAAAGTAAAGGTCAAAGGATATAGCTTCAGTGAAATTGCAGTGGAGAGGTCAGCCCGTGGAGGAGTTTACTTGGGAGACCGAGCGGGAGATGCAGACCAGATATCCACCGCTATTTGAGACTCCACGTATGTTTCTAGACCCGTTGGAGGACAAACATTTTGTTTAAAAGGGGGAGGATATAACGACCATGTCGGTCGTTTCGAGAGTCTAGCCATGTTCCCCCATTTTCCTGCTTCTATTGTGTTCTATAGCCGTATTTTAACTTACCGGGTTAGGTTGTTTGGGTCTGGAGTGATTTTGGAGTGAATTGAGGTACTTAGTCTCTTAATTAGAAGTTCAAGTTGGAAAAGTCAACCGGATGTCGAATTATATGTAAACGACCTCGGATTTGAATTTTGATGGTTTCGTTAGCTCCGTTAGGTAATTTTGGACTTAGGAGTGCATCCGGAATGTGATTTAGAGGTCCATAGTAGAATTAAGCTTGAATTGGCGAAAGTTGGAATTTTGGAGAATTTGACCAGCAGTGGAAATTTTGATATCTAGGGCCGGATTTGATTTTCGGGAATTGGAGTAGGTTCATGGTGTCATTTATGACTTGTGTGCAAAATTTGATGTCAATCGGACGCTGTTTAATAGGTTTTGGCGTCGTTTTTGGAATTTGGAAGTTTAGAAGTTCGTTAGGCTTTGAATCCGAGTGTAATCCGTGTTTTTGATATTGTTTGAGGTGGTTTGAGGGTTCGACTAAGTTTGTATCGGGTGATTGGACTTGTTGGTATAATTTGTTGAGGTCCCGAGGGCCTCAGGTTGATTTCGAGTGGTTAGCGGAACAAGTTTGAAGTTTGAAGATTTGCTGAAGTTGGCATGTTGCTGGTGTACTCGCACCTCAAGGATATTGCCGCAGGTGCGGTGGGTTTGGTGCAGATGCAGAGGTGAGTTGGCTTGGAGAAAATTGTAGGTGCGAAGAGGGTGCGCATCTGTGGGAGGACGGTTCCGCAGATGCGATAGATGAGGACTTGGGTTGTTTCCGCAGAAGCGGACGAGGGACCGTAGATGCGTGTCCGCAGGTGCGAGACCTGGAACGCAGGTGCGGGCGTACCAGTTTAAGTGAGTTTTTGTAGAAGCGGAGTTTTATCTGCAGAAGCAGCTCCGCAGGAGCCGATATAGAGTCGCAGGTGTGAAAAGCCCGGGCAGAACATATAAAAACGGGACTTCGAGATTTTTCACCATTTTCACATTTTAGAACTCGGATTTTGGAGAATTTTGAAGTGATTACTGAGGTAAGCTCCTTGTGCCTATTTATCTTCAATAATGGTGTTTCCCACTGATTTTACACCTAGTTGGTGAGTTTTTGAGGTGAAATTTGGGAGATTAGGGCTTGAGAATTGGAGAGTGAATTTTGAGGATTTTGAGGTTCAAACGGTGTCGGCTTTTGATAAATTTAGTATGGTTAGACTCGTGACTGAATGGGCTTCCGGGTTTTGTGATTTTTCTTTGATTTGAAGACATGGGTCTGGGGGTCGGGTTGCCAATTTCGGATTTTTGGCCCTAATTTAGTAGTTTTCTTGTGGAATTGATCCTTTTAGCCTATATTAATTGTATTGTACTGCTTGTGGTTAGATTTGGGACATTCACATGCCGACTCCCGAGGCAAAGGCATTTTCGAGTAGAGTTTTGCTTGGACTGAGGTAAGTAATAGTTATAAATCTGGTCCTAAGGGTATGAAACCCCGGATTTTGTGTCGTGTGATTATTTTGGAGGTGACGCACATAGTAGGTGATGGGAGTGTGGGCGTGCACCGAAGGGATTGTGACTTGGTCCGTCCCGTGAGACTGTAAAGTCGAATAACTTTATGTTAACTACATGTTCCCTCAGTTTTCTTGAAATTTTATTGCAATTCATGTTAGAAATCATGTTTAGGCCTTATGATATCACTTTTGGGACCCGTTGAGGTCGTGTACTTGTTGAATTAGCTGTTATTTGTTGTTTTGTACTCATTCATGATTTTACTCGCGTATCACACTTCTGTCTCTTATTGTTTCTTGTTTATACATGTTATTATCTCTGTTTGGGCTGATTTATATGATTTTCGAGTGCCCGAGGGACTGGAGAGGTTGGTGACTGAGATAGGGCCTGAGTGCCGAGCTATGACCTATGTGAGTGTATATGGATTGGGTTGCACGTCGCAACAAGCCTTATGGCTATATATATATTGGATCGGGTTGCACGCCGCAACGAGCCTTATGTCTATTTATATATATTGGATCGGGTTGCACGCCGCAACGAGCCTTATGGCTATTTATATAGTGTATCTGTCTGCAAGCCGTATCGATATAGCGCTTGGGTTGAAGGTGCCCTTCCGGAGTTTGTACACCCCAGTGAGCGCAGGTACCCAATGAGTGTGAGTACTGAGAGCCGAGTGATTGAGCTGTTGAGATGAGTTGAGTGACTGTCGCCTTGAGAGGTTGTACTTTCTTTCATTTATAGTTGTACTTATTTGATATCTATCATTGTTGTGAAAATTTCTAGAATATTTTATATCTAGTTTACTTGAGCCCGAACTGATTTGACTTAAGCTGTCGGATTTGAAAGCATGTCTTTTCTTTACTGAATTATCTGAAATGAACTGTATTGCATAGCACGTCACTTCTTCTCAGTTCCTTATTTGTTTCTATTACTTACTGAGTTGGTTGTACTAATGCTACACCCTACACTTCATGTGCAGATCCAGGTGTGACCGGTCACGGAGGTCGTTGAGTTCGTGCGTGGATGATTATCGAAGATTTACGAGGTAGTTGCCGGCGTCCGCAGTCCTTGTCTCTCCTTTCTTATTATCCGTTTCTTTCTATATTGGCATTTTGGCACAGACTGTTGTAGACTCTGTTTCTAGACTGGTTGTAGATGCTCGTGACTTAGTGATACCTCGATGTCGGGCTATTTTCCGCACTTGTGTTTTGAGTTTAACCCGTTGTTATGTAAAACTCCGGATATTTTAAATGTCTTAACTCATTTTTGTTATATGTTGAAAGTGTTTTGAAAATATCAATTTTTCTAGTACCATGATAGGTGCCATCACGACGGGTAAGGTATCGTGACATTTTAGTTCGAAAGTATTGATTTATGTTCCCAAAAACTATTGAAAGTGTGCAAATTGCGGGAATGTTAGAAATTTGGGCTCTTATGAAGAAATCTGACTCAAAAAGGAGTATTTCGACTCACAAGGCAAGAAGCAGCCGCAAGACTAATGAAGAAGCCCAACAGTACTTTAAGTAGAAGTGCGGACCGCACATGAATTGTGCGGTCGCAGAACATGGTCTGCACTGACAAGAATTCAAAAAGTTCTGAGAGTGTGCAAATGCATTGCAGCCACAGACCAAATTGTGTGGCTGCAGAATCCAGCTCCTTGCTGAACCAAACAATATGCGGACCGCACATGGAATTGTGCAACCGTAGAACCCCACGAGGGGAATTTTTGTCAGCTGTATTTGGGCCACTATAAATAGACAGAAATCACATTTTTAGGTCAGGTTTTGAAGTTCTAATAGTTGTAGCCATTGTAGTTTCCATTTTAGGAAATTTGTGATCATTTGGGATAAAAATATCATAGTTTATCATTTTAATCTTATATTATGAGTTTAATTAGTCTTTCTTCTTTGCTTTCTTCATTTTCTACTATGAGTAGCTAGACATTTACTAGGGTTGTCACCCAACCCTAGTGTGTAAATCTTATAGGTATTTAATTTAATGCTTGTTTATGATTGGGTGTTGATTATTTAGCCTTGTTTATGCTTTAATTTTAGAAGTAATGATTGAAAATATTGATTCATGCTTTTTGACTTGGTCTCTACTTGAGAAAGAGGGACCTAGCCTTGGAAAACTTGGCTAACAAGAATTGGGCTGAGTAAGGATTTGACTAGCCTAATTAAAGGGTTTGAACTAGAGATAGAGAAAACCCGACTTGAGCTCATATCAACATTTAGCATGATACTCATTTGGGCTTGAGAAAGCCAAATTGGGCAAAGTCACTCTATGATCGAGAGGTATTGAGTGGGTAACTTAGAGTTTAGAGCTATAATACACCCAGATCAATAAAACAAATGTTAACGTACTTAACCCATTAGGCGAACACCTAGGTGAAGGTCACATCCCTAGGCTTTTTAACCATTTTGTAAAAACAACAAAAACAATCACTCGCTTTCTAGTTTCTTCTCATTAGTTTATAATTGTTATTGTTAATTTAGAAGTAGAAAACAAAATCCCTTGTGTGGAAGCGCAATTTAGTTATTTTATTTGCTCTCATAAAGTGTATACCCTAACACCCATATTAAACTCCCTGTGGAAATCGACTCCGACTCTTGTTGGGTACTATTCTTCCAATGACCATTTCCACTCATTATTAAATACAGATTGGATGTGGATTAATTTTTGGCATCGTTCGGGGGATCAAACCAGGTCACCCACGTGACAGATGAGTTAAAACGGTGTTAGTTGTATATTTGAGTGTATTTTTGGAATATCTTCTTTCACTTCCGTATTACTAATTTGTTTAAGAAATTTTAGGTACAACCATGGCAAACAATGAGCTCTAAAATTTGCCTTTGGGCAAATTGGACGGCGAGGAATAACAAGTAGAGGAGGTACCTCAAGAGCCACAAGCTAATCGGAGAAGCCGAGTACCTCATGATAATGTGCCCGTTCCATCCCCACCTTCATCACGAGCGACTCCACATCGGATATGCCCAACAAAGGTTATAATAATGCAATAGTCACTCCCCGTATTAGGGCGAATAACTTTCAAATCACCAATGTGATGCTCACTTTGCTTGAACAATGTGGTTTCTTTACCGGTAATCCAAATAAAAATGCTTACAAACATTTGAAGAGCTTTGTAGATACATGTTGGGGGAGCAAGTAAACTAATATTTCCGAGGATGCATTGAGGCTAAGGCTTTTCCCCTTCTCTCTATGTGGAAAGCTTTAGATTGTTGGAAGAATTGCCGAACCATTTAATTCACACTTGGGATGAGTTGGCGAAAAGTTCATTGCTAAGTTTTTCTCTCTCGAGCATATGGCTACACTTCGAGATAAGATCTTGTCATTCAAGCAAGAGCCAAATAAATCACTACACAAGATATGGGAGCGCTATAGAATAATGGTTAAGGAATGTCCCAACAACGATACGATGAAAAACATGATACAACAAACCTTTTATCGTGGGATTAACACAACCAACCAATATGTAGTGAATCAACTAGCCGATGGAACTTTTGTGATTATGCCTTATGCGTAGGCGTGTGAAATTTTGGATGCGATGGTGGAAACATCATCGGCTTGGCAATCCTGGGTCAATATTCTACAAGGTGATCCAAATATAATCCACCTTCTCAAAGAATTGCAAGACAATGGCCAAGCTATTGCCGAATTGACCACTACCATGACTCAACTAGCAAAATCTCAACTAAATCATGTGCAAGTCCCTAAGCAAGTTAATGCTATAAAGGGAGTTAATGTGTTGGTAAACAAGAGGAGGACCAAGGGTACACAAGTGCAAACTCGAGTGAAGAACTATCTGCAAGATGGTGGTGGTTATGACCAAGATGATTCTTATAATGAGCAAGAGGAGGTAGTACAATATGTGAATTATTTTCAAGGGCAAAGAAACAACTTCCAAGGCCCAAACCAACAACAATGGCAACCACAAAACAGTCATGGAAATTGGAATTCTAACAATCAAGGAAATCGGAGTGAAAACAACCAAGGAAATTGGGGAGGCAACAATCAAGGTGGTTGGAGTAACAATCAAGGTAACTGGGGGTCGGGTTTTCAAAGACCCCCTGTGTATCAACGACCGATCAACCCACTTCCTTATCCTTCCCATGGTTCAAGTTCTTCAAACAATGAGATGGGACATATTGAGAGTATGTTCAAGAAAATGATGGAAAAGAATGACAATTCGGATGCCCAACTTGCCTCACACAACACATCAATCCGCAATATAGAAGTTCAAATGGGACAAATCTCTCAAGCCTTAAATTCTCGTCCTAAGGGGGCACTAACAAGTGACACGGTGGTAAACTTAAAGGGTTGTAATAATATGGTGCATACTATGGCGGTTATCACAAAAAGTGGAAGAGGCGGGAATGCACCCACCTCAAGTGGATGGCGTCTTGTTGATGATGATCAAGTGATGCAAGAAGAAGAGATCCCAAACAATGTTGTTCAACCTAATGAGGAAGTTCAGATTGATATTGATGATAGTGTGGAAGAGACTCAAGAGGAGGTGAACCCATCTAGGAAACACATTATTGACATACTGAAGCCGGTAGTGCAAAAGGCAAAGGCACCATTGCCTAAGTCTCCACTTCCATAACCTCAACGACTTACCAAATAAAATGGTGAGAATCAATTCAAGAAATTCATTCAAATAATAAAAAGTCTTTCAATCAATGTGCCATTGGTAGAAGCTTTGGAACAAATGCCCGGTTATGCAAAGTTTATGAAAGTTTTTGTGATAAAGAAGCAGTCAATGAATTTTGAGACCATCAAAGTCACTCATCAAGTGAGTGAAATTGTTCATTAAATGGCTCCTAAGTTGGAGGATCCTGGTGCTTTCATGATTCCTTGTACAATTGGAAGTGTCGAGATTGCTAAAGCTCTTTGTGATCCTAGAGAAAGGATAAATTTGATGCCATATCCGATTTTCAGGACTTTGGGTATTGGGAAACCAAGACCCGCCTCTATGAGATTGCAAATGGCCGACCGTACCATGAAAAAGTTGTTGGGTGTGATTGAAGATGCTTTGGTCGGGGTTGATAAATTCATTCTTCCAGTGGATTTTGTCAATCTAGGCTGTAAGGTTGATTATGAGATGCCAATTATTCTTGGGAGTCCTTTCATTGCTATGGGTAACACCCTTTTTGATATTGAAGCCGGATAACTCACTTTCTGGGTTGGTGATGAAAATATGGTATTATATGTGTGTAAGTCCATACGGCAACCAAATAGTAATGAGGTGTGTTCTTTTGTCGATTTGGTGACTGATGTCATTGTTGATGATACAAGTGCTACAATCAAGGTTGGTGATATGTTGGAGTCCGTCTCGCTTAACTTTGGTGATAACGAGATGGATGGCCTCATGGAATGTGTGAACTCTTTGCAAAGAATGGGGTCGTACAACTATACACCCCGAAAATTGTCCTTAGATCTTGAAAATAGGAAGACTCCTCCACAAAGCCTTCTATTGAAGATCCACCTACCTTGGAGTTGAAGCCATTGCCTCCACATCTTCGGTATGAATTTTTTGGCCCTTTTGCATGCACAATATCAAGTTGGAGGATGACGCTAAACCATCTATTGAACATCAAAAAAGACTCAATGAAGCTATGCAAGAAGTTTTCAAGAAGGAGATTATAGTGGTTGGATGTCGAGGTTGTCTACCTCATATCTGATAGTTCATGGACTTCTTCGATTCAATATGTCCTAAAGAAGCGGGGCATGACTATAGTCACCGATGACAAGCATGAATTGATTCCTACAAGAACGGTAACCGGTTGGAGGGTGTGTATGGATTATTGCAAGCTCAAGAAAGTTGTAAGGAATAATCATTTTCCACTTCCTTTCTTAGATCAAATGCTCGATATATTGGCCGGCCGTGCTTTCTATTACTTTCTTGATAGGTACTCGGGCTACAACCAAATTCTTATTGCTCTGGAAGATCAAGAGAAAACAACCTTTACATGTCCTATGGTACTTTTGCAAATTCTTATTGCTCTGGAAGATTAAGAGAAAACAACCTTTACATGTCCTATGGTACTTTTGCTTTCAAGCAGAAGCTATTTGGTTTTTGCAACGCACCGGTGACTTTTCAACGGTGTATGATGGTTATTTTCATGGAAATGGTGGAGGTCTACCTTGAAGTTTCCATGGATTATTTCTCAGTGGTTAGGGATTCTTTTGATGATTGTCAAACCATTTTGGTACTCAATTGGGAGAAGTATCATTTCATGCTTGAGTAAGGCATTGTCCTTGGCCATAGAATCTCAAGGAATGGAATTGAATTTGACAAGGCAAAAATTGAGGTGATTTCTAAGCTTCCACCCCCAACTTTGGTGAAGGGTGTGCAGAGTTTCTTAGGTCATGCGGGTTTTAACCGATGCTTTATCAAAGATTTCTCTAAAGTGGTGAACTTGTTGCGCAAGCTTCTTGAGAAGGATGCCAAGTTTAATTTCAATGATGATTGCACGAGAGCTTTTGAATTGTTGAAGCTCAAGTTGACAACTACTCCCATCATCACCGCTCTAAATTGGAGTGTGCCTTTTGAACTCATGTGTGATGCAAGTGACGTAGCGGTTGGGGCTGTTTGGGGGGAATGTATCAACAAGATTTTCCATCCGGTCTACTTACGAGTGCAAAACACACACTTAAATATGCTCGCTAGTCGAATATAGTAAATTATAATATCGTATCCACAGGGATTGGAGTTAATCAGTATTATCGTAGTTTGTAGCTAGATTGCTATTTAAGATGATCAACAATTGATATTTATGTGATTTTAAATAATTGAGTAGTGACAAACAACACAAGTAATAATCAAAGGACGATATCAATGGGAGAAGATAGGGTTGATAGGACAGGATTATAGATAGAGTTATAATCGAAAAATAAGTATCAATATATCAAATCTATCAAAATATAAAGAGAACTACTCCATAGATATGGAGTAATTCATCAATAATATGTTTTAGTTAAAGGAAAACATAAAACAATCCAAACTCTTGTCTTAAGTGAGGATTGAATGACGAAATCCTTGAGCTTTTGCTTCTTCACCTCCTCCTTAACTTCCTTAGGTCTTAGATTGCTCAGGCCCGCCGCATGGGGCGACACACCATGCGGGGTGGTAGTGGAGCTTATTAGAGAGCTTGTAATTTGACTGATAGTAGAAATTGGGCAGCGGCAGCGCGTGGCGCGTTGCGGCTGTGGGTTTTCCTCAGAGCTTGCCTTTTTGCTTGATTTTTGAAGTTCAGACGTGGTTCTCGACACACGAACGCGATTCTGGCTTAATCCCATGGGCTTTTACATAAACTTCAAAGCTTCAAATCACTCGAATTCATTCCATAATATCTACAACACCCGGAATCATTCTTACAAGGCATAAAATACACAATTAGTGGAAAACACTAGCAATTAAATCTCAAACTCAATTAAAGTACAATAAATTAGAGTGCAATAAGCGACTAAAATGCGAGATTGTAGCCTACCATCAACACCCTACACTTAACCATTGCTCATCCTCGAGCAATCGAACTACACTTTATATAGACACGACTTTTGTAAACATCTCCCCTAAATCATCATACCAAGAATATTTAAAATAGACTAAGCACGATAGTGTAACATCCTCACCTCAAGATTTGACTCACAAGTACCATGCATTATTCACAACCTGCTCACTTACTCTAACATAGAGGTCAACAATATTACCTTTTCTTCATGAATCAAGTGCCCTCACACAACAATAGAGAGTAATTCCACACACAATAAAATTTAAGAACAATTAGGAACTCAAGATAGAAATAATTCGCTCACTCTTAGAAAAAACACTCATATGCCACAAAAGATGAACCATAGGCTTGCTTGTAGTGTACTACCCTACTAATTGAGTTTATTCAATCAACAAGCAAGTAAGACTTTAATTGGTTGTAATGTAGGTTGCGGCATAGGTAGAATACATTTAGATATAAGAGTAACTAAACCTCCCTAAGCACTTTAATATATACACTTTAACATTCAAAACCCCACACTTATGTCAAACCATACTCCACTTTCACATCAATATACATTAACTCCCTACTTATTAAGCACAAATACATCAAGAGCTACCGCTTATCAAGGAATATTTTTCACCACAATAAAAAAAAATTCTTTTCAACTCAAGTGGCTCTTATCTTTTCAAAACATTGCACCTTTTTTTTTCAATAGTTCCACTCAAAAGCCACACTAACCACTTCGCACTTCAATTTTTACAAAGTTCATAACAAATTTAAGTGCTCACAAGAGGTGAAAAGGTTCAAATAGATGGTCAATTCAAACAAATTGGTAAGACTTGTAATGTGGTTGCCTAAGAAACGGGATTACAGGCTCAAAAAGGGTTACCACGATACATAACAATTAGGTGGGTAATAGCATATAACCGGCTCAATAAAGAAACGCCCATATCACTTTCAAGACTGAATACAGCTACTATTTTGCTTTACAAACAAACAGGGCAAGTTCTAGACATCAAATGCAATGCATAAAATAACACCAAACCTCACACACACTAACGAGCTCAAAACATACCCTAAAATATGATCGCTAGTCGAATATAGTAAATTATAATATCGTATCCACAGGGATTGGAGTTAAATAGTATTTTTGTAGTTTATAGCTTGATTGCTATCCAAGATGATCAACAATTGCTAATTATGTGATTAAAACTACAATTAACTAAGAGACTAATTTGTTGACTAATGACGACTGACGCAAGTAATGAGCAGGGAAAGATATCAATGGGAGAAAATAAGGGTTGATAGGATAGGTGCAAGACAATTCTTTGAGCTCTAACTCTAGATAATTCACTTCTAATGTTAAGTGAGTTTCTCGAATTAACTCAAATATTTTTTCACACATTCAGTAGAAACACTTCTCTCGATTAAGTTTCAACCTCACAGTATGAACTAAATTAAGCTCGGTGAAGATATGTAGGTATTCGAAATGGATTGGTCACTAGGAAAACCTCTTTCGATTATTCTCCTAACTAGGTTAATCAAAAATTCAACTAGCCTTTTTCTATTACTTAGAAAAATTAATGAATTTACCAAACAAAATATAACACAAAAATATCACAAGTTATGCCTCTCTCGATTACATGAACTTGTGAATATAGATGCAACAATTAAAACATCCAAGACGATTCAATACATAAACTAGAGTTATAATCCACATACAAATATCAATACCAAATTCATCAAACATTAAATAGAACTACTCCATAGATATGGAGTAATTCATCACAAATAAGTTTAAGTTAAAGGAAAACATAAAACAATCCAAACCTTTGTCTTGAGTTAGGATTGAATGATGAAATCCTTGTGCTCTTACTTCTCCAACTTCTCCTTAACCTCCTTAGGTCTTAGATGTGGCAAAAGTCCAAAAACTACCGTTTTCCCATGTATATATACCAAGTAGGGTCGGGCCCAAGCGAAAACACCTTTTCCTACGCAAAATAGGACACTTTCCGGAGTTGGACGTACGCAGCCGTGCACCTGGGTGTGTGCTCGTGCATACGGCTGCGCGCTTTAGCCAATTTTCTGCCTCACATGGGTGCCCAGTGCGCGCTCGCGCACCAAGGTGATGTCCTGCTTGATTCTTCGTTTCTTTCTTTAAGTGCACTAGCATCCCTTGATCCCCAAACACGATCCCGACTTAATTCTTTGGGATTTTAATCAAATTTCAAATCTCCAAATAGCTCGAATTAGCTCCACAACATCTAAATAGATTAGAATCACTCTTACAAGGCATAAAACACACAATTATAAATACTAGCGATTTAATCTCAAACTCAATTAAAGTGCAATAAGCGACTAAAACGCGAGATTGTAGCTATACCATCAACACCCCACACTTAACCATTGCTCATCCTCGAGCAATCAAACTGTACTTTATATAGACACGACTTTTTTAAACAACTCCCCTAAATCATCATACCAAGAATATTTAAAATAGACTAAGCACGATAGTGTAACATACTCACCTCAAGATTTGACTCACAAGTACCATGCATTATTCACAACCTGCTTACTTACTCTAACATAGTGGTCAACAATATTACCTTTTCTTCATGAATCAAGTGCCCTCACACAACATTAGAGAGTAATTCCACACACAATAAAATTTAATTACAATTAGGAACTCAAGATAGAAATAATTCACTCACTCTTAGAAAAAACACTTATATGCCACAAAAGATGAACCATAGGCTTGCTTGTAGTGTACTTGTGACGACCCAAGGGGTCATCACCGTAATTCTTCCTTGTTCCGTGCTCCCGAGGTTTTGAAAACCTTGTTTTTAGTTGCCTCGATTGGCGTGTGCAGTTCGGGCGTGTAGCCGAAAAGTTTTTATGTTAGAATATATGAATTATGTGAAACATTTGATGAATTTTGGTATTAATATGCATAATGCTGACTTCGGTCAACATTTTGGGTAAACGGACCCGGACCTGTGATTCGACGGTCCCGGAGGGTTCGTAGAAAAATATGGGACTTGGGCGTGTGCCCGGAATCAAATTCTAAGGTCCCAAGCCCGAGAAATGAATTTTTGAAAGAAATTGTTTTTCTGAAATTTGATATGAAAATTGAAATGAAAAGGAGTTAGAAAATATAGGTATCGGGCTCGTATTTTGATTCTGACGCCCGGTACAAGTCTTAAATATATGTTAAGCACTATCTGTAAAGTTTGGCTAAAAACGGACATCATATGACGTGTTTCGGACTAAAAATGGAGAGTTTGAGTTATGAAAGTTGAAGAAAGAAAATCATGTGTTTGAGGCTTGATCCTATGTATATGATGTTATTTTGGCGATTTGATCGCACGAGTAAGTCCGTAAAATGTTTTTAAGGTTGTGTGCATGTTTGGATTGGAGCCCCGAGGGCTCGGGTGAGTTTTGAATGGGGCCCGGGAGGTCTTGGACTTAAGAAAATGCAGGTTCAGGTGTTGCAGACACCAGCGCGGCCGCAGTCATTTCCGCGCGGTCCGCGCTGGAGCCGCGCGACCGCGATGCATTTTTGTGCAGTCCGCGTGGCTGATTCTGAGGGCTAGGGTTTCAGGTTAGCCAGCACGGCCGCGCACCAAAACAGTGTGGTCCGCGCTGGAAGGGTTCAGAGAAGCCCCACTTTTCTCCCACTCGGCGCGGCCGCAACATATTTTTGTGTGGTCCGCGTGAGGTCCTCAGAAAGGTATACAAGTTCGGAAAATCTCAGTCATTTTTCACTTTTAAAAAACCCAAAACCTAAGAGGCAATTTTCCAAACAACCTTTTTTCTCCAAAATGATTGGTAAGTGATTTCTAACTTAATTTCTTTATTCCTTAACATCTTTTAACATAATTTCAACTTCAAATCAAAGATTTTCATAGGGAAAATTGGGTGTTTTGGGTAGAACCTAGGTTTTCAACAAATTGAGAAGTTGGACCTCAATTTGGGGTCCGATTTAAAAACAAACATCTATTGGGATTCATGGAGGAATGGGTAACCGGGTTTTGGTCCGAACCTCGAGTTTCGACCACGTGGGTCCTGGGGTATTTTTGACCTTTTTGGGAAAAAAACCTTGAAAAATCTATTTTTCATGCATTGGGGATGATTCATTTAGTAATTATTAATGTGATTAAGTAACTTATGACTAGATTCGAGCGGATTGGTGGTGGAATCAAGAGGTAAAGCTATACTAGAAGCGTGAGTTGAGTTTGGAGCATTCGAGGTAAGTGTTTGTTCTAACTTTGGCTTGAGGGAATAGAATTAGGATGATATTTGCTACTTGCTAATGTGGAGTACGGTGTATAGGCATGGTGACGGTTATCTATGCACCGGAGTCTAGCATGACTGTGAGTCTTGATTGCTTTTAATTCGAATAATGTGACACAAGCTCCTTGTTTATTTGATGAGTTTCACATAATATGAACAGTTGAGGTAAAATTGCGATTGGTGTACATTTGGAGCGTAGCTCGAACATGAATGTGTTAGTTGAGGAAGAATGGATTTAAAAAGGAGAATGTGTTGTGAATACTCCCTTGCTGGGATGTGTAGACTGATATATATATTCTCCCTTGTCGGGATATTTTGGGCTGTTAGTTGTACCCTTGCCGGGTTAAAGGTATTGAGTTGTTATTCTCCCCTGAAGGGGTCTAGTATATGAATTCAGATATTATGAACTATATTATGGGATCGTGTGGCACGCCGTCCACTTATATATGATATTATGGGATCGTGTGGCACGCCGTCCACTTATATATGATATTATGGGATCGTGTGGCCCGCCGTCCACTTATATATGATATTATGGGATCGTGTGGCACGCCGTCCACTTATATATGATATTATGCAATCGTGTGGCACGTCGTCCACTTATATATGATATTATGGGATCGTGTGGCACGCCGTCCACTTATATATGATATTATGGGATCGTGTGGCACGCCGTCCACTTATATATGATATTATGGGATCGTGTGGCACGTCGTCCACTTATATATGATATTATGGGATCGTGTGGCACGCCGTCCACTTATATATGATATTATGGGATCGTGTGGCACGCCGTCCACTTATATATGATATTATGGGATCGTGTGGCACGCCGTCCACTTATATATGATATTATGGGATCGTGTGGCACGCCGTCCACTTATATATGATATTATGGGATCGTGTGGCACGCCGTCCACTTATATATGATATTATGGGATCGTGTGGCACGCCGTCCACTTATATATGATATTATGGGATCGTGTGGCACGCCGTCCACTTATATATGATATTATGGGATCGTGTGGCACGCCGTCCACTTATATATGATATTATGGGATCGTGTGGCACGCCGTCCACTTATATATGATATTATGGGATCGTGTGGCACGCCGTCCACTTATATATGATATTATGGGATCGTGTGGCACGCCGTCCACTTATATATGATATTATGGGATCGTGTGGCACGCCGTCCACTTATATATGATATTATGGGATCGTGTGGCACGCCGTCCACTTATATATGATATTATGGGATCGTGTGGCACGCCGTCCACTTATATATGATATTATGGGATCGTGTGGCACGCCGTCCACTCCCAGTTTTACTTTGTATTATCTTGTTATTGTTTTCTTGCACTTGTTGTATATATATCTGTACTAGTTAATTGTGGTAGGTACTGTCTAGCCTCGTCACTACTTCGCCGGGGTTAGGCCAGGCACTTACCAGCACATGGGGTCGGTTGTGCTGATGCTACAATCTGTGCATTTTTTGTGCACAGATCAGGGAGCAGCTTATGGACCGCAGCAGTAGGACTTCTGGGAGCTATCTTTAGTCCAGGGATTCTCGAGGTAGCCTAGCTGGCATTCGCAGGCCGAAGTCCCTTTCCATGTTTTTTTGTTTGTTTATCTTGTATCAGACAAACATGATGTATTTTCTCTTCAGACATTGATTGTAGTATTCTGTAGTAGTCCGTGAGCTAGTGACACCAGACTCTGGGTAGCATTTTGGTTCAAACTTCCGCACTTTTGGTTTTCAGTTGCTTTAGATTTAATGTCTTCCGCTTAGATTTTGTCTCGTTTATTATATTGTTTGAAAGAAAGCAGGAAAGGTGTTTTAAATATTTGGCTTGCCTAGCTCCGATAGTAGGCGCCATCACGACACCCGATGGTGGGAAATCCGGGTCGTGACAAGTTGGTATCAGAGCACTAGGTTACTCAGGTCTCACAACTCACGGACAAGCTAAGTAGAGTCTGAGGGATCGGTACGGAGACGTCTGTATTTATCTCGCAGAGGCTACCGAGTTAGGAAAACTTCACCTTTTTCATTCTTGTCGTGCGATTTTGTTTCTCAAGTACTGATTGTCTTTCCACTCTGTTCTTTCGCAGATGGCAAGGACACGTGCTTCCTCTTCTACCGCGTAACAGCCTGAGCCCCCAGTAGCAGCCCCTATTAGGGGCAGAGGGCGAGGCCGAGGCCGGGGCAGAGCTCAGCCCCAAGCAGCATTTCCGGCGACGGATCCTCAGGTCGATTTTGAGGAGGAAGTTCCGGCCCCAGCTGTTCCGGTGGGCCCAGCTCAGGTCCTAGAGGGTTTTATAGCCACTCCAGTGCTTCAGGATGCTTTGGTCTGACTGGTAGGCTTTATGGAGGGCATTTCTAGAGCGGGTTTGCTTCCCGTATCTCCAGCCACATCTCAAGCTAGGGGAGGAGTTCAGACTCCCGATACTCGTACTCCAGAGCCAGTAGCTCCTCAGGCTCAGGTTCCTGCGGTTCAGCCAGTCGTGGCAGTTCAGCCAGCTGTGGCAGTCCAGCCAGGTATTGTGGCTCAGTCCAGTGATGGTGCGGCTATGTCCGCGGATTCTTTGCGGAGGTTTGATCGTTTCACCAAGCTCTTCACTACTACATATAGTGGCACTCCCTCAGAGGATGCTTAGGATTTTATATTCAGCTGTCATAAGGTTCTACGGACTATAGGCATTGTAGAGACTAATGGGGTCGACTTCGCCACTTTTCGCCTGGCAGGATCCGCCAAGACTTGGTGGAGGGATTTCTGTTTAGCCAGGCCAGCAGGGTCGCCATCATTGACCTGGGATCAGTTTTCAGAGTTATTTCTGGGGAAGTTTCTCCCAGTTACTCTACGAGATGCTCTTCGCAGGCAGTTTGAGCGTCTCCGGCAGGGTCCTATGACGGTCACCCAGTATGAGACCCGGTTCATTGATCTTGCTCGTCATGCCATTGTGATACTCCCCACCGATAGAGAGAGGGTGCGGAGGTTTATTGATGGGTTGGCCCAGCCGATCCGTGTTCAGATGGCCATGAGTGCCGATAGTGAGATTTCATTTCAGGAGGCGGCAGATGGTGCCCGCCAGATAGAGATGGCACTTGCTCAGGGAGGTGGTCATGGGTCTGATAAGAGGCCCAGTCATTCTAGTAGATTCAATGGTACCTCGTCTTGAGGTAGGGATTCTTATGGTAGAGGCCATCCTTCGAGGCCCTTTCAGTCAGCTCTCCAGGCTTCTCATGGTACACCAGGTGGTCGTGGTTCTCAGCCGCAGTATTCTGACCAGCAGCTCTTCAGTTCACCATCAGCACCTATCAGTGCACCACCACTTCGTTATTCTCAGCAGCCGAGGGCTTGTTATACTTGCGGCGATGTGAGTCACATTGCCAGATATTGCCCTCGAGCTTCCAGCAGCTCGCAGTAGCAGGGTTTTCGCCCGATGATCCAGGCACCAGTTGCCCCACAGCCTGCCCAGCCAGATAGAGGCGGGGGTAGAGGACATAGAGGTGGAGGTAGAGGTTTTAGAGGTGGAGCTCAGACCGCTAGAGGTAGGGTCAACCAGCAGCAGATCGTCCCAGGGATATGATTCAGGGATGTGGGCCCAGCCCCGTTGTTATGCTTTGCCAGCCAGGCCAGAGGCTGAGTCATCAGATGTTGTGATTACAGGTACTATTCTGGTCTGTGATAGGGATGCTTCTGTGCTATTTGATCCCGGATCTACGTATTCATATGTGTCGTCCTATTTTGCACCCTATTTGGTTATGCCTAGTGACTCGTTGAGTATTCCTGTTTATGTGTCAACACCGGTGGGTGATTCTATTGTGGTCGACCAAGTTCATCATTCTTGTATCGTAGTGTTTGGGGGTCTTGAGACCCGTGTTGATTTGTTGCTTTTGGACATGGTCGACTTCGATGTTATATTGGGGATGGATTGGTTATCCCAGTACCATGCTATCTTGGATTGCCATGCCAAGACCGTAACCTTAGACTTACCGGATTTACCCCGTTTAGAGTGGAGATGGACTTCTGGTCATTGTACCCGCAGTATTATCTCGTATGTGAAAGCTCGGCGTATGGTCGAGAAGGGATGTTTGGCCTACTTGGCGTATGTTCGCGATTCTAGCGCGGAGGCCCCTTCTATTGATTTTGTGCCCGTTGTTCGGGAGTTTCCTGAGGTTTTCCCTTCAGACTTGCCGGGTTTGCCGCCCGACAGGGATATCAACTTTTGTATTGATTTGGCCCCGGGCACTCAGCCCATTTCTATCCTGCCATATCGTATGGCCCGCTGGAGTTGAAAGAGTTAAAGGAATAGCTGCAGGATTTGCTTGAGAAAGGTTTCATTAGACCCAGTGTTTCGCCTTGGGGTGCACCGGTGTTGTTTGTTAAGAAAAAGGATGGTTCGATGAGAATGTGCATCGATTACTGGCAATTGAACAAGGTTACAATTAAGAATAAGTATCCACTGCCAAGGATCGATGATTTATTCGACCAGCTTCAGGGTGCGAGGGTGTTTTCAAAGATAGACTTGAGATCTGGCTACCACCAGTTGAGGATTAGGGCGTCTGATGTCCCTAAGACAGCATTTCGCACTCGGTATGGGCGCTATGAGTTTTTGGTCATGTCATTTGGATTGACTAATGCCCCAGCAGCGTTCATGGAGTTGATGAACCGAGTGTTCAGACCTTATTTGGACTTGTTCGTGATAGTCTTCATTGACTATATTCTTATATACTCCCGCAGTCAGGAGGAGCATGAGCAGCACCTCAGAGTGGTCCTTCAGACCCTAAAGGATAGTCAGTTGTATGCTAAGTTCTCAAAATGCGAGTTTTGGTTGAGTTCGATCGCATTCCTGGGTCATGTCGTATTAGCAGCAGGTATTCAGGTAGACCCGAAGAAGATAGAGGTAGTCAAGAACTGGCCTCGACCAGCTTCAGCTACGGATATTCGGAGTTTCCTGGGGTTAGCAGGTTACTACCGTCAGTTCGTGGAGGGATTTTCATCCATTGCAACCCCTATGACCAGATTGACCCAGAAGTGTGCCCAGTTCAGGTGGTCGGATGAGTGTGAAGCGAGTTTTTAGAAGCTCAAGATGGTTCTGACTACGGCACCAGTATTGGTTTTGCCCACAGGTTTAGGGCCATATACGGTCTATTGTGATGCGTCTTGTATTGGGCTTGGTGCAGTGTTGATGCAGGAAGGCAACGTCATTGCTTATGCTTCGAGGCAGTTGAAGATCCACGAGAAGAATTATCCGGTTCATGATCTCGAGTTGGCAGCCATTGTTCATGCCTTGAAGATCTGGAGGCATTACTTATATGGCGTGACGTGTGAGGTTTACACTGATCACAAGAGTCTTCAGTATCTGTTCAAGCAGAAAGAGTTGAATTTGAGGCAGAGGAGGTGGTTAGAGTTGCTAAAGGATTATGATGTTACTATCTTATACCACCCGGGGAAGGCCGATGCATTGAGCAGGAAGTCCGCCAGCATGGGTAGTCTTGCTTATATTCCAGTCAGCCAGAGATCGCTTGCTTTGGATGTTCAGGCCTTGGCCAATCGTCTTGTGAGGTTGGATATTTCTGAGCCTAGCAGAGTGTTAGCTTGCATGGTTGCTCGTTCCTCACTATTAGAGCGTATCCGCGAGCGGCAGTTTGAGGATCCCCATTTGTGTGTCTTGAGAGACACGGTGCAGCGTGGAGGTGCCAAGAAAGTAACCTTAGATGATGATGGTGTATTGAGATTGCAGGGGCGAGTTTGTGTGCCCAATGTTGATGGGATTCGAGAGTTGATCTTAGCGGAGGCCCACAGTTCTCGGTATTCTATTCACCCGGGCGCCGCGAAGATGTATCAGGATCTGAGGCAGCACTATTGGTGGCGTAAGATGAAGAAAGACATCATGGCGCATGTGGCTCGGTGTTTGAATTGTCAGCAAGTTAAGTACGAGCATCAAAGACCCGGTGGTCTATTTCAAAGGATTGCACTTCCCGAGTGGAAGTGGGAGAGGATTACGATGGATTTCGTTACTGGACATCCGATGACTCGGAAAAAGTTTGATGCAGTTTGGGTCATTGTTGATAGGCTGACCAAGTCAGCACATTTTGTTCCTGTTACAGCAACCTATTCGTCCGAAAGGTTAGCCGAGATTTATATCAGGGAGATTGTTCGCCTTCATGGGGTGCCGCTATCTATCATTTCGGATTGGGGTACGCAGTTTACCTCACATTTCTGGAGAGAGGTTCAGCGAGAGTTGGGCACCGAGGTTAAGTTGAGTGCAGCATTTCATCCCCAGACGGACGGTCAGTCCGAGAGGACTATTTAGATTCTTGAGGACATGCTCCGAGCCTGTGTCATTGATTTTGGAGGCTCGTGGGACCAGTTTTTGCCTTTAGCAGAGTTCGCCTACAATAACAGCTACCAGTCCAGCATTTAGATGGCTCTGTATGAGGCGTTGTATGGTAGGCGATGTCGGTCTCCAGTTGGATGGTTTGAGCCGGGAGAGGCTCGATTATTGGGTACGGATCTGGTTCAGGAGGCCTTGGACAAGGTCAGGATTATTCAGGATAGACTTCGTACAGCTCAGTCCAGACAGAAGAGTTATGCAGACCGCAAGGTCAAAGATGTTGCTTTCATGGTCGGTGAGCGGGTATTGCTCCGTGTATCGCCTATGAAGGGCGTGATGAGATTTGGGAAGAAGGGCAAGCTCAGCCCTAGGTTCATCGGTCCATTTGTGATTCTTGATCGTGTGGGAGAGGTGGCTTATAGACTTGCCTTGCCACCTAGCTTGTCAGCTGTGCATCCCGTGTTTCATGTATCTATGCTCCGGAAGTATCGCGGAGATCCATCGCACGTGTTGGATTTCAGCACTGTTCGATTGGACAAGGATCTGTCATATGAGGAGGAGCCGGTGGCTATTCTAGACCGGCAGGTTCGACAGTTGAGGTCGAAGAGTTTTCCTTCGGTGCATGTTCAGTGGAGAGGTCAGCCTCCTGAGGCATCGACCTGGGAGTCCGAGTCCGATATGCGGAGCCGTTATCCTCATTTATTTCCCGACTCAGGTACTTCTTTCTTTTGTCCGTTCGAGGACGAACGGTTGTTTTAGAGGTGGAGAATGTGACGACCCAAGGGGTCATCACCGTAATTCTTCCTTGTTCCGTGCTCCCGAGGCCTTGAAAACCTCGCTTTTAGTTGCCTCGATTGGCGTGCGCAATTCGGGCGCGTAGCCGGAAAGTTTTTATGTTAGAATATGTGAATTATGTGAAATATTTGATGAATTTTGGTATTAATATGCATAATGTTGACTTCGGTCAACATTTTGGGTAAACGGACTCGGACCTGTGATTCGACGGTCCCGGAGGCTTCGTAGAAAAATATGGGACTTGGGCGTGTGCCCGGAATCAAATTCTGAGGTCCCAAGCCCGAGAAATGAATTTTTGAAAGAAATTGTTTTTCTGAAATTTGATATGAAAATTTGAAATGAAAAGGAGTTAGAAAATATAGGTATCGGGCTCGTATTTTTGTTCCGACGCCCGGTACAAGTCTTAAATATATGTTAAGCACTATCTGTAAAGTTTGGCTAAAAACGGACATCATATGATGTGTTTCGGACTAAAAATGGAGAGTTTGAGTTATGAAAGTTGAAGAAAGAAAATCATGTGTTTGAGGCTTGATCCTATGTATATGATGTTATTTTGGCGATTTGATCGCACGAGTAAGTCCGTAAGATATTTTTAAGGTTGTGTGCATGTTTGGTTTGGAGCCCCGAGGGCTCGGGTGAGTTTTGAATGGGGCCCGGGAGGTCTTGGACTTAAGAAAATGCAGGTTCAGGTGTTGCAGACACCAGCGCGGCCGCGGTCATTTCCGCGCGGTCCGCGCTGGAGCCGCGCGGCCGCGATGCATTTTTGTGCGGTCCGCGTGGCTGAGTCTGAGGGCTAGGGTTTCAGGTTAGCCAGCGCGGCCGCGCACCAAAACAGTGCGGTCCGCGCTGGAAGGGTTCAGAGAAGCCCCACTTTTCTCCCACTCGGCGCGGCCGCAACACATTTTTGTGCGGTCCGCGCCAGGTCCTCAGAAAGGTATACAAGTTCGGAAAATCTCAGTCATTTTTCACTTTTCAAAAACCCAAAACCTAAGAGGCGATTTTCCGAACAACTTCTTTTCTCCAAAACGATTGGTATGTGATTTCTATCTTAATTTCTTTATTCCTTAACATCTTTTAACATAATTTCAACTTCAAATCAAAGATTTTCATGGGGAAAATTGGGTGTTTTATGTAGAACCTAGGTTTTCTACAAATTGAGAAGTTGGACCTCAATTTGGGGTCCGATTTAAAAACAAATCATCTATTGGGATTCATGGGGGAATGGGTAACCGGGTTTTGGTCCGAACCTCGACTTTCGACCATGTGGGTCCGGGGGTATTTTTGACCTTTTTGGGAAAAAAACCTTGAAAAATCTATTTTTCATGCATTGGGGATGATTCATTTAGTAATTATTAATGTGATTAAGTAACTTATGAATAGATTCGAGCGGATTGGTGGTGGAATCAAGAGGTAAAGCTATACTAGAAGCGTGAGTTGAGTTTGGAGCATTCGAGGTAAGTGTTTGTTCTAACTTTGGCTTGAGGGAATAGGATTAGGATGATATTTGCTACTTGCTAATGTGGAGTACGGTGTATAGGCATGGTGACGGTTATCTATGCACCGGAGTCTAGCATGACCGTGAGTCTTGATTGCTTTTAATTCGAATAATGTGACACAAGCTCCTTGTTTATTTGATGAGTTTCACATAATATGAACGGTTGAGGTAAAATTGCGATTGGTGTACATTTGGAGCGTAGCTCGAACATGAATGTGTTAGTTGAGGACGAATGGATTTAAAAAGGAGAATGTGTTGTGAATACTCCCTTGCCGGGATGTGTAGACTGATATATATATTCTCCCTTGTCGGGATATTTTGGGCTGTTAGCTGTACCCTTGCCGGGTTAAAGGTATTGAGTTATTATTCTCCCCTGAAGGGGTCTACTATATGAAGTCAGATATTATGATCTATATTATGGGATCGTGTGGCACGCCGTCCACTTATATATGATATTATGGGATCGTGTGGCACGTCGTCCACTTATATATGATATTATGGGATCGTGTGGCATGCCGTCCACTTATATATGATATTATGGGATCGTGTGGCACGCCGTCCACTTATATATGATATTATGGGATCGTGTGGCACGCCGTCCACTTATATATGATATTATGGGATCGTGTGGCACGCCGTCCACTTATATATGATATTATGGGATCGTGTGGCACGCCGTCCACTTATATATGATATTATGGGATCGTGTGGCACGCCGTCCACTTATATATGATATTATGGGATCGTGTGGCACGCCGTCCACTTATATATGATATTATGTAGCACGCCGTCCACTATATATATATATATCATGGAAACCGGAGTTTCTTCTATTTATTTCCGATATTTCATTTTTATCTGTTACTCCCCGATAGCATGTCCCCTCCCAGTTTTACTTTGTATTATCTTGTTATTGTTTTCTTGCACTTGTTGTATATATATCTGTACAGGTTAATTGTGGTAGGTACTGTCTAGCCTCGTCACTACTTCGCCGGGGTTAGGCCAGGAACTTACCAGCACATGGGGTCAGTTGTGCTGATGCTACACTCTGTGCATTTTTGGTGCACAGATCAGGGAGCAGCTTACGGACCGCAGTAGTAGGACTTCTGGGAGCTATCTTCAGTCCAGGGATTCTCGAGGTAGCCTAGCTGGCGTTCGCAGGCCAAAGTCCCTTTCCATGTTTTTTTGTTTGTTTATCTTATATCAGACAAACATGATGTATTTTCCCTTCAGACATTGATTGTAGTATTCTGTAGTAGTCCGTGAGCTAGTGACACCAGACTCCGCACTTTTGGTTCAAACTTTCGCACTTTTGGTTTTCAGTTGCTTTAGATTTAAAGTCTTCCGCTTAGATTTTGTCTCGTTTATTATATTGTTTGAAAGAAAGCAGGAAAGGTGTTTTAAATATTTGGCTTGCCTAGCTCCGATAGTAGGCGCCATCACGACACCCGATGGTGGGAAATCCGGGTCGTGACAGTACTACTCTACTAATTGATTTTATTCAATCAACGAGCAAGTAGGACTTTAATTGGTTGTAATGTAGGTTGCGGGATATGTAGAATACATTTAGATATAAGAGTGAATATTCAGAGGAGGAGCACTGATGCACCGGTGAGGAGGTGTGAGCGACTGGCTGTAGTGGGCACGCGGAGAAGTAGAGGAAGACCTAAGAAGTATTGGGGAGAGGTGATCAGACAGGACATGGCACGACATAGGATTACTGAGGACATGGCCCTTGATAGGGAATAATGGAGGTCGAGCATTAAGGTTGTAGGTTAGGTGAGAGTGTGAATATTTCTACAACACAATAGAGGGAGACTATCCAGTTAGGAGTTAGAGTAGGAATGTCATTGGTCGTCTATTGATGCAGGGCTTTACCTTCTAGTTGTACTATACCAGCCATTTATTTCGTATTTCGTATTTCGTATCCTGTATTTCATATTTCATATCTCTTATATATTGTTGTTATTTTTATTACGCATTTTTATAGTACTAATATATCATCTCCTATTGCTTTTTTTGAGCCGAGGGTCTCCTGGAAATAGCCTCTCTACCCTTCGGGGTAGGGGTAAGGTGTGTGTACATACTACCATCCCCAGACCCCACTTGTGGGATTATACTAGGTCGTTGTTGTTGTTGTTGTTGTTGTTGTTGTATTTAGATATAAGAGTGACTACACCTCCCTAAGCACTTTAATATATATACTTTAACATTCAAAACCCCACACTTATGTCAATCCATACTCCACCTTCACATCAATATACATTAACTCCCTATTTATTAAGCACAAATACATCAAGAGCTACCACTTATCAAGGAATATTTTTCACCACAATACAAATTTTTTCTTTTCAACTCAAGTGGCTCTTATCTTTTCAAAACATTGCACCTTTCTTTTTTTTCAATAGTTCCACTCAAAAGCCACACTAACCACTCCGCACTTCAATTTTTACAAAGTTCATAACAAATTTAAGTGCTCACAAGAGGTGAAAAAGTTCAAATAGATGGTCAATTCAAATAAATTGATAAGACTTGTAATGTGGTTGCCTAAGAAACGGGATTACAGGCTCAAAAGGGGTTACCACGATACATAACAATTAGGTAGGTAATAGCATATAACCGGCTCAATAAAGAAATGCCCATATCACTTTCAAGACTGAATACAACTACTATTTCGCTTTACAAACAAACAGGGCAAGTTCTAGACACCAAATGCAATGCATAGAATAACACCAAACCTCACACACACTAACGAGCTCAAAACATACCCTAAAATATGATCGCTAGTCGAATATAGTAAATTATAATATCGTATCCACAGGGATTGGAGTTAAATAGTATTTTTGTAGTTTATAGCTTGATTGCTATCCAAGATGATCAACAATTGCTAATTATGTGATTAAAACTACAATTAACTAAGAGACTAATGACGACTGACGCAAGTAATGAGCAGGGAAAGATATCAATGGGAGAAAATAAGGGTTGATAGGATAGGTGCAAGACAATTCTTTGGGCTCTAACTCTAGATAATTCACTTCTAATGTTAAGTGAGTTTCTCGAATTAACTCAACTATTTTTTCACACATTCAGCAGAAACACTTCTCTCGATTAAGTTTAAACCTCACAGTATGAACTAAATTAAGCTCGGTGAAGATATGTAGGTATTCGAAATGGATTGGTCACTAGGAAAACCTCTTTCGATTATTCTCCTAACTAGGTTAATCAAAAATTCAACTAGCCTCTTTCGATTACTTAGAAAAATTAATGAATTTACCAAACAAAATATAACACAAAAATATCACAAGTTATGCCATCTCTCGATTACATGAACTTGTGAATATAGATGCAACAATTAAAACATCCAAGACGATTCAATACATAAACTAGAGTTATAATCCACAGACAAATATCAATACCAAATTCATCAAACCTTAAATAGAACTACTCCATAGATATGGAGTAATTCATCACAAATAAGTTTAAGTTAAAGGAAAACATAAAACAATCCAAACCTTTGTCTTGAGTTAGGATTGAATGATGAAATCCTTGTGCTTTTACTTCTCCAACTTCTCCTTAGCCTCCTTAGGTCTTAGATATGGCAAAAGTCCAAAAACTACCGTTTTCCCATGTATATATACCAAGTAGGGTCGGGCACAAGCAAAAACACCTTTTCCTACGCAAAATAGTACACTTTCCGGAGTTGGACGTGCGCGGCCGTGCACCTGGGTGTGTGCTCGTGCATACGGCTGCGCACTTTAGCCACTTTTCTGCCTCACATGGGTGCCCAGTGCGCGCTTGCGCACCAAGGTGATGTCCTGCTTGATTTTTCGTTTCTTTCTTTAAGTGCACTAGCGTCCGTTGATCCCCAAACACGATCCCGACTTAATTCTTTGGGCTTTTAATCAGATTTTAAATCTCCAAATAGCTCGAATTAGCTCCACAACATCTACATTGATCAGAATCACTTCTACAAGGCATAAAACACACAATTAGTGCAAAACACTAGCGATTTAAGCTCAAACTCAATTAAAGTACAATAAATTAGAGTGCAATAAGCGACTAAACACAAGATTATAGCCTACCATCAACACCCCACACTTAAATTATTGCTCGTCCTCGAGAAATCAAACTACACTTTATAAAGTCACGACCTTATTAAATAACTCTCCTAACTCATCACACCAAGAATATTTAAAATAGATGAAGCACAATAGAGCAACATCTTCACCTCAGGAATTGACTCACAAATACCACGCATTATTCACAATTTGCTCACTTACTCTAACACAAAGGTCAAAGACATTACCTTTCCTTCATGAATGATGTGCCCTCACACAACAATAGGGAGTATTTCCACACACCATAGAAATTAATAACAATTAGGAAATTAAGATAGAAAGAATTTGCTCTCTCAGAAATAACATTCAGATGCCACAAAAGATGAACCATAGGCTTGCCCGTAGTGTATTACTCTACTAATTGAGCTCATTCAGTCAAGGATCAAGTATGACTTTGTTTGGTTGAAATGTAGGCTATGGGACGGGTAGGATACATTTAGATATAAGAGTGACTACACATCCCTAAACACTTTTATACATATACTTTAAAAATCGAAACCCCAAACTTTTGCCAAACCAAATTCCACCTTTACATCAATATACAATTAATTCCCTTCTTCTTCAAGCACAAATATAACAAGAGTCACCACTATCAAGGAATATTTTTCATAATAATACAACTATACATTATTATTTTTTATTTTTTATTTTCAATTCAAGTGGCTAGTACTTTTTCAAAACAATGCACCTTCTTACTTATTTCATTAGTTCTATTCAAAAGCCAAACCAGCCACTCCACGCTTCAACTTTACAAAGCTCATAATAAATTCAAGTGCTCATAAGATGTAAGAGGTTCAACTAGATGGGAAATTCGAACAAATGGTTAAGGCTTGTATTGTGGTTGCCGAAGAAATCGGATTATGGGCTCAAAGGGGTTAACTAAGATACATAACAATTAGGTAGGTAAAAGCATATAACTGGCTCAACAAAGAAACGCTTACATCACTTCCAAGACTGAATAAAACTGCTATTTCACTTTGCAAATACACGGGGCAAGTTCTAGACATCAAATGCAATGCACAGAATGACACAAAACCTCACACACACATGGAACATAACTCACTCAAGATTGGATTATCAATACACTCAAGTCAAAGCAGTTAAGCAAAGTTAAGATCATATAATTTAATGTCCTTATACTAGAGTCAAAAACTGAGCCTAAGCGTCACAACTAAAGTACTCACTATTCTCAAGGTATAATAAAGTCAAGAGATATTGCTTCCAATTCAAATCATAGCACAAGGTTTCCTACTCCTATTAAATATAAAAATAACTACCCCCGGATCAAACAAAACCCATGGAAAAGAACCGCGACACAAAGAAAAATCAAGGGGAAATTAATACACTACCTAACAAAAGGAAATCTTTTTTATCTTTTCCTTTCAACTTTAATCCCTCAAGAAACCCGTCGAATGATATCAATCGTCGAGAAAAGTTGAATTTTTTACAATTTTTTGTATGGTTTTTCAATTTTTTCTAACTACTAAAAAGGAAAAACTAACACATATACATATAACATACAATTATCCCCCACCCCACATTCTAAGTGTTGGCATGTCCCCATGACACACAATTAAAAATAATAAGGTAGATAAGACTTCCCTGAACATCTAGTCGGGTTCTGAATCAAAGTTGGGCTCTATTTTTCTCGCCCGAACTAGTGCACACATCCATGCAGACAACTTCTTCTCAACCTTTTTAGGGAACACCCCACACTTGTTAGATTAATTGAGGCACGAGAATCACATAAATATTTATCAAAGTTAAGAGTGCCTAAAGAGCAAAGTATTATAAAACTCCCTGGATCTCCACACTTTTGTGAGAGTTTGTTTTGCAAGATTGTACTGCAATGCTCTATGATCTTGACCACTAAGTTCTCTTCCATCTTCATCTTCTTTGTAAGTATCTCCTTCAAGAATTTGGCATAAGCTCGCATTTGTGAGAGCACTTCTATGAATGGCAGATTTATATTAACTTATCTCAGCATATCTAGAAATCTCTCAAACTACTTGTCCAGATTTTCTCTATATAGATTTTGAGAAAAAGGCAGAGCAGGCATATGCTCGCTCATCTTAGATTCCTCCCTTCTCAAATTTCCTCCTTCTTCTTTTTATCAGCTCCCTTCTGGCCTTTCTTCTTCTTATCAACTTCATTTTTTAGCCGCTCCCCACTTTCTTTTTCAGGCACAACCTCTTTTTGAACTGGAGTGGGTTCTTTCAATACTTGCTCGTTTCTTAAAGTCATAGCATTCACTGTTTATCTGGGATTTTTCTCAGTATTAGCAGGCAGAGTACCTGGGATTCTCTTAGACAATATGGTTGTAATTTATCCCACTTGCTTCTCCACGTTTCGCAAAATTGTGCCAAGTTCTTTGATACCTGCATCATGAGCATCTAACCTCTCTTCCATCTTGACTATAAAAGACTTCATCAGATCCTCTAGCCCAGGCTGATTGGATTGCTGATATTGAAATTGCGGCCTTGGTTGATTCACAAAACCACGAGCTCATTGTCCCTAAAATCTGGGATTGTTTTGTTGCCATACATTTGCTGTCCTCGTACCCCCCAGGTGAACTCCATGAAAAATCGGGGCGCTTCTGACCCATTACATTGAAGTTATAATTTCTCACATCATTTACTTCCTTAGTTGAGGCTTGACACTCATGAGTAGGGTGTCATCTTCCACATATATCACAAGCTACGTGATTCTCACTTTGTATTGAAGCTAAGTTTAGCTTCCTTATCTCTTTCACCATGGCATCAAGCTGTACCTGCACAGATGTGTTAGCATCAACGTTGTGAACATCAGTTGCTCTTCTTTTTTCAGCAATTTCAGAGGGCCACTGATTTGCGTCATCAGATATCTCATCTTGAATTGTGACTATCTCCTCTGGAATCTTTATCATCAATAGACCTCCAACTGCGTTGCTCAATGTTCTGCGTGAGGCCGGTGTCAAACCATCCCAAAAATCCTAGAGTTACATCAAGAGTTCAATTTTTCTATGTTGACACTTTCTAACTATGTCTTTAAACCTCTTACATGCTTCAAACACAGTTTCAGTCTCATTCTGGCAGAAGTTATGTATATAAACTTGCCCGTTTTAGTTGAGGAGAAATATTTAGCAACAAATTTTCTAGTCATCTCCTCCCATGTTCTAAGTTATCCTTGGGGAAAGCTTTGAAGCTAGTGTTTTGCATTATCTTTGAGTGTGATGGGGAATGCCCTTAAGTATACTACATCTTGTGACACACCATTATATTGAAAGGTGTTCATAATCTCATCTAAGTCCATTAGATGATTGTTTGGATCTTCCTTTGGGTTTCCTCTGAAGACACAACAATTTTGAAGGGTTTGAAGCAACCCTTGCTTCAACTCGAAGTTGTTAGCTGAAACTATAGGTGGTTTCACACTTGATAAGCCTTGGTTGTAGACCGGTCTAGCATAATCGCCAAGTGGTCTCCCTTGGCCAGGAGCTATGTTTCCAAACTGGTCTGCACCCAAGGGCTAATTCTGAGCCATTCTTCGAGCCTTGTCCTCTTCATATATAATCTGAGCATCTCTAATAGTTGCTTCTTCATCATCCCTTGCAGCTTTGTCCTTGAGTTGGGTTGCTTATCTCGCAGCCAAATCAACATTATCATCATCTCCAATCATATTTTCATTGGTTGAGGATTGCCCAGCTTTCTCTATATTCTCAGGGGTATTTCTTTCCTTCCTTAACTATCGCAGTTGTTTCTCGATTTTCAGTTCGTATAGTAGCACTTCTTTCCCAGAAGATCGAGTAAGAAGAGAAAAATAAAATAAAAGTAAGAATTCCTAAATTAGCACTACAAGCTATTTCAAACACTATTGATTGCCAATCCCCGGCAATGGCGCCAAAAGTTGACGAGCTCAAAACACACCCAAAAATATGCTCACTAATCGAATATAATAAAATATAATATCGTATCCATGGAGATTGGAGTTAAATAGTATTTTCGTAGTTTATAGCTTGATTTCTATCCAAGATGATCAACAATTGATAATTATTTGATTAAAACTATAATTAACTAAGAGACTAATTTATTGACTAATGACGACAGACCCAAGTAATGAGCAGGGAAAGATATCAATGAGAGAAAATAAAGGTTGATAGGATAGGCGCAAGACAATTGTTTGGGATCTAACTCTAGATAATTCACTTCTAATATTAAGTGAGTTTCTCGAATTCACTCAATTATTTGTTCACACATTCAGCAGAAGCTCTTCTCTCGATTAAGTTTCAACCTCACAATATGAACTAAATTAAGCTCGGTGAAAATATGCAAGAATTCGAAATGGATTGGTCTTTAGAAAAACCTCTTTTGATTATTCTCCTAACTAGGTTAATCAACCATTCAACTAATCTCTTTTGATTACTTAGAAGAATTAATGAATTTATCCAACAAAATATAACACAAAAATATCACGAGTTATGCCTCTCTCGATTGCATGAACTTGTGAATATAGATGCAACAATTAAAACAGTCAAGATGATTTAATACATGAAGTTGAGTTATAATACACAAACAAATATCAATATCAAATCCATCAAACCCAAAAGATAACTACTCTATAGATATGGAGTAATTCATCACAAATAAGTTTAAGTTAAAGCAAAACATAAAACAATCCAAGCCCTTATCTTGAGTTAGGATTGAATGATGTAATCATTGCGCTCTTCTTTCTCCAACTTCTCCTTGGCTTTATTAGGTCTTAGATGTGTTAAAAGTCCATAAAATACCATTTTCCCATGTATATATACCAATTAGGGTCGGGCCCAAGCGAAAAGACCTTTTCCTACGCAAAATAGGACACTTTCGAGTTGGGCGTGCGCAGTTGCGCACCAAGGTGTGTGCTCGCGCATATGCCCGTGCACTTTAGCCACTGTTCTGCCTCACATACCCGCCCAGTGCGCGCTCGCCTACCTGGGTGACGTCCTGCTTGATTCTTCGTTTCTTTCTTTAAGTGCACTAGCGTCCGTTGATCCCCAAATACAATCCCAGCTTAATCCTTTGGGATTTTACTCAGATTTCAAAGCTCCAAATAGCTCGAATTATCTCCACAACATCTACATAGATCAGAATCACTCCTATAAGGTATAAATCACACAATTAGTGCAAAATACTAGAGATTAAAGCTCAAACTCAATTAAAGTGCAATAAATTAGAGTGCAATTAGCGACTAAACACAAGATTATATCCTACCATCACATACATGGCACATAACTCACTCAAGATCGAACTCATCAAGACACTCTAGCCAAAGCAATTAAGCAAAGTTAAGATCATACAATTTAAGGTACTTATACAAGAGTCAAAAACTCAGTCTAAGCATCACAACTAAAGCACTCACTATTCTCAAGGCATGATAAAGTCAAGAAATATTGCTTCCAATTCAAATCGAAGCACGAGGTTTCCTACACCTAACAAAAATAAAAACTAACTACACCTGGTTCGAACAAAACCCTTGGAAAAGAACCGAGGCACAAAGAAAACCCAAGGGGGAATTTTTACACTACCTACAAAAGAAAATATTTTTGTCTTTTTTTTACTTTAATCCTTCAAGAAACTCGTCGAATGATATACATCATCGGGAAAAGTCAATAATTTTAAAATTTTTATGGTTTTCAATTTTTTCTCTAGACTACAACTAACAAAAACAAAAAACTAAAACTAACATACATATAACATACTAATATCCCCCACCCCACACTTTAAGTTATGGCATGTCCCCATACAACACAATTAAAAAGCATAAGGTAGAAGAAACTTCCCTGAAACTCTAGTCGGGGTCTGAATCAAAGTCGGGCTCCATCCCACGCGCCCGAACTAGTGCACACATCCACGCAGACAACTTCTTCTCAACCTTCTTGGGGTACACTCCACACTTATATTTTTAACTAACAATAGCCTTCTCTTTCACATCTTTCACTTTCCACTTTACACTTGCAGCTGGCTTCTACTTTTTCACCCTCGTCTATACATTCATCTCGAATGTCACAGTCTCTTCACCCACTCTAAGCATAAGTTTTCTATCATGTATATTCAATATTGCTCTACCCGTTGCTAAGAATGGTCCTCTTAGGATAAGAGGGACCTCCTTGTTCTTACCCCTATGAAATATACAGGAAATACAAATTTATCCACCCCACCAAGACACCTTCCATTATTGCCTCGGGTATTATAGTCGTTTGGTCTGCCAGCTGCAAAGATATTAGTATCGACCTTATCTCTCCAATCTCATTCTCCAGTTTCCTGTAAATAGACAATGGCATTATATTAATTGAGGCACCATAATTGCATAAAGTTAAGAGCGCCTAAAGATCGAGATATCGTAAAACTCCCTGGATATCCACATTTTATTGGGAGTTTATTTTACAATATTGCATTATAATGCTCTGTGAGCTTGACCACTGAGGTCTCTTCTATCTTCCTCTTATTTGTAAGGATCTCCTTCAAGAATATTGCATAAAATGGCATATGTGAGAGAACTTCGGTGAATGGAAAATTTACATTAACCTGTCTCAACATATCTAGAAATCTCTCAAACGGCTTGTCCAGATTTTCTCTACAGAGCTTTTGGGTAAAGGGTAGAGCATTCATGTGCTTGCTCTCTTCATTAGATTCCTCCCTTCTTGAAGTTTCCTCCTTCTTCTTTTTCTCTACTCCCTTCTTGCCTTTCTTCTTCTTCTTCTTCTTCTTCTTCATATCATCTTCAATTTTCAGCTGCTCCCCACTTTCTTTTTCAGGCACAACCTCTTTTTGGACTAGATTGGGATTTTCAACACTTGTCCGCTTATCAAGGTCACAACACTTACCATTTCTTTGGGATTCTTTTAAGTATCAGCTAGAAGAGTACATGGGATTCTCTCAGATAATATAGTTGCAATTTGTCTCACTTGTCTCTCCAAGTTACGCAAACATGTCCCAAGTTCTTTGATAGCTACATCATGAGCATCTAGCCTCTCATCCACCTTGAAAATGAATGACTTTATCAGATCTTCTAACCCAAACTAAGTTGGTTGTTGAGGTTGAAACTGTGGCGTCTACTTATTTTGGAAACTTGGGGCTCTTTGTCCCTGAAATTTGGAGTTATTTTGTTGCCATGAATATGCAGTACCCCCAGGTGAACTCCAAAACAAATCGGGGTGCTTCTGACCCATTGCATTGAAGTTATAATTCCCAACAACATTAACTTCATCAGTTGAGGCTTGACACTCATGAGAAGGGTTTCCTTTTCCACATATGTCACATGCTACATGAGGCTCATTATGTATTGAAGCTAAGGTCAGCTTCCTTATTTACTTAGCCATGAAATCAAGTTGTACCTGCACAGATGTGTTACCATCATGTTGGTGAAAACCAATTGCTCTTCTTCTTTCAGAAATTTCAGAGGGCCACTGATTTGCATCTTCAGATAACTCATCTAGAATTGTGACTATCTCCTCTGGAGTCTTTTTCATCAACGGGCCTCCAACTGCATTGCTCAATGTTCTCTATGACGCCAGTGTCAATCCATCTTAAAAGTCCTGGAGTTGCATCCAGAGTTCACTTCCTCTATGTTGACACTTTCACACTATCTGCTTAAGCCTCTCCCAAGATTCAAACACAATTTCAGTATTGTTCTCGCAGAAGTTATGGATTTCTCTTGTAATCTTGCCCGTCTTAGCTGAGGAGAAATATTTAGAAAGATATTTTCTGATCATCTCCTCCCATATTCTAATTGATCCCTGGGGCAAGCTTCGAAGCTAGTGTTTTGCATCATTTTTAAGTGTGAAGGGGAATCCCCTTAGATAAACTGCATCTTATGACACACCATTATATTGAAAGCTGTTCATAATCTCTTCGAAGTTCATCAGATGATTGTTTAGATCTTCGTTCATTTTTCCTCTCTATTTTGGAGGGTTTGGAGCAACCCTTGCTTCAATTCAAAATTATTGGTTGCAATTGGAGGTGGTCTCACACTTGATAAGCCTTGGTTGTAGACCGGTCTAGCATAATCACCAAGTGGTCTCCCAGCACCCGGAGCTATGTTTTCTAACTGATCTGGAACCAAAAGCTGATTATGAGCAATTCTTCGAGCCCTCTCTTCTTCATATGCAATTTGTGCATCTCTAATTGCTGCTTCCTCAGCATCCCGTGCAACTTTTTCTCTTAGTTCCTTCCTAGAAGATCGAGTCATGCACCACTCTAACATGTAGCCTGCGCATAGTCAAACAACACCCAAACGTAAAAAGAGAAAATAAAATGAAATGAAAACATTTTTGAATTAGCACTACAAACTATTTCAAACACTATTGAATGTCAATCCCCAGCAACGACGCCAAAATTTGACGAGCACAAAATACACACTTAAATATGTTCGCTAGTCGAATATAGTAAATTATAATATCGTATCCACATGGATTGGAGTTAAACAATATTATCGTAGTTTGTAACTAGATTTCTATCCAAGATGATCAACAATTGAGATTTATGTGATTTAAAACTAAAATTAACTAAGAGTTTAAACTATTGACTAGTGACAAACAACGCAAGTAATAAGCAAAGGAAGATATCATTGGATAGGACAGGTGCAAGACAAATGTTAGGGATCTAACTCTAGATAATTCACTTCTAATGTTCAAGTGAGTCTTTAAAATTCACTTGGTTATTAGTTCAATTATTTATTAGAAACTCCTCTCTCGATTAAGTCTCAACCTCACAAGATGAACCAATTTTAAGTACGTGATGCAAGAATTCGTAGAGGATTGGTCTTTAGGAGAACCTCTCTCGATTATCCTCCTAACTAGAATTAATCAACAATTCAACTAGCCTCTTCCGATTACTAAGAAGAATCAATGAATTCAACCAACAAAAATAATGCAAAGATATCACAAGTTAAGCCTCTCTCGATTACATGAACTAGTGAATATAGATGCAACGATAATAGACATCCAAAACGATTCAATACAAAAAAACTAGAGTTATAATTCACAAACAAGTATCAATACACCAAATCTATCAAACCCTAAAGAGAACTACTCCATATATATGGAGTAATTCATCAAAAATATGTTTAAGCTAAAGGAAAACATAAAACGATCCAAACACTTGTCTTGAATGAGGATTGAATGATGAAATCCTTGAGATTTTGCTTCTTCACCTCCTTCTTAGCTTCCTTAGGTCTTAGATGTGTCAAAAGTCCCAAAAATAACATTTTTCCATATATATATATATATACCAAGTAGGGTCGGTCCCAAATGAAATCACCTTCTCCTAGCCAAAATAGGATTGTTACTCTGTGAAAAATGCATAGGCGCGCCGCATGGGGAGAAGCGCCACATAGGGTTGTAGTGAAACTTATCAAACAGCTTGTAATTTTACTGGTGGAAAAAATTGGGCAGCCGCGGCATGCCATGCGCCACCCCACGCACATCGGCTATGGGTTTTCCTTAGAGGTTGAATAGGTCTGAATCTTAATCATTCAGATCTCAGACATTAAGTACGTTTGTTTTTAAAGTCTAAATCTTAATTATTCAGATCTTATCATTAAGTGTGTTTGTTTTTTTACTTCACAACCACTTAATGGGTTTGTATGATTAAGATCTATTACAGAGACTTAATTTTATTAAGATGTTATCACATATTCATTATTAACTGCCACCACCGCCTACCATTATCAACTACCGCCATGCCACCATTACCACCATACTCAGCCGCCACCACCACCATCACGCCATCATCATCCTCAATCATTGCCGCCACCATTATCGACCATAACCACCAACCATCCCACCACTCCGACCACCATCATTCTTACCCATAATCAATACTCATCCACCTCAACTACCACAACTAAATACCCCATCTCCATCAACAACCACAGCCGGCACCGCCATTATAATAATCTACCACCACCCACCACCTTCCTCAATCACAATTACTACCAACACCCACCATTATTAACTATAACCACCCACCACCACCATCCTCAATCATAATTGCCACCACTACCAATTACTACTAGCTACTAGCAGAAAAGCATTCATACCGCACATTTCTTATGCGGACCGCACATTTGGAATATTGCAAAAGTGTCAAAATGCTAACTCTCTGAAGTTTGAGCTTGTTAGTGCGGAGGATAATCTGCGACCGCACTTGAAATGTGCAGACCATACATTAAGCTCAAAGACTTTCAACACAGGTGACAGAGTGCGGACTGCACATGAAAATGTGCAGCCGTACTAGACTCTTTCCCCTTCTTTGTCACTTGGTATAAATAGGAGAACATAGATTATTTTACACGTTTCACTCTCTTAACAAAAACTGTTGCTCTATTGATTTTCTTGAGAGATTTTAATTGTCCTCACACACAAGCACCTGTGATATTCCTCTATTGCACTCACTCTATCTGGTATGCTTCATTTCATGTTAAATTTTTGTGTTAGTTTAATTTTTAGATTTTTAGTTCTTTTTAGGTAATCTGTTATTAGAGTTCAACAATGTGTCCATGTGGGGTAGATCTAAACTGGGTAATCATAATATATGCTCTAATGGGTTTGACTTAGTGAAATTTCTTGTTTTTACCATGTTTTCATGTCTATTTGTGCAAGAAATTGAAAAATCTAAGTAGAAAAAATTATGATTGTTCGTATCTTTTGATATCTGTGGCCGCACTTGAATTTGTGTGGTCCGCAGATTAGAAGTTTTGGCAACTCAGTGAAGCATGGATCTACAACCGCAGTTTAAAATGTGCGGACCACGGATTTCTCTTGCGATCGTAGATCGACCATCGCACTATCTTCAAAGACTCTGCAATTTGAGAGTCTGAAGTGTGGCCGCACTTGCAAATTGTGCGGACCACAATTCCTTTCTATCGCCGCAGTTCAAAAATGTGCGGACCGCAGAACCCTTTACCTGCAGACCTGTGTTATACTCATAACCCCACTGTGCCCAATTGTTCATCCCTTGCCTACATAAGTCCTGAATGTGTTGACTAATGAATTGCAACTAACAATATTCTTTACTTTAATACAAACAATGCTTTGATTGAGAGGTCGAAGCGACACTACAAAGGGAAGATGTGAATCATCTAGGGGTCGAGGTATAGGTACCTTGCCCCTTGGCCAGCTTAAGACCATAAGAAAGATAGCCACAGTAGGCAGAGAGAGGGAGGTGCAGACCTCTCCGAGTCTAGTTCCTATGTCCCGTCTAGGGAAGTGTCAGAGGGCAACTCAACCTCTGTTCAAGAGGAGCATACTGATATCACAGGGGAGATACCAGCTCAAAGATGAGCCCTCTTCATCTCACAGCACCTCCGAGGGTTCCGAGAGTGTTAGCCAAGCCTCTAAGCCATCAGCTACACTAGACACGGAGGCATAGACTATACAGGAGATCCCTGATGATAGTAGAGGGGGAGGTGGTACAACCACGAGTTTGGATAGATCAAAGAAGAAGGAGGTATGGGAGGATAGGTTTGTTAGCTTGGCCGCCTTCACTGATTTTCATATGTGGTGGCTAGTGAGGTCTTTGTCACTTGAGAGACAGTTCCTATTGGAGGATTTATAGAAATACAACCCTACGATCTTGAGGAAGTTCAGATCAAGGAAGGGTTGGATATGGTTTACTGAGAGAGTTGAGGATGCCAAGGAATACCTCGTCCGATAGTTCTACGCTAATGTTTCTCACATTAAGAAGGGGACAAAGGTGACAAAAGCACGCAACCTCAAGGTGAGGTTTGATCAGCATACGCTAAACGCGTACTTGGGATTTGAGGATGTGGAGCCAAATGAGTACTTGGAGAAAAATGTGCAATGAAGGAAGAAGTCCAACCTTGGCTGGCTGAGATCTTAGCACTACCAGGGCCACCACCACCATGAATTACTGCAGGGTTCCCATTCAATAGAACACATTGAGCTTCAAGGAGAAGGGGTGGCAGACCTTTGTTTACAGCAGACTGGATCCAAGCCAGAATGAGACTCATCTACTTATTCCTCAGGTTGTTCTTGTGGCTTCCATTATGGACGAGTACCCAATTAATCTGTGTGCCGTGATGTCAGCCAACATTTCTTTGATAGCACGGCAAGCTATCTCGGCCTACCCTTATCCCAACACTATCATGGAGTACCTCACTAATGCAAAGGTAGAGCCAAGATCTTTTGACACCAAGGTGAAGCCGAAGAAGCCATTTGACTTGTATTCACTAATGGATGAAACCAACCCAAAGAAGAAAACCCAGCCTTCTACCACCATGGGCTAGTCTGATGAGTTGGTAGTGGTAGTTTTTGGGACAGCTGATCTTCTATCAACCTCGGCTAAGCCCTATTCATGCACTGAGTAAAACCTTCTTCCATCATCCTCAGCTACTACCACAGCCCCCAGGGTAGCCTCTGCTATAGCTCTGAGGCCAGTGTCCATGCCTACAGCTCCATTATCTGCTCTGCTCAACAAATGTATACGGACAACTACTTCAAAGTTGTCTAACTTGTCTAGTACTCTTGCAGCGCAGTCCACTACACAAGCACCACAGGCCCCCTCTTACATTGATGAGACACTCAGGAAGATTATGGACAACAAGAAGACGATCATGGACACCTTGGTGCAATACGGGTCGGTTATTGAGGAGTTGGGAAAAGAAGTGAATAAGATAAGGAAGTCTCAAGCAAGCAAGCAATCAGTTGACAAGCTCGGAAAGGAGGTGACTAGACTTGCAGCAACTGGGGACCTACCTTTTGATATGCTACTAGACCCGCATCAATCAGCCCTAGATCTACCAGCACCATCTGCATCAGTAGCACCAGCTAACTAGTCTGAGGGTCCATACCTTACTAACGACACTGCCGAGACAGTGCGTGCAATATTCACCACTCCCGCCACGCCTAGATTTGACGATGATGAGATACACTTGGCTAATCCTGAGGGAGATGATATTGCTGGGGGCACTGAGATATCCAAGGATCCTTATGGAGTTTTCTTCACCCTCTGCTCTTTCACACTTATTTTGCTAAGCATTTGGGACAATGCTTACTTTTATTCGGGGTAGTGGAGTTTATTTGATACATTGACACATTTTGGATACATTTGGACTATAATAATTTGATGACACTTGATTACAAATCAATTACCTAAAACACATTCACTAGACTGACTCGAGAAGAATACAATGCATGTACTCAACACAAGTAAACAACTTATGGTTGTTAGTTAATGTGCAAAAGGATTGTTTAGAAGTCCAAATTCAATCCTATTTAGACACGACTTGAGATCTTCTAGGAGTCTTATTCAAAGTCAGCTTCCTCTTTGATAGGACTCCTACTGTTCCAAGGATTCCACACATTTTGGGACTTTAGTGTCATGCCCCGAACCTGGGGAGGCGTGGCTGGCACTCGTTGTCGTACTGACCCGAGCGAATCACTCTGTAACTCATGATCATTTGACCAACTATCATGGGCCAACATGGCTACAACTCGTAATGTACAATTGTAGGTGGGAAAATATTATATCAATGAACCATCGTTCGTAAAAACATAAATACATATGGGCCGTCAAGGCCTCTGACATACTGTACATAATAAACCTATATCTACAAAGCCTTTAAGATTATTTGACATAAAATGGGACAAGATATCGGCTGACCCATAAGTATGTAGTAAAACTTTAACACGATGACTCATAGACTAGGCTGCACTCCGAATGAGGTGGAGTCTTACCGATCCTTTGCTGAATGCCAATCTTGTCTGCTATGAGGGATCGTGAAACTATTTGTCTATACATGTGGGCATGAAACGTAGCGTCCCCAACAAAAGGACATCAGTACGAATAATCTACTGTGTATGTAAGGCAGAACTGAAGCATAACCGCTATTCAACATTAATTAGAGACATATAAGAATCAACATGAATCTCTAAAGTGCCACCGTATATGCATACTTATTATACTTACATATATATAATACTTTTCTTTGAGACTATTATCTATATGTATGATGCATAACTGCCCAACTGATTTGTGGTAACTGTCCGACCGATCGTCGCACGATGGTAAATATATGACTGCCCAACTGGTGGTAAATAATGATACATAACTATCCAACCGGTGGTAACTTCCCGACCGGCCGTACCCCGGTGGTAAATACATGACTGCCCAACCGGCCGTAGCTCGATGGTAAATATGTAACTGCCCAACCGGCCGTAGCTCGGTGGTAAATGCATATGCATGAAGATGCATGTATTACTATATTATGGACATTAACATCTTTATCAAATACCTTAACAGAGCACTAGATACGTACTTAGACATGCTTGAATATCACTTTACGGAAATGAATAACATAGACATCCTTAACTACTAAGAGTAGAATCACTTATAGAATATCATTACATTTACGTATCGTTTCTCGGATCATGCCAAAAGAAAGAAGGGATATCCTTAACATACCCGAACCGATCTTTTTGACAATTCTTCTAACACACGTCTTTTGCGAAGAACACATAACGTCGTATTGAAGTAGGGAAAAATCAATATGATATTCTTGATAAAAATTGCACCGTAAACCATAAGAATCGCAAAATCTCGTTACATCTTCTTTTTCATCCTTGGACGTATCATTTTGCTTCTGATTTATGTATGGAATTCAATGGTATGTTTGATATAAGGTGTCTTAGTTATTAAAGTTACTAGACTCCTTTTCTGAAAGTCTTTTCAAGAGGTTAGGAAAATGATTTGTTTGAACTAGGAAAGTTATATTACATTTGTAGGTGGGCCCCACTTTTTGGGTTTGATTAATCCAAAATTACCTTACATTGCCACCTAACTTTCAAGACCAAAATAGTCACCATTTCTTCAAGGCATGGCTGCCACGTTAGTTGATTAGGTTCTTATCCACAATTTCATAAGATGCCACCTCCAGGATTACTAGTCACTTGTTTCTCCTTACTATGTAGCCATGTGGTGACATCCTAGTCACCTGTAATCCTCCATAAATCATCATCCTAAATTACTACTATAAAATATTTAAATAATAAAATCATGGTACCATATAAAATTAATACATACAGTAATACTTCATTAGAACATCCATGCAAAAATACATATATTTTTTATCAACTCCTATATTTTTCTAATCTCATATAAAGAGTATAAATTTTTGTGTGCTTGATTCTCAAAACGGTAAAAAGATAAACTTCTTTCCTTGTGAGAAAATAATGTATATCTTTATAATAAAGAAAATCTCATTTATAAACATTCTCGTATTATGTATATAATTTAAAGTATATCCGGAAGTAGAAAGTATATTTTACAAAGGGCCTTTAACTACATACACATGTCATTAAGTGAATACCCATTTGACTAGTCATCAAAACCCCATTTGCCACCACTTTGAAAAGCATGACCTTTTTGACAAATGTCACCCTTACAAATTAGTCACATCTTTCTTTAGTTGCCATGAAGCCATGTGGACAACACCATTTTTACACTTATCCACTTATACTAATTCCACACAATTAATTTCTAGATATTACACTACAATCCTCCATTTAACCCACTACATATATAATTAATTCTAGCACTCAATTTACTTAAATACTAATATATTTCATATACCTTACTATCATGGTCGTGCAGTATAGAACTAGTCCATAAATAAGGAATATTATAGCTTGGACCTTATTTTATCCCAAAATATCAAGTCATAAATACGTATAACCTCAAAATTGTCTTGTCCTTGAACTTATATCAATTATCTTATGACAAATTCAATATAGAAAAGTACGGGATGTAACATAATGAATAAAAGGCCTAATCAATTCATTCTCGAAAAAGAGTTATTCATGTTTCATTTGGTACCAGCATACCTAACTACGTGCTTATGGTTAGAGACAAGGATTTTGAAAGAAAATAGCTCTAGTTAGTGATTTTGAGACTCTTGAGTTGGCTTTGGCAATCATAGAGTGGTTTATTGGACCATAGTGATCTTTAAACTTGAGTGTGGTTATTGCAGGCTCTCGACTCTATCCTCTTTTACGATCTAGTTGAGTGAGGGTGAGATGAATTGTTTCTAGTCCAAGTATCTATGTGAATGGTCGCTTTCCCCAAATGTTGTTCAAGGCGAAATCCTAAGTTTTGCTTGGTTTGAAAAATGATTGTAGGCTTTTCTTAGCCCGTTTGAGCTTTCTATTGCCAATCAATGTCGTTATCCCTAGTCAACCCCCTTTGAGCCTCTAGCCTTTCTAATTTGATAACCATGTTATAAGCCTTTACCCATTTTGTTGTGATTCTCTCTTGGCACCCGGACTTTCCTTAACACTCTTGTTAAATAAGTGTCTTAAAGCATAAGTTTGGATGAGAGATGAAAATTTTGAAAAAGGTATCACGGCAGAAAAAGAAAAAAGAAATGATCTTTATGAAAAGAGAAGTCAATAAAAGAAAACGAACAAAAAAATGCAAAAAAGAGAATAAGTGGAAGTGTTGATGGACTCAAAAAGAGGTAATGATCTCTAACATGAGCATCAAAGGGAGAAAAAGAATAAAATTGAATAAGAAAGAGTGATGTCAAGTCTCTCTAGCCCCTAATAAAAAGAAAATGCCTCTAAGAATTGGTAATTGTGAGGCGAGAAATGAAAATGTGGAGTGCTTAAGGAAAGGTGTAACCATTTACCCATATGATATCCTACTCTAATCCAAAAGCCTTCATTACAACCCGAAAGAAGTTTTACTTGATTTCGAACCAAGTGAGCTTACATTAGTGAGGATCTAAATGAGGGGCAAGCCTATGGTACTTGAAGCCGTACTTGTGACATTTTCTTGTAAGAGAAGAGTGAACCTTTCATGAATCTTATGATTGAGTGCTAATAAGTGAGCTTGGAAAATGGAAGGTAGAGGAGGAAGAGTTTAGATCTACCATGACCTACATGGTAGAACAAGAGACCTTGATGAGTAAAGTCAAGTCTTGAAGCTCAAATGTCACATTATAACTATATGTGCATGAATATTTGACTTGTCGCCTTGTTGATAATGCACGAGTAGTGTGGGTAATTATTGATCCCAACTGAGTATGAATGGTTCACTATTCACTCGCTGAAATAACCTTTAACTTGGAGGAGGTGGGAACTAATCTATTTGCTTGAGGACAAACAAAGATTTAAGTTTGAGGAAGTTGATAAGTGTGGATTTTGACCACTTATTAGTAACTTTTTACTTTTGATTTAGTCTGAAAGTATTAATTTATGTTCCCAAAAACTAATGAAAGTGTGAAAATTGCAGGAATGTTGACAATTTGGGCTCTTATGAAGAAATTCGACTGAAAAAGGAGTGTTCTGACTCACAAGGCAAGAAGCGGACGTAGAATTAGTAAAAAAGCCCAGTAGTACTTTAAGCGGAAGTGCATACAACACATGAATTATGCGGCCGCAGAACATGGTCCGTACGGGCAAGAATCCAAAAAGTTCATGGAGTGTGCAAATGACCAAGACTGAAGCCTTGTTTGAAGTGAGGACCACACAAAAATTGTGCGGCCACGGACCAAAATTGTGCGGCTGCAAAACCAAGCAATTTGTATACCACACATAGAATTATGCGGCCCCAAAATCTCTCGACGGGCATTTTTGTCAGCAAATTTTGGAACAACTATAGATAGACGAGAATCACATTTTTAGGTCAAGTTTTGAAGTTCTTGACGTTGTAGCCGTTATAGTTTTCCATTATTGGAAATTTGGGATCATTTTGGGATAAAAACATCATCGTTTATCATTTTAATCTTAGATTATGAGTTTAATTAGTATTTCTTCCGTGCTTTCTTCATTTTTTACTATGAGTAGCTGTCACGCCCCCTTTTTCCCTCCCTTTTTTTACGAGGAAGAAAGGTCTGGGTTTCGACATTTATGGGTAATAACTCATTTTCTTTTGGGAATTGGGTATTTTGAAGAGTCGCCACCTAACGGATTGTGGTGCGTTAGGGCACCTAGAGCGATTAACTCTTGGATTGGTTCGCGTTACCAGAGATTTAAGGTAAGGCTAGAAATAACCTTGAGGGGAATGTGTTACGTACCCCTCTCGGTCCACAATTGTGGGTCTGGCCGAACTTATATTTATGAATTAGTCCTTCAACAAATAAGTAGTTGAAAATTGCAAATAAAGCATGTTGGACATTGTATGACTCAAATAATAAGACACAGAATTTGAACAAGTTGTGTGCATAAAAAAGTATAGTTTAAGAAAAGGGAATTTGGGAAAGAGGGGTCCTAGGTTGGTTAGCCTACGGGGTCACCCCATGCAATGCCCGGTAAACACTCCTCAATAAGGGGCTACACGTGACATTAGCGCGTAGTCATCATATCCCGTTCTACCCAAGTCCCTCCCCTTGGTCATAGCCAAAAGAGTTCTAATAACCTTGACAATGCCTATGCGTGCACTACCCGCCCCTTCCTTGTGGCCCTGGAGGTATTTTAGGACCTCTAAGTCTGGGCAGTTCTAGACAACCCCTAAGGTGTTTTAAAAGGAGAAAATTCTAGACGACAGGCAAGAACACATAGGACTTAACAGCTAGATATAGAAAGAAACAGTTAAGAGGCCTAGGTTTACCTCCACAAGTAATGCACATAAGCAGCACGTCTCAAGCACAAACAAGATCAGTTTTTATTAGAGAAAAGACCTAAACAGGATATCTAAGTGGGTGTCAGTGCACAGAAATATGCAACTCTGCTTTTATAAACTCGATAGTAGGGTCCTAATCAATTTGCCTACTGATTTTAAAACCTGTTAAATCTGAACAACTTTAAATAGCAAAAAGGATAAAGTTATCAGAGTTGCAGAATTTAAAATCACCCTATAGGCTTGCCTAAACGTAGAATAGTGATGTCCTAAGAGCATGATAACTATGTTTGATGTAGTAAAATACTGAGTAGTTTTTAAAAACAGACTCTTGAGTTCCTATAGGTATGCTTTCTAGCAGTAGGGAATGAAGGCAATGTTTAAAAGATCGATTAAAGAAGCGAACAATTGATTAAGCCAATTTCGAATGAAATAACACGAATTAGACTGACTTGTATAACTAAATTGATTTTAATTCTATAGGCAGAATTCTGATTTTATCCTTATAAGCATGGTAACTAATTGTTAAGAACTAGTGTTAGAAACTTATAGGCATGATATCTAATGAAAACAAATGTAAATACCCGTTGTAACTGAATCTGATCACATTCTATAAGTATGGTATCTACTTAAGGAGTTGATTTTTAACCTATGGACATGATTTCTATTGCTGGAACCACTTAAACCCCATAGGTATGATTTCTAGCATGGTAAGGCAAACATAACAAGTATATTAATATGATCTTATAGGCATGGTTTCTAGCATGGTAAAGCAGACATAGCAAGTATAAAATCCTATAGGCATGGTTTCTACCCATACTACCCCACAGATATGTAACTACCCACCCCTTTTCACTAGTCACCCCAATATTCGTTTACAAAAATTATTACAAATCAGATGAATAAATTATATAAATAGATAAATGAAAAAGAAGAAGTTACATTATAGGGAGCCTGAAGCAAGCCCAAGTGATTTCCCAAACCTTCAATAGCCTCAAATGCCAAATTCCATAGACAATATCATTGTCTAGGTACGTCAGAGTTCAGAGGGATCTCATAGGGATCCCAACGCAGTCATACACTAGAGTGGAAAAACTTAAGGACCTAAGAGTAAAGTGGGGTGCTTAATATAGTTTGAAAGGGTTTTAGTAAGAAAACAGTGTTAAAAGATACTTGTTTGAAATAATTTTGTAAAAATAACATAGGGAGTTATTCAATAAGATAATTTTGAAAAGGCTAAGGTGATCAACAATAACAAACTAAACATAGAACCAGAAGAGGTTCATCAGCACTCCAAGACATAGAATCAAACAGGTACAAATATTCACTCAGGGGTAATGGCGGTTTTGGGGCGAGTATAGGGCACATAGTAGGCAAAGATGCACATAGGTACAAAATCAGAGAAGTCTTGAAAGGGGTTCAAGGGATTAAGGTACAGCATGAACTTCAGAATTACATAATCACACAGACTTAGGATAGCCAACTACTTTATACAGGAAGGTGCATGCTAGAAATCAGAGAAACATAAGTAAAAAAGAGTCACATTGGGGGGTATACTGGAAAGGGATTCATGAGCAGGCTAATCCTAAGGGGGTTGGACATATTCAGAAGCATGTAGTAAAGAAGACAGTGAAGTAGACATGTTAGTTGCAGATTGAACAGAAAAACCATAGACAGAAACATATAAAAAACATAACAAACTGAAGTAGTAGAAGAAGCATATTGTTTTTGAAAGTGGAATCAAAATCAGCACATACTTGAAGAAAACAGCAAGCACAAAGTGAAAGAGAACCCAATAGTTAGCCTTGGCTTGAAGCCAGCTAACTTAGAATAGTAGTAAGTAACACAAAAGAGAGCAGAAAGTTTTGAGTGTGAGAGAGAGTTTTGAACCAATGTGTTTGTGTTTTGATTGTTAATGAGAGATCATATACATAGTAGTTCAAAATTAGGTAAAATAAGGCAAGAATCACAATTGTACAATAATTATGGAACACAGAACCAATTAGAGCAAAATTAGTACAAGTACTCCCTTAATTAAGAGAATCAGTTCAAACGGTAAGAACAAGTAACAAATGAGGAAAGAAATCAATGTATAACTGGAGCATAACAGACAAGGGAAATACTTCAAACATTGTAGGCATAGATTAAACATTTAGGTCTAGGTTCAGAAAAACTCTAATTAAGGAGATAGTCAGTAAGAATCAAGTATCAATGCAGACAAGGTAAGCAAATCAATCAAATTGAGTAGAAAGGTACGAATCGAAGGTTTAAAGGAAAGTGTTCGAATCAGACCAAGAAACAGGAAATTTAGAATCAATCAAAGAGAAAGTCCTGAGTCAGTGTTTAGCATATAAATAAAGTAAGACTTGGATAGTCTAGAGTCGACATGCAAATTTAGCAAACATGAAAGTTAAACAATACTGATTCAGTGAGAAAGATGCAAGTATTGATGTGAATAGTCAAGATTGAACATAAGCATATAGAATCAGTGTAAATTCAGGCTAAGAAACTCAGTAAAAACATATCAAGGCAAGATAGTCACGAGAAATCACAGAAACTCAAAAACGAGAACCGGTTAGTCATGCTGATACATAGAACCAAACGAAGAACCCTAAAAATTAGGGCTTTCAACATTGAAGAGTTAAAGGTGTAGTAAACTCATAGAACCAATCAAGATATATGAGAAATAGAAGTTTAAACACAAAGAATCATTTAAACAATGTTTTAAAAAGAAGTTTCGAAAATCCTAATTTTAGAAGAAGATGAAAAACACTTGATATCGTATGATTCTTGTAAAGAACCTCAAGGACAGTGTAAAACATTCAAGAAACAAATTCAAATCGTCCTAGATCCGTACAGATCTAAGAGGTATAGAAAAGAAATTAGGGTCGAAAGAACCCATATAGAGATGAAGAAACCTGTCTAGGAACTCAAAGATCGTAGCAAATATAAAATGATTTTGCTTGAAATCACACTAGAATAGCCAAGAACAGGCAGGAGATGAAACCTAGATGAAAGTCGGCATGGCCCTGGGCCCTTGAAGACCTTAGATAAGGCAAGCATGGCATGAGAGAAGCCATTGGAGGCTTAAGAGACGATGAGAGGTCACTGAAGATGGCCGGAGATGGGAGGTCGGCAGTTGAATATTAGGGTTAGGTTGAGAGTGTTTTGAGAGCAGAGAAGATTTTAGGGCGGCTGATGTAGAGAAGTGATTAGGGTTAGGGGGTCGCTTGGAATTAAAAAGGAAAGAACAAACGAGGGTCGTTGATCTTTTAGATCAACAGCCAGGATCTGATGGGGCCTTGGGTTAGGTAGGTGCATTAAGGGCCTAGGTCGGGTAATTTAGTTAAGAATTAGGTTGGGTGTTGGGTTGAAATTAGGCTAAAATTGAAATACAATTTGGCTAAGTTTTAAATAGCTAATTTAACACTATATAATTTATAATAAATAATAGATGATTTCTAAAAAATAATTTCATGTACTAAAATAATTTTAAATATATATTTAAGATTTGAAAAATATAGAAGATCATTTTATGCATATAAATGTAATTATGCGTTAATAGGGCTAGTATTGCAAATATATGCAAATTAGTTTTAAAAATGCAAATGCAATTATAAAAAATACACTAAAAATAATTAAGCACTATTTTGGCATAAATATAGGATTTATATGGCTAAATTACCATAACAATAATTTGAAGGATAATTATTAAAAATTTTATAAGTAAAAGGGAAAGAATTAAATCATTTAAAAGCCTTTAAAATTATAGAAAAATTATAAAAACCTTGTGCATGCTTATATATGCATATATATGCTATTTTTGAAAGTATATATGTCTATAAAAATATATAGGGAAAATTGGGTATCAACAGCTGCCCCTCTTTACCCGAGAAGGATGAAAGAGTTTTCGGGTAAAGAAATGATGGCTAATTTTGACCAGGCAGGATGTTTTGAAAGACAGAGGCCGGACTCCAATCTTCGAGTTGCCTACATATCTCTGATTTTATAGGAATCAGGCCGTGTGTAGTTCTGGATTCATCTGCGGAATCTACCGATGAAATTGTTTCAAGCACGGACACGCGATGTGGAAGTGGCTATTGTGAGCGGTTAAGGCTCGGGATAGTTGAAGGAACTGGAGCGAGATTTCTCCTTCTAGGATAGCAATTGCTTACTAGTTAACTGTAGATAAAAGATGCTACAAACATGTATTTGCGAAAATTTAAACATGATGCAGATTCCCTTTAGACCATGAAGGTTGTCTTTGGACAGTTAAAGAAGTCGTCCTTGGACCATGATGTACTGGGCCATGAATTGTTTAGTGAGGGATTCCCAAGCCATGAAATGATGGTCTCGGGCCATGAAAATGGTGCCTTCGAACCATGACACCTTTGAATAATGATATGCAAATTTGAGAGATCCTCAGGCCATGGCATGGTGTCTTCCGGCTATGAGGATGATGCCTTTAGACCACGACACCTTTGGATAGATTGGCGATATTTCAGCCCGTGATATGCAATAATATGATGTTAACAAGACAAGGCTTAGTCTTGTGAAATGGAGGGTAGAGCTTAGCCCGATTAAAAAACAAATAGATAGTAAAATAGAGCAATATTTGTGCAAAAGGGAACAGTGCTTGGTCCTATGCAAATGTGGAGGCAAGGATTAGCCTCATGCAAGTATGGAGGCAAGAATTAGCCTCATGCAAATTGGAGGCAGGGACTAGCCTCATGAAGGTATGGAGGCAAAGATTAGCCTCATGCAAATTGGAAGGTAGGGATTAGCCTCATGCAGGCATGGAGGCAAGGATTAACCTCATGCAAATTGGGAGGCAGGGATTAGCCTCATGCAAGTATGGAGGCAAGGATTAGCCTCATGAAGTTATGGAGGCAGGGATTAGCCTCATGCAAGTAGGGAGGCAAGGATTAGCCTCATGCAAGTAGGAAGGAAAGGATTAGCCTCATGCAAATAGGGAGCCAGGGATTAGCCTCATATAAATAGGGAGGCAGGGATTAGCCTCATGCAAATATGGAGGCATAGATTAGCCTCATGCAGATAGGGAGGCAGGGATTAGCCTCATGCAAATAGGGAGGCGAGGATTAGCCTCATGCAGGTATGGAGGCAGGGATTAGGCTCATGCAAGTATGGAGGCAGAGATTAGCCTCTTGCAAGTATAGAGGCAAGGATTAGCCTCATGCAAATATGAAGGCAGGGATTAGCCTCTTACAAATAGGGAGGCAGGGATTAGCCTCATACAAGTATGGAGGTAGGGATTAGCCTCATGAAAATAGGGAGGCAGGGATTAGCCTCATGCAAAAAAGGAGGCAGTGATTAGCCTCATGCAGGTATGGAGGCAGGGATTAGCCTCATGTGAATAGGGAGGCAAGGATTAGCCTCATGTAAATAGCACGTAGCAAATAAGAGTAGTATGTCTTAGCTAGAGATATATTCGGTATCTGATGGCCTGATTGATAGTGATCTTGCTACGTTACGTCGGATGTGCCTGTGTTCAAAGAAAAATTGTAAGTTTTGTGGGGGAGGAGGTTGGTTCGTGCTTCTGTTAGCTAACTTTGCTTTGCTCCATTTTGAAAGCCTTTCGAGTTCCCCTGGGTGACACCTAACTGTTACGGAAATAGAGTTTTTCAAAAATGCAATTTGATAAAAATATAGTTATTTCAGAAATATATTGATACATTTAGACGACTAGTGATTGTAACACATCTCAAAGGCATTGCACCTCTCTTATATTGGAACTTTAAGGGTCCTCCTCAAAATTTTACCCCAGTTTGACTATTTGCGGATAGTAGGCCTTGCTGAATATTCTTTGGAATTTTGAGAATCCTTCTCAAAATTCTGCCCCAGTTTTTTAACCAATTTCTGATTTTCTAGCATGTGTTGGCGTCGGCGGGACTTGTTCCTGAATTTTGAGGGTCCTCCTCAAAATTCTGCCCCAGTTTCTGAGCTTGGGGGAAATGAAAATTTTATTATGATATGACCGAACCCATAAGGTTTCCTATGTATTCCCTCTTAAATGGGAATCAGATCAAGTGTAGTTTAATTACATCAGAAGAGAAATGTAAAATAATCTAGGCATAGTATCTCTTGACTGCGTCTGAATTGATTTGTTTTGGCCAGATTGCTCCATCCATTTCTGCGAGTATGAGTGCTCCTCCTGTTAGTACCCTGTGAACCATGTACGGACCTTGCCATTTGGGAGAGAATTTCCCTTTGGCTTCATCTTGATGTGGGAAGATTTTCTTTAATACCAGCTGCCCTGGTGCGAACTGTCTTGGTTTTACCCTTTTTTTGAAAGCCCTGGTCATTTTGCTTTGGTAAAGTGGGCTGTGACATACCACGTTCATCCTCTTTCCATCTATGAGGGCCAATTTTTCATAGCGACTCCTTATCTACTCTGCATCACTGAGCTCATCTTCCTGTATGATTCTTAAAGAAGGAATCTCCACCTCGACTAGGATGACAGCCTCGGTACCATAAACCAACATGTAGGGAGTTGCACCGGTCGATGTGCGAACCGTAGTTCGGTATCCCAATAAAGCAAAAGGTAACTTCTCATGCCATTGTTTGTGGTTCTCCACTATTTTCCTTAGTATCTTCTTGATGTTTTTGTTGGCGGCTTCTACGGCTCCATTCATCTAAGGTCCGTAGGCTATGGAATTCTTGTGCTTGATTTTGAAAGTCTCACATATGGCCTTTATCAATCACTGTTGAGATTGGCGGCGTTATCAGTGATAATGGACTCGGGAACCCCGAATCGGCAAACGATAAGATCCTTGACAAAATCTGCGATGACTTTCTTAGTTACAGCTCTGTAAGATGCAGCCTCTACCTATTTTGTGAAGTAGTCAATGGCTACCAGAATGAACCTGTGTCTGTTTGAAGCAGTGGGCTCAATCGAACTAATAACATCCAATTCCTAGGCGGCGAATGGCCAAGGTGAGCTTGTTGCATTGAGCTCATTTGGCGGCACTTTTATCATATTGGCATACACTTGACATTGAAAGCATTTACGAACATACTGAATGCAATCCGTCTCCATGGTCATCCAAAAGTAACCTGCCATGAGTATCTTCTTAGCCAAGACAAAACCATTCATATGTGGGTCACAGGTCCCAGCATGCACATCCTCAAGTAACTTAGAAGCTTCCTTTGCATTGACACACCTTAGTAAACCCAAATAAGGAGTTCTCCTGCACAAGTTTCTTCCGCTATGGAAGATGTGATTGGACAATCTATGGAGTGTGTGCTTCTGAGTGTGATTTGCATGCTCCGGATATTCTCTTTTTAACAAATACTCCTTGATGTCATGGAACCAAGGCTTTCCATCTGTTTCTTCTTCAACATGAGCACAATATGCTGGTTGATTATGGATCTTCACCGGAATGGGATCAATATAATTCTTATCCGGATGTTGTATCATAGATGATAAGGTGGCCAATGCATCAGCAAACTCATTCTGAATTCTGAGCACATGTTGGAATTCTATCTTCGTGAACCTTTTTATTAATTCCTGCACATGGTACAGATATGGCAGTATCTTGGAATTCTTGGTGGCCTACTCTTCTTGTACCTAGTGCACAAGAAAATTTGAATCACCGATTACCAGCAACTCCTGAATGTTCATGTCGACTGCCATGTTGAGCCCTAATATGCCGGCTTCATACTCTGTCATGTTGTTGGTGTAGGGAAATACAGGTTTAGCAGATACCGGATAATGTTGACCCGTTTCTAATACCAAAACTACTCCAATGCCCACTCCTCTGAAATTTTCAACTCCATCAAAGAACATCATCCAAATGTCGTATGCTTCGGTAATGTCTTCTCTTGCAAATGATACTTCTTCATCAGGAAAATATGTCTTCAAAGGTTCATATGCTCCTTCCACCGGATTTTTAGCAAGGTGATCTGCCAATGCTTGCCCTTTGACCTCCTTTTGAGTTACGTAGATGATATCGAACTCACTTAACAGTATCTGCCATTTAGCCAAATTCCCAGTAGGCAAGGGTTTCTGAAATATTTACTTCAGAGGATCCATCCTGGATATGAGGTATGTAGTGTAGGCACAAAAATAATGCCTCAATTTCTGAGCTGTCCAAGTCAAAGCACAGCAAGTGCGTTAAAGCAAAGAATACCGTGCTTCATAAGGTGTGAACTTCTTACTCAAGTACTATATGGCTTGCTCCTTTCTTCCTATCTTGTCATGTTGTCCTAAAACACATCCAAAGGCTCCAACTAATACAGATAGATAGAGTATCAAAGGTCGTCATGGTTCTGGCGGGACCAAAACTGGTGGTATGGACAGGTACTCATTGATCTTGTCAAAAGATTTCTGGCAATCCTCTGTCCAGCTTGTTTCGGCATCCTTCCTCATCATCTTGAGGATGGGTTCACATATTACTGTGGACTGTGCTATGAAGCGACTGATATAGTTGAGACATCCTATGAAGATCATCACGTCCTTTTTGCTCTTAGGTGGTGGTAACTCTTGAATAGCCTTGACTTTGGAAGGATCCAGCTCGATCCCCCGGCGACTGACAATGAATCCCAGTAGCTTTCTTGCGGGAACCCCGAATGCACATTTTGCAGGGTTCAATTTCAAGTTGTACCTCCTTAACCTGTCAAAGAACTTTCTCAAGTCCGCTATGTGATCCGGGACCCTCTTGGATTTGATAATGACTCCGTCCATATACACCTCTATTTCCTTGTGTATCATGTCATGGAAGATGATTGTCATGGCTCTCATGTAAGTGGCCCCAGCATACTTCAGACCAAATGGCATCATCATGTAGCAATATACCCCCCAAGGTGTAATGAAATCGGTTTTCTCAACATCTTTTTCATCCATCCAGATCTGATGATAACCTGTGAAGCAATCCACAAAGGACTGGAGTTCATTCTTGGCGCAATTATCGATCAGGATGTGTATTTTTGGTAGTGGGAAGTCGTCCTTGGGACTTGCTTTGTTTGAATCCCGATAGTCAACACATACCCTGGCTTTCCCATCCTTCTTTGGCACTGGCACAATGTTAGCTAACCAGGTTGGGTACTCAACCACCCTGAGAACTTTGGCTTTGATCTGCTTGGTAACTTCCTCCTTGATTTTCAGGCTCTTGTCTAGTTTGAACTTTCTAAGTTTCTACTTGACTGGTTGACACATGGGATTAACAGGCAGCTTGTGAGCCAATATGGACATGCTCAAGCCAGTCATGTCATCATATGACCATGCAAAAATATCCTCATACTCTTTTAGGAACCGAATGTACTCTTCCTTCTCTGTCGGTGACAAGTAGATGCTGATGCGAGTCTCCTTGACGGTTTCGACGTCTCCCAAATTTGCCGCTTCGGTTTCGTACAGGTTGGACTTGGGCTTATTCTCAAAGTTTTCAACCTCTCTGACAACTTCCTCGGGTATCTCATCTTCTTCATCTGAATTACTATCCTCATGTTATGTTGCCTCATTACATGTCACAGTCACTGGTTCATCAAGAAAAGTAATAATAACGTTGTAAAAAGAAAAAGTGTAGAAATAGTAATGAATAATAAAGAGCAAATGCATTTGATTAAAACCGAAAAATCATTTAGACAAGTATGGCTCGGTGAATCGAGCATTTATTTTGAAACAAGTAAATCTTAAAACAGAATTACTAGAAATCTTAAATGCCTAGAATGGCTATAGAAGTAAAATCTGCCAAGCTACCCAGGGACTCGGCGGGCTCGGGATGGTGTGGCAGTCCAGTTCTTGAGAACGGCTCCCTTCTTCATGGTCTGAACAGTGAGGACTCATTTCTTCTCCTCCTTAATTATGGTACTGCAGTCCATGTCTTCATCCTCCAAGAACAAATTCCTCAACCCAGCTAGTGTTTCTTCTTCTGCGGTCCCCCATATCATATCAGCCTGGTGAAAAGCTTGTTCCAAACATGGCATTGGCTGCTCAAGAGGGTGATATGGTCCACGCCATGGAGGTGACCAATACATGTACTCTTGCCATATGTACTGGTATCCGAGCCCAACGGTGGTATCATGATTTTTCAGTTGTATCGGTTTAGTGATACCTTGAAGGTTCTTTCCCAACCCTTTGTTAGGTTCATATCCAGTCCATGCTAGTATGCTTTCTATTTTGTTACTCCACCACTTATCCTTCTCGACGGCATTGACCCGTTCAATATTATGATAGGTTTTCCCTCATAGCCTTCTTCTATGTCCAATGGCCAGGATAGTTTGACTAGTGTAGTTGGGGTTACTTCCATCTCTGAGAATGCTTACCTCCTGGCGGTTCCATTCAAACTTCATGGCTTGATGTAGTTTGGAAGGCACGGCTCCAGTGTCATGGATCCACGGTCGGCCCAACAGAAGATTATATGAGGCTGGTATGTCAAGCACCTGAAATTCGATGTCGAACCAAGTTGGCCCAATTTGTAAGCAAAGGTTGATTTCCTCGATCGTGGCCCTTTGGGACCCATCGAAAGCTTTCACGTTCATGCTTCTTACCCGTATTTCATGTAAACCTTTGTCCAACCATTTCAGAGTGTCTAATGGACAAATATTTAGGTTTGAACCTCCATCAACCAAGACCCTGGCAATGAACTTGTCTTCCAATCACACCGTAATATGCGATGCTCGATTGTGATTCAGCCCCTCAGGTGGTAGCTCATCTTCGTGGAAGATGATCTTATGACTCTCTAGTACCTTCCCAACCATGTTGGCCATTTCTCCGTCAGTGATGTTATTGGGTACATAAGCCTCGTTCATCACTTTCATTAGAGCGTTCTTATGTGCCTCTAAATTCTGCAACAGTGACAGGATAGATATTTGAGCACGGATTTTGTTTAGATGGTCAACAACAGAATACTCCTTTGCTTGTACTTTCCTCCAAGGGTCATCTGGCCCGGTCTCAATGATAGGTTTCCTAGTAGTGGCATCCTTGCTTGATCTTCCCAAATGTTCTGGTGTATAGACTCTTCCGATTCTGGTCATTCCTTGTGCGGCGTCAGATTCCTCTACCTTGGCCTTCCCTTTTCGCCGAACCTTGGCAATATAATCCCAGGGTATTGCTTTTGAGTTGAATGGGGGTGTGGTTGATACTATCACAGTGAAATGTGTGACCACTTCTACTTCAAATGGAGCGGGGGTGGCCGCGAGCAAAGCCACCTCTACCTCGAATGGAGTTGATGTAGTTACCTCAAACTTGATCGGTGACTGAGTCTGTACCACAATAGGAGTAAGTGTGACTACAACTTTAATGTCATCGCCTTCTCGAATAAGCTCAATTGACCCCTCAGGGTCCCATTCTTCATTCGTTTCCATCACATGTACACCATCACCACTATGATCAGGGAGGGGATTGTTGTGGACATTAGGTGTGGCTTCCTTTGCCTGTATGATATTGTTGTCAATTAGTGTCTGGATCATATCCTTTAATTTTCGGCACTCAACAGTGGTGTGCCCTTTCATACCGGAATGGTACGCACAAGTTTTGTTCGGATTGACCCATTGGGATGGATTTTCTAATGCCATAGTGGGAACAGGAGTGATGTAACCCGCGGCTTTCAACCTTTCATACAATTGGTCGATGGGCTCAACAATGGCGGTGTATTGTCTGGGTGGCTTGCGGTCGAAGTTGGGCCTTGGTCTTAGATAATTTTGGCGAGCTGGTGATGATTGGAAGTGGGATGGTTGGGAGTTATAGGTGTGATGGACAGTGGCTGGTTGGGAATATCTGAGAGGTGAAGGTTCATATATAGGCGTTGATGCTTGGTATGTGGGTGGAGGTGTTTGATATGTGGGTGGAGGTGCTTGATATGTGGGAGGAGGTGCTTGATAGACAAGTGGAGATTTTGGGCCCTGGGCTACCATTACTGCCCCAACATCTTTTTTTTTCGATATGCCACCTGATTGTAGTGCCTTATTTGTGGCTTGCAATGCCTCGAAGTTCGTTACCATCCCGCTTTTGATTCCTTCTTCGATTATTTATCCAAGTTTGATGATATCAGAGAATTTGTAATTGTCGATAACCATCAACCGCTCATAATATTGCGGAACATGTGCTTTGACGAAGAATTTATTCATCTGTTCTTCGTCCAAAGATGGCCTGACCTTGGCTGCTTCCGACCTCCAACGAGTAGCATACTCACGGAAAGTATCAGTATGTTTCTTCTTAAGATTTTGAATGTAGAAAACATCCGGTGCATTCTCTGTGTTGAACCTGAACCGGTCCATGAAATCCGACGCCATACTTACCCAATTGGACTATTTCATAGGATCTTGGCTGATATACAAAGACAAAGCATCCCTAGTAAGACTCCTCATAAAGAGCTTCATCCGGATCTTTTCATCTTTCCCGACCCCGACAAGCTTGTCACAATAGGTCCTTAGATGAGCCCTGGGATCACCCATGTTGTCGAACATCTTGAACTTGGGAGGTTTGTACCCCTCAGGCAGTTCTACATCTGGCTGTATGCACGGGTCTTCATAGTTTAAACCTTTTATTCCTCTGTCGCCTTCAACACCTTGAACTCGGCTTGTTAACTTCTTGAGTTCTTTAGCCATGTTTTTAATGAGCAGGTCCTTCTCGGAGGATTCCAGTGTATTGGAGATTGGTTGGGTAGAGTAAGGTACGGTTTCCACATATATAGGGTTGCATTGATGGGTGCCAGGGACTTGGGTGTAATGATGGTCATTGGTGGAGTTCTGGGTATCAGGAATGGGTTGTGGTGTGTTTTGGGGAGTGTGGTAAGTGGTGGTTGGTGGGTACTAAATTGATTAATGGTGATGTTATGGTGGAGTTGGTATGGGCAATGGATTGAGATTTTGGGGTGGAGTTGCATATTGATTTGGCACGGGAGGATTTTGGTTTTGTGTGTTCTGAGGAGGTGCTAGGTTCTTTGCGTTTTGTTGGTGGATGTCGGGGACATTTAAGGTGAGTGACAAGTTTGCCAAGTTGCGAACTTGCTCAAGTTCACCTTGCAGTTCTAGTATCTTTTGTTCCAGTCTCAAGACTAGATCATTTGGGGTCGGAGTACTACGGCCATCTGAGGTTTCTGCATTCTCAATATTCTCCTTTTGGGTACCACTTAAGTCGTCCATTTTTGCTTTTCCTCTACCCTTTGTGTTGCCTGGAGGAGTAGGAGGTGGAGGTCCTCTAGATCTGCTATGATACACTGATGAGGCCAGTATGAGTGAACCAACCTAAGGGGATGGGAATAATAAAATAAGGAAAAACAAAAAAGGTAAAAAGTCATTGAGGATCTTGAAATGTTTGCAGTATTTAAACATATATTGCGGAAATGTAAATTCGTGTCCTACTTTGGGAACCTCGTTGTGTCCGAGGTAGGCCTAGCGACAAATAAATTTGGAAAACCTTTAATTTCAATAAATGCTTCATTTCATAATATAAAAATAGACGAATCCCAAAATGACACTAAGATAAGAAAATAAGTCACTACTGGCACTTGGCCTTATTACATTTTAGGAAAAAGCAAATAAATCTAGCCTGTTTGGTCCCAAAAGGACCTTCCCCAGATTCGATCTTCCGGACTCCATCATATAGATTCCTCAACTCACGCAGCCCCAGCAGTAAGTAGGCTCTGGCCAAATATCCTCCTTCAGCTCTTTCAGCGTTCTGACAATTTTCAATCCTCTTTATGACTTTACCTTCCAGCTCCACTATTCCTCGCTCCAGATATTCTAGTTTCCTACTGGAAGTGACTGCCATTTCTTTCCATTCCTCGATCAAGCTCACATTCCTCTCATGTATTTCCCGGTGCGCATTCTCAGAGTCGTGGACCCTCTTGCGTAGCCTATTGTATTTGACTTGAGCTTCAGCTTCTTCATCTATGATTCTATTCCCTCGACCGGCCCCTGGTGTCACAATTCCTTTCAGATTGTCCTCTAACAATACCTGGTAGAGAGGCTCGCAGCCTGTATTATACCTATCTGGCTCAACGGTGTTCTTCTTTACAATGATTTTGCAGTGCCACATGTGCTGAGCTTGGCACTTGTAAGGGACGTCGTCATCTTGAAAGTCTACCCTGAAATGACTCATCTTGACAACCCTTGGTACAACCTATTTCCTGCCTGCTTGCCTCATAACTCGGATAGGGACATAGGGGTATATCCCTCTCAACCCGATCAGCACCAAGTGCGGAGCATCCCTGGATCTGATGATGAATTCGTCTGTTGGGAACCATTCAAACATCCATTGTACATGTTCCTCAGTCAGATTGTCGAAGAACCCAACCCATTCTTTAGCAGTTTCTGTCTGAGCAAACCTATCTGGAATGTAAGTCATCCGCTTGGGGTAATGGAAGGCAATATGGTCGTTCCAAGCCCTTCGCGGAAATTCTTGGCGATAGTGACCCTTTTGGAAATGCTCCAACAACCACAACTGCAGCAACAAGTTACAACCCTCGAAATGCTTGACCCCTCTTTGACAGTGCTCCAGAGCCCTGTAGATGTCAGCTAAGATCATGGGAATTATGTTATATGTCTGTCCATTAATCCTTTCCATCAAAGCCTTGGTGACCATGGCCAACCTAGTGTAGGTTTTTCTCTTTTTCATTAAGAACACTATTAGGCCTAAGAAGCATACAATGAATAGGAAAACTATGCGGTTGATGTGACCCAGAGAAGTGAGAGAGATCTCATCATGGTAGGTACGGAAAGAGTTGTTATGGCCATACCTCTCATACAGGTATTTGAAAGGTATGTAAGATTCCTTCAAGCACACTAGGTTGACATTCTTCTTCAGCCCCATCATCTTTAAAAATCCCCTACCAGTACGGTTTTCTGGTACCAATAGCTCGAGACTATCCCAAACTAACCCCACAAGCCCTCCAATTTCTTCTATAAGAGGTGTCATTTCTATGTCGCCGAAATGAAACACAACCCTTTTACTATCCCAGAATAAAGTAGATGCTGTGAGCACGTGATTTTTGTTTTCGCGACAATCACTCCAAAAGAAACAAAAATAATAGCAATTGGTCTTGCTGTACAATTTTTGGATTTTTACGTGGCATTTTTATTAGTTATTTGTGATCTTGTCCATTTTTATTTTATCAAACACAAAAATGTGTGTCATGTGTAGTTGAACCATAATCCGGTTATTAAAAGAAAAAATCACAAAATATGCATCTTTTGCCCTATTTGTTGCCTTGGTTTGATTTTACCTATTTTTAACATTTTAATATGTGTGTAATAATTTCTTTAAGTGTTAATTAATGAGGTTTAATTTTGTTTAATTGGGTTTTGTGTTTTAAAATCATAAATGGAAGAAAAGGGTGCAATTTGGTTTAAAATAGATTTGGGCTGGTTCCCTATTTAAAATCTGAGGCCCAAAAAAGCAGCCCAAGCAACCGGTCCAGCAGACCCATCTCCAGGTCTCCAAACGACGTAGTTTGACACCAAAACTACGTCGTTTCAGGGGGATCCCATCTCAGCCGTTCAAGCCACCCTGATCTAACGGCCCTCATCATATCCCCCGTACCCACATACAAACCCGACCCGTTCTACCCGAACCAACCCTGACCCTAATATTAAGCCAAACGACACCGTTCGTTTAAACCTTCAGATCCAGGCCGTTGATCTCGATTGATCTAACGGCCGAGATCAAGCCATCCACCCCATATATAAGCTTTCCTCTCGTGCCCCGCCCCCTATCCAAACACCCCTCCTTCATCCTCATCCCCCTCACGTAACCCAAGCCACCACGGAACCCTAGAGCCACCCCCTTTCCCCTCACCAAAAACCCGGCGGCATGGACACCGGTGACCACCACCTTAACACCATAGGACCGCCTCACCACCCTGAACATAGATCTGTTGTCCTTTTGCCTCGAATCAAACCCTAGGTTCTCAAATCTTCATTTGAAGATTCGAGCAAAACTCGATCTACACCAAACCACCCCAGGTTCATACCGGGCACTCCCCTGATCTCCCTCGTGACCAAGCCATGCTTGGTTTGGTCCGAATCTAACCAGGGAAACACAAATCCCAAATCTGCCCCTTAGGAACCCTAGGAACCCTGAGCCCGATCTGTGTCCGTTTGAACTAAATGATTAGTGTCTAATGGACCTTAATCGAAGTGTTCTCAGTAGAGAAGACTTTGATTAAAGTCCGTTCAACCCCAAGAAAGGTCGATTCAAATCCGAGCTAAGGCTTTCTGATTTTTCAAGGCTTTAAGGTAATTTTTGTTTTCTTTTTCTTTATCAGTTCATCTTGTCTGTTGTAATTGAATGTCTGTTCATATGTCCAAATGTTTTGTTTAATTTATGTTTTGAATTTTGTCGACTGTGTTGTCCACCTTGCCCGGACCTCTGTATTTAGTCAAGTTTCTCTTCATTTATTGATCGTGTGTATGTGTGTAAGTTGTACAATCAATTGAGTTTAAATTTGGTTGATTAATTAGCCCCAGTACAACCTTGTTCAGTCAGTACAATTTGAATCACACGTTGATACTGTCAGATTTCTGATCATTGGCTTCGATTATATGTGTTACAACTAGTATAGTCGAGTCGATATACGTCGCCAATTAGTTTAGCTTTGAATGATAATAATCTGATTCATGTTATGGTTTTTGTGTGAGGTTCTGTCTGAATCCAACTGGGAACTAAGTATAGCTGTTTGTGGATTTGAATCAGAAACATTTATAGTTTAGTTTATGGGTTTCAGTTCAGCTTGAGTTCTGAATTGATAGCATGTGCATTATAGTGCTTTAATAATTAGAGCAAATGAGACAGCATGGGCTGTCAGGCCACCTTCAGGCTGCCCATACCTTGGTTTTAATTTAAATAAGATGATAAAGGGCTGTCAGGGAATCTCATGGGAAGGGTTCTAATTTTAAAAGATGAGTGGAAAAACAGCAGACATGGGAGGGATTACTGATATGTCCAACAGGTTGTAAATGGCCTAAGGCTAGGCTATAAATAGGAGAACTTCCATTAGAACAAGGACTGGATTTTAGGGGGAGAGACAGAGAGAGTTAGAAAAACACACAGATAGAGAGAGCAAGGGATAGGACACACACAGACAAAATTAGAAACTGTATTTCCATTGTTGTCTTGATTTCACTTGTTTTGACCTATTTGTTCAACACTGATTTCTTTCCAAGTCCCAACTGAGTTTACTGATTGTTTATTTCATCGGTTTGTTTATGGATTTGGTCTATCTGGGACTTTGATTCTACTCCACTATTTGCTGCTGTAATCTTGCTACTGCTTTCCATTGGTCATAGTTGCACCCTTACACTGGGTTTGTTCTGCTGTTATTTGTTGCTACTGCTGCTGCTCGTTGCTTTATTTGTGATCACTGCTGTCATCTGATTTTGTTGCTGACTTGCTGCTTCCATTTTCTTCTTTGCATCTCAGCATCCAGATACACATTTTCAAATCTCACATTGATGTAACAATAGCAATGAGTTGAAATGAAAGACTGCGAAGAATTTTTGGTCCTTCAGTACTGCACCTATAGTCTTATAAAGCTTTAGTAAATTCGCGCAAATCCTTAGATTGTAACTTGATAGGAAGATACAGCATGTTATTTTGTATTTAATCGAAAATTGGGTTTGTTTAATTATCTCGACTTATAATGGTTTTACCTTATTTAATTGGGTGTGTGATGTGATTACGTAATTCGTGGAAGGCACAAGTAATTGGTACACCAAAAGTTAGACTTCATTCTTAGTTATATTCTGCATGTATAAAAATGAATTGCTATTAACCTGGACAAACGTAACATTAGTTTCAAACTATTCAATTTAACTCTGTCACATCCGAGTTCCATTAGGCAGCTTTGAAGCTAATTAGTAGTAGTTTTCTAATAAATAGCCAATTTCATTGATCAAGCCCAAATAAGCTAGTTTAAATTCAAATTTGAAGGTCGTTTAGTGTAAGTTTAGTATATGTTATTAGTTTTGCTTGCAATCTCCCTTAGCAAATTAACAAGCGTATTCACTCGTTGAAGTAAGGCATGAGGCAATTCCCACCTCATAAACAACCAATCAGATAATTAAACAAGAATTCGGAATCGGCCAAGCATGCAATTTACTTAGAACGTAATTTCTTTCTCCATTTATTAGAGACGAACATAATAGAGATGTAATCATCGTAGGCTTACCTGCTTTCACAAAATGAGACGAGCCTCGCCAAATGAGAGACACAAATTGTGGGCCCTCATAAGTGTATATATATTGAATACTTAGAATTTGGGATGGACTGCTTAGCGAATTTCACGGTCTTCCCTAAAGATAATAACGCGTTAGACTCTCTAGGCGCGACTTAACTAAATTACATTCTTAAATTTGGGTGCGCATTTATGTGACCCAAATTCAAATCTCAACGGAGTTGAAATGTGTTAACAACTACGAGTGCATTGATTGTGACGTGGTTCGAGATGCATTTTCACGACGTTGCAATTCTATAAAAATAAATGATAATAATAAAAGCGGTTTAAACTTAATAAAAGCACGTAAGTCACACAACATGTATTTAAATCAGATATTTAGCCATTATAACAATTTAAGCGACCGTGCTAGAACCACGGGATTTGAGGGTGCCTAACACCTTCCCTCGGGTCAACAGAATTCCTTACTTAGAATTGCTGGTTCGCACACTTCATTTGGAAAAGTCGAAAATTTCCTCGATTTGGGATTCAAGATAAACCGGTGACTTGGGACACCAAAAACCAAACCTTTCCCAAGTGGCGACTCTGAATTAAATAAATAATCACATTTCGAATATTGTCACTTAAATTGGAAAAACTGCCTCGCGCATTTTTACCCTTCGGGGTGGGGCGCGCAAAAAGGAGGTGTGACAGCTCTGGCGACTCTGCTGGGGATTAGTTCCCAGAACCACTGGTTCAGGGTTCAAGAATTTGAGCTTAGAATAATTGTTATATTTGGCTTTATTATCTGATCTTTATTACATGATTTGGCATAACGTGCTAAATGTTGTCTTTTACCGCTTTGATATTATCTTAACTGTACATAAACTGTGTCGAAACCCTTCTCTTCTTACCTCCAGGGAGAAGCTCGCTGGTCGAGACTCCCTATTCTGTTAGTGTCATACTTTGAAATAAGAAAGAGGACGGACAAGTTACAAAGCCGGACGATCACGCGGGTCCCCGGTACGTAGCCCCCTCCTCGACTCGAGTTGTCCGCTCGGGTACACAGTCTAGAACATATACCCAGGTTATAAACCTAGTATAACAAAACCTCATGCTGGATCCCTAGTAGGAACGCTTATTTGCATCATGTTGCATTTGACATAGGGGACTCAACACAGGGGTTGGGTCCGTCTAGGACAGGTAACCTGAAATGAAAAGACTATCCTGCTGCATCCCGTTTGTTCTGCGCATTTATTTGCTTCAGATCTGCATGCTGACCGGTTTCTAAAAACAAATTCAAAAAAAGGGAAAGAAAAATAGCAGCGTAGGGAGATAATTACTTATTTTTTAAAACCAATGTCCAAGTAGTGTCAAAACCTCGCCGGAATTTTCTTTAAAAAATGAAAACAAGATTTGTCTTTTAGTTTGATTTATTAAAAAAAACATATATATAAAAAAAATTCCTTTTAATTACTTTCAAAATCCAAAAATATATATATTTATTTAAAAGTAAAAAAAAGAGAAAATTCAAAATTAAAAAAAATATTGTTTTATTTGTAGAATCTCTTTAAAATATTTTCGGAATTTCAAAAAAAAAGAGTGAAAAGAAGTTTAAAATTCATAAATATTTCCTTAGTCTCTTTTAAAAAAAAAATAAAAAATATATATATAAAAATCCAGAAAAATATTTTTTTTCTTTTCTTTAAAAGATTGTAGTCAGAAGGGGCTTAATTGATTTACTTTATTCACGACGTACCGAACTACGCCGGTTTTAATTCTCACCGGATGTGAGATACGTAGGCAACCCCCATCGGGTTCAACCCCACCTTTTGCTAAGATAGCCAAAACCAATAAACAAAAAAAATGTGTCAAAATAAGTCGGGTGATGCTGTTTTGTCATAAATAGCTGAATGTTCCCAAAAGGGACGCCGGAAGGCTGACTTTGCATAATTAACCACCTTTGGGTCATGTTTAGGATTTTTGTCCAATTGACCCGCACAGCCTTAAAATCTTCATCCCCGAAGTGCTGAAAGGCCGTGTTCGAAAATCTGATCTTCTTTTTCTTTTTTTTTTGAAAAGTAGTCAAAATATTATTTTTTAAAAAAAAAAAGGTCACCTTAATAAATGTGCAGGATGAGCACGATGCAAAATGAACACTTTTCGATAATGACTAAGATCCCTGTCAAGTTACGGCTATGGTGGAATGATCTAGGTACTGAAGGACAAGATGAGGTCAAAAAATATCTGAAAGGTCTCGTGGGTTTATTGGAAATCCAGCCTCGGGGAGATATCATAAGAGCTTTGGTTACCTACTGGGACCCGGCACACAATGTTTTCCACTTCTCCGATTTTGAACTCACCCCGACTCTGGAAGATATGGCTGGGTACATCGGAAATGCTGAACTTTCGTTAAGGCAAAAATACTTGGTCGCCCCAAGAGCTGTCACGGTACATCGATTCCTAGACTCACTAAAAATACCCAGGACGGTCCGCAACCCAGATTTGGCCGTCGGTTTTTGTAATCCATGCTTCATATACGACAGGTATGGTCATGTAGGAGGAATCAACAATCCGATTAACAAGCTGTGCAGCAAAGGTAGTCGTCAGAAGTGGGATAAGCACAGACGGGTGGCTTTCATGATAACATTTTTGGGCCTTTTAGTATTTCCAAGGAAAGATGGGAATATTGATCTGATAATATCCGGGGTAGTCAGTACTTTGCACTCAAAACGATAGTACTCTCGCACCTATGGTGGTATCTAATATCTTTCGAGCCCTCACAGCTTGCAAAGCCGGGGGAAATTTCTTCGAAGGTTGTAACTTGCTGCTACAAATGTGGATGACTGAACATCTCTGCTTTCGTTCCGAGCTCTTGAGCCATGGTTCCTCGGAGAAAACCTGCGTAGAAGAATTTTACACGAGAACCAAAGAGATCAGTCTGCCCAAAGGAGTTACGACATGGACCTCATTCTTTCAAGCTCTTACTGCCAGCCAAATACAATGGACACTGAGATGGCTGCCTGTTGATGAAGTCATATATATGCCAGCAACTAAAACTCATTTCCTACGGATGGGACTTAGGAGCATTCAACCTTACGCGCCCTGCCGAGTCTTGAGACAGCTCGGAAGATACCAGATAGTACCACACGAGGAGGATCTTAGTGCTCAAACAATTGAGATAAGTCCTGACGGACAATTTCCTGAAGCAAAAATCCGCCAGATCTGGAATGAATGTCAATATTTGAAAGCAGATACTTGCGTGCGGGATCGGGACAAAAGTTAGATGGCACCAGGCTACCTTGCATGGTACAGAAGAGAACACGAACATGAAAGGCCGGCTAAAAGACCCCACATCCTGAATTTCGCCGAGTCGTCGCAAAAGCAGTGGGATTGGTTGGCAAAAAAAAGAGGCTATTGTACCGAAATCAGCAGGTTAAAGCAACAAGTGGAAAGGCTGAAATATGAGCACAACGTGCAAGTTGCTACCGATTTGGGAGAGCAGAATAGGTTGACTCAGGAAAACGAAATGCTCAGGGTCCAGATCAAACAGATGAGGATGGATGCTGATAAACGACCAAAGAGTCGATCAGACGAGCAGTTGATAAAAAGGCTGAAAAGTGAAGTCAGGGAATGGAGAGATGGTTTAGAGAAGTATGAAAACATCATGGCGGAGCTCAGGGAACAATGGGATACAAGAGCATATAAGCATCGCCGATACTTGAATCAATTGAAAGGCGACCACGAGAAAACTGTTGCCAAAATGAAGAGAGAAATGGCTACACTTGAATTTAAAGCAGTTAATCAGGCCGAGGATTTCCAAATTGAGAGCAGATACTGTTACGACTTGTTAGCCCAGATGAAGTTAAAAGTTCGGAAACTAAAGAATCAGCATATACAGGATTCTCAGGTATTCAAGATGTGCAGCGATCAGATAAAACGCCTGCTCATAGAGAAGAAGCAAACCAAAGATAAGATCAGGACCATTGCCCATGCCATCATCAGGCGGTATCTACGGTGTGAGAACATGACTAGTGTTACCGTTCTCTCGGCAGTGATGGGCTATGTCAAGCAGACCATGCATGAGTTGGAACAACTTGAAAGGGATCTCACACCTAGGACCGCGGCAAGGCTGAACGATGCCCCGCGGGCACCAATTTTCAAAACCATAATGTACTCATAAGTCGAGTCTGTATCTTAACATTTTCTGTCTGTCTTTTCACATCAGGGTGTTTTAGTCTGTTTGAGTCTAGGTTTATTTTTCAAGGTTTGCCTTTCCTTTTGCAAAATGTAGGTTGTAATAGACCATTTCAGTAATAAAAGGTGTGCTTCTTCTTACACTCACCTATTTTTGAACTACGCAATGATCTGATTCACGTGGCATCGTGATACGTAAGCAATCCTCATCGGATCCGGTCGCATTTTAACCACAAAAATTGAAAACAGTAACAAAAGGAGAAAGAAAGAAAAATAAAAAAAACATAATAATAAAAAAAAGAGAAAAAAAGGGGATCCTAAAAAGGAAGCTGGAATGACGCATGCTTTCGTCGCAAACATGTAGGAATCCACTTAATTGTATAGGTGCATCATGCCCCAACGTGAGATTGCCTATCTGTTATTTGTTTCGAATTAACCGTTCGTTTGTCGTTGAGTTCCTCCAGGTTTTTGGAAAAGGCGGTTGGTTTGGTGAAAGTCTGGCCTCGCACTCATACTTCACGAGGTCGAAAGAGAGTGTTCAATTACCTGTTATTAAGTCAGGAGGCGGTGCTCACACTTATTTCACAAGGTCAAAAGGAAGCATAGAAATGTCTGCAGAAATTCCTTTACCAACAGTTCCTGTTTCCGAGGAGAGTTCGATCTCAGCCGTCCTCACGCCCGAGTCCACAACTGCGGAGAAAAATAGAATCATGCGGCTCCGCATGTTGGAAATGCTGGACGACTGGAATAACGGAAAAGAGCCACCAAGTGTCGTCCCTGGATTCCCGGAGTTATTCTCCAGGACAAGCGGGACTTCTAATGTCCCCATAAGCTATCCTGCTACCCCGTTTGGATACCCAGCCATTTCGGCCTTCTCTGCTGGATCGCCCTCTGATTCTCATCCCCAGATATCAACAACAGATGCAAACACAAACATCTTTACTGCACCACCCTGCCCGATCGCGGCATAACCTGCTACGTACAAGCAAAATTTTGACTCATCCTCGTTTACATTCCAAGCACCGTCTTTCTCAATGGAACCAACTCGGTTCATCACTAGCACTCATCCTCCACAGCCTCAGTGCGAGTTTGCACCTATGCAGGATCAAAACCCCAAAATGGCTGAACAAGAAGAGATGGCCAAAAGAATGAGAAGCCTTGAGCAGAGTTTGAAGAACATGCAAGGTTTGAGCGGACAGAAGAGCGTCTCTTACACCGATCTATGCATGTTCCCTCACGTGCACCTACCAGTGGGTTTCAAGACCCCAAAGTTTGAGAAGTACGACGGGCACGGTGACCCCATTGCTCATCTAAAGAAATACTGCAACCAATTGCGGGGAGCCGGCGGAAAAGAGGAATTGCTAATGGCATATTTCGGGGAAAGTCTGGTAGGAATAGCCTCGGAATGGTATATGGACCAGGACATATCACGGTGGCATATATGGGATGATCTCGCCAGAGATTTTGTGAGACAATTCCAGTATAACATCGACATTGCACCAGACCGAAATTCTTTGTCAAACTTGAAGAAGAAACCTTCAGAAAGCTTCAGAGAATATGTTATTAAGTGGCGCGAGCAGGCGTCAAGGGTGAAGCCTCCCATGGACGAGATAGAAATGGTCACCACTTTTCTCCATGCTCAAGAGTCCGACTATTTCCAACACATGATGTCAGCCATGGGAAAGCCTTTCGCAGAAGCGATTAAGATTGGAGAGATGGTGGAGAATGGTCTGAAAACGGGTAGAATTTTGAGTCAGGAAGCCATAAGGGCAACCTCCCAAGCCGTCCAAAGCGGATCCGGAGGAATGGCAAGAGGAAAGAAAAAGGAAGAAACGGCCATGGAAGCATCAGAAGCAAGGGAATATCGTAATCCCAGGCCCCGTTTTCCTGAAAGGACCCCACAACACTACTACCCCCACCAAAATGTGGCATATGCTCCTCAACCCTACATGGTTATGAACGCCCAGCCATATGTCCACCCGCCGCAGCAAGCCAATCGAGGCCAAGCTCCACCTCCCAGAAATTAGCCTCCATACCGCAACCACTATAACCCACAGCCTCCTCAAAATAACTTCCGCCCTCAGGAACCACCTAGAAGGCGGACTTTCACACCCATCGGTGAGCCATACTCTACTTTGTTCCCGAAGCTAGTCCAGTTGGTTTTCCTGCAGCCGGTCCCTCAGACAAGGCACAATCCGGTATCACCTTCTTACAAAGCCGGTGTTAGATGCGCCTATCATTCAGGAGCAGAAGGGCACGATACAAATGACTGGTGGGCTTTGAGAAGGGTAGTCGAGAATTTAATAGAGCAAGGCAAAATAGTGCTAAGGGACGAGGAGGTCCCAAATGTGACTAACAATCCATTACATGCTCACAACAATGGGCCGTTGATCGGAATGATTTGCGAAGACAAAGAATTTGACCCTGATTTGAAAGCTATAATCGCCATTGTCGACACAGGAAAAAAGCCTGAAACAGCCCAGAAACCAGAAAAAGGGGAAAAGGCCAGTACTGTAAAGTGCGAGCCCGAAAAGAAGGTTGAGAAGAAGGCGGTGCCTGTGAAGAATGGAGTTCTTTACATCCCACGAGTTCGATCAGAGAAGCCGCAGAGCGTCGAGGTCAAAAGGGCAAAACCTATGTACGTACTAAAGAGGGCCTATGTGGTCCGAGGGACGATTCAACCACCTCGGCTGAATGAGCCAGTGGTTATCGGACGCGTGCCACAAAAGCCGATGACAAACCCGTCCACAGTACCGTGAAACTATCAGAGGACGTTGGTAACGTACAAAGGTAAAGAAGTCACGGGTGAACTTCCGGAAAATACTTTCATTGGAAGGTATTCGAACACCCAAGAGCTAAACAACACCACACGGAGACGCTTTTCACCAAAGAAGCCTGTAAGCGATGAAGAAGCGGAAGTTTTCTTCCAACAGATGAAAATGCCGGACTACGAAGTGGTAGATCAACTGCGCAAGTGCCCCGAGCAAGTGTCCATGCTATCATTGCTGATGAGGTCGGCCGAGCATCAAAAGATCTTACTCAAGACCCTGAACGAAGCATACGTGCCAGTTGAAACCTCAGTCGAACAACTAGAATGAATGACAGAAAGGTTCTTCACCGTTAACCAGGTCTCTTTCAGCAAGAACGATTTACCCCCAGAGGGAGCGGCACACAACAAAGCCTTGCATCTAACAGTTAAATGCGAAGACTACTACGTCAAGCGGGTAATGTTGGATGGGGGTTCAGGTGTTGACATTTGTCCGCTCTCCACGCTACAGAGAATGGAAATTGGGACCGGAAGAATCCGCCCCAATAGTATCTGCGTAAGGGCTTTTGACGGCGTCAAGAGAGACACCCTTGGGGAAATAGACTTGGTGTTTACCATAGGGCCAGTGGAGTTTGAAATAACTTTCCAAGTGCTTGACATGGATACGTCCTACAATTTTCTCCTCGGCAGACCTTGGATTCATGCGGCAGGAGTTGTGCCTTCCACTCTTCACCAAATGGTGAAGTTTGAGTACGAAGACCGGGAAATTGTGGTCCACGGAGAAGATGAGCAGTCTATTTATCGGGACCCATCCATCCCATATCTTGAACCAAGGGAAGGGAGCGAGCACACGGTCTATCAGACTTTCGAAGTTGTGTTAGCAGAGCAGTATGAAGAGGGAAGACCTTTCCCCCAACCTTTCTTGTCTAACGCCTTGGTTATGGTGGCTAAAGAGATGATCCGGCACGGATTCAGGCCAGGGAAAGGGCTCGGACGAACATTGCAAGGAATAACGGAACCCATCACCTTGCCTTCCGCCAAGAAACTTTTTGGGATAGGTTTTCAACCCACTCCAGAAGATGAAGAATGGGCAAAGAAGAGGAAGAATGGGGGTTGGAAACTGCCTCGGCCACTGCCGGATTTATATGAAACCTTTGTCAGACCAAGATACACTGAAGAAGAAGACGATGAGGTTTTCACGGCTGAGTAAATCGAGGAGATATGTGGGGCAATGAGAGAAATGCTCTATGAGGCTCACATGGTTCAACTAGGAGAAGGCACCAGCACCGCCGAGATGATATATATGGGGCCAAACGCCAAACTTCGAAACTGGGAGGCCACGCCATTCCCGACTAGGCAGAAGTCCGGGTAGACCTGTCCTGCCACCTTTCCTACATCACGAGTTATCTCCAGGATATAACTTGGATATTTTCTTCCCTTCAATTGTTGTTTTGAATTCCTGAGTTGTAAACATTGTTGTCTTCCAAATTCCAAGAAAAAAAAAATCATCATTGTTTCTCATTTTTTCCTCCTTTGTTCTGATTTTTGTTATTTTTCCTTTATCTTTTCTTTCAGTTATAATAATGCGGCTTTAAATATGACATGCTTGCGGACTTCACGCCCAGATCACAACGAGCTATTTAATTGTGAAATAATGAACCCAGAACCAGAATATGATGAAGAAGAGGATTTTAGGGAAATAAACTGAGAGTTGGAACATTTTGAGAATAAACCTAAGCCAAATCTGAATGACACCGAACCGGTTAATTTAGGAACTCCTGAAGAAATCCGGGAGACCAAAATAAGCATTCACACGGACAAGAAAACGCGAGACGTGATAATTCAACTTCTTTTTGAATTTAAAGATGTGTTTGCTTGGTCGTACGATGACATGCCAGGACTAAGTATTGATCTAGTGTTTCATAAATTGCCAATTCATCCTGATTGTCCTCCAGTTCAACAAAAGCAAAGAAAGTTCAAAACTGAGGTCAGTGACAAAACTAAAGAGGAGATCACCAAGCAGCTGAAAACGGGAGTGATTCGGGTAGTCCAGTATACAACATGGTTGGCGAACGTAGTTCCAGTACCGAAAAAAGATGGGAAGACTCGGGTATGTGTGGATTATCGAGATCCGAATAGGGCGAGTCCCAAAGACAATTTCCCATTGCCCAACATCCACATCCTTGTTGATAATTGCGCCAAACATGAGATCCAGTCTTTCGTAGATTGTTACGCTGGGTATCATCAGGTGTTGATGGATGAAGAAGACGCCGAGAAGACTGCCTTCACCACACCTTGGGGCACTTACTGTTATCGGGTTATGCCATTTGGTCTGAAGATTGCTGGGGCAACTTACATGAGGGCCATGACTGCCATTTTTCATGACATGATGCATCAAGAAATAGAGGTGTACGTGGACGATGTGATAGTCAAGTCCAGAACGCAGGATAATTACATCCAAGACTTGAGGAAGTTCTTCGAGAGACTGAGGAAGTACGACTTGAAGCTGAACCCAGCCAAATGTGGTTTCGGAGTCCCATCGGGCAAGCTTTTGGGCTTCATAGTAAGCAGGAGAGGTATCGAATTAGATCCAACAAAGATAAAATCTATTAGAGATCTACCTCCCCCAAGAACAAAGAAAGACGTGATGAGTTTGTTGGGCAGGTTAAGCTACATCAGTCGATTCACTGCCCAGCTGACGAGCACGTGTGAGCCCATATTCAAACTATTGAGGAAAGACGTGGCGATCAAATGGACGGCTGAATGTCAAGAAGCTTTTGACAAAATTAATGAATATCTTTCAAATCCCCCAGTTTTGGTCCCGCCAGAGCCAGAGAGACCACTGTTCTTGTATCTGACAGTCTTGGAAAATTCTTTCGGTTGCGTCCTCGGGCAACATGACGTAACCGGAAAGAAGGAGAAAGCAATCTACTACTTGAGCAAGAAGTTCACCGGCTACGAAGCTAAGTACACTCTGCTAGAAAGAACGTGTTGTGCTCTGACGTGGGTTGCTCAAAAGCTGAGACATTATCTCCAAGCTCACACTACTTTCCTCATAAGCAGACTGGATCCTTTGAAGTATATATTTCAAAAACCAATGCCTACTGGGAGACTGGCCAAATGGCAAATCTTGCTTACCGAATTCGACATAGTCTATGTCACTCGCACGGCAATGAAAGCCCAGGCGCTAGCAGATCATTTGGCCGAAAATCCAGTCGATGAGGAATACCAGCCTTTGAGTACCTATTTTCCAGATGAAGAAATAAACACCGTAGAAGTGGTCTCGGAAAATGCCCATGTTTGGAAGATGTTCTTTGATGGAGCCGTAAACGCCAAAGGTGTAGGGATTGGGGCAATTTTGATCTCGCCCTCTGGTCAGCATTATCCAGCCACAGCTAGACTGCGTTTCTTTTGCACAAACAATACAGCTGAGTATGAAGCCTGCGTCATGGGCATGCATATGGCGATCGATCAGGATGTCGAAGACTTACTGATTATGGGAGATTCTGACCTGATTATCCGTCAAGCCCAAGGTGAATGGGAAACTCGGGATGTCAAGCTTATTCCTTACCGACAGCATGTGGAAGACCTCGGCAAGCGTTTTAAAACAATAGAGTTCAGGTATATCCCGCGATGTCACAATGAACTAGCAGATGAACTTGCTACCTTGGCTTCGATGCTACCCTACCCAGGCAACGCCCATGTCGATCCCTTGGAAATCCAAATCAGGGAAAGACACGGTTACTATAACGTAATCGAGGCAGGATCATGCATACAGCCATGGTACCATGATATCAGGAGGTTCTTGAAAACACAAGAATACCCTAAGCATGCTACTGGAGATCAAAAGAGAACCATTAGGCGGCATGCAAGTGGTTTCTTTTTGAGCGGTGAGTTGTTGTATAAGAGGACCCCGGACCTCAATCTACTAAGATGTGTTGACGCCGAGGAGGCAAGAAAGATCATGCACGAAGTACACACAGGAGTGTGCGGACCTCACATGAACGGGTATGTCTTGGCAAAGAAAATCCTTCAAGCAGGTTATTATTGGATGACTATGGAAAAGGACTGTTTTGGCTTCGTTCGGAAGTGTCATCGGTGTCAGGTGCACGGTGATTTGATTCATGCACCTCCCACGGAGTTGCATCCCATGTCTGCACCTTGGCCATTTGTTGCATGGGGCATGGACGTCATTGGACCAATCGAGCCAAAGGCTTTAAATGGACATAGATTTATACTGGTTGCCATCGACTACTTCACAAAATGGGTAGAGGCTGTCACTCTCAAGTCAGTCACTAAAAAAGCTGTAGTGGATTTTGTACATTCAAATCTTATCTGTCGTTTTGGTATTCCTGCAACTATCATCACAGATAACGCAGCGAACTTGAATAGTCACTTGATGGGAGATGTATGCGAGCAGTTCAAAATAACGCATAGGAATTCTACTCCTTACCGGCCCAAGGCCAATGGTGCTGTAGAAGCAGCAAACAAGAACATCAAGAAGATTTTGAGGAAGACGATCCAAAGTTCCCGACAGTGGCATGAGCAGTTACCGTTTGCATTGTTGGGATATCGCACTACGGTACGCACGTCAGTAGGGGCAACCCCTTATCTTTTGGTTTATGGGACCGAAGTTGTAATACCAGCAAAGGTAGAAATTCCTTCGCTTCGAACCATTGTCGAAGCAGAAATCGAAAATAGCGAGTGGGTTAAGACTCGATTGGAGCAGTTGACTCTGATTGACGAGAAACGAATGGCTGCGGTTTGTCACGGGCAGCTGTACCAACGAAGAATGGCCCGTGCTTACAACAAGAAAGTCCGATCCAGGAATTTCGAAGTGGGTCAACTGGTACTGAGGCGCATTCTGCCACATCACCAGGAAGCAAAAGGGAAATTCGCTCCAAACTGGAAAGGCCCATACATCATCAGGAAGATATTGCCGAGAGGAGCATTGTACCTAGGTGATATTGAAGGAAATGATCCCGAAACAGCAGTGAATGCGGACGCAGTCAAAAGATACTATGTCTAAGTGACACCCAGCGATCCTGACACATTTGAAATGATGGAGGTTTTGTTTCCACTACCCCAAACACTATCGACTCTCTCTAAAAGCCTTCGAGCCGTTTACATTTCTTGGTTACCAATCAAAAAAAAAGAAAAAAGAAAAGAAAAAGAAAACAAACAAAACAAAACATTGATCGAGGCCTGAACTACGTCTGACTTGATTCCGAAAGGATACGTAGGCAGCCTCTCTCTGAGGTTCAGTCACACCAACAATAAAATCCATTTACCCTGAAAGCCAGGGCACGCCAAACGGTTTAAAAGTCGTAGTATCATCTACCTTTCTTTACCAAGCACAAGCCTTCAGATCAATTACCAAAGGTAGCGGGAAGCCAAGAAGCGTCACGAATGGAGGCCGATACACTCTAAATTGAGAGAAATAAAATGAGAGAGTCTCGTCGGTGAAGACCTTCGGGCACCGCGAGGCGACGGGAGGAAAGAAACCAAAATGAGAGAGTTTGTTTAATAAAAACTCACAAAGAGTGCTATCAAGCGACGACAGGAAGAGAAATGAGAGAGGTCGACTAGCGAAAACCCGCAAAGGGCGCTGTTGGCCGAAAGGATGACTCCACCTCAGGAAGTTTTGGCATGTCCCGCCGGTTTGAAAATGCATATCCGTTTTGGTTCGGGGGAAACGCAAGTTCATTGAAGGTCAGGCGTCCAGCCCAAAAAGCATGTCATGTCCATTTAAAGTCAGCATTGTTTCCCTCAGATAAGTCTTTCTTGTCCCGAATGGGACACTTCTCTTCTAAAAATTTGTTTTTTCCGTTTCTTTATTTTATTTTTCTTTAAATCCCCTTCATTTTTAACCCCAAGTCCCAGATATACTGGAAAGGATAGGTGGCAGGATTGGCTTCACGGAGTTCCTGTTTCACGAAGGAAAATACCTCGTTTCGTTGGTACGTTTGTCCAAACCTAATGAATCATGATGTTTGACTGCATATAAAGTAAAGTCAAAAAAAAAAAGAGAAATTTCCCCAGCAAGTCCGCCTTGTACAAATCCCCATAGAGCTTCCCCTTGTACAAATCCCCACAGAGCCTCCCTTTGTAAAAATTCCCCAGCAAGCTTGCCCCAACAAATCCTGCCAAGTCCGCTTTGCAACAATCCCCACAGAGCTTCCCCTTGTACAAATCCCCACAGAGTCTCCCCAATAAAATCCTCGTTGAAAAACCCCAAGCAAAACCAGATGGAAAAACCAAAGCCTTACAAGGCAAATCATCACAGAATCTGGAAACGCAAGCCTGAGCAGTCTAAAGGGTTTTGCCATTTGAATCCAATCAATGGCAGAATTTCTCAACAGAAATAAGGACGAAGCAAAGCAACTGGAACAATCAAGGTCACCGAACCAACCGCCATTTCCGAGCTAACAATTGTTCTTTGTTTGAAAAATTGAAACAGGTATGATCCAAGACAACCGTGCAAGAAGCAGGTGTCACCCAAAGAAGAAAAGAAACACATGAGTGCAAGAAGCAGTTTGGCAATAAGGAATCCACTCGAAAGGGAAGTTTCCACAAAATTCTCTTTTACATTTTTACTAAAACAAGGAAAACTCAAAAAAAACGGTTCAGTTAGTATCCCCAGAACTTTTTCCAGATAGTCAGCATTAGGGCTCCAACCCTAAACTGAACTTTCCCCAGTTAGTCAGCATTAAGGCTCCAACCCTAAACTGAACTTTTTCCCTTTAGTCAGCATCAGGGCTCCAACCCTGAACTGAACTTTTTTCAGATAGTCAGCATTAGGGCTCCAACCCTAAACTGAACTTTTTCATTTAGTCAGCATTAGGGCTCCAACCCTAAACTGAACTTTCCCCAGTTAGTCAGCATTAGGGCTCCAACCCTGAACTGAACTTTTTCCCTTTAGTCAGCATTAAGGCTCCAACCCTAAACTGAACTTTTTCCCTTTAGTCAGCATCAGGGCTCCAACCCTGAACTGAACTTTTTCCAGATAGTCAGCATTAGGGCTCCAACCCTAAACTGAACTTTTTCATTTAGTCAGCATTAGGGCTCCAACCCTAAACTGAACTTTCCCCAGTTAGTCAGCATTAGGGCTCCAACCCTGAACTGAACTTTTTCCCTTTAGTCAGCATTAGGGCTCCAACCCTAAACTGAACTTTTCCATTTAGTCAGCATTAGGGCTCCAACCCTAAACTGAACTTTTCCCTTTAGTCAGCATTAGGGCTCCAACCCTAAACTGAACTTTTCCCCTTTAGTCAGCATCAGGGCTCCAACCCTGAACTGAACATTTTCCCTTTAGACAGCATTAGGGCTCCAACCCTAAACTGAACTTTTTCCCGTTAGTCAGCATTAGGGCTCCAACCCTAAACTGAACTTTTTCCCTTTAGTCAGCATTAGGGCTCCAACCCTGAACTGAACTTTTCCATTTAGTCAGCATTAGGGCTCCAACCCTGAACTGAACTTTTTCCGTTTAGCCAGCATTAGGGCTCCGACCCTGAACTGAGCATTTTTACCTTATGGCAATATTAGGGATCCAATCCCGGAGTTGCATTTTGTAGACCAGAATTTTCCAATCCCTTCATCAATTCTATAAACTTCCTGGCAACTAACTCACGAAATTTTCCTAGTAGAACTGGGGCAGAAAATTTTGTCCGTTTGTTTTTCCCCGCAGGTCTGACCTCGAGACGCATGGATCAGGATGACCCACGAGATGAGTCTCAACCCAGAATAGAGAAAAGAAAGAAAAAGAAAAAAAGAAGATGTTCCGAGAGACGAAGGGCGGACCGCTCAAAGATTTGACCAAGGTCCCAAGTTCTACCAATCCCGTCTCACTCAGTATCGCATAAATAAACAGGCACCTACAACTTGCAAGCATCAAGATTCGGATCGAAGTCTACAAGCAAAATCAGCTAAGACCCAAGATCAAGTTGCAAAAGAATCATAGATGGGAATCTTGTAACTAGCAATTGACAAGCATAAGTAGTTAGTTCAGTTTCAATTTTCCTTTGGTTGTAATAAGGTGGTCAGTAAAGCAACAGCGACAACAGCAACAGCAGTAACGGCAAGCATTGCAATCCCATGGTAGTCCCAGTTACCAAAATTTCCCGAACTACATTGACCTGATTCCTGTTTAGCCCAGGATATGTAGGAAATCTTCGAAGCAAAGATTCGGTCAAGTCTTTCAAAACATGCTTCACACGGAGTATTCCATTAGGCAAAAGTCGCTCATATCCGCTCACTTTATCTTTGCATGAAAACTCTTCGTGTTTCCGAACAAAGAGGGGCAGTTGTGAGCACGTGATTTTTGTTTTCGCGACAATCACTCCAAAAGAAACAAAAATAATAGCAATTGGTCTTACTGTACAATTTTTGGATTTTTACGTGGCATTTTTATTAGTTATTTGTGATCTTGTCCATTTTTATTTTATCAAACACAAAAATGTGTGTCGTATGTAGTTGAACCATAATCTGGTTATTAAAAGAAAAAATCACAAAATATGCATCTTTTGCCCTATTTGTTGCCTTGGTTTGATTTTACCTATTTTTAACATTTTAATATGTGTGTAATAATTGCTTTAAGTGTTAATTAATGAGGTTTAATTTTGTTTAATTGGGTTTTGTGTTTTAAAATCAGAAATGGAAGAAAAGGGTGCAATTTGGTTTAAAATAGATTTGGGCTGGTTCCCTATTTAAAATCTTAGGCCCAAAAAAGCAGCCCAAGCAACCGGTCCAGCAGACCCATCTCCAAGTCTCCAAACGACGTAGTTTGACACCAAAACTACGTCGTTTCAGAGGGCAACCCATCTCAGCCATTCAAGCCACCCTGATCTAACGGCCCTCATCATATCCCCCGTACCCACATACAAACCTGACCCGTTCTACCCAAACCAACCCTGACCCTAATACTAAGCCAAACGACACCGTTCGTTTAAACCTTCAAATCTAGGCCGTTGATCTCGATTGATCTAACGGTCGAGATCAAGCCATCCACCCCATATATAAGCTTTCCTCTCGTACCCCGCCCCCTATCCAAACACCCCTCCTTCGTCCTCATCCCCCTCACCTAACCCAAGCCACCACGGAACCCTAGAGCCGCCCCCTTTCCCCTCACCAAAAACCCGGCGGCATGGACGCCGGTGACCACCACCTTAACACCATAGGACCGCCTCACCACCCTGAACATAGATCTGTTGTCCTTTTGCCTCGAATCAAACCCTAGGTTCTCGAATCTTCATTTGAAGATTCGAGCAAAACTCGATCTACACCAAACCACCCCAGTTTCATACCGGGCACTCCCCTGATCTCCCTCGTGACCAAACCATGCTTGGTTTGGTCCGAATCTAACCAGGGAAACACAAATCCCAAATCTGCCCCTTAGGAACCCTAGGAACCCTGAGCCCGATCTGTGTCCATTTGAACTAAATGATTAGGGTCTAATGGACCTTAATCGAAGTGTTCTTAGTAGAGAACACTTCGATTAAAGTCCGTTCAACCCCAAGAAAGGTCGATTCAAATTCGAGCTAAGGCTTTCTGATTTTTCAAGGCTTTAAGGTAATTTTTGTTTTCTTTTTCTTTATCAGTTCATCTTGTCTGTCGTAATTGAATGTATGTTCATATGTCCAAATGTTTTGTTTAATTTATGTTTTGAATTTTGTCGACTGTGTTGTCCACCTTGCCCGGACCTCTGTATTTAGTCAAGTTTCTCTTCATTTATTGATCGTGTGTATGTGTGTAAGCTATACAATCAATTGAGTTTAAATTTGGTTGATTAATTAGCCCCAGTACAACCTTGTTCAGTCAGTACAATTTGAATCACACGTTGATACTGTCAGATTTCTGATCATTGGCTTCGATTATATGTGTTACAACTAGTATAGTCGAGTCGATATACGTCGCCAATTAGTTTAGCTTTGAATGATAATAATCTGATTCATGTTATGGTTTTTGTGTGAGGTTCTGTCTGAATCCAACTGGGAACTAAGTATAGCTGTTTGTGGATTTGAATCAGAAAACATTTATAGTTTAGTTTGTGGTTTTCAGTTCAGCTTGAGTTCTGAATTGATAGCATGTGCACTATAGTGCTTTAATAATTAGAGCAAATGGGACAACATGGGCTGTCAGGCCACCTTCAGGCTACCCATACCTTGGTTTTAATTTAAATAAGATGATAAAGGGCTGTCAGGGAATCTCATGGGAAGGGTTCTACTTTTAAAAGATGAGTGAAAAAACAGCAGACATGGGAGGGATTATTGATATGTCCAACAGGCTGTAAATGGCCTAAGGCTAGGCTATAAATAGGAGAACTTCCATTAGAACAAGGACTGGATTTTGGGGGGAGAGACAGAGAGAGTTAGAAAAACACACAGATAGAGAGAGCAAGGGATATGACACACATAGACAAAATTAGAAATTGTATTTCCATTGTTGTCTTGATTTCACTTGTTTTGACCTGTTTGTTCAACACTGATTTCTTCCCAAGTCCCAACTGAGTTTACTGGTTGTTTATTTCATCGGTTTGTTTCTGGATTTGGTCTATCTGGGACTTTAATTCTACTCCACTATTCGTTGCTGTCATCTTGCTACTGTTTTCCATTGGTCATAGCTGCACCCCTACACTGGGTTTGTTCTGCTGTTATTTGTTGCTACTGCTGCTGCTCGTTGCTTTATTTGTGATCACTGCTGTCATCTGATTTTGTTGCTGACTTTCTGCTTCCATTTTCTTCTTTGCATCTCAGCATCCAGGTACACATTTTCAAATCTCACATTGATGTAACAATAGCAATGAGTTGAAATGAAAGACTGCGAAGAATTTTTGGTCCTTCAGTACTGCACCTATAGTCTTATAAAGCTTTAGTAAATTCGCGCAAATCCTTGGATTGTAACTTGATAGGAAGATACAGCAGGTTATTTTGTATTTAATCGGAAACTAGGTTTGTTTAATTATCTCGACTTATAAGGTTTTACCTTATTTAATTGGGTGTGTGATGTGATTACGTAATTCGTGGAAGGAACAAGTAATTGGTACACCAAAAGTTAGACTTCATTCTTAGTTATATTCTGCATGTATAAAAATGAATTGTTATTAACCTGGACAGACGTAACATTAGTTTCAAACTATTCAATTTAACTCCGTCACATCCGAGTTCCATTAGGCAACTTTGAAGCTAATTAGTAGTAGTTTTCTAATAAATAGCCGATTTCATTGATCAAGCCCAAATAAGCTAGTTTAAATTCAAATTTGAAGGTCGTTTAGTGTAAGTTTAGTATATGTTATTAGTTTTGCTTGCAATCTCCCTTAGCAAATTAACAAGCGTATTCACTCGTTGAAGTAAGGCATGAGGCAATTCCCACCTCATAAACAACCAATCAGATAATTAAACAAGAATCCGGAATCGGACAAGCATGCAATTTACTTAGAACGTAATTTCTTTCTCCATTTATTAGAGACGAACATAATAGAGATGTAATCATCATAGGCTTACCTGCTTTCACAAAATGAGACGAGCCTCGCCAAATGAGAGACACAAATTGTGGGGCCCTCATAAGTGTATATATATTGAATACTTAGAATTTGGGATGGACTGTTTAGCGAATTTCACGGTCTTCCCCAAAGATAATAACGCGTTAGACTCTCTAGGCGCGACTTAATTAAATTACATTCTTAAATTTGGGTGCGCATTTATGTGACCCAAATTCAAATCTCAACGGAGTCGAAATGTGTTAACAACTACGGGTGCATTGATTGTGACGTGGTTCGAGATGCATTTTCACGACATTGCAATTCTATAAAAATAAATGATAATAATAAAAGCGGTTTAAACTTAATAAAAGCACGTAAGTCATAACATGTATTTAAATTAGATATTTAGCCATTATAACAATTTAAGCGACCGTGCTAGAACCACGGGATTCGAGGGTGCCTAACACCTTCCCTCGGGTCAACAGAATTCCTTACTTAGAATTTCTGGTTTGCAGACTTCATTTGGAAAAGTCGAAAATTTCCTCGATTTGGGATTCAAGATAAACCGGTGACTTGGGACACCAAAAACCAAACCTTTCCCAAGTGGCGACTCTGAATTAAATAAATAATCCCATTTCGAATATTGTCACTTAAATTGGAAAAACTCCCTCGCGCATTTTTACCCTTCGGGGCGGGGCGCGCAAAAAGGAGGTGTGACAGATGCCTCGATCAACTTGTTATTTGGCTCAATATCTAGCAATGAAGGCAAGTTACCCAGGTACTTTCTCACATGTTTCTTGTCACTTGAGGAAAGGTCCTCCCACCAATCTAGCAGCAATGGTGGGATGTTGCTAACCATACCGAATCTGGGGACCTCGTGCCTCATTTTTTGCAAAACATAAAGGTTAGGCCTTACCCCCACCAGACTCGACTATGTATAAATTTACGATCAGCATATCGGCATTTAGTTCCCCAAATTAATGCACAAAATGTGGTTGTGTCCGTTGGGATTATGGAAAACCTGGTGGACTTTTGGATAAGGCTTATCTTAAAGGATTATTATATAGACAACATATTGATCCGACTAGGTTTGACCATGATGCATGCACAATTTTGACCAGAGTAATGCTACTATGGGGTTTTAGACTGATGCCCTCAAGCGGACAACTTGAGGGTGAAGGTACAGAACCGTCGACTACACCGCTAATCGACTGGTTTTACTGCAAATAAGCCTTTCTGAATTTAAGGATAGTAAATAGAAAGAGCGCAACCACTCATTTAAGCGTTGCTATAGGATTTGATACACAAGAGTGGAATATGATGTGGAGCATAATTTATGAAGCAATTAATAATATGTAGTCAAGTATTTGCACGTAGGAAAAATAAATACGGTATTTAAATAATTGAAAGACAATTACAGGAAAAAGAAACAAAAAGACAAGTCAGTTTCAGGGATAAAGAATCATAAATGCTTAAAAGAAAACAGATAGTTAAATTAAAACAAGGGGAAAGGGTACGGGATAAAGCATGCTTGAACTAATTCGTAAGAATAAGTTCGTTATGGTAAGAGCCTAAAGGTATCCCCAGCAGAGTCGCCATGCTGTCGCGCCCTATTTTCCCTCCCTTTTTACGGGAAAAAAAGGTCTGGGTTTCGACATTTATGGGTAATAACTCATTTCTTTTTGGGAATTGGGTATTTTGAAGAGTCGCCACCTAACGGATTGTGGTGCGTTAGGGCACCAAGAGCGATTAACTCTTGGATTGGTTCGCGTTACCAGAGATTTAGGGTAAGGGCTCGAAATAACCTTGAGGGGAAGGTGTTAGGCACTCCTCTCGGTCCACAACTATGGGTCCTGGCCGAACTTATATTTATGAATTAGTCCTTCAACAAATAAGTAGTTGAAACAAATAATTGCAAATAAAGCATGTTGGACATTGTATGACTCAAATAATAAGACACGGAATTTGAACAAGTTGTGTGCATAAAAAAGAAAGTAAAGTTTAAAGCAAAGGGAATTTGGGAAAGAGGGGTCCTAGGTTGGTTATATCACCCCACGCAATGCCCGGTAAACACTCCTCAATGAGGGGCTACACGTGACATTAGCGCGTAGTCATCATATCCCGTTCTACCCAAGTCCCTCCCCTTTGGTCATAGCCTAAATCGTTCTAACAACCTTGATAATGCCTATGTGTGCACTACCCGTCCCTTCCTTGTGGCCCTGGAGGTATTTTAGGACCTCTAAATCTGTGCAGTTCTAGACAACTCCTAAGGTGTTTTAAAAGGAAACTATTCTAGGCGACAGGCAAGAACACATAGGACTTAACATCTAGATATAGAAAGAAATAGTTAAGAGGCCCAGGTTTACCTCCACAAGTAATGCACATAAGCAGCACGTCTCAAGCACAAACAAGATCGGCTTTTATTAGAAAAAAGACCTAAACAGGATATCTAAGTGGGTGTCAATTCATAGAAATATGCAACTCTGCTTTTATAAACTCGACAGTAGAGTCCTAATCAATTTGTCTACTAATTTTAAAACTTGTTAAATCTGAACAGCTTTAAATAGCAAAAAGCATACAGTTATCAGAGTTGCAAAATTTAAAATCGCCCTATAGGCTTGCCTAAACGCAGAATAGTAATGTCCTAAGAGCATGATAACTATGTTTGATGTAGTAAAATAGTGAGTAGTTTTTAAACAGACTCTTGAGTTCTTATAGGCATGCTTTCTAGCAGTAGTGAATAAAGGCAATGTTTAAAAGATTGATTAAAGAAGCGGACAGTTGATTAAGCCAATTTCAAATGAAGTAACACGAATTAGATTGACTTGTATAACTAAATTGATTTTAATTCTATAGGTAGAATTCTGATTTTATCCCTATAAGCATGGTATCTAATTGTTAAAAACTGGTGTTAGAAACTTATGGGCATGATATCTAATGAAAACAAATCTAAATACATGTTGTAATTGAACCTGATCACATTCTATAAGTATGGTATCTATTTAAGGAGTTGATTTTTAACCTATAGACATGGTTTCTATTATTGGAACTACTTAGACCCTATAGGCATGATTTCTAGCATGGTAAGACAAACATAACAAGTATATTAATATGATCCTATAGGCATGGTTTCTAGCATGGTAAAGCAGACATAGCAAGTATAAAATCCTATAAGCATGGTTTCTACCCATACTACCCCACAGATATGTAACTGCCCATCCCTTTTCACTAATCACCCCAATATTCACTTACAAATAATTATTACAAACCAGATGAATAAATTACATAAATAGATAAAAGAAAAAGAAGAAGTTACACTATAGGGAGCCTAAAGTAGGCCCAAGTGATTTCCCAAACCTCGAATAGCCTCAGATGCCAAATTCCACAGACAATATCATTGTCTAGGTGTGTCAGAGTTCAGAGGGATCTCATATGGATCCCAAGGAAGTCACACGCTAGAGGGGCAGAACTTAAGGACCTAAGAGTATAGTGGGATGCTAAACATAGTTTGAAAGAGTTTTAGTAAGAAAACAGTACTAAACGATACTTGTTTGAAATAGTTTTGTAAAAACAACATAGGGAGTTATTCAATAAGACAATTTTGAAAAGGGTAAGGTGATCAACAAACAACAAACCAAACACAGAACCAGAAGAGGTTCATTAGCACTCCAAGACATAGAATCAAACAGGTACAAACATTCACTCAGGGGTAATGGGGGATTTGGGGCGAATATAGGGCACATAGTAGGCAAAGATGCACATAGGTACAGAATCAGAGAAGTCCTGAAAGGGGTTCAAGGGATTAAGGTACAACATGAACTTCAGAATTAATATAGAATCAGACAAACTTAGGATAGCCAACTACTTTACACAGGAAGGTGCATACCAGAAATCAGAGAAACATAAGTAAAAATGTCACGACCCGGCCCACACTGTGCATATATTGTCCGCTTTGGGCTTCGCCCTCACGGTTTTGTTCTCCCCCAATCGAACATGGGGAAAAGGCCTATGCACATGTAGGTCCAAGTCCTACTAATATAGCCAAGGACTCCCCCTCTCTTTTCCGATGTGGGATTCCTGTGAGCTACAGGAGTGCTATAGCACTTGTACTGTACTCACCCCACCAACAAGCACACAACGTCCTCGTTGTGGGTACCCACCCATCGTACTTCCTGAGAGTAGACTCTGATACCAACTGTCACGACCCGGCCAACACTGTGCATATATTATCCGCTTTGGGCTTCGCCCTCACGGTTTTGTTCTCCCCCAATCAAACATGGGCAAAAGGCCTATGCACATGTAGGTCCAAGTCCTACTAATATAGCCCAGGACTCCCCTTCTCTTGTTCCTGTTGGTGGGGTGAGTACAGTACAGGTGCTGTAGCACTCCTGTAGCTCGCAGGAATCCCACATCGGAAAAGAGAGGGGGAGTCCTGGGCTATATTAGTAGGACTTGGACCTACATGTGCATAGGCCTTTTCCCCATGTTCGATTGGGGGAGAATAAAACCGTGAGGGCGAAGCCCAAAGCGGACAATATATGCACAGTGTGGGCCGGGTCGTGACAATTGGTATCAGAGCCGACTCTCAGGAAGTACGATGGGTGGGTACCCACAACGAGGACGTTGTGTTCTTGTTTGTGGGGTGAGTATAGTACAGGTGATGTTGCACTCTTGTAGCTTGCAGGAATCCTACATCGGAAAAGAGAGGGGGAGTCCTGGGCTATATTAGTAGAACTTGGACCTACATGTGCATAGGCCTTTTCCCCATGTTCGATTGGGGGAGAACAAAATCGTGAGGGCGAAGCCCAAAGCGGACAATAGATGCACAGTGTGGGTCGGGTCGTGACAGACTTGTCACGATCCCAAACCAGGGCGTGATGGCGCCCAACACACTGCTAGGCAAGCCCGACCATTCAACAACATTATCCCAAATTTTTAATCAGATTATAGATAAATAACATAGGGAATTACCAAGTCATTACTTTAAAGTTTATAAATAATAATAAAATCTGCGGAAGTTCAATTAAAATACCACACCATAGCCCAATACAATCCGGTGTCACGAACATGAGCCTCTAATACAGAATATCCACCTATTACAAGTCTGTCTAGGAAAAATGCGGAATAAAAGATGGAGATAGAGGGGAGAGATCAAGGCTGTGAACGCCATGCAGCTACCTCGATACTCCCGGATACTGCTGCTCACCTAAACAAATCCTCACTCATCCTGTAGTGTACCTGGATCTGCACACAAGGTGCAGGGAGTAATGTGAGTACTCCGACCCAGTGAGTAATAAACATAAATAAAGGCTGAGAATAAGAAATCATGGACAATACAAGGTAAACTATAACTGGCAATTTAGAACATCGAATAGTGAAGCAACAAGTCAATGAAATCAGAGTACAGATACGAAGGCAGGTATAACAGATAAAGAACAATGCATGAGATGTAATGCAATGCATATGACGGTATACTCCGGTACCTACTGCGGCATGCAGCCTGAGCCATCCATTTATTTATCGTCGACGGCCCTCACTAGGGGTGTGTACAGACTCCGGAAGGGCTCCTACAGCCCAAGGCAATATCAAGTCATCTCGTGGCATCAAATCTAGGACCTCGGCCTCATATCAATCTCAGTATAATCACCCAGGCTCTCGGCCTCAATATCAATGTAATCAACCAGGCGCTCGGCCTCAATATCAATATAACACTGCTACGGCGCGCAGCCCAATCCCTGCTCAGTCCAGAAATCATCATAAGCCCCTTGGGCATTTGTAAAACAGTAGTTCTCAGCCCGAAATATCATTTAAGTTTTCAAATATTAGAAAGATGGCTGAGTTTGCAAAACAGTATTTAAAACCTTGGACTGAGGTCAAATGATATGCAAAATATGCGAAAGCAGTGATATCAATCCCTGAAGGATTCAAATAATTGGTAAGAATCCCACAATTGGAAACATGACTGAGGATATAAATTCTTTAACAAAATAAGTAAGGAAAACCAGTCAAAACTCCCCTAAGGGTTCTACAGGTCGGCACAAGGCCCCAAGCATGGCAACAAGCCCAATTCACAAAAATAAAGTATACGTCTCAATCAAAAATGTAGTAAAATATCTCTCGGGACGGACCAAGTCACAATCCCCAACGGTGCTCTACCCCACGCCCATTATCCGGCGTGCAAGTCACTTCAATATAGCGTTACGATGTGAAATTCTGGGGTTTCAAACCCTCAGGACATCATTTACATCAATTACTCACCTCGAACCGGCTAATTCTCTAGCTTGCGATGCCTTTGCCCTTTATTGACCTCTGAATGCCTTGAATCTAGCCATAACGATTCGATTTAGTTAATAAAAATTATAGGAATTAATTCCATATGAATTTACACATTTTCCAAATTAAATCCGAAATTTAGCTCAAAATTGCCCGTGGGATCCACATCTCGGAATCTGGCGAAACTTATAAAATCCGATAACCCATTCCGATACGAGTTCAACCATAAAAAGATTATTGAATTCCGACATCGGATTGCCTTTCAAATCCTCATTTAAAGTTTTGAAGATTTCTACCATTTTTACCCAATCTTTACCTATTTGAACTCAACAATCTTCCCATAACCTTATTGTTACAAGCATGTATAGCTAATACTCAAACATCTATGAATCATCTTACTAATTACCCATTTCTAGTTAGATTTCGAAATTGAAGAATTGGGGAAAAAGAAATTCTTACCTCTTTGATGAAGAACTTGAGGGATTTCAAGGTTTGGACAAGATTTTTTTGATGAACAAGGAACTTGAGCTTCTTCCTCTCTCTAGAACTGCTCTTCCCTCTCTCTAAAAGCACCAGAAAATCCCAAAATAACAAACTACAAACGAGTTAAATGAAATGGGGTTCGGGTCTAAAAAACCCGTTTTTGTGCAGCCGCGACGCATGGGGCGCTGCGGGGTGCGGGGCGTCTGTTCAAAATATGTCTGGAAATGAAATTTCGGACCATTCTGGAATTCCTACTGGCGCGGCACGCCGTGCGGCGCATAAGGCGGCGCGGTAGTACAAATTTCTGTGCTGCTTTGGTAATTTGGTCATAACTTCTGGTAGGAGTGTCTGAATGACGAACGGTTTGAAGAATTGGAAACTAGACTCAAAAACCGTTCATTTGATAGGTTGTACATCATATAGTTCTTTATATATGTGTAGATATGATCGTCCAAAGTGAGGTCTTGTGCGTACTCATTTGCAACTTTAGTCTATTTTGAAATTTTCCAACTTAGCTTAGACTTAGGACTTTCCTTAGACCCCATATATCTTATAGTACGCCTCGTACACTTGCTATCATATCTAATTGGTATCCATCATGGTAATAGACCTCTTTCACATATAAAATAATATAATTAGAACACGTCGACTTTCTTATTTCGCCAAAATGCGTCAAATTGTCCTATGGACTTCCAAATCCAAATTCGGACACACGTCTAAGTCCAAAATCACCATACGAAGCTACAACAACTCTCGGAATTCCATTCTGACTCTCGGATCAAAATCTCACCTATCAACCGGAATTCGCCAAAATACTAAATTCGCCAACTCAAGCCTAATTCTACATCGGACATCCAAAATTATTTCCGATCACACTCCTAAGTCAAAAATAATCCCTTAAAGCTAACCGAATCATCGGGATTCAAATCCGATTCCTCTAACACATAAGTCAACGTCCGGTTGATTTTTCCAAAACAAACCTTCCTTAAAGAGACTAAGTGTCTCATTTCCTACTAAAACCAATCCAAATCAACTCGTTCACACCCAACACGGATAATGAAGCATAAAGAAATAGGAAATGGGGAAAATGGGGTGGTAACTCACGAGACCACGGGTCGGGTCGGGTCGTCACATTCTCCTCAACTTAAACAAACGCTCGTCTTCGAGCGTACCCAGAGTTGTCCTAGAAGCCAACCAAAAGTTGAATGACCTTATCAAGCATAAACCCGGGGATGATCCCACGTCACCCTATCTCACATGGGTCCGATAACGCATTTTAACTAAAATCACACAATCTAGTCTAGCCCATAAATCATAGAGCCACATTTCACCTTTTCGGAATCATACACAAGATCAGAACCTCACACCTACATTCAGAATAAGTCTGAACCAGCTATAATAGACCATGCATGCAACCTTAGGTACAATTATATGATATACCAATAACTCAAACAAATGCGGCGATAACTTCCATTCACAGCAGCTGCCCACAACAACCAAATACCGATAGAAATCTCTTATTAGCCAAGGTCTCATTCCAACACTTTCATATACTGCCATCGGTAATTGAAACACGCAATAAACCATAATTATTGCTCAGATCAACCATTCATGAGGCCATTTCTCCTCTGGCAATTACCATAACAAATTTTTGAACCGAACCTCGACATTTACCCATCAAACATGCTGAAATCAAATCCATTTGTATTCATTAATGACCCCAACGATCACTTTGAACCCAACACACTACTCTGGTGATATGACACATTAATACAGGCGTAAGCCACAACTTGCATAATACGTGCACCAATAAGAAACGGTCCGAACACACTCGAATCATGAAAATGACTCAACTGAGAGAGCTGTACCTCAAACTCATCAGTACTGCCACAACACAAGGCTGAGACCCTGTCTCACATCATAGAAATAGGACACACAAATTTGACCCGCAAGGTCATGTTTCCACACAGCTTTGCTGCAACGCGCGATCCTATCCAAATCCTACTCCACATGAAACACCTCTAGTCACTATGCTTGAAATCGACAACCATGCTCAGTTGATGTCTGGAGCCAAAGAAAATCATTACACCAACGGTGAAACAAATAACGCACACCACGCAAACCTGATAGAACATAACTGGTACGTTATTCACCGAGCAACACCCAATTGCTCGTCCCGCTCTACTTCCACTACTACAACTCCTACCGGAGCCATACGACCCGGCACTCGGCACCAAATTAATACCGAAATCAACAACCTCGTCCGGCGACATGCCTAACCACACGAAACGCATCCGAAAAGTCCCCCAACATCGGAACTGAATTAATGATAGCAACCTTTGCACTGACATCCATCATGAATGCCCAATTAAGAAAGCAATCCTTCCCAACCGTCCACTGGTTCTTTGAAATATAAACCACTCTGCTAGAACATAATCCAACGCACTTCATCACTCAACCCGTGGCATTTTCGGTATTGCCCGTAGCGCAATAGTTCAGATTCACTCAACACTAAGACAACTAGTCTGAATTCCGACATCACATCATAAATCTAACATACCAGCAAACAAAGATCCACTAGAGCCTCCAAATCCCGATTGCCGCTAAACGGTGCCTAATACACACGATCCACCACCACAACCTAGCCTGTACATGAGAACGCCCAGTCTCCAACTCCATATGGCACACAAATCATCATACCTGATTCCTGTTTCCACCGTGCGAATACATGCACACCTTTAATACCCAATCATCCCACGATAAATACTCTAAAATTTCCATGTGCCATACAAGCAACTCAAATATCAGCAGTCGATCCATCCTTAAAGTGCCACAATACTATGGAAGTGTCATCAAGTTAATCACATTGGCCTTTTTCTGAAACATATACCCTCTACAAATCACTATGATTAGAAATACAATTTCCTTAATCATATGAAGATCATTAACCCTAATCATCTGAAGCTCATTTCTCTAATCACCTAAAGTTACCCGTACTACCTAAGAATGTTATGAATTTCCATTCAGAACTGAACCATAACCTTACACACACAAATCTCAATCCTTCACAACATATCGCATATACCATATCATCCTAAGGTAACATGAGGACTTCACCTCCCTTCCGAACCATGAACGTTTACGTACTTAACTAGTCAAGAACTTCTATTGATCCCATCTAGAAGAAAAAAAATCATTACACATCCCATGCTCTGCATGACATACATAGGTCTTGTTCAAATTCTTACAATACCGACACGACGGATGAGATCTCTATAAATTCATAACACTGCCGAATCAACAATTCATTGGGTCTATACTCCTGGCAAGAACTATCACCTCATTCTGAACCAAACAATGGTCTTAGCCCCTTAATTTACTTCATATGCTCATATTGCACTGAGCTCAAATTCAATGATCTCGTCTCACCCAGTACGAACTGCTCGGGCAATAAGCCACCCCAGACATAATTAAAAGTCACATACAATGCCCCAATATGCCAATAGGCTACCAATTCAAATGCGGTACAAAAAGAAAACGAACTCTGGAAGGAATTACCTAACTCACGCACTAATACGGGCCTTTCCTAGAAAAAAGGAAGCAAGGTATACAAAAATAGCACATAGAAAACTATACTCAACATCATACTGTTGCAGCGTGCAACCCGATCCAGATAACATACCCATGGCGGCGTGCCACCCGATCCACACATAGATCTCACATAAGGAGACGCACATTAAGCCAAATTTACTCATTACAACAAAATACCGAGTATCGGTCGTAAGCATGCTAAGTGCATAATAATATCTCTAAGGGACATATAGCGTTATAAGCTACAAAACTCAAGCACAACTGAGGTGCGATATACAGTCTGAACTTCAAGAGCCAATATGTTCATATAACGTCATTCCTACGCAGATTATCAACATATAAGAAATTTCTCAAGCCGTCTCACAACTCATACGGCGCAATGCATCACTACGCAAAATATCTGACAACGAAGCATCAACCGCCTACTCCTCCATGAGGACCGCGTTACTAAAATACACACATCTGGCCCGATATAGAGCCATTATTCACATTAAATCCATTCACCGACTTCAAGCTGATTCTGATTACGCTGAACTAGCCTAAAAATCCTTTCAAAGGTCCATAATAACTCCCATTTTTCTCATAATACACAAGAATAACCGTCATAATCGGGATAATCCTCCCCAGTTAACGACCCAATAGGTCAAGTGCCCTCCATGCATGAATCCCCAATTTAACGACACTATTGCAAACTTCATACTTGGTTTACATCTTTAATCAATCAAGTGATCACATGCCACACTTATATAATCTTCCTGTGGGACACACTCCCACAACCTACCACAACAATATCTGGAGCATACCTCCAAACCACCGGTCGCACTAATGCTGAAAAGCGATCAAGATAGGAAGCATAGAACCATCCTTTTTCTTCACAAACAAGATAGGAGCACCCCAAGGCGATACACTAGGCCGAATAAAACCCTTATCAAGCAATTCTTGTAACTGATCCTTCAACTCCTTCAACTCAAGAGGAGCCATACGATATGGGGGAATAGAAATGGGCTGAGTGCCCGGCAACAGATCAATGCCAAAATCAATATCTCTATCAGGCGGCATGCCTGGAAGATCAGCTGGAAACACATCGGGAAAATCTCATACTACTGGAATTGAATCAACTGAAGGAGTATCAATACTGACGTCTGTCACATAAGCTAAATACGCGGCATACCCCTTTCCAACCATACGCTAAGCTTTAATAAAAGAGATAACTCTACTGGGAGTGTGATCTAAAGTACCACTCCACTCAACACGCGGAATACCTGGCATAGCCAGCGTCACGGTCTTGGTGTGACAATCAAGAATAGCATAATGGGGCGACAACCAGTCCATGCCCAGAATAATATCAAAATCAACCATGTTGAGTAACAATAGATCTACTCTGGTCTCAAAACCACGAATAGTAACCAAACACAACCGATAAACGCGGTCCACAACAAGAAAATCTCCCACATGAGTAGAAACATAAATAAGAGAACTCAATGAATCTCGGGCTACACCCAAATACGGAGCAAAATAAGAAGACACATAAGAATAAGTGGAGCCTAGATCGAATAGAACTGATGCATCTCTGTGACAAACCAGTATAATACCTGTGATGACGGAATCGGAGGCAACAGCCTCGGTACGAGCAGGAATGGCATAATATCTGGCCTGGCCTCCCCCTCTAGGGAAACCTCTACCTCCCCGACCTCCACCTCTAGCTGGTTGAGTAGGTGGGGTAGCAACTGGAGCTGTAACCATAGCCGAGAACTCTACGGGGCACGCTGTGGCTGAGAAGTCTGTAGAGGTGCACCCCTCCCAACTCTAGGGCACTCCCTCACCAAGTGGCATGTGTCACCACACTCGAAACAAGCTCTAGGAGGACGTGGTGTCTGTGACTGGCTAGGGCCAGGTCTGCTAGACTGACCTCTGAAAGCACCCCGTACAGGAGGCGCATTAGAAACCGGAGGTGCATAAAATGGCTCCTGAGATCTGGGAGGAGTTGGAGAATTGCTGGCTGCTGGAAGAGCTGAATAAACGGGGCGACTCATATAGCCCATACCATGACGACCTGCAGCTGATGTATGGGCACCAGAATAATGGCCCAACTCACGCGACCTCTTGGCCTCTCTCTCTTCTCTCTCCCTAGCATGCATACCCTCAACCCTCCTAGCAATGCTCACTACCTGCTGATAAGAAATATCCATCTCCAACTCACGAGCCATGCTAGATCTGATGGGAGGAATAAGCCCCTCAATAAACCGGCGAACCCTCTCGCGGACAGTAGCAACCAAGGCTGGTGCATGCCTAGCCAATCTGGTGTAACGGATAGCATACTCTGAAACAGTCATAGCTCCCTGGCTCAAATGCTCAAACTCTGCGCGCCATGCGTCCCTGAGGCTCTGAGGAACGAACTCTCTCTCAAGAACATATCTGAGAACTGGGTCCAAGTCAGTGAAGCAGCCTCGTCTGGACTATCTAACTCATAGGTGCGCCACCACTCATAGGCGGCTCCCCGAAGTTGGAAAGCAGTGAAGGAAACCCCGCTCGATCCAGTAATACCCATAGTGCGAAGAATACGGTGACAATCCTCCAGAAATCCCAAGGCATCATCTGTCGCTAGTCCATTGAAAACCGGAGGATCATACTTCTTGAACCTCTCGAGTCTCCGCTGCTCATCCGCAGAAGCAGCTGCCCCATCCTCGGGCTGAACTGGTACTGTAGTCTGTACAGGAATGATCTCTGGGACCTGCTCAACCTGTACTCGCTGCTCAGGAGTGCGGGCGGCGGGAGTCTGTGCCCCTCCCCCGGCCTGGGATGTGGCTGCAGCAAGGGGAAGCAACCCTGCCTGAGCCAGCGTGGTGTACATACTCATAAACTGTGCCAATGTCTCCTGAAGGGCTGGAGTAGTAGTGGTTGTAGGCGTATCGGGTGCCTAAACTCCAGCTGGATCTGCTAGCGGTAGCTCATGTAGGTGCTCTGGCTGTACCTCGTGCGCGTCCACGGCCTCTGCCCCGGCCCCTGCCTCTGACGGCTGCAGGAGGGGGTGCGGGTGCCTGATCGTTCCGAGTAGCATGTGTTCTCACCATCTGTGAGAGAATAGAAGACAAAAGTTTAGAATTGATGTCAAAAATATCGTACGACAAGGAAATCAAAGAAGTGAAGAATTTTCCTAAACAGTTACATAGCCTCTCGTAGATAAGTACAAACGTCTCCGTACCGATCAGCGAGACTCTAATAAACCGGCCTGTGTTCCGTGACTCCTATGAACCTAGAGCTCTGATACCAACTTGTCACGACCCTAGTTCACCAACCGTGAACATGTCATGACGGCACCTAGTCTCCGTGACCAGGTAAGCCTAACACTTGCGGAAACATAATAATTGCGGAAAAATAGAATACCATATTTAATTATCTAAAAAGGAAATTGTACTGAATGCCGCTCGGCATATACGACTCAATATCTCAAGACTAAAACAATCCCAAAACCCGGAAACTCACGGGAAAACACAGGCTACAGAAATGTATAGTGAGGATCCAAACTCCAAAATATCTAACAAACGGAAGGAAAAGATAACTAAGTACTAAAGATAGAATAAAGAGGGAGACTCTTCGGTTTACAGACGCAGCAGATCTACCTCGAAGTCTCTGTAGTCCTCCTGCCTCACTGATAGTGCGCCTGAGTAGAGGTACCTGGATCTGCACATGAAAAACATGTGCAGAAGAGGCGTGAGTACACCGCAACGGTACTCAGTAAGTGCCAAGTCTAACCTCGGTTGGGTAGTGACGAGGAAGGTCAGGGCCCTACTGAGGTTATATAAAATATAAAGATGACAGGATAAGATAAGCAGTGCAATTGAGAACCTACAGTAAAAATCTATGCAGGATAATAAGAGTACAATAACGGGAACAATGATGAAAGCAAACCATAAGGAAAGTAACCGGGGATCTCTAAGTATCTCGAGGATCTCTTAGTATCCTCGACATGTACTAGGGATCTCTTGGTATCCCGAGGATCTCTCGGTATCCTCAATATAAGCCAGGGATCTCTTGGTATCCCGAGGATCTCTTGGTATCCTCAATATGTACTAGGGATCTCTTGGTATCCCGAGGATCTCTCGGTATCCTCAATATATGTGCGGGGGATCTCCCGGGAATCTAACCCGTAGTCCCAAAGTAAATGTGCAGGGGGAATCTCCCAGGAATCTAACCCGTAGTCCCAAAGTAAATGTGCAGGGGGAATCTCCCGAGAATCTAATCAGTAGTCCCAAAGAAATGTGCAGGGGGGAATCTCCCGGGAATCTAACCCGTAGTCCCAATTTAAAACACAGAGCAGCAACACAAGAATATTAAATTAAACGCTAATTTCGTACCAAGTAAACATTTACTTCTAGCCTAACATGTTTCACGTAATGCAATTCAGGCAATTTAAGCAAATAGGCAATTAAGTCAACTAAACATGCCTTTCTAGACTAGCAACATGCTAAATTCACAAATAGAATAAAACAAGAAAAGAACTCAATTGAAATATTTAAGGAAAAACCGGATTTTCAACAATTAGCTCAAGTGCGCGCTTGTCACCTCACGTACAGGGCATTTCAATTATCAAATATAGCACATCCTAAGGGGAAAGGTCCCCCACACAAGGTTAGACAAGCCACTTACCTCGAACCGGCTCAAAATCAACTAGAAACCACGCTTTTGCCACGAGTAACCGGCTCCAAATGGCCCAAATCTAATTAATTCAATTGCATATCGTAAATATCATCTCAAATAAATGATCCTATGTTTTAATTCAAAGCTAATACGCGAAATTATGGAAAATGACCAAAACGCCCCTCGGGCCCAAGTCTCGAAATCGGTAAAAATTTATATTCCCAGAAACCTCACACTCTCACGAGTCTAACCATACAAAAATTATACAATGCCGACACTATTTGGTCCTTTAATTCATCATTCTACATTTTTGAAAGGTTTCACAATTTTCTTCCCAAATTCCCTCTCAAATCACGAATTAAATGATGAATTCAGTGTTAGATTCATGTATTCTAGCCAAATCTGAGTTAAAATCACTTACCCCGATGAATTTCTTGAAAAACCTTCGAATAATCGCCAAAATCCGGGATCTCTAGGTCAAAATATTAAATAAAACCCAAAACCTCGTATTTATAGGTATCCCTCAGGTTTCCAGCTACTGCGGGCCGCACCAAAACTCACGCGGTCCGCGCAAGCCTGTGCAGTTCGCGCAAAGGCAACGTGCAGCCGCACAAGCCTCCCTCTGCAGTGACAGGCTTTAGTATTTTGGCCATAACTTTTGCTACAGATGTCCCAATTGCTATTTCTTTACCTTTCTGGACCTAGACACGAAGAGATACAACTTTTGTTTTTGAATCACCTCAAAATTCCTTGTAGATAAAAAGATATGAGCTTCCGAAGTAGGACCAGCGGGAGGGCCCTTCACCGCGGTCGCGCCCCACTTTGTGCGGTCCGTGCGATGCCTACTGCGGCCGCGCCCGCTTTTGTGCGGTCTGCACAGAACTCAACTCGGGCGCACTAATTTTTTTGCGGACCGCATGAGTGAGTTCTGGGGCTTGCAGCCCCTGTAGACCTGCTACAACTATGAATTTTTGCACTAAAACATCCCGGAACCTACCCAGAACTCCCAGAACTTCAAACCAATTATACCAACACATCCCATGACATCGTTCAAACTTGATCAACACTTGGGAATGCTTATAACAACATCAAATCACCAATTTCACATAGGATTCAAGCCTAAGAACTCCAAGAACTCTTAAATTATATTTTCGATCAAAAACTATATCAAATCTCGTCCGAATGACCTGAATTTTGCACACACATCCCAAATGACAAGACGGGGCTACTGAAACTTCTGGAATTCCATTCTGACCCTCGGATCAAAATCTCACTATCGGACCGGAAACTTCAAAAATTCAAACTTCGGCATTTCAAGCCTAAATTAGCTACGGACCTCTAAAATACATTCCGAACACGCTCCCAGCCCTAAATTTACCTAACGGAGCTAACGGAACCGTCGGATTTCCATTCCGAGGTTGTCTCCCCATTGTTCCGACTTCGGTCAACTTTATAACACTTAAGCTCTCATTTAGGGACTAAGTGTCCCAAAACTCCTCAAAACTCAAAATCGAGCATCCCGGAAAATCACATTAGCAGAAATAAACTTGGGGAAAGCAGTTAATAGGGGGTTGGTGCATTAATTCTTAAGACGATCGGCCGGGTCGTCACAGAGTGCGTATTGGACGTGGATCACACACCACTTGTAGGCTGAAGCTGTAAGCACAACATGTCACATCATCAACCGGTTCTTAATTAGACCTATTCTCAAAAGATTTCATATGAACTATGGAAAAATAAAAGACCCAACATCAGCTATTTCCATCCTTTTGGGCAAATGTTCCATCCACAACAATAGAAAAGACAATCTTGGTAAGTTTGATCAAAAAAGCAATGAAGGTATTATTCTTGGATACTCTCCATCCAGTAGAGCATATAGAGTTTTCAATAAACGTACTCTATCTATTGAAGAATCTATACATGTTGTATTTGTGGATACTAACCCTCGCTCAAGGAATGAAAAACTTCTTGAAGATGAGGAAATTTCCATAGTACCAAAGACTGTCAATACAGGTGAAAACACTCGTGATGAGGTGACTGATCAGCAGGATCAGTCGATTGACAGTCGCGAAGATAACCTGGAGTTTCCTATAGTTGAACAATTAAGTCCCATTGCAAAAGAGCCAATATAAATCCTTGCCCACTAAGAGAAAGTGTTCTAGAGGGAGAGAGTGATCCTCACCAAGTCACTACTCAATCCTTGCCCAAATCTTTGAATATTATCAAGAAAAGTTGCTAAGCCTTCATCCTAAGAGGTAAGAACTTGTGCCCTAATCTTTGATTTCGAAATTCCTACTAGAATAAGTAATTAACAAGTGGGTTCATGGGTATAAGGATTGATTATCTTGCATACATGTTTGATAAAAGGGTATGGGGAGATTGTGAGCTAAAAATATAACAAATGTGGGGTAGGATGATAGAATCTCTCACCAAAAAGGTCCTAAAATCATAATGCACACTTAGTGCTTGATAATGTGCCCACATGAGCTAGAATCTTGATTATCCCTCTAATTCTTGGTTCAATTCTTAATTCTCATAAAATAGATCGAAGTTGATAGGAGTTCTGGAATTATTGAAAGAATTTAAGGAAAGCTCTATTGAGGTATATATGGCTAAAACCCGCTCTTCTTAGAAATTGAGCTCCCATGGTGTCCATGTAAATGTTGTAAGTCCGAAATTTGATTGATATAGTACTTGTTATTTCAAATAAATTGGTGTTGCAAGAATATATGTGAAAGGTGTGTCTCAATATGTTCAATATGATATTCTTGGTAAATTGAGAATGTGTGAAGAATGTGAACTATGTGCTAAAATGCCTAGATTTCAAGCCAAGTTTAAATTGTGATTATTATGCCAAACTATGTGAATTCCTCTCTATGCTTACAACTTGAATTGCTCTAGTCCCATTATCTTAAATTGCAAGATTAATATTGAAAGTGGAAATGATGTGAAATGTGGCGGAAAAGAATTGAGTTATGATATGTGGCCTAGTGCCAAGTATAATGTGATAATTACGGCCCCAAGTGCTGATGAACTGATATATGTGTGAACAAAAATTGAAGTGAGATGATTTATGGAAAAGGGAAACGTCTTGGTAAGACGGCTTAGCTAATCGGTCCGTGATCGGACGCCATGTTACAAACATGGTGGTATTGTGTTGATATTGAAATCGGAAAGTGAGATGAAATTGTGATTGAGGTATATGTCTCAAATGAGGTAGCTTAGTCGATTGGGACGTGATTGGACTCTGCGCAAGAAAGTGGTGGTATTGTAAATGATGATGCAACAGTACGAAATGTCCCAACCTAAAGTTATGAAAATTATGTGAAAGCTATGTGATCCTCTTTTTATCTGATGATGTGGTGATTGTTTAAAGCTTTTGTTGATCCTTATGATTTCTTTGTTCTTGTGTGGTTGTTCTTTCTAATGATATGGTGTTTAGTTAAATATACTAGTATTATTCCATGGTACTAACATCCCTTTTGCTGGGGGCGTTACATGTTTGAATGGATGTAGGTGGTTCCATAGAAGACAGTGCCGATCACAGGTAGCAGAGCATCCTCCTCTTAGCAATCTCGATAAGCTCCTTTTTCTTCCAGGGGTTATGCAGTATATCCTTTTTTATAAATTATCACTTTTTAAGGTATGGCCGGGGTCTTGTTGCCGGCATTATCGTAACTGTCTTTTGTATCTTTAGTGGCTCCGTAGACGTTTGTGTGGGTTATGTACGGGTATTGGACGGGTCACTGGACTATGTTGTAATTCTAAACTCTTGTTCTTCTAAACTATAATTGTATGAACTTTAGGGAACATAACTATGGTTTAAGGGTTGTAATATAAAATGAACTAGTGATATTGTATGTACGATCTTTCCTACTGTTTAAATTAATAAAAGCATGGTTTCTTGATCATAGTGAGTTGCGTAGAAAGTATCCAAAAAGGCTTTCTCGGTTGGGTTGACTTGGTTGAGCACCGATCGTGCCTCCCGAGGTTGGGGCTTGACAGTATGAAAGGTTAAGTTCATTCCTAGTCAAACATGGGTTTGATAGAGGAAATATTGATACTACTCTCTTTATCAAACAATCAACTGAAGGCAATTTAGTTATACAAATTTATTTAGATGATATTATTTTTGGCAGTACTAACCCTGTGTTGTGCAAGGACTTTTCAAACATCATGAAAGGTGAATTTGTAATGAGTATGAGGGGAGAATTAACTTTCTTCCTTGGGCTACAAATCAAGCAAGTATAGAAAGGAACTTTCATTAGTCAAACAAAATACACAAAAGAGCTCATCATTGGCATGTCTAATGCCAAGACCATAGGGACTCTTATGGGTCCATCAGCTACCCTGGATGAAGATAAAGATGGTAAGAGTGTTGATGAAACAATGTATCGAGGTATGATTGGATATCTACTCTATCTTACGGCTAGTCGACCTTATATTATGTTTAGTGTTTGAAAATGTACAAGATATCAGTCAGCTCCCAAAGAATCCCACTTGACTGCAGTTAAACGTATTATTAGATATCTGATAGGAAAAGTCGACTATGGATTATGGTACGAAAGTTTAAATGTCTTTGATCTCAAAAGTTTTTTAGATGCAGACTTTTCAGGTTATAAAATTACCATAAAAAGCAAAAGTGGAATATGTCAATTACTTGGAAAATCTCTTATATCCTGGCACAACAAGAAATAAAGTTGTGTTACCTTAGCTACTACTGAAGCTGAATATTTGGCTATAGGCAACTGTTGCACACAAGTTCTATAGAGTATGCATCAACTATTAGACTATGATTACGTCTTAGTTGTGTTCCTATTATGTGTGATAACACTAGTGCTATTTGCCTTTTAAAAAATTTTGTGCATCATTTCGGGCTAAGCATATTAAGATTAAGCATCATTTTATACGTGATCATATTGCTAAAGGTGATATTGTGTTAGAATTTATCAATACTGAAAATTAGTTAGCAGATATTTTTACAAAATAATTACTTGAATAGAGATCTGTTTCCTTCGTGACAAAATTTGTATTTGTTTAATTCCCATCTAATTTTTCTGAAGTTATCTATTTTAGAAAATTTTCCATAATTGATCTTCATGATTTAGGCCATAAATATATCTAATTATTTAATTACCATGTACATTCATTTATGACCTGACTGACAGTGGGCTTGCAGAAGGCAACTTTTTAGTTTCCTTTCACACATCTCTCCAGAATCGAGGCATCCGTTCACCCCTTTTTAATCTCTCATCTCTCGGTCATATCTCCCACTATCTCAAAAAAAACCATTCTCTCTCTCTCTCTTCTCTCTCTTAATCATGGACTAAACCAAACCCTCTTCATCCTTCTCCATGCCTAGAAGAAGCCATCACTTCAAGAAAAACCATCAAATCGATGATCCTGTAGATGTAGAGTCTTCAGTAAGTACAGATCATCAACTATTTGAGGAGGAATCTAGTGATTCTCAAGAAGAAATTCTTATCGCTCAAAAGATACTGGAAAACATTAAATGGAGTCCATCACCAAACAATCATCTCATAGGAGAGGAAAAACACAAATAATAATGTTTGGGCCTGAAGACAAGATGAATTTCTATGGTCCCGAAGAGAAGGCAAAGTTTGTCACTTTCAAAGGGAAGTAGATTGTTTATGGTCCCACTGTAAGTTTGAAAACTATGAAAAACTCTCACTATGATGTTATCTCTGTGTTTGAAACTCAAAAACTTGTCTCCCTATTTGCTATTGTTGGTGACATTGTACATGAAGAGCATGTACGTATGTTTTATGCTATTTGTTTGTGAATGATAAAGATGATTTAGAATCCATGGTTATGGGAACTCGCATTATTCTTGACACTTATTAGTTTGAGAAAATCTTTGCAACAAAGTTTGTTGGGTATAGTTTCTTTGTGCAACATTCTTGGCCTAATAATTTTGAAGTGTCGTTTGAGGAAGCAAAAAGTGTTTTGTCTGAAAATCCCCTGACATTGGACCCAAAAATTTGAAATTTGAGCATCGTGTACCAGCCTACATTATTGCCACCACCTTGCTATCCCATATTGGTTCACTCAGCACCTTGTCTCTCCGAGATGTATTTGTCTTGTACTGTCTTGTGAATAGAAAGACTGTTAATTTATTTGCTTGGGTGTGTCAGTACATGCTTGAAAGCATCAGGGTTGTCTCATTTTCTGCTAACAGTTTACCTTATGGTTTACTAATCTCTTACATCTTGCAAGTTATGAAAGTAGATTTCTCTCCCTATGCACCTAAAACCATCTCCAGCACATATGACAAGACTGCCTTTGCCATGATAGGGTACACCTTGGTTGAAGGAACCTGGCTCAAGAAAGACAAAGCACCAGAATCCACTCCTAAACATGGAACTTGAGGGATTAAATGTGAAGTTAACAAATCCTTTTCCTCAGATTAGTTGCTACTAATGCAGCAAAATATTGCAGGTATCAAGGAATTCCTAACCTCTATACAGGAACAGGTGGACAAGATTAGGGAAGTAACTAAGTAAACTGGAGCAGATGTGGCCAGGTTAAGGATCACTCTCCAAGCCACAAAGAGGCAAGGAATCAGGGCTATGCAGGATGTCACTAAGAAGCTGACTAAAGTCACCAAGGAGATTGAGGCCTACTATTACGTGTCATGTTATTTAAACAATCTTTTTATTTATTTTTTGTGTTAGGTGTTAAAACTTTTATTTTGGCAATGTCTGGATGGGCATGTAGTCGACTATATCTGGTATAACTGCTAGTCGTATATATTTTTTTCCTACTTAACTAGTATTATTATTAGCTACTATTCTCTTCTTGCTCTTTTTGATTAATGTCAAAGGGGGAGAAGCAAAAGGGTACCAAGACAAGGGGAGCATGCAAACAAACACGGATCACAAAGCTAGGGAGAGCAGAAGTACACACGTAAAGGGAAGTACAACAATAACAACAGCCTAGTGTAATCCCACAAGTGGGGTCTGGGGAGGGTAATGTGTCTGCAGACCTTACCCCTACCCCGAGGGGCAGAGAGCCTGTTTTCAGGAGACCCTCGGCTCAAGAAGGCGACAAAAAGATGATATATTAGTACCATCAATAGAATCCTAATAAAATAACAGCAATATAAGAAATACGAAATAGATGGAAATTACAACAATAACCAGCAGATAAAGCCCTGCATCAGTAAATAACCACTAGCATCCTAAAACTAAATCCTAACTGGCTAGTCCCACTCTGGTGCGCCGTAGAAATATTCACTACTTCCTCCTAACCTACAACCTTAATTCTCGACCTCCACAATTCTCTGTCAAGGGCCATGTCCTCAATAATCCTAATTCGCGCGTTGTCCTGCCTGATTACCTCTCCCCAATACTCCTTGGGCCACCCTCTACCTCTCCTTGTGCCCACCATAACCAGTCGCTCACACCTCCTCACCGGTGCATCAGTGCTCCTCCTCTGAATGTGCCTGAACCATCTGAGTCTTTTTTCCCGCATCTTGTCCTCCATGGGGGCCACGCCCACCTTCTCCCAAATATTTTCATTCCTAATCCTATCTATCTTAGTATGCCCGCATATCCACCTCAACATCCTTATCTCTGCTACTTTCATCTTCTGGATGTGTGAGTTCTTAACCGGCTAACACTCAGTCTCGTAAGACATGGCATGCCTAACCACTGCTCTATAAAACTTACCTTTTAGTAACAGTGGCACTTTCTTGTCACACAGGACTCCCAACGCTAACCTCTACTTCATCCACCCCAACCCTATACGGTGTGTGACATCCTCGTCGAACCTCTACTTCTCCAAGCTCAAGCTCGAGCTCCCATGGCGACTTTCTTTCTCGACGACCAGCGTCTTCTTCGTCGCTACTGCTTCTGCTTCGTCAACCACGAACAACTCTAAGCCTCTGCCATTTTTCTCCTCCATTGAGCTCGTTTCTATTGCTGCTGCTACGTCTTGGTCGTCAACCCGTCGCCATGGCTAGCTTGTTGCTGCTTCATCTCCTCCACATGACTAGCAGCTCCGCCAACAACCATCCCAGCTCGTTGCTACTACCTTCAGCTACCTCGACTGCTTCTGCTTCACCTCACTGTCATCAGTCACAACCCCGATAACGGAACCACTAGGATTAAGTTGCCATCAGGATCCAAGAAGATTGTTCCCATTGGGTGTCGTGCCATGATTGGTCAAGTAGCTGGAGGAGGACGTACTGAGAAGACAATGCTTAAGGCCGATAATGCATACCACAAGTACCGGGTAAAGAGGAACTGCTGGCCCAAGGTTCGTGGTGTTGCTATGAATCCTGTGGAGCATCCTCATGGTGGTGGTAACCATCAACATATTTGTCATGCTAGTACTGTCCGTCGCGACGCACCACCTGGCCAAAAGGTCGGTCTTATTGCTGCAAGGAGAACTGTTCATCTTCGTGGCCAAGCTGCTTCTGCTGCTCCTGTTACATCCAGCCTCGTCGAGTTGCAGTGCGTCGAGGTTGTCATTCGAACCCAATCCCTTTTAATATGGTAGGATTCTGACCTATGTTTGTGTTGTTGTTAGCTTTCGTTCATCTTCTGTTCAATTCTCGTTCCAGGTAAAATTAAACGTTTGGTTTATTCTGATTTTTCTCCTTCTTTGTATCGTTGCATATTTCAAGTTAGGAAGTTCAAATGTTTGGTTTAAACTGTGGCTTTTCCCATGAGTGTTTATTATTGTATTGGTTCAAATGGTTTCGTTTTGTGTATTGTTTGGTTTCCTGTTTTTTGTTGTTCATCATATGAGTTTCAGTTTGCATTTTCGTTCCCGTTAATTGTGATTCATGTTGTTCCAGCTTACTTTTGTTGTTAATATTGTTGTCTCCTTGCTCGTTCATTTTTTGTCTAAGTTAACCAGGATTGGTTCCCAATATGGTTAACTTATTCCCATTAGTTTGATGTTGTTCAATCTGTGTTCATGTGATTTGTTGTTTGAATTTGTTTAGAAATTGGTTATATTTACTATATTTTGGTTGGAATTGATTAGGTGAATTGGTTATAGCTGATGGTGTAGTTCGGTAAATTGTAGTACGTTCAGGGGTAAAATGGTAATTTCAGTAAGGTTGGAGGGGTATTTTTGGAATTGAACATTTGAACAATTTTTTAATCTGAGTGTTTTGTCCACTAGGCATTAATAATATTAAAATAATATATTGTGGGGACAAGACATAAATTAGTGGGGGACAAGACATAATGTAGTGGGGGGAATAATGTAATTGTTTAAGTTAAGCATGAGGGACAAGATATAGTGGGGTGGGGTTGATGTATTTGTTTAATGTAGTGGAGGACAAAACATGTGAGCATGAGGGACAAGGGTTTAAAATAAAGAAGACATAGGGTAATGGGGGAACAAAGCATGCAATTAGGGGAATATTTCGGGTTGGAGATTCAAGACAAGAGTCTTGTTATAAATAGAGTCATTTGACACATTTTAAAAGGACTGGAACTTGAAAGAACTTAGAGGATTTTTGGGGAGAACATTTTTGAGAAAGGAATACATTCTGAAAATTTGAAAAGAGTGTGGTAGAGTTTAAAAAGAGAAAACAAAAAAAGTGAGAAACGAGTTTAGTTTCGGGTTTAATACACGTGGGTTTGAGTATGTTTGTGGTGATGTGGTTTGTTGTTGTTTAAGTCTTTTACAAACTTTTGGATTTGTTCTATCGAGCTTGCTTGATTTTCTTCAAATTTTTATGGGTCTTGATTCTGGTTCGAATTGTTGCTGTGGGGTTGCTGTTGCGTTGTTGTGTTACTACTGCTGCTGATTCCTCCTTTTCTTCTTGTATTGCCATTTTCAGGTACACATTTGTACACTCTTGGCTTGAGGCGAAATGAAATATTGACTAGGCTTTGTTCCTGTTGAATTCCTCCTGTTTAGATTTGTGCTTGAATAGAATTTTCCTTTCTTTGTATAAAAATGTAGTTGATTGATTAATGAGTAACGAGGTTGCATATGTATAATAACTCCTTTATCTTATAATGTTAGTTTAAATTAATCAAAGAATAGTTAATTTGTTTTGATATTATTGTGTGTCAATCTCATGTTCTAGTGTTATTAAATAATAGAATATAGAACGAAAGCAATCTCTCTTTGTACAAACTCGATTGCAATTTTCCATTTGCATTAGTCGTAAACTAATAACTAATAAGTTACGCCTTTTTTAGCATGTAATTAATTGAGATATTTTCTTTTATTTTAGAGACGAACTTAATAGAAAAAATGTAGTCACTGTAGGTTTATCCTTTTAAATAAAAATGAGACGAGCCTCGCCAAATAAAATGCACAGATTGCGGGGCCCTCACAAAATGTATGTGTTAATTACTTAGAACTCGAGATCGGCCGTTTAGCAAAATTCCACGGCCTTACCCAGAAATAATAATACGCTAATCGCTTTAGGCGCGTATTTTAATAATCTTACCTTCTTAAACTCGGGTGTGCATTTCATGCGACCCAAATCCAAATCCCAAAACATTGAATAAAAAATATGTTCCGGATTGCGGGTGCATTTCATGTGATGTAATCCAAAGACATGTTTTAAACGATGTTCACATTCCTTTAAAAATATAATAAAAGCGGTGAAGAGTTAAAATTTGCACATGAGCTCATAATTGTATAAAATCAGATAAACAAGCCGAATATGACAGTTGAGCGACCGTGCTAGAACCACGGAACTCGGGAATGCCTAACACCTTCTCCCGGGTTAACAGAATTCCTTATCCGGATTTTTGGTTCGCGGACTGTAATACAGAGTCATTCTTTTCCTCGTTTCGGGATTAAATTGGTGACTTGGGACACCCTAAATCTCCCAAGTGGCGACTCTGACATAAATAAACAAATCCCATTTTGATTGTCCTTTAATTGGAAAAACTCCTTCACCCCTCGCAGGGGCGGAAAAAGGAGGTGTGACAGCTCTGGCGACTCTGCTGGGGAGTTAACCCAGAACCACTAGTTCAGGGTTAGAAATTCGAGCTTAGATAAATTGTTATATTTGGTTTTATCTGATTTTGTTACATGTTTGGGCTCAATATGCTAAATGATGCTTTTACCGCTTTGATATTATGTGAACTGTATATAAATTGTGCCGAAACCCTTCTCTTCTTACCTCCGGGGAGAAGCTCGCTGGTCGAGACTCCCTATTATGTTAGTGTCAATACCTGAAATAAGAAAGAGGCCGGATAAGTTATAAAGCCGGACGATCCTGCGGGTCCCCGGTACGTAGCCCCCTCCTCGACTCGAGTTGTCCGCTCGGGTACGCAGTCTAGAACAAATGCCCAGGTTATGAACCTAGAATAACTCAGCTTCATGCCGGATCCCTAGTAGGAACGTTTGTTTGCATCACGTGCATCTGACTTTGGAGGCTCAACACAGGGGTTGGGTCTGTCTAGGACAGGTGTACCAAAAAATAAAAATGACCATCCTGATGCATCTTACTTGCTGCTACTTGTGCATTTATTTGATTCAGACTTGTTTGTTGACCGATTTTTGAATATCAGGAATATTGTGAAATTGAAAAAAAAAAAGAAAAAAAAGAAATAGCGGTTAGGGAATTGATTGTTTATTTTTGAAAAAACCCAATGCCCAAATACTGTCAAAACTCTGCCGAAAATCTTGGAAAAAAATGAAGAAAAGAAAAATGTTTTATTTTATTTCACTCAAAAAATAAATAATAATAATAAAAAAGGAGACTTTTATTTTAAGTTTGGAAGAATAGGTTGGTCATTTTAGTGAAACGAAAGAAAATCTTCACTTTGTCTTGTTTTCAAAATAAAGAAAAAAAAAATAGTTTGGCTTGCCATGAAAAATGAAAATGAAAAAGAGTCTTGTTTTTAAAATGGGTTATTTATTTATTTATTTGTTTATGAAAATGCCAAAAATGAAAATAAAAAGAGTCGTGCGTTAAACGTGGTTTTATTATTTGTTGCAAAAAATATGTATGTATATAAATCCAAAAAGTATTTTTCTTTATTTCCTTTCTAGAAAAGTTTTTTTAGACCCCCAATTTTCAAAAAACAAAATCCAAAAATATTTTCCATTATTGATTTCTTTAGAAAGTCTTTTTAATTGTTTTTTTACAAAAATAAAATAAAATAAAATAAAATAAAAATATTTCCTTTTAATTTCTTCAAAAAAAAATCGAAAATATTTCATTCTTCTTTCAAAATTGAAAAGAAAATTCAAAATTCAAAAATATTTTTTGAGAAGCATTTCTTTCATTGAAAGTAAAATTCCAAAAATATTTTTCTTCTTTAGAAGTATTTCTTTCGAAATTCGGAAAAAATTGTAACATCTTTTTTCTTTAGAAATTCCTCTTTGCAAAAATGCTGCCTTTCTTCTTTGTAAGTCTTTCCTTCAAAAATAATAATAATAAAAAAGTTAGTTTATTTACTTTATTCATGATCCTGAACTACGCGGGTTCGATTCTCACCGGATGTGAGATACGTAGGCAACCCTCATCGGGTCCAACCTCCCCTTTTGTTAAAATAGCCAAAAACAAATAAATAAACAAGAAAAAAAAACATGTCAAAATTTTAATTTTGTCATAAATAAGTCGGGTGACGTTGTTTGGTCAAGACATAGCCGAATGTTCCCGAAAGGGACGCCGGAAGGCTGACTTTGCATAAACAGCCACCTATTGGGTCATGTTTAAGATTTGGTCCAGTTGACCCACACAACCTTAAAATCTTCGTCCCCGAGGCGTTGAAAGGCCGTGTTTGCAACATTGAGTTTTCTATTTTGAAAAACGATAAAAAGAGTCATAAATAAGTCGGGTGATGTTGTTTTTGTCAAAAATAGCCAAATGTTCCCGAAAGGGACGCCGGAAGGCTGACTTTGTATAAACAGCCACCTTAGGTCATTTTTTTAGGATTTTGGTCCAGTTGACCCACACAGCCTTAAAAATCTTCGTCCCCGAGGCGCTGGAGGGCCGTGTTTGCAACACCAGGTTTTTATTGTAATTTGAAAAAAAAAACAAAGAGTCAGCGGTCAGGTGAATACCGTTTGGATTTTTAGTCAAAAATAAGCCGAGCCAGCTTCGGCCGCGTCTTAAATCGTTCTTGCCGAAATAGCCTTAGAGTATCTTTCAGTTGTCGAAAGGCTATTTTCGTAAAAGAATGGACAAGTTTGTAAAGTGCCATAAAATAATCCTCCCTGGCCTCAAAATTCATGTGAAATTTGGAGGGGGCCACATTTGCAAAAATAACCGTTTGGTTGCATTTGTCGAACGGAGAAAGAGAGATGACCTTTTGTTTTTGAGTTTGTAATTCTTTTGATTAGAATATGTGGGTTGCTTGATTTTTGAGTTTGTAGGTCATCTTTAAATCTTTGAAACCCAGTTTGTTTTATTATAAAAATTGATAAAGAAAAAATGTTTCATCGTTGTTACCTTTCATTCTGTCCGAACTACGCAAGGTCTGATTCATGCGGGGTCATGATACGTAGGCAATCTCCATAAGATTCGACCACAACGAAAAAAAGAGAAAAGAAAAAATGAAAAAAAATCGAAAGAAAAATTGAAAAAAAAATGGGGAAAAATCGAAAAAAGAAAGAAAAATGAAAAAAGAGAAAAAAAAGGAAAAGATGTTGTTAATAATGAGGACCGACTGAGTCCATTCTAACCTGTTTTGTTTTGAATCACAAAGAAAGAAGGTGGTTGGTTTGTGGTAAGCCGGAAATACAAGATCCAAAAGCACACTTTGCGGGGATCAGGCCTGATGATAGAAGCATTCGAGTCCTATTGTGAACTTGTTGACTAAGGTTGATGATATTGAAGTTGGCAATGGTCTGGGCGATACTGATGCGAAGCTCAGTGGCTAAGATGCCAGTTTTGATAAAGTGGGAGGACGCTCTGTTCCTTGGTTAGCAAGAGAGAAACTTTTGGTGGCTTATTTTGTTGTCATTTCTGTTGTCCGGATTATTTTTAGGGTTGTAATCCGGATATTGTCTTGTGTCAAACTTTCTTATCTTTCCATTTTGTCATAGCAGTTTGTGTAGTTTTTATTCTGGTTTGTTTTTGTTTGTTTTGTTATTCAAACCATTTCACCGGTAGTCTAATGCAAAATCCGGTCTTTTATTATTTCCAGTCATCTTTTGTTTAGTCCTTTTATCATTTTTGTTCAGCGCCGATTCTAGTGACATGACATGCGCACACAGTTTGGGCTTAATCTTAAAAGTTAATCATAAAACCTCGGAAAGGTGATCAGAACATTTAAAGTAAATAAGGACGGTTTGAGATTATTCGGAGCTTGAATCATACGGAACTAGGGCAAGTAAAACACAAAGAAAACCGTTAAAAGCAAGATTCGCCTTTCATGATAATTAGTGTGAGAGTGTCGCCCAAGGGTGATTTAGAAAATACAAATGAAAAACAAATGTTGAATATAATTGTCAAGTCCAGCACCATCAGAAGAGGCTACAAATCTTTGTTTAATTGTGTTGTTTGCACTTGGCATGTTTTGAAGACTGGAATGACGAAGGCATTTTGTTCTGCTACCTAAACACTTTATCCTTCGTTACCCCTTTTGAGCCTTATTTATTTTTCTTTCGTACCCCTCGTTCGGAATCAGTAGCAACGACTAGAAAACACAAACATGGCAGGTAAAGAAAAGAAAAAAAAAAGAAGAAAAAAAAAAGAAAGAAAAGAAAACTACAAAACGACGAAAGAGAAAGGAGAAATGAGAAAAAGAAAGAAAAGAAAAGTAAAGAAAATAATAGGTAAATGAAAAATAGGAATTGGGAACTACGTTTGACCTGATTCCTCAAAGAGGATACGTAGGCGCCTCACGACTCGGTCATAGGGTGCATAATGTGCATAGTGTGCATAGTGTAACATAGTATAACAAAAAATTAAAAAAATCCCCAAGCAAGAAACTGGGGCAAGGGTTGCGCTTATTGTAAACAAATATGGTTCCGAAGGTTGTAATTTTGAACCCCAAATTGATTTGTTTTTTGAGCCTTTAATACCCTTTCTTTCTAGCCTATCCAAAAACCCACATTACGGTCCAAAGAAAGACCTTCTGATCAGTCTTCAAAAGATGCTAAGTCAGACAAATGAGAGTCTTACCGGTGAACATAACACTCTGTTCCACAACAGAAAGGACTCTAATCCCCAGCAGAGAGAGTCATACCGGCAACACTCCAAATCCCCAGCTGGAAAGTGATACAAATGAGAGAGTCTTATCAGTGAAAATCTTTACGGACACCATAAGGCGATGAAAGCTGAGAGAAAACAAAAATGGGAGAGGTTTGATAGTGAAAACCCTTCGGGCACTACAAGTCGAATAAGATTGAGAATCAGATGGGGAATTTCCAAGGAAAAATCTTGAAAGACGACTGACGGCGGAGGATAGGCCACATGTGCATGTCATGACCATTAGAGTCGGTATCTGCGTTTGATAGGTTTTTATTTATAGTTTCTTTTGTTAAGGAGTCATCCTTTTCCTTTGTCTTTTTATTCTGTTCCTTTTTATCTTTCTTCTTTCATAGAAAAATTCCCCAGTAGAGTCTGTTTGGTCAGAACAATTGAGAAATGACTTCAAAATCTGCCATCAGCTTTCCAATTATGCAAGACCAGATCTGACTAGTACATCCAAGTGGTATAGTCAGCAAGGAACAAGTGTGAGGCCAGTGTCAATAAATATATCCCCCGCAAAAGGAGATTAACAAAAGGATGGGCGAGTATCAAGAAGGATATCCCCGCCGAAATCAAAGGTTATTAAAACTCAAGGCCAAGGCCCGTGGGCAAAGCACGGAGAGCTATGAGCATGATTTGGGAAATTCCTACGAGACTAAAAGGTTGGGGAAATGCTAGTTTCCAAGCTATGCCACAAAAGAAGAGGGATATCCCCAGTAGAAAGGGATTATCCCCAGCAAATAATATCATCCCCAGCAAGTTTTTTGGAACGCAGAGCAGGGAAGGAGAAAGGGAAAAGCCATCCCAGTAGGGAAGGTAAAGGAAATGGCATTGATGACAGAAATGCATGCCACAAGGGAGATTATCAAACTGGGGCAGAAAATTTTCCTTTTATTTAGAAAATTTTCTGGGAGTCAGGTACCCATTTGGGGAAGAATAAAGATAACACCAGTCTCAAGGGAAGTGGTATTTGAACCAGTTTTACCCCTAGCATAACAAGTTTAAATAAAGGAAGTTGTTCCCCAGCGGACAGAAAAAAAGGATGAAACTTGTGCTCGGAAAAAGCAAAAGGCCAGTGTCATTCCCTGCAGCCTTCCGAAGAGTGAAGCACTAGTTTTGAAGGAATCAGAATCCCCCAGCAGTGTTATCCTCGACAGCATTCTCCCAAGCTGATAACATTTTATCCCCCAACAGGTAAGTAAATAATTCCCCAGCGATGTTATCCCCAGCAGTTTCGAGGGAAGACAACACAGGTAAGTAAATAATTCAGGAAGAAGGAAATGGTTCACGTATAGGAGACGCACTTCCTAAGTTTATTTTACCCATAGGAGACGCACTTCCTAAGTTTATTTTACCCATAGGAGACGCACTTCCTAAGTTTATTTTCATTCATAGGAGACACACTTCCTAGTTCATAATCATTAAAGTTTCACCCATAGGAGACGCACTTCCTAAGTTTATTTTACCCATAGGAGACGCACTTTCTAAGTTTAATTTCATGCATAGGAGACGCACTTCCTAAATTAGTTTCGTTCATAGGAGCCGCACTTCCTAGTTTAAAATCATTAAAGTTTTACCCATAGGAGACGCACTTCCTAAGTGATTTTTACCCCTAGGAGACGCACTTCCTAAGTTTAATGTCATGCATAAGAGACGCACTTCCTAAATTATTTTCATTCATAGGAGACTCACTTCCTAGTTCAAAATCATTAAAGTTTCACCCATAGGAGACGCACTTCCTAAGTTTATTTTACCCATAGCAGACACACTTCCTAAGTTTAATTTCATGCATAGGAGACGCACTTCCTAAATTATTTTCATTCATAGGAGACACACTTCCTACTTCAAAATCATTAAAGTTTCACCCATAGGAGATGCACTTCCTAAGTTTATTTTTACCCCAGGAGACGCACTTCCTAAGTTTATTTTACCCATAGGAGACGCACTTCCTAAGTTTATTTTCATGTATAGGAGACGCACTTCCTAAATTATTTTCATTCATTGGAGACGCACTTCCTAGTTTAAAATCATTAAAGTTTTACCCCGAGGAGACGCACTTCCTAAGTTTATTTTACCGCTAGGAGACGCACTTCCTAAGTTTAATTTCATGCATAGGAGACGCACTTCCTAAATTAAGATTTCATGCATAGGAGACACACTTCCTAAATTAAGTTTTCATTAATAGGAGACGCACTTCCTACTTTAAAACCATTAAAGTTTCACCCCTAGGAGACGCACTTCCTAGTCTGGTTCATTTAAGTTCATTTGTAGGAGACGCACTTCCTAGTTTGAATCATTGAAGTTTCACCCCTAGAAAACACATTTCTTAGTTCTGGGTCGTTCAGGTTATATTTTGATTTAGGAGAAGCACTTCCTAAAAATGAGAGTTTACCAGTAGGAGACGCACTTCCTAGTTGGGTTTATCCGCCCTCAAAATAGGATATGTTGGGTTCATCCGCCCTCGAATAGGATATGTTGGGTTCATCCGCCCTCAAATAGGATATGTTGGATTCATCCTCCCTCAAATAGGATATTTTGGGTTCATCCGCCCTCAAATAGGATATTTTGGGTTCATCCGCCATCAAATAGGATATGTTGGGTTCATCCGCCCTCAAATAGGATATGTTGGGTTCATCCGCCCTCAAATAGGATATGTTGGGTTCATCCGCCTTCAAATAGGATATGTTGGGTTCATCCGCCCTCAAATAGGATTTTATTTTCAAAGTTGTTGTTGAAGTCAGGAGCCCGCCTGAAGAGAGGAAAGGCGTTTTATTTTTAAAGTTGTTTAAATCTCGCCAACCTAAAGAAAGGAATGACATTTTATTTTCAAAGTTATTGTTGAAGTCAGGAGCCCGCCTGAAGAGAGGAAAGGCGGTTTATTTTTCAAAGTTGTTGTTGAGGTCAGGAGCCCGCCTGAAGAGAGGAAAGGCATTTTATTTTTAAAAGTTGTTGAAATCTCGCCAGCCTAAAGAAAGGAATGACATTTTATTTTCAAAGTTGTTGTTGAAGTCAGGCGCCCACCTGTATAACAAGAGGAATACTTTCCAGTCTTTACATTTCATGTCAGGCACCCACCTGTATAACGAGAGGAATACTTTCCAGTCTTTACATTTCATGTCAGGCGCCCACCTGTATAACGAGAGGAATACTTTCAGTCTTTTCATTTCATGTCCTAGGTCGCCCACCAGTATAATGCGGGCATACATTTCTGTTTTCATTTCATGTTCTAGGTCGCCCACCAGTATAATGCGGGAATACATTTCTGTCTTTTCATTTCATGTTCTAGGTCGCCCACCAGTATAATGCGGGAATACATTTCTGTTTTTTCATTTCTAGGCCGCCCACCAGTATAATGCGGGCATACATTTCTGTTTTCATTTCATGTTTTAGGTCGCCCACCAGTATAATGCGGGCATACATTTCTGTTTTTTCATTTCTAGGCCGCCCACCAGTATAATGCGGGCTTACATTTCTATTTTCATTTCATGTTCTAGGTCGCCCACCAGTATAATGCGGGCATACATTTCTGTTTTTTATTTCATGTTCTAGGTCGCCCACCAGTATAATGCGGGAATATATTTCTGTTTTTTCATTTCTAGGCCGCCCACCAGTATAATACGGGCATACATTTCTGTTTTCATTTCATGTTCTAGGTCGCCCACCAGTATAATGCGGGCATACATTTCTGTTTTTTCATTTCTAGGCCGCCAACCAGTATAATGCGGGCATACGTTTCTATTTTCATTTCATGTTCTAGGTCGCCCACCAGTATAATGCGGGCATACATTTCTGTTTTTTCATTTCTAGGCCGCCCACCAGTATAATGCGGGCATACGTTTCTGTTTTCATTTCATGTTCTAAGCCGCCCACCAGTATAATGCGGGCATACATTTTTGTTTTTCATTTCTAGGTCGCCCACCAGTATAATGCGGGCATACATTTCTGTTTTTCATTTCATGTCCTAGGTCGCCCACCAGTATAACGAGGGAATACATTTCATATTTTTGCATTCAGGCGCCCATCTGTATAACGAGAGGAATACTTTTCAGTCTTATAATGCAGATCTTGAAATCAGTAACCCTTCGGAAGGCAGAAGGTTACAACAGGAATCCCCAACAGGAAATAAAAAAAATCCCCAGCACCGGAAAGCAGAAGGTTGCAACAAGAGGTCCCAGCACAAATTCAAGCGCATGAGTCAAAAGGAAGAAAAGACGCGTCTTGAAAGAAGCGGCCTGTGAACATTAAATTATGCCTAGCATAACAAATTTGATGAAGAAAGCCGTATCCCCAGAGGAACCACCGAAAAGCTTAACTAAGGAAGCCATATCCCCAGTAGACCGAGCAAAATGATGAAAACTGGTATTCAGAAAAGCAAAAGGTCAGTGTCATCCCCAAGTTCTCGGAAGAAAAGCATCGGAAGAAACACAAGCCGACAAGAAAGCAAGGCATCAAGAACAAATGGAAGATAGATGTGATCTTGTAATCTGTAGTCTAGCCTAACTTCTTGATTTTTCTTTTAAGCACGGTGTAACAAGGAGATCGGTAAGCAGTGGTAATAGCATGCAACAACAGTAACATTTCAGTCTCATGGTAGTCCCAGCTACCAAAACTTCCCGAACTACATTAACCTGATTCCTCTTTAGCCAGAGATATGTAGGAAACCTTTGAAGCAAAGGTTCGGTTAAATCTTTTTCAAAAAAAAAAATGCTTCACATGGAGTACTCGGATGAGCAAAAAATCGCTCACTTTATCTTTGCACGAAAACCCTTCGTGTCTTCGGGCAAAGAGGGGCAGCTGTAAGCACGTGATTTTTGCCCTATGAAAGAATTACTCCCAAAAATTCAAAATAAAACGATTTTCCTTGGTGTGCAATTTTGAGAATTTTTGTGACCTTTTGGATAATTATTGGTATTTGTCTGTGCATGTTTATTTGTTAAATTAATAAAAAATACAAAAATACGTCGCATTTGCATTTAGGATTTAATTCTACAATTAGGAATAATTAGGTTTGTTTTACAAGAATGAAAATTACAAAAATATGCATCGTTTGCATTTTTAGCATTTAATGTCCAATTGTACAATTTTATGCTTAATTATTACTTAATTGTGTGTTAATTGTTATTGGGAGTTAATTTGTGCTTTTATAAATTAATGTAGTTCTATATGATAATTTAAGGATTTTTAGAATTTAGTTTTAGAAAAACAAAAGAAGAAAAGAGAGCAAAATATAAAGAAAATCGGAATTGGGCCTCTTCTTCAATTTCAAACCACAGGCCCAAAAAATACCCAACCTTCCCCATGACCCGGTCCATCTCAACACGGGTCGACCCGGTCCGCCCCATAACCCCTCTTCATTTTTCATTTTTTCCCAAAAACAAAACAAAAACAAAACAAAAACCCAAAACCCTAAAATCCCATCCGCCCCCTATCTTTCTCTCTTCACCTTCACCATCCCAAACACCCCAAACACCCCAAGCAACCATGGCTGCTGCCCTTTCCCCCTCACACCTCCATCACCTTCACACACATGCACAACCCCTCCATCGACCACCCTTCACTAGTCGTCGAACCTCCATAGCCAACTAGCTACACCAAACGACCCCGCTGCCATTGCTTCGTCTTCTTCGTCGCCAAGCTCAAGCTCGAGCTCCCATGGAAACTTTCTTTATCGACGACCAGCGTCTTCTTCATCGCTACTGCTTCTACTTCATCAACCACGAACAACTCTAAGCCACCGCCATTTTTCTCCTCCATTGAGCTCGTTTCTGTTGCTGCTGCTGCGTCTTCGTCGTCAACCCGTCGCCATGGCTGCCATGGCTAGCTTGCTGCTGCTTCATCTCCTCCACATGACTAGCAGCTCCGCCAACAACCATCACAGCTCGTTGCTGCTACCTTCAGCTTCCTCGACTGCTTCTGCTTCACCTCACTGTCATCAGTCACAACCCCGATAACGGAACCACTAGGATTGCTGCCATCAGGATCCAAGAAGATTATTCCCAGTGGGTGTCGTGCCATGATTGGTCAAGTAGCTGGAGGAGGACGTACTGAGAAGCCAATGCTTAAGGCCGATAATGCATACCACAAGTACCGGGTAAAGAGGAACTGCTGGCCCAAGGTTCGTGGTGTTGCTATGAATCCTGTGGAGCATCCTCATGGTGGTGGTAACCATCAACATATTTGTCATGCTAGTACTGTCCGTCGGGACGCACCACCTGGCCAAAAGGTCAGTCTTATTGCTGCAAGGAGAACTGTTCGTCTTCGTGGACAAGCTGCTTCTGCTGCTCCTGTTGCATCCAGCCTCGTCGAGTTGTAGTGCGTCGAGGTTGTCATTCGAACCCAATCCCTTTTAATATGGTAGGATTCTGACCTATGTTTGTGTTGTTGTTAGCTTTTGTTCATCTTCTGTTCAATTCTCGTTCCAGGTAAAATTAAACGTTTGGTTTATTCTGATTTTTCTCCTTCTTTGTATCGTTGCATATTTCAAGTTAGGAAGTTCAAATGTTTGGTTTAAACTGTGGCTATTCCCATGAGTGTTTATTATTGTATTGGTTCAAATGGTTTCGTTTTGTGTATTGTTTGGTTTCCTGCCTTTTGTTGTTCATCATATGAGTTTCAGTTTGCATTTTCATTCCCGTTAATTGTGATTCATGTTGTTCCAGTTTACTTTTGTTGTTAATATTGTTGTCTCCTTGCTCGTTCATTTTTTGTCTAAGTTAACCAGGATTGGTTCCCAATATGGTTAACTTATTCCCATTAATTTGATGTTGTTCAATCTGTGTTCATGTGATTTGTTGTTTGAATTTGTTTAGAAATTGGTTATATTTACTATATTTTGGTTGGAATTGATTAGGTGAATTGGTTATAGCTGATGGTGTAGTTTGGTAAATTGTAGTACGTTCAGGGGTAAAATGGTAATTTCAATAAGGTTGGAGGGGTATTTTTGGAATTGAACATTTGAACAATTTTTTAATCTGAGTGTTTTGTCCACTAGGCATTAATAATATTAAAATAATATATTGTGGGGACAAGACATAAATTAGTGGGGGACAAGACATAATGTAGTGGGGGGAATAATGTAATTGTTTAAGTTAAGCATGAGGGACAAGATATAGTGGGGTGGGGTTGATGTATTTGTTTAATGTAGTGGGGGAAAAAACATGTGAGCATGGGGGACAAGAGTTTAAAATAAAGAAGACATAGGGTAATGGGGAACAAAACATGCAATTAGGGGAATATTTCGGGTTGGGGATTCAAGACAAGAGTCTTGTTATAAATAGAGTCATTTGACACATTTTTAAAGGACTGGAACTTGAAAGAACTTAGAGGATTTTTGGGGAGAACATTTTTGAGAGAGGAATACATTCTGTAAATCTGAAAAGAGTGTGGTAGAGTTTAAAAAGAGAAAACAAAAAAGTGAGAAATGAGTTTAGTTTCGGGTTTAATACACGTGGGTTTGAGTATATTTGTGGTGATGTGGTTTGTTACTGTTTAAGTCTTTTACAAACTTTTGGGTGTGTTCTATCGAGCTTGCTTGATTTTCTTCAAATTTTTCTGGGTCTTGATTCTGGTTTGAATTGCTGCTGTGGGGTTGTTGTTGCGTTGCTGTGTTACTACTGCTGCTGACTCCTCCTTTTCTTCTTGTATTGCCATTTCCAGGTACACATTTGTACACTCTTGGCTTGAGGCGAAATGAAATATTGACCAGGCTTTGTTCCTGTTGAATTCCTCCTGTTTAGATTTGTGCTTGAATAGAATTTTCCTTTCTTTGTATAAAAATGTAGTTGATTGATTAATGAGTAATGGGGTTGCATATGTATAATAACTCCTTCATCTAATAATGTTAGTTTAAATTAATCAAAGAATAGCTAATTTGTTTTGATATTATTGTGTGTGAATCTCATGTTCTAGTGTTATTAAATAATAGAATATAGAACGAAAGCAATCTCTCTTTGTACAAACTCGATTGCAATTTTCCATTTGCATTAGCCGTAAACTAATAACTAATAAGTTACGCCTTTTTTAGCATGTAATTAATTGAGATATTTTCTTTTATTTTAGAGACGAACTTAATAGAAAAAAATGTAGTCACTGTAGGTTTATCCTTTTAAATAAAAATGAGACGAGCCTCGCCAAATAAAACGCACAGATTACGGGGCCCTCACAAATGTATGTGTTAATTACTTAGAACTCGGGATCGGCCGTTTAGCAAAATTCCACGGCCTTACCCAGAAATAATAATACGCTAATCGCTTTAGGCGCGTATTTTAATAATCTTACCTTCTTAAACTCGGGTGTGCATTTCATGCGACCCAAATCCAAATCCCAAAACATTGAATAAAAAATATGTTCCAAATTGCGGGTGCATTTCATGTGAAGTAATCCAAAGACATGTTTTAAACTATGTTCACATTCTTTAAAAATATAATAAAAGCGGTAAAGAGTTAAAATTTGCACATGAGCTCATAATTGTATAAAATCAGATAAACAAGCCGAATATGACAGTTGAGCGACCGTGCTAGAACCACGGAACTCGAGAATGCCTAACACCTTCTCCCGGGTTAACAGAATTCCTTATCCGGATTTCTGGTTCACGAACTGTAATACAGAGTCATTCTTTTCCTCGATTCAGGATTAAATTGGTGACTTGGGACACCCTAAATCTCCCAAGTGGTGACTCTCACATAAATAAACAAATCACGTTTCGATTGTCCTTTAATTGAAAAAACTCCTTCACCCCTCGCAGGGGCGGAAAAAGGGGGTGTGACACCTACCACACTGAAATCATCCATGAACACTTCAAGAAAGTCTTCTACCATAACTGTAAAAATTTCCATCATGCACCGCTAAAAAGTAGCCGGTGCATTACAAAGACCAAATGGCATCCTTGCAAATGCAAAAGTGCCAAACGAGCATGTGAAAGTGGTTTTCTCTTGTTCCTCCGGAGTAATCAGAATTTGGTTGTAACCTGAGTACCCATCCAAAAAGCAATAGTAGAAATGCCCAGCAAGTCTATCCAACATTTGATCAAGAAAGGGCAATGGAAAATGATCTTTGCAGGTCACTTTGTTCAGCTTCCGGTAATCCATGCACACCCTCCATCCTGTAATAGTCCTAGTGGGGATCAACTCATTTTTGTCATTTGTGATCACAGTCATACCTTCTTTCTTTGGCACACATTGTACCGGCGAAGTCCATGAACTGTCTGAGATGGGGTACACAAACCCTGCATCTAGTCACTTGATAATCTCCTTATTGACAACCTCTTGCATGGCATCATTCAACCTCCTTTGATATTCCACGGAGGGCTTGGCATCTTCTTCAAGTATAATCTTGTGCATGCAGAAAGCGGGGCTTATCCCCCAAATATCAGCTAGAGTCCATCTAATTGCCTTCTTTCTTATTTGAAGCACCACAAGAGTAGCATCTACCTGCACGTTAGTTAAGCAAGCGGAAAGAATAACAGGCAAAGTAAAACAAGGGCCTAAGAACTCATACGTGAGGTGGGAAGGTAAAGGCTTCAACTCCAATATGGGAGGCTCCTCGATTGAGGGCTTTGCTGGTGGAGTCTTCCGGTTCTCAAGATCCAAGGAAAGTTTTCGGGGCTCGTATGTGTATGAACCCATTCCTTTCAAAACATTGACATATTCAACCAAACCTTTATTCTCATCCACGTCATGGTTCAACAACACAACTTCCAAAGTATCCTCCACATTTATCATAGCACTGGTATCTTCAACAATCACGTCGGTCACAAGATCAACAAAGGAACATACTTCGTTGCTATTGGGCTGCCTCATTGATTTGTAGACATGAAACACAACTTTTTCATCACCCACTCCGAAGGTGAGATCCCCTGCTTCCACATAAACCAAAGCCTTCCCTGTAGCTAGGAAAGGTCTCCCCAATATGATCGACACCTCTTAGTCAACCTCGTAGTCTAGAATTACAAAATCAGCAGGCAAAATAAACTTGTCAACTCGGACAAGAACATCATCAATAATACCAAGCGACCTCTTCATTATTCTATCCGCCATTTGCAATCTCATAGAAGTAGGTCTAGGTTGCCCTATCCCCAATGTTTTAAATATAGAATATGGCATCAAATTTATACTTGCACCCAAATCACATAAAGCCTTTTCAAAATCCGCACTCCCAATGGTATATGGAATAATAAAAGCACCGGGATCTTTAAGCTTTGGAGCCATGGAATTTACAATGGAACTCACTTGGTGCGTCATCTTAATAATCTCACAGTTCATCGATCACTTCTTTGTCACTAAGTCCTTCATGAACTTAGCATACTCCGGCATTTGCTCTAAAGCTTCAACTAAAGGCACATTGATGGACAAACTCTTCATCATGTCAATGAACTTCTTAAACTGATTCTTATTGTTCTTTTTAGCTAGCCTCTGAGGATATGGTGGAGGAGGCCTTGGCAAATGAGCCTTGGCCTTGGGTACTACCTTTCCGGTATGTCTATCACGTGTTCCCTAGACGGGTTTATGTCATTTTGAGTCTCCTCCTCATTGTCATGAACGTCAATTCTCACCTCATCATTCAACTTTTCTTCACTCACTTGCTCATCAACCATTTGATCATCATCATTTTGCACTCAATATCATCACTCACAACTTCCTTTTGCTTGGAGGTACTTACTTCACCACCTCTACCACTCCTTGTGGTCACCACCATTGCATGGCCTGTATTGTTCCCACCCTTTGGGTTTACTACCGTGTCACTAGGTAGTGCCCCTTTAGGGAGAGTGTTTAAAGTTTGCGAAATCTAGCCAAATTGCACCTCTAGATTACGGATAGAAGTATTATGGGACGTCAATTGGGCATTGGAGTCGGCGTTTTCTTTATCATTTACTCAAACATTGACTCAATCCTTCCCATCACATTGTTGGATGAGCTAGGGCCTGGAGACGGAAATGAAGGCGGGTTGTTTGGTTGTTCACATATTGGAGGCCTTTGAGAGACCGGCCCCCAGTTCCCTTGTTATTATTCCAACCCCCTTGGTTGTTCTTGCCACCCCGGTTGTTGTTGTTACCCCAATTCTAGTTGTTGTTCCCCCAATTGTTGGAGTTGTTGTTATTATTGTTCCAGTTCTGATTATTGTTTCCCCAGTTGTTTTGGTTGTTGTTGTTTCCACTCTTCCAGTTGCCTTGTTGATTTTGATTTCCCCAATTACCTTAGGATCTCCACTGTTGTTGTTGATTCGGAGCATTGCCCCATTGTCCTTGGTAGTTGTTCACATACTGAACCTCTTCACTTTGATCATATCATCTTGGTTATAGTCACTACTACCTTTCTCATACTGATCCGGATTTCCCTGATTCTGTTGACCTCTTTGCCTTCTCATCATGTTCACTCCTTCTATGGCGTTCACTTGCTTGGGCCCTTGTACTTGTTACAACTGTGCCTTAGCCAACTGGTTCATGGTTGTAGTCAACTCAGCTATAGCTTGGCAGTGGTCATAGAGCTCCTTGTGCAAATGAATAACATTAGGATCACCTTTTGGAACATTAGCTCGACTTTGCCATGCCGAGGAAGTATCGGCCATCTCATAAAGTATGTCACACGTCTCAGCATAAGGGGTGTTCATAAAGTTTCCTCCGGCTAATTGGTTGACTACACACTGGTTGGTAGTGTTGATGCCACGGTAGAATGTTTGTTGGATCATTGCTTCAGTCATGTCATTGTTTGGACATTCCTTCACCATCGTCCTATACCTCTCCCAAATTTCATGCAACGGTTCATTTGGTTCCTGTTTGAAGGCAAGGATCTCGTCTCTCAGTGTAGCCATATGCCCTGGTGAGAACAACTTGGCTATAAACTTATCAGTCAACTCATCCCAAGTAGTGATGGAATGGTTAGGGAGTTTTTCGAGCCAGTCCAAAGCTTTCCCTTTAAGTGAAAAAGGAAACAATCTCAATCTCAATGCATCCTCCGACACATTAGTATGTTTGCTACCCTAGCAGGTATCCATGAAGCTCTTTAGATGTTTATATGCATTTTGATGGGGAGCACCTGTGAAATATCCTCTTTGCTCTAATAAAGTCAGCATGACATTTGTAATCTGGAAATTGCCCGCCTGGATCCTAGGTGGGACAATTGCACTTGCGTACCCTTCATTTGGAAGCACCCGAGGAGCCACTCGCGGAGGAGGTGGGGAGGGTCTGGAATATTTTCATTGGCCTGGTGGCCTCTTCTTTGAGCTTGAGGTACAAGAGGCACCTCATCCTCACCATTATCATCCACCTCCTCCCGCGGGAGAACATTTCTGAGAGGATCATTGTTTGCTGCCATTTTGAACCTGAATTGATTAACTTACACAATTAGTAAAACAGAAGGAAAGAAAAACAAAACACACAACTAGTCAGATAGATAGCCAAACACTGTTTAACTCCCCGGCAACGGCGCTAAAAAGTGATCGGCTCTAACCTTATACCACTATAGAATGGAAAGAGTGGTCGATGCAGCTTTTACCCGAAAGGTCGGGATCGTATCCACAAAGAGTTAATATTGGAATTGAGTGTATATCTAATCTAGCTGTGCGGATTGTTCTTAATTGCACTTCCAATCATGATTTATTTTGGTTACTATTCTACTTTTAACACTAATAAAGAATGAATATAAGCTAAGTATGATATTTTTGTAAGGGTTTTCTCAATTGGTAAAAATCACTAGGGAAGTGACTTACACCTAGGTGGGTATCTAACGGGGTCTAAAACTTAGGGAAAACTTGTTGAAATTGGGATCATGATATAACCATTGCACATAGTTACTCACTCTATACCTCTCGGTAGTTTGAGTGACTTTGCCCTGATTGGCTTTCTCAAGCCCAATTGGGTGTTTACACAATGCAAGAAAAATTAGCTCAAGTCGGGTATTACTATCTCTAGGTTTAACCCTTTAATTGGGGTTATCAATCTCTTGAATGCACCCCAATTCCTTGTTAGCCTGAATTTCCTAGACTTAGTCTCTCTTTCTCAAGAAGAGCCTAAGTCAAAAAAGACACAAATCAGTGTTTGCAACCACCAATTCTACAATTATATCATGAAACAAGCTAAATATCACTAACTCATAAACAATTAAACCCTAAAATAGAAGACCCATTAAATACCCACACTAGGGTTGGGCCACAACCCTAGATAATGGGTTTAGCTACTCATAATAAAGGTAGAAATCAAAGATGGAGATGAAATATAATCCATAAAAAGTAATTACAAGAGTAAAATCTAAGATTAATTGCTAAAGATGTTCTAAAGTTACTCTAAAAAGCAAAAAAACGGTTGTTCACGAGCTCCACAATACAAAAGATGACCTAAAAATCTGAAAAAGAACTATTTATACACAGCTAAATTTTTAGAACAAAATTGTCCCTACGGAGATTTCGCTGACATCGGAAAATAAGTCGCCTCAGCACCATGAATACCGCTGCCGCACAAACGCAAGTGTGGATCGCGGTTCCTCTCTTTTTAGCTGGTTCTGAACTTGAGTCCGCTGGGAGCGGAAAAATACCCACCTCAGCGCTCCTTCAACCAACAACAACAACAACAATGACCCAGTATAATCCCACAAGTGGGGTCTGGGGAAGGTAATATGTACGCAGACCTTACCTCTACCCCGAAGGGTAGAGAGGTTGTTTCCAGGAGACCCTCGGCTCAAAAAAGCAATAGGAGATGATATATTAGTACCATAAAAATGCGTAATAAAAATAACAACAATATATAAGAGATATGAAATATGAAATACAGAATATGAAATACGAAATAGATGGCTGGTATAGTACAACTAGAAGGTAAAGCCCTGCATCAATAGACGACCAATGACATTCCTAGTCTAACTCCTAACTGGATAGTCTCACTCTATTGTGTTGTAGAAATATTCACACTCTCCCCTAACCTACAACCTTAATGCTCGACCTCCATAATTCCCTATCAAGGGCCATGTCCTCAGTAATCCTAAGTCGCGCCATGTCCTGTCTGATCATCTCTCCCCAATACTTCTTAGGTCTTCCTCTACCTCTCCGCGTGCCCACTACAGCCAGTCGCTCACACCTCCTCACCGGTGCATCAGTGCTCCTCCTCTGAATGTGCCCGAACCATCTGAGTCTTACTTCCCGCATCTTGTCCTCCATGGGGGCCACACCCACCTTCTCTCGAATATCTTCATTCCTAATCTTATCCATCCTTGTATGCCCGCACATCCACCTCAACATCCTCATCTCTGCTACTTTCATCTTCTGGATGTGTGAGTTCTTTACCGGCCAACATTCAGTTCCATACAACATGGCAGGCCTAACCACTACTCTATAAAACTTACCTTTTAGTAACGGTGGCACTCTCTTGTCACACAAGACTCCGGACGCTAACCTCCACTTCATCCACCCCACCCCTATACGGTGTGTGACATCCTCGTCAATCTCTCTGATCCCCTGAATAACCGATCCAAGGTACTTGAAACTACCTCTCTTGGGAATGACTTGAGAGTCAAGCCTCACTTCAACTCCCACTTCCATCGGCTCAACTCCAAATTTGCACTCGAGGTATTCCGTCTTCGTCCTACTCAACTTGAAACCTTTAGACTCAAGAGCATGTCTCCAAATCTCTAGCCTCTCGTTGACGCTGTCTCTTGTCACGTCAATTAGAATAATGTTATCAGCAAATAACATGCACCATGGAACCTCCCCTTAAATATGATGAGTCAGTGCATCCATCACCAGGGCAAATAGGAATGGGCTGAGCGCAGACCCTTGGTGCAACCCCGTAATAACTGGAAAGTGTTCAGAGTCACCTCCTACTGTCCTAACCCGAGTCTTAGATCCATCATACATGTCTTTAATCACCCTAATATAGTTACTCGGGACCCCTTTATCCTCTAAGCAGCTCCATAAGACCTTCCTAGGAACCTTATCGTGCGCTTTCTCCAGATCAATAAACACCATGTGGAGATCCTTCTTCTTATCTCTGTACTGTTCCACCATCCTCCTAATAAGGTGGATAGCTTCTGTGGTAGATCGTCCCGGCATGAACCCGAACTGGTTGTCTGAAATAGACACCGTCCTTCGCACTCTCATTTCTACCACTCTCTCCCAAACTTTCATGGTATGACTTAGTAATTTGATGCCCCTATAGTTGTTACAGCTCTGGACATCACCTTTGTTCTTATACAACGGTACCATTGTACTCCTCCTCCACTCTTCAGGCATTCTATTAGTCTTGAATATAACACTAAACAATGTAGTAAGCCATTCCAAGCCTGCTCTACCCACACATCTCCACAGTTCAACCGGAATTTCGTCTGGCCCGGTAGCTCTGCCCCTTCCCATCTTACGCATTGCCTCCATGACTTCATCGATCTCAATGTCCCTACAATTACTTAATTCATGGTGACTGTCGGCATTCCTCGATTCCCCAAGTATAATATCCTGATCCCCTTCTTCACTTAGAAGTTTATGAAAGTAGGTTTGCCACCTCCTCTTAATATGGTCATCTCCCATCAAAACTTTGCCGTCATCATCTTTTATGCACCTCACTTGGTCCAGATCCCGAGTTGTCCTCTCTCTCGCCTTAGCGAGTCGGAATAACTTCTTCTCCCCACCTTTGTTCCTTAGTTCCTCATACAGACGAGCAAAAGCTGTCGTCTTAGCCTCCGTCACTGCCATCTTCGCCTCCTTCCTAGCTACCTTATACCTTTGACTATTCTCTCTCTTCTCCTCCTCGTCAGTGCTCCCTACTAACCTTAGGTAAGCCGCCTTCTTTGCTTCCACTTTACCTTGGACAACTGCATTCCACCACCAATCTCCTTTGTGTCCACCATAGTGGCCCGTAGATATCCCTAACACCTCTCTCGCCGCCTCTCTTATACAGTCTTCCATCGTCGACCACATTGTGTTTGCGTCCCCACTACTTCTCCAAGCACCCATTGCCGAAAACCTTCCTTCCAACTCTTTAGCTTTATCCTTAGTTAAGGCGCCCCACCTAATCCTGGGGCGTCCTTGTACTGACCTCTTCTTCCTCCTTATCCTAATACAAATGTCCACCACCAAAAGCCTATGCTGCGTTGAGAGGGTCTCACCTGGGATAACCTTGCAGTCCTCGCACAACCTTCTGTCGCATCTCCTGAGGAGGAGATAGTCAATCTGTGTCTTCACCACCGAATTTTGGTAAGTAACCAAATGTTTATCCCGCTTCGTAAAACTCGAGTTTGCAATGACTAAATCGAAAGCCTTGGCAAAGTCCAATAGCGCAATGCCCCCTCCGTTCCACTCTCCGATACCACATCCGCCATGCACCTCAGTGTACCCACCTGCAGATAACCCAATATGACCATTGAAATCTCCTCCTATGAATAACCTCTCGGAAGGCGGTATACTACGAACAATCTCATCCAACCCCTCCCAAAATTGCCTTTTAATATCCTCATCCAAGCCTGTTTGTGGTGCGTACACGCTAACGACATTTAAAGTACCCTCACCCACCACCAACTTAATAGTCATTAGCCTATCATTCACCCGCCTGACCTCTACCACGGACTCCCTAAGATGGCTATCTACCAGGATACCCACTCCATTCTTACCCCTCAGGACACCAGAGTACCACAACTTATACCCATCCACATTTTTCGCCCTCGATCTGACCCACCTAGTCTCCTGGACACACGCTATATTAATCTTCCTCTTCTGCAGAATTTTTGCCAGCTCTATGGATTTACTCGTTAGTGAACCTATGTTCCATGACCCGATTCTCAACCTATAGGCTCCCTTGCCCCCTCTACCTCCCCTGCTACCCGACCCACCCCCCGAACCCCACCCCACACTCTGCCCCACCCTAGGACATGCCCTTATTCTATCATCCCAGACTGCAGCCACTACACAAAACAACAACCTAGAGAAGACTTGCTAGTCCATAACGTACACAAGTCAAACTAGAAGGAAAACACGTGGTAACTAGTATCCTAGTTGAAAGGTTTAACTATTGCGAAGTAAAGTAACAGTAATTTACTAACACCAAAAAGGGAAACAGTAAAACAGGAGGTACCAACTCTTGATAACCAAACCTGTGGCTGATTTGCTGTGCTCGATGTCGTTGTACGCTCCCGCCCACTTCCTACCACCCTTGCTGACACTCGCCCAGGTTGCTCTCCTTTTCCAGTGCTCGTGCGCCCAACTTGTCTCCAATACTCCGAGAATTCCTGAAAACACAAAAAATACCACGACCCAAAAACTAGAAGGAGCTATCACCGCTACCACTGGTAAGCAAAGAAGCAGAGCAAAACAATTGCTCTTTTTCAATTGAAACAGATGCACCACTGCATAAAGGTTGCTCTCTTTCAATTTCAACGGAAACAGAGAACAAAGATTGCTCTTTTCAAAACGTATAGCGGCGGGTGGCTGTTATGGGTTCCAGAAAACCAGATTCCTTTTACAGAAACGAACTGTAATGATAAGCAAAACCCAGAAAAATCTTTAACAGAAACAAGAAATGGAAGCCTAAGAATCACAGAACAAGAACGATTTTCAGCGCTCCTTCAACCGCGGCCGCAAAATATGATCATGGACCATGCCTTTCAATTTGAGCTCCCAACTAATGTTATCTGATTCTTCATTTAGCTGAGGGCGAGAACTGGACCACGGCCGTGTTAGATGATACCCCTGCCGTGCAATTTCACCACGGGCAGTGGTGACTGTTAAGATTAAAAAGACACTCTCTGAATCATCAAGCCGCTGAGAGCGGCATTAGGACCGCCTCAGCGTTTTAGACCCTCCGCATCTGCTACTATTTCTCGTTGTCACCGCCTTTTGATTTCAACTTTGAACTTGTGCAGGTTTCACTCCTTTTTGAGCTGATTATGACTTCCTTGTCTCTTTTTGACCAAACACAGCAAACAAGTGCAATAAGTTAGCTTTCGGAAATACTTGTACATAATTTTAATCCAAAACTTAAGTAAAAAGGAGCATAAAATAGGCTAGAATCCCTAGTTATCAGCCTTCATAAAAGAGATAATCTGACTAGGTGCACTGACAGACTAACCCTTCCACTCCAATCTAGGCAACTCTAGCATCATCAAGGTAACAGTCTTGGCATGGCAATCAAGGATGGCATGATATAGAGACAACCAATCCATGCCTAGGATGACCTCAATGTTGGTCATATCAAGCAATAGAAGATCCGGTGTAGTCTTATAACCACATAAATTCATGATATAGGATCGATTGATCTGATCCACAACAATAGAATCGCCCACTAGCATGGACACATATACAGGAATACCCAAGGACTCGCGAGGAACACCAGAAAATGAGCAAATAGATATGACACATATGAATACATAAACCTTGGATCAAATTGTACCAAAGCATCCCTACTGCAGATAGAAATAATACGTGTGATCACGATATCCGAGGCCACTACATCTGGTATGGATGGGAAAGCATAGAACCTAGTTAAAGCGTCGACTGGCTAGTCTCCATCTAACTGGCTCACACCTGGAGGGCCTCCACCTATCTGGCCTCCACCTTTAGGACGACCCCTACCCACATTCTCTCCACCTCTAGGCGGCCGAATAACTAGTGTGGCAACTGGCACTGTAATCATAGGTTGAGAACCCTACTGTATTGCCTTACCCCGAAGCCTGGAGCAAAACCCCCTTAAGTTACCAAGATATCTGCACTCGAAACAACCTCTCGGAATGGCGGATTGCTGACTTGAAGTCTGACCCTAATGATCTGAATACTGACTAGAGGAAGCCTGAATAGCTAGGGGACGATAGGAGCTTTCTGGAATGGTAAAGAAATAGGGCTAGACTGGAGCATCCCGAGGAGGTGGCAATGCTGGATATGTAGGCCTGGTAGACTGACCCCTCACGAACTGACCTCTGCCCCCAGATGGAGCACTATTGAACCCTCCAAAATAACAAAACCGCTTGTCCTGCGGCATCTTCTCTTGGCTTCGTTAACGGACACTCTCGATCCTTTGAGCTATCTCTACAACTAGCTCGTAAGGAGTCCCTATCTCAACCTCTCGGTCCATAGTGTCCTGGATACCTGAATGCAAACCCACAATGAACCTCTACACTCTCTCTGCATTAGTAGGAAGTATCATAAGTGCATGGCGATACAACTCAGAGAATCTCTCCTCATAGTCGGTCACTGACATTTGACCCTACTGGAGCTGCTCAAACTAAAACCACATCTCTTTCCTCTTAGAGGGTGGAATATACCTATCCAGAAAGACACGTGTGAACTGGTCCCACGTCAAAGGAGGAGAACCTGTTGGTCTGCCAAGAAGATAGGACTTCTACCACCTATGGGCCCTGCCCTCCAGCTAAAAGGTGGTAAAGTCGACCCTGTGGGACTTCAATATCCTCATGTTATGCAGTCTATCCCTGCACCGATCAATAAAGTCCTAAGGGTCCTCATGTCGCTCACCTTAAAAGATAGGAGAATGTAGTCTGGTCCACCTATCCAAGAGCTTCTGCGGCTCGCCGGTCGCAATTGGTCTGGACTTAGTTATATCCGTTGTAACTGGCTAGGCTCCAACCACAGGTAGTGCACCCGAGGTTTGGTATATGATAGTTGCATGCCCTGGAGCCTGAGCGGTAGGGGTCCATGATCCCCTTCCCGCCTGAGATGTGGCTGGGTCCGTTGGAAATAAACCAGCCCGAGTTATAGAATTCATGAACCACAACATACAGCCTATGATCTCCTAGAAAACTGGTGCGGACATGAAATCCACTAGGTCTAGCCCCGCCGCAGGCACCTCACCCTGATCCTCAATGATAGGATCCTCTACTGGATCCACTAGTGGTACCACTGGAGCAACTCTAGGACGACCTCATCCTTTGCCACAAGTTGGAGCCCTCCCTCAGCCTCGGCCTCTAGCAATAGTGGGAGCAACCCCTCCATGATCAGGTACGTCGGCTGCACGCGTTCTCACCATCTGTGAGTGAATAAAACAAAGATACTTAGTATAACATCAACTGCACGATAGGAGATGAAGAAAGAGTAGTTCCTAACACCCTATAGCCTCTCGAAGATAAGTACAGACGTTTCAGCACCGATCCGCAAGACTCTATTACGGCTGCTCATAACTTGTGAGACCTACGTGAACCTAGTGCGCTAATACCATGTTGTCACGACCACATTTCTCTATATGTTGCGATGGCGCCCAACGTTACCGTTAGGCAAGCCCTCAGTGAGCTAATCATGCAAATTTCCCTTTTTGATAAATTTCCAAGTAGCTTAAGTTCCATTTTTTTAGAAGATAAGGAGTAGACAAATTTAATAAGAAAAATAAAGACTAATGAAGGCACAAATGCAGTGAAATGATTAATCTAAAACCATAAAGTCTATTAGTATGTGTGCCAAAACCTAGTGTCACAAGTATATGAGTAACTAGTAGAATATACAAAACTCTAATTGCTATCTAAAATAAAGTAGACGGAATATAAATACAAAAGAGAGACTCTAGGTGCTGTAAAATGGCTCAAGAAGCAGCTCACCACTAGGCCTCAAGGTAACGGGGGTGCGCGCCGATATGATTGTCAGATGCACCTGCCTCAAATCCTGCACGGTTAGTGCAGAAGTATAGCATGAGTACATAAACAACATATAACCAGTAAGTATCTAGTCTAACCTCGAAGAAGTAGTGACGAGGGGTCGACATCGACACTTACTATGGGTTAACAATAAAATATAGAAATTCTAAATAAGCATTGAATTATTAATTAACAACAGTAACTCAGTAATAGGAAGTGAATAAATAATCCTTTCACAAATAGTAAATTCCAAGTCAATTTCTGTCATTTAAAAATTTCAACCTCACAAGCCATAAAATAATATCAAGTATACTTAGGCTCCGAGTATTATTAATCACGATTTATGTCGAGGTTGTACAACTTGATCCAGAATAATGTGTACAGTGCCGAGGGTCGAGCGGCACGAACCATAGATGCATCTATTCTACTGTCGAGGCATTCGGCCCGCTCCACAAGAAGAGAGTATACTTTATAAACACTTGATTTACAAGCTCTTACAAGGATAATACACAAAGAAGCACAATTTCTATTAACGGTCAAGTAACCCACCAAAACTCAAGTAAGGAAAATCCGCTCTCTTACAAATCTTTTATCAAGTTTCAATATAAATTAAGCACTTTAATTAACATGTATGGCACAGACATCGCAAGTATTTCATGATTTGGGTCCTAAACTACTCGGACATAGCATAATTAATCGCTATGCACGGACTCTCATCACCTCGTACGTGCGTAGCCCCCACAATTAGAAGCAAATAGTAATTTAAATCACCTATGGGGTAAATTCCGTCTTACAACGTTAGGCAAGAGACTTACCTCGTCTCAAAGCTTACTTTTTGGCCTACAAATTCGTTCTAAAGACTCAACTTAGTGCCGAACAATTCGAAACTAGTCAAATGTTACATAAATTAATCAATACATGTTCAAAAGTTCATAATTTAACTATTAGAGTAATTTCCCAACCCAAATTGGAAGATTCCTAAAATTCACCCCCTAGCCCACGTGCTCGGATTCCGGAAATTATTGAAGATAAATGTTACCCATAACCTCGCGAACTCAAATATATAATTCTCACCCAATTCCATAATCAATTTTGTGGTTAAATCTCATTTTTGTCAAAACCTAGGTTTTCTAACTAAATCCTTAATTTCCACCATTTTACATGTTAAAATCTACCCATAATCTATGCATTAAACTCATCTTATATAGAAATTACTTACCTCAAAGTGCTAGGTGAAAACCCTTCTCCAAGAGCTCCAAAATCGCCTAGGAAATGAAAGAAAATGAGCCAAAATAGCCTAAGTCCAGTTTTTAAAAGATGTTTCTACCTAGGGGTCCTTATACACGATCGCGGCCAATCTCTCACGATCACAAAAGCAAAGCTGAGGAGCCTAGGAAAAAGGCTCTATGCGAATGCGGGGCCCAACATGCGAATGCGTACGGAAATTGGGTTGCCCAGGCCTAGGCCCGGGCTTCTACGAGAACGCGGGCTACCAAATGCGAACGCGAAGGCTAAAGGGCCCAGGCCTCCGCAAACGCGGTACTGCATACGGAAATGTGAAGGGAAAAAAGCCCCCAGCCTCCAGTACCCCAAATCATTCATTGCAAACGTGAGGGTCCTTCCACCTTCGCGAAGAAGGAAACTAGAACTTTAAAATCTGGTGTTTTCAACTTGGCTCCGGGTGGTCCGAAATACACCCGAGCCACTCGAGACCCCGTCCAAATACACCAACAGGTCCATAAACATAAAATGAACCTGCTCGAACTCACGAAACACGTAAAACAACAACGAAACTGAGAATCGCACCCCAAAACTAAATTGAATCAAATTATGAACTTCAAGTTTCCAATATGCTCCGAACGCGCTGAATCATATTTAGACTACTCGGAATGACACCAAATTTTTCGTGCAAATCTTAATTCACCATATGGAACTATTCATAGGCCCAGAATCCCAAACGGATCTCGATAATGCCTAATCCTACTTCAAACCAAAATTAAAGAATGCTAAAATCTTCAACGTGCTAACTTTCAATATTAAGTGCTGAAACGCTCTTGGGTCACCCAAAACCCGATCTGAACATACGCCCAAGTCCAAAATAATCATACAAACCTATCGGTACCGTCAAATACCTGTTCCAAGGTCATTTACTCAAAATATTGATTCAAGTCAAACTTAGCCCATTATAGCCAATATTAAGGAACTGAGTGTTCCATTTTCAACCCAAACCATTCCAAACCCGAACTAACTATCCCTGCAAGTCATAAAACAGTAAAAGCACATACGAGGAGTCTTATTTAGGGGAAAGAGATCTAGAAAGCGAAATGACCGGTCAGGTCGTTACATGTACGAATATGGAAAGGGAATCATCGTTATCCCTAATTATGCGTGATCACTTATTATTACCATAACAGTTGTGAGTAATTTCAGTAACGGGAAATTAATGTAGTTAATATTAATGACGGGTAGGAATTAAGCGAGGGAAAATAGTTATATATTTATATCCTTATATAAAGGTCCTTACCTTATTTTATAAGATCATCTGAATATCCACGAATATATGCAATCAATTTTTTACTTCTATATCATAATTGATAGAAGACTCTTATTCACAACTTTTGAAAAAAACAACGACCATCAATAAGATTTCTTTCCTACGCTTATCATTTCAATTTCTTATTTTATTCTCTTATTTTTGGCAAAGTGAAGTAAACCTGATTATTAGAAATCTGATTTTCTTTAATATTGACTTTGACTACAAAAACTACTTTGAGGTTAAATAAATTGGTTTCGTTACCGGAAATCTGATAATCTGTTCACTTTCCATATTTTTATCTTAGCATGTCTACTACTAACAAAATTAATTAGGTGGATGAGGTTAAATTATTTAGGTTGTTGTAATTAATAACACCGTTAATTCCCCAGCAACGACGCTAAAATTTGATCATGCCCAATTATGCCTTATAAAAAGGACGAAACAGTCATTGCAAATATAATTCGGTTTATAAGTCCGGAGTCGAATCCCACATGGAATTAACCTACTAATCACAAATGTTATTTTCACAAGAATTGAAGTAATCAAGTTTCAGAAATATTGAATAATGATCTGAGTGTTTACTAACTAAAAGAATGGTAATTAAAAAGTTGTAATTTTATTACTAACAAAGCAAATGTTGTAGATAAGATTGGAAAGGTCTAGGGTTACAATTTCTCCAATTGTCGGAATCTCTCCCACTACGTTTCCTATAAATTCGCCTAAGTATTCTCTACCAATCGTGAGTAATTGGGTATAGTAGTTCTCTCTCGAGCAACTACCACAATTTAATAGACATATTCTCTTGAACTACGCTAGCTGCCACTAATTTCCTGCTCACTACGATCGCACCAAGGGTTCGTTATCTTTAATCACACCTTTAACCCTCCATATTGATTTCTCAAATATTTTAGGAGTAATATTGTTCAATAACTACCTAAATGCATACTCTATCTCGAGCAGTACACACTAAATAGGCACAGTCAATTGAGGGCCCTTCAACCAACAACAATAAAAATATAGTTGAATAACTAAAGAAAAGTAAATGGCAAATTTATATTAAACAAAGTGGAAAATGATCCTTCAATAGATTCCATCAAACCCTAGGTGGGAATTTAGCTACTCATAATTGTTTGCACATATATAAGATTAATATTCATAACAATGAAAAATAGGAAAAACGTGAAGTTGAATCCTTATCCTTGCTCCAAGCGTGTTCTTACCTCTCCAAAGTTTTCTCCCTTCAAAAAGTGGCTAACTCTCATATTTATACGGTTTAGGGTTGAGTTGGGGCAAAATTGGCTTCTCATAACTTGGATCAGAAAAATTGATTTTTTATGCTTCGGTCCCAGTCATCGCTACGTTGTCCGGGACTTTTCTGGTTTCTTCTCCTCTGGTCATGGTTTGGTGAAGTGAGCCTCGCTTCGTTGTCCGGAACTTTTCTCTTTAGCTGTTTTTCACCAATTGTTCTCCTATTTGATCATTTTCTGCATAAGTTGGTTCCTATACATAAGAAACACATAATGCGTATATTTTCCCTTCAAAAGTGGTGTGAACTCCTACAACTCACACAAGAACTAACACATAACCACACTCAAAATATGCACTTTTCACCCTTTATTAGAATGTTTTGAGGAAAAGGTTTGGTACATATTCCACTACAAGGCTGCGATTCTTAATGATCAAATTTGATTCATATAAGAAACACCCAGAACATTTAATGAAAATACATCTAAGGCAAATGACAAATATGATTGGGGAGTTGAAAGATACAAGTTATGTGTTGACTGATGAATAATAAAACCAAGATGTCATACGCTCTTTACCTAGTTCTTGGGATCATATAAAAATGCATCTGACCCATAATGAGCAAATCACAACTATAGAAGATGTCTGGAGGCATATTGAGTTAGAGAAGGAACAACTTGAGACTGCAAAGCCAACAACTGAGTTGCACATGGAAACGACCTCCCAAACCAAGAGTGATTCAAAGAAAAGGAACTGGGTAAAGAAGAGAGGGTCACCTCAAGCTCGCCAGCTCAACCTGCTAAAAGGGAAAAGACTGAAAAAGTCAAGAACATACATCCCAAATGTATCAAAGTTGCTAAAGTCAAATTTTTATAATTGTGACAAAAAGGGTCATTATGCTAGAGATTGCTCTGAGCCTCCTAGAAAGGTATTTCACGATTCTCGAATTAGTGAACTTTGTGTTTCTAGTTTTGTTTTTCTAACTGAATCTAATCCTTTATGTAGTGTAGACTCAGGAGCAACAGACCACATAGTCTGGGAATGCAGTGCCTTTGTTAAATGTTGGTGAGTTCCACGTGGAGCAAAGTGGATATATGTGGGCAACAACAATAAAGTTCTTGTTGAAGGGACAGTACATGCAAGTTAGTCCTGCGTGGTGGTCGAGACCTAATACTACATGATGTTTTCTTTGCACCAACAATTCACCGAAATACTATTTCAGTTTCAGTTTTGCTTAAGCTAGGATTTGACTTGTTTTATCATGACAATTCTTCCAAGTTGATTTGTGGTTCAACTTTATTTAGTTTTGGTCATGTGACCATAGGTTTAATTATTATGGATTTGGATTATGATTCATTTAATAATAATTCTAGTTTTTCTATGTTTGTTTCTTCACATAAATATGATAATGATGTAAACATATAGCATGAACTTGGTCATATTGGACAACAAAGAATGCAAAGGTTAGCAAAACAAGGTTTGATTTCCAATATAGAACATGTAGAATTGTCCACTTGTGAAAATTGTCTAGCTGAAAAATCTGCAAGAAAACCTTTTGATCAGACGACTAGAGCTGAATATCCTTTGCAATTAGTCCATTCGGACATCTACGAGCCTATGAATGTTAGCTCTAGGCATGTAACAAGTTATTTCATCACATTTACTGATAATTTTATCCATTTCAGTTATGTCTATTTAATTTCCCACAAATCAGAAGCAATAAGTTGCTTCAAACATTATATGAGCTTAGTGGAAAATCAATTAGACAAGAAGATAGAAGCTCTTCGTACTGACCATGGTTATGAATACTTACCAACCTAGTTTAATAATTTATGTGATGAAAAGGGAATAGTTCGTCAGTTGACTATCCCAAATACTCCACAACAAAATGGTGTTGTAGAGAGAAGAAATAGAACACTCGTAGAAATAGTTAGGTCAATGATGGCACAAGCTAACCTCCCAATTAGTTGTTGGGGTGATCCGCTGCTTACTGCCACATATGTACTTAATCGAGTGCCTACAAAATCTATTACCGCTACTCCATATAAGTTATGGATCGAAAAATAACCCGACCAAAGTGTATTAAGACCTTGGGTTTATGCTACCTATACACATGATTCCTCTCACAAATATGGCAAATTGGGCCCCAGGGGAAAGAAAAGTATATTTATAAGATACTCTAAAACCTCAAAGGGTTATGTGTTTATCGGTCAGCAAGATAGTGGGAGTGTAGCTGAGTTTGGATCATGAAATGTCACATTCTTAGAGGATGAGTTCCCTAAGAAAGGATAGGTAAGTCAAGATCTAACCTTATTTGAGATAATGGATCAAGAAGTACATGGATCACTTCATTCGAGTGGGAGAATTTTAGCAGATGATGAATTAGTTTCTCATCAACGACCTCCTTCATCATATGCGAATGAAAGTAATCCTTCTACATTTAGTGGAAGTGACCAAATAGATCTTGTTCCAAGTAGGAGCGAGATGGTCATAGATCTTGTTCCAAGTGGGAGCAGGATGAATGTTCTTGATCCGAGTGGGAGCAACATTGATCCAAATGGTAACAGTGATGAATCACAAATAAGATATGGTTCTCGTAAAAAGATTCCCAATTGTCGATTTGATGTTGAAGGCGGTGAACTATTTATGATGCTCCTACAAGAAGAAAACAAGTCTAAATATGTAAAAGAGGCTTTCTCATACCCTTCTAAGGATAAATGGAAAAAAGCAATGGAAGATAAATTGGAGTTTATGAGAGTCAACAAAGTTTGGGAATTAGTTGTCCTCCCTGAAGGACACAAAGTAATTGGGAGAAAATGGGTTCTCAAAATTAAACTCAAGGATGATGCCACAGTTGAGAGATATAAGGCTCGACTGGTGGCGAAAGGGTATACACAGTAGAAAGGAATAGATTACGAAGAGACTTTCTCGCCTACTGTATGATTTACCTCTGCTCACCTAGTTCTAGCTATTGTTGCAAGCTTGGATCTTGAATTACATTAGATGGATGTAAAGACTGTCTTTCTCAATGGAGAACTAGATGAAAAAATCCATATGGAACAACCTGAGTGTTTCATTGAAAAGGGCCACGAACAAAAGGTTTGTAGACTTTTGAAGTCTATTTATGGCCTCAAATAATCTTCAAGGAAGTGGTATATACACTTTCAGAATGTTCTTGTATCCAATGGTTTTACCATGATGGATGAAAACCATTACGTTTATACCAAGAGATCAAGAAACAAGCTTGTGATTTTAACATTGTATGTAGATGACATACTTATAGTTGGAAATGATAATGAGTTTATAACCGAGATAAAGTCATAGTTATCATCCATATCTGAGATGAAAGATATTGGTTAAGCTGCATATATTCTTGGAGTTAAGATTTCAAGAGATCATCCAAAAAAACTATTGTATCTCTCACAAGAGAATTACATTAGAAAAGTTCTTGAACGATTCAATATGCAAAATAGTAGCCTAGTTGACACTCCTATCAGTAAAGGCCATGCCTTAGGAAGTCTGATGTCTCCTAAGACTCCTGAAGAGACATAAATAATGAGCTGAGTTCCTTATAAGAGCGCAATCAGAAGTCTAATGTATGCTATGGTGTGCACTAGACCTGATATTTATCAAGTAGTTAGCTTGGTAAGTATATATAAAACCAACCCAAGTTTAGCATATTGGCAAGCAGTAAAGAGGATCATGAGATATCTGAAGTGAACTGCTGATTATGCCCTTTGTTATCAAAGTGGCAAGGATCTGTGATTAGTTGGATACAGTTATGCTGACTATGGAGGAGATCTAGACGAAATGAAGTCTACCTCAAGGTATGTTTTCTTACTCAGTAATGGCGCCATATCATGAAGTAGTAAGAAACAATCATGTGTATCACTATCTACAATGGAAACCGAATATGTGGCTCTCGCATCAGCAACACAAGAATCTGTTTGGTTGAAAAAGTTCTTGGAACACTTGTTGGATATCGCAGAAAATGATGAACCCGTATTAGTCTATTGTGATAGTGAAGCTGTAATATTCTCTACCAAAGACCCTAAGTTTCATTGTAAAACCAACACATAGATATCAAGTATAACTATGCGGGAGACATGGTTAGATGCAAGGTAGTGAATGTGAAATATGTATCTACAAAAAATATGTTAGCAGATCCATTGACCAAGCCTTTGTCTAGAGATGCATTTGTGAGACATATAAGGTCTCAAAGCTTGCGTAGACTTTGATATACTTTATTTTGTTATTATTTTCCCTTGTTCACAAAAATAATGTTCTTTGATTATCAATAAAGTTGATTTACATACATGCATATTTTATTGTTGAATATTATGTACATTATTTGTTCATTTTCTTGATAAGTATATCAAGTAGACAAGAGGTTGACTTTCTCACACAAGCAACTGCCTCCTTATCTTAGTGATGTGAGGAGATGAGACATGTGTTGATACCCAATTTTTTCCTAGGTAATTTTATACCCAAATTTTTCCAAAATAGCATATATGTGCATATATAAGCATGCCCTAAGAGTTTTGGTATTTTTAATGATTTTTAAAACCAAGTTATTGCCTATTTTAATACCATAAATCCAATAATTGTTCCCAAAATTATTATTTTTGGTGAATAACTTATTTTATCCTTATATTTACACCAAAATACAATTAAAGTGATTTTTGCACATTTTTACAAATTCGTTTGGCATTTTTAAAAGCTAAATTGCATATAATTGTAATTATAGCCTATTTTGTAATTGATAGCATCTTATAATTATAAAATTAACCCCAGCATTTTTTGATTAATATTTATATGATATTTGTTTACCCGGTATTTTTAATTTGTTCTTAAAATTGTTATTGCTATTTTTTATAAAACAAAATGGGAAAAGTGGCTATTTACAATCTAGCCTCAATTGTATTTCAATTTTAGCCAATTTGGCACCCCTAATTAACCCAACTCATCCCCAAATTTGAGCCCAAACTACCCAGCCCAATTACCTTTAACCCGACCCAGCACCTACTCAACCGACCCAGCCCATAACCCCATTAAATCTCGGTCGTTGATCATTTAGATCAACGGCCACCATTGATTCTTTCCTTTTTAATTTCAAACGACCCCTAAACCTACCCCATTCCTTCAAAGATGTCGCCTTTGAATCCCTTCTTTCTCTCAACTCTCTCTCTCAACCCACCTCAAACCCTAGACGTCGCCTCTCACTGAAACCCTAATCCATGGCTTCCTAGGCTCATCGGAGACCTGTACCAGCCTCCCATGGCCTCTACGTGCTCGTCTTTGAGGTCCTATGACCAGATCTTGAAGGGGTTTCGACCAAGCCTTCGCTTGATGACTGTTCTCCGGTCGTCTTCAACCTTTGTCCAGGCCAGCCATGGCTATTTGAGTTCGATCCTCGACTTTCCTGCTTAGATCGATGGTTTTCAAAGCCTTTCTCATCGCCTGGGTTTCTTACGAAATCCTAATCTTTAAGGTTCCTTCGATTTTATTTCAGATCTGCCCCGGATCTATATGTGTTTGAACTTTCTAAGCATCTTTCTCAAAGTTTCTTCAATTTTTTGCTTTCAAAACTCTTTATTCTTTAATTAGGGTTTTATGTTAAGGTATTTCAAATCTCTTCTCTGATTCTCGACATGTTTTACTGTGTTTTGCTTGTGTTGTTTTCTATCTGAGTTAGCATGTTTAAAACCCTAATTCTTGAGATTTTGTTTGAGTTTCTTAGTTTGTTTGTTAACATTCGTTTACCTTGTTTTTCTCTCTGAGTTAGCATGTTGAAGACCCTAATTTTTGGGGTTTATTTGAGATTCTGAATTTGTTTGCTTGTTTCACTTGTTTATCGCCTCTAAACCTGACTAATTTTGAAGACCCTAGTTCTTTAGGGGTCTATTTGAGTTCCTGAAGTTCTTCATCTGTTGAAATTGCTCAATGTGATTCCTTTACTTCAACTCTCTTTTTTCATTATGTGACTCTTTTGGTTCTGAGTTCTTGCTACCTGTCAAACTCGACTATGATTTTCACTCGACTCTTTGCATGCCTCTGATCCTTTTCTCTATTACTAAACCACTGAAACCTGACTATCATGCTTCGAATGCTTGCTCTATGCTACTACTGTATGTTGTTTCTTTTGCCATAGCTTGGCCTCACATGTCTATTACTTGTGCATTCCTTTATATACTGAGTCCCTTCTGTGATTGATTTTCAAACTCATAACTGATTTCAAAACTTTTCCCTCTTACTCGCCTGTTAAGGGTTAATTGACTCTCTTTCTTGGTTTGGCCTTACTAAACCTTTTCCAAAAATAAGTACAATCATGTACTTGGACTTAAATACCTATTGTATGATTTTACTGCTCCTTTTATAGCAACAACCATTTTGCTTATGGACTAATTTTCTTCCCTTATTTTAGATCCTGTTAGTATCCGTTTGAACAATAATCCATTGATTAAAGGGAAGTCTTGTGTTAATTGATTCTGATTGTGTTAAAGCTATACTTGTTACCTTATTCTTACTCGTCTTCAGTACTATAAGTACCCCCCCTTCTCTTTTGCATGACACTCACTAACACATTGCATATCACGAACACACACAGCATAAGTCACTACTTCTTCTCTCAAATACTCTTAGTTTTTCTTAAAAGCATTCGAGTTTTTTTCTGAACTCATAAGCTAGAGTCCTCTTCTCTGATTGTGCTTTGGCTGCAAGTATTCTGCTTTTCTTCCTGCTTACTTTTCTGCAACTGGTATGTCTCTTCTTGTTTAAATTCTGCCTCTCTCTTATGTGTTTATGCTTCAGTCTTCTCTTTGTTTATTTTACTGCTTTTTGCAAGTTTGTTTATTCCTATATGAACCCCCATCCTAAACCCTTTGTATGTTGAGTTATGGTTCAGAAAACATGACAACACTTGATATTGTTGTTCATGTATATGGACTGGACTCCCTGGGTCCTAAACTCTTTCAATTCCCATTCCCCTTTCCCTTTATGTGTATTCTGAGCCTGAGACTTTGGTCTGGCAGTGTCCTAATCACTGTCCAGACCATAGTCTGACCTTTAATAGGTCTGTGCTCTTCTTTTTTAGCTGAACAGGCCTAGTCAGGGGTGTGCCAGCCTATCCCATGGCTAGGCATGACCACCAGCCTGTCATGGCACTCCCTAACCCCCTCTTGCACTTACACTCATTCTTAGAAACTAAGTTCTGCCCCTCTCTTGTGAGCCTTTCCTTGGGACCCCCTGAGCTTCCTCTGAACTTGGACACCTGAGGGTTGGCCCTTCCACACTGCACTATAACTCTTTCTAATTAATATCTTAGGTGTAAGCACTACCCGGAGTTCTTGAAACTCTTTGGATCTTTGAAACACCCTAGATAAGAGAAGGCTTTGGAAATATGGATCTCGGAAGTGGTTCAATCTCATATTGTTAGATACTAAGTCTGAATTAGGCTGCTTGGATGTAGTTGTAATTTCTGATGTTTTTTTTTATTTCTGTCTTATTTTTTACTAGTATGTAATAATTTGTATAAACTCATAGGATTTTAGTGAAAGGGGGAGGGGATTTAATTTTATGCACAAAAGGGTAGAAACCATGCCTATAGGACTTTTACTGTTAATCTATGCAATCTCACAAGTAGAAACCATGCCTATAGGATCTAACTTTCTGATTTCTGCAACTATGCATATAGATACCATGCCTATAGGGATTTGCATTTCTACATTTGTAATGGCATTAGGCAAATCGTTAGGTTTAATGATAAATCAACATATAGATATCATGTTTATAAGGCTGTTAACGTTTGAAAGGTATTAAAATTAGTAACTCATAGAGATCATACCTATAGGAACTTCAAATCAGAATTGTTTCACTCGTCTAAAATAGTACTGACCCTTTTTGCTAAAACAAGCAACTTTCTACACGTTTTCTTAACCCTTAAAACTTTTCTTGCAACCAAATCAGTGCATCTTTTTTCCTTCTTGATAAATATTCTCAAATCAGTGCATATTTTCTGAAAACTTACTACTTTCCTAATAATTTGAAAAACATTTTTTTCAAATCAATCTGAATCCACTTCTTTATACTTATCTGATAAACCTTTTGAATCAGTCTGCAATTCAGTTCTTTTGTTAAAACTCGGCAACTCTTTTTCTTAAACAAGTATGTTTTCTGAAACTCGTTTTAAACCATTTTCTTTGTATTAAGTCTGCAATCTTTTCTGAAACATATCTTATTCTGCAATTCCTTTACAATCAGTAGTTCTGTCCCACACTTAAGGTAAAGTTGACTAATTAAAGTGGCTCAGTCTTTGACAACTGCATTCGAGTGAGCCTAATGCGGACTTCCTGTCTAAAAGTATGTGTTGAATCAGTCCGCTTATCGCTTTAATTTTTAAAGACCAAACCAGTACATGCAAGACATGCTAAACTCTTTGGCTTATCTGATTTAAGGAGGTTTACTTGAGCCTTACTTGCTTATCTGCTTCCACTTTTACTTGTATTATGTGTTTTGATTGACGTCTTAGTATTTTGTCCTTTGAAACTCTCAAAAGGCCCCAAATCCCTTTCCCTCTAGGATTAGTAGTCCTAAATGCCTCCGGAATTGATAGGATTGGGACGGGTACTAGCATGTAATAAGTAACGAAACTTTCCGCGCTTTAATACCTTAACGGGGTGGGAAGGGTAGAATATGGATATGATGACCGGTGCGCTAATATCACGTGCGACCCCTCTTATGAGGAGTGATTGCTGGATATTGCATTGATGTGATCCATATTATCGGTAAACCTAGGACCCCTTTCCCTTTTACTTGTTAATTTTTAAGTTTTCTTTTAAACTAATTTTCTAAACTCTCTACTTCTTCAACTCTTAAACTTGTTTGTAAAAACTATGTGAAACCCTTTGCTTTATTTTTCTACTTGTCTTCTTAAAGTCACAATTGTAGCATGGCCGGGAACCACACTTGTGGATCCTAAGGAGTGCCTAACACCTTCCCCTCGGGATAATTTCTAGCCCTTACCCTAATCTCTGGTCTCTTCATCTCAAACCTTTCTTAAAAGTGTCCTAATGCACTATAATCATTAGGTGGAGACTCTTCAACTTCTAAGACCCAATTCTCGAAAGGGAATAGAGTTATCCTCCCAATGTCGTATACCCGATTTCGACTCTTAGAAAAAAGGGGCTTCGACAACATGATTCTAAGCAAAATTATCATAAGGATAATTTGAGAGCTATTATCTTAAATTCAGATTATCGCTTAAACAATGACATATGGTCATTAGGGTGAAAAACGTTCACTTAGTCTACTTTGTGAGTCAGATGTGAGTTAAATATGATTTTATAGATCAAGGAACTCAAAGATACTTATGGTGTCCTTCAACCGATGAATTTCCTCAGCTGCGCTGTTCTGAGCATTGATAAGTTGTGAGACGGTTGATGTACTTCCTACCCCTCCCCCCCTCCCATTCTTTTCTATGCACTTGCATTTTTCCAAAGTTGTTTGTGAGAAAGTCTGCTTCTTAGTCCCCACCTTGCCTGGCCCCAGTGGGACTTCAAAGAATTTAAACACTCGCGTAAGCAAGAACCCGTAAGGAAGGCCATGATTACCATCTTTGAAGGTGGCAACCTTTTGCATGTGTTTAATCATAATAGCAGGCAGACTCACAGTAGTAAAGTTATCCAGTTGCTCCATCAAGAACAGGTCAGACTTAGACGTCACTGACCTCCTCTCAGCTCGAGGCAATAGAACTTTGTTTCCAATTCGAACAACAGCTGATAGACAGGGAGTAACGCTTTCTTATGGATCTGGTCCCCCTTCTGGTTTGCATTGTCTTTTACCACGGCATTTCTGAAGTTAAACTGACACACATCTTTTACACTGGACACACCAGCTGTAGGAACTTTAAGAATCTCTGCAAGCAACTTTACATCGAACATGATATCCACTCCATTCACCAAAGCATAGATGTGGTCTATCTCGACGGGAAAGAGTCTAGCAAAGAAGCTTTGTACCTTATCCTCATATGCCTTAGGTGCATCTATTTGGAATAGATGCGCCCATCGTTGAAACTCGACCATTTCAAGAATTTGTCGCATACCGGCCATCTCAGAGATTGCTGGGTCAAAAGTACGACCCAACAGGACTTTTTGGTGCCTCAGGCGTTCTAAGCCAAGGCTGACTTCACTCTTTATCCTCTTCATAGAACCAGGTTCCTGGATAATTTTATACTTTTGTTTGCCAGATTTCCCACCACTGGATTTTTCCTTTCCCTTGGATTTGGCTAACACATCCTCGTCAGACATCGAGAACTCACTCACAATATCCTTCAACTTGGAGCTAGAGGTTGAAGCCTTCTCTACTGAAGCAGGCTGCTTCTTTTTCTAAGACTGTCTCACCAGTGAACAAGGTTCATCTGGTGTTTCCTTTTCCACCTCTACCACAGGGATCGCCCTAACACTTACGGACACACCATCTTTCACCAGCTTCCTCCTTTGCTTCTTACTACCCTTTTTACTCTTTTGAAGGGTAGAGTTGTAGGCCACTTTAGCTTGCAAACTGGTAGTGGTTCACTTGGTGGAAGACTTAGGGGTGGACTCACTTTACTATGAAGGCATCAAGAGCTAGGTTGTCTAAATCCTCCTCATCACTGGTCCTCATCTCAGGTTCCTGTATTTCCAAGGGCACAGCAGCGAATGCAGGAGCAGAACTGTCCTGGGAATGAGAGCACTGACCTGGGTCCTCCGGAGAGGGATCAGGTTCCTCATGTGAGGGCCCAGTAGTATCTGTTAGTGCATCGACTTCAACAGTTACAATGGCCCCTTCGTCCCCCATACCTTGTACCTCATTTTTTTGAGAGATAATCTCATGCAGTACACCATCAACAGACACCAAAAAGACGGTTACAACATTCTCTTCCTCAATTAGCACTACTGCCACCACGGAATTGGTAACAATAATGGCAGAACTCTCTATGACCACAGGGTTTTGACCTTGTTCTCCACTTGGCCTTTGACTAGTGGGAACCTCAGATGATAGAGAGGATAGATCAACAATTTTAGGGGTTTCTGAAATAGAGAGAGACTGGGAATCTGGGTGAGGTGTGATTTTAGCGGGAAGGGTAAGAGTGGGTAAAGAAGGCTCAGTATGGACGAAAGTCTCCATAGGTTTATCAATAGTAGGTACGACTGAGGTAGGGAGGTCGGAGTTTGTCTCAGCCATTGGAAAAAATGGTGTGAAGATACTTTTGGAAATTGTAATAGAGGACTTATGGTTTGTGGAGAACAAACAAGGGTTTTTTATTAAGAGAGGATAATTATGAAGAGAGAGAGATAATGATTGGTTCTAAAATGGCGGTTGGGCGTGGAGAAGTGCAACGTTTCAGAGGGAGATTGAATGATTTAAAGTGAAGAGACATGACAGCAGGATCTGAAAAGTTGGATGACATGGCAGTTGTGTTTTATACCTTTTTAAGACGTGTATTAAAGAATGCACTGAACTACGAACCTTTGGTACAAGAACTAGGTTCTTGTCCTATTATTTGAAAATATCTATCCTCGTTTATCATTCATGCACTGCATCTACGGCTTCTATACTCATCATGCGTGTTTACCTGCAACTGTATTGAAATGAGTTAGACAGGGGCCAGAAAACACTTTTAGCCAATTTTTCTTGAAGATGATTTTCATAGCAAAATATTGAGGAATCAGGTTCTCAATTGGGCTTAAAAGCCCCAACTTCACTTTGTTTCTTTCAAAATATTCCCTACTTAATGCCTTGGTAAATATGTCTTCAATTTGATCTTCTATGCTACAGAACTTCATGCATATCAATCCTTTCTCCACATTGTCCCTCAAAAAGTGATGCCTCACATCAATATGCTTGGTCCTTTTGTGTTGAATTGGATTCTTTTCCATGTTGAGTGCACTTGTGTTATCACATAGAAGGGGCACACTCTTAGTGAGTACCCCCAAAGTCCTCCAGTTGCTGCTTGATCCACAAAAGTTATGCACAACAGGATACTATGGCTACATATTCTGCTTCAGTTGTTGAAAGAGCCACTGAGTTTTGCTTCCTTGTGCCCCAAGAGATGAGACATGAACCTAGGAAGTGGGCCATTCCAGAAGTGCTTTTCCTGTCCACAAGATATCCTGCATTGTCTGCATCAACATATCCAATAAGATTAAAGCTGCCACCTGAGGGATAATAAAGGACCAGGTCATGTGTTCTTTTAAGATATCTCAGAATTCTTTTGGCTGCCTTCAAGTGAGAATCCTTGGGATTTGATTGAAATCTCGCACATAACCCCACATTGAAGACAATATCAAGTCTACTTGCGGTAAGACAGAGAAGAGACCCAATAATGCCTCTATACATGGTTTGATTTACAGGAGACCCAGCTTCATCCATGTCCAATCGAGTGGTCGTAGCAATGAGAGTGTTTATCACCTTTGATGCTTCCATGTCAAACCTCTTCAAAATCTCCCTGATGTATTTTTCTGACAAATGATGTACCTTTTAGGGATTTACTTGAAGACCCAAGAAGAAGTTTAGTTCCCCTATCATACTCATTTCAAACTCACTTCCCATGAGTTTTGCAAATTCTTCACACAGAGAATCAGTCGTTGCCCCAAAAATGATATCATCAACATAAACCTGAACAATGAGTAGGTTCCTTCCCCATTTCTTTAGGAATAAAGTGTTGTCAATTTTCCCTCTTTTAAAGCCATTTTCCAAGAGGAATTTTGATAGCCTTTCATACCAAGCTCGAGGAGCTTGCTTCAGCCCATACAATGCTTTGTCCAGTTTAAACACATATTCAGGATGTTCATGACATTCAAACCCTGGAGGTTGTTTCACATAGACTTCTTCCTTAAGAAGTCCATTCAGAAATGCACTTTTGACATCCATTTGGAACAAGGTGAATTCCATATTTGATGCAAAAGCGATTAGAATTCTAATAGCTTCCATGCGAGCGACCAGAGCAAACGTTTCATCATAGTCAATCCCTTCCTCCTGATTGTAGCCTTGAACCACTAGCCTGGCCTTGTTCCTTGTGGTAATTCCATATTCATCAAGCTTGTTTCTGAATACCCACCTGGTTCCTATAATGGTTCGATCTGAGGGTCTGGGTACCAGGTGCCAAACATTGTTCCTTTCAAACTGATATAACTCGTCTTGCATGGCTGTAATCCAATCTGCATCTTTCAAGGCTTCCTTGATATTCTTGGGTTCTATGTGGGAGAGAAAAGGTGAGAAGGCAAGTGAATTTCTGGCTTTTGACCTGATTTGTACTCCTGAATCTAGAGGAGTAATTATGTTGTCAAGAGGATGAGAGCTTTTGTGTCTCCAGTTAGACGTCTGAGGTCCATTTAGAAAGAACGTGGGTACATTTGACTGGTTTTCCTATGTTCTCTCAGGTGCTAGTGAAGTACCCTGAACTATATCAACCACTCTTTCTTCAGCTTCAGTGATTGTAATTGAAGTACCTCGTTCCATTGAATATAAGGTAGTGTTGTCTTCACTCAGGTATTTTACTTGGATCATCATGTTTGCCTTTCCATTTGTCATGTCAATGACTTCACCGGGAACTAGTAAGGGTTCTCCATCTAGATCTTCTTCAACACTCTTCTCACAGGATGAATAAGACTCATCAAAAATAACATGAACACTTTCCTCAACACATTGAGTCCTCTTATTATATATCTTGTACACTTTTCTTTGAGAAGAGTAGCCCAGAAATATTCTTTCATCACTCTTGGCATCGAATTTACCAAGCTGATCCTTTCGATTATTGAGAACATAGCATTTGCACCCAAATGTTCTTAGGTGAGTCGACTTGGGTTTCCTTCCATTCAGCAACTCATATGGGGTTTTGTTCAGGAGGGATCTGATCATGCACCTGTTCACCAAGTAGCAGGCGGTGTTGACTGCTTCAACCTAGAAGTTCTTCACAATTCCACTATCGATTAGTATTGTTCTTGCTATCTCTTCCAGAGTTTTGTCCTTCCTTTCCACTACTCAATTTTTCTGGGGAGTTCTCGGAGTTGAGAAGTTGTGGGTAATGCCATTTTCATTGCAGAACTCATCAAATTTGGCATTGTCAAATTTTGTTCCATGATCTGACCTAATGCATGCGACTCTAGACTCCATCTTCACCTGGATTTTCTTCACAAAGGCCACAAATACTCCAAAGGTTTCATCTTTTGTTCTAAAAAACAGAGTCCAAGTGAATCTGGAGTAGTCATCCATTATCACAAAGATGTATCTTTTTCCTCCCCTGTTTTGCACTCGCTTAGGGCCACACAGATCCATATGAAGAAGCTCTAGTGGCTTTGAAGTGCTCACAACCCTTTTAGACTTAAAAGAGGACTTTACATGTTTTCCCTTAGCACAGGCATCACAAATTTTTTGCACCTTGAATTTTGACATGGGCAGACCATGGACCAGGTCCTTCTGAATTAGTTTGTTCAGAAGAGAAAAGCTTGTGTGCCCCAGCCTTCTGTGCCACAGTTCAGCATCATCATCAATGGCTTTCAGACAACTCAGATAACCACATTGTAAGGACTCAAAATCAACAACATAGATGTTCTTGTATCTCTTGGCCACAAGTACCACTTCACCAGTTACCAGATCAGTAACTATACATATCTTGGATAAGAATTCCACCTTATTTCCCTTATTGCATATATAAGAGACACTCAAAAGACTGTACTTAAGGTCATTGACATAGTACACATTTTCAATAGAATGAGTGAGTGACTTCCCGACTTTTCCAACTGCAAGAATGTATCCATTTTCCCATTGCCAAAGGATACACCCCCTCCTTCTAGGGCTTTTAGTGAAAGAAAGTCCATGGTGTTCCCATTCATGTGCTTTGAACACCCACTATCCATGAACCATTGTTGACCGCTTCCTTTCACTATTCCCTCATTGTTGTCATCGTCTTCATCATCATCTGATTTGGCCAAAATTTGAATCATATTCATTTTGCTTGCCTTCAACTGCCATCATGGAGCTATCACCAGCATCAGTTTCATCTTCAGACTCACCAGAGGAATCTCCCCTCGCTGCAAGAACCTATTTCATCACATTATCAGCAGATATTTTTCTTTTGAAGTCCTTGAAAGGAATCGGGTTCCTCTTAGTTGCTTTTTCAGTGTTGTTCTTGGAGAATTCTTGTTTCAAGAGAGGACAGTCTTTGATGAAGTGTCCAGGCTTTCCACATATATGACAGAGATCATAGTTTTTTGGTTTGCTAAAGCTGCCCCTTTTTAGCATTTCTCCATTTCTTCCTACCATCTTCTGAAACCTTTTGGTTAAGTAAGCCATGTCAACGTCTTCAGCACTTGAGTCATTGTTATCAGCTTTGAGTACCATGTTCTTTTCTTTCTTTGGTTCTCTTCTTTCACTGTCTATCTTCCTCTTCATCTCGTAGGTCTTCAGATTTCCAATAAGCTCTTCTGTGGTCAGCTCCTGCAAGTCCTTTGATTCAGTAATGGCATTCACTTTGCTTTCCCATGGGATAGGCAGAATACTGAGGATTTTCCTCACTATCTTGTTTCTAGGAATGGTTTCGCCAAGTGGGTGTAACTCATTTATGATGGAAGTGAATCTTGTGTGCATATCTTGAATTGATTTATCGTCTTTCATCCGGAAGAGTTCATACTCTGTAGTGAGTATATCGATCTTAGACTGTTTTACTTGGGTAGTTCCTCATGAGCTGTTTGCAAAGCTTCCCATATCTCTTTAGCAGTGTCGCAAGCGGAAATTCTATTATATTTTTCAGGTCCTATTCCACACACCAGAATCTTCTTCGCACGAAAATTCTTCTCCACAGCTTTCCTGTCTCGTCAGTATATTCTTTACTAGTTTTTGACATTGAAAATGGGAGTTCTTCCAGTACCTTTGTTGGAACATAAGGACCATCACATATGATATCCCATAACTCAGAATCCTCAGCCATGATAAAATCATGCATTCTTGTTTTCCACCACCCATAGTATTGTCCATTGAACCTAGGTGGTCGGTATGTAGATTGACCTTCTTCAAAATTTGGTGGAGCAACCATAAGGATCATTCCTTGGTGTTATCCTGATAGGAGGAACCCGCTCTTATACCAATTGTTAGTTTGTATGAGTCCACCAAAAAGTAGAGTACCTGGTCCTCTACGAGATTCTGCTGAGAATGCAAATAAACTGTAAGTAAATGAGACAAGGGATTTTTACGTGGAAAAATCTCACACAAGGGGACCAAAAACCACAACCTACACATGTAGGCTTTCAACTTCACTAACTTGTAAAAACCTATTACAAGCCACTTTGTAATGACTCCATTACAAAGAATTCAACTCAACTAACTTGTGGTACTCTTACTACAAGCCACTTTGTGACTCCCTCGTTACAAAGACTTTCACTAACTTGTGATGCTCTCACCACAAGCTACTTTGTCACTCTACAGTTACAATGGCTTTTGCTTATGACAAAACCTAGTCACAACATAAACTCAAAGAGTTTACGGATTTTACAAGAAGATTCCTAATCAACGCTTCTAGCTAAGCAATTTAGGAGATACGATAAGTACAATAACAAAGTTACAACTCAACTAAGGACAACAAAATACTGACTTTAGGAACTGGTCCGTAGTAGCATTCAACTTTGTTCTTCAAACTCGTGAGAATTGATTTCTCTGTTTTTTGCAAAAGGCTTGAATGAGAAACAGAAATGTTCAAGTGATGTTTTGTATAAACTCATTATTGATAAACCTTGATGACATCACTTGAAAAGATGTAAGCACTTTAGTTGGTCAAGGAATAAGTGGATACTGGAAGCAGTGCAGTGCAGGCAGAAACAGCGCAGGCAGTCACGTCGCTTTCAGCTGTGTCCAATTGACTTTGTACTGTTGAGAGGAAACCACAAGGGTGTCAGGTCCTTGTTTGGTTTCCTATCTCCTGAAGCTATAGCAGTTCACCTTTAGCTGGAATCCGTTAAACTTGCAGTATAGTCCAAGTAGGTCAGGTTCCCTATCTGGTTCTTAACAGTAAGTTTGTTAGATCATCAAAACATAAGGCAAGGACATTTAAAACCTATCAATTAGGTAAGGCATGGCTCATTTTCAGCTTATCGAGGACATGGCTCATCTTCAGCTTATCGAGGACATGACTCTTGATAGAAAGGTATGAAGGTCGAGAATTAGGATAAAAGGTTAGTAGAGAATTTCTGCGTGATGATATTTATTACTACGTGATGATATTTCTGCTTTGGTTCTTTTATTATCCTACTGTTGTTACTGCTTATTTTTTATGACTTTTTCACTACTATATTTCTTTATCTTTATTGTTGTGATTTTGCTTGCCTTGAGTCGAGGATCTATTGGAAACAGTCTCACTATCTGCACAAGGTAGAGTAAGATTTATGTGCACATTATTTCTCTAAACCCTATTTGTGAGATTACACTAAATATATTATTGTTATTGTAAATTAAAATTCTCAATCCGCCTCTATCTATCTCAGCAATAACAACCATTAGATGTTGGAAATGCAAGGAGGCCGGTTTTCTTCCTCAAGGATGTAACACTAATAAATAGGGGGTGGGTATTCGGTATTTCGGTTCGGTATTTAGGAATTTCGGTTCGGTATTCGGTTTATCAATTGTATATACCAAATACCGTACCAAAGTAGTCTGGTACAGTTCGATATTTTTTATTTTGGTTCGCTACGGTTTTGGTACGGTTTCAATTTGATACATTAACGGAAACGTATCTTTTAAAAGGAAATCATTTACAAACATGAATAGATGATATAATAGAGAGTGGACGGTGGACACACTGTGCTAAGCTAGCAGGCTGTATAAAGCATTTCACAGATGAGTATTGTGTGTGAAATATGTGGAACGAAGCAATTGAAGAAGAATATTAAGCGACACTTTCTCCACTGTAAGGGACTGCTACATTTTCTTTATGTAAATAAAGTTCCTTTCTCTATTCTCATCATCCATAACTTAAAAAATTATGTCCATAATGATAACATATGAAGTAAACCATAGGAAATGCACTTAATCTAAGCAAGAAGGCCAAAAAGTTTGATAAGGAAGCATGAGCAATCAGTACAATTGCAATTGCAATTTTGCAACAACAGGCCAGCAGCAGAATTCATTAAAAGGAAATTATTCTAAATTTCTCACTCGCCAATTGCAACAGCAATTAACGAGCAGTAGGCCAACATCTAACAAGCAGCAGAATTCAAGTTTTCACAGATTAGGGAATTATTGGGCTTGGGGTGTTGGGCTTAGGCTTATTAGGCTGGGAAATAGAAATAGAGGTGGGCTTGGACTTAAAATATTTCGGTATTTCAGTATTGAAATATCAAAAACGCAATACCGAGTACTGTACCGAAATACCGAAAATTCTATATCGAAGAATACCGAAAAAATCGATACCAAAACACCAAAGTAATTTAGTTCGGTTCAGAATTAGATTTTTCGAATTTTATGTCCACCCCTACTAATAAATAATAAAGCAGCCGTAGTCTTATTAATTAATTCAATTTTACATAGTTGATTCTTCACAATTTCTTTTTGTGCGCTTCATTAACTAGCCTACCTAAATTTTACAGCGGACGATTATTCTGACTCCCAACTAAAAAAACAAAGATAGAATTCATATTTCTAGCTTACAACTCAGTATTTGCAACAAATTTTGTTCTGGAAGTGCAACCTACTTAGACTTAGCATAGGCTGAATGATGAATGTTATAGATGTAAACTTCACAATAAACTGGAACTGCTAATCATGGACACATAATTATTATATTAGGTTCGCCTCGGAACTAAATCCCCGTTGTACAGTAGAATAGGGCAATGCTTGATCAATTTATTTTCTTTTTCTTCCTTGTTTATCTTACACTACTAAACTTATAATTAGCAACTGTTCTAATTTTACCTTTCCTCGGCTAAGGAAAGGTGGGAATCTATAATTTTGGCTATATATAATTTAGCATGTGATAGTAGATTAGTTATTATTTTTACTGGGTTACTAATGGAGTAATATTTATCGTAAAAATTACTTAAAATTGCTCTATATTTGACTTGATCGTGTAAATATCTTTTATGTTATTTGTACGCCTATAAAACTTAAAGCGCTTTTCTTATTTGGTTGCATTGTACTCAAGTTTCTAAAACTTTTTTCTTGTTAGTTACGTGATATTTAGTGGAAGGGGAGCCTTGGAACAATAGGAAAGTTGTTTCCATAGGTTCGAGCCGTAGAACAGCTGCCGCTAATGCTTGCATTAGATTAGAATGTCTACAGCCTTTTCTCGAATCCTGCGTGAATACAAGATGTTGTGTGTACCGGACTGTTTTGCTTAGTGGAGTAGTATCTTGACTTGTCCCCAATCCCCACACTATAATAAGGCCTAAAAATCAAAAGCCAACAATGCATTTACAGCTTTGTGCCTAATTTACTTAAAATCTCCCCAAAAAAGAAGTTGCCTAAAGTGTTGTAGACCTAAATAATTGAGGAAAGGACCAGTAACTACAGTAAGTCGTAGTAACTACATGTAATTTAATGCCATAGCCACTTTAGTCTAATGTAAAATTCATTCAAGATTGACTCAAGGAAAGCTAGGTTAACTAAACTTAGAAGCATTTCTCTGGTTTGGCATATGAAAAGAATATATATCATTTTTAAATATAATTATATAGCTCATTTTAATAGGTCTAAGTAGGGGTGTACATAGGTCGGATTGGTTCGGATTTTACAATTACCAAACCAAATTAATTATGTCGGATTAGTATAAAGACCAAACCAATAAAACTCAGGTTTTTCAATCTCGAATTTTCTCGGGTTATTCGGGATTTTTCGGATTTTTTTTTCCGGTAAAAGCTTCGTAGAACAAAACATACAACTTGTGCCAAAAATATTTCTTTAATCCTAGTAAGGCACAACTATATAAAGTATTTTTCAAGAAACTAATACAAAATATGAGATTTGTCATGGCATTATCATAAAAAAATTCAACAATAAAGACAATAAAGTTATGCAATATAAATATTACTAATTAAAAGGCCATAATAAAAATAAACATAATCTAAAGTACTAAGTCATGCTAAAATAAGTAGATTTATAAGGGTGTATTAATTACATGACTAAACACTAAAGAAAAAATAAAAATAGGTTATGCATTTTTATCTAAATTATTGCAAAACAAAAAATAGATATTCAATACATTCTAGTTCGTAGTATTGAATTAAATGTCTTTTGTAAGCATTAGTATTGATTTGATTTTGGTTTGGGATTTTCGTTAGCATTATTTAATTTCCTAATATTAATGGCTATAAAACTTATTGGAACATTCAAAAGTTCGAAGTCCAACCTTGAAATAATACCTTAAAAGATAAAATTATGAAATTTTTGAGAAATATTTATAAATTACATCACAATAAATATATTTATATATTAAATATATCTAATATTTCTATATATGTAATGTCGGTTGGTTTGGTTTCGGTTTGACTTTCTTTAGTTAAAATCAAACCAAACCAATTATGATCGAGTTTTTTTTTCCAACACCAACCAAATCAAATCAAACCATAGTCAGTTTTTTTCTTCTCGAATTATCGGGTTGGCGCGATTTGTCGGTTTTCTTTGTACATCCCTAGGTCTAAGGTTGTATAACATGGTTTGTGAGTGTTAGTGTAAAATACTCCATCTATAGTGTAAAAATATTTATTCTGTCAGTATATATAAGCTAAATATTTTGTGTAATTAGAATTTTAGAATTTGGTTGCCGCATCTTATGTGTTGTTTCATCTTAGCTTCGGAGACTTTTTCTTTTTACATATCAAAGTTTGTCGTTAATCCGTTGCTAATATTATGATTTAGCCACAATTGTTTATGAAATTTTGAGACAAATTTTATCCGTTATATATTGTGTCGCCATTTTATCTCTATACAGCAAATCTCTCCACTATCTCAGATACCTCTCGACCTAAGAAAACAAGTGCAACATCACTATTTATAATAAAACAAAACTACTTTGACTCGAAACTAGAAAACTTTCTCTTAGTTAATTTTGAATACAAAATTTAACTAGACATAAATCAAATAAATCAGCAAGTACCAAATCGTAAACAATTTAGGATCACTAAGAATATCGGTCTTTGTATAAGTCAAGGACCTTAATTTAATTAGTATTCTCTGATGGTAAAAATATTCTTACGCCTAGTGTTAAAACGACAAATTTCCATCTTCGTTTTTCTCATTATTGGGCCTTTACTGCTATTTACCAGAAAGTGGGCTTAAACTTAGGAGTATTTGGATGGTAAACTTGGGCCGTATTGGTTGGCCCATTTATAGTCTGTTTACAGTCGGGCCTGAGAGAAATGGGTACTAGTCTTGGGCAAAAGCTAGGGGCATTTGTATCTATACCCGCTTTTTGTATCACATTTTAACTTGTATCCGCTTCGGAAAAAAAATTGCAAGCGTACCCGCTTTCGCATAACTTCAGCACACGGGGCTGAAGTAGCAAAGGTAATCATGCAAAACTTCAGCATTCTAGTAGTCGGGCCTGAAGTTCAGCTCTAGAGCTGAAGTTTTTATTTTGTAACTGGCGAACTTCAGCTCTAGAGTTGAAGTTTTTGTGTTGTAACTAGGAAACTTCAGCTCTAGAGTTGAAGTTTTTGTGTTGTAATATTTTGTTTAAATTTTAAAATTATGTATTGTATACTAATTTATAATATATACAATCTGAAATATATCAAACAAAATATTAAATAATCCTCGCATACCGATTCATGTATTAGTCATTACTAATGGATTAATGTTTCATCCAATTCAATAGAGAAGATAACGTCGAAGCATAAAAGCTTCAGATTTATAGGAGGACAGTAGAAGAATTAATATTTAAAAAGTCAAAGGAAAATCAAATATGGCATACGGGATGGTCGTCCTCTTGCTTGCTCTAGAGCTCAAGTTTTTGTTTTGTAACTAGCGAACTTCAGCTCTAGAGTTGAAGTTTTTGTTTTGTAACTGGCAAACTTCAGCTCTAGAGTTGAAGTTTTTGTGTTGTAACTGGGAAACTTCAGCTCTAGAGCTGAAGTTTTTGTATTGTAATGTTTTGTTTAAATTTTAAAATTATGTATTGTATACTAATTTATAATATATACAATCTGTAATATATCAAACAAAATATTAAATAATACTCGCATACCGATTCATGTATTAGTCATTACTAATGGATTACTGTTTCATCCAGTTCAATAGAGAAGATAACGTCGAAGCAGAAAAGCTTCAGATTTATAGGAAGACAGTAGAAGAATTAATATTTAAAAAGGCAAAGGAAAATCAAATATGGCATACGGGATGGTCGTCCTCTTGCTTGACAACTCAGTCAATTGCTTGTTTGCATATTTCAGCTATTTATTTCAGAAGAAGAAGAAAACGAAGGAGGAGAAGAAGGAGAAGAAAGGGGCTGAAGTTATTTAAGAAGTGGGTACAAGTTAAAAGCTTTTAAAAAAAATGGGTATAGGTTAAATGAGGGGCGACCAAATAGGGCGTTCCGTACAATTTTTACCAAAAGCTAGTACGGGACTTGGTGAAATTTTTGTAGTTTTGCTATCAGTTGATAAGCAAATAATACTCTTTTTATTTCTTTTGCAACAACTTTTTTAACTACGGTCTAAAGATTAGTTTTTAGCAAACTGAAAATTTTATAAGAAAATGCTAGATCACGATCTAATATTTTATATGTTATTGCAAACCATAAACTAATGTTTCGTAAGCAAACTAAAATTATATGACCAACATTAGATCCGAGTCTAACGTCCGAAAGGAATAATTTTTCAAAAGCTATATCTGTACCATTTTTTAAAATAGGCGTAAGAGTTAAACAATAACTTTAAAAAGGGATATTTGCATGGATCAGCCTGGGACTTCGGAGAGCTGGTTCTTTAGGTGAAGGCTGAAAGTAGTAAAAACTGCACGGGGCGTCCTATTTGGTTACCCTCATTTAACATATATCTATTTTTTTTAAAACTTTTAACTTGTACCCACTTTTTAAACAACTTCGGCCCCCTTTCTCCTTCTTCTTCTTCTTCTTCTTCTTCTTCTTCTTCTTCTTCTTCTTTTGTTTGTGCTGCTATGAAACTTTAGTTCATGGGATGATTGTCATAAGTATGTTTATCAGATTATTTAAAAATAAATTATAAATAATTACGTAAGTTAGTAAATAATAATCTATGAATATTTTCACGTACGGGAAGTTTAAGGTCACACTTAGTGATTCTTTTCATGATAATTCTATTTTTTTCACATTTATTGTTTCCAAAATTTTATGATTTAAATATTGTTGGCAATCTATTATTTTATAGTAGTCTAATTATGATAAAACTAATAAATCCAGGACAAAAAAATTTCAGCTTATTTAGTGCTGAAGTTTTTACAAATGAACTAAATAACTTCAACATCTTCTGCTAAAAATTTTGAAAAAGCTTTATGACAAAACTAATCAATCCAAGACAAAAAACCTTCAGCTTATTTAGTGCTGAAATTTTTACAAATGAACTAAATAACTTCAGCATCTTCTGCTAAAGTTTTTGAAAAAGCTTAATGACAAAACTAATGAATCCAGGACAAAAACATTTCATCTTATTTAGTGTTGAAGTTTTTACAAATGAACTAAATAACTTCAGCATCTTCTGCTGAAATTTTTGAAAAAGCTTAATGACAAAACTAATGAATCCAGGACAAAAAAACTTTCGCTTATTTAATGCTGAAGTTTTTACAAATGAACTAAATAACTTCAGCATCATAAAACATTAGCTACTAGAATGCTTAAGTTCAGCAATTACAAATAATAACTTCAGCAAATAGAGAACAAAACTTCAGCACTTTAATGCTTAAGTTTAGCAATTACAAACAAAAACTTCAGCACACTTGGTTCAGCAATTTTTGCTACTTCAGGCCCGTCTACTAGAATGCTGAAGTTTGCCTGATTGCCTTTGCTACTTCAGGCCCGTATACTGAAGTTACGCGAATAAATGAGTACGCTTGCAATTATTTTTGTAAAGCGGGTACAAGTTAAAACGTGACCCAAAAGTGGGTATGGATGCAAATGCCCCCTGAAAGTAGGCGTGCCAATTTGAGCCAAAACCCATTTGACCTGCCCAACCGTCCAAGGTTGGGCTAGTCATTGACCCATGCATTTGTTGAATTCAGTCCATCATGACCTAACCCATTGTAGCACATCTAAAGTTTGGCTGATTTTTAGCCCAAATCGATCCATGAGTATATTTGCTAACTTTAAAATAATTTTTTTATTTGATATGTTATATATGACCTTAACAAAAAAAATTATTTGATAATTAAACAAATTCATAAGAAAATTATACACATTAATTAAAACTTGGTAAGAGTTTGGCGAGTGGGCTATGACCCAAATTTTAGTTCAACTTGATCCATCACATCTCAGCCTAAGTTGCTTTAGGCGGGTCTGACTCAACCCATTTTGATCTGCCCAAAATCAGTCCAACCCACTCATTTGACACTCCTAAGGGCATCTCCAAGGATGTACTATTTTTTGCACCAAATCTAAATTTGGTGTAAAATTTGGTATTTTTTTTGCCCCAGTGGAACATCAAATTTTGCACCATTATAGTGCATGAATAGTGTTGCACCAAATTTGGTACAAGACTATTCATCAACGCCAAATTTGATTTATTATCATTTTATTCATCTTTTAATTTTTTTGGAATTTTAATTTATCATATATTGTGTATATAATTAATTTTTATATTAAGATCTTTATAATTTTAATTTTATATCCTATTTTTTTGATATATTAATTTTTGTATATATTATATTTATATAAAATTGTAAGTGAATTTTATTATTATTATTATTGTATAAAAAGAAATATAACCATTGTTTAAAAATGAAAAATGCAGATGTAAGATATCTAATGTTGCTAAAATTGAAAAGTGAAAACCAATTGAAGATGCACGTGAATGCCCAGCTCCTACGGTAGAAATAGCAGTAGATGAAGATCACCGATTTGAACAATTTTTAGCTCGACACAAAAAAATTAAGGATAAAGATGCGCATTTCGCACTTCGTAATACATTAATTGAGCATTTATGGGAGAATAGAGGCGAAAGTTGAATATTTATCTGGTACTTAAATTAAATTTGACTATGATGTAATATTTATTTAATTATCTTTTATCAATGATTTCACTTTTAGTTGATTTATTCTTTAAAATAATTTTATAATAAATGATTATATAAGTGGTGAATGTGAATTATATATGATGAATATGGAAAAAAGAAAAAAGATAGAATTTATTTGAAGGAAATAAAAAATAAAATTTAAATAGAAGATAATAATATAATATAGAAGAGAGAGAAGAAATATTCTTTTTTGGTGTAAAAATGGTGTAAGGGTTAGAGTAATTTGGTGTTACACCATTTTGATGTAAAATTTGGTGTTAGGGTTGGAGATGGTCTAACTGAAAATTTAGTCACTGCCATCCATATGTGTCTTAAAATTTGATAAGAACATTTTGTCACATATGCTAATAACTTATTGAATCTATATTTTGAAAGAAATGACCACTTAGTTTAAAAGGTCTAGTGAACGAAGAAAATTTCTAAAATCCGAGGCAAATACGTACAATTCCCAAAAAAAATACGCATGCATTCAATTTGTTATTTTGTAATTTATCACATTCAATGTAGAAAATACTTAATTTTGGGGTGAAAGTATTGAGAATTAATATCTTGATTTAGAATCTAAAGTTTCTTGTTTACCAAAAGTAAATAAGTGATTCAGTTGTAGGGGCGGTTCAATCACATCGGAGGCTTAAAGTCACACTTAGTAAAAGGCCTTAAATATATTTTTAGGCCAATAAATTACATCATATATCACTTGGGTCATACAGCCCATTCAAAAATAGCCCAGATTTGAAGCTCTTACCTAGCTTAGCCTAGATTGTATATGTTATGAAATTTAGTTTTCACCCGGTAGCCCACAATTTAAAACAACGGTTTTAATATTTTAAATTTCAATTTCTCTGTTTCTCTTCCTCACGCTTTCTCAGAGCCGACGATAACCGACCTCCATTCTTGGGTTCAAGTACTTTTTCGAGCTTTCAATCTTATTTTCAGGTAATTTTCGTTTCATTTTATGCTTTTACCACAGTTTTGGTTTTGAATTTTGTTTTTTTTTTTAGTTTTTTTTTTTGCTTTTCTGATTATGCCTATTTTCTTACAATGTTATGTTTTCGTTTGATTTTGTATTCCTTCTATCTCAGTTCTAGGCTTAAACTTGATGTTTTCAGTTTGCATGCTTTGTTATTTTGAATTTTAGGGTAGAATTTTTTATTTTTTGAGTTTTGTTACAATTTGGGAAAATTGGCCTCTGCTTTGTGTTCATGGCCTTTATTTTTGGTTCACTTTTGAGTTTTGTTATATTTTGATTTTTGTGTTTTCCTTCAGTTGTCTTCACTTTTGTTAAAGCTTTGTTTGTTTGGTTTATTGTAGACAATGCGTTCAAAAATTCCTGCTTCTAAAAGCAAAATGAAGGTTGCTGGAAAAGGCGTTAAGTTCGATTATGCAAAACGATTGAGGGACTTGCCCTCAAGCCCTGATTCTGAAGCTAATGTAAATGTCCAGGCGCTAGATGATAATGATTTTGAGTCTCCTGCTCCTCCTAAAAACTCGCAACAAAAGAACAGTAGAATGACTCATTCGCAAACGAGGAATTCTCCCACTCCAGTTAAATCATCGAGGGACTTGCCCTCAACCCCTGCTTCTGAAGCGAATATGCATGTCCAGGCTCCCGATGATAATGATTTTGAGTCTCCTGCTCCTACAAAAAAGTTGCAACAAGAGAGCAGTCGAATGACTCGTTCGCAAACAAGTAATACTCCTACTCCGGTTAACATCATTAGAATAAGGAGTAAGAAATGTGGGAGACCTGAAAAATCAAAAGAAAAGCTGAAAGTTGATTTGGTTAATGAAGATGATGTAGGCCCCAATGTTAAACCGAAAAGGAGAAAGATCAAGGACGATGGTGAGAGTGGTCTTGATTGCATATCGAAAGAACAAAAGTTTGCTATTCGCTGCAAATTGAATGAGAGAAAAGCTAAGTTGAAGGTATTCCCTGTGTTGCTATTAAATTATACATGCTTATACAATTTTATACAAAGTTATACAGGTATTTATACATCTTTATACAAGTACTACTACACTGATTTATACATTTTTATAAAACTTTTTAGTATAGTTTTTGTTCCTGATCTATTTCTTGTTATTTTTTCCATATGCAAGGTTGGGGACTTCTATATACAACCAGTTGATCATTTCCACAACAGGATTAGTTCCCATGCTGAAACTAATATTGTGAGCATTTTGAAGCAATGTTTGACTGACACGCAGCTTCAAATTTTCCGTGCTAGTTGTTTTGGGTACTTCTTGGACCTCCCTCAATTTAAAATTCAAAATCAACTTATTCATTGTATATTATTGAGGGAAGTCATCCCAGGACGGGAAAAGGAGTTGTGGATGAAAATTAATGGTTGTTTGCTGCATTTTGGCATTGGAGAGTTTGCTGTTATCACTGGTTTGAAGTGTGTAAAAGACGACACCACTTTCTATGACAAACCAGATGTTAATAGGTTGCTAAAAGAGTACTTTCCAGGAGATGAAAAAAAGGCTATAACGAGAGGGCAGCTTCTTGATCGCTTCAAGAAAAAGGACTGGAAGTCGGACGAAGATGCGTTCAAGATGGACTTGATGGTGTTTGTCCATCATTTTATATTCTCAGATGCCAATAATCATGGTATCAACAAAGATGATTTTGATACCATTGAAAGTGGTCAATATCAGACGTATGCTTGGGGAAAAAAGTCATTTGAAGATATTTTAAGGACAATGAGGGACAGACAATGTGACTATTTGACAATGTATAGGCTTGGAGGTTTGCCGCTTACATTACAAATATGATTTTTTGAGTGTTGTTCTATGGTTGACAAGCATTTAGCTGTTCGCGTTGGCACAAATGTGCCACGCATTCTTAATTGGAAAGTGACTAAAACTCCAACATATACGGATTTGACTGGTGGGGTGATCATGTGTAGTATCGACAAGGTAAACATTTTGTACCATAATACTTCTTTATATATGATTTCAGTTTTTCTGTATGTATATTTATGAATATGTCACAATTTTCTTTTTCTACTATTGTAATCCAGTTTTTCTTCTTGTAGTTGAACTATAGGAACATTTCCCCTACTCGTAAAGAGATGTCAACTCTGAACATCGACACGTTTTTTGAAGTTAATGCCGATGATGTTGCATCAGGGGAGGTGCCTGTGGTGCCTGCCTTTCATACTAAAGATTCTGTCACTGCATCTCCACCTTGTCCTCAGAATATGGAGAAACAGTCTAAACGACCTTATCCTCAGAATACAGAACAACGGTCTAAACGACCTTTTCCTCAGAATATGGATCGACATCCTAACCCGAGTTATGATCCTTTGGTACGCATTGATCTGTTGAATGTTGAAGTTGAGAAGTTGAGGAGTGTTGTTGGAAAGGTACTGGACCTTTAGCTTTTCTGTAGTTTATCAGTACTTTTTGTATATACACGGTTTTTTTGTTATAAACATGGTTGTTGATTTGTTTTTTTTCTGTAGTTGACTGATACAGTGACGACACTCAGCAATTATGTAGTTTCTTCCTTTTAAAAAGTGTTTAGTTTTCTGAATATGAAGGAAAACAAGCAAACGAGAGAGGATGTTACTGATTCTAAGGTAATTGTTTACTGATAAAACCAAATCACTCAACAGTTATGCATTCTTTGAATCATCACTCAACATGCCTTCTCTTTCTATTGTTTTTTATTAGATTCCTCAGCGCATGTCTGATGACAATACATCTGGTCTCGACGAATTTGATGGCTATCAATATGATGTTGTTGCTAACTTTGTCAATCAAGTGAATCAAGATAACATGCTAGCTGACGAGGGAGTTACTGATGGTGTTGATCATGGTATTTGTTCTGCATTTTATCTTTTTTTGTCTGATTTTTCTTTTCTTCATTTTTAAAGTTTTTTATTATTTGTTTTCTCTGTCTAAGGGGCAACAGGTGATGTTAAGGGTGGCACATTTTGGGATGATATTGGTGATGAAGATTTAGCTGCGCTACAGATGTCCCAAATTGTTCTTCACAAACAATCCATCATAGACGTAGAAGATGATTACATTTCTCCTGAACAGTCAGTTCGACAAAAAATACCAGGAAAATATGCCAAATCTCCATATTTGCCAGTTTTTGATTCAGGAGCATCAGGATCGGTGCACAAGCTTATTTTTGATATCAAGCATCCTTTCACGATCGAAATTGATGATTTTGATCCATTGTCATCATTGGTTAAAGAGTTTTGCGCGTTTGTTGATTATGGGATGGATACGAGGCGAAGGTATCTTCACTTTCTTTAATCTTTCATGTTCTGATTTTATACTTGTCATTGAATGTAGTTCTGATTACTTTTTATTTTTTATGATTTGAAGTGCCAAAAATATATATCCCGATGAAGTAAATAAGCTTGCAGAAGCTTTTACTTTTGGCTCGTGTCATGTGACCACGAAGGATTGGTTTCACTCACTTGCATATTGTGGTCGACCTTTGATTGACACGGTATTTAATCAATTTCTGTTCTATTGCCTTTTTTTATTTGTTGCATATATTTATTGTTTGAGACCCCCATAGTGTATACATAGCTTTGTATAATCACAGTATAATATTGTATAAGATTGTATAACCTTGTATAAATATGTATATCTATGTATAATAGTGTATAAATTTCTATATTTAAAAAATCTGGTAGTGATAGTTGTTCTGTTTTATTTCTTGTCTCAGCACTTGGATGTCCTCTTTTATTATTTGAGGAAGAGGGGAAAATATGGGCCGAGTGTTGCCATGCGGTTTACTACAACAGACTTTGCCTTTGGTAACAAAATTAACTCCCTGTATAAAGATTTCAAAGTAAATGAAGATCCTTCAGTGATTCCTGAAGGGCATGAGTAGAAGAGTACATTAGAGGATATTATTGTGATGCAAATGTACCGTGGCACACTGTTGACCACGTCTTATTCCCTATCTATGTGAAGCGCGGAAGAGCAAAATTGGGCCATTGGGTTTTGGGGTTGTTTACGTTCATAAATAGGTACATCCACATCTATAACTCTAATTGTGGCGCTATTAATGATAGACTTGCTTTGGATGTTGCATTACCTTATGCAATTCTGATACCTTACTTCTTGAAGAGTTAAGATATTTATGTCGAGAAGAAGGGCATTGATTGGAACAATGGTGCATATACCGATAAATCCCATTCTGATGCTTTGCAGATTAATCTGGTTAATAATGTGCCCCACCAGATCAAATGGTAGGTTAATCTCAATTGTTTTACTATTTTACTATTAGTGTACCTATTTGAATCTGATTTGTTTCTTTTTAATTACAGTGATTGTGGTGCTTTTGTTGCTGGCTTTGCTGAGTATTTCATCCTTGGTAAGGAAATTCGAAAAGATAATTTTGACATTGAGACACTTCGCACCAGGTGGGGATCTCTGTTGTGGGATTATGGAAGGAAAAAACAGCAGTCCGGTGCAATTAGTGGTGATGAAATCACAGGGAGACTTTTCAGGAAGAGGAAGAGGGGACGATCGAGAAAGTAGTTTTGTTTTTTCCATTTTACTGTAGTTTTTCTATGTATCAGGAGTTGTTGCATAGTTTTGTCTAAGTACTATTCTGCTACTTGTGAGATAACCTTACAGGATATTATAGATGTTTTTATTTTTGTGTAATTTGTGGTAGTCATTACACGTGGCTGTGAATGAATTACATTTTAATGAATATTTTCATAAGAGAATGTGCCTTGGCCTAAAACAACCTCAAAAGCTAGCTATAATTATTCAAGATCATATAAGGAGGCCAAATCTCCCATTTCCCAGTTACCAGCGATGGACAATTCAACATATGGCATGACAGACTTACAAATACACACGCACTTGATGAGGAATAGCAAAAATTATCTGCACCTATGGAATAATTTCAGGAAATTTTGAAATTTTTTAGCTTTAAATAATGGACAAATTTGATGTTTCCAGTTCAAAAGCTTAACGAATAGTGAATTTGCCCCTTCACCCTTCAATACTTAATTGCTTGTGAAACTTAACTACTCAACATTTATAACTCTATTGTTTGTGAAACTTAACTACTCAACATGACAACAACTGTAATAGGAAGTGTTATGTTTCCAACTATTTATTTTGGTCGATTTTTACATGTTTTTCTATTGTGACCACCTTGTCCAAACACAGAACATGAAAACGCCCTCTTAGACTTTTTTTCTGAAGCAGGTATGAGTCTTTCCTTTCTTGGACTTCATGCATTCCTTCTCCCTTTAGGTGGTAGGACCACATCTTCCATCACCTCTATTGGGATTACCCATAAACTCTCATCTAGCATCAGATTCACTGGAAATTCATAAGTTCTAAGGAGTTTATCCTTCTTGTAGTAAAAAGAGCAATACTGTCTAGGTTTCAGCTGCTGGTTCTTCAAAACCGCCCAAGCATGCGGACATGGAAGTTCATCCATTTGAAATTTTCCGCAACTGCATGTTCCCTCTTCAAGGCACACTATGTTTCGCCTTACCCCTTCAAACACAGTATATAACTGCTCCGTAGCAGAGCTCACCTGCAAAAGTTTTTTTTTTTTTTAAAAAGTTAAAGAACATTATACATTAATATACAGAGTTATACATACTTATACAAGTAGTAAAATACAAGTCAGCAGTGCCAAGCATCATTATATTTGATTGATTTTACCGTCATTTGCTCCGATGCAATCAGATTTTCCCGAAAGAGTTTGTCATACTTTTCACCAAGCTGTGTAGATGTCTCCATTGCACTTTTCTATTTTTGTTGTTCTACTGTTGTAGCAAATTTATCATGTACTCCAGCAATCGCATTACTGGTAACTCTCTAGCATCCTTGTTAGCTGCATTAATTGACTCTGCAATATTGGAAGTCATTACCATCGACCTTTTCACTTTGGAATATGCCCTAGACCACCTTTCGTAGCCAACTTCGAACAAGTAAGGCTGCACCCTTGGATCAATTTTGCACATCTATGTCATATGGTACTCAAACTTCTCTATCGTGTAAGCTCTAGCCAAAGCAAAGAAGATATCCTTCAATTGTTTGTGATATTTCTTGAATGTGCGCTTTACATTCTGCCACAAGTGAAACATGCAAATATAATGTACTTCTGGGTACACAACTTTTGTGGCATTGAAGATGCTTTCATTTCTATCTGAAACTATACACATCCCTTCCCTAACTCCAAAAGTACCCTTTATCTGGACAAAGAACCATTCCCAAGATTTGTTATTCTCTGAATCTACAATTGCATATGCAAGTGGAAGGATTTTTCCTATTTATATAAAATAGATATTAGGATTCAGACAATTATACAAATCTTATACATAGTTATACAACTTTATACCAACTGCAAATTTTATAAAAACAACAGCTGTGAAATCCTATACACTTTTATACATGAAACTAAAATATTATACAAATTGCAGAAACAAGGTAGATGCAGTCAACTCACCAGCTCCATCCTGTGTGCAAGCAGTCAAGATGGTACCCTTATATGCTGCTTTAAGGAAACTTCCGTCAACAACCATTATCGGTCTGCAATGCTCCCAGCCCTTGATAGATGCATATAGCGAAATATATGCATAAAGAAAGCATTCATCTTCTGATTTGTGCAACTTTGTAACCGTTCCTGGATTTGTTTGCTCCAACATATAAAAATACTTCGGCAACTCCTTATATGAATCACTCAGACTCCCTCTTATCATTGCCATTGCTATCTCTTTAGCTCTCCATGCTTTCATGTAGCTCACTTCAATCCCGTGTTGCTTTTGTATGTCCTTTATTATATCTTTTGCGGTGTAAATGTTTTTTGGATTAACATACTTATCCTTGACTATACTAGCAATTACACCCGAAGTAGCTTGACGTTGTGTTAAGTATCTTTCACCATAGTCGCATGTGTGATTATTATTGTAACTTCTCACTTTGAATATGTTTGTCTTGAAAACGGCAGAAGATTTGAAACTCCAAGCACAATTGTCATCCACACACATAAGGTGATACCTAGGATTAAAGATCATTCAACTTCTAAATACACTTGTATACAAAAACATAACTACATATATACTAATTTTAATACCTATATACAAATATATACTAATTTATACATATATATAACAGAATATACAATTAATGACTACCTTGTTGCACTAGATCTCTTCACCTTGAATTGGAACCTCTCGCGTACAGCCAAGTTCTTCATCACATTCATAACAGTCTCTTTATCTTTATAAACTTGATCCTCCTCAACAAATTCGTTCAACATATTATCTATTATACCCGTGTTTTTACTAAGTTTCGTATTTTTAATCAATTCGATATCAGGCATAATCTCAGTGCTATCAATTGTGGATACATCTATAGAATTAGAACTTGTAACAACCAAACAACTGGAACTTGTAGAAACCAAACAATTGGAACTTGTAGCAACCAAATGATTATCATAAATCTCTTTCATTGTCACAAACAAGGGATATTCAGTGAAATTCAAGCTTTTCTTCTTTAATTCGATATACACTTTTACACCTGTATCATTGTATATCAGAATCGGTTGCAAACCATCATTTGGGAGAAAGTTAATCTCTATTGTGTTTAACTCACTATCGATCCTAATCTGTTCCGAAATAGCTGCAACTAAATTGTTGTAGCTGAATGTCGACTCGATTATTACACAATCGCTAACGAAATTGATAAACTTGTTTTCTTCCCATTCACCACTATGAAGAACGTAAACTGAAAAAAGCTCCATCGAACAAAAAATTGAAATCAAAATTGCAGCAAAAAATGAGAATTGCGCTGATTTGTAGCAAAACAATTGAAGAAATTCGAGATGAAAAAGAAATTCTAGGGTGTTTGGAGCTGCATTGATCGCAAGATCTCGTTTTTGTAGTATTTAGGGAAGAAGATTGGAAAGAATCAGAGAAAATCCATCTGAAACAAAGAAAATCCGGCTTCTTACTCCCCAAAAACGGAAATAACGCCCCTTTTTCGGATATGGGCCTCGAATTTTTGGGCTATTCAATTGTAAATTGAAATATGGGATATAAAGTTGAAAAGGAGGCAGCCCAGTTGTTTTAATATGAAATTTTCCCTTTTTAGGCAAGTAAATATGAAGAATGAAAAAAGAAAAAAAAAGATAAAAAGAACTTGATTTCATAAAGTACAAAAAACGGAATGAATTAAACGTTGCAAACATTATTTGTTACGGCAACTCCGTGCTTGACTGCATCACAACTGAAATGAGAGAACCCCTAAAATACTTAATTTATGTGAGAAAAGATAAATTATAAATTGAACTATTAGATAGAGTAAAGTAACCAATTAATGAATAGAGAAAATTCAGCAAAAGAGTAATATCCGATTGGCAGAAAATTAATTAGGTTGTACTACTTAGTAAGAGAAAGAAATGAAGTTATTAAATAATTTGAAAATAAGGAAATAAATTTATCAACGATAAAAGATAATTATATAAATTGGATACTATAGATAGAGAAATAGTAATTTTGTGGCCCTTGTTATAAATAGAATTGTATTTAAGGTGAATGTCTATATTTTAGAGATATTTTAGGGTTTGTTACTTTTTGGATAAGCCACTTTTTCCCTATAAATAGAGGGTTCTATTCCATTTGAATTCATCCCAAAATCAATAAGAATTTTCTCTCTCTCTCTCTCTACTTTTCTCTGCAATACTTTTCTTCTTCTTTTATTGTTTAATAACACTTTATTAGCACGAGACTCCAACCAATTGTAGAGGCTTTGGGATATGTGTATGGTGCTCAACTTATACATAATATTGCGCATAATGATTATCAATTATTCCATGAACTTCCCTCAGGAAAAAATTCTGGATTTAAGGTAAGTATTTTACCTTATTTTTCTCTTTTAAATTCTTGACATTCTATAATTTGATTTTAAATACAAGCAAAGATAATAAATTTTGATTATAACTCTAATAAAGTTTGTAAGAAATTATAACCACCCAAAGTGGCAAAATTTTTATCCCTTGCCATGATCAAATTCATGTATGATTGTGCGCACAAGAAGTGAAAACCCGTCCTATTGAATTTGACTCATTCTCATTCCCTTAAGAGAATGTGGTAGAAGCAAGTGATAAGTCTAAAAGAAAATAAAATTATTAAGTGAAGGTATCAATGGATGGACGTGGCAATAGACGAAATTATAATCGTCATCATTGTGATAATGAGAATAATAAGGATTTTTAATATAATCCTTCATGATGTGAAATTAATGTTTGTCATCGATTTGATATGAGATTCCGTAAAGCACATATAGATGACTATGGTCCACTCATGATGTGAATGTGATAATATGTGATTTATGAATACATATTAATTCTTGGAAGAATATGAACGTGCTAGTAGTAATGAATATACCACACTCACCTCTAGAAGGAGGTTTGAGACGAAATAAGAAAATAATTTTATTATTATGGCATTAGTAGTTATTGATCACGTACCTATTGTGATTATGCCAAAATATTATGGCAAATGTGATTATTACAAGGCAAAAGTAATGGAAGCAACATATCTTGCCTATAATAATTTTTGCCAATGACCATAATAGTATAACTTTCTCTTGAAAGAGATATCCACCACATGGATGTTGATGAATATTTAGTAGTACAAAATTAATTAAAAGCTCTGGAAGATCCAATTATACTATTTTGGAGAAATAAAATTGATTATTGTTTACCCTAAAACGGATAACAATTGAATTTATACGTGGTTTTAAGGACACATGATTTTACTTGGCATATGCTGAGAAAATATGTAAATTGATATTGAAATTGACTGCAAGTAGAAATAAAAGCAAACCGAAATAAATGTATAGCTTTGGCCCTCAAGCTGGGTCGCCCTCGAACCAACGAATATTCTACTAGAAAATATGAACAGAGCAACAGAGTATTGAAATCTTAAGAAAAAGATAGTATATTGCTTTGTATTGTATGAATATGATGCCTTTTACAAGTGATCAGACCCCTTTTATATAGTAGAGGAATTCTACCTTTGATACAATTCTTACTAAGTAAGAAATCCCAGGATTAGCTAATTAATCGGCCCCTTCTTGATACGCACCGAGATTTCTGCCGTAATCCTCGCCCGATTGCAGATATTTTGGCTTTCCATTATTTGGCTCGGCAGGCTTCCCTCGGTCTTGGTCTTGGCTGATCTCGATCTCGATCGGTCCTTGAGTCACGAGCTTGGAAATCTAACTTTGTGTCACATTCTGGTATGACATGGGGTCGAACCTTGGCCTGCCACGCCCCGGTCTCGATTAATCATACAAAAAAGGCAAGCCCGATTTTTATCGTATATAGATAATCCCCTCATTTTTTGGAGAGTAATGACAAGAAGCGATTTGAGCTCTCGATTTTCACCTTGATACATCATGACGTAAGCAGCAGAAGTAACCAAAACGTCTCGTCAGTTCGGATGCCGAGACATTAAATGTCTTTCAGTTGTTGTCGGCCACTACCGGTTCTGAACCGTCGCCATCTACCTATAAAAACCCTAGCCTTTCCTCATTCAAACTTTTACATTCAAAGTCGTCTCTACCTTTTCTTTCCTTCAACAAATCTCTCTGCTTCACAATCTTCACACCTAAATTCCTCGAACCCTAATCGAACCGTATCATTCTCAATTCTTTCTTCTCTTGTTCATCAATGGATAAAACTTCCAAAATCGTGCCGCAAAAGAAAACCGCTTCTTCATCACGACCTGCCGGCGGTAAGGCTCTGGTGGAACCCCACCCTGAGGAATTCGTTCCGCTAGGGTGCCCAACCAATGCTGACTTCAAGCTTGAAAAGACTCCGGTGGTATCGGGCCGATGTGAACCGGTCTCGAGATACATATGCACCATCACCCAAGACGTCCTCAAAAAGATGAAAGATGAGTGTAACTGGGTGGATAAGGATGTAGTAGTTCCTACTCCAGAGGAATCTATCACCACTCACATGGAGAGGTATCAAGTGTTTACACTTATCCCTTCACGATGGGTCCGTTAGACCCCATCATCGTCGCTTTTTGCAAGAGGTACGATGTCACCCTTGGCCAAATCCACCCTTTGTTCTGGAGGATAGTCATTCTCCTCTGTTTCTTCACAAGCAAAATCTAGGGATGTCCCTTTACCCTCGATCACCTCATGCGCCTCTAAAGTCCCTAGCTCTATCAAGAGGGACTAATTAAGCTTGTCTGTCAGGCTAATAAAGCCCTGTTCTCTAGCATAGACGAGTCTAGGGATCAAGGTTGGATGGGCCAATTTGTCCAAATAAAGACTACGGACTTGATCACTACTGAAGATACGTCATTCCCTGAGAAGTGGAACATAAAATGTAAGTACACTTCACCTTGAATGTTTAATCTAATGTTTTACTTCTTTCTTCCTTTGCTCATCTATATTTTGGTGTTACAGCTGTGGTCCAGATGCCGGAACCAATTCCGAAACTTAAGCAATGGGCCGAGAGCCTAGTGTCACAGAGACCCTACTCCGAACGTGCCTAGATGGAGTTGTCGAAGGGCCAGTGGGAAGCCAGTAATCATGGTAGGTTTCTCTCTTGGAATGGCTATTGCCTACGATCCTTCTTAAAATACTCATCCTTTTTTTTTGTAGGTCTCAGAAAGGACATTACAATGAGGCCGCCATCTAGTGATGAAGAAATCCTTCCCTAACCACCTACTCCGAAGCAAGCCTAGGAGAAGAAGAGGAAATATGCTTCAAGTTCCCCGGGCCCGGAGAAGAAAAGACCGGCGAGGAGGTCTCGCAGGCCTAGGGGCGCTGCTATTACTATGACTTCGCACTCCATCCGCTGATTAAGGGATGAGCCCCCAAAAAGAGGAGAAAGAAGACGACTCCCAGCTGATGGCCCGTGCTCGGGCTAGTGCTTCGACACAAAATCCCTCTGAACTGGAGGAAGCTAACGAAGGAGCTTCAGCCGATGTTCCGGAGACGGAAAAAGTCGAGGCCGCTCCATCCCACACTGAGGTGATCGAGGGAGGAACCAGAGGCGAGGCTTCTCAAATAGCTGACAATGTACTGAAGGAAGACCTCAGAGTGATTGATATCCCCGAGTCCCCTCAATTTTCAGATGCCACGATCCATGAGGCTGCCAACTTGTTAGGTCACTCTGGCGAGGGTCCTTAGGGGGCAATTGACATCCACAGCTACCTGGATGGAGCGGAGTTCAAAGCCTTGGGAGATGTCATCGGGCTTGGTGACTTACCGACACCGAGTAAGGCACCATCATCGGACGTCGCTAGGACTTCATCGAGCCCAAAACTAGTGGACCGGTCTCGACCCCCAGTGTTAACCCTGATCGTAGGCGTACCATAGTGCTCACTGTATGGGAGGATGCTCAGGTCTTATCTCCCCCCATGGGGATTGCTAGCTACTTGAGATGCTTGGTGACTTAAGAGGACCAAGCCGCGATGGATGTGATGGGAGCCACCTGCATGTTCAACGAGGCCCAGCATGCTCTGTATCAGGTAATTTCGAGGGACACTCCATTATCGTTTTTCTAAACTTTAAGTTGTGAATAATTCTAACATTTTCTTTCTTATTCGTATGCTTCATTGTTACATCACGAGGACTTCTTTCGAATCCGGGAGGAACGCAAGGCTGAGGTCAGGACCTCACTGAGAAAAGCGATACCGACAAGCTTTTCAGTGAGAAGCTTCAGGCAGATTTACTGACGGCTCGAGATGAGCATGTTGAGATAGCCGATAGGGTATCCGAGTGCTTCACGATAGTGAAGATGAGTTGGAGATAACAACTAATGATCCGATTATGCAGGTCCAACAGAGGCTTGAACAGATCAAGGACCTTTAGAGACAAATAGATGCAATAGGAGCCGAAGATGAAAAGTTCAAGGGGTGTATGGACATCTTAGCTTTGGAAAAGGAGGTTGTCCAAGCAAATCTAGAGTCGATCGAATCTCAGCTTCGGGTTGCAAAGGAGAAAACCTCGATGCAAACCACGAAAATCGAGGAGCTACAGTCCCGATTGGATTCAGCCATCTTTGATAAAGCGAATTTGGCCAACGAACTTGAGAGGTCCAAATCTGAGGTGGCCAAGTACAACACTAAAGCTGATGCTAAGGTGGCCCAATTTAAGGTCGACGTCGAGGCCATTCAAGCGAAGCTAGGAGTATGGTGGATCATGTAAAACGGCAAGCTCAAACGGGAAGCCCTCGAGGAAGTTTAGGCTAGGGTTTCAATATTGGGGCCGAACTCGAGACTACCAAAGCAGAGGAGACCAGAGCCTCGAAGCTTGCCTTTCCTGAGGAAGACTCTGAGAGCCTAAACGGATCCAAAGATGGGGAAGATCCCAAGAATGGAGATGCTGCCTACGACAAAGGCCAGGTTACTTAGGCTTTTAAATAGTTTTTGTATTTCCGTTGAGGCCGCTTTGGCCTTTGTAAAGAACTTCCATCGGGCCGTGTTTCCATTGTAAAAAGTTTTTGATGAATATATAAAACTTTTTCCCTTTCATGTCTGCTAAGTATGTTGTCTTTTCGTTGACTTATAAAAAGGTTAGAGCGCCTTAGCATAAAATTATGATGTTGTATTCGAAGGTCCAAGATTGAGATGGTACGGACTAATAGTAAGTACTGCCCTCGACTGTTTTTGATCGATAATTCCTGAGCGAATATTCGAACTCGAAATAAGGTAGCCCTTAGGCTTAACACGTAGTCCCAGATTTGGGATAATAATTCGATCTTGAATCGAGGCAGCCCTCGGGCTTGATAGATAGTCCCCGAGTGAGGATTTGCTCGAACTCGTTTTGAGATGGCCCTTAGGCTTTCTAATTGAGTGAGAATGATCTCTCGAACTCGAAGTATAAGTAGCCCTTAGGCATTTGTATTTTTGCTCTCTTTTGTGTCTTTTTCGAGGCTATTTTGGCCATTATTTGTATTTGGCCAATCCGGCCTTTGTAAAAAGATCGTTTATGTATATATATAAGGCTTTCTACCCTTTTTGGATCTCAAATTTTTCCTTTGCTTTATTATTCGTATTTACAAAGTTTCGAATGTCTTAGCATGAAATAATAAGTTTGTGTTCGAGGGTTCGAACAAAACCCTATCTTTATTGCCTTTCTGGGTTAAGGCATTATCGGGGTTCGAAGTTATTGAAGTTTTCTCTCAAAAATATCTTAAGTTTAAGATTCTGCCGAGGGTAGACTTTAGAACCGGTTGTGAAAGAATTTTTTCTTTTTCGAAGGCCTATTTTTGTTACGGATTTTGGACGTCTCCGAACCGTTTAAACTGGCCGTAGCCTTTTAGTTCGGGTGTAGCCCATTGAACTTTCTTAACATAACAGTCCCCGAGTGGGTATGGCCATGGCCTTTAAAATTCGTGGGTTGCTTGATAGGTCTTATATCCCCAATATTTTGATAGCTAGATCTATTTTAAAGTTAGTTTTCGAATGACAGTCCCTGAGTGACCATCCAAATTTTGATTATAATTGGCCCTTGAGCCCATTTTCTTAAAAGATCGAAAGTACGGGATTGTAAAGTGGAAATTTTTCCAAGACACAAGATAGTTACAAGGAAAGTATTTCTCTTTATTCTTGTCAAAAATAGTCATACATGCGTACATGTTTTATGTCAAAGCTCAAGCAATCTACGTGGGCACGGTTCGTTTTGACCGTTTGGACCTTACAGTAAATCCTACCTATTGATACCCTTCCATTTCGAAATAATTTCCTTGCTTTCCTTGCTAGAACAATTCGATATTCGAGGGTAATCCCTCCCGCCCCAAGTATTCGAGGTTGATTGTAGAGAAATCTCAGATACTATAAATATAGTTTTTGGTACCGATTCGTAATCGGCCTTTGATTCTAAGTTGGAACAATCTATTGTTGCCTAATTAAAAACCTCGCTGGAAAACCCATTTAGGACAAAACCAGTCTAAGGAAAAAAGAGTGCAACATGTGCTTTCAGACCTAAAGACTTCATGCCGATAAATCCATCGTTGATCCTTGTTGACCACCTGCAAGTGTTAGCTTAATATAAAAGGAAATAGAAAAGGGTCGTACCTTAGTAGTAATATCGTTTTAGGTGAGATACATTCCAATTGCTTGGTAGTTGTTCCCCATTCATCGTTTTGATCTTGTAGGATACCTTTTCGGTGACTCCGAGAATCTGGTATGGTCCTTCCCAATTCGGGCCCAATTTTCCTTCGTTCCAATTTCGGGTGTTGAGGGTGACTTTCCTTAGTACCAAGTCCCCAATGCTGAAATATCAAAGATCGGCTATTCTGTTGTAGTATCTCTCGATCCATTATTTTTTGGCGGCCAATCGAACGAGGGCGGTTTCACGTCTTTCATATTATAATTCTAGGCTTGTATTCATAGCCTCTTTATTCGACCCTTCTATCGCATATCGAAACAAGATTCTTGGTTCCCCGACCTCGACCGGCATTAGAGCTTCGGCACCATAAACTAATGAGAATGGGGTAGCCCCGGTACTAGAATTTGATGTTGTACGGTATGCCCAAAGAACCTCGGGTAGAATTTCCTTCCACTTCCCTTTTGCGTCAGTTAGCCTCTTCTTAAGGTTCTGGATGATGGTTTTTTTGGTCGATACGGCCTATCCATTTCTACTGGGATGATAAGGTATTGATAGGATTCTTTTGATCTTGTGATCCTTGAGAAATTTAGTCACCTTGCTACCGATGAACTGCTTTCCATTATCGCATACAATTTCGGAAGGCATCCCAAATCGACATATGATGTGATCCCAAATGAAGTCAATGACTTCCTTCTCCCTGACTTTCTCGAAAGTCTGTGCTTCAAACCACTTAGAAAAATAATCAGTCATAAATAAAATAAATTGGGCTTTACCTGGGGCCCATAGAAGAGGGACAACGATGTCCATCCCCCACTTCATGAATGGCCATGGAGACAAGACCAAATGGAGTAGCCTTTGGTGGTTTCACACGCCATGTTGAAGCCATTTACCACTCGGGTCGTGGGAACAACCTGATCCTGCAGGCCGAGCTATTCTACGACCCTCGTTCGAATAATGTTGGTCGAGTTACATGGATCAATTAAAATACGTTTAACTTGAGTCTTATTCATAAGTACAGATATTACCAGTGCATCATTATAAGGTTTCACGAACCCTTTTGTATCCTCATCATTGAAAGTCAGGGTTCCTTCTGGTACATAATCCTGAGTTCACTTCTCCCTTGTGATCGACACCTTGGTGCGTTTTAATACTGGTTCTTGAGGAATATTGACCCCTCCAACAATCATGTGAATCACATGTAGTGGCTCTTCTTCCTCGTTCTGTTTGTTGAAATCTTTGTTTTTGAAGTGATTCTTGGCCCGATCGCTTAAGAATTCTTGAAGGTGCCCTTCATTGAACAATTGGGCTACTTCCTCCCTTAATGTCACGACCCTAAACCCGAACCCGGTCATGATGGCGCCTCTCGTGAAGACAAGGCCAGCTGACACACTCCCACATCATTTTAAGTAGTTAAATAATGCCAATTAAGTCTTAATCACAATAATAATAATTCTCAAAATAAGGTGAATACTACAACATGCGGATAGACATAGCCCGACATCGGGGTGTCACAAGTCATGAGCATCTATCATAAAAACCACAAGTCTGAAGGAGTCTATACAACTATTACATAACTAAAACAAAAGAAAATAAGATAGAGGGAGAAGCATTGGGCTGCGAACGCCGAGCAGCTACTTAGTGAATTTTTGAAATCTGCTGGAAGCTCTCAACCCTCACAAGCAGGACCTGAAGCGTCTAAATCTGCACACGGGGTACAGGGACTAAAGTGAGTACTCCAACTCAGTGAGTAATATTAATAAATGAAGACTGAGCGATAAGAAATCATGTAAAAACATATCGACAGGCTATAAAGAAGCAGTATAAAACCAGTAAAAACAATGATATAGTGAAAACATGTAAAAACACTAAGTTCAGAAGAAACTTCTTTAAAACACCTTTTTAAGAGTTAAACAAATTCAACGAAAAGCAGCTAGAACAAATAAACACATAAAATCCGCCTCTCGGGCATAATATCAACAGAATCCACCCCTCGGACAATATCATAGAACAACACTAGCCTCTCGGGCTATATCTCATATCACAATGGGTACCCGCATTCACTAGGGGTGTATAGACTCTGGGAGGGGGCCCTTACGGCCCAAGCGCAATATCAAGCCATCTCGTGGCATAATCAGTAGGCTCTCGGCCTCATATCAACAAGCCACCTCGTAGCGTACAATCTCAGGCCCTCGGTCTCATAATCATGAATCAGCTCAATAACCTCACAAAAGAGGCCCTCAGCTTTACTCAATCAGAATCGCATAAGCCACTCGGGCATAATAAAGCATGATGCTCAACCCAAAATATCATTAAAATATCATTTTAAGTGTTGAAACAGAGCAAACATGGCTGAGTTATAAAAACAGTAGAATATAACATGACTAAGTACAAGCATAAAGTCAAAACAGTGAGGAAATATAAGGAAAAGTCCCCTAAGGGTTCAAATAGTTGGCACGAGGCCCAAATATGGCATTCAACCAAAAACATGAGGATAGCAAACAGTTTTCAGTCAAATACGCGGTAAAACAATCATTCGGGATGGACTAAGTCACAATCCCCAATGGTGCACGACCTCACGCTCGTCATCTAGCATGTGCGTCACCTCAATATAGCACAACGATGTGCGATTCAGAGTTTCATACCCTAAGGATAACATTTACAATCATTACTCACCTCAATCCGGTCCAAACTCTAGCTCACAATGCCTTTGCCGCTCGAATCGGCCTCAACTCGCGTTGAATCTATCTAAAATCAGAATCACGAGGTCAAAATATGCTAAGGGAACAAAGCCCATGCGAAAATAATCAAGTTAAAGCATAAATCCCGAAATTAACCAAAACCCGACCCCCGAGCCCACATTTTGGAATTCAATAAAATTTACATTAATAGATTCCTTATCTCCTCACAAGTTCATACATATCAAAAGTCCCAAAATCCGACCACAAATAGCCCCTCAAATCTTCAAGTCTAGATCTCTAATACCAAGCCCTAGTTTCCTCAATTTTAACCCTTAATCCCCACTAATACCATGATTAACCAATGGAAAAATGATCATAAACTCAAGTAATGAAGCTTAGGGAACTTACCCAACTGATTCTCTTCGATTTTCCCTTGAATTCACTGCCCTAGCTCGCTTCTCGTCTTCAAAAATGGAGAACTTAGCCAAAAATTCGCGAAGAAAACATTATATACCTTCTGGCCCAGGGATTCCGCATCTGCGCCCCTTTAACCGCTTCTACGGTGCCGCTTTTGCGGTCCATGAACCGCTTATGTGGTTTTCACATAAGCCCCTCAGTCTCCGCATCTGCGCCATCGCAGGTACGGTTCCTCAAACGCTTCTGCGGTTCTTGCCAACCTTCCATTTGGCCGCATCTGCAGCTCCCTTTTCGCTTCTGCAAGACCGCACCTGCGGTCCCCTAGCCGCAGGTGCGGTTATGACTGCAAATGGCACATCTTCAGCTGCCAAAACCAACTTCCAAACTTTCTGCCAACCATCCAAAATTACCCTGAGGCCCCCGGGACCTCAACCCAACAGCACAAACGCATCATATACCACCATTAAAACTTATACCCATCTTCAAAAACCTCAAACAACATCGAATCAACCAAAACACATCGGATTCAAGCCTAAGTTTCCAAAAATCCTCCGAATTACGCTTTTGATCAAAAAGTATATCAAATCATGTCCAAATGACCTAAAATTTTGCACACACATCCCAAATGACACAAAGGAACTACTGCAACTCCCGGAATTCCATTCCGACCCCTATATCAAAATCTCACCTATCAACCGGAAAATGCCAAAATTTAAATTTCGCCAATTCAAGCCTAAATCTACTCCGGACCTCCAAAACACATTCCAATCACGCTCTTAAGTCCCAAATCACCTACCGAAGCTATCCGAACCATCGGAACTCACATCCGAGCCCTTGAACATATAAGTCAACATCTGGTTGACTTTTCCAACTTAAGCTTTCTAAAAAGAGACTAAGTATCTCAAACCTTACCAAAACCTCTCCAAACCCAAACCAACCAACCTAGTAACACAAAATATAGCTGAACAAGGCAATAAGAAGCATAAATGGGGAAAACGGAGTGGTAACTCATGAAATGACCGGCCAGGTCGTTACACTTAGTTGTCTGCAATTTTCTGTTCTATAGCCATGGGTGCCATGATACTTGCATATCTGGTCGGGATTTCTCTGAGCTGGATCGATCTGCAGAGGTCGAGGCCATCTAGTATCTTTGATACGTACGATGGCTGATACGGTGGTAGATACATCAACATTGAAGTTATACTCTAATAGTCGCGTGCTTCTTTGGGCTCGGCATCCCTATCGAAACCATTCTTGCTCATGAGCCCCCAAGAGATCTGACCTCGATCATTTCTCCTTTCCACTCGAATAGGGTTGCGCCCAGGTCTGTTTCCTCTCCGGTCTCCGTTGTATGGCTGGTAGCGATCCCTGCTCGAGTGTGGCTCTCGGTCGATGTCCCTTTTGACTCTGTCAATGATCCTGATAGGATGAACGAACCCGGAAGGAGTCCCCAGTTGATCGTCTTCGACCCTAATCTTTGATTGGTATCGATTATGCACATCGCCCCAGGTAACAACTAGGTATTCGATCAAGTTCTGCCTTAGTTGCTGTGAAGCCACCGAGCTTCGTACGTTTAATCCTTGAGTGAAGGCCTGAACAGCCCAATCATTGGTGACCGGTGGTAGATCCATACATTCCATTTGAAATTGAGACACAAATTCTCTGAGCATCTCGTTATATTTCTACCTTGCCTTGAAGAGGCCCACTTCCTAGTCTCGACCTTTATAGCTCTGGTGTGTGCTTTAATGAAGGAATCTACAAGCATAGCAAAAGAATAAATGGAGTTGGGTGGCAAGTTATGGCACCATATCATCGCTCCTTTTGATAAGGTCTCCCTAAATTTCTTCAATAATACGGACTCGATCTCATCATCCTCCAGATCATTCCCCTTAATCGCACATGTGTATGAAGTGACGTGCTCGTTGGGGTCAGTCGTTCCATTATACTTGAGAATTTCTGGCATGCGAAACTTCTTGGGAATTGGTTTAGGAGCTGCGCTCGAGGGGGAAAAGTTTTTGCATGAACATTTTTGAATCCAAACCCTTCAAAATCGGTGGTGCCCCCGGAGTTTGATCAACCCTAGAATTATAGGTTTCCACCATTTTGTCATTTGCTTTAATTTTCTTCTCCCCCGATTCAATATGCTTCGTTCATTCCTCAAGCATCTTCAGGATTATGGCATCGGTCCCTGATTCATCTCCGGTCGATCACTTTGCCACCGATTTGGCCGTACGAACAACTTCCTGTTATGGCTCGGGCTCGATCTTGCTCGGTGTATGGTTCCGATTTTGGAGTTATGCTATTGCAGCTTGTTGAGCCTACAACATTTCGAATATTACTCGAAGGCTGATCCCACCCTCTTTACTGCCCTATGCGTTCTGACCGTTTGATCGAACATCTCTACGGGCGTTACTCTCAAGATCGACGGCCAAATTTGCATTAATGACAACATGGAAACTGATGTCGATTGGGTTTATGGTCGGGACTCCATCGAGGTCAATTGGAGGCACTTCATTCCCTGGAGCGGCTATGTTGTCGTTTTCTCTATGGAGACCAAGGCCATTGTCTATGTGCATGGGTGTTGTTTGAGAGTTTGACATGCTGATCCTGGAATCAAAGATACTCATAAGAACAAGTATAAAATAGTGTGTGTCACGAAAGTTAGTACCAAGCAATCACTATTATCCTTATCCCCACGGTGGGCGCCAAACTATTTACCCTAAAAATGGATAACAATTGAAGTTATTCGTGGTTTTAAGGATACGTGATTTTAGTTGGCACAAACTAAGAAAATATGAAATTGACTGCAAGTAGAAATCAAAGCAAATCGAAATAAACGTATAGCTTTGGCCCTCGAGCTGGGACGCCCTCGAACCAACAAATATTCTACTGGAAAATATGAACAAAGCAACAGAGTATTGAAAGCTTAAGAGAAAGGTAGTATATTACTTTGTATTGCGTGAATATGATGCCTTTTACAAGTGATCAGACCCCCATTTTATAGTAGGGGAGTCCTACCTTTGATACAATTCTAAATACAGTAAGAAATACCATGATTAACTAATTAATCGGCCCCTTCTTGATACGTGCCGAGATTTTCGTCGTAATCCTCGCTCGATTGCGGATATTTTGGCTTTCCGTTATATGGTTCGACAGGCTTCCCTCAGTCTTGGTCTTGACTAATCTCGGTCTCGATCGGTCCCTAAGTCACGAGCTTGGGAATCTAACTTTGTGTCACAGTCTGGTATGACATGGGGTCGAACCTTGTCCTTCCACGCCCCGGTTTCGATTAATCATACAAAAAAGGCAAGCCCGATTTTGACCGTATACAATTATCAATAAGATATTGTGTCGTAGTAAGTCTCAAAGAAATTTATTGAGTTTTTAAAATATTCGCGAAAGTGGTTGGTTATATTGAGACTAAAAATAAAGTAAAGATTTATTATCTTCTATTACTACAACTTGTAGCATGGTAATATATATGTGAAAAGTTATCCGCTTTATTCTCTAGTTTGTGCTACACAAATAAAAGAATGCCACAATAAAGTAGAAGTTTATTGATATAAAAACATATATCATAATAAATTTGGAGTTTATTCATAATTGCACACACTATGGTATAAACCTGAAGTTTATCAATATTGATAATTTATCCAGTTGGCATAATTGATTTAGCCATGTTAATGTAAGTATGATATGCAAAAATAAAAAAGAATTCACATGGGTAAATATTAAAGAACTAGAAAGTTCTTTACGAATTCTCTTACGTTACTTGTTCTCACAAATTAATAGACCAATTAAAATTAGGATTGAATCCCATAAATGTTAAAAATATCAAAGGTGAATATAAGCCCATTCATCTGTCGTATATATCACATAAGATGCATCTATGAGATAATTACATGTGCAATTATTATTAACCCGCAACCTGGTGTTTGCGTGATAACTTGCTCAATAATTTAATTTAGAGCATAATTTTCATATTTTCTATTCAAGACAGGTCATCTTAAAAAGTTGGTTTATATCACAGTTAGTTTAGCAAAATAATTTATTGAGTGCCTCCACTCAATAGCTAAACTATTACTTATGAGAACAGTTATCTATATCAATTTGGTATATATTATATACGAAAGTATATTACATTCTCCCCTCAGAAGTGGTTCAAGGTCAGAAACCAAGTAATTGCATCTTATTATTATTGACATACAGTGTATATTTTGATTAACACCATAACACACAAAGGTGAGTTTTCAAAGTTGAGGAATCAAGTTAGTTTTTCTAACATGAGGAGGAGACAAGATAAACAGTTGAGAAAAAATTGCGTAGAAAGAATTATCATTTGTAAATCTAGATACTCGAATAAGATAATATAAACTTGAAGTTCATAAAAAGATAATTCATCTGCAATATATTGCAAAGCATTCCAGACGCTTTTGTTGATCCAAAGAACTAACTATATTCTCACTGTGAATGCTCTTATTAGAATAAGTCTTAGAAGGACAAAGTCTATGGTACGCTTAAAGCGTATAGACAGATCGACTTCAAATAAAATTATTGATAAAGAAGATGAGAAAATGATCGAAATGATCATAATAAGGAGGAAAATGATCCAGGAGTTCACATGACATAACACTTCATAAAATTTCAAGAGAGGTTCAGGTACTTGAAAATATAAATAAAGATATCTTTATGTTATGTCTTCTTGAAAAACAAAAGAGGTTGAAACCGATATAAAATGTTCGCCGACTACATCTATGATAACGGTAAATATATATGAGGATCTAAAGTTTGGAGAAACGATTCAAGTAGAATTGGTTTCATATAAAAGACATGTAGTTTTGGACCTGTAGCTCAAACACTCAAAAGTATAAAGTCAATGGTGTGTGTAGTCACTTTCATCTATCTTACATGTCTAGCATGACATGAAAACTTGATATGCATCTAAAGTCTATTTATATGGCTTATATGACTTAACTTATATGACAATTTTTGGAGGAGTTAAATAGTTCAAAGCATATACAATTATTTGTGGGGGTCATCACTTGTTTTAAAATTGAATTCTATATTTCGAGGCCTTGAAAACCTAATTTAGCATCACCTCTATTTGCGTGCGCAGTCCGGACACTTAGCCGAAAAGCCTAAATATGAAAATCTATGAAAAATGATAAGTTTTGACTATAAAATGAGTTAATTTGACTTCGGTCAACATTTTGGGTAAAAGGACCCGGACCCGTGATGTGACGGTCCCAGAGGGTCTGTAGGAAAATATGGGACTTAGGAGTATGCCCGGAATCGAATTCCGAGGTCCCAAGCCCGAGAAATGAATTTTTAAAGAAAATTATTTTCTGAAATTTGTTTAAAGGAATTTGAAATGAATTTTGATTAGAACATGATGGTATCGGGCACTTATTTTAGTTTCGGCACCCAGTACAGGTCTTATATATAGTTTAAGATGTTTCTGTGGAATTTGGTGAAAAACGGATGTCATTTGACGTGATTCGAACCTAAATTGCCAAAGTTGATGTTTTAAGAAGTTTAAGAAAAATTCTTTCATTTTGAGGTTTAATTCATTGTTATTGAGGTTATTTTAGCGATTTGATCGCACGGATAAGTTCATATGATGTTATTGAGTTAGTACATATGTTTGTTTAGGATCCCCAAGGGCTCGGGTGTGTTTCGAAAAGTTTGGCCTTAAGAAAAGTTGCAGAAAACAGCCGATCTGGTGTACGGATGCTTTCTTCTTCGCGTTCGCGGGATGGCCCTCGCGAACGTGATGTGTTAATTATGCTGAAGGAATTTCCTTCTACGAGAACGCGAAGCATTGGGGGGTCTCCCCTTCGCGAACACGGGCCTGGTATCGCGAACTCGAAGGCTTACAGCCTGGGCTGGGGAGGGTCACCACTTTATGCATCGCGAACGCGGCCACTGGCCCGCGAACGCGTAGGCTTGAGGAGCCAAAGCTCCGCGAATGCAAGCTGTCTTCCTCAAACGCGAAGATCTGACTGACCTAACTCATCGTGAATGCGATGAACAAATCCGCCCAGTTATTTTTAAGGTTCAAAAACAAAATGCATTACGGGATTTTTACCAAATTTCATAACTTCTTCATTTCAACTCCAAATTGGGCGATTTTTAAAAGGGAATTTCACTACCAATTCATAGGTATGCAACATTAGACTCATTTTTTCAATTTCCATCAACACCCATTAGATTTCTAGGCTTAAATCATGTAATTAAGGGTAGAAAATTAGGAATTTGGGTAGAGTTAGGGCTTTTTAATTATTTGGGAATTTGACCTCGTTTTGGGGTCGGATTTGAAACAAATTATATATTCAGGCTCGTGGGTGAATGGGTGATCGGGTTTTGGTCCGAACCTCGTATTTTGACCAAGCGGGCCCGGGGTCGATTTTTGGATTTTTGGGAAGAATGATTAGAAAGCTATAATTAAGTATTGGAATTGGATTGTTTAGCATTTATTGATGTTATTAAGTCGATTATGCCTAGATACAATTGATTTGGAGCCGAATTCGAAAGGAAAGGTGGTGTTTGAGGATTGAGTTGGCCGTGGAAGTTCAAGGTAAGTGTTTGGTCTAACCTTAGCTTGAGGGATTAGAAGTTGTGTCCTATTTGCTATTTGTTTCTTGTTGAGTACAACGTATAGGTATGATGACGAGTATCTATACGTTGGTGTCAAGCATAACCGTGAGTCTTATATTGTGATTTTCATGATTTCGTTGTATTATTCATGCCTTGGTGAAGATTTCTATTTGTTGTGTAAAGTTGTGGAAGAATTGTGACCTATGAACATTGAAGAGCGTTGGCTCCAGTTGTATAACAGATTGTGAAAGTATAAGTGATAATTGAAACTCTAGAGCATTGGCTCGAGTTGTGAAGTGAAATGTGAAGTAAAAGTGAGAAAGAGAAGAGATCATTATGTTGTCCTCTTGTCGGACTATTGTTGAGTTGTGGTTCCCTTGCATTGTGTTCTTAATTGATATTACGGATGCTTAGGTTAATGATTCTTTGTGTTGGGTAAGGATTATGGTTATAGCTGAGGTAGTTAGGTGTTGTAACAAGTTTGCTTGTAGCTGAGATAGTTAGGTGTTGTAACAAGTTTGGTTATAGATGAGGTAGTTAGGTGTTGTAACAAGTTTGGTTATAGTTGTTTCTCCCTTGCTAGGACGTATTACTTATGTTGTCGAATCCCTTGCCGGGATAGTGTAGACCTTATTGACCCCTTGTCGGGATTCTCGTTATAATTGTAAATATTATATATGGATCGGATTGCACGTCGCAACAATATTATATATGGATCGGGTTGCACGTTGCAATAATATTATATGTGGATCGGGTTGCACACCACAACAATGTTATATGTGGATTGGGTTGCACGTCGCAATAAAGATATGATGAAATGGGAGCGGGTGGTACGCCTACCACGAGATACAGGAAATGGGATCGGGTTGCACACCTGCAACAAGATGTGAAAAGAAAGTGAAATCTGTCTTTGTTTTCCTTATTCATGTTAGTGGTTGGATTTTGATTCCTTAATAATTCTCTTGATATTCTGTTTTTACCTATTATTCCCCGAAGCATGTTTCCCCCTCCCATCTTTACTTGTTTATTTCTGCTTTACTTCTCGTTGTATATTATATAACTGCACAGGTTTATTTGGTGGTCTGGTCCTAGCCTCGTCACTACTTCGTCGAGGTTAGGCTAGGCACTTACCAACACATGGGGTCGGTTGTGTTGATACTACACTCTGCACTTTTTTGTGCAAACCCCAGTGTTGCAGACTTCGGACCGCAATGAGATTGCTGATTATTGTTCATCAGGTGACCCGAGGTAGCCCTGCAGGCGTCCGTAGGCCTTGGCGTCTCCTTCCATCTACTTTCCTGTGTCTTACATGTATTTCCAAAGATAGTGTTGTATTTAATTCTTTCAAACCTTTATTTGTAGTATTCTTAGACCGTTTGTGAAACTGTGACACCAGTTCTGGGTAGTCGAGATTCAAACAGTTGTATTGGATTCATATTCTGATAGATTATTGCTTTTTCTTCCGCTTATGTAAAATTTTGTTGTTTAAAATGTTATTACTTCTAAATTGTTAATGAATATAAAATGGGTAAAAAGGTAAATTGTGCAAATGATTGGCTTGCCTAGCTCGTATTAGTAGGCACCATCACGACTCCCGAGGGTGAAAATTCGGGTCATGACATTATTGGTCCTGAAGTACCATAAGTGCAATTTGTGTACATTTGCATCTTGTTATAACTATAAGCATGATAATATGATAGCGATAATTTTTACCTCTCTGGAGATATTGAAAATGTCATTCTATGACATTATATATCAAGATGATTATTTCAAGATGCAACATATTCATTGGAGTTAATATGACCGATTTATTCACCAAATCTTTACCGACGTCAACCTTCAAGAAGCTAGTGTACAAGATCGGGATGCGAAGGCTTAAAAATGTGAATCGATGCTCTCATCAGGTAGAGTTAATACTAGTTGTACTCCTTTTTCCTTATAAGTTTTTGTCCTACTGGGTTTTTCTTGCAAGATTATTAACGAGACAACTAAAAGACGTATTTCTAAACACGTGTACTTTTTTTCCTTTACTGAAATTTTCTCACTGGGTTTTATTTTAGTTAAGGTTTTAACGAGGTACATTATCTGTTGAATAGACATTCAAGGGGGAGGGTTATAAATAGAAATGTATTTAAGGTGAATGTCTATATTTTTGAGAGATTCTAAGGTTTGTTACTTTGTGGCTAAACCACTTTTTTTCTATAAATAGAGGGATTCTATTCCATTGTAATTTATCCCAAAATCAATAAGAATTCTCTCTCTACTTTTCTCTGCAATAATCTTCTTCTTCTTTTATTATTTTATAACAGCTCTCAAATTTTTGGTGCCTAAAGCAAGTGGGAATTGTTTTTATCTTATGTTTGGCTATAATTATTAGCAAGTAGTTGAATAAATTTTATATTAAAATAGTGGGATTAACTATCCCATAAAAAAGGTGGGACAGCTAATTCCATATCCCAAACCATGGATATCCTTGTCTATCCCAACTGGCAACCCAATAATTATTTACTACTTTACTAACCAATCCTACAGGTTTGTGAACGTTACTGAGTTAAAACAAAATTCAGGAAACTGTTAGAAGAATAATGAAATATATAAAATAGTAAAGAATCAGAAATATTTCGAGTCCACAATTTTCTTGTGCGTCCTTAAGGAATTTTAATCCCCTCACACGTTGCCAAGGTAATGGATTAAATCCTCCCAGGATAAAACGGAATAAACCTTCCTGAAACAGTGGCAATACAAACTGCAGGATACAAACGAACTCAAAGAACGGAGCAAAATCACACTTACGAATTTGAGAGAGAGAGACTGCGAATTAGGATGCAGTATATTCAGAAAGAAAGAAGTTGTAGAGTCTTTTTTCGTATCTGGAAGATGCAGCCTTGCCTCATAATTTATAGGCAAATATCAGAAGAGGTGTCTGGAAAGGTGCCTTTTTCAGAAAATACGCGATCGCGGCCGAACCGCAGCCAGAGAGCTTCTCTGAATCTGACTGCCGCGATTCTACCACGGTCGCGGCAGAACCGCGGCCAGTGAGTCCCTCTGAACGTTAAGCAGTGATTTGGCATTTAATTAATTATTAAATAATTAAATAAATTTTGTCCAAAAATAATCTTATCGATCATTTGACAAATCCAAATCCAAATCCAAATCCAAAGCCAAAGCCAAAGCCAAAGCCGAGCCGAGCGAGCAACGACGACGGTGCGAGGGTTCATTCTCTTCAACTCCTTTTAAGAGCTTTAAGAAGTGAATCTATATATAAGCACATAAATATGATTGTCCCTCACCAATGAGGGACAAAGTGCAAGACAAAAGTTCACTTCTTCAAATTTTCATTTTCCCTCCATTTTATTTCCCTCCATTTCCAATTCACACTTCTTCTCTTTTAAAGCCCAATGGCTTAAAGTCCAACAATCCCCCACATGAATGGGAATGGTTGTATCAAGAAAGATCATAGATGAAAGCTATGTGATTTTGCAAGTAAGGATTAATTGCATCTGGATAAGTAGGTTTCTCTTTGAACTTTTCGTAGTGAACATATGTCGGATATACTCGATCAATCGGTAGATTTGATATCTTTGAACCGTCGAACTTTTAGTGTATACCTAGACAACCATATGTCACACAACCAACCCTTAACCGTCTTTTGGTTCTCATTGTTGTGTTCGTTTTAGCCATGAACACCGTTTGGTATCATAAGTGCGTAGAGAATTGTCCTTACAGAATTCTCATTGAAGCGGCTTCTTCTTCACACTTACATAGGTGATTCCTAAACGTGTAATCCTTTAGATTGACATTATTTGATAAATACCTCATCAAACTTAGGTAATCATTAAAGAACGTGTAAAGTTCTATCCTTGTTACTGAACATTGTCTTCATCACGAGAATGGACCAAAGATTTTGTTTTGACAATGTTGAACCGGTCAATCACAACTTTGTTTGAGCTCCTTGAACCTAGATCTCGGAACATCCAAAATTTTAGGTAGAGTTACCGCCATATTGACTTGTCCTCGGCCATAGTCCCATTCCCTTAGATGATTTCTCAACTCCCTCTCTAGTTAAGCCTTTTGTAAGTGGATCCGCAACATTATCCTTTGATCTTACATAATCAATAGTGATAATTCCACTAGAAAGTAGTTGTCTAACGGTATTATGTCTTCGTCGTATATGACGAGACTTTCCGTTATACATAACGCTCCCTGCCCGTCCTATTGCAGCCTCACTATCGCAATGTATGCAAATAGGAGCCAAAGGTTTTGGCCAGAACGGAATGTCTTCTAAAAATTCCGAAGCCATTCAGCTTCTTCACCGGCTTTATCCAATGCTATAAACTCTGATTCCATTGTAGAGCGAGCGATACATGTCTGTTTGGAAGACTTCCAAGATACTGCTCCTCCACCAACAGTAAACACGTATCCACTTGTGGACTTTGTTTCTGATGAGCCGGTTATCCAATTAGCATCACTATATCCTTCAATAACCGCAGGATAGTTATTATAGTGCAAAGCATAGTCTTGGGTATACTCCAAATATCCCAGAACTCGTTTCATAGCCACCTAGTGATGCTCGTTGGGATTACTTGTGAATCGACTAAGTTTACTTATTGCACAAGCTATATCAGGTCGGGTACAGTTCATGATGTACATTAGACTTCCCAACACACGAGCATACTCCAATTGAGACGTACTTTCGCCTTTATTCTTCATAAGATGATGGTTTAAGTCAATTGGAGTCCTTGCACTTCTAAATTCCAAGTGTTTGAATTTTTCAAGTACCATTTTCACGTAATGTGATTGAGACAAAGCTAGACCTTGAGGAGTCCTCTGGATTTTAATTCCTAGAATTACATCGGCAACTCCTAAGTCTTTCATATCAAACTTACTAGCAAGCATACGCTTAGTAGCTTGAATGTCGGCAATGTCTTTGCTCATTATTAGCATATCATCAACATATAAGCAAACAATGACTACATGATTTTGAACGTTCTTAATGTAAACACACTTATCACATTCATTAATCTTAAAACCATTTGACAACATTGTTTGGTCAAATTTCACATGCCATTGTTTGGGTGCTTGTTTTAATCCATAAAGAGACTTAACAAGTCTACACACCTTCTTTTCTTTTCCCGGAACCACAAACCCTTCAGGTTGGTTCATGTAAATTTCTTCCTCAAGATCACCATTTAAGAAGGCTGTTTTTACATCCATTTGATGGATTTGAAGACCATACAAGGCGGCTAACGCTATTAGCATCCGAATAGATGTAATTCTTGTTACCGGCGAGTATGTGTCAAAATAGTCAAGACCTTCTCGTTGTCTAAATCCTTTGACAACAAGTCTTGCCTTGTATTTGTCAATAGTACCATCGTTTTTCATTTTCTTCTTGAAAATCCATTTAGAACCCAATGTTTTATTACCCGGAGGAAGATCAACCAACTCCCAGGTATGGTTGCTCAATATGGATTCTATTTCACTATTGACAGCTTCTTTCCAATATTGTGCTTCTGAGGAAGACATTGCTTCCTTGAATGTACGAGGCTCATTTTCTAACAGAAAAGTCAGAAAATCTGGACCGAATGAAGTAGATATCCTTTGACGTTTACTTCTTCTTGGATTTTCTTCATTAGACATACCATCTGTTATTTCCTCCCGAGGTCGTTTTGACTTTTGGCAGGTCACTTCACTTTCCTTTTTATACGGATAAATAGTTTCAAAGAATTCAGCATTATCTGATTCTATTATCATATTAATGTGAATCTCAGGATTTTCTGATTTATGAACCAGAAAACGATATGCCTTGCTATTGGTTACATATCTAATAAACACATAATCAACCGTTTTGGACCTATCTTAACTCTTTTAGGTTTAGGAACTTGTACCTTAGCTAAACACCCCCACACTTTGAAGTATTTCAAGCTAGGCTTCCTTCCTTTCCACTTTTCATAAGGAATGGACTGTGTTTTACTATGAGGTACACGATTGATTATCCGGTTAGCTGTAAGTATAGCTTCCCCCACAAGTTCGGTGGTAAGCCAGAACTTATTAGCAATGCATTCATCATCTCCTTCAACGTTCGATTCTTCCTCTCCGCAATTCCATTAGATTGTGGAGAGTAAGAGGCAGTTGTTTGGTGAATAATGCCATTTTCCAAACAAATTTCTTCAAAAGGAGATTCATATTCGCCACCCCTATCACTTCTTATCATTTTGATTTTTTTGTTTAGTTGCGTTTCAACTTCACTCTTGTATTGCTTGAAAGCATTAATTGCCTCATCTTTACTATTAAGTAAATAAACATAGCAGTATCTCGTGCTATCGTCAATAAAAGTAATAAAATACTTTTTCCCACCGCGAGATGGTGTTGACTTCATGTCGCAAATATCTGTGTGAATTAAGTCTAAAGGACTTGAATTCCTTTCAACGGACTTATAAGGATGCTTAGCATACTTTGATTCCACACATATTTGACATTTGGAATTAATGCAATCAAATTTTGGCAATACTGCTAGATTTATCATCTTCCGCAATGTTTTGAAGTTTACGTGACCTAAACGTGAATGCCATAAAGTGTTTGACTCAAGTAAGTAAGAAGAAATATTCACTTTATTGATAGGAACTGCTATTACATTTAGCTTAAAAAGGCCCTCATTTAGGTAACCTTTTCCTACATATACATCGTTCTTACTAAGTACAACACTATTAGAAACAAAAATACATTTGAATCCATTCTTGACAAGAAGTGAGGTAGACACAAGATTCTTGCGAATTTCTGGAACATGGAGGACTTGATTTAGAGTCACTATTTTTTCCGACGTCATCTTCAACGCAATCTTGCCAACTCCTTCAATTTTGGCCGTAGATGAATTTCCCATGAAGATTGTCTCGTTGGGTCCTGCGGGGACATAAGAAGAAAATAACTCCTTGTTAGCACAAACATGGCGGGTGGCTCCAGAATCTATCCACCATTCTTTTGGATTTCCTACCAAATTGCATTCAGACAACATGGCACATAAGTCTTCCATTTCATCTTCAACCATGTTAGCTTGATTCTTTTTCTTCTTATCATTCTTGGGCGCACGACAATTCACGGCCTTATGCCCAGATCTTCCACAGATGTGGTAATTACCCTTGAACTTTTTCCTGCTTGGGTAATTCTTTGGTCCGGAAGCCTTCTTCCTCTTCTTATTTTGTGGCGCCTCCTCAACAACGTCTGCCCCCATTATTGTTGAGTTTCCACGTGACTTATTTTCAGCATTTTTGTTGTCTTCTTCTATCCTCAGACGAACAATCAAGTCTTCTAGTGTCATCTCTTTCCGCTTGTGTTTAAGATAGTTCTTAAAATCCTTCCACAACGGAGGTAACTTTTCAATGAAAGCAGCGACTTGAAAGGCCTCATTTATGACCATACCTTCAATAATAAATTTATAATTAATAATAAGATAAATCTTATTAATAAAATTATTGATTCGGGTCATAGCTTCTCTAGTGCATTCCATAATGCTTCTCTAGTGCATTCCATAATGCTTTTGAAGTTTCCATGACACTATAGACATTGTACAAGCCATCTTCCAAACAACTCAATATGTAGTTTTTGCACAAGAAATCAGAATGTTTCCATGCTTCAGTTACAACAAGTCGTTCATCATCCGGAGTATTATCAGCCATGACCGGAGGATCCTCCTTGATGAAATGTTGCAAACTCAACGTAGTAAGATAGAAGAGCATCTTCATTTGCCAACGTTTGAAGTCAATCCCGGAAAACTTTCCGGGTTTATCTGCCGGTGCCATAGCATGAGCAGGAGTAGAACGGCTTGTAACAGCAGCAACCGTTCCCGCAACACTTCCATTAGTTTGGTTTTCATTCGTCATATTTCTGTAAAGTTGAAAACAATACAGAACTTGTTAATCAGTGAAGTTTTTGATTATCTTCAAACTGAATACCAAACCAACCATACAACACGTAACAATGGTGAAGTTTTTATATACTTCAAACCCGTACGTTTATTATTCCGGCAAAGTTTTTATGTACTTTAAACCGGACAGAAACAATTATAGGAGTAGAAAGCAACAAGGCTTTAGTCTCCAACAAAGTATAAAGAAAATAATTTAATAATCAACACAGAAACGTTAGTAAAAATAAAATTCCTTAAGCTTGTGAACGTTACTGAGTTAAAACAAAATTCAGGAAACTGTTAGAAGAATAATGAAATATATAAAATAGTAAAGAATTAGAAATATTCCGAGTCCACAATTTTCTTGTGCGTCCTTAAGGAATTTTAATCCCCTCACACGTTGCCAAGGTAATGGATTAAATCCTCCCAGGATAAAACGGAATAAACCTTCCTGCAACAGTGGCAATACAAACTGCAGGAAACCAACGAACTCAAAGAACAGAGCAAAATCACACTTACGAATTTGAGAGAGAGAGACTGCGAATTAGGATGCAGTATATTCAGAAAGAAAGAAGTTGTAGAGTCTTTTTTCGTATCTGGAAGATGCAGCCTTGCCTCATAATTTATAGGCAAATATCAGAAGAGGTGTCTGGAAAGGTGCCTTTTACCGCGGTCAGAGAGCCTTTTATAGGCCAGAGAGCTTCTCTGAATCTGACTGCCGCGATTCTACCGCGGTCGCGGCAGAACCGCGGCCAGTGAGGCCCTCTGAACGTTCAGCAGTGATTTGGAATTTAATTAATTATTAAATAATTAAATAAATTTTGTCCAAAAATAATCTTATCGATCGATTTGACAAAGCCGAAGCCGAAGCCGAAGCCGAAGCCGAGCGAGCGACGACGACGGCGCGAGGGTTCATTCTCTTCAACTCCTTTTAAGAGCTTTAAGAAGTGAATCTATATATAAGCACATAAATGTGATTGTCCCTCACCAATGAGGGACAAAGTGCAAGACAAAAGTTCACTTCTTCAAATTTTCATTTTCCCTCCATTTTATTTCCTTCCATTTCCAATTCACACTTCTTCTCTTTTAAAGCCCAATGGCTTAAAGTCCAACAAAGTTTACCCACTAGGAGTACATACAAGTACTAGAAGAAAATTATACTATTCACTCAGTCCCAATTTATATCATATTTTTGTTGTCGGAGAATTTATTTAATTAATTTTTGAAGTTAAATTGAATTAGATCAATTGAATATTCAAGAATTATATGAAAAGTATTATTAATTATAATTCTTTTCACGTTAATATGAAAAAATATATTTTAAAATATTGATCAAATATTTTATAATTTGAATTTGAAAAGTAAAAATGACACATGAATTGAACAAAGGAAGTATGTAGTTACACAAAACGCCCGTACAGTTCTGGTACTCTCGACTCTTGTCATACTCAGTGGAGAAGTTTTATTTTGTGTCTTATACAATTGATATTAGTGGGATATTTGCATCTATACCCGCTTTTTGTGTCACATTTTAAATTGTGTCTGCTTTTGCAAAAAAAATTACAAGCGTACCCGCTTTTTCACATAACTTCAGCACACGGGGCTGAAGTAGCAAAGGCAATCACGCAAAACTTCAGTATTCTAGTAGCCGGACCTGAAGTTCAGCTCTAGAGCTGAAGTTTTTGTTTTGTAACTGCGAACTTCAGCTCTAGAGCTGAAGTTTTTGTGTTGTAACTGGAAACTTTTTGTGTTGTAACTGGAAAACTTCAGCTCTAAGCTAGCTTGATATTTCTAAGCTAGCTTCAAATTGATATTTCGTTAGATAGCCGCTATAACTTTGGTGATTCTCGTTGAGATTTTTAGTCATAAAGTATTTGTTCATGCTTATAAGTAATTTATCTGGTAGTAGTAGCCTGTTGCAGTTTGCTGGAAGCCATCCAACTCGTTGTTTCTCATTATCATATATCACCATTTTGTCCAGTAGAGAAATATCTGTAGATGAAAAAAATATCAGAAAGAGAAAGATTAATAAATGCACAAAGAACTTGGATACAACTCTTATCAAAATCTAGTTCCCCTTTAGTATTTATGCAGATAAAAAACTGCATTTTCTCTTCACTTTGTTGATACTACTATTCCATCGTTATTTATAAATGTTAAAACACAACCTTGTTTTCTTCTGGTGAGGTACTGAAGGGGAGGAGAAAGAGAACTGAAGTTGTTTAAAAAGTGGGTACAAGTTACAAGTTTTTTAAAAAATGTGTATTGTAACTTTTACGACACTAATTGTATGAGACTCATTTTTGTCTCACAAATATGTGGACCCCAATCTTACACTTCTGGGTCCACAAAATTGTGAGACAAAAAAATTATCGCATACAACTAGTATCAGTTATATGAGACACAAAATAAACTTTTCCTACTCAATGAGTTAAAGTAGTCTTACTTTTTAGATGGAATTATTCATGTCCGAATAGAATCATTTTAGTGGGTAAAGAAGGAGACATAAAAGCTGGAGTGAAGTCATTGGTTCCATAATCTAATTTTAACAAACTTTGCTAATCGCTAGATGTTTATAATTTACCTAAATAATTAATTTTAAAGGTAAAAGAAAATCCAAGTGAAAAATATATATCACTTAACTGTAGTTCAATATTCAATATAAAAAAGTTTATGTGCAAAACACTCTGTGTGAGTAACTTTTTACGCTCACACTATTTTGTATTCCTATTATGGATTACCATTTACTTCCATAATTCCCCAACCATTAGCAATGTCGTTAACAGTAATTATTTTGCTTAGCATTGAAATTTTGGTTGTTGGTCCTGATATTTTTTAAATTGGGTTTTCAATTTATTAAATAAAAAATTAATGTAAACAGGAGTTCAAGACAATATTATTCTATAATTCAATGGATGTCTAGTGCTGTAAAATAAGTGGGCGTTTGGACATAATGGTAAAATTCTGGGAAAAAGCGAAAAAAATTTCAAGTTGAAAATGATATTTGAAAATTAGAGTTGTGTTTAAATATGAATACAATTTTACGATATTTTTGAATTTTTGTAAGTGATCTGAAGTAGAAATTATGAAAAATAATTTTTCGGATTTTTTTCAAATTTTCGAAAAATATCAAAATTCATTTTTAAGTGAAAATTAAAATTTATGGCGACACACTGATTTCGAAAAAAAGTGATTTTTATGGCCAAATGGGCCCTAAGTGGGCGTTTGGACATAAGAATTGTAAAATTCCGGAAAAAAATGAAAAAGTGTCAAGTTGAAAAGGGTATTTGAAAATTAGAGTTGTGTTTGGACATGAATATAATTTAGAGTTGTTTTTAAATTTTTGTGAGTGTTTTAAATTGAAAATTTTTAAAAATAACTTTTTAGAGTTTTTCAAATTTCGAAAAATTTAAGAAATTTAATTTCAAGTGAATTTGAAAATTTCATGGCCAAACACTGATTCTGAAAAAAAGTGAAAAAATATTCAAAATAAATAAATCTTTTTTTATTGCCAAACGATTCCTAAGTATATTATAAGTAATACTTCGTCCGTTCCAGTTTATGTGAACTTATTTCCTTTTTGGTCCGTTCCAAAAAGAATGACCCCTTTCTAAATTTAGAAACAATTTAACTTAAATTCCTATTCTACACTTAATGAGAAGCTTTTATAATCACATAAATATTTTGGCCCCTTTTTGACTTGTTTAGAACTACAAATTTCAAAAGTCTTAGCTAGCGTTTGGCCATAGATTCCAAATTTATTTTGAAAAATCTGATTTGGGTGAAGTTTGGTTTGAAGATGAAAATGTGTTTCGACATACGTTTTCAAAACATATTTTCTAACTTTATTTTGGAAAAACATGTATAATTGCTAAGTTTTGGAATTTTGGCCCAAAATCAGCAATTGGGGTGATTTTGGGATTTGGGATTTTACCAAAATGTGAGTAAAATTTATGGCCAAACATGAGTTTTGAAAATAAATTCCAAATTTATTTTGGCAAAACTCATAGTCAAATGAAATCTTAATTTTTTTTAAAACTTCTTATCCAATCATACATGTTCACATAAATTGGATAAAGGAGTAAATTATTACTGGAAATCAGATTACAGTGAATCTGGTTTGATTTTGCTAACGTATATGCCTTCTGTGGCAAATTGGAAAAAGCATAGAGCGGGAAAGCAAAAGACAAATGAAAATATTTTTTTGGGTACGATAAGGGAACGCTTTTTAAGAAAGCAACACAATCATTTTACCTCACTCTTTTATCTCTCATTGAATTCCTTACCAAACTCTCTACTTCTCTCTTTTACCTTCCCTTCACTCTTCTTCTATGCAGAGGTACTTTTCTAATCTCTCCTTCTCTTTTGATGATTTTTTTGTTGTGAATTTATGTAACGATTTTTTTGAGTTTAGTGTTTATCGAAAATAAATTTTTTTCTTTTACAACGTAGGAGTAAGGTCTGCATACCCTTGCATATGTAATGGTTTTTTGGTTTGGGCGTTGAATAGGGCATGGACGGTACCTTCGATGAATTTTTGGTTGACGAATTCCTTGACTTCTCCAATAATGGTTCCGCTGAAGACGAAGAAGAAGAACACCCACCGGGGTATAACGGTAAAAAACCAGAGAAAGTTGAAGCTGAAAATATTACCAATTTATCTGGAAAACAAGAGTTTAGTGAACTCAATTTTCCGGTAAGAACTATTTTACGTTACGGTTTATTTTGTGAAAAGAAACGTTTTTTATTATCTACAAGAATTAATGAGAGCTGTTTTTATTTTTCAGGAAAATGACGAGGATAACCTCGAATGGCTAGCTCATTTTGTTGAAGACTCATTCACGCATACTGCCGGAAAATTACTGAACCAGTCGGTCCAAGACAATAAATCATGCTTCGCCACTCCGGTTCAAACCGGGGCAAGAACCAAACATACAGCCGCCGCCCGAGTTTGGTCACTTCCATTGACCGAGTCAGCTTCCACTTCCACTTCCTCTTCCTCCACTACAACGACATCGTTCTTGTCATCACCTTGTTTCATTCATACAGCTGAGTCGATAGTACGGAAGCCGGCGGCGGTGAATAAGAGGAGGAAGAAGACGGCGGGAGGTGTGGTTCAACCACGGCGGTGTAGCCATTGCGGTGTTCAGAAGACCCCACAGTGGCGGGCCGGTCCAATGGGTGCAAAAACTCTTTGCAATGCATGTGGGGTCCGGTTTAAATCCGGTCGGCTTTTGCCGGAGTACCGGCCGGCTTGCAGCCCGACGTTTTCGAGCGAGCTACATTCCAACAATCACCGGAAAGTTTTAGAGATGCGGCGGAAGATGGAAGTAGAAGGCGGCGGTTTGGCTCTATCCGGTTCAGAATTTTTGAAGAATTAACTTTAACATGGTAGGGTTTTTTTTTTATTGGAATTAAAAGTAGGTTTGTGGACTTTTTATTTTAGTGAAGTAGTAGAAATTTTAGAGGGAAAAAGGAAGAACCGGAGTCGGGGCCGGTTTATTGTACATTTCTGATGCGAGATGATAGATACTAGATTGTGTAGTAGGTATTCTACGGGTAACGGATGAGGAGAGTTGTTTATGTACTTTCCAGTCATACTCAGAAGAAAAACGAAAATGTATATTTACATTCGTAATTGTATACGGTTAAAGTCGGGCCTATCCGATTATGCTGATCAAGAGCACGGAATTGGATCGAACGTCAGTCTCGTAATGAATCAAACCAGAGCACGAAGACATGTAGCCAATTTGAAGATTCTCGATGCCTGTCGAGATCGAGGCCAGTAGCGATCGAGATCAAATATGACAAATTTCGAGCAAAGTGCAATAACGGGAAAACGAGATATCCGTGATTGACCGGAGATCATAGCGTAAATCTCGGAATAAATCAAATTAAGGGCGGTTATCTAGTTAATCATGTGATTTACTTTTGTAATTAGAATTGTATCATAACTAGGACACCTCTGCTATATAAAGAGGGCCTTAATCATCTTATAAACACCTTACATTCACGAATATCAAAGCAATATAATATTTCTCAACTTACTTTCTTGTTCATCGGCTTATTGTGCCTCTAACTATTTTTGCATAACTAGCTCGAGGGCTTTGTCCAAATACTGATTTGCTTTATATTGTTGCCATTTTGCATCATTTATCTTTACGTTTATCAATTGGTATTAAGTGAAATCACATATCCTTAAACCACATTATAAGTTTAATTGTTATCCAAATATAACAAATTTTAGGGTAAATAGTTTGGCGCCCACCGTGGAGCTAAGGATAATAGTGATTGCCTAGTATTAATCCTCATAACATACACTGCTTTTATGCTTGTTCTCGTAAGTGTTTTTGATTTTAAAAATCGATATGTCGAACTCTCAAGCAGTACCCACACACACAGATACTGGCCTTGGTCTCCATACACGTAGTCGCTCCGGGAAACAGAGTACCTCCAATCAATCCCGACGTACCATAGGTCGTAGATCCATTCGATGTCAGTTCTCGTGTTGCCATTCGTGGAGATTTAGGCGTCGAATATGAAAGTAGCATCCGCAGAGACGCCCGGGTAGTCGATCAGAACACACAAGATGGTGAAGAAGGTGGGATTAGCCTTCGAATGATATTTGACATGTTACAAACTCAGCAGGCTGCGATAGCGCAACTCCAAAATCTGAACGAGCACCAAACACAATCGAACTCGATACATCACAGGAAGTTGTTCATATGGTCGAGACTGTACAGGAGAAATTGAACGATAATGGATCGGAAGCTGACCCCGCCATCATGAAGATGCTCGAGGAGCTCACTAAACGGATTGAATCAGGAAAAAAGAAAATCGAGGCTAATGATAAAAATGTAGAAATGTACAACTCACGGGTCGATCAAATACCGGGGGAACCCCCGATTCTGAAGGGTTTGGATTCAAAGAAGTTTGTACAGAAACCTTTTCAACCAAGTGCAGCTCCGAAGCCCATTCTGAAGAAATTCCGTGTGCTGAAAATTCCCAAGTACAATGGAACCACTGATTCTAATGAGCATGTCACTTCTTATACATGCGCAATAAAAGGAAATGATTTAGAAGACAATGAAATTGAATATGTTCTATTGAAAAAATTTGGAGAAACTTTATCGAGTAGGGCAATGATATGGTACCACAATTTGCCGCCCAACTCCATCGATTCTTTCGCCATGGTTGCTGATTCGTTCATAAAGAAATAAAGGTCGCGGCTAGGAAGTCAGACCTCTTCAAAGTGAGACAAAAAGACAATGAAATGCTAAAGGAATTCGTATCTCGATTTCAGATGGAACGCATGGACCTACCCCCGGTTACCGATGATTGAGTTGTCCAAGCCTTTACTCAGGGTTTGAACGAGCAACGTTCGGAAACATCACATCAACTAAAGTAGAATTTGATTGAATATCCAGCGGTGACCTGGGCCGATGTGCATAATCGATGCCAGTCAAAGGTCAGAGTCGAGGATGATCAGTTGGGAGCCCCTTCCGGTTCTGCTTACCTGAATAGATCCGAAGGCAGGATTCAAAGAAACATCGACAAAGAGCCTCGATCGAACAGAGATCAGTACCAACCATATAGTACAGCTCGTAGAAGCAACGGACCGGGACGTAATTCTGTTCGAAATGTTCGAAGGAATGATTGAGGTCAAAATTCCCGAGGGCTCATGAGTAAGAGTGGCGTCGATAAACATGTCGAGCCTAAAGAAGCACCACGGTTATCGGAATACAACTTGAGCGTCGATGCTTCAGATATTGTGTAAGCCATTGGGACGAATCAAGTATACTAGATGTCCCAGACCCCTACAGACCGATCCAGCTCAAAGGAATCCAAATCAAATGTGCAAGTACCATGGAACCCATAGTCACAGAATCGAAGATTACATACAGTTAAGGGAGGAAGTAGCTCGTTTTCTCAACGAGGGTCACCTTCGAGAGTTCTTGAGTGACCGAGCTAGAAATCATTTCAAAGATAGGGACGCAAACAGGAAAAACGAACAGGAAGAACTGCAGCACATGATTCATATGATCGCTGGTGAGGTCGATATTTCTCAAGGCCCGATATTCAAACGCACCAAAGTGACGATCACAAGGGAGAGTACTCGGGATTACTTACTAGAGGACACCTTATCTTTCAACTCTGAGGATGCAGAAGGAATAGAACAACCTCACAACGACGCACTGGTAATATCTATCCTTATGAATAAAATTCAAGTTAAACGTGTGTTGGTTGATCCAGGTAGCTCGGCAAATATTATCCGATCAAGAGTCGTAGAGCAACTTGGCCTCGAGGATCAATTTGTGCCTGCAGCTCGGGTGCTCAACGATTTTAACATGGCAAGTGAAACCACCAAAGGGGAAATCATGTTGCTAGTAAACGTGGCCGGAACTATCTAGGAAATAAAGTTCCATGTAATCGAAGGTGATATGGGGTACAACGGCTGCTCGGGAGACCTTGGATCTATAATATGTGGGCGGTACCTTGAACGTTTCATCAAGTCTTGAAATTTCCAACACCGGAAGGAATAAAAATGGTGTACAGTGAATAACCAGCGGCTAATGAGATGTTTGCAATTAATGAGGTAATACAAGTATCGACACTAACATCACCAAACGGATCAGAATCAAAAGAAAAGCAGGAAGTCAAATAGTAACCACAGTCGCTAGCTTCGACCAGATCGGAACAGCAGGAAACCTTCGAGGATGATGATTATGTGATACCTCGAACCTTCGTAATTCCCGATGATTCCGATGCCACGAAGTCAACGGTCGAAGAGCTGGAACAAGTCATACTGATCGAGCATCTGCCTGATCGAAAGGTATACCTAGGCATGGGGTTAACTCTTGAGCTCAGGAAAAAACTCGTTAAATTCCTTATTAAAAATATAGATTGTTTTGCTTGGTCCCACCTTGACATAACAGGGATCACACCGGAGTACCACTCATCGATTTAGTTGGACCTAAAGTTCAGACCGGTAAAGCAAAAGAGAAGGCCATAGTCCGAGGTAAAACATAAATTCATCAAGGACGAGGTAACCAAACTTCTCAAAATAAGATCCATCCAGGAAATAAAATATTCCGAATGGTTAGAAAATGCAGTCATAGTCCCCAAGAAGGGGAATAAACTTAGAATGTGCGTAGACTACAAGGACTTAAATAAATCATGCCCTAAGGACTCTTTTCCTCTGTCGAATATCGATCGCATGATCAATGCCATGGACGGCCACGAGATCCTGAGTTTTCTCAATGCCTACTCCGGGTACAACCAAATACAAATGAACCCAGAGGATCAGGAAAAAACTTCATTTAATATTAAGTATGGTACTTATTGCTATAATGTAATGCCATTTGAGCTAAAAAATGCTGGTGCTACTTATCAACGCCTATTAAACCGAATGTTTGAAGAACAAATAGGTAAATCAATGGAGGTTTATATTGGTAACATACTAGTTGAGTCCCTTCACGTAGAGGAACATTTTAAACATTTGCAGGAAACCTTCAACATATTGAGAAAGTACAACATGAAGCTTAACCCCGAGAAATGTGCATTCGAAGTCGGTTCAGGCAAGTTTCTCGGCTTTATGGTGTCAAATCTGGGAATCGAGATCAACCCCGATAAAATCAAGGCAATCGAAGACATCACAGTTGTGGACAACGTCAAGGCCGTACAAAGATTAACAGGGCGGATAGCCGCTTTAGGCTGATTCATCTCAAGGTCTTCGGATCGAAGTCACAGGTTCTTCTCACTGCTCAAAAAGAAGAACAATTTCACTTGTACTCCGGAATGCCAACAGGCATTGGAAGAACTAAAGCAGTATCTTTCGAGCCCGCCATTGCTTCATACTCCAAAAGCGGATGAGCAGCTCTACTTATATTTGACAGTCTCGAAAGTTGTAGTAAGTGGTGTCCTAGTTTAAGAAGATCAAGGTATACAATTTCTTGTTTATTATGTTAACCGAACTTTAGGTAAAGCTGAGACCCGGTACCCACACTTAAAAAAATTAGCACTTGCTCTAATAAGTGCCTTTAGGAAATTAAAACCGTATTTTCAGTGTCACACAATCTGTGTCATAACCACTTACCCCCTTCGTAACATTTTGCACAAGCCCGAACTCTCAGGCCGACTGGCCAAATGGGTCGTCGAAATAAGTGGGTAGGATATCGAATATCAACCTCGAATGGCCATCAAATCTTAAATCTTAGCAGACTTCGTGGCCGACTTCACGCCAGCCCTCATACCCAAGGTCGAAAAGGAACTTTTGATAAAAGCAGGTACGTCTTCGGGGGTGTGGACCCTTTTCACAAATGGTGCTTCAAATGTGAAGGGGTTCGGTCTAGGCATCAGTTTGAAGCCGCCCACAAGAAGTACAATTAGACAATCTATCAAAACCCCTAAGTTTACTAACAATGAGACCGAGTATGAGGCCATGATTGCAGGTCTCGAGCTGGCTTAAAGCCTAGGAGCAAAGGTCATCGAGGCCAAGTGTGATTCCCTACTTGTGGTTAATCAAGCCAACAAGACCTTCGAGGTTCGAGAGGATCGAATGCAGAGGTACTTGGACAAATTGCATGTAACCCTACACCGGTTCAAAGAATCGACCCTACAACATGTACCTCGAGAGCAGAACAGTGAGGTCGATGCCCTTGCAAATTTGGGGTCATCGGTCGAAGACGATGAAATTAGATTGGGGACTGTCGTACAACTCTCAAAGTAAGTAGTCGAAGAAGGCCACGCCGAAATAAACTCCACAAGTTTAACTTGGGATTCGAGGAACAAATATATCGAGTATTTAAAGAACGCGAAGCTTCCATCGGACCCTAAGGAATCAAGGACTTTGCGAACGAAAGCTGCACGATTCATATTGGCCTAGGATGGAACATTGTCCAGAAGGATGTTCGATGGGCCATTAGCAATATGTTTGGGTCTAGAAGACATCGACTACGTCCTAAGACATCGACTACGTCCTACGAGAAATTCATGAGGGTATTTGGGGGAACCATTTCGGTGCTGAATCACTGGTTCACAAGTTCATCCGAGCACGGTACTATTGGGTCAATATGGAAAAAGATACTAAAGTGTTCGTTCGAAAATGCGACAAATGCCAAAGACATGCACCAATGATCCACCAGCCCAGAGAACAACTTCATTAAGTCATATCCCCATGGCCATTCATAAAATAGGGAATGGACATCGTCATCCGTCTACCATCAGCCCCAGGTAAAACTAAATTCATTCATTTATGACTGACTATTTCTCTAAGTGGGTTGAAGCACAAGCCTTCGAGAAAGTCAAAGAAAAAGAAGTCATAGACTTCATTTGGGATCACATCATATGCCGATTCGGGATACCCGCCGAGATCGTATGCGACAATGGAAAACAATTTGTCGGCATCAAAATAACAAAGTTCCTCAAAGATCACAAGATAAAAAGGATATTGTCGACGTAATATCATCCTAGTGGGAATAGACAGGCCGAATCAACAAACAAGACCATCATTCAGAACCTAAAGAAAAGGTTGAACGACGCTAAGGGAAAATGGAGAGAAATTTTGCTCAAAGTCCTTTGGGCATATCGAACAATGACAAAATCCAGTACGAGGGCAACACTGTTCTCCTTAGTACATGGCGCCGAAGCTCTGATCCCGACCGAAGTTGGGGAACCAAGCGTCAGGTTTCGGTACACAACGAAAGAATCAAATCATGAGACTATGAATACAAGCCTCGAATTGCTAGATGAAAAATAAAAAGTGGCCCTCGTTCGAATGGCCACCTAGAAATAGCGAATCGAAAGATATTACAATCGAATAGCCAATCTTCAACACTTCAAAATTGGGGACTTAGTTTTGAGAAAGGTCACCATCAACACTCGAGATCCAAATGAGGGAAAGCCCGGTCCAAATTTGAAGGGACCGTATCAGGTCCTTAGCATCATTGGAAAAGGATCTTACAAACTTGGCACGATGAACGACGAACAATTACCAAATAATTGGAACATATCACTCCTCAAAAGATATTATTGCTAAGGTATGGTTTTCTCCTTTTTTCATTCGTGTTTTATACTAACTTATTGCAGGTCTTTGGTCGAAGACGACGAAGATCTCTCCGAAAACAAAGTCCTTAGGCTTGAAAGCACGTGTTGCACTCTTTTTCTCTTCGACCGGTTTTTATCCCAAATGGGTTTTTCCGGCAATTGTTCGTGCTAACTTAGAGCAATTCAACAGTATCCTAGGCCTCTTCACAATCAACCTTGAATATTGGGGGGCATCACCCTCGTATGTTATGTTTTCAAGGAAAATGATTCGTGTCAACGGGTCTCGATAGGTAAATTTTGTAAAGGGCAAAACGATCAAATGAGTCGTGCTCATGTAGATTACCCGAGCCCTAATGACAAAACATGTACGCATGAATGATCTATTGAAAGAAGTATTTTTTCCTTATCGGATATTCCATGCCTTAGTAAAATTTCTACTTTACAATTTCATACTTATGATCTATTGCGGAACCCGGCTCAAGAGCCAATTGCAAATAAAGCTCGAGCAATTAATCCCGTACTCGAGGACTGCCGTCCGAAAATCGACATGCTCGAATTATTAAACTTCAAAATCATAAAACTTTAAAAAGGCGAAATCTCGAGTTAAAGGCTACAGCCAAACCAAGAGGGTTCGGAGACGTCCGAATTCTGTAATCAAACAGGCCTTCAAATATTTTCATAAAGCCGGTTAGAAAAGGCTACCCTCGGCAAAGTTACAAAGGGTTATGATAACATCAACCCTCAAAAACCTTAAGAGGTACCAAATTGTTCGAACTCTCGAACAAACTTATGCTAAGGCATAACAAAGTTTCGATAACGCTGAATCCTAATGGGTACAGATTTATCTCGTGCTAAGGCATAACAACCTTTTATATGATAAAAACTTTTTAAGCCGAAAAAGGGAAAAACCACTCCTTTAAGGCCATCTTGGCTCGATTCAAGAGCCCAAGGGCCATTATATTGTTGAGTTCGAGGATCCACCCTCGCTCAATCGAAACCTAAGGGTTTTTTCTACTCCGAGTTCGAGCGAGTACTCACTCGACTATAGAGAATACCAATCTGATTTAGACAAAATTTTCGCAAGGCAACGAAGTGAGTCAAAATTCTCACAAGATCTAAAGTATATCAGAATTATTATAAGGCAAAAGCAAAACAGAGTTTTCGCGAAACAGAAATCAGAAACAAATCGGAAAGAAAAGGGATCTTTCATATATGCAAAAATATTTACAAAGACCACCCATGGTCTTACACTGAAAATCCAAAAAAAAATCTAAAATGACTAATCTTCCCCAGGAACCTCATCTTCATCTTCTCTGCTCTTGGATCTGCTCGAGCTCCCGGAGTCATCATCGTCAGAAGAAAGCAGCGCTCTAGCATTGGCCTCAAGTATTTTTGCATTCTCGATATCAGCGGCAAGGTCGAAGCCACGATCATGAATCTCCTCGAGAATCTATCTTCGAGATTGAAACTTGGCATGCTCAACGGCCCAGTTTTCTAGTCTGGGCTGTGTAGCCGCTGCCTTTGCTCGAACTTGAGTAGCTTCAGCATCAGCTCGATAGACGACCACCATCGCCTCAACTACAACATTTGTTCTTCTTGCCTCAGATATGGCCTTTGCAAGCTCAGTGGCCAACCGAGTCTCGAGCTCCTCAATTTTCTTGGCTCGGTCCAAGCTCTCCTCCTTCATGCTTTGGAGTTGACGCTCAGCCAAAGATAGCTAGACTCGAGCAGTATCTTTATCCGAGGCAAGGCGGTCCATGTTCTGCTTCCACCCCAAAGTCTCTGCCTCCTTCATATTGGCCTCCTCGAGAAGCTGCTCAATCTTTTCGACCTTCTGCTAACCTGCAGGATCAAATTATTAGTCGTCATCCCTGAATTGATACATCAAACTTCTAAGAAAACACTTCATTACCTATTTGATCAGGTCGGTCTGCTCTTTGTGAGCTTTGGCTAGTTCAGCTCAGGGGTCCTTGATCTCCTCTTCTTTTTGCCCGCTGAAGAGTTTGAGGGCATCTCTCTCCTCCATGAGCCCTTTGAGATTGCTTCACATCGGTTCAGCTCGGCCCAGGATTTGGAAAATGCTTCCCGATGAAGCGTTATGGCCTATGGAGAAAGAAAGGAAATCAGGAAAAAGAAAATAAAGGCAAACGTAAAACTAAATAATGGGAGCTGAAGTATACCTGGTTCAGGAGTCGCTGAGCCTCATAAAAAATGATCGATGCATCCAGATCGGAAATATCTTCGACCCCCAAGAAGCAACCACGGAATAAGTACTCCCCTTCATGGGTCGTTCCTACATTGGGGGTCTCCATAGCCTGGGCCTCCTGAATTTCCCCCCCAGAAAATGTGGGGAGGGGCGGCGAATCATCAATATCGATTGCCCCAAGCGAGGTGCTTGGGGTGTTCTCTCCTTTTCGAAGGGCCTTGGAACAACAACCTTCGGGCACACTTGTCGATTGTTCATCACGACAGGAGACGTCTTCGGTCTCCGATGACTCGGGGACTTTGCACGGAACTTCTTTCGAGATCCCCTTGGTCGAAGCTGAGCCTCATCGACCATCACCAACTCAACTGCCTTTGAAGCTTCGACGCTCCCCCTCTTTGGAGCTACTAGCTCGAAGTCGGCGTCTTCTTTTTCCTCTTCTTCATCCCTTAATTGCTGAGCTACATTAGCAGGCAGGGCGGTAGTGTCTTTCTTCGACTTATGAGCCTTGCTCTTCTTAGGCTTCGGAGTATCATAGGGCGAGAAACATTTCCTCTTCTTCTCCTTCGACGGCTTTGGGACCGGGGGTGAAACCTCCTCCTCCCCAGATGGGGGCCTCATAACAGCATCTTTACCGAGGCTTGCACGGAAGGGAGCTAGGTAAGTTTAAGAGGAAAACGTTTTAAGGCCATTATGTACATAAAGAAGAAGGATTGCCGTGATTTTTGGCCTCCCATCGACCCCTTGCTAAGTCACGCCATGAGCGCTCAGCATATGAAGAGGTCGAGGCTAGGGTCTGAACCCAGATCTCGAGGTTTGGAATCGCGCTGGGCATCCAAGCAACCACTACATCACAGAAAGGGATGCTAGTAAGAGGAATTAAAGGAAACAAAATAGTAAATAAAAAGCTAGAAGAAGGATCGAACTTACGCTTCATGTTCCACTTCTCAGGAAATGGCATCTTCTTGGGAGGAATTAGGTTGGAAGTCTTCACTTAGATAAATCGACCCATCCACCCTCTGTCCATGTCCTTGTCTATGCTCGAGAACAATACCTTGGTAGCTCGACGTTGGAGCTTTATCAGTCTGCCTCGAAAAAGACGAGGCTTGTACAGTGTTATGAGATGATCAAGGGTGAAAGGCGTCCCTTCCTTTTTGTTCGTAAAAGACCGGAATAGAAGGATGATTCACCAGAAGGAAGGGTGAATCTGGCCTAGGTTTATCTGGTACTGGCGGCAGAAGTCGAGGATAACGGGGTCGACATGGCCCAGCGTGAATGGGTAAGTGTAAACACTTAGGAACTCATTCATGTAGGTACTGATATCTTCCTCAAGGGTCGGGAACACCACCTCTTTCTTGTCCCAATTACAGTCCTTTTTTACCTACTCGAGGTCACTCTCGGTTATCGAGCATATGTATCTCGACTTTGGCAATAGAGGAGGTTTTCTCGACTTTGAAGTCAGAAGTGAGGTCACACCCTCCCTCGGGAACACACTCCTCAGGGCGCGGGTCCACCGGCATTTTATCACTGGCCGGCCACGACGAATAGGCATTTTCTTTTTGAGGAACAGTTTTTGATGTCTTCGCCATTTTTGTGTAAAGAAAAAAGAAGAGGACAAGGTTTTGTGTTTTGGAGAAGAATTGGCAATAGAGCAGAACGAAAAGGTTTAGAAGATGTGAAGAGCTTTGAAGATTTGCAGACAAACATGAAGAACACAAAGAGATTTTGAAGATTAGTATTAGAAAATTCTAAAGTAAAGTTTGAGAAAGTGAGAAGAAGACCTATTTAAGGATTCACGACAATGGTTCAAAGGCACTAGTGGCCGACCGCCAACTGACACTCATTAATGATTTTGGGAATCGTACCGACGCAACGCTTCGGTCACTTCTGTCGCTTATGTCATGAGGGTGATGTCATAATTGGTCGAGGTATAAAATCGAAAGCTCAGTTAGTTTCTTCTCATTACACTCCAAGAAACGAGGGGACTATCTATATACGGTTAAAGCGGGGCCAACCCGATTATGCTATTTGATCGAGAGCACCTTAATTGGATCGAGGGTCAGCCTTGGAATGAATCAGACCAGAGCACGAAGACATGTAGCCAATTCGAAGATCGAGATGCATGTCGAGATCGAGGCCAGCAGCGATCGAGATCAAATATGACAAACTTCGAGCAAAGCGCAGTAATAGAAAAGCGAGATATCCGTGATTGGCCGGAGATCATGGTGTAAATCGCGGAACAGATCAAATCAGGGCGATTATCTAGTTAATCATGGGATTTACTTCCGTAATTAGAATTGTACCATAACTAGGACTCCTTTGTTATATAAAGAGGGCCCTAATCATCTTGTAAACACCTTACATTCACGAATATCAAAGCAATATAATATTTCTCAGCTTACTTTCATGTTCATCAGCTTATTGTGCCTTTAACTATTCTTGCATAACTAGCTCGAGGGTGTCCAAGCTCGAGGGCTAAGTACAAACGCTGGTTTGCTTTATATTATTGTTATTTTGCATCACTTATTTTTACGTTTATCAATTGGTATTTGGTGAAATCACATATTCTTAAAACCACATTATAAGTTTAATTGTTATCCAAACTTTAGGGTAAATAGTAGTGTTAGGAGTATATTTATCTTTTGTTTATATTTGGTGTTTATTTTTAGCAAAATGAAGTTTATATCTTACAATATTATTTTACTGTGTATAATTAAAATTTAACTTTTCAAAATTATCCCAATCATTTTGATATTCCTTTGATGTCAATACATTTCGGTCAATTTCGCTACTTTATTTTGTAAAATATCATGTAAGAATTGTAATGTTATGAACATGTCCCATTTATTATGCAAAGTTAGAATAATAGTAAGTTTTAATATGACACATAAAGTATAACAAAAATAATATTTAAACTACACTATGATAATTAAATTATATCAATGAGGTAAATTTATCTGCACTTGGATATTTAAATATCGGTCTGCAATATTTAAGGCACCTTTTAGGATACACATGAATTGATCGGACAATTAACTATCAACTAAATTAAATAAAAATAATTAATATATTCAAGTGTGCAACTAATATTTTTCAATAAAATAACAAGTACATATACAACACATCGGCATCGGTTAAAAAAATTAATTTAAAGTGTCACACCTCCTTTTTACTACCCTGCAAAGGGTATAAAGGGAGTTTTTTCAATTAAAGTGACAATAATCGAAACGAGATTATTTATATTAAATTCAGAGTCACTACTTGAGATAATTTATGGTAGGGGTGTGCATTCGATTTATCGATTCGATTTTGACCCTTATCAATAATTACTTATCGATTTGTACATATGCTTATCGTTATCGTTTCAATAAGGTTTCGATTTTTTCGATTTCGATTTATCGATTTTTTGGGCTTATTGATTCGGTTATCGATTACACCAATAAGAAAATTTGCGGGATTCGATGGAAAGTATATCGCTATAAACACACCTAACTAATATGGACAAAAAGAAGCTAAAATAAGACGGACACCGTTTATAACATAAAAATTGTGTCAACAAGCACATGCAATGAAACTAAAGTAAGGGATCAAATATATGCCACCAACACTCCAACGGTATATAAAAAAAATACATCATCACGCCTAGTTCTATTTTTCATTAATTTGAACTTCATTCCCTTGAGCTTTAAATATGATCAATTCTTAAATATGGTAGATGAAATAATAGGGTTAGAGACTTAGGGTAAAGGAAAGAGTATTATAGAATAAAGGTAAAAAAAATTATAGTATATCGATAAACCGATAACTGAAGAGGACAAAATCGAAATCGATAACTCGATAAGGAAAATTTCGAAATCTAAATCGATAAATCGATAAACCGATAACAAATAATCGATTCAATTTATCAATAAACCGATTCGAATGCACACCCCTTATTTATGGTGTCCCAAGTCACCGGTTTAAAATCCCGAATCGAGGAAATTTGACTCTATTTACGGTTTGCGAACACAGAAATCCGGGTAAGAAATTCTGTTAATTCGGGAGAAGGTGTTAGGCATTCTCAAGTTCCGTGGTTCTATCACGGCCGCTTTGATCATACTTGGCTTATTAAAATTATCTAATTACTCATTTTAGAACCTATGTATATTTGCCTATTTTAATTAAGAAATTATCTTGAAAACAGGTCACGCGTATGTGTACCCATTTGTTTGGCGCGTCAAAAATCATGTCATGCAAACGTGTCCACAATTAATAACGCTTTGTTAATATTAAGAAAGTTTGACCGAAGTTGCACGAACACATACTTCAATTTTGTTTTTAGAATCATAATTATGTCACGCGAACGTGTCCACAATCACGACGATATATTAAACGTGCATAAAGCAAACTACAAGCATTCATTTTTTATATATCTAAGTTATAGTACTGAAGTGAGGGCCATAGGCTATGTGACTGGATGACACACCTCGGCTTATTTAAAGAAAAAGTGCAAAATAAACGAACTGAGAGTGCTCGTATCTAAACTAGTTCTAAATTTTGATATAGACTACTGATTATAAATACATTGGTGTAGTTTGTGTGGAGGGGGGGAGGGGTAGTACTGAATTACATAAACTTGGGCTAACAACAGGCCCAATGCATTACTCAAGATAAGCTGTTTTGGGGAAATAAGAGCTGATGAAAGTTGGGCTCGAGATTGAGCCCAAATGAAGGACGGAAATAGCTGAAGCCAAACGAAACTGGCCACAGCCTAGGTGGTCCCATTTGGGCCAACTCCAAACCCCAAATGCTTTGGCGATGATAATTCAAACATTAAGGTCCTAATGAGGCCCTACTGACTATAATTGACATATAACAACATGATATGCATGTTCCAAAAAATCACAACACCTAAACAACCATATTATGCACTTTTAATTCATTATTTTACTATTAATGTTAGCAGCATACATCTGGTATTTAAAACTACTCATTAATTATACTGAATTTACATGTACAACTATCCTAACAATACTGAGATTCTAAGCAATTAAATTAAAAGTGTACAACAGTCAGATAACACCCTTTCAAACGTACATGATACGTGAATCAAGCATCCCTTAGATACGTATAAAAACAATCCACTTCCAAACACACACTAGTGGCCTTTTAGTATGCTAATTCAACAGTAAGAGTCCTCAAAATGCCAAAGGCCTTACTTCACAATCATTTTTGTGTCCCTTTGTTCATAAACAACAGTTGCAACCTTTTGTTCAAATCACAGCTATTAAAAGGAACATAGATGCTTAAGACCAGATCCTAAACCAGACTTAAAGGTGGGAAACAAACAGTGAGAGAAATGAGAAGAAACACATAAAAGAAAGCTAAAACTAATAAAGAGGCTAGATGAACTTAAAAGAAACATGTGAATAAAATTAAAAGGGCAACATTTGTCATTAGATCTTCACATTTCAATTACATATTTCAAATGGAATACATGCTTGCACTTCAGTGATCATTCATGGTCCAAGAAGTACCTGGATATCAAAACAAAGCAAAAGGGAGTGAGGATTTCAGCAAGAACAGAAGTATGAGCAAAGCAGCAAGTCAACATCAATATTCAGCCTCTTTAGACTATCTTTACACCCAGAAATCCAGAAATCCCAAGAAAGTTTTAAGTTCTTACTAAAAGAGAAATCAGGGAACAATTCCAACCAATTTTCAATGAAAGTAATGCAGAAACTTTTTTGTATTTTCCAGGGTTCTGAATCTCTGCCTAAGGAGTGAGGGAGGGGTCCTACTTATAGGCAACTCAAGTGCTATGTGCTCAAAAACACAAAAAGAATTATTCCCTTACACAAGCATCTTTTAACAGAATTAGGACAGCTGGCAGCTTTTGATTGGTTTTAGCATTTGTGCTGGCCAAAATTGAGTCAGCTGCCCCAAATTCTAGAAGCTTCTAACACTAAACTTATCTGAAAGTCCTATTTCTATTTTCCAAATTAACCCCTAAGTTTTCATTTGTTCAATTAAGACCCTAGGAGTGTTTAACAATTACAAATCCTAACAAATAAAATAAAGCAGGCAAATATGAGTATAACCAATCAAACAGTAAACAACACTGAAAGGGTGAACATCTGGACTCTTAAAACAAATAATAAAGAATTTAATTTCATGATAAACTTCAAAAATCCAGTTTTAACGGCTAGTGACAAACTTAACTCTAAGAGACGAACAATGAAAGATGAATGGATACTGAGCATTTAACAAATTGAATCATAAAACCCTAAACTCTAAATCATGCAATTAAAATAAAGGAAAAAGAAATAGAAAATCAAGAAGAACTAGAATAAAAACAGAACTCATGATAAATCTAACCTAAACAACTAAGAAACTAACATAAGCAAGTATATGGTAAAACAAATAACGCCCAATTAATTCAAACAAGTGGACAATAACAACTAATTGGAACAAATAAATACTTAAACAAATTCGGACCAGTAAACAATTAGAATTACAAGAAAATAAAAAAAAACAGAATCAAAGAACAAAACCAAAGAGGAAGAGGTGAAGTACTGGCTAACCGGAAAGAGCTTGGTGACTGAATTGAACCAACGAACAAAGGAGGGCAAAGAACTCGGCGGGGTACAGTGGTTTGGTCAAGCAACTGTGACTCTCGATACAAGCCAAAACTCGTATTAGTCAAGGGTTCTCAACGAGAACGATTGCTTAACACGAGTCTTGAGTCAAATCGAGCTCTGGGAGGCAAAGAATCAGAATTAGAAGAATTAGGATTTTCTTCCAATTCTCAGATATAAAATTCGGGAAATTTGAGGGTATTTTTGGGGAAATTGATGATGGATTTAGGAAGAGGGGGGGACAGGGGTTGCTTGGTATCAATCTAAGGAAGTTTGGAGCAACTAGGGTTTGGGGTTTGATTCTTAGATCTAAAATTGGAGGATTTGGATGGGGATTTTGGAGAAGTGGTTTCGGATTTGGCAAGGGGAGTGAAAGGTGGTTGCCTGGTAAAGATTTGGGGAAGTTTGAAGCACCGGAACAGCCGTGAGGCGATTTCCGGTGGGCGGTTGGCGACGAAGATGGCAGAGAGTTTTAGGGCGGCTAGGATTTGGCTAGGTTTTGGGTGAGAGACTGTAAAGAAGGGGTTCGAATGGGGGGAGGATGAAGGGTTTCAGACAGTTATATGCTAAGTCAAGGCTAGTTCCCAGCCGTTGGATCACATGAGATCAACGGCTGGGATTCAATGGATCAGAAACGAGGTCGTTTGGCTTTAGTGGGGCGGGCCGGACCGGGTAAAGTATATTAGGTTTGGGTCTGAGGCCGAATTGGGGTGGGATTTGGGCTTAGCATCAATTTTGGCCCAATTGAATTTAAAACAACCCTTTTCAATTTCCCTTTTTTTTCTTTTTGTTTTCTTTTCTTTCTTTTGATTAACTAAAAACCTAAATTAAATTCCTAAATTAATTTAAATTGTAAAATTAAGCTAATTATCTAACTATAAAATTTATAAAAATTAGTTGATCCTAAATTAAGAGAGAAAAATTAATAATCCGAAATTAGAAACTAAGAATGTAAAAATGAGCCATTTTTTGTGATTTTTATTTTTAATAAAGCAATTAATTAATTAACTAATCCTAAAATGTGAACACAAAATCTAAATGCAATGTATGGTATTTTTTCATGATTGTAATAAGAGTAAACATGCACAGAAATACAAACAATTAATAAAAATCTTAAAAAATTGCAAACAATTTTAAAAAAATCTATTTCTTTAATTTGTAGGAGTGTTTCACATAAGACAAAAATCAGGTGCTCACATAAAGTAAATATGAATTTAAAACCTTAAAGCGATTGTGCAAAATTTTGTGTGTTCCTTTGCTTCTGTTTGGCATATCCATGGAATCTAGCTTCTCCGCCGCAAGCACCGCTATCAAGTCCACCTTCTCAGCTTCTCTAACTAATATTTTCTCTAGCTATTAAAATTTTTAAGGTTATGGGTAATGGATTAAGCATTTGTTGGGCTGGGATCGCCCAATCCGAAGCCTTTCTTATCATTGAATCATAAGATTTTAGGAAACATCAATATCTCTTTTTATACGTAGCTTATTATAAAAATCAATCAATTCATAAGATATTATTAATATTAGTCAATTAGCTATAATTTTTTTTTTTGAATGAGTGTTATCAGAATAGATTAGGTACATCTTAGGGAGCTTGAATCTCAATTTTGGGATAATTTGATGGAGTTTTGGGGTGGTTTGAATTGAAATTTTGAAGTAGAAGATGAACATGAAAACAATTATACGTATATCACACTGTGTATTATTTGTGTAGCACATATGTATCATATTTGTATCAAATGTGTATCACATGTATACCTGTGTGTGTGATATATGCGTGATATATTTTTGGTACATGTGTCGCAGAAGAATTTTTTTGAACCCGATTTTAACTACGAATTTTGATACCAAATCAGTCCAAATCACCGCCAATCTTCTTCAATTTTTGTATATTGTCTCGTTATATATTTTCAATGAATTTCAACCATAACCATTGAAAATAGTCATTTTTGCTTAGATTTTTTGAATCTTGTATATATATTTTTTGTATTTTATCACCTTGTTTGCTACCTCATCCATGAAATTTTCTTTCCGTCTTACATCTAATGTTGCTAATCACACTTAAAAATATGGAACGAGATCTTCGCGTGTGATTCTTGGAGAGAAAGAACTTTATTTATTTGGATTTTTAATTTTTCTATATGCTTGACTAGTTTTGGTAAGTCTACGATCAATGGCTAGATGTTGTTAAGTTAGGACTTATTTGGGCCATTTCTGTAAGATTCCCTAAGATTTTTAGTTTGAAATTTTAGGACAAAATAAGTACCGGCTTATCTCTAATCGCATCCCTGAGAATGGCAATTTATGCACTTGCCCCAATGAACTTCTGTTAGTCGTTTTGGACCAATGGATAGAATTAAGGAATTTTTATGCAATAATTGGTCAAATTCACTATTTATCATTTTAGCGATCTTATATACTGTATATAGTGTGTCGATATTTTTAATTTAAGCGGTTGAATGTGCGATCATTTGGGTTAATTCTTCTAGAATTAAGTTCTTTAATTCTAAAAGATAACACACCTTTAATTAATTAAGGCTAGTGCTAGCATCTTTGTTTTTGGGGTTATTATTATTTTTAGCCCGCATCAGAATTTATTTACACCTAGTAGCTGATAAAGTGTATAAATTTTATATATAACATACAAATGTATAAATATACAAAAAATATATAAATTTTATATATTTTTCAGCTATTATTTTTATAGCGGCTATACAATGTCATTTTCTCATCGTTTTTAGGTATAAATCTTTTCATGGGCTCAAAAGTCGACTCAGGCCTTTCAGAGTAGCTATTTCTGATGTGGAGTGTGGACACCCCATTCTAAAACTTTTCGGCCGAAATGATAATACTCAATTCTATTGGGTAAAATAACAAATAGCCATTTTAGACCATAATCGATATATATTCACCGATATATATTAACATTTAGCCCCATGTTAATACGACTAGATGAGGAAAGGCCCGGTATACGAATATGAAACTATTTAGTTTGAAATTGCCTTCAAATAATATGGATGGATGAAAATCATTTAATTTTTATTTTTAAATTGCTTTAAGATAGTATTAGTAAATATGAAAATTTTGTAGATATCGATACTTCTTTTTGTTTCTGTATTATTTAAAAATTAATTTTAATTTCTCTATGGAAACTTCTATTTGAATAAAACAAAATTAATAAATTTCCAAAATAAGAAAAAGATTGGAAATGAGTACAAACAGTATAATCAACACATACATAGTGCATTTAAAGGAGAGTTGTGGCTAGAGAAATGTGGGATCCACGTGTATTTTGCATTTAAGAAATGCAAAAATGAAATTTTTAGGAAATGACATATATGCCCTTGGTCAACCATCTTTCCTTTTCTATATTAATAGATAGATAATAAAATTGGAGCAACATTACCCCTAGCAAAAATACGAAAATATACTAAAGTTTGAAATTTTTACAAGTGAATTTCAACACACAATGGTTGAGTTCGAGAATTTCCTACAAGTAAAATTCTAACATAGTGTATTGGATTTTCGCGTGTTTACAAGTGTATGAACATTATATTGTGCTAGAATTTTTTCATCTTTTAGCTAAGAATATTTTTATCCAACTTCATTAATCATAAAAAGTGACTATCTTTCAATTATATTTCAAAGCGTAGCTAAAACAAGCTGTCAAGATTTAATATTTTTTAAGTAACTAAATCAACATTAAACGGTACTTAAGATATCCTTAGATATTATACATTTTAATATCATAATTCATTTATCAAACTTTAACGCAAAGCATGATATATGACTCAAATTTATTGATTTAGTGTAACGATCACGATAAGTTTCTTTTGACAAACGAGATTAAGATCAGATATCCATAAATAAAAATTCTTGGGACGATAAAGTGGACTTTAGTTTGCTTGTTTGGTCAATAAAGCTGCTGAATTTTTCGATAAAGCACTGAAATAATATTAATTGATCGTCGAAAATATTAAGGGGTCGTTTGGTAATAGTACTGAATATGATGTATTAGCAATGCGAGGATTAGTAATGCTGGAATTAATTATGCTGTTTTTTTTAAGTCGAGATTAATTTTTATGACTGTTTGATGTGGTGTACTAAAATGACATGCATTATATATTTTCTAAAAATCATATCTTTTTACAAAATTACCCTCCGCATACTTTAGCTTTGCGGGATTTTAAGGATAATTTTGTCTTTAACCATACTTATGCATGTAGTAATAGTTTTTGTATTACTAATACCATGGTTTGCTAGCGCTATGTATTAGTTATACGTAGGATAATACCAAATAGGGTATATAACTTGTATTAGTTGTACATAGCTTAAAAAAATATACAAACAAAGGATTAAGAATACTAAAATTAATGTATGCATTATTTTTGCTAATATCAAAAAATAACAATAAGCGAAGCCAATAAAAGTTAAAAATCCAATCATGCATTTTAAAGTTTCTCGTCGATGAGAATTCAATTTTTGGGACTTAATCATAAGTCCATGTCCACATTCATGGGCGAATGTAAAGTGTATTATATTGTTGCAGTCTAATCCATCAACATTGATCCAAACTTTTTCGCGCGGGCTAAAAATAAAAAAATTTAACTTTTTATTGTATTTAAAAATCCATAAAATGAATAGCTACTATTAAATTCGAACTCAATTATTAACGTTTGAGATCATTATTTTAAAATTTTGAATTAATAAAGTTTAAATCTAGAATGTACCTCGAGTATTATGGAGGACACCATACTGAAATTTGAGAGTGACTTCAGGTGTGTTTGGTACGAACGGAAAACATTTTCCTAGAAAATATTTTCATGAAAAATGAGTGGTTTATCACTTATTTTCGCTTGTTTGGTTGGTGAGTGAAAAACTTGTTTCGGAAAATATTTTTTAGTGTTTGGTTAGAGAGTAGGAAATATTTTTTTAGGCTACTCTCCTCACCCCATTCCCCCAAGTCCCCATGTTTCCTTGCTCACCCCCTCCTTCCCCCTCCCCCCTCCCCCAAATACCAAACGTTTTTAAGATTTTATTTTCTTCAAGAATTTAATTATTTTTTTAAAAATTCACAAAATCCCAAAGGAACTAATGTGTTGTTTTACTTTTTTACGCAAAAAATAATGTTAAAATTTGTGCTCCATAACTAAAAAAAATACTCTTTTTTTTAAAATAAAAAAAATACTTTTTCTACACCATGAAAAGAAAATACTCATTTTGTTTAAATTAAAAAAATACTTTTCTTATATTTTGAAAAGAAAATACGTTTTTTGTTGAAATGAAAGAAAATACTTTTTCTGCATGAAAAGAAAGTATTTTTTTGTTAAAATAAAAAAAAATTTTTTATATCATGTAAAAAAAACTCATTTGTTGAAATGCAAAAAAATAAATCTATCTATAACATGAAAAGAAAGTAGTATTAATAATATTTTTATTTAGGGTGGGGATGGGGGTGGGGTGTGAGGGTGGGTTAGTGGGGATGGAGAATAGGGTGAGAAAGATTGAGAAGGAGTTTCTAAAAATGTTTTCTGAGAAGGAAAATGAGTTCATAAGGAAAATGTTTTTCAAAACACTTAAGCCAACCAAACATGAGAAAATTGAAAAGTATTTTCCAAAAAATGTTTCCTTCATACCAAACACACCCCTCAAATTGAATAACCCAACTTGAAAATGCGCTTTTCAAAATAGTCAAAATAGTAATATATATAAAAAGAAGAAAATACTAACAATATTAAAAAAAAACACCAAAGACTTTGACTATGTAGAGGGATCCTACAAGTGTATAAGACGACATTAAATACAATCCAAAAGGTCAATACTATATATTACTAAATTTACCATTATTTTTTTGATTATCCCTTTGTTGTTTTTTAAAGAATGTAGTTGGAGCTATTAATAAATCTTTGGTTTCTCAATCCAACTGCTTCAACATGTGGCGACCATTCATATGACACGGATTAAGTGGGCGTTTGAACATAAGAATAGTAAAATTAAAAAAAAAAAAAAATTCAAGTAAAAATGGTATTTGAAAATTAGTGTAAAATTTTAGATTGTTTTTACATTTTTGCGAGTGATTTGAGTGAAAAATTTGAAAAACAGTTTTTTGAAAAATTCCAAAATTCATCTTCATGTGAAAATTAAAATTTTTATAGCCAAACACTAATTTTGAAAAAAATAAAAATATGTCGAAAAAAGTGAAAAATTTTATAGATCCAAACGGGCAGCATGATTAAAGGTTTGAAAATGTAAGTGAAACTCTGTTTATTCTAAAGCCTATGACAAAATAAGCAGTGTCAGAAGAACAAAAAAGTAAAATATAGGGCCCTTTTGAGTGATAACGGACAATTAATCTCGAGATTAAATTTGAAATAAGTTTATTTCATGTTTGGTCGGAACAAAATTGTAATATAACTAATCCTGGAATTACTTATTTATGAATTGTAAGATTATTTTTATTCCTATGCTAGGATGAAATAACAATCTCAGGATAATTAATCTCGAGATAATTAATCTTTGAATAATTTATTTTCAATTAAACGATCCTATAGAGTGTGTTTAGTAAGAAGCAAAATGTTAATTTCTCGTGTAAAGATTAAATTTAATAATTAGGAAAATATTTTCCTCAAAAAAATGTTTTTCCTTTGACTACTGAACAATATCTAAATATTAGAGCTATATTTTAGTGGTCCAAAATATGTCTCATCTCCTCACTCTCTTTGATTCTGCATGAAAAATGTGCTACTGCAAAAGTATAAATGCGATTTACCATTTCAGGAAATATAAAATATAAATTGGGCAGAGAAAATCAAACATGGAAAATAGTTTTTATTTTTTCAATCAACTACTGAAAACTAAACTGAAAAATCAATTCTTTTTTATTTTTTATTTTTTGCAAAACTTTTTCTGTGGAAAATATTTATATTCATATCGAACACATAACATTAGCAGTGATTAGTACAACACCTAATCCGGAACAGATGTGACTGGTAGGTTCCGGGTGTAAACAGTAAACACCATTATTGTCATAAATTAATATATTATCTATAAATAAATAAAGTGTATATATATATATATATATATATATATATATATATATATATATATATATATATATATATATAAAATTGACCTCACTACCAGCAAGCAGTATGCATTAACGTATAAAAACCATATTATAAAAAATGAAAGATGTATCCTTAAATTCATATGAAGATGAAATAATATTTTAGGTTAATCTGTTTAACGTTTTTGAAACTGAGGGTTACTGTCAAATTAATTTACTAAGATTAATTAAAATGTAATGAGATATCATTTTGTTACTTATTAATTAGATATGTCGATGTGGTTAGTAGTTACTTTCAGGGGAAAATGTGATAAGATATTGGGTGTGTTGGTACGAAGGAAAATGTTTCCATGGAAAATATTTTCTATTTTCCTAGAAAATATTTTCATGGAAAACGAATAGTTTATTTTCTCTTATTTGGTTGGTGAGTGAAAATATTTTTCTATGTTACTCTCCTCACCTCCCTTCCCCCAAGTCCCCATGTTTCCTTGACCTTTCTGCTATTCCGTCTATATTCACTCTTGTTCTATTATGGGTATAAATATCTGTATATCTTCTGTTGATTCTTACTTACCTTAAAATTAGGGTTTTTAGATCTTTTTCGATCGAACCAAAATTGGTTCGCTTCTCTGATTTTAAGTGTTATTATGTCTATGTTCGTCCTATATTCTACCGTGTGACCGATATTTGTTAAATTTTTGTCAATATTTGCTTTCCCTAAAATTAGGGTTTACCTATTTTTCCCTAAATCCAATTTTATTGATTCTGCATGCTATGGTTTCCTTATTTATGTTTAATTTTACAGTGTTTCCTTGTTTACTTGTTAATTTCTACCACTATATAAACCCCTTCCCCCATTCCCTTTAAAGGAGGACTTTCTAGAACTCAACAGCTTCACTAAATCTAAAGCTTTACTTTGATTTGATTTCTATTTTCTGATTTTAGCCGGCTGGAAGCCAAGGCCATTTAGTTCTGGGATCTTGCTACTCAAAATATTGTGGACTTCTCTTATTTTTGTGCATTTTTGCTTAACTGGTGAGTTGCTTGACTTCATCAATTTCATTCTTATATGTCTATGATTTGCACGTGTTCTTACTTCTGAATTTATGGTTCAATATGCTTCTGAGTCCCGTTAGATATTATTCTATCAACTCTACATGTTTTAGCCTCTTTAACACTTAACTGCTCATAATGCTACTAGTTCTGAAGTTATCTATTCCTAGCCTAGTTAATCTGGACTCTTTTGAGGTTTATTCAGTTAGTATGTTAAACTCTTGAATGCTCATGAACATGTTTACTTACTTTGTCTTGAATCCCTCTAATGGATGCCTCACATTTGTGTTAACCTGTATTAAGACCTGCATTGTTAGTCATAATTTGCCTCTCTGCTATGGTGTCACTCAAATATCCTTTCTAGTGTTTGCTTGTGATTTGGAATAGTTATCTCATCATGTTTGAATCATTGCTTTGAGATGTTAGGCTAAATCTTTGATACAAACTGGATCATCTTTTGTTAATTAGACCACTATAACAATGCTTGAATGCCTATGCTTGCTACTTGACATGATTTTACCTTCTATTATGAGTAATATTTTGTATATGTGTCTTAATTTATGATTGTAATCTCACCCCTTTGCTAACATGATACCTTACTCTTTTTATGATTATTTGACTCATCACAATGCTGTCCTGTTTCCTTGGTAATAACATTAGGCTGTGCAATTGGCATAATTCAACCATGTTTTAACTTGTCTTGCATTAGTGTATAACAACTTTAGTCAATCCTGCAAACGTGTTCTTTTCTCAACTTTTCCTTTAGCATGTGGCTGCTTCTGTGCTAAATGTTGAACCTGTTTCTCAATTTACATTAAGCTTACTTTTTAAATTCTGTGATTTGTTCAACTGTTTGCCTGATATGCTCAATTTGGTCGTGTCTATTTAAATCCCTCAATCCCTATTTCTCAACTTTGGTCCCCTCTTTCACTTGTTGCCTAAGTTCTTTGAATCCCATTCTTAGTTGGCTGAAAGCCAAGGCTACTTAGGTTCTGTCCTTTGACCTCCCTAGTATGAGCACTGCTCAGGGTTCCTTTGAGACCCTTGTGAACTCTGACACACTAGGACTTGGTTCCTAGTTTCTCCTCTGAATTATTTCTGTTAACCTCCCTAGTGTGAGCACTGCCCTGGGTTCTTGAAGCCCTTGGGAACTCTGACGCACTAGGGTCTTAGTTCTATATGCTCAATTCTGTTTTAAGACCACTGGGGAATCCCTCAGGTCCTGACTGCCTTATGTCCATGAACACGTAATTTTGGGGCTGTTATGAACTGTGAGGATGAAGGCCTGTCCTGACCAGGTGTACCTTTGGGCCTACTGTAGGCTCCCTATAGCTATTCTACTTTGTAATTTATTCTACTCATTCTGGGTCTGTAATAATTCTTGTAATAATATTTTGGGGTATTAGTGAAATTTGGGAGGGGGGCTTAAATCTTATACTTGCACTGAAATGGGTAGAAATCCTGCTTATAGGTTCATTACTTGGTTAAAATGTGCTATTATGTTCAAACATGTTCAGCTGTCATCATGCCTATAGGTATTTTATCTCTGCTCAAAACATGTTACTTTCCAGCTATTGTAGAAATCTTGCCTATAGGTATATTGTTATGCTCATAATGTTCAATTCTTATATGTTAGCCATCCTGCCTATATGTTGTTCCTTTGGTTCAAATATGTTCTATGCCTGCTTGTTAGAAATTATACCTATAGGATTTAAAACCAGTTTAATTACAGAATCCATGCCTATAGGATCTAAAATCAATTTCAATTATAGAACTTATGCCTATAGGGTTTGAATCAGTTTAATTGTCCTACTCGTTTCTTTAAGAATCCTCAATTGATGTGCTAATTATCATCACTAGAAACCATACCTATAGGACTCAATTAACCAACACTGAACGTAATCCTGTGATTACCACTATTAGTTACTGCATAAAAATGCCTAGATATCATGCCTATAGGTTTAATCTCTTATACCTGTAATCAGTAGGCAATCATGTAGGTTTCAGAGATTGTAAACTGCCCACTCATTAAATCCAGAATCATATAGAGATCCTACCTATAGGTTCCTCCAACTTCAACTTGTTAAAATCTGCAACTGTCTTTGTTAATCAGGTTTTGCGTGCATTTGTTGTCTAAGTGCGGAGGCTTACTTGAGCCCTTATTTGCTTATAAGTGAAAGTTCAAAATATTTTGTATGTCGCCTAGTATTTTTCATTTTTGAGCAGCCTAAGTTAAGGTCTAGAACCACCCTGAGATTGAGGTCCAAATGCTTCCTGGACCATAGGCATGGGACGGTAGTGCACGCGTAGGGCACGACTTAGAATTGACTTGTGTGCTTTAGGTAAACAACTTAAAAATAGTAATCGGGTAGCAAGAGATGATAGTCTGCGCCCGCTGAATAATATAAGTAAAACCCCACCTTGAGGGAGTTACGAAGTATTATTTATGTTGCACGGGGTGATCCTTTAGGCTAAAAAACTTAGGCCTCCCCATCTTTGTTTTAAAATCAATTATTTTATTCATTGGTCCTTCCACCTAGACTAATTCATATAATTCAAGTTTGGCCGGGACCCAGCGTTGTGGATCTTGAGAAGTGTCTAACACCTTCTCTTCAAGATAATTTGAGCCCTTACCCGATCTTTGGTGGCACAATTAGTTAATCTAGAGTTATCTGCAAATAGGTGCCCAAATGCACCTTAATCCGTTAGGTGGCGACTCTCTCTTTTTAAAACCCTTCCGTAAAAGAGTTGTCAATGTCGAAACCCGATTTCGCGACAAAAAGGGGCGCGACAGTATGGCGACTCTACTGGGGATATTTTTAGGATCTTACCATTGCGAACTTGGTCTACATGAATTAGTCTCTCTTGATAAACGTGTCTTTATTATTTTATTGTTAGTTGAATAACCCGCTCCCATCTTCCCTTTTTATTGCTACATGCACATCCTCTTCCCTATTCCCCTTTTATATGAACTCGTACGCAACTCTTCTCTTAAATTGATTACAATGTGCATTTTCCCTTATTCCTAATTATGTTCACTTGCTCCAAACTTTTTAGTTTTGCTATATCATGTCTCTCCCCAATCCTTACCTGTCACGACCCAAACCCGGACCTAGTCGTGATGGCGCCTCTCGTGAAGACAAGGCGAGCAGACACTTCCCATTTTCCAATTTTTATTCAAAATTAAGCATTTAGAAATAGTCGAAACATGATAAAATAATCCAAAGTAGCAGATAATATCATAAATACGCGGAAGAACAACCCAACACAACCCGATATCGGGGTGCCACTAGTGATGAGCATCTATAAATCCTACTACAAATCCGATAAGTCTATAAACTATTATAAATGTCTGATAAGAGATAGAGAAGATAAAGAGGGAGAAACACGGGTCTGCGGACGTCAAGCAACTACCTCGTGAACTCCAAATATACGTCGGGAGCTCTCAACTCTCACTAGCAGGATCAGCAACGCCTGAGTCTGCACACAGGGGTACAGGGAGTAAAGTGAGTACTCCAACTCAGTGAGTAACAAATGTAAATAAAGACTGAAAGCAAGAAATCAGGTAAGGCATAGAGCATTCTATAATGAAGCAGTAAAACCATTTAAAAGCAGTAAATCAGTGAAAGATAGGTAAAGCTTTTTAACTCAAATGTGTTTTCATGAAAATACCTTTTCAATACTTAAGCAGGTAAATGGACAGTCAATTATGAAAAGTAAACCCATAAAGGTGGGCCCCTCGGGCATAGTATCAACAAATCCGCCCCTCGGGCAACATCTTAGAACAGTACCAGCCTCTCGGGCAATCACATAGAACAATACTAGCCCCTCGGTCTCAATCTCACATCACAATGGGTACCCGCTCTCACTGGGGGTGTGCAGACTCCTAGAGGGGCCCCTTACGGCCCAAGCGCAATAACAAGCCATCTCGTGGCATCAAAACTAAGCCCTCGGCCTCAAATCAATCAAGACACCTTGTGGCGTACATATCTCAGGACCTCGACCTCAAATTAGTATCAGTGTTACCTCACAATATAGGCCCTCGGCCCAAACATCATTTAAAATATTATTTAAGTAATAAAACTGAGTAAACATGGTTGAGTATGAAAATATTGGGAAAATAGCATGAATGAGTTCAAATATAAAGTCAAATAGTAAGGAAATATCAGTAAAAAGCCCCAAATGGTTCAAACAGTTGGCACGAAGCCCTAATATGGCATTCAACCCAAATAATGATGATAGCAAACAGTTTTCAATCAAATACGCGGTAAAATTATCAATAGGGATGGACCAAGTCACAATCCCCAATAGTGCATGACCCCACACTCGTCATCAAGCGTGTGCCTCACCTCAATATAGCACTACGATGTGCAATCCGGGGTTTCAAACCCACAGAACATCATTTACAATCATTACTCACCTCGAACCGGCTAAATCTCTAGCTCGCGACGCCTTTGCCCCTCGAATCAGCCTCCACGTGCATCGAATCTATCCAAAATTAGAATGAGGACATCAAAATATGCTAAGAGAACGAAGCCCAAGCGAAAACAATCAGTAAATGGCACAAATCCCGAAATTACCAAAACTCGACCCCCAAGCCCACGTCTCGGAATTTAATAATTTTTACACCAATAGATTCCTTATCTTCCCACGAGTTCATACATTTCAAAAGTTCTCAAATACGACCCCAAATGGTCCTCCAAATCCCCAATCAAAAGTCCAAATTTCCAAGCCCTAGTTCTTCAATTTTTTTAGCTTAAGTTCCATGATTTTCTAGGTGGAATTCACATAATAATCGAGTTTTTAGTCCAAAATGCTTACCTCCAAACGTTTTCCCTTGAATCCCTCTTCAATCACCTTCAAAACACTCTAAAAGAGATCAACTATGGAGGAAATAAGCCCCAAAATCGCGGACAAGACGAGCTTAAAAATATTCTGCCCAGGCATTTATTCCTTCTTCGCGAACGCGGTCAAACCCTCGCATTTGCGAAGCACAAATTTACTTTTACCAATTTTTCTCCCACGCGATCGCAACCAAGCCCTCGCAAACGCGATGCTTTACCCAGACGAACCTTCGCGAACGCGCTCCCCCTCCCCCGAACGCGATGAACAACTTGACCTCAAACCCAGCTGACCCAAATTCCTCTACGCGAACACAAAGCCCTTCACGCGATGCATCACTTCCCATCTCTCCGCGAACGCGAAGCCCTTCTCGTGAACGCGAAGGCGAAAATTCCATTGACCTCCTCTGACTCTTCGTGAATGCGAGGGTCTACCCGCGAACGCGAAGAGTAAAAATCTGCAACAGCTGACCTACAACTTCTGCAATTTTCTAAACTCCAAAATGATCTGATTGACCACCCGAAACTCACCCGAGGTCCCCGAGACCTCAAACAAAGGCACCAACATATCCTAAAGCCTTATTCAAACTTGTTCCAATCATCAAAACACCTCAAACAACATTAAATCACCCAAAACACATCGGATTCAAGCCAAATTTTCTAAAATCTTCCGAATTCCGCTTTTGATAAAAAACCCAACCAAACCACGTCCGAATGACCTGAAAATTTGCACACACATCCCAAATGACCCAACAAAGCTACTGCAACTCTCGGAATTCCATTCCGATCCCTATATCAAAATCTCGCCTATCAACGAGAAATCGCCAAAATCTCAACTTCGCCGATTCAAGCCTAAATCAACTACGAACCTCCAAAACCCATTCCGATTGCACTCCTAAGTCCCAAATTACCTCTCAAAGCTAACCGAACCTCCGGAACTCACATCCGAGCCCTATAACACAGAAGTCAACATCCGATTGACCTTTCCAACTTAAGCTTCCTTAAAAGAGACTAAGTGTCTCAAATCTTACCAAAATCATTTCGGATTCGATCCGACCAACATGATACCACAAAACATAGATGAAAAAAGCATAAAGAAGCAGAAATGGGGGAAACAGAGCAGTAACTCATGAGACGACTGGCCGGATCGTCACATTACCCCTTTATTTGCTTTATTATAATTCTTTCATTACGCAAAATAACTTCTTCCCTATTTTTCTTTCTTTTAAGTCTTTATGTTTATTTAATACTGCATTTACTGCTTTTATCATGCAAAATACTTGACAACATGCTGTTTTATCTTTACATAAAGCATGCTCCATCATACTCCACTCGTGCGTAATTAATACCATAGCGACACTTGATGAGTGTTTGCGCTCTTCCTAAACCACCCTTTAAATTGGAAAGGCTTATTTGCGGTAAAACTAGCCGATCTACGATGTAGTCAACCATTTTGTGCCTTTACCTCTCAAGTTATCCGCTTGATGGTACCAGTCTAAACTCTTATAGAAACCCCACTCTGATTTTAACTATTCATGCATCATGTCTAAACCTAGTACGGGTTAAAACGCTGTGTAACAACTCGCTAAGACATGCTTTGTCCAAAGTTCGCCGGGATTTCCATAATCCCAATGGGCACAATCATGATATGTGCATTATTTGGAGAAAATGTGCCGATATGCCAATCATTAATGTATAAATAGTCGAATCTGAAGGGGGAGGGCTAACTTTATCTATTTTGCAGAAAGGAGGCACGAAGTCCCCAGGTTCGACATGGTTTGAAGTATCCCACCTTTGGTTCTGGATTGGTGGGAAAATCTCTCACCAAGAGACAAAAACCATGTGAAAAGAGTTCTTGGGAATTTACCTTCTTTGCTAGACATTCAGCCAAACAATGTACTGATCGAGGTCGCTACTATGTTCTGGGATAAAAAGAGGATTATTTTCCATTTCAGTGATATAGAAATGACTCCCCTTCTAGAGGAAATATGGGGTATTGGTGGACCTCCCTGGGATAGCCCTAGTCTATTGGTATCGGAAAATTGCACTTCTCGAGGGTTTTTGAAAATGATGGGTTTTAGAAGGAATGATGAGTTAGTCTACCTGAAGAAGTCTTATATACACTTCTACTTCCTTTATGAATGTTATGGGCACATGAAATCATATCGCCTTTACCATGATGAGTTTGCATTACTTCTTTGGATTGGACCCACCGTCGGATTTTTGTGTTCATTGTCTATTTTCTGGGGATGCTAGTATTCCCAATTCAAGGAGAAAGGATTCACACTCACTTAGCTATGGTTACCAAGACCCCAGTGGAAGGAATTGAGAGACAGACCTACACTATTGTCCCAATGATCGTAGTAGAGATATACCGAGCTTTGGACCGCTGCAAGAAAGGATATAGGCATTTTGATGGTTGTAATTTGCTACAACAAATATGGCTGTTGGAACATCTTCAAAGGGGGACAATATCGGTAAGAATTTCCGCGATGACCATGGAATGACCACATATCGAGCCCCCCCTTTTTTTCCTCCATATAGAAAGTTTGGTTTTCGACATTCACGGGGTGTAATGATTCATTTCCCTTTTGGGAATTTGGTATTTGAAGAGTCGCCACCTAATGGATTGTGGTGCGTTAGGACAACTAGAGTGATTAACTCTTGGGTTGATTTGCATTACCAGAGATTAGGGTAAGGGCTCGAAGTAACCTCGAGGGAAAGGTGTTAGGCACCCCTCTTAGTCCACAACTGTGGGCCCCGACTGAACTTATATCTACAAATTAGTCCATATAAATAGTTGAATCAAATAAGTTGCAAGTAAAGCACGTTGTATAGTTCAAGTAGTAAGAACAAGTTGTAAAAGACGAAAAGTTTTGAATAGAGAAAGGATTTGGTAAAGAGGGGTCCTAGGTTGTTTGTCCTATAGGATCACCCCACGCGATGTCCGGTAAACACTCCTTGATAAGGGGCTACACATAACATTAACACGTAGTCATTATATCCCATGTCTACCCTTCCCATCTCCTTATTAGTCATGCAAAGCGAGTGTTTGGTCATTGATACCTATTGTGTGCTGCTACCCGTCCCTTCTTAATAGTCCTGGAGGGAGTTAGGACCTCTACCTATAGGTAGTTCTAGACGTACCCCTAAGGTTTAGAAAGGCGAAAACTCTAAGGCGATAGTCAAAACACTTAGGACTTTCACATAATATGAGCAATTAAGAGGCTCAAAGTTTCCTCCTCAAAAACAAACATACATGAAGCACAACTCAAACATAGTTAAGGTCTTTATTAATCAAAGTCCTAAAGCAGGATATCTAAGTGAATATGCAGAAACACACAAACCTTTTTATACCCAGAAGTTATAACCTAGTAGTTGCCTAGGGACTCCTTTTAAAAGCTTATTAGAATCAGAAACGTTACATGACAGAAGCAGCTTCAGGGAAATACAATTTTTGAAAATGCCCTAAGGCTTGCCTATATACAGTAGACTGTGTCTATGTTAATGCAGGAACAAACAGGTTTTCGAAATAGCCCCTTTAATACCTATAGTCATGATATCTAATGAGATTAAAGCAATTTTGAAAGAACTTGTTTCAGGAAATATTTGACACTTAATAAGACCAGTTTTTTAAAAAATGAACTAGGCGTAATGAAGTTGATTAATAAGGCTAATTAAATTACTAGACAGAATTGCGAGTAGGGATCCCTATAGGCATGATATCTAGGCATATTACTGATTTAAGACAATTTGTAGCAACATACAGAAAGAATTATTAGGACTGAATCGGAGTTGAGTCCTATATGCATGAAATCAATATTTAAACTGATTTAAACACGATTGTTTTGGACCTATAAGCATGATCTCTAACATGACAAAATGCAGAACCTTACGAATATGATTTCTACATGATGCAAATGAAATGGGAAGTGAGATCCTATAGGCATGATTTCTATTAGACAAAGCAATCAGATTTAAAAGAGGAAAACCATATGAGCATGTTTTCTATTGAGTAAAGAAGGTAGACTTCAAAAATAAGGTCCTAAGTGTAGGATTTCTACCCATATTACCCTTTAAAGCATACATCTACCTACCCTTTTACTAAATACCCCAAATATCTGCTTACAAATTATTATAGGCCAATGAATGAATTACATAAGTAGAAATAGAAATCAAGAAGTTATTCTATAGGGAGCCTGTAGTTAGGCCCAAGTTCCCCAAAGCCTCCAATGGTCTCACAAGCCTTATTCCCATAGACAAATCAGAGTCTAGGTGCATCAAAGTTCCCTAAGGGTCTCAAAGACCCTGGGCAATGCTTACACCTAGTCTTAGTATCCAAGAGTTGAACCAATGCAGTGTGGAAAGGCCAGCCTCAGTATGCCAGAGTTCAGAGGGCTCTTAAGAGGATCCCAAGGTAGTACACATACTAGAGGGGGCATAACTTATTGACTAAGAGTGAAGTGAAAGTGCAGGACTCAAGTTGAAAGAGGTTTATTAAAGATTGGATTTGAAAGTCTGTTTTGAAAGCAATTAGTAAAGTAATAGAGATTGTTTGAAAAGAGGTTGGAGTAGTGAATAAAGCTCAAACACCTTAAGATATGATCAGACACAATTAGTTTACAGAATCCAAATGAATTTAGTAGTCACATAGGGGTCAAGAGGTTTGGGGATACACAGACATTTGACCGCAAACACATAACCCATCAAGGGTCTTAGGAATGGTTTGGTGATCATAGGCTAAAAACTCGTGTTTTAGTCGTTGTAACAACACTTTAATTATTGCATTTTACAAAGGTTTGAGCTTAAATGATAATGAATTGTACTAAATTCATGCTTTATGCCTTGCAGGAAGCTAATCTGACTTAAGAACTAACTTTGGGATGAATTTGATTGATTTGAGGCTTTGAAGTCTGAGTAAAAGCTAAATAAATCAAGTCGGGATCGTGTTCGGGGGTCGCAAAGCAAGCCCGGATAGCAAAACAAAATGAAAAAATGAAGCATCGCAAAATTTTGCACTGCCGCGCCGCGGGGGGCGCCGTAGCAGTGCAAATATTTTCGCTGCATTGTTTTGCTCCGTTAAAATGTATTCTGCCTCTGTCCAATCCATGTAAGCATTTCACGGGGCGCCGCAGGGCGTGCCACGGGTGTGTAAAAATCACAAAATTATTCTATTTCGGACTAAAAAGGGAATACTTGTCAAAACCCCTTCCTACACGATTAAAAAGGCAAAAGCACTGCCAATATTGGGGGGACCTGTTTTTGGAGAGAAAAAGAAGAAGGAGATTCATCTTGCAGAAGAGAATCAAGGAGGAACATCAACCTGGAGCAAGGATTAAAAGAGTTTTTCTAAACCTTCTCCTAGTATTTACTCATATTATGTTTAAGATTTTTATTGTTGATGTTTGTATCATTATGAGTAGCTAAAAACCCAAATATTCTGGGGTTATGAGTGTTAGATGATTATGTTATTTGAAGCTTAGATTGATGATCTTGAAATTATCGTTAATGGTTGTTTTTTTGATTTTGCTGTTAATTATTTTACTGCGTAGTTAACAGTGAAATACTATTTACGAATCTTGAGTTAAACTTGAAAAAGGAAATTCTTGATTGCATATAAAATCAAATAGAGCAAGATCTGGATCCTGGGCATCGGGTGAAAGATTCGCGATTAAGATAGAACTATACTTAATTGCCTTGTTTGTTTGAGAAATAGGATTTGTAAATGCATTTGAGTTAATATTAATACCATAGAAATATATGAGTTAATTTAACTTGAATAGGCGCATAAGAAATCGACAGATTCTTATGGGTATTATCAACCCTATAATCAATAACCCAGATAATTCAATAAATCATTTTTAAGCTAAAAATGTAGCATGATCTCTAGCAAGCCCATAACCCCGGGATATCTCTTTTATTAATTGTTAAAAGAAAAATTCATAAGTGGCGTAGTAACTTTGCGTTGTATTATTGTTTGTCTACTAGTTAAATTGTAAATTGGTTATTTATGTATTTTGTGATGAATTAGCTTGAATCGATAATTGTTTGAGTTTGCATCAGTCGTTAAGTTAATCACAAGTCCTCGTGGGAATGCTATTCTACTTATTACTATATTACTTGAAGATCGCGTACACTTGCGTGAGTGTTTTGGTCGCAACATGTTTTTGGCGCCGTTTCCTGGGACTTGGAAATTAGCTACTTGACTAAGTTAAGCTTTTATCAGCTATTGGTTTAAGTATTAATTTTCAGTTCACTTTGTTTGTGTCACGCAGGCTCTTCTCTTGGATGCGGAGGAGTAGAAGCACAAGCAATATCTTCCCTCTTGATCCTGAAATTGAAAGAACACTTCATAGAGCGAGGAAGGAGTTGGAAGCTAGATACAAAACAGAAAGAAAGTTGGACATTTTAGTTCAACCACAACCAACAATGATGGCAGGTAATGGAGGGCGTCCGGTGATAGAAACTGCAAGGCCAAATCTTGCTAATATGACCTAGGCTATTGTCAAGCCTGATATCACTGGTCACTTTGAGCTTAAATAGTACATGGTACAGCTGATTCAGTCCACTGGGCAATATGTAGGTCTATCTCATGAAGACCCGTAGAGACACATTTAGAATTTTTTGGAAATCACGGATACTTACAACTATCCAAATGTTTCCAAGGACTATGTCAGGCTAACCTTGTTTCCTTTTTCATTGTTGGGGGAAGCTAAAGAATGGTTGCAGAAAGGGCCTGCTAATTCAATCCATACTTGGGATGATTTAGCAAAGAAATTCTTAATCAAGTTTTTCCCCCTAAAAAGACAAAGTCTTTGCGGAGCCAGATTCTTGGGATTCAACAATGGGATGGTGAGACTCTTCGCCAAGCTTGGGAAAGATACAAGAAACTACTCTGAGATGTCCACATCTTTGTCAAACTGATGAGGTATTGGGCCATACTTTTGTTGATGGATTAGATGAGACTTCAAAGATGAATCTTGATTTAGCTTGTGGAGGTAGTTGCATGGCGAGACCATATAGTGAAATACAACTTCTGCTAAACAACTTCACTGCTAATGATCATAATTGGCAAGGTGAGGGAGAACCAAGGAGATCAATGAAACAGAAAGCAACAGGGGTACTTGAACTTGATGATTTTTCAGCCATGAGAGCAGATATAGCAAAATTGGCAAATCAAATGAATAGAATGACAATGAACCAGACACAACAATTGCAACATGTTCAACAAATGTTGATTTGTTGTGAAATGTGTGGTGACAATCACACAAGTGACATGTGCCCAACGAATCCTGAATCTATTTATTATGTGGGACAACAAAGCAGAGGTCCGATGAACCAACAGGTACAATATGGGAACACTTACAATGCAAATTGGAGAAATCATCCTAATTTCTCTTGGGGTGGAAATCAATCAAATCAGAATAAATATAGACCCCAAGGAAATTTTAATCAACCTCAAAGGCCACCCCAGCAGGTAGAAGAAAGTACAAATGATTTGTTGAAGAAATTGTTGCATGACATCAACAACTTAGAACTGATTTCAGAAATCTTGAAAGGCAAATGGGACAACTAGCTACAAATCAAAACACTAGACCTGCAGGTGCTCTTCCAAGTGATACAGAAAAAATCCGCAAGTTAGTGCAATTACACTTAAAACTGGAAGGGAATTAGAAGAAGTTCCAAAGAAGAGAAAAGACAAACCTATGCCTGAGGGTGAATTGATTCCCAAAGCAACACAGGAAGCAAAGAAAGATGATACAGTTTCAGCGCCTGTGAATGTTCCAAGGCCACCACCACCTTTTCCACAAAGATTGCAGAAAAAGAATGATGATCGCATGTTCAACAAGTTTCTCTCTATGTTGAGTCAGATTCAATTGAATATTCCGTTGGTAGATGCGATTCGTGATATTCCAAAGTATACCAATTACATAAAAGATATTGTGGCTAACAAGAGGAGATTGACTGAATTTGAAACAGTTTCACTTACTGAGGAGTGCACTTCAAGGGTCCAAAATAAGCTTCCTCAAAAGCTTAAGGATCCTGGCAGCTTTACTATCCCTGTGAGAATAGGCAATATTGATGTAGGCCATGTACTTTGTGATTTGGGAGCAAGCATAAATTTGATGCCATTGTCCTTGTACAAAAAATTGGGTTTGGGAGCTCCAAAACCCACCACTGTGATGTTGCAACTAGTAGACAGGTCCATAGCTTACCCGGAAGGGGTGATTGAAGATGTGCTACTGAAAATTGGGAAATTCATTTTCCCGGCTGATTTCATTATCTTAGATTTTGAAGCAGATGAAAAAGTTCCTATTATATTGGGAATACCTCTCTTGGCTATAGGTGATGCTATAGTTAAAGTAAGAGAGGGAAAAATGATCATGAGAGTTGACAACGAGGAAGCTGTTTTTAATGTATACAAAACAATTCAACTTCCTCGCCATTATGAAGAATTGTCTATGATATCTGTCATGGAGATGGATGAGCAACGTATTGCCCCAAGTGTATATTTCAAGGATTCTTTAGAGAAAGCAATTGTGTTGTTCGAGAGTCTGGAGATTAATGATGAGGTTGAAGAGATGAAGCATATTTTGAATGCATCATGTGAATATATGAAAGGTTAAATCCCTTTGAACCTTTGAACAGACCAAATGGTCCTCCTCCGAAGCCATCAATTGAAGAAGCTCCAAAATTGGAACTAAAGCCTTTACCTTCTCACCTTCATTATGCTTATTTGGGTAGTTCTGATACGTTACCTGTTATTATTTCTTCTGACTTGTCTGAATTGCAGGAGGAAAAATTGCTGAGAGTACTACATGAGCATAAAAGAGCAATTAGGTGGACAATGTCTGACATAAGAGGTATTAGTCCAGCTTTTTGCATGCATAAAATTCTCATGGAGGAATGACACAAGCCGAGCATAGAACAACAACGCCGCCTAAATCCCAACATGAAAAAGGTGGTAAGAAAAGAAGTGATTAAATGGCTTGATGCAGGTATTGTATTTCCAATCTCTGATAGCAAATGGGTAAGTCCAGTCCAATGTGTTCCAAAGAAAGGAGGAATGACCGTAGTGACAAATGAAAACAATGATCTGATTCCCATTCGAACTATTACTGGGTGGAGGATTTGCATAGATTATATAAAATTGAATAATGCCACCCGAAAAGACCATTTTCCTCTCCCCTTTATTGACCAAATGCTTGATAGATTAGCTGGGCAAGAATACTACTGTTTTTTGGATGGTTACTCGTGATATAATCAGATTGTTATAGCCCCAGAGGACCAAGAGAATACCACATTTACATGTCCCTATGAGACATATGCATTTAAAAGAATGCCATTTGGTCTTTGCAATGCACCTGCGACTTTTCAAAGGTGTATAATGGCTATTTTTACTGATATGGTTGAAAGATTTGTGGAAGTATTTATGGATGATTTTTCTGTATTTGGATGTTTTTTTGATGTATGTTTAATGAATCTTGACAAGGTATTTGCCAGGTGCGAAGAAACAGATTTGGTACTAAATTGGGAAAAATGTTATTTCATGGTAAGAGAAGGCATAGTCCTAGGGCATAAAGTGTCCAAGAATGGATTGCAGGTAGATACAGCAAAGGTGAAAGCAATTGAAAAATTACCTCCATCGACATCAGTTAGAGGCATTCGCAGTTTCTTAGGCGATGCAGGTTTTTATCGTCGTTTCATTAAAGATTTTTCAAAAATTTCATCTCCTTTGTGCAGGCTTCTTGAGAAAGATACATCCTTCAAGTTTTATGATGCTTGTCTGAAAGCATTTGATGAGCTGAAAAGAAGATTAGTTACTGCACCAATTATCATTGTTCCAGATTGGAAACTTCCATTTGAGTTGATGTGTGATGCAAGTGATATAGCCATTGGAGTTGTTTTGGGGCAGCAGAAGGAGAAAATCTTTTACTCCATTCATTATGCAAGCAAAACTCTTAATCCAACTCAAATGAATTATACTGTTACTGAAAATGAGTTGCTCGTAGTAGTATGGGCATTGGATAAGTTCAGGTCATATCTAGTGGGAACCAAAGTCATAGTTTACACAGATCACTCAGCTATCAGGTATTTATTTGCAAAGAAAGATGCCAAGCCAAGGTTAATCCGATAGGTTCTTCTTTTGCAAAAATTTGATTTGGAGATTCGAGATCGAAAAAGGACAGAGAATCAGGTTGCAGATCACTTATCCAGGCTGGAAAATCGAGGTCATGTCACTGAAGGAAATTCAATCAAAGAAACATTTCCTGACGAACATTTGCTAGCCATCACTTCAGATGAAACCCCGTGGTATGCTGATTATGTGAATTTCATTGCAAGTGGGGTGACTCCACCAGAATTCATAGCTGATCATAGAAGAAGATTCTTACATGACGTGAGGTTCTACATATGGGACGAGCCTTTTCTATACAAGCAATGCGCAGATCAATTGGTAAGAAGGTGTGTCCTTGAGGAGGAGATGAATGCAATATTGCATGACTGTCATCCTTCTGTGTATGAAGGTCATCATGGTGGAGATGGAACTGCACAAAAAGTTTTGCAATCAGGTTTTTACTGGCCAAAATTGTTCAAAGATGCACATGCTTTTGTTAAAAATTGTGATAGGTGTCAAAGAACATATATAATCACGAAGAGGAACGAAATGCCTTTGCAAAATATTTTGGCAGTAGAGCTCTTTGATGTCTGGGGAAATGATTTCATGAGACCATTTCCATATTCTAATGGGCACAGATACATTTTGGTTGCAGTCGATTATGTGTCTAAGTGGGTTGAGGCCATTGCTCTCCCTACTAATGATGCAAATGTAGTGATAAGTTTCGTAAAGAAGCACATTTTCACACGCTTTGGAACTCCAAGGGTGTTGATAAGTGATTGAGGAACACACTTTTGCAACAAATTGTTGAAAAATGTTCTAGAAAAATATGGGGTAAGACACAAGGTTGCTACTGCATACCACCCTCAAACGAGTAGTCAAGTTGAAGTATTAAACAGGGAGGTAAAACAGATTTTGGAGAAAACAGTGAGTGCAAATAGGAAAGACTGGTCCGGTAAGTTAGAAGATGCATTGTGGGCTTACCGAACTGCATACAAGACTCCAATAGGTACTTTTACGTACAGGTTGGTTTATGGAAAGGCATGTCATTTACCCGTTGAGCTAGAACACAAAGCTTATTGGGCAATAAAAAAGCTAAATATGGATATGGACTTAGCCGGTGAAAAAAGACTGCTACAACTCAATGAACTTGATGAGTTTCGGTTGCATGCTTATGAAAATGCCAAGTTATATAAATAAAAGACCAAGAGGTGGCATGACAAGCACATACAACATTGTAAGTTTGATCCGGGTCAAGAAGTTCTCTTGTTTAATTCAAGGCTAAAGTTTTTTCCTGTAAATCTTAAGTCCCGTTGGGCAGGCCCTTTTGTTGTGGTAAGTGTGACTCCTCATGGAACAATTGAATTGCAGGACATAAATTCAAGTGGTACATTCTTGGTGAATGAGCATCGAGTAAAACACTATTGGGGTGGTGATATTAAACGTCACAAGACCTCGATAGATTTTGTTGATGCATAATGACGTGTTGAATCGTGCCGCGACGTTAAATTAGGCACTTGTTGGGAGGCAACCCAATGACTAACATCACTAACTTTTAATTGTAGTTTAGAATTATTAGATTTTATATGTATAATGTTTTTAGTCAGGTGCAAGCATGAATTTGGCATAAAATCAGTGTACAATGATGTAGGGGGTGAATGGTGAGCTAAAAAATCAAAAAATATGCTAACTCTGTGAAATATTGGCCTACCGCGTCGCATGGGGTGTCGTACCACACACCGCGCCAAGAAAAATTGCACAGATGAGGCAAAATACAAAATTTTCGGAGCAGCTAAAATTTTTGGCCTACCGCGCCGCGGGGTGCGCTGTGTGGGGCGCCACGGCAGGCCAGTTTTATATAAAAAATTTTTATTGCTTAAATCCTAACCCCCTTCCTTTATTTCATTATTTCACTCCCCAAACTCTCTTCTTCTCTATCACTAAACTCAAGCACCCCAACCAAACAAATTCATTCAAAGATTCATCCATAAATCCTTCTTCTTCTTGCAAGGTAAGTATTCTCTTCTCTCTTTTCCTTCAAACTAGTAGTATTTCATTTTGTATTTCTTTTTTATTTTCAAGTATATTTGTATAAACCCTAGAAAGAATTGTGTTCATAATCTTCTTTTAGTTTCTTTTGTTAATATTGTTAAAAATAGTATTAGAAACTTAGCTTGTATATTCTTTTTGGGGTTATGGAGGATTTGAAGGTGTGTTGAGGTGAAATGAGTGAGTTTCTTGTTGAAGATTGTTAAGGAGTGTACTAATCCGAAAATGCAAATAAAAAAGTGAAAAATTGTGTATTGAATATTATTGTGAAGATGTGGTGATGTTATAGTTGTGATGAGAGGCATATTGGTGTTGTTGATATGGTGATTATGCCTCTTTTGAAGTTGAAATTCTAAGAAAAAAAGACATGCTTACAATGTGTTTGTTAAAATATCTAAGTGACATAAAATTGAGTAATGTTGCAAATTGAGAAACAAATTGCATTGTGAGATGTTATTATTGATAACAACTATAACATTAGGCCAAGCCGTGATTTTTTCGCTTTCTTTATGTAAAAATGAGATGTAAGATTCATGCTAATGTGCCTATGTAGTATATTTTGTATATAAACTTTTGAATTTTGTAAACTAGACAAATTTCTTTTTATGTTTATGTTTAATATTAATTTAGCTTGTAAAATCTAGCTTAGTTTTTGATTTTTATTTTATTTTTAATTGTTGCAAGTCTCTTTAATGATTGGGTAGGCCGATAAGCATTATATCATTCTAGTTGAAGAACAGGGTAGTTTGAATCTCTGTTATACATCCTAAGTGTCAACATAATATAACATAAGTGTTGGGTATTTACTCCACTTGTTCTTAAAATAATTTTGTGTATCTTTAACTAATATATCATGTTGTGTAGGTATAATGTCTCAGCGCCCAAGCAAAAGATCAAACGCTGGCCTAACTGAGGCTGCATCTACTAGCCGACGTGGAGGTAGAAGGGCACCACCTCTGGCACCAGTGGAGGAGGAAGAGGAACACTTTGACCCTAATGCAGAAGAGGTACCAGAGTGTAAATATGGCATCAGGGCTATTCCAGCCCATACAATACAATGGTTCCAATCCTTCGTCCCTGCTGTGTCACCAACCCCAGAGGTTGCCATAGATGAAGCAAAGCTTGCCCGTAAGTATAATGCCATATATACTAACATTCGAGCTTTGGGTTTTGAAAGGTTGTTTCGCCAAGGTGATAGCATGAACATCAACTTGGTAAAAGAATTTTATACCAATTGGTAACCGAGCGGTGATTTAGATGCCAGCTATCAAGTCAGGTCAGAAATAGAGTGATCCCATTTTCGTCAAAGGTCATAAATCAAATAATGGGTTTAACTGAACATTCACATAAGTTGTTCCAGAGGTTCGTGCGTAGACCAGATTACCCAGACATCCGCAGAAAGCTATGTGGTGAAGATTCCTTTGCCTTGTGGACTAGAGATACAAATGAGTGTCACAAGGAAATGAAAAAAGGAACATTCCAGCGTCCTGCACGAGTCATTTTGAAGATAATAAATGCCAAACTCATGCCAACACAAAGTGATACAGACGTATCAAAACTAAAGGTTTGCTTGATTTATGCATTTTTAACAGGAATGCAGGTGGATCTTGGGAAAATTATGCTGGAACACATGTCAAAGGTGAGACCTTTTCGAGGACGCCGCCTACACTATCCGAGTATGATTACTCGGTTATTGCGGACGCACTTCATTGAAGAAGAGTATCACTATGATCGGCAGATAGAAGTAACATATCCTATCAGGGCGCTTGATGTCACGACTGTGATAGATCCGCCTGCAGCTGCACTTAACCCCGATCAAAAGTTTGTCCGAGTGGAAGAGACTTTGTAGATATTATTTGCTGACTTGCACCTTCGCACTTCTAGAGGGGAAGTGAACTTGGAAGAGTTGCAACAAAATCACCCTTTATCTCCTTTCACACAACAGTGGTTAGGAATGGCTCAGCATGGACAAATCCCACCGAATGAAGATGTGAACTCTATTCCCTCAAATGATGAAGAATATTTGCACACCTTTGAGGATGATGATGCTTAGGCCAATGGCCTTAGGGAGTCTTTCTGATCTATTTTTGATCTTTTCGCATTAGGGACAATGCAAATTTTTTTTAAGTGTGGGGTGGTTGGCCCCTATTGTAATGTACTTACTTTTATATTTGTTCGTATTTTGTTTGATTGAGTTTAGTTATTTTGTTTGATTTTGTTTAGTTTGTTAAAATTGCTTTTAGAATATAGTGTTGATAGATAGTAAGTAATCCTAATTTCGGTATAGATCCCTCCTGGATTTTCTTGTTGAAAAATAAAGTCGAAATTCAAAAAAAAAAAATCATCAAGTCGAAAAAAAAATCCATCAGAAAAATTCGAAATTATTGAGTTTGCAATTTTGTTTTATTTTCAGTGAGTTTATGCTAGTTTTGGTTTAAATTAAAACTTTCCCCTTGGTTTTTCTTTACACCACGATTCTTTTCCAAGGGTGTATTTGAACCGGGTATAGTGTAATTTTTTATTTCAATTGAATAAAAAGTTCCTAACTTACAGAGTTGATCTACTCAAATGCACATGCTTTAGAAGTTATATGTACCTTATTTATGATGTTCAAATCTTAGTTCTTGATTCTAAAGTAAGTGCCTTAAATTGTGTATTTATAACTATGCTTAATGTCTTTGACTAGAGAGTCAAGAAAGACCCAAGCTTGAATGAGTTGTGTGCCAATGTGTAAGTGAGGTTGTTGAAATATTCTGTGCGTAACAGTTGATATCTAGAACTTGCCCTCAAGTATTTTGCAAAGCGAAATAGTAGCATTATTCAGTTTAGGAGATGATATAGTCATTTCTTTGTTGAATCAGTTTGATAATTATCTCCACCTAATTGTATATATCTTAGTCAAACCTTTTGAGCTGTTAATCCTATTTCTTTAGCATCCGCATTATAAACCTTACCAATTTATGTAAATATATCAGTTGTTTGAACCTCTATCTCTTATGAGCACTTAGTCTTGTTTTAATATTGTTAAAGTTGAGAAGAGATTTGTTGGTTTATTGAAGGAGTTTAAAAAAAAGAGTGAAGAATAATTCATATATGTGTATATATGTATATATATAGGGGGTGAATTTTCTGTGCGTAACAGTCCCTAACTTATGGTGCTTAAAGAAAAGGGGATTTGTTGTTAGTATGAAAAAATCTCAAAAAGGTTGGAGATGGTTTGACATAAGAGTAATGCTGAAATTGTGAAATGAAATGGTGTATATATGAAGTGCTCAAAGAAATGTAGCTACTACATTCTATATTTATCACACCCTTCCTCAGCCTGCATTACAACCAATTATAAGTCCTATTTGATCCTTGATTGAATAAGCTCAATTAGTAGAGTATTACACTAGGGGCAAGCATATGGTATGTCATCTGTTGCACATGAATTTCAATTCTGAGAGTTAGTAAATTCTTCCTATTTTGAGTTCCTAAATATTTGTGAATACTATGTTGAGAGGAACTAGTCTATATTAGTTGTGGGAGGGCACATGATTTGTGAAAGCAAGAAAACGTTTTGACCTTTGTGTTAGAGTAAGTGAGCAAGTTATGAAAATGCATGGCACTTATGAGTCATGTCTTGAGGATTGAACTATTATGAATTGGTACTTAAGTGTTGGCATGTGTTGTTAGAGAAATTGTTTGATAAAAAGGTCGTCCTTATGTGAAATGTATGTTAATTGCTCGAGGACGAGCAATGGTCTAAGTGTGGGGTGTTGATCATAGGCTAAAAACTTGTGTTTTAGTCATTGTAACAACACTTTAATTATTGCATTTTACAAAGGTTTGAGCTTAAATGATAATGAATTGTACTAAATTCATGCTTTATGCCTTGCAGGAAGCTAATCCGACTTAAGAACTAACTTTGGGATGAATTTGATTTATTTGGGGCTTTGAAGTCTGAGTAAAAGCTAAATAAATCAAGTTGGAATCGTGTTCGGGGATCGCAAAGTAAGCCCGGATAGCAAAACAAATGAAAAAACGAAGCAGCGCAAAATTTTGTACTACCGCGTCGCGGCAGTGCAAATATTTTCGCTGCATTATTTTGCTCCGTTAAAATGCATTCTGCCTTTGTCCAATCTAAGTACGCGTCGCACGGGGCGCCGCGTGGCACGCCGCGAGTGTGTAAAAATCACAAAATTATTCTATTTCGGACTAAAAAGGGCATACTTGTCAAAACCCCTTCCTACACGATTAAAAAGGCAAAAGCACTGCCAATATTGGGGGGACCTGTTTTTGGAGAGAAACAGAAGAAGGAGATTCATCTTGAAGAAGAGAATCAAGGAGGAACATCAACTTGGAGCAAGGATTAAAAGAGTTTTTCTAAACCTTCTCCTAGTATTTACTCATATTATGTTTAAGATTTTTATTGTTGATGTTTATATCATTATGAGTAGCTAAAAACCCAAATATTCTGGGGATATGGGTGTTAAATGATTATGTTATTTGAAGCTTAGATTGATGATCTTGAAATTATCGTTAATGGTTGTTTATTTGATTCTGCTGTTAATTATTTTACTGCGTAGCTAACAGTGAAATACTATTTACGAATCTTGAGTTAAACTTGAAAAAGGAAATTCTTGATTGCATATAGAATCAAATAGAGTAAGATCTGGATCCTGGGCATCGGGTGAAAGATTCGCGATTAAGATAGAACTATACTTAATTGCCTTGTTTGGTTGAGAAATAGGATTTGTAAATGCATTTGAGTTAATATTAATACCATAGAAATATAGGAGTTAATTTAACTTAAATAGGCACATAAGAAATCGACAGATTCTTATGGGTATTATCAACCCTATAATAAATAACCCAGATAATTCAATAAATCATTTTAAAGCTAAAAACGTAGCATGATCTCTAGCAAGCCCATAACCCCGGGATATCTCTTTTATTAATTGTTAAAAGAAAAATTCATAAGTGGCGTAGTAACTTTGCGTTGTATTATTGTTTGTCTACTAGTTAAATTGTAAATTGGTTATTTATGTATTTTGTGATGAATTATCTTGAATCGATAATTGTTTGAGTTTGCATCAGTCGTTAAGTTAATCACAAGTCCTCGTGGGAACGATATTCTACTTATTACTATATTACTTGAAGATCACGTACACTTGCGTGTGTTTTGGTCGCAATATTTGGACATGCTCAGAAATAGTTGATACTGGCATAATCACAAACCACTCAGGAAGAACACATAGAAAGGGGGTAATAGGATTTGGGGACTCATAGGATTGTAAGCACATAAGAAGTAAAAGGTAGTTGACAAGGCATGCTTTGAAACACACATAAGGGAATACATTAATCTAAAGGGAAGGGGAAACATAATTACATGTTGATAATGTAACTTAACTAGGGAGATTCACAACAGAACCACAAGTAGAAGCAGGCTAGATATAAGAGAAACTGAAACAATAAGAGAAACATGTTGTTGTTTAGGCTTTAAATCAAAACTAGGACATACTAGTGAAGAGAGAAGTAAGCAGAATGAAAGAACAAGAGAGCACAGATGATTAGCCTTGGCTTACAGCCGGCTAATAGCAACAAATAGCACAAGACAGAGGGGAGATTAGAGATTTTTAGGAAGAGAGGTAGTTTTGAAAACCAAGTGTTCGTGTCTGTGTTAATGAAAGACTTAGAGTATTTATAGTTGATAGTAGGTAGCGAAATAAGGTAAGAATCATAGTAGCATAATAATTAAAGAACTCAGAATAAATCAATTAGAGAATCAAGGAAGTACTCCCTTAGGTTAAGGGAATCAAATCAAATGGGAAGATTCAGTATTATATAAGGCAAGAAGAAAAATCAGTGCATGACTAAATAAGGAAGGAGTCAAGGTTCAGTAAGCATAGAGTAGTCGATTAGGACTAAATTCATAAAACCTTAATTAAGGACACAACTCAGTAGAAATAAAGTATCATAGCAAATATGGTAATGAAATTAGTCAGCTTAAACAGATGGGGGAAAACTTTTAGGGCTTTAAAAGAAAATCTTTCAATCACCATCAATTAAGGAAATCAGAATCAATCAAAAGGGAGTCATGATTCTGTATTTTCAACATATAAATAGAGAAGATCAAACAGACGTAGCAAACAGGCAAGGTCAGCCATGTTGACAAAAAGAAGCAAGAGATGTACAAGCAAAAATGAGTATAGTCATACAGAAGTGACATAAGTAGGCTAAGGATTCAGTAAAACACATTCAAAGAATGGTAACTACGGAAGATTAACAAGAGTCAAGTAAACAGGCTAACACACAGAACCAAAGCAAAGAAAATCTTAGAAATTAGGGCTTTTGACATATGCGAATTAAAAAGCAGTAAGAACATAAGGCCGGTCAAGGAAAGAGGTTTAATCATAAAGAAAATCGGTTAAAACAAGTGTATAAAGAACTTCGAAAAAATCCTAATTTTTTTAAGAAAGTAAAAACGGTTTAAAGTTGAGGATCTTTCAGAGGAAGTTCGAGAATAGTGCAAATCATAGGAAGAAACAGACTTAAAGCGTTAAAAATAACATAGATCTAGCAGATTCAAAGTAGAGTTAGGGTTTCAAAAGGGAAACCCAAATAGAACGAAATAACCTGTTGTAAACTTCACCGATCGTAACATATAAGGTGTGATTTTGCCAAAAATCACACTGGAGAAGCCATGGGTAACAGAAACAGAAACCCTAGATCCAAATCGGCATGGCCCAGGACCCTTGAAAACCTTAGAGATGATGAGCAAGGCGGTGGAGTGACCATTAGAGGCTTGAGGTTGAAAGGTAGTCACCGGAGATGACCAGAGAAGGAGGCGGCGGTTGAAAAGTGATTAGGGTTAGGTTGAGAGAGGCGAGAGGCGAGAGCATCTGAAGGCGGCGAGTTTAGAAAAGTGATTAGGGTTAGGGAGTCTTTAGGATTAAAAAAGGAAAGAACAAAGGAGGGCAATTGATCTTTTAGATAAACGGCAAGGATCTGATGGGTTTGGGTCGGGTAGGAAGTGTTTGGGAGCCTGGGTCGGATTATTTAATAGGCGATTGGGCTGGGGAGGGATCTGAATTAGGCTAAAATTGAAAGCCAAATTTGGCTATTATTTAAATAGCCAATTTTTCCTATTTTAATTTATAAAAAATAATAGGTAATTTTTGGAAAGTAATTTAAGGTGCTAAAATAATTTAAAATAAATAATTAACATTTTAAAAATATAGGGACCAATTTTATGCTTAAAATGGGCTAACATTACAATTATGTGCAATTTAGCTTAAAACATACTAAATGTAATTATAAAGATGCATAAAAATTATATTTTGGCATAAGTATAGAAATTAAATAAATAAATTATTATAACAATAATTTTGGAATTGATTATTGGGGATTTTATGAATAAAAGGGGAGAAAATAAATCAATTTAAACCCTTCAAAATATTGGAAAAATAATACAAATCACGTGCATGCTTATATATGCATATATATGCTATTTTGAAGGTATTTATGCGTATTTAAAATATATAGGAAAATATTGGGTATCAACAGCTGCCCCTATTTACCCGGGAAAGATGAAAGAGTTTTTAGGTAAAGAAATTATGGCCAATTTTGACCGGATGGGATGTTTTGAAAGACAGAGGCCAAACCCCGATTTTTAAGTTTCCTACATATCCCTGGTTTTACAGGAATCAGGCCATGTGTAGTTCTGGAGTCACATGTGGAGTATGCCGATGAAATTATTGTAAGACGGACACGAGACGTGGAAGCGGCTATGACGAGTGGTTAAGTCTCGGGACGGTTGGAGTGAACCGGAGCGAGATTTCTCCTGCTAGGATGGTGGTTGTTTACTGGTTACCCGCAGATAAAAGATGCTACAAACGTATTTGCGAAAATTTAAACATGATGCAAATTCCCTTTGGACCATGAAGGTTGTCTTCAGATGGTTAAAGATGACGTCTTTGGACCATGACATCCCGGGACATGATTTGTTTAATGAGGGATTCACAGGCCATGAAATGATGTTCGCGGGCCATGAAAATGGTGCCTCCGAACCATGACGCCTTTGAATAATGATATGCAAATTTGAGAGATCCTCAGGCCATGGCATGATGTCTTCCGTCTATGAGGATGGTGCTTTTAGACTATGACATCTTTGGACATATTGGCGATGTTTCAGCCGATGGTATGCAATAATATGATGTAACAAGACAAGGTTTAGTCTTTCAAAGTAGAGGGCAGAGCTTAGCCCGATTGAAAAGCAGGTAGATAGTAGTAGAAAATAGAGCAATATTGGTGCAAAGGGGGACAATGTTTAGTCCCGTGCAAGTAGGGAGACAGGAATTAATCTTATGCAAACAGGGAGGCAATAATTAGCCTCAGGAAAATATGGAGTCAAGTCTTAGACTCATGCATGTATGGAGGCAAGGATCAGCCTTATGCAAATATGGAGTCAGGGCTTAGACTCATGCAGAGAGAAGGCGGTGCTTAGCCTTATGCAAATATGGAGTCCAGGATTAGACTCATGCATGATTGGAGACAGAGCTTAGTCTTATACAAGGAGAAGGCATCGCTTAGCCTTATGCAAATATGGAGGTAGAGCTTAACCTCATGCAAGATTCGGGACAAGACTTAGTCCTATGCAAATGGAAGGCATCACTGAGCCTTATGCAAACATGGAGGTAGAGGCTTAGACTCATGCAAGATTGGAGACAGGGCTTAGACTCATGCAAATGTAGAGTCACGAATTAGACTCATGCAAATGTAGAGTCAGAGATTAGACTCATGCAAAGAGAAAATAGCAGATAAGGGTAGAGTATATCTTAGCTAGGATAGGTTCAACGTCTAACAGCCGGATGGACGGTGAATTTGCTTTGTGTACAAATGCTATCGTCAAATGTGTCTGCGCTCAAAGAAAAATCGTAATTTTCATAAGGGGAGGTCGGTTCTTGCTTCGTCTATCGGCCTTGCTTTGCTCCGCTCTGGAATCCCCGTTCGAGTTCCCCTAGGTAGCACTTGACTGTTATGGAAATAGAATTTTCGACAAAATATGGGATTATTGAAAAAAATAGAGTTGTTTTGGAAACGTATTGATATATCAAGTAATTTTTGATGAACTAGCTACTGTGACACACTTCAAAGGCATTGCAACTCTCTTATTTTGGAATTTTGAGGGACCTCCTCAAAATTCTGCCCCAGTTTGGTAGACGATTTCGAATCGTTTGCGGATGACGGACCTTGTTGAATCTTCTTCGGAATTTTGAGAATTTATCTCAAAATTCTGCCCCAGTTGTTGACTAATGATTGACTTCCTAACATGTGATGGCGCTGACTGGACTTGTTCCAAAATTTTGAGGACCCTCCTCAAAATTCTGCCCCAATTTCTGATTTTTTGGGGAAAATGAAATTTTTATTATGATATGACCGAACCCATAAGGCTGCCTATGTATCCCTTCTTAAATAGGAATCAGGTAAAGCGTAGTTCAATTACATCAGAAAAGAAAAATGCGAAATAATCTTGGCATAGTATCTCTTGACTGCATCTAAACTGATTGGTTTTGGCCAGATTCCTCCATCCATTTCTACAAGTATGAGTGCTCCTCCTGTTAGTACTCTGTGACATATACAGACCTTGCCAGTTGGGAGAGAATTTTCCTTTGGCTTCATCTCGGTGTGGGAAAACCTTCTTCAATACCAGCTGCCCTGGTGCAAACTATCTTGATTTGACCCTTTTGTTTAAAGCTCTGGACATTCTGTTCTGATACAATTGGCCGTGACATACTGCGTTCATTCTCTTTCCATTGATAAGGGCCAACTACTCATAGAGACTTCTTATCCATTCCGCATCGCGGAGCTCAACTTCCTGTATGACTCTTAAAGAAGGAATCTCTACCTCGGCTGGGATGACAGCCTCGGTACCATAGACTAGTATGTAGGGGGTTGCCTCGGTTGATATACGAAATGTGGTGCAGTACCCTTACAAAGAAAAGGGTAACTTCTCATGCCACTGCTTGTGATTCTTTACCAGTTTCCTTAGTTTCTTCTTAATGTTTTTGTTGGCGGCTTCTACTGCTCCATTCATCTGAGGTCTGTAGGCTGTGGAATTCTTGTGCTTTATTTTGAAAGCTTAACATATAGCTTTCATCAGGTCACTGTTGAACTTGGCGGTGTTGTCAGTAACAATGGACTCAAGAACTCCGAATCGGCAGACAATATGATCCTTGACAAAATCTGCGATGACTATCTTGGTTACAGCTTTTTAAGATGCAGCTTCTACCCATTTTGTGAAGTAATCAATGACTACCAGAATAAACCATTGTCCGTTTGAAGTCGTAGGTTCAATCGGACCAATAACATCCATTCCCCAAGCGGCGAATGGCCAAGGCGAGCTTGTTGCATTGAGCTCGTTTGGTGGCACTTTTATCATGTTGGCATGTACTTTACATTGAAAGCATTTGCGGACATACTGAATACAATCTGTCTCCATGGTCATCCAAAAGTAACCTGCCCTGAGTATCTTCTTGTCCAGAACAAAATCATTCATGTGCGGACCACATGTCCCAGCATGCACATCCTCAAGTAGCTTAGAAGCTTCCTTTCCATCGACACACCTTAGCAAAACCCAAATCTAGAGTTCTTCTGTACAAGTTCCCTCCGCTGTGGAAGAAGTTATTTGACAATCTCCAGAGCGTGCGTTTCTGAATGTGATTTGCGTGCCCCAGATATTCTCCTTTTGATAAGTACTCCTTGATGTCATGGAACCAAGGCTTTCCATCTTCTTCTTCCTCGACATGAGCACAATATGTCGGCTGATTATGGATTTTCACCAGAATGGGATCAATATAGTTCTTATCTAGATGCTATATCATTGATGACAACGTGGCTAATGCGTCGGCAAACTCATTCTGAATCCTTGGCACATGTCGGAATTCTATCTTCGTGAACCTCCTTTTTAATTTTTGCACATTGTACAGATATGGCAATATCTTGGAATTCTTGGTAGCCCATTCTCCTTGTACCTGGTGCAAAAGAAAATCTGAATCACCAATCACCAACAATTCCTGAATGTTTATGTTGACTGCCATGTTGAGCCCTAGTATGCATGCCTCATATTCTGCCATATTGTTGGTGCAGGGAAATCTGAGTTTAGCAGATAGGGGATAATGCTGACCCGTTTCTGATACCAGAACTGCTCTAATGCCTACTCCTTTGAAATTTTTGGCTCCATCAAAGAACATCCTCCAACCGTCATATGCTTCCGTAATGTCTTCTCCCACGAATGATACTTCTTCATCAGGAAAATATGTTTTCAAGGGTTCCTATTCTCCGCCCACTAGATTTTTAGTGAGGTGATCTGTCAATGCTTGTCCTTTGACTGCATTTTGAGTTACATAGACGACGTCGAACTCACTCAGCAGTATTTGCCATTTAGCCAACTTCTCCATAGGCATGGGCTTCTGAAATATGTACTTCAGAGGATCCATCCTGGATATGAGGTATATAGTGTAGGAACAGAAATAATTCCTCAACTTCTAGGCTATCCAGGTCAAAGCACAGCAAGTGCATTCAAGCAGAGAATACCGTGCTTCATAGGGTGTGAATTTCTTACTCATGTAATATATGGCTTGCTCCTTTCTTCCTGTCGCATCATATTGTCCCAAAACACATCCGAAGGCTCCATCTAACACGGATATATAAAGTAGCAAAGGTCGTCCTGGTTCTGGGGGGACCAGAACTGGCGGTATGGATAGGTATTCCTTGATCTTGTCATAAGCTTTCTGACAATCCTTGGTCCAACTCGTCTCGACATTCTTTCTTAGCATCTTGAAGATGGGCTCACATATTACTGTGGACTGTGTTATGAATCAGCTGTTGTAGTTTAGCCGTCCTAGGAAGCTCATCACGTCCTTCTTGCTTTTGGGTGGTGGTAACTCCTGAATAGCTTTGACTTTAGTCGGATCTAGCTCGATCCCTCTGCGACTGACAATGAATCCCAATAATTTTCCTGCAGGAACCCCGAATGCACACTTCGTGGGGTTCAACTTCAAATTGTAACTCCTGAGCCTATCAAAGAATTTTCTCAAGTCTGATATGTGATCCACAACCCTTTTGGATTTGATAATGACATCGTCCACATATACCTCTCTTTCCTTGTGTATCATATCATGGAAGATGGTCATCATGGCCCTCATGTAAGTGTCCCCAACATTCTTTAGACCGAATGACATTATCTTGTAATAGTATACACCCCAAGGAGTAATAAAAGCTGTCTTCTCGGAATTTTCTTCATCTATCCAGATCTGGTGATAACCTGCGAAGCAATCTACAAAGGATTGGAGTTCATGATTGGTGCAATTATCGATCAGGATATGTATATTTTGCAGTAGAAAGTTGTTTTTGGGACTTTCTCTATTTAAATCCCGATAATCAACACATACTCGGACCTTCCCGTCTTTTTTTGGAACTGACACAATGTTAGCTAACCATGTTGGGTACTCAACCACCCTGAGAACCTTGGCTTTGATCTGCTTGGTAACTTCCTCCTTGATTTTCAGACTCATGTCTGGTTTGAATTTTCTCAGTTTCTGCTTGACTGGCGGACACATGGGATTGGTAGGCAACTTGTGAGCCACTATAGATGTGCTCAAACCGGTCATATCGTCATACGACCATGCAAAGATATCCTTATATTCCTTTAAAAACAGATGTACTCTTCCTTCTCTGTTGGCGACAAGTGAATGCTGATGCAGGTCTCTTTGACGGTCTCAGCGTCTCCCAAATTTACTGCTTCTATTTCGTCCAAGTTGGATTAGGTTTGTTCTCAAAATTCTCAACTTCTCTGACAATTTCCTTGGCTATCTCATCTTTTTCCTCTGAGTCACTATTCTCATGTTGTGTTGCCTCATTACATGTCACAGTTACTGGTTCATTAATAAAAGTAATAATAACGTTGTAGAAGGGAAACGTATAAAAATAGTAATGAATAATGATAAAGGATAAACACATTTGATTAAAACTGAGAAAATTGTTCAAACAAAGCTTGGCACGGTGGATCGAGCATTTATTTGAAGCAAAAAAAATCTTAAAACGAAATTGCTGAAAAAATTTAAATGCCTAGAACAGCTATAAATTCTGCCAAGCTACCTAGGGACTTGGTGGGCTCGGGATGGTGTGACGGTCCAGTTTTTGAGAATAACTTTCTTTGCCACTGTCTGAATGGAGAAGACTTCTTCCTTCTCCTCCTCAATTATGGCACTGCAGTCCATATCCTCATCTTCTAAACGGGTTACCGGTTTCTCAAGAGGGTAATACGGTCCATGCCATGGAGGTGACCATTCCCTATACTCCTACCATGTATACTGGTACCCAAGCCCAAAGGTGGTACCATGATTTTTCAGCCGTATAGGCTTGGTGATACCCTGGAGGTTCTTCCCCAACCCCTTGCTGGGTTCATATCTAGACCATGCTAGTATGCTTTCTATTTTGTTACTCCACCATTTATCCTTCTCGACGGTATTGACCCATCCAATGTGGTGATAGGTTTCCCCTCCTAGCCTCCTTCTATGTCCAATGACCGGGATAGTTTGACTAGTGCAGATGGGGTTACTCCTATCTCCATGAATGATTACCTCCTGACGGTTCCATTCGAATTTTACAACTTGATATAGTGTGGAGGGCATGGCTCCAGCAGCATAGATCCATGGGCGTCTTAACAAAGGATTATATGAGGCTAGTATGTCAAGCACTTGGAATTATACATCGAACCAAGTCGGCCTCATCTGCAAGCAAAGGTTGATTTCCCTGATCGTGGCCCTTTGGGACCCATCGAAAGCCTTCACATTCATGCTTCCGGTCCGTATTTCATGGAAACCTTTTTCCAACCTTTTCAGGGTATCCATTGGACAAATATTTAGACTAGAACCTCCATCAACCAGGACCTTGGCAATGAACTTGTCTTCAAATTGTACCGTAATGTGCAACGCTCGATTGTGATTCAGACCTTTGGGCGGCAGCTCATCTTCGTGGAAGATAATCTTATGGCTCTCCAGTACCTGACCAACCATGTTGGCCATTTCTCCACTAGTGATATTATTGGGTACATAAGCCTTGCTCAGTACTTTCATCAAGGCGTTCTTGTGTACCTCTGAATTCTGTAGTAGTAACAGGATAGATATCTGAGCAGGGACTTTGTTCACGTGATCAATAACAGAATACTCTTTCTCCTGTACTTTCCTCCACAGGTCATCCAGCCCGGTCTCAATGACAGGTTGCTTATTAGTGGCATCCTTACTTGAACTTCCCCAGGTGTTCAGGTATGTAGACTCTTCCAGTTCTAGTTATCCCTTGTGCGGCATCGGATTCCTCTATCTTAGTCTTCCTTTTTCATTGAGCCTCGGCGACATAATCCCAAGGTATCGCCTCTAAGTTGAATGAGGGTGTGGTTGACACCGTCATAGTAAAAGGTGTGACCACTTCTACCTCAAATGGAATGGAGGTGGCTGCGGGCGGAGCTACTTCCACCTCGAATGGAACTGATGCAGTGACCTCAACATCAATAGGTGCCTGAGTCTGAACCACGATAGGAGTAAGTGTAACTACAACCTTAAAGTCATCGCCTTCGTCGGATAAGCCCGATTGACCCCTCAGGGTCCCATTCCTCATTTGTTTCTATAACATGTATACCGTCACCTCTATGATTAGGGAAGGGATTGTTGCGGACATTAGGTGCGGCTTCCTTCGCTTGTATGACCTTGTTGTCAATTAGCGTCTGGATTTTGTCCTTAAGTGTTCGGCACTCAATAGTGGTGTGCCCTTTCATATCGGAGTGGTATGCACAGGTTTTGTTTGGATTGACCCATTGGGATGGATTTTCTAGCACCACAGCGAGAATAGGAGTGACGTAACCTGCAGCCTTTAACCTTTTTTACAATTGGTCGATGGGCTCAGCAATAGCGGTATATTGTCTGGGTGGCTTGTGGTCAAAATTGGGTCTTGGTCTTGGATAATTTTGGCGAGTTGGTAGTGATTGGAAGTGGAATGGTTGGGAGTTATAGGTGTGATGGACAGTGACTGGTTGGGAATATCTGGGAGATGAAGGTTGATATGTAGGTGCCGATGCTTGATATGTGGGCGAAAGTGTTTGATATATGGGCGGAGGTGTTTGATAGGTGGGTGGAGGTGTTTGATAGGTGGATGTAGGTGTTTGATATGTGAGTAGAGATTTTGGGCCCTGGGCCACCATTACTGCCCCAACATCTCTTTTCTTTGATATGCCCCCTGATTGGAGTGCTTAATTTGTGGCTTGCAGTGCTTCGAAATTTGTTACCATCCCGCTCTTGATTCCTTCCTCAATCCTTTCCCCGAGCTTGATGATATCAAAGAATTTGTGATTTTTGATAACCATCAGTCTCTCATAATATTGTGGATCCTATGTTCTGATGAAGAATTTATTCATCTATTCTTCATCCAAAGCGGGCCTGACTTTGGCTGCTTCTGACCTCCAACGAGTAGCATACTCGCGAAAAGTCTCAGTAGGTTTCTTCTTGAGGTTCTGAATGTAGAAGACATCAGGTGAATTTTCTATGTTTAACCTGAACCGGTCCATGAAATCTGATGTCATGCTTACCCAATTTAACCATTTCTTGGGATTTTGGATGATATACCAAGACAACGCATCCCCAGTAAGGCTCCTCATAAAGAGCTTCATTCGAATCTTTTCATCTTTTCCAAGCTCGACCAGTTTGTCACAGTAAGTCCTTAGGTGAACCCTGGGATATCCTGTACCATCGAACATTTCGAACTTGGGAGGTTTTTATCCCTCTGGAAATTCCACATCGGGCTGTATGCACAGATCTTCGTAGTTCAGACTTTCTATTCCTATATCACCTTCAATATCTTGAAATCGGCTTGTTAACTTCTTGAGTTCTTCGGCCATGTTCTTAATAAGCAGGTCTTTTTCATAGGATTTCGGTACACATGAGATTTGTTGGGTAGAATGTGGTATAGTTTCCACATATATGGGGTTGCTCTAATGGGTACCAGGGACTTGTATATAGTAATGGTCATTGGTGGAGTTCTGTGGATCGGGAATAAATGGTGGTTTATTTTGAGGAGTGCGGTAAGTGGTGGTTGGTGGGTATGGAATTGGCTGATGATGTTGTTGTGGTGGAGTTGGTACCAGCAATGGATTGATATTTTGAGGTGGAGTTGCGTATTGACTTGGTACGGTAGGATTTATGGCTGTTGGTTTTGTGTGTTCTGAGGAGGCGTTGGATTCTTTATGTTTTGTTGGTGGATATCAGGGACGTTGAGAGTGAGTGACAAGGTTGCCAAATTGTGGACATGCTCAAGTTCTCCTTGCAGTTCTAGTATCTTTTGCTCAAGTCTCAAAACCAGGTCATTCGGGGCCAGAGTACTACGGCCATCGAAAGTCTCTGCGTTCTCAATGTTTTCCTTTCGGATTTCACTTAAGTCATCCATCTTTGATTTCCCTCTAATTTTTGTGTTGCTTGGAGGAGGAAGAGGTGGGGGGCCTCTAGATCTGGTATGATAAGCTGACGAGGTCAGTATAGATGAACCAACCTATGGGGATGGGAATAATAATAATAAATATTAACAAAACAAAAGGTAACAAGTTAGTGGGGATCCTGAAATGTTTGTAGTATTTAAACACATATTGCGAAATATAAACTCGTATCCTAATTTGGGAGCCTCGTTGTGCCCGAGGTAGGCCTAGAGACAAATAAATTTGGAGAACTTCAAATGCCAATAAATGCTTCATTTCATAACATAAAAGTAGACGAATCCAAAAACGACACTAACACAATAATAAAACAAGTCACTACTGGCACTTGGCCTTATTACATTTTAAGAAAAACAAGTAAATCTAATCTATTTGGTCCTAGAAGGACCTTCCTCATGTTGAATGTTCTCAGGACCTTCCTCCAGTTCGCGTAGGTTCGTCAGTAAGAACGCCTTTGCCAAACGTCCTCCTTTGTTTCCCTCAACATTCTGGTAGTCGGTGACTCTCTTCCTCACTTTTCCTTCTAGTTCCAACAGGCTGTATTCCAGATATTCCATCTTCTTGCTAGATTTGGCGGCCCTCTCTTTCCATTCATTGATTTTATCATCTGATGGAAGATTCCTCCACCAGTCTAGCAAGAGTGAGGGTGTGCTAACCATACCGAAGCTGGGGACCTCGTTCCTCATTTTCAGTGAAACAAAAGGGTTAGGCCTTACCCATACCGAACTCGACTATTTATACATTTATGATCAGCATATCGGCATTTAGTTCTCCAAATTAATGCACAGAACGTGGTTGCGTTCGTTGGAATTATGGAAAACCCGATGGACTTTGGATAAGGTTATCTTAAAGGATCATTATGTGGACAACATAACTGATCTGACTAGGTATGACCATGATGTATGAACAATTTAAACATAGTAAGATTTCTATGGGGTTTTAGACTGGTACCCTCAAGCGGACAACTTGAGGGGGAAGGCATGAAACCATCGACTGCACCGCAGATCGCCTGGTTTTATCGCAAATAAGTCTTTCTAAATTTAAGGGTAGTAAATAGCAAGATCGCAATCACTCATTAAAGCGTTGCTATAAGATTTGAGATGCACGAGTGGAATATGATGCAGAGCATGATTTATGCAGCAATTAATAGCATGTAGTCAAGTATTTTCATGTAGGAAAAATAAATACAGTATTTAAATATTTGAAAAGACAGTTACAGAATAAGGAAAACAAAGAGACAAGTCAGTATTTTGGATAATAAAGAAATCATAAATGCTTAAAAAATAGACAATTAAATTCAGATAAGGGAGCAGGGTACGAGATAAACATGCTTGGACTAATTTATAAAAGACAAGTTTGTTACGGTAAGATCCTAAAAATATCCCCAGAAGAGTTACCATGCTATTGCGCCCCCTTTTTTTCCTCCACGGAGAAAGTCCGGGTTTCGAAATTCACGGTGTGTAATGACTCATTTCCCTTTTGGGAATTTGGTATTTGAAGAGACGCCACCTAACAGATTGTGGTGTGTTAGGACACCTAGAGAGATTAACTCTTGGGTTGGTTTGCATTACCAGAGATTAGGGTAAGGGCTCGAAGTAACCTCGAGGGGAAGGGTTTAGACACCCCTCTTGGTCCATAACTGTGGGTCCCGACTGAACTTATATTTACAAATTAGTCCATATAAACAATTCAATCAAATAAGTTGCAAGTAAAGCACGTTGGATAGTTCAAGTAGTAAGAACAAGTTGTAAAAGACGAAAAGTTTTGAATAGAGAAAGGATTTGGTAAAGAGGGGTCCTAGGTTGTTTGTCCTATAGGATCACCCCACGCAATTCCCGGTAAACACTCCTCGATGAGGGGATACACATGACATTAATGCGTAGTCATCATATCCCATGTCTACCCTTCCCATCCCCTTATTGGTCATGCAAAGCAAGTGTTTGGTCACTGATACCTATTGCGTGCTGCTACCCATCCCTTCTTAATGGTCCCGAAGGGAGTTAGGACCTCTACCTATAGGTAGTTCTAGATGTACCCCTAAGGTTTAGAAAGGCTAAAACTCTAAGGCGACAGTCAAAACACTTAGGACTTTCACATAATAGGAGCAATTAATAGGCTCAAAGTTTCCTCCTCAAAAACAAACATACAAGCAACACGACTCAAACACAGTTAAGGTCTTTATTAATCAAAGTCCTAAAGCAGGATATCTAAGTGAATATGCAGAAACAGATAAACCTTTTTATACCCAGAAGTTATAACCTAGTAGTTTCCTAGGGACTCCTTTTAAAAGCTCATTAGAATTAGAAACATTAACCGACAGAAGCAACTTCAGGGAAATATAGTTTTTGAACCCCTAAGGCTTGCCTATATGCAGTAGACTGTGTCTATGTTAATGCAGGAACAAACAGGTTTTCGAAATAGCCCCTTTAATACCTATAGGCATGATATCTAATGAGATTGAAGCAATTTTGAAAGAACTTGTTTCAGGAAATATTTAACACTTAATACGACTAGTTTTTAAAAAATGAACTAGGCATAATGAAATTGATTCATTAGGCTAATTAAATTACCAGACAGAATTGCGAGTAGGGATCCCTATAGGCATGATATCTAGGCGTATTACTGATTTAAGATAATTTGCAGCAACATACAGAAAGACTTATTAGGACTGAATCAGAGTTGAGTTCTATAGGCATGACATCTATATTTAAACTGATTTAAACACAATTGTTTGGGACCTATAAGCATGATCTCTAACATGACAAAATGCAGAACCTTATGAACATGATTTCTACATGATGCAAACGAAATGGGAAGTGATATCCTATAGGCATGATTTCTATTGGACAAAGTAATCAGATTTAAAAGAGGAAAACCCTATAAGTATGTTTTCTATTGAGTAAAGAAGGCAGACTTCAAATATAAGGTCCTAAGTACAGGATTTCTATCTGTATTACCCTTTAAAGCATACATTTACCCACCCTTTTAGTAAATACCCCAAATATCTATTTACAAATTATTACAGGCCAATGAATGAATTACATATGTAGAAATAGAAATCAAGAAGCTATTCTATAGGAAGCCTGCAGTTCGGCCCAAGTTCCCCAAAGCCTCCAATGGTCTCACAAGCCTCATTTCCATAGACAAATCAGAGTCTAGGTGCATCAAAGTTCCCTAAGGGTCTCAAGGACCCCGGGCAATGCTTACACCTAGACTTAGTAACCAAGAGTTGAACCAGTGCAGTGTGGAAAGGCCAGCCTCAGTATGCCAGAGTTCAGAGGGCTCTCAAGAGGATCTCAGGGTAGTACACATACTACAGGGGGCAGAACTTATTGACTAAGAGTGAAGTGAAAGTGCAGGATACAAGTTGAAAGAGGTTTATTAAAGACTAGATTTGAAAGTCTGTTTTGAAAGTAATTAGTAAAGTAACAGAGATTGTTTGAAAAGAGGTTGGAGTAGTGAACAAAGATCAAACACCTTAAGATAGGATCACACACAGTTAGTCTATAGAATCCAAAGGAATTCAGTAGTCACATAGGAGTTAGGGGGTTTGGGGATACACAGACATTTGACTGCAAACACATAACCAACAATGGTCTTAAGACTGGTTTGGACATGCTCAGAAATAGTTGATACTGGCATAATCACAAACCAGTCAGGAAGAACACATAGAAAGGGGGCAATAGGATTTGGGGACTGATAGGATGGTAAGCACACAAAAAGTAAAAGGTAGTTGACAAGGCATGCTTTAAAACACATGTAAGGAAATACATTAATCTAAAGGGAAGGGGAAACAGAATAACATGCTGATAATATAACTTAATTACAAGTTTCACAATAGAACCACAAGTAGAACCAGACTAGAAATAAAAGAAACTGAAACAATAAGAGAAGTATGTTGTTGTTGAGGCTTTAAATCAAAACTACACTACAACAAAAAGGGCTTTAGCAGCAATACAAAATGGCTTTAGAGGCAATAATAATAGCCGCTATATCTTTTATCGGCCATTAGTAGTTCGCCGCTGAAGCCGGGATCGGCAAGGCCTTTAGCGGCCTTTCTAACAAAAGCTGGTAAAAGGTATAGTTATTGCCGTTAAAAACTATTATATTTAATGGCAATTATTGGCGGCAATTATAATGGCTACTAAATCCAATCCAAAACGACTAATTATACTCCTTTAGCATCCATTTATATAGCCGCTAAATTCAAAATAGCCGCTAAAAGTTTGCATCTTTAACGGCAATAGTTTGCGATAATTATAATGGCTGCTAAATCCAATCCAAAATAACTAATTATACTCCTTTAGCATCCATTTATATAGCCGCTAAATTCAAATTGCCACTAAAATTTGTATCTTTAACGGCAATTAAAATGGCTATAGTATCCCTACTAAAACATTTTAGTTTTCTCTTTTAGCGTCCATTTTAGTGACTATTATGTTTAACTAAATTGTCGCTAAAAGTCACTATATGTAACGATAACTTTTTTGCAGCAATTATAATGGCTGCAATATCCCTTGTGAAAACATTTTAATTTATCCTTTTGTCGTCCTTATAACTAGTATATCAGACTAAATTAGCGTTACAAGTCACAAGAGGTAATAGCAATAGCTTAGCAAATAATAGTTACTACATCCATCTAGAATATGATCCAAAAAATAAAATATATTAATATTAATTCAAAAAAACATAATATATCTCATTAAATCTTGACTAAATAAAGTATTAATAAAAAATATTAATTTCATAGCAACATAAAAAGTAAACTTATATTGTTTGAACTAAATAACTAATGTCATTATATAACTAATCCAGACAAATGATGGTGTTCAAATGATTTCCACAAATTTTCATCATTTTGAAATCTTCCACCCGCTAAATTATCGAACACTAGATTGTATAACCTGAAATTATAAAATAACTTTGCCAAAAGATGAAATATAATGTGAAAAATATTCTTTGTCAGCCAACTCCCTCACATAACATCTATAAGCATAAACAACTAGATGGATTAATAAGCAAACAAAATGGATGTGCAAACAATTAAAGAGAGTTTCTTTCTTTGTTATGATAGAGAAGAAACAAAAAAGAAATCAAAAGCAGAGTATTAGCTTGGAGAAGTAAAAAAAAGTTGATCGCCAAGTTACAACAACAACAAGCAAATATCAACAACAAAGGCCACAAAAATAATACCAACAATGTATGAACCGAAAACGATACATAAAAAATTGTTCTTTAGAAGCAAGAATAACAGAAGTTCCAAAACACTCATTCTTTCTTCATGTATGAGGACTGTAAGAATAACAAAAGTTCCAAGAACACTCTTTGAGTCAACCAGGAAAACCACTTATTTTCTAAAAAAAAATAATTTTCTTTGTACCAAACACACCTGAGATCTTTTAGTGTTAAGAACATAATATTTGAGCATAACTAAAATCAAAACTCTATTAAAATGAGCAGAGTAGGAGAATTTTTAAGGATACCTTAGCTTTATCAGAATGCTAATAAGACCACTCCATTGATCCCTCGGTATGCGAGTTGGTCTATTTTTTAGCAAAGCGTCTTTAGTCTTATATTTTCGCGTATACTCACCTTTTAAATCGCACTTGTAATCTTTTCCTTTCTTTCCTAGTGACTTTAAGATCCATACTTCTCCACGTTTTGGATAAAAACTTCTTCTAAAAAAATATAAGCTAACATTTAGAAGATAACACCATATATAAAAGATTGAGCATGTTCACAAAATAATAATAATAATAATAACTACTCCATACCATTACAAAATCCACCAATTTCTTCTTTTCCTCGTCAAAATTTCTCCAATTATCTACATGTAGAGGTGTTAGTTCTGTAGTTATGGCAATAATTCCTAGAAAGCTAGCAAGTTTTCGACCCTCCTTCCCAATAGCCTGGTTACGATTATTAAACAGCACATCAACTGTCTTCCCCGACAGAAGTTTCCAAATATCTTTTAGTAAAGTAGACCCACGAACCTTTTTGGCTTCTGAATTACCTAGAATTAAAAAAATCTAAATGATCTAATGACTTCAAGAATTCTAACTCCAGATACTTTAACATTACGCTACTGAAAGAAACTAGTAAAGCAGAAATATTACTATAAATGTCACAATACAATAAATGATATCATGTGTTGTGTTCCTAGCTTGATTTTATCTATAGTATCATGTTAAAATAAAAATTCTAGTGTATCCTAAGTAACCTGTATGCAAGAAATGGTTGGCTGCCCGGAAACATGTTACTTTCTCTGTATTTTTCAATCACGTTTATAATATACTATTCACAAAGTGGATATGGAAATAAGTGATTGTCACCTGATTTGACTATCATGGCCAAAACAATTTAGGCTTTACTTTTATATGTGTTTAGGCTCCATTTAAGCGTAACCTAAAACTTATGACACTTAAACGAAACCGGAGTTCAATAACTGAATCAATTGAACGATCGAGACCTACATATGAACCCAAGGGGAAAAATGTTATATTACTCTAACTTCTCCTTCTATTCTTATCACCTTCGCCTCAACAAAACGTACTAGATATAAATAACAAATGATAAAATGTGTTATCCGCATATTTCTATCCTTGAGATATTTTCAGATGCGTTATGAAAGAGGGCTGGGGAAAACACTATCATAATGATGAACTTCAGTCCTGCCTTTCTAGTATATTGTTGTATGGAACACCAAAGAACAAAATTCATCAGTATTCTTTATTATATTTTATTTTGTTTACTTACCTGGATTAATGACACAAATATAAAACTGGGGATTTTATTACACAAAAGAAAAGTTTGAATTGCTTGTGATTACTGAAGAAACCACTCGGATTAACTCCCCTCAAGCTATAAATGTCACTGAAGTTAAGGCACTAGGAAATCATCAATCATCACATGAAAGGAAGCAAGCAACTGATCATAATAATGAAGTTGTTTTAGTCTCATATTTACAGCACAACCCGAAGATGCAGACACTATGGATTTTATGTAGATTCTCCCCTTACCCTGTTACAAAAATACAAAGAAACAAACAGAAGTGTGTCCTAATAAGTTGAAATAAGCTGTCTTCAAGATAGCTATAAGTACAAAAGTCAATAGAAGCATATGTAACCCAAAAAGTAGAACAGTTGTAGCACAACTACATAGTTGTTTTTCGGGTAACATAAAAGCATAGCACAAGGCACATGTGATAGTACATCTAGTTTCTAACCTCTAAAGGAATCTACCAATATTGATGTGGCATATTATAGTATAGAATCATAAACTGAAATCAAGAAATATAGCAAGTTGAGCAGCTATAACTGGATTAATTCAATTATTATATAGCAGCCACTTCTACAAATACATACTGTATTTCATAATTGCCAACCAAATTCTCTGAGACCGTGAAACTATTATTTTCTTGTAAATTTGTCAAGAGAAAGCCACACATTGGCAACAAAGTCAATAAGATATGTTAGATTTTATTCCAGATATGAAAGAGAATTTCTTATTGAACATTTTACAGAGTCTTACGTTTTTATAGAACTATGAAAAAATTTGCATTTACCCTTTTGCACTAAATTTACTTTTTTTTCAGGAATCTTGGACTTAAAATGCTTTCTGTTGTTTGAGTTACATCAAAGTACTATATGCTACTGATTTTCCACAAACTGTACTAAAATATAGATTTTCCAAATTTTTAAATTACAGGTGTGACAGGAATTTAAGAAAAGGTGAAGGACTAAAGAAAATATGTTATGTTAGAGGAGAATCAAAGTTCTCAGATCACAAACCACTCTATTCACTTTTCTCAGTAAATAATTTAACATAAAAGTACCAAAGTGAAAAAGAATATTTCTTCGTCGCACCTCAAGTAAAATAAAGTGGTTTGGCTGGACAATAATCTATCAGTAATTCATATGACAACAACAAATACCTTCTATTGATATTGATTCAACTGCTTCTTTTTAATATAGCAAATGAAAGCTATTATCTAATGTGATACATAATTGTCATCATGTTGAATCTCAGTACCACCAGCAAAACTATTCAACTCATTAAATTAATCATCATGTGCTTGGGTTTCAGAGTAGTTCTGACTATCCATCAATTCCTCAATATATGGCTGGGCTTTAGTGTATTTTTGACCATCCATCAAATGCTCATTATAAGGTCTCACATCTTCATCGTCATCTTGTTCAATTATCAGTCAGTTGCGACCTTTAGTTTGCGTAGTTCCTATTCTAAAATAAAGAAATTATCTAGCTACATTAAGTTATACGACTACCAGATTAACTCCAACCGATCATCATGTCACACGCAAAATAGGAGGAAACACCATCCTCATCTCAAGTTGTGAAAAATAAATATATTGCAATTTGTGTACACAAACAAAGCCTTGCGACAGAGATAGTTTAAGAGATTAAAGGTATTGATGCACCAACAAAATTAATTCTCCGATGATTATAACACCTTAGCATATTGTATTACAAGGGCTACAATGAGTAAAATATAAGTAAAAGAAAGCACAAAAAATTCAATCAAATCAACCAATACAAATATGAAAATTTCATAGGTGACTAACATTCATCTTCTATAAAATGACTCAAATTAAAAGCAAAAAGTATATTTATTCAAATTTCTGCATTAAAAAGATCCGTAGAAGTTCATAAATAACACTTGCAAAATAATATTTTATAATTACCACCTGTCTTATTCAAAATCACTTTCATTTCTAATGTCCTTTCCTCCCTCAACATTAGCTTCACCATCATTTGGAGAATCTTGAGAATGTATGAACTCACAGAGAAAACGAACTGATTTTAGTAACAAGAATCTAACAACTAAAATGTCAAGGTAAAAAATGGCTTGGTGTTTGGGAAATATCTTGAAACTAGCAAGAAGAAAGCGAGCATGGACTCTTAAAAGGTTCATCGAGACAGATAAGCATGGTAGATGTCTTTGTAATAGAAGGATTTATAAAAATAAAGCTTATATTCTCTTGCTACACATGTAATTCAGTTAAATAAGAGTTTTCCTTAAGATTATCACTTCTAACTCATAAAGTGAGATACTTCAGACTGCTAACTTAAATTCAGAATTATGGACATGAAATAGAATTCTAGTTTTAATTCAAAAATATTGACAGAACCTATGAACATGATACATGAGGCATAAGAAAACACAAATGAAATTAACATCTGCATTACTGACTTATGATAGGTGAACTTAACAGAAACTAACTATCACGATCCTAAACTCCGACCCGGTCATGATGACGCCTCTCGTGAAGACAAGGCGAGCTGACAGTTCCTATTTTCCTATTTGTTTTACAGTTAAGCATTAAGAACAGTCTAAACATGATAAAATAAATCCGAAATAATAGATGATAACATAAATGCGCGGAAGAACACCCATACACAACCCTAACCGGGGTGTCACTAGTCATGAGCATCTATAAGTCATAATACAAACCCGCTAAGTCTATAAACTAGTACAACAGTTTGAAAAGAAATAGAAGTGATAAAGGAGTAGAGGCACGGGGCTGCAGACACCAAGTAGCTATCTCGTGAACTCCGAATGTCCGCCTAAAGATGGAGATGATCAGCACTCGGGAGCGGGGCCAGCTACGCCTGAATCTGGACACAGGGTACAAGGAGTAAGGTGAGTACTCCAACTCTTAACAAATGTAAATAACGACTGAAAGTAAGAAAACACGTAAGGTACAAAGCATTCTCTAATGAAGCTGTAAAGCCATTAAAAAACAGTAAATCAGTGAAAGATAGGTAAATTCTTTAATTCAAATATAGTTTCATGAAAAGCCTTTTTAATGATTAAGAAGGTAATTGACAATATGGCATTCAGTACAAATAATGATGATAGCAAGTAGTTTTTAATCAAATATGCGGTAAAATCATCAATCGGGACGGACCAAGTCACAATCTCCACTAGTGCACGACCCCACGCTCATCATCAAGCGTGTGTCTCACCTCAATATATCACTACGATGTGCAATCCGGGATTTCAAACCTTCAGAGCATCATTTACAATCATTACTCACCTCGAACCGGTCAAATCTCTCGCTTGCGACGCCTTTGCCCCTCGAATCGGCCTCCACTCACGTTGAATCTATCCAAAATTAGAACGAGGACGTGAAAATATGCTAAAGGAACGAAGCCCAAGCAAAAACAATCAATAAATGACACAAATCCCGAAATTACAAAAACCCAACCCCCGGGCCCATGCCTCAGAATTCAATAATTTTTACATCAATAGATTCCTTATCTCCCCACGAGTTCATACTTTTCAAAAGTTCTCAAATCCGACCCCAAATGGTCCTTCAAATCCACAATTAAAGGCCTAATTTTCACCCTTAATTTCCAAAATTTCTAGCTCTAATCCATTTGAAAACTTAGGCATTTAATTGTAGATTTGAAGGACTATTTGGGGTCGGATTTGAGAACTTTTGATATGTATGAACTCGTGGGGAGATAAGGAATCTATTGATGTAAAAATTATTGAATTTTGAGGCGTGATCCCGTGGGTTGGGTTTTTGTAAATTCGGGATTTATGCCGCTTATTGATTGTTTTCGCTTGGGCTTCGTTCCTTTAGCATATTTTGACGTACTCATTCTAATTTTTGATAGATTCAATGCTAGTGGAGGCCGATTCGTGGGGCAAAGGTATCGCGAGCTAGATATTTGACCGGTTCGAGGTGAGTAATGATTGTAAATGATGTTCTGAGGGTTTGAAACCCTGGATTGCACGTCGTAGTGCTATATTGAGGTGAGGCACATGTTGATGACGAGCGTGGGGTCATGCACTATTGGGGATTATGACTTGGTCCATCTCGATTAATGATTTTACCGCGTATTTGATTGAAAACTATTTGCTATAATCGTTATTTGGACTGAATGCCATATTTGGGCCTTGTGCCAACTATTTGAACCCTTTGGGAATTTTTACTAGTATTTACTCACTGTTTTGACTTTATACTTGAACTCAGTCATGTTATATTTCACTGGTTTTTTCATACTCAGTTAGGTTTACTCTGTTTTAACACTTATATGATCTTTTAAATGATATTTTGGGCTGAGAAACATGTTTTGCTACTGCCCGAGTGGCTTGTGAGGATTTTTGCCTGATTAAGGCCGAGGGCCTATGTTGTGAGGAAATATTTGATACTGATTATGAGGCCGAGGGCCTGAGATATGTAGGCCACGAGGTGGCTTGATTGATATGAGGCCGAGAGCCTAGTGATGATGCCACGAGATGGCTTGATATTGCGTTTGGGCCATAAGGGGCCCTTCCAGGAGTCTGCATACCCCCAGTGAGCGCGGGTACCCATTGTGATCTGAGATTTGAGCCTGAGTGGCTGGTACTGCTCTACGATTGAGCTCGAGGGGCTGGTATTGTTATGAGATGTTGCCCGAGGGGTGGATTTTTTGATACTATGCCTGAGGGGCAAACCTTTATGTGTTTACTTTTCATAATTGACTATCAATTACCTGCTTAATTATTGAAAAAGGCTTTTCATGAAACTACGTTTGAGTTAAAGGATTTTACCTTTCTTTCATTGATTTACTGTTTTAATTTTTTTTACTGCTTCATTATTGAATGCTTTGTGCCTTGCGTGATTTCTTGCTTTCAGTATTTATTTATATTTGTTACTCAGTGAGTTGGAGTACTCACTTTACTCCCTACACCCCTGTGTGCAGATTCAGGCATTACGGATCCTGCTAGTACGAGTTGAGAGCTCCCGGCAGATATCGGAGTCCACGAGGTAGTTGCTTGACGTCCACAGTCCCGTGTTTCTCCCTCTTTATCATTTCTATCTCTTATTAGATAGTTGTATTAGTTTGTAGACTTTTCAGACTCGTACTAGGTTTTATAGATGCTCATGACTAGTGACACCCTGGTTAGGGTTGTGTTGGGTTAAACTTTCGCATTTTATGATATTACCTGTTGCATAGTATTATTAAATCATGTTTTAGACTGTTTTCTTGCGGTTTAACTGTTTAACATCGAATTGGGAATAGTTGACTGGCCTTGTCTTCATGAGAGGAGCCATCACGACCGGGTCCGGGTCAAGGCAGACCCGATGCTATTGCTTCAGATGCTATCATTACAGGTATTGTTTCAGTCTGCCACAGAGATGCCTCTGTATTATTTGATCCCGGTTCCACCTTTTCTTATGTGTCATCATACTTTGCTCATTATTTGGGTATGCCTCGTGAGTTTCTTGCTTTACATGTTCATGTATCTACCCCGGTGGGCGATACTGTTGTTGTAGACCGTATGTACCGGTCGTGTGTGGTGACTATTGTGGGTTTGGAGACCCGAGTGGATCTATTATTATTGAGCATGGTGGATTAAGATGTCATTTTGGGCATGGATTGGTTATCTCCGTGTCGTGCTATTCTAGACTGTCATGCTAAGATAGTCACATTGGTTATGTCGGTTGTGCCACGGATTGAGTGGCGAGGTGTGACTGATTATGTTCCTAGTAGAGTGATCTCTTTCTTGAAGGCCCAACGTATGGTTGGGAAGGGTTGCCTTTCGTATCTAGCATTCGTGAGGGATGTCGGAGCCGAGACTCCTAGTATTGATTCTGGTCCAGTTGTGAGGGATTTTCCCGATGTGTGTCTTGCAGACCTGCCGGGCATGCCACCAGACAGGGATATTGATTTTGGTTTTGACCTGGTGCCGGGCACTCAGCTCATTTCTATTTTGTCGTATCGTATGGCACCAACGGAGTTGAAGGAGTTAAAGGAGCAGCTTAAGGAACTCCTGGATAAGGGGTTCATTCGGCCTAGTGTGTCACCTTGGGGTGTGCCGGTTCTGTTTGTGAAGAAGAAGGATGGCACAATGAGAATGTGCATTGATTATAGGCAATTGAACAAGGTAACCATTAAGAACAAGTATCTTTGCCTCGCATTGATGATTTACTCGACCAGCTTCAGGGTGCGAGTGTGTTCTCCAAGATTGATCTCCGTTAAGGTTATCACCAGTTGAAGATCAGGGATTCTGATATTCTTAATACGGCTTTTAGGACCTGATATGGTCATTATGAGTTCTTGGTGATGTCTTTTGGGCTAACCAATGCCCTAGCATCATTCATGCATCTAATGAACAGTGTGTTTCGGCCTTATCATGACTCGTTTGTCATAGTCTTCATTGATGATATTCTGGTGTATTCGCGCAGTTAGGAGGAGCACGCAAAACATTTGAGAGTTGTGTTGCAGAGGTTGAGGGAGGAGAAACTTTATGCAAAATTCTCCAAGCGTGAGTTTTGGCTTAGTTCAGTGGCTTTCTTGGGGCACGTGGTGTCCAGCGAGGGTATTCAGGTTGATCCGAAAAATATAGAGGCAGTATAGAGTTGGCCCAGACCGTTCTCAGCCACAGAGATTCGCAGCTTTCTTGGTTTTGCGGGCTATTATTGCCAGTTTGTTCAGGGATTCTCATCTATCGCATTGCCCTTGACCAAGTTGACTCAGAAGGGTGCTTCATTTGTATGGTCGGACGAGTGTAAGGAGAGACCTCTTGTAGTTGATGTTTAGGCCTAGGCCAATCGGTTCATGAGATTAGATGTTTCGGAGCCCAATCGGGTATTGGCTTGTGTGGTTTCTCGGTCTTCCTTATATGATCGCATCAAAGAGCACCAGTATGATGATCCGTATTTGCTTGTCCTTAAGTATAGAGTTCAGCATGATGATGCCAGAGATGTGACCATTGGTGATGATGGGGTGTTGAGGATGCAGGACCGGATTTGTGTGCCCAATATGGGTGGACTTTGGGAGTTGATTCTGGAGGAGGCCCATAGCTCGCGGTATTCCATTCATCCAAGTGCTGCAAAGATATATCAGGATTTGAGGTAGCACTATTGGTGGAGAACAATGAAGAAAGACATTGTGGGATTTGTAGCTCGGTGTCTCAATTGTCAGCAGGTGAAATATGAGCATTAGAGACCGGGTGACTTGCTTTAGCAGATGGATATTCTAGAGTGTAAGTGGGAGAGGATCACTATGGACTTTGTTGTTGGACTTCCATGGACTTTGAGGAAGTTCGATGCTATTTGGGTGATTGTGAATTGGCTGACCAAGACCGTGCACTTCATTCCGGTGTGTACTACCTATTCTTGCGAGCGGTTGGCAGAGATCTATATCCGAGAAATAGTTTGTTTTCATGGTGTCCCAATTTCCATCATTTCAAATAGGGGCACTCAGTTTACCTCGCAGTTTTTGAGGTCTGTGCAACGAGAGTTGGGTACTTAGGTTGAGTTGAGCACAACTTTTCACCATCAGACGGACAATCCGAGCATACTATTCAGATATTGGAGGACATGTTGCACGCTTATGTCATTGATTTTGGAGGATCATAGGATCAGTTTCTACCGCTTGCAGAGTTTGGTTATAACAACAACTACCAGTCGAGCATTCAGATCGCTTTGTATGAGGCTTTGTATGGGAGGCGGTGTAGATCTCCAGTTGGTTGGTTCGAGCGCATGGAGGAGGCTACCTAGGATACCGAGCGGGAGATGCAGAGCAGATATCGTCGCATGTTTGAGGCTTCAGGTATGTTTCTTGACTCATTCAAGGATGAACGTTTGTTTAAGTTGGGGAATATGTGACGACCCGTCCAGTCATCTCATGAGTTACCGCTCCGTTTTCCCCATTACTGCTTCTTTATGCTTCGTTATCTGTATTTTATGGTATCGGGTTGGTCGGATCGAATCCAAAATGATTTTGGTAAGGCTTGAGACATTTAGTCTCTTTTAAAAATGTTTAAGTTGGAAAAGTCAACCGGATGTTGACTTATGTGTTAGAGGGTTCAGATGTGAGTTCCGATGCTTCGGGTAGCTTCGGGAGGTGATTTAGGACTTAAGAGTGTGATTGGAATGAGTTTTGGAGGTTCAGAGTATATTTAGGCTTGAATTGGCGAAGTTGATATTTTGGCGATTTCCGGTTAGTAGGCGAGATTTTGATATAGGGTCGGAATGGAATTTTGGAAGTTGCAATAGCTCCGTTGTGTCATTAGTGACATGTTTGCACAATTTCAGGTCATTCAGACGTGGTTTGGTTGGGTTTTTGATCAAAAACGGAATTCGAAAGAATTTGAGAAGTTAGGCTTGAATCCGATGTATTTTGGTTGATTTGATGTTGTCTGAGGTGTTTTGAAAATTGGAATAAGTTGGAATAAGGTTTTAGGATATGTTGGTGCTTTTGGTTGAGGTTCCAGGGGCCTCGGGTGAGTTTCGGGTGGTTAAACGGATCAAATTTGCATATTAAAAGTTGTAGGTTTTAGCTTCAGATCTGTTGCAGGTTTTTCTTTATCGCGATCGCATGAGGAGGCTTGCGATCACGTAGAGCTGTCTCAGGGGGCATCTAGGTTATTCTTCGCGTTCGCGTAGATAGGGTTGCAATCGTGTAAGTGTATGTTTCTGTGAATCACGGTCGCGTGGTCTCATTCGTGATCGTGTAGTTGTGAGACATTGAGCATCGTTTTCGCGTAGGTATATATGCTATCACGTAGAGTGAAGTTTTGGGCCAGCGGTGTTTGTGCTTTGCGATCGCGATGGGTTTTCCGCGATCGCGATTAAGTAAAAATAAGAGCTGGACATAATATTTTAAAAGCTCATTTCCACGAATTTGGGGCTAAGTTCCTCAATTGTTGGTCGATTTCGAAACTTTTTGAAGGGGATTGAAGAGGGATTCAAGGGGAATCACTTGGAGGTAAGATTCTTGGACTTAAAAATCAATTTTAATGTGAATTCTACCTAAATAATCATGGAAATTAAGCCAAAAATTGAAGAATTGGGGCTTGGAAATTTAGATCTTTAATTGGGGAGTTGAAGGACCATTTGGGGTCGGATTTGAGAACTTTTGATATGTATGAATTCGTGGGGAGATAAGGAATTTATTGATGTAAAAATTATTGAATTCTAAGACGTGGGCCCGAGGGTCGGGTTTTGGTAATTTCAGGATTTGTATCATATTTTGATTGTTTTTGCTTGAGCTTCGTTCTCTTAGCATATTTTGACGTCCTCGTTCTATTTTGGATAGATTCGACGCATATGGAGGCCGATTCGAGGGGACAAGGTGTCGCGAGCTAGAGATTTGATCAGTTCGAGGTGAGTAATGATTGTAAATGATGTTCTGAAGGTATGAAACCCCGGACTTGCACATCGTTGTGCTATATTGAGGTGAGACACATGCTTGATGACGAGCGTGGGGTCGTGCACTATTGGGGATTGTGACTTGGTCCATATCGATTGATGTTTTTACCGCGTATTTGACTGAAATCTATTTGTTATCATCATTATTTGGGCTGAATGCCATATTTGGGCCTTGTGCCAACTATTTGAACCATTCGGAAATTTTTACTAATATTTCCTCACCCTTTTGACTTTATATTTAAACTCAGTCATGTTATATTTCACTATTTTTCGTACTCAACCAGGTTTACTCTAATTTAACACTTATATGATCTATTAAATGATATTTTGGGCTGGGAAACATGTTTCACTACTGCCCGAGTGACTTGTAAGGATTTTTGACTGAGTAAGGCCGAGGGCCTATGTTGTGAGGAAACATTTGATACTGATTATAAGGCCGAGGGCCTGAGATATATACGCCATGAGGATTGATATGAGGCCAAGAGCCTAGTGATGATTCCACGAGATGGCTTGATATTGCGCTTGGGCCATAAGGATCCTCTCCAGGAGTCTGCACACCCCCAATGAGCGCGGGTACCCATTTGATATGAGATTGAGCCCGAGGAGCTGGTATTGTTCTATATGATTGCCCGAGGGACTGGTACTGTTCTGAGATGTTTCCCAAGGGGCGGATGTCAATTATGAAAGGTAAACACGTAAAGGCTCACCCCTCGGGCCCAGTATTAACAAATCCGCCCCTTAGGCAATATCTCAGAATAGTACCAGCCCCTCGGGCAATTACATAGAACAATACCAGCCCCTCGGGCTCAATCTCACATCACAGTGGGTACCCGCGCTCACTGGGGGTGTGCATACTCCTGGAGGGACACCTTACGGACCAAGCGCAATATCAAGCCATCTTGTGGCATCATCACTAGGCTCTCGGCCTCATATCTATCCTCTTGGCGTACATATCTCAGGCCCTCAGCCTCATAATCATTATCAAATGTTTCCTCACAACATAGGCCCTCGGCCTTACTCAGTCAAAAATCCTCACAAGTCACTCGGGCTGTAGTAAAACATGTTTCCCAGCCCAAAACATCATTTAAAAGATCATATAAGTGTTAAAACAAAGTAAACCTGGCTGAGTACGAAAAACAGTGAAATATAACATGACTGAGTTCAAATATAAAGTTAAAACGGTGAGGAAATACCAGTAAAAATCCCCGAAGGGTTCAAATAATTGGTACAAGGACCAAATATGGCATTCAGCTCAAATAATGATGATAACAAATAGATTTCAGTCAAATACGCGATAAAACATCAATCGGGATGGACCAAGTCACAATCCCCTATAGTGCACGACCCTATGCTCGTCATCAAGCGTGTCCCCCACCTCAATATAGCACAACGATGTGGAATTCCGGGGTCTCATACCCTCAGAACATCATTTACAATCATTACTCACCTCAAACCGGTCAAATCTCTAGCTCGTGACGCCTTTTCCCCTCGAATCGGCCTCCACACGTGTCGAATCTATCCAAAATCAGAACGAGGACGTCAAAATATGCTAAGGGAACAAAGCCCAAGCGAAAACAATCAAAATATGACACAAATTCTGAAATTACCAAAACCCAACCCCCGGGCCTATGTCTTAGAATTCAATATTTTTTACATCAATAGATTCCTTATCTCCCCACGAGTTCATACATATCAAAAGTTCTCAAATCTGACCCTAAATAGTCCTTCAACTCCCCAATTAAAGGTCTAAATTTCCAAGCCTCAATTCTTCAATTTTTGGCTTAATTTCTATGATTACTTAGGTGGAATTCACATTAGAAACAAGTTTTAAGTCCAAGAATCTTGCCTCCACGTGATTCCCTTTGAATCCCTCTTCAATCCCCTTCAAAAAGCTTCGAAATCGACCAACAATGGAGGAACTTAGCCTCAAATCCGTAGAAATGAGCTTTAAAAATATTCTGCCCAGCTCTTATTTTTAATTAATCGCAATCACGGAAAACCCATCGTGATCGCGAAGCACAAACACCTCTGGCCCAAAATTTCACTCTACGCGATCGCGTATATACCCACGCGAATGCGATGCCCAAAATCTCACAACTACGCGATCGCGAATGAGACCACGCGACCGCGATTCACAGAAACATACACTTACGCGATCACAACCCTATCTACACGAATGCGAAGAATAACCTGGATTCCCCTTAAGACAGCTCTACGCGATCGCAAGCCTCCTCACGCGATCGCGATGAAGAAAAACCTACAACAGATCTGAAGCTAAAACCTGCAACTTTTAATATGCAAATTTGATCCGTTTAACCACCCGAAACTCATCCAAGGCCCCTGAAACCTCAACCAAAAGCACCAACATATCCTAAAACCTTATTCAAACTTATTCCAATCTTCAAAACACCTCATACAACATCAAATCAACCAAAATACATCGGATTCAAGCCTAACTTTCCAAAATCTTCCGAATTCCGCTTTTGATCGAAAACCCAACCAAACCACGTCCGAATGACCTGAAATTTTGCACATACGTCACAAATGACACAAAGGAGCTACTGTAACTTCCGAAATTCCATTCTGACCCCTATATAAAAATCTCGCCTACCAACCAGAAATCGCCAAAATATCAACTTCGCCAATTCAAGCCTAAATCTACTCCGACCCTCCAAAACTCATTCCGATCACACTCCTAAGTCCCAAATCACCTCCCGAAGCTACCCGAACCATAGGAACTAACATCCGATCCCTCTAACACATAAGTCAACATCCGGTTGACGTTTTCAACTTAAACTTCCTTAAAAGAGCCTAAGTGTCTCAAACCTTACCAAAATCATTCCGAATTCGATATGGCCAACCCGATACCATAAAACATAGATAACAAAGCATAAAGAAGCAGGAAGGTGGAAAACAGAGCGGTAACTCATGAGACGACTGGCCGGGTCGTCACACTAATTTATCATTCCAGCTGGGAGAGTTTAATATTTAAATGAATAGATTTAAAATTGATCATTTTTTGACATTCACTTAGCATGTCAATTATTAAATAATACTTTCGTGATTTAAAGTGCAAAAGGAAAAACTAGAACTAACAGTATTTTTAGAACAAAATCCAAGTCACAAATATATTTGGAAAAAATTAACATAATCAAATCAATATAGAATTAACACAAAGAGATCTCGAAAGATAACAAACCGAACAGTTCACATCCACCTAAATCCACAATTCAAATAGAATTACTTTACACTTAAATTAACAGAATTTTCTTTAAGTATAGTCTGCTATAAATATCTTATAACAATCAAAAGTAAACATATAATATTAGAAAAAATAAAGGAATCAATTCAATTAGTTGCCCGCCAATTTAACAGCATCCAAAGATCACAAATCATAACATAGCTGACACAAAAAAATTATCTCAAAAATTGCCATAGTTATACATTACAAATCGGCTTAGGCTCAATAGTTTGGGTTCCGGTAAGCAGAATACTTTGATGATGAAGATAAAACGTGAAGGAGAAGAACGATGTCACTAACAATCTCGAAACCTACATGAAAATAGAAAATTGAGAGTTAAACAACAGCGATGCCTCAATAACTTTTTAAAGCAACAGTAAAGAAAATTAGGCATTTGACCAACCTCTATAAAACATATCTTTAAGACTCAAGACTATGTCTAATTACATACAAATTAACTCTAGTCTAATTAGTGTTTTAGTTATCTTAAACTGTTCAAATATAATGTGATAAATAATAGAACTTATTTTCTAGTGGGTTTATGGAATCTAGAAAAAATTCAAATGATTTTCAGTAGAGTAATATAGAATTTCTTTTTGAACTAGTACTTTGTTTTAAGTTTGTTTGAAAGAACTCAAGCTTTAAGCTGTGAAGAAGCTTAATCAATCAAGCATTTCCTTTCAGCATTTCTTTCTATTGCTAAACTTTGACCGTTTATTAGCTCCCCCAAAACAGCCATTCTTAGTCATTTTCAAGCATATATCACGCTAAAATATTCTTTAAGCCAACAGTACCCATCTTAAAACACTTTGAGCTCTAGAAACTGCTTCCCACTCTCCTACATCAAAATATTCTTTAGGGTATTATGCCATGCCCAAAGGCCTTCCTACAACGGAATATTCTAAAGCCCATTACCCCTAAATTTGAAAAGATACTAAGAAAATTATCATTCAAGAATTAAATCTTCTGCAATCAAAACCCTACACCCAGCAATTAGAAATTTGCATCAACCCATAGACCTACCCAATTGAAAACTTAAAGACAAATAGAGATACTTACCAAGAATTTTGATGGTGGCCGACAATTGGGTTGCCGATGGAGATTTAGAGAGCAAACTGATGGTGGCTGTATGAATTGTTTTTCTTTAATGTAATTTCTAGGGTATAATGTTTACGCGGCACAACAACAGAGAATTTAGAGGAAAAATTAGAAAATGAAGGGAATACCAAAAGTAAATTTAATACTTTTACTGTCTATTTTCTAGAATGTACACTAAAATTATGATATTTATCGATTGATATGCATTGGCCGCTAAGATTTGCCTTTCGCAAATAAATTGGCGGCAATTAATGTATTGCCACTAAATAATTGCCGCAAAACCCCTTTTTGTTGTAGTACTAGGACATATCAGTGAAGAGAGAAGTAAGCAGAATGGAAGAACAAGAGAGCACAAATGATTAGCCTTGACTTACAGCCGGCTAATAGCAGCAAATAGCACAAGAGATAGGGGAGAGCAGACATTTTTAGTAAGAGAGGTAGTTTTGAAAACCAAGTGTTCATGTCTGTGTTAATGAAAGACTTAGAGAATTTATAGTTGAAAGTAGGTAGTGAAATAAGGTAAGAATCATAGTAGCATAATAATTGAAGAACTCAGAATCAATCAATTAGAGAATCAATGAAGTACTTCCTTAGGTTAAGGGAATCAAATCAAATGAGAAGATCCAGTATCATATAAGGCAAGAAGAAAAATCAGTGCATGACTACATAAGGAAGGAGTTAAAGTTCAGTAAGCATAGAGTAGTTGATTAGGACTAAATTCATAAAACCTTAATTAACGACACAACTCAGTAGAAATAAAGTATCATAGCAAATATGGTATTGAAATTAGTCAGCTTAAACAGACGGGGTAAAGCTTTTAAGGCTTTAAAATATATATTTCAATCACCATCAATTAAGGAAATCACAATCAATAAAGAAGGAGTCATGATTCTGTATTTTTAACATATAAATAGAGAATATCAAACAGACGTAGCAAACAGGCAAGGTCAGCCATATTGACAGAAAGAAGCAAGAGATGAACAAGCAAAAATGAGATAGTCATACAGAAGTGACATAAGTAGGCTAAGGATTCAGTAAAACACATTCAAAGAATGGTAACCACGGAAGATTAACAAGAGTCAAGTAAACAGGCTAGCACACAGAACCAAAGCAAGGAAAATCTTAGAAATTAGGGCTTTTGACATATGCGAATTAAAAAGCAGTAAGAACATAAGGTAGGTCAAGGAAAGATGTTTAATCATAAAGAAAATCGGTTAAAACAAGTGTAGAAAGAACTCCGAGAAAACCCTAATTTTTTAAGGAAAGTAAAAACGGTTTAGAGTTGAGGATCTTTCAGAGGAAAGTCGAGAATAGTGCAAATCATAGGAAGAAACCGATTTAAAGCGTTAAAAATAACACAGATCTAACAGATTCAAATGAGAGTTAGGGTTTCAAAAGGGAAACCAAAATAGAACAAAAGAACCTGTTGTAAACTTCACCAATCCTAACATATAAGGTGTGATTAGCTTCACCGATCCTAACATATAAGGTGTGATTTTGCCCAAAATCACACCGGAGAAGCCATGAATAACAGAAACAGAAACTCTTGATCCAAATCAGCATGGCCCAGGACCCTTGAAAACATTAGAGATGATGAGCAAGGAGGTGGAGTGACCATTGGAGGCTTGGGATTGAAAGGTAGTGCCGGAGATGACCGGAGAAGGAGGCGGTGGTTGAAAAGTTATTAGGATTAGGTTGAGAGAGAAGAGAGACACGAGGATCTGAAGGTGGCGAGTTTAGAAAAGTGATTAGGGTTAGGGAGTCTTTAGGATTAAAAAAGGAAAGAACAAAGGAGGGTCGTTGATCTTTTAGATCAATAGCCAGGATCTGATGGATTTTGGTCGGGTAGGAAGTATTTGGGGCCTGGGTCGGGTTATTTAATAGGAGATTGGGCTGGGGAGGGGTCTGAATTAGGCTAAAATTGAAAGCCAAATTTGGCTATTATTTAAATATCCAATATTTCCTATTTTAATTTATAAAAAATAATAGGTAATTTCTGAAAAATAATTTAAGGTGATAAAATAATTTAAAATACATAATTAACATTTTAAAATATAGGGACCAATTTTATGCATATAAAATATAATTGTACCTTAAAATGGGCTAACATTGCAATTATGTGCAATTTAGCTTAAAAATACTAAATCTAATTATAAAAATTCTTAAAAATTATATTAGACATATTTTTGCATAAGTATAGAATCAAATAAATGAATTATCATAACAATAATTTTTGAAATGATTATTGAAGATTTATGAATAAAAGGGGACAAAATAAATCAATTTAAACCCTTCAAATTATGGGAAAAATAATAAAAATCTTGTGCATGTTTATATATGCATATATATGCTATTTTGAAGGTATTTATGCATATTTAAAATATATAGGGAAAAATTAGGTATCAACACCACATAGCTTTTCACCACCCAAAAAGAATGACTTTTATCCCGGATAGGTTTGCACAACCAGGAAACACTATGGGCTAGGTACACTTCTTTAGCAATTTGACTGACGACAAGGTCCATTGGATGTTCGAATGGTTCCTTACTAGCGAATTTATCATCAGGTCAAGAGATGTTCCTCATCTAGTGCTAATCAGATTAAGGGGTATCTATCCCTATGCTCATATCAAAGTCATGAGGCAAGCTGGGAGGAAACAAGTCATAACCCGAGTTTCCAAGATGGTTCACTACAAAGAAGATTTCTAAGGTGATGCTATTCCATTCAAGTATGAGGCACAACACATGTGGCATCTAAAAATCATTGTGGAAAAAGATACTATCAGGCTAGATCGGTACCATGCCGGCCATGCGTATTTCTACCCATCATGGTTGGTCGATGATATAGCATGATAAGTCAAGCCGAGGATTGATTTGGTAAATAGGGTCATAGACGAGTTGACGAGGCACAAGTCAAATATAGGAGGTTACGCAAAAGGAATTTTGAATCTGAGGCCAGACATTTGGAATAGCACAAAGTAGACATGGAAGCAATCAATGAATGGAGAGGAATTACTACTAAATCAATAGAGAGGTTGGAGTATTTAGAGCAGGGTCTGATGGAGCTTGAAGGGAAGATGAGGAAAAGGATCGTGGATTGTCAGAATGCAGAGGGTAATAAAGGAGGACATCTAGCAAGGGCGTATCTGCTGCTGGACATGCGCGATCTGGGGAATCTGATCGATGGGGCTAAGAAAGCCAAGCTTGGAGAAGGTTCCTCTAGGACCGAGTAGATTAGAATCAATATTTACTTGCTTTCTAGAGTCGTTTTAGAATTCGATTGTAATAAGGTAAGCGCCACTAGTAACTCTTTATAATTATTGTCGTTTTAATAGAGATTTGGTCTATTTATCATATTAATGAAATGACGCAATTATCGGCATTGACTTTCTCCAAATCTATATGCCACTAGGCCTACCTCGGGTATAATGAGGTCCCCCAAACTAGGACGCGAATTTATACTGCAAATATCCTTTCAAAACTCCCTATTGACTTGTTTACCTTTTACATTTTCTTTATTTATTCCCATCTCCTAAGGTTGGTTCATGCATACTAGCATCATCAGCATATCATACCAGATCTAGAAGTCCTCCACTTTCTCCTCCTCCAAATAATCTTAAAATCAAAGGAAAAGCTATAATGGATGATACAAGTAGTATCAGGAAAGACAATGCTACACATGAAGAGAATATCGAAACTTCAGATGGTCGAAGCACCCCAGCATAGAATGACTTGGTTTTACGGTTGGAACAAAAGATATTGGAGTTACAAAGGGAACTCGAGCAGGTCCGTAACTTGGCAAACCTCTCTCTCACCTTGAACGTCCCTGACATCAACCAACAAAACACCAAAAACCCAGCACCTCCCCAAAACACATCAAACCAGCTTCCACGAAATCCTCTTGCACCCCATCAATATGCCACGCCTCCCCAAAATCCTAATCCTCCACCGGTACCAACTCCTCCTCAACACCAAAATCATCCAATCCAATACCCACAAAATACTACCTACCATACTCCTCAAAACACACCACAGCCTATCCCTGATCCACAAAACTCGACCAATGATCACCACTACACCCAAATCCCTGTAGTCTATCAAAGTAACCCCATATATGTGGAAACGTTACCCCACACTTCACAACAAACCTTATACATACTAGAATCCACCGAGAAGGACCTGCTAATCAAGAATATGGCGGAGGAACTTAAGAAGCTTACAAGTCGAGTCCAAGGCATTGAAGGGGGTAAAGGCATTGAGGATTTTAACTAATATTTGTGTATTCAGCCGGACGTAGAACTGCCGGAGGGTTACAAACCTCCCAAGTTTGAAATGTTTGACGAAACAGTTGACCCAAAGGTACATCTAAGGACATACTACGACAAGCTCGTAGGAGTTGGTAAGGACGAAAGGATCTGCATGAAGTTATTCATGAGGATCCTCACTGGAGACACCCCATTTTGGTATATTAGCCAAAATCCAAAGAAGTGGGTTAACTGGGTAAGCATGGCGTCAGATTTCATGGATTGGTTCAGATTTAATACAGAGAATGCACTAGATATCTTCTATATACAAAATCTCAAGAAAAAGCCAACCGAGACTTTCCGCGAGTATGCTACTCGGTGGAGATCAGAAGCTGCAAGAGTAAGGCCAGCATTAGAAGAAGAGCAAATGAACAAATTCTTTGTCAGGGCCTAGGATCCGCAATACTATGAGAGGTTAATGATTATTAAAAATCATAAATTCTCCGACATCATCAAATTAGGAGAAAGAATAGAATAAGGAATCAAAAGCGGGATGGTAACCAATTTTGTGGCATTACAAGCTACCAACAAGGCCTTGCAATCAGGAGGCATGTCCAAGAAGAAGGAAGTAAGGGCCGTGATGGTAGCCCAAGGTCCTAAATCTCCTCTCATATACCAAACACCCCCACCCACATATCATCCTTCACCTCCCATATATCCATAATCTGCCACTGCCTACCATACTTATAATACCCAATCAACATATTACCATTCACCGCCAGCCCGCCAAAACTCTCATAAACCCGGACCAAATTTCGACCACAGGCCACCCAGAAAATACACCCCTATTGCTGAAACCATCGGTCAGTTGTATGAAAGACTGAAGACCGTTGGTTATGTCACTCATATTCTTGCCGTTGCTATGGAAAATTCCTCTTAGTGGGTCAATCCAAACAAAACATGTGCCTACCATTCGGGCATGATGGGACATACTATTGATGAATGTCGCACTTTAAAGGATAAGATCCAGACATTGATTGACACCAAGGTATATAAGCAAAGGAGGCTGCACCAAATGTCCACAACAACCCCCTCCCGGATCACAGACGCGAAGGGATAAATGTGATAAAAACTGATGAAGAATGGGATCTAGAAAGATCAATCGGGCTCATTCGTGAAGGGGATGAACCTAAAATATCTCCAGTCATTCTCACACTTATTGTGGTGCAGACTTAGTCACCAATTGAGGTCAAAGTAGTCGCACCAACCTCGTTTGAGGTTGAAATAACAATATCTTCAGCCACACCAACTCCGTTTGAGGTGGAAGTGACCACACCCTTCACTGTGATGATAGCACCCACACCGTCCTTTAATTCTAATGCTATACCATGGGACTATACTGTAGAGGCAAGAAGGAAAGGAAAAATGAAAATGGAAGAAACAGGTGTCGCACAAGGCATGACTAGGACCGATAGAGTTTACACACCTGAGCATTTGGGAGGAACAAGTAAAGAAGTCACTCCCAAGCAGCCTGTCATTAAACAGGCCCGGATGATCTTTAGAGAAAGGTGCAAACAAGAGAATATTTTGTGGTTGATAATCTGAACAAAACCCCTGCTCAGATATCCCTTCTATCACTACTACAGAATTCTGAGATGCATAGGAATGCATTAATGAAAGTATTGAACGAAGCTTACGTACCCAACAACATCAATAGCGGAAAAATGGCCAATATGGTAGGACAAATGCTGGAAAGGCATAAGATCACTTTTCACGAAGATGAGCCGCCACCGGAATGACTGAGTCACAATAGGGCACTACACATCACGGTACAATTTGAGGATAAACTCATAGCCAGAGTTCTAATAGATGGGGGTTCGATTCTCAACATTTGTCCATTGACTACTTTAAAGAGGTTGGGTATATGCTTGCATGAGATACGAGCAGGGACTATGAATGTGAAAGAATTCGATGGGTCTCAAAGGGCCACGAATTGGGGAAATCAACATGTGTTTGCAGATGGGCCCGACATGGTTTGATGTTGAGTTCCAAGTATTGGACATATCCGCCACATATAATCTGCTGCTGGGACGACCTTGGATACATGCTGTTGGGGCCGTAGCCTCCACTCTACATCAGGTTGTGAAGTTTTAATGGAACCATAAGTAAGTAATTATCCATGTAGACGGAAGCAATCCCATTTACACCAATCAAATTGTTCCGGTCGTCGAGAATAGAACTGGACTGTTGCACCGTCCTGGGTTCCTAGGTAGCCTGGCAATTAGCATGATCCATTTTTAAAATCAATGTTAAGCATTTAAGACATTTTCAGTATTTTTCTCTGACGCATTTTGTTTTGAAGTAATTGCTCGAGTCATCGGGCCGTACTTGCTTTAATGTTCTCAAGATTTATTTAATGCATTGCTATTTTAGTATTCATTATTATCTTTTACATTTTATCTCTACAACATTATAATTATTTATCCTGATGAACCAACGACTGTGACATGTAATGAGACAACACAACAAAAGGATAGTGACTCGGAAGAGATAGATGAAGAGGATGCGATACCTGAGGAAATTTTCAGAGAAGCTGAGAATTTTGAGAATAAGCCTAAGTCCAACCTTGATGAAATTGAGATAGTCTACTTGGGAGATTCTGAAACAGTCAAAAAATCTGCAAAAGCATTCACTTGTCACTATCAGAAAAAGCAGAATATACCCATTTCCTGAAAGAATATAAAGACATTTTTGCATGGTCGTATGATGATATGACCGGGTTAAGCACATCCATAGTGGCTCATAAGCTACCCACCAATCCGATGTGTCCACCGATAAAGCAAAAGCTCAGAAAGTTCAAGCCAGGTATGAGTCTGAAAATCAAAGAGGAAGTCACCAAGCAGATCAAAGTTAAGGTTCTTAGAGTGGTTGAATATCCACCTTGGTTGGACAATATCGTGCCGGTTCCGAAGAAGGATGGGAAAGTTAGGGTGTGTATCGACTATCGGGACCTAAATAGAGCAAGTCCCAAAGATGATTTCCCACTATCAAAACATACACATACTAATTGACAACTGCGCAAGCATGAACTCTAATCCTTTGTAGATTGCTTAGCGGGTTATCACCAAATCTGGATGGATGAATAAGATGCCAAGAAAACAGCCTTCATCAGACCATGGGGAGTGTACTGCTACAAAATGATGACGTTTTGTCTAAAGAATGCTGGGGCCATAACTATTTTCCATGACATGATACACAAGGAGATAGAAGTATACGTGGATGACATCATCATCAAATCCAAGAAGGGTACATATCACATAGCAAATTTGAGGAAATTCTTTGATTGTATTCGGAAGTACAATTTGAAATTGAATCCCGCAAAATGTGCCTTCGGGGTCTCTGCCGAAAAATTGCTAGGTTTCATCGTCAGTCACCGAGGTATTGAATTAGACCCTTCAAAGGTCAAAGCTATCCAAGATTTTCCACCTCTGAAGAGTAAGAAAGATGTGATGAGCTTCTTGGGGCGTCTCAATTACATCAGCCACTTCATAGCACAATTGATCGTGATTTGTGAGACAATTTTCAAAATGCTGAAGAAAGATGCCGCAACCAGTTGGACCGAAGACTTCCAAAAAGCTTTGACAAAATCAAAGAATACTTGTCCACACCACCAATCCTAGTCCCTCCAAGCCTGGTAGACCACTACTAACCTCTCCATATTAGATGGGTTTTGGGTTGCGTTGTGGGACAACATGACGAAACGGGAAGAAAAGAATAGGGCATATATTACTTGAGTAAGAAGTTCACACCCTACAAAGCACAGTATTCTCTACTGGAATGCACTTGTGCGCTCTGACATGGATAGCCTAGAAACTGAGGCACTACTTTTATGCCTATACCACATATCTCATATCAAGGATGGATCCTTTGAAGTACATCTTCTAGAAGCCCATGCCTACAGAGAAGCTAGCAAAATGGCAAATATTGTTGAGTGAATTTGAGAGTTGTTATTCATAGGAAAATCTTGTAGGAGGAGAATACGAACCACTAAAAACGTATTTTCCTGATGAAGAGTTGTTATTCATAGGAGAAGATATTGCCGAAGCCTACGACGACTTGAGGAATATTCTTCGATGGATCTGCAAATTTCAAAGGAGTGGGTATTGGGGCCGTTTTGGTGTTAGAAAACAGTCAACATTACCCGGTATCTGCAAAACTCAAATTTCCGTGCACCAATAATATGGCAGAATATGAGGATTGCATATTGGGACTCAATTTGGCTATTGACATGAATATCTAGGAGTTGTTGGTAATTGGCAATTCAGATCTACTGGTACATAAGGAGAATGGGCTATGAAGAATATTAAAATATTACCATATCTATATCATGTGCAAGAGTTGATGAAGAGGTTCATGAAGATCGAGTTCAGACATGTCCCCAGAATCCAGAATAAGTTCACAGATGCATTGGCCACTTTGTCTTCCATGATACAACATCCAGATAAGAATTTATCGATCCCATTCCAGTAAGGATCTATAGTCAGCCAGCTTATTGTGCTCATATTGAAGAAGAAACAGACAGAAATCTGTGGTTTCACAATATCAAGGAGTATTTGGCAAAATGAGAATATCCGGAGCATGTAAATCATACTCAGAAACTCACACTCCGGAGATTTTCCAATCATTTCTTCCAAAATGGAGGAATTATGTATAGAAGGACTCTAGACCTAGAGTTATTACAATGTGTTGATGCCAAAGAAGCTTCTAAACTGCTCGGGGAGATACACACTAGAACCTGCGGACCACACATGAATGGTTTCATCCTAGCCAAGAAGATATTGAGAGCAGGATATATTTGGATGGCTATGAAAACAGACTGCAATAGGTATGTCCAAAAGTGTCATCAATGCCAAATACATGCAGATATGATACGCGTACCACCAAATAAACTCAATGCAATGAGTGCACCTTGGCCTTTTACCGCCTGGGGAATGTATGTCATTGGACCAATCGAGCCCACCACTCCAAACGGGCACATGTTCATTCTAGTGGCCACAAATTACTTCATAAAATGGGTTGAAGCTGCATCTTACAAAGCTGTAACCAAGAAAGTCATCGCAGACTTCGTCCGAGATCATATTGTTTGCCGATTCGGGGTCCTATAATCCATCATCACTGACAACACTGCCAATCTCAATAGTGACCTGACGAAAACTATGTGCGATACCTTTAAAATCAAGCACAAGAATTCCACAGCATATCGACCCCAAATGAATGGAGCCATGAAGGCCACCAACAAGAACACTATGAAGATATTAAGGAAAATCGTAGAAAATCACAAGCAGTGGCATGAGAAGTTACCATTTTCCTTATTGGGATACCATACTACAGTCCATATATCAATCGGGGCAACTCCTTATTTGCTGGTCTACGGTACTGAAGTCGTCATTCCCGCCGAGGTAGAAATTCCTTCTTTATAAATCATACAGGAAGACGAACTCAGGGATGCAGAGTGGGTAAGAAATCTCTATGAACAATTAGCTCTCATTGACGGGAAAAGAATGAATGCAGTATGTCATGGTCAACTTTATCATAACAGAATGTCTAGAGCTTTCAACAAGAGGGTCAAATATAGATAGTTCGCACTAGAGCAGTTGGTGCTGAAACGGATCTTTCCATATCAAGATGAAGCCAAAGGAAAATTCTCACCCAACTGGCCAGGGCCTTATATGGTTCACAGGGTACTAACAGGAGGGGCCACTCATACTTGCAGAAATGGATGGAGAAATTTGGCTAAAAGCTATCAACTCAGGTGTAGTCAAAAGATATTATGTTTAAGTTGTTTACATTTATTCGATCTGATGTAACTAAACTACGCTTGACTTGATTCCCATTTAAGAGGAGATACGTAGGAAGCATTGTGGTTTTGGTCACAATTCAATAAAATTTTCATTTTCCCCACAACCAGAAACTGGGGCAGAATTTTGAGGAGGACCCTCAAAATTTCGGAGCTAGTCCAGCCTACGTCATCATATGCAGAACAGTCAGAGAATCGGCTAAGTAACTGGGGCAGAATTTTGAGGAGGACCCTCAAAATTCTATTGCAAGGAAGTCACGATGTCTCTAAAAGTATCGCAGTTATTGGTTCATCTAATTTATTTGATATTGCATGTTACTGTGTTTTAAATAACCATGGACGCATATTTTTTGAAAAACTTTACTTATAAACAGCCAGACACTACCCATGGTAACTTGAGCGGGATCTCGATACAAAGCAAAGCGAGCAGGCAAAGGCACGAACCAACCTTCCCCGCAAAACTCACGATTTTTCTTTAGATGCATGAACAAGGAATATTCGCAAATACGTACACACATCAAAATCACTATCTTCATAATGACAAAGCTACCAAATGCAAATATATCTCCAGCTAAGAAATACTCTACTATCACTCATTATCTTTTTTTTTTGCATGAGGCGAAGCCTTGCCTTCTCAATTGCATAATGCTAAGCATTGCCTTCCCCTGCACGAGACTAAGCATTGTCTCCATTTTGCATAAGTCTAAGCACTGTCTTTCCCTGCATGAGACTAAACATTGTTTCCATTTTGCATAAGGCTAAGCACTACATTCCTCTGCATGAGACTAAGCCATGTCTCCTTTTCTTGCATAAGGCTAAGCCCCGCCTCCTCAACTGCATAAGGCTAAGCATTGCCTTTCATTGCATGAGACTAAGCCCTATCTCCTCTTCTTGCATGAGGCTAAGCTCTGCCTCCTTAATTGCATAAGGCTAAGCATTGTTTTTCATTGCATGAGACTAAGCCCTGTCTCCCTATCTTGCATGAGGCTAAGCATTGCCTCCCCAACTGCATAAGGCTAAGCTCTGCCTTTCCTTGCCTAATACTGAATGTTACGCTAATCGAATCTAGCACTATTTTGCCTTCCCCGGGGCTAAGCTCTATCCCAATCTTATGCAAGACTAAGCTATGTATTGTTTCTCTTATGTGACCCAGCATCATGTCTCTTCATTTTAGGGGTTGAAATATCGATATATTATCCAAAGGCATCATAGTCCGAAGGCATCATCCTCATAGCCTAAAGACACCATGTCATGGCCTGAGGATCTCTCAATACTGCACATCATTATTCAAAGACGTCATGGTTCAGAGTCACCATTCTTATGGACCGAGAACAACATTTCATGGCCTGCGAATCCATTATCACATAATTCATGGCCTAGGATGTCATGGTCTAAGGACATCATCTTCACCGTCCGAGGACAATCGTTACGGTCCAAAGGGAATTGGCATCATGTTTAAATTCTCGCAATAACTCATATATGTTTGGCATGCATCGTATTTTAAGGCTTGTAGGTAATCCAGGAAGTAATCGTTCTTCAAACGGGAGCAATCTTCGCTCCGATTTCCGTGCATAACGTTCACATCCTGCAATTATTTCAAACGTAACTAACTCACATCAATTACTCACTTTTCCCTATAGCTATTCAAATACTTGCTCTATAACACAACTGTTACGTTTCAGATTTACATTCATAACTCCGCATAAATCCATCCGATACTATCCTTCCCAAAAAGAACCTTTTCCAAAACACACAATCATTCCAATAACAATTCCATCGGTTTCATTCACTATTGGGTCCAGAACTACACATGGCCTGATTTCTGTAAAACCAGGGGTATGTAGGCAACTCAAAAACTGGTGTTCGACCTCTATTTTTAAAATCATCCCATTCGGTCAAAATCGGTCATCATTTCTTTATCCAATAATTCTTTTATCATTATCTGGTAAAGAGGGGCAGTTGTTGATATCCAATTTTTCCCTCATATTTTAAGAATTATATATATATATATATATATATATATATATATATATACACACACACTTTCAAAATAGTATATTTGCATCATCATCTAGTTTATAAACCTATACAAGCATTTTTTTCATAATTATCCATAATTTTTAGAACTTTAAATTAATTTTTTCTACATTTAAATTGCTTGAATAATTATTGATGACTTAATCATCCAAATTACTATTTTACATCCTCATATATGTTTCATAATATTTTTACTTTATTTCATATAATTATGTTTGCATTTTTAAGCTATTTACCTAATTTTGCAATAATAGCCTATATTCAAATATAATTGCTATTATCTATATTATTTGTGTCAAAATAGCCTTTAATATTTTTATAATGCTAAGTTATTATTGTTAATCATTTTATTGCATAAATAGCATTATTTATTTATTTATTTATTAGGCATTTTTATAAATTATATTTTGCTAAATATGGGGTATTTAAATACTAGCCTAAATTCTACCTATTTTTTGGACCAACCTTAGCCCAATTACCTAATACACTAACCGAAAATACCTCAGCCCAAACCAAATTAACTTAACCCATGACCCGTTCAGTAACCGTTTCCTAAACCCGCCCCAGTCCCATTTTAAAATCATGGTCGTTGATCTCTAAGATCAACAACCTACATCATACCACCCTCTTATAACTACACAAAACCCTAACCCTAACTATATTTCTCATAGACTGCCGCCCTCATACTCTCTCAAACTCCCCTTCTTCTTCTACGAACCCTAGCCGTTGTATCTCTCAACCTTTCCTAATCCCATTGATAATGGAATTTTACCATTATTTGCTTACCTTATTGGTCTCCTGTCACTACTGTTGGTTTGTCTATGGTGTTACATGGTTGCTTGCATAAGCATGACAAGCAAATCTCATCAAAATTGAACCAAAGTCGATTAAAATCCTTGATCTTTCTGTTATTCCGTCTATATTCACTCTTGTTCTATTATGGGTATGAATCTCTATATATCTTCTATTGATTCTTACTTACCCTAAAACTAGGGTTTTTAGATCTCTTTAGATCGAACCAAAATTGGTTCGATTCTCTAATTTTAAGTATTATTATGTTTATGTTCGTCCTATATTCTACCATGTGATCGATTTTTGTTAAATTTTTGTCAATATTTGCTTTCCCTAAATATAATTTTATTGATTCTGCATGCTATGGTTTCCTTATTTATGTTTAATTTTACAGTGTTTCCTTGTTTACTTGTTAATTTCTACCACTATATAAACCCCTTCCCCCATTCCCTTTAAATGAGGACTTTCTGGAACTCGATAACTTCACTAAATCTAAAGCTTTACTCTAATTTACATTCTATATTTGATTTTGGCTGGCTAGAAGCCAAGGACATTAAGTTATGGGATCTTGCTACTCAGAATATTGTGGACTTCTCTTATTTTTGTGCATTTTCGCTTAACTGGTGAGTCGCTTGACTTCAGCAATTTCATTCTTACATGTCTCTAATTTGCACATGTTCTTACTTCTGAATTTATGGTTCAATATGCTTCTGAGTCCCATTAGGAATTTCTCTATCAACTCTACATGTTTTAGCCTCTTTAATACTTAACTGCTCCTAATGCTACCAGTTCTGAAGTTATTTATTCCTAGCCTAGTTAATCTAGACTCTCTTAAGGTTTATTCAGTTAGTATGTTAAACTCTTGAATGCTCGTGAACATGTTTACTTACATTGTCTTGAATCCATCTAATGGATGCCTCACATTTTTGTTAACCTGTATTAAGACCTTCATTGTTAGTCATAATTTGCCTCTCTGCTATGGTGTCACCCAAATATCCTTTCTAGTGTTTGCTTGTGATTTGGAATAGTTGTCTCATCATGTTTGAATCATTGCTTTGAGATGTTAGGCAAAATCTTTGATACAAACTGGATCATCTTTTGTTAATTAGACCACTATAATAATGCTTGTGATTTTACCTTCTATTCTGAGTAATAGTTTGTATACAACAACAACAACAGCGGTGCAGTATAATCCCACAAGTGGGGTCTAGGGAGGGTAATATGTACGCAGACCTTACCCCTACCCCGAGGGGCAGAGAGGTTGTTTCTAGGCTGAGTAATAGTTTGTATATGAGTCTTAATTTGTGATTGTAATCTCACCCCTTTGCTAACATGATACCCTACTCTTTCTATGATTATTTGACTCATCACAATGATGTCCTGTTTCCTTGGTAATAACATTAGGTTGTGTACTTGGCATAATTCAACCATGTTTTAACTTGTCTAGCATTAGTGTATAACAACCTTAGTCAATCCTACAAACATGTTCTTTTCTCAACTTTTACTGTAGCATGTGGCTGTTTCTGTGCTAAATGTTGAACTTGTTTCTCAGTTTACATTAAGCTTACTTTTTAAATTCTGTGATTTGTTCAATTTTTTGCCTTATATGCTCAATTTGGTCGTGTCTATTTAAATCCCTCAATCCCTGTTTCTCAACTTTGGTCCTCTCTTTCACTTGTTGCCTAAGTTCTTTGAATCCCATTCTTAGCCGGCTGAAAGCCAAGGCTAATTAGGCTATGTTCTTTGACCTCCATAGTGTGAGCACTGCTTAGGGTTCTTTTGAGACCCTTGTGAAATCTGACACACTAGGGCTTGTTTCCTAGGTTTCCTCTGAATTATCTCTGTTAACCTCCCTAGTAATGAGCACTGCCCTGAGTTTTGGAAGCTCTTGGGATCTCTGACATACTAGGGTCCTTGTTCTATATGCTCAACTTTGTTTTAAGACCACTAGGGGCATCCCTCAGGTCCTGGCTGCCTTATGTCCATGAGCATGTAATTTTGGGGCTGTAGTGAACTGTGAGGATGAAGGTCTAGCCTGGCCAGGTGTACCTTTGGGCCTGTTGTAGGCTCCCTATAGCTATTCTACTCATTTTGGGTCTGTAATAATATTTTGGGGTATTAGTGAAATTTGGGAGGGGGGCTTAAATCTTATACTTGCACTGAAATGGGTAGAAATCTTGCTTATAGGTTCATTACTTGGTTAAAATGTGCTATTATGTTCAAACATGTTCAGCTGTCATCATGCCTATAGGTATTTTATCTCTGCTCAAAACATGTTACTTTCCAGCTATTGTAGAAATCTTGCCTATAGGTATATTGTTATGCTCATAATGTTCAATTCTTATATGTTAGCCATCCTACCTATAGGTTCTTCATTTGGTTCAAATATGTTCTATGCCTGCTTGTTAGAAATCATGCCTATTGGATTCAAAACCAGTTTAATTATAGAATCCATGCCTATAGGATCTAAAATTAGCTTCAATTATAGAACTCATACCTACAGGGTTTGAATCTGTTTAATTGTCCTACTCGTTTCTTTAAGAGTCCTCAACATTGTGCTAATTATCATCACTAGAAACCATGCCTATAGGACTCAATTAAAAAACTCTGAACGTAATCATGTGATTACGACTATTAGTTACTGCATAAAAATGCCTAGATATCATGCATATAGGTTTAATCTCTTATACATGTAATCAGTAGGCAACCATATAGGTTTCAGAGATTGTAAACAGCCCGCTTATTAAATCCAGAATCACATAGAGATCCTGCCTATAGGTTCCTACAACTTCAACTTATTAAAATCTGCAACTGTCTTTGTTAATCCGGTTTTGCGTGCATTTGTTGTCTAAGTGCGGAGGCCAACTTGAGCCCTTATTTGCTTATAAGTAAAAGTTCGAAATATTTTGTATGTCGCCTAGTATTTTTCAATTTTGAGAAGCCTAAGTTAAGGTCTAGAACCACCCTGAGATAGAGGTCCAAATGCTTTCTGGACCATAGGCATGGGACAGGTAGTGCACGCATAGGGTACGACTTAGAATCAAATAGAGCGCTTTAGGTAAATAACTTAAAGATAGTAATCAGGTAGCAGGAGATGATAGTCTGTGCCCGCTGAATAATATGAGTAACACCCCGTCTTGAGGGAGTTACGAAGTATTATTTATGTTGCACGGGGTGATCCTTTAGGCTAAAAAACTTAGGCCCCCCATCTTTGTTTTAAAATCAATCATTTTATTTATTTGTCCTTCCACCTAGACTAATTCATATAATTCAAGTTCGGCCGGACCCACTGTTATGGACCTCGAAGAGTGCCTAACACCTTCTCCTCAAGGTAATTTGAGCGCTTACCCAATCTTTGGTGACATAACTCGTTAATCCGGAGTTATCTGCAAGTAGGTGCCCTAATGCATCTTAATCTGTTAGGTGGTGACTCTCTCTTTTAAAACCCTTCCTTAAAAGAGTTGTCAATATCGAAACTCGATTTCACGAGAAAAAAGGGTGCGACAATTACACACCTCAGTTTTGTGGATGATCTGCTTCTCTTTGCCAAAGGGAACTTAACTTCTATTACTGCTCTACACAAGTGTTTTAGCCAGTTTTCTGAAGCTTCAGGATTGCAGGCTAATCTTGGTTTGAGTTATGTATATTTTGGTAGAGTTAAGAAAGAGATTCAAAACAACATATTGAGCCACTTAGGTTTTGTGCATGGAACCTTACCTTTCAAATACCTGGGGGTGCCAACAAAGAAGCTTATATTACTAAAATGGAAACCACTAATAGAAAAGATCATAGATAGAGTAACTTCTTGGACTGCCAAAAAGTTGTCCTATGCAGGCAGAACTCAGCTGGTCAAATCTGTGCTCTTTGAAATTTAGGCCTACTAGACTCAACTGTTTCTAATACCTGCAAAGGTCCTGAAAACTATAGATGCTTATTGTAGAAGCTATGTATGGCCAGAGAGTAACACAATCACTAGGAAAGCTTTGGTGGTATGGGATAGAGTGTGCATTCCTAAGTCAGTGGAATGGCTAAATCTTATCAACCTAAAATTATGGAACCAAGCTGCTCAAATCAAGACATGCTGGGATATAGCTCACAAATAGGAAAAAAATATGGATTCGATGGATTCATGCTTACTAGGTCTAAGGCAACTTTTGAGGGATATGACAATCCCTTCACAAGCAAGCTGGATCACTAGGAAAATACTGGAAGCCAAGGAGCACCTAGACTTGATACCTCCTATCACAACTACTCGGAGCATGATCAACTCAATCTATCAACAGCTCCTCCCTACAATGATGTCAGTGCCCTGGAAGTGTCCTATGTTTAAGAATGATGCCAGGCCTAAAGCAGATTTTACAATGTGGCTACAACTACAAGGAGGACTAGCTACAACAGATCAACTGGTGAACTGGGGATTAGCAGTGGATCCTACATGCACACTATGCCAGAATCAACTGGAAACAAGAGATCATATTTTTGCTGAGTGTGAATTCACTAAGGCTATATGGAGGAAAATGCAGTAATGGCTACAAATAAAAGGGATAACAGTTCAGACTTAGAACCAGAACACAAAATGGGCTATTCATAAAGCCAAAGGGAAATTGCAGCAAGCTTAAATTTTCAGAATGGTGTACGCTAAATGTATCTATGCTATATGGATGGAAAGGAACCATATATTTTTGAAAAGAAGTACTAGAGCTGGGAAACAATTGTGCGATAAATTGCTTATATCCGTCATGTAGGACTTTTGAATCACCTAATATGACCTTAAAATAAGGGAGATACGATATTTTGAAGTTTTAAATGATGTCTGAAAATTTAAGGGATAAAAATGACATTTTCGTAATTATTTTTCACCAGAAAATCAGCAACGAAAGAATTTTCGTTTTAGCACTCAAAAATAATTCGGAACCTCACAGACACAAACCATATAAACGTTTTAATCATAAAACATACTACGAACTTGCTCGCGCACTCAAATTACCGAAAAGAGGTCATCTTGACCCGATATTGACCATGTTCAAACTCCAATCCTTAACTTAACTAGTTTCTCAACCAATAATCCAAAAGATGCCCAAGCCCCTCGGGACCTCATTCAATCATACCAACAAGTCTTAAAACACAATAGGAACTTATTCAAAGCTTCAAATCATAATAAAAACTACGAATCGTACCTCAAATCAAACTTAATGAACTTTTGAACTTTCAATTTCTAAAACTCGTGCCGAACTATATCAAATCAACTTGGAATGACCTAAAATTTTGCACACAACTTTCAAGTGACATAACGAAGTTATTCCAACTCCTAGAAACAAAATCCAAACCTGATATCACCAAAATCAACTTCTGGTCAAACTTATGAACATTCCAAAACTCCAAATTGCCAACTTTTGCCAATTAATGCTAGAACCTTCAAGAAATATCCAAATGCAAATCCGGGCATACGTCCAAGTCCAAAATTATTAGCCGGAACTAACAGAACCATTGAAACTCTCATTCGAGGTCAAATACACAAAAGTCAAACTTAGTCAACTCTTCCGACTTAAAGCTTTCTAGTTGAGAATTATTCTTCCAAATCAACTTTGGATCACCTGAAAACCAGAACCGATGATTCACACAAGCCATAATATATCATATGAAGTTACTTAAGGCTTCAAATAGCTGAACGAAATACTAATGCTCAAAACGACCGGTTGGGTCGTTACATAAAATATTATTAATAGTACTTTTTTTTCTTAGAAGTCTAACTTGGCTGAAATTTTATAAAGAATCTATTGGAGGCATCAAAAGTGAGTTTTGGGATTATTTGGCACACAAAACGAGGCAAAACAGTTAGGCAAAAATATTTAATATCGAGAGTTTGTTCATTTGGTCATATTTTGAGTTAATGAGCTCAGATTTGGGCAATGTTTTAAGCGATTTTTACCATAAGGATTGGGGTAAGTGTTATTTACTTGGTTTTGGTTATATTTCATGAATCCATCTTCGTTTTTATTATATTTCGTGAATCTATATTCATTTTGGTAATTGGATTGTGAATTTTAAAGAGAAAATTGGGGGTTTTTGTACAAAGTTTCATAGAGTGACTTTTTGAGTTTTGAACATAGATTCAGAGTCAAATTTGGGTGAAACTAGTATGGTTGGACTTGTAATTGAATATGTTATCGGATTTTGTGAGTTTTTTCGAGTTTCGAGGTGCGGGCTCGGGTTTGACCTTTCGGTTTACTTTGAGTAAATGGGTAAAGATTCGATCTTTAGCGATTGGGTTTGCTTCCTATGGAATTATTTGATGATTTTTGAGTTGCTTTTGGCTAGTTTCAATCCGTTCGAAGGATGGTTTGAGCGGGATGACTCTTTAAGTGTATCGATTTGGCTTGTTTGAGGTAAGTGTCTTGCCTAACTTTGTTGAGGGAATTTTTCCTACTATTTGAAATTATTTGCTACATCCGGGGGTGATTCATATATGAGGTGACGAGTATATATGTATATGCCAGGGTTAATCATGCTCGGGGGTAGATTATGCTAGAAATTGTGCCTTGAAGAATTACGTGACCTTCTTGCTTCATGTCTTACTTACTTGACATCTAGATACTAAGAATATGGAATTACATGTTAGAAACCAAGATTTAGTTTACTATAACATGATTAAAATTTGACGGAATGTTGAGAAATACTGATACGTCTAATTCGGTCATCATTATGCCTAATCACTAGTATATTGATACGACTGTTATTCTTGAGATATTAGATTCTATATTGGAGTTGTAGAGAATTTTGTGAATTTTTGAAATACTTACAATAAGGTTCCGTAGGGTTATTGAATTATTGCCGGCTTGAAGGTTGTGATTGAGATTCACTTGGAACATTCGTTTAATCACTCTCCTTGATGTTATTTATGCTTCCTGCCTTGCTTATCATTGATATACATGTGCATGGTGAGGAAAAGTGTAAAGCGCGAAGGGTGATGTCGTTATATATATATATATATATATATATATATATATATATATATATATATATATATATATATATATATGTGTGTGTGTGTGTGTGTGTGTGTGTGTGTGTGTGTGTGTGTGTGTGTGTGTGTGTGTGTGTGTGTGTGTGTGTGTGTGTGTGTGTGTGTGTGTGTGTGTGATATATATATATATATATATATATAATCATGTGAGAGAGAGTGTAAAGTACCATTTTATATGCATTATCATGTGAGGAGGAGTGTAAATCACGAAGGGTGATGTCGTGCCATGTCATATTCATTATCATGTGAGGAAGAGAATAAAGCACGGAGGGTGATGTCGTGCCGTTTCATATTCAACATCATTTCATTTATATTATCATACTTTAATATTATCACGAGTTCATGGCACGGTGGGTGTTTTCGTGTAGATGAGGACGAGGGACATGCATTATGTTGTGATATCTTTTCCTTGTGTATACGTTCATGCCTTTACCTTGAGCTGTTATTGTCATACTTGTGGTTCTTATGTGACTAGTCGTTATTGCCCTGTCTTTGTTCTCTATCTCAATTATTATTGTGTTGCCCATGCCTTCTATTTTCTTAACTTGCAAACATCATGCCTACTTCCTATTGTTATATTTACATCCATGTCGTATATATTTTATTGAACTTTAGTACAAGCCTTCTACCATGTTAGTCATTCATGCCTTTACTTATCAGCTTATAAAGATCATATTTTTCCTTCTTATTTGTTATACCTATATCTATGCCTTTTACCATGCTAGTTAGGTGAAATTATACTCTTCTTTCCTAACTGATGTCACCTTTTCTATGTTTCCTACTTTGTCATTTCTGTTGTTGGCGTTTCTTTCACCCGGTTGGTATTGTTATATGTATATTTGGTGAGATAAATGCACGAAGGGTGTTGTCGTGCCATTGGTTTTGATAGCTTGAGTATTTTTCTCACATTATGAAAGTTATGAAATTATTACTGTGATTTGCTGGTTATCACTCTAAGGAAGGGATTAGTCGTGATGTTGAGGGAGATTAATTGTGGCCCTTCAAGAAATCATTTTCGACTTCACATAATTGTTTCCTCGTACACTTTCCTATTAAATAGTAGTGTTGTTCTATGTCTAGTTTATTGTACAGGTTATGTTAGTGAGTATCCTTTAACTAAAAAGTGTCATCACTACTTCGACGAGGTTAGACAATATACTTACCGAGTACATGGGGTCGGTTGTACTCATATTACACTTATGCATCTTGCGTACAGATTTTAGAGCTGGAGTCGCTGTGTATGGTGGGAGCTAGCATTGAAGATGTACCTGCATTCTGGATATAGCTACCACTTGTCCTTGGTAGCTTTAGATTTTGCTAATCTATTTATGTAGCTTTCAAACATGTATACAGTAGAAATCGACGTTTCGATTCTAAGATCAAGCACCTTGAGGCCAGCTCATCAGATACCGGTGGTGTACCACCGACCGCACGCGAAACAAAACTAGAACTCTCCTCCCTTGATGAATGGGCTCCGATGCAGTAGCCATGGCTACGGTAAAGTAGGGAAATGAGGATTTGAGCAAAGGCTATGAGCTGAAATGACGAAAGAGCTAGCACAAAGAACGAACGCTCTATGAGAGGGATAATTACCCAGAATAGCAAAATCTCCAATTAAGAAATGAGCAAATGCATATATAGAGGCAAGAGACGATTGTTTGCCTATCCAGAAGACCAATTAAGTCTGACCATAATAGCACGGCCTTTTAGAAATCTACTGGTGGGATTGCCCCGGGGACCCCATTCCCATATCGCATGAATAATGCTGTCACGCGGTGCTCGGGAAACATTGAGACCCCGAGGATTTTTGCAATTACAAGCATCGGCTCCAAAGAAGTTATCAACCTCATCTCGAGATGGTGCCCGATCTCGAGGGCCCCGATTACTCCAAGTATGAACTCCGAAGAGCCAACATCAAAATTCGAAGGCTAACTCCGCATGGACGCTAGAATATAAAGAATTCAAAAACTTGGAGCAGGAAATATTTCTTGCATTGCCAAAAAATATATTTACAAGAGGTGTATTTGCAAGACTTGTTTCCCTGGGAATACATACACAAAAAGAAAAAAGAAAAAAAAAATAAAGGCGATGCAGGCCTACTTCCCATCGTCACTACCCTCAGAACCGACTCCAGGACCTTCGTCCAAAGCGACTAAGAGCGCCAACTCTTCCTCCGATTCTCGGGCCTCCTCGATCTCAGCTGAGAGATTGGCACCTTTAGCACTGGCTTCCTCTATGTCTTGCCTCTTCGCCTTTGCACCAGCATGAGTGACAGTCCGAATCAGCTTTTGCTTGGCCTTCACCGATGCATATCGGGCTATTTGATTCACAGTGGCGACGTCTTTCAGATAAGTAGCAGCTTTTTCTTCAACCTCGGACTCGGCCGCAGGTAGCGCAACAATCTCTCCTCAAGCATTTTGAAGAAGACCCTGGGTCGATGCCAATTCCGAGATCACTACCTCATTTCACCTCCTCAGCTCGAGGATCTCCACATTCTTTTGCCCGATCTACAAAGGAAAAGATAAGTCAGTAAACATCGAATTATGAGAGCGACGAACAGGCTTATGAATAACAAGTTACCTGCTCTGCAAGGTCAGCCTTTTCTCGGAGCACTCCCTCCAAAGTCACCTGAAGATCGCTTAACTCCTTCTCCTTGGGCAGAGGAGGCCTCCGACTCCTGCAATCCCAAGGTGAGCTTCTCAAGCTCCTTTCCATGGCATGAAAGCTTATCTTTAAGACTAGAGAAGGCGTGATCGTATATCTTCTTGGCCTAGAACGAAATAAAAAAGTTAGAAAAATGAGGAAAGGTACTTGGAACTGGAAAAGTATGCATAAAAAGCTATCACCTTCTCCTGGAACTTCTCCGCTTCCTCGATAGCGTTGGGAGCGTCGAGATCAATGTCTTCACTAACATCATCAATGCCATCAAAGAAGTTTCCAAGCCTATCTCCCCTATCGGGAGGACCCTCCACGTTGGCAACATTTGGGTTCTGAGCATCCCTGAGTTCCTGGTCCGAGAATCGAGGACCCAAATTAAGGATGCCTAGGGCGTCGATTTTTCTAAGGGGCAAGATTCATCCCCGAGAAGCTCCGAGCCCTTTAGAACTAGCACCAACGGTCTCCTCAGAAGAGGGTACGTCACGCTTGGCTAGGGGCTCGTGGACCGTACACGCCCTCCTCGGGATCCTCCGAAGCTTGAGCTCGAGTTGAATCAGTAGTTCCCGACTCGGCAGCCATCGGCACGGGCACTCGGGGGGCATCCATGCCCGACCTCGTCCTTTGTACCAAACAATGCCCATCCTCATCATCACCTTCATCCCCAGTACTGGGACTTGCTCTGGAAGCTGAGGTCAAGGTCCTAGCAGAAACTCGAGGCTTGCGCCTTTTTCTTCCTCTTCTTGACATTATTAGGCTCTAAAGTCTTCACCTCGCTGGCAGGAGGCGATGTCATCTGTACTCTGTCGCCAAGGACTGCGCAAACATAGTGGCCAAAATTTATCAACACGGAAGATACGGATAACCGGATCTATCGCCAGGGAAGAAGGGTTTGAAGAATCGACCGAACCCAAAGTGAATGGGTATGTATATACGTGAAGGAAGCCGACTTTGTGGTCCGTTATGCTCTTGTTAGAACGGGGAATTTCAACTAGCACCGCCTCCCTCCATCGGTAGTCTACCTTCAATTTCCCTATATTGGTCACAACGTTAATATACCGAGGCACGTGTTTGCATCGTCCCAGTGTATACGAGGGTCTGTCGACGGAAAAATCCCTCGTCGTGCTGAACTAGGTGGGGTTGCACTATCCAACAGTGGGTATCACATTGGGCTTTCATTTGGATGTTCGAGAAGAAGAGGCAGCATCCTCTTTTCGAGGCATTGTTTTAAAGGTTCGGGCCATGGTGGTGGAAAGGTTTTTCTAAGAAAATAGGCAAAAAATCAAGAACGTAAGAAGAAAGAGTGTGAAAAGGGATGTATTTGGCCTTGCAAACTTGAATATGTTAAAAATGTATGAATTATCAAACGGCTGATGCATTTATAGAAGCCATATAGGTAGTGGAAAGGACGAACCAATAGCGGTTCGTGGGCTTCTCGATAGTCGCATTTGACGGTGATCCTTGTGCGGCTTTTGAGTTATGGAATTTAATGCTCTAATGGGCTGACGTCATGATGATGATGCTTAAGGAGTAGGAGTTCAAAATTGTTTCCTATCACTTTGTTCTAGGAAACTCGGGGACTATCTGTATACGGTAGAAATCGACGTTTTGATTCTATGATCATTAGGGCATCTCAAGGATTTTCAGTAATCGACTTCGACGGTTCTCGGTGATCGATTTCGAGGTAGTATAAGTAACAACCGACCTCGAGGCAATGTAAATTAATGGTCTCGGTGGATCAGGGTGAAGATCCCAAGGTGCGTAATATAGCTGTCCAAGTCTAGTAGACTAGTCAAAAAGCGAATCAAGGCATTAAATAGCTGTACAAGCCCCATATCTTTGTAATTAATGCATTTATACTGTGTTGGGATTCCCCCTCATATATAAAGGGGATCCTTGTCATTTTGTAGTTACTTGTTGCTCAATACTAAATACACAAGAACATTGTCTCTGCTTTCTAACACATTCTCTTGATCTTATTACTTTATTTATTGATTATATTTATTGTGTTCTATCCATTGTTCCTCGTTTATTGCTTATTATTGGCTACAAAGAACCGTCATTGATTCTGTTATAATTGTTAGTCATCCATCGACTTCCCTCGATAGCTCGCAGCCAAGTATCAGACTCGACCCCAAGGCCCCCCGATTAGGCAAGCTCGAGGCCCCGATTATTAACCATTCAGTTTGATTGTCACCTTGCTCTCGAGCTCTTATCTCGTTTCTAAGTCTTTCACATAGCATCAACTGCCTAACAACTAGCATAAAAATAGATCACGCATTTTTAGAACCGCAAAATCAAATTTAATTATTATTACCATTGTCACGGTAAACAAAATTGATGATGTATTTAATTATACCAGCTTTGTGAATTTCAAATTCTTAGAAGCTCATGATTTATACTACCATCCTTGGGTTACTATATAAAAGTTCAGATAATACTTCACTGTTTTCCTGTAAATCTCATTTGGATTGTATTGACTGTTAGTTAGCTTACCTAGCGGATCGAGTTAGGTGCCATTACGCCTAGTGGATTTTGGGTCGTGACATTTTTATTTAGGGTGGGGATAGAGGGTGAGGGGGTGAGGTGGGTAGGCAGGATGTTGGGCAGGGGTTGGGGTGGGGTGGGATTGGGATTGGTTGGTATTGGGGTTAGGTTTGTGGGGATGGGGAATAGGGTAGAGAATGAGTTTTGAAAAATATTTTCCCTTCTCTTGATAGGGAAAATATTTTTCTCCAAGTGAAAGAAAATGAGTTCATAAGAAATATATTTTTCAAAACATTTAAGCCAACCAAACATATAAAAATTGAAAAATATTCTCCTTCGTACCAAACACACCTATTATTTTGATATCATGTTGATGTTGTGTGATGACCTATCACTTGTTTTACAAGTCAATTCTGTATTCCGAGGCCTTAAAAACCTCTTTTTGCCTCACCTCGATTTGTGTTCATAGTCCGGGAGTGTATCCGGAAAACCATTATATGAAAAATAATAAATTTTGTTTTTAAAATGAATTTAAGTTGACTTTGGTCAACATTTTGAATAAACGGACCCGGACCCATGATCCGACTGTCTCGTAGGGTCCGTAGAAAACTTTGGAATATATAAGAGTTTTTGGAAATGAAAGATGTTTGAAATTGATGGTATCGGGCCCGTATTTTAGTTCCGGAGCCCGATACAAGTTTGAAATAATAATTAGGGTGAATCTATAAAATTTGGTAAAGATCGAAATTGGTTTGGAATAAAACGGACTTAAGGCTGAGAAATTGGAAATTTTGGTGTTCTTGAATGATTTCATAAATTTGGAGTTTAATTCATTGTTGTTAATGTTATTTGGATAATTTGATTGCACGAGCAAGTCCGTATGATATTTTTATGTTAGTGTGCATGTTTGGTTTGGAGCCTCGAGGGATCGGGTGAGTTTTGGATAGGCCACAGAGTGAAATTGGACTTAGGAGAATTGTTGGTATGTTGAAGGTTTGTAGCAGGCTTCTGATCTCGCATTTACGAGATCAGGTATCGCAATTGCGACGCAAGCAGGGTTCGCAAATGCGAGGTTTTATCGCAAATGCGAAGAACCTCGGGCCAGCCTTATCTCGCAATTGCGAGGTACACTTCGCAAATACGAAGTCTTCAATTAATGCCAGAAGTCGCAAACACAGCCCATATATTGCAAATGCGACATATCCTTCGCATTTGCGAAGTCAGCAGGTTCCTTAATTGCGAACCCTGGTTGCAATTGCGACATCTGCAACTTGCTAAATCACAACTTAGCCGAAAATTTCTCATTTTTCAAACCCTCTCAAACCTAAAACACATTTGGGCGATCTTTCAAAGACAAGTACTCTTCCAAATCGATTGTAAGTCATTTCTAACTCGTTTTCATTAATCTTTAACATCTTTTCACCTAATTTCAACTCAAAATCAAGGGTTTTCATGGAGGAAATTGGGTGTTTTGGGTAGAACTTAGGTTTTTCAAATTTTGGAATTTGGACCTCGATTTAAGGTCCGATTTCAAAACAAATTATATATTTAGGTTCGTGGGTGAATGGATGATCGGGTTTTGGTTCGAACCTCTGGTTTTGACCATGTGGGTCCGGGATCGATTTTTGACTTTTTGGGAAAATCATTGGAAAACTTATTTTCATGCATTAGAATCGATTCATTTAGCATTTATAGATATAGTTAAGTAAATTTTAGCTAGATACAAGCAAATTGGTGGTAGAAACAAGAGGTAAAGCGGTAGTTGAGGCTTGAATTGTGTTCGTGGCATCGAGGTAAGTGTTTGATCTAACCTTAGCTTGAGGGATTAGAAGTCGTGTCTTATTTGCTATGTGTTAATTGTTGAGTACGATGTATAGGCATGGTGACGGGTATCTATACATTTGTGTCGAGCATGCCCGTGAGTCTTATACTATGACTAACGTGACTCCGTTTCGTATTGTACATGCTTTATATGATATTTTTATTGTTGAACAAGGCTTGTGGAAGTATTATTGGTAATTGATCATTATAGAGCGTTGGCTCAAGTTCAGAAATGAGTTGTGAAGAAATTGTGGTAAAGATAAAAGGTTTATATTATTATCTTCCTTGCCGAGATGTTATTGCTTTTGATATTATCTCCCTTGTCGGAATGTTATTATTGTTAATATTATCTCCCTTGACGGGACCTCATTCTTTTGATATTGTTTCCCTTGCCGGGATCTCATTCTTTTGATATTGTTTCCCTTGCCGGGATATGGTTGATATACTATTGTTCCCTTGCCGGGATTTTATTGCAATTTTATTGATTCCCTTGCCCTTATTGCTTTGTGATTGTTGTTTGGATAAGGAAGAGTGTTAAAGCACAAAGGGTGATGCCGTGCCTGATATTTGTGAGAGATTGTTCATGCACGAAGGGTGATGTCGTGCCGATTTTAGTGAGGTTAAATCACGAAGGGTAATGTCGTGCCGCACAATATACAATTTCGTGCCATGATATGAGTGATAATGCACGAAGGATCATTCCGTGCCATGTTTATGTGAGGTAAAAGCACGAAGGGTGATGTCGTACCGATTTTATTGATTTTATGATGAGGATGAGAGTAAAAACACGAAGGGTGATGCCGTTCGCTTGTCTTTTATTGTGATTCTTGGAGATAATTGATCTTTGGTGTTCCTTATATTTATCTGTTGTTCTTCTATTATTACTTGATATTCCCTGCAGCATGTTAACCCCTCCTATCCTTAATTGTACATTTCTGCCTTTATTTTTTGTTGTATATAATTTAACTACACGTGTTTATTTGTAGTCTGGTCCTAGCCTCGTCACTACTTCGCCGAGGTTAGGCTAGGCACTTACCATCACATGGGGTCGGTTGTGCTGATACTACACCCTAAACTGTGTGCAAATCCCGGTGCTGCAGCTTTTGGACCGCAGTGAGGGTATTGTTTTCAGTACATTCAGGCAACCCGAGGTAGTCCTGCAGGCGTCCGCAGGCCTTGGCGTCTCCTCCTATCATTTCCTTTCTGTTTTTACTTATTCAGAGACAGATTCGTGTATTTTTTTTTCAGACTTTATTTATCGTATTCATAGATGGTCTGTGACATTGTGACACCAAATTCAGGGTAGAGTTGTACTTAGACTTCCGTAGTTTGTATTAATTTTTATCATCACATATCGTCTTCCGCACCGTTTTTATTATTATTATTTCCGTTGCTTTTGTTATGTTGTTTTGGAATTGCTAAGAGATTAAAAATGAAAATGGTTAAATAATTGGACTAATAGACTTACCTAGCTTTCACTAGTAGGGACTATCATGACTAGGGTGGGAAATCCGGGTCGTGACATGTTGTCACTATCAGGACGGATCTAGTAAAGAAGCAATAGCTTCAACCAAAATTTAGTACGTAGTTTTGGCTTAGACATTACAATATTTTAAAAATCTCATTAAATAGGTATAAATAATAGATTATAAAATAATAGAGAAGAACTAAAGAAAATAGGTACAAATAATATATTTGATAATAAAACTTAACTCCTACCTACCTATATTGCATGCATATGTTGAAAGTGATGTAAAATTGACTTTTAATTGAAAACCCAGTCAAAATTGGCAATATATCATTCTTTAAGAAAAAGAGAAGTCTTTTGGGAGATTGGAGGGTTTGTTGAAGGGAATATGCACGGTCTTTATAGAAGACAGTCAATATGTGATGAAACTAATTGTTCAAATATTAAACACAATACAGAGCCAAAAAAATGACCACCTTTTAAAACATGTAATTTCACCCTTAATTGCTACTATTAATAGTTTACATAAAAACACTGGCAGATAATGTAGTGCATAAATTATGATTCGAATCAGTAACTTTGTTATAAATATTACTCCCTCCGTCTTATATTAACAGTCGTGGTTACTAAAAATAGTTATTTTAAATTATTTGTCATTTTAGAAGTTCAAGACAAAATTAATTATTTTTTTCTTTTTAACCCTTAGTAATAATTGTTCTTGAAGATGGAAATAACACATAAATATAACAAATATTCAATGAAGAGAGATTATATCTTAAGATATAAATAAGTGTAGAATAGTCCAATCTCTTTCCTAATTAATATTTTTTTTAAAGAGCGTGTAAAAGAGAAACATGACACATAATATGAGACAGAGAAAGTAGTACTTTATATGTCCTAATTTTTGTAACACTTTTTATTTTACGAGATTCAATTTTGTAATTTTGACAGTGTATTTGAACATAAAATCTTTAAATTTTTTGAAATAAAATTTACGTATTGGAAAATTATATAAAAATTACTATAAGTTACAATAATAAAAAATTTAAAAGACATATAAGAATCTACGTCAAAAAATAATTCGTTTAACTTTCGAAAATCGAATATCATCACATAAGTTGAGAGGGAGGGAGTAGAGTTTAAATCCAATAAATTGAAAGAATTGTAATAGCACTGGCCATAATGTTGAAATAGAAATAATGGAAAATTTATTTCCAGTTTTATTTTTAAATTTGGTGAGGTCATTGTGACTGTAGATTAAAGTAAAGATATCATTGGACTTGCGTCACTAGTTTCTACTTTCTACCATTGAAATATTGAGTTAATATTCCAGTTTTCTTTATATTCCTGTTAGGAAATTTCAAACTCAAATGATTACTTTAACAAGATTATTTAATGATATGTAGTTTATTCATATCTTATAATTGGTCCGCTATGTCGGTTTGGTCATTGGTGTGTTCCCATTGGTGACTTGTTTTTTTCATTAGCTACTGATAAGATCAATGTACAATTTTCAGCTTTTCCACAAGTAGTTTACTAGGCAAAGTCAGTGACTACTGAGTCAAGCAGTTTACATTGACGGGATTGGTTTGGTTTCTATCAAAATCAAACCAAATTAATTATATCAGTTTAGATTGATTTGGTTTTGTCGAATTTTTTTGTTACAAAAATATCATTTCAATCTTATTTTATTTAATTTTTGATAAGTTAATAGATGTTTAGTAAAAATTAAAAAACTAATAAACATATAATCTATTAAAATATTCTTATGAGAGAATTTTCTTAGCAACACATAATTGCTATTTGTTTGTCGTCTCACAATAATTTTTTCTTGAGGTACACTTTCTAGGTAAACCGAATTTAATAATTAAGCATAAAAATTAATATGATACTGTAACAACCCGACTGGTCATTTTGAGAATTAATGTCTCGTTCGGTAGCATAAGGTCTCAAGTAGCTTCGTATTGAGTATTATGACTTGCGTGTATAGCCGAGTTCAGTTTTCGGATGATTCGGGGTCAATTTAGAAGAAGAATTCCTATTTTAGAAGCTTAAGAGGTAAGAGTTGACCGGAGTTTGACTTTTGTGTAGACGACTCCAAAATGACATTTTGATGATGCAAATAGCTTCGTATGGCGATTTTGGACTTAGGCGTGTCCGAATTTGGATTAGGAGGTCCGTAGAGTAATTTGAAGCGTTTCGGCAAAAATTTGGAAAGTTAAAGTTTTGGAAGATTGAGAGGTTTGACTGAGAGTTGACTTTGGTGATATCAGGGTCGGAATGCGATTCTGAGAGTTGGATTAGCTCCATTATATCATTTGGGACTTGCATGCAAAATTTGACGTCATTTTCGGGTTGATTTGATAGGTTTCAGCGCGAGGTTTGGAAGTTAGAATATTTGAAAATTCATAAGTTCGATTCGTGGTGCAATTCGTAGTTTCGACATTGTTTGATGTGTTTTGAGTCCTTGAGTAAGTTCGTGTTGTGTTATAGGACTTGTTGGTATTTTCGGACGGGGTCCCGGAGGGCTCGGGTGAGTTTTGGACGAGCTTTCGACCATTTCCTTATGTTTTGAAGAGTTGGTTCTGTCATCTGGTTTGTCTTCATCGTGTTCGCATCAGAGGAGTCATGTTCGCGTAATACAATTGGGAGGTAGGTAGCAATTTCTCTTCACGTTCGCATCCAGCGGTCCACGATCGCGTAGAGGTAAGGCGGAATAGGGCATCAGGCAGCTTCTCTCTTCGCATTTGCGAGTGCACAGACGCGTTTGCTTAAGGTCTGGAGATTGGTCACCGCGTTCGCGAGCTTAATGTCACATTCACGAAGCATATTTTGGGCAGCCTTCATTTTTCTTCTTCACGATCGCGAGGAATGTTCCGCGATCGCGACGTATTAATTACTGGGTATAATATAAAAGTAATCTATTTCGAGGGTTAGCCATTTTTATCATTTTTTGGAGTTAGAGACCTCGAATTTGAGCATTTTTTCGTGGATTTTTCAAGTATATCATTAGGGTAAGTGTTCTTCACCCCGGATTTTATTGTAATTTTATTGATTCTCTTGCCCTTATTGCTTTGTGATTGTTGTTTGGATAAGGAAGAGTGTTAAAGCACAAAGGGTGATGCCGTGCATGATATTTGTGAGAGATTGTTCATGCACGAAGGGTGATGTCGTGCCGATTTTAGTGAGGTTAAAGCACGAAGGGTGATGTCGTACCGCACAATATACAATTCTGTTCCATGATATGAGTGATAATGCACGAAGGATCATTCCGTGCCATGTTTATGTGAGGTAAACGCACGAAGGGTGATGTCGCGCTGATTTTATTGATTTTATGATGAGGACGAGAGTAAAAACACGAAGGGTGATGTCGTTCGCTTGTCTTTTATTGTGATTCTTGGAGATAATTGATCTTTGGTGTTCCTTATATTTATCTGTTGTTTTTCTATTATTACTTGATGTTTCCTGCAGCATGTTTCCCCCTCCTATCCTTAACTGTACATTTTTGCCTTTATTTTTTGTTGTATATAATTTAACTGCACATGTTTATTTGTAGTCTGGTCCTAGCCTCGTCACTACTTCGCCGAGGTTAGGCTAGGCACATACCATCACATGGGGTCGGTTGTGCTGATACTACACTCTAAACTGTGTGCAGATCCCGGTGCTGCAGCTTTTGGACCGCAGTGAGGGTGTTGTCTTCAGTACATTCAGGAAACCCGAGGTAGTCCTGCAGGCGTCCGCAGGCCTTGGCGTCTCCTCCTATCATTTCCTTTCTGTTTTTACTTATTCAGAGACAGATTCGTGTATTTTTTTTTCAGACTTTATTTATCGTATTCATAGATGGTCCGTGACATTGTGACACCAAATTCTGGGTAGAGTTGTACTTAGACTTCTGTAGTTTGTATTAATTTTTATCATCACATATCGTCTTCCGAACCGTTTTTATTATTATTATTATTTCCGTTGCTTTTGTTATGTTGTTTTGGAATTGCTAAGAGATTAAAAATGAAAATGGTTAAATAATTGGACTAATAGACTTACCTAGCTTTCACTAGTAGGGACAATCATGACTAGGGTGGGAAATCCGGATCGTGACATGTTGTCACTATCAGGACGGATCTAGTAAAGAAGCAATAGCTTCAACCAAAATTTAGTACGTAGTTTTGGCTTAGACATTACAATATGTTAAAAATCTCATTAAATAGGTATAAATAATAGATTATAAAATAATAGAGAAGAACTAAAGAAAATAGGTACAAATAATATATTTGATAATAAAACTTAACTCCTACCTACCTATATTGCATGCATATGTTGAAAGTGATGTAAAATTGACTTTTAATTGAAAACCCAGTCAAAATTGGCAATATATCATTCTTTAAGAAAAAGAGAAGTCTTTTGGGAGATTGGAGGGTTTGTTGAAGGGAATATGCACGGTCTTTATAGAAGACAGTCAATATGTGATGAAACTAATTGTTCAAATATTAAACACAATACAGAGCCAAAAAAATTGACCACCTTTTAAGACATGTAATTTCACCCTTAATTGCTACTATTAATAGTTTACATAAAAACACTGGCAGATAATGTAGTGCATAAATTATGATTCGAATCAGTAACTTTGTTATAAGTAGTACTCCCTCCGTCTTATATTAACAGTCGTGGTTACTAAAAATAGTTATCTTAAATTATTTGTCATTTTAGAAGTTCAAGACAAAATTAATTATTTTTTTCTTTTTAACCCTTAGTAATAATTGTTCTTGAAGATGGAGATAACACATAAATAGAACAAATATTCAATGAAGAGAGATTATATCTTAAGATATAAATAAGTGTAGAATAGTCCAATCTCTTTCCTAATTAATATTTTTTTTAAAGAGCGTGTAAAAGAGAAACATGACACATAATACGAGACAGAGAAAGTAGTACTTTATATGTCCTAATTTTTGTGACACTTTTTATTTTACTAGATTCAATTTTGTAATTTTGACAATGTATTTGAACATAAAATCTTTAAATTTTTTGAAATAAAATTTACGTATTGGAAAATTATATAAAATTACTATAAGTTACAATAATAAAAAATTTAAAAGACATATAAGAATCTACGTCAAAAAATAATTCGTTTAACTTTCGAAAATCGAATACCATTACATAAGTTGAGAGGGAGGGAGTAGAGTTTAAATCCAATAAATTGAAAGAATTGTAATAGCACTGGCCATAATGTTGAAATAGAAATAATGGAAAATTTATTTCCAGTTTTATTTTTAAATTTGGTGAGGTCATTGTGACTGTAGATTGAAGTAAAGATATCATTGGACTTGCGTCTCTAGTTTCTACTTTCTACCATTGAAATATTGAGTTAATATTCCAGTCTTCTTTATTTTCCTGTTAGGAAATTTCAAACTCAAATGATTACTTTAACAAGATTATTTAATGATATGTAGTTTATTCATATCTTATAATTGGTCCGCTATGTCGGTTTGGTCATTGGTGTGTTCCCATTGGTGACTTGTTTTTCTCATTAGCTACTGATAAGATCAATGTACAATTTTCAGCTTTTCCACAAGTAGTTTACTAGGCAAAGTCAGTGACTACCGAGTCAAGCAGTTTACATTGACCGGATTGGTTTGGTTTCTATCAAAATCAAACCAAATTAATTATATCAGTTTAGATTGATTTAGTTTTGTCGAGTTTTTTGTTATATAAATATCATTTCAATCTTATTTTAATAAATTTTTGATAAGTTAATAGATATTTAGTAAAAATTAAAAAACTAATAAACATATAATCTATTAAAATATTCTTATGAGAGAATTTTCTTAGTAACACATAATAACTATTTGTTTGTCGTTTCACAATAATTTTTTCTTGACGTACACTTTCTAGGTAAACCGAATTTAATAATTAAACATAAAAATTAATATGATACTGTAACAATCTGACCGGTCATTTTGAGAATTAATGTCTCGTTCGGCAGCATAAGGTCTCAAGTAGCTTCGTATTGAGTATTATGACTTGCGTGTATAGCCTAGTTCAGTTTTCGGATGATTCGGGGTCAATTTAAAAGAAGAATTCCTATTATAGAAGCTTAAGCGGTAAGAGTTGACCGGAGTTTGACTTTTGTGTAGACGACTCCAAAATGACATTTTGATGATGCAAATAGCTTCGTATGGCGATTTTGGACTTAGTCGTGTCCGAATTTGGATTAGGAGGTCCGTAGAGTAATTTGAAGCGTTTCGGCAAACATTTGGAAAGTTAAAGTTTTGGAAGATTGGGAGGTTTGACTGAGAGTTGACTTTGGTGATATCAGGGTCGGAATGCGATTCTGAGAGTTGGATTAGCTCCATTATATCATTTGGGACTTGCATGCAAAATTTGACGTCATTTCGGGTTGATTTGATAGGTTTCAGCGCGAGGTTTGGAAGTTAGAATATTTGAAAATTCATAAGTTCGATTCGTGGTGCAATTCGTAGTTTCGACATTGTTTGATGTGTTTTGAGTCCTCGAGTAAGTTCGTGTTGTGTTATAGGACTTGTTGGTATTTTCGGACGGGGTCCCGGGGGGCTCGGGTGAGTTTTGGAAGAGCTTTCGACCATTTCCTTATGTTTTGAAGAGTTGGTTCTATTATCTGGTTTGTCTTCATCGCGTTCTCATCAGAGGAGTCATGTTCGCGTAATGCAATTGGGAGACAAGTAGAAATTTCTCTTCACGTTCGCATCCAGTGGTCCACGATCGCGTAAAGGTAAGGCGGAATAGGGCATTAGGCAGCTTCTCTCTTCGCATTTGCGAGTGCACAGACGCGTTTGCTTAAGGTCTGGAGATTGGTCACCGCGTTCGCGAGCTTAATGTCTTATTCACGAAGCATGTTTTGGGCAGCCTTCGTTTTTCTTCTTTGCGATCGCGAGGAATGTTCTGCGATCGCGATGTATTAATTACTGGGTAGAATATAAAAGTAATCTATTTCGAGGGTTAGCTATTTTTATCATTTTTGGAGTTATAGACCTCGAATTTGAGCAATATTTCGTGGATTTTTCAAGTATATCATTGGGGTAAGTGTTCTTCACCTGGAATTTATTATCTTCCATAATCTATCCTTATTTTCATCTTATAATTAGTGTTTTGAGTTGAGGAAAACGAGAATTTGTAATAAACCTTTCAAAAGGTACAATGATGATTTGAGGGACGAATTGGCATCAGAATTTGATGATTTTGGTATGGTTGAACTCATATCGGAATGGGTGTTCGGGTTTTATAAATTTTATCGGGTTTTGAGATGCGAGCCCGGGCTTTTGGGTTGACTTTTTTGTTTTGATAAAGATCGAAGATTTATTATATGGAATTATTTTCTATGAGTTTTATTTATGGTGTGAAGTTATTTTTGCTAGATTTGAGCCGCCCGGAGGTTGTTTCACTCGAAAAGTTCATTTTAAAATAACAGTCTAGCTTCTTTGAGGTAAGTATCTTGCCTAACTTTAGGGGGGGGGGGGACTACCCCTAAGGATTTAAGTCTTTGGTGCTAATTATGTCATGTGAAGTCCGCGTACGCGAGGTGACGAGTACGTGCTCGAGCTTATTTGTGGAAATTTGACCGTTTAGGGCTCTTAGGTTCTTACGTTCATTATATATGAAGTTTCTTTGTTATGTTAAATCTTCTATTTACTAAATTCACACTTACGTGTCTTATTTGAAATTAATTGATCCATATTTTACCCTTATTGTCGATTAAGCTCTTATGTGCCTTTACTGAATTTGTTGCCTCTTTTATTGATATGTTATCCTTTCCGTAATTGTTTATCCTTGATTGAAGTTATTATTATCCTTTCCATGATCTTCTTATCCTTAATTGATTTTGCTAAATCTCTTCCATAATTGTTGCACCCTAAGTGAAGATTTGTTATACCTTAACACTGTTGACTTACCCTTAATTGGAGTCATTGATTCATGTTATTCCTCTTATCGTTGAATTTTACTTATGTGGGATCATTGCTACACAATATCTCTTGCTTGTTCAGCTATTGCTATGTTGTATAATTATCTCCTGTTGTGTCTTTCCTTGTGAGTTCGTTCTCCCATCTTTTCGTGTTCTGGAATTTCTGAGTTGATTTAATTGTTGTATTCTTTTGTTATTATCGTTGTTGCCATAGTATTCAGTGTTGTGTTTGCACGAGGTTTCTACCATGTAGATATAATGTGGCACGAGGTTTCTGCCATGCGGATGTTAATGTGGCCCAAACTTTTTGCCGTGTGGTTGTTATTGTGGCATGAGGTTTCTGCCATGCGGATGTTATTGTGGAACGAGGTTTCTGCAGTGTGGATGTTAATGTGGCACGAGGTTTCTACCGTGTGGATGTTTCTGTGGCATGAGGTTTCTGCCATACATTCATTATTTTTGCAGGAAGTTTCTACCGTGCGGTGGTTATTGTTTGCACGAGGTTTCTGCTGTGCCGTTGTGATTCATTTTTACTATTGGAGAATGCGAGGTGGTAGCTCGGGAGGGCTCTGTTGTTATTTTTACTTTTTTGTGCACTTGTCTTTGATTGTTGTTTTCCTTAGCAGACTGCTATTTGTTTTCCTCTGTGTTGATCTATTTGCTCAGTTCTATATAGCTAAACTTGTTGTGCTTGTCGTTGCGTCTACTTTATTGCTGTCATATTTACATTGTATATTTCGTGATGATTGTTTCTTATGTTCCATTGCTTATCTCTACTCTTAGTTGTGGACTTGAATTGTGGTAGAACACTTTCACAAAAATACACGTAGATGAATCACCCATATCGGTTTAAGGATATGAGTCCTGATGTTATTGACCATTACATATACTCGTGTCTACTTGCCTTCTGTGCAAGAGCTGTCCTCTTGGCACGTGAGTCGTCCATGCGGTTATGAATTGAAATATGGGCACAAGGTGCCAAATGGTTAGGGTTCAAGAGTTGGGACTCGTGAGCTGTGATTATAAGGTTCGGTACCTCGTGGAAATGCTTGAACAAATCTGGTGTGAAAGTGATTGTTCTTATTGAGTTGTTGCTTGTTTTCTTTTATTTGGTTTCACTGACTTAGACTGTGTTCAGTTACTCGAGAAGTTTATTTTATAGTAACGGTCTAGCTTCTTTGAGGTAAGTATCTTGCCTAACCTTGTGTGGTAAATCTACCCTTTAGGATTTGAGTCTTTGGTGCCAATTGTATCATATGAAGTCTGCGTAAGCGAGGTGACGAGTACGTGCTCGGTCTTATTTGTGGATATTTGACCATTTAGGGCTCTTAGGTTCTTATGTTCATTAGATATGAAGTTGCTTTGTTTGTTAAATCCCCCATTTACTAAATTTACCTTTACGTGCCTTATTTGGAATTAATTGCTCCATATTATACCCTTATTGTCGATTAAGATCTTATGTCCGTTTACTTAAGTTGTTGCTTCTTTTGCTATGGTATCCTTTCCGTAATTGTTTATCCTTGATTGAAGTTATTATTATCCTTTCCATAATCTGCTTATCCTTAATTGATTTTGCTGAATCTCTTCCATAATTGTTGCACCCTAAGTGAAGATTTGTTATACCTTAGCACTGTTGACTTACCTATAATTGGAGTCATTGATTCATGTTATTCCTCTTATCGTTGAATTTTACTTATGTGGGATCATTTCTACACAATATCTCTTCCTTGTTCAGCTATTGCTATGTTGTATAATTATCTCCTGTTTTGTCTTTCCTTGTGAGTTCGTTCTCCCATCTTTTCGTGTTCTGGACTTCCTAAGTTTATTTACTTGTTGTATTCTTGTATTATTGTCGTTTTTGCCGTGGTATTCAGTGTTGCGTTTGCACGAGTTTTCTGTTGTGCTGATGTTAATGTGGCACGAGGCTTCTGCCATGCAGTTGTTATTGTGGCACGAGGTTTCTACCGTGTGAATGTTATTATGGATCGAGTTTTCTACCATGTGGATGTTAATGTTGCATGAGGTTTCTGTCGTACGGATGTTATTGTGGAACGAGGTTTTTGCCATGCGGTCGTCATTGTTGCACGAGGTTTCTGCCGTGCGGTTGTTCTTGTTGTGAGCACGTGATTTTTGCCTCATACGAATTACTCCAAAATAATTCCCAAAATTAGGTCTTAGCTTTAATTATGTGTTATTTTAGGAATTATTGTGTAATTTTCCTGATTGTTTGCATATATTTGTGTGCATGTTTAATTTTATTAATGCATCAAAAATACAAAAAAAAAAATATAGCATTTGCATTTAAGATTTGATTTTTACATTTTTTTAGAATTAATTAATAATTAGGTGTTTTACAAAAATGAAAATTCACAAAAAATAACATATTTTTGTATTTTGGTCAAATTGTGTGATTTTCTTTTAATTTAAGTGTTTAATTATTTGTGATAGGTGTTATTTAAAGTTAATTAATATTTTAAGCTAATTTAAATCTTCTATATTTAATTTAGGATTTTTAAGTTTAATTTTTAAAAGAAAAAAAAGAAGAAAGAAAAGAAAAAGAATTAATGAAAGAGAAGGAAGTCAAATTTGGGCCAAATTTTAAATTAAATCTCAGGCCCAAACAATTAACCCAGCACAACACAAGCCCAGTCCGGTCCGTCACAGCTTAGACCAAACGACGCCGTTTCGGTTGTTTCGATCTGGACCGTTGAACCAGCCTGATCGGACGGTCCCAAACCTTCCCCACAACCCGACCCATTCCCATACCCGGACCACCCAGTTACTACACAAAACGATCCCGTTTCATCAGAAAGTTAATCGGAGCCGTTGGATTCCCATCATCCAACGGCCCAAATTAACTGACTAGTTTAATATACCAAACACCCCCCCACTCGTCTCTTCAGAAACCCAGAAATGCACCGCCTCACACCACCGTCCCCCGCCCACCGGAAATCACCTCACGGCAGTTCCAGTGGCCGAAATAGCCCCAAATTAACACCATAGAACCCCCTCACTCCCCTCATGCCAAATCCCCACTCCTTTTTCCTCAAATCACCCCATAACTCTTCGAATCTTGCATCGAAGAGTTGACCCTAAACCCTAGCTCACCGATCGACCCCAAATTCACACCGTAGAACCACCACAACTCCCTCTTCCCTAATCCATGACCAGTTTCCTTCGAATGGGGCTCGATCTGCTCGAATCTTAAATCCAAGGGTCCGAGTTCTAAAGTCAAACCTAAACTCTAGAAGTGATGATAACTTTAGAGCCGGTTTCATCATGAAATGGTGTTAATCACTTGCTTTTAACAAAGAACAAGTGACTAACATCATTTGGCGATGAAATCGAAAAGGAAATTTTGGGTATCAAGTTGTCCAGTTGGGCCGGTAAGTTTTCTTGATTATTATTTTTTTAGTACTTGTTTTACTTCTCTGGTCAGTTTAACTAGATTTTTTTTATTATTTAAATTTTTTTGAATTTTTTTAGTAACAAGTCTAGTTAATTTGGTGTTAATTAAAGATCGAATCACAAATGAGTTCATTTCTTTGGTTATTTCTTGTTTGTTTCAATTCTAAATCATTCATGTATAGGGTATTTTCTGATTTCTTTTCCCTTATATATTCAAAAATTGATGTTGTTTGGTTTGGCTACTTGATGATTTTTGTTTTTATAGAATTGTTTGTGCAAGTTTGCAAACAATCAGAACTTTCAGTAGTTCTGATCAAATAATTAGGATTTCAGAATATAGTTTGAGAATTGTTTAATAAAAAGGGATATTCACCTAGCTTAAGAAGTTTCTAGTAGATAGTAGGGTTAGGATTGCACTAATGAATTAGATAATTGAGTGGACTAATTGAGTGGATAATTTAAAAATGAAAAGATAAGTTGTAGTGGAAAATGTACTAATGGAATGCCCATTTAAGGGAGCTGAAAATCTGAAAGAAAAAAAGAGGAGGAGAAAAAAAGAGGAATGGGAGGAGAGATAAAAAGGAGGGATTATGAGAGAGATTAAAAAGAGGAGATTTGGATACAGAGAGGGGGAGAAATGAGGAAAAACTGAAACTACTAAAAAAGCTACTACTGTTCCATTGAGCTTGTCTTTGACTTCTGAAATTTTCGATTTCTAAAACACTTTCTGATTCATCTGGGTTTAGAATAAATGGAATTTTAGTTTGTAAGATCTTGGTTTGAAGTTTGGCCGTGCTGTGTTGAGTATTGCATTTCATTTCTTGGGTTAAAGCTGATTTTCTTGGTTGTCTCTGTTGCTGAAACACTGCTTCTTGCTACGTTCTGCTGCTGCCTCCTCATTTACTGTGTTGTTTCTTTCGAATTCCAGGTATTCTTTAAACTATGTTGGAAATGAATCCTGATTAAGTTTGTGTAAAGATATGTGAACCGAGCTAGAGTTTAAATGAAAAACACTAAGTTCCTGTTGTAATTTCTGCTCGATTCTGTCATTTTATTGTTCATGCTTTCAGTATACTTTATTTTGGATATTTCATTCCTAGATGTATATTTTATTTAAATGTTGGGTGAACTTTGTTTGAATATAGGTGATTCAGGAATGTTGTAAACCTCATATAATCATGTGTTAATTGAAGATTATGATCCTTAATTTAATTAGTTAAGATTGGATGATTTGGATGTACGTTTCATGGCTGTGGTTCGAATTACAAGTTTAGACCCTTCATGTTGTTGGTCTACTAAGCTTGGTTTTGAGTTATTTCCCATTGTTCATTTTAGATTTGTTCCTGTATAGCTTGAAATACATCACAATAGTTTTAGAGTTGTCTTTCAGTTCTGTTATTGCTAATGTACGAGCACTTTTTATCTTAAAATGGTTTTTGAATGGAGTGTGAGCTTGGTTTTTGACTTGAAACTTTCAGATTAACCTTTCACATTTAGTTTTTCTTTGGCAAGATTCTATGACATGTGATATGTTTTAAATGTGTTATGCTTGAATCAGAATTTAATATAAACTGGGGGGGAAGGGGCCTTCGAGTTTTGTTAATTGGTGAATAATTTGTGTAAAGGTGTGTTGTTGCAACTAGGATTGTATCTTCATTTTGGAACCTATGTTAGCATAAAAATGTGCTTTGCATTTGATTCAAAGATTATCAGTATTTGTTCAATCCCAGATTTTCTTGAATGATGCAATTTGCTTCAAACATATTTGTTGGGTCGTATATTGGGCTGCCATCATTGGCCCAATTGCGATTGTCTTCCCCTTCCGCAATCAGGCTGCCGAGCTGGGCTTCAAGTTGAGCCCAGTAATTTCACACGCTGAGCCTGCAGTAATGGGCAATCAGACGTGGGTTTTTGACTAACTCGGCCTTTCCGCAATCAAATATGCGTGGTCTGCTACCAGTTCATTTTTTTTGTTAAATTATTAGCTTAAGCTTTGGCATAACATAAGTAGGAATCCTCTTACGTTCTTTGATGAACTAGTCACATCCTTTTGATTAGAGTCGGGATGCGCCGCGCCAAATAAAAATGACAAATGCGTGGCCCTCATGTAATTATTTCTTTTAAAACTACTTAAAATTCGAGGCGTGCCATTTAGCTAATTTTTAGGGCCCTCAAAAAGTTAATAACGTGTTAGTTGCTTTAGGCACATTTAATATACTGTCGTGGTTGTGGACATGTTCGCGTGACATGATTACAATTCTAAAAATAATTCGGAGTATGCGTTCGCGCAACTTCGAACAAATCTTCTCAATAAAAATAGGTTTTCGGAGGTTATTAAATTAAATTAGCTCATATAGTCCGATGCGCGCCGCCTACCATTTAATCTTACAAAAATGACAAGTGTTCGTAGTTTGTTTTAGCACGCGCAACTTTGGCCAAATTCATTTTTATAATAAAAATGTTATTAATTCAATTGTGTACATGTTCGCGTGACACGATTACAATTTCTAAAAAATAAACACTCGTAGTTTGCTTTAGGCTCGATTTAGACTAGTGTTGTGATTATGTATACGTTTCGCGTAACATGATGACAAATTTGATTCTAAAAAGTGACTTGAGGGATGCGTTCGCACAACTTCAACCCAATATTTCTTAATAAATCGACAAAAGCATTATTAATCGTGGACACGTTCGCGTGACATGATTTTGACGCGCCAAAAGTGTTATTAATTATATACACATGCGCGTGACATGATTCCTTACATACAAAAATAAAATGAATATATGTACGCGTGATTCGTTTCAAGACAATTCTATAATTACAAATAATTAAGCTAAAAGCGGTTATAAAAACTAAAAATACACGATAAGTTTAAAACGTGTAATAAGTCAGATAATTAGGCCAAGGATAAATTGTTAAGCGACCGTGCTAGAACCACGAAACTCGGGAATGCCTAACACCTTCTCCCGGGTTAACAGAATTCCTTACCTGGATTTCTGGCTCGTTGACTGTAATACAGAGTCAATATTTTCCTCGATTCGGGATTCCAACTGGGGACTTGGGACACCATAAATTATCCCAAGTGGCGACTCTGAATTTAATGTAAGTAATCTTGTTTCAATTGTCCTTTAATTGAAAAAACTCCCTTATACACTCTTTCCCGGGGGTGGAGGTAGAAAAGGAGGTGTGACAGCTCTGGCGACTCTGCTGGGGAACGAACCCAGAATCTAAGGTTCAGGGTTCAAGAATTTGAGCTTAGAATAATTGTTATATTTGGCTTTATTTTTATCTAGTTTTATTCACATGTTTGTGCTTAATATGCGAAATTTTGCTTTTTACCGCTTTGATATTATCTGAACTGTATATATAAACTGTTACGAAACCCTTCTTCTTTCTGAGTCTTCTGAATTTATGGTGCACACGTGCGCGTGGCCCACCTTTCTATTAGAAGTCATACCAAATAGAGCGAAGTTGGGCCAAGTAACTAGGCCGGGTAGACTTTCGTGCTCCCGGTACGTTGGCCCCACTTCGGCTCAAGCTGTCCGCTTGGGTAAGCCAGGTCTAAAACAGTATACCCCAGGTTTTAAACTTATAATAACTCAGCTTCATGCCGAATCCCTAGTAGGAACGTTTGTTTGCATCATGTGCATTTGATTTCGGAGACTCAACACAGGGGTTGGGTCTGTCTAGGACAGGTATACCCGAAATGAAAAGACCATCTTGATGCATCTTACTTGCTACTTGTGCATTCATTTGTTTCGGATTTGCATGTTGACCAGCTTATAGGAAAAAGTTAGAAAAGGAAAATCAATGTGAGAACCGAGAAAGAAAATTGGTTGTTTTCGAAAAAAAAAACAATTTCCAAAATATTTTGAAATTCTGTTAAAATTTTGAAAAGAAAAGGAAATGTTGTGTTTCTTTTAAAAATAGTTTTATTATTACGAACTACGTAAGTTTGATTCTCGTCGGATGTGAGATACGTAGGTAACCCACATCGGGGCCAACTATTTTAATTAAAATAAAATAAAATAGATAATAAATAAATAAAAAATGTTGGTACATAAATGTCGTTTTGTTATAAGTAAGGTGATACCATTCTTGTCCAAAATATGCCGAATGTCCCCAAAAGGGCGCCGGAAGGCTGTTTTTGCAAGAACAGCCGCCTTTGGTCATTTTTTTTTCAAAAAAAAAAATTTGCCGGCTAGTAAACACAGCCTTTAAATCTTCTTCATTGAAGTGTTTTTTTCATATACGAATTATTTTTAGAAATATTAATGATTTTTTCAAAATGAGTCTTGATTTTGGGTTTTTAAATTAAAATCACTCACAGGTACAAAATGAGCACCATCCAAAACCCACCGTTCACAGATGTAGATGAGTTTCTATTTCGGCTTCAGATGTGGTGGTATGAGTTAGGAGGAGATGGTCAGAAATGGGTCATTAAGTATTTGGGAGCTCTTACAGATATTATGAAAGTTAAACCACACGATGATTTGATTACGACGCTAGTGACTTTTTGGGACCCTATTCACAATGTCTTTCGCTTCTCTGATTTCGAGCTTACTCCCACATTAGAAGAAATAACTGGATATTCCGGTCTTGACGGAGATTTGAGAAACTAGAATCTTATATTCCCAAAGGCTCCCTCAGTACACCGATTCTTTGGTCTTCTGAATATCAGTAATCTAATCAGAAAAGCAATATTGTCAAAGGGTGTTGTTCTTTCAGCTTCCTATATTCAAGGTTCGGAAAGCCGGATAGATTTGAAATTCATGAAAAGGGCCTTACTAACAAACAAAACAAGGACACCTGGCAGATTCACCGACGCTTCGCTTTCATGGTAGCTTTTCTAGGAATCATGGTCTTCCCAAACAAAGAGCGGACGATTGATATTCGCATAGCCAGAGTCGTACAAGTCCTTACCACCAAAGAACGTCACACTCTTGCCCTGATCATTCTCTCAGACATTTTTCGGGTGTTGACTTTGTGTAAATCCAGGGCAAAATTCTTCGAAGGTTGCAATATTTTGTTGCAAATGTGGTTGACTGAACATCTCCGACATCACCCCAAGTTCGTGCAGTATGGTCCAAGCAAGGACAATTTCATCGAGAGTTATGAAGAAAGAATAAAAGATTATAAATCTCCAGAAGGGGTGGAAGCTTGGATATCCCATTTAAGATCTTTAATGGCGAGTCAAATTGAGTGGACTTTGGGATGGCTCCCGGCAAGAGAGGTGATACACATGTCAACCTTGAAGAGTTATTTGCTGCTGTTGGGTTTAAGGAGCATCTAGCCGTATGCGCCACAGAGAGTTCTAAGACAGCTGGGGAGATACCAAGTGGTACCTGATGATAAAGATTTGAGTGTGCAAGTGATCGAACTACACCCCGAAGCCACTATCCCTGAGGCTTTAATCTAGCAGATTTGGAATGGTTGTCAATACTTGAAAGATGATACCCAAGTTCCAGATCCTGCGAAAGGCAAGATAAATCCGGGTTATTCTAGGTGGTTTGAGAAAAGATCCCGTGTGGATGATGCACCAGAACCTGATCGTAGAAGGCCCATAAAAATACCGCATGTTCAAACCTTTGATGATAAAATCCAAGAACGGTTGGCCTGGGATGAAAAGGAAAAGGGGTACAAAGCAACTATTCATGCCTTAGAAGAAAGCCTGAGGAACCTCAATCGGGAAAAAGACTTACAAGCACAAGAAGCAGAAGGTGAAAAGAAGAGTCTGATTAGCGAGAATAAAACTCTCTGCGCCCAGTTTCAACAGATGAGGAAAGCCTCTGAAGCGCCAGTGAGAAATTGGAAAGATCAGAAAATCATTGCCAATCTGATTGAAAAAATGCAAGATTATGACTCCATCTTGACAAAGACTGAAAAGGCCTTAGACAAAGCTAAGGAAAGAATTATACAGTTAAATGAGGAAGCCAAATCTAGTAAGGAATGCCAAGTAATGAGATGTGAAGAAGAAATGGCTCAATTTAAGAAAGAGAAGGACCATTAGATACATTCAGAAGCTCAACTCCATGCACAGTTGGAAGAAATGAGAAGGTACAATAGAGAACATCAACACGCAGATATTGATAGGGAGAGAGCACAAGCAAGACTCGATCAGTCCAGACTTCGAGCTCAATTGGAGTCAGCTTTAGACCGCGAAGACCATATAAGAGATATAGCCCCCACTCACCAACAACAATTGCAAATCCAAGACCAAAATCTCCAAGATTTCAGAGCACAAATCCATGATTTGGCCGTTTATACTTCTCAAAGTTATGTGAACTGTGAAGGGATGGATTATGAAAGATTTCTAGAGCATGCATCTACTTTTTCCCATCATCTTGCAATGGAGTTAGAGAGGATGTACCGTACACTAGGAGGTTAGCTGGGTCAAGCCCCACCATGAGCAGATGTTCTAGTGATTAAAAGCAAAAGATTGTGGAGTGAAGCGTAGTCATAGTTGTTGGAATTTTTTATATAATAGTCATGTTTTAGTTTAAGTCCATGTTGAGTCTTTTAAACAATTTTCTTAAAGTGTTGCCCAAATGTAATGTCATTTCTGTCTTTGTACTGTTTCGTTTGTTAAAAATAATAATAATTGTTTCCACCAGAACTACACTCGGTCTGATTCATGCAGGGTCATGATACGTAGGCAATCTTCATAAGATTCGACCACAACCAAAAGAAAAGAATAAAATGAAAAAGGGGACGGAAATAAAAATAGGCGTGAGTGACAATAAAAGGGAAAGGTCAGGAAAAGTTGGGATGACACAAGCAACCAAGCAAATACATGATAAAAAATGGTTAATCGCCTAGGTGCATTGCATCCCAATGTGTAATTGCATATGTGTTAAACTCTAAAAACTAACAAGTTTGTTGTTTTCCAGAGAATTCAAGCAGTTAGTTTATCTAGAGTATACTGGCATATTATCATTATCAAACCAGATCAAAGTGACAAATACCAGAAATCATGTCTATCCCGGATGTCGACACTAGTGTTGAGGTAGAGGAGTTGGACGTCAATAAAATGAAAGAGGAGGTGCTCAAACTTAAGCAACAGATGGCCAAAATGTACCAGGACTGGTCCAAAGGGCAATCACCACCGTCTTACCCAGCCAACCCGGCTTTACCCCACCATTAGCTCAGTCTCAGGATCATCCCACCACCAATCCAGGTTTTCCCATTTATCAACACTACCATGACACTACTTCTCATATGCCACAAGATCCACCACCAAAATCAATTCCATACCCTCCTCCGCCAGTCACCCTTGTCTTTGTGGCACCTCCACCAGTTACATTCCACAAATCTCCTAGCGAACCTATGTTCCAGGCCCAGAACAACCAACACTACCCCTCGGAGCCCACTTTCAAAGCTCCAGAAACCCATTCCTATTCTCCTCACTTTGACCTCCCAATAGAAGCTGATAAACCAGTCAAAAATACCGAACAGGAGGAGATGTTCAGGAAAGTTAAAAGCTTAGAACAATCATTCAGAGACATGCGGGGGTTAGGAGGGCAAGTCAGCGTGGCCTACAAGGACCTATGTCTGTTCCCGGATGTGCAATTACCGGCAGGTTTCAAGATGGCCATGTTCGATCTATACAACAGGCACGACGATCCAGTAGCCCACTTGAGGGGTTTTAGCATCAAGAAGAGGGGAGATGGAGGAAAAGATGAATTGTTAATGGCTTACTTCAGTCAGAGTTTGAGTGGATCAGCATTGAAATGGTACACCCGCCAAGGCCATGGGAGATGGTACAGATGGGATGATCTGGCGCAAGCATTTGCTTGTCACTTCCAGTACAATCTTGAGATTATTCCAGATCGACTGTCCTTGACTAAACTTGAGAAGAAGCATAGTGAAAGCTTTAGAGAATATGGTTTCCGGTGGAGGGAGCAAGCAGCAAGGGTAGATCCCCCAATGAAGGAAAGTGAGATGGTAGATTACTTCCTACAGGCTTTGGAACCTACTTACTATGGCCATTTGGTCTCAGCTGTGGGAAAGTCATTCAACGAAGTAGTAAATATGGGGGGCATGGTAGAAGAAGACCTCAAGTCGAATAAAATCATGAGCTATTCGGCTATCAAAGCGACTACTCAGGCTATTCAGGGCGGTATAGGAGGGATTGTGAAGAAGAAGAGAGAGGAAGCAGCAATGGTTGATTCAGGAACTTGGTCTGGATCCAGAGGTTCACTTTACCACTACAATCAACCTTGACCCCACCAACAAACTTATCACCACAATCCACCCCAACACTACTATCCCCCACCAGAACCTCATTTTTCCGTCCACTATGCACAAGCATACAACCAACCTCCTGCCCACGCTCAATGGCGTGCTCCTATCCTACCAAATATTTATCCACATCCACGAGCCTACCAAAATACTCCCGGACCAAGTTTTAGGCCTAGTCAAGCACTCAAGGGTGAAAGGTTGCAGAAAAAGAAAACCTTTACTCCGTTGGGAGAATCATACACTAGTCTATTCCACAGGCTAAAACAACTAGATATGCTAAGGCCGATACAGTCCAAACTTCCAAATCCTCCTCCAAAGAATCTTGACTATACTGTCAGCTGTGAGTATTATTCTGGTACTCCGGGTCATGATACAGAAAAGTGTTGGCACTTGAAAAATGCGATACAGGAGCTGATTGATACCAATAGAATTGAAGTTCAAGCTCCCGAAGCACCCAATATCAACAGGAATCCGATGTCAGCCCATCAGGAGGCAAATATGATCGAAATAGTGCATGTAGAGGGGGAACCCAAGAAGCCATCACAGACCATCATGATGATTCGGTCTAGTGGAGTCAAGACAGATGAACAATCAACAGATGAGAAGTTGGTGCTCAAGCAGAGCAAAAAGAGTATTGAGCCATCTGTGGCAGTAAAGAAGGGGTCTTTAAGCAAAGTTGTAACGAAACAGGAAGGGGTAAAGGTGATTGTACCGGGAGCGGCCATCAAACCCATCATAATCGTGGAAGGAGCCCGCACAGATTGGGTTATTATCAAGCCAGTAACCCAGTTACCAGTAATCAACAGCAAGGCTATTCCATGGAATTACGAATGGGTAATGGTGATGTATAAAAGGGAAGGAAGTTAAAGAAGAAATCTGTGAAGTACAGGGTTTGACTCGCTAGGGAAGGTGTTTTACTCCCGCGGATTTAAGAAGAGATAAAAATAATCCAGCACTAATAAAGAAAGCCGTAACTGGAGAAGAAGCAGAAGAATTCTTGAGGAAGATGGAGCTGCATGACTACTCTATCGTGGAACAATTAAAAAAGATGCCCGCTCAAATTTCCCTATTGTCAATATTGATCCATTCGGACGAGCACCGTCAAGCCTTAATGAAGATCTTGAATGAGGCGCACGTTCCCGATAAGATCTCCGTGAACCACTTGGAAAAAATAGCCAACAAATCTTCGAACTAAACAAAGTCACATTTTCTGATGATGAATTACCTGTAGAAGGTACTGAGCACAACAAAGCTCTTTACCTCACATTAAAATGTGAGAATTCTGTGGTTACCCGGGTATTGGTTGACAATGGGTAAAGCGCAAACATCTGTCCTCTCTCCACTCTAAGCAAGTTGAAAATAGAAGATGAGAGGATCCATAAGAACAATATTTGCGTGCGGGGATTTGACGGTGGAGGTAAAGATTCAGTTGGGGACATAGTGTTGGAACTGACGATAGGGCCAGTTGAGTTCACAATGGAGTTTCAGGTGTTGGATATAGTTGTTTCCTATAATTTACTGTTGGGTCGACCATGGATCCACGCCGCTAAAGCAGTCCCATCAACACTACACCAGGTAGTCAAATTTGAATGGGATATATAAGAAATAGTTGTGCATGGGGAAGATAGTTTATGTGCTCGCAGCAATGCCATTGTACCAGTTATTGAAGTGGAAGATGACCAGGGACCATGGGTCTACCAGGTTTCTGACACGATGTTGGTAGAGAAAGTTCCGGAGGGGAAATACATTCCAAATCCAAAGATAACCGCCGCATCAGTCATGGTAGCCTATGAGATGTTGAAGAATGGTTTTGTACTAGGTAAAGGATTGGGCTCATCTTTGCAAGGCATCATACAGCCGGTGTCTCTTCCCGAAAACTTAAGAACATTTGGTTTGGGATTCAAGCCCACTGCCGCAGACATAAGAAAGGCCAGGAAGCTAAAACAGAAGGCCTGGGTCCTTCCAAAGCCGGTCTCACGTCTTTCCAAATCATTTGTCAAGTCCGGTACCAGAAGTCGCCCGGTAACAAAAATTCCCAGTTCTATGATTAATCTTGACGAGGAGTTAATTGAAAGATTTGAAAAGTTGTTTGATAGTGTGAACATGGTGGAAATTGGTGAAGGTCCTAGCAACGCAGAAATTCAATTTGTTAGGCCAGAAACAAAGCTTAATAATTGGAAAGCCACTCTTCTCCCCATTCGAAAGGAGTCTTGGTAGTTTATTTTGATTTTCCTTCAGTTTGTTTGGATCATTCCAGGGTTGTAATCCAGATTTTTATCTTCCAGTCTGTTTGAAGTGTGCAAACCTTGTTTCATTCAATGAAATGCAGTTTTCCTTTCTTTGTTATTCCTGATAGTTTTTCTTTTCTGTACAGTTCTTTTTATGCTGGCTCTAGTGATATGGCATGCATAAGGAATCCTCATCCCAGTCTTAAAAATCAATCTGATTCCGAAATAGTAGTTCAAGAAGTAGGTTGTGATTACGAATCATAATACAATGAGGATGAGGCCTTCGAAGAGATTAGTAAGGAGTTAATTCACTTCGAAGAAAAACCCAAACCCAACCTGAATGATATAGAAGCCGTCAATTTAGGAGACACACAAATAATATCCGAGAGACTAAAATAAGTGTCCACCTCGAGCCGAAGATCTGGGAAGAGTTAATCAAATCACTCATCGAATTCAAAGATATTTTTGCATGGTCATATGACGACATGACGAGTTTGAGCACTGATTTAGTGGTCCACAAATTGCCCATCGATCCAGTGTTTCCTCCCGTCAAGCAAAAGTTGAGGAAATTCAAAACCGATATGAGTGTGAAAATTAAAGAAGAAATCACCAAACAATTGGATGCAAAGGTCATTCGGGTCACTCGATATCCTGTTTGGTTGCCTAATGTCATGCCGGTGCCAAAGAAAGACGGCAAGATCAGAGTATGCGTCGATTACCGCAATCTCAACAAAGCAAGTCCGAAGGATAACTTCCCATTACCCAATATCCATATTTTGATCGATAATTGTGCCAAGCATGAGATAGGATCTTTTGTGGATTGCTATGCCGGGTATCATCAGATTCTAATGGATGAAGAAGATGCAGAAAAGACGGCATTCATCACGCCGTGAGGAACTTATTTCTACCGGGTAATGCCATTTGGTTTGAAGAACGCCGAGGCAACTTACATGAGAGCAATGTCTACAGTGTTTCATGACATGATACATAAGGAGATTGAGGTATACATGGATGATGTGATCATAAAATCAAAGCATCAGGCCAACCACGTTGGGGATTCGAGGAAATTCTTCCTAAGACTTCGCAGGTACAACCTCAAGCTTAACCCTGCCAAATGCGCATTTGGTGTTCCATCCGGAAAGCTGTTGGGATTCATAGTCAGCCAACGAGGCATCGAGTTGGACCCATCAAAGATCAAAGCCATCCAAGAATTGCCACTTCCGAGGAACAAGACTGAAGTGATGAGTCTGTTAGGGAGGTTGAACTACATCAGCAGGTTTATTGCTCAGCTCACGACAACTTGTGAGACTATTTTCAAATTGCTGAAGAAGGATGTTGCGGTCAAGTGGACTGATGAGTGTCAAGAAGCATTTGATAAGATAAAAGGATACTTGTCAAACCCACCCGTGTTGGTTCCGCCAGAACCAGGAAGACCCTTGAGTCTTTACTTGACAGTCTTGGATAATTCATTTGGCTGTGTACTGGGGCAGCATGACATTACCGACAGAAAAGAACAGGCCATTTATTATCTTAGCAAGAAGTTCATGGCTTATGAGGTTAAGTACACTCATCTGGAAAGGACATGTTGTGCCCTAACTTGGGTGGCTCAGAAATTGAAACATTATTTGTCATCCTACACTACTTACCTCATTTCGCGCTTGGATCCATTGAAGTATATCTTTTAAAAGCCTATGCCGACAGGGAGACTTGCAAAGTGGCAGATATTGCTCACAGAGTTTGACATCATCTATGTGACGCGGACTGCGATGAAAGCCCAAGCATTGGCCGATCATTTAGCCGAAAACCCGGTCGATGAAGATTACGAGCCATTACAAACTTATCTTCCCAATGAAGAAGTGATACATATCGATGAACTGGAGCAAATTAAAAAACCAGGCTAGAAACTTTTCTTTGATGGGGCTGCTAACATGAAAGGAGTCGGGATAGGAGCTGTGATTATTTCTGAAACAGCGCATCACTATCCTGTTACGGCTTAGTTTCGGTTTTATTGCACCAACAATATGGCTTAGTATGAAGCCTGTATTTTGGGTCTAAGGCTAGCTGCAGACATGAATATCTAGGAAATCTTGGTCTTGGGAGACTCGGATCTTCTAGTACATCAAATTCAAGGAGAATGGAAAACGCGAGACTTGAAGCTCATACTGTACCGACAATGTTTACATGATCTTTGTCAACGGTTTCGATCAGTGGAGTTCAGGCATATTCCAAGGGTCCATAATGAGGTCGCCGATGCTTTGGCTACCCTGGCATCAATGTTTCACCATCCGGACAAAGCTTATGTCGATCCTATGCATGTTCAAGTCCGAGATCAGCATGCTTACTATAACATGATTGAAGAAGAACTTGATGGCGAACCATGATTCCATGATATCAAGGAATACATCAGAATGGGGATATATCCAGTGCAAGCCACGGGGGATTAAAAGAGAACAATTCGACGGTTGGCAAATGGATTCTTCTTAAGTGGAGGAGTTTTGTATAGGAGAACACCAGACCTTGGATTATTAAGATGCATAGATGCTAGACAAGCTACGGCTATCATGACTGAAGTACATTCGGGAGTCTGCGGACCACATATGAGTGGATATGTGTTGGCGAAGAAAATTCTCCGAGCAGGTTAGTATTGGCTTACCATGGAGCGAGATTGTATCAATTTTGTGCGCAAATGTCATCGGTGCCAGATACACGGATATTTGAATCATTCTCCACCATCGGAATTGCAAACAATGTTGGCACCATGGACCTTCGTTGCTTGGGGCATGGATATCATTGGACCAATTGAGCCAGCAGCATCCAACGGGCACAGGTTCATTCTGGTGGCCATTGATTATTTCACCAAGTAGGTTGAGGCCAAAACATTCAAATCGGTGACCAAGAAAGCAATGGTCGATTTTGTTCACTCAAATATCATCTGCCAATTCGGAATCCCAAAGGTGATCATCACAGATAATGGCTCTAATCTTTACAGTAACTTGATGGAAGAGGTATGTCAACAGTTTAAGATTACACATCGCAATTCCACCCCATATCGTCCCAAGGCGAATGCAGCAGTCGAGGCAGCCAACAAAAACATAAAGAAGATACTTTGGAAAATGGTAGAAGGTTCGAGGCAATGGCACAAAAAATTACCATTTGCATTGTTGGGATATCGCACTACTATTCGTACTTCGGTAGGTGCAACTCCTTATTTGTTGGTATATGGCACTGAAGCAGTAATACCTGCAGAAGTTGAAATCCCTTCCCTTCGGATTGTCGCTGAGGCTAAGGTTGATGATGATGAGTGGGTCAAAACCCATTTAGAGCAGTTGAACTTGATTGATGAAAAAAATTGGCAGCAGTATGTCATGGCCAGTTATATCAAAAAATAATGGCAAGAGCATACAACAAAAGGGTGCGTCCCCGAAAGTTTGAAGCGGGTCAGCAAGTGTTGAAACGTATTCTTCCACATCAGGTTGAAGTAAAAGGCAAGTTTGCCCCGAATTGGCAAGGGCCATTCATTGTGACCAGAGTATTATCCAATGGCGCTCTATGTTTAACAGATATCGAAGGAAAATTCATAGACATGGCCATCAATTCCGACGCGGTCAAGAGATATTATGTATGATTTCTGTGTTATAATTATTGATTGTTTGTACTTGGCATTGTTTCAAAGATTGGAATGACGAATGCAATTTGTTCTGCTATCTAAACACTTTACCCTTTGTTCCCCCTTTTGAGCCGTATTTGTTTCTTTCATACCCCTCCTTTGGAATCAATAACAAAAAGAAAAGGAAAAGAAAGAAAAAGAGAAAAGAAAGGAAGTGAAAAGAGAAAGTATAACAACAAGAAAATTCAGGTGTGAACTACGTTTGACCTGATTCCTGTTAAGGATACGTAGGCAGCCTCACGACTCGGTCATAGTAAAATAAAATAGCAAAAGGTCCCCAAGCAAGAAACTGGGGCAGAAATTGTACTTGTAATAAGAAATGTGATTCCAAGAGTTGTAATTTTAAACCCGAGTCAAATTGTTTTGAGTCTTTGATACCCTTTCTTTCTAACCCCATCCAAAATCCCACATTACGGTCCAAAGAAAGACCTTTCGACCAGTCTTCGAGAGATGCCAAGTTGAGCAAATAGAGGTGATTCATATCAGGATAACACTCTGGTCCAAGCAGGAAAAGTAATGAAAATAAGAAAATCTTATTGGTAAAAACCCTCATGGGCACTATGAGGCGACGAAAGCTGAGAAAAAGTAAAACTGAGAGAGTCTTATCGGTGAAAACCTTCGTGGGCACCATAAGGCGACAAGGAATTGAGAAACAAACGAATGAGAGAGGTTTGTCGGTGAAAACTGTTCAGGGCACTGCAAGTCGAACAAGGTTCGTAAGTTGGCGGAAAGTAAAATTGGCTTGTGGAAATATTGGAGAACAAATTAAAACAATTGGAAAGGAGATTGGTTAAATAGACTGGGCTGATTAATCCAAAATGCATACCATGATCATTGGTGCCAGTGACTCCGCTCAGATAAGTTCCTTCTTCCTATCTCCAACAGTCATCCAAATTTGGATTTTCTTCTTTATTCTTAATTCTCAAAATCGTCGCATTTCATTGCTGTTAATTTTTACTCCCCTAAAGCTCTTCTAAGGTTTGCCTTGTTCCAACAAATAGGAAGGAATATCAAAGTATACTACCAAGATTCAAAATTGCACAAAGCAAAATACAACTAGGATATGCTGGAGATAATATGATGAAAAATGAGACATAGGGTGTAAGCAAAAGTGGAATCGGTGGAATGGTTCAGTAATGTCATGGGATATATACGTGTTCAGACAGAAAGGTCAGAAGTAAAAACAACAGTTGGGGATCCTGCAGTTGAGGATCAGTCATGAGGTCAAAACAGTCCTTTCGACCAGTTCAAGGCAGTCTGTTGAAGCAAAGCAGGGCAAAGAGAAAACCCTCCCCAGCAAGGATGCCACAACTAACCACCACGTTTTGAACTGACAAGATATTCTTAGATTTGAAACAGGGGCAAAGATGGCATTTGTTTCAGGAAGCACCCTGTGAGAGAAGCAAGTACCATGCAGGTTTGATCGTATAAATTTCCAGGACCCTCCTGGAAAATGGGACTTAGTTTAAAATTTAAAACAATCATGAGTAGCAAGATCCAGTATAAATGTACCCCCAAAAGAATATAAGTTGGCTTTAAAGCTTTTATTGCTAGGATATGATTTAATTTGAAGTTTTCAGGACCCTCCTGGAAAATGGGGCCTAGGTTAAACTTTAAGACAATCATAAGTAGTAAATATAGGACAAATGTGCACCAAATGGAATATAAGTTGGCTTCAAAGTTCGCGTAAGTTATCAGGACCCTCCTGGATAATGGGACATAGTTTAAAACTGGTTTAGATAACAAGATTTAGCAGAAGTCATGCCTTTAAAAGATATAGCTTAGATTTAAAATTGTCGTTTAGTTAAGAGTTGTCAGGACCCCCCTGGATAATGGGACATAGCTTTTAAATTCTTAATAATATTTGGTAATATGATTCAGTTTAACACTCACAGATGCGCCCAGCTACCAAACTGGGGCAGAAAATTTTCTTTTATTTTGTCTATTTTTGTTGAAATCAGGCGTCCACCTGGAAAACAAGGAACAACAATTGAAGTATCAGCAATCAGGCGTCCACCTGGAGAACAAGGAACAACAGTTGAAGTATCAGCAATCAGACGTCCACCTAGAGAACAAGGAACAATAGTTGAAGTATCAGCAATCAGGCGTCCACCTAGAGAACAAGGAACAACAGTTGAAGTATCAGCAATCAGGCGTCCACCTAGAGAACAAGGAACAATAGTTGAAGTATCAGCAATCAGGCGTCCACCTGGAGAACAAGGAACAACAGTTGAAGTATCAACAATCAGGCATCCACCTGGAGAACAAGGAACAACAGTTAAAGTATCAGCAATCAGGCGTCCACCTGGAGAACAAGGAACAACAATTGATGTTTCAGCAATCAGGAGCCCACCTGGAGAACAAGGGAATACAATTCAAATTTCAAATAATCAGGCGTCCACCTGGAGAACAAGGAACAACAATTCAAGTTTCAGCAATTAGGCTCCCACCTGGAAAACAAGGGAGTACATTTCAAGTTTCATCAATCAGGAGCCCACCTGGAGAACAAGGGAATACATTTTGAGTCTCAGTAATCAGGAGCCCGCCTGGAGAACGAAGGGAAGAAGCAATTCAAATTTCGAATAATCAGGAGCCCGCCTGGAGAACAGAGGAAAGGAAACAATAGTCGAAGGAAGACATTTAGAAGGTTCAGCAATCAGGTGCCTGCCTGGAGAAGAAGGGAAAGCATTTCAAAGAATACCGTTCAAGTCAGCCACAAAGGAACTTTTGAGGAAAATACAAGTTAACGAGGCAACATCAGTCACAAGATCAAGTTTGGGAATAAATCTTTGTAAAGCATAGATTATAGCTTAGTCTAGCCTCTTCATTTTTGTCATGGTGTAATAAGGAGGTCAGTGGGCAGTATCAGCAGTAGCAACAACAGTATCAGTAAAACCGCAGCTTCATGGTAGTCCCAGCTACCAAAACTTCCCGAACTATATTGACCTGATTCCTTTATAGCCAAGGATATGTAGGAAACCTTTGACACAGAGGTTCGGTCAAAACTTTCAAAAAATGCTTCCCACGGAGTGTTCAAACAGGCAAAAATCGCTCATATCTGCTCACTTTATCTTTGCACGAAAACTCTTCGTGTTTCCGGACAAAGAGGGGCAGCTGTGAGCACGTGATTTTTGCCTCATACGAATTACTCCAAAATAATTCCCAAAATTAGGTCTTGGCTTTAATTATGTGTTATTTTAGGAATTATTGTGTGATTTTCCCGATTGTTTACATGTATTTGTGTGCATGTTTAATTTTATTAATGCATCAAAAATACAAACAAAAAAAATATAACATTTGCATTTAAGATTTGATTTTTACATTTTTTAGAATTAATTAATAATTAGGTGTTTTACAAAAATGAAAATTCACAAAAAATAACATATTTTTGTATTTTGGTCAAATTGTGTGATTTTCTTTTAATTTAAGTGTTTAATTATTTGTGATAGGTGTTATTTAAAGTTAATTAATATTTTAAGCTAATTTAAATCTTCTATAATTTAATTTAGGATTTTTAAGTTTAATTTTTAAAAGAAAAAAAAGAAGAAAAAAAAAAGAAAAAGAATTAATGAAAGAGAAGGAAGTCAAATTTGGGCCAAATTTTAAATTAAATCTCAGGCCCAAACAATTAACCCAGCACAACACAAGCCCAGTCCGGTCCGCCACAGCTTAGACTAAACGACACTGTTTCGGTTGTTTCGATCTGGACCGTTGAACCATCCTGATCGGACAGTCCCAAACCTTCCCCACAACCCGACCCATTCCAATACCCGGACCACCCAATTACTACACAAAACGACCCCGTTTCATCAGAAAGTTAATCGGAGCCGTTGGATTCCCATCATCCAACGACCCAAATTAACTGACTAATTTAATATACCAAACACCCCCCCCCCCCGCCCCCACTTATCTCTTTAGAGACCCAGAAATGCACCGCCTCACACCACCGTCCCCCGCCATCGGAAATCGCCTTGCGGCAGTTCTAGTGGTCGAAACAGCCCCAATTTAACACCATAGAACCCCCTCACTCCCCTCATGCCAAATCCCCACTCCCTTTTCCTCAAATCACCCCATAACTCTTTGAATCTTGCATCGAAGAGTTGACCCTGAACCCTAGCTCACCCGATCGACCCCAAATTTACACCGTAGAACCACCACAACTCCCTCTTCCCTAATCCATGACCAGTTTCCTTCGAATGGGGCTCGATCTACTCGAATCTTAAATTCAAGGTCCGAGTTCTAAAGTCAAACCTAAACTCGAGAAGTGATGATAACTTTAGAGCCGGTTTCATCATGAAATGGTGTTAATCACTTGCTTTTAACAAAGAACAAGTGACTAACATTATTTGGCGATGAAATCGAAAAGGAAATTTTGGGTATCAAGTTGTCCAGTTGAGCCGGTAAGTTTTCTTGATTATTGTTTTTTTAGTACTTGTTTTACTTCTCTGGTCAGTTTAACTAGATTTTTTTTATTATTGAAATTTGTTTGAATTTTTTTAGTAACAAGTCTAGTTAATTTGGTGTTAATTAAAGATCGAATCACAAATGAGTTCATTTCTTTGGTTATTTCTTGTTTGTTTCAGCTCTAAATCATTCATGTATGGGGTATTTTCTGATTTCTTTTCCCTTATATATTCAAAAATTGATGTTGTTTGGTTTGGCTGCTTGATGATTTTTGTTTTTATAGAATTGTTTGTGCAAGTTTGCAAACAATCAGAACTTTCAGTAGTTCTGATTAAATAATTAGGATTTCAAAATATAGTTTGAGAATTGTTTAATAAAAAGGGATATTCACCTAACTTAAGAAGTTTCTAGTGGATAGTAGGGTTAGGATTACACTAATGGATTAGATAATTGAGTGGATAATTTAAAAATGAAAAGATAAGTTGTAGTGGAAAATGCACTAATGGAATGTCCGTTTAAGGAAGCTGAAAATCAGAAAGAAAAAAAGAGGAGGAGGAAAAAAGAGGAATGGGAGGAGAGATAAAAAGGAGGGATTTTGAGAGAGATTAAAAAGAGGAGATTTGGATACAGAGAGGGGGAGAAGTGAGGAAAAACTGAAACTACTAAAAAGCTACTACTGTTCCATTGAGCTTGTCTTTGACTTCTGAAATTTTCGATTTCTGAAACACTTTCTGATTCATCTGGGTTTAGAATAAATGGAATTTTAGTTTGTAAGATCTTGGTTTGAAGTTCTGGCCATACTGTGTGTTGCTGGGATTTCTGGATTGAGGTGTTGAAGCTACTGTATTGAGCTTTCTGCTGCTGTATTTTGCTGTTTGTTGTTGCTGATTGCTTACCCCATTTTTCTGTTCTACATACCAGGTATTCTCTTGAAACTATGTTGGAAATGAAGCCTGATTAAGTTTGTGTAAAGATCTGTGAACCGAGCTGGAGTTTAAAGGAAAAACATTAAGTTCTTGTTGTAATTTCTGCTCGATGCTGTCATTTTATTGTTCATGCTTTCAGTCTAGTTTATTTTGGATATTTCATTCCTAGATGTATATTTGATTTAAATGTTGGGTGAACTTTGTTTGAATATAGGTGATTCAGGAATGTTGTAAACCTCGTATAATCATGTGTTAATTGAAGATTATGATCCTTAATTTAATTAGTTAAGATTGGATGATTTGGATGTACGTTTCATGGTTGTGGTTCGAATTACAAGTTTAGACCCTTCATGTTGTTGGTCTAGTAAGCTTGGTTTGGATTTATTTTCCACTGTCCATTTTAGATCTGTTCCTGTATAGCTTGAAATACAGCACAATGGTTTTAGAGTTGTCTTTCAGTTCTGTTGTTGCTAATGTACTAGCACTTTTTATCTTAAAATGGTTTTTGAACGGAGTTTGAGCTTGGTTTTTGACTTGAAACTTTCAGATTCAGATTAACCTTTCACATTTAGTTTTTCTTTGGCAAGTTTCTATGACATGTGATATGTTTTAAATGTGTTATGCTTGAATCAGAATTTAATATAAACTGGGGGGGGGGGGGAGGGGCCTTCGAGTTTTGTTAATTGGTGAATAATTTGTGTAAAGGTATGTTGTTGCAACTAGGATTGTATCTTCATTTTGAAACCTATGTTAGCATAAAAATGTGCTTTGCATTTGATTCAAAGATTATTAGTATTTGTTCAATCCTATATTTTCTTGAATGATGCAATTTGCTTTAAACTTATTTGTTGGGTCGTGTATTGGGTTGCCATCATTGGCCCAATTGCGATTGTCTTCCCCTTCCGCAATCAGGCTGCCGAATTGGTCTTCAAGTTGAGCCCAGTTATTTCACACGCTGAGCCTGCAGTAATGGGCAATCAGACGTGGGTTTTTGACTAACTCGGCTTTTCCACAATCAAATATGGGTGGTCTGCTACCAGTTCATTTTTTTATTACATCATTAGCTTAAGCTGTGGCATAACATAAGTAGGAATCCCCTTACGTTCTTTGATGAACTAGTCATGTCCTTTTGATTAGAGTCGGGATGCACCGCGCCAAATAAAAATGACAAATGCGTGGCCCTCATATAATTATTTATTTTAAAAATACTTAAAATTCGAGGAGTGCCATTTAGCTAATTTTTAGGGCCCTCGCAAAGTTAATAACGCGTTAGTTGCTTTAGGCACATTTAATATACTGTCGTGGTTGTGGACACATTCACGTGACATGATTACAATTCTAAAAACAATTCGGAGTATGTATTCGCGCAACTTCGAACAAATCTTCTCAATAAAAATGCGTTTTCGGAGGTTATTAAAATAAATTAGCTCATATAGTCCGAGGCGCGCCGCCTACCATTTAATCATACAAAAATGACAAATGTTCGTAGTTTGTTTTAAGCACGCGCAACTTTGGCCAAATTCATTTTTATAATAAAAATTTTATTAATTCAATTGTGTACATGTTCGCGTGACACGATTACAATTTCTAAAAAATGAACACTCGTAGTTTGCTTTAGGCTCGATTTAGATTAGTGTTGTGATTATGTATACGTTTCGCATAACATGATGTCAAATTTGATTCTAAAACGTGACTTGAGGGATGCGTTCGCACAACTTCAACCCAATATTTCTTAATAAATCGACAAAAGCATTATTAATCCTGGACATGTTCGCTTGACATGATTTTGACGCGCCAAAAGTGTTATTAATTATGTACACGTACGTGTGACATGATTCCTTACATACAAAAATAAAACGAATATACGTACGCGTGATTCGTTTCAAGACAATTCTATAATTACAAATAATTAAGCTAAAAGCAGTTATGAAAGCTAAAAATACACGATAAGTTTAAAACGTGTAATAAGTCAGATAATTAGGCCAAGTATAAATTGTTAAGCGACCGTGCTAGAACCACGGAACTCGGGAATGCCTAACACCTTCTCCCGGGTTAACAAAATTCCTTACATGGATTTCTTGCTCGCTGACTGTAATACAGAGTCAATATTTTCCTCGATTCGGGATTCCAACCGGTGACTCGGGACACCATAAATTATCCCAAGTGGCGACTATGAATTTAATGTAAGTAATCCCGTTTCGATTGTCCTTTAATTGGAAAAACTCCCTTATACACTCCTTCCCGGGGGTGGAGGTAGAAAAGGAGGCGTGACACTTGTTTGCACGAGGTTTTTGTCGTGCCGTTGTGATTCATTTTTACTATTTGAGACTACGAGGTGGCACCTCGGGAGGGCTTTGTTATCATTTCTCCTTTTCTGTGCAATTATCTTTGATTGTTGTTTTCCTTAGCATACTGCTAATTGTTTTCCTCCGTGTTGCTCTATTTGCTCAGTTCTATATAGCTAATCTTGTTGTGCTTATCGTTACGTCCACTTCATAGTTGTCTTATTTACACTGTATATTTCGTGGTGATCGTTTCATATGTGCCATTCCTTATCTCTACTCTTAATTGTGGACTTGAATTATGGTAGAACACTTGCACAAGCATACACGTATATTAATCACCCATATCGGTTTAAGGAGATGAGTCCTAATGTTATTGACCATTACATGTACTCGTGTCTACTTGCCTTCTATATGAGAGTTGTCCTCTTGGCACGTGAGTCGTTCCTGTGGTTATTAATTGAAATGTAGGCACAAGGTGCCAAGTGGTTTGAGTTCAAGAGTTGGGACCCGTGAGCTGTGATTATGAGGTTCGGTACCTCGTGGAAATGCTTGAACAAATATGGTGTGAAAGCAGTTGTTCTTATTGAGTTGTTGTTGGTTTTATTTCTTTTCATTACCTAATTTTACCTCCGCTGGGTATCATGATGACACCTAGTCTTAGGGACTAGGTAAGCCTAACATTAATTGAAACAACAACAATATTTAAATAATATCTAACAATTTGAAACAACAATCTCTTTAAAATTTTATAACCCCAAAACAAGTCATAAGCTCTATAGAGTGTTTGCTAGAAACTCCTAAATACAACTGTCCAGAAATAGGGATAAACAGTGCAAAACAAAAACTAAAAGGTGACTCTGAAGCCTGCGAACGCAGTAGCAGGTTTACCTTGAGTCTCCACAACAACGATCCACACAGCTACTAACGATCAAATACCTAGATCTGCACAAAAATGTGCAGAAGTGAAGTATGAGTACATCATAACTGTACCCAGTAAATATTAAGACGAACCTCGGTGGAGTAGTAACGAGGAACAATCAAGACATCGATTGTACTAAATAACCTGAATGAATATAAGTGTAGGTACAATAGAGCACAATATCTATACAAGGACTATGTATAATGACAATGACAATAATACAGTAAATACAGTAAGAACGAAAAACAACGACTAACAGCGGAACACCATAATAATGATACAGCATAATCAGCGGAACACAGTTTGAAATCCGGAAAACACATACAGAGGAAAGGCAAGTAACAACTCAACAAACACGACAACTTTCACACCAGGCTCTAGCCAATAACCATTAACGAGGTACCAAACCCCAGAATATTCATATCTCATGGGTCCAAATTCCGGAACCCTAAACACTTGGCATCCTCTGCCCTCTTTACCAATTTATTATTCAACAATATCAAGGTTTCATCCTTTTAGCCAATAAGAGTGATTAACTACGTGTATGTTTGTGCAAGTGTTCTACATAGTTCATGCCAGCTAGAAAGTACAAAAAAGAAACTAACAACACGTAGAATGTTTTCCACAATTTTCCACAAAATAAAACTCACTCAGGTAAGTGACTACACAAATATCAACAAGAAGAATGTCCCCAGACCATCACAAATCATCACAAATCAATTCCTTACACAACTCACCTTGTCTCGCCATGTGTGCAATAATAAAGTAAGTGTCCGCCTTGTCTCACCACATGTGCAATATAATGTTCCTGCCTTGTCTTGCCACATGCGCAACCCACATATGTATATCCCGCCTTGTCACGCCACGTGTGCAAATATCAACATTAACAATACCAAGGCAGAAACCTCGTGCAACCCAATAACACTCGCACGACAGAAACCTCGTGTGTCACAATAACAACAAACGCACGGCAGAAACCTCGTGCATCACAATGACAACCGCACGACAGAAACCTCGTGCATCACAACAACAAGTACGACAACAACAATGATAATAAATACAAGAGTACGTCAAGTAAATCAACTCAAGAACTTTCTATCACAAAAAAGGGTAAATCTAGTTCACAAGGAATAACCACAATAGAGAATACTAGATGTAATAAGAACAACTCAGCAATGGAGAAAATAATATGTAACAACGATCCCACAATATGCAGTTCAACAACAAGGGAGCTAACACGAGTTAGATAATTCCAAATAAGGACCTGTCAACTAAGATATAGGATATCTAAACTTCTTTTAAGTCAATTACGAAAAAGATTCAACAAATTCAATTAAGGATAAGCAACGGAAGGATAATCATAAGCTCAATTAAGACTAAGTAATTAAAGTATGAGATAATAATAATTTCAAATAAAGATAAACAGTTATGAAAAGATAGCATGACAATAGAAGAGGTAAAAATCTTCAGTTAAGTCGAATAAGAGCCAAATAGGCAATAAGAGAGAATTATAAAGCAATTAATTCCAATTAAGGCATGTAGAGGTGAAACTAGTAAGTAGGAAACTCAATCATATCAACAACAACTTCCTACTCAGTGAATATAAGGACCTAAGAACCCTAAAAGGCCAACTTTCCACCAATAAATCCGAGTATGCACTCGTCACCTCGCGTATACGGACTACAATTAGCATAGAAGACTCAAATCCTAAGGGGTAGTTTCCCCCCCACAATGTTAGGAAAGATACTTACCTCAAAGAAGGAAAACCAATACTTAAAAATGAACTTCTCGGGTGAGATGACCTCCGGACGGCTCAAATCTAGCCAAAATAACATCAAAGCACAAATAAAACTCATAAGAAACTATTCTGAATCATAAAGCCTTAATAATTGTAAAAATCTAAAAATCAGTCCAAAAGTTGACTCCCGGGCCCGCACATCGGAACCCGACAAATTTCACAGAACCCAAATACCCATTCCAATACGAGTTCAACCATACAAAAATTATCAATTTCTGATACCAATTCGTCTCTCAAATCATGATTTTTCATTTTGAAAATTTTCTTCAAAAACCTCTATTTTCCTCAACTCAAAACACAATTTAAATGATAAAAATAAAGATAAAATCATGGAATACAATAGATTATAGGTGAAGAACACTTAACCAATCGATTTGCTTGAAAACCCCATAAAGAAGCTCCCAAAACCAAAGTCTAAAACTCAAAATATGGAGAAATGGCAAACCCTCTAATATAAACTCTCTGCCCAGGCGTGACCGCACCTGCGACAAAACTAGTTGCTTCTGCTCAACCGCAGGTGCACATGACCAACCGCACCTACGCTCCATCTCGCTTCTGTGCCCAAGAGTCCGCTTTAGCGGTGCTGCATATGCGTAATCTGGGAAGACTGCCAAGACCAGCTCTTCTCGTACATACGTCTCAATCTTCAACCTGCGACCATCACACATACACCCAAGGTCCACAAGTGCGGTTACACCAGAACTCAGACCTCTTCACAACCATGAAAACCATCCGAAACTCATTTGAAACACACCCGGGGCTCTCGGGACCCCGTCCAAGCTAGAAGAGTTATTAAAAAGATCAAGGTATGCAGATGATCCTACTATACCAAATATGGATTTTTGGTCAACGTCATTTCACATGGATAGCATTTGCACCGAGTAAAATATAGAAACCAATGTAAAACCCTCTCCCAAGAGGACTAAGGATTTTATTGTTATCGCATATAATTTAAAGGGGTTGTATAGAGCCATACCAAATCAAACTTGCACATATGCATGCGTGAACACACCTGCGACAAAACTAGCCGCTTATGCGCAACCGCAGGTGCGCATGAATGATCACGCCCAACAATGCCTTATAAAAAGAACTAAGCGGTCATTGCAAATATAATCCGATTTACAAGTCCGAAGTCGAATCCCACAGAGAACTAAGGCTTAGCTACATTTGTTCAATATCGTTAAAAAACACAAGTCCAACTAATTTCCTAATTATAAAGATTAAAATATTTCTTTTTATCTAATTAACTAACAAATACTAGAAAGAAGTAAAACTATCAATTAACAAGGATAAGGATTGGAGACAAGATTACGAAGGTCTAGAGTTATAATTTCCCTTATCATCGAAATCCTTTCCGCTACGTTGTTTATAAATTTGCCTAAGTTTTCTCTACCAATCATGAGCGCTACGGATGTTGTAATTCTCTCTTGAGTAACTACCACAATTTACTAGACATATTCTCTCGAATTACGCTAGCTGGCATTAAATACGGCTCACTCTAATCGCACCAAGATTTTGTTATCCCTAAACCCACTTTTAAACCATCTGTATTGATCCCTCATATACGTTAGGAGTGATGTTGTTCAACAACTACCTAAATATGCACTCTCTCCCGAGTACACACTAAATAGGCACAGTCGATTGAGAGCTCTTCAACCAACCACAATATAAACGTAGTTGAACAAATAGAGAAAAAGCTACAGCAAATCTATATTAACATAACAGGAAAATCATCCTCCAATAGGGTCCATAAGAACCCTAGATAACAAATTAGCGATTCATAATAGTATGCATAACTACAATAGTAGAATTCATAACCAATAATAGAAATAGGAAGAATGAAATAAAAAACTCGCAGAAGAGTTCTCCGCCTTGCTCCTAGTGTGTTTTTGCCTCCTTAGGTCAAATGCCCGGTCTCTTGTCGGTCTCTCTATCCAATCCCCCTCAAATGTGTCATTTTTAGGTCTATTTATATGTGTAGTAAAAGACCTAAATGTGTAGACAAAGTCCTAATCAAACCACGAGACGAAATAAGCCTTCAAAGCTTGGAATGTGTGCCCCCCGGACCTGGCCTCGCAAGGTCTACCGCCAGTTTGAGCTCGCCCCAGGCCTGGTGTCACCAGCTCTAACGCTAGCTAAAGGCCTGGCGTCACCAGGTATAAAGCCTACTAGAGGCCTGGCTTCGCCAACTTTCTCCTTTTCACTGTTCTCGAGCACGCTTTCAACGTTTAAGTATCCTTTTTGCTCTACTTTCATCTCCAATTCACCTACACATGAAATAGAGTCCATTACGCGCAAATAAAGTATAATTTATCATTAAAGCATATAAATTGCAAGGCAAATAGTGTACGAAATTATGAAATTATAGTCACACATCAACACCCCACACGTAAACATTGCGCGTCCTCGCGCAATCAAGCTACACTTATAGACACAACCTTTTTAAGTAATTCCCTTAACTCATTACACCAAGAATGTTTAAAATAGTCTAAGCACCAAGGTGTAACATCCCCGCCTCAAGATTTGACTCACAAATACCATGCATTGTTCACCACTCACTCACTTACTCTAACATATAGGTCAATGACATTAACTTTCCATCATAAATCACGTGCCCTAACACAAAAAAGAGAGTAGTTCCACACATAATAAAATTTATAAACAATTAGGAACTCAAGATTGAAAGAATCCACTCACTCTCAGAAATAACATTCATATGCTACAAAAGATGCACCATAGGCTTGCCCGTGGTATACTACTCTACTAATCAAGCTCATTCAATCTAGGATAAAGTAGGACTTTAATTGGTTGTAATGTAGGCTGCAGGTCAGGTAAGATACATTTGGATATAAAAGTGACTACACCTCCCTAAGCACTTTAATACATATACTTTAGCATTCCATCCCATACTTATCTCAAACCATGACTCCACTTTCACATCAATATACATCAACTCCCAAATTATTTAAGCACAATTACATCAAGAGTTACCACTTGTCAATGAATATCTACACACAATACAACTATGTTTTTTCTTTTCTTTTCTTTTTAATTTCAAATGGCTCTTGTTGTTTCAAATCAGTATACCTTTCTCTTTATTTCATTAGTTTCACTCAAAAGCCGAAGCAACCACCCCACACTTTAACTTTTATAAAGTTCATAACAATTCAAGTGTTCATGAGAGGTGAAAATGTTCAAATAGATGGTTAATTCAAACAATTAGGTTAGGCTTGTAATGTGGTTTCTAAAGAAATAGGATTAAAGACTCAAAGAGGTTAACTACGATACATAACAATTAGGCGGGTAAAATATACATATCTGGCTCAACAAAGAAACACCTATATCACTTCCAAGACTGAATAAAACTACTATTTCGCTTTACAAACATACGGGGTAAGTTCTAGACATCAAATGCAATGCATAGAGTACAACAAACCTTACATGCACATGGCACATGACTCACTCAAGACTGGATCATCAAGACACTCTAGTCAAAGCAGTTAATCAAATTTACATCTATACGATTTAAGGTACTTATACAAGAGTCTAAAACTGATCCTAAGAGTTACAACCAGAGTACTAACTATTCTCAAGACATAACAAAGTTAAGAGACATCGTTGAAATTCAATTCATCTCACACTAGCTCCTACGCCTAAAAAAATAAAATTAACTATGCCTTATAAAAAGGACTAAGTGGTCGTTGCAAATATAATCCGGTTTACAAGTCCGAAGTTGAATCCAATAGAGAACTAAGGCTTAACTACAGTTGTTCAGTATCGCTAAGAAACACAAGTCCAAACAATTTCCTAATTATAAAGATTAAAATATTTATTTTTATCTAATTAACTAACAAATACTAGAAAGCAGTAAAACTATCAATTAACAAGGATAAGGATTTGAGACAAGATTACAGAGGTCTAGAGTTATGATTTTCCCTATTGTCAGAATCCTTTCCGTTATGTTTTCTATAAATTTGCCTAAGTTTTCTCTACCGATCATGAGTGCTCTAAGTGTTGTAGTTCTCTCCCGAGTAACTACCATAATTTACTAGACATATTCTTCTGAATTACGCTAGTTGGCATTAAGTACGATTCACTCAGATTGTACCAAGGTTTCGCTATCCCTAATCCCACCTGTAAACCCTCCGTATTGATCCATCATATACATTAGGAGTGATGTTGTTCAACAACTACCTAAATGTGCACTCTCTCCAGAGTAATACACACTAGATAGGCACAGTCGATTGAGAGCTCTTCAACCAACTACAATATAAACATAGTTGAACAAACAGAGAAAAAGCTACAGCAAATCTATATTAATGTAACAGGAAAATCATCCTCCAATAGGGTCCATCAAAACCCTAGATAACAAATTAGCTATTTATAATAGTATGCATAATCACAATACTAGAATTCATAACCAATAATGAAAATAGGAAGAAGGAAGTGAAAAACTCGTAGAAGAATTCTCCGCCTTGTTTCTAGTATGTTCTTGCCTCCTTAGGTCGAATCCCCAGTCTCTTGTCGGTCTCTCTGTCCAATCCCCCTCAAAAGTGGCGTTTATAGGTCTATTTATATGTGTAGGAAAAGACCAAAATGTTTAGGCAAAGTCCTAGTCAAAAATAAGCCTTCAAAGCTCGGAATGTGCGTGCCCTGGACCTGGCCTCGCGAGGTCTACCGCCAGCTTGAGCTCGCCCGTGGCCTGGCATCGCCAGCTCCAATGCTAGCTAAAGGCCTGACATCACCAGGTATAAATCTTGCTATAGGCCTGGCTTCGCCAGGTGTAAAGCCTGCTATAGGCCTGGATTTGCCAGGTATAAAACCTGCTAGAGGCCTGGCTTCGTCAGCTTTCTACTTTTCACTGTTCTCGAGCACGCTTTCAACGTTTATGTATCCCTTTTTCTCTACTTTCATCTCCAATTCACCTACACATAAAATAGACTCCATTACGAGCAAATAAAGTGTAATTTATCATTAAAGCATATTGCAAGGCAAATAATGTATGAAACTATGGAATTATAGCCACACATCAATGACCAACCGTACCTGCGTTCCCTCTCTTTTTGCGCCCAAGAATCTGCTTCTACGATGCCGCAGATGCGTAAAAATTCTCCGCATCTACGGAGACTGTCAAGACCAGCTCTCCTCGCATATGCGTATCAATCTTCGCACCTGCAACTATTGCACCCACGCCCAAGGTCCTCAAGTGTGGCTCCACCAGAACTCAGACTTCTTCACAACCATGAAAATTATCCGAAACTCGTCTGAAACACACCCGGGGCTCTCGGGACCCCCATCCAAGCATACCAACAGGTGCCATACCCTAACACGAAACTGCTCGAGGTCTCAAATCACATCAAGCAACGTTCAAACTACGAATCGCACCATGAATCGAACTCGTGAACTTTCAGATCTTCCAACTTCTAAAATTCGTACCAAAACCTATCAAATCAACCCGGAACGATGCCAAATTTTGCAGACAAGTCCCAAATGACATAATGGAGTTGTTCCAACTCTTAGAATTGTATTTAGACCAAAACAACTATTGGTTAAAATTCTCTATCTTCCAAACTTCAACTTTTCCAATTTTAGCCGAAATGCTCCAATTTATTCTACGGACCTCCAAATCCGAATCCAGAGCACGCCTACGTCCAAAATCACCATACGTAGCTGTTGAAATCATCCAAAACTCATTCCGGAGCCGTTTATATAAAAGTCAAATATCGGTCAACTCCTACCGCTTAAGCTTCCAAAACTAAAATCTTTCTTCTAATTTGACTTTGAATCATCCGGTAGCTGAACTTGACCACACACGCAAGTCATAACACATAATACGAAGCTTCTCAAGACCTTATGCCGCTGAACGTAGCTTGAATTCTCTAAACGACCAGTCGGGTCGTTACATTTTATTTGGTTTCATTCGCTTAGACTATGTTCAGTTTACTCTACGATATTATTACCTAACTGCTTCCTGTTAGATATTGTTGTTACTAGTGTATCATCGTAAGTATTGTTTTGTATTCTTTATCCTGCTTAGCTTTATGTTAATATTGTTCTCTGTTAGTTCACCTTTACCCTTGTTTAAGTTTCTTAGTCTGGTAGGTGTCTTGACTATCCCTCATCACTACTCCTTCGAGGTTAGTCTTGATACTTATTGAGTACTGCTGTGGTGTACTCATACTACGCTTCTGCACATTTTTGTGCAGATCCAAGTGCCATGGTTCTTTTTGATTATTAGCTGGTTGGACAAGCTGTGGAGACTCAATGTAAACCTGTCGTCGCATTCACAGGCCTCGGAGTTACTTTCTGATATTTTCATTGTCCTATTTAATTGTATTTTGAACAATTATATTTAGGGATTTTCTAGTAAACTCAGTAGGGCTTATAACTTGTACTACCTGTTTTGGGGATTGTAATTGTGTATAAGATTTTTATCTCATATTCTTCGTTTGATGGTTGATTTCTTCTATTAAATTAGTAAGTGTTTAGCTTACCTAGTCTTAGAGAGAAGGTACCATCATGACATCCTACGGAGGAAAATTTGGGTCATGACAGATACCTAAATTATATTCTATTTTATTTTAAAATTGTTAGAGTACCACTTCAAATTTGAAAAAGATGTACAAATTTAATAGATCTTGACATATGAATATTGAAGAACAAAACAATTGACGCATTTCAACCCATTATTTAGAGTAAATAAAAATGGAGCACTTATATTCTATTTAATATTACATCGCATAAGAAAGTCTCAAATATTTCTAGACTTTTTTTTAAAAGAAAATTCTATATAAAATCTTAAAATTATATATTTATATGTCAGTTTGGTTTAAATTTTTTTATTCAATACCAAATCAAACCAAACCTAATCGAATTTTTAATCAGTTTGATTTGACTTTTCGATTTGGTACAATTTTAGTTCGATTTGTAAACCAATATGATATGGTGCATGAAGATTAAATAATAATATATAATATGCACTTTGTATTTGTTGCTTCTGTCCTTTTCTTTTGGGAAAATATATAAGATGCACTTTGTATTTGTTCGGATAAATCAATTTTACATTTAATTTTTACGGGTATTCCATTATCTCGCTATATTTATTCAAAGTAAATTTACTACCTACCCAAAAGCTGATGTGACAAAAATATAAAAATAAAATAAAAAATACATGTATTAGTAGAATTAAATTTATTTTTTTCTTTCACAAGAATAGATTTTCTTGGACCCCAGACAAGTACAAGGTACAAAAAAAGTAAATAATAATAATAATTAAGTATGTCCAAACTATTACCAAGGATGTAAAAGAATACATGTGATTCCTTCACCCATAATTATAAATTTCAGGGTGAGCATTAGGAATGAGGAAACTCTTATTCCGTAGCCAGAGGCGGATCCACCCCTTTAGGAAGGGGTGGCATGACACCCGCTCAGATAAAAAATTTATATGCTTATGTTGGAATTTTCTTAAAATAGGTTAAATATCTGATCCTTCCACCCGCAGTTGTAAACTAGATAAAAGTGTCATGGCTGGTATTCCTGTTAGATCTTTTAGACAATTTTTCTCGTGACTAAAATTCAAGTTAAAATTTATCTTGAACCTTGTTCGACTTTCCCTTTTCTTATGCTTTTTATTTTCTTTTGTCCTAGTTATTTCCCTTTTCGGCTACCTCCTAATTTTTTATTTGTTGTTTTATTATTTTTTTAATTTTCTTTTCTCTATTCTATATTTTATATATGGTCTCTAGCAAGAACATTCAGAGAAGAGATGCCAAAATTTATTTATTTATTGCTAAAAAAGACGAGATATATTAAGCACGAAATTAAAAGAAGTTATTACTACATGTAACCGATCTTAACGGTGCAGTTCCTAACAAGTATTTGCGGTAATTAAAGAAAGCAAATAAAGGCACTATGCCCCAAAATGTGTCTTCACGTTCGGCATATCCTTCCAATATCTGTGTGCTTGTGTAATGTGCTAAAACGTGAGCGACTGAATTTGCTTCACGATATATGTGCTTGACTAGTGGCTGGTCCATTGTTGCGAGGAGGAACCTGCAATCATTTAGTAAAGTTATATGAGCATCATTAGTCATGTGAGGTTATATGATTATTGACAATACCTGACACTCAGTTTTCACAACCAGTGACATTAAGTTCTTAGTAAATGCCAGCTCCAGTCCCTTCAATAGGGCTATAAGCTCCACTTGTAGTGGCGTATTGGCCACAACGTGGCTGGAGAACCCCGCTATTCAGTTACCTTGGGAATATCTAATGATTCCTCCTACTCCTCTATAGTTGGAGTTTTTTCTGTGCGCACCATCTATGTTAAATTTATAGATGTTTTGTGGTGGTGGCACCCACCGTACTTGAATTCTTGTGTATTGCTAGTGAGTTGTTCTCTATTTGGTGAGGCAGAGGTATTCAATGGATTAGGCAACTGGTGTGTTGCTAGCGATTATTGTGGAGATTTTGTTGAATAGGTTTTTGTTGCAATGTAGCTAGATATGCCATAGAGTATGGGTGTGATAGTGGGACTTGTGTTTGGTTTGGTAGAGTTATTGAATCAGTGGAATTACATAGTTCTTTAATCCACATGCTAAAATTTGGTGGATTAAAGTTTATATGTTGAGTGTTCTGGATGGGGGTGTTGCGTAGACAATGTAGAAATATGTGTTTTGTGTCTTCCACTAGATTCTAGTGGAGACAAAGGGGTGATGGAATTATTATCCTGTAGTAGCCAGATATGCCATAGAGTATGGGTATGATAGTGGGACTTGTGTTTGGTTTGGAAGAGTTATTGAATCAGTGGAATTACATAGTTCTTTAATCCACATGCTAAAATATGGTGGATTAAAATCTATATGTTGAGTGTCCCGGATGGGCTATTGCGTAGACAATGAAGAAAGATGTGTTTTGTGTCTTCCATTATATTCCAGTGGAGACAAAGGGGTGATGGAATTATTTTTCTGTAGTAGGGCATAGATGTTGTAGGTAGGCGCTTTATGTTTAGTAGCCATAGGAAGTGTTTTAGTTTGTTACGGCAGTTGGCTTTTCATATCCAAGAGTATTCGAAATTCCTTAATGGATTTTGTAGATAGGTAATCCCTAATTAATGAGTAGGCTGCCGTTGTAGTGAAGGAACAGTAATTGGCTGGTTTCCAAAAAATATTATCTATGGCATTTTCGGAGAATGGCATGTAGGTGTTGTGGATTAATAATTGGATATTTGCAGGGAGTTCAAAGGATAATTAGCTTAGATCCCAAGAATTTTGTTGTAATATGGGTGACAGATTTGTCCCTAAGTCTGTATGTGTTAGTGGACCTCGTATGAGAGATGTCACAACCCGAATTTTCCACCCTCAGGAGTTGTGATGACGCCTATTGATATGAGCTAGGCAAGTCAATTATTGAACATATTACCTTTATCCATTTTTATACCTTTTTAGCATTTGTAAACCAATGGCGTGAAAATAGTGAAAATTTCAATAAGCGGAAGAAATATAGTAAAATATCTAAAATATGAATCTAATACAACTGTTTAAGACTCAATCACCCAGAACTGGTGCCACAGTACTACAGACGATCTAAGAGTGCTAAATACAAAGTCTGAAAATAAATGATACACTATTTCTAAATCGAAGATATGAAACAGGAAATAAAGGATATAGGAGACGCCAGGGCCTGCGGACGCCTGCAGGTCTACCTTGGATCTCCGCGTGGACTGAAGGTAGCCACCCAAATGCTATGGTCCAAGAGCTACTCCGGGATCTGCATATAGTGCAGAGTATAGCATCAGCACAACCGACCACATGTGTGGGTAAGTGCCTAGTCTAACCTCGACAAAGTAGTGACGAGGCTAGGACCAGACTACCAAATAACCTGTATAGTTAAATAATATACAGCGGAAAATAGAACAGAAATAAACAAGTAAAGATGGGAGGGGGTACATGCTACGAGGGTATATCAATATCAATAGTAAATCAAGAGTAACAGCATAAGAACGGCTTAGATCTCACAATAAAACAATAAGAAACTTGTACCCAATCTATAAACACTTTGTATCAACAATTGTTGCAGCGCGCAACCCAATCCTAATATATAACAACACTGTTGCGGCATTCAACCCGATCCATATCATTTATTACTGTTGCGGCGTGCAACCAGTTCCACATATAATATTGTTGCGGCGTGCAACCCGATCCAAATATATCATTGTTACGGCGTGCAAGCCGATCCACATATATAATCAACAACAATATCCACATATACAATCAACACAATCATAGTAGGAGTCCCAACAAGGGATCAATAAAGAACTACACTATCCCGGCAAGGGAATCGACAGTATAAGTAACAACATCCCGGCAAGGGAGAAACAGCTATAACCAAACTTGTTCCAATATCTAACTACCTCAGCTAACAACAATACTCAGTCATAAGTAATTTCCACGAGAATAATCACGATCCTTGCTCAATATAGAGAATCATCAACTTAAGCATCCATAGTATTATCTAAGAACACAATAAATTACAAGACTCATGGTCATGCTCGACACCAACGCATAGATACCCGTCACCATGCCTATACATCGTACTCAACAAGAAACAAGTAGCAAATAGGACACAACTCCTAATCCCTCAAGCTAATGTTAGACCAAAAACTTACCTCGAACTTCCACGACCAACTCAAGCCTCAAAGACCATTTTTCCTTTTGAATTCGGCTCCAAATCAATTGTATCTAGACATAATCGACTTAATAACATCAATAAACGCTACACAATCCAATTCTAATGCTTAATTATAGCTTTCCCATCATTCTTCCCAAAAAGTCAAAAATTGACCCCCGGGCCTGCTTGGTCAAAATACGAGGTTCGGACCAAAACCCGATCACCCATTCCCCCACGAGCCTGAATATATAATTAGTTTCAAAATTCGACCCCAAAACGAGGTCCAAATCACAATTATACAAAAAGCCCTAACTCTACCTAAATCCCTAATTTTCTACCCTTAAGAACATGATTTAAGCCTAGACTAATGGGATTTAATGGAAATTGAAGAAAATGAGTCTAAGATTACATACCTATGAATGGTGGTGAAATCCCCTTTCAAAAATCACCCAATTTGGAGTTTGGAAGAAGAAGTTATGAAATTTTGATTAAATCCCGATTAGGCTTCTGTTTTAAAAACATTGGACATGCCTTCATCGCGTTCGCGACAGGCCTATCGCGTTTGTGATGAGTCTAACTTAGGTGACCTTTGAGTTCGTGATCCTAGGATCGCGTTCGCGGAGCTTTGACTCCTCGATCCTTCGCATTCGTGGGCCAGTGACCGCGTTCGCGTAGAACAACATGAGAACTCCTCCCCCAGGCTAACTGCCTTACGTGTTCGTGAAGGGTAATCCCTCCTCAGTCTCGCGTTCGCGAAGAAGAAAACTGGCACCTGGGATATTTGCCTTACACGTTCGCGAGTGGGACTACGCGAACGCGAAGAACAAAATCCTTGGGCACTGAACAGCCGAAAACCTGCAACGTTTTATGAGTTCAAAACTTCCCGAAACCCATCCAAAACTCACCCGAGCCCTCAGGGCTCCAAACCAAACATACGTACCAACTCAAAAACATTATATGAACTTATCTGTGCGATCAAATCGCAAAAATAACCTCTTAAAAAACGAATTTAGGATAGAAATCTAAGAAAAATCTTCAAACTTTCAAAGTATAAATTTTCACAACTAAGGGTCCAAATCACCTCAAACGACTTCCGTTTCTTACCAAATTTTACAAACTCGTCTTATTTCACATAAAAGACCTATACCGGGCTCCGGACCCAGAATACGGACCTGATACCATCAAATTCTAAATGCATTTCATTTCCAAAACTCATAGAAATTTCCAGAAAATAATTTTCTTTAAAAATTCATTTCTTGGGCTTGGGACCTCGGAATTCGATTTCGGGCATGGGCCTAAGTCCCATATTTTTTCACGGACCCTCCGGGTCCATTTACCCAAAATGTTGACCGAATTTAACTTAAATGCATTTTAAGTCAAAATTTTAACATTTTCATAGATTTTTCACATAATAGCTTTCCGGCTATACACTCGAATTGTGCACGCAAATCGAGGTGATGCTAAAAGAGGGTTTAAGGCCTCGTAATGCGGAATTAATTTAAAAACAAGTGAAAAGGTCATCACAAGAGACCTCAGAGGCAACTGTATGATGATCCAGTTATCCTTCCAAAGTTTGATGTGGTTTCCATTTGCTACATTCCAGGCTAATCCTTTTGCAAAGAAAGGATGAGCTTTAGCAAGGCTTTTCTACATATAGGAGTCATCTACATTGGTGGTGAAATCTTTGTGTTCCTATATTGCCTTGTATTTGTGACATACCACCTGTGCCCGTAGACTGTTGGAGCTATAATGCAGTTGCCAAATAATGCTGCAAAGAAGAGCTAGATTTTTGCTCTTGAAATTAAAAAGACATAGACCTCCTTCTTATTTTGAGGATATCACAGTATCCAAGTTACCAAGGTGGATTCTCCTTTTTATGTGGTTGAGCCCCAAAGGAAATCCCTTTGAATGCAGTCTATATGTTTTCTTGTAAACGTAGGCAGATAGTTGAGTTGCATGGAGTGAGTAGGTATAGCTGCCAAAACCGTATGAAGTGAGTAGGTATAGCTGCCAGAACCGACCGGATAAAAGTGGTTCTTCCTGCCTGGGTTAGGAACTTTGCCTTCCATCCCTTAATTCTTGTATTCATTCTATCAATAATGAATTGATAATTAGAGTTTTTTGGTTGTAGATTAGTGATTGGGAAGCCAAGATACTTTCCTACATTGTTTGTTACCTTAATGTTAAGCATTGTGGATATAGTGCTCTATTTATTGCCATCTACATTCCTTGAGAAGATGATTGTTTATTTTGTGAAGTTTATCCGCTGGCCAGATTATTGGGGGATAGAGTTGAATATATTTATGATTGAAGAAGCACTAGTAGCATTTGCCTCAGAGAATAGGATGAGGTCATCTGTGAATAGTAAATGGGAAATGGGTGGGCTTATTTGACTAAGTTTGATAGGTTTTCATTGATAAAAGTCTATCGCATGGTCAATGTATCTAGTAATTGATTGCATACAGATGATGAAGAGGTAGGGTGATAGGGGGTCTCCTTGGCGTATACCACGAGAGGGTTTAAAGAACTCTATCGGTTGGCCATTGGCTATTATAGAAGTAGGTGATGTTGACATGCAGTTCATAATTAGGGTAATCAGTTTGGCAGGGACGTTTAAGGCATGCAAGGAATTTCTAATGAAGGACCATTCCAGATGGTCAGGCATTTTTTCTAAGTCTAATTTTAAGTATATTTTTCCTTTACCACCGGATTTCTTTTTGAAAGAGTGGATTGCTTCCTAAACTATAATAGCATTATCAATAGCCTGCCTACTAGGGAGGAAACTGCACTGAGTAAGGCTAATAATTTTGTTATGGAAAGGTCGTATCCTATTGACAATAATTTTTGTGATTGTCTTGTAGCTTGTATTACAAATACTAATAGGTCAATAATGGGTGATGTATTGTGGGTTTTTTATTTTACGGATGAGAGAAACATATGTCTTGTTTATTTCAGAATCAATTGTAAGGGTTTGGAAAGCTTGTGAGCAGATGTTAATGATCGAGGTACAAGTGTCTGCCTAATATTTCTGGAAGAATCGGATAGATACAATCTGGGTCGGGTGCCTTGAGTGGCTTAAAAGATTTCATTGCTTTGTGTATTTCAAGCGTAGTTAGATATAAGGAATTCCCTATCACTGTCACTAATAATATTGAGAGTGCTTGGATTATGGGTAACATGTTTAGAACAAAAAATAATTCAGTAGTGTAGATATCTATAAAGTGTTTTAAGATAATACTTCGTATGATTTGTAGGTCAAATATCCAATTGCCTACTGAGTCATTTAGAACTAGGATTCTGTTTTTCCTGCTTCGTTGAATAGCTAAAATATGGAAGAAATTTGCACTGGCATCGCCATCATTTAGCCATTGGACTCTAGATTTTAGTTTCTAGAAATCCTATTCGTTTTTTAGGATTTCATTATATTCGCAAATGAGTTTATCCTCAAGGTCTAAGTGGAAGTATCTTTTGTGAGTAGGTTACATATTTTGGATACCTAGTATTCTATTTTGTAAGATTTATTTATTTTTAAAAATATTTCCAAAAGTGCTCTTGTTCCAAGACTCAACATGTTTTGTGAAGGAGGATATGGCATTCCTGTAGTTAATGTTGTTTGACCAGTGGTAATTGACAATACTGATAAAGTCAGGGTGGCGTAGCCACATTATTTCGAAGCGAAATACATGGTGTGGTTTTACCATAGGTTTTGTTAGGTTCAAGAGGACGGGATAGTGGTCAGAGTGCGTATGTGGAAAATAAGACACATTCGTATCTAGGTATGTTCCTACCCATTCCAGGTTAGCAAGAAAGCAATTTAATCTTTCTAGAATTTGGTGGCCCTTTTTTCCTTTTATTTATTCACGTGAACCTGGGCCCCTTAAATCCTAGGTCAATCATATTAAGATTGTATAGGCATTGTATAAAAGCAGCAACCCTTGTATTATTAATTGACCTTCCTCCAAACTTTCAGAGGCCGATGTTACTTCAGTAAAATCCCCACATAAAAGCCAATGCAAAATATGGTTTCTAGCAATAGTTTCTAAGTTATTTCATAATATTTTCATATTAGCTAAGTCTTCACTTGCGTAAACTAGGGATAAAAGCCAATTGTTGGGTGTTCCTCTTACCTGGATATTGATGTGGATTTCCTGTTCGGTGGTGGCAATAGGGTCAACAGTAAGCTCTTCCTGCTTCCACATTAAGATAGCACCGCCAGAGTATCCATCTATACTAAGCTCAAATAGGTTAGTGAAATTAACAAATGACATGAGGTCGTAGTAGCTCTACATGCATGTCTCTATAAGACATATGATGGAGGGCTTTTGTTCCATTCTACGAGATCCTTGATGATTCGCCTGAACTTTGGGTTGTTGCACCCTCTGCAGTTCCAAAGGAGTATCTTCATCTAGGGCTCATTGACGATCCTCGAACTCCCTCCCAGAGCTAGTGACATATACAGATGGGTGGTCAGTGGGTGGTGCATCAGAGTGTCCTCCACTGTCAGTGTTGGAAGTATCAGGATAGCATATTTGTGAAGGATTGAGAATGGATAGGTGCAGATGTTCATTTCTATCCTCAGGAAATTTGTTGGAACAGTGATGAAGCACCTTTTTTCTTTATTTTCATTGAGGGTCATGGACAGTAATTCCTACAGTGTGATATTTCGGAGAATTTGATCGAAGATGTTTAGCGCCAGCTGTTCAGGCTCGAATATCATAGATGATGCCTCCTCTATGTTCAAAGGGGATAATGGCTCTAGTGGTGTTAGGGGGTCCTCGATATCCAGGTTCTCCGGCAGGTCTTGTTCTAGCGTGAAGAGCGACCAGTTGGCCTGTAGGGATGCATCCTCCTCCTGGCTCTGAGTGGAGGGTGAGCGTTCCCGCTGTTGGTGTTCGTTGTGGTTGTGTATCTGTTGGACAAGGTCCAAGGCTACTATCTCCTGCATGTAAAGTGGCTGTAGAACTGCTATTGCTTGATCGTTGGTATAGAGGCCTTATTGTATCATTTGGATTAGCCCTTAGGTTATTTCTAGTATCAGGTCCGCCTGTTATTGTGTAAGGGTCGACAAGCACTGGTTTGCACGTGAGTGGCATGTGTTGTTGTCCTGCTGAATGTGGTGTGGTTTAGCCCACTACTAGTTCATGAGGCCACACATGTAATTGCTCATATGATTGTAATAGATTTGGTGAGTGATGACAGTGGGAACAGAAATGATCATCGTTTGGAAGTAGTAGTTAGTTATTTGTGGATGGGATTGGGGTTGATGGTCTTGTTTTTCCCTATGATGGCATCCAGAGTGGTGGTTCTGGTGGCATTGGTAGTAGTGGTGGTTTCTTTGATAGTTTTGGTACTGCACCGACATTTTTTCTGTTATGTTATTTGGTGGCGAGTGAGATGGTAGAGTGAGAGTGTGAGACATTTCTGATGGGCAACACTTCAGAGATGTGATAATGGCGGAGGTAACAGTGCGTCTGGTATAGGGACGTAGAGGTTAGGTTAGGGGTGATAGAAGAGGTATGAGTGGTATGAATATATTTAGGTAGGCGGACTGTAGGGTCAGTCCATCAAATGTGATGGGAGTGGTTTTCTCTGTATTGGACAGATGTGGGGGAAGATTTGATGTTTGGGATTTCGGTGGCTGTTCGCTTGGGGTGATGTTAGGTATGGCTCGTGGAAAGGTGGTTTTTGTAGTTGCATGTGTTTTTCTATTTATAGGTTTTATCTTAGGATTCTTACGGTTTGTTGGTACTGTAGTTGCAGTTGAGGTAAACTGGAAGAGATAGTGTGCAACAGATATTTTTTCTGTTGCTTCAGATTTGTTAGAAATTTTTTTTTTGGATTTTTGTTTTGAAGTTCTCACATATGGTCATTCAAGATGGCAAACTTGTTATTTTGGGGAATTGTAAATGTCTCTTTGTTACTAGAGAGTCATTTATTTCTTTCTTGGGCTCAAAGGAGGTCTCTTTTCGTGTTTCCAACGTAAAGTTGGTATGTCTAGTAACATCATTTTCTGATGTAATCATTGCCTTTATTGTTTTCTCCCTTTTTTTATTCCATTTTTTCCTCTATTCTAATTTCTATTTTTTTGTTTTCTTTTCCTTTCCTTCTTCAATTTCTTTTTCTTTTCCTTTTCCTTTGCCCCGTGGCTTCGAAATTTTTATTTTTCCCTTTGTCTCTTTGTTTTCTATCTACATCTAATTTTCAAACTTTATTAGTAACATACTTCTTGTTTGAGTAAGTGATTGTATTCCACTAGTCTTGGGATGGTTGTCAAGACAAACAAGTTATCAACACGTTCCATGACAGATTTTTCATCTATCATTTGAAATTCAAAACATTTCATTCTAAGGAATTTGTCTGTTCCTTGTTTCACAACAGTATATTTCTGTTCCATGGCTTTCCAGATTTCTTGTGGTGATTTGTGAAGTCAGAACAAATCATATAAACGATCAGAAAGTGAGTTTAAAATAAAACATTTACAGCGCGCCTCATCATCTTCACATTTTTTGCGTGCCACCTTAATTTCGTCAGAATCTTGAGCAATAGGTTCTGGCATTGCAGTAAGATCGAAACTTAGCAAATATGCTGTTTCCAACTCAGTGAGAAAGAACATCAATTTATCTTTCCAGCGGATGAAATTTAAGCCATCAAATCAATCTAGTTTGAACACTTCGGACATCTTATTGAAAACAGAAGCCTCCATTGTAGTGTTGATTAAATTCCTTAAGATTGTTAGAGAAATAACAGAATATAGGACGAAATAATTAGACCTTAATAGTGTAGTCACTGTCCTTAAGGAATTTAAGCCTCCCAATTTCGTTGATGTAGGGATTATGGTAGAATTCCTCCAAGATTCTACAAAGCCTCTGAAATTCGAGTACCAGCAATTAGCTCGAATTTCCACTTGAACAAACTTTGTGAATTGAAGATAGCAGGAAGAGAAGAAGATGGAAAACAGTTGCTTTTCTGATATTTTTTGTTTTGGAGAGGAATGGGATATTTATAAACCCTTTAGGCGTCTGTTAGGATTAACGGACTCAACCTTTGCCAACAGATACCTTTTAAAATCAATAGTCACTTTTTTCAAAATTAATAAACTGTTAAAACGTTTTAATGATTGAAACGTTTTTATTAAATAACAAAATTAATAGGTGATTAAAAAAATAAATTTCAGACTATTTTAATTGACTCAAGTCCCAAGTGTCTAATCTTGACTATTAATAATATAGTCAAATTCTAATTTCTCTCTAAAACACCTTTAAAATATTCAAACCATGCAAGATAAAGAAGTGCTTTCTTTCTTTCTTTTTTCAATGAGGGACAAAGCAACCTCCTCTCATTTACTCCCATCAAAACATTAACTAATCTAACATACTCTAATAGAAAAAAGGTTACATTGACAATGAATTTTGAGAGGAAGTATGATTTCAATATCTAAGCTTATGAATATATTTATATTATTTCTTAAATTTGCATGCACTATTAAAAAAAATGAGTTAGTGGCGGACAAATTCTATAATTAAACAACAAAATTTGTCACTAATCCTACTTAGTAACGGATTAGAGATAGATTATCAAAATAGTTTGCTACAAGCTTTTAGCGACATATTAGCGACTAAGTTTATAGCTAATTCCAAAAATTTTAATAGTGATTACAAAAATTAAATCGAAATATATATTTCATCAGGAAAATAACACGTTCATCCGCCACCAGTTGATTTTCGAGGAAACTTGTTCGTTTTTTTCTTTGTACAATTTGAGCCTATTGTCTATCCACTATCAAGAATTATACAACTTTGGTAGCCTATTCAAAGTTTCAAACTGCAAGATGAATACTCCAATAATTATACTGCCTGTTCTGGTTCTATTTGAAAAAATTAAACTTGACTATTTAAAAACGATTTAAAAAATTCCTGTTGAAAAATAATTGTTGTCCAACTTGTTACATGAGCAGTTATAAATAATGATAATTCGTAGATACTTGTGTGCGTGTGTGTTGTTTGTATTGCTTGTTTTATATTCATCACCACTAGTGTGATTTTTCTAATTATTGCTGTACGTATACGACTGGAATGCTTTTCTGAATATAATAATATTCTATATATTTGTTATATTTATTAGCCTCACACATAGAGAAAAGGGTGATAAAAGAGATTCAATTTAGAAATTAATTAACCTCCCAAAGAGGAACCAAATCTTGACTATAAAGAAAGGATACGATACTCATCAACATGATTTGCATTTTTCTGAACTAATTATTAAGCATTTAAGAGTTCGTCCAACTCCAAAGTGTCTTTATATACAATAAAATAATTTGTTATCGGATTCGGTAGATGGGTTAGAGATATGTTAACATAATAATCTAAGTCTCAGATGTTTGAGTAATATAAATAAAACAAAGAGAAGAAGAAGAAGTTGTCCCTATCTTATAAAGAGCTTAACAATGAGTTTAAATTTCTCAACAACCTAATGTTTTTTTCATTAGGTGATTTCGTTTTATCCTCTAAAGTCTTTGATGGGCAGATATACTTAGTATTTGTGTTAGTGGGAGGTATATCCGATAAAATAGTTGAGATAAGCAAAATATGGCCCGAACTTTACCGTTATCAAAATAGGAGTCAAAGACCACATGTTAAAATATAATAAAGTAAATAAAAATATCTTTTTTCTCTGACAATTTGAATTTTTATATGAGATGGTCACATACTTCAATATGATAGCAAAAGTAGACCGAGATTTTAAATTCGAGTCTCACCGTCACCCATCATTGAAATTTTTTTTTTACTTACTTTCCCATGTCAAAGAATTAGACATGCATGTGATATAGCATATTGAATACATAATTATGTAAATAAAATAATGCTCTGTCTAGCAACTTAAGTTTTCAAGTGAATCACAGACACTTTAATAACACCTAATCACAAAAGGACAATTGAAACCGTACCTACATTTAAAGCCCTAAAAAAAATGCTTTATGGACCTTTTTAAGACCACTATTTATATTTTGATTCATTAATTTCTTTTATAAAAATATAGCCTTACATTATAATTTTAAAACACGCTTGTCTGAATTTTAAGCACCAAAAATTCGAACAATTACTAGAATTTTAAGCACCATAATTTTAAAGCACAAAAAAGTATGACGATCATCAGAATTTTCAAGTAGAATGCTGAAAGATTACGGTGATCCGTTAGGATTGGTAGCAAAATTATGACAGATCACCATAACTGTTGCATGAAAATTCTGGAGATCGAGAAAATCCTAGCAAGCAAAATTTAAAATTCTGGCATGTGACTTATTTTCCAAACTTCTGTTACCGAGGTCAAAAGATCAATAATAGCACCGAAATATCTGATTTCCGTCATTCTCCCCTAAAGCCATCAGTTATAGTACACTGCCAATTCAAAGAAATGAAAACTTTCGTACCAAAAAATAGGCGATAAATTGAGTAATAGTAATTAGTACGTATGCCAATTTATCAGAATTAAGTGATACTAATTAAAAATGTATGCAAAAGCCATCGTTCGTGTATTCATTTGTTTAATATTGTGATTGAACCAAAAGGTCATCACTTGTTTTTAAATTGAATTCTGCCTCTTTTAGCATCACCTTGATTTGCGGGCACAGTCCAGGCGCGTAGCCGAAAAGCTTATATGTGAAAATCTATGAAAAATGATAAATTTTGACTATAAAATTAATGAATTTGACTTCGGTCAATATTTTGGGTAAACGAACTCGGACCCGTGATTTGACGGTCCCGAAGGGTCCGTAGGAAAATATGGGATTTGGGCGTATGCCCGGAATCGAATTCCGAGATCCCAAACCCGAAAAATAAATTTTTAAAGAAAATTATTTTCTGAAATTGTTTAAACGATTTGGAAATGAATTTTGATTAAAACATGTTGGTATCGGGCCCGTATTTTGGTTCCGACGCCCGGTACAGGTCTTATATGTGATTTAAGATAATTCTGTGAAGTTTGGTTAGAAATGGAATTCGTTTGACGTGATTCGGACCTTAAATGCAAAATTTAATGTTTTAAGAAGTTTTGAATTATTTCATTGAATTTTGAGGTTTAATTCGTTGTTTAAGGGGTCAATTTGGCGATTTGATCACCCGGATAAGTTCATATGATATTTTTGAGTTAGTACGTATGTTTGGTTTGGAGCCCCGAGGGCTGGGGTGTCTTTCGGATGTATTTCGAAAGGTTTTTGAACTCATAAAAGTTGCAGGTTTTTGCTGTTCAGTGCCCAGGGATTTTTCTCTTCGCGTTCGCATGGGCACACTCGCGAACGCGTATGGCAAATCTCCCAGGTGCCAAATTTCTTCTTCGCGAACGCGAAGCTGGTGACGCGCGAGGCTAAGGGGGGATACCCTTCGCGAACATGACCCAGCATACGCGAACGCGATGGCTTATGAGCTTGGGCAGGGGGGTATTATACCTACGCGAACGCGACCATCTGGACGGGAACGCGAAGGCTCGAGGAGTTAGTTCTTCGCGAACGTGAGCCCATTTCCGTGAACGCGAAGGCCTCTCAGGCCTAGCTCATCGCGAACGCATAGAGCAAATTCATCCAATTATTTTAAGTTCCAAAAACAGAATGTATTATGGGAGTTCCACCATTTTTCATAAAATCTTCTCCATACCTCTTAGGCGATTTTTGAAGAGGAACTTCATCATAGCTTCATAGTTATGTAATCCTAAGCTCGTTTTCTTCCATTTTTATAAACACCCACTAGATTTCTAGGCCTAAAATATGAGATAGGGTAGAAAATTAGGGATTTGGGTAGAATTAGGGCTTTTTGATTATTTGGGAATTTGACCTGGTTTTGGGGTCGGATTTCAAAACAAAATATATATTCGGGCTCGTGGATGAATGGGTGATCGGATTTTGGTCCGAACCTCGTGTTTTGACCAAGCGGGTCCGGGGTCAATTTTTGACTTTTTGGGAAGAATGATGGGAAAGCTATAATTAAGTATTGGAATTGGATTGTTTAGCGTTTATTGATGTTATTAAGTCGATTATGTCTAGATACAATTGATTTGGAGTCCAATTCAAAAGGAAATGCGGTGTTTGAGGCTTGAGTTGGTCGTGGAAGTTCGAGGTAAGTGTTCGGTCTAACCTTAGCTTGAGGGATTAGGAGTTGTGTCCTATTTGCTATTTGCTTCTTGTTGAGTACGACGTATAGGCATGGTGATGAGTATCTATACATTGGTGTCGAGCATGACCGTGAGTCTTAAATTGCAATTTATTTTGTGTTGTTAAATAGTACTACGGATGCTTTAATTGATGATTCTCGATATTGAGCAAGGATTAAGTTTATTTTTGTGAAAATTACTTATGATTGAGTATTGGTGTTAGCTGAGATGAGTAGAAGTTGGGTTAAGATTGGTTATAGTTGTTTCTCCCTTGCCGGGACGTATTTACTTTTACTGTCGAATCCCTTGCCGGGATAGTGTAGCTTATTGTTGATCCCTTGCCGGGACTCTTGGTATGGTTGTTGCTAAAGGTATATAAATGTTATGTTGGATCAGGTTGCACGCCGCAACAAATACTATATATGGAACGGGTTGCACGCAGCAACAATGTTATGTTGGATCGGGTTGTATGCCGCAATAACACTATATATGGAACGGATTGCACGTCGCAACAATGTTATGTTGCATCGGGTTGCACGCTGCAATAATGTTATATTGGATCGGGTTGCACGCCGCAACAGTGATATAAATGGATCGGGTTGCACGCCGCAACAGTGTTAAATGATAGGGATCGGGTTGCGCGCTGCAACACTGTTATTATAGTTTTGTTGTAAATATTGAATTGTTCTCTCATATTTCTCTTAAGTTTCTTCTGGATTTGATATTTTCCCCGTAGAATGTACCCCTCCCATGTTAATTTTTTATTCCTGTTTATTTTCCACTATATATTATATAACTGCACATGTTTATCTGGAGTCTGGTCCTAGCCTCATCACTACCTCGCCGGGGTTAGGCCAAGCACTTACCAGCACATGGGGTCAGTTGTGCTGATGCTACACTCTACACTATGTGCAGATTCCGGAGCAGCTTTTGGACAGTACCAGCTGGGGAGCCTGCCTTCAGTCCAGCCAGAGATCCCCGAGGTAGTCCTGCAGGCATCCGCAGGCCCGACATTCTCTTCTACTTTATTATGTACTCAGTTTTCATTAGATTTCGAGAGAGATTGTATTTCTTTCAGACATTTGTTGTAGTAATCTTAGTCCGTCCGTGGTATTGTGACACCGGATTTTGGGTAGAGATATGTGTTGTCATTATCGTACTGGTCTTGGTTATTATATTATATTAAGTCTTCCACTTGATTTCATTTATCGCTAATATCTAAATGTTGGATACCTGTTAATTCAGATTGTTATAAAGGGTCAAAAATGAAAGAGTTAGAAATTTCTATGTTTAGTAGCTTGCCTAGTTTCTACGAGTAGGCACCATCACGACTCCCGAGGGTGGGAAATCCGGGTCGTGACAAGTTGGTATCAGAGCTCTAGGTTACATAGGTCTCACAATTCACGAATAAGCTTAGTAGAGTCTGAGGGATCGGTACGGAGATGTCTGTATTTATCCCCCAGAGGCTATAGAGTTAGGAAACATTCCACATTTAGTCTTTCCTATTGTGCGGATTGGTTTCTTAATGCTAATTGAAATTCTACTCTATTCTTTCATAGATTTCGCAGATGGCGAGAACACTGACCAGCAGTCTGAGCCCTCAGCAGCAGCTCCCATGAGGGGCAGAGGGCGAGGCCGAGGCTGTGCTAGAGGCCGAGGTAGGGGCAGCAGCACCCGCAGTGGAGCCTCAGGTTGACTTTGATGATGAGGTTCTGGCCCCAGCAGTTCTGGTGGGCCCAGCTCAGGTCCTAGAGGGGTTTATTGCTACCCCAGTACTTCAGGATGCTCTGGTCCATCTAGTGGGCCTTATGGAGAGTGTCACCCGGGCAGGCTTGCTTCCTATAGCACCAGCCGTCTCTCAGGCTAGAGGAGGAGCCCAGACTCCTGCTACTCTCATCTCGGAGCAGGTAGCTCCCCAGTTTCAGACTCCAGCAGTTCAGCCAGTTGGAGTGGTTCAGTCGGGTGTGGTAGCTCAGACCGGTGATGGAGCAGCTATGTCTGCTGATGCCTTGTGAAGGTTGGATAGGTTTACCAAGCTCTTTACTACTACTTTCAACGATGCATCTACTGAGGATCCCCGGGATTATCTAGACAACTGTTATAAGGTTCTCAGGAATATGGGGATAGTTGAGACCAATGGGGTCGATTTTGCCACTTTTTGCTTGTCTGGATCCGCCAAGATTTGGTGGAGGGATTTTTGTTTGGCTAGACCAGCCGGATCACCAGCTTTGACTTGGGAGCAATTTACTCAGCTATTTCTGGAGAAGCCTCATCACTCAAAGAGAGGCCTATCGGAGGCAGTTTGAGCGTCTCCAATAGGGTTCCATGACTGTTACCCAGTATGAGACCAGATTCATCGACTTGGCTCGTCATGCTCTTGTCATACTTCCCACCGAGAGAGAGAGGGTGAGGAGGTTTATTGATGGACTTATTTAGCCGATTCGTCTTAAGATGGCTAGGGAGACTGGGAGTGAGATTACTTTCCAAGAGGCGGCCAATATGGCCAAGAGAGTGGAGATGGTTCTATCGTAGGGAGGTGGTCATGGGTCGGACAAGAGGCTCCGTCATTCAGGCAGATTCAGTGGTGCCTCGTCTAGAGGCAGGGATTCGTATGGTAGAGGCCATCCTCCTAGGCCCTTTCAGTCAGCACTTCAGGTTTATCTTGGTGCTTCAAGTGGCCATGGTTCTCACATGCAATATTCTGATCAGCAGCCCTACAGTGCACCGCCAGCTCCTATCAGTTCACCGCCGCTCCAGAGTTTTCGAGGTGGTCATTTAGGTCGCCAGGGTCAGTCTCAATTTCCTCAGTCGCAGTACTCAGGTGGATATTTTGAGTGTGGTGAGTATGGTCATATCAGGAGGGCTTGTCTGAGATTGGTAGGTACTCAATTGCAGTAGTAGGGTTCTCGTGCTATGGTTCAGGCACCAGGTATTCCGCAGACCGCCTAGCCAGCTAGAGGTGGGGGTAGAGGTGCTAGAGGTGGAGGTAAAGGTGCTAGAGGTGGAGCTCCGACCACTAGAGGTGGAGTCTAGACAGCTGTAGGTCGTCCCAGTCCAAGGTGGTGGGGCCCAGCCCCGATGTTATGCTCTTCCAGCCAGGCCTGAGGTTGAGGCTTCCGATGCAGTTATCACAGGTACTGTTCTGGTTTGTGGCAGAGATGCTTCCGTTTTATTTGATCCAGGGTCTACGTACTCCTATATGTTATCTTATTTTGTACTGTATCTGGTCATGCCTAGTGATTCCTTGAGTGCCCCTGTATATGAGTCTACACCGGTGGGTGACTCTATTATGGTAGATCGAGTCCATCATTCTTGTATAGTTGTGATTGGAGGTCTTGAGACTCGTGTAGATTTGCTTTTTTTGGACATGGCCGATTTTGATGTCATATTAGGGATGAATTGGTTATCAACTTACCACGCTATCTTGGACTGTCATGCCAAGACTGTGACGTTAGCCTTATCGGGTGTACCTCATTTAGAGTGGAGAGGGACTACTGGTCATTCTACCCGTAGTGTTATTGCTTATATGAAGGCTCAGCGTATGGTCGAGAAGGGGTGTTTGGCCTATTTGGCATATGTTCGTGATTCTAGTGTTGATGTTCCTTCTATTGATTTTGTGCCCGTTGTTCGTGAGTTTCCTGAGGTTTTCCCTTCAGACCTGTCGGGTATGCTACCTGATAGAGATATTGACTTTTGCATTGATTTGGCTCCAGGTACTCAGCCCATTTCTATCCCGCCGTATCGTATGGCCCGGCCTGAGTAGAAAGAGTTTAAGGAGCAGTTGCAAGACTTGCTTGAGAAAGGTTTCATTAGGTCGAGTGTTTCGCCTTGGGGTGCGCCAATATTGTTTGTTAAGAAGAAGGATGGATCGATGAGAATGTGTATTGATTACCAGTAGTTGAACAAGGTTACGATCAAGAATAAGTATCCATTGCCGAGGATTGACGATTTGTTTGATCAACTTCAGGGTGCTTAGGTATTTTCGAAGATTGACTTGAGATCTGGCTACCATCCATTGAGGATTAGGGCATCTGATATCCCTAAGACAGCTTTTCGCACTCGGTATAGGCACTATGAGTTCTTGGTGATGTCATTCAGGTTGACAAATGCCCCAGTAGCTTTTATGGATTTGATGAACCGAGTGTTCAAGCCTTACTTAGATTCGTTTGTGATAGTTTTCATTGATGATATTTTGATATATTCCCGCAGTCGGGAGGAGCACGAGCAACATCTTAGAGTGGTTCTTCAGACCTTGAGGGATAGTCAGTTATTTGCTAAGTTCTCGAAGTGTGAGTTCTGGTTGAGTTCAGTTGCATTCATGGGTCATGTTGTATCAGTATGGGGTATTCAGGTTGATTCGAAGAAGATTGAGGCAGTCAAGAACTGGCCTAGACCAGCATCAGCTATATAGATTCGGAGTTTCTTCGGATTGGCAGGCTACTATCGTCGGTTCGTGGAGGGGTTCTCATCTATCGCAGCCCCGATGACCAGGTTGACCTAGAAGGGTGCCCAGTTCAGATGGTCATACGAGTGTGAGGCGAGCTTTCAGAAGCTCAATATAGCTTTGACTATAACAGCGGTGTTGGTTTTTCCCACAGTTTTAGGGCCTTATACAGTTTATTGTGATGCATCTCATATTAGACTTGGTGTAGTGTTGATGTAGGATGGCAAGGTCATTTACTATGCTTTGCGGCAGTTGAAGATTCATGAGAAGAACTACCCGATTCATGATTTAGAGTTGGCAGCCATTGTTCACGCATTGAAGATTTGGAGGCATTATCTATATGGCGTGGCATGTGAGGTGTTCACGGATTACAAGAGTCTTCAGTATTTGTTCAAGCAAAAGAAGTTGAATTTGAGGCAGAGGAGGTCGTTGGAGTTGTTGAAAGACTATGATATCACCATCTTATATCATCCGGGAAAGGCCAATGTGGTAGCCGATGCTTTGAGTAGGAAGTCAGCCAATATGGGCAGTCTTGCTTATATTCTGGTCTGTGAGAGACCGCTTGCTTTGGATATTCAGATTTTGGTCAATCAGTTCGTGAGGTTGGATGTTTCTGAGCCCAGCCGTGTGTTGGCTTGCACAGTCGCTCGTTCTTCATTATTGGAGCGTATCCGTGATCGGCAGAATGATAATCCCGATTTGTGTATCCTTAGAGACACGGTGCAGCACGGAGGTGCCAAGCAGGTTACCTTAGGTGATCATGGAGTTTTGAGATTGCAGGGTCGAGTTTGTGTGCCTAATGTGGATGGACTCCGAGATTTGATTTTAGAGAAGGCCCATAGCTTCCGGTACTCTATTCATCCGACCGCCGCGAAGATGTATCAGGATTTACGACATCATTATTGGTGGCGGAGAATGAATAAGGATATCGTTGCATATGTGGCCCCGTGTTTGAATTGTCAGCAGGTTAAGTACGAGTATCAGATGACCGGTGGTTCATTTCAGAGGATTGAGCTTCCCGAGTGGAAGTGGGAGTGGATTGCTATGGATTTCGTTGTTGGACTCCTGCTGACTCGGAGGAAGTTAGACGCAATATGGGTCATTGTTGATAGGCTGACCAAATCAGCGCATTTCATTCCTGTGGCAGTCTTCTATTCTTCTGAGAGGTTTGCTGAGATCTATATCCGGGAGATTGTTTGCCTTCATGGTATGCCCGTGTCTATCACTTCGGACCAAGGTACGCAGTTTACCTCACGCTTCTGGAGAGAAATTAAGTGAGAGTTAGGCACGGGGGTTGAGTTGAGCACAACATTTCATCCTTAGACGGACGGGCAGTCCGAGAGGACCGTTCAGATTTTGGAGGATATGCTCCAAGTTTGTGTCATTGACTTTGGAGGCTCATGGGATCAGTTTTTGCCTTTAGCAGAGTTTGCCTACAACAACAGCTACTAGTCGAGTATCCAGATGGCTCATTATGAGGCTTTATATGGTAGGCGATGTCGGTCTCCGGTTGGATGGTTTGAGCCGGGAGAGGCTCGTTGTTGGGTGCAGATCTGGTTCAGGATGTCTTGGACAAGGTTAGGATCATTCAGGATAGGCTTTCGTACAGCTCAGTCCGGGAAAAAGAGTTATGCCAACTGCAAGGTTCGTGATTTAGCATTTATGGTCGGTGAGCGAGTTTTGCTTCGAGTGTCGCCTATGAAGGGCGTGATGAGATTTGGGAAGAAGGGCAAGCTTAGCCCTAGGTTCATTAGCCCGTTTGAGATCTTTGATCGAGTGGGAGATGTGGCTTATAGACTTGTATTGTTGCCGAGCTTATCAGTCGTGCATCCAGTGTTTCATGTGTCCATGCTTCATAAATATCACGTCGATATATCCCACGTGTTAGATTTCAGCACTGTCTAGTTGAACAAGGACTTGTCTTATGAGGAGGAGCTGGTAGCTATTCTAGACCGACAGGTTCGTTAGTTGAGATCGAAGAGTTTTCCTTCTATTCATGTTCAGTGGAGACGTCGGCCTGCTGAGGCATCGACCTGGGAGTCCGAGTCTGATATGCGGAGCTATTATCCCCATCTTTTCCCCGACTCAGGTACTTCCTTCTTTTGTCCGTTCGAGGACGAACGATTGTTTTAGATGTGGAGAATGTGATGACCCAAAAGGTCATCACTTGTTTTTAAATTTAATTCTGCGTTCTAAAGACTTAAAACCCACTTTTAGCATCACCTCAATTTGCGTGCGTAGTTCGGGCGCTTAGTCGGAAAACTTATATGTGAAAATCTGTGAAAAATGATAAATTTTGACTATAAAATGAATTAATTTGACTTCGGTCAATGTTTTGGATAAAGGGACCCGGACCCATGATTTGACTGTACCGGAGAGTCCGTAGGAAAATATGGGATTTGGGCGTATGCCCGGAATCGAATTTCGAGGTCCCAAGCCCGAGAAATGAATTTTTTAAAAAATTGTCTTCTGAAATTGTTTAAAGGATTTGGAAATGAATTTTGATTAGAACATGTTGGTATCGGGACCGTATTTTAGTTCCGATGCACGGTACAGGTCTTATATATGATTTAAGATAATTCTATGAAGTTTGATAAGAAACAGAATCTGTTTGACGTGATTCGGACCTTAAATGCAAAATTTGATGTTTTAAGAAGTTTTGAAATATTTCATTCATTTTGAGGTTTAATTCGTTGTTTAAGGGGTTAATTTGGCGATTTGATCGCACGGATAAATTCAGATAATATTTTTGAGTTAGTACGTATGTTTAGTTTGGAGCCCCGAGGGCTCGGGTGTGTTTCGGAAGTGTTTCGAAAGGTTTTTGAACTCATAAAAGTTGCAGGTTTTTATTGTTCACAGCCCAGGGATTTTTCTCTTTGCGTTCGCATGGGCACACCCACGAACGCGTAAGGCAAATGTCCTAAGTTCCAAATTTCTTCTTCGCGAACTCGAAGCTGGTGACGCGAACACGGGGCTAAGGGGGGATAACCTTCGTGAACGCAACCCAGCATACACGAACGCGATGGCTTATGAGCATGGGCAGAGGGGTATTATACCTACGCAAACGCGACCACCTGGACGCGAATTCGAAGGCTCGAGGAGTTAGTTCTCCGCAACACGAGCCCATTTCCGCGAACGCGAAGGCCTCTCAGGCCTAGCTCATCGCGAACGCGATGAGCCTATCGCGAACGCATAGAGCAAATTCGCCAAGTTATTTAAAGTTCCAAAAACAGAATGTATTACGGGAATTCCACCATTTTTTATAAACTTCATCTTCTCCACTCCTCTTGGGCGATTTTTGAAGAGGAACTTCACCGTAGCTTCATAGGTATGTAATCCTAAGCTCGTTTTCTTCCATTTTTATCAACACCCACTAGATTTCTATGCCTAAAACATGAGATTAAGGGTAGAAAATTAGGTATTTGGGTAGAGTTGGAGCTTTTTGATTATTTGGGAATTTGACCTCATTTTGGGGTCGGATTTCAAAACAAAATATATATTCGGGCTCGTGGGTGAATGAATGATCGGATTTTGGTCTGAACTTCGTGTTTTGACAAGCGGGCCCGGGTCAATTTTTGACTTTTTGGGAAGAATGATGGAAAAGCTATAATTAAGCATTAGAAATAGATTGTTTAGCGTTTATTGATGTTATTAAGTCGATTATGTCTAGATACAATTGATTTAGAGTCAAATTCAAAAGGAAATGCGGTGTTTAAGGCTTGAGTTGGCCATGAAAGTTCGAGGTAAGTGTTTGGTCTAACCTTAGCTTGAGGGATTAGAAGTTGTATCCTATTTGCTATTTGCTTCTTGTTGAGTACGACGTATAGGCATGGTGATGAGTATCTATACGTTGGTGTCGAGCATGACCGTGAGTCTTAAATTGCAATTTGTTTTGTGTTCTTAAATAGTACTACGTATGGTTTAATTGATGATTCTCGATATTGAGCAAGGATTAAGTTTGTTTTCGTGGAAATTACTTATGATTGAGCAAGGAGTAGAAGTTGGGTTAAGATTGGTTATAGTTGTTTCTCCCTTGCCGGGACGTATTTACTTTTACTGTCGAATCCCTTGCCGGGATAGTGTAGTTTATTGTTGATCCCTTGCCGGGACTCTTGGTATGGTTGTTGCTAAAGGTATATAAATGTTATGTTGGATCGGGTTGCACGCCGCAACAATACTATATATGGAACGGGTTGCACGCCGCAACAATGTTATGTTGGATCGGGTTGCACGCCGCAACAATGTTATATTGGATCGAGTTAAACGCCGCAACAGTGATATAAATGGATCGGGTCACACGCCACAATAATGTTAAATGATAGGGATCGGGTTGCACGCCGCAACAGTGTTATTATGGTTTTGTTGTTAATCTTTAATTGTTCTCTCATATTTCTCTTAAGTTTCTGCTGGATTCGATATTTCCCCCGTAGCATGTACCCCTCCCATGTTAATTGTTTATTCCTGTTTATTTTCCGTTGTATATTATATAACTGCACAGGTTTATCTAGAGTCTGGTCCTAGCCTCGTCACTACCTCGCCGGGGTTAGGCCAGACACTTACCAGCACATGGAGTCGGTCGTACTGATGCTACACTCTACACTATGTGCAGATTCCGGAGCAGCTTTTGGACAGTAGCACTTGGGGAGCCTGCCTTCAGTCCAGCCAGAGATCCCAATGTAGTCTTGCAGGCGTCCGCATGTCCGGCATTCTCTTCTACTTTATTATGTACTCTGTTTTCATTAGATTTCGAGACAGATTGTATTTCTTTCAGACATTTGTTGTAGTAATCTTATTCCGTCCGTAATATTGCGACACCAGATCCGGGTAGAGATGTGTGTTGTCATTATCGTACTGGTCTTGGTTATTATATTAGATTAAGTCTTCCGCTTGATTTCATTTATCGTTAATATCTAAATGTTGGATACCTATTAATTCAGATTGTTAAAAAGGGTTAAAATGAAAGAGTTAGAAATTTTCTATGTTTAGTGGCTTGCCTAGCTTCTACGAGTAGGCGCCATCACGACTCCCAATGGTGAAAAATCTGAGTCGTGACACCCCTATTTTTCTACGGACCCTCCGAGACCGTCAAATCATGGGTCCAGTCCGTTTACAGTGATAATGTAATACAAATATTTATTCTGTTATAGAAATTTTCTTACATTATTTATTGTAAATTACTAATGAATACATATTAAATAAAGTTATTTATAATTACCTTTCAAACCACCTAATTGTATAAATATTTTTGCGTCATTAACAGCTTGTTTTGATGGTCGTTACCCATTGTATTGTAACGTATTGTTACTTTAAATATGATGTTTGTTTTGATTGTTACTTAAATTTTATTATATTGTATCATTAAATCCGTCGTTACATAACAACGAAATGTGCCACTTTATATAACGACCGATTTGGTGTGGTCGCGTCGTTACCTTATCTTTTTTTCTCTCAATTTCATCTTCCATTATTATTAAATAATTTTATTTTATCATTTACCCTACTTTTTTATATAATAATTTTACCTTGTATCATAATTTTTCTTTATAATATTGCAAGTTTATTCTTCATATTGCTGATGCGTGATATCATAAAACGATGGCAAACGACACAATCTATCCAAATATTGTATCTATCAAACGATACAGTATAATAGAATACAGTATGATACGATACATTATGAAACGATATGTAACAACTATCCAAATAAGCTGTAATATATATAATTTAAACTCATAATCCCTATATATAATCATTTGTTGGAGCCTGGAGGATTCAGTTGTTACATTTAGAGATATATTAACGTAATCTAATTCTCATATGCTCGAATAAACAACTAGAATAAATATACATGGTGCACACCAAAAAAAAACTCCAACAAAGAATGAGCTAGGGATGTCAATGGGGCGGGGTGGATGCGGGGCGGGTTTGGCAAATTACACAAAAATTTCAACCCCCGCCCCACTTAATTTTTTTTTTTCTCTAAAACAAACTAGTTTGACATTTTATTATTTTATAAAATGGAGAGTTTAATAGAATCACATAAATATAAAAGTGAGAGAATATTATGTTGATCTTCCAAAATAAATGGGTTACTATCATTTCCTATTACTAATACGATATCTTGACTTATGTAATATCATTTTGGTGCGATTTATGCAAATTGGTTAATTATAAATCAAATTGATTAATGCGGGGTCAATGCAAATTGGTTAATATCAATGCTATATATTGTTCTGATTCGATTTTCTATTTGGTTACTATTTTCTCCCTTCAATGACGGACACGTAAATGCAATCAATTTTAAATATAAATTATTTTTTAAAAATTTCTGAAAATATATATAGAGCTCCAAACATAACTAGATTTTATAGTAGTTGTTAAGACTTGAGGAATATCTGAAAAGTTTGAGAAGATAAAACAATCGGAGAAAAAATGTCATTCTTCAAAAAGAAAAATATTCATATCAAGACTAATAATATAAGGCGATACAAAACTAAAATTTACAAAACTAACTGGATATATGTAGAACCCCCAAAACCAAAATAACATTGGATAGATATCAAGTACGTCAAGTTCTCCCGCATTGAACCCGCGTTAAATCCGCAATCCGCCTAGTCCCGCTTTAAAAATTTTAAAAATTATTTTAACTCACCCCACACCACCCTGCACCCGCATAAATGTAAACCCGCCTCGCCCCGCACCCGCCCCGCCCTAGCCTATTGCAATCCTTAGAAGGAGTATGTGGAATCATCAGAGATTCCGAAAGTCAATGGATTGATGGATTCTCCTACCATGCAATGGCCTATCACCCATACAAGCTAAAATCATCGCCCTACTAAAAGGATTGAAATTAGCTTTCACAAAAAATCGAATATCGGTTATTATGGAAACAGATTGTCAGGTATTACTATAACTACTACATGACAATTCTCACACTAAAGTTAATGCTAATCTTCTCCATGATTACAGGTTCCTGTTAGAAGCACTGGGCCAATCAGAAGTTAGATATGTATACCTTGAAAAAAACCAAGTGGCGCACACATTAGCGATGTTTGGGTTCAACTATAACTCACATACTAATGCCGAGTGTGGCGAGTATTTCTGGAGTGAACCACTTTTATTTGCTTTCTCTACTTTGCGCAAAGACAAATTAGGATTTGCTTCGATAAGATCATTCTCGCACTATAATAACTCTCTTTACTTTAATGCATAATAATAATCAGCGCCCCCAGGCGCTTTTATCTAAAAAAAAGTAATAAAAGGAATAAGAAGTTGTCACCAGGGGCGGATCTAGAGCATAAAATACGAGTTCCCGGGAACCGAGTAACTTTTGTGTAACCCTATATTTATATTAAAAAATTCACTAAACATTTGTAAATATCTAACTGAGAACTCAGTTATTATTGTATATTAATCTAAAATTACGGTAGGAACCCATAAGTCTCAAATCCTGGATCCGCCTCTGGCTGTCACTATCTAATCAACAACACTTAAAGATGTGATTAAACTCTACACACACTACTAGAAATCCGGTAAATACCGACCAAAAAAACCGACCAACTTTGGTCGGTAATGGCCAATTACCGACCAAAATGCGGCCAAATACGCTTGGACTGTATTTTGATGATTGTTTTAATATACCGACCAAAGTTAGTCGGAAATTACCGACCAACGTTGGTCGGTCAATTAAATTCAAAAAAAAATTGCAAAAAAAAAAAAAACGGACCAAAGTTGGTCGGTATTTTCCTACTAAAGTTGGCCAGTATTTTAATTATGTAATCAAAAGATTCACCATATGAAAATTGAACCGGGGTATGTATTGTGGTAGAATACTTTTCTACCACTAGACCATTGGTGCATTTTATTTTAAGATTGTCTTTTTTTTTTTAATTTATACTTTTTAATTGTATTTTCGCACGAAAATAACCGATCAAAGTTGATCAATTTTATTAAAAATAAAATTACGGACCAAAGTTGGTCGGTTTTTTTAATATTAATTTTTATTTATTTTAATTGCAAAGACCGACCAAAGTTTACCGGTTTCTTGAAAAATAAATTTCGTAGTAGTGACACTTTTTAATATAAATCTTAGATTTTAAATCCAATAAATTTAAAGATTATAATAAAATTAATCCACGCATGCTTTATGGTCAAATAGAAATAATGGGAACAAGGAATTTATTTTCAGTCTTATTGTTAAATTTGGTAAGGTCATTTTGACCTTAGATTGAAGTAAAGATATCATTGGACTTGCATTCTATTTTTTTTTGTTTCTCACCCGCTGTTCGGTATTTGTATTTGAGCCCGACTATATTTAGATTCACGTCGTGTACGGCCTCATTCGGGAGGGAGGGGGGGGGAAGCGCTCCCTACCAAAAAATTTTCCGTACCCAAGACTCGAACTTGAGACTTCTAATTAAGGGGAAAGTAGCCCCATCAGCTGCACCACATCTTTGGTGGTTTGCATTCTACTTTCTACTACCACTAAGTTGTTGAATTAATACTCGTGTTAAGAAATTTCAAAGTCAAATAATTACTTCAACAAGATTATTTAATGTTAACTATCTGGTTAATTGATCAGTATCTTATATTTGGTCTGCTATGACGGTTGAGTGTGTTCACATAGGTGACTGTTCTTTTCATTAGATACTGATAAGATCAGTGTACAATTTTCAGTTTTTCGTTAAGTAGTTTATTAGCAAAGTCAGTACTATATATTCAACGCTAATAGTTGCATCTGTCCTTTTCTTTTCCAAGTAATAACAAATGTTGCTTTTGTTGTTTCTTCTTTTTATTGGTTTACTTAAAATAATTAGCTACATTGTCAAGTAGGCATAATATATCGGGACCATATGAACTTGACACCGTTTATTTAGTATATATCTAACTTATTTTTTATCCTAATTACCCCCTAAACTTGGTTGTTTGGTAGCCTTCACCTGCTTGAACGTTGATATGACATAGAAAGTGCATATACTTTCTCTTAGGCGCATAAAAGTGATGAAAAATAAAAATTATGCCTAATGTGCGCTGGTTGTGGCTGCCATGGGGAGAGGCTGAGGTCGCGGACGTGGAAGGCCAAAGAAATCACCTACTATTGCTTTCGGAAGTTCAGTAAGCTCTAACTCTCAGCCTATGAAGTCAATTCCACCTCAATCAAAGGAAACGATACCACCAGAGCACCAATTGACAGAGATGGTTACGAATGAAGAACGATCATCTTCAATTGATACTGGAGTAAGCAGAAAATTGAAGCTCAGTACAGAGAATACATTAAGCCAAACTGATAGTGCTGATGTAACTAGATCTGAAATCAATGGAACAGTAGTCATGGCTAACCCTAAGCAGAGTCCTGATGATAATAAGTTAGCAAAGAAAGGGAAAAATAAAAAGGAACTAAGCAATGATAGAAATGAGTCCGTAGATCCAAAATTTGGTATTAAAAGCCGTAAGGAGCAGACTAATCCTACAAGAAAAGTGAAGTCGCTGTACCAAATATTGCTGTTGCACCAACTCCAGCAGTAATTCCCACGCATAGCAGAACTGGGCCAAAAACCTGGGTGAACTTGTTTCAGCAGAATCGAGCAGCTACACATGGTATGACACTTCTATACATACCTCCACAAATTGTTGATAGACAACCCGTTGTGCAACTAAAACTCCAGGATGTGGTGGAGGAAGAGGATAAATGGAGTGCAACGATGATTGCATATATAATTGGGGACAATCCTAATTATAATGCAATGAAAAGGTATATTGCACAACACTGGCTAGATATTACTGAACCTGAGCTGTTCTTGCATGATGAAGGCTATTATGTGATTAAGTTCCAATCGATGGTGGATATGCACAAAGTTTTCTATGAGGGCTCACACCATTAACAATAGGCCAATAATCCTAAAACCTTGAACTCCTGATTTTTATTTAAGCCAGGAATTCCTAGCTGAGATCCCTCTATGGGTTATATTCCCTAAAGTACCTATGAGTTGTTGGGGTAATGAATCTTTAAGTAAGATTGCCAGTGCAATTGGAAAATCTTTGTTTGCAGACGAATGCACTACTAAGCAAATAAGAATCTCCTATGCGAGGATGCTGATAGAAGTTAATGTAATAAAGACCTGCCAACAGAGATAGATGTTATGGATCCTAGAGGCAGAAAAGTTTAACAACAGTTGGTGTATGAGTGAAAGCCTAACTACTGTGACAAATGCCAGAAGATTGGGCACATATGTGCAGCTCAACAAGGGCCTAAGATACCACAGAATGAACAGCCAAAACGAAGAAGAGAACAAAAGAAAGTTACATATGAATAGAGAACTAAGGGACCAGCGGGGGTTGAAACTGTTAAGCCACAAAATCCCACAGCTCAACAACAGGAACAAGTTAACTTAGCTGTGGTGACTCAGGAAACTACTTTGCCACATGAGATGAGAAAGATTCAAGAGATTGCTGACAATGATACTACAAAAATGAGGTAAGCTGATAAAGGCAAGGTCATTGAAAGTCCAGTGATGAACTTAGAAAATTTTCCTTTACTGACTTCTCATGTATGTAGGAATAGTCTTCATAAAGGTTCTATAAGTACAAGTGTGAGCTCCTCTCTACCTCATGACAGAGGTGGGGGCACTCACAAAAATCTATGACTTAGTTAATATGGAATGTTAGGGGAATTAATATATGATACAAGCAAAAAGAACTGAAGAAATATCTTATAGCTAGAAACATAAAGCTTGTTGGTATCATAGAAACTCAAGTTAAGGAGAATAATATGAAGAAAGTTTGCTCCCATATTGCCCTTGACTTGGGAAATTTTGCACGATTACACATGTGCAACTAATGGGAGAATATAGATAATATGGGATCCCTATAAGGTTATTTTAATTAGATCAGTAGCACAAGCTCTTCATTGCCTAGTAAATGGAATCAGAGGAGATCAGGAATGTTTACTCAATATGGTGTATATGGATTCAACACTATTGAGCAGAGGAAACAATTGTGGGACAATCTTATAGAGATTAGACATGGGGTCAACAAATCATGGGTCCTTGGAGGAGATTTCAAATCTGTGTCGCAGCTTCAAGACAGGATCAATGGGAATCCAGTAAATTTTGTTGAGATTCATGATTTCACAAAATGTGTCCAAGAGTTAGATATTACCGAATTGGCATGGGAAAGTGATTACTACACTTGGTCTAACAAGCAAGATGGAATGGATAGAATTTAGAGCATAATAGATAGAATGCTTGACAACTATAAATGGATGATGCAGTGGGGACACATCATTACTGTGTATGATGTTACTTTCACATCTAATCATTACCCTATGAGCTTGAATTTCACAGTAGACCAAGGCCATAGGAGAATTCCTTTTAAGTTCTTCATGTATGGGTTGATCATGAAAACTTCCTCAGTATGGTACAACAAGTGTGGAGTCAAAGAGTATATAGCTGAAAAATGCAGGATATCTGGGTGAAATTGAAGAAACTCAGACCATTCCTCAAGAAACTTAATGTTGAAGAGTTTAAATTCATCAGGCAAAAGATTGATGCAGCTGGAAATGAACTTCTCACAGTTCAAAAGAGCATTAATACTAAATGTACTGATGAGCTGACTGAGAAGGAGAGGAATCTTATACAAAACCTAGAAAAATGTGATATACTAGAAGAAGGAGACCTAAGACAAAAAGCTAGAGCTAAATGGATAAAGCTAGGAGACTCGAATACAAGACATTTTTCAACTATGATAAAGGAAAGGGCTCAAAGAAAATAGATTCAGGAGCTACAGTCAATTGCAGGAAGTAGACTACCTGATCCGGAAGATATAAAAGTGGAGATTATTGAGTTTTATAAATCACTGATGGGAACTGCTGCTCACTCAATACCTGCAATAGACAAGCTGGTTATGCAGAGGGGACCAAAGCTTTCACAACAACAGAGAATGGATCTGTGTAAAGATGTAACTGAGAAAGAGATTTATGAAGGACTATGCTCCATTGGAGAAGACAAAGCGCCATGAATAGATGGTTACAATGCATATTTCAAGAAGGCTTGGTCTGTTATCAAAGAGGAAGTCTTAGAAGTTGTGGCAGATTATTTTACTACAAGCAGGATGTATAGAGCTATCAATTGCACTGTCATCACATTAGTGCCCAAGAATACTTGACCTAAAACTGTAAAGGAATTTTGACCAATTGCATGTTGTACTGTGCTATACAAGATCATCTCTAAGCTTCTTGCAACTCGATTAGAAGCTATTATTCCTATCAATGAAGCTTAGGCTGGATTCATTCCAGGGAGAAAAATTGCAGACAACATTATCCTAGCTCATGAACTAGTGAAGCCCTACTCAAGAAAACATATCTTCGCTTGATGCATGATCAAGATAGACCTTCAGAAAGCATATGATTCTGTGGAGTAGTCGTATATAAAGCAAGTCATAGAAGAGATGGGATTCCCTTAGTTATTTACCTCATGGATAATGGAGTGTATTCAAAATGTCAACTATTCAATCATTATTAATAGAGAGCCAGCAGTCCCTTTTAATGATGCTAAAGGATTAAGACAAGGTGATCCAATGTCACCTTTTTTATTTGTTATTGTAATGGAGTTCCTGAGTAGAAATCTTAACTGTCTAAAGGAAGATAAAGAGTTTAAGCATCACCCTAGATGTACCAAACTGGACATAACTCACCTTAGCTTTGTTGATGATCTGCTGCTATTTACAAGAGGTGATAGCAAGTCTATTCAGGCAATGCAACATAAATTTCTGCAATTCTCACAGGCATCTAGGCTGCAAGCAAACTTGAACAAGAGTGAAGTCTACTTTGTGGGAGTTCCTATAGAGCATAAGAAGCAGATACTACAGCAATTAGTTTTCATAGCTGGTGAATTACCCTTCAAGTATCTTGGAGTTTCATTATCAACAAAGAAACTCAGTATAGTACAATGGCAACCTTTTATTGACAAGATGATTGCAAGGATCACTTCTTGGACTGCAAAGACATTGTTATATGCAGGGAGGGTACAATTAGTGTAGAGTGTTTTGTTTGGAATCCAAGTTTTCTAGAGGGGGACTCAACATCACCAACCTAAGGATCTGGAATAGTGCAGCAATAGTCAAAACTTACTGGGATTTGGCACATAAGTAGGACAAGTTGTGGATTCGATGGATTCACACCTACTATATCAAGGGGCAGAACTTCACCAATTGGACAACACCACAGCAAGCTTGTTGGGTGGTCAAGAAAGTATTTGAGGCCAAGACAGTTCTAGAGAATCAACAGTATATGCAATCTCTCAAGAAAAGCTTAATCCGGCAAATATACTTGACTATGCTTGGTGATTACTGTCGAATAGAGTGGAAAAGCTTAGTGTTTAACAATGTTGCGTGACCAAAAGCTAAATTCTCAATGTGGCTCATGATGTATAGAAAGCTTTTAACCTCTGATAGGTTGTGTAAATGGGGACTTAATGTGGATACTCAATGCGTGTTATACCAAAGACAGGAGGAAAATATAGAGCACTTGTTTTGAAAGTGTGATTACACTAACAGTGTCTGGACCAAACTACTTCAATGGATGTAACTTAATGGCCTAGAACCAGAGATTGGCAGCAACATATCTAGCGGATTATCACCTGCTCAAAAGGTAAATCTCAGCAGGCATAAGTGTTCAAAATAATATTTGCAGAAACTATGTACCGAATTTGGATTGAAAGGAACCTAAGAGTTTTTAAAAAAAGAAAGAGACATTGGCACATTATTGCGAAGGAGATAGCTTACATATGCAATGTGCGTGTTCTTCCTGGAGCCAAAGCCTATCTACTTAGTCTACAGTTTGAATAGGTTTTTGTTGTTTTGTTAATCTAGAATTTTTTCAATAGATAGAATTTGGAATTTAGTCGGAAATGACAGTTTAGTATCATGTAGTCGACTAATGAGATAGCTAGCTATGTTAGCTAAGCTATGGGAATGTAAATATTTCTTAGCGATTAATAAAAATAAGTTAATTACCCAAAAAAAAGTAGCTTTCAAGTGAGGCCCTGCCACATTATCATATAAAATAATTTATTTTATTCTATCTGTGTATTTGTTTTCTCTCAATATACCACACATATTTTATCTTAATTTGTATTTAATTTTTCGGTGACATGACTATTTATTTTACTGTGTATTTCTTTTTTTCTCCAAATATGTTTTAAAAAATTGAGTTTATCCAGATAAAGTATTTTCGCCAAAATAATAGTGTTTCAAAAATGTATTTTATTCTATTTCTTCTTTAGATGCAAGATATATTCTCACAGTTTAGTTTTATTATGCGCCAACTATAAAAAGAATTGGCTAGAGCTCTATTATTTTAAACCAGATAAAAAAGTTTTAGCTAAAATAACGAAGCTCAAACTGTGAAATTTTCTTTTATTTCTTATTTAGATACAACGACTCTTCATCCCAACTATATATTCCTTCTTCTTTTTTTCTCCAAGTTTCTAAAAAATATTACTAGAACTCCATTCTTCTTAGTCAAATACAATTTTTAAAGCTAAAATAATGTATTTTAATTGTGTTATGTTGTATTTCATCTTTAGATATGATGATGATTTATTTCTGTATACCGGTAAAACCAGGGCTAGTGAGCACCCCGATTTCCCGATGGGGCAAACAACGCAAGGATATAACTACAAGACATCGGAATCGAAGCTGAGAATTTCTCGTACTAAGGCCCGAACAAAGCACCTGCACCAGAGCCATCGAGACCACGCTCCCCGGATTCGGTTCGAGCTCCAAGACCTCGGAAAACATTACAAAACGTCTGCACATGACTAATAAAGAGTTGTGATATCCGTGCGCAACTGGATATCACGGCGTATATCTCGGCCCGTATCAGCAGCAAATGAGTGATTAACCAAAAAAAGATTTTTTACCTTTTTTCGAATTGTACTTGGGATAAAACTCTCCATTATATAAAAGGGGTGATTTTTATTCAAGAAACACATTGTAACATATATATCAAGGCAATATACACTTGTTTTTTCTGCTTCTAAAGTTATTTAAAGTTCTTATTTTTTCTCATAGTTCTTCATAAGTATTTGGCTCCGAATCGAGGGCAGAACAATCACCAAGCTTAGATCCGAGCTTGGACCTAATATCACAACTGGTTTAGATATTTATTCTATCTTTAATTCACTTATTTAACGCTATTGATCACTTGTATTAAATTAGTCCACATATCTTTAAAACTGCATATAAATTCAATTGTTATCTATTTTTAAAAGTAAACAGTTTGGAGCCCAACTTGGGGCTAAGGATAATAGTGGTGGTTTGATACAAATCTCCATAACACACTCTATTTTACTCTTTTTCTTTAAGGTTCCAATTTCAGGTCAACTTAAAAATGTCAAATTCTCAGTCTGCTCACTTGAACGTTGAGGATGGGTCTAGCCATCGTGGCGAAAACAACAATCTGGTGCCTAGCAATGAGGTGCCCCCTGCTGATCCCACGGAGTCCCAATTGTAGACCTAGTCGATGCTAACTCACATGTAGCCATCGACACCAAACTTCCTACGGATCCCGTAAATAGTGTTCACGGAGAAGCCTGACCAACGGCTCAAGCAGCACCCAAAGGCGAAGGATACGGGGCCAGTCTACGATTGATCTTTGAAATTCTACAGGTTCAGCACGGCAATAGTGCAGTTGCAAACCAAAGTCACGCCCCCAGCAGAGTTAAGCCCGAACCGGCCCGTGAAAGCGCTCGAAAAAAATGAGCATATCATCGAAAAGCTGAGCGAAGCTGAGTACAGTGTCAGCCTGAAGTAATGAAAATGTTAGGCATTGACAAAACGAGTGGAATCTGGTGAAAATAAAATTGAGGCAAATGATAAGAAGGTAGAGATATATAATTCCCGAGTTGATCAAATCCCAGGAGCACCTTCAATGTTAAAGGGCCCAGACTCCAAGAAATTTATCCAAAAGCCTTCCTCCTAGCATGGAACCGAAACCAATCCCGAAGAGATTTCTTATGCCCGATATTCCAAAATATAACGGAAACACGGATCCAAATGAGCATGTGACCTCCTACACATGCTCCATCAAAGGCAACGACTTGGAAGATGACGAAATCGAGTCAGTATTATTGAAGACATCTGGGGAAACTCTATCAAAATGAGTCATGATATGGTACCACAACTTGCCCCTAAATTCAATTAACTCATTTGCTACACTCGTAGATGCTTTTGTGAAGGCTCATGTCGGGGCCATCAAGGTCGAAACTAGAAAATCGGATCTTTTCAAGGTTAAGCAAAGGGACAACAAGATGCTCAGGGAGTTCATGTCAAGGTTCAAAATGGAATGGATGGATCTGCCTCCGGTTGCAGACGATTGGTCCGTTCACATATTTACTCAGGGACTCAACACTCGAAGCTCATTGGCTTCGTAGCAGTTGAAGCAAAACTTGGTAGAATACCCGATGGTAACTTGGGCTGATGTCCACAATAGGCACCAGTCAAAAATCAAAGTCGAGGATGACCAACTCGGAGCCCCTTCAGCCTCCAGTTGCAGATGATTGGTTTGTTCACGTATTTACACAGGGACTCAACCCCAGGAGCTCCTCGACTTCGCAGTAGCTAAACCAAAATTTGGTAGAATACCCGGTGGTAACTTGGGCCGACAACTACAACAGACACCAATCAAAAATCAAAGTCGAGGATGACCAACTCGGAGCCCCTTCCGGGTCTGTTTATCCTATCAGAACCGATGACAGGCCTAAGAGAATTGTCGATCATGAATCAAGGTCAGTCCGAGATCGGTATCAACCATATATCACAGATCGAAGAGGTAATGGATTTTGGCGTCACCCTACGGGCAATGAGAAGAGGAGCGATCGCGACCACAGTAGTCAGGGACTGATGAGCAAAAACAATTTCGATAAACCAGTTGGGGCAAAATAGGCACCAAGGTTATCGGAGTATAACTTCAGTATCAATGCTGCAAGCATCCTATCTGCCATCGGGCACATCAAGGATGCCAAGTGTCCTTGATCATTGCAGTTCGACCTTACCTAGAGAGACCCTAACTTGATGTGTAAGCATCATGGCTCTCATGATCAGAATACCGAGGACAACCGACAATTAAGAGAAGAAGTGGTTGGATTATTAAATAACGGGCATCTCCGAGAATTTCTGAGCGATCAAGCCAAAAATTCAAATAAGAAGAACCTCAACACGTCATCAACATGATCATTGGAGGGGTCGATGTCCCCCAGGGATCTATGATAAAGCGCACTAAAGTATCCATTACAAGGGAAAAACGAACCCGAGATTATATCTTAGAGGGAACCATTTTGTTCAATGATGAGGATGCTAAAGGCATCATACAACTGCATAATGACGCCCTGGTAATATCTGTACTTGTAAATAAATCTTGAGTTAAGCGTGTGTTAATTGATCCAGGTACCCTGGCCAATATCATTAGATCGAGGGTCATGGAGTAGTTGGGTTTACTAGGCCAAATAGTTCCAGCAGTCCGGGTGTGGAACGGATTTAACATAGCATGCAAGACCACCAAAGGGGAGACAACCCTACCGGTAAACACTGTTGGGACCATCCAGGAGATAAAGTTCTATGTGATTAGCGGGGATATGAGATATAACGCTCTATTCGGAAGACCATAGGTTCACAACATGAGGGCAGTACCCTCGATATTACACCAGGCACTAAATTTCCCCACACTGAGAGGAATCAAGACGATTTATAAAGAGCAGTCAGCCGCAAAAGAAATGTTTACAGTCAACGAGGTGATCTCGGTGCCCGTGCTCTTAACATCAAAGAACGCAGAGCCGATTAGGAAGGAAGAAACTAAATAGCAATCACCGATATCGACCCCAACCGAAAAAAAGGAGTAGGGAGCAGGTGAGGATGATGATTACGGATTCCCTAGGTCATTCATCGCCCCTGATGATTCCGATGCCATCGAATCAATGGTCTAGGAGCTAGATCAAGTCATATTGATCGAACACTTACCCAATCGGAAGGTATACCTGGCACCGAGTTAACTCCCGAGCTCAAGAAAAAACTAATTGAATTCCTTATGGCTAACATAGATTGTTTCGCTTGGTCCCAACTTGATATGACAGGGATCCTGCCGGAGATAACCACTCATAAGTTGAGTTTGGACCCGAAGATTCACCTGGTTAAACAGAAGATGAGGCCTCAGTTCGAAGTCAAACCTGCATTCATCAAAGACGAGGCATATAAACTCCTTAAAATAAGTTCCATTCGAGAAGTTAAGTACCCAGACTTGTTAGCTAACGTAGTGGTAGTGTCTAAAAATGGAAATAAATTAAGAATGTGCATAGATGACAAAGACTTGAACAAGGAATGCCCTAAGGACTCTTTCCCTTTGCCTAAAATCGACCGCATGATCGATGCGATGGCTGGACACGAGATACTCACCTTTCTCGATGGCTATTTCGGGTACAACCAAATATGGATGGACCTGGGAAATCAAGAAAAGACTTCTATTATCACTAAATTAGACACTTATTATTATAACGTAATGTCGTTCAGGTTAAAAAATGTCGGGGCCACTTATCAATGCCTAGTAAACTGGATGTTCAAAATAAACTGAGGTTTATATTGATGACATGTAAGTCAAGCCCCTGAGAGAAGAGGACCATTTGAAACATTTGCAGGAAACATTTGACATATTGAGGAAATACAATATGAATCTCAACCCGAAAATATGTGCATTCAGGGTTGGATTTGGAAAATTCTTTGGGTTTATGGTATCTAATCGGAGGATGAAGATCAATCCCGATAAAATCAAATCTATAGAAGACCTCACTGTGGTGGACAATGTTGAGGCTGTTCAGAGCCTAACCAGGCGTATAGCCGTCCTGGGCCAGGTCATATCGAGGTCCTCAAACAAAAGCCACTGATTCTTATCACTATTGAAGAAGAAGAATAACTTTTTTTGGACCCCGGAGTGCCAACAAGCTTTGGGAGAACTCAAACGGTACCTTTCGAGTTCATCCCTGCTCCATACTCCGAAGATGGATGAGCAGTTGTACCTTTACTAGGCGGTATCCGAGGTGAATGTAAGTGAATTCCTAGTCCTGGAAGAGGAATATATGCCATTTCCTGTTTACTATGTTAGTAGAACTCTAGGCGAAGCCGAAACAAGGTATCCTTACTTGGAAAAATTGGCACTCGCTTTGCTAAGCGGCTCCAGAAAGTTAAAGCCATACTTTCAATGTCACCCCATATGTGTCGTGACCTCTTACCCACTAAGGAACATCAATTACAAGCCCATGATCTTGGGACAGTTGTCCAAATGGGTAGTCAAAATTAGTGGGTATGATATCGAGTATCGGCCCCGAACTACCATCAAATCACAAATTTTAGCAGACTTCATAGCCAACTTTACGTCGGCCTTAATACCCGAAGTCGAAAGGGAACTATTATTAACCTCAGGAGTTACCTCACGAGTTTGGACACTCTTTACGTATGGTGCTTCAAACACAAAGAGGTCCGGGCTCGGCATCATGCTGAAACCATTTACAGGTAACATAGTTAGGCAATCTATTAGAATTGAGAAATTAACTAACAATGAGGTCGAGTATCAGGCCATGATTGTAGGTCTCAAATTGGCTAAAAGCCTTAATGCCGATGTGGTTCGAAGCTAAGTGCGATTCTCTCCTTGTGGTAAACCAAGTTAATGGGACGTTCGAAGTAAAAGAGGAACAAATGCAAAGGTATTTTGACAAGTTGTAGCTGATGCTACATCAATTCAAGGAATGGACCCTACAACACGTGCCTCGAGATCAAAATAGCAAGGCCGATGCCCTAGTTAACTTGGTATCATCAGTTAATGCTGACGAATTTAGTTCGGGAACAGTTGTACAACTCATGAAGTCGATGGTGGAAGAAGGCCATGCCGAGGTAAACTCGGCAAGTTTAACTTGGGATTGGAGGAACAAATACATAGATTATTTGAAGACTGGTAAAGTGGCCGGGTCTAGCCTGTCCATAGGGACTCTGTTCGGAAGAACATTTGATGGCCCGCTCGCCATATGCTTGGGGCCGGGAGATACCGAATATGTCTTAAGAGAAGTTCACGAAGGCACTTACGGAAACTATTCGGGACAGAATCTTTGGTTCAGAAATTAATCAGAGCCGGCTATTACTGGATCGACATGTAGAAAGATGTAAAGAACTTTGTACGAATATGAGACGATTGCCAGAGACATGCACCGATGATCCATAAACCCGAAGAGCTACTCCATTCGGTCTTGTCCCTATAGTCGTTCATGAAATGGGGAATGGACATCCTTGGTCCCCTGCTGAGGACACCTGGTAAGGCTTAATTCATATTGTTTATGACCAATTATTTTTCTAAATGGGTCGAAGCTCAAGCATTCGAGAAATTCCGGAAAAAAGAAGTCATTGACTTCATTTGGGACCAATTAATATGCCGATTTGGGATGTCGGTCGTGATCGTGTGTGATAATGGGAAGCAATTCATCGGCAGTAAGGTAAATAAGTTTTTCAAAGATTAAAAAGATTCTATCGACACCCTATACCTTAGAGGGATTGGACAAGCAGAATCAAACAAGAACATACTCGAAAACCTGAAAAAGAGGTTGATCGATGCCAAAGGGAAATTGAAGGAAATTCTGCCCGAAGTCTTGTGGGCATACCGTAGAACTTCGAAGTCTAGTATCGTGGCCACCCCATTTCATTGGTCTACAGTGCCAAAGCATTAATACTGATCGAAGTGGGAGAATCGAGCCTCAGGTTCCGATATGCGACCAAAGAATCGAATAATGAGGCCATGAGCACGAGCTTGGAACTATTGGATGAAAGGCGTGAGGCCGTCCTAGTCCGGTTGACGACCTAGAATAAGCGGATAGAAAGGTATTACAATCGAAGAGCCAACCTCCGACACCTCAAGATCGGGGACTTGGTGTTAATAAAATAACACTACATACGCGAAACCCGAACCAGGGGATGCTGGGACCGAATTGGGAAGGGCCATGTCGAGTCGTCGGAATTATCGGCGAAGGCTTATACAAACTCGAAATAGAAAATGGTGCTCAGGTACCGAACAACTGGAACATGACGCACTTAAAGCGGTATTACTGCTTAGGTCCGATCTCATTTACTTTTTATAATTTTATGAATCAGAATAACACTTGCAAGCAAAGGTCAAGGGAGAATGTGACTATTAGGTCGGAAGGCACGCATTTCACTCTTATTTCCTTAAACCGGTTTTGTCCCAAATGGGTTTTTTGGCAAGGTTTTTAACGAGGCAACATTAAATCATGATAACTTATATCCAAAGGTCGGTCTTAAATCGGAGTCAATGGGCGCTTCAACAGTATCCGAGCCCTCTCAAAATCGATCTCGAATACCGGGGGCTATCACCCTTGGGTTAAGGTTCTTAGCAACGAATGAAGGAAACTTTACACTTGAATAGCTTAGGCTCAGTGGTTAGGATTTATTGTAAAGGCCAAAAGGTCAAAAAAACTATGCCACATAGGCTACCTTAGCCATGATCCAAGCTTTTATACGCTTTTGGTCATGTACTTTAGAAACAAAAATGAAAGAAAGTTTTCACCTTGCTATTACACATTTTGGCCTCTTAAACATAGATCCTAAGAGCCTAAGATCTACCCTATTTGGGGACTATCGAGCCCAAGGGCTACCCTTATTCGGGGACTTTCGTCGAAAAACGTTCGGGTAACTCGGGCTATCAAATCCCGAAGGCACAAAACCCATTAGGTAGTGCCTAAACACAAAAGACTACGGCCACCCTAAAAAATGGCCCGAAGACATCCGAAGCCCGTAATCAGAATATAAGGCCTTCATAAAAATTTAAAACCTGCTAAAAGTTTACCCTCGGCAAAAGCATCGTCTAAAATCACTTACGCATCTTGGGAAACGAGCAAATAAAGTTGCATAAAAGTCAGGCCCTGTTTGAACCTCTAGAAAACGAACGACCTGTTACTACATTTGATTCTACGCTAAGGCATTAGAAATATTTGCAAGAATAGAAATTATGAAAAGATGCTAAAAAGTAGAGACTCGAAATTTCTAGAAAGGGAAATTTTATATATTCCGGTATGTATTTACAAAGCCCAACAAAAATGACCTCAAAATAAACAAAAAACATACACAAGACAAAACTAAAAAAAAGTTCTAAGGCATTCATGCTTGATCTTCATCAGGGCCCGACTCATCTCCAAAACCGTCGGAGCCTTCGGATCCCTCAAAACCCTCAGAGCCTTAGGCACCTTCAGGCTCGGAAAGTTTCTTCACCTCGGCCTCAAGTTTTTTTGCATCCTCGATCTCGGATGAAGGGTCGAAGCCTTGGGCATGAATCTCTTCGAGGGTCTCCCTTCAAGATAGCCGCCTCATATATTTGGCATTGGTCTTCACGCAGGCCTCGGCGGCTTCGACATCAGCCTTGTATTGGGCCACCATCTCCTCGGCATCGACAAAGGTTGTCACAACTTAGACTTCATTACCTCGTACTCTCTACCAAGGGCGTCCCACTCTGTGAAAGCCTTGCTCAGCTGTGCTCGGAGATCATCATTCATCTAGAATTGCTTGCCAGCTTTCTCCTTCGCCACTCGAAGGTAAACCTCTACCAATGTCAGCTTTGCCTGGGTGGTTTCCTTCTCCGAAGTCAGCAGGTCCATTTTCCTCTTCCACCCATCGGCCATGGCTTGGATCTCGTTCATCTCAATTCGGAGTTGGTCGATATTCTATTGGACCTGCGAGGTCTTATCGTTAGCCACTATGACTAGTTCCTTGTTTCTAACTTAAAAGACCTTTACCTTTTCAACCAAGTTGGAGAGTTCCCACCTCAGGGTTGAAGCTTCCTTCTGAGCCCTATCCAACTCGGCTTGGAGGTCCTTGACGGCCCTGTCTTGTTGCTCATTGAGGAGCTTGTACATATCCTTCTTTCAAGTCTGCTCCTTGAGCTCGAGCTGATTGACCTCGACACGGTACTGGAGGAAGCTCTCATAGTGAAGTACCGAGGCATGCAAAATAATGAAAGTAGTGAAAGCTATCAAAACCTAAGTAAAATTCAAGAAGATGTAATAATTCCTTACCCGGTTCAGCACCTGCTGCACCTCATTGAAAAGACATGGCACGTCCACCTCGTTCATTTTTGCTTGGTCCTCCTTGTTCACCGGTCATCGTAGGTAGCTGATTACGCCTACATGAGTAGATAGAACCCGGGCATCCTCCGGGGCTGTAAGAATAACTGCCCTTCTGCGACCAGGTCCACACTCTGAGCGGAAAACTGATTAATCAATTTTGGGCTCAAACTCGGCCCGCTGGCTTTCGAAGATATATCCTTCTTCAGGACTTCCAGGTCTCTCAGCCCGAAAATTCTTCAAAAGTAGCCGAGTCCACACCATCGAAGAAAGAATAAATAGGGTCGTTCGTGCCATGAACCCCTTCACTGGACTTCTTGTTTCCTGCATAGGCCTCCTCAAGCTTGGATTCAGTGTAGGAGGGCATCTCCATAATGTCTACTACACTGGTTGCTTCTTTCAGAGCGAAGCCGACTTTTGGGGGGGTCCCAGCCCCGTCTTCATAACGGCCTCCTTAGTCCGAGAGAGGTCGACATCATGACTTTTCTTCTCAATTGCCGTCATCTCCCCTTGAGGAGTCGATCCATGGGTAATAAAAATATCATTTATGTCTGACTTGTCCCTAAGCAGGAGAAGCGAGTCAGAATCTGGCACCCGTGAGTTGCTACTCTTTTTGGGCTTACGAGCCGCCCTCTTCTTTTGCTTCACCTCGGCACCCATGGAGCCCGAAGATTTTCTTTTCCTTTTCTTCTCCTCCCCCGCGGCAGCCCCAAGTTGTCCTATAATGGAGGGATCAACGGACAAGGACACGTCCTCATGCCCTTCCAAAGGCCTAAGTTCGGTGGTCTTAGGCAAACTTATAAAATAAAGAAGAAAGGTCAGCATGATGTGAGTTAAGAGCACGGTAATAACTATTCGAAGGAGAACCTTACCATGGGAATGGGCCTCCCAACGTCCCTTCGAAAGATTGCGCCATGAGTGCTCGAAGTACGACATCTGCTTGCAGATGCCTTTGATCCACTCCTTGGCTGGGGGACTGCATTTGGAACCCGGGCAACAACTATAAATGCGAATGATGAGAAAGGAAATGAAGAAAAATTGACACTTAAGGAAATCATGCACTTCTGAGATGCATCCCACTTCTCGGGGAATAGCATCAACTCGGGAGGGACCAAGTCTTTAGTCTTCACCTGAACGAAAAGCCCCTGCCAGCCTCGATCTCGATCTTCGTCAATACTCGAGAAGGGGGCCTTGCTGGCCCGACGAGTTAGCTTGATTAATCTTCTTAGAAAAATATGAGACTGTATAGATGGAGCATGTGGTCGAGGGTGAACCAACGATACTCGATGTTATTCACAAAATAACGGAGGAAGATCACAATCCTCCAAAGGTACGGTGGATTTGCCCAAGGCACACATTGTATCTTTTAGAAAAATCCAAAGTAACTGGGTGTACTGGGACCAGTGTGAATGGGCAAGTGTAAACACTTAAATACCTCTTCACATGGGTAGTAAAAGCATCCTCAGGCCCGGGCTTACAGTCCTCTTGGACTACGGGAAGGATATCTTCGTTAACTGAGCATATGCACCTCGATGTTCCTTCACCCCAATCTTGTTTGGATGAGGGTTTTTCGACTTTGAAATCGTCCGCGATTGAGAAACCCAGCATTTCATGGGAGGCTCAACGGCAGCCTCGGGGGCAGATGCCCCTAGGGCAGCCACCTCGGAAGAGGCCACCTCGGGAACAACTGCCTTGGAAGCGGCTGCCTCAAGTTTTGTGACTGGGTGAAACAATGAAGAGGCAACCTGTTGAGGAACTGATTTGGAAGTTTTAGCCATTGATATCTGGTGAAGTTTGAAAATTTAAAGAAAAAGTATGGAGGTTTGAAGGAAAAAGTTTAAAGGCTGAAGAGCAGAGTATGAAGATTTTAAGAGAATCTGGATAAGAACCTAAGATCAATTATGATGATTTGGATATCAATAAGGAAGATATGAAGGTTTGAAATAATTTGGTGATAGCTAGGAAATTCGAAGGTGGAACTTGATCGGATAGTGGGAAAAGAACAAAAGGTAGAAGCTTTTATAGGGGAAGCATGTGACGCTTCGCATTCGGAGGAAATTAGTCGATGGGTGACACATGTCCGAAGTCAGGACGACACAATTGATAGGAAGTTTTGGCTTCTTTGTCGTTTTGATTGTAACATACGTGGAAGGAACCAGAGAGCATCTATCACTTCTCATCGTTTCGGCAAATATACTCTCTGAGAAGCGAGAGAACTATCTGTATACGGGTAAAACCGGGGCTAGTGAGCACCTTGATTTTCCGGTGGGGCAAACAACACAAGGATATAACTACAAGGAATCAGAATCGAAGCTGAGAACCTCTCGTACTAAGGCCCGAACAAAGCACCTGCCACTGGAGCCATCGAGACCACGCCCCCCGGATTCGGTTCGAGCTCCAAGACCTCAGAAAACATTACCAAACGTCTGCACACGACTAATAAATGGTTGTGATATCCGTGCCCAACCGGATATCACGACGTAGATCTCTACCCGTATCGGTAGCAATCAGTGATTAACAAAAAAGAAGATTTTTTACCTTTCTTAGAATTGTACTAGAGATGAAACTCTCTTACTATATAAAGGGGTAACTTTTATTCAAGAAACACACTGTAACACGTATATCAAGGCAATATATACTTATTTTCTCTGCTTCTAAAGTTATTCAAAGTTCTTATTTTTGCTCATGTTCCTCCATAAGTATTTAGCTTCGAATCTATGGCAGAATAATCACTAAGCTCAGATCCGAGCTTTGACCTAATATCACAACTGGTTTGGATATTTATTCTATCTTTAATTCACTTATTTAACGCTATTGATCACTTGTATTAAATTACTCCATATATCCTTAAAACCGCGTATAAATTTAATTGTTATCTATTTTTAAAGGAAGACAATTTCAAGAGAGTATTTCTTTTGGTCCAGATATGTATTAAAAAAAAGCTTGGATGGAAATTCATTATGTTTAGCTAAATAAAAAAAGACATACTATAATGAAGTTCCAAACATGTATTTTAAAATTTTCCTGGAAGAAAAAATTTAAAAATAGTAATGAACTTATAAAGAAAAAAATATATATTTTATTATTAAAGAATGCTACATGGATAAAAAATATTCATGTGGCAACGTGTGCATCACACTTTTTAAAATTGAGGTCGTTCAAGCAGGCAAAGTCTACCAAACTGCTAAGTTGAAAGGGGTAATTAAGACTGAAAATAATTTATGTGTACCAGATAAAAAGTGCCAAATTCAGAGTAGTCCTAATATGTTACGCCTATTAAGTTTGTCTAACTATCACCGAGGATGTGATACAATGCATGTCATCCCTTTACCTTTAACTTTAATTTCGAGTTGAGCCTTAGGAGCGGAGAAACTAATAGTACGTAATATATACTTCAATATTAAATTGAACTTTATATGTGCAACATGAATTTCAATTAGCTCGACCACTGGGTGTTGGATACTTTAGATTGTTAAACAAGAAATAAAAAGTAAGTCTCAAATTATTTTATCTTCAACTCATGCATGCATGTTGATCAAATAAGTAATATTTTTTCCTCTATTATTACCAATGATATGATCAAACTAAATTGAGGTTCACCAACAAGGGGTATGGTGGAATGGATGGGATCCCTCCACTTTTAACCAGATTTCAAGTTCGAGCCATAGGAATGAAGGAAATCCTAGTAGGGAGAACATGCCCCTTAAATAGGCTATACACAACAACAACAACAATAACAACATACCCAGCATATTCCCAATAGGTGGGGTCTGGGGAATGTAGTCTGTACGTAAACCTTATTCCTACCTAATGAAGGTAGAGATGGTGTTTCCAATAGACCCTCGGCTCGGAAAGAAGAAGGAGGAGGAGGAGGAGGAAAGCAAGAAAGGAAGAGAGAAGAAAAAGAGGGAGGTAAAGGATAAGTAGTACCAAATAATAACAATAGAGAATACAATACCCGAGACAAACAAAACCACATAACGCAATTAAGATATGGGAATACGAAGGGACATGCGTGTTACTAAGACTATCAATTAGCAACTAAGAAACTTCCAACTACCTACTAACCTTCTATCCTAATCCCCGACCTCCACAGCCTCATATTAAGGGTCATGTCCTTAGTGCTGAAGCAGCGCCATGTCCTGCCTAATCACCTCTCCCCAATACTTTTTAGGCCTACCTCGACCTCTTCTCAAACTCGCCATGACCAACCTTTCACACCTCCTAACGGGAGCTTCAATGCTTATCCTCTTAACATGTCTGAACCATCTCAGCCTCGACTCCCGCATCTTGTCCTCCGCGGTCATGGATAGCTTCGTTCCTAACCTTATCTCTCCTGGTACATCCACACATCCATTTCAGTATCCTCATTTATGCTACTTTCATCTTCTACACATGAGAATTCTTGACTGGCCAACACTCATTCCCATACAACATAGTCAGTCGAACCACTACTCTATAAAACTTACCCTTAAGTCTTGGCGGCACATTCTTATCCCATAAAATGGGTTATATGCAACACAAATCTAAATTAGTCAGGCTAGTAATTTTGAACACCATATGATTATAAATTATATACTCTGATAGGAAAAAGGTTACATTGGCAGTGAATTTGAGAGGGAGTATGATTTCAATATCAAGGCTTAAGAATAGATTTGTATTATTTCTTAATTTTGCATGAAAAAATCAAATCGAAATACATATTTCATAAAGAAAGTCGTGCATATTTTTCCACTAGCTGATTTTCTAAAAGCTTGTTCTTTTTTTCTTTACACAATTTGAGCCTATTGTCTATCCAGTATCAAGAATTATACAACTTTGGTAGCCTATTCAAAGTTTCAAACTGCAAGATGGGCATAAAAGACAACAAGTAATCCTGAAAATGAACTCTCCAATAATTGTATTGCCTGTTCTGGTTTTATTTGAAAAAATTAAACTTGACTATTTCAAAATGATTTTAAAAATTCCTGTTGGAAAATAATTGTCTACCAACTTGTACATGCGCAGTTACAAAAAAAAAAAAAAAAAGATAATTCGTAGATGCTTGTGTGGATGTGTGTGTATTGCTTGTTTTATATTGATCACCACTCCACTAGTGTGATTTTTCTAGTTATTGTTTTACGTATGCGACTGGGATGTTTTTCTGCATATATATATATATATATATATATATATATATATATATTTGTTACTATTATTTATTTGCCTCACACATAGAGAAAAGGGTGATATTAAATTTAGAAATTAATTAACCTCCCAAAGACATAGAAGGAACCAAATCTTGACTATAGAGAAAGGGTACGATATTCAACATGATTTGCATTTTTCTGGACAACTAATTATTATGCATTTAAGAGTTTGTCTAACCCCACGGTCCACAGTGTCAAAATTTGTTAGCAGATTCGGTAGATGCGTTACAGATATGTTAACATAATACTTTTAAAAAAATTTAAGGTGTTTGGTCAAAACGGAGTACTTTTGGCCAGCAGCAGAAGCAGTTTTTCTGTTTTTGGGAAGAAACAGAAATTTCTCGCTTCTTCCCAGAAGCAAAAGCAGAAGCAGAAAATTAATTTATTCTAGACAAAACTACCTCACCATAAATTTATATTTTCCAAATTATCCCTTACTGATTTAAGTCTTTTCTTTTCTTTTCTTTTCTTTTTTGTTTCTAGTTTCTACCATTCTTTTAAAACTAGAGATATCATATATATGAATATATTGTAACTTTCAAAATTCTTTTTTGACTTTTCTTGTTTTATTTTTTTTTCTTTGTGTAATGTCTTGTAACTTTCCAAATTATCTCCTTCTTTTTTCACACTAAAACAAATTATCTACATCCTTCTTTGGATTGTCAATTCTCTTCCTACAAATAATCATTTATAATCTTTTCTATTATAGGCTATTAATTTTCGAATCTTTAAAACAATTATCAAATCTAATTATTGAAAATTGCCTACAAATAGGTAATAAATTTACAATTGCATCACATAATCTATAATTATTAAAAGAAGAAGAAAAAACCTCCACATTAAACCAAGTGACAGTCTACAATAGGTCACTTGGCAATTTAGGATAAAGTAGTTAGTTTTTAAGAAAAATTTAAATTATGCATTATGTGTTATTAATAATTAGTTACTCTTTTTGTATTTGAATTTAAACATATTTAACTATTTTTTGTTTTACGAAAAATAATTTTTTAAATATTTAATTTCTGTTTTACGATCAATGCCATCTTTCAAGTTTGGCACTCAAAATCATCTTGTTACAACGACCATGACTATATATAATTTCATCCGACGATATTCTTCTACCGATAAATAGTTCAACTATTATGCTAATAAAGACATTACTGCAGAGATTGAGGAAGGAAATGGGCCTTCTGATATTCCTTTAGAAATGCAAGGCAAGTCTTATACTAATATGGAGGCGTTGTGTGATATATAATAATTTGTGGAATAAACTTCTAATTCATACTGAATAATGACAATAAGTAATTATAATAGATAATATTATATGCTTTGGTATAAATATATATGTTATATTGATTTAAATCTTTAATATATATGTTTAATTTTTGTTTTATATTTTAATTTAATAAAATAAAAAATAATAAAAGTCTCTTACGATAAATATTGAAGTTCATTTTTCACTTTAAAATAATTATAAGACCTTAGTACTGTTTTTTTTGGTAATTTGACACTCAAAAGCACTTTTGAGAAAGATTGGCCAAACATAATTTGTTTACCAAATATTGCAAAAAGTATTTCTTAAATGAATTGGTCAAACACAAACTATTTTTTTTAAAGTACTTTTGGAAAAAATACTTCTGAATAAAAGTACTTCTCAAAATAAGCAATTTTTGACAGCATAACCAAACGGACTCTAAGTCTCAGAATTTCGAGTAAATAAATACAACAAATAGAAGAAAAAGAAGAAGTTGTCGCTATCTTATAAAGAGCTTAACGATGAGTTTAAATTTTTCAGCAACCTAATGTTTTTTTCATTAGGTGATTTCGTTTTATAAGTCTTATGGGTAGATATACTTGGTATTTGTGAGAGATAGTAAATATCCGATAAAATAGTTGGGATGAGCAAAAATTAGTCTTAACATCACCATTATCCAAAAACATCAAAGATCACATATTAAAATAAAATTAAGTAAATAAAAATATTTCTTTCTCTCAAGATTTAAATTTATATGAGATGGTCGCACACTAAAACATAGTATCGGAGCAGGCAGAGATTTTGAATTCGAGTTTCACCGCCGCCCATCATCAAAAGAGAATTTTTGCATGCTTAGGCCATAAAAAGAATTAGGCACACTAGTGCATAACATGTTAAAAACTGTTGGTTTTTTAAAAGATGGGGTAGCAAAAAGATTTAAACTATTGATTGAAAAAAGACTCTCAATAATTTTATTAAGCATAAGAATGCTTTAAATAGCCAATCAGGAACAAAAAATTCACATAATTTAAAATTCAAAAAATCTAAAATATCTCAACTTACTTAAAAATCTAATAGAAATTTAAAATTTAAATTTATCCTAAAACTAAGCAACTTATTATACTAAAAAGGCTAGTGCAGTAACTGAAAGCAACAAAATTTCAACACTCCTCCGTTGCTTCAGTTACTGCAATTTAAAAAGTTGCTCCTCCTCAATTCTTACTTCTGTTGTTTGTGCTTGAAGATTGTTTTGAGCATCGGTGAAATTGCACACTTTTGTAGTGCAGTTCTTTTTCTTTTTTTTCGTTGTGGTTTTGTGCATAAAAAACATCCTTGGTGACCTTGTTTTATCTGAAATCTCTTTTGAAAGTATTTGATTCTGGACAATAATAGAATTTTCAGGGATTGCTCGTACGGATTGTTCTTCCATTACAACATTCAATAAATCATATGTTTTAAAATATGATTTTATTTTCACTGAGCAAATCCGATAGTTTTTGCCAGTGAAAGTTTGTGGGGTATTCAAAGAGAGACTGATACTTGTCATGTTTGAAAATGAGTTTAAAGTTTGATATTGGTTAAAAATGATTTGAAACTGATTCTTTGGAAGAATCCACAGATCCTGTAAGATCAATGAAGCTCTCGATACCACTGTTAGTTTTTTAAAAGATGGGGCAACAAAAAGATTTAAACTATTGATTGAAAAAGTCTCTCAATAATTTTATTAAGCATAACAAGGCTTTAAATAGACATTTAGGAACAAAAATCCACATAATTTAAAATTCAAAAAATTTAAAATATCTCAACTAACTTAAACAATCTAAAAGAAATTTAAAATTGAAATTCATCCTAAAATTAAGCAACTTATCATGCTAAAAAAGTTACTGCAGTAAATGAAAGCAACAAAATTTCAACAAAGACATAATTAAGTAAATAAAATTTGCTCGATTTAACGACTTAAGTTTTCAAATAAAGTGATCACACACACTTCAATAACACCTAACCACAAAAGGAGAACTAAAGCCCTATATATATTTAAAGCCCTAAAAATTACGCTGGATGGACCTTTTTTTAAACTACTATTTATATTTTGACCCCGTTATTTAACATAAAAAAAATAACCCCGCGTCAAAATTTTATAACACCCGCCAGAATTTTGAAGCACAAAAAGTTATGACGGTCACCAGAATTTTAAGGCACGATGCCGAAATGTTTTTGGTGATCCGTCATGATTAATTTTTGGCACTGTCACGATCCGGATTTCCCACCCTCGGGAGTCGTGATGGCGCCTACTAAGTAAGCTAGGCAAGCCAAACCTTTAATCTAATTACTTCATTAACCAAATATTTTTTTAACAAATATAAGACGATAACGTGGTAATAGCGGAAATTCAAATTTAAGCGGAAGACAATAATAAGATTTATGAAAACTGCATCTATTACAAATACTTAAGCCTTAACACCCAAAACCTAGTGTCACAGATTGTCACACCTTTGGGCCTACAAATTTTCTTGTTGGACAAAGACAAACTCAAAAATCCTACCAAAATATTAATTAAACTTAGTTAAGTAAATAAACAAAATTTTAAAATGAAACTACTTTTTTGTATTTTTAAATGTTATAAACAATAAAGTAAAAAGTAAAGAAAATAGGCTAAAGTCATGATAAAATTAAGATATCATGAATAAAAATATACTAATTGATCTTAAACTAAAGATAAAACTATAGAAAAGCGATAAACACGATAAATAAAATTATTTTATGTTTTTTTATGTCTTAGGACTAAAAGTAAAAAGATTAAAATTATATTCAAATAAAGTCAAGTAAATATTTTAAAGATATTAAAATACTAAAACTAACTTTAAAATTTGTGCGGGTGAAAAATTACGTGCTTACACAAACTGTCTAAGATTTCTACATACAAAGTCTGAAGAAATAACAGTACACTGTTTCTGAATAAAAGGAAAATGAAATAGGAAATAGGAACAGAGGGAGACGCTAGGGCCTGCGGACGCCTCCAGGTCTACCTTGGATCTCCGGATGGACTGAAGGAAGCCTCCAAGCTACTGTCCAAAAGCTGCTCCAGGATCTGCATATAGTGCAGGTTGTAGTATCAGCACAACCGACCCCATGTGCTAGTAAGTGTCCAGCCTAACCCCGGTGAAGTAGTGACGAGGCTAGGACCAGACTACCAAATAAACCTATTCAGTTCAAATATATATACAACGGAAAAGAAATACAAAAATAAACAAATAAAGATAGGAGGGGGAAACATGCTTCGAGGAATAACAGGTAAAACAGAATATCAAGAGAATTATAAAGGAATCAAAATCAACCACTAACAAGAATAAGGAAAACAAAGACAAATTTCACTTTCTTTTTACATCTTGTTGCAGGCGTGCAACCCTATCTCATTTCCTATATCTCGTGGCAGGCGTGCCACCCGCTCTCATTTCATTTATCTCATGGCAGGCGTGCCACCGGCTCCCATTTCATTTATCTCGTGGTAGGCGCACCACTCGCTCCCATTTCATTTATCTTGTGGTAGACGTACCACCTGCTCCCATTTCATTATATCTTGTGTACACCCGCTCCCATTTCATTATATCTTATGGTAGGCATACCACCCGCTCCCATTTTATTATATCTTGTGGTAGGTATACCACCCGCTCCCATTTCATTATATCTTGTGGTAGGCGTACCACCCGCTCCCGTTTACAAGCCAACAACAATCACAAGGAATCCCGGCAAGGGAACAAGAGCAATATAACAACTTCCCAGCAAGGGAACAATGATATCTCAACAACATCCCAGCAAGGGAACAATAATATCAAAACAAACATCCCGGTAAATGATCATTAATATCAAACAAACATCTCGGTAAGGGAACAATGGTGATAACAACATATGAAGCATAATAAATCACAATGGAGTCATAACAATTATAATACAAGACTCACGGGCATGTTTGACAGCAACGTATAGATACTCGTCACCATGCCTATACGTCATACTCCACAATTAACATGTAGCAAATAAGACGCAACTCATAATCCCTCAAGCTAAGGTTAGACCAAACACTTACCTCGATGCCACAAACACAATTCACGATTCAACTATAGCTTTACCCCTTGATTCTACCATCAATTCGCTCGTATCTAGTCACAAGTTACTTAATTACATCAATAAATGCTAAATGAATTAACCCCAATGCATGAAAATGAGTTTTTCTAAAGTTTTACTCAAAAGTCAAAAATTGCCCCCGGGCCCACATGGTCAAGACCCGAGGTTCGAACCAAAACCTGATTACTCATTCCCCCACAAACCCAAATATATGATTTGTTTTGAAATCGGACCTCAAATCGAGGTCCAAATCCCCAACTTTTGAAAAACCTAAGTTCTACCCAAAACACCCAATTTCCCCCATGAAAATCATTGATTTTGAGTTGAAATCATGTGAAAAGATGTTAATGATTGAAGAAAACGAGTTAGAAATCACTTACCAATGTTTTGGAGAAGAAAGATTATTTGAAAAATCGCCTCTTATGTTTTTGGGGTTTTGAAAAATGAAAAATAACTGAAAATTCCGTCTTAATATACCCTTCTAAGACCCCTTGTTCGGACCGCACAAAATCGAGTGCGGCCGCACAACTCCCATATGGACTGCAGTGATATACTTCAGTATTTTAATTATAACTTTCTCAACAGATGCCCAAATTATGATTTCTTTAGCTTTCTGGAAACTAGACACGAAGGGCTACAACTTTCGTTTTCAAATCATCTCAAAATTACTTGTAGATCAAAAGATATAGGCTTCCGAAATCGGACCAATAAAAATTTTCTTCATCGTGGACCGCACAAAATCCAGTGCGGCCGCAAAGCCCCCACCGCGGTCCACACAAAATCCAGTGCGGCCGCACAGGCCCCTCCACGGCAACATTCCATTTTGTGCGGACCGCACTGGTTTATTCAGAGGCCTTCCACTTCTCTGAACCTACAACAACTATGTTTTTAAGCCTAAGACATCCCGGAACCTACCCGAAACTCACCCGAGCCCTCGGAACTCCAACCCAAATATGCATACTAACTCAAAGACATTCTATGGACCTATTAGTGCGATCACATCATCAAAATAACATGTAAAATCATGAATTAAACCTCAAAACTTAACATTTTCATCAAGAACTCTCAAAGTTCATAACTCTTCAACCGGAAGTCTAACTCACGTCAAATAAACTCCAATTTTCACCAAATTTCACAGTTATCTTTCAAATACTATAACAAGTTTGTACCGGGCTCCGGAATCAAAATACCGGCCCGATAACAATGATTTCAAACATTAATTCTTTTCTTCATTTTTTAGATAATTCAGTAAAACAATTTCTTTCAAAAATTAATTTCTAAGGCTTGGGACCTCAGAATTCATTTCCGGGCATACGCCCAAGTACCATATTTTACTGCGGACCTTCCGGGATCGTCGGAACACGGATCCAGGTCCGTTTGCTCAAAATGTTGACCAAAGTCAACCATAATCAAATTTTTAACTCTAGAAATTTCTATTTCTCATATTTTCACATAGAAGGCTTTCCGGATATAGGTCCGGACTACGTACGTAAATCAAGGTGAGTAAAGAGGAGATTTTTAGGCCTCGGAACACTGAATTCACTTGCAACACAAGTGATGACCTTTTGGGTCATCATAGGCACAATTCTGACGATCACCATAACTGTTGCGTGCTTTAAAATTCTTATGATGGAGAAAATCATGGCGAGCGAACTTTAAAATTCTGACACGAGGCTTTTTTCCCAAACTTCTATTATCAGCATAAAAAAAATCAATAGTAGCATCGAAATATCTCATTTCTGTCATTCTCCCCTTAAAGCCATCAGTTACACTACCAATTCAAGGAAATGGAAAACTTTCGTACCTTGTTGTTCTACAAAAAGCCACATTAACAAAATATAGTTAGGTGATAAATTGAGTAATAGGACATATACCAATTAATCATAATTAAATGATACTAATTAAAAATGAATGCAAAAGTCACCAGTCATGTATTCATTTGTATAATATAAATACTATGTACATTGTGATTTTTTTCCAGCCATAATATCCAATTCCCATTCCTTTTAATCAATGATTTGGAACGATCATCACGGGTTCATTTTGCCCTGCGCCTTAATATATTATAAACAAATAAATGTATAAAGTGCATGGCACGTGGTCAAACAATCTGAAAATGGGAACTCACTTTAGAGATATATTAACCATAATCTAATTCTGAGACGTTCGAATATAATCAAGAACAAGAATGCTTAAAGATGAGCTTAAACTCTACACTTAGAGTAAGACCGCCTAACCCCAAAACGACCAACCCTATCAACATTTTAATCCACAAATTACACAACTAATTAATCAAATTATTATATATGTGGATGATTTTTTAAGCATTTTCACTTGTTGGGATTAACAAAACTATGTACATTGAAATTAAGGAATTCTCCTTTCCCTCATTTAGCTATTTCTCGTTGTATTACATATGCTAAAGAAGAAAATTTAGGTGGCACAAGTCTTACATACATTCTTATGTTTTACGATCCATTATAAATATCATTTTAGTTATATGATAATTTTTACAAGAGATCAATAATTATAAAACAAATAAAGATTTTGTGATATCATTTTCATCTACTCAAATTGTAACTTGTGATAAGAGATACATTTTCATTCTTAATTCTACACCTCAGAGTAGTAAATAACCAAAGCTCCAAAACCATTGGATCCAAAAGCATGTCGTATCTTATTATTAAGAAAGTGTTAAAAACTTAAAAGCGATATCATTATACAACCTTCCTTTTCCATTATAGTATTAGTTTTGTCTTTATTTTTCCATAGAATGAAAAACGACATTATACAACCTTCCTTTTCTATAATATTATGTCAAAAGCCCATATCGGGATTGAGAGAAATCAGGAAATAGTCAGAAAAGATCAACGATTTTTAGAGTCTTCAAAAAAAAAAAAAATGAAATGGACAAGTGGAGATTTAGCTGCCCTCGAGATGACTGTCTTTATTGGAGGATTTCACTATTCAAACTTGGATCAATGTTCCCACCACAACTTTTTGGGACCGTTTATAGTATGGGGTTATCATTCAAGATTCAGCAGACACAAAATGGCGGGGTCAAAATTTTCATCAAGGGTTATCAAAATATAAAAATATAGATATGCCAAAAAGTTTAGGGGAGTCAACGTATAGTAATATACATAAAACAAAAAAAATTATCTAGCAATACAATGCAATTTTCCGGCGAAGGAGTGTCGATTGACACTCTTTAGTTGAATGTGGCTCAGACACTGACACACGCAGGCAAGTATGACTCTCCTCTTACATTTTCTACCTTTACTCTTTAGCATGAGGAACACAATCACCGAGAAAAGGGGTGATCTCGTCTTGTTTGCCGGAAGGGAGGGAATTTGCGGACCATCTTTTTTAGTTAGATAGCTCGCAATCATTCATGTTGATTTTCTACTTAAATTTCTATTTGTTTTATTTTATTGATATTGTTTTTTTTGTCTAGCGGTTCCGAAATTAAAGAATAATAATTTCTACATTTAAAAGGAAACACCCCATGCTAAAGAATGACACTTTCTGTGACCATGTCAATTGAGCATATGTCGATTGATCTAACACTTCATGCGAGGAGCAACTAAGCAATTCGGGACCTAAAGATGTTCGATTCGTCACATGAAGTGAACGTTAATAGTCTATTACTCATCTCACTTCGTTGGAGTAGAAATACATTCCCCCTCCCCTTTTCGAAAATAACGACCATTTCGCCCGTCAAGTGAGCGGAAGGAGCGTGGACAGTGTTTGATAAGCCAACAACCCAGAGTAACTTTTATATGTTACAATTAAACGAAATAAAACTAGGTTGTGAAAAAATAAAATTAGAAATATATATATATATATATATATATATATATATATATATATATATATATATATATATATATATATATATATATAAGTATAAGTATACGCCGCCGAAATGTACTAGTCACAAGCAAATATACTAAACTATAGTTTCTTGAATCAATAATAGAACCACTATCAACAATATCTAAACCAACTTGGTGCTGATGTGTTCACTTCTTAACCAAATTGAACATGTATATAAAGGCCCCATTGTATCCTCCCAAAATTACATTTGAGTTGCAAATTCATTCATTTCACAAAATTCCAGTACCCTTCTTAGACAATGAAAGTACTTATACAAAATAACCCCATGATTTTACTCTACTTCATTCTCCCTATCTTCGTCTTCTTCTTCTTCTTTATTCTCTCAATATTTCGACAAAAAAAATTTCCACCAGGTCCCAAAGGATGGCCAATAATAGGCAACATGATGATTATGGACCAATTGACACATCGTGGCCTAGCAAAATTAGCACAAAAATATGGTGGCATTTTACACCTCAAAATGGGATACCTTCCTATAACGGTGGTGTCCAGTCCAGATGAAGCTCGTCAAGTGTTACAATTACAAGACACCGTATTCTCTAATCGTCCTGCGACTATAGCCGTGAAATACTTATCGTACGATCGTGCAGATACGGCTTTTGCTCATTATGGACCCTTTTGGCGTCAGATGAGAAAATTATGTGTTATGAAACTTTTTAGTCGTAGAAGAGCTGAATCTTGGGACTCAGTTCGTGATGAAGTTGATTCTATGACTAAAGTTGTTGCCACTAGCACTGGTTTAAGTGTCAATGTCGGTGAACTTGTCTTTGGAGTTTCAAAGAACACTATATACAGGTAAGAGTAGGCAAATAACTGAGAGCGAGATTTAAGATTTAAATTTTATGGGTTTGTATAATAACTTCGTGTTCATATACAATATTAACTAGTTGTCAATCAAATATTTATAGTAAATACTTTGTAGATTTCTAAATATATATACATAGATCTAAGAAAAAGTTAATGAGTTCATGTGAACCCATAGTTTACATATTCCAGGTCAAAATTGAACGGGTCAAAAGGGTCATGACCCTTCCTATCCAAAGTTTGCATGGATCAATATGGATAATTCAATCCGCCCAACTTGACCCAATCTTATCCCTTATTTATTTAACTTCATATTTTTTTTAATTTATTTTACTTCATATTTTTTTAAATTATTAGCTTAATATCATCAAATTTTAAATATGAATTTGAGTTTCATTTTGACTTGTCAGGTTACATCATTTTGATTGATTTTGATGTAATAGTTCGATAAGTCATTTCAGGTTCAACTTATTGGGTCAAGTCATTTGAATTAAATCCCGTCGAACGGATTAATTACTAAAACTGAGTTGATTTTGTCACCTCTATTTGCAGGGCAGCTTTTGGAACAAGCCCGGACAAGGAAGATGAGTTACTTACAATTATGCAGGAATTTTCGAAGCTTTTTGGTGCATTTAATTTAGCAGATTTTATACCTTGGCTTGGATGGGTTGATCCACAAGGCTTAAACACTAGGATGATAAAAGCTAGGGCATCCTTAGATTGTTTCATTGATACTATTATTGATGATCATATACAGAGAAAGAATGAGAAAGATGAGAAAGATAATGATATGGTGGATGAGCTATTAGCTTTTTATGACGACGAAGCAAAAGTAACTGACTCTGATGATTTACAAGATGCTCTTAGACTTACAAGGGATAATATTAAAGGCATCATCATGGTAAGTCCGAAATCTTTTAATTTTACCTTTCTTAAATTATATATATTAAAAAAAGGCAGCTCGGTGCATAAGGCTCCCGTCTTCGCGCAGGGTAGCCAGTTGTACAAGGCATCTTGTGTTCACACAGGGTCCGAAAAAGGGCCGCACCCCAAGGGGTGTGATGAGATAGCTTTTCCTAATGCAACTATTAATGACTGCTTACACAACTCGAATCCCCGACCTATAGGTCACACAGAGACAATTTTACTGTTGCTCTAACAAAATTTGTTTAAAAAATAACTACGAAAACTGCCATAAAAAGTGAGATCAGTATCTGAGGTAGGATCATGCTAAAATTCACCTATAATTTAATATTATCTTGTAATGTCACGTATAATTTAACATGTTATAGTATTATGTCTTATTTACTAACCCCACTTATTACGTTTGTTTATTTATAGTTATTTTTTAGGTGACGTAACTCTTTGTGGCTTTTATTGCTGCAGGATGTCATGTTCGGTGGGATAGAGACAGTAGCATCTGCCGTAGAATGGGCCATGGCAGAGCTAATGAGGAGTCCAGAAGATCTCAAAAGAGTACAACAAGAATTGACCAACATTGTTGGCCTCCATAGAAAAGTAGAAGAAACTGATTTCGACAAATTAACCTACTTGAAATGCTGCATAAAAGAAACTCTCCGTCTCCACCCTGTGATCCCTGTCCTAATCCACGAGGCGGCGGCGGACGCCACCCTCTCCGGCCACTATATTCCGGCAAAGTCGCGTGTTCTTGTCAATGTATGGGCCATTGGACGTGACAAAAACTCATGGGAAGATCCTGACACTTTTAAACCTTCTAGGTTTCTAAAAGAAGGTGTAGCCGATTTTAAAGGTGGTAATTTTGAGTTTTTACCATTTGGATCTGGCAGAAGATCTTGCCCAGGTATGCAAAGATGGATTCAGAATTTAAAATTTTGACTTATTTGAAAATATGAGTTCAGAATTTAATATTTATACTTTCATTATCTCATTTTATATGGCATAAATACTTTTGAAGAGTCAAATAATTTCTTCTTTAACTTAAATTTTCTCAAAATTTAAATCGCGTGAAGTTACTATGTTGACTTATAAGTATTTAAAGGTTACTTAAAAAACTTAAAGAATTATGTCCTTATACATATCAAAAATTAAGTGTTTTAACTTTTGTACTTCAAACTTGTTTACATAAAATAGGACGGACAAATTACTGTTTTTAGGATCTTTATTTCACATATAAATATTTTTGGCTTGTGTTGAAAATGATGAGTTCAATTGAACCGACTAGTAACACTTTAAATATGTTTTTTCTGCAGGTATGCAACTAGGGTTGTTTGCATTTGAAATGACTTTGGCTCATCTTCTTCATTGCTTCACTTGGGAATTGCCTGATGGAATGAAACCAAGTGATGTTGATATGGACGATATTTTTGGACTTACTGCTCCTAAAGCTACTCGACTTGTAGCCGTGCCTAGTCCTCGCTTGTTGTGTCCACTTTATTAAGACATTACTTAAAAAAGAATTATTTTCTCTTTGAAAAAGATATTCTAATCAAATAAAGACTTGTAAACTCTTTGAAATAGTTTTGTGATTTATCTTGATTTTTTGTTCATTGTGATTAACTTGGTATCTTGCTTGTTGAAGGAGTAAAAGAAAGATGTAGTGCATATATATATATAAAAGATTTTAAGTTCAATTCGTTTTTTTTTCTTCCACGCGAAATGGCTTCCTGACCACTTAAACTTGTCGGGTTTTTTAAAGCCGATACATAAAAAACTTTCTACTTTCTCATTTAAACACTCGAACTCATTTTTTCCGTAACTAATAAACACATCTGACAAGAGACCATGTGCGTGTGTATTACACATACACATACGTGTCCATCCAGTCAGCAAATGACCAATGGATGTCTTACACGTCAAGGGCGCGAAAACCCTAACCCTGGTCCCTCTTCAATGCAAGCCTTTTGAATGAGCCTGATTTGATAAATTTGTGTGTTAGGAAAGATCTAAAGATTTGTTCACCTTGTGGGGTGAATTGTTCTGAAGGATTCTTCCCTTCTAGTTCTTGTACTGAAAATGCAGACAGGGTATGTACTCCTTGCTCTCTTTACCAGAATAGCTCTTGTTCGGATGTTTGCAGGCTTCAAAACTCGAAAATGATGAAGCATCAGCATCAATTGCGTCAACTAGTGCTCATAGTCGGGTCTTCTGCTTTGGGTTTCTTGTTATTTTTAGTTGGATTATGTTTGTTAATCCGCATGATAGGCAGCAGAACTAAACAAGGTGGAAAGAACCAATTCACCTCATGTATTCGCAAGCCTGAGAAGGAAACTGATGCAAATACCGACCCTCATCCTCCTATGTCAATGTCACCGTGTCCAGGGGAAGCTCAGGTTTTCGGACTCTCAGAGTTGAAAGATGCCACTAATGGGTTCAAGGAGTTCAACGAACTTGGAAGGGGAAGTTCAAAACTTAGCTTCAACTCTACAATGACAAAATATACAACTTTCCACCATTTTCACGGTCCGAAAAAATGAAAAAAAAATGAAAATGGAGCTTCAAATTTTTAAAAATGGAGGAAGGGGGTATTTTAAAAGGAATAAATAAGAACACAATTAAACACAACCCATTTTGTACTGTTGGGCATTGGGAAGGGGGGTTTCACGCTCCTGTGCGTCGTGTTCCTCACGCGGACTGCTGATTAGGACCAACTGACGCCACATGGGTATGGTCAATGGTCAAATGTATTTATTAGTTATGGAAAAAATAAGTTCGAGTGTTCAAATGGGAAAGTTATAAGTTTATGTATCGACTTTTAAAACCCCGACAAGTTTAAGTGGCTAGAAAACCATTTCATCTTTCCTCTAAACCAACCCATTCACTCGGCTCCTTAGATTTAAGGTGATTTGTGTAACTATCTCAACTAATTTACACTTAGCCAACATTTTGAACATATATAAATGATAACTGACAGCTCAGTGAATGGGATAGCAAAGAGAAAGAAAAAGAATGAAATAATAAATGATATAGTGCACGTCGAAAGATAACTGCTTCTTAGCTATTGGAGAATTAAAAAAAGTGTAAATTAAATCAATAATGGCTGCGATATTATATACAACCGTCCTTTTACACAAAATTATATTTTTGTTTTATTTTTTCAATAAAATAAAAAACTCAATTATATGACCTTCCTTTTCCATAATATTATGGCAAACGTCCATATCGGGATTGAGAGAAATCATGACGAAATCAGAAAAGATCAACGAGTTTTTGGAGATCTAAAAAAACATGAGGTGGACAAGTGGAGATTTTGCTATCCTGAAGGTCAATGTCTTTATTGGAGGATTTCATCTTCAAACTTGGATCAATGTTCCCCAAAATAACAACTCTTCAATATATATATATATATGTGGTGGAACTAGAATTTTTGACAACAAAATTTAAAAAACAAATAAATTTAAACTTGTATTTCGGGATTCAAAATTTTACACATGTATAGATAAATAGATAAATTTTATTTTTATCCTATTTACACAATATAGTTTTGCAACAAATAAATTTCTTGGTTGCACGTGGCTTCGCCACTTGCCTATTATTGAAGAGTCAACACATATAACCAATTTAAATCTTATGTGCTTTGACTAAGTTATTAAATGTATGTGCTTGTCAAATTAGTCATCTTTTTCCGTTTTCTTTTAATTTGCTCGGATGGAGAGTGACTCGGGATCTGGACCAAGTGAGGTGCATAAAAGATGATGACGACAAAGTTTTGATGGGAGATGACCAGATTAAGAGGAGATGACAGATCTACTTTCATAAACTTCTAAGTGAAGAAGGGGATCAGGATATTATACTTGGGGAATTGAGGAATGCCGACAGTCTCCATGAATTAAGTAATTGTAGGAACATTGAGATCGATGAAGTCATGTAGGCAATGTGTAAGATGAGAAGGGACAAACCTACCGGGCCAGACGAAATTCCGGTTGAACTGTGGAGGTGTGTGGGTAGAGCAGGCTTGGAATGGCTTACTGCATTGTTTAGTGTTATATTCAAGACTAATAGGATGTCTGAAGAGTGGAAGTGGAGTACAATGGTCCCGTTGTATAAGAACAAAGGTGATGTCCAGAGCTGTAACAACTATAGGGGCATCAAATTACTAAGTCATACCATGAAAGTTTGGGAGAGAGTGGTAGAAATGAGAGTGCGAAGGACGGTGTCTATTTCAGACAACCAGTTCGGGTTCATGCCGGGGCGATCTACCACAGAAGTTATCCACCTTATTAGGAGGATGGTGGAACAGTACAGGGATAGGAAGAAGGATCTCCACATGGTGTTTATTGATCTGGAGAAAGCGTACGATAGGGTTCCTAGGGAGGTCTTATGGAGCTGCTTAGAGGATAAAGGGGTCCCGGTTGACTATATTAGGGTGATTAAAGACATGTATGCTGGAGCTAAGACTCGGGTTAGGACAGTAGGAGGCGACTCTGAACACTTTCCAGTTATTATAGGGTTGCACCAAGGGTCTGCGCTCAGCCCATTCCTATTTGCCCTGGTGATGGATGCACTGACTCATCATATTCAAGGGGAGGTGTCATGGTGCATGCTATTTGCTGATGACATTATTCTAATTGACGAGACACGAGGCGGCGTCAACGAGAGGCTAGAGGTTTGGAGACATGCTCTTGAGTCTAAAGGTTTCAAGTTGAGCAGGACAAAGACGTAATACCTCGAGTGCAAATTTGGAGTTGAGCCGACGGAAGCGGGAGTTGAAGTGAGGCTTGACTCTCAAGTCATTCCCAAGAGGGGTAGTTTCAAGTACCTTGGATCAGTTATTCAGGGGATCGGGGAGATTGACGAGGATGTCACACACCGTATAGGGGTGGGGTGGATGAAGTGGAGGTTAGCGTCGGGAGTCTTGTGTGACAAGAAAGTGTCACTGTTACTAAAAGTTAAGTTTTATAGAGCAGTGGTTAGGCCTGCCATGTTACATGGAACTAAATGTTGGCCGGTAAAGAACTCACACATCCAGAAGATGAAAGTAGCAGAGATGAGGATGTCGAGGTAGATGTGCGGGCATACAAGGATGGATAAGATTAGGAATGAAGATATTCGAGAGAAGGTGGGCGTGGCCCCCATGGAGGACAAGATGAGGGAAGTAAGACTCAGATGGTTCGGACACATTCAGAGGAGGAGCATTGATGCACCGGTGAGGAGGTGTGAGCGACTGGCTGTAGTGGGCACGCGGAGAGGTAGAGGGCGACCTAAGAAGTATTGGAGAGAGGTGATCAGACAGGACATGGCGCGACTTAGGATTACTGAGGACATGGCCCTTGACAGGGAATTATGGAGGTCGAGCATTAAAGTTGTAGGTTAGGGGAAACTTGTGAATATTTTTACAGCACAATAGAGTGAGACTAGCCAGTTAGGAGTTAGACTAAGAATGACATTGGTCATCTATTGATGCAGTGCTTTACCTGCTAGTTTTACTATACTAGCCATCTATTTCGTATTTCGTATTCTGTATTTCATATATCTTATATTGCTGTTATTTTATTATGCATTTTTATGGTACTAATATATCGGCTCCTGTTTCTTTTTTGAGCCGAGGGTCTCCTAGAAACAGCCTCTCTATCCTTCGGGGTAGGGGTAAGGTCTGCGTACATATTACCCTCCCCAGACCCCACTTGTGGGATTATACTGGGTCGTTGTTGTTGTTGTAGTTGTTGGAGAGTGACGATAGTGGACCATAGGATTTAAGCAAACGATGTGGTTAATCTATTGTCATAATTAGGGGTGTTCATGGTTCGGTTTGAAACAGTGGTAAGTTTAAAGTTTTACTTCTTATTTTAAACGTGACTGCAAGTTTGAGATGTCACTTGATGGCCAGACATGCATTGATGACACAGACAGCTTAAAGCCCAATTGTTGCTTAGAATTGATATTCAGTTTATATTATTTCGATCGGTTTCAATCAATTGTGTATATTGATCACGTCCAAGAGTTCGGAGTCAAATCCCACGAGAACTAATCTATTTGCTAAAACTTTTCAGTATCACTAATGATAAATTCAAACAAATTTCAGAGTTCAAGATTTGATTTGTGAATTAAAAAAATTACTTAACTAAGAAAAAATGACAATAAAAACTATCAACTAGCAAGAATGAGGTTAAATCAAGGATAAAAAGTTCTAGGGGTTTATGATTTCCCCAATTGCCGGATGAATTCCTAACACATTAGCTATAATCTCGTCGCACCACTCTCTAAAAATGATGAGTTCTCGTTTATCGCAATTATCTCTTGATCAATTACGATAATTTACTAGAAGTATTCTCTCGAATTACTCCAGCTGACAATTCGTACAACTCATAATGTTCACCCTAAAGCTTTGTTATCTCTAGTCCCGCTTTTAAATTCAAGTGATTAGTCTTTTAACTTACTTGAAAGTGGCATTGTTCAATAGCAATCTAATCAAATGATCTCTCTCAAGTAACACAAGATATCTACACACAATTAATCAATGACCCTTCAATTAACTACAAGAAGCACATAGTTGAACAATTAAAGAGTAAAAATAGCTCAATTATATCAATACACAATCAAGAATTCATCCAACAATTATTTTCATCAACCCTAGATGACGGGTTTTATAGTATAAAAAGTCATAACCAACAATGAAACTATGAAGAAGAAAGTGAAAAACTCGTAGAAGAATTCTCCGCCTTGCTCCTTGTGTGTTCTTGCCTTCCAAAGTATTGCGTAGCCCTTAAAAATCTCTTGAAGTTGTATTTATACCGAATAAGGTTGATGTGGGCGTCCTTGATCTCCCTTAATTCGAAAAGGACACGTGAGTCACGTGCTAGAGTTTATGCAGCACGCGACTTCTAGCATGCTCTCAGCTATGTTGTCTTCTCCTTTGTTCTTTCGCGTGCCAGGTCCAGTACCAAACTTCATAATTCGCTGTATTTTGTTCATTTTCTAGGCCATTTCGCGCCTACCTCCATGCAATGCACTAATTGTGGCATGCTCCCAAGGCTTGCATCTCTACTCTTTTTGCATCAAATCATCCAATTCTTGCAAACTTCCATCCAAATTCATTGCTACACATGATAAACATGTAATGAATATACTTCACATTTATAAGCATGTTATTTCCTATAACTCACATACAAAATGATATGAAACTATAGTAAAAATGTGGGCTTTTAGTCATTTATTACCACCCTACACTTAAACTCTTGCTCGTCCTCGAGCAACATAAGCACATCGGCAAGTAACACAATTCCAAAGCATATTCAAGCATCATAGCAATGACAATGGTTTATATCAACACTTATAACTCATCATAAGAGTTATTGACATCTTTCCTCATTTTTAGTTCAATGCCACGACTATTTAAAATATTTGTGTGACTCTTCTAACATCCTAGCCTTAAAAATTGACTCTAATATATTCCATACTATAAGTTGCTTCTTGTGCCAACTCAAAAAACTTTACCAATCTTTTGCACATCATATGCCCTTACAAACAAATCACAGAGAGAAACAGCCCACACACTCAAATATAAGTTCAAGTGTAATCTAATGACTCAAATATTAAAAGAATTCACTCGCTCTCACAATGAAACTCGTATGCCACCCAAGTTCGTACCATAGGCTTGCCCATAGTATAAGACTCGATTAATTTAAGCTTGCAAAATCTAGGATCAAGTAGGACTTTATAGGTTGTAATGTAGGATAAAGGACGGGTAGATACATTTGAGAAAATAGTGACTAACCCTCCTAAGCACTTTAATATACTTCACTTCACTTCACTTCCAAAAACCTTCTTGTCATGTTAAGAACCTTCTTGTCATGACTAATTTGATGTTTTACCTTTAAATCATACACATTTAAGCCCTCCTTAAGGACATCAACATATAGATACTTACTAGCCCGAATAAATATTTGGGAGGTTCGATTCATTCTTTTTACACTCTCTTTAATTTGATATTTCCGGCTAGTAAGGCTTTTAAACACAATTGCACATTTTTGGCATTTTTACAGTTCCAGTCAAAATTTACTCAATCTCTTTCTTTACTTTTTCAATGACTTAAGTGATTTCGGAGGTAAGGGGTGAACAAGATACAATTTAGAACAAGACAGGGGTTGCCTCGTAATGTGGGTGCCAAATAAAAAGGTCTACATGCTCAAAAGGGCTCACTACAGATAATGTATCATTGGTAGGCAAATAGGCTGAAAGGTCAATCAATCAAATGCCTATATCATTTCCTAAACTCACAAGATTTAATCATTTCTCTTTGACTCACAGACGGGGCAACTTCTAGACTAACAAGGGCTGACACAAAGTACAACTATAATCTCACCTCACATATTGCACATGACTTACTCAGGATGACTAAGACCCGACTCTTAAATTAAAGCAACTAGCACAATCATCATAAAATTCACACACTAGGAAGTAACAACAAGAGTCAATAGGCGAGCCCAAGTGTCGAAAGAAATCCACATATACTCTCAAGGCATATATACACAAGAATTAAGAAGAAAGTACTCGGCGCAAATACTCTGGACCTAAGCCCCACTATAAACCAATTCAACAACATAAATACTCAAGTTCTTCCCATTTCATTATCAGCTCAACAAGAAAAGAATAGGGAGAAAAGAAAGAAAACAAAAAAATAATTTTGTATTTTTCTTTAGACATTAGTCCCTCGAGAAAACTATCTGGGAAATCCATCATCGGGAAAAGTCCACAAATTTAATTACAAAGTTTGAAAACTCTACCTAAAAATACCTAGTTCAAGAAAAATGGCATCCTTGGGAAAGAACTGTTGTTTAAAGAAAATCCGGGATCAAGCCACTAAAAAAACTACTAGAATTATACAATTACAACGGCCATAAGTGTGATCATGCAATTAAAAATGTATCACTAGAAATTATGCACATGCCAAAAAATCAAAATCTGACACCCGACCCTACATTCAAGAATATGCGATGTCCTCAGTTGAACAATATCACAAAAATGCAAATAAGCAAGATCAAAAGTAGAGTGGGTGTTAGAAACTCCCTCATTATAAAATATAACTTTTCGGAAAATGAATTCCCTTGGTTGCACGCAGGGACGTATGCACCTTATATCATGCTATGTCACGGGACACTGCTTGTGTAACGACTCGGCCGGTCGTTCTGAGAGTTGTAGCCTCGTTTCCCCAGTCATTGACAATTTTGTGCTTTACAATTGTTAGATGACTTATCGGGTTAGTCGATTCGGGTTCAGAGAGATTCCGAAATGAGTTTTGATGGTTTTATTAGCTCCATTGGGTAATTTTGGACTTCGGAGCGTGTCTGAATTTGTGATATGGAGGTCCGTAGTTGAATTAGGCTTGAAATAGCGAAAGTTGGATTTTTGAAAAGTTTGACCGGAAATGGACTTTTTTTGTTATCGGGATCGGATTAGAGTTTTGGAAATTGGAGTAAGTCCATGGTGTCATTTTTGACTTGTGTGCAAAATTTGAGGTCATCCGAACATGATTTGATAGGTTTCGGCGTCGTTTGTAGAAGTTGGAAATTCCTTAATTCATTAGGCTTGAATCCGTGTGCGATTCGTATTTCTGATGATGTTTGAAGTAATTTGCGGGCTAGACTAAGTTTGTATGGTGTTTAAGGACTTGTTGGTATATTTGGTTGAGGCCCCAGGAGCCTCGGGTTGATTTTCGGATGGTTAACAGATAAAGAATGGGACTTAATGCATTGTTGAACTGGAGTCTTCTAGTGTGATCGCATCTGCGTGGAGTTGGCCACAGGTGCGATGCCGCAGGTACGACTGGAGTAGTGCAGAAGCGAGGTTGGCTTGAGCTGGGGGATCTTCGCAGGTGCGAAAGGAATTCTGCAAGTGCGGACTCGCACCTGCGCGTGGTGAATCGCAGAAGCCGGAATGAATTGGGAAGGCTGGTCCACAGAAACGGACGCTTTTGTACAGAAGCGAGATTGAGACCGCATAAGTGGTTGGTCGGCAAAAGTGAACTCCGCAGAAGGAGATGATAGAACGTAGAAGCAATGTCGCAGAAGCGGCTAAGTGTTCGCAGAACTGAGCAGAACGTAAAAAAATAAGGGTTAGCGATTTTTCTTCATTTTGGTCACTTCAAGCTCGGTCTAAGGCGAGTTTTGAGAGGGTTTTTGAGGAGATTCTTGAGGTAAGTCACTTCTGCTAATTTTTATTCAATAATCTTGTTTCCCCATTGAACTTCCCACCTAGATTGTGTGGTTTTGAGGTAAAATTTGGGAGTTTGAGGCTAGGGATTTGGAGAGTTTGGTTTGGGGATTTGTGTGGCAATTTAGTGTTGAATTTTGGTAAATTTGGTATGGTTGGACTCATAGTTGACTTGGATTTCGGTTTTTGTGACTTTTGTCAGATTTCAAGATGTGGGACCGGTGGTGGGCTTTGGGCTGATTTCTTTGACTTTGATTAATAACTTCGTAATTTTTTGTGGAATTGATTCCTGTAGCCCGTATTGATTGTATTGTACTAATTGTGGCTAGATTCAGGGTATTTGGATGCCGATTTGTGAGGCAAAGGTGTATCAAAATAGAGTTTTTGCTTAGATTGAGGTAAGTAACACTTCTAAACATGGCTCTAAGGGTTCGAAACCCCGAACTATGTGTTATATGATTAGTGTGGAGGTGATGCACATGCCAAGTGACGGGTATGTGGGCCTGCACCGTGAGAATTGTGACCTGGTCGATTCCATGGCACTGTATAATGGATTTATCTTGTTGATATTCGTCTTTTCATCATGTGATAATGTAATTGAGTTGTTAATCATGCTAGAGATCATATTTAGGCTATATGATGGTACTGTTGGGACCTATAATGGTCGTTTTTTGCTGTTAACTTATTGGTTTCATTGAAATTTCGTACTCACTCGTATTCATTCATTTTATATCATATCACAGTCTCTGTTGTTATTTATCAATACATCATATCGTCATTTTCGGGCTAGTTTCATAACATTGTGAGCCCGTGAGAGAGAGAGAGAGAGACTAGAGAGATTGATGACTGCGTGAGGCAAAAGGCCTGATTATGAGTGACATTTATGGGATCGGGTTGCACGCCGCAGTGGGCTTTACTGATTTATGATAACGCTTAGGCTGAATGAGTCCCTTCGAAGTTTGCACACACCTCTGGTGAGTGCGGTTGACTTATATTGAAGGATAGATCTTCCCTAGGCGTGAATCTTGTCCGAAACATTTATAACTGGGTATGGATCTTCGCCACGGGCTGGATTGGCCCTACCCAGTACTGAGCGATTGATGGTCAGTTGATGTATATATTCCGGGATGGATTTTCCCTGGGTCGAATAAGCCATATACAATATTGAGTGATTGAGTATTTTGAGAGTGTGAGCACATGAGACTTTCAGCATAGTGCATCACATACAACATGCGCATTGGCATGTAGAACTAGAGAAATTATATTCTTCATATCATTCAGATTTGATCTATCTTACTGCATTGAGTTTTACTATTGAACTTGAAATCATGCCTATATTTCTACACCCTGCACCTCGTGTGCAGATCCAGGTGCTTCCGGTCACGGTGATGTGATGATCCGGTCAGTCGTCTCATGAGTTACCGCTCTATTTTCCCCTATTTTAACTTCTTTACGCTTCGTTATTCGAGTTTTATGTGATCGGGTTGATTAGTTCGAGTTCGGAGAGGATTTGGCAAGAAATGAGACACTTAGTCTCTTTTAAGAAGACTTAAGTTGGAAAAGTCAACCGGATGATGACTTATGTGTTAGAAGGTTCAGAAGTGAGTTCTGATGGTTCGATTAGCTTCGGGAGGTGATCTGTGACTTAGGAGCGCGATCGGAATGGGTTTTGGAGTTGTAGAGAAGATTTAGGCTTAAATTGGCGAAGTTGATATTTTGGTGGTTCCGGTTGATAGGCGAGATTTACATATAGGGGTCGGAATGGAATTCCGAGAGTGACAATAGCTTCGTTGTGTCATTTGGGATGTGTGTGCAAAAATTTAGGTCATTCGGATGAGATTTGATAAACTTTTTGATCGAAAGCATAATTTAAGAGTTCTTGGAGTTCTTAGGCTTGAATCCCCTGTTAAATTAGTAATTTGATATTGTTGTGAGCATCCCGAGGTTTTGAACAAGTTTGAACGATGTCATGGGATGTGTTGGTGCAATTGGTTTGGAATTCTAGGAGTTCCGGGTAGGTTCCGGGATGTTTTAGGCCAAAATCATACCTGTAGCAGGTCCAGAAGGGTTGCAGGCCTCGGAACCCACCCGCCGGACCACACAAAAGGAAGTGTGGCCGCGGTATGTATCCTTTGCCTCGCATTGATGATTTATTTGATCACCTTCAGGGAGTGAGAGTATTCTCCAAGATTGATATTCGTTCCGATTATCACCAGTTGAAGATCAGGGATTCAGATATTCTTAAGACTGCCTTCAAGACCAAATATGGTCTTTATGAGTTCCTTGTGATGTCTTTCAGGCTAACCAATGCCCCAGTAGCATTCATGCATTTTATGAATAACGTGTTGCGGCCTTATCTGGATTCGTTCATTATTGTATTCATTGATGATATTCTGGTGTACTCGCGTAGTCAGGAGGAGCATGCAGAGCATTTGAGAGTTGTGTTGCAGAGATTGAGGGAGGACAAGCTTTATGCAAAATTCTCCAAGTGTGAGTTTTGGCTCAGTTCAGTGGCTTTCTTGGGACACGTGGTGTCCAACGAGGGTATTCAGGTTGATCCAAAGAAGATAGAAGCGATTCAGAGTTGGCCTAGACCGTCCTCAGCCATAGAGATTCATAGCTTTCTTGGGTTGGCAGGCTATTATCGTCGGTTTCTTCAAGGAGTCTCATCTATCGCATCGCCCTTGACCAAGTTGACTCAGAAGGGTGTTTTATTTGTATGGTCGGACGAGTATAAAGAGAGCTTTCAGAAGCTCAAGACAGCTTTGACCACAACTCCAATGTTGGTTTTGCCATCAACTTCAGGTTCATATACCGTGTATTGTGATGCTTCGAGAGTTGGGATTGGTTGTGTATTGATGCAGGAGGTAGAGTTATTGCTTATGCTTCTTGTCAGTTGAAGCCCCATGAGAAGAACTAGCCTGTTCATGATTTGGAGTTGGCTGCCATAGTTCATGCATTGAAGATTTGGAGGCATTATTTGTATGGTGTATCTTGTGAAATATTCACAGATCATCGCAGTCTTCAGCATTTGTTCAAGCAAAAGGAGCTTAATTTGAGGCAGCGGAGATGGTTGGAGTTGCTTAAGGATTATGATATCACCATATTGTATCATCCGGGAAAGGACAATGTGGTGGCCGATACGTTGAGCCGAAAGGCATTGAGTATGGGGAGTTTGGCATATATTCCAGTTAGGGAGAGACCTCTTGTAGTTGATGTTCAGGCCTTGTCCAATCGGTTCGTGAGGTTGGATATTTTGGAGTCTAGTCGGGTGTTGGCATGTGTGGTTTCTTGGTCTTCCTTATATTATCGCATCAGAGAGCGCCAGTATGATGATTTGCATTTGCTTGTCCTAAAGGATAGGGTTCAGCATGATGATGCCAGAGATATGACCATCGGTGACGATGGTGTGTTGAGGATGCAGGGCCAGATTTGTGTGCCCAATGTGGATGGGCTTAGAGAGTTGATTCTAGAGGAGGCCCATAGCTCGCAGTATTCTATCCATCCGGGTGCTGCGAAAATGTACCAGGATTTGAGGCAGCACTATTGGTGGAGAATAATGAAGAAAGATATTGTGGGATTTGTAGCTCGGTGTCTCAACTGTCAGCAGGTAAAATATAAGCATCAGAGACCGGGTGGCTTACTTCAGCAGATGGTTATTCCCGAGTGGAAGTGGGAAAGGATCACTATGGACTTTGTGGTTGGACTTCCTCAGACTTTGAAGAAGTTTGATGCTATTTGGGTGATTGTGGATCGGTTGACAAAGTCCGCGCACTTTATCCATGTATGTACTACCTATTCTTCAGAGCGGTTGGCAGGGATTTATATCCGAGAGATTGTTCGGTTGCATGGTGTTCCAGTTTCCATCATCTCAGATAGAGGTACTCAATTTACTTCCCAGTTTTGGAAATCTGTTCAGCGAGAGTTGGGTACTCAGGTGGAGTTGAGCACAACTTTTCATCCTCAGACGGACGGATAGTCCGAGCGTATGATTCAGATACTGGAGGACATGTTGTGTGCTTGTGTTATTGACTTTGGAGGTTCATGAGATGAGTTTCTACCGCTTGCAGAGTTTGCTTACAACAACAGCTACCAGTCGAGTATTCAGATGGCTCCGTATGAGGCTTTGTACGGGAGGCGGTGTAGATCTCCAGTTGGTTGGTTCGAGCCCGGCGAGACTAGACTATTGGGGACAGATTTGGTTCAGGATGCCTTAGAGAAGGTGAAGGTGATTCAGGAGAGGCTTCATACAGCGCAGTCGCGTCAGAAGAGTTATGCGGACCGGAAGGTTCGAGATGTGTCCTACATGGTCGGTGAGAAGGTCTTGCTGAAGGTTTCGCCCATGAAGGGTGTTATGAGGTTTGGGAAGAAAAGGAAGTTGAGTCCGCGATTCATTGGGCCTTTTGAGGTACTTCGGAGGATTGGAGAGGTGGCTTATAAGCTTGCTTTGCCACCCAACTTGTCTATCGTGCATCCAGTATTTCATGTTTCTATGCTCCGGAAGTATATTGGGGATCCGTCTCATGTTTTGGACTTCAGCACGGTTCAGTTGGATGATGATTTGACCTATGATGTGGAGCCAGTAGCAATTTTGGGTCGTCAGGTTCGAAAGTTGAGGTCAAAGGATATAGCTTCAGTGAAAGTGTAGTGGAGAGGTCGGCCCGTGGAGGAGGCTACCTGGGAGATCGAGCAGGAGATGCGGAGCAGGCATCCTCACCTGTTTGAGGCTTCAGGTATGTTTCTTGACTCATTCGAGGACGAACGTTTATTTATGTTGGGGAGGATGTGACGACCCATCCAGTCGTCTCATGAGTTACTGCTCCGTTTTCCCCTATTTTAGCTTCTTTATGCTTCGTTATTTGTGTTTTATGTGATCAGGTTGATTAGTTCGAGTTCAGAGAGGATTTGGTAAGAAATAAGACACTTAGTCTCTTTTAAGAAGGATTAAGTTAGAAAAGTCAACCGGATGATGACTTATGTGGTAAAAGGTTCGGAAGTGAGTTCCGATGGTTCGGTTTGCTTCGGGAGGTGATTTGTGACTTAGAAGCGCATCAGAATGGGTTTTGGAGTTGTAGAGAAGATTTAGGCTTAAATTGGCGAAGTTGATATTTTGGCGGTTCCGGTTGATAGGCGAGATTTTCATATAAGGGTCGGAATAGAATTTCGAGAGTTATAGTAGCTTCGCTGTATCATTTTGGATGTGTGTGCAAAATTTTAGGTCATTCGGACAAGATTTGATAGACTTTTTGATCGAAAGCATAATTTAAGAGTTCTTGGAGTTCTTAAGCTTGAATCCCCGGTTAAATTAGTGATTTGATGCTGTTGTGAGCGTCCCAAGGTTTTGAACAAGTTTGAACGATGTCATGGGATGTGTTGGTGCAATTAGTTTGGAATTCCAGGAGTTCCGGGTAGGTTCCGGGATGTTTTAGGCCAAAATCATAGCTGTAGCAGGTCCAGAAGGGTTGCAGGCCTCGGAACCCACTCGCACGGACCGCACAAAAGGAAGTGCGGCCGCGGTATGTGCTGTGCGGACTGCACAAAATGAAGTGCTGCCGCGATAATTTTGTGCAGGCCGCGGTGGTTTTGTGCGGACCGCGGTGCTTTTACGCGGACCGCGGTGGTTCTGTGCGGACCGCGGAGGCTGAAATCTGAGGGGTACTCTATAAATACGAGGTTTTGGATTTTATTTAATATTTTGACCTAGAGAGCTTGGATTTTGGCGATTTTTCAAAAGTTTTTCAAGAAATTCATCGGGGTAAGTGATTCTAACTGAAATTTTGCTAGAGCACATGAATCTATCATAGAATTCATCATTTAATTCATGATTTGGGATGGAATTTGGGATGGAATTTGGGAAGAAAATTGTGAAACCTTTTAAAAATATAAAATGATGATTTGAAGGACCAAATGACATCGGAATTGGATAATTTTTGTATGGTTAGACTCGTGAGGGTATGAGGATTCTGAAAATGTAAATTTTACCCGATTTCGAGACATGGGCCCGGGGCTTAAGTTTTGCTAATTTCTTGATTTTTGATATTTTCGAATGTTTTTGCTTGGGCTTTGTTCCCTTAGCATATTGTGATATATTCGTTCTGATTTTGGATAGATTCGACGCGCGTGGAGGCCAATTCGAAGGGCAAAGACATCACGAGCTAGAGAATTAGCCAGTTCGAGATGAGTAATGAATGTAAATGATGTCCTGAGGGTTTGAAACTCCGGATTTGCACATCGTAATGCTATATTGAGGTGAGACACGCGCTTGATGATGAGCGTGAGGTCGTTTACTACTGGGGATTGTGACTTGGTCCATCCCGAGTGATGTTTTTACTGCGTATTTTGGTTGAAACTTATTTGTTCTCATCATTGTTTGAACTGACTGCCATATTTGGGCTTCGTGCCAATTATTTGAACCCTCCGGGGAGTTTTATCACTATTTCCTTACTGTTTTGACTTACTACTTGAACTCAGTCATACCGTTTTCCACTGTTTTACAACTCAGCCACTTTTTACTCGGTTTTGAAACTAAAATGATATATTAAATGGTGTTTTGAGCTGAGAACTACTGTTTTACTAATGCCCGAGGGGCTTATATGATTTCTGAACTGAGTACGGCCAAGGGATAAATGTGAGGATACTATGGGATCGGGCTGCGCGCCGCCGCAGTGTTATACTGATATTGATATGAGGCCGAGAGCTTAGATTTGATGCCATGAGATGACTTGATATTGCGCTTGGGCTGTAAGGGGCCCCTCCCAGAGTCTGCACACCCCCAGTGAGCGCCGTCGATGATAAATGTATGGATCGGGCTGCACACCGCAGCGGGTACTATAGGGTACCGTTCTATGTGTTGATTTTCTTTATATGTCTGTCACTTAACTGCTTATTTGTTGTAGCATTTCCATATTTCGTTTCCATTGGTTTATTGTTTTCATATTACTTGTTTAAAATGTCGCATTATAGATTACTCTGTGTTTCTCCGTGATTTCTTATTCTCAGTCATTATTTATGTTTATTACTCACTGGGTCGGAGTACTCACATTACTCCGTGTACCTTGCATGCAGATCCAGGTGCATCTGAGGCTGAGTGAGGATTTTCAGTGGAGCAGCGCATATCCGGGAGCATCGAGGTAGCTGCATGGCGTCCGCAGCCCTGATCTCTCCTTTCTATCCTTTTGTTTTATCTGCATTCCCTAGATTGATATGTATTAGGGTGATAAACTGGTATTAGAGGCTCAGACTTGTGACACCGGATCTATATGGGCTATGTAGTAGTAGTATTATCATTTGAAATTCCGCCTATTTAACTCTGGTTTCAGACTTTTAATATGGTGTTTTGGTAATTTAACTGTGTTAGCTAATAATGAACTATATAAGAAATGGATTGAGGTTGTTAATTGGTCAGGCTTGCCTAACAGTGTGTTGGGCGCCATCACGACCGGGGTTGGGGTCGTGACAGGTGACTGTTGAGTTGTGGAGTTAGGATCTTTGGAGATTATCGAGGTAGTTGCATGGCGTTCGCAGACCTTGAGTCTCCTTCGTTATCTTCATTTATGTTTCAGTTCTTATTCTCTAGACGTTGTATTAGACTATATCCCTATGTAGATGCTCATGTACTCATTGACACCTCTGTTTTGGGAGAGATTTTGTATTGAGTTGCGAATTTTGTTATGCTATTAAAAGGTTTTCCTTAAATATTAAGTGCTTCCGCATTTTTCAAAGCTTTTATTGTATTGAAATGATTGAGTAGTTAGCTTGCCTAGTTCCATAATAGGCGACATCACGACGGTTTGATTTTGAGTCGTGACAGCTTGGCCGAAAAACATTCACTAAATATTTATAAGAAAGATAAAAATATTGAGGATGTGTAGAAAATATAATGACACCACTTTTTATTACAATGATTTATTCATTTATTTATTTTTTCAAATTATGAAATCGCTTTCTTAGGTAAATTTCTCCGTGCTACTGGTTCCAAGCCACTTGCTATATTATTGAAGAGTCAACACACATAACCAATTTAAATCTTATGTGCTTTGACTAAGTTGTTAAATGATTACCCATGTGCTTGTCAAATTAGTCATCTTTTTCGGATTTATTTTAATTTGCTCGGATGGAGAGTGACGATAGTGGACCATAGGGGTTTTAAGCAAATGATATGATTTAATATATTGTCATAATTTTGTTTGTAAGTTTGGGTTTGGGACAGCAGTGGGTTTAAATCTTACGTCTTATTTTAAATTGATATTCAGTTTATATTATTTCGATTGGTTTCAATCAGTTGTGTATATACATACTTTTTATGAAAAAAATTTGTTATTCCCACAAACAACGGTGGAGCTAGGATGTGGAATACGTGTTCGCCAACGATCAGTAGTTTTAGTCAAAACTTTGTATATATTTTAAATTTAAAATTCAATAACTTAAATGAACTGGAATTTCGTATCCATAAATTTTAAATCCTAGTTTGTCTCTTGCCCACAAACATATATATGAGAAAAAGTTCACGGAATAACAGTTTCTCAGTTCCTTTGGTTTGTGCATAGCATATTTTGTGATATTTCTTTTTAAGTCCATTGCGAAAGGTATTAACTCTTTTTAAAATTTGAAAATAATTTAATTAAACTTTTTATTCGCTTTTGTAACCACACAAAAATATAGTATATATATTTGAAACTATAAGTTTCAAAAGCATTATAGCCACATAAATATTATGACTTACCGTTTACATATTGTTATGGTCTAGCATGCCATAGCGTTCGTACTATATGCTAAAATAATGAGCTCAATTGAACCGACCCTAACACCGTAGATGTGTGAGTCTGCAGCTATGCAACTGGGGTTCTTGAATGAGTTTATAGAGGGGGGGAGAGGGTTCTTTTCAAGATTTCGGTTGTAACGCTCCTATTTTTCTCTTTCTCTTTGAAAAGGATATTCTAATCAAACAAAGACTTGTTACATCTTTGAAATATTTTTGTAATTTACCTTTCATTTTCTCAGTATGATTGACTTGGTATCTTGGTAAGAAGTATGAAACAACAAACGATATAGTGCACGTAAAAGATAATGCATTGCAGCGCGCAAAATTACTTGGAAAATCGAAAAAAATTAGAGTGTAAATCAAACACTGGTGCTTATATTATGGTTACAAACGTCAAAGACTCCATCTTTTTGTCATACTTATAACTTTAGGTGGCTGTAAAAGTTTTTCCTTCTTGACCCTCGCGGTAACAATATCGAGAATTTTCACTTATAGCAACAGATGATGGAAAACAAATACTTCTGAAAAAAGAAAGAAAATGGATTTTTTTTACACAATTACGAAATGGATAAAAATAGTGTGGGGAAAATGGAAAACAGCTGTGAAAATTGGTTATAAATATTCGCCCACCGTGAAACAACAAACGATATAGTGCACGTAAAAGATAATGCATTGCAGCGCGCAAAATTACTTGGAAAATCGAAAAAAATTAGAGTGTAAATCAAACACTGGTGCTTATATTATGGTTACAAACGTCAAAGACTCCATCTTTTTGTCATACTTATAACTTTAGGTGGCTGTAAAAGTTTTTCCTTCTTGACCCTCGCGGTAACAATATCGAGAATTTTCACTTATAGCAACAGATGATGGAAAACAAATACTTCTGAAAAAAGAAAGAAAATGGATTTTTTTTACACAATTACGAAATGGATAAAAATAGTGTGGGGAAAATGGAAAACAGCTGTGAAAATTGGTTATAAATATTCGCCCACCGTGGGGCTCGAACCCACGACCACAAGGTTAAGAGCCTTGCGCTCTACCAACTGAGCTAGACGGGCTTCTGTACTAAATTTTATTCTATTCTTTAATTGTTCGTTGGTTGTGTCCTTTCCAATCAAAGCAAAGGACATCGAGACTTAATTTCATCACTGCATCTTTTTCCCCAGGCAGATAGGAATGGACGACGAATGGATGCCATTTTAAGAATTTTAAAAAAATATATAGAAAAAGGGGGGCAAGCCTTTTTGTTTTTAACAAATACTGCAAAAATCCATAATCTTCAACCTTGCACGTTGTCCTTAGCAAAACAAATTATCGGTAAACATAATCACGAGTGACCTAAATGAATGCCTTGCATTACCTATTAACAAACAAACAACCGGTCGCTGTACGGAATACTACAAAAGCTACTCAGGGCATCATATGCCTGGGAGCATGATAACGTGTACGCATATCTTATCCTTGCTTTGTGAAAGTAGAGATGATGTTTCCAATGTATCCTCGGATCAAGGAAAGATAAAAAAGAAAGCAAAAACAACAAGCAGTGACAAGGAAACCGAAGTGAAAGAAACAACATGTAGTAAAGAATAATTTTAATACTACAAAAGACATGCACTCGACTAACCTTCTACTCTAAATCTCAACCTCTACACCCTTCTACATATAGGCAGATTTATAGGCAAATATATGGAGCACGTGAACCTATAGTCTTTCCAAATTTAGGTTCCTGACAAACATGAACGCCATAATTAAAAAAATGGCAAACAACACGTCACTTACAGCAGACATCATATCAAGATTCCAAGAATGCATTGCCTGCCGGCTCAGAAACTCATCACCAGCTGACTGAGTTGGTTTATGTGATCGACGCTGTGGAACTGCATGACCTTCTAACAGAAAAAAAACATAAATTAGACAAAATGTTTAAGAGCTCTGATATAAATAGCATATTAAGTTATGATCAACTAAAAATGATAAAGGTTGTGATATACAAAATTCTTTCTGATAAATGTGTGTGTGAGTGGACAGAGACCAAGTAGAGGAGAAAAATACTTAGGAACAAATAGAGAAGTACAATTCTAATTTTGACCAAAGATTTTCTGATAACGAAGTCTTTTTAATTTCACATTTTTCTGATAAAAGAATATTTTTCAAAAAGATACCTAAAAAAATAGTAGAAGATTTTCCTAATCTATATATATATTAAAGCAAGAAAGTTACCATATATAATTGACATTATGGTTAAGCCAAGTGGCAAGCTAATAAATATCAATAGTATATGGTAACTTTATTCTATATTTGACTATTTTAGTTAAATACAAATATAATATATATATACGGAATTTGAATTAAAATATAATTTTGAATTTATAGATAAGTTATATATATATATATATATACGAAATTTGAATTAAAAGATAATTTTGAATTTATAGATAAAGTTCTAAAATTCGAATTTAAATTAAAAATAAAATTTATCTTTTTTATCATGTTATCATACTTAATTCGGTTAATGATCATATGCAATCATGTTAGGAACTTTTGTTATTTTTTCTAATTATTTAAATACTACTTCGCCTCTAGCAAAAAAAAAAACTACTCCATATAACTATAAAACTCTTTCACATTTAAAATCCTATAAGTGTAGTTCTTTGAAACACTGTAGCTAGATTTGAATAAAACAAAGTTCTTTTAAAATAAATATAATATAAGGGTACACGACTATGTTAATCTAAATAACAAAAAAGAGTTTACAAAACCAAATAAAAGTTTACTTACATATATAATAAAGTAAACATACATGCTGGAGAAAGAAACATCACAAAATCAGTCAATATTAAAAAAAAGTTGTTTCTTTTTTCTTCTTGAAGAATATTTGTTTGAAGAGACAATTTGCATAAATGGACATCAAACAAATAACAAAACTTTGGCTATACAATTTCTATCATTAATTTCAATTTAGCACATTCAAGGAATTGAAGGATATAAGCTGAAATCCCTTCATTTAGCTGTAGTCAAGCTAATATTGCAAGGGTATAATATTTTTTTCATTGAAGAATATTAGTTTTGAATCATTAGACTATGTGAAAGGGTTTTTTTTCAAACTCAACAAGAGAGAAATTGGTTTCTAATTGATAGTCTCTATAGCGACTTTTAAGTGTAACAAAGAGTATATATAAGGAAAATATTGGTATGAAGTGAAATATTTTTTTTAAATGTAAACAAATTATTTTGAAAAAACTCTTTACTTTTTTTAATTTAAATATAATAAAAAGATAAGATATTTTTTAACATTAGTAGAGAGTTTTAAAATTATTATGATAGAAGTTATATCATGGATAAACTCAAAAAATCAAAATCTTGTGGAATATTTACGTAATATCCGGCCATATTTATTGTTTACTTTTTATAGCTAATATAAATAGAAGATATACTGACAACACACGATTATACACATATTATAATACAAATAGATGATATACGGACAACACACGATTATACACATATTATATATGGATTATATATGAATTACACATCATTTAATTTTTTAATTTAAGTGGTCGGGTGAGCACCTATTTAGGCTGATTAGATAAAGCCAAAAGAAAAATATGAAATAACTTCAACCAAAGATTAAAAATATAATTAAAGTTCATATGTAGATAATTTTTATTAAAACTCATCCTTTTATAGTTAAATAAATTAATTTTTTGTAACAAAAGAAATAATGACATAAAAATAAGATAAAAGAAAATAAACATTGAAAAAAATGTTAGAAAGATCTAAAAATAAGAAATAAAAGATGACAACAAATTTCTTCTTATGTTTCATCTTTGTTGAGTATAAAAAATTTGAAAGTTAATCTCATCAATTTCAAATATATTTTTTCAACTCAAATACATAGATTATAAGATAAGGATACTTTAGAATATTTTTTTAATTTACATTATGTGTCATTTTAAAAAAATCACTATTACTAACAAACTGATATGATATTCGAATTTGAATTGGAATGCAATTTGAGTAGTTTGCATTGAGGTTAAGTCAAGTATGGTGTCGAAAAATAAACTACTTGATAATTTTAAGACAATATATGCAATGTTTTATAATAATAATCAACTAATTTAACATTTAATGATTCAAAGAACAAATTTTTTGTATATATAGGGTATTAAAAATTCAAATTCTGGGGCTAGAGATATCGATAAACTTAAAGTAGAGTCATACTGAAATAAATTCGGCCAAATAATCATTTAAATTTTTAGATAGCTGATTAAAGTGAATTTTAAATTAAGGATAATATCTTCACTTGCATCATTATAAAGATAGTCATTATTATAATATGTATATATATATAAAGTTTTAGAAATTGAAATTTCAAAACAGAAATATTTTTTGAAAGATAAAATCATACCAAATAAGAGTTCAAGTCGTAGTATAAGAGTCACATCGTAATCAAATAATCGTTTATATCGTATCAACTTTTGTGCTTTGCCATAAATATGAGCTATTAGATAGCCAATTAAAATGAGTTTTGAATTAAGAATAATATTTTCAATTACATTATTATAAAAATAATTATTATTGAAAAATAATATTTTAGAAACTGAAATTTTAAGAAAGAAATATTTTTAAGAGATATCAACACACCAAATAAGAGTTCAAGTAGTAGTAAAAGAGTTGAGCTTATCCAAAGAGTCATTCATTGTCTTAACATTTGATTGTTTTGCCATAAATATGAGTTATTATTTTGCTTCCTGATTATTTTTTGGATCCAATGACACCGGTAAGAATGGTATCGAAAAAGAAAAATAGAAAAAATGGTTAATTTTTTTCATATAGTTAATATCCAATGATTATCTGTATTTACAGAGAAAATGTAAATTTTAAGATTCTTTACATACAATCCAAATAACTTCAATATTTGACATGATTAGTGTCTACACATCCGCACGGGTACTAATACTAGTGCATCAATAAAGCAAGATTTACATAGGAGATGCAGTAGCTAAAGAAGGACAAACTTTAACTAAGACATGTTCCCAATCAAGAAAATTTGTTACCAGAATTAGGATATTTAGCAAATTTCTAATCATGACACGCTCTTAACTGCGATATTTTTTTAAACATTCACTTGAACATCAAAGTCCTAAAACAATTGCATTCCAGGGAAGACCTCCTTCAGTATCAAATATTATATATTCATATTCACATTATCAAAATAAAAACTTTATCTAAAAATTTATTCTCAAAATATCATAATAGGGAACAAGGTACGAAGGAATAAAGAGATAAGAAAGCAAATGCAAACCTTAAGGCCAACACATTCTATTCGAACCTCTTGCCCTTTTTGATCTTGGTAAACGGAGTGACCAATACAAGCATATCTAAAATCCGAGGGCTCCTACGTTATATGACCTTGGTCGACTACACTTAACTCTTCTATATAATAGAAAATACAAAAATCGATAAAGAGAAAAATATTACTTGAGTAGTTCAAATATAATACAAAAATTTATTATAGTTCAAATATATTAATGGATTCGCTTATATTTGCTAGGAATTTATTTTCTCCTATCGACCCTTTTATTTTAGGGTCAATGTTTTATTCTAGAAATTACAAGAGGAAGATAGAAGGAACAAAATAAAAGAAAATAATTCAGCACCTAACGATATTGGAGCCTTTATTCTGTTGTAAGCGGGAAATATATTGGTGCAACTTAATACGCTGACAAAAAATTGTTCTTCTTGTTGTAAGCGAAAGAAAAACCCATTTCTTACTTTTCCTTAAAAATTTCTCCGGTAGATAATGAAGCGCCCTAGACCAAGGAATGCTCATTAAATTAGTAGCCTAAATTTAAATTTTAATGAGGAAATGACACTTAGAGTCTCATTTAAATTTAATGACCAAAGTGCTCTCTGTTTTAAAAATGACGTGCACTGCCCCAAAGTCTCAGATTATCACACGTGTGCCCCATCTTTTATGCCAGGTACCTTCTCTCTTTCCTAATTTCAAAATACATAACCGTTCTCTAACTGCAATATCGAAATGCAAAATTTTCCAAATTTCCAGCAAAATCGGAAATTTTCGCTTCTAAATCTCCGTTAGGTTTCAATTTTCGTTTCTCCTCTTCTAAAATTTGGTAATGTCATGCTTTAATTTTTGAGAAATTTTTTTTGACGTCTCATGGGCAGAAAGCACTCTCTTTGGTGTGCAAGATTTTTCCATCCAATTTCACCTTCATCACAAGTTTCTGATCCAATTCTACCTTCACGCTTGTGTTTCTGATATTGATATGGATGTCGAAAATCAGTCAATCACAATGGCCGAGTGTCACGACCCAAAATCAACTGTCGTGATAATGCCTATCGTGGAAATAGACAAGCCACTACTCAACATCTCAACACGGTAAAAACCTTGAAAATAAAGACGAAAGTAATTAATATTTAAGAAAAAGACTTTTTTAAACATAAATAATCCGAAATACGATATAATCTATCCAAAAATCGGGGTGTCACAGAGTACATGAGCATCTATACCAGAATACAGTCTATTACAATGTTTAGGGAATAAGAACTGAAATACAGATAGAGATAATGAAGAGGGTCAAAGTTTGCGAACGACATGCAGCTACCTCGATGGTCTCTAAATCCTGACTCATCGATCATTAGCCGCCATGAACAGAAGCACCTGGATCTGCACATGAGGTGCAGGGTATAACGTGAGTACAACCAATTTAGTAAGTAACAAGTCCAACCTTTGGACTGAAAGATAGTGACGAACTCAACCTGCACAGCTCAGAATAGAAATAACTGTGCAAAAATGTAGGCATGCTTACAAATTAAATAGATAGCTCAAAACAGTAAAATAGATCAAATCTGAACGATGTGAAGAATATAACTCTGCTACTTTTACATGCCAATGCACATGTTGTATGTGATGCGCTATGCTGATAGCCTCATTCTCACACTCTCAAATGCTCAGTCACTCGGTACTGTATATGGCCCATACGGCCTAGGAAAGATCCATCCCAGAATATATACATCACTGACCATCAGTCACCCAGTACCGAGTAAGGCTTGGAGAAGATCCATCTCCAAGTATATAATGCTTCAGACAAGATCCATGTCCAGGGAAGATCCATCCCTCAATAATATCAACCGCGCTCACTAGGGCTGTGTGCAGACTCCAGAGGGGCTCCTTCATCCCAAATGCTATCATAAATCAGTATAACCGCTGCGGCGTGCAGCCCGATCCCATATCTGTCACTCATAATCAGGATCTCAACCTCACTCAGTCATCAATCTCTCCAGTCCCACTCACGGGCGCACAATGTCATGAAAACTAGCCCAAAACAATAATATGATGTATCAATAAATAACAACTAAGACTGAGATATGTTATGAAATGAATGAATATGACTGAGTACGAAATATCAACAAAATTAGTAAAATGACAACAAAATACAACCACTATGGGTTACAACAGTACCGGCATAAAGCCTAAACATGATATCTAGCATGATTAATAGCTTAGTTACTTTATCACATGATGAAAATATGGATATGAACAAGATAGAACCACTATATATTGCCATGGAACAGACCAGATCACAACTTTTCATGGTGCACACCCGCACGACCGTAACTTGGCATGTGCGTCACCTTAATACCAATCACATAACAGATAATTAGGGTTTCGAACCCTTAGAACCAAGTTTGAAAGTGTTACTTACCTCAACCCGGGCAAAACTCTACTCAAAATGCCTTTGCCTCTCAAATCGGTCTCCAAATATTCCGAATCTAGCCACAAGTAGTACAATACAATTAATATAGGCTAAAGAGATCAATTCCACAAGAAAAATATTAAACTATTGCCAAAATCCGAAATCGACTCAAACCCGGACCCGCAGGCCCATATCTCGAAATCCGACAAGAGTCCCAAAACCCGAAAGCTCATTCACTCACGAGTCTAACCATACCAAATTTACCAAAATCCGAAACCAAATGGTCATTCAAATCCCCAAAATTTACTCTCCAAATCCCTAACCTTAAACCCCCAAAGTTTACCTCAAGAATGTGCCCACTAGGAAACATAATTATTGAAGAAAGATGAACACAAGGAGCTTATCTCAAGAATCTCTACAAAAACCCTTCAAAAACCTCCAAAATCTGAGCTCAAAATGCTAGAAATGGCCAAAAATCTCGAAACCTCGCTTACATAGTTTCTACCCAGGCATTTCCGCACCTGCGGAGCCTGGCTCGCACCTGCGCGCCTGCTTGTGCGAAAAAATGAGCGCTCCTGCGCAAACCACTTTATCCTAGCTGCATCCGCACCTGCGACCTCTGATTTGCATTTACGCTATCACAAGTGCGGGAAAATATAGCACCTGCGGACTCTGCTGATCTCCCTCACTTTCGCACTAGCGGTCCACCTGCCGCACTGGCGGCATCTCACCTGCGGCCTAAAATCACCTCAAACAACATCAAAAACACGAATTACATACGGATTCAATCTTAATGAACTTTGAAATTTCCAAATTACACAAACAACTCCGAAACTTATCAAATCACGTCCGATTAACCTCAAATTTTGCTCATAAGTCATAAATGCCACCACGAACCTACTCCATCTTTTGGAAATCCAATCCGACCCCGATATCAAAAAGTCCACTCCCGGCCAAACTTTCCAAAATTTCAACCTTCGCCATTTCAAGCCTAATTCTACTACGGATCTCCAAATCACAATCTGGACGCGCTCCTAAGTCCAAAACCACCACCTAACAGAGCTAACAGAACCATCAAAATTCAAATCCGAGGTCGTTTTCACATAAGTCAACATCCGGTCAAATTTTCCAACTTAAGATTTTAATTAAGAGACTAAGTGTCTCAATTCACTGTGAAATTACTCTGGACCCGAGCCAACTAACTCGGTAAGTCATATAACAGCTGTAGAACATAAAAGGAGCAGTAAATGGTGGAACAGGGCTACAACTCTCAAAATGACCGGCCGAGTCGTTACATCCTCCCACTCTTAAACAAATGTTCATCCTCGAACGGGTCTAGAAACATACCTGAAGTCTCAAATAGGTGTGGATATCTACTTCGCATCTCCCGCTTGGTCTCCCAAGTAGCCTCTTCCACGGGCTAACCTGTCCACTGCACCTTTACTGAAGTTATATCCTTTGACCTTAACTTTTAAACCTGACAATCCAAAATTACCACCGGCTCCACATCATAAGTCAAATCACCATCCAACTGAACCGTGTTGAAATCCAAAACAAGAGACGGATCACTGATATACTTCCAGAGCATTGAAACATGAAATACTGGATGTACACTCGACAAGCGAGGTGGCAAGCCAAGCTTGTAAGCCACCTCCCCAATCCTCTAAAGTACCTCAAGAGGCCCAATGAACCGAGGGCTCAACTTGCCCTTCTTCCCAAACCTCATAGCACCTTTCATGGGTGAAACTTTGTCCCCAACTATATAAGACACACCATGGACCTTTTTGTCGGAATAGCTCTTCTGTCTAGACTACGACGTACTAAGCAGCTCCTGAATCAATTTAACCTTGCCCAAAGCATCCTGAACTAAGTTGGTACCCAATAGCCTAGCCTCACCCGACTCAAACCAACCACCGGAGATCTACACTGCCTCCCATATAGAGGCTCATATGGAGCCATCTGAATGCTCGATCGATAACTGTTGTTGTAAGAAAACTCCGCGAGCAGCAGAAACTGGTCCCATGAACCCCTAAAATCAATGACAAAAGCGAGTAGCATGTCCTCCAATAACTGAATAGTGCACTCGGAATGTCCGTCCGTCTGAGGGTGAAGTGATGTGCTCAACTAAACCTGAGTGCCCAACTCCCGCTGCACGGCTCTCCAAAACTGTGATGTAAACTGCGTGCCTCTATTTGAAATGATGGAAACTGGCATACCGTAAAGGCGAATAGTCTCTCTGATGTACCAATGGGAATGAAGTGCACGGACTTGGTCATCCGATCCATAATCACCCAAATAGCATCGAACTTCCTCGAAGTCCATGGGACCAACTAAAAAATCCATGGTTATCTGCTCCCGCTTCCACTCTGGTATCTCTATCTTCTGAAGTAGTCCGCCCAGTCTTTGATGCTCATATTTTACCTGCTGATAGTTAAGACACCGAGCTATAAATCCAATTATATCCTTCTTCATTCTCCTGCACCAATAGTGTTGCCTCAGGTCCTAGTACATCTTCGCGGCACCTGGATGGATGGAATACTGCAAGATGTGGGCCTCCTCAAAAATCAACTCCCGTAGCCCATCCACATTGGACACACAAATTCGGCCATGCATCCTAAACACTCCATTATCTCCAATAGTCACATCTCTGGCATCACAGTGCTGAACTTTTTCCATGAGAACAAGTAAATTAGGATCATCATATTGGCGCTCTCTGATGCGATCAAATAAGGAAGACCGAGATACCACATAGGCTAGAACCCGACTGGCTCCGAAATATCTAATCTCATGAACTGGTTGGCCAAGGCCTGAACATCAACTACAAGAGGTCTCTCACTAATAGGAATGAATGTAAGACTTTCCATACTCACTGCCTTCCTACTCAAGGTATCGGTTACCACTTTGTCCTTCCCCGGATAATACAAAATAGTGCTATCATAATCCTTTAACAACTCCAACCTTCTCCGCTGCCTCAAATTCAGATCCTTCTGTTTGAACAAGTGCTAAAGGCTCCGATGATCAGTAAATACCTCACAAGACACACCATAGAGATAATGCCTCCAAATCTTCAATGGATGAACAATGGCAGCCAACTCCAAATCATGAACAAGGTAGTTCTTCTCATGGGGCTTTAACTGGCGCGAAACATAAGCAATCACCCTACCCTCCTACATCAAAACACACCCAATACCGATCCGAGAAGCATCACAATATACTGTGTAAGAACCAGAAGCTGATGGTAGAACTAAAACTGGAGCCGTGGTCAAGACAGTCTTGAGCTTATGAAAGCTCTCCTCACACTCATTCGACCACCTGAAAGGAGCACCCTTTTGGGTCAATTTGGTCAAGGGCGATGCAATAGACGATAAACCCTGCATGAACCGACGGTAATAACTAGCCAAACCAAGAAAGATCCGAATCTCCATAGCTGAGGACGGTTTGGGCCAACTATGAATCACCTCTATCTTCTTTGGATCCACCTGAATACCCTCACTGGACACCACGTGCCCTTAGAACACCATTGACCTGAGCCAAAACTCACACTTGGAGAACTAGGCATAAAACTTCTCCTCTCTCAACCGCTGCAACACAATCCTCAAATGCGGGGCATACTCCTTCTGGCTACGAGAGTACACTAGGATATCATCAATGAATACAATGACAAACAAGTTGAGATAAGGCTGAAATATAATGTTCATCAGATGCATGAACGTTGCTGGGGCGTTGGTAAGCCCAAAATATGTCACAAGGAACTTATAATTACCCTAACGGGTTCGTAAAGCCGTCTTAAGAATAACCGAGTCCCGAATATTCAACTGGTGATACTCTGACCTCAAATCAATCTTGGAGAACAACCTCGCTCCCTGAAGTTGGTCAAATAGATCATCAATACGCAGCAAAGTATACTTATTCTTGATTGTGACTTTGTTCAACTCCCTATAATCAATGCACATTCTCATAGTACCATCCTTCTTCATCACGAACAGAATAGGTGCACCCCAAGGTAACATACTAGACCTAATAAACCCCTTCTCAAGGAGCTCCAGAAGCTTCTCTTTCAACTCCTTCAACTCAGCTGGTGTCATACAGTATGGAGGAATAGAAATGGGCTGAGTGCCCGGCACCAAGTCAATACCAAAGTCAATATTCCTGTCGGGCGGCATGCCCGGCAGGTCTGCAGGAAACACATCCTCAAAATCTCGCACCACCGGAATTGAATCGATAGCAGGGTATTAGTAACAACATCCCTCACAAAATCCAAATAAGATAAATAACCCTTCCCAACTATCCGCTGGGCCTTCAAGTATGAAATTACTCTACAGGGAACATAGTCTAAAGAGCCTCGCCACTCAATCCATGGCAACCCTGACATCGGCAACGTCACAGTCTTAGCGTGACAATCCAAAATAACATGACATGGAGACAACCAATCCATACCCAATATCACATCAAAATCAACCATACTAAGCAGCAAGAGATCAACTCTAGTCTCCAATCCCCCAATAGTCACTACACAAGACCGATACACATGGTCTATAATAATAATATTACCTACCGGTGTAGATACATGAAAAGGTAAAGCCAAAGACTCATGGGGAATATCTAGATAATGAGCAAAATACAATAATACCTCAAATAATACAGAAGCATCTCGATGACATACTGAGACAATACTTGTGATCGTTGTATCTGAAGCAATAACATCTCATCTTATAGGGAGTGCATAGAAATGGGCATGGCTGCCACCTTATCAGCCTCCCCTTCTAGGATGACCCCTAGTTAACTGACCTCCACCCTGAGCTGGGTGGGTGGGTGGTGAAGTAATCGGTGGTGAAGTCGTAGGCTGACTCCTCTGCTGAGGTGAACCTCCTAAGAGGCAGGGACAATGCCTATTGATATGATCCAAATCTCCACACTCAAAGCAACCTCTCCTTACGAATGGTAATGGGGACTGAAAGGAGCCCCAAGCACCAGGATAACTGCTAGAAGGACTTGACATAGATGAACCCTGAGCTGATGATGCATAAGACAAACTCTGAGTTGGAAAGGCAATGAGAGATGAGTGATACTGCTGAGAACTGTGCGAACCATGGACAGGTGATGCACCACGGTGACCTGGATGAGGCATCTAAGCATGCATATAGGGACGACCCCTACCATGGTGGAACTGACCTCCAGATGGAACACCACTTAAACCACCTGATCTACGAGATCTCTTGGCCTCCCTCTCAACCCGCTCCTGGCTGAGGACCAACTCTATCTGCCGAGCAATGTCAACAATCTCATCGAAAGTAGCACCAGACACCCTCTCTCTAGTCATAAGCACCCGCAGCTAAAATGTAAGACCATCTATGAACCTCCTGATCCTCTCCCTATCAGTGGTGACCAACCAAAAGCATGATAGGATAACTTAGAAAACCTCATCTCGTACTGCATCACAGTCATATCATCTTGACGTAACTACTCAAACTACATGTGCAGGCGCTATCTAAGAAACTCCAACCTACGCCTCTCATAAACCTCCCACTAGTTGAAGGCAGCTCCAGTAAACTAAAAAGTAGTGAAGACCCCACTGGTCTCTAGAATACTTATTGTACGGAGAATCCCCTGATATCTGTCCAAGAAACCCAGGGCATCTTCCGACTCTGCCCCGCTGAAAGATGGAGGCTGGAGTCTACCAAACCTCTCTAACCATCGGCTGGGTTGGTAATTCCCCTGGTGTCTGGAGTCCTTGTATCACCTACTTGGGTATACGAGCGGCGGGTGTCATGACCCCGATTCGCCCTCTGTGAACCATCGTAATGGCACCTAGTCTCTACGACTAGGTAAGCCTAAATTGCGGAAGATAACCAAAACTTGCAGAAGTAAAACAATTTAAAAGCATAAATAAGGCAACAACAGTGTTTAAATGTGCCGCTCGGCATGCACCATATATAAATCTCAAAACCAATATCCAAATCCAAGACCCGGAAACCCACGAATCACAAGCTAAGAAAAAGAAATACTACATGGCTCTAACTCTGGAATTTGTCTAATAAGAACAGAAAGTACAGAAAGGCTAAATACTAAAAGACATGAATAGAAAGGGACTCCTCGGTCTAAGGACGCGACAGATGTACCTCGAAGTCTCTAAGTAGTCGCCTCTCTCAAGGATGGAAGGCCTGAGTAGAAGTACCTGGATCTGCACATGAAAAACATGCGCAGAAGGGGCATGAGTACACCACAACGGTACTCAGTAAGTGCCAAGCCTAACCTCGGTCGGGTAGTGACAAGGAAGGTCAGGGCCCTATTGAGGTTAAATACAATATAAGGGTTAACAGTGTGGAATAAAACAATATAAATAAGTGCAACAGTAAGAAATAACATAGAATTGACAGAACAACAACAACTAGAACAGAGACAAAACAAACCATGGAAAGCAATACAACTGAACATAGAGATAACAACCGAGGCACCTTCCAGGATACCGTCTTGTAGTCCCAATAACAACTGTCTAGTGGATCTCCCGAGATACCATCCCATAGTCCATCATATATATGTCCGAAGGATCTCGTAGGATCCAGTCCCGTAGTCCAACTATCAATGCGTGGGGATCTACCAGAATCCCGATCCGTATTCCCAAATGTAAATACCCAGTACTGGGGGAATCTACCGGGTGCATTCCCGTATTTCCATATAACTGTGCCGGGGGATCTATCGGGAATCTAACTCGCAATCCCAAAGTAAATGTGCAGGGGGATCTATCGGGAATCTAACCCGTAGTCCCAAAGTAAACATATAGGGGGTAGCTACCTGAATCCCACATCCGTAGTCCCAATGTAAATACACAGCATCAGTAAGAAGATATACAGAAATGGTAAAATTTCATATTAAGGCAATAAGTGATTCTAGCCTAGCATGCTGCACAGAATTCAAGTAAGGCAGGTTGAATCAAATAAAGCAATTAAGTCACTTAGACATGCTTTCCTAAGCTAACAACGAGCTTAATAGTGCAAGTAATAGAAACAGGAAAGAAAACATGCTAGTATTTACTTAAAGAAAATCGGATTCCAACAATTAGCATAAGTACGCACTCGTCACTTCATGTTCAAGGAATTTCAATTACCAAACATACCAATTCTAAGGGGAAGGTCCCCCACACAAGGTTAGACAAGCCACTTACCTCGAACCAACTCAATAATAAATCCGAAACCACGCTCTTGCCATGAGTACTCGACTCCAAATGGCCCAAATCTATTCAATTCAATTTCATAACGTAAATAACACTTCAAGTAACTGATTCTACAAAGAAATTTAAGCTAATACGCGAAAATAGGTAAGATGACCAAAATGCCCCTCGGGCCCACGTCTCAAAATTGGGTGAAATTTATATTTTCAGAAACCTCGTACTCTCACGAGTCTATACATAATAAGAACACTGAGATCGGAGTCCAAATGACCCCTCAAATCCTCATTTAAGGGCCTCTTAAACGCAAGCCCTAATTACCCATTTTTCCCAAATTTTATACCACTAATTAGGTCTTTAATCACATAAAAACGAGTTATAAAGTCAAGGATGTTACCTCCAAGTGATTCCCCTTTGTTTTCCTCAAAAATCTCTCTTAAAAGCTTCAAACCCAGATAAAAATGGTGAAAGGATCCCTCAAATTCACGAAGGCAACTATTTATATGTTCTGCCCAGGCATTTCCGCATTTGCGGCCCTAGGACCGCATCTGCAGACACAACGTTGCATCTGCGACTTTCATTAAAATGTCAGCTTCCGCATCTGTGGACCTTTAACCGCAGGAGCAGTTCCGATTTTGCGAGCCCTTCACCGTATCTACGGTTCCTCAGGAATTGACACAAAGCCGCTTCTTCGGCCCTTTAGCCGCTTCTGCGGTCCCCAAACCGCAGATGCGAAAATAATAGGAGACTAGTTGCTGCAGCAACTTCAACTCCAAAATTTCCTCCGTTAACCATCCGAATTCATCCCGAGGTCCCCGGGACTTCAAACAAAGGCATCAACATATCCTAAGACCTTATTCAAACTTGTACAAATCTTCAAAATACCTCAAACAACATCAAAACAACCAAAACACATCGGATTCAAGCCTAAGCTTCTAAAATATTCCGAATTCCGCTTTCGATCACAAACCTAACCAAAACATGTCCGAATGACCTGAAATTTTGCGCACACATCCCAAATGACACAACGAAACTACTGCAACTCTTAGAATTCCATTCCGGCCCTCAGATCAAAATCTCACTATCGAACCGAAAACTTCCAAAATTCAACTTTTGGCATTTCAACCCTAAATTAGCTACAGACCTCCAAAACACAATCCAAACACGCTCCTAACCCCGAAATAAACCAACAGAGCTAACAAAACCATCAGATTTCCGTTCCGAGGCCGTCTCCACACTGTTCTGACTACGGTCACTTTTCCAACACTTAAGCTCTCATTTAGGGACTAAGTGTCCCAAAACTCTCCGAAACTCAAAACTGAACATCCCGGCAAATTAAAATAGCAGAATAAACTTGGGGAAAGCAGTTAATAGGGGATTGGGGTGTTAATTCTTAAGACGACAGCCGGGTCGTCACATCTCCTACACTTAAACATTTGTCATCCTCGAACGAGCGTAAAGACATACCTGAAGTAATGAAAAGATGAGGGTAACGGCTGCACACATCCTGCTCGGTCTCCAGGTTGCCTCCTCGACCGGCTGACCCCGCCATTGGACCTTCACTGATGCAATGTTCTTTGACCTCAGCTTTCTAACCTGCCCGTCCAATATTTCCACTGGTTCCTCAACATAAGATAGATCCTTATCCAACTGGACGGAACTGAAATCCAACACGTGCGATGGATCACCGTGATACCTCCGGAGCGTTGAAACATGAAATACCGTATGAACTCCTGCCAAGATGGGAGGTAAGGCAAGCTTATAAGCAACCTCACCAATACGCCTCAATATCTCAAAAAGGACAATAAACCTCGGACTCAACTTCCCTTTCTTCCCGAATCTCATAACGCCCTTTATAGGCAAAACCTGAAGCAGAACCCGCTCTCCAACCATATAGGAAACATCACGAACCTTCCGGTCCGCATAACTCTTCTGTCTGGACTGGGCTGTACAAAGACTATCCTGAATCACCTTAACCTTCTCCAAAGCATCCTGAACTAAGTTCGTGCCCAATAATCTAGCGTCACCCAGCTCAAACTAGCCCAACGGGGATCTATACCGTCTCCCATATAAAGCCTCATACGGTGCCATCTGAATGCTGGACTGATAGCTGTTGTTGTAAGAAAACTCCGCCAATGGAAATAATTGATCCCAAGACCCTCCAAACTCAATCACACACGTACGATGCATATCCTAAAAAATCTAGATAGTGCGCTCGTACTGCCCGTCCGTCTAAGGGTGAAATGCTATACTCAACTCCACCCGAGTACCCAACTCATGTTGAACGGCCCTCCAGAACCGTGATGTAAACTGAGTACCCCTATCTGAGATGATTGACACTGGAATACCATGCAAACGAATAATCTCCCGGATATAAATCTCCACCAACCACTCCGAAGAATAAGTAGTACACACAAGAATAAAATGAGCGGACATGGCCAGCCGATCCACAATCACCCAAATAGCATCAAACTTCCTCAAAGTCCGGGGGAACCCAACTACAAAGTCCATGGTGATCCGCTCCCACTTACACTCCGGGATCTCTATCTGCTGAAGCAACCCACCCGGTCTCTAGTGCTAATACTTCACCTGCTGACAGTTGAGGCACCGAGCTACAAATCTCACTATATCCTTCTTCATCTGCCTCCACCAGTAGTGCTACCTCAAATTCTGATACATCTTCGCGGCACCTAGATGAATGGAATACCGTGAGCTATGGGCCTCCTCCAGAATCAACTCCCGAAGCCCATAAACATTGGTACACAAATCCGACCATGCATCCTCAATACGCCATCGCCACCAACAAATAGTCACCTCTCTGGCATCACCGTGCTGAACCTTATCCTTGAGGACAAGCAAATGAGGGTCATCATACTGCCGCTCTCTGATACGATCAAATAAAGATGACTGATAAACCACACAAGCTAGAACCCAGCTGGGCTCCGAAAGATCCAATCTCACAAACTGGCTAGCTAAGGCCTGAACATCCATCGCCATAGGCCTCACCGATGCTGGTAAATAAGCAAAACTCGCCAAACTCTCTTCCCGGTGACTCAAAGCATCGGCCACTACATTGGCCTTGCCCGGGTGATAAAAATAATGATATTATAGTCCTTCAACAACTTTAACCACCTCGTCTGGCACAAATTTTGATCCTTTTGCTTGAGCAGGTGCTGCAAGCTCCGATGGTCAGTATAAATCTCATAGGGAGCCCCGTATAAATAATGGCGCCAAATCTTCAGGGTGTGCACAATGGCAGCAAACTCAAGGTCATGAATAGGGTAGTTCTTCTCATGTATCTTCAACTGTCTGGACACGTAGGCAATCACCCTACCATCCTGCATCAACACCGCTCCGAGGCCAACTTTCGAGGCATCATAATAGACCGTATAAGACCTCAAACCTATAGGCAGTATCAAAATTAGGGATATGGTCAAAGCTGTCTTGAGCTTCTGTAAAGCTCAACCTCACACTCCTCCGTCCACTGAAACGGAGCACCCTTCTGGGTCAACCTGGTCATAGGAGCTGCAATCGATGAAAACCCCTCCACAAAACGACGGTAGTAGCCAGCCAAACCAAGGAAACTGCGAATCTCGGTAGTTGAGGATGGTCTGGGTCAACTCTACACGGCCTCTATCTTCTTCGGATCCACCTGAATACCCTCCTAGATACCACGTGGCCTAAGAATGCCACTGAATCCAACCAAAACTCACATTTCGAGAATTTAGCATATAACTTCTTCTCTCTCAAAGTCTGAAGCACAATCCTCAGGTGTTGCTCATGATCTTCCCGATTCCGGCAATACACCAGAATATCATCAATAAAGACAATGATGAACGAGTCAAGATATAAGCGAAACACATTGTGGATCAAATGCATAAAGGCTGCTAGGGCATTGGTCAGCCCTAATGACATAACAAGGAACTTGTAATGACCATACCGAGTCCTAAAAGAAGTTGGCTCCTGAATCTTCAACTGATGGTAACCTGAGCGCAAATCAATCTTAGAAAACACTCGTGCGCCCTGAAGCTGGTCAAACGGATCATCAATACAAGGCAAAGGATAATAGTTCTTCACTGTAACCTTGTTCAACTGGCGTTAATCAATACACATATGCATAAAATCATCATTTTTCTTCACAAACAGGACATGAGCATTCTAAGGTGATACACTAGGCCAAATAAAACCCTTGTCAAGCAATTCCTGTAACTGATTCTTCAACTCCTTCAACTTAGGAGGAGCCATACGATACAGAGGGATAGAAATGGGCTGAGTGCCTGGCAACAGATCAATGCCAAAATCAATATCTCAATTGGGCGACATGCCCGGAAGATCAGCTGGAAACACATCGGGAAAATCCCGTACTACTGGGACTGAATCAACTAAAGGGGTATCAATACTGACATCTCTCACATAAGCTAAATACGCGTCACACCCCTTCTCAACCATACGCTGAGCTTTAAGAAAATAAATAACTCTACTGGGAGTGTGATCTAAAGTACCCCTCCACTCAACACGCGATACACCTGGCATAGCCAGCATTACTGTTTTGGCGTGACAATCAAGGATAGTATAATGGGGCAACAACTAGTCCATGCCTAGGATAATGTCAAAATCTACCATGCTGAGCAACAATAAATCGGCTCTGGTCTCAAAACCACTAAGAGCAACCAAACATGACCGATAAATATAGTCCACAACAAGAGAATCTCCCACAAGAGTAGAAACATAAACATGGAAACTCAAGGAATCCCGAGATGCACCCAAATGCGGGGAAAAATAAGAGTAAATGGAGCCTGGATCGAATAGAACTGATGCATCTCTATGACAACCCATGACAATACCTGTGATGACAGAATCGGATGAAACAACCTTGGTACGGGTAGGAAGGGCATAATATCTCGCCTGGCCTCCCCCTCTAGGGAGACCTCTACTTTCCCAACCTCCACCTCTAGCTGGCTGAGCAGATGGGGTAGCAACTAGTGCTGTAATCATAGCTTGAGAACTCTACGGGGCACCCTGTGGCTGAGAAGTCTGTGGAGGTGCACTCCTCCAGAGTCTAGGGAAATCCCTCACCACATGGCGTGTGTCACCACACTCAAAACAAGCTCTAGGAGGACGTGGTAGTGGGAACTGTGTGGTACGGGTACTCCAAGACCCCTGAACACCTGAAACACTGTGTAAAATCTAAGATGCAAACTGAGCTGGCTGACCCACAAAACCTCTACCATGCCATACTCTCCCTCCAAAATAAGGACCAGTGGGTCTCTCCAGTCTACGAGGTCTCCTCACTTCCCTATACTCTCTCTTCTGACCTCGTCTATCCTCTACTCGGTGAGAGGTCCTCACCACCCACTGAAGTGGGACCACAGTCTGTGTTGCCATGACACCAGGAACTTGAACAATGGGAACTCGCTGCTCTGGAGTGGGGGTGGCAGAAGTCTGGATCCCTTCCCTGATCTATGAAGTAGTTGGTACAACATGAATCAACCCCGCCTGAACTAATGTACCAAACATGCTCAGGAACTATGCTAATGTCTCCTGAAGTGCTGGAGTAGTAGTAGCAGTAGGCGTATTCGGTGCCTGGGCTCTAGCTGGAATTGCTGGTGGCTCCTCTGTGGCAGCTCGCGTGGGTGCTCTGGCTGCACCGCGTGCGCATCCTCGTAAGGGACGCAGGTGTCTGATCGTCTTTGGTAGCACATATTCTCACCATCTGTGAGAGAATGGAAGACAAAGGTTTAGGATTGTGACGTCAAAATATTGCACGACAGGGAAATCAAATGAAGTGGAATTTTCCTAACGGTTACATAGCCACTCGTAGATAAGTACAGACGTCTCCGTACCAATCAACGAGACTCTAATAAACCGACTTGTGATTCATGACTCCTATGAATCTAGAGCTCTGATACCAACTTATCACGACCCCGGTTCACCCTCTGTGAACCATCGTGACATCACCGAGTCTTTACGACTAGGTAAGCCTAAGTTGCGGAAGATAACCAAAACTTACGGAAGTAAAACAATTTAAAAGCAGAAATAAGGCAACAACAATGTTTAAATATGCCGCTCAGCATGCACCATATATAAATTTCAAAACCAATATCCAAATCCAAGACCCGGAAACCCATGAATCACAAGCTAAGAAAAAGAAATACTACATGGATCTAACTCCGGAATTTGTCTAATACGAACAGAAAAGTACATAAGGTCTAAATACTAAAAGGCAGGAATAGAAAGGGACTCCTCGGTCTGCGGACGCGGCAGATGTACCTCGAAGTCTCTAAGTAGTCGCCTCCCTCAAGGATGGTAGGCCTGAGTAGAAGTACCTGGATCTATACATGAAAAACATGCGCAGAAGGGGCATGAGTACACTACATCGGTACTCAGTAAGTGGCAAGCCTAACCCCGGTCGGGTAGTGACGAGGAAGGTCAGGGCCTTACTGAGGTTAAATACAATACAAGGGTTAACAGTGTGGAATAAAACAGTATAAATAAGTGCAACAATAAGAAAGAACATAGAATTGACAGAACAACAACAACTAGAATAGAGACAAAACAAGCCACGGAAAGAAATACAGCTCAACATAAAGATAACAACCGGGCACCTTCCAGGATACCGTCCTGTAGTCCCAATTACAACTGTCCAGTGGATCTCCCAGGATACCGTCCCGTAGTCCAACTATCAATGCGCGGGGATCTACCGGAATCCCGATCCATAGTCCCAGATGTAAATACCCAGTACTAGGGGAATCTATCGAGTGCATTCCCATAGTTCCATATAATTGTGCAAGGGGATCTATCGGGAATCTAACCTGCAGTCCCAAAGTAAACAGACATGGGGGAGCTACCGGAATCCCACATCTGTAGTTCCAATGTAAATACACAGCAGAAGCAAGAAGATATACAGAAATCGCAAAATTTCATATTAAGGCAATAAGTGGTTCTAGCCTAGCATGCTGCACAAAATTCAAGTAAGGCAGGTTGAATCAAATAAAGCAATTAAGTCACTTAGACATACTTTCCTAAGCTAACAACAGGCTTAATAGTACAAGTAATCGAAACAGGAAAGGAAACATGCTAGTATTTACTTAAAGAAAACCGGATTTCCAACAATTAGCACAAGTACGCACTCGTCATCTCACGTACAAGGCATTTCAATTACCAAACATTCCAATCCTAAGGGGAAGGTTCCCCACACAAGGTTAGACAAGCCACTTACCTCAAACCGACTCAATAATCAATCCGAAACCACGCTCTTGCCACAAGTACTCGACTCCAAATGACCCAAATCTATTTAATTCAATTCAATTTCATAACATAAATAACACTTCAAGTACCTGATTCTACAAAGAAATTCTAAGCTAATACGCGAAATTAGGTAAGATGACCAAAATGCCCCTCGGGCCCACGTCTCAAAATCGGGTGAAATTTATATTTTTAGAAAACTCATACTCTCACGAGTCTATACATAACAAGAACACTAAGATCAGAGTCCAAATGACCCCTCAAATCCTTATTTAAGGGTCTCTTAAACTTAAGCCCTAATTACCCATTTTTCTCAAATTTCTTACCACTAATTAGGTCTTTAATCACATAAAAATGAGTTATAAAGTCAAGGATGTTACCTCCAAGTGATTCTCCTTTGTTTTCCTAAAAAATCTCTCTTAAAAGCTTCAAACTCGGATGAAAATGGTGAAAGGATCCCTCAAATTTGCGAAGGTAACTATTTACATGTTCTGCCCAGGCATTTCCGCATTTGCGGCCCTGGGACCGCATATGCGTTTCCATATCTGCGGTCCCGCTTCTGCGGTCCCGCTTCTGCGGACACAACGTCGCATCTGCGACTTTCATTAAAATGCCAGCTTCCGCATCTGCGGACCTCTAACCGCATGAGCAGTTCCGCTTCTACGAGCCCTTCACTGCATCTAGGGTTCCTGAGGAATTGATACAAACCCGCTTCTGTGGCCCTTTAGCCACTTCTGCGGTGCCGCATCTACGGTCCCCAAACCGCAGATGTGAAAATACCAGAAGACCAGCTGCTGTAGCAACTTCAACTCCAAAATTTCCTCCGTTAACCATCCGAATTTATCTCGAGGTCCCCTGGACCTCAACCAAAGGCATCAACATATCCTAAAACCTTATTCAAACTTGTACAAATCTTCAAAACACCTCAAAAAAATATCAAAACACCCAAAACACATCGGATTCAAGCCTAAGTTTCTAAAATCTTCCGAATTCCGCTTTTGATCAAAAACCCAACCAAAACACGTCCGAATGACCTGAAATTTTACAGACACATCTCAAATGACACAAGGGAACTACTGCAACTCTCGGAATTCCATTTCGGCCCTCGAATCAAAATCTCACTATCGAACCGGAAACTTCCAAAATTCAACTTTCGACATTTCAAGCCTAAATTAGCTACAGACCTCCAAAACACAATCCGAACACGCTCCTAACCCCGAAATCACCCAAAGGAGATAACGGAACCATCGAATTTCTGTTCTGAGGCCGTCTACATACTGTTCCGACTGCGGTCACTTTTCCAACACTTAATCTCTCATTTAGGGACTAAGTGTCCCAAAACTCTCCGAAACTCAAAACCGAACATCCTGGCAAATATAAATATCAGAATAAACTTGGGGAAAACAGTTAATAGGGGATCGGGGTGGTAATTCTTAAGACGATCAGCCGGGTCGTCACATCAGGAGTCTGAGTACCTCCCATGGCCTGAGAAGTGGCTGCTACGACCGGAACAGAGACTGCCTGAGCAAGACTGGTGCACATAGTCAGAATTAGAGCTAAGGCCTCATAAAGGCCTGGAATCATAATGGGCATGGGCGGTGCCTGAGCTGGTCCCACAGGCTCATCTACAACTGGGACCTGCTCCTGAATTGGGGCAACTGGTGGATCTGCAAGTGCTACCCTAGCTGTTGTACGAGCTGCAACTCTGCCCTTACCGCGACATCTACCGCGACCTCGGCCTCTCGCATCCCTAAAAGGTGGTATCGGTGACTGTCCATCCTTCCCAGTAGTAGGGGTCCTTACCATCTGTGAAAGAATAAAATAACAAAAGTTTAGTTACCAGTATCAACAGATTCGCACGACAAGAATTCAAGAATGCGAAGTTTCTTAAGGGTTCGATAGCCTCTCAAAGATAAGTAACTCTACTAAACATGCTCATAACTCATGAGACCTATGTAACCTAGGCTCTGATACCAACTTATCACGACCCAAAACCAACTGTTGTGATGGCGCCTATCCTGGAACTAGGCAAGCCACTACTCAACATCTCAACATAGTAAAATCTTTGAAAATAAAGAAAGAAGAAATTAATATATAAGAAAAAGCCTTTTTGAAACAGAAATAATCCAAAATCCAATACAATCTATCCCAAAACCGGGATGTCATAGAGTACATGAGTATCTATATCAGAATATAGTCTACTAAAATGTCTAGGAAATAAGAACTGAAATACAGATAAAGATAATGAAGGAGGGTCAAGGACTACGAACGCCATGCAGCTACCTCGATGGTCTCTGAATCCTGACTTCTCGATCAGCAGCCGCCGTGACCAGAAACACCTTGATCTGCACACGAGGTGCATGGTATAACATATGTACAACCAACTCAGTAAGTAACAACTCCAACCTTTGGACTGAAAGGTAGTGACGAACTCAACTGGCATAGTTCAAAATAGAAATAATAGTGCAAAAACTTAGGCATGCTTTCAAATTAAATAGATAGCTCAAGACAGTAAAATAGATCAAATCTGAACGATATGAAGAATATAACTCTGCTACTTCTACATGCCAATGCACATGGTGTATGTGATGCACCATGCTAACAGGCTCATGTGCTCACACTCTCAAATGCTCAGTCACTTGGTACTGTATATGGCCCATACGGCCCAGGAAAGATCCATCCCGAAATATATACATCACTGATCATCAGTCACCCAGTATCGAGTAAGGCCAATCTAGTTCGTGGAGAAGATTCATCTTCAAGTATATAATGCTTCAAACAAGATCCATGTCCAGGGAAGATCCATCCATCAATAATATCAACCGCGCTCACTGAGAGTGTGTACAGTCTCCGGAGGAGCTCCTTCAGCCCAAGCGCCATTATAAATCAGTATAATTGTTGCGGCATGCAGCCGATCCCATATTTGTCACTCATAATCATGCTCTCTGCCTCACTCAGTCATCAATCTCTCCAGTACCACTCAAGGGCTCATAATGTCCTGAAAACTAGCCCGAAACAATAATATGATGTATCAGTAAATAATAACTGAGACTGAGATATGATATGAAATGAATGAATATGACTGAGTACAAAATATCAATGAAATCAGTAAAATGATAGCAAAAAACGACCACTATGGGTCCCAACAGTACCGACATAAAGCTTAAACATGATATCTAGCATGATTGATAGTTTATCACATGATGAAAATACAGATTTCAACAAGATTAGAGTCACTATACAGTGCCATGGAATCATCCAGGTCACATTTCTCACGTTGCATGCCCGCATGCCCGTCACTTGGCATGTGTGTCACCTTAATACCAATCACATAACATATAATTCGGGGTTTCGAACCCTCAGAACCAAGTTTGAAAGTGTTACTTACCTCAATCCGGGCAAAACTCTACTCCAAAATGCTTTTGCCTCTCAAATTGGTCTCCAAACGTACCGAATCTAGACACAAGCAGTACTATACAATTAATATAGGCTAAAGGGATCATTTTAACAAGAAAAAAACTAAATTAAAGCCAAAATCCGAAATTGCCTCAAACTCGGCCACCGGCCCATGTCTCGAAATCCGACAAAAATCGCAAAACCCGAAATCCATTCACTTACGAGTCAAACCATATCAAAATTTTCAAAATCCGACACCAAATGGTCATTCAGGTCCCCAAAATTCACTTTCCAACTCCCTAGCCTCAAACCCCCAAATTTCACCTAAAAAACACACCAACTAGGTGAAAAATTAGTGAAGAAAGATGAACACAAGGTTCTTATCTCATGAATCTCGTCAAAAACCCTCTCAAAAATCTCCAAAATCCGAGCTCAAAATGTTAGAAATGGCCAAAAATATCGGAACCTCACTTAAATAGGTTCTGCCCAGGCATTTCTGCATCTACGGAGTCTGGGTTCGCACCTGCACGCCCGCTTGTTCGAAAAAATGAGCGCTCATGTGCAAACCACTTAATCCTAGCTGCCTCCGCGCCTGCGACCTCTAATACACATTTGCGCTATCGCAGGTGCGGAAAAAACATCGCACCTACGGACTCTTCTAATCTCCCTTACTTCCGCACTTGTAGTCCACCTGCCGCACCGACAGCATCGTACCTGTGGCCAAAACCCTCACAAGTGCGATCACACCAGCTGAATCTAAACTTTATCAGTCCCTCAAATCAAATTCCAAGTCTGTTAACAATCCAGAATCAACCCGAGGCCCCCGGGACCTCAACCAAGAATATCAACAAGTCTTAAATCACGATACAAACTTAGTCAAACCCTCAAATTACCTCAAACAACATCAAAAACACGAATTATATGCGGATTCAAGCCTAATGAACTTTGAAATTTCCAAATTTCACAAAAGACGCCGAAACATATCAAATCACGTTCGATTGACCTCAAATTTTGCACACAAGTTATAAATGACACCACGAACCTACTCTAACTTCCGAAAATGTAATTCGAGCCCGATATCAAAAAGTGCACTCCTGGTCAAACTTTCCAAAATTCCAACTTTCGCCATTTCAAACCTAATTTTACTATGGACCTCCAAATCACAATCCGGACGCGCTCCTAATTCCAAAATCACCTAACGGAGCTAATGAAACCATCAAAATTTAAATTCGAGGTTGTTTACACATAAGTCAACACCCGGTCAACTTTTCTAACTTAAGCATTCAATTAAGAGACTAAGTGTCTCAATTCACTCTGAAATTACTTCGGACCTGAACCAACTAACCCGGTAAGTCATATAACAGTTTTAAAACACAAAAAGAGTACTAAGTAGGGGAATGAGGCTACAACTATCAAAATGACTGTCAGATCATTACATCGAGTCTTATATGAAAGATGCTCTAAGCGGCCATGCAATTGGAGAATCATCTTCGACAAGTGGATCTCAACTAGTTAGTTTTGGAAGAACGTATTCACAAAGGTCTAAGGCAAGAGATACTGCTGGTTCTCCAAGTTCTAAGCAACAACAAATTGATATTTCTCAAACTGATTTGAAAACCTTGTTAAATGGTCATACAAATGGAGAATCATCTTCGAATGGACCTGGAGCAGCTAGTTTGAGAAGAACATGTTCTAAAAGTGCTATGGAACAGGAAATTGGTCGTTCTAAGCAATGAGAACTCGATGTTTCTCACACTGATTTGAGGGCTACAAAAAGAGAAAGGTTTATGAATCCGTTTTCGTCAGAAAAAACATGTTGAATCCCCTTCAAAGGTAAATTTTGGAATATATTTGAATTTTTATGTATGTTAGAGCTTACTTATTAACCGCTAGTTCCTCTAATGTATACCATATGATATACTTATATATGTGTGTCTATTTAAATGCAGCTTAATGCAATGGATAAGTCGAAACTTGGAATTCATTTTAATTCTGAGATTGTTAACAATTGGAGAAAAAATTTATCAACAACACAAGTTAGGCTTTTTAGGTCAACTTGTTTTGGGTAGTTGTTGGATTTTTCTAGGATAGAAATGCAATTGAAGTTAATATATTCTTTGTTGATGATGGAGGTTGAAAAATAAAATGAGGCTGAAATGCAGTTTGTTGTCAATGGAGTTAAGTTTTGTTTTGGTTTGTTTGAGTCTACTTGTGTGACTGGATTAAAATGTACTGGTAATGTACGGCTCCCTACTCATCATAAAGGAAAGAAGAACCGTTTGATTGAAAATTACTTTACGGATTACCCTTCTCTTGCTAAGAAATACCTTTAGGATTATTTTATTAATAAAATATTTGAGTCTGATGAAAATGTTGTGAAGGTGGCAGTGCTATTTGTGATAAATTTCTTCCTTTTTTTTTATGAAGAACAACAAATTGGTAGATAGCGGTTATTTTGACTTGGTTGAAGAAGGTAATTATAGCAGTTATCTAAGGGGAAGACTTATATACAAGGCTTCCTTAAAATTAATGTCTGACATTTTAAATAGGCGGCGACAGTATTATCGGATTTCTGAGTTACCTTTGGTTATTCATAATATGGTTCTATGAATGTTGTGGATATATGCATAATGGTGTAATCAATAGGCAGCGAGAAAGACACACAAAATCATGCGTATATCGCGTTGGAAAAGTCGGGCATCGGGTGGAAAAATATTTTAGGGGTATGGCTTGTCATTAAGTTTTAAAAGTGGTGTATATCTGTCATTTTCCTAATTTTAATAAAGGCCTTAAACTTTTTTAATAGAACTAATATAAGATACACATACATACAAAAAAGTTATTTTTGTCTTTATTCTATATTTGTTTATTTATAATATAGGATTTGTAAAGCTTTTAGCTTCACATATTAATATTATTATTTGTATTGGTAAGAACTCATTCAAATTAATAAATAAGATATATATTTGCAATGCATTACATTGGATCTTGTTGTGAAAAACCTTTATTTACTATTATGAGTATTGAATTTTTTTAAATTAAAGTTCTATAATATTTCTACTAAGTCTTTCTTTCTTTTTTCTATAAACTAGTTTTAAAATACACACGTTGCGCGCGTACTCCATATTAATGAACATAGAATATTAAAAATAAAATAATATTATTGAACTATGTAATTGAGTTACAAAATAATGTTTTTTTAAAACACAAGCTCTTAAAATAATGAGTATTGACCTTTAGTAAAAGAAAACATTATGTTAGACAAAACTATTATAATACCTTATAATAACTTTAATATATGACTTACATTTGCTTTAATAGTTGACAAAATGTAAAATAATGTGTTGATTTGTACTCAAATATCATTACACAATATTATTATTTGTAATAAATTATGCAGAAAAATAAAATTGCAATCACAAACAACTAAAAAGTAAAACGAATTTTATTGATAAACATTGCAGGTTACAATCGGTTTATCCTTTGATTTTTTTCTCCGATTTGATATCTGTAATTCGAGCGCCTTAGCGGCGTATTTCTCGAACGTAGGATGATATGCATCTCCTTGATGTATTTGATAATTATTAAGCATATAGTAGCACTCCATTTGGATCTTGAATGATGCTAGAACTTTGAGAAAGACATATCTGACATGTCTTTGATCTCTTAATGAATATTTTAAAGAATTTTATGGAATTTCGGAGATCGTATATTTGATCTCTTTGTGCATATTCTGGGAGTTTATGGAATTGATGAGATTATCTCCATTTTTGAGATACTTTTGGTAAGGGAATTATGTAACCCTTTTAATAGGAGTGACCTAGGGTTAGAGTAGAGTGAGCCTCAAAAAAACCCTGATAGACTCCTAATATTTCAAGATTCGTCTTCTAGTATTTTAAATTTAGCATTTAGCTTGATCCGCTAAAAATTTGATGTCTACAAATGCCCCATACTTTAAGGTTTGTCAGGGTGTAGGCTTGGCGATAAACTTGAAGTACCCGATTATCGGAACAAAAATTTTGAAGCTGGTAGTTTTCAATTTGTAGGAGAAATAGATGAAGGGTAGAACTAGTCCCACTGGGTATGCCAATTTGTTTGCAATAAATTGATGCAGAAAAATAAAACCGCAATCACAAACAACGTAACTATAAAGAATTTTTTTTTTATAGATAAACATTGCGGGTTACAACTCTGTTTATCCCTTGATTCTTTCCTCCGATTTCTTATCATAATTTGAGGGCCTTAATGGCGTATTTTTCTCGAAGGTAGGATGAAAAATATCTTCTTGATGTATTTGATGATTAAGAAGCATGTAGCAACACTCTATTTGGATCTTGAATGATGCTAGAACTTTGAGCAAGACATATTTGACATGTCTTTGATCTTTTAATGAATATTTCATATAGTTTTATGGAAGTTCGGAGATCGTAATTTTGATCTCTTTGTGCATGTTCCGAGAGTTTATGGAATTTCTGAGATTATCTCCATTTTTAGATGCTTTTGTTAAGGGAATTATGTAGCTTTTTTTTATATAAAAGTGACCTAGGGTTAGAGTAAAGTAGCCTCCAAATTAGAGTTTTGGTAGAGCAACCTCCAAGCAACCCATGATAGACTCCTAATATTTCAAGAGTCGCCTTCTAGTAATCATGAATTTAGGATTTAGCTTGATACGTTAAAAATTCGATATCTACAATTATATTCTTTATGACCTTAAAAAATAATTCTAATTGCTCAAGTACCTAATATGAGTTTCATCTTAGTCTTATCGAACCTCAAATCAGAGAGTAGAGAAACAAAATGAGACTCCGAATTGTTAGGTCTAGTTATCATACAAAGAAGTTAGTTCGATGGTAACATTCAAACCCAACAAATTTGTTTCTAGAAACTAATAAAACGATTGTCAAAAGAAATTAAGGTAGAAAATAATATCTGTTATTATTTTATTCAACATGAAAAGTAGCGTAATTTAATATATTTCTCAAAAGGTATAAATATCTATTAACATTTCATGTAGCTTTAATGTGTGTACATATATTGTAACGACTCAGCCGGTCGTTTCATGAGTTACCGCTCCGTTTCCCCCATTTCTGCTTCTTATTGCCTTGTTCAGCTGTATTATGTGTTATCAGGTTGGTTGGCTCGAGTTCGGAGAGGTTTTGGTAAGGTTTGAGACACTTAGTCTCTTTTGAGTAAGCTTAAGTTGGAAAAGTCAACCGGATATTGACTTATGTAAAAAAGAGCTCGGATGTGAGTTCCGATAGTTCGGATAGCTTCGGGAGGTGATTTAGGACTTAGGAGAGTCATCAGAATGTGTTTTGGAGGTCTGAAGTAGATTTAGGCTTGAATTGGCGAAATTGGAATTTTGACATTTTCCAGCCGATAGGTGAAATTTTGATATAGGGGTCGGAATTGAATTCCGGAAGTTGAAGTAGGTTCGTTGTTTCATTTGTGACATGTGTGCGAAATTTCAGGTCATTCAGACGAGGTTTGACAGACTTTTTGATCAAAAGCGAAATTTAGAATTTTTGGAATTCTTAGTCTTGAATCCGATGCAAATTTGGTGTTTTGAGCATTTCGAAGGTTGGAAAAGTTTGAATGATGTTATGGGATATGTTGGCATGTTTGGTTGAGGTCGCGAGGACCTCGTGTGAGTTTCGGGTGGTTAAACGGATCAAATTGCATGTTGGGAAGTTGCAGATTTTCTTCAGGTCTGTTGTAGACCTTTTGTTCTTTGCGATCGCGTATAAGGGGCTGTAATCGCGTAGGCTTATTTGGGGGCTAAGGTATAGTTGCCCTACGTGATCGCGTGAGGCATATTGTGATCGCGTGGTTCTGTGTGCTATGGCTTCGCGATTGCGTTGAGTTTGTTGCGATCGCGTAAGGTTAAGTGGGGGCAGTTAGCGTATATGCTTCGTGATTGCGAGCCTATTCTGTGATTGCAGTGAAAGAATTTTAAAAGCTGGGCACAATGTTTAAAAGGCCATATCCGCGATTTTGGGTCTAAGTTTCACCATTGTTGAGAGATTTTAGAGCTTTTTGAAGAGCATTGAAGAGGAAATCAAGGGGAAATACTTAGAGGTATAATTTATGGACTTAATACTCGATCCTAATGTGATTTCTACCTAATTTAATATGGAATTTGTGGAACCTAAAGCCTAAAAATTGGAAGTTAGGGCTTGGAAATTGGAGACTTAAATCTAGGAATTTGAGGGGTCGTTTGTTGTCGGATTTTGTTGTATTTGATATGTATGAACTTGTGAGAGTGTAAGGATTCGAGTTTTGTGATTTTTATCAGAATCCAAGACGTGGGCCCAGGGGTTGGGTTTGGCCAATTTCGGGATTTTTGATGTAAATTGGTTAGTTTTGAGTGGGCTTTGTTCCCTTAGCATATTTTGATGGTATAAATCTGTTTTTGGATAGATTTGGAGCATCCGGAGGCCTATTCGACATGCAAACGTATCGTGGGCTAGAGTTTGGACCGGATTGAGGTAAGTAATGATTGTAAATATTATCTTGAGGGTGTGAAACCCCAGATTTCACATCGTTGTGCTAATTTGAAGTGATGCACATACTAGATGACGAGTGTGGGGTCGTGCACCATTGGAGATTGTGACTTAGTCCATCCCATATGACTATTTAACCGCGTATTTGACTGAAAATTATTTGCTATCATCATGTTTTGGGCTGAATACCATATTTGAGCATCGTGCCAACTGTTTTGGATCCTTAGAGGATTTTTACTACTATTCCTCACTGTTTTGACTTCGTATTTGTACTCAGTCATGCTATATTCTACTGTTTTTACAACTGTCTCGATCGTAAATAGGACCCGGTCAGGATGACGCCTATCGTAAAACAAAGCCAACCGACATAAACTCCCAATCCATTTTTTTACCGTTATAATAATTCAATTTAAAACATTAATAGATGATAAATCCCAAAATAAAGTGGAATAGAGCAACGCGGAAACAAACACAACCCGACATCGGTGTGTCACCAGTCATGAACATCTAACATAAGTCTAAGAGTATGGAAAAGGACTACACAGTCTATTACAGAATCTAGTACAAGGGAAAATAAAGATAGGAGGGAGAAATACTGGGCTGCGAACGCCGAGCAGCTACCTAGTGAATTTCGAATAGCCCACTGAAAGCAATCAGCCCTCGCTACCTGGACCCGAGACTCCTGTATCTGCACACAGGATGCAAGGAGTAATGTGAGTACGCCAACTCAGTGAGTAATAAAAGTAAAGGCAGCCGAGAGATAAGAAAACATGTAAAACACAACAAAATGCTATAAAGAGGCAGTATAAAATCAATATAATGCAATAGAATAGTGAAAACTTGTAAAAACACCACAGTTCAATAAAAACCTCTTTAAAACATCTTTTAATAGTTATACAAGTGAATGAAAAGCAACGAGAAAAGATAAACACATAAAATCAGCCCTTCGGGCACAATATCAATAGAAATCCGCCCTTCGGGCAATAACATGGAACAACATCATCCCCTCGGGCTATATCACATATCACACAGGGTACCCACGCTCACTAGGGGTGTACAGACTCCGGGAGGGGACCCTTACGGTCCAAGAGCTATATCAAGCCATCTCGTGGGATAATCAATAGGCTCTCGGCTTCATATCAAGCCACCTTGTGGCGTACAACTTAGGCCCTCAGCCTCATAATCATGAATCTGTTTAGTACCGCTGCGGCGCACAGCCTAATCCCATAATAACCTCATAACATAGGCCCTCGACCCTACTCACTCAAAAATCTCTAAAAGCCACTCGGGCATAGTAAAATATGATGCCAAACTTAAAATATCATTTAATATGTCAAAACAGAGTAAAACATGGCTGAGTTATAAAAATAGTAGAATATAGCAAGACTTAGTACAAATATAAAGTTAAAACAGTTAGGAATAGTAGGAGCAATCCCCTAAGGGTCCAAAACAGTTGGCATGAGGCCCAAATATGGCATTCAACCCAAAACATGATGATAGCAAACAATTTTCAATCAAAATACGCAGTTAAACAGTCATACGGGATTGACTAAGTCACAATCCCCAATGGTGCACGACCCCACGCTCATCATCTAGCATGTGCGTCACCTCAAAATAGTACAACGATGTAAAATCCGGGGTTTCATACCCTCAGGACAATATTTACAATCATTACTCATCTCTATCCGGTCCAAACTCTATCCTGCGATGCCTTTGCCTCTTGAATCGGCCTCCGAATGCTTCAAATGTAACCAAAATCAGTGCAAAACCACCAAAATATGCTAAGGGTACAAAGCCCACTCGCAAAAAATCAAATTACAACACAAATCCCGAAATTGGCCAAACCCGGCCCTCGAGCCCACGTCTCGAAATCCAATAAAAATTACATCAATACACTCCTTATCATTCCCCGAGTTCATTCATATCAAAAGTACCAAAATCCAAGCACAAATGACCCCTCAAATCCCTAATTTTTGGTCTCCAATTACAAGTCCTAGTTCTTCAATATTTAGGCTTAAATTCTACAAATTCCATGATTAATTAGGTAGAAATCACATTAGGAGTATTAAGTCCATAAATCTTACCTCCAAGTGTTCCCCCTTGATTTCCTCTTCAATCCTCTTCAAAAAGCTATAAAATCGCCCAAAAATGGAGGAACTTAGGTTAAAAATCATGGATATGGCCTTTTAAATCACTCTACCCAGCTATTTCAAATCCTTCTTTGCGAACACGGTCAAAGCCTCACGTTCACGAAGCACAAACTTAAGTTGACCAGAAATCCTCTTGCACGAACGCGTTGAACACAGATCCATCCCTTCGTGAATGCGGGACCCTCATCATGAATGTGAAGGCCAACAATCTTGCCTTACTCCTGACCCTTCGCGAACGCGAGGGCCCACTCGCAAACGCGAAGGCCAAATGCCTGCAATACCAACAACTGATTTTTCTGCAATCTTTTCAACTTGAAATGATCCGTTCAACCACCCGAAACTCACCCAAGGCCCTCGAGACCTCAACCAAATACACCAACATATCTCATAACATTATTCAAACTCGTTCCAACCTTCGGAACGCTCAAAACACTAAATTTGCATCGGATTCAAGCCTAAAAATTCCAAAAACTTCCAAATTCTGCTTTCGATCAAAAAGTCTATCAAACCACGTCCGAATGACCTGAAATTTTGCACACACATCCCAAATGATACAACGGACATACTTCCATTCCCGAAATTCCATTCTGACTGATATATCAAAATCTCACCTACCAACCAGAAAACGCCAAAATTCCTATTTCGCCAATTCAAGCCTAAATCTACTCCGCGCCTCCAAAACGCATTTCGATTACGCTCCTAAGTCTTAAATCACTTTCCGAAGCTATCTAAACCATCGAACTCACACCTGAGCCCTTTTTCACATAAGTCAACATCCGGTTAACTTTTCCAACTTAAGCTTCCTCAAAAGAGACTAAGTGTCTCAAACTTTACCAAACCCTCTCCGAACTCGAGCCAACCAACCCGATAATACATAATCCAGTTGAACAAGGCAATAAGAAGCAGAAATGGGGGAAACAAAATGGTAACTAATGAAATAACCGGCCAGGTCATTACAACAACTAAATTATCTTTACTCGTTTTGATATTTTAAATGATATTTTGGGCTGAACATCATGTTTTACTATTGCCCGAGTGGCTTGTGAGATTCTAACTGAGTAAGGCCGAGGGCCTGTGTTATAAGGATACTATGGTATTGGGCTGCACGCCACAACATTATTATACGATTAATGATTATGAGGCTGAATGCTTGATTTGTTATGCACGAGGTGGCTTGATATGAGTCTAAGAGCCTGTTTGATTTTGCCACGAGTTGGCTTGTTATTGTGCTTGGGCTGTAAGGAGCCCCTCCCGGAGTCTGTACACCCCAGTGAACACGGTTACCCAATGTGAGATATGATATAGTTCGAGGGGCTGATGTTGTTCTGTGTTATTGCACGAGGGGCTGATACGAGTGATTGTGAGATAGCCCGAGGGGCTGATTCTGTTGGTATTTTTCCCGAGGGGCTGATTTTATGTATCTATCTTTTCTCCCTATTTTTCATTCACCCATTTAAACTACTAAAAGATGTTTTAAAGAGGTTTTTACTGAACTAAGGTGTTTCTACGAGCTTTTACTGTTTTATTGCATTGTTCTGGTTTTATACTGCCTCGTTGTAGCATTTTGCTATGTTTTATGTGTTTTCTTATCGCACAACTGCCTTTACTTTTATTACTTACTGAGTTGGTGTACTCACATTACTCCCTGCACCCTCGGTGCAGATTTAGAAGTCTCGGGCCACGCTAGCGAGGGATGATTTGCTTCCACTGCAGGCTTGTTCGGAGTTGACTAGGTAGTTGTTCGACGTTCGTAGCCTAGTGCTTTTCCTTCCTATCCTTATTTTCCTTTGTACTAGTTTTTTATTAGACTATGTAGTCTCTTCATACTCTTAGACGAATGTTTAGATGCTCATGACTGGTGATACCTTGATGTCGGGCTGTGTTTGTTTCCGCATTGTTCTATTCTACTCTATGGTTTTGGATTTATAGCTTATTAATGACTTAAAATGAATTTTATAACTGCTTAATTGGTTTGGAGGTTTGTGTCGGCTGGCCTTGTTTCACGATAGGCTCCATCATGACCGGGTCCGGTTTAAGGTCGTGACAAGTTGGTATCAGAGCCTAGGTTACATAAGTCTCATGAGTCATGAGTAGGTTTAGTAGAGTTTCGCGTATTGGTATGAAGACGTTTGTATTTATCCTCGGGAGGCTGCAAAACCTTTAGGAAAACTTCATATTCTTGAAATTCTTGTCGTGTGAATCTGTTGATCTGGGTACTAAACTTCTGTTATTCAATTCTCTCATAGATGGTGAGGACACGTGCTATCGGTCAGGATGGACGACCACCAGTACCACCAGTTGGGGCCACTAGAGGCCGAGAACGCGGTGGAGGCTGTGGTAGGGGTAGGGGTGTAGCCCGCACAATAGCTAAGGCAGCACATATAGATCCAACAGCCTCCCTAGTTCAGGATCGGGTCCCAGTTGTGGACGCTCCAGTAGCACCAACTCAGGCACCAGTTGTGCCCATTGTGATCCCAGGTCTTCAAGAGGCCCTGGCCTAGATTCTATTAGTATGCACTGGCCTAGCTTAGGCGGTCTTAGTTACTACAGCTGCAGCTACTTCTCAGGCTGAGGGAGGCAGTCAAACTCGCGCTGTTCGCACACCTGAGCAGGCCATGCAGGGACTTCAGACACCGGGGGCATCTACAGCCCAGCCGGTTGTAGTTGTTCAGCACTATGTAGCTCCTGCTATGCCAGAGGACGAGCAACGCATGTTGGAGAGGTTTGGTAAATTTCAACCTTCGACTTTCAGTGGTACAGAGGGCGAGGACGCCCAGGGTTTCTTGCACAAGTGTCATAGGATTCTTTATACAGCGGGTATTTTGGAGAACATCGGGGTTGCATATACTACTTTTTAGTTTTCTCGAGCTGCCTTCACTTGGTGGGAGGCTTATGAGAGGCGTAGGCCTATTGGTGCAGCACCCCTTACCAGGCAGCAGTTCACAGTTCTCTTTTTGGAGAAGTATCTACCACAGTCTCGCAGAGAGGAGTTGCACAGGTAGTTCGAGCAGTTGCGTTAGGGAGATATGACTATGACACAGTATGAAATGAAGTTCTCGGAGTTAGATCATCATGTTGTTTGGGTTGTTCCTATGGAGAGAGATAGGATTAGGAGGTTCGTTGATGGTCTCACGTATCATCTTCGGATTCTCATGATCAGGGAGAGGGTATCTGGTGCTACTTTTGAGGAGGTTGTCGTCATTGCTCGCGATATTGAGTCAGTTCGTCGCCAGGAGCGAGATGTGAGGGAGGCCAAGAGGCCTCGGGGATCTGGTAGTTATGGTGGTGCTCCTTCGAGGGGTCAGTTTCAGCATGACAGAGGTCGTCCATTCAGGCATGCTCAGTCAACTCGCCTAGGTTATCGTGGGGCATCATCGGGTCATGGTTCTTACCATTCTCATCAGGGCCATTCATCACTCAATGCCCTTCCAGCCCAGAGTTTGTCTCGTGCTCCATCAGTTTAGGGCTCTTCTATGCCAGGTGCATTTGCTAGTTATTTCGATGCTAGGGGTTCCCTTCAGTCCCTGTCTTCAGCACCAGGGAGTTGTTATTAGTGTGGAGAGTTGGGCCATATGTGGAGGTAGTGTCCTCATCATCTTGGGGGTTTATCTCAGCAGAGGAGTCATCTATTGGCTTCAGCTCTAGTTACATTACCACCACCTGCCCAACCAACTAGGGGTGGAGGTCAGTCAGCTAGGGGTCGCCCTAGAGGGGGAGGTCAATCAAGTGGCGGTCAGGCCCGTTTCTATGCACTTCCAGCTAGACCCGATGCTATTGCTTTACATGCTGTGATTACAGGTATTTTCTTAGTTTGCCACAGAGATGCCTCTATGTTATTTGATCCTAGTTCCACTTTTTCATATGTGTCATCATTTTTTGCTCGTTATTTGGATACGCCCCGTGAGTCCCTTGTTTCATCTGTTCGTGTATCTACTCCGGTGGGTGATACTATTATTGTGGACCGTGTGTACCGATCGTGTGTGGTGACTATTGCTTTGTATGGTGGACTTTGATGTGATATTGGGCATGGATTGACTATCTCCGTGTCGTGCTATTTTGGACTGTCATGCTTAGACAATGACGTTGTCTATGCTGGGTGTGCCATGGATTGAGTGGCAAGAATTGACCGATTTTTCCCCAATAGGGTGATTTCATTTTTGAAGGCCCAGGGGATGGTTCGGAAAAGTTGTCTTTCATATTAGCCTTTGTGAGGGATGTCGGTGCAGAGACTCCTAGTATTGATTCTCTTCCTGTTGTGAGGGACTTTCCCGATGTGTTTCCTGCAGACTTGTCAGGCAGGCCATCAGACAAGGATATTGATTTTGGTATTGATCTGGTGCCGGGCACTCAACCCATTTCTATTCTACCGTATCGTATGGTACCAGCGGAGTTGAAGGAGTTGAAGGAGCAGCTTCCGGAACGCTTTGATAAGGGGTTTATCCGGCCTAGTGTGTTGCCTTGGGGTGTGCCTATTCTATTTGTGAAGAAGAAGGATGGCACGATGAGGATGTGCATTGATTACAGGCAGTTGAACAAAGTAACAATCAAGATCAAGTATCCTTTTCCTCGTATTGATAATTTGTTTGACCAGCTTCAAGGAGAGAAAGTGTTCTCTAAGATTGATCTCCGTTCAGGTTATCACCAGTTGAAGATCAAGGACTCGAATAATTCGTAAGACAACTTTCAGTACCCGATATGGTCATTATGAGTTCCTGGTGATGTCTTTTGGGCTGACCAATGCCCCAGCAGCATTCATGCATTTGATGAACAACGTGTTTCGACTTTATCTCAACTTGTTTGTCAGAGTTTTCATTGATGATATTCTGGTGTACTCGTGTAGTCAAGAGGAGCACACAGAGCATTTGAGAGTTATGTTACAGAGATTGAGGTAGGAGAATCTTTATGCAAAGTTCTCCAAGTGTGAGTTTTGGCTCAGTTCAATGGCTTTTTTGGGACACGTGGTGTCCAGAGAGGGTATTCAGGTTGATCTAAAGAAGATAGAGGTGGTTCAGAGTTGTCCCAGACCACTGAGGATTCGCCGCTTTCTTGGTTTGGCAGGTTATTACCGTCGGTTTATTCAGGGATTTTCATCTATAGCATCACCCTTGACCAAGTTGACTCAAAAGGGTACTCCATTTATATGGTCGGGTGAGTTTGAGGAGAGCTTTCAGAAGCTCAAGACTACCTTGACCACAACTCTAGTATTAGTTTTACCATCAACTTCAGGTTTATATACTGTGTATTGTGATGCTTCGAGAATTGGTATTGGGCATGTGTTGATGCAGGAGAGTAGAGTTATTGCTTATACTTCTCATCAGTTGAAGCCGCATGAGAAGAACTACCATCTTCATGATTTGGAGTTGGCTGCCATTGTTCACGCATTGAAGATTTGGAGGCATTATTTGTATGGTGTGTCTTTTGAGGTGTTTACTGATCAGCATAGCCTCCAGCACTTGTTCAAGCAGAAAGATCTCAATTTGAGGCAGCGGAGATGGTTGGAGCTGCAAAAGGACTATGATAACACTATTTTATACCATCCGGGGAAGGCCAATGTGGTGGCCAATGCTTTGAGTAGGAAGGTGGTGAGTATGGGGAGTTTGGCGTACATTCCAGTTGGGGAGAGACCTCTTGCGGTTGATGTTTAGGCCTTGGACAATCAATTCATGAGGTTAGATATTTCGGAGCTCAGTCGGGTATTGGCTTGTGTGATTTCTCGGTCTTCCTTATTTGATCGCATCAGAGAGCGCCAATATGATGATCCTCATTTGCTTGTCCTTAAGGACAGAGTTCAGCAGGACGATGCCAGAGATGTGACTATTGGTGATAATGGGGTGTTGAGGATACATGGCCGAATATGTGTGCCTAATGTAGATGTACTTCGGGAGTTGATTCTGGAGGAGGCCCATAGCTCGCAGTATTCCATTCATCCAGGTGCCGTGAAGATGTACCAAGATCTGATACAATATTATTGGTGGAGGAGAATGAAGAAGGACATTGTGGGATTTGTAGCTCGGTGTCTCAATTGCCAGTAGGTGAAATATGAGCATTAGAGACTGATTGGCTTGCTTTATCAGATGGATATTCCAGAGTGGAAGTGGGAGCGGATCACTATGGACTTTGTAGTTGGGCTCCCAGGGACTTTGAAGAAGTTCGATTCTATTTGGGTGATTTTGGATCGGCTGACCAAGTCTGCGCACTTCATTCCTATGTATACTACCTATTCTTCAAAGCGGTTGGGAAAGATCTATATCCGGGAGATTGTTCGTTAGCATGGTGTCCTAGTTTCTATCATTTCAGATAGGGGCACTCAGTTTACTTCACAGTTTTAGAGGTCTATACATCGAGAGTTGGGTATTAAAATTGAGTTGAGCATATCTTTTCACCCTCAGATGGACGGGCAGTCCGAACGCACTATTCAGATATTGGAGGACATGTTGCGCGCTTGTGTCATTGATTTTAGAGGGTCATGGGATCAGTTTCTACCGCTCGCAGAGTTTGCATTTAACAGCAGTTACCAGCCGAGTATTCAGATGGCTCCATATGAGGCTTTGTATGGGAGGCGGTGTAGATCTCTAGTTGGTTGGCTTGAGCCGGGTGAGGCTAGGCTATTGGGTACAAACTTGGTACGGGATGCTTTAGACAAGGTGAAGGTGATTCAGGAGAGGCTTCGTACAACGCATTCGAGACAAAAGAATTATGCTGACAAGAAGGTTCAACATGTGTCCTACATGGTTGGTGAGAAGGTTTTATTGAAGGTTTCACCCATGAAGGGTGTTATGAGATTTGGGAAGAAAGGTAAATTGAGTCCTCAGTTCATTGGGCCTTTTGAGGTGCTTTGGAGGATTGGGGAGGTGTCTTATAAGCTTGCTTTGCCACCCAACTTATCGAGTGTGCATCCAGTATTTTATGTTTCTATGCTTCGGAAGTATATTGGCGATTCGTCTCCTGTTTTGGATTTCAGCACAATTTAGTTTGATGATGATTTGACTTATGATGTGGAGCCAGTAGCTATTTTGGAGCGTCAGGTTCGAAAATTGAGGTCAAAGGATATAGCTTCAGTGAAAGTGCAGTGGAGAGGTCGGCCCGTGAAGGAGGCTACTTGGGAGACCGAGCGGGAGATGCGGAGCAGATATCCTCACCCGTTTGAGGCTTCAGGTGTGTTTCTTTACTTGTTCGAGGACGAACGATTGTCTAAGAGGGGGAGTATGTAATGACCCGGCCAGTCGTTTCATGAGTTACTGCTCCGTTTCCCCTATTTCTGCTTCTTATTGCCTTGTTAAGTTGTATTATGTGTTATCGGGTTGGTTGGCTCGGGTTTGGAGAGGTTTTGGTAAGGTTTGAGATACTTAGTCTCTTTTGAGTAAGCTTAAGTTGGAAAAGTCAACTGAATGCTGACTTTTGTGAAAAAGGGCTCAGATGTGAGTACTGATGGTTTGGATAGCTTCGAGAGGTGATTTGGGACTTAGGAGAATCATCAGAATGTGTTTTGGAGGTCTGAAGTAGATTTAGGCTTGAATTGGCGAAATTGGAATTTTGGCGTTTTCCGGTTGATAGGTGAGATTTTGATATAGGGGTCAGAATTGAATTCCGGAAGTTGGAGTAGGTTCTTTGTGACACGTGTGCAAACTTTCAGGTCATTCGGACGAGGTTTGATAGACTTTCTGATCGAAAGCGGAATTTGGACATTTTTGGAATTTTTAGGCTTGAATCTGATGCAAATTTGACGTTTTGATGTTGTTTTGAGCATTCTGAAAGTTGGAACAAGTTTGAATGATGTTATGGGATATGTTGTCATGTTTGGTTGAGGTCCCGAGGCCTCGGGTGAGTTTCGGGTGGTTAAACGGGTCAAATTGCATGTTAAGAAGTTGCAGATTTTTTTCAGGTCTGTTGCAGGCCTTTTGTTCTTCGCGATCGCGTAGGCTTGTTTGGGGGCTGAGGTAGAGTTGCCCTACGCGATCGCATGAGGCATGTTGTGATCGTGTGGGTCAGTGTGCTACGGCTTCGCAATCACGTGGAGTTTGTTGCAATCGCGTAAGATTAAGTGGGGGCAGTCAGGTTTGTGCTTTACGATCGTGAGGCTATTTTCGCAATCGCAGTGAAGGAATTTTAAAAGCTAGGCAGAATGTTTGAAAGGCCATATCCGCGATTTTGGGTCTAAGTTTCACCATTGTTGAGCGATTTTAGAGCTTTTTGAAGAGGATTGAAAAGGGAATCAAGGGGAAACACTTGGAGGTAAGATTTATGGACTTAATACTCGATCCTAATGTGATTTCTACCTAATTTAACATGGAATTTGTGGAACCTAAAGCCTAAAAATTGGAAGCTAGAGCTTGAAAATTGGAGACCTAAATCTAGGGATTTGAGGGGTCATTTGTGGTTGGATTTTGATGTATTTGATATGTATGAACTCGTTAGAGTGTAAGGTTCTAGTTTTGTGATTTTTATCGGAATCCGAGACATGGGCCCGGGGGTCGGCATTGACCAATTTCTGGATTTTTGATGTAAATTGGTTAGTTTCGAGTGGGCTTTGTTCCCTTAGCATATTTTGATGGTATAAGTCTATTTTTGGATAGATTTGGAGCATCCGGAGGCCGATTCGATAGGCAAAGGCATCGCGGGCTAGAGTTTGGACCGGATAGAGGTAAGTAATGATTGTAAATGCTGTCTTGAGGGTATAAAACCCCGAATTTCACATCGTTGTGCTACTTTGAGGTGGCACACATGCTAGATGACAAGCGTGGGGTCGTACACCATTAGGAATTGTGACTTAGTCCGTCTTGTATGACTGTTTAACCGCATATTTAATTGAAACTATTTGCTATCATCATGGTTTGGGCTGAATGCCATATTTGGGCCTCGTGCCAACTGTTTTGGACCCTTAGGTTATTTTTACTACTATTCTTCACTTTTTTGACTTCGTATTTGTACTCAGTCATGCTATATTCTACTATTTTCACAACTCAACCATCTTTACTCGTTTTGATATTTTAAATAATATTTTGGGCTAAGCATCATGTTTTAGTGTTTCCCGAGTGGCTTGTGAGATTCTGACTAAGTAAGGCTGAGGGCATGTGTTGTGAGGATATTATGGGATCGGGCTATGCACCGCAGTAGTATTATACTGATTCATGATTATGAGGCCGAGGACCTGATTTGTTATGCCACGTGGTGGTTTGATTTGAGGCCGATAGCTTATTTTATTATGCCATGAGATGGCTTGTTATTGCGCTTGGGCTGTAAGGAGCCCCTCCCGAAGTCTGTACACCCCCAGGGAACGCGGGTACCCAGTGTGAGATGTGATATAGCTCGAGGGGCTGATGTTGTTCTGTGTTATTGCCCGAGGGGCTGATACGAGTGATTGTGATATAGCCCGAGGGGTTAATTCTGTAGGTATTTTGCCCAAGGGACTGATTTTATGTATCTATCTTTTCTCCCTATTTTCATTCACTTGTTTAAACTGCTAAAAGATGTATCTATCTTTTCTCCCTATTTTCATTCACTCGTTGTAGCATTTTGTTGTGTTTTACGTGTTTTCTTATCACTCAGCTGCCTTTACTTTTATTACTTACTGAGTTGGCGTAATCACATCACTGCCTGCACGCTGTGTGCAGATTCTGGAGTCTCGGGCCATGCTAGCGAGGGCTGATTTGCTTCCACTGCAGGCTTGTTCGGAGTTAACTATGTAGTTGCTCGGTGTTCGCAGCCTAGTGCTTCTCCTTCCTATCCTTATTTTACTTTGTACTAGGTTTATATTAGACTATGTAGTCTCTTCATACTCTTAGACGAATGTTTAGATGCTCATGACTGGTGACATCCCGATGTCGGGCTGTGTTTGTTTTCGCATTGTTCTATTCTACTCTATGTTTTGGGATTTATAGCTTATTAATGACTTAAAAATGAATTATTATAACTGATTAATTGGTTTAGAGGTTTGTGTCAGCTGGTCTTGTTTCATGACTAGGTCCGGTTTAGGGTCGTGACATATATATATATCATTACAATAGAGTTTGAAATACTTGTTTTCATCTGCATACATATTTTAATATTTTCTATAAGTTATAAAAATAACTTATAATTAACTAATAAAAAGTTATACTTAGTAATATTTTAGTATCGTAGTATTGGTTATCCTCAAAATTAAATAATAATTAAATTTGTAAGTGATTTTAGGATACGTGGATTAATTCGATACAAAGCGATAAATAAAGTCAATATTGAACAAACAAAGATAAAATAAATTCAAACCACACGAGTAGCATAGTTCCAGCCAGTGTTTTAAAAGGCATTTTCGGGGCGAGGCGCACCAAAATTGCCCTAAGGCGATGGTGTGGGTGAAAGTCTCAAGAAGCGTATGCCTAGCAATTTGGGGCGTACACTCGGGCATTTGAGGTGTAAGCCCCAGAGACTTTTTCAAATTAAAATAAATATTTTTGAATAAGTCCTTCATATAATACCCAAATTCTCAAAAGTCAGCTTGATATTTACTTAAAAGTTTTAAAAATGAACTGAAATATTGTAAATTTAAAGGTCAAGACCTTTTTTATTGATTAAAGCCCTAAATTATAGTCTTTCCTAATTTTTTATCTTGTCCGCTAGTATGCTAATATCTCCGAAAAGCAACAAATATTCAATTTATTTTTACAAATACAAAGAGAACTGCATTCTCCTTTATAGCACCAAGTTCAAAGTTCAAATTGCAGGTTAGCCATCCTTTTTGTTCCTCTATGCAGAAAACTTTATTCTTTTCGACTCAAGTTACTTGTGCTTCTAAGTAGCGTATAATAGATTGTTTTGACTAGTTTTTTGTGGGAATAAAGCATATATATATATATATATATCACATATTTATAGTTTTCTGCAATCCTTATGCAATTTTACCTGTTTATAAATATTTACTCTAATTATATTATTTTATAAAATATTAAAAATTAAATACCTATGGGGCTTACGCCCCGTGCCTCGGGACATACGTCTCACTGAGGCATATCTAAAATGCCTCACCTTACGCCCACGCATTTTAAAACATTCGTTCCAGCCTTAGTGAAATAGTCACCCTCGATATGGACTCACCATGGCCAACACTAAAGAAAAAGAGAATGAGCTCATACCAGATTAAATAAAAATATATTGCTTTGAAGTACGTGTTACAATGTGTTTCATGGATTATCAGACCCCCTTTATATAGTAGGGGAATCCTACTTTAGGTACAACTCTATAAAAGGTAAAAAAAATCTTCTAATTAACTGATTGCAGGCTCCTTATCGATACGTGCCAAGAACCCCGCCGTGATATCCGGTCGGTCACGCATATTTCGGCCTTCTGTTGGCTATGCTTGATTGTTCGATAACGTTCTTCAAAGTTTTTCGAGGTTAAGACCAGTCCAGAACCATGACCCTGATATTCTCGGGGGTAGGCGTCATTGTTTACCGTGAAAATGGTAATAGCAATTAAATTTGTTGATGAGACTCTAAAAATACGTGATCTATATTTATGCTAGTTGTTAAGAAGTTGATGCTAGGTATGTGAAGTTTAAAAGATGAAACACGAACTAGAGTAGAGTTATAACCAAAAGGGGTTGGTTATTCGGGCCTCAGACTGACCGATGAGGGGCCTCGAGGTCGATGCCTGGGCTCGGGCTCGAGCTATCGGGGATAATCGGGAAAGGGCTAACAGTTAGGATATGATTAAGGGATGCTCTTTATGGCCAATGACAAGTAGTAAATAAAGAACAAGTATGAACGTAATAAATGAAAGTAATAATATCGAGAGAGTGTATGAGAAAGCAAAGATAGTGTTCTTCTATATTTCTTGTGGAGCGGATGGAACAACAGAGTTTACAAAGTGCCAAGGATCCCCCTTATATAGGAGGAGAAATCTCAACATAGTACAAAATGCAGTAACTGTAAAGGTATGGAGATGGGACGGCTAGACGTGACACCAGGCTCTGCCAGTGCTATTTTCCCGCCATGGAAACTCCCCATCCCTGGCATCGTTGTTTGGTCGGGGGTAAATGAACGTTGGGGGAGAGAACTCGACCGCAACCTCACAGCCTTGAGATCTAGAGATGACTTCCCGAAATGCCTTAATGATGAGGAATTGGACCCTCCGATTTCACCATATACAAATAGTCTCCACGTTTCTTAGAATGAAGCAAATAGGAAACGAACTTGAATTTCTTACTCCTTTGATATTCTTGTAATCGGCAACGGCCACAAGATGCCAAGATACGACGTGCACGCTGCTCCTTCAGGTTTTCACATTGACTATGGCAGTTAGCTGCCTCTTGGACTTCTTCAATGCACACACGGTGCTTTTATAAATACTCCCATTCTTATTTTCTATAACACATTTCGTGCCCGAATCCCTGAAAAGGTTCGCTCTTCTTTTTCCCTCATATTTTCTCGGGAACGCAACTCTTTTTCTTCCTCCAGAATCTTCTAGGGATGGCGAAAACTTCCACCTCTGCTTCTCAGGAGGTTGCAGTCTCATCCTCTTTACTTCTTTCTCATGGTGAAGTGGCTACACCTTCTCGTGATGAGGAATGTGTCCTAGATTCTTTTGCAATGACCTCTGATTTCAAGGTTAGAAAGACCTTCCTCGAAGCCAAAGCGTCGCGAGCCCGTGACTCGGTATATCAGCTCGGTAATAGAAGTCGGGAGAGTGAGGGTTGACTGCCACTGGGGGGATACCATGCTTGTGGAGATCCCTGCTCGAGAAGAAGATATTACGGCTCACAAAGTCGGCTTTCTGAATGTGTACACCTATCCATTCACCTTGGGGACGGTGGGGCCATTCTCGCCCCCGATTGACCCCATGATTCTCGACTTCTATCGACAATATCAGGTAACCCTTGGTCAAATTCATCCTTCGTTCTGGCGTGTTGTTTATATGATCAGGCATTACACAATATGATAGAGGAGATGCCCTTCACCCTCAACCACCTAATCAGGATGTATAGTCCTCGTCTCCTCTACGGGGGCCTAATCAAACTCTGTTGTAGAGCCCCGAGGTCCCTCTTTTCATGCACTGAGGAGCTTGGGAACGGGGGATGGGCAAGCCAATTCGTCCGAGTGAGAACTTCTTACCTGATCCCGGCAGAAAAGATGTCGTTCCTCAAGAGGTGCAACGCGGGGCGTAAGTAAACTTGTTGTCGGGTCTTCCTTTGCTTCTCGTTGACAATATTTCTCCAAGCATCTTACTCTATTTCTCTTGCTTTTTTAGCCGTAGCAACCTACCCTGGTGTGGATTTGAACCTCCTGGATTGGGTCAGCCACTTACACTCGATTTTTCCGTATGCCAAACGAGTGTGGCGAGATTTATCCCGAGCCCGGTGGGAAGCCAAAGATCATGGTAAGCTCCGAACCCTACTGCATCCGCACCCTTTGATGCAAATTACTATTAGTAGCGTTCTTCATTCTTTGAATTTAACTTCTAAATTTGTGTAGGTCTGGGGGAAGTCCCTTTGATGAAGGAGGAACCACCCATTAATGGGGACGCCCTAGTGCCTGGTGAGAAGAAGAGAAGTCGGAGAGGCAGGGGGGTCTGTTGGTCAGGCCGTCGGAGTTCAAGAGGGTTAAGGTGGAAGAATCCAACGGCCCACCCAATAGCTCTAACTCCAGAGATAACGGGAAACCCTCGGGTTGAAGGCGAGGGGGAAAGTAGCTTTCCAACGGCCCTCGAGGAGTGTATAGACTCGGCTGATACTCAGGCCGTGAGGATGGAGGCTTTCGAACCAGAGCCTGATGTCGCTGCGGTCTATCTTTGTGGTGGGGAGTCAACGGATGGAGTATTGAGTACTACCCTTGAGTTAGTTGGTGGCCAGGATTCTCCCTGAGTCGAGGTGACCTTGATAGGCAGTTCAGAGGGGCCCAGTTCTAGGGTTCAGGGTGAACAAGGGATGGAGACTTTGATTGATCCTGCCAACTCTGTCATCGTTATTGATTCTCCTCTAGGAGTGATCCTACCGCCTTATAGAGTGCAAGATACCTCGCGGGAAGAGCCCTTTGATGCGGGGGCACCAACCAACGACGAATATATGCTCGAGAGACCGCCTGACCGCTCTCGAGGGAATTCCCGAGGTTGACACTTCGTTCGTTTTTGGCAAAATGGGCAGACTTTGCGAGCGGGTAATTTTTGATAACTCTGTCTGCCGCTTTGGGCTGCTCCGATCTTTGTTTTTCTAACTTGTCCTTTTTCGTGGCTTCAGGCCAAAGCGCTTTACAACCATGCTTTCACCCAATACTAGGATAAGGTGAAGCGTTGCAAGCATGAGAAAGCCTATCTTACCAAGCATGTTATTCATCCCTCATTTACTATTATCTGAATCTTTGTTAGATTCTAGTGCTTTTAACATCTCGGGCCTGATTTGTGCAGTTTGAGAAGGAAAACGCCCTGCTAAGAGAGGAGCTCCGGGCCAGAGATGCTGAAATTTTTGAGCTCAGTCAGTGTATAAGGGAAATAACTTCTGAGAGGGACACCCTCCAGGGGAAGGTAACCTCAGTCGAGCATCAGCTCCAGGATGCAAATGAGGACAGTGACAAGTATAGAGGTCTCCTTTCCGGGCTGGTAGCTACATTATCTAGGATCAAAGCCAAAGCCGAGGCGCTTGTATCCTCACATGGGGAGGAAGCTATTGTCGCAAGTGCTCGCGTTGAGAGGGCATTTAAGGAGGCTAGTCCGAATTTACCTCGAGCTGTAGATCGTGCTTGGCCAGATTCTCAAAAGTAGACTGTTTGAGGTGTGCCGGGTGACAGCTCGGGCGATGCTAAAAATGAGGGTGGATTCCAAAAAAGGGAAGATGTCGTTGAGAAGGGGCCGTTGGGGGACTCGTAGCCGTCGGGGTGCAACCCTCGAGGGAGCCATTGAGAATGTAGGCTCGACAATGGATTAGGGTTCTGTTGATTTTCCTATTTATATATAGTAGTTTCATACTGGCATATATATAAAGTAAACCATGTGGCTTTGTTTCTTCCACTCCCCTTTTTGTCTGGAATTCAGCCGAGTGATCCTGTTTTAAAGTTGGCAAAAATCCTTAGATTTGTGATATGGCCCTAGGGCTCATTAGGCAGGTTCGGGGGCTCGTACGCGCCTAGTCAATGCGACCTTTAGTATAAACTGGCATTAGGGCTCTTATACCTTTGCTCAACTGTTTTGGCTTTAGTTTCTGCGTCGAGTTTTGACTCGAGCTCATTTGACCCTCGAGCTTTCGCGTCTGCATGGGCTGGAGACAATGGCCCTTATGCCTCTGATCGAAGCGATCTCTTATATGCACGGCCCTGCAGCTCATTAAGCTGGCAACAATAGCTCTTACTCTTTGCCCTGAGGCATTTGTATTTTAACTATTTTGGGCTCAGTCTCCTAGTCGGGTTTCGACTCGAGCACAATTGACCCTCAAGTTTTGTATTTGCATGGGCTAGCGACAATGGCTCTTATGCCTTGGGTTGAAGCGACCTTTTGTATGCATGGTCATGAGGCTCATTATGGTGACAATAGCTCTTACGCTTTGGGTCGAAGCGACCTTTATATACACGACCTTGAGGCTCATTAAGCTTGCGACAATGGCTCTTACGCTCTGCCCTTAGGCGTATGTTGGCTTTGTTTTCCTCTCGTTAAGGACTTTTTGTAATGATTTTGCCTGACCCGTCGTCGGTTCGGGAAGAACCTTGATTTCAAGTCATTTACGGCGATGTTCGAGCACCTCGGAAGTTTTGGCTCGTAGGCTGAGTAGCTCGGAGCCTTGTGATTTGGAGCTAAAATGGTAGAAGCTCTTTTGCTTGTCGAGGGTAGCTCGTTTAACCGGTTTTTTTCGAAGTAGATTCTAAGTAATGGCCTATGATTTTGTAGCGACGGTCGGGCATCCCCGTGTCGCGTTAATTCGGTCGGTACAGCCGTATGCCCGTAGTCATTTGTGTTTAACCGAAGCCATTTTTGGTCCTGAGTGTAGTAGTTTAGGTGTCTATATCGAGGGTATACCCTTTCGGGAGTCTTACAAGTGCGATATATAGCTTAAACTTCGGGATTGAATTTATGCCTGTAGTAAGGTCTTAAAAATAATTCATGCCTTTTGAGGTCTTAGAGTTTTGTTGATACTTGGTACAAGTACGATTCATGCCTTGCTTGAGGTCTTACAGTTTGTGTTGTTGATACTTGGTACGAGTATGATTCATTCCTTGCTTGAGGTCTTATAGTTTTTGTTGTTGCCTTTTGTAGGCCTTACAAGACTGAGTCTGCCTGCTCGGGGTCTTATGACCTCGGGTTTTTAATAAATGGCGATTGGCGACAGTCTCAAAGTTATCGAGTTTGTTTAGGCTCAGGAGCTATTACTCATAAGCTCGGAAATGCCTTATTGAGGGCTTATAATTTCGGAGATTCCGACCTTGAGGTCATGCGGGTGCCGAGTTGCTGATGCCAGTCTCCAAGTATTTGGGGCGCTCTTGGTGGAGGAATTTTTGTTGAGAAAATGTTGAGTTTCCTTTAGAGTATGAGGTTCTTTGGCAAAAACATTCTTTGATTTCTTGGCACAAGTAAATATCATTTTGTTGCCGTGGGTCCGGCTCATACGGGCACGGTTCATTCAACTGTTTGGCCTGGTACATCATTTTCCTATTGGAATCCTGTTTGGGGTTCCTCGGTTCCTCCGAGTGGGTGGCCTTTCGAGGGGGTTCCCCCTAGTGTTCGGGGTTGATTGCAAAGGAAGCTTCGAACACTTGTTGTATTCCCCATAGGTAGCATGTAGGTGTTTCCTCGTTAAAAACCTTGCCGTTAAAACCCTCTTTGGGACAAACTACGGTCAAAGGAAAAGAGTGCAACGCTTGCTCGAGGGTATTTATGGAATTTTCGATCGGATGCCCTAGTAGTAATATCATTTTAGCATGGATATATTCCAGTTTCTCGGAAGTTGTTCGCCCTCCATGGTGCCGAGCTTATAAGATCCCTTACCGACTACTCCGAGGACACGGTACGGTCCTTCCCAGTTCTGGCCCAGCTTCCCTTCATTAGGGTTCCGGGTGTTGAGTGACCTTCCTTAGGACTAAGTCCCCGATCCCGAAATACCGAAGATTTGTTCTCATGTTATAATTTCTTTCGATTCTCTGCTTTTGGGTGGCCATTCGAATCAGCGAGGCTTCTCGTTTTTCATCCAGTAGTTCAAGGGCCATTGTCATGGCCTCGTTGTTCGAGCCCTCATTAGTATGCTGGAATCTGGCGCTCGGCTCCCCGACTTCCACAAGTATTAAAGCCTTGGCACCATATACTAGAGAGAAAGGCATTTCCCTGGTGCTTGATCTTGAAGTTGTTCGATATGCCCATAGCACCTCGGGCAGCGTTTCTCTCCATTTTCCCTTGGCACTCTCCAATTTCTTTTTTATGTTCTGAATGATGATTTTATTTATGGATTCGGCCTGGCCATTTGCATATGGGTGGTAAGGCATCGACAGGATTCTCTTGAATTTGTGATCTTCAAGGAACTGTGTTACCTTGCTTCCGATGAATTGCCTCCCGTTATCGCATCTTATCTCAGATGGAATTCCGAATTGACATATGATGTGATCCCATATGAAGTTGATGACTTTCTTTTCTCTTATTTTTTCGAAGGCCTGCACTTCCACCCATTTTGAAAAATAGTCAGTCATAAATAAAATCAATCTAGCTTTACCTGGTGCTGTCGACAAAGGACCGATGATGTCCATTCCCCATTTCATGAATGGACATAGTGATAAAACAGAATTTAGTTGCTCGCCGGGCTGGTGAATCATGAGAGCAAATCTCTGGCATTTGTCGCACTTTTGTATGAATTCTTTGGTGTCTTTTTCCATGCTGTCCCAATAGTAGCCTGCTCTGATCACCTTTCGGACTAAGGAGTCGGTGGCGTAATGATTTCCACAAGTACCCTCGTAACTTTCTCGAAGTACATAATTTGTGTCACCCGGCCCTAGGCATACCGCCAAGGGGCCATCGAAAGTTCTCCTGTACAGAGTCTCATTTTCATTGAGCGAGAATCGGGCTGCTTTGGTTCACAGGGCCCTTGATTATTTTGGATCTACGGTGGAACTAATCTTTTTATGACCTTCCTTAACCACTGATTTAAACAATTGGACAATATCCCCGGGGAGTAGGTCCTATTCTTCAATAAAAGATCCCAGATTCGCGAGGGCAATAGCCTCGCTGTTCTGCTCTCGAGGTACATGGACTAAGGTCCATTCTTTGTAATGACGTAGTGCGATTTGGATTTTGTCCAAGTATCTCTGCATCCTGTCTTCTCGAGCTTCGTAGCTCCCATTCACCCGGCTTACTACAAAGAGTGAATCGCATTTCGCCTCGACTGTTTCGGCTCCCAAGCTTTTAGTTAGTTCTAAACCTGCAATCATAGCCTCGTACTCGGCTTCATTGTTAGTCAATTTTGTAGTTTTTATGGAATGCCTTATTATGCCGCCAACGGGTGGCTTTAGGACTATACCGAGCCTGGATTCTCTTATGTTTGTGACACCATCTGTGAACAGGGTCCATACCCTGGAAGACGTGCCTGATTTTAATAAAAGATCCCTCACTACCTCGGGTACGAGGGAGGGTGAAAAATTGGCCACGAAGTCCTCTCGAATTTGGGACTTGATGGCCATTCGAGGTTCATACTCGATGTCATACCCTCCGAGTTCGATGGCCTATTTGGCCAATTGGCCTGATAGCTCGAGTTTGTGCAGTATGCTCCAGAGGGGGTACGTCGACCGAATGCAGATACGGTGATATTGAAAATAGGGCTTCAGCTTTCCTGAGGCGCTTATTAGCGCGAGAGCCAATGTTTCTAGATGGGGATACCTGGTTTCGGCGTCCCCCAAGGTTCGACTTATATAATAAATAAGAAATTGCGTACCTTGCTCCTCTCGAACCAGTACACTACTTACCGCTATTTCAGACACGGCCAGGTACAGATATAGTGTTTTATCCTTCTTTGGTGTATGCAGCAAAGGTGGACTAGTCAGATATCATTTTAGTTCCTCTAAGGCGTGTTGGCATTCTAGAGTCCATTCAAAGTTTTTCTTTCTTTTGAGTAAAGAGAAGAAATGATGGCTCTTGTATGATGACCTTGATATGAATCTGCCCAGGGCTGCTATCCGCCCTTTTAGCCGTTGTGCGACCTTTACATTGTTCACCACCGTGATTTCTTTGATGGCCTTTATTTTGTCAGGATTGATCTCGATCCCCCTGTTTGATACCATGAAGCCCAGGAATTTGCCTGAACCCACTCCGAAGGCGCACTTCTAGGGGTTGAGCTTCATGTTGTAACTTCTGAGGATGTCAAAAGTTTCCTGCAAATGAGTCAAATGGTCCTTTTTGCGCAGGGACTTAACGAGCATATCATCAATATATATCTCCATTGATTTACCTACTTGATGCTCGAACATATTATTAACTAGGCGCTGGTACGTTGCCCCTGCATTTTTTTAGCCCGAAAGGCATTATGTTGTAGCAGTAGGTACCATACTTTGTGATGAACAAGGTTTTTTCCCTATCCTCGTGGTTCACCTGGATTTGATTATACCCCGAGTAGGCATCAAGAAAGGTGAGGGTCTCGTGGCTGGCCGTAGCATCGATCAGACGATTGATGTTAGGCAATTGGAAGGAATCTTTGGGACATGCTTTATTCAAGTCTTTATAATCTACGCACATTCTTAGCTTGTTTCCCTTTTTAGGCACCACTACTACGTTGGCCAGCCATTCAGGGTACTTTACCTCTCTAATATATCCTATTTTAAGAAGTTTCGTTACCTCTTCTTTGATGAAGGCATGTTTTACCTCGGACTGTGGTCTTCTCTTCTCCTTTACGGGTTTAAACTTGGGATCGACGCTCAACCTATGAGAGGTTATTTATGGCAGAATTCCTGTCATATCTAAGTGGTACCAAGCGAAACAGTCAATATTGTTACTAAGAAATTGAATAAACCCTTTCCTGAGTTCGGGGGTTAACCTCATTCCCAGGTATACCTTACAATCCGGGAGGTGTTCGATTAAAATGGTCTGCTCCAGCTATTCGACTATCGATTTAGTTGCGTCCGATTCCTCGGGGGCAACGAAGGTCCGAGGAGCGAAGAAATCTTCTTCGTCATCCTCGGGGGTCTGTGTGTTCCTCACCTTGTCTGAGATCGGGTGAGTGGGGATCAACGCCTTATGGTGAACTGCAAACATTTCTTTTGCCACCCACAGTTCTCTATGTATAGTCATTATGCCGTCCTTCGTGGGAAATTTTATCACTTGGTGCAAGGTTGATGGTACTGCCTTCATGCTGTGTATCCAAGGCCTGCCAAGCAATGCATTATACCTCATGTCGCCATCGATGACTTGGTACTCGGTGTTCTGAATCGTGTTGGATGTGTCGATCGGGAGGGTGATCTCTCCTTTCGTTACCTCATCGGCTATGTTGAAGCTATGGAGGACTCGAGGGATGGGGGTGACTCGATCGAGCAACCCCAATTGTCCTACTACCTCTGATCTAATTATGTTGGTCGAGTTTCCTGGATCCACAAGCACACATTTTATCCTGGTATTGTTTAAAAGAAATAATATCACCAGTGTGTCGTTGTGCAGTTTTATAATGGCCTCGAAATCCTCCTCGCTGAACGTGAAGGTGTTTTCAGGCATGCGCTTTTGGGTCGGTCCCTCTTCTGTGGCGGACGTTCTTGTCCGTTTGAACATGGGTCCTTGGGGGACGTTGGTTCCTCTAATAATCATATGAATATAGTGTTGGAGAGTCTCCCTTTCCACCCGGGTTGAGTTTTGCGGTGGTGTACCGACATCTGGAGTAGTCATGTCCTTCTCTTTGTGGTTTTCGTGGTTGTTGTTCTCAACTCTGTTCACTTAGCCAGACATTTTGTCCTGAAATCGAAGATCATGTGCAAGAAAAAGTGTGAAAGGCAACTTGCGTTGTGTAATGAAACCAACAAGAAACTAATTACTATTATTTTTAGCCCCACGGTAGGCACCAAACTGTTTACCGTGAAAATGATAATAACAATTAAATTTGTTGATGGGACTCTAAAATACGTAATCAATTTTTATGCTAGTTGTTAAGCAGTTAATGTAGGTATGTGAAGTTTAAAAGACGAAACGTGAACTAGAGTAGAGTTATAACCAAATTGAGGGGTTGGCTATTCGGGACTTGGACTGACCGATGAGGGGCCTCGAGGTCGATGGCTGGGCTCGGGCTCGAGCTATCAGGGATAATCAGGAAAGGGCTAACAGTTAGGATATGATTAAGGGAGGCTCTTTATGGACAATGACAAGTAGTAAATGAAGAACAAGTATGAACGTAATAAATGAAAGTAATAATATCGAAAGAGTGTATGAGAAAGAAAAGAGAGTATTCTTCTATATTTCTTGTGGAGTGGATGGAACAACAGAGTTTACAAAGTGCCAAGGATCCCCCTTATATAGGAGGGGAAATCTCAACATAGTACAAAATGCATTAATTGTAAAAGTATGGAGATAGGACAACTAGACATGACACCAGGCTCTGCCAGTGCTATTTGCCCGCCTTGGGAACTCCCCATCCCCGGCATCATCGTTGGGTCAGGCGTAAACGGACATCGAGGGAGAGAACTCGAACGCAACCTCGCAGCCTCGAGCTCTTGAGATGACTTCCTAAAATGCCTTAATGACGAGGAATTGGACAGTCCAATTTCAACGTATATAGTCATGCCCAAGGATTCTGACTCGACTAGACTTTTGCCTTGATGTCGGCCCAAGGATTCTCGAGCATGGCTTATTCTGTCGGAGACCGGGGTGCACCATGGGCTCAATTTTACTTGTATATAGATAGTCCCCTCATTTCTCAGAGAATAAGTCATCGAGTAATGACATGAGCTTCCCGTGTCCTTCTTCGATACAACATGTCAGAAACGACAAAAATGCAAAACCTCTTGTCAGTCATGTCATAATGGCATTAAATGCATGTCGGCTGTCGATTGCACGTCCCTATACATATCGCCAAACTACTATAAATGCCCCCTTCTTTGTTCATTTTCAGTTTACATCACACCTTCTACCCTCTTACCCTTAGAATTACAATACTCTTTTGCACTTTTACCCCCGTTACTCAAGGTCTTTTGCAAAGAATTTTTTTTTATCCATTTTCATCTCAAGCCAAAAAGTCTAATCCTTCAACTTCCTTTCTTTTTTCATCTTTTCCAGATCTTCCTCCATTTTTACTTTCTAAAAGAATGGCAAACACTTCCAAAATAGTTCCCCAGAAAAAAGCTCTTTCTACTTCGAGGCCGACCACTGAGGTCGAAGAGACCGCTCCGGGCGTGGCTATTGATGAACTAATAGGTAAACCCCTTGAAAATGTTCATCCCCAGGGGGTGCTTGGTCAATGACAATTTCAAGGTTGAAAATCCTTCCTCCGTGCAGGGTCAGTGTGAGGAGGTCTCGAGATACATCTTCTCGATCACTGAAGAGGTCCTCCCTATAGTCTAGAAAGACTGCAACTGGGTCGATAAACACATAGTGGTCCCCGACCCTTAGGAGGACATTACCACCCAAGTCGAGGGATATCTGAGTGTTTAAACTTATCCCTTCACATTGGGACAAATGGACTCGGTCATCATAGACTTCTGTAACAGATACGAGGTATGCCTCGGTCAGATCCATCCTTCAATGTGGAGGACTGTAATCCTCTTTCATTTTTTTGTGAGCAAATTTGACTCCTACCGGTTCATCGTGGATCACCTACTTTGTTTGTACAGTTGTAACGACCTGACCGGTCGTTTTGAGCTTTTGCACTTTGATCGCCAGTTCTCGGGTATGACTTGCCCCGTATGATGTATTATGACTGATGTAAATCGTTGATTTTGGTTTTCACGGAAATTGGTATGAATTTGAAAGAATAGTCTAAGTTGAAAGCTTTGTATTTGAAAGGTTTGACCAAGAGTTGACTTTGTTGTATATGAGCTTGGATCAGAATATTTATGATTTGGTTAGCTTTTTTGGGTGATTTATGACTTAGGAGTTTGATCGGATTTGGTTTTGGAGGTCCGGTGTAGAATCAGGCTTGAATTGGCGAAGTTAGTATTTTGGCGAATTTCGGTTGATAGGTGAGATTTCGATCCGGGGATCGGAATGGAATTCCAAGAGTTACAGTAGCTTCGGTATGTAATTCGTGATGTGTGTGCAAAATTTCAGGTTATTCGGACGTGGTTTGGTTGGGTTTTTGATCGAAAGCGCATTTCGAAGGTTTTTAGAAAAATTAGGCTTGAATTCGATGTGAATTGATGGATTTGGTGTTATTTGAGGTTTTTGATGATTGGAACAAGTTTGAATGAGGTTTTAGGATGTGTTGGTTTTTTTGGTTGAGGTCCCGGGGGCCTCGGGTGAGTTTCGGATGGTCAATCGGACCATTTTTGGTATTTTGAAATTGCAGATTTTGGAGTTTAGGTGTTGCAGAGTGTATCTCTTCGCGTTTGCGAAGAAGGAAGGAGGAAGGCCAGGTTTTAGCCTTCGCGATCGCGAGATGGGCTTCGCGTTCGTGGAAGGATGGGATCGAGTGCTTTGCATTCGCATGAGGTCTTACGCGATCGCGTATAAGGAGTGGGGTCCAAGAGGTTATTGCTTTTCGCGTTCGCAACATAGGTCTCGCGTTCGCATAGTATGGGAAGTGGAAGCATCATGTTCGCAGTGTATGTGTCACATTCTAGTAGCATGTTTTGAAGTCTTGGAAATTTGCTCTTTACGATCGCGAGGCTCGGGCCGCGATCGCGATGAAGGAAGTTCAGAGCTGGGCAGAAAGTTTGTAAAACATTTCATCCATGATTTTGAGCCATTATTCCTCCGTAGCTGAGTATTTTGAGAGCTTTTTGAGGGAAATTGAAGAGGGATTCATGGAGAATTGATTGGAGGTAAGATTTTTGAACCTAAAACGTGATTCTATTGTGAAATCCACCTAGAAATTCGTGGAAACTAGGCCTAAAATGGAAGAACTAGGGCTTGGGATTTTGAAACTTTTAAATTGGGATTTGAAGGACAATTTGAGGTCGGATTTGAGAACTTTTGATATGTTTGAACTCGTGGAAGGATAAGGAACCCGTTGATGTAAAACTTTCTGAGTTTCAAGAAGTGGGTCCGGGGCTCGAGTTTTGGTAATTTGGGGATTTGTGCTCGTTATTGATTGTTTTCGCTTGGGCTTTGTTCCCTTAGCATATTGTGATGTATTCGTTCTGATTTTGGGTAGATTCAATGCGCGTGGAGGCTGATTTGGGGGGGCAAAGGCGTCGCGAGCTAGAGATTTCGCAGGTTCAAGGTGAGTAATGATTGTAAATGATGTCTTGAGGGTTTGAAACCCCGAATTGCACATCGTAGTGCTATATTGAGGTGAGACACATGCTGGATAACGGGCATGGGGTCGTGCGCTATTGGGGATTGTGACTTGGTCCGTCCCGATTGATGATTTTACCGCGTATTTGACTGAAAATTATTTGCGATCATTATGTTTTGGGTTGATTGCCATATTTGGGCTTTGTGCCAGCTATTTGAACCCTTCAGGGACTGCTGTTGATATTTTCTCACTGTTTTGATTTTATACTTGAACTCAATCATGTATTTCCACTATTTTCAAAACTCAACCAAGTTTATTTCGCTTTAACACTTGAAATGATATTTCCAATAATATTTTTTGGACTGAGCATCATGTTTACTGCTGCCCTAAGGGCTTATGTGATTTTTGACTGAGTAAGGCCGAGGGCCTGTATTGTGAGGATACTTTTGGATCGGGCTGCATGCCGCAGCAGTGAGATACTGATTGATTATGAGGCCGAGGGCCTTAGATATGTACGCCACGAGGTGGCTTGTGATTTATATGAGGCCCCGTGCCTAGATTTGATGCCACGAGATGGCTTGATATTGCGCTTGGGCCGTAAGGGGCCCCTCCCGGAGTCTGTACACCCCCAGTGAGCACCGTCGATGAGATATATGGATCGGGTTGCACGCTGCAGCGGTGCTGGTACTGTTCTATGTGCTTACTTTATTTTATTTGTCTGCCAATGTCTGTCGTTTGTGCTACTTCATGTGATATCTATCTGAATGCCTCGCATTATCTATTAATTGAGTGTTGTGCCCGAGGGGCGGATTTCCGTACTTATCTGCACTATTTGTTTTGCACTCATTTGCGTAACCGTTGAAAAAGTCATTTTTAAAAGAGATTTAATCTGAGCAAAGATGTTTTTCCAAGGATTTCACAGTTTCACTGCTTTTACTCAAAGGGTTTTAGACTGCTCTCTATAGCATGATGCATTTTTCGTGAGTTCTTACTGCTTAGTTATTATTTACCTTTATTACTCACTGAGTTGGAGTACTCACTTTACTCCCTGCACCTCGTGTGCAGATGCAGGTATTTGTTCACCCGGTAGCGGGTTTTGAGCTGGTCGGAGGCTAAGTTATCGGAGTTTAGCAAGGTGGTTGCCCGCATTCGCAGCACCGATTTTCTCCCTTTTCGTTCATCAGTTCTGTTTTGTACATCTCAGACCTTGTAGTTGTATTTATACTCTAATAGATGCTCGTGACTTGTGACACCCCGGTTTGGGTTGTGTTTGGGTTGTATTCTGTACTTAATAAAAAAAACTTTTGTTTAGACTGTGGTTATTTAATTTTGCTTGAACTGTTTATTAATATTGACTATTCTGAAAAGGCGAAATGGATTGGTTGGCTGACCTTGTCTTCACGAGAGGCGCCATCACGACCAGGTCGGCGTCTGGGTCGTGACAACAGTCCCCGACTATTCTGAGGGGGGCTGATAAAGCTCATGCGCCGGGCCAGTAATGCCCTGTTGTCAAGTATTGATGAAGACCATGATCGAGGCTAGCAAGTCCGTTTTGTCCGAGTGTGGACTTCGGACTTGATTTCAGCTGAATGCGGGCTATTCCCCGAGAAGTAGAATATGTCACATAAGTAGATCTTTCCTTAGAATGTTTAAGTTTATGTTTACTTTACTTTTCCTCACTGGTACTTGTGGTGGTGCAGCCGTCACTCGGGTCCCAAATGTTGTCACTCGGGTCCCAAATGTTGTCCCTCGACTCAAGGAGTGGGTCAAGGGTATCATTTCACAGATGCCCTACTCCGAGCACTCATGGTGCAAACTCTTGAAGGGCCGATGGGAGGCCCATTCCCATGGTAAGACTTTTTTCCCGAGTAGGTTGTGTTAGGCTTCTTCGTTTTACATCAAGTCCTAATTTCTTTTACTTCCTTTTACAGGTTTGCCTAAGGATGTCAAGCTTAGGCCTCCAATAGGTGGCGAGGACTTGCATGCTGAGTCTCCTAATCTGGGGCAGGCCGTAGAGAGAAAAAGAAAGAGGGCTTCAAGCTCCCCGAGCTCGGAGAAAAAGAAACCGGGAGGGAGGCTGGTTCGCAAGTCAAAAGAAACCTTCAGCTTCCGAGTGCTTGACTCGGACTCACTCCTTCTACTCAAGGACAAGCCAGAGGAGGAAGAACTTTTAGTATCACAAGAGCCATCAGTCCCCAAGGAAAGGGTAGCAGCTGAGGGGAAAACAATGGAGGCCAATCCCTCTCAAGTTTAAGAGGTCGATGCAGCAGTGAGGGTTGAGAACCCTCAAGACGTCGGTTCTGCCCCACGTGATGCCATTGACATAATGGGATCTCCTTTGTTCATGAAATCGATATTCGGTGAAGCTCAAACGGTGAAGGAGCGATTGAATGGTGGGGGGGGGGTCTATGGAGCGGACGATCCCCTCCAAAGCTTTTCTGATGGCATGGACTCAACCGCCACGGAGGATCCACAAGATTGGTTGACTTAGAAGTACCGAGGAAAATTCCATCCTCAAGGGCAGGTGGGTCTAATTCGAGCTTGAGACTGGTCAATTGGTTCCTTGCCCCGAGTGCGGATCCTGGTCGGAAGCGGTTGATTATTATCACCGTTCCGGAGGATACCCAGGGTTCTTTCTGCACCCGATAGGGTAGCTAGTTACCTCTGTTGCCTGGTAACCGATGAATACCATGAAAAAATGAGCGAGGTAGATTCCCCATGCCTGTTCAATGAAGCACAACAGGCGCTGAACCGGGTAAGGTGATACCAAACCTTTTTATTTTTCAGCTTTGATTATTGGTGATCTTGATATTTCTTCTCATATTTGCAGGCCTCGATGCTTCACTACAAGACTTTCCTCCGATATCGAGATGAGCTGAGCCAAAGAGCTCATTGAGAAGAGAGGCATGTACAAACTTCTCAGTGAGCAACATGAAGGAGAGGATAAGAGCCTTCGAGCCGTATTGGATACAGCTCAGAAAGAACACGCCGACCATATGGAACAGGTAAAAATCTTTGAAGTTAGTGACGATGAGCTAGACACAGTGACTAATAGCCAGGACCCGCAGGTCCAACAGAATATTGATCGGATCGACCAGCTTCGGGCCGAGATGGATGTCATCAAGGTCGAGGCTAAGAAGTGGAAAGGCAAAATGGACCACTTGGCCTCGAAAAAGAAAAGTGCCGGAGCATGATTGGCCTCAGTGGAAGCTCAACTTCATGCAATATGGGAGAAGGATGAGGCACGGTGCCAGAAAATTGAGGAGCTCTAGTCTCAACTAAGCTCGATTGTTCCCGATTGGGAGACGCTCGCCAAGGATCTTAAAGTGGCCAAGTCGGTGGTTGAAATAACCAAGGACGATACCGACGAGATGGTGGCCCCGTATAGAGCCGACGTTGAGGCATCCCAAGACCACTTGAAAGACATTGTTGAGTATGAGAAGTGGCAGTCCCGAAGGGAGATCCTCGATAAGGTTCACATTTGGGGTTTTTATTTATCGGTCGAGATTGAAAGTGCTAAGGGGCTCGAGGCTAAGGCCAAGAAGTTGGCTTATCCCGAGGATGAAGAAGACTCTGAGAGTTCCGGCAAATCCGGTGGCGGAGAAGACCACGATGGTCCCGGTAATGAGGCGAGCTCCGGTGAGGACCAGGCTACTTAGATGTCTTGCAGATGTTTTTGCTTTTTTGCTTTTTTGTATTATTTTTTTTGTCGAGGCCGCTTGGCCTTTGTAAACATTCTTATCGAGGCCGTTTGGCCTTTGTAAACATTCTTATCGAGGCCGTTTGGCCTTTGTAAAAATCGTTTATTATATATACAAGGCTTTTTTCCTCCAACAAATTTCAAGCTTTTTTTCTTTACGCTTGCAAAGATATCGAATGTCTTAGCACCTAATTAGGTCTTATTCAGAGGTTTGAACAGGCCTTGTTCTCGATATTATTTTGCTTAAAACTCATGTGGAGCTCGGTATGACCGGAAGTTATCCCCAAAGTACTTAGAATATTTTATATTACAATTTGTTGATGGTAGACTTTTGAACCAATTAAGAAATCTTAAAGGCCTTATATTTTTGTTACGGGTCTCGGACGTCTCCGAGCCATTCTAGGACGTCCATAGCCTTTTCCATTCAGGTGTTGCCCAATGGGCTTGTTACCCCGAATCATCCGGGCTTACCCAAGATAGCGTCCCCGAATAGGGATGACCATATCCTTTAAAGTTCGAGCACTGCCTAATAGGCTTTGTGCCTCCGGGCCTCATTATCCCGAACCGTTCGAACCTTCCTTGGACGATAGTCCCCGAGTGAAGTGGCCCTTGGGCTCGATGTCTTTAGGGGACCAAATGTAAGAAACAAAAAAAAATTCTAAGGGAAAAAATATTTATCCGCAAGGTAGAAACTCCTTTTTATTTCTGTGCGCAGTATACAAGGTTGCACATGTGTACAAGATTTGTGTCAGGGCTCGGGCAGTCTATTTGGGCACGGTTCGTTTGACCGTTTGGCCCTTACAGTGAATCCTATCGACCGAGCCTAGACTATTCGATCATAAAGTTTCTTTCCTTGCTAAATTCATTATCCGAGGGTGATTCCCCCTAGTGTTCGAGGTCAAGCATAGAGAAGCCTCAGATACTGTTTATGTGATCCTTGACACCAGTTCATAACCGGTATTCGATTCTAAGTTAGCACGATCCACTATTGCCTTGTTAAAGACCTTACTAGAAAACCCATTTGGGACAAAAATGGTTCAAAGGAAAAAGAGTGCAACGCTTGCTTTCAGGCCTAAAAATTGTATCGTTCCTTGATGGTTACTTGTAAATGTTAGTCCAAAATGTAAAATAAAAGAAATTAATGGGGTCGTACCTTAGCAGCAGTATCATTTCAAGTGAGTTATGTTCCAGTTGTTCTGTAGTCACTCGCCATTCATTGCTACGAGCTTATACGATCCTTTTCCGGTGATCTCGATAATTTGATATAGACCTTCCCAATTCGGCCCCAGCTGTTGATACCCAATTTTTTTCTATATATTTTTTCAATATGAAAATTATCTTCAAAATAGCATATAAATGCATATATAAGCATGTCCAAGTATTTATTATTTTTCCATAATTTTTAAAGATTTTAATTGATTTATTTCCCCCCGTTTTTATCCATAAAATCTCAATAATTATCTCCAAATATTTTTGGTAATTCATCTATTGGATTTTCATATTTATGCCAAAATATGGATAAAATAATTTTTACATATTTGTACAAATTCATTTATTATTTTTAAAGCTAAATTGCACATAATTGCAATATTAGCCATTTTAAGGTTTAATTGTGTCTTATATTCATAAAATTGAGTCTTGTATTTTTAAATTGTTAATTATGTGCTATAAATCATTTTTTTTATTTTCAATTTATTTTTTCAGAAATCATTTGCTATTTTTATAAAAATAAAAAGGGAAAAGTGGCTATTAAACTCGTAGCCACATTGGTATTTCAATTATAACCCAAATCAGGCCCCAATTTCCCCAGCCCAATTCTGAATTAAACCCAACCCTAGCCCAATTTTTTAACCGACCCAAACCCACATCCCTACATACCCGTTTAATCCAGGTCGTTGATCATTCAGATCAACGGCCACCACTTCACCTACCATAATTAAACAGCAAACGACCCCTTACTCGAATTCATTTCTCACCACCCGCCACCCTTGAATCCCTCTTCTCTCAATTCTCTCTGCACCCTCACATAAATCCTAGCCGCCACCACCCAATTCCACTCTAATCCACCTCCATCACTGCCTAATCCAGGAACTCTTACGGTCGTTCGAGATGTATACCGACCTCATATATCTTTTGGTGGCCTGTTTGTGTGATTTCATGGACAGATCTCGAATAGATCTGGTCCAGTCCTTGCTCAACCTCTATCTTTGGTCTTTCTCCGGCCAACCATGGCCGTTCAAGTCAGATCCTAAACTTTTCCGGCTAGATCGGTAACTTTTCAAGGTCTTTCTCACCTTTTCCGGGTTCTCTGAAATCCTAGCTTTAAGGTCTTTTGATTTTCTTTCAGATCTATCTTAGATTTGCGCTTATTACGAACTTCTTAAGTGTTTTCTCGAAGGTTCTTCGATTTTCTTTCAAAATGACTCTTCATTTTTTAACGATTAGGGTTTCTCTTAACTTCTTTTAAAGATCTCTTCTCTAATTTTATTGTTGTTTATGATTTTACTATGTTCAAACGGCTTGTTTATGCTTTCCTTCTACCTGATTCAGCATATTGAAAACCCTAGATCTTTTTTTTGGTCTTATCCGAGTTCTGAAACTGTTTATTTAAATGTATACTTGTTCGATTAAGTTCTTTGTTTCCGACTCTCTTTTATTTGTTTGACTTATCTAATTCTGAGTTCTTATCATCTTTTAAACTCGACTATTGTTAAAACCCTAATTTCTTAAAAGCTTTTCCTCACTTGTTACTGTGAGATCTTTACTTGTTTCTGACTCTCTTTACCTGTTGGACTTGTTTCTTCATTTTGGCTCTACGTATGAGCCCTGACTATTTGACTTTGTTGACTACTGAGCATTAGCCTACTCTTGTTATTGCTGCATATTTGTAAGTATCCAGTTATTTCTTTTGCCAATGCGTTTGGCCTTGCATGTCTGATATTTCTGTTCATTCTATTTATATGTCAAGGTGTAGAATCATGACTCTTTCTTGATTGATTCTGATTCCCTCAATGTTGCAATTGATTGCAAAGGGTTCCCTTATAAACCCTAATTTTTACTCATTTTGTTTAAATTAATTGATTCCCCTGCTTTAATTACTATGATATTTTACCTTGCTAAATCCTTTCCCAAAACTAAGCATATTTTGTACTTAGTCTCAATTATTTACTTCATACTTTTACTACCCCTTATATGGCAATAATCAATCTGTCTTAAATTGATTTCTTTCCTTAATTAACCCTATTAGTATCCGTTTGAGCAGTAATCCCTTGATTAAAGGGGAGTACTTGTGTTAATTGATTCTGATTGTGGTTATTTCCATGTTTGAGTTGAAACTTTACCGGTTACCTTATTCTTTACTCGTTTTCAAAACTATAAATACCCTACCCTCTCTTCTTTCAAAGACTATTTGAGTTCAAAACACACACTTACACTCAAAAACTCTCTCTACTACTACTTGTGCTATTGCTTTGTCTAGCCGGCTGAAAGCCAAGGCTAGACTGTGGAATCTTGCTTGCTTTACCTTTCTGCACTTTCCTTCTCTACTGGTATGTCCTAGTTATTTTTTTAAAAGCCTCAACAACAACATGCTTCTTTAGTTGCTTCAGTTTCTTTCACTCTTGCCTACTTCTGTTTATGTTTTTGTAGTCAAGTTACATTATTAGGATGCCGTAATATGTTCCCTTCCCCATTAGGTTAATGCTTCCCTATGTGTGTACTCTGTCAGTCACTTGTTGTGTACTTGCTGACTTATGAATCCCAAACCCCCATATCCCCCTATGTGTTTGTGTTCCTTTGGTTGGTTTGTGGCCATGCCAGCATCAACTATTGATGTACATGACCAAACCAGACCCCTGTTGGGGTCATGTGCTTACAGATAATGTATCCCCAAAATCCCTTGACCCCTTTTGTATGATTACTGATTCTGTGTAGTTTTGAGTTTTACTGCTACAAACTGATTTCAATCACCTCTGTCACTAATTGCTTTCAAAATGGACTATCAGTCCAGCCTTTTCTAAATAAATCTCTTTCAACATGTGTTCTGCACTTCCACTATATTCTTAGAATCTAGGTTTTGCCCCTCTTGTGCGAGCCTTGCCTTGGGACCCTTGAGCTCCCTCTGAACTTGGACACATAAGGGCTGGCCCTTTCACACTGCACTCATTTTGTCTAGTTATGCAAATCTGGGTGTAAGCATTGCCCCGGATCCCTTGAGGTCCTTAGGGAACTCTGATATACCCAGATATGAGAAAGGCTTTGGAACATATTGGCTTTTGAAGTGATTTATTACATACCTCAGAGAGGAAGTCAGAATCAGGCTTCATATGGTTGTAATTGCTTATTTCTGCACTTCTTTTGTAATTCAATCATTTGGTCTGTAATAATTTGTAAACAATATCAGGGTGATTAGTGAAAAAGGGTGGGTAGTTGTATGTTGTGAGTAAATTAGGTAGATAACATGCCTATAGGGTCTATTTTGATTCCAAGCATGGCCTGTTAGATATCATGCCTATAGGATCTGCTTTGGTTTAAAATAAATTTTGCATGCTTTACTTTCACCCAATTAGAAACCATGTCTATAGGATCTAAATGGCTTTAATAGAGATCATGCCTATAGGGTTAAAAATCAGCTTTATAATTAGATATCATGCTTGTAGGATGTAAAGTAACTGAAGTTCAATTTTCATTACAGCATGTATCCAAATTCATTTCCCTTAGAAATCATATCTATAAGTCCAAAGTCAGCTTTTAATACTTAGATACCATGCCTATAGGATCTAAATAGCTATAATAGAAATCATGCTTATAGGATCTAAAACCAGTTTAGTTAAAATAAGTTTGACTTGTGCCTGTCTATTCTAAATCAGATTAAACAACCTACTCTTTTCGTGTTAATTAATACCGTTAAAAAGCATGCCTATAGGATCTCAAGTTGTCCGTTTAAAATTAATCACTGCTCTACTGCATTCCTAATCAATATAGATATCATGCTCATAGAACATCACTATTATGCCTAGGTAAGCCTTAGGTAACTATTTAAATAAAAACTGGAATTGCATTTGCTAATTACCAATTGCTACAACCAGCAGGCAAGCCTGATTCAGACTTCTTTTCTGAGTTATATAATGAGTCTGGTTCTGACTCAAACTCCTTGCTTTAGGATTTTAAAATTTAGACCTTAATTGTATTTGAGTCGTGCTATTTACATGCATTTTTGTGTGGAGGTATACCTGAGCCTTATAATTGCATACATGTTTCCCTTTTTAATGCAGTCCTATGTGTTTTTTTGGCCTTGGCCGTTTTACCTTTAAACCTAAGAGTCAGCCTGAAACCTCCCTTTTGTAGGAATAGTAGTCCTAAATTCCTCCGGGACAGATAGGAATGGGACGGGTAATAGCATGCAATAGAGGTGGGAAGGGTAGATATGGATATGATGACCGGTGCGCTAATACCACGTGTATCCCCTCTTCTGAGAAGTGTCATACTGGGTATTGCATTGATGTGATCCATATTACAAACAAACCTAGGACCCCTATTTATTTTTACAAGCAGGGTTAGCTTATAACTCTTTCCAAACCTTGCCTTTCAGTAATTGTTTTCAAACGCTTGTGTGTTTAACTTAAATCCCCTCTTACTTAAGCATTATTTGATTACTTGCTAATTGTACAAATTCACAAAAAACTATCTAGCCGGGAACCACACTAGTAGATTCTGAGGTGTGCCTAACACCTTCCACTTGGGATAATTTCAAGCCCTTACTCAATCTCTGGTTATCAAGCATAGTTGTAAATGAACTCTATAGGTGTCCTAATGCGCCTAAAATCATTAGGTGGTGATTCTTCAAATACCCAATTCCCAAAAAGGAAATGAGTCATTTCACCCCATGAATGTCGAAACCCGAAAACTCTTCTCCGGCTAGAAGGGCGAGGAAAAGAGGGCGCGACACCAACTTCCCTTCGTTCGGGTTTCGGGTGTTTGGTGTGACCTTCCTTAACCCCAAATCCCTGATATTGAAGTGCCGAAGGTTGGCTCTTCGATTGTAATACCTCTCAATCTGTTATTTTTGGGCAGCCAACCGGACGAGGGCGGCCTTGTGCCTTTCATCTATCAGTTCCAGGCTCGTATTCATGGCCTCATCATTTGACTCTTTGGTCGCATAGCAGAACCAAAGACTCAGTTATCCCACTTCACCCAGTATTAGAGCTTCGGCACAGTAAACCAACGAGAATGGGGTGGCCCCGTTACTGTACTTCGAGGTCATACGGTATGCCTATAAGACTTCGGGGAAGATTTCTTTCCAATTTCCTTTGGTGTTGGTCAATCTCTTTCTGAGGTTTTGGAGTATAGTTTTGTTTGTGGACTCCACTTTCTCGTTCCCACTAAGGTTATAAGGTGTTGAGAGGATCTTTTTGATATTATGGTCTTCAAAAAACTTACTTACTTTGCTGCCAATGAACTATTTCCCATTGTCGCACACAATCTCGGCCGACATATTATGTGGTCCTTGATGATATCAATGACTTACTTCTCCCTAACTTTCTCAAATGCCTGGATTCCACCTATTTAGAAAAAATAGTCAGTCATAAACAATATAAATTGAGCCTTATCGGGTGCCCATGGAAGGGGGCCAATGATGTCCATCCCTCATTTCATGAATTGCTAGGGTGACAAGGCTGAATGTAGTAGCTCCCCGGGCCGATGAATCATCGGAGCGTGCCTTTGACATCCGTCGCATTTTTGTATGAATTCCTTCGCTTCCTTTTCTATGTCGATCCAGTATAGCCGACTCTGATTAATTTTCAAAGTAATGATTCGCTGCCCGAATGGTTTTCGCAGGTGCATTCGTAGACCTCTCTTAGAACATACTCGGTATCTCCCGGCCCTAGACATATTGCAAGTGGGCCATCGAACGTTCTTCTGAATAGGGTACCCTCTTCAGGCAAGCTGAATCGGGCCGCCTTTGTGCATAGATCCCTCGATTCCTTAGGATTCGAGGGTAGTTTTTTTGGTCTTTAGATACTCCATATACTTGTTTCTCCAATCCCAAGTTAGGCTCGTTGAGTTTATCTCGGAGTGACCTTCTTCCACTACCGATTTCATGAGTTGTACGACCACCTCCGAGTTGAACTCATCATTATTGATCGACGATCCTAAGTTAGCGAGAGTGTCAGCCTCGCTATTTTGATCCCAAGGTACATGTTGTAGAGTCCACTCCTTGAACCGATGTAACTTTACCTGCAGCTTATCTAGGCATCTTTGCATTCGTTCCTCTCTGACCTCGAATGTCCCGTTGACTTAGTTTACCACAAGGAGGGAGTCGCACTTAGCTTCAATCACCTCTACCCCCAAGCTTTTAGCTAGTTCGAGACCTACAATCATAGCCTCATACTCGGCCTCATTGTTAGTCAATTTTACAGTCCTGATAGATTGTCTAACTACATTACCTGTCAGCAACTTCAACATGATGTCAAGTACAGACCCCTTTGCGTTCGAAGCATCGTCCGTAAAGAGGGTCTAGATTTCCGAAGAAGTCCCCAAGTTCAATAACAAATCTTTTTCGACTTCGGGTATCAGGGCCGGCATAAAGTCGGCCATGAAGTCTGCCAAAATTTGAGATTTGATGGCGGTCCGAGGTCGATATTCGATATCGTACCCGCTGATTTCCATGGCCCATTTGGCCAGTCGTCTTGAGAGTTAGGGTTTATGCATTATGTTTCTCAATGGGTAAAAAGTTACAACACATATGGGGTGGCATTGAAAGTACGATTTCAGCTTTCTAGAGTGTCACGATCCGGATTTTCCACCGTCGGGATCGTGATGGCGCCTAACTTTTAAAAATGCTAGGCAAGCCAACAGATAAATACCTAATATGCTAACCGCTATCCAAAATAATACATAACAATAATTAAACCAAAACAAATTAAGAAGTGTGAAACAATTTAATAATCCAAAAACTAATACACGACTACCCAAAATCTGATGTCACATTCCACAAACATCTAGGGTAATTGGAAGGGGACTCCAGGGTCTGCGAATGCCGACAGATCTACCTTAAGTCTCCTGTGGATTGAAGGCAGCAACCCAACTCTGATTAATGTAGTCCGGTACCGGAATCTACACAGAAAGTACAGAGTGCAGTATTAGTACAACCGACCCCATGTACTGGTAACCGACGAGCCTAACCTTGGTGAAGTAGTGACGAGGCTAGGACATGAAAATAACATGAACCTGTGCAATTAAATCATATATGAGAAAATAACAACAAATGAAAATTTAGCAGATATTAACAGGAAGGGGGAGAAACATGCTGGGGGGAATATCAATTCTTGAAATAGTATAGTAAAGAAACAGAGTAAATAACATGCCTTGCACCTATGAAAGTAATAACACAGCAAACAAGTGCACGGCATCACCCTCCGTGCTTTTACTCTCATTCTCACTATAAGAAACAATAGATACGACACGACATCACCCTTCGTGCATTAACTCTCTCATAACATGGCACGGCATCATCCTTTGTGCATTAACTCTCTCATAGCATTGCACGACATCACCCTTCATGCATTATCACTCACAGAATACGGCACGACATCACCCTTCGTGCATGATCACTCACTCACAATACATTGCATGGCATCAACCTTTGTGCTTTACACTCTTCCTCACCCAAACAACATAACAATAACACCTGACAAGGGAAGCATCAATAACCAACCTCATTTCAATATTTAACTTCACAATATAAATCTTAACTTGAGTCAATACCCAACCAATATCTTATTCCAGGAAAAACATGATAAAATTTGTTTAACCTGAAGAATAACTAGTTTAAGCATGAATAGTATGAATAAGGAATACAATAGTCACAAGTATAAGACTCACTCGCATGCTATGATTCGACGACAACATATAGGTACTCGTTACCTCACCTATACGTCGTACTCAACAACCAAACACATAGCAATTAAGGCAACAACACCTAATCCCTCAAGCTAAGGTTAGCCACGATACTTACCTCGATTCCACGGTCGAACTCAAGCCTCAATCACCGCTTTTCCTCTTAGTTACACCTCTGAACAACTCCTATCTAGTCATAATTAACCTAATAATATCAATTACTGCTAAAGAAATTAATTCTAATGCAGAATTATAAGCTTTTCAACAATTCCCTAAAAAAAAGTCAAAAACTAACCCTAGGCCCGCTTGGTCATAACTCGAGGTTCGGACCAAAACTCATTCACTCCCGAGCCCAATTATGTAATTAGTTTCGGAATCCAACCCCAAATCGAGGTCTAAATTCCCAAATTTGCAAAATCCCTAATTTTCCCAAAATCCCTAATTCCACCGTGAAAGAACAAGATTTAGGGCCAAAAATCTAATGGGTGTTGATGGAAATTGAAGGAAATGAGTTGAAGAACACAAACCTATGAATTAGTGTTGAAATCACTCTTCAAAATCGCCCCTAGGTCGAGTTCTAATGAAAGAGTTGTGAAATTTTTGATAAATCCTGTGTTGGTTCTGTTTTTAAAAAGATTGGACAGGCCTTCTTCGTGTTCGCAAGAAGCCTGTCGCATTCGCGATACGTAGCAGCCAAAGGCCTTCACATTCGAGAGATACCCATCGCGTTCATGAAAGTATTCTCCCCCATCCTCCGCGTTCACGAGCCTGGTGTCGCGTTCGCGATGAGCAACTTCCCCTTCCCCCAAGTCCCATGCTTCGCGTTCGCGAAGGGTAAAGCCCATGCTGCTCCGCATTCGCGACCTGTCCTTTGCATTTGCGAAGAAGAAATTCCCCCTGCCCCTCTTTACCTTTTGCGTTCGCGAGACTACCTACACGAACGCGAAGAAGGGCATATCAGAACAGCTGCTGCAGCAAAAATATCAGATTTTCTAAATCTAAAATATCCCGTAACCTATCCAAAACTCACTCGAGCCCTTGGGGCTCCAAACCTATCATGCACACAAGTCTTAAAACATCATACAAACTTGCTCGCGGGATCAAATCTCAAAAATAACATCTAGAACTATGAATTTAGCATCAAATTGCATGAAATTTTCAAAGAAGTTTCAAAACTTCTATTTTTCAACCTAAGGTCCGAATCACGTCAAATCTGTCCTGTTTCTAACCAAATTTCACAGATAAGGTATAAATATCATATGGACATGTAGCGAACTCCGTAACCACAATAATCAATTATTAATCAATTTCTTAAAACCTTTATAATTTCAGTTTAACAATTTTCATCAAAAATTCATTTCTCGAGCTAGGGATCTCAGAATTCGATTCCGGGCATACGCCCATGTCTCATATTTTACTACGGACCCTCCAGGACCGTCAGAATATGAGTCCAAGTCCGTTTACTCAAAATATTGATCGAAGTCAACTAAAATCAACTTTTAAAGGCAAAAATGATATTTTTCTCAAATTTCCACATAAAGGCTTTCCGAAAATGTGCTCGGACTGTGCACGCAAATTGAGGATAAATAAGATGAGGGTTTAAAGGCCTCGGAACCCTGAATTGGGTTCTAATACACAAGATGACCTTTCGGGTCGTCACATAGAGGTGCTTAGCAAAGCGAGCTCTAATTTCTCCAAGTGAGGATATCTAGTTTCGGCATCGCCTAGAATTCTGATAAAATAATAAATTGGATATTGCGTACCTTCCTCTTCCCGAACCAGGACTCCACTTACCTCCGCCATGGAAACTGCTAAGTATAGGTACAATTGTTTGTCTGCCTTCGGAGTATGAAGCAAAGGTGGGCTCGAGAGGTACCATTTAAGTTCCTCCAAGGCTTGTTGGCACTCTGGAGTCCATGAGAAGTTATTCTTCTTCTTCAATAGTGAGAAGAACCGATGGCTCTTGTCGGAGGATCTAGAGATGAATCGACCTAAAGCGGCTATGCACCCGGTTAACCTTTGTACGCCCTTGACGTTGTCCACTACGGTAATGTCCTCTATGGCCTTGATTTAATCAGGGTTGATCTTGATCCCTCGATTGGACACCATGAACCCAAGAAAATTCCTGTAACCTACTCTAAACGTGTATTTCTCCGAGTTCAGCTTCATATTTTACTTATTCAATATGTTGAAGGTTTCCTGCAAATGTTTTCAATGGTCCTCCGCTCGAAAGGGACTTAACCAACATGTCGTCAATGTAAACCTCCATTGATTTTCCTATTTGTTCTTTGAACATCCGATTTACTAGGTGTTGGTAAGTGGCACCGATATTTTTTAGTCCAAATGACATTATGTTATAGCAGTAGATACCATATTTAGTGATGAAGGACATTTTTTTCCTGATCGCCTGGGTCCATCCAAATTTGGTTGTACCCGAAATAGGCGTCGAGAAAACTAAAGATCTCGTGGCTGGCAGTCACATCGATCATGCGATCGATGTTGGGCAAAGGGAAAGAGTCCTTCAAACATTCCTTATTCAAACCTTTATAGTCGACACACATTCTTAGTTTATTCCCTTTTTTAAGGACTACCACTACATTCGCTATCCAATCCAGGTATTTAACCTCTCGAATGCACCGTATTTTAAGGAGTTTTGATACTTCGTCTTTGATGAATGCATGTTTGAATACGGACTAAGGCCTCTTTTTCTGTTTGTCTGGATGAAACTTTGGGTCTAGGCTCCGCTTGTGAGTGGTTATTTCTGGCGGGATCCTTGTCATATCAAGGTGGGACCAAGCGAAACAATCTATGTTAGCTATAAGAAATTGAATGAGTTGTTCCTGAGCTCGGGACTTAACCCTGTTCCCAGGTGTACCTTTCGATCGGCAAAATGCTTGATCAATATGACCTGCTCCAGCTCATCGACCATTGATTTAGTAGCATCGTAGACATCAGGGGCTATAAAAGACCTGGGAACCCCATAGTCATCATATTCATCGGTCCCCTACTTCTCCGATTAGGTCGGGGTCAGTGGGTAATTGCTATTTGGCTTCTTCCTTGGTGACCGAACTTGGACTTTTTGCCATTGTGAGTGCGGATATCGGGGTCGCCTTTTCGACCGCGAATATTTCTTTTGCGGCTAGCTATTCTCCGTAGATTATTTTAATCCCTCCCAGCATTGGGAATTTCAGCACTTGGTGCAGAGTCGAGGGTATTGCCCTCATGTTGTAGATTCAAGGCCTCCCGAACATAGCATTGTACCTCACATCTCCTTTTATTACATAGAACTTGGCTTCCTGGATGGTTCCGATGACATTTATCGGTAATGTTATCTCCCTTTGGTAGTTTCACATGCCATGTTGAATCCGTTTAGAACTCGGACTGTAGGCACATTTTGATCTTGTAGACCGAGCTATTCCACGACCCTCGATCTGAAGATATTAGTTGAGCTACCTAGATCAATTAATATACACTTCAATCGAGATATATTTATAAGTACAGATATTACTAGTGCGTCGTTATAGTGCTGCATGATCCCTTCCACGTCCTCATCATTGAAAGACAAGGTTCTTTCTGGTATGTAATCCCGAGTCCATTTTTCCCTCTTGATTGATACTTTGGTGCACTTCAACATCGGCCTCGAGGGAGCGTCGACCTCATTGATGAACATGTTAATGACGTGCTGAGGTTCTTCCTGTTCGGCCTGTTTATTAGAATCTCTATTCCTGAAATAATTCTTGGCATGGTCACTCAGGAACTCTCGGAGATGCCCGTTGTGGAATAGCCAGGCTACTTCCTCTCTTAATTGTCGGCAATCCTCTGCTCTATGGCCGTGAGTGCCTTGATATTTGCACATTAGGTTAGGATCCCTTTGGGCTGGATCGGATTGTAGATGTTGAGGCCATTTGGTTTCATTAATGAGCCCGATGGTAGATACAATGGCGGCGACAACGATGTTAAAGATATACACCGATAACCTCTGTGCTTCCTTAGGCCCCGATAGGCATGTCAAAACCATTTTTGCTTATGAGTCCCATTTGTTTTGACCTCGATCACTCCTCCTTTCACTTCTCATAGTGTTTCGCCCAGACCCACTACCTCTTCAGTCTCCATTGTATGGCTGATACCGATCCCTATACTATCTTGGTTCATGATCAATGTCTCTTTTGACTCTATCGACGGTTCTAACTGGATAAACAAACCTGGAAGGGGCCCCAATTTGATCATCTTCAACCCTGATTTTTGATTGATACCGGTTATGCATGTTGTACCAAGTAATAGCCGGATATTCTACCAAATTTTGTTTCAACTATTGTGAAGCCAACGAGCTTCAGACATTGAGTCTTTGGGTGAAGGACTGAATGACCCAATCATCTGTGACCGGAGACAGGTCCATCCGCTCCATTTGAAATCGGGATACGAATTCTATGAGCATCTCATTATCCTTCTATTTCACTTTGAAAGGTTTGACTTCCTGGTCTCGACCTTGATAGCCCCGGCATGTGCTTTTACAAAGAAATCTGCAAGCATAGCAAAAAAGTCAATAGAATTAGGAGGAAGGTTGTGAGACCATATTATAAGTCAATAGAATTAGGAGGAAGGTTGTGAGACTATATTATTGCTCCCTTCGACAGAGTTTCCCCGAACTTTTTTAGCAGGACAGACTCGATATCATCATCCTCCAAGTCATTCCCTTTGATGGCGCATGTGTAGGAGATCACATGCTTATTTGGGTCGGTCGTTCCGTTATACTTAGGAATCTCGGGCACGCGGAACTTCTTAGGAATCGGCTTCGGAGCTGTGCTTGGAGGAAAAGGTTTTTGGTTGACCCTGGAGTTGTAGGTTTCCACCTTTTTGTCATTGGCTTCGATCTTCTTCTCTCACCATTCTATCCATTTTGTCAGTTCCTCGAGCACCTTTATGATCTAGGGTTGGTCCCCGATTCAATATCATTCGGCCTCTCCGTGATTTGTTCACTTATGCGAATGACTTCCCGGGATGGCTCGGGCTCAATACTGCTCGGGGCATGGCTTTGGTTTAGGAGCTGGGCTATTGCTGCCTGTTGGTCCTGTAATATCTCGAAGATCACCCGCAAGTTGATCCCATCATCTTCGCCGTTGTGCGTATTTCGTGCAACCGATCGGGCTTCCATGCGGATGTTGTTCTCAGAATCGGTAGGCAAATTTACATTGATAGCCATATGCAAGCTAGCATTGATTGGGTATGCAACTGGAACTCCGTTGAGGTCATCCAAGGTCACCTTATTACTAGGAGCTACATTGTTGCTCTCGCCATGGTGGCCGAATTCAGCATTCACGTTTAGAGGGGCTGACTGGGAGTTTGACATTTTGAACTTTGGCATGAAATTAGAGACACTTCAAAGAACAAGTGTAAAATAGGGTATGTTATGAGAACTTGTACCAAATCGCCGCTATTATCCTCAACCCCACAGTGGGCACCAAGTTGTTTACTCTCAAATCGGATAACAATTAAATTTGTAAGTGATTTTAAGGATATGCGGATTAATTCGATACAAAGCGATAAATTAAGTCAATATTGAACAAACAAAGATAGAATAAACTCAAATCACACGAGTAGGGTAGTTCCAGCCTTAGTAAAATAGTCACCCTCGATCCGGGCTCACCACGACCAGCACTAAAGAATAAGAGAATGAGCTCATAATAGATTAAATAATAATAATGTATTGCTTTGTAGTGCGTGTTATAATGTGTTTCATGAATTATCAGATCCCATTTATATAGTAGGGGAGTCCTACTTTAGGTACATCTCTATAAAAGGTAAAAAAATCTTCTGATTAACTTATTGCCGGCTCCTTATCGATATGTGTCGAGATCTCTGCCGTGATATCCGGCCGGTCACAGATATTTCGGCCTTCTGTTGGCTATACTTGATTGTCCGATAACGTTCCTCGAAGTCGTTCGAGGTTAAGACCAGTCCGGAACCATGACCCCGATATTCTCGGGGGCAACCGTCATGCCCCGAATTCCGACTCGACAAGACTTTTACCTCGATGTCGGCCCCTTGTCATCATGTCTTGAGCCTGACTTATCCTGTCGGAGATCGGGGTGCACCATGGGCTCGATTTTACCCATATAAGTTCAAATGAATGAATATTATAACAATTAATTCACGTATGTTCTCTTTTATCATTAAAATCTTACTACATTACTAATAGTTGTCACATTTATAGTTATATCATATAATTAAAAATAATAATTTAATAAGATAAAATTAAAATTCATTTTAAAACTTAAGTATTAAATTTTTCTATCTAAATAAGGCAAAATCCAATAAATAATATTTTTTAATTTAAAAGTGCTAAATATTGAGAAAATACCTTAAATCTAAAAGTAGTTCAAAGTTGTAAACAACTTATAATTGAGTTCATAAATGGATAGTACTTGGACAGACGCTTATACATGATTTTCTTCAAGTCGCAAAATTTAAAATAAAATTGAAGGGAATAAGGATTTTCATTTAACAAACCAAGCGAAATTAGTATACAATATTCGTCCAATGTGAAAATAATGTATACATTTTTCTCTTCATCTATCTATACTATATTTCCCTTAACCAATGAAGAGAAAAATGTAGTTAAAACACTTAACGACATATTTAACCACACTATTTTTAAAGCACTTATTTTCCTCTTTAAGTATAAAACACGTAAGTTCAATTCAATAGACTAAATTTTTAAGTGGAAAATTCAATGGTCGAATTCTTTGACGAAATTTTAAGAGCTTATTGTCACGTCCTTAGTTGTTAGTTAAGTACACGTGCGACACTTGACAACTCGCTCACGGTCTTGCACAACTTGCTCACGTTCTTGCTACGCCAAGTCAGTCTTACTTCACTCAAGATTGCTAAGAGAATGGAAGAAAGAACACAAGAGAATTGCTAAAGGAAGCTTTGTATTAGAGAGAACTTGAAATGTTTGCTTGGTGAATTACAAATGAGTGGCCCCTTTTATATACTAGTCTCCTAGGGGCTAGTGTGTAAATATTAATTATTATACAAGTCCTTGATATTTACAAGATAATGGCTTTCTCTAGAATTCTCTACAAGCCTAGAAGATTCCAAGGACTTTCTTCGCAAATCCATAAGGATCTAGGTTCTTCCTAAGGAAATGTCCATACCTCTCTAGAATCTTCTCACAAATGCTAGCCTTCTTCTTAAGTAAGCTTCCACATGGCATTAATATATGTCAAATGGCGCCTATGTGGCATTGATGACATGGTGGGTCATCACACTCTCCCCCACCCAATATTGCGATTACCGCGGCGCAATGCTGCTGCATAAACTCTCCGATCTTATCTTCGAATTTCCACAAGTCTTCATATCGTTCCCACGTGGCCTCCTCCGATGATTGCCCTTTCCAATGGTTGAGGAACATAGCGGTGGATTTTTGCCCTTGTTTTCGCATGGCCTAGTAATCTATGATAGCCTCAATCTCCTGATCATGCGAGGTGGTGATAGACATTGGCGCTCGACTTGATTGGCCCCTACTCGAATCATCCTTATCTTCATGATATGGCTTAAGCATGCTGGCATGGAAGACATGGTAGATCTTAAGATACGATGACATGTCAAGCTTGTATGAGATCTTGTCTACCTTGGCGATGATCTTAAATGGCCCCTTATACTTGTGAATCAGATTCTGATGCATGCCCCGTAGTGCCTTGAACGGTCTTGGGTTAAACTTCACCATGACCATGTCCGTAACTCTATAGTATGTGGTACATCGCTTACGGTCCGCAAACTTCTTCATCTTCTTAGCTACCTTATCCAAGTAGGACTTAGTAGTGTCGAGATGCTCCTCCCATCATTTGGCCATATGATAAGCCCCCAAACTCTTTCCCTTGAACGCGGCTGGTAATGAATGTGGAGTTTGTGGTTGTTGGCCTGTGGCTAGCTCAAATGGTGTCCGCCCAGTGGACTCACTCCGTTGCAAGTTATAAGAGAATTGGGTAATGTCTAGGAGTTTTGCCCAATCTTTCTGATGTGCGCTTACATAATGCCTCAAGTAGCATTCTAGTAAGGCATTGACCCGTTCCGTTTGTCCATCCGTCTATGGGTGGAAACTAGTAGAAAAGTGCAATTCCGTGCCAAGTATGTCGAACAACTCTCTCCAAAAGTTCCCAGTGAAGCGGGGGTCTCGATCACTGATGATATGCCTTGGTAAGCCCCAATACTTTACCACATTCTTAAAGAATAGCTTGGCGGCTTCCTTAGCTGTGCAACCCGGTGAGGCAGGCATGAAGGTGGCATATTTGAAAAATCTATCCACGACTACCATAATAGTACCATAATAATTGGATTTCGGTAGGCAAGTGATAAAGTCCATAGTCACGCTCTCCCATAGGACACTCTGCAACTGGTAGTGGCTCCAAAAGTCCTCCGGGTTGTTGTTGTTCAACCTTGTCCTGTTGACAGACAAGACAAGTCTGCATATAGCACTCTATGTCATCTCACATTTGTGGCCAATAGTAGACTAGCTCAACCAAGGCCCTAGTGCGACGTTGGCCTGGATGACCAGCCTACATTGTGTCATGCCTCTCCCTTATGATCTGTCGTCTAATGTCTCCAAACTTAGAAACATAGACCCGATGACTTGTGGTAAGTAGTAGGCCGTCTTCTATCCAAAACCGTCTCGTCTTGCCTTTGTTAGCTAACTCGATAAGTTGTCTAACTGCTGGATCATGTTGCATGCCTTCTTTTATTGCCTCCCGAATGTCCTATCTCGCTGAAGTGATTGCAGCAAGCTCGCCTTTTCAGCTCAAGGCATCGGCTACAACATTACCTTTTCCCGGCTTATACTCCAGTGCATAATCAAACTCGGCTAAGAAATCCTGCCACCTAGCCTGCTTTGGTGTGATCTTCTTCTGTGTATGAAAGTAGCAAGTAGCCACATTATCAGTCTTGATCACGAACCTCGACCCGAGCAGATAACGTCTCCATGTACGAAGGCAATGCACAATGGCAGTCATTTCCTTCTCTTGCACCGCGTAACGCCGCTCCGTCTCATTTAACTTGCGGCTCTCAAATGCTATGAGATGCTTATCCTGCATCAGGACACCCCACAATGGCAAAGTCTGAGGCATCTGTGTGCACCTCAAATGTCTTGGCAAAGTCAGGTAATGCCAAGACTGGCTCCTCTATTACAGCTGCCTTAAGGCATTCAAACGCCTTTTGACAATGCTCTGTTCAAACCCATGGCTTGTTCTTCTTTAAGAACTCAGTCAATGGTGCGGCCTTTGCTGAGTATCCACTGATGAACCGATGATAGTAGTTAACAAGGCCAAGGAAGGATCTCAACTCAGTTATCTTTATGGGTGCCTCCCACTCTTGGATAGCATGTACCTTAGCCTCGTCCATGCGTAGCTCGCCATTGCTAATGACATGGCCCAAGAAGTGCACCTTTGATTGTGCAAACTCGCACTTCTCTCTCTTGATATATAGCTCGTTCTCTCGCAAGACTTGGAAAACCTTCCTTAAGTGCTCCATGTGTTCCTCCAATGTGTTGCTGTAGATGACTATGTCATCTCGGTAGACTACCATGAACTAATCAAGGTAGGGATGAAAAATCTTGTTCATAAGGGTGCAAAATATGGTTGGTGCATTGGGTAAGCCGGAGGGCATCACCAACCACTCAAAGTCTCTATATATCGTCAAACATGCTGTCTTTAGCTCATCCCCTTCCGCAATGCAAACCTGGTAGTAGTCCTTTCGAAGATCCACCTTGGTAAAGTACTTGGCTTGCCCAAGTCTATCAAACAAATCAGCAATGAGCGGGATTGGATACTTATTCTTCACTGTAACATTATTAAGTGCTCGGTAGTCTATGCACAAGCGCAGCGATCCATCCTTCTTCTTTTGGAACAATACTGGTGCGCCGAAAGGTGCCTTTGATGGGCGAATATGACCAGCATCCAGCAACTCTTTCAATTGTTTCTTGAGCTCCTCCAGCTCGGGATGTGCCATACGATATGGGGCAAATGCAGGTGGCTTAGCACCTGGCTCCAACTCAATCTTGAGATCCACCTCTCGCCTAGGCGGAAAATGCTTAGGTAACTCCTCGGGCATGACATCTTTGTTCTCCTCAAGCAACTTCTCTATGCAAGGCAGCACTGCCTCTTGAAAATTCTTGTCTTCCTCTAGACTTGCAATGGTTGCCACGAACGTCGGCTCCCCCTTCTTGATCTGCTTGACAACCTGCATAGCTGAGAGTTGTTCTTGGCTCTGTATGTGTGGCATAGTCATTGTAGGTACCATGCAAGCTCCTTCTCGCTCCATAACCAAGAGACGTTGGAGGTAGGGGTCGATCAAAGTATGACAATGTCTAAAGAACTCTTGCCCTAGTATGATGTCAAAGATATCCATAGCGGTTACGGTAAAGTTTTGTCATACCTTTCCAAGCTCCCAATTTGACACCAACTCCATTAGCTACCCCATGAGCATTTTGTACTTCGGCATTCATGGTCTTGACGCGAGACTTGGTTGGAGCAAGCTTCAATTCTAGTCTCTTTGCGGCAGCCTCAGTTACGAAATTATGAGTTGCTCCAGTATCCACCACTGCACGAGTGGGCTTGTTATTGATGGTGAGATCCACGTACTGAGTGTCATTATCGGTAGGTTGGATATCTTGATTTGTGAAAGCACCACATAATCCGATCATACCCAACTGTGCGGTTCCCGAACTCTCTCCTTGCGGCTGCTCCTTCCGTTCACGGACCATGGCACTGAGGCTCTTGAGGTCGGGACAATTCCTGAAGCTGTGTGGCCCTCCGCATATGTAGCATCCCTTCTTCTCGGCCTGTGCCTTCTTCTCGGCATAGCCCTAACGACCACTCGACTTTTTGGGATCTTGAGTCTTGGAGTATTGTTGTTGTATCTCCTTGCCTTTGCCACGGTCTCCCCCACCTTTGACATTGTTAGCCTTTGACTCCTTGCCATTGCCTTTGTCGTGCTTGTCATGCCTAAAATCCATCAATGATTCGGCCTCCACTATGGCTTGGTCTATATCAGTGACTTGTTGGTGTTGCAACTCCTACTTAGCCCAATTTTGCAACCCATCCATGAAGTGGAACAACAAGTCATCATTGGTCAGGTTGGGGATTTGAAGCATAAGGGTAGTGAACTCCTTGACATAGTTACGTATGCTCCCTATTTGCTTCAATTCCCTAAGTTTGTGCCTTGCCTCGTACAAGGCATTATTTGGAAAGAACTGTCGCTTGGACTTCGCTTTGAACTGATCCCGTGTGCTAATAGTACATAGACCTTTATCTACGTCGGCCATCTTCCTTATCCACCATAGCATGGCAGTCTTTGAGAGGTACAATACTGCAATATTGATCTTGGCCTCGTCGTCCCTCACTTTGCCCTGCCTGAAGTAGTTCTCCAAGTACCAAATGAAGTTTTCCACTTCTTGTGCATTACGAACACCTTTGAACACCGGGGGTTTGGGAGCCTCGATCTTGGTCTCCCTCGTCACCATAACATTGCTAGCTGCCTCGGTCACGCCAGCATTGACATGCTCCTCGAGTGACTCTATCTTTGCCTTCACAGCATCGATAGTACTAAAAGCCTCCATGAATCTGCACTCTAAGGCAGTGATGGTTTGTCTTAGTTCCATCTCAGTATGTGTACGTCCCTCCAAGTCATTTTGGATACTCTCAATCTCTTCAAGAGTGTGCCCCTCAAGAACGTTAAAGGTGTCTTCCACCTTCCCCCAAGCGTTGGCCAAAGATCTCCACGGCGTCCATCCTCGCGTTCATCTTCATCACCCACTCTTTACTGAGCGAGACTGCCTCTGGAAAGACCTCCACTTCATCCTCGCTTGCCTCAGTGGCAGATGGTTCTTGGGATGTAAGCAATTCGTTTGACACAACCTCAGGTGGCACCTCCTGGCTCTTGTTGGTGGCATTCCTCTTTTTTCTACAGCCGCTCTTGCCAGTAGCATCCTGGATGACGTTGGCTTGGGTGTTGGCAGCGTTAATTTCTCCGTCGTTCGTCATTCCCTTAATTGAAACCCGGCTCCGATACCACATTGTCACGTCCTTAGTTGTTAACTAAGTACACGTGCAGCACTTGACAACTCGCTCACGATCTTGCACAACTTGCTCACGTTCTTGTTATGCCAAGCCAGCCTTACTACACTCAAGATCTCTAAGAGAATGGAAAAAAGAACACAAGAGAATTGCTAAAGGAAGCTTTGTATTAGAGAGAACTTGAAATGTTTGCTTGGTGAATTACAAATAAGTGGCCCCTTTATATACTAGTCTCCTAGGGACTAGTGTGTAAATATTAATTATTATATAAGTCCTTGATATTTACAAGATAAGGGTTTTCTCTAAAATTCTCTACAAGCTTAGAAGATTCCAAGGACTTTCTTAGCAAATCCATAAGGATCTAGGTTCTTCCTAAGGAAATGTCCATACCTCTCTAGAATCTTCTTACAAATGCTAGCATTCTTCTTATGTAAGCTTCCATATGACATTAATATATGCCAAATGGCGCCTATGTGGCATGATGACATGGTGGTTCATCACATTATTCCAATGGCCAATCGTCATATACGTAAAGAAAAGATGTTAACAAAAAATAACTTTCCAAATGAAGTTCCAACGTTTAAATTTTATTATTTGGACGAAACCAAACCAAACCAAATTTAGATAAAATTGGGAGTAAAATCTTAGTCAATCTAAAATTCCTAAATATTAGGAGTAAATAGAAATTTTAATTAATTTTAAAGTCCTTAATAAAATAAATTAAATTGCAATTATTGTCCAATATGAAATATGTTTTTAAAGGGTAAAAGAGCCGAACAACATTTCACTAAGGGGTTTCATACTTTTAATATAGTATTAGTCTCTGTGTACGTGCATATATTTCACATATTATAACACGCATATCGAAAGTAATAAACAAACAATTGCACAAATATTTTAAAAGCACTTGTTAATGAATATATATAATACGAAGGCCAATAATCAGTTCCTTAAAACTAAAAACAAAAAAAGAATACAACTTATAGTCCAAACCAACTCACTAATAAAGTGTAAATACAATCATAAAGGGCAATATGGAACTATACATTTTTCAATGCACATAATTTGCGACTAAATTTGTAAAATCATGTTAAAAATGCAACATTACGTACTTAATATTTTCCTTTGAGATGCAAAAAATTAATTTAGTTAAGCCTTAATGATTAAGGTATATAAAAGTTATTTTTTTATATTAAGATTCAGTAATGACGGTAAAACAAAGATGAAAATTCAAGAGAAAACTACCCTGTATGGCCGTTGAAAAAAAAGTATTAGCCCAAGGTTTTGCACGTAACTCGAAATGTCCGATCGAATAAAACTAATATCAAATTGTAGATAAAATCAACAGATAAAAGACAAAAGTAAATTTTAGTACTAACTTTTTTATCTTCCTAGATATTTTTCCTTCCCAATACCAAATTGTTTTCTCTTTCTTACTTTTTTATCTTCCCCAGATATTTTTCCTTCCCAATACCAAATTATTTTCTCTTTCTTAGGTATCACCTTTGACTTTTTACTTTTTCTATATTTTTTTACTTCTTTTCTTCAATTCGTTTAATTCCTAACACCTTTTCCCCCACTTTATTTCTGTTAACAGTACTACTAAAAATCTTTGATTGAACATAAAACGTTATTAAAAAAAATCAAGATTTTTTCATGAGCAAATAATTATTTTACTATTTTTCCAACTAGTAATACCTTATTACATTACAATTAAGTCTTTGATTCAATGGAAAACAATAAAAATCAAGACTTCTTACATCAGCTTTAAAAAAATATCAAGTGTTGCTCCATAACCAAACAAAGGAATGAAACCTCTTTTTACAATAAACCACACGCCAATCCTTTTTTCCCTTCCCTCCAAAATATTTTCTTTCTTAGGAGTTCTCACACATAATTGGTGATGATTTTCATCTTCTTTCTTTAGTTAATTTCCAAGTTCGACTTAGTCTTTTTCAATCATATAAGTGGAAAAACAATAGTTGAGAAAAGTTCAATCATATATACATGTATAAAGTGTGTGTGCGCATATATATGTATAAATATTGTATCCTAAGTTCGACAGTGTATCCTTAGTGTATATTGAGCCTATCTCGAGTGTGCTTGTGTATCTAAAGTGTATATATTTGTGTACCCCAAATGTATTTTGTATCATGAATATATAGTTTGTCTGAACAATGTATCAAAATTGTATATAATGTGTATTTTCTAATATGTAAACATAGTGTATATAAATTATATACAATTTGTATGTGTAATGTGTGCACACTGTGTATTTGGAGTGTATCATGTATTTTTGTAAAGTGACAGTCTTTTTTGTATATATTTTATATAGCTACATCTATTTTGTATATTTTTTGTATAGTGACAGTCTATTTTGTATATTTTTTGTATGGTGACAGTCTATTTTGTATATTTTTTGTATAGTGACAGTCTATTTTGTATATTTTGTATAATGACAGTCTATTTTTGTATATATTTTGTATTTTGCATAGTGACAGATTTTGTATATATTTTGTATAATGACGGTCTAGGGTATATATATTGTATAGTGACAGTCTATTTTGTATAGTAATGGTCTAATGTATATAAATTGTATAGTGACAATCTATTTTAGTATATTTTTTGTATAGTGACAGTCTATTTAGTATATACATTGCATAAATTTTATATATAGAGTGTATCGTGCATCTTGCAATGTATCCATAATATATCATAAATGTATCCTGAGCGCTTTTGTGTATCCTTTTTACATAGTGCAATTTACTAATATAATCTTAATCTCGAACGGAGTATTGAGGGATGAAAAAGCAACAAAATCCGTGATACCATTAGCATATGAATAAGACACTCCTCTAACCCTCTTACCCACGTCTTCTGGAATAAAAAAAGGCCGGAGTGACAATAATGACGACAAGAAAAGGGAAGAAACAACCCAACTCTTGTAAATATTAAAACGTTGTGTTTGGCAAGAGCAAAACCAACTTCTTCAAAGAAAAAGAAGATGGAAAAAGGAAGTTTTTATATGATTCAAACATGGAAAAATCCCAGTTCTTTCCTAAGGTATTCACAAATCAATGGTTGGTTTTAAACCTACTATGTTCTTTCCTACAATTAATTACTCAATAGGCCAAGAATTAACACCAGAGCAAGGGGAAAAATTGAAAAAGCTAAAATCAGAGATTAAAAGAGATGAGAAGGTAAATTAGCCTAATTAACACCGGAACGTTTCTTTGCTTGTTGATAGGGAAGCTTCGGAATTGGAAACTATAATTGATGGGGTTGAAACAGTCGATGATGGCGGTGATTGAAGCAGCGGAGCATCTACGAAGATCGGCAATGAGGTTTGTCTTTGCAGCCATGGCGTAGTCGCCTCTCTTTCTGCGACCTGTCTTTGCAGATCTGAGTCTCTTAGTTAAGTACTTTTAGGCTAGCCACTAGAATTACTTTTGGGCTATAAAATGCATACTGCAATTTTTGGGCTACTGGATGATATATGTTTGGGCCGATGGGCTATAAATGAATTTTGCTCTAAAATCAATTAGTCATTTCTGTCTGCATTACTTTTTATCATGAAAAGAAAAGAAAAGAATAGATCGTGAATAGCCTCAAAAGCCAAGAAGTTGTAAAATTAATATTCTTCGGTATTGCAGCAAGTTTTTCTCGCTTTATTAACCAATTTGAGAAATTGACCAGCCAAAAGTTTAAATATAATTTTAATTTTCAATAATGAAACAAAAAAGCAGGAGCTATAATATTCGTCAGAAAATTATGTCTACTAGCGTGAATAGTTAAATCGAAATAAAAGCGTCCACCTAAAAGTCAAAATAACAACGCATACAAGCGAAATTAATTATAAGAAAATAGCTGACAAATATACATATTTTAAATTATTAGTGTATAAAATATGTACACTAGTTAATATATGTTTATTAACTAAGGGTCATAAATATTTTTAGTCGCACGGCAAAATAAAATCCCAAAACACAATTTGCTATGCCAAAAGAATCCGATTTGTTAAAAGTATCGGCTTTGATGCCAAAAATAAAAGTAATACCAATATAAGGGATAGAAAAGGGAGAGCACAGTTGAAGACTTGCACTGTATCTTCCTATCGGATTAGTCCTTATCATAATACATTATTGTTCCATGAAAAGGAATTGACTTTATAATTGTAAGTCTACACTAATTCATTTGGTTTGCAATGTTATTCTGCAAGGGGATTAGTATTTAAAAAATAATTTAAACTTATACTAATATTTACTGGACTTTTAATAGCTTAACTTTGGTTCAAGATTACAAATTTTACTTTTTTATGAAATCTCTTTATACTGTCAGTGGTTAAACTCTTTAAAAAATCTAAGCATTATACTTTTATCCAACATAAAATTATTATTTTAAAAAATAATTTAATCTTTAATTGTCTGCTTTAATACTTCTAGTATTCACTCAAATTATATTCCACAATGATTCATAACTTCATGCGCCTTTTATATCTTTTAGAATTTAATTAAACTACTTTGCATGTTGTCCTTTAAAAAATATAACAAACTGTATAAGTAAAAAAGGAAAACAAATAGATGATCTCCACTCACAAGAAATACCTAAATAATATGCTAACGGAAAACAATTGAGATATTGGTCTAGAGATACTTTAAATTAGGAGTACGATAATACTACTATCTTATGCTTCTCTAAAATTCTTGTTTAAACAGAAGATTTTTGGTCGTGGAAAAGTTTGTTTCTCTTCTAGATCTCATTGTTATTTAAGAAAAATAAAAACTTACTGAAAGAGAATCTAAAACAAGATCGAAAACAAAATAAGATTGAGGAGTGGTAGAGCACAAAATCGAGTTCTCAAACAAAAATTTAAAAGAAATCTTAAAAAAGGACGTTGCAGAATCAAAAATTTAAAAAAAAAAAAAAAAAAAAAGCATTACGAACTCGTAATCATTAAATTTCAGGAATATTTTCATTGATCAAAATTTGGCACTTTAAACATTCCACACCTAATGGAAAATCTCATTATATTTTCAATATTTTGCCTTGATTAATTATAGACGATAACGATTGGCTGTGGTGGGCACGAGGAGAGGTAGAGGGAGACCTAAGAATTATTGGGGAGAGGTGATCAGGCAGGACATGACACGACTTAGGATTACTGAGGACATGACCCTTGAAAGGGAATTGTGGAGGTCGAGCATTAATGTTGTAGATTAAGGGAAATTGTGAATATTTCTACAGCGTACTAGAGTGAGACTAACCAGTTAGGAGTTAGTCTTAGGATGCTACAGGTCAGAAACTGATGCAGGGCTTTATTTGCTGGATATTATTATATCTTCCATCTTTTTCGTATTTCCTATATTTCTTAAATTGTTGTTATTTTGTTATTTTATGTTATGTTATGTTATTTTATGTTATTTTATTATGAGTCTATTGATATTACTAATATATCGTCTCTTGTTGCTTTCTTGAGCCGAGGGTCTCCTGGAAACCGCCTCTTTGCCCCTCGGGGTAGGGATAAAGTCTGCGTACATATTACCCTCCCCAGACCCCATTTGTGAGATTATACTAGGTCGTTGTTGTTGTATAAAGTCTATATATTATATTATCGACTCCTACAAATAATGTATAAAGTACGACTGATCAAACGATATTGTTTAAGAATATGGTGTCACGGGTGCAGAAGATGCCTAAATTAAAGTGTGTGTTAGGAGAAATTAAAATTTATTCCGTCAAAATAAATATACTTCATCTGGAACAAATGAAAAATATTGAAGAAATACGCAAGAAAAAATCTTAGAAACATGCGACATAATCCTAATCTCTATTTACATATAATATAAGATATCCATATACAGATTATACTATATGTCTAAATCAATGAAAATCATTGTGTCATGTATAAATCCAACAATATTTGAACATGTATCGGCAAATAGTACTTATCATATAAAATTATTAAATCCATAAAAGTGAAGAAAATAAATGAAAAGAGATAAAAATTACCTTGTTAATTAAGAGTCAAGCTTTTGACTTTTCTTTCGGAAAATACTAATCACACTAACTACAAGAGAGGTTATGTAAAAGTTAGATAACTACTAGAAATTCGGCAAAAATCGATCATGATCGATCGAGCCGGTCAAAAAACCAACCAAAGTTGGTCGATTTTTTAAAATATTTTATTTTTTTAATTGTTTTTACGAAACCGACCAAAGTCTTTGGCGCAAAAATGCGGGAAACTATTTTTGAGTCCCGCGAAATTTATTTTTCAAGAAATCGACCAACTTTGGTCGGTTTTTCATTTAAAATAAATCAAAATTAATATTAAAAAATCGACCGAAATCGGTCAGTTAATTCGGCCAGCCATTTTAAAAAACCGACCAAATTCGGTCGGTAATTATATTTTTTAATAAAACCGACCAAATGCGAAATATAATTGTCACGACCCAAAATACACTAAGGATCGTGAAGGCGTCAGACACCACTGTCACGCAAGCCAACACCAAGAAGTTAATTAAATTCTCATTTTAATATTAATTGAAATTATTTCTTTTATACATTAAACAATAAATAATGAAATTCAGTAAAATAAAATGATGTCTTTAACAAACTTAATATTTAATAATCCCATAATTATCCCAAAATCTGGTGTCATAAGTGCATGAGCTATTTCTAGGAAACAACGTAATACACTAACCATCCGAAATACAAATTGGACAGTAGAGAAAATACAATACAGTACTCAGAAGGAGACTCTGTTGGTTGCGGGTCATCTCGAGGAGTGCAGCTCTCCTAAGTCTCCATATCAACCATGCCGCTGCACCGAACTAGGCCTCTAGACATACATGAACATGTGCAACAAAATGCATAGCAAGTGTAGTATGAGTACAAAAATAACGTGTACCCAGTAAGTATCTCGCCTAATCTCGAAGAAGTAGAGACGAGAGGTCGACTTTGACACTTACTAGTGGTCCAATAATAATATACGAATAATATAGTAAATCGAGAATTTCCATAAATGTGGTTGTAATTCAATAACATGAAGCAAGTAATCAATTCTTTTATTAATAAGGAATTTCCAAGTTCATTTTCATCATTTATGCATATATCTCAAGCTAGGGAGGAAAAATCATTATTTATAAATTTGCAAACCAAACAGCACAAGCATGCGCAAATCATGCCGAGGTCGTACGACCCAATCCAATAAATATTTAAACTGTACACTGCCAGAGGGTCGAATGGCGCAAACAATAGATGCATCTATTTAATCTACCGAGGCGTTCGACCCGTTCCACAATATATAAACACATTCAAACAGTCAATCAAGGATTCATCAAGGAGAAATTATCCAAGGAAATGACAATCTCTCTTTTTAAAAATAAAGAAACAATGTCGAGTCTTTTAGAAATTCATTTACTCGTTTGATATGCTTTAAGCATTTTAAATTGACAACAAGATTTCAAATATTGCAAGTAAAGCATACTTTTGGGTCCTAGACTAGCCGGACTTAAGCATAATAGTAGCTACGCACGAGCCCTCGTCACCTCGTGCGTACGTAGCCCCCACAAATAGAAGCACATATCCAATTAATTTACATATAGGGACAATTCCCTCTTATAAGGTTAGAAAGGAGACTCACTTCGCTCCCAAGTTCCATAACCGACATTTCACGTCCTTCCGAAGACTCAAATCGATGCACAATGCTCCAAAACTAGCCAACAATTATGTAAACTCATTAATATTTGTTTAATTACTCATAACAATCCAATTTATAAAAATTTATAACCCTGATCGAAAAGTTGACAAAATCTCCCTCGAGCCTACTATTCTGAAATTTTTCGAAGATAAAGTTTACCCATGGCCTCACGAACTCGAATATATAATTTATTCTCAATTTCATGCCCAAAATCGTGGTCAAAATCCAAAAATATCAATTTCTAGGCCTTTCCTTCAAAACCCCAAATTCCATCTATATAAATAGATGGAATTTGTGGCCAAATTCATGCCCAATATCGTGGTCAAAATCCAAAAATAATTTCTCATGTTTAAATCCGTATATAAACTATGTATTTAACCCACAACTAGTAGAAATCACTTACCTCATAATACATGACGAAACCCCTTCTTCAAAAACTCCAAAAATCCCCCAAGCCAAGTGAAAAATAGGTGAAATGAACTCAAACCCCCACTTTTAAACATTCTGCCCAGCCTAGGTCCGCCCTTCTTCGCGAACGCGGCACTGCCCTCGTGTTTGCGAAGGCCAAAAATCCAGCTACCCAAAAAACCTCTTTCATGAACGTGAGACCCAGCTCACAAACGCGTAGCTTCACCAGGCGGACCCTTCGCGGCATGCACCTTCCGCGAACGCGAAGGATAAAAATCCGAAGACCCAGTTTCCCATTTTTCTTCTACGCATTCGCAACTCCCCACTCGCGTTCGCGTAGATTCCACAAGCCCATCCTTTGCATTCGCGACCTCCCCGTCGCATTCGCGAAGGACAAAACTCAGCACCCTCAATTTTACTCTTCAGTAACATGGAACTCCCTTCGCGTTCGCAAAAAAGGAAACTAGATACAGCAAATTAGCAGCAGCAAAACACCCGAAATTGGTCGGAAACAACCACGAAACATACCCGAGGCCCCAGGACCCCATCTAATCACACAAACCAATCCCATATCATAACACGGATCTGCTCGAGGTGTCAAATCACATCAAACAATATCAAAATCCGAATTCGCACCTCGATTCGAACTTAATGAACTTTAGAACTTCAACTTCTTCATTTGATGCCGAAACCTATCAAATCTTGTCCGAATGACCTCAAATTTTGCGCACAAGTCATATTTGACATCACGGGCTTATTCCAACTTCCAGAATCGGATTCCAACCCTTATATTAAAAAGTCCACTCCTTGTCAAACTCCTCAAAAACCTTCAAATTTCTATCTTTAGCCAAATGACTCCAAAATGACATACGGACCTCCGAATTCACTTCCGATCGCGCTCCCAACACCAGAATCACCATACGGAGCTATTACCAGACTTGGAATCCCAAACGGACATTGATAATACTGAAATGCACTTTAACCCAAACTTATGAAATTCTTTCAAAAATGCTAACTTCCATAATAGGTGCTGAAACGTTCCCCGATCTTCCAAAACCCAATCCGGACATACGCCTGTCACACCTCCTTTTTCACCTACACCCCCACTAAGGGACGTAAAGGGAGTTTTTTCAATTAAAGGACAATCGAAACGAGAATTTATTTAAAGATTCAGAGTCGCCACTTGAGAGATTTATGGTGTCCCAAGTCACCGGTCGAATCCCGAATCGAGTAAAAGATTGACTCTATATTACAGTCCGCGAACTAGAAATCCGAGTAAGGAATTCTGTTAACCCGGGAGAAGGTGTTAGGCATTCCCGAGTTCCGTGGTTCTAGCACGGTCGCTCAACTGTCGTATTCGGCTTATTTATCTGATTTTTAATACAATTATGAACCTATGTGCAAATTTTAACTGTTTACTGCTTTTGTTATTATTTATTCAAAGAATTGCAACGTCGTGAGAATGCATCTCGAATTGCGCCACATAAATGTACCCGCAATTTTCGATACGTTCCAACTTCGTTGAGATTTGGATTTGGGTCACATAAATGTGCACCCGAGTTTAAGAAAGTAAATAATTTAAAACGCCGGAAGTGACTTGCGCGTTGTTATCTTTTGGGGAAGGCCGTGGAATTGGCTAAACGGCCCGTCTCTAAGTTTAAGCATTTTTGAAATAACCGTCCATTGAGGGCCCCGCAGTTTGTGTATTCTTGTTTGTTGAGGCTCGTCTCATTTATTATTTTTAAAGGAATTTGCAACGTCATGGAAATGCATCTCGAACCACGTCACAATCAATGTATACGTGATTAACAACACATTTCGACTTCGTTGAGATTTGGACTTGGGTCACATAAATGTGCACCCGAGTTTAAGAAAGTAATGTTATTAAAATACGCGCCTAAAAATGACTAACGCGTTACTACTTTGGGGAAGGCCGTGAAATTTGCTAAACGACCCATCCTGAATTCTATGCATTCATGATATCCATTTGTTGAGGGCCCCGCAGCTCGTGCGTTTTATTTGGCGAGGCTCGTCTCATTTTTTATTTAAAAGGGTAAACCTAAAGCAACTATGATTTGCTATTTTTTTATTGTCATTAGGTAAGCATCCTGATTTTATAGTGAAAACAACACATCGTTCTACTTGGAACAACTTGAACAAAATAACCACCACACTCTTTATGAGCCAATTTTTAACATGCCATGATGTAGTAAATAAACAGTTCTATTAACGAAGCTAAAACTGAAATTACTATTACTGAAACTACCAAAATAGACTATTTCCAAAACCGTAAGATTCAGGAATTGATCTAACTATCCTATTAACCTAACATAAAACTAAATACATCCCCGAGCAAATTCAAAGTAGTCTTGTTAATAAAGCATGTTCAATTCGATTAACTACTGCTATGAACTATTAATCCGGAATTGCCAACACTTATGCTGTAATAATGAATTCTGGGTCGTCCAAACCTAAAGTGGCCGTCATACTGATTTCCAAATCAACTGCATCCTAGGAAAACGATTTAACGGAATGTATCTAAAAAAACAAACTGAGCTTCCATTAATCAACACAAGTTACATCAGTTTGTTAGCTATAGAACTCTTAGGCTCCCAAGAATACACATCTAATTAATTTAACTAAATCAGATTGATGTTCTAAATTCTAAAATCTGTTACAACAGTCCAACACAGTCCACAAGTTAAAGCAACCAGTCCATCACAATTCATTGGGGTTCAGAATACTTAACTATAGTGGACGAATACACGCATCATAAACAATTTATCTACATATTAACAGAAATTTTTACTATAATTACGCAACAGGAAACTTGCTTCATTTCATTCCAATAGCCAAGAATATACAAAATGTGTACCTGGTATGGACAATACAAGAAGAACGAGATCAGCAGAGTATATAACCCAGCAACAGCAGCAACAACCAGCAACAACCAACAGAAATAAATCAGTAACTGATTTAAAAAGGAAGAACCAAACAGAATTCCAGCAATACCAAAGCAACACAAACAGACTCAGTAACTGATCCCAACAGCTTGGTAGCAACCAAATACCAATCAAAACTCAAGCAGACACACCCCTAGAATTCAGTGACCAAGAGAAAGACTCGAACACACAGCCCCACGGTTAAAGCTGAAACTCTTTTCAGTTTCAATGGAATCAGATTTTTTTTAGAAAATCCTCTTATCCCCTCTCAAACTCCAGCCCCCTTTTACTGCCTATTAATGACTCTATTTATCCCCAAACACTGACCCTGCCCCCTTACCTTATCAGATTCTGCCCATCATCTTCCTTTACAGCCCATTATCAAGTGTTTTGTGCCCAAAAGGTATGGGCAGCTTATAATAATCAATTAATCCCCCATACTTTTACGTTTTGTTCCCCACTAATACTAATCAATTCATTAGTTTAATGGTATTTTAATACTTAGTGGACAGAGCACTCTAACCACCCATTTCTTCCTGTTTTGAATTCCCAAATTACCTCCTAGAGTCCTGAAATTACTGCCCTAGTCCAATCCCTTGTACTTTATCAGCTATAACCAATTTCCCTAACCAAAATCAAACAATAACTCAAACCTCATAGATTATATCAAAGAGCAAACTACAATAGCTATAACCAATCTAGCATACCAAATTTCTAATAACTAATGACTAAGGCTGAATTCTAACGGGAACCAACAGACTAAACTTGAATCAAAACCATATTAACACCACACAGAACTCAACAGAACCATTAAAACTGAAACTGAAAATTGAACTAAAATCAACAAGAATGCAGGATCATTGTGAGCATATTGACAATGCCCTGAAGCTAATTGCCTAAAGATCAACACCTACAACATTCGATCTTAAATCATTTGATGAATCTACTAATAAAAACTTGAATTAATCGATGATAACTAATTAACCAATTGCCTACAATAATTGACAGCAAACAATCAGAAATGGGCAATCAAGCCATTCAAACGACATCGACAAGAACTGGGATTTATAATAAAACTTAACTAATCGACGAACTTATTCGAACCGACTACACAACCTATAATTAACAACGAACAGAAACAAATTTGACCAAATAAAAGGGTATGAGGGAGAAGAACAGAACAATCGACAAAAGAAATTGAAAAACCAATAAAACTAAACTAAACAAAGTAAATTGAACAAATAAACACAATGGAAACAAAAAGGAAAAGGGAAAATACCTCAAGAATTCAGAAACTGGACGACCCTGGTTCGAATTCACACTCGAACTATTTGAAGTCGAACGGACCTTAATCGAGTGTTCTCAACTAAGAACACTTCGACTAAAGTCGGTTAGACCCCAAACCCTTCCTTCAGTTGGGACAGATTTCAAACTCTGGCTTGCTAGGGTTCTTGGGGGTTTGATTTGAGGTTTGAGTGGTTCTGGTCTGATTCGAACCAAACCCACGGTGTTTTGGTGACGAGGGAGGTCAGGGACATGTCTGGTATGAGTTTGGGACTGGTTGGGGTAGATCTAATTCCTGCTCGAATCTTCAATTGAAGATTCGAGACTAGCAATCAATAGATCCGTAACGAGGGTGGTCAGGGGGTGCCTTGGTGTGAGTTTGGGACTGGTTGGGGTGGGTTTCAAGTTTTGCTCGAATCTTCAATTGAAGATTCGAGAAGCTGCCGGTTGATTCGAGCAAAACGGGTGAGGGATTTGGATTGGGGGTGGTTAGGAGGTTCAAGGGTGTTATTTTGGTGGTCGGCAGCGTCGTTGCTGCTGGGTTTCAGGCCAAGGAATGCCATGGCGGCTAGGGTTTTGGGGAAGGGCTTCGTCTCTAAGAGACGATAATGAACAGGGGTTTGGACTTGGGGGGGGGGCTGGGTAGGAGGTTTCATTTATATAGTGGGTGGTGGTTTGATCTTGGCCGTTCGATCAAGAGAGATCGAGGGTCCAGATCAGTTCACTTAACTCAAACGGTGTCATTTGGAGTAGTACTTGGGCGGTCCGGGTATTGGAGTGACGGGTCGGGGGTCGGTTTGGTCAAGGCTTTGGGACCGTTTGATCAGTTGAGATCAACGGTCTAGATTGAGACACCTGAAATGGCGTCGTTTGACAGAGGCTAGAGACGGGTTGGATTGGGGCGGGTATTGGGCTGACTTGGGGTGACATTGGGCCTGGATTTTTTCTTTTAAAATTGGCCCAGTCCGAAAATTTTACCCCTCCTATCTTGTTTCCTCTTTTCCCTTTTACTTTCTTTTTAATTCCTAAAACCAAAATCCCTAAATTTATTTGTAAAGTCAAGCTTATTTAAAAAAGAAATTAATTAATCCTTAACAATAATTAACACACAAAATCAAATATTGATTAAAATAAAATCACGCAATTAAACAATAAAAATGACGAAGCTACCAAAATTCATATTTTTGTGATTTTCATTCTTTACAATAGGACATGGTTTAATTAATTCCAAAATGCATAATTAAATCCTAAATGCACATGCAACACATATTTTTTTTTGTATTTTTCAGTAGTAAAAATAGAATAAAACATAGACAGACAAATACAAATAAATCACAAACAACACACAACTATTTTATTGAATTTTTGTGGGAGTAGTTCTTGTAGGGCAATAATCGCGTGCTCACAGCCGCCCCTCTTTGTCCGGAAACAGGAAGAGTTTCCGTGCAAAGATAAAGTGAGCGGATACGAGCGATTTTTGCCCGTTCGGCTACTCCGTGTGAAGAATTTTGAAAAGATTTAACCGAACCTTTGCTTTAAAGGTTTCCTACATATCCCTGGCTACAAAGGAATCAAGTTAATGTAGTTCAGGAAGTTTTGGTAGCTGGGACTACCATGGGACTGCGATGTTGTTGTTACTGCTGTTGCATGCCGTTACCACTGATTTTCGACCTCTTTATTACACCATTGCTAGAAAGAAAACAAAAGCTAGACTAAACTAATGATTACAACATCTTATCTATCTTCAACTCGCTCTTGTAGTCTTCTTTCTGATTTCTGAAGTGGGATTCGTGCTGGGGGTATTTTTGTTGTGACCCTCCGCATTACTGACTTCTGACTTGCTCTTGGAATGTATTCCTCTGTTCTGCAGGCGGGCTCCTGACTCCAACAACAACTTAAAAATAATTCAGCCTCCACTCTCCAGGCGGGCTCCTGACCTCAACAACTTCTTAAAATGTAGCACCTCCATTCTCCAGGCGGGCTCCTGACCTTAACAACTTATTAAAAATGTAGCACCTCCATTCTCCAGGAGGGATCCTGACTTCAACAACTTATTAAAAATACAACACCTCCATTCTCCAGGCGGGCTCCTGATTTCAACAACTCCTTAAAAATACAACACCTCCATTCTCCAGGCGGGCTCCTGATTTTAACAACTTCTTAATAATTCAGCCTCCATTCTCCAGGCGGGCTCCTGACTTCATCAACTTCAAATATAACAACCTCCGTTCTAATAGGCGGGCTCCTGACTCCTTCAACTTAACATTTAACAACCTCCATTCTACAGGCGGGCTCCTGACTTCATCAGCAACTTTGAAAATAATTCAGCCTCCATTCTTCAGGCGGGCTCCTGACTTCATGAGCAACTTTGAAAATAAATCAGCCTCCATTTTCCAGCAGGCTCCTGACTCCAACAACTTCTAAAAATGTAGCACCTCCATTCTCCAGGCGAGCTCCTGACTTCAACAACTTCTTAAATTTTAACACCTCCATTCTCCAGGCGGGCTCCTGACTTTAGCAACTTCTTAAACATATAACACCTCCATTCTCCAGGAGGGCTCCTGACTCCTCGACTTCTTAAACACGTAACACCTCCATTCTCCAGGCGGGCTCCTGACTTCAACAACTTCTTAAAATAAATCAGCCTCCATTCTCCAGGCGGGCTCCTGACTTCGACAACTCCTTAAAATGTACCAGCCTCCATTCTCCAGGCGGGCTCCTGACTTCATCAACAACTTTGAAAATAAATCAACCTCCATTCTCCAGGCGGGCTCCTGACTTCATCAACAACTTAAGATAATTCAGCCTCCATTCTCTAGGCGGGCTCCTGACCTCGACAACTTCTTAAAATATAACACCTCCATTCTCCAGGCGGGCTCCTGACTTCAACAACTTCTTAAAATTTTAACACCTCCATTCTCCAGGCGGGCTCCTGACTTCAACAACTTCTTAAAATTTTAACACCTCCATTCTCCAGGCGGGCTCCTGACTTCAACATCAACTTTGAAAATAATTCAGCCTCCATTCTCCAGGCGGGTTCCTGACTTCATCAACAACTTAAGATAATTCAGCCTCCATTCTTCAGGCGGGCTCCTGACCTCGACAACTTCTTAAAATGTAACACCTCCATTCTCCAGGCGGGCTCCTGACTTCAAAAACTTCTTAAAATTTTAACACCTCTATTCTCCAGGCGGGCTCCTGACCTCGACAACTTCTTAAAATGTAACACATCCATTCTCCAGGTGGGCTCCTGACTTCAACAACTTCTTAAAATTTTAACACCTCCATTCTCCAGGCGGGCTCCTAACTTCAGCAACTTCTTAAACATATAACACCTCCATTCTCCAGGCGGGCTCCTAACTCCTCAACTTCTTAAACATGTAACACCTCCATTCTCCAGGCGGGCTCCTGACTTCAACAACTTCTCAAAATAAATCAGCCTCTATTCTCCAGGCGGGCTCCTGACTTCGACAACTCCTTAAAATGTAACACCTCCATTCTTTAGGCGGTCTCCTGACTTCATCAACAACTTTGAAAATAAATCAGCCTCCATTCTACAGGCGGGCTCCTGACTTCATCAACAACTTAAGATAATTCAGCCTCCATTCTCCAGGCGGGCTCCTGACCTCGGCAACTTCTTAAAATGTAACACCTCCATTCTCTAGGCGGGCTTCTGACTTCAACAACTTCTTAAAATTTTAACACATCCATTCTCCAGGCGGGCTCCTGACTTCAGCAACTTATTAAAAATAATTCTATTGACGTTGCTCTTTCCTGCCTCCCGAACCATTTTCCTTCTAACTTGAATCATCTTCTTTCAGCTGCTTCCCTCAAAACTGGTGTCTTATTCCTCCGAAAACTGTTGGGGTATAACACCGGTGTTTTATTCAAAAATATGTCATTTTCCCACTTCAAATACTACTTCCTTTAAAGCTGGCGCTTTCCTTCCACTGGAATTACTTCCCTCCGACTGGTGTTTTCACTTCTCTGAAACCTGCCGGGAATAACACTGCTGGGGAATTATCTTCCTTCTTTAAGATTAGTTACTTTCCTCCCTTTAACAATGGTGGGGATGGCACTGATTCACGGACCACTACCCTTAAAACTCGGGTTATCTTGCTTCTTCCAAGATTGCTTTCTTTAAAACTTGTATCGCCTTCTCTCATATACTGCTGGGGATTTCACTTCCTCCAAAATTTTTGTTATCTTCCCTCTTCCCCAAGTGGCTATCTGATTTTCGAGAAAATTTTTGCAATGAGAGAAAATTTTCTGCCCCAGTTTGATAATCTTCTTTGTGGCCATGTCTTCCTGCTATCAATAACATTTCATTTCCCTGCTTCAAATCAAAGAAAAATTTGTTAGTTTAAAACGTGGTGAGTGGTCATGCCACTCCTGCCGGGGATGGTTTTTCCCTTCTCCCTTTCCCTGCTTTGCGTTTTATTACAACACTTGCTGGGGATCATATTATTTGCTGGGGATGATATTCCTGCTAGGGATGGTTTTTCTTTTCTCTTCCTTCCCCACTCTGTGTTGTCCGACCATTGCGGAACTTGGTCGAGAATTTGTCGGAGTTGTTCCTGTATCTCGCAAATCTGCTGGGGATCCTCATAACCTTTTAACTGTTGCTTTTCCGTTTTTCTCCAACTTCCCCTGGAAATTTGGTCCTCTTGGGATCTAGACCCATTCATCATTTGGTCTTGCGACCAACTTCCTTTCGCTTTGTCGCCTTATCTTTGGCCAGAGATGCCATATTTGCATTTTGCTTTGCACCATTTTGGCAACTGGTAGTAAGCTCTGAAAATCCTTTTCAAAAGCAAATTGCTGGGGAAGTAAAGTCTTTAAACCCATAAATTAAAAAATGATGATTTCAAAAAATAGAAAAAGAAGAAGTCTTTCTGAACAAATGCTGGGGAAAAAGAAAGAAAAGAACTTATCTGAATTATATAACTGATCCCAACGATCATGTCGTGCATTTCGGATTAATCAACCCAATCTATTTGTATCAATCAATCTTTCGGACGACCTCATCTTGCTGGGGATAAACAAGCACTCAATTCTTTGCCCAATGTGGATCCTTTCCGCCAATCTTGTCTTGTCGCCTCATAGTGCCCTTCGAGGGATTTTCACTAATAAGACTCTCTCGTTTCTCTCAACTCCTGTCGTCTTATGGTGCCTGTGAAGGTTTTCACCTATAAGTCTCTCTCGTTTTATTTCTCTCATCTTCCGTCGCCTTATGGTGCATGTGAAAGTTTTCACCGATAGGACTCTCTCATTTTATTTTATTTTTCAGCTGGGGATTGGAGTGCTGCCGATATGACTCTCTCTACTGGGGATTCTTTTCGGCTATCAATTCATTTCCAGTTCATGATCCTCTTCTCTGCTGGGGATCGGGGTGTTATCCTCGACTTCCGTTTGCATGACTTGGCACTTCTCGGATACTGATCAGGAGGTCTTTTTTGGACATCAATATGGGTTTTTGTGTATGGACAAAAGGAAAAGGGGTATCAAAAGTTCAAAATAATTTTGATGGGTAAAACAGTACAACTCTTGGAATCAAACTTTCTTTCCAAAATTACAAACACAATTTCTGCCCCAGTTTTCTTGCTTGGGGTTTTTTATTTTTTGTTACACTATGTTACACTATGCACACTATGTTACACTATGCTACACTATGACCGAGCCGTGAGGTGCCTACGTATCCTTCTTTGAGGAATCAGGTCAAACGTAGTTCCCAATTCCTTTATTTTTCTTGTTATCATTATTTTTCTCTTCTCTTTTCTTTCATTTTCATTAATGATTCCAAAAGAGGGGTATGAAAGAACAAATAAGGCTCAAAAGGGGAAGCAAAGGTTACAATGTTTGGATAGAAGAAAGAATTGCCTCCGTCATTTCATTCTCCGATAAATGCCAAGTACAAACAAACAACAATTACAACTAAAAGAAATCATACATAATATCTCTTAACTGCGTCAGAATTGATAGCCATGTCGACGCATTTCCCTTCGATATCTGTTAAACATAAAGCGCCATTGGACAATACTCTCGTTACAATGAATGACCCTTGCCAATTCGGGGCAAACTTGCCCTTTGCCTCAGCCTGATGTGGGAGGATGCGTTTCAGCACTTGCTGGCCCACTTCAAACTTCCGGGGACGCACCTTTTTGTTGTATGCTCTTGCCATTCTCTTTTGATACAACTAGCCATGACACACAGCTGCCAATCTCTTTTCATCAATCAAGTTCAACTGCTCCAGACGAGTTTTGACCCACTCATCATCATCAATCTCAGCTTCTACGACAATCCGAAGGGATGGAATTTCAACTTTCGCCGGTATTACTACTTCAGTTCCATATACCAACAAATAAGGAGTTGCCCCTACCGAAGTACGGACAGTAGTGCGATAACCCAACAATGCAAATGGTAATTTTTCATGCAATTGCCTCGAACTTTCTACCATTTTCCGAAGTATCTTCTTTATGTTTTTGTTGGCTGCCTCAACTGCTCCATTCGCCTTGGGACGATATGGAGTGGAATTGCGGTGTGTAATATTGAACTGCTAACATACTTCATTCATCAAACCGCTGTTAAGATTAGCACCATTGTCCGTGATGATCAATTTTGGGACCCCAAATCTACAAATGATATGGGAATGAACAAAATCCACCACCGCCTTCTTGGTTACCGACTTGAAAGTTTTAGCTTCAACCCACTTAGTGAAATAGTCGATGGTCACCAGAATGAACCTATGACTGTTGGTAGCTGCCGGTTCAATAGGTCCAATGACATCCATGCCCCAGGCAACAAATGACCATGGTGCTGACATTGTATGCAATTCTGTCGGTGGAGAATGAATCAAATCTCCGTGTATCTGACACTGATGGCATTTCCGCACGAAATTGATACAATCACGCTCCATAGTGAGCCAATAGTACCCTGCTCGAAGAATCTTCTTCGCCAACACATATCCGCTCATATGTGGCCCACAAACTCCAGCATGTACCTCTGTCATAACTGTCGTGGCTTGACTAGCATCTATACATCTCAGCAATCCCAAATCTGGGGTTTTTTTGTACAACACTCCTCCACTGAGGAAGAAACCACTTGCCAATCGCCGAATGGCTCTTTTTTGACCTCCGGAGGAAGAAACCACTTGCCAATCGCCGAATGGCTCTCTTTTGATCTCCGGTGGCCTGCTCCGGGTATATCCCCATCCTGAGGTACTCCTTGACATCATAAAACCATGGTTCGCCATCCATTTCTTCCTCTATCATGTTGCAATAAGCATACTGATCACGAACCTGGATATGCAACGGGTCAACATGAATTTTGTCTGGGTGGTGCAACATCGATGCTAAAGTGGCCAAAGCATCGGCAACCTCATTGTGAATTCTTGGGATGTGTCTGAACTCCACTGATCGAAATCTCTTGCTCAGATCGTGCAAAAATTGTCGATATGGTATGAGCTTCAAATCCCTTGTTTCCCATTCACACTGAATCTGATGCACCAGGAGGTCCGAGTCTCCCAAGACCAGGACGTCCTGGACATCCATGTCTGCAGCTAGTCGTAGACCCAAAATGCATGCCTCATACTCAGCCATGTTGTTGGTACAATAGAAACGCAGCTGAGCCGTAACAGGATAATGACGTCCTGTTTCAGAGATAAGTACCGCTCCTATTCCAACTCCCTTCGCATTTGCGGCTCCATCAAAGAAGAGCTTCCAACCTGGTTCCTTGGTCATTTCCAACTCATCTATATGCATCACTTCTTCATCAGGAAAATACGTCCTCAATGGCTCGTATTCTTCATCAACAGGATTCTCAGCCAAGTGATCGGCCAATGCTTGGGCTTTCATGGCCGTCCTCGTCACATAGACGATGTCGAACTCCGTGAGTAATATTTGTCATTTCGCTAACCTCCCTGTGGGCATAGGCTTCTGGAAAATATACTTCAGTGGATCCAAGCATGAAATGAGATAAGTAGTATATGATGACAGATAATGCTTCAATTTCTGGGCCACCCAAGTTAGGGCACAACATGTCTTCTCGAGTTGAGTGTACTTAACCTCATATCCTGTAAACTTCTTGCTGAGATAATAGATGGTTCGCTCCTTCCTTCCTGTAATATCGTGTTGTCCTAGTACGCAGTCAAACGAATTCTCTAGGATCGTTAGATAAAGAATTAATGGTCTCGCCGGCTCAGGGGGAACCAACACAGGTGGATTTGATAAATATCCTTTGATTTGGTCAAATGCCTCCTGACATTCTGCCGTCCATTCTATCGTAGCATCTTTCTTCAGTAACCAAAAAATAGGTTCACAAGTTGCTGTGAGTTTAGCAATAAACCTGCTGATATAATTAAACCTTCCCAACAGACTCATTACTTCTGTCTTGTTCTTCGGCGGTGGCAAATCTTGGATGGATTTGATCTTTGATGGGTTCAACTCAATACTCCGCCGACTGACGATGAATCCCAACAGCTTTCCAGATGGAACACCAAATGCACATTTGGCCGGGTTGAGCTTAATATCGTACCTTCGAAGTCTTTGGAAAACTTCCTTAGGTCTGCTACGTGGTCCTCCTGATGCTTGGATTTTATGATCACATCGTCCACGTATACCTTAATTTCTTTATGTATCATGTCATGAAACACAGTAGTCATTGCTCTCATATACATTGTCCCAGCATTCTTCAAACCAAATGGCATTACCCGGTAGCAATAAGTCCCCCACGGCATAATGAATGTCGTCTTTTCCGCATCTTCTTCATTCATCAGAATCTGATGATACCCAGCATAGCAATCCACAAAAGATCTGATCTCACGTCCGGCACAATTATCGATCGAGATATGGATGTTGGGTAATGGAAAGTTATCCTTTGGGCTTGCCCTGTTCAGGTTGCGGTAATCGACACACACCCTGATCCTCCCATCTTTCTTTGACACTGTCACCACATTAGCCAACCAATCGGGATATCGAGTGACCCGAATAACCTTTTCTTGCAGCTACTTGGTTACTTCTTCTTTGTTCTTCACACTCATATCTGTCTTGAACTTCCTCAATTTCTGCTTGACGGGAGGGCATGCCGGGTCAGTGGGCAATTTGTGAACCACTAAATCCGTGCTTAACCCCGGCATGTCATCATACGACCATGCAAAAACATCTTTGAACTCAATAAGTGCTTTGATTAGTTCTTCCCTGATATTTGGTGCAATGTGGATGCTTATTTTAGTTTCCCGGATATCATCTGCATCCCTTAAATTGATGGCTTTTGTGTCATTTAAGTTGGGCTTGGATTTCTCTCAAACTGGCTTAACTCTCTGTTCATCTCTTCGAAAGCTTCATCCTCATCGTATTCCGATTCATCATTATAATCGAACTCTTGTACAATTAGTTCGGAATTAGATTGATTTTTTAGACTGAGTTTAAGATCCGCTGTGCACGCCATGTCATTAGAACAAATATGAAGAGAACTGTTCAGAAAGAGAAAAGAAGAAAACAGAATTAAAATAAAAATAAAGAGAGAAAACTTTCACTTTATTAAACTGCGGGATAACAGAGTTGCACACTTTTGCCGAATACAAAAATAAAACAAAAACTGGATTACAACTCTGGAATAATCCAGAAAATAAGAAAGAAAAATCCAGAGCCTACTACCAAGACTCCTTCCGGGTAGGAAGAGGAGTAGTCGTCCAATTGTTGACATTGGCCCTAGGCCCCACAAACTGTATGTCTGCCTTACTGGAACCTTCTCCAGCTTCTATCATGTTGACATCAGCGAACAACCTTTCAAAGCCTTCATTCAAATCTCCATCTGGCCCAATCAGTGGTCCGAGAACTTTCGGGACCGGCAGCTTTCTGGTACCTGCTCTGACAAATGATCTGTATAGGCGCGGGATTGGCTTGGGAAGGACCCAGACTCTTTTCTTCAACTTGCGGGCTCGTCTCACATCCGCTACTGTAGGCTTGAATCTCAGCCCAAAAGTATCCAGGTTCTTGGGCAAAGAAACTGGCTGGACAATTCCCTGCAGATCAATCCCCAAACCTTTTCCTGGTACAAACCCGCTGTTTAACATCTCCGAGGCTATCATGAAGGTCGCAGCTGTGATTCTGGGAAGTGGAAGGCCCCCACCCTCCGGAATTTTGTCCACTGAGACTGCGTCAAAATTGATAAACCCATGGGCCCTTGTCATCGTCGGTTTCTATGAAGGGCACAATGGCATCACTAACGGCGCCTATACCGTCATCCCCGTGTACCACAATCTCTTGTCTATCCCACTCAAATTTGACCATCTGATGCAGTGTAGAAGGCACTGCTTTGGCTGTGTGGATCCAGGGTCGCCCCAACAGAAGATTATACGACACCGCCACGTCTATCACTTGAAATTCCATGGTGAACTCGACCGGACCAATTGTCAATTCCAACATGATATCACCCACTGTGTCAGTACCACCCCCATCAAAACCTCGGACGCAGACATTGTTCTTGTGAATCCTATCATTATCAACTTTCAGTTTGTTTAGAGTGGCCAGAGGACAGATATTGGCACTGAACCCATTATCAATCAGTACTAGAGTGACCACCGAGTCTTCGCATTTTGCAGTCAAATAGAGTGCTTTATTGTGTTCTGTACCCTCTAATGGCAACTCTTCGTCAGAAAATGTCACTCGGTTTACCTCGAAGATTTTGTGCACTATTTTCTCCAAATGGTTCACTGAGAGCTTGTCCAGAACAAGGGCTTCATTCAAAATTTTCATTAATGCCCGACAATGATCGCTTGAGTGGATCAACAAGGATAGCAACGAAATATGGGCCAGGGTTTTCCTGAACTGTTCTACAACGGAGTAGTCCTGTGCCTTCATCTTCTTCAAAAACTCCTATGCTTCTTCCTCCGTCATTGGCTTCTTTATTGTTATAGGATTGGCCCTTCTCAATTCTGCGGGAACAAAACACCTTCCCGAACGAGTTAACCCCTGGGCCTCGCATACTTCTTCCACAACCTCCTTCCCCTTATGCATCACTGTCACTTGACTGTAGCTCCATGGCACAGCTTTCTCACTTGTTATCGGCAACTGCATTACTGGCCTGATAACAAATGGTTCTACGCGGGCCCCCTTCACCACCAACACTGGTGTGCTTGATACTCCCGGTAGCACTACCTTGACCGGCTCTGGCTTTTTCGCAACAACAGTTGAACCTTTCCCCATTACCACAACTGGCTTGTCATCTACCCTTCCCAATTGTACCATTGCCTTTCCACTGGTCGGTTTTTTGTTTGGACTGGCACGAATCATCATTACCGTTTGTGAGGGTTTCTTGGGCTTCCCTCCTTCGTGCACTAGCTCGATCATGTGGGCCTCATGGTGCACCGGCAATGGGTTCTCATTGATGTTGGATGCCTCTGGTGCCAGAACCTCGATCCTATTTGTGTCAATAAGATCTTGTACATCAGTCTTCAACTTCTAACACTTCTCAGTATCATGCCCGAGAGCCCCCGAACAATATTCACAGCTTACCGAGTGGTCCAGATTTTTGGGAAAGGGATTTGGCAATTTGGGCTCAACATGACTCAATAGACCTAATTTCCTCAATTTTTGGAACAGAGTAGTATAGGTATCTCCCATCAGAGTGAATGTTCTCGGCCTCTGCACCCTTTCGTTCCTGAAAGCCTGATTTTCGCGGAAGCTTGGCCCTGAAGGATTCATGTAGGCCCTTGGTGGTGGATATGTGTTTTGTGGAGGTGGATATGTATTTTGTGGAGGTGGATATGTATGTTGGGGAGGTGTATATGTATGTTGGGGAGCCAGCGCACGCCATTGCGGGCGAGCCGGAGGCTGGGTGTAAGTTTGGGCGTGATGGACGGAAAAATGTGGCTCTTGTGGTGGATAATAGGGTTGTGGAGGGTTGTATGGAGTGTGTGGATAATTTGGGTAATGGTGTCTGGGTTGGTAGCGAGGGGAAGAACCTCTGGATATGGACCTAGTACCTGCTTCGACTATTGCGACCTCATTTATCTTCTTTTTCCCGAGCGCACCTCCCGTGCCGCTTTGGATAGCCTGAGCTGTGGCCTTGATTGCCGAATAGCTCATTATCTTGTTTGACCTGAGTCCCTCTTCAACCATACCGCCCATTTTTACTACTTCGTTGAAAGATTTACCAACTGACGTCACCAAGTGACCAAAGTAAGTCGGCTCCAAAGTTTGTAAGAAGTAGTCCACCATTTCACCTTCCCTCATTGGTGGATCGACTCTTGCTGCTTGTTCTCTCCAACGGAATCCGACTTCCCTGAAGCTTTCTCCGGGCTTTTTTCTCAAGTTTCAACAGTGTGAGACGGTCAGGGACGATCTCAAGGTTATACTGGAAGTGACCTGCAAATGCTTGTGCTAGATCGTCCCAGGTATACCACCTGCTAGGATCCTGCCTCGTGTACCATTCCAGTGCGGACCCGCTTAAACTTTAACCAAAATAAGCTATCAGCAGCTCATCCTTTCCACCTGCCCCTCTCATCTTACTACAGAAACCTCGTAGATGCGCCATGGGATCACCATGTCCCTCATATAGATCAAACTTTGGCATCTTAAAACCTGCCAGCAATTGAACATCGGGGAAAGGACACAGATATTTATAGGCCACACTAACTTGGCTGCCCAATCCATGCATATTCCTGAAGGATTGCTCAAGGCTTTTCACTTTACGGAGCACTTATCCTGCTCCGAATTCTTAGCTAGCCTCTCAGTTTCTGCCGGGAGCTGAAGGTGGGGGTGTAAATGTATGGCTCGGGTGATTTGAAGGTGAGTTCGGAGGATAGTATTGGTTGTCGTGAACCTAAAACACTGGTTCATCGGATGATTTTTGCAATGTGGCGGGTGGAGGTGCCACGAAAACAGGAACAGTTGGTGGAGGAGGGTTTTGTTTGGGTGGTAGAGCTTGGGGATTATAGGAAGTTTCCCCTAGATAGTATTGGGCAATGGGGAAGCTCGTTGATGGACCAGTGGGAGGGTGTTCCAGAGTCCGAGCCGGCTCAGGGTAGGAGTAGGGGGAAGGGTTGGTGATGTTTGTCCCCTAGCCCAGGCTAGGTGCATCCCAGCTATCTCTCGTCTCAACCTGTCTACTTCCTTCTTCATCATTTGCATCTCTGTCTTTTCCTCCTCAACACTTTTGTCCGAACCAGACATACTTTCCGGAATGGGCCCTTTAGATCTTGTGTGGTAATGGTAATCTGCCAGAACGTTCTAACGAGCTAACTGTTTCGAAATCATTCTCTGAATATACAACAAACTTGTTAGCGTTAGAGTTTAACACATATTGCAATTGTCACACCTCCTTTTTCCGACCCCGCGAAGGACGTAGGAGTTTTTTCCAATTAAAGGACAATCAAAACGGGATTTATTTATTTATTTCAGAGTCGCCACTTGGGAGATTTAGGGTGTCCCAAGTCACCAATTTTAATCCCGAATCGAGGAAAAGAATGACTCCATATTACAGTCTGCGTACCAGAAATCCGGATAAGGAATTCTGTTAACCCGGGAGAAGGTGTTAGGCATTCCCGAGTTCCGTGGTTCTAGCACGGTCGCTCAATTGTCATATTTAGCTTATTTATCTGATTTTAATACAATTATGAACCGATGTGCCAATCTTAACTTTTTACCACTTTATTATTATTAATATTTTTTAAAAAAAAATTGTGAACATCGTTTAAAACATGTCTTTGGATTACGTCACATGAAATGCACCCGCAATCCGGAACACATTTTTATTCAATGTTTTAGGATTTAGATTTGGGTCGCATGAAATGCGCATCCGAGTTTAAGAAGGTAAAATTAATTAAATCGCGCCTAAAGAGTCTAGCGCGTCATTATCTTTGGGGAAGGAAGTGAAATTCACTAAACAGTCCATCCCGAATTCTAAATACTCAATTAAATATTTATTGAGGGCCCCGCAATTAGTGCATTTTATTGGGCGAGGCTCATCTCATTTTATTTTTAAAAGGACAGTCCTAAAATGCCTACATTTTTTATTGAAATTTGTATCTACAAAATAAAGGAGAAATATCTTAATTTATTTACATGTTATTATCTAGTTACATTATACTAGGCATGTTCTCAGTTTGTCAAATTAAAAAAAACATAGCAATTCTAATTTTAATCCTAGACCATTTATATGCTGAAATTAACCAATATTATTTAACTAAATAAATTTCTACTAACTTCCTACTAGATGGCCTATTCGTTTGATTTTTTATTCAACGGAATTACTACACCATTTATTTATTTTTAGGCAATAGATGTAGATAGTTCATTTGTTAAGCTATCGTCGAATGTTCCACTCTATGTATTAAATATCTACATGATTCTGATTTTTTTGCAAACTACATAATTTATACATACAAATAAAATTCAGAATATAATTAAATATAATTCAAAATTTCAACTCTTCATTTTTTCGTATTCATGCTTCATATTTCGGATTACAATAACCAGCGTGTCAGTTGTGTACCTGATATCGGAAGCAAAAGAAAATGAAGATGAGAATCAGCAGCAGCAGTAAAATCAGTACAACATAGCAACAATAGCCCAACAACAGTAACAACCCAGTAACAGACCGATGGAGTAGTAATCCAAAAAAAAACAAAAGCTTCAGCTTTTATGAAACAACAATCAATTCTGATTTCAAACAACAAAAGAAAGCAGAATATTTTTTTTTTAGTTTTTTTTTTATTTGAAAGCTTAAATATTTTTCGGAATTTTCTATCTCTTAAATGTTCAGCCCTTTTCTCTCTTATTTTCAGATTTGTTTCTCTCCCCCGTTTTTCTTTCTGTCTGTGTCTTGTCCTGTCTGTGTTTTTTTCTATCTGATTTCAAGACTTCTCTTTTATAACCCATCCCATAAACCTTTCAATTAATTAAAATCCATACTTTTTCTCTACCCAACCCATTATCTTTCCACTCATCCCCATTACATTAAATAAACATATCACACCACCCCATTTCATTTTGTCCCCCATGCTTCATTTAAAATAATGCAAGATTCCCCTTTAAATTAAATCTTGTCCCCCCTTTATATTAAATAATCATATCACAACCCACCCCATTTCATTTTGTCCCCCATGCTTCAAATAAACAATTACAAAATGTACAATTCCTAAACTACCCCTTCCGACCTTACTGAAATTACCAAACTACCCCTGAACGTATTACAAATTTACCAAACTACCCATCAGCTATAACACATCAATTAATCAAACTTAACCAAAATATAGACAATATGATCAATTTCTAACAATGTTCAAACAACAATATGAACACGGATGAACATCATAACAACAATATCACATGAACATGATTTTAACAACATTTCAACAACAAATCACATGAACACAAATTGAACAACCAAGAACAACTAAAATTTGATTGAACAATATTGTTGGCAACAACAAACCTATTTTTCGGATTTAAACAACAACAATCAAATAAGTATATTTAGATTCCTAAATTCAATAATATTGAACTTAAAATCAACTCTAACAACATTACAACCAACAATTCCTATATTAAACTTTATGAGACAAATTCAAGAAATAATCACAAATGGTAAACAAGAAATCAAGCTATACAAATTTCGGATTCAAGAACAATCAAACAAAGTATGAACATGAATTAAATCTATTTTAAACAACAAACATGATGGATTTAAACGATTAAACCAACATATTTCTCTAACACAACTAAATTCTTTAAACAAATAACAAGACCGACGAAGAAACAATTATGAACTTAAACTTGAACTTAACAATATTAACAATTTCTAACAATACATAAACACATGAAACAAATTGAAGAAATAGTTAATTAAATTTCAATTTGAATCTAACAAACATCAAACTAACAAATACTTACTTAAACAATAATACAAACATGAAATAAACATGAAAACAACTAATTAAACTTCTATTTTGAAATCTGAAAATTAATTTAACAAACAACATGAACACACTAGAAAATTATTTCAACGATGAACAACGAACAAACAAGAATTGAATTCTTTAACGATTTTGGATCCGGAAAATATCAAACAAAAATATGGACAAAAATAAAACTCAAAAACAACTAACCGGAGATGAATCAACGACGAACTTTGATTGTAAACAAATCTGTCCAAGCCTCGACCAAAGCTCGAACGAAGAACGACGAAGACGAAGAAGAAGTAGAAGCAGACGCAACTCGAAGAGAAGAGACGCAATGGCAGCCATGGCTGCCTGCGTTGATGAGGAACAGCTGAACGAGCTGGAACGGCAGCAGCAGTGGCGACCATGGCAGTAGCTGTCCGTCGACGGGGAGAAGAAGAAAACATCGGCAGAAGCAACGGGGCAAAAACGGGCAGCAGTGACGCGTTTGAACAATGAGGAAGCAGCTGCGGCGCAGTAGGAGCTTCGACGAGCAGCAGCAGCAGTCTTAAAGTGAGGAAGAAGAAACAGCAACGTTGGTTAAAGCTCGACGAAGAACGAAGGAGGAGGAGCAGCCATGGATGAGCTTTTTGAGCTCGACATGGAGAAGATGAAGACGCAACTGGGTTGTCCATGGTGAGGGTGAAGATGAAGCTGTGAGGGGTTGTTTGGACGTGATAGTGGAGGGTAAAGGGTAGCCATGGGATCTTGAGGGGGAAGCCATGGATGAGCTTTGGAGAAACTTGGAGAAGAAGAAGATAGGGAAGGGGGGGCGGATTGTTTTAGTGTTTTTTAGGGTTTTCCTTCTTCTTTTTTTTTGTTTTGTTTTGTAGAATGCAAGACAAAGGGGTTTGGGTCTTTTGGGTTATGGACTGGGTCGACCCAGTTCGAAATGGACTGGGTCGTAGGGAAGATTGGGCCATTTTTGGGCCTATAGCTTGAAATTGAAGAAGAGGCCCAATTCCGACTTTCTTTATATTTTCGCTCTCTTTTCTTCTTTTATTTTTCTAAAACTAAATTATAAAAATACTTAAACTATTATTAAGAACTAAATTAAGTTATAAAGGTGCAAATTAACTCCCAATAACAATTAACGCACAATTAAGTATTAATTAGGCATAAAATTGTATATTTGGACATTAAATGCTAAAAATGCAAACGATGCCTATTTTGTAATTTTTAATTTTTTTAAAACAATTTTAATTACTAATAATTGTAGAATTAAATCCTACATGCAAAAATGCGATATATTTTTGTATTTTTTATTAATTTAGCGAATAAACACGCATAGACAAATACAAATAATTCTTCAAAATATCACAAAATATCACAAAATTGCACACCAAAGAAAAATCATTTTATTTTTGAATTTTTTGGGAGTAATTCTCATATAGGGCAAAAATCACGTGCTTACAGCTGCCCCTCTTTGCCCGGAGACACGAAGGGTTTTCGTGCAAAGATAAAGCGAGCGATTTTTGCCCATCCGAGTACTCCGTTGAAGCATTTTTTTGAAAAAGATTTGACCGAACCTTTAGTTCAAAGGTTTCCTACATATCCTGGGCTAAACAGGAATCAGGTCAATGTAGTTCGAGAAATTTTGGTAGCTGGGACTACCGTTGGACTGCAATGTTACTGTTGTTGCATGCTATTACTACTGCTTACCGATCTCCTTGTTACACCGTGCTAAAAAAAACAAGAAGCTAGGCTAGAGTACAATTTGTTTTTGTTGCCTTGCTTCCTTGTCTGCTTGCATTTCTTTCGGTGCTTTACTTCTTTTGACACATGTACTTGAGTTTGTACTGTGACCTCTTGTTGCAACCTTCTGTTTCCCGGTGCCGGGGAATTTTATTGTTTCATGCTGGGGATTCCTATTGTAACCCTCTGTTTTATTGTCCTCTGACTTGATCTTGAAATGTATGCCTCTTGTTCTATGGGCAGGCTCCCAACTTCAACACTTGAAATTAAAGACTGAATGTATGCCTCTGTTATCTGGGCGGGCTCCCAACTTCAACTCTTGAAATGTAAAGACTGAAATGTATGCCTCTGTTATCTGGGCGGGCTCCCAACTTCAATGCTTGAAATGTAAAGACTGAAATGTATGCCTCTGTTATCTGGGCGGGCTCCCAACTTCAATGCTTGAAATGAAAAGACTGAAATGTATTCCTCTGTTATCTGGGCGGGCTCCCAACTTCAATGCTTGAAATGAAAAGACTGAAATGTATTCCTCTGTTATCTGGGCGGGCTCCCAACTTCAATGCTTGAAATGAAAAGACTGAAATGTATTCCTCTGTTATCTGGGCGGGCTCCCCACATCAACAACAACATTTAAAAATAAGCGTCATTCCTCTCTTCAGGCGGGCTCCTGACTTCAAATACACAACTTTTAAAATAAACGCCTTTCCTCTCTTCAGGCGGGCTCCTGACTTCAACAACAACTTTGAAAATAAATCGCCATTCCTCTCTTCAGGCGGGCTCCTGACTTCAAACAATACATCGCCATTCCTTTCTTTAGGTTGGCAAGATTTCAACAACTTTTAAAAACGCCTTTCCTCTCTTCAGGCGGGCTCCTGACAACAACTTTGAAATTAATCGCCATTCCTCTCTTCAGGCGGGCTCCTGACTTCAAACAATACATCGCCATTCCTTTCTTTAGGTTGGCAAGATTTCAACAACTTTTAAAAACGCCTTTCCTCTCTTCAGGCGGGCTCCTGACGTCATACTTGAAAAGTATGTCTCTGTTCTCCAGGCGGACTCCTGATTTCAACAACAACTTAGGAGGAAATGCCTCTCCTATGGGTAAAATAAACTTAGGAGGAAATGCCTCTCCTATGGGTAAGACTAAACTTAGGAGGAAATGCATCTCCTATGGGGTGAAACTAAAAGAAACTTAGGAGGAAATGCATCTCCTATGGGTAAAATAAACTTAGGAGGAAATGCCTCTCCTATGGGTAAAACAAACTTAGGAGGAAATGCCTCTCCTATGGGTGAAACTAAACTTAGGAGGAAATGCCTCTCCTATGGGTGAAAACAAACTTAGGAGGAAATGCCTCTCCTATGGGTGAAACTAAACTTAGGAGGAAATGCCTCTCCTATTGGTTCAACAACAACTTAGGAGGAAATGTCTCTCCTATGGGTGAAACTAAACTTAGGAGAAAATGCCTCTCCTATGGGTAAAAATTAAACTTAGGAGGAAATGTCTCTCCTATGGGTGAAACTAAACTTAGGAGGAAATGCGTCTCCTATTGGTTCAACAACAACTTAGGAGGAAATGTCTATCCTATGGGTAAAAACAAACTTAGGAGGAAATGCATCTCCTATGGGTGAAACTAAAACAAACTTAGGAGGAAATGCATCTCCTATGGGTAAAAACAAACTTAGGAGGAAATGCATCTCCTATGGGTGAAACTAAAACAAACTTAGGAGGAAATGCATCTCCTATGGGTAAAAACTAAACTTAGGAGGAAATGCATCTCCTATGGGGTAAAAGTAAACTTAGGAGGAAATGCATCTCCTATGGGTGAAACTAGACTTAGGAGGAAATGCCTCTCCTATGCGTGAACCATTTCCTTCTTCCTGAATTATTTACTTACCTGTGTTGTCTTCCCTCGAAACTGCTGGGGATTATTTTGCTGGGGATGACTTTTCCTTTTCTTCCTTACCCACTCTGGGTTGCCCGAAACTCTGTCGAGGATGCTTCTACATCTCGATGATCCACTGGGGATAACACTGCTGTGGATAACTCTGCTGAGTAAATATGTTATCTTACTCCTTCCAAAATTACTTCCTTTTGAATAGGATGTTTCATTCCTCTGCAAACTACTTCCCCCTTTTTCTTTCTTTTTTCGTTTTTTTTTTGAAATGAAAAGACTGAATGTATTCCTCTGTTATATGGGCAGGCTCCCAACTTCAACCAACAAATCACCATTCTATTTTTCAGGGGGGGCTCCTGATTACTTAAAATTTGAATTGTATTCCCTTATTCTCCAGGTGGGCTCCTGATTGCTGATACTTCCATTGTATTCCCTTATTCTCCAGGTGGGCTCCTGATTGCTGATATTTCAACTGCTCTTCCTTGTTCTCCAGGTGGACGCTTGATTGCTAATACTCCAACTGATCTTCCTTGTTCTCCAGGTGGACGCCTGATTGCTGGGGATAATACTACTAGGGAAGTCTCCCTTCTTCCCCTCCTTCAAATTCAATTTTTTTTTCTTTTTTTTCCTTTTTTTTTTCAACACTGCTGGGGATAAAAGTGTTATCTTCTCGGGATAACGTTGTTGAGGATAACGCTACTGGGGAATTTTATCCCTTCAAGTCGATGCTTCATTCTTCTGGAAGCTGCTGGGGATGATAATGGCTTTTTGCTTTTCTGAGCACAAGTGTCATCCCTTTATTCTGTCTGCTGGGGAATACTTCGTCCATTTAAACTTATTATGTTGGGGCAACACTGGTTCAAATACTACTTCCCTTGAGACTGGTGCTATCTTTATTCTTTTTCGAATGGGTACTTGACTTCCAGAAAATTTTCCAAATGAAAGGAAAATTTTCTGCCCCAGTTTGACAGTCTCCCTTATGGCATGCATTTCTGTCATCAATGCCATTTCCTTTACCTGTTTCAAATCAAACAAAATTTGTTAGTTTAAAACGTGGTGGTTGGTTGTGATATTCCTACTGGGATGGCTTTTCCTTTTCTCCTTCCTTGCTCTGCGCTCCACAATTTGTTGGGGATGATATTATTTGCTGGAGATAATCCCTTTCTGCTGGGGATATCCCTCTTCTTTTGTAGCATAGCTCGGAAACTGGCATTTCCTCGACCTTTTAGTCTAGTATGAATTTTCCCCAAATCATGCTCACTGCTCTCCTTGCTTTGTTCAACGGGCCTTGGCCTTGAGGTTTATAACCTTTGATTTCGGCAAGGGTATCCCTCTTGACACTTGTCAATCCTTTTGTCAATTCCCTTTTGCTGGGGATATCTTTTTTTGACACTGGCCTCGCGTTTGTTCCTCGTTGACTATACCACTTGGATGTACTAGTCAGATCTTATCTTGCATAATTGGAAAGCTGATGGCATATTTTGAAGTCAATTCACACTTGTTTTGACCTGACAGACTCTATTGGGGAGTTTTTCTATGAAAGGAAAAAGATAAAAAAAAATAATAAAAAAAGGAACAGAATAAAAGACAAATGAAAAAGATGACTCTGTAACAAAAGAAACTATAGATAAAAACCTATCAAACGCAGACACCGACTCTAATGGTCATGGCATGCATTTGTGGCCTATCTTCCGTCGTCAATCGTCTTTCAAGACCTTCAATTGGCAATTCCCCATCTGATTCTCAATCTTATTCGACTTGTAGTGCCCGAAGGGTTTTCACTATCAAGTCTCTCTCATTTTGTTTTTTTTTCTCTCAGCTTGCATCGCCTTATGGTGCCTGTGAAGGTTTTCACCGATAAGACTCTCTCATTTGTATCACTTTCCAGTTGGGGATTTGGAGTGTTGCCAGTATGACTCTCTCTGTTGGAGATTAGAGTCCTTTCTGCTGTGGAACAGAATGTTATGTTCGCCGGTAAGACTCTTCATTTGTCTGACTTGGCATCTTTTAAAGACTGATCAGAAGGTATTTCTTTGGACCGTAATGTGGGTTTTTGGATAGGGCTAAAAAAAGGGTATTAAAGGCTCAAAAATGCATTAATTTTGGGTTATTAATTACAACCTTCGGAATTAAATTTATTTACAACAAACGCAACCTTTGCCCCAGTTTCTTGCTTGGGGACATTTTAATTTATGATTTTTTTCATTTTTCAAAACTATGATCGAGTCGTGAAGTGCCTACGTATCCTCTTTGAGGAATCAGGTCAAACGTAGTTCCCAATTCCTCTTTTTTCATTTGACTTTTTTTTGTTATCATTTTTCTTTTCTTTTCTTTTTCGTTTTGTTGTTTTCTTTTCTTCTTTTTTTTTCTTTCTTTTTTATTCTTTTTTTTCATGTTTTCATGCCATGCTCGCGTTTTCTAGTCGTTTTTACTGATTCCGAACGAGGGGTATGAAAGAAAAATAAGTAAGGCTCAAAAGGGATAATGAAGGATAAAGTGTTTAGGTAGCAGAACAAAATGCCTTCGTCATTCCAGTCTTCAAAACATGCCAAATGCAAACAACACAACAAACAATAGATTTATAGTCTCTTCCGACGGTGCTGGGCTTGACAATTATGTTAAACATTTGCTTTTCCCTTTGTTATTTCTAAAACATCGTTGGGCGACACTCTCATTATCATGAAAGACCCTCACGCCAATTTGGCGAATCTTGATTTTAACGGTTTTCTTTGTGTTTAACTTGCCCCAGTTCCACATGACTCGGGCTTCAAATAATCCCAAACCGTTCTTATTTCCTTTAAATGGTCTGATCGCCTTTCCAGGGTTTTACGATTAACTTTTAAGGTTTGGCCCAAACTGTGTGCGCATGTCATGTCACTAGAATCGACACTGAACAAAAACGATAAAAGGCCTAAATAAAGAGATGACTGGAAATAAAGAAAGACCGGATTTTGTATTAGACTACTGGTGAAATGGTTTAAATAACAAAACAAACAAAACAATCCAGAACAAAATCCTAAAACAAGCTGGACAAGACAATATCCGACTTATAACCCTAATAATCCGAACAACATAAATGTCAACAAAATAAGCCACCACAAGCTTCTCTCTTGTTAACCAAGGAACAGAGCGTCCTTCCACTTTATCAAGACTGACATCTTAGCCACTGAGCATTGCATCGATACTGCCAAGACCATTACCAGCTTCAATATCATCAACATTCGTCGGCAAGTTCTCGAGGGGGCTCGAGTGCACCATGTCACTGTTATTAATCACAACCCGCCCTTCTTGGATCATTTTCTCTACTCCCCTTCTCCAACTATGACAGCTCTCAATGTTGTGCCCTATGACATTGGAGTGGTAGGCGCATCGCGCTGCCGGATCAAAGCTCCTTGCAAGTGGATTTGGAGTACATGCAGGGAGTGGCTCAATCGAGCCAGCATGCTTTAGCCTTTCAAACAGACTTGCATAAGATACTCCGATAGGGGTGAGAGCCTTTCCTCGTTTTAGCAACCTTTCGTTCCTAAATGCTTGATTGGGCCGGAAACCTGATCCAGGGGGCTTCCGGTAGGCTTGTGAAGGTGGATAGGCCTTCTGTGGAGCTGGGTATTTGGAAAGTGAAGCCTGTCTTTGGGAATCTCGTGGAGAGAAGTAGCATTGGGGAGGGGAGTAGCGTGGACGAGTGATGGAGTTACTCGGGTAGCTAGGAAAGCTGTCATAAGTGGGCTGGGATGGAGAGTATGGGGGATGGGTAATGCCAGAGTTTGAAAAGCTTGGCGGTGGTGGGGGTGGTGCTTTCCCAGTTGTAAGCACGTGATTTTTGACCCTCCCCGAGAATTTTCACATTTTTAGCGTGAATATGTGAAATTGGGTCTAGTATAGCTATTTTAACTATTTTTACTTTATTTCGTTGCAAAAAGAAAAATTACAAAAAAAGTATATATATAAATTTTAGTTTATGTATCCCTCATAAACTTGAAAAATCAAAAATTGCACTTTATTTTGGTACTTTATATAAATTCGAAAGTTAACAAAAAATATATATATAATTCTATTAATGTTTTGAAGTCATTTTAATACAAAAAATATTATTTCATATTTTTGTCTTTATTAAAAACGAAAATTACAAAAAATATAGTTTTATTAATATTTTATAGTTATTTTAACATTGAAAAATACAAAAAATAGTACTTCATATTTTATCTTAATATTTACGAAAATTACAAAAATAGTTTTATTAATATTTTGTAGCTATTTTAAAACCTTAAAAATATTTAAAAAAAAGATATAGTTTTGTTAAATACTAGTCTTATTTTCGGTAGTTATTTTGCTTACATAGGACTAGTTAAGCAACGTGTTCCTATTTCTCGGGTCCGGGCAAAAGAATAATATTCGGGTTCAAACTACCCGATTTTAGGCCTAATTTTCGGACCTAGCCCATAATAACCGTGTCCAGGACACGTGGGGAACCCCACCACGCGTGGGGGACATATGCCTTGAATCCCACCACGCGTGGGCTCATTTTTCTGGGTAAAACCCAGTACAAAACACGGACAAAAAGCAAAAAGGAACGGGGAGACTTGGGGGGATTTTTGGAAATTTGAAAAAAAAAAAAAAACATGTACTGTTTATCTTCTTCTTAAGAAGAAGAAGCAGAAAGAACGGGAAAAAAAAAACGAAACCAGCCCCCCTCCCCCTCGTCGTCATTTCCGGACGACAACCAAACGGGACCAACTCCTCCCACCTTCACCACCGAGTAACCAGCCCCCCTCCCCCTCGTCGTCATTTCCAGACGACAACCAAACGACCATTCCCCGGTCACCTTCCCCAGCTCCCTCTCCGCCATAACCACCAGCCCCATCACCACCGTCGTCAACCACCACTACCCCGTCACCTTCCCCCAGCTCCCTCTCCGCCTCAACACCACCACCATGCTGCCCGCAACCCCACAGTCCACCAGACCAAAAACCATGCAAAACCCTCACGTCCAAAACCACTAAACAGATCCCTCCATCGTCCAACTGCTGCCCGTCAAGCAGCATCTATCGCTGCTGCATCGTCAAGCCTCATCGTCGACCACTCTCCGAACAACCACCCCTCCTCCTCTAATCCCATCGCAACCGGGCGATTATACAGTCGCCATTCGCGTGTCCAGTGACCGCTATTTCTTCATTGTCGTCGTGTAGTCCGTCCGAGGTCGTTGTTGGGTTGTGTTCGTGGCTTCCGGTCTGATATCGTTGAGCTTGACGTCGAGTTTGGTCGTTGAGGTCGATGTAGAGGTTTGGTCCCTGGTTCTATTCGTTTCTGTCTGTTCAGGTTAGTAAGCTCTCACTGTATTAGATAAAGAAATTTTATGTTCAATGTTCGAAGTTGCAATATATCGATTGATATGATAATTTTCTGCCCATGTTTCACCGTACGCATTTTTGCTCATTTTGCGTTATGTGACTCTTGTTTATTCGATGTCATTCAATTAAGTTGGACTGTTGTTTTACGACACAAGTTTGACGTTAATTTGTTCGTACTTTCCTTCGCTTAGTTCATTCGAAAAAAAACAAAATTTATTATCAGTACTTGTTGTTATTACTTCCAAAACACTCATTTTGCTAGATTCCTTTTATTAAATTTGTGACGAGTTATGAGATTTCAGTTGTCAATAGGTTATAAAGTTTAGTATTGTTAAAGGCGTAAAAATGGCATCCTTTTAAAAAAAATAAAAAAAAAATGTAAAAATATATATAAAAAAAGGTAAATAAAACAAATAAATAAATAAACAAAAAACGAGACTAGCTTCGCCAAAAATAAAAATGTACATATTGTGGAGCCCTCGCAAAATATATGTATTAAGTACTTAGATTTCGGGACGGCCCGTTTAGTAAATTTCACGGCCCTACCCAAAAATAATAATGCGCTAGTTGCTTCAGGCGCGCCTTTAATAATTTGATTTTCCTAAACTCGGGTGCACATTTATGTGACCCAAATCTAAATCTCAACGGAGTCGAAATATGTCTCTAGTCACGGGCGCATTGATTGTGGCGTGGCCCGGGATGCATTTCCATGACGTTGCAAATTCTTTAAAAAAATAAGAATGAGATGAGCCTCGCCGAATAAAAAATACAAATTGCGGGGCCCTCAGCAAATACTTGTTTAAAATTACTTAGAATTCAGGAGGGTCGATTAGCGAATTTCACGGCCTCCGCAAAATAATAACGCGATAGTCTCTTTAGGCACGTGTTTAATAATTTACTTTCTTAAGCTCGGGTGTGTATTTCATGCGACCCAAATCCAAATCTCAAAACATCAAACAAAATGCGTTCCGGATTATGGGTGCATTTCATGTGACGCAGTCCAAAGACGTATTTTAAGCGATGTTCACATTCTTGTAAAAAACAATAATAATAAAGCGGTAAAAGATAAAATTTGCACATGGTTCATAATTGTATTAAAAATCAGATGAATAAGCCGAATATAACAGTTGAGCGACCGTGCTAGAACCACGGAACTCGGGAATGCCTAACACCTTCTCCCGGGTTAACAGAATTCCTTATCCGGATTTCTGGTACGCAGACTGTAATATAGAGTCATTATTTTCCTCGATTCGGGATTAAAATTGGTGACTTGGGACACCCTAAATCTCCCAAGTGGCGACTCTGAAATAAATAAATAAATCCCGTTTCGATTGTCCTTTAATTGAAAAAAACTCCCCCTGCGCCGCGGGCGCGGAAAAAGGAGGTGTGACAGCTCTGGCGACTCTGCTGGGGATTTGGAACCCAGAACCACTGGTTCAGGGTTAAGAATTCGAGCTTAGAATAATTGTTATTATTTGGCTTTATTTATTATTTGATTTTTACATGTTTGAGCCTAATGTGCTAAATGCTGCTTTTACTGCTTTGATATTACGTGAACTGTATATAAACTGTGCCGAAACCCCTATACTTTCTGAGTCTTCTAAATCATGAAGAAGGGCATACTTCGTATGACTTCTTTTCTGTATAGCGTCAAATCCCAATTTAGAACGAGGTTCGGATAAGTTGCTAAGCCGGTGAAGCTTCTGTATTCCCGGTACGCTGCCCCCCCTCGGCTCGAGCTGTCCGCTCGGGTAAGCCAGGTCTAGAACAAACACCCAGGTTTTTGAACCTAGTATAACAAAGCCACATGCCGGATCCCTAGTAGGAACGTTTATTTGCATCATATGCATTTGACTTAGGGGACTCAACATAGGGGTTGGGTCCGTCTAGGACAAGCAACCTGAAAATAATAGACAATCTTTCGGCATCCTATGTGCTACATGTTGTATTTAGTCAAGGGCGTATGGGTCATTTGGTCATTTCCAGCATGATGTTATTTTAATCAAAGCATGGGGAACATTTGTGGAATCCAAGAAGCCTTGGAATTCCCTATGTCCCCCACGCTTGCTTTTTGGGAAAGCACATGGGGAACATTTGCGGAATCCAAGAAGTCTTGGAATTCCCATATGTCCCCCACGCTTCATATGTTGGGAAAAGCGCATGGGGAGCATTTGCGGAATCCAAGAAGTCTCGGAAATCGTTATGTCTCCCATGCCACATTTTTGAAAGAAATAATAAATATAAAAAATAAAATTACAAATAAAACAAAGCATGAAAATTCAAAAAGATTTTGTATGTTTTCATTATTTTCCACAAAAAAAAAAAATCGTGAAAAAGAGGAGAAAAAATGACAGTGTAGAGATATAACTACTTATTGTTAGAAAAAAAAATGTTCAAGTAGTGTCGAAACTCTGCCGAAATTTTGAGAAAATAAAAAAAAAATGTGTTAGTTTGCTTTATTAAAAGCAAAGGAAAAAAAAAGGGTCGTCGCTCTGTTTTGTTTTTCAAAAAAAAAAGGAGAAAAGATATATAGTTTGTCTTGCCATTAAAAAGAAAATAAAAAAAGAGTCTTGTTTTAAAAAATAAAAAAATGGTTTTTTTTATTACTTATTTGCTTATGAAAATGCAAAAAAAAATATATATAAAAGAAAAAATAAAAGGAGTCTTTCATTATCTGTCGCAAGTATATATATATATAAAAAATCCAAAAAGTTTTTCTTATTTTCCAAAAAATTTATATATATCTTTATCTGTTGCAAGAACAATTGTCTTGCCGAAAGTTTTTAGAATCCCAATTCTCAAAACAAATAATCCAAAAATATTTTCCATTATTGACTTCTTCAGAAAGTCTTTCCAATTTTTATTTTATTTTTTTTAAAAAAAAATAAAAATAATTAATAAACAAAATAAAAAAAAATATAAAAACAAATCCGAAAATATTTTGATTCTTTTTTTCAAAATTGAAAAGAAAATTCAAAATCCAAAAAAAAACATTTTGAGAAGCATTTCTTTTATTAAAAGCAAAATTCCGAAAAATATTTTCTTCTTCTTCTTTAGAATAAAGAAAAAAAAAAGAGCAAATGAAAATTCAAAAAATATATCTTAGAAGTGTTTCTTTTAAAAAGAAAATCAATCAAAAAAAATGCTTCCTTTCTTCTTTTAAAGTAGTTCTTTTGCCCGAACTACGCGGGTTTGATTCTCACCGGATGTGAGATACGTAGGCAACCCTCATCGGGTCCAACCCCACCTTCTCAAAAAAAGAAGAAGAAGGAATGTTTTATGTTTTTCGTTAATTTGTTTGTTTGTTATGAATGAAAAATAATAGTCTATTTGATTGTTGTGGGAAAAATAATAAAAACAAAAAAAAATATAGAAAATGGAAAAGGGTCCTCTCAAAAATAGTTTATTCGCCCGAACTACGCGGGTTTGATTCTCACCGGATGTGAGATACGTAGGCAACCCTCATCGGGTCCAACCCAACCTCACCTTTTGCTAAAAAGCCAAAAAAACAAATAATAATAATAATAACAAAAAATACATGTCAAATTTTAGCTTTTGTCATAAAGAAGTCGGGTGACGCTGTTTTATCAAGACATAGCCGAATGTTCCCGAAAGGGACGCCGGAAGGCTGACTTTGCATAAACAGCCACTTTTGGGTCATTTTTAAGACTTGGTCCAGTTGACCCCCACAGCCTAAAAATCTTCGTCCCCGGGACGTTGAAAGGCCGTGCTTGCAATATTGAGTTTTCTAATTCGAAAAACGACAAAAGAGTCATAAATAAGTCAGGTGATGCTGTTTTGTCATAAATAGCCGAATGTTCCCGAAAGGGACGCCGGAAGGCTGACTTTGCATAAATAGCCACCTTCGGGTCATGCTTAGAATTTTTGGTCCAAGTTGACCCACACAGCCTTATAAATCTTCGTCCCCGAGGCGCTGAAGGGCCGTGTTTACAACGCCAAGTCTTTTATTTAATTTGAAAAGAAAAATCAAAGAGTCAGCGGTCATGTGAATACCGTCTTTTGTCATAATAAGCCGAGCCAGCTTCGGCCGCATCTTAAACCGTTCTTGCCGAAGTAGCCTTAGAGTATCTTTCAGTTGTCGAAAGGTTATTTTCATAAAAGAATGGACAAGTTTGTAAAGTGTCGAAATAATCCTCCCCGGCCTCAAAATTCATGTGAAATTTGGAAGGGGCCACATTTGCAAAAATAACCGTTTGGTTGCGCATTTGTCGAACAGAGAAAGGGAGCTAGCCTTTTGTTTGTGAAGTTTGTAAACCTTTTGATTAAAATAGGCGGGTTGTTTGATTTTCAAGTTTGCAGGTCATCTATAAACCTTTGAAACCCAGTTTGTTTCAATATGAAAATTGAAAAAATGTTCATTGTTGTTTATCTTTTATTGGGCCGAACTACGCAAGATCTGATTCATGCAGGGACATGATACGTAGGCAATCTCCATAAGATTCGACCACCACTAAAATGAAAAAAAAAAAAAAAAATAAAAAAAGAAAATAAAATAAAAATATATAATAATAAATAAATAAAAGAGAGTGTGGAAGATTTTCAGGGGGCACAATTGCCTAACTGCTTGGGTACATTTTTGATATATGATTGTCCGTCCAATGCCCTAACACTAACGTGATGACTTCCTTTTGATGTGTTCATATATAGAAAAGTGGTTGGTTGTGGTAACTCCTCCCTGCAAAGCAAAATCAAAGGACAATGGCTCAGAACCGCAGAACCGAGTGGGTCGGTACTGATGACCGACAACAATTGGTCGAACGGAACAGCGGGTTGGTAGAAGAAGTGAGATTGCTGAGACAGCATGTGGCAGACATGTATCAGGCATGGATAACGGGAAAAGCACCACCCCCTCCACCGCCAAGTCTCTTGAACTCGGTCAATTCCCAAGCACCCAACACCATAATGGAAGATCCCCCATACTCTCCATCCCAACCCACTTATGGCAGCCTTCCCAGCTACCCGAGTAGCTCCATCACTCCTCAATGCTTCTCCGCTCCCCAACACCACTTCTTTCCCCGCCATACTTCACTTTCCAGGCACCCGGCTCCACAAAACGCCTACCCACCTACACAAGCCTACCAAAAGCCACCTGGATCAGGTTTCCGGCCCTGTCAACATGCAAGAATGAAGAGGTTGCTGAAACGAGGAAAGGCTCTCACCCCCATCGGGGTATCTTATGCCAGTCTGTTTGAAAGGCTAAGGCATGCTGGTTCGATTGAGCCACTCCCCGCATGTACTATAAATCCGCTTGCAAGGAGCTTTGATCCGGCAGCACGATGCGCCTACCACTCCAATGTCATAGGGCACAACATTGAGAGCTGTCATAGCTGGAGAAGGGAAGTAGAGAAAATGATCCGAGAAGGGCGGGTTGCGATTAATAACAGTGACATGGAGCACTCGAACCTCCTCGAGAACTTGCCTACGGAGGTTGATGAGGTTGAAGCTGGTAATATTGATGCAAAGCTCAGTGGCTAAAATGCCAATTTTGATAAAATGGGAGGACGTTTTGTTCCTTGGTCAGCAAGAGAGAAGCTTGTGGTGGCTCATTTTGTTGTCATTTCTGTTGTTCGGATTATTAGGGTTATGAGTCGGATGTTGTCTTGTCCAGTTTGTTTTTAGGATTTTTGTTCTGGATTGTTTTGTTATTTAAACCATTTCACCGGTAGTCTAATACAAAGTCCGGTCTTTTATTATTTCCAGTCATCTTTTTGTTTAGTCCTTTTACCATTTTGTTCGATGCTGATTCTAGGGACATGACATGCGTGCACACTTTTGGGCCTAATCTTTAAAGTTAATCATAAAACCCTGGAAAGGCGATCAGACCATTTAAAGAAAATAAGGATGGTTTGAGATTATTCAGAGCCCGAGTCATGTGGAACTGGGGCAAGTTGAACACAAAGAATACCGTTAAAGAAAGATTCGCCTAAATTGGCATGAGGGTCGTTCATAATAATGAGAATGAGAGTGTCGCCCAACGGTGCTTTAGAAGTGACAAATGAACAAACATATGTTTAACATAATTGTCAAGTCCAGCACCATCAGAAGAGACTACAAATTTAAATTGTGTTGTTTGCACTAGGCATGTTTTGAAGACTGGAATGACGAAGGCATTTTGTTCTGCTACCCAAACACTTTATCCTTCGTTAACCCCTTTTGAGCCTTATTTATTTTCTTTCATACCCCTCGTTCGGAATCAGTAGCAACGAAAAAGAAAAAAAAAGAAAGAAAGAAAACAACAAAACGAAAAAGAAAAAAGAAAAGAAAAGAAAAGAAAGATAAGAAATGAGTAAAAAGAAAGTCAAATGAAAAAAAAGGAATTGGGAACTACGTTTGACCTGATTCCTCAAAGAGGATACGTAGGCGCTTCACGGCTCGGTCATAGTTTTGAAAAATGAAAAAAAAATCAATTAAAATATCCCCAAGCAAGAAACTGGGGCAAAAGTTGCGTTTGATGTAAATAAATCTAATTCCGAAGGTTGTAATTAATAACCCAAAATTAATGCATTTTTGAGCCTTTTATACCCTTTCTTTCTAGCCCTATCCAAAACCCACATTACGGTCCAAAGAAAGACCTTCTGACCAGTCTTCAAAAGATGCCAAGTCAGACAAATGAAGAGTCTTACCGGCGCACATAACATTCTGTTCCACAGCAGAAAGGACTCTAATCTCCAACAGAAAGAGTCATACCGGCAACACTCCAAATCCCCAGCTGGAGAGAGATATAAAACGAGAGAGTCTTATTGGTGAAAACCTTCACAGGCACCATAAGGCGATGAAAGCTGAGAGAAGAACCCAAAAATGAGAGAGACTTGATAGTGAAAACCCTTCGGGCACTACAAGTCGAATAAGATTGAGAATCAGATGGGGAATCGCCAATTGAAGATCTTGAAAGATGATTGACGACAGAGGATAGGCCACATACGCATGTCATGGCCATTAGAGTCGGTATCTGCGTTTGATAGGTTTTTATTTATAGTTTCTTTTGTAAAAGAGTCATCGTTTCCTTTGTCTTTTATTTTGTTTCTGTTATCTTTCTCCTTTCATAAAAAATTTTCCCCAATAGAGTCTGTCCGGTCAGAACAAGTGTGAAATGACTTCAAAATATGCCATCAGCTTTCCAAGATGAGATCTGACTAGTATATCCAAATGGTATAGTCAGCAAGGAACAAGCGCGAGGCCAGTGTCAAAAAAGATATCCCCAGCAAAGGGAATTGACAAAAGGATTGACGAGCGTCAAGAGAGATATCCTTGCCAAAACCAAGGTTATAAACCTCAAAGGCCAAGGCCCATGAACAGAGCAAGGAGAGCAGCGAGCATGATTTGGCGAAATCCGTACTAGACTGAAAGGTCGGGGAAAATGCCAGTTTCCAAGCTATGCCACAAAAGAAGAGGGATATCCCCCAGCAGGAAGGGATTATCCCCAGCACATAATATCATCCCCAACAAGTTGTTCAACGCAAAGCAAGGAAGGAAAAAAGGAAAAGCCATCCCGTTGGGAGTATCACAACCAACCACCATGTTTTAAACTAACAATTTTGTTTGATTTGAAACAGGTAAGGGAAATGGCATTGAGGCAGAAACGCATGCCACGAGGGATATTATCAAACTGGGGCAGAAAATTTTCCTTCCATTTAGAAAATTTTCTGGAAGTCAGGTACCCCCAGCTGATAACATTTTACCCCCAACAGGTAAGTAAATAATTCCTCAACAGTGTTATCCCTAGCAGTTGCGAGGGGTCCAACACAAGGTTGGAAAGTCGGTATCCTCAGCGGTTAGACTTCAAAGGAGGAAGCTAATAATAATAATAATAATAATAATAAATAAATAAATAAATAAAAAAAAAGAATAATAATAAAAAGTGGGGAAGGTAGAAAAGGAAAGTTCATCCCAATCCCCAGCAAGTATTCGAGGTAAGACATTTTCAAGTCTTAAAGATATTTTGGGTTCATCCGCCCTCAAATAGGATATGTTGGGTTCATCCGCCCTCAAATAGGATCTGTCGGGTTCATCCGCCCTCAAATAGGATATGTCGGGTTCATCCGCCCTCAAATAGGATCTGTCGGGTTCATCCGCCCTCAAATAGGATCTGTCGGGTTCATCCGCCCTCAAATAGGATCTGTCGGGTTCATCCGCCCTCAAATAGGATCTGTCGGGTTCATCCGCCCTCAAATAGGATATGTCGGGTTCATCCGCCCTCAAATAGGATATGTTGGGTTCATCCGCCCTCAAATAGGATATGTCGGGTTCATCCGCCCTCAAATAGGATCTGTTGGGTTCATCCGCCCTCAAATAGGATCTGTCGGGTTCATCCGCCCTCAAATAGGATATGTCGGGTTCATCCGCCCTCAAATAGGATCTGTCGGGTTCATCCGCCCTCAAATAGGATCTGTTGGGTTAATCCGCCCTCAAATAGGATCTGTTGGGTTCATCCGCCCTCAAATAGGATATGTTGGGTTCATCCGCCCTCAAATAGGATCTGTCGGGTTCATCCGCCCTCAAATAGGATCTGTTGGGTTCATCCGCCCTCAAATAGGATCTGTCGGGTTCATCCGCCCTCAAATAGGATCTGTCGGGTTCATCCGCCCTCAAATAGGATCTGTTGGGTTCATCCGCCCTCAAATAGGATCTGTTGGGTTCATCCGCCCTCAAATAGGATATGTTGGGTTCATCCGCCCTCAAATAGGATATGTCGGGTTCATCCGCCCTCAAATAGGATCTGTCGGGTTCATCCGCCCTCAAATAGGATCTGTCGGGTTCATCCGCCCTCAAATAGGATCTGTCGGGTTCATCCGCCCTCAAATAGGATCTGTCGGGTTCATCCGCCCTCAAATAGGATATGTCGGGTTCATCCGCCCTCAAATAGGATATGTTGGGTTCATCCGCCCTCAAATAGGATATGTCGGGTTCATCCGCCCTCAAATAGGATCTGTCGGGTTCATCCGCCCTCAAATAGGATATGTTGGGTTCATCCGCCCTCAAATAGGATCTGTCGGGTTCATCCGCCCTCAAATAGGATCTGTTGGGTTCATCCGCCCTCAAATAGGATCTGTCGGGTTCATCCGCCCTCAAATAGGATCTGTTGGGTTCATCCGCCCTCAAATAGGATATGTCGGGTTCATCCGCCCTCAAATAGGATATGTCGGTTAATCCGCCCTCAAATAGGATCTGTTGGGTTAATCCGCCCTCAAATAGGATCTGTCGGGTTCATCCGCCTTCAAATAGGATATGTTGGGTTCATCCGCCCTCAAATAGGATATGTCGGGTTAATCCGCCCTCAAATAGGATCTGTCGGTTCATCCGCCCTCAAATAGGATCTGTTGGGTTCATCCGCCCTCAAATAGGATCTGTTGGGTTAATCCGCCCTCAAATAGGATATGTTGGGTTCATCCGCCCTCAAATAGGATCTGTTGGGTTCATCCGCCCTCAAATAGGATATGTTGGGTTCATCCGCCCTCAAATAGGATATGTTGGTTTCAGTCTTTACTTTTAAGTGTTGAAATTGGGAGCCCGCCCAGATAACAGAGGCATAAATTCAGTCTTTTTATTTTCAAGTGTCGAAGTTGGGAGCCCGCCCAGATAATAGAGGCATACATTCAGTCCTTTTATTTCAAGTGTTGAAGTTGGGAGCCCGCCCAGATAATAGAGGCATACATTCAGTCTTTTTATTTCAAGTGTTGAAATTGGGAGCCCGCCCAGATAATAGAGGCATACATTCCACGTCTTTACCCATAGGAGATGCATTTCCTTCTAAGTTCAGTTCTACCAATAGGAGACGCACTTCCTAAAGTTTATATGTTTCACCATAGGAGACGCACCTCCTAAGTTCAGTTTCACCATGGGAGACGCACTTCCTAAAGTTCAGTTTCACCATAGGAGACGCACTTCCTAAAAATATTTCACCAGTAGGAGACGCACTTCCTAAGCAAGTTTTATCAGTAGGAGACGCACTTCCTAAGATAAGTTTCACCAGTAGGAGACACACTTCCTAAGTTCAGTTTCACCAATAGGAGACGCACTTCCTAAAAATATTTTATCAGTAGGAGACGCACTTCCTAAGATAAGTTTCACCAATAGGAGACGCACTTCCTAAGCAAGTTTCACCATAGGAGACGCACTTCCTAAGTTTCAGTTTCACCAGTAGGAGACGCACTTCCTAAGTTAATTTCACCGATAGGAGACGCACTTCCTAAGTTTATTTCACCAATAGGAGACGCACTTCCTAAGTTTCAGTTTCACCAATAGGAGACGCACTTCCTAAGTTTCAGTTTCACCAATAGGAGACGCACTTCCTAAGATAAGTTTCACCAGTAGGAGACGCACTTCCTAAGTCAGTTTCACCAGTAGGAGACGCACTTCCTAAGTCAGTTTCACCAATAGGAGACGCACTTCCTAAGCAAGTTTCACCAATAGGAGACGCACTTCCTAAGTTAATTTCACCGATAGGAGACGCACTTCCTAAGTTTATTTCACCAATAGGAGACGCACTTCCTAAGCAAGTTTCACCAATAGGAGACGCACTTCCTAAGTTAATTTCACCGATAGGAGACGCACTTCCTAAGTTTATTTCACCAATAGGAGACGCACTTCCTAGGTTCAGTTTCACCAATAGGAGACGCACTTCCTAAGCAAGTTTCACCAATAGGAGACGCACTTCCTAAGCAAGTTTCACCAATAGGAGACGCACTTCCTAAGCAAGTCTTACCCAGCAGGAGACGCACTTCCTAAGAACAAGTTTCATCAATAGGAGACGCACTTCCTAGATTCATTTCACCCATAGGAGACGCACTTCCTAAGTTTAGTTCTACCAATAGGAGACGCACTTCCTAAGCAAGTTTTACCCATTAGGAGACGCACTTCCTAAGAACAGTTTTTCCAATAGGAGACGCACTTCCTAAGCAAGCTTCACCAGTAGGAGACGCACTTCCTAATTTGATTCATTTTAAGTTCGACCGTAGGAGACGCACTTCCTAATCGAGATTTTATTCATAAGAGACACACTTCCTAGTTTCTAATCACTGAAGTTTTCACCCTTAGGAGACGCACTTCCTAGTTTAGCTCAGTCCGATTCAACCATAGAAGACACACTTTCTAGTTTGAGTCATTGATGTTTTTATTTTAGCAGACACATTTGCTAGCAAGGGTTTTGGTTTTACTCATAGGAGATGCACATCCTAGACTTTAGTTTGCTCTCATCATTGCATCAGTGGTGTAAGTGAGTTACAATTTTGCTAACGACTCACAAATCTTCCCAGTACAAACTGGTTAGGAAATTTTGTTTGTTTTGTTTGTTTTGATTGTCAGGGACCCGCCTGTAGAACGGAGGTTGTTGCGTGTCGAAGATAGAAGAAGTCAGGAGTCCGCCTGTAGAACGGAGAAACATTTTTCAAAATCAAGCAGTGACCCACTGGAAAGCAGAAGGATTACAACAGAAATCCCCAGCACTCAATCCAAGATAGAAGCAACAAGAAGCTCGCCCCAAGAATGCGAGTCAACAGTCTGAGAGGGTCAACAAAAGCTAGTCACAAAAACAAAAAAAAAAAGACGAAAAAAAAAGAAAAAGAAAAAGAAAAAATGAATGAATCCAAAGCACAGAAGTGGAGAACAGATGTGATCTGCTCAAGAACTGGCGCCTACAACTAGCAAGTATCAAGGTTCAAATTCAAAGTCTGTATGAAGCACCATTCAAGACTCAAGACCAAGTTTCAGAAGACTTAAGAGATAGGAATCCTTGTAACTAGTAGCTGATAGGCTTAGTTAGTCTTTTTCAGTTTTCATTTTTGTTGTAATGGCAGGACCGCGGACCGGAACCTCAACGGAACGACACCTCGATCGGCTCTTCACCTCGGTACACTTCACTATCTCTCTCATTTCCGAACTACACGTGGCCTGATTCCTGTATAACCAAGGATATGTAGGCAGCTCGGATACCAGGGCTCGGTCACATTCCCTTCCTTTCCTGAAGTGTAGTCCGTCCAAGTAATGGTCGGGTCAAAAACACGGCTAGTCGTTCTTTGTCGGAAAACTCTTCGTGTTTCCAGTCAAAGAGGGGCAGCTGTAAGCACGTGATTTTTGACCCTCCCCGAGCATTTTCACATTTTTAGCGTGAATATGTGAAATTGGGTCTAGTATAACTATTTTAACTATTTTTACTTTATTTCGTTGCAAAAAGAAAAATTACAAAAAAAAAGTATATATATAAATTTTAGTTTATGTATCCCTCATAAACTTGAAAAATCAAAAATTGCACTTTATTTTGGTACTTTATATAAATTCGAAAATTAACAAAAAATATATATATAATTCTATTAATGTTTTGAAGTCATTTTAATACAAAAAATATTATTTTATATTTTTGTCTTTATTAAAAACGAAAATTACAAAAAAATATAGTTTTATTAATATTTTATAGTTATTTTAACTTTGAAAAATACAAAAAATATTACTTCATATTTTATCTTAATATTTACGAAAAATACAAAAAAATGGTTTTATTAATATTTTGTAGCTATTTTAAAACCTTAAAAATATTTTTTTAAAAAAAGATATAGTTTTGTTAAATACTAGTCTTATTTTCGGTAGTTATTTTGCTTACATAGGACTAGTTAAGCAACGTGTTCCTATTTCTCGGGTCCGGGCAAAAGAATAATATTCGGGTTCAAACTACCCGATTTTAGGCCTAATTTTCGGACCTAGCCCATAATAACCGTGTCCAGGACACGTGGGGAACCCCACCACGCGTGGGGGACATATGCCTTGAACCCCACCACGCATGGGCTCATTTTTCTGGGCAAAACCCAGTACAAAACACGGACAAAAAGCAAAAAGGAACGGGGAGACTTGGGGGGATTTTTGGAAATTTGAAAAAAAAAAAAAGAAAAGAAAACATGTACTGTTTATCTTCTTCTTAAGAAGAAGAAGCAGAAAGAACGGGCCAGCCCCCCTCCCCCTCGTCGTCATTTCCGGACGACAACCAAACGGGACCAACTCCTCCCACCTTCACCACCGAGTAACCAGCCCCCTCCCCCTCGTCGTCATTTCCAGACGACAACCAAACGACCATTCCCCGGTCACCTTCCCCAGCTCCCTCTCCGCCATAACCACCAGCCCCATCACCACCGTCGTCAACCACCACTACCCCGTCACCTTCCCCCAGCTCCCTCTCCGCCTCAACACCACCACCATGCTGCCCGCAACCCCACAGTCCACCAGACCAAAAACCACGCAAAACCCTCGCGTCCAAAACCACCGGTAACCCCCCACGTACCAGCTCCGTCGAGCTGCTGCTCGCTGCATCGCCACCCCCGCGACCAGCTTCCTCCATCACCCCTCCTCCTCTAATCCCATTGCAACCGGGCGATTATACAGTCGCCATTCGCGTGTCCAGTGACCGCTATTTCTTCGTTGTCGTCGTGTAGTCCGTCCGAGGTCGTCGTTGGGTTGTGTTCGTGGCTTCCGGTCTGATATCGTTGAGCTTGACGTCGAGTTTGGTCGTTGAGGTCGATGTAGAGGTTTGGTCCCTGGTTCTATTCGTTTCTGTCTGTTCAGGTTAGTAAGCCTCACTGTATTAGATAAAGAAATTTTACGTTCAATGTTCGAAGTTGCAATATATCGATTGATATGATAATTTTCTGCCCATGTTTCACCGTACGCATTTTTGCTCATTTTGTGTTATGTGACTCTTGTTTATTCGATGTCATTCAATTAAGTTGGACTAGTTGTTTTACGACACAAGTTTGACGTTAATTTGTTCGTACTTTCCTTCGCTTAGTTCATTCGAAAAAAAACAAAATTTATTATCAGTACTTGTTGTTATTACTTCCAAAACACTCATTTTGCTAGATTCCTTTTATTAAATTTGTGACGAGTTATGAGATTTCAGTTGTCAATAGGTTATAAAGTTTAGTATTGTTAAAGGCGTAAAAATGGCATCCTTTTAAAATATATATAAAAAAAGGTAAATAAAACAAATAAATAAATAAACAAAAAACGAGACTAGCTTCGCCAAAAATAAAAATGTACATATTGTGGAGCCCTCGCAAAATATATGTATTAAGTACTTAGATTTCGGGACGGCCCGTTTAGTAAATTTCACGGCCCTACCCAAAAATAATAATGCGCTAGTTGCTTCAGGCGCGCCTTTAATAATTTGATTTTCCTAAACTCGGGTGCACATTTATGTGACCCAAATCTAAATCTCAACGGAGTCGAAATATGTCTCTAGTCACGGGCGCATTGATTGTGGCGTGGCCCGGGATGCATTTCCATGACGTTGCAAATTCTTTAAAAAAATAAGAATGAGATGAGCCTCGCCGAATAAAAAATACAAATTGCGGGGCCCTCAGCAAATACTTGTTTAAAATTACTTAGAATTCAGGAGGGTCGATTAGCGAATTTCACGGCCTCCGCAAAATAATAACGCGATAGTCTCTTTAGGCGCGTGTTTAATAATTTACTTTCTTAAGCTCGGGTGTGCATTTCATGCGACCCAAATCCAAATCTCAAAACATCAAACAAAATGCGTTCCGGATTGTGGGTGCATTTCATGTGACGCAGTCCAAAGACGTGTTTTAAGCGATGTTCACATTCTTGTAAAAAACAATAATAATAAAGCGGTAAAAGATAAAATTTGCACATGGTTCATAATTGTATTAAAAATCAGATGAATAAGCCGAATATAACAGTTGAGCGACCGTGCTAGAACCACGGAACTCGGGAATGCCTAACACCTTCTCCCGGGTTAACAGAATTCCTTATCCGGATTTCTGGTACGCAGACTGTAATATAGAGTCATTATTTTCCTCGATTCGGGATTAAAATTGGTGACTTGGGACACCCTAAATCTCCCAAGTGGCGACTCTGAAATAAATAAATAAATCCCGTTTCGATTGTCCTTTAATTGAAAAAAAACTCCCCCTGCGCCGCGGGCGCGGAAAAAGGAGGTGTGACACCAGTTATCCATGCCTGATACATGTCTGCCACATGTTGTCTCAGCATTTTCACTTCTTCTACCAACCCGTTGTTCTGTTCGACCAATTGTTGTCGGTCATCAGTACCGACCCACCCTGTTCTAAGGTTCTGTGTCATTTGCTTTGCAGGGAGGAGTTACCACAACCAACCACTTTTCTATATATGAACACAGCAAAGGGAAGTCATCACGTTAGTGTCAGGGCATTTGACAGATAATCATATATTAGAGATGCAATGCACCTAAGCAGTTAAACCGTTCTATCAGAGATGCGATGCACTTGCGCTTTCCTTTATTTTTCTTTCTTCCCTTTTTTCTTTTTCAGTGGTGGTCGAATCTTATGGAGATTGCCTACGTATAATGACCCCGCATGAATCAGACCTTGCGTAGTTCGGACCAAATGAAAGGTAACAACAATGAGACACATTTTTTTTTATCAATTTTCATAATAAAATAAACTGGGTTTCAAAGGTTAAAAGATGACCAACAAACTCAAAAATCAAACAACCCATATATTCTAGCCAAAAGATTTATAACCTCAAAACAAAAAGGCCAGCTTCCTTTCCCTGTTTGACAAATGCAACCAAACGGCTATTTTTGCAAATGTGCCCCCTTCCAAATCTCACATGAATTTTGAGGCCGGGGAGGATTATTTTGACACTTTACAAACTTGTTTGTTCTTTTACGAAAATAACCTTTTGACGATTGAAAGATACTCTAAGGCTATTTCGGCAAGAACGGTTTTAAGACGCGGCCGAAGCTGGCTCGGCTTTATTTTGACCAAAAATTCAAATGGTATTCACCTAACCGCTGACTCTTTGTTGTTTTTTTTTTCAAATTACAATAAAAACCGGGTGTTGTAAACACGGCCCTTCAGCACCTCGGGGACGAAGATTTTTAAGGCTGTGTGGGTCAACTTGACCAAAAATCCTAAACATGACCCAAAAGGTGGTTGTTTATGCAAAGTCAGCCTTCCGGCGTCCTTTTCGGGAACATTCGGCTATGTCTTGATAAAACAGCGTCACCTGACTTCTTTATGACAAAATTAAAATTTGACATATTTTTTTTATTGGCTATTTTTAGCAAAAGGGGAGGTTGGACACCACTAGACTTATTTATGACAAAATAAAAAATTTTGACACGTTTTTTATTTATTTTTTTGGTTTTTGACTATTTTAGCAAAAAGGGGGTTGGACCCGATGAGGGTTGCCTACGTATCTCACATCCGGTGAGAATCAAACCCGCGTAGTTCGGGCCTCGCGAATAAGTAAATGAACTAATATTTTTTTTAATTGGAACTGTGAAAGAACTGCTTCAAAAGAAGAAAGGAAGTATATATATATATATATATATATATATATATATATATATATATATATATATATATATATATATATTTTGATTGATTTCTTTTTGAAAGAAAGACTTGTAAAAATTCCTTTTCTTTTGATTTGAACTTTGAGAATTTCAAAAGTAAAAGGAAGTTTTTTTTTTGAATTTCCATTTGTTTTTTTTCTTATTCTAAAAAAAATATATTTTTTGGGATTTTACTTTTGATAAAAGAAATGCTTCTAAAAAATATTTTTTGAATTTTGAATTTTCTTTTCAATTTTGAAAGAAGTATCAAAATATTTTCGGATTTTTTTTTTAAAGAAAACATTTTTATTATTTTTGTTTTATCAACAGTGGAAAATAAAGATATTTATATTATTTTTTACAAGACATATCTTTTTTGGAATTTTACTTTGAATTTTCTTGGCAAGACAAATACTCTTTGCAACCAATGAAGATATATATATTTTTTTGGAAATAAAAAAAAAACTTTTTGGATTTATATATATATATATATATATATATATATATATATATATATATATATATATATATATATATATTTGCGACAAATAATGAAAGACTCTTTTTTTTTTTGCATTTTCATAAGCAAATAAATAATAAAAAAAACCATTTTAAAAATAAGACTCTTTTTTATTTTCATTTTCATGGCAAGACAAACTATATATTTTTTCTATTTTTATTTTTAAAAAACAAAACAGAACAACGACTCTTTTTTTTTCTTTTCTTAGCTTTTAATAAAACAAACTAATAAGACATTTTTTTTTCATTTTCTCAAAATTTCGGTAGAGTTTTGACAGTATTTGGGCATTTGTTTTATTTTCAAAAATAAACAATCAATTCCCTAACCGCTATTTATTTTTTTTTCAATTTCAAAATATTATTCCTGATATTCACAAGTCAGTCAACACACAAGTCCTAATCAAATTAATGCGCAAGTAGTAACAAGTAAGATGCATCCGGATGGTCATTTTCATTTTTGGTGCACCTGTCCTAGACAGACTCAACCCCTGTGTTGAGCCTCCAAAGTCAGATGCACGTGATGCAAACAAACGTTCCTACTAGGGATCCGGCATGTACCTTTGTTATACTAGGTTCAGAACCTGGGTGTTTGTTCTAGACCTGGCTTTCCCGAGCGGACAGCTCGAGCCGAGGGGGGGTAGCGTACCGGGAATATAGAAGCTTCACCGGCTTAACAACTTGTTCGAACCTCGTTCTAAATTGGGATTTGACACTATACAGAAAATAAGTCGTACGAAGTACACCCTTCTTCATGATTTAGAAGACTTAGAGAAGAGATGAGTTTCGGCACAGTTTATACACAGTTCACGTAATATTAAAGCGGTAAAAGCAGCATTTAGCACATTAGGCTCAAACATGTAAAAATCAGATAAAACCAAATATAACAATTTATATGAGCTTGGATTTCTAACCCTGAACCAGTGATTCTGGGTAAATGTCCCCAGCAGAGTCGCCAGAGCTGTCACACCTCCTTTTTCCGACCCCGCGAAGGGCGTAGGAGTTTTTTCCAATTAAAGGACAATCAAAACGGGATTTATTTATTTATTTCAGAGTCGCCACTTGGGAGATTTAGGGTGTCCCAAGTCACCAATTTTAATCCCGAATCGAGGAAAAGAATGACTCCATATTACAGTCTGCGTACCAGAAATCCGGATAAGGAATTCTGTTAACCCGGGAGAAGGTGTTAGGCATTCCCGAGTTCCGTGGTTCTAGCACGGTCGCTCAATTGTCATATTTAGCTTATTTATCTGATTTTAATACAATTATGAACCGATGTGCCAATCTTAACTTTTTACCACTTTATTATTATTAATATTTTTTTTAAAAAAAATAAAAAAATAAAATTGTGAACATCGTTTAAAACATGTCTTTGGATTACGTCACATGAAATGCACCCGCAATCCGGAACACATTTTTATTCAATGTTTTAGGATTTAGATTTGGGTCGCATGAAATGCGCATCCGAGTTTAAGAAGGTAAAATTAATTAAATCGCGCCTAAAGAGTCTAGCGCGTCATTATCTTTGGGGAAGGAAGTGAAATTCACTAAACAGTCCATCCCGAATTCTAAATACTCAATTAAATATTTATTGAGGGTCCCGCAATTAGTGCATTTTATTGGGCGAGGCTCATCTCATTTTATTTTTAAAAGGACAGTCCTAAAATGCCTACATTTTTTATTGAAATTTGTATCTACAAAATAAAGGAGAAATATCTTAATTTATTTACATGTTATTACCTAGTTACATTATACTAGGCATGTTCTCAGTTTGTCAAATTAAAAAAAAACATAGCAATTCTAATTTTAATCCTAGACCATTTATATGCTGAAATTAACCAATATTATTTAACTAAATAAATTTCTACTAACTTCCTACTAGATGGCCTATTCGTTTGATTTTTTATTCAACGGAATTACTACACCATTTATTTATTTTTAGGCAATAGATGTAGATAGTTCATTTGTTAAGCTATCGTCGAATGTTCCACTATATGTATTAAATATCTACATGATTCTGATTTTTTTGCAAACTACATAATTTATACATACAAATAAAATTCAGAATATAATTAAATATAATTCAAAATTTCAACTCTTCATTTTTTCGTATTCATGCTTCATATTTCGGATTACAATAACCAGCGTGTCAGTTGTGTACCTGATATTGGAAGCAAAAGAAAATGAAGATGAGAATCAGCAGCAGCAGTAAAATCAGTACAACACAGCAACAATAGCCCAACAACAGTAACAACCCAGTAACAGACCGGTGGAGTAGTAATCCAAAAAAAAAACAAAAGCTTCAGCTTTTATGAAACAACAATCAATTCTAATTTCAAACAACAAAAGAAAGCAGAATATTTTTTTTTAGTTTTTTTTATTTGAAAGCTTAAATATTTTTCGGAATTTTCTATCTTTTAAATGTTCAGCCCTTTTCTCTCTTATTTTCAGATTTGTTTCTCTCCCCCGTTTTTTTTTCTGTCTGTGTCTTGTCCTGTCTGTGTTTTTTTTCTATCTGATTTCAAGACTTCTCTTTTATAACCCATCCCATAAACCTTTCAATTAATTAAAATCCATACTTTTTCTCTACCCAACCCATTATCTTTCCACTCATCCCCATTACATTAAATAAATATATCACACCACCCCATTTCATTTTGTCCCCCATGCTTCATTTAAAATAATGCAAGATTCCCCTTTAAATTAAATCTTGTCCCCCCTTTATATTAAATAATCATATCACAACCCACCCCATTTCATTTTGTCCCTCATGCTTCAAATAAACAATTACAAAATGTACAATTCCTAAACTACCCCTTCCGACCTTACTGAAATTACCAAACTACCCCTGAACGTATTACAAATTTACCAAACTACCCATCAGCTATAACACATCAATTAATCAAACTTAACCAAAATATAGACAATATGATCAATTTCTAAGAATGTTCAAACACCAATATGAACACGGATGAACATCATCACAACAATATCACATGAACATGATTTTAACAACATTTCAACAACAAATCACATGAACACAAATTGAACAACCAAGAACAACTAAAATTTGATTGAACAATATTTTTGGCAATAACAAACCTATTTTTCGGATTTAAACAACAACAACAATCAAACAAGTATATTTAGATTCCTAAATTCAATAATATTGAACTTAAAATCAACTCTAACAACATTACAACCAACAATTCCTATATTAAACTTTATGAGACAAATTCAAGAAATAATCACAAATGGTAAACAAGAAATCAAGCTATACAAATTTCGGATTCAAGAACAATCAAACAAAGTATGAACATGAATTAAATCTATTTTAAACAACAAACATGATGGATTTAAACGATTAAACCAACATATTTCTCTAACACAACTAAATTCTTTAAACAAATAACAAGACCGACGAAGAAACAATTATGAACTTAAACTTGAACTTAACAATATTAACAATTTCTAACAATACATAAACACATGAAACAAATTGAAGAAATAGTTAATTAAATTTCAATTTGAATCTAACAAACATCAAACTAACAAATACTTACTTAAACAATAATACAAACATGAAATAAACATGAAAACAACTAATTAAACTTCTATTTTGAAATCTGAAAATTAATTTAACAAACAACATGAACACACTAGAAAATTATTTCAACGATGAACAACGAACAAACAAGAATTGAATTCTTTAACGATTTTGGATCCGGAAAATATCAAACAAAAATATGGACAAAAATAAAACTCAAAAACAACTAACCGGAGATGAATCAACGACGAACTTTGATTGTAAACAAATTTGTCCGACCCTCGACCAAAGCTCGAACGAAGAACGACGAAGACGAAGAAGAAGTAGAAGCAGACGCAGCTCGAAGAGAAGAGACGCAATGGCAGCCATGGCTGCCTGCGTTGATGAGGAACAGTTGAACGAGCTGGAATGACAGCAGCAGTGGCGACCATGGCAGCAGCTGTCCGTCGACGGGGAGAAGAAGAAAACATCGGTAGAAGCAACGGGGCATAAACGGGCAGCAGTGACGCGTTTGAACGATGAGGAAGCAGCTGCGGCGCAGTAGGAGCTTCGACGAGCAGCAGCAGCAGTCTTAAAGTGAGGAAGAAGAAACAGCAACGTTGGTTAAAGCTCGACGAAGAACGAAGGAGGAGGAGCAGCCATGGATGAGCTTTTTGAGCTCGACATGGAGAAGATGAAGACGCAACTGGGTTGTCCATGGTGAGGGTGAAGATGAAGCTGTGAGGGGTTGTTTGGACGTGATAATGGAGGGTAAAGGGCAGCCATGGGAGCTTGAGGGGGAAGCCATGGATGAGCTTTGGAGAAACTTGGAGAAGAAGAAGATAGGGAAGGGGAGGGGCGGATTGTTTTAGTGTTTTTTAGGGTTTTCCTTCTTCTTCTTTTTTTGTTTTTTTTTTTAAAATGCAAGACAAAGGGGTTTGGGTCTTTTGGGTTATGGACTGGGTCAACCCAGTTCGAAATGGACTGGGTCGTAGGGAAGATTGGGCCATTTTTTGGGCCTATAGCTTGAAATTGAAGAAGAGGCCCAATTCCGACTTTCTTTATATTTTCGCTCTCTTTTCTTCTTTTATTTTTCTAAAACTAAATTATAAAAATACTTAAACTATTATTAAGAACTAAATTAAGTTATAAAGGCGCAAATTAACTCCCAATAACAATTAACGCACAATTAAGTATTAATTAAGCATAAAATTGTATATTTGGACATTAAATGCTAAAAATGCAAACGATGCCTATTTTGTAATTTTTAATTTTTGTAAAACAATTTTAATTACTAATAATTGTAGAATTAAATCCTACATGCAAAAATGCGACATATTTTTGTATTTTTTTATCAATTTAGCGAATAAACACGCATAGACAAATACAAATAATTCTTCAAAATATCACAAAATATCACAAAATTGCACACCAAAGAAAAATCATTTTATTTTTGAATTTTTTGGGAGTAATTCTCATATAGGGCAAAAATCACGTGCTTACAACAATTTCACGTTGGGGAGTGCAATGTTCCTAGGCAGTTTAACCATTTTTAACATGTCTTTGCTTCGATTGCATGCGTCATTCCGGCTTACTTTCTTTATCTCTCTTTTTATGTCCCTTTTTTTCTTTGCTTTTATTCACTTTGCCTTTTCTTTTCTTTTTTCTTTTTAGTGGTGGTCAAATCTTATGTGGATTGCCTACGTATCATGTCCCCACATGAATCAGACCGGGCGTAGTTCTGCCCTATAAGTGCAAAAGGCAAAAAGATAAATTTTTGGAAATTTTTCATTAACAAACATTCTATTACAAACCAGACGCTTCTTAGAAAGGAAAATAACAGACTCGAAACCAAAGTACGAACTCAATAACTACCGACAGACTCTGATGCGAAATAAAGATAGATTCTAACAGACTCTAAGAGAAAGAAAATGCAGATTCAAACTATGAACTCATTAAGGTTTTGAATTTGGGTCCCCGCGGGGCGTCATTCGGCCTCGCCACGGGTTTAGGGGTAAGGTTCCTTTCCAGCTACTCCAATTCATGCATGATTTGCTTCACAAATATCATCACCGCCGAGAAGAAGGTAGTGCGGGTCATGTTTTCACACTCCCGACATTTCTTGGTGATAGCACGAGCAGTAGTCAGAATCTTGTTCCTGGTCCGGTCTTTCTCTAGGAGTTGGCGTTCTATCTGATCCCCGCTAGCCTTCAAAACCCAAGAATCACGCAGTTGTTATTTCCTTAAATGCTGTATTTCATCTTCCATCAAGGCCATCAGATTACAGCAGTGTTTACTCTCGGTTTCAAAAGCATTGGCTTGTTGAGACGCCTTGCTCTCTAGGGTGGTCACCTTCCCTTTTAGACTGACAATGGTCTTTTCATGATCCTTCCTTGCTTGTTGTAAGCACTACGTGCGCTCTTTCGTTCTCTTTGCCCATTGTGCCCGGAGTTGTGCTATGGTATCCTCAGATTGCTTCAAATCATCTCGACACCCACCGATTTCCTTTTTCAATCCTTTTATTAACCGCTCATCTGACCGACTCCTTTGTTGTTTGTCAGCATCTCTCCTCATTTGTTGGATTTGGGCTTTTAGTGCCTCGTTTTCTTGGGCCAATTTGCTCTTTTCTCCCCGATCGGCATCAACTTGCAGACTATTTTCAAATTCCAGGTCTCTAATCTGCTGCCTCAGCTTGCCTACTTCGGCCCTGTAACTCTCTTCTCTAACCAACCAATCCCATTGTTCTTGTGACGCCTGGACGAACTCCTGGAGATGGAGCCTTTTGGCCGGTCTCCCAAACTTGATTTCTTTCCTAAACCAAGCAAGGTGTCCCGGTGAAACTTCACCCTTGGAACGATCACGTACACAAGTATTGGCTGTTAAGTATTGACACTCGCTCCAGATTTGTCGGACGGCTGCTTTAAGAAACTGCCCACTAGGCCCGATCTCGACTACTTGGCCTCTAATATCTTCATCTCTCGGAACTATTTGGCATCTCCCCAACTGTCTCAAGACTCGATACGGGGCGTAGGGCTGAATACTCCGGAGTCCCATCAAAAGGAAGTGGGGTCCAGTGGCTGGCATATGTATGATTTCATCCGCAGGTAACCATCCAAATGTCCATTCTATTTGGCCTGCAGTGACAGAACGGAGGCGTGCTATCCATTCTTTGACCCCTACTGGTAAGCTGATTCCGTCAATCCTTGTGGAAAATTCCTCTATGCATGTTTTCTCTGTCGACCCATAACTCATAAATTGAGGACGACGACATAGGTGTTCAATCATCCACATCTGCAGCAACACATTGCATCCCTCAAAAAGATTTCCCCCGGCTTTGCAGGCTGTGAGAGCGCGGAAGATTTCAGCTACTATCATGGGTGCGAGGGTGATGTTGGCCTGAGTGAGTAAAGTGCTGACAACCCCGGATACTCGTATGTCAATGTTCCCGTCTTTTCTAGGAAACACCAGGAGTCCCAGAAAGGCTACCATGAATGCAAAACACTTGTGTTCTTCCCACTTAAGGCGGTTTCCTTTCCTACAGATTTTGTTTTCCGGCTTGTTGAACCCCCCATATGTGGCCATACATGTTGTATATAAACCGCAAAGTACAAAAACTAGCTACCAAGTCTGGATTGTGGACCCCCCGGCTTATTTTCAAAGAGTCTAGGAACCGGTGTACGACTACGGCCCTTGGAGCAATCAGGTACTGGTGTCTCAAAGGAATTTTGGGACCCCCGATATATCCGGCTATTTCTTCCAATGTTAGGGTAAGTTCAAAATCCGAGAAGTGAAATACGTTGTGAGTCGGGTCCTAGAACGCGACCAAGGCCTTTATGATATCCCCTCTAGGATTAATCTTCAACAACCCATTAAGGCCTCCCAGGTATAGATTGACTGTGTCGCGCCCTGATTCGCCCAAGTCATCCCACCACATGTGCAACTCCAAAGGGATCTTGTTCATAATTGTTACGTGCAAATTCTGACTTGTGCTCATTCTGCACATTTATTAGGGTGGTTAAACAAAATTGACTCAAAGATAACATGGACATGGACACTTTTCTCTCTTTTGTTTCATTTAAACTAGGACCCGGTCTTGCCAATACGGCCTTTCAGCACCCCGGGGTCGAAGATTTTAAGGCTGTGTCGGCTAACCAATGAAAGCCTAAAACATGACCATAGGCGGCTATTCTTGCAAAAATAGCCTTCCGGCGCCCTTTTAGGGATATTCGGTTATTCCTAACAAGAATGGCATCATCCTAATTATTATTTTTTTTTAAACTTTGTTTTTTTGGCTATTTTCGCAAAAAGTGGAGTTGGACCCGATGGGGGTTGCCTACGTATCTCACACCCTGTGAGAATCAAACTGGCGTAGTTCAGGCCAATAAAACAAACTTCTTTTGAAAACGAAACTCCTTTTTATTGGCAAATAAAACTATTTTTCTCTTTTTGTCTTTTCTTTTCATTTTCTAAAAAATTTGGCAGAGTTTCGACACTATTTGGACATTGTTTTTTTTTCCTTTTTTTTTCATAATAGGTGATTAACACCTTTTTAACCCTCGTACCTTTATCTCTCTTTCCTCAAAATATTCAAAAGCCGGTTAGACCCAACCCCTGTGTTGAGCCTCCAAAGTCAAATGCACGTGATGCAAACAAACGTTCCTACTAGGGATCCGACATGAAACTGAGTTATTCTAGGTTCGTAACCTGGGTATTTATTCTAGACTGTGTACCCGAGTGGACAACTCGAGTCGAGGAGGGGGCTACGTACCGGGAACTAAAAGGCCATCTGGCTTAGTAACTTGTCCGGCCTCTTTCTTATTTCAGGGTATGACACTAACAGAATAGGGAGTCTCAACTAGTAAGCACATCCCCGGAGGTAAGAAGAGAAGGGTTTCGCCACAGTTTATATACACAGTTCAGATAATATCAAAGCGGTAAAAGCATCATTTAGCACATTAGGCCCAAACATGTAACAAAATCAGATAAAGCCAAATATAACAATTTATCTAAGCTCGAATTTTGAACCCTGAACCAGAGATTCTGGGTTCAGTCCCCAACAGAGTCGCCAAAGCTGTCACACCTCCTTTTTCACCTACACCCCCGCTAAGGGACGTAAAGGGAGTTTTTCCAATTAAAGGACAATCGAAACGGGATTTTATTTAAAGATTCAGAGTCGCCACTTGAGAGATTAATGGTGTCCCAAGTCACCGGTTGAATCCCGAATCGTGGAAAAGATTGACTCTATATTACAGTCCACGAACCAGAAATCCGAGAAAGGAATTCTGTTAACCCGGGAGAAGGTGTTAGGCATTTCCGAGTTCCGTGGTTCTAGCACGGTCGCTCAACTGTCGTATTCGGCTTATTTATCTGATTTATAATACAATTATGAACCTATGTACACATTTTAACTGTTTACCGCTTTTGTTATTATTTATTCAAAGAATTGCAACGTCGTGAGAATGCATCTCGAATTACGCCACTTAAATGTACCCACAATTTTCGATACGTTCCAACTTCGTTGAGATTTGGATTTAGGTCACATAAATGTGCACCCGAGTTTAGGAAGGTAATGTTATTAAAGTACGCGCCTAACAGTGACTAACGCGTTACTACTTTGGGGAAGGCCGTGAAATTTGCTAAACGACCCATCCCGAATTCAATGCATTCATGATATCCATTTGTTGAGGGCCCCGCAGCTTGTGCGTTTTATTTGGCGAGGCTCGTCTCATTTTTTATTTAAAAGGGTAAACCTAAAGCAACTATGATTTGCTATTTTTTTATTGTCATTAGGTAAGCATCCTGATTATAGTGAAAGCAGCACATCGTTCTACTTGGAACAACTTGAACAAAATAACCACCACACTCTTTATGAGCCAATTTTTAACATGCCATAATGTAGTAAATAAACAGTTCTATTAACGAAGCTAAAACTGAAATTACTATTACTGAAACTACCAAAATAGACTATTTCCAAAACCGTAAGATTCATGAATTGATCTAACTATCCTATTAACCTAACATAAAAATAAATACATCCCCGAGCAGATTCAAAGCAGTCTTGTTAATAAAGCATGTCCAATTCGATTAACTACTGCTATGAACTATTAATCCGGAATTGCCAACACTTATGCTGTAACAATGAATTCTGGGTCGTCCAAACCTAAAGTGGCCGTCATACTGATTTCAAAATCAACTGTATCCTAGGAAAACGATTTAGTGGAATGTATCTAAAAAAAACTGAGCTTCCATTAATCAACACAAGTTACATCAGTTTGTTAGTTATAGAACTCTTAGGCTCCCAAGAATACACATCTAATTTATTTAACTAAATCAGATTGATGTTCTAAATTCTAAAATCTATTACAACAGTCCAACACAGTCCACAAGTTAAAGCAACCAGTCCATCATAATTCATTGGTGTTCAGAATACTTAACTACAGTGGATGAATACACGCATCATAAACAATTTATCTACATATGTAACAGAAATTTTTACTATAATTGCGCAGCAGGAAACTTGCTTCATTTCATTCCAATAGCCAAGAATATACAAAATGTGTACCTGATATGGACAATACAAGAAGAAGGAGATCAGCAGAGTATATAACCCAGCAACAACAGCAACAACCAGCAACAACCAACAGAAATAAACCAGTAACTGATTTAAAAAGGAAGAACCAAACAGAATTCCAGCAATACCAAAGCAACACAAACAGACTCAGTAACTGATCCCAACAGCTTGGTAGCAACCAAATACCAATCAAAACTCAAGCAGACACACCCCTAGAATTCAGTGACCAAGAGAAAGACTCGACACACAGCCCCACGGTTAAAGCTGAAACTCTTTTCAGTTTCAATGGAATCAGATTTTTTTTAGAAAATCCTCCTATCCCCTCTCAAACTCTAGCCCCCTTTTACTGCCTATTAATGACTCTATTTATCCCCAAACACTGACCCTGCCCCCTTACCTTATCAAATTCTGCTCATCATCTTCCTTTACAGCCCATTATCAAGTGTTTTGTGCCCAAAAGGTATGGGCAGCTTATAATAATCAATTAATCCCCCATGCTTTTATGTTTTGTTCCCCACTAATACTAATCAATTTATTAGTTTAATGGTATTTTAATACTTAGTGGACATAGCACTCAAACCACCCATTTCTTCCTGTTTTCAATTCCCAAATTACCCCCTAAAGTCCAGAAATTACTGCCCTAGTCCAATCCCTTGTACTTTATCAACTATAACCAATTTCCCTAACCAAAATCAAACAACAACTCAAACCTCACAGATTATATCAAACAACAAACTACAATAGCTATAACCAATCCAGCCTACCAAATTTCTAATAACTAATGACTAAGGCTGAATTCTAACGGGAACCAACAGACTGAACTTAAATCAAAACCATATTAACACCACACAGAACTCAGCAGAACCATTAAAACTGAAACTGAAAATTGAACCAAAATCAACATGAATGCAGGAGCATTGTCAGCATATTGACAATGCCCTGAAGCTAATTGCCTAAAGATCAGCACCTACAACATTCGATCTTAAATCATTTGACGAAACTACTAATAAAAACTTGAATTAATCGATGATAACTAATTAACCAATTGCCTACAACAATTGACAGCAAACAATCAAAAATGGGCAATCTTCCCATTCAAACGGCATCGACAAGAACAGGGATTTATAATAAAACTTAACTAATCGACGAACTTATTCGAACTGACTACACAGCCTATAATTAACAACGAAAAGAAACAAATTTGACCAAATAAAAGGGTCTGAGGGAGAAGAACAGAAAAATCGACAAAAGAAATTGAAAAAATAATAAAACTAAACTAAAAAAGTAAATTGAACAAATAAACACAATTGAAACAAACAGGAAAAGGGAAAATACCTCAAGAATTCAGAAACTGGACGACCCTGGTTCGAATTCACACTCGAACTGTTTGAAGTCGAACGGACCTTAATCGAGTGTTCTCAACTGAGAACACTTCGACTAAAGTCGGTTAGACCCCAAAACCTTCCTTCAGTTGGGACAGATTTCAAACTCTGGCTTGCTAGGGTTCTTGGGGTTTGAGTGGTTCTGGTCTCATTCGAACCAAACCCATGGTGGTTTGGTGACGAGGGAGTTCAGGGACATGTCTGGTATGATTTTGGGACTGGTTGGGGTAGATCTAGTTTCTGCTCGAATCTTCGATTGAAGATTCAAGAAGTTGGAGGTTGATTCGAGGCAAGAAATCAACAGATCAGTAACGAGGATGGTCAGGGGGTGCCTTGGTGTGATTTTGGGACTGGTTGGGGTTGGTTTCAAGTTTTGCTCGAATCTTCAATTGAAGATTCGAGAAGCTGCAGGTTGATTCGAGCAAAACAGGTGAGGGATTTGGATTGGGGGTAGTTAGGAGGTTCAGGGGTGTTATTTTGGTGGCCGGCAGCGTCGTTGCCGCCGGGTTTCAGGCGAAGGAATGCCATGGCGGCTAGGGTTTTGGGGAAGGGCTTTGTCTTTGAGAGACGATGATGAACAGGGGTTTGGACTGGGGGGGCTGGGTAGGAGGTTTCATTTATATAGTGGGGGGTGGTTTGATCTTGGCCGTTCAATCAAGAGAGATCGAGGGTCCAGATCAATTCACTTAACTCAAACGGTGACGTTTGGAGTAGTACTGGGGCGGTCCGGGTATTGGAGTGACGGGTCGGGGTCGGGTTTGGTCAAGGCTTTGGGACCGTTTGATCAGTTGAGATCAACGGTCCAGATTGAGACGCCTGAAACGGCGTTGTTTGACAGAGGCTAGAGACGGGTTGGATTGGGGCGGGTATTGGGCTGACTTGGGGTGACATTGGGCCTGGATTTTTTCTTTTAAAATTGGCCCAGTCAGAAAATTTTACCCCTCCTATCTTGTTTCCTCTTTTCCCTTTTACTTTCTTTTTAATTCCTAAAACAAAAATCCCTAAATTTATTTGTAAAATCAAGCTTATTTAAAAAAGAAATTAATTAATCCTTAACAATAATTAACACACAAAATCAAATATTGATTAAAATAAAATCACGCAATTAAACAATAAAAATGACGAAGCTACCAAAATTCATATTTTTGTGATTTTCATTCTTTACAATAGGACATGGTTTAATTAATTCCTAAATGCGTAATTAAATCCTAAATGCACATGCAACACATATTTTTTTTTGTATTTTTAGTAGTAAAAATAGAATAAAACATAGACAGACAAATACAAATAAATCACAAACAACACACAACTATTTTATTGAATTTTTGTGGGAGTAGTTCTTGTAGGGCAAAAATCACGTGCTCACAACACCCAAGTATGAAATCATCATACGAACCTGCTGGAACTTTTGAATCCCGTTTCTGACGTTGTTTACTCAAAAATCCAATATTAGTCAATTCTTTCAACTTAAGGCTTCTGAAATGAGAATTCTCTTTCCAAATCAACTCCGAACTTCCCGCAATTCATTTCCAACCATGCGTACAAGTCATAATACCTGAAGTGAATCTGCTCATGGCCTCAAACTACTGAACGATGCGCTAGAGCTCAAAACGAACAGTCGCGAAGGGCTACAAGTTTGTGCATCACGTTCGCGGGGGAGGAGCCGCGTTCGCATAGAGCAAAAAGGGTAGCTGAGCTTCAGGGAGAATTTGTTCATCGCGTTCGCGATAGAGGGAACGCGATCGTGAAGGTCTATCTAATTAAGGCATTGGATTCGCGATGTGGTGGTCGTGATCGCGAAATAGGAATTTGGTCAAGGTTATTTTGTGATTCGTAAATGCGAGGCTTTGATCGCGTTTGCGAAGAAGGATTTTTAGGCCTGGGCAGAAGGTTTAAAATGTCGTCTTGTCCATAAATGTGGGATTTATTTCTTCCATTGTTGGTCGTTTGTGGAGCTTTTTGGAGGGGATTGAAGAGGGATTCAAGGGGAATCACTTGGAGGTAAGATTCTTGGACTTAAAACTCGATTCTAATATGAATTCCACCTAAATAATCATGTAAATTAAGCCTAAAATTAAGGAATTAGGGTTTGAGATTAAGAGACTTTAAATGTGAATTTGAGGGGTCATTTGGACTCCGATTTCACTGTTCTTGGTATGCACGGACTCGTGGGATGTCACGACCCAGATTTCCCACCCTCGGGAGTCGTGATGGCGCCTACTCATAGAAGCTAGGCAAGCCACGAAATGCGGAAAATTCAACCTATTTTATTTTAGCCTTTTTAACCAATTAAATAAGCAGGTAATCAACTTTAAATAATGGTGAAAGATGAAATTTAAGTGGAAGACTTAGATAAATATTATACCAAAACCGATACGAATAAAAATTCAACATATATCTCTACACAGAAACTGGTGTCACAACATTTACAGACTGTCTAGGAATGCTACATACAAGTGTCTGAAAAAAGAAATATAGTCTGTCTCGTATACAAAAGAAAAGAACATCTAAATGGAAAGAAGAGACGTCGGGCCTACGGATGCCTGCAGGGCTACCTCGGTGTCTCGGTGGACTGAAGGCTGGATCCCCTACCACTGCTGACCAAGCACTGCTCATGTATCTGCACATAAGTGTAGAGTGTAGTATCAGCACAACCGACCCCATGTGCAGGTAAGTGTCTGGACTAACCCCGGCGAGGTAGTGACGAGGCAAGGACCAGACTCCAGATAAACCTATGTAGTTATGTATCTATATACAACGGAAAGATAAACGGAAACAAACAATTAAAATTGGGGAGAGAAAACATGCTTCGGGGAATAACAGATAAGGCAGAATCTCAATAAAATTATAAGGAAGCCAAAATTTAACTTCTAACAAGGATAAGGAAAATAAAGGCAAATTTCACTTTCAGTTTACGTTTTGTTGCAGGTGTGCAACCCGATCCCATTTCTCATATCTTGTGGTAGGCGTACCACCCGCTCCCATTTCATTAAATCTCGTGGTAGGCATACCACCCGCTCCCATTTCATCAAAACTCGTGGTAGGTGTACCACCCGCTCCCATTTCATCTTATCTTGTGGTAGGCGTACCACCCGCTCCCATTTCATCATATATTGTGGTAGGCGTACCACCCGCTCCTATTTCATTATATCTTGTGGTAGGCGTACCACCCGCTCCCATTTACAAGCCAGCACAAAATCACAAGGAATCCCGGCAAGGGAACAAAAGCAATATAATAACTTCCCGGCGAGGGAGCAACAATATCGAAACAATCATCCCCGTAATGGATAATCAGCTATAACCAATCCTAACTCAACTTCTACTCAGCTCAATTAATACCAATACTCAATCATAAATAAAATCCACGAGGATAAACTAAATCTTTGCTCAATATCGAGAATCATTAATTAAAGCATCTGTAGTAACATTTAAGAACGCAACAACTATCAATTTAAGACTCATGGTCATGATTGACTCCAACATACAGATACCCGTCACCATGCCTATACATCATACTCAACAAGAAGCAATTAACAAATAGGACTCAACTCCTAATCCCTCAAGCTAAGGTTAGACTGAACACTTACCTCGATGCCTCGAACACAACTCAAGTTTCAATTATATCTTTACCCCTTGATTCCTCCGTCAATTCGCTCGTATCTAGCCACAAGTTACTTAATTACATCAATAAACGCTAAATGAATCAATTTGAATGCATGAAAATGAGTTTTCCAAAGTTTTACCCAAAAAGTCAAAATCGCCCCCAGGCCCACGTAGTCAAAACCCAAGGTTAGAATCAAAACCCGATTACCCGTTCCCCCACGAACTCAGATATATAATTTGTTTTGAAATCGGACCTCAAATCGAGGTCCAAATCCCTAATTTTTTAAAAACCTATGTTCTACCCAAAACACCCAATTTTCCCCATGAAAATCATTAATTTGAAGTTGAGATCATGTTAAAAGATGTTAATAATTGAAGAAAACTAGTTAAAAATGACTTACAATTGATTTGGAGAAGAAAGGTTGTTTGAAAAATCGCCTCTTATGTTTTTAGGGTTTTGAAAAATGAAAAATAACTGAAATCTCATCTATTTATACCCCTCTTAGACCCCCTGTGCGGACCGCACAAAATGGACTACGGCCACATAGGCATCCACCGCGCACCTCACTGGCCCCCTTCCGCGGTCGCACACGTTTTGGTGCGGACCGCACTGGCGGGTTCAAAGACCTGCAACTTCTTTGAACCTACCACAACTGTGTTTTTAGGCCTAAGGCATCACGAAACCTACCCAAAACTCACCCAAGCCCTCGGGGCTCCAAACCAAATATACACAAAAGCCTCCAAAAACATCATACAGACTTATTCGTGCAATCGAATCGTCAAAATAACATCATGAACATCAAATTAAAACTCGAGATCAATGAATTTTTTCTCAAAACTTCTTTAAACATCAACTTTGCAATTTAAGCCTGAATCACGTCATATGACATCATTTTTCACCAAATTCCACTAAAACGTCTTAAATCATATATAAGACTTGTATCGGGCGCCGGAACCAAAATACGGGCCCGATACCATCATGTTCTAAGCAAATTTCATTTCAATTTTCCTTATATAGTTTCAGAAAATAATTTCCTTTAAAAATTCATTTCTCGGGCTTGGGACCCCGGAATTCGATTCCGGGCATACGCCCAAGTCCCATATTTTCCTACGGACCCTCCAGAACCATCAAATCATGGGTCCGGGTCCATTTACCCAAAAAATTGACCAAAATCAAATTTATTCATTTTATAGTCAAAACTTATCATTTTCATAGATTTTTCATATTTTAGCTTTCCGACTACGCGCCTGGACTGCTCATGCAAATCGAGGTGGTGCTAAGGGAGGTTTTTAAGGCCTCAGAATGTAGAATTTCATTGCAACACAAGTGATTCTCCACCTCTAAAACAATTGTTCGTCCTCGAACGAACAGAAGAAGGAAGTACTTGAGTCGGGGAAAAGATGAGGATAACGGCTCTGCATATCGGACTCGGACTCCCAGGTCGATGCCTCAGGAGGCTGACCTCTCCACTGAACACGAATAGAAGGAAAACTCTTTGATCTCAACTAACGAACCTGCCGGTCTAGAGTAGCCACCAGCTCCTCCTCATAAGATAAGTCCTTGTCCAACTGGACAGTGCTGAAATCTAACACGTGGGATGGATCACCGTGATACTTTCGAAGCATGGACACACAAAACACTAGATGTACGGCTGATAAGCTCGGCGGTAAAGAAAGTCTATAAGCCACCTCTCCCACTCGATCATGAATCTCAAATGGGCCAATGAACCTAGGGCTAAGCTTGCCCTTCTTCCCAAATCTCATCACGCCCTTCATAGGCGACATTCGGAGCAATACCCGCTCACCGACCATAAAAGCCACATCTCGAACCTTGCGGTATGCATAACTCTTTTGCCTAGACTGAGTTGTACGAAGCCTATCCTAAATAATCCTGACCTTGTCCAAGGCCTCCTGAACCAGATCCGTACCCAACAACTGAGCCTCTCCCGGCTCAAACCATCCAACCGGAGATCGACACCGCCTACCATATAAAGCCTCATAAGGAGCCATCTGGATACTCGACTGGTAGTTGTTGTTGTAGGCAAACTCCGCTAAAGGCAAGAACTGATCCCACGAGCCTCCAAAGTCAATGACACAAGCTCGGAGCATATCCTCCAAAATCTAAATAGTTCGCTCGGACTGCCCGTCCGTCTGAGGATGAAATGTTGTACTCAACTCAACCTGAGTTCCCAACTCTCGCTGAACTGCTCTCCAGAAACATGAGGTAAACTGCGTACCTCGGTCTGAAATGATAGACACAGGCACACCATGAAGACGAACAATCTCCCAGATATAGATCTCAGCTAACCTCTCGAATGAATAGGAGACTGCCACAGGAAGGAAATGTGCTGACTTGGTCAGCCTATCAACAATGACCCATACTACGTCAAACATCCTCCGAGTCTGCGGGAGTCTAACAACAAAGTCCATAGTGGTCCGCTCCCACTTCCATTCGGGAAGCTCAATCCTTTGAAATAAACCACCAGGCCTCTAATGCTCATACTTAACCTGCTGACAATTTAAACACCGAGCCACATATGCAACAATATCCTTCTTCATTCTGCACCACCAATAATCCTGCCGCAAATCCTGATACAACTTCGCGGCACCCGGATGAATAGAGTACCGGGAGCTATAGGCCTCCTCTAAAATCAACTCCCGAAGCCCATCCACATTTGGCACACACACTCGACCCTACAATCTCAAAACTCCATCATCATCTAAGGTAACCTGATAAGCATCGCCGCGCTGCACCATGTCTCTAAGGACACACAAATGGGGATCATCATACTGTCGATCATGGATACGCTCCAATAAAGAAGAACGAGCGACCGTGCAAGCTAATACCCGACTAGGCTCAGAAATATCCAACCTCACGAACCGATTGGCCAAGGCCTGAACATCCAAAGCAAGTGGCCTCTCACCGACCGGAATATAAGCAAGACTGCCCATACTGGCTGACTTCCTACTCAAGGCATCGTCAATCACATTGGCCTTTCTCGGGTGATATAAGATAGTGATATCATAATCCTTCAACAACTCCAACCACCACCTTGTTGATACCCAATTTTTTCCTAGGTATTTTTGTACCCAAAATACTTCCAAAATAGCATGTATGTGCATATATAAGCACACCCAAGAGTTTTAGTTTTTTTTTAATGATTTTTAAACCGATTTACTACCCATTTTAATACCACAAAATCCAATAGTTATTCTCAAAATTATTATTTTTTGGTGAATAACTTATTTCATTCCCGTATTTATACCAAAATATAATTAAGGTAATTTTTGCATATTTTTTACAAATTTATTTGGCATTTTTAAGCTAATTGCATGTAATTGCAATTATAGCCTATTTTACAATTAACAACATTTTATAATTATAAGATCACTTTTAATATTTTTACATTAATATTTATATGTTATTAATTATTTTAGTGCCTTTAATTTATTTTTAAATCATCTTTTTACTATTTTATAAAATAATAAAAGGGGAGATTGGCTATTTAACAAACATCCCTTATTATATCAATTCTAGCCAAATTGACCACACTCACTATCAGATTCAAATGGCCCAATATCCTGATTAAATTAACCCAGCCCATTCCCCAATATAACTCGGTCTAATCTGAGCCATTGATTAAATAAGATCAACAGCCCAGATTTAATTCCCTTAATTAAATTCAATTACCCCTCCCCCAAAACCCCTCATTTCCATAGACGGTCTCTCTCTCTATATCGTCTCTCCCTCTCCCTTCTCTCTAGAACCTTCTGGTTCTCTCTTCTCCGATGATCTCCACCGTATTCCCGGCCATCTCCGGCCACATGCTTCGATTGATTTTCTTTATGATTAAAACCTTTTCTTTGTTTATTCTGACCGATTTCTATGCTCTTACTATTTTTTAGTTTGACTCTGCTAAAAACCCTAATTTCTAGAAAATGTTTCTTCATTAGATTATGTGTGTTAGCATGTTTCTTTGGTTCAATTACCTGTGTTAGCCTAATTTCCTTTGTCCTGTCTCTATGTGTTAGCATGTTTCCTCGTTTGATTGTGTGTATTAGCCTGATTTTCCTTGCTTTGGTTCTGCCTGCTGGCCTATTTGCTTGATTCTTGTTGATGTTTCATAGTCACCATGCTTCGAATATGTCTTGCTGAATCTTAACTTATTTTCACTATCTCTGAGTGGTTATGTTTGTTCATCCCTTGTTCCTTCCTAGTTAACTTTGCTCGCTACTTTTGTTCATTTACCTCTATTTATATGTTAAAAATGCAGAATCATGACTTCACATGATTGATTCTGATTTTCCTTGATTGATTGGTAATTCAAAAACTTTCTTAAAAAAAAACTAATATTCTATCCGCCCATTTGAATTAATTGGTTTTGTTACCTCATTTGTTATAGTACTATGTTCTTTTAAGCCTTTCCTTAATTGGAATTTTCCTGAATTTGGTCTTACTCGACTACTATATGCAATACTGAACCTTGACTCTTTCCTTATTTAATCCTACGCTGATTTTTCCTATTTGCCTTATATGGTGCTGAATCTTTTCGTTTGATTTTGATTCCCTTAATTAATGGGAGTACTTCCTTGATTCTTTGATTAATTGATTCCGAGTTCTTCAATTAACATATTTCCATGATTTTTACCTTATTTTACCACCTGTTTTTGACTATAAATACCCTAAGTCTTTACAAAAAAACACACAACAGTCTTCTAACTTACACACACCACTGAATACTTTCAAAATCTGCATTCCCTTTCGCTCTTTTGCTCTACTGCTATTCTCTGCTCCTTCTTATTTTTAGCCGGCTAAAAGCCAAGGTTAATATACTACTACTGCTTTGTCTTTGCATCCTACTCTTGTTCTTTTACTGGTATGTCTTAACTCAGTTCCCAGCAATCATCCTAATGTGTTTACTTATAGTCTTTATATCTATGCCTATTACCTGCAGAGTTTGACATGTTCATATGATATTGTACACTTTACTTTCCTGCAAATGCTTGATCCCTACTCCCTTACCCTCTATGTGTTTATAAATGGGGATTCAGGGCATGGCAACATGAATTGTTGTCCATGAACTAAATTTTGACCCCAAGTAAAGAGTGTGTCAGTATGTTTCATTGCTGATCATGCCATTTGCCCCCTCTTTCTTTGTTTATTGTTTTTGTTATGAATTCCCTATCATTACCCCTATGTATGTTGAGTTAAAGTTTATGGTCTGGTAGCCTTTAAATGGCTATCCAGGCCTGAACCTGGCTTTCAATAAGTCATAACTCCTCAATTTGAAAATGACAAATTGGTCAGGGGTGTGTCACCACTTCAAATTGCTTGGCATGACCACCAGCTTATCATTTCCCCTCCCCTGCACTTGCACTTACTCTTAGACTTTAAGTTCTGACCCCCCCCCTCTCATATGAGCCTTGCCTTGGGACCTTGAGTTCCCTCTGAACTTGGACATTTGAGGGATGGCTTTTCCACACTGCACTTTACTACAATTCTGGAATGATGTTTGGGGTGTAAGCACTGCATGGAGCTCTTGAAGCTCCTTGGAACTTTGACACATTCCAAATAAGAGAAGGCTTTGGCAACCTGGATCCTTGGAAGTTGGTTTATTACATATGTCAGACTGGGAGTCTAAATTAGGCCCTCTTTGGTTGGAATTCTGATTTCGGATGTATTTTATTTATTTTTGATTAATTCTGGTCTATAATAATTTTGTAATAACATTTGGGGTCGGTTAGTAAACAAAAAGGGGTGGGAACTATGCATGCAAGGGGTAGATATCATGCCTATAAGAGTTATCATTTCTGAAATTCTGTATCCCATCTAGAGATCATGCTTGTAGGAATTACTGTCTCTAAAAGTTCTGCATCTTATACAAATCACTGAAACTCTGCATTTTCAAATAATGACATAGGAACTCTGCATTTTCATACTATGCCTATAGGATTTTCTGCACTTTCATATAGATACTATGCCTCTAGGATTTTCTGCACTTTCATATAGATACCATGTCTATAGGATTTTCTGCAATTTTGCATGTGCATCCGTCATTAGGCAAACTTTTTATAGGATTTAAACAACTAACCAATTGCATATAGATAACCTGCCTATAGGATTTCTGTATAATAATAACAGTGTTTAAAAAATAGTGTTTAAAATCAGTGACACTTAGAAAGCATGCCTATAGGAGCTGTTAACTAACTTGAATCGCCAATTCGTCTAAAATCAGTAGCAATAACGCGTAAGCACCTGCAGAACTTATGTTTTTGTAACTAACAAATCTTTTCTGCAATCAGTTTACTCTCTTTGTTTTTCTTGAAATTGATAGATATCATGCCTATAGGTTCTGTTTAACGCCTAGGCAAGCCTTAGGGTAAAATTTTATAACTGCATCAGTCTTTGATAATTACAACCAGCAGGTAGGCCTAATTCGGACTTCTTATCTGAAAATATGTGATAAATTAGTCTGCCTTAACGTTTAAGTTAATTACAGACCAAACCAGTATGTGCAAGACATGCTAAACTCTATGGCTTATATGATTTAAGGAGGTTTACTTGAGCCTTACTTGCTTATTTGCCCTCCCATTTATTGCATTATGTGTTTTGATTGACGCCTTAGTATTTTGTCCTTTGAAACTCCCCAAAAATCCCCAACTCCCTCCCCTTTAGGATTAGTAGTCTCAATGCCTCCGAGATTTATAGGATTGTGAGACGGGTACTAGCATACAATAAGTAATGATACCATTCCGCGCTTTAATACCTTAACGGGGAGGGAAGGGTAGATATGGATATGATGACCGGTGCGCTAATATCATGTGCGACCCCTCTTCTGAGGAGTGATCACTGGGTATTGCATTGAAGTGATCCATATTAATTATAAACTTAGGACCCCTCTCCCTTTATTTGCTTTCATCTTTTCTTGTAAAATTATTCAAATCTTTTTTTTTTATTTCTGCCCTCTCTATATACTTTCAAAAGTTTTCAACCTAATTGCAATGTTATATGCGAGTCCTTATTTGAGCTTTGATTTTTTACTTGTAAAGTCACAAATGCAACATGGCCGGGAACTACACTAGTGGATCTTGAGGGGTGCCTAATACCTTCCCCTCGAGATAATTTCTAGCCCTTACCCGAACTCTGGTTTTCCAACTCAAACTCTTCTAAAAAAGTGTCCTAATGCACTATAATTATTAGGTGGCGACTCTTCAACTTCTAAACCCAATTCTCGAAAGGGAATAGAGTTGTCCTCCCAATGTCGTATACCCGATTTCTGACCCCATGGTTAGAGAAAAAAGGGGGCGTCGACAGCATGGTGACTCTGTTGGGGATTTTCTTTAGGCTTTTACCATTGCATGTTGCTTGTGACTTTACTATCTCATTAATTGCTTTATTTACTGTCTTTTATTCGCTACGAAACTGACTTGGCTCTTCATGTCTTTTCTTTCCTTTAACTGCTTTCCTTTATTGCTTTATTTCAATACTGTTTGTAATTACTGCAATTATTGTAATCATTTATCTTATGAACGTGGAAATACATGTCAATTTGTTTCATTCTTGTAAACCGCATCTTCAACATCATATTCCACTCGTGCCAAACAAATACCAATGCAACGCTTATAATGAGTGGTTGCGCTCTTCCAATATTATCACCCTTTAAATTTGGCAAAGGCGTATTTGCGGTAAAACCAGTCGATCAGCGGTGCAGTCGACGGTTCCGTGTCTTTCCCTCTTGAGTTGTCCGCTCAAGGGTACCTGTTTAATACCCCAATAGAAACCTTACTCTGTTTAATTGTGTATGCATCATGGTTAAACCTAGCCGAGTTAGTTATGTTGTCCACATAATGACTCGTTAAGATAGCCTTGTCCGAAGTCCACTGGGTTTCCCTGAAACCCAAACAGACACCTACATGTTCTGTGCATTTATTTGGAACTAAATGCTTTTATGCTGATTATTGGTATTAAATAGTCGAGTCCGGTGGGGGGTGAGGTCTTAACCCTTTTGTTTTGCAGAAAATGAATGACAAAGTTCCTGACTTCGGTATGGTAAACATACCTTCACTCTTGCATACTTGGTGGAGAAACCTCCCATCGAGCAATCAAATCAACGAATGGAAAGAGAGAGTCACCAAGGCTAGTGAGAAACTAGAATACCTGGAGTACAACTTGCTGGAATTGGAAGGGAAAGTGAGGAAAAGAGTCACCAACTGTCAAAATGCTGAGGAAGGCAAAGGAGAGCGTCTGGCGATAGCATTTTTACTGGAAAATCTGCGCGAGCTGGAGGACTTGATCAACGAGAACATTCAACCTGAAGAAGGTCCTTCTGGGACCAAGTAGTTAGGAGTCTTTCTTTCCGCTTTTGATGTAATAAGGCCAATGGCCATTAGTGACATTTTTACTTTACGCTATTTTAGTGTCGTTTTGGGATTCGTCTTATTTTTATCAATAAGATGAGGCATTTAGCATTATAAGTTCTCCAAATTAACTTGTCGCTAGGCCTACCTCGGGCACAATGAGGCACCCAAATTAGGACACGATTTATATTCTTGCACAATGTGTTTAAATATTGCAACATTTTCTTCTCATAACCCGCACTAACTCGTTACCTTTTTTTTTGTTTTTCTTTATTTTTATTCCTCTCCCCAAAGGTTAGTTCGTGCATTCTGGCACCATCATCATACAGTACGAGATCCAAGGGCCCTCCTCCTCCTCTGAGTCCTATCCGAAACAAGAACAAAGGTAGAATGGGAGATTCAAGCACCAGAAAGGAAATTGAAAGAATTGAGATTCCTCAGGGTACCCCGGTTGCTAAGGAAACTGTTGCCCAACTTGAGCAGAAATTGTTGAAGTTCCAAGAAGAACTGGATCAAGTTCGGAACTTGGAAAATTTATCATTCACTCTCACCGCTCCTGATGTCAACTTCTCAAATGCTCAAAATCCCGCACCTCCACAGAACACCTCACAACCACAGATGCAACCCACTCATGATCAACATTGCAACACATGCCACACTCCACTACCCATTCCTGAACCACTGAACACCACAAACGACCACCCCCACAACACTCCCATCTACGTAGATACCATACCCCACTACACTCAACCAATCTCAAGTGCACATGAGTTTGATGACAAGGACTCTTTTATTAGAAACTTGGCAGCAGAACTGAAGAAATTGACCAGCCGAGTCCAGGGCATGGAAGGAAACAAAGGCATAGAGGGGCTGAATTATGAGGACCTCTGCATTCAGCCAGATGTTGAACTTTCGGAGGGATACAAACCTCCCAAGTTCGAAATGTTCGATGGCATAGGAGATCCCAGAGTCCATTTGAGGACATATTGTGATAAGTTGGTCGGAGTCGGAAGGAATGAGAAAATTCGTATGAAACTCTTCATGAGAAGCCTGAAGGGGGATGCTTTATCTTGGTACATCAGTCAGGACCCCAAGAAATGGACAAGCTGGGTAAGTATGGCATCGGATTTCATGGATAGGTTCCAATTCAATACAGAGAATGCACCGGATGTATTCTACATCCAGAATCTAAAGAGGAAGCCTACCGAGACATTCCGCGAGTATGCTACTCGTTGGAGATCAGAGGATGCTAAGGTCAGGCCGGCGTTAGAAGAGGAACAAATGAACAGATTCTTCGTCCGAGCTTAGGACCCACAATATTATGAGAGGTTGATGCTGATCGAGGGCCAGAAATTCTCCGATATCATCAAGCTGGGAGAAAGAATTGAAGAAGGCATTAAGAATGGTATGGTTACTAATCTTGAAGCATTGCAGGCCACCAACAAGGCTTTACAGTCTGGTGGCACGTCCAAAAAGAAGGATGTCAATGCCGTGATGGTTGCACAGGGAGCCAAACCACCACTAAAATACCACACTTACCCATCACCTCCACTTACATATCAGCCTATCCCGTATTACCAAGCACCCTCACCCTCTTACCAAAATCCACCACCCGTTTACCAATCATCTCCACCTCCCGCATATCAACCCACTTCACCCAGATGCTCTCAACCTACACCTGTTTACCAAGCTTATAATGCCCAACCCCCTGACTACCAATCACCTCCCACTCGCCAAAATTTCCCTAGACCCAGACCAAATTTTGACTGCAGACCTCCTAGACAATATATAGCCATCGCTGAGCCAATTGACCAGCTGTATGAGAAACTTAAAGCTACTGGTTACATCTCCTCTATCTCTGCCATAACTCCAGAAAATCCTTCCTATTGGGTCAACCCTAATAAGACCTGTGTGTACCACTCCAGCATGAAGGGACATACCATTGATGAGTGCCGCTCGTTGAAGGACAAGATTCAAACTCTGATCGACAATAAGGTTATCGTAAAAAGGGAGCCTACTCCCAATGTCCGCAACAACCCTCTGCCTGATCACAGAGGTGGGGACATTCACATGATCGAGATCGAAGATGACTGGGACCCCAAGGGATCGATAGGATTAATTGTTGAGGATGATGAGCCAAAGAAATCGGCAGTCACACTTAACCCGATTGTTGTACAGAACTAGCCCTCCAGGGGCGATGAAGTGTCACGACCCAAACTGAAGGGCCATGACTAGCACCCGACCACACTTGCTGAGCACCAACGTACATTTCATCTAACCTTCATTATTATCTTTTAAGGCTGACGAGATCAATATAAATGGTAGACCTAGATCATGGACAACCAGCAATAAAATATGACGGCATGAACATACATAGCAGGGGATGACCAGACAATCAAGAAACTACGTATAAGGTATGAGCTACCACGCTACTATGAAAGACTATACAACAAAAACTAGCCGACAAGGCATACCAAACTATACATGAGCCGACACCTGTCTATGAGCCTCTAAAAGAACATAAGTGTTGCAACATAGCCGGAACAGGGCCCCGACATACCCATAATGTCTATAACAAAAATTGCATACCAAGACCAAGGCAAGTCCGGAGAAGGGATCTCGCCAATCACCGCTGAACTGGATAGCCTACTGTGGTGGGGAGCTGCACCTGCCTGTCTATCAGGACCTGCAGCACGACATGCAGCGTCCACAAATAAAAGGACGTCAGTACGAATAAAGTACTGAGTATGTAAGGCAAGGAACCATAAATACGATCAGTAATGTAAGCAAGGATAGAGAATATACAACCTGTAACATCTTAGTACCTCTGAGGGCTACTTACATGAAATGCATGATACATATGTATAAATACATAAACCTTTAAAGCATTCACCTCTGTGGGCATCATTATCATCATATCGTACCCGGCCATAATAGGCTCGGTAGAATCGTACCCGGCCACGTGGAGCTCGGTAAAACCCAACTGATAAGTGGTTGCACAATAGGTGCCGTACCCGGCCAACTATAGCGTGGCTCGGTAGAGTAAAATAGATACATATATATAATGCATGCTCGACTCATGGAATCACATTCTAAACCTTTCGGAGTGACGTAAGGTCGGTATCCTCTATACACGTTATTAGGACTAACTCTTCACTATGAACCTTATAAGATTTAGGAAGTACGAACAACATTAATAACATAAGAATAAGAGAAGTAACATTAACATCAATCGTTCCATAAGAGGGAAAACAATGTAAGTACTGCTAGCTTCTAAGAGTAGAGTATCTTGGAAGCTCGTTCATTACATTATGTACAATTGGAGTCATGCAAAAGAAGGAAAGGGATAGCCTCACATACCTTGTATATACTGCCCCAATCTCAAGCTATGCAATTGTCAAAACTCCTTAGTCTACAATAAGAGAAACGATACTATCGTTATCATTTAAGCGTCATAACTATTATGTATCGACCACAACCTATATTACGATGAAACGGACAGCACATCCCCTATATATATGACCTCACACCATTCAAAACAGTCACCAAACAGCCCAAACAACATCAATAATAAACATATTGAGCCTCCCAAAATAGTCCACACATAGCCTAATCACTCCATACATACGACGACCACCGTAGTCGTGTCAAACAACCTGGAAATATTACGAAAAACTATCAGCCCATAACCCTACATATATATAGTGTTTCTCCACACCCTTCCTCCTCTAAAACTCCACAAGATAGTAGTAAAATACGCAGTCCAACAACAACGCAAAACAGTCCACAAAACAATAACATTACTACCAAGCCTTTCGATATATATCTCACAAGTTCTAGCTTCAATGGCTTAGCCGAAACTTGGATAATCTTAAATACATATAGAGTAAGAGGTTCCTTACCTTTATACAGAAAGAACAACTCCAATTTGACCTTAAATTTCCATGAAATATCCCTCCAGTGCTGCCACAACAACAAAAAAGCGAAACTAGCGATCAATTAGTGTTTTTCGGCACTAGAATCACTTTAGAAGGCTTGAAATCACCTAGGATTGATATTAAGAACATGAGGGAGTATTTACAGAACATAAATCCTTTAAAACAACCTCCCACACGAGCTGGAACGACACAAAAATGAGCAACAACAAGAAGAACAAGAGACTTACTAGCGCCACGGAATTCCCGACACTTGATTTGTGTTGTTTGCCCTTTTTGGGTCTTGAATCTTGAGAGAACCTTGAGAGGATGTTCCTAGGGTTCTAAGGTCTGAAAATAGTGAAAATAAATGACTTAAAACGGGTTGGAGGTATCCTATATAGGTCCAAATATCTTAAACCGACTTAGTGGGCCCCATAGAGAGGTACTTGGCGCAGTCTCGCAAAAATGCAAATATCTCTATACTCCGAGATCGTATCGATGAAAGGTTTAATGCGTTGGAAACTAGACTCATAGATCTTTAATTTTGTTGGTATATCACCCCGTAATTCCTTGTAAATTATGAGAAAAGATTAGAAACATTTGACCTAATGTTTAAGTAAAATTATGAACCTAAGTTGCGACAACTTTTGTCGACTTTTGTTTCATAACTCGTTTGACTTCAAGACTTATGATACGGATATTATATGATTAAAATACCTTCATAAATGACCTCTTGAGTGTATTAAGCACCGCTAGATTACCTGAAAATTCGAGTTACAACATCCTTGATTCGTTTAACTTCTAATACTGGTTAATCACCCTTATACACTCTTGTATCACTTAAGACCAATAGGATTGACTTCTTATCATCTCAAAGATAATTCCTTCTTGGATTTATGTTAACTAATATATGGCATGAACTAACACATGTGGATATGGGTTGTAACACCCTCCCCCTTTGGAACATTCGTCCTCGAATGTAAGGGTTTATGGGGAGTTTAAATCATCGTGGATTCCAATGGAAATTTCCGATCAATTTTCCCCTATAAAATGGTCACTAGCAAAACTTGCAACTAATTAAGCCCAACATATGGCTTCACAAGGCTACACAAAGCATTATGCGTATTTACATTATCTACATATCACCATTTTGTATTAAGGAGGAGTATTCTCAAATTATTGCTTACCTCATAGAGCCGTTTCTTCTTCCAATGTATCCTGTCTTCCACCAGCATCCTTGTTATCTTCATTCTGGAATAAGTAAGGGTATTTAGACTTCATCTCCTCTTCTGCTTCCCATGTCATTTCTTCCATATTTTTGTTCCTCCACAATACTTTGACGGAAGCTACATCTTTTGTTCTCAGCTTGCGGACTTGCCAATCTAATATCGCCACTGGCACTTCTTCATATGATAGGTCCTCTGTAACTTGTACGTCTTTGATAGGGATGATTCGAGAAGGGTTTCCAATACATTTTCTCAACATAGATACATGGAATACCGGGTGGACAAATTCCAATTCGGATGGCAATTCTAACTCATAAGCAACCTGTCCAATCCGTCGAAAAATTTTATACGGCCCGATATACCTTGGACTCATCTTACCTTTCTTCCCAAAACGCATAATACCCTTCATTGGTGAGATCCTCAGGAAAACCCAATCACCAACCTCAAACTCTAGATCACGACGTCGGACATCAGAATAAGATTTTTGCCTGCTTTGTGCCGTCCTCAATCGCTCCTGTATCACTTTCACCTTCTCAATAGCTTAGTGAATCAAATCTGGCCCATATAATTCTGTTTCACCGACTTCGAACCATCCAACTGGTGATCTACATCTCCTCCCGTATAGTGCCTCATATGGGGCCATTTTAATACTGGAATGGTAGCTATTGTTATAGGCGAATTCTATGAGTGGAAGATGATCATCCCAATTCCCCTTAAAATCTAGAACACATGCTCGTAGCATATCTTCCAGTGTCTGAATGGTACGTTCAGCCTGTCCGTCAGTCTGCGGATGAAATGCAGTGCTGAGATTTACCTGTGTGCCTAAACCCTTCTGGAAAGACCTCCAAAAGTTAGCCGTAAATTGAGCTCCTCGGTCTGATATAATAGATATGGGCACACCATGAAGCCTAACAATCTCATTGATATACAACTTCGCATAATCTTCAGCCGTGTAAGTTGTCTTTACTGACAGAAAATGGGCACATTTTGTAAGTCGATCAATTATCACCCAGATGGAGTCAAACTTATGATAAGAGCGAGGTAATCCAATAATGAAGTCCATATTAATCACCTCCCACTTCCAGGTCGGAATCTCTATATTTTGAAGCAATCCACCGGGTTTCTGATGTTCTATCTTTACTTGTTGACAATTGGGACACTGGGCTACAAATTCTGCAATAGACTTCTTCATATTATCCCACCAATATTGCTCCTTGACATCATGATACATCTTTGTCGAGCCGGGATGGATGGAATATCGGGATTGATGAATCTCATTCATAATCTTCTCTCGCAACCCTGCCACATTAGGCACACACAATCGGCTCTGGTATCTCAGTGCCCCATCTTTTCCGATCCCAAAAGCCATACTTTTACACTGTTGAATGCTTTCTCTTAATCGTACTAAGATAGGATCTTCATATTGTCGTGCTTTTACCTCGGCTACCAAAGATGATTCTGATGTATTCTGTACAGTAACACCTCCGTCATCAGAGTCTAACAATCTGATTCTCATATTGGCTAGCTGATGAAGCTCTTTAATCAACCCCCATCTACCTGCCTCAATATGTACTAAGCTTCCCATTGATTTACGGCTGAGAGCGTCTGCCACAACATTGGCTTTACCGGGATGATACAATATATCGACGTCGTAGTCTTTCAATAATTCAAGCCACCTACGCTGCCTCAAATTCAACTCTTTCTGCTTGAAGATGTATTGTAAACTCTTGTGATATGTGTAGATGTCAACATGGACGCCGTATAAGTAGTGCCGCCATATCTTCAAAACATATATTACTGCAGCCAATTCCAAATCATGGGTTAGATAATTCTTTTCATGCTTCTTCAATTGTCTTGATGCATAAGCAATCACATTCCCACGCTGCATCAATACGCACCCCAAACCTATACCTGAGGCATCACAATATACCACATAACCTTCTGTTCCTTCAGGAAGAGTGAGCACTGGTGCAGATGTCAATCGATTCTTCAACTCCTGAAAACTACGTTCACAAGTGTCAGACCACTGGAATTTGGTAGCTTTTTGTGTTAACTTAGTCAATGGTGATGATATAGAGGAAAATCCTTCTACAAACCGCCTATAATATCCTGCTAGCCCTAGGAAGCTGCGGACTTCTGATGGTGTTGTAGGTCTCGGCCAATTCTTTACCGCATCGATCTTCTGAGTGTCGACACTAATACCCTCATCAGATATCACATGGCCAAGGAATGCTACTGAGTTCAGCCAGAATTCACATTTGGAGATCTTAGCATATAACTTACGATCCTGAAGCGTCTGTAATATTATCCGCAAGTGGCCGGCATGTTCCGCCCTCGAACGAGAATATACTAGAATGTCATCAATGAATACATTCACGAACACATCAAGATAGGGCCTGAATATAGTATTCATGAGATCCATAAAAGCTGTTGGGGCATTTGTTAGCCCGAACGACATCACCAAGAACTCAAAGTGCCCATATCTTGTCCGGAAGGCCGTCTTTGGAATATCTTTCTCCCTAGCCCTTACCTGATGATACCCTGAACGTAAATCAATCTTGGAGAAATACTTGGCACCCTGGAGTTGGTCAAACAGGTCATCAATTCTTGGAAGTGGATACTTGTTCTTTATAGTAGACTTATTCAACTGTCGATAGTCGATACACATCCGTAACGACCCGTCTTTCTTCCGCACGAATAGGACTGGTGCACCCCAAGGTGAAGTGCTAGGCCTAATAAAGCCCTTATCTAGCAAGTCCTTTAACTGCACCTTCAACTCTTGCAACTCTGCTGGGGCCATTCTGTATGGAGGAATAGAGATCGGTTGAGTGTCAGGCAACACATCAATGCTAAACTCAATCTCCCTTTCAGGAGGAAGGCCTGGGAGTTCATCTGGGAAAACATCTGGGAATTCGTTGCCACAGGGATTGATTGTAAAGTAGGCGGTTTCGCCTCCGCATCCCTAACGCGAACGAGATGATAAATGTAACCTTTTGAGATCATTTTCCTTGCCTTAAGATAGGAAATAAACCTACCTTTCGGTGTAGCAATGTTCCCTTTCCATTCAATGATGGGTTCACCCGGAAATTGGAACCTAACCATCTTCGTACGACAGTCAACATTTGCATAGCATGAGGCCAACCAGTCCATTCCCATTATCACATCAAAATCAACCATTTCTAACTCAAATAAATTTGCCGAGGTTTGACGACTACAAATCATCACAGTGCAACCTCTATATACCCTTCTAGCAATCACAGAATCTCCTATCGGAGTAGATACCGCGAGGGGTTTACTTATCAATTCAGGTTCAATGCCAAACTTATTAGCCACAAAGGGTGTAACATAGGATAATGTAGATCCCGGATCAATCAACGCATATACATCATAAGAAAACATAGATATAATACCTGTAACAACATCTGGAGACGACTCGAGATCCTGTCGACCTACTAGAGCATAGGTTCGATTTTGAGCACCACTCGAACTCGGCACTGCACCTCTACCCCTACCACGACCTGTCGACTGCTGAAAACCCCGTGTTGGAGGTCGAACTGATGAGGAAGAACCAGACACAGATCCAGTCGGCTGAGCCATACCATCACCTCCTCTATTAGGACACTCCCGCATCATATGGCCAGGCTTCCTGCACGAATAGCATGCATCAGAACCTCGACGACACAGTCCAAAGTGGGCCTTGCCGCACTGATCACAATGTGGTGTTGGGGGTCTCATCTGACTAGTATCCCTGTGATGTTGCGAGCCAGATGCCCGCGAACTCTGACCTGGACCAGAATAGGATCGATCATATCGAGGCCTCTGAAACTGTGGAGGAGCACTAGCTACAGGTGGCGCCAAACTCCTCGAAAACTGTGGCCTGATGCGGCCTCTGAAGTCATCAGAATACCCTGCAAATCTCGCCCTCTTATGCTGGCCCCTATCCTGCTCCCTAACTGCCCTCTGCTGGCGCTTACGATCCTCTAGGGTCTGGGCATAAGCTTGAATACGGGAAATATCCATGCCCTCCACCAAGGAGGCTGTCGTACACTCATTTATCAGATGTGGTCCCAACCCATTCACGAACATATGCACCCTATCACTCATCTCGGCCACCATATGGGGAGCATACCTTGCCAAAGAATCAAACTGCATACTATACTCTCGCACACTCATATTACCTTGTCTAAGGTTCAAGAACTTATCAGCTCTAGCTCGTCGTATCTCAACTGGCAAGTAGTGACGAAGAAAGGCCTCAGAAAATTCCTTCCACACAGCTGGAGGAGGGTTCGGACCCCTGGATCTCTCCCAACTATCATACCAGAGAACCGCTAAATCCCGTAGCCGATAAGAAGCCAACTCTACTGCCTCTGTATCACTAACATGCATAACCCGAAGTGTACGATGAACCTGGTCAATAAAAGTCTGTGGGTCCTCCTTGGGGTCTGATCCGGTAAACACTAGAGGGTCTAAATTAATAAAATCACGAACTCTTGTACTAACTGGTTTCTCAGCAGCACCTGTATTCTGCCTCTGAGCCTGAGCAGCTACCAAGCTAGTCAATAACTGCAAAGCACTCCGCATATCCTGGTCTGGAGTGCCAGACGGAGGAACTGGAGGCGCTGGGTGCCTTCTAATATCCTCTGGAGGAGATGGAGTAGATGAGGTATGAGAGGGCATCTCACTTTGAGCCTCACTTTGTCCTGCTCTGACTTGGGGCACCTGACTGGTACCCTCTTCCGCTGCTGTATCAAGCCGTCTACTAATCGTTTGCTTCCTAGTCGAAGGCATCACTGAAAAAAAACAAGGTGAATATTAGAGACGAACACTTACGACTCAACTCTACGCACGATCTAGATTCAGGAAGAAGGTAACAACCCTAGATGTCATGTAGCCTCCTGATTATAAATGTGGCGCGCTACACATCCATAATCAAGACTCTACTAGACACGGCTCATAGACAACCCCTAGGACAGACTTTCTCTGATACCAAGTTTGTCACGACCCAAACTGAAGGGCCATGACTAGCACCCGACCACACTTGCCGAGCACCAATGTACATTTCATCTAACCTTCATTATTATCTTTTAAGGCTGACGAGATCAATATAAATGGTAGACCTAGATCATGGACAACCAGCAATAAAATATGACGCCATGAACATACATAGCAGGGGATGACCAGACAATCAAGAAACTACGTATAAGGCATGAGCTACCACGCTACTATGAAAGGCTATACAACAAAAACTAGCTGACAGGGCATACCAAACTATACATGAGCCGACACCTGTCTATGAGCCTCTAAAAGAACATAAGTGTTGCAACATAGCCGGAACAGGGCCCCGACATACCCATAATGTCTATAACAAAAATTGCATACCAAGACCAAGGCAAGTCCGGAGAAGGGATCTCGCCAATCACCGCTGAACTGGATAGTCTACTGTGGTGGGGGAGCTGCACCTGCCTGTCTATCAGGACCTGCAGCACGACATGCAGCGTCCACAAATAAAAGGACGTCAGTACGAATAAAGTACTGAGTATGTAAGGCAAGGAACCATAAATACGATCAGTAATGTAAGCAAGGATAGAGAATATACAACCTGTAACATCTTAGTACCTCTGAGGGCTACTTACATGAAATGCATGATACATATGTATAAATACATAAACCTTTAAAGCATTCGCCTCTGTGGGCATTATTATCATCATATCGTACCCGGCCATAATAGGCTCGGTAGAATCGTACCCGGCCACGTGGAGCTCGGTAAAACCCAACTGATCAGTGGTTGCACAATAGGTGCCGTACCCGGCCAACTATAGCGTGGCTCGGTAGAGTAAAATAGATACATATATATAATGCATGCTCGACTCATGGAATCACATTCTAAACCTTTCGGAGTGACGTAAGGTCGGTATCCTCTATACACGTTATTAGGACTAACTCTTCACTATGAACCTTATAAGATTTAGGAAGTACGAACAACATTGATAACATAAGAATAAGAGAAGTAACATTAACATCAATCGTTCCATAAGAGGGAAAACAATGTAAGTACTGCTAGCTTCTAAGAGTAGAGTATCTTGGAAGCTCGTTCATTACATTATGTACAATCGGAGTCATGCAAAAGAAGGAAAGGGATAGCCTCACATACCTTGTATATACTGCCCCAATCTCAAGCTATGCAATTGTCAAAACTCCTTAGTCTACAATAAGAGAAACGATACTATCGTTATCATTTAAGCGTCATAACTATTATGTATCGACCACAACCTATTTTACGATGAAACGGACAGCACCTCCCCTATATATATGACCTCACACCATTCAAAACAGTCACCAAACAGCCCAAACAACATCAATAATAAACATATTGAGCCTCCCAAAATAGTCCACACATAGCCTAATCACTCCATACATACGACGACCACCGTAGTCGTGTCAAACAACCTGGAAATGTTACGAATAACTATCAGCCCATAACCCTACATATATATGGTGTTTCTCCACACCCTTCCTCCTCCAAAACTCCACAAGATAGTAGTAAAATACGCAGCCCAACAACAACGCAAAACAGTCCACAAAACAATAACATTACTACCAAGCCTTTCGATATATATCTCACAAGTTCTAGCTTCAATGGCTTAGCCGCAACTTGGATAATCTTAAATACATATAGAGTAAGAGGTTCATTACCTTTATACAGAAAGAACAACTCCAATTTGACCTTAAATTTCCATGAAATATCCCTCCAATGCTGCCACAACAACAAAAAAGCGAAACTAGCGATCAATTAGTGTTTTTCGGCACTAGAATCACTTTAGAAGGCTTGAAATCACCTAGGATTGATATTAAGAACATGAGGGAGTATTCACAGAACATAAATCCTTTAAAACAACCTCCCATACGAGCTGAAACGACACAAAAATGAGCAACAACAAGAAGAACAAGAGACTTACTAGCGCCACGGAATTCCCAACACTTGATTTGTGTTGTTTGCCCTTTTTTGGGTCTTGAATCTTGAGAGAACCTTGAGAGGATGTTCCTAGGGTTCTAAGGTCTGAAAATAGTGAAAATAAATGACTTAAAACGGGTTGGAGGTATCCTATATAGGTCCAAATATCTTAAACCGACTTAGTGGGCCCCATAGAGAGGTACTTGGCGCAATCTCGCAAAAATGCAAATATCTCTCTACACCAAGATCATATCGATGAAAGGTTTAATGCGTTGGAAACTAGACTCATAGATCTTTAATTTGGTTGGTAGATCACCCCGTAATTCCTTGTAAATTATGAGAAAAGATTATAAACATTTGACCTAATGTTTAAGTAAAATTATGAACCTAAGTTGCGACAACTTTTGTCGACTTTTGTTTCATAACTTGTTTGACTTCAAGACTTATGATACGGATATTATATGATTAAAATACCTTCATAAATGACCTCTTGAGTGTATTAAGCACCGCTAGATTACCTGAAAATTCGAGTTACAACATCCTTGATTCGTGTAACTTCTAATACTGGTTAATCACCCTTATACACTCTTGTATCACTTAAGACCAATAGGATTGACTTCTTATCATCTCAAAGATAATTCCTTCTTGGATTTATGTTAACTAATATATGGCATGAACTAACACATGTGGATATGGGTTGTAACATGAAGTCAACATGTCTACACCTCTCGAATTTGAAGCACCTTCTTCTGCGAAGGTAGCCGGGCCAATTGAGGTTGAGCTTGGGGCTCCAAAGGCAGCTGTACTCTTTGAAGTTGCTGTGTTACCGCCTAGGGTACCCATTCCTGTAGCAATGTAAGACATAATACTGTTCCACTCAAATGCCATACCATGGGATTACACAGCTGAAGCAAGGAGGAAAGTAAAGACCAAGACAGGAGAAGCAATTGTTGTGCAGGGTATGACCAGAACAGGAAGGGTTTACACTCCAGAGCACCTAGCTGAGTCCAGTAAGCAAGCCTCGGGATGGACTACTGAAACTGGTCCCGATGATCTTTGGAGGAAAATACAAGCTAAGGAGTATTTGGTCGTTGAGCAGTTGAACAAAACACCAGCACAGATCTCCATCCTAGCTCTTCTACAGAGCTCTGACGCACACAAAAATGCCTTGATGAAGATATTGAGCGAAGCTTATGTGCCCAGAAACATAACTGGGGGGCGAAATGACAAATATGGTAGGACAAATACTGGAAAGCCACAAAATCACCTTCTACGAAGATGAACTACCGCTGGAAGGACTGAGTCACAACATGGCCCTACACATCATCGTGCAATACGAGGATTACTTCGTCACTAGAGTCTTGATCTATGGAGGCTCCAGCCTCAACATCTGTCCGTTGGTAACTCTCAGAACATTGGGAAAGAGCCTGCACGAGATCAAAGATGGGGCCATCAATGTCAAAGCCTTTGATGGGTCCCAAAGGTCTACTATTAGAGGGATCAGCCTATGCTTGCAAATGGGGCCAACCTGGTTCGACGTTGACTTTCAAGTGATAGATGTCCCAGCATCCTATAATTTGCTGTTGGGATGACCATGGATCCATGCCGCTGGAGCTATAGCATCGAACCTGCATCAGGCAGTAAAGTTCGAATGGAATCACCAAGAGGTGATCATTCATGGAGATGGTAGCAACCCCATATATAGTCACCAAACCATCCCGATGATTGGAGGCAGAAGGAGAATAGGCGGAGAAAAATACCACCACATTAAGAGAGTCAATGCTGTAAACAAAGATAAATGGTGGGATAACAAGATTGAAAGTATCCTGAATTGGTGTGGATACGAACCTGGAAAGGGACTCGGCAAAAACCTCCAGGGAATCGCCAAACCCATCAAGCTGAAAAAACATGGCACTACATTTGGTTTGGGGTATGAGTACACTTGGGAGGAGTTCAATCACTGGTCTCCACCATGGCGCGGTCCCTACTACCCACTGGAGCATTCGATACCTCACCTAGAGCAGACTTTCCAGTCGGCAGATATTATATATGGGTCGGAGGGAGATGAAGCATTGGAAACCATGAAGAATATGTTCCTGGAGGATGATGATATGGATTGCTGTGTTATTTTCGAGGAGGAAGGGGAGGAAGGATCTTCTATACAAGTTGTGAACCAAGGAGAGTGCCTCAGCCATTTGTCAATCAGAACCACTAGGGCCCGAAAGCTTCGGGCATTACTATTACTTGCCTTGACGATGAACCAATGATTGTGACTTGCAACGAGACGATGCAACAAACGGATACGGACTCAGAAAGGGATGATATACCAGAAGAGGTTGTCAAAGGAGTTGAGAATTTTGAAAATAGGCCTAAGTCTAACTTGGACGAATCTAAGGTCGTTAATTTGGGAGATACAGGGAATGTCAAAGAAACATGCATCAGTATTCACCTGTCACCCTTAGAAAAGAAAGAGTACACAGAGTTCCTGAAGGAATATGAAGATATATTCACCTGGTCATATAATGATATGACTGGTCTCAGCACCTCCATTGTAGCTCACAAACTGCCAACAGATCCAACATGCCCGTCGGTAATGCAGAAGCTCAGGAAATTCAAACCCGACATGACTTTGAAAATCAAAGAAGAGGTTACCAAGAAAGTCAAAGCCAAGGTTCTTAGGGTAGTAGAGTATCCGACATGGTTAGCTAACATCGTGCCAGTGCCAAAAAAGGATGGGAAAGTTAGAGTTTGTGTTGAATACCGGGATCTCAATCGGGCTAGTCCCAAAGACGACTTCCCCTTTCCTAACATACATATTCTTATCGACAACTGCGCCAAACACGAGTTGCAGTCTTTTGTTGATTGTTTCTCTGGGTATCATCAGATATGGATGGATGAGGAATATGCAAAGAAAACGGCTTTCATCACGCCGTGGGGAATGTGCTGTTACAAAATGATGCCATTCGGTTTGAAGAATGCTGGTGCCACCTGCATGAGAGCCATGACTACCATCTTTCATGACATGATACACAAGGATATCGAGGTATATGTGGATGATGTCATCATCAAATCCAAGAAAGCCAGGGATCACATGGAAGACCTAAGAAAGTTCTTCAACAGACTGAGGAGGTACAATCTGAAACTGAATCCCGCCAAGTATGCATTCGGGGTTCCTGCTGGAAAATTATTGAGTTTCATCGTGAGTCGTCGAGGAATAGAATTTGATCCATCAAAGGTTAAAGCTATCCAAGAATTGTCACCGCCAAAGAACAAGAAGGACGTGATGAGTTTCTTGGGAAGACTCAACTATATCAGCCGGTTCATAGCTCAATCCACGGTCATTTGTGAACCTATCTTCAAAATGTTGAAAAAGGACGTTGCTACCAAATGGACTGATGATTGTCAAAAGGTTTTTGATAGAATTAAGGAATACCTATCAACGCCGCCGGTCTTGGTTCCGCCTAAGCCGGGAAGACCCCTATTGTTTTACCTTGCGGTATCGGATAGAGCATTTGGTTGTGTTCTAGGACAACATGATGAAATAGGGAGAAAGGAGCAAGCCATCTACTATCTCAGTAAGAAGTTCACACCGTACGAGGCCCGATATTCTCTTTTAGAACGCACTTGTTGTGCTCTGACTTGGGTCGCACAGAAGTTAAGGCATTACTTCTGTGCTTACACTACTTATCTCATATCCAGAATGGACCCTCTGAAGTATATCTTCCAGAAACCCATGCCCACTGGCAAGCTCGCCAAGTGGCAGATCCTGCTAATTGAATTCGACATTGTTTACGTGACCCAGAAAGCAATCAAAGGGCAAGCCTTGGCGGACCATCTCGCCGAGAATCCCGTGGACGGAGAATACGAGCCCCTAAAAACGTATTTTCCCGATGTAGAGGTATCTTTCATAGGAGACGATATTGTATTATCCTATGATGGTTGGAGGTTGTTTTTAGAAGGAGCTACAAATTTCAAAGGAGTTGGCATAGGAGCAGTCTTAGTATCAGAAACCAGCCAACACTACCTGGTATCTGCTAAGCTCAGGTTCCCTTGCACCAATAATATGGCCGAATATGAAGCCTGCATCTTGGGGCTCAAAATGGCCATTGACATGAACGTTCAGGAGTTGCTAGTGATCGGGGATTCAGACTTGCTCATACATCAGGTTCGAGGAGAGTGGGCAACCAAGAACTCTAAGATACTTCCCTACTTGCATCATATATAGGAGTTGAGGAAACGGTTCACAAAGACAGAATTTCAGCACATCCCCAGAGTCTAGAACGAGTTTGTTGTTGCATTAGCTACTTTATCGTCCATGATCCAGCATCCAGATACAAATTTCATTGATCCCATCCCAGTAAAGATTCATGATCAGCCAGCTTATTGTGCCCACATTGAGGAAGAAGCGGATGGAAAACCATGGTTCCATGACATCAAGGAATACTTGACAACAGGGGAATATCCAGAACTTGTCAACGCTACTCAGAAGCGCACACTTCGTAGGCTATCCAGCAACCTTTTTCACAGTGGAGGAATCCTGTACAGAAGGACTCCCGATTTGGGTTTACTAAGGTGTGTCGAAGCAAAAGAAGCATCCAGGCTATTAGATGAAGTGCATGCAGGGACCTGCGGGCCGCACATGAATAGTTTTGTCTTAGCAAAGAAGATACTCCGAGCAGGGTATTTTTGGATGACTATGGAAACAGACTGTATCCAGTATGTTTGCAAATGTCATCGCTGTTAGATACATGTAGATATGATAAAGGCGCCTCCAAACGAGCTTACTGCGACAAGCTCACCATGGCCATTCGCCGTTTGGGGAATGGATGTTATCGGATCTATCGAGCCTGCCGCATCAAATGGGCACAGGTTCATCTTAGTGGCAATCGATTATTTTACCAAATGGGTCGAAGCAACATCATACAAGGCGGTCACTAAGAAGGTTGTGGTGGGTTTCGTCCGCGACCGCATTGTTTGTCGGTTCGGGGTTCCGGAATCAATCATCACCGATAATGGTTCCAATCTCAACAGCGACTTGATGAAAGCAATGTGTGAAACTTTCAAGATCAAACACAAGAACTCTACAGCCTACAGGCCTCAGATGAATGGAGCTATGGAAGCAGCCAACAAGAATATCAAGAAGATACTAAGGAAGATGGTCGAAAGGCACAAACAATGGCATGTGAATTTATCATTCGCCTTATTGGGATACTGCACTACAGTCTGCACATCGACCGGAGCAACTCCCTACATGCTAGTTTATGGTACAGAGGCGGTCATCCCCGCCGAGGTAGAAATTCCCTCCCTAAGGATCGTACAAGAAGTAGAGTTAGATTATGCAGAATGGGTAAAAGGTCGCTACGAGCAGTTAGCCCTCATAGACGGGAAAAGGATTAATGCAGTTTGCCACGGTCAGTTGTATCAGAACAGAATGTGCAGAGCCTTCAACAAAAAAGTTAAACCAAGGAAGTTTACACCGGGGTAGCTGGTGTTGAAGAAAATATTCCCACATCAAGATGAAGCCAAGGGGAAGTTTTCTCCCAATTGGCAGGGTCCGTACATAGTTCACCGAGTTCTAACTGGAGGAGCCCTTATTCTTGCAGAGATGGATGGAGAAGGCTGGCCGAAGCCAATCAATTCAGATGCAGTGAAACGATATTATATGTAACCACTTATGATTCCATTTGAACTACGCCTGACCTGATTCCCGTTTAAGAGGGGATACGTAGGCAGCCCTATGGGTTCGGTCATAAGTTAATAAAAATTCCATTTTCCCCCGTTATTGGAACTGGGGCAGAATTTTGAGAAGGACCCTCAAAATTCTAAAGTTAATTTTAGTTCATGCATCGCCATAAGCGCCAGCCCAGTAAACTGGGGCAGAATTTTAAGGAGGACCCTCAAAATTACAAAGATGTTTTTAGTCATTTAGCACAACCGTCAGAAATGTCCGCTCAGCAAACTGGGGCAGAATTTTGAGGAGGACCCTCAAAATTCCGGAGAAAGAGAGGTTGCAATGTCTTGAACCACGTCGCAGTTGTTGGATCATCTAAAGAAAACTATTTTCGATTATATACGTTATATTTACTAAATCATGCATAGCTATTATCTGAATTGTTGTTGTTTAGCGACGCTACCCTAATGACACACAACGCCAAGAGCCCGGGGAAGACGAACTAACCTTTCCCCTCACAGAACTCACGATTTTCTTTGGATGCAGGCACTCGACTTGCAATATCGTCAGGTATATTTATGTACGCATACTTTCCCAAGAATGCAACCTCTCAGAATCATCACTTGCCCGCAATTGCTATCCGTACACAATCTCCCCAACAGTCATATTGTCGTAATATCAGCTAAGAGATCTTACTACTAATCATCCTTTTACATTCATGCATTTCATAAGGCTACCTTTCTGCCTTCCGAGACTAAGCCTTGTCTCCATCTGCATTTCTCTGCATTGTATAAGGCTACCTTTCTGCCTTCCGAGGTTAAGCTCTACCTCCATCTGCATTTCCTGGATTGCATAAGGCTACCTTTATGCCTTCCGAGACTAAGCATTATCTCCATCTGCATTTCTCTACATTGCATAAAGCTACCTTTCTACCTTCTGAGACTAAGCATTGTCTCCATCTGCATTTCTCTGCATTGCATAAGGCTACCTTTCTGCCTTCTGAGGTTAAGCTCTACCTCCATCTGCATTTCTCTGCATTGCATAAGGCTACCTTTATGCCTTCCGAGGTTAAGCTCTACCTCCATCTGCATTTCCTGCATTGCATAAGGCTACCTTTCTGCCTTCCGAGACTAAGCTCTGTCTCCATCTGCATTTCCTGCATTGCACAAGGCTACATTTTTGCCTTTCGAGACTAAGCTCTGTCTCCATCTGCATTTTGCATAAGGCTACTTTTCTGACTTTCGAGGTTAAGCTCTACCTCCATCATCATCTGCATAAGGCTGCCTTTCTGCCTTCCGAGACTAAGCTCTGTCTTTATCCTGCATGGCTGAAATATCGCCACTTTATTTTCTTGCATGGCTGAAATATCGCCACTTTATTTTCTTGCATCGGTTGAAAGATCGCCACCTTATCTTTTTTGCATCGGCTGAAATATCGCCACCTTTTATTTACATCTTGTATCGGCTGAAAGATCGCCAAACTGTCCAAGGGCATCATTATTCAGAGGCACCATTTTCATAACCCGAGAACGCCATGCCATGGCCTGAGGACCCCATTTTATCTTTTGCATATCATTATTCAAAGGCATCATGGTTCGGAGGCACCATTCTCATAGCCCGAGAACATCATCTCATAGCCTACGAATCCTTTATCATACGCTTCATGGCCCAGGACATCATGGTTCAAGGACATCATCCTAACCGTCCGAGGACAGCATTCATGGTCCAATGGGAAGTTGCATCACGTTTAAATTACACACAATATGCGCTCGTATTGCTTACTTGCAGGTACACCGGCTGGCAAACGACCGTCTCAGCAGGAGCGATCCCGCTCCGGTTCCCGCAGCCTATCGATTTTTCAGAAAACCTTTCTCAATCTAAACATCGCGTTCGTCCGTTTCAAATTTCCATCGACATATTCTGCCAATGGTTCCGGAACTACATATGACCTAATTCCTGTAAGACCAAGGATATGTAGACGGCTCAAAAATCATAGCTCGATCAAAACTCCTTTCAAATCTCCACTTCCGGTCAAAATTGGTCATCTTATCTTTACCCGACAACTCTTTCATCCTCCTCGGGTAAAGAGGGGCAGCTGTTGATACCCAATTTTTCCCTAGCTATTTTTGTACCCAAAATACTTCCAAAATAGCCTGTATGTGCATATATAAGCACACCCCAAGATTTTTGTTTTTTTTTTAATGATTTTTAAACTGATTTACTACCCATTTTAATACCACAAAATCCAATAGTTATTCTCAAAATTATCATTTTTTGGTGAATAACTTATTTCATTCCCGTATTTACACCAAAATATAATTAAGGTGATTTTTGCATATATTTTACAAATTTATTTGGCATTTTTAAGCTAATTGCATGTAATTGCAATTATATCCTATTTTACAATTAACAACATTTTATAATTATAAGATCACTTTTAGTATTTTTACATTAATATTTATATGTTATTAATTATTTCAGTGCCTTTAATTTATTTTTAAATCATCTTTTTACTATTTTATAAAATAATAAAAGGGGAGATTGGCTATTTAACAAACATCCCTTATTATATCAATTCTAGCCAAATTGACCACACTCACTATCAGATTCAAATGGCCCAATATCCTGATTAAATTAACCCAGCCCATTCCCCAATATAACTCGGTCTAATCTGAGCCATTGATTAAATAAGATCAACAGCCCAGATTTAATTCCCTTAATTAAATTCAATTACCCCTCCCCCAAAACCCCTCATTTCCATAGACGGTCTCTCTCTCTATATCGTCTCTCCCTCTCCCTTCTCTCTAGAACCTTCTGGTTCTCTCTTCTCCGATGATCTCCACCGTCTTCCCGGCCATCTCCGGTCACCTCCCTTCAACCCCAAGGCTCTGATGGACCTCTCATCGTCCTGTTCATCACCTCGAAGACCTTCGAGGCTTATGGACCATGGCTATTTAAGACCTAGGGTTCCTGGTTCTTCTATATGTGAGTTCTCCGGTGTGATATCAGGCGAAATCACACCCTATATGTCACGATCTATGAGGTTATGACGGGTTTTTCCCACTTCTATTAGGTTTCCTTTTTTTGGAAACCCTAACTCTCTCTTGAATCTCTCAAAAACGGTGTCATTTCATGCTATTCTCATATTTTCCTCTGTGCTCTATTTATTCTCGAGTTTATTCTGAAAGATCCTTTGCTTTGAACCTTTTTTTTTACTTTCTTCGAAATTAGGATTTCTGGGATTTCTTTTTATGCATGCTTCGATTGATTTTCTTTATGATTAAAACCTTTTCTTTGTTTATTCTGACCGATTTCTATGCTCTTACTGTTTTTTAGTTTGACTCTGCTAAAAACCCTAATTTCTAGAAAATGTTTCTTAATTCGATTATGTGTGTTAGCATGTTTCTTTGCTTCGATTACCTGTGTTAGCCTAATTTTCTTTGTCTTGTCTCTATGTGTTAGCATGTTTGCTTGTTTGATTGTGTGTATTAGCCTGATTTTCCTTGCTTTGGTTCTGCCTGCTGGCCTATTTGCTTGATTCTTGTTGATGTTTCATAGTCACCATGCTTCGAATATGTCTTGCTGAATCTTAACTTGTTTTCACTATCTCTGAGTGGTTATGTTTGTTCATCCCTTGTTCCTTCTTAGTTAACTTTGCTCCCTACTTTTGTTCATTTACCTCTATTTATATGTTAAAAATGTAGAATCATGACTTCACATGATTGATTCTGATTTTCCTTGATTGATTGGTAATTCAAAAACTTTCTTAAAAAACCTAACATTCTACCCGCCCGTTTGAATTATTGGTTTTGTTACCTCATTTGTTATAGTACTCTTGTTCTTTTAAGCCTTTCCTTAATTGGAATTTTCCTGAATTTGGTCTTACTCGATTACTATATGCAATACTGAACCTTGACTCTTTCCTTATTTAATCCTACGCTGATTTTTCCTATTTGCCTTATATGGTGTTGAATCTTTTAGTTTGATTTTGATTCCCTTAATTAATGGGAGTACTTCCTTGATTCTTTGATTAATTGATTTCGAGTTCTTCAATTAACATATTTCCTTGATTTTTACCTTATTTTACCACCTGCTTTTGACTATAAATACCCTAAGTCTTTACAAAAAAACACACAACAGTCTTCTGACTTACACACACCACTAAATACTTTCAAAATCTGCATTCCCTTTCGCTCTTTTGCTCTACTGCTGTTCTCTGCTCCTTATTATTAGCCGGCTAAAAGCCAAGGCTAATATACTACCACTGCTTTGTCTTTGCATCCTACTCTTGCTCTTTTACTGGTATGTCTTAACTCAGTTCCCAACAATCATCCTAATGTGTTTGCTTATAGTCTTTATATCTATGCCTATTACCTACAGAGTTTGACATGTTCATATGCTACTGTTCGCTTTACTTTCCTGCAAATGCTTGATCCCCACTCCCTTACCCTCTATGTGTTTATAAATGGGGATTCAGGGCATGGCAACATGAATTGTTGTCCATGAACTAAATTTTGACCCCAAGTAAAGAGTGTGTCAGTATGTTTCATTGTTGATCATGCCATTTGCCCCCTCTTCCTTTGTTTACTGTTTCTGTTATGAATTCCCTATCATTACCCCCTATGTATGTTGAGTTAAAGTTTATGGTCTGGTAGCCTTTAAATGGCTATCCAGGCCTGAACCTGGCTTTCAATAAGTCATAACTCCTCAATTTGAAAATGACAAATTGGTCAGGGGTGTGCCAACACTTCAAATTGCTTGGCATGACCACCAGCTTATCATTTCCCCTCCCCTGCACTTGCACTTACTCTTAGACTTTAAGTTCTGCCCCTCTCATATGAGCCTTGCCTTGGGACCTTGAGTTCCATTTGAACTTGGACATTTGAGGGCTGGCTTTTCCACACTACACTTTACTACAATTCTGGAATGATGTTTGGGGTGTAAGCACTGCCTGGAGCTCTTGAAGCTCCTTGGAACTTTGACACATCCCAAATAAGAGAAGGCTATGGAAACCTGGATTCTTGGAAATTGGTTTATTACATATGTCAGACTGAGAGCCTAAATTAGGCACTCTTTGGTTGGAATTCTGATTTAGGATGTATTTTATTTATTATTGATTAATTCTGGTCTATAATAATTTTGTAATAACATTTGGGGTCGGCTAGTAAAAAAAAGGGGGTGGGAACTATGCATGCAAGGGGTAGATATCATGCCTATAGGGGTTATCATTTCTGAAATTTTGTATCCCATCTAGAGATCATACTTGTAGGAATTACTGTCTCTAAAAGTTCTTCATCTTATACAAATCACTGAAACTCTGCATTTTCATATAGATGCCATAGGAACTCTGCATTTTCATTCTATGCCCATAGGATTTTCTACACTTTCATATAGATACTATGCCTCTAGGATTTTCTGCACTTTCACATAGATACCATGTCTATAGGATTTTCTGCAATTTTGCATGTGCATCCGTCATTATGCAAACTTGTTATAGGATTTAAACAACTAACCAATTGCATATAGATGACCTGCCTATAGGATTTCTGTATAATAATAACAGTGTTTAAAAAACAGTGTTTAAAATCAGTGATACTTAGAAAGCATGCCTATAGGAGCTGTTAACTAACTTAAATCGCCAATTCGTCTAAAATCAGTAGCAATAACGCATAAGCACCTGCAGAACTTATGTTTTTGTAACTAACAAATCTTTTCTGCAATCAGTTTACTCTTTTTGTTTTTCCTGAAATTGATAGATATCATGCCTATAGGTTCTGTTTAACGCCTAGGCAAGCCTTAGGGTAAAATTTTATAACTGCATCACTCTTTGATAATTACAACCAGCAGGCAGGCCTAATTCGAACTTCTTATTTGAAAATATGTGATAAATCAGCTTGCCTTAACGTTTAAGTTTAATACAAACCAAACCAGTATGTGCAAGACATGCTAAACTTTATGGCTTATCTGATTTAAGGAGGTTTACTTGAGCCTTACTTGCTTATTTGCCCTCCCATTTATTGCATTATGTGTTTTGATTGACGCCTTAGTATTTTGTCCTTTGAAACTCCCCAAAAAGCCCCAACTCCCTCCCCTTTAGGATTAGTAGTCTCATGCCCCTGAGACTGATAGGATTGTGGGACGGGTACTAGCATGCAATAAGTAACGATACCATTCCGCGCTTTAATACCTTAACGGGGTGGGAAGGGTAGATATGGATATGATGACCGGTGCGCTAATATCATGTGCGACCCCTCTTCTGAGGAGTGATCGTTGGGTATTGCATTGAATTGATCCAAATTAATTATAAACTTTAGAACCCCCCTCCCTTTATTTGCTTTCATCTTTTCTTGTAAAATTATTCAAATCTCTTTTTTTTATTTCTGCCCTCTCTATATACTTTCAAAAGTTTTCAACCTAATTGCAATGTTATATGCGAGTCCTTATTTGAGCTTTGATTGTTTACTTGTAAAGTCACAAATGCAACATGGCCGGGAACCACACTAGTGGATCTTGAGGGGTGCCTAATACCTTTCCCTCGAGATAATTTCTAGCCCTTACCCGAACTCTGGTTTTCCAACTCAAACTCTTCAAAAAAAGTGTCCTAATGCACTATAATCATTAGGTGGTGACTCTTAAACTTCTAAACCCAATTCTCGAAAGGGAATAGAGTTGTCCTCCCAATGTCGTATACCCGATTTCTGACCCCACGGTTAGAGAAAAAAAGGGGGCGTCGACACTCCTCTGCCTCAAATTTTCAACTCCTTTTGCTTGAACCAATACTGAAGACTCTTATGATCCATGAACACCTCACATGCTATGCCATACAGATAATGCCTCCAAATCTTCAATGCGTGAACAATGGCTGCCTACTCCAAATCATGAACCGGATAGTTCTTCTCATGAATCTTCAACTGCCGCGAAGCATATGCAATCACCCTACCCTCCTACATCAACACTGCCCCAAGTCCAATACGTGATGCATCACAATAAACTGTATAAGGTCCTGAACCTGTGGGCAAAACCAACACTGATGTCGTAGTCAGATCTGTCTTGAGCTTCCGAAAGCTCGCCTCACACTCGTCCGACCATCTGAACTGGGCACCCTTCTGGGTCAACCTGGTCATTGGGGCTGCAATGGATAAAAACCCCTCCACGAACTGACGATAATAGCCTGCCAATCCCAAGAAACTCCGAATCTCTATAGCTGATGCTGGTCTAGGTCAGTTCTTGACTGCCTCAATCTTCTTTGGATCCACCTGAATACCCTCTACTGATACAACATGACCCAGGAATGCAATTGAACTTAGCCAGAACTTACACTTCGAGAACTTAGCATATAGATGACTATCCCTCAGAGTCTGAATAACCACTCTAAGATGTTGCTCGTGCTCCTCCTGGCTGCGAGAATATATCAAAATATCATCAATGAAGACTATCACGAATGAATCCAAATAAGGCTTGAACACTCGGTTCATCAAATCCATAAAACATGCGGGACATTTGTCAACCCAAATGACATAACTAAGAACTCATAATGCCCGTACCGAGTGCGGAAAGCAGTCTTAGGGACATCAGATGCCCTAATCCTCAACTAATGGTAGCCAGATCTCAATTCAATCTTTAAAAATACCTTGGCACCCTGAAGCTAATCAAACAAATCATCAATCCTCAGCAATAGATACTTATTCTTGATCGTAACCTTGTTCAATTGCCGGTAATCAATACACATTCTCATCGGCCCATCCTTCTTCTTAACAAACAACATCGGTGCACCCCAAGGCGAAACACTAGGTCTAATGAAACCCTTCTCAAGCAAGTCTTGCAACTGTTACTTCAACTCTTTCAACTCAGGCGAGGCCATACTATTCGGCGGGATAGAAATGGGCTGAGTGCCCGGAGCCAAATCAATGCAAAAGTCAATATCACTGTCGGGTGGCATACTTGGCAGGTCTAAAGGGAATACCTCAGGGAACTCACAAATAATGGGCACAGAATCAATAGATGAAACCTCAGCACTGGAATCACGAACATATGCCAAATAGGCCAAACACCTCTTCTCGACCATACACCGAGCCTTCACATACGAGATAATGCTGCAGGTAGAATGACCAGGAGTCATTCTCCACTCTAAACGAGGCATACCCGGTAAAGTTAAGGTCACAGTCTTGGCATGACAGTCCAAGATAGCGTGGTAAGGTGATAACCAGTCCATTCCCAATATAACATCGAAATCGACCATGTCTAAAAGCAACAAATCTACACGAGTCTCAAGACCCCTAATAACCACAACACAAGAATGATGGACTCGATTGAACACAATAGAATCACCCACTGATGTAGACACATAAACAGGAACACTAAATGAATCACTAGGCATGATCAAATACAGTGCAAAATAAGTTGACACATACGAGTATGTAGACCCTGGATCAAACAACACTGAAGTATCTCTATCACAAACCAAAACCGTACATGTAATAACTGCATTGAAGCCTCATCCTCGGGCCTGGTTGGGAGAGCATAACATCGGGGTTGTTCCCCACCACCCTGAACTACATCTCTAGACGGCCTCTAGTTGGTTGGACTCAACCTCTAGCACCTCTACCTCCACCTCTAGCACCTCTACCCCCACCTCTAGCTGGCTGGGCAACCTGTGGGACACCTGGTGCCTGAACTATAGCACGGGAACCCTGATGCGGAGAACTGCTCGAAGCTCGAGGGCAATACCTAGCAATGTGCCTCGTGTTGCCACAAGTAAAACAAGCCCTCGGCTGTTGGGGCTGACGACCCTGGAAATTCTAAAGCAGTGGTGCACTGATAGGTGCTGGTGGTGCACTGTAGGACTGCTGATTAGAATACTGCATCTGAGAACTACGACTACCTGACACACCATGAGAAACCTGGAATGCTGACTAGAAAGGCCTAGGGGGATGGCCTCTACTATATGAATCTCTACCCCCAGACGAGGTACCACTGAATTTGCCTGAATAACGGGGCCTCTTATCCGACCCATGACCACCTCCCTATGACAGGACCATCTTCACTCTCCTGGCCACATTGGTCGCCTCCTAGAAAGATATCTCACTCCTAGTCTCCCTAGCCATCTGAAGGCAAATCGGCTGAATAAGACCATCAATAAACCTCCTTACCCTCTCTCTCTCTCTCGATAGGTAGTATGACAAGAGTATGGCGAGTTAAGTCGACGAACCTGGTCTCATACTGGGTAACAGTCATGGAACCCTGCTGGAGGCGCTCAAACTACCTCTGATAGGCCTCTCTCTGAGTAATGGGGAGAAACTTCTCCAGAAATAGTTGTGTGAACTGCTCCCAAGTCAAGGCTGGCGATCCGGCTGGTTTAGCTAAGCAATAATCCCTTCACCAAGTCTTGGCAAATCCAGACAAGCGAAACGTAGCAAAATCGACCCCATTGGTCTCAACAATACCTATGTTCCTGAGAACCTCGTGGCAGCTGTCTAGGTAATCCTAGGGATCCTCAGTAGATGCACCGCTGAAAGTAGAATTGAAGATCTTGGTGAACCTATCCAGCCTCCACAAAGCATCGGCAGACATAGCTGTTCCATCGCCTGTCTGAGCTACCATACCCGGTTGAACTGCTCCAACTGGCTGAACCGCTGGAGTCTGTATCTGGAGAGCTACCTGCCCTAGAGTGCGAGTAGCAGGAGTCTGGGCCCCTCCTCCAACCTGAGAGACGGCTGGTGCCACAGGAAGCAAGCATGCCCGGGTGACACTCTCCATGAGGCCCACTAATCGGACCAGAGCATCTTGAAGAACTAGGGTAGCAATAAACCCCTCTTGGACCTGAGCTGGGCCCATCGGAACTGCTGGGGCCAGAACCTCCTCATAAAAAATCAACTTGAGGCTCCGTCATTAGTGTTGTTGCTCGGGGCTGAGCTCTGCCCCTACCTCGGCCTCTAGCATGGCCTCGCCCTCTACCCCTCGTGGAAGTGGCTGCTGGGGGCTAGGGTTGCTGAGCAGTGGATGATGAAGTGCGTGTTCTTGCCATCTGCGAAAGAATGGAGTAAAATTTCAATTAGCATTGAGAAACAAACCGTACGACAAGAAAGAACGAATGTGAAGTTTTTCCAAACTTTGTAGCCTCTGGGGGATAAATACAGACGTCTTCGTACCGATCTCTCAGACTCTACTAAGCTTGTCCGTGAATTGTGAAACCTATGTAACCTAGAGCTCTGATACCAACTTGTCACGATCCGGATTTTCCACCCTCTGGAGTCATAATGGCGCCTACTCATAAAAGCTAGGCAAGCCACGAAATGCAGAAAATTCAACCTCTTTCATTTTAGCCTTTTTAACCAATTAAATTAGTAGGTAATCAGCATTTAAATAATGACGAAAGATGAAATTTAAGCGGAAGACTTAGATAAATATTATACCAAAACCGATACGAATAAAAATCCAACATATATCTCTACCCAGAAACTAGTGTCACAACATTCATGGACTGTCTAAGAATGCTACATACAAGTGTCTGAAAAAGGAAATATAGTCTGTCTCGAATACAAAAGAAAACAAAACATCTAAATGTATAGAAGAGATGTCGGGCCTGCGGACGCTTGCAGGGCTACCGCGGTGTCTCGGTGGACTGAAGGCTAACTCACCTAGCGCTGCTGACCAAGCGTTACTCCTGTATCTGCACATAAGTGCAGAGTGTAGCATCAACACAACCGACCCCATGTGCTGGTAAGTGTCTGGCCTAACCCCGACGAGGTAGTGACGAGGCTAGGACCAGACACCAGATAAACCTGTGCAGTTATGTATATATATACAGCGAAAAGATAGACGGAAACAAACAATTAAAATTGGGGAGGGGAAACATGCTTTGGGGAAAACAGATAAGGCAGAATCTCAATAAATTATAAGGAAACCAAAATTTAACTTCTAACAAGGATAAGGAAAATAAAGGCAAATTTCACTTTCAGTTTACATCTTGTTGCAGACGTACAACCCGGTACCATTTCTCATATCTTGTGGTAGGCGTACCACCCGCTCCCATTTCATTAAATATCGTGGTAGGCGTACCACCCGCTCCCATTTCATCAAACCTCGTGGTAGGCGTACCACCCTCTCCTATTTCATCTTATCTTATGGTAGGCGTACCACCCGCTCCCATTTCATCATATCTTGTGGTAGGCGTACCACCCGCTCCCATTTCATCATATCTTGTGGTAGGCGTATCACCTTCTCCCATTTCATTATATCTTGTGGTAGGCATACTACCCGCTTCTATTTACAAGCCAACACAAAATCACAAGGAATCCCGGCAAGGGAGTAAAAGCAATATAATAACTTCCCGACAAGGGAGCAACAATATCGAAATAATCATCCCGACAAGGGAGCAACAATATCGAAACAATCATCGCGGTAATTGATAATCAGCTATAACCAATCCTAACTCAACTTCTACTCAGCTCAATTAATACCAATACTCAATCATAAATAAAATCCACGAGGATAAACTAAATCTTTGCTCAATATCGAGAATCATTAATTAAAGCATCTATAGTAACATTTAAGAACGCAACAACTATCAATTTAAGACTCATGGTCATGATTGACTCCAACGTATAGATACCTGTCACCATGCCTATACATCATACTCAACAAGAAGCAATTAACATATAGGACTCAACTCTTAATCCCTCAAGCTAAGGTTAGACTGAACACTTACCTCGATGCCTCGAACACAACTCAAGTTTCAATTATATCTTTACCCCTTGATTCCTCTGCCAATTCGCTCGTATCTAGCCACAAGTTACTTAATTACATCAATAAACGCTAAATGAATCAATTTGAATGCATGAAAATGAGTTTTCCAAAATTTTACCCAAAAAGTCAAAATCGCCCCCCGGGCCCACGTAGTCAAAACCCTAGGTTAGAATCAAAACCCGATTACCCATTCCCCCACGAACTCAGATATATAATTTGTTTTGAAATCGGACCTCAAATCGAGGTCTAAATCTCTAATTTTTGAAAAACCTAGGTTCTACCCAAAACACCCAATTTTCCCCATGAAAATCATTGATTTGAAGTTGAGATCACGTTAAAAGATGTTAATAATTGAAGAAAACTAGTTAAAAATGACTTACAATTGATTTGGAGAAGAAAGGTTGTTTGAAAAATCGCCTCTTATGTTTTTGGGGTTTTGAAAAATGAAAAATAACTGAAAATCTCATCTATTTATACCCCTCTCAGACCCCCTATGCGGACCGCACAAAATGGACTGTGGTCGTACAGGCCTTCCTGAGGCTACTGCGGTCCAGTACACTGTGCGTACCACACGAAATGAATTGCGGCTGCACATGCTTTTACCGTGCACCGCACAAAGCCGACCGCGGACCGCACAGGCACCCTTCCGCTGTTGCACACGTTTTTGTGTGGACTGCACTGGCAGGTTCAAAGACCTGCAACTTCTCTGAACCTGCCACAACTATGTTTTTAGGCCTAAGGCATCCCGGAACCTACCCGAAACTCACCCGAGCCCTTGGGGCTCCAAACCAAATATACACAAAATCCTCCAAAAACATCCTACGGACTTATTCATGCAATCAAATCGTCAAAATAACACCATGAACATCAAATTAAATCTCGAGATCAATGAAAATTTTCTCAAAATTTCTTTAAACATCAACTTTGCAATTTAAGTCTGAATCACGTCATTTGACATCTGTTTTTACCAAATTCCACAGAAACATCATAAATCATATATAAGACCTGTACCGGGCGCCGGAACCAAAATACGGGCCCGATACCATCATGTTCTAAGAAAATTTCATTTCAATTTTCCTTATATAGTTTCAGAAAATAATTTCCTTTAAAAATTCATTTCTCGGGCTTGGGACCTCGGAATTCGATACCGGGCATAAGCCCAAGTCCCATATTTTCCTATGGACCCTCCAAGACAGCCAAATCATGGGTCCGGGTCCGTTTATCCAAAACGTTGATCGAAATCAAATTTATTCATTTTACAGTCAAAACATATCATTTTTCATAAATTTTCCACATTTAAGCTTTCTGGCTACGCGTCCGGACTGTGCACACAAATCGAGGTGGTGCTAAGGGAGGTTTTTAAGGTCTCAGAATGTAGAATTTCATTGCAACACAAGTGATGACCTTTTGGGTCATCACATGGGAGGACAAGGATTTCGTTGATGTAATTTTTATCGAGTTTCGAGAAGTGGGCCCGGAGGTCGGGTTTGGCCTATTTTGGGATTTTTGGTATTATTTGATTGTTTTCGCTTGGGCTTCGTTCCCTTAGCATATTTTGACTCCGTGATTCTGATTTTTGGATAGATTCGACGCGAATGGAGGCCGATTCGAGGGGCAGAAGCATTGCGGAGTAATATTTTCACCTGTTTGAGGTAAGTAACCATTGTAAATCTAGACCTGAGGGTACAAACCCCGGTATTTGACTTGTTTTGATAAATGCGGTGACGCATATGCTAGGTGACAAGCTTGTGGGCGTGCACTGTTAGGGATTGTGACTTGGTCCGGCCCGTAGCGACTATTAAGCCACGTATTTGATTTGGAACCTTATGATATTTCGTACTTTAGTCATTTATACTGTATTATGGGTTGTATGCTATGTTTGGGGCTTAGTGCCGACCTGTAGAGACCCTTAGGAGCATTTTTACTGTGTTTCCTCACTTTACTTGTTGAAAGTATATCCTTAATCATGTTTTACCTATTTAAATGTTTAAAACTAGTTTTATCACCCTACTTCTAATTGTGAGGATTGTTTGGGCTGAGTTCCCTAATTTCTATTGTTGTACCCGAGAGGCTGTGAGGTTAATGACTGAGAGAGGTTGAGAACCTAATAGTGAGGATATTATATGTATATATTATGGATCGGGTTGCACGCCTCAGCGATACTTATATGGATCGAACTACACACCGCAACGATATATATATTGGATCGGGTTGTACGCTGCAACGATATATGTATTGGATCGGACTGCGCGCCGCAACAATATGACGCTTGAGTGCTGAGAGTGAGTACTGAGTGATGAGAACGAGTCACGAGTGACTGAGAGGCTGCCCGAGAGGCCATATTCTGAGTAATACTTGTCCGAGGGGGCCAGTTATGATATTTCTATTGATTTCACTCTTCTTTTAAAAAAAGCCTATGTTGGAAAAATTGCTAAGTATATGATTTCAAGTGTTTAAACTGAAATTTGATGATTTTACGACGAAACTGGTTTTTACTGTGAAGTTGATCTGTTATCCTATTGTTTATTAAGTTATATGATTTTTAACTGCTCTCATTGCTTTCAGATCTTATTTACTTTAGTTACTTACTGAGTTGGCGTACTCACGTTACTTCCTGCACTTTGTGTGCAGATCCAGGTGCACGAGTAGCAGAGTGAGGGTCCTTAGCTGATCCAGAGGTTGCCGGAGATTTTAAGGTAGTTGCATGGCGTCCGCAGCCCTATTTTCTCCTTCTTATCTTGTTCTTTCCGCATTTTCTAGACTTATGTTGTATCAGACAGTCGGTTATGTAGTAGAGGCGCTAGTCTCATGACACCAGATATTTGCGGCTGTGTAGTTTCATATTTATTTGATTTTCGCATATGTAATTGTGTTTTAAACACCTAATATGGAAATTTGATATTTAAACCTGTGTTAGAAAAGGGTTTTCTAAAAGGAATTTGTTGTAGTAATGCTTTGGGTTGGCTTGCCTAGTAATGTGATAGGTGTCATCACGACCGGGTATTTGGGGTCGTGACAAGCTGGTATTAGAGCCTAAGTTACATAGGTCTCGCGAGTCATGAGCTTGTTTAGTAGAGTCTCATGGATCGGTACGGAGACGTCTGTATTTATCCTCAAGAGGTTGCAGAACCTTTAGGAAAATCCTCATATTTTTTACATTCTTGTCGTGCGAACTTGTTGATCCGAATACTAAACTTTTGTTATTCCATTTCCTCACAGATGGTGAGGACACGTGCTACCGGGCAGGGTGTACGACCACTAGTTCCACTAGTTGGGGCCACCAGAGGCCGAGGACGCGATCGAGGCCGTGGTAGGGGCAGAGCAGCTAGGGTAGCACTTATAGATCCACCAGCTGCCCCAGTTCAGGATCAGGTCCCAGTTGTGGATGCTACGGCAGCACCAGCTCAGGCACCAGTGGTGCCCATTGTGATTCCAGGCCTTCAGGAGGCTTTAGCTCAGATCTTAGCAGTGTGTACTGGTTTGGCTCAGGCGGTTTCGGTTACTACGGTCGCAACTACTTCTTAGTCCGGGAGAGCCACCCATACTCCCGTTGCTTGCACACCTGAGCAGGTTGTGCAGGGACTCCAGGCACCGAGGGTACCTCCAGCCTAGCTGGTTGCACCAGCTTAGGAGTTTATGGTACCAGTTATGCCGGATGACGAGCAGTGTCGACTAGAAAGGTTTGGTAGACTTAAGCCTCCGACTTTTAATGGTGCAAAGGGCGAGGATGCCCAGGGGTTCTTGGATAAGTGCCAAAGGATGCTTCGTACAGCGGGGATTTTAGAGACCAGTGGTGTAGCTTTTACCACCTTTCAGTTTTCTGGGGCTACCTTCACTTGGTGAGAGGTGTATGAGAGGCGTAGGCCTATTGGTGTAGCGCCCCTTACCTGGCAGTAGTTCTCTATTCTCTTTCTGGAGAAGTATGTGCCACAGTCTCGCCGAGAGAAGCAGCGCAGGCAGTTCGAGTAGTTGCGTCAAGGAGAGATGACTGTGATGCAGTATAAGATGCGGTTCTCTAAGTTAGCTCGTCATGCGATCTAGTTGGTTCTGACATATAGAAAGAGGATTATGAGGTTTGTTGATTGTATCACATATCAACTTCGGATTCTCATGACTAGGGAGAGGGTGACAGGTGATACTTTCGAGGAGGTAGTTGACATCGCCCGTGAGATTGAGTCGGTTCTCCGCTAGGAGCGAGAGGAGAGGGAGGCCAAGAGGCCTTGGGGATTTGGTAGCTTTAGTGGTGCTCCTTCGAGGGGTCAGTTCCAGCAGGGCAGAGGCCACCCATTCAGACAAGCTCATTCAGCTTGCCCAAGTTATCGTGGGGCATCATCGAGTCATGGTTCTCACAGTTCTCATTAGGGCCACTCATCACTCAGTGCCTTTCTAGCCTAGAGTTCGTCATGTGCTCCACAGTGCAGTGTTCTTCCATGCCAGGTCATTCTACTGGTCATTTCGGTGCCAGGGGTTCCCTTCAATCCCCATCTCCAGCACTAGGGAGTTGTTATGAGTGTGAAGAGTTTGGGTATATAAGGAGGCAGTGTCCTCGTCTTCATGATGGTTAGTCTCAGCAGAGGGGTCAGCCTTCGACTTTTGCTCCAGTTACTTCACCACCCGCCCAGCCAGCTAAGGGAGGAGGTCAGTCAGCTAGGGGTCGCCCTAGAGAGGGAGGTCGATCAGGTGGTGGCCAGGCTTGTTTCTATGCCCTCCCAGGTATACTAGATGTCGCTGCTTCAAATGTTGTGATTTCAGGTATTGTTTCAGTCTACCACAGAGATGCCTTTGTATTATTTGATCCTAGTTCCACCTTTTCTTATGTGTCATCATACTTTTCTCGTTATCCGGATACGTCCCATGAGTCTCTTGTTTCACCTGTTCATGTATCTACTCTAGTGTGCGATACTATTGTTGTAGACCGTGTGTACTAATTGTGTGTGGTAACTATTGGGGGTCTGGAGACCCGAGTGGATCTTTTATTATTGTGTATGGTGGATTTCAATATCATTTTGGTCATGGATTGGCTATCTCCGTATCGTGCTATTCTGGACTGTCATGCCAAGACAGTCACATTGACTATACCGGGTGTGCCACGAATTGAGTGGTGAGGTTTGACTGATTATGTTCCCAGTAGAGTGATCTCATTCTTAAAAGCCCAGCGTATGGTTGGGAAGGGTTGTCTTTCATATCTAGCCTTTGTGAGGGATGTTAGTGCAGAGACTCCTAGTATTGATTCTGTTCCAGTTGTAAGGGATGTTCCCGATGTGTTTCCTGTAGACTTGCCGGGCGTGCCACCGGATGTTGATTTTGTCATTGACCTGGTTCTGGGAACTCAGCCCATTTCTATCTTGTCATATCGTATGGCACCAGTGGAGTTGAAAGAGTTAAAAGAGCAGCTTTAGGAACTCCTCGATAAGGGGTTCATTCGGCCTAGTGTGTCACATTGGGGTGTGCCGGTTCTATTTGTGAAGAAGAAGGATGGCACTATGAGGATGTGTATTGATTATAGGCAATTGAACAAAGTAACAATTAAGAACAAGTATCATTTGCCTTGCATTGATGATTTATTCGACCAACTTCAGGGAGCGAGAGTGTTCTCCAAGATTGATCTCCGCTCTGGTTATCACCAGTTGAAGATTAGGGACTCGGATATTCTTAAGACAACTTTTCGGACCTGATATGGTCATTATGAGTTCTTGGTGATGTCTTTGTGCTGACCAATGCCCCAGCAGTGTTCATGTATTTGATGAACAGCGTGTCCCGGTCTTATCTCGATTCATTTATCATAGTCTTCATTGATGATATTATGGAGTATTTGCATAGTCAGGAGGAGCACACGGAGCATTTGAGAGTTGTGCTGCAGAGATTGAGGGAGGAGAAACTTTATGCAAAATTCTCCAAGTGTGGTTTTAGCTCAGTTCAATGGCTTTCTTGGGACACGTGGTGTCCAACAAGGGTATTCAGGTTGATCCGAAGAAGATAGAGGCAATTCAGAGTTGGCTCAGACCGTCCTCAACCACAGAGATTCGTAGCTTTCTTGGTTTGGCAGGCTATTATCGCCGGTTTGTTCAAGGGTTCTCATCTATCGCATCGCCCTTGACCAAGTTGACTCAGAAGGCTTCGTTTGTATGTCGGACGAGTGTGAGGAGAGCTTTCAAAAGCTCAAGACAGCTTTGACCACAGCTCCAGTGTTAGTTTTGCCATCAGTTTCAAGTTCATATATTGTGTATTGTGATGCTTCGAGAGTTGGTATTGGTTGTATTTTGATGCATGAGGGTAGAGTTATTGCTTATGCTTCTTGTCAATTGAAGCCCCATGAGAAGAACTACCCCCATCCATGATTTGGAGTTGGATATCATAGTTTACACGTTGAAGATTTGGAGGCATTATTTTTATGGTGTCTTGTGAGGTGTTTACTGATCATCGTAGCCTCCAGCACTTGTTCAAACAGAAAGATCTCAATTTGAGGCAGCGGAGGTGGTTGGAGTTGCTTAAGGATTATGATATCATTATATTGTACCATCCGGGAAGGCCAATGTGGTGGCCGATGCTTTGAGCCGAAAGGCGGTGAGTATGGGAAGTTTGGAATATATTCCAGTTAGGGAGAGACCTCTTGCTGTTGATGTTTAGGCCTTGGCCAATCGGTTTGTGAGGTTAGATGTTTCGGAGCCCAGTCGGGTATTGGCTTGCGTGGTTTCTTAGTCTTTCTTATATGATCGCATCAGGGAGCGCCAGTATGATGATCCGCATTTGCTTGTCCTTAAGGACAGAGTTCAGTATGATGATGCTAGAGATGTGAATATAGGTAATGATGGGTGTTGAGGATGCAAGGCCAAATTTGTGTGCCCAATGTGGATGGGCTTCGGGAGTTGATTCTGGAGGAGGCCCATGGCTCACGGTATTTCATTCATCCGGATGCTGCGAAGATGTATCAAGATTTGAGGCAGCATTATTGGTGGAGAAGAATAAGGAAAGATATTGTGGGATTTGTAGCTCGGTGTATCAATTGTCAGTAGGTGAAATATGAGCATCAGAGACCGGGTGGCTTGCTTCAGCAGATGGATATTCCTGAGTGGAAGTGGGAGAGGATCACTATGGACTTTGTTGTTGGACTTCCACGGACTTTGTTTGGATCGGCTGACCAAGTCCGCGCACTTCATTCTCGTGTGTACTACTTATTCTTCAGAGTGGTTGGCAAAGATCTATATCCGGGAGATTGTTCATTTGCATGGTTTCTCCAGTTGGTTGGTTCGAGCCCGGTGAGGCTAGGCTATTGGGGACAGACCTGGTGCAGGATGTTTTAGAAAAGGTGAAGGTAATTTAGGAGAGGCTTGGTACCGCACAGTCAAGGCAAAAGCGTTATGCTGATAGAAAGGTTCGAGATGTGTCTACATGGTTGGCGAGAAGGTTCTGCTGAAGGTTTCACCCATTAAGGGTGTGATGAGATTTGGGAAAAAGGGAAAATTGAGTCCGCAGTTCATTGGGTCTTTTGAGGTGCTTCGGAGGATTGGGGAAGTGGCTTATGAGCTTGTTTTGCCCCCCAGCTTGTCGAGTGTGCATCCGGTATTTCATGTTTCTATGCTCTGGAAGTATATTGGGGATCTGTCTCATGTTCTGAATTTCAGCACGGTCCAGTTGGATGATGATTTGACTAATGATGTGGAGCCAGTCGCTATTTTGGGTCGTCAGGTTTGAAAGTTGAGGTCAAAGGATATAGCTTCAGTGAAAGTGCAGTGTAGAGGTCGGCCGTGGAGGAGGCAACTTAAGAGACCGAGCGGGAGATGCGGAGCAGATATCCTCACCTATTTGAGGCTTCAGGTATGTTTCTTGACTCGTTCGAGGATGAACGTTTGTTTAAGTTGGGGAGGATGTGACGACCTGGCCAGTCTTCTCATGAGTTACCGCTCTGTTTTCCCCAATTCCGCTTCTTTATGCTTTGTTTATCCGTGTTATGTGGTATCAGGTTGGTCGGATCGAATTAGAAATGATTTTGGTAAGGTTTGAGACACTTAGTCTCTTTTGAGGAAGGTTAAGTTGGAAAACTCAATCGAATGTTGACTTATGTGTTAGAGGGATCGAATGTGAGTTTAGATGGTTCGTTTAGCTTCGGGAGGTGATTTGGGACTTAGGAGTGTGATCATAGTGAGTTTTGGAGGTTCGGAGTAGATTTAGGCTTGAATTGGCGAAATCGGATGTTTGGCGATTTCTGGTTGGTAGTTGAGATTTTGATATAGGAGTCGGGATGGAATTCCAAGAGTTGCAGTAGTTTTGTTGTGTCATTTGGGACATGTGTGTAAAATTTCAGGTCATTCGGACTTGTTTTGGTTGGGTTTTTGATCAAAAGCAAAATTTAGAAGTTTTTGGAAAATTAGGCTTGAATCAGATAAGTTTTGGTCAATTTGATGTTGTTTGAGGTGTTTTGAAGATTGATACAAGCTTGAATAAGATTTTGGTATATGTTGGTGCCTTTGGTTGAAATCCCGGGGGCCTCGGGTGAGTTTCGGAGGGTTGAAGGGACCATTTTGAGTAAAAGAAAAGTCGCAGATTTTTGTTCAGCTGTTGCAGGTATTTTACTCTTCGCGTTCGCGAGTGGACCCTCGCGTTCGCGAAGAGTCAACTGAGGAAGGTGGAATTTAAGCCTTCGTGTTAGCGAGGAAGGCTATGCGTTCACGAAGGGCTACAAGTTTGTGCATCACGTTCGCGGGGGAGGAGTCGCGTTCGCATAGAGTAAAGAGGGCAGCTAAGTTTCAGGGAGAATTTGTTCATCGCGTTCGCGATGGGGGAACGTGATCGCGAAGGTCTATCTGATTAAAGCATCGCATTGGTGATGTGGTGGTCGCGATCGTCAAAGAGGAATTTGGTCAAGGTTATTTTGTGCTTCGCGAACGCGAGGCTTTGACCGCGTTCGCGAAGAAGGATTTTTAGGCCTAGGCAGAAGGTTTAAAAGGTCGTCTTGTCCACGAATGAGGGGGTTTATTTCTTCCATTGTTGGTTTTTGGAGCTTTTTGGAGGTGATTGAAGAGGGATTCAAGGGGAATCACTTGGAGTTAAGATTCTTGGACTCGATTCTAATGTGAATTCCACCTAAATAATCATGGCAATTAAGCCTAAAATTGAGGAATTAGGGCTTGAGATTAAGAGATTTTAAATATGAATTAGAGGGGTCATTTAGACTCCGATTTCAGTGTTCTTGGTATGTATGGACTCGTGGGAGGATAAGGATTCCGTTGATGTAATTTTTATCGAGTTTCGAGACGTGGGCCCAAGGGTCAGGTTTAGCCAATTTCGGGATTTTTGGTATTATTTGATTGTTTTCGCTTAGGCTTCATTCCCTTAGCATATTTTGACTCCGTGATTCTGATTTTTGGATAGATTTGACGCGAATGGAGGCCGATTCGAGGGGCAGAGGCATCACGGATTAGTATTTTCACTTGTTTGATGTAAGTAACCATTGTAAATCTGGAACTGAGGGTACAAACCCCTGTATTTGACTTGTTTTGATAAATGCGGTGACGCACATGCTAGGTGACAAGCGTGTAGGCGTGCATCGGTAGGGATTGTGACTTGGTCCATCCCGTAGCGACTATTAAGCTGCGTATTTTATTTGGAACCTTATGATATTTCGTACTTTAGTAATTTATACTGTATTATGGGCTATATGCCATGATTGGGGTCTTGTGCCGACCTGTTGAGACCCTTAGGGGAATATTTACTATTTTTCCTCACTTTACTTGTTGAAAGCATATCCTCAGTCATGTTTTACCAGTTTAAATGTTTAAAACTAGTTTTATCACCCTACTTCTAATTGTGAGGACTGTTTGGGCTGAGTTCCCTAATTTCTATTGTTGTGCCCGAGAGGTTGTAAGGTTAATGATTGAGAGAGGTTGAGAACCTAATAGTGAGGATATTATATGTATATATTATGGATCAGGCTGCACGCCGCAGTGATACTTATATGGATCGGGTTGCACGTCGCAACAATATATATATTGGATCAGGCTGCACGCTGTAGCGATATATGTATTGGATCGGGCTGCGCGTCGCAGCAATATGACGCTTGGGTTGTAGGAGCCCCTCTAGAGTCTGTACACCCCAAGTGAGCGTAGTCGACTATAAATTACGTATCGAGCTGCATGCCGCAGTGGTTACTATGATTTCTATTATTATGAGATATTAACGAGCCTGAGTGCTGAGAGTGAGTACTGATGACGAGAGCGAATCACGAGTGACTGAAAGGCTGCCCGAGAGGCCATATTCTGAGTGATACTTGCTCGAGGGGCCCAATTATGATATTTATACTGATTTCACTCTTCTTTTAAAATAAGCCTCTATTGGAAAAATTGCTAAGTATATGATTTCAAGTGTTTAAACTGAAATTTGATGATTTTACGACGAAACCGGTTTTAAACTGTGAAGTTGATTTGTTATCATGTTGTTTATTCAGTTATATGATTTTTAACTGCTCGTCACTGCTTTCAGACCTTATTTACTTTAGTTACTTACTGTGTTGGTGTGCTCACGTTACACCCTGCACCTTGTGTGCAGATCCAGGTGCCCGAGTGGCAGAGTGAGGGTCCTCAGCTGATCCAGAGGTTGCCGGAGATTTCAAGGTAGCTGCATGGCGTCCGCAACCCTGTTTTCTCCTTCTTATCTTGTTCTTTTCCGCATTTTCTAGACTTATGTTGTATCAGACAGTCAGTTATGTAGTAGAGGCTCTAGACTCATGAAACCAGATATTTGGGGTTGTGTAGTTTCATGTCTATTTGATTTCCACATATGTAATTTGTTTTTAACGCTTAATATGGAAATTTGGTATTTAAACCTGTGTTAGAAAAGTGTTTTATAAAAGGAATTTGTTGTAGTAATGGTTTGGGTTGGCTTGCCTAGTAATGTGCTAGGCGCCATCACGATCCGGTATTTGGGGTCGTGACATTTCCAGTTGCCATTATCGTAACTATGGTGCTATATTTGCTTCTTCATTCCCGGTTGACTACTCAATTCTCACTCTTTGTTGCTTCTTTTCTTTAATTTTCATACGCTCTTCCTCCTGCAAAGTATGTTAGAAAATATGGGAGAAGATGGTATATTTATTCATGTTTTATTTAAAATCTTTAATATTTTACATATAAAAATATATGAATAAATTATACCCATCACATGGCCTCACGAACTCGAATATATAATTTATTCTCAATTCCATGCCCAAAATCATGGTCAAAATCCAAAAATATCAATTTCTAGGCCTTTCCTTCAAAACCCCAAATTCCTACTAATTTCTCATGTTTAAATACGTATATAAACCATGTATTTAACCCCACAACTAGTAAAAATCACTTACCTCATGATACATGACTAAACCCCCTCTTCAAAGCTCCAAAAATCGCCCAAGTCGAGTGAAAATGGGTGAAATGAACTCAAACCCCGCTTTTAAATGTTCTGCTCAGCCCAGGTCCGCCCTTCTTCGCGAACGCGACACTGCCCTCGCATTCGCGAAGGCCAAAAATCCAGCTATCCAAAAATCCTCTTTTGCGAACGCGAGACCCAGATCGCGAATGCATAGCTTCACCAGGAAGACCCTTCGCGAACGCGTGCACCTTCCACGAACGTGAAGGCTAAAAATCTGAAGACCCAGTTTCCTCTTTTTCTTTTACGCGTTCGCGACTCCCCACTCGCATTCGTGTAGGTTCCTCAAGCCCACCATTCACGTTCGTGACCTCCCTGTCGCATTCGTGAAGGCCAAAACTCAGCAGGCTCAATATTCCTCTTCGCGAACGCGGAACTCCTTTTGCGTTCGCGAAGAAGGAAACCAGATACAGCAAATTAGCAGCAGCAAAACACGCGAAATTGGTCCAAAACAACCACAAAACACACCTGAGGTCCCCGGGACCCCGTCCAATCACGCAAACAAGTCCCATATCATATCACGGACCTACTCGAGGCGTTAAATCACATCAAACCACATCAAAATCCTAAACCGCACCTCGATTCAAACTTAATGAACTTTAGAACTTCAACTTCTTCATTCGATGCCGAAACCTATCAAATCTCATCCGATTGACCTCACATTTTGCGCACAAGTCATATTTAACTTTACGGGCCTACTCTAACTTTCAGAATCGGATTCCGACCATGATATCAAAAATTCCACTCTTAGTCAAACACATCAAAAACCTTCAAATTTCTATCTTTAGCCAAATGACTCCAAAATGACCCACAGACCTTCGAATTCACTTCTGATCGCGCTCCCAACACTAGAATCACCATACGGAGCTATTCTCAGACTCGCAATCCCAGATGAACATTGATAATACTAAAATGCACTTCAACCCAAACTTATGAAATTCTTCCAAAAATGCTAACTTCCACAATAGGTGCCGACACGTTCCCGGGTCTTCCAAAACCCGATCCGAACATACGCCCAAGTCCGAAATTGTAATGACCCGACCGGTCATTTTGAGCTCTAGCACGTCGTTCGGCAGTTTGAGACCATGAGCAGCTTCACTTCAAGTATTATGACTTGTATGCATGGTTGGAATCGAATTCTGGGAAGTTCGGAGTTGATTTGGAAAGTGAATTCTCATTTCGGAAGCTTTAAGTTGAAAGAATTGACTAAGATTGGATTTTTGAGTAAACAACCTTGGAATCGGGATTTGAAGGTTCCAACAGGTTCGTATGATTATTTCGGACTTGGGCGTATGTTCGGATCGGGTTTTGGATGAACCGGTAGTGTTTTAGCGCTTATTGTGGAAGTTAGCATTTTAGAAGAATTTCAAAAATTTGGGTTGAAGTACATTTCAATGCTATCGATATCCGTTGGGGATTCCGGGTCTGGGAATAGCTTTGTGTGGTGATTCTGGTATTGGGAGCGCGATCGGAAGTGGATTGGAGGTCCGTAGGTCATTTTGGAGTCATTTGGCGAAACTTAGAAATTTGAAGGTTTTTGAGAAGTTTGACCGAGAATTAACTTTTTGATATCGGGGTTGGATTTCAATTCCGGAAGTTGGAATAGGTCCGTAATGTCGAATGTGATTTGTGTGCAAAATTTGAAATCATTCCGGATTGATTTGATATATTTCAGCGCAAAATATAAAAGTTGGAAGATTTGAAAACTCATAATTCGATTTGATGCTTGATTCGTAGTTTTGTCATTGTTTGACGTGGTTTGAAGCCTCGATTAAGTTCGTATTGTATTTTGGGACATGTTGGTATAATTGGTTAAAGTCCCGAGTGCCTCGGGTGGATTTCGGAAGGTTAACGGAATGGATTTCGAACAATAGGAGCTGCTGCATTTTCTACTGCAAAAGTTGTTTTTGGACAGCATTGGTGCAATCGCGGAGCTAACTTTGGGAGCTTAATTTTGCAATCTATAAGGAATCTAAAAATTTGTAAAAACATAAAAGTTTTATCCCTTGCATTCTAGTTTCCATAAAGATAAACCATTAATAATTTGGATATTTGTACAGAAAGTTATGATCGATTGAATAAAGGCTGGTAAAGCAGTTTTGCCAGAAATTTCTGATGCGTGGAGCCAACTTTGGAAGCTTATATCTCAAAATTTATAAGGAGTTATATAGTGGACAACCTATCAAATGAAATATCTTCGAGTCTAGTTTCTAATTCTTTAAACCGTACATCATTTGTATATTTCTTCAAGGAGTTATGGACGTTTTAGTAAAAGGTGTCCAGCAGGGGGAAAACTTGTAATATGAGGTACAACCTGCACAGCGCAAGGTACAACTCGCTGAAGCACCTGTGCCTATATAAGGCAGTCGGGCAACAGCCATTTTTGGGGGCTTTCTTGAGCTAGGGATTGGTTCTTTCATGGTGAATTCGACCTTGGTGACTACTTAAGAATACAAGGTGAGTTTTTTTGAATATTTTAAGTTAATAACATCCTATTAACACTAGTATTAACATCATTCAATCTTTGAAATCCCTAGAAATCTTCCAAGTTGTTCAAGAACACCAAAATTTTCAAATATTGGATTTTTAAGGAAAAGATTCAAGAAGGTAATTCTAATGCTTCAAGCTCATTTCTTATGAGTCGGTGAGAGTAATTCCAATATTTGTTTCAAGTTATTATAGTCTGATAATTGATTTCACAATCCCTAGTTCATAGCATGAATAGTGTTCTTGAAAAAAATGAGGAAAAGATAAATAGTATTCTTAGAAATGAAATTAAAGGATGCAATGAACCTATGGAATTATTTTCTAGCTTAGTTGGAAGTGTTCAATTAAGTAATCACCAAATTGAATGTTTTGGAAATGTTGGTTAAGGAAAATGATGAATAGTAATTTGGCAGTGATGGAGAATTAATGTAGTAGCATTGATGACTTCAAATGGGTATTAAATGATAAGAGTAGAGTTGAATGTGCCAGTGAGTGAACCTATTAGACGATTTGAGCCGGAGGCTTGGAGCCAACTTGTGAGCCATAGATGGATATTGATAAATATTTTTGAGTCATATTTTGATTGTAATTGGGATTGTAATTGTCGATATCAATTTGTTGGTGGCGTATGAGCATTTTACTCAATGTTACGATGTCGTGGGAGGATTAAAAGCTTGTGAATGTTAATAAAGCAAAAGTGAGTATTGGAGCGTTGGGCATCGGTCGAGTTGTTTGAAAGGCTTGGGAGCCGGCTATGGAACTTCGAAGTGAGGTAAGTCTCCTTTCTAACCTTGTAAGAGGAAATTGTCCCCATAGGTGAAATAATTGGTTATGTGCTTCTATTTGTGGGGGCTACGTACGCACGAGGTGACGAGAGTCCGTGCGTAGCTACTATTGTGCTTAAGTCCGGGTAGTCTAGGACCCAAAATCATGTTATACCTGAACTATTTGTAATCTTATTGACAACTTAAATTGCTTAAATCATATCGAATTAGTAAAAGAATTTCTAAAAAATGGATTAAACTTCATTTTCTTAAATCGTTAAAAGAGAATTGGCTTTTACTTGGATAAATGTTTCCTGATGAATTCTTAATTGGCTGTTTGAAAGTGTGTATCTATAAGTACCTGCACCGCACGTATGATTCGCGAGCGGAGTAACTATATTATTTATATTTGACTGTGTCGCACGTATGATTCGCGAGCGGGGTAATAGATGCATCTATGGTTCGCGTCGTTTGATCCTCGGCAGTGCACATTTTACATTTATGTTGGATCGGGACGTACGACCTCGGCATGATTTGTGCATGTTTGTAATTCTTGCTTGAGATTTACAAAAATTGATATTGCCTCCCTGGTCCGAGATAAATTGATAAACAATGGAATATGAATTTGGATACTTCCTAATATAAAAAGGATTGTTTACTGGTTTTCTTGATTTACTTGAGTTTACTGTCGTTTCTAATAAATTCATGATTTTTTACATTATTAATACATTATTATTGGACCACTAGTAAGTGTCGAAGTCAACCTCTCGTCACTGCTTCTTCGAGGTTAGACGGGATACTTACTGGGTACATGTTGTTTTTATACTCATACTGCACTTGTTGTGTATTTTTGTTGCACAGACACATGTATGTCTAGTGGCCTAGTTGGGTGTAGCGGCATGATTGATACGGAGACTTAGGTGAGTTGCACCTCTCGAGACGACCCACAGCCAGCACAGTCTCCTTCAGAGTATTGTACTGTATTTTCTTCTCTGTCCAATTGTATTCCGGACAGTCATTATTTTACATTATTTCTTAGAAACTGCTCATGCACTTGTGACACCAGGTTCTGGGATGATTATGGATTATTCAGTATTGAAATTGTTAAAAACATTATTATTTATTCTGTAAAGTCCATCCTTTACTTTTAAATTCAAGAAAACCATGATTTCAAAATTTTCAAAACGAGAATTTAATTAAGTATTGATGGTTGGCTTGCCTGACAGCGGTGTCCGGCGCCATCACGACCCTTAGTGGATTTTGGGTCATGACAGAAATCATCATACGAACCTGTTGGAGCCTTCGAATCCCGATTCCGAGATCGTTTACTCAAAAATCCAATCTTAGTAAATTCTTTCAACTTACGGCTTCCAAAATGAGAATTCTCTCTCCAAATCAACTCCAAACTTTCCAAAATTCAATTCTGACCATGTGTACAAGTCATAATACCTGAAATGAAGCTGCTCATGGCCTCAAACTGTTGAACGACGTGCTAGAGCTCAAAACGACCGGTCGGGTAATTACAACAATTAAAGAGTATAAATGAAATTAAAGAAAATCTTAAAACAAAATGCACCAATGGTGTAGTGGTAGAATAGTATCCTGCCATAGTACAGTCCCTAGTTCGATTTTCAGATGGTGTATTTTTTTAATTACATAATTAAAATACCGACCAACTTTGGTCGTTTTTCGGCAATTTCTTTTTTTTTTGAATTTAATTGACCGACCAAAGTTGTTCGGTAATTTCCGATAAAATTTGTTCAGTATACCCTTCCGACCTTCAAAATACCGATCACACATTAATGGTCATGTTTTGTACGGTTATTAGCCATTACCGACCAGCTTCGGTTGGTTTTTTTGGACGATTTTTTCCGAATTTCTAATAGTGATAATGGAGGAAAAAATACTATAAGAAATATTCATTCCAAGAGGTTTATTCTCAAGCAGCCATACTATAGGAAACAATAGAAAGCACAAAAGTAATAACACAGATAACGTAATATTTCCTCTTCAAATTGAGAATGTATAACCAGCAACCGACTCCTATTTAAGTTTGGAGCTCTACAACGAAAAGGTATCCATAAAGCTAAAAGTTTTGTTGATTTTAAATTTTAATATTACCATTTCTATCCAAATCAAGTTAGTTCTTTGAATGGATGATTTGATTTTGCAAGGTCATAAAAATCGGTCAATATTTAGGGATAGTTTTATCGAATAATATTTAGAAATACATATATATATGTAATATTATCTAAGAAAAAATCCACTATTACTCAAAAGAATTGAAGCCCCAATTGAGCGTCCCTGCCCTAAACACGTCTCAGTGTGTTCGATGGGTGATGCCTCAAGAAAATAGGGATAAGGTTACCCTTTCACAATGCGCAGGACTTGGAAAAAAGGCTTGAAAAACTCAAAGATTATCGAAATTGTTATGAAATAAAAGCAATTTAGTAAAACATGAACAAGAAATAAAGACAATTTAGTAAAACATGAACAAGAAATAGAGATAGAGAGAAAGGAAGAAATTTTCTTCTTAAATTGTGTGTATTTTCCTATCTATTACAAAGCCTTTATATAGGCATGAAAAGTGAAGAAAATATGTCATGGAATATGTCATGAAATATGTCATTGAACATAGAAAATATGTCATTGAATATGTCATTAACTATTTGAGAGAAAGATGATGGAGGAAGAGTAGACATCCACCATATTTTAATTTTTATCATAATACTCCCCCTTGGATGTCCATAAATAATGTGCCTCGTTACAACCTTATTAGGAAAAAACTCTATGGGAAAAAAATTCTAATGAAGTAAAAGAGTACATATATTTAGAAATACGCCTTTTGGTTGCCTCGTTAAAAACTTTGCGAGGAAACCCAATGGGACAAAACCTTATAAGGAAAAAAGAGTACAACGCGTATTAACTCCCCCTGATGAGATCATCAGTTCACATCGTTGAGCCTTCGTATCCCAATCTTGTACACTAGTTTCTTGAAGGTTGACGCCGGTAGATATTTGGTGAACAAATCAGCCATATTATCACTTGAACGGATCCGTTGCACATTAATATCACCATTCTTTTGAAGATCATGTGTGAACAATAATTTAGGTGAAATGTGCTTTGTCCTAACTCCTTTATGAATCCTCCCTTTAATTGGGCTATGCATGTTGTATTTTCTTCATACAAAACTGTGGGTAGTTTATCACACTTCAAACCACATTTGTCTCGAATAAGATGTATAGTAGACCTCAACCATACACATTCTCGACTTGCTTCATGAATAGCAATTATCTCAGCATGATTAGAAGAAGTAGCCACGATTGATTGCTTAGTCGATCGCCAAGATATGACAGTGCCACACATGTAAACACATAACATGTTTGAGATCAAGCCTTGTGTGTGTCAGATAAATACCCCACATCGACATAACCAACAAGATCGGTATTGCAATCATTGCCATAAAATAAGCCCACACCGGGAATCCCCCTTAGATAACGCAATATGTGCCTGATTTCATTCCAATTTCTCCTTGAGCGGAGCTATATCTTGCTAAGACATTAACTGAAAAAGTTATGCCATGCCTTGTAGTGTTAGCAAGATATATTAGCGCACCAATTGCATTAAAATATGGTACTTTAGGACCAAGAAGCTCTTCATTATTTTTGTGAGGTCAGAGTGGATCTTTATTTATATCGAGTAATCTTACAACCATCGGGGTACTTAATGGATGTGTTTTATCCACATAGAAGCTCTTTAAAATCTTGTTAGTGTATGCTGATTGAAGGACAAAAATTCCATCTTTCATATATTCAATTTGTAGACCAAGACAAAATTTTGTCTTTCCAAGATCTTTCATTTCAAATTCTTTCTTTAAACAGTCTACTGCTTTAGGAAGCTCTCCGAGAGTTCTAATGATATTTGAATCATCAACATACATGGCGATTATAACAAATTCAAATCCATATCCTTTTATAAGGACACAAGGACAAATTGAATTATTCTTATACCCTTCATTCAACAAGTACTCTCTCGGGCGATTATACCACATGCGCCCTGATTGTTTCAATCCGTATAAGGATTTTTGAAGCTTTATTTAATAAATTTCTTGGAAACCTTAATATGTTCCAAGACAATTTAAATCTTTCAATGATATCCACTATACGCATATCAAGTTTTTCATATATTGCCAGATTAAAGCCTGAAGTGACTATATCCACTATAAGAGAACATGTCTCCATATAATCAATGTGAGGATATTTACTAATTTTCTTGTGCCACAAGTCGTCTTTATGTCTATCGACTTGAACCTTTCGCATAAGAACACATTTATACCTCAATTGACTTTATACTTTCAGGTGTTGGACTATCCGTCCAACTTCACATTTTTCAAGTGAAGTCAAATTTCATGACAGATTTGATCTCAAGATCCTCGTCAATATTAATCATATTGAGCGCTACATTATATTAACAATATCATCGACAATCATTTTATGTCGGTTCCATTATTACCCAATAAAGACATAACTTATTGAGATCTTTTTATTTCATTATTTTCAGGTACCTGAGCCTCTCCCATGAGGTCTTATGAAGTGTTATGTCGTGGTGCTCTTCTAGGGCACTTGCCTCCTTATTATGACCATTTTGAATATTTGTCTCTCTCCTTCTTCAAGGAGTTTTATCTTTGGAACCGATTGGTCTGTTACGCTTCATGCGTGCCATAGACTCTGTCCCTCATGGACTTTATTCTATTTGGAGCATTAGCAGCTGAAATATGACATTTAGCTTTGGGTCAGCAAATGCGTCTGGCAATAATTTGTAAATAAATTATCACTTGAACTTCAAGTTTATATTTTCTTGTACGAGGATCTATATGTATTCATAATAATTCATTTCACGTATCACTTTCTCAGCTGCCCATTTTCTCCCCCTAATGTTGGGATCACCAACACATTTCCCAACCATCTTTGGGAAATCATCTTTGTGCATTTTGGTGGCATAATTAAATCATATAGCACATCCATATTTCTATATAGAAATTATTTGGTTCCTGACCCTGAACCGATTGTGATAGGGAGAAATTTTTATAACTTGGCTAGATGCGTACAAGTGTTGTTGTATATTAAATAATAAATCTCATACCAAATTTCATTTTTGGGAGTTTTGTTCTCATAACCAATGATTTAGCTATAATTGGAGGCATACAATTTCTGCTAAACCAACTTGGATTTAAACCAGTATTATTAAGATAAATCATCATAATTTATATTCTGGAATTGTGCTCTAATAATTTGAGCAAGCAATCTTGCAAAAACCAAACTGCAAGTTGATAACAAATGCACATGTGACCATAAAATAGATGCATCTATTAAAATCATATAATAGTAAACGGTTCACATGGCAGGTGACTGGGCCCATATATATCACCTTTTATTCCTTCCAGAAATCAAAGGATTCAATCCCAACCTTTAACTGGTATATCATGAGAATAAGCAGCACAAGAGAATTCTTGAAGAATCTTCTATTCTTCAATATATGTCAATGTAATTCTTAATTAATTTTTTGTATCATAATTGAACCGAGATGGTCAACCGGTCATGCCAATTAATATTTTTTTTAGTAAACCTCTAGTTTACTTATGGCATATAATTCCAACATCATGCTTATATTTGTGTAGTACAAATAGAAAGAAGATCGAGTAACCTTTCATATTTACCCGGTATAATTATAGAAATATGAAGATATTCAATCTTCCTTTCATTTATAGTCTCAATATGCCAATCACTTTGACTTATATATTTGAAACTCAAAAATTTTCTTTTGAGACTTTAAAATATCAATGTCATGAATAAGTTTATTCATCCGGGTAGTAACAAAATAGTTTTTCCGGAGTTCTTAACAATTTTGTACTATAAGATCTTTTATCATACCATTTATATGGTAAATGTCTCCTTCACGGAGAAAATTATATCATAATAAATTGCCATGGTCAAAATCATTATAAGCAAAATCATTTCTTGTTTTAATTTTGCCTTTAATAACTTTTATAAGGCATGACAAAATAATATTTGGCATATCACATTTACGCGACAACGACATATTCATGTAACTACACAATAATATTTATTCTCTTTATTTTACTCAAACCTCCCTTAGAGGTGAGTTGTGTGGTATTCATATAATCATGAATTGTATGTCTTTATTCATTGCTTTTATCACATATTGCCACATTCAACTTTAGGAATGAGTTTGCATTCTCAATGCTTATCACAAGTCACATTCTCTTCAAGGAATGGATCATAATTAGCGACGTGCTTTATTATTTTCATACCAATTTGATGGTAAGCATTACCTTCACATTTTGAAGGACTATTTTGAGAACCCTTATTGTTCTCCTTTTATAATCATAGTAATGATTATTATTATTATTTTGATATTTGGAACGCTCACGTTCATTGTTCAATCACTTGTCTTCATTGAAACTTATTATGCACTGCTATCACATTCACTTCAAGAATGGAGCAAATCAAGTAGGACAATTTCCATGCCTTTTCATGAAAAATATATTATTTTTCTTTAGTCATCATTATATCATCAATATGGTACATTGGGACTCAAACTCAATGTCTTACCAATATAAAGAAATGTTAGGTCATAATAAATTGGGACTCAAACCCAACTCTTATCATTATGGAGCATCAGGATTTGATCCCGATGTCTTATCCTTAATCAATGGAATAATAGGCTAAACAATATTAAGATTCATTTTCAAGCCTTAATTTCAATCACATGCCAAGAAAATTATACACAACTAATTTGCAACTTAGCAAATCAAATTTGCTTTCTTAAATAAGTGTACAAATCTCAAATCAGCGTAAAACTTTATTAATTATTTGTAGCATCTATATGAAATACAATCGTTTGTAGTCAGAATATTTCTTCTAAATTCTATTAGAGTTTAAAAGGATCATAAAATCATTGTCATAATATTTATGGAGTCTCTCTCAAAAATATTGTTGTTTTCGGGGTATACCCTACCTATTGGATTTGATTTAATACCATGACTTTACTTCACTCAATTCAACCAAGCAATTAGTGAATAAATTTATCAAAAGTACATCATATAGGTAACAACACATACATAGTACTAATACATAAATTCAGCATTTATATTACCTGAAAAGTGACATTATAGGTAACAACTTACCACTTGTAGCTTGTGCATCATTCATATAAAATACTTAAAAATGGTAAGTCAGTAGCAAGCATCAAGTAGGTCATGGATACTCAAAAATACCTCTTCTAGTAGTCATACTAATCATTGTTTGCTTTCAAATGATACGACCATAAATTATGAAGTATACTTTCTCAATAGCTGGTTTGTTTTCCAAACTTCAAAGAAGTAATTAATCAACCTAGAAAAAGATGTGAAGTATTTCTTGTTTTCTTCAAGATGATTTATGCTTTTAATCAGTATGACCAATTTTATTTTATTTTTTATTCCTTTTTTTTAGTATTATATGCAAGTGTAAAAATCCAAAAGGAAAAAAAAATATTCATCCAAGTAAAAGAAAATGTTAAAAGCGGCAGGACAGATTGAAGATAGTTACACATAAATATGCATAAGACAATTTATATAAAATATCTTTGGTTACCATGACATGCATCATATCCCCAATTAACTGTTACTATGATTTAACATATAGAACTTTGAAAATTTTATTCCATTCATGTGATATAAAAGATGTAATATTAATATGTGCTTATGCAATACAGGTGTAGTACGAAGTTGTGTGCATATGAGATTTTAAAGGAATGACAAGTATAAGATAATCATACCTTCTTACATTTAATTACTTACCATATGTAGTTTCTCTTTACATTTAATCATGTGATGATATGTATGGCTTCTAATTGTAATCTTTCTGGATGTAGGAAAAATTTTGTAGATATATATATATATACAATTGGTTAGAGACTCGTGCTGATAACGTGTTATGAAATAAAAGCAATTTAGTAAAACATGAACAAGAAATAAAGACAATTTAGTAAAACATGAACAAGAAATAAAGACAATTTAGTAAAACATGAACAAGAAATAGAGATAGAGAGAAAGGAAGAGATTTTCTTCTTAAATTGTGTGTATTTTCCTATCTATTACAAAGCCTTTATATAGTCATGAAAAGTGAAGAAAATATGTCATGGAATATGTCATTGAACATAGAAAATATGTCATTGAATATGTCATTAACCATTTGAGAGAAAGATCATGGAGGAAGAGTAGACATCCACCATATTTTGATTTTTATCATAATAGAAATCTTTTTATGGTGAGATCTGTGGTTCTCTTGAAGCACAATATATATGTACAAATGGGTGCAAGAAAGCAAAGACAACGATTCAAGTTGGACATGGGCAGATAAAAAATGGATAATGCAAAAATAGAAAAAATATCTTACCCGACTCATATTTAATACGAATAGAAAATGAGTTAATCAGCGGATAATATGAATATTTGTTCAGATGGATTCCCAATCTCTCAAATTTAAGGAACCATCTTTGCAAATGTAAAAGTTAAACTCATCCATTAGTTATCCAATGATTATCCTTTTTTAAGTGGATAATATGGATCTTATCTATTTTTAAAAAATTCAGAATCCAACCTATTTTTTAGTAGATAACTAGTATCAATACCTGCGCGATGCGCGGACAAATTATTTCAAATTGCGATGTAGGTTGTTTGAATCATGTACAAATAATCTTAAAATATAAACCTCTCAAATAAAAATTATATAACATGAGAATTTAATTATGAAACATGATATGAAATTATTGTTCAAATCTCGTAGTGAACAACCAATCTTTTTAATATATATTTGTAGCAACCTAACCCCTTGATTTTGGTACTTGTATTTCGTTCCGCTGTCGATATTAAAGAATACTAAACATGTCATATTGTGATCTATCTTGTTCGAGCACATTAGATCATATTATCTTCACAAAATTCTTATTATCACTTTATTTTTATCTGGAAGTCAAATATATCTTATTCATCACATCACTTTTACATAAATTATTTTTTTTTGTTCTTTTCTTATAGTTATTGTATTATTTAATATATAATATTATTATACTATCATATAATTTGTTTATTAGCTTATAATTAAATTAATGTCTTACTTTTTATCCTTTTAATAGTATTTAATAAAAATAAATATTTTATTCTTGAAATTTGGTATATTTTTATGCTTTTATCCTCTTATTCATAATATTTTAATAATTTAATTTTATCGGTAATATTTTTAAATATAATTTAATTATTTTATTTTATATATTTTTAAATTAATTTAAAGTATAAGTATCCTCACACTACCTTTATTTTTTTATATACATTCTGTTCCCTACTACAAATGTTAATTAATTTTTATATTAATGTTTTACCTAGAGCCAAAATAATGTCATATTTTATTTTAAATTGTAACTTATAATTAGTCTAAAATATTAATACATAAGTTATTTGATTATGTGACGCCCAAAGGGTCATCACCGTACTTCTTCCTAGTTCCGTGCTTCCGAGGCCGTGAAAACCTCTCTTTTAGTTGCCTCGATTTGCATGCACAATTCGGGCGCGTAGCCAGAAAGTTTTTATGTTAGAATATGCGAATTTTGTGAAAAGTTTGATGAATTTTGATATTAATATGCATAATATTGACTTCGGTCAACATTTTGGGTAAAACAAACCCGGACCTGTGATTCGACGGTCTCGGAGGGTCCGTAGAAAAATATGGGACTTGGGCGTGTAACCGGAATCAAATTACAAGGTCCCAAGCCCGAGAAATAAATTTTTGTGTGAAATTATTTTCTGAAAGTAATTAAGGAAAATAAAGAAGAAAACTTATCAGAAAACTGTGGTATTGGGCTCGTATTTTGGTTCCGACGCCCGGTACGAGTCTTAAATATGTTTTAAGCACTATCTGTAAAGTTTGGCTAAAAACGGACGTCATATGACGTGTTTCGGACTTAAAATGGGAAATTTGAGTTTTTATGAAAGTTGAAAGAAAATCATGTATTTTGAGGCTTGATCCTATGTATATGATGTTATTTTGGTGATTTGATCGCACAAGTAAGTCCGTAAGATGTTTTAAGGTTGTGTGCATGTTTGGTTTGGAGCCCCAAGGGCTCGGGTGAGTTTCGAGTGGGGGCCCGGGAGGTCTTAAACTTAAAAGAAAATACAGGTTCAGGTGTTGCAGGTCCGGCGCGGTCGCGGCCATTTCCGCGCGGTCCGCGCTGGTAGCCACGCGGCCGCGGCACTTTTCTATGTGGTCCGCGTGGTGGGGTTCAGAGGGGGTATTCAGGTCGACCAGCACGGCCGCGCACCAAATCAGTGCGGTCCACGCTGGGTGGGTTTCTCTGAACCCACCTCTTCCCTCCCTCGGCGCGGTCGCAGTGCATTTCTGTACGATCCGCGCCAGCCCCCAGCAAAAATGTATAAATTCGGGATTTTCAGTTATTTTTCCACTTTTCAAAAACCCAAAACCTAAGAGGCGATTTTTCAAACAACTTTTCTTCTCCAAAACGATTGGTAAGTGATTTTTAACTTATTTTCTTTATTCCTTGACATCTTTTAACATGATTTCAAATTCAAATCAAAGATTTTCATGGGTGAAATTGAGTGTTTTGGGTAGAACCTAGGTTTTCTACAAATGGAGAAGTTGGACCTCAATTTGGGGTCCGATTTCAAAACAAATCATATATTTGGATTCATGGGGGAATGGGTAACCGGGTTTTTGTCCGAACCTCGAGTTTCGACCACGTGGGTCCGGGGGTATTTTTGACCTTTTTGAGAAAAACCTTGTAAAAATAATTTTCATGCATTGGGATTGATCCATTTAGTAATTATTAATGTGATTGAGTAACTTATGACTAGATTCGAGCGGATTGGTGGTGGAATCAAGAGGTAAAGCTATAATTAAGACTTGAGTGGTGTTCAAGGCATCGAGGTAAGTATTTGTTCTAACTTTGGCTTGAGGGAATAGGATTAGGATGTTATTTGCTACTTGCTAATGTGGAGTACGGTGTATAGGCATAGTGACGGTTATCTATGCACCGGATCTAGCATGACCGTGAGTCTTAATTGCTTTTAATTCAAATAATGTGACACAATCTCATTGTTTACTTGATGAATTTCATATAATGTGAACGATTGAGGTAGAATTGTGATTGGTGTACTTTTGGAGCGTTAGCTCGAACATGAATGTGTTAGTTGAGGAAGAAGTGATTTAAAAAGAGAATGTGTTGTGAGTACTCCCTTGCCGGGATGTGTAGACTGATATATACTCTCCCTTATCGGGATATTTTGGGCTGTTAGCTGTACCCTTGTCGGGTTAAAGGTATTGAGTTGTTATCCTCCCCTGAAGGGGTCTACTATATGAAGTCAGATATCATATACTATATTATGGGATCGTGTGGCACGCCGTCCACTTGGTTGTTGGCCTCCGTTACCGATGACATATTATACACTGTGATAAAGATGAATTGGGATCGTGTGGCACGCCGTCCACTTATATAAGATATTATGGGATCGTGTGGCATGTCGTCCACTTATATATGATATTATGGGATCGTGTGGCACGTCGTCCACTTATATATGATATTATGGGATCGTGTGGCACACCGTCCACTTATATATGATATTATGGGATTGTGTGGCACGCCGTCCACTTATATATGATATGTCCACTATATATATATATATATATATATTATGGAAACCGGAGTTTCTTCTGTTTATTTCCGATATTTCATTTTTATCTGTTACTCCCCGATAGCATGTCCCTTCCCAGCTTTACTTTGTATTATCTTGTTATTGTTTTCTTGCACTTGTTATATATATCTGTACAGGTTAATTGTGGTAGGTCCTGTCTATCCTCGTCACTACTTCGCCGGGGTTAGGCCAGGCACTTACCAGCACATGGGGTCGGTTGTGCTGATGCTGCACTCTGTGCATTTTTGTGCACAGATCAGGGAGCAACTTTCGGACCGCAGCAGTAGGACTTTTGGGAGCTATCTTCAGTCCAGGGACTCTCGAGGTAGCCTAGCTGTCGTTCACAGGCCGAAGTCCCTTTCCATGTTTTTCGTTTGTTTATCTTGTATCAGACAAACATGATGTATTTTCCTTTCAGACATTGTTTGTAGCATTCTATAGTAGCCCGTGAGCTAGTGACACCAAACTCTGGGTAGCATTTTGGTTCAAACTTCCGCACTTTTGGTTTTCAGTTGTTTTAAATTTAAAGTCTTCCGCTTAGATTTTGTCTCGCTTATTATATTGTTGAAAGAAAGCAGGAAAGGTATTTTAAACATTTGGCTTGCCTAGCTCTGATAGTAGGTGCCATCACGACACCTGATGGTAGGAAATCCGGGTCGTGACAAGTTGGTATCAGAGTCCTAGGTTACTTAGGTCTCATAACTCACGGACAAGCTCAGTAGAGTCTTAGGGATCGGTACGGAGACGTCTGTATTTATCCTGCAGAGGCTACTGAGTTAGGAAAACTTCACTTTGTTCATTCTTGTCATGTGATTCTGTTTCTCAAGTACTGATTGTCTTTCCACTCTGTTGTTTCACAGATGGAGAGAACACGTGCTTCCTCTTCTACCGCGCAGCAGCCTGAGCCCCCAGCAGCAGCTCCTATTAGGGGAAGAGGGCGAGGCCGAGGCCGTGCCAGAGGTCGAGGTCGGGGCAGAGCTCAGCCCCGAGCAGCAGTCCCAGCGACGGAGCCTCAAGTCGATTTGGAGGAGGAGGTTCCGGCCCCAACTGTTCCAGTGGGCCCAGCTCAGGTCCCAGAGGGTTTCATAGCCACTGCAGTGCTTCAGGACGCTTTGGTCCGACTGTTAGGCTTTATGGAGGGCATGTCTAGAGCGGGTTTGATTCCCGTAGCTCCAGCCACATCTCGAGCTGGGGGAGGAGTTCAGACTCCCGATACTCGTACTCCAGAGCCGGTAGCTCCTCATCCTCAGGCTCAGGTTCCAGTAGTTCAGCCAGCTGTGGCAGCCCAGCCAGGTATTGCGGCTCAGTCCAGTGATGGTGCGGCTATGTCCGCGGATGCTTTGTGGAGGCTTGATCGTTTCACCAAGCTCTTCACTACTACATATAGTGGCACTCCCTCAGAGGATGCTCAGGATTTCATATTCAGCTGTCATGAGGTTCTACGGACTATGGGCATTGTAGAGACCAATGGGGTCAACTTCGCCACTTTTCGCCTGGCAGGATCCGCCAAGACTTGGTGGAGGGATTTCTGTTTAGCCAGGCCAGCAGGGTCGCCATCATTGACCTGGGATCAGTTTTCAGAGTTATTTCTGGGGAAGTTTCTCCCAGTTACTCAGCGAGATGCTCTTCGCAGGCAGTTTGAGCGTCTCCAGCAGGGTCGTATAATGGTCACCTAGTATGAGACCCGGTTCATTGACCTTGCTCGTCATGCCATTGTGATACTCCCCACCGATAGAGAGAGGGTGCGGAGGTTTATTGATGGGTTGGCCTAGCCGATCCGTGTTCAGATGGCCATGAGTGCCGGTAGTGAGATTTCATTTCAGGAGGCGGCAGATGGTGCCCACCGGATAGAGATGGCACTTGCTCAAGGAGGTGGTCATGGGTCTGATAAGAGGCCCCGTCATTCTGGTAGATTTAGTGGTACCTCGTCTGGAGGTAGGGATTCTTATGGTAGAGGCCATCCTTCGAGGCCCTTTCAGTCAGCTCTCCAGGCTTCTCATGGTACACCAGGTGGTCGTGGTTCTCAGCCGCAGTATTCTGACCAGCAACTCTTCAGTTCACCATCAGCACCTATCAGTGCACCACCACTTCATTATTCTCAGCAGCCGAGGGCTTGTTATACTTGCGGCAATGTGAGTCACATTGCCAGATATTGCCCTCGAGCTTCCAGCTGCTCGCAGCAGCAGGGTCCTCGCCTGACAATTCAGGCACCAGTTTCCCCACAGCCTGCCCAGCCAGTTAGAGGCGGGGGTAGGGGACATAGAGGTTGAGATAGAGGTCTTAGAGGTGGAGCTCAGACCGCTAGAGGTAGGGGTCAGCCAGCAGCAGATCGTCCCAGGGATATGATTCAGGGAGGTGGGGCTCAGCCCCGTTGTTATGCTTCGCCAGCCAGGCCAGAGGCTGAGTCATTAGATACTGTGATTACAGGTACTATTCTGGTCTGTGATAGGAATGCTTCTGTGCTATTTGATCCCGGATCGACGTATTCATATGTGTCGTCCTATTTTGCACCCTATTTGGTTATGCCTAGTGACTCGTTGAGTATTCCTGTTTATGTTTCAACACCGGTGGGTGATTCTATTGTGGTCGACCAAGTTCATCGTTCTTGTATCGTAGTGTTTGGGGGTCTTGAGACCCGTGTTGATTTGTTGCTTTTGGACATGGTCGACTTCGATGTTATATTGGGGATGGATTGGTTATACCTGTATCATGCTATCTTGGATTGGCATGCCAAGACCGTGACCTTAGCCTTACCGGATTTACCCCATTTAGAGTGGAGAGGGACTTCTGGTCATTGTACCAGTAGTGTTATCTCGTATGTAAAGGCTCGGCGTATGGTCGAGAAGGGATGTTTGGCTTACTTGGCGTATGTTCGCGATTCTTGCACGGAGGTTCCTTCTATTGATTTTGTGCCCGTTGTTCGGGAGTTTCCTGAGGTTTTCCCTTCAGACCTACCGGCCATGCCGCCCGACAGAGATATTGATTTTTGTATTGATCTGGCTCCGGGCACTCAGCCCATTTCCATTCTGCCGTATCGTATGGCGCCGCCAGAATTGAAAGAGTTAAAGGGTCAGCTTCAGGATTTGCTTGAAAAGGGTTTCATTAGACCCAGTGTTTCACCTTAGGGTGCACCGGTGCTATTTGTGAAGAAAAAGGATGGTTCGATGAAGATGTGCATTGATTACCGGCAATTGAACAAGGTGACGATTAAGAATAAGTAGCCACTACCGAGGATCGATGACTTATTCGACCAGCTTCAGGGTGCGAGGGTGTTTTCAAAGATAGATTTGAGATCTGGCTACCACCAGCTGAGGATTAGGGCGTCTGATGTCCCTAAGACAGCATTTCGCACTCGGTATAGGCACTATAAGTTTTTGGTCATGTCATTCGGATTGACTAATGCCCCAGCAGCGTTCATGGAGTTGATGAACCAAGTGTTCAGACCTTATTTGGACTTGTTCGTGATAGTCTTCATTGACGATATTCTTATATACTCCCGCAGTCAGGAGGAGCATGAGCAGCACCTCAGAGCGGTTCTTCAGACCCTGAAGGATAGTCAGTTGTATGCTAAGTTCTCAAAGTGCGAGTTTTGGTTGAGTTCGGTCGCATTCCTGGGTCATGTCGTATCAGCAGCAGGTATTCAGGTAGACCCGAAGAAGATAGAGGCAGTCAAGAACTGGCCTCGACCAGCTTCAGCTACGGAGATTCGGAGTTTCCTGGGGTTAGCAGGTTACTACCATCGGTTCGTGGAGGGGTTTTCATCCATTGCAGCCCCTATGACCAGATTGACCTATAAAGGTGCCCAGTTTAGATGGTCAGATGAGTGTGAGGCGAGCTTTCAGAGGCTCAAGGCAGCTCTGACCACGGCACCGGTGTTGGTTTTGCCCACAGGTTCAGGGCCCTATACAGTCTATTGTGAGGCATCTCGTATTGGACTTGGTGCAGTGTTGATACAGGATGGCAAGGTCATGACCTATGCTTCGAGGCAGTTGAAGGTTCATAAGAAGAACTATCTAGTGCATGATTTGGAGTTGGCAACCATTGTTCAGGCATTGAAGATTTGGAGGCACTATCTGTATGGTGTGGCGTGTGAGGTGTTCACGGATCATAAGAGTCTTCAGTATTTGTTCAAGCAAAAGGAGTTGAACTTGAGGCAGAGGAGGTGGTTGGAATTGTTGAAAGATTATGACATCACTATCTTATATCACCCGGGAAAGGCCAATGTGGTGGTCGATGCCTTGAGTAGGAAGTCAGCCAGTATGGGTAGTCTTGCTTATATTCTGGTCGGTGAGAGACCGCTTGCTTTGGACGTTCAGGCTTTGGCCAATCAGTTTGTGAGGTTGGACATTTCTAAGCCTAGTCGAGTATTAGCTTGCACGGTCTCTCGTTCTTCATTATTGGAGCGTATCCATGATCGGTAGTTCGATGATCCCCATTTGTGTGTCTTGAGGGACACGGTGCAGCGTGGAGGTGCCAAGAAAGTGACCTTAGATGATGATGGTGTATTGAGATTGCAGGGACGAGTTTGTGTGCCCAATGTTGATGGGATTCGAGAGTTGATCTTAGCGGAGGCCCACAGTTCTCGGTATTCTATTCACCCGGGCGCCGCGAAGATGTATCAGGATTTGAGGCAGCACTATTGGTTGCGTAAAATGAAGAAAGACATTGTTGCATATGTGGCTCGTTGTTTGAATTGTCAGCAGGTTAAGTATGAGCATCAGAGACCTGGTGGGTTGTTTCAGAGGATTGAGCTTCCTGAGTGGAAGTGGGAGCGAATCACTATGGACTTCATTACTGGACTTCCGATGACTCGGAAGAAGTTTGATGCAGTTTGGGTCATTGTAGATAGGCTGACCAAGTCAACGCATTTTGTTCCTGTTGCAGCCACCTATTCGTCCGAAAGGTTAGCCGAGATTTATATCAGGGAGATTATTCGCCTTCATGGGGTGCCGCTATCTATCATCTCGGATCGGGGTACGCAGTTCACCTCGCATTTTTGGAGAGCAGTTCAGCGAGAGTTGGGCACCCAGGTTGAGTTGAGTACAGCATTTCATCCCCAGACGGATGGTCAGTCCGAGAGGACTATTCAGATTCTTGAAGATATGCTCCGAACCTGTGTTATTGATTTTGGAGGCTCGTGGGACCAGTTTTTGCCTTTAGCAGAGTTTGCCTACAACAACAACTACCAGTCCAGCATCCAGATGGCTCCATTTGAGGCGTTGTATGGTAGGCGATGTCGGCCTCCAGTTGGATGGTTTGAGCTAGGAGAGGCTCGATTATTGGGTACTAATTTGGTTCAGGAGGCCTTGGATAAAGTCCAGATTATTCAGGATAAACTTCGTACAGCTCAGTCCAGACAAAAGAGTTATGCAAACCGCAAGGTCAGAGATGTTGCTTTCATGGTTGGGGAGCGGGTATTGCTCTGTGTGTCGCCTATAAAGGGCGTGATGAGATTTGGGAAGAAGGGCAAGCTTAGCCCTAGGTTCATTGGCCCATTTGAGATTCTTAAGCGTGTGGGAAGGTGGCCTTTAGACTTGCTTTGTCGCCTAGCTTGTTAGCCGTGCATCCAGTTTTACATGTATCCATGCTTCGGAGGTATCACAGCGACCCATCCCACGTGTTAGATTTTAGCACTGTCCAATTGGACAAGGGTTTGTCATATGAGGAGGAGCCGGTGGCTATTCTAGACCTGCAGGTTTGACAGTTGAGGTCGAAAAGTTTTCCTTCGGTGCGTGTTCAGTGGAGAGGTCACCCTCCTGAGGCATCGACCTGGGTGCCCGAGTCCGATATGCGGAGCCGTTATCCTCATTTATCTCCCGACTCAGGTACTTCTTTCTTTGGTCCGTTCGAGGATGAATGGTTGTTTCTTTGGTCCGTGCTTTCGAGGCCCTGAAAACCTTGCTTTTAGTTGCCTCGATTTGCGTGCGCAGTTCGGACGCGTAGCCAGAAAGTTTTTATGTTAGAATATGCGAATTTTGTGAAAAAATTGATGAATTTTGATATTAATATGCATAATATTGACTTCGGTCAACATTTTGGGTAAAACGGGCCCGGACCTGTGATTCGATGATCCTGGAGGGTCTGTAGAAAAATATGGGACTTGGGCGTGTACCCAGAATCAAATTCTGAGGTCCCAAGCCCCAGAAATAAATTTTTGTGTGAAATTGTTTTCTGAAAGTAATTAAGGGAAATGAAGAAGAAAATTGATCAGAAAACTGTGGTATCGGGCTCGTATTTTGGATCTGACGCGTGGTATGAGTCTTAAATATGTTTTAAGCACTATCTGTAAAGTTTGGCTAAAAACGGACGTCATATGACGTGTTTCGGACTTAAAATGGGGAATTTAAGTTTTTATGAAAGTTGAAAGAAAATCATGTATTTTGAGGCTTGATCCTATGTATATGATGTTATTTTGGCGATTTGATCGCACGAGTAAGTCCGTAAGATGTTTTAAGGTTGTGTGCATGTTTGGTTTGGAGCCTCGAGGTCTCGGGTGAGTTTTGAGTGGGGCCCGGGAGGTCTTAAACTTAAAAAAGTGCAGGTTCAGGTGTTGCAGGTCCGGCGTGACCGCGGGCATTTCCGCGCAGGTAGCCACGCGGCCGCGACACTTTTCTGTGCGGTCCACGTGGTAGGGTTCAGAGAGGGTAGCTAGGTCGACCAGCGCGGCCGCGCACCAAATCAGTGTGGTCCGCGCTGGGTGGGTTCAGAGGAAGCCCACTTCTTCCCTCCCTCGGCGTGGCCGCGGTGCATTTCTGTGTGATCCGCGCCAGCCCCCAGCAAAAATGTATAAATTCGGGATTTTCAGTCATTTTTCCACTTTTCAAAAACCCAAAACCTAAGAGGCGATTTTTCAAACAACTTTTCTTCTCCAAAACGATTGGTAAGTGATTTCTAACTTAATTTCTTTATTCCTTGACATCTTTAACATGATTTCAAATTCAAATCAAAGATTTTCATGGGTGAAATTGAGTGTTTTGGGTAGAACCTAGGTTTTCTACAAATGGAGAAGTTGGACCTCAATTTGGGGTTGATTTCAAAACAAATCATATATTTGGATTCATGGGGGAATAGGTAACTGGGTTCTGGTCCGAACCTCGAGTTTCGACCACGTGGGTCCTGGGGTATTTTTGACCTTTTTGGGAAAAACCTTGTAAAAATAATTTTCATGCATTGGGATTGATCCATTTAGTAATTATTAATGTGATTGAGTAACTTATGACTAGATTCGAGCGGATTGGTGGTGGAATCAAGAGGTAAAGCTATAATTGAGACTTGAGTGGTGTTCAAGGCATCGAGGTAAGTGTTTGTTCTAACTTTGGCTTGAGGGAATAGGATTAGGATGTTATTTGCTACTTGCTAATGTGGAGTACGGTGTATAGGCATGGTGACGGTTATCTATGCACCGGAGTCTAGCATGACCGTGAGTCTTAATTGCTTTTAATTCGAATAATGTGACACAATCTCCTTGTTTACTTGATGAGTTTCATATAATGTGAATGATTGAGGTAGAATTGTGATTGGTGTACTTTTGGAGTGTTAGCTCGAACATGAATGTGTTAGTTGAGGAAGAAGTGATTTAAAAAGAGAATGTGTTGTGAGTACTCCCTTGCCGGGATGTGTAGACTGATATATACTCTCCCTTGTCGGGATATTTTGGACTGTTAGCTGTACCCTTGTCGGGTTAAAGGTATTGAGTTGTTATCCTCCCCTGAAGGGGTCTACTATATGAAGTCAAATATTATATACTATATTATGGGATCGTGTGGCACGCTGTCCACCTTGTTGTTGGCCTTCGTTGCCGGTGACATATTGTGCACTGTGGTAAAGATGAATTGGGATCGTGTGGCACGTCGTCCACTTATATATGATATTATGGGATCGTGTGGCACGGCACACCGTCCACTTATATATGATATTATGGGATCGTGTGGCATGCCGTCCACTTATATATGATATTATGGGATCGTGTGGCACGCCGTCCACTTATATATGATATTATGGGATTGTGTGGCACGCCGTCCACTTATATATGATAGATCGTGTGGATATATATATATATATATCATGGAAACCGGAGTTTCTTCTGTTTATTCCGATATTTCATTTTTATCTGTTACTCCCCGATAGCATGTCCCCTCCCAGCTTTACTTTGTATTATCTTGTTATTGTTTTCTTGCACTTGTTGTATATATCTGTACAGGTTAATTATGGTAGGTCCTGTCTAGCCTCGTCACTACTTCGACGGGGTTAGGCTAGGCACTTACCAGCACATGGGGTCGGTTGTGCTGATGCTGCACTCTGTGCATTTTTGTGCACAGATCAGGGAGCAGCTTTCGGACCGCAGCAGTAGGACTTTTGGGAGCTATCTTCAGTCCAGGGACTCTCGAGGTAGCCTAGCTGGCGTTCGCAGGCCGAAGTCCCTTTCCATGTTTTTCGTTTGTTTATCTTGTATCAGACAAACATGATGTATTTCCCTTTCAGACATTGTTTGTAGCATTCTATAGTAGTCCGTGAGCTAGTGACACCAAACTCTGGGTAGCATTTTGGTTCAAACTTCCGCACTTTTGATTTTCAGTTGTTTTAAATTTAAAGTCTTCCGCTTAGATTTTGTCTCGCTTATTATATTGTTGAAAGAAAGCAGGAAAGGTGTTTTAAACATTTTGGTTGCCTAGCTCCGATAGTAGGCGCCATCACGACACCCGATGGTGGAAAATCCGGGTCGTGACAGATTATCATGTTCCAAATGTATTGAATTCTCTTATAATTAATTTTGTATTAGATGCAGCTAAATTTTCTTCCTTTTTTAGCTATAACATACAATTTAACTTTTAATTTTCATTATTAAGATTACCAATATTAGAAATTTATTTTGTATTTTTAAAATTTTATTTCATCATAGAAACAAAATTCTTAATTTTTTGAACACATTATTTCTAAGTATTGTAGTAATATTTTTATTGTCATTTTAGTTCTTTACGTAATATTTTAAAAAACAAAAAAATAATCTCATCTCAAATTCAAATAATTCTTATCATTCTATTTTCTAAAATGGACCGCATTTTTAAAAATTTATGCTACGCATTTAAACTCAAACAAACTGCACTCGATTCAGATATTAATCATAAAAAAATATTTCTTAATTGGTTGAACATGTTATATCTAAATGTTGTAATAATATTTTCACTGTCATTTTATTTCTTTACATAAATTTTCTTTCTTTTTTAGTTTTAAGATACAAATTTAATTTTTGTAAATTTACCTATATTAGAAATTTATTTTGTAATTTAAAAATTTTATTTTTTATTATTATTTTATTTTTCATAAGTAAGACTTCAATTTCGTGGTATTATCCATAATTTGAGCATTCACATCATAGTTTTAAGAACAATTTTAATCTCAAATTCAAATAGCCTTTACTTTTAATTTCTATTAGTAAATTTGTGACGACCCGGCCGGTCGTCTTAAGAATTAACGACCCGATCCCCTATTAACTACTTTTCCCAAGTTTATTTCTACTATTTTGATGTGCCGGGATGTTCGATTTTAAGCTTCGGAGAGTTTTGGAACACTTAGTCCCTAAGTGAGAGCTTAAGTGTTGGAAAGTTGACTGTAGTCGGAACAGTATAAAGACGGCCTCGGAATGGAAATCCAATTGCTCTATTAGCTCCATTGGGTGATTTTGGGGTTAGGAGCATGTTCGGATTGTGTTTTGGAGGTCCGTAGCTAATTTAGGCTTGAAATGGCGAAAGTTGAATTTTAGAAATTTCTGGTTCGATAGTGAGATTTTGATCCGAGGGTCGGAATAGAATTTCGAGAGTTGCAATAGTTCCGTTATGTCATTTGGGATGTGTGTGCAAAATTTCAGGTCATTCGGAGGTGGTTTGGTTGGGTTTTTTTATCAAAAGCGGAATTCGGAATATTTTTGAAACTTAGGGTTGAATCCGATGTGTTTTGGTTGTTTTGATATTGTTTGAAGTGTTTTGTAGATTGGTAAAAGATTGAATAAGGTTTTAGGATATGTTGATGCATTTAGTTGAGGTCCTGGGGCCTCGGATGTATTTCGGATGCTCAATGGATCATTTCGAGTTGTTAAAACGTTGCAGGTTTTTGTTCAGCTGTTGCAGAGGGATTTTACCCTTCGCATTTGCGAGTGGACCCTCGCGTTCGCGAAGAGTCAGTAGAGGGTTGATGGAATTTTGCCTTCGCGTTCGCGAGGAAGTCTCCGCGTTCGCAAAGGGTGGTGATGTTTGAGCATCGTGCTCGTGGGAAGGGTATCGCATTTGCATAGAATGAAATGGTCAGTTGGGTTCGAGGTGGAATTGCTCTTCGCGTTCGTGAGAGGTGTAACGCATTCGCGAAGGGTTGGTCGGCGGAAGCATCGCGTTCGCGAGAGCATTGTCGCGTTCGTATAAGAGGACTTTGGTCAACGACTTTATGTGCTTCGCGAACGCGAGGCCTTGACCGCGTTCGCGAAGAAGGAATAAAAATACCTAGGCAAATGTTTAAAAAAGGTTATTTCGCGAATTTTAGCCTAGTTTCCTCCATTGTTAGGCGATTTTGAAGCTTTTTGAAGAGGGTTGAAGAGGGATTCAAGAGGAATCACTTGGAGGTAATATTTTTCACTTCATAACTCATTTTTATGTGATTAAATACCTGATTAGTGGTGGAAAATTTGGGAGGAATAGGTAATTAGGGCTTAAGTTTAAGAGAAACAAAAAGGGGTATTTGAGAAGTCAATTGAACTCCGATTTTAGTGTTCTTATTATGCAAAGACTCGTGAGAGTATGAAGATTCTGAAAATATAAATTTCACCCGATTACGAGACGTGGGCCCGAGGGGCATTTTGGTTATTTTACATAATTTTGCGTATTAGCTTAGAATTTTATTGTATAATCAGTTACTTGACGTGTTATTTACATTATACAATTGAATTGAATAGATTTTGGTCATTTGGAGTCGAGTACTCGTGGCAAAGATGTGGTGCTGAGTTGATTTTGAGCTGGTTCGAGGTAAGTAGCTTGTCTAACCTTGTGTGGGGGACCTTCCCCTTAGGATATGATATATTTGGTAATTGAAATGCTTTGTACGTGAGGTGATGAGTGCGTACTTGAGCTAATTGTTGAAAAATCCGGTTTTACTTTAAGTATTTCAATTGAGTTCCTTTTTCCCACTTTATTCCACTTGCGAGTTTAGCCTGTTATAGTTTAGAAAAGCATGTTTAGTTGATTTAATTGCCTATTTGCTTAAACTGCCTTAATTGCATTATGTGAAATATGTTAGGATAGAATTAACTGTTACTTGGTACGAAATTTGGCATTTAATTATGTATTCTTGTGTTGCTTCTATGTATTTTTAATTTGGGACTACGGGATGGCATCTCGGGAGATCCCATGTACGTATTTATGATTTGGACTGAGGTGCGGGATACCAAGAGATCCCTAGCATTTATTGAGGATACCAAGAGATCCTCGGGATACCAAGAGATCCCTAGCATATATTGAGGATACCAAGAGATCCTCGGGATACCAAGAGATCCCTAGCATACATTGAGGATACCGAGAGATCTTCGGGATACCAAGAGATCCCTGGAATATATTGAGGGTACTAAGAGATCCTGGGGATACTGAGAGATCCCCGGTTATCATCCTTGTTATGAATGGTACTTCTTGGTGTTTGCCATTATTTTTGTTTTCGTTATTGTACTCCTTATTACCCTGTGTAGATTCTTACTCTAGATTTTCAACTATACTGCTTATCTTATACTGTCATGTCTCATATTCTCTATATTTATTTAATCTTAGTATGGCTCTGACCTTCCTCGTCACTACCCAATCGAGGTTAGGCTTGGCACTTACTGAGTACCGTTGTGGTGTACTCATGCCTCTTCTACGCATATTTTTCATGTGTAGATCCAGGTACTTCTACTCAGGCCTACCATCCTTGAGGGAGGTGACTACTTAGAGACTTCGAGGTACATTTTCCGCATCCGCAGACCGAGGAGTCCCTTTCTATTCCGGCCTTTTTTACTAATTAGCCCTTCTGTACTTTTTGTTCTTATTAGACAAATTCCAGAGTTAGATCTATGTAGTATTTCCTTTTTCTTAGCTTGTGATTCGTGGGTTTCCGGGTCTTAGATTTGGATATTGGTTTTGAGATTTATATATGGTGTATGCCGAGCGGCATATTTAAACACTGTTATTGCCTTATTTATATTTTAAAATTGTTTACTTTCGCAAGTTTTGATTATCTTCCGCAATTTAGGCTTACGATGGTTCACGGAGGGCGAACCGGGGTCGTGACAAGATGGTATCAGAGCCCTAGGTTCATAGGAGTCATGGATCACAAGCCGGTTTATTAGAGTCTCATTGATTGGTACGGAGACGTCTGTATTTATCTATGAGAGGTTATATAATTGTTAGGAAAATTTTCACTTCATTTGATTTCCTTGTCGTGTGGTATTTTGACATCACAATTCTAAACTTTTATCTTCTATTCTCTCACAGATGGTAAGGACACATGCTACCCGAGATGATCAGGCACTTGCGCCCCCTACTACAGCCGCCAAAGGCCGAGGCCAGGGTAGAGGCCGAGGACGTGCGCGTGGTGCAGCTAGAGCACCTGTGCGAGCTGCCGCCGAGGTACCACCAGCGGATCCAGCCGGAGTCCAAGCACCTGACATGCCTACTGCTACTACTACTCTAGCTCTTCAGGAGACTTTGGCATAGTTCATGAGCATGTACACCACTTTGGCTCAGGCAGGGTTGTTTCCCCTTGCTGCAGCTATATCTCAGGCCAGGGAAGGAGCACAGACTCTCGCTGCCCGCACTCCTGAGCAGTGAGTGCATGTTGAGTAGGTCCCTGAGATTATTCATGTACCGCCTGCAATGCCATCTCAGCCCGAGGATAGGGCAGCTGCTTCCGAGGATGAGCAGTTGAGGCTTGAGAGGTTCAAGAAGTACAAGCCTCCTGTATTCAGTGGTCTAGCATCAGAGGATGCTCTAGGATACCTGGATGAGTGTTACCGCATTCTCCGTACCATGGGTATCTCAGGATCGAGCGGGGTTTCTTTCACTACCTTTCAGCTTCAAGGAGCCGCTTATGAGTGGTGGCGCACCTATGAGTTAGACAGTCCAAATGAGGCTGCTTCACTGACTTGGGCTCAGTTTTCAGATCTGTTCCAGAGGGAGTATGTTCCTCAGAGCCTCAGAGACGCATCGCGCGTAGAGTTTGACCATTTGCGCTAGGGTGCTATGACTATTTCAGAGTATGCTGTCTGTTACACCAGTTTGGCTGGGCATGCACCAGCCTTGGTTGCTACTGTCCGCGAGAGGGTTCACCGGTTTATTGAGGGCCTTATTCCCAGCATCAGATCTAGCATGGCTCGTGAGTTGGAGATGGACTTATCAGTAGGTGGTGAGCATTGCTAGGAGGATTGAGGGTATGCATGCTAGGGAGAAAGAGGAGAGGGAGGCCAAGAGGTCTCGAGAGTCGGGCCATTATTCTAGTGCCCGTACCCCAGCTGCAGGTCGTCATGGTAGGGGTTATATGAGTCGCCCTGTTCATTCATCTCTTCCAGCAGCCAGTGGTATTCCAGCTCCTCCTAGACCTTAGGAGCCTTAGTATACACCTCCGGTTTCTAGCGCGCCTCCTGCGTAGGGTGTTTTCAGAGATCAGTCCAATAGACCTGGCCCTAGCCAGTCACAGCCACCACGTCCTCCCAGAGCTTGTTTTGAGTGTGGTGACACATGCCATATGGTGAGGGATTGCCCTAGACTTGGGAGAAGTGCACCTCTACAGACTTCTCAGCCACAGCGTGCCGCACAGAGTTCTCAGGCTATGATTACAGCTCCAGTTGCTACCTCACCTGCTCAATCAGCTAGAGGTGGAGGTTGGGGAGGTAGAGGTCGCCTTAGAGGGGGAGGTCAGTCCAGATACTATGCCCTTTCTGCCCGTACCGAGGTTGTTGCCTCCAATTCTATCATCACAGGTATTATACTGGTTTGCCGCAGAGATGCATTGGTTTTATTTGATCCAGGCTCTATTTATTCTTATGTCTCTTCTTATTTTGCTCCACATTGGGTGTATCTCGGGATTTTTGAGTTCCCCTATTTATGTTTCTACTCCTGTGGGAGATTCTCTTATTGTGGACCGCGTTTATCGGTCGTGTTTGGCTGCTCTTAGTGGTTTTGAGACTAGAGCCAATCTATTATTACTTAGCATGGTTGATTTTGACATTATCTTGGGCATGGACTGGTTGTCACCCCATTATGCTATTCTTGATAGTCACGCCAAAATCGTGACGCTGGCTATGCTAGGTATACCGCATGTTGAGTGGAGAGGTAATTTAGCTTACACTCTCAGTAGAGTTATTTCTTTTCTTAAAGCTTAGCATATGGTTGAGAAGGGGTGTAACGCATATTTAGCTTATGTGAGAGATGTCAGTATTGATACCCCTTCAGTTGATTCAGTTCTAGTAGTACGGGATTTTCCCGATGTGTTTCCAACTGATCTTCCAGGCATGCCACCTGATAGAGATATTGATTCGTAGCTCGGTGTCTCAACTGTCAGCAGGTGAAGTATGAGCACCAGAGACTAGGTGGATTGCTTCAGCGGATAGAGATTCTGGAGTGGAAGTGGGAACGGATCACCATGGACTTTGTAGTTGGGCTCCCACAGACTTTGAAGAAGTTTGATGCTATTTGGGTGATTGTGGATCGGCTGACCAAATCTACTCATTTTATTCCTGTGTGTACTACTTATTCTTCGAAGCGGCTGGCGGAGATTTATATCTGGGAGATTGTTCGTCTGCATGGTATTCCGATTACCATCATTTCAGATAGAGGTACTCAGTTCACATCACAGTTCTGGAGGGCCGTTCAGCATGAGTTGGGTACTCGGGTGGAGTTGAGTACAACATTTCACCCTCAGACGGACGGACAGTGCGAGCGCACTATTCAAATTCTAGAAGATATGCTTCGTACGTGTGTGATTGAGTTTGGAGGGTCTTGGGATCAGTTCTTGCCATTGGCGGAGTTTGCTTACAATAACAACTATCAGTCCAATATTCAGATGGCACCGTATGAGGCTTTATATGGTAGGCAGTGTAGATCCCCAGTAGGTTGGTTTGAGCCGGGTGAGGTTAGGTTATTGGGCACAGACTTAGTTCAGGATGCTTTGGAAAAGTTAAGGTGATTCAGGATAGACTTCGCACAGCCCAGTCCAGATAGAAGAGTTACACGGACCGGAAGGTTCGTGATGTTTCCTATATGGTTGGAGAGTGGGTTCTACTTCGGGTATCTCCTGTGAAGGGCGTTATAAGATTTCGGAAGAAAGGGAAGTTGAGTCCGAAGTTTATTGGCCCTTTTGAGATATTGAGGCGTGTTGGAGAGGTTGCTTATGAGCTTGCCTTACCTCCCAGCTTGGCCGGAGTTCATCCGGTATTCCATGTTTTGATGCTCCGAAGGTATCACGGTGATCTGTGGCACGTGTTGGATTTCAGTTCAGTCTAATTGGACAAGGATCTATCCTATGTTGATGAGCCAGTGGCAATATTGGATAGGCAGGTTAGAAAGCTGAGGTCAAAGAACCTTGCATCAGTGAAGGTCCAATGGCGGGGTCAGCCGGTTGAGGAGACGACCTGAGAGACTGAGCAGGATATGCACAGTCGTTACCCTCATCTTTTCACTACTTCAGGTATGTCTTTATGCTCGTTCGAGGATGAACGAATATTTAAGTGTAGGAGAATGTGACGACCCGGCTGGTCATCTTAAGAATTATGCCCTGATCCCTATTAATTGCTTTCCCCGAGTTTATTTATGCTATTTTGATTTGCCGGGATGTTCGGTTTTAAGTTTCGGAGAGGTTTGGGACACTTAGTCCCTAAGTGAGAGCTTAAGTGTTGGAAAGTTGACCGTAGTTGGAGCAGTGTGAAGATGGCCTAGGAATGGAAATCCGATGGTTCCGTTAGCTCCGTTGGGTGATTTTGGGGTTGGGAGCGTGTTTGGATTGAGTTTTGGAGGTCCGTAGCTAATTTAGGCTTGAAATGCCGAAAGTTGAATTTTGGAAGTTTCCGGTTCGATAGTGAGATTTTGATTTGAGAGTCGGAATAGAATTCTGATAGTTGCAGTAGTTCCGTTATGTCATTTGGGATATGTGTGCAAAATTTCATGTCATTCGGAGGTGGTTTGGTTGGGTTTTTGATCAAAAGAGGAATTCGGAAGATTTTTGAAACTTAGGCTTGAATCCGATGTGTTTTGGTTGTTTTGATTTTGTTTGAAGTGTTTTGTAGATTGGTACAAGTTTTAATAAGGTTTTAGGATATATTGATGCCTTTTGTTGAGGTCCCGGGGGCCTCGGGTGTGTTTTGGATGCTCAACGGATCATTTCAAGTTGTTAAAAAGTTGCAGGTTTTTGCTCAGCTGTTGCAGAGGGATTTTACCCTTCGCGTTCGCGAGTTGACCCTCACGTTCACAAAGAGTCAGTAGGGGGTTGATGGAATTTTGCCTTCGCGTTCATGAGGAAGTCTCCGCATTCGCAAAGGGTGGTGATGTTTGAGCATCGTGTTCGCGGGAAGGGTATCGCGTTCGCGTAGAAGGCAGTTGGGTTCAAGGTGGAATTGCTCTTCGCGTTCGAGAGAGGTGTAACGCGTTCGCGAAGGATTGGTCAGCAGAAGTATCGCGTTCGCAAGAGCATTGTCGTGTTCGCATAAGAGGACTTTTGGTCAACGACTTCATGTGCTTCGCGAACGCGAGGCCTTGACCGCGTTCGCAAAGAAGGAATTAAAATATCTGGGCAGAATGTTTAAAAAAGGTTGTTTCGCAAATTTTAGCCTAGTTTCCTCCATTGTTAGGCGATTTTGAAGCTTTTTGAAGAGGGTTGAAGAGGGATTCAAGGGGAATCACTTGGAGGTAACATTTTTTACTTCATAACTCATTTTTATGTGATTAAATATCTGATTAGTGGTGGAAAATTTGGGAGGAATAGGTAATTAGGGCTTGAGTTTAAGAGAAAGAAAAAGGGGTATTTGAGGGGTCAATTGAACTCCGATTTTAGTGTTCTTGTTATGCATAGACTCATGAGAGTATGAGGATTCCGAAAATATAAATTTCACCTGATTCCGAGATGTGGGCCCGAGGGGCGTTATGGTTATTTTACATAATTTCGCGTATTAGCTTAGAATTTAATTGTAGAATCAGTTACTTGAAGTGTTATTTACATTATGCAATTGAATTGAATAAATTTGGGTCATTTGGAGTCGAGTACTCGTGGCAAAGACGTGGTGTTGGGTTGATTTTGAGCCGGTTCGAGGTAAGTGGTTTGTCTAACCTTGTGTGGGGGACCTTCCCTTAGGATATGATATATTTGGTAATTGAAATGCCTTGTACGTGAGGTAATGAGTACGTACTTGAGCTAATAGTTGAAAAATACGATTTTACTTTAAGTATTTCAATTGAGTTCCTTTTTCCTGCTTTATTCCACTTGCGAGTTTAGCCTGTTATAGTTTAGAAAAGCATTGTTAGTTGATTTAATTGCCTATTTGCTTAAACTTCCTTAATTGCATTACGTGAAGAATGTTAGGCTAGAATTAACTGTTACTTGGTACGAAATTTTGCATTTAATTGTGTATTCTTGTGTTATATCTATGTGTTTTTAATTTGGGACTACGGGACGGCATCCCGGGAGATCCCCTGTACGTATTTATGATCTGGACTGAGGTACGGGATACCAAGAGATCCCTAGCATTTATTGAGGATACCAAGAGATCCTCGGGATACCAAGAGATCCCTAGCATTTATTTAGGATACCAAGATATCCTCGGGATACCAAGAGATCCCTGCATATATTAAGGATACCAAGAGATCCCTAGCATACATTGAGGATACCGAGAGATCCTCGGGATACCAAAAGATCCCTGACATATATTGAGGGTACTAAGTGATCCTCGGGATAGTGAGAGATCCCCGGTTATCATCCTTTTATGAGTGGTACTTCCTGGTGTTTGCCATTATTTCTGTTTCCGTTATTGTACTCCTTATTACCCTGTGTAGATTCTTACTGTAGATTTTCAACTGTACTGTTTATCTTATACTGTCATGTCTCATATTCTCTTTATTTATTTAATCTCAGTAGGGCCCTGATCTTCCTCGTCACTACCCAACCGAGGTTAGGCTTGACACTTACTGAGTACCGTTGTGGTGTACTCATGCCTCTTCTGCGCATGTTTTTCATGTGCAGATCCAGGTACTTCTACTCAGGCCTACCATCCTTGAGGGAGGTGGCTACTTAGAGACTTCGAGGTACATTTGCCGCATCCGCAGACCGAGGAGTTCCTTTCTATTCCTGCCTTTTTTAGTATTTAGCCCTTCTGTACTTTCTGTTCCTATTAGACAAATTCCGGAGTTAGAGCTATGTAGTATTTCCTTTTTATTAGCTTGTGATTCGTGGATTTTCGGGTCTTGGATTTGGATATTGGTTTTGAGATTTATATATGGTGTATGCCGAGCGACACATTTAAATATTGTTATTGCCTTATTTCTGTTTTTAAATTATTTACTTCCGCAAGTTTTGGTTATCTTCCGCAATTTAGGCTTACCTAGTCGTAGAGACTAGGTGCCAGCACGATGGTTCACGGAGGGTGAACCAGGGTCGTGACAAAATTTCTAATAATTTAACATAATTTTGCTATTTTTTTAATCTAATATATAGTCTTATTACATTTTTGTGGCTTTTTATTAACTTGCAAATTTATTTAATATCATTATCAACTACTTTTCTTTAATAATATAAGATAAATATATAATTTTTTTAATTATGAAATAAATATTGATTTTGTTTTAAAAACATTGCTCGAAAATTTTAAATTATTTAAAATTTAATAATATTTTTAAGTATTGTATATTTATTTTATTTTATTTTCGAAACTTATGATTTATTAATGTCCTTACATTATTTCAAATTTATTTTTATTGTTCAATTTTTTTAGTTTTTGATTTTAACTATTAAACTTGAGTTATGTGGACTTATATTATGACTTTTCTTAGTATAATATAAAAAGTTTTCTCATCTGAAATTTAAATAAGTTTTACCCTTTTTCGTATGATAAAAAATCTGAATTTTTATTTTTTTCTCTATTTATTCGTTATTTTTGATTTTATATTATTCAATACCTAATACTATTACACTGTCATGTGAACTTTTATTATCATGTTTTAATTTGGTATTTATTTTTACCACACTCATTCTAATATAATATAGATAAAAATTTAAAAACTTTCTCATCTCAAATTCAAATAATTTTTATCATTCTATTTTCTTAATTGGACCATATTTTTAAAAATTATGTTATGCTTTCAAATTTAAACATACTGAACTTAATTCAAATATAATTATAGAAAAAAAAATTTCTTTATTGTTCGAACACATTAAATCTAAATGTTGTTGTAATATTTACGTATAAAATATTCGTTTGCACGATTTATCAGTATTAATATGAATTTATTATTCTTGTTATTAAAATATCTTTTGTTGATTATTTAATTTTTCTCTTACCTTATAAATAATTTGTATACTTTATGTAAGATCTTTTTAATTTTTAAACTCAATAAATCCTTAATATCTTAAGTAAATTTTAGTTTTATTCTATATTTTAACTTACTCCGAAGTATAAATAGTTATAGGTTATCTCAATTTACGTCTTTATATATTTTTATTTTTTCCTATTATAGTTTTTAATTAATTTTTCACCTCCATATTTCTAGCTAATATAGAAAAAAATCTATGAGTAGATCAATATATAAATATAAATATAGATATAGATATAGATACAAATATACATATAAATTTAATTATAGATATATAGATTAGATTTGTCTAAGATCTATTTAGATTATGTATAAGATTCATTAAACTACTTCCATTAATTATGTTTCTATATATAATTTCTAATTATTAATGTTGTCCTAAAATTGTCAAGTGGCTTCATTTTAGCTTGCCACTTGGCTTAACCACAATGCATACTGCTCTCCTTTTAATATAATATAGATATAGATAGATAATTATTTTCTTTATCTATTTTGCCACCACTAATTCAGTAATTTATTTACGAAAGGTTATGTTTTTCATGTTCTTCTTTAAATTGAATCTACGTTTCTTGATTAATTTCTTTTCAGTTTATGATGAATTTTGAGTTAATTACTTTGAGTTTCGATTTTAAGAAAGAATCCATTTTATGTGTTCGTACTTTAAAATGTATGTACGTTCTTGGCTAATTTCTTATCATTTTGTGATAGTTTTTGAGTTGAATTAAATTATTGATCGCTTAGCCCTAAGTTTAGGTTTTAAGAAAGAACCTGACCTCTTTTTTCGTACTTTAAATTGAATGTACGTTCTTGGCTAATTTCTTTTCAGTTTGTGATGATTTTTGGGTTGAATTAAATGATTGATCGTTTAGCTCTGAGTTTAGGTTTTAAGAGAAAAATAAAGAATCCCACAAAGAAGGCTAAATATGGACTATTGTTGCTAATAGACTGGGCTAATAGTGGGTTATATCCTGTGGTTATACTTTTGTTGTGGTTCAAATTTTTTGTAATATGGAATGTGCTTATTTAGAGTAGAATGGATAGAAGATCCCGTGTAACCAGCCAAATTAATTTGGAATTGAGGTGTATCTATCTTCTAGCATTTTGAAAAATAGCTTTTTAGAGTTTTTTAATCTTTCGAAAAATTTTAAAATTTATCTTCAAGTGAAATGTGAAATTTTTATTGAATTAAGATAATTATATATATTTATTTTTCCTTCTTTGTATCTTTTGTAGAGTTTAGCTAGCTTAGTTTGTTAATCATAGTTAGTTGGTAGTTAACTGTGGCCTAGCTATCAAAGTAGTTAGAATTAGTTTGTGGAGTGGTACCCACGTATATATATACACTATTAGATATCAGAAATAAATAGCTTTCATTCTCCCATACTTGTAAATCAAATCTTCTTCTTCTTCAGCTCATGCGAAGCTTCTAGAGCTCATCAATGGAGTCTCTGATCAACGATGAAACTCGATATCTCAAATCCACAAGTTGACATGGTGTCAGAGCATAGGAATCTCCGATTCAATCGTCTCTAGTATCTCCTAGCTCAAACGATCTGAGCAGTGTTCTTTGATTTGCCCTAATTCTCAATCGATCCGCGCAGTGTGAGCTTCGCCTTATCTTCAATTTTACTTTCCTAAATTCTCATCTTATTTTTCTATTATGTATCTCTTGAATTTTTCAATATGGTTGTTGTCGATCAAATCGATGCGACTGATAATACCGCAAATGTCGAAAATGTCGAAACTACTGTCAATTTTGCTCTAGATCCTGGTGATCCTCTCTACCTACACCCGTCGGATAATCCTGGAGCTATGCTAGTTAGTGTGGCTTTCGGTGGAATTGGATATAGAACTTGGAGGCGTGCAGTTTTGTATGGCCTTTCTGTTAAAAATAAAATTGATTTCATTAGTGGAGAGTGTAAGCGTCCTGATCCCAATTTCCCAAGTTCCGACAGTGGAAACGGTGTGATGACATGATGACCTCGTGAATTCTAAATTTATTCTCAAACGAGATAGCGGATAGTGTAGAATATGCAGGTGATGTTGTTAAATTATGGAGGGAATTGGAGGATCGATAAGAGCAAACTAATGGTGCGAGATTGTATCAAATCCAAAAGGAGATCAATGACCTATCTCAGGGAGTCCTAGACATCACATGCTACTACGCTCAATTGAAGAAACTCTGGGAAGAGTTGAGTACTTTGAGTGCAAAAACTCAATACAGCCGCCAGTGTACCTGTGGTGCTAAGGAAGGTATGCACAAGGTTGAGCAGGATAGGAGGTTAATTCGATTCCTTTTGGAGCTCAATGAAGTGTACACAACAATGAGGGGTAGCATTCTCATGATGAACCCTCTTCCTTCAATGGCACAAGCCTTTTGTTTGCTCATCCAGGATGAAAAGCATTGTGAAATGAGACCTTCAAATCATATGGTTGCAGAGTCAATTTCCCTCCATGTTAATGCTTCAGGAAATGCCAACAATTTCAGGAACAATAACTTCAGGACTAATTACACTCCCAATTCCAATTTGCCAAATACCAATAGGTCAAGGCCCTTTTGTGACTACTGCAAATGTCTAGGACAGACTAAAGATAAGAGTTTCAAACTTCATGGTTATCCCCAGACTTCAAGCAACAATCAAAACATCAAGTACAATAAGAACAAAAGAGTTGTGGCCAATGCACACTCCAACCTGTCTGATGAGATCTCTGCCAAGACTGAGGAGTTTGGATCCAAGGATGAGAATCAGAATCTAAACCTGTCTAAGGTACAATATAGCCAATTGATTAAAATACTTCAGCACTTCAATACCAGCAGTGGAGGAGAAAGTTCTTAGAACACAAACCATGGAGTTGGATCAGTAAACCTTACTGCAGGAACTATGAACTTTGCAGGTATAGTAACTTGTACATCCTCTATTGATTTTGGAAAGTTATCTTGTAAATATTTCAGAACTTGGACTGACACGTGGATTTTACACTCAGGAGCTTCAAATCATATGACCTTTAATAAGACTTCATTAGTTGATATTAGGATTTTACCCTATCCCTTGCTAGTCACACTCCCAAATGGCTATAGAGTTAAGGTAACAGAGATTGGTAGTGTGTATCTTGCTCCCTAAATTACTCTACGCAAAGTCATGTTTGTTCCCTCTTTCAAGTTTAATCTCATTTCTATATCCTCTTTGACTGCACAACTTAAATCCTTGATAGCCTTTACTGACACATATTGTCTGATGCAGGCCCCTTCAATGAAGAGGCCTCTGGAGATTGGAAAAATCAGGGATGGTCTGTATCTCTTGTGCTCCCTCTGTTTGAAGAGTGTTAGTACTGGTTCTGCATCTGTGTCTCCTTTTCCTATTTCATGTCATGTTTTTGATGTACATAGTTTGCAAACTCCATCTACTGTCTATAATCACAGTCCTTCACAGAATCATTCCTTTTGAAGTGTAAATAATTTCATTTGCAATAAAACACATGATTGTGATTATTCCTTATCTCATAAGAATGATGTTAATGTGTTGTGGAACAATAGATTAGGCTATGTTCCTTTTGCAAAGATGAGAAATATCACCACTATACCTGTTGCTTTTTCTAATAAACAACCCTTCTTGTGTTCTATATGCCCCATGGCCAAACAGACTAGACTGCCCTTTCCTAAAAAAGCCAGTAACACTAAATAAATTTTTGACCTCTTACATGTTGATCTGTGGGGACTCTATCATGTCCCCATACATGACAATTACAAGTACTTCTTAACCATTATAGATGATCATAGCAGGTCTACATGGACTCACATTTTGTCTAGTAAAAGCAATTCCCTCCAGATACTTAAAGCCTTCATATCTTTTGTCAAAACTCAGTTTCACTTGACCATTAAATCAGTAAGATCATATAATGATTTAGAGTTCACCAGTACAGAAGCAAACTCTTTCTTTCAGACCCAAGGCATTATTCATCAGAGAACTTGTCCATACACACCACAACAAAATGGTGTAGTTGAGAGAAAATATAGATACCTTCTAAGACAGCCAGAGCACTTTTATTTCAATCAAAGTTACATATAAGGTACTGGGGTGAATATATCCTGACAGCTACATACCTTATTAACAGACTACCTACCACATACCTCAAGAACAAATGTCCCTTTGAACTCCTATACAAAAGGAAACCAAATTACTCCCATTTGAGAAGCTTTGGGTGTCTATGTTTCCCCACTATACCAAAGATACATAGGGACAAATTTTATCCAAGAACTATGCCTCGTGTCTTTATTGGATATCCTTTTGAAACTAAAGGATACAAAGTACTGAACTTGCAGACCAGGAAGATTCACATATCCAGAGATGTAACCTTCCATGAAAATGTGTTTCCATTTGTTGTGTCACATGTTAAGGTTCTTCTTTTCCAACTCTACCACATTTCATTTCTGATCTACACACTACTATATCTCAACCTACAACAGGCAATCCACCAAGCCCAGACAACTCTGAAGCAGGACATGATCACTCTTTATCTTATCACTCTCCACCTGATCACTTTGCTCCTATTTTTCCGGAGTTACACTCTCACTCTACTGAAATCCTCCCACAGAATCCTTTTGATCCCACTTCACAAAGTGAGTTTCTTGTCCTAGAGCCTAGAAGGTCTGGTAGAGAACACAAATTACCTGCACACTTGCAGGATTACATCTATTCTATACCTCAATTGAAGCCAACTTTTATTCCTTTGTCTATTGATCCGTCAACCACTCCAACTTCCCTTGATGCCTTATTCTCCTTACATAGTCATGTTCCTACTAATTCTTTAATCCATAATAGTCAGTTGCTTGTTATGAATATTTTCAATGATTCTGAACCATCTTCAAATGAGGAAGTTGCTCTTAATCCTGCCTGGCAAGCAGCAATAACACAGGAGTTTGAAGCCCTACATGTTAATCATACCTGGGATATAATGCCCTTACTAAGTGGGAAACATGTAATTGGCTGTAGGTGGGTATACAAGATTAAACACAAAGCTGATAGAACAATAGAGAGGTTCAACACTAGGTTGGTAGTAAAAGAGTATACCCAGCAGCCTGGCATAGATTACACAGAACCTTCAGTCCTGTAGTGAAAATGACAATAGTGAGAGTTCTCATAGGTAAAGCATTGAAGAAGCAGTGGCATATCTTTTAGTTGGATGTGAACAATGCATTCCTTCATGGAGACATGCATGAGGAAGTCTATATGCAAATACCACCAGGATTGAAAGGTTTAGTTTGTAAGTTGAACAAATCCTTATATGGCCTCAAATAGGCAAATCAGACAATGGTACTCTAAGTTGACTGAGGCCCTTTGCTCAAGGGGTTATGTGTGTTCTCTCATTGACTACTCACTTTTCTAAAAGAAAACAGAATATTCTACCATCTATATAGTAGTATATGTAGATGATGTTATCATCATTGGGACATACATCTTAGAAATTACTCAAGTCAAATGCTTTTTACATGATCAATTTAAGATAAAAGACCTAGGGAAGCTACACTATTTTCTTGGTTTGGAGGTTCTTTACACAAGTGATGGGGAGATAATATCTCAAAGGAAGTTTGCACTAGACTTACTCAAAGAATATGATTGTCTTTCTTATAGCATCCTGTCTACTCCTCTTGATTCAAATGAAAAACTAAGAGACCAGGAAGGAGAAGCATTGCCAAACCCTACTTATTACAGAAAATTGGTAGGAAAATTAAATTTCCTCACCAATACCAGACTGGACATAGCCTTCAGTGTACAGCACCTCAGCCAATTCATGCAAGACCCCAGGAAGCCACATTTGAAAGCAGCTTTTCGCTTGCTTAGGTACCTGAAGAGTGATCCAACTCTAGGAATCTTTCTATCTAATGACTATGGTTGCAGCCTGAAGGGTTATTATGACTCAGACTGGGCTGCTTGTCCAGATTCTAGAAGGTCAGTTACTGGCTACATAGTCCTGCTGGGCAATAATCCAATTTGTTAGAAGTCCAAGAAACAAGAAACAGTGTCCCTATCTTCAGCAGAATACAGATCCTTGAGGAAAATTATTGGTGAACTAACTTGGTTATGCAGACTATTTGATGAACTCACTATTTCCTATCCTAAGCATGTTTCAGTGTTTTGTGATAGTCAATCTGCTTTACACATAGCTCGTAATCTTGTTTTTCATGAACGAACAAAGCATGTCGAGGTTGATTGCCATTTTGTGCGAGATAAGCTCCAAGAAAGATTGATTTCTCTTCATCATATTGATACTGGTGCTCTGTTAGCAGATGTCCTTACTAAAGCTCTTATTGGTGTCAAGCACTCTACGATATTGAGCATGTTGGGTGTGAAAACCTCACCTCCAACTTTGGGGGGGGGGGTATTGAATTGAGATAACTATGTATATTTAGTTTTCCCTCTCCGTATGTTTTGTAGAGTTTAGCTAGCTTATTTTGTTAATCATAGTTAGTTGGTAGTTAACTATGGCCTAGCTGTCAAGGTAATTAGAATTAGTTAGTGGAGTGGTACCCACGTATGTGTGTGCATATATACATATACTGTTAGATATTAGAAATAAATAACTTTCATTCTCTCATACTTGTAAATTAAATCTTCCTCCTCAGGTCATGCGGAGCTTCTAGAGCTCATCAATGGAGTTTTTGATCAACGGTGAAATTCGATATCTCAAATATACAAGTTGATAATTTTCATGGCCAAACACTGACTATGAAAAAAGTGAACTTTTTTTTTGGCCAAACGGGCCCTACGTTGGCTTTAGTGGATTATCACATTCCTTGGTGCTCTTGTTTATGCAGAAACCTAATGTCATTAAAAATGTTGAAGGGTCTAACATAACTATAATTCTGAATATTCTTTTATTATCTTAACTGATTACGTACATTCAACTATTAATATCATACGATTAATTAAGAATTTTTTGCAAATTCAACAGATTTTAGTTGTAACATATACAAGTGTAACGTAACCATTAGCTGTGATTCTACTTCTTGTTGGTAGATTTATTTAGTCGAATATCGTCAAGATTAAAATTATAATATAGTATCAATTACTGAGGGATGACGACTATCGGGGTGGTTTCGAATCATTTTGGTTAAGTTTAGAGTAGTTGATGTGCTGGTGTGGTGTAGTGCAACGAGATCATACTTCTAAAAATATAGGATCTAAATACTGCTAAAAATATAGGGTCAAATTTATTCAAGCAAGATTGGCAATCATCCCAAATTAAAGAGATTATAAATCCAAACTGACTAGCGCGTTTCGAATCTGACGGCCTGCTTCTCATCAAATTTATAAAGTTACAGATTCATGTGTCAGAATCTTATTCACATGCTGAAGCGGTTTACCTATGCACTCATAGCAAGAGTGGCAAGAATGCCAAAGGCCTCATTTGTTTTTTTTTTAAGATTAACACGTCTAAATCTGAATACACATCTTTATATCAAAATATGCAGTAAGATTAAGATATTTGAATGTGAATACATATTTAAATATTAAAATGTGTATCAAGATTTGAATACTAAATGATTGAGATTGTTTTAAATGTATAAAATTTATCTTTATTTGAAAATTAATAAACACAAAATTCAAATAAAAAATGCTAATTAATCTAATATTCTATCAATAATATATATATTAAAAATATGGTAGTTAGTGGTGGTGATGGCTAATAATGGTGCTTGGGAATGCCGCGCGGTGGTTGGTGGCGATTTTGGTTGGTAGCGATTGTCCTAAGTAGTAGCTAGTGGTGATTGATAGTGATAGGAATTATGGTTGAGGATGGTAGTGGTGGGTGGTTATTAGGGGTGTTCAAACCGAACCGAAAAACCAAACCAAACTGATTAAAAAACCCGACTAGGTTTAGTTTGATTTGGTTTGGTATTGAGTAAAAAACCCGAACCAAACCGACATATAAATATATAAATTTTATTTATATTTTTAAGACTTTATAGTGAATTTTCTTTAGAAAATATAGAAATATTTGGGATCCTCTCATGTATTAACCTTGAGAGCGTAAATTAACAAAAAATTATTGTTAATCGACTACGAAAATAACTATTATGTATTACTAAAAAAAGTACCCATTAGAATATTTTAATAGATCATATGTTTGTCAATTTTTTTCCATATTTACTAAACATATATTCACTTATCAAAGCTTTATCTATAATTTTAACAAGGTAAGATTGAAATAATATTCATGTAACAAAAAAACCCGAAAAACCTGACAAAACCGAACCAATCCAAACCGATATAGTTAGTTTGATTTGGTTTGGTTTTGATAAAAACCGAACCAACCTGGTCCATGTACACCCCTAGTGGTTATAATTAATAATGGTGGATGGTGGTGGCGGTTGTGGCTGTGATTGAGGAAGGTGGTGGTAGTTTATAATGGTGGGCGGTCCCGGCTATGGTTGTTGATGGTGATAGGGTGGTTAGTTGTCGTAGTTGAGGTGGATGAGTTTGTGGTTGTGGTTAAGAATGATGATGGTAGGGTAGTAGGGATGGTGGGTGGTGGTTGTAAATAATGGCGGCTATGATTGAGTATGGTAGTAGTAGGTGGCATGATGATAGTTGATAATGATAGGTATTGGTGACAATTAATAATGAATGTGGATGATAACATCTTAATGAAATTAAATTTTTATTATAGATCTTAATTAAGATTCAGACTTTAAAAACAAACGCACTTAATATCTGAGATCTGAATGATTAAAATTCAGAGCTCGATTAAGTGCAAACAAACGAGGACTACGCTGACCAAAAACCGGAAAATACGTATCCAGTTCAAGTAGTTCTAAGATCTCCTGGGTAGCCCATAGATACGACGAATGGCCCTCGATGAATTCAGTTACATCAACCTGTTAAAAGCAATGAGGCACCAAAGAAATTGTACTTCAACTAAATGGAGACAACTGGAATATAGAAAACAGAAATTGGGAACATAAAAACTTACATTTTCAACACCAGGAACCTCAACTGGTTGAATACCAGCCAAGCCTTGAGTAAGGAGACTGTAGAAGAAATTACAGAAGTCACAATAAAGAGAAGCGAAAACGACACATCAAACATGAAAGCAGATATAGGGGAATCCCTGAAACCGTCAAATACATTGAAAGCAGATACGGGGTTTCGTGTAGACAGGTGAAATATGTTGCAGCTGCAGCAGTTAACATTTTCAACATCAGTACTATGCTAGCGGATAATGCATACCTGGCACGAAAGGCAACTCCAAGCATCCAATCGTTTGTAGAGTAAGCATTCACAAATCTACCAGCTACCACCTGCAAAACAAGAACAGAGAGCTTCGCATGTAATGAGGTTGAAGCCCTATACTAGTAAGGAAACAAAACAACAACAACAACCACTCAGTAGAATCCCACTAGTGAAGTTTGGGAAGGGTAGAATGTACGTAGACCTTACCCCTACCCCGAAGGGATAGAGAGGCTGTTTCCGGGAGACCCTCGGCTCAGAGACACTAGTAAGGAAAGAAAATATAAAGAAAAAGATGGGAGGGAAGGGGGAGGCCCAAGATTTATTAATTAAAAGTAGTTAAAATCAAGAAAAGCACGACAATGAAAACCTTTCTAGCTGCTTCCCAGTTCATATCTTTAATTGCAATGGGTGCCCCAAGAAGAACAACCCTTTCCACTAGTCCAGCTGCCAAAATTTAGAAAGTACTTCAGGATCACAGGAAGCAACTCAACAATCGGTAAATCAAATTACTACATCTCAGCTCGAATTAGTTGTTGTCTAAGAAAGCAAATGATCAATCTAAAAAGTAAAATAAAAACGAACACTTACAATTATTTTCAGTCTCAGCCAGAATCTGGAGACATTTAAAAATAACTCTTGCCCCTAGTGAAAATCCTACAAGTGTCACAGGCCTGAAACATTCATGGACAACCAATAATGGAATTGTCTTACACGTAAACCCAAACTTTCAGGACAATCAATTGGAATTTTCTCCAAATTATATTTAAAGCTTGTATACCTGTGCCCTTGTAATCCTTTTTTCAACACTTCTGCCAGGAGTACTCCTGCTTTATCAGATCTGCAAATGCAAATTCAGAGTTTTTTTTTCCAATCAAAGAAATATGATACTCCGCTTTCGACACAAAATGGTTTAGTATAACTGCTCGATGATTTAAGCAATAGGATTCTGGAGCATAATCAGCACCACTGGAGAAGGGAAAGAAAGGAGAGACTAGAAATGCTAGTGATACAAAACTTAAAATGCAAATACGGGAAAACAGTTTGGATTCTTTCTTTGGATTTTCTCATCCTTACAATTAATTTACCACCTTCCCTTATTACAGATGAACCTTATGATTGCAGAGAAAATGAAAGGAAAACAACTCCAAAACTTCCTCCTTCCTGATCCACATCCCACAACAGAAAAGAACGTGCAATGAAAAATAAGCAGATAAACAGAAACCTGTCCACAGCAATTGACCATGTGCTGTCTATAAAATCAGTAATAGTAAGTAAAGCTGCAGGCCAAGCCAATGCTGTTAAAAGAGTGTGTAGTACAGTCATCATAGCGCCTTGCTTCATCAACTCCAATGCAATTCCTGTAATTTAGTCATGTTGTCTATATCACACACTAATAATACAATTGTATATGGTCAGTGTATTACATCACCTGAAAGTAAAGTATAAAATTATTTACTTGACGTCAGCCAGTCCTGAATCGCAGTGCTTACAGCAATAAGATTCTTAGATTCCCACTGCAATATATACCTGACAAAATTGTGAAATGTAAAGACAATTTATTCTTTTCGCATTATACTCCTTGTACTAAAGATATGGGAAATGATTGGGTTGTTCTTATAAACACAGGTAAGAAATGTTAAATAAAGTTCATTGTTAACTTGGTAGTATTTCACCAATACAAAAATAAACTGAGAAAAAAAAAATAAAGAATGACGTTTTACCTCTCAGAATTATCATATTGACCTTCCCAAGGTCTTAAAAAATCTTCCTCCTCAAAAACAAGACCCGAGATCAAGATCTGAACTGCCAGACGCTGAGAGGATGATATGCAGAGTAAGAACAAATAACAAGGAGCATTTATGGTCCATAAGTGAAAATATAATTCGTGGTAATTATGAGAATAAAGATGAAAGGATAGAAAGAAACAATAAAACAGCACGCCTACATACCCAGTGGAACAATACATGCTAAGAAGACAATATCAAGTATGAAAAAAGAGAGCTCATTGACTTACCCCCTGGTTGTGGTTTTCCCCTATAGCCTTGAACTCAAATTCATCGACATCTCCAATTCTCCTGGCCATTTTAGTTCCTGTAAGTCCAGCTCCAGCAGCTGGGTAATCAAAAGTATCAGTACAACATTAAATAACCGTAGAATCCACTTAAAGATGTTCACACTCCAACGCCAGTCTCAATTTTATGGGTTAGCCTTGCATTATCTGTCTCCATTATCATGCCATAAAAAGGAGATTCAACCAAAGAATGTTAAAAACTTATACACACACACATATCCTGCAAAACATGTGTTAACCTCCAAATGATGCCGCAACTGCAACAGATCCCGCAACACTTCCTGCAGCAGTAGCAACAGCAGCGAACCCACTTGCTCCAATCACAGGAATAAGAGTCCCCAAGGTAGGGGCTAAAGCACCAAAGCCAGCAGCTATTGCTGGAGCAGCCAAACCTGATTGATAATAAAACAAATTTTGTTCTCTAAGACAGTTGTTCATTGAACATAGTAGAACCTCTCTATGAATCAAACAAACTGAAAGAACAGAGAATTCTGTTTCCTTGGAGGTTCGTTAGATTATAACTGGAGCTGCTAAAAATTAAGTAAAACTGCAATGTCATACCACCAGTAATTGCCATTAAAGTTCCACCAGTCAATGCAGCAGCACCTATAATACCTCCTCGTTTCCACTTAGCCCATGAACTATCAGGAGATTGGCTTTCCTCCTTCGATTCTTCCTCTTTCAGCAAAGCCATCGCTGAACAAGCAACCATGGTCTCAATGGCTTCCTGCAGCACATAAATTCTTTTGATATCTGTGAAGTATATGGATGTTCATGCCTAAAATAAATAGCAACTTGGGACAAACGTAAATTCTACACCACTTCAACGTGTTCTCTCATATGAAATAGGTGCTACCCTAATTTTAATGAAGAAGAACTGCTTGTTAAAATCAGAAGAAAGTATTTTAAACTAATGCATCTACATTCTCTTCAAAAAAATTGTTGACATCAAAGTAAAGAACCAAAAGCACAATAAGATTCAGACTCTCGTCCTTTTAAAGGAAAACAAAAACATATAACCAGCCATGCACATTCCCCCCATCGAATTATCGCACTTACATAAAATGTTATGTCTGTAGTATCTTGCTAAAAGAAGGACCTCATCGCCATTTTGGAATTATTTTTATAGCCATATCAAGGTAGTAGAAGATCCTCAAGAATTCTATGGCATAATGAAATAAGAACTTCTGGATTCGTATTAAAAATACATGCAAATACATGCATTAGAGCACATAAAAATTACACAAATGTGCCCTTTATTGTAATAACTTGATCATTATCCATCTCTTACCTGCTATCTCTAATTTCTTATAATAAAGTTTGTAATACTAATTTTAAAAATATAAGAAAGTGTCTAAAAGGATTTTCTTTTGTTTACAAAAGGAATTCAAGATTTATTCATTCACTTATTTTATGATGTAGCATTCACATTTTAACTTTCCTCTAAAATTTGTTGTTTATTTGATATAATCAGAAATAAATAATTAAGGAGTATAATTTGATGATGATTTTAATTTCTCAAGCTCATATTACTGCTTAGAGCTCTCCACATTTGGGCAGCTAATGGAATGCTCTCCACATCTCTTCCTCAGGAGAGCAGGCATTCAAACAACTTCATTATTGCAGAGTGATATACAAAAAGTCTAGAAAGATTCTTTCTGCTATAAATCTAGCATGTTCCTAATAGGATATGCAATTAATATATCAGTCACTTTAGAAGAGATAGCACAGAAAGAAACGAAGCACATAATGGAAATTTATGCATCATTTAAATGAATGTACCATTTTGATCCATTTGACATTAAGCCAAGTCGTTAGCAACCGTAAAGCCACACGATGTCGAGCATCATAACCATTCCTTCTTCGAGTAGATTGCTTACCATCTTCAGGTACTTGTGCGAGACAAGCTGAAAGAAGCTCATAGAGAATGGTCACTTTCCTAGAGTACCCAAGCATTGATACCTCTTCGACAGGTTTTTCATCGGAGCCACTAACAGCCTCCAAATGAGCACCAGCAATGCTAGATGGTTTCTGGCTTTTCTCTTGGTAATTTTTAACATTCGTTTTTTCCACGTCAGATGTGGACTTCACATCAGCAATCGATAACTTCTCCCGACATTCATGCTTATATTCACGCCTCTTCTCCTTCTCAGACTCATTATCAGAAGTTCTCTCCATGCTTGACACCATAGCATCTACCCCATTTGCCAAAGCAAGTTCCATGTCTGCTGCTTCTGAAGAATCATCACTACTTTCTTCAGACAGTAACCTTAGAAACTGATGTAATATCAGTAATCATGTCGTCAAGAAAGTAACAATAAAGATAATAACTTTAACTACCTAATTAGTATCAGCTGCTGATATAAAAAAGCAATGTGGTTCCCTTTCCATTTGAATAAGCAACAGTGGTAATTAACAGATCTCTCTCTAAAAACTACAGCAGACCTTAATTTAATGCCATTTTCTAATAAATGTAGAAACTTGTCCTGGACATGAACATAACTGTAGTACTCTTCTACAACTTGAAGAGACAAGAAAACTAACCGCTCCAACATGATGCTTTGGTGGTGTAGACGCAGCAGTTTCCTCTAGTCCTGACCATGCCTTTTCGTCAATCTCTAGAAATCTATTCACAATAAATTCAACACGCAGCCCAAATTAGTAATTTACAAATAAGACATTGTGCACTAGCATTAGTGGTCGATTGCTGGCTTAAAATTTTCGAAAAAAGAGCAGGTGGCAGAAATTAACCCCAAGAATATAGCAAACGCTTCATATTCAAAGTATGGTATGCTTTCATTAGTTAGTCAGCAGTAAATACTCATTTTGCCCCAATTTTATATGATACTTTTTCCTTTTTAAGACGCCCCAAATTTTTTACACCATTCAAAAACTAAATATAATTATGCTATTCAAACTTTAAACTTTGAGAGGAGCCTTGGCGCAACAATAAAATTTGCCGCTCTGAAGCCAGGTGGTCACCTATGTTGCGCGGACTCTCCAAAATGATGTCGCACCCGTGTTGGATCCTCCAAAAATACATTATTTTTGGAGGATCCGACACGCACCCGGCAACATTTTCGGAGAGTCCGAGCAACATAAGTGGTCAAAAATTCAAGCAAACAGTCTCTTCTAAAAATGCAAGGTAAGACTGCGTACATTAGATCCAATATGATCCAACCCTTCCCAGACCTGTGCATAGCGGAAGCTTAGTGCTCCAAGCTGCCTTTTTATATGTTATTTTCTTTATGGAACTAACTTCTCAATATTTCTTCCACCAATAAAATTATAAATTAGTCACAATTAACCTTTAAATTCTCTATCCAGTCAAAAACCGTTATATAACATCAATCGATCAAGTCATTGAAGATAACTAGCATTGCACAGTAACCTAGCATAAATGATAAGTAACTATTATAACATGTTAAATTGCAGTGATAGTGTAAAAAGTTCATTATACTACAATAATTTAACTTGTTATATCAAGTTACTTATCATTTACTCTAGGTTATCAATCAATGCTATTAAATAGAGTTACCTTCAAGTACCTATTAAGTGACCTGATTCTGTAAATAATTTTTACGCCATTAGTAATAAAATTTAAACTCTAACTTAAATCCATATCAAATTTTCATATTTATTATCTGGCAAATAAACATTGAAATGAAATGATTAAAAAAAATTAGCAAGCAGAAGGAATGAGTAACTTGAAAATGGGCCGAAGGAGAGCGGAAGATTCGTGGACCCAAAGGTGAGGGTCGTCGGAGACGGAATCGCTACTGCTGCCATTGCTACTACGTTCCTCCGATAAAGAATCGTCGGGCGGAAAGCCCAATGGACAAGTTTGGTGAATCTGGGCCTGGTGAAGGCTCAGCCCGAATAAAGCTCCGGCCGCATATTTGTGTGTTGGCGTCAATATCGAAGGCGACATGATTTTGAACAAAGCTCGTCAGTGATTAGTGAAATTGTGAAGTTTTTTGAATTTGATCGAAGATGATTGAATCAATTTTTCAGTTTTTCAAGTTTCGTAATTTGATGTTTCACCGTTTTGTTTCCTAATTTGTCAATTCTCGTTCATTAGTTTGGGCGGTCATATTGTATATTGTTGAATTTGGAAGGAACCGGCGAATGGCCAAAGTAAACGACGTACGTTATTAGTGACTATATATTTCTAGGAGTCCAAAACGCGTTTGATGTTTTTTTTTTTTTGGGACAAAAATCACTTTTATACTGCTTAAAAAAATTACATAAATGAGTAAAACGCAGTACTATACTGCAAACTATGTTAACGAAAATTAGTCCGTTAAAGTAAAACGCAGTACCATACTGCGTTTTACTTTTTTTTTATTTTATTTTTTTGTAATTCGCAGTATAATACTGCATTTTATAAAGCTGTTCGCAGTATTATACTACGTTTTACTCTGGTTTTTGGCTCACCAATAATGAACTGACATAACAATAATTCAATACATAAAACGTAGTATTGTACTGCGTTTTACATTCGGACTTGCCTTATTTAAAGGCGTTTCAATTTTATGAAAATTCATTCAATCTTCAAACTTACGTTCATACTTCTCTCTTCTTCTTATCAATCATTTTTTTACAATGTCCGAAGTGGCAAAAATAAGGGTTTCACTATATTGGGGGGTGAGGTTGTATTGGAGAATAACTTTGTGAGGTATAGCTCACCTCCACAATGTCATGTTAAATTGCCGCTTACTATGGAGTACGATAAATTGGTATCGTTGTTACGTAAAAAAATGAATGAGAGGTGGCGTTCGGTTAACCTTAAAATAACCGGTAGATTTTTGTATTCAGTGACTCCGCATGGGTTTGCTTATTATTCTGAGTTTAACATCGAGGATGATGAAACTAGCGGTGTCCAACTTCACCACCGTCCCAACAATTTTGCATCGAGCATTCTTTTCCACAGTTGCACTTTGGTGGACGAAGAGGTTGAGCCATTTAATGAAATATTTGCTTTTAATAAAAAAAAAACCTTACTTTTAATGAAATATTTGCTTTTACTAATTTTTGAGCACACAAAATAGCTGCAATGATGCTGTTATTTATAGGCGAAAAATTTAATACATAAAGCGTGGTATAGTACTGCGTTTTATGGAGTTGTCTTGTCGTTCTGAAAAAGATGAAAACCATGTGAAAAAAGCTGGTTTATTGCAGAAAAATTTAATACATAAAGCGTGGTATAGTACTGCGTTTTATGGAGTTGTCTTGTCGTTCTGAAAAAGATGAAAACCATGTGAAAAAAGTTGGTTTTAGTTATCCTTTGTGCAGTGATGGTTTTAGTTCTACTGTTTGTTTTTGTGTTATGTTTGCAATGTTTGTGTTTCTTGTGTACTGTTTAAGTAAAACTGTTGTTCAAACGCAATTAAAATAAAATTGTTGTTAAAAGATAATTGTTATCATTATTTACATAATGCACTATTTACACAAACTAAAAACCTAAGTAAATCAGTGAGTCCTGCAGCCTGTGTGCTTCAGTGCTGCTGCTGGCCTGAGTCGCATCCCCTGTCGCCCGGGTACACTATCTGGATCATCAACATCAAGCCGCCTCTTTATGTGAGGATGTGCAGCATCATCAACACAACAGCTGGCATGATCAGAAGAATAGGCCGTCGGGTCGTCAACAACCTACAAAACAAGTACTAAACTTAGCAGGTGACAAAGTATATTTGTATTGTACGTGTTAAGTCAAAAAATATATACCCACCGTGGTCTCGTCGGCTTCCTGAATATATGCATCCGTGGTGTCCTCGTCAAAGCATGTAGTGGCCTCAAAGATGGGCTGGGACAAAGCCTTCATAAAAACCTTAAAAATTAATTAATGGCAGCTCATTAAGGAAAAGAAAACAAATTGAAATTTTAAAGTAATACAAACATACCTGCGTCTGTGGTAGATCCGCATCAACCGCCGGGGATGAGGCATAACTCAACATGCGCCCGCCATCCACGTCCCGGGTGGGCCGATCCTCAGCTGCGGTAGATGGGCATGCAAAGTACTGGTATACATCCCCGTCGAATGTACCCGTGATCGACAATGCTCCTGACGGGGTGACCTGCGATGTTGGCAGAGATAGCTGAAGGTTGTACGAAGGCATGCTGCTGGAAGGCTCATCTTCCCGAGGTATATAACCCGGTTGATCATCTCCAAGCGCCAAAACTTCAAAGTCCTCATCATGTCCCTCAACATGTGGGTCGACAGGTGCCTCAACTCCCCCTTGTTGGGGACCACCTCCTCGCCGTCCCTCGCGACCCCGTAGGGCACCCCTCCCTCGTGACCTACCCCTGCCTCGTGGGACACCCCTACCCCGATGGTAGTCCTCTGGCGCCACATACTGAGCCTCGTGGTCCAACCTCGCGGCATCCCTCGCCTGAAACAGGGTCCGACGAGCCAACTGTGCCACCCGCCGGCCATAGTCAACGACTGCAGGGATGTCGGTATGCTGTTGCATCTCCTGTCCCAACTGGTAGAGGTGATGATGGCCAATGGCCTGTGAAATATTTAAAATATTAATTAAATAACTCTATATCACAATTATACGATATTAATAAGCCAAAAAATATACAGTGCCTCGTGTCTCCCGGCGTATGGTCTATAGCGCTCGCCAAGTACATGAATGGGGTTCCCGATAATCAGTCGGGTGTGACGGCGGTACCATGACGCATACATATGAATAGTGGCCTCCTGGGGCGGAGAAGCTGCATCGATAGTTGTCCCTCCCATACAAATGAGGACCTATGGTCGCCCTGCAACACTAGTAGCTGATCCTCGGCAGGTCCGGGATGCGCAGGCGGAGGAAAGTCCATGTCGTCTACTATAATTTAAACAAAATTAATTGTGTGTGTTAGCTTAATAAATTAAATAATTAATTATATTTAAAATTGGACTGAATAATTATGTACGGGTTCCAGGCTCGATATTTGAGGCCCGGTAGCACCGAGTTATCCTTAATTATTATGCGTGTTAATTTCAACATTTTTAGAATTGTGCCTGTTAGCTTAATAAATTAAATAATTAATTATGTTTAAAATTGGACTGAATAATTATGTATGGGTTCCAGGCTCGATATTTGAGGCCCGGTAGCACCGAGTTATCCTTAATTATTATGCGTGTTAATTTCAACATTTTTAGAATTGTGCTTGTTAGCTTAATAAATTAAATAATTAATTATGTTTATAATTGGACTGAATAATTATGTATGGGTTTCAGGCTCGATATTTGAGGCCCGGTAGCACCGAGTTATCCTTAATTATTATGCGTGTTAATTTCAACATTTTTAGAATTGTGCCTGTTAGCTAGGGCTGTTCATTCGGATCGGATATCCAAAATCCGAACCGATCTATTCAATTTGAATTTCGGATTACAGATTGGATCGGATTTCGGATTATGTTTATTAAAATTTCGGATTTCGGATCGGATTTCGGATTGGTATATTTTAATCTAATCCAATCCGAAATCCGAAATTATTAGGACATGTATAAATACTAAACTTTAATTTACATCAACCTCCAAGTTATTACCTTTACAATTGCTAGATTTAGCTATATTGGCACCATAGTACTCTCATAATTGCATAAACATGAATTTTTCTTAATGTATTGCATCTTTTACAAAGAAAATATACATATTAGTTTAACTTTGAGGCATAATAATACGATCCGATATCCGATCCGATCCAAACTTTAAAATCCAATCCGATCCGATATAATTCGGATCGGATTCGGATTGCATTTTCTAGAATCCGAAATTCGAATCTGAAATATGCTAAATCCGATCCGATCCGATCCGTGCACAACCCTACTGTTAGCTTAATAAATTAAATAATTAATTAATGTTTAAAATTGGACTGAATAATTATGTACGGGTTCCAGGCTCGATATTTGAGGCCCGGTAGCACCGAGTTATCCTTAATTATTATGCGTGTTAATTTCAACATTTTTAGAATTGTGCCTGTTAGCTTAATAAATTAAATAATTAATTATGTTTAAAATTGGACTGAATAATTATGTATGGGTTCCAGGCTCGATATTTGGGGCCCGGTAGCACCGAGTTATCCTTAATTATTATGCGTGTTAATTTCAACATTTTTAGAATTGTGCCTGTTAGCTTAATAAATTAAATAATTAATTATGTTTAAAATTGGACTGAATAATTATGTATGGGTTCCAGGCTCGATATTTGAGTTAATTTTACAATATATATTAATTTGTTACTTTTGTAAGTTTATTGTTATAAATTAAATAATTAATTTTGTAAAGTGTAATTGGAGTTACTACATACTTAAACTACATAGACTCTACGCTAAAAGGCTCTACATTTTACTACGCTAAAAGGCTCTATATTTTACAACGCTAAAAGGCTCTATATTTTACTACACTAAAAGGCTCTATATTTTACTACGCTAAAAGGTCAATATTACATATAAAAACAACTAACATAAAATACAAATATGAACAACAAACAAAATAAATAATATTAATTTTTTAACATTACAAATAATTTATCAAATTTTAATAATTTTTTGTACCAAATCTAATAAATCAGTCCGGGTATAAATAAGATACAAATTTAAACACAAACGACACAAATTAATATGGAAGCACATTAAACAATATAAATATGCATGTACTATACGAGTTTCGACATAAACAAAATCGAAATACCTTGATTTAAGTTTTTTGAATTTGATTGAAATCGAATTTTTGCACCCGAAAGAAAGAATCCAAAGCTTGTCTTGTATGTGGGACCTACACTCCTTGCTCTTTAGGTGACGGGTGGGGCCGATTTTTTTTTAAGTTTGTCGCGGGGTGGGGGAGGGGGACCAGAACAATCGAAATTTTTAAACAAGAAGGGGCTGCGTTCAGTGGTCCAAGGAAGAAGAAGGGGCTGCGTTTTATAAAGTTGTTCGCAGTATTATACTGCGTTTTAGGTAAAACACAGTATAATACTGCGAACAGCTTCATAAAATACAGTATTATACTGCGAATTACAAAAAAAAATTGATGTAAAACACAGTACGGTACTGCGAATTACAAAAAAAAAAGATTAAAGTAAAACGTAGTATAGTACTGCATTTTACTTTAACGGACTGATTTCTGTTAACGTAGTTCGCAGTATAGTACTGCGTTTTACTCATTTATGTAACTTTTTTTAAGCAGTATAAAAATATTGTTTGTCCAAAAAAACATCAAAAAAGTTTTGGACTCATATAGTCTCACTTTCATGTTGTACAGTCTCAGATTAAATTAATTTATGAGACGCGAATGAAGTGCGCAAATTATGGGTTTAGTTGAACCCATAATATTTAATGCGGAGTAATTTATAATTAAAATTTTATTAAATTATAAAAATAATAGATATAAACTCATAATTTTATAATTAAGAGAACATTAGCAGGGGCGGCCCAACGAATTTTGTGGCCTAAAGCCAAACTTTATGAGGGGCCTTAATTTTTAATTATTTTAATTAATTATTTAAAGTCTATTTTTTTTAGCTTTTCTTAGATATAAAGTTGTTAATAATTTTCCTATAATCAATAACTCCTAATAAATATTTCTCAATTGATAATATAACTAATCCATGTAACCTTTCTTGTGACATCTTAGGTAAGATTTCATTAATTTTAATTTTGAAAACTTCTTTCCGCTGAAGCAACGGTAACATGAGTTATTAACATTATTCCATAAGAAATTTAAGCATTTGAAAAAGAATTATATCTTTTTTATTTTATTAAGTGTAGATTTTAAATTGTTATCTTCTAATTGTACTATATTCCTTAATATTTTTATCAAAAATAAATCCAAACCATTAAATACGAATTGAATATTATGCTTTAACGAACATACAAGATTAAGGCAATATATTTTTTTCAAATTTTCAATATCTAGTGATCTTTAGTTTTTACGGCCAAATAGAAACCCAAAAATATTTTCATATGTTGCAAATTGTTCAAATCTATTTTGAAGTGAAAAAATAGACTTGTCTATTATGTATAAAAGTAATCAACTCTAAAGTATTGTTCGAAAGATTTTGAGATTTCATTATCAACAATCACATCAAATTATTACTTCCTATATATCACACGTTTCTTACAAAATTCGGACTCGATATTCATTTCAAGTGCAATTTTCTTGGTAAAGAAATCAAACTTTTTCACTTTACAGAACTTATTTTAAAAATTATACATAATTTAATAGGTGTAATAAAAAATGGGGCCCTCAAAAATATGGGTCTAAAGCTATTGTTTTACTTGCTTTATGGAAGGGTAGCCCCTGAGTATTGTATACATATTTGAGTTCTCTAAAATATCCTTATTATTTCATGTCAGCACATTAAATGTATGGATATTTTTGTCTTTCACCAAAATATCTCATTTCTTCTTGCAATTCACACTCGACACAGCTAATTCTTTGATGCAGTTCCCACTCCATTTTAGAAGAACAATTTATTCTCATTCTATCAATTTAATGAAATAAACTAATGATAGGGAGTACTATATTTGGAGTTTGCCTAGTATTAAGTCATTGAAATAAATTAATTGGGCATAAAAACAATGAGCCGTTCATAGAAATATATTTAACCGATTGAGGGGAAGAGTATTTCTAGTGCATCGAATGAGGACGTGTCCAAAAATGATGGAGTTGGCTGTGTTTTCTTTCTTAATCGCAGGCACCTATATATTTTCTTCTCATGTTCTTTTTCAATTGGGTTTCATCTTTTTCTTGAATTTTTTTCAACTTGTTCTCACCTAACAATTCTTACGTGACCATGGTTTCAGTCGCCAGAGCTGTCACACCTCCTTTTTACACACCCGAAGGTATATAAGAAAGTTTTTTCAATTTAAGTGACATTATTCAAAATGAGATTAATTATTCAATTCAGAGTCGCCACTTGGGATAGTTTATTTGGTGTACCAGGTCACTAATTTATTTTAAATCCCAAATCGAGGAAATTTCGACTTTCCTTTTGAAGTCTGCGAACCAGAAATTTTGAGTAGGGAATTCTGTTAACCCGGGAGAAGGTGTTAGGCATTCCCGAATTCCGTGGTTCTAGCACGGTCGCTTAAACTATTACAATTGACCTATTATCTGATTTTTAAAATATGTTTCAACCTATGGTATATTTTTAACTTATTAGCCGCTTTTAATTAAAAAAAAATTGGAAAAATTCAACGTCATTTAAAACACGTATTGTACCACGTCACATGAAATGTACCCGCGGTCCACGACACATTTTATCTAACGTTGTTGAGATTTGGATTTGGGTCACATAAAATGCACACCCGAGTTTAGGAAATTAATTTATTTTTAAAAAAAATAGCGCGCCTAAAACAACTACGCACTTTCAAGTTTGCGAGGGCCATGAAAAATTCAACTAAATGGCACGCCTCGATTTCTAAGGATTAAAATTAATTAAATGAGGGCCATGAGTTTTGAGATTTTATTTGGCATGGCGCGCCTCGATTATTATAAAAGGATTGTATTCAATTTAAAGCAAACTACAAATATTCATGATTATGTTTCTTCCTAAAACTACTTTGAGATTATTGCAAGGTCGTGATTTATGAATATGAAATTATTATTGAAGAAATATATGATTTGAGTTATTATGGACCTAATCACCCATGTCGGTATTAAATTTGCTATTGACTTAACATCCTTTAATTTGGATCCAAGCTATTACATCGTTCTCTCTCCATTTTGAATACATTTTCCTATCTTTCCCTATGAACTACAATCTCATTGAAGAAACTCATTCTGTCTTTCACGAATTCTATTTCTTGATGCTCTTCCTTCATTTTTTTTGTTCATATCTTTCAAGTTGGTAGATAACCAAAATATAATATACAAATCAAAAGGAAATACGGTGAAAGAAAAATAATGGAAACATTGGTTAAGAAAAGAATGAACCTTTTATAGATGAAGATCTTATTCAATACATATGGAGCAAACAACCATCAAATTTAATGTGCAAATGAACCACAATCAGAGGCAACGAGCGGAAACCTTTCGAACCGAACTCGACTTTGACCTCTTCGGGCTAGTATTTTGGGCTATCTTTTAAATTGAGTTTGAAGCTTTTGGATTTGATTTTTGGTGTGATTTAGCTCCTGTTTTTGAGGTATTTATTTTTTAAACAAGGTAATGAATGACTATATGTTTTTTTTTTGTTGAAAGAAATAGGTAGAAAGAATAAAACTAGTAGAAATTCTCGTTAGCATAGAAGAAGAAAATTTGTTTTCTCTCAATATTCTTCCCTCTTCTCTTCTCTTCTCTTATTTTCTTCAAATATTTCTCTTCTATTTATAGGAGAATTTTAAAAAAAATTCAGATTTTTTTAAATTTTTTTATTTTTTTATTTAAAAGAAATCCCACTTACATTTTGCTTTTCTTTTTTTATAAAAAGAATTACCACCTTTCTTTACTTTTATTTTTTAAATTAGAACTTTAATTACTTTTATCTTATTTAAAATCCCACTTTTTTTACCTTTTTAAAAGAGAATTCCACTTATTTTACTTTTCTTAAAAAAATAATCCACTTTCTTTTACTTTTCTTTAAAAAATGTCTACTTTATTTTAATTTAAATTTTTTTAAATTTTCAACTACCTTTATATTATTTTTTAATTCTAACTTTCTTTTACTTTTTATTTTTAAAAATTTCCACAAAACTTTACTTTTATTTTTTAAATTTTTCACTTTCTTTTACTTTTTTAAATGAGAATTTCATCTACTTTTACTTTTTTTTTTAATTTCATACTTCCCCTTTTCTTATTTTTTTAAATCTCTCCCGAAAATTTTAAAAAAAATAATATTTTTCGGATTTTTTATTATTATTTAAAAATAAGAATAAAAATAAAATAATATTAATAGTAATAATTCACCTTCTAAAATTTTGTATTTTTAACCTATAATAAAAAGTATAACAAAGTTAAAAATTTGTATGTTAAAACCCCCTAAAATATTTACATAGAAGAAGTGACAAAAAAATTAAATATTGTCAAAAATTAGGTGCTCACAGCTGCCCCTCTTTGCTTGGAAACATGAAGAGTTTTCAAGCAAAGATAAGGTGAGCCATGTGACTAATTATTGAACATATCTTTATTCAAAAGAGAAGAAATAAGGATAAGAGAAAAGAGAAAGGGTGCAACCGAGTCTTGGTTTTGGACAGCATACTTATCCCGGGTTATAAGGGAATCAGGTCGCGTGTAGTTCAAGAAAAATGATGGAATGATGAGTTGAGGAGTCGAGTTAGGTTTCGTCGAGGCTCCGGTCTGCGATCCTGTTATTATATCAAAAATCAAAGAAAAACTAAACAAGCCTATCAGCTATGAGTTACAAGATTCCTATCTATGAGTCTTGTGAAACTTGTCCTTGATCTTGACTGGTTCTTCCTGCAGACTCTGATCTGAATCTTGATGCTCGTTAGCTGCAACTGCTGGTTCATTCTTCTTCAGCTTTTCGGATCAAGGCGGGACATGCGAAGCTTGTGACTTCAAGCATATCTTGAACAGTCCGCATCTTTCTCCACATCAACACTTTGAGTTCATTTCTTTTTGCTCCTTTTCTTCTTTTCTTTATTTTGGATTGAGACTCATTCTTTTGGTTGTCTCAGACCTTGTGCCTCGAGGCCAAACCTGCTCAGACACCAAAACAAACAAACAAACGAAATTTTTCTGCTCCAGTTTTCATTAGGAAAATTTCGTAAGTTATTTGTAACTAAAATCTAAACTTTTTTTTTGTTTTGAAAGCGGTAAAATAAGGATTGCGTGTCTTTAGGATGAAGATATTAGGGAATGGACCCCTATATCTAAAATAACCTCGACTAGGGAGTGGATACCCTATGTTGGCAAAAAGGCGACTAGGGAATGGAGGCCCTATGTCTAAAAATCTCAACTCAGGGATTGGAGCCCTAATGTTGGAAAAGAAAGGCGACTAGGGAATGGAGGCCCTATGTCTAAAATCTCAACTAGGGATTGGAGCCCTAAAGTTGGCAAAAGGCGACTAGGGAATGGAGGCCCTATGTCTAAAAATCTCAACTCAGGGATTGGGGCCCTAATGTTAACAAAAGGAGACTAAGGAATGGAGGCCCAATGTCTAAAAATCTCAACTTAGGGATTGGAGCCCTAATGTCGGCAAAAAGGCGACTAGGGAATGGAGGCCCTATGTCTAAAAATCTCAACTTAGGGATTTGAGCCCTAATGTTGGCAAAAAATACGACTAGGGAATGGAGTCCCTATGTCTAAAAATCTCAACTCAGGAATTGGAGCCCTAATGTTGGTAAAAGACGACTAGGGAATGGAGGCCCTATGTCTAAAAATCTCAACTCGGGGATTGGAGCCCTAATATTGGCAATAGAGACGACTAGGGAATGGAGGCCCTATGTCTAACATCTCAACTTAGGGATTAGAGCCCTAACGTTGGCGAAAGGCGACTAGGGGATGGAGGCCCTATGTCTAAAAAATCTCAACTTAGGGATTGGAGCCCTAATGTTGGCAAAAGGCGACTAGGGAATGGAGGCCCTATGTCTAAAAAATCTCAACTCAGGGATTGGAGCCCTAATGCTGGCAATAAAGACGACTAGGGAATGGAGGCCCTATGTCTAAAATCTCAACTTAGGGATTGGGGCCCTAATGTTGGCAAAAGGCGACTAGAGAATGGAGGCCCTATGTCTAAAAATCTCAACTCAGGGATTGGAGCCCTAATGTTGGCAAAATGCGACTAGGGAACGGAGGCCCTATGTCTAAAAATCTCAACTCAGGGATTGGAGCCCTAATGTTGGCAAAATGCGACTAGGGAACGGAGGCCCTATGTCTAAAAATCTCAACTCAGGGATTGGAGCTCTAATGTTGGCAAAATGCGACTAGGGAACGAAGGCCATATGTCTAAAATCTTAACTCAGGGATTGGAGCCCTAATGTTGGCAAAAAGGTAAAAGATTGATTTTGGGGCTTCTAAACTACCTTTTTTTTTAATTTTCTTCTTATCTATTTTCTTTCAATTCATTTTTTAGTAAAAAAAAAATGCAGGAAAGAATTTGGAGGAGACTTTCTTTTTGGGTTGATTATTGTTGCTAAGCTATTTCTAGCGCTTGCACATTTCTTTTTCCATTTTGGTTACACCTGCTTCTTGCACTGTTGCTTTGGATTGCACCTGTTTCAATTTTCAAATAAAGAACAATTGTTAGTTTGAAACGGTGGTCGGTTTTGTGGCCTTCATTGTTTTTGATCACTTGATCTCGGCCCAACTCTTTTGGCGAGAACCTCTGCCGCTTGCTGGCTTTTCTTAAAGATTGGTCTCTCTCCTAAAACTGAGGAACTCAACTTTTCAAAATTTATCATGACAGATCACCCGTATAGGGCTTTGGCCCTTTCATTTTAATCTGCTTCTAGGGGCTTTTGACTTTGGATTTCTTTTCATTTTCAATAACTCTGATTTCAGAGCATCGGCTATCATGGCCAGTTGGGATCGACTTGATGCACCCACTGAGGCTGGGTACTTTTCTTTGGACTTGGATTTATTAAACAAAACCCTGTAAAACCAATCTTGCCACCTTTTCTTTGTATTAGTTTCGGAACAGAGTTAGACCGAAAGGGATTCAAGAAAAAGTAAAGAAAGGACAAGAAAAAATGAATTTAAGGAGAAGCGTCCCTTTTGGGGGAAAGAAGGACTTATCTGGGGTGCATGCAAACTTCAATAGACATGACATGCTTCTTGGACTGGATACCCGATATGCACAACTATCCAACTCATTGTAAACCACATCTCCAAATCGAGAAACCTGGCCAGGACTCTTTCAGTGGTGGGGGTGTCTTCTTTTCGATCGATGGCGCCGTTTGCGGGTTTTCGCCAATCGACCTCTCTCATTTCTCTTCTTACCGTCGCCTGATAGTACTCTTTACGAGTTTTCACTAACCAGGCTCTCTCATTTTCAATTTTTCTGCTCACCATCGCCTTATGGTGCCCTTGTGGATTTTCACCAATAAGACTCTCTCATTTTATTTATCTCATTTTTATTGCATCGGATCCAAGTAGCTGTATTCTCTGATCCTTGAACATTCTCACCGATTGATCGGAAGGACTTGAAAGGATTTGGGTAAAAATTATTTGGATCGAATTACAACTTTGGAACCATTCAAGCGGGATTATCGCAGGACCATTACAACATTTGCCCCAGTTTCACTTTTGAGGGAATTTGGATTTTTATTTTGGTGTGACTGAACCCCATAGAGAGGCTGCCTATGTATCCTTTCGGAATCAAGTCGAATGTAGTTCAGGAAAACATCTTCTTCTTTTTTTTTCATTTTTTTTTTCAATAACACTTTCAAGTTCTAAAGAGGGCAATCAAAGAAGAGTAACCGGCACAAATGGGTTTACAAAGGGTAGATAGTGTTTGGGTAGCGAGAATAAAAGCCTTCGTTCTCCCAATCGGACAATGTACAGAAAGACTAAACATAGTACCTTTTGACTGCATCCGCATTTACAGCTGCTTCAGGATCATTTCCTTCGATATCGCCCAGATACAATGCTCCTCTCGGCAATATCTTTCTGATGACGTATGGGCCCTTCCAATTAGGAGCGAATTTTCCTTTTGCTTCCTGGTGATGGGGAAGAATACGCCTTAAAACGAGTTGCCTCACTTCAAAACTTCTAGGCCGCACTTTCTTTTTATAGGCACGAGCCATTCTTTGTTGGTACAACTGCCCGTGGCAGACCGCAACCATTCGCTTTTCATCGATCAAGGTTAATTGTTCCAAACGGGCTTTAACCCACTCACTGTCTTCAATTTCGGCTTCAACAATGATCGGAGAGTGGGGATTTCAACCTCGGTGGGTATTACGGCTTCCGTGCCATAAACCAAAAGATACGGGGTGGCTCCAATTGATGTGTGCACAGTAGTGCGATATCCCAACAATGCAAACGACAACTTTTCATGCCACTGCCTGGAACTTTGAATCATCTTTATCAAAATCTTTTTGATGTTTTTGTTTGCTGCTTCAACAGCACCATTGCCTTTAGGCCGATAAGGAGTAGAGTTCCTATGCATTATCTTGAATTGCTCACATATCTCCCCCATCAAATGACTATTCAAGTTTGCAGCATTGTCTGTGATAATAGTTGCAGGAATGCCAAAACGGCAGATAAGATTGGAGTGCACGAAATCTACCACAGCTTTCTTGGTGACAGACTTGAGAGTGATTGCTTCAACCCATTTTGTAAAGTAGTCAATGGCAACTAGTATGAATCTGTGTCCATTTGAGGCTTTTGGCTCGATTGGCCCAATGACGTCCATGCCCCAGGCAACAAATGGCCAAGGTGCAGACATGGGATGCAGTTCTGTGGGAGGTGCATGAATCAAATCACCGTGCACCTGACACTGATGACACTTCCGAACGAAACTAAAACAGTCCTTTTCCATGGTCATCCAGTAATAACCCGCTCGAAGGATTTTCTTTGCTAAAACATACCCATTCATGTGGGGCCCGCATACTCCCGCGTGTACCTCATGCATGATTCTTCCAGCCTCTTCTGTGTCAACATATCTTAACAAATTGAGTTCCGGAGTTCTCTTGTACAAGACATCCCCACTAAAAAATTAAACCACTCGCGTGCCGTCTAATGGTTCTCTTTTGGTCTCCACTGGCTTGCTCGGGGTATTCTTGAGTTTTCATAACTTTTTGATGTCATGGTACCATGGTTGGGTATTTGGTGCTGCTTCAATTGTATTACAATAACCATGTCTTTCCCGGATTTGAATTTCCAAGGGATCTATGTGAGCATTGCTTGGATACGGCAGCATTGAGGCCAAAGTAGCAAGTGCGTCGGCTAATTCGTTGTGATAACGAGGAATGTACCTGAACTCTATTGACTTGAATCGCTTGCTGAGGTCTTCCACATACTTCTTGTAAGGGATAAGCTTAACATCTCGGGTTTCCCATTCTCCTTGGGCTTATCGGATAATCAGATCTGAGTCTCCCATGATCAATAACTCTTCGACATTTTGGTCGATTGCCATGTTTATACCCATAATGCAAGCTTCATACTCGGCGGTGTTGTTTGTACAGAAGAACTGAAGCCGAGCTGTGGCTGGATAGTGCTAACCAGTGGGTGAGATCAAAATTACCCCAATTCCAACACCTTTTGCGTTTACCGCCCCATCAAAGAACATTTTCCAAGGATGAGTGTCTTCAGATATTGCCTCAACTGAATTTACTTCTTCATCTGGGAAGTAAGTTCTCAAAGGTTGGTACTCATCATCAATCGGGTTCTCAGCTAAATGATCCGCTAATGCCTGGGCTTTCATTGCCGAGCGAGTGACATAGACTATGTCAAACTCCGTGAGCAAGATCTGCCACTTTGCTAATCTCCCAGTGGGCATTGGTTTCTGAAATATGTACTTTAAAGGATCCAACCTGGTTATGAGGTAGGTGGTGTAAGCTTGCAAATAATGCCTCAGCTTCTGAGCGACCCATGTCAAAGCACATCAAGTTCTTTCCAATAAAGTGTACTTGGCTTCATAACTAGTAAACTTCTTGCTCAGATAGTAAATGGCCTGCTCCTTCTTTCCGGTCACGTCATGTTGCCTGAGGACACAACCAAAAGAATTTTCCAAGACGGTCAGGTACAAGAACAGAGGCCTCCCTGGCTCAGGTGGGACCAAGACTAGCGGATTTGACAGATATTCCTTGATTTTATCAAAAATTTCTTGACATTCAACTGTCCATTTGATTGACGCATCTTTCTTTAACAACTTAAATATGGGTTCACACGTGGAGGTCAACTGAGCAATGAAACGACTGATGTAATTCAATCTTCCCAACAAACTCATAACATCTTTCTTGGTTCTTGGAGGAGGCAAATCCCGAATAGACTTTATCTTTGTTGGATCTAACTCGATGCCCCTCCTACAGACTATAAATCCCAAGAGTTTGCCGGATGGTACCCCAAATGCACATTTAGCTGGGTTCAGCTTCAAATCATATTTGCGCAGCCGCTCAAAGAATTTTCTCAAGTCCCGAACGTGGTCGTCCTGGGTTTTGGATTTGATGATTACATCGTCCACATACACCTCTATCTCTTGGTGCATCATATCATGAAAAATGGCAGTCATGACCCTCATGTAGGTTGCCCCGGCATTTTTCAGACCAAATGGCATGACTCTATAACAGTAAGTGCCCCAAGGTGTGGTAAAAGCTGTCTTTTCTGCATCTTCTTCATCCATCAACACCTGGTGGTATCCTGCGTAACAATCCACAAAAGACTGTATTTCATGTTTGGCGTAGTTATCAACAAGGATGTGGATGTTTGGCAAAGGGAAATTGTCCTTGGGGCTTGCTTTGTTCAGATATCGGTAGTCAACGCACACCCGGATTTTCCCATCTTTCTTTGATACAGGAACTATATTAGCCAGCCATGTGGTGTATCGGACTACTCGGATCACTCCCGCCTTTAACTGTTTTGTGACCTCTTCTTTAATCTTGTCACTGATATCAATTTTGAACTTCCTATGTTTTTGCTGGATAGGGGAATAATCGGGGTAGGTTGGAAACTTATGGACCACTAAATCGACACTTAATCCTGGCATGTCATCGTATGACCAAGCAAACACATCTTTGAATTCAAACAAAATTTGAATTAATGCGTCTCTGGTTCTTTCATCTGTATGAATGCTTATCTTGGTTTCTTTAACTTCTTCAGAGCTACCCAAATTAACCGGCTCGGTTTCATTTAAGTTTGGCTTAGGTTTATTCTCAAATTGTTCCAATTCTCGATTTATTTCCTTAAAAGCCTCTTCTTCATCATATTCCGGTTCTTGGTTCATTATTTCGCAGTTAGACAACGTGTTTGGATCTGGACATGAAGTCCGCAAGCATGTCATGTTATTTAAATCCACATTATTAGAGCTGAAAGAAAAAAGAGAAAAAATAACAAAATCAGAAAGAATAAAGAAGGATGGACGATGAAATATGATTTCATTTCTTTGAATTTGAAGATAACAGGGTTTACATTGGAAATTAAAAGATAAGAAACTAAAGAAAAACATCCGAATTACACCCTGACATAACTCGCGATACAGAAAAGTGGCAGGACAGGTCTACCGGGACTCCCGCCTGATTGGGAATGGCGTAGCCTTCCAATTCTGCAGCTTGGCATTGGGTCCCATATACAGCACCTCAGCGGTGCTTGAGCCCTCCCCTGGCTAGACCATGTGGGTTTCATATAGTATCTTCCTCATTGCCCCACAGATCTCTTCAATCTCTTCGGCAGTAAAGGCCTCATCTTCTTCTTTCTTCTGGTATTTTGGCTTGACAAAACATATGCGGAACCGGCTGAGGCAAGACCCAACCATCATTCTTTCTATCATCTGCCCATCTTATATCAACTGGAGTGGGTCGAAAGCCTACCCCGAAGAACTTTTCACTGGTGGGCAGGGTGATAAGTTCAACTATCCCTTGCAATGATTTCCCAAGTCCCTTCCCTAGTTTGAAGCCATGTCGGATCATTTCTTTGGCCACCATGATTGATGCATTAGAAAGGAAGGGTTGGGGGCAAGGGTTTCCGTCTTTGTACTGGTCTGCAACCACAATTTCAAAATCCTGATAAACTATGTGCTCACTCCCCTCTCTTGCTTCAAGACATGGGACTAATGAGTCCCGATAAATTGATTGCACATCTTCTCCGTGGACCACGATCTCTTGATCCTCATGCTCGAACTTTACCAACTGATGAAGAGTAGAGGGTACAGCCCCCGCTGCATGAATCCATGGCCTCCCCAAAAGAAAGTTGTAGGATGTGTCCATGTCTAGAACCTGGAAGGTTACTTCAAAGTCTATTGGGCCGATGGTCAGAATTAGATCGATCTCTCCAATTGTGTCCCTTTTGATGCCATCGAAGGCACGTACGCAGACATTGTTGGGTCAGATTATTTCGGTCCCGGTTTCCATGAGCTGTAGAGTTGAAAGTGGGCAAATGTCTACTCCAGAGCCTCCGTCCAACACAACCCTTTTCACGTAGTGCCCTTTGCATTTGACTGTTAGGTGCAGGGCTTTGTTATGTGCGGCCCCTTCTAAGGGCAAATCATTTTTGCTGAAAGTGATCTGGTTGATTGCAAAAACTCTTTCTGCCATTCTCTCCAACTGCTCTACAGAAGTGTCAACAGGCACATATGCTTCGTTAAGGGTCTTGATCAACACCTTCTGATGTTCGGCGGAGTTCATCAACAAAGCCAACAAGGAGACTTGTTCGGGAAATTTTCGAAGCTGGTCAATCACCTCATAATCTGCCATTTTCATGTTTTGAAAGAAAGCCTCCGCTTCTTCGGCACTCACGGGCTTCTTAAGTGGGAAGCGCTTTCTAGTAGCGTTGTTCACCTCTTCCAAATTGGAATACTTTTCAACAGGGTTATTTTCTTGAACTTCTCCTGGGATTTCTTTGCCCTTATAGGTCACCACCGTTTTGTTGTAGTTCCAGGGCACATCAGTAGGATCTTTCATGGGCTTTTGTGGCGCGCGTCCAATAACCACAGGCTCATTCAGCCTCGATGGCTTAATTGGGCCCCGCATCACATAAGCTCCCTTGGGCACATACATCTGGGTTGTTTTGTTCAGCTCGAATCTCGTGTGAGGACTCAATGTCATCTGCTTTTCTTTACGGCCTTGAGGGACGTAGAGAACAACATCTTTGGGAGGCGTTGCCCCGGTCTCAACTTCAATTTTCTTCTCTGACTTTGGAGGGGTGGTTTCTTTCTTTTTCTCCCCTTTATCTTGCTTCGGGGCAGCTTTTGGTTTCTTTTCTTCGTCAGCAATGACAATGATGGCCTTCAATGCTGGGTCAAATTCCTTATCCTCACAAATCATTCCAATTACTGGCCCGTTGTTGTGGGCTGGCAGTGGGTTGTTGGTCACATTGGGAACATCTTCATCCCTCAGCACTATCTTCCTTTGTTCTATCAAGTTCTCCACGACTCTCTTCAGAGTCCAGCAATCATCCGTGTCATGCCCTTCTTCCCCTGAGTGATAGGCGCATAGGGTACCGGCTCTGTAAGCGGGTGATGCTGGGTTTGCCTGGTTTGAGGAACAGGCTGTAGCAGACCCATTTGAACAAGCTTTGGTAATAGGCTGGAGTAGGTTTCGCCAATTGGTGTGAAATTTGGCCTCTTGGGCGGTTCATGAGGGTGGAAATTATTTTGTGGAGGACGGGGGTTGTAGTGGGTTTGGTAAGGAGGTTGGTTTCTAGGAAATGGAGCTTGATTTCTATTGGCTTGTTGTTGTGGCCGGACATAAGGCTGAGCATTCATGACCGAGTATGGCTGAGGAGTATAGGCCAAGTCTTGGTGAGGGTAATAGTGTTGCGGGGTCCTTTCTGAGAAAAGGGATCTGGGAGTACAGTTTCTCCTTGCACCCGACACTGCCATGGATGTTTCTTCCTTTTTCTTTCCCTTTACTATTCCTCCAGACCCACCCTGAATGGCTTGGGAGGTAGCTCTGATAGCGGATTGGCTTAGAATTCGACCCGTTTTCAGCCCATTTTCAACCATTTCACCAATCTTGATAGCTTCAGCGAATGGTTTACCCATTGCGGACATCATATTTTGGAAGTAATCAGCTTCCTGAGCTTGAAGGAAAACTGTGACCATTTCAACCTCATCCATCGGAGGCTTTACCTTGGATGCCTGCTCACGCCATTTAACTGCGTACTCTCAGAAACTTTCTGAGTATTTCTTTTTCAAGTTTGTCAATGAGTTCCTATCTGGAGCAATATCAATGTTGTACTGGAACTGCCTGACGAAATCTCTAGCAAGATCATCCCAAATGTACCAGCGGGATATATCCTGGTCCATGTACCACTCAGATGCGATGCCTACCAGATTTTCTCTGAAATAGGCCATGAGTAGTTCTTCCTTTCCACCGGCTCCTCGCAGTTGATTGCAATATCTCTTGAGATGAGCAATAGGATCACCATGCCCATCGTACTTCTCAAATTTTGGGGTTTTGAATCCCAATGGTAGGTGCACATGAGGGAACATGCATAAGTCGGCATAGGATACACTTTTCTGTCCACTCAAGCCTTGTATGCTTTTGAGACTCTGTTCCATACTCCTCATCTTCCTCACAATCTCTTCTTGCTCAGGAGTTTTGGTGGTCTTTTCTTGCCCCGCAGTGAACTCATATTTGGGGTAGTTGAGGGTAAGTATAAGTAGGAAACTGAGGAGGTTCCACTGGGAAAGATGGTGCTTGAAATGTGAAGGAAGATGAATCAAAGTTAGGCCTGGGTAAAGCAGGTTGTGCCGTAGCTGAACAAGGTGGCGCGGTGAATATGTTTGAAGCCGCACTTGAAGCTAACACCTGGGGGCGAGACTCAGAAGGTGTTCCAGTAAAGTGGGCTGAAATGGTAGGATATCCCAGTGGGGTATTTGGATAACTTATGGGGATGTTGGAGGTCCCACTTGCCCTGGGAAAAAGCTCAGGGAATCCAGGGATCGTACTTGGCGGTTCTTTTCTATTGGCCCAGGCGTCCCACATTTCCATCATGCGGAGATGCAGAATTCTATTTTCCTCAGCTGTTGCTGACTCAGAAGTTGGGATGGCCGAGATCGGACTATCCTCTGGAATAGGAACTGTTGGCAGAGGAATTTCCGAAGACATTTCAACGCTTCCTTTTGACCTTGTGAAGTATGAATGTGAAGCCAGACTACCACAAAACCAACCACATTACTATAGAACCTTTACAATAGTAGACAACAAACCAGTTAGTTTGAAGCAATTAACACATAGGAAATCGCACGTTGGGGTGTGATGCACCTATACAGTTAAATGTGTTTCTACATGTTTTGCAACGGCTGCATGTTTCATCCCGGCTCTGCTTATTTTCCCAATTTTCTTTTTCTTTCCACTTTTGGCTTTTGTACTTCTCCTCTTATTCCCATTTTCCACTCTTTTCTTTCCTCTCTTTCCTTGCCCTTTTTTTCATTTTCCTTTTCGTTTTTCTTTGGCTCTCTTTTTCACATCCCTCTCTTATTTGAGTTATCTACAAAAATCGTGACCGGATCCGATGAGGATTGCCTACGTATCACGACGCCGTGTGAATCAGATCATTACGTAGTTCAAGAAAAACAAGTGCGAAAAATAAAGAAACAATTTTTTGGGAATTTTCATTAATAAAACTCCTAAACTTTCTATTACAAAAGACTTCAAACTACTCATTTTCTTGGAATTTTAAAACTACCAATAGACTAAAAAATAATTTCCAAAATACAGACTCAATAAGTGAAAAATCATGAATACATCAATGCTTCGACTCTTGGGGCCCGTGGGACATCATTCGGTCTCACGGGCCTACATGCGAGATCCCCTTGAAGCCGCTCCAAATCACTCAATCTCTAGCGGACAAATGTCATTACAGCAGCGATGAAAGTGGTCTGAGTCATATCCTCACATGCGTGGCATTTCATGACGATGTAGTCGGAAATGGCTCTAACCCTCTCTCGGACAATACCCTTTTCCTGAAGTAAACGCCCGATTTGCTGATTCCGAGCTTCCAACACTTGAGTGTCATGATGATTTTGATTCCGCAATTGTTGCATATCTTCGTCCATTTGGGCCATCAAAGCATAACAATGTTCCCTATCGGCTTTAAAATTCCTGGCCTATTTGTCCGCCTCATTTTCAAGGGTGATTAGCTTTCTCTTTAAATTGGCGATTGTCCCCTCATATTTTCTTTTCATTTGTCGCACAAACTCTGCCCGCCCTTTTTCATTCTCTGCCAATTGTGCTCGGACTTTTGCTAGACTAGCCTCAGATTTTTCTAGGTCATCTTGACACTCAAGTACTTTCTTTCTCAGACCGCTTATAAGCCTTTCATCTGCCCGGCTTCTTTCCGGGTTTCTAGCAGCTATTCTCATTTTATGGATTTGAGCTTTGAGAGCTTCGTTTTCCTGAGTTAGCTTTTTCTTTTCCCCTTCATCTGCGACAGCTTGGATACTGTGGCCAAATTTGAGGTCCCTGATTTGTCCCTCTAATTTACTTATCTTAGCCCTATAGCTTTCTTCTTTTGCCAACCAACCCCACCGCTCCTGCGAGTCGTTAGTGAATTATTGGACATGAGGTCTCTTAGCAGGTCTCTCGGGCTCTCGAGGAATTTGAAATCTTTTGCCAAACCAAACCATATAATTGGGGTCCACCTCACCTCTATCTAGATCCCGCACCATAGTCTTGGGTTCGAGAAATCTGCACTCATTCCAAACTTGGCGAACTCTTCCTTCTGGAAATACAGCCTTTGGGCCCAATTCGACGACATGTACACTCAAATCTTCGTCATGGGGGACGGTTTGAAATCTTCCTAGTTGGCGCAAAACCCTGTGAGGAGTATATGACTGGATGCTCCGGATGCCCATTAGGAGAAAGTAGCACACTTTAGCTGACATGCATATGACTTCGGTGGCAGGGAGCCATCCAAACGTCCACTCAATTTTATCCGAAGTTAAAGAACTCAAGTGGGCAAACCAAGCTTCGGTACCCTCTGGAAATTCAACCCCCGCCACTCGCCTTTCAAATTCTTTGATGCAATCCAAACTGGTCATGCCGTTGTTCATATACCCGACACGGTGGCAGAGATGTTCCAGTATCCACAATTGTAGTAGTAAGTTGCAGCCTTGGAAGAATTTTCCCCCTTCTCGACAGATGGTCAAAGCTCGGTAAATCTCAGATAAGATCAGGGGAACTAATGTGCCATTAGCTTTCTTGATTGCGACATCAACCATTCCCACGAGGCCCAATTCTATGTTGCCGTCTTTTCGCGGACATATTATAACACCCAAGAATGCTACTATAAAAACCAAACCCCGCCTTGCCTCCCATTTATCTTTATTTCTGGCATGGGTCAGACCAGTATTCGGTGCTTCGAAACCTTGGGGATTGCCATAGCGTTGGTACAGGAACTGGAAAGTGCAAAACCCTCCAGATAAATTCTCATCCTGAATATCCCGGCTAATACTCAACATATCCAGAAACTTGTGAGGCGATACTGGTCTCGGTGACACAGGGTACCAACTTCTAAGGTTTTCGCTAAGGCCAACGTAACCCGCAATTTCCTCTAGCGTGGGTGTGAGCTCAAAATCAGAAAAGCGAAACACATTGCGAGTCGGATCCCAAAAAGGTATCAAGGCTTCAATCACGTCCAATCTTGGCTTGATGTTAAAAAGTCCGACAAGACCACCCAAAACTTTTATCACAGTTCCTCGGCTACCTTTTCCTAGGTCATTCCACCACATGTGGAGCTGTAAGGGGATCTCTTCAAGAGCTGCGAAGGGTTTGTTTTCATCTGTGCTCATCCTGCACATTTATTAGGGTGATTTAATTTAAAAGGTTATGACTCATTTTGACTCAAGAAAAGGTTATCACTATTTTTTTTTTTAAATTTCATAAAAAATCCGGCTTTGCAAATACGGCCTTTCAGCACTTCGGGAAAGAAAATTTTAAGGTTGTGTTTGCTAAACGGCCAAAAACTTAAAAAAAACTACTAAAGGTGGTTGTTCTTGCAAAAACGGCCTTCCGGCGCCCTTTTGGGGACATTCAACTATTTTAGACAAGAATAACATCACCTTCTTATTTACAATCAAAACAAAATTTTTTGTTCTTTTTGGACTATTTTTACAAAAATGAAGTTGGACCCGATGGGGGTTGCCTACATATCCCACATCCGGTGAGAATCAAACTAGCGTAGTTCGGGAAGACAAAAAATAAAGTAAATAAACTAACTCTTTTTTTTTGGAATATTTTAATTTCCGCAATAAAGACTTATAAAGAAGAAAGAAAATATTTTTGATTTCAATTTTTTTTTTTTGGGAATTTCGAAAGAAGAAAGATTTTTTTTAATTTAGACTTTTACTGTTTTTTTTTTGGAATTTCGATAGAAAAAAAAACTTCTAAAGAAGAAAGAAAAATATTTTGGGAATTTTATTTTGAATTTATGAAAGAAATGCTTCTAAAAAAATGAAATATTTTTGAATTTTGAATTTTCTTTTCAATTTTGAAAGAAGAATGAAAATATTTTTGGATTTTTGGAAGAAATTAAAAGAAAATATTTTTGTATATATATATATTTTTTAAAAACAATTAGGGTCTAAAGAAGCAGTAAAAGAAAATATTTTTGTATATATTTGTTTTAAAAAAAAACAATTAGTTTCTAAAGAAGCAAGTAATGGAAAATATTTCTTTTTGGATTTTTTGAAAATTGGGGTTTAAAAAAAAGACTTTTTTAGAGAGGAAGTAAAGGAAAATATTTTTGGATTTTTTTTTTGAAAATTATGGGCCGGAACCGATGAGGTTTGCCTACGTATCTCACATCCGGTGAGAATCAGACCCGCGTAGTTTGCCAGTTTTGACAGAACATGGCAGTTGAAAACTTTGGCTCATTTGGAGACTTCTTTTTTTTTTCCGGAATTTCGGCAGAGTTTCAGAATTTTCTAAATACCTACCTCTCACTCCTATATTATTATTATTATTATTATTATTATTTGATTTTTTGATTTTTTTTTGATTTTCGGTCAACATGCAAGCCGAAACAAACAGATGCGCAAGTAGCACGTAAGATGCATCAGGATGGTCTTTTTCATTTGGGTACACCTGTCCTAGACAGACCCAACCCCTGTGTTGAGTCTCCAAGGTCAAATGCACATGATGCAAACAAACGTTCCTACTAGGGATCCGGCATGAGGCTTGTTATACTAGGTTTAAAAACCTGGGTTTATTGTTCTAGACCTGGCTTACCCGAGCGGACAGCTCGAGCTGAGGGGGGAAGCATACCGGGAATACAGAAGCTTCACCGGCTTTGCAGCTTGTCCGAACCTCATTCTAAAATTGGGATAAGACTTTAACAGAAAAGAAGTCACACGAAGTGCACACTTCCCAGATGATTTAGAAGACTCAGAGAGAGGAGGGTTTCGTAGCAATTTATATACAGTCCAAACAATATCAAAGCGGTAAAAGCGGCATTTAGCACATTAGGCTCAACATGTAAAAATCAGATAAAACAAGCCAACTATAACAGTTATTCTAAGCTCGAATTCTTGAACCCTGAACCGAAGTTCTGGGTTTGGATCCCCAACAGAGTCGCTAGAGCTGTCACACCTCCTTTTTACACACCCGAAGGTATATAAGAGAGTTTTTCCAATTTAAGTGACATTATTCGAAATGGGATTAATTATTCAATTTAGAGTCGCCACTTGGGATAGTTTATTTGGTGTCCAAAGTCACCGATTTATTTTAAATTCCAAATCGAGGAAATTTCGACTTTCCTTTTGAAGTCTGCGAACCAGAAATTCTGAGTAGGGAATTCTGTTAACCCGGGAGAAGGTGTTAGGTATTCTCGGATTCCGTGGTTCTAGCACGGTCGCTTAAACTATTACAATTGACCTATTATCTGATTTTTAAAACATGTTTCAACCTATGGTATATTTTTAACTTATTAGCCGCTTTTAATTAATATTTTTAACTTATTAGCCGCTTTTAATTAAAAAAAAATTTGGAAAAATTCAACGTCATATAAAACACGTATTGAACCACGTCACATGAAATGCACCCGCAGTTCACGACACATTTTATCTAACGTTGTTGAGATTTGGATTTGGGTCACATAAAATGCACACCCGAGTTTAGGAAATTAATTTTTTTTTTAAAAAAAATAGCGCGCCTAAAGCAACTACGCACTTTCAAGTTTGCGAGGGCCATGAAAAATTCAACTTAATGGTACGCCTCGATTTCTAAGGATTAAAATTAATTAAATGAGGGCCATGAGTTTTGAGATTTTATTTGGCATGGCGCGCCTCGATTATTCTAAAAGGATTGTATTCAATTTAAAGCAAACTACAAATATTCATGATTATGTTTCTTCCTAAAACTACTTTGAGATTATTACAAGGTCATGATTTATGAATATAGAATTATTATTGAAGAAATATATGATTTGAGTTATTATGGACCTAATTACCCATGTCGGTATCAAATTTGCGATTGACTTAACATCCTTTAATTTGGATCCAAGCTATTACATCGTTCTCTCTCCATTTTGAATACATTTTCCTATCTTTCCCTATGAACTACAATCTCATTGAAGAAACTCATTCTGTCTTTCACGAATTCTATTTCTTGATGCTCTTCCTTCATTTTTTTGTTCATATCTTTCAAGTTGGTAGATAACCAAAATAATATACAAATCAAAAGGAAATACGGTGAAAGAAAAATAATGGAAACATTGGTTAAGAAAAGAATGAACCTTTTATAGATGAAGATCTTATTCAATACATATGGAGCAAACAACCATCAAATTTAATGTGCAAATGAACCACAATCAGAGGCAACGAGCGGAAACCTTTCGAACCGAACTCGACTTCGACCTCTTCGGGCTAGTATTTTGGGCTATCTTTTAAATTGAGTTTGAAGCTTTTGGATTTGATTTTTGGTGTGATTTAGCTCCTGTTTTTGAGGTATTTTTTTTTAAACAAGGTATTTTACTTTTTTAAAAGAGAATTCCACCTACTTTTACTTCTTTTTTTTTAATTCCATACTTCCCTTTTTCTTATTTTTTTAAATCTCTCCCGAAAATTTAAAAAAAATTAATATTTTCGGATTTTTTTATTATTATTTAAAAATAAGAATAAAAATAAAATAATATTAATAGTAATAATTCACCTTCTAAAATTTGTATTTTTAACCTATAATAAAAGTATAACAAAGCTAAAAATTTGTACGTTAAGATCCCCTAAAAATAGAAGAAATGACAAAAAAAATTAAATATTGTCAAAAATTAGGTGCTCACAAAGGCCAAACATTAATAATTATAGGATATGTAAAGAACAAAAATCTAAAGATTGAAGAAGAAGGGTTTGCTGAAACGATAGGTTCGGAGCTTGATGATGATGACGGGAGATTGCTAGATTGGGAGGTATTGCTGGATTAGGGGGCCTCTTTTTTGAAAAGTCAAAAATGTCCCCATTATTAATGAAAAAATAGTCGCATATAGTAAGGGTATTTTAGAGAACTTAAAATACATTCATACAATGCTAACCTATTATAACTAAGTAGTAGGTTAGCAAAACTCATATATATATTATACAAAAAAATATGTATTTTAATCATTATTAATATTGAGAGTAGTTAAAAATATACATTTCTCAACAATAATAGAGCTTTGGTGATTGGTCTTTTAAATTTCTTCAAAAGGGAGTACTTTGTGTCTCTATCAAATATTTAACCAACTTATTATCAGGTTTAAGGAAAGATTTAATTAGAGTTCACATGTGAAGGTGCAGTTTCTGTTATTTTTGGTCTATATAAAATTTGTTACAGTTTTTCAAGGGCAGTTTCTACTACTTTGAGCATTTTCCAGGTGAAATGGGGTTACATCAAGGCTCTGCGTTCAATCCGTTCTTATTCGCCTTGGTGATGGATGCGATAACAAACCATATTCAAGGGGAGGTGTCATGGTGCATGTTATTTGCCGATTATAGTTCTGATTAATGAGTCACGAGCCGGTGTTAACGAGAGATTGGAAGTTTGGAGACAGACTCTTGAGTCTAAAGGTTTCAAGCTAAGCAGAACGAAGACGGAATACCTCGAGTGTAAGTTCAGCGCTGAGCCGGGAGAAGTGGACCTGGATGTGAGGCTTGAGTCACAGGTTATCCCAAGTAGAGGCAACTTCAAGTACCTTGGTTCGGTTATCCACGGGAGAGGGGAGATCGACGAGGATATCACACACCGTATTGGGGTAGGATGGATGAAGTGGAGGTTAGCATCTGGAGTCTTGTGTGACAAGAGAGTGCCAATGATACTCAAAGGTAAGTTCTATAAAGCGGTGGTTAGACCGGTCATGATGTACGGGGTTGAGTGTTAACCTGTTAAGAACTCACATATCCAAAAGATAAAAGTAGCAGAAATGAGGATGTTGAGGTGGATGTGTGGGCACACCAGGATGGATAAGATTAGGAATGATGATATTCAGGAGAAGGTGTATGTGGCTCCCATTGATGACAAGATGCGAGAAGCGAGGCTCAGATGGTTCGGGCATGTACAGAGGAGAAGCCCAGATGCTCCAGTAAGGAGGTGTGAGCGCCTGGTTGTGGAAGGTACGAGAAGAGGGAGAGGGCGGCCTAAGAAGTACTGGGGAGAGATGATCAGGCAGGATATGGCGAGGCTTCAGATTTCCGAGGACATGACACTTGATAGGAAGTTGTGGAGGTCGAGTATTACAGTTGTAGGCTAGGAGGTTGTTGAGTCTTGCGTTAATTTGCCTTACTTTGTACCTTTGTCAGCCTAGTAGTGTAGGTTTCTGTCTAAGATAGCTAGGGGCAATGTCGCATCTTACTATTTTCTATTTTCGACGCAGGATACATTTACTAGCCATCGTTTTTGCTGTGCATTTTTCTTCTGCATTTTATGTTCCTATTTTTCCTATGATCCCCGTGGTGATTCTAATATTCTCCCCTTTTGTCTTTTTATTATCTTGAGCCGAGGGTCTTTCGGAAACAGTCTCTCTACCCCTTCGGGGTAGGGGTAAGGTCTGCGTACACATTACCCTCCCCTGACCCCACTTGTGGGATTTTACTGGGTTGTTGTTGTTGTTGTTTCTACTACTTTGTTTTGTTTTCAATATCTATTGCAGTTTTGTTAAAAATTTAAGATTGACAAAAAGTACTCATTTTAAAAAACTGAAAAATCGAAAACTATTAGGAATATATTTACGGTAACAATTTTAAATTTTCCCAAACATAAAGTCATTTTAGCGGACTAGGGCATGAGCTGCAGAACTATTCTAAATATTGGCCATCAGTATTAAGTTTGGTCTTATGTAGCAATGGGAGTGGAAAAAATGGAGAACCTAAATTCAGATTACTCAGATAGTAATAGTTTTGAGATACCGATACTAAGATAAAAAGAAAAAAGTTTGGTTTCATGTAATTCCTTCATTTCATTTTATATACTAGTGTGATTGAATATGAAAGTTGATAATGTTAATTTGACTTATATCATATTTTAAATTAATGACAAAGAAAACATATTGAAAGAGTGCTTAAATTTTTAATTTGATTGATAATTATCTCATAATATGTTAGTACTTCTAAATGTGGTAACAACATCAACTGTGCTTGCTCTCATTCCCAATGAAACCCCTTAGCCATTTTTCATCACTATGTCCAACGTAACAAGTGCCTAGGTGAACACATTCGAATTCTAGTTTTGTAGAGTGAAAATTTATCATAAATTGATTAGTTTTGTAGAGTGAAAATTCATCATAAATTGATTAGTTTTACGCCCGTTGTCGACCTACAACAACCTCCACTCTCCTCCTTTATTCAGTCTTGGGACAAGCAAACTTGTAGAGTGAAAATTCATCATAAATTGATTAGTTTTGTAGAGTGAAAATTCATCATAAATTGATTAGTTTTACGCCCGTTGTCGACCTAAAACAACCTCCACTCTCCTCCTTTATTCAGTCTTGGGACAAGCAAACTCATATAAGCGATATGTACATATAAATGCAGGAGTACAAAATCATTACTGCAGTTTCGCATCTACAGATACCTCTTCTGGTTCAGAATTAACCTATTACAATGTATATAGATTTTTCAGCACCTCATTTCAACGAAAGTTAAAATAACGATTCTAAGGGGAAAAATCGCATTTTGCCATTTTTTTAGCTGATAATTTTTCAGTTAAATACAATTTATCCTGTTACAATGAAGCGTCCTCCTTGCAACTAATAAAATTTACAAAATCACTGTCCTTCGCAGAGTAGGCTAAGAGTATCTCCACTACCAGTCAGCGGGTGCCTGCTCCACAATAACCAATCCTACCAAATCCCATGTCCCCTCTTTGAAGAGCCCAATTTCTCGAGGCACCAGAACTCTCCCCCATATACGTCCCACACTTGATTCCCGGTAAAGTACAACAAAAATTATGAACTTCTTGTGCAGCTTCCATGCTGGTACCCCAACCAACATTTGAAAATCCCCGAACTGATCAGCCCCAAATTTGTATCCCTGAACGGACACAGTCTGTGCTCATAGCTTCCAATTCTATACTCCTAAGAATGCTGAGAAATTTAGTGTTTTTGACTCATACAAGGTGCAGCCTATTGGACCCAGCTTCCTCTTGGGTAAAGTAAACATCAGCTGACTTAGTTTCTCCCTCACAGCTTGCTGACTGACCTCTTTTAAAGGGTCAAAAGCATCGGCTTGAGACATTAGCTTACTTAGTTTCTGTTTCGCTGCTCATTAGATGAATTCCCATCAGACCTCTTTAAAGGGTCAAAGGCATCAGCTTGAGATGCCCCAACTAGCTCATCTGTCACAGGTGATTGACAAGGCAACTTTATATCTCCATTTGAGCTCAAGCCATCACTTTTTGCAGGATCAGGCGTAGGACTCAGGTCCTCAAACAGAGCTAGAATAAAGTTTTTGTAACCTGGTATCATCTGCTCACTAAACCTCATTGCTGAAGTAGGCGAACCCATACCGCTTTGAGTTTGAGATTCCATTGCATCAACTTCAGCCAATAGATCTGATACCGACTCTTCAGCCAAAGTGCTGAACTCAATAGGCTCATTAACAGCTGCCTGCCAATTGGATAAGTTTGACACCTGGAGAGATGGGGAGGTATAATTAAGTTGATCTGCGACAGGAGTGGGCGTGGCAACATGATCACTCACTGCTTCAGCTGGCTTTAGCGAAGAAACGGAAACAAGACCGGAATCCCATTCTTCAGCAGATGGTTCTGCAGTTGGAGTATTTCCATCACATTCATCAGCTAGACTAGAACCACTGCTCCAGCTAGGGCCTGAATCCTGCACAGACAGCTTAGAAGGAGCAGATGCTTTGTTTTCAGCTGCCCGTCCAGCTTTAGCTTCACCATAGGACTTAGGAGTAGAAGTAGACCAATCATGTATATCTGAAGCACGAAGAGGAACACCTGAACTCAAAGAAAGCAGCTTTTCAGCAGCCTGAGCTTCAATATCGTCATAGCTTGTATTTGCAGTAGGACTTGGTCGATCTGAAAGATTCACGTTACCTTTCTGTTCAAATGACTCTTTTGAATTGGTACCTGAAGCAAAGCCAGTGTCCAAGTTAATTGAACTTCTACAACTGGTTGATGAGCCCCAATTCTGTCCAGAAGACTGTCCTACATAACTCTGGTTGTTAGATTGGGCTTTACGGTTGTAACTCTCAGTAATCTGGCACATTGTGCTTCCACAGGAATCCTGAATTACTTGACCTCTGGCAGAGTGAAGCTCCACATTTTCATGACCTCTTTCCTTACTTGGAAGAGCTACATGCACCTCCCCATGACGGGACGAAGGGACTGGGCTACACAGTTGGAGTTTGTCTGAATAAGGATTACTTCCATTCATCAAGTCCAAAAATTTTGGAAATGGAGCAGACAACCCATCTATCCTCGCATTCTCAGCATTGCCATTTAAGTCTTTACTTGCACGGTGGCAAGGTACCTCCATTTCTCTACATTCTCTCCCTGTTCCAGTAGAACGTCCACACCGTTCAGAAACATTTCTGTCAGCAGAGGCAGCTCCAAGCTCCTGAGACCGGCTTGATGTCTTTCCATGAACCGGAGGGGCTTTATGGAGCAGCCCATTTAGTGCATCAGTCAATAGTACTGAGTCATCATACTCATCATTTGTCCATATCCTCATATCAAGTGGGAAAAGCCCCAATTTACTCCATTTCCTCAACTGTATCATTGAAAATGATCCTTGCGTTTTACCAGTAGGGTCACGGTAATGCCACACTTCATCCGTTTCACTGATGTTAGTGGATGCTGAGTTTGCTGTTGAGAGACTTGCAATTGAAGTTTCAGATCCAGACCCATCCACAGCCTGATCAACAGTAGCTCGATCTCCTAGTTTCTCCAATATATTAGTCCCATGAGTGTCTGTTTTCTCACTCATTTCGCACTGAGCCATTATAGATCCTTGTTCTTTAAATGCCTGATCAACCGTAGCTCGATTTCCTAGCTTCTCCAATCTATTAGTTCCATGTGCCTCTTGTTTCTCCTTCATTTGGCACTGAGCCATGGTAGATCCCTGTTCTTTAACTGGATAAGCACAACAAAGGTTCTAATTAGGTCATGGTGAGTAAACTTTTAATAAAGTTGCTAGTACAATTAATATCTTACCATTTGTAACATGATGACTATATTGCAGTTCCCCATGTATCCTATCTGATTCCTTCCAGGGATTTTTAGCTTGAGCAAGTTCACTTAGTGTTAGTGAGAGCTTTTCTTTCAAGTATACCCAATACAACTTGAATAGATACTCCCAGCTGCCTTTGTCATCAAAATCTACTTGAACCTGAACAGGTTTTTGGTATTATAGAAATTTAAATCACATCCAATGTCAAAACCAAGCCAAACATTTTTTTTGTTTGCTGAAATAAAGAAAATGAAACTAGATAGTAACAAAACTTTACATAAAGAATCAAATTAAATGATTTCTTTCTTTATGCAAGACATGACAAGAAAAATAAAAGAGAGCAAAATTAGTAATTTAAACTGATAACCAGATCCAGTTCCCAAAGATTACAACTGTTCTTTCCTTTTCATAAACCGACGGACTAACCATGCTTGGAAGTAACTTACTCAAAATATGTGGAATCGCAATGAAATTATTACATGCAAAATAAAAAATCTGTCAATATTATGGGGCATATGATTTACCGTTCCGTTGTTTCCTTGGTCGTTATTCTCAATCAGCATGATAGTTCGCATGCACATTGAGCAAAAGCCTTTGTTTCGTCGAACGCAGAAGTAATCAGCATTTTTTATACATCCCTTGCACAATGAATATGTACAAGTATAGCACAAATAGTGGGAAGCCTTTTGACACACACTACAAATATGCCAACCTGAAGACAGAAATTTTCGTGATGTTATAACACACAAACCTTCTAGAACTGGTAATGTGATCAGTAACAGAATAGAAATAATGACATAGATAACTTCAAGCAACTACAAAATCTTGAAGACTTCCAGCTCATGAATCCTCTCTTTTTTAAATCAAAAAGCTTATAGTCCATGATTTTGGTAGGACAATGTTGAACAGGAACAAAGAGTTGATCTCATGCATCATATAGAAAAATGAACGAATATTTTGATGTTTAAATTAACATACTTTTTCCTATTTAAAAAAGCTGGAGTAACAAATTATTGTGCACAAGAATCAAGCTGAAGCACCAGGTGATGAAGTGGGTTACCTAATAGTTAAGACTGGCTGCAACATCTATACAAGGCCTATTCCAGATTTTTTTTATGGGCATAAACGTAACAACATGAATTACTGTCATGCAAGATCATAAGTCTTCATGCAATCTAGTCAACTATTTACTATTCCCTCTGTTTATTACTAGTTCAATATCTACCAATCATATGCCACTCCAAATTGGTGTCCACTTTCTAATTTTTCTTTTCATGTTATATCTTGGGTCTGCAAATTCCTGACCTTGAATGAGAAGGCAGATTAGCATGGACTAACCTAATAAATGCAAATCTAAGTTACAATTCAGAAATGCGGTGTAAGATAACGTTGGGAGAAAATCGTATAAACAACAACAACTGCATCTCAATCCTAAACTAGTTGGAGTTGATTGTATGAAGTCTCCAAATCTGTTCTGCTCTATTGAAGCGAAAATCCCGCAACAGAAACAGCTAGAATTCAATCCCAAACTAGTAGGGACAGCTAAATGAATTCTCTGTATTCATTCCGCTCTATTGACGAAAACTCCCGTGAATAAACTAAAAGCCAAAATAGAAAAAAAGCTAATAACCAGCAGCATAAAGTAAATAGTAGGTTCTTTTGAGTTCATGAAGAAGGGGAAACGTACCACAGAACCATTTAGCGTTGGAGCTGAAAAATTCCTCGTCCCGCTTAATACAAGCTGGATGGTATGCCTTCGGACAACCCCTAACCATTAAGAATACATTTTGGAAAAGATAAGGATATATAAATTACCATTTATGAAGTACTAATAGCGGAGGGAGTATCACTTTTATCAGAAATTACAGTACACTAGCATCCAGTATGTACGAAAAGCTAGAAGTTGGAAACGAGTTTAAGTTCTATACACTGACGGTGTAAATTTTTTGCACAATCAGGTTACTTATTAGGTAATTACAGGTAAATCTCTTGATCAACATTAATTGATAATCTGATAAAACGGTAAATAATCTGCAAAGTAACCTGCTATCGCAGGTTAAAGTTCACTGATTCTTTACCCTTCCCGGTGCCCATGTATATAACCTAAATTCATTGGAAAAGAGTTTAAGTTCACAGTGCAAAAAACTATTTACACAATTAGGTCATCACTTATTAGATAATTACAAGTAAATCTGTCAATCAGCATTAATTGATAATCTGATAAAAATGGTAGGTAACCTGAAAAGTAACCTAAAATTCACTGATATTACAAAAAAATAACTTAAAGTCATTGGAAATCAATCAACTGCGCCTCAATAAGAAACTAATTGAGATCAGCTAGGTAAATCCTCTATATCAACTTTGCTCAATTTGGAAATGAAGGCAAAATGAAAACCTAATTTGTGCACAAAAAAGAAGGAAAAAACAACACGATTAACTCACTTGCGATCGCATAACACGAGTGAACCACCATCGAAACATATAAAGCAAACATCTTCTTCTTCATCCTCCTCCACTCGCTGAATCTTCGGCGGCGGAGGCTTCCCTGCTTGTCCACGTGGCGGCCGTCCTCGCTTCCGCTTCTCCGAGCCGATCGTCGCTGAAGTGCTTACCTCCATAGTCACCGGAATCGGAGTATTATTAACAGTAGCGAGCATCGTATCTCCGGCGACAGCTATCGGAGCTCCGATCGGCTGAGATTCGGCCATATCCTGAAATTGAATTGTACTTTTTTTTTAGCTCAGGAAACCCTACAGAACGTGAAGTGTCAGGGCTTATTGCATCTTTCGTCAATTATTTGACTGTATAAATGTGTTCAAATTTGTACGACTGTACGCACCTTCCCACGAGGTGATTTTTAGTGTGGAACAGTTGGGTAAATTTTGTGAACTAAAGACCGACAAAGGCAACACTAACGTTCCATTGATTGGCTGTATTAATTAAAATAATCTCAACAAAAATTATTAAATTAGAGTATAATAAACATCCTTTTAAAAAACTTATAATACTCTCTCTCCAATTCATGTGGCGCTGTTTAATCAAACACGAAATTTAAAAAAAAGAAGAGAGTTTTTTTTAAAACTTAAGGTTATATCATTAAATATAAAATGACATGTTTAAAATTAAATTATTTTTAAATATAAAAAATTTAATTTTTTTGGAACAAACAAAAAGCAAAGTATGCCACATAAATGTGATTGTACACATATAAATTATATTAGAATTTATTCATTATTTTATGTAAAATATAATATTATGTAATAACAAATACTCCCTTCTTTTACTTTTTACATTTTCCTTTTTTTAGTCTATTAAAATATTATGTTATATATTTAGTAAATTTAAATTTAACATTTTTATTTTAGCCTTAATGATATTCAAATAGGAATGACATGACATATATAAGATCACAAAATTCCAAGAATATTTTTGAGATGTTGTACATACGTTCAGTTTAATACCACGGACTAAAAAGATTACATTCTTAACTTCATACTCAATCAATTAAGACTTAAAATAAAATGGAACGAGTAATATATTTGTTATATATGTTACAATCATAAAAAAATGTGGTAAAATAAGCTTTTTTTAAATAACACACTTAATAATTAACATTACTTCTTTGTTTATTGTATAACAACAATAATATTTGTGCATTTTTTTCTAATCAAATCATCTATAAATGAAGTTATTCAATATATATCCTCGTATAGTAACATGTACCTACCAATAAATAAATAAATAAGTTAAAATTGTTATGAGCACACGATAAATTAGTTGTAATGATGTGTATATAAAAAAAAAAAAGTAAAAGGTCAGTACATTGCCACGCGTATGGCAAAAAGCTAAGGTTAATATTAAGTTCTAATTTTTGTAAGATCGCTGACAATTACCGAATTGCATTTATTATGCATCTTTATTCCTCTGAAATGAACATATATTAATTCATTTGGCTACGCAACATATTGATATTATTTAATAAACATTTTTCCTTGTGTTTTTACCTGAAGCACTAAAGTCAATTCTTTTAAAAAGCTTTTGATTCTAGTGCAATGAACCAAAAAACATAGTATTGAATATTGATTAACAAATAACAAGTGTCCTTGGTAGGTGCGGTACAGCAATTCTCCTTTTTTTATTAAGAAAAAGATTAATAAAAGACTGGACATTTGGTTCAAAAGAGAGATGGCACAAACCATTGTAAACAAAATAGAAAATGAATTAATTGATCTAAAATGCTCCCTCTGGTCTTGCTTAAATGCCAAAGTCCCAACGAACTTGGTTTAAACTAAGTGTCATTAGAAACATTTCTTCGAACATGATCCAAGATAGGAAAGCATAAAGTGAAGGATTAGAATAAACGGTCAGTAGATAGTCAAGCATTTTTTATCCTTCCTGCGGAGAGCATAGTTCTAGTTTAGAGCACCTTATTTGCTCTATCTTACTATTATTATTATTATTATTATTATTATTATTATTATTATTATTATTATTATTATTATTATTATTATTACTGTTGTTTCATTTACTTTAGTTATCTTTACTATTTTTGCCGTCAATACTTTTATTTTCTTCTCATCTTAATTTTTTTATTCTTGTATTTTTTAAACTTATTTTGGGAACGCTTTTCTTAAGTCGAGGGTCTATCAAATCAGCCTCTCTACCCCACATAAGGTAGAGGTAAGGTCTGCATACACCTCACCCTTCGCGGACTCCACTTATGAAATATGTCGTGTATATTGTTATTGTTGTCCCAACTCCAATACATGAGTATATATTATTTGTTAGTTTATCAATAGTTATTATTCATTTTGAGGAGAAATAACGGGTAATTCAATTAAACAATCTATTTGGTTAATACTAATAAATAATTTTCTTTGTAACTGTACCAAAATATTAAATGATATTTAAAAGGGATTAGAGAAAATATAAATCTTTTTAAGTATAGAAAATATAAATCTTTGACGCGTGCAATTTAAGGTCTAATGACAGTTGCATTATTGGACCACAATTAATTTTTGGCTTGCAAATTAAATGGCTGTCTGCGGACTGCTGAACCATAAGACGACTAAATGTCAACCTAACAAGGATTTGTTCTTTTAAACGTGGCATTAGATTTACATATTTTCACTTTCTGTGGGAAATGTAGCTATTTTTGTCCTTTTTCTCAATTTATTAGAAATAAATGGTTAGACGTTATTCTACTATTTTTCACTTCTTACTTCATTACTAGGGCCTATTTTGGCCTAGGCTTTTGACAAGTACAGGAATACTATAGCCTATTCCACTTAACTAATTAAAAGTAGCTTATCATTAAGTATTGAAACCAAATTTATAACTAAAAAATTATATGCTTGGATAAAAATGTTAAAATTGATAATAAGTAATTGATATATTTTAATAGAAAACAGCTAAAATGATTGAAATACACGAACATTCTTTACAAAATATATTAAAAATTATATTTGCATGGAGAAGAACGGATGGTGAAAATTGTCACGATCCAAATACTCCGGTCGTGATGGCGCCTATCACAGTGCTAGGCCAGCCAAAAACAGCACGAACAATACGGAGATCATTTATAAGTTCACTTTTCTAAACAGATTAAGTCTCAAAGCTTTCATTTATAAAATATTAAAGAAATACGCTAATAAGGACGAAAATACATCAACACAACCCAAATCTGGTGTCGCTAGTCATGAGCCACTAAATACACTCAACACTATCTAATTAATACATAATAAGTCTGCAAATACGAAGTACTAGAATAGGAAGGAGAAAGGCAGGGCTGTGAACGTCGTGCAGCTACCTTGCGATCTCCGGATAAGACTCTGGGAGTGCTAGAAGCTCTCACTCTGATGCTCGGGCACCTGGATCTGCACACAAGGCGCAGGGAGTAACGTGAGTACGCCAACTCAGTAAGTAACTAAAGTAAATAAAGTCTGAGTGCAGTGACGAGCATTTAAAATCATATGCATACTTATCAAGAAAATCTCAACAGAAATATCAAGTCAAAATCTGCATTTCAATAGTCAACTATCTCGTAAAAACTTCAGTTTCAATTAAAATCCTTTAAAGCATTTATTCAACATTTTTCAATAGAGGCTCAGTATAAAAGAAGAGTGAAAACAGGAAATCTCACAAATAAACCCCTCGGGCAAAGTATCACTCATAAATATAGCCTCTCGGGCAAGCCTCTCAGTCACTCGTGACTCAGCTCTCGTCAATTCGTACTCACACTCAGCACTCCGGCTCAATAGATATATCAATCACTCGGCTCTCAACCTCAATACTCTCAATCAAAGATATTTGCGCTCACTGGGAGTGTACAGACTCCGTAGGGGCTCCTACAGCCCAAATGTCATATCGCTACGGTGCGCAGCCCGATCCAACACATATTGCCGCGGCATGCAGCCCGATCCATATGTATATCGTTGCGGCGTGCAGCCCGATCCAACACATATTGCCGCGGCATGCAGCCCGATCCATATGTATATCGTTGCGGCGTGCAGCCCGATCCATATATATATAAATATCGTTGTGGCGTGCAGCCCAATCCATAACATATAAATAATCCTCACCATTGGGTCCTCAACCTCTCTCAGTCATTAACTTCATGGTCACTCGGGCATATCAGTAAAAATCAGGGAATCTCAGCCCAAACAGTTTTCATGTATTTTTAATAAATAATGAAACCGGATTAAACAATAAATAGGTAAAATATGACTGAGGATATGCTTTCAAATCAAAACAGTGTGAGGAAAGTAGTAAAATACCCCTAAGGGTCTAAACAGTTCGACATAAAGGCTCCAAACATGGCATTCAGCCCTAGTTAACAACCAATTTCTAAAACACATGGATATCATATACAATATATCAAAATATGCAACTATACAGTCGCCACGGGACGGACCAAGTCACAATCCCTATGGGTGCACGCCCACACACCCGTCACCTAGCATGTGCGCCACCTCATTTATCAAAACAGTACGAAATTCTGGGGTTTCATACCCTCAGGTCTAGATTTACAATCGTTACTTACCTCAAACCGGGTGAAATACTACACCGCGACGCCCTTGCCTCTCGACTCGGCCTTAACTTGCGTCAAATCTATCCAAAATCAGTATCATAACATCAATATATGCTAAGGGAACGAAGCTAATGCGAAAATAGTCAAATTACATCAAAAATACCGAAATTGGTCAAACCCGACCCCCGGGCCCACGTCTCGGAATTCGATAAAAATTACATCAATAGAATCCTTATCTTTCCATGAGTCCATACATACCAAGAACATCAAAATCAGACCTCAATTGGTCCCTCAAATCCTCAATTTTACCTCTCCAATTTCAAGCCCTAACTTCCCAAAATTTTCACCCTTAATCTCATAAATTTCATACTTAAACAACTGAAAATCAACATAGAATCGAGTTTTAGATTCAAGAAACTCACATCAATGGAAACCCTTTGATTCCCTCTTCAAAACCCTCCAAAAAGCTTTAACTCTGGATAAAAATGGTGGAAAACAACCCAAATTTCGCGAAAGGGAACTTATATACTTTCTGACCCAGGGATTCCGCACATGCGGTCATTTTCCCACTTCTGCGGTCTATCCAACCGCATATGCGGTTTCCACTTAAAGTCCTCGGACCGCACCTGCGCTCATCCACCCACACCTACGGTCTCGCATGTGCATTACACCTCCCGCAACCTGCGACTTTTGGCTTTCTCTCATATGACCGCATCTGCGGCTGATCTCCCACTTCTGCGATCTCGTACCTACGGTCCCCAATCCGCAGGTGTGGTTATGATAGGAACCCAGCAGCTTCAGCTGCAAACTCTAACTTCCAACTTCCCGATAACCATCCGAAATCACCCTGAGGCTCCCGGACCTCAACCAAAAGTACGAATAAGTCATATACCACTATTCAAACTTATAGCAATCTTCGGAACACTTAAAACAACATCGAATCATCAAAACACCATCAGATTCAAGCCTAAGGTTCCCAAAACTTCCGCATCCCGCAAATGATCAAAAAGTCTATCAAACCTCATGCGAATGACCTGAAATTTTGCACACACGTCACACATGATAAAACGGATCTACTCCAATTTTCGAAATTCCATTCCGACCCCGATATCAAAATTTTCACTACCAACCGGAAAATTCCAAAATTCCAATTTCGCCAATTCAAGTCTAAATCTACCACGGACCTCCAAATTACATTCTGATCACGCTCCTAAGTCCCAAATCACCTCACGGAGCTATCCGTACCATAAAAACCAAGTTCCGAGATCGTTTACTCACAAGTCAACTTTTGGTTGACTTTTCCAACCTAATGGCCAACTTAAGAGATTAAGTGTCTCATAACACTCCAAAACAACTCCAAACCCGAACCAACCGATACGATACGATGTAATGAAGCTGAACAACACATAAAGAAGCAGAAATGGGGGAAGCAGAGTGGTAACTCATGAAATGACCGGCCGGATCGTTATATCCTCCACCTCTTAAACAAACGTTCATCCTCGAACGAGTCAAGAAACATAACTGAAGCCTCAAATAGGTGAGGATATCTGCTCCGCATCTCCTGCTCGGTCTCCCAGGTAGCCTCCTCCACGGGCCGACCTCTCCACTACACTTTCACTAAAGCTATATCCTTTGATCTCAACTTTCGAACCTGCCACTCCAAAATAGCTACTGGCTCCACATCATAGGTCAAGTTGCCATCTAACTGAACTGTGCTAAAGTCCAAAACATGAGACGAATCGTCAATATACTTCCGGAGCATAGAAACATGAAATACCGGATACACACTCGACAAGCTGGGTGGCAAAACAAGCTCATAAGCCACCTCCCCAATCCTCTGAAGCACCTCAAAAGGCCCAATGAACCGAGGACTCAATTTACCCTTCTTCCCAAATCTCATAACACCCTTCATGGGTGAAACCTTTAGTAGAACCTTCTCCCCAACCATGTAAGATACATCACGGACCTTCCTGTCAGCATAACTCTTTTGTCTGGACTGCGCTGTACGAAGCCGCTCCTGAATTACCTTCACCTTGTCTAAAGCATCATGCACCAAGTTTGTACCCAAGAGCCTAGCCTCACCCGGCTCAAACCAACCAACTAGAGATCTACACCTTCTCCCATATAAAGCCTCATATGGAGCCATTTGAATACTCTACTGATAATTGTTGTTGTAAGCAAACTCCACAAGCGGTAAAAACTGATCCCATGACCCTCCAAAATCAATGACACAAGCGCGCAATATGTCTTCCAATATCTAATAGTGCGCTCGAACTGCCCGTCCGTCTGAGGGTGAAAAGCTATGCTCAACTCAACCTGAGTACCCAACTCTCGCTGCACGACCCTCCAAAACTTTGAAGTAAACTAAGTACCTCTATCTGAAATAATGGAAACTGGGACACCATGCAAGCGAACAATCTCTCGGATATAAATCTCTGCTAACCGCTCTAAAGAATAGGTAGTACATACAAGAATGAAGTATGCGGACTTGGTCAACCGATCCACAATCACCCAAATAGCATCGAACTTCTTCAAAGTCCGTGGGAGCCCAACTACGAAGTCCATGGTGATCCGATCCCACTTCCACTCTGGAATAGCTATCTACTGAAGCAAGCCACCCGGTCTCTGATGCTCATATTTCACCTGCTAACAGTTTAAACACCGAGCTACAAATCCCACAATATCCTTCTTCATTCTCCTCCACCAATAGTGTTGTCTCAAATCCTGATACATCTTTGCGACACCCGGATGAATGGAATACCGCGAGCTATGAGCCTCCTCTAGAATCAACTCCCAAAGCCTATATATATTGGGCACACATATCCGGCCCTGCATCCTCAATACCCCATCTTCACCAATAGTCACATCTCTAGCATCGTCATGCTGAACTCTGTCCTTAAGGACAAGAAGATGAGGATTATTATACTGGCGCTCTCTGATGCGATCAAATAAGGAAGACCGAGAAATCACACAAGCCAATACCCGACTAGGCTCCGAAATATCCAACCTCACGAACTGATTGGCCAAGGCCTGAACATCAACTGCAAGAGGTCTCTCCCCAATAAGAATATGCCAAACTCCCCATACTTACCGCCATCCTACTCAAAGCATCGGTCACCACATTGGCCTTCCTCTGATGGTACAAGATAGTAATATCATAATTCTTTAGCAGCTCCAACCATCTCCGCTGCCTCAAATTGAGATCCATCTACTTGAGCAAGTGCTGAAAGCAATGATGATCAGTAAACACCTCACAAGACACACTATATAAATAATGCCTCCAAATCTTCAACGCGTGAACAATGGCTGTCACACCTCCTTTTTCCGCACCCGAGGGGGCGCAAGGGGAGTTTTTTCCAATTAAAGGACAATCGAAACGGGATTGTTTTATTTATTTCAGAGTCGCCACTTGGGAGATTTAGGGTGTCCCAAGTCACCAATTTTAATCCCGAATCGAGGAAAAGAATGACTCTATATTACAGTCTGCATACCAGAAATCCGGATAAGGAATTCTGTTAACCCGGGAGAAGGTGTTAGGCATTCCCGAGTTCCGTGGTTCTAGCACGGTCGCTCAACTGTTATATTCGGCTTATTTATCTGATTTTAAATACAATTATGAACCAATGTGCCAATTTTAACTTTTTACCGCTTTATTATTGTTATTTCAAAAGAATGTGAACATCGCTTAAAACACGTCTTTGGATTGCGTCACATGAAATGCACCCACAATCCGGAACGCATTTTATTTGATGTTTTGAGATTTGGATTTGGGTCACATGAAATGCACACCCAAGTTTAAGAAAATAGATTATTAAACACGCGCCTAAAGAGACTATCGTGTTATTATTTAGGGAAGGCCGTGAAATTCGCTAAACGGCCCTCCTGAATTCTAAGTAATTTAAAACAAGTAATTACTGAGGGCCCCGCAATTTGCATTTTTTGTTTGTCGAGGCTCGTCCCATTTATTATTTTAAAAATAAATTTGCAACGTCATGGAAATGCATCTCAGACCACGTCACAGTCAATGTACCCGTGATTAGAGACACATTTCGATTTTTGTTGAGATTTGGATTTGGGTCACATAAATGTGCAGTCGAGTTTAGGGAGATAACATTATTAAAGGCGCGCCTAAAGCAACTAGCGCATTATTATTTTTGGGGTAGGGCCGTGGAATTTGCTAAACGGCCCGTCCCGGAATCTAAGTATCTACTATATACATTTGGAGGGCCCCGCGGCTTGTGCATTTTTTTTTTTGCGAGGCTCGTCTCATTTTTACTATTTAAGGGCAAACTTAAAACAACTACGATTTCCTACTAGTGAAGCCATCCGAGATTAAACAAAAAAACAACGATTCTAACAGGTAATAATATCCATGGTAAAAATGAAAAATAGAATAACCTCGTTCATATGCTCACATTTACTTTAAGCATGCAGTAACTAAACATAAAATACCATTTTTAACACAACAACAAAAATTGCATTGTTGACATTCATAAATATCGAATATTTTCATTTATTGCCTTGAACCATAATATGCAAAATGAATGAAATGAAACAAAGGACGAAGAACACCAACCTTCGAACCTCGACAATCCTAGAACGACAAACAGCGCTTCCTACGGAACTCGAACCGGACTTCACTGAACAAGGAACAACAACGAAAACCCCGGAACAAACTCGACGAACCGGACCTCGACTCAACTTTTGGACTTTGGACTGGAACTCGACTTCAACTCGACCTCACTGACGGACTGTTTGGTCGACGACTGTGGGGCCAACGGGCAGTGTTCGACGACGGGGGGTGCAACGATGGAGCTAGGAGGAGAAGTGATGGTCGTGGGCTGTGTGAGACGATGGAGAGAGCTGGTAGCGACTGTTTCTTTTTTTCGTCGAGGGGTGGTGGTTATGGTGACGGGGGGTGTGACGGGCTGTTTGGGCAGTGGTCTTGGGGTGCAATGACAACGGGGGTCGTCGTGGGTAGTGGTCGACGATGGCTGCTGAGTTTTGCTTGGTGTTTGGACGTGGTCGACGATGGAGTGTTTGGTGGGGGTGACGACGGACTTTGAGAGGAGACGGGTGAACAGTGACGACGGTGAAAGGAGGTGGTTGTTCTGGGTGGTTTTGCTGGTTTTTGGTCGTTGGGACAGAAGGGACGGAGGGAGCTGTTTGGGGTGGTGGTTATGGGCGATGGGGAGTTGACGGGGTGGTTTAATGGTGGTGTTCCGGACTGGAATGACAACGGGGGTCGTTGTGGGTAGTGGTCGACGATGGCTGCTGAGTTTTGCTTGGTGTTTGGACGTGGTCGACGATGGAGTGTTTGGTGGGGGTGACGACGGACTTTGAGAGGAGACGGGTGAACAGTGACGACGGTGAAAGGAGGTGGTTGTTCTGGGTGGTTTTGCTGGTTTTTGGTCGTTGGGACAGAAGGGACGGAGGGAGCTGTTTGGGGTGGTGGTTATGGGCGATGGGGAGTTGACGGGGTGGTTTAATGGTGGTGTTCCGGACTGGTGGGTCGCGAGGGTGTAGCGGGGTTGGGCTTCGTAGGTTTGTCTGGTTTTCGAATGAGGAAGAAGATGGGGAAGGTGACGGGCTGGTAAGGAATGGTAGTTATGGCGTTGGGGCAGGTGATATTGAGCGTGACGACGAGGGGTGCGACGGACTTGTTTGGTTACGACAGTGGGTCGACGGAGGGAAGGGATCGTTAGGGTTTCTTCTTCTTCTTCAAGAAGAAGAAGATGATGAACAGTACTCCTTTTTCCAAAAAATTTCAAAGTCCTCCCCTCCAAATGTTTCATCCGTGTATTATAATAGGTTTGCCCCAAAAAATGAGCCCACGCGTGGTGGGGTTCAAGGTTTGTGTCCCCCACGCGTGGTGGGGTTCCCCATGTGTCCTGGACACGGTTTATTATGGGTTAGATCCGAAATTAGGCCTAAAACCGGGTAGTTTGAACCCGAATATTATTCTTTTGCCCGGACCCGAGAAATAGGAACACGCTGCTTAACTAGTCCTATGTAAGCAAAATAACTACCAAAAATAAGACTAGTATTTAACAAAACTATATCTTTTTAAATATTTTTAAGGATTTAAAATAGCTACAAAATATTAATAAAACTATTTTTGTAATTTTCGTAAATATTAAGATAAAATATGAAGTAATATTTTTGTATTTTTTCAAAGTTAAAATGACTATAAAACATTAATAAAACTATTTTTTTTGTAATTTTCGTTTTTTAATAAAGACAAAATATAAAATAATATTTTTTGTATTAAAACGACTACAAAACATTAATAGAATTATATATATATTTTTTGTAATTTTCGAATTTATATAAAGTACCAAAATAAAGTACAATTTTTGTATTTTTCAAGTTTATGAGAAATACATAAACTAAAATTTATATATATTTTTGTGATTTTTCTTTTTGCAACGAAATAAAGTAAAATAGTTAAAATGACTATATTGGACCCAATTACATATTTATGCTAAAAAAATGTGAAAATCCTCGGGGAGGGTCAAAAATCACGTGCTTACAGCTGCCCCTCTTTGACTGGAAACACGAAGAGTTTTCCGACAAAGAACGACTAGACGTGTTTTTGACCCGACCATTACTTGGACGGACTACACTTAAGGAAAGGGAGGGAATGTGACCGAGCCCTGGTATCTGAGCTGCCTACATATCCTTGGTTATATAGGAATCAGGCCACGTGTAGTTCGGGAATGAGAGAGAGATGGTAGAGTGCACCGAGGTGGAGAGCCGATCGAGGTGCCGTTCCATTGAGGTTCCGGTCCGCGGTTCTGTCATTACAACAAAAATGAAAACTGAAAAAGACTAACTAAGCCTATCAGCTACTAGTGACAAGGATTCCTATCTCTAAGTCTTCTGAAACTTGATCTTGAGTCTTGAATGGTGCTTCATACAGACTTTGGATTTGAACCTTGATACTTGCTAGTTGTAGGTGTTAGTCTTTGAGCAGACCACATCTATTCTCCACTTCCGTAATCTGGGTTCTTTCTTTTTCTTTTTTTTGTTTTTTTCCCTTTTTTTTCTCTTGTTTTTGTTTTTTGGTGACCAGCTTCTGTTGATCATCCCAGACTGTTGACTTGCATTCTTGGGGCGAGCTTCTTGTTGCTTCTATCTTGGATTGAGTGCTGGGGATTTTTGTTGTAACCTTCTGCTTTCCAGTGGGTCACTGCTTGATCTTGAAAAATGTTTCTCCGTTCTACAGGCGGACTCCTGACTTCTTCTATCTTCGACACGTAACAGCCTCCGTTCTACATGCAGGTCCCTGACAATCAAAACAAACAAAACAAACAAAATTTGCTAACCCAGTTTGTACTGGGAAGATTTGTGAGTCGTTAGCAAAATTGTAACTCACTTACACTACTGATGCACTGATGAGAGTAAACTAAAGACTAAGCTAGGATGTGCATCTCCTCTGAGTAAAACCAAAACTTTGCTAGCCAATGTGTCTGCTAAAATAAAAACCTCAATGACTCAAACTAGAAAGTGTGTTTTCTATGGTTGAATCGGAATGAGCTAAACCAGGAAGTGCGTCTCCTACGAGTGGAAACTTCAGTGACTAGAACTAGGAAGTGCGTCTCCTATGAATAAAATTTCGATTTAGGAAGTGCGTCTCCTAAAAAACTTGAAAAATCTCGATTAGGAAGTGCGTCTCCTACGGGTAAACTTCAAAAAACTGGACTAGGAATTGTGTCTCCTATGGTCGAACTTAAAATGAATCAAACTAGGAAGTGCATCTCCTAGGGGTGAAATCTCAATTCCGGAAGTGCGTCTCCTGAAATAAAATATAATCTAAAAAGCCAAACTCGGGAGTGCGTCTCCTAAAGCAAAAGTATAACCTGAGTGAACCAGACTAGGAAGTGTGTCTCCTATGAGTAAAATAGTCTTAGGAAGTGCGTCTCCTATGGGTGAAACCTTAATGATTTTAAACTAGGAAGTGCGTCTCCTATGAATGAAAATATTTTAGGAAGTGCGTCTCCTATGGGTAAAAGTAAACTTAGGAAGTGCGTCTCCTATGGGCAAAACTAAACTTAAGGAAGTGCGTCTCCTATTGGGAAAAACCGTCCTTAGGAAGTGCGTCTCCTATTGGGAAAAACTGTCCTTAGGAAGTGCGTCTCCTATCGGTAAAACTTACTTAGGAAGTGCGTCTCCTATTGGTGAAATTTAACTTAGGATGTGCGTCTCCTTAGGAAGTGCGTCTCCTATTGGTGAAACTAAACTTAGGATGTGCGTCTCCTCTTGGTGAAACTACTTAGGATGTGCGTCTCCTTAGGAAGTACGTCTCCTATTGGTGAAACTAAACTTAGGATGTGCGTCTCCTCTTGATGAATCTTATCTTAGGATGTGCGTCTCCTTAGGAAGTGTGTCTCCTGTTGGTGAAACTGACTTAGGAAGTGCGTCTCCTACTGGTGAAACTAAACTTTAGGAAGTGCGTCTCCTATTGGTGAACTATTCTTAGGAAGTGCGTCTCCTACTGGTAAAAACTTGCTTAGGAAGTGCGTCTCCTATTGGGTGCAATAAACTTAGGAAGTGCGTCTCCTATTGGTAGAACTGAACTTAGGAAGTGCGTCTCCTATGGTAAAACTGAACTTAGGAAGTGCGTCTCCTATGATAAACTGAACTTAGGAAGTGCGTCTCCTATGGTAAAACTGAATTTTAGGAAGTGCGTCTCCTATTGGTACAACTATTCTGAGGAAGTGCGTCTCCTATTGGCGAAACTTCTTAGGAAGTGCGTCTCCTATTGGTAAAACTTAACTTTAGGAGGAAATGCATCTCCTATGGGTAAAAATAAACTTTAGGAGGAAATACATCTCCTATGGGTAAAGACGTGGAATGTATGCCTCTGTTATCTGGGCGGGCTCCCAACTTCAATACTTGAAAGTAAAAACTGAATGTATGCCTCTGTTATCTGGGCGGGCTCCCAACTTCAACACTTAAAATAAAAAGACTGAATGTATGCCTATGTTATCTGGGCGGGCTCAAAACTTCAACACTTGAAAGTAAAGACTGAAATGTATGCCTCTGTTATCTGGGCGGGCTCCCAACTTCAACACTTGAAAGTAAAGACTGAATGTATTCCTCTGTTATTATGGGCGGGCTCCCAACTTCAACACTTGAAAGTAAAGACTGAAATGTATGCCTCTGTTATCTGGGCGGGCTCCCAACTTCAACACTTAAAAGTAAAGACTGAAACCAGCATATCCTATTTGAGGGCGGATGAACCCAACATATCCTATTTGAGGGCGGATGAACCCGACATATCCTATTTGAGGGCGGATGAACCCGACATATCCTATTTGAGGGCGGATGAACCCGACATATCCTATTTGAGGGCGGATGAACCCGACATATCCTATTTGAGGGCGGATGAACCCAACATATCCTATTTGAGGGCGGATGAACCCGACATATCCTATTTGAGGGCGGATGAACCCAACATATCCTATTTGAGGGCGGATGAACCCAACATATCCTATTTGAGGGCGGACGAACCCAACATATCCTATTTGAGGGCGGATGAACCCGACATATCCTATTTGAGGGCGGATGAACCCGACATATCCTATTTGAGGGCGGATGAACCCGACAGATCCTATTTGAGGGCGGATGAACCCGACAGATCCTATTTGAGGGCGGATGAACCCGACAGATCCTATTTGAGGGCGGATGAACCCGACAGATCCTATTTGAGGGCGGATGAACCCAACAGATCCTATTTGAGGGCGGATGAACCCAACAGATCCTATTTGAGGGCGGATGAACCCGACAGATCCTATTTGAGGGCGGATGAACCCGACAGATCCTATTTGAGGGCGGATGAACCCAACAGATCCTATTTGAGGGCGGATGAACCCGACATATCCTATTTTAGGGCGGATGAACCCGACAGATCCTATTTGAGGGCGGATGAACCCAACATATCCTATTTGAGGGCGGATGAACCCGACAGATCCTGTTTGAGGGCGGATTAACCCAACATATCCTATTCGAGGGCGGATGAACCCAAAATATCCTTAAGACTTGAAAATGTCTTACCTGGAAAACTTGGTGGGGATTATTTACTTACCTGTTGGGGGGTAAAATGTTATCAGCTGGGGGTACCTGACTTCCAGAAAATTTTCTAAATGGAAGGAAAATTTTCTGCCCCAGTTTGATAATATCCCTTGTGGCATGCAGTTTTGGCATCAATGCCATTTCCGTTACCTGCTTTAAATCAAACAAAATTTTGTTAGTTTAAAACGCGGTGGTTGGTTGGGATACTCCTGCTGGGATGGTTTTCCCTTTCTCCCTCCTTGCTCTGTGTTCCACAACTTGTTGGGGATGATATTATGTGCTGGGGATAATCCCTTCCTGCTGGGGATATCCCTCTTCTTTTGTGGCATAGCTCGGAAACTGGCATTTTCCCGACCTTTTAGTCTAGTATGGATTTCGCCAAATCATGCTCACTGCTCTCCTTGCTCTGTTCATGGGCCTTGGCCTTTGAGGTTTATAACCTTGGTTTTGGCAAGGATATCTCTCTTGACGCTCGTCAATCCTTTTGTCAATTCCCTTTGCTGGGGATATCTTTTTGACACTGGCCTCGCGCTTGTTCCTCGCTGACTATACCATTTGGATATACTAGTCAGATCTCATCTTGGAAAGCTGATGGCATATTTTGAAGTCATTTCATACTTGTTCTGACCGGACAGACTCTATTGGGGAAAATTTTTTTATGAAAGGAGAAAGATAACAGAAACAAAATAAAAGACAAGGGAAACGATGACTCTTTTACAAAAGAAACTATAAATAAAAACCTATCAAACGCAGATACCGACTCTAATGGTCGTGACATGCACACGTGGCCTATCCTTTACCGTCAATCATCTTTCAAGATCTTCAATTGGTGATTCCCCATCTGATTCTTAATCTTATTCGACTTGCAGTGCCCGAAGGGTTTTCACTATCAAGTCTCTCTCATTTCTGGTTTTTCTCTCAGCTTTCATCGCCTTATGGTGCCTGTGAAGGTTTTCACCGATAAGACTCTCTCATTTGTATCACTTTCCAGCTGGGGATGTGGAGTGTCGCCGGTATGACTCTTTCTGCTGGAGATTAGAGTCCCTTTTGCTGTGGAACAGAATGTTATGCTCGCCGGTAAGACTCTTCATTTGTCTGACTTGGCATCTTTTGAAGACTGATCGGAAGGTCTTTCTTTGGACCGTAATGTGGGTTTTGGATAGGGCTAGAAAGAAAAGGTATTAAAGGCTCAAAAAATGCATTAATTTGGGTTATTAATTACAACATTCGGAATTAGATTTATTTACATCAAACGCAACTTTTTGCCCCAGTTTCTTGCTTGGGGATATTTTAATTGATGATTTTTCATTTTTCAAAACTATGACCGAGCCGTGAAGCGCCTACGTATCCTCTTTGAGGAATCAGGTCAAACGTAGTTCCCAATTCCTCTTTTTCATTTGATTCTTTTTTTTTCTTTGTTATCAATTTTCTTTTTTTTTCTCTTTTTTTTTTCTCTCTTTTTTTTTTCGTTGTTGTTTTCTTTCTTTCTCTCTTTTTTTCGTTGTTACTGATTCCGAACGAGGGGTATGAAGGAAAAATAAATAAGGCTCAAAAGGGGTAACGAAGGATAAAGTGTTTAGGTAGCAGAACAAAATGCCTTCGTCATTTCAGTCTTCAAAACATGCCAAGTGCAAACAACACACTTTAAATTTGTAGTCTCTTCTGATGGTGCTGGACTCGGCAACTATATTCAACATCTATTTGTTCATTTGTCACTTCTAAATCACCGTTGGGCGACACTCTCATTCTCATTATCGACCCTCATGCCAATTTGGCGAATCTTGCTTTTAACGGTTTTCTTTGCGTTTTACTTGCCCCAGTTCCATATGACTCGGGCTCTGAATAATCTTAAACCGTCCTTATTTTCTTTAAATGGTCTGATCGCCTTTCCGGGGTTTTATGATTAACTTTTAAGATTAGGCCCAAACTGGGTGCGCATGTCATGTCCCTAGAATCGGCATTGAACGAAATGATAAAAGGACTAAACAAAAGACGACTGGAACTAACAAAAGACCGGCTTTGTATTAGACTACCGGCGAAATGGTTTGAATAATAAAACAAACAAAACAACCAGAATAAAATCCTACCACAAACTGGACAAAATTTAAACAAACTGCTATGACAAAATGGAAAGATAAGAAGGTTTGACACAGGACAAAATCCAAATTACAACCTTAATAATCCGGACAACAGAAATGACAACAAAATAAGCCACCAGCTGCTTCTTTCTTGTTAACCAAGGAAGGGAGCGTCCTCCCATTTTATCAAACTTGGCATCGTAGCCACTGAGCTTTGCATTAGTATTGCAATGACCATTGCCAACTTCAATATCATTACCCTTAGTCAACAAGTTCCCAATAGGACTCGAATGCTTCTATCATCAGGCCTGATCCCCGTAGAGTGTGCATCATGAGGTGCAAGTAAAGGATTCCGGGTGTCATTGTCCGGCTTACCACAAACCAACCACCTTAACTTATTTGCAAAACAAACAGGTTAGAATGGACTCAGTCGGTCCTCATTATTGACACTTTTTTTCTTTTTCGATTTTTTCGATTTTTTTTTCATTCATTTTTCCCTTTTTTCATTTCTTTTTTTTGCTTTTTTTTGTTGTGGTCGAATCTTATGGAGATTGCCTACGTATCATGACCCCGCATGAATCAGACCTTGGGTAGTTCGGACCAATAAAAGATAAACAATAATGAACATTTTTTCTTTTCACTTTTCATATTAAAACAAACTGGGTTTCAAAGGTTTGAAGATGACCTGCAAACTCAAAAATCAACCAAACCACATATTTTAATCAAATGCTTTACAAACTCAAAAACAAAAGGCTAGCTCCCTTTCTCTGTTCGACAAATGCAACCAAACGGTTATTTTTGCAAATGTGGCCCCTTCCAAATTTCACATGAATTTTGAGGCCGGGGAGGATTATTTATGACACTTTACAAACTTGTCCGTTTTTACGAAAATAGCCTTTCGACAACTGAAAGATACTCTAAGGCTATTTCGGCAAGAACGGTTTAAGACGCGGCCGAAGCTGGCTCGGCTTATTATGACAAAATTTGAACGGTATTCACCTGACCGTCGACTCTTTTTTTCAAATTATAATAAAAACTTGGTGTTGCAAAACACGGCCCTTCAGCGTCTCGGGGACGAAGCTTTTTAAGGCTGTGTGGGTCCATATCTCAAAATGACCCAAAGGTGGCTGTTTATGCCAAGTCAGCCTTCCGGCGTCCCTTTCGGGAACATTCGGCTATTTATGACAAAACAGCATCACCTGACTTATTTATAACTCTTTTTTTCATCGTTTTTCAAATTAGAAAAGTCAATATTGCAAACACGGCCTTTCAACGTCTCGGGGACGAAGATTTTTAGGCTGTGGGGGTCAACTGGACCAAGTCTTAAAAATGACCCAAAAGTGGCTGTTTATGCAAAGTCAGCCTTCCGGCGTCCCTTTCGGGAACATTCGGCTATGTCTTGATAAAACAGCGTCACCCGACTTCTTTATGAAAGTTGACATATATATTTTTGCTATTTTTTTTTTTTGCAAAAGGGGAAGTTGGACATCACCCGACTTATTTATGAAAAAAAATCTTGACCTGTTTTTCATTATTTGTTTGTTTTTGGCTTTTTTAGCAAAAGGTGGGGTTGGACCCGATGAGGGTTGCCTACGTATCTCACATCCGGTGAGAATCAAACCCGCGTAGTTCGGGCAAATAGACTATTTTTGAGAAGACCCTTTTCCATTTTCTATTTTTTTTTTATTTATATAACATATATATATATATATAACACAAACAAACTATTATTTTTCATTCATAACGAACAAACTAACTAACGTAAAACCTAGAACATTCCTTCTTCTTTTTTCATTTGTTTTTCCTATTCTAAAGAAAAAGAAAATGCTTTTTTTTTTTTTTGGAGTTTTTACCTTTAGTAAAAGAAATGCTTGAACTTTTAAAGAAGAGTCAAAATATTTTTGCATTTTTTTTTGGATTATATATATTTATTTTCGGAACAAATAATAAAACCACATTCAACGCCGGACTCTTTTTATTTTTATTTCTGGCATTTTCATAGACAAACAAAATAAAATAAAATAAAACATTTTAAAAAAAATCAGACTCTTTTTCATTTTCATTTAATGGCAAAACAAACTATTTTCTTTAATATTTTAAAAAAAACCAGACAGAACAATGATGATTTTTTTTATATTTCCTTTGCTTTTAATATAACAAACTAACAAGACATTTTTATTATTTTCAAAATTTTGGCAGAGTTTCGACTCTTCTATGCTGTTATTTTCTCCTTTTTTTCACGATTTTCTTATATGTGGAAAATGATGACAACATACAAAATCTTTTTGAATTTTCATGCTTTGTTTTTATTTGTATTTTTATTTTTTATATTTATTATTTCTTTCAAAAATGTGGCATGGGAGACATAATGATTTCCAAGACTTCTTGGATTCCGCAAATGCTCCCCATGCGCTTTTCCCAACATATGAAGCGTGGGGGACATATGGGAATTCCAAGACTTCTTGGATTCCACAAATGTTCCCCATGTGCTTTCCCAAAAAGCAAGCGTGGGGGACATAGGGAATTCCAAGGCTTCTTGGATTCCACAAATGTTCCCCATGCTTTGATTAAAATAACATCATGCTGGAAATGACCAAATGACCCATACGCCCTTGACTAAATACAACATGTAGCACATAGGATGCCGAAAGATTGTCTATTATTTTCAGGTTGCTTGTCCTAGGCGGACCCAACCCCTATGTTGAGTCCCCTAAGTCAAATGCACATGATGCAAATAAACGTTCCTACTAGGGATCCGGCATGTGGCTTTGTTATACTAGGTTCAAAAACCTGGGTCGGTGTTCTAGACAGTGTACCCGAGCGGACAACTCGAGCTGAGGAAGGAGCTCCTTTCCGGGAACCAAAAGGCCAGCCGGCTTAGAAACTTTCCGAGCCTCTTTTATTTAGGGTATGACACTAACAGAATAGGGAGTCTCAACCAGTAAGCACATCCCCGGAGGTAAGAAGAGAAAGGTTTCGGCATAGTTTATATACAGTTCAAATAATATCAAAGCGGTAAAAGCTGCATTTAGCACATTAGGCTCAAAACATGTAATAATCAGATAATAAATAAAGCAAAATAATAACAATTATTCTAAGCTCGAATTCTTAACCCTGAACTAGTGGTTCTGGGTGTTATCATCCCCAGCAGGGTCGCCAGAGCTGTCACACCTCCTTTTTCCGCACCCGAGGGGGTGCAAGGGGAGTTTTTTCCAATTAAAGGACAATCGAAACGGGATTGGTTTATTTATTTCAGAGTCGCCACTTGGGAGATTTAGGGTGTCCCAAGTCACCAATTTTAATCCCGAATCGAGGAAAAGAATGACTCTATATTACAGTCTGCGTACCAGAAATCCGTATAAGGAATTCTGTTAACCCGGGAGAAGGTGTTAGGCATTCCCGAGTTCCGTGGTTCTAGCACGGTCGCTCAACTGTTATATTCGGCTTATTTATCTGATTTTAAATACAATTATGAACCAATGTGCCAATTTTAACTTTTTACCGCTTTATTATTGTTATTTCAAAAGAATGTGAACATCGCTTAAAACACGTCTTTGGATTGCGTCACATGAAATGCACCCACAATCCGGAACGCATTTTATTTGATGTTTTGAGATTTGGATTTGGGTCACATGAAATGCACAGTCAAGTTTAAGAAAATAGATTATTAAACACGCGCCTAAAGAGACTATCGTGTTATTATTTAGGGAAGGCCGTGAAATTCGCTAAACGGCCCTCCTGAATTCTAAGTAATTTAAAACAAGTAATTACTGAGGGCCCCGCAATTTGCATTTTTTGTTTGTCGAGGCTCGTCCCATTTATTATTTTAAAAATGAATTTGCAACGTCATGGAAATGCATCTCAGACCACGTCACAATCAATGTACCCGTGATTAGAGACATATTTCGATTTTTGTTGAGATTTGGATTTGGGTCACATAAATGTGCACCCGAGTTTAGGGAGATAACATTATTAAAGGCGCGCCTAAAACAACTAGCGCATTATTATTTTTGGGGTAGGGCCGTGGAATTTGCTAAACGGCCCGTCCCGGAATCTAAGTATCTACTATATACATTTGGAGGGCCCCGCGGCTTGTGCATTTTTTTTTTACGAGGCTCGTCTCATTTTTACTATTTAAGGGCAAACTTAAAACAACTACGATTTCCTACTAGTGAAGCCATCCGAGATTAAACAAAAAAACAACGATTCTAACAGGTAATAATATCCATGGTAAAAATGAAAAATAGAATAACCTCGTTCATATGCTCACATTTACTTTAAGCATGCAGTAACTAAACATAAAATACCATTTTTAACACAACAACAAAAATTGCATTGTTGACATTCATAAATATCGAATATTTTCATTTATTGCCTTGAACCATAATATGCAAAATGAATGAAATGAAACAAAGGACGAAGAACACCAACCTTCGAACCTCGACAATCCTAGAACGACAAACAGTGCTTCCTACGGAACTCGAACCGGACTTCACTGAACAAGGAACAACAACGAAAACCCCGGAACAAACTCGACGAACCGGACCTCGACTCAACTTTTGGACTTTGGACTGGAACTCGACTTCAACTCGACCTCACTGATGGACTGTTTGGTCGACGACTGTGGGGCCAACGGGCAGTGTTCGACGACGGGGGGTGCAACGATGGAGCTAGGAGGAGAAGTGATGGTCGTGGGCTGTGTGAGACGATGGAGGGAGCTGGTAGCGACTGTTTCTTTTTTTCGTCGAGGGGTGGTGGTTATGGAGACGGGGGGGGTGTGACGGGCTGTTTGGGCAGTGGTCTTGGGGTGCAATGACAACGGGGTTCGTCGTGGGTAGTGGTCGACGATGGCTGCTGAGTTTTGCTTGGTGTTTGGACGTGGTCGACGATGGAGTGTTTGGTGGGGGTGACGACGGACTTTGAGAGGAGACGGGTGAACAGTGACGACGGTGAAAGGAGGTGGTTGTTCTGGGTGGTTTTGCTGGTTTTTGGTCGTTGGGACAGAAGGGATGGAGGGAGCTGTTTGGGGTGGTGGTTATGGGCGATGGGGAGTTGACGGGGTGGTTTAATGGTGGTGTTCCGGACTGGTGGGTCGCGAGGGTGTAGCGGGGTTGGGCTTCGTAGGTTTGTCTGGTTTTCGAATGAGGAAGAAGATGGGGAAGGTGATGGGCTGGTAAGGAATGGTGGTTATGGCATTGGGGCAGGTGATATTGAGCGTGACGACGAGGGGTGCGACGGACTTGTTTGGTTACGACAGTGGGTCGACGGAGGGAAGGGATCGTTAGGGTTTCTTCTTCTTCTTCAAGAAGAAGAAGATGATGAACAGTACTCCTTTTTCCAAAAATTTTCAAAGTCCTCCCCTCCAAATGTTTCATCCGTGTATTATAATAGGTTTGCCCCAAAAAATGAGCCCACGCGTGGTGGGGTTCAAGGTTTGTGTCCCCCACGCGTGGTGGGGTTCCCCATGTGTCCTGGACACGGTTTATTATGGGTTAGGTCCGAAATTAGGCCTAAAACCGGGTAGTTTGAACCCGAATATTATTCTTTTGCCCGGACCCGAGAAATAGGAACACGCTGCTTAACTAGTCCTATGTAAGCAAAATAACTACCAAAAATAAGACTAGTATTTAACAAAACTATATCTTTTTAAATATTTTTAAGGATTTAAAATAGCTACAAAATATTAATAAAACTATTTTTGTAATTTTCGTAAATATTAAGATAAAATATGAAGTAATATTTTTGTATTTTTTCAAAGTTAAAATGACTATAAAACATTAATAAAACTATTTTTTTTGTAATTTTCGTTTTTTAATAAAGACAAAATATAAAATAATATTTTTTGTATTAAAACGACTACAAAACATTAATAGAATTATATATATTTTTTTTGTAATTTTCGAATTTATATAAAGTACCAAAATAAAGTACAATTTTTGTATTTTTCAAGTTTATGAGAAATACATAAACTAAAATTTATATATATTTTTGTGATTTTTCTTTTTGCAACGAAATAAAGTAAAATAGTTAAAATGACTATATTGGACCCAATTACATATTTATGCTAAAAAAATGTGAAAATCCTCGGGGAGGGTCAAAAATCACGTGCTTACAGCTGCCCCTCTTTGACTGGAAACACGAAGAGTTTTCCGACAAAGAACGACTAGACGTGTTTTTGACCCGACCATTACTTGGACGGACTACACTTAAGGAAAGGGAGGGAATGTGACCAAGCCCTGACATCTGAGCTGCCTACATATCCTTGGTTATACAGGAATCAAGCCACGTGTAGTTCTAAAAGCTCACCTCATACTCATCCGACCACCTGAATGGAGCACTCTTTTGAGTCAATTTGGTCAAGGGTGATGTAATAGATGAAAATCCCTGGATGAACCGACAGTACTAATCAACCTGAATACCCTCGCTAGACACCACGTGCCCCAAGAAATCTAATGAACTGAGCCAAAACTCACATTTGGAGAACTTTGCATAAAGCTTCTCCTCTCTCAATATCTGCAACACAACTCTCAAATGCTCTGCGTGCTCCTCCTAACTACGCGAGTACACCGAAATATCATCAATAAATACAATCACGAACGAGTCGAGATAATGCCGAAACACATTGTTCATCAAATGCATGAATGTTGTTGGGGCATTGGTCAGCTCAAAAGACATCACAAGGAACTCATAATGACCATATCAGGTCCTGAAAATTGTCTTAAGGATATCCGAGTCCCTGATCTTCAACTGGTGATACCCTGAACGGAGATCAATCTTGGAGAACACTCTCGCTCCCTGAAGCTGGTCAAATAAATCATCAATGCGAGGCAAAGGATACTTGTTCTTGATTGTAACTTTTTTCAACTGCCTATAATCAATGCACATCTCATCATGCCATCCTTCTTCTTCACAAATAGAACAAGCACACCCCACGGTGACATACTAGGCCGAATAAATCCCTTATCAAGGAGTTCCTGAAGCTGCTCCTTCAAATCTTTTAACTCCGCCGGTGCCATACAATAGGGTAGAATAGAAATAGGCTGAGTGCCCGACACCAAATCAATACCAAAGTTAATATCCCTGTTATGTGGCATGCCCGACAGGTCTGCAGGAAACACATCGAGAAAATCCCTCACTATAGGAACAAAATAAATACTAGGAGTCTCTGCATTGACATCCCTCACAAAGGCTAAATATGAAAGACAACCCTTCCCAACCATCACTGGGCCTTCAGAAATAAAATCACCCTACTAGGGACAAAATTAGTCGAACATTGCCACTTAATTCGTGGCATACCCGGCATAGCCAACGTCACTGTCTTAGCATGACATTCCAATATAGCATTACAAGGAGATAGACAATCCATGCCTAATATCACATCAAAGTCCACCATACAAAGCAACAAAAGGTCCACTCGGGTCTCCAAACCCTCTATAGTCACCACACACTACCGGTATACACGGTCCACAACTATAATATCACCCACCAGAGTAGATACACGAACAAATGAAACAAGAGACTCATGGGGTGTATCCAAATAACGAGCAAAATATGATGACACATATAAAAATGTGGAACCATGATCAAATAACACAGACGCATCTCTGTGGCAAACTGAGACAATACCTGTAATCACAACATCTGAAGCAATAGCATCTGGTCTGGCTGGGAGTGCATAGAAATAGGTATGACCACCACCTGATCGACCTCCCCCTCTAGGGCGACCCCTAGCTAACTGACCCCCACCTCTAACTGCCTGAGCGGGTGGTGAAGTAACTGGAGCTGAAGTCGAGTGTTGACTCCTCTACTAAGATGGACCCTCAAGAAGATGTGGACATTGCCTCCTTATATGTCCAAACTCTCACTCGTAACAACTCCCTAGTGCGGGGAATGGGGACTGAAGGGAACCCCTAGCACCGGAATGACCAGTAGAAGGACCTGGCATAGAAGAACCCTGGACTGATGGAGCACAGGATGAACTTTGGGTTGGTAGGGCACTGAGTGATGAATGGCCCTGATGTGAGCTGTGAGAACAATGGCCCGATAATGACCCACGATAAAATGGGCAAGTTAAGTGAGCATGTCTGAATGGGCGGCCTCTACCGTGCTGAAACTGACCTCTCGAAGGAGCTCCACCAAAACTACCGAATCCCCGAGGCCTCTTGGCCTCCCTCTCATCTTGCTCCTGGCGACGAACTGACTCAATCTCGCGAGTGATATCAACAACCTCCTCAAAAGTAGCACCTGACACCCTCTCCTTGGTCATGAGAATCCGAAGATGATATGTGAGGCCATCAAGAAACCTCCAAATCCTCTTTCTATCCGTAGGAACCAACCAAATACCATGACAAGCTAACTCCGAGAACCTCATCTCATATTGCATCACAATCATATCTCCCTGGTGCAACTACTCGAACTGCTTGCACAGCTCCTCTCTACGAGACTATGGCACATACTTCTCCAAAAAGAGAACGGAGAACTGCTGCCAGGTAAGGGGAGCTGCATCAATAGGCCTATGCCTCTCATAAGCCTCCCACCAAGTAAAGGCAACTCCAGAAAACTGAAAAGTAGTAAATGCGACCCCACTGGTCTCCAAAATACCCATTGTATGAAGAATCCTTTGACACTTGTCCAAGAAATCCTGGGCATACTCGCCTATGTACCACTGAAAGTCGGAGGCTGAATTCTACCAAACCTCTCCAATCGACGCTGCTCGTCGTCAGGCATAATTGGTACCACATAATCCTGAGCTGGTGCAACCGGCTGGGCTAGAGGTGCCCCCGGTGTCTGAAGTTCCTGCACAACCTGCTCAGATGTGTGAGCAACGGGAGTCCGAGTGCCTCCCCTGGACTGAGAAGTAGCTGCGGCCGTAGTAATTGAGACTGCCTAAGCCAAGCCAGTGCATACTGATAGAATCTAGGCTAGGGCCTCCTGAAGGCCTGAAATAACAATCGGCAGAGCCGGTGCCTGAGTTGGTGCTGCTGGAGCGTCCACAACTGGGACCTGATCATGAACTAGGGCGGCTGGTGGATCTGCAGGTGCTGCCCTAGCTGCTGTGCGCGCTACACCCCTACCACTACCACGACCTCGACCTCAACCTCCAGTGGCCCTAATTGGTGGTACTGGTGGTCGTCCGTCCTGACCGGTAGCACGTGTCCTCACCATCTACGAGAGAATAGAATAACATAAGTTTAGTACTAGAATCAACAGATTCGCACGATAGGAATTTCAAGAATGTGAGGTTTTTCCTAAAGATTCTGCAGCCTCCCGGGGATAAGTACAGATGTATCCGTACCGATCCACAAGACTCTACTAAAACGGCTCATGACTCGCGAGACCTATGTAACCTAGTCTCTGATACCAACTTGTCACGACCCCAAATACCCCGATTGTGATGGCGCCTATCACAGTACTAGGCCAACCAAAAACAACACGAACAATACGGAGATCATTTATAAGTTCACTTTTCTAAACAGATTAAGTCTCAAAGCTTTCATTTTTAAAATATTTAAGAAATATGCCGAATAAGTACGAAAATACATCAACACAGCCCAAATCTGGTGTCACTAGTCATGAGCCACTAAATACACTCAACACTATCTAATTAATACATAATAAGTCTGAAAATACGAAGTACTAGAATAGGAAGGAGAAAGGCAGGGCTGCGAACGCCGTGCAGCTACTTTGCGATCTCCTGATAAGACTCTAGGAGTGCTAGAAGCTCTTGCTCTGATGCTCGGGCACCTGGATCTGCACACAAGGCGCATGGAGTAATGTGAGTACGCCAAATCAGTAAGTAACTAAAGTAAATAAAGTCTGAGTGCAGTGACGAGCATTTAAAATCATATGCATACTTATCAAGAAAATCTCAACAGAAATATTAAATCAAAATCTGCATTTCAATAGTCAATTATCTCGTAAAAACTTCAGTTTCAATTAAAATCCTTTAAAGCATTTATTCAACATTTTTCAATAGAGGCTTAGTATAAAATAAGAGTGCAAATAGGAAATCTCACAAACAAACCCATCGGGCAAAGTATCACTCATAAGTATAGCCTCTCGGGCAAGCCGCTCAGTCACTCGTGACTCAGCTCTCGTTAATCCGTACTCACACTCAGCACTCAAACTCAATAGATATCTCAAAATAATAATAATAACCACTGCGGCATGCAGCCCGATCCATAATATATAGTCGACTACACTTACTAGGAGTGTACAGACTTCGAAGGGGCTCCTACAGCCCAAATGTCATATCGCTGCGGCGTGCAGCCCGATCCATAACATATAAATAATCCTCACCATTAGGTCCTCAATCTCTCTCAGTCATTAACCTCACGGCCATTCGGGCATATCAGTAAAAATCAGGGAATCTCAGCCCAAACAGATTTCATATGTTAAAAAGTAGGGTAATGAAATCGGATTAAACAGTAACAAGCAAAACATGACTGAGGATATGCTTTCAAATCAAAACAGTATGAGGAAAGTAGTAAAATACCCCTAAGGGTATAAACAGTTCGCCACAAAGGCCCCAAACATGGCATTCATCCCAAGTTAACAACCAATTTTTAAAACACATGGATATCACATACAATATATCAAAATATACAACTATACAGTCGCCACAGGACGGACCAAGTCACAATCCCTACGGGTGCACGTGATAAATAGGGATTTTGACGTGTTTCATGCTCCTTCTTGTTTACACTATGATTATAAATTCTTACAAAATAGTCCAAAAGGCTCATAAGTTGTGCTTGATTGCAGGTTTGATCAACAAAGTGACGAGACGTCAAAGATCGGCTCAAAAGGAGTGAAACCTGCACAAGTACCAAAGACAAGACAACTCAGGACAAACAGGCCTAGTGCGACCGCACTACACTTTGTGCGGTCCGCACTAGGGAGATTCAGAGATCTGGATTTGAAGGCATCAAAGCAGTGCGGCTGCACTACCATTTTATGCGGTCCGAACTGAAGACACTGCGGCCGCACTACCATTTTATGCGGTCCGCGGAAGCAAACTTCAGAGAGATGTCAAGTGCCAAGGTTCAAGCCTATGCGGTCCACGGTCATATTTGTGCGGACCGCGCTAGACTCCTTCGCGGCCGCATTCCATTCTGCGCGGTCCACGGAGCCTAGGTTCAGAGAGTTGATTTTTCAGAGTCAAGAGCCTAGTGCGACCGCACACCATTTTGTGCGGTCCGTACTGACCCCGCAGGGGCCTTTTTATCCAATTTTTCCAGCTTATTATAAATAGAACCTTTTTCCATTTCTAGGGTATCAGCTAATTTCTGAACTGAGCTGCGCTCGTGAGAAGACCATCTGTAGCCATTTTGGGCATTTTAACTTAGTTTTAACGATATAATCTCTGTATTTACTTTAGTGTTTAATTAATATGCCTTTATCTTCATCTATTTCTCTGTTCTTCTCTTCAAGCATGAGTAGCTAAACCCATTAGCTAGGGTTGTGGCTCAACCCTAGTGAGGGTAATTGATGGGTATTGTGATTTAGGGCTAGATTGACTATGGGTGTTTGTTATTTGGGTCAATTTTATGTTTAATTTATGAATTGGTGGTTGCAAACACTGATTTGTGCTAAGTTGACTTGGCTCTTCTTGAGAAAGAGAGCCTATGTCTCCAAAATTGACCCAACAAGGAATTAGGATGGACTCAAGAGAATTGATAGTCCCAATTAAAGAGTTAAACCTCGAGAGAGTAATTACCCGACTTGAACCCTAGTTGCTTGAGCAAATTTTCCTACCCATTTGGTCTTGAGAAAGTCAATTGGGCAAAATCACTCTTTCAACCGAGAGGTGTGAGAGTGGGTAAAATTGTGCAGCGGTTATAGCATATTTCTCCAATCATGTCAATCATGCCTTAGAGAAATTACCCGTCAATTAGCCACCTAGGTGAAAGTCACTACCCTAGTGCCTTTTTATCCATTAGATACAACTTTTAGCAATTCTCGTTTAGCATAATCTAGTTGCATTTATAATTAGTAGTTGATAATAGTAGTTTGTTAAAGAAAAACCAAAAATGATTGAAAGTGATATTTGGAACAAATACACAATTCCACTCTAAATAGATACTCGAATCCATTCCTAGCTCTCTGTGGAAATCGATCCCGACCCACAAATCGGGTAAAAGCTATTGCGACCCTCTCTTCCTACTTTTTAGTAGTGCAGAGTAGGCTGCAATCACTTTTTGGCGCCGTTGCCGGGGAGCTAATGGTTTTGGCTATCTATTTAGTTAGTTTTGTGTATTGTTATTCGTTCCTTCTTTGTTACTTACTTGTTTGTGTCATTACTCAGGTACCAACATGGCTTTAAACAACACTAATGACCCTCTTGAAAACGTGATAGCGAGGGAGGAGGTAGATGATCTTGAGCAAGATGAGGTGCCTCTTGCACCTCAAGGTCAACGAAGAGGTCGGAATGCCAATGCTAATCCAAATGACAATATTCCAGACCCTCCCCCGGTTCCTCCAAGAGTGGCTCCCAGAGTATTACCGAACCAGGGCTACACAAGTGCTATTGTCCCACCCCAAATCCGGGCGGGCAACTTTCAGATACCAATGTGATGCTGACCTTACTTAAGCAGCGTGGGTACTTCACGGGCGCTGCAAATCAAAATGCCTACAAACATCTCAATGGGTTCGTACATACATGTTGGGGGAGCAAGCAGACTAATGTATCCGAGGATGCACTGAGATTGAGACTTTTTCCGTTCTCACTTCGGGGGAAGGCATTAGACTGGCTCGAGAGACTCCCCAACCATTCCATCACAACTTGGGATGAGTTGGAGGATAAATTTATTGCCAAATTCTTCTCTCCTAGTCATATGGCGGCACTTCGAGATGAAATATTAGCCTTCAAGTAAGAGCCAACGGAACCTTTGCATGAGATTTGGGAGCGGTATAGAACGATGGTGAATGAATGCCCAAATAATGATATGACCAAGGCCATGATCCAACAAACCTTCTACCGGGGCATAAATACTACAAATCAATGCATTGTTAACCAATTGGCTGGGGGCAATTTTATGAAACTTTCTTATGATGAGGCATGTGAAGTACTTGATGAAATGGCGGACACTTCTTCAGCATGGCAGAGTAGAGCAAATGTGCCTCAAGGCGACCCTACGGTTATCCATTTGCACAAGGAATTGCACGACCACGGGCAATCGATAGCTGAGCTTACTACTACTATGAACCAATTGGCTAAGGCGTAGTTGCAACAAGTTCAGAATCCTCGCCAAGTGAATGCCATGGAGGGTGTTAGTATGCTTATCAACAAGAGAAGGCAAAGGAGGCAACAAAATCAAGGAAATTTTGAGCAATTTGTTGATGAAATGATGGGTGTCAAAATGATGGTTATGATGACCAAAGTGAAGAGGTACAATATGTCAACAACTATCAAGGCAATAGAGGCAACTCTTCAAACCAACAATGGCGACCCCAAGGAAATTGGGGCAATCAACAACAAAGTGGTGGCAATTGGAACAACAACAACCAAAACAACAATTGGGGTAATCAAAACAACAACCAAGGCAATTGGAATGGAAATAACAACAATTGGGGCAACAACAACAATCAAGGTGGGTGGAACAATAATGGAAACCAAGGCAACCGGGGGCAAGGCTTTCAAAGACCCCAATGTACGAACAACCGAACAATCCACCCCTTTCCCTTCTCAAGGTCCTAGTTCTTCTGGTAATGATATGGGTAGAATTGAAATGATGTTCGAGCAGATGATGAAGAGAAATGCGGATTCTGATGCACAATTAGCTTCTCACAACACCTCTATCCGAAACTTGGAGGTGCAATTAGGCCAAATCTCTCAGTCATTGAATACTCGTCCGAAGGGTGCTCTACCAAGTGATACGGTAGTGAACCCAAAGAATGGGAACAATCATGTTATGGCGGTCACAACAAGAAGTGGGAAAGGTGATGATGTGAATGTCTCTAAGCAAAAGCAAGTCGTGGATGATGATGTTGAGTTGTAAGATGACGAAGTCCCTTTGGTAGTTGAAGATGTGGTTGATGAAAATATGAACAATGAAGTGAGGATTGATATTCAAGAAGTCGAGGTGGAAATCCAAAATGATGTGAACCCGTCTAGGGAACACATAATTGACATGCCGGAGCTGGTTGTGCCAAAAGCCAAGGCTCCTTTGCCAAGGCCACCTCCACCTTATCATCAAAGTCTCGCGAAGTAGAAGAATGATAATCAGTTTAAAAAGTTCATTGACACAATGAAGAGCTTATCTATTAATGTGCCTTTGGTAGAGGCACTTGAACAAATGCCGGGTTATGCAAAATGCATGAAATATTTGGTTACAAAGAAGCGTTCTATGGATTGTGAAACTATAAAGATAACTCACAAAGTTAGTGCTATAGTGCATTCAATGGTCCCGAAGCTTGAAGATCCCGGTGCTTTCACCATTCCTTGCACCATTGGGAGTGCGGATTTTGCCAAGGCTCTATGTGACTTGGGAGCTAGTATCAATTTAATGCCCTACTCGGTTTTCAAAACTTTGGGTATCGGGCAACCTAGGCCAACCTCAATGAGACTTCAAATGGCAAATCGATTGATGAAGCGACCTTTGGGCATTATTGATGATGTGCTTGTCTGGGTGGACAAATTTATTTTGCCGGCCGACTTTGTCATTTTGGATTGTGAAGTGAACTATGAGGTTCCTATTATCTTGGGCAGACCTTTCCTTGCAATGGGGAAGGCATTGGTTGATGTTGAAGCGGGTGAGCTCACTTTCCGAGTGGGAGATGAAAAGGTCGTTTTCCATGTTTGCAAGTCTATGAAGCAACCCAATAGCACCGAGGTGTGCTCATTGGTAGACCTTGTCACAGTTGTGATTGTAGATGATACCAGTGCTATGATCAACGTGGAGGATCCTCTTGAGGCCGTGCTATTAAATCTTGATGTCAATGAGGATGCAAGTAGAGTGGAGTGCGTGAATGCCTTACATGGGATGGGCTCTTATTCTTATGAGCCTAGAAAATTGTCTTTGGATCTTGAAAACCGGAAAACTCCACCAACAAAGCCATCAATTGAGGAGCCACCGGTGTTGGAGTTAAAACCACTTCCTCCACACCTCAGGTATGAATTCTTGGGTTCAAACTCTACTTTACCGGTTATTCTTTCTTCTTACCTTACTAACATGCAGGTTGACGCCACTTTGGCGGTGCTTCAAAAGCGGAAAAGGGCAATTGGATGGACTTTAGCTGACATTCGGGGAATAAGCCCCGCATTTTGTATGCACAAAATTATCTTGGAGGATGATGCAAATCCTTCCCTAGAGCATCAAAAAATATTGAACGAGGCTATGCAAGAAGTGGTGAAGAAAGAAGTGATCAAATGGTTGGATGTCGGGGTTGTGTACCCCATTTCTGATAGCTCATGAACTTCTCCGGTGTAATGTGTACCGAAGAAGGGTGGTATGACTGTGGTGACCAATGATAACAATGAACTTATTCCTACTCGGACAGTCACAGGTTGGAGGGTTTGCATGGACTACCGAAAGCTAAAAAAGGTGACCCAAAAGGACCATTTCCCATTGCCATTCCTTGACCAAATGCTTGATCGTCTCGCGGGGCGTGTTTTTTATTGCTTTTTGGATGGGTACTCGGGGTATAATCAAATCTTAATTGCCCCGGAGGACCAAGATAAGACCACCTTTACTTGTCCGTATGGAACCTTCGCTTTCTCTCGGATGCCGTTCGGATTGTGTAATGCTCCGACGACATTCCAAAGATGCATGATGACTATTTTCACCGATATGGTGGAAGATATATTGGAGGTCTTCATGGATGATTTCAATGTGGTTGGTGATTCCTTTGAAGAATGTTTGAGAAATTTGGATAGAGTATTGGCCCGATGTGAAGACACAAACCTCACACTCAATTGGAAAAATGCCATTTCATGGTTGAATAGGGTATAGTGTTGGGTCACAAAATTTCAAAGCATGGAATTGAAGTTGACAAAGCCAAGATAGAGGTGATTTCAAGGCTTCCTCCCCCCATTTCTGTCAAAAGGGTGAGGAGTTTTCTTGGGCGTGGGTTTCTACCAGAGGTTTATAAAAGATTTTTCAAAAGTGGTAAACCCCTTGTGCAAGTTGCTAGAAAAGGATGCAAAGTTTTTGTTCGATGAGGGATGTGTGCAAGCATTCGAGCTTCTCAAGCTTAAGTTGACCACCACCCCTATCATTACCGTACCAAATTGGAGTTTGATCTTCGAGCTCATGTGTGGCGCAAGTGACGTTGCGGTTGGGGATGTTTTAGGTCAAAGGATTAACAAGATGTTTCATCCGGTGTACTACGCAAGCAAGACCATGAATGAGGCTCAAAGGAACTATACAGTCACCGAGAAAGAGTTGTTAGCTATAGTATTTGCAATGGAAAAGTTTCGGCCGTATCTTATGGGGGCCAAGGTCATAGTGCACACCGATCATGCCGCTCTTAGGTACTTGATGACAAAGAAAGACTCCAAGGCAAGATTGATGCGATGAGTGTTACTACTTCAAGAGTTTTATCTATAAATTATGGACCGGAAAGGTAGTGAGAACCAAGTGGCAGACCACTTGTCTCGTTTGGAGGAGGAGAGGAGGCCTTGTGATGGCCTTGAGATCAATGATTCATTTCCCGACAAACAACTCCTTGCGGTGTCAATGAATGATATGCCATGGTTTGCCGATGTTACCAATTACCTTGTGACTGGAGTAATCCCGTGTGAGCTCTCTTCTAACCAAAGGAAGAAGCTCAAGCGGGATAGTTTAGATTTCTATTGGGATGAGCCATACTTGTTCAAGATTTGTACGGATGGTGTGATTCGTAGATGTGCCCCGGAGGAAGAACAATTAAGTATCTTAGAGGCTTGCCATTCTTCACCCTATGGTGGCCATCATGGTGGGGTGAGGACCGCCTTGAAAGTTCTTAGTTGTGGATTCTATTGGACCACCTTGTTCAAAGATGTGGGTGATTTTGTGAAGAGGTGTGACGATTGCCAAGAGCGGGTGAAATTTCAAAAAGGGATGAGATGCCTCTCAATACCATTCTTGAAGTGGATATCTTTGATGTTTGGGGCATCGATTTCATGGGTCCATTTGTTAGCTCTTATAGGAATACTTACATTCTCGTGGCGGTGGAATATGTCTCAAAATGGGTTGAAGTCGTGGCTTTGCCTAACAATGAAGCCCGGAGTGTGTTGCATTTCTTAAAAAGAGCATTTTCACAAGGTTTGGCACTCCTCATGCAATTATTAGTGATGAGGGGTCTCACTTTTGCAATAAAGCTTTCGACACAATGCTTTCCAAGTACGGTGTCAATCATAAGGTTTCGACCCCTTATCATCCTCAAGCTAGTGGTCAAGTGGAAGTCTCCAATAGAGAAACCAAAAGTATCTCGTCAAAGATGGTCAATGCAAATAGGACCGATTGGTCGAAGAAGTTGGATGACGCTCTATAGGCTTATCGGACGGCTTACAAAACTCTGATTGGGATGTCTCCGTATCGGTTGGTGTTTGGGAAAGCATGCCATATTCCGGTTGAGTTAGAGCACAAGGCCATGTGGGCTTTGAGGAAGTTGAATCTTGAATAGGATGTTGCAGCTAATCTTCGTGTTGAACAACTCAATGAACTCGATGAATTTAGATTTCATGCCTACTCCAGTTCGTCCTTGTATAAGGACAAGATGAAGTACCTTCATGACAAATATGTTCGTGGAAAGGAGTTCAACATAGGTGATTTGGTTCTCTTGTTCAACTCTCGGTTACGTCTGTTTCCGGGAAAGCTCAAATCCAAATGGAGTGGACCATTTGAAGTTGTGTTTGTGACCCCTTTTGGTGCTCTCGATTTGAAAAACAAAAATGGTGAAGTTTTTAGAGTTAATGGGCACCGGGTAAAGCATTATCTTGAAAAGTTTGATGACAGCTACGTGGTGGTGCTCCTTCATCTCAAGTGATGTGGTGGTAACATGCGTCGTGCCATGACGTTAAATCATGCGCTTCTTGGGAGGCTTTTCTTTGATTTTCTCTATAGTATAGAATAGATTTTTGGGCTAACTGGTTGTAAGATGTTGCAGGGATTGTGTTGATGCAGTGCAAGACATAGTGAAGTAAATGTTCAGTCGCTGAAGTTGCCAATACGGCCGCACTACACATTGTGCGGTCCGCGGTGGACCACTGCAGCCGCGGTCTATTTTGTGCAAACCGCAGTGGGGTACTAGGCCAAGTTTGATCATAATAGCCCAGTGCGGACCGCGGTCCATTTTGTGCGGTCCGCACTGGTAAGTGAGACTGGGCCCCAGGGGCTTTTCTATAAATAGACCCTGGAGACCCCCTTTACCCTTTTCGCAATTTTAACTCTCAAAAGCATAGAGCACTATTCATCTTCCTTTCTTCTTGTAATTAACTACTTACATCAATCAGTCCTCACCTCATCTAACAACTGGTAAAATAATTTTCCATTTTCTTGTTTCAATTCGGTCAATTTCATTTTATTTTCAATTTTTCTTAGCTTATAATCCTTTTCCCTCCCGTAATTAGTTCACTAGCTGGGTTAGATTGGTTGTAATGCTGATTCATGAGGACTTAATGAGTTTTAAGGACTGGGTAAATATGTAGGGACATAAATTATCAAAAGTTGAACTTAAAAGCAAAATCTAAGAACCCTAACTCAGTGCCACTACTGGGCACCCTGTGCGGACCGTGGTCACTTTTGTGCGGTCCGCGGTGACCTAGTGCGGTCCGTAGTACCACTTTTTACGGACCGCATTGACAAACTTCAGAAAGATTACTCTTGGTCAGTGCAACCGCACTACATATTGTGCGGTCCGCACTGGCCCTGTGTGGTCCGCACTGGCCCTGTGTGGTCCGCACTGGCCCAATGCGGCCACGGTACCATTTTGTGCGGACCGTACTGGTCAGATTCAGAGGAAGGGTAGTCTGAACCCCATCCCTGTGCGGACCGCGGTCGTTATTGTGCGGTCCACGGTGGTCCCTGTGCGGCCGCACTCCATTTTGTGCGGTCCGCATTGGGCTGTTTCTGCAACCTGGCTGCAACTTTTCAATTCTGTCTGCAATCCTTTCTGCATAAATGTTTCCCACTACTTCTATTGGTACTAACAATGTAAGATGATTGACTTTGCAGATAATGGTTAAACAAAGAGGAAAAGGCTCCAAACAACCCGACAAAGGTGATTCCTCCCGGGGAGGGAAGCAGAGATTGGTTAAACTCACTCCCCAGGCTCGTCAAAACATAAAGAAGATGAGAAAGGAAATTAAGACAGCTGATAGAGCCTGTGATCAGTCGGGGAGTGAGTATGTGCCCTCCTAAGACATTTCTTCAGACTCAGTAAAAACACATTTCCACTCAAGTTTCAGATTGACAGATGACACTCCTCCACCATCACCCACTGCCCAAGCACTAAAGCATGTTTCTACTGAGTCGTCTAAGGGCTCAACAGTCGGCAATAGTGAATACTCCACCTCCCCCACAACTTCATTATCTGGGGAGGGTGCAGACGGAGGTAAGGAGGAAATGCAAGGGGTTGAAGAGGTAGCTGAGGGTGGTGAGCCTTAGGTTGGAGGCATTTCCCGAACTAGAAAGCCCGATGTTTTGGAGGATAGGTTTGTAAGCCAGGTGGCGTACCACAAGTTTAGGGAGTGGTGGTCGGTGAGAAAATTGATACCGGAGTGGAGTTTCATTGATAGAGATCTTTTACCCCACAACCCTGACGTGCATAGACACTTCAGAATGAGAGTAGGTTGGGAGCACTTCCTAGATGACTGTGTGGATGCCAATGAACACTTGGTCAAAGAGTTCTATTGTAATGTAGCCCACATCGTAAAGGGTTCCAAAGTGACCAAGGTTCGGAACCTCAAGGTGTTGTTTGACGGGAAGTCGCTCAACGGATACCTGGGTTTCAATGAGGAAGATGAGTCTCTTTATATGGCAAAGTTGGAGATAGGCGAGGAGGTCCGTCCATGGTTAGCTCAGTACTTGGAAATCCTAGGTACCGTTCCGGAGTGGTTGACTGTTGGGGTCAAAATACTACTGAGGACCCTAAACTTTGAGGCGAGGGGCTAGAAGACATTTGTGTGCAGCCGGTTAGATCCTACTACCCATGACCAGACTCTTCCTCTCCACCGTTCTATTTTGGTTGCTTCCATTATGGCAGGGTACCCCATCAACGTGGGGAATGTGATATCCCGAATCATTTCTATAGTGGGTGCCGAGCATGACCGGAACTATCATTTTCCCAGCACCTTCACTATGTACTTCCGGGACTTGGGGGTGGACAAGAGGCCATATGACATCAAGGTCAAGGCGACAAACCCGTTCTCCTGGTATAGCGTGAAGAGGAATGACAACCCCAAGGATAAGAACTACAAAGCCCCTTCTTCTGCCCCAACTGGCCAGTCTGAAGAGCCAGTTGCGGTAGAGGCCCTCGCTGCGCCTGCCTCCACTTTTGCTGAGATGCCTTCTGGCCCTTCTACATCAGCAGGCCTAGAGATCCCATCATCCCAGGCCCATCCTATCACTGCCCACCGACTGAGTCATACACTTCAGAGTATCAACAACTGGATGTATACTGCTTCATCCAAGTTGTCCACCTTGACCACCACTATTGCAGCTCAGTCGACACCTCAGCCAGCACAGGTCCCACAATCCATTGAGGATGCTTTGAAAGAGATTCTTGAGAACCAAAAGAAAATCCTCACTACCCAGGATGCATTGGCAAAGGCAGTTGATTCGCATAGCAAGGCTCTCAAGGATCTTGCTAAGGAGCATAAGAAGCTGCGAAAGACACGGGCCTCCAAGGAGTCCGTGAAGGAGCTGTGGGCGGATGTTGACAAGATGAAGGCAGACCAGTTGCCTTTAGACCTATTGTTTGAGGACCCAGTTCCAGCAGCTGAGCCACAGCCAGAGAAGTCACAGCGACCTCCAAAGAGGAAGAGGATGGTTCCTAGAGCCGATGATGTTATCATCCAGTTGGCGTACCTAGCAGAGACTTTCTCCAGTCAGCCACAGGGTGTACCAGATCCAGAGCCTGTCCAGGTCTAGGCCTAGGTCCCAATAGCTGAGCAGCAGGACACCGGGAATCAGTCTGAGGTTCCCAAGCACATAGAGGACCCAAGGACCATCCATGATCCTATGCAGACCGACATGGCTTAGGGAGTCTTCATATCCTTTTTCTATCATTTTTATGCTTATTTGGACTAGTTGGCATTGGGGACAATGCCAGCTTTTATTTGAGGGGGTGCACCCTACATTTTTGGATGACTGTATATATTGATTCATTTTATGCTTTCTTGATTTTCACATTTGGTCTGTATATAATTTGATATTTAGTTACTTTTATCACATTTTTCATCTTTCTTTGGGTCTGTATATAAAGTTACATCATTGTATATATTCCCCGTTGTATATTCAAATCCCCTATTGTATATATTCGTTCTATTTTCGTCGCAAAAATTTTCCGTTTTTAGCTTCTTGTTTATGTTTGTAGCTTTTGTTTTGTTTTGGACGTTTTCAATAAGCCTTTGGTTTTCTTAATACCACGGTTCTTCCCAAAGGTGGAGTGTTGTGTGAACCGGGTGGCTCTTCCCAATGATGGATGGCGTGACAACCTTCTTAAGGGTTTGAGTCTATTTTTGTTTTTAGTTGTTTATAGTTAAGGATACCTTAAGCAAAGCCTCACCTGGGCCTAGCACATTTGGATTTGATCCCATGGTCAAAGACAAAATGTTGTGTTAGGATGGTGAAAGTCGTGACCTTGAGACTTTTATGTTGACCGATAATCATCAAGTGGTTTTTCGGGACCATTGTGTGCTCAAATCGTATCTAAGGTCATTGTGGGCCCCAACTCTATGTCTTTAGCGATCCTTTAGCTTGTGTGGTGAGTAATTGAATTGCAAATCCAAGTCCCGAGCCATTGGTCTAGAACTTGCCCCGAATGTTTGTTGAGGCGAAATCCTAAGTGAATTTTGACTTGAGACGTGATTATAGGCCCTCCTTGATCCAAATAATAGCTTGAAAAATTCCATAGCCTACCAATGATATGATCCCTAGTTAACCCTTTTGAGCCTTAGACCTTTTTCTTTCAAGAACCATGAGACAAACCTATACCCGTTCTAAAAGATACCCTCTCTTGGCACCCGATCTTTCCTTAAACACATGGCAAAAATATAAGTTTGGGGGAGGGGGAGACGAGGGTGGCAATAAAGTGGTAAAAGACACAAAAATGAAGAAAAGAAAAGGCAATGAAAAAGAAAGAAAAGCAAAAGACAAAAAGAATGCTCAATGTGAAAAAGAATAAAAAGGGATTCAAGAAAAGCAAAAGAATGAAAGGTGTGGAAAGTTGAAAAAGGAGAAACGGTTTGAATTGCATAAGCAAGAGTGACAACGTGTCCCTCTAACCCCTTAGAAAGAGGTGAGATGACTCAAAGAATCAAGAGAATGTATGCTGAATGAATCAAAGAAGTGCTTAAGGGAAGCTGAAACCCATTTAGATCAAAATATTCCTGCCCTGAACCAAAAGCCTTCACAATGACTCCACAAAAGCAAAATATGATCTTGAGTTGAATGATGCTTACATTAGTGGATACTCACATGAGGGGCAAGCATATGGTACTTAGAGCCAGACTTGTGACTTTTTCTTGAGAGAGATGAGTGAATTTCCATTAACATCGGTTTGTATGCCAATATTCTAAAAGGTGAGGTTTGCTTAGGGAGAGTTAAGGATGTGTGAGTTTGGGTTCCACAATGACCAAAGTAATTGAGAGAGTTCTTTGATGTAGTGAGTCAACTCTTGATGCTCTTGTGTCACACTTGATCCATGGTTTTTCAAAGGTTAAATGTTGTTAATAATTCAGTTGTATTGAGGGTAATTGTTAGTCCCAATTGATGCTAGTTGAGGTTACTTTAAGATAACCGAAAATTCTTGGATTTTTCCTTAGGGGGTGGGTCTTATTTTGTTTGCTTGAGGACAAGCAAAAGCTTAAGTTTGGGGGAGTTGATAACTAGGGATTTTGACGTATTTCATGCTCCTTCTTGCTTACACTTTGATTATAAATTCTTACAAAATAGTCCCAAAAGGCTCATAAGTTGTGCTTGATTGTAGGTTTGATCAACAAAGTGACGAGACGTCAAAGATCGGATTAAAAGGAGTGAAACCTGCACAAGTACCAAAGACAAGACAACTCAGGACAAACAGGCCTAGTGCGGCCGCACTACACTTTGTGCAGTCCGCACTAGGGAGATTCAGAGAGCTGGATTTGAAGGCATCAAAGCAGTGCGACCGCAGTACATATTGTGCGGTCCGCACTTAAGACACCGCGGCCGCACTACCATTTTATGCAGTCCGCGGAAGCAAACTTCAGAGAGATGTCAAGTGCCAAGGTTCAAGCGTAGCCTGGGTTCAGAGAGTTGATTTTTCAGAGTCAAGAGCCTAGTGCGACCACACACCATTTTGTGCGGTCCGCACTGACCCCGCAGGGGCATTTTTATCCAATTTTTCCAGCTTATTATAAATAGAACATTTTTCCATTTTTAGGGTATCAGCTAATTTCTGAACTGAGCTGCGCTCGTGAGAAGACCATCTGTAGCTATTTTGGGCATTTTAACTTAGTTTTAACGATAGAATCTCTGTATTTACTTTAGTGTTTAATTAATATGCCTTTATCTTCATCTATTTCTCTATTCTTCTCTTCAAGCATGAGTAGCTAAACCCATTAGCTAGGGTTGTGGCTCAACCCTAGTGTGGGTAATTGATGGGTGTTGTCATCTATTGTTAGATTGACTATGTGTGTTTGTTATTTGGGTCAATTTTATGGTTTAATCTATGAATTGGTGGTTGCAAATACTGGTTTGTGCTAAGTTGACTTGGCTCTTCTTGAGAAAGAGAGCCTAAGTCTCCAAAATTGACCCAACAAGGAACTGGGATGGACTCAAGAGAATTGATAGTCCCAATTAAAGGGTTAAACCTCGAGAGAGTAATTACCCGACTTGAACCCTAGTTGCTTGAGCAAATTTTCCTACCCATTTGGTCTTGAGAAAGTCAATTGGGCAAAATCACTCTTTCAACCGAGAGGTGTGAGAGTGGGTAAAATTGTGCAGCGGTTATAGCATATTTCTCCAATCATGTCAATCATGCCTTAGAGAAATTACCCGTCAATTAGCCACCTAGGTGAAAGTCACTACCCTAGTGCCTTTTTATCCATTAGATACAACTTTTAGCAATTCTCGTTTAGCATAATCTAGTTGCATTTATAATTAGTAGTTGATAATAGTAGTTTGTTAAAGAAAAACCAAAATGATTGAAAGTGATATTTGGAACAAATACACAATTCCACTCTAAATAGATACTCGAATCCATTCCTAGCTCCCTGTGGAAATCGATCCCGACCCACAAATCGGGTAAAAGCTATTGCGACCCTCTCTTCCTACTTTTTAGTAGTGCGGAGTAGGCTGCGATCAGCACGCCCACACGCCCGTCACCTAGCATGTGTCCCACCTCATTTATCAAAACAGTACGAAATTTCGGGGTTTCATACATTCAGGTCTAGATTTGCAATCGTTACTTACCTCAAACCGGGTGAAATACTACACGGCGACGCCCTTGCCTCTTGACTCGGCCTCAACTCGCGTCGAATATATTCAAAAGCAGAATCATAACATAAATAAATGAGCTAAGGGAACGAAGCCCATGCGAAAATAGTCAAATTACATCAAAAATTCCGAAATTGGTCAAACCCGACCCCCGGGCCCACGTCTCAGAATCTGATAAAAATCACATCAATAGAATCCTTATCCTCCCACGAGTCCATACATACCAAGAACATCAAAATAGGACCTCAATTGGTTCCTCAAATCCCCAATTTTACCTTTCCAATTTCAAGCCCTAGCTTCCCCAAATTTTCACCCTTAATCTCATAAATTTCATGCTTAAACAATTGAAAATCAACATAGAATCGAGTTTTAGATTCAAGAAACTTACCTCAATGGACACCCCATTGATTCCCTCTTCAAAACCCTCCAAAAAGCTTCAACTCCGGATAAAAATGGTGGAAAACAACCCAAAATTCGCGAAGAGGAACTTATATACTTTCTGACCCAGGGATTCCGCACCTGCGGTCCTTTTTCCGCTTCTGCGGTACCGCTTCTGTGGTCTATTCAACCGCATATACGGTTTTCACTTAAAGTCCTGGGACTGCACCTGCGCTTATCCACCCGCACCTGCGGTCTCGCAGGTGCGTTACACCTCCCGCACCTGCAACTTCTGGCTTTCTCTCATATGGCTGTATCTGTGGCTGATCTCTCGCTTCTGCGATCTCGCACCTACGGTCCCCAATCCGCAGGTGCGGTTATGACAGGAACTCAACAGCTTCAGCTGCAAACTCTAACTTCCAACTTCCCGATAACCATCCGAAATTACCCCGAGGCCCCCCGGACCTCAACCAAAAGTACGAACAAGTCATATACCACTATTCAAACTGATAGCAATCTTCGGAACACTTAAAACAACATCGAATCATCAAAACACCATCGGATTCAAGCCTAAGGTTCCCAAAACTTCCGTATCCCGCAAATGATCAAAAAGTCTATCAAACCTCATCCGAATGACCTGAAATTTTGCACACATGTCACAAATGATACAACAGACCTACTCCAATTTCCGTAATTCTATTCCGACCCCGATATCAAATTTTCTCTACCAACCAGAAAATGCCAAAATTTCAATTTCGCCAATTCAAGCCTAAATCTACCATGGACCTCCAAATTACATTCCGATCACGCTCCTAAGTCCCAAATCACCTCACGAAGCTATCCATACCATAAAAATCAAGTTTCGAGATCGTTTACTCACAAGTCAACTTTCGGTTGACTTTTTCAACCTAATGGCCAATTTAAGAGACTATGTCTCTCATAACACTCCAAAACTACTCCAAACCCGAACCAACCGACACAATACGATGTAATGAAGCTAAACAACACATAAAGAAGCAGAAATGGGGGAAGCAACGCGGTAACTCATGAAACAATCGGCCGAGTCGTTACAAAAATGAAACAGAGAGGAAGTCAAAATTTCTGATTCGGGGAAAATATTTGGGGATTACAAAAAGTGTTAGTGATAAAATATGAAAAATATTGTTGAACCAAAAATGCATATTAAGATGAAAAGCGATAAGTTGGAGGTGATCAATTTATGGCTTAGAGCTTGTTCAGCTTATAACTTTTAAAATGTGCTTTCAGAAAAATAAATTTGGAGAGTAGTAGTTTGTGTTTGGCCAATATTTTTTTTAATATTTGATAAACAAATTATATTTAATTAATCTTTCTAAAAACTGTTTTTGAGTGTGAAATTACAATAAAGACAACATCAAAGTTCATTTTACAATTAGTACCATTCACATAGAGATATAATTCGAATATATATTATGGAAGACTTTAATTAAGCACTTTTAATGCAAAAGCCAAAAGTGCTTATAAGATGGTTTGCCGATCGGATTTACTGTTTTCCTAACCAATATACATAAATTATATACTTATTATACATGGTTATGCACATATTATATATAGATTAAAAATATATTATATATCTATCGGTTATTTTTAGTTTAAACGGTTGATAGACAGCTGTTTAAATTAATTCTTCTTGATTTTTTATTAACATAACAAAACAGACATGTCAACCAAGCACTTTTCATCACCTTTAATAAAGTACAATGGTAGTGTATGGGTTAAATATTTATCTCTTGACTGCCCATTCTTCTCGACACTGAACATGTCTACTTGATTAATTATCTTTTCGATAGTCTTTTCCAATTTAACGTTTAGGGAGATTTTTTTCTTACTTTTACAACTTTATGCTATCAGCCTATCACGATTAAAAAGGAAAAAAGTACTTAGCTTTTTTGTGGTTATTTACTCCACAAAAAAGAAAGAACGTTAGCTTTTTTATTACAATCATCTAAGAGCTCTTGTACACACGCACCATTCTCTGTGTAGCGTATTATTCTTAAGGAGAAATATATTTATTTGACTGATTTACATCTCGGGAGTTTGGTCAATACTTCAGGTGTTGTTTATAAAAATATCTATCGATTATAATTTATAACATAGCCCAATTTGTATATCTCAGTCTAGTTAGATAGTTCCTCGTCTCATTTTATGTGATGCTCTTTAAGCATAAAATTTAAGAAAGAATCTTTCTTTAAAAAATAAATTATGGTCTGAAACAACTCATTTATATATGTGTTGCTATAAATCATTTGATTAAGAGTGAAAGAAAAAGTTTAAAAAATTTAAATACAGATTTTTTTTGAGATAAACTAAAAGGAATATATATCATATAAATTGAAACAGAAAAAACATTCTTCTCCTTTTTGCTCCGACAATAAAAAGAATGACCGAAAGTGGGCGAAAAAAGCAAACAATTTCCGTTGCCGGGACTTGAACCCGGGTCTCTCGGGTGAGAGCCGAGTATCCTAACCACCTAGACTACAACGGATTTGGTATCCGAAGCTAACAAAATATTATAACATTCAAGAAGTCACTAAATTAGAACATTAGTCAATTGTTAATACTTCAATAATATTTGTACATAGTAATTTATGCTACAAAACGTGATTGGTAACCTTTAGTATGCAATGAGCTTAATCGAAAATTTAGTCTAATGAAAAATTAAGTAACAGCTGAAAGAACATAAATCTCTACTAACTAAGATCGAGAAAAAAAAAAAAACATAAATTGTTACTAAAAAAATTGACGAAAAGAATTTTCCGGTCTACTAACAGAAAACGTTGCTTGCAAGTTCATATGTGAAGGGCAAGTATCATCTTAGGATTAGCAGTTGAGTGAAAGAAACAACGAAAAGGGAAAATGGTGATAATTGTAGTCTAGCTAGTGGTCGTTTGTTCATGGGAAAAGAGTTATGAACACCTACCTCAAAATCTTAAGACAATAGATGGAATAACACATAACCATTGAACCCCCTTTTAGAATTATTATATTACATAACTGACGACAGACAAGTGTAACATTCTCTATTATCTCACATGTGTAACATTCTTTATTATCTCACATGTGTAACATGGTTCTCTGATTTACACGTCGATTTAGTTTTCTTTTTTCGTAGGTACATGGTGAAAAATTCCTTAGTTTTGGTTGTGTTTACCAATTACTAAGAATTGGTCTAATTTTGATTAAAAACTATAGGGTCTTATTTCCTTGGCTGGTTCAAACAATGAATCTTGGTGCCAAGGTCTTGATGGTCTTGCCTCTCGTTCTGCTGCTTATTCCGAATTCACAAGGCGCCCGTTTTGCTAAATGGTAAGTAAGTATACATTTCTACTTTAGGGTTTTAACTTATATACGCGGATAATATAAAGCTATTTCATGCATAGACTCAACGAGCGAAATATGTCGTCAAAATGAAGTGTGCTCTGCTCTCTCACGATCTCTACTGAAAAGACTAAAGGCTCCCTACTAAAATAGGTTGCCAAACTACGACGAGAAAGTTTCGCCATATATTTTGATAAGACAATGATTTTTTGTCATTTTCAGGATAAGCCTAGCATGGTCATTCTTGGAGCAGAGGCCAAAGAACAGACCACCTCAGAACAAGTTGTTGACTACAGTCTACAGTCTACACCGAAATAATTCCTCACGCTGTCAATCATGGCAAGCTTATAGCCTGTTTGGCCAAGCTTATTTTTGGCCAAAAGTGCTTTTTTTTGCCAAAAGCACTTTTGGCCTCAATTTGAGGTGTTTGGCCAAGCTCCTGGAAGGAAAAAAAGTGTTTTTGAGGAGAAGCAGAAGCAGTTTTGGAGAAGCAGAAAAAAGTAGCTTATCTCCAAAAGCACTTTTGAGAAAAATACACTTAGAAACAGTTTTTTAAAGCTTGGCCAAACACTAATTGCTACTCAGAAATGCTTTTCAAACTAATTAGCCAAACACAAACTGCTTCTCACCAAAAGTACTTTTGAAAAAGCACTTTTGAAAAAAAACACTTCTCAAAATAAGCTGATTTTTGTAGCTTGGCCAAATGGGCTATTAATCTGCTATTTTGCATTTCATGCATTTAGTATTTGAAACTCACTGTCTCAGACTAATTCAAATTTTGTTTTGGGTCGGCCCACTAAGGTGAGTAAAGCGTTTCTCCATTTCCAGGGTTCAAACCAGAGACCTCTGGTCAAGAAAATTGATCTCAATCATTTCATCAACACCCTTAGTGGTTCTTGAAATCTAGCTAGTGTTTTTTTTTTCTTTTTCTTTTGGCATAAAAAAATTGAAACTCGTTCCAATTAATCCATATTTACACATGGTAAGCCCAAAAAATTGCATAAGTATGATACTTTTTTAGGTGATCTTTAACTTTTGACCCCCACTTGCGGCATTGGCAGAACTTCAAGGTCAAAAATTAAAAGTGATGTTTATGGGGCAAGCGAAGGGCAACACTTGTTAAGCTTCAAGTTCTTCCCCCGGGGTAAGTGATGACAAAAATTCAAGACCATCCACTTTTAGAGTAATTTGTGTACTTCACCCGGTCAATGCTTCATACCCGGACATTTTCCATTCTCAAGGCCCGAACTAAAGGCCTCTAATTAAGAGCGAGGGGATCGCAACAATTCCACATCCCTTGATGATTCTTGAAATCCTGCTATACCTTACCTTCTTCAACACTTTCAAGAACCTCACTATCAAAGTTTCATGGTTTAATATACAGATTTTGTCTGGTGGACAATCTGAAGTCGAGGCTACGTCTCAACTTGAATGCGATGAACCAAGGTGGCAATCTATGGCACGTTTCATTCTCATACGCCAGAGCCCCTCATAACTGTTTCATAGTTAAAGAACTGTGAAATGGCCCCTTATCGCCTTTGGTACTAAGAGGGCTACATTTAGCATTTCAAATACTGGCCATTTTAAAGAAATTTCCCAGTATACATGTCATCTGTCACAGATCCTGCTTATATATGTCGAAAATGAAAAGTTTTCCTACAAGAAGAACTGCTATGATGCCATGTCACTACACCCGATTCTTCTTTTACCATCCTTGTAAAACTGATGGCTGACCAATACTCTTTCCAATCATGGTCAAACTGTGAGCCATAGTTGTGCTAACGCAACATTTCAAAATGTAAGAGCTCTAAAGAATGAAACTTAAGAAGAAGAATTGTACATGTTTAGTAGCAAGCCATAGTACACGAGATCAATTCATACAGATGACATCGTTCATGGATGGGCAACTATACATCTGTCCACGACGAGATACATAATTTAGTGGTTAGTTAAAGGACATAAAATATACTTCAGTGTGTATAGCTGGGAGATGATGTTTCACATCCAACTCCTACCTGAAACCTGGCACTGGGACAGCCATAAATCTATATGTTTAACAATCTTTTCCCTTACTTTCCGAACTGCATCAGGGGAACTGCAGTTTTTGGCGTCACCTGTGATATGAAATAATTTTCATGAAAAATGCATCACGGTTCATTGCTTCAAAAGAAGGAACTTCACAAAACATCATGCCTAAGACAAGTCGAAGATCAATAGAGACAGCAATCCTGGTAAACTTTGTGCGCTCAATGTAGCTTCTAAAATTGGAATGACACTAGCAGTTAATCAGTTTGATGTTCTTATCATATATGTAGACTGAAAGCTATATTTCAGATAATTGTCCAATTTGATGCTAACTTCGACTAACTTTGTGTGTTCAAAGTAGCTTCTAAAATTGGAATGACGCTAGCAGTTAATCAGGTTGATGTCCTTATCATATATGGGGTCTGAAAGCTATATTCAGATAATTGTCCAATTTGATGCTAACTTCGACTAACTTTATTTGGTGAGCAAACTAAAAGTATCCAACTAAAAGTATGAAAATGTTGGAGACATTGGACCCTCTGAATCAGTAAAAAACATAACATACTGATAGGACTAAACAAATTACGAACTAAAGAAAGAACAAGTCACAAATTGGAATTTTGCTTATTAAGCTTTTTCTTTAAAGTCAAAATGCTTTATTAGTGAACAGTACGCATCAAAATATCTAATATGGTTATCTGGACTAATCACATTCTTCTAGCAAGCCTCCGTGCTCCGTTGATTATTTATACCAAAAGATATATTTTTAGTATGGTATAATGAAACAAGAGCTAGCTTTTCATGATCCTAACATCCCTCTCAAATGCCTTGAACATTTTCCTATTCCTCTTTTCAAAATTACCCTAAAGGGACACAATGGAGTTACTTTCCACACTGCTTTTCTTCTCTTTTCCAATTCTCTTTAGCCTCTAGGTCGCAACTACTCAAACACCATCCTTAATAACACCAAATTTGATGTCAAATAACAAATTGGCCGCAAAGCTGTGAAACAATTCGAAATTGCACTTAAATATGGTTTGCATCTTCCCCACACCTTTACACAGCAATTAGCTTGCTCCTTCTAAGATTTTCCGCCCTAAAAATTGCATTTTATGTAGCACACCAGGTGAAAAGGGCAACTTTTTTTTGACAGCTTAGGATTATCCATATTGACTTCCACAAGTCCTCATGTCACCCCCTTAGGGTAATCCTACGTGATAGGAATCTTATGTTTTTTCCCATTGACATTCACCATTAATTTCTCATTGAATTGCAAGTGCTACCAACTGTATGCAGCAGTTCAGGGTCATAGTTGAGAACAACATAAATTTAAATTTTTTATCATAAATAATCGCCAACGAGAATTTGGTTTATTTTTTACAAACCTGATGCCGATAAATCTGCGAATCTAGAAATTCATTTCGATTATAGAGGTAAAAGAAAATAAGAATAATAATTGCAGCAGCGACCAAAGAGACTAAATTAAGTAAGATTAAATAGAAAAACTGCAAGCAAAGAAAAGGAAATATGGGGTTTGACGTAAGAATACTCATGTCCAGCGTACTACAGGATATGCAAAACCAGTGAAGTCTAAACAGTTAACGTTGAGATCTGAAATATGCATACCTTCAGGGACTAAAGGAGACTGGGGGCAGCCCCGCAAGTCAGTTCCATGGCCACAGTTATGGCAAGAGACTATGTAAGAAGGCACTGAAAGTTGAAACGGGGTCTCAGAAACAAGAAAAATTACTTGCAGTACAACAATTTAAAGTCAGTACTCTAGCTCAACAAAATTGTCACTTCAGAAGTACTTTTAGCATAAGGTCATTCGGTTTCTGATCCGTCACTTTGAATCAAGCACACACTTCTCTGAGATAAATCTATTATTAATTGTTGCAGACGAGTTTATTGGAAAATATATGAAGTTATGAACCACATTAGCAGATGAATCTTCAATATGGACAACAGATTCCGAATACAAATTTTACTTTATGATTTAAGAAAATTTCTTGCAGATGAAGAACGGTCCATTTTACCCTTCGTTTAATTTTTGAATGGTAGCATGGTTAATTCTACTATAAAAAAGATAAAACAAGCATTAATAAAGGTCATGCATCTGTCCTGGAATACAACACTCTACCAATCTAGTTTCACAATAGATGGGGATGAAATTTCACTACCGGAGCAGCCTAAAACTTACTCTCTGGGGAAGAAGTCTGTTTTGACGCATGTCGCCAGGGATCCTGTGATCCATTGGTGAAGATAATCTTTGACCCTGCCAAAACAAAATTTTAAAATAATGAAATTTGTAATTCCATAATTGTTCCATATTTGTACCAGGATAAAGTGAAAAAACAAATTGTCTATTCATCCAACTAGAGCTCCCACCCTCTCGAACATTTTTTAGGCATGACAAACGGGTAAATGGCGTGACAGAGACAGAATATCTATGGAAACAAAGACAAGTCAAAGAAACATTCTATTCCATTGACAAATACTCGTATAGAGACAAATTCCAAATGCCAGAGATGGCATTCAGTTAGATATTGAGTCCAATCTGAAAGTCATCAACCCCAAAAAACAAGGTTTTAAAAATTTCAGAGATAAAACATACACCTTCCATTAAACTGAGCATGCTCTAAAATACAGCCATTTATATCAAGTATTTATCCCCCCACCCCCAACACACACACCCTCTCAGTTGGCTTGAGGTAATTATTTTATTTTCTTTAAACATTAACACAAGTGATAAACTTAAGCCAACAGTGACGTCATGTCATTACTTTGTAAAAGTATCAGGGTGTGCTGTGAATGTTGGGATCATATAAAGTAATCCGGGGTAAATTGATTAGCTGCCAAAAGCTTTTAGCAAAGCAAAATAAAAAGACCAACCGACGGAATCAAATAAAATAACATAGGTAATGAATATTCTCTTATTAAGTGCACCCGAGCCGACAACAGATTTTCCTTTCTTTTTTTCCTTTCAAATAAACTCAAGGGTATCCTATTAACAGATATATCGGATAAGGAAACATAAAGGAGAAATGAGACTGCTGAAATAACTATCAAATGGTTACCAGCAATTTTTGTTCCTCCATAGTACTTTAACTGAAGCAACTTCAGGATATATACCGGTGCCAAAGACATTCCTGCAAAGGTCCAAATGGTATCTGCACGAATGAATTATGAAGTCAGTTCACCAGAAGGTGTGTGACTAAACAAGTGGAAACAGCTCAGTTGAACAAAGAAAAGAAACAGGGCTTAAATACTTCCAAGAGTAAGACACATGCCTGGTATCAACTTTAGTAGAGCGAATACTATCATTCGAGGGTGCAACCTGAAAATATGCAACTTCTGTGCAGACCTGGAACCACCACAAGTGATCAGAAGTATCACCATTTACAGCAGTGTTCTTCAGATTTTCCTGATTGTATGTTTTGACGCTGACCCCCAAAGTCTTAATGTAATACTCCTTTACATAAGTGGCATATGCATTCTGCAAATAAGAAATAAAATAAATGATTAAAGAAGTAAAGAGGATAAGCAAAGTCTTCCACAACATGAATTCTTTTTTCTTTTTGGGTGATTGGCTCTTGTAACATGATGTTCTGGTCAGTGGTCACAGATTATGCAGCTGGAATTAAGCTGAATTCCTCATTTAAGTGTAGAGAACTTCCTGGAAAGCTAGCATAACAGGAAATCGATAAGGAAAATTTTGACATAGAGAACTTGAGATTTTTCAGAACTACCTATCGAACATAAACATCCATGGGAATATCTACTTATGTTGTTTCCGAATATAGAATATATACACTCTAATCCAGGCGCAGCTGGAAAATTGTTCTTCAGTAACTAATAATTTTTTTGTTTAACTACTTACTGGTTCTAAGAAAAGAGAAAAGGCATATTTATATAAATATGGGTATCTTCTCTAAGAAAACTTATGTACGTGATACTGAAGAAATTCTCTTCGTGGCATTTCTGACAAGCTCCCGAAGGTAATATGTCTCTGATCTCAACCTCGTGGGGACAGGGGACGCTTAGGGGGGTGGGAGGGGGAAGGGGGTTACACTCCAAAAATAATGTAAGGCAACAAATGAAACCATACCACTAAATCTTCCCCAGACTTCTTTGCTTCAAGTAGTGGGATGCATAGTTTGTCTGGACTTCCATATTGAAACTAAAACATCAAAAACTTTCAATTAGGAAAATAACAAACTCGTTCAATAGAAGATATCTTATGAATGTCTCATACATACTGCTGTAACTGCAGCATCTGCGAGAAAGTACAGGAAGTCACCATCAATCCTCAGCTGAAAGAAAATTAAAGTTTCTGTGTATCAGACTTATAAAAGAGAGCAACAATAACGATGCATCCTCTCCTTGATTGAGAACATGAAGTAACATGTTTATTATTTGGTCAGATTACATCAATCCAAAGTCTCTTGAGATCATAAAGCTACGGGGTTGGCAGTATTCGCCATTGCCCATTTAACCTATGTTAAGGATTAATTGGTTTGAACTTTAAAACTCAACCAATAAAGCATTAATCTGACGGACTTCAGCAGCCCACATTACTGCATATATCATCACTGATATGTTTCCGTAAGCATTAAAGGGTATACTATTATAGACTACTACTAGAAAAAAATGGAAAGAACAATTGAATATTATACTTAATTAGTATCCAGAGTTACCACAGATATGATCAGCAATATGCTGCTTTAGATGATTGAGGTCAGAATGTCAGAGAATTCTTTGAGAGGAAGGTAAAGAAATCACACAAACAATGAACAACCAATACCTCATCAGCACCAAACAACGCTTTAAGGTCCTTGCGATTTGACGCAAGCCTTGTTTCTACTAGTTGAGTAATTTCTTGCAATACTGCTTTACATTCTGGACCAGCAGATTCGCCAACCTACAGTAGGAAGACCAGGAGTCAAATTCACAGATCCTCTAGAAACTGTGTCCAACAAATCCAAAAGAGAGCCACAAACAGACAACATTCTTAGTCACATTGTCTCAATTTCACAGTGTTCAGGCCTGTTCTCTTGTAAGCTTTTTTCTTTTGGGATTTATTCTCTTGTAATACTATAGGAGTTAGAGGCATTCTCAGATGATCATCTTCCTTCTTTAGTGATTGAGGACAGCTTGTGTTTTTTATTTTTCCCAACTTTTGTCTCTCCCTTTTATTAGTACTACTAGTAATTATTTAACGAATATTCTAAGATAATAGAAGGACTAAGCCTGTTCGTTCAGGAAAACAAAACAACTGTTACCAAAAGGCTAATTTTCTACAAGCAATTAAGCTTACACACACAGTTACTTCTTCCAAAACCATATCTAAACTCAGATAATGTTTCCAAAAACAAAATAAAAAACAAAAATAAACTAAAAACCACAATGTTTTGTAATCCATCACCTAAAGAAAGATAAAACTTGCAAAAGGAAGAACATCCGAAGAGCTTTCCTTTGCATTACCATTTTTTTTCCTGATGCGAAGAAAACTACCATAAATATTAACAACCAAAGTAGCACAATTTTTACCTGCTTGTCAAAATCTGAGAAGCTGTAAACTGCTTGAACTACAGCAGAGCTTGCAAGGCTTCCACAAGTCAGGTGAGGAAACTTCAGGCGAAACCATGCACTAAGGGCTCCTGAGTATGAAATACCAAAGAAAAACCACGGGTTTTCAACATTGGATCTGTTGAGCTTCACGTTCAGGGACTCCTGCAGCATATAAGAACTATTATCCGCTGAACAATCATCATGCAAAAGGGAAAGAAGGGGAATTGAGAAGTGGTAAACTAAATCAGTGATGTAACATAGGACTTATTTTATTGCATACCTGAATCAAAGGCTCATCATTTCACGCTTTCCTATCATTTATTTTTCGTCTTGCTAATATTGACATTTTGAAATTACATATAGAGATGCATTGACGAACTAGAAGCAGACTACCCACCTAAAATATGGGTTGTCAGATTTTAATTAGTTCTGGGCCAAGTGCTATAATCCAAAGACATGTTACCTATAGCGCCACTAAATGGTGGTTGGTTTACCCTAATCTCACGAGATATCGCAAAGATTATAAGAACTTTGGATTGACACAAAATTACAATAGATAGAGGATATAGAATTAAGATGCAACCAACCTGATAGAAATTCCTGAAAGCTGCCAAGTCAAAAAGTGCCTGTTTTGATGACAAATATTTCAGATTCCCAGTTGTCAAGGATTTGAAGGGTGAACTCTTCCCGTAATAGCGATGCTCAAGAGTAACGACAGCAGCTCCAAACTTCTTCGCCAAAACCTGTTAAACAGGCAAGGTTCAGAAGTAGAAGTTAGTGGTTTTAGCCTTCCATGACTCCAAATGATAAGTCATTGTCACAGCCAAAGCATGTACCTATGTGTTTGTTTTGTGCCAGCAAACCATAATACTAAAAGCTGTAACTCATTGCCGAGGTTATTTGGCTTAAAATAATCTCAGTATAAAATTCGCATTGTTACCTGGGTGTTTGGTTACCATTTTTGTTTCTCGAATAAATAAAATCATATTCCACGTAACTTATGTGGGAAATCATGTATACCGGAACAACGTGGAATAGGAGTACTTGTACTAGCAATATGATAAGAGCAGCTTAAGACCTTACCTTAATTATAAAAACTATGATCATGACAGTATCAGATAGTAAGAATTCCTAATTTTTGAATTTATCGGTAAGGTAAAACTTGTATTTTGCCACGTATTGATCTTTTTAACTAAATAAAGTATGACAACAGATTCAAATAGATATCAACTGAGATACTTGAATTAAAACCACACAAAACATTTGACCAACTTTAGCAGTGCTAAAACGATCCTAAAGCATATAAACCACGATTGCAATTTCTAAGATCAACCTAGGTCACAAAAATGAAAGATCAATTTTTTTCCCATTTCCTTCTCCAATTCCTACCGCCATGTTACCCCACCCATGGCAAAAGGGGAGATTGAAAGCGAGTTGGGCACCGGAGAAAAAGAGGGGAAGCGGCATAAAGGACTTGACTGTCTTGATAAATAAAGTAAAAAGACGAAACAAGAATTATAAGAACGCATTCACGAATAGAATATAGGATCAGCAGTAAGGATTACAACTTACACTGAGGTAATCATTCGGTATCCCGTTGCAAGCAGATTCTCCACAAATTTTCAAAAATATGGGTCCATCAGGACTTCGGAAATAGTCAAGAAACTCATAGTACCTCTGTCCAAATGTACGATGATCCTATAAAATAGCAGCACCAAGTTAAAGGCATACAATGGCCAATGCAGCCAATCAAAAACAACTAAATGCTTGATCCATCTTTATCTTGACTACCTATTGATCCATTTATTGGACTTTTAAATCCTACAAGCTTTTACTTTCATAGTGCTATACTTGTCCTAGTAGCACATATTTCTCTTAATATTCAACTGCATTGGATGGATTCCTTTCATTCTCACGTTGATATAGTTATCTCAATGCATCGAAAATCTTCATGATAATAGAAACATAAAGGGGCAAGATTAATGTTTTTTCCAGGTTCAACAACAACAACAACATACCCAGTGTAATCCCACAAGAGAGGTTGTTTCCAATAGACCCTCGGCTCAACGAAAGCATAACACAACAGTTATGACAAAGAAATACTCGGGATCCTATAAAACCATTTTTTTTTACGTACTTCAATGTAAAAACATAATTTTCAAGTCTATATTCTCCCCAATTTTCAGTAAAAATTATAACAAGGGATTTTTCTAAGATAATACAAGAAACAAATTTTTGAGCTTGATGCCTCTCAGACCATCCCCACCCCAAAGCATAACTTCTTGTTACAGCAAAAACAACAATTTCACCATCCAAAGCAAACAATTTTATTAGTTTTAAAGTACAAGAAAAAAGGTGAACCCAATTTTTTTTTAAGGGTACACAAAATTCAATCTAACCCATTAAAATTTCCATAAAACAAATTGAACTTTGTATATAAATAATATAAGCTAATCATATTTCACACATATTTTTTCCCAAAGAACACAAATAGAATTCATAAAAGGGTTCTATCTGCAAAAGCTATAAATAAATAAATATATATAAAAAGAAGAAGAATATTACGTAAGGAGAAAAGTGATCAAGAGTCTGATTGAACCAGTGTTCTTCTTTGGTCAAGTATTTGTTATTCTGTGAACTGATTTGCTGAAGAAGCTGAGAATTTGAGATTCCCTTTGAGATTCTAAGCAACTGTAAGAAGAAAGCCAGAAGTAGAGCTAAGCCAGTTAACTTCTTCATCTTTTGTTGTTTCTGTTATTGATTTGTTGTTTTTTATATAATGTATAATTGTTATATTATCCTCGGAATTTTGCTTTTGTCACATCAACCTTTGTACAATTGTCCTACCTAGCGCCGCAGCTTCTACGATATTGCGGAAATTTTAAAAAAAAGAAAAAAGAGAAGAGATAGTTTTACTTAGCACAAAATTAGATTTCATCAATTTTGGAATTCTAAAATGTTAAAATTTTGATTAATCACTGCCCATAAAGTATTAATTGCAGACGATTAAAATGTTGGTTATATCGAATAAAGAAGTACAAAATGATATATTATTAAGAGGTAATCATTATAACGAAAAATATAAAATTGGTCGGCTGGCCGAAACTAATTACATTCGCTAGTTAGATGTTTACAATATATATATATATATATATATATATATATATATATATCGTCCGTTATTATTTTTGGGAGTGGCTAAAAATACAAGTTTCTCATCATTATATGACTGACGCGAGCTAATGGGCTGGGCCAATCTGGACTCAAATGAGCCCAAGCCTGAAATATGCGAGCTTTGATTAGGGCCTAAATTACGGGAAAATTTTCGTTCATATACCATATAAGAAATTATATTACTAAATATGTTCATAGTTTGCATATTACCCTTCATGCTAATAGTTTTTTTACATAATATAGACAATGCATTAAATAAGGAATCATTGTAGCCGTAGACTTCCTTATTTAGGCGCGCTAAAATTAGGGATTAAATATTCTTCCAGATCTTCCACAACGCAAATCACGCACATTAATCTTCTTCGTCAGTTTCGTTTCAAATTTAGCATCTCTGCTCTTTCGATACACTATGTTTCAAACTGTTTTCTAATTTCACAAATCAAAAACGACTAAATCTTCTACATCAAACGCAATTATGTCCAAATTTCAGTAATACAAAGTAAAGGAAAAGAGAGCAGCAATTCCACCATTGACATCCATTAAAAAGCTTTGAAGCTTTGAATTCAAATTTGGGTTTTCAAAAATCATTATTTGTTTGGATTGGGTGTTGTTACAAATAATTGGGAATGTGGTTTGGAGTTTATATCTCAATTTTGAGGAGTTTTGGTGAAGATTAGACTTGGTTTTGGCTGAATTTCGGATTGAAACTCGAAGAAGAAGAAGAAGAAGAAGAAGAAGAAGAAGAAGAAGAAGAAGAAGAAGAAGAAGAAGAAGAAGAAGAAGAAGAAGAAGAAGAAGAAGACAACATGACATACATTATATTGCAGAAATTGTAGAAAAATTGTAGAAAAATTGTAGATAAATTGTAGAAAAATTGTATTCTGTTGTTTATTTATTTTTCTTTTATTCATTTAACTATTGTATGAAAGTTGAACAACATTGTATAAAAATTATATTTAAGTAGTATTATATTGTAGTTGTATATAACTTAGTAGAAATAATGTACGAAAATTGTAGATAATTTGTAGATAAGTTGTATAATATATAATAAGTTGTTTGAAAATTATATTTACTATGTATAAATCAGATACAAAATATACAAAGGACATATTGTATAAATTTTGTATGTAAGTTTTATGTTATTGTAGTTGTATTTCACGGGGTGGAAATAATGTGTGAAAGTTGTAAAAAAATTGTAGATAAGTTGTATTCCTCTATAACGAGAGATGTTGGCATATCAAGTAACTTTATTGTTGCAGACGAACATACATGAAAATAAAGATAAATTCTGTTATAAACAGTTTGTAGAAATTTTGTAGATAATTTGTAGAAACATTGAAATTATGTATTTTCATATTAATTTTTCAAATAATATGCAGTTTTATTGTAGAATAAATGTAGAAAACAAGCTATTGTGAGTCTTATTTGACTCATTCCTCACATTCAACCTATTCTACAAATTCACGCCTCTTTAAATACAATACAACCGTACTTTTTTGAATTTAAAGGTATAGCAATATATATAACTTAAAAAACATCTTCTCCTCTGCACAAGTTAGCTCCAAAACAGACGAAGTGGAATAACAAGCTCCCATCAAAACTTTTAACACAAAAACACAAAGCTCAAATTTTATGTTATTGTAGTTATATTTAAATAGGTGGAAATAATGTGTGAAAGTTGTAGAAAATTATAGATAAGTTGTATTCCTCTATAACGGGAGATGTTGGCATATCAAGTAACTTTAGTGTTACAGACAAACATGCATGAAAATAAAAATAAATTTTGTTATGAACAATTTGTAGAAACATTGAAATTCTGTATTTTCATATTAATTTTTTCAAATGATATGTAGTTTTGTTGTAGATTAAATGTAGAAAATAAGCCATTGTGAGTCTTATTTGACTCATTACTCACATTCAACCTATCCTATAAATCCACGCCTCTTTAAATACAATATAACCATACTTTCTTGAATTTAAAGGAATAACAATATATATAACTTAAAAAACATCTTCTCCTCTGCATAAGTTAGCTCCAAAACAGACGAAGTGGAATAACAAGCTCCCATAAAAAATTTAACACAAAAGCACAAAAGCTCAAAAATAAATAAACAACAGTCTACAATTTTTTCTACAATTTATCTACAATTGCTGCAATATAATGTATGTCATGTCGTCGTCTTCTTCTTCTTCTTCTTCTTCTTCTTCTTCTTCTTCTTCTTCTTCTTCTTCTTCGAGTTTCAATATGAAATTCAGTCAAAATCAAATCTAATCTTCACCAAACCCCCTCAAAATTGAGATATAAACTCTAAACCATATTCCCAATTATTTACAACAACACTCATTCCAAACAAATAATGATTCTTAAAAACCCAAATTTTAATTCAAAACTTCAAAGCTTTTTAATGGCTGTCAATGGTGGAATTGTTGTTCTCTTTTCCTTTCCTCTTATATTACTGAAGGAACACATAATCATAACCATCAAATCGACCAGGCTTGTGCTCATCTTCCCCAGGCACAAAAACATTGGGAGAAGATTGCAAAGGTGCCGACAATGCCTTGGCTATGGAAGAAATAATGGGATTTTGATACAGAAATCATGGGTGTGGGAGGGAAACGTGGGTGAAGGTGTGGGAATTGGAGAGAGAAACGTGGGGGGAGTGGTATTAGAAGGAATATACGATACCATTAAATTAGGAGTGTAATTAGTACCTTTAAAAACCACTAATGGTATATAAATGGTAATGCCAAATGTAATTATATGAAACCTTAAACATTGAGGGTAATATAGTTTCCTATATGACATAGGAATGTAAAAATTCCTAAATTATGGGGAGAAATTCAAAAATAGCCTTCAAATATAGCTACAGTTCAAAAGTAATCGAAATTTAACCACTTTTCATGTAAAGATAAATCTGAACGAAAATACTGTTCAAAATCCGAAAGATACTCCAACATAATATACTGAAACTCCAGTATATTATAATGGAGTTCCAGCATAAGTATACCGGAACTCCATCATAATATATCGGAGTTCCAGTATAATATATCGGTCCAGCATAATATGCTGGATGTTCATAGACAAGTGCTCCAATCTCCAGTACATTATGCTAGAACTTTCCGCGTGTTGGAGTTCCAACATAATATGCGAGAAGTTCATATAGAGGTATACCGATATCCAGTATATTATGCTAGACCGGTCCCTGTTGCAGCAAAATAGTAGCTATTTTTCAATAACTTTGCAAACGCTGACTATTTTGAATGACCAGTCTGAAAACTGGCTAGTCCTACTCTACTCATAATGTTTTACGAAAAAGTTATAACCTTAGTAATTACATGTGTAGTTTTAGCATACAGTCAAACTCCTCTATAACAACCTTGTTTGTTCCTAATATTTTTGGATGTTATAGCGAAGTGCTGTTATAGAGAACATATATTATAACATAACATGAAATTTGGTTCCGAAAAAAGCTTGACTTTTATAGTGAAGTGTTGTTATATAAGAATGCCATTATAGAGAGGCCTGACTGTATTACCAAGTTAGGATAACTGAGTAATTACATGATTTGACAGGTCATAATAAAAAATGGATATTTCAACACTTAATTACAATTGAGCTTAATAAAGGATCGATGAGAAGTGAGACCGAACAAAAATGGTCATTTTACGTATGTGTTCTTCAAAAGTGGAAGAATGACATAAAAGTCACAATACAAAGCTTTAATTTCTACCCATTTCTTGTGTGTTACAGTCAAAGGTATATCTTAAATCGCAAAATCTTGCTTCTTCAATTTCATGTTGTTTAATTGGACACCAACTTAAAGACAATCCATTCATCAATATATATATGTTATCCCATCAGAGTTTACAAGTTGGCTACTGATGGCTACTTTAATTTGTGGGATTTTACTCAAATAGCCTGGCGAATTTACTATTTAATTTTTCATAATCGGTTTACATAGATTATACATTGGTTATATACAATCATATATATATAATACATGAATTATATAAATATTATATATTCACCGATTACTTTTGATTTAAGTTGTTAGATGAGCGGCTATTTACTTAATTTGTATTGTTGTATATAGCTGACTTTTTGTTGGTATGTTGCAGTTTTGTGTCCTTGGTCTTTTCTGGGATAATGCATAAAATCCTCCCTGAACTATACCCGAAGTAGTTACGATACACTTTACATTTGTGTGAGTCCTATTACCCCCCTAAACTTTTTAAAAGTAGAATAAATGTCACCCTAGCTAAGTGCTGACGTGCCATAGAGAACTAAATATTTGGCAAGCGGTGAAATACACGTGCTGCCACATGTAATTTTGTATTTTTATTTTATTTTTTTAAATCTATTTTATTTTCTTCCTTTTTCTTTTCTTTTTTAATTCGAAATGTAACGGAAATATTATTTTGTATTTAGAAAAATGAAAGGACAATTTTTTTTTATGAACTTGAAGAACTATTAGAGATGTTGAGCATGTTCGGACGTTGCTGAAGTTTTAAAGTTGAGATTCAAGTGCTAAATTCATTCTAAATCCGTAGTTGTAGATGAAATTCGAAAATAAAAAAAAGAATTTCGAATCCACCATTGTTGAACTTAAAAAAGCTTAAAGAAAAAAAAATAAATTTGTCAAAATTCTTGGTTGTTGGCCAAATTGATCACTGGGGTACGATGATGATGTTGTTGTGAAGTTGTAGCTGAAATTTGAGCTTGATTTAGTCGAGTTTTTGTTGAATTTTGACACTAAAAAATAGAGTTGGAGCTCTTGAAAATGGGTGATAAAACGGGGATGAAGAGCTCTTGAAAATCAGCTTTGAAATTGACACGTGGACATTTCGTATAAGTTATAGCCTTTTTTTAAAGTTCCCACGCGCTTGAAGGAGTTGTTCTCACGCAATGCTCTACGTCAGCAATAAAAGTGCAAAGAATTACGAGGAAAAAAAATATAGGAGGGTAATAGGAACCCTCAAAAGTAAGGTGTATCGTAGCAACTGGGCGGTATAATTGAGGAGGGACTTTTTGCATTATCCAGTCTTTTTTTGTTTCTTTCACCTATTATCTTAGGAAAATTCATAAAGATCAGCAAACCATCTCTAGGAGAGCTTCCAAGAAAATTTGAAAAATCAAAGGATCAAGTTAAAATATAAAATATCAACACTCAAGAAAACAGAATATACTAAAACAACTTTCTTATAATTTATTCATTAAAAATAATAGTTGCACATAACCAAACTATAGAGTTTGAAAATGCAAATACATCATATTTTTGCATGTAAAAATAAGCAAACTTTTGTAAACAATAATGACAAACATTTGAAAGATTCAAAGATTCAAGACACCCCCACTAGATATTTAAACACAAGTAACAAGGGTCGCTAGATTCGCGTCCCCATTCCAGACTATCAAAGATTTCAAAGATCATTTTAATCAAAAGGAAAAGTTGAGCATGTCCATGCTTAATTTCTCCATCATGAGAGTCTCCATAAAACCACAGCTATAATTTGGGACAGCCAATGGCATTATGTTCTTATTGTAAGTGCCAATAAATTGGGACTTAAGTTGGCAATTTGAAGAAATAGGCAGCATTGGAAGGTTTTCACAGTTGCAAATTTCAATCATATAGCCATCTGGATCATGGAAAAATACTTGATCTACTTTGATTCCTTCATCTTCTACCACTGCAGTTACATATCTCATTCCCATCTCCTTCAACTTCCTCTTCACCAACTCAACATCAGTGCACTGCTTGTTATACATATGATTTTTCATAAGCGATATCAACATTTAAAGAAGTGAAGACAAGTATATAACAACAAGCGGTGTCATTTTGTTTATTTATATCCAAGAAAATTATTATTCTTATTGCAGTATATAATATTTAAAAAAAAATTTCGACGAAGCAGTGATCCATGACACCTTTTGTGGCAAGGTGAATCCGCCCTTGTTTGCACAGACAATATAAAGTATTTTTACATAATATCAGTGTAATTTAATATGTCATGCATATGACAAGTTACTTACTATTTCCTTTGTTCCATTTCATATGGCGAGATTTGTACGAGGGTCAAACAATTTAGTGCTACGTAAATTGAAACATAAAGAGTATTTTACTAACGAATATTTATTAAATAGAGTTACTGAGCTATGTTATTTTTTAGGTATCTGATTGTATAAATACATTTTTACTCTGTTTAGATGCAGAAAACTTAATTTCATGCCAAAATGTGAGATGAATAACAAAAATAACAAGAAAATACATAAAACTCAATTTATTACCGGTGGTTTAGTTTACCTGAAAGGAAATGTGATTATCCTTTGGATTAATAGGGCGTGGTTCATTGTTGACATCCAAGTCCTCCATTACTTTATTCTCAAGTAAGTGAATCCCAATGCCATAATTGTAAAGCCTTCAATAATTCAAAAAGGTAAAATTTTATCAAATTCTTGAACACCTTAAAGTTTATGAATATGTAACTAAGCTATAGTTTCTTAGGTGATTTGTACCCCTCCGTTCATTTTATACTATGATATTTTATTGAGTACAAAGTTTAAGAAGAAAAAACTTTTTGAACATGCAATAAGTATTCTTGAAACTTACAATAGTAAACATGTATGTCACGTCATTTTTGTGACTAAGACAATATCGTTAAAGGTAAAATAGTAGGTTTAAATTTAAAGAAGACATTGTATAGTCGCTCTCAAAATAATAACCGACAAAAATATATCTTTTGTATATAAATTTTATATATTTTTTCGGCTACCAAATATAAATAGCTTATATCGCGGGCTAAAAGTGATAATATCCTTTTTTTAACGTAAAGGCGTCCATTCTTTTTAAAACAAATTATACAAGCGGGAAAAAGTATCATTAGATGGAACAAAATGAGCATAATTCACTGACTTGAGTGAAAAGGGAAAGAAAGAGGGTAAATGTTATGTTTTTCGGACTCTTCAAAATTTTGATGCTGCAGCCCACTATCAAAAAAGGAATTAGCTATGAATTTCGTCGCTAATCTATACTAAATCCCTCGGCTAACAGAATTTCTTGAAAATTTGTCGCTGCAAATTTTGTGTTAGTTACAGAACTTGTCTGTCGCTAAGTTTTGCTTTTTTATTAGTGGCATGCGTGTCAGATCCTCAGAAAATATACTAATTTTGAAGGATCTGATACACACTACGTAATATTTTTAAAGAGACCGAACAATTTAGGGCGAAGGAGGGCTTACCAGGCTCCATGAAAATTGAAAGAAGAAGGGCGTTTCACAAGACAAAAGCCCAAGACAGCTTCATAGAATTGCACTGAATTCCAAACATCTTTCACCAACAAAGATACATGGTTCAGTGAAAGTAGTGGCAGTTTTTGGTAGCTGCTGATGGTCACTTCCTCAATCTCCATATTCATCTTTTCTCTTTTCTCTTTTTCTTCTACTTATTACTTTTTTTTGTGCTTGGATCAGCTAGCCTAGATATGTTGCTTATTTATAAACTGCATTATGGAAAACTTATATAAGTGATATCAAGGAACCTTCCTTTAAAAAAAAAAGGGAACCTTCCTTTTGCTTTTTGGATAATCGAGGTATCGAAGCTACTTTGAACGCATATCGATTAATTCCAAAAAGGTGCTTGTTATCTTTCATCAATGCAGGTATTGAGTGTTTCTGTCAACTAATTAGGTTTGGACATGTAGAAAGAAATTACTTAATGTTTTTTTTTTCCGCTGGAATTTGAATCTGAGAACTAATAGTTTTCAACCTATTTTATTGACCACTAGACCACACCCTTAGATGCGAAGAGGTTCGATATCAAGGAACCTTCCTGGCAAGTTCTTATCATAGAGTATGTAGAGGACAAACATGTGTGATATTTAAGATCTTCTTATGGAATTGATCAGTTGTGTGAAAGTATGGATGTAAACCTATTTACATCTGAAATGCCAAGACACAAATAATGCTACTGTACTCAGCGTTATTATATTGTCCTTGAGCGCTTGAAATGAGAGATACATACGTATATGTTACTTCCTCCGTCCGGATTTATGTTTCCGATTTCGAGAATCAAACGGTTTTATCGCAATTTTCTCCTATGCCTTTTAAATATTTTGAATTACGAATTATTGTGGATTATTATCGTATTTTTTACGTAGTTTCTAAATATGCAAATTTTATTTTGAAAAATTTAAAGATATGTAAATTTAATTTCGAAAAACTTAAAGATTTTATATTCAACTGCACGATTAAAATCAACAAGTTTAAATTTCGACAACCAAAAAGTATCACATAATTGGACAGAGGGAGAACTTATTACTGGTCTCAGGAGAAAAAGGTTCATATATAACTACTAAACAAAAACATTTCTAGTAAATAAAAATGGTGATTGATGATGTACTTCAATTTTTAAGTGTTTGAAACTTTTTCTATATCTATAAAAAAATTATAACTAAATACTACTACAGCAAGAACAAAAAGGAGGGGAGGGGTTCTGGCAAAAAGGAGTTTAATGTTAATTAGAGATTTATGTGTCATTTAGTTGGACCAAAATAGGTAATTAGGGGAACACTACTAGAAATTCGATCAATTCGACTAACATAATCGACATCGGTCGGTAATTGCAAAAATCGATTGAAAAGTCGGAAATTATTAGGTTGGTAGAGCCAACCGACCATCAATCATAACCGATCGATTTCGACCGGTCAATTAAATTCCACACTCGACCCAAAAGAAAAAAGGATGACCAAAAATTGATCAATTTTTTTAAATTATATAATTAAAAATACATCATTTGAGAATCGAACTTGGGTCTATACAGTTATCCTGCCACTAGAAAATTGTGCCTTTTAGTTTAAGACTTTTTTTTTTTAAAATTTTATTTATACTCTTTAATCACATTTTTGTGCGAAAATAACCGATTGATTCCAGTCGATTTTGTTAAAAAAAATAAAATTACCTACCGATATTGGTCTATTTTTAAAATGATCGACCGAAATAACTGATCGATTTTGATCGATTTTTTGAACATTTATTTTATTTTATTTTAAATGGAAAACCTACCAAAGTTGGTTGGTTTCTTAAAAAAAACTTCCTGGGGGAAAAAAATAATTTTTCGCATTTTGGTGCCAAAGAAAAATAATCGAATTCGGTCGATTTCGTGGAAAAAAATTTTAAAAAATATTTTCAAAAATAGACCAACTTCAATCGGTTGACAGTGGACGGTTTTGACCGAATTTCTAGTAGTGAAAGTGTCCCCAAGCCAGGTCCGTCTTTGTTTGGTAGGATGCATTAGAAAAAATAATGCATGCATTAACTTTTGTTATTACTAATTCCTTGTTTGGTACACTTTTTCAACCGATGTATTACTAATATAACTATTAATTATGCAACTTATTTGGTATTATCCTATGCATAACTAATACATAGCAAACCATAATATTAGCAATACCGAGTCTATTAATGCATGCATTAGCATGGTTTCTTATAAGTTATGCAATGCATTTTGATTTTTAATACAACACGAAATAGTGGATAAGAAATAATCTATGCATAACTAATGCTTGCATTACAAATCTAGGTATTACTAATATACCTTATTTAATATTATTCTTATACACCCTACCAAACGACTGAGTGTATAATGGCATTATTAAGCCATACAAATATTAACGAAGAGCAAAATATTACCATTTCGCATAATTCAGTGAGAATTTGGCCCATTGTCCTTTTCTTTCGTCGATTAATTAGTACAGTTAGGAGTCGTTTGGTAGGGTGCATAAGAATAATGTTGAATAAGGTGTTTAAGCCAAAAAATAGTTTTCAAGGTCTGTATACAGCTAAAATTGGAGAGTCTGATTTTATGATCATTATGACACTCCATAGCCCGTCTCCAGAAGGCTCGAGGCACAGCTCGAGGTTCGACCCTGAGGGTTCCCTATGTTTGACCTCGGGGCAGTGCAAGCGGTGGCTATGATGGACAAGCGGGAAATTCCCAAGGCACGTGGTTAAAGCTGACCAGGTCTATAAGAATAGTACAAGTCTGTACCGTGACATTAAATGGCTATACCAGCCGCATGTCTTTATAATAAATGCACCTATACTATGTTGGGATTCCCCCTCCTGTATAAAGGGGACCCTTATTATTTTGTAAGAGACATGATATTTAATACAAGAATAAGAACATTCTCTGCTCTCCAACTTGAACATATTCTACTGTCGTTCCTTTGATTTTATTGCTACATTTATTGTGTTTTAATTGATTGTTCTTCATTTATTGCTCATCATTGATCATAAAGAGCCATCATCAAGGTCCTTAGAACTGTTAGTTCTTCATCAACCCTCCCTATTCTGATAGCGGCGAAAGAGCCTTGTCCCTCGAAGTACCTTCGACCAGGGAAGAAGATGGTGGCAAAAGAGGAGCCACTCCCCCGAGGCTAGAAACCTCGGGTATTGCAGGATCAACGGCCTCGAGAGGTCTCTCGGCTCAAGCCATTGATGTGTGGCCGCTCCTTTCTGTTGCACCAATGTTCGCACGACGGCCAATAGGTACATGATCTACCTCAACGGTTGGATCTCCTTTTCGCCTCCGGGCAGACCCTACCTCACTATAAATCTCCTCGCCCACGGAGGATTTCTTACGCTTGTTATCTCTCTTTGGCCCCGAAGTTGATGATCCTCCCTCCTCTCCGAGAGGGCATGGTTTCATCTCGGAAAATTTTCCAACGCCTGCAGTAAAGATGTTAGGAAACACAAAGGGAAATATTCCTTAAAGAAAAGAATCATACGGTACTCACCGTGGTGTTTTGCCTCCTATCTACCCTTCGACAGGTCTCGCCACTTACATTCATTGTAAGTCGAGCAAGCTACCAGTTTTCGAGTCCAATCCGCTTGATCGGGGACCTCGTATGGCAACCACGGGATTGCTGCAGAAAGGGAAAGAAAACACCTTTACATCGTCTGCCTCCACTATGAACAAAAATGACAAAAGCACAAATGTACCACTTACGTTTGAAATTCCATTTCTCAGGGAATGGCAGGAACTCTATAGGGATAATGTCAACAGTATGCACTCGGACAAATCGACTCATCCACCCTCGGTCCCCGTCTTCTTCATTACTGGAAATAAAGGGCCAGGTGGATCGATGCATAGAGTAATCAGGCCTCGGTAATGCAAGGGCCAACACAATCTAATAAGATGGCTGAGGGTGAACTCGAGCCCAGCTTTATCTACAAAGAACCTTATCATCAACGCTATCCTCCAACACGACGGGTGAACCTGTGCCAAGGTAACCCGATATCTTCTACAAAACTCGAGCACAACTCTATCTAGACGGCCCAATGTAAAGGGGTACGTGTAAACATTCAAAAACCCCTCTACATGAGCCATGATGCTCACTTCTAGGGAAGGTACCTGTAGTACTGCCTTTTCTCCCTATCCGCAGTCTCTCATAACTGCCTCAAGGTGTTCCTCTCTTATTGATGAGATGAACCTCGATGCATGCTCCCAATGGCCTTGAACATTTGGAGGTCTCTCTAACGTAAAGTCCCTCCTCGATAAAAAGCATCTCGAGGTTAGCTCACCGGATGCCAGCGGTGTACCACCGACCTAGCGGGTAGTAGAGGCGGAACTCTCCTCTTCTTGGTGAACGAATTTGGGCATCGCATCATGGTGAATGAGAAGGGAGATGAAAACATATGCGAAAGCTTTGAATTAAAATGGTGAAAGAACTGACGCAAGGAAGGAGAGCTCTATAAAAAGGATAGTTGCTCAAATTAGCGGAATCCTTAAATAAGAAGAAAGCAAATACATATATAGAGCAAGCGACCACTATTTACCTATTCTTAAGCCAACTAATTCTGACCATGCCATTACCACTTTTGGGGAAGTGTACCAGTAGAACCACCCCGGTCACTTCACAGTCATGTCATATGAATGAGACTGTCATACAGTGCTCGAGAGCTATCGAAATCCCCACATCGATCTAGCCTCGAGATGGTTCCCGATCTCGAGGATCTCTGTTATTACAAGTATGGACTCTAAAAGAGCTATCAATCTAGCCTTGATATGGTGCCCGATCTCGAGGATCTCGGTTACTCCAAGTATGGGCTCCAAAGAGCCTACATCAAAACTCAAAGATTAACTTTGCATAAGCACTAAAAATAAAATTTGAAGACTTGAAGCAAAGGAATCCTTTTGCATTCCCAAAAATACATTTACAAAGGGTGTATTTATAAATCCCCCCTGAGGAATCCATATGCAAAAAGATAAAAAAGGATAAGCAAAGATGACGACGCGAGTCTATTCTTCACCCTCACTACTGTCTGAATCACTTCCGAAAACCTCATCCGAAGTAGTTGAAAGTGCTGATTCTTCCTTCAAGGCTTTTCCTTTCTCAATCTCAGCAGAGAGATCGACACCTTTAGATCTTGCTTCCTCGAAGGCCTGCCTTATAGCTTGCAAACGAGCATGAGCAACGGCCCATGCCAGCTTCTGCTCGGCCTTCTCGAATATCTCTCTGGCTCGATCGTTTGCGGTGGCGGCATCTCTCTTGTATGAGGATACATGTTCATCAGCCTCAGACTTGCCACAGATAATGCAGTGGCCTCCTTGTGAGCACTTCGAAGAATATCCTGGGTCGAGGCCAACTCTTCCCGCAAAAGGTAATTCTCCAAGTTCACGGCCTCATTCTGCCTCTTCAGCTTGAGGATCTCTACATCCTTGGCTGCAACCTCTTCCTGAAGTTTCCCCACTAGGGCATTCTTTTGCCTAATATGCAAAGGCGAATCAAGATAGTGAGCATAAAATTATAAGAATAAAAAGATGAACTCATGAATGTCGTGTTACCTGCTCAGCAAAGCTAGTCCATTCTTGGTGCACTCCCTCCAGACTCGCCCGAAGCTCACTCAACTCCTCTTCCTTTCGGCAGAGGAAGCCTTTGACTCATTTAGCTTTGAAGTGAGCTTCTCGAGCTCATCCACATGGCATGAAAGCTCATCTTGAAGCTTAGAAAAGGTGTCGTCATACAATTTCTTGACCTACAACAAAGCAGAGAAGTTAGAAAGGCAAGGGTAATAATTTGAAGCACAAATGGTATGTCAAGAATATCACCTACTTTTGAAGCCTCCCAGCCTCCTCGAGAGCGACGGGGGAATCAAGATCTGTGTCATCGTCAATACCGACAAAGTAGTCCTTGAGCATATCATCCTCTCCCTGAGAGGTCCCCACATCGGCAGCGCCCATGTTCTGGGCATCCCTTATTTCCCCCGGAGAAAATGAAGGGCCCGATTCAAAGCCGCCTCCTTCTTCCTCTTCTTACCCTTGTCGGGTTTCGAGGATTCTTATTTACCAGGAGAAGGCAGTCTCATCAACACGCCTTCCTCAAGGCCTGCACATGCATGATATATTAAACTTACCACCACAAAGAATACTCATAAGAAACTTGGTAATGACAATAGCGAAAGCATACCGTGGTTCTTGGCCTGCCACCGTGCCAAATCACGCCAAACACACTCGCTATATGGAAAGGCAGAGTCTAATAGTTTGATCCATCATGGAAGGTTCTGAACCACGTCGGTGAACCAAATTGTGGCTACATAATAGAAAGAAGATCATTTCAGAAGAAGAAGAAGGGGCAATAAAATGTGCTCGATGTAGGGACACTTACGCTTTATGTTCCATTCCTCCGGGAATGGCATCCTATGAATAGGGATGATGTCCGAGGTTCTTACTTTGACAAACCAGATCATCCATCCCCGGTCTTTGTCCTCATTGATGCTCGCAAAGAATGTCTTGGCAGATCGATGATGAAGCTTGATTAAACCCCTTCGGAAGAGATGGGGGCTCTACAATTTGATCAAGTGGTCGAGGGTAAAGGTCATTCCCTCGATCCGGTGGGATAAATATCTGAGCATGTAAACAATTCTCCAGAAAGAAGGATATATATGACCGAGTGTCACTCAGTACTGATTACTAAAGTCAAGAATCACCGGATCTATCAGTGGGGAAGAAGAATCTACAGGGCCTAGAGTGAAGGGGTATGTGTATATGCTGAGAAAACCAACTTTGTGTGCTACTATGCTTTCCTCAGCTTTGGAGATGTCTACTTGCACTGCCTCCCCTCATCGACACTCTATCTTTACTCTCTTCATATCGGTCACCACACTGATGTACCAAGACATGGGCTCGCATTGGCTCGGTGCAGAAGGGGGATTCTCAATGGTAAAATCAAAGACAATATCGAAGTGGCCAGGGATACATTGCTCAATACTTGGAGGTGTTTTTTATTTGCCCTTGGACGTGCGTGATGAAAAAATGGTACCTTCTTTTTGAGGTACCATTTTGGAGATTTTATCCATAACTATAACAAAGCTTCTAAGAAAGAAAATGAAGAGGCAAGTACAGAGAGGAGATGAATGCAGAAGATGGTGAACATAGCTCTGAAAACTTGAAGATATTGTAAAAGTATGAATGACAAACAATTGAGGTATTTATAGAAGCCGTTTGGGCAACGTTTGAGAAACGAAAGACTCGAACCAATAATGGTTCGTGGGTTTCTCGATGATCGTGCTGACAGTGACCTCTATGCAGCCTTTGAGTTATGCCATTTAATGCTCTAATGGGATGACATCATGATGGAAGTATCAAAGAGGCAAGAATTCAAGACTGTTTCTTATCATTTTTACTCTAAGAAATGCGGGGACTATCTGTATACGGCTAAAATCAGAGAGTCCGATTTTATGATCATTATGACACTCCATAGCCCGTCTCCAGATGGCTCGAGGCACAACTCGAGGTTTGACCCCGAGGGTTCCCTATGTTTGACCATAGGGTAGTGCAAATCGATGGCTATGATGGACAAGCAGGAAATTCCTAAGGCACATGGTTAAAGCTGACCAGGTCTACAAGAATAGTACAAGTCTGTATAGTGAGATTAAATGGCTATACCAGCCGCATGTCTTTATAATAAATGCACCTATACTATGTTGGGATTCCCCCTCCTATATAAAGAGGACCCTTATCATTTTGTAAGAGACAGGATATTCAATACAAGAATAAGAACATTCTCCGCTCTCCAACTTGAACATATTCTACTGTTGTTCCTTTGATTTTATTGCTACATTTATTGTGTTTTATTGATTGTTCTTCATTTATTGCTCATCATTAATCATAAAGATCCATCATCAAGGTCCTTAGAACTGTTAGTTCTTCATCGACCCTCCCTAGTCTGACACTTTAGCTCGACCTCGAGGCCCTGCGTAGGCCAGCTTGAGACCCCGATTCACAACCATTTGGTTTGCATAACATACTATCCTCAAGCTCTTATCTCATATTCATGATTCATACTTAGCATCTATCGCTTAACAACTAGCATTAAAATAAATCACGTATTTTTAGAACCACAAATTCAAATTTAATTGTAATTACCATTTTCAAGGTAAACAAGGTCAAAATAATAAAATTTATATGACGGACCACAAGAAACCAATATAAATTTCGTTAATACAATGTGATAGAGAAGTAAAGTACAGACTTGTACGTCAATTCAAAAGATATAAAGTTTCCTTAATACAACGTGATAGAGAAGTAAAAAAATAAATTCAATGACAGATAATATAATAAAAATAAAGTAGAGAAAAGATAGTTCTTATTGAATGATCCTTGATGATAGGCTATAATTACATATTTTAGTCGCTTATTACACTCTAAATTACTGCACTTTAATTGAGTTTGAGTTTTAATCGCTAGTGTCTTGCACTAATTGTGTATTTTATGCCTTGTAGGAGTGATTCTGAGCTATGTAGATATTATGGAATGAATTCAAGTGATTTGGAGCTTCGAAGTTTGAGTAAAAGCCCAAGGAATCAAGCCGAGATCGTGGTCGGGGATCAATGGGTGATAGTTAAGAATGAAGCGGAGAATCGAGCGGGCATACGATGCACTGTCTAGTAAAATGCACATAACGTTCTCTCAGAAGTCCATTTAGGCTCCAGAATATATCGTTGGAAAGCTATTTGAAAGGGCTACAACTTTCATGTTTTGCATTTTTGCAAATTCCCTGTACCGCGGTGCGTGGATCGTCGAGCAGTGCGCCGCACCTGTGGAAATTTCCTACAGCCTGTCAGAATCAACAATTTGAACTTTCCCACTGCTGCCCCGCATGGTGCGTCACCCCATGCGGTGCGGTAGTGCAAATTTTATAGAGTGACTGTCCTATTTCACGCGGGAGAAGGTGTTTTCATTTGGGCCCGACCCTACTTGGTATAAATATATGTAAAAATGCTTTTTTGCGGGAGAGGACATACTTTTGACACACTTTAGTCCTAGGGAGAGAACGGGACCGACATTAGACTGGGGATACAACCTAAGGAGGCAAGAACACACTAGCAAGGCGGAGAATTCTTCTACATGTTTTTCACTTCCTTCTTCCTATTTCTATTATTGGTTATGAATTCTAGTATTATAGTTATGCATACTATTATGAAAACCTAATTTGTTATCTAGGGTTTTGATGGAACCTATTGGAGTATGAGTTTCCTGTTATGTTAATATAGATTTGCCATAATATTTCTTTATTTGTTCAACTGCGTTATTATTGTGGTTGGTTGAAGAGCTCTCAATCGACTGTGCCTATTTAATGTGTATTACTCGGGAGAGAGTGCATATTTAGGTAGTTGTTGAACAACATCACTCCTAACGTATATGAGGGATCAATACGAAGGGTTTAAAAGTGGGATTAGGGATAACAAAATCTTGGGTGCGATTCGAGTGAGCTGTAGTTAATGCCGGCTAGCATAATTCGGGAGAATATGTCTAGTAAATTGTGGTAATTACTCGGGAGAGAGTTACGATAGTCAGAGCACTCATGATTGGTAGAGAATACTTAGGCGAATTTATAAAAAACATAGCGGGAAGGATTCCGACAATAGGCGAAATCATAACTCTAGATCTCCTTAATCTTTTCTCCAACCCGTAGTATCTTTAGTTGTTAATTTACTATTTTAATTTTGTTGTTAATTAGTTAAACACAAGAAACTTAATATCTATAAGTTAGGAATTGTTCAAGTTTGTCTTCTTGGTGATAGTGAACAGTTGTAGCTAAACCTTAGTTCTCTGTGGGATTCGACTTCGGACTTGTAAACCGGATTATATTTGCAATGACCGCTTAGTCCTTTTTATAAGGCATAGTTGGGCATGATCAATCCTTGATAAGATGATGATCCGAACAGAGCTTGAAGGGCCGAACTATGGCTAACTTGGGAGCAATATGCGATAAATTACAATGTATAGAACTGTAGAGAAGAAAATTAGATCCTTATAATGGTGTTGAAGTGTGTCTATTTATAGTGCTAAATCTAAGTAACCATTCTCCTTGAATTATGAGTCCATTACGAGCATTTACTCAATCAATCTGTTACTTTTGGAAGACTTGTAACAACTGAGTAAGTGCTGGAATTTCTTAACTGACGAGTTAATTTCGTAACTGATGAGTTAATTCTGTAACTGATGAGTCAATCTCGTACCTATTTAGTCAATCTCGTACCTATTGAGTCAATTTTGTACATGTTGAGTCAATCCTATGCTAGTTGAGTCAATTTCATAATTGATTGGTTCTGCCCGTTACAATCAGTTATTGCATTTATTGTATGTTATATAATTGATTTGTAATTGATGGTGTAATTGTCACGACCCAATATCTCCTATAGGCTGTGATGGCGCCCAACATTATCGCTAGACAAGCTAATAGTGAACTAACCATGTGATTGTTTCTTTTAACAATGTAGAAATAGTTAATTTTTAATTATTAAATAAATAAGAAGTGGAAAATTTCATAAAATGAGTAATGGACAATTTTAAGAGCAAATGAGATGAAGTAAATAATCAAAATCAACAAGTGTTTACTAGCATAATTTTCAAGGTCTGGTGTCACAAGTGTATGAGCTACTAGTAGGATATACAAAAATACTAAACTACTATCTGAAATGAAGTAGAGAGAAAGTGAATGCAAAAGAAAGACTTAAGGTGCTGCAGAACGGGCTCAGAAGGTAGCTCACCACAAAGTCTCAGAGAATCTAGAGTGCACGCCGAGATGATAACCAGATGCACTTGCCTCAAATCATGCACGGGTAGTGTAGAAGTATAGCATGAGTACATAAACAACATGTACCGAGTAAGTACCTAGTCTAACCTCAAAGAAGTAGTGACGAGGGGTCGATTTCGACACTCACTATGGGCTAACAATAAAATATCAAAATATCTAAATAGCCATGGGCTATATAATTGATAATGAAACCTCAATAACAAGCAGTAAATAAACAATTGTTTCATAAATAGTAAATCCAAAATAAATTTCCATCGTTTGACGATTTTAACCTCTCTAGCCAATAAAATGATATCAACTATAATTAGACTCCAAGTATTATTACGCACGATTTATGCCGAGTTCATACGACCCGATCTAAAATACATAGACATAAACTGTGTGCACTAACGGGGGTCAAACGACACAAACTATAGATGCATCTATTAACCTGCCAAGGCGAACAACCCCCTCCCATAAGAGTAGTGGAATTTACCTCACTCGTGGAAATACTTGTGACACGAGTGAGCATAGATTTCTCAAAGTTATTGCCGCGCTCCTTTTTCTCGCGAAATCGAGTTTTGACACGTGACAACTCTTTTAAGGAAGGGTTTTAAAAGGGAAATTGCCACCTAATGGGTTTGAGGTGCTTTAGGGAACCTATTTGCAAATAACTCTGTTTTAACTAGTTTGCGTCACTAAAGATCGGGTAAGGGCTCAAATTACCTCAAAGAGAAGGTGTTAGGCACTCTTCGAGGTCCACAACTGTGGGTCCCGGCTGAACTTGAATTATATGAATTAGTCAGCTAAATGAAAACAGAGAGAAACAAGAAGTTTGGGCAGTTTTATTATCAAGGACTTAGAATAAATACAAACACTTGATTTGAAGACAGGATTGGGGGGTGGGTGGAGGGGGTGGGGTCCTAAGTTTTTTAGCTTAAAGGATCACCCGTACAACATAAATAATACTTCGTAACTCCATCGAGGTGGGCTATACTCGTATTATTCAGCAGGCACAAACTATCATCTCCTACTACCCGATTACTATCTTTAAGTTTGTTACCTAGAGCGTACTAATTGATTCTAAATTGTGTCTTATGCGTGCACTACCCGTCCCATGCTTATGGCCCAGGAGGCGTTTGGACCTCTATTTTGGATAGTTCTAGACTTAACTTAGGCTTCTCAAAAATGATAAAATTAGGCGACATAAAAAACAAGTTTGACTTCATGTAAAAGCAATTAAGGGCTCAAGTTAGCCTCCACACTTAGACAACAAATGCATGCGAACAAATTCTAACATTAAGGATTAGATGATTTCAGAATTAAGCCAAATTAAAGCCATTAAGCCCTATAAACATGTTTTCTATATGACCTCGTGCAGGTAGTTTCAGATGCAAGGTACAATCTTATAGACATGATTTCTAAACAACTATATAGTATAGGGAATCTGGTATTGGATGCTGATTATTGGAATGATAGATTATAAGTGATTAAACCTATAGACATGATTTCTAGGTGATTTACACAGTAGTTGGCAGTGATGACCATTGGAAATACTCAAAATTACCTAGTTTGATCCTATAGGAATGCTTTCTAAGAGTGGTAGAGTTAAGCAATGAAGCAGTGTTTGGAAAATTCGATATTAACACTTTAACGAGAGTGGTATTACCCTATAGGCAGGATTTCTAACGATTAGCGATTGAAACTGATTTTTTATACTTAGCTCCTATGAGCATGTCTCCTAACTGAGCAATTACAATAACAACAGTGAATTAGCTAATCAAAGTCCTATAGGCATGATTTCTAGATGAATATTGGCGTCTAATGAATATGCTGCAATTATGCAAATTGAGAGATTTGTTATTTGTTTCCTATAGGCATGATATCTAAAAAAACATGCAGAAGCAGAATATATTAATTGAATTAAACGCTCAGGTCCTATAGGCAGGTTATCTAACAACACATAGGAGAAGAACATGTTTGAACAAATTAAACATCTATAGGAAAGATTTCTACCCGTTTCATGCAAACATTAAAATAGACCCATTTTCCCAATTTTACTAAGACCCCAATTGTTATTACAGTATTATTACAAGCCCAAAGAATGAAACAAAATACAAAGTTAAAAAATAACTATAGTCCCAGCCCGGCCAGGACTTCAATTTCATATCCAACAGGCTTCACCATAGCCCAGAAGTCATAGCCAACCAAACCCAGAAAACAATCTTCATTTACACCAAAATAGCCAAAACCCAGTAGCAAGAGCTGATCAACAACCATTTACACAAGCCAATTGGTTTATTCAGTATGTGAACATGGGCAGAGTGGAGTAATTAGGACAAAGTGACAAAGAACCTTAGACCCTAGTGTGTCAGAGTTCACAAGGGTCTCAAAATGGACCCCGAGCAGTGCTCACACTAGGGAGGTTGATAGAGAAGATTTAGGGGAGGGGGCCTTGGCTGGCTTTCAGCCGACCAAGAATTAGACTCATAACAAGAAATAATCAATGAAAAATAGTAATAAAGTAATAGGTTTGGAAAAGCATTTGCAAACACTATAAGATAATCACATAATGAAACTAACACATTGGGCAGGGTGACATATGATAAGAAACAAAGAACCTAGGATTGCAAATTCAACAGGCAAGGGCATTAGACTAGTAAAACCAAGTAATGCAACCAGTTTAGAACTTAAAGGATCCGATTATACCAAATTCAGGATTAAACAGTATAGTACAAACAAGATTAGATATCATAGAGGGCATTAGTCAAGGAGGATTAATTTAAAGGACAATAGATTGTTAAAGGTACAGAATTGGACATGGCAAGAACACATATAGTGGCAACTACAGTCATAGGAGCATACTACACTTAGAGTAAAGGTCTTAAACAAGTTAGGACATGCTAATAACATCAATTAATCACTAGAAGTTTAGAATTAGGCAGAGAACATGGATTAAATTATATAATCAAGGCAGAACATTCGAATTATCAACAACACCAAACTAAACATGCTTCATTATGTCTAAATTAACTAAGTTAGGTGCAAAGACATTATTAGGCTAGCAATTATAGGCAGGATCATACAGAAAGAGAGTCAAGGGAATGCATTAAGATCATGAACTTCAGAGAACATGCTAACATAATAGAATAAATAGTGCGAGGGTTTAGAAACTAACTAGTGATTGTTCAATGAACAAGAAAAGAGCAACAATAGGGACCTAAAGTCTCAAATGTGTCAAGTTCCCAAGGGTTTCAAGAACCCAGGGCAGTGCTCACACCCAAGAGATGGTCAAAAAAGTAGAAATCCAGTGGCCTTAGCTTTCAGTCGGCCAAGAGCCAAACAAAACAGAATAGTAAACAAATACAGAGTAGAAACCTTAGTTTTTAGTGAGAGTATTTAGTGATTTTTTGTCTGTTTTGAAAAAGGGAAAGGGAATGAGTTTATATAGTAGTAAAATCAGCACATAAGCAAGGAAATACAATCAATCAAACCATAAAAGGAAAGAAGAACATATAAATCAAATAAAATCGGGTTAGGAGAAGAAGCCAGTAAATGCTAGTTTTTAGGAAAAATAAATATCAATGGAATATACACAAAAATAGTAGCATATGATGAATATAGACACAAATAATACTCAAAATCAGAGAATTGGTTCGATTTGAAGAGATATGTAAACCCTAGTTTTACGATAAGTAAGAATCAACAAAAATGTACAAATATTCGTGCTCACAATAGAACAAAGGATGAACATAGACAGAATAGAAGAAAGATCAATGATTTGAACCTATTTGGTTCGATTTTGATGAGATTTGCTTGCTATGTTTAGGCAAGCACTATAGGAGAGTAACCAGTACCAGGAGGAGGTCATATATGGCAAGTAGTAGCCATGGGATTCCATATTAGACGGGATTAGGAGATGATTTAGGGGGCGGCAGCTACTAGGGTTCTTAGGAGGGAGAAAGGTGGTGAGGGATATTGGCCTCCCCGATTGTGGTTCCTGCTCGTATCTCATGCGAACCTTTACCCATCCTTTTCAAAGTGGTTAATGGATAGATGTTGAGACTTGAACCCCCGTCTATTAGGACTTTGATAATGAATTTGTCCTCAAACTGCACCGTGATATGCAGTGCCCTATTGTGACATAGTTCTTCTGGCGACAGTTCGTCTTTGTGAAAAGTGATCTTGTGGCCCTCAAATACTTGCCCTACCATATTGGCCATCTCCCCATTGGTAATGTTGTTGGGTATATAAGCTTCGTTCAACACTTTCATCAATGCATTCTTATGCGCCTCAAAATTATGTAGTAGTGATAGAATGGATATCTGAGCAGAGGTTTTGTTCAAATGATCAACCATAGAATACTCTCTTGCTTGCACTTTTCTCCAAAGATCATCCGACCCAGTGTCAATGATATGCTGTTTGGAAGCGGCTTCTTCACTTGTTCCTCCCCAATGCTCGGACGTGTAAACCCTACCGGTTTTGATCATGTCTTGTGCTGCACCTGTTTCTTTGATTTTTCCCTTTCCTTTCCTGCTCGCCTCTGCAGCATAGTCCCAAGGTATAGCATAGTCCCAAGGTATGGTGTAGGTGCTACCGTCACGGTGAAGGGTGTGGTCACTTCCACCTCAAACGGAGTCGGGGTGGTTGAGGGCGTTGTTACTTCAACCTCAAACAAGGTCGGTGCGGTTACTTAAACCTCAATTGGTGATTGAATCTGCACCACAATAATGACTGGAAGTATTTTAGGTTCATCCCCTTGACGAGTGAGCCCGATTGATCCTTCCATATCCCATTCTTTATCAGTTTTGATCATAATTACCCCCTCGCCCCTGTGACCCGGGAGAGGATTGTTGGGGACATTAGGTGAAACCTCTTTTGCTTGTATAATGTTGGTGTTAATCAATGTCTAGATCTTATCCTTCAAAGTGCGACATTCATCAATAGTATGACCCTTCATTCCCAAGTGGTAGGCACATGTCTTGTTTGGATTGAACCACCGAGAGGGGTTTTCCATGGCAACATCAGGAATGGGAGTGACATAACCGGCATCCTTCAGTCTTTCATATAATTGGTCGATGGGTTCAACAATCAGGGTGTATTGTCTCGACGATTTGCGGTTGGAATTTGGTCTTGGTTTTTGGTAGTTTTGGGGGGCTAGTAGTGGGTAGTAGTATGCTGGCTGGGTGTTATAAGTATGGTAAGCGGCAACAAGTTGTTGGTATCTGGGAGGTGAAGGCCGATATATGGGTAGAGGTATTTTATATGTGAGAGGAGACTTTGGACCTTGGGCTACCATCACTACCCCTACTTCCTTCTTTGTAGAAATACCGCCCGACTATCCAGGCTTTGTTTTTAGCCTGGAGTGCCTCAAAATTTGTCACCATTCCATTTTTGATCCCCTCTTCTATTCTTTCTCCTAACTTGATGATTTCAGAAAATTTATGGTTCTCAATAACCATCAGTCTCTCATAATACTGCGGATCCTGAGCTCGGACAAAGAACTTATTCATCTGTTCTTCTTCCAATGTTGGCCTTACTTTTGTAGCTTCAGACCTCCACCGAGTAGCATACTCGCAGAAAGATTCTATTGGCTTCTTCTTAAGATTCTGAATGTAGAAGACGTCTGGCGCATTTTCCGTATTGAACCTAAATCGATCCACAAAATTTGACGCCATTCTTACCTAGTTAACCCATTTTTTCGAGTTTTGACTGATGTACCAGGACATGTCATCTCTAGTGAGGCTCCTCATGAACAACTTCATGCGGATTCTTTCATCTTTACCAGCCTCTACGAGCTTGTCACAATATGTTCTCAAGTGTACCTTCGAATCACCTGTCCCGTCGAACATTTCAAACTTAGGAGGATTGTAACCCTCTAGTAGTTCTATGTTCGGCTAAATACACAAATCCTCATAATTCAAACCTTCGATGCCTTTACTGCCTTCAACACCTTGGACTCGACCAACAAGTTTCTTGAGTACCTCCGCCATGTTCTTGATGAGCAGGTCCTTCTCAGCAGATTCAGGTATGTATAGGGTTTGTCATGGAGTGTGGGGTAAGGTTTCCATATATATGGGGTTGCTTTTATGGACTCCAGGAATTTGAGCGTAGTGGTGGTTGTTGGTTGAGTTTTGGGGATTAGGGGTAGGTTGTGGTGCTTTTTGAAGAATATGGTATGTCATTGTTTGTGAATACTAGGTTGGATAGTGATGATGTTGTAGAGGGGTCGATACTGGCGGAGGATTAGGATTTTGAGGAGGTGTGACATAAATGAGGTGCGGGAGGATTTTGATGGTTTTGTGTGTTCTGGGGAGGTGCTAGGTTTTGGGCGTTTTGTTGGTTGACATCGGGGACGTTCAGGGTAAAGGAAAGATTTGCCAAGTTTTGGACCTGCTCAAGTTCCCCTTGCAACTCCAATATCTTCTGTTCTAACCATAAAACCAAGTTATTCTGTGCCGGAGTACTCCGACCATCTAAAGTCTCGACATTCTCTACATGCGTAGCGTTGTCTTTCCTGATACCGCTCATATCGTCCATTCTGGCTTTTCTCTTGCTTTTAAGATTACTTGGAGGAGGAGAAGGTGGAGGACCTCTAGATCTGGTGTGATATGTCGATGATGCCAGTATGCACGAACTAACCTTAGGGGGTGGGAATAAACAAACAAAGAAAAGAAGAAAACAAAAAGGTAACAAGTCAGTAAGGGGTATTAAAAGGATGTTTGCGGTATTCAAACACATATTGCGGAGTTATAAATTCATGTCCTAGTTTGGGGACCTCATTGTGACCGAGGTAGGCCTAAGCGACATATAGATTTGGAGAAAATCGATGCCAATAACTATGTCATTTCATTAATATGATAAATGAACCAAATCTCTACTAAACGACAATAACTATAAAAGGTCACTAATGGCATTTGCCGTATTACAACCAAAGTCTAAAACGAGTTTAGAAAGCAAGTAGAAACATTATTCCTACTCTATTTGGTCCCAGAGGGACCTTCTCCATGCTTGGCCATCAACCCCTGCTCCAAATATTCCAACCTCTTTGTTGATTTAGTTGCAATTTTTTTCCACTCGCTGATTGCTTCCATGTCCACTTTATATTGTTCCAAATGCCTGGCTTCAGACTCGAAAACCCTTTTGTGCACCATCCTGTATTTGACTTGTGCTTTAGCAGTATCATCTATAACCCTATTCTTCAGATTAATCCCTAGCTTGACATCTCCCGCTATATCATCTACCAACCATGATGGATAGAAGTACACATAGACGGCATGATACCAATCTAGCTTGGTGGTATCTTTTTACACAATGATCTTTTGATGCCACATATGTTGTACCTCAAACTTAAATGGAATGGCATTCCCCTGGAAGTTTGCTTTGTATTGAACTATTTTGGAAACTCGTGGTATAACCTGCTTTGTCATGCTTGCCTCATAACCCTAATGAGCATAAGGATAGATCCCCTCAATATTAACACTAGATGAGGAGTATCTCTCGACCTCATGATCAATTCACTACTAAGGAACCACTCGAACATCCAATGTACCTTGTCATCAGTCAAATTGCTAAAGCAATGTACCCAGCTCACATCGTTTTTCGGTTGCGCAAACCTGTTTGGGATAAAAGTCATTCTCTTTGGATGGTGATAGGCTATGTGGTCATTCCATGGTCGTCGCGGAAGTTCTTGACGGTATTTTCCCTTCTGAAGGTGTTCCAACAACCATACTTGCAACAATAGATTTCAACCCTTGAAATGCCTATACCCTTCTTGCAATGGTTTAAAGCCCGGTACATCTCAGCCAAAATCATAGGGACAATAGTGTAAGTTTTCCCCTCAATTCCCTCCATTAAGGTCTTAGTGACCATAGCTAGGCAAGTGTGGATCCTTTCTCCCTATATTGGAAATACCAGCATCCCTAGAAAGCAGACAATGAATACAAAAACTCGGCGGTGAGTCCAACCAAAAGAAGTGATGACAAACTCATCATGATAAAGGCAATATGACTTACTGTGCCCATAACGCTCATAAAGGAAATCGAATGGTATGTAAGACTTCTTCAGACAAACTAACTCATCATTTTTCCTAAAACCCATCATTTTCAAGAAACCTCGAGAAGTGCAATTTTCCAGTATTAACAAACCAGGGCTATCCCATGGGAGCCCAGCGAAGCCTCCTATTTCTTCTAAAAGGGGAGTCATTTCTATGTCGCTAAAACGGAAGACGACTCTTTTCAAATCCCAAAACATGGTGGCGGCCTCAATTAACACATCGTTTGGCTGAATGTCTAACAAGGAGGGTTAATTTCTGAGGACTCTTTTTACATGATTTTTGTCACTTGGTGAGAGATTTTCCTACCAATCTAGTTGCAAAGGTGGGATATTTTGAACCATGCCGAACCTGGGGACTTCGTTTCTCATTTCTGCAAAACAAATAAAGTTAGCCCTTTCTCCCCTCCGGATTTGGCTATTTACACATCAACAATCAACATATTGGCATGTTTTTCCAAATAATACATAGACCGTGATTATGTCCATTGGGATTATGGAAATCCTGGCGGACTTTGGTCAAGGCTTGCCTTAGCTAGTTATTATGCGGACAATGTTCTAACCCATACTAGGTTTGGACATGATGCATACACAGTTAATATTAGAATGGGGGTTTCTAGAAGAGTCTAGACCGGTACCCTCAAGCGGACAACTTGAGAGGGAAAGACACGGAACCGTTGACTGCACCACTAATCGACTAGTTTTACCGAAAATAAGCCTTTCCAAATTTAGGGGGTGATTGAGGAAAGGCGCTGACACTCATCACGCGCCGCTATGGTATTAATTATACACGAGTGGTCAGTGGAATATGATGTGGAGCATGCTTTATGCAAAGATAAAACAACATGTTTCAAATATTTTGCATGATGAAAACAGTAAATGCAATATGAAATGAAACGTAAAAGCATAAAAAGAAAGGAAAAACAAGGAAAAAAGTTAGTTTGCACAATGTGAAAATTGTAATAAAGTAAATGAGGGGGTGAGGGTGGGGAGAGACATGATGTAGCAATTCTTTTAGAAAAATGTCTTGGAGCAAGCAAGCATGACAGGAATAAAGGAAAACACATTATGACCAAATTGAGCAGAGATTTGCAATTTCAAATAAAGGGAAAATAGGAAAAAAGGTGTATATGCAGTAATAAAAGGGAAACGAGAGTGGGATATTCATGTAAAAGCAAAATAGTAAAAGACACATTTGTCAGAGAAGACTAATTCATACAAATCAAGTTCGCTATGGTAAGAGCTTAGAAATATCCCAGTACAGTCGCCATGCTGACACGCCCTTTTTTCTCACGAAATCAGGTTTCGACACATGACAAATCTTTTAAGGAAGAGTGTTAAAAGAGAGAGTTGCCACCTAACGGGGTTGAGGTGCGTTAGGGCACCTATTTGCAAATAACTCTGTTTTAACTAGTTTGCGTCACCAACGATCAGGTAAGTGCTCAAATTACCTCGAAGAGAAGGTGTTTGGCACTCTTCGAGGTCCACAATTGTGGGTCCCGACCGAACTCTAATTATATGAATTAGTCAGCTAAATGAAGACAAAGTGAAACAAGATGTTTGGGCAATTTTATTATCAAGGACTTAGAATAAACGAACACTTGATTTGAAGACAGGATGGAGGGTCATAAGTTTTTTAGCCTAAAGGATCACCCCGTGCAACATAAATAATACTTCGTAACTCCATCGAGGTGGGGTGTTACTCGTATTATTCAGCGGGCACATACTATCATCTCCTGCTACCAATTACTATCTTTAAGTTTGTTACCTGGAGTGCACTAATTGATTCTAAATCGTGTCTTATGCGTACACTACCCGTCCCATGCCTATGGCCCAGGAGGCATTTGGACCTCTATTTTGGATAGTTCTAGACTTAACTTAGGCTGCTAAAAAATGATAAAACTGGGCAACATACAAAACAAGTTGGACTTCATGTAAAAGCAATTAAGGGCTCAAGTTAGCCTCCACACTTAGACAACAAATGCACGTGAATAAATTCTTACATTAAGCGTTAGACAGTTTCAGAATTGAGCCAAATTAAAGCCATTAAGCCCTATAGACATGGTTTCTATGTGACCTCCTGCAAGTAGTTTCAGATGCATGGTGCAATCTTATAGACGTGATTTCTAAACAACTATGTAGTTTAAGGAATATGGTATTGCATGCTGATTATTGAAGTTACAGATTATAAGTGATTAAACATATAGACATGATTTATAGGTGATTTACACATTAGTTGACAGTGACGACCATTGGAAATACTTAGAATTACCCAGTTTGATCCTATAGGCTTGATTTCTAGATGAATATTGGAGTCAAATGAATATGCTGCAATATGCAAATTGAGAGGTTTGTCATTTTATTTCATATAGGCATGATATATAACAAAATATGTAGAAGCAAAATATGTTAAATGAATTAAATGCTCAGGTCCTATAGGCAGTTATCTAACAATACATAGGAGCAGAACATGTTTGAACAAATTAAACACCTATAGGCAGGATTTCTACCCGTTTCATGCAAATATTAGAATAGAACCATTTTCCCCAATTTTACTAACACCCCAATTGTTATTACAACATTATTACAGGCCCAAAGAATGAAATAAATTACAAAGTTACAAAATAACTATAGTGGGCCTAAGATTGGCCCAAAGTATACGCAACCCGGCCAGGCCTTCAATTTCATATCCAACAAGTTTCACCTCAACCCAAAAGTCATAGCCAATCAAACCAATAAAACAATCTTCATTTACACTAAAATAGCCAAAACCCAGTAGCCAGAGCTGATCAACAACCATTTACACAAACCAATTGGTTTATGTAGTAGGTGAAAACGGGCAAAGTGGAGCAATTAGGACAAAGTGACAAAGAACCTTAGACCCTAGTGTGTTAGAGTTCACAAGGGTCTCAAAATGGACCCCGAGTAGCGCTCACAAGAAACAATCAATGAAAAATAGTAATAAAGTAATAGGTTTGGAAAAGCATTTTCAAACACTATAAGATAATCACATAATGAACTCAAGAAGCTAACTAACACATTGGGCAGGATGACATATGATAAGAAACAAAGAGCCTGGGATTGCAAAGTCAACATGCAAGGGCATTAGACTAGTAAAACCAAGTAATGCAACCAGTTTAGAACTTACAGGATCAGATTATACCAAACTCAGGATTAAACAGTATAGTACAAACATGATTAGATATCATAGAGGGCATTAGTCAAGGAGGATTAATTTAAAGGACAACATGTTGTTAGATGTACAGAATTGGACATAGCAAGAACACATAGAGTGGAAACCATTGTCATAGTAGCATACTATACTTAGAGTAAAGGTCTTAAATAAGTTGGGACATGCTAATAACATAAATTAATCACTAAAAGTACGGGATTACGCAGAGAACATGGATTACACCATATAATCAAGGCTGAACATTCGACTTATCAATAACACCAAACTAAACATGCTTCATTTTGTCCAAATTAACTAAGTTAGGTGCAAAGACATTATTAGGCTATCAATTATAGGCAGGATCATACAGAAAGAGAGTCAAGGGAATGCATTAAGATCATGAACTTCAGAGAACATGCTAACATAATAGAATAAATAGTGCGAGGGTTTAGAAACTAACTAGTGATTGTTCAATAAACAAGAAAAGAGCAGCAGTAGGGACCCAGAGTCTCAAATGTGTCAAGTTCCCGAGGGTTTCAAGAATTCAGGGTAGTGCTCACACCCAAGAGATGGTCAAAAAAGTAGAAATCCAGTGGCCTTGGCTTTCAGCTAGCCAAAAGCAAAATAGAACAGAATAGTAAAAAAATACAGAGTAGAAACCTTAGTTTTTAGTGAGAGTATTTAGTGATTTTTTGTCTGTTTTGAAAAAGGGAAATTGAATGAGTTTATATAGTGGTAAAAATCAGCACATAAGTTAGGAAATACAATCTATCAAACCATAAAGAACATATAAATCAAATAAAATCGGGTTAGGAGAAGAAGCCGGTAAACCCTAGGTTTTAGGAAAAACAAATATCAACAGAATATACACAAAAACAGTAGCATACGATGAATATAGACACAAATAATACTCAAAATATGAGAATAGATTTGAAGAGATCTATAAACCCTAGTTTTAGGGTAAGTAAGAATCAACAAAAATACACAAATATTCGCACTCACAATAGAACAAAGGATGAACATAGACAAAATAGCAGAAAGATCGGTGATTTGAACCTATTTTGGTTTGATTTTGATGAGATTTACTTGCCATGTTTAGGCAAGCACTATAGGACAGTAACCAGTACCAGGAGGAGGTCATATATGGCAAGTAGTAGCCATGGGATCCCATATTAAACGGGATTAGGAGAGGATTTAGGGGGCGTAGGCTAGGGTTATTAGGAGAGAGAAAGGAGGTGAGGGATATTAGAGTGGCGGACGGGGGGAAAATGAGATTAGGGTTGAGTGTTTGGGTAGTTAAAGGGGGGTTTGATATGGGCCATTGATCTCAGAGATCAACGACCACGATTAAAAGGTAGTTGGGTCGGGTTATTAGAAACGGGTCATGACCGATTTAGGGGTTGGGTTAATTTTGGTTTGGGCTAGGGTATTTGGGCCAGTGTATTAGGTATTTTGGGCCATTGTTTGGTCCTGAAAATAGGTTTAGTGTGAGGCTAGTTTTTAAATACCCAACATTTTAGCAAAAAATAATTTACAAAAGTAATTAATGAATAACAAAAATATTATTTGTTTAATAAAATGATTAAAAATAATAACTTTATATTATAAAAATATAAAAAGTTATTTTTTGCATAAATAACGTAATTATATATAAATATGGGCTATTGTTGAAAAAATGTGCAATTAGCCTAAAACTGCAAATGCAATTATGAAAAAAAATGATGAAAAATATATAAAAATATGCATGTTGGTGTAAATAATAAGTGTGGATCATAAAAATAATTTGAAGGATAATTATTGAATATTTATACAACAAAAATTCAGAAGGAAATAATTTTAGGGCTTCTAAAAATCATGGAAAATTATGTAAAATGCTTGTAGAGTAACCAAATGATAATGCAAGTATACTATTATATATATATATAAATATGAGGGAAAAGTGGGTATCAACAGTTATTATATAATTCTCCAATTCTTTCCAAAAATAAGGAGTCTAAACAGGAAACTTTCAATCTTGAAACCATCAATCTCAGCTCTATTCAAGACTATTAATAAGCATAATTAAATAACGGTGTCAACAAAGCATAATGCAAACCTAAAACTACCCGGACATCATATGAAATATAGCTACGCACAACCTCTTGTCACCTAGTGCGTACGTACCTCCCCACACAAGTAATTTACAATAAAACACACCTAAGAGGATGAGTTCCCTCTTACAAGGTTAGACAAAAGGCTTACCTCATTCTCAAGTCCACTTCCGATCCACAAATATGCTTTAAATCCTCAACTCGGTGCCAATGAATCGAAACTAGTCAAACGTTATATAAAATAATCGATATATATTTAAAAGTTCATATTCTAACTATTAGAGTGGTTACCCAACCCCAATTGAAGGATTCCTAAAATTCACTCTCAGGACTACATGCCCGGATTTCGAAAATTTTCGAAAAAAATTGTTACCCATAACCTCACGAACCCAAATATATAATTTTCACTCAATTCCATAACCATTTTCGTGGTTAAATCCCAATTTTATCAAAACCTAGTTTTTTTCCATCTAAACCCATAATTTTCACAATTTTTACATGCTTATATTAGGTAGAAATTACTTACCTCCAAGTAGCTAGGTGAATACCCCTCTCAAGAAGCTACAAAATCGCCCCAAGAAGTGAAATAAATGAACAAAACATGACCTAAGTCCATCGTTAAACGACCTCACTGCCTTCAGTGATTCTGCTTCTGCGACTCCTTGGACGCATCTGCGAAAAGGGACTCGTAGAAGCGGTCCTCCCCTCAGATGGCTCCCTCATTTCTGCGACCAGCGGCTCGCTTCTGCGGTACTTGTGCCGCACCTACGCCTCCACCCCGCTTCTGCCGTCGCATGCTTCACACCTGCGCCTCCGCAGGTGCGGTCTCCCTACTGCTTCTGGGATTCCAGTGTAGCCTTCACATGGCTACTTTTGCGTTCGTTGGCTCGCTTTTGCGAGCTCGCACCTGTGGTTGGCCCTCTGCAGGTGCGATTACACCAGAAGCCTGGTGCTTCAGCTACTGCTCCTAAGTCCAAACTTGGTCCGTGCCTAGTCCGATTAACATACGAGGCCTCCTGAGCCCCGCCCAAACATACCAACATGTTTAAAATCATAGAAGAAACTCGCTCGAACCCTAGGAATGAATAAAACAACATCAGAAATAAGAATCACACCCCAAACCAATTAGAATCAACTTGTGAATTTCAAGTTCTTCCAATTCATTTCGAACATGCCGAAATGTACTTAAACTACTTGGAATGACACCAAGTTTTGCATGCAAGTCTTAAATAATATTATGGACCTACTCCAACTTTTGGAATTGGAAGTCAAATCCTATATCAAAAAGTCCACTCCCAGTCAAACTTCCCAAAAACCTTCAAATTTCCAACTTTCACCAAATGACCCCGAAATGACCTACAGACTTCAAATCCATATCTGGATGCGCCCCTAAGATCAGAATCACCATATATAGCTATTATTAGGCTCGGAATCTCAAACAGACGTCGATATCAACTCCAGCCCAAACTTATGAAATTCACCCAAAATGCCAACTTTCAATATTAGGCGTCGAAACGTTCCCCGGTCATCCAAAACCCAATATGGACAAACGCCCAAGTCCAAAATTATCATACAAACCTATTGGAACCGTCAAATCTCAATTCCGAGGTTTTTTACTCAAAACGTTGACTCAAGTCAAACTTAGCTCTTTTTGCCAACCTTAAGGAACCAAGTATTTCGATTTCAACTTGAACCCTTCCAAATCCCAAACTAACCATTTCCGCAAGTCATAAAATAGTAAAAGCACACACTGAGAGTCTTATTTGGGGGAATGGAGATCTAGAAAGCAAAACGACCGGTCAGTTTGTCACAATAATGATGGTAAATCCCGTAATTCAGGATTAATTGATTCTTTCCTCATTTGTAATTAAGAGCTATTCTCCCGTACCTAATGTTGGGCTATTCTATGATGATCAGTTTTGAGACTAACATGCACTGTACGAGTATGTTCTGTTCCGAGGGTATTTCATATATCATCTTTACATGCCATTCTTCACTTTTCTCATATCTACGCTGACACACGTGCATCTAATATACCCACATGGCGAGTCTATTTTTCACTAATACAGATTGTAACGACCCGACTTATTGTTTTGAGAATTTATGTCTTATTCAACGAATCAAAGTACCGAGCAGCTTCGTATTATGTATTGTGACTTGCGTGTGCGTCAAGTTTGGTTTTCAGATGATTCAGGATTAAATTGAAAGAACAATTCTTATTTTTGAAGCATAAATAAAAAAAGTTTACCGGAGTTTGACTTTTGAGTAAACGACTCTGGAATAGAATTTTATAATTTAAATAGCTTCATATAGTAATTTCGGACATAGGCGTACGTCCAGATTTGGATTTGGAAGTCTGTAAGACAGTTCGGTACATTTCGGCAAAAAATGAAAAATGGAAGATTGTGAAAAGTTTGACCGAGAGTTGACTTTATTGATATCGGGGTCAAAATTTGATTCCGAAAATTGGAACAACTCCATTATGTCATTTATGACTTACATGCAAAATTTGAAGTCATTCCGGATTGATTTGATACATTTCGGCACAAGATATAGAATTTGATAAATTTCATAAACTCATAAGTTCGATTCGAGGTGAGATTCATTATTTCCGTATTGTTTGATGTGATTTGAAGCCTCAACTAAGTTCATATTATGTTATGGGACTTATTAGTATATTCATATGGGGTCCTGAGTGGTTCGGGTGAGTTTCGAAGTCATTTCGGACCATTTCTAGGCCATTTTTAATTGCTGGTTTTTGGCTACAGTAGTGTGCATCGTGAGAAATTTCTGCTGCACATGGCTGACTTTGGAAGCTTATATCTCGCAATCTGTATAGAATTTGGAGATGATCAAAACATGAAAGTTGTAGCCCTTTGAGTCTAGTTTCAAGAAAGGTAACCATGCATCATTTGGACATTTGTACGGAAAGTCATGATTGATTTATTGAAGACCGGTAATGCAGTTTGTTTTTTGCCTGGTTGTGTGCATCGCAAGAAATTTCTGCTGCACAAGGCTGACATTGGAAACTTATATCTCGCTATGAGTAAGGAATTTGGAGATGATCAAAGCATGAAAGTTGTATCTCTTTGAGTCTAGTTTCGATAAAAGTAAACCATGCATCATTTGGAAATTTTTACATATAGTTATGATCGACTTAATGAAAACTAATACTGCAGTTTTTGCCTGGAAATAATGAGACAAGTCACATTTCACATATGCGACTTGCCTGGGCAGAAGTTATATTCCGAGGTTTCGGCCATTTTAACATATTTAGAGCTATGGAGCCAGGATTAAAATGATTTTTAGGAGATTTTTACCATATGAATTGGGGTAAATATTCTATATCCGAAAGTGATTATATTTTATAAATCCATGGTTATATTCATCATCTATTTCAGATTTGATTGAAGAAATTGAGAAAAATTGTGAAATCTTCCGAAAAAGTAAAATAAAGATTTGGAGGTCGATTTGTTATTGGAATTTGATAAAATTGGTATGGTTGAACTCATATCAGAATGGACGTTTGGATTTCGTAAAAATTCCACAGGTTTCCGAGATGCGGTCCCCACATTGACTTTCGGGTAGACCTTTTAATGTGAAATTTTAAGTCGACGTTTTATTATCCGGAATTACTTACGATGAATTATAATAAAGTTATATAACTTATTTGACTAGATTTGAGCCGTTCAGAGGTTATTTCACATAAGAAGGCTATTTTGGAATATCAGCCTAACTCCGTAAAGGTTAGTATCTTGTCTAACCTTGAGTGAGAAATTACCCCTTAGGCATTGAGTCGTATGTGCCATTTTGTGTAATGTGAACACCGTGCACGCGATGTGACGAATACGTACTCGGGCTTATATGTGAAAATTTTGTTGGTTTAAATTCTTAGACATTTTTAGGTATTAAATTGGAAATTGTTGGCACGTATTAAATCCTATATTTGTCATGCCTCATTCCATATTTGTCAAGTTTTTTATATGATAATATGATGTGATTGCCACTTGACTTTTATGTGAATTCCTTGATTTTCGAGTTACTATTTTATGGAAGATATTTTTATTATTGAGTTTTCCCTTAATTAATTAATTGAGATATTTACCACTTAAACCATTTCGTGGACTCGTTTATTGTTAAGTAGCCATTTCGTGGAGACACTTTCATTATTGATTTTTATCTTCGAATAATTAAATAGGAATTTAAGTTATCAAGAGGCATAAATCTATTTATTTTCTGAAGCTGTGATTAAAAGAGGTATTGTTCCTTGACGAATTATTTTTCAGTTCATGTTGTTGAAATTGGTATTGAGTTATAAAGGGCGTGAATCATATTGAGGCAAAGTGTTAACTGCTGAGATATTATTTGGTTGAGTTGATCACTCCCGAACATTTTGTTGAGATCTTGTGCACATTATGATCGAGCCGTTGACTCCTTATTGCGAAAAAATAATATTATCGTTGATTTCTGTGGAGAATGTAATATTTGAGCACTTGACGTAAAATTTGTGATATATTGTGATAATTGAACATTTGAGGTGCAAATTGTGATATGTTGTGATATTTGAGCCCTTAAGGTACAAGTTGTGTTATGCTGTGATAATTGGGCACTTGAGGTGCGATTTTTGAATTTTTTTGATATTGATACACATGTGGTGATATAAGGTCAGGGTATTGAAATGCATGCGGTGAGATAAAGTAGATTTGATACGTGTGGCTAATAGGGGAACTACTAGAAGTCATGTGATGTGATAAGGTGGGTTAAAACGCGAGATGCTATTTTGGGAAAAATAATTTTTAAAACTAAATGTAAAGGCTCCCGCGGTGATATAAGGAAAGGTTGTGAATTTATTTATGATTTGGGACTACAGGGAGGTACCTCAGGAGTTCCCTTTGTTGAAATTTATTTATGATTTGGGACTACGAGGCGGTATCTCAGAAGTGCCCTTTGTTGATATTTCTCTATGGCTGCACTTGCCTTTGGTTATTTTGTTTTTCTGTGGTATGTAAATCCTTGTGTTCTTCCATAATATATTATTTTACTTTATTATGTGTTTTGTATTCCTTGTTATATTGTGTTGGCTTTGGCTCTTCGTACAAGACTCTGAGGATTTGTGTTTCTGGTTTTTACTGGTTTTGGAAGGTTGAGTTGTTTTAAATAAAAGAAATTACTTTTATGTTTTAATTTAATAAATTTTGCATCCAAATCAGTAGCTTATCTGATGCTTTATTGTAATTGAAATGTCGTTTTCTTCACCCAAACAATTTCTAAAATAAACTCATTTTTTTGATGATTCTTACTTGATTTAAAAATTATAACCTTACTCTATTGAAAATAAATTGATCATGCAGATCTTATATACATTGATATTTTTGGCACGTGAGTTGTCCGTGCAGTTGGAGTATAAATATGGGCACGAGGTGTCGTATGAATATGATAGTGGGTTGAGACCCATGACTAGTGATTTTGAGATGAGGTACCATAGATCGACTTTATTTTGAAAGACTTATATTTGAAAAAACTTGTATTTGAATGACTTGTTTAATTGGTTGTACTTGTGTTCCTTATTTGGTTGAATAATATTTATGGTATTCTTATTGCTTGTTATTTATATCACTGATTAATTTTGTTGCTATCACTACTATTTATTTTCCATTATTATCGTATACTGCTATATTGCACAGGTTATTTGACTAGCGAGTGTCTTGACTGTACCTCGTCACTACTTTACAGATGTTAGCCTTGATACTTACTAAGTACCGACCATGATGTACTCATACTACACTTCTGCATATTTTTATGCGGAGCAAGGTATTGGAGATATTGGACTCGGCAGAGTTAGTGTGTTGATCGCAAGTATTCAAGATATAGCTGCTTGGTCGTCGTAGTCCATTGTAGTCTTTTCATTTTGTTGTACTGTTAATTATTATTTGAACAGTATTGTATATTCGATCCTTGAGATCATTTGATGTATTCAGTTAGAGTTTGTAACTCAGTATTACCATTTATGGGAGGTTGTTATAATTGTTTCCGCTTTTGGTTTTGATATTTGTATTAAATTCTTTTTCAAATAAAAAATGGCTTGAATTGTAATTATAATCCACTTACTTCGTCTTAGAGACTAAGTTCCATCACGACAGTTGTGGTAGGATTTTTGGGTCGTGACAAGTTTGTATGAGAGCTCTATGTTCATAGGTTTTACGAGTCATGAACAAGTTTAGTAGAGTCTTGCGGATTAGTATGGAGACGTCTGTACTTATCTTTAAGAGGCTACGGAACTGGTAGGAAAATTTCCACTTCTTTCATTCCTTATCGTGCGGCGTTGATTCAGTTTGAAGCATATATCGTATGTTCCTTTGCATCCACTTGTGTATAAAATTGTGCACTTAGTATCAACTATGCACCAATAGTTCATGATACTGTAGAGGGGCTACAAGGGAGCCAGGGAGGCTCAACCATTGTCTCAATGTGTCGTCCAGATCGAGGATGTGAAAGTATTAAGAGATCATTCAGTTGTGCACATGGTGGTGCAGCGGGTTCTGACATCTGGTTGATAAATACGAGCTTAAGAAGGTTTAATTAGTTGCCTAATCATCGCAATCGCCATAGGGTCATGAGGTGGATGTAGATCTGAAGATAGTTGGTGGTATTAGAGATTATGTGGTTCGTATGGGATTTCTATTTAGCGAAGGGTACATACTAGCAGCCAAGGCACTGGAGGAAGCGAGTTTAACTGTCACGAGGATGACATGCGCCAAATAAATGGCTTGAGGTGTCTTATGACCGGTGTCCTACGAGCGATGAAGGTTAGTATTGTGGGTCATCGGAATGTGTCCTATGGCGTCGCACCAAGTGAGGGAGTCCATTATCAACGATCAGATTGCGGGGTCATGTGCTATATCAGTTTTGGCATGAGATGCATATAGATTGTATGGAGAGGTTCCCCAAAATTTGTATATGATTAAAAGTTAAGATTTGTATGGGATGATGCAAGGACTTGTGGTATTCTCGCATCCTTAATAATTCCATATTTCAGTATCAGCAGCGTCATGGAAACAATTTCAGAATACTCGGGCTGCTCCAGTAAGTTCTTTTAGTGCACCACCAACATGGGGTTCCTACAATGGTTATTCAAGTTTTTCGGCACATACTCAGTACGAGCATTCGCACCCGCAGAGGGGTTGTTATGAGTATGGTGATACTAGAGACATCATGAGAGATTGTCCCAGACTTGGGAGAAGCGTATTTCATCAGAACACATAGGCTATGGGCCCCATTTCAGTTACAACTCCACCTACACATCTGTTGATACCCAATTTTTCCCTATATATTTTCATATGTAAAATACATTTTAAAACAACATATATATGCATATCCCAAGGTCCTATTATTTTTCTCAGTTTTTTAGATTTTTAAATCAATTTTATTGCCCTATTTTATCAAGAAAAACCAATAAGTGTTCCAAAATTAGCATTTTGGTAAATCATTTATTGGATTCTCTTATTTATACCAAAATATAGCTAAAGTAATTTTGCACATTTTTTACAAATTTATTTAGTATTTTAAAGCTAAATTTCATATAATTGCAATATTAGCATATTTTAGATTTAATTGTGTTTATAATTATAAAATTGATTCCAGTATTTTTTAATTTAATATTTACATATTATTAATTAATTTAGTACCTTTAATTTGTTTCCAGAAATCATTTTAATATTTGTATAAAATAAATAAGGGAAAAGTGGTTATTTAAATACTAGCCCTACTTATTTCAATTTTAGCCTAAATTCTACCCCAATTAAACCCAATTGAACCCCATCCCAATTCCTAAAATTACCCGCCCCTGACCCAATTAAATCCAACCCGACCTGGACCCCTCTCATCCTGGTTGTTGATCTCTGAGATCAACGACCCCTATTCACTCTTAACCTTTTTACCTAAATGACCACCCTAACCTTCTCATTTCTCACCTACCAGCCACCTATGAACCCTCCACTTTCTCAAACACTCTCGAACCTTCTCAAACCCTAGCCACCTCATACTATCTCTGCCTTGAAAGTCACCAGAATGTATGGCTTCCAAGGCTATAAAAGTCCTACACCGGCCTCCTATGACTCCCACGTGCCTGATTTCTGAAGATTCAAGGCTTGACTTTGAAGGATTGTACCCAGACCTCTGTCGATTCAAGGTTCCACGGTCATCTACGACCTTTCTCCGGCGTATCATGGTCGTTTGAGCCTGATTTTGACCTCTCCGACTCAGATCGGTGACTTTTCAAAGACTTTCTTACTTCTAGGGTTCTTCTAAATTTCTTACTTCTAGGGTTCTTCTAAAACCCTAACCCTTCGAGGTTCTCTCCGATTCTTTTAGATTTGTTGTGTATCTATGCTTTCCCTAAGTTTTCAAACGATTTCTCTGGCTTTTCTTTCAAAATTACTTTCAGAACCATTTCTTTTCCGATCTAGGGTTTTCTGGAAAAATGTTTAAGTGTTTCTCTGATTTTTTTTTTGTGTGCATATGCCTCCACTATGTTCTTATATTTTTTCTTCTACCACGTTCTTGTATGCTTCTTCTACTGTGTTTTCCTATACTATGTTCTCATATGCTTTTCTGCTATGTTTTGGTACTTTCTTCTACCATGTTCTAATATGTTTCTCCTACTATATTCTTCTACTGTGTCCTTAAGTGTTTTACTATTTTCCTTCTACTAAGTTCTGTTTAAGTTTCTTCAAAAAACTTCTCAGCATGTTTCTACTACTGATCTTATCAGTCTTTTCCATTACGTTTCGTGTTAGCTTCTTCTACTCTATTTTCTTTGAATTCTTCTACTATACTCTGCATGTTACTTTTCTATCATGTTTCTCACGAGTTTCAGTTGCTGAGAGGAACATGGTAGAGGTTTCAGTCTTTCTGAGACCTCTGAACCTATTTTGAATCTCTGAAATGAGTTTCAAAATATTTGTTCTTCAAATGATTCCAGCTCTTGCTAAACTCTTATGTACTGGATCTTCTACTGATTTTATAATGACACCACAGTCTTTTTCATGCTTAACAAGTTCGTATGCTCCTTATATATGATGAATTTCCCTCTAAAATGGTTTTCAAATTTGCAATTAGTTCAAACTTCCCTATGAATATGGCTTGATTGATTTCTTTCCATTGTTTGCTGATTTTCTCTATGTCTCGGCCTAAGTTAAAACCCTTATTCATCTTTTCTAACTCGGTTCATTCATGCAAGATCCCTGACCTTTGATTTACTAGCTATTAATTGATTTTCTTGCCTGGTTTATGCAACAGCATATTTCAGAAATTCTGTCCTTAAATAACCTTTATGTATTTACCCTTAATTGCATGCTGTTCACAAAGTGCTTATTCATTTTTCTTTCCTTACATTGTTTTTACCCATTTGAATATGAATCCCTTAATTAAAGGGAGTCTTGTGTAATTGATTGACAATCAGTTCCTCAACTATTTTCTTACCTTATTTCTTCATGATTTTCACACTATAAAAGGCACGACTCGTTTTCACAAAGACACTCTTTTCACAGTCTTTCTGAACTCACATTTATACACAATAGTATTCTCTTCCTGTCTGTAATGTGGCCTGTTTGCAAGACCTACTGCTTTTCTCAATTTGTCCCTTTGAAACTGGTATGTCCGAATTTAATCTTTAGCACCACAACAATGTGTATTACTGCTTTTGTATCCATGTTCACCTGCTGTTTATTTATATCTCAGCGCTTAAATTGGCATGCTGATTTCCTTATGTGTGTTTTGTTATGAACCCTCATTCCTTATCACCCTTATGTGTTTTGAGTTGTGACTTAAGGCATGACAATATAAGTTGTTGTCCATGAATTAAGTTTGAACCACTGGGGTCTTGACCTCTAAGCAAACAGACTGGAGGGTGTGCCAACATCTCCCATTGCTGGGTATGCCTTTTAGCCTGCTTTCTTTTGCCTCTTACAACTTCCCCATTCCCCTATACCCTTATTTGTACTGATTTAAGCTGCTTGCCTTTTCCCTTTCAGAATCCTACTTCTGCACTTGCACTCTTTCTTAAGTCCCTAAGTTCTGCCCCCATCTTGTGAGCCTTGCCTTGGGACCTTGAATTCCCTCTGAACTTGGACACCTGAGGGCTGGCCCTTCCACACTGCACTATGTCCTAATCTGGTGATACATTTGGGTGTAAGCACTACCCGGAGTTCATATGAGACTCTTAGGAACTTTGACACACCACAAATGGGAGAAAGGCTTTAAAATATGACCTCTTGGAGTTGATGTACTTCATACTTCAGACAAAAAGTTTGAATTAGGCTCTCTTTGGTTGTACTTTTTAATTTTCGATGTATTTTTTACTTTACTTTTCTGGGCTGTAATAACTTTGTAGTAAACTCTCGGGGATGGCTAGTGAAAAGGGAGGGGTAACTATGTATGAAAAAAAGGGTAGATAACCTGCCTATAGGGGTTTATGAATTCCTGCATTCTCATATATACACCATGTCTATAGGAATCTTGCATTCCCATATAGATACCATGCTTATAGGTTATTTCTGAATTTCTGCACTCTCATGTAGATATCATGTCTATAGGAATCTTTGATTTCTACACTTTCGTATAGATACCATGTCTATAGGATTTCTGAATTCTCATATTAGATAACCTGCCTATAGGAATTTCGGCACTCTCATGTAGATACCATGTCTATAATTACTCGAAATCTGAATTTTGTATATGCATGTAGAAAATATGCCTATAGGATTTTCTGAATCTTGCATCTCCATTTCTTATTAGGCAAACATATTTATAGGTCTTAATAACCAACTGCAATTAGATATCATGTTCATATAGTACAATACCTAGATATCATATTTGTAGGATTTCTGCATTTCACTATGTCTATGAGGTGTTCTAAAATCGACAAACGCATAGAAATCATGCCTATAGGAGCTTTAGTCGAATCTCAATCGCCTCACTCGTTTATAAGCCTAAAATTAGCAGTAATAATGCATTACCAGTTGCAGAACTGGCGATCTTTTGCTAAAAACTTGCCTTTCTTTCTTTAGTATGTAATCAATTCACTTCATTATTTCTGGAATCAATAGATATCATACCTATAGGTTTTCGTCCAGCACTTAGGCAATCCATAGGGTGAAAGTTTATAAACTGAATCAGATTTTATATGCTACAACCAGCAGGTAGGCCTGATTCGGGCTTCTTATCTGAACTATGTAATAAATCAGTTTGCCTTGACCCTTTAAGTTTTAATCAGACCTTAAACAGTACATGTAAGTCATGTTATATTATGTGCTCTCTTTGGTTTAAAGAAGGTCTATTTGAGCCTTTTTATTTGTTTATATGCTTCCCCAAACTTTCTATATGTGTTTTGTTTGTCGCCTTAGTATTTTACCTTTTGAAACCACAAATAAGCCCAATACCTCCTCCCTCTAAGATCAGTAGTCCCAAGTGTCTCCGAGGCTGATAGAATTGGGGAGGGTAATATCATGCAATAAGTAAACGAAACCATTCTGCACTTTAATACCTTAACGGGGTGGGAAAGGGCAGTTATGGATATGATGACCACGCGATAACATCACGTGTAGCCCCTCACTGAGGAGTGATTACCGGATGTTGTGTGGGGTGATCCATATTATTAGTAAACCTAGGACCCCCCTTCCCTTTGTTTTCTTTGTTTCTTTTAAATTTTTTTTAAACCATCTTTTTTAAGAAAATCAACTCTTTTAGTTCCTTTTTCTTACTTTTGTTTATTTGTAATCATTACATGAAAATCTCCTCTTATTTAAAGTTTTATTTGCCTACATGTTATTTGCACCTAAATTCACAACAATAGTCTGACCGGGAACCACACTAGTGGATCCTGAGGAGTGCCTAACACCTTCCCCTTAGGATAATTTCAAGCCCTTACCCAATCTCTGGTTACTCAAAACAAACCTTTTTAGTGTCCTAATGCACTTTAATCATTAGGTGACGACTCTTCAATTCAAACCCAATTCCCGAAAGGGAACGAGTTGTCTCCCAAATGTTATAAACCCGATTTCACGAGAAAAAGGGGGCGCGACAGCGTGGCGACTCTGCTGGGGACTTTCAGGCTTTTACCATTTCAGGCTATTATTGTGAATTTATGCTTCTTTATGCGCAATTATTTGTTTGTTTCTTTTAAGCATTTAATTTCCTTTTCGATTACAAAACTGACTTGTCTTTTTGTTTCTTCCCTTTATTACTTTCCTTTACTACCACTTTAAGTTATGAAAAACTGTTGTATTTACTGCTTTCCTAACGTGCAAATACGTGACAATCTGCTTTAATTATTGCATAATCATGCTCAACATCATATTCCACTCGTGTCAAACAAATACCATATCAACGCTTATAATGAGTGATTGCGCTCTTCCGATATTATCACCTCTAAATTCGAAAAAGGCGTATTTGCGGTAAACCAGTCTATCAATGGTGTAGTCGACAGTTTCGTGCCTTTCCCCCTTGAGTTGTCCGCTCAAGGGTACCAGTCTAAAACCCCATAGAAACCTTACTCTGTTTAATTGTGCATGCATCATGGTCAAACCTAGTGAGTCAGTTATGTTGTCCTCATAATGACTCTTTAAGATAGCCTTGTCCAAAGTCTACTGGGTTTCCCTAAAACCCAAACGGACACCACCACATTCTGTGCATTTATTTGGAGAACTAAATGCTTCATGCTAATTGTTGATGTTAAATAGTCGAGTCTGGTGGGGGTAAGGGCCTAACACTTTTGTCTTGCAGTATGAGGCACGAAGTCCCCAGATTCGGGATGGTCACCAACATCCACCCAAAAGTGCTAAGCTGGTGGGAGGATCTTCATTCCAGTGATCAGACTCTTGTCCGGAAATACATAGGAAATCTACCTTCTCTCCTAGAAATCCAACCTAACAACAAGATCATAGAAGTTGCTACTCTGTTTTGGGATTGTGATAGGTCTGTATTCCACTTCAGAGACATTGAGATGACACCCCTGCTGGAGGAAATATGAGGATTAGCTGGTATACCATGGGAAACTCTGGGTTTGTTAATGCCGGAAAACCGCAAGGGTAGAGGTTTCCTCAAAATGATGGGTCTAAAGAAGAATCCAGACTTGACATGCTTGAAAGAGTCGTATATTCCCTTTGATTATTTGTACGAGAGGTATGGTCACAACAAATCTTACCGTACTTATCCTGACAAGTTCACCCTTACATCATTGGGGCATATTCACCGAGGGGTCTTTGTTTTCATGTTTTGCTTCTTGGGGATGATAGTGTTTCCAATGAAGAAAGCAAGGATCCACACCAGGCTAGCTATGGTTACCAAAACTCTAATAGAGGGAATTAGTGGTCAACCATTCAGCATTGTGCTCATAATTATTGCGGAGATATGCCGAGCCTTGGAGAAGTGTCAACGAGGAGCCGAACGCTTCGAAGGCTGAAATTTTCTACTTCAGCTTTGGCTCATGGAGCATCTACAAAGGGGTGAATATCGATAGGAAATTCAGCAAAGAGATTGGGACGATTATATCGTCTTCCATCATCTGAAATGAATGAACTACATGCCCAACATGTTCGCCCAACCAGAAGACGCCAAGGGATGGTTAGAGCTATTTGAAAATCTAACTGAGGATCAAGTACAATGGATGTTCGAGTGGTTCCCTACTAAGGAGTTCATCGTCCGATCTAGGGATGCGCCATTTCTGATACTAATCGGTCTGAGAGGAACCTACCCTTATGTCCCTCCGAGTTATGAGAGAGGCTGGTAGGAAGCAGGTTATACCAAGGGTAGACAAGATGAGTCACTTCCGGGCTGAGTCCAAGCTGATGACACTCCTTATAAGTGCCAAGCTCAGCATATGTGGCATTGCAAGATCATCATGGGAAGAGACACTATCGAACCAGACAGATGCCATGCTGGTTGTACTCCATACTATTCTGGCTGGTTGGAATCTAATCACGATGGTCTGAGTCAGCAAGGACTTACTAGGGGCCATAGAATCATAGATGAAAGGACCGAGGCACAGGTCAAATACAATCAACTGCACACGAGGATCCGGGAATGTGAAAGCAAGCACCGTGAGATACAAGAAACCAACCAAAAACTGATCGAGTAGTGGAAAGACATGGCTGTCAGTGCCAACAAGTGACCGGGACATTTGGAGCGAGGCATAGTAGAGCTAGAAAGGAAGTTCCTCAAAAGGATCGAGGATTGCCAAAATGCTGAGGGAAATGAGGGCGGACATCTAGCCAGAGCCTACCTATTGCTGGGACTTTGCCAGTTGGGAAAGCTGTTCGACGATGTCGAGTCTGGGGAAGGCCCTTCTGGAACCAAATAGATAGGAACCTTTTCTTTTTTGCTTTAAGAAATGTAATAAGGCCAATGGACACTAGCGACATTTTATTTCTTGTTATTTAGTGTCATTTTGGGATTCATCTACTTTTATCAATAAGCATTTAGCATCCTAAGTTATCCAAATCAATTTGTCGCTAGGCCTACCTCGGGCACAAAGAGGTTCCCAAATAGGACACGATTTACATTCTTGCACTATGTGTTTAAATATCGCAACATTTTTCTTATAATTCGCACTGACTTGTTACCTTTTGTTTTTACTTTTGTTTTATTTATTCCCCTCCCCCAAAGGTTAGTTCGTGCACTCTGGCATCATCATCATATTCCACAAGGTCAAAGGGCCCTCCACCCACTTCTCCTCCTAGTCCTATCAGAAGCAGGAAAAAAAGGAAAGATGGAAGATTTGAATAACACCAGAAAGGAAAACTCAACTGAACGGGTAGAGGTCACTCATGGTGCTCAGGTCTCAAAAGAAAGTGCATCCCAACTCGAGTAGAAACTGTTGAAATTTCAGGAGGAACTTGATCAGGTCCGGAATCTGGCAAACTTGTCATTTTCCCTCACCACTCTGGATATCAATTTTCCAAATGCTCAGAACCCCCACGCCTCCACAAAACATCCCGAAGCCACGAAACCATCCCGCTTCTCACCACAACTACAATACTTTCCACACATGCAACAATACTCCACTGCTCATCCCTGAGCCTTTGAATTTCACAAATGACCATTTCCACGCCCACCATAACACCCCCATCAACGTGGAAACCATTCCACACTCCACTCAACCCATTTCAAGCACATACGAGTCTGATGATAAAGACTCACTCTTCAGGAGTCTGGCTGAAGAGCTTAAGAAGTTGACTAGCCAAATTCAGGACGTCGAAGGAAGTAAGGGGATTGAAGGGTTGAACTACAAAGATCTTTGCATACAGCCAGATGTCGAACTGCTCGAGGGGTACAAACCCCTAAGTTTGAGATATTTGATGGTACAGGGGATCCGAGAGTCCACTTGAGAACATACTGTGACAAGCTGGTCGAGGTAGGGAAGGACGAAAGGATTCGCATGAAGCTTTTCATGAGGAGTCTGAGAGGAGATGCTTTGTCTTGGTACATTAGCCAAGACCCGAAGAAATGGTCGAACTGGGTGAGTATGGCATCTGGCTTTATGGACAGGTTCAGATTCAACACAGAAAATGTGCCAGATGTGTTTTACATCCAGAATTTAAAGAAGAAGCCTATGGAAACATTCTGCGAGTACGCTACTCGTTGGAGATCAGAAGCCGCTAAGGTCAGACCGACTTTAGAAGAAGAACAAATGAACAAGTTTTTCGTCTGGGCTCAAGACCCGCAGTACTATGAAAGGCTGATGTTGATTGAGAGCCAGAAAATTTTCGACATCATCAAGCTAGAGGAGAGGATCGAGGAAGACATCAAAAGTGGTATGGTTACAAACTTTGAAGCTTTTCAAGTTACCAATAAGGCTTTACAGTCTGGTGGTACGTCCAAGAAAAGGGACGTAGGTGCCGTAATGGTTGCACAAAGAGCCAAATCCCCTATCAAATACCAAGCCTATCCGATACCTCTACTTACATACATCCTACCCCGAATTACCAAGCACCCTCACCTTCTTACCAAACTCCACCACCTACTTACCAGTCACCCCCACCTCTTACATATCAACCTACTTCACCCAGATATTCCCAACCCGCACATGTCTACCAAGCCTACAATGTTCAGCCATCCCACTATCAATCACCTCCCACACGTCAAAACTTTCCTAGACCTTGACCAAATTTCGACTGCAAACCCCCCAAACAGTATACCGCCATTGTTGAGCCAATTGACCAGCTGTACGAAAGGCTCAAAGCTGCTGGTTATGTCACCCTATCCCTGTTATAACCCCTGAAAACCCTTCTCAATGGGTCAATCCAAATAAATCATGTGCATACCATTCAGGCATGAAAGGGCATACCATTGATGAATGCCGCTCTCTAAAAGACAAGATCCAGACTTTGATTGATAACAAGATCATGGTGGCAAAGGAGCCTACTCCGAATGTCCGCAAAAACCCTCTGCTGGACCATAAGGGTGGAGGTGTTCACATGATTTAAATAGAGGAGGATTGGGATCCCAAAGGATCGATCGGTTTAATCATAGAAGGTGACGAACCAAAAAAACCAATAGTCACCCTTAATCCGATTGTAGTCCAGACTCAGCCTTCTGGGGATGCCGAGGTAAACATGTCTGTACCATTTGAGTTTGAAGCACCACCCCCTGCAAAGACACCAACACCAGTTGAGGTCGAGTTTAGGTCTCCAGCAAACGCACCAGCACCGTTTGAAGTTGCGGTTTTACCCTCCAAAACACATGCTCCATTCGGACTAAAGGTTCCCATTTCAGTAGCAATGTCGACTGTAACATCATTCCATACAAATGCCATACCTTGGGATTACACACCGAGTCAAGAAGGAAAGGGAAAGCCAAGCTCGGGGAAACATTTATGGCAAAGGATATGATAAGAACCGACAGGGTTTATACTCCGGAGCATTTAGCTGAGTCGAGTAAGAAGGCCTCTGGTCGGCCGACCATCACTGAAATCAGGCCCGATGGTCTTTGGAGAAAGATACAAGCCAAGGAACACTCAGTCATTGATTAGCTGAACAAAACACTAGCACAAATTTCTATCCTAGCTTTGCTGCAAAGTTCCGATGCACATAAGAATGTGTTATTGAAGGTGCTGAGTGAGGCATATGTACCAAGCAACATCACCGGAGGAGAAATGGCAAACATGGGAGGGTAGGTATTGGAAAGTCACAAGATCACTTTTCATGAAGATGAGCTGCCACCAGAAGGGTTGAGTCACAACAAAGCATTGCACATCACCGTGCAATGTGAAGATTATTTTATCACTAGGGTCCTGATTGATGGAGGGTCCAGCCTCAATATTTGTTCGTATGTAACACTCAGAACATTGGGAAAGGGGATGCATGAGATCAAGGACGGGGCCATCAATGTCAAAGCTTTCGACGGTTCCAAAAGGTCCACTATTGGGGAAATTAGTTTGTGCTTGCAAATGGGGCTTACTTGGTTCGATGTCGGTTTCCAAGTAATAGATGTTCCGGCATCTTACAACTTGCTATTAGGACGACCGTGGATTCATGTCGCTGGGGCTGTAGCGTCAACACTACATCAGGCAGTGGAGTTTGAATGGAATCACCAAGAGGTGATCATTCATGGCTACAGTAGCAATCCCATATACAGTCGCCAAACCATCCCAACTATCAGAGGAAGAAGAAAGATAGGCAGGGAAACCTATCACCACATCAAGCGAGTCAATGCCGTTGATAAAGACAAATGGTGGGACAACAAAATTGAAAGCATATTGAACTGGAGTGGATATGAACCTGGCAAGGACTTGGCAAAAACCTCCAAGGAATCACCAAGCCTATCAAACTGAAGAAACATGGCGCCACTTTCGGTCTGGGATACGAGTATACTTGGGAGGAATTCAACAACTGGTCGCCACCATGGTGCAGTCCATACTACCTGCTGGAGTAGCCAATACCACATTTGGAGCAGACTTTCCCGCCAGCCGTGTTATCTATGGGTCGGAAGAGGAGGAAGCACTGGCAGTAGTAAGGAACTTATTCCTAGAAGACGATGACATGGATTGTTGTGTCATTTTCTAGGAGGAGGGGGAGGAAGGCCCTTCCATACAGGCCGTAAGTGGAGGAGCATTCCTCAACAATTGGACCATCAGAACCGCCAAAGCCCGGAAAGCCTCGGGGTAGCAAGGCTGAACAAAGCATCATGCACTATCTTTTATTTTTACTAGTTGAATTTCATTTCGCATTTTGAATTTTCGCAATAAGATCTTCCAATGTTCAAAACAATTATGAAATTTATCAAAGCATTCCAGTTTCCTTACAAATCTTACTCTTATTATTTTCTCTTATTACTTTATTTATACAACATTACTATTACCTATCTTAATGAACCAATGACTGTGATGTGCAACGAGACAATGCAACAAACGAACATAGATTCAGAAGAAGATGATATACCAGAAGAGATTGTTAAAGAAGTCGAGAATTTTGAGAACAAGCCGAAGTCCAACCTAGACGAGACTGAGATTGTTAACCTGGGAGATACAGAAAATGTCAAAGGGACACGAATTAGCGTTCATTTGTCGCCATCGGAAAAGGAAGGGTGCACAAAATTTCTAAGAGAATATGAAGATATATTCGCCTGGTCGTATAATGATATGACTGATTTGAGTACATCTATTGTGGCTCACAAACTGCCAACTGATCCGACGTGTCCATTGGTAAAGTAGAAGCTCAGAAAATTTAAACCTGATATGAGTTTGAAGATCAAGGAAGAAGTCACCAAGCATGTCAAAGCCAAAGTTCTCAGGGTAGTGGAATACCCAACATGGTTAGCCAACATTGTGCCAGTGCCAAAGAAGGATGGGAAGGTCAGAGTCTGTGTCGACTATCAGGATCTCAATCAGGCTAGTCCAAAGGACAACTTCCCCTTGCTGAACATACACATCTTGATCGACAATTGCGCCAAGCATGAGTTGCAATCGTTTGTAGATTGTTTCGCTGGATATTATCAGATCTGGATGGATGAAGAAGAAGTTGAGAAAATGGCTTTCATTACGCTGTGGGGGATGTACTGCTACAAGATGATGCCATTCGAGTTGAAGAATGCAGGGGCCACCTACATGAGGGCCATGACTACTATTTTCCATGATATGATACACAAGGAGGTTGAGGTGTATGTAGATGATGTCATTATAAAGTCCAAGAAAGCCACTGATCACATAGAAGATTTGAGGATGTTCTTCAACAGACTGAGAAGGTACAACCTGAAACTAAATCCCGCCAATGTGCATTTGGGGTTCCTGCCGGAAAACTACTTGGGTTCATTGTGAGTCACCGAGGGATAAAACTGGATCCATCATAGGTCAAAACTATTCAAGAACTGCCACTGCCAAAGAATAAGAAGGACGTAATGAGCTTCTTGGAGAGACTCAACTACATCAGCCGGTTCATAGCACAATCTACTGTCATCTGTGAGCCAATCTTTAAGATGTTGAAAAAGGACGCCGCTACCGAATGGACTGATGACTGCCAAAAGGCCGTCGACAGAATCAAGGAGTACCTATCAACACCACCAGTTTTGGTCCCGTCCGAGCCAGGTAGACCTCTATTACTCTACCTCGCAGTATTGGATGGAGTGTTTGGTTGTGTTCTGGGGAAACATGATGAAACAAGGAGGAAGGATCAGGCTATCTATTACTTTATTAAGAAGTTCACCCCATACGAGGCTCGGTATTCTCTGTTAGAGCACACATGTTATGCTTTTACTTGGGTGGCACAGAAGGTGAGGCACTATTTCTGTGCCTATACCACATATCTCATATCAAGGATGGATCCTTTGAAGTACATCTTTCAGAAGCCTATGCCCACTGGCAAGCTGGCCAAGTGGCAAATCCTGTTGAGTGAATTTGACATTGTCTACGTGACTCAGAAAGTAATCAAAGGACAGACACTAGTAGATCACCTTGCTGAAAATCCCGTGGACGGAGAATACGAACCCCTGAAAACATATTTTCCTGATGAAGAGGTATCATTCATAGGAGAAGATATTGTAGAGTCCTATGACGGTTGGAGAATGTTTTTCGATGGAGCAAAAAATTTCAAAGGAGTTGGCATAGGAGCGGTCCTAGTATCAGAAACCGGTCAACATTATCCAGTGTCTGCCAAACTCAGATTCCCCTGCACCAACAATATGGCCGAGTATGAAGCCTGCATCTTAGGGCTTAGGATGGCCATTAACATGAACATTCAAGAGTTGCTAGTATTTGGAGATTCGGACTTGCTTATACATCAGGTCCGAGAAGAATGAGCAACTAAGAATTCTAAGATACTCCCTTATCTGCATCATGTACAGGAGTTGAGAAAGAGATTCACATAGTCAGAATTCCAGCATATTCCCAGGGTCCAGAATGAATTCGCCGATGCACTGGCTACCCTATCATCCATGATACAATATCCAGACAAGAACTTCATTGATCCCATTCTAGTATAGGTCCTTGATCGGCCAGCCTACTGTGCTCATGTCGAAGAAGAAGCAGACGGAAAGCCTTGGTTTCATGATATCAAGGAATACTTGGCAAAAGGAGAATACCCAGAACTCACAAACGCTACTTAGAAGCGCACGCTTCGGAGGTTATCCAACAATTTCTTTCACAGTGGAGGAATCCTGTATAGGAGGACTCCTGATTTGGGATTACTAAGGCGTGTCGACGCAAAGGAATCATCCAGGTTATTAGAGGAACTTCATGAAGGTACCTGCAGTCCACATATGAATGGTTTTGTCTTAGCAAAGAAAATACTCCGAGTTGGTTACTTTTGGATGACTATGGAAACAGACTGCATCCAGTAAGTCCGAATGTGCCACCGCTGCCAGATACTCGTAAACATGATAATGGTGTCTCCAAATGAGCTTAATGCAACAGGCTCGCCGTGGCTGTTCACCGCCTGGGGAATGGATGTTATCAGACCAATCGAACCTGCGACATCAGATGAGCAAATGTTTATCCTAGTAGCAATTGATTATTTTACCAAATGGGTTGAAGCGACATCTTATAGGGCAGTGACTAAGAAAGTCGTGACAGATTTTGTCTGCGACCGTATCATGTGTTGGTTCGGAATTCCAGAGTCAATCATTACAGATAATGGCTCCAACCTCAATAGTGATTTGATGAAATCCATGTGTGAAACCTTCAAGATCAAACACAAGAATTATACAGCCTATAGACCTCAGATGAACGGAGCCGTAGAGGCCGCCAACAAGAATATCAAGAAGATACTAAGGAAAATGATAGAGAAGCATAAACAGTGGCATGAGAAGTTATCATTTGCTTTATTGGGGTACCGCACCACAATCCGCACATTAACTAGGGAAACCCCCTATATGCTGGTTTACGGTACAGAGGTAGTCATTCTCGCCAAGGTGAAAATTCCTTCCTTAAGGATCATATAGGAAGCAGAGCTCGACGACACAGAATGGGTGAAAAGCCGTTACGAGCTGCTAGCTCTTATAGACGAAAAGAGAATGCATGTAGTTTTCCACGGTCAGCTCTATCAGAACAGAATGTCCAGAGCCTTCAACAAAAGAGTCAAGCCAAGACAATTCACACTAGGGCAACTGGTATTAAAGAAGATTTTCTCGCATCAAGATGAAGCCAAAGGGAAATTCTCTCCCAACTGGCAGGCTTCGTACATGGTTCATCGGGTTCTGATAGGAGGAGCCCTCATACTTTCAGAAATAGACGGAGAAGTTTGGCCAAAGCCGATCAATTCAGACGCACTCAAGCAATACTATGTGTAACCTTTATGCTTTCCTTATATGATGTAATTTGAACTACGCCTGACCTGACTCCCGTTTAAGAGGGGATACATAGGCAGCCCAATGGGTTGGGTCACAAGTCAATAAAATTTTCATTTCCCCCCGCAATTGGAAACTGGGGCAGAATTTTGAGGATCCGAAGTGATTTCAGCCATTCACCGTAAGCAGCCATCAGAAGCAATAGCCCAGTAAACTGGGGCAGAATTTTGAGGAGGACCCTCAAAATTCTGGATCAAGAGAAGTTGCAATGTCTTGAACCACGCCGCAGTCGTCGGTTCATCTAAAGAAAACTATTCTTAATTATGTATTTATTTCATATTTTCTTTACTAAGATCATGCATGTTTATTTCTGAAATCGCTTTATTTAGCAACGCTATACGTGCAGTATCACCAGATCAAAATCGAGTAGGTCAAGCAAAGCCAGCAGGGGACACGAACTAACCTTTCCCCTTTATAAAACTCACGATTTTTCTTTGGATGTAGGCACTTGAGTTGCAAAATCATCAAATATACCATCTCTCAGAACCGTGGCACTCACTCACAGGTGCTATCTGTACACAACAGTGTCCCCGGCAAGCACAATGCCCCCAACAGCCACAATATCCCTCATCTATCAGCTAAGAAAACTCTATGTCTTTCATTTCTTGCATAAGGCTACTATTCTGCCTTTCAAGATTAAGCTCTACCTCCATCTGCATTCTTGCATTGCATAGGACTACCATTCTGCCTTCTAAGACTAAGCTCTGTCTCCATCTGCATTTTTGCATTGCATAAGGCTACCATTCTACCTTCCGAGACTAAGCTCTGTCTCCATCTGCATTTTTTGCATTGCATAAGGCTACCATTCTGCCTTCCGAGACTAAGCACTGTCTCCATCTGCATTCTTGCATTGCATAAGGCTACCATTTTGCCTTCCGAGGTTAAGCTCTACCTCCATCTGCATTCTTGCATTGCATAAGGCTACCAGCCTTCTGAGGTTAAGCTCTACCTCCATCTGCATTCTTGCATTGCATAAGGCTACCATTCTACCTTCCAAGGTTAAGCTCTACCTCCATCTGCATTCTTGCATTGTATAAGGCTACCATTCTGCCTTCCGAGACTAAGCTCTGTCTCCATCTGCATTCTCTGCATTGCATAAGGCTACCATGCTGCCTTCCGAGACTAAGCTCTGTCTCCATCTGCATTCTATGCATCACATAAGGCTACCATTCTGCTTTCCGAGGTTAAGCTCTACCTCCATCTGCATTTTCTTGCATTGCATAAGGCTACCATTCTACCTTTTGAGGTTAAGCTCTACCTCCATTTGCATTTTCTTGCATTGCATAAGGCTACCATCCTGCCTTCTGAGGTTAAGCTCTACCTCCATCTGCATGGCTGAAAGATCGCCACCTTTACATTTGCATTGGTTGAAAAATCTCCACCTTATTTACATTTGCATGGCTGAAAGATTGCCACATTTACATTTGCATTGGCTGAAAGATTGCCACCTTATTTACATTTGCATGACTGAAAGATCGCCACTTTTACATCTTGCATGGCTAAAATATCGCCACTTTATTTATGTCTTGCATCGGCTGAAAGATCACCACTTCATTTACATCTTGCATTGGCTAAAAGATCGCCACCTTTTGCATCTCATGGGTTGAAAGATCGCCAAAATTGTCCAAAGGCATCATTGTTCGGAGGCACCGTTTTCATAGACCGAGAACGCCATGCCATGGCCTGATGACCCCTTTTATCTTTTGCATATCATTATTCAAAGGCGTTATAGTTCGGAGGCATCATTCTCATAGCCCAAGAGCATCATTTCATGGCCTGCAAATCCCTTATCATACGCTTTATGGCCCATGATGTCATGGTCTGAGGACGTTATCCTAAACATCCAAAAACAACATTCATGGTCCGACAAGAACTTGCATCACGTTTAAATTTCCGCACAATATACACTTGTATTGCTTATTTGCAGGTAAACCGGCGAGCAGCGACCGTCTTAGCAGGAGCAATCCCGCTCCATTTCCCACAGCCCTGTTAGACTTTAACCATCCATTCCAACCCAAATATCGCGTCCGTCTTGAAAAATCTCCATCGACATATTCCGCTGACAGATCCTGAACTACGTATGACCTGATTCCTATAAGACCAGGGATATGTAGGCAGCTCAGGAGTTAGAGCTCGGTCAAATTCTTCAAACCATTCCGTTTGGTCAAATTGGCCATCATATCTTTACCCGACAACTCTTTCATCCTTCCCAGGTAAAGAGGGGCAGCTGTTGATACCCAATTTTTCCCTATATATTTTCATATGTAAAATACCTTTTAAAACAACATATATATGCATATATAAGCATATTCCAAGGTCCTATTATTTTTCTCAATTTTTTTTAAAAGATTCTAAATCAATTTTATTGCCCTATTTTATCAAGAAAAAACAATAAGTATTCAAAATTGGCATTTTGGTAAATCATTTATTGGTTTCTCTTGTTTATACCAAAATATAGCTAAGGTAATTTTCGCACATTTTTTACAAATTTATTTAGTATTTTAAAGCTAAATTGCATATAATTGCAATATTAGCCTATTTTAGATTTAATTGCATATATAATTACAAAATTAATTCCAGTATTTTTTTAATTTAATATTTACTTATTATTAATTAATTTGGTACCTTTAATTTGTTTTCAGAAATCATTTTGCTATTTTTATAAAATAAATAAGGGAAAAGTGGCTATTTAAATACTAGCCCTACTTATTTCAATTTTAGCCTAAATTCTACCCCAATTAAACCCAATTGAACCCTAGACCAATTCCTAAAATTACTTGCCCCTGACCCAATTAAATCCAACCCGACCCGGACCCCTCTCATCATGGCCGTTGATATTTGAGATCAACGACCCCTATTCACTCTTACCTTTTTAACGCAAACAACCACCCTAACCTTCTCATTTCTCAACTACCAGCCGCCTCTGAACCCTCCACTCTCTCAAACACTCTTGAACCTTCTCAAACCCTAGCCGCCTCATACCATCTCCGCCCTGAAAGCCACCAGAATCTATGGCTTCCAAGGCTGTGAGAGTCCTACATCGGCCTCCTATGACTCCCACGTGCCTGATTTCTGAAGATTCAAGGCCTGACGTTGAAGGATTCTACCCAGACCTTTGTCAATTCGAGGTTCCACGGTCATTTCCGGCCTTGCTCCGGCGTATCATGGTCATTTGAGCCTGATTTTGACCTCTCCGACTCAGATCGGTGACTTTTCAAAGCCTTTCTTACTTCTAGGGTTCTTCTGAAACCCTAACCCTTCAAGGTTTTCTCCGATTCTTATAGATCTGTTGTGTATCTATGCTTTCCCTAAGTTTTCAAATGATTTCTCTGGCTTTTCTTTCAAAATTACTTTCAGAACCATTTCTTTTCCGATCTAGGGTTTTCTGAAAAAATGTTTAAGTGTTTCTTTGACTTTCTTTCTTTTTTCTTTTGTGTGCATCTGCATCTACTACGTACTTATATTTTTTCTTCTATCACGTTCTTGTATGCTTCTTCTATTGTGTTTTCTATACCCTGTTTTTGTATGCATCTCCTACTGTGTTTTCCTATACTATGTTCTCGTATGCTTTTCTGCTGTGTTCTGGTACTTTCTTCTACCATGTTCTAATATGTTTCTCCTACTATATTCTTCTACTATGTCCTTAAGTGTTATACTATTTTCCTTCTACTAAGTTGTGTTTAAGTTTCTTCTAAAAACTTCTCAGCATGTTTTTGCTACTGATCTTATCAGTCTTTTCCATTACGTTTCGTGTTAGCTTCTTCTACTCTATTTTCTTTGAATTCTTCCGCTATGCTATCCATGTTACTTTTCTATCATGTTTCTCATGAGTTTTAGTTGTTGAGAGGAACATGGAAGAGGTTTCAGTCTTTCTGAGCCCTCTGAACCTATTTTGAATCTCTGAAATGAGTTTCAAAACATTTGTTCTTCATATGATTCCAGCTCTTGCTAAACTTTTTTGCAATGTATCTTCTACTGATTTTACAATGACACCACAGTCTTTTTCATGCTTAACATGTTCGTATGCTCCTTATATATGATGAATTTCCCTCTAAAATGGTTTTCAAATTTGCAATTAGTTCAAACTTCCTTCTGAATATGGCTTGATTGATTTCTTTCCATTGTTTGCTGATTTTCTCTGTGACTCGGCCTAAGTTAAAATCCTTCTTCATCTTTTCTGACTCGGTTCATTCATGCAAGATCCCTGACCTTTGATTTACTGGCTGTTAATTGATTTTCTTGCCTTGTTTGTGCAACCACGTATTTCAAAAATTCTGTCCTTAAATAACCTTTATGTATTTACCCTTAATTGCATGTTGTGCACAAAGTGCTTATTCATTTTTCTTTCCTTAAATTCTTTTTACCCATTTGAATCTGAATCCCTTAATTAAAGAGAGTCTTGTGTAATTGATTGACAATCTGTTCCTCAACTATTTTCTTACCTTATTTCTTCATGATTTTCACACTACAAAAGGCACGACTCTTTTTCACATAGACACACTTTTCACAGTCTTTCTGAACTCACATTTATACACAATAGTATTCTCTTCTTGTCTGTACTGTGGCCTGTTTGCAAGACCTAATGCTTTTCTCAATTTGTCTCTTTGAAACTGGTATGTCCGGATTTAATCTTTAGCACCACAACAATGGGTATTTACTGCTTTTGTATCCATGTTCACCTGCTATTTCTGTGTATTCATTTATTGCCATATTTGCTAGTTAGGGTTCTGACCCACGGGGCCTCTTTATATTTTTTATATCTCCAAGCTAAAGCCGCATTAAAGGAGGAGTTTTTCCAGTGGGTGTTTGGGATGCCCAAACCACCTCATTTTTTGGCATTGTGACTATGCTCCATCTAGCCAGGTGGCATTTTCTTTTCTCTTCCGTACTACCCCTGAGGAAATTTATTTTGGATAGAGACAATTTTATTTAGGGTTGCCTTGGGCAGGTCACAAATTTGCATGGTGTGATTTGGGATTGCCACTAAGGTTGCTTTGATAAGGGTTGATCTACCAGCCATGGTTAAAAACTTAGTTTTCCAGCCCTTTATCCTAGTGTTCATACAGTCAAAGATGAATTAGAAGTCTTTTTTATTTAGGTTATTGTTTGGCATTGGGAATCCTAGGTATTTCCCGAAATTACTAGCATGTCTCATTGAGAAACAGTTAGTAATATGGTTCTTAATGTCTTCTGGGGTGTTCTTAGAGAACACAATCTTTGATTTCCTAAAATTAATGGATTGACCTGAGGCCCATAGAACTTGTTGATAGTGTCGATAATCGACTTGTAACTCCTGTGGTTAGCTTCGGATAGAAGGATGAGGTCATCAGCAAAGAATATGTGAGATAGTTCAGGGCTTTTGGGGGCTATCCTTATAGGTGTCTACCTATAGCAGTCTACTTCGTGGTCAATTAGTCTAGATAGCATTTCCATACATATAATAAATATGTACGGGGATAGGGGGTCACCCTGCCTGATGCCCCTTGAAGGTTCAAAAAATTCGATTTTGGACCCATTGATCAGGATAGCCATGGAGGTGGTGGTAATGCAAGACATTATGATCTCAATAAGATCAGGGGAAAGTTAAGAGAAGAGAGGAAAAATCTAATAAAAGACCATTCGATCTTATCAAAAGCCTTTTCTAGATCTATTTTAATCAACATTTTGAATTTTTTACCTTTATTTCTTTTGAAGTTGTCTAGTACCTCATGAATGATTATGGCATTGTCTACCACTCTTATTCCCTTTATAAAGCTAGTTTGGGTAGGGTGGAGGAGGTTAGTTAGGAATGGTTTGACTCGGTTAACAATAATCTTAGTGACTATCTTATAGGCCCTATTGCACAAACTTATAGGCCTGTATTGTCTTATTGTCTTCGCATTTTGACATTTGGAAATGAGACAGACAAAGGTGTTGTTCATACTTTTTAGCATTCTTTTAGATTTAAACACTTCCTGGAAGAAGTTGATAAGATGATTACTAGTCTCTTTCCAATATTTTTTGTAGAATAAAGGATGGAGGCCGTCTAGACTTGGGGATTTGTAGGGTTTAAAGGAATCGAGGGCCCCTTTTATTTCCTCTACAGTAGGGGTACTGCTTAGGTATGAGTGGTCATGTTTACTAATTTTAGTGTTGTAGTTCATATAAGTTATGTTAAGAGTTGATTATTTATGCCCTGTAGAGTACAGGTCTATGTAATATTTAGTAATAAGGTCTTTTATTTGATTTTGGTCTTGGAACCAATTCCCTGTTTCATCTTTTAAACAGAGGTTTCTCTATTCCCTTCTTCTTTGCATAGTAGTGATATGGAAAATTTTTGTGTTCGTGTCCCCGTGCTGGACCCACTGAACCCTAGATTTCAGTTTCCAAAATTCTTTCTCCTGCATGAGTGCTAAATTATACTCATTTAGGAGCTCATTCTCAAGTTTATTAGGAATTGGCTGTGAGGGAAACTTTAAAGAATTCTGGATGCCTTTTAATCTTGCTAGTATTTTGTTCTATCTTTTGAAGATGTTTCCAAAAGTATTTTGGTTCAAATCCCTTACCCCAGTACAAAAATTGTCTATGGCTTTAGTTATATTTGGTTGGCCCGTCCAAGAACTTTCCACTAGGGTTTTGAAGGTAGGATAGGATTACCACATAGACTCGATTCTAAAAATATTGGTATTAGTGGGGAAGATTTTGAATAGGTCTAATTTTAAGGGGCAACGATCCGAGTGGGTTCTTGTTAGATGTTTAACACTGGCGTCCTGAAATAATTCTAACCTTTCCGTGTTTACTATACATCTATCAAGTCGTTCCATAATTATTTTATTACAATTCTTTCTTTTATTTGTCCAAGTAAAGTTTGAACCCTTAAACCCTAGGTCTATTAGGCCGTAGTGGTTTATACATTCTAGGAAGTAAGATATACGATTATTATTGACGTGTAAACCTCCAAATTTTTCAGAGGCGTGAGTGACTTCATTAAAGTCTCCCGCCACTAACCATGGCCCTTCAAAACTATTAGCCACAGTCTTGAGTTTTTCATAGAATTAGCCTCTACTCTAATAAATTGCTAGGATAAATAATAGAACACAACCAGCTCTTTGTAGAGTTACTTACCTTAGCCATGTCGTGTATTTCTTGGTCCGTCCCTCTGATTTGATTCATCATAGTATCTCCATTATTCCACGTGAGCACAATACCTCCATATTTCCATTAGCGGTCATTAGAATGAGGCTAGAATAACCAAAGTCTTGAACTAAGCCATGGTGGTCGTCTAGCTTTATTTCCAGTAGGGCTACAATACTAGGTCTATGGTAGTCCAACATTGCTCTAAAATCTCTCCTAAAATCTGCGCTACTTACGTCTCTACAATTCCAGATTATCATATTCATACTTGTATTTCTTGTTGGTTCTCCTCCTTCACGGCTAGTGGAAGGGTTAGGTTGTTCATAAGATTTTCCCTATGAGTCCAGTAATGCGAGAACATTGTTGGCACTAGCACCACTGCATGTTGGTATATGCTTTGCGAGCTTAGTTTCCTGATGGATATAGAGAACTTCCTCAAATCCACTGGGCAACTTAAGATGAATCTTTTTCTTTTCTTGCCTTGAACACCATTGTTTTTGGGTATCGCAACACTCCGTGCTCCACTATTTGTTTGTTTGGGGTAGTGTCATCTTCTTCCCCCTCTTCCATCATTGTTTGGTTTGTGTTCTGTTGGGGGGATGGAATTGCTGTATGGGGAGTAGTTGTCTGGTTGTTGTTGCTGGAGTTTAGAGGCTGGACAGTATGTTGGATCATCTGCTGGGGTGGTGCAGGTTGGGGTGCATGTGTAGGGTTTGGATAAAGGGTAGGTTCAGATTTGTTGGATGGTGAGTGTTGGGGTGAGACCATGTTTGTTGACTCCATAGTGATGGATGGGGGACTAGAATTGGTATCGTAGGGTATGGGTAGGGGTGGAGATGATTGGAGTGTATCCATGGTCGAATCATGATGTTGTTTAGCCCCAGTTGGAGTCCTTCCGCTATGATTTGGTCTAGGTAGCTTGGGTCTCCTATTTGGACTATGATATATCTCCCTTCTAGTTATAGGCTTATGTTCAAGGCTTGGCCCATTAGTTCCCATTCCATCCATGATTGGGGTGCATGATCCGCTTGGATGGGCCTTGTAGTGAAGAGAAGAGGGGTTTGGGGTTGAGATATATTCTATGGACGTGTCCACACGTACCTCCGAGGCCTTGGGTATCTTTTGTTGTAATTGGTGGGTGGGAGCCTTGGCATTTTGTATGTTATCGTTAATAAGGGCTGTGTCTTGTAGAGGAAGGGAGTCAAGGCTCTTGTTAATATACAGTAATGAATTATTAGTGTCTAATGTGTTTGGGATTTGGACTTTGGCAGCCGTTTCTCTCTTCATATCTTTCACCTTGTCTTGTGCATTAATGGGATTGAGACTAGGGATTGATAAGGTGAAGGGGTGCTTTGTACTATAGTTGATTTCCTTAAGTCTACTAGGTTTTTGGCATGGGATAATAGACTAAATTTGTGGGCTAACTAAGCCTTGGATTAATGAGTTGAATTGATTGGATGTAGGAAAGGAAGGGTCTATGTCCATGATTTGCTCCTTTTTGTCATCTCTTGCCGTCACACTAGGTGATATATGGGTATAGTCTTGTCTTTAGGAGGTATTAATGCCCAAGGGTTCTTGTGAGTAAATGCTATCATTGATGAGGTGTGTTTCCTTATTTAGGTTGTTCAAGTTTTGGTCCATTGGGGAAAGGGATGAGGTGCCGCTACTGTTAATATTTTTTGGACTAAACTTATTGCCTAGGTCAACTATGTCGTTAGAGTCAGCACAAGTATTTGTTTTTGGTCGAGGTGATATGTCCTTAGGGTTTAGGGTAATATCCATTGGTTTTGTAGTAGGACCGATCCTAGGGTTGCTAGGTTGAAAAAGAGTGGAATCTGGGCTTGTTTGTTTCAGATGTATTTGGCTGAGAATATGATTTAAGGTATCCCTACTTGGTCCCTTTAGGCTTCTGCTACGGTTAGAGTTTTGGGGGTAGTTGGACGGTTTTTTGATTTTTTTGTGTGATACTATGGTCTAGTGGTCAATTTAGTGTGTGATGCTCTCTAATTCGTTTTTTTCATGGGATTGGTCTTGGCCTCCCAGTGCTCCTTGGTGTTTTGGTTTAGAGATTTGATGTGGGCATTGGTTTTGGTCATGGTCAAGCCTTCCAAAGCTTGTGCAAAGGAGATTAAAACCTTCATATGCAAAGTTTTGTATGTGTTTTCCAATAACAACATAGGTTTTGAGTGATTTTTCTATGGGAACTAAGATGCAGACACAAGCATATTTAGCTCGCATCGCAGATTTTGTGCAAACATCTATTCGTATTAGTTGTCCTAATTTTTCTCCAATTTTTTACAATATGTCATAGTAATAGAATTCGGTAGGAAGTTCGGGGAGCCTTGCCAAAATAGCTGAGTATGTCAGGGCGGCTTTTGAAGCTACAAATCTGGGCTCCCATTTTCTAACAGTAAGAAATTGGTTACCAATGAACCACGGGCCTTCATGTAGAGCTTTCCTATAATTTTCCTCCTTTGTGAGTTTTATTAAGTAGTAGTAACTTCCTAAATCAATAAGAGATAGTCTCTGTAGGTTTCCATATTGCATGCAAATTCTTTTGAAGGAAATGGTACCTCACTCGTCTACCAAACATTTTAACGATGAGGGCATTGGTACAATTCTTGTAGAGTCATTCCTTATCAGATGAAGTAATTGGGATGAAGAGGTCGGGATCTGTGTAGTTATTGATCTCATCCTCAGGTTCGTATAGGTCTATGTTACGTTGCACGGTGATTTGGTTACTGTCTTGGTCACAGTTTTGGTTAGATTTTAGGGTGTCCAGGACGAACATTTTCTTTCTGTTACTGGTGTTAGGGTAGTTCATTGCATTTGTGAGGTCGTTAGGGTGAACTGGGCTCATCTCCACGTCCATTAGGGTTCTATTCAGGGTAGTTTCAAGGGCTGGGGGGGTGGTGTTGGTTAGCCCTTCCATGGAGATTGATTCTGGAAGGGGAGTAGGAGTTATTCTTTTGCTTGGGTAGCTTGTTGTGCAGGTGGTCATTTGGAGTTGAAGGTTGGCAATGTTGGAAGGGTCTTAAGAAATGGTTTATAAATATTTGTAGGAGTTGGCAATGTTGTGACTTTCTATTACTCATTACAGTGAGTTTTGATGTGATTGTGGGATAATTGATTACAAATTGTGATTTATATGCCCTACCAGTATGGGGGTTCATTATGTATTGTGATTTTGTTTAATGAAATTTATTTAAAAGAAGAAAATAGAAGGTTTCAGTTGGCACAATGTTCATAATACTTGTGATTCAGAGCTGAGGATGGGATCCTCGTGTTCTTATGTGAAATGATATGTTTGAATCAGGCTACGTGCCACACTGGAAGTTATATTAGGATGAGATCCTTGTGGTGAAGATTCATGTGTTTTAATTCTCCACTGCGAAATTGATTTGCGTTATAGTACAGATAGGGAGTTATACCTGTTGGGCTTATTTGATAATTCTTCTGTATGTTTATCTGTGCATGTTAGTCATATTTGTGTTGTGCTTATTTTGTTTTAGTTGACGAGGCATGTGCCCAGCTAACATTATATGTGACTCGACGATTCAGGTGAATAATTATGAGGTTTTCATGTTCCCTACATTGTTATCAGTATTGTGAATGATTGAAACAAGGCTTAAACTGAGATGAAGTTAATTGCCGGTGCTATAATTGATTATGGGAAGCTACTGTGGCCAGAGTTATTATTATGGGCCTATGTATGATGTATTACATTGTATGAATGTACCATGCGAATGTAGGTACGAGATGTTACAGCTGGTTGAGACTAATACCGTGTGTTGATGTGAAAATCAGGTCTTCTTGAAAAACAAATATTAGAGTGTAAGAAATTTTGGTTCTAAGGTTTATAAGTGTAGATAAGAGAAATAATCTCAATTGAGATGGAGTTGTCAGACCTAGGTTGATTTGCAGTGACGCAGAATCATCGGCGAGTATGTGTGCAAGAATACACTCAGTAATTTGTTGTCCTCAGAAAGATTCATGGCACGTTTCAAGGACAAATATATGTTTAAGAGGGGGAGAATGTAACGATCCAACTTGGCGTTTTGAGATTTATGTATCGTTCAGTGACTCAAGGTTCTGAGCAGTTTCGTAATGTGTATTATGACTTGCGTGTGTCGTCGAGTTTGAGTTTTAGATGATTCGGGATTAAATTGAAAGAACAATTCTTATTTTTGAAGCTTAAATAAAAAGAGTTGACTGGAGTTTGACTTTTGAGCAAACGACTCCGGAATGAAATTTTTATGATTTCAATAGCTTCGTATGGTGATTTCGGACTTAGGCATATGCCCAGATTTGGATTTGGAAGTCCGTAGGTCAATTCGGCACGTTTAGGCGAAAATTGAAAAAAATGAAAGATTTTGGAAAGTTTGACCGGGAGTTAACTTTATTGATATCGGGGTCAGAATTTGATTCAAGAAATTGGAACAGTCGCATTATGTCATTTATGACTTTCACGCAAAATTTGAAGCCATTCCGGATTTATTTGATATGTTTTGGCACAAGATATAGAATTCGGAAAATTTCATAAACTCATAAGTTTAATTCGAGGTGCGATTTGTTGTTTCGGTGTTGTTTGATGTGATTTGAGGCCTCGACTAAGTACGTATTATGTTATGATAATTGTTGTTATATTCGGACGGGGACCCGAGTGCCTAGAGTGAATTTTGGAGTGGTTTCAGACTATTTCTAGGCCATTTTTAATTGCTTGTTTTTGGCAACAACAATGTGCATCGCGAGAAATATTCTGCTGCACAAGGCTGACTTTGGAAGCTTATATCACAATATATAAGGAATTTATAGATGATCAAAACATGAAAGTTGTAGCTCTATGAGTCTAGTTTCCCTAAAGGTAAACCAAGTATCATTTGAACATTTATACAAAAAGTTATGATCGATTTACTAAAGACTGGTACTGCAGTTGTTTTTGCCTGGCAATGTGCATCGCGAGAAATTTTTGCTGCACAGGGATGATTTTGGAAGATTATGACTCGCAATTTGTAAGGAACTTGGAGATGATCAAAACATGAAATTTGTATCTCTTTGATCCTAGTTTCCAGAAAGGTAAACCATTCATCATTTGGACATTTGTATAGAAAGTTATGATCAATTTATTGAAGACTAGTACTGCAATTTTTGCCTTAAAATAATAAGACAAGTTGCATTTCACAGATACGATTTTCCTGGGCAGAAGCTATATTTCGAGGTTTCAGCCATTTTAACATATTTGGAGCTGGAGCTCGGATTGAAGTGACTTTTAGGCGATTTTTACCATATAAACTGGGGTAAATGTTCTATATGCGAAAGTGATTATATTTTATGAATCTATGATCATATTCATCATTTATTTCAGATTTAATTAAAGAAATTGAGAAAAATTGTGAAATCTTCCGAAAACGTAAAATGAAGATTTGAAGATTGATTTATTATTGGAATTTGATAAAATTGGTATGGTTGAACTTGCATCGGAATGAGTGTTCATATTTCGTGAAAATTTTACTAGGTTCGGGCCCCGCATTGGCTTTTGGGTCGTCTTTTAATTGTGAAATTTTAAGTCGACGTTTTATTATCCGAAATTATTTTTGATAAATTTTAATAGAGTTATATAATTTATTTGGCTAGATTTGAGACATCCGTAGATCATTTCACGCAAGAAGACTATTTTGAGACAAATAAATTTTAATGAAGCACGTATTTTGCGTGATATTGATACACATGTGATGATATATGGCCAGGGTGTTGAAACACATGCAGTAAGATAAGGTAGGCTTGATACGCATGGCTAGTAGTAGAACTACTAGAAGTCATGCGGTGTGATAAGGTGGGCTAAAACACGAGATGCTATTTCGGGAAAAATAATTTTTAAAACTAAATGTGAAGGCTCCCACGGTGATGTAAGGAAAGATTGTAAATTTATTTATGATTTGGTACTAAGAGATGGTACCTTGGGAGTCCCCTTTGTTGAAATTTATTTATGATTTGAGACTACGAGGCGGTACCTCGGGAATGCCCTTTGTTTATATTTCTGTATGGTTGCACTTGCCTTTGGTTATTTTATTTTTCCGTGATATGTAAATCCTTGTGTTCTTCCGTGATGTATTATTTTACTTATTATGTGTTTTGTATTCCTTGTTGTATTGTGTTGGATTTGATCTTCGTACGAGACTTTGAGGATTTGTGTTGCTATTTTTATTGGATTTCGAGGGTTGAGTTATTTTGAATAAAAGAAATTGCTATTATATTTGAATTTAATAAATTTTACATCCAAATCGGTAGCTTACCTGATGCTTTATTTTAATTGAAATATAATTTTCTTCACCCAAACGATTTCTAAAATAAACTCATTTATTTGTTTATTCTTACTTGATATAAAAATTGTAAACTTACTCTATTGAAAATAAATTTATCATGCAGATCTTATATACATTGATATTGTTGTCACGTGAGTTGCCCGTGTGGTTGGGGTATAAATATGGGCAAGAGGTGTCATGTGAATATGCTAGTGGGTTGAGACCCGTGACTTCTGATGTTAAGATGAGGTACCACAGAGCGACTTTATTTAGAAAGTCTTATATTTGAAAGAATTTGTATTTGAAAGGCTTGTTTAATTGGTCGTACTTGTGCTCCTTATTTGTTGAATAATATTTATGGTATTCTTATTCCTTGTTGTTTATATCACTAGTTGGTTTTTGTTTCTATCACAACTATTTATTTTGCATTAGTATCGTATATTGCTATATTGCACATGTTATTTGACTAGTGAGTGTCTTAACTGTACCTCGTCACTACTCCACCGAGGTTAGTCTTGATATTTACTGAGTACCGACCGTGGTGTACTCATACTACACTTCTACACCTTTTTGTGTAGAGCCAGTTTGGACTCGACAGAGTTAGTGTGTTGATCGCAAGGATTCAAGGTAGAGCTGCTTGGTCGTTGCAGTCCCTTGGAGTCTGTCCATTTTATTGTACTATTAATTATTATTCGAACAATATTGTATATTCGATCCTTGAGATCATTTCATGTATTCAGTTGGAGTTCGTGACTCAGTACTACCAGTGTTGGGAGGTTATAATAATTGTTTCCGCTTTTGGTTTCGACGTTGTATTAAATTCTATTTCAAATTAAAAAATGGCTTGAATTGTAACTATAATCGGTTTACATAGTCTTAGAGACTAAGTGCCATCACGACGCCTGTGGTGGAATTTTGGGTCATGACACAGACAACCTTCCCATTTTTCGGTTACTCATTGTGATATGATCAGGAGCGGAAGATTTTTTTTTCACCCTCGCCTCTGCCTCATTAAAAACCTTGCCGGAAAAACTCAATAGGGATAAAAACTGAGCGAAGGAAAAAAGAATCCAGAACTTAGGGATTCATATGACAACTTCACCACTTATTATCCTTTTGTCAATGATCAGTTGGTGCTGAAAAAATACCACTACCATAGAAAGCTTAATCTCAGGTTTATAATGTTCATCAATAACTTTTAATCATTGAGTTTTGACTCTTGGATTTTTAGTTGTACCCAAAACGTTTATAACCTCACGGTATTAGAGACCGGGGATGTTAATATTTAGGGATTTTTAGTTCTGATTTTGATAAAGTTCAGAAATTTAATACATCCGATTAACTTTACGATCAGAAAACAAAGCATCCAACCATTGGCCATTTGATTGGATGACTTTAGAAGAATAGTACTATAGGTACTGATCCGGAGAGTTTCCTTGAATGTCTTCCAAAGAAAAGATTTGACAAGGGGAGGAAAGAGATTTATGAGGATAGTCAGAGTAATCCTCGAATTAATCCCTAGCCTACTCAGTTTCGTTTCCAACCTAGATGATAATTTTATTATCATGGTGGATGATAGAGAGAGTTCTCTAATTTGAGAAAGATATAAGTACTACAAATTTGAGTACTGTAATCACGCTTGCCAAGATATCATTTGGTACTTTAGGAAATTTATCCGAGTATTAATTTTTCTTGGCATTTTAAGAATTTATCTAAGTATTCAGATTTAGTCTTATACACTTAAAATATATATCTAGATGCATCGTTTCATGTGCGATATCTTAAAGTTGCACCTTTGGGTGTCTAACTTTTAAATAAAAGAAAGCCCTTTTATATTGTCAAGACCCAAAAGCTCGCCTGTCGTGATTGCGCCTATCTCAGTACTAGGCAAGCCGACAACCTCAATAAATAATATATTCTTTTAAGTTTGAAAACATCATAATTAGATTTAATAGAAAATCCCACAATTACTGATACAAATACACTCCCAAAACCCGGTGTCACTGAATGCATGAGCATCTTAATGATAATATAGTCTGACCGATACAACCATTGTCTGGAAATGTAGAACAATATAAATAACTGAAAGGAAAGAAAGTCAAGGTCTGCGGACGTCACAACAGCTACCTCGATAGTCTCCAACAGATAAATCCCCAAAATCTAGCAGCCGCCGTATCCGGAGGTACCTGGGTCTGCACACGAAGTGCAGAGTGTCGTATGAGTACAACTGAACCAATATACTCAATAAGTAACAAGACTAACCTTTGGGCTGAAGGTAGTGACGAGCTCAACAGGTACAATCCAATATAGAAATAACAGTACAGAAATGTAGGCATGCTTTCAAGTTCAACAGATAAACTCAGTACAAGTAAAAATAGATCAATTCTGAATGATATGAGAAATATGACATCTCTATATCTACATGCCAATGTATGTACTATGTATGATGCACCTCAATGGAAATCTCGTGCACTCATACTCTCAAAATACTTAATCACTCAGTAGTATATATATATATCTTAAATGACAATCAGTCATTCTGTACTGTATAAGGTCAAACCAGCCTAGGAATGATCCATCCCCAAATATAAATGATTCGGGCAAGATCCATGCCCAGGGAAGATCCATCCCTCAATATAAATAATTAGGCAAGACCCATGCCAGGGAAAATCCATCCCTTAATATAAATATTTCGGGAAAGATCCTTGTCCAGGGAAAATCCATCCCTCAATATTCACGCTTCGGGAAAGATCCATGCCCAGGGAACATCCATCTCTCAATATAAATCAACTACACTCACTGTGTGGGTTGCAGACTCCGAGGGGCTCCTTCAACCCAAGCGCTATAATAAGCCAGATCAAAGCATAACTAAGTAAAACATGATGCGGCGTGTAGCATGATCCCATAAATATCATTCAAAATCTCTAGTCTCTTGGCTCTCAATAACATGAAAATCAACCCGACATAATGATATGATGTATCTCTTGACTGCATCTGCGGTCTCGCTTTTGCGGTGCAATGCCCACTTCTATAACTACCTTCACTTCTGCGGACGAGAAGTTCACTTTTACGGACTCGCTTCTGTGAAGAAGTTGTCTCCCTCTTGCCCTTTCGCTTCTACAATCGCCAAGTCGTAGGTGCGACTCCGCTTCAATGGTCAGTCATGCGCATCTGCGGCCACTGTCCTTTTCACCCCAGGCTACTTATATGATGGCATGCTTGCTTCTACAAGCTCGCACCTACAAGATAAGTTCCGTAGGTGCGACTGCATCAGTAGGCAATAAATTTCCAGCTTTGTTCTAAGTCCAAATTTGATCTGTTAACCATCCAAAACTCACCCGAGACCCCCGGGACCTTAACCAAATATACCAACAAGTCCTAAGACATCATACGAACTTAGTTGAGGCTTTAAATCACATCAAACAATTCTAAAAACAAGAATCACACCCCAATTCAAGTTTAATGAAACTAGAAACTTCCAACTTCTACATTCGATGCTGAAACCTATCAAATCAAGTCCGATTGACCTCAAATTTTGCATACAAGTCATAAGGGACATTATAGAGCTATTCCAATTTTCATAATCAGATTTTGACCGCGATATCAAAAAGTCAACTACTGGTCAAACTTCCAAACTTTCAATTTCCTATTTTCGCTATTTCAAGTCAAATTTTACTACGGGCCTCAAAATAAATATCCAGACACACTCCTAAGCACGAATCACCATACGGGGCTATTGAGACCATCAAAACTCTATTTCGGGGTCATTTACCTATATTTCATCATCCGGTCAATTATTTCAACTTAACCTTTAAATCTTGGAACTAAGCACTCCAATTCATTCTGAAATATCTCCGACAGGTCACATAATTATAATTGAACATAGAATAATCAGTAAATGGGGAAATGATGCTTTAATACTCAAAATGATTGACCGGGTCATTACATATTATTTTTTAAATGCTATAAAGAGGACATCTACTTTTCATTTAGGCGTAAAATAGGACCGATTGATCCGAGTAGACTTTTAGTTTGAGGGAGTTATTCCCGGTATGATTTATGAGAGCTTTGACCCTTACGAGAGTATTGATCCTAGTAAGACATTGAGTTTGAGGGAATATTGATCCCGAATAAATGTTGTATATGGCTAAAACTGGAGAGTCCAATTTTGTGATCGTTATGACATTCCACGACTCGTCTTCAGAAGGCCCGAGGATTAGCTCGGGGTTCAACCCCGAGGGTTACCAATGACTGACCTCGGGGCAACATAAATCGATGACTATCTTGGAAAAGTTGGAAATTCCCAATGCTCGTGCTTAAAGCTGACAACGCCTGCAAATATAGTATAATTTCGTATCGTGACATTAAATAGTTGTACTAGCTGCGTATCTTTGTAATAAATGTATATGTACTATGTTGGGATTCCCCCTCCTATATAAAGGGGACCCTTGTCATTTTTTGCACACATGATATTCGATACAAGAACATTCCCAGCTCTCTAACTTAAACATTCTTCATTGTCTCTACTTTGATTCATTGCTTGTATTTATTATATTTCATTAATTGTTCTTCATTTATTACTCATAATTGATCATAAATAGCTACATTCAAGGCTCCCAAATCTATTAGTTCTTCATCGATCGGTCCTAGTCCAGCATTCCAGCTCGACCTCGAGGCCCAACATCGTCTAGCTCGAGACCCCGATTTACCTCGATTCACGATCGTGGTTTGAATAACAACACTTACTCTTACTCTTACTTTACTTTCCTAACTCACACTTAACATCTATTGCCTAACAACTGGTATTAAAATAGACCACGTATTTTTAGAACCACAAAATTAAATTTAATTGTAATTACCATTTTCAAGGTAAACAAATGTATATCTTAATAGATTTGTTCTGAACACATTACATTTGATTGGATGTTGAATCCGAATTGGAATATATGAACATACTTCCAAGTAGAAAGGGATATATGTCCGAAATGATATTTGATATTTTCATTAATGTATCTGGGATAATCGATCCTAATATAATGATAAATTGTAAGTCATTTACTAATGAAACAAGATAATATATCTGAGACATAATACAGTCAGCCATTAAGAAAGTCTTATATATTTAACTTGAATGGTCGTTGTTGGACCGAATATAAGTCATATGTTTGTTGAAAGTGAAATATATTCCGGTGACATATTTGCGTATATTTATCTTGACTTGGATATAAAACTCTCGTTCTTTATCGTGGGATTCTTGACTCTACATGGAGTTCTCGATCCTTTTTGTGTATGTGTAGTATATGTATTTTTGAAAAACTGATTCAATACTATTTGAAGTGTTTATGCTTGATATGAGCAAGAAAACTAACTGAGTTGAGATGGTGGTAAATAATGTCGGAATAATCTTAGGAATTCCATATCCCAAGGCAATCAACTATTTGTATCACTTCTTATAATGTCAGGTCAAACTGACTACTCTTCAAGTATAAGTAATCTCCCTAGTGTTCGAGTTTTGAGGTATGAGAACTCAAATACTGTAATCATAATTTGATAGTCCCCAATAGGATAGCTACTTTCGATGTTGATGGACTTTCAAATGGTCCAGTTCTAACATAGGGACGGTGCCAGAATTCTTTTTATCAATTTTTTTTTACTCTAGCCAGGAACTACGGAGGTTCTAAAATATTGTCGAGGATCATGCGATTTGAGTTAGTCATACTGGCTATGATGAGCTCTAGATTTAAAGCCTTATTACCAGAGTAATTTTCACTGCTCGCTTTATAAATTTCTTGCATCATATATTCTGGGTACTAGCGGCATTTAAGTTTTGGGACCCTTGAATATTCTCAAATATAATTCTCCTTCAATAAGGCAGTATGGGATGAGACACACTCAGAGTTGTCGAGAGCTTGCTTGTCTTTGGGTAAAGTCTTATTCTACAAGTAATCAATAAATTTATTATGCCAATTCCAAATTATATAGTCAAGCTTAACTCATTTTCATTCTAATTGATGATAGATCAGGGATCACCCAAATAAGGGATGACTCCATCCTGAGACTGTTTGATCTGGAAATAATATTTCTCAATACAAGCCCGTAGTTGTTTTTGCTATCTCTGATATCAACGGTAGATTTGAGAGTAGTGCATCTGGTTTGTTTTTCTCGGGATGAATAGTTTTCTTGGATTTGATCACGAGTTAATTGTTAAATCAACATTTTTTCTATGAGTCCCCCAGCTAATTCAAGCCCTGTAACATATGCTTCATACTCGGCTTTGTTGTTAGTATTAAAATAACTTTTATGAATTATTTAACTACTTTCCCCGATAGATATTAAGCATTGTCCCTAACCCTAGACTTTTAATACTTGTAGACCTAATTGTGTTTAAGGTGTAGATTCGATAATTATCTCATGAGCAACATGTACTTTCCTTTAAGCTTTGGGTAATATGTTCGATCTATGATTAATCATGAAATCTACTAAATTTGTGATTTTATAGCCATACATGGCTGATAACTAACATCATATTCACTAAGTTCAACTACCCATTTAGCTAGCCTTCCTAATAGTTCGTGTTTATGCTAAATATTGCAATAAAGCCTTAGATTTAGGCCAGCTAATATTAATGCCAACTTCTCAAAATGTAGATAAGTAGTTTCCGTGTCTAAGAGCATTTTATAATAGATAGGAGATTGTGTACCTTAATCTTCTTTAATTAAGATTGCATTTACCGAGACCTCCAAAATAATTTGGTATACTAGCAACCATCTTTCTCCTTAGAATTTTGAAAGTAATGATGGGTTGATGTTAGCTAGCGAGTCCAGATGACTCGACTTTTTAGACTAAACCGATCTTTCGAAGTTTTGTAACATTATCTTTTATTATTTGACTCTAGTTTCTTCTTTTTATTGATTAGATTATACCGTGTTACCTCTGGTGGTATATCTATTATGTTAGCATGGGGGAAAACAAAGAAATTATCATTAGCATGTTGCGACCAAACACATACACAAGTATACGTGATTGTCAAGTAATAAAGTGACTCGAAAGTCGGATGTCGAACCTATAGAGACTTAGATAAACGTTAACTAAGCAAACTAAAATCAATTTAATGTCGAAGATGATCAAAAGTTTAAGTTCTCTATTTCAACTACTATTGTAAAATTTATACACTTAACCAAGGGAGATATAGATTCCAGGGTTGTGGTTGGTTTATCAATCATATTGAGTTCTTAATTACACCTGTTAATCCGAATTATCTATGAGTGCTAGTTAACTGGATCGTTTATATAAATATCATGTTCCCACAATACTATCCGTCTATCCATAATATATCAATCCTATATTCCTATGGTCTTAAATCTATCATGAATGAATATAATACAGTATTCAACTAAGCAAAACTATTATGTATATTCCTATCCTAATCGTGAAATCTTTTCCCGAGCCACGGGTTCAGAAACAAGCTCTCTCTAATTCTACTCTAATCTAAACAGGCTTTCCCAATCATAGCATAGATATTAAGTAGAACTTAACTGCTGGCCAAACAATTAAGCAATTATGCACAGAATTAGAGAAACAACCAAAGATGATAACTCAAATTAGCAGTAATATAATTAATAAACTTCAATATTCATGACAACCACAACCCTAGAACGCGAAGTTTAGCTCCACATAGAAATGATGGAAAAATAACAACTCATCCAAAGAAACGTAAAAATTACTAAGTTTGATGGAAGAAAGATGGAATCTGATAAATTTTGGCCTCCACGGCGGCTCCGTGCTCTCCCTAGGTCCAAAGTTTGTCCAAAGACCTCAAAATAACATTTTAACATGTATTTATATCAAGTAGGGTTGGGCTACGACGGAATATCCTTTTCCTAGCCGAAATAGGAAAACTTGAAAGCACAGTTCTGAACTTTTGAAATTTTTGACATAAATTTAAACTTATTCCTTGCACTGTGCGTCGCATAGTGCCACACACTATGTGATGACCCAAACGGTCATCACTTGTTTTAAAATGAAATTCTACGTTTCAAGGCCTTAAAAACCTCATTTAGCATCCCCTCAATTTGCGTGCACCATCCGGGGCAAGTAGTCGGAAAGCCTAAATGTAAAAATCTGTGAAAAATGATAAATTTTGACTATATAAAGAATTAATTTGACTTCGGTCAATGCTTTGGATAAACGGACCCGGACCCATGATTGGACGGTTCCCGAGAGTCTATAGGAAAATATGGGATTTGGGCGTATGCCCAGAAACAAATTCCGAGGTCCCAAGCCTGAGAAATGAATTTTTGAAGAAAATTGTTTTCTGAAATTGTTCATAAGGTTTGGAAATGAATTTTGATTAGAACATATTGTTATCGGGCCCATATTTTGGTTCCGGCTCCTGGTACATGTCTTACATATGATTTAAGATAATTCTATGAAGTTTGATAAGAAACGGAATCCGTTTGACGTGATTCAGACCTTAAATGCAAAATTTGATGTTTAAAGACGTTTTGAGAAATTTCATTGATCTTGAGGTTTAATTCGATGTTCATGATGTTATTTTGGTGATTTTATTACACGAATAAGTCTGAAGGGTGTTTTTGAGGTTGTGTGTATATTTAGATTGGAGTCCCGAGGGCTTAGGTGAGTTTTGGATAGGCTGCGGGGTGCATTTTGAACTTAGAAAAATTGCAGGATTTTTGTTGGTATGATCTGGCCTGTAGGCTTCGCATTTGCGAAGCCTGGCTCGCAAATGCGATATCGCAAATGCGAGAGCTTGGCCGCAAATGCAAACCCGCCCAGGCCTGCCTTATTCTATGTTTCGCAAATGCAACTTCACAAATGCGACCTCGCAAATGCGAGGATCCCCTTCGCAAATGCGACGTATGGTGGGAAGGCTTGAAGTCACAAATGCTACTTATTGTTCGCAAATGCGAAAAGCCCAGATTTGCTAAGGGTTCGCAAATGCGAGCCTTGTTTCGCAATTCCCAAGCTAGCAGAGGTCGGGGTTCGCAATTGCAAACCCCTGTTCGCAATTCCCATTTCTGAGACCTGCAACTTTTATACTTAAACGATTTTAAACTCATCTTTCACATCTTTTCAAAACACAAACTCCTTTGGGCGATTTTTCAAGAACAACTCTTCTTCCAAATCAATTGTAAGTTAATTTTAACTTATTTCCTTCAATTATTAACATCTTTTAACATGAATTCAACTCAAAATTAATGAGTTTCATGGAGGAAATTGGGTGTTTTGGGTAGAACCTAGATTTTTCAAAAATTGGAGATTTGGTCCTCGATTTAAGGTCCGATTTCCAAACAAATTATATATTTGGGTTCGTGGGGGAATGGATAATCGGATTTTGGTTCGAACCTCAGGTTTTGACTATGTGGGACTGGGGGTGATTTTTGACTTTTTGGGCAAAATTTTAGAAAAACTCATTTTCATGCATTGGGGTTGATTCATTTAGCCTTTATTGATGTAATTAAGTAACTTGTGGCTATATTCGAGCGAATTGGTGGTGGAATCAAGGGCTAAAGCTATAATTGAAACATGTATTGTGTTTGTGGCATCGAGGCAAGTGTTTGGTCTAACCTTCGCTTGAGGGATTAGGAGTTGTGTCTTATTTGCTACATGTTAATTATGGAGTATGACGTATAGGCATGGTGACGAGTATCTACACGTTGGTGTCAAGCATGCCCGTGAGTCTTGTATTATAATTGTTATGACTCCGTTGTGGTATATTGCGCTTCATATGTTATTATCACCATTGTTCCCTTGCAGGGATGTTGTTGAAATATCATTGTTCCCTTGTCGGGAAGTTGTTATATTGCTCTTGTTCCGTTGCCGGGATTCCTTGTGATTATTGTTGGCTTGTAAATGGGAGCGGGTGGTACGCCTACCACAAGATATAATGAAATGGGAGCGAGTAGTACGCCTACTACAAGATATAATGAAATGGGAGCAGGTGGTACGCCTACCACAATATAAATGAAATGGGAGCGGGTGGTATGCCTACCACAAGATATAATAAAATGGGAGCGGGTGGTATGCCTACCACAAGATAAATGAAATGGGAGCAGGTGGTACGCCTACCACGAGATAAATGAAATGGGAGCGGGTGGCACGCCTGCCACGAGATACAGGAAATGGGATCGGGGTGCATGCCTGCAACAAGATATGCAAAGAAATTGAAGTCTGCCTTTGTTTTCCTTATTCTAATTAGTGGTTGATTTTGATTCCTTTATAATTCTCTTGATATTCTGTTTTACTTGTTATTCCCCGAAGCATGTTTCCCCCTCCTATATTTATTTGTTTATTTCTATATTTCTTTTCTATTGTATATATATTTGAACTGCATAGGTTTATTTGGTAATCTGGTCCTGGCCTCGTCACTACTTCATCGGGGTTAGGCTGGACACTTACCAGCACATGGGGTCATTTGTGCTGATACTACACTTGCACTATGTGCAGATCCCAGAGCAGCTTTTGGACAGTAGCTTGGATGCTTCCTTCAGTCCATCCGGGGACCCAAGGTAGACCTACAGGCGTCCGCAGGCCCTGACATCTCCCTCTATCCGTATTTCCTGTTTCATTTTCCTTTTAATTAGAAACAATGTACTGTTATTTCTTCAGACTTTGTATGTAGCAATCTTAGATAGTGTGTGACACTGTGACACTAGGTTTTGGGTGGTTAAGGCTTAAGTATTTATAATAGGTGCAGTTTTCATTAATCTTATTATTGTCTTCCACTTAAATTTAAATTTCTTCTGTTACTACGTTGTCGTCTTATATTTGTTAAAAAGAAATAATTGTTTAATGAAGTAATTAAATTAGAGGTTTGGCTTGCCTAGCTCACATTAGTAGGCGCCATTACGACTCCCGAGGGTGGGAAATTCGGGTTGTGACAAATTGGTATCTGAGCTCTAGGTTACATGGGTCTCACAGTTCACAGACAAGCTTAGTAGAGTCTGAGGGATTGGTATGGAGACGTCTGTGTTTATCCCCCAGAGGCTACAGAGTTCGGAACAACTTCACATTTATTCTCTCATGTCGTGCGATTTGGTTTCTCAATGCAATTTGAAATTTTACTCTGTTCTTTCGCAGATGGCGAGAGCACGTGCTTCCTCATCCACTGACCAGCAGCTCGAGCCCCCAATAGCAGCTCCTACAAGGGGCAGAGGGTGAGGCCGAGGCCGTGCTAGAGGATGAGGTAGGGGCAGAGCTTAGCCCCGAGCAGCAGCACCAGCGGCGGAGCCTCAGGTTGACTTTGATGATGAGGTTCTGGCCCAGCAGTTCCGGTGGGCCCCGCTCAGGTCCCTGAGGGGTTTATTTCTACCCTAGTTCTTCAGGATGCTCTGGTTCGTCTAGTGGGTCTTATGGAGAGTGTCACCCGGGCAGGCTTGCTTCCTGTAGCACCAGCCATCTCTCAGGCTGGAGGAGGAGCCTAGACTCTTGCTACTCGCACTCCGGAGCAGGTAACGTCCCAGTTCCAAACTCCAGCGGTTTAGCCAGTTGGAGCAGTTCAGTCGGGTGTGGTAGCTCAGACCGGTGTTGGAGCGGTTATGTTTGCCGATGCTTTGTGAAGGTTGGATAGGTTCACCAAGCTCTTCTCTACTACTTTTAGCGGTGCATCTACTGAGGATACCGAGGATTATCTAGACAACTGTTATGAGGTTCTCAGGAGCATAGTGATAGTTGAGACCAATAGGGTCAATTTTGTCACTTTTTACTTGTCTAGATCCGCCAAGACTTGGTGGAGGGATTTCTGTTCGGCTAGACCAGCTGGATCGTCAACTTTGACTTGGGAGCATTTTACTCAACTATTTTTGGAGAAGTTTCTCCCCATCACTCAGAGAGAGTCCTATTAGAGGCAGTTTTAGCATCTCCAGCAGGGTTCTATGACTGTTACCCAGTATGAGACCAGATTCATCGACCTAGCTCGTCATGCCCTTGTCATACTTCCCATCGAGAGAGAGAGAGAGAGAGAGAGAGAGAGAGATGAGGTTCATTGATGGACTTATTCAGCGGATTCATCCTTAGATGGCTCGAGAGACTAGGAGTGCGATATCTTTCCAGAAGGCTGTCAATGTGACCCAGAGAGTTGAGATGGTTCTGTCATAGGGAGGTGGTCATGGGTCGGATAAGAAGTCTCATCATTCAGGTAGATTTAGTGGTACCTCATCTGGAGGTCGGGATTCATATGGTAGGGGCCATCCTCCCAGGCCTTTTTAGTCAGCACTTCAGGTTTCTCATGGTGCTTCAAGTGGCAGTGGTTCTCAGATGCAGTATTTTGATCAGCAGTACTACAGTGCACCATCAACTCCTATTAGTTCACCGTCGCTTTAGAGTTTCCAGGGTCATCAGCCCCAACAGCCGAGGGCTTGTTTTACTTGTGGCGACAGGAGGCACATTACTAGGTATTGCCCTCGAGCACCGAGTAGCTCTCAGCATCAGGGTTCCCGTGCCGTGGTTCAGGTACCAGGTGTTCCACAGCCCACCCAACCAGCTAGAGGTGGGGGTAGAGGTGCTAGAGGTGGGGGTAGAGGTATTAGAGGTGGAGCTCAGGCCGCTAGAGGTAGAGGCCAGCCAACAATAGACCGTCCCAGAGATGTAGCTCAGGGTGGTGGGGCCTAGCCCAATGTTATGCTCTTCCAGCCAAGCCCGAGGCTGAGGCTTCCGATGCAATTATTACATGTACGGTTCTAGTGTTTGTTAGAGATACTTGAGTGTTATTTTATCTAGGGTCTACGTACTCGTATGTGTCCTCTTATTTTGCATCGTATCTGGTCATGCCTAGTGATTCTTTGAGTGATCCTGTTTATGTGTCTATGCCGGTGGGTGATTCTATTGTGGTAGATTGAGTCCATCGTTCATGTATAGTTGTGATTGGAGGTCTTAAGACTCATGTAGATTTGCTTCTTTTGGACATGGTCGATTTTGATGTCATATTAGGGATGGACTGGTTATCATCTTACCATGCTAGCTTGGATTGTCATGCTAAGACTGTGACCTTAGCCTTACCGGGTTTACCTCATTTAGAGTGGAGAGGGACTCCTAGTCATTCTACCTGTAGCATTATCTCTTATATGAAGGCTCGACGTATGGTCGAGAAGGGGTGTTTGGCCTATTTGGTATATGTTCGTGATTCTAGTGCTGAGGTTCCTTCTATTGATTTTGTGCCTGTTGTTCGTGAGTTTCCTGAGGTATTTCCTTTAGACCTGTCGGGTACACCCTATAGGGATATTGACTTTTGCATTGATTTGGCTCCTGTCACTCAGCCAATTTCTATCCCGCCATATCGTATGGCCCCGCTGAGTTGAAAGTGTTGAAGGAGCAGTTGTAAGACTCGTTTGAGAAGGGTTTCATTAGGGCGAGTGTTTTGCCTTGGGGTGCGCCGGTGTTGTTTGTTAATAAGGACTGATCAATGAGAATGTGTATTGATTACCGACACTTGAACAAGGTTAAAAGCAAGAATAAGTATCCATTGCCAAGGATTAAAGATTTGTTTGATCAGCTTTGGGGTGCCAAGTTATTTTCGAAGATTGATTTGAGATCTGGCTACCATTAGTTGAGGATTAGGACATCCGATGTCCCTAAGACAACTTTCCGCACTCGGTACGGACATTATGAGTTCTTGGTTATGTCATTCGGGTTGACAAATGCCCTAGCAGCTTTTATGGATTTGATGAACCCAGTATTCAGGTCTTACTTGGATTCGTTTGTGATAGTCTTCATTGATCATATCTTGATTTATTCTCGTAGAAGAGAGGAGCACGAGCAACATCTTAGAGTGGTTCTTCAGACCTTGAGGGATAGTCAATTATATGCTAAGTTCTCAAAGTGTGAGTTCTAGTTGGGTTCAATTGTATTTCTGGGTCATGTTGTATCAGTAGAGGGTATTCAAGTTGATCTGAAGAAGATTGAGGCAGTTAAGAACTGGCCTAGACCAACATCAACTATAGAGATCTGGAGTTTCTTAGGGTTGGCAGGCTACTATCGTCGGTTCGTAGAGGGGTTGTCATCTATCGCAGCCCCGATGACCAGGTTGACCCAGAAGGGTGACCAGTTCAGATGGTCGGACAAGAGTGAGGCGAGCTTTCAGAAGCTCAAGACAGCTCTGACTACGGCACCGGTGTTGGTTTTGCCCACAGGTTCAGGGCCTTATACAGTTTATTGTGATGCATCTCGTATTGGACTTGTGACAGTGTTGATACAGGATAACAATGTCATTGCCTATGCTTCGCGGCAATTGAAGATTCATGAGAAGAACTACCCAGTTCATGATTTGGAGTTGGCAGCCGTTGTTCACGCGTTGAAGATTTGGAGGAATTATCTGTATGGCATGGCATATGAGGTGTTCATGGATCACAAGAGTCTTCTGTATTTGTTCAAGCAAATGGAGTTGAATTTGAGGCAGAGAAGGTGGTTGGAGTTGTTGAAAGATTATGATATCACCATCTTATATCATCCGAGAAAGGCTAATATGGTGGTCGATGCTTTGAGTAGGAAGTCAGCCAGTATGGGCAGTCTTGCTTGTATTCCGGTCGGTGAGAGGCCGCTTGCTTTGGATGTTCAGGCTTTGGCCAATCAGTTCGTGAGGTTGGATGTTTCTGAGCTCAGTCTGGTGTTAGCTTGCATAGTCGCTCGTTCTTCTTTATTGTAGTATATCTTTGATTGCAGTATGATGATCCTCATTTATGTGCCTTAGAGATACGGTGCAACACAGAAGTGCCAAGCAGGTTACCTTAGGTGATGATGGAGTTTTGAGATTGCAGGGTCGAGTTTGTGTGCCTAATGTGGATGGGCTTCGAGAGTTGATTTTTGAGGAGGCCCATAGACCCCGGTACTCTATTCATCCGAGTGCCGCTAAGATGTATCAGGAGTTGTGGCGGCATTATTGGTGGCGGAGAATGAAGAAGGATATCGTTGCATATGTGGCTTGGTGTTTAAATTGTCAGCAGGTTAAGTACGAGCATTAGAGGCCCGATGGTTCATTTCAGAGGATTGAGCTTCCCGAGTGGAAGTGGGAGTGGATCACTATGGATTTTGTTGTTGGACTCCCGTAGTATCGGAGGAAGTTCAACATTGTATGGGTTATTGTTGATAGGTTGACCAAGTCAGCGCATTTCATTCATGTGGAAGTCTCCTATTTTACTGAGAGGTTAGCTGAGATCTATATCCGGGAGATTGCTTGTCTTCATGGTGTGCCTGTGTCTATCATTTCTGATCGAGTTATGTTGTTTACCTCACGCTTCTGGAGAGTAGTTCAGCGAGAGTTGGGCACGTGGGTTGAGTTGAGCACAACATTTCATCCTCGGACGGACGAGCAGTCTGAGCGGACTATTCAGATTTTGAAGGATATGCTCCGAGCTTGTGTCATTGACTTTAGAGGCTCGCGGGATCAGTTTTTGCCTTTAGCAGAGTTTGCCTACAACAACAGCTACTAGTCGAGTATCCAGATGGCTCCTTATGAGGCTTTATATGGTAGGCGGTGTCGGTCTCCGGTTGGATGGTTTGAGCTGGGAGAGGCTCGGTTGTTGGGTACGGATCTGGTTCAGAAGGCCTTGGACAAGGTTAGGATTATTCAGGATAGGCTTCGTACAGCTCAGTCCAGGAAAAAGAGTTATGCATACCCCAAGGTTCGTGATTTGGCATTCATGGTCGGGGAGCGGGTATTGCTTCGAGTGTCACCTATGAAGGGCGTGATGAGATTTGGGAAGAAGGGCAAGCTTAGCCCAAGGTTCATTGGCCCGTTTGAGATTCTTGATCGAGTGGGAGAGGTGGCTTATAGACTTGCATTGCCGCCGAGCTTATCAGCCGTATATCCAGTGTTTCATGTGTCCATGCTTCGGAAATATCACGACGATCCATCCCACATGTTAGATTTCAGCACTGTCCAGTTGGACAGGGACTTGTCTTATAAGGAGGAGCCGATGGCTATTCTAGACCGACATGTTCGTCAGTTGAGATCGAAGAGTTTTCCTTCTGTTCATGTTAAGTGGAGAGGTCAACATCCTGAGGCATCAACCTGGGAGTCCGAGTCCGATATGCAGAGCCATTATCCCCATCGTTTCCCCGACTCAGGTACTTCCTTATTCTGTATGTTCGAGGACGAACGATTGTTTTAGTGGTGGAGAATGTGTTGACCCTCATCCAAAAGGTCATCACTTGTTTTAAAATGAAATTCTACATTTCGAGGCCTTACAAACCTCTTTTAAAATCACCTCGATTTGCGTGCGCCATCCAGGCGCGTAGCCGGAAAGCCTAAATGTGAAAATTTGTGAAAATGATAAATTTTGACTATAAAATGTATTAATTTGACTCCGGTCAACATTTTGGGTAAACGGACCCGGACCCGTGATTGGACGGTCCCGGAGGGTCCATAGGAAAATATGGGACTTGGGCGTATGCCCGAAAATGAATTTCGAGGTCCCAAGCCCGAGAAATCAATTTTTGAAGAAAATTATTTTCTGAAATTGTTCATAAGGTTTGGAAATGAATTTTGATTAGAACATGTTGGTATCGGGCCCGTATTTTGGTTTCGGTGCCTGGTACAGGTCTTATATATGATTTAAGATAATTCTGTGAATTTTGGTAAGAAACGGAATCCGTTTGACGTGATTCGGACCTTAAATGCAAAATTTAATGTTTAAAGAAGTTTTGAGAAATTTCATTGATCTTGACGTTTAATTCGATGTTCATGATGTTATTTGGGTGATTTTATTACACGAATAAGTCCGTAGGATGTTTTTGAGGTTTTGTGTATATTTGGGTTGGAGCCCCGAGGGCTCGGGTGAGTTTTGGATAGGCCACGGGGTGCATTTTGAACTTAGAAAAATTGCAGGATTTTTGCTGGTATGATCAGGTATGCAGGCTTCGCATTTGCGAAGCCTAACTCGCAAATGCGATATCGCAAATGCGAGGGCTTGGTCACAAATGCGAACCAGCCCAGGCCTGCCTTATCTCGCAAATGCGAGCTAAGTTTTGCAAATGCGACTTCGCAAATGCGAGGATCCCCTTCGCAAATGCGACGTATGCTGGGAAGGCTTGAAGTCGCAAATGCGACTTATTGTTCGCAAATGCGAAAAGCCTAGATTTCCTAAGGGTTCACAAATATGAGCCTTGTTTCGCAATTCCCAAACTAGCAGAGGTCGGGGTTCGCAATTGTGAACCCCAGTTCGCAATTCCCATATCTGAGACCAGCAACTTTTATACTTAGACAATTTTAAACTCATTTTTCACATCTTTTCAAAACACAAACTCCTTTGGGCGATTTTTCAAGAACAACTCTTCTTCCAAATCAATTATAAGTTAATTTTAGCTCATTTCCTTCAATTATTAACATCTTTTAACATGATTTCAACTCAAAATCTATGAGTTTCATGGAGGAAGTTGGTTTTTTTGGGTAGAACCTAGGTTTTTCAAAAAATGGGAATTTGGACCTCGATTTAAGGTCCGATTTCAAAACAAATTATATATTTGGGTTTGTGGGGAATGGGTAATCGAGTTTTGGTTCAAACCTCGGTATTGACCATGTGGGCCCGAGGTGATTTTTGACTTTTTGGGCAAAACTTTAGAAAAACTCATTTTCATGCATTGGGGTTGATTCTAGCGTTTATTGATGTAATTAAGTAACTTGTGGATAGATTCGAGCGAAGTGGTGGTGGAATCCAGGGGTAAAACTATAATTGAATCATGAATTGTGTTCGTGGCATCGAAGCAAGTGTTTGGTCTAACCTTAGCTTGAGGGATTAGGAGTTGTATCTTATTTGCTACATGTTAATCGTGGAGTACGACGTATAGGCATGGTGATGAGTATCTATATGTTTGTGTCAAGCATGCCCGTGAGTCTTTTATTATAATTGTTATGACCCCGTTGTGGTTTATTGCGCTTCATATGTTATTATCACCATTGTTCCCTTGCCCGGATGTTTGTTTGATTTTAGTGATCCCTTGCCGGGATGCTTGTTTTGAAAGTATTGTTCCCTTGCCGGGATGTTGTTGAACTATCATTGTTCCCTTGCCGGGAAGTTGTTATATTGCTCTTGTTCCCTTGTCGGGATTCCTTATGATTATTGTTGGCTTGTAAATAGGAGCGGGTGGTACGCCTACCACAAGATATAACGAAATGGGAGCGGGAGGTACACCTACCACAAGATATAATTAAATAGGAGCGGGTGGTACGCCTACCACAAGATAAAAGAAATGGGAGCGGGTGGTACGCCTACCACAAGATAAAAGAAATGGGAGCGGGTGGTATGTCTACCACGAGTTAAATGAAATGGGAGCGGGTGGCACGTCTACCACGAGATACAGTAAATGGGATCGGGTTGCACGCCTGCAACAAGATGTGAAAAGAAAGTAAAGTCTGCCTTTGTTTTCCTTATTCTTGTTAGTGGTTGATTTTGATTCCTTTATAATTCTCTTGATAATCTATGTTACCTATTATTCCCCGAAGCATGTTTCCCCCTCCTATCTTTATTTGTTTATTTATGTATTTCTTTTTCGTTGTATATATATTTGAACTGCACTGGTTTATTTGGTAGTCTAGTCCTAGCCTCATCACTACTTCGCCGGGGTTAGGCTGGACACTTACCATCATATGAGGTCAGTTGTGCTGATACTACACTCTACACTATGTGCAGATCCCGGTGCAGCTTTTGGACAGTAGCTTGGAGGCTTCCTTCAGTCCATCCGGGGACCCAAGGCAGACCTACATGCGTCCGCAGGCCCTAGCATCTCTCTCTGTCCCTATTTCCTATTTCATTTCCTTTTAATCAGAAACAATGTACTGTTATTTCTTCAGACTTTGTATGTAGCAATCTTAGACAGTCTGTGACACCAGGTTTTAGGTTTTTAAGGCTTAACTATTTATAATAGGTGCAGTTTTCATAAATCTTATTGTTTTCTTCCGCTCAAATTTGAATTTCCGCTGTTACTACGTTATCGTCTATATTTGTTAAAATGAAATAATTGGTTAATGAAGTAATTAGATTAAAGGTTTGGCTTGCCTAGCTCACAATAGTAGGCTCCATCACGACTCCCGGGGGTAGAAAATCCGGGTCGTGGCACACTAGTGCATTTTTTTAGCAGTTGCTTCTTCCTAACTTTTAGAGGAGAACAAAAGTACGGAGCACTCAAGAGCACAAATTTGATCAATTCTTCCAGTCTTCTTCTAGTATTCAATGATTTTATGTTTAAAAAGACTATTTTTGATGATTGTATGAACATGGGTGGCTAAGAAGCATAATATTCTGGGGTCATGGGTGCTACATGAATGTGATGTTTGAACTTTAATTCGACATGTTTGAGTTTATCATATTGGGTCCCCGACAACGACACCAAAACTTGTTGCGACCGAACGCACACGCAAGTATACGCGGTCGTCAAGTAATAAAGTGACTAAAAGTCAGATGTGTTACACCCCAAGTTTTCATACGTGAGAGTACGTCATAAGCCATTAATGTAAGCTCGGAAATGAGATTATATTTGGAAGCAAATAAAGTAAGTTAATCATGTTACCTTGGAGGTTACAAATATTTAATATCATGAATAAAGAGTTCCAAGAGGGTTAGAAAGCTTAGAAGCTAAACCAATTGAAGAAAATAAGTTTCGTCGAAAGTCGACAAGTTTGGAATGTTATAACATGTACTTTGGGGTGAGACTAGAGTTATTAACATGATAAAGAGGTTGTTCTATGAGTTATTTTATTCGTATGATAGTCATTTCTACATTTTGAAGGCAAGCAAGTTGTGGAATAAGAGTTAGCAAAGGTCATCACAAGTTATATTCATAAATTTGCTGAAACTTAGGTCAAATGTATCTGAGCTTTAATCCAAATATACTTGTAATTATGGGATGATCTACCTATCAAATTGAATATCTACGAGTCTAGTTTCTATCGCATTAAATCATTCATCAATACGACATTAGAGTAGAGAGATATTCGTGTTTTTGTGAGACCGCGCAAGCAGCTCCCAATGGAACCCACCTAGGCGGTGGTCGACCTACTTCAATTTATAAGTGATTTGGACGCCTATTTTTAACTCATTTTCAACTCAACTTCGTCTCCAAACTTCTCATAACCTTTCTAAACAGATACCACAAGGGATTTAAGTGATTCCAAAGTGATTACACCATATTTCAACATCAAAACTTAGTTCTAGTGAAGAACAACACCTCTTTGAGGTTGTGTTGTCATTGAGGATTGTTGTGGGCTGTGTTTGGTTGAAATTATAAGTTATTACTACTATATAAGGTGATTATAACCGCCTACCGATTGTACTTAATCTTTCTTGTATGTTGGTTAAGTTGTTAGGATGATAAACTACAAGATAATACTTGGATTAGCTTAAGTCACTTCTATGGTGTTGTATTGCCATTCAGGGCTGTTGTAAGCTGAATATAACTTGGATTTTAACTTGAAGCTACTGTAGGTGGTATGTATATTCTGTTCTTACATGTTCCTAAGGTTATCTTAATGTTGATTAAGTTAAATGGATAGACTAGACATGAACTAGTGAAGAAAGTTTCTAATTGAGGATAGTTGAAGTCGTGGTTTGTTTCCTTTGTTATAAATATATGGTATAAGGATAGAATCATAGATGAATGACTTCATTATCATGTTAATGATACTGTTAAGTTAATTTAAGAAGTATATAAGGGGCGATATGGGTTATACGGATTCCAATCGGAGCTTTCCGCTCGTCGTGAAGTAGTTCTAACTTGTCGTTGTTATCTGGTATCTTGTTATTGATATTTATATGTTGATGGATTTATATGGTTGTTGTTGTTGGTATATGATATTGGAGGAGTCCCTTGTTACAGGGGAGATACTGCCCGAATTTACGTAAATGAGCTACTACCTTAAGCTACAGACTTAGCCTTTGCCCAGCACTGTTTTTGAATCTCCTTATACTATGATAGATTGAGTTGACTTGTTTGAAGAGTTGCTTGGAAGGTATTAAGACCTCAATGGGTTTAAGGTATGTTAAGGCACTTCCTTCTTTATTTTGGCATGATCTAATGTGAAATGAATACACTATTTCATAACAGATCTACTCCTAGTAACTAAGGTTGTCCATGTTGTTCTTTCCTAATAAAGTTATTCTAAGAAATTGTGTATGATACTTGAATCCTACTGAGGTTCATATTGAGGGTATATATGTCCATAACATTAATCGAAGGTGCAATGACCTTAAGGTCACACCTAAAGCTTTAGAACATGATCCGATGAGTCTAGCATACATTATACATAGTATCTATTTTACTCTGCAGAGCCACGCTATAGTCGGTCGGGTACGACACCTATTGTGAAACCACTGATTAGTTGGGTTTACCGAGCTCCACGTGGCCGGGTACGATTCTACCGAGGCTTACAATGGTCGGGTACATTTACCAAGCTCTCTTTGAGGCCGAGTATGATATGATGATGATGACGCCCACAAAGGCGAACGTTTTTAAAAGTTTATGTATATATATGTTTTATGCATTTCATGTCAGTAGCCCTTACAGGCATTCAGATGTTACAAGTTGTATCTCCTCTATCTCTCTTTACATTAGTGTTCTTATTTATGCATTCCTGCCTTACATACTCATTACTTTATTCATACTGACATTCTTTTTTTGCTTGGGGATGCTGCGTTTCATGCCCGCAGGTCCCGATAGACAGGTTGACATTCCTCCTAGTAGGCTATCGTCTCAGCAGAAGGTGTTGGTGCACTCTACTTGCTCCGGAGTTTCATATTTGGTCAGTATGATTTGGACATGTATTGATTAGTATGGTGGGGCCCTGTCCCGACCTTTATGATATGTATGTACTCTTAGAGGCTTGTAGATAGATGTCATATATATGAAAGATTGTATGGCCTTATTGGCCTATGTTCAGTGTATGAGTGTTCATTTTGGTCCTATAGGACCGTATGTCACATGTATAAGTTTCTACATCATATTGTGTCGTCCTATGTCTAGTATTCCTTTATGTTTTATTCTGGTTATCTCATGATGGTCCTTTTGGCCCATTTACCCATGATAGTAAGATAAGAAATATAAGTTACGTTGGCACTCGGTTGAGTAAGGTACCGGGTGCCCATCGCGGCCCTTCGGTTTGGGTCGTGATAGAAGTGGTATCATAGCAGTTCTGTCCTAGGGAGTCTACAAGCCATGTCTAGTTAAGTTTTGTTTATGGGTGTGTTGTACACCAAACTTATAAGCAGGAGGCTATAGAGCATTTAGGATTATCACTCTTTCTTCTTACTTTAGATCGTGTGGTAGAGCTCAGTTGTAAGAATTCAAACTCCTAAATTCTATTTTATTTATGTAATACAATGAAACCTGCATCCATAAATAAGATGATTGGTAAGAGATTGAATGTGGCTGTGGAAAAGTTGAGTCGGAGGAACTTGATTTTGCAAAATGTGAGGTCTTCAGCAGATCACATGTGTACTAAGACGTGTAAGCTTCTTGATAAAGAGCCCTAAGGAATGAATATCTATCCATCCATATGGTAAGAAGCAATAAGAAAATCAAAAGGTAGATACGAGTTTCAACAAGTAAAAAGAAGCAAGGTGAAGAAGGATACGACGTCCTAGTTTGTGAATATTATCAGTATTTACAATTCACGTAGAAAAGTATAAATATTTTGAGTTACTTTCAATAGTAATGAAGATATATACAATTGACCATGCCCATCTCAATTATTCCCTATGGGAGCTAACATATATAGTTTAAGAGAAAGATGGGATATCAGGATCTAGCTTGGGTTAGAGCAACCTAAAATGGTGGATTGAGCCGTGGGAGACAAAGGTGAAACAATATTATTTTGAAGTTTTCAGAATAATGAGATAGATAGAAGTATAGCAGGAGAATAAGAAGAGAATAAATAAAGCATTATGAGTAATGTATGATAAATGGGTGATAACGATAAATCAAACAATGGTACGATGATAGAGTCTATGGTCAAGTGAAGGAAAAGACAAGAGATGACAGGCTTTGAGACTATAAAAGAGTATATGCCATAAAGTCATATCTTTAGTTCGAGAAATGAGTTGGTGACTCCAACATGATTACTAGAAAGCTAAGTTAGACTCCCAGAGTTATAAAAATTAACATAGGCTTGTAAACAAATAAAATCGAACATGATAGGGACCAGAGGATTCAATAATAGTCAACATCACGAGATCATCAGAGACCATGTTCCAACAAAAATAGAATGGACAACGGAAGAATAACCTTTAAAGGTCATTCAGGAAGACGCTTCCCTAAAGTAAGCAATGTGAGCAAAGTTATGCTCAAGGGACTAAGTGTGCTAGTTACATTAGGTGTCACCCTCACACATAAGGAATTCAATTATCCCTAGTAGGGAAGGGTTACCTCAAGGCGAGTAAGAGTTAGTGAAGACGTGAAAAGAAGCCAAAGATGAAGAGGTAAACCATATATAGGTAACTCTTCATAGCATTAAATGCTAGTATTCCCCTAAAGGGGGAAAGACGGTGTGATATGGTAGTAAGTCGGAGTTATGTAGTTCAAGTAACTATGGAATAATAAAGAAAGAATGCGGTAAAAAGGTGAGGAATGCGATTACATTTATTCAGATCCTACAGATATGATATAACTCCAGAACATTATGCAAGCATGACGTCGAGGAAAAGCAGTAAGGGTTCCTGGCTAGGATATTATTGATACTAAGTGCGAATGAACTCTTGATACATAAGGATCCAGTGCGAGAGATAAGTTAAGATAAAGGAAATAACCCAAGAGAGATAATACAGAATATAAATATGAGAATGGATTAACGAGTATTTAGTAGTTGATTCAGGAAGAGCCTAGTTATGGATAGACAAGAGGATACAGATAAATTAGCAGATCGTGCAAGATAAACCTAGTGAACCCCAGCATAGGAAGTTTAGTCTCATAGGTACGACATCGTAATCCTTGAGAAATATTCAGATAAGAGTTGAGGTAGTTATAGTTGCCGTAAAAAGTGTTACGGATAAAAGAGAGTGCCACTGGGGAGAAAAAAAAATTGAGTTTAGAAGTAACCCTGTGAGAACAAGGGCACAAAGGTATATAACTGAGGATATATATAAGTGAGTAAGAACATGAAATATTTCGTCAGGTATATGATGGGATAAGCTCACAGCTTTACAAGAGTCAGAGAGTCTTCCATAAATGCTACAATGAAAGACTAGCTGAGGAAATAAGGAAGAAGGCTTCAAACAAAGCATAGTGACCTAAATAAATAATGGTCTTGTAACAATAGTCTCACTACGACATTGTATGCTCTCTATAGCAAAGTGGCACCTATCGTAACTGAGGAACGAGAAGTAAAATCCAAAGTAATATTCGAGATCATATGAAGTTTCACAAAATTACAATATATGTGGGCACTAGATAAGCCAAGTATTCATGCAACAAGTGGCAGAATGACCAAGAAAGGTAATTGCTTACTTTTAACGAAAGCTGAGAAGGCACAAAAGGAATTATTCGATCTATGACCCAGAGTTAGTTACATTATGAACACACTTAAGATTTTGAAGTGTTATCCATGCAGCATATATGTTGACAATGGTACAGCTATAGGAGACTCCAGTATAAGTTAAAAGAAAGAATTGACTCCACGTCATAGACAAAAGCTTGAATTGCTAGAAGGTTATATCATGGATGTTCCATAGTGTCAATGAGGGGCTAAAGTAATAACTAGTACCCTGAGCCGTAGATCAGAAGATAAAGTAAGACTACTTAAAGGCTAAGATAGATAAGGAAACTAAAGAGTTACATTAGTAAAGTGAATTAGGATTCTTATTATTAGACCCTGATGAGTATAGAAATCGCGATTAGAACATTATAGAGTCACTCTAAATATCATAGGTACAAAAGATATAGTACAACTGACATATTCTATACTGGCTCTATAATAAATCTAGTTAGAACAGTACCAACCTCATAAGAAGTCAGTATGAAGCTTTCAGTGGATTGTGTGTGCACATGATGTGCAAGTATTATAGTAGAGCTTTATGGTGTGGATTGGAATAATACCTATGTGGAGGAGAGGTTATTAAAGAGATAGAAGCTACGATACAAGACTTAAAGGTAAGTAAGGTACATGTGAAAAAGGTACGAGATGCCCAAGTATAAAAGGTTACGAATAATCCAGATATCAGATAGAGGGCTGGAAGCGTCACAATTCTATATCAAGAAATGATAATGGTTTTGTTGGTGGCATATTTTTCAGCATGCGATATCCAAATATAGAGAGGTCTAGTTAAGAGAGAAAATAAGAGTTAGAGACGATATGATGTCTCGCTTGAGGTTCCATAATAACATAAGGAAATATATGGTGCTTGCAATTTAAATGAAGGTTGCGAGTAGTATAAATAGATATATTTAGGCCACATGCTAAAGTAAGGTAGAGCGACAAGGTTTTAGCTAGACATGAGTAAGGATAAGAAAAAGTGAGTGAGAAGGTGACGAGAATAGGTAAGTCCTTGAGATTTGTGATGACCTTTTTGGGTCATCACTTGTTTTAGAAATAAATTCTATGTTTCGAGGCTTTAAAAACCTCTTTTAGTATCACCTCGATTTGCATGCGCAGTTCAGGCGCGTAGCCAGAAAGCCATTATGTGAAAATCTGTGAAAAATGATGAATTTTGACTTTAAAATGAACTTAAGTTGACTTCGGTAAACATTTTGGGTAATCATACCCGGATCCGTGATTTGATGGCCCTGGAGGGTCCATAGGAAAATTTTGGACGTGGGCGTATGCCCGGATCGAATTTCAAGGTCCCAAGCCCGAGAAATGATTTTTTAAAGAAAATTATTGTTTGGAATATCTATGAGTTTTTGAAATGAAATGTGCTTGAAATTTGATGGTATCGGGCCCGTATTTTGGTTCCGGAGTCCGGTACGGGTCTTATATGTGATTTAAGATGAGTCTATGAAATTTGGTAAGAAACGAACTTGAAATGACGTGAATTGGACCTTATTTGAGAAAATTGGAAAATTTGATGTTATTAAGTGATTTCATGATTTTGATGCTAAATTCATAGTTGTCAATGTTATTTTGGTGATTTGAACGCACGAGTAAGTCTGTAGGGTGTTTTGAGGTAGTGTACATGTTTGGTTTGGAGCCCCGAGGGCTTGGGTGAGTTTCGGATAGGCGTTGGAGTGTTTTTTTGGACTTAGAAATATGGTATTTCTGCTGTCTTTTGGTGTCCAGGCTTTTACTCTACGCGAACGCATGGTCATCTATGCGAATGCAATGCACAAATGGGGAAGGGGGCAGGTTTGCACTATGTGAACACATAAACCTGGGTGCGAATGTGGAGCTTTGGGAAATTACTCTACACGAACGCATCGGGTCAGTCGCGAACGCATAAAATAGGAGATGGATTTGGGGTTGGGTAGTTTTAACCCTATGCGAATGCGACCCTTATCTCGCGAACGCATAGGTCAGGAGAGTCAAACCTATGCGATCGCATATGCTTTGTCGCGATCACATAGCCTAATTTTGCCCAGTCGTTTAAAACAGTAACAGAAACAGGATTCTTAAAAATTTTCCTAACTCTTTCACTTAAACTCGAACTTGGGCGATTTATGAAGAGGGATTTCACCACAAAACCTTAGGTATGCATTCTTAAACTCATTTTCTTCAATTTCCATTTACACCCATTAGATTTCTAGGGCTAAATCATGTTATTAAGGGTAGAAAATTAGGGGTTTGTGTAGAGTTAGGGCTTTTTGAATAATTGGAATTTAGACCTCGTTTTGGGGTCGGATCGCAAAACTAATTATATATTCGGGCTCATGAGTGAATGGGTGATCGGGGTTTGGTCCAAACCTCGTGTTTTGACCAAGCGGGCCCATGGCCGATTTTTGACCTTTTGGGGAAAATGATAAAAAAACCAATAATTAAGAATTGGGCATGAATTCTTTAGCATTTATTGATGTTGTTAAATCAATTTGGACTAGATACGTGTTTTTTTGGAGGCAAATTCTAAAGGAAAAGCGGTGTTTGAGGCTTGAGTTGGACGTGGAAGTTCGAGGTAAGTGTTTGATCTAACCTTAACTTGAGGGATTAGGAGTTGTGTACTATTTGCTATGTGTTATTTGTTGAGTACGATGTTTAGGCATGGTGACGAGTATCTATACGCTGGTGTCAAGCATGCCCGTGAGTCTTAAATTGAAATCCTTGTGTTCTTAATAAGTACTACGGAAGCCTAAGTTGTTGATTCTCTGTGTGGGGCAAGAATTATGATTATTTCGTGGAAATTTCTTATGGTTGAGTATTGGTTCTAGTTGAGGTTTCTTTTATGAAGTTAAATGTTGGAACAAGTTCGGTTATAGATGCCTCCCATGCCGGGACATATTTACTTATATTGTCAATTCCCTTGTTGGGATAGTGTTGTTTCCTTATTGTTCCCTTGTCGGGACTCTTTTGTGATTGGTGTTGAATTGTATATTGGGATCGGGTTGCATGCCGCAATATTATATTTGGACCGGGTTGCATGCCATAATAATATTATAATTGGATCGGGTTGCACGCCGCAACAGTGATAAATGATATGGATCGGGTTGCACGCTGTAACAGTTTTTTTTATGATTTGGATCGGGTTGCGCGCCGCAACAATAAATGATAAAAGTGGTTATTGATTGGTTACAGTTTCCTTATTCTTCTGTTGCAAATTTTAGATTGTTCTTTATGCTCTTCTCCTGAGTTACTGTTGATAAGTGAAATTTCCCCGCAACATGCTCCCTCCTATCTTTAATTGTTTATTTCTGTTTTATTTTCTACTGTATATGATATAACTGTATAGGTTTAATTGGTAGTCTGGTCCTAGCCTCATCATTACTTTGCCAGGGTTAGGCTAGACACTTACCAGCACATGGGGTCGGTTGTGTTGATACTACACTCTGCACTGTGTGCAGACCGAAGCGACAACTTTTGGACCATAGCTTTCGGTGACTGCCTTCAGTCTAGTCAGAGATTCCGAGGTAGTCCTGCAGGCGTTCGCAAGCCCCGACGTTCTCTTCTATCTTTATATTCCGGTTTTATTTACTTCAGAGATAGATTGTATCTTTCTTTCCAGACAACTATTTGTAGTATTCATAGATGGTCCATGATATTGTGATACCAGTTCCGAGTAGAGATGTACTTGGTATTGTCGTACTTGTTTTTGGCTAAGTTATCAGATTATGTCTTCCGCATGTCTTTAATTATTGTTAATATTTCACTGTTGATCGTATGTTGTTTTAAACTGTTAAAAAGCTAAATAAAAGAGTTAATGAATCTATAATACTTGGCTTGCCTTGATTTCTCGAGTAGGCATCATCACGACTCCCGAGGGTGGGAAATCCGGATCGTGACAAGTTGGTATCAGAGCTCTAGGTTACATAGGTCTCACAGTTCACGGACAAGCATAGTAGAGTCTGAGGGATCGGTACGGAGATGTCTGTATTTATCCCTAGAGGCTACAGAGTTAGGAAAAACTTCACATTTATTCTTTCCTGTCGTGCGGTTTGGTTTCTCAATGCTAATTGAATTTCTACTCTATTCTTTCGCAGATGGCGAGAACATGTGCTTTCTCATCCATCGATCAGTATCTCGATCCCCCAATAGCAGCTCCCATGAGGGGTTGAGGGCGAGGCCAAGGCCATGCTAGAGGCCGAGGTAGGGTTAGAGCTTAGCCCAGAGCAGAAGCGCCAGTGGCAGAGCCTCAAGTTGACTTTGATGATGAGGTTCCGGCCCAGACAGTTCTGGTATGCCCATATCAGGTTGCAAAAGGGTTTTTTGCTACCCCAATACTCCAGGATGCTCTGGTCCGTGTAGTGGGCCTTATGGAGAGTATCACCTGGGCAACCTTGCTTCCTGTAGCACCAGCCGTCTCCCAGGCTGGAGGAGGAGCTCATACTCATGCTACTCGCACTCCGGAGCAAATGGTTCTCCATTTTCAGACTCCAGTAGCTCTGCCAATTTGAGCAGTTCAGCCGGGTATGGTAGCTCAGACCGGTGATGGAGCAACTATGTCTGTCGATGCTTTGTGGAGGTTGGATAGATTCACCAAGCTCTTCACTACTACTTTCAGCGGTGCATCTTCTGAGGATCCCCAAAATTATCTAGATAGCTGTCATGAGGTTCTCAGTAACATAGGAATAATGGAGACCAATGGGGTCGACTTTGCTACTTTTTGCTTGTCTGGATCCGCCAAGACTTGGTGGAGAGATTATTGTTTTGCTAGACCAGCTAGATCACCAGCTTTGACTTGGGAGCAGTTTACTCAGCTATTTCTGGAGAATTTTCTCCCTATCACTCAGAGAGAGATCTATCGGAGGTAGTTTGAGCTCCTCTAGTAGGGTTCTATGACTGTCACTCAGTACAAGACCAGATTCATCGACTTGGCCCGTCATGCTCTTATCATACTTCGCACCGAGAGAGAGATGGTGAGGAGGTTCATTGAGGGACTCATTCAGCCTATTCGACTTTAGATGGCTATGGAGACAAGGAATAAGATTTCTTTTTAGGAGGCGACTATTATGGCCAGGAGAGTTAAGATGGTTCTGTCGCATGGGGGTGGTCAGGGGTCTGACAAGAGGCCTCGTCATTCAGGTCGATTCAGTGGTTCCTCGTCTGGAGGTAGGGATTGGTTTGGTAGAGTCCATCCTCCTAGGCCTTTTCGGTCAGCACTTCAGGTTTCTCATGGTGCTTCAGGTGGTCGTGGACCTTATATGCAGTAATCTGATCAGCATTTCTATAGCGTACCACCAGCTCCTATCAGTGCACCACCACTCCAGAGTTTTCGGGGTGGTCATTCAGGTCACCAGGGTCAGTCTCAGTTTCCTCAACCGCAAATCTTAGGTGGATTCTTTGAGTGCGGTGAGTATGGTAATATTCGAAGGGCTTGTCCGATATTGGTGGGTATTCAGCGTAGTAGTAGGGTTCTCGTGCTATGGTTCAGGCACCAGGTGTTCCACCGCCTGCTCCGCCAGCTAGGGGTAGGGGTAGAGGTACTAGAGGTGGAGGTAGAGGTATTAGAGGTGGAGGTCAGGCAGCTAGAGGTGGAGGTTAGCCAGCAGCAGGTCGTCCTAGAGATGTAGTTAAGGGTAGAGGGGCTCAGCCCCGATTATATGCTCTTCCAGCCAGGCCTGAGGCTGAGGCTTCCGATGTAGTTATCATAATTATTGTTCTGGTTTGTAGTAGAGATAGTTCAGTTCTATTTGATATAGGGTCTACATACTGCTATGTGTGATCTTATTTTGCACTGTATCTTGTGATGCCTAGCGATTCTTTGAGTGCTCCTGTATATGTGTCTACATCGGTGGTTGATTCTATTATGGCATATCGAGTCCATAATTCGTGTATAGTTGTGATTGGGGGTCTGAGACTCGTGTAGATTTTTTACTTCTGAACATGGTTGATTTTGATGTCATATTAGGGAAGGACTGGTTATCACCTTACCATGCTATCTTGGACTGTCATGCCAAGACTGTGACCTTAGCCTTGTCGGCTCTACCTTGTTTAGAGTGGAGAGGGACTCCTGGTAATTCTACCTGTAGTGTCATCTCATATATGAAGGCTCGACGTATGTTCGAGAAGGGGTGTTTGGCCTATTTGGCATATGTTCATGATTCTAGTGCCGAGATTCCTTCTATTGATTCTGTGACTGTTGTCCGTGAGTTTCCCGAGGTATTTCCTTCAGACTTGCCGGCTATGCCACCCGATAGGGATATTGACTTCTGCATTGATTTGGCTCCGGGAACTCAGCCTATTTCTATTCCGCCGCATCGTATGACCCCGCCTGAGTTGAAAGAATTGAAGGAGCAGTTGCAAGACTTTCTTGAGAAAGGCTTTATTAGACCTAGTGTCTTGCCTTGGGGTGCGCCAGTGTTGTTTGTTAAGAAGAAGGATGGATCGATGCGAATGTGTATAGATTACCGGGAGTTAAACAAGGTTACAATCAAGACTAAGTATCCATTGCCGAGGATTGATGATTTCTTTGATCAGCTTCAGGGTGCCAAGTTATTTTCGAAGATTGACTTGAGATTGGGCTACCATCAGTTGAGGATTAGGGCGTCCGATGTCCATAAGACAGCTTTCCACACTCGGTACGGGCATTATAACTTCTTGGTGATGTCATTCGAGTTAACAAATGCCCCAATAGCTTTTATGGATTTAATAAACCGAGTGTTCTGGACTTACTTGGATTCGTTCGTGATAGTCTTCATTGATGATATCTTGATCTATTCCCGCAGCCGGGAGAAGCATGAGCAATATTTGAGAGTGGTTCTTCAGACTTTGAGGGATATTCAGTTGTATGCCAAGTGTTCGAAATGTGAGTTCTGGTTGAGTTCAGTTGCATTCTTGGGTCATGTTGTATCAGCGGAGGGTATTCAGGTTGATCTGAAAAAGATAGAGGTAGTCAAGAACTAGCCTAGACCCGTATTAGCTACAGAGATTCAGAGTTTCTTGGGTTTGGTAGGCTACTCTCATCGGTTTGTGGAGGGGTTTTTGTCTATTGTAGCCCCGATGACCAGGTTGACCCAGAAGGTTGCCCAGTTCAGGTGGTCGGACGAGTGTGAGGCGAGCTTTCAGAAGCTCAAGACAACTTTGATTATGGCACCAGTGTTGGTTTAGGCCATACATAGTTTATTGTGATGCATCTCATATTAGACTTGGTACGGTGTTGATGCAGGATAGCAATGTCATTGCCTATGCTTTGCGGTAGTTGAAGATTCATGAGAAGAACTATCTGGTTCATGATTTGAAGTTAGCAGCCATTGTTCACGCGTTGAAGATTTGGAGGCATTAGCTGTATGGTGTGGCATGTGAGGTGTTCATGGATCGCAAGAGTCTGCAGTACTGGTTCATGCAGAAGGAGCTAAATTTGAGGCAGAGAAGGTGGTTGGAACTATTAAAGGACTATGATATCACCATCTTATATCATTCGAGAAAGGCTAATATGGTGGCCGATGCTTTGAGTAGGAAGTTAGCCAGTATAGGCAGTCTTGCTTATATTTCGGTCGCTGAGAGACCGCTTGCTTTGGATGTCCAGGCTTTGGCCAATCAGTTCGTGAGGTTGGATGTTTCTGAGCCCAACCGTGTGTTAGCTTGCACAGTCGCTCGTTCTTCATTACTGGAGCGTATTCGAGATCGACAGTATGATGATCCTCATTTGTGTGTCCTTAGAGACACGATGCAGCACATAGGTTCCAAGCAAGTTACCTTAGGAGATGATGTAGTTTTGAGGTTGCAGGGTCGAGTTTGTATGCTTAATGTGGATGAACTCGGGGAGTTGATTTGAGAGGAGGCCCATAGTTCCCGGTACTCTATTCATCCAGGTGTTGCTAAGATGTATCTAGATTTGCGGCAGCGTTATTGGTGGAGGAGAATGAAGAAGGACGTTTTTGCATATGTGGCTCGGTGTTTGAACTGTTAGCAGGTTAAGTACGAGCATCAGAGGCCCGATGGTTTGTTCTAGAAGATTGAGATTCCTGAGTGGAAGTGAGAGCGTTCTATGGACTTCATTGTTGGACTCCAACGGACTCATAGGAAGTTTGATGCAGTGTGGGTTATTGTTGATAGGCTGACCAAGTCAGTACATTTCATCCCTGTGGCAGTCTCCTATTCTTCCGAGAGGTTAGCTAAGATCTATATCCGGGAGATTGTTCGTATTCATGGCATGCCCGTGTCTATCATTTCAGATTAAGGTACGCAGTTTACCTCACATTTCCGGAGAGTAGTTCAGTGAGAGTTAGGCACACTGGTTGAGTTGAGCACATCGTTTCATCCTCAGATAGACGGGCAGTCTGAGCGAACCATTCAGATTTTGGAGGATATGCTCCGAGCTTGTTTCATTTACTTTAGAGGCTCGTGGGATCAGTTTTTGCCTTTAGCAGAGTTTGCCTACAATAATAACTACCAGTCGAGTATCTAGATGGCTCCTTATGAGGATTTGTATGGTAGGCGGTGTCGGTCACCGGTGAGATGGTTTGAGCCGGGAAAGGCTTGATGTTGGGTACGGATCTAGTACAGAATGCCTTGGACAAGGTCAGGATTATTCAGGATAGGCTTCGCACAACTCAGTCCAGACAAAAGATTTATGCCGACCGTAAGGTTCGTGATTTGGATTTCATAGTCGGTAAGTGGGTATTGCTTCGAGTGTCGCCTATGAAGGGCGTGATGAGATTTGGGAAGAAGGGCAAGCTTAGGCCTAGTTTCATTAATCCGTTTGAGATTCTTGATTAAGTGGGAGAGGTGGCTTACAGACTTTCGTTGCCACTGAGTTTATCAGCCGTGCATCTAATGTTTCATGTGTCCATGCTTCAGAAGCATCACGGCGATCCATCCCACGTGTTAGATTTCAGCACTGTCCAGTTGGACAAGGACTTGTCTTATGAGGAGGAGCCAGTAGCTATTCTAGACCAGCAGGTTCGTCAGTTGTGATCGAAGACTTTTCCTTCTGTTCGTGTTCAGTAAAGAGGTTAGCCTGCTAAGGCATCGACCTAGGAGTCCGAGTCCAATATGCAGATCCGTTATCCCCATCTTTTCCCCGTCCCAAGTGTCACACCTCCTTTTTCATCTACACCCCCGCAAGGGTGTAAAAGAGTTTTTCCATTTAAAGGACAATCGGAACGGGATTTAATTATTAATTATTCAGAGTCGCCACTTGGGAGATTAATGGTGTCCCAAGTCACCAGTTGAATCCCGAACCGAGGAAATTTATAACTCTATTACAGTCCGCGAACCAAAATCCGAGTAAGGAATTCTGTTAACCCGAGAGAAGGTGTTAGGCATTCCCGAGTTCCATGGTTCTAGCACGGTCGCTTAAATGTTGTATTTAATTTTATCTGATTTTGATACATGCCAGACTATGTGCTTTTTATTTATAAACCGCTTTTATCATTATTTTTAACGAGAGTTGCAACGTCGTGAAAATGTGTCTCGAACCACGTCACATCAATGCACCCGTGGTTATTGACACATTCCAACTCCGTTGAGATTTGGACTTGGGTCGCATCAATGCGCACCCGAGTTTAAGAAAGTAATTTTATTAGAAACGCTCCTAAAGGGTCTAACGCGTTGTTATCTTTAGGGAAAGCCGCGAAATTTTCTAAACGGCTCATCCCGAAGTCTAAAATATTTTTAATCAACCATTGGGTCCCCGCATTTGTGATTTTGGGATTTTACTAATAGCTTCAGCGCCTATGTGAAGGCTGCCCCAAGTTTAGAGTACAAAGCTAGCTGCTCTTCAAATGTGAGATTCAGTATTATCTGATCCAAGATCATCTCAATTGACAAGTTATGTGGCACAATAAAGGACTGAGGATAGATATATGCAACGTACATAACATTTAAGCTCGGACAGGATAGTAACCAATATCAACTCAAAACAAAGGTTAGAAATGAACTCCTATGTTGATAAATCAAACTGGAGGTTTACAACTCAATAGTCAAACCAGGGGATCAGATAACTGAGAGAAAAGAGTATGCAATCCTGCTACTACAAGAACAAAAATGGATCCTGAAATGCCGATAAACCAAAAGCCAAGACAGATTCCTTAACAAGGCTAACAATGCAGAATTTGCGCTCAAACTGCACAAACTTGCTGCTCAATTAGTGCAAAACCAAAGCAGATTTTCAGCAGACTCACAGTTCAAACAAATAACCAAAATACTGCGCGTCATCAGCTCAACCTACTGCTGAAATTGCCTTCTTCAGCAGCTCGAAAGAGCAAGATTATTACAGCAGTAACAAAACAGGGAGGACACTTAAAACCTTCAAATTCGCCACTGCCTCTCTATAGAGATGGTCAGATTTCAGCAACAAATACGTGGAGAAAGCTATTCCAAGCAGATCAGAGAAGCAAAACAGGAAAAACTATTTCAAACTCGAACTTGACGGAACCAAACCAACATAGTCATGAAAAGCACAAATGAGCAGATTATCGACTCGCCATTCATTTAACGGTCATGCAACAAATTAAATTCCAGCCGTGAATTATCAAAAACCAAACAGGTCTCACTTTCAAGAATAGATTTGGTTAACCAATTGATAGACACACGAATGGTCTCAAATCTCATAAACGAAGACACTAATCAGACTCCTAACAAACATATTGGAGCAGAGGTGAAACACTAAGCGTGATCTTAACATAGCAGCCATTTCAACCTCTATAAGATCATGTGATTTAAACTTTGATAACGACAAAATCCAAGCACAACATGCTATGCTCATTTAGAAGAAAATAACAGAACGATTTAGGCATTGATGAGCAGGTATGCGACCCTGAACAGATAGCCGGAAACATTCGTACTAGAGAGTCAGATAACCGAGCGAAGAACCATATGAGTATACATGAGGCAGAGCAGAACAGAACAATGAGTGTAAGATTCGAACAACAAACGACATGTCAAATAGCATTTCCAAACGCAAACTGAAACTAAAAGCTAACCTCAAATTCAACCTCTAATGGAATTAGTCAAAAAATTACTTCTATAAATGGATTTCCATGGCTCTTATCGTATTTTCAATCAACATCCAAACTGACATAAGAAAAGAGAAAGAGATTGAACCTAATTTCGCGAAGCTTTGATTAATTTCGTTTGGACTCCAATACAAACGAATCCGTCCTTGGAATTGGGAGTGTCAACAACTGAAATTTTAACCTCCTTTTAATAACTATATACTAGACAATACACCCTTTGATTCCAAATCCTGTCGAGGTTCAATGGCGAAGCAGCAGAGCAACCATAGAAACAGAGTCGACAAAATCGAAGCTCATGAATAGTTAGTAAACCTCAGTTCATTTTTCTCAAATTCAATCCAGAAGAAGAAGAAAGACCATTGTTTTTTTAACCCTCAGTTTTTGCTCAAAAAATTGTCTCCTTCAAAAATCGGATTAAGTCCTTTTATGAAATGAATCCCTGATGAATGTGGGGCTCGGATTGAACGAAATCAATCCAATGCCTCACATTCATCCAACGAATCATCTCTAGGACCTTCCAATCGCGTGCCTCCTCTCAAAATCGAGCGAGTGAACAGAAACGAATCTTGGCATCAGAAAATCCATTAGCAACAGCAAGAGGATAGGTGGAGGGACGCGTGGGTTAGGTCTTGATGCTCACTCGCGTGAATTTTGACGATTTATTGGGACGGATTTGAGGCCTGACTCGCGTGTTCTTCAAAGAAGAAGAACAGTCACGGAGGGGTGGGTTTTGGGATTAGGGGTCTGTGGGTTTGACTGACTGATTGGCTTCTGAGTGTATTATGGACGGGTCGGGTCAGGCGTCTGGGCCGGGTTTCTGTATGATTGGGAGGGTAGGTAGATGATGTAGGTTTGGGCTGGGGTTGGGATTGATTTTGGCCCAAATTTTGGGTCCTTTTTAAGACCACCTATTCTACTCTTATTTTCTTTTCTCTTTTATTTCCTTTTCTAATTTTTAAATTTTTTATAATTTTTTCTAATTTTTATAAAGATGTAAAGCTAACATGAAATCCTAATTATTTCAAAACATAGACTAATTAATTCCTAAAATTGTTTAAAAACTATTTCATGACAAATTCACAATTAAAATGCAAAAATGAACTAATTTTGTGATTTTTCATGTTTTGTTCTAAACAAATTAACCCTTAATTGATACTAAAAAAATATAAAACTAAAACCTAAATGCAAAATGCATATTTTGTATTTTATATAAATTAACATGCGCAAATAAAATGCGACAATTATCAAAAAAAAAATTACACCGAAATGCACAAAAATTGTAAAAATAAAGAAAAATTATTTTGTTGGAATTTTTTGGGAATTATTCATATATAGGGCAAAAATCACGTGCTCACAGCTGCCCCTCTTTGCTCGGAAACACGAAAGGTTTTCGGGCAAAGATAAGTGAGCAAATACGAGCGATTTTTGCCCGTTCAAATATTCCGTTGTGAAGCATTTTTGAAAAGTTTGACCGCATCCTGCTTCAGAGGTTGCCTACATATCCTGGGCTAAACAGGAATCAGGTCAGTGTAGTTCGGGAATGACCGGTAGCTGGGACTACCGGGAGCTGTGATTTCACTGCGATTGCTGTTGCTGCTGCTTGCTGACTTCCCTTATTACACCGTGTAAAAATAAAAGAAGTTAGACTGAGCTATGAACTATGAATTACAAAAATCATATCTAGATTCTTCAAACTTGCTCTTGTACTTCCTTGTTGCCTTGTTGTCTTGTGTTGCCTTGTTGCCTCATTGTCTTGTGTTTTCTCCCTAAAATTCCCTATTGCTATTTCAACTAGTTAACTGAGATGTTATTCCCTCTCTCCAAACTGCTGAACTTGACTAATCTTGAACTCTAATGTATTCCTCTGTTATCCAGGCGGGCTCCTGACTTCACCTACTTAAAAATTTAACACTTCCATTTTTCAGGCGGGCTCCTGACTTTGACTACTTAAGAATTTAACACCTCCATTCTTCAGGCGGGCACCTGACTTTGACTACTTGAAAATTTAACACCTCCATTCTCCAGGCGGGCATCTGACTTCCGAAACTTGAAATTGAATGTATTCCTCTGTTATCCAGGCGGGCTCCTGACTTGCCTTGTTGCCTTGTGTTCTCCTGGTGAAATCCATTGTTGTTACTTCCAATTGCTAACTGAGATGTTGTTCCTTCTCTCTAAATTGCTGAACTTGAATAAACTTGAATTTGAATGTATTCCTCTGTTATCCAGGCGGGCTCCTGACTTCCGAAACTTGAAATTGAATGTATTCCTCTGTTATCCAGGCGGGCTCCTGACTGCTGAACTTGAAATTGAAATGTATTCCTCTATTATCCAGGCGGGCTCCAGACGTCATAAAAATAGACAAAATAAAGAAAACTTTCTGCCCCAGTTTGGAAACTGGGTACATGTTACTGGATATTAATAAGAATTTGACTAAAACTTGACTTGAAATACCTCTGTTATACAGGCGAGCTCCTAATTTCCGAAACTTGAATTGTATACCTTTGTTATTCAGGTGAGCTCCTATGTTCTTCAGGCAGGCTTCTAACTGCTGAAACTTGAATTGTATGCCTCTGTTCTCCAGGCGGACTCCTGACTTCTGAAACTTGAAATTTATTCCTCTGTTCTCCAGGCGGGCTCCTGATTTCTGAAACTTGAAATGTGTGCCTCTGTTCTCCAAGCGGACTCCTGACTTCTGAAACTTGAAATGTATTCTTCTGTTCTCCAGGCGGGCTCCTGATTTCAACAAAATAGACAAAACAAAGAAAATTTTCTGCCCCAGTTTGGCTACTGGGCGATTTGTGAATTGTTAGCAATATTGTAACCCACTTATACTATTGATGCAATGGTGAGAGTAAACTAATGACTAGACCAGGATGTGCGTCTCCTATGAGTAAAACTCAAAACTTTGACTAGCAAATGTGTCTGCTAAAAATAAAACCTGAATGAACCAAACTAAGAAGTGCGTCTCCTACGGGTGAAATCTCAATTTAGGAGGTGCGTCTCCTAAAACAAAATATAACTTGAAATACTAAGACTAGGAAGCGCGTCTCCTAGGGGTGAAATCTCAATTACTCAAACTAGGAAGTGCATCTCATAGGAATGAACTTAAATAACCCAAACTAGGAAGTGCGTCTCCTAGGGGTAAAATCTCAATTTAGGAAGTGTGTCTCCTAAAAGAAAAATATAACCTAAAAGACCCAAACTAGAAAGTGCGTCTCCTAGGGGCCAGTGATCAATGACTCAAACTAGGAAGTGCATCTCCTAGGAATAAACTTAAATGAACCAAATAGGAAGTGCATCTCCTAGTGGTAAAAATCTCAATTAGGAAGTGCGTCTCCTAAAGCAACAATACAACCTGAACTACCCAAACTAGGAAATGCGTCTCCTAGGGGTGAAACATCAATGACTCAAACTAGGAAGTGCGTCTCCTAGGAATGAACTTAAATGAACCAAATAGGAAGTGCGTCTCCTAGTGGTAAAAATCTCAATTAGGAAGTGCGTCTCCTAAAGCAAAACATAACTTGAAAACCCAGACTAGGAAATGCTTTTCCTAGTGGTGATGTGTGATCTTCTCAATAGCCTTTGCGTAAGAAGAATTGGGGCATTACACCTGAAAATTTCAACCTTCCAAGATTTGATATGAACATAGCTTCCATCCCTGTTTCAGACAAAGAAAACTTGTGAGTTTAAACATGGTGGTTGGTTTGTAGCCTTGACTTTGCGGCGGTTGCTCCTTCACTTGCCATGATAACTGATTTCCACTCGAGGACCTTGCTTGCTTATGGACTAACCACTTTCTCTGTCACCCTTATCACAGAAAATACCCCTTCTCCATTCAGACCCAATTCTCTTTATCTGTTGCATTGCTCATGAACTGACATTTACCAACCTTTGTGTTTCACCGAAAATACCCTTGATTCGTTCACCTAACATCCTCCATCTGTTGCATCGTGCTCTTGTGTTGACATGTACTGCACCTTTGTGTTTTTCATGAATTTCGAAGCATGTTAATTTCCATCCACTTAGTGTGCATGCTGTTCTTCCCTGACTTAAATCACTGGCCTTGGCCTTGAAGTCTATTGTTCCCTCACTTGTCACGATAACTTTGATTTCTGCTTGGAAAACCTCGCTTGTCACTGGTTAACCACTTTCTTTGTCGATCTCATCATAGAGAATACCTTTGACCCGTTCACCCAGCATCCTCTAGCTGTTGCATTGTTCATGAATTGAAACATACCAAACCTTTTTATTTCTCATGGACCCCAAAGCATGTTGATTGCGACAAACTCAGTGCGCTTGTTGTTCTCTTCTGACTTATGACACTGATGTGCAATTGGAAAGCTGGTGGAAAATCTTGAAATCATTTCTCACTTGTTATGACCAAACAGACTCGGGAAGAGGAGGTAAACAAGACAAAAGGAACAGAGTAAAAGGCAAAAGAAAGGGATGATTCCTAACAAAAAAGCTACGAAGTAGAAACCTATCAGATGTGGATACCAACTCTAATGACCATAGCATGCACCTGTGGCCTATTCTGTTGAGCAAGTCTGACGTTCAGCTCTTGTTGTACCCCCAAACCGTGAAACTGGGCTTCAATGTTCTGATCATCCAATCTGATTCACAATCCTTATTCGACTTGTAGTGCCCGAAGGGTTTTCACCATCAAGCCTCTCTCATTTTGTTCTTTCTCTCAACTTACCGTCGCCTTACTGTGCCCGCGAGGGTTTTCACCAACATGACTATCTCATTCTGATTTCTCTCAGCTCTCATTGCCTTACGGTGCCCATGAGGGTTTTCACCGATAAGACTCTCTCATTTCGTTATTTTTCTGCTTGGACCAGAGTGTTGCTCCTGGTATGAATTACTTCTCCTTGCTTGACTTGGCATTTCTCGAAGACTGATCGGAAGGTCTTTCTTTGGACCGTAACGTGGGCTTTTGAATGGGGTTAGAAAGAAAGGATATCAAAGGCTCAAAATAATTCAAACGGGTTCAAAATTACAACTTTCGGAATCAGATTTCTTACAACAACCACAACTTCTACCCCAGTTTCTTGCTTGGGGACTTTTGGATTTATATTTTGATGGGACCGAACCGTGAGGCTGCCTACGTATCCTTAAAAGGAATCAGGTCGAACGTAGTTCATGTCATAGGAATTTCTCTGTTGTTGTGATTTTTCTTTTCTCTTTCTCTTTTCTTTTCTTTTCTTTCTTCGTTTTTCTCTTTTTGTTGTTTTCTTTTTCCTTTTTTTTTCAATTTTCATTTTTTTCTTCTCTCCCTTTTGTTCTTTTCTTTTCTCCTTTTCCTTTACTTATCTTTCACGCTTGTTTTCCTGATCTTTGCTACTGATTCTAAAAGAGGGGTATGAAAGAAAATAGACAAGGCTCAAAGGGGTAACGAAGGATAGGGTGTTTAGATAGCAGAACAAAATGCCTTCGTCATTCCAATCTCCAGAACATGCCAAGTGCAAACTACACAATTAAACAGACCAATGAAAACATTTGTAACATCTTTTGATTGTACTAGACTTGATAACCATATCCACACATTCGCCTTCTACATCTGTTAATTACCAAGCACCATTGGACAACACTCTCACTCTCATTACCACGAATGCCCCCCTACAAATTTGGGGCAAACTTGCCATTATCTTTACCCGATGCAGCATGATGCATTTCAATAGTGTATTTTTATGTTCCACCTGTCCCAGTTTCACACAATTTGGGCTTGAAGTGATCTCAAAATGCCTTCACTTATTTCCCTCCAATATCTCTACATCTTCAACATTGTTTCATTGCTTCATGACTAAACTAACTTTTTAAGATCAGGCTGAGAATTACGCATGCATGTCATGTCACTAGAGTCAACAGGAAAAGGACTATAAAAGGAAAAGAGAACTAAACAAAAATGACTAAAAATAACATAAAACAGGAAGTTGCATTAGACAGATGGTGAAAGGGTTTGAACAACAAAACAAGCAAACTAAACTGGGTTACAACTCTGGAACAAACCTAAACAACACTAAACGAGTTACTACAAAAAATAAACTAGGCAAAATAAAAGGATATAAGGATTTGAATCACAAGACAATATCCGGATTACAACCCTGAAAATAACCCGGACGACAGAAATGACAACAAAATAAACCACCAAGACTTCTCTCCAGGTAGCCAAGAGATGAAGCGTCTTTCCAATTACCAAGCACGACATCTTAGCCACTGGGTTCCACATCAATATTGCCAAAACCATTAACAACTTCAATATCACTAACTTCAGTCCGCAAGTTCCCAAGAGGATTCGCATGCTCCCTGTCATTATCATTGATCACAATTACCCCTTCTTGAATCATTTTTTCTATTTCCCTTTTCAAAGAACGATAATCTTCAATGCTATGCCCTTGGACATTAGAGTGGTACATGCATCGTACAGTAGGATCAAAGCCTTTTGCATATGGGTCTGGAGTATAGCCTAGGAGCGGCTCAATCAGGCCAGAATGCTTTAACTTTTCAAACAAGCTTGTGTAGGATTCCCCAATTGGTGTGAAACTATTTCTTTGCCTTTGTTCCCTTCTCTGCCCCGGTTTTCTAGGGTTGTTGGGTGCTCGAAAATGTTGTGAAGGCAAGAATTCATCATGCGGTGCTGGCGCTCGCCATAGAAAGTAACCTGGTGGTTGGACATATGACCAGACATTGTTTGGAGAATAATACTGAGGTGGATTACGTGGAGCTCGGGGATAGGTTTGGGGTTGGAGTTGAGGCTGGGTATATTGGGGAGGCGGGCCCTTTAGGCCATGTCGTGACTCTGAAACAACCATGGCAACATCATCGCGTTCCTTCTGACCTAGCAAACTTCCTGTGTCGTTCTGAATTGCTTGTGTCATGGCTTTTTAAGCAGAATAACTCATGATCTTGCTAGACTTCAAACCGTCTTCTACCATTTCTCTCATTTTTATCACATCATTAAAAGGCCTACCCACAGCCGTGATCAAATGCCCAAAGTAAGTTGGCTCTTGATCTTGGAGAAAGTACTCGACCATCTCTTTTTCTTCCATGGGAGGATGGGCTCTGGCAGCTTGCTCTCTCCACCTGAACCCGTATTCCCTAAAGCTTTCATTAGGCTTGTTTTCCATCTTGGCGAGGGACATGCGATCTGGGACAATTTCTATATTGTACTGAAAGTGCCTGGCAAAGGCTTGAGCCATATCATACCATGTGTACCACTTGCTAACGTCTTGACGGGTGAACCACTCTAGAGCTGCCCTGCCCAGACATTGACTGAAATACGCCATCAATAATTTGTCCTTCCCACCGACGCCTCTCATCTTACTGCAATAGCCTCTCAAATGGGCCACGAGATCTCCATGCCCGTCATATAAATCGAACTTTGGAATCCTAAACCCATCAGGCAGTTGGACGTCAGGAAACAAGCACAAGTCTTTGTAAGCCACGCTCATCTGGCTCCCTATCCCTTGCATGTTTCTTAAAGACTGCTCTAAGATTTTCCCCTCCCTGGATATCTCATCTTGCTCCACTGTCTTAGCAGGCTTTTCAATTTCACCGGGAGGCTCAAAATGAGGAGCGGGAGAGTATGAATCTGAGACTTTGAAAGTTGGTTCTGGTGCATAGTGTTGGGCATTAGGGACTTTGAACACAACCTCGTTAGAGGATCGATGAAAAGTAGTTGGGGGAAGAGCTACAAGAGCATGAGTGGCCAAAGGAGCGGGATACGAGGTGGTTTTGGCGGGTAGAGTGTGAAAATGTTGTGGGGTGATATCAGCAGCAGTGGGAATCTGGATTTGGGATTGTGGTAGGATAGTTGCAGGGTTTTCGGTGTAGCTAGTGGGGAATGAAGGCGGAGGATGCCCCCTGATCCAAGACTGATACATTTCTGCCATCTGTTGTTTTACCCTTTGGAACTCCTCTTTCAATTCAGACCCCGACTCCACAAACTCCCTTGACGGGTCAACAACTCTTGTGCCCAAGTTTTTACTAGTCATGGCTACCTTGCCCTTTGGCCTTGTGTTGAATGGATGAGTTACCTTAAGAACCACAAACCAACCACCCTTCTGCTATGAACATAACAAAATGAAGCTATCACGTTAGCGTTAGGGAATTTAACATAAGATATGCACCTAGCCACAATTATCGGTTCTAAAAGACTTTGAGGGTACAAAGGTCACTTGGCATCATCCCAATTTGTTCATTTCAACCTCTCTTTTCTTTGCTTTTCTAGCACTTGCTGCCTTGCCCATTTTCCTTCATTTCTCCTTTTTTTCATCACTCTTTTCTTTCTCTCATATCTCACATCCCACAATTTCACCTCTTTTTTTCGTTTCCCTTTTTTTTTTCCCTTTTTCCCCTCTTTTTTCATCTTTTTCTTTTAATAATAATAAAAAAATAATTTGATCGATCCCTATGTAGGTTGCCTACGTATCATGATGCCGCATGAATCAGATCTTTGCGTAGTTCTGGAAGATCATGAATAAAATAAACAAACTGACATTCTCCTTTTTTGGTTCCTTTTTTTTTTCATGACGATCTGACGAGAAAAGAGAAATAAGCAGCAAACCCTTTTTTTGAATTTTCTAGAATGAATGTTCTATAACCTATTCTAAACTTAAGCCTAACGAGCATGTATTTTTTCCCCTTTTTTTTTGAAGCAAATACTCTATTAAGGAAAAAAAAATCTTAGAAAAGAAAAATATTTTTTACCCAATTTTTTAGGAAGAAAATCTAAAGAATAAACTACAGAAAAAATATTTTGAATTTTCGTTTGACATCTTGACGCGATATTTCGAAACAAGCAATGGAAAAGATAAAACACAATGTTTTTGGATTCAACTTGAATACCTAAGGGAGAAACTGTGAGATAAACCAAAGATAACATACGTTGTTTTTTGTTTTTTCCTCTCTTTCTTCTATGTACCATATCCTACCATTCTAGTAGAAATAAAAGCAATATTTTTCAATTTTTGCTAATTTCCCAAAGAAAACACCACAAAAGAATTTTTTTTTGAATATTGGTCCTAATATACTAAAGGAAACATAAAAATAATTCATTTTAAGTCCTAGATATTAATTGCCTAAAGGAGTAACGGAAATATAAAACGCAAAATCTGTTTTTTTATTTATTACACACCTTAGCAAAATAAAAAAACAATAATAATAATCAATCTCGATATTACTATACAAAACTAAAAGGCAAAAAAAATGACATAAAATGACTACATTTAATAAACGAGGGGACAGATGTGCATTAAACAAATGCCGCAAGAATTTTATAATGCACAACCATGATAAGCCATGTCTCGATGTCTCGATGGAAGCTATGCACGATGGAAGCTAAGCACGATTTGCAAAACAATGGATCTGCCCAGAAAATGGCTACACATGGATCACTAATATGGGCTTATATGCAATGGAATTGTCTGGACTCACAACTAGAATGGGCCTCTGGTGCAATCGAAAATACTGGACAATAGCTGAACAAGAAAGATACTACGAAACCAAGCAGCAAATTTCATTAACGAGCTGTTTGTGTTGCGAAAACCTTTGAACTTGTGAACAAGATCAGCACTATCAACCACCCGAACTCTTGAGTCTGCAGATGTACAAGTACTTCTGATGTACTCACAGGCACAAACTGGAAACCAGTAGTTTTCTTCTGGTGAGCCTTCTTCTTCTTATTCTGCAGATTGATTTGAGCTTTTTGCTGCAATGTATTATCTGATGTGTTGTAAAGGAAAACTCCCCTTGTATGAACCAACAAATGCACCCTGACCATCTGGTGTATAGCAAGCAGCAGTGACCATCTCATGCAGATCATTCCAATCAACAACTTGCCTCTCAGGAATGCTCCATATGCGAACCTTAGCATCTAGTTATCCACTGATAAAGTATCTATCATCAATGGGGTTAAATTGGATGCAGGTTACTGTGCCAAAGAAAGCAAATCAAGAGCACACATAATCACTATGCGAGAAGATCTTCAAACAAGACTTGCTAGACAAATGCCAAAGCCACACTATTTTGTCCACTGACGATGAAAGCAAAATGCTGAGACTTGGACCATGAGAGGTCAAGAAAATCACCCAAATGCCCCTGAAATGAAGAGATAGGCTTTTCTGAAAGCGCAAAAACAGTCTCCGGTACCAAAACATAGTCAAAGCTCCCTGATTTTCGACTTATAGACAATCTTCCTCGGCAATGCAGAATACCTGAATCTTACAGCCCTCAAAGCTCTCTTTTGTGAGAAGCAGTTGAGAGAGCAGCAGCGTAAGACCACCATCTCTCACTATCCAGTATAAATCAATGGTACCATACTGTCTTTGATACTCATTAGGCCATTCATCAAGACCCTTCACAATGACTACTGCCTTGTTTGCAACAATGCTCTGACATGTTGGGAGCAACAACTATTTCTGCTACACCTTTACATTGCTTGTAATCGATATACGTGCTTAGCTGCCTGCAAGCTGTCTTGGCATCCTCAGCACGTTCATGATAGTCTCTATCTATAGTAGAAATAAAGATGGACATTCCTCTTCCTTTTTTTCTTCATACAGTTGGCAAAGTCTGCAAGCTTAGAATGGCAAGGTACATTTTCTGGAAGCTTGCCCCATGGACGACAAAATATGAGAGGGATAGGGTACCAATTTTTGGGGTGTACCTGACTTGCTCCCAAGGATCGTAAAATGCGAAGAGCAAGCTGAAAATATGCACTCTTGAAACCATCACCCCAGTCTCCTGCTCTCCCCTTGATACTCACATAATAATAGATGAGGCTTGCTAAGGCTAGTGATTCCACAGTTAATGCCCAAGAAATCAAAAACATGATCACTATACAAAGTAATGCTCCAACAAGAGAGAAACTCCAGTGGTGGAATTTCCACCGAGGTCGCCAGCTGGGATCATCCAACAGATCCAGAAGGAAGCAGGATAAGTTCACACCAGCATAGCATAGGAGGTAAAACATTGTTATAGTTGGTGAAATAAGATCCAGATTCCCAATTACAACACATCCAATACAGATGAAGGCAGTGAAGAAAGTAGCCACATAAGGCCCACTTCCATCTACCACTTTAAAATAGTTGAGAACTAGTAGAATATCATCATTTGCAATCGCAGCAAGGAGACGTGGTGCACCAGTCAAGCTTTGAAAGGCTGCCCCCAATGCTGAAAGGATGATACCGATATAAAAAATTGCTGGAAATGGCCGTCAAAAGCTTATCTCGAGTTGCAAAGGAACCAAAGAATAGCATTGAAACTAGATATAATCCGCTAGTTGTCAAAGTTGCTACTAATGTCCCAACAGGAATTGAACGTTGAGTGTCCTTTAGTGATGCTGAACGGTTTGAACCTGCCATGGTTCCAGTCACAGCTGGGAAATAGAGACCTACCAACGCATTGAAATTCCAGTATATTTGCCATTAGGATCTGGAATTCCAGCATTGTTAGTCCTCTGATAAACAGGACCCCGGTTCTCCTTGACAGATTCCGAACTCAACCCCGTGATTCCAAACGCTGGACGATCATGCCTTGCCAAAAGGATGCCAGAGAATATGCAGATCAATGAGAATACAACATGTACAAGGAATGCTGGTGCGACCCGATTAATCATTTTTACACCACCAAAAATATGAAGCAGAGAATAATAGTCATGACAATCCCATAAATATGCAGATCGTGCAAACTTGGCCTTGTAATGGGCTCCGCAATAGCTGTACCATTATCTTTTGTGACAACTTCTTTAAAAATACCAGCAGCTGGTACAACATTTAAGAAGGTTTCCACAGCCCCCAATACATACATTGCTCCAGCAACTGCATTTCCCAGGAAAAAAACATAGACCAATGCTAACACCAACTTCTGGACCCAAAGCACGACCAATGAGATAGTAAGGTCCTTCACTATTCCCTGGATTCATAGCCGCATCAATTTGTATTGCCAATAGTTGACTAGCGCCGTGTACATATTGCGTAGGATATATTATCTTCCCCTTGAGGATAACCAACAACAGCCACAGCTTCTTGGAGATGAAACATCACCAAGCTCCGAGTTCATGCTCTCCCAGAATTCTTCACTTTCTACCACCAGAATAGCCAAGTCACATTCATGACCAACAACTTGCACTGTGGCTCTATACTTGGTAGGGGAACCATGTTTTCTTACAAGTACAAACATATGATCAGCCACAACATGAGCATTTGTTAGGATCTTTTCCCCCAGAATAACAAAACCAGAGCCGGAATTTTCACGCTAGGACTAGTTCTGCCAGATGTGAGACAATAACATTCCCCACTAGACACATGTAAGATATGGTTGCGATTATTTTTCAAAAATTAACCTATGCGGCTAAAAGTGGCAAAAAATGCAAGATTTGGCTAAGACCCCGCGAAGCCAAGAACCTAAGACTCACTAGGAAGACCGGACTCTATGTGGGTTGCCTACGTATCACGCCCCGAAAGACGAGAATCAGGTTTGCGTAGTTCAGGCAGGTTGGATAAGGGCGAGAATAAAAAATAACTAATTTAGAGAAAACATATCTTTTTTTTGCTTTTTCTTAAAAGGTGATGAAACATGTAACATTTTTGGATTTTCTTTTTTTGATTTTCCGATTTTCGACAAATGATGAAAAAATGCAAAATCTTTTTTTCGAATTTTCACGCTCTCTTCTTCCCTCCTTTTTTTTTTTTTTTTTTTTTTTTTTACAAAAATGTAACAGAAAACATAATTAGGCCCCGCTCGCTTTATCCTTACACTTCACCCTCTCTTTTTCCTTTTTTTTTTTAATTTTCATTTTTTTCATTTTTTCACTTGCCCTCAATTATCATTGGTCCACCAAATGACCTTTTTACCCTTGAAAGAATGCAACATGTAGCACACAGGATGCATCAAGATGGTCTGTTATTTTGGGCATACCTGTCCTAGACGGACCCAACCCCTGTGTTGAGTCCCCTAAGCCAAATGCAGCATGATGCAAATAATAGTTCCTACTAGGGATCCAACATGAAGTCACGTTATTCTATATTTAAAACCTGGGTCGGTGTTCTAGACTGTGTACCAGAGCGGACAACTCGAATCGAGGAGGGGCAACTTACCAGGAACCAAACGGCCATCCGACTTCGTAATTTGTCCGGCCTCTTTCTTATTTCAAGGTATGACACTAACAGAATAGGGAGTCTCAGCCAGTAAGCACATCCTCGGAGGTGAAGAGAGAAGGGCGTCGACACAGTTTATATATAGTTCAGATAATATCAAAGCGGTAACATTTAGCACATTCAGCACAAAACATGTAGGAAAATTAGATACAACCAAATGCAACAATTTATCTAAGCTCGAATTCTGAACCCTGAACCAGAGATTCTGGGTTCGGTCCCCAGCAGAGTCGCCAGAGCTGTCACACCTCCTTTTTCATCTACACCCCCGCAAGGGCGTAAAGGAGTTTTTCCATTTAAAGGACGATCGGAACCAGATTTAATTATTAATTATTCAGAGTCGCCACTTGGGAGATTAATGGTGTCTCAAGTCACCAGTTGAATCCCGAACCGAGGAAATTTATGACTCTGTTACAGTCCGCGAACCAGAAATCCGAGTAAGGAATTTTGTTAACCCGAGAGAAGGTGTTAGGCATTCCCGAGTTCCGTGGTTCTAACACGGTCGCTTAACTGTTGTATTTAATTTTATCTGATTTTGATACATGCTAGCCTATGTGCTTTTTATTTATAAACCGCTTTTATCATTATTTTTAACGAGAGTTGCAACGTCGTGAAAATGTGTCTCGAACCACGTCACATCAATGCACCCGTGGTTATTGACACATTCCAACTCCGTTGAGATTTGGACTTGGGTCGCATCAATGCGCACCCGAGTTTAAGAAAGTAATTTTATTAGAAACGCTCCTAAAGGGTCTAACGCGTTGTTATCTTTAGGGAAAGCCGCGAAATTTGCTAAACGGCCCATCCCGAAGTCTAAAAGTCCTAATTAATTTGCACGTTTTCAGCTTCGAGTTCATGGGATTTTACTAATAGCTTCAGGGCCTATGAGAAGGTTGCCCCAAGTTTAGAGTACACAGCTAGCTGCTCTTCAAATGTGAGATTCAGTATTATCTGATCCAATATCATCTCAATTGACAAGTTATGTGGCACAACAAAGGACTGAGGATAGATATATGCAACATACATAACATTTAAGCTCGGACAGGATAGTAACCAATATCAACTCAAAACAAAGGTTAGAAATGAACCCCTATGTTGATAAATCAAGCTGGAGGTTTACAACTCAATAGTCAAACCAGAGAATCAGATAACTGAGAGAAAAGAGTATGCAATCCTGCTACTACAAGAACAAAAATGGATCCTGAAATGCAGATAAACCAAAAGCCAAGACAGATTCCTTAACAAGGCTAACAATGTAGAATTTGCGCTCAAACTGCAAAAACTTGCTGCTCAATTAGTGCAAAACCAAAGCATATTTTCAGCAGACTCACAGTTCAAACAAATAACCAAAATACTGCGCGTCATCAGCTCAACCTACTGCTGAAATTGCCTTCTTCAGCAGCTCAAAAGAGCAAGATTATTACAGCAGTAACAAAATAGGGAGGACACTTAAAACCTTCAAATTCGCCACTGCCTCTCTATAGAGATGGTCAGATTTCAGCAACAAACGCGTGGAGAAAGCTATTCCAAGAAGATCAGAGAAGCAAAACAGGAAAAACTATTTCAAACTCGAACTTGACGGAACCAAACCAACATAGTCATGAAAAGCACAAATGAGCAGATTATCGACTCGCCATTCATTTAACGGTCATGCAACAAGTTAAATTCCAGCCGTGAATTATCAAAAACCAAACAAGTCTCACTTTCAAGAATAGATTTGGTTAACCAATTGATAGACACACGAATGGTCTCAAATCTCATAAACGAAGACACTAATCAGACTCCTAACAAACATATTGGAGCAGAGGTGAAACACTAAGCGTGATCTTAACATAGCAACCATTTCAACCTCCATAAGATCATGTGATTTAAACTTTGATAACGACAAAATCCAAGCACAACATGCTATGCTCATTTAGAAGAAAATAACAGAACGATTTAGGCATCGATGAGCAGGTATGCGACCCTGAACAGATAGCCGGAAACATTCGTACTAGAGAGTCAGATAACCGAGCGAAGAACCATATGAGTATACATGAGGCAGAGCAGAACAGAACAATGAGTGTAAGATTCGAACAACAAGCGACATGTCAAATAGCATTTCCAAACGCAAACTGAAACTGAAAGCTAACCTCAAATTCAACCTCTAATGGAATTAGTCAAAAAATTACTTCTATAAATGGATTTCCATGGCTCTTATCGTATTTTCAATCAACATCCAAACTGACATAAGAAAAGAGAAAGAGATTGAACCTAATTGCGCGAAGCTTTGATTAATTTCGTTTGGACTCCAATACAAACGAATCCGGCCTTGGAATTGGGAGTGACAACAGCTGAAATTTTAACCTCCTTTTAATAACTATATACTCGACAATACACCATTTGATTCCAAATCCCGTCGAGGTTCAATGGCGAAGCAGCAGAGCAACCATAGAAACAGAGTCGACGAAATCGAAGCTCATGAACAGTTAGTAAACCTCAGTTCATTTTTCTCAAATTCAATCCAGAAGAAGAAGAAAGACCATTGTTTTTTAAACCCTCAGTTTTTGCTCAAAAATTGTCTCCTTCAAAAATCGGATTAAGTCCTTTTATGAAATGAATCCCTGATGAATGTGGGGATCGGATTGAATGAAATCAATCCAATGCCTCACATTCATCCAACGAATCGTCTCTAGGACCTTCCAATCACGTGCCTCATCTCAAAATCGAGCGAGTGAACAGAAACGAATCTTGGCATCAGAAAATCCGCTAGCAACAACAAAAGGATAGGTAGAGGGATGCGTGGGTTAGGTCTTGATGCTCACTTGCGTGAATTTTGACGATTTATTGGGACGGATTTGAGGCCTGACTCGCGTGTTCTTCAAAGAAGAAGAACAGTCACGGATGGGTGGGTTTTGGGATTAGGGGTCTGTGGGTTTGATTGACTGATTGGCTTCTGAGTGTATTATGGACGGGTCGGGTCAGGCGTCTGGGCTGGGTTTCGGTGTGATTGGGCGGGTAGGCAGATGATGTAGGTTTGGGTTGGGGTTGGGATTGATTTTGGCCCAAATTTTGGGTCCTTTTTAAGACCACCTATTCTACTCTTATTTTCTTTTCTCTTTTATTTCCTTTTCTCATTTTTAAATTTTTTATAATTTTTTCTAATTTTTATAAAGATGTAAAACTAACATGAAATCCTAATTATTTCAAAACAAAGACTAATTAATTCCTAAAATTGTTTAAAAACTATTTCATGACAAATTCACAATTAAAATGCAAAAGTGAACTAATTTTGTGATTTTTCATGTTTTGTTCTAAACAAATTAACCCTTAATTGATACTAAAAAAATATAAAACTAAAACCTAAATGCAAAATGCATATTTTTGTATTTTATATAAATTAACATGCACAAATAAAATGCGACAATTATCAAAAAAAAAAATGACACCGAAATGCACAAAAATTGTAAAAATAAAGAAAAATTATTTTGTTGGAATTTTTTGGGAATTATTCATATATAGGGAAAAAATCACGTGCTCACACCAGGTACTTCCTTCTTATGTCCGTTCGACGACGAATGGTTGTTTTGGTGGAGGATGTGATGATCCAAAAGGTCATCACTTGTTTAAGAAATAAATTCTGTGTTCCGAGGATTTAAAAACCTCTTGCAGTATCACCTCGATTTTGCGTGCGCATTCCGGGAGCGTAGCCGGAAAGCCATTATGTGAAATTCTGTGAAAAATGATGAATTTTGACTTTAAAATGAACTTAAGTTGACTTCGGTCAACATTTTGGGTAAACGGATCCGGATCCCTGATTTGACAGTCCCGGAGGGTCCATAGGAAAATATGGGACCTAGGCGTATTCCCGGAATCGAATTCTGAGATCCCAAGCTCGAGAATGAATTTTTAAATAAAATTATTTTCTGGAATATTTATGAGTTTTTGGAAATGAAATGTGCTTGAAATTTGATGGTATCGGGCTCGTATTTTGGTTCCGAAGCCCGGTACGAGTATTATATGTGATTTAAGATGAGTCTGTGAAATTTGGTAAGAAACGGACTTGAAATGACGTGATCGGACCTTATTTGAGAAAATTGGAAAATTTGATGTTCTTTAGTGATCGGTGTTATTTTGGTGATTTGAATGCACAAGTAAGTCCGTAGAGTGTTTTTGAGGTAGAGTACATGTTTGGTTTGGAGCTCCGAGGGTTCGGGTGAGTTTCAAATAGGCGTCTGAGTGTTTTTATGGACTTAGAAATCAGGTATTTCTGCTGTCTTCTGGTGTCTAGGGTTATACTCTATGCGAACGCATGGTCAATCATGCGAACGAAATGCACAAACGCGGAAGGGGGAGGGTTTGCACTATGTGAACACATAGACCTGGGTGCGAATGCAGAGCTTTGGGAAATTACTCTATGCAAACGCACCGGGTCAGTCGCGAACGCATAGAATAGGAGATGGGTCTGGGGCTGGGTAGTTTTAACCCTATGCGAACGCGGCCCGTAGCTTGCGAATGCGTAGGTCAGGAGAGTCAAACATATGCGATTGTATAGGCTTTGTCGGGCCTATTTTTTCCCAGTTGGCCCATAACTCTTTCACTTAAACTCGAACTTGGGCGATTTTTGAAGAGAGATTTCACCACAAAACCATAGGTATGTATTCTTAAACTCGTTTTCTTCAATTTTCATTAACACCCATTAGATTTCTAGGCCTAAATCATGTTCTTAAGGGTAGAAAATTAGGGATTTGGGTAGAGTTAAGGCTTTTTGAATAATCGAAATTTAGACCTCATTTTGGGGTCGGATTCCGAAACCAATTACATATTCGGGCTCGTGGGTGAATGGGTGATTGAGTTTTGGTCCGAACCTCGTGTTTTGACCATGCGGGCCTGGGGTCGATTTTTGACTTTTTGGGGAAAATTATAGAAAACCTATAATTAAGCATTGGGTATGAATTCTTTAGCATTTATTGATGTTGTTAAATCAATTTGGAACAGATACGAGTTATTTGGAGGCAAATTCTAAAGGAAAAGTGGTGTTTGAGGCTTGAGTTGGACGTGGAAGTTTGAGGTAAGTGTTTTGTCTAACATTAGCTTGAGGGATTAAGAGTTGTGTCCTATTTTCTATGTGTTATTTGTTGTGTACGACATATCGGCATGGTGACGAGTATCTATACATTGGTGTCAAGCATGCCCGTAAGTCTTAAATTGAAATCGTTGTGTTCTTAGTAAGTACTACAGAAGCCTAAGTTGTTGATTCTCTGTGTGGGGCAAGAATTATGATTATTTCATGGAAATTGCTTATGGTTGAGTATTGGTGCTAGTTGAGGTTTCTTTTGTGAAGTTAAATGTTGGAACAAGTTCTGTTATAGTTGCCTCCCTTGCCGAGACGCATTTACTTATATTGTCAATTCCCATGTCGGGATTGTGTTGTTTCCTTAATGTTCCCTTGTCGGGACTCTTTTGTGATTGGTGTTGAATTGTATATTGGGATCGGGTTGCACGCCGCAACAATATTATATTTGGATCGTGTTGCAAGCCACAACAATATTATATTTGGATCGGGTTACATGCCGCAATAATATTATAATTGGATCGGGTTGCACGCCGCAACAGTGATAAATGATATGGATCGGGTTACACGCCGCAACAGTGATAAATGATATGGATCGGGTTGCACGCCGCAACAATGTTTTTTTATGATTTGGATCGGGTTGCGCGCCGCAACAATAAATGGTAAAAGTGGTTATTGATTGGTTACAGTTTCCTTATTCTTCTGTTGCAAATTTTAGATTGTTCTTTTTGCTCTTCTCCTGAGTTACTGTTGATAAGTGAAATTTCCCCACAACATGCTCCCTCCCATCTTTAATTCTTTATTTCTATTTTATTTTCCATTGTATATGATATAACTGCACATGTTTAATTGGTAGTCTGATCCTAGCCTCGTCATTACTTCGCCGGGGTTAGGCCAGGCACTTACCAGCACATGGGGTCGGTTGTGTTGATACTACACTCTGCACTGTGTGCAGACCGAAGCGACAACTTTTGGACCATAGCTTTCGGTGACTGCCTTCAGTCTAGTCAGAGATTCCGAGGTAGTCCTGCAGGCGTTCGCAAGCCCCGACGTTCTCTTCTATCTTTATATTCTATTTCCATTTACTTTAGAGACAGATTGTATCTTTCTTTCCGGACAATTGTTTGTAGTATTCGTAGATGGTCCATTATATTGTGACACTAGTTCCGGGTAGAGATGTACTTGGTATTATTGTACTTGTTTTTGGCTAAGTTATCAGATTATGTCTTCCGCATGTCTTTAATTATTGTTAATATTTCACTGTTGATCGTATGCTGTTTTAAATTGTTAAAAAAGGCTAAATAAAAGAGTTAGTGAATCTATAATACTCGGCTTGCTTAGCTTTCTCGAGTAGGCGCCATCAAGACCCCCAAGGGTGGGAAGTCAGGATCGTGACAGGATTAAACCAATCACAACAAGAGAGTTGATGGTTTCCATAAAGTTATAAAAAGCTGAGTATAGCATGAGTGAACTTAGAAGAGTTTAAGACTAGGAGAATTTAGAAAAGATGGAATGCTGCCCTAATGGTAGAATAATGGTATAATTGTGATAGATAAGAGGATGACGTTTAGACCTTTGAATGGGGGATGATTCAAAGAAAAGGGATTTCATGAATTGTACAGGGTTAAAATACCCCCCATAAGATGAATCGTGTTGTGATGTGATGAAATACGGTTATTGAAGTATATTATTATCCTTAGGTGGATCAGGAAAATCACTTCAGATATTCCTCGATAAGGCGTGAGCCTTAATGACAGTGTATTATGTAAGAGGTTGCAAGTTATCAGTGGTGGATAAAAGATGTTAAGGTCAATCAACAATAGATGGATAAAAGTTCCAATGTATGTGACGAGATTAGGCTGTAATTCTTAAGATGAACATTAATGAGGAAGCATTAAAGGACTTAGATTTATACATGTAGGATAAGTAGAGAGAAAATAACCTGGAGTTGGGTAACATACCTCAATAATAATAAAACAAAAGTAAGAGTTATGGTATAGTTTGACCTGCCTATATGCAGCAAAGCCATAATTATATATATCTAAGGCTATGAAAAAAGATATATCAATAGTCATAAGTTCAACAAAGTACCAAGCGAAGAACATTAGTATACCTATAGATGCCTAGAGGGACAGCTTGTCATAATTCTATATATGTTCATAAAGTGAGGCTTAGAGATTGGATAAAAGATGGAGGAAAAAGGGGAGAAGAGTCGCAAGGCGCTCATACAAGGACACAGTTGTACATACTGCATGACATAAGGTAGCAACAACTACGAGATTGGGAGAATTCCGACCATATGTCATGGTGTGAGAAAGAGGCCTAAAGGGGGGAATGCCCTAGCATTTGGATTTATTCACAAAACAGTTGCTTAGATGGAAAGATGAGCATTACAATATTCGTAAGAGCTATAGTTATGAAATTGATAAGAGCATCAGTCAACATTCGAGGACAAATATTCCAAAGGGGAAAATGATGTTACACCCCAAGTTTTCATACGTGAGAGTACGTCGTAAGCCATTGATGTAAGCTCGGAAATGAGATTATATTTGGAAGAAAATAAAGTAAGTTAATCATGTTACCTTGGAGGTTACAAATATTTAAGATCATGAATAACGAGTACCAAGAGGGATGGAAAGCATAGAAGCTAAACCAATTGAAGAAAATAAGTTTCGTCGAAAGTCGACAGGTTTGGAATGTTATAACATGTACTTTGGGGTGATACTAGTGTTCTTAACATGATAAGGAGTTTATTCTATGAGTTATTTTATTCTTATTATAGTCATTTTCTACATTTTGAAGGCAAGCAAGTTATGGAATAAGAGTTGGCAAAGGTCATCACAAGTTACATTCATAAATTTGCTGAAAATTAGGTCAAATGTATCTGAGCTTTACTCCAAATATACTTGTAATTATGGGGTGATATACCTATGACTGAAGATCTACAAGTCTAGTTTCTAACACATTAAATCGTTCGTCAATACGACATCAGAGTATAAAGATATTCGCATTTTCGCGAGACCGCGCAAGTAGCTCCCAATGTGACCCACTTAGGCGGTGGTCGACCTACTTCAATTTATAAACGATTTGGACGCCTATTTTTAACTAATTTTCAACTCATATTTGTCTAAAAACTTCTCCTAACCCTTCTAAATAGATACCACTAGGGTTTGAAGTGATTCCAAAGTGATTACACCATATTTCAACATCAAAACTTAGTTATAGTGAAGAACAACACCTCTTTGAGGTTGTGTTGTCTTTAAGGATTGTTGTGGGCTATGTTTGGCTGAAATTACACGTTGTTGCTACTGGATAAGGTAATTATAATATCCTACTAATTGTTCTTAAGATTTCTTGTATGTTGGTCAAGTTGTTTGGATGATAAACTACAAGATAATACTTGGATTAGCTTAAGTCACTTCTATGGTGTTGTATTGCCATTGAGGGTTGTTGTAAGCTGATATAACTTGGATTTTAACTTGAAGCTACTGTAGGATGTATGTATATTGTTTTCTTGCATTTTACTAAGGTTATCTTGATGTTGATTAAGTTAAATGGATGGACTAGACAAGAACTAGTGAATAAAGTTGCTAATTGAGGATAGTTGAAGTTGTGGATTGTTTCTTTGTTATAAATATATGGTATAAGGATGGAATAATTAATGAATGACTTCATTATCATGTTAATTATACTGTTAAGTTAATGTAAGAAGTCTATAACGAGTGATATGGGTTATACGGATTCCAATTGGAGCTTGTCGCTCGTTGTGAAGTAGTTGTGACTTGTTGTTGTTATATGGTGTCTTGTTATTAATATTTATATGTTAATGGATTTCTCTGGTTGTAGTTGTTAGTATATGGTATTGGAGGAGGCCCTTGTTACTGTAAGCACGTGATTTTTGACCCTCCCCGAAGATTCACATTTTTAGCGTGAATATGTGAAATTGGGTCTAATATAACCATTTTAACTATTTTGCTTTATTTCGTTGCAAAAAAAAAAAATCACAAAATATATATATATAAATTTTAGTTTATGTATTTCTCATAAACTTGAAAAATACAAAAAAATTGTACTTTATTTTGGTACTTTATATAAATTCGAAAATTACAAAAAATATAATTCTATTAATGTTTTGTAGTCGTTTTAATTTTGGAAAAATACAAAAAAATATTACTTTAAATTTTGTCTTTATAAAAAAAAAGAAAATTACAAAAAAATAGTTTTATTAATATTTTATAGTCATTTTAACTTTGAAAAATACAAAAATATTACTTCATATTTTATCTTAATATTTACGAAAATTACAAAAAATAGTTTTATTAATATTTTATAGCTATTTTAAATCTTGAAAAAATATTAAAAAAAAAAGATATAGTTTTGTTTAAATACTAGTCTTATTTTTGGTAGTTATTTTGCTTACATAGGACTAATTAAGCAACGTGTTCTTATTTCTCGGGTCCGGGCAAAAGAATAATATTCGGGTTAAAACTATCCGCTTTTATGCCTAATTTTCGGACCTAGCCCATAATAATCCGAGTCCGCCACACGTGGGGAACACAGACGGAATCCCATACACGGGGAACCCCACCACGCGTGGGGAACACAAGCCTCGAACCCCACCACGCGTGGGGCTCATTTGTCTTGGCCAAAGGGATCAAATACACGGACAAAGAAAGAAAAATGGACTGAAAAATTTTTGGGGTTCAGAACACTATTCATCTTCTTCTTCAAAAAGAAGAAGAAGAAAAAACCTAAAGGACCACCCAAAGCCACCGTCAACCTCCAGCTCCCCCCCCCACGCTTCAACCACCATCCCCTCACGTCCAAAACGCCACCACCTACGTCCGCAACCTCCCAGCTCCACCATCGTCAACCAAACAGGCCCGTCGAACCACCGTCGACCACCTGCCCGACGCCATAACCACCAACCTTCAACGAAAACCCACCAGCTCATCCAGTCGCACCCCCACGTCCAAACGACTGCCTGCATCGTCCAAACACCACCTTCAACCAACAACCTCCCGTCGAACCCCCTCCTCCTCACGTCCAGCAAAACCCAAGCACCACCCCCATCCCGTCACCTTCCGAACTTCCCCTACTCCGAACCTCCATAGCTTCCTCCTTCCTCGAATTTACTGTCACCATCACCGCAGCTGCTTCCGCCTCCAAAAACCACCCGCCAAACAACCAGCTACATCGCCACCACCAAACGACATCAACTCCCTCACCTTCCTTCCATCGTCACTCCTCCTCCTCTTAACTCCTTCACGTCCAAACTCCACTACCCAGACACCATTACCAAACAGACCACTCCATTTCCAGCAACCACCCGTCAGCAGCCCCCCCTCGCACGCCTGAACCGCCAGCAAACAACCCCTCGTCGACCCACCACCACTGTTTCATCCGTTCTGTCCAAACACCACAACAAACCTGCTGCGTCGAGAAAATCCAAAAGGCAGCCAACATCTCGGGCGTTGACAGTATTGGGTCGAGCTTTCAGTCTCTATTGAGGTCGTCTTTGGTTCGTCGAGGTCCGGTACATCGAGGTTGTTGTCCGAGGTTTCGTCGCAGGTCCAACGCATTGGACGTTAATCTCAAGTAGGTTATCTCTGCCCGTGTCCTTCATGTTTGCTGTTTAGTAATATGTATAGGTGTTTGTTGAAATACAATCCTAGTTCATGCGGATAGTACGCGAAATTACGCGAGACATATATACATGATGATTGCGAATTGCTATATTTGATAATTAAATCCGTATGGTATTGAAATTTGGCCGTGAATGTCTTTTTCGTTGTTTCGTTATTTTAAGTAGCTATTTGACATTTTGTTTCTTCATGTTTAAATTGTTGTTATCCAAATATTTGTCGTAATAGAGGTTTGCATGAAAGGTGTTAATTATTTAGTTTGTCTTAATAGTTGTTTATACATGTGGTAGTAATGTTGAAATTATAGTAGCAATTTTAATTCCACGGAAAAATACTCGCTTCATCAAATAGGCTCAATCTATAACCTATGACCTCACAAAGTAGCAAAGAATGTAGTTATTTTAGCCTTATCCTTTTTTTTTCTTTTGAAAAAATAAATAAATAATAAATAAATAAAAAAACTAGACAAGCTTCACCAAAAATAAAAAGTGTACAGACTGCGGAGCCCTCACAAAAATGTATGTATTAAATACTTAGATTCCGGGATAGGCCGCTTAGCAAATTTCACGGCACTACCCAAAATAATAATGCGCTAGTTGCTTTAGGCGCGCCTTTAATAATATTATCTCCTTAAGCTCGGGTGCACATTTATGTGACCCAAATCCAAGTCTCAGCGAAATCGAAATGTGTCTTTAATCACGGGTACATTGATTGTGACGTGGTCTGAGATGCGTTTCCACGACGTTGCAAATTCCTTTAAAAAAAAAACAAGAATGAGATGAGCCTCGCCGAATAAAAATACAAATTGTGGGGCCCTCAGTAAATACTTGTTTTAAATTACTTAGAATTCAGGAGGGCCGTTTAGCGAATTCACGGCCTTCCCAAAATAATAACACGATAGTCTCTTTAGGCGCGTGTTTAATAATCTACTCTCTTAAACTCGGGTGTGCATTTCATGCGACCCAAATCCAAATCCTAAAACATTGAATAAAAATATGTTCCGGATCGTGGGTGCATTTCATGTGACGCGGCCCGAAGACATGTTTTAAGCGATGTTCACATTCCTTAATAATAATAATTATGAAAGCAGTAAAAAGTAAAAATTTGCACATAAGTTCATATTTGTATAAAATCAGATAATCAAGCCGAATATAACAGTTGAGCGACCGTGCTAGAACCACGGAACTCGGGAATGCCTAACACCTTCTCCCGGGTTAACAGAATTCCTTATCCGGATTTCTGGTACGCAGACTGTAATATGGAGTCATTCATTTCCTCGATTCGGGATTAAAATTGGTGACTTGGGACACCCTAAATCTCCCAAGTGGCGACTCTGAAATAAATAAACAAATCCCGTTTCGATTGTCCTTTAATTGGAAAAAACTCCCTTGTACCCTCTCGGGTATGGAAAAAGGAGGTGTGACAGCTCTGGCGACTCTGCTGGGTAACTAGACCCAGAACCACTGGTCCAGGGTTAAGAATTCGAGCTTAAAATAATTGTTATTGTTTGGCTTTATCCATTATCTGATTTTTACATGTTTGAGCCTAATGTGTTAAATGCTGCTTTTACCGCTTTGATATTATTTGAACTGTATATAAACTGTGCCGAAACCCATATCCTTTCTGAGTCTTCTGAATCATGAAGAAGGGTGTACTTCGTACGACTTCTTTTCTGTATAGTGTCAAATCCCAATTTAGAACGAGGTTCAGACAAGTTGCTAAGCCGGTGAAGCTTCTGTATTCCCGGTACGCTGCCCCCCTCGGCTCGAGCTGTCCGCTCGGGTAAGCCAGGTCTAGAACAAACACCCAGGTTCTGAACTTAGTATAACAAAGCCACATGCCGGATCCCTAGTAGGAACGTTTTATTTGCATCATGTGCATTTGACTTAGGGGACTCAACACAGGGGTTGGGTCCGTCTAGGACAAGCAACCTGAAAATAATAGACCATCTTTTGGCATCCTATGGGCTACATGTTGTACTTATTCAAGGGTGAATTGTTATGTTGATCACGTTTAATAAGAAGGCCGCACGTTTTTTCAGCATGATCTTATTTTAATCAAAAGCATGGGGAACATTTGTGGAATTCAAGAGGCCTTGGTATTCCACATGTCCCCCACGCTTTACATTTTGGGAAAAAGCACATGGGGAACATTTGTGGAATCCAAGAAGTCTTGGAATTCCCTATGTCCCCCATGCTTCATTTTTGGGAAAAGCACATGGGGAACATTTGCGGAATCCAAGAAGTCTTGGAATTCCCTATGTCCCCCATGCCACATTTTTGAAAAATACAATAAATATAAAAAAATATATATATAAAAAAAAGAGCATGAAAATTCAAAAGATTTTATATAAAAGAGCATGAAAATTCAAAAGATTTTGTATGTTGTCATCATTTTCCATAAATTAGAAAATCGTGAAAAAGAGGAGAAAATAACGGTGTAGAGATATAACCACTTATTTCTAGAAAAAAAAAAAGCAATGTCCAAGTAGTATCGAAACTCTGCCGAAATTTTGAGAAAAAAAAATGTCTTATTAGTTTGTTATATTAAAAGCAAAGGAAAAATAGAAGAAAAATCATCATTGTTCTGTCTTGTTTTTTTCTTCCAAAAAAGAAAATAGTTTGTTGTGCCATTAAATAAAAAAAAAGGTTTGTTTTTTTATTAAAAAAAAAATATTTTTTTAATCTTGTTTTGGTTGTCTGTGAAAATGCCAATAAAAAGAGTCGGGCGTTAACGTGATTTTATTATCTGTTCCCAAATAAGTATATATATAATCAAAAAAAAAAATTTCAAAAGAAAATTCAAAATTAGGAAAAAATCCGAAAACATTTTGATTCTTCTTTAAAATCCAAAATTCAAAAAAATATTTTTTAAGCAAGGTAAAAGAAGGAATGTTTTATGCTTTTGTATGTTTTTTTGTTAATTTGTTTGTTTGTTATGAATGAAAAATAATAGTCTATTTGATTGTTGTGGGAAAAATATAATAAAAAAAATAGAAAATGGAAAAGGGTCTTCTCAAAAATAGTTCTTTTACCCGAACTACGCGGGTTTGATTCTCACCGGATGTGAGATACGTAGGCAACCCTCATCGGGTCCAACCCCACCTTTTGCTAAAAAGCCAAAAACAAATTAATAATAATAAACAAAAAATATATGTCAAACTTTAATTTTGTCAATAAAGAAGTTGGGTGACGCTGCTTCATCAAGACATAGCCGAATGTTCCCGAAAGGGACGCCGGAAGGCTGACTTTGCATAAACAGCCACCTTTGGGTCATTTTTTAAGACTTGGTCCAGTTGACCCCCACAGCCTAAAAATCTTCGTCCCCGAGACGTTGAAAGGCCATGTTTGCAATATTGACTTTTCTAATTTGAAAAACGATAAAAAGAGTTATAAATAAGTCAGGTGATGCTGTTTTGTTATAAATAGTCAAATGTTCCCGAAAGGGACGCCGGGAGGCTGATTTGGCATAAACAGCCGCCTTTGGGTCATTTTGAGATATGGACCCACACAGCCTTAAAAATCTTCGTCCCCGAGGCGCTGAAGGCCGTGTTTGCAACACCAGGTTTTATTATAATTTGAAAAGAAAAATACTGTTGGAATTTTGTCATAATAAGCCGAGCCAGCCTCGGCCGCGTCTTAAACCGTTCTTGCCGGAATAGCCTTAGAGTATCTTTCAGTTGTCGAAAGGTTATTTTCGTAAAAGAACGGACAAGTTTGTAAGGTGTCATAAAATAATCCTCCCCGGCCTCAAAATTCATGTGAAATTTGGAAGGGGCCACATTTGCAAAAATAGCCGTTTGGTTGCATTTGTCAAACGGGGAAAGAAGCTGGCTGTTTGTAAATCTTTTGATTAGAATATGCGGGTGTTTGACTTTCGAGTTTGTAGGTCATCTTCAAACCTTTGAAACCCGGTCTGTTTTAATATGAAAATTGAAAAAATGTTTATTATTGTTTATCTCTTATTGACCCGAACTACGTCGGTTTGATTCTCACCGGATGTGAGATACGTAGGCAACCCTCATCGGGTCCAACTCCCTTTTTCATTTTACCAATAATGATATACCATAAAGCATATATGTACATATACACATGTATATAAATACGTATACTGTTTGTTTTGTTTTCCAAGATTTTTGTTTAGAGTCAAAATAAAGGTTTCTGTTTTCGCCTAAAAGGTCACCTTAATAAATGTGCAGGATGAGCACAGAGCAAAATGAACCATTCTCGGCCCTCAGCGAGGTCCCCCTACAACTCCACATGTGGTGGAATGATTTGGAAGCCAATAGCAAAGAGGTAGTAGGAAGAATATTGGGAGGTTTTGTAAATTTGTTGGGTGTTAGGCCGAGGACAGATATTCTTGAAGCTCTAATACCATTTTGGGACCCAACCCGCAATGTATTCCGTTTTGTTGACTTTGAACTTTCACCGACACTTGAGGAAGTTGCCGGATATGCGGGATTGAATGAGAGGTTAAGAGGGCAATATTTGCTTTCGCCAAGGCCAGTGTCTCTGCATGCGTTTCTGGATCTACTAAGCATTAGTCGGAAGGTACAACATGACGATTTATCGAGAGGATGTTGTGATCTCCATTTCTTGTATCAGCGGTACGGAACCCCGCAGGGTTTCGAGGAACCGAACCTTGGGCTAACTCACGGCGGGAACAGAAACAAATGGGAAACAAGACGTACTTTGGCTTTTATCACAGCATTCTTGGGAGTCATGGTCTGTCCAAGGAAGGATAAAAAGATAGAGATAGGTCTGGTAGGGATGGCCGACGTGGCAATCAAAAGAACCAATAGTACTATGGTTCCTTTGATTTTGTCCGAAATCTACCGGGCTCTGACTATATGCCGAGAAGGAGGCAAGTTCTTCCAAGGTTGCAACCTCTTACTTCAGCTATGGATGCAGGAACATCTCCATCACCGAGTAGGATACATGAACCACGGGTTGACCGAGAGGAATTGTATCAGCAGATTCAAGAAGCGCATGACAGGCGCCAGATTTTCGGAAGGTGTCGAAGCATGGTTTACACGGTTAAGGTCAACAACAACTGACCAAATTGAATGGGCATTCGGTTGGTTGACTGATACTGAGGTGATCTACATGTCGGCTGAAGAATGTCATGTTCTCTTAATGGGGCTTCGCAGCATCCAGCCATATGCCCCTCATCGGGTATTACGACAACTGGGCAGGTTTCAAGTAGTCCCTACTGATGAAGATCTGAGCAAGCATGCCTTGGAATTAAGCCCGGGAGTCATATTCCCCGAGGGGAAGATTAGAAAACTGTGGCATGAATGTATATTCTTGGAGCCCAAGACCATGGTGCGAGAACTAGCTAAAGGTGAGGTAGACCCAAAGTACGATGCTTGGTTCGAAAGAAGGTTTCAGATTCGGCAAAGACCTGCTAAAAGGGCACACGTCCAACACTTCACAGATGATTCACAAGAGCAATGAGGATGGTTAAAAAGGGAGGAAGGTTACCGGGTGGAAATCGGGAAGCTAAAGCAACAAGTCGAAAGGCTTGTATTTGAGAACAATGTGCAAGTCGCCTCGGAGCAGGCTGAAAGAAACAAGCTAGCCCAAGAAAACCAAACCTTGAAGGCCCGCCTTCGCCAAGCCAGTAAGAGTAACATTGACCGACAGAAGCGTCGCTCTGACGAAAGATTGATAGCAAGTTTGAGAAGTCAGGTCATCCAGAGCCAAGAAGAATTAGAACAATCAGAAGCTTGCATAGCAAGGATGAAGGTCAAATGGGCAAGGTACACAATGGCCCGGAAGCAGCGTTTGCAACAGGTCATAAGGGATTATGAAATGAGCGTCGGAATATTAAGGGAGACGAACTCCACTCTACATGATCGGATCGTCAAACAAGCACGAGATGCCCAAGCCGACAGAAGGCGATGTTACGATGCAATGACCAGAATGGAAAGACAAATGGAGATATTCCAGGATCAGCTTGCCAACAATGCGCAAACACTGGGATTGAAGAACCGACAGATAAGGCATTTGTTCGCAGAAAGGGACAACATTCGAGGAAGGATCGACGAGATTGGGCATTACATCTACATGAGATGCCTGGCATGCGAGCAAATGCCTCGGAAGACCCTCCTTGTTTCCATCATGGGTTGCGTCCACCGAATCATGAATGAGTTGAAAAGCCTACAGAGGGACCTCACACCAAGGGCCGCGGAAAGGCCGAATGATGCCTCGCGGGCCCCTAAGTTGGAAAATTAATCTTTGGTTGAGTCTTGTTTTTTGGCTTTGTTGCTTTTCCATATGTTGTTTTCTTTTCTTTTAGTCAAAACGGGTTAAGAACTGTGGAGTCTGTACTATTGCTATTCCTTGCTTGAAGTAATTTGTAATAGCAAAATTTTGAGAATGAATTTAACGATTTCACAAGAATTTTGTGTTTCTTTACTTTAAGGCATAACTACGCCTGGTCTGATTCACGCGGGGACGTGATACGTAGGCAATCCCCATAAGATTCGACTGCTTTTAATAAAGAAAGAAAAGAAAATACAAAATAAAATAAAACACAGGGTTTCCCAAAGTACTTTAAAAAGGGACGAATGAGCAAACCGGGATGACGCATGTTGTTTGAAGCAAAGCATGTAGAAACGATTAACTGCGTAGGTGCATTGCATCCTCTATGTGTTATGATCAAATCTGTTAAACTCTAACGCTAACAAAGTTTGTTGTTGTCTGAATCAAACAAATCAATTGTTAAAGAACTCTGGCAACACACTCCTATCAAACCAGATCCAAAGGACCGATAGCAACCAACATGACTACTTCAGAGAATAGTAATGAGGAAGAGAGGCCGATGAGCCAGTTGCTAAAAGAAGCGATGGAAAAGATTGAAAGGATGGGACTAAAGATGAATGCAATGCAGCTAGCCATAGCCAAAACACAAAAGAGCCCTGAAACACTGGGGCACATGCCGGAATACCCTCACTCTGGCCCTTCCACAAGCCGCCCAAATCCCCTTTATCATCAAGAAAGAAGCCCTCATGATTCCCAAGCTCCACCACCCCATCAACCTCTCCCAACACCCAATATTCCCATTTTTGTGGGACCAACATCAGCCCCTTTGCGAAGAACGACCAGTGAGCCATTGTTTCAGGCTCACGATACACAATACTACCCCCGAGCCTACGTTTCATGCCCCCGAACCACAGGCTTACAATCCACATTTGGAAATGCTGGCAGAGATTGAGAAGCTGGCTAAGGCCCCTGAACAGGATGAAGTATTGAGAAAGTTCAAAAGCCTGGAGCAGTCCTTCAGGAACTTGCACGGGCTGGGCAATCAAGTCAGCGTAGCATACAAAGATCTGTGCCCTTTCCCAGACGTCCAACTCCCGGCTGGGTTCAAGATGCCTAAGTTTGATTTATATGAAGGGCACGGTGATCCCATGGCACATTTGCGGGGATTCTGTAGCAAAATGAGGGGGGCAGGCGGCAAGGATGAGCTGCTGATAGCTTATTTCGGCCAAAGTCTGAGCGGATCTGCACTAGAATGGTATACCAGGCAGGATTCCAGCAGGTGGTACACGTGGGATGATCTGGCGCAGGCTTTTGCAGGTCATTTCCAGTACAATCTCGAGATAGTCCCTGACCGTCTCACATTATTGAGAACTGGGAAGAAACCCGGGGAAAGTTTTCGCGAGTTCGGGTTCCGCTGGAGAGAGCAAGCAGCTAGAGTCGATCCTCCCATGAGAGAGGGAGAGATGGTGGACTATTTCTTGCAGACACTGGATCCAACCTACTTTGGTCACTTGGTGACAAAAGTTGGAAAATCTTTCAACGAGGTGGTCAAGATAGGGGTCATGATAGAAGAGGGTCTGAGGTCTGACAAAATCTTGAACTATTCGGCACTCAAAGCCACAACCCAGGCTATTCAAAGCGGCACGGGAGGTGCGCTGAGAAGAAAGAAAGAAGAGGTTGCCACGATCGAGGCAGGCAGTTGGTCCAGGGCTGGCAGGCCGCACTACAACCAACCCAGACCTTACAGGTCAAACTACCCATACAACCCACCACAAAATTTCTATCCACCTCGAGAACCACATTGTTCCGTACACCAGGCCCAAGCATACACTCAGCCTCCGGTTCGCCCACAATGGCGCGCGCCGGCTCCCCAAAACATATATGAACCACCACAAAACACCTATCCTCCACCGAGGGCGTATAGAAACCCTTCAGGGGCAGGCTTCCGGGGAAATCCAGATGCTAGGAATGACAGGTTGCGGAAGCAGAGAACTTTCACGGAGTTGGGAGAAACCTACACCGCTTTGTTCCACAAGCTGAGGCAATTGGGTTTGGTTAGTCCTGTCCAGACTCGAGAACCAAATCCCCCACCTCAGAACTTGGATCGATCAATCAGTTGTGAATACTGTTCAGGGATGCTCGGGCATGATACCGAGAAGTGCTGGAAATTAAGGCATGCCATACAGGATCTTATTGACACCAATAAGATCGAGGTCCAGACACCGGAGGCTCCTAACATCAACCAAAACCCACTGCCAGCGCACCATGAAACTCACATGATTGAGTTGGTGTGTGAGGGAGGAGAATTGAGAAAACCCTCACAAACAGTGATGATGATCCAAGCCGCCCCGAAAGAAGTCTCAACCAGTGGAGGAACGAGTGTACAGTCGCAGGGAGAAGGCGTCAAGCCGGTAGTGATATTGGGAAAGAGCCCGTCCGCCATAACAAGCAAACCCGAGCCAAGCAAGTTGGTAATACCAGGGATCCCTCCCACACCGGCGGTCGTGTTGAAAGGGGTATGTAGAGAACGGGTGACCATAAAGCCTGTGGTCCAGCTGCCGATGATTGACAGCAGGGCTGTGCCTTGGAAATATGAAAAGGCGGTGGTGATGTACAAAGGAAAACAGGTGGAAGAAGTCAGTTGTGAAGCGCAAGGGCTGACTCGATCAGGTCGATGTTTTGCTCCGGTGGAGCTAAGAAGAACCAACCCAGTTGCAACCAAGAAACCTGTGTCCGAAGAAGAGGCTGAAGAGTTCCTGAGGAAGATGAAAGTACAGGACTATTCTGTGGTCGAACAGCTGAGAAAAACACCGGCCCAGATCTCACTGTTGTCGTTACTGATCCATTCTGAGGAGCATCGTCGGGCCCTGCTGAAGATATTGAACAAAGCTCATGTACCCAGTGAGATTGCTGTAAACCACCTGGAAACCATTGCCAGCAAGATTTTCGAGGTGAACAGGGTAACATTCTCAGATGATGACCTGCCGGTGGAAGGTACGGAGCATAATAAAGCTCTATACCTAGCTGTCAAATGTGAAGACTCGGTGGTAACTCGAGTATTGGTGGATAATGGCTCAAGCGCCAATATTTGCCCACTATCTACTTTGAACCAGTTGAAGATCGACCACGGAAGGATCCACAAGAACAGTATCTGTGTCCGAGGGTTTGACGGAAACGGAACGGCCACTGTAGGGGATGTTTTACTTGAACTGACCATCGGTCCGGTCCTATTTACCATGGAATTCCAGGTATTAGACGCCACGGTATCTTACAACCTGCTGTTAGGTCGACCATGGATTCATGCAGCCAAAGCGGTGCCTTCCACCCTACATCAGATGGTGAAGTTCGAGTGGGAAAGACAAGAGGTCGTGTTACACGGCGAGGATACAACGTGCACCATGGGCGGAACCATTGTACCTTTCATAGAGACCGCTGATGACAAAGGTCCTTGGGTCTACCAGATTTTCGATACAGGGTCGGCCAACAAAATTTCTGAAGGAGAAATCATCCCGCACCCTAGGGTAGCTGCCGCAACAGTCATGATGGTCTCAGAAATGCTGGGTAATGGATTTGTGCCGGGAAAAGGCCTGGGAGTCGAGCTTCAAGGGATTGTCCAACCTGTCTCCCTTCCTAAAAATCTGGAAACTTTCGGATTGGGGTTCAAACCAACCGCAACAGACAAGAAGCAAGCGCGAAAAATGAAGAAGAGGGTCTGGTTTCTGCCTAAACCAGTGCCACGCCTCTCAAGGTCTTTTGTCAAAGCAAGTGCCAAGGGGTCACCGGTCCAAAAGATTCTAGGACCTTTGATCGGTATAAATGAAGACCTGAATCAGAGTTTTGAGAAGCTATTCGCGGATGTCAGTATGGTGGAAGCTGGAGAAGGTTCCAGCAGAGCAGAGATACAACTTGTGGGGCCTGAGGCCAAGACCAACAATTGGACAGTTACTCCTCTTCCTGTCCGAGGGGAGTCTTGGTAGTAGGCTTTTATTTATGTTTTGTGTGTTTTGTTTTGTCCGGATTATTAAAGGGTGTAATCCAAATTTTACTTTCGTTTTTGTAAAAGTGTGAACCCTTTTATCCCGCAAGTTTAATGAAGTTCTTTTCTTTTGTCCCATTTTAATTTTGTTTTGTTCTTTTTCTTTCTGAACAGTTCTCTTTTTACTGGTTCTAATGACATGGCATGCACATCGGATCTTCGACCTAGTCTAATAAATCAATCTGAATCTGACTCAATGATGCAAGAGGTCGTTTGTGATGATGAATCTGAATATGATGAAGGTGAAGCCTTCGAAGAGATAAACCGAGAACTGTGCCAATTTGAAGAGAAACCCAAGCCTAACCTAAATGACACTGAGGCTGTGAATCTAGGAGACGCTGATAACGTCCAAGAGACCAAAATTAGCATCCACATTGAGCCGAATGTCAGGGAAGAATTGATCGAAACCCTCATGGAATTCAAAGATGTTTTTGCATGGTCCTATGACGATATGCCTGGATTAAGCACAAATTTAGTGGTTTACAAATTGCCCACTGACCCGGCATACCCTCCGGTCAAGCAAAAACTAAGGAAATTTAAAACAAAAATGAGTGTAAAAATCAAAGAAGAGGTGATTAAGCAGTTGCAGGCAAAGGTCATTTGGGTCACTCGATATCCCGAGTGGTTGGCCAATGTGGTACTAGTCCCAAAGAAGGATGGAAAAATTAGGGTGTGCGTCGACTACCGCAACCTCAACAAAGCAAGTCCCAAGGACAATTTTCCGTTACCCAACATTCATATCCTGATCGATAATTGTGCTGGGCGCGAGATCGGATCCTTTGTGGATTGCTATGCGGGTTATCATCAGATCCTAATGGATGAGGAGGATGCTGAGAAGACAACGTTTATTACACCATGGGGAACCTACTGCTATCGGGTAATGCCGTTTGGGTTAAAGAACGCCGGGGCAATGTACATGCGAGCAATGACTACCGTGTTTCATGACATGATACACAAAGAAATCGAGGTGTACGTCGATGATGTGATCATCAAATCTTGGCGTCAGGAGGACCATGTGGCAGACCTAACGAGATTTTTCCAAAGGCTCCGAAGGTATGATATCAAGCTTAACCCGGCCAAATGCGCATTCGGGGTTCCATCAGGAAAGTTGCTAGGATTCATCGTCAGTCGACGGGGGATTGAGTTAGACCCATCCAAAATTGAATCCATCCGAGATTTGCCACCTCCAAGGAACAAAACAGAGGTAATGAGTTTGCTGGGTAGACTCAATTACATCAGCAGGTTCATCGCTCAACTCACAGCAACTTGTGAGCCCATATTTCGGCTGCTGAGAAAGGATGCTGCGGTAGGTTGGATGGCAGAGTGTCAGGAGGCTTTCGACCAAATCAAAGGGTATCTGTCTAATCCACCCATATTGGTCCCGCCTAAGCCCGGGAAGCCCCTAATTCTTTACCTGACGGTCTTGGAAAATTCATTTGGTTGTGTGTTGGGGCAGCATGATGACACAGGAAGGAAGGAGCAAGCCATCTACTATCTTAGCAAGAAATTCACAGTACATGAGGTCAAGTACACTCAACTCGAGAAAACATGTTGCGCCCTAACTTGGGTAGCTCAGAAGTTGAAACACTACCTGTCTTCGTATACTACTTATCTCATATCCCGCTTGGACCCATTGAAGTATATCTTTCAGAAACCTATGCCCACGGGAAGGTTGGCAAAATGGCAAATTCTGCTCACAGAGTTTGATATCGTCTATGTAACGAGGACGGCCATGAAAGCCCAGGCGCTGGCAGACCATTTGGCAGAGAATCCCGTTGATGAAAAATACGATCCCTTAAGAACGTATTTTCCTGACGAAGAGGTAATGCATACAAATGAGTTAGAATTGCCTGAGGAACCGGGTTGGAAGCTTTTCTTCGATGGAGCTGCAAACGCGAAAGGGGTTGGAATAGGAGCAGTACTCATCTCTGAAACATGACGGCATTATCCTGTTACGGCTCAACTACGCTTCTATTGCACCAACAATATGGCCGAGTATGAGGCTTGCATTCTGGGTCTGCGCTTGGCCGCTGACATGGATGTCCAAGACGTCTTGGTCTTGGGAGACTCGGACCTCTTGGTACATCAAATTCAGGGTGAATGGGAAACACGAGATCTAAAGCTCATACCATACCGACAATGCTTGCATGATCTGAGCAAGCAATTTCGATCGGTGAAGTTCAAACACATCCCGAGAATTCACAATGAGGTTGCGGATGCCTTGGCCACCTTAGCATCAATGCTGCACCACCCTGACAAAATGTATGTTGATCCTCTACACATCCAGGTCCGTGATCAGCACGCCTACTGCAATGCCATAGAAGAAGAAGCAGATGGCGAACCCTGGTTTCATGATATCAAGGAATACCTCAGAATGGGGATATATCCAGAACATGCCTCTAGAGACCAAAAAAGAGCCCTTCGGCGTTTGTCGAATGGTTTCTTCCTCAGTGGAGGAGTATTGTACAAAAGAACCCCGGATTTGGGATTGTTGAGATGCATAGATGCCAGTCAAGCAACGACGGTTATGGCAGAGGTACATGCTGGAGTTTGTGGGCCACACATGAGCGGATATGTATTGGCAAGAAAGATCCTTCGAACAGGGTGTTATTGGCTCACCATGGAACACAACTGTATCACTTTCGTGAGGAAATGCCATCAGTGCCAGATACATGGAGATTTGATTCATTCTCCGCCAACAGAGTTACATACGATGTCAGCACCCTGACCGTTTGTGGCATGGGGCATGGATGTCATTGGGCCCATCGAGCCGGCAGCATCCAACGGTCATAGGTTCATTCTAGTGACCATTGATTACTTCACCAAATGGGTTGAGGCTAAAACCTTCAAATCAGTAACCAAAAAGGCAGTGGTGGACTTTGTTCATTCCCATATCATCTGCAGATTTGGGATCCCAAAAGTGATCATCACGGATAACGGTACGAATCTTAATAGCAGCTTGATGAGAGAGGTATGCCAACAATTCAAGATTACACACCGCAATTCCACCCCATATCGTCCCAAGGAGAATAGAGCAGTCGAAGCAGCCAATAAGAATATCAAGAAGATACTGCGAAAAATGGTGGAAGGGTCCAGACAATGGCACGAGAGATTACCCTTTGCTTTGTTGGGTTACCGCACTACCGTCCGAACTTCCATAGGCACAACTCCTTATTTGTTGGTGTATGGAACTGAGGCCGTAATACCAGCGGAAGTCGAAATTTCGTCCCTCCGAATTGTCGCTGAATCCGGGATTAATGATGATGAATGGGTCAAAGCTCGATTGGAACAGTTGAGCCTGATAGATGAGAAAAGATTGGCAGCAGTGTGCCATGGTCAGCTGTACCAGAAGATAATGGCAAGAACATATAATAAGAAGGTGCGCCCCAGGAAGTTTGAAGTAGGGCAGCAGGTATTGAAGAAGATCCTCCCACATCAGGTCGAGGCAAAAGGCAAATTCGCCCCAAATTGGCAAGGGCCTTATATCGTGACCAGAGTATTGTCCAACGGTGCTTTGTGTTTGACAGATGTCGAGGGGAGATGGGTCGACATGACTATCAATTCAGATGCAGTCAAGAGATATTATGCGTAATTTCTTTAATTATGGCAATTGTTGGTTTATTTGTCTGTATTTGGCATTTATTGGATAATGAGATGACGGAGGCAATTCTTTCTTCTATCCAAACACTTTTTAACCCTTGCTTCCCCCTTTGAGCCTTAAGTTATTCTTTCATACCCCTCTTTTGGAATCACTAATGGAAAAGACATGAAAAAAGAGAGAAGAAAAGAAAAAAAAAATGAAAAGAAGGAAAAAGAAAAAGGGAAGATAAAATCATAAGAAATACAAAACCGTGGGAACTACGTTTGACCTGATTCCTCAAAGAGGATACGTAGGCGCCTCACGGCTCGGTCATAGTATGCATCATAGCAAATATAGGATGCATAATGTACATAGTGTGCATAATAGGCACAGTGTGCGTAACGCACATAGCGCAACATAAGTGTAAAAAATAAATTCCCCAAGCAAGAAAACTGGGGCAGAGGTTATGTTTTAAGTTCCAACAAAGGTTTGATTCCAAAAGTTGTAGCACATCACCCATCAAATTATTTTCATTTTATAGCCTTTCTTTAACCCCACACCAAAACCAATATCAACGTCCAAAAGACCTCCCGATCAATGTTCAAGAGATGCCAAGTCCGACAAATAAGGTCGAGAATAATACACCGATCCCCAGCAAAGGAGAGGATCGTAAGACTGGGAATGAATTGATGGTCAAGGGAATCTCCAGAAAAGAGGGTCGTATCTAAAACACCCCGATTCCCCGAAAGAAATAAAATGAGAGAGTCATATCGGTGAAAACCTTCACAGGCACCGAGAGGCGATGTAAGATGAGGGACATGAAATGAGAGAGTCTTATTGGTGAAAACCTTCACAGGCACCATAAGGCACCGGGAGATGAGAGAAAAGAGAGAGTCTCATTAGTGAAAACCCCTCGAAGGGCACTATGAGGCGACAAGACAGATCAACAAAAGCTACAACATTCGAAATTGACACTCCTTTATCATCCCCAGCAAATCAAACCATCGGGCAAATCGATTGATACAAATAGACTGGGTCGGGAATCGGTGGTGCACGTCATCATCACGGGGACCAGTCATGTCCTCCAGATAAGTTCTTTTGAGTTTCTTCTCCCACCAAAATATTGGTTCAGAAAGATTTTCTCCTTTTTCTATCTTTTATTTCTTTTCCTAAAATGTGTCTTGAAAGGATTTTTCAAAGCTTACTACCAGAAACCAGAGGGGAATTCATCCAATGCAGGATAATACAAACAGTCTTAAAGGCCGATCCCAGGCAATGCAGTGATCGTGCCCGGCAATTTTGGAGGAAGTAAGCTCATAAAGGGAGTGGTTTCGGGAGTTAAAAAACAGACTCCCACAGCATGTGCTTAAAGAGAAAGCAGAAAAGGGGATTAATTGAAAGCCAATCCCCAGCAGGCTAGAGACCCCCAGCAGGCAACTCTGCCCATTAATCAATTATGGGGACATAGAGCAAGAAAGGGGGAAGGGAGAAAAATCGTTCGCCGGAAAGGCACCCTCTACCACCACGATTAAAACTGACTAAATCCTTTTGTCTGCTGCAGGAGAACAAAGGATTGATAATGGCAGCAAGACGCAACGCCAGGGAAACCACCAAAAACCGGGGCAGAAAATTTTCTGCCGATTGTCAAAATTTTCTCGGAAGAACGGGGAAACAATTTCAAATACTTTTAAGTTCTAGGTCGCCCACCAGTAAAATGCGGGAATACATTTAAGTTCTAGGCCGCCCATCAGTATAATGCGGGAATACATTTAAGTTCTAGGTCGCCCACCAGTAAAATGCGGGAATACATTTAAGTTCTAGGTCGCCCACCAGTAAAATGCGGGAATACATTTAAGTTCTAGGTCGTCCACCAGTAAAATGCGGGAATACATTTAAGTTCTAGGTCGCCCACCAGTAAAATGCGGGAATACATTTAAGTTCTAGGTCGCCCACCAGTAAAATGCGGGAATACATTTAAGTTCTAGGTCGCCCACCAGTAAAATGCGGGAATACATTTAAGTTCTAGGTCGCCCACCAGTATAATGCGGGAATACTTTTAAGTTCTAGGTCGCCCACCAGTAAAATGCGGGAATACATTTAAGTTCTAGGTCGCCCACCAGTAAAATGCGGGAATACATTTAAGTTCTAGGTCGCCCACCAGTATAATGCGGGAATACATTTAAGTTCTAGGTCGCCCACCAGTATAATGCGGGAATACATTTAAGTTCTAGGTCGCCCACCAGTATAATGCGGGAATACATTTAAGTTCTAGGTCGCCCACCAGTAAAATGCGGGAATACATTTAAGTTCTAGGTCGCCCACCAGTAAAATGCGGGAATACTTTTAAGTTCTAGGTCGCCCACCAGTAAAATGCGGGAATACATTTAAGTTCTAGGTCGCCCACCAGTAAAATGCGGGAATACATTTAAGTTCTAGGTCGCCCACCAGTAAAATGCGGGAATACATTTAAGTTCTAGGTCGCCCACCAGTATAATGAGGGAATACATTTTGTCTGTTCATTCCATATTCTAGGTCGCCCACAAGTATAAATACAGGCATGTCATTACCAATAGGAGACGCACTTCCTCGGTTTAGTTTCACCATAGGAGACGCACTTCCTAAGTTTAATCTTACCAATAGGAGACCCGCCTGTAGAACGGAGTTTGTTGTAGGACAAAGAAAAATAGAAATCAGGCGTCCACCTGGAGAACAAGGATAAAGAAAAGAAGAAATCAGGCGTCCACCTGGAGAACAAGGACAAAGAAAAAAAGAAATCAAGCGTCCACATGGAGAACAAGGACAAAGAAAAATAGAAATCAGGCGTCCACCTGGAGAACAAGGACAAAGGAAGGAAGAAATCAGGCGTCCACCTGGAGAACAAGGACAAAGAAAAATAGAAATCAGGCGTCCACCTGGAGAACAAGGATAAAGAAAAGAAGAAATCAGGCGTCCACCTGGAGAACAAGGACAAAGAAAAGAAGAAATCAGGCGTCCACCTGGAGAACAAGGACAAAGAAAAATAGAAATCAGGCGTCCACCTGGAGAACAAGGACAAAGGAAGGAAGAAATCAGGCGTCCACCTGGAGAACAAGGACAAAGAAAAATAGAAATCAGGCGTCCACCTGGAGAACAAGGACAAAGAAAAGAAGTAATCAGGCGTCCACCTGGAGAATAAGGACAAAGGAAGGAAGAAATCAGGCGTCCACCTGGAGAACAAGGATAAAGAAAAGAAGAAATCAGGCGTCCACCTGGAGAACAAGGACAAAGAAAAATAGAAATCAGGCGTCCACCTGGAGAACAAGGACAAAGAAAAGAAGTAATCAGGCGTCCACCTGGAGAATAAGGACAAAGGAAGGAAGAAATCAGGCGTCCACCTGGAGAACAAGGATAAAGAAAAGAAGAAATCAGGCGTCCACCTGGAGAACAAGGATAAAAGAAATAGAAATCAGGCACCCACCTGGAGAATAAGGGAATACAATTGAAGTATTGAAGTCAAAAGCCCGCTCATATGAGAAAGGAGCACACTTAGAATCAATGAAGCAGAGGAATACAACAGGAGTCCCCAGCAGGAAGCAATAAAATCCCCAGCATTCACAAAAGGCTGGTCAAAAAAGACAACAAGAAAACAAGAGGGGAAAAGAACCCAAGGTACGGAAGTGGAGAACAGATGTGGTCCGCTCAAAGAACTAGCACCTACAACTAGCAGTATCAAGGTTCAAATCTGAAGTCTGTATGAAGCACCATTCAAGACTCAAGACCAAGTTTCAGAAGACTTACAGATAGGAATCCCTGTAACTAGTAGCTGATAGGATTAGTTAGTCTTTTTCAGTCTTCATTTTTTGTTGTAACGACAGGACCGCGGACCGGAACCTCAACGGAACGACACCTCGATCGGCTCCTCACCTCGGTACACTCTACCATCTCTCTCATTTCCGAACTACACGGGGCCTGATTCTTGTATAACCAAGGATATGTAGGCAGCTCAGATACCAGGGCTCGGTCACATTCCTTTCCTTTCCGTAGTGTAGTCCCCTCCAAATAATGGTTGGGTCAAAAAACACGTCTAGTCGTTCTTTGTCGGAAAACTCTTTGTGTTTCCAGTCAAAGATGGGCAGCTGTAAGCACGTGATTTTTGACCCTCCCCGAAGATTTTCACATTTTTTAGCGTGAATATGTGAAATTGGGTCTAATATAGCCATTTTAACTATTTTGCTTTATTTCGTTGCAAAAAGAAAAATCACAAAATATATATATATATATAAATTTTAGTTTATGTATTTCTCATAAACTTGAAAAATACAAAAAAATTGTACTTTATTTTGGTACTTTATATAAATTCGAAAATTACAAAAAATATAATTCTATTAATGTTTTGTAGTCGTTTTAATTTTGGAAAAATACAAAAAAATATTACTTTAAATTTTGTCTTTATTAAAAAACGAAAATTACAAAAAAATAGTTTTATTAATATTTTATAGTCATTTTAACTTTGAAAAATACAAAAATATTACTTCATATTTTATCTTAATATTTACGAAAATTACAAAAAATAGTTTTATTAATATTTTATAGCTATTTTAAATCTTGAAAAAATATTTAAAAAAAAAAGGTATAGTTTTGTTTAAATACTAGTCTTATTTTTGGTAGTTATTTTGTTTACATAGGACTAATTAAGCAATGTGTTCCTATTTCTCGGGTCCGGGCAAAAGAATAATATTCGGGTTAAAACTATCCGCTTTTAGGCTTAATATTCGGACCTAGCCCATAATAATCCGAGTCCGCCACACGTGGGGAACACGGACGGAATCCCATACACGGGGAACCCCACCACGCGTGGGGCTCATTTGTCTTGGCCAAAGGGATCAAATACACGGACAAAGAAAGAAAAACGGACTGAAAAATTTTTGGGGCTCAGAACACTATTCATCTTCTTCTTCAAAAAGAAGAAGAAGAAAAAACCTAAAGGACCACCCAAAGCCACCGTCAACCTCCAGCTCCCCCCCCATCCCCCCACGCTTCAACCACCATCCCCTCACGTCCAAAACGCCACCACCTACGTCCGCAACCTCCCAGCTCCACCATCGTCAACCAAACAGGCCCGTCGAACCACCGTCGACCACCTGCCCGACGCCATAACCACAAACCTTCAACGAAAACCCACCAGCTCATCCAGTCACACCCCCACGTCCAAACGACTGCCTACATCGTCCAAACACCACCTTCAACCAACAACCTCCCGTCGAACCCCCTCCTCCTCACGTCCAGCAAAACCCAAGCACCACCCCCATCCCGTCACCTTCCGAACTTCCCCTACTCCGAACCTCCATAGCTTCCTCGTTCCTCGACTTTACTGTCGCCATCACCGCAGCTGCTTCCGCCTCCAAAAACCACCCGCCAAACAACCAGCTGCATCGCCACCACCAAACGACATCAACTCCCTCACCTTCCTTCCATCGTCACTCCTCCTCCTCTTAACTCCTTCACGTCCAAACTCCACTACCCAGACACCATTACCAAACATACCACTCCATTTCTAGCAACCACCCGTCAGCAGCCCCCCCCTCGCACGCCTGAACCGCCAGCAAACAACCCCTCGTCGACCCACCACCACTGTTTCATCCGTTCTGTCCAAACACCACAACAAACCTGCTGCGTCGAGAAAATCCAAAAGGCAGCCAACATCTCGGGCGTTGACAGTATTGGGTCGAGCTTTCAGTCTCCATTGAGGTCGTCTTTGGTTCGTCGAGGTCCGGTACGTCGAGTTTGTTGTCCGAGGTTTCGTCGCAGGTCCAACGCATCGGACGTTAATCTCAAGTAGGTTATCTCTGCCCGTGTCCTTCATGTTTGCTGTTTAGTAATATGTATAGGTGTTTGTTGAAATACAATCCTAGTTCATGCGGATAGTACGCGAGACATATATACATGATGATTGCGAATTGCTATATTTGATAATTAAATCTGTATGGTATTGAAATTTGGCCGTGAATGTCTTTTCCGTTGTTTCGTTATTTTAAGTATCTATTTGACATTTTGTTTCTTCATGTTTAAATTGTTGTTATCCAAATATTTGTCGTAATAGAGGTTTGCATGAAAGGTGTTAATTATTTAGTTTGTCTTAATAGTTGTTTATACATGTGGTAGTAATGTTGAAATTATAGTAGCAATTTTAATTCCACGGAAAAATACTCGCTTCATCAAATAGGCTCAATCTATAACCTATGACCTCGCAAAGTAGCAAAGAATGTAGTTATTTTAGCCTTATCCTTTTTTTTCTTTTGAAAAAATAAATAAATAATAAATAAAAAAAAAACTAGACAAGCTTCACCAAAAATAAAAAGTGTACAGACTGCGGAGCCCTCACAAAAATGTATGTATTAAATACTTAGATTCCGGGATAGGCCGCTTAGCAAATTTCACGGCCCTACCCAAAATAATAATGCGCTAGTTGCTTTAGGCGCGCCTTTAATAATATTATCTCCTTAAGCTCGGGTGCACATTTATGTGACCCAAATCCAAGTCTCAGCGAAATCGAAATGTGTCTCTAATCACGGGTACATTGATTGTGACGTGGTCTGAGATGCGTTTCCATGACGTTGCAAATTCCTTTAAAAAAAAACAAGAATGAGATGAGCCTCGCCGAATAAAAATACAAATTGCGGGGCCCTCAGTAAATACTTGTTTTAAATTACTTAGAATTCAGGAGGGCCGTTTAGCGAATTTCACGGCCTTCCCAAAATAATAACACGATAGTCTCTTTAGGCGCGTGTTTAATAATCTACTCACTTAAACTCGGGTGTGCATTTCATGCGACCCAAATCCAAATCCTAAAACATTGAATAAAAATATGTTCTGGATCGTGGGTGCATTTCATGTGACGCGGCCCGAAGACATGTTTTAAGCGATGTTCACATTCCTTAATAATAATAATTATGAAAGCAGTAAAAAGTAAAAATTTGCACATAAGTTCATAATTGTATTTAAAATCAGATAAATAAGCCGAATATAACAGTTGAGCGACCGTGCTAGAACCACGGAACTCGGGAATGCCTAACACCTTCTCCCGGGTTAACAGAATTCCTTATCCGGATTTCTGGTACGCAGACTGTAATATGGAGTCATTCATTTCCTCGATTCGGGATTAAAATTGGTGACTTGGGACACCCTAAATCTCCCAAGTGGCGACTCTGAAATAAATAAACAAATCCCGTTTCGATTGTCCTTTAATTGGAAAAAAACTCCTTTGTACCCTCTCGGGTATGGAAAAAGGAGGTGTGACAGTTACAGGGGAGATGTTGCCCGAATTTACGTAAATGAGCTATTACCTTAAGCTACAAACTTAGCCTTTGCTCAGCACTGATTTTGAATCTCCTTATACTATGATAGATTGAGTTGACTTGTTTGAAGAGTTGCTTGGAGTGTATTAAGGACTCAATGGGTTTAAGGTATGTTGAGTCACTTCCTTCTTTCTTTTGACATGATCTAATGTGAAATGAATACGCTATTTCATAACTGATCTACTTCTAGTAACTAAGGTTGTCCATGTTGTTCTTTCCTTATAAAGTTATTCTAAGCAATTGTGTGTGATACTTGAATCCTACTGAGGTTCATATTGTGGGTATGGATGTCCATAACGTTAATCGAAGGCGCAATGACCTTAAGTCACACCGAAAGCTTTAGAACGTGATTCTATGAGTCTAGCATGCATTATACATAGTATCTATTTTACTCTACCGAGCCACGCTATAGTTGGCCGGGTATAGAACCTCTTGTTCAACCACTGATTAGTTGGGTTTACCGAGCTCCATGTGGCCGGGTACGATTCTACCGAGCCTTATGATGGCCGGGTACGTTTACCGAGCCCTCTTTGAGGCTGGGTACGGTATGATGATGATGATGCCCACTGAGGTGAATGTTTTTAAAAGTTTATGTATATATATGTATTATGAATTTCATGTCAGTAGCCCTCAGAGACATTCATATATTATAGGTTGTATCTCCTCTATCTCTCTTTACATTACTATTCTTGTTTATGTGTTCCTGCCTTACATACTTGGTACTTTATTCGTACGATGTCCCTTTTTCTCTTGGTGACGCTGCATTTCATGCCCGCAGGTCTCGATAGACAAGTTGACATTCCTCCTAGTAGGCTATCACCTCAGCGGAAGGTGTTGGTACACAATACTTGCTCTAGAGTTGCCTATTTGGTCAGTAAGATTTGGACATGTATTGATTGGTATGACGGGGCCCTATCCAGACCTTTATGATGTGTATGTACTCTTAGAGACTTGTAGACAAATGTTATGTATATAAAAGATTGTATAGCCTTATCAGCCTATCTTTAGTGTACGAGTGTTCATTTTGGTCTTATAGAACCGTATGTCACATATATAAGTTTCTACATCATATTGTGTCGTCCTATGTCTAGTATTCCTTTAAGTTTTATTCTCGTTCTCTCATGAAGACCCTTTTGGTCCGTTTACCCATAATAGTATGATAAGAAAGATAAGTTACGTTGGCACTCGATTAAGTAAGGTACCTGGTGCCCGTCGCGGCCCTTCGGTTTGGGTCGTGGCAAGATGTCGAACCCACGAGGACTTGTGATTAACTATTTACTAATTTAGACTATCCTAATTATCTAAATAAGGACTTAACCCAAAAGTAGTGATGCTAAAGTAATTAAACTAAAAAGAAAATAACTAACGAACTATAAACAAAGGAAGAACATGTTTTTATATTATCAATGTAATGGAAACGTTCTAGGGTTATGGTCTATCTAACATTCCTATTGTATTCTTCAATTTAATTGACTAACTGTATCCAGTATATTGGTTAAAATGGTTAATATTGCTAATAAGAATCTGTCAAGTTCTTACTCGCCTATTCAAGATAACCTAACCCCTATATGCCTATGGAATTAGAACTAACAAGAACACATTTATAATTCCTATTAATCAACCAAGATGGTCAATTAGGTATATGTCTATCCTAGTCGCGAATCCGTTCTCCAATGCCCAGGTTCAAGAACTTGCTCTACTCAATCCTATATGCAATCTAAAATTCCCACTTTTGAGTTCAATTCTAGATTCGTAGATAGTATTTAATTGGTGATCAATGAATCAAATAAGTAAGCGCATGATTGAGTAAATAAACCAATACGATAAACTAAGCTATCAAAATCAATATTCGAATAACAATAGTCATAAAAGAACCACAACCCTAGAACGTGAAGTTTAGTTCCACATAGACATGGTAGAAAAACAACAAATCATACAAAGAAACATAAAAATTACTAAGGTTGGTGGAAGAAAAGATGAAACCCGGCCTCCATGGAGGCTCTGTGCTCTACTTAGGCCAAATGTTTGCCAAATGTTACTCTAAAACATATTTTTACATGTATTTATACCAAGTAGGGTCGGGCCCAAATGAAAACACCTTTTCCTGTGCGAATTAGAATAATAACTCTATAAGAATTGCACAGGTGCACCACATAGATGACGTTCCACACAGTGTAGTAGTGGAATTTATCAGAGAACTCAACACTTGAAGATGCATGCATATTTTGTACAGACACGGCACAGTGAGCATCGCGTTAGTAGGATTCTTCAGAAAAATTGGCAAAGTCATTGCCTGATGGAATTTTGTCCAACTCCTAATCATTCACGTCATTAAGAATGTGATATTACGCCTCATCATCAAAGGCTTTGGTTTTGTTGCCTTCTGCTACAACATTAAATTGCATATTCACCAGGTGACTTACATTGGCCTGCCCAACGTGGCAGCACTATTTCATCTCTATGTAACTTTTTTTTCTTTCATTTTCCTTGTACGTACTCAATTTTCGACCTCCGAACGCCATCCAATTTAATCCTTTGGGCTTTTACTCAGACTTTAAAGCTCAAAATCACTCGAATCAGCTCCATAACATCTATATCACTCGAAATCACTCCTACAATGCATAAAACACACAATTAGTGCAAAACACTAGCGATTAAAGCTCATACTCAATTAAAATACAATAAATTAGAGTACAATAAGTGACTAAAATATGAAATTATAGCCTACCATCAATACCCAACACTTAAACCATTGCTCGTCTTCGAGAAATCAAACTACACTTTATATGGATACGACCTTTTTAAACAATTCCCCTAACACATCACACAAGGAATTTTTAAAATAAACTAAACACAAAAGTGTAATATCTTCACCTCATGATTTGACTCACAAGTACCATGGATTATTCATAATTCACTCACTTACTCTAACATAGAGGTCAATGACATTACCTATCCTTCATGAATCAAGTGCCCTCATACAACAAACGAGGGTAGTTCCACACAATAAAATTTAAGAACAATTAGGAACTCAAGATAGAAAGAATTAACTCACTTTCAGAATCAAAATTCATGTGCAACAGAAGGCGTACCATAGGCTTGCCCGTAATATAATATTGTACTAATCGAGATCATTCAGTCTAGGATAAAGTAGGACTTTAATTGGTTGTAATGTAGGCTGCAGGACGGGTAGGATACATTTAGATATAAGAGTGACTACACCTCCCTATGCACTTTAATACATACACTTTTACATTTAAAACCCCACACTTATGTCAAACCATAACTTCACCTTCATATCAATGTATATTAACTCCATACTTCTTTAAGCACAATTACATCAAGAGTCACCACTATCAAGGAATATTTTTCACAGTAATACAACTATTTTTTCTTTCTTTTCAATTCAAGTGGCTCTTACTTTTTCAAAATAGTGCACCTTTCTCGGTATTTCATTAGTTCCATTAAAAATCCAAACCAACCACCCCACAGTTTAACTTTTATAAAGTTCATTACAATTCAAGTGCTCATGAGAGGTAAAAAGGTTCAAGAAGATGATAAATTCAAACAAATGGGTATGGCTTGTAATGTGATTGCCAAAGAAATAGGATTACTAGATCAAAGGAGTTAACTAAGATATATAACAATTAGGCAGGTAAAATATATATATCTGGCTCAACAAAGAAAAGCCTATATCACTACCAAGAATGAACAAAACTACTATTTCCCTTTGCAAACACACGAGGCAAGTTATAGACATCAAATGCAATGCACAAAATAACACACAAACCTCACACACATATGTCATATAACTCACTAAGGATTGGACTCATCAAGACACTCCAGTCAAAGCTGTTAAGGAAAGTTACAATCACATAATTTAAGATACTTATACAAGAGTCAAAAACTGAGCCTAAGAGTCACAACCAAGGTACTCACTATTCTCAAGTCATAAGAAAGTCAAGAAATATTGCTTCACTTCAATTCATAGCATAAGGTTTCCTACTTCTAACGAAAAATACAAACTAACTACACCAGGTTCAAACAAAACCCTTGGAAAAGAACCGCATCACAAAAAAACCAAAGGAGAATTATTACACTAACTACTAAAAGAAAATATTTTTGTCTTTTTTTTCTTTCGACTTAAATCCCTCAAGAAAACCGTTGAATGAGATCCATCGTCAGGAAAAGTCCAAATTTTTTTCCAATTTTTCTTAAAAGGATTTATACTACACAACGATGAAAAAAACAATAAGTTAACATTTTTCTAACACACTACTCCTAATTATCTAGAGAAATTCTCCCGTCCCACACATAAAGGTGTGTAGTGTATGCAATGTACAAATAAAACAAAACAATAACGAGGGTGGACAAAAAACTCCCTGAAAGGCCAAAGGCCGAAACAATAGCGGCTCATGGGGTACTCAGACTTCCTCCATGCATGGTCCTTTGTATGGGCACCCCACACTTAGTTCTCACCATCTAGCTCGCTTTTATACTCTTCCAATGGCTTTGCTTTCTATGCTTATAATACTACAAAATAAAACAACACTAAAAAGGTAATAAATAATTTTCAAAAATAAAAATAAAAAAAATAGTAAAGCTAAGTTGCCTCCCAACAAGCGCCTAATTTAACGTCGCGGCATGACGTGAACCACTTTTTGCCTCCTCCTAAAACTTATGAATTGTACCCCTAATTTGACTTCAAGCTTTCTGTTATGCTTCCAGGGCGGTGTGATAAATTTAATTGGGCCAAGCAACCAATATAGCATTCTAAACTTCTTGGCCTTCAGATAAGGTATGTAATTCTGTCTCTCTGGAACGACGAATTCAAGAATGTAAGCATCCCATTCCTCATCCATTGGCTCCTCCAAAGGCTCGAATGACTCAATTACCATATCATCATCCAAACACAAAGTCAAAAAATGCATGGAATGAGGACCGGTATGCCACAACTCTAGAATTGTATCACTATTTACATCCTCATATGTACACACACTAGAGTCTTCAAAAATAATATTATCTACTTCCTCACATGGCTCTAATGTACTTTTCTCAACATGGGCATCATTAACAAAAGTATGGTTGAATGATTGGCTTTCCACTATTAGCTCCTAAATTTGCCATATAAGCTCCTTTTCAACTTCACACTACTCATTACTATTTTGTTGGGCGTTAGACCCATCAACTTTTGCAATCAATTGAGCCCCTAAGTCGTGAATAGCAATTCCAAAGTTTTTGATCTCTTGTCCCATTTCAGCTCTCCCTTCTATTAAGTCTTTTATCCCATCTGTAATTTTCTCATGTTGAGCTTTATATATTTCTAATCGTTCAGCTTCTTCCATTAGCAGAGTTTGGCTCAAAATCTCCTCTTATTTGAAGGTTTCCTCTAGCTGGAACTCACTCTCTTGCCCAATTTTAGGCTCTTCTTGACTATCAACTATGTGATGACCCGATAGGTTATCTTATGTTTTAAAACAAAATTCTATATTCCGAGGCCATAAAAACCTCATTTTAGTCCTCCTCGTTTTGTGTGCGCAGTCCGAGCGTGTTTTTGGAAACCTTTTATGGTAAAAACTGAGAAAAAAATATATGAAATTTTGCTTTAAAATCTAGCTGAGTAGACTTCGGTCAATATTTTGAGCAAACAGACATAGATTCATGTTTTGATGGACCTAGTGGGTCCGTGTCGTGAATTAAGACTTGGGCGTATGCCCGAAATCGAATTCGGAAGTCCCTAGCCCGAGATACCGGGCTTTGTTGAAAATTGAAAGTTAAAGGTTCAATGAATTTGAAATGTTTGGCCAATAGTTGACCTTTGGATATCAGGTCCATATTTTGGTTCCAAAATCTAGTATAGGTCCAATACCATATTTATGACTTGTCTGTGAAATTTGGTGAGAAATGGAGTTGGTTTGACATGATTCGGACGTCCGGTTGTGAAAATAGAAGTTTCAAATTTTTCTTGAAAATTTCATTTGATTTGGTGCTCAATTCATAATTCTAGGTGTTATTTTAGCGATTTGATCATGCGAGCAACTTAGTATAATGTTTTTAGACTTGTGTGCATGTTTAGTTTGGAGCCCCGAGGGCTTGGGTGAATTTTGAATAGGCTACAGAGTGAAAATTGGACTTAGAACTTAGGTGGTGGTTCAGATTTTGTTGCAGGCCTCAGACCTCGCATTTGAGAGCTCAATCAACATGTTTGTGAGGTCAATCAATGTATCTAGGGAGGCTAGAGTTTGCATTTGCGAAGTGGGTGTTGGGTAGGCAGATTTGGTCGCATTTGCGGATGCATCAGAGTTCGCATTTGCGAACTGTTCTTCGCATTTACGAAGATAGTAGAGGTATGAAGGGCTTCACATTTGCGATGATTCCTTCGTATTTGCGGGCTTTACAATTTGCGAAGCTAGGTTGCAAATATAACATCTGCAGCTGAACAAAATATGACATAGACATGATTTTTGGTTCATTCATCAAATAAGTCCTATCACGTTAGATGTTGGGTTAAAGCATGCGGGAGGGGCTTGGTTTCTTGTAATTATTGCTTTATTGATTATTTTATCCATGTTTAGACCAGTATTATTAAATTGATCGTTCTTATCACATTTACATATCTTTTGATCATAATTGAGTATTGATTTCCAAGTTGAGGTTGGTATTCTGGAACCAAATATTGAAGTAAGACTTGTTCTTGTTATATATCTATCTCCCTGTTGTCATTTGTTCATTTCTTTATGGTAAGGGAGAGTGTTAATGCATGAGGGGTGATACCATGCCATTTTGTGAGTGTTAATGCTCGAAGGGTCATGTCGTGCCATGTTGTGAGTGTTAATGCATGAATGGTGATGTTGTTCCATGTTATGAGAGTTAATGCATGAAGGTTGATGTCGTGCCGTTTCTATTGATTATATAGTGAGGTTGAGACTAAAAGCACGAAGGGTGATGCTATGCATTTTTCCTTTACTGTGTTTACTTGTTCTTATTGGTTCGAGGTATATTGGTTGATAAAGTTCTTATTACTGATGTGATTCTTTATCTTGTGACCCCTGAGCATGTGCCCCTCCCGATATTACTTGTCTAGCTTCTATCTATTGTTATTTAGTACATATATACTATTATCTGCACATGTTTATTATTGGGTGTCTTGTCATTGTCTCGTCATTACTTTGTCGAGGTTAGGCTCGACACTTACCAGTATATGGGGTCAGTTGTACTGATACTACACTGCACGTATGTGCAGATTTTAGTACTGACCTAAGCTAATCAGAGGTTAGTAGCTGGATTGACGGATAGGAGACTCAAGGTAGATATGTTGGCATCCGCAGACCTTGGAGTCTCTCTCTAGTTTGCTATTTTACTGTTTCTTTTCCTTCAGAACATTGTAGTCCTTTTCAAACTCTATTTGTATTTATTCGTAGTAGCTCGTGAGTTGTGACTCCAGATCCTTTAAGATATTTTAGGTTTATGTTATTCCGCAAAGTAAATTCTAGTTTCTGTTCAACTTAATTGTTCTTATTATTGATATTGGTTAAAGTTGGTAGTAAGAATCCTCTAACATTGGCTTGCCTAGCAAGTGAAATGTTAGGCCCCATCACAGTCCCGACGGTGGGAACTCCGGGTCGTGACAAGTTGGTATCGGAGCACTAGGTTGCCTAGGTCTCACAATTCATGAGCAGGTTTAGTAGAACCTGGAGTATCGGTACAGATACGTCTGTACTTATCTTCTAGAGGCTATGAAGTTAGAAACAAATTTTACTTCTTGTAAGGCCCCCAAAATATTTCGCTAAGTAATTTAGGATTTCTTGGTACCTTGTAGGCAAATTATAATATTTTATGCGCTATTAACATGATGGGCATCAATTAGATTTGGTAAATAAGTGTATAAGTCATATAATAAGTAATGTGGGGTCTAATGGGAGGCCTAAGTCTAAGTCAAGTTAGAAAATTTCATAATGGGCTAAAATTCTAAATGAGTTCGCACAAGTCCACACTTTAGATGAGCATATCTAAATATATATAAGGTTTTAAGTGGTGAAAAGCCTATCATATGAAAGGTCTTCGAGTATAATTCCTAACGATTCAAACTGTTCGTCATTTGGACATTCCTACCCAAAGTTATGGTCAAATTACAAAAGGCTAGAAAATGCAATCCTGTGGCAGTTCTGCGATCGCAAAACCATTATGTGGTCCACATAATTGATCTGCGACCGCAAATCTGGTCGCAAAATGGACCAGTGTAGCCCAGTTTTGGGCACCAGTTTCGCGATGCCTTTTACGACCCACATTCCTATTTTGCGGTCCATTATGCGACCACAAACTTTATTTCGGAGGCTTATTTTTCCTATTTTTATAACCCGAATCCATTTTGATAAATAGGCTTAGGGCCTTCATTTGGGGTCATTTTTCTACTGATTTTAGAGAGAGTTGAGAGAATATAGAGAGATAAAGAAGGAGCCTAGTTACATAATCACCTAAATCTTGCTCAAGTTTTCAAGAATCAAGGAAGATAACCACTTGATTGTCCTCCATTTGGGTAAGTCCTTCTTCCAAGATTTCATGTAAGAGGTTAAGGGTTCAAATATGTTGTGGGGATTAGAAATAGGCCATGCATGTGGGACTAAGTTGTAGTATGTGATATTAAAGAACTAATTTGGGTAGTTCCTGTTAAAATTGGTTGGGAAATGAAGGAAATCTTATAAAAGAGCTTTGAAATCAAGATGCACAATTAGTATTTGATAAAATGCTCAAATGAGCCGAAACCATGAATATCTTCCTAACTTGTGTCCAATTTTGTTATGTCTCAAAGTAGGTTGGGATTTCTAGAATTTCCAGAACGTTGTAGTAATTTAAGGAAAGCTTAAACAAGGTATGTATGGATAAAACCCCCTCTTCTTAGAAATTGAGCTCCCATGGTGTTCATGCAACTATTGTAAGTCCGAAATTTGATTGATGTAGTACTTGTTATTACAAAGGAATTGGTGTTGCAAGAATATATGTGAAAGGTGTATCTCAATATGTTCAATATGCTATTCTTGGTAAATTATGGATATGTGAAGAATGTGAACTATGTGCTTAAATGCCTAGATTTTAAGTCAAGTTTAAACTAAGATTGTTATGCCACACTATGTGAAAACCTCTATGTATAAAGATCTTTGAATAAATCAAATAAATTGGGAAATAGAGTGTGACCAACGTGTTGAGAACTTGAGTTATAATTGTGCCTGGTGACGCTTATGATATGAGAAATTATGAAACAAATTATGTAATTAGCCCTGACTCTACTTTCCGTAAATGACTTCAATAATAAAGTGCCCTAAAGGCTTTGTACACAATTTATGCCCATAAGTGGTTGTTCGAGATAATGTTTTGCCATATAAGTACATGCAATATGATTCGAGTTATTACATACTTCAATGTTGAAATTGTATATTGTCATGATTGGAACAGACTAATTCAAAAATAATTGGTGTAATTACTTGTTTATGACTTTGATGTGTGTTTCTATTATGGTTTGGTGTGTCCCCTCCTTTTTGGAAGAATCCTTTGTATTTAAAGTTCCATTGCTAATGAACTTGAGGCGTATGATTTCAGAAATATTGTATATGCCCATGATTCATGATTTCCTCTCATGTGTACTTGACATCTTTGATTGAATGGCTTGTTGTTGAAATTGATATTGATGTGAAAAGTGGGGGAAAAGAGCTCGAATTATGAAATGTGGCCTAGTGCCAAGTATGATGTGATAATTGTGGCCCCAAGTGCCGATGAATTGATATGTATGATATAAACTTGAAAGGAGATGATTGATGGAAAAATGGAAACGTCTTGGTAAGACAGCTTAACCGATCGAGTCGTGAACGCCATGCTACACACATGGTGGTATTGGGTTGATACTGAACCCGGAATGTGAGAATGAAATAGTGATTGAGGTATATGTCTCAAATGAGGTAGCTTAGCCGAGCGGGCCATGATCGGACTCCGCGCAAGAAAGCGGTGGTATTATGAATGATGATGCACCAGTATGAAATGTCCCAACCTAAAGCTATGAAAATTATGTGAAAGCTATGTGATTCCTTTTATTTGATGTTATGGTGATTGTTTAAAGCTTTTGTTGAACCCTTATGATTTCTTTGTTCTTGTGTGGTTGTTCTTTCTAATGAGATGGTGTTTAGTTATACATACTAGTGCTATTCGACGATACTAACGTCCCTTTTTCCGGGGGCACTACACCTTTAAATAGATGTAGGTGGTTCCATAGCAGGTAACGTTGGTCGCAACTAGTGGCGCATCTTCCTTTCAGCTGACTTGGTGAGCCCCACTTGATTTCGGGATCTTGTACCGTTGTTTATCATGTACTTTGTATTTTGAGGTATAGACGGAGCCTTGTTTCCAGCATTTCCATATTATTCTTCAGTTGTATTTAGAGGCTCCGTAGACATATTGTGGATGGTGTTTCATATTGGAAATTAAATTAGAAGTATTGGTATTTGGCAAATATGTTTTTCATCATCATAACTATAAAAATTGTAATATTTTGGACATTATGGTTGAAATTGCTAGTGGAAGTAAAATGGAAGCTGTTAATGAAATATTTAAAAAGTATGATTAATGAAGTTCATCTCCTTTTTATTCATGAATTAGTTTGGGTAGAATGAAATCTAATAGGATTGCTCAGTCAGGTTTACTCGGTTGAGCACCGGTTGTGCTCCTCGATTTTTGGGGCGTGACACTTCTATTCTTCTCTATCATGCGATTTTGTTCTCCTATTGCTAATTGAACTCTTCTACTATTGTTCTCTCGCAGATGGAGAGAACACATACCACATCATCAACTGAGCAGCAGCTAGAGCCCACAGTGGAAGCCCGTACGAGGGGCAGAGGTCGAGGCCAAGGTCATGCCAGAGGCCGAGGCAGGGGTAGAGCTCAGACTAGAGCTCGATCAGCAGCACCAATAGTGGTGCCTCAGGTGGAGTTTAATGAGGAGGTTCCCATACTATGCATGTCGGATGAGCTTAGGTCCCGAAGGGTTTCAACGCCACCCCATTGCTTAAGGATGCTTTGGTCCATTTGGTAGGCCTTTTGAAGAGTGTGTCACAGGCCGACACATGCCCTGTGGCACCAGCCATATCTCAGTCTATGGGAGGAGCACAGACTCCCGCTACTCATACTCCAAAGTAGATGAGTCCCCAGTTTCAGACTCCAGCATCGCAGCCAGTTGGGGTAGTTGTACCAGTTTTTGCGACATAGGCCGGTGATGGATCAACTATGTCTTCTGAGGCTTTATGGAGTTTGGACAGGTTTTACCAAACTTTTTGCAGTTCACTTTCGTGGTGCATCTTCAGAGGACCCCCAAGATTATCTCGGCAGCTATCATGAGGTACTATGAAACATGGGTATAGTGGGGACCAATGGGCTCAATTTTGCTGCATTTCAGTTGTCAAGTTTCGCCATGAAATGGTGGAGGGACTATGTGTTGACTAGACTAGCTGGATCGCTTGCTCTCACTTAGGATTGATTTTCTCAGATAATTTAGGAGAAGATCCTTCCTGTCACATTAAGAGAGGACTATTGAAGGCAGTTAGAGCCTCTTCAGCAGGGCTCTATGTCTGTCACTCAGTACGAGACCTGATTTGTGGATTTAGCCCGTCATGCTGTTCTTCTACTTCCTACCGAGAGAGAGAGAGAGAGGGTGAGAAGGTTCATTGAGGGACTCGCTCAGCCTATCAAGTTACAGATGGCCAAGGAGACTGGGAGTGAGATTTCTTTCAGACGGACACCAATGTCGCCAGGCGAGTTGAGATGGTTCTAGCACGGGGGGAGGTCATTCAATGGTGCCTCATCTGGAGGCAAGGGTACTTTTGGTAGAGGCCATCCTCCCAGGGCATTACATTCAGCACTCTAGGTATCCCACAGTGCTTCAGGTGGTCGTGGCTCTCATATGCCTTATTCCGATCAGCTAGCCTTTAGTGCACCACCAGCTCCCATTAGTGCACCTCCGCTGTAGAGTTTCCAGGGTGGTTACTCAAGACAACAGGGTTAGTTTCAAGGTCAGCAGCCATAGGAACTGAGGTCTTGTTATACTTGTGGTGATCCGAGGCACATTGCTAGATTTTGCCCTCGAGCATCGAGCAGTTCTCAGTATTAGGATTCTCGTGTCATGGTCCTAGCACCGAGTGCTTTACTGCCCGCTCAGCTAGCTAGGGGTAGGGGTCGGGCAGTTAGAGGTGGAGGTCAGGCTGCTAGAGGTGAAGGCTAGCCAGTTAGGGCCCATCCTCGAGATGTAGTGCAGAGTGGTGGGGCCCAGCCCCAATGCTATGCCTTTCCAGCTAGGCATGAGGTCGAGTCATTTGACTCGGTTATCATAGGTATAGTTTCAGTTTGTAGTGGAGATGCCTCAGTTCTATTTGATCCGGGTTCTGCTTATTCCTACATGTCATCCTATTTTGCTTCATATTTGGTTGTGCCTCGTTATTCTTTGAGTGCTACTGTGTATGTGTCCACCCCCGTGGGAGATGCTTTTATTGTAGATCGTGTTTATCATTCGTGTTTGGTGGCTATTGGGAGCCTTGAGACTCGTGTAGATCTCCTACTTATCGATATGGTTGATTTTGATGTAATTTTGCATATGGATTGGCTGTCACCTTATCATGCTATATTGGATTTTCACGCCAAGACGGTGACCTTAGCCTTGCCGGTATTCCATCAATTAGAGTGGAGAGGGACTCCTGGCCATTCTACCAACAGAGTTATCTCATATGTGAAGGCTCGACATATGGTCGAGAAGAGGTGTCTAGCTTATTTTGCTTATGTTCGTGATTCTAGTGTAGCGGTTCCTTCTATTAATTTAGTACTGGTTGTTCGTGAATTTCTAGAGGTATTTCTTGTAGACCTGCTGGGGATTCCACTCGACAGTGATATCGACTTCTATATTGATTTGGCTCCGGGGAATCAACCCATTTCTATTCCGCCATACCATATGGCCCCACCAGAGTTGAAGGAATGGAAGGAGAAATTGCAAGATTTTCTTGAAAAAGGCTTTATTAAACCTAGTGTCTCGCCCTAGGGTGCGCCTATGTTGCTTGTGAAGAAGAAGGATGGGTCGATGAGGATGTGCATAGATTATCGACAACTGAACAAAGTCACTATCAAGAACAAGTATGCATTGCCAATGATTGATGACTTATTTGATTAACTTTAGGGTGCCAAGGTATTTTCAAATATTGATTTGACGTCTGGCTACCATCAGTTGAAAATTAGGGCATATTATGTCCCTAAGACAATTTTTCAGACTCAGTATGGGCCTTATGAGTTTCTAGTGATGTCATTTGGGCTGACAAATGCCCCAGCAACATTTATGGATTTTATGAACCAAGTTTTCAAGCCCTATCTTAATTCATTTGGGATTATGTTTACTATTGATATCTTGATCTACTCCCGCAGTCGAGAGGAGCATGAGCAACATCTTTGGATCGTTCTTCCGACTCTAAGAGACAGCTGGTTATATGCTAAGTTTTCAAAATGTGAGTTTTGTTTGAGCTCAGTCGCTTTCTTGGGGCATGTTGTGTTGGTAGAGGGTATTTAGGTGGATCCTAAAAAGATTGAAGCAGTTCAGAACTGGCCTAGACCCACTTTAGCTACATAGATCTAGAGTTTCTTGGGATTGGCAGGTTATTACCGTCGGTTTGTGGAGGGGTTCTCATCTATAGTAGCTTCGTTGACTAGAGTGACCTAGAAGGGTGCCCCGTTCAGTTAGTCAAACAAGTGTGAGGTGAGCTTTTTGAAGCTCAAGATAGCTTTGACTACGACGCCTGTGTTGGTGTTGCATATAGGTTCAGGATCTTATACGGTATATTGTGATGTATCTCATATTGTACTTGGTGCGGTATTGATGCAGGATGGCAGGGTGGTTGCATATTTGTCGCGACAACTGAAGGTTCACAAGAAGAATTACCTTGTTCATGACTTAGAGCTACCAGCCATTGTTCATGCGCTAAATATTTTGAGGCACTATATTTATGGTGTGGCATGTGAGGTACTCACAGATCATCGGAGTTTGCAGTATTTGTTCAGGCAAAAGAGCTCAATTTGAGGTAGAGGAGGTGGTTATAGCTATTGAAGGATTATGATATCAGCATCTTGTATCATCTCGGGAAGGACAATGTGGTGGCCGATGCCTTGAGTAGAAAGACAATGTGTATGGGAAACCTTGCATCCATTCCAGTTGGTGAGAGACCGCTTGCATTAGATTTTTAGGCTTTGGCCAATGAGTTTGCAAGGTTGGATGTTTTTGAGCCCAGTCATGTTTTAGCTTGCATAGTCGCTTGGTCTTTATTGTTTGAGCGCATCAGGGAGTGGCAGTATGATGGCCCTCATTTGTTGTCCTTAGGGACACAGTGTGGCACGGTGATGCCAAGCAGTTTAAGGGTTTGAGATGATGGAGTTTTAAGGATGTAGGGTTGTATTTGTGTATCTAATATGGATGGACTTCATGAGTTGATTCTAGAGGAGACCCACAGTTCCCGGTATTCTATTCATCCGAGTGCTACCAACATATATCAGGACTTGTGACAACATTATCGATGGAAGAGGATAAAGAAGGATATAGTTGCATATGTAGCTCAGTGTCTAAATTGTCAGCAGGTAAAGTATGAACATCAGAGACCTGGTGGTTTGCTTCAGAAGATAGAGATTATTGAGTGGAAGTGGGAGTGTATCACTATGGATTTTGTTGTTGGACTCCCATGGGCTCAGAAGAAGTTTGATACAGTATGGGTTATTGTGGACAGGCTGACCAAGTTAGCACATTTCATTCATGTGGCAGTTACTTATTCTCTAGAGAGGTTGGTCGTGATTTATATGTGTGAGATCGTTCGTCTTCACAGTGTGCCAGTGTCTATCATTTCTGATTGAGGTACGCAATTCACCTCACATTTCTGGCGGTCAATACAACATGAGTTGGTCATGCAGGTTTAGTTGAGCACAACATTTCATCCTCAGACGGACAGACAGTCTGAGAACACTATTCAAATATTGGAGGATATGCTCCGCTCTTGTGCTATAGACTTCAGAGGATCTTGGGATCAGTTCTTGCCACTTGCGGAGTTTGCCTACAACAACAATTATCAGTCGAGCATCTAGATGGTTCCCTATGAGGCATTATATGGTAGACGGTGTCGATCACCAGTTGGATGGTTTGAGCCGGGGGTGGCTCAATTATTGGATACAAATTTGGTGCAGGATCCCTTGGATAAGGTTAAGATCATTCAGGATAGACTTCGCACAGCTCAGTCCAGGTGGAAGAGTTATGCCGACCATAGAGTTCGTGATGTTGCATTCATGGTCGGAGAGTAGGTGTTACTCCGGGTTTCACCCATGAATGGTGTAATGAGGTTTGGAAGAAAGGTCAAGTTGATCCCTAAATATATTGGACCTCTTAAGAATCTTCAGAGAGTGGGTGATGTGGCATACAAGCTCACATTGCCACCTAGTTTATTAGCAGTTCATATGGTATTCCATGTGTCCATGCTCCGAAAGTACCACTGTGATCTATCTCGTGTGCTAGATTTCAGCTTTGTCCAATTGGACAAGGATTTGACTTATGAAGAGGAGTCGGTGGCTATTCTATCCTTACAGGTTCAACAGTTAAGATCAAAGAGTTATTCTTTAGTTCGAGTGTAGTGGAGAGGTCAGCCCGTCGAGGCAGCCATTTGGGAGTCCGAGTCGAACATGCGGAGTAGATATCCACACTTTTTTACCAGCCCAAGTACTTTTCTATGTTCGTTCGAGGACGAACGATTGTTTTAAAGGTGGAGAATGTGATGACCCGATAGGTCATCTTTTGTTTTAAAACCAAATTCTGTGTTCCGAGGCCTTAAAACCTCATTTTAGTCCTCTTCGATTTGCGTGCGTAGTCCAAGCGTGTTTCCAGAAAGCTTTTATGTTAAAAACTAAGAAAAAACTATGAAATTCTGCTTTTAAATCCATTTGAGTTGACTTCGTTCAATGTTTTGGGACTTGGGCGTATACTCGGAATCGAATTCAAAAGTCCCTAGACCGAAATATTGGACTTTGTTGAAATTTTAAAGTTAAAGGCTCAATGAATTTTAAATGTTTGACCAATAGTTGACTTTTGGATATCGGGTCAGTATTTTGGGTCCAGAACCCGTTATAGGTCAAATACCATATTTATGAGTTGTCTATGAAATTTGGTGGGAAACTGAGTTGGGTTGACGTGTTTTGGACGTCCAGTTATGAAAATAGAAGTTTCAAAGTTTTCTTGAAAATTTCATTTGATTAGGTGCTCAATTTGTAGTGCTAGGTATTATTTTGGTGATTTGATCACCTGATCAAGTTAGTATGATATTTTTAGACTTGTGTGCATGTTTGGTTTGGAGCCCCGAGGGCTTAGGTGAGTTTCGAATAGGCTATGGAGTGAAAATTGGACTTAGAACTCAGTTGGTGGTTCAGATTTTTGTCGTAGGACTCAGACCTTGCATTTGTGAGTTCAATCATCGCATTTGCGACCATTGCTGGGTTTACATTTGTGATCCACTCATCGCATTTGCGAAGAGTGGCAGGGGAGGCTAGAGTTCGCATTTGCGAGGTGGGTGTTGGGTAGGTAGTGATCACAAATGCGATCATTTGGTCGCATTTGCGGATGCATCAGAGTTTGCCATTGTGCACCATTCTTCGCATTTGCAAAGATAGTAGAGGTGAGAAGGTCTTCACATTTTTTATGGTTCCTTCGCATTTGCTAAGCCCAGGTCGCAATGTGACATCTGCAGCTGAACAAAATATGACTTAGACGGGATTTTTGGTTCTTTCTGAAAATTTTCAAAACCTTAAACCTTAGAGGCAATTTTTCCAAGACTCATTCTTCCCCAAATTATTGGTAAGTGATTCTAACTTATTTCCTTTCAATCTTTCACTACATTTCACAATTTTCAACCTAAAATCTAGAGTTTTCATGGTGAAATTGGGGGTTTTTGGGTAGAAATTAGGGATTTTGTAGATTGGGGATTAGACCTCAAATTGAGGCCGGATTCCAAAACAAAGCACATAACCGTGCTCGGGGGTGAATAGGTAATCAGGTTTTAGTCCGAATATTGGGTTTGGACCAAGCGAGCCTGGGTGTTGACTTTTTCAATAATGACCTAAATTGAATTCTTTACAATGGTATGTAGTTCCTAAGGCTTAATTTGAATCATTTGGTTGGTTAATTGCTATATTCTATTGGTTCGAAGGCTTGTTTGGAAGGCAAAGCGGTGGTTGAGCTTTGAGTTTGGTCCTTGGAGCGAGGTAAATGTTGTGGTTAACCTTAACTTGAGGGATTAGGACTTATTTGGGTATTTGCTACGTATTTAGATGTTGGGTACAACGTATTGGTGAGGTGACAAATACCTATGTGTTATTATCGGGCTAAAGCATGTGGGTGGGGCTTGGTTTCTTGTAATTATTGCTTTCTTGATTATGTTATCCATGTTTAGACTAGTATTATTAAATTGATCATTCTTATCACGTTTACGAATCTTTTGGTGATAATTGAGTATTGATTTCAAAGTTGAGGTTGGTATTGTGGAACCAAATGTTGAAGTAAGACTTGTTCTTGTTATTTCTATCTCCCTACGAAGGGTGATGTCATGCTATTTTGTGAGTGTTAATGCACGAAGGTTGATGTCGTGCCATGTTGTGAGTGTTAATGCACGAAGGGTGATATCGTGCCATGTTATGAGAGTTAATGCACGAAGGGTGATGATGTGCTTTCTATTATTTATATGGTAAGGTTGAGAGTAAAAGCACGAAAGGTGATGCCGTGCATTTTTCCTTTACTGTGTTTACTTTTTCTTATTGGTTCGAAGTATATTGGTTGATCAAGTTCTTATTATTGTTGTGATTCTTTATCTTGTGATCCTCTCAGCATGTCCCCCTACCAATATTACTTGTATAGCTTCTATTTGTTGTTATTTTGTACATATATTGTTATCTGCACAGGTTTATTATTGGGTGTCTTGTCATAGTCTCGTCACTACTTCGTCGAGGTTAGGCTCGACACTTACCAGTACATGGAGTTGGCTATACTGATACTACACTACACGTCTATGCATATTTTGGTACTGGCCTGAGCTAATCGTGGGGTTAGCGACTGGATTGATGGATAGGAGACACACGATAGATCTGTTGGCATCCGCAGACCCTGGAGTCTCTCTCTAGTTTTGCTATTTTATTGTTTCTTTTCCTTCGAAACATTGTATTTCTTTTCAAACTTTGTTTGTAGTTAATCGTAGTAGCTCATGAGTTGTGACTCCAGATCCTAAATGTTTAAGATATTTTGGGTTTATGTTATTCCGCAAAGTAAATTTTAGTTTCTGTTCAACTTAACTGTTCTTATTTTTGAAATTGGTTAATGTTGGTAGTAAGAATTCTCTAACGTTGGCTTGCCTAGCAAGTAAAATATTAGGCGACATCACGGTTCCAACGGTGGGAACTCCGGATCGTGACAAACTAAGTCTGCAACTTGTTGATCATTACATGTTTTAGCCCATTCTTCTACTTTGGCCTTCATTCTCTTCATTGTTTCCTTGAGAATTTTCATCTCTTTTCGACGTTCAAGAGTTTGTTCCAATAATTGCCTTAACATGTCCATAATCTGAGCATCATATTCCATATTCTCCACTTTGTTCCTATCAAACTCACAAATATTATGAGAAACATCAAAATAAGGGCTCGAAAAAGGATAAAAAGAATTAGTACAGTCATCCCAATGGCCACCTTGACGACTACGCATATTACAAATATTCAACTTAAAGGATTGAGATTGTGCACCGAACTCTAACTTGAACATATTCTCTTGGTTTCACTACTTACATTTATTTGCTTATATTCACTGCATTCTATTTATTGTTCTTCATTCATTGCTCATTATTGGCCATAAGGAGCCACCATCGAATTTATCTTAACTGTTAATCCTCCATTGACTGCCCCCAGCCGGGCACCCGACTCAACCTTAAGGCCCCGTATACGCAAGATCAAGGCCTCAATTTCCAGCCATTCAGTTTGATTATTACACTATCTACGAGCTCTTATCTTATCTTCTAATCTTACACTTAGCATCTATTGCCTAACAACTAGCATAAAAATAGATCACATATTTTTAGAACTACAAAATCAAATCTAATTGTAATCACCATTTTCAAGGTTAACACACAATTTCTAAAAGAATTATTTGTTTACAAAAATACCCTCATAAACAGTCTATCACTTTATTCTTTTAAAATAAACATATGTTTAACTCTATGTATTAAAGAGCGAAAATCATCAAGGTATTTGTGTGAATAGATATAATCCATGTAATCGCAGAAACTATCAAAATCAAAAAAGAAGTGACAATAGTTACTATAAGTATACGAAAGAACCGTTTTTTTCTAAATCCTATCATGCAATTGGGGCCTTTTCTTTTTCTCTTTTTATTTATTATTTATCGTGAATGGGGAAATCATTACACATAGTATGCCCGATCAGCGTATTTTTTTGTTTTACGCCCTGTAACTCTTCTTGAGCCAGGCTTGGACAAAATAGCAAAGCAAGTATTAGTAGTATAACAAAAAAGCCTTCCTCGTCATTAATATCTTTGCTCACGGAAATTGTGACCTCTCGGGAGAATCGATGAAGGAATATTTTATATGAAAAAAAGTTTTAAAAAATTATTCGATTTACCTACATATATTTGTAGTATATAATAGAATATTTATTTAAAAAAATAAAATATGCTAAGTGTTTATTTATCTACTTGGGATATGATTTTATTTCTCACTTTCATGGACTATTAGGCAAAGAAAGTTTGAATTAAAAAAATAAAAGAAAAAAGAGTTGATTACAAGTGCATTCCAGTACGTAGTAGTAGAGTACAAACTTATAAATTTACAAAGATTAACTTGGCAGAGTATGGATATAAATTGTCACGACCCAAAATTTAAATGTCGTGATGGCGCCTTCTCAATACTAGGCAAGCTGATAACCTCAATAAATCACAACAAAATTTTAAGTTTGCAAACATATATATTAGATTGAATAGAAAATCCCACAAATACTGATACAAATATACTCCCAAAATCCGGTGTCACTGAGTGCATGAGCATCTAAATGATATCATAGTTTGACTGATACACCCACTATCTAGAAATGTAGAACAGTACAAATAACTGAAAGGAAAGAGAGTCAAGGTCTGCAGATGCCAAAGAAGCTACCTCATTAGTCTCTAACAAATAAAACCCCGAACTCTAGCAGCCACCATATCCGGAAGTACCTGGATCTGCACACGAATTGCAGAGTATAGTATTAGTACAACTAACCCCATGTACTCAATAAGTAACAAGACTAACCTTTGGGCTGAAAGTAGTTATGAGCTCAACAGGTACACCCCAGTATAGAAATAACATTACAGAATTGTAGACATGCTTTCAAATTCAGCAGAAAATGCCAATACAAGTAAAATAGATCAATTTTGCATGATATGAGGAATATGACATCTCTATATCTACATGCCAAAAATACATGTTGTATGTGATGTACCAAAATGGAAACCTCGTGTACTCACACTCTCAGGATACTCAATCACTCAGTACTGTATATGGCCAATCCAGCACAGGGAAGATCCATCCCGAAATATATACATCAACTGACCATGAGTCACTCAGTACTGAGTAGGGCCAATCCAACATGTGGGGAAGATCCATCCCCAGGTATAAATGCTTCGGATAAGATCCATGTCCAGGGAAGATCCATCCCTCAATATAAATCAATCGCGTTCACTGGGGTATGTGCAGAATCAGGCCCTCGGCCTCTCTCAGTCATCAACCTCTCCAGTCTCTCGGGCTCACAATGACATGAACTAGCCCACAATAATGATATGATGTATCAATAAATAACAACAGGTTGCGACATGCAGCCCGATCCCATAAATATCACTTAAAATATCCGGTCTCTCGGGCTCTCAATGACATGAAAATCAACTCGACATAATGATATGATGTATCAATAAATGGCAACAGAGACTGAGATATGATATGCAAATAATAGATGTGACTAAGTACAAAAAATTACAATTTAAACAATTAATTCCACAACAATACAACCTCTGTGGTTCAAAAAAATATCGGCATATAGCCTAAACATGAACTTTAACATGAATCTCAGCTAAATTTCTCTAACACGTGGAGAATATGTGGAAAATGGCATGATTATTTGATTATAAAACTCCATTAAATCAATTAAGTCACAATTTCAATGGTGTACGGCCACACGCCCGCATGTGCGTCACCTCCAAACAAATCATATAACACGTAATCCAGGTATTCATACCCTCAGAACCAAGTTTCGAAGTGATACTTACCTCAAACCATGCAATTCTTTATTCCAATAAGCCTTTTCCTCGTGATTCGGTGTCCGAACGCCTCAAATCTATTCACAAATAATTCGATACAATCAACATAAATTATAGGAATCAATTCCATGTGAAAAATACTACATGTTCCAATAAAAATCCGAAATTCAACTCAAAAATTAACAATGGGGTCCACATCTTAGAACCTGACAAAAGTTACAAAATATAAACGCCCATTCAACCATGAGTCCAGCCATACAAATTTTACCAAATTTCGACATCAACTCGACCTCCAATTCCTCAAATCTTATTTTAAAATCTCTAGGTCCAAATCCTCGAATTTCATCTCAAAAACATGTAATCTATTCGAAATACTCAATGATAATTCAATATTATTGACTAACAATGATCATAGGGGACTTACCTCAAGATTTCCCGTGAATTCTCGCTCAAAAATCGCCTAACCCATGCTTGAAATGTCCAAAAATGGGAAAGACTCTCAGACCCTTTGTTTTTATTCAGCCCAGGGATTTTATGCATCTGCGATGCACTTAGCCGCATCTGCGAGGGCCTTCACCCTTCTGCGGCTTCATGTGCTTTTGTGGACAGAAGTCCGCTTCTGCGACGAGGCCAAGCTTCTCTCTTTTCGCTTCTGTGGTCTATCAGCCGCATTCGCGACCTTGCAAGTGCGCAAAATTCTCGCAGCTGACTACCCAACGCCTTCACTCATGTCCACTTTTGCGATGGGCCTTGCACATCTGCGGCATCGCACCTGTGATCAAAGCTTCGCAAATGCGGTTACACCAGAAGCAAAATTCCATATTTTCCTTAAGTCCAAATTTTGATCTGTTAACCATACGGAATCCACCCGAGGCCATTGAGACCTCAACCAAATATACCAATAAGTCCTAAAACATCATAGGAACTTATTCGAGGCCTCAAATCACATTAAACAACGCTAAAAACACGAATCGTATCCGAATTCAAGCTTAATGAAACTAGGAAATTCCAACTTCTATATTCGATGTCGAAACCTATTAAATCAATTCCGATTGATCTCAAATTTTGCACACAAGTCATAAATGACATGACGGACCTACTCAAATTACTAGAATCAGATTCCGACCCTAATATCAAAAAGATAATTCCCGGTTAAACTTCCAAACTTTCAATTTCCTATTTTCGCCATTTCAAACCAAATTTAACTACGGACCTCAAAATAAATATCCGAACACTCTCCTAAGTCCGAAATCACCATACGAAGTTATTGGAACCATCAAAATTCTACTCCGGTGTCGTTTACACTTAATTCACCATCTGGCCAATCATTTCAACTTAAGTTTCAAATCTTGGAACTAAGTACTCCAATTCATTCTGAAACCTCCCCGAGAAGTCACATAATTATAATTGAATAAAAAATGAGTAGTAAATGGGGGAACGTGGTTGTAATACTCAAAATGACTGGCAGGATCATTACATTCTCCCCCTTTTAAACAAACGTTCATCCTCGAATGGGTTTAGAATTATACATGTAGTCTCAAATAGGTGTGAATATTTGCTCCGCATCTCCCGCTCAGTCTCCCATGTAGCTTCTCCGACTGGATAGCCTGATCTCCACTGTGGTTTCTCTGAAGCTATGTTCTTTGACCTCACCTTTTGAACCTGTCGGTCCAAAATGGCCACCAGCTCCACGTCATAAGTTTAATTACCATCCAACCGAACCGCACTGAAATTCAAAACATGAGACGGATCTCCGATATACTTTCGGAGCATGGATACATGAAACATTAGGTGAACACCCGATAAACTAGGCGGCAATGCAAGTTCATAAGCCACCTCTCTGATCCTCTTAAGTACTTCGAAAGGCCTAATATATTGAGGTCTCAACTTACCCTTTTTCCAAATCTCATAACACCTTTCATAGGCGAAATTCTGAGTAGCGCCTTCTCTCCTACCATATAAGCAACATCATGACCCTTCCTGTCAGCATAGCTCTTCTATCTAGATTGCGCCGTATGAATTCGATCCTGAATCAATTTAACTTTTTCCAAAGCATCCTGAACTAAGTCAGTACCCAAAAGACTAGCCTCACCCAGCTCACACCAACCTACCGGAGGCCGACACCGTCTCTCATACAAAGCCTTATACGGAGCCATCTAAATGCTCGATTGGTAGCATTTGTTATAGGGAAACTCTACTAGCCACAAAAATTGATCCCAAGAACCTCGAATATCTATAATACAAACACGTAACATATCTTTCAATATCTGAATAGTGCGCTTGGATTGTCCGTCCGTCTGTCTGTCTAAGGGTGAAATGTTGTACTCAGTTGTACCTGTGTGCCTAACTCTCGTTGCACTGCTCTCCAAAAGTATGATGTAAACTGTGTGCCCCGATCTAAAATGATGGACAGTGGCATACCGTGAAGGTGAACAATCTCGCTGATATAAATCTCTGCCAACCGCTCCGAAGAATAAGTAGCACCAACTAGAATAAAATACGCGGACTTGGGCAATAGATCCACAATCACCCAAATAACATCAAACTGTCTCAAAGTTCGTAGGAGTCCTACTACGAAGTCCATGGTGATACGCTCCCATTTACACTCCAGAATCTCAAGTTTCTGAAGTAATCCGCCCGGTCTCTGATGCTCATACTTCACATGTTGATAGTTTAAACACCGTGCTACAAACTTCACTATATCTTTCTTCATCTTCCTCCACTAATAATGCTACCTCAAGTCTGATATCTTTGCGGCACCCGGATGAATGGAATACCGCGAACTGTGGGCCTTTTCAAGAATCAACTCACGTTGCCCATCTAAGTTTGGTACACAAATCTGACCCTGCATCCTCAACACCCCATCATCTCCAATAGTAACATCTTTAGCATTGTCGTGCTGAATTGTATCCTTTAGGACAAGCAAATGAGGATCATCATACTGGCACTCTCTGATGCGTTCATATAAGGAAGAGCATGAAACTACACAAAGCAGCACCCGACTTGGCTTTGAAACATCTAATCTCACGAACTGATTAGCTAAGACTTGAACATCTAAAGCAAGCGGCCTCTCACCAATAGGAATAAATGCAAGATTACCCATGCTCACTGCCTTTCTACTCAAGGCATCAGCCACCACATTGGCCTTTCCGGGATGATACAAAATAGTAATATCATAGTCTTTTAGTAATTCCAACCATCTGCACTATCTCAAATCTAGATCCTTTTGTTTGAATAAATGCTGAAGACTCCGATGATCTGTAAATACTTCACAAGACACACCGTAGAGATAGTGTCTTCAAATATTTAATGCATGAACAATAAATGACAACTCTAAATTATGAACACGGTAGTTATTTTCATATGGATTCAACTGGTGCGAAAGATAAGTAATCACTCTACCCTCCTACATTAATACACACCTAATACTAATCCGAGAAGCATCACAATATATAGTATTAGAACCCGATGCTTAAGGCAAAACTAGAACTGGAGTTGTGATCAAAGTAGTCTTGAGCTTTTGAAAGATCTCTTTACACTCATTCGACCACCTAAATTGAGCACCCTTCTGGGTCAATTTAGTCATAGGCACTGCAATAGACGAGAAACCCTCTACAAAGAGGCGATAGTATCCGGCCAAGCCGAGAAAACTCCGAATCTCATTAGCTGAAGATGGCATGGGCCAACTCTGAATTGCCTTAATCTTCTTCGGATCCACCTTAATTCCATCACTGGACACTATGTTTCCCAAGAATTCAACCGAACTAAGCCAGAACTCACACTTGGAGAATTTGGCATAAAGTTTCTTCTCCATTAGCCTCTGTAGTACACTACTTAAATTTTGTGCATTCTCTTCATTGCTACGTGAGTAAACTAGGATGTCATCAATAAATACTATGACAAACGTATCAAGATACGACTAGATTACACTATTCATCAAGTGCATAAATGCTGCTGGGAAATTGGTCAACCCAAAAGACATCACGAGAAATTCATAGTAACCATACGGGTCCTGAATGCCATCTTTAGAATATCCGAATCCCGAATTTTTAACTGGTGATACCCAGATCTCAAATCAATTTTGGAGAATACCCTCGCTCCCTAAAGCTGGTAAAATAGATCATCAATACATGGAAAATGATACTTGTTCTTGATTGTAACTTTGTTCAACTACCTGTAGTCGAGGCACATCTGCAGAATACGATCTTTCTTTTTCACAAACAAAATAGGTGCATCCCAAGGAGACACAATATACCTCTTATCAAGAAGTTCCTGAAGTCGCTCTTTCAATTCTTTCAATTCCGCTGGTGCCATGCGATATGGTAGAATAGAAATGAGCTAAGTGCCCGGCTCCAAATCAACAATGAAATCAATATCCCTATTGGGTGGCATACCCGGCAGATCTACAGGTAACATATCTGGAAAGTCTTGCACTATCGAAACAGAGTCAACAGTAGAAGTATTAGCATCCACATATCTCACAAAAGCCAAATATGATAAACAACCCTTCCCAACCATTCACTGGGCCTTTAAAACAAATTACCCTGCTGGGAACATAATCTAGAGAACCTCTCCATTCGACCCATGATAACCCTGGCATTGCCAATGTCACGATATGTCACGACCCTAATACTGACCCGATCGTGATGGCGCCTATCATGAAACAAGGCCAACCGACACAACTCCCAAATTAACCATTTATCAATAAAAGACATTTGTAAGTCTTTACTTATTCAAATATTTCATAATAAAAGTCTAGATGAACAGTGCAGAATAAATACACAAGCCCGACATCGGGGTGTCACAAGTCACGAGCATCTACCCAAGTCTAAATACAATAAAGAGTCTAAAAATGTACTAAATACAGTCTAAGGAAGACAAGAGGGACAAAAGTAGTGTTGCGAACGTCAGACATCCACCTTTCTGACTCCGATGACTCTACCACTAAGCAATCAACACCCTGCTACCAGGTTCAGAAACATCTAAATCTATACATAAGGTGCAGGGATTAATATGATTACGCCAACTTAGTAAGTAATAAAAGTAAATGAAAGTTGAGCAGTAAGAAAACACGTAAACCATGTCAAATCGCTACAACAAATGCAAGACATTTCGATACAGTACAGAAATCGTTTACTTCAAAAAAAAATCATCCTCAGTTTCGGTCAAACCTCTTTTAAAACAACTTTCAATTGTTTCAAAGGAGTGATAAAATAGTGAGTATAAATGATAAAAAATGTATACAGCCCCTTGGGCATAATATCAACAGAACCAGCCCCTTGGGCTACCTCACAGTCACTCGTATTCAGCCTCTCGGGCATAACATGAATCAAGAACTGCCCCTCGGGCAAACATGTATCAACAATAGCCCCTCGAGAAACAATAAAATTAACCACAGCCCCTCGCGCTACATCACATCACTCTCACTGGGTACCCACGCTCACTAGGGGTGTACAGACTCTAGGAGGGGCACCTTAAGACCCAAGTGCAATAACAAGCCATCTCGTGGCATAATCAAACAGGCTCTCGGCCTCATATCAAGCCACCGTGGCGTAACAACTCAGCCTCTCAGCCTCATAATCATGAATCAGTATAATACTACTATGGTGCGCAGCCTAATCCCACAGTATCCTCACAACACAAGCCCTTGGCCTCACTTAGTCAGAAATCTCTCTATCCATTTGGGCAATAGTAAAACATGATGCTCAGCCCAAAATATCATTTATAAAATCAAAATTGAGTAAATATGGATGAGTTATGAAAATAGTAGTATACAACATGGCTGAGTACAAATATGAAGTCAAAACAGTGAGGAATAGCAGTAAAAATCCCCTAAGGGTCCAAAACAGCTGCCACAGAGCCCAAATACGATATTCAGCCCAAAACATGGTAATAGTTTCCAAAACACAACAATATCAAACAGTTTTCAATCAAATGCGCGACTTAACGGTCATACAGGATGGACTAAGTCACAATCCCCAATGGTGCATGACCCCATGATCGTCATCTAGTGTGTGTGTCACCTCAAAGTAGCACAACGATGTGAAATCCGAGGTTTCATACCCTCAGGACAGAAATTTATAATTATTACTTTCCTCAATCCGGTCCAAACTCTAGCCCGTGCTGCCCTTGCCTCTCGACTCGGTCTCCAAATGCTCCAAATCTAACCAAATACAGATTTATACCATCAAAATAGGCTAAGGGAACAAAGTGTACTCTAAAATAACCAATTTACATAAAAAATACCGAAATTGGCTAAACCCGACCTTCGAGCCCACGTCTTGGAATCCGATAAAAATCACATCAATAGAATCCTTATCCTCTCACGAGTTCGTACATATCAAATATGCCAAAATCCAACCACAAATGAACCCTCAAATTCCTAATCGAAGGTCTCCAATTTCAAGCCTAATCAGTGAAATAATACCATAGAAACTAGTTTAGGGTCCAAAAACCTTACCTCTATGAAATCCCCTCTAATTCCCTCTTCAAATTGCTATCCAAAGCTTTCTCCTGAATGAAATATCGTGAAAAACCACTCAAACTCGCGAAGGACCAAATATATATGTTCTGTCGCAACTAAACCGCATCTGCAGTCCAATTATCTAATCTGCAGTTTCACTTAAAACTAAAAGTCCGCACCTGCACATCATCCTCCGCACCTGCAGTCTCGTAGGTGTGACCAAACCATCCACACCTGCGCTTCAGCCCTTCACACCAACTTCTGCATCTCCAGCTAGCCATCCGCTTCAACTACAAATCTCAAACTTCAAATCTCCCGTCAATCACCCGAAATCACCTCGAGGCCCTCGGGATCTCAACCAAACATGCCAACATATTCCATAACATCATTCAAATTTGTTCCAACCTTCGGAAAGCTCAAGACAACATCAAAACACTTTTACATCGGATTCAAGCCTAAGAATTCCAAAAACTTCCAAATTCCGGTTTCAATCAACAAGTCTATCATACCTCATCCGAAAGACTATTTTGCACACGCATCACAAATGACACAACGGACCTACTCCAACTTCCGGTATTCCATTTCGACCCCTATATCAAAATTTCACCTATCAACTCTAAAACACCAAAATTCCAAGTTTGCCATTTCAAGTTTAAATCTACTTCGACCTCCAAAACACATTCCGATCATGCTCCTAAGTCCCAAATCACATAATGGAGCTAATCAAATCATAAAAATTCAGTTCCGATATCATACACTAACAAGTCAAATTTTGGTCAAACCTTTCGAATTTTTTCGCCTCAAACAGAGAATAGTTCCTCCACATTCATTTCGATTACCCTGAAAACTAAAACCGATTGTTTACATAAGTCATAATACATCACACGGGGCTAGTCATGCCTGAGAACTGGCGAGTGAAGTGAAAAAGCTCAAAACGACTGATCGGGTCGTTACATCCTCCCCCACTTAAATATACGTTCGTCCTCGAACGTGCCCAGAGTTATTCCGAAAATCATCAATCGCTAAGTAACCTTACCATGCACATACCCGGGGGTGATCCCACGTCATCCTATCTCATATAGGTCCGACAACACAATGTAACTGAAATTTTACAATCCAACCTAGCACATAAACCTTAGAACCACATTTCCACTTCTGAAATAATCTACCAGATCAGAACCTCACATCTATACTCCGAACACACTGCAACCGAATCCGTTTGTATTCATTTTAGATCCCGACCATCTAATTTAATCCAACACAGCTACTCTGGTGACATGACACAATCATTCTATCTAAAGACACAACTCGTGTAATCCGCACACCAATAAGCAAAAATCCGAATGTACTCAATTCATAAAAATGACTCAAATGAAAGATTTGTACCGCATGCTCACCTGTACCATCACAACACAATGTTGAGAACCCATCACACGTTGTAGAACAATAACGCAGAAATCTATCCTGTAGGATCATACCTCCACCTAGCTTCACTCCAATACGCGACCTCATCCAAACAATAGTCCACGTAAAACACCTCAAGTCATTATGCTCAAATCAACAACCACGCACAATTTGATGTCTATATCCAAAACAATTCATCATAACCACGGCAAAGTAATTGATACAGCATTACACATACCCTAAAGGACACAACCGATAGACCATCCACAGAGCAATACCCAATACTCTTCCTGCTCGAATTCCACTAAGAGACTCTAATAAAATCGCACCGCATGTGCCTATAACCAACAAATTCCAAAGCCTCGCAACCTGTAAAGGTAACTTATAGATCTCCCTAGCTCATTAATAAGCTCAACAACAATCGAATCAATACATCCCTCAACAATACAACTTAGAGTCAACCAAGCCGACTCAAGTTAGAACAAACATCTACCTTGGCGTACCAATTAACCCCTTATCAAGGAGTCCCTAAAGTTGCTCCTTCAACACCTTTAACTTTGTCGGTGCCATACGCTATGGTGCCCGACACAAAATCAACAACCCTGTCCGGCGACATGCCTAGCAGCAGGAAACACATCCAAAAAAATCCCTCGTCACCGGAACTGAATCAATGGTAGGAGTCTCTACACTTACATCTATCACGAAGGCCAAATAAGAAAGACAACCCCTTCCAGCCATCCGCTGGGTCTTCAAAAATGAAACTACCCTACTGAAAACATAATTCGTTAAACCTTTCCACCCAATCCGTGGCATTCCCGGCATAGCCAACGTCACCGCCTTAGTGCAACAGCCCAGAATAACACAACACTAAAACAACTAGTCTATACCCAATATCACATCCAAACTCTAACATACCAAGCAATAAAGGATCCACTCGGGTCTCCAAACCCCCAATAGTCACCACACCAGGCCGATACGTGCGACCCACAACCACAACATAACCTGTCTATGATAATTCCCGGTCTCTAAGTCCATAAAGCACACGAATCACCATATTTGAACCCAAGTCCACCCTATGAATATACAACACACCTCTAATACCCAATAATCCCACGAGAGGTACCCCTATAATTCTTCGATGCCACCAAGCAAACTCGAATATCAGCATTCAATCCAACAAGAGAGTGCCGCAATACTAATGAAGTATCCTCAACTCAAACACATCGCCCTTTCTAAAATGTATACCCTCATCAAGCCACACCAATCAGTAATCTCATTTATCTAGTGATCCGAACTGTCCATGCTACCTAAGAATTTGTGACCTTCCTTTCAAACTGAATTGTGACCTTACACATACAAGTATCAATCCTACACAACATATCGCATATACCATACCATCCTAGGATAAACATGAGAACTTCATACCCATTTCTGAGCCACAAGCAACTACGTACTCAACTAGCCAAGAACTTTCCATTGATCCCATCTAGAATAAAATCGCTATACATCTCATGCTCCTCACGCTAGTAGAAAATATACAACTCTAACCGTGGTAGAAACCATCAAGAACTCTCTGAATTCCATTTGCACAAAACTAAACTGTCTGGACTGAATCCTTCTAACTCAACCAAGCTACGCAGGCAACTAAAACCCCAAAAAATTGTCGTGAAGCACCTGTAGAAATTCATCGCCTCGTAAGCACCCAAAGAATTAATCATATCCTTACCATGACGTCCTAGCCTACTACCAAGCCAACCCATCTACCCAAGTTCCTTCTATTTTTCTTTTGACTTGATACTTCTTCTCGCTATAAAACCATAATCCTCAACCCAGACTTGCCACACGAGGCCCAAGCATAAAGCCACACTCTCCTACGATTCATAAGCCACTAACTACTTTCTCAAATATACCCAAAAGTACCACATGCGAAATGCTTTCCCTGAAGAGACTTCCAGCGAATCTAAAGTCATTACCTTCACCTTTCTGATACTGATGTATAGAATTCATAATGATATAGAAATACCATAAGTATTGACACCCTTCAATGCAAACATTAGTTTCTAGCCAAATATACAACCTGAAAATCTCCAAATATTACGTCTAAAATCTTGAACCCATTAGAACCATATTTGAGAGTCATCCACTCTACTCAAACCTCAATTAGAATGATTAAATGAACTGAACAACATGTGCCTCAATAGCACTCCGACACTGTAGAAGATAACTTCACCTTAATGGAACAAAGCAACTTCCTGTTCTATGCACCGAACATCCTTTATCAATAACAACTCAAGTCATTTCGTGATTCTCATACACCCATACAACATAACATAGCCTTTATTAAAATTCCCTATACTCAAACCATTCTCAATCTCAACCCTTGCAAGTCACAACCGATTCACTAGTATCCGTCAAACTGAAACCAATACAACAAATAACCATGCCATCAACTAATCAATAGCGAACTCCCCCACTTGGCTAAAAGCCATAGGTCAAAACACACAACAACTCCTAATACATATACTTTATCACTGAAAAAATACCATAGTGAGATTAAACTCAATCCTTCATAAGCTCGTACAAGACAGACCATCTAGTACCTCAAATCTCCTGCAAATCTTGCATTCGTCCTCGTAGCAGTCAAGCCCATTCTCTTATGAAACACAAATTCAAATTGCAACACATACATTTCACTAGTAAAAGATATTTTCCAACAAACCACATAAGGATCACACAACTTCAGAACACTCCGGGGGAGATAACCGACCTGCTTTGCCTCAAATTGACATCCCTTTATACCCTTCCACCGTTATAAACATTACGCAGTCACTTAATCTTCCTAAGTCTGAACTCATATCACAACGTGAAATCTACTTCACTTCCCAACTAGGAAACATGAAAAGATCCTTCAACACGCCCACGACTCGTGCTATACATCAAATCACGATGGAAACCAAGCACCAAATAGTTCTTCTATCCTTAAGCAGACCCTTTTCGTCGCTTCCAAATCGTATGAATACATTTCGAAGTCATATCATACTCATCACATAGTCATCCAGCCATCACCTCTACTAACAGGGACACTACCAAACATATAAGTTCAAAAACACATACTCATCCAATCAGTACCTTGGTGCTCAAGCTACAGGCAAAGACCCGCCCTCAAGTCCTCCAGACTGGCCCAACATCAATGCACATAAATCACATCTCACCCCTCGATCAGGGTATCACAAGCCGTCAATGCATAGCTGATACTGATGGCTCATGCGCGCACACAAATGTGTAGAAGGAATTTCAAGAGTTATATTTCAAGATGAATCAATGACGCACGATAAGAATTCAAGAATGTGAGATTTCTTAAAGGTTTTGCAGCCTCATGAGGATAAGTACAAATGTCTCTGTACCGATCCGCGAGACTATACTAAACCTGCTCATGACTCATGAGACCTATGTAACCTAGGCTCTGATACCAACTTGTCACGACCCTAAAATCGGCCCGGTCGTGATAGCGCCTATCGTGAAACTAGGCCAGCCGACACAATTCCTGAATTAACCAATTATCAATAAAAGTCATTTTTAAGTCTTTACTTAATCAAATATTTCGTAATGAAAGTGTAAATGAACAGTACAAAACAAATACACAAGCTCGACATCGGGGTGTCAACAAGTCACGAGCATCTACTCAGGTCTGAATACAACGAAGAGTCTTAAATGTACTAAATACAGTCTAAGGAAGACAAGAGGGAGAAAAGCAGTGCTGCAAACATCGGGCAGCTACCTTGCTAACTTCGATGACTCTGCCACTGAGCAATCAACACCCACTACTAGGTCCATAAACACCTAAATCTGCACACATAGTGCATGGAGTAATGTGAGTATGCCAACTCAGTAAGTCATAAAAGTAAATGAAATATGAGCAGTAAGAAAACATGTAAGTCATGTCATAACACTACAACAACTGCAGATAATTTTTAAAGCAGTACATAAATCATTTACTTCGTAAATCAAACTTAGTTTCAGTAAAAATCTTTTAAAACAACTTTCAATTGTTTCAAATGAGCGATAAAATAGTGAGTATAAATGATAAAAAATGTATACAGCCCCTTGGGCATAATATCAACAGAACCAGCCCATCGGGCTACCTCACAATCACTCGTATTCAGCCCCTCAGGCATAACATGAATCAACAACCGCCACTCGGGCAAACATGGATAAACAATAGCCCCTCGAGAAACAATAAAAATTAACCACAGCCCCTCGCGCTAAATCACATCACTCACACTCTGTACCCGCGCTCACTAGGGGTTACAGACTTTAGGAGGGGCATCTTACGGCCCAAGTGCAATAACAAGCCATCTTGTGGCATAATCAAATAGGCTCTCGGCCTCATACCAAGCCACCTCGTGGCGTAACAACTCAGGCCCTCGACCACATAATCATGAATCAGCATAATACTGCTGCGCCGCGCAACCCAATCCCACAGTATCCTCACAACCGAGGACCTCGGTCTCACTCAGTATGAAATCTATCTAGCCACTTGGGCAACAATAAAACATGATACTCAGGCCAAAATATCATTTAAAATATCAAAACGGAGTAAATATGGCTGAGTTATGAAAATAGTAGAATACAGCATGACCGAGTACAAATATGAAGTCAAAATAGTGAGGAATAGTAGTAAAAATCCCCTAAGAGTCCAAAACAGTTGGCATGAAGCCCAAATATGTCATTCAGCCCAAAATATGATAATAGTTTCCAAAACACAATGATATCAAACAGTGTTCAATCAAATACGCGACTTAACTGTCATACGGGATAGACTAAGTCACAATATCCAACGGTGCACGACCCCACGCTCGTCATGTAGCATGTTCGTTACCTCAAAGTAGCACAACTATGTGAAATTTGGGGTTTTATACACTCAGGACAGACATTTACCATCATTACTTACCTCAATCCGGTCCAAACTCTAGCCTACGATGCCCTTGCCTCTCGACTCAGTCTCGAAATGCTCCAAATCTAACCAAATACAGACTTATACCATCAAATATGCTAAGGGAACAATGATCACTCGAAAATAACCAATTTACATCAAAAATCCCGAAATTGGCCAAACCCGACCCCTGGACCCACATCTCGGAATCCGATAAAAATCACATCAATAGAATCTTTATCCTCTCACGAGTTCGTAAATATCAAATATACCAAAATCCAACCACAAATGACCCCTTAAATCCCTAATTGAAGGTATCCAATTTCAAGCCCTAGTTCTTAAATTTTTAACCACAAATTTCCATATATTTCAAGCCTAATCAGTGAAATAATATCATAAAAACGAGTTTAGGGTCCAAAAACCTTGCCTCTACGAAATCCCCTCAAATTCCCCCTTTAAATTGCTATCCAAAGCTTTCTCCCGAATGAAATATGGTGAAAAACCACTCAAAATTGCGAAGGACCAAATATATATGTTCTGCCCCAACTAAACCGCATCTGCGGTCCAGATATCACATCTGCGGTTTTCACTTAAAACCAGACGTCCGCACCTGCGCCTCATCTTCCGCACCTACGGTCTCACAGGTGCGACCAAATCATCCGCACCTACACTTCAGCCCTTCAGATCAACTTCTGCATTTGTGCCTAGCCATCTGCTTCTGCGGCGCATCTAGGGTGCCCAAGCCGCAGGTGCGGTTATGATAGTTGTTCAGCAGCTTCAGCTGCAAATCTCAAACTCCAAATATCACGTCAGTAATCCGAAATTACTCCGAGGCCCTCGAGACCTCCACCAAACATGCCAACATATCCCATAACATCATTCAAACTTGTTCCAACCTTCGGAATGTTCAAGACAACATCAAAACACCAAATTTACATCGGATTCAAGCCTAAGAATTCCAAAAGCTTCCAAATTCCTCTTTCGATCAACAAGTCTATCAAACCTCGTCCGAATGACCTGAAATTTTTCACACACATCGCAAATGACACAACATACCTACTCCAACTTTCGGAATTCCATTCTGATCCCTATATCAAAATTTCACCTATCAACCAGAAAACGCCAAAAATTCAATTTCGCCAATTCAAGCCTAAATCTACTTCGGACCTCCAAAATACATTCCGATCATGCTCCTACGTCCCAAATCACCTAACAGCTCTAACCAAATCATAAAAATTCAATTCCAAGATCATACACTAACAAGTCAAAACTTAGTCAAACCTTTCAAAATATTTTGCTCCAAACTGAGAACTGTTCTTCCAAATTCATTCTGATTACCTTGAAAACCAAAAACTGACTATTTACATAAGTCATAATATATTACACGGGTCTAGTCATGCCTGAGAACTGGTGAGCAAAGTGCAAAAGCTCAAAACGACCGGTCAGGTCGTTACATCCTTCCCCGCTTAAACATACGTTCGTCCTCGAGCGTGCCCAGAGTTATTCCGAAAACCATCAATCGCTGAGTAACCTTACCATGCACATATCCGGGGTTGATCCCACGCCACCCGATCTCATATAGGCCCGACAACACAATATAACTAAAATTTCACAATCCAACCTAGCGCATAAACCTTAGAAACACATTTCCACTTCTGAAATCATATACAAGATCAGAGCCTCACATCTTTACTCTGAATAAGTCCGAAAAAGCTGTAACAAACCATACCCACAACCTCAGATGCAATTACACGATATACCACATAACTCAAACTCTCTTAAAGATGACTTTGATCATAGCAGTAGCTCAGAATAACTGAATATCTATAATAAACCTCTTATCAGATAAAGCTTCATTCCAACACTTCTGTATACTGCCAATGATAAATGAATCATATAGAAAGACAAAACAATTCCTCAGATCAGCCATTCATGAAGCCACTTCTCTTTTGGCAAGGACCATAGCAAATTTCTAAACCGAACATCGATATTATCCTTCCAACACGCTGCAACCGAATCAATTTGTATTCATTTTAGATCCCGACGATCTCATCTAATCCAATATAGCTACTCTAGTAACATGACACATCCATACCATCTAAAGCCACAACTCGTGCAATCCGCACAATAATAAGTAAAAATTCGAACGTACTCAATTCATGAAAATGACACAAATAAAAGAGTTTTACTGCAAGCTCACCAGTACCATCACAAAAAAATACTGAGAACCTATCACACATCGTAGAACCAGAGCACACGAATCTATCCCGCTGGATCATACCTCCACCTAGCTTTGCTCCAATGCACGACCTTATCCAAACACTGGTCCACGTGAAACACCTTAAGTCATTATGCTCAAATCGACAACCACACACAATTTGATGTCTAGAACCAAAGCAAATCATCATAACCACGGCGAAGCAATTGACATAACATTACACAAACCCGAAAGGACACAACCGATACGCTATCCATCAAGCAATAACCAATACTCTTCCCGCTCGAATTCCACTGAGAGACCCCAATAAAATCGTATTGCATTTGCCTATAACCAACAAATCTTAATGCCTCACAACCCATAAAAGTAACTCATAGATATCCCCAGGTTATTAATAAACTCAACAACAATCGAATCAATACATCCCTCAACAATACAACTCGGAGTCAACCAAGCCAACTCAAGTTAGAACACACATCCACCTTAGCCTACCAATAAACCCCTTAACAAGGAGTCTCTGAAGCTGCTCCTTCAAATCCTTTAACGCTGCCGGTGCCATACGCTACGGTGCCCGGCACCAAATCAATACTAAAATCAACAACCCTGTCCGGAAAAATGCCTGGCAGAAGGAAACACATTCGGAAAAATCCCTCATCATCGGAATTGAATCAATGGTAGGAGTCTCTGCACTAACATCCATCACGAAGGCCAAATAAGAAAGACAACCCCTTCCATCCATCTGTCGGGTCCTCAAAAATAAAACTACCCTACTGAAAACATAATCCCTCAAACCTCTCCACCCAATCCATGGAATTCCTGGTATAGCCAACGTCGCGCCCTACCGCAATATCCTAGAATAACACAACACAGAAACAATCAGTCTATACCCAATATCACATCAAAACTCTAACATACCAAGCAACAAAGGATCCACTCAGGTCTCCAAACCCCCAATAGTCACCACAACAGGTCGATACGCGCGACCCACAACCACAACATAACATGTCTATGAGAATTCTCGGTCTCCAAGTCCATAAAGGTCACGAATCGACACATCTAATCCCAACACCACCCTCTGAATATACAACACACCTCTAATACCCAATTATCACACGAGAGGTACCCTTATAATTCTTCGATGCCACCAAGCAAACTTGAATATCAGCAGTCGATCCAACAAGAGAGTGCCGCAATACTAATGAAGTATCCTCAACTCAAACACATTGTCCTTTCTAAAAGGTATACGCTCATCAAGCCACACCAATGTTACATCTCGCATTTTTTGTACATTAAAAATTTGTCTTTAGTTAATTGACATAGACTCAGGGATGAGATTATCTCGAGGTTAGCATATTTATGCTATTTATATCAATCAATAAGTAAGTTCCATAAAGTTTGAAGGGTACACGAATTAAAGAAAATGAGTTTCATTGAAGGTTGTTGATTTGGGATAAAATATGGGTCGAGCGGTAATACCCGATATTTATGGACTAGTACCATACAAGGTACTATATGACCACGGTAGTATAATGTATAAAGTATATTAAAAATAAGTAAATTTTAAGTAATTTGAGAATTTTTTTGATTCTGTAGGTAATTGATTAATTACGGGTAACAGGATATTACCTAATTATCTAATAAGTAATAAAGATTAAAAACACCCCAACCCACCCCATGTGGAAGCAAGCCACTAGCAATGATGTGACTCATGGTCACATTAGAATAGGTGGCATCTTGACAATTCAATTGCAAGACACCTAATACCTTAAGACTTTTAAAACCAAATCATTTTACAATTCTTGCAAAGACTTTTAATAAGCCACTAACAGAGGAGGACATCGTTAGTAACTCATAAAGGTTCTCTCAATTTCATTATCAAAGAATGTTGAAATCAGATCCTACAAGTTTCAACGGTTCCAACAAGATTTAGCAACGTAAAATTTTGCGGTTCTAAGGGAGTACGGTGTATTCTTTTTCCAAGGATATCATAAAGATTTTTCCCTACTCCAAGTATGTTAAGGCTAAGCTTTTCCTTCATTTTAGCATGATCGCGTCATTACGCAAGTTTGATAACGAGCCATAAAGAAAATTTCATATCCCGAAATTTAGGTATATTTTGCTAGTCTCGCAAGTTACGTATAATTTCCTAGTTTTGTAAGTTATAATATTCTCCTTATCGGGACTTCATATTCAATTGAGTATTTCCTTTTTCCAATCAAGATATCAGAGAATTTATATATATAGTATTGAAGTATTTTCATTACCATCGAGCTATAATCGATGGGCATGCCCTTATTGGGCAACCTCTGAGCAGATGATAAGTTATACACCGAGCCTACTGTGGTCGAGCGCCTATGAGAAAGCCCGGTTGGCCTTGATACAGAGCCTAGTATTGCCGAGCGCCTATGAGTGAGCCTACTATGGCAGCGCAGTTTTATATATATATATATATATATATATATATATATATATATATAACGAGCCTTATAGGGTCGGACAACTGTTTTACTTATTATATTGAGAGAATTTAGTCAGTATTAGTAGTTAAGCATATGTTTAAGTTATTAGTTCAATTTCAGCTTTCAATATATTACCTTACATACTCGGTACATTATTTCATATTGACGGTACTTTCTAGGGGCACTGCATTTCATGCGTGCAGGTTCGGACATACAAACGGGTAGACCTCCTCAGTAGGTGTATGCCCAAGTTCAGCCTTCAGTAAGCTCCCCGTCTTTTGGAGTTGCCGGGTCTAGCAGTTTGGTGTACATCTTGTGTATATATGTAGATAGGTTAAGGGTAGGTCAGGGCCCTATTCCGATCATAGTACATCTATCAATAGAGGCTTGTAGATATATCCTGTCAGTTAGTGTTGTATGTTGGGCTTGTAGGCCCTGTACATATATTTTGTTGGCTTGTCAGTTGTAGTAATTATGACGGCCATGCCGGTCCAGCTTTATGTTGACATTTACTCAGTGTTAGTGTCTATTCAGTTGTATATTTTGCATTGCACATTATCTTGCAATGTGCTCCATGGCCAAAGTATGACATTACATGTTCAGCGTCTCTTAGTCACAAGTGGTATGCGAGGATAGGTGAGGCACTAGGTGCCGGTTTCGCTCCCCAGGCTCGGGGCATGACAAAAGTGGTATCAATGCAGTTCTGTCCTAGAGAGTCTACAAGTCGTGTCTAGTAGGGTCTTGTTTATAGATGTGTGGTGCACCATATTATAAGCAGGGGACTATAGGGCATTTAGGAGTTGGTTACCCTTCTTTCAAATCTAAACCGTGTTGTAGCACTGAGTTATATGAATTTTGAGTTAAACTTATGTGTTGACATTTGCATGCACAGATGACGGTAACAAGGAAAACTACGACTAGCCAGAGGAGAGAAACATCAGTAGGTGAGGGGACTAGAAGGTACCCCCAGCAGATGGGGCCCAATCAGAGTGGTAGGGAGAGATCTCTACCCAGCGATTACCGGCTCCTCCACCATATGAGGAGATTCCTAGGGAGACCGCACATCTAGTTCCCCCTCTACTTCCAATAGATCGTGACTTGAGGAGTACTGTAGTGCATTTGTTGGCACAGCTGGTAGCTACCCATCAACAGGCTAGGGCATCCGCTAGTGCAGGACCTTCTGAGGGATCTGGAAGTTCAAGGGTCCGAGAGTTTATTGTTTTGAATCCCCCAGAGTTCATGGGGACAGATCAGAGGGAGGACCTATAGATTATCTTCATAGGATCTTTCGGGTTATGCATGCCACAGAGAAAGAGGCAGTTGAGTTAGCAGCTTTTCGACTCCGAGATATTGCCATCTTTTAGTATGAGGGATGGGAAAGGTCCAGGGGACGTGATTCACCTCTTGCTATTTGGGAGAATTTTTCAGATGCCTTCCTTGACCAGTACTTACCACGAGAGATCTGACAGGCCAGACTCAATCAGTTTCTAGGCCTCAAGCAGGGCAATATGAGTGTTCGAGAATATAGTCTCCGTTTTGACTCATTGGCCAGATATGCACCATCCATAGTTGCTACTATGTGGGATAGAATCCACAGGTTTATAGCAGGGTTGGCCCCAGAGTTGACCGAGGGGTGTGCCACTGCTGCATTGTAGGATAGTATGGATTCTCGCAGATTTAGGCATTTACCCAGAATATAGAAAGGGGTAGGCATCAACAACAGGGTGTAGAGAGGACTGAGTAAGGGCAGCGCAAGAGGGTAAGATTTGCCAGGTCTTAAGAGTAGTCTCAGGGTAGTTACAGGCCCCAGTACTTTGAATGGCCACCTAGACCTCTGCCACCTCAGTTATAGGGTTACAGGTATGACCGCTATACTTAGTTAGGACCAGGCGAAAGCTCTCAAGCATTCGGTTTGCAGTGACAGCAAGGTTCGTGGAAAACATGGTCAATCTCTCCACGGTGTGCCAACTGCGGTAGAGGACATGTGGGCCAATGTTGAGCTGATTCTGATGCTTGTTATACATGTGGACGTCCAAGGCATATGATGCGAGATTGCCCAGATAGAGATTCTAGGGGTATGGCACAACAAGCGAATTCAGCAACATGATCAGCTATGTCTATGCATCCTTCAGGGCGTGAGTCTCAGTCTTCGGCTGGTAAAGGTCGAGGCAGAGGTAGAGGGTCCAGTTCAGGTGGTAGCCAAAATCGTATTTATACGCTTGCAGGTTGAAAGGACCAAGAGTCCTCACCAAAGGTTGTGACAGGTATGTTAACTATTTGCTCTCACGATGTTTATGCCTTGATAGACCCGGCATCTACTTTATCATGTATTACCCCATTTGTCGCACGAAAATTTGGTATAGTCCCTGAAAAACTAAGTGATCCTTTTGCGGTATCTACATCGGTCAGAGAATCGATTATTGCTAGACGAGTTTACTGAGGTTGTACGATATCAGATTGTGGTCATCGGACCTCAGCCGACCTAGATGAGCTAGAGATGTTGGATTTTGATGCTATCATGGGCATGGACTGGTTGGAAACTTGTTATGCCATAGTTGATTGTCGAGCAAAGACAAACATATTTCATTTTCCGAGTGAGTCAGTCCTTGAATGGGTAGGTAATATAGCGCCACCGAGAGGTAGGTTTATTTCCTATCTGAAGGCGAGGAAAATGATCGCAAAAGGGTGCATTTATCATATTGTGTGAGTTAAAGATGTGAATGCTGAGATACCTACATTTCAATCTATTCTAGCAGTCAATGAGTACGCGGATGTATTTCCAGATGAACTTGCAGTTATTCCTCCAGAGCGAGAGATTGATTTTTGGCATCGATTTGCTTCTAGGAACACAACCAATATCCATCCCTTCGTATAGAATGGCACCTGCTGAATTAAAGGAGTTGATGGAGAAGTGAAAAGATTTACTGGAAAAGGTTTCATCAGACGCAGTACCTCACCTTGAGGTGCATCGTTATTGTTTGTACGGAGCAAAGATGGCTCAATAAGGATGTGTATCGATTATAGGCAACTAAACAAGGTAATTATTAAGAATAAGTATCCCCTTCCAAGGATAGACGACTTGTTTGATCAGTTGTAGGGAGCTAGATGCTTTTCAAAGATAGATTTGAGGTCGGGGTACCACCAGGTCAGAGTTCGGGAGAAAGATATCCCAAGACAGCCTTTAGGACCCGATATGGCCACTTTGAGTTCCTTGTTATGTCCTTCGGGTTGACAAATGCACCTGCCATATTTATGGACTTGATGAATAGCCTATTCCGACCATATTTGGATCTGTTCATGATAGTCTTTATTGATGATATTATGGTTTATTCACGTTCAGAGGATGAGCATGTGGATTACCTACGAGTAGTACTCCAAACCCTCCGTGATAATAAATTGTATGCTAAGTTTTCTAAGTGTGAGTTCTGGTTAAAGTCTGTAGCATTCTTGGGGCATATTGTATCTGACGTAGGTATAAAGGAAGACACTCGGAAGATTGAGGCTGTGAAAACTGGCCTAGACCTACCCCTCTAACATATATTCATAGCTTTCTAAGCTTAGCAGGATATTACCGGAGGTTCGTAGAGGCTTTTTCTTCTCTTTCAGCACCATTAACAAAGATGACATAGAAAGCGACTAAGTTTCAGTGGACAAAGGCATGTGAGTAGAGTTTCCAAGAGCTTAAGAACAGGTTGACCTTAGAGCCAATTCTAGCACTTCCAAAAGGTCTAGATGGTTATGCCATGTATTTTGATACCTCAGGTGTCGGGTTAGGATGTGTCCTAATGCAATATGGGAAAGTAATTGCGTATGTTTCATGATAGTTAAAGAAGCATGAGCGGAATTATCTAACCCACGACCTCGAATTAGCTACGGTTGTCCATGCATTTAAGATATGGCGGAATTATTTATATGGTGTTCATATTGATGTGTTCACAGATCATAAAATCCTGCAATATATCTTCAAGCAAAAAGAGTTGAATTTGCGACAGCGGTGATGGCTTGAGTTATTGAATGATTATGATGTTAACATTCTCTACCATTCAAGGAAAGATAATGTTGTAGGAGATGCCTTAAGTCGTCAATCTATGGGTAGCTTAGCACATGTGCCAAGAAAAGACAATTAACAAGAGAGGTTCATCAATTGGCTTGTTTGGGGATTCGGTTAGTAGACTCTGGCAATGGAGGCATTTTACTCCAAAACACTGCAAAATCATCTCTCATAGCTAAAGTAAAGGAGAGGCAGTACGAGGATCCAGAGTTAGTCAAGTTGAGAGAGCGGGTTCCACAATTGAAGAAGCCATTGTTAGAACTCAAAAGAGATGGGGTTCTCAGATATAGGGGCCGTTTGTGTGTTCTAGATATAGCAGGGCTACGTGACAGGATTATGTCAGAGGCATATTATTCATGGTATTCCATTCATCCTGGGTCGACAAAGATGTATCATGACATTAAGGATGTGTATTGGTAGAACAATATGAAGAAGAACATTGATGAGTATGTCGCTTCATACCCTAGTTGCCAGCAGGTGAAAATAGAGCACCAGAAGCCCGGAGGGCTAATGCAGACTATAGAGATCCCGACATGGAAATGGGAGGTGATAAACATAGACTTTATCACAAGTTTACCTCGTTCCCATCGTAAGTTTGATTCAATGTGGATGATAGTCGACAAGCTCACGAAATCAGCTCATTTTCTTCTAGTCAGATATACATATGCAGCAGAAAATTATGCAAAATTATATAATAAAGAGATAGTACGACTACACGGAGTACCAATATCTATTATATCTGATCATGGGGCCCAGTTTACAACACATTTTTGGAGGTCATTTCAAAAAGGTCTAGGAACTCAGGTGCATCTCAGCACTGCTTTTCATCCACAAATAGATGGACAAGCCGAGTGCCCGATTCAGGCGCTTGAGGATATGTTGCGAGCATGTGGGCTAGATTTTAAAAGAAGTTGGGATGAACATCTACCTCTTATTGAGTTTGCATATAATAACAGTTATCACTCTAGTATCTAGATGGCTCCGTATGAGGCTTTGTATGGGCGCAGGTGCAGATCTCCCATATGGTGGTTTGATGTTGGAGAATCTGGATTACATAGACCAGACCTAGTTCAGCAGGCCATAGAAAAAGTAAAGCTTATCCGGGAGTGACTGTTGACAGTTCAGAGTCGTCAGAAGTCATATTCTGACGTGCGGCAACGAGATTTAGAATTCGGGGTTAATGACTAGGTATTCTTAAAGGTGTCACCTATGAAAGGTGTGATGTGGTTTGGAAATAAAGGCAAGCTTAGCCCACAGTATATTGGGCCTTATAGGATCATTCGGAGAGTGGGCCAAGTGCTTATGAGTTAGAATTGCACTCAGAATTGGAGTATGTTCATCCGATTTTTCACGTATCTATGTTACGAAAATGCATTGGCGATCCTACTAAAGTGGTGCCCACAGATGATGTACAGATTGCAGAGGACTTGTCATACGAGGAAATTCTGGTTTCCATCCTAGACCGACAAATCCGCAAGCTACGAAACAAGGAGATAGCATTCGTGAAGGTTTTATGGAGAAGTAGGAAGGTGGAAGAGATGACATGGGAAGAAGAGGAAGAAATGAAGTCTAAATACCCCCACCTAGTTCAAACTGAAGATATGATTCGAGGGTATAAACTCTCAGGCCAGTAGGTCATTAGGTAAGTTCTCATTTTTAACTCTCAAAATTTATAATGGACAGTTATGTGGAGCCAAGTGTTGCTATTTATAGACAGTGGACATGTGTGGCATGTATAGTAACTTTTCTGGCTGCGTACAGGTTAGTTTTAGTCTAATGTACGAAAGAGGCTCCGTCAAAAAATTTCCCAATGTATTAGAATACACATTCGAGGGCAAATGTTTCTAAGGGGGGAAGGATGTTACATCTCGCATTTTTCGTACGTTATAATTTCGTCTTCAGTTAATTGATATAGACTCGGGGATGAGATTATCTCGAGGTTAGCATATTTATGCTATTTATATCAATCAATAAGTAAGTGCCATGAAGGTTGAAGGGTACACGAATTAAAGAAAATGAGTTTCGTTGAAGGTTGTTGATTTGGGATAAAATATGGGTCGAGCGATAATATCCGATATTTATGGAATAGTACCATACAAGGTACTATATGACCACGGTAGTATAATATATAAAGTATATTAAAAATAAGTAAATTTTAAGTAATTTGAGATTTTTTTTAATTATGCAGGTAATTGATTAATTACGGGTAACGGGATGTTACCTAATTACCTAATAAGTAATAAAGATTAAAAACACCCCAACCCACCTCACGTGGAAGTAAGACACTAGCAATGATGTGACTCATGGTCACATTAGAATAGGTGGCATCTTAACAATTCAATTGCAAGACACCTAATACCTTAAGACTTTTAAAACCAAATCATTTTACAATTCTTGCAAAGACTTTTAATAAGTCACTAACAGAGGAGGACATCGTTAGTAACTCATAAAAGTTCTCTCAATTTCATTCTCAAAGAACGTTGAAATCAGATCCGACAAGTTTCAAACGGTTCCAACAAGATTTAGCAACGTAAAATTTTGCGGTTCTGAGGGAGTACGGAGTATTCCTTTTCCAAGGATATTATACGGATTTTTCCCTACTCCAAATATGTTAAGGCTACGCTTTTCCTTCATTTTAGCATGATCGCGTCATTACACAAGTTTGATAACGATCCATAAAGAAAAATTCATATCCCAGAATTTAGATATATTTTGCTAGTCTCGCAAGCTAAGTATATTTTCCTAGTTAGGTAAGTTACAATATTCTCCTTATCGGGACTTCATATTCAATTGAGTATTTCCTTCTTCCAGACAAGAGAGCAGAGAATTTATATATACAGTATTAAAGTATTTTCATTACCATCGAGCTATAATCGATGGGCAGGCCCCTATTGGGCAACCTCTAATCAAATGGTAAGTTATACACCGAGCCTACTGTGGCCGAGCGCCTATGAGCGAGCCCAGTTTCCCAAGATACATAGCCTAGTATGGCCGAGCACCTATGAGTGAGCCTACTATGGAAGAGCAGTTATATATATATATATATATATATATATATATATATATATATATATATATATATATATATATATATATATATATATATATATATATATATACCGAGCCTTATAGGTCCAGACAACTATTTTACTTACTATATCAAGAGAGTTGAGTCATTATCAGCTGTTAAGCATATATTTAAGTTATTAGTTTAGTTTCAGCTTTCAATATATTGCCTTACATACTCGGTATATTATTTCGTACTGATGTCCCTTTCTGGGGGCGCTGTATTTCATGCGTGCATGTTCGGACATACAGACGGGTAGACCTCCTTATTAGGTATATGCCCGAGTTCAGCTTTATCAGTAAGCTCCCCGTCTTTCAGAGTTGTCGGGTCTAGAAGTTTGTTGTACATCTTGTGCATACATGTAGATAGGTTAAGGGTAGGTCGAGGCGCTGTTCCGATCACAGTACATCTATCAGTAGAGGCTTGTAGATATATCCTGTCAGTTAGTGATATATGTTGGAATTGTAGTCCATGTACGTATATTTTGTTGGCTTGTCAGTTGTAGTAATTATGACGGCCTTGCCGGCCAAGCTTTATGTTGACATTTAGTCAGCGTTAGTCTCTATTCAGTTTTATATTTTGCATCGCACATTATCCTGCGATGTGGCCCATGGCCAAAGTATGACATTACATGTTCAGAGTCTTTAAGTCGCAAGTAGTATGCGATGATAGGTCAGGCATTGGGTGCCGTTCTCGCCCCCAGGCTCGGGGCGTGATAACCACTCAGCGATCTCATTTGTCTAGTCATCTGAACTGTCCATGCATTAATTAAAATTCCCTATACACAAACCATTCTCAATCTCAACCCTTGCAAGCCACATATGATTCACTAGCATCCCTCAAACTGAAACCAATACAACAAATAACCATGTCATCAACTAATCAAAAGCCGTCAATGAACAGTTGATACCGAGCGCTCATGCGCGCACACGAATGCATGGAAGAAATTTCAAGAGTTACATTTCAAGCTGAATTAATGACGCACGATAAGAATTCAAGAATGTGGGATTTCCTAAAGGTTCTGCAGCCTCCCAAGGATAAGTACAGACGTCTCCACTACTGATCCGCGAGACTCTACTAAACCTGCTCATGACTCGTGAGACCTATTTAGCCTAGGCTCTAATACCAACTTGTCACGACCCTAAAACCGTCCCGGTCATGATGACGCCTATCGTGAAACTAGGCCAGCCGACACAACCCCCGAATTAACCATTTATCAATAAAAGTCATTTTTTAGTATTTACTTAATCAAATATTTCATAATGAAAGTCTAAATGAACACTGCGGAATAAATACATAAGCCCGATATCGGGGTGTCACAAGTCACGAGCATCAACTCAGGTCTAAATACAATGAAGAGTCTAAAAATGTACTAAATACAGTCTAAGGAAGACAACAGGGAGAAAAGCAGTGCTGCGAATGTCGGGCAGCTACCTTGCTAACTCCGATGACTCTGCCACTAAGAAATCAACACCCGCTACCTGGTCAAGAAACACCTAAATCTACACACAATATGCAGGGAGTAATGTGAGTACGCCAATTCAGTAAGTAATAAAAGTAAATAAAAGTTTAGCAGTAAGAAAATACGTAAGCCACGTCATAACACTACAACAAATGTAGATAATTTTCAAACAATACACAAATCATTTACTTCATAAATCAAGCTCAGTTTTAGTAAAAATCTTTTAAAACAACTTTCAATAGTTTCAAACGAGCGATAAAACAATGATTATAAATGATAGAAAATGTATATAGACCCTTGGGCATAATATCAATAGAACTAGCCCCTCGGGCTACCTCACAATCACTCGTAATCACTCCCTCGGGCATAACAATAATCATGAAACGCCCCTTGGGCAAACATGGATCAACAATATCCCTTCTAGCAATAATAAAAATCAACCACAGCCCCTCGGGCTACATCACATCACTCAAACTGGGTACCCGTGCTCACTGGGGTATGCAGACTCCGGGAGGGCCCCCTCACGGCCCAAGCGCAATAACAAGCCATCTCGTGGCATAATCAAACAGGCTCTCGGCCTCATATCAAGCCACCTCATGGCGTAACAACTCAGGCCCTCGGCCACAAAATCACGAATCAGTATAATACTGTTGCGGCGCGCAGCCCGATCCCACAGTATCCTCACAACATAGGCCCTCGGCCTCACTCAGTCAGAAATCTCTCTAGCCACTTAGGCAACAGTAAAACATGATGCTCATCCCAAATATCATTTAAAATATCAAAATGGAGTAATTGTGGCTGAGTTATGAAAACAATAGAATGCAGCATAACTTAGTACAAATATGAAGTCAAAACAGTGAGGAATAGTAGTAAAAATCCCCTAAGTGTCCAAAACAATTGGCACGAAACCCAAATACGACATTCATCCAAAAACATGGTAATAGTTTCCAAACACAATGATATCAAATAGTTTTCAATCAAATACGCGACTTAACAATCATACGGGACGGACTAAGTCAAAATCCCCAACGGTGCACGACCCCACGCTCGTCATCTAGCATGTGCGTCACCTCAAAATAGCACAACGATGTGAAATTCGGGGTTTCATACCCTCAGGACACACATTTACAATCATTACTTACCTTAATCCGATCCAAACTATAGCCTGTGATGCCCTTGCCTCTTGACTCAGTCTCCAAATGCTCCAAATCTAACCAAATACAGATTTATACAATCAAAATATTCTAAGGGAACAAAGCCCACTTGAAAATAATTAATTTACATCAAAAATGCCGAAATTGGCCAAACCCAACCCCCGTGCCCACGTCTCGGAATGTGATAAAAATCATATCAATAAAATCCTTATCCTCTCACGAGTTCGTACATATCAAATATACCAAAATCCAACCACAAATGACCCCTCAAATACCTAATCGAAGGTCTCCAATTTCAAGCCCTAGTTCATCAATTTTTAACCATAAATTTCAAGCATAATCAGTGAAATAATACCATAGAAACGAGTTTAGGGTCCAAAAACCTTACCTCTACGAAATCCCCTCGAATTCCCCCTTCAAATCGAAATCCAAAGCTTTCTCCCGAACTCACCCTGAGGCCCCTTGGGACCTCAACCAAACATGCCAACATATAACATCATTCAAACTTATTCCAACCTTCGTAACACTCAAGACAATATCAAAATACTAAATTTACATCGGATTCAAGCCTAAGAAATCCAAAAACTTCCAAATTCTGCTTTCGATCAACAAGTTTATCAAACCTCGTCCGAATGACTTGAAAATTTGCACACACGTCACAAATGACACAACAGACCTACTTCAACTTCCGGAATTCCATTCCGACTCCTATATCAAAATTTAACCTATCAATTGGAAAACGCCAAAATTCTAATTTCGCCAATTCAAGCCTAAATCTACTCCGGACCTCCAAAATACATTCAGATCACGTTCCTAATTGCCAGATCACCTAACGGAGTAAACCAAATCATAAAAATTCAATTCCAAGATCATACACAATCAAGTCAAAACTTGCTGAAACCTTTTAAAAATTTTCGCTTCAAACTGACAACTGTTCTTCTAAATTCATTCCGATTATCTTAAAAACCAAAACCGAGGATTTACATAAGTCATAATACATCACACGGGGCTAGTCATGCCTAATAACTTGTGAGCAAAGTGAAAAAGCTCAAAACAACCGATCGGATCATTACACGGTATTAGCGTCACAATCAAGAATGGCATGACATGGAAACAACCAATCCATACCTAAGATCACATCAAAATTGACCATACTAAGCCATAAAAGATCAACTCTGGTCTCCAATCCCCCAATAATCACTACACATGACCAATATACACGGTACACAATGTTAGTATCGCTTACCGATGTAGACACATGAACAATTAAAACTAAGGAGCCACGTGGCATATCCAGACAACGAGCTAAATATGATGAGATATATGAATATGTGTAACCAGGGTCAAGTAATATAGAAGCTTCCATGTGGCATATTGAGACAATACCAGTGATCACTGTGTCTGAAGCAACAACATCTGGATTGGCAGGAATAGCATATAATTGAGTCTGACCACCACCTGATCGGCCTCTCCCTCTATGGCGACCTCTAGCTGCCTATGCCCACCCCGTGCTAGCTAGGTGGGTGGTGACATAACTAGTGTGGGAGTCGCAGCCTGACTCCTCTGTTGGGCTGGAACTCCCGAAAGGCTGGAACAATGTCTCTTTATATGACTCAAATATCCACACTCAAACCAATCACTCTCTAAAAATGTCGGTAAGTACTGAGGCGGACCTTGAGAACCAGAATAGCTACCAAAAGAACCTGGTACAGATGAACCTGAACTGATGGTGCACGAGATGAACTCTGAGCTGGAAGTGCACTAAGAGATGACTAAATCGGTCGAGCACTATATGAACCATAGCTAGCTGATGTGCCATGATGAGCTGAATGATCCATCTGAGTGGGCCTATAAGGAAGACCCCTACTGTGATAGGGTTGCCCCTGAAGGAACACCGCTGGAATTATCCGGACCACAAGACCTTTTGGCCTCCCTCTCCTCACGCTCCAGAGTATGGACCATTTCTAGTCGTCGAGCACTGTCAACCACCTCATCGAACTTAGCACCTGCTATATTCCCCAACGTCATAGCAAAACGAAATTGCTGGTTGAGGCCATTAATGAACTTCCTAATATTTTCCCTCTCAGTAGGAACCAATCAAATTGCATGACGAGCCAAGTCTGAAAACCACAACTCATAGTGGGTCACAAACATATCCTCCTAACTGAGCTGTTCGAACTGCCTGCGCAACTCCTCTCTACGGGTCTGTGGCATAAAATTCTCCAAAAAGAGAATGGAGAACTCATGCCATAAAAGTGGTGCTGCACCAACTGGTCCACTTCTCTCATAAGCCCCCACCATCTGAAGGTTGCCCCAGTCAGCTGAAAAGTTGTAAATAAGACTCCACTGGTCTCTAGAATGCCCGTTGTACGAAGAATCCACTAGCATCTGTCCAAGATATCCTGAGTATCCTCTGACGCAGCTCTACTAAATGATGGAGGATGGAGTCTCCCAAATCTCTCTAGTCTGTTCTGCTCCTCGTCATTCATAATAGGACCCACCTAGGTCTCAGAAGCTACAACTGGCTAGACTAGTAGTACCCCCAATTTTGGAGTCCCGGCACTACTTGCTCTAGTTTACGGGCGATGGGGGTATGAGTACCTCCCCCGGCCTGAGAAGTGGAAGGTGCGGCCTGAGCAAAAATTGCCTAAGGAAGGCCAGTGTAAACAGTTAATATTTGGGCCAAAGTCTCTTGAAGGCCTGGAATCACAATAGGCATAGCTGGAGCCTGAGCTGGTCCCACCGACTCAACTATATCTAGAACCTGCTCCTGAGCTGGAGTAGCTGGTGGGTCAACAGGTGCTGCTCTAACCGCTGTACTAGCTGCACCTCAGCCTCTACTGCGGCCCCGGCCTCTACCATGGCCCCGACCTCTCGTGGCCCTAACTGGTGGTACTGGTGGCTGGCTATCCGATCCGGTAGTACGTATCCTCACCATCTGTGAAAGAATAGAATAAGAAGATTTTGCTTTCTAGAATCAACCCATTCGCACGACCAGAATACAAGAAAGCAAAATTTTTTCCTAAGGATTCGGCAGCCTCTCGAAGATAAGTACAAACGTCTCCATACCGATCCACAAGACTCTACTAAACTTGCTCATGACTCATGAGATCTATGTAACTTGGGCTCTAATACAACTTGTCACGACCCAAAATTTGCATGTCGTGATGATGCCTATCTCAATACTAGGCAAGTCGATAACCTTAATAAATCACAATAATATTTTAAGTTTGAAAACATAAATATTAGATTTAATAGAAAATCTCACAAATACTGATACAAATATACTCCCAAAACCCGACGTTACTAAGTGCATGAGCATCTAAATGATAACATAGACTAGTGCAACCACTGTATGGAAATGTAGAATAGTATAAATAACTGAAAGGAAAGAGAGTCAACACCTGTGGATGCCAAAGCAGCTACCTCGATAGTCTCCAACAGATAAATCCCTAAAATCTAGCAGCTGCCATATCCAAAAGTACCTAGATCTGCACGCGAAGTGCAGAGTGTAGTATGAGTACAATCAACCCCATGTACTCAATAAGTAACAAGACTAACCTTTGGGCTGAAAGTAGTGACGAGCTCAACAGGTACAGTCTAGTATAGAAATAATAGTACAGTATTGTAGACATGCTTTCAAATTCAACAAATAAGCCCAATATAAGTAAAATAGATCAATTCTGCATGATATGAGGAATATAACATCTCTATATCTACATGCACAGAATACATGTTGTATGTGATGTACAACAATGGAAACCTCGTGTACTCATACTCTCAGGATACTCAATCACTCAGTACTGTATATGGCCAATCCATCCCAGGGAAGATCCATCCCCAAATATATATCACTGACAGTCAGTCACTTAGTACTGTATAAGGCTAATCCAGCCCAGGAAAGATCCATCCCTCAATATAGATAATTAGGCAAGATCCATGCCAGGGAAAAATACATCCCATAATATAAATGCTTCGGGAATGATCCATGCATAGGGAAGATCTATCCCTCAATACAAATGCTTCGGGCATGATCCATTGTCATGCCCCGAACAGAGGGAGCGCGACCAGCGCTCAACCGAGTGAACCCGGTCAAGCAAGCATGTTAGATTTACTTCTACCCAAACTCATCCATGAATAAAGAGGAGATGTACTCTGTTAATCATACACTGAAAATATTCCATTATTAACTCCTAATTCATTTCCATTAGCAGTTTCATTCATAATTTCCAAAATACTACAAGTTTATAGATATAATGAAAACATGTTTGCCAAATACCAACATTTCTAATTCAATTCCCAATATCAAATACTATCCACAACCTGTCTACAGAGCTCTAAGTACAACAGAAGAGTAATATGGAAATGTTGGCAACGAGGACCCGGCTATACCTTAAACACAAAGTATAACATCAAGTGATATCAGGCCCAGAATAGAGTAGGGCTCACCAAAACTTGCTGAATAGAGAGTAACGGCTAACGAAGACCAAAGTTGCTCGATGATGAACCACCTGCATCCATTGAAGATGCAGCACCTCCGACAAAAGGGACATTAGTACATATGGAATAGTACTAGTATGTAATGCGAAATGTCCTCTTTAAAAATAGAATACCCATATAAGAAAGGGAAAATCATAGAAACAGCAAATTAGAATCAACAATATCAAAATGCCCAATTGAAATATAACCATTTTTCAAAATTCAAAATATAATATATTTTTTGGTTGGGAGATCATTAGCACCGATATACTATTGTATTTTTAGCACGGAGTCCGATCATGCCCGATTGGCTAGGCCATCTTACCACGAATAATGTGGTTTGACATGTAATGTAAAAGAAAGGTGTTACCAATAGTAGTACCACCATGTGCGCAACATGGCGTCTCATCTCCACCCGATAAGCTAGGCCGCCTTATCACATATGCGTATGGGTTGACTTTTCCAATTCATGGCTAGTATCAGTCACATCCAAATTAAGGGGAATAATCACAATCACATCAATATTTTAATGACATCCCAATTAACGGGAATAATCACAATCCACCCTTAACCGACACGTGTAGTTCCGAGTATGGGCCTTATGACCCACCCTTCCTCAGTTTGCTAGTGATACTCCCAAAAATATTTTTTTGTTTTTGCCCACAAAGGTAATATAGATACAAATGTATTCACCTCATCATCTTTCATATTGTATAAATCTCCATTAGTATTTTCAGCCAATAACAACAACAATATTTCATTGACTCTTTTGGCCATTCACAAGATTGTTTATTCATGGGACGATGGTCGGATTTCATATTCCACACTTTCATATCTTTCCTTCCATGAATCATCATCATAAATATCATCATATATAATATTATGGAAATCACAACTTTAAGTTCGTTAGAAATGAAGGTTTTAAACACAAAAAATTTCTTTCCAAGAAATGGAGTAAGACGATTGGCAATCGATGCACAAATTAAAATCATAAACAAGTAATGCACCATTTATTCTTGAGTTACTTTCCCCCAAAAGAAGGCAATACACAATTTCCACTCACGAATATATATATGAACGCAAAACACCTTGAAAATACTTACAAAGTATAGCATTAGTTAAAACAGCCATATATGGGCATGAATTGAGTAAATAAGCTTTTAGGCAATTTTATTTTTGAAGTCATTTTAAAACAATTGAATTAGGGCTTATTTCTTAACCTTTCTCACATCATCTATTTTCAGTTGCATCACTAGCCACAAGTGTTGATACCCTATTTTGCCCACATATTTTTTATACATATATACTTCCAAAATAGCATATTTGCATCATCATTTAGTCTACAAACCTATACAAGCATTTTTTATAATTTTCCATAATTTTTTTAGAGCTTCAAATTAATTTTTCTTATATTTAAAATTATATAAATATCTAGTAATTATCCTTTAAATTACTTTGTGATGACTTAACTACCGCAAAATTATTATTTACATCCGTAATACATGTTTCAAATATTTTTATCCAATTTTTCTAATTGCATTAGCATTGTTAAGCTATTTAACTAATTTTGCAATAATGGCATGTATTCTTCAAGTAATTGCGTTTATTATATTATTTATATCAAAGTATCATTTTTATATTTTTTATAATATCGAGTTATTATTTTAAAATAGTTTTACAACATAAATACTATTTTTACCATTTTTAGAAGTTTTAATAATTTATTTTAATTATTTCCAAGGGTTTCAAGGGCTGACCCAAAATAAGCCAAAATTTCGGACCAAATTAATGGTCCAAACACTCAAATCACTAGCCCAATTCCCAGATCCCAAACCAAATAACCCATAAACCCAACCCCAATTAAGTATAACCCGACCCATGCCCCTTTCAAGATCAACGACCCTCATCCTTTCTTACCTTTTTTTTAAATTCAAATGACCCCCCTAACCTAGTCATTTTATTATATCCGCCGCCCCTAAATTCCTCTTCTTCTCCATCTCTCTGAGACCTAACCCTAATCCTCCCCCCCCCGCCCTCACTCACCTATTGTCGTTCATGGTGGTTCTTCACCACCCCAGGCCTCTAATGACCTCTTCAATGTTGGGTACTTCCATCTCTAAGGTCCTTGAGAAGATTCTCAAGGGGCCAGGGCTAGTCTGCTTACGCCTTTGGATCTTTCTTGCCTGTTTCAGGCCGTTGTGGTTCGATTTTGAGTAAGAATTTCTTATTTTGTCTTAAATCTGTGGGTTCCTAAGTGTATGTTCTCATCTATGATTTACTTCTGAAAACCTTAAATTTTGTCTTTAATCTTCTCAGATCTGTATAGCTCTGAGAAGAATCAGACCTATTTCCTATGATTTTCATAAAAAAATCTTTTGGTTTTTCTAGTGATTTTCCATTTTTCTAAAGCTAGGGTTTCCTGGAAATCCTTTTCTCCAAATGTTTTTTGACTTTGAATGTTTAACCTTCTGTTCTTATGTGCTTTTTGGTCGATTTATGTTGAGTTTGCGTTAGCCCTAGTTGATTTATGCTAAAACCCAATTTTTGGCATTTTCGGTTTGATTCTGAGTTTGATCGTGTTATCTGTGCATTGTTTCGTTCTATACTTTGATTCTCATGATTTCTCATTAGTCCAATTTAAACGTCTTGTGAATTTTACCCTAGTATGCCTCCATTAAGGTTTATGTCTCGATTTCTAGACTGATTCTATGTGTTTATACTTAGCCTATTTGTGTATTTGTGGAAACATATATTATTCTCCTTTAAATCAGTACTATTTCGTATTCCTGGTTCACTTATTTGCTCCGTAAAAACCTAGGGGCTGATTCTTGATTATTCCTTTATTTGTGACCTTATTTAGTTTCTTACCTTATTTGATTAACTGTGATACTTACTGATTCCTCTAGATTTTTTTCTTAATTAAACCCCTGCTTATTTACCCCTAATGCTCACTCTATACTTAACTCTTACTCGATTTTCTTTCCTTAAATATTATCCTGCCCTTTACCATTGGGTAATTACCTCTTAATTAAGGGAGACTATACTGATTTTGTGCGTAATTGATTTCGTAAGCTTCTTAATTGCTAACTGATTGATCTCCTTTACATTATTCTATTTTGCTACTAACTACTATATATACTCTCCTCTATTCTCACTTCTACACAAACATAAATTCACAATACACACATACACTCAAACTATTCTCCTTCTTTGCTACTTGTGCTACTTGTGGGTCTAGCCGGCTGAAAGCCTAGGCTAGATAGTGAAACTGTACTTGCTCTATATTCTCCACTCTTTTTCCTCAACCGGTATGTCTCTAGTTAAATTTGAAACCCAAACTCTATGTGTTTCATTCCTGCATTAGTTCATTGATTATGAATTTGACATATCCTCTTATTTACTTCTTTGTTTAAGCATGCCTAAATTATGCCCAGTTTAATGTACAACTAGTATGTCTACACTTTACATGTTTACCTGATGCTTGACCGGCCTATTTGTTGATTTATGATTAATCCTTTAACTATGTGATCATGTTGGTTACTTAATATGGCTGATCCTACTTGTGTTTTGATTCTATCCTCTACATTTTGGCTCCATGTCTTGATTGCCTACTATATTGGTTAATTTGTTAAGGCATGAAATTCCTAAGTGTTCTATGCATATTGTTGTCCACATGCCTCCTTGCACCCTATTCATGGACCGCCCAATAAGATTCATATATGTTCTTAATCCCTTTCACCCCTATGTGCAAACCTGCCTGCTAAAGTGCCTATGAATTTGAACCTTTTATGATTGATTGGTTGTCTACTGAATTTGCTTTCTGCTGAACTGATTTCAAAATTCTGTTAGTGTTCTTCTAAAAACTGGTTTTCATTCCTAGTATTTTCTTAAAACTGGTCTGTTCTAGAAAATCTTTTCACTCCTAAGAAGTTGTCTCCATACTGTTTTTTACTAAGTCTTTTAAACTATGTCAAGCACTCTCACTTACTCTTAGGTTATTAAGTTCTGCCCCTCTGGTATGTGTACTACTTAAGGATCCTTGAGATCTCTTAGAACTTTGGCATATCAGGGCTGGCTCTTCCACACTGCGCATAACCAATCTCTATTTGAGAAAAGTCTGGGTGTGAGCACTACCCGGGATTCTTGAGGTCCTTAGGGAACTCTAACACACCTGGACACAAGTTTGGCAATGAAATCCTCAGCATTTGAGACTACTGAAGGCATGGTACTCCCAGGTTGGCTTTGGGCCTGCATCAGGATCCCTATAGTTTAATTTATATTGCATTTATGTAATTTATTCAATTCTGGTCTGTAATAATCATTTGTAAATAGATATTGGTGTAACTAGTGAAAAGGGAGGGTAGCTATATGATCTTGTGGGTAAAGCTGGGTAGAAAACATGCTATAGGATTTATATTTTGCAAATCTGCATTAGAATCCATATTTTAGGATTGATATGTTCATTTACATTTAAACCATGTTGAACCTGTACATTAGATATCCTAATTTTAGGGCCTTCACATTTACTGCTTCAGCATGTTGCATGCTCATTTCCTGGTTTTTCGCAAGTACTGTCGCATAAACATCCTGCTATTAAATATCTTAATAAAAAATTGTCATTCTTGTATGCATTAGGTACCATGTTCTTATGAACTTTGTTTGCATCTATTTGAACCACGTCTATTAAATCAATAGCTGTCCATGAAAAGGTTTAAAACAAACTCACGTATAGGTATCATGTCTCTAAACAGAAATTAATAAATCTCCTGTTATAATCTGTATCACCTAGATCCAGCATGCCTATAAGTTGAATAATCTCAAACTTTTTAAACAGCTCCTACAATTGTGATTGTGTAGAATCCCATGCCTAGGCAAGTCTTAGGTAATTAATCTCCTTATAAAAAATGAGAAAATATGTTCTGATCGTGTTTAAACTGCTTAAGTTTCACTGGCTATAAAATCAGTAGGCAAACTGGTTAGGATTCTTCCACCTCCCTTAAAACAACCCTGTATATCCTGTTTCTGTAACATTCATCTAGATATTATGTTCCTAGGCTTTCTGAACTTCTTCAAAATCCGTTGTTTGAGACGTGTTGTTTATTTGCCTATGTATATGTGGAGGTAAATATGAGCCTTTTACATGCTTCCTTAATTGGCAGTCCTATGTGTTATTTGTTGTCGCCTAGACTTTTCCCCATTAAACCCCTTAGGATTGTCTAGAACTGCCTCAGTCTAGAGGTTCTAAATTCCTTCGGGGCCACAAGGAAGGGACGGGTAACAACATGCTTAGAGGTCGTTAATCAAATTCGCTTATATAACCATTAAGGGGATGGTGATGGGTAGTAAAGGGATATGATGACATACATGCTAATGTCACGTGTAGCCCCTCTAGTTGAGGAGGATTATCTGGCATTGCACAGATTGATCCTTTAGGCTAATCAACTTAGGACTTCACTTTCCCTATTCTTATATGTGTTTAAATTATTTAAACTCCCTCTTTTTCTTTACATATACATGTGTTTAAGCTATCCAAACCTCTTTTACTTTCATTATCTGAACTTCATTGATCATATATGTATTTAGATGGGGAAAACTACTTTATTTGCAACTATGTGCTAAGACTGCTTACTTGTTAATTGACTAATTCACATAGTTTAAGTTCCGTCGGGACCCACCGTTGTGGACCACGAGAGGTTTCTAACACCTTCCCTTCAATGTTATTTCGAGCCCTTACCCTAATCTATGGTAATATAGACTAGTTACATGAGTTAATTGCCTAAGTGCTCTAACGCAACTTAATTCGTTAGGTGGAGACTTTTCAAATACCCAATTCCCAAAAGGAAACGAGTTACTCCCAATGAATGTCAAAACCCAGACTCCGCGAGGAAAATGGGGGTGCGACAACAAGTATAACTTTAATTCTTGCGACATTGCCCACACTCTATATCCCCGATTCACCTATTTCATTTTCAAGCATCTATATAGATTATCAACAACACGACATTTTGAATCAAGACTTCAAATACATATATGAGCAATTTAGAGTCTTAAGCATATCGAATTTTTCTCATACAGTTTGGCATACTAGATTTTATTTGAAACATGACTCAAAGCCATAACATTTTAATACAGAAACCATACTTTGAACATATATCTTTTGACATAAGGCACATTAGGAATAATCAATTTTATTGGATAACCGGGAACATAAGAATTAGGAACTTGAGTCAACCTTACTTGAAACTTACGAGAATATTATTGAATTCGATTCTAAGAGAGAAAATTTAGCCAACATACCTCGCTTTGAGCTTTCCTTAAATACTACAATGATCCAGAAATCCTAGCAATCCCAATTTATTTTGAGACATAACAAAATTGAACAGAAATTAGGAAGATATGCATGGTCTCAGCTCATTTGAGCATTTTATCAAACACTAGATATGCAAATTTGATTACAAGATTCTTCCACTATATTTCCTTCACTCCACAACCCAATCTTTACCCATTTGAGCTCAACAATATTCCCACAAACCTTATTGGTACATGTATGTATAAATAATACTCTTACACCCTAGAATCACACTCCCAATTAACCATCTTCCACCCAAATCCGAAATTGAAAACTAGGGTATGAGACCTTACCTCTTAGGTGAATATCTTTTCAGATTTCCTTGTTGGATATTAAAGCTTGGACAAGATCTTGATGAACAAAGCACTTGGGCTTCTTCCTCTCTCTCTAGAATGCTCTTCCTTCTCTCTAAAAGTATTAGATTTTCTTTTCCAAATAAACCTTTAGGTTTATTTATCGATATAGGGTCAGGTTATAAATATCAGATAATAGACTCTCCGAAATCAACTCTGCGATCGCAGAGTGGTTGCATAATGGGTATGCGGTCCGCAAAATGGTGTCAAAAATTAGGCTTCTCACGTTGAGTCTGCGGTAGTTCTGCGGCCCACAAACCTGTTCTGCGGTTGCATAATATACCACATACCTATTCTACGATCGCATAATGCATCGCAGAACTTCCCTCCAAAAATCCCCATGATATTCTGCGATTCAATGTGTGGTCCGCAAAATAATTTTATAGTCGCAGAATTGACAACATAATGGTCTTCAAACTTGGCTCGAGTTCTGCTTCACGATGCGACCCTTATGCGGCCCACATAATGTTTCTGCAGTCATAAAATAGACCGTAGAATCGCCTTCTTCTACTAGAAGTTTTCATCAACCATCCAATGCATTCTTCAACCTAAAAAGTCCGAGCCGCCAACCTTTGTGCTCATTAGTCTACCTCAGTACCACAAAACCTTAAATTCCTAAGCGAAATTTTCTGGGGCCTTACATTCTCCCCCCCTTAGGATCTTTTGTCCTCGAATGAGAAGTAGAGTTCTCCCCAAATGCTGAATATAACTTATCTCTTTTCTCACATACCTCAAGCCCTCGAATTTTGACTAACTCCCAAATGTTTCAGAAATTTTGGCAAAGTTTCCTCTGTAATTAGGCCTATCCGTCTGCTAGAGAATCACCAAAACCATCCTAACAAATATTTTTATCTAACAATTCACAATATATATATATATATATATATATATATATATATATATATATATATATATATATATATCAACAATTAATCACAATATTACAGTTATTATAACATCAAAAGTGATATCTGGACATGAGCTGCACATTTCAATCATAACACATAGAAAGTACCTTTCGAATCACAACTATTTGCTATACAAACAAGCTAAAACATTTTCTTTCCTTAACACTTTCGGCCTACGAGGTGGCTTCCTCGACTCATAGACTTGGCCATAACACTCGACACAGGCAATCTCAACTTTCGGACTTATCTAACAAGGATGACAATTAAGTACCTCTCATAGGGTAATTATCCATTTACTTCACCTCCACTAGCTTTCAGTGGAACGACAGAAAGGATTTCCGAATGCCTTCTCAAACATAGACACATAAAACATTGTATACATGGAGGATAATGACAGGGAAACATCATACTCATAGTTTTGCCTATTTCCTTCAAGATTCTATAAGGCCTAATGTGAACTACACCTACTTCACCTTCTTTAACAATTCACCTAACATTTTCATGGATAAAGTCTTAATAATAACTCGTTTACCCTCTTCAACTCTAACTCTCTACGTGAACACCCAAACTAAACCTTTGGCGACCTTCAACAATTACTCTAAGATGTGCTAGCATGAATATGACCTTAAAATCTCCTATCCAATATATTTGATAATAGGATGGTGCTTCTTCTTTGACATGTTTGAATTTTCAACCCCTATAGATCTAATACAAGTAGCAATGGGGTTTGAGATGGAGCTGGAAGAATCCATCAATGTGCTAAGCAGGGCATTTCAGGAGGTTATATACTAAGAATTATGAAGGTTACTACCAATAGCGCTAACATGTTTAACCATTGTGATGACATCATTGATTTGACAAATGAGGCATAGATTTAATCAGCATATCTGCAATAGAAATCCTTAAGGAGGAATAGTCAAGTACGTGACATCAGTCGCCTTCTAAATGGTAGGGAAAATTTTGTTTAATTCAAAATGAGAATATTCTGGCACCCTGAATGTGATATGGGTTTCAAAATACATGAAGTTGTGGTACGTTCTTAACATTAACTGACACAAGGAACCTATGCCACAAGCCCATGAGACTGAAAAAGAAGTTGAACATTTGTGAGATTATTATCATGTTGATAGCTTAACCCTTCACAATAATTGAACCTATATGAGAGGACTAGAGATAAGAAAAACTTTGTCTTTCAAATTAATATGCTCATGATATGTGCTAGGCATGTTTCTGCCATAATAGCTCTCAAGCTGCAATACCAGGCCACTTCAAGGGCAACTACAATACTAGGAACAAATGATCTACTTACTGCAGAATGATCTAAGTGGACATGAAAGTCATACTGAGATGGGCAACAAAAAGTTCTTCCTTTGACGAATTTGTGAAAATCCCAAATTTCTTAGAAACTTTATGCGGACAAGTGACACCTTTCAATTGACAAGTACACATGATAGGTGCTGAGATATGCTCTCATGTTACTAGATGGTGAAAATGATTCATGATAATATTTACATAGGAGTAAGGTCACTATTCAAACCATAGGAGCCACATACACCGAAGAGAGAGAAAAAGAGTGGCTCGAGAAGGATCTTAGCATTAGGCTACTTTACATTGGATATAATACCACGTAGGTAAACTTTACGATGGTGCATACATAAGCACCAGTGAGCAGATGTTATCCATTTGAATGAAAAGGTTTTGTAAGAAATTCATCAGGTATAGTCCTTTGTTGAGAATTTAGGGAAGCAAATGGGAAATATTAGCCTAGGGTTATAACTCAATTCAAGGAAATAATTATAGAGCTCAATCCCACAAGAGGTTTTAAATAAGAAAATTTATGATAAAGTGGCTTCATGAATAATGCGTCTCGTTCAAAGAGTTGATACAGAGAATGACTCGTAAAGTTGTTCCGATTCTATACCAACTTCCATAGAAACATAAGGAGTGACATATGACAAAGTGGAACTACGATCAATAAGAGCATACACATCATGAAATTGGACAGTCAATATACCTGTAACCACACCAGGAGAAGACTCTGAATTTTGACGTCTCCTCATAGCATGAAACTTGTTGGGACCTCTCGAGCTCTGAATACCACCCCTAGCTGCTCCACGCCTTGCGGACGCTATAGCGCATCGAGCTGGGGGAGGCGCTGTGGATGTAGTAGCTGCAGAACTAGTTGGTTGTGCTGCACCCCTGCCCATGCTCTTGGGAGATGAATCACAATATCTTTGAATGTGACCCGTCATACCACACTTGTAGCATACATTGGTACCATAGTGACATACTCCCAGATGACATCTCCCACACTTCACACAACGAGGATGAGGTCCGCTAAACTGACTCTCCCCACTAACCTAATATTTATCCTTTTTGTATACATCGTAAGCATCCTCTGTATCTTTCCTCCAAGCTTCCAATGCGGGAGTAACAATTCCAGTACCGATTTGTTGTGTGGGCCTTTAGAATTGCCCATGTCTACCACTCTTAACATGTTGTTGTGTACCCAACCTAGGACATTTGTTATTCTTGTACCCCCTCTTTCCACAAACGTAACATATTTCAAGAGTCATCCAATATCTCCCTAAGTGACGCTTCTTGCAAACTAAACAATCCAGCTTATTGGTAGCAACAACCTTTTTTGTTTCTCAGATACTCTCACCACACGATCCGGTGGTGCGGTGACATTGGAAGGAACAATGACACTTCCCCGAGCAACAAATTCTTTCAACCCCTCCACGGTGCAACATATTCTCCCAATGAACTCTTGTGCAATCTCCCCTAGATTCAATGGCAAGGTCATTACCTCCTTGCTGCTTCAAACTCGTGGATTACTCATCTAGAAAATGAGACATAATGAGGAAATTAGCTCCCTATCTTGGGCTTGATTGCATGATCTGGAATATCAAAGAAGTGTGAAATTTCATAAATGTCCGTGTAGCCTCCTCATTATCGATATGGTCGACAACAAACCGATAAGAAGGACTCTACTGCACAGAGCTCTGAGACATCATAAGACACTTTAAAATCTTAGGCTCTAATACCAAGTTTTTTATGCCCCGAACTGAGGGAGCACGACCGGTGCTCAACCGAGTGAATCTGGCCAAGCAAGCCTGTTAGATTTCCTTCTACCCAAACTCATCCAATAATAAATAGGAGATGCACTCCATTAATCAAACATTGAAAATATTTCATTAACAACTCCCAATTCATTTCCATTAGCAGCTTCATTCATAATTTCCAAAATATTGCAAGTTTATAGATATAATGAAAAACATGTTTGCCAAATACCAACATTTCTAATTCAATTCCCAATGTCAAACACCACCCACAACCTATCTACGAAGCCTCTAAGTAAAACAGAAGAGTAATATGGAAATGCCGGCAACAAGGCCTCGGCTATACCTTAAAACACAGTACATGATCAAGTGATATTATGCCCCATAATAGAGTAGGGCTCATCAAAACCTGTTGAATAGAGAGTAACTGCTAATGAGGACCAAAGTTGCATGTTGATTAACCGCTTGCATCCATTGAAGATGTAGCACCTCTGGCAAAAGGACGTTAATACATATGGAATAGTACTAGTAAATAAAGCTAAATGTCCTCTTTCAAAATAGAATGCATATATGAGAAAGGAAAAACCATAGAAACAGCAAGTCACAATCTAAAATATCAAAATGCCCAGTTGAAACATAACCATTTTTCAAAATACAAAAATAATATATATTTTTGGTTGAGAAATCATTAGCACCGATATACCATCGTATTTTTAGCATGGAGTCTGATCAAGCCCGATCATCTAGGCCATCTCCCCACAAAAAATGTGGTTTGATAGGTAATGCGAAAGAAAGGTGTTACCAAGAGTAGTACTACTATGTGCGCAACATAGCGTCCGATCTCCACGCGATCAGCTAGGCCGCCTTCTCACATATGTCGTTTGTGTTGACTTTTCCAATTCACAACTATTATCAGTTTCATCCCAATTAAGGGGAATAAACACAATCACATAAATATTTCAATCCCATCCCAATTAAGAGGAATAATCACAATCCACCCCTACACTGGCACGTGTAGTTTTGGGTGTGGGACTTATGGCCCACCCATCCTCGGTTTGCTAGTGTTACTCCCAAAAACATTTTTTTGGTTTTTGACCACAAAGGTAACATAGATACAAATGTATTCACCTCATCATTCTTCACATTGTATAAATCTTCATTAGTATTTTCAACTAATAACAACAATAATATTTCCTTGGCTCTTTTGTCCATTCACAAGATTGTTTATTCATGGCACGATGGTCATATTTCATATTACACACTTTCATATCTTTCCTTCCATGAAACATCATCATAAATATCAACATATATAATATTTTGAAAATCACAACTTTAAGTTCGTTAGAAGTGAAGTCTTTAAACACAAAAGATTTTTTTCCAAGAAATGGAATAAGACGGTTGGCAATCGATGCACAAATTAAAATCATAAACAAATAACACACCATTTATTCTTGAGTTACTTTCCCCCAAAAAAAAGGCAATACACAATTTCCACTCACGAATATGTAAGAACACAAAACACCTTGAAAATACTTACAAAGCATAGCATTAGTCAAAAACAGTCACATATGGGCATGACTTGAGTAAATAAGCTTTTAGGCAATTATATTTTCGAAGTCCTTTAAAACAGTTGAATCAAGGCTTTTTTTTCTTAACTTTTCTCACATCATCTATTGCATCACTAGCCATACGTATAACTTTCATTCTTTCACATTGGTCATACTCTATTTCCCTGATTCACTTATTTCATTTTCAACCAGCTTTATAGATTATCAACAACAAGACATTTCAAATCAAGACTTTAGATACACATATGAGCAATTTAGAGTCTTAAGCATATCGAGTTTTTCTCACGCAATTGGCATACTAGCTTTCATTTGAAACACGACTCAAAGCCATAACATGTTAATACGTAACTCATACTTTGAACATATATCTTTTGACATAAGGTTCAATCATAATAATCAATTTTATAAAGGATAACCCGAAACATAGGAGTTAGGAATTTGAGTCAACCATACTTGAAATTTACGGGAACATTATGGAATTCGATTCTAAGAGAGAAAATTTAGCCAACACATCTCGCTTTGAGCTTTTCTTAAATACTACAATGATCCAGAAATCCTAGCAATCCCAATTGCCGCGACCCCTTTTTTCCTTCGCAGAGTCTGAGTTTCGATATTCATTGGGAACAACTCGTTTCCTTTTGGGAATTGGGTATTTCAAGAGTTGCCACTTAACGGATTATGGTGCGTTAGGGCACCTTGAGCAGTTAACTCATGTAACCAGTTTGCATTACCATAGATCAGGGTAATGGCTCAAAATAACCTTGAGGGGAAAGTGTTAGGCACCCCTCGCGGTCCACAATGGTGGGTCCCGACCGAACTTAGTCATGTGAATTAGTCATTTAAAAAGTAAGCAGTTTAAGCACATATTTGCAAATAAGGGTAGTTTATATAGTCTAAACACAGATATATAATTAAGACAGTTTAGGCACACATGCTTATTAAAAAGGTTTGGACAGTCCAAGCGCACGTACATAAATTAAAGAAGGGAAGTCCTAAGGTGGTTAGCCTATAGGATCACATCTGTACAATACCCGGTAAGCCTTCATCAACTAGAGGGGTTACACGTGACATTAACGCACAGGTCATCATATCCTTTTACTACCCATTACCCTCCCCTTAGTGGTTATATATGCGAGTTTAATTAACAAACTCTTAGCGTGCTTTACCCTTACCTTCCTTATAGTCCCGGAGGTGCTTAGGACCTCTACACTTAGGTAGTTCTAGATGCTCCTAAGGTATTCAAAAGGTAAAATCTAAGCGACAATAAAGAACATATATCACTGTCAAATTGGGAAGCAATTATGGGCTCATGTTTTACCTCCACACTTAAATAGATACGTAGCACGTCTCAAACAACTGATTTTAAAGAAATTCAAAAAGTCCTAGAACCTGATATCTAGACGAACATCGCTAACACAGAATATGCAGTATTTGTTTAAAAGAAAAGTGGCAGAACGCTAGTCAGCTTGCCTATTATTTTTATAGCCTATTAAACTTGGACAATTTCACACATAAACAGAATCTGATTTCACAGTTATAAGACGATTAATTACCTAAGACTTGCCTAGGTGTGGGTCTGTATGCGATCATAATTTTGGGAATTGGTCAAGACAACTCGAGGTCATTCAATCCTATAGGCATACTGAATTAGGTGATTAATGTTACAGAACTGATTTCACGCATGTTTACACTGGAACATGATATTTATGTGTTGGACTATTCTTAAACCTTAACTGATTTCATACCAGTTAAGGCGGGATAAGGGAACTAAGTAAACATGTTGGACAAGTATCAAAGAACGAAGTGAAGTCAGACATGCTAATTAACTTTAGGCAGAATTTAGACATGCTTAATAATAGCAAGCAGAGAAACAAATTGAATAACTAGTATAGGAACAAACATGGATGTATAGACATGGAACATATAAAGTTGAGTTTCAAAATTTAACTATAGATATACCAGTTAAAGAAGAAAATGCAGAATGTAAAAACACGTGCAATTCCACTATATAGCCTTGACTTTCAACCTGCTAGATTAACAGTTAGCATAAATAGAAAAGAAAGAAGAGAGAGTTTTAATGTATGTGTGTGCATTCTGAACAGTGTGTTTGTATGTTGAAGGAGAAGAATGAGAGGGCTTACACAATAGTTCAAGAGTAGAGCCAATAAGGTAAAAGAATCAGAAATCAGCAATATAGTGCCATCAGAAACCAATCACATAAAGGGGTTCAGAATAGACTTCTTAAATTAGGGGCAATTAGCCAATGGTAATTATAGGAAGTCTAATTAAGGAAAGAAGTTCAAATCAAACCAAATAAAGGAGTTCAGAATAAAATAATCAGTGTTCTAATTAAGGGAAGAATCATGTAAAGGAATCAGTAAATATACAGGTAATCAAATAAGGCAAGAGTGACTAATTAAGGTCGTAAGCATGGAAACATGCAAGACTTAGGCTACAAATTTCTAACAGAGCAAATCAATCAACCGAATTTCAAAGTAACAATGATTTCTGGAAAGAATATATCAACTCCCATAAAAAAGAAAATAAACTTAAGTAAAACTTCATAGAAATATAGAACTTAATTGGGGAAAATCAGGTTCAAGTCCTAACAGAAATTTATTAGGGCAAAACCACAAAAATATTGAATTTGGCGAAGAAAAGCATGCAAGTCAGAGGATACAGAGCAAACTAATACGATTAGTAACACGAAAAGATCCAAATCGTAGCAAGAATTGGAAAGATCAGTATATTACATACAGTCAACTTGGGTTCGAGTACTCTTGCAAAAATCAATCAAGAAGATAAAAAAAAATAGAATCGATGAAACATCTAGAAGTCAGAAAGCCTTTGAAAAACAACTCATAATGAACCCTAGTTTTAGGAAAAAGCAAGAACAAGCGATTAAAACCAGAAATTTTCACATAAACACATGTAATAGTGCTCGAATCGTCTCAGATCTATATAGAGCTGGAAATAATCGAAGGTAATAGACTAGGGTTTTTGAAAACATAATAGAGATGAAAGAATAGGTATAGAAACCATTGATTCGTAACAATATAAAGAGAACTTCTCACTCACAATCGATAAAAATGGCTTGAGACAGGCTGACAAGTAGATCTTCAAACCAGAACCAATTAGGTTCCTCGAGATCCCCTCAAGTATCTAAGGAGTCGAAGAGCCATGGCGTGTAAGAGGCCAAAACTGGCCGGAGAAGACAAGAAAATATCACAACGTTGAGATATACGCTAGTGATGGTGCCTGAGAAACTAGAGTTTAATGGAGAAAGTTGAGAGACAAAGGGATATGAGGACGGCGTGTGAGGGAGTGAATGAGAGGTCTGGTGGTCGTTCTAGGTTAATTATGGTAAGTTTTAAGGTGGATCATTGATCTAAAGGATCAATGGCCACGATTTGATGGTGGTTTGGGTCGGGTAGGTGTAGATTGGGCTTAGGGTGAATTGGGCTGGTATTATTAAGGGGTTTGGGCTGGTATTAAAAGGTTTAGGTCCGAAAAAATTAGAGAAATTAAAAAGGCTATTTGTTGAATAACCAAAATAATTGATAAAAATAATTAACAGATTATAAAAAATAATTTTCATGAATAGAAATATTTTAAAACAGTTACTACATATTTAGAAAAATATAATGAGCTATTTTTGTAAAAAATAATATAATAATGTACACATGGGCTATTATTGCAATTGTAATCGAAGGGTATACATCTGGCCATTTGTGAAATAATTTGAACTTAATATAACTGTAAATAGCAATACTAAGTCATGAAATGCTATAAAGTCATTTGTGATGCAATTTGTAATTATTTATGTAAATAAAATACTAGGATAAAATTAATTTAAAAATATAGAAATAATGGGAAAATATCAATTGATGCTAATGCATAGTTTTGAAGGTATATATGCACTAAAAAGCATTATAGGGAAAAATTGGGTATCAACAGCTGCCCTTCTATACCCGGAAAGGATGGAAGAGTTTTTGGTTAAAGAAATGATGGCCAATTTTGACCAAATGGGAAGTTTTTAGAAAAATAGAGGCCTAACTCTAGTCTTTGAGCTGCCTACGTATCCCTAGTTTTACAAGAATCAGGCCATGTGTAGTTTCAGATCCACTAGTGAATGATGCCGATGGAGTTGTTATAGGAATGGTAGTCAATTTCGGTAAAGGTTATTTTATGAAGGGTAATGTCGGACGGAGTTATGATTTTGGGTTTGGAGTGTATCGGATGTATTATAGGGTACATAGTTGGATATCATGAGGTAGGATGGGTAACTGATGAGAATCGTTTATGAATGGAAAAGTGAAAATGGTATGAGCGGAAACCAAAGCAGAGGTTGCTCCTGTTTGAAAAAACGGTTAGCTCCAAGATCACCTGTAAACTTAAAATTCAATGCATGCAAGTACGTAGATTACTGCAAAAACTTAAATGTGATGCAAATTTCTTTTGGACCATGAAAGATTGCCCTTGGATGGTGTGAATGGAGTCCTTAGACTATGATGTCTTGGGTCATGAGTTGTGAGATAGGAGATTCGCAGGCCATTAAATGATGTTCTCGGGCCATGAAAATGGTACCTCCGAACCATGATGCCTTTGAATAATGATATGCAAATTTGAGAGATCCTTATGCTATGGTATGGTGTCTTCCAGCTATAAGGATGATGCCTTTTGACAATGATGCCTTTAGACAAGTTGGTGATATTTCAACCCACGAGATGTAATAATATGATGCTAAAATTACCAAGACAAGGTTTAGTCTTATGAGGTTGAGGGCAGAGCTTAGCCCGAAAGAGGAGCAAATAGATAGTGCTAGAATAGAGCAATGTTTATGTAAGGAGGGACAATTCTTAGTCCCATGAGAAGGCAGTGCTTAGCCTTATGCAAAAATGGAGAAAGAGCTTAGTCCCACGGAAGGCAGAGCTTAGCTTTATACAAATATGGAGGTAGGGCTTAGCCTCATGCAAGATGGAGACAAATCTTAGTCTCATGCAGGATGCGGGACAGGGCTTAGTCTCATGCAAATGAAAGGCAGAGCTAAGCCTTATGCAAATATGGAGGAAGGTCTTAGCCTTATGCAAGATTTGGGACAGGGCTTAGTCCCATGCAAATGAAAGGCAGAGCTTAGCCTTATGCAAATATGGAGGCAGGGGTTAGCCTCATGCAAGATTCGGGATAGGGCTTAGTCCCATGCAAATGAAAGGCAGAGCTTAGCCTTATGCAAATATGGAGGCAGGGCTTAGCCTCATGCAAAGATAAAGACAGAGCTTAGTCTCATGCAGGATGCGGGATAGGGCTTAGTCCCATGCAAATGGAAGGCAGAGCTTAACCTTATGCAAATATGGAGGCAGGGCTTAGCCTCATGCAAGATTCGGGACAGGGCTTAGTCCCATGCAAATGAAAGGCAGAGCTTAGCCTTATGCAAATGTGGAGGCAGGGCTTAGCCTCATGCAAAGATGGACACAGAGCTTAGTCTCATGCAGGATATAGGATAGGGCTTAGTCCCATGCAAATGGAAAGCAAAGCTTAGCCTTATACAAATATGGAGGCAGGGCTTAGCCTTATACAAATATGGAGGCAGGGCTTAGCCTCATGCAAGGTTCGAGATAGGGCTTAGTCCCATACAAATGAAAGGTAGAGCTTAGCCTTATGCAAATATGGAGGCAAGTCTTAGCCTCATGCAAAGATGGAGATAGAGCTTAGACTCATGCGGGATGCGGAATAGGGCTTAGTCCCATGCAAATGGAAGGCAGGGCTTAGCCCTAAGCAAATATGGAGGCAGGGCATAGCCTCATGTAAGATGGAAACAGAGCTTATTCTCATGCAGGATGCGGGACATGGATTATTCCCATACAAATAGAAGGCAGATCTTATCCTTGTGCAGATATGGAGGCAGGGCCTAGCCCCATGCAAGGTGCGGGATAGGGCTTAGTCCCATTTAAAAATGAATAGCAAATAAGAGTAGAATGTTTCTTAGCTAGAGATATGTTCGGTTTCTGTTGGCCCGATTGATAGTGATTTTGATGCATGTATATATTTGCGAATGCTACTGTTACGTCAGATGTGCTTGCGCTCAAAGAAAAATTATAAGTTTTGTAAGGGGAGGTTGGTTCGTGCCTTTTGTCTGCTAGCTCTGCTCCTCCATTTTGAAGTTCTTGTTTGAGTTTCCCTAGGCAACACCTAGCTGTTATAGAGTTTTCGAAAATATGCAATTATTTATGAAAATAGAGTTATTTTAAAAAACATAGTGAAATATTACGTAATTTTAGATGAACTAGTGATTGTAATACATTTCAGAGACATTGCAACTTTCTTTTATTAGAATTTTAAGAGTCCTCATCAAAATTCTGCCCCAGTTTGGTAGATGATCCTTCGGCCGTTTACGAGTGACAAAACTTATTTAACCTTCTTTGGAATTTTGAGAATCCTTCTCAAATTCTACCCCAGTTTCTTAACCCATTTCTGACTTTCTGGCATGCAATGGCATTGGCTAGACTTGTTCCGAAATTTTGAGGGTCCTCTTCAAATTCTGCCTTAGTTTCTGTTTCTAGGAGGGGAATGAAAATTTTACTATGATATGACCGAACCCACAGTCCTGCCTACGTATCCCCTCTTAAATAAGAATTAGGTCAAGCGTAGTTCAATTACATCATGTGAATGTGAGACATCTAAGCATAATATCTTTTCACTGTGTCTGAATTAATTGGCTTTGGCCATACCTCTACGTCCATTTCTGCATGTATGGGTGCTCCTCCTATTATTAGCCTATGAACCATGTAGAGATCTTGCCAGTTGGGAGAGAATTTCCCTTTGGCTTCATCTTGATGTGGGAAGATCTTCTTCAGCACCACCTGTCCTGGTGCAAACTGTCTTGGTTTGACCCTTTTGTTGAAAGCTTTGGACATTCTGTTCTGATAAAGCTGACCGTGACATACTGCGTTCATTCTTCCATCTATAAGGGCCAATTGCTCATAACGACTCCTTATCCATTCTGCATCGCTAAGTTCGGCTTCCTGTATGATCCTTAAAGAAGGAACCTCTACCTTGGCTGGGATGACAACTTCGGTACCATAAACCAGTATGTAGGGGGTTGCCCCGATTGATGTACGAACCGTGGTGCGGTATCCCAACAAAGCAAAAGGAAGCTTCTCGTGCCATTGTTTGTGGTTTTCTACCATCTTCCTTAGTATCTTTATGATGTTTTTGTTAGCAACTTCTACGGCTCCATTCATCTGAGGTCTATAGGCTGTGGAGTTCTTGTACTTGATTTTGAAAGTTTCACACATGGCTTTCATTAGACCACTGTTGAGACTGGTGCCATTATCACTGATAATGGATTCTGGAACTCCGAATCGGTAAACAATACGATCCTTGAGAAAGTCTGCGATGACTTTCTTGGTTACAGCTTTGTAGGATGCGGGCTCTACCCATTTTTTGAAGTAGTCAATGCCACTAGAATAAACTTGTTCCCGTTTGAAGCAGTGGGCTCAATCGGACCGATGACATCAATTCCCTAGGCGGCGAATGGCCAAGGTAAGCTTGTTGCATTGAGCTCATTTGGCGGCACTTTTATCATATCGGCATATAACTGACATTGGTATCATTTTCGGACATACTAGATGCAATTTGTCTCCATAGTCATCCAAAAATAACCGGCCCTAAGTATCTTCTTGGTCAAGACAAAACCATTCATATGTGGGCCGCAGGTCCCAACATATATCTCCTCAAATAGTTTAGAAGCTTCTTTTGCGTCGACACACCTTAGTAACCCTAAATCAGGAGTTCTTCTGTACAGGTTTCCTCCACTGTGAAAGAAGTGATTGGACAATCTCTGAAGTGTGCATTTCGGAGTATGATTCACATGCTCTGAATATTCTTCTTTTGCCAAATATCCTTTAATATCATGAAACCAAGGATTCCCGTCTGTTTCTTCTTCAATATGGGCACAATACGCCGGTTGATTATTAATTCTCAGTGGGATAGGATCAATGAAATTCTTGTCTGGATAATGTATCATGGATGACAAAGTAGCCAATGCATCGACAAACTCATTCTGAATTTTGGGAACATGCCGAAACTCTATCTTCGTGAACCTCTTTCTCAATTCATGCACATAGTGTAGATATAGCAATATCTTGGAATTCTTGGTGGCCCATTCTCCTTGTACCTGGTGCACAAGCAAATCTGAATCATCAATTACCAGTTGCTCCTGAATATTCATGTCGATTGCCATGTTGAGCCCTAGTATGTAGGCTTCATACTCTGCCATGTTGCCAGTGTAGGGAAATCTGAGTTTAGCAGACATCGGATAATGTTGACTAGTTTTCGATACCATGATGGCTCCAATGCCCACTCCTTTGAAATTTGCAGTTCCATCAAAGAACATTCTCCAACCGCCGTAAGCTTCAGTAACATCTCCTACAAATGACACTTCCTCGTTAGGAAAATCTATTTTCAAGGTTCTTATTCTCCTCCCACGGGATTTTCGGCAAAATGGTCTGTCAATTTTTGTCCCTTGACCGCCTTTTGAGTTACATAGACGATATCGAACTCACTTAACAGTATCTGCCATTTGGCTAACTTCGTAGTCTACATGGGCTTCTAAAATATGTACTTTAGGGGGTCCATCCTGGATATACGTTATGTGGTGTAGGCACAAAGATAATGCCTCAACTTCTTAGCTGTCTAGGTCAAAGCACAGCAAGTGCATTCCAGCAGAGAGTATCGTGCTTCATAAGGTGTGAATTTCTTACTCAGGTAGTATATGGCTTGCTCCTTTCTCCCTGTCTCATCATGTTGTCCCAGAACACATCCGAAGGCTCCATCTAATACAGAAATATAGAGTAGCAAAGGTCTACCTAGCTTTGGTGGGACCAAGACCGGTGGTGTGGATAGGTACTCCTTGATTTTGTCAAAATCTTTCTAACAATCTTCGGCCAGCTTGTTTCGGCATCTTTCTTTAACATCTTGAAGATGAGTTCACGTATAACTGTAGAGTACACTATGAAGCGACTGATATAGTTGAGATGTCCTAGGAATCTCATCACGTCCTTTTAGCTCCTAGGTGGCGATAAGTCCTAAATAGCCTTAACTTTGGACAGGTCCAATTTGATTCCCCGACTACTAACAATGAATCCCAACAACTTTCCTACGGGAACCCTGAATGCACATTTAGCGGGGTTCAATTTTAAGTTGTACCTCCTTAAACTATTAAAGAACTTTCTTAAGTCTTCTATGTGATCTACGGCCCTCTTGGATTTGATAATGACGTCGTCCACATACACCTCTATTTCTTTGTGTATCATATCATGGAAGATGGTTGTCATGACTCTCATATAAGTAGCCCCAGTATTCTTTAGATCGAATGGCATCATCTTGTAGCAGTACACCCCCATGGTGTAATAAAAGTTGTTTTCTCTGTGTCTTCTTCATCCATCCAGATCTGGTGATAACCCGCGAAGCAATATGGAGTTCATGTATTTGTGCAATCATCGATCAGGATGTGTATATTTGGCAGTGGAATGTCATTATTGGGACTTGCTCTGTTTAAGCCTCGATAGTCAACACATACTCTAACTTTCCCATCTTTCTTCGGAACTGGTACAATGTTGGCTAACCAGGTTGGGTATTCAACTACCCTGATGACTTTGGGTTTGATTTGCTTAATAACTTCCTCCTTGATTTCTAGGCTCATATCTTGTTTGAATTTTTTGAGTTTCTGCTTCACCGGCAGACACATGGGATGGGTAGGCAACTTGTGAGCCACTATGGACGTGCTCAAACCGGTCATGTCATCATATGACCATGCAAAGATATCCTCATACTCTTTCAAGAAACGAATGTACTCCTCTTTCTTTGGCGGTGATAAGTGAATGCTTATGCGAGTCTCTTTGGCAGTTTCGGCGTCTCCCAGATTTACTACTTCAGTTTCATACAGGTTGGACTTAGGTTTATTCTCAAAGTTCTCAACCTCTCTAACAACCTCCTCAGATATTTGATCTTCTTCCTCCGAGTCACTATCCTTATATTGCGTTGTCTCAATGTAACAGTCACAGGTTCATCACGAAAAGCAATAATAATGTTGTAGAAAGAAAAGTGTAGAAGACAATAATGATTAATAAATAGCAATGCATTGATTAAAACTGAAAACATTCAAAACAAGTACGGCTCGATGAATTGAGCGTTTATTTGAAACAAGTACGTCTTTAAAACAAAATTACTGGAAATATCTTAGATGCCTAGAATGGCTATAGAAATAAAATTAAGCTGATTGCCAAGCTACCGAGGGACTCGGTGGGCCCGGGATGGTGTGGCAGTCCAGTTCTTGAGAATAGCTCCCTTCTCTATAGTTTGAATGGTGAGGCCTTCCTCTTCCTCCTCCTCAATTATTGCACTGCAATCCATGTCCTCGTCCTCTAAGAACAAATTCCTTAGCCTAACTAGAGCTTCTTCTTTTGCAGTTCACCATATTGTATAAGCCTGGTGAAAAGTCTGACCCAGATGTAGCACTAGTTGCTCGAGAGGCTAATAAGGTCTGTGCCATAGAGGTGAGAAATCACCATACTCCTGCCATGTATACTGGTATCCGAGCTCGAAGGTAGTACCATGATGTTTCAGCTGTATTGGTTTGGTAATGCCCTAGAGATTCTTCCCAAGCCCTTTCCTGGGTTCATAGCCAGACCATGCTAGTATGCTTTCTATTTTTTTACTCCACCATTTGCCTTTCTTAAAGGCATTGACATGGTCGATGTGGTGATACATTTCCTCTCCTAGCCTTCTTTTGTTCCTGATAACTAAGATGGTTTGACTGGTGTAAATAGGGTTACTCTCGTCCCCATGAATGATCACCTCCTGATGGTTCCATTCAAACTCACAGCTTGGTGTAGTATGGAAGCCACAGCCCCAACGGCATGTATCCAAGTTTGACCCAATAGAATATTGTATGAAGCTGATGTCCAGCACTTGGAATTCAACGTCGAACCATGTTGTTCCCATATGTAGACAAAGATTAATCTCCCCAATCGTGGCCCTTTGAGACCTATTAAAGGCTTTCACATTCATGTTTCCTACCAGTATTTCATGAAAACCTTTGCCTAATCTTTTCAGAGTATCCAATGGACAAATGTTGATACTTGAACCTCCATCGATCAAAACTCGGGCAATGAATTTATGTTTAAATTGTACCATGATATTCAATGCTCGATTATGATTTAACCCTTCAGGCGGTAGTTCATCCTCGTAGAAGATTATCTTATGACTTTCCTGCACCTGCCATACCATGTTGGCCATCTCTCAGCAGGTGATATTGTTGGGTATGTAAGCTTCAGTTAACACCTTCATCAAAGCATTCTTGTGCGCCTATGAATTCTGCAACAGTGATAGAATGGATATCTGAGCGGGGGTTTTGTTCAAATGATCAATGACGGAGTATTCCCTCGCCTGTACTTTCCTCCAGAGGTCATCTGGTCTTGTTTCAATGACAGGTTTCTTGGTAGTGGCATACTTACTTGGTCCTACCAAGTGTTCAGGTGTATAGACCTTTCCAGTTCTGGTCATTCCTTGTGCAACATCAGATTCTTCCACCTTTGCCTTTCCCTTTCGTCTAGCTTCAGCAAAATAATCCTAGGGTATTGCTTTTGAGTCGAAAGGAGGTGTGGTTCATGCTGTCACTGTGAAATGTGTGGCTACTTCCACTTCAAATGGAATAGGTGTGGCTACAAGTGGAGCTACCTCTACCTCAAATGGAACCGATGCAGCTACCTCGACCTCGACTGGCGACTACGTTTGTACTACAATAGGAGTAAGTTTGACTGGAGGTTTAAAGTCATTGCCTTCTCGAATAAGCCTGATTGACCCCTCAGGATCCCATTCTTCATCTATCTCTATCATATGTACTCTACCGCCCCTATGATCCAAGAGAGAATTGCTACGGATGTTGGGAGCAGCTTATTTTGCCTATATAACCTTGTTGTCAATCAGTGTCTGGATCTTGTCTTTCAATGTTCGGCATTCATCGATGGTGTGCCCTTTCATACTGAAGTGATATGCACAGGGTTTGTTTGGATTGACCCATTGATATGGGTTCTCCACTACCATAGTAGGAATAGGAATGACGTAACCAGCAGCCTTTAACCTTTTATACAGCTGGTTGATGGGTTCAGAAATAGCGGTGTATTTTTTGGGTGGTTTGTGGTCGAAATGGGGTTGCGGTCATGGGTAATTTTGATGAGTTCGAGGTGACTGGAAATGAGATAGTTGGGAATTATATGTGTGATAGATAGTGGCTGGTTTGGAATATCTTGGAGATGAGGGTTGGTATATAGGTGGAGGTGTTTGGTCTGTGGGTGGGGGTACTAGGTATGTGAGTGGAGATTTTGGGCCTTGAGCCACCATTACTACCCCGACATCTTTCTTCTTTGATATGCCGCCTGATTGTAGTGCTTTGTTCGTGGCCTGTAGTGCCTCAAAGTTTGTTACCATCCTACTTTTGATGCCTTCTTCAATCCTTTCCCCAAGTTTGATGATATCAGAGAACTTATGGTTTTCAATAACTATCAACCTTTCATAGTATTGCGGATCATGTGCTTTGACGAAGAATTAGTTCATTTGTTCCTCGTCCAAAGTTGGCCTGACTTTGGCCGCTTTTGACCTTCAATAAGTAGCATACTCGTAGAAAGTCTCGATGGGCTTCTTCTTAAGGTTCTGAATGTAGAAAATATCTAGTGCATTTTCTGTGTTGAACCTGAATCGGTCCACAAAATCAGACACTATGCTCACCCAGTTGGACCATTTCTTAGGATCTTGGCTGATGTACCAGGACAAAGCATCTCCCGTAAGACTCCTCATAAAAGGTTCATCCGGATCTTTTCATCCTTTCCGACCCCGATGAGTTTGTCACAATAAGTCCTTAGATGAGCCCTAGGATCACCTGTATCGTCAAACATCTCGAACTTGGGAGGTTTGTAACCCTCCAGCACTTCTACATCCAGCTGTATGCATAAGTCTTCATAATTCAAACCCTCTATCCTTTTGCCTCCTTCGAGACCTTGAACTCGTCTTGTCAATTTCTTTATTTCCTCATCCATGTTCTTGATGAGTAGGTCCTTCTCAGCAGATTCCGGCATATAGGAGATTGGTTGAGTAGAGTGAGATACGGTTTCCACATATATAGGGTTGTTTTGGTGAGTCCCAGGAACCTAGGTGTAGTGGTGGTCATTGGTTGAGTTTTGAGGATCGGGAAGGGGTTGTGATGTGTTCTAGGGAGAGTGATAGGCAGCGGTTGGTGGGTACTGGATTGGTTGATGATGGTGTTGTGGTGGAGTTGGTAACAGTAAGGGATTGAGATTTTGAGGTGGAGTAGCATATTGATGCGGTGCGGGAGGGTTTTGCGGATGTCGGTGTGGTGCATTTTGGGGAGGTGCTGGGTTTTTGGTGTTTTGTTGGTTAACATCGGGGATATTCAGGGTAAGGGATAGGTTTGCTAAGTTGCAGACCTGCTCAAGTTCTCCCTTTAGCTCTAGTATCTTTTGTTCCAACCATAAAACCAAATCATTTGGTGCCGGAGTACTCCAGCCATCTGAAGTTTCTGCACTCACCGCATTTTCCTTTTGAATACCACTTAAGTCATCCATTTTAGCTTTCCCTTTGCTCTTTGTATTACTTGGAGGAGGAGGAGGAGGTGGAGGGCCTCTAGATCTGGTATGATATGCCGATGATGCCAGTATGTGTGAACCAATCTTAGGGTATGGGAATAAAGAATAAAGAAAAATAAAAGGTAAACAAGTCAGTAAGGGTTCTGAAATGTTTGCAGTATTTAAACACGTATTGCGGGAATATAAATTTGTGTCCAAATTTGGGAGCCTCGTTGTGCCCAAGTTAGGCTTAGCGACAAATAGATTTGGAGAAATTCAGTGCCAATAATTGCCTTATTTCATTAATGTAAAAATAAACGACTCAAAACGACACTAAATAATGCTACTAATGGTACTTGGCTTTATTACATTTAAAAGAAAAGCAAGTAAACCTAATCTACTTGGTCCCAGAAGGAACCTCTCCATATCGGATGATGTTTTTGATCTGTTCTCCCAGCTCGCGCAGGTTCAGCAGTAAGAATGCTCTTGCCAAATACCTACCTTTGTTTCCCTTAGCATTCTAGCAGTCGGTGACCCCCTTTCTTATCTTCCCTTCTAATTCCATTAAACTATACTCCAGATATTCCAGAATTTCGCTGGACTTAACAGCTCTCTCTTCCACTCGTTAATCATTTCCATGTCGGCCTTATGTTGCGCCATATGCTCAGCTTCATACTCTCGAACTCTTTTGCGCAGCTCGTTATACTTCACTTCTACTTTGGCAAACTCGTCTATGACTCTGTTTCCGGGACCAACCCTTGGCTTGAAGACTCCTGACAGATTATCATCCAACCATGAGGGGTAAAAGTATGAATGGCCCGCATGATATCGGTCCAGCTCGATGGTATCCTTCTCCATGATAATCTTCAAAGTCTACATATGTTGTTTTTCATTATTATATGGGATGGCGTCACCCTAGAAATCAGCTATGAAATGACTCATTTTAGCAACCTGTGGTATGACCTATCTCTTGTCTGCATGTCTCATAACCCTGAGGGGAGCATAAGGGTATATCCCCATTAACCCAATTAACACTAAGTGTAGGACATCTCTGGATCTGATGATAAACTCGTCAGTGGGGAACCACTCGAACATCCACTAAACCTGGTCCTTAGTTAACTTGTTGAAGAACTGCACCCATCCTACAGCATCCTTAGGTTGAGCAAACATGTCTGGAATGTAAGTCATTCTCTTAGGGTGATAGAACGCTATGTGGTCATTCCACAGTCTTCGTGGAAACTTTTGGCAGTATTGACCCCTTTGGAGATGTTCTAGCAGCCAAGCTAGTAATAGAAAATTGCAACCCTCAAAGAATCTGAACCCCTTCTGACAGCATTCCAAGGCCCGGTACATATCTGCAATGATCATGGGGACAATGGTATATGTCTGCCCCTCGATCCCGCCCATCAAAGTTTTGGCCACCATGGCCAGCCTTCTATCCTCTTGTATCGGGAAAACCAACATGTCCAAGAAACACATAATGAATACGAAGACCTTAAGATGAACCCAGCCCAATGAGGTGATTGAGAACTCATCATCAAAAATATGGTAAGAGCTACTGTGACCGTATCTTTCATAAAGGAAGTCGAAAGGTACATAGGAATTCTTCAGGCACTCCAAATCATCATTTTTCTTCAGCCCCATCATCTTAAGGAACCCCCTAGCAGTGCAATTTTCAGGCACTAACAGACTAGGTCTATCCTAAGGCAACCCAGCAAATCCCTATATTTCTTCTAGAAGAGGAGTTAGTTCTATGTCCCCAAGCGAAACACGGCCCTTTTCTTGTCCCAAAACATAGTGGCAGCCTCGATCAACATTTTGTTTGGTTGAAGATCCAACAGTGAAGGCAAATTTTCTAAGACTCGATTCACATGATTTTGGTCACTTGAGGGAAGATCCCTCCACCAATCTAGCAAAAGTGAAGGTACGCTACCGACCATACCGAATATGTGGACTTTGTGCCTCATTTTCTGCAAAACAAAAGATGCTTAGTCCCTTTCCCCCTCCAGGTTCGTCTATACAACAATGATTAGCATATTAGCACTTATTTCTCCAAAATTAATGAACACAATCGTGGTTGCGTCCGTTGGGATTATGGAATACCCGATGGACTTTTGGACGAAGCTTGTCTTAAAGGGTTATTATGCAGACAACATATTACCCCGCTAGGTTTGACCATGATGCATGCACAATTAATCAGAGTAAAGTTGTTATAGAGGTCTAGATTGGGACTCTCAAGTGGACAACTTGAGGGGAAAAGGCACGGAACCATCGAACGCACCATTGATCGACTAGTTTTACCGCAAATATGCCTTTCCGAATTTAAAGGATGACATATAGGAAGAGTGCAAACACTCACCAAGCATTGTTATAGAATTGATTACGCACGAGTGGAATATGATTATGAGCATGATTTATGCAATAATAAATAGCATGTTGTCAAGTATTTGCAAGCCAAAAAAAATGATAAATGTAGTATTTAAATAAATGAAAGACAGTTGCGGAAAAGAAAACAAAGAGACAAGTCAGTTTCAGGAAATAAAGGAAATCATAAATAAGTAGTTAAATTCAAATAAGGGGGAAGGGTGCACGGGATAAATCATGCTTAAGACTAATTCACAAAAATAAGTTCGTTATGGTAAGAGCCTAAAATATCCCCAGCAGAATTGCTATGCTGTCGCGCCCTCTTTTTCCTTTGCGAAGTCTGGGTTTCGACATTCATTAGGAACAACTAGTTTCCTTTTGGGAATTGGGTATTTGAATAGTAGCCACCTAATGGATTATGGTGCGTTAGGGCACCTATAGCAATAAACTCATGTAACCAGTTTGCATTACCATAGATCAGGGTAAGGGCTCGAAATAACCTTGAGGGGAATGTGTTAGGCACCCATTGCGGTCCACAACTGTTGGTCCCGACCGAACTTAGTCATGTGAATTAGTCATTTAACAGGGAAGCAGTCTAAGCACACATTTGCAAATAAGGGTAGTTTATATAGTCTAAGCACACATATATAATTTAGACAGTCTAGCGACACACACTTAAACTAAAAAGGTTTGGACAGTCCAAGCGTACGTACATAAATTAAGGAAGGGAAGTCCTACGTTGGTTAGCCTATAGGATCACATTTGTACAATACCCTGGTAAGCCTTCCTCAGCTAGAGTGGTTACAGGTGGCATTAGGGCACAGGTCATCTTATCCTTTTACTACCCATTACCCTCCCCTTAGTGATTATATAAGCGAGTTTAATTAATGAACTCTAAGTGTGTTTTACCCGTCCCTTCCTTGTGGTCCCATAGGTGCTTAGGACCTCTACACTTAGGTAGTTCTAGACACTCCTAAGGTATTTAAAAGGTAAAATCTAAGTGATAACAAAGAACACATAGGACTGTCAAATAGAGAAGCAATTAAGGGATCATGTTTTACCTCCACACATAAACAGATATGTAGCATGTCTCAAACAACTAGTTTAAAAGAAATTCAGAAAGTCCTAGAATGTGATATCTAGATGAACATCACAAACACAGAATATGCAGCATTTGATTAAAAGCGAAGTGGCAGAACCCTTGTCAGTTTGCCTATTGATTTTATAGCTTGTTAAACCTGGACAATTTCACACATAAACAGAACCTGATTTCACAGTTGTAAGACCATTAATTACCTAAGTCTTGCCTAGGCGTGCGTCTGTATGCAATCATAATTCTGGGAATTGGTTAAGACAACTTGAGGTCATTCAAGCCTATGGCATACTGAATTAGGTGATTAATGTTACAGAACTGATTTCATACATGTTTACACTAGAATATGATATCTATGTGTTGGACTATTCCTAAAACTTTTTATAGACAGTTATTCATTCAAGCGATGTAGACATGATTTAGAGACAATGCAAATAGAGTCCTAAATTAGGATTTCTAATGCAGAGAGAGATGGTCATTTAATTAAGCATGATTACAGCAGTGGTTTAATGCATGATTTCCAGGTGATAATAACTTATGCAGAGTCAGAGAAAGAAGTGATGCACTTATAACATGTTTCTAATATGCAGAATATAAATGTGAGTGTCCTAAGGCAGGATATCTAATGTAAATAATATAGACTCATGACATGTTTTGATGCAAGCAACATAGCATATTGACTTAAAGCATGATTTCTATCATAATATAAACTTAAAGGAGGATTTCTACTGCAAATATATATAAATTAAGAGCATGATTTCTACTATATATCAACCTAAAGCATGATCTCTACCCAGTTTCCCACAAACATCATATAGGAACCCTCCCCTTTTACTAATCACCTCAACATCTATTTACAAATAATATTATTACAGACCAGGATCAAATGAATTACATAAGTGAATGAAACTACACTATAAGGAGCCTAAATTATGCGCAAAGTAAACCTAGAAATGCCATGCCTTCGATAGAGTCTTAGAAGCCAAAGATCTCACAGTCAATAATATATGTCTTGGTGTGTTAGAGTTCCCTAAGGACCTCAAGGATCCCGGGCAGTGCTCACACTAAGACCATTCATCAAATAGGAATTGGTTATGTGTAGTGTAGAAGGGTCAGCCCTGGTATGCCAGAGTTTAGAAAGATCTCAAGGATCCCTAAGCGTTACCCACACCAGAGGGGCAGAACTTAATAGTCTAAGAGTAGGGAGAGACTGCTTGACATAGTATTTAAAGACTTAGTAAAACAGTCTAGAAGTGAAAAGATTCAGAAACAGTTTTTAAAGATACTAGGAGTGACCAGTTTTGAGAAGAAAGCTAGGAGTAGGAGCAGTAGTTTTAAAATCATTCTTTGAGGAAAGCATACTCAGCAAACAACCCAATTAATCATTAGAATACCCAGATTTACTTGACAAGCAGACTTACAAACAAGGGGTGCAGGGATTGGGAACATATAGGGTTGAAACCACATAAACAGGGAAACATGTGATACAACAAATGTAGAGAACAACTGGGAGTCTACTGAACAAATCAACCATGGTAACAGACAGTTAACATAGAGAAGGAATGCAGCAGGATCATATTGAAGACAAGAGTTTGATGAACAAAATTTGACATACAATTAGGGCAAATAGAATGCACTAGAAGACTAAGTAACTACACGGTCATACCTGTCAAGGCAGGTAAGGGAACTAAGTAAACATGCTGGACAAGTTTCAAAGAACTAAGTGAAGTCAGACATGTTGATTACACTTAAGGCATAAGTTAGACATGCTTAATAACAGCAAACAGAGAAACAAATTGAATAACTAGTACAGGAACAAGCATGGATGTATAGACATGGAACACATAAATTTGAGTTTCAAAATTTAACTAGAGACATACCAGTTAAAGAAGAAAATGCATAATTTAAAAACAGGTGCAATTCTACTATCTAGACTTGTCTTTCAGCCGGCTAGATCAACAATTAGCACAAGTAGCAAACAAAGAATATAGAGTTTTAATGTATGTATGTGTATTCTGAACAGTGTGTTCGTGTGTTGAAGGAGCAGAATGAGAGTGCTTATATAGTAGTTCAAGAGTAGAGCCAATAAGGTAAAAGAATCAGAAATCAGCAATTAAGGTCCATCAAAATCCAATTACATAATAGGTTCAGAATAAACACCTTAAATTAGGGGCAATTAGCCAAACGGTAATAATAGGGAGGCTAATTAGGGAAAGAAGTTCAAATCAAACCAAATAAAGGAGTTTAGAATAAAATAGGTAGTGTTCTAATAAAGGAAAGAATCATGTAAAGGAATCAGTAAATATACAGGTAATCAAATGAGGCAAGAGGGACTAATTAAGGTCATAAGCATGGAAACATGCAAGACTTAGGCATACAAATTTCTAACAGAGCAAATCAATCAGCCAAATATCAAAGTAACAATGATTTCTGGAAAGAATGTATCAACTCCCATAAAATAGAAAATAAACTTAAGTAGAACTTCATAGAAACATAGAACTTAGTTAGGAAAAATCAGGTTCAAGTCCTAACAGAAATTTATTAGGGCAAAACCACAAAAATTTTGAATTTGACGAAGAAAAGCATGCAAGTCAGAGGATACAGAGCAAACTAATATGATTAGTAACACCGAAAGACCCAAATCGTAGCATGAATTGGAAAGATCAGTATATTACATAGAGTCAACTAGGGTTCGAGTACTCTTGCAAAAATCAATCAAGAAGATAAATCTTTTAAACATCTAGAAGTTAGAAAGCCTTTGAAAAACAACTTGTAATGAACCCTAGTTTTAGGGAAAAGCAAGAACAAGCGATTAAAACCAGAAATTTTCAAGAAACACATGTAATAGTGCTCGAGTTGTCTCAGATCTAGAAATAATCGAAGGTAATAAACTAGGGTTTTTAAAAATATAACAGAGATGAGAGCATAGGTATAGAAACCATGGATTCGTAACAACATAAAGAGAAGTTCTCACTCATAGTCGATAAAAATGGCCTAAGACAGGCGGACAAGTAGAGCTTCAAACCAGAACCAACTAGGTACTTCGAGATCCCCTCAAGGATCTAAGGAGTCGAAGAGCCATGGCGTGTAAGAGGCCAAGACTGGCCGGAGAAGACAAGAAAATATCACAATGCTGAGATATACGCTGGTGATAGCGCCTGAGAAACTAGGATTTAATGGAGAGAGTTGAGAGAGAAAGAGAGATGAGGACGGCGTGTGAGGGAGTGAACGAGACGTTAGTGTGTCATTCTAGGTTAATTATGATAAGTTTTAAAGTGGATCGTTGATCTAGAGGATCAACTGCCACGATTAGATGGGGGTTTGGGTTGGGTAGGTGCAGATAAGGCTTAGGGTGAATATGGCTGGTATTATTAAGGGGTTTGGGCTAGTATAAAAGGGTTAGGTCTGAAAAATTAGAGAAATTAAAAAGGCTATCTGTTAAATACCCAAAATAATTGATAAGAATAATTAACAAATTATAAAAAATAAATTTCATGCATAGAAATATTTTAAAACAGTTACTACATATTTAGAAAAATACAATGAGCTACTTTTGTAAAATATAATGTAATAATGTACACATGGGCTATAATTGCAAAATTATTGCAATTGTAACCAAAAGGTATAAATCTGACCATTTGTGAAATAATTTAAACCTAATATAACTATAAATAGCAATATTAAGTCATGAAATGCTATAAAGTCATTTGTGATGCAATTTGTAATTATTTATTTAAATAAAATACTAGGATAAATTTAATTTAAAAATATAAAATTATGGAAAAATATCAATTGATGCTAATGCATAGTTTTGAAGGTATATATGCACTTAAAAGCATTATAGAAAAAAATTGGATATCAACACCTATCTATTTTGAGACATAACAAAATTGAAAAGAAATTAGGAAGATATTCATGGTCTCAGCTCATTTGAGCATTTTATCAAACACTAAATATGCAAATTTGATTACAAGATTCTTCCACAAGATTTCCTTCACTCCACAACCCAATCTTTACCCATTTGAGCTCAACAATCTTTCCACAAACTTTATTGGTACATGCATGTATAAATAATACTCTTACACCCTAGAATCACACTCCCAATTAACCATCTTCCAGCCAAATCCGAAATTGAAAGCTAGGGTATGGAACCTTACCTCTTAGGTGAAGATTTTTTCAGATTTACTTGTTGGATATCAAAGCTTGGACAAGATTTTGATGAACAAAGCACTTGGGTTTATTCCTCTCTCAAGAACGCTCTCCCTTCTCTAAAAGTATCAGATTTTCTTTTCCAAATGACCTTTTAGGTTTATTTATCGATATAGGGTCGGTTTATAAAAATTAGAAAAAAAACTCTCTAAAATCAACTCTACGATCACAGAGTGGTTGCATTATGCAGTCCGCGAAATGGACCGCAGAAATGGTGTCAAGAAATGGGCTACTTATGTTGGGTCTGCGGCAGTTCTGCGGTCCGCAAACCTGTTCTGCGGTTGCATAATGCACCACAAACCTATTATGCGATCACATAATGCACCACAGAACTTCCCCCCAAAACCCCCATAATATTTTGCAATTTAATGTGCGGTCCGTGATATGATTGCGCGGTCACAGAATTGACCACATAATGGTCCTAACTTGGCTCGATTTTGGCTTCACTCTACGGCACTTATGCGACCCACATAATATTTCTATGATCACGAAACAGACTACAGAATTGCCTTCTTTTGCCAGAAATTTTCGACAACCATCCAGTGCATTCTTCAACCCAAAAAGTTTGAGCCGCCAACCTTTATACTCACTAGTCTACCTCGGCACTACAAAACCATAAATTCCGTAGTGAAATTTTCTGGGGACTTTCATCCATGCTCAGGAAAGATCCATCCCTCAATATAAAATCAATTAAGCTCATTGTGAGGAGTGCAGACTCCGGAGGGGATCCTTCAGCTCAAGCACTATAATAAGACCTATCCAGGCATAACTAAGTAAATCATGTTGCGACGTGAAACCCAATCCCATAAATGTCACTCAAAATCTCCAGTCTCTCGGGTTCTCAATGACATGAAAATCAACCCGACAAAATGATATGATGTATCAATGAAGGGCAATAGAGACCGAGATATGATATTCAAATAATATATGTAACTGAGTACAAAACAATTACAATTTAAACAATTAATTCCACAGCAATACGACCTCTGTGGGTCCAAAAAATATCGGCTTATAGCCTAAATATGATCTTTAACATAAGTCTCAACTCAATTTCTCTAACACATGGAGAATATGTGGAAAATGGCATGATTATTGATTATGCAACTCCATGGAATCAATTAAGTCACAATTTCAATGGTGCATGCTCACACGCCCATCACCTAGCATGTGCGTCACCTCCAAATAAATCATATAACACGTAATTCATGGATTCATACCCTCAGAACCAATTTTAGAAGTGTTACTTACCTCAAACCGTGTGATTCTTTATTCCAATAAGCCTTTTCCTCACGATTCGGCCCAATAAACACCTTGAATCTATTCACAAATAATTTGATACAATCAAAATAAATTATAGGAATCAATTCCATGTGAAAATACTACATTTTCCAATAAAACTCTGAAAATCAACTCAAAAATTGACAGTGGTAACCACATCTCAAAACCCAACAAAAATTACAAAATATGAACATCTCATTCAACCACGAGTACAACCAGACAAATTTTACCAAATTCTAACATCAACTCGACCTCCAAATCCTAAAATATTATTTTCAAATTTCTAGGTCCAAATCCTCGAATATCATCTCAAAACCATATATTCTAGTCGAAATACTCAATGATATGTCAATATTATTAACTAACAATGATCACAAGGGACTTAACTCAAGATTTACCGTGAATTCTCGCTCAAATATTGTCCAACCCATGCTTAAAATATCCAAAAATGAGAAAGAATCTCGGACCCTTCGTTTTTATTGTGCCCAAGGATTTTTTGCATCTGCGATGGTCTTAGCCGCATCTGCGGTCTCGCTGATGTGAGGGCCTTCACACTTCTGCGGCATTTTGTGCTTCTGCGGATTCGCTTCTGCGAAGAAGTTGTGCGCTTCGGCGATGAGGCCAAGCTTCTCCCTTTCCGCTTCTGTGGTCAATCAGCCACATCTACGACCTTGCAGGTGCGGCAAAATTCTCGCACCTGCGCAAACAGCCCAGTCCCTTCACTCCTGGCCTTTTTTGCGATGGACCTTGTGCACCTGTGGCGTCGCACCTGCGATCAAAGCTTTGCAGGTCCGGTTACACCAGAAGCAAAATTCCAGATTTTCCTTAAGTCCAAATTTTGATCTGTTAACCATCCGGAATCCAGATGATGCCCTCGGGACTTCAACAAAATATACCAGTAGTCCTAAAACATCATACGAACTTAGTCGAGCCTCAAATCACATCAAACAATGCTAAAAACACGAATCGCACCCCAAGTTAAGCTTAATGAAACTAGGAACTTCCAACTTCTACATCTAATGCCGAAACCTATCAAATCAACTCTGATTGACCTCAAATTTTGCAGACAAGTCATAAATGATATAACAGACCTACCCAAATTTCCAAAAGGGGATTCCTACCCCGATATAAAAAAGTTAACTCCCGGTCAAACTTCCAAACTTTTAATTTCCTATTTTCACCATTTCAAGCCAAATTTAACTACGGACCTCAAAATAAATATCCAAATACACTACTAAGTCTGAAATCACCATAGGGAGCTATTGGAATCATCAAAATTCCATTTCGAGGTCATTTACACATAATACACCATCCAACCAATTATTTCAATTTAAGCTTTAAATTTTGGAACTATGTGTTCCAATTCATTCTAAAACCTCCCTGACAAGTCACATAATTTAATTGAACACAGAAGACTTAGTAAATGGGGAAACAGGGTTGTAATACTTAAAAGGATCGGTTGGGTCGTTATATAAATAGTGGGAGCAATTTCAGTATCAAACTTTATGTCAAACTTGCATTAATATAATATTATATTTTAATCAAGCATAAATTCTGAAAGGCAATTTTATCTTTAACTAAGCTAATGTATACATTAAAATCCATTGCACTTTTAATGGAATGGTTTTCTATGCATTAATTATTCACAAGATAATACCAAATAGGGTGTATAACTATTACTTGCGTAACTGAGGCAAAATCCTTCTCTCATATAGTGGTGAACTCAAGCAAGCACTTAGAGTGAGAAACTCTCACATCTCACTATACATATAATGGAGAATACAACCAAAACACCCAATATAACCTTGGAACCACTAGACATTAATCCCATGGAGGAAGATACTAATCCAGCACATTCCTACAAGGAAATGCTATTAGAGAAGAAAGATACAATCCAAATGGAATACAACACAAATGAACTTGGTAAGCAAAAAAGTGGTGTAAAAGGCAAGGAAAACCTAGGCTGAATCATCCTCCCTCAAGATGATAAAATCCGCCTATATGAACCATGGCGTTTATTGGTTATTATCAAATCCTTGGTAGAAGAATGTCATATTACCTCTTTCGATCCAAACTAATTGATCTATGGAACTTCTCCGAATAATTAATCTTAATTGACTTAGGATGGGAATTCTTTATAGTCAAATTTGGAAAGGAAGAGAATTTGATGAAGGCAATACACCAAGGACCATAGTTCATATCCAGAAATTTCCTCTCAGTCAGAAGGTGGGAACCAAAATTTGTCCCAGAAGAGGATACTCTAACCTTTACTGCTATATGGGTGCAGTTGCCATAATTGCCAACTGAATTTTATGACAAAGAGATATTTGATAAGGTTGGAAGGAAACTAGGGAAACTACTCAAATTTGGTACGTGCACATCAGCTACGTTAAGGGGCAGATATGCGCGAAGTTGTTTACAAATACCACTGGATTGGAGACCACAAACAAGTGGTGGTATACGAAGGGGAAAACATCATATGCACATGTTGTGAAAGGATAAGACATACCCTAAAATCGTGTATTCACAGGCAAAAGTCTCTTTCCCCAACACAGGACCAGCCTGAATGCTCCTCTTCAAAAGCCAACGCTGACGAGTGAGGGGAATGGAAAACAGTTGTCTTCCCCAGAAGAAGGAAACAAGGACACTCCTCACCACAAGACCAAACCACAACACAAAGAAAGGAAGGAAAAATAACTCCACTCCAACTGGAAGAATCAAATTCAGAATGTTTGATGCAAACTCCGGTAAGTTCCTTGAAACTAAAACATTCAGATATAACTCTAAGACTAATCCTATATAGGACAATTCTGAATGCCCTACCAACACAAATCACGGGCCAAGGAAAAATACTCCTCTCTCAAAGAGCTAGCCCACCCGGGAATAACCCATGTGGGAATAGCCCAACACAAACACAAAGAGGAAAGCCCCAGCAGGTGAAGACCCAACCCTTAGCAAAGAAAAAGAACCTACAAACCCAAAAGGGGTTGTCTAAATGGCCCCCAGAGTTAACAAAACAGCAGGCCCAAAGGAAATAAGTGTGGGTCTGTCAGTTCAACAAAACACGACCCACCAAGACCAAATTACCCATTCCACCACAGGGGCCTATTTCCACTAGAAGAACACCATTACCAATGATGGCCCTTATAGAGCTACATCACCCCTACCAACCAATTATACAAAAAAAACCTCCATGGATACTCAAGTGCCATATCTAATAAACCATCAAAACTCAGGTGATTTCACATTTTTCTTAACTCAATCGAATTCACATTTAATACGAAATCTCTTGTATTAGACACAGGTTACGAAACACAAAACATAGGTAATGAGTTAACCCAGATATTAGTGATGACCCTTGATTACCCCCAAAACCCCTTAATTAATACCAGCACAAAAGGGAAAAACCAAAGAAACCAAAAAATGGATCAACCCACCAATCCCACTGTCGTTTTGACTTCCACCCCTCCACCACCAGACCACACTCTAGCGTCTTGGCTGGAGATAGCACGCCACGGCCAGGCCTTGTGCTACAATTTTCAGTGGGAAAATTAGCCAATCACCCTCATCATCCAAAACCCGGCTCATCTAGCAAGAGTTAACAAAGGCCTTAAACAGGGGTTTGGTGATATTTTGAACCCAACTTTGGCAAACAATGATTCTATAGAGGAGCTTCAACCCTCTGCAACCAACCAATGATGCTCCATCAGTGCACAATCTCATGCAACAAATCTTCAACTTGATCCCTTTCTTCCTAGACCCAGCGGCACTAGACCCAACAGTGACACCTCAGTTCTCAGTGATGGATAAATGGGCTCAGCAGGACCCTTTGTCTTCAACCCCGGAGAAACAACAATCATTACCACTAGGGAATATCTCTAAGGAGATAACGAAAACACTAGGTACTCAAGGGACAGGAAAAAACAAGGATATGGCAAATCAGAGCTCCTATTATCCACTGAGAACAGACTCCCTATGACTGGAAGCAGTAAGGGCAGTGGAATTCAGTGTGGACTACAGCGAGACCCTAATATTACTCTGCCCCAAATACTTGCTAGATGTGTATTGTGCATGAGCTCTCATTAGAGACAGGGAGTGCTGAAACCACTTCTGAGACTGACTCTAGCCATGAGATATTAGACACCAGTAGCAAGGAAGAAGGAAACAAGCCTACCCAGTGGAAGGAAAAGGCAACGACAATGACTCCCTAAATAAACCACAACCCTCTAATGAATTTTTTCATATGGAATGTTAGAGGGGCAAACAGTGTGGAGTTCAGAAGATACTACTCAGAGATGATCAACATGCACAAGCCGGCCATACTGGTGCTTCTTGAGACCAAGATGGCAGATCATAAAAAGCTTATAGAGGAACTGCAATATGACCTGCATATCTAGTTCCCAACAATTGGTCACTCTGGGGGCATCGTCATCATGTGGAAAGAGAATGTCCTCCAGGTAGATGAAGTATTAGTCACACCCCAAAGAATCCATGAAATGGTCAAGGTATTACCCTCTAACCCCCTTGATTTTTCTCTACTATTTATGCAAGTAACTATTTAGAGGATATGAAAACTCTTTGGGGAAATTTGATAGATATTTCTAATAACATAAATGGTAGTTGGTTTATTAGTGGGAATTTTAATGAAGTTTTAAAAGCAAGAGACAAGTTTGGTGGAAGCTGCATTAACACAAATAGAAGCAACTTATTCTGGAATTGTATTAACCAGTGTAGATTAGTTAACCTAGGCTATAAAGGTAGTAATACACATGGACAAACAAGAGATATAGGAACAGGACTAGCCTAACCTTAAAAACAATTGAGAGGTGTTTTGCTAATAACTGCTAGATCAATGAATTCCCTAAAGTATCAGTAACCCACTTACCTAGGACCCACTCTGATCATTGTCCCCTTTCTAGTTATGTTAAAAAATGGCACCCACAATTTTAATACTAAGACCTTTAGATTTGAGTCCATGTGGCGTAGTCACCCTGCTTTCCCCCAGCCTTATCCAAGACTCCTTCCCACCACACTCCACCTTACTCCCCTCATCTCAAAGGTTCAGAACTAATGTCACTAATTGGAACAAACACATCTTTGAAAATATTTTTCACACAAAAAAAAAGAGACGGTTGGCCAGGATTGTTGGCATCCAAAAATCTCCAAATTACCAATTTAGTCAATTCATCCTGAATTTAAAAAATACTTTAATCGAGGAATTAAACTCAATCCTCAAAAATAAAGAGGATTTCTGAAGTTTAAAGCTAGATTAACTGACTCTCTGATGGTGATGCTAATACCAGCTTTTTTCACACTTCTATTCTAAATAGAAGGAGGAGAAATATGATCCTCTCGCTCAAAGATGAGGCTGGGAACTGGCAACATGAGCCCCATGAAATCAAAGAATCTATGACCAGTTTCTTCAATGCTCTTTACACATCTTCATACACCTAGTCCCTCATCTCTATCTCTACTCCAATCTCTCAAAGTCAGTCACTGTCCACAATTCTAAAGGCCAAACTAGCTCTTTCTCTCAAAGATAGTAAGATCAAAAGAGCAATTTTCTCCTTCAAGCCCTTCAAAGCTCCAAGGCCTGATGAATTACACCCCTTCTTTTACCAAAAGTACTAGGACCTTATGGGGAAAGATGTTATCCGGTTCCTCAAAGATTTCTTCTCATCTAAAACAATACACCCCAAAATGTATGTGACTCTCTTATGCCTTATAACAAAAATGCCCCAGGCCTCCATGCTAAAAAACACAAGGCCCATAGGTCTCTACAACATTGTCTACAACTATGACAAAAATCATAGTCAATAGAATCAAGCCCTACCTGACCCATATAATTGGTCCTAGTCATGCTAGCTTCCAGTCCAACAGGAGAGCTTTTGACAATGCTACCATTGTCCATGAATACATCACACACATTGAGAAAATGAGAGGCAAAATACCTCACATGATCCTGAAGATTGACATGGAAAAGGCCTTTGATAGGATTGAGTGGTACTTTATCAAGGACACTCTCCATGCTTTCAACTTCTCAAATGACATTATAAATCTCATCATGTCTTGTGTAAGCTCCGCCTCCATATCTATTCTAGTGAATGGGGACCAAACCCCTCTTTCAAACCATCAAGAGGCATAAGACAAGGTGACCCCTTTCCCCTTATTTGTTCATCATGTGTATGGAAAAAATTTCTAGGATAATTGATGAAGCTGTTCAGAATAAAGAGTGGTGCCCAATCAACATCAGTAGATCTGGACCAAAAATCTCTCATCTAATTTTTGCTGATGACCTGACCTTATATGCTAGAGCTGACCAAAAAAATTGGTCCACAATCATCAACACTTTAAACTCTTTTATTCAAGCTCAGGCAAAAAAAAAATCAGTCTCACAAAGTCAAGAGTCTGCTTCTCTTCCAATTGCCAACCCCACCGATGGAGACTAACTCTAACACCTTATCCATCCAAGCCTCATCTACCTTCGAGAAGTATCTAGGATTCCATATCTTCCATAAAAGGCTTGTTAACAATGACTTCCAATTCATCATTGATGGCATGCACTCCAAAATGGCTGGTTGGAAAACAAGCTTTCTAAACATGACTAGAAAACTACACTAGCAAAAGCCTCACTGAATAGCATACCAGGCCATATAATGCAATTCATCAAGCTCCCATCAAGAACCACAAAAGAAATTGATAAAATTCAGAGGAATTTCATCTAGGGCACTACCCCCAACAAGAAAAAAATGCACCTAGTAGGCTGGGACACTGTTATTAAGCCTAAAAACCAAGGAGAGTTGGAAATACAAAGGGCTAAGTTAAAAAAACAGAGCTATTAATTCGGGCCTTGCGTGGAGACTCTTTCATAACACCTCCTCCTTATGGGCAATGACCTTGATTGTCAAGCACTGTAATTAGCGCAACCCCTCCCCCCCAAGAAAGCCAAACCCTCTACATGGCAGTGCATTTTTAAAGGCTGAAAAACATGTAGGAAAGCCATTAGATGGGTGGTGTACAAAGGAGATAGAGTCACCTTCATAAATGACTCCTGGATCCCCAATCACCCACCAATCAGGAACATGATTGAGGGTCCTCTCACCCAAACTGACCTTTCAGCCACATTAGCTACAATTTATAACAATGGGGCTTGGGACTCCTCCTCCATATCCTTGAACATCCTTCCTAATATCAGAGACTTTTTCTCAACTACTTTCATTCTACCCAATCCTATAAAGGAGGACAAAATAATATGGGGCAACATCAGCAATGGCCTCTTCAACGCCAAATTAACCTATAGCCTCCTTGCTAACATAACTCCACAGAAGGTGAAAGAGGATAACAATAGCTATATGTGGATCTTGAATTTGAAGGTCCCGAACAAGACCAAAACTTTCATATGGCTCTTATACCATGGAAGGTTCTCCACAAGGACCTACCTCCACAAAATTGGGGTTCATTGTAACCCAATGTATTGTTTCTGTGCTAACTCTTGAGACCTCTGCCTAACATTTTCTCCGGGTGTCCTAATGCTAAATTATTCTGGCAGCAGCTAATCTCAAAAAGCACCACAATAGCCCAAACTCAACCCCCATATTCACTAGCAGATCCTGGTCTAACACTTGGTCAAACCTTAAAAGAAAGCCATTCAACAACATTTCTTAGTTGAGAAAACCTCTTTCTCTTTAGCTTATGGCAACTCTGGATTACTAGGAATAATAATCTCTTCAACAACAATAAGGATATTGTCCTTACTTATGTTGTTTTGGCTAAGACAACTGAGTATATCACTATCTCAATTAACTAAATACCCACAAAAGAGAAGACCATCTAGATCAAGTGGGTTCCCCCCGTTAACAGCCATTACAAGCTCAACACCGATGGGGCAACTTTTGGGAATCCTAGGAAGGGGGGTGTGGGAGGAGTCTTCAGAAACTCTAGTGGCAACTAGGTGCTGGGATTCATGGGAAGTCTGACACACACCACAAACACACAAGCTGAATTTCTTGTAGTACTGCAGGGATTATAAATTGGTGAGCAAAGAGGATTCATACCCCTTGAAATCAATACATATTCAACAGAGATAATAAGAATGCTTAACTCGGGTAACCATGTCTTTGACTCAATCATTTTTGATTGCATATCAATCATCCTAAGATTAAGAGACGTGGCGGTGAAGCACAGCTACAGGGAGACGAACAAAGCAGCTGATCTGATGGGAAAGGAGGGTGCAACAAAGATTTTTTTGGTAAAACACGAACTGTGACAGTTCCTCCGGTGTTTGCAAATAAAGCTCTTTTGGGCAGACATCTTAGGAACTGTTTTTCCTAGGATTGTAATATTAATACTTTTGATCAGTTCAGGTTCAAAACAACCTCATATCCCCCCCCCCCCCCCAAAAAAAAAAAAACAATGCTCTTGTTTTGACTATATATATATATATAATCGAAAAAAATACACAAAAAGCAAATACATGTATTAGATTATCTAATGCATCCTACCAAAGTATTAATTTGTTTTCCACGTTTCCTTTTAGTTTAGATTTTTTTTTTTGGTATAAAATATCTAGCTTAGTAATGTCGACAAGGTCTAATTTGAATTAAATGGTCGAAACTGAAGTCATAATAGTGATTAACGTGGTATAAACCAATCCTGTAATAAGTTATTAATTCCTCACACTATTATTATACGGTTACTGCTTCCCTAATTAGGAAAAAATAGTTTTATTTAGTGAAATAATGATTGCTTGATATATTCATTCAATATTATTAGTCAATATATAAAATGGTACGGTACATATTAGAAGATACTAGAAGGAGTAGTTTGTTTTAAATTTGTCTATTAAGTAAATAGAATTCTTTTGGATAAATCAACCATAAAACTTTGCAATTTTTCTACTCCCTCCGTTCACTTTTACTTGGTATGTATCTAAAAATAGATTTTTATTTTTATTTGTCACTTTACGTATATTAAGAGAAGACAAAAAAAATTTCCTGTTATACCCACAGTATTTATTACTCATTTCAAATTATTTTTTCAAATTCAATAAAATATGCATCAATTAATATGGGTATCATCGTAAATTATGCACTTAATTTATTATTTCTTAAGGGGCGTGAAAAGTCAAAATGTGTCAAGTTGCCAAGTAAAAGTGAATGGAGGGAGTAGTAATTACGAGAGTCGCCAATTAATGGTTTTCTTGAGAGCTTAATTATGAATTTACCTTAAAAAAATTATTACTTTCCGTGAAATTGCTTTACCGTTATGGTAACAATTATTTACCAATTATACATTCTCTCTAGTTATTTTTCTTCAACTTTTTCTAATATTGTTCTTTACTCGTACATTCTAACAAGTGAAGATGGAGAATAAGGAAAAAGTAGAGAACAAGCCTTTTCGTCAGATGTTCAAGTTCATATGCAGAGCCATACTTACGTTACTTTCTGGAGCAATTACAGGTTTATTAATCAAGTTTTTGGTTAAGATTTTTTCACATTTAAAATCGGGCAATTTGGAAATTATAGATAAAATAAACACAGTTTTAGGGTTGTTATTTGTTGTTATTTTCATAATTCTAACAGCTTTGTTAACGGTCTTTACTTTACTTGACTTGAAAAATATGTTTAGAGCAATTTGGGGTTGTATTAAGGAACCAGAATCTTCTGTTTTTGCAACTTCATGGGAATCCGAGGAAATTCAACAAAGGAATGTTATTGAGGGAGTTTGATCATATATATTTCCAGAAATTGTCCATTGGTTATATTTATAGTTCCCTTTTACTTATTTTGGATCTTGGATGAAATGTTTCTTGTTACTCCATGTGTTCTATTTCATGTGATATTTCTTCCTTATTAATTCGTTATAAAAATAATGTTATATTTATATAATTTAATTTTATATTACGCATTTTATTTTTAATGTCATTTTTTTATGTAGCCACATAAATTTCATAACACGTTTAGGAATTTTTTTTTTTTTGGTTAAACTGTCAAATTTTATTTAACCAAGTATAAGTATTTACACTGCTAGCTCAATTGGACTCTACAGCTTGACCTTATCCAATATCTATAAAAAACAAATCAAAAAAGAGAATAGACCAAACATTTTTCCTGCTACTAAGAGTCCCTAGCTTTTATTGTCTACCCTTCAACTTAAACTAGCTAGGGAAACTATATAACCTTTCTAATTCTTTTTGTCATTTGACTTATGTCTGCTCCCGGATGTGCAAATCCAATACAATGTCTTTGATCCTCTGGTTGCAGTTGTCATCTTTCCTTCAAATCTTCTGTGGTTCCTCTCAGCCCATGTATGGTAGACCACTACTGCAAATAGAACACTAGCATATCACCTCGGACTTTGCTGGTAGCCCTTCTTGTTATCCATACAACCTCCTCATTCCAGCTTCTTATCTGGTGTCTTTCTCCTATCCACTATAGTAATATAGCCTAGATAATTCTGTAACAATCACATTCAAACATCAGATGTTCCATTGTCTCCTCAATGTTCTTTCCACATAATACACAGTCACTTGTTACTGATATTCTCCATTTCTGTAGTCTATCAACTGTGGCTAATCTTCTATGTAATGCCAGCGAAAGAATGAACTGATGTTTTGGCAATGCTTTGGATGTTATAGTTAATTTTCTCCAGGGATTCTTCTGGTATTGAGGTCTTGTTGCAATGTAGAACTTCTTAATGCTGAATTTTCCTTGCTTGTAGTAGCTGTTCAAATCATCAATGGGGCTCTTTTGACTGAACCAGTCCCTAGCATCAAATATCTTCCTAACAAGCCAACAAGCCTGTTTAGGAGTACTCCATAGTCCCAACACTTCTGTCTTTTATATAGAAGCTATGGATCCATAGGGTATCTTTCTTTGTAGTGATAGCCCACAACAGCTTGCATAGGGCAGCCTTATTCCAGGTGTAAATATCCAAAACATTAAGCCCACTTGCTGACATTGGGATACAAATTGTATCCCAAGCTATCATGGCCCTCCTAGATGGTTCACTGCTTCCTGTCCATAGAAAAGTTCTGCATGATGTGACAATTAATTTGATGATCTTCTTTGACAATAGGAACACTTGCGCCCAGTATGTTTGCACTTCAAATACTATACTCTTGAGTAGTTGAAGTCTTCCACTGTATGATAGGAATTTAGTTGTCCAACAATTAATTCTGGCAGTGATCTCCTCAATACATGGCATCTATTACTATATAGACAGTTTCTTGGAAGACAGGGGCACTCCAAGATATTTCAATTATAGCTCTCCTAGTGTGAATTGTATTTCTTCTAGGATCATTTCGTTAAACTCCCTAGGAACACCAGTAATATATAGTGCGCTCTTCTCCATATTGGCCTTGATACCTGAGACCTCAGAGAAGTGAGTAAACCTTTCTAGTAGCAAGCTTATAAATATCATGTCTGCTCTACAACATAAAATCAAATCATCAGCAAAGCATATATGGGTTATGTTATTTCTGGAGTATCTTGGATGGTAGCTAAGGTCTAGGTTGTGCTTCAACTTCTTCAACGACCTATTTAAATACTCCATCACCAATACAAATAGGTAGGGATACATTGGGTCTCCATGTCCCTGTCTTAGCCCTTCTTTGCTTGGAATTTAGTAGTTAGGCCTCCATTCAATAGTAAAGAGTAACTGACAGTGGTTACACACTCCATTATCAACTGAACAAATGTCACAGGCATTCCAAATTCAAGTAGTATCATCCTTAAGAAAGGCCACTAGACTGAGTCATAAGCTTTCCTTACGTCTACTTTAATGCAGCATCTTGGTGAGACCCCTTTCTTAGTATAAAACACCATAGTATAAATTAAAACAAGAAAGTATGTGCAAAATTCTATTAGTGATAAATAATTTCAAACAATTGCTTCAAGGAAATATGGAAATAAAGGAGATAAACATATATTAGAAATTATAAGAGAGGTTAGCATTATGAAGCCATACTCTAAAGGGGATCTCTGAAATTATCCCTTCGTTTGTAAACAAGTTATGCTGGATTATAATATGGGTATTATAATACGGAGATTAAATAATAATGTAATTATTTAGTTGATATACTTTTACTTGTTGATGTTTTGGTTTATTGGACGGAAACTGAGATATACCACTAAATGGGTAAGTCGCCAACAGCAGACGATTTAAAAGCGGACTCCACATTCATTAGATAGAGAAGATCATCAAGATTTTGCGATCCGCTGCTACATTTATTCCAATTCCAAGAGCTCAGATCGAATCAGTATTATAAAATGTGTATTTTCTTTAAAAGACTTGGAGAAAAGTCTTGGTGAAGGATAATTAACGGCTTATTTGGATGGTCGTTACATATCGTTTCATGATGCATCATATTGTATAATAGTATATTGTACTATATTGTTTTAATGAATACAGAGTTTGGATAGATTGTATCATTTTTCATCGTTTTATGATATCATACACCAACAATATGAAGAATAACTTGTAATATTAAAAAGAAAAAGTAGGGCACAAGGTAAATTATTATATAAAAAGATAGGGTAAAAAAATAAACTATGATTTTTTAATGACAAGGAAGGGCAAGATGAGAGGAAAAAAAATAATGCAACAACACGATGACACTAAATCAGTCATTACATAAATTAGCATTTTTTATTGTTATATAATGACTGTGAGCACGTGATTTTTGCCTCATACGAATTACTCCAAAAGAATTCCCAAAATTAGGTCTTTTCTTTAATTATGTGTTATTTTTCAGGAATTATTGTGTTATTTCCCTAATTGTTTGCATATATTTGTGTGCATGTTTAATTTTATTAATGCATTAAAAATATAAAAATATAGCATTTGCATTTAAGATTTGATTTTTATATTTTTTGGAATTAATTAATAATTAGGTGCTTTACAAAATGAAAAATCACAAAAATAATGTACTTCGCATTTTAGTGTTTAATGTCAAATTGTGTGATTTTTTTTTATTTAATTATGTGTGATAATTATTATTAAGAATTAATTAGTATCTTTAAGATAATTTTGGTTTTATAATTTAATCTAGGATTTTTTGGTTTTAAAATTAGGAAATAAAAAGAAAAAGAAACAAGATGAAAAAAGGGAGAGAAATTCGGACCAGGCCAAATTTCCACAGGCCCAAACCAAAATAATCTTCTACCCAAAAATCCACTCCCCAAACCGGCCCAAAAAACCCGCCCCGACCCGGTCTGCCCCAAACGACCCCCCCCCCTTCAATCTCTTCCTCATTTTTCCAATCCCACTCAAACCCTAGGAGACCCAAACACCCGCCCCCCCCCCCCCCTTCTCATCTTCCTCACACCACCCTCCCCTCACCAGCAACACCAAACGACCAGTCTCGTCGCCCTCACCAAACGACCCCTGGAACGAATCCCCATCGCCCCCTTCGTGAGCCCCGTCCCAAACAACCGGCTCCACCATCGTCATCCGCCTCAACTTGACCCCAAAATCACACCCCTTGACCACTAGACCCCCCTTGTCCCTAATCTAGCACCACCATCATTCGAATAAGGCTGGATGCTTTCGAATTTGAAGTCAACTCGACGAACCCTAAAAGAACCAAGCCAGGGGATCGATACACAGTAGAAAACTGAGGTCGTAATCGACCTTAGTCAGAATCAAATTGAAGCTTTGAATATGATGAATTCGTTTGGTCTGAGATTCTGAGGTATTTCTTCTCTTTTCTTTTTTTATTTTTTACTGTTGTTATTGTTTACCTAATTAGGTTTCGTTGTAATTCATCATTTTGTCAAGTAATTCTTCCTCCTCTTTCGGACCTTTTTTTGGTCCAGTTTTCTTCTGTTGATTAGCATATGCTATAAATTGTTGAGTCGATTAAATAGTTTTGTCGATTAGTCCGTTCATATTTGTAGTTTAGTAGTCCTCGTCAAGTAATTTGATGTCGATTGACTCATTTTGTAATCATTAGATTCCCAGCTTCAGGGCTCATCGTTAGTATGCTTTCTGTTCCTACATCTTTGTTTTAATGCTATTCATTTAATTTGAGTTTCGAGCTTAAATTGTGGTCTGAGTTTGATGAATTGAATCCTAAGGTTGTCATGTTCAGGGTCTGATATGAATCTATCATTGGTTTAAATTCAGTTTTGGTGTGATAGTGTTGATTAGGAGTTAGTTTCATGTGGTTAATTAGTTAGTTGTTTGGTGGATTGGTTATATATGATGGGTAGTAATCACAGGGGTTTCAGGGGATAATTTGGGGCTTAAAAGTTTAAAAATGGTTAGTTTAAGTGTTCTGTCCAGTAAGTACTAATGTAACATTAAACTAATGCATTTGTTTAGTAGTAGTGGGGAACAAAACATAATAGCATGGGGAGGCCTAATGGAAATGTAATTAAAGTATGTACTACCCATAACCATTGAATTAAATAAAGAAAAGACAAGGGTTAGTGGAGAACAAGTGAATCAAAAATAGAGCAAAACATATAGGGGTGGGGTTCTAGAGAGTATCATGGGCAAAAATGCTTAATTAATGGGTCTGAGTGCTCCTAAGAGCTGTAAAAGGGGTTGTAGTTTGCGTATAAATAGGGGATTTTGGACAGAGTTAAGGGTCCTCCCTTTTTTCAGTCTTTGAGAGAGTCTTCCTTTTTGAATCAGCTTTAGAGAGATATAGAGCTTTTAAGGCATTCAGTTTTGGAGAGAGTTTAAAGACTGGGAATCAGTTTGAGAAAGTTTTGGAGAGCTTTTCTAGGATTTCAGTTCTTAGGGAGCATTTTGAAAACTTTGAGGGCATTCAGTTCTAATTTGAAACATACAGAGAGTTTGAGATATCAATTTTAAGAGTCGCTTTTTGAGAGCTTTCAGATTGCTAGCTACTGGAGTCAGTAGTGTTTTATGCTTGGTTTTCCAGTAGACTTTTGGTTTCAGTCGAGACATTCTAGGATCAGTTTGAGCGTGTTGTTGTTGTGGTATGTTTCTAGGTTCAATGTGAAGGTCATTTGGGTTTATTCGAATTTGTTTTGGGTTGATCTATTGATCTTGTTGGTTTAAAACATTTCTGAACTCTTCCTGGATTGATAAATATATTTATGGGCTGAAGCTGGGTTGATTGGTGTTGTTTGAACTCAAATACTTGGTTGTTGTGATCCACTGTGTGCTATTGTTGATAACCTCTCCTTCTTCCTATTCCTTTCTGCTTTCAGGTACACATTCTCAGTTTGAGTTGATGTAGCTCTTTTGGTTCAAAAATGTTGAAATGAAATGATTGCATATTCACCTCTTAACATGTGTGGGTCCATGTTGTTATGCCAAAAATAGATAATAGTTGATTTGTATTTGCTTAGACTTACTTTAGATTTTACATTGTATAACTGAGCTGAAGATTGGATTGTATAACTTAGACTGATTCTAGACTGTAAATTTAGACTATTGGACTCTCATTTGGACTTATGTGTTCGTGTTGGTAATTAGGGAGAAATTGAAGTAGTATTAGTACTATTAACAAATCATGTTGAAACTCAGCACAAATGAGAACACTTGTGGTTTAAAACAAAATCGCACATAGAACACTTGTGTCCATTCTTTGTCCTTGATAAAAGAAACGAAACAAAATCATCCGTTGAATCAGCTGATGGAGCCATTTAGATCCATTCCTAAGATTTAACATGGCTAAAATGAATTGATTTCCTCCTTCTTTTAATTATATTTTTTGTGAATGAAACTCTTGCTAAGGCCCAGTTGTGATGCAATCCATGCCAAGCTGGGGCCAAGAATCACGGTTGGCCAGTTTGAAATTCCGTGGGCCTATACTGAAGTCCAAACGGCCTAAATTCAATTAATGCCACCCCTCTCTTAGATAAAAATATTAATAACTAACTAGGGCCTTTTGTTTTATTTTTAGAGACAAACAAAGATAGAAAACCATAGTCACTTTAGGTTTGCCTTCTAAAATAAAATGAGACGAGCCTCGCAAAACAAAACACGTAAATTGCGGGGCCCTCGATAATTGTATATATTAAAATACTTAGATTTCGGGACGGGCCGTTTAGCGAATTTCACGGCCTTCCCCAAAATCATAACGCGTTAGTCTCTTTAGGCGCGTATTTTAATAACATTACCTCCCTAAACTCGGGTGCGCATTTATGTGACCCAAATCCAAATCCCAACGATGTTAAAGTATGTCCAAAAACCACGGGTGCATTTATGTGACGTGGTTCAAGACTTATTTTAATAACGTTGCAACTCTTTTTTTTTTAAACAAAAAAATGAATAAAAGTGGTTTAAGTTAAAATTTGCACATAGGTGTAAACACGTACTAAAATTAGATAATATGCCAATTATAATAGTTGAGCGACCGTGCTAGAACCACGGAACTCGAGAATGACTAACACCTTCTCCCGGGTTAACAGAATTCCTTACCCGGATTTCTGTGTTCGCGGACTGTAAAACAGAGTCAATCTTTTCCTCGATTCGGGATTTGAACCGGTGACTTGGGACACCATAAATTATCCCAAGTGGCGACTCTAAATTTCTAAATAAATGAATCTCGTTTCGATTGTCCTTTAATCGGAAAAACTCCCTTATATACCCCTTCCGGGGGTGTAGGAAAAAAGGAGTTGTGACAACTCTGGCGACTCTGCTGGGGACGAAGAACCCAGAACTTTTGGTTCAGGGTTCAAAATTCGAGCTTATAATAATTGTTATATCTATCTTTGTTTATTATCTGATTTTATTACATGTTTGGACCTAATGTGCTAAATGTTGTTTTTGCCGATTTGATAGTATCTTAACTGTATACATAAACTTCTACGAAACCCCTCTCTTCTCCCTCCTAAGGAGTGCATGTTGGTCGTGACTTCTTTCTATTAGTGTCAAATCCCAAATAGAACGAGGTTCGGACAAGTTGCAAAGCCGGATGATCTTTTGGTTACCGGTACACAGCCTCCCCCCCCCCGGCTCGAATTGTCCGCTCGGGTAAGCCAGGTCTAGAACAAATAAACCTAGGTTTTTAAACTTAGTATAACAGTACCTCATGCCAGATCCCTAGTAGGAACGTTTGTTTGCATCATGTGCATTTTGACTTTGGAGACTCAACACAGGGGTTGGGACTGTCTAGGACAGGTGCACTCGAAATAAAAAAACCATCTTGATACATCTTACTTGCTATTTGCGCATTTATTTGCTTCGGATTTGCATGTTAACCGGTTTTGGAATGAAAGGAGAGAATTTGGGAAAGAAATAGCAGTGTAGAGGGTTAAGAGAGTGAATCACATGTTTAAAGAAAAACCAGTGTCCAAATAGCGCTGAAGCTCTGCCGAATTTTTGAAAAAAAAAAGAGAAAACGAATTAAAAATAAGAAAGGAGTTTTGTTTTCGAAAATAGTTCGTTTTATTTGCCTAAACTAAGCCAGTTTGATTTTCACAGGGTGTGAGATACGTAGGCAACCCCCATCGGGTCCAACTTCCTTTTTTGCAAAAATAATCCAAAAGAACAAAAATTTTACTTTTTATTTGAAAATAGTTAGGGTGATTCCATTCTTGTCAGAAATAGCCGAATGGCCCTAAAAGGGCACCGAAAGGCTGTTTTTGCAAAAACAGCTACCTATGATCATTTTTTCAAGGTTTTCATCGATTAGCCAACACAGCCTTAATATCTTCATCTTCGAGGTGCTGAAAGGCCGTATTTGCAAAACCGGATTTTATTTTGGAAAAAAAAATGAGTCAATTTTGTCTTCGAGTCAAATGAGTCTTGATTTTTGCTTAATCACCCTAATAAATGTGCAGAATGAGCACGAGTCCAAGTTTTCCAATAGCAGTTATGAACAAGATCCCTTTGGAGTTGCGTATGTGGTGGGAAGATCTGGGCAAGTCAGAGCAAGATAAGGTCAATCTACATTTGGGGGGTCTCACCGGGTTATTAAAGATCAGACCTAGAGGAGACATCATAAAGGCTTTGGTTACGTTCTAGGACCCGGCCCATAACGTATTTCACTTCTCGGATTTTGAACTCACCCCGACCTTGGAAGAGATAGCAGGTTATATGAAAAGTACTGCAGGTTTAAGGCATAAGTATCTTATCGCTCCAAGGGCCGTTAACTCTCACAAATTCATGGATTTGCTAAAGATAAACAAGGGAATCCCATATTTCGAGTTGGAAGAGTGTTTCTCCACTCTACAATTCATACACCAGAAGTACGGGCATATAGGAGGGTTCAACTATCCGGAAAGCGGGGTTTGCAGTAAAGGGAACCGAACAAAATGGGAAGATCATAGGCGCTTCGCTTTCATGGTAGCATTCTTAGGCCTTGTGGTGTTTCCCCAAAAAGACGGGAATATCGATTTGCGGGTGGTTGGAGTCGTCAAGGTCCTGGTTACCAACGCCAAAAGCACTCTCGCCCCTATGATATTATCTGAGATATACCGAGCTCTCACAGCTTGTAAAGCTGGGGCAGACTTCTTAGAGGGATGCAATTTGCTACTACAAATGTGGATGATCGAGCACTTGTGCCACCACCCTCAGTATATGAGTTATGGATCCGCAGAGAAAAGCTACATTGAAGAATTCAATACAAGGGTTTCAGGGTTCAAGTTACCGGAGGGGTTTGGAGAATGGATAGCCCACCTTTGCGCCATCACTACGGGACAAATAGAATGGACACTAGGTTGGCTTCCTACTGAAGAAATTGTGTATATACCCGCCGTGGGTCCTTACGTCCTCCTAATGGGTCTTCGAGGTATTCAGCCTTACGCTCCCTACCGAGTTATGAGGCAATTAGGAAAGTGTCAGGTGATGCATCCAGATGAAGATCTCAGTATCCACGCGGTTGAGATTAGCTCCGATGGCCAATTTCATGAAGAAACGGTTCGTTCTATTTGGAATGAGTGCCAATATTTGACGGCAAGCACCCAAGTGCGGAACCTATCTAAAGGAGAGGTCTCACCCGCCTACCTTTGCCTGGTATAGAAAGAAGAACACTGCAAGGGGCCGAATCAGAAAGACTGGCCAAAAACCCGCACATTCAGGAATTCGTCAAGGCATCGCAAGAACCATGGGCTTGGTTAGCCAAAGAAAACGAGTATAGGGCCACGATAAGAAAGCTGGAGAAGCAAGTCAAAGACCTTTAATTCGAGAATAGCTTACAAGCAGCGGCGGATGAGGGTGAAAAGAAAAGGCTAGCCAAAGAAAATAAGGCCCTTCGAACTCAAATTCAGAAACTGAAAGTAGCAGCAGAAAATCTAGTCCGAAGTAACAGAGATGAAAAGCTCGTAGCTAACTTAAGGCAGAAAGTGAGTAACTATAGTTTCTATTTGAACAAGGCAGAAAGTGAACTAGCCGGGGATCAAAAACAATTGGCTAAAAATGCAGATGAACGGGTATGCCTGGTTAAGCAGTTGAGATAAAGGTACGACGATGAGGTCGCGGGGTTGAAGAAAAGGGTCATCGCCACGAGAAACAAAATGATCAAGTAGGCAAACGACTTCAAGGTTGAAAGGGAACATTGTTACACGACTTTGGAACAGTTAGAAATAGACATGCAACAACTTCAGAAACAAAACTATGCAGCCAAGCAAACTTTGGAGGTTAGGTCCCAACAGATTGGGCGTTTGTTACAAGAAAAGGGCATCATAAGAGAGAGAATTAGAAACATCGCTGACCACATCGTTATGAAGTGCCACATTTGTGAGGATATGACTCGCACTACATTCTTTGCAGTAGTGATGACCTTTGTTAAACAAATAATGTACAGCTTGGACCGACTTCAAAGGGATCTTGCACATAGGCCCGTGGCGAGACCAAATGATGTCCCACGGACACCAGGAGCATTGATGTACTCATAATTTTCAGTTTGAGTCTGTATTTCCTTTTCTGTCAGAGTCTGTAAGGCATGTTGGGTTTATATTTCTCTTTGTTTGAGTCTGTGTTTCTTTAAAGTATGATAGCTTAATTTCAGAGTCTGTATTTTGTCTTTGCATCAGAGTCTATTAGTCTTTTGAAATTTGTTAGTATTGAGTCTTTGTGATCGAAGCATCTATTTTTATAAAAGCTGAAAATCCCAAAAATATTTTATTCACTTTCACACTTATTTGACAGAACTACGCACGGTCTGATTCATGCGGAGACATGATACGTAGGCAACCTCTATAGGATTCGACCACCACTAAAAAAGAAAAAGGGAAAATAAAGAAGGATAGAATAAAAGAAGCTTAAAGGAAGGGGCAAAATTATAAGGGGCCAAAATGACGCACGCAATTGAAGCAAATGCATGATAGAAAATGGTTAATTACCTAGGTGCATTGTATCCCAACGTGTAATTGCATATGTGTTAAACTCTCTAACAAGTTTGTTGTTTTTCAGAGAATTCAAGCAGTTAGTGTATTTTAGAGGATACTGGCACATTATCATTACCAAACCAGATCAAAGGGACTAATACCAGAAATCATGTCTATCCCGGATGTTGACACTAGTGTTGAGGTAGAGGAGTTAGACGTCAATAAAATAAAAGAGGAGATGCTCAAGCTTAAGCAACAGATGGCCGAAATGTACCAGTCCTGGTCCCAAGGGCAATCACCGCCGTCTTACCCAACCAACCCGGCTTTTACCCCACCATTAGCTCAATCTCAGGATCATCCCACCACCAATCCAGGTTTTCCCATTTATCAACACTACCATGGCACTACTTCTCATATGCCGCAAGCTCTACCACCAAAATCAATCCCATACCCTCCTCCGCCAGCCACCCCTGTCTTTGTGGTATCTCCGCCAGCTGCACTCCATAGATCCTTGAGTGAACCTGTGTCACAAGCTCAGGACAACCAGTATTATCCCCCGGAACCCACCTTCAAAGCTCCCGAAACCTACCCCTATGATCCACGTTTTGATCTCCCGAGAGAAGCTGAGAGACCAACCAAACATCCCGAACATGAGGAGATGTTCAGAAAAATGAAAAGCATAGATCAATCCTTCAGGGATATGAGAGGGCTAGGAGGTCAAATAAGCGTGGCTTACAAATACCTGTGTTTATTCCCAAATGTACAACTACCGGAAGGGTTCAAAATGCCCAAATTCGACTTGTATAACGGACACGGTGATCCGGTGGCTCATTTGAGAGGTTTTTGCAGTAAGATGAGGGAAGCCGGAGGAAAGGATGAATTACTAATGTCTTACTTCAATCAAAGTTTGAGTGGAGCAGCATTGGAGTGGTACACCCGCCAAGATCACGGAAGATGGTACACATGGGATGATCTGGCACAAGCATTCGCTTGTCACTTTCAGTATAATCTTGAGATCATTCCATACCGACTATCTTTGACTAAACTAGAGAAGAAGCACAGTGAAAGCTTTAGAGAATATGGTTTCTAGCGGAGGGAGCAAGCAGCAAGGGTAGATCCCCCAATGAAAGAGAGCGAGATGGTTGAATACTTTTTTGCAGGCTTTGGAGCTAACTTACTTTGGGCATTTGGTGTCCGCAATTGGCAAGCCTTTTAATGAGGTTGTAAAAATGGGAGGCATGGTCGAGGAGGGGCTTAAGTCCAACTAAATCATGAGTTATTTAGCGATCAAGGCAACCACTCAGGCCATTCAAAGCGGCACTGGGGGTGTACTTGGGAAGAAGAAGAAAGAAGATGTCACGACTGTTGAATCCGGTGCCTGGTTCAGATCTAGAGGCCCATCACCCTACTATAGCCAACCACGACCCTACCACCAAAATTACCCCCACACTCCATATAGCCCTCCACAACATTACTACCCACCTCCAGATCCCCATTTTTCTGTCCATCATGCACAAACCTATACCCAAACTCCGGCACACGTACAATGGCGTGCGCCGGCTCCACCAAATCCATACCCAGCTCCACAAAATACATATCCACCCCCAAGAGCCTACAGAAATCCCCCCGGAATGGGTTTCCGACCAAACCAAGCCTTCAAGAATGAGAGGTTACAGAAGCAAAAGACTTTCACTCCACTGGGGGAATCATATACCAGTCTTTTCCACATGTTGAGGCAGTTGGGCATGCTGAATCCAATTGAGCCTAAAATGCCTAATCCTCCTCCTAGAAATCTTGACCACTCGGTGAGTTGTGAGTACTGTTCAGGAGCCTCGGGGCATGATACAGAGAAGTGTTGGAAACTGAAAATAGTTGTGCAGGAGCTTATTGACACTCATCGAATCAAGGTTCAGGCCCTAGAAGCACAAAATATCAATCAGAATCCACTGCCAGCTCACCATGAGACCCATATGATTGACTTGATACACAAATGAGGGGATCCCAAGAAGCCCTCGCAGACGGTAATGATGGTCCATTCCAGTGAAACCAGCTCAAAGGAAAAGGTAACTAGTGATAAATAAATGGTCCAGATCAATAAGCCATCTGTGGTAGCCGAGAAAGGGTCGTCAAGCATTGTTGTAGTGAAACCCGAGAAAGCTAAAGTGGTAGTGGCGGGGGTTGCAAGTAAACCTATTGTGGTCGTGAAGGGTGCTCGCACAGAGCCTGTTATTATAAAACCAGTAACTCAGCTTCCAGTTATCAACAGCAAGGCTGTTCCTTGGAAGTATGAACGGATGACGGTGATTTACAAAGGGAAAGAAATCAAGGAAGAAGTTTGTGAAGCACAAGGTTTGACTCGCTCAGAAAGGTGTTTTACTCCCGAGGAGTTAAGAAGAACTAAAGATGATCCAACAACGGTGAAGAAAGCTGTAACTAAAGAAGAGGCAGAGGAATTTTTTAGGAAAATGAAAGTGCATGACTATTCTGTTGTAGAGCAGTTGAGGAAAACGCCCGCTCAGATCTCATTGCTAATCCATTCAGATGAGTACCGCCGATCATTGATGAAAATCCTGAATAAGGCCCATGTTCCCGACTAGATCTCGGTGAACCATCTGGAAAAGATAGCCATCAAGATTTTCGAAGTAAACAGAGACACTTTTTCCGATGATGAATTGCCCATAGAGGGTACTGAGCACAACAAAGCACTTTACTTGATAGTAAAGTGCGAGGATTCCGTGGTTACTCGGGTATTGTTGACAATGGTTCAAGTGCGAACATCTGTCCACTCTCCACTCTAAGCAAGCTGAAAGTAGAAGATGAGAGGATCCATAAGAACAGTATTTGTGTGCGAGGATTTGACGGCGGAGGCAAAGACTCAGTCGGGGACATAATGTTGGAGCTGACTATAGGTCCAGTAGAATTCACAATGGAATTCCAAGTGCTGGATATAGCTGTTTCCTACAATTTGCTATTAGGACGACCATGGATCCACGCCGCTAAGGTAGTACCATAAACACTCTATCAGATGGTCAAGTTCGAATGGGACAAACAGGAAATAGTTGTGCACGGCGAAGATAATTTGTGCGCTCACAGCAACACCATTGTGCCATTCATTGAGGTGGAAGATGAAAAGGGATCATGGGTCTACCAAGTTTCTGACATAATGTCAGTCGAGAAAGTTCCACAGGGGAAGTGTATCCCAAATCCGATGATAACCGCCGCATCAGTCATGGTAGCTTATGAAATGCTGAAGAATGGTTTTGTACTAGGAAAGGGTTTGGGGTCAGATCTGCAAGGCATCATACAGCCCGTGTCTCTTCCTGAAAAATTAGGAACATTTGGTCTGGGATTCAAGCCCACAGCTGCATACATTAAAAGAGCCAGGAAATTGAAACAGAGGACATGGGTCCTTCCAAAGCCGGTCCCATGTCTTTCCAGATCATTTGTCAAGACCGGTACGAGGAGTCGCCCAGTGACAGCAATTCCTAGTTCTGTGACTGATCCAGACAAGGAGTTAATGGAAAGATTTGAGAAGTTGTTCGACAGTGTGAACATGGTGGAAATTGGAGAAGGTTCTAGCAACGCGGAAGTGCAATTTGTCGGGCGAACAACAAAGCTTAATAATTGGAAGGCTACTTCTCTCTCTACTCGGAAGGAGTCTTGGTAGTTTGCTTTGATTTTCCTTTAAGTTTGTATGGATTATTCCAGGGTTGTAATCCGGATTTCATTTTTTTTAGTCTATTTGAGTGTGCAAACCTTGTTATCTTTTATCATTCAATAAAATACAATTTCCCTTTCTTCATCATTCCTGATGGTTTTCCTTTTTGTTTTGCTTTCTTTTATATACAGTTCTTTTTACGTTGGTTCTAATGACGTGGTATGTATAAGGAATCCTTAGCCCAGTCTTAAAAATCAATCTAATTCCGAAATGTTAGTTCAAGAAGTAGATTGTGATTACGAATCAGAATACGATGATGAGGATGAAGCCTTCGAAGAAATTAGTAAGGAGTTAATTCACTTCGAAGAAAAACCCAAACCCAACTTGAATGACACAGAAGCCGTCAATTTAGGGGACATAGACAATGTACGAGAAACTAAAATAAGTGTCCACCTCGAGCCGAAAATCCAGAAGGAGTTAATCAAAACACTCATCGAGTACAAAGATGTTTCTGCGTGGTCATATGATGACATGCCTGGTTTAAGCACTGATTTAGTGGTCCACAAATTGCCCACTGCTCCAGCTTCCCTCCCGTCAAGCAAAAGTTGAGGAAATTCCAAACTGATATGAGTGTGAAGATTAAAGAAGAAGTTACCAAGCAGTTGGATGCAAAGGTTATTCGGGTCACTCGATATCCTGTTTGGTTGGCTAATGTCGTGCCTGTACCGAAGAAGGATGGCAAGATCAGAGTATGCGTCGATTACCGCAATCTCAACAAAGCAAGTCCGAAGGATAACTTCCCACTACCCAATATCCACATTTTGATTGATAATTGTCCCAAGTGTGAGATTGGATCTTTTGTGGATTGTTATGCCGGGTATCATCAGATTCTAATGGATGAAGAAGATACAGAAAAGACGGCATTCATCACACCCTGGGGAACTTATTGCTACCGGGTAATGCCATTTGGTTTGAAGAATGCTGGGGCAACTTATATGAGGGCAATGACTACTGTGTTTCACGATATGATACACAAGGAGATTGAGGTATACGTAGATGATGTGATCATAAAATCAAAGGATCAGGCCGACCACGTCGAGGATTTGAGGAAATTCTTCCAGAGGCTTCGCAGGTACAACCTCAAGCTTAACCCCGCCAAGTGTGCATTTGGTGTTCCATCCGAAAAACTATTGGGATTCATAGTCAGTCGGCGAGGCATCGAGTTGGACCCATCGAAGATCAAAGACATACAAGAATTTCCCCCTCAGAGGAACAAGACTGAAGTAATGAGTCTGTTAGGAAGGTTGAACTATATCAGCAGATTTATTGCTTAGCTCACGACAACTTGTGAGCCTATTTTCAAGTTACTGAAGAAGGACACTGCGATCAAGTGGATTGATAAGTGTCAAGAAGCATTCGACGAGATAAAGGGATACTTGTCTAACCCGCCTGTGCTGGTACCACCAGAACCAGGGAGACCTTTGATTCTTTACTTGACTATCCTGGAAAATTCATTTGGCTGTGTACTGGGGCAGCATGACATCACTGGCAGGAAAGAACAAGCCATCTACTATCTTAGCAAGAAGTTCATAGCTTATGAGGTTAAGTACACTCACCTGGAAAGGACATGTTGCGCCCTAACTTGGGTGGCACAGAAATTGAAACATTATTTGTCATCTTACACTACTTACCTCATTTCACGCTTGGATCCATTGAAGTATATCTTTCAAAAGCCTATGCCGACAGGAAGACTGGCGAAGTGGCAGATTTTGCTCACAGAGTTTGACATAATCTATGTGACTCGGACTGCAATGAAAGACCAAGCATTGGCTAATCATTTGGCCGAAAACCCGATCGATGAAGAGTATGAGCCACTGAGGACTTATTTTCCTGATGAAGAGGTGGTGCATATTGACGAGATAGAACAAGCCGAAAAACCAGATTGGAAACTTTTCTTTGATGGGGCTGCTAACATGAAAGGAGTGGGGATAAGAGTCGTGCTTATTTCTGAAATAGTGTATCACTATCTCGTTACAGCTCGGCTTTGATTCCATTGCACCAACAATATGGCTGAGTATGAAGCATGCATTTTGGGTTTAAGGCTAGCTGCAGACATGGATGTCCAGGAAGTCTTGGTCTTGGGAGACTCGGATCTTCTGGTACACCAAATTCAAGGAGAATGGGAAACACGAGATTTGAAGCTCATACCGTACCGACAATGTTTACATTATCTTTGTCAACGGTTTCGATCAGTGGAGTTCAGGCATATTCCTAGGGTCCAAAATGAGGTCGCTAATGCTTTAGCTACCCTGGCATCAAATGTTGCACCATCCGGACAAAGCTTATGTCGATCCTCTGCATATTCAAGTACGAGATCAGCATGCTTACTGCAACATGATTGAAGAATAACTTGATGGATGTCACACCTCCTTTTTCACCCGCGCCTCCGCAAAGGGCGTAGCGGGAGTTTTTCCAATTAAAGGACAATCGAAACGGAATTTATTATTTAATTCAGAGTCGCCAATTGGGAGATTTATGGTGTCCCAAGTCACCGGTTGAATCCGAATCGAGGAAAAGATTAACTCTGTATTACAGTCCGCGAACCAGAAATCTGAGTAAGGAATTCTGTTAACCCGGGAGAAGGTGTTAGGCATTCCCGAGTTCCGTGGTTCTAGCACGGTCGCTCAACTGTCATATTCAGCTTATTTATCTGGTTTCAATACATGTTGAACCTATGTGCAAATTTTAACTATTTACCGCTTTTATTATTATTATTTTTACCGAGAATTGCAACATCGTGAAAATAAATCTCGAACCACGTCACATCAATGCACCTGTGGTTATTGACACATTTCAACTCTGTTGAGATTTGGATTTGGGTCACATAAATGTGCACCCGAGTTTAAGAAGATAACATTATTAAATACGCGCCTAAAGCGACTAGCGTATCATTATTTTGGGGAAGGCCGTGAACTTTTGCTAAACGGCCCATCCTGAAGTCTAAGGAATTTTACAAACTCTTATAGAGGGCCTCGCGGCTTATGTATTTTTGTTTGTCGAGGCTCGTCTCGTTCGTTATTAAAAGAATTGTCACGTCATAGAAATGCATCTTGAACCACGTCACAATCAATGTACCCGTGGTTATTGACACATTTCGACTCTGTTGAGATTTGGATTTGGGTCACATAAATGTGCACCCAAATTTGAGAAGGTAAGAATATAAAAATGCACGCCTAAAGCGATTAGCGTATTATTATTTTGGGTAAGGCCGTGAAGTTTGGCTAAACGGCCCATCCCGCATTCTAAATATTTAAAATAACCAATTGTTGAGGGCCCCGCCGTTTGTACGTTTTATTTGGAGAGGCTCGTCTCCTATTTTATTTAAAGGATATCATAAAGCGACTAAGATTTTCCTATATTGTTTCTCTAAAGATAAAGAAAAGGTCCTAATTGGTTAATTTTAAGAGCTATTTCCCCATTTAAGAAAGAAACTTATGATTAATCTGCATCGGGCCTCCAAAGCCTACCCGTGGGACAACCGGCTTTCCCGGTCAGTCAACTAATTAGCAATGATTACAATTATTAGCTTAATAGCACATTACCATTCATCTCCAATCTCGTTTTAACTATTGAAGATGGTCTATTATTATCAGATTGCAAACATGTACCATAACATTATTATTACAACTAAAATATGTTACTTATCTAAACTACAACACTCACTAATGACAACATTGTCTAAATTTACATAGATATACGCGTTATAAAATATATAAAAGAAAATTTCATAAGAATACTTAGATACAAGCTTGATTCTTAACAAGATATGAATAACGAATGCGCTCTTAATCAATAACCGCATTTAAACCCATACTTACTGATTTCATCTCAATTTTATAAGTACAAGCGAAACTCATGAATTCCAAAACACTTTACTGTTTCAGCTTGCAGCTTGCTTCCAATTTCAAAAATTATACTACAAAAACAAAACTAAACCCATACGACTATTACATAATCCCATTCCAAAGTCCAAACAGTCCCGGAATCAAACAGCCCAAACAACTTATAAATAGCCCTAATAATACAGTCATCTATTATTCATGTAACAGGAAACACACAATTAATATCGAGTAGAATACAAGAATTTTATAGTTTGAACATTAAATCCTCTGGCCATTTCATTTCAGCTTCAATGAGCATACACCAAGATGATTCGAAGTAGTGTACCTGGAATCGAGAATAGCAGAAGAAGAAGAAGAAGAAGAAGAAGAAGAAGAAGAAGAAGAAGAAGAAGAAGAAGAAGAAGAAGAAGAAGAAGAAGAAGAAGAAGAAGAAGGAAGAAGAAGAAGAAGAAGAAGAAGAAGAAGAAGAAGAAGAAGAAGAAGAAGAAGAAGAAGAAGAAGAAGAAGAAGAAGAAGAAGAAGAAGAAGAAGATAGGCAGGTTAGCAGCAGCAGATAGCACAGCACAACAGCAACAATAGTAATCAATGCCCAGTAATATAGAACAAAGAACAGACCCAACTGATGAACCAGAAATCCAGAAGAGTTTAAAACCAAATAGAATTACCAGAACTGACTCAAAACCAAGCCTGAATAAACCCAAAATCACTAGAAAACCAACCAGGAAACCTCTGAAACTCTCACAATCAGGAATCAAACTAGAAACATGCAACTCATCGCTGGAATTCTAATCTGACTTCAGGAAACTAATGCAACAGTAGGTTTTCTCAATCTTTTTCAAGGTTAGGAAGTGTGTGTCTATCTTTGGACTTTTCTTATTTGTTTTTGACTCTAAACCCTTACTGCCCATTTCAAAAAGGTCCCCCCAATGTCTCTACTAATAATTATATTTAAACCCAAAACCTCAGCCCATTTTTCAACTCTAATGAGCACTTAGCAAAGTATTTATGCCCATGATATTCCCTGATAGCCCATTATCCAGTGTCTTATGTCAAAAGGCATGGGCAACTTGTATATTCAATTAACCCCCATGCTATCATGTTTTGTTCCCTACTATTATTAAACAATTCATTAGTTTAATGGTGTTTTAATACTTAGTGGACAGAACACTCAAACTACCCATTTCTTCCTGTTTTCAATTCCCAAATTACCTCCTAAAGCCCTGAAATTACTGTCTTACCCACTCCCTGTCACTCTGCATTGAACCTTTCAAATCTAACCTATTCAAATCTACCCACTAACCAAGCTGAATTCAACAAGCTACCACAACTATAATCAATCCAGCCTACCAAATTTCTAACAACTAAATGACTAAGGCTGAATTCTAACTGCAACCAACAGACTGAACTTGAATCAAAACGATATTAACACCACACAGACCCCAACAGAATCATTGAAGCTAAAACTGAAACTGAATCAAATATCGCGTTGATACAGGGATTAAGCTAACACAATTCTAACCTAGACAAAACAGATGAACACTGAACGAAAACAAACTGAACTCATACGAAAAAAACATGGTGGATAACAATGAGAAAGGGAAATTGGAACACTTGGAAACAACTGATACCAACAGGCTTACTTCAACACAACATTAGAACAGAGAAGAAACAGGAAGGTAAACCTACGGGGATGAACCAAAACTTAAACTATTATCATTCTAATCTAACATTCAAACATAACAGACTAATCAACGACACTTATTCAATCGATTACACTCATTACAGCATACAACAACCGACAACAAACAAAAATGATGATAAAATTGGACCAAATAAGAAGGTCTGAAAGAAAAGAGTAATTGATAAAAGACGAATTCGAACTCATCTTAAACAAACAAACAAACAAAACATGAAAACGAACAGATAAATAGATGAAATACCTCCGAACTCAGACCTATTTCTCACTCGCTCTGCTCGTAACTCCAACTTGAGCCTTTTGGGGTAAAAACAGACTTTAATCGAGTGTTCTCAACTGAGAACACTCGACTAAAGTCGATTAAAACCCCCAATTTTCCTCGGACTGCCTCTAGGTTTAGGGTTTGAATACATCCGATGAGATTCGAACGAAACTAGGGTGTGATTTGGGGCTGGGGAGGTCTAGTGGTCAAAAGGTGTGAGTTTGGGAGGGTTTAGGTTAGGCGCCGCCACCAGGGGATCTTGTGGCGGTGCTAGGGTTCTTGGCTCAAAATCAATATTCGAACGGCTGGGACTAGATTCGAAGGAAGGGGAAGGTGGATTTGGAGAAAAGAAGTCAGGGCGGAGCTGTGGTGTGAAATTGGGGGTCATTGGACGAACTAGGGTTCTGGCCTTATTTTCGATCTAATATTCAACTCAAACGGCTGGGATTCGAGGGATAAGGGTTAGGGGTTCTGATTGGGGAGGTCGAGGAGAATCAATGGTGTAAAAATGGGGCCGTTTGGACCACCGGAACCACCGTGAGGCGATTTTCGGTGGGCGGAGTATGGTGGTTGAAGGCGGCGGATATGTTTGGTCTCTGAAGCTCAGAGACGAAGAGGTGAAGGGGGGGTTTAGTTTAGGGGCGTAGGGGTAAAGAATCAAGGTTATATACGGGGGGTGTTTCAATCCTGGCCGTTGAATCAAGCACGACCAACGGCTAGGATCAAGGAGCTAATCAAATACGGTGTCGTTTGGTTTAGTGTTGGGATCGGGGTCGATCCGGGTAACGGGTCAGGTATGGCGTTACGGGTGAGGGCGGAGTGATCTGGACCGTTGATCCAGTGAGATCAACGGCCCTGATCAGGGCTTCCCCAAAAAGATGTTGTTTGGGTGTCTTTGAAACGGACTGGTTTGGGTAAAAGGATATTTGGACTGGGCCTGAACTTTCTTTTAAAATTGGCCCAGTCCGATTTTTCTCTTGTTTTCTTCTTTTTCTTCAATTTTCTTTTTAATTCCTAAAACCAAAATTCCTAAATTGAATTGTAAAACCAAGATTATTTTAAAAAGATATTAATTAACCCTTAACAACAATTAACGCACAAGATCGAAAACTAAAATCGCACAGTTAAACAATAAAAATGACAAAACTACCAAAATTCATATTTTTTGTGATTTTCATTCTTTAAAATAGGACATGGTTTGATTAATTCCAAAATGCATAATTAAATCATAAATGCACATGCAACACATATTTTTTGTATTTTTCTTAATTAAAGTAGAAATAAACATGCACAGATAAAAGTACAAATAAATCACAAACAACACAAAACCATTTTATTTTGAATTTCTTGGGAGTAGTTCTCATAGGGCAAAAATCACGTGCTCACAGCTTCCCCTCTTTGTCCGAAAACACAAAGAGTTTTCGTGCAAAGATAAAGTGAGCGGATACGAGCGACTTTGGCCCGTTGGAATACTCCGTGTGAAGCATTTTTGAAAAGATTTAACCGAACCTTTGCTTCAAAGGTTTCCTACATATCCCTGGCTAGAAGGGAATCAGGTTAATATAGTTCGGGAAGTTTTGGTAGCTGGGACTACCATGGGACTGCAATGTTACTGCTGCTGCATGCCGTTGCTACTGCTTTTCGATCTCCTTATTACACCGTGCTAAAAGGAAAACAAGAAGCTAGACTAAACTAGGGATCACAACATCTTATCTATCGTCAACTTGCTCTTGTAGTCTTCTTTCAGATTTCTGAAATGGGATTCATGCTGGGGGTATTCTTGTTGTAACCCTCCGCATTACTGACTTCTGGCTTGATCTTGAAATGTATTTCTCTGTTCTGCAGGCGGGCTCCTGACTCCAACTTGACTTTAAATGATAATACGTGACTTCAATTACAATTTAAAAATATAGCACCTTCATTCTCCAGGCGGGCTCCTGACTTCAACTACTTCTTAAAAATATAACACCTCCATTCTCCAGGCGGGCTCCTGACTTCAACAAATTCTTAAAATGTAACACCTCCGTTCTTCAGGAGGGCTCCTGACTTTGACCACAACTCAAATATATAACACCTCCATTCTCCAGGCGGGCTCCTGACTCCAATAACAACTTTGAAACTAAATCAGCTTCCATTCTCCAGGCGGGCTCCTGACTTCAACAGCTTCTTAAAATGTAACTCCTCTATTTTTCAGGCGGGCTCCTGATTTCAATAACGACTTAAAAATGTAACTCCTCTATTTTTCAGGCGGGCTCCTGACTTCATTTTATGAATTAAAATATAACACCTCCATTCTCCAGGCGGACTCCTGACGTCAACTACAACTTTGAAAATACAATACCTCCATTCTCTAGGCGGGCTCCTGACTTTAACAACTTCTTAAAAATATAACACCTCCATTCTCCAGGCAGGCTCCTGACTTCAACTACAACTTGAAAATATAACACCTCCATTCTCCAGGCGGGCTCCTGACTTCAACAACTTCTTAAAAATATAACACCTCCATTCTCCAGGCGGGCTCCTGACTTCAACTACAACTTGAAAATATAACACCTCCATTCTCCAAGCGGGCTCCTGACTTCAACTACTTCTTAAAAATATAACACCTCCATTCTCCAAGCGGGCTCCTGACTTCAACTACAAATTGAAAATATAGCACTTCCATTCTCCAGGCGGGCTCCTGACTTCAACTACTTCTAAAAAATGTGTTTTATTGATGTTGTTCCTTCCTGCCTCCTAAACCATTTTCCTTCTATCTTGAATCATATTCTTTCAGAACTTCTTCCCTCAAAACTGGTGTTTCATTCCTCTGAAAAACTGCTGGGGATAACATCGGCGTTTTATTCAAAAATATGTTATTTTCCTCCTTCAAAGACTACTTCCCTTAAAGCTGGTGCTTTCACTTCTCTGAAACCTGCCGGGGATAACATGGCTGGGGAATTATCTTCCTTCTTTAAGACTAGTTACTTTCCTCCTTTTAACAATGGTGGGGATGACACTAATTCAAAAACCACTACCCTTAAAACTCGGGTTATCTTGCTTCTTCCAAGATTGCCATCTTTAAAACTTGTATTGCTTTCTCCCGTATACTACTGGGGATTCCACTTCCTTCAAAACTTGTGTTATCCTCCATCTTCCCCAAGTGGCTATCTGATTTCAAGAAAATTTCGCAATGAGAGAAAAGTTTCTGTCGCAGTTTGATAATCTTCTTTGTGGCCATGTCTTCCCGCTGTCAATAGAATTTCCTTTCACTGCTTCAAATCAAAGAAAAATTTGTTAGTTTAAAACATGGTGAGTGGTCGTGCCACTCCTATTGGGGATGATTTTTCCCTTTTTCCTTTTCCTGCTTTGCATTTTATTACAAAACTTGTTGGGGATGATATTATTTGTTGGGGATGATATTCTTGCTGGGGATGGTTTTTCTTTTTCCTTCCCTCCCCGCTCTGTGTTGTCCGACCATCGCAGAACTTGGTCGATAATCTGTCGGAGTTGTTTCTGTATCTCGCAAATCTGGTGGGATCCTCTTGGAGTTTGATCCACAATTTTTCCACTGTTGTTTTTTCTGTTTTTCCCCAACTTCCCCTGGAATCCTAGACCAATCCATCATTTGGTCTTGCAATGAACATCTTTCTCGTTCCATTGCATTATTTTTGGCCCGTCCTATCCACATTGTGCTTTTGCACCATCTTGGCAACTGGTAATAAGCTCTAAAAATCCTTTTCAAATACAAACTGCTGGGGAGATAAAGTCTTTAGACCGAGAAATGAAAAATGATGATTTCAAAAAAATAGAAAAAGAAGAAGTCTTTCTAAACAAATGCTGAGGGAAAAGAAAGAAAAGAACTTATCTGAATGATATAACTGATCCCAACGATCATGTCATGCATTCAGGATTAATCAACCCAATCTATTTATATCAATCAATCTTTCGGACGGCCTCATCCTGTCGGGGATAAACAGGCACTCGACTCTTTGCCAAATGCGGATCCTTTCCGCCAATCTTGTCTTGTCACCTCATAGTGCCCTTCGAGGGGTTTTCACTAATAAGACTCTCTCATTTCTCTCAACTCTCGTCGCCTTATGGTGCCTGTGAAGGTTTTCACCGATAAGACTCTCTCATTTTATTTCTCAACTTACGTCGCCTTATGGTGCCTATGGAGGTTTTCACCGATAAGACTCTCTTATTTTATTTTATTTTTTCCAGCTGGGGATCGGAGTGTTACCGATATGACTCTCTTTGCTGGGGATTCTTTCGGCTACCAATTTATTTCCAGCTTATGATCCTCTTCTCTACTGGGGATCAGAGTGTTATTTCCGACTTCCGTTTGCATGACTTGGCACTTCTCGGATACTGATCGGGAGGTCTTTTTGGACATCAATATGGGTTTTTGTGTATGGCTAAAAGAAAAGGGGTATCAAAAGTTCAAAATAACTTTGATGGGTAAAACAGTACAACTCTTGGAATCAAACTTTCTTTCCAAAATTACAAACACAAACTTCTGCCCCAGTTTTTCTTGCTTGGGGATTTTTATTTTTCGTTACACTATGACTGAGCCGTGAGGCGCCTACGTATCCTTCTTTGAGGAATCAGGTCAAACGTAGTTCCCAATTCCTTTGTTTTTCTTGTGACTTTTCTTTTGTCCTTATTATCATTATTTTCTCTTCTCTTTTTCTTTCATTTTCATTACTGATTCCAAAAGAGGGGTATGAAAGAATAAATAAAGCTCAAAAGGGGAAGCATAGGTTAAAGTGTTTGGATAGAAGAAAGAATTGCCTCCGTCATTTCATTCTTCGATAAATGCCAGGTACAAACAAACAACAATTACAATTAAAAGAAATCATACATAATATCTCTTAATTGCATTAGAATTGATAGCCATGTCGACGCATTTCTCTTCGATATCTGCTAAACATAAAGCGCCATTGGACAACACTCTGGTTACAATGAATGACCCTTGCCAATTCGGGGTGAACTTGCCTTTTGCTTCGGCCTGATGTGGCAGGATTCGTTTCAACACCTGCTGCCCCACTTCAAATTTTCTGGGGCGCATCTTCTTATTGTAGGCTCTTGCCATTCTCCTTTGATACAGTTGGCCATGGCATACTGCTGCCAACCGTTTCTCATCAATCAAGCACAACTGCTCCAATCGGGGTTTGACCCATTCATCATCATCAATCCCTGCCTCAGCGACAATCCAATGGGATGGAATTTCAACTTCTGTCGGTATCACTGCTTCAGTTCTGTATACCAACAAATAAGGAGTTGCACCTACTAAAGTGCGGACAGTAGTACGATATCCCAACAATGCAAATGGCAACTTTTCATGCCATTGCCTCGAACCTTCTACCATTTTCCGAAGTATCTTCTTTATGTTTTTGTTGGCTGCCTCAACCGCTCCATTTGCCTTGGGACGATAAGGGGTGGAATTGCGGTGTATAATCTTAAACTGTTGACATACCTCTTTCATCAAATTGTTGTTAAGATTAGCACCATTATCCGTGATGTCACTTTTGGGACCCCAAATATACAAATGATATGGGAATGAACAAAATCTACCACTGCCTTCTTGGTTAACGACTTGAATGTTTTAGCTTCAACCCACTTAGTGAAATAATCGATGGTCACCAGAATGAACCTATGACCGTTGGTAGCTACCGTCTCAATAGGTCCAATGACAGCCATGCCCCAGGCAACAAATGGCCATGGTGCTGACATTGTATGCAATTTTGTCGGTGAAGAATGAATTAGATCTCCGTGTATCTGACACTGATGGCATTTCCGCACGAAACTGATACAATCATGCTCCATAGTGAGCCAATAGTACCCTGCTCGAAGAATCTTCTTCGTCAATACATATCCGCTCATATGTGGCTCACAAACTTCGGCATGTACCTCTGTCATCACTGTCGTGGCTTGACTAGCATCTATACATCTCAGCAATCCCAAATCTGGTGTTCTTTTGTACAACATTCCTCCACTGAGGAAAAATCCATTTGCCAGTCGCCGAATGGCTCTCTTTTGATATCTGGTGGCCTGCTCTAGGTATATCCCCATCCTGAGGTATTCCTTGACATCATAAAACCATGGCTCGCCATCCATTTCTTCCTCTATCATGTTGCAATAAGCATGCTGATCACTAACTTGGATATGCAATGGGCCAACATGAATTTTGTCTGGGTGGTGCAACATCGATGCTAAAGTGGCCAAAGCATCGGCAACCTCATTGTGAATTCTTGGGATGTGTCTGAACTCCACTGATCGAAATCACTTGCTCAGATCGTGCAAACATTGTCGATATGGTATGAGCTTCAAATCCCTTGTTTCCTATTCACCCTGAATCTGATGCACCAGGAGGTCCGAGTCTCCCAAGACCAAGACGTCCTGGACATCCATGTTAGCAACTAACCATAAACCCAAAATGCATGCCTCATATTCAGCCATGTTATTAGTACAATAGAAACGTAGTTGTGCCGTAACAGGATAATGATGTCCTGTTTTAGAAATAAGTACCGCTTCTATTCCAACTCCTTTCGCATTTGCGGCTCCATCAAAGAAGAGCTTCCAACCTGGTTCCTCGGATAATTCCAACTCATTTACATGCATCACTTCTTCATCAGGAAAATACTTCCTCAAGGGCTCGTATTCTTCATCAACAGGATTCTCGGCCAAGTGATCGGTCAATGCTTGGGCCTTCATGGCCGTCCTCGTCACATAGACGATGTAGAATTCTGTGAGTAATATCTGCCATTTCACCAATCTTCCTGTGGGCATAGGATTCTGAAAAATATACTTCAGTGGATCCAAGCGTGAAATGAGATAAGTAGTATATGATGATAGATAATGTTTCAATTTCTGGGCCACCAAAGTTAGGGCGCAACATGTCATTTTGAGTTGAGTATACTTAACCTCATAGCCTATAAACTTCTTGCTGAGATAACAGATGGCTTGCTCATTCCTTCCTGTAATGTCGTGTTGCCCGAGTATGCAGCCAAACGAATTCTCCAGGACCGTTAGATAAAGAATTAACGGTCTTCCCGGCTCAGGTGGAACCAACACAGGTGGATTTGATAAGTATCCCTTGATTTGGTCAAATGCTTCCTGACATTCTGCCGTCCATTCTACCGCAGCATCTTTCTTCAGTAGCCGAAAAATGGGTTCACAAGTTGCCGTGAGTTGAGCAATAAACCTGCTGATATAACTCCACCTTCCCAATAGACTCATTACTTCTGTCTTGTTCTTCGGCGGTGGCAAATCTTGGGTGGATTTGATCTTTAACGGGTCCAACTCAATGCCTCGCCGACTAACGATGAATCCCAACAACTTTCCAGATGGAACACCAAAGCACATTTGGTTGGGTTGAGCTTAATATCGTACCTTCGAAGTCTTTGCAAAAACTTCCTTAGGTCTGCTACGTGGTCTTTTCGATGCTTGGATTTTATGATCACATCGTCCACGTATACCTCAATCTCTTTGTGTATCATGTCATGAAACACAGTAGTCATTGCTCTCATGTACATTACCCCGGCATTCTTCAAACCAAATGGCATTACGCGGTATCAATAAGTCCCCCACGGCGTAATGAAAGCCGTCTTTTCCGCGTCTTTTTCATCCATCAGAATCTAATGATACCCCGCATAGCAATCTACAAAAGACCCGATCTCACGTTTGGCACAGTTATCGATCAAGATATGGATGTTGGGTAATGGAAAGTTATCCTTTGGGCTTGCCCTGTTCAGATTGCGATAACACATACACTGATCTTCCCATCTTTCTTCGGCACTGGCACCACATTAGCCAACCAATCAGGATATCGAGTGACCCGAATAACCTTTACTTGCAGCTGCTTGGTTACTTCCTATTTAATCTTCACACTCATGTCTGTTTTGAACTTCCTCAATTTCTGTTTGACGGGAGGGCATGCCGGGTTAATGGGCAATTTGTGAACCACTAAATCCGTGCTTAACCCCGGCATGTCATCATACGACCATGCAAAAACGTCTTTGAACTCAATAAGTGCGTTGATTAGTTCTTCCCTGATATTCGGTGCAATGTGGATGCTTATTTTAGTTTCCCTGATATCAACTGCATCCCCTAAGTTGATGGCTTTTGTGTCATTTAAGTTGGGCTTGGATTTCTCTTCAAACTGGCTTAACTCTCTGTTTATCTCTTTGAAAGCTTCATCCTCGTCGTATTCCGATTCATCATCATAACCGACCTCTTGTATAATTAATTTGGAATTAGATTCATTTTTTAGACTGGGTTGAAGATCCGTTGTGCATGCCATGTCATTAGAACCAATATAAAGAGAACTGTTCAGAAAGAGAAAAGAAGAAAACAAAGTTAAGACAAAATAAGAAGAAAAAGCTTTCACTTTATTAAAATACGGGATATAACAGAATTTCACACTTTGTCGAATACAGTACAAAACTGGATTACAACCCTGGAATAATCCAAAAGACTAGAAAGAAAAATCAGAGCCCACTACCAAGACTCCCTCGGGTAGGAAGGGGAGTAGCCATCCAATTGTTGATATTTGCCCTAGGCCCCACAAATTGTACATCTAACCTACTGGACCCTTCTACAGCTTCTATCATGTTGACATCGGCGAACAGCCTTTCAAAGCCCTCATTCAAATCTCCATCTGGCCCAATCAGTGGTCCGAGAACATTCGGGACCGACAACTTTCTGATACCTGCTCTTACAAATGATCTGGATAGGCACGGGATTGGCTTAGGAAGGACCCCTACTCTTTTCTTCAACTTGCGGGACCGCCTCACATCCGCCGTTGTAGGCTTGAACCCCAACCCAAAAGTATCCAGATTTTTGGGCAAAAAAACGGCTGAACAATACCCTGAAGATCAGCCCCTAAACCTTTACCTGGCACAAACCCGTTCTTCAACATCTTCGAGGCTACCATGAAAGTTGCAGCTGTGATCCTGGGAAGTGGAAGGTCCTCGCCTTCAGAAATTTTATCCACTGAAATCATATCGAAAACCTGGTAAACCCACGGCCCCTTATCATCATCAGTCTCTATGAAGGGCACGATGGCATCGCTTATGGCGCTTGTATTGTCTTCCCCATGTACTACGATCTCTTGCCTATCCCACTCGAATTTGACCATCTGATGTAGTGTAGAAGGCACTGCTTGGGCGACGTGGATCCAGGGTTGTCCCAATAGAAGATTATATGAAACTTCATGGTGAACTCGACTGGGCCAATTGTTAATTCAAGTATGATGTCCCCCACTGTGTCTGTACCACCACCATCAAACCCCCGAACATAGATACTATTCTTGTGAATCCTGTCACCATCGACCTTCAGTTTGTTCAATGTGGCCAACGGACAAATATTGGCACTGGACCCATTATCAATCAGTACGCGAGTGACTACCGAGTCCTCATACTTTATAGTCAAATAAAGGGCTATATTGTGTTCTGTACCCTCCACGGGCAACTCATCGTCTGAAAAAGTGACCCTGTTGACCTCGAAAATCTTGTTTGCTATTTTCTCCAAATGGTTCACAGAGATCTTATCCGGAACATGGGCTTCATTCAGAATTTTCATCAATACCCGGCGGTGCTCGTCTAAATGGATCAACAATGATAACAATGAGATCTGTGCTGGGGTCTTCCTCAACTGCTCCACAATGGAGTAATCTTGCGCCTTCATTTTCTTTAAAAATTCTTCCCCCTCTTCCTCGGTAACTGGATTCTTTGTCGCTACTGGATTGGCCCTTCTTAACTCTGCGGGGGCAAAACACCTTCCCGAACGAGTTAATCCCTGTGCCTCACATATTTCTTCCATAACTTCCTTCCCCTTGTGCATTACCATTACCTGACTGTAGCTCCATGGCACAGTTTTCTCGCTGATTATCGACAACTGCATTACTGGCCTGATAACAACTAGTCCTATGCATGCCCCCTTCACGGCTACTGGATTGCTTGATATCCCCTACACCGTTACTTTGACCGGCTCTGGATTCTTGGCAACATTAGATGAACTCTTCCCTATCACCACCACTGGCTTGCCTTCTACCCTTTCCGACTGTACTACCGCTTTTCCACTGATCAACTTTTCTTTTAGACTAGCACGGATCATCATTACTGTTAGTGAGGGCTTCTTGAGCTTCCCTCTTTCGTGCACTAGTTCGATCATGTGGGCTTCATGGTGTGTTGGAAACAGGTTCTGATTGATGTTAGGTGCCTCTGGCTCCTGGACCTCGATCCTATTTGTGTCAATAAGATCTTGTACGGCAATCTTCAACTTCCAACACTTCTCAGTATCATGCCCGGGAGCCCCCGGACAAATTAACAGCTTACCGAGTGGTCCAGATTTTTGGGAAGGGGATTTGGAAATTTGGTCTCCACAAGATTCAATAGACCTAACTGCCTCAATTTGTGGAACAGAGTAGTATAAGTTTCTCCCAGTGGAGTGAATGTTCTATGCCTCTGCACCCTTTCATTCCTGAAGGTCTGATTCCCACGGAAACCTGGTCCCGAAGGATTCCTTTAGGCCCTTGGTGGTGGATATGTGCTTTGTGGAGGTGGGTATGTGTTTTGTGGAGGTGGATATGTATTCTGGGGAGCCGGTGCATGCCATTGCGGGCGAACCGAAGGTTGGGTGTAAGTTTGGGCGTGATGGACAGAGAAATGTGGCTCTTGTGGTAGGTAGTAGGGCTGTGGAGGGCCGTATGGAACATGTGGGTAATTTGAGTGATGGGGTCTAGGTTGGTAGTGAGGGGGGAACCTCTGGATATGGACCAAGTACCTGCCTCGATTGTCGCAATATCTTCCCTTTTCTTCTTTCCGAGCGCACCTCCCGTGCCGCTCTAGATGGCCCGAGTGGTTGCTTTAATCGCTGAATAGCTCAAAATTTTGTTGGACTTAAGTCCCTCTTCAATCATACCGCCCATTTTTACTACTTAGTTGAAAGATTTGCCAACTGACGTCACCAAGTGACCAAAGTAAGTTGGCTCTAGAGTCTGCAGAAAGTAGTCCACCATTTCCCCCTCTCTCATCGGAGGATCAACTCTTGCTGCCTGTTCTCTCCACCGGAACCCAAATTCTCTAAAGCTCTCTCTCGGCTTCTTCTCAAGTTTCGGCAATGTGAGACGGTCAGGGACGATCTCAAGGTTGTACTGAAAGTGACCTGCAAATGCCTGTGCTAAATCGTCCCAGGTGTACCACCTGCTCGGATCCTGTCTTGTGTACCATTCCAGTACAGAACCGCTCAGACTCTGACCAAAGTAAGCTACCAGTAGCTCGTCTTTTCCCCTGGCCCCGCTCATCTTACTGCAAAACCCTCGCAGATGTGCCATTGGATCACCGTGCCCCTCGTATAGATCAAACTTTGGCATTTTGAACTCTGCCGGCAATTGAATGTCTGGGAATGGGCACAGATCTTTGTAGGCCACACTGACTTGGTTGCCTAACCCATGGATAGTCCTGAAGGACTGCTCCAGGCTTTTAAACTTTCGAAGCACTTCGTCTTGCTCTGGTCTCTTAGACGGCTTTTCAGTCTCTACCGAGATCTTGAAGTGTGTATTATAAGTATGAGGCTCGGGTGCTTTGAAGGTTGGTTCACGGGGGTAATATTGGTTATCATGAGCCTAAAACAATGGCTTGTTGGATGATCTTTGCAGCGTGGCTAGTGGGGGTTCCACGAAAATAGGAACATTTGGTGGAGGAGGGTTCTGATTGAGTTGTGAAGCTTGGGGATCATAGAGCATTTCTTCCCTGATAGTATTGGTGATTGGGGAAGCTTGTCAAAGGGCCGGGGGGAGGGGGTATTCCGGCATGTGTCCTGGTGGGAGAGTGGGAGTAACGGGAAGGGTTAGGCACTTTTTGTACCCTAGCTAAGGCCAGCTGCATTTCCTTCATCTCCTGTCTCATCTTATCCATTTCCTCCTTCAGCATTTGATTCTCTATCCTTTCATCCTCGACACTTTGGTCTGAACTAGTCATGCTTTTTAGTACGGGCCCTTTGGATCTTGTTTGGTAATGGTAATCTGCCAGAACGTTCTAACAAACTAACTGGTTTGAAATCTCTGGATCAACAACAAACTTGTTAGCGTTAGAGTTAACACATATTGCAATTTCACGTTGGGGGGATGCAATGTTCCTAGGCAGTTTAACCATTTCTAACATGTCTTTGCTTCGACCGCATGTGTCATTCCGGCTCACTTTGTTTGTGCCTCGTTTAAGTGTTTCATCTCTCTTTTTATTTCTTTATTTCCCCTTTTTTTTCTTTTTTAGTGGTGGTCGAATCTTATGTGGATTGCCTACGTATCATGTCCCCGCATGAATCAGACCGGGCGTAGTTCTGCCCTATAAGTGCGGAAAAAAGATAATTTGGAAATTTTTGATTTTTCATTAATAGACATTCTATGACAAACCAGACGCTTCTTGGAAAGGAAAATAACAGACTCGAAACCAAACCACGTACGAACTCAATAACTCCTAACATACTCTGATACAAAATAACGACAGACTTTAACAGACGACAGACTCTAAGAAAAAGGAAATGCAGACTCCAACTATGAACACATTAAAGTTTTAAATTTGGGTGCCCACGGGGCATCATTCGGCCTCGCCGTTGGTTCAGGTGTAAGGTTCCTTTCCAGCTGCTCCAATTCATGCATGATTTGCTTCACAAATATCATCACCGTCGAGAAGAAGGTAGTACGGGTCATGTTTTCACACTCCCGACATTTCTTGGTGATAGCACGAGCAATAGTCAGAATCTTGTTCCTGGTTCGGTCTTTCTCTAGGAGTAGGCGTTCTATCTGATCCCCTCTAGCCTTCAAAACCCGAGAATCACGCAGATGTTGTTTCCGTAACTGCTGTATTTCATCTTCCATTGAGGCCATCAGATTACAGTAGTGTTTACTCTCGGTTTCAAAAGCCTTGGCTTGATGAGCCACCTTGCTCTCTAGGGTGGTCACATTCCTTTTTAGACTGACACTGGTATTTTCATAATCTTTCCTTGCCTGCTATAAGTACTGTGTACGCTCTTTCGTTCTCTTTGCCCCTTGTGCCTGGAGTTGTGCTATGGTATCCTTAGATTTCTTCAAATCATCCTTGCATTCACCGATTTCCCTTTTCAACCCTTTTATTAACCGCTCATCCGACCGACTCCTTTGTTGTTTGTCAGCATCTCTCCTCATCTGTCGGATTTGGGCTTTAATGCCTCATTTTCTTGGGCCAATTTGCTCTTTTCTCCACGATCGGCATCAGCTTGCAGACTATTTTCAAATTCCAGGTCTCTAATCTGTTGCCTCAGCTTGCCTATTTCTGCCCTGTAACTCTCTTCTTTTGCTAAGCAATCCCACTGTTCTTGCGACGCCTGGATGAACTCCTGGAGATGAGGCCTTTTGGCCGGTCTCCCAAACTCGATTTCTTTCCTAAACCAAGTAAGGTATTCCGGTGAAACATCACCTCTGGACCGATCACGTACACATGTATTGGCCGTTAAGTATTGACACTCGCTCCAAATTTGTCGGACTGCTGCTTCAGGAAACTGTCCGTTGGGCCCGATCTCGACTACTTGGTCACTAAGATCTTCATCTTTCAGAGCTATTTGGCATCTCCCCAACTGTCTCAAGACTCGATACGGGTCATAGGACTGAATACTCCGGAGTCCCATCAAAAGGAAATGGGGTCCAGTGGCTGGCATATATATGATTTCATCCACAGGAAACCATCCTAGTGTCCACTGTATTTGGCTGGCGGTAAGGGTCCGAACAAATGATGTCCACTCCGTAACTCACTCAGGTAGATTGACCCCCTCGATTCTTGTGTAGAACTCTTCTATGCAAGTTTTCTTCGAAGAACCATAACTCAAGAGCTGGGAACGGTGGCAGAGATGCTCAGTCATCCATATTTGTAGAAACAAGTTACACCCCTCGAAAAAGTTTCCTCTGGCTTTGCAGGTTGTCAGAGCTCGGAAGATATCAGATACTATCATAGGCGCAAGAGTGTTTTTATCTTGAGTGAGCAAGGTACTGACGACCCCAGCTATTTTCATATCAATGTTCCCGTCTTTCCTTGGAAATACCAAAAGGCCCAAAAAGGTTATCATAAAAACCACTCGTGTTTGCTCGTCCCACTTCTGACGGTTGCTTTTGCTGCACAACTTGTTATCTGGGTTGTTGAATCCTCCGACATGACCGTATCTGTCGTATATGAAGCGCAGTTCAAAAAAACCTGCGGCCAAATCCGGGTTATGGACCGTCCTGTGTATCTTTAACGAATCTAAAAACCGATGCATAGTGACAGCTCTTGGAGCGATCAGGTATTTTTGCCTCAATGGAACTTCAGCATTTTCGATTTACCCGGCTATTTCCTCCAAAGTCGGAGTGAGTTTAAAATCGGAGAAGTGGAAGACATTGTGTGTCGGGTCCCAGCGGGTGACCAAAGCTCTTATGATATCCCCCCGAGGCTGGATTTTCAATAAACCCCTAAGTCCTTTTAGATATTTCTTGACCTCATCTTGCCCTTCACCACCCAAATCATCCCACCATAGCCGCAACTTGAAAGGAATTTTAGTCATTATTGAAAAAAGTTCATTTTGCATCGTGCTCATCCTGCACATTTATTAAGGTGATTAAGAAATAAAATTTATTTGATTCAACAAATTTACTATTTTTAATTTTTCACAAATTAAAAGGAAGATCCGGCTCCGCACACGGCTTTTCAGCACTTTAGGAACGAAGATTTTGAAGCTGGGTGAGTCAACCGGTTCAAAAAAATCCAAAAATGACTAAAAGTGGCCGTTTATGCAAAGTCAGCCTTCCGGCGTCCCTTTCGGGAATATTCGGCTATTCTTGCCAAAAACGGCATCACCCGACTTATTTATATTGACAATTAAAATTTGGCATTTTTGGCTATTTTTGTAAAAGGGGAGGTTGGACCCGATGAGGGTTGCCTACGTATCCCGCACCCTGTGAGAATCAAACCGGCGTAGTTCGGGTAGATAAAACAAACTTTTTTTTGAAATCAAGACTCTTTCTCAATGGCAAATAAAATCATTTTTCATAAACAAAAACCCTTTTCTTTTCTTTTTTTTCATTTTCTCAAAAATTCGACAGAGTTTCGACGCTATTTGGACATTGATGATTCAAAATAGGCGATTAACTACCTCTATCTCTCTTTCCTCAAAGTATTCAAAAGTTAGTCAGCATGCAAGTCCGAAGCAAACAAATGCGCAGGTAATAAGCTGGATGCATCAGGATGGTCTTTTGTCGTTTTGGTACACCTGTCCTAGACAGACTCAACCCCTGTGTTGAGCCTCCAAAGTCAAATGCACATGATGCAAACAAACGTTCCTACTAGGAATCCGGCATGAAGCTGAGTTATTCTAGGTTCGTAACCTGGGTATTTGTTCTAGACTGTGTACCCGAGCGGACAACTCGAGTCGAGGAGGGGGCTACGTACCGGGAACCAAAAGGCCATCTGGCTTAGTAACTTGTCCGGCCTCTTTCTTATTTTAGGTATTGACACTAACAGAATAGGGAGTCTCGACCAACAAACTCATCCCCCGAGGTAAGAAGAGAAGGGTTTCGGCACAGTTTATATACAATTCAGATAATATCAAAGCGGTAAAAGCAGCATTTAGCACATTAGGCCCAAACATGTAAAAATCAGATAATAAACAAAGCCAAATATAACAATTTATCTAAGCTTGAATTCTGAACCCTGAACCAGAGATTCTGGGTTCGGTCCCCAGCGGAGTCGCCAGAGCTGTCACACCTCCTTTTTCACCCGCGCCTCCGCAAAGGGGGTAGCGGGAGTTTTTCCAATTAAAGGACAATCGAAACGGAATTTATTATTTAATTCAAAGTCGCCACTTGGGAGATTTCTGGTGTCCTAAGTCACCGGTTGAATCCCGAATCGAGGAAGAGATTGACTCTGTATTACAGTCCGCGAACCATAAATCCGAGTAAAAATTTTAACCCGGGAAAAGGTGTTAGGCATTCCCGAGTTCCGTGGTTCTAGCACGGTCGCTCAACTGTCATATTCGGCTTATTTATCTGGTTTCAATACAAGTTGAACCTATGTTCAAATTTTAACTATTTACCGCTTTTATTATTATTATTTTTACCGAGAATTGCAACATCGTGAAAATACATCTCGAACCACGTCACATCAATGCACCCGTGGTTATTGACACATTTCAACTCTGTTGAGATTTGGATTTGGGTCACATAAATGTGCACCCGAGTTTAAGAAGATAACATTATTAAATACGCGCCTAAAGCGACTAGCGTATCATTATTTTGGGTAGGGCCGTGAAATTTTGCTAAACGGCCCATCCCGAAGTCTAAGTAAATTTACCAAACTCTTATAGAGGGCCCCGCGGCTTATGTATTTTTGTTTGTCGAGGCTCGTCTCGTTCGTTATTAAAAGAAATGCAACGTCATGGAAATGCATCTCGAACCACGTCACAATCAATGTACCCGTGGTTATCAACACATTTCGACTCCGTTGAGATTTGGATTTGGGTCACATAAATGTGCACCCAAATTTGAGAAGGTAAGATTATAAAAATGCGGTGCCTAAAGCGATTAGCGTATTATTATTTTGGGGAAGGCCGTGAAGTTTGGCTAAACGGCTCATCCCGCATTCTAAATATTTAAAATAACCAATTGTTGAGGGCCCTGCCATTTGTACGTTTTATTTGGCGAGGTTCGTCTCCTATTTTATTTAAAGGATATCCTAAAGCGACTAAGATTTTCCTATATTTTTTCTCTAAAGATAAAGAAAATGTCCTAATTGGTTAATTTTAAGAGCTACTTCCCCATTTAAGAAAGAAACTTATGATTAATCTGCATCGGGCCTCCAAGGCCTACCCGTGGGACAGCCGGCTTTCCCGGTCAGTCAACTAATTAGCAATGATTACAATTATTAGCTTAATAGCACATTACCATTCATCTCCAATCTCGTTTTAACTATTGACAATGGTCTATTATTATCAGATTGCAAACATGTACCATAACATTATTATTACAACTAAAATATGTTACTTATCTAAACTACAACACTCACTAATGACAACATTGTCTAAACTTACATAGATATACGCGTTATAAAATATATAAAAGAAAATTTCATAAGAATACTTAGATACAAGCTTGATTCTTAACAAGATATGAATAATGAATGTGCTCTTAATCAATAACCACATTTAAACCCATACTTACTGATTTCAGCTCAATTTTATGAGTACAAGTGAAACTCATGAATTCCAAAACACTTTACTGTTTCAGCTTGCAGCTTGCTTCCAATTTCAAAAATTATACTACAAAAACAAAACTAAACCCATACGACTATTACACAATCCCATTCCAACGTCCAAACAGTCCCGGAATCAAATAGCCCAAACAACTTATAAATAGCCCTAATTATACAGTCATTTATTATTCATGTAACAGGAAACACACAATTAATATCGAGTAGAATACAAGCATTTTATAGTTTGAACATTAAATCCTCTGGCCATTTCATTTCAGCTTCAATGAGCATACACCAAGATGATTTGAAGTAGTGTACCTGGAATTGAGAATAGAAGAAGAAGAAGAAGAAGAAGAAGAAAAAGAAGAAGAAGAAGAAGAAGACAGGCAGGTCAGCAGCAGCAGATAGCACAGCACAACAGCAACAGTAGTAATCAATGCCCAGTAATATAGAACAAAGAACAGACCCAAGTGATGAACCAGAAATCCAAAAGTGTTTAAAACCAAACATAATTACCAAAACTGACTCAAAACCAAGCCTGAATAAACCCAAAATCACTAGAAAACCAACCAAGAAACCTCTAAAACTCTCACAATCAGGAATCAAACTAGAAATATGCAACTCATCGCTGGAATTCTAATCTGACTTCAGGAAACTAATGCAATAGTAGGTTTTCTCAATCTTTTTCAAGGTCAGGAAGTATGTGTCTATCTTTGGACTTTTCTTATTTGTTTTTGACTCTAAACCCTTACTGCCCATTTCAAAAAAAGTCCCCCAATGTCTCTACTAATCTCTATATTTAAACCCAAAACCTCAGCCCATTTTTCAACTCTAATGAGCACTTAGGAAAGTATTTCTGCTCATGATATTTCCTGAAAGCCCATTATCCAGTGTCTTATGTCAAAAGGCATGGGCAACTTGTAATATTCAATTAACCCCCATGCTATCATGTTTTGTTCCCCACTATTACCAAACAATTCATTAGTTTAATGGTGCTTTAATACTTAGTGGACAGAACACTCAAACTACCCATTTCTTCTTGTTTTCAATTCCCAAATTACCCCCTAAAGCCCTGAAATTATTGTCCTACCCACTTCCTTTCACCCTACATTGAACCTTTCAACTCTAACCTATTCAAATCTACCCACTAACCAAGCTGAATTCAACAAGCTACCATAGCTATAATCAATCCAGCCTACCAAATTTCTAACAACTAAATGACTAAGGCTGAATTCTAACTGGAACCAACAGACTGAACTTGAATCAAAACCATATTAACACCACACATACCCCAACAGAATCATTGAAGCTAAAACTGAAACTAAATCAAACATCGCATTGATACAAGGATTAAGCTAACACAATTCTAACCTAGACAAAACAGATGAACACTGAATGAAAACAAATTGAACTCATACGAAAAAAACATGGTGGATAACAATGAAAAAAGGAAATTGGAACATTTGGAAACAACTGGTACCAACAGGCTTACTTCAACACAACATTAGAACAGAGAAGAAACGAGAAGGTAAACCTACGGGGATGAACCAAAACTTAAACTATTATCATGCTAATCTAACATTCAAACATAACAGACTAATCTACGACACTTATTCAATCGATTACACATATTACAACATACAACAACCGACAACAAACAGAAATAATGATAAAATTGGACCAAATAAGAAGGTCTAAAAAAAGAGTAATTGATAAAAGACGAATTCGATCTCATCTTAAACAAACAAACAAACAAAACATGAAAACAAATAGAGAAACTGAAGAAATACCTCCGAACTCAGACCTATCTCTCACTCGCTCTGCTTGTAACTCCGACTTGAGCCTTTTGGGGTAAAAACGGACTTTAATCGAGTGTTCTCGATTGAGAACACTCGACTAAAGTCAATTAGAACCCCCAATTTTCCTCGGACTGCCTCTAGGTTTAGGGTTTGCTCGTTTGATTTGGGATTTGAATAGTTCCGATGAGATTCGAACGAAACTAGGGTGTGATTTAGGGCTGGGGAGGTCTAGTGGTCAAAAGGTGTGAGTTTGGGAGGGTTTAGGTTAGGCGCCGCCACCAGAGGATCTTGTGGCGGCGTTAGGGTTCTTGGCTCAAAATCAATATTCGAATGGCTGGGACTAGATTCGAAGGAAGGGGAAGGTGGATTTGGAGAGAAGAAGTCAGGGCGGAGCTGTGGTGTGAAATTGGGGGTCATTGGACGAACTAGGGTTCCGGCCTTATTTTCGATCTAATATTCGACTCAAACAGCTGGGATTCGAGGGATAAGGGTTAGGGGTTCTGATTGGGGAGGTCGAGGAGAATTAATGGTGTAAAAATGGGGTCGTTTGGACCACCGGAACCGCCGTGAGGCAATTTCCGGTGGGCGGAGGGCGGTGGTTGAAGGCGGTGGATATGTTTCGTCTCTGAAGCTCAGAGACGAAGAGGTGAAGGGGGGTTTGGTTTAAGGGGCATGGGGGTAAGGAATCAAGGTTATATACGGGGGTGTTTTAATCCTGGCCGTTGGATCAAGCATGACCAACGGCTAGGATCAAGGAACTAATCAAATATGGTGTCGTTTGGTTTAGTATTGGGGTCGGGGTCGATCCGGGTAATGGGTCGGGTATGGGGTTACGGGTGAGGGCGGAGTGATCTGGACCGTTGATCCAGTGAGATCAACGGCCTTGATCAGGGCTTCCCCAAAACGATGTCATTTGGGTGTCTTTGAAACGGACTAGTCCGGGTAAAAGGATATTTGGACTGGGCCTGAACTTTCTTTTAAAATTGGCCCTGTCCAATTTTTCTCTTGTTTTCTTCTTTTTCTTCTATTTTCTTTTTAATTCCTATAACCAAAAATCCTAAATTGAATTGTAAAACCAAGATTATTTTAAAAATATATTAATTAACCCTGAACAATATTTAACACACAAGATCGAAAAATAAAATCGCACAATTAAACCATAAAAATGACAAAACTACCAAAATTCATATTTTTTGTGATTTTCATTCTTTAAAATAGGACATGGTTTGATTAATTCCAAAATGCATAATTAAATCATAAATGCACATGCAACACATATTTTTTGTATTTTTCTTAATTAAAATAGAAATAAATATGCACAGATAAAAGTACAAATAAATCACAAACAACACAAAACTATTTTATTTTGAATTTTTTGGGAGTACTTCTCATAGGGAAAAAATCACGTGCTCACAATGGCGAACCATGGTTTCATGATATCTAGGAGTACATCAGAATGGGGATATATCCAGTTCAAGCCACGGGGGATCAGAAGAGAACAATTCGACGGATGGCAAGTGGATTCTTCTTAAGTGGAGGAGTTTTGTATAAAAGAACACCAGACCTTGGATTGTTAATATGCATAGATGCTAGACAAGCTACGACTGTCATGTCTGAAGTACATTCAGGAGTTTGCGGACCACATATGAACGGGTATGTGCTCACAAAGAAAATTCTCCGAGCAGGTTATTATTGGCTCACCATGGAGCGAGATTGTATCAGTTTTGTGCGCAAATGTCATCAATGCCAGATACACGGAGATTTGATTCATTCTCCACCATTGGAATTGCACACGATGTCGGCACCATGGACCTTCGTTGCTTGGGGCATGGATATCATTGGACCAATTGAGCCAGCAGCATCCAATGGGCATAGATTCATTCTGGTAGCCATTTATTATTTCACCAAGTGGGTTGAGGCCAAAACTTTCAAATCGGTGACCAAGAAAGCAATGGTCGATTTTGTTCACTCAAATGTCATCTGTCGATTCGGCATCCCAAAGGTGATCATCACGGATAATGGTGCTAATCTTAATAGTAAAATGATGGAAGAGGTATGCCAACAGTTTAAGATTACACATCGCAATTCTACCCATATTGTCCCAAGGCAAATCGAGCAGTTGAGGCCGCCAACAAAAACATAAAGAAGATACTTCGTAAAATGGTAGAAAGTTCCAGGAAATGGCATAAAAAATTACCGTTTGCGATGCTGGGCTATCGCACTACTGTCCGTACTTCAGTAGGTACGACTCCTTATTTGTTGGTATATGGAACTGAAGCAATGATACCTGCGGAAGTTGAAATCTCGTCCCTTCGGATTGTCGCTGAGGCTGAAATCGATGATAATGAGTGGGTCAAGACCTGTTTGGAGCAGTTGAATTTGATTGATGAAAAACGATTAGCAGCAGTGTGTCATGTCCAATTGTATCAAAAGAGAATGGCAAGAGCATACAACAAGAAAGTACGTCCCAGGAAGTTTGAAGTGGGCCAGCAGGTGCTGAAACGTATCCTTCCACACCAGGCTGAAGCGAAAGGCAAGTTCACCCCAAATTGGCAAGGGCCATTCGTTGTGACCATAGTATTGTCCAATGGTGATTTATGTTTAACGGATATCGAAGGAAAATGCATAGACATGGCTATCAATTCTGATGCAGTAAAAAGATATTATGTATGATTTCTTTGTTATAACTGTTGATTGTTTGTAGTTGGCATTATTTCGAAGATTGGAATGACGAAGGCAATTTGTTATGCTATCTAAACACTTCACCCTTTGTTCCCCCTTTTGAGCCTTATTTATTTCTTTCATACCCCTCTTTTGGAATCAATAACGAGAAAGAGAGAAAAGAAAGAAAAGAAAAAGAGAAAAGAAAAGAAGTAGAAAGTATAACAACAAGGAAATTCATGTGTGAACTACTTTTGACCTGATTCCTGTTAAGGATACGTAGGCAGCTTCCCGGCTAGGTCATAGTAAAATAAAATATCAAAAGATCCCCAAGCAAGAAACTGGGGCAAAAGTTGTACTTGTAATAAGAAATGTGATTCCAAGAGTTGTAATTTTAAAACACGTGTCAAAATTGCTTTAAGCCTTTGATACCCTTTCTTTCTAACCCCATCCAAAAGCCCACATTACGGTCCAAAAAAAGACCTTCTGATCAGTCTTTGAGAAATGCCAAGTCGAGCAATGTACAGAGAACTCATATCAGGGGAAACACTCCGGTTTAAGTAAGAAAAATCAAAAAATGAGAGAGTCTTATTGGTGAAAACCCTCATGGGCACCATGAGGCGACGAAAGTTGAGAGAAAATAAAAATGAGAGAGTATTATTGGTGAAAAACTTCATGGGCACCATCAGGCGACAAGTAATCGAGGAATCAACAAATGAGAGAGGTTTGTCTGTAAAAACCCTTCAGGGCACTGCAAGTCGAATGAGGTCCGTAAATTGGCGGAAAGTATAATTGAGTTGTGGAAATCTTGGAGAACAAAGTGAAACAATTGGAAAGGAGATTGGTTAAATAGACTGGCATGATTAATCCAAATGCATACCATGATCATTGGTGCCGGTGATTCCGCTCAGATAAATCCCTTTTCATATCTCCAACAGTCATCCAAATTTGGATTCTTTTCTTTATTCTTAAAATCCTTGCATTTCATTGCTGTTAATTTTACTTCTCTAAAAGCTCTACCAAGTTTAGCCTTGTAAGAAGGAATTTCAAAGCTTACTACCAGTTTCGGAATTGCACAAAGCAAAATGCAGCTGGAACATGCAAAAAATAATATGATGAAAAATGGGACCTATGGTGTAAGCAAAAGTTAAAACTGTGGAATGGTTCAGTAATGTGATAGGAGATGTACGATTTCAGGCAGAAAGGTCAGGAGGGGAGAATAGCAGTTGGGGATCTTGCAGTTAAGGATCAGTCAGGAGGTCAAAACAATCTTTTCGATCAGTCCAAAACAGTTGGACGAAGCAAAGAATGGCGAGGAGAAAACCACCTCCAGCAGGAATGCCACAATGAACCACCACGTTTTAAAATGACGAAATTTTCTTTGATTTGAAACAGGGGCAAAAATGGCATTTGTTTCGGGAAATCATCCGTAGGAAGAGTAAGTACTAGGCAGAATTGATCATGGAAATTCTCAGGACCCTTCTGGAAAATAGGACTTAGTTTAAAATTCAAAATAATCATGAGTAGCGGAATTTGGCATGAGTACACCCTAGAAGATTATAAGTGGAACTTTGAAGTTTGTATGTTTGAGATACACTTTGGACATTACCCCATGAGAATAAAGATTCTGACCTCTCTTCCTTCCCAGATTAATAATCATGATTTTCTGTTTCCTCAACATTTTCCCCAAGCAGAAACGCCATCTTTTTCCGCCTTTTTCAAATATAGTCGGAAATTTTCAGGACCCCCCGTAAAATTGGACCTAGTTTAAAAATCAAAACAATCATAAGTAGCATAAATATACCCCAAGGAATATAAGTTGGTTTCAAAGTTTGCATGTTTAAGATAGGATGTAATTAGGAGTTTTCAGGACCCTCCTGGATAATGGGATGTAGCTTTAAGACCCTCTTAGATAACAAGATTTAGCGGAAGTCACACCTTTAGAAGATATAACTTAGATTTAAAATTGTCGTTTAGGCAAGAATTGTCAGGACCCCCTGGATAATGGGACCTAGCTTTCGAATTCTTAGTAATATTTGGTAATATGATTCAGTTTAACACTCACATATGTGCCCAACCTCCAAACTGGGGCAGAAAGTTTTCTTTGTTTTATCTGTTTCATTGAAGTCAGGAGCCCGCCTGGAGAGCAGGGAATACTTTCAAGTTAGTAGTCAGGAGCCCGCCTGGAGAGCAGGGAATACATTCAAGTTCAGCAGTCAGGAACCCGCATGGAGAACAAGGGAGTACAATTCAAGTTTTAGTTTTCAAGTTCTTATTGATATTTAGTAATATGATTCGTTTTACACTTACATATGTTCCTAGATACCCAAACTGGGGCAGAAAAATTTCCTTTGTTTTCGTCTATTTTGGTTGAATTCAAGAGCCCGCCTGAAGAGCAGGGAATACATTTCAAGTTAGCAGTCAGGAGCCCGCCTGGAGAGCAGGGAATACATTTCAAGTCTAGCAATCAGGTACCCGCTTGGAGAACAGGGAGAAGCAGTTCAAGTTTAGCAGTCAGGAGCCCGCCTGGAGAGCAGAGGAATACATTTCAAGTTTTGAAGTTGGGAACCCACCCATATAACAGAGGAATACATTGAAGTTTGAAGTCAGTAAAGCAGAGGGTTACAACAAAAATTCCCAGCAGAAATCAGAAGGAAAACCACAAGTCGAGCCAGAAGTAAAGAAACATCGGAGGAAACACAAATCAACAAGGCAACATCAGTCACAAGATCAAGTTTGGAAATAAATCTTTATAAAGCATAGATTACAGCTTAGTCTAGCTTCTTCATTTTTGTCATGGTGTAATAAGGAGGTCAGTAGGCAGTATCAGCAGCAGCAGTAACAGCAAAACCGCAGCTTCATGGTAGTCCCAGCTACCAAAACTTTCTGAACTACATTGACCTGATTCCTTTATAGCCAAGGATATGTAAGAAACCTTTGAAGCAGAGGCTCGGTCAAATCTTTCAAAATGCTTCCCCACGGAGTATTCAAGCAGGCAAAAATCGCTCGTATCCACTCATTTTATCTTTGCACGAAAACTCTTCATGTTTCCGGACAAAGAGGGGCAGCTGTGAGTACGTGATCTTTGCCTCATACGAATTACTCCAAAAGAATTCCCAAAATTAGGTCTTTTCTTTAATTATGTGTTATTTTTCAGTAATTATTGTGTGATTTTCTTGATTGTTTGCATATAATTGTGTGCATGTTTAATTTTATTAATGCATTAAAAATATAAAAATATAGCATTTGTATTTAAGATTTGATTTTTATATTTTTGGAATTAATTAATAATTAGGTGTTTTACAAAATGAAAAATCACAAAAATAATGTGCTTCACATTTTAGTGTTTAATGTCAAATTGTGTGATTTTTCTTTTTTTTATTTAATTATGTGTGATAATTATTATTAAGAATTAATCACTATCTTTAAGATAATTTTGGTTTTATAATTTAATCTAGAATTTTTTGGTTTTAAAATTAGGAAATAAAAAGAAAAAGAAGAAAAAGAAACAAAATGAAAAAAGGGAGAGAAATTCGGACCAGGCCAAATTTCCACAGGCCCAAACCAAAATAACCTTCTACCCAAAAATACACTCCCCAAACCGGCCCAAAAAACCCACCCCGACTCGGTCTGCCCCAATACCAAACGACCCCCCCTTTCAATCTCTTCCTCATTTTTTCAATCCCTCTCAAACCCTAGGAGACCCAAACACCCGCCCCCCTTCTCATCTTCCTCACACCACCCTCCCCTCACCAGCAACACCAAACGACCAGTCTCGTCACCCTCACCAAACGACCCCTGGAACGAATCCCCATCGCCCTCTTCGTGAGCCTCGTCCCAAACAACCGGCTCCACCATTGTCATCCACCTCAACTTGACCCTAAAATCACACTCTTTGACCACTAGACCCCCGTCGTCCCTAATCTAGCACCACCATCATTCGAATCAAGCTGGATGCTTTCGAATTTGAAGTCAACTCGACGAACCCTAAAAGAACCAAGATAGGGGATCGATACACAATAGAAAACTGAGGTCGTAATCGACCTTAGTCGTGTGTTCTCAGTCGAGAACACTCGATTAAGGTCCATTTCGGCTTCAGAATCAAGTTGAAGCTTCGAGTAGGACGAATTCGTTTGGTCTGAGATTATGAGGTATTTCTTCTCTTTTCTTTTTTTACTTTTTTATTGTTGTTATTGTTTGCCAAATTAGGTTTTGTTGTAATTCATCTTTTTGTCAAGTAGTTCTTCCTCCTCTTTCGGACCTTTTTTTTTTCTTGGTCCAGTTTTCTTCTGTTGATTAGCATATGCTATAAATTGTTGAGTCGATTAAATAGTTTCGTCGATTAGTCCGTTCATGTTTGTAGTTTAGTAGTCCTCGTCAAGTTATTTGATGTCGATTGACTCATTTTGTGATCCTTAGATTCCCAGCTTCAGGGCTCATCGTGAGTATGCTTTCTGTTCCTACATCTTTGTTTTAATGCTATTCATTTAATTTGAGTTTCGAGCTTAAATTGTGGTCTGAGTTTGATGAATTGAATCTTAAGGTTGTCATGTTCAGGGTCTGATATGAATCTATCATTGGTTTAAATTCAGTTTTGGTGTGATAGTGTTGATTAGGAGTTAGTTTCATGTGGTTAATTAGTTAATTGTTAGATGGATTGGTTATAGATGATGGGTAGTAATCACAGGGGTTTCAGGGGATAATTTGGGACTTAAAAGTTTTAAAATGGTTAGTTTAAGTGTTCTGTCCAGTAAGTACTAATGTAACATTAAACTAATGCATTTGTTTAGTAGTAGTGGGGAACAAAATATAATAGCATGGGGAGGCCTAATGAGAATGTAATTAAAGTATGTACTACCCATAACCATTGAATTAAATAAAGAAAAGACAAGGGTTAGTGGAGAACAAGTGAATCTAAAATAGAGCAAAACATATAAGGGTGGGGTTCTAGAGAATATCATGGGCAAAAATGCTTAATTAATGGGTCTGAGTGCTCCTAAGAGCTGTAAAAGGGGTTGTAGTTTGCGTATAAATAGGGGATTTTGGACAGAGTTAAGGGTCCTCCCTTTTTTCAGTCTTTGAGAGAGTCTTCCTTTTTGAATCAGTTTTAGAGAGATATAGAGCTTTTAAGGCATTCAGTTTTGGAGAGAGTTTAAAGACTGGGAATCAGTTTGAGAAAGTTTTGGAGAGCTTTTCTAGGATTTCAGTTCTTAGGGAGCATTTTGAAAACTTTGAGGGCATTCAGTTCTAATTTGAAACATACAGAGAGTTTGAGATATCAATTTTAAGAGTCGCTTTTTGAGAGCTTTCAGATTGCTAGCTACTGGAGTCAGTAGTGTTTTCTGCTTGGTTTTCCAGTAGACTTTTGGTTTCAGTCGAGACATTCTAGGATCAGTTTGAGCGTGTTGTTGTTGTGGTATGTTTCTAGGTTCAATGTGAAGGTCATTTGGGTTTATTCGAATTTGTTTTGGGTTGATCTATTGATCTTGTTGGTTTAAAACATTTCTGAACTCTTCTTGGATTGATAAATATATTTCTGGGCTAAAGCTAGGTTGATTGGTGTTGTTTGAACTCAATACTTGGTTGTTGTGATCCACTGTGTGCTGTTATTGCTAACCTCTCCTTCTTCCTATTCCTTTCTGCTTTCAGGTACACATTCTCAGTTTGAGTTGATGTAGCTCTTTTGGTTCGAAAATGCTGAAATGAAATTATTGCATATTCACCTTTTAACATGTATGGGTCCAAGTTGTTATGCCAAAAATAGATAATAGTTTATTTGTATTTTCTTAGACTTACTTTAGATTTTACATTGTATAACTGAGCTGAAGATTGGATTGTATAACTTAGACTAATTCTGGACTGTAAATTTGGACTACTGGACTCTCATTTGGACTTATGTGTTCGTGTTGGTAATTAGGGAGAAATTGAAGTAGTATTAGTACTATTAACAAATCATGTTGAAACTCAGCACAAATGAGAACACTAGTGGTTTAAAACAAAATCGCACATAGAACACTTGTGTTCATTCTTTGTCCTTGATAAAAGAAACGAAACAAAATCATCCGTTGAATCAGCTGATGGAGCCATTTAAATCCATTCCTAAGCTTTAACATGGCTAAAATGAATTGATTTCCTCCTTCTTTTAATTATAATTTTTGTGGATGAAACTCTTGCTAAGGCCCAGTTGTGATGCAATCCATGCCAAGCTGGGGCCAAGAATCACGGTTGGCCAATTTGAAATTCCGTGGACCTATACTGAAGTCCAAACAGCCTGACTTCAATTAATGTCACCCCTCTCTTAGATAAAAATATTGATAACTAACTAGGGCCTTTTGTTTTATTTTTAGAGACAAACAAATATAGAAAACCATAGTCACTTTAGGTTTGCCTTCTAAAATAAAATGAGACGAGCCTCGCAAAACAAAACACGTAAATTGTGGGGCCCTCGATAATTGTATATATTAAAATACTTGGATTTCGGGACGGGCCATTTAGCGAATTTCACGGCCTTTCCCAAAATCATAACGCGTTAGTCTCTTTAGGCGCGTATTTTAATAACATTACCTCCCTAAACTCGGGTACGCATTTATGTGGCCCAAATCCAAATTCCAACGATGTTAAAGTATGTCCAAAAACCACGGGTGCATTTATGTGACGTGGTTCAAGACTTATTTTAATAACGTTGCAACTCTCTTTTTTTTTAAAAAATGAATAAAAGTGGTTTAAGTTAAAATTTGCACATAGGTGTAAACACGTACTAAAATAAGATAATATGAAAATTATAACAGTTGAGCGACCGTGCTAGAATCACGGTACTCGGGAATGCCTAACACCTTCTCCCGGGTTAACAGAATTCCTGACCCGGATTTCTGTGTTTGCGGACTGTAAAATAGAGTCAATCTTTTCCTCGATTCGGGATTTGAACCGGTGACTTGGGACACCATAAATTATCCCAAATGACGACTCTAAATTTCTAAATAAATGAATCCCATTTCGATTGTCCTTTAATCAAAAAAACATCCTTATATACCCTTTCCGGGGGTGTAGGAAAAAAGGAGGTGTGACAATAACGAATTTAAACGATATGATATAATAAAGTTTAAATAACAGTTATAATAAATATTGTATTAAAAGTAACAATACTTTTTAAAGTAAAAGGAGTTATATTTCTAATTTTCTTATCAATTTGAAGAGTGCACGTAGTTCTATTTGTGGCGTAATTGTGTTACAAAATATTATGTAAATGTTACCATATGAATTAGTTTTGTTATAGAAATACCAAAATAAGGAACGTGAATGTAATATATCAAATCATAAGGAAGGGTTTGTTTCTTTCTTCTTCTCTTTTGAGTCGATGGTCTATCAGAAATAACATCTCTATCCTCACAAGGTATAAGTAAGATTTAATTTGCATACCTACTCTCTACCAAGATTTCATTTGTGGGAATACACTGAGTTTGTTATTGTTGTTGTTATTTTTATAGGGGAAAGTGCACGGTTAGCCACTAATGACACATGTATTTACTTTTAAGCCACTGTTTAATATGTCTTTAGTCTTTAGCCACTACTTTAATAATCTTTAAATGCCCGTACGAAAATACCCTTCTGCTCATGTCCTTAACTTTTGAACTTAACTTCAGGACATCAGGACTACATGTCCTTAACTTTTGAACTTGTAACTCTAAGTTCAGGACTACATGTCCTTAACTTTTGAAATTAACTTCAGGACTACATGTCCTTAACTTTTGAACTTGTAACTGTAAGTTCAAGACCAAGTGTCCTTAACTTTTGAGCTTGTTAGCCTAAGTTCAGGACCTATTGTCCTTAACTTTTGGGCTTCTTAGCCTAAGTTCAGGACCTATTGTCCTTAACTTTTGAACTTGTAACTGTAAGTTGAGGAACTATTGTCCTTAACTTTTGGGCTTCTTAGCCTAAATTCAGGACCTATTGTCCTTAACTTTTGAGCTTGTTAGTCTAAGTTCAAGACCAAGTGTCCTTAACTTTTGAACTTGGAACTCGAAGTTCAGGACCAAGTGTCCTTAACTTTTGAACTTATAACTGTAAGTTCAAGACCTATTGTCCTTAACTTTTGAGCTTGTTAGTTTAAGTTCAGGACCAAGTGTCCTTAACTTTTGAACTTGTAATTTCAAGTTCAGGACCAAGTGTCCTTAACTTTTGAAATTGGATGCACCAAATCGATTCTGCAGAACACCATCCTCACTGACTTTTACTGCTTTCATTTTATCATGTCTTTCATATACAATTACTAAATCTCCATCTTTAATGCAGCGTTTAAAGGATAATTGATTTGCTGGATTTATCATGTCTTCTCTTTCTCTAACATCTCTCCGCCTATACTAAGTATGATTTACTTCTCCCTTTCGATATTCTTCTCACTTCAACTGGAACTTCTAGAATATTATCGTGCATGTCTTCTAAATGCGCTATTTCAGGTTTGAAAAGAGTTGATTGTTACGATGCTAAAGCAAGGCGAGATGCTGACTATTTCGAATTACAGGTACCTTATTTTCTTTCTTTTCTTCTGGTTTTGCATTTGTTCGGATTTTGATGATGCCAAAACTCTCTGCCGATTAAGATATGCAATGGGAAGACATTACAAGTGGTTGAAGCAGCAAAAGGTTTCTACACATTGTGGAAGCCGCTTATGCGAAGCCATTGCTTGGTTGAGTTTCTGCAGCAGCTCAGTCAAGCTTTTGCTAATTCAAGTAAACGAAATTGAAACTAGGATATCTCCTTGAAAGAAAATAAAAAAGGAGTGGGTATCTAACTTGAGAGAGAAGCGAGGGTTTGAGAAGAAAAGTAATGGAAGAAAGGGTAAAAATATTTTTTTATATTAATTTTAATAGAATAGTGCTATTTTTGCTCAACATTAGAATTGCTGGATAAAAAATAAATACAACCTTAAATAGTAGCTACCCCGCGCCATTTCTACGTTTTTGTAAAGCCAAAAAGGCCCAAAGATACTCTTAACACGGTGTGATATTGTTTGTTTTGAATCAAGCTGCACAATTTTTCCTAAAAGGTCTCACACCATTAAGAGTATCCAATTCTTTATAAGTAATTTTTTTTCCTTTCTACTTACTTTGTTCACACATATCCGACAGCCGTAAAGAGAAGTCGTGTGACAGAGATAAATCTTGTAGGAGGTATCTGAAATTATCTTAAAAAAAGTACTTCAAAAAAATAAAAATTATTGCTGCACGAAATATGTCAGAGATTACTAAACGTAAAGTAATTTGTCAGTCAACTCAAAGAAGCCACCATGATCGGAACTGATCCTCTCACGGCCCAAAACATTTGAATTATCTCTTTAGTAGTCTTCTTGCTTGCATTAATGCTCCATGTAAATTAGACGGATCGAAATCTGGGGCATGTGAAGGTTATCATGTAAGCTGGGCAAGGTACATGCCAAGTGAATATATATATATATATTTCTTCCCCTTACATTTTCATGTAACAAACGAATCTCGAATTTAAAATTTATGGATTTTATCGATCTCCCGCTTGCCACATAGCCCACAATCCATTTTTTTACTATTGTGTTCGCAATTTATTATATGTACATATTAAATGTATTTTTCAATACATATATATAATTGGAAAAAAACTATGGATTCTTATGAACCCGTATTCATATGTTGTGCCTCGCCACTCCAAATAGACATGGATATGTTTTTTTTTATAAAAAAAATAAATAAATAAATAAACAATAACATGGCCCCTTAAAGTTGGTAAAGTTTTCGCCAACTGTCCTTTTTTGTATAAGATGTTTAGTAAATGACTATCTTTTAATTATTATTTTTGTAACTTATGAACGTTTTTGTTTGAGCAAAAACAGTGCTAAACGTTTTTGTTAAATCAATTAATGATGTGTTAAAGGGCGAGTCTTAGCTGAACTTAATAAATTCTAGATCAAATATAACAAGGTACTCGCGAGGTGAACATCGTTCAAGAGCATTAAATAACGGATTTAATACTCAATGATTGACAATGAATATGATAACAAGAATTTTTAATAAATGTACATAATGGCAATAAGTGTAATATGAAAGGATCTACCACTCAATTATTGTATGATTGGAATGTTCCTTTCTCTTGTCAGCGACGTGGAAAGATGAGAAGTAAAGATGGATGTGGAATCTTCGGATCTTGTGAACAAAGATTGAACAACGTGTACTGAATAATAAAATTAGTGAACAAGACAACTTTATTATATTATCTTTTGTCAACTTTTACAATGTGTTCTTATCAAAAAGTGAAGATCCTTTTTGTTCTATATCTCTTACTATTTATAAGGGATATTCCCAAGAAACCCTAAAAAAGTACAATATAAGGAATATCCAAGGAAATATTCCTGGTTCCCCTTTTTCTAGGCATGTCCTTCCATTATAATTGCAATTCCGGTTATGCGTCCTCAACAATGACCCTTACGAGGCCGACGCCTTCGTTATCGTATCGTGGTCGACCTCATCCTTGGCACGACTTATCTGCAGTTACCGAGTTTCCAAATTTTGACCAATACAGTTAGTCCCTCCGCTTCTTGAGGTTGTGATCTTGCACGCCCTTGAGAAGCGGACTTGTTTATCGTCTGTTTAGAAGAAATTTGGTCATATAGATTAGATCGATGCAACCGGGGTCAATGAGAGGAGGCGTGACCAGCAAGGTTGCGATTGATGTGATTGGCGTGGGATGACATCACAGCCACGCGCGTCATTATTACGCGTCTTCCCGAGGTAGCGCCTGCACATCTGTCGTTTCAATTTTGGTGCCATTGTCGGTTTGTTGCTTCGATTTTGGTGCCAACCTACCTTTTAAATAGATGGAGGCTTAATTTTTGAGAAGTTTCCACCATCCTCTATTTTGCATGAGCACTATTCTTCTTCCCCAATCTCTGAGCTGAAATTCCATTTCTCTGATTTCATTGCCCTCCTTCTTATCGAACCGTTACCTTCTTCTTTGGGTTTGGTGGAGTATGTTTTATAGTCAAAATATGTCACAATCCTCTTACATTCATGACGACGTTTCTGATGCAACTCCATTATCGGTGGCTCATCCTCTCGGCGGTGAGGAATTCGTGGCTGATGAGGGTGACAACTTCCTACCGCGGAGGAGGTAGTTCCTAGAAATCCTTTGGCTAGAAACGACTTTCCAAATGAGCCTGCTCCTTCTCCCGCTCATGTGCTCTTCGAGACTGGACCGTCTCATATAGCTAACCATTGGTCCAAGTATCGCATCTCTCCTCATGTTGAGATAATTCCAGCTAGTGGCGACATCGTGGAGGTCCATCGAACCAGGTATTGCGCCTTCTATGTCTACCCATTCTTGATTGGTTATACTCTTCCTCTTCTTCCTTTAGCGGAGGAATTTTGCTGGTTTTACAACATCTGTCCGGCACAACTCTCTCCTTACTTGTACAAAACTTTCTTGATGCTGATGAAGTACGCGGAGTTGGCTGGGTGTGAGGTTAATATTCGCCATCTGCTACACTTGTTCTCACCAAGTTTCTATAGAGGTACCATGATACACCTACGGCATCGTAGGACCATAGGGTTAGTTTTCGGAATGGACGATAGGACGAATCGAAAGTTCTGGCACAAATATTTCTTTATCTAAATCGACCACTTAGTGGTGAACCCGACCGGGTTTCCTGAGTAATGGAATCATAATCATAAGTATCTCTATTGTGCGCTTGTTGTCTTTTGTCGTCCTTTTGTTTTTTAGCTCACTCACGGTTTGTTTTTCAGCTGAAAGGCATGCACCCTCTCATGTCTTCGACATTGAGGATTGGGTGGCTCACGTGTTGCCTCATGTGGTAGGGATTCGTGATTGGTCAGCTTTCCACATGCGCTTTGGACCTAAGGTTCCCTTCTGGTAACTGTTTTTGCTTCAGCTTTCTGTTGTTTACCATTGTTTGTTGATATGACCTCCTTCTGGTGCTAGGTCGGCAAACTTCTAAGAAGAAGGCTCCAGTGCCGGCATTCCGCCAAGCTGTCGCATCGGCTGGGATGCAGTTTGCTTTAGTCGAATTCGTTTATGGGGGTCGCACTCAAATTCCGTCGATGAGGGACCCCGCCCCTCATGCTGTTATGTGGGACGAGATCTCTTCTCAGTCTACCTATCATCTTGTAGACGAGTCGTCTGATGGAGAGGAGTCGCCATCAAGAAAAAGGCGAAGGATGGAGCTCGAAAAGGCCTTCATTACTGATATTGAACCGGAGACACTTATTGTTCCAGAAGCGGCGCTTGCACTTAGATTAGATGTAGGGGACATGCTTACGGTGGGTACTGTTACGGGGGGGACTCCTTCTGGGTCTGAGGAGATAAACGATGACGAGGACCATGTCAAGATTGCAGAAGGTGCCACATCATCGGCGACGAAAAGGGATAGGACGATACATGTGGGGGACGACGGCTCTAGCTCGGACATTGATCCTGAAGAGGTACGGGCCTTTTCGGAGAGGCATACTCGCGTGGAGGTGAGGACGGAGGGTCCTAACCGGCACGTAATTATCCCTGTGGGTTATGACCTTTTGGCCAACTCTAAGCGGACGGTACCGTCTTTTTCTCCCTTGTGCACGGCTTATGAGAACATGACGTTACAAGCGATGAGCGATGTAGAGCTATCACTGAGTATTTCTGGCATGGCTTTGCGTGTAAGTGTTTTTTACTTGTTAGGGTTTGTTTTGCATACGTAAGCTGCTCATATTGATTTCTTTCTTTTGCATGTGAGACTCTCATCATGGGGATCAAGCATAACAGGCGGGAGGAGCGGAGGACAGCTATTTTCAAGAAGGTGACCTCTAAATACAAAGAGTACCATACCATGCACCGAATGTTGGCCGACGTCTTCAACCAAGATAGCGAGTTTCAGCTGTTTTGTGATGAGCTCAAATAGAAAGAGGAGGAGTTGGCAGGGAAAGTTAAGGAGCTAAAGGAGCGGGACGATGAGCTATTGAAAGCCATCGGTCGGTGCACCGAGCTTGAGGAGGCTCTTAAGGCCAAGGAGGATGAGCTCGAAGTGAGTAAGAGGGTGATGGCTGAAAATGCTGACTTTAAAGCATGGGTAGCCTCCTTGACTACTGAGCTTGGGTGGAGGGAAGCAAATGATGTCGATCTAAGGGGCGAGTTGAGCACTATGGCTGAGGAATTGACTAGTGCCGAGAAGAGTAGATTGGCCACCATATCTAAAGCATCGGCTTTAGGTGATGCCCTTCGTATTTGTAGGTCTAAGCGGGATAATGAGGTGGAGACATCGGCTCTCAAGGTGGAGAGGTTAGAAGAGCGAATCCAGGATCTGGAGGTCGAGTTATCCGGATTAAACGAGCAGGTTGTTGCTTTGAAGGCTGAGGAAGTGCAACGATAGTCACAGCCATCTATGTCTCATACTTTTGTTGACCCCATTATGCTATGGGATCTGTATGAGATGTGGGTTCACGCCGAGGCTCAGCTTGATATGTACAGGTCCCTGAAGGCCGATGGGAAAGTTTCCAAAGCAGAACTCATAGGTGTCTGTGTTAAAGTAGCGGCGACTCGTGAAACTTGTGGTTATGCCCTTGGTACGCCTTGCGGGGATGATGCTGATGATGATGCAGACAGGCTCGCCTCCGATTCTTGGTATGACGATGAATACGCCGATGGAGCGACGCGGCGTAAAGCTATTTTACTTATTTTTGTTTGGTCCTGCTATTTTTGTGAGGGCATCTTTGAGCCCTTTGTAAAAAGTATTGTAATATAACAGTTGTAATGGAACAGTTCTCTTTTTGCTATGTATCTCTTGATTCATGTTCTCTTCTTCTTCTTTACTATGTGGGGAGGTTCCTAACTCCTTCAGCCGCTTGCGTGTAATGTTTTGGCGTGGTAGATTGTAGATTGTAAATTGATTCGAATGAGGTCGAATGTAAAGAAATTCTAGCGAGGTCGAATGTAAAGTAATTCGAGTGAGGTCGAACGTAAATTAATTCAAGCAAGGTTGAATGTGAAGTAATTCTAACGAGGTCGAATGTAAATTAATTCGAGCGAGACCGAATGTAAATTAATTCGAACGACGAAAATATGCCATGTCTCTTCGCTCCTCTGCTTCGTCAAGGTCTTGCCTCCTATTTTCGTCGTTGCTTGGCCCACTTTCATTAGAATATCTCAAACTAGGCTCTCCGACCTCGACCAGTATCATGGCGTCAGTCCCGTAGACTAATGAATATGGCATTTCTCCGTTGCTTGTTTTTGGTGTGGTGCGGTATGCCCACAGTGCTTCTGGTAGTAACTCCGGCCACAATCCCTTGGTGTCCTCAAGATTTTTCTTCAAGATGTTCAGTATCGTTTTGTTGGAGGACTCGGCTTGGCCATTTTCGGCATGGTGATATGGAGTGGAGAGTATTCACTTAATATGCCATTTTTCGAAGAATTCGGCAGTCTTTTTTTCGATGAATTATGGTCCGTTGTCGCAACTAATTTCTTTTGGAATGCTGAAGTGGCATATGATATTTCTCCATATTAATGTGACAACTTCCTGCTCGCGTATTTGGCGAATGCATCTGCTTCCACCCACCTGGAAAAATAGTCAGTTAAAACTAAAAAGAATCGTGTGTTACCTCGCCTTGCTGGGAGGGGTCCGACAATATCCATTCCCCATTTGATAAATGGACATGGTGGCGTAATGGAGTGGAGGAGTTTGCCTGCTTGGTGTATCATAGGGGCGTATTTCTGACATTGCTCACACTTTTTGACATAGTCGGCGGCTTCATTCTTCATTGTGGGCCAATAGTAACCTGCCTAAATGAGGTATCTGATGAGGGCTCGGTTGCCGGTATGGGCACCGCAGTTGCCTTCGTGGACTTCCTCGAGGACGCGCCTCATTTGGCTCGACCTTAGTGTACAAGTCGTGGTTGATGATGTTGTACCTGGCCGCCTGCATTAGAAGCTTTTTGGCTTCCTTTTTGTCCGATGGGAGTACTCCCTCCTGCAACTATGTTATGATTCAGTTGCGCTAGTCCCAAGTCAAATTTACAGAGTATACCTCAAGTTGGTCTATTGACGAGCAAAGGAGGGTGACCATGTTCTCTTTACTGATTTTTTTTGGTGGCCGCCGCTAATTTGGCGAGGCCATCTGCCTCGATGTTTTGTGCTCGAGGTATCTGGTCGAGTCGACATTCATCGAATTATGGCAGTAATTTATGAATTTCTACCTGGTAGTTTTGTAGCCTCTACTCTTTGATCTGGAAAGTCCCTGTGACTTGGTTGACGACGAGTTGTGAGTCGCATCTAAGGATGACTCGTCGTGCTCCTTATTTGAGAGCTAGCTTTAGTCCTTCAATTACGGCCTCATACTCGGCCTCATTGTTAGTCATATCGGTGCACCATATGGATTGGTGGATGACTTCGCCTTTTAGGACCTCGAGTACGAGTCCCAGTCCAAATCTTGATGCATTGGATGCGCCATCAGTGTATAGGACCCATAGATCAGGTATCCCGAGAGGGGTAGAGAAGTTTCCTGCTCGACTTCGGGCATTATTTTGGCACTGAAATCGGCGATGAAGTCGGCGAGTACCTGTGATTTTATCACTATTCGCGGCTGATATGTTATATCGTGCTCGCTTAATTCTATGGCCACTTGGCCAGTCTTCCCGACAATTCGGGTTTATGTAGGATGCTCCGCAGGGGGAAGGTCGTTACCACCGATATAGGATGGCATTGAAAATAGGATCTAAGCTTTCGTGAAGCTATAACCAATGCTAAGGCCAATTTCTCGAGGTGGGGGTACCTCGTTTCAGCGTCGACCAGGGTTTTGCTAACGTAATAAATTGGATATTGCGTACCTTTGTTTTCGCGGACCAACACAGTGCTTACCACGGCTTCTGAGACGACCAAGTATATTGGGAGGCGTTCTCCAGGTTCTGCTTTAGCGAGTAGTTGGGGCGAAGACAAGTACGCCTTTAATTTCCTCAAGGCACCGACACATTCTGAATTCCACTGGAGCCCATTGTCTTTTTTCAGTATGTTGAAGAATTTGTGGCACCTATTGGATGACCGTGAGATCAACCTCGACAAGGCGGCTATACGGACAGTCAGGTTTTGCACCTATTTCTTGCTAGTTAACACTTCAGGTATCCCTTCAATGGCTTTAATTTGATCGGGATTGACTTTGATGCCTCTTTGTGACACCAAAAACCGGGAAATTTTCCCAGGGTTACACCGAAGGCACATTTTTCGAGGTTCAATTTCATTTCGTACTGCCTTAATATACTGAAGGCCTCTTTCAAGTGGTCGATGTGCTCTTCTTTCCTTTTTGATTTGACCAACATGTCATCGATGTAAACTTCCATTGTTTTGCCGTGTTGATCCTTGAACATCTTGGTGACCAACCTTTGGTACGTTGCCCCTGCGTTCTTCAACCCGAAATGCATGACTCTGTAACAGTATTTTCCATGATGGGTGATGAAAGTAGTTTTCTCCCGGTCCTCCTCCTCCATGAGGATTTGGTTGTAACCGAAGTAGGCATCCAAGAAGCTTAACAATTCGTGCCCCGCTATTGCGTCGATTAGCTGGTCGATATGAGGCAATGGAAAGGAGTCTTTTGGCATGCCTTATTGATCTGTGAAATCCACACACATATGCCATTTCCTGTTTTTCTTTTTTACCATGACCACATTAGTGACCCATTGGGGTATTTTGATTCCCGGATGGAACCGTTGGCGAGTAGCTTGTCCACTTCATCACTGACGGCCTCATTGATTGAGATGTTGAATTTTCTTCTTATTTGCTGCACTAGGGGGTAGAGTGGGTTGATGTTTAACTTGTGTATGGCAACGTCTTTCAGGATACCCACATATCTGCATGGGAGAAAGCAAACAAATTGGCATTGTCAATTAAAAACTTATGAAATTTACCTGGATCTGAGAGTTTATGTCCAATGTAAGCCTTTTTACTGCTATCATTGTTGTCCAATTGGACGGAATCGATGTCTTCTACCATTGAGCCTGCGGCTTCCACGATGTCCGGGTCCCTGATGATGTCTGTTTGTGCATCGACTTCGGTCCCCGACTTTGGTAATTACTATGTTCTGAGTTTGTTCCCTTTAGCTGTTGAGTGTATGTGCAATCCTGAGCGATACGATAGCATTATTGGGCAGTGCATTGTTCGCCTCGGATGCTAAATATCCCCCATGGAGTAGGGAACTTGATCGCTTGATACATTCTTGACAGGATGGCCCTCATGGCGTGTATCTATGGCCGCCCTTTGATTGTAAGATGTGTCTTGGTTCATGACATGGAATGTGATTTCTAGGGTGATACCCCAGGCCAGAACGTGTAGCGTTATCTCCCCTGAGGTTCGCTCAACTGCATTGTTAAAACCTGTTAGTGTTATACAACATGGTACTATCTTGTCTTCGAGTCTCATTTGTGTGAGAACTCGGGGTGGATAATACATGTGCCGCTTACGTCGTCTGCCATTATTCTTTTCACATCAGTATCTGAAATACGTAAAGTAATAACAGGAGCATCGAAATGAGGGAAAGTCAAACCATCAGTATCTGACCTATCGAAGATGATACTGTCTCTGAGGTCGTCATACCGTTCGTGGGTGATCGACCACTTCAGTTTGTGTGTGGTAGTGAACTTCACGTGATTGACCGCTGCTTCATCGCCTCCGTTGATGATCATTTGGATTGTACGGGCGGGGGAGGGCGGCTTTGGAGGGCCCTAATGTTGTTCACGTTGCGGCCAAAGTTGGCTCGTCCACGGTCGCTCATCAGCTCCCTCAGGTGCCCTTGGTTCAGCATGTTTACTACCTCTTGCCGTAGAGCTATGCACTCCTCGGTTTTGTGACCCCGCTCCCAGTGAAATTCATAGAGGACGTTCAACTTTTGATTAATTGGCTCGGACTTCATTTTTCGTGGCCATTTCACCTTTATGCCAAGCTTTTCTAGTGTGTACACTATTTTCGAAGGGGAGACACAAAAATTGTGAGCAAATAAGAGTGGAGGCACACCTTTATCATTCTGCTGAGTCCCTGTATGTAGCCTAGACGACCCTTCCGCATGTCTAGGTGATGATGGGATGGCTGTTCTGACGAAGGGTTGATGCCTTTCTCGGTTGCGACGGGGACCTGGCTGATCTCTTCGACTGTCATTACGATGATCTTTTCTCGACTCCGTTTGGACTGATGTCAACCATTAGGTCGGACAGTTAAGATCGTCCTCGTCTGCTCTCACCTCGGCGCAGTAGGCGTTGTGGATTTCTTCCCAAGTGGTGGGAGGGTATTTCATAAGCCTGCTTAATAACTTTCTAGTTACTATCGGCCCTTTCCTATTCAACCCGTTCTGGAAAGCTGCTACCACCATCCCTTTATGATACATTTGGTAGGCTCATTCTCACTATGTTAAACTGGGCGAGGAAGTCCCCGAGTCCCTTGCTAGGCGATTACCTAACGGCGAATATATCATTCACCCTGGCCTCCGCCTTTTTAACCGCGACATGGGCGGGTGATGAACTTGTTGGCCATTTCTTCAAACGTTGTTATTGACCGTGCCGGGAATTGTGAATACCAGGTTAAGGCTCCTCCCGTTACAGTTTCACCGAACTTTTTAAGTAACAGTTATGGTACTTGCTCTTTCAAAAGGTCGTTGCCCTTCACCGCTGTAACATAATGGATGATGTGATCTTCGGGGTCTGTAGTACCATTGTATATCTTCAAGTACGGTGGCATTTTGAAGGTCTTGGGAATGACATGTGCAGCAGCTTCCTTGTTGTATGGTTATTCGACGAAACAACCAATGTTTCGTTTTGGTAGCAATTTTGGGGCGCCCAATATCTTATCGACCCTTTCTTGATGTTCCCTTATCTGGTCGCGGAGTGCCTTATTTTCGTTTTCCATTTCTTCCAATTTTTTTAGAATGACTGTAAGTGCGTCATTACCTACATCAACATACTTACCTGTTTGGGGGGCGGGCTATTCGCCAGTGATCGTTGTGGTGTCTGCTTGCGCAGTGTTTCTGTTCGCCAGTAATTTTTTCACTGCTGGTGGTGCATCCTCAACTGTAGACGTGGAGGCTCCCCTTTGCATGAAATGGTTACACTTTTGTGAGGGGGAGGTGAATCACTCCACCTAGATGTAGCGCTTGGCATCACGTTCTCGTAATCTTCTCTGCCATCTTCGTTGATGGTGTTCAAAATGTTGGTAGGGACGCCTGCTATTGCTTTCAGTCTTGTATCTCTTTTTCCTGCCATCGTTAGTTTATGCAAACGAAGAAGAGATAATTGTTTCTTTTTTTTTTAATTCTAAAAGAAAACCTCCTCACAGACGGCGCCAAATTGTTTGAGCAAAGAGAGTACTAAATCTTTTTGTTAAATCAATTAATGATGTATTAAAGGGCGAGTCTTAGTTGAACTTAATAAGTTCTAGACCAAATATAACAAGGTACTCGCAAGGTAAACAATGCTTAAGAGCATTAAATAACAGATTTAATACTCAATGATTGACAATGAATATGATAGAAAGAATATGTAATAAATGTAGATAATGACACTAAGTGTAATAAGAAAGGATCTACCACCCAATTATTTTATGATTGGAATGTTCCTGTCAGCGACATAGAAAGGTGAAAAGTAAAGATGGATTTGGAATCTTCTGAACAAAAATTGAACAACGTGTGCTTGAATAATAAAATCAGTGAACAAGACAATTTAGTATATTTTCTTTTGTCAACCTTTATAATGTGTTCTTATCAAAAAGTGAAGATCCTTTTTTGTTCTATATCACTTATTATTTATAAGGGATATTCCCAAGAGACCCTTAAAAAGTACAATATAAGGAATATCCAAGGGAATATTCCTGGTTCTCCTTTTTCTAGGCATGTCCTTCCGTTATAATTGCAATTCCTGTTATGCGTCCTCGCCAATGACCCTTACGAGGGCGACCCCTTCGTTATCGTGCCGTGGTCGACCCCGTCCTTGGCACGACTTATTTGCAGTTACGGAGTTGCCAAATTTTGACCAATACAATTTTAAAGGAGAAGATACTTTTTGAGCAAATTAAATTTTTTATTATGAGAAAACGTTAGTCTGCAGTCTAAAATTTTATTATTTACTGCAAACGTTAGATAACAGTTTAATGTTTTGTCTGTAAAATTAAGAAAACTAACGCTTATATAAGCAACTATTAGATCCATGTCTAACATTGTCCAAAAGGTATAATATCCTAGAGCTATCACACATACAATCATACTCAACTCAATGAAATTGTTTGATCTTCGAGGAGATCTTCTATAATTTTGCATGTGAGGGGTTATTTCTTAGTTTCGTTCAGTCATTAATAACTTAATTATTTTTAGATAATAGTAGATAGAAACAACGCTTGTGAGGAGTCCTATTAAAACCAAGAAATATAGGTCTGTCTATTATTCACACCAGAATAAATAGAGTTTTTCCGAAAGAACCCGCTAGCGGAGGAATAAGTGACATAAGGCTAGAGAGAGAGCAAAAAAAGGATTACACATCCTAGAGCTATATTTGCATAACTTTTTGAAATAGGAATAAAATATAAACGGCGATCTAAAATAGACATTTGCATAAATTAGCCTTCAAGTTTAGATAGGTTCAAACAGATAGAATAGAAAAAGAGGTCATGTCAAATTAATCCAAGGTTTAATTAGGTCAAAGTGAGTTGAATCAAGATTCATCGAGTAACATGTCCTGGCTCACTTAAAGTAAGGTTTGAATCAAAATGGATATGAGTAAGATGCGTCAAATAATATGATCATAACTCAACTCATCAAAGTTGATCAACTAAAAATGAGTTGAATAATGAGTCATAATCCAATTCGTTCAGACTTGGATTATACTTTTGTGAATCATAAAACTTCCAATTACCTCATAAAGATTTTGTGGGTGTTTGGATATAAGAATTGTGAAATTTTAGAAGTATCTCAAGTGAAAATGATATTTAATAAAATTGTGTTTGGATATGAATACAATTTGAAGTTGTTTTTGAATTTTGTGAGTGTTTGAAGTGAAAAATTTTGATAATTTTTTTTTAGAGTTTTTCAAATTTTCAAAAAATTTCGAAATTCAACTTCAAATGAAATTTGAAAATTTCATGGCCAAACACTGATTCAGAAAAAATGAAAAATTTTCGAAAAAGTAATTTGTTTTACGGCCAAAACGGGCGCTTAGTGTCATTTCCGAGAACAAAGCTTTATATTTATGCAGTTTGAAACCTAATATTCCTATACAAAGCATGAATTTTGAAACAATGTCTTTGAATGATTCCCTCCAAAAATGAAACTGGAAAAAATTTCATGTATCTTGGTAGTTGGTACCCATCATATTTAACCTGCCTATTGACAAAGAGGATAAGATAGTAAGATAGTGAATGCCATTAAGTAATGGCTGCGAATAGTTTTTTGTGGTCCTACTTAGCACCCTACCTTACAAGTGGACTTTACAACAAAAGTCAAGAGTACATGACTTTTGGTGTATAAATATCATGTTAGATTTTGACACTATTGAAATGGTCACGCTGTTCGGTTGGTTAACTATATGAATTTTTATTTTGCTGGTAGTGATTCGATTCTTCACCCTATAATAATTCGATCTTTCATTTCCCATTCCCTTTTTCTTATGTATAATCGAAAATTAAAGGGAAAAAAACCTATTGAGAGATCAAAAGGGAATCCGTGACAAGTGATTTTTGATTTTTGTCCACCTCCCCCTTCCACCCTTTTCGACCTCTTTTTGACCACCCACATCTCAAAAGTAGTAAATCAATCAACAGCAACACTTGGTCAGCAAATTTGGTGGAAACTGTTGAAAAAGGTTAAATATAAAAAAAACAAGAGAGCAGTGAAAAGTTAAAAATGAGTATACCAACAGTATCAAAATGTAGGATAGGTTTACGATAGATTTAACACGTCTTAGAAATGCAAATTGCTGGTAATAAAAGTAGCAAGTAAAACACATGACCCACCAATTATGGGGGAAGGGCACCGTTAACCACTAATAACATATATATTTACTTTTAAGTCATTGTTTAAAATATCTTTAGTCTTTAGTCACTGCTTTAATAAATTTTACCTGTCCGGACGAAAATACCCTTCTGCTCATAAAGTTCAGGACCAAGTATTCTTAACTTTTGAACTTACAACTCTAAGTTCAGGACTTCAGGACTATATGTTATTAACTTTTGAACTTGCAATTCCAAGTTCAGGACTTCAGGACTACATGTCCTTAACTTTTGAACTTGGAACTCGAAGTTCAGGACCATCTGTCCTTAATTTCTGTGCTTGTAACTCTAAGTTAAGGACTACTTGTCCTTAACTTTTGAACTTGTAAGTCTAAGTTCAGGACCAAGTGTTCTTAACTTTTGAACTTGTAACTGTAAGTTCAGGACCAAGTGTCCTTAACTTTTGAGCTTGTTAGTCTAAGTTCAGGACCAAGTGTCCTCAATTTTTGAGTTTGTTAGTCTAAGTTCAGGACCTATTGTCCTTAGCTTTTGAGCTTGTTAGTCTAAGTTCAAGACCAAGTGTCCTTAACTTTTAAACTTGTAATTTTAAGTTCAGGATCAAGTGTCCTTAACTTTTGAACTTGAAACTCGAAGTTCAGAACCAAGTTATAAAAAGAATAGAGACAAGGATTTGCAAGTTAGTTAGATTTTAAAAAAATTAAAATTAATTTTGTAAGCTAAGTACAATTGAAAATTTCCAAAAAGGAGAACAATAAATCTGAAGAAACAAAGTCAAATGATTCAATCGCAGCTTGAAATTGCAAATGGGCTAAACTAGATGGCCGACCGACCATTGGGCTATATTATCCCAAATTAGCTCTGGCAAAAGCATAAACGGTTCTGGGTGCCTACTTATGTCTTCGCAGTAGCCGTATCGCCTGCGGCACAGTTCGTTCTCCCTAACATGAAAGAAATAGAAGAAAGATAACACAGTTTTTTTATATTAATTTTAATAGATTAGTGGCTACTATTGCTAAGCATTGAAAATGCTGAATAAAAAATAAATATCACTTTAAAAAGTAGCTACCCCACACAATTTTTATCCAATTATTGTTATCGCGTTTATATTACTACTAACTAATTTATTTGCTTTCTCATTTAAAACTACAAAAAAATTGCTTTTGTGACAGCTATTACCTCCCGTCAACTTTAATTAATTGTTTTGTCTTTTTCTTTTTTAATCCATAATATTTGATTTTTTCAGCTATCAAGAAAGAATTAATATTTTTTTTCCAAAGTTGCCCTTGGAGTAAAGAAGTTAGGAGTATTTGTTATATTTTCAATGATCAAAATAAGGTTAATATGGTCAACTTCATTATTAATTAATGTTAAAAAGTAAATTTCTTAATATACGTGAAAACAACCAAAAAATCAATTAAAGTGGGCAAGAGGGTAGGTTATTTTTATATTCCTTTTTCTTTCTCCATCAACTCCTCTTTACTCACTTCACTTTTCGATATAATTTACACCTTTCAACCTAGTCGTAAACATTTGATTATTTGCAGGACTAACATGAGAAGTAGTCTGCCAACATCATATATTTTTAAGGTGTAGCAGCGGCAGATGCAGGAATTATGTTAAGAGGGTTAAAAAAAAAAAGTTAAAAAATTAAAAGATACTATAGCCAATGGAAATTAAACCATGGACCTTACAAAGGTTTGAACCATTTTAAACACTAAGTTATTCTTTTGGGTTGTATTAAAGAGATTCAAAGTATAATATATAGTGCAAACCGAAGTTTACCTTATATGTACAATATAGTTTTCCAGCGAAGGAGATACGGGTAAATCACCTTCCGCCCCCTTTAAATTCGTCTTTTGGTATAGTCTTTACTCAAACGTTTTATAAATACAAGATATTTTGTACACCTCATTGATAAAGAGTCGAGCTTCGTTTGCCACAGCCCACAAGAACGTAACCCTTTTAGCAAATGGTATAAAGCTATACACTAGGAATAAATACTTTTTACTTGGTTAATACTAGAGTGTAGCTAAATTCTAAGATTGGAATTGGAATCTGATAATTCTGTTCACAACAGCCAGGACCATTCTTCTTCTAAAGCAGAATTCGAAGCAAGAGTACATCATTTTCTATTAACATAGTGACGCGGTTCTTCTCTAAATCCTACAAATCCTAGGTAAATACAAGATTCTTTGTGAATTAGTTTATTCGATGCGGGTCCAACAATATTTTGGAAGAATTGAACATACCATAACCTAGATCCCTCTTCTTTTCCCTTGTATTCTTTCGATTGATTCTTTTTCACTTTTAAAGGGTAGGATAAAGATCAATCAGAAGTCAGAACCCAATAATTTCAAACACATAACACGTTAAAATTTGCCAACCCACATTAAAATATAGGTTAATAACATTAATTTCTTCCTTTGAAAACCGTTCCTTCATTTAAAACTCTTGAAATGTGAGAAATCTCCACATGTACTACTTCACACTTGAGCTCAGCACACTCACCCCCTCTCTCACTCACTTTGCAAAAATAGCCACCGTAGCCAAATCTCCACCATTTTCTTCCTCCTTAACAATGGCTACTACTCCATTTTCTCTACATTTCTTCTTTCTATTTCTCTTTTGCCCATTTTTCGTATCCTTTGCCCAAAAAAAACCAGAAATTCAAGCTCTTGAATCGTTCAAACTTAATATTCATGACCCAATTGGAGCACTTAACAACTGGGATTCTAAATCTCTTTCTGCTCCATGTGATTGGCGTGGAATTGTTTGTTTAAACGGCAGCGTTAGTGAACTTCGTTTGCCACGTTTACAGTTGAGTGGTCCACTCACTGCAGAAATTGCTAACCTGCGCATGTTGCGTAAGCTTAGCCTCCGTTCCAATTTCTTCAATGGTACTATCCCTGCTTCACTCTCTAAATGCACATTACTTGATACTGTTTATTTACAGTACAACTCGTTTTCCGGTGAGATTCCGCCGGAGATCTCGAAGCTGAAACAACTTTTTACTTTTAATGTCGCCGGAAATCAGTTGTACGGTGAAATCCCCGGCGAGTTGCCGGCCAGTCTCCGGTACTTTGATATCTCAGAAAATTCGCTCTCCGGTAGCATACCGGAGAAAATATCGGAACTGTCTCAGCTTACTCTGTTTAATATTTCTTACAATCAATTCTCAGGAGGAATTCCGGCGAGTTTTGGTTTGCTTCAACAGCTTCAGTATATTTTACTTGATTATAATAAATTAGAAGGAACATTGCCTTCTGCAATTGCTAACTGTTCATTTTTAGTGCATTTGAGTGCTGAAGGCAATAGTATTAGTGGTATTATACCTGCGGCAATTGCTGCTCTTCCGAAGATTAATGTGATTAATTTATCGCATAATAACCTTTCTGGATTTTTACCATATTCAATGTTCTGCAATGGTTCTGTAAATCCTCCGTCCCTTAGGATTATTCAATTGAATCACAATGCTTTTACGGAGATTTTGCAGCCACAGTTGTCAACTTGTGTTAGTTTTTTGCAAGTTTTGGATCTTCAACAGAATCAGATAGACGGAATTTTTCCAACTTTCTTGACAGACAATTCTACATTGAGGTCTCTGGACTTGTCAGGGAATTTGTTTTCAGGTAAAATCCCCGGTTCTATTGGGAATTTGTTGAGATTGGAGCAATTGAGAATGGCGAATAATTCGTTTGAGGGTGATATACCCATTGGAATCACGAAATGTAGTGGTTTGACGGTTCTTGATCTTGAAGGGAACCGATTGATAGGGGAAATTCCGGGCTTTTTAGGTGATCTTAGAAGCTTGAAGATTTTGTCACTTGGAAGAAATCAGTTTTCGGGTTTAATTCCTTCTAGTTTTGGCAATATCACTAGTCTTGAAAGTCTGAATTTGGAAGGGAATCGCCTTACGGGAAGCTTGCCTGAGGAGTTAATGCTTTTGAGCAATTTAAGTATACTAAATCTTAGTGGAAACAAGCTTTCTGGTAGTATTCCTGTTGGTATTGGGAACTTTCAGCAGTTATCAGTTCTGAATTTGAGTAGAAATGAATTCTCAGGGAGTATTCCGTCTACACTTGGAACTCTGTATAAGCTAGTAGCTCTTGATTTGAGTGGACAGAATTTATCGGGGGAATTGCCATCGGATCTTGCAGGTTTACCTAATTTACAAGTGATTTCTTTGCAAGAAAACAAGTTGTCTGGGGATGTTCCTGAAGGTTTTAGTAGCTTAATGGGTTTGCAGTACTTGAATCTATCTTCCAATTCATTTTCGGGCCATATACCGTCTACGTTTGGCTTCTTGACCTCGTTAGTTGTTCTTTCGTTGTCTAACAATAACATATCTGGTTCAGTTCCTCCCGACTTGGGTAATTCCTCTGCTTTAGACGCTTTAAATCTGCGGTCAAATGCATTGATTGGCCAAATTCCTTCTGATCTTGCACGTCTCTCCCACTTGAGTGTGCTGGATTTGGGTAGAAATAACCTGACGGGTGAAATTCCAGGAGTTATTTCAAATTGTTCATCCCTCACGTCGCTTGTGCTGGACATGAACCATCTTTCCGGGAACATACCAGCGTCACTGTCAAGCTTATCAAGCTTAAATACGCTTGACCTTTCTGGAAACAACCTGAATGGAGAAATCCCAGAAAATCTTACAATGCTCCTGGCCTTGGTGAACTTCAATGTGTCGAACAATAAATTGGAAGGCCAGATACCAACGACGCTCGGCTCTCGTTTTAATGACCCATTGGATTACACTGGCAACCAGGGTTTGTGCGGGGAGCCATTGGACAGAAAATGTGAGAGATCTAGTAATGGTAGGAATAGATTGATTATGTTTATTGCAGTGGCTGCAAGTGGAGGTCTTCTCCTTGCATCATGCTGCTGCTTTTACATATACGCCCTGTTGAGGTGGCGCAGGAAGCTCAAAGAAAAGGCAGCTGGAGAGAAGAAGCATAGCCCTGCAAGGGTTAGTTCAAGATCCAGTCGCAGTCGTGGCAGTGGCGTCAATGGTGGACCAAAACTTGTTATGTTCAATAACAAAATCACAGTCGCTGAAACAATCGAAGCAACAAGGGAATTTGATGAGGAAAACGTGCTAAGCAGAACACGCCACGGAGTGCTATTCAAGGCTTGTTACAATGATGGAATGCTGCTCTCGATTTGTAGACTACCAGATGGATCACTAGATGAGAACAAGTTCAGAAAAGAGGCCGAATCACTTGGCAGATTGAAGCACAGAAACCTAACTGTTCTCCGCGGGTACTATGCTGGTCCTCCAGACCTTAGACTACTTGCATATGATTACATGCCAAATGGAAACCTTGCGACACTACTTCAAGAAGCATCCCACCAAGATGGTCATGTCCTCAATTGGCCAATGCGACACCTCATTGCACTTGGCATTGCTCGCGCATTGGCTTTCCTCCACGCATCCTCTATTGTTCATGGAGATGTTAAACCACAAAATGTCCTATTCGATGCAGACTTTGAAGCCCATCTTTCAGATTTCGGCTTAGACAAGCTTACAGTAGCAACATCAGCCGAGCCTTCCACTTCAACATCAGTTGGGACTATAGGATACGTAGCACCAGAAACAGCATTAACAGGAGAAGCCACGAGACAGTCAGATGTTTATAGCTTTGGCATTGTATTACTGGAACTACTAACAGGAAAAAGGCCATTAATGTTCACTCAAGATGAGGACATTGTGAAATGGGTAAAGAGGCAATTGCAGAGAGGGCAAATATCAGAACTGTTAGAGCCAGGTTTGCTTGAGTTGGACCCAGAATCATCAGAATGGGAGGAGTTCTTGTTAGGAATAAAAGTAGGTTTGCTTTGCACAGCACCGGACCCCCTTGATCGACCCACCATGACCGACGTTGTGTTCATGCTTGAAGGTTGTCGTGTCGGCCCCAATATATCTTCTGCCGATCCCACTGATCAAATTTCACTCGCCTGAAGAACCTAGGCATGCAATGGTAACCCGTAAAATCCAAGGTTTCATTCTAATTCTTTACCTTTTTTATTGGCTCTGTTAATATTTGTGGAATTTGGATTACATTGTAACAGTAGCGAGCACCAGCTTTTCAATTTTTATTCTCAAATTTTGTAGCTGTAGCCATTTTATTGATTCTGTTTTCTATTACAAAGGTCCTTTTGAGCCAAAAAGATGAAGTGTATTCTCTTTACCTGTTTAAGCTTTTAGATGGGTGGTTGAACAATTCAAGAATTCCTTTAGATGGAGACCGGACTACAGTGTAATACTACTAAGTTCTTTTTTTTCTTCAAAGAAAGGAAATGTTGGGATACTGTTAGGGAGTCATTAATAGGACTGGTGTGCACTTAATTAGGATTAATTAGTAAAGGAGAGTAGGAAGTATTGAAGGGTACTTAAATGGGGACTGAAATGTTGCCATTATTCTAAACCTTAGTTAATGGCATGCATAGATAGACACCCTGTCAAAAGAAAGAAAAACACAATAAAAGTCGTATTTTCTAGAATGCATTAAGGTGTGTGTAATCACTAATTCCCCGGTCCACAATAAGTAATTTTTTGACTTTTTTCTTGTGGGCTAAAATAAGTGATTTTTCTAGATTTCAAGAATGAATTAATTATTTTTTTCCTACATTACCCTTGGAGTAAATAACGTTGGAGTATGTGTTAGGAGTGTTTATGTGAAAAGATATTAAAGGCTAATATAGTCAATTTTATTACTAATTAATGTTAAAAGGTAAATTTTTTATGTGTGAAAATAATAGAAAATTCAATTATTTTGAACTGGAGAGAGTATTCAGCAGCATTAATAAAGTACGATGCATTAAAGGAGTGTGTAATCACTAGTCAGCAGCATTAATGAAGTAGTACAATCACGGGATCCAGTGTAATGTTTGCGGGCGGGCTCAAGTGAACCCAATATTTTCGGTGTGAATCATAAATTTATGTGGAAAAATTTGTTATAATTACAATAAATACTAGGTCTAAACCCATTGATTTTAAGAATAAGATTGAACTTATAGGATTTAAATCTTGGATCCGCCTCTGAGTTTGTACGATTATAGTTTAGTTACTTCTTCTCAGTATTTGTTTTTCAACATACTTACTACCGTGGGCGGATCTACAATGTAACATGTGATTTTCCGTGAACTCAATAGTTCTTGCCAAAATCTTGTATATGTATTAAGAAAATCATTAAATATTTACGATATTGCCCTAGAAACCTGTAAATTTCAAATTTTGTATTTCCGTCTCTACAGACAATAGAGTACCAACAGAAACAAAAGTAATGACAAACAAGGCCCCTCTCATGCTTCAGGTAGGGGGCTGGGAATGGGAGGGGACGAGATTTGTGGGCGTTGGGGAGATGAGGGGGTCAAAGTTTGTGGCGATTTGGGGACACAGATAAAAAAGGAACTATATTGAAAGAGACAAAGGGTGAGAGAGACTTTACGGCATGATGATTTTGATGGTGACACTAAGATGAATTAATTCCAACATTGTATGGGTGTGTCATTATTTCATGTATTCAATATTGTTTTCTTTTTGTTTTATGATACATGTGCAGCATGGTCAGCACCATTTTTGTCATCCATTTAATAGAAATATTTTTTCATATTTGATGTTTCCACATGATGTTATATAAAAACCTGAGAAAATGATCATTCAATATCTGTTCATTTATGTAAAAAAAAATTGGCGTGTCACGTATCATTAGCAATGCCGGATCCAAAATTAAAATTTAATGGATTCAGTTTTTAAAATTTTTAGCATTGCACTTATTGAATTGTTAAAATTATAGGTTCAAATCTAAATATTTGTTGAAATTTTAGCAAGTGATTTACATATAAATTCATACTCCCTCTTGAAAGTTATGAGTTTAATTGAACTCGTAGCGGAAATGTTACATACGCCCCTGATCATTAGTGTAGCCACTTCTCCTTCCGACCTTCCAGTACCGGGCAGGTGTGTGTTTTTAATAAACAGTTGCTACCCCTGGTATGTGCCGCTTTTCTAATCAAAAACCTTTTGTCGCCTGTTAGCTACACCAGACCAAGAAAAGGAAAACTAATCAACCAAGACTCAGTCACGACCTTCATAACCTCACGACCACTTTCTTTCCTTGTATAAATATCGAGGGCGAATAAATATCTTTGCAATCAAGATCTAACTACAAAATGATTTCTTACTTAATTTGGTAATATTGTCGACCATATCACGAGATTATGCTCGAAAAGGACAAGGCCATCAACATGAAATGATTCTCTTTATATAAAGAGCTGAAAAGTCTTTTCACATCAACAAGGCATGGAATACAATAGCTTGTTTTTAGTCGCATAGGGTTGAGATCTATGCTAATAATTTTTTTTTATATAGTGAAATCAGATGCCATGAGACCTTTAGACCTGTATATCTTTGTCTATATGTATTGTATTTATTTCTTTTCTTTTTTTCATGTTGTAAGTGCTACAAATCGCAATAATGTTACAGCATGTAATTATTGTTGTTCCAAGGAGACAGTCCCACTTGGATAAACAGTGGTTGAGAACGGTGATTTGACTATAAGTTGGATTAAAGTTTTGAGAGTAACTTGTGCAAATTAATACCGGGGTTCTTTTTTTTGTTACCGTTCGAAATCCATTGGTTGACTTTCAACTAAAGGGGTTAATCGGGCCAGGCCGGCTCACGAACAACCCAAATCGATCCGGTTCATCCCAATTTGGTAAAGGGTGGGACAGGTTGGCTAGGGTAGGGGGTTGTGCCGGACAGGGTCGGACCTTTTTTGGTTATTGGTGCACCGGAACCCGGCTAGCCCGCTAACCCCGTTCAAGGGTTTTAATCGTATTCCAATCCGGTCCAGCGCGGTTTAAATTGTAATTTTTTTTAAAAAAAATTCTGACGGTTACCAATGGTCAAAATAAAAAATGACCATTGGGAAACAACCAGTTTTTGCACTTTTAGTCATTTCGGCCTTCCCCTTACTAAAATATCCCATCCGCCCCTAATAATTGACAAATTACATTCTTAGCCTCTTAATAACTATAAATAGCCCCCTTCTTCTTCATTTTTTTTCTCACAAATTGCCCTCTTCTTCTACTCTAATTCTCTCTCAATTCCTTCTTGATTATTGAATTGCTTATTGCTCTCAAGTTCTCAATTAATTAATATTTCAAGTTTTATCAATTATTTATGGTAGCCACTACAAAATTACTATTATCAAGTGAAATGTGGTTACTATTTTTGTTAGGTTCAAGTTGAATCATGGCCCGTGCTTTTAGAGTACGTTCACATGTTTGGGAACACTTTGAGGTGGTAGAAGAAAATGAAGAAGTTTGCAAAGTAGAGTGCAAGAACTGTGGTCGAGACTTTAATGTTCGTCGAAAGTGGGAGGGCACATCTGGTTTAAGAAGGCATATCAAGGGTTGTCTTGAGCGTCCTTAATGTAAGACTTTAATGTTCGTTGAATTTGTTAGACTTATTTAAGCTTAATTTGTTAGTTTATAAGACAAGTTAATTTGAAGTATTATTATGCAATGAAAATATGAAATAAAAGCCTTTGAATTTTGATCCTTACATATTGGTCTTATTAAATAATAATGAGAAAATCTCACTTTATACCCATCAATTCCAAACTATTTACCCTTTAATGCCCATACCCAAACTATTTACTACTCCTACCCATGCGCCCTAAACTATTTACCCGATTTTTGTTTAGACTCTTCCACAAGAACAGTGAAACAAAAAAGACCAAGAAATAGCAAAGAAAAAGGTAGCCATGGATGCGGAAGAAAGAACACAACAACCCCAGCTAGTTCTTGCACACAAACTCTTCCTTTTGACACACCTAGATGTCAATGACTTGGATAAAGTTTGCCTCCTTGAAGAAGACTTGGACAAACTCTTCCATTTCCCTTATATCCTTCTTCAAAAAGAAATTAGATCTGATTATCTGAGAAGTTGGCCTCTGGCTAGTTTCAATCCTGCTCCACTTTTTCTTGGTTGTTCTTTTCCTAGCTCTTGCTCTTGCCTTGGCCCTTGAATTTAAAATTTTTATTTTGAAGATTGCTTGTTTGATTCAAAGTAGGTGTTGTTAAATATTGCTTGTAGTACCTTCTGGAAGTTCAAACGGAAATTTGATAGCATTTGGAGCTGATTTGAGGTGATTAAGATCGAATTTTTCAGTTGAAAATCGAAGAACACAGCAACAGTATACCGCTACGGTATACAATATACTATAGGAGTATATAGTTATACTGCAACAGTATACTATTATAGTATACAATATATTGTTATAGTATACTATAATAATATGCAATATATTGTAACAGTATGCTATAATAGTATACAATATACTATAATAGTATACTTATTACACGTAAATTCACTTGTCTTTTCTCTTTTAATTTGCTTTAAGTTTTTACCCAGCGTGAGGGGCAAACTGAAAATGCATAAAAAAATAATAATATTATAGTATGATATATAATGTAACAGTATACTCTTACAATTAGATCCTTTTAGAATTTTTTGAAATTTTTGTTGACAAATGATATTATTTCAGTTTAATAATTAAATTAATTTTTTTAACTCTTTGCGTATAATTGTATATGGTATAGCTATATACTATACTGGTATCATATGTTAGTTAATATTTTTTGGTTGTATTAGATACATTTAATTGGTACACAATTTGATTTTTCTTTAGTAATAGTATAAAAAAAGAATAATAAAAATAGTGAAAACAGTAAATGAAATTAGATTATGAAGAGAAAAAGAATATATAAAAAAAAGGTTAAATGAAATTAGAAAAGGGAAAAAGAAAAAAATAAGAAGAAACCGAGAAAAAAGAAAAGAAAAAAAAAAGAAAAGAAGCATGGAAATAAAAAAGAATAGGAGAATAAAGAAAAAATTCTCCACAAAAACTACTATGGGTAGGAAATGTAATTAGTTTATGGGTAGAAAAATAAATGGGTAGAAAAGGGTAAATAGTTTTATTTTTGTGGGTAACTGTGTCAAAACCCCTTAAATAATTTTATTTAGCAATTTAATTTCAATATTCAAATTTTAAAATTCAAATTTCAAATTTAAAACTTTTATTTTTATGCCTTAAAATACTTATTTTATTATTTAAAAGTTTGCAAACACTTTAGTAACAATTACATTGAACAAGAAAATATAATACACTAAAAATTAACCTGGCTCGGTCCGGACCCGATAAGCCCGAAGTTGTACGGGCCCACCAAAACCCGAAATATCCCAACCCACTACCAGCCCGGAACCCCAGCCCACTAACCAACCCGCCCCACTAACTTGACGGGCTTTTTTTCCCATGTCCAGCCCGGTCCATCCTGTCCGGCTAACACTCTTACTTTCAACTTCGTGCCGCATAGACTCATTACAAACAGAGGCATACCTATGCTTTAAGAAGAGTGACCACTGGACCCAATTAACTTTGGCAAAATTTTTGAATATTTTATATATAAAAAATGCTCATATATTTTGCTTGGAATAAGGACACTGGTTGATCAGTTTGCTCATGTACCCCTATCACCTTCATATCTTGAGTTTGCCTCTGACTACAAAGGGTGTTCCCTATCGAAAGGTTCTCACTATTCCCGGTGCTTGAACTCCAAACCTCTGACTAGGGGTGGCGAGACTCCAACCGTTCCGCCCCAAACAACCCTAGGTGGTAATAAGGTACTGTTTAGTAGCTACTCAAGAGTTAAACAAGATGAGTCTAATACTAAAAGATGTTTCACCAACCAGAGGAAAGATTTCCATCATAAATTATCTCTCAAAAGAGGATGAAGAGATGGTCAAGATAGTCTCAATATTTTCCTTGCCTCCCAAATTTATCTATATATAAATATAAAATTGGGAATGAAAAAGATGATGTGGCAGTCCCTATAATCAACATTAGTATTTATCTATTTTTTCCCTTCTCCTGCAATTTCTTCTTCATTCTGCTATAGAACAAAAAAAAATTGATTCGGAAAAAGACTAATGGTTTTGCTTCTAAAGAGTCACATTGGGTAACGTAAAATGTTAATCTGATAGGTCACATTGGTAACGTAGAATGCTAACCGTATGCTTCTAAAAAGTCAAACTCAAATTAATTGTATTTAGTTTAGGCTTCCAAATACAATGGACATGTCTTTCACCTTCTTTCTTCTTACTCCAATATCTACCTATGGAAACTTCATCAGTTCTAAATACACCGCGGTACAGGCATGACTCCTTATTCTATCTTGCAATATCGCGATTCTTCATTTTATGAACTTATCAACAATTATATGATTGTTTGAATTAAAGTATTACTATTCTCCTTTGTATGTAGTTTTAGTTTTGTAGAAACGAGAGATGTGCCCACCGGAAGTAAAACCTAGCGGCAGATGCCGCCTCAAGTTTTCCATTCTCATAACTGTCTTGATGTCTGTAAATAGATGCGATCATGTACAAACCATCCCACTTGAGAATTCAACTGTTGAAGGAAAAGTAATAAAAACAAGAATTTGCAGATTTATTCTTTGTCTTCAATCTATTTTCTAGGGTTTTTTGACATAAGATCAATACGTCAGACTAACCACGTGATAAATAATATCTCTCTTCCCATTTTTAATTCTTAGTTTTTCGTTTATTTCTTCCCGACCTATTTTAATTTCTTGATCTGAAACCCTTTATCTTCCTCAATTTCTGCCATATTATAATAAATGATTAATTGAAGGTGTTATTTGAAGATTTCTGTTCTAAAAGACTAAATAAGTTATCCAGAATGACAATTGTCTGCCTATACGTACACAACAATACTTCTAAAACAAGATAAATTTTTTTTCTCTCTACCTCGTTCTCTCTGTACAACAAAAACAGAATGGTAACATTTCCCCCTTTTGGGAGAGTGGTGCACACGCACTGCCGTATGGGGACGCCGACCGACCTCGAGCAGTCACGTCCGGTGGAAAACTTAGCTCTCCCAGCCAGGCCAATCACTAATGAAGAGTCAAAAACCCAGAAGATCGATTATGCAACTGTTGTTGCAACTCTTCTTAAACTCAAAGGGGTTAGATTGGGCGACCCAAATTTAAAAGCTAGGGTGTCAACCCATAACGAAAGTCCGACAGTCATATTTAAAGCTAGTGACTACTATGGAGTGATGGCAGAAGAGTATAAATATACATTCATTGGTAAGTTTCTAAGAACAAGACCTAATATTGAAAGAATCAGATCAACCTTCGCTGAAAAAGTGTCACTCAGAGGCGAGGCAAAAATTGGGGTCTATGATTTTCAAACAGTGTCCATAAATGTAACTAATGAAGAAGATTGCAAAATGGTTTGGTTTAGAAGGTCAATTGAAATTGATGAAATGGTTATGTGGCTTCAAAAATGGTCCCTTTATTTCAAGCCGGAAGAGGACTCCCTTGTTGTGCCAGTTTGGGTGCTACTGCCGGGCCTTCCTTTCCATTGTCACACTTGGTACTATGTTAAACAAATATTGAGACCAGTGGGAGTACCATTATCAATGGACTTAGCAACTGATTACAGGACAAGACCGGGGATGGCTAAAGTCAGAGTCGAAATTTGTAACGACCTGACCGGTCATTTCATGAGTTACCGCTCAGTTTCCCCCATTTCTGCTTCTTATTATCTTGTTCAGCTATATTATGAGTTATAGGGTTGGTTGGTTCGAGTTCGGAGAGGTTTTGGTAAGGTTTGAGACACTTAGTCTCTTTTGAGTAAGCTTAAGTTGAAAAAGTCAACCTGATGTTGACTTATGTGGAAAAGGGTTTTGATGTAAGTTCTGATTGTTCGGGAGTTGATTTGGGACTTAGGAGTGTGATCGGAACTTGTTTTGGAGGTCCGTAGTAGGTTTAGGCTTGAATTGGCGAAAATGGAATTTTGGCGTCTTCCGGTTGGTAGGTGAGATTTTGATATAGGGGTCGGAATGGAATTTTGGAGTTGTAGTAGGTTTGTTGTGTCATTTGAAATATGTGTGCAAAATTTCAGGTCATTCGAACGTGGTTTGATAGACTTTTGATCAAAAGCAGAATTCGGAAGATTTTTGGAACCTTAGGCTTGAATCCGATGTTATTTGGTTGATTGAATGTTGTTTGAGGTATTTTGAAGATTGATATATATTTGGATAGTGGTGTATGACTTGTTCGTGCTTTTGGTTGAGGTCCCGGGGGCCTCAGAGTGATTTCAGATGGTTGACAGGAGATTTTGGAGTTGAGTTTGGCAACTGAAGTTTATTGTTGTTGTCATAACCACACCTGCGGTTGGGAGGTCGCAGGTGTGATGCCCGCAGAAGAAAAAGGCAAGCCGCAGAAGTGGCCAAGAGGGAGGTCAGCTGGAACCGCAGAAGCATCTATTGGAGCGCACCTATGATAGCGCAACTGCGGGTGTTTTATCGTAGATGCGGAACTTGGCTTTTTAAGTGGAAACTGTAGATTCGGTGCTTTGGCCGCAGATGCGGTACCACAGATGCGGTGTAAGGACCGCAACTGCGAAAAGCCTGGGTCAGAAAGTATATATTTCATCCTTCGCGAATTTCAGCCTTCTTTACCATTTTAAATCGATTTTGGAGCTTTTTGGGGGATTTTGAAGAGGGAATCCAAGGGAACTTCATTAAGGTAAGATTTTTCAACATAAAACTCGTTCTTATGGTGTTATTTCATTGACTAGGCTTGAAATTTATGGAAATTTGTGGGTAAATATTGAAGAAACTAGAGCTTGAGATTGGAGACCTTTGATTAAGGGTTTGAAGGGTCATTTGTGGTTAGCTTTTGGTACTTTTGATATGAATGAACTCGTAGAGTGATAATGATTCCATTGATGTAAATTTGGTAGGATTCCGAGATGTGGGCCCTAGGGTCGGGTTTGGTAAATTTCGGCATTCGTGTTGTAATTTGATTACTTTCGAGTGGGATTTGTTCCCTTAGTATAGTTTAATGGTTATGTACTGATTTTGGTTAGATTTGAAGCATCCGGAGGCCAATGCGAGAGGCAAAGGTATCGCGGGCTAGAGTTTGGACCGGATAAAGGTATGTAATGATTGTAAATGCTATCCTGAGGGTATGAAACCCCGGAGTTCACATCATTGTGCTACTTTGAGGTAACGCACACGCTAGATGACGAGCGTGGGGTCGTGCACCATTGGGGATTGTGACTTAGTCTATCCCGTATGACTGTTTAACTGCGTATTTGATTGAAAACTATTTGCTATCATCATATTTTGGGTTGAATGCCATATTTGGGCCTCGTGCCAACTGTTTTAGACCCTTAGGGGATTTTTAAAACTATTCCTCACTATTTTGACTTCATATTTGTACTCTGTCATATACCGTTTTCATATCTCAGCCATATTTACTCTGTTTTGAGATCTTAAATGATATTTTGGGCTAAGCATCATATTTTACTGTGCTCGAGTGGCTTTAAGAGATTTCTGACTGAGTGAGGCCGAGGGCTTGTGTTGTGAGGTTATTATGGGATTGGGCTATGCACCGCAACGGTATTGTGCTGATTCATGATTATGAGGCCGAGTGCCTGACTTGTTATGCCACGAGGTGGCTTGTTATAAGGCCGAGTGCCTATTTGATTATGCCACGAGATGGCTTGATATTGCGCTTGGGCCGTAAGGGGCCCTCCCGGAGTCTGTACACCCCTAGTGAGCGCGGGTACCCAGTGTGATATGTGATATAGCCCGAGGGGATGATGTTGTTCCATGTTATTGCCCGAGAGGCTGATACGAGTGATTGTGAGATAGCCCGAGGGGCAGAATCTGTTGGTATGTTGCTCGAGGGGCTGATTTTATGTGTCTATCTTTTCTCACTGATTTTCATTCACTATTTTAACTACTAAAAGATGTTTTAACGAGGTTTTTACTGAACTAAAGTGTTTCTATAAGCTTTTACTGTCTTATTGCATTACTCTGATTTTATTCTACATTGTCGTAGCATTTTGTTGTGTTTTACATGTTTTCTTACCACTTAAATGCCTTTACTTTTATTACTTACTGAGTTGGCATACTCACATTTCTCCTTGCACCCTGTGTGAAGATCCAGGAGTCTCGAGTCACACTAGCGAGGGTGGATTGCTTCCAACAGGCTATTCGGAGTTCACTCGGTAGCTGCTCGACGTTTGCAGCCTAGTGCTTCTCCCTCATATCTTTACTTTCTTTTGTACTAGCTCTGTAATAGACTGTGTAGTCTTTTTTCATACTCTTAGACGGATGTTTAAATTCTCATGAGTGGTAACACCCCGATGTCAGGCTGTGTTGTTTACGTAATTGTTCTATTTCACTCTTTATTTTAGGATTTATAGCATATTAATGACTTAATTATGAATTATTATAACTGTTAATTTGTTTGGGGGTTTGTGTCGGTTGGCCTTGTTTCACGACAGGCGCCATCACGACCGGGTCTAGTTTGGGGTCGTAACAAGTTGGTTAGGGAGATATGAGAGTGATGCAATACGAGATGAGGTTCTCAGAGTTAGCTCGTCATGCTTTTTGGTTGGTTCCTACGGAGAGAGAGAGAGAGAGGATTAGGAGGTTCGTTGATGGTCTCACATATCAGCTTCTTATTCTCATGACTAGGGAGAGGGTGTCTGGTGCTACTTTTGAGGAGGTTGTTGACATTGCTCGTGAGATTAAGTCAGTTCGTCGCCAAGAGCGAGATGAGAGGGAGGACAAGAGGCCTCGGAGATCTGGTAGTTATGGTGGTGCTCTTTCGAGGGGTTAGTTTCAGCACGACAGATGCCATCCATTCAGACATACTCAGTCAGCTCGCCTAGGTTATCGTAGGGCATCATCGGGTCATGGTTCTCACAGTTCTCATCAGGGCCAGTCATCACTCAGTGCCCTTCCAGCCCATAGTTCGTCCCGTGCTCTATCAGTTCAGGGCTCTTCTATGCCAGGTGCATCTGTTAGTCATTCCCGTGCTAGGGGTTCCTTTTAGTCCCCGTCTCCAGCATCAGGGAATTGCTATGACTGTGGAGAGTTGGGTCATATGTGGAGGTAGTGTCCTCGTCGTCTTGGGGGTTCATCTCAACAGAGGAGTCAACCATCGGCTTCAGCGCCAGTTACTTCACCACCACCTGCCCAGCCAGCTAGGGGTGGAGGTCAGTCAACTAAGGGTCACCCGAGAAGGGGAGGTCCATTTTTATGCACTCCCAGCTAGATCCGATGCTATTGCTTCAGATGCTGTGATCATAGGTTTTTTCTTAGTCTGCCACAGAGATGCCTCTGTATTATTTGATCCCGGTTCTACTTATCCTTACGTGTCATCACACTTTGCTCGTTATTTGGATACGCCCCATGAGTCTCTTGTTTCATTTGTTCGTGTATCTACTCTGATGGGCGATACTGCTATTGTAGACCGTGTGTACCAGTCATATGTGGTGACTATTGGGGGTCTGGAGTCCCGAGTGGATTTTTTGTTGTTATGTATGGTAGACTTCAATGTTATATTGGGCATGGATTGACTATCTCTGTGTTGCGCTATTTTGGACTGTTATGCTAAGACAGTGACTTTGGCTATGCTGGGTGTGCCATAGATTGAGTGGCGAGGTTCGACCGATTATGTTCCCAGTAGGGTGGTTTCATTCTTGAAGGCCCAGCGTATAGTTGGGAAGGGTTGTCTTTCCTACTTAGCCTTTGTGAGGGATGTCGGTGCAGAGACTCCTAGTATTGATTCTTTTCCAGTTGTGAGGGATTTTCCCGATGTGTTTCTTGCTGACCTATCGGGCATGCCATCAGATAGGGATATTGATTTTTGTATTGATTTGGTGCCGGGAACTCAACCCATTTCTATTCCACCATATTGTATGGCACCAACGGAGTTGAAGGATCAGCTTCAGGAACTCCTTGATAAGGGGTTTATTCGGCCTAGTGTGTCACCTTAGGGTGTGCCTGTTCTATTTGTGAACAAGAAGGATCACACAATGAGGATGTGCATTGATTACAAGCAGTTGAACAAAGTAACAATCAAGAACAAGTATCATTTGCCTCGTATCGATGATTTATTTGACCTGCTTCAGGGAGCGAGAGTGTTCTCCAAGATAGATCTCCGTTCAGGTTATCTCCAGTTGAAGATCAGAGACTCAGATATTCTTAACACAGCTTTCAGGACTCGATATGGTCATTATGAGTTCTTGGTGATGTCTTTTGGGCTGACCAATGCCCCAGCAGCGTTCATGTATTTGATGAACAACGTGTTTTGGCCTTATCTCGACTCGTTCGTCATAGTTTTCATTGATGATATTTTGTTGTACTCACGTAGTTAAGAGGAGCACACAGAGCATTTGAGAGTTGTGTTATAGAGATTGAGGGAGGAGAAGCTTTATGCAAAGTTCTCCAAGTGTGAGTTTTGGCTCAGTTTAGTGGCTTTCTTGGGGCACGTGGTGCCCAGCGAGGGTATTCAGGTTGATCCAAAGAAGATAGAGGCGGTTCAAAGTTGGCCCAGACCGTCCTCAACCATGAAGATTCATAGCTTTCTTGGTTTGGCAGGTTATTACCGCCGGTTTGTTCAGGGATTCTCATCTATCGCATCACCCTTGACCAAGTTGACTCAAAAAGGTGCTCCATTCAGGTGGTCGGATGAGTGTAAGGAGAGCTTTCAGAAGCTCAATACTGCCTTGACCACAACTCTAGAGTTAGTTTTGCCATCAGCTTCAGGTTCATATACCGTGTATTGTGATGCTTCGAGAGTTGGTATTGGGTGTGTGCTGATGCAGGAGGGTAGAGTTATTGCTTATGCTTCTCGTCAGTTGAAGTCCCATGAGAAGAACTAACCTATTCATTATTTGGAGTTGGCTGCCATTGTTCATGCGTTGAAGATTTGGAGGCATTATTTGTATGGTGTGTCTTATGAGGTGTTTACTAATCATCGTAACCTCCAGCACTTGTTCAAGCAGAAAGATCTCAATTTGAGGCAGCGGAGATGGTTGGAGTTGCTAAAGGATTATGATATTACTATTTTGTACCATACGGGGAAGACAATGTGGTGGCCGATGCTTTGAGTAGGAAGGTGGTGAGTATAGGGAGTTTGGCATATATTCTAGGTGGGGAGAGACCTCTTGTAGTTGATGTTCAGGCCTTGGCCAATCGGTTCGTGAGGTTAGATATTTCGGAGCCCAGTCGGGTATTGGCTTGTGTGATTTCTTGGTCTTTCTTATTTGATTGCATTAGAGAGTGCTAGTATGATGATCCTCATTTGCTTATCCTTAAGGATAGAGTTCAGCACGATGATGCCAGAGATGTGAATATTGGTGATGATGGGGTGTTGAGGATGCATGGCCGAATATGTGTGCCCAATGTAGATGGGCTTCGGGAGTTGATTCTGGAGGAGGCCCATAGCTCGTAGAATTCCATTCATCCGGGTGCTGCAAAGATGTATCGGGATCTAAGGCAACATTATTGGTGGAGGAGGATTAAGAAGGACATTGTGGGATTTGTAGCTCGGTGTCTCAATTGTCAGCAGGTGAAATATGAGCATCAGAGACCGGGTGGCTTGCTTCAGTAGATGGATATTCCAGAGTGGAAGTGGGAGATGATCACCATGGACTTTGTAGTTGGGCTCCCATGGACTTTGAAGAAGTTTCATGCTATTTGGGTGATTGTGGATTGGCTGACCAAGTCCGCGCACTTCATTCCTATGTGTACTACCTATTCTTCTGAGCGGTTGGTAGAGATCTATATCCGGGAGATTGTTCGTTTGTATGTTGTCCTAGTTTCCATCATTTCAGATAGGGGCACTCAGTTTAATTCATAGTTTTGGAGGTCTGTACAGTGAGAGTTGGGTACTCTGGTTGAGTTGAGCACAACTTTTCACCCTCAGACAGACGGGTAGTCCGAGCGCACTATTCAGACATTTGAGGACATGTTGCGTGCTTGTGTCATTGATTTTGGAGGGTTATAGGATCAGTTTCTACCGTTCGCAGAGTTTGCTTATAACAAGATTTACCAGTCGAGTATTCAGATGGCTCCATATGAGGTTTTGTATGAGAGGCAGTGTAGATCTCCAGTTGGTTGGTTTGAGCCGGGTGAGGCTAGGCTATTAGGTACAGACTTGGTGCAGGATGCTTTAGACAAGGTGAAGGTGATTCAGGAGAGGCTTCATACAGCACAGTTGAGACAAAAGAGTTATGTTGACAGGAAGGTTCGGGATGTGTCCTACATGATTGGCGAGAAGGTTATATTGAAGGTTTCGCCCATGAAGGGTGTTATGAGATTTGGGAAGAAGGGTAAATTGAGTCTTCGGTTCATTGGGTCTTTTGAGGTGCTTCAGAGGATTGGGGAGGTGGCTCATAAGCTTGCCTTGCCACCCAGCTTATCGAGTGTGCATCCGGTATTTCATGTTTCTATGCTCCGGAAGTATATTGGCGATCCGTCTCATGTTTTGGATTTCAACACAGTTCAGTTAGATGATGATTTGACTTATGATGTAGAGCCAGTGGCTATTTTGGAGCGTCAGGTTCTAAAGTTGAAGTCAAATGATATAGCTTCAGTGAAAGTGCAGTGGAGAGGTCGTCCCGTAGAGGAGGCTACCTGGGAGACTGAGCGAGAGATGTAGAGTAGATATCCTCACCTATTTGAGGCTTCAGGTATGTTTCTTGACCCCTTCGAGGACGAATGTTTGTTTAAGAGGGGGAGGATGTAATGACCCGGCCGCTCATTTCATGAGTTACCACTCCATTTCCCCCATTTCTACTTCTTATTGTCTTGTTCAGCTGTATCATGAGTTATCGGGTTGGTTGGTTTGGGTTCGGAGAGGTTTTGGTAAGGTTTGAGATACTTAGTTTCTTTTGAGTAAACTTAAGATGGAAAAGTCAACCAAATGTTGACTTATGTGGAAAAGGGCTCGGATGTGAGTTCTGATGGTTCGAATAGTTTTGGGAGGTGATTTTTGATTTAGAAGTGTGATCGGAATGTGTTTTGGAGATCCGTAGTAGGTTTAGGCTTGAATTGGTGAAAATGGAATTTTAGCGTCTCCGGTTGATAGGTGAGATTTTGATATAGGGGTCAGAATGGAATTCCGGGAGTTGCAAATGGTCCGTTGTGTCATTTGGGATGTGTGTGTAAAATTTCAGGTCATTCGAACGTGGTTTGATAGACTTTTGATCAAAAGCGAAATTCGGAAGATTTTTGGAACCTTTGGCTTGAATCCGATGTTATTTGGTTTATTCGATGTTGTTTGAGCTATTTTGAAGATTGGTATAATTTTGGATAGTGTTATATGACTTGTTCGTGCTTTTGGTTGAGGTCTCGGGGGCCTCGGGGTGATTTCGGATGGTTGACGGGAGATTTTAGAGTTGAGTTTGGCAGCTGAAGTTTATTGTTGCTGTCATAATCGCACCTGCGATTGGGAGGCCGTAGGTGCGATGCCCGCAGAAGAGGAAGGCAAGCCGCAGAAACGGCCAAGACGGAGGTCAGCTGGAACCGCAGAAATGGCTATTGGAGCATACCTGCGATAGCGCAGGTGCATGTGTTTTATCACAGATTCGGAACTTGGATTTTTAAGTGGAAACCGCAGATGCGGTGCTTTGGCCGCAGATGCGGTACCGCAAATGCGGTACTGCAGATGCGATGTAAGGACCGCAGGTGCGAAAAGCCTGGGTCAGAAAGTATATATTTCATCCTTCGCGAATTTCAGCCTTCTTCACCATTTTAAATCGATTTTGGAGCTTTTTGGTGGAATTTGAAGAGGGAATCCAAGGGAACTTCATTGAGGTAAGATTTTTGAATATAAAACTCATTCCTATGGTGTTATTTAATTGATTAGGCTTGAAATTTATGGAAATTTGTGGGTAAATATTGAAGAAACTAGGGCTTGATATTGAAGACCTTTGATTAAGGGTTTGAGGGGTCATTTTTGGTTGGGTTTTGGTACTTTTGATATGAATAAACTCGTGGAGTGATAAGGATTCCATTGATGTAAATTTTGTCGGATTTCGAGATGTGGGCCCGGGGGTCGAGTTTGGTAAATTTCGGGATTCGTGTTGTAATTTGATTACTTTCGAGTGGTCTTTGTTAACTTAGAATATTTTAATGGTTATGTACTGATTTTTGTTAGATTTGGAGCATCCGGAGGCCGATTTGAGAGGCAAAGGCATCGCGGGCTAGAGTTTGGACCGGATAGAGGTAAGTAATGATTGTAAACGCTGTCCTGAGGTTTGAAACCCCGGAGTTCACATCATTGTGCTACTTTGAGGTGATGCACACGCTAGATGACGAGCGTGGGGTCGTGCACCGTTGGGTATTGTGACTTAGTCCATCCCGTATGACTGTTTAATCGCGTATTTGATTGAAAACTGTTTACTATCATCATGTTTTGGGCTGAATGCCATATTTGGGCCTCGTGCCAACTGTTTTGGACCCTTAGGGAATTTTTACTACTATTCCTTACTGTTTTGACTTCATATTTGTACTCAATCATGCTGTATTCTACTGTTTTCATATCTCAGCCATATTTACTCTATTTTGACATCTTAAATGATATTTTGTGCTAAGCATCATAGTTTACTGTGCTCGAGTGGCTTTGAGAGATTTCTGACTGAGTGAGGCCGAGGGCTTGTGTTGTGTAGTTATTATGAGATCGGACTGCGCGCCGCAATGGTATTGTGCTGATTCATGATTATGAGGCCGAGGGCCTGACTTGTTACGCCACGAGGTGGCTTGTTATAAGGCCGAGTGCCTGTTTGATTATGCCACGAGATGACTTGATATTGCGCTTGGGCGGTAAGGTGCCCCTCCTCTCTGTACACCCCCAGTGAGCGCGGATACCCAGTGTGAGATGTGATATAGTCTGAGGGGTTGATGTTGTTCCATGTTATTGCCCGAGGGCTGATTCGAGTGATTGTGAGATAACTCGAGGGGATGAATCTATTGGTATGTTGCCCGAGGGGCTGATTTTATATGTCTATCTTTTCTCACTGCTTTTCATTCACTCGTTTAACTGCTAAAAGATGTTTTAAAGAGGGTTTTACTAAACTAAGGTGTTTTATGAGCTTTTACTGTCTTATTGCATTACTGAGTTGGCGTACTCACATTACTCCCTGCACCCTGTGTGCAGATCCAGGAGTCTCGGGTCACGCTAGCGAGGGTTGATTGCTTCTAGCAGGCTGTTCGGAGTTCACTAGGTAGTTGCTCGGCATTCTCAGCCTAGTGCTTTTCCCTCCTATCTTTACTTTCCTTTGTACTAGCTCTGTAATAGACTGTGTAGTCCTTTTTTATACTCTTAAATGGATATTTAGATGCTCATGACTGGTGACACCCCGATGTCGGGCTGTGTTGTTTCCGCAATTGTTCTATTTCACTCTTTATTTTGGGATTTATAGCATATTAATGACTTAATGATGAATTATTATAATTGTTAATTGGTTTGGGGGTTTGCGTCGGCTGGCCTTATTTCACGAGAGGCGCCATCACGACCGGGTCCGGTTTAGGGTCGTGACAAAATTTATCTTACAAAGCCTCTAGTTAACTCTGTATGGGTGGGTCAAGAGGAAATTTACTCAAAAGTTGGAATATAAAGGAGTACCAAAGTATTGTAAACATTGTAGGATTCTAGGACGCTCTTTTTTGCAATGTAGGGCATTGGAGTGAGAAAAAAACAAGGAAAAGCAGAGCAAAAATCAAGAAGTTGAAAAATCCACAAGAAAAGGAGACAATCACAAAAGTTTTAAAGGGGAGATACACAATAACCAAATCACAAAAATGAAGGAGCAGACCAAAACAACACAAGAAACACAAGAAACACAAGAAAAAATGGAGGTGCAAACTATGCGACATATGGGACAAACAAACGGAAAAGTCATCACAAATAGCAACAAAAGGGAAAGGAAAAGATGGAGGAAGAGACATGGCAAGTACCTAATACAAAGAGGAACCAGCAAAATAAAAAGAAGGAAGTCATAGAGGCAAGGAAAGGGGAGCAATCCACTGGAAACAAAGAGAAGATACAGGAACATACTCAGGAACAAGAGCAAAATATCAAATACAAAACCAATCATCAAAGGAAAAAGAACAAGAAGAAAAAAATGCCACGAAAAAAGAGCATAGTGCTATTTAAACCAGCAATAACACACGGCCAGTACAAAGCAAACAAGGAAATCAACAAGAGAATTAAGCAGCACACACACATAGAAAATCTACCAAGTGAAATTCTGGGGAGTGAGACAGCTTCACAACAATAGGTCATGATAAATGCTCAAACATACAACTCCAAGGAAGAACACTCAGTAAATCAATCAGCTACTAAGGAACACATAGGTGACCAATCTCAAGAAATAGTAGAAAGTAGCAACACTAATATAGACAAAGGAAGACAGAGCTACGAGTTCAAAAAATAAGGAATATGAGAGTGAACAGGATGAAATGAATGAGATAAGATATGAATATGTCCAAGAAAGTCAAAAAACAGACAAAAAGGAACACAACAGACATCAATATCCTTCCAGTAGCATAGACACAGAGATAAGAAATCAACCTCCTATCAAATTGGTGATAGAAATATTCGAAGACGACCAAGACAAAGATGCAACACATAGAGATCAGAACAACCAGGTGTGTGGAATTGAGCAACAACAAACTAACTCGATTTCTTCAAACATCAACGAAGACAAGTAAAGAGATAGCCATGAGGAGTCGCAAGAGATAGCCAGAGCGGAGGAAAATCCATGCCCAGAAGATGGGAAAGGGAAAAACAAACAAAGAAGGATAGGGAAAAAATCCAAAACAAAAGACATTACTTTCCAAAGAGAGGGAATAAAAATAGGGTACTCATACTCAAGTTTCCAATGATTAGTGCTATATTCTGGAATATTGGAGGTGTTAGGTCAAAAAAGTCCATACATCATTTGAAGAATTTGATCAACATTAACAACTACGATTTTGTGGCTATCTTTGAGCCTTTCTTAAATAGCAATAAAATTGAGGGTTACAAAAGATTTCTAGGCTTTCAACACTGCTTGGCCAATACTAGTGGGCAAATTCGATGCTTCTGGAATTACCAGGCAGATCTTGTTGCCAATGAAGACCAACAAGTTACTCTTTTCTTTAAAGGAAATAACAATAGTGATGATACTTATTTTACAACAGTGTATGCAAAGTGCAGTGCCATAGAAAGAAAAGCTTTATGGGAAGGTTTAGAAAAAATGGCCAGGATTATCAATGGGCCTTAGTTTACGGGTGGTGACTTTAATGTAATCATGGAGTCGGGGGAGAAGCTGGGAGGCAGCCCTTATAGAGCTTATAAAAACTTTGACTTCATTACTAGCATGGAAGCATGTGGACTTGTGGATATTGGCTACGTGAGACCTAAACATACTTGGTGCAACAATAGACGTCCGAGGAAGAGAATTTGGAAGAAGTTGGACAGAATCTTCATTAACGACCAATGGGCTAAAAAATTTCAATAGAATTATGTTAGACATTTGGTAAGAACAGGGTCAGACCATCAACCTTTGCTCATGAAATGTCGGAATGACCAACAAGAGGTTATCAAGTATTTTAGGTTCCTCAATTTTTGGGTACATCAGCCTGGTTTCATGGAAGTAGTTCAAGAGTCATTGAATACTCATGTAGAAGGAAATGTTATGTGGAGATTAAAGGCAAAGCTGCAAACTCTGGCCAGAAACCTCAGTAAATGGTCCAGAGAAAGCATAGGTGACATATATGAGCAGTTCAACAACTGGGAAGTCAAAGTACAACAACTCGAAAAGTTGGATTTTCACCAGAACTCGGAGGAGAGCAAAGAAGAGTTGAACAAAGCTCATGCGGAATATGTTAAATGGCTTGGTATACAGGAGAATATTCAAAGGCAAACATCTAAGGTTAAATGGTTTCAAGAAGGGGACTACAATAGCAACTATTTTCATAGTGTCCTCAGAGAAAGAAGAAGAAGACTCCACATTCACAGGATCAAAAATCATAGAGACAGATGGGTGCAAGAGGATGACAAGATTGCAAAGGCAGTGGTGAATCATTTCAAGAAACGTTTCAATCTCCAAGCCCCCACAATGAATAACTCAACCCTGAACTGCATTCCTAACATCATCTCAACTGAATAGAATGAGTATCTGACAACTATTCCAGACATTGAAGAGATTAGGGAGGCTGCTTTTAGAAAAAATTACAAGAAAATATATAGAACTATAACAAAAAATGGTCCATGTTTTTAAGTTTTACCCCACCCAGCCTACATTGTACATATTTTGAAAGCACTTGCAAATTCAAAATTTGTGTTCTTGCAACCATTGCTTCTAAAAGCTATGGAGTTAATTCTTTGTTCTCACAACCATTGCTTTCACTCTCTCTTCTTCTCACATCTTCTACATATGCTTCAAGGGCCATGTATTTTCTGCTTCTCCTCTTGTGTCACCTGCTTGCAATGTAAGAAAATTGAAGAGTAGAAGTCCACCATTGAAGACCATTCAAAGCTTTGCTTTTGAAAATGAGTTTTTTGAATTTGTTACTTGTTTGGATGGGTGTTGTTCCAATTGATTGAAAATATCAAAAGAAGTTCAAAATTTAAAGTTGAAGTGATTTGGAGTAGATTTGAGCAAGATTTGAATTAAATTTCAAAAAAGACGCAAGGAAGAAGACGAAGTTAATTTTTTGTATAATTATATATAATCTTGTATAATAGTGTATATTAGTGTAGAAACACACCTTATACACTATTACACACCTTTATACAAGCGTCTCTAGACGAACTTCTTCCACGATTTTCAGTTGTAATTCTCGTTCAAAACCAGTCCAAATCTCCATTAAATGACTTCAAATTTTATACACAACCTCCTTATACTGTTTCTAACAAGTCTACATAACACCCACTTTAAATTTCTCACAAAATCAAATTCGGAATTTAAACCCACATATTTAAGCTTGTCAATAATCTAATTTTCACTACCCAAATGAATTTGGTTTGTTGAATTAATATTTGAGTCACAGTTACTGATTCGAAAATTAATTTAAGAGTTTGAGGAATCTTTTTTAAAAATTAAATAGTTATTTTGAGAACCTATTTGAGTTGGATGTTAAATCTTAGCCTATTATTTTGAGCTAGTTGGTTGTAAATAGAAATATGGGCTATACAATTGAAAAGTATGGAGCTCAGTTGGTCTAATGTGAAATTTTCCCCAGTTTTTAACCTTAGTCAACATAGTGTAGCTGGCCCTGATGGTTTTAATGGGGTCTTTATCCAGACCTGTTGGAAAACCATCAAGGAAGATATTGCTACTTTTGTCCAAACCTTCTTTAATGGTCGCAATCTTACAAAATTCTACTCCTACTTTTGCATTGTCTTAATTCCTAAGGTTGAGTCCCCTACCAACTTCTCAGAATTAAGACCCATCAGCCTAACTAAGTTTAGTACTAAAATCATCTCCAAAATCCTGGCCAGCAGACTTAATACAATTCTTCCAAAATTGATATTAGACAATCAAAGTGGCTTCGTGAAAGGTAGGCTAATCACAGAGAATGTGATGCTAACTCAAGAGATCATTCAAGGTATTAGAAAAAACAACAAAGGTGGTAATATAGTTATTAAGCTAGATATGGCCAAGGCTTACGACAAATTATCTTGGATTTTTTTAGCTTCAATAATTAGAAGGTTGGGATTGCGGAATCTTGGATTGATATCATCTTGAGGTTGGTGTCAGAAGCATGGTATTCTATTGTTATTAATGGTTCGAGAATGGGGTTCTTTACATCATCTCAAGGGTTGAAGCAAGGCGACCCTCTATCACCTTCTTTGTTTATCATAGCCACAGAAGTTTTGTCCAGATCATTGAATAAGCTCCATTCTAATCCAGATTTCACCCCTTTTCACATGAATCAAAGATGCCCTCCAATAAACCACTTGGCTTATGCAGATGATATTGTGATCTTCAGTGCAGGCAATAACAAGTCAATCAGATTGATCAGGCAACAAGTAAGCAATTACGAGAGAGCCTCTGGGCAAAAGGTTAATGGAGACAAAAGTTTCTTTCTCACTAATCCAAAAGCAAGAGCACATAGAATCAATAGGATGAGAATAACCATGGGCTTCATGGAAAAAAGTTTTCCCTTCAACTACTTAGGCTGCTCCTTATATGTGGGTAGGAAGAAACTCTCTCATTTTGATCCGATGGTGACTAAAGCGACTAAGCGATTGAGTGGGTGGAAGGGGAGACTTCTTACTAGTAAGGGTAGAATTGTTCTTATTAAAAGTGTCCTCCAATGTCTACCAATTTACACTCTGTCTGCAATGAGTCCTCCAAAGGGCACCCTAAATTTGATTGAAAAGTATTTGGCTAGGTTCTTCTGGGGAATTTCAGCGGATAAAAAGAAGTATCATTGGAGTGCTTGGAGGAACCTATGCCAACCTAAAGAAGAAGGTGGCATTGGAATAAGATATATGGAGGATATTAGTAATACATTATCCATGAAGAGGTGGTGGAGATTAAGAACTCAAAACACTATATGCGCAACCCACCTTAGAGCTAAATATTGCATCATATCTAACCCTGTTGCAAAAAAGTGGGCATCAGGTAACTCACATGCTTAGAAATATATGATCAAATAAGAGACAAAGTAGAATAAAACATGATTTGGAACATCAACAAGGGTAATAGCAGCTTCTGGTGGGATAACTGGTCAGGGAAAGGGGCATTAGCCAATTTTTTCCCAAATAGTGGAAAGAGTAAAAATACTGCTGTGATGAAATTCATTCAGGAGGGCAACTGGAATATGAACAAACTTATCAACACTCTCAACACGTAGTTTTCTTCACACATCAGTGCTATATAAATTGGAGATCAGAGTCAAGAAGATTATGCATTATGGGAAGCTACTACATATGGCTAATACACTACCAAAAGTGCCTCACATACAATTAGAAGGAGAAAACCCAAGAACCCAGCTCTTCACCACATGTGGCTCAGTTGCATTCCCTTCAAAATCTACTTCTTGGCCTAGAGACTATATCTTGGTAAGCTTCCTTTTGACGAAGTTATTTCTAAATTTGGTAACCATGTTGTTTCCAGATGCAGGTGTTGCAACAAAGACTCAATGCAATATGTCTTCATAGAAAGAGAAGCGGCATAAAGACTATGACAAGCTTTTGGAGCCCCCCTGGGCATCAAACATGAAACTGGAGTATTAGGAGAACTTTTGCGAAATTGTGGGAAGTAAAGTCTAAGAACAACATTCAAGAATTCACTCTTCGAGCAGTCCCATTGGCCGTGTGTTGGGAAATATGGAGAAGCTAGAGTGCATGCAGGTATGATGATCAGAATAAATTTCAAGTGAGAAGCATGGAAATGCACATAAACTGGACTATTCAAGTGGCCCTATATATGGCATTCCCTGGAATCAACAAAACAGAGTCATGGACAAAGCTATACGATATGATAGAAAGATGGAGACCAACCCTCAGAGTGCTACAAATAGCTGGCAGAAACCTTCTCCCGAAAAGATCAAAGTAAACACAGATGGAAGCTATTTCAAGGAAGCAAGTAAACCAGGGATATGGGGAATAACCAGAGACGAACAGGGTGAATTGATCATGGATTTCTCCCTACCCACTCAGTGCAAGACTAATAACAATACTGAGGCTCTGGCTGCTAAAAAAGGAATCCAATGGGCAGTTCGTCAAGGATACAACAAAATTGAATTGGAATTGGACTCAACACATTATTGCTAACATGTTGATACATGGCAGCAAAAACAATCTCAAACTCAAGAAGTTTGTCGAAGAAATCAGACAGATTCTAACACAAGCAGAGGTTAATATTGTCCACTGTTACAGGGAAGCAAATCAAGTAGCTGACATGCTTGCCAAAAAATGCTACTATTTCGGGCGAAAGTTCCTTCTTTTACGATTTCCAACATCTCCTAGGAAAGGTAAAGGGCCTTTTCAACTAGATAGATGGCAATTGCCTAGATTTAGTAATAGGTATGACAAATCTAATTTCTTTGTAAGTTGATTATTTTGGTAGTTGAACATGAGTGGGATGTAAATATTGGAAACCCCTCGTGTTCCTCAAGATTAGAAGGAGGTCAGGTCCATGTCCCCCTCCTATGTACTTTTTTGTTGGAATAGACATGATAGAGGTCTTGCCACATCTTTTTCTTTGCAACTTATAGACCACGTGGGTGTTGGGATATATACTATTAACCATGAGTTTGGTTTAAATATAGTATTTATTATGAAACAATTGTTTATTCAGTTTTAATAGAGTTTTAAATAGATCATATATTAGTCTGTGTCCTTTGCTTATATAGTAGATGATTTAGTGTATAGAATTTAGCTTATACATGGAAGATTAAATCATCGGTTCTTGTAAGTATAAAGTTTGAGTTCACAATCTAATGATGGAATTGGACAAACCATCAGGAATGATTTTAACACAAGATTAAATATAATTTATCTTGATTATGGGAATTGTTTAATTCCAACTTCTTGTGCTAGTACATTTTGTATGTATTGAACAAACCAAGTAGAGATAAGTATTTTATACTGACTTAATAAAATAAACTCTTTATCCATTAAATGTACTTATACTTTTAATCTTGATATAATTATTATTAGCTGTGTACATTATTATTATTTTAATTTATTAAAAGGCGAAATTCTTTCGTGGGTCAATATACCTGGTAAATTGGATAATAATAATAATGTACATTGGCGAAATAATAGTTAGTTGATGGAATCCATCTCTCGATTTAGAGATTGATGATACAACTTTATGAAGGCTTGTAAGTTTTCATGTGTAAATCCGGCCGATGGATTTTGTATCCGACACATGAAATAAGTTAAGCGAAAGTCTAAAGGAAATAATCAATAAATTAAATTGTTAGAAATTTAATTTAATTGATTAATATATGAATTTTATCATGGGGAGTTAAATAAGATTTAATGGATGAATTTCAAATTTGAATAAGGAGTGCAATTACAAATTTTTTGTAGAATAATTCGTAATTAATTATGGTGGATATTAATTTCGAAAATTACAAATTAATTTCATAGTTGGAAGCCTTGTTAATTAAATTCTGTGGTCTCTACTGTGCCTAAATAATAGAAAATAAAGGAATCCTTTTTTGGTGGAAAAGAAAACCCAACAGATTTTGGAAAAGAGTTTTAATCTTTAAAACTTGTGCTATAAATACATAAGGTTTTTCACCTAGAGGAAGGAGAACAAGATGGCCGAAAATTTCAGCCAAATTTTCCTAGAAGTTTCGCCCACATGAAATTACTATTTTCGGATATTATTTATGTAACACAGTAGAAGACCGTAGAACGTTCAGGAATCGTGATCGTGCTGATAATGGTGATTTCATTGAGTTGCTGTGGAATTGGAGGCTCACGAGATACAGAAGCTTTATTCACGCTTCAAGAGGTAACCGTGAAATCCCGTTTATGCTAGTTTTCTAGATTACATGTGATTTTGATACTGGGATTACTTCTGTTGCATATAATAATCTATTAATTGGTATTAGAACCCACTCACATCTAATTAGATAACTAAGTTTTTCATGAAACAAGAATATCGTATTTATGTGTGTTTTTGAATTACATGTATATGTGGTTTTCTGAAATACTACACTGCTGTTTTGTAAATTAACTTTGCAAAATTTTTGGATTATTCTTGTAATCATGAGATATCTGTTTTCTTATTGATATTTGATTGAGATTATCTGAATTTTTGGAGTAAATCCTAAAAAAACGCAAAACCTGATTTTGACCGAATAGCCGGTATTTTCGGAGGTCAGCGAGCTTGACGGACTCCGATTGAGCTGAAATTTGGTGGATCCATCGGAAACGACGTGCTGAGAAAAACTCACTGCTTTTGCAATGAATCATGGTGTGTTTCGGCGTTTTGAGTTCGTTTGGACTGTGTTTTGGATGTTTTTCTGTTTTTTGAAAATTATTTCTTAATAGTTTTAATTCGTTTTTAATTCAATGGTGGTGGGGTGACTCCCCATGGTCCCTATGATTAAATACTGGTCATATAATAGGTTTACACAATGGCTATTAGCAAATAGATATGTTGTTGTATTAAATTCAATAATAGAGGTGTAGGATTTTATTGACTAGGTCTTACAAGGTATAATTGATATTGTGTGATGATATAATATTTTTGTAAGAAAGTGAAATCCTCTATTTGATATCCTGTATGACTAATGATATGAGCGTTTGGCATATTTGTGCATAAAAAAATTCTCAAATTTTAGTTTATGTTTTCATGTCCTACATGATTACATGTTTTGGATTTTCGATGAAGAATTTTGTTCTCTGATTGGAGGTTCTAATTAAGTGAAATATGACGATATTTTGTATGAGTTTTATATTGTTGGTATGGCTTTTAATATATGGTCTATATTCTGTCATAAAATAATTTTATGAGCTACATATATATTCACTTGTAAATTGAGAATTTTATGAGTAATAAATAGTTACCACTGAAGTGGTTTGTTTATTGAACTCATAAAAAATTCTTAGTAAATTTGTACATGTGAAATTATATCTATTCATGGATTGAGCATTGTGATTAATAAGTAGGATCCACAAAATGGTCTATTTATTTGAGTCATTGAAATCTGCTTAATATACCATGTGAAAATTATCCTTGAGAATCTACATTAATGGTGGAGGTTCTTAAATAGAAGAAGGGTTTTATCTTTGGGTACTAGTGAAACTAACTCCACCCATGAGAAGAGATATTGGAATTTTCATCGAACAGAAGAAAATATAATATCTTAGGTTCTTGTGTATTTAATAAAAGGATAATTTATTGCAGAAAGAGATATTATGTATCCTAGAAATAGGAAAAACATAATATATGCGTTGAGCTCATAGTATAATTATAAATAGAATGGAAATCAATATCATATTTTTTTTAATTCATGAAACTGCTTAAAACGGTTATTCCCCGAGTTTGGTTACACGCTGGTGGTCATGAATTTGACGAACTCCGATTAACCTGAAACATGGTAGGTTCATCGAAAATGATCTAGTGAGAAAAACTCACTGCTATGCAGTGAATCATGCTATTTTTCGGCATTTTGAGGTCATTTAGATAGGTTTTCAAGCAGTTTATTAAATTAAATTTGTTATAAATATGAAGAATTATTCTTTATATATCGGCTATATTTGTGTTAAATCTGAAACATGATGATTCAACTTGATATGATATATAGCAAGAATGAAAAACACATGGATTTAATCCTAAATACAAAAAAATAATTTATTCGAATTTGGTCAAGTTTTTGGCGATCGTGAATTTCATGATCTCTGAATGACCTGAAATTCGGTAGGATCATCAGAAATGATCAGTTAAGGAGAACTCACTGCTATGCAATGAATCACATCGTATTTTGACGATTCGGGATCGTTTAGATGAGTTTTTTTGGAGGTTTGGTGGATTAAAATGTGATTTACATACGAAAAATCATTCTTTCTATCATTTTATTTATGTCTAATCTGGAACATGATAACACATGTTGATTTGATATAAATTGGTATATGATAAGAATGTAGGTCTTATTTTAAATTCTTAAAAAATGCTTAAAATGGCAATTTTCCAAATTTGGTCGCAATTTTGAAGATTGTGATTTTAACGATCTCCGATTGATCTGAAATTTGGTAGGTGTCATGACCCTAAACCCGGACCCGGTCGTGATGGCGCCTCTCATGAAGACAAGGCCAGCCGACACTTCCTCATTTCAGTTTTAAGCATTTAAACAATAAGAATTAAGTCTAAAACGTAATAAACAATCCAAAAGTAAGCAGTTAATGGTACAGTTTGCGGAAATAGAACCCAACACAGCCCGATACCGGGGTGTCACTAGTCATGAGTATCTATCAACACACTACAAGTCTGAAATGCCTACCAAGCTATCATAGAATAACTGAAAAGAGATAGATGTCACGACCCTAACCCCGAACCCGGTCGTGATGGTGCCTCTTGTGAAGATAATGCCAGCCAGCTAAATCCAATTCACCTTTTAAAATAGTTAACCAACATAAAAATAGTATAACCATGATTTAAATATACCAAATAGCGGAAAATATCGATAAAATGCGGAAATACACCCGCACGGCCCTCACCGAGGTGTCACTAGTCATGAGCGTCTATAGGCCATAATACAAGTCTGCTAAATCCATAAACTAGTACAAATGTTTGAAGGGAAATAGAAATGATAGAAGAGTAGAGACACGGGGCCGCGGACGTCAACAACTACCTCGTAATCTCCGAAAACTCGCCTGGAACTGGAGGAATCAGCACTCAAGAGCGGAACTAGCTATGCCTGAATCTGCACACAGGGTGCATGGAGTAAAGTGAGTACTCCAACTCAGTGAGTAACAAATGTAAATAAAGACTGAAAGTAAGAAAACACGTAAAGCGGAATGCATTCTATAATGAAGCAGTAAAATCACTTAAAATCAGTAAAACAGTAAAAATCAAGTAAAATCCTCTTTCAACCAGTAAACAGGTAATTGACAGATAATTAAGATAAGGTAAACAAATAGAAGTTCGCCCCTCGGGCACAATATCAACAAATCTGCCCCTCGGGCAACATCTCAGATCAGTACTAGCCTCTTGGGCTCAATCTCACATCACAATGGGTACCCGCGCTAACTGGGGGTGTGCAGACTCCTGGAGAGGCCCCTTACGGTCCAAGCACAATAATAATCCATCTCGTGGCATCAAACTAAGCCCTCAGCCTCATATCAATCTAGCCACCTCATGGCGTACATATCTCAGGCCCTCTGCCTCAAATCAGTATCAGTGTTTCCTCACAATATAGGCCCTCCGCCTTACTCAGTCCAAAAATCATCACAAGCCCCTCGGGCAATAGTAAAACAGTATTTCTCAACCCAACATCATTAAGTCTTAAAACTGAGTAAACATGGCTGAGTAGTAAAACAATGAAAATTAACAATGCCGAGTTCAAGTAATAAGTCAAAACAGTGAGGGAATAGTAATAAAAATCCCTGAAGGGTTCAAATAGTTGGCACGAAGCCCAAATATGGCATTCAGCCAAAATCATGATGATAGCAAATAAGTTTCAGTCAAATACGCGGTAAAATATCAACCGGGACGGACCAAGTCACAATCCCCAATAGTACACGACCCCACGCTCATCATCAAGCGTGTGTCTCACCTCAATATAGCACTACAATGTGCAATCCGGGGTTTCAAACCCTTAAAGCATCATTTATAATCATTACTCACCTCGAACCGGCTAAATCTCTAGCTCGCGACGCCTTTGCCCTTCGAATCGGCCTCCACGCACGTTGAATCTATCCAAAATCCGAACGAGGACGTCAAAATATGCTAAGGGAACAAAGCCCAAGCGAAAACAATCAATAAAGGACACAAATCCCGAAATTACTATCACACCTCCCTTTTACGTACACCCCCGGAAAGGTATAAGAGAGTTTTTCCAATTTAAGTGACAATCTAAAACGGGATTATTTATTTATTAAAAATTCAGAGTCGCCACTTGGGATAATTTATAGTGTCCCAAGTCACCGGTTCAAATCCCGAATCGAGGAAAAGATTGACTCTATATTACAGTCCGCGAACTATCATGACCCAACCCCCGAACCCGGTCGTGATGGCGCCTCTCGTGAAGACAAGGCCATCCAAACCAAAACAGAACACCTCTTTTAACAGTTAATCATCATAAACAGTAATAACATATAATGTAATACTCATAAATTGCGAAATTTAACGATAATAACCGCAAGAACCCTCCCGACACATCCTAAACCGGGGTGTCACAAGTCATGAGCTACTATAAAATTTGCTATAGGTCTAAAAAGTATAAAATCCGATACAACAGTCTGAAGAAAACATAAATGATAGAGGATACGGGAGACAAGGGGCTGTAGACGTCAACAGCTAACTTGAAACTCCAAATCACCGCCTAGCCTGGACAGAATTAGCACTCAGGTGCGGACTCTGCTATGCCTAAATTTGCACACACGATGCAGGGCGTAATGTGAGTACTCCGACTCAGTGAGTAATAACTATAAATAATGGCTGAAAGTATGAAAACACGTAAAGGCACAAAGCAATTCCATATCAAGCAGTAAAAATCACTTAAAGCAGTAAGTCAGTGAAGAAATCAAATGATATTCCTTTTAAAACAAGTAAAACCGGTAATTCAACAGGTAAATAACAAGTAGAAATCCGCCCCTCGGGCACAGTATCAATTGCTCAGCATAGTATCAGCCCATCGAGCTCACTCTCAGTACAGTATCAGCCCCTCGGGCTCAGTATCAATCGCTTAGAACAGTGTCAGCCCCTCGGGCTCACTCTCAGAATAGTATCAGCCCCTCGGGCTACCTCACAATCACTCATATCAGCCCCTCGGGCATAACATCAATCACTCAGAACAATGGGTACCCGCGCTCACTAGGGGTGTGCAGACTCCGGAGGGGCCCCTTACGGCCCAAGCGCTATATCAAGCCACCTCGTGGCATCATCACTCGGCACTCGGCCTCACATAACTCAAGCCACCTCGTGGCATATAAAGTATCTCAGGCCCTAGGCCTCATATCACTCAGCATATCCTCACATATGGCCCTCGGCCTCATACAGTCCAAAAATCATCACAAGCCCCTTGGGCATTAGTAAAACAGTAGTTCTCAGCCCAAAACATGATGTAGAAATATCATTTAAGTTTCAAATCTGAGTAAAAGTGGTTGAGTTTGTAAAATAGTAGATATCAACAGGATTGAGTTCAAATAATAAGTCAAGTAGTGAGGAAACAGTGATAAAAATCCCCGAAGGGTTCAATTAGTTGGCACGAAGCCTAAATGTGGCAATCAGCCCAAATCATGATGATAACAAATGAATTTCAGTCAAATATTCGGTAAAATCATCAATCGGGATGGACCAAGTCACAATCCTCAGTAGTGAAAGACCCCACGCTCATCATCCAACACGTATCTTGCCTCAATATAGCACTACGATGTGCAATCCGGGGTTTCAAACCCTCAGGACATCATTTACAACCATTACTCACCTCAAGCAGGCCGAAATCCTAGCTCGCTACTCCCTTGCCTCGCAAATCAACCTCCTCGAGCGTCGAATCTGATCAAAACCAGAAGTAATACGTTACAATAGGCTAAGGGAATACAACCTAATCGAAAAGACTCAAAAATATCGAAAATCACGAAGTTGGCAAAACCCGAGCCCCGAGCCCACTTCTCGAAAAATTAGAAAATTGGCATCACCGGATTCCTTATCTCTCCACGAGTCTATACATATCAAATTTACCGAAACCCGAGCTCAAATGCTCCCTCAAACCCCCAAATTTCTATTCCAAAAGTCAAGCCCTAATCCTTCCCTTTTTAATCAAATTTCCATGAATTTAGATGTTGAATCTACAATTAAATGACGTTTCTAGGCCACAGGACTCACCTCCAATCGATTCCCAGTCAAAACCCTCTTTAATACTCGCCAAAAGCTCCCAAGGTTACTCAACAATGGAGAAAATGGGACTTGGTTCGCTGGTGAAATGTTTATTAAAACCTTTCTGTCAGCCCAGATTTTACTCTATGCGATCACATCCAAGCCTCTGCGATCGCATAGCTCAACTTTCCCAGGACTCCAAAATGTCCTATTCGAACGCGACCCCTTAACTGCGATCGCACTGCTTCACCAATTAAACCTACGCGATCGCATACACTACTCCGCGATTGCATTGAGCAAAGTACCCCTCAGAACCTCAGGTCCATTTAACACTACACGATCGCATTACTCTTCATGCGATCGCAATGAACAACCTCCTCAACCTATGCGATCGCATACCCTATTCCGCGATCGCATTGAGCAATCAGAACGGCCTTCCTCAAACCTTCTATGCGATCGCAATTGCACTCCTGCGATTGCAGAGAACAAAAATGTTCTGCAACACTCAGCTGAAATCTGCAACTTCAAAAACCAAGATTGGTCCGATTGACCATCCGAAATCACCCCAGGCTCCCGGGACCTCAACCAAAAGTGCCAACCCATCCTAAAACATCATTCAAACTTGTTCCAATCATCAAAACACCACAAACAACACCAAAACCATCAAATTACATCGGATTCAAGCCTAAATTTCTTAAAAACTTCCGAATATGCATTTGATCAAAAACCTGGCCAAAACACCTCTGAATGATCTAAAATTTTGCACACACATCCAAAATCACCTAATGGAGCTACTGCAACTCTTGGAATTCCATTCCGACCCCCGTATCAAAATCTCACCTACCAACCGGAATTCGCCAAAATACTAACTTCGCCAATTCAAGCCTAATTCTTCTCTACAACTCCAAAACCCATTCCGATCGCGCTCCTTAGTCATAAATCACCTCCCGAAGCTAACCGAATCATTGGAACTCACTTCCGAGCCTTCTAACACATAAGTCAACACCCGGTTGACTTTTCCAACTTAAGCCTTCTTAAAAGAGACCAATTGTCTCATTTCTTACCAAATCCTCTCCGAACTCGAACTAATCAACTCGATCACATAAAACACAGATAACGAAGCGTAAAGAAGCTGAAATGGGGGAAACAGAGCGGTAACTCATGAGACGACTGGCCGGGTCGTCACATCCTCCCTAACTAAAACAAACGTTCGTCCTCGAACGAGTCAAGAAACATACCTGAAGCCTCAAACAGATAAGGATATCTGCTCTGTATCTCCCGCTCGGTCTCCCAGGTAGCCTCCTCCACGAGCCTACCTCTCCACTGCACTTTCACTGAAATTATATCCTTTGACCTCAACTTCCGAACCTGGCAACCCAAAATAGCTACTAGCTCCACATCAAAGGTCAAATCATCATCCAACTGAACCGTGCTGAAGTCCAAAACATGAGACGGATCCCCAATATACTTCCGGAGCATAGAAACATGAAATATCGGATGCACACTCGACAGGCTAGGTGGAAAAGCAAGCTCATAAGCCCCTCCCCAATCCTACGAAGCACCTCAAAAGGCCCAATGAACCGAGGACTCAACTTGCCTTTCTTCCCAAATCTCATAACACCCTTCATGGGCAAAACCTTCAGCAAGACCTTCTCACCGACCATGTAGGACACATCTCGAACCTTTCGGTCTGCATAACTCTTCTGACGCGACTGCGCTGTACGAAGCCTCTCCTGAATCACCTTCACCTTCTCTAAGGCATCCTGACCCAAATCTATCCCCAATAGTCTAGCCTCGCCAGGCTCAAACCAACCAATCGGAGATCTACACTGCCTCCCATACAAAGCCTCATATGGAGCCATCTGAATACTCGACTGGTAGTTGTTGTTGTAAGCAAACTCTGCAAGTGGTAGAAACTTATCACATGAACCTCCAAAGTCAATAACACAAGCACGCAACATGTCCTCCAATATCTAGATAGTACGCTCGGACTGTCCGTCCGTCTGAGGATGAAACGCTGTGCTCAACTCTACCTGAGTACCCAACTCTCTATGCACGACTCTCCAAAACTGCAAAGTAAACTAAGTACCTCTATCTGAGATGATGGAGACCGTAACACCATGCAACCGAACAATCTCCCGGATATAAATCCCTGCCAACCGCTCTGAAGAATAGGTAGTACACACAGGGATGAAGTGCGCAGACTTGGTCAGCCGATCCACAATCACCCAAATAGCATCGAACTTCTTCAAAGTCTGAGGAAGACCACTCACAAAATCCATGGTGACCCTCTCCCACTTCCAATCGGGAATAACCATCTGCTGAAGTAAGCCACCCGGTCTCTAATGCTCATATTTACCCTGCTGACAATTGAGACACCGAGCTACAAATCCCTCGATATTTCTTCATTCTTCTCCACCAATACTGCTGCCTATAATCCTGATACATCTTCGCGACACCTTGATGAATGGAATACCGCAAGCTATGGGCCTTTTCCAGAATCAACGCTCTAAGCCCATCCACATTGGGCACACAAATCCGGCCCTGCATCCTCATCACACCATCATCACCGATGGTCATATCTCTAGCATCACCATGCTAAACTCTGTCTTTAAGGACAAGCAAATGCGGATCATCATATTGGCGCTCTTTTATGCGATCATATAAGGAAGACCGAGAAACCACACAAGCCAACACCCGACTGGGCTCCAAAATATCCAATCTCACAAACTGATTGGCCAAGGCCTGAACATCAACTGCAAGGGGTCTCTCCCCAACTGGAATATATGCCAAACTCCCCATGCTCACTGCCTTTCGGCTCAATGCATCGGCCACCACGTTGGCCTTTCCCGGATGGTACAATATAGTAATATCATAATCCTTAAGCAACTCCAACCATCTCCGCTGCCTCAAATTAAGATCCTTTTGCTTGAACAAATGTTGAAGACTGCGATGATCAGTGAACACCTCACAAGATACGCCATACAAGTAATGCCTCCAAATCTTCAATGCATGAACTATGGCAGCCAACTCCAAATCATGAACGGGGTAGTTCTTCTCATGGGGCTTCAACTGACGAGAAGCATAAGCAATAACTCTACCCTCCTGCATCAACACACAACCAATCCCAACTCTCGAAGCATCACAATACATAGTATATGAACCTGAAGCTGATGGCAAAACCAACACTAGAGCTATGGTCAAGGCTGTCTTGAGCTTCTGAAAGCTCTCCTCACACTCATCCGACCATACAAATGAAGCACCCTTCTAAGTCAACTTGGTCAAGGGCGATGCAATGGTTGAAAATCCCTGAACAAACCGGTGATAATAGCCTGCCAACCCAAGAAAGCTACGAATCTCTGTGGCTGAGGACGGTCTGGGCCAACTCTGAACTGCCTCTATCTTCTTCGGATCAACCTGAATACCCTCGCTGGACACCACGTGCCCCAAGAAAGCCACTGAACTAAGCCAAAACTCACACTTGGAGAATTTTGCATAAAGCTTCTCCTCCCTCAATCTCTACAACACAACACTCAAATGCTCCGCGTGCTCCTCCTGACTACGCGAGTATACCAGAATATCATCAATGAATACTATAACAAACGAATCAAGATAAGGCCGGAACATGCTATTCATCAAATGCATGAATGCTGCTGGGGCATTGGTTAGCCCGAAGGACATAACAAGAAACTTATAATGACCATATCTGGTCCTGAAAGCAGTCTTAAGAATATCTGAATCCCTGATCTTCAACTAGTGATAACCTGAACAGAGATCAATCTTGGAGAATACCCTCGCTCCCTGAAGCTGATCAAATAAATCATCAATGCGAGGCAAATGATACTTGTTATTAATTGTTAATTTGTTTAATTGCCTATAATCAATGCACATTCTCATCGTGCCATCCTTCTTCTTCAAAAATAAAATTCGTGCACCCCAAGGGGACACACTAGGCCGGATGAACCCCTTATCTAGGAGTTCCTAAAGCTATTCTTTCAATTCTATCAACTCTGCTGGTGACATACGATATGGCAGAATTGAAATGGGCTGAGTACCTGGCACCAGGTCAATACCAAAATCAATGTCCCTGTCTGGTGTCATACCCGGCAGGTCTATAGGAAACACATCGGGAAAATCCCTCACAATTGGGACAAAATCGATACTAGGAGTCTCAGCTCCTACATCCCTTACAAATGCTAGATATGAAAGGCAACCCTTCACTACCATACGCTAGGCCTTCAAGAAAGAGATCACTCTACTAGGAATATAATCAGTCATACCACGCCACTCGATCCGCGGTACACCCGGCATAGCCAAAGTGACTGTCTTAGCATGACAGTCTAGAATAGCACGACATGGAGATAGCCAATCCATGCCCAAAATGACATCAAAATCCACCATGCTCAATAGCAATAGATCCACTCGGGTCTCCAGACCCCTAATAGTCACCACACATGACCGGTACACACGGTCTACAACAACAGTATCGCCCATTGGGGTAGATACATGAACAGGTAAAGCAAGAAACTCATAGGGCATACCCAAATAATGAACAAAGTATGATAACACATAAGAAAAGGTGGAACCAGGATCAAATAATACAAAGGCATCTCTGTGGCAGACTGAAACAATACCTGTAATGACAACATCCGAAGCAATAGCGTCGGGTCTACCCGAGAGTGCATAGAAACAGGTTTCACCGCCCCCTGATTGACCTCCCCCTCTGGGGTGACCCCTAGCTGCCTGACCTCCACCCCTAGATGGCTGGGCGGGTGGTGAAGTAACTGGAGCAGAAGTCGAGGGCTGACCCCTCTGCTAGGATGAACTAGCAACACGACGAGGACAATGCCTCCACATATGTCCAAACTCTCCACACTCAAAAAAACTCCTAGGTGATGGAGAAGGGGACCGAAGGGAACCCTTCGCACCGGAGTGACCAACTGATGCATTAGGCATAGAAGAACCCTAAGCTGATAGGGCACGAGATGAACTTTGGACTGGAAGGGCACTAAGTGATGACTAGCCCCACTGAGATCCATGATGACCATGACCCGAAGATGACCCGCGATACTCTGGGCGGGCTGACTGAGCATGCCTGCAAGAACGACGCCTACCATGCTAAGACTGGACCCTCAAAGAAGCACCACTATAACTGCCAGATCCTTGAGGCCTCTTGGCCTCCCTCTCATCTCGATCCTGATGGCGAACCGTCTCAATCTCACGAGTGATATCAACCACCTCCTCAAACGTAGCACACAACACCCTCTCTCGGGTCATAAGAATACGGAGGTGATAGTTAAGGCCATCAACAAATCTCCTGATCCTCTCACGATCTGTCAGAACCATCTAAATGGCATAACGAGCCAACTCAGAAAACCTCGACTCATACTGTGACATAGTCATATCCCCTTGTCGCAACCACTCGAACTGTCTATGCAGCTCCTCTCTGCGGGACTGCGGCACATACTTCTCCAAGAAGAGAGTGGAGAATTGCTGCCAAGTAAGGGGTGCTGCTCCAACCGGCCTACGCCTCTCATACGCCTCCCACCATGTGAAGGCAGCCCCAGTAAAATGAAAGGTGGTAAATGCCACACCACTAGTCTCAAGAATCCCTGCTGTACAGAGCATCCACTGACACCTATCAAGAAAACCCTGGGCATCCTCGCCCTCGGCACCACTGAATGACGGAGGCTGGAGTCTACCAAACCTCTCGAGACAATGCTGCTCATCATCCGACATAACTGGCACAACAAACTCCTGAGCTGGTGCAACCGGCTGAGTTGGAGGTGCCCCCAGTGTCTGTAGTCCCTGCACTACCTGCTCAGGTGTGCGAGCAGCAGGGGTCTGATTTCCTCCCCCGGCCTGTGAAGTAGCTGCTGCTGTAGTGGCTGAAACTGCCTGAGCTAGGCTAGTGCAAACTGATAAGATCTGTGCCAAGGCCTCCTGAAGACCTGGAACCACGATAGGCACAGTTGGTGCCTGAACTAGTGCTGCTGGAGCATCCATAGCTGGAGCCTGATCCTGAGCTAGGGCAGCTGGTGGGTCAACAGGTTCCGCCCTCGCTGCTATGCCTCTACCACGTCCACGACCGCATCCACGGCCTCTGTGGCCTCGGTGGGTGGCACTGGTGGTCATCCACCTCGTCCGGTAGCTTGCGTCCTCACCATCTGTGAGAGAATGGAATATCAGACGTTTAGTACTCAGACTAACAAGTTCGCACGATAAGAGTTTCAAGAATATGATGTTTTTCCTAAAGGTTCTGCACCCTCTCGAGGATAAATATAGACGTCTCCGTACCGATCCGCGATACTCTACTAAACCTGCTCATGACTCGTGAGACCTAAGTAACCTAGGCTCTGATACCAACTTGTCAAGATCCAACCCCCGAACCCGGTCGTGATGGCACCTCTCGTGAAGACAAGGCTAGCCAGACCAAAACGGAACACCTCTTTTTAACAGTTAATCACCATAAACAGTAATAATATATAATGTAATACTCATAAATTGCGGAATTTAACGATAATAACTGCAAGAACCCTCCCGACATAGCCCAAACCGGGGTGTCACAAGTCATGAGCTACTATAAAATCTGCTATAGGTCTACAAAGTACGAAATCCGATACAACAGTCTGAAAAAACATAAATGATAGAGGATAAGGGAGACAAGGGGTTGCGGACATCAACAGCTACCTCGGAACTCCAAATCACCACCTAGCCTAAACAGAATCAGCGCTCAGGTGCGGACTCTGCTATACCTGAATCTGCACACACGGTGTAGGGAGTAATGTGAGTACTCCGACTCAGTGAGTAATAACTATAAATAATGGCTGAAAGTATGAAAACACGTAAAGGCACAAAGCAATTCCATATCAAGCAGTAAAAATCACTTAAAGCAGTAAATCAGTGAAGAAATCAAATGATATTCCTTTTAAAACAAGTAAAACCGGTAATTCAACAGGTAAATAATAAGTAGAAATCCGCCCCTCGGGCACAGTATCAGTCGCTCAACATAGTATCAGCCCCTCGGGCTCACTCTCAGTACAGTATCAGCCCCTCGGGCTCAGTATCAATCACTCAAAACAGTGTCAGCCCCTCGGGCTCACTCTTAGAATAGTATCAGCCCCTCGGGCTACCTCACAATCACTCATATCAGCCCCTCGGGCATAGCATCAATCACTCATAATAATGGGTACCCGCACTCACTGTGGGTGTGCAGACTGCGGAGGGGCCCCTTACGGCCCAAGCGCTATATCAAGCCACCTTGTGGCATCATCACTTGGCACTCGGCCTCACATCACTCAAGCCACCTCGAGGCATATAAAACAATAGTTCTCAGCCCAAAACATGATGTAGAAATATCATTTAAGTTTCAAATCTGAGTAAAAGTGGCTGAGTTTGTAAAACAGTAGATATCAACAGGACTGAGTTCAAATAATAAGTCAAGTAGTGAGGAAACAGTGATAAAAATCCCCGAAGGGTTCAAGTAGTTGGCACGAAGCCCAAATATGGCAATCAACATAAATCATGATGATAACAAATGAATTTCAGTCAAATATTCGGTAAAATCATCAATCGGGATGGACCAAGTCACAATCCTCAGTAGTGAAAGACCCCACGCTCATCATCCAGTGCGTATCTTGCCTCAATATATCACTACGATGTGCAATCCGGGGTTTCAAACCCTCCAGACATCATTTACAACCATTACTCACCTCAAGCAGGCCGAAATCCTAGCTCACTACTCCCTTGCCTCACAAATCAACCTCCTCGAGCGTCGAATCCGATCAAAACCACAAGTAATATGTTACAATAGGCTAAGGGAATACAACCCAATCGAAAAGACTCGAAAAATATCGAAAATCACGAAGTTGGCAAAATCCGAGCCCCGGGCCCACTTCTCGAAAAATCAGAAAATTGACATCACAGGATTCCTTATCTCGCCACAAGTCTATACATATCAAATTTACCAAAATCCGAGCTCAAATGCTCCCTCAAACCCCCAAATTTCTATTTCAAAAGTCAAGCCCTAATCCTTCCCCTTTTAATCAAATTTCCATTAATTTAGATGTTGAATTTACAATTAAATGACGTTTCTAGGCCATAGGACTCACCTCCAATCAATTCCCAGTCAAAACCCTCTTTAATACTCGTCAAAATCTCCCAAGGTTACTCAACAATGGAGGAAATGGGACTTGGTTCGCAGGTGAAATGTTTATTAAAACCCTTCTGTCAGCCCATATTTTACTCTATGCGATCGCATCCAAGCCTCTGCGATCGCATAGCTCAACTTTCCCAGGCCTCCGAAATGTCCTATGCAAACGCGACCCCTTAACTGGGATCGCACTGCTTCACCAATCAAACCTACGCGATCGCATACATTAATCCGCGATCGCATTGAGCAAAGTACCCTCAGAACCTCAGGTCCATTTAACACTACGCGATCGCATTACTCCTCATACGATCGCAATGAACAACCTCCTCAACCTATGCGATCGCATACCCTATTCCGCGATCGCATTGAGCAATCAGAACGGCCTTCCCCAAACCTTCTATGCGATCGCAATTGCACTCCTGCGATTGCAGAGAACAAAAATGTGCTGCAACACTCAACTGAAATCTGCAACTTCAAAAACCAAGATTGGTTCGATTGACCATTCGAAATCACCCCCAGGCCCCCAAGACCTCAACCAAAAGTGCCAACTCATCCTAAAACATCATTAAAACTTGTTACAATCATCAAAACACCACAAACAACACCAAAACCATCAAATTACATCGGATTCAAGCCTAAATTTCTTAAAAACTTTCGAAATACGCATTTGATCAAAAACCCAACCAAAACATCTCTGAATGATCTGAAATTTTGCACACACATCCAAAATCACCTAATGTAGCTACTGCAACTCTCGGAATTCCATTCCGACCCCCGTATCAAAATCTCACCTACCAACCGGAATTCGCCAAAATACTAACTTCGCCAATTCAAGCCTAATTCTTCTCTACAACTCCAAAACCCATTCCGATCGCCATCCTAAGTCAAAAATCACTTCCCGAAGCTAACCGAACCATAGGAACTCACTTCCGAACCTTCTAACATATAAGTCAACACCCGGTTGACGTTTCCAACTTAAGCCTTCTTAAAATAGACTAAGTGTCTCATTTCTTACCAAATCCTCCCTGAACTTGAACTAATCAACTCGATCACATAAAATACGGATAACGAAGCGTAAAGAAGATAAAATGGGGGAAATGGAGCGGTAACTCATGAGACGAATGGTCGGGTCGTCACACGGACACAGAAATCCTGGTAAGGAATTCTATTAACCCGGGAGAAGGTGTTAGGCATTCCCGAGTTCCGTGGTTCTAGCATGGTTGCTCAACTGTTATTATTTGCCTATTATATGATTTTAGTACATGTTTTAACCTATGGTACAATTTTAATTTTATAGCCGCTTTTATTTAGATATTTTTTAGAAAGATTCAACGTCGTCCAAAATACATCTTAGACCACGTCACATAAATGCACCCGCGGTCCACGACACATTTTATCTAGCGTTGTTGAGATTTGGATTTGAGTCACATGAATGCACACCCAAGTTTAGGAAGGTAAATTATTAAATAGCGCGCCTAAAGCAACTACACATTTTCAAGTTTGCGAAGGCCATGGAAATTCAACTAAATGGCGCGCCTCGAGTTCTAAGGATTAAAGAAGTAATTAAGTGAAGGCCATGCATTTTGAAATTTTATTTGGCACGACACACCTCGGCTCCGATTTTAAAAGGAGGTTCAAACTAAATTTTGAGGGCCATAAGCTATATTCTATCTAATATGGCACCTCAAATAATTTGGGAAAAACACTACTTAGTAAGAGACACATTAAATCCGATCTTCTCTTAACAAAACCCAATTAATTACCCGGAGACTATTTTTAAAGAGATTAAAATTACTCACAGCTACAGTCCAACGTCGATTCATTAAATTAACATTTAGGGGTTAAGTTTTATTCTGAGGCTTGGCCTGACGTGAGGCCCAATGGCCCAATAAAGTCACAAAGCTGCAAAGTTATAGGCTCCACAACAAATCCCATTCGAGCCCAAGAAGATAGCCCAATCCTTTATGAAGCACGCATAGGCTGGAGACCAAGGGATTCGCGTATCGGACCCACACAAGAACAAAAGGCAATCAGATTTTAGAAGCAACGACAATGGGGATTTAAACATTCAACAGATCCGTAAACTTGACATTGAGTAGCCATACAATTGGACTAACAACTACTAGCTATTAAAGTTCTAAGTAGAATTAAACTGACGACTATTCTAAACCATTTTTAAGTTTAGACACATTCACATGATAATCATTGAAACACTATAAATTGACAACCACTGAAACACTAACTAGATAATCATGCTTCATTTTTTAAATGTTCACGCTTAAGTCGACTGACTAAGCATCCTAATTTCCACACCATTTCTAAATTTAAACCATTCACATACCATTCGACAGCACATCAAACAATATCATTTTGCCCTTAGCCTTTTTAAAAGCAATTCAAACATGAGACTATTATCAAGAACGATCACTTATTTTACCTAAGGCTAAAGCAAGTTCAAGACATATTTAACATTGATTGAGTCCTCTAACACAACATTCCAACAGTCCCCAAATCAAGTACAAATGTAAGAATTCGACTACTCAAAACAGAAATTGGCTATAATATATGATGATTCATGTGGCCAAAGGTACAAACACCATGAAAAAATGTAAACGAAACACAAATAAATCTACTGCCGTGATTTGAACTCTTATTTCCATCCTCCAACTGAAAGTTAGATCAAGTAGAATTCAGAAAATGTACCTGTAATTCAAAAGAGAAGCAAAATAGAGTGAGTGATTAGCAAGAACAGTAGCAGCAAAAGTTATTTCTAACTTCCAGCAATGGAACAATAGATTCACAACAGCTCCCAAATAAGATTTGAACTCCCAAAACTCAGCCCATTTCTACTCGAATGCCAGAATTTGTGGTTTTCAAAGGGTCTAGCTAAGGGGAAAGGTCAGAAATCCAGCAAAACAAACCCAATTCTCAAGCAATTTCCAACCAAATATGCAGGAAATTCAGTGTTACTTTTTTAAAGTTAGCCCTCTCAAGTTTTTCCAGAATTTTTCTCTCTTACTCCCTTGAATGGCAAATCTTGATGCCTTTATAGGCAAGGCATTAGGGCAGCCTATTATAGAATCAATTTTGCACTTGAAACCTTTTCAGATTTTTATTTTTGCTTAGATACCCTTAGTGTACAAATTAGATTTTCCTTTAAGCCCCAACCCCAGCTTCTAAGAAGCTTTCTAAGTTGGTTACCAGAGATTCTTTCACCTAGAGTTCCTAAATTACCCCTTAAGAAATCTATTTTTACCCCTGAACCCATGGATCATGGGTCAAATTGACCCAATTGTTCAAACCCATCCTGGGCTTGCAAAACCCACTGCGAACCCCTTCTTTTTGGGCTTTTGATTTTAGAAAATCAACTCAATTTCATCAGGTTTAAACGGATTCGACCCAAAAGAAAAACAGAAATCCTTTGAGCTGAAACCAAAACGAAAGAGAAAGAAAAAGGGGCTGATTAACGCTAAATAACGGAAAACCCAAAAATAACACAAAAAATTTGCTAAAAGTTGAAACATGCAATCAAAAGAAATCTGTTAACGGACTAAAAAGAAAGACAAAAAGAAGAGGACAGAAAAAGGATGAAGATGAGAAAAAGAAAATGAGAATGGAAAAGAAAAGAATAGAGATTACCTAACAAAAGACATGAAAGGCATGGCGTGGAGGAAACTTGCTTTGAATGGCCTTTTTCATTCCGATTTTGAACCAAAATTGGTGTTCCTCGCCGGTTTTTTCCAAAACCAATGAAAAACATCAATTTAAGCCCTAAACGGTCTTTGAAGCTTGAAGGATTCAAGAGATTTTTGGGTTGTCGTTTGTTTCTTCCTCTTCAGATCTAAAATGGGCTCACCTTTGATTCAAGATTCGACGAGATTGAAGGTGATTCGAGGGGAGCTATGTTGAGGGTTGGAAAGAGGAGAGTTAGGTGGTTCAGGGGTGTGATTTTGGGGTGATTTGGAGGAGGCGCCGCCACCCTAAAGCGATGGAGAATAAGGCGGCGGGTTAGGGTTCATCTCTGAAGGGAGAGATGAGAGAGACAAGATGGGGGAGAGAGGTTCTAGGGGTAGGGGGTGGGGCTATTTCGGACCATTTTATACGGAGAGTGGGTGAGTTGGGGTCCATTGGATCAAAGAACATCGTCGGCCTGGATTGAAGCTAACATGAACGGTGTCGTTTTGGGTTGAGTGGGACTGGATCAGTTTTTTGGAACGGGTTTGGGCTGGATCGGCGGATATTTGAGGTAAAAAGGGGAAAATCTGGTTTGGGCTTGGGGGAATTTCAAATTTTGGCCCAAGATCCGAATTTTCTCAATTCTTTTCCTTTTCGTTTTATTTTTTCAATTTTTTTTATTTTTCAATTTTTTTTTTGTTTTTTCAAAATTAAAAACTGCATTAATTCCTAAACCAAATTAGATTAATTGCTTAAAATAATACTTACTACAACTAATTAATTAAGAAACTTACAAAATTCTAAGCTAAATGCAAGAAATGAGTTATTTTTGTGATTTTTCTATTTTTTTGCAACACAACTAAATTATTAAATATTTCGAAAATGCCAAATTAAATACTAAATGCAAATGCCACATATTTTGTATTTTTTCATGAATTAAACAAAATAAACATTCACAGACAAATGCAAACAATTTACAAAAAATGCTACAAAAATCCACGAAACTGCAAATAATGGAAAATTTTTATTTTGTTTTGAATTTGTGGGAGTAAATCATATAGGGCAAAAATCACGTGCTCACAACTGCCCCTCTTTACTCGGAAACACGAAGAGTTTTCGTGCAAAGACAAAGTGAGCGGATACGAGCGATTTTTGCCCGCTTGAATACTCCGTGGGAAGCATTTTTGAAAGATTTGACCGCACTCTACTTCCGAGGTTGCCTACATATCCTTGACTATAAAGGAATCAAGTTAGTGTAGTTAGGGAAGTTTTGGTAGCTAGGACTACCATAAAGTTGTGATTTCACTGTTGTTGTTGCTGCTGCTGCTACTACTGCTTACTGCACCCCTTATTACACCATGTCAAAATAAAAGGAAGCTAGACTAGACTATAATCTATACATTACAAAAATCCTATCTAATCTTCAAACTTGCTCTTGTGGTTCTTGTTGCCTTGTTGACTTGTATTCTCCCGGTGAACTCCCTTTGTTGCCGACTTGAATTGTAATCTGAGATGTTTTTCCTTTCTCCAGGTGGGCGCCTGACTGTTGAACCTGAATTGTACTCTAAGATGCTTTCCCTTTCTCTAGGTGGGTACCTGACTGCTGAATTTGCATTATATTCTCGTGCTCTCCAGGTGGGCGCCTGATTGCTGAACTTGAATTGTATTCCCGTACTCTCCAGGTGGGCGCCTGATTGCTGACCTTGAATTGTATTCTCGTGCTCTCCAGGTGGGCGCCTGATTGCTGGACTTGAACTGTATTCCCGTGTAGGTGGCCACCTGATTGCTGAACTTGAACTGTATTCCCGTGCTCTCCAGGTGGGTGCCTGATTTCAACAACAATAGACAAAACAAAGAAAATTTTCTGCCCCAATTTGGTAGCTAGCACATATGTGAGTGTTAAATTGACTCATATTACCAAATATTACTAAGATTTTGAAAGCTAGGTCCTGTTATCCAGGAGGATCCTGACAGCTCCTAGTTAAACGACAATTTTAAATCTAAATTATATCTCCTAAAGGTATTACTTTCGCTACATCTTGTTATTTAAGCCGATCTTTAGACTACACCCCATTATCTAGGAGGGTCCTGACAATTCTTAATTAAATGACAATTTTAAATCTAAGTTATATCTTCTGAAGGTAAGAAAGTATTAAAGCTACATCCCATTATCCAGGAGGGTCCTGAAAAATCCTAGCTGAATTATGTTTTCTAAAGGTATGACTTCCGCTAAATCTTGTTATCTAATGGAAATTTTAAAGCTAGGTCCCAATATTCAGGAGGGTCCTGACAATTCTTAATTAAATCCTATCTTAAACATGCAACTTTGAAACCAACTTATATTCCTTTGGGTACATTTATGATAGATTTTGCTACTTATGATTGTTTTGATTTTTAAACTAGGTCCCATTTTCCAGGAGGGTCCTGAAAATCAAAAGTCAAACCTGTCTGGTGCTTGCTTTTCCCCTACAGAGGGTTTCTCCGAAACAATCGAAACTTTCTGCCCCTGTTTCAATCAAAGAAAAATCTTGTCAGTTTAAAATGTGGTGATTAGTTTGTGGCATTCTTGCTGAAAGTGGCCTCCCCGTTGTTGTACTTTGTTTTGACTGACTTCCTCTGAACTGGCCAAAAACTGCTTGAATTCTCGGCTGACTTTCAAACCCCCATGACTTTGGATGATCGGAGTGTTCTATACCCGAACCGTTGTTTCACACTTCTGACCCCTTTAACTGACCCTCTGCATATCCCATGAAATTACTAAATCATTCCGCAGATGGCACTTTTGCTGGCACTTTATCCCACTTTACATCATGCTATCTTTGATAAGTTCCGGCCATACTGTGCTTTGCAATTTTTGAAGTTGGTAGTGAGCTTTGAAATCCTTAACCAAGACTGACATTGAAACATCTTAGAGAAATGAAACCCAAAAGAACTGAAATGCAATGACCCTAAGAGTTAAGGATAAAGAGAATCCAAAACTGGAAGACTTACTAAAAAGGAAAAGGGAAGAGACTTATCTGAGTGGAACAACTGGTACCAATGATCATGACATGCATTTCGGATTAATCGGCCCAATTTGTCCAACCAATCAACTTTCAGCTGCCATACCTTTTTGCCCCTGAATTTTCATAACCTGATTTCTTTACCAAAACCTTGACGTTGTTCGGCCTGCGATGCCCTAAACGGTTTTTACCAACAAGCCTCTCTCGTTTGTTTATCTCTCAACTCGCTTTCTCCTTACAGTTCCCATGAGGGTTTTCACCAATAAGACTCTCTAATTTTTGATTTCTCTCAGTTTCTGTCGCCTTATGGTGCCAGTGAGGGTTTTCACCAATAAGACTCTCTCATTTTTATTATTTTTTTCCTTCTTGGACTAGAGTGTTGCCCCCGATATGAATCACCTTCACTTGCTTGACTTGGAATTTCTTGAAGACTGATCGGAAGGTCTTTCTTTTGACCATAATGCTAGTTTTTGGATAGGGTTAGAAAGAATGGGTATCAAAGGCTCAAGACAATTCAAATGAGTTCAAAATTACAACTTTTGGAATCAGATTTCTTGCAACAATCACAACTTCTGCCCCAGTTTCTTTTCTTGGGGACTTCTGAATTTTTGTTTTGATGGGACCGAATCGTGAGACTGCCTACGTATCCTTAAAAAGGAATCAGGTCGAACGTAGTTCATGTCATTCAAGTTGCTTTGTTGTTGTGACTTTTCCTTTTCTTTTCCTTTCTTTTTCTTTTCTTCTTTCTCTTTTTTTTCTTTTTGTTGCTTTTTTCTTCTTTTCTCTTTTCCGTTTCTTCTTCTCTTTTTTAATGTTTTTCTTTCTCTTTTAATTCTTTGTTTTACTTATCTTTTGCTCTCGCGTTTCCGAAATTTTCCACTGATTCCAAAAGAAGGGGATGAAAGGAAATAAATAAGGCTCAAAAGGGGTAACAAAGGATAAAATGTTTAGATAGCAGAACAAAATGCCTTCGTCATTCCAATCCTCAAAATATGCCGAGTACAAACAAATACAATTTAACCAAAGAAATCATACATAATATCTTTTGACTGCATAAGAATTGATAGCCATTTCTACACACTTGCCTTCTATATCTATTAAATACAAAGCACCATTGGACAACACTCTTGTTACGACGAACGGCCCCTGCCAGTTCGGGGCGAACTTGCCTTTTGCTTCAGCCTGATGAGGAAGGATGCGTTTCAATACTAACTGACCCACTTCAAACTTCCGTGGACACACCTTCTTATTATATGCTCTTGCCATTCTCTGTTGATACAACTGGCCATGACACACTGCTGCTAATATTTTCTCATCAATCAAACCTAGTTGCTCCATGCGGGTTTTGGCCCATTCATCATCATCAATTCCATCCTCACTGACAATCCGAAGGGACGAGATTTCAACTTCCGCTGGTATTACTGCTTCAATGCCATATACCAACAAATAAGGAGTTTCCCCTACTGAAGTAAGAATAGTAGTGCGATAACCCAACAATGCAAAAGGCAGTTTCTCATGCCATTGCCTAGAACATTCCACCATTTTTCGAAGTATCTTTTTTATGTTCTTGTTGGCTGCCTCGACTGCTCCATTTGCCTTGGGACGATATGGGGTGGAATTGCGATGTGTAATCTTAAACTATTGACACACCTCTTTTATCAAATGACTGTTGAGATTAGCGCCATTATCTGAGATGATCACCTTTGGGATTCCGAACCGACAAATGATATTTGAGTGCACAAAATCGACCACTACTTTCTTGGTCACAGACTTGAAAGTTTTAGCTTCAACCTACTTGGTGAAATAATCAATGGCCACTAGAATAAACCTATTCCCATTGGACGCTGCTAACTCGATTGGTCCAATGACATCCATGCCCCAAGCAACAAAGGGCCATGGTGCAGACATTGTATGTAATTCAGATGGTGGAGAATGAATCAAATCTTCGTGCACCCATCATTGATGACACTTGCGCACAAAGCTGATACAATCTCACTCCATAGTGAGCTAATAATAACCTGCTCGGAGAATCTTCTTTGCCAGCACGTACCCACTCATATACGGTCCATAGACTCCAGAATGTACTTCGGTCATGATAGCTGTGGCCTGTCTAGCATCTAGGCATCTCAACAGTCCAAGATCCGGAGTCATTTTGTACAAAACCATCCACTGAAGAAAAATCTGCTTGCCAACCGCCGAATTGTTCTCTTTTGATGACCTGTGACTTGTACTGGATACACCCTTATCCTGATATATTCCTTGATATCATGAAACCAAGGCTCACCATCAAGTTCTTCTTCAACCATATTACAGTAAGCATGCTAATCATGGACCTGAATATGCAAAGGGTCCACATAGGCCTTATCTAGATGATGTAACATTGATGCTAAGGTAGACAAAGCATCAGCAACCTCGTTATGGATCCTTGGAATATGCCTGAACTCTACTGATCGAAACCGTTGACAAAGATCTTGCAACCATTGCCGGTACGGTATGAGTTTTAAATCCCGTGTTTCCCATTCCCCTTGGATCTGGTGTACCAGAAGGTCCGAGTCTCCCAAGAGCAAGACTTCCTGGACACCCATGTCTGCGGCCAACATCAAACCCAAAATGCATGCTTCGTACTCGGCCATGTTGTTAGTGCAATAGAAACGAAGCTGAGCTGTAACAGGATAGTGATGCCCTGTTTCGGAAATAAGTGCAGCCCCTATCCCGACGCCTTTCATGTTAGCAGCTCTATTAAAGAAAAGTTTCCAACCTGGCTCTCCAACTGGTTCCAACTCATCAACATGCATTACCTCTTCATCAGGGAAGTAAGTCTTCAAAGGCTCATATTCTTCATCCACTGGGTTCTCAACCAAATGATCAGCCAATGCATAAGCCTTCATCGCGGTCCTAGTTACATAGACGATGTCGAACTCTATGAGCAAGATTTGCTACTTTGCGAGCCTCCTTGTAGGCATAGGCTTCTGAAAAATATACTTTAATGGATCCAAACGAGAGATGAGGTAAGTAGTGTAAGATGACAGATAGTGCTTCAACTTCTGTGCTACCTAAGTTAGGCCATAACATGTCCTCTCAAGGTGAGTGTACTTAACCTCTTAAGATGTGAACTTCTTTCTAAGATAATAGATGGCCTGCTCCTTCCTGTCAGTGATGTCATGCTGACCCAATACACAACCAAACGAATTGTCCAAAACCGTCAAATACAGAATCAAAGATCTCTCTGGTTTAGGTGGGACCAACACAGGTGGGTTCGACAAGTACCCCTTTATCTTATCAAATTCTTCATGACACTCGTCTGTCCACTTGAGCGCAGTGTCCTTCTTCAACAGTTTGAAAATAGGCTAACAAGTTGTTACAAGCTGAGCAATAATCCTGCTGATGTAATTCAACCTCCCTAATAGACTCATCACCTTAGTCTTGTTCCTTAGGGGTGACAACTCTTGGATAGCTTTGATCTTTGATGGGTCCAATTCAATACCTCGACGGCTGACTATGAATACCAATAACTTTCCAGATGGAACACCGAATGCGCACTTTGCAGGATTGAGCTTAAGATTGTACATGCGGAGCCTTTGGAAGAACTTCCTCAGATCTCTAACGTGATCAGACTGCTTTTTGGACTTTATGATCACATCGTCCACATAAACCTCGATTTCCCTGTGTATCATATTGTGGAATATGGTTGTCATTGCCCTCATGTAAGTTGCCCCAGCATTTTTCAAACCAAAAGGCATGACCCTGTAGCAGTATGTTCCCCACGGCGTCATGAATGCCGTATTCTATACATCTTCCTCATCCATTAAGATCTGATGATAGCCCGCATAGCAATCCACAAAAGACCCAATCTCGTGTTTGGCACAATTGTCTATCAGAATGTGGATATTTGGCAGTGGAAAGTTGTCCTTGGGACTCGCCTTGTTGAGATCACGGTAATCAACACATACCCTGGTCTTGTTGTCCTTCTTTGGCATAGGTACTACGTTGGCTAACCAAGTGGGATACCGTGTGACCCGAATAACTTTTGCATCGAACTTCTTGGTATCCTCTTCTTTGATCTTCATACTCATATCAGTTTTAAATTTCCTCAGCTTCTGCTTGACAGGAAAGAGTGCCGGGTCAGTGGGAAATTTGTGAACCACTAAGTCAGTGCTTAAACCCGGCATGTCGTCATATGACCATGCAAAGACGTCTACTCAAGTAATGCTTTAATTATCTCCTCATTGAGTTGAGGTTCAAGATGGACACTTATCTTAGTTTCTCTGATATTATCTGGGTCCCCTAAATTGATTGCTTCTGTATCACTCAGGTTAGGCTTGGGTTTTTCTTCAAAATGGCTTAACTCTTTACTAATCTCTTCAAAGGCCTCATCCTCATCATATTCTGATTCATCATCACACTCTATTTATTGAATTACTATTTCAGAATTAGATTGGCTTTTAAGACTAGGTCGAAGATTCCTCATGCATGTGATGTTATTGAAACCAGCATAAGAAGAACTGTACAAGGAAGAAAAGAAAACAAAAATAAAACTGTCAGGAATGAAGAAAAAGGGAAATTGCATTTCACTGAAATTAAAGATAACAAGGTTTATACATCCAAACAGACAGAACATAGAATCTGAATTACAACCCTGGAATAATCCAGATAAACTGAAAGAAAATCAAAGCAAACTACCAAAACTCCTTCCTGGTGGGGAGAGGAGTAGCTTCCCAATTGTTAATCTTTGCACTGGGCCCAACAAATTGCACATCCGCCTTGCTAGAACCCTCTCAAGCTTCCACCATGTTTACCTCGTCGAATAACTTCTCAAACGTTTTGAGTAAATCCTTATCGGGACCAACCACAGAATTGGGAACTGTTGTTACTGGGCGTTTCTTGGTGCCAGGCCTAACAAATGATCTGGAGAGCCGTGGGACGGGCTTTGGTAGTACCCAGGCCCTCTGTTTCAACTTTCTAGCTCTTTTCACGTCCGCAACTGTGGGCTTAAACCCCAAACCGAATGTATCCACATTTTTGGGGAGATACACCGGCTGTACGATACCATGCAGAGATGCATCCAAACTGTTGCCCGGTACAAAACCATTTTTTAACATTTCAACGGCTACCATGACTGATACAACAACTACCCTCGAAGTTGGAACGCACTTCCCTTCTGGAATTTTCTCTACCGATACCGTGTTGTAGACCTGATAGACCTATGGCCCCTTGTCGTCCTCAACCTCAATGAACGACACAATAGCATCATCACGAGCACACTGATTATCCTCACCGTGCACAACTATTTCCTATCTATCCCATTCAAATTTGACCATTTGATGCAGGGTGGATGGGATCGCCTTGGCAACATGGATCCAAGGTAGACCCAATAGCAGATTGTAGGAAACAGCCACATCCAGCACTTGGAATTCCATAGTAAATTCAACTGGCCCTATTGTCAGCTCCAGCACTATATTACCGACTGAATCTTTGCCTCCACCATCAAATCCCCGAATGCAAATACTGTTCTTGTGAATTCTCTCATCCTCCACTTTCATTTTGTTTAAGGTGGAGAGAGGGAAAATGTTGGCACTGGAACCATTATCATCAATACTCGAGTAACCACGGAATCTTCGCATTTTACCGTAAGATAAGGGGCTCTATTGTGCTTAGTATCCTCCACGGGCAAATCATATCAAAAAAACTGACTCTGTTTACCTCAAATATCTTGTTAGCTAACTTTTCCAAGTGGTTTACTGAGATTTTGTCAGGAACGTGGGCCTCTTTCAGGATCTTCATCAAAGCTCGTCGGTGTTTGTCTGAATGGATCAATAATGACAATAGTGAAATCTGAGCAGGCGTCTTCCTCATCTGCTCCACAATAGAATAGTCTTGCACTTTCATCTTTTTCAAAAACTCTTCTGCCTCTTCTTCGATCACAACCTTTTTCACTAGTACAGGGTTATCTTTGGAGGTTTTGGCTTTTCTTAACTCTTCGGGGCGAAGCATCTCCCCGACCGAGTCAATCCATGGGTTTCATAGAATTCTTCTTTAACTTCTTTTCCCTAGTAAGTCACTATTGTAAGCACGTGATTTTTGCCCTATGAAAGAATCACTCCCAAAAAATTCAAAATAAAATGATTTTTCTTTGTGTGCAATTTTGAGAATTTTCGTGGCATTTTTAGGATAATTATTTGTATCTGTCCATGCATGTTTATTTGTTAAATTAATAAAAATACAAAAATATGTCATATTTGCATTTAGAATTTAATTCTACAATTAGGAGTAATTAAGTTTGTTTTACAAGAATGAAAATTACAAAAAATATGCATCGTTTGCATTTTAAGCATTCAATGTCAAATTGTGCAATTTTGTTTTAATTGGTGTTTAATTATGTATGATAAATGTTGCTAGGAATTAGTTAGTATTTGTGATAAGTTAATTTAATTTATAACTTAATTTAGAATTTTAATTTTTTAGGAAGATTAAAAGAAGAAAGGAAGTAGGAAAAATGGAAAATTCGGATTGGACCCAAACAAATCAGGCCCAAAATCGATACATGGACTCGGTCCAAATCAACCTGGTCTCATAGGCGGTGAAACAACGCCGTATTGATGTCCCCATTCCGAACCATTGATTGACTCAAACGAACGGCCCAGATCAGACGACTCACTTACCCAAAATGACGCCGTATAGGGCTGTCTGATCTCAACCGTTAACCCAATCCCATCCAACGGCCTCAAACCACCCCCAGATGCCCGACCTATTTGGCCCCGGACCAACCCGACCTCCTTTTAAGTGGAACGACACCGTTTTACGCTAGCCAAGGGATCCTGGCCATCGATCACGTTCTATCTAACGGCCATGATCGATTCTTCTAAACTGTATATAAGCCTCACCCCTTTACCCACGCCCCCAAACCAAACCCCCTCTCACCTACTGTGCACCATCATCCCAGAGATGAACCAAACATCCCGTTCCAAACCCTAGCCGCCACCCTGCACTCTCACCGTAAACCCGGCAACCACGACGCCGGTGACCACCAAAATAACACCCCTGATGCACCCAACCACCCTGAACACGAATCCGTTAGCGTCTTGCCTCGAATCTGTCACGACCCAAACAGGAGGGCCATGACTAGCACCCGACCACACTTGCCGAGCACCAACGTACATTTCATCTAACCTTCATTATTATCTTTTAGGGATGACAAGATCAATATAAATGGTAGACCTGGATCATAGACAACCAGCAATAAAATATGACGGCGTGAACATACAAAGCAGGGGATGACTAGACAATCAAGAAACTACATATAAGGTATGAGCTACCACGCTACTATGAAAGACTATACAACAAAAACTAGCCGACAAGGCATACCAAACTATACATGAGTCGACACCTGTCTATGAGCCTCTAAAAGAACATAAGTGTTGCAACATAGCCGGAATAGGGCCCCGACATACCCATAATGTCTATAACAAAAATTGCATACCAAGACCAAGGCGAGTCCGGAGAAGGGATCTCGCCAATCACCGCTGAACATAGTCTACTGTGGTGGGGGAGCTGCACTTGCCTGTCTATCAGGACCTGCAGCACGACATGCAGCGTCCACAAATAAAAGGACGTCAGTACGAATAAAGTACTGAGTATGTAAGGCAAGGAACCATAAATACGATCAGTAATGTAAGCAAGGATAGAGAATATACAACCTGTAACATCTTAGTACCTCTGAGGGCTACTTACATGAAATGCATGATACATATGTATAAATACATAAACCTTTAAAGCATTCTCCTCTGTGGGCATCATCATCATCATATCGTACCCGGCCATAATAGGCTCGGTAGAATCGTACCCGGCCATGTGGAGCTCGGTAAAACCCAACTGATCAGTGGTTGCACAATAGGTGCCGTACCCGGCCAACTATAGCGTGGCTCGGTAGAGTAAAATAGATACATATATATAATGCATGCTCGACTCATGGAATCACATTCTAAACCTTTCGGAGTGACGTAAGGTTGGTATCCTCTGTACACGTTATTAGGACTAAGTCTTCACTATGAACCTTATAACAATCAGGAAGTACCAATAACATTGATAGCATAAGACTAAGAGAAGCAACATTAACATCAATCGTTCCATAAGAGGGAAAACAATGTAAGTACTGCTAGCTTCCAAGAGTAGAGTATCTTGGAAGATCGTTCATTATATTATGTACAATCGGAGTCGTGCAAAAGAAGGAAAGGGATAGCCTAACATACCTTGTATATACTGCCCCAATCTCAAGCTATGCAATTGTCAAAACTCCTTAGTCTACAATAAGAGAAACGATACTATCGTTATCATTTAAGCGTCATAACTATTATGTATCGACCACAACCTATTTTACGATGAAACGGACAGCACCTCCCCTATATATATGACCTCACACCATTCAAAACAGTCACCAAACAGCCCAAACAACATCAATAATAAACATATTGAGCCTCCCAAAATAGTCCACACACAGCCTAATCACTCCATACATACGACGACCACCGTAGTCGTGTCAAACAACCTGGAAATGTTACGAATAACTATCAGCCCATAACCCTACATATATATGGTGTTTCTCCACACCCTTCCTCCTCCAAAACTCCACAATATAGTAGTAAAATATGCAGCCCAACAACAACGCAAAACAGTCCACAAAACAATAACATTACTACCAAGACTTTCGATATATATCTCACAAGTTCTAGCTTCAATGACTTAGCCGCAACTTGGATAATCTTAAATACATATAGAGTAAGAGGTTCCTTACCTTTATACAGAAAGAACAACTCCAATTTGACCTTAAATTTCTAAGAAATATCCCTCCAATGCTGCCACAACAACAAAAAAATGAAACTAGCGATCAATTAGTGTTTTTCAGCACTAGAATCACTTTAGAAGGCTTGAAATCACCTAGGATTGATATTAAGAACATTAGGGAGTATTTACAGAACATAAAACCTTTAAAAAAACCTCCCACACGAGCTGGAACGACACAAAAATGAGCAACAACAAGAAGAACAAGAGACTTACTAGCGCCACGGAATTCCCGACACTTGATTTGTGTTGTTTGCCCTTTTTTGGTCTTGAATCTTGAGAGAACCTTGAGAGGATGTTCCTAGGGTTCTAAGGTCTGAAAATAGTGAAAAGAAATGACTTAAAACGGGTTGGAGTCATCCTATATAGGTCCAAATATCTTAAACCGACTTAGTGGGCCCCATAGAGAGGTGCTTGGCGCAGTCTCGCAAAAACGCGAATATCTCTCTACTCCGAGATCGTATCGATGAACGGTTTAATGCGTTGGAAACTAGACTCATAGATATTTAATTTGGTTGGTAGATAACCCCGTAATTCCTTGTAAATTATGAGAAAAGATTAGAAACATTTGACCCAATGTTTAAGTAAAATTATGAACCTAAGTTGCGACAACTTTTGTCAACTTTTGTTTCATAACTCGTTTGACTTCATGACTTATGATACGGATATTATATGATTAAAATACCTTAATAAATGACCTCTTGAGTGTATTAAGCACCGCTAGATTACCTGAAAATACGAGTTACAACATCCTTGATTCGTTTAACTTCTAATACTGGTTAATCACCCTTATACACTCTTGTATCACTTAAGACCAATAGGATTGACTTCTTATCATCTCAAAGATAATTCTTTCTTGGATTTATGTTAACTAGTATATGGCATGAACTAACACATGTGGATATGGGTTGTAACAGAATCATTCCCCACCGTCTCGAATCTTCGTTGGAAGGTTCGAGCAAAACCCCGATCTACACCAACCCACCCCAGATTCACACAGGTCACTACCCTGGCCTCACTCGTGACCAAACCAAGTTTTGTTTGGTCCGAATCTACCCAGAAACCCTCAAGCCCCAAATCAGACCGTATAAACCCTAGAACACAAAAGCTTTGGGAATCCAGCCAGTTTAAACGGAGGGTTGGGGTCTAATAGACCTTAATCGAGGTGTTCTCGGTTGAGAACACCTCGATTAAAGTCCGTTCGACCTCAAATGGTCAAATCCAGTCAAATCCTGGGTCGTTTGTTGTTGAGCTTCCAAAGTAAGTTTTCTTTTTCCTTTCTGTCCTTGTTTGAATGCTGTTTGTGTTTGTTAACATGTTTAGTTAGTTTGTTGATTTTACTGATATTTTTTGTCAATTTTCTCCATCCTCGTAAGACCTTTTTATTTGGTCGACTATTCTTATGTCTATTGTTAAATACGTATGGTGTGATACATACTCGATTTTATTAATATCGTCGAGTGTTTCATTTATGTTGTTCCCCTGTTTTGTGCAAAGCTGCTTGAAGTCATTTGGTGACCTGTTCATTTTATTTGTTTATCGACTGATTGTTCTATGTTATAGCTAGTATAGTCGATTGGATAAACGTCGTCGATTAATTTTATAGGTTTGAATATTCTGATAGCCTCACATGATTGATCGAACCATTGTAGTTTAGCTGATTGTTTGAAATTATCTGTGAATGGTTTGTAGCTGCAGTGCAATTAGAGAAATAGCTAGAACTCAGTCTAGGGCAGTTGTTGAGTTTGAACTTCCATAAGGTCAAATTTCAGTTTGCTGAAGCTTAGGGTAAAACAGTAATACACAAGGGTTAAAGGGGTAGTTTGGGAATTGAAAAATTCACAATTGGTTAGTTTTAAAGGGCTGACAGTAGGGTACTGAAATATGATTAAACTAATACAATAGTGGGGAACAAAACTTGATAGCATGGGGTAATTGAATATTGTAGTCTCCCCATACCTTCTGTGTACAAAAACACATGAGAGGGCTGTCAGGAGGATGGGCATTTTGATTAGTTTAAGGGTGTATGGGCATAGTGGGAAGGCAGCCTGGGGGGCTTGCCATTTTTGGCCTAAAAATAGACTCATTTAGAACAAGAGCGGGGACTGATTCTGAAGGACAGAAAAACAGATTCTTAAGGACAGAAAACTGATTTTAAGGAGGGAGGACTGACTTTTAAAAGAGAGGACTAATTTTGAGAGGAGGAGGATTTGGAGATTAAGATTTCATAGTAAGAAAAAGCAAAAACAGTGCTAACTTTTAAATTTTGAAAGTCAGAGTATATTGAGTGTGAGATAGGCTGGATTTTGAATCGAAAATGTCCAGAGTTAGAGATTTGTTGTTCTAGGCTGCTTTCTTACAGTTATTTTTAGTAGATTAAGAGATAGAAACTGAAAAGAGGGGTCTTTGCTTTGCTGTTGAATACATCATTGTTACGGCTTCACTGGTCTGTTCATTATTTAATATTGTTGGTTGTTTTTTCCAAACTGGTTTTGCTGGTCTGCACTTGGGTGACCTGTTGCTGTTTCATTGAGCGTCCTGGGTTTCTGTTTGGTTTTAAAAATCTGTCACTGGGTGTTTGTGGCTGTGTTGCTGTGTTGATGAATCTGCTGTTGTGCTACTGCTACTGCTGCTGACTTCTTTTCTACTCTGTTTCTGTTCCTCTACCAGGTACACAACTTTATCATGGCTGTTGTAAGTCTGAAAATTTGAAGCATGAATGTGAGATGAAGAACTGAAATTTTAACGTTTAGCCTTGTAAATTCTGAAATTTTAAGTTGTGTAAAAGGGTAGTTAGTTTTCATTGGTTAGAAGCATGTAGTAGCTTTGCCATGTACAATTGAGTACCAAGCAGTAATAGTGGATAGAGAGCCTTGCATGTTATTCTACAAGAACCAATAATATAAGGATAACATTCTGTTAATTCAGTTTCTTCCTTTACAAAGCATGTTTCAAATACATATAAAGACTTTAGGTTAATTAATCAGTAGTTTGAACTGTTTTAGTTAGCATCTTTATTTAGAATCATAAAAGGAGTTTTGCAGTTGTTGATTCCATTTCCGCCTTATCGTGAAAACCAAAGGGTAAAAGTAAGTAGCAGGCCGGACGTAAAAACAAAATGGCCCAGGTCCAGTTCCGCACCCTGTATGCTGGGCCTGGGCCCAAAACTGTGCTAGCCCCCATGTTCCCGTCTATCTTCAATGTTAACTATTTAGGTTCGAATTTTTTTTAATAATAACTCTCAAGCATGTAAATAAATTAGGTATTTTTCTTCTTTTATTCTAGAGACAAACGAAATAGAAAACGTAGTCGCTTTAGGATTATCCTTTTAAAAAATAAATGAGACGAGCCTCGCCCAATAAAAGGTACAAACTGCGGGGCCCTCAATAAATGTACATTTAATTACTTAGACTTCGGGAGGAGTCGTTTAGCAAACTTCACGTCTGTCCCCAGAAATAAGAACGCGATAGGCTCTTTAGGCGCGTGTTTAATAATCCCACCTTCTTAAATTTGGGTGTGCATTTCATGCAACCCAAATCCAAATCCCAAAACACTGAATAAAAATGTGTTCCGGATTACGGGTGCATTTCATGTGACGCAATCCAAAGACATGTTTTTAAACGATGTTCACATTCTTTTAAAATATAATAATAAAAAGCGGTGAAGAGTTAACTTGCACATGAGCTCATAATGGTATAAAATCAGATAAACAAGCCGAATATGATAGTTGAGCGACCGTGTTAGAATCACGGAACTCGGTAATGCCTAACATCTTCTCCCGGGTTAACAGAATTCCTTGTCTGGATTTTTGGTTCGCGGACTGTAATATAGAGTCATTCTTTTCTTCGATTCGGGATTAAATTGGTGACTTGGGACACCCTAAATCTTCCAAGTGGCGACTCTGAAATAAATAAACAAATCCCGTTTCGATTGTCCTTTAATTGAAAAAACGCCTTCGCCCCTTGCGGGGTCGGAAAAAGGAGGTGTGGCAGCTCTGGCGACTCTGCTGGGGATACCTGACCCAGAACCACTGGTTCACAGTTAGAAATTCGAGCTTAGATAAATTGTTATATTCGGTTTTATCTGATTCTGTTACATAATCTGTGAATAATGTGCTAACTAACTGCTTTTACCGCTGTGATATTTCGTGAACTGTATATAAACTGTGCCGAAACCCATCTCCTCCCAGAGTCTTCTAAATCATGAAGAAGGGTGTACTTCGTACGACTTCTTTTCTGTATAGTGTCAAATCCCAATTTAGAACAAGGTTTGGATAAGTTGCAAAGCCGACGAAGCTTCTGTATTCCCGGATTGCTGCCTCCCCCTCGGCTCGAGCTGTCCGCTCGGGTAAGCCAGGTCTAGAACAAACACCCAGGCTCTGAACCTAGAATAACTCAACTTCATGCCGGATCCCTAGTAGGAACGCTTATCTGCATCATGTGCATTTTTGACTTAGGGGACTCAACACAGGGGTTGAGTCCGTCTAGGAATAGCAACCTGAAACGGAAAAGACCATCCTGATGCATCCTACTTACTGATTGTGCATTTATTTGCTTTGGACTTGCATGCTGACCGTTTTTGAATATTGGGAAAATTTGAAAACAAATTTTGAGAAAAAAACAAAAAAAAAGAAAGAAAAACAGTAGTGTATAGGGTTAATCTTCTGCTTTGAAAAATAACAATGTCCGAATAGTGTCCCAATTTCTGTATTTTGGAAATTGATCGCGGAAAAGAAAAGAGTTTGGGAAAATAGGTTGTTTCTAACAAAAGTGGAAAAGCAAAATAGTTTGTCTTGCCATAAAAAATGAAAATGAAAAAGAGTCTTGATTTGTTTTCAAAATAGGTTATTTGCCAAGGGAAGCGAAAATATGTTGTTTTTTTTATATATAGTTTGTTTAATTCAGCGAACTACACCGGTTTGATTCTCACCGGATGTGAGATACGTAGGCAGTCCTAATCGGGTCCAACCTCCCCTTTTGCTAAAATAACCAAAATATGTCAAATGTTAATTTCATTAGAAAAATAAATCGAGTCAGGTTGTTTTGCCATAAATAGCCGGGTATTCCCGAAAGGGACGCCGGAAGGCTGAATTTGCACAAACGGCCATTTGGTGATTTTTTTGACCGGTAGACCTACACAGCCTTAAAATCTTCGTCCCCGAAGTGCTGAAAGGCCGTATCTGAAAACCGAGTCCTTCATCTTCAAAATTAAAAAAATGGAATATAGATAGTTTTTTTTGAGTCGAATAAAAGTTTTTCCTTCTTTAATCACCTTAATAAATGTGCAGGATGAGCACAAATCACAATGAACCGTTCTCAGTCTTTAGCGAGGTCCCTCTACAACTCCACATGTGGTGGAATGATCTGAAAGACGATAGTAAAGAGATAGTGGGAAGAATTTTGGGAGGTTTTGTCAATCTGTTGAATAGCAAGCCGAGGACAGATATCCTCGAGTCTCTAATACCGTTCTAGGACCCAACCCGCAATGTATTCTGTTTTGTTGACTTTGAACTTTCACCTACACTAGAGGAAATCGCTGGATATGCAGGATTGAATGGGAAATTAAGGGGACAATATTTGCTTTCACCAAGACCGGTATCTCCGCACGAGTTTTTGGATTTGCTAAACATTAGTCGGAAGGTGCAAAATGATGATTTGTCGAGAGGATGCTGCGCTCTCCAATTCTTATATCAACGGTATGGTACTCCTCAGGGTTTTGAAGAGCCGAACCTTGGACTAACTTATGCTGGGAATAGGAACAAGTGGGGGGCGAGACGTACTTTGGCGTTCATAACAGCATTCCTGGGAATCGTGGTTTGTCCCCGCAAAGATAAGAAAATAGAGATAGGCCTTGTAGGGATGGCTGATGTTGCAATCAAAAAAACTAATAGTACTGTGGTCCCTTTGGTTTTGTCCTAAATCTACCGAGCTTTAACTCTATGTCGAGAAGGAGGTAATTTCTTCCAGGGATGCAATCTGTTACTCCAGCTGTGGATGCAAGAACACCTCTGTCACCGAGTAGGATACATGAATCACGGGTTGACCAGAAAAAACTGTATTGGTGGTTTTGAGAAACGAATGACAAGCATTGTATTCCCCGAAGGTGTCGAAGCATGGCTTGCACGATTGAGGTCAACAACAGCCGACCAAATTGAATGGGCATTTGGGTGGTTGCCTGATACTGAGGTAATATACATGGCGGCCGAGGAATGTCATATTCTTTTGATGGGAATTCGCAGCATCCAACCATATGCTCCTCATCGGGTATTGCGCCAGCTAGGACGATTTCAGGTAATTCCCACTGATGAGGATCTAAGCAAGCATGCCATTGAGCTGAGCCCAGGAGTCGTATTCCCTGAAGGAAAAATTAGAAAGTTGTGGCACGAATGTAGATTCCTTGAGCCCAAGACTATGGTTCGAGAACTGGCTAAGGGTGAGGTAGACCCAAAGTACGATGTTTTGTTTGGGAGAAGGTTCCAGATTCGTCAGAGACCTGCTAAAAGAGCTCACGTCCAACAATTTACGGATGATTCGCAAGAACAGTGGGGCTGGTTGGCGAGAGAAGAAGGCTAACGGGCTGAAATCGGGAAGCTGAAGCGACAAGTTGAAAGGCTTATATTTGAGAACAACGTGCAAGTCACCTCGGAGCAGGGTGAAAAGAATAAATTAACCAAAGAAAACCAGGCACTGAAAGCCCGAATTCGCCAAGTCAGTAAGAATAAACGTCGCTCTGATGAAAGGTTGATAGCAGAGTTGAGAAATCAAGTCAACAAAAGCCGAGAAGACTTGGAGAGATCCGAGGCTCGCATAGCAAGAATGCGGGTCAGATGGTCAAAAGGAACAATGGCACGGAGAAAGCATCTACAACAAGTCATAAGGGATTCTGAAATAAGCATTGGACTATTAAGAGAAACAAACTCCACTTTTCAGGAGGGGGTCCTTAAACAAGCCCGGGATGCCCGGGCAGACAGAAGGCGCTGTTATGATTTAATGGCCAGAATGGAAGAACGAATGAAGAGGTTTCAGGATCGACTCGCCGACAATGCTCAAATACTGGGACTAAAGAACCGACGAATAGAGCAACTGTTCGTTGAAAGGGACAACATTCGAGGAAGGATTGATGAGATTGGGCACTACATCTACATGAGATTCCTAGCATGTGAGCAAATACCTCGTGATACCCTTCTTGCCTCCATCATGGGCTACGTCCACCGGATCATGAATGAGTTAAAGAGCTTGCAGAGGGGTCTTACACCAAAGTCCGCGGAAAGGCCGAACGATGCCTCGCGAGCACCTGAGTTGAAATCTTTAATGTATCCCTAGTTCGAGTCTTGTTTGTTGACTTTATGGGTCCGATGTCTTCCCATATGTTGTTTTTTTTCTTCTTCTTTTTCATCGAGTCAGGTTAAGAATTTTGGAATCCATATTCTGCTGTTCTTTGTTTCTAATAAGTAGTTTGTAATAGAAAATTTTGGTTGTGAATTGAATGATTCCAAAAGAATTTTGTGTCTTTACTTGGTGGCAGAACTATGCCCGGTCTGATTCACGCGGGGACGTGATACGTAGGCAATCCACATAAGATTCGACCACCACTAAAAAAGAAAAAAAAAAAAGAAAGAAAGAAAAAGAAAAAAAAGAGAAGAAAAGAAAGAAGAAAAGAAAAATAATAGAAAGAAAAGCGGAGGGTTCCCAAAACACTTTAAAGACACAAATAAAGCAAGCCGGGATGACGCATGCGGTTGAAGCAAAAACATGTTAGAAATGGTTAACTGCTTAGGAGCATTGCATCCCCAACGTGCGATTACCAAATTTGTTAAACTCTAACGCTAACAAGTTTGTTGTTTTCCAAAATATCAGACAGTTAGTTGTTAAAGCATTCTGGCATCACATCATTATCAAACCAGATCCAAAGGACCTATAACAATAATCATGACTACTTCAGACAACAGTGTCGAGGAAGAAAGGCCAGTAAGCCAGTTGCTGAAAGAGGCAATGGAGAAGATAGAGAGGATCGGATTGGAAATGAACGCGATGCAGTTAGCCTTGGCTAAAGTACAAAAGAGCCCTGAACCACCCGTTACTCCTACACTAGGGCATATGCCGGAATACCCTCACCCTGGCCCTTCAACAAGCCTCCAGAATCACCCCTACTATTAGGGGAAAAGCCCTTATGATTCCCAAGCTCCACCACCCCATCAACCTTTCCCACCACCAAATGTTCCCTCTTTCATGGGACCCATACCAGCCACGCTGCAAAGATCAACTAGTGAGCCGTTGTTTCAGGCTCACGATGCGCAATACTATCCCCCTGAACCCACATTCAATGCACCAGAACCCCATACCTATAATCCACACTTGGAGGTCCCGTCGGAGATTGAAAAGCCGACTAAGGTTCCAGAGCAGGATGAGGTAATGAGGAAGTTCAAAAGCCTGGAGCAATCCTTCAGGAGCATGCATGGATTGGGCAACCAGGTCAGCGTGGCCTACAAGGACCTATTCCCTTTCCCGGACGTCCAACTCCCGGCAGGATTCAAGATGCCTAAGTTTGACTTATACGAAGGGCACGATGATCCTATGACACATTTGCGGGGCTTTTGTAGCAAAATGAGAGGAGCAGGCGGCAAAGATGAGCTACTGATAGCTTACTTTGGTCAAAGCTTAAGTGGATCGGCATTGGAATGGTATACTAGGCAAGATCCCAGCAGGTGGTACACTTGGGACGATCAAGCGCAGGCTTTCGCAGGTCACTTCCAATACAATCTCGAGGTAGTCCCTGACCGTCTCACATTATTGAGGACCGTAAAGAAGCCTAGGGAGAGCTTTCATGAGTTCGGTTTCCGCTGGAGAGAACATGCAGCCAGGGTTGATCCTCCTATGAGAGAGGGGGAAATGGTGGATTACTTCCTGCAAACGCTGGATCCAACTTACTTTGGTCACTTGGTGACAACAGTTGGAAAATCCTTCAATGAAGTAGTAAAGATAGGGGTTATGATAGAGGAGGGGCTGAGGTCCGATAAAATCCTGAATTACTCAGCGCTTAAGGCAACAACTCAGGCTATTCAGAGCGGCACGGGAGGTGGGCTGGGGAGGAAAAAGAAAGAAGAAGTTGCCACAGTTGAGGCAGGCAGTTGGTCCAGTTCCGGCAAACCATACAACAACCAACCCAGACCCCACAATCCAAATTATCCATACAGCCTGCCACAACACTATCATCCACCTCAAGAACCACACTTCTCTGTGCACCAACCCCAAACATATACTCAGCCTCCGGCTCACCCGCAATGGCGCGTGCCGGCTCCCCAAAACGCATATGCACCTCCAAAGAACACATACCCTCCACCCCAAAATACCTATCCTCCACCAAGGTCCTACAGGAACCCTCCAGGGGTAGGCTTTCGAGGAAATCAAGCTTCTAGAAATGAAAGGCTACAGAGATAGAGAGCCTTTACTGAGTTGGGAGAGACCTATACCGCCTTGTTCCACAAATTGAGGCAGTTAGGTTTGTTGAGTCCTGTCGAGCCTAGGGGGCCAAACCCCCCACCCCAAAATTTGGACCAATCGATAAGCTGTGAGTACTGCTCAGGAATGTTAGGGCATGATACCGAAAAATGTTGGAGGTTGAAGCATGCAATACAAGATCTTATTGATGCCAACAAGATCAAGGTCCAGACGCCGGAGGCACCCAATATCAACCAGAACCCATTGCCAGTGCACCGCGAAGCTCACATGATCGAGCTGGTGCACAAAATAGGGGAGCCCAAGAAACCCTCACAGACGGTGATGATGATCCGTGCCACTCCGAGAGAAAAATCGACCGGTGAGGAAGCAGGGGTACAGTTGAAGGGGGAGGATGTCAAGCCAGTGGTGGTATTAGGGAAGAATCCATCCACCACAATAGAGAAACCAGAGCCAGCCAAATTGGTAGTATCGGGAGCATCATCTTCACCCGTAGTTGTTGTGAAAGGGGTCTGCAGGGAACCGGTCGTCATAAAGCCGGTAGTCCAATTGCCAGTGATTGATAGCAAGGACGTGCCTTGGAAGTATGAAAAGGCAGTGGTAATGTACAAGGGAAAGAAAGTGGAGGAGGATAGTTGTGAGGCGCAGGGACTGACTCGATCGGGACGGTGTTTTGCTCCAGTGGAGTTGAGAAGGTCCAACCCAGCAGTAATAAAGAAACCCATGTCGGAAGAAGAGGCGGAGGAATTCTTGAAAAAGATGAAAGTGCAGGATTACTCCGTTGTCGAACAATTGAAGAAAACCCCAGCCCAGATCTCGTTGTTGTCACTATTGATCCATTCGGACGAGCATCGCCGGGACCTGATGAAGATACTGAGTGAAGCTCATGTGCCCAATGAAATTTCAGTGAACCACCTTGAAATGATTGCCAACAAATTTTTTGAGGTAAACAGGGTAACGTTCTCTGATGACGATCTGCCAGTGGAGGGCACGGAACATAATAAAGCTCTCTACTTGATGGTCAAATGTGAAGATTCGATAGTTACTCAGGTGCTGGTGGGTAACGGTTCAAGTGCCAATATTTGTCCATTGTCCACACTGAACCAGTTGAAGATTGACCATGATAGAATCCACAAAAATAGCATTTGTGTCCGAGGATTTGACGGAAGCGGAACATACACTGTGGGGGATATTATATTCGAGTTGACCATCGGCCCGGTCAAATTCACTATGTAGTTCTAGGTATTAGATGTCGCGGTATCTTATAACCTTTTGTTGGGACGACCGTGGATCCACGCGGCCAAAGCTGTACCATCCAGATTGCATCAAATGGTCAAGTTTGAATGGGATAGACAAGATGTCGTGCTGCATGGGGAAGACACTGCGTGCACCATGGGAGGTGTCATTGCACTATTCATAGAAACCAACGGTGAAAAAGGTCCCGGGATTTACCAGATTTTTGATGCAGTATCAGCAAACAAGATTCCCGAGGGTAAAAGCATTCCACACCCCAGGGTAGCTTCCGCAACCGTCATGATGGTTTTAGAGATGCTGGGTAATGGGTTCGTGCCAGGAAAAGGCCTGGGGACTGAGCTTTAGGGGATTGTTCAACCTGTCTCCTTGCCCAGGAATTTAGAGACCTTTGGACTGGGGTTCAAACCTACTGCGGCAGATGTAAAGCGAGCGCGGAAAATGAAGAAGAGAGTTTGGGTTCTTCCCAAACCTATTTCGCGTCTCTCCAGATCCTTTGTTAGAGCAAGTGCCAAGGGGTCACCAGTCCCGAAAATTCTCGGACCATTGATTGGGATGGACGGGGATTTGAATCAGAGCTTCGAAAGGCTGTTCGCTGATGTCAATGTGATAGAAATTGGAGAGGGTTCCAGTAGAGCAGACATATAGTTTGTGGGGCCTGAGGCCAGTACCAATAATTGGACGGTTACTTCTCTTCCTACTCGGGGGGAGTCCTGGTAGTAGGCTTTGATTTTTCTTTCTTGTTTTTTGGATTATTCCAGGGTGTAATCCAAATCTCATTTTATTTTGTAAAGTGTGAACCCTGTTATCCCGCATTTTGAATAAAATTCTCTCTTCTTGTCTTGTTTTAATTTTGTTTTATTCTTTTCTTTTTCTGAACAGTTCTCTTTTTATTGGTTCTAATGACATGGCATGCACGACGGATCTTCGACCTAGTCTAAGAAATCGATCTGGCTCTGACTTAATTGTACAAGAGATCGGTTATGATGATGAGTCCGAATACGACGAGGATGAAGCCTTCGAAGAAATAAATAGAGAATTGTGCTAGTAGGAAGAGAAACCCAAGCCTAATCTGAATGACACCGAAGCTGTCAATCTAGGAGATGTAGATAATGTCAGAGAAACCAAAATTAGCATCCACATTGAGCCAAACATCAGGGAGGAATTAATCGAAGCCCTCATTGAGTTCAAAGATGTTTTTGCGTGGTCATATGATGATATGCTAGGATTAAGCACCGATCTAGTGGTTCACAAATTGCCCATTGACCCGGCATACCCTCCGGTCAAGCAAAAGTTGAGGAAGTTTAGGACGGATATGAGTGTGAAGATCAAAGAAGAAGTGACCAAGCAGCTGCAGGTAAAAGTTATTCGGGTCACTCGATATCCCGATTGGTTGGCCAATGTGGTACTAGTGCCGAAGAAGGATGGGAAAATCAGGGTATGTGTCGACTACCACAATCTCAACAAGGCAAGTCCTAAGGATAATTTTCCATTGCCCAACATCTATATCCTGATCGATAATTGCGCGGGGCGCGAGATCGGATCCTTTGTGGACTTCTATGCAGGGTATCATCAGATCTTAATGGACGAAGAAGATACGGAGAAGACGACTTTCATTACGCCATGGGGAACTTACTGCTACCGGGTAATGCCATTCGGATTGAAGAATGCTGGGGCAACATACATGAGGGCAATGACTACTGTGTTTCAAGACATGATACACAAAGAAATTTAAGTGTACGTAGACGATGTGATCATAAAGTCCTAGCGTCAGGAAGACCATGCATCAGACCTAAGGAAGTTCTTCCAAAGACTTCGAAGGTATGATATTAAGCTCAACCCAGCCAAATGTGCCTTTGGGGTTCTATCAGGAAAGCTGTTAGGATTCATCGTCAGTCAACGGGGTATTGAGTTGGACCCGTCCAAGATCAAATCCATCCAGGATTTGCCACCGCCAAAGAACAAAATGGAGGTGATGAGTCTGTTAGGAAGACTAAATTATATCAGCAGGTTCATCGCCCAGCTCACGGCGACTTGTGAACCCATATTTCGGCTGCTGAAGAAAGATGCTGCGGCAGAATGGACAGTTGAATGTCAAGAAGCGTTCGACCAAATCAAGGGGTATCTGTCGAACCCACCTGTGTTGGTCTCGCCTGAGCTAGGGAGACCATTAATTCTCTATCTAACGGTCCTGGAGAATTCGTTTGGTTGTGTGTTGGGGCAACACGACATTATAGGAAGGAAGGAGCAAGACATCTATTATCTTAGCAAGAAATTTACAGTATATAAGGTCAAGTACACTCAACTCGAGAGGACATGTTGCGCCCTAACTTGGGTGGCTCAGAAATTGAAGCACTATTTGTCCTCATATACTACTTACCTCATTTCCCGTTTGGATCCATTAAAGTACATTTTCCAGAAGCCTATGCCTACAGGGAGGTTAGCGAAATGGCAAATTTTTCTCACAGAGTTTGATATCGTCTATGTGACGAGGACGGCCATGAAAGCCCAAGTGCTGGCCGATCACTTGGCTAAGAATCCTGTTGATGAAGAATACCAGCCATTGAGGACGTATTTTCCGGACGAGGAAATAATGCATGTAGGTGAGCTGGAATTACCCGAGGAACCAGGTTGGAAGCTTTTCTTTGATGGAGCCGCAAACGCAAAGGGAGTTGGAATAGGAGTGATACTTATTTCTGAAACAGGACGTCATTATCCTGTTACAGCTCAGCTGTGTTTCTATTGTACCAACAACATGGCTAAGTATGAAGCATACATTTTGGGTCTGCGACTAGCTGCAGACATGGATGTCCAAGATGTTTTGGTCTTGGGAGACTCGGACCTCCTGGTACATCAGATTTAGGGTGAATGGGAAACACGGGATTTGAAACTCATACCATATCGATAGTGTTTGCACGATTTGAGCAAGCGATTTCGATCAGTAGCATTCAGACACATCCCAAGAGTTCATAATGAGGTTGCCGATGCATTGGCCACCTTGGCATCAATGTTACACCACCCAGACAAAATTCATGTTGACCCATTGCACATTCAGGTTCGTGATCAGCATGCTTATTGCAACATGGTAGAGGAGGAAGTGGATGGCGAGCCATGGTTTTATGACGTAAAGGAGTACCTCAGGATGGGGATATACCCGGATCAGGCCACCGGAGACCAAAAAAGAGCCATTCGGCGATTGTCAAATGGGTTCTTCCTTAGTGGAGGAGTGTTGTACAAAAGAACCCCAGATTTGGGATTGTTAAGATGTATAGACGCCGGTCAAGCCACGACGGTTATGGCCGAGGTGAACGCTGGAGTCTGTGGGCCACATATGAGCGGATATGTATAGGCAAAGAAGATACTTCGATCAGGGTATTACTGGCTCATTATGGAGCGTGATTGTATCAATTTCGTGCGGAAATGCCATCAATGTCAGATACACGGAGATTTGATTCATTCTCCGCCAACGAAATTGCATACAATGTCAGTTCCATGGCCTTTTGTTGCATGGGGCATGGATGTCATTGGGCCTGTTGAGCCAGCAGCGACCAACGGCCATAGATTCATTCTGGTGACCATCGACTACTTCACTAAGTGGGTTGAAGCTAAAACCTTCAAGTCGGTAACCAAGAAGGCAGTGGTGGATTTTGTTCACTCTCATATCATCTGTAGATTTGGGGTCCCAAAAGTGATCATCACGGATAATGGTGCAAATCTTAACAGTAATTTGATGAGAGAGGTATGTCACCAGTTTAAGATTACACACCGCAATTCCACCCCATATCGTCCCAAGGCGAATGGAGCAGTTGAAGCAGCCAATAAGAACATCAAGAAGATACTGAGGAAGATGGTAGAAGGATCTAAACAATGGCATGAGAAATTACCTTTTGCCTTGTTGGGTTATCGCACTACAGTTCGGACTTTAGTAGGTGCAACTCCTTATTTATTGGTGTATGGAACTGAAGCAGTGATACCAGCAGAGGTCGAAATTCTGTCCCTCCGGATTGTCGCTGAAGCCGGGATTGACGACGATGAATGGGTCAAATCTCGACTGGAGCAGTTGAACTTAATAGATGAAAAAAGATTGGCAGCAATGTGTCATGGCCAGTTATATCAGAAGAGAATGGCAAGAGCATACAATAAGAAGGTGCACCTCAGAAAATTTGAAGTAGGGAAGCAAGTATTGAAACGGATCCTCCCACACCAGATCGAAGCAAAAGGCAAGTTCGCCCCAAATTGGCAAGGGCCTTATGTTGTGACCAGAGTGTTATCCAATGGCGCTTTATGTCTAACAGATATCGAAGGAAGATGCGTCGACATGGCTATCAATTCTGATGCAGTCAAAAGATATTATGCGTAATTTCTTTGATTATGATAGTTATTGGTTCGTTTGTTTGTACTTGGTACTTATTGGATAATGAAATGACGGAGGCAATTCTTTCTTCTATCCAAACACTTTTAACCTTTGCTTCCCCCTTTGAGCCTTATTTATTCTTTCATACCCCTCTTTTGGAGTCACTAATGGAAAAAAATAAATAATAAATAAATAATAATAATAATGAAAAATGAAACGAGAGAAAAGTCACAAGAAAAACAAAGGAATCATGGGAACTACGTTTGACCTGATTCCTCAAAGAGGATACGTAGGCGCCTCACGGCTCGGTCATAGTGTGCATAGTTCAACATAGTGTAACAAAAAAATAAAAATCCCCCAAGCAAAGAAAACTGGGGCAGAAGTTATGTTTTAAAGTTTCAAAAGAAGTTTGATTCCAAGAGTTGTAATGTTTCACCCAATAGTTACTCTTTGAATTTTTGATAGCTTTTCTTTTAACCCCACACAAAACCAATATCGATGTCCAAAAAAGACCTCCCGATCAGTATCTGAGAAGTGCCAAATCATGCAAACGGAAGTCGAGAACAACACTCTGATCCCCAGCAAAAGAAGAGGATCATAAACTGGAAATGAATTGATAACCGAAAAGAATCCCCAGCCGAGAGAGTCATATCAGAAACACTCCAATCCCCAACTGAAAAATAAAATAAAATGAGAGAGTCTTATCGGTGAAAACCTTCACAGGAACCATAAGGCGACGAAAAATGAGAGAAATAAAACGAGAGAGTCTTATTGTTGAAAACCTTCACAGGCACCATAAGGCGACGGGAGCTTAGAGAAAGGAGAGAGTCTTATCAGTGAAAACCCCTTGAAGGGCACTATGAGGCGACAAGAGGAGATCGGCAGAAAGAATCCGCATATGGCAAAAGTTAGGCGTCGGGTTATTCCCGGCAAGTGAGGCCATCAGGAAGATTGATTGATACAAATAGACCGGGTCGATTAATCCGTAATGCACGACATGATCGTTGGGACCAGTCATACCGTCCAGATAAGTTCTTTCCTTTTCTTCTCCCCCAGCATTTGTTCAGAAAGATTTTTCTCTTTTTCTATCTTTTCATTTCTTTGTCTAAAAGGACTTTTTCCAGAAATTTGTTTTGAGAAGGATTTTTATGAGTTTACTACCAGTGGACAAAATGGCACAAAGCAAAATGCGAAGGGGACAGGCCAAAGACAAGGCAATAAGACAAAAGGCGTTTGTTGCAAGACCAAATGACAAATTGGCCTAGAAAGTTAAGGGGAACATGGAGAAAAACTGGAAAGCAACGATTGAGGAACTTATGGACCAAGTTCCAAGAGGATCCTCAGCAGAATTTCGATAGATTACTAACCAAGTTCCAAGGTGGTCAGACAACACAGAAAGGGAGAAGGAGAAAGAGAGGATTGATCCGCAGCAAAATAACCCCAACAGTCTTATCCTCAATAACGTTATCCCCAGATGATAACATTTTATCCCCTGCAGTACTGAGAGAAAATAAACTTTTAAGGGAGTAGTTTTGGAGTTGAAGAAGACTCCCCCAGCATGTTTTGAAACAAAAGAGCGGGGAAGGGATAAATGGAAAAACCATCCCTAGCAAAAATATCTTCCCCAGCAAGCAACTTTATCCCCAACCAGTTTTGGGAGCGCAGAGCAAGGGAGAGGGAAAGAAAAAATCATTCCCCATCAGGAGTGACACGATCACTCACCATGTTAAAACTAACAAGATTTTCTTTGATTTCTACAGGAAAATAAAGGTTGATGATGGCAGAAAGACACGCTACAAAGAAGGTCACCAAAACTGGGGCAGAAAACGTTTCTGCCGTTGTAAAATTCTCTCGGAGGAATGAGGAAACAAATTTTATATTTTTATGTCTTAGATAAATAGGTGCCCACCTGTATAACGAGAGGAATATTTTCATGTTTTAGATAAATAGGCGCCCACCTGTATAAGGAGAGGAATATTTTCATAGTTTTAGATAGATAGGCGCCCACCTGTATAACAAGAGGAATATTTTCATGTCTTAGATAGATAGGCGCCCACCTGTATAACGAGAGGAATATTTTCATGGTTTAGATAGATAGCCGCCCACCTGTATAACGAGAGGAATATTTTCATGTTTTAGATAAATAGGCGCCCACCTGTATAACGAGAAGAATATTTTCATAGTTTTAGATAGATAGGCGCCCACCTGTATAACGAGAGGAATATTTTCATGTCTTAGATAGATAGGCGCCCATCTGTATAATGAGAGAAATACTTTTCATGTTTTAGATAAATAGGCGCCCACCTGTATAACGAGAGGAATATTTACATGTTTTAGATAAATAGGCGCCCACCTGTATAACGAGAGGAATATTTTCATGTCTTAGATAAATAGGCGCCCACCTGTATAACGAGAGGAATACTTTTCATGTTTTAGATAAATAGGTGCGCACCTGTATAACAAGAGGAATATTTTCATGTTTTAGATAAATAGGCGCCCACCTGTATAACGAGAGGAATATTTATATGTCTTAGATAAATAGGCGTCCACCTGTATAATGAGAGGAATACTTTTCATGTTTTAGATAAATAGGCGTCCACCTGTATAACGAGAGGAATATTTTCATGTTTTAGATAAATAGGCACCTACCTGTATAATGAGAGGAATATTTTCATGTCTTAGATAAATAGGCGCCCACCTGTATAACGAGAGGAATATTTTCATGTCTTAGATAAATAGGCGCCCACCTGTATAACGAGAGGAATAATTTTCATGTTTTAGATAAATAGGCGCCCACCTGTATAACGAGAGGAATATTTTCATAGTTTTAGATAGATAGGCGCCCACCTGTATAACGAGAGGAATATTTTCCTGTCTTAGATAGATAGGCTCCCATTTGTATAACGAGAGAAATACTTTTCATGTTTTAGATAAATAGGCTCCCACCTATATAACGAGTGGAATATTTTCATGTTTTAGATAAATAGGCGCCCACCTGTATAACGAGAGGAATATTTTCATGTCTTAGATAAATAGGCGCCCACCTGTATAACGAGAGGAATATTTTCATAGTTTTAGATAGATAGGCACCCACCTGTGTAACGAGAGAAATATTTTCATGTCTTAGATAGATAGGTGCCCACCTGTATAACGAGAGGAATACTTTTCATGTTTTAGATAAATAGGCGCCCACCTGTATAACGAGAGGAATATTTTCATGTCTTAGATAAATAGGCTCCGACCTGTATAACGAGAGGAATATTTTCATGTCTTAGATAAATAGGCGCCGACCTGTATAACGAGAGGAATAATTTTCATGTTTTAGATAAATAGGCGCCCACCTGTATAACGAGAGGAATATTTTCATGTCTTAGATAAAATAGGCGTCCACCCGTATAACGAGAGGAATAATTTTCATGTTTTAGATAAATAGGCGCCCACCTGTATAACGAGAGGAATAATTTTCATGTCTTAGATAAATAGGCGCCCACCTGTATAACGAGAGGAATACTTTTATGTTTTTAGATAGGCACCCACCTGTATAACGAAATAAATACTTTTATGCTTTTAGATAGGCGCCCACCTGTATAAATAGAGGAATATCTTTCATGTTTTAGATAGATAGGCGCCCACCTGTATAACTAGAGGAATACTTTCATGTTTTAGATAGATAGGCACCCACCTGTATAACGAGAGGAATATTTTCATGTCTTAGATAGATAGGCGCCCACCTGTATAACGAGAGGAATATTTTCATGTCTTAGATAAATAGGCGCCCACCTGTATAACGAGAGGAATACTTTTCATGTTTTAGATAAATAGGCGCCCACCTGTATAACGAGAGGAATATTTTCATAGTTTTAGATAGATAGGCGCCCACCTGTATAACGAGAGGAATATTTTCATGTCTTAGATAGATAGGCGCCCACCTGTATAATGAAAGGAATATTTTCATGATTTAGATAAATAGGCGCCCACCTGTATAACGAGAGGAATAATTTCATGTTTTAGATAAATAGGCGCCCACCTGTATAACGAGAGAAATATTTTCATGTCTTAGATAAATAGGCGCCCACCTGTATAACGAGAGGAATAATTTTCATGTTTTAGATAAATAGGCGCCCACCTGTATAACGAGAGGAATATTTTTCATGTCTTAGATAAATAGGCGCTCACCTGTATTACGAGAGGAATACTTCATGTCTTAGATAAATAGTCGCCCACCTGTATAACGAGAGGAATACTTTTATGTTTTTAGATAGGCGCCCACCTGTATAACGAAATGAATACTTTTATGCTTTTAGATAGGCACCCACCTGTATAACTAGAGGAATACTTTTCATGTTTTAGATAGATAGGCGCCCACCTGTATAACTAGAGGAATACTTTCATGTTTTAGATAGATAGGCACCCACCTGTATAACAAGCGGAATATTTTTCAGTCCTTACATTTCAGGTCTTGAAACCAACAACTCATTGGAAACGGAAGGTTGCAACAAGAGGTCCCAACGCAAATTCAAGTGCATGAGTCAAAAGGAAGAGAAGACGCATCTTGAAAGAAACGACATGTGAACATTAAATTATGCCCAGCATAACAAATCTGATGAAGAAAGTCGTATCCCCCAAAAGAACCACCGAAAAGCTTAATGAAGGAAGCTATACCCCTGGCGGACCGAACCAGACAGTGAGAGCTGGTATTCCAAGAAGCAAAAGGCCGGTGTCATTCCCGTCAGTTCTCGGAAGAAAGAAGCACTGGAATAGACACAAGCCGACAAGAAAGCAAGGCATCAAGAACAAATGGAAGATAGATGGGATCTTGTAATCCGTAGTCTAGCCTAGCTTCTTGATTTTTCTTTTAAGCAGGGCGTAACAAGGAGATCAGTAAGCAGTAATAACAACATACAACAGTAGTAATGTTGCAGTCCCATGGTAGTCCCAGCTACCAAAACTTCCCGAACTACATTAACCTGATTCCCTTCTAGCCAGGGATATGTAGGAAACATTTGAAGCAAGGGTTCGGTTAAACCTTTTTCAAAAAGAAAAATGTTTCACACGGAGTACTCGGATGGGCAAAAATCGCTCGCTTTATCTTTGCACGAAAACCCTTCGTGTCTTCGGGCAAAGAGGGGCAGCTGTAAGCACGTGATTTTTGCCCTATGAAGAATCACTCCCAAAAAATTCAAAATAAAATGATTTTTCTTTGTGTGCAATTTTGAGAATTTTCGTGGCATTTTTAGGATAATTATTTGTATCTGTCCATGCATGTTTATTTGTTAAATTAATAAAAATACAAAAATATGTCATATTTGCATTTAGAATTTAATTCTACAATTAGGAGTAATTAAGTTTGTTTTACAAGAATGAAAATTACAAAAAATATGCATCGTTTGCATTTTAAGCATTCAATGTCAAATTGTGCAATTTTGTTTTAATTGGTGTTTAATTATGTATGATAAATGTTGCTAGGAATTAGTTAGTATTTGTGATAAGTTAATTTAATTTATAACTTAATTTAAAATTTTAATTTTTTAGGAAGATTAAAAGAAGAAAGGAAGTAGGAAAAATGGAAAATTCGGATTGGACCCAAACAAATCAGGCCCAAAATCGATACATGGACCCGGTCCAAATCAACCTGGTCTCACAGGCGGTGAAACGACGCCGTATTGGTGTCCCCATTCCGAACCATTGATTGATTCAAATGAACGGCCCAGATCAGACCACTCACTTACCTCAAACGACGCCGTATAGGGCTGTCTGAACTCAACCGTTAACCCAATCCCATCCAACGGCCTCAAACCACCCCCAGATGCCCGACCCATTTGGCCCCGGACCAACCCGACCTCCTTTTAAATGGAACAACACTGTTTTACGCTAGCCAAGGGATCCTGGCCATCGATCACGTTCTATCCAACGGCCAGGATCGATTCTTCTAAACCGTATATAAGCCCCACCCCTTTACCCACAGCCCCAAACCAAACCCCCTCTCACCTACTGTGCACCATCGTCCCAGAGACGAACCAAACATCCCATTCCAAACCCTAGCCGCCACCCTGCACTCTCACCGTAAACCCGGCAACCACGACGCCGGTGACCACCAAAATAACACCCCTGATGCACCCAACCACCCTGAACACGAATCCGTTAGCGTCTTGCCTCGAATCATTCCCCACCATCTCAAATCCTCGTTGGAAGGTTCGAGCAAAACCCCGATCTACACCAACCCACCGCAGATTCACACAGGTTACTACCCTGGCCTCACTCATGACCAAACCAAGTTTGGTTTGGTCCGAATCTACCCAGAAACCCTTAAGCTCCAAATCAGACCGTATAAACCCTAGAACACAAAAGCTTTGGGAATCCGGCCAGTTTAAACGGAGGGTTGGGGACTAATAGACCTTAATCGAGGTGTTCTCGGTTGAAAACACCTCGATTAAAGTCTGTTCGACCTCAAATGGTCAAATCCAGTCAAAGCCTGGGTCGTTTGTTGTTGAGCTTCCAAAGTAAGTTTTCTTTTCCCTTTCTGTCCTTGTTTGAATGCGGTTTGTGTTTGTTAGCATGTTTAGTTAGTTTGTTGATTTTACTGATATTTTCTGTCAATTTTCTCCATCCTCGTAAGACCTTTTTATTTGGTCGACTATTCTTCTGTCTATTGTTAAATACGTATGGTGAGATACATACTCGATTTGATTAATATCGTCGAGTGTTTCATTTATGTTGTTCCCCTGTTTTGTGCAAAGCTGCTTGAAGTCATTTGGTGACCTGTTCATTTTATTTGTTTATCGACTGATTGTTCTGTGTTATAGCTAGTATAGTCGATTGGATAAACGTCGTCGATTAATTTTATAGGTTTGAATGTTTTGATAGCCTCACATGATTGATCGAACCATTATAGTTTAGCTGATTGTTTGAAATTATCTGTGAATGGTTTGTAGCTGCAGTGCAATTAGAGAAAAAGCTAGAACTCTGTCTAGGGCAGTTGTTGTGTTTGAACTTCCATAAGGTCAAATTTCAGTTTGCTGAAGCTTAGGGTAAAACAGTAATACACAGGGGTTAAAGGGGTAGTTTGGGGATTGAAAAATTCACAAATTGGTTATTTTTAAAGGGATGACAGTAGGGTACTGAAATATGATTAAACTAATACAATAGTGGGGAACAAAACTTGATAGCATGGGGCAATTGAATATTGTAGTCTCCCCATACCTTCTGGGTACAAAAACACATGAGAGGGCTGTCAGGAGGATGGGCATTTTGATTAGTTTAAAGGGGTATGGGCAGAGTGGGAAGGCAGCCTGGGGGGCTTGCCATTTCTGGCCTAAAAACAGACTCATTTAGAACAAGAGCGGGGACTGATTCTGAAGGACAGAAAAACGGATTCTTAAGGATAGAAAACTGATTTTAAGGAGGGAGGACTGACTTTTAAAAGAGAGGACTAATTTTGAGAGGAGGAGGATTTGGAGATTAAGATTTCATAGTAAGAAAAAGCAAAAACAGTGTTGGCTTTTAAATCTTGAAAGTCAGAGTATATTGAGTGTGAGATAGGCTAGATTTTGAATCGAAAATGTCCAGAGTTACAGATCTGTTGTTCTAGGCTACTTTTCTTATAGTTATTTTCAGTAGATTGAGAGATAGAAACTGAAAAGAGAGGTCTTTGCTTTGCTATTGAATACAACATTGTTACAGCTTCACTGGTCTGTTCATTATTTGATATTGCTGGTTGTTTTTTCCAAACTAGTTTTGCTGGTCTGCACTTGGGTGACCTGTTGCTGTTTCATTGAGCGTCCTGGGTTTCTGTTTGGTTTTAAAAATCTGTCACTGGGTGTTTGTGGCTGTGTTGCTGTGTTGATGAATCTGCTGTTGTGCTACTGCTACTGCTGCTGACTTCTTTTCTACTCTGTTTCTGTTCCTCTACCAGGTACACAACTTTATCATGGCTGTTGTAAGTCTGAAAATTTGAAGCATGAATGTGAGATGAAGAACTGAAATTTTAACGTTTAGCCTTGTAAATTCTGAAATTTTAAGTTGTGTAAAAGGGTAGTTAGTTTTCATTTGTTAGAAGCATGTAGTAGCTTTGCCATGTACAATTAAGTACCAAGCAGTAATAGCGAATAGAGAGCCTTGCATGTTATTCTACAAGAACCAATAATATAAGGATAACATTCTGTTAATTCAGTTTCTTTCTTTACAAAGCATGTTTCAAATACATATAAAGACTTTAGGTTAATTAATCAGTAGTTTGAACTGTTTTAGTTAGCATGTTTATTTAGAGTCATAAAAGGAGTTTTGTAGTTGTTGATTCCATTTCCGCCTTATCATGAAAACCAAAGGGTAAAAGTAAGTAGCAGGCCGGACGTAAAAACAAAATGGCCCAGGTCCAGTTTCGCACCCTGTATGCTGGGCCTGGGCCTAAAACTGTGCTGGCCCCCATGTTTTTTTCGTCTATCTTCGATGTTAACTATTTAGGTTTGAAATTTTTTTAATAATAACTCTCAAGCATGTAAATAAATTAGGTATTTTTCTTCTTTTATTCTAAAGACAAACGAAATAGAAAACGTAGTCGCTTTAGGATTATCCTTTTACAAAATAAATGAGACGAGTCTCGCCCAATAAAAGGTACAAACTGCGGGTCCCTCAATAAATGTACATTTAATTACTTAGACTTCGGGAGGAGCCATTTAGCAAACTTCACGGCTGTCCCTAGAAATAAGAACGCGATAGGCTCTTTAGGCGCGTGTTTAATAATCCCACCTTCTTAAATTCGGGTGTGCATTTCATGCAAGCCAAATCCAAATCCCAAAACACTGAATAAAAATGTGTTCCGGATTACGGGTGCATTTCATGTGACGCAATCCAAAGACATGTTTTTAAACGATGTTCACATTCTTTTAAAATATAATAATAAAAAGCGGTGAAGAGTTAACTTGCACATGAGCTCATAATGGTATAAAATCAGATAAACAAACCGAATATGATAGTTGAGTGACCGTGCTAGAACCACGGAACTCGGGAATGCCTAACACCTTCTCCCGGGTTAAGAGAATTCCTTATCCGGATTTCTGGTTCGCGGACTGTAATACAGAGTCATTTTTTTCCTCGATTCAGGATTAAATTGGTGACTTGGGACACCCTAAATCTTCCAAGTGGCAATTCTGAAATAAATAAACAAATTCCGTTTCGATTGTCCTTTAATTGGAAAAACTACTTCGTCCCTCGCGGGGTCGGAAAAAGGAGGTGTGACAACTATCACCCGCTCATAATTCCACGGAACAACCTAGCTATTGACTATTGGTAGCTGGGTTACAAGTTTGATAATGACAAGATCTGTGCGAGCACCCTCCACAATTACCACAGGCTTGTTCGCTACCCCTGGTACCACTACTTTTGCTTTTCTTTGTTTCACTGCAACCTCATTTGAGGACCCCTTCTCGGCTACCACAGATGGTTCATTGTCTGTCCCTTTCAACTTGATCACTGAGTTCTCACTTGTCAGCTTTTCAACCGGCCTGACTTCACTGGACCGAATCATCATGACGGTCTGTGAAGGCTTCTAAGGCTCCCCTCCCTTACGCACTATCTCGATCGTATTCGTCTCATGATGGGCCGGCAACGGATTCTGGTTGATATTGGGCGCCTCCGGAGCTTGGACCTCAATCTGATTAGTATTAATGGGCTCTTGAATAGCTATTTTTCAATTTCCAGCACTTCTCTGTGTCATGCCCTGGAGCACCAGAATAATATTCACAACTCACAGAATGATCAAGATTTCTCGGGGGAGGATTTGGCAGTTTCGGCTTGATCGGACTTAGCATACCCAATTGTCTCAACCTGTGGAACAAACTGATATAGGATTCTCCCAATGGAGTGAAGGTTTTCTTCTTCTGCAACCTCTCATTCTTAAATGCTTGGTTGGGCCAAAAACCTGATCCAGGCAGATTCCGGTAGGCTCTTGGGGGTGGATAGGCATTTTGTGGAGCTGGGTATGTATTTTGTGGGATGGGTGCACGCCATTGTGTGTGGGTCGAAGGTTGGTTGTATGTCTGGGCATAATGGATAGAAAAATAGGGGTCTGGTGGTGGGTAGTAGTGTTGGGGTGGATTATACGGGGTATGGGGGTAGGTTTGGTGGTGGGGACGAGGTTGATGATAGTGGTGAGGTGAACCCCTAGGCCCGAACCAAGCTCCTGAATCAATCGTTGCTACATCCTCTTTCTTCTTCTTTCCAATTACTCCCCCAGTTCCGCGTTGAATGGCATGGGTGGTTGCCTTAATAGCCGAGTAGCTCATGATTTTGTTGGACTTGAGCCCCTCTTCCACCATGCTCCCCATTTTCGCCACTTCATTGAAGGACTTGCCTACAGCCGATACCAGATGACCGAAATAAGTGGGCTCCAAGGCCTTCATGAAGTAATCCACCATTTCACTTTCTTTCATCGGAGAGTCAACCCTCATTGCTTGCTCTCTCCAATGGAAACCATACTCTCTGAAACTTTCATTGTGCTTTTTCTCAAGTTTTTTCAAGGACAGTCGGTCCGGAATGATCTCAAGATTGTACTGGAAGTGACAAGCAAATGCCTGGGCTAGATCTTCCCATGTGTACCATCTTCCATGATCCTGTCGAGTATACCATTCTAACGCTGAACCACTCAGACTCTGACTGAAATATGCCATTAACAACTCATCTTTCCCTCCAGCTCCCGTCATTTTGCTACAAAAACCCCTCAAGTGCGCTACTGGATCACCGTGCCCATCGTATAAATCAAACTTGGGCATCTTAAACCCTGCCAGCAATTGCACATCTGAAAATAGGCATAGGTCTTTGTAAGCCACACTTACTTGACCTCCCAACCCTCGCATGTCTCTGAATGACTGTTCTAAGCTTTTAACTTTCCAGAACATCTCCTCCTATTCGGGATTTTTGGAAGGCTTCTCAGCTTCCACAGGAAGATCAAAACAAGGAGTGTAGGAGTATGGTTCCGGAGCTTTGAAAGTGGGCTCCGAGGGATAGTACTGGTTATCATGATCTTGGAACAAAGGCTCGCTAGAGGATCTGTGAAGTGTAGCGGGAGGAGGTGCCACGAAGATAGGAGTGGCTGGTGGAGGAGGGTATGGAACTGGTTTGGGTGGTGGAGCTGGTGGTGTTTGGGAAGTTGTGCTCTGGTAGTGTTGATAGATGGGAAAGCTCGGGGACAAATCGGTGGCAGGGTGATCCTGAGACTGAGCCAGTGGCGGGATGAAGGCAGGGTTGGCGGGGTAGGCTGGTGGTGGTTGCCCTTTTACCCAGGCCTGGTACATTTCGTCCATCTGCTGCTTCAACTTATACATCTCTTTTTTCATCGAATTAACATCCAACTCTTCCACCTCTCTTGAAGGATCAATGACACTCGCATCAAGTTCCTAATTGGCCATGATCAATTTGTTTTTGGAACGGGTGTTGTATGGGTGAGTTGATAGAATGCCACACAAACTAACCACCTACATGTTAGTTGACGACAACAACAAACTTGTTAGCGATCAGGGTTTAACAGATAGGCAATCGCACATTTGGATGATGAATGCACCTAAGAAGTTAACGTTTCTATTATGCATTTGATCGGTTACTTGGGTCATCCCGGCTTTTCCTTATTTCTATTCGGAACTTCCCTTTTCTCTTTTTTTTTTCATTCTTGCCTTTCTTTGCTTGACTTCTCTTTGTTTTTCTTTTCTCATTTCCCTCACTTGTTTTGCCATTGTTTTCTTCTCATGGTTTCTTATTTTCTCTCTTTTCCTTCTCTTTTCGCTCTTATTTTTCCTCTGTTTTCTTTTCCCCTCTCTCTTTTTCTTTTGGTTATGGTCGAATCCTATGGAGATTGCCTACATATCTATTATGCCCCGTAGTATTACGTCGATGTCATGCTCTGCAATTTTACATTACAGTGATGTACGTTTCGCAATATTAAGTTACGACGATGTTGCACCTTGAAATATTATACGTTAAAGTTTTCTCCTCAGTTAATTGACGTAGACTTGGGGATGAGCTCATTTTGACGTTAACATATTTACGTTATTTATAACAAGCGATAAATAAGTGTCCTGAAGGATAAAGGAGTACACCGATTAAAGAAAATGAGTTTTGTTGAAAGTGGATAATTTGGAGTTCAATATGGGTCGAGCGATAATACCCGATAAATATGAACTAGTACCATGCAAGGTACCATATGAACACGGTAGTATATTATATAAAGTATATATAAAGTATTTTAAAAATAAATAGAATTTTAAGTAATTTGGAGCAATTTTTAAATTATGGGGGTAATTGATTAATTACCAGGTAATAGGACATTACCCAGTTAACTAATAAGTAAGGAAAGATTACTAATCTTCACCCACTCTCCACGTGGCACAAGGCCAGCAAATTAAGAAATGACTCATGACAATTTTATAGGTGTCTTACACCTAAGGAATAAGAAAGTTTAATTTATCAAGATAAATCCTTGTAGGAATCTAACAATCTACAAAATGTGATATTATAACAATTAATATCAAAGCCATTAAAAGTCTAGAAACAGAAGCTATAATCCTTCCTACTAGTAGTACTACATTTTATTGCTACTACTTTTTCCTATCCTTTCATCGAGTATAATCCAGCACTATTGTGTTATAAATAATTTGACTTCTTGCTAAACAGTATATGCCCTTTCGTGACCTTAATTATTAGATGCAATGTTATAAGTAAACAACTAAATCACGCTGGAATTCAAAAGCTTTCTCTAGCAAAAATTTCGTTCAAATTAACATAAGCAGAAGCTCCATTCCATTCGAAGAATTCAAGGAATCCAAGTGTAAATTTCGCACAAGCAGATTCGTTTAAATAATTCCAGGAACAGGTATGTTAAGTCTAAGCTATTCTTTCATTTGGCATGATCTCATCATTACATTCATATCCCAAAATTTACGTATATTTTGCTAGTTTCGCAAATTGCGTATATCTTTCTAGCACTGTAAGTTATAATATTCGCCTTATCGGGACTTCATATTAAGTTGAGTATTTCCTTTTTCCAGTCAAGAGAGCAGAGAGTTTATATATACAGTATTAAAAGTATTTTCATTACCATCGAGCTATAATCAATGGGCAGGCCCCTATTGGGCAACCTTTGATTAGATGGTAAGTTATATGATGATCCTACTGTGGCTGAGCACATATGAGCGAGCCCAGTTGGTCGAGATACAAAGCCTAGTATGGCCGAGCGCTTATGAGCCAGCCTACTATGGTATAGCAGATATATATGTATACCGAGCCTTATAGGGCCGGACAACTATTTTACTTACTATATTGAGATAATTGAGTCAGTATCAGCAGGTAAGCATATCTTCAGATTATTTTTGACTTCCAGCTACTTGTAGTTATTATATTATCAGTTCAGTTTCAGCTTTCAGTATATTGCCTTACATACTCAGTACATTATTTCATAATGACGTCCCTTTTTGGGGGTGTTGCATTTCATGTGTGCAGGTCAGACAGACAGTCGAGTAGGCCTCTTCAATAAGTGTTGCCCGAGTTCAGCTTGATCGGTAAGCTCCATGTCTTTCGGAGTTTCTGAGTCTATAGCCTTATATATATATATATATATATCATGAGTAGGTTGGAGAGCCGTTCCGATCACAGTATATCCATCAGTAGAGGCTTGTATACATATCTTGTCAGTTAGCAGTATGTTGGGCTTTTAGGCCCTGTATGTATATTTGGTTGGTTTGTCTGCTGTAATAAATATGACGGTCTTGTCTGCCAAGTTTTATATTGATATTTAGTCAACATTCGTTGTCGTCTTGCTATGTGGCCCATGGCAAAAAGTATGACATCATATGTTCAGAGTCCCTTAGTTGTAAGTTGGTACGCTAGGATAGGTTAGGTACTAGGTGTGGGTCTCGCCCCTCAAGTTCGGGGCGTGACAAAAGTGGTATCAGAGCAGTTCTATCCTAGGGAGTCTACAAGCCGTGTCTAGTAGAGTCTTTCTTATGGGTGTGTCATGCACCACACTTATAAGCAGGAAGCTACAGGGCATTCAGGATTGTCACTCTTTCTTCTTACTCTAGATCGTGTGGTAGAGCTCACTTATAAGAATTCAAGTCCCGAGCTTCTATTTTTATTCATAATAAGACGATGCATACGTTCAGATAGATGATCGATAAGAGATATAGCCCTGAAAGTGTTGAATTAGAGGAACTCGACTTCGTATCATGCTTATGAAGAGTAAATATGAGGTCTTCAGCAGATCATGGGTATACCGAAAGGTGTAAGCTTCCTGATAAGAAGCCTTAAGGAAAGAATGCCTATCCACCTCTATGGTAAAAGACAATGAGAGATTAAGAAGATAAATACAAGCTTCAATAAGCAAAAGAAGCAAGGTGAAGAAGGGTACGAGGCGCCCAGTTAATGAAGGTTAACAACGTTTATAATTAAGGTAGAGGAACACGAGATTTTTGAGTTATATTCAATAGTAACAACGATATATACAATTGACCGTACCCATTATAGATATGCTTTATGGGGTTTAACAGAAGTAGTATAAGAAGATATGATGGATGAATTGTTTGCGTCAGTTAACATTTCTGAAGGATATTGCAAATATGCTAATAGATCTCTTTATGAGACACCTAGATGGTGCACTCTAAAATAGTGCAGCAAGATATGAGTACTACAAAGACATGCACTATAAGAGTTGAAGGGATAAATATTACCTTAGTGTGGCTCGCGTCCCTAGTAAAGCGAGAAGGTTAAGCAACTTGAAGAGCTACTGGATGGAGCAAAGGAAAGCTAAAAGCGAAAGAATGTCGTATTGAAGTTTTCACAAGAAAAAGGATATGCAGAAAGATTAGCAGAATAATGAGAAAGAGAGATAAGAAAGCATTATGAATAAGGCATGATACATGGATAAAAACGGTAGAGTGTTATAGAACCTATAGTTAAATGAAACAAGAGGCGAAAGGTGATGGGCCTTAAGACAACAAAAGTGCATAGGCCATAAGGTTATATCCTCATTTCGAGAAATAAGTTTGTGACTCCAACACGACTACCAGAGGGGAGAGTTAATCTCCAAAGTAATAGAAATCAGTATGGGCTGGTAAACAAGATAAACTAAATATGAATTAGGGATTGAATGATTGGAAAGTAGTTAGCATCATGGTAATTTCAGATTCTGTTCCAGCGGTAATAGAATGGACCACAGAAGAAGATTCATGATGAATCTAGAGAATGGTCATTCAGGGAAACGCTTCTCTAGAGCAAGCAATGTGAGCAAAGTTAAGCTTAAGAGATGGTATGTGCCAGTTACACTGAGTTTCACCCTCACGAGAAAGGGAATTTGTCATCCTTGGTACAGAAGGATTGCCGTAAGGCAAGTAAGGATCATCGATGTTGAGAAACGACGCCAAAGATGAAGAGGTAAAATATCTATAGGTAGATCCTCATGGCTTCAACTCTTAATACTCCCCTAAATGGGAGAATATGAAGTGATATGATGTTAAGTCAAAATTAAGTGGAATGGTAAAGGAAGAATGCAAAAAGAAAGGGGATGAGAGTGCACTATTCAAAGCCTACAGATAGGCTACGATCCCAGAACATTATGCAAACACAACGTCAAGGAGAAGAAGTGAGGCGTTCTTGCCCGGGATGTTATGGATAAATAAGGAGCCAGTGCGAGACGTAAGTTAAGACAAAGGAAATAACCCAAGAAAGATTTCACAGAATATTGACATGAGAATGGGATAACGAGTAGTTAGTAGTTGATTCAAGAAGAGCCTAGTCACGACTGGATAAGAAGTTATAGACAAATCAACAGATCATGCAAGATAAATGTAGTAAACCCCAATATGGAGAATTCAGCCCCACAGTTATGACATTGTACTACTTGAGATATATTCATAGAGGAGTTGGAGAAGTTAAAAAGGTGTATGAGTGTTACAGAAATAAAAGAGAGTGCCACTAGGAAGACGGTCAAAATATCAGTCCAGAAGCAACCCCACAAGCACAAAAGCATGGAGATAACTAACTACAGATAAGTATAGGCAAGGAAGGATAGTAGAAGGTCCGTCAAGTATACGATATAATAAGCTCGCATCTTTACAAGAGTTAGAGGATCCTCCCTAAGTAATATAGTGAAGGACTAGCTTAAGAAATGATGAAGAAGGCTTCAACCTAAGCACAATGACCTAATGAAGAAAGGGTCATGTAAAAGCAGTCTCACAACAAAAATTGTATGCCCTCCAAAAGAAAGTGGCACCTACCGTGACTAATGAATGGGGAGAAAGATCGAAGGTAATATTCGAGACTATATGAGTTGCACAAAAATTCTGGCATGTGTGGGAACTAGGATGAGTTAAGTATGCATGCAACAAGGGGCATAAAGACCAGGAAAAGTAATTGCATACGTTTAAAGAAAGTTGAGACAAAATGAAAGGAATTATTCGATCAATGATCCAGAGTTAGTACGTTGTGGATACACTCGAGATTTTTGAGCATTATTCAGGCAGCATGATACAGCCAGAGAAGACTCCGATATAAGTTAAAAGAAAGAATTGAGCCCAGGGTATAGACAAAGGATTGAATTGTTAGAAGATTGTATCATGGATATTCCATAATGCCCATGAAAGGCTAAGGTAATAACTGATACCATGAGCCATGGGTCGGAAGATAGCTTAAGCCTATGTAAAGGTTGATCAGGAGGAAGAGGAAACTAAAGAATTACATCACCTAAGTAAATTGATTATTGGACCTAGAAATATTATAGAAGTTGTGCTTGAGAACATGACAGGATCACTCTTAATATCAGACATTCAAGAGAAATAACACAACAACCATAATCTATAATGAATCTACAATAAAGCTAGTTAGAAGGGTACCAGTCTTATAGGAAGTTAGTATGAAACTCCCATGGAATTGTGTATGTACCAGAGGTGCAAGTATTATAATAGAGCTTCAAGTTATGGACATGAATTACACCTAGGTGGAAGGGAGGTCACGAAAGAGATAGAAGATACGATGCGAGATTTTAAGGTAAGTAAGGTAAAGGTGAACAACGTACGAGATACTCAAAGGCAGAAGATTGTGAATAGTCCATACTTCGGATAGAAGGCTATGGGCACGGGGATCCAATAACCGGGAATGATAGCGGCATCGTCGGTGGCATGTCTTCCAGCCTATGATTTCTAAGTACTGGGAGATCTAGTTAACAAAACAGAAAAAAATTGGAGACGATATGATGTCTCGCTTGACGTTCCAGAATAACATAAGAAAATCTATGGTGCAAGAAAATTGAAGGAAAGTTTATAAATGGATATATATAGGTCGCAAGCTAAAGGATGGTAGAGAGATAAAGTTTTAAGGAAGCATGAGTAAGGATGAGAAGAGACAAGTGAAAAGGTGACGAGAATGGATAAGCCATTAGGATTAAGCCCTAGGGGAAAAATTTTACGTAAGAAGTTTTAAGTTATCAATGGTATATTGTTGATCAATATTGAGGTGAATCATCAATATATGGACAAAAGTCACAAAGTATGAGATGAGATTAGATCGTCATTCTAAAGATGAGCAGTAATAAGAAAGCATTAAAGGACTTAAATTTATACATATGGAATAAGCAACAAGAGTAAGCTGGGATTTGGTAGCAGACCTCAGCAACGACAAATTAAAGTAAGAGTTATGGCAGTAAATTCATATGGATGGCTAAACAGACCTATGTGTTGAGATATAGCAATATTTGTGAATTCAACAAAGTACCTAGTGAAGAACTTCAGTATACTCATATATGCCCAAAGGGACATCTTATCAAGCTCTACATATGAATCCTAGAGATTGGGCACACTTACAAGGTCAAAATTATATAGGCTGCATGATGAAAGGTAGTAACAGTTACGTGATTGGAAGGATTCCGACTACAAGTTGTGATGTGAGAAGGAGGCCTAAGGGGAGAATGCCCTGGAATTTTAGACTCATTCACAGAACAGTCCCCTAGATGGCAATGGGAGCTCTAAAGTATTCAGAAGGTATAAGTTACGAAAATGAAAAGTGCATCAGTCAACATTCGAGGACGAATGTTCCAAAGGGGAGAATAACGTTACGCCCCACAATATTACGTCGATGTTATGCTTTGTAGTTTTACATTATGGTGATGTACGTTTCGCAGTATTAAGTTACGACGATGTTGCACCCTGAAGTATTATACGTTAAAGTTTTCTCCTCAGTTAATTGACGTAGACTCGGGGATGAGCTCATTTTGACATTAACATATTTACGTTATTTATAACAAGCGATAAATAAGTGTCCAGAAGGATAAAGGGGTACACGGATTAAAGAAAACGAGTTTTGTTGAAAGTGGATAATTTGGAGTTCAATATGGGTCGAGCGATAATACCCGATAAATATGAACTAGTACCATGCAAGGTACCATATGAACATGGTAGTATATTATATTAAGTATATATGAAGTATTTTAAAAATAAATAAAATTTTAAGTAATTTGGGGCAATTTTTAAATTATGCGGGTAATTGGTTAATTACTGGGTAACGGGATATTACCCAGTTAACTAATAAGTGGGTAAAGATTACTAATCTTCACCCAATCTCCACGTGGCACAAGGCCACCAAATTAAGAAATGACTCATGACAATTGTATAGGTGTCTTACACCTAAGGATTAAGAAAGTTTAATTTATCAAGACAAATCTTTGTAAAAATCTGACAATCTACAAAATGTGATATTATCACAATTAATATCAAAGCCATTGAAAGGCTAGAAACAGAATCTATAATCCCTCCTACTAGTAGTACTACATTTTATTACTACTACTTTTTCCTATCCTTTCATCGAGTATAATCCAACAATATTGTGTTATAAATAACTTGACTTCTTGCTAAATAGCATATGCCCTTTCGTGACCTTAATTATTAGATGTAATGTTATAAGCAAACAACTAAATCACACTAGAATTCAGAAGCTTTCTCTAGCAAAATTTTCGTTCAAATTAACATAAGCAGATGCTCCATTCCATTCGAAAAATTCAAGGAATCCAAGTTTAAATTTCGCAGAAGCAGATTCGTTTAAATAATTCCAGGAACAGGTATGTTATGGCTAAGTTCTTCTTTCACTTGGAATGATCTCGTTATTATATTCATATCCCGGAATTTACGTATATTTTGCTAGTTTCAAAAATTGCGTATATCTTTCTAGCATTGTTACTTATAATATTCTCCTTATCGGGACTTCATATTCAGTTGAGTATTTCCTTCTTCTAGTCAAGAGAGCAGAGAGTTTATATATACAGTATTAAAAGTATTTTCATTACCATCGAGCTATAATCGATGGGCAGGCCCCTATTGGGCAACCTCTGATCAGATGGTAAGTTATATGACGATCCTACTGTGGCCGAGCGCATATGGGCAAGCTCAGTTGGTCGAGATACAGAGCCTAGTATGGCCGAGCGCTTATGAGCGAGCCTACTACGGTAGAGCAGATATATATGTATACCGAGCCTTATAGGGCCAGACAACTATTTTACTTACTATATTGAGAGAATTGAGTCAGTATCAGCAGGTAAACATATCTTCAGATTATTTTTGACTTCCAGCTACTTGCAGTTATTATATTATCAGTTCAGTTTCAGCTTTCAGTATATTTCCTTACATACCCAGTACATTATTTCGTAATGACGTCCCTTTTTTGGGGGTGCTGCATTTCATGTGTGTAGGTCAGACAGACAGACGAGTAGGCCTCTTCAATAAGTGTTGCTCGAGTTCAGCTTGATCGGTAAGCTCCATGCCTTTCGGAGTTTTCGGGTCTACGGCCTTATATATATATATATATATATATATATATATATATATATATATATATATATATATATATATATATATATCATGAGTAGGTTGGAGAGCCGTTCCGATCACAGTATATCCATCAGTAGAGGCTTGTAGACATATTTTGTCAGTTAGCAGTATGTTGGGCTTTTAGGCCCTGTATGTATATTTGGTTGGTTTGTCAGCTGTAATAAATATGACGATCTTGTCGTCCAAGTTTTATATTGATATTTAGTCAACATTGGTTGTCGTCTTGCAATGTGGACCATGGCAAAAAGTATGACATCATATGTTCAGAGTTCCTTAGTTGCAAGTTGGTACACTAGGATAAGTGAGGCACTAGATGTCGGTCTCGCCCCCCAAGTTTAGGGCGTGACAGTATCATGACCCCGCATGAATCAGACTCAAATAAAAATACAGACTCAAATAAAAATCACGAATACATCAGTGCCTCAACTGCTCCTGGGGCCCGCGGGACATCATTCGGTCTCGACACGGGCCGACGTGCTAAATCCCCTTGGAGGTGGTAGAGATCTTCCATTATCCGGCGGACAAATGTCATCATAGTGGCAAAGAACATGGAACTAGTCATATCCTCACAGCTACTGCACTTCATCGCGATGTAGTCGGCGATCCTTCTGACTCTCTCTCTTATGACACCCTTTTCTTGCAACAAACGCCCAATCTGCTGGGCCCTGGCTTCCAAAGTTTGTTCGGCTACATGATTCTGTTCTTGAAGTTGTTGTAAATCTCTTTCTAACTATGCCATCGCTGCGTAACAGTGTTCCCTTCCTGCCTTAAAGTCTTTTGCTTGCTTGGTCATTTTGTTCTCAAAGATGGTGACCCTTTTCTTCAACCTCAGAACCTCATTGTCATATTTCTCTTTTAATTTCTTAACCAAGCGCACTCGTTCCTCTGCATTTTTAGCCAGCTTTGCTCGAGCCCTTGCTAATTCACCCTCTGCCTTGTTCAAATCGAAGCCATACTCACTCACCTTCTACCTAAGGTTCTTTATGAGTTTTTCATCTTTTATGCTCCTGGCAGGATTTTCAGCTGCTATTTTCATTTTTTGAATCAGGGCTCGAAGGGCCACATTTTATTTGGCTAGCCTTTTCTTTTCACCCTCATCTGCCGTGGCTTGTGAACCACTCTCGAACTGATGATCCTTGACTTGCTTCTCTAGCTTGCTTATGGTAGCCCTATACTCATTTTCTTTTGCCAACCAAGCCCACTGCTCTTGTGATGCCTCAACAAATTCCTGAAGTTAGGGTCTTTTGGCCGGCCTCCCAAACTCAATTTCCCTTTTATACCAAGCAAGGTACCCTGGTGAAACTTCACCTTTGGATCGATCATGTACACATGTATTTGCCGTCAAGTATTGACACTCGCTCCAAATCTGGTGGACTGCTGCTTCATGAAACTGACCATCAGGGCACATCTTGACTACTTGAGCACTACGATCTTAATCTTTCGGAACTATTTGGCATCTCCCCAGCTGTCTCAAAACCCGGTATGGGGCATAAGGTTGGATACTCCTGAGACCCATCAAGAGGAAATAAGGCCCGGTAGCTGGCATGTATATGATCTCACCTATAGGAAGCCATCCAAACGTCCACTCTATTTGGTTTTCAGTGAGGGAATGGAGGTATGATACCCATTCTGTGACCCCTTCTAGCAAGCTGATTCCATCAACCCTTGTTTAAAATTCCTCTATGCAGGATTTCTCTGTCAACCCATAACTCATGAAGTGAGAACGATGGCATAGATGTTCAATCATCCACATTTTTAGCAACAAATTGCATCCCTCAAAAAAGTCTCCCCCGGCTTTGCAGGCTGTGAGAGCACGGAAGATTTCTGCTACTATCATGGGTACGAGGGTGCTTTTGGCCTGATTAAGCAAAGTGCTGACAACCCCAACTATTCATATGTCGATATTTCCATCTTTCCTAGGAAACACCAGAAGTCCCAAGAAGACCACCATAAAAGCAAAACACCTGTGTTCTTCCCATTTGAGACGGTTCCCTTTGCTACAAATTTTATTTTCTGGATTGTTAAACCCTCCTATGTGGCCATATCTCTGGTATATAAACTGCGGAGTGGAAAAACCGGCTGCCAAATCTGGGTTGTGAACCCCCTACTTATCTTTAAGGAGTCTAGGAATCTATGCACAACGACGACTCTTGGAGCAACCAAATACTTGTGTCTTAGAGGAACCTCGACGCTCCCAATATACCCGGCTATTTCTTCCAAAGTTGGGGTGAGTTCAAAATCTAAGAAATGAAAGATGTTGTGGGCCGAGTCCTAGAATGTAACCAACGCCTTTATGATGTCTCCTCTAGGCCTAATCTTCAACAACCCGGTGAGGCCCCCAAGTATTGATTGACCATATCTTGCCCTGATTTACCCAGATCATCCCACCACATATGCAGCTCCAAAGGGATTTTTTTCATAACTGTTATTGGCAAATTTTGACTCGTGCTCATTCTGCACATTTATTAAGGTGATTAAGCAAAAATCAAGACTCATTTGACTCACAAAACAAAGTTAGCATTGTTTTTCTTTTTTTTTTGTCAAAATAAAATAATAATAAAAAAACCGGGCTTTGCAAATACGGCCTTTTAGCACTTCAAGGATGAAGATTTTAAGGCTGTGTTGGCTAACTAGCCAAAACCTTGAAAAATGACCAAAGGCGGCTATTCTTGCAAAAATAGCCTTCTGACTCCCTTTGAGGGACATTCAACTATTTTTGATAAGAATGACATAACCTTACTTATTTGCAATAAAAATAAAATTTTGTTCTTTTTGGGCTATTTTGTAAAAAGGAAGTTGGACCCAATGGGGGTTGCCTACGTATCCCACATCCAGTGAGAATCAAACTGGCGTAGTTCGGGCAAAAACCAACTCTTTTTTTTCAAAACAAAACAAATATTTTTCTTTCAAAATTTCGGCAGAGTTTCAGTATATTTTGGGACGTCGGTTTTTCAAAACAGGAAATTATCTCTCTCAGCTTTCTCATTGGCTTTCCCTAAGTTTATCCCTACAAGCCGGTCAACATGCAAATCTGAAGAAAATGAATGCACAAGTAGCAAGTAAGATGCATCAGGATGGTCTTTTTATTTCGGGTACACCTGTCTTAGACATACCCAACCCCTGTGTTGAGTCTCCAAAGTCAAATGCACATGATGCAAACAAACGTTCCTACTAGGGATCCGGCATGAGGCTGAGTTATTCTAGGTTCAAAACCTGGGTATTTGTTCTAGACTTGTGTACCCGAGCGGACGACTCGAACCGAGGAGGGGGCTATATCATTTCATTTTAAGAAATGCGGGGACTATCTGTATACAGTTGAAATCGGAGAGCTCGATTTCGAGGACTTAACGGTACCCCATGCTTGAGTTCGGGCGGCACGAAGTAAGGACCAGATCTGACTGGAAAATGCATACCTCGAGAGAGCAAATCGGAGACCCGTCATGATCTGCCTCGAGGGCAGTACAATTTCAATGACACTCAAGAATGAGCGGGAATTTCTCAAGGGCACGTGGATCAGGGCATAAATTTGTTTACTGTGAAAATGATGATAACAATTAAATTTGTTGATGGGACTCTAAAAATACGTGATCTATTTTTATGCTAGTTTATTAAGCAGTTAATGCTAAGTATATGAGATTTAGAGATGAAGTAAAGTTAAAGAGAGAGAGCTATAACCAAACCGATAGGTCGGCCACTTGGGACCTCGAGGTCGATCCCGGGACTCGGCCACGAACTATTGAGGGCAATCAGGGTAGGGCTAACAATTATGAGGCGATTAAAGAGGGATCTTTATGGTCAATGGTAAGCAATAGATGATGAATAAGTATGGGGATAACAAATAAAAGTAATAATGTCGAGAGAGTGTATGAGAAAGCAAAGAGAGTGTTCTTCTATATTTCTTGTGAAATGGATGGAGCAACAGAGTTTACAAAGTGCCAAGGATCCCCCTTATATAGTAGGGAAAATCCCAACATAGTACAAAATACATTAATGATAAAGAAAACGGGATGGGACAGCTGACTAACTTCATGATACAGGTTCATACTAGCCTCAGACTAGCCTTACAGATTTTGCCAGCCCCGGCTGTACTCTTTGGAAACTCCCCATGCTCGTTGGGGTCACAACCAACATTATCCCTAGGTCGGGTGTCGATAGACCTCGAGGGGGAGTACTCAGTCTGTGGTCTGGAGCCTCCGAGGTGATCTTCCGAGATGCCTTATTAACGAGAAATTGGTTCTCCCAATTTCACCATATACAGATAATCCTCGTGTTTCTTAGAGAGGAGCGACAAGAAACGATTTTGACATCCCACTCTTCGGGCTTCCCATAATGACATCATGCTGGTGACGCAAGCCTTTATGATTATCGAAACGTTTCGTCATTTCGCTTTTCCAGGACCATTCAACCATTTCGCTTTTCCAAGACCATTCAAGGACGCATTGAATGTGCCTGTCGTTACATTTTTCGAGGGCTATAATGGCGTTGTCGGCTATGTTGCCTCTCTTTCTATAAATGGGGGCCACCTAGGATCAGCCTTTTACCCAATTATCTTCCCACACCTATCCATTACTCCTTTCCTGCTATCTTTATTATTTGTCGTTCACCATGTTTGAGGCCTATGGCCTCAAGATTGTGTGGCGATATCAGGCATGCTACGACTTATCTCCCGGACCTTCTCTGGTCAAGCAAGATTACATTGTTTTTCTGTCATTGTTGTTGTTGTTGTTGTTGTTGTTGTTGCCGTTGGCTCGGGACGACGAAACAGAGGGCCGATTTCCTTTGACCCGAGGAAATACTCAGATTATACACCGCTGCTCACCTCCCATGACTCTCCGGTCCGGCACCTCGCTCCCTTCACTTTCTATGGAGTGAGGTGGGACTATCTACTAACTGTTGCATCCCGCACCGGGGAAACGTCTCAAGAAGTGGCTTTATAGTAGTAGCCTGGCAAAATCCATACAAGCCAGATTTTTCACCCAGCCACTTCTTCGTTCCTTCCTGCCTTTTCCGCGTCACTTTGCTCTTCTCCATCGCTTTCCTCTTCGTCGTCTCCCCTTTTGAAGATGCCATTATAGGGAATCGAGATAAGACTCCCGAGGGGATTGCGCTTGGAAGATATTGTCCTTGAGGACGCGTGCTTGAGGAGATGATTCCCGAAAATGTTGCTATTAAGGACGCACCTTTGAGAATAGGCTAGGCTCTTAGGCTTTTATTATATGTACACCTTCCTACTTCTTTGTTTTTGTGTATAGACCCCTCGTGGACTTTTGTAATCATATGTAAGGACCCCTCACGGTCTTTTGTAACTGAATATTCATGAATAGAGAGATATTTTCTCACTTTTGATCTTTGATGCTTGTTGTATTTTATTGTGTTTGTGGAGATTTTGCGTGCACGACTCTGTTTGATGTTGCTAATACCGAACCCAGATGCGAGTATTCCTTCTGGCCTTTGGTTGATAAAAATAGTTTCCTGGGGGATCTTTTGCCATTATTCAAGCCAAACATGGATTGATCCGATAACCTCGGAACGTCGGGACCCTTACGTTGAGTCTAAAAGAAGCAGGGCTTCGAACCCCTAAACTGAGACTCAGCCCTTGGACCTTCGAGACCAGTCCCCGAGTGAGGGTTGATTCGGGGCATTTGGAGACTTGTCTTGAACTTAATGTATGTAATCTTAAGGCATTGTAGATAGGTTCCGGATGAGGGACTGCCCAGTTCAGGATGATATTTGTAATGTTTTTAAGGCTTCTTGGAGCCTAACATTCTTTGGATGGAGATCCTCGAGGTCGGGTACCACCTCGAGACTGGAGAAGGCGTTATTGGCTTCCTGGAGCCTAGCCTTGTTTTGATAGAGGCCTCGAGGTCGGGTACCACTTCGGGATTGGAGAAGGCGTTATTGGCTTGCTAGAGCCTAACCTTGTTTTGATGGAGGTCCTTGAGGTCGGGTACCACCTCGGGACTGGAGAAGGCGTTATTGGCTTCTTGGAGCCTAGCCTTGTTCTGATAGAGGTCCTCGAGGTCGGGTACCACCTCGGGACTGGAGAAGGCATTATTGGCTTCCTAGAGCCTAGCCTTGTTCTGATGGAGGTCCTCGAGGTCAGGTACCACCTCGGGATTGGAGAAGGTGTTATTGACCAGTTTTGTGGCAGGCGAACCATCGCCGTTTTACCCATATATAAATGGGGTTGTTTCTGCTTTTTTGGGGTTTTTATCATTTTAAGCAATTGCCCTTATTTTTTTGCGCCAGCCATTTGGTACTTTAGTGCTAACGCGTCTGCACATATTCCTACTTTTTAGTTCTCTAATTTCATCACCGCTACGGCCGATATGTCGGGGCCTGTCCGACAGGGAGAAGAGAGCTCCGCCTCCGGTCTTCAGGATCAACAAGAGTACGCCTTGAAGACCACTTCATTGATAGGAGAAGAGCATCTTGAGTTATTGAGAAAATAATGTGGATCGGGGGAGAAAGTGATGTTACAGGCATTTTCCATAGGTGAGGGCATCACGGATCATGCTGATGGGTTTTTGAATGTGTACACGTATCCTTTCACACTAGGCCCCTTTGATAGGGTTGTGCTCGACTTCTGCTTAAAGTATCGGGTTACTTTGGTGCAGATCCATCCGTCATTTTGGCGAACAGTGCTGATGATGAGATTTTTCGCGGAGAAGCGGGGCTTGATTTTACTCTTAGTCATCTTATCAGGATGTATCGGCCCTTCCACCATCGAGGTCTTCTGACCTTGCGATGCTGATCGACTACACCCTTCATTGTTGATGACGAGGAAGATGGAGACTGGGGATGGATGAGTCGCTTCATCCAAGTGTGGACCCCTGATATTATCCCCGGGGAGCTCATGTCATTCCCTGCGGAATGGAATTATACTCGTAAGTGGTGCATCTTGTGCTTTATCAGTTCTGTCTATAGCGAAAGCCTGGTTTTGTAGACGTGCCTTCTTTTCTTTTCCCGTAGTGGTTTCGTGGGTGCCGGGCGACGTTCCTGATTTGCCAGACCAGGTCCGAAAGTTGGCGACCTACTCTACTAGTGACGAGCGCAAGTGGAGAGCTGCGTCCCAGGGCAGATGGGAAGCAAAATACCATCATGAGTGTTTTGCTATTCCTTCCTTTCCCCTCTTTTACGTGGAGAAGCATATCCCCCTTTACACACATTAATCTTACTGTGGTAGGAATTAGAGAGACTTTCGAGGCAAGGCCGCATTCCTTCGAAGAGAGGGAAGGGTTGCCAGCTCCCGGGCTGAATAACGGCAATGATGAACGAGAGTTGCTTTCACAGGGCGATGGCACTCAAGGTAAGGCGGAGTGGGACCGGGGCTTTGGAGCAGAAGCATCATCCGAGCCTATCGTGTCTGTGGCTCCTGGTTTTGGAAAGTGGGTTTTTCCATTGTTGTCACCTTCTTTTTCCGTCGATAGCATTTCGAGAGATATTAGAAAACTGGGGTGGCATACACCGAGCGACCGTGCTTCGACCGGAGTTGGCTCTTTCAGGGCCGAAGGGACTGGATTGGTAGGTGTGCGTTCGGCCTTCGAGGAAGCCCAACGGCTTCACTTTGCAGTGAGTTTCGGCACAGGTTTTTCGAGCATTGCGCCTTCCCTTCCTTGTTGAGTTTTCTTTTGCAGGCATTTGACAAGCTTAAGTCCAGGCTGCTTCATTGTGAAGCTAGGCTACGGAGAGCTCTAGATGAGGAGATATCCTTGAGGCTCCTTTGTGATGAAAAGGAAGTCGAGCTGGTACACCTGCAGTATTAGGTGGGTCAGAGCATGAATTACGAGAACCACCTAAAAGAGCAGGTAGTTTTCTATCTCGGGTGAGTGTGCATTCCGCCTCCTGGTTCCTGGGGCTAATACTTAGTTTATTTCAGCTGCAAAAAAAGACGGAGGCCCTGGAGCACCTTCAAGATAAAGTTGACCGGGCCAGGCGTGAGCATGATGAATTGAAAGATCGGGCGGAGGCTCAGGCTTTGGAAGGGAAGGATGCTCTGGCCAAGGTTCGTGCTTTTGAAGATCAACTTCGCATAGATCATAACAACACTTTGGTTCAGGCAGAAATGATTGCAAAGCTTGAGTCCGAGCTTTCGAAAATCAAGGCTAAGATCGTTGATGTCTGGATAGAAGCTGCAATGAGCCAGACTAAGGCTGACTGGGAGATGTTGATCTACTCAAAGGATGCTACTGATGCTCAAGCCGAGTTGAGAAGGATCCTCGACCGCGAAGGGAGGATTGAAGAATATGCTCATTGCAAATCCCAAAGAAAGACCCTCAAGGAGATCCGTGTTAGGGGTTTTGCCTTCCTAAAAGAATCGGCGCTAGCAAGGGTGGATGAGCGCGACGCTCGATTATTTTTGCCAGATGCCGAGGAAAGAGAGGATGAGGCCAGTAGGCCATAACCCATAGGGTCATAGATTGTGCCATCTGTATGTACCATTTCCGAAGCACGTTTGTAGACGGAGATTGCATTTTTTCGCACATGTGTATGAAAGAAAACCTTGCAACTTTGCTCTTTTCATATCTTTTTCTGTCTTGATTTTGACCAGGCGAGCTGGTTTTGTGTTGGTAGGAATCCTCAGAGTGACGATGTGGCCCCGGGGCTCATTGGACTGGCCAGTAGGCTCTTACGTAATTCCCCTCTTAGGCATACTTAGGCCACTTGTTGTGGGCTAAGTCCCCGAGTCAGGCATCGACTTGAGCTTATTTGACCTTCGAATGGACGAATTTTAGGCTGGCGATAGTGACTCTTGCGCTTTAAGTCGAAACGACCTTTTAATGTAAGCTGGCAACAATGGCTATTATGCTTTGGGTCGGAGCGACCTTTTAATGTAAGCTAGCGATAATAGCTCTCACGCTTTGGGTCGAAGAAACCTTTTAACGCAAGCTGGCGACAATGGCTCTTACTCTTTGCCCTTAGATATATATAGTTAACTATTTTGGGTCCAGTCTCCGAATCGGGTTACGACTCAAGCTCATTTTGACCCTCTAGTGTTCAGATTTCAGGCTGGCGATAGTGGCTCTTACGTGCTTGGTCGAAGCGACCTTTTGTATGTGTGCCCTTGAGGCTCATTAGGCTGGCGGCTATGGCTCCTATGTGCTTGGTCGATGCGACCTTTTATGTAGGCTTTATTTTCCTCTTGTTAAGGACTTTTGAAGTAATTTTTGCTTGACTCGTCGTCAGTTCTAGAAGAACCTCGATTTCGAGTAACTTGCGGCGATGTTCGAGCACCTTAAAAGGTTTGGCTCGGAGGCTGAGTAGCTCGAAGCCTATGATTTGGAGCTGACATGGTCGAAGCTCATTTGCCTATGTTGGGGTTATCCTATTTAACCGGTTCTTTCCGAAGTAGATTCGGAGTAATTGAAGGCCTGTGTGGGCTGGCAGCAATGGCTCTTACACCTTGTAGTGACGGTCGGGCATCCCCGAGTCGTATTATTTCGGCCGGTACAGCCGTGTGACCGGAGTCACTTGTGTTTGGCCGGAGCCTTTGAGTCCCGAGTGAAGTAGTTTCGGCATCTATATCGAGGGTATGCCTTTTTAGGGGTCTTACAAGTTCGATATATAGCCGAAACTTTGAGATCGGGTCTATGCCTTTAGTAAGGTCTTACAAGTTTTTCATGCCGTTGAGGTCTTACAGTTTTGTCACTTGGTAACAAGTGTGGTTCATGCCTTACTTGAGGTCTTGCAGATTTTTCATGTCGTTGAGGTCTTACAGGATTTTCATGTTGTTGAGGTCTTACAGATTTTTCATGATGTTGAGGTCTTACAAATATAGTCATAGCCTTAAGTAGTTCTTACGAGACAGAGTCTGCCCGCTCGGGGCCTTAGGGCCTCAAGTTTTTATAAGTCATTGAGGGTTTCCTGACTCGGGAGCCATTATTCGCAAAGTTTGTATTGCCTCGTCGAGGAATTACGATTTTGGAGATCCTGGCCCTGAGGTCATACGTTCTTGGAAATACCGACGCCAGTCCCCAAGTGTTGGGGCACCTTTGGCCTGGGAGATGTTTCACGATTGTTGCCTCGCCTGAGGGCTTGTCATTTTGGAGTCCGGACCCAGAGGTCATTCGGGCGTTGAATTGTAGACGCCAGTCCATAGTGTTTAGGACGTTTTCGGCGGAGAAGTTGTTTATACGAAGGTGCTGAGCCTTTTTTAGAGTGTGAGATGTTTTGATAACAAATATTCTTCAATTATTTGGTACAAGTGTACACATTTTCGCAGTCGGGGGCCCGACTATATGGACACGGTTAGTTCGATCATTTGGTTCGGTACATCATTTTCCTATAGGGACCCGATTCGACGGCTCTTGACTTTTTTGAGTGGATGGCCTTCGGGGGGGTTCCCCCCAGTGTTCGAGGTTGATTGCAAAAGAAGCCTCCAACATTTGTTGAGTTTCCCTTAGGTAGCATGCAGATGTTACCTCATTAAAAACCTTGCCGGTAAAACCCTTTTCAAGATAAAAACTCGATCGAAGGAAAAGAGTGCAACGGATGCTTTGAAACCTTAATCGAAGGTGTGGCTTGGTTACCCTTTGGCTCTTTTACGAGCGGAGGTCCTGATACCGGTGCCACATCGTGCACCGCGAACATTTCCCTTGCCGCATACTGTTCCCCGTAGACGGTTTTGATCATATCCTTTGACGGCAATTTCATCATTTGGTGTAGTGTGGATGGTACTGCTCTCATGCAGTGTATCCACGGCCGTCCGAATAAGGTGTTGTACCTCATGTCTTTCGATGACATGGAATTTGGCATTTTGGGTCGTGCTGGCCACGGTGACTAGGAGAGTGATTTCTCCTTTCGTTGTTTCACTTGCCATGTTGAATCCGTTGAGGACTCGAGTGGCGGGCACGATTTGTTCGAGCAATCCGAGCTGCTCTATCACCCTCAACCTGATAATGTTGGCCGAGCTACCTGGATCCACGAGTACACATTTTGTTTGAAAGAATTTACAAGGAAAGAGATTACCAATGCATCATTGTGAGGTTGAGACAAGGTCTCGGTGTCCTCTTCGGAGTTGGTGGCAATCCTCGGTCCTGTGGTCGTGCGTGTTGTGAAACTCGCACACTAAGTTGTGATTCCTTTGTGAAGGATCCGATTGTATAGGCCTGGGCCACTTGGCGTCTTTGATTTTACCGATGGCGAACACGATGTCGAACACATCGACATTGAAGTTGTATTCCAACAAGTGAGGTGCACCCATTGGCCCCGCACTCCTATCGAATCTGGCTCTGTTTATGAGTCCCCAAGGATCCTGTCCTCAATCTATCCTCTGATATTTGTGAGGTGGGTTGTGCCTCGGCGCGTTCCTCCTTTCTTCAATGTACGGCTGATATCTTTCTTTGTTTGGTTTTGGCTCCTGGCATTTGGGTATACTGAGCCCGAGGGGGCTCCTAACTGGTCATCTTCAGCCCTGATTTTCGATTGGTACCGGTTGTAGACGTCCGACCAGGTCACAGCTGGATACTCGATCAAATTCTATTTCAACTATTTTGAAGCCACTGAGCTTCGTTCATTCAGACCTTAAGTGAAAGCCTGCACCGCCCAGTCATCGGAGACTAGCGGGAGCTCCATCCATTCCATTTGAAAGCGAGACACAAATTCTCGCAGCATCTCGTTCTCCCTTTGCTTTATTTTGAAACGGTCGGATTTCCTCGTTGCTACTTTTATGGCACTGGCATGTGCCTTTACAAAAGAGTCTGCTAGCATGACGAATAAATCTATGGAGTTAGGAGCCAAGTTGTGATACCACATCATGGCCCCCTTTGAGAGTGTTTCCCCGAACTTTTTCAGTAATACGGACTCGTTCTCATCGTTCTTTATATCGTTTCCCTTTACCGCGCAAGTGTAGGCAGTAACGTGTTCATTGGGGTTCGAGGTCCCATTGTACTTTGGGAGTCCTGGCATTCTGAACTTCTTTGGAATGGGTTTTGGGGCCGCTTCCTCGGGGAACGACCTTTGTATGAACTTCTTCGAATCCACACCTTTCAAAACTGGGGGTGCGCCCGAAATTTGGTCGACCCTGGAGTTGTAGGTCTCGACCTTCTTATCATTGGCTCTATCATTTTCTCACCCGATTCGATCCTTTTGGTGAGGTCCTCGTGCATTTTTATGATGGTAGGGTCGACTATCGATCTGTTATTGCTTGATCTCTCAGGTACCTGTTTGGCTGGGGGAGCTGTCCCTAGCACTACCATGCTGGGATTTCTCTGGAGACTTTGCAGGTGAGCAAAAGCTAGCTGTTGTGCCTGCAACATCTCAAAAATATCATGAAGGCTAACCTCACGTTCCTCCCTAATTGGGGTTTCCCTTGCTTCTTGTTGATCGCCTTGGTGCATGCTCCTGTCAGTGTAGGAGCTTATGTCGATGCGCTGGGCGTCGCGTGAGACCGCATCCACGCGGACTGGCTCCGGTGCATTCCCAGGGTTTTGCGGTGACACAACATCACCTGGAACAGCCACACCATTTTCCCCATAGTCCTCAAGATTGTTGTTTTCATCTCCATTTACCGAGTTAGACATTTCGACCTGAAATTGAAGATTTGGACAAGATAAGGCGTGAAAGATAACTAGTGTTATGGAGTAAAACCAGCAAGAAAATAATCACTATTATTTTTAGCCCCACGGTAGGCGCCAAACTGTTTACCGTAAAAATAATAATAACAATTAAATTTGTTGATAGGACTCTAAAAATACGTGATCTATTTTTATGCTAGTTTGTTAAGCAGTTGATGCTAAGTATATGAGATTTAGAGACGAAGTAAAGTTAAGGAGAGAGCTATAAGAAACCGATAGGCCGGCTACTTGGGACCTCGAGGTCGATCCCGGGACTCTATCACGAACTATTGAGGGCAATCGGGGTAGGGCTAACAATTATGAGGCAATTAAAGAGGGCTCTTTATGGCCAATGATAAGCAATAGATGATGAACAAGTATGGGGATAACAAATAAAAGTAATAATATCGAAAGAGTGTACGAGAAAGCAAAGAGAGTGTTCTTCTATATTTCTTGTGAAGTGGATGGAGCAACAGAGTTTACAAAGTGCCAAGGATCCTCTTTATATAGGAGGGGAAATCCCAACAGTACAAAATACATTAATGATAAAGAAAACAGGATGGGACAGCTGACTAACTTCATGATGCAGGTTCAGACTAGCCTGACAGATTTTGCCGGCCCCGGCTGTACTCTTTGGAAACTCCCCATGCCCGTTGGGGTCACGGCCAACATTATTCTCAGGCGGGGTGTCGATGGACCTCGAGGGGGGATACTCGGTCTGTGGTCTCGAGCCTCCGAGGTGATCTTCCGAGATGCCTTATTAATGAGAAATTGGTTCCCCCGATTTCACCGTATACAAAATTATAAGATAAGCTTTGTACGAAATAGTACGAGTCTGTATTAGGTTGTTATACAGCTGTACCAATAGAATCCATTACCATAATTGGGAATGTACCATATTAAGGTTTTCCCCTCCTGTATAAAGGGGACCTCAATCATTTGTAAAGATCATCTCATTCACTGCAATAGAATATTCTGCTCTGCTTTTCTCGTTTACTATGCTCCACAATTATTCTTCAGCTTTATTATTTTTTACTTCATTGTTCATACTTTATTTGCTCTTAACTCACCTCGAGGCCCCCGAGATAATGGAGCTCGAGGTCCCCTTTGCTCTAACAACACTGGTTTGATTCATCAATTCTTCTTACTTATACCTAATATTATTTATATATTCACTAGTATTGAAATAAATCACATGTCTTTAAAACCACAAATCATATTTAATTGTTGCTCACATTTTTCGAAGTAAACAAAGTTCAATTATTAGATTCATAATACGTTGATTTACATCCGTTGTATGTGACCTTTTTATATATAGTAGTTAATCAAGCAATAATCTAGCAGCTTGTCTTCTCATTTTCATTGAGATTTCTTCGTGGACAAAAAGGTTAAGTCAGTTTTCTCGCTTATTTTGCCTCTTATATTTGTTTTTTCCCTTTTATTTTATTGGAATGTCGTTATAACCCAATAATATGAAAGTGAAATGTCTCAAAATTGAAAACCTTGCATGTGACCCTGATAAACCTTATTTCCAACAACATAAGCACACAAAAGCTGACAAAACATAAGTTTCTTACAGATTTTTGGACGGTTATTACATATAGTATTGTATTGTGTTGTTACTTTAAATATAATATTTATTTTGATTTTTACTTAACTTTTATTGTATCGTATCGTTAAATTCATTGTTACGTAACGATGAAAAGTGCCACTTTATGGAACGACAAATTTGGTGTGGTGGTGTCGTCAACTTTTTTCTCTCATTTTGCCCTTCCTTATTATTAAATAATTATATTTTATCATTTATCCTACTCTTTTATATAATAATTTTACATCGAATTTTCTTTATATTATTGGTGCATGACATCATGAAATAACAACAAATAATATAATCTATCTAAATATTGTATTCATAAAATAATACAATACAATACAATACATGTAACAAGAATCCAAACATCGTCTTCTGCTTTGGTGACAGATTATGATAACTTCTCTCTTTCCCATATTGCATGGCACAGAAAGTTGCATTTTTGATTGATAAGTTCCCTAATATAGCAGAGAAATAAATCATCCAACAGCTTTGTGATGATAAATATAGATATAAAAGCAACAAGTACACTTGAGTTGGCTCATGCTAGGCTAGCTAATACCTATGACCTTGGGTACTCGACTTTTTGCTACGGCTTCATTTGAACTCAAAACTTTTGATATATATATATATATAATAAATAAATAAATATATATATATATATACAAACGTAATAAAATTTCAATAAAAATAATATATCTGAATCTATAATTTTAATAGTACAACAAGTTCAGTAGAAAATTGAACCTATTAAATTTAAATCATAAATCCGCCTTTGTAAATGCGTGTGGTTGAACATATCCTTCCTATACCCAACAAAAAGAACATAAATTAAATACAGCTAAAAAAGGAAAAAACATTAGACAATATTTAAGAAAAAATTTCAGATACCTAGCAGCACTAGATATTTTATAAAACAGGCAGCTAAATAATTATATTCTTAGCAACAAGCTATAAATATGGACCTAGAATCACGTTTTAAAAAATCAAAAGCATTCAATTCCTATAATATTCGAAAGTCGTTTCAATTCTCTTTAAGTGAATACACTTCCTAAATTACCGCCGAACAATAATGAAGAGATTACTGCGTTTTCTTGTTGCTACGTGCATATATGAGATTAATGGAGAACCAAAAGGCCATCCGGCTTAGTAACTTGTCTGAGCCTCTTTCTTTTTTAAGGTATGACACTAATAGAATAAGGAGTCTCGACCAGTGAGCACATCCCCGAAGATGAGAAGAGAAGGGTTTCGTAGCAGTTTATATACAGTTCAGATAATATCAAAGCGGTAACAGCAACACTTAGCACATTAGGCCCAAACATGTAATAAAATTAGATAATAGATAAAGCCGAATATAACAATTCATCAAACCTCGAATTCTGAACCCTGAACCAGAGATTCTGGGTTCAATCCCCAGCAGAGTCGCCAGAGCTGTCACACCTCCTTTTACCTACACCCCCGGAAAGGTATAAGGGAGTTTTTTTAATTTAAGTGACAATCGAAACGGGATTATTTATTTATTAAAAATTCAGAGTCGCTACTTGGGATAATTTATGGTGTCCCAAGTCACCAGTTCAAATCCCGAATCGAGGAAAAGATTGACTTTGTATTACAGTCTACGAACACAGAAATTCGGGTAAGGAATTCTGTTAACCCGAGAGCAGGTGTTAGGCATTTCCGAGTTTCGTGGTTCTAGCACGGTCGCTCAACTGTTATTATTGGCCTATTATCTGATAATAGTACATGTTTTAACCTATGGTACAATTTTAATTTTATAGCCGCTTTTATTTAGATATTTTTTAGAAAGATTCAACGTCGTCCAAAACACATCTTGGACCATGTCACATAAATGCACCCGCGGTCCACGACACGTTTTATCTAGCGCTGTTGAGATTTGGATTTGGGTCACATGAATGCACACCCGAATTTAGGAAGGTAAATTATTAAATAGCGCGCCTAAAACAACTACACATTTTCAAGTTTGCGAGCGCCATGGAAATTCAACTAAATGGCGCGCCTCGAGTTCTAAGGATTAAAGAAGTAATTAAGTGAGGGCCATGCATTTTGAGATTTTATTTGGCACGGCACACCTCGGCTCCGATTTTAAAAGGAGGTTCAAACTAAATTTTGAGGGCCATAAGCTATATTCTATCTAATATGGCACCTCAACAATTTGGGAAAAACTCTACTTAGTAAGAGACACATTAAATCTGATCTTCTCTTAAAAAAACCAATTAATTACCCGGAGACTGTTTTTAAAGAGATTAAAATTACTCAGAGCTACAGTCCAACATCGATCCATTAAATTAACATTTAGGGGGTTCAGTTTTATTCTGAGGCTTGGCCTGACGTGAGGACCAATGGCCCAATAAAGTCATAAAGCTGCAAATTTATAGGCTCCACAACAAATCCCATTCGAGCCCAAGTAGATAGCCAATCCTTTATGAAGCACACACAGGCTGGAGACGAAGAGATTCGCGTATCGAACCCACACAAGAACAGGAGGCAATCAGATTTTAGAAGTAACGACAATGGAGATTTAAACATTCAACAGATCCGTAAACTTGACATTGAGTAGCCACACAATTGGACTAACAACTACTAGCTACTAAAGTTCTGAGTAGAATTAAACTGACGACTATTCTAAACCATTTTTAAGTTTAGACACATTCACATGATAATCATTGAAACACTATAAATTGACAACCACTGAAACACTAACTAGATAATCATGCTTCATTTTTTAAATGTTCACGCTTAAGTCGACTGACTAAGCATCCCAATTTCCACACCATTTCTAAATTTAAATCATTCACATTCCATCCGACAGAACATAAAACAATATCATTTTGCCCTTAGCCTCTTTAAAAGCAATTCAAACATGAGACTATTATCAAGCATGATCACTTAATTCACCTAAGGCTAAAGCAAGTTCAAGACATATTTAACATTGATTGAGTCCTCTAACACAACATTCCAACAGTCCCCAAATCAAATACAACTGTAATAATTCGACTACTCAAAACAGAAATTGGCTATAATATATGATGATTCATGTGGCCAAAGGCACAAACACCATGAAGAAATGTAAACGAAACACAAATAAATCTACTGTTGTGCTTTCAACTCTCATTTCCATCTTCCAACTGAAACGTACATCAAGTAGAATTCAGAAAATGTACCTGGAATTCAAAAGAGAAGCAAAATCAAAGAGTGAGTGATTAGCAAGAACAGTAGCAGCAGAAGTTATTTCTAACTTCCAGCAATGGAACAGTAGATTGACAACAGCTCCCAAATAAGATTTGAACTCCCAAAACTCAGCCCATTTCTACTTGAATGCCAGAATTTGTGGTTTTCAAAGGATATAGCTAAGGGGAAAGGTCAGAAATCCAGCAAAACAAACCCAATTCTCGAGAAATTTCTAACCAAATATGCAGAAAATTCAGTGTTGCTTTTTTAAAGTTAGTCCTCTCAAGTTTTTCTAGATTTTTTCTCTCCTTTTCCCTTGAATGGCAAATCTTGATGCCTTTATAGGCAAGGCATTAGGGCAGCCTATTATAGAATCGATTTTGCACTTGAAACCTTTTCAGATTTTTATTTTTGCTTAGATACCCTTAGTGTACAAATTAAATTTTCATTTAAGCCCCAACCCAGCTTCTAGGAAGCTTCCTAAGTTGGTTACCGGAGATTCTTTCACCTAGAGTTCCTAAATTACCCCTTAAGAAATCTATTTTTACCCCTGAACCCATGGGTCATGGGTCAGATTGACCCAATTGTTCAAACCCATCCTGGGCTTGCAAAACCCAATGCGAACCCCTTCTTTCTTTGCTTTAGATTTTAGAAAATAAACTCAATTTCATTAGGTTTAAACGGATTCGACCCAAAAGAAAAATAGAAATCCTTTGAGCTGAGACCAAAATGAAAGAGAAAGAAAAAGGGGCTGATTAACGCTAATAACGGAAAACCCAAAACTAACACGAGAAATTTGCTAATTGTTGAAACATGCAATCAAAAGAAATTTGTTAATGGACTAATAAGAAAGACGAAAAGAAGAGGATATAAAAAGGATAAAGATGAGAAAAAGAAAATGAGAATGGAAAAGAAAAGAACAGAGATTACCTAACGGAAGACATGAAAGGCATGGCGTGGAGGAAACTTGCTTTGAACGGCCTTTTTCATTCCGATTTTGAACCAAAATTGGTGTTGCTCACGGGTTCTTGCCAAAACCAACGAAAAACATCAATTTAAGCTCTGAACGGTCTTTGAAGCTTGAAGGATTCAAGAGATTTTTGGGTTGTCGTTTGTTTCTGCCTCTTCAGATCTAAAATGGGCTCGCCTTTGATTCAAGATTCGACGAGATTGAAGGGGATTCGAGGGGAGCTATGTTGAGGGTTGGAAAGAGGAGAGTGAGGTGGTTCAAGGTTGTGACTTTGGGGTGATTTGGAGGAGGCACCGCCACCCTAAAGCGATGGAGAATGATTGCGGCGGGTTAGGGTTAGGGTTCAAATCTGAAGGGAGAGATGAGAGAGACGAGATGGGGGAGAGGGGTTCTGAGGGGGATGGGGCTATTTTGGACCATTTTATACGGAGAGTGGGTGAGTTGAGGTCCGTTGGATCAAAGAACATCGACGACCTGGATTGAAGCTAACATGAACGGTGTCGTTTTGGGTTGAGTGGGATTTGACCGGTTTTTTGGAACGGGTTTGGGCCGGGTCGGCGAGTATTTGAGGTAAAACGGGGAAAATCTGGTTTGGGCTTGGGGGAATTTCAAATTTTGGCCCAAGATCCGAATTTTCTCAATTATTTTCCTTTTCGTTTTATTTTTTCAATTTTTTTATTTTTCAAAAATTCTTTTCTTTTTTCAAAATTAAAACCTGCATTAATTCCTAAACCAAATTATCCTACCAAATTATATTAATTGCTCAAAATAATACTTACTACAACTAATTAATTAAGAAACTTACAAAATTCTAAGCTAAATGCAAGAAATGAGTTATTTTTGTGATTTTTCTATTTTTTTGCAACACAACTAAATTATTAACTATTTCGAAAATGCCAAATTAAATCCTAAATGCAAATGCCACATATTTTATATTTTTTCATGAATTAAACAAAATAAACGTGCATAGATAAATGCAAACAATTAACAAAAAATGCTACAAAAATCCACAAAACAGCAAATAATGGGAAAATTTTATTTTGTTTTGAATTTGTGGGAGTAATTTATATAGGGCAAAAATCACGTGCTCACAATTACCAAAACTCAACCCCCGGGCCCACGTCTCGAAATTCAGAAATTTTCACATCAATAGATTCCTTATCTCCCCACGAGTTCATACATATCAAGAGTTCTCAAATCCGACCCCAAATGGTCCTTCAAATCCCAAATCAAAAGTCCAATTTCTCAAGCCCTAGTTCTTCAATTTTAGGCTTAGCTTTCATGATTTTCTAGGTGGAATTCACATAATAATCGAGTTTTTAGTCCAAGAATCTTACCTCCCAATGATTCCCCTCGAATCCCTCTTCAATCTACTTCAAACTTCTCACAAAATTCCCAACTATGGAGGAAATAAATCCAATCCTCGCGGACAAAACGAGTTTAAAAACATTCTGCCCAGGCCTGATTTTCTTCATCTAGATCGCGGGAAAACCTTTGCGATCATGAAACACAAAAAACTCAGCTCCCAAAATTACTCTATGCGATCGCATCCAAGCCCCTGCGAACGCAATGCCGAGGCTATTGACCCTACGCAATCATGGACTGCCTCCCGCGTTCGCATTGCACAAAAATCTAGCCAAGACCCAGGTTCATTTAACTCTATGCGAACGTGACCACCTTCCCGCGTTCACGATGCACAACCTTCCCACTCTACGCGATCACGAGCCTCACTTCGCGAACGTGAAGGACAACCAGATAGCCTCCTCAAATCCTTCTACGCGATCGCAGGACTCCCCTCGCGATCGTGAAGGACAAATTTCTGCAACATCTTAGCCCGCAATTTCTGCTCTCTTCTCAACTGCAAAATGATCTGAATGACCACCCGAAACTCAGCCGAGGCCCCCGGAACCTCAACCAAAGGCAGCAACATATCTTAAAACCTTAATGAAACTTCTTCCAATCATCAAAACAGCTCAAACAACATCAAATCACCCAAAACACATCGAATTCAAGCCTAAGTTTCTAAAATCTTCCGAAATACGCTTTTGATCAAAAACCCAACCAATCCACGTCCGAATGACCTAAAATTTTGCACACACATCCCAAATGACACAACGAAGCTACTGCAACTCTCTGAATTCCATTTCAACTCCTATATTAAAATCTCGCCTAACAACCGAAAATCGCCAAAATATCAACTTCGTCAATTCAAGCCTTATTCTACTCCGAACCTCCAAAACCCATTCCGATCACAATCCTAAGTCATAAATCACATCCAGAAGCTAACCGAACCATCGGAACTCACATCCGAGCCCTCTAACATATAAGTCAACATCCGGATGACTTTCTAACTCAAACTCAATTAAAAGATACTAAGTGTCTCAAACCTTACCAAAATCATTCCGGATTCGATCCGACCAACCCGATACCATAAAATATGGATAACGAAGCATAAAGAAGAAAAAATGGGGGAAACGGAGCGGTAACTCATGAGATGACTGACTGGGTCGTCACAATAGAGATAAGATAAAGGGGAGAAACACGGGACTGCGGACGCCAATCAGCTACCTCATGAACTCCGAAGTCTGCCGGGAGCTCTCAACTCGCACTAGCAGGATCATCAATTCCTGAATCAGCACACGTGGTGCAGGTAGTAAAATGAATACTCCAACTTAGTGAGTAATAATCATAAATAAAGACTGAAAGCAATAAATCACATAGGGCACATTACAGGCTATAATGAAGCAGTAAAAATATGTAAGAATCATTTTTGTTCAGTTAAAATTTCATAAAAGGCCTTTTTAACAATTACGCGGGTAAATGACAGGCAATAAAGAAGATAAACACATAAAGGTTTGCCCCTCGGGCACAATATCAACAAATCCACCTCTCGGGCAATATCTCAGAACAATACCAGCTCCTGAGGCTATATCTCACATAACAATGGGTACCTGCGCTCACTGGGGGTGTGAAGACTCCTGGAGGGGCCCCTTACGGCCCAAGCGCAGTATCAAGCCATCTCGTAGCATCATCACTAGCCTCTCGACTTTATATCAACAAGCCACCTCGTAGCGTACATTTCTCAGGACCTCGGCCTCATAATCATAATTAGTGTTACTCACAACATAGGCCCTCGACCTTACTCAGTCAAAATCCTCACAAGCCACCCGGGCAATAGTAAAACATGATTCTCAGCCCAAAATATCATTTAAAAGATCATTTAAGTATTAAAAATAGAATAAACATGGCCGAGTTATGAAAATAGTGGAATATAGCATGACTGAGTTCAAGTATAAAGTCAAAACAGTGAGGAAATATCAATAAAAATCCCCTAAGGGTTCAAATATTTGGCACGAGGCCCAAATATGGTGTTCAGCCCAAAACATGATGTTCATAAATAGATTTTAGTCAAATACGTAGTAGAATAGTCATTCGAGACTGACTAATTCATAATCCCCAACAATGCACGACCCCACGCTCGTCATCAAGCATGTGTGTCACCTCAATATAGCACAACAATGTGCAATCCGAGGTTTCATACCGTCAGGACATCATTTACAATTATTACTCACCTCAAACCGGTCCAAACTCTAGCCCGCGACACCTTTTCCCCTCAAATCGGACTCCACTCGCGTCGAATCTATCCAAAATCATAACCACGACGTCAAAATATGCTAAGGGGACGAAGCCTAAGCGAAAATATTCAATTTAAAATATAAATCCCGAAATTACCAAAACCCGACCCCCGGGCCCACGTCTCAGAATTTGATAAAATTCACATCAATAGATTTCTTATGTCCCCACGAGTTTATACATATCAAAAGTGCCAAAATCCGACCACAAATGCTCCCTCAAACCCTCAAGTCTAGTTCTCCAATACCAAGCCCTAATTTCCGCAATTTTAACCCTTAAATCCCATTAACTATAGCTCTAATTCGTGAAATAATACCATAGGAACGAGTTTTTGGTCTAAAATCCTTACCTCAATGAAGTCCCCTTGAAATCCTTCTTCAAAATCGTCCAAACAGCTCCAAAGCCGACTTAGAAATGGTGAAATAGATCAAAAATCATGAAGGAAACAATTTATACCTTCTGGCCTAGGGATTTCGCATCTGCGGCCAAATTCCGACTTCTATGGTACCACATTTGCGGTTTTCACTTAAGTCACCCAAAACCGCTTCTGCGATGCATTGCTCGCACCTGCCGGCCATCGCAGGTGCGACTCCTCAACCGATTCTGCGTCTCCATCCTTCCCAGGCCCTTTCCGCTTCTGTGGCCTTCTCCCTCACATCTGCGGCATCACACCTGCGGTCCCCAATCCGCAGGTGCGGAAACACCAGAAGCAGAAAATTTGCAGCTTCACCAAAAATTCCAAACTCTTCGTCAACCATCCGAAATCACCCCGAGCCCCCTGGGACCTCAACCAAAAGCACCAACATATCCCAAAACCTTATTCAAACTTATACCAATTTTCAAAACACCTCAAACAACACCGAATCAACCAAAACACATCGGATTCAAGGCTAAGTTTCCAAAATCTTCCGAATTCCGCTTTTGATCAAAAACCCAACCAAACCACGTCCGAATGACCTGAAATTTTGCACACACATCCCAAATGACACAACGGAACTACTGCAACTATCGGAATTCCATTCCAACCCCTATATCAAAATCTCACCTATCAATCGAAAATCGCCAGAAATCCAATTTCGCCAATTCAATCCTAAATCTACTCCGGACCTCCAAAACACATTCCGATCACACTCTTAAGTCCCAAGTCACCTCCTGAAGCTATCTGAACCATCGAAACTCATATCCGATCACTCTAACACACAAGTCAACATCCGATTGACTTTTCCAACTTAATCTTCCTCAAAAGAGACTAAGTGTCTCAAACCTTACCAAATCCTTTCCGAACCCGAACCAATAAACCCGATTATATATAGAACCATTAGACAAAGCAATAAGAAGCAGAAATGGGGGAAACAGCGGTAACTCATGAGATGACTGGCCGGGTCGTCACATCCTCCCCAACTTAAACAAACGTTCATCCTCGAACGAGTCAAGAAACATACATGAAGCCTCAAACATATGGGGATATCTGCTTCGCATCTCCTGCTCGGTCTCCCAGGTAGCCTCCTCTACGGGCTGACCTCTCCACTGCACTTTCACTGAAGCTATATCCTTTGACCTCAACTTTCGAACCTGACAACCCAAAATAGCTATTGGCTCCACATCATAGGTCAAATCGTCATCTAACTAAACTGTGCTAAAATCCAGAACATGAGACGGATCCCCAATATACTTTCGGAGCATAGAAACATGAAATACCGGATGCACACTCGACAAGCTGGGTGGTAAAGCAAGCTCATAAGCCACCTCCCCAATCCTCATAAGCACCTCAAAAGGCCCAATGAACCGAGGAGTCAATTTACCTTTCTTCCCGAATCTTATGACACCCTTCATGGGCAAAACCTTCAATAGATATTTCTCGCCAACCATGTAGAACACATCCCGAACATTCCTGTCAGCATAACTCTTTTACCTCGACTGTGCTGTATGGAGCCTCTCCTGAATTACCTTCACCTTTTCTAAAGCATCCTGCACCAAGTCTGTCCCCAATAGCCTAGCCTTACCAGACTCGAATCAACCAACTGGAGATATACAACGCCTCCCATATAAAGCCTCATATGGAGCCATCTAAATACTCGACTGGTAGCTATTATTTTAAGCAAACTCTCCAAGCGGTAGAAACAAATCCCATGACCCTCCGAAATCAATGACACAAGCACGCAAGATGTCCTCCAATATTTGAATAGTGCGCTCGGACTGCCCGTCCGTCTGAGGGTAAAAAGTCGTGCTCAACTCAACTTGAGTACCCAATTCTGGCTGCACAGACCTCCAAAACTACGAAGTAAGCTGAGTGCCCCTATCTGAAATGATTTAAACTAGGACAACATGCAAACGAACAATCTCCCAGATATAAATCTCTGCCAACCACTCTGAACAATAGGTAGTATACACAGGTATGAAGTGCGTGGACTTGGTCAGCCAATCCACAATCACCCAAATGGTATCGAACTTCTTCAAAGTCTGTGGAAGTCCAACTACAAAGTCCATAGTGATCCGCTCCCACTTCCACTCTGGAATATATATCCGCTGAAGCAAGCCACCCGGTCTCTGATGCTCATATTTCACCTGCTGACAATTAACACACCGAGCTACAAATCCCATAATGTCTTTCTTCATTCTCTTCCACCAATAATGCTACCTCAAATCCTGATACATCTTCGTGGTACCCGGATGAATGGAATACTGCGAGCTATGGGCTTCCTCCTGAATCATTTCTCGAAGCCCATCCACATTGGGTACACAAATCTGGTCCTGCATCCTCAACACCCCATCATCACCAATAGTCATATCTCTGGCATCATCGTGCTGAACTCTTTCCTTAAGGACAAGCAAATGAGGATCATCATACTGGCGCTCTTTGATGCGATCATATAAGGAAGACCAAGAAACCACATAAGCCAATACCTGACTGGGCTCCGAAATATCTAACCTCACAAACCGATTGGCGAATTCCTAAACATCAACTGCAAGAGGTCTCTTCCCAACTGGAATATATGCCAAACTCCCCATACTTACCGCCTTTCGGCTCAAAGCGCCTGCCACCACATTGGCCTTTCCCGGATGGTACAATATAGTGATATCATAATCCTTTAGCAACTCCAACCACCTCTGTTGCCTCAAATTAAGATCCTTCTGCTTGAACAAGTGATAGAGACTACGATGATCAACAAACACCTTACAAGACACACCATACAAGAAATGCCTCCAAATCTTCAATGCGTGAACAATGGCAGCTAACTATAAATTATGAACAGAGTAGTTCTTCTCATGGGGCTTCAGTTGACGAGAAGCATAAGAAATAACTCTACCCTCCTGCATCAATACACAACCAATACCAACTCTCAAAGCATCATAGTACATGGTATATGAACCTGAAATTGATGGAAAAACTAACACTGGAGCTATGGTCAATGTTACCTTGAGCTTCCAAAAGCTCTCCTCACACTCATCCGACTATACAAAGGAAGCACCCTTCTAAGTCAACTTGGTCAAGGGCGATGTGATAGATGAGAATCCCTGAACAAACCGGTGATAATAGCCTTCTAAACCAAGAAAGCTGCGAATCTGTGGCTGAGGACGGTCTGGGACAACTCTGTACCACCTCTATCTTCTTCGGATCAACCTGAATACCCTCGCTGGACACCACGTGCCCCAAGAAAGCCATTGAACTGAGCCAAAACTCACACTTGGAGAATTTTGCATAAAGCTTATCCTCCCCCAGTCTCTGCAACACAATTCTTAAATACTCCGCGTGCTCCTCCTAGCTACATGAATACACCAGAATATCATCAATGAAAACTATGACAACCGAGTCGAGATAAGGCGGGAACACACTGTTCATAAAATGCATGAACGCTGCTGGGGCATTGGTCAGCCCAAAAGACATTACCAAGAAATCATAATGACCATATCGGGTCCTGAAAGTTGTCTTAAGAATATCCGAGTCCCTGATCTTCAACTGGTGATAACCTGAACGAAGATCAATCTTGGAGAACAGTCTTGCTCCCTGAAGCTGGTCGAGTAAATCATCAATGCGAGGCAAAAGATACTTGTTCTTAACTGTACCTTGTTCAATTGCCTATAATCAATGCACATACTCATAGTGCCATCCTTCTTCTTCAAAAATAGAACCAATGCACCCCAAGGTGACACACTAGGTCGAATGAACCCCTTTTTAAAGAGTTCCTGAAGCTGCTAGTGCAATACGATACAGCGGAATAGAGATGGGCTGAGTGTCCGGCACTAGGTCAATACCAAAGTCAATATCCCTGTCCGCTGGCATGCTCGACAAGTCTGCAGGAAACACATCGGGAAAATTCCTCACAACTGGAACAGAAACAATATTTGGAGTCTCAGCACCGACATCCCTCACAAAGGCTAGATATGAAAGACAACCCTTCCCAACCATATGCTGGGCCTTCAAGAATGAGATTACTCTACTGGGAACATGATCAGTCAAATCTCACCACTTAATCAGTGGCACACTCGGTATAGCCACTGTGATTATCTTAGCATGATAGTCCAGAATAGCACGACACATAGATAGCCAATCCATGCCCAAAATGACATCAAAATCCACTATACACAATAATAAAAGATCCACTCGGGTCTCCAAACCCCCAATAGTCACCACACATGACCGGTACACACGGTCTATAACAACAGTATTGCTTACCGGGATAGATACATGAACAGGTGAAGCAAGAAACTCACGGGGCATACCCAAATAATGAGCAAACTATGATGACACATAAGAAAAGGTGGAACCAGGATCAAATAATACAGAGGCATCTTTGTGGCAGACTGAAACAATACCTGTAATAATATAATTGAAAGCAATAACATCGGGTCTAGCTGGAAGTGCATAGAAACGGGCCTGACTGCCACCTGATCGACCTCCCCCTCTATGGCGACCCCTAGCTGACTGACCTCCACCCCTAGCTGGCTGAGCGGGTGGGGGTGAAGTAACTGGCGTTGAAGCCGATGGCTGACTCCTCTGCTGAGATAAACCCGCAAGGCGACGAGGACACTGCCTCCACATATGACCCATCTCTCCACACTCATAACAACTCCCAAGTGCTGGAGAAGGGGACTGAAGGGAACCCCTAGCACCGGAATGACTAGCAGATGCACCTGACATAGAAGAGCCCTGAACTGATGGAGCACGAGACGAACTCTGAGCTGGAAGGGCACTAAGTGATGACTGGCCCTGATGAGAACTGTGAGAACCATGACCCGATGATGTCCCACGATAACCTGGGCAAGCTAGCTAAGCATGCCTTAATGGACGCCCTCGGCTGTGCTGAAATTGACCTCTCGAAGGAGCACCACTATAATTACCAAATCCTCGAAGCCTCTTGGCCTCCCTGTCCACTCGCTCCTGGCTATGAATAGACTCAATCTCACGAGCTATGTCTACAACCTCCTCAAAGTTAGCACCAGTCACCCTCTCCCTAGTAATGAGAATACGAAGCTAATAAGTGAGGCCATCAACAAACCTCCTAATCCTCTCTCTATCTGTCGGAACCAACCAAATCGCATGACGAGCTAACTCAGAGAACCTTATCTCATACTGCGCCACAGTCATCTCTTCCTGATGCAACCACTCAAACTGCATGTGTAGCTCCACTAGGCGAGACTACGACACATACTTCTCCAGAAAGAGAACGAAGAACTGCTGCCAGGTAAGGGGTGCTACACCAATAGGCCTACGCCTCTCAAAAGTCTCCCACCAAGTGAAGGCAGCTCCAGAAAACTGATAAGTAGTGAAAGCATCCCAACTGGTCTCTAGAATACCCGTTGTACGAAGCATCCTCTAATGCTTATCCAAGAAACCCTGGGCATCGTCGCCCTCTGCACCACTAAAGGTCGGAGGCTGAAGTCTAGCAAACCTCTCCAACCTACGCTGCTCATCCTCTGGCATGGTAGGAACTACATAGTCCTGAGCAGCTGTAACCGGCTGGGCTGGATGTTCCCCCGGTGTTTGAAGTCCTTACACGACCTGCTCAGGTGTTTGAGCGGTGGGAGTATGATTGCCTCCCCCGGCCTGAGAAGTAGCTGCGGCTGTAGTGGCTGAAACCGCCTGAGCTAGACCAGTGCAAACTGATAGGATCTGAGCCAAGGCCTCCTAAAGACCCGAAATCACAATGGGCACAGCTGGTGCTGCTGGAGCGGCCATAACTGGGACCTGATCCTGAACTGGGGCGGCTGGTGGATCTGCAGGTGCTGCCCTAGCAGCTATGCGGGCCATAGCTCTACCCCTACTGCAACCACGATCGCGTCCTTGACCTCTAGTGGCCACAACTGGTGGTACTGGTAGTCGTCCATCCTGACCGGTAGCGCGTGTCCTCACCATCTGTGGGAGAATCAAATAACAGAAGTTTAGTACTCGGATCAACAAATTCACACGACAAGAATTTCAAGAATATGAGTTTTTCCTAAAGGTTTTGTAGCCTCTCGAGGATAAATACAAACGTCTCCGCACCGATCCACGAGACTCTATTAAACCTGCTTATGACTCGTGAGACCTATGTAACCTAGGATCTGATACTAACTTGTCACGACCCTAAACCCGTACCCGGTCATGATGGCGACTCTCGTGAAGACAAGGACAACCGACACTTTCCCATTTCAGTTTTAAGCATTTTAAAAATAAGAATTAAGTCTAAATTGTAATAAATAATCCAAAAGTAAGTAGTTAACAGTACAGTTTAAGGAAATAGAACCCAACACAGCACGATACCGGGGTATCACTAGTCATGAGCATCTATCAACACACTACAAGTCTGAAATGCCTACCAAGCTATTACAGAATAACTGAAAGAGATAGAGATAAGATAAATGGGGAGAAACACGAGATTGCGGATGCCAAGAAGCTACCTCGTGAACTCCGAAGTCTGTAGGGAGCTCTCAACTCGTACTAGCAAGATTAGCAACGCCTGAATCTACATATAGGGTGCAAGGAGTAAAGTGAGTACTCCAACTCAGTGAGTAATAATCATAAATAAAGACTGAAAGCAAGAAATCACATAAGGCATATTACAGGCTATAATGAAGCAGTAAAAATATGTAAAAATCATTTTTGTTCAGTTAAAACTTCATAAAAGGCCTAAAAAAATTAAGCAGGTAAATGACAGGCAATAAGGAAGATAAACACATAAAGGTTCACCCCTCGAGCACAATGTCAACAAATCCGCCAATCGGGCAATATATCAGAACAATACCGACACCTCGGGCTATATCTCACATCACAATGGGTACCCGCGCTCACTGGAGGTGGGCAGACTCCTATAGGGGCCCCTAACGGCCCAACCACAATATCAAGCCATCTCGTGGCATCATCACTAGCCTCTCGGCCTCATATCAACAAGCCACCTTGTGGCATACATATCTCAAGCCCTCGGCCTCATAATCATAATTAGTGTTTCCTCACAACATAGGCCATTGGCCTTACTCAGTCAAAACCCTCACAAGCTACTCAGGTTATAGTAAAACATGATTCTCAACCCAAAATACCATTTAAAGATCATTTAGGTGTTAAAAATAGAGTAAACATGGCTGAGATATGAAAACAGTGGAATATAGCATGACATAGTTCAAGTATAAAGTCAAAACAATGAGAAAATATCAATAAAAATCCCCTAAGGGTTCAAATAGTTGGCACGAGGCCCAGATATGGTTTTCAGCCCAAAACATGATATACACAAATAGATTTCAGTCAAATACGCAGTAGAATAGTCATTCAGGACAGACTAAGTCATAATCCCCAACAGTGCACGACCCCACGCTCAAGCGTGTGTGTCACCTCAATATAGCACAGCGATGTGCAATCCGAGTTTCATACCCACAAGACATCATTTACAATCATTACTCACCTCAAACCGGTCCAAACTCTAGCCCGCGATGCCTTTGCCCCTCAAATCGGCCTCCACTCGACGTCAAAATATGCTAAGGGGACGAAGCCAAAGCGAAAATATTCAATTTACAACATAAATCCCGAAATTATCAAAATTCGACCCCCGAACCCACGTCTTGGAATCCGATAAAATTCACATCAATAGATTCCTTATCTTCCCACGAGTTCATACATATCAAAAGTACCAAAATCCGACCACAAATGTCCCTCAAATCCTCAAGTTTAGGTCTCCAATACCAAGACCTAGTTTCCCAATTTTATCCCTTAAATCCCATTAACTATAGCTCTAGTCCGTGAAATAATACCATAGGAATGAGCTTTTGGTCCGAAATCCTTACCTCAATAAAGTCTCCTTGAAATCCTTCTTCAAAATCGTCCAAAAAGCTCCAAAGCCGACATAGAAATGGTAAAATAGCTCAAAAATCGCGAAGGAAATAATTTATACCTTCTGGCCCAGGGATTTCACATTTGCAGCCAAATTCCCGCTTCTGCGGTTTTCACTTAAGTCACCCAAAATCGCTTCTGCGATGCATTGCCCATACCAGTGCCATTGCAGGTGCGGCTCCTCAACCGCTTCCGGCTCCAGCCTTCCGTGGCCCTTTCCGCTTTTGTGGCCTTTTCCCTCGCACCTGCGGTCCCCAATCCGCAGGTGTGGAAAAACAAAAGCAGAAATCTGCAGCTTCACCAAAAATTCCAAACTCTCCGTCAACCATCCGAAATCTCGCCGAGGCCCTCGGGACCTCAACCAAAAGCAACAACATATCCCAAAACCTTATTCAAACTTATACCAATCCTCAAAACACCTCAAACAACACCGAATCAACCAAAATACATCGGATTCAAGACTAAGTTTCCAAAATCTTCCGAATTCCGCTTTTTATCAAATGCCCAACCAAACCACGTGCGAATGACCTGAAATTTTGCACACACATCCCAAATGACACAACGGAGCTACTACAACTCTCAGAATTCCATTCCGATCCCTATATCAAAATCTCACCTATCAACCAGAAATCGCTAAAAATACAATTTCGCCAATTCAAGCCTAAATCTACTCAGGACCTCCAAAACACATTCCGATCACGCTCCTAAGTCCCAAATCACCTCCCGAAACTATCCAAACCATCGGAACTCACATCCAATCCCTCTAACACAAAAGTCAACATCCGGTTGACTTTTCCAACTTAAGCTTCCTCAAAAGAGACTAAGTGTCTCAAACCTTACCAAATCCTTTACGAACCCGAACCAATTAACCCGATTACATATAGAACCAATAGACAAAGCAATAAGAAGAAGAAATGGAGGAAACAGAGCGGTAACTCATGAGACGACTGGCCGGGCCATCACAATAGGTTTATCAGAAATAGCCCAGTGAACAATACTCACTGCTATGTAGTGAAAAACGTTATTTTTAGCGTTTTAAAACTGTTTAAATGGGGTATTGAGCATTTTTTTAATTATAAAACTTAATTCTCAGAGAAAAGTTCGTGGTTATGATAAAGCGATGATAGGAATTAACCCCTACGGTCTCCATTTTTTTTATAGTGAGATAATAAATTTACGCGTTGACATTAGATCTTCCTCCAGATCGGATAAATTTATTATGAACTCACTGGATATAGTTACTAGTTATTGACAACTTGTATTAACTCTCTATCTGAGTTTAAAGAGTTGAATCAATTTTGTAACTAAAATACAATCATGATTATGCAGTGATAGAAATATATTTCTATGATCTTCCACTATTAATTTCAAGTGAGTAATAAATTTACGCGTTGACTTTAGGTCTTCCTCCATATCGGATAAATTTATTGTAAGCTCACTAGGTAAAATACTAGTAATTGATATCGTGTACTTACTCTCCATCTGAGTATACATGTTGGATCAATGAACTAGAGCTATTAAAAATGATGTTCACTTGACTTAAATTAATAGTATACTCTCCATCTGAGTTGGGTTTGTTTTAATTATTGGGTTGAATAATCTGGCATTACATATGTATGTTGCATGATTAGTTCTTTTCCCATCGAAATTGATAATCAAGATGCATGACATATATGTGTAGTGTATTTAACATTTTCGTACTAAAAGGTTATTAAATTGACTGAAAATAATAGTAATACTCTCCATCTGAGTTGGTTCTATTTATTTTTGGATTATATAATTCTTGCATTATATGATATACTTTGCATGAATGATTCTTTTCCCATCGAAATTTATTATTCGAGATGCATGTATGTATATAAATATTGAATGCAGTTTGAATTTTACTATTCAGTGTTTTGACTTATTATGATCTATTTAATATTTTTATCTCAACTCCACAATGACTTTATGCAATTTGTCGTATTACTTGTTAAACTTTTCTTTTAGTTATAAGACATTAATTTAAAGGATGCAATATATGTACCTTTTCTTAGAAGGAATTTAATTTCGATTTCTGGGCAAAATAAGAGATGGATATTTGTTTTATTTTTCGAATAACTCTTGAGTTATTGAGCTTGATAATTATTTTATCTCTTGTGGTACATGAATGCATGACTTTGTTATTGTATATTAATTTCTCTCATGAACAGAACAATATTAGTCTACCTCATAAGAGAATATATTCTTCAAAATTGAGTAAAACTTATTTGTGCACTTTTGTCCAAGTCATACTAATATGGATAGGATTTCAAGTTGGTCAAGGATGGACCTTAAGGTTCATTGAAAGTAGAGACACTACCAACTTCTAGATCATGTTTGGAAGGAAATTTGGCTAAAGGATGTTTCCCTTAATAAGAAAATAAAGCTAGTGATAAGTTTGAATGAATCCCTTCTTATTTGTATGGTTCAATGAACATACTGGTAAGAGATTGTTTTGAGTATTTTTGTGACGTTCATGAATGATTACTCAAAATACTAACATATTTATTTGATGCACCGTAAGTCTTAATAAATTAAGTAATTCAAGAATTTTAAGACAACGGAGAAGTACCAAGTAAATATATTAAGTTATTGCAATTTGATTGTAGTGGCGAGCACCTGTAAAGGGTTCTTTTGTTACTTATCAGAATAAGGGATTACATATCAATGGACTACACCGTAAACTCCATAATAGAGTGGTATAGTAGAAAGAATAAATAAGTCTCTTTTGGACATGGATAGCTTAATGACGTGCTATTCAGATTTACCTTATTTGTTTTTGGAATATTTCTTGGAAACTGCAAATTACATTCTGAATTTAGTTCCTTCTATGTTAGTACCTGGGACATCCATAGAACTGTGGACTGAATGTAAGCTCGGTCTGTGGAATATTCAGATATAAGATTGTCCCGCATATGTGCTAAAAGGGAAAGCAGACATGTATGTTGGAACTAAGAATGGATAGGTGCATGTTTATCGAATATCCAAGAAAATGAATGGAGTTTTATTTTATTGTCTTAAATAAAATAAGGCAATTGTTAAAACAAATGCATTTTTCTAGATAAGGACTGTTTAATAAAATATGTTCCTAGAAGTAAACTATTTTTATAGGAACTAGGCAAAGAAATAACTAGATGTTCAAGAACATCAAAACCCACATGTCGGAATTGACGTTTCATTGCATTTAAGTAGTGGGAGAACGTTAATAGACATGATATGCCTTTATCGAATGGGAGTGATGTTTGAACATTGAACATTATAGTATAATATTTCAATGTCGTGAGGTAATGAAGGTAATATTAGTAGTACTTCATCGTAGTGGGAGAATGCTAAAGAAAATCATAGTTCGGTGTACACTCTTGAGATAGTTTCGGTAACAGGATCCCTGAAGAGTTTAATATCAAATTAGATAGTTACGACAAAGCAATACTGAACAAATATTGCATCAGATATAACTTGGCAAGATTCTTTAATAAAACCTTATTTGGTGAAGACTTTAAATAGTCATGTAAAAGATTGCTTGAAAAAGTTGTAGATGTATGGTTATGAGTTTAAGTGGGAGATTGTTGGGGCATATACTATTAACCATGTATTTGGATATAGTATGTGAGCACGTTATTTTTGCCCTATATGAATTACTCCCATAAATTCAAAACAAAATAACTTCTTTTTAATTATTTGCAGTTTTTGTGGATTTTGTGGCATTTTCTGATAATTGTTTGCATTTTGTCTATGCATTTTTATTTTTGTTTAATTAATGAAAAATACAAAAATATGTTGCATATGCATTTAGGATTTGACTTTGCATTTTTAAGACTAATTAGCACATTAGTTGTTTATAAAAATGGAAAAATTAAAAAAAATATATAGTTTAATTTGCACTTTATGTTTTAGTTTTTTAATTGCGAGTAGTTTTATTTTTAATTTGCTTTATTGTGATAACTATTATTTGGGCTTAATTAGTGTTTTGATAGGGTAATTAGGTTTTAGGATTTAATTTGAATTTTAATTGAATTTTGAAAAAAGAAGAGAGAAAGAATTGTTGAAAAAAAATTGATTTGCAAATTGGAAAAAATAAAAGGAGTGTAATGGCAGATTTGGGCCAAATTTAAGTAGATTACCCAGGCCCAAGTCATCCCCCCTCTCATACCCGTCCAAACCACCCAAATCGGAACCAACCCCTAACCCGATTCGGTCTCCCACTTGATTGAACTACGCTGTTTTAACGGCCTTTAATCTGAGCCATTGATTCCTTCTAATCAGATGGACTGGAACTTAAGACTCCTAGGTATATTACTGTCCTAATGAGACCCCCCCCCCTCAAACCCGTTTTTCTCACTTATCTTCATCTTCAGAGAATCACCTCTAACCCTAGCGCCGCTCCTAAATCTCCACTATCTCTGGCCGGCGGCGCCACCCCTAACCAGCCTTAAAATTAACATCATGAACTCCCTTCCACCTCCCCATTCGAAATCTCCAAATAATTCCTCTCAAATCCCCTTTCGCCGCCTCGAATCTCGGATTTAAGGTCATTGTCAGAACCCTAATTCGCCCAAACCTACCCAAAACCGTACTAGGTCATCTCCTCGCTCCCTTCATCTTTCGTATCCTGTTGATTTTCTCAAAGACCTGTCAGATTAGAGCTATTTCAAATAGAAATCTGGGAAGAAAAGAAGAAGAAGAAAAGCCCAAGGATATGTTGTGTTTCAAATGGGTCATACCCGTATGAGTCATTTGCTCTAAATCTCAATGGGAGCAATGGATTCATATGGGCTTGGTTCATTGTCTCAAACCTTCTTCAACCATATCCGGAGTCCACCCAGCCTCATATGAACCCAGGTCCAGGTTTCCTTCTAAACAAATTTTGGTTTTGGTAAGGTTTCATCGTTCGCCCTTCATTTTTTCTTCTTTTCTTTTGTTTTCTCTTTTCAGTATTCCTTCAAGTTGTTTTTCCGTTAGTAAGTATGTTGTTCTTACTTTTAAAGGTCATTCCTGTTTTATCGCAAAATCAGTTTCATAAAGGGGTTTGTTAGTTTAGTTTAATCCATAGTTCATTGGAGTTGCATTTTTGCCGTTTTCCTGATTTTTGGCTAAGTTTTAGTTTTTATTTCAAATTTGTTGGTTAATCCTGGTGCTTAATCATTGAGGTTAGTTAGTGTTGTTCATCATATGCGTTGATTTTTATTCCAATGGCTTTTTCTGAGTTTATGTTTGTGTGAAAATGATCTAAGTACAATTCAAAGGTTCAGGTGCTCGTTGGGTGTCATTCGAGCATGTTTTATCAATTTTCTAGCATTTTGAAAATCCCATCTGAGGTTCTTGTTATAGACCAGGTCCTCTTGATTTAATGGAATTCACAGTTGTTAGGTGCATTCCCAGTCCTCATTTTATCTATTTTCGATCCATCTCAAGGTATTTGCTCGTTTGTTCTTTGTTTGTTTATGTTTGTAGATATTCAGTACTTTAAGGGTGGTAATTGAATAATCAGAAAATTAAGGGGTAATTTGGGGATTGTCAAACTTGGGGAATTTTTCCATAAATGATTGGGAGGCTACTTAGATGGACAACTGCCCAAATTCATTAGAAAAAATAGGCTGAAAGATGAAAATATCTGAAAGAAATGGACAGCTGTCCAGAATTCAGTTTTAAAAGATGCCTTGTGGGGCTATTTTGGGCAATTTGATTGCCTTGCCTTGGAAGGCACACCACAGACCCTCCCCTCCTATAAATGAAATATTCCCTTCACTCAATAGGGAGCTTTTTGGGAATACTCTGAAAATCCAAAAAGTTAAAATAGCTAAGAAATCCATAGAAAGTTACTGTTCTATTGAAATCCTTCTTTGATTTTCTTAGTTTTCAATTGCTGAAAGTCTATGGAGTTGGTGTTGTTTGCTTGGTTTTAATTCTCTGAATCACTTTGTTGGTTTAAAATTTCTGGAAAACTAAAAATCTGGTGATAAAATGAGTTGAGCTTAGGTACAGAAAGAGCTTGGTTTAGTTTGTCGGTTGGTTCATTGTTCTGTTGAGTCTCTTCTAAGGAATCTCACTGTTTCATTGTTGGTTTGATTGGATCTGGGTTGTTTGCCATTATTACTGCTGCATTCCTTACCCTTTTCTTTGTTCTTTCCAATCTAGGTACACAACTCTGTAACCCTGTTGATTGTGAAGTGAAAATTGGAAGAATGAAATGGAAAATAGAAGTTCGAAGCCTAGCATTAACCCTTTAATTCATAGTTTTATCTTTGTTGTCTTTCTGAATCTTCTTGTTCTGGTCCACTGGATGCATTGTGTTTGACTAAGTCTGATTTTCAACTGTTATGGAAACCTAAACGTATAACTGGTGTAATAAAGTCATTTAGTTATATTCTGCATTCCATCATGATAAATGGTGTTAGCTGTGTTAGACCTCTCTCAGTTGTGTAATTCGTTTGGACTGTCATAACATGCTCTTATTGTAATTAAATAGAGTCATAATCATGCGATGGATACTGATTGTTCATTAAGTAGTGAAAGAAGTCCAGGTTGTTTCAAAGTTGATTTTAGTGGCATGTTAGCTTGGTGTCGCTATATTCACACATGAATTCTCAAGCGTTTAAAGGATTGTGAGCATAATTTGAGTTTAAGACTAAATCTGAAAGTTCACGAGTCTGATTTTAATGCTTGCACTTGTCTCTCTCAGAAAAGTTTAAGGTCATATAGTTTTATTAAATGGGGATTCAAACTGGGATCTTTGATCTTTTCTTATTATGTAATTCATTTGGACTGTCAGAATAGTGGTGTGCACGGACGTCTAAAAAATGCTTTGAATGTTCCTTGTTTCCCTTTTGTTTGATTAGTTTAAAAGAAATGAAATGCAAAGTAACAACTTCTTGTGTTGGTCTGTGGATTCAAACTAAGGATCTCATCTCTTGCTGAGGCTGCTTTGTTTCGATTTTGGCTCCTTTGGGCCCAACCTAGACTGAATGTTAGTTGTTGACTTAAGAGGGCTTTACGTCTATGGGTTGTTGGGCCTCACGCATATTAAAAATGTAGTCTTATTTAAATATGTAGTCTCTTAATTTGAACCGTAGTAGAATCCTTACCCATTAATGTGGAATAATTAAACTTCTCCAACTAGTGAAGCGAGCCATGTTAGATAAAACAAATAGTTTATGGCCCTCCGAACTTTTTAGTTTGAATACCCTTTTAAAATGGAATTGAGGAGCGCCGTACCAAATGAAATCTCAAATGTGTGGCCCTTGCTTAATTGTTTCTTTTAAAATCCTTAGAATTCGAGGCGTGCCATTTAGTAAAGTTCCGTGGCCCTCGCAAAGTTAAAAATGCGTAGTTGCTTTAGGCGCGTTACTTTAATAATATCACCTTCTTAAACTCGGTTGTGCATTTCATGTGACCCAAATCCAAATCTTAACAACGTTGAATAAAATGCGTTTCAGATTGCGGGTGCATTTCATGTGGCGCGGTCCAAAGACAAGTTTTAGATGGCGTTGAAATATTCCTTAAAATAATTAAAAGCGGTTTAAAGTTAAAATGCACATAGGTTTAAAAGTGTTTTAAAATCAGATAATTAGGTTAATAATAACAGTTGAGCGACCGTGCTAGAACCACGGAACTCGGGAATGCCTAACACCTTCTCCCGGGTTAACAGAATTCCTTACCCGGATTTCTGTGTTCGCGGACTATAAAATAGAGTCAATCTTTCCTCGATTCGGGATTTAAAACTTGTGACTTGGGATACCATAAATTATCCCAAGTGGCGACTCTGAATTTGTAATGAAATAATCCCGTTTCGATTGTCACTTTAAGTTGGAAAAAACTCCCTTATATACTTCCTTGCGGGGGTAGTGAAAAAGGAAGTGTGATAGCTCTGACGACTCTACTGGGGATCAAACCCAGAATCTCTGGTTCAGGGTTCAAGAATTCGAGCTTAGAATAACTGTCATGATTGGCTTTGTCTGTTATCTGATTTTCCTACATGTTTTGAACCTAATGTGCTAAATGCTTTACCGCTTCGATATTTTGTGAATTGTATATAAACTGCTACGAAACCCTTCCTCTCTCTGAGTCTTATAAATCATGGAGAAGGGCTCACCTTTGGCTTCTCTTCTGTCTAGAGTCTTTTCCCATTTTAGAACGAGGTTCAGACAAGTTGCTAAGTCGGTGAAGCTTCTGTATTCCCGGTATGCTACCCCCCTCGGCTAGAGTTGTCCGCTCGGGTAAGCCAGGTCTAGAATAATAAACCCAGGTTTTAAACCTAGTATAACAAAGCCTTATGTCAGATCCCTAGTAGGTATGTTTGTTTGAATCACGTGCATTTGACTTAGGAGACTCAACACAGGGGTTGGGTCTGTCTAGGACAGGTGTACCCGAAATGAAAAGACCATCCTGATGCATCCTACTTGCTACTTGTGCATTTATTTGTTTCGGATTTGCATGTTGACCGGCTTATGAATAATAGGAGAAAAGTTGAAAAAAAAGAAAATCAATGTGAGGGCTCGGTGAGATAATTACTTGTTTTGAAAAATCAATGTCCAAAATATGCTGAAACTATGACAAAAAAAATTTGTTTGAAAAATAGTTGGTTTATTTTCTTCCAATCTGCCCGAACTACACCAGTTTGATTCTCACCGGATGTGGGATACGTAGGAAACCCTCATCGGGTCCAACTTTCCTTTTTGCAAAAATAGCCCAAAAAGAACAAAAATTTTAGGCTTATTGCAAATAAGTAAGGTGATGCCATTCTTCTCAAAAATAGACGAATATCCCTCAAAAGGGTGCCCGAAGGCTGTTTTTGCAAGAACAACCACTTTTGGTCATTTTAAAGGTTTTGGCTAGTTAGCCGACACATCCTTAAAATCTTTGTTTTCGAAGTGCTGAAAGGCCGTATTGGCAAAGCCGGATATTTTGTGGAAATTTTGAAAAAATGGTCATTTTCTTGAGTCAAAATGAGTCATAATTTTCTTTTAATGAAAATCACCCTAATAAATGTGCAGGATGAGCACAACTCAAAATGAACCTTTCTCAGTTCGTGAAGAGATCTCTTTGGAGTTACATATGTGGTGGCATGATTTGGGGGACGACAGCAGGAAAGTTGTGACAAAAGCGTTGGGCGGTCTTATCGGGCTCTGAAAGGTTAAGCCAAGAAAAGATGTGATTGAGGCCTTGATACCATTTTGGGACCCAACACATAATGTATTCCACTTTGCTGATTTCGAGTTAACTCCTACACTGGAAGAGATAGCAGGCAATGTCGGTTTCGAGGGGAATCTTAGAAATCAATACCCGGTAGCACCGAGAACAATAACCCCTCACAAATTTTTGGACTTGTTAAGCATCAGTCGGGACATCCGAGATGGAAATTTGGCCAAAAGAATTCTGTACCTTCTACTTTTTGTATCGACGTTATGGGAATCCCTGTGGCTTCGAAACGCCAGATACCGGTCTTACTCACGCGGGAAACCAAGACAAGTGGGAAGCTCGGAGAGGATTAGCTTTTATAATGGCGTTCCTGGGTATTTTGATTTGCCCCAGAAAAGATGGGAACATAGAGTTGGGGCTTGTAGGGATAGCTGACTTTATGATGAAAAAGGCAAATGGGACTATAGTGCCGCTGATCTTGGAGGAGATTTACCGAGCTCTGACCCTTTGTCGAGAAGGAGGAAAGTTCTTTGAAGGGTGCAATATGCTGTTACAACTATGGATGGAGGAACACCTTTGCCACCGTCCCCGATACTTGAATTGTGGTATGACTGGCCTTGAATGCATCGAAAAACATGAAAAGTGGGTAGAGGGATATGAGTTCCCGGATGGTACGGAAGCATGGCATGCTCATTTGAGATCTTTGACTGCAAACAAGATCGAATGGACGATCGGGTGGCTCTCGGTCAGTGAAGTAATCTATATGTCGGCAGAGGTGTGTTTTTTGCTGTTCATGGGTCTTCGGAGTCTCTAGCCTTATGCTCCACAGAGAGTCCTACATCAGTTAGGCCAATACCAGACCATCCCACACGATGAAGATTTGAGTCAGCAGGTCAATGAGTAAGAACCAAAAGCTGCCTTCCCAGAAGAAAAAGTGTGTCGGATTTCGCATCAGTGCAGATTCTTAGGGCTTAATACTCAAGTACGAGATCTATCCAGAGGCGAGGTGAAGCCTAGTTACACTGCATGGTATGGTAAAAGATCCCGAGTTCATCATGAGCTCGAAAGGCCCGCAAAGAGACCCCATGTCCAACAGTTCACCGACAAGCACAAGTGCAATGGGACTGGTTGACCAAAGAAAACGAGTACAGGGTTACCATAAGCAAATTGGAAAGGCAAGTGAGGGACCTTCAGTTTGAAAATAGCTTGCAAGCTGCGACAGATGAAGGGGAAAAGAAAAAGCTGACCAAGGAAATTGAGGCACTTCGAGCCCAGATTCAGAAAATGAAAATAGCGGCAAAAGATCTCGCCAGAAGTGCCAAAGATGAAAAACTCATAGATAACCTGAGGCAGAAAGTGAGTGACTACAGTTTTGATTTGAACAAAGCAGAAAGTGAACTAGCCAGGGAACAAAAGCAATTGGCTAAAAACGCAGATGAACGAGCACGCCTGGTTAAGCAGTTGAAAGAAAAGTACGACAATGAGGTCGTGGGATTAAAGAAAAGGGTCGTCGCCACTAAAAACAAAATGATCAAACAGGCAAAAGACTTAAATGTTGAAATAGAACATTGTTATATAGCATTGGAACAATTAGAAATAGATTTGCAACAACTTCAAGAGTAGAATCAAGTGGCCGAGCAAACTTTGGAAGCCATGGCCCAGCAAATCGAGCATTTGTTGCAACAAAAAGTTGTCCTAAGAGAGAGAATTAGAACCATCGCCGATTATATTGTTGTGAAGTGCCAAGCCTGTAAGGATATGACTCGCACCACTTTCTTCGCGGCAGTGATGACATTTGTTAAACAGATAATGAGTGACTTGGATAGACTTCAAAAGGATCTTGCATATAGGCCCGCGGCGAGACCAAATGATGTCCCACGGGCACCAAGAGCATTAATGTATTCATGATTTTCATTTGAGTCTGTATTTCCTTTTCCGTTAGAATCTGTCAGTTTTTTTGAGTATGTATTTTCTTTCTGCTGGAGTCTGTCAGTTGTTTTAGAGTATGTATTTTCTTGGAGTCTTTCTAAACAAAGCATTTGTTTTTTATGAAAATTGAAAATCCCAAAATATTTTTATTATCTACTTTCACACTTATCTCCCAGAACTACGCTCGATCTGATTCATGTGGGGTCATGATACGTAGGCAATCTACATAGGATTCAAACACAACCAAAAGAAAAAAAAAGAGAAGAAAAAAAAAGAAAAAAGAGAGGAAAAAACAAGAGAAAACAAGAAAAGAAAAGAGAGAAAAAAATAAGAAACCATGGGGCAGAAACCATGAGAGATCAAGCAAGGAAAGGAAAGAATGAAAAAGAAAAAGAGAGAAAAGTGAAGTTGCAAATGAAATAAGGAAAGGCCGGGATGACACAAGCAGCCGATCAAATGCATAGTAGAAACGGTTAACTGCTTAGGTGAATTCATTCCCCAAAAATGTACGGTTACGAATCTGTTAAAGCCCTAATCGCTAATAGGGTTCTTGTTGATGTATTGAATCCAGTCAAGTGGTTAGTTGATTGGCATTCTGGAAACTCATTCCTACAACACCCGATCAAAAGACAAGCTGAACAAGGCCAATCAAGAACTGGAGGCAAGCATTGTCGATCCGTCAAAAGAGGTGGATGAATCAGAGGTTAATTTGAGAGAGGAGTTATATAAGTTGAAGCAGCAAATGGCTGAAATGTACCAGGCCTGGGCAAAGGTGCATCCACCACCGGTTTATCCCGCCAACCCTGCTTTTATCCCACCATTGGCTCAACCTCAAGAACCTCTCACTCTGAACTCGTCTCCAGCCTTTCCCCTCTACCAACAATGTTATGGCACCACTTCCCATACTTTCCAAGTTCCACCACCCAAACAAGTCCCATACCCTCCTCCACCAGTCACTCCCGCCTATGTGGCCCCTCCACCTACTGCATTACAACGATCTTCCAGTGAGCCTCTATTCCAAACTCATGACAACTACTATTACCCCCCGAGCCTACCTTCAAAGTTCCAAAACCATATTCTTACACCCCTCATCTTGATCTCCCGGCAGAGACCGAGAAGCCACCCAAAAATCCCGAACATGAGGAGATAATTAGAAAGGTCAAAAGCTTAGAACAACCGTTTAGAGATATGGGGGGATTGGGAGGTCAAGTAAGTGTGGCCTATAAGGATTTATGTTTGTTCCCAGATGTTCAGTTACCGACATGATTCAAGATGCCCAAGTTTGATCTGTACGACGGGCATGGTGACCCAGTAGCGCACTTGAGAGGGTTTTGTAGCAAGATGAGAGGAGCAGGCGGAAGAGATGAGTTACTAATGGCATATTTTAGCCAAAGTCTAAGTGGATCAACGTTAGAGTGGTATACCCGACAAGATCACAACAGGTGGTACACATGGGATGATCTAGCCCAAACTTTTTCCTGCCATTTTTAGTACAATCTTTAAATTGTTCCAGATCGTCTGTCCTTGACGAAGATTGAGAAAAAGCCCGGTTAGAGTTTCAGAGAGTATGGATTTCGTTGGAGAGAGCAAGAAGCAAGGGTTGACCCTCCGATGAAAGAAAGTGAGATGGTTGATTATTTCTTACATGCCTTGGAGCCCACTTATTTTGGTCATTTGGTATCGGAAATAGGCAAGTCCTTTAATGAAGTGGTAAAAATGGGGGGCATGGTAGAAGAGGGACTCAAGTCTAATAAAATCATGAGCTACTCAGCAATTAAAGCAATCACCCAGGCCATTCAAAACGGTACCGAGGGTGTACTTGGGAAGAAGAATAAAGAGGATGTTGTGGTAATTGAGTCAAGAGCTTGGTTCGGATCTAGGGGCCCATCACCTTACTATAACCAGCCTCGACCCCACTACCTAATTTACCCCCACACTCCATATAGCCCACCACAACACTACTACCTACCGCCAGATCCCCATTTTTCTGTCCATCACATACAAACATACACTCAACCTCCCGCCCACACGCAATGGCATGCGCCAGCTCCACAAAATACCTATCCACCCCCAAGAGCCTACCGAAATCCCCCAGGAACAGGTTTTCATCCTAATCAGGCCACCAAGAATGAGAGGTTTCCGAAGAAGAAGACTTTCACTCCATTGGGAGAATCCTACACCAGTTTGTTCCGCGGGTTGAGGCGATTGGGTATGCTGAGTCCGATTGAACCAAAATTGCCAAATACTCCCCGAGGAATCTTGATCACTCCGTGAGTTGCAAATATTGTTCTGGTGCCCCGAGGCACAACACAGAGAAGTGCTGGCAATTGAAAATAACTATTTAAGAGCTCATCGATACCAATCGGATCAAGGTCCAAGCCCTAGAGGCACCTAATATCAATCAGAATCCTTTGCCAGCCCATCATGAGACAAATATTATTTAGATAGTGCATAAGGGAGGGGAGCCTAAGAAACCTTCACAAACTGTCATGATAATTCGGTCCAGTGAAGCCAGGCCATTTGAAAAGTCAACAAGTGAGAAGTCTGTGATCAAGTTGAACGGGAAAAATAGTGAACCATCTGCGGTGGTCAAGAAGGGGTCCTCTAGTAACGTTGCAGGGAAACATGAAAGAGCGAAATTGGTTGTGCCGGGAGTGGCGAACAAGCCTATGGTAATAGTGGAGGGTGACCGCACAGATCCTGTCATTATCAAGTCGGTAACTCAATTATCGATAGTCAACAGCAAGGTAGTCCCGTGGAATTATGAACGAGTGACAGTGACTTACAAGGGGAAAGAGGTTAAAGAAGAAGTTTGTGAGACACATGGTTTGACTTGATCAGGGAGATGCTTTGCCCCCGAAGAGTTGAGGAAAGCTAAGATCTCCAAAGAAAACCTAGTATTGGCGAAGAAAGCTGTGACTAAGGAAGAAGCAGAGGAATTCTTAAGAAAGATGAAAGTTCAGGACTATTACATTGTGGAGCAATTAAGGAAAACACCGGCTCAGATTTCATTATTGATCCATTCAGACGAGCACCGTAGGACTTTGATGAAGATCCTGAATGAGGCCCACGTTCCTAATAAAATTTTAGTAAACCACTTGGAAAAGATAGCTAACAAGATATTTGAAGTAAACAGAGTCACTTTTTCTGATGATGAATTGCCCGTGGAGGGTACTGAGCACAATAGAGCCCTCTATCTGACGGTGAAATGCGAAGATTCCATGGTCACTCGGGTACTGGTTGACAATGGTTCCAACGCGAATATTTTCCCTCTCTCCACTCTGAACAAGTTGAAGGTGGATGATGAAAGAATTCACAAGACCAGTATCTGCATTTGAGGATTTGACGGTGGAGGGAAAGATTCAGTCGAAGACATAATGCTTGAGCTTACAATAGGGCCAGTTGAATTTACCATGGAGTTCCAGGTGCTCCATGTGGATGTGTCTTACAATCTGCTATTAGGTAAACCCTGGATTCATGCAGCCAAAGCGGTCCCGTCTACTCTGCATCAAATGGTCAATTTTGAATGGGATGGACATGAAATTGTTGTGCATGGTGAAGATAATTGGTGTGTTCCTAGTGATGCCATTGTTCCGTTCATAGAGTTCGAGGACGACAAGGGGCCATGGGTTTATCAGGTTTTTGACACGGTATAGGTAGAGAAAATTCTAGAAGGGAAGTGCGTTCCAACCCCGAGGGTAGTTGCCGCATCAGTCATGGTAGCTACCGAAATGGTGAAAATGGTTTTGTACCGGGCAAGGGTTTGGGTGCATCTCTGCAAGGTATCATACAGCCGGTGTCTCTCCCCAAAAACGTGCATACATTTGGTTTGGGGTTCAAGCCCACAACTGCGGACGTGAAAAGAGCTAGAAAGTTGAAACAGGGGGCCTGGGTCCTCCCAAAGCCCATCCCACGGCTCTCCAGATCATTTGTCAGGCCTGGCACCAAGAAACGCCCAGTGACAACAGTTCCCAGTTTAGTGGTTGATGTAGGTAGAGGTTTGATTGAAAGGTTCGAGAGGTTATTCTCCTATGTGAACATGTTGGAAGCTGGATAGGGTTCGAGTAAAGTGGATGTGCAGTTTGTTGGGCCCAGTACAAAGATTAACAATTGGGAAGCTACTCATCTCCCTACCAGGAAGGAGTTTTGGTAGTTTGCTTTGATTTTCTTTCAGTTTATCTGGATTATTCCAGGGTTGTAATTCAGATTCTTTGTTCCGTTTGTTTGGACGTATAAACCTTGTTATCTTTAATTTCAATGAAATAAAATTTCCCTTTTTCTTCCTCCCCGATAGTTTCATTTTTGTTTTTCTTTTCTTCCTTGTACAGTTCTTTTTATGCTGGCTTCAATGATATGACATGCATGAGGAATCTCTGGCCCAGTCTTAAAAGCCAATCTAATTCTGAAATAGTAATTGAAGAAATAGAGTGTGATGATGAATTGGAATATGATGAGGATGAGGTATTTGAAGAGATTGGTAAAGAATTAAGCCATTTTGAAGGAAAACCCAAGCCTAACCTGAGTGATACAGAGGCAATCAATTTAGGGGACCCAAATAATTCCGGGAAACTAAGATAAGTGTTCACCTGGAACCACAAATGAGGGAAGAGATAATCAAAGCATTGTTTGAATTCAAAAATATTTTTGTGTGGTCCTACGACGACATGCCGGGCTTAAGCACTAACTTGGTGGTTCACAAATTGCCCACTGACCCGGCATTCCCTCCTGTCAAGCAAATGCTGAGGAAATTTAAAACTAATATGAGTGTGAAGATCAAGGAAGAGGTCACCAAATAGTTCGATGCAAAAGTCATTCGGGTCACTCGGTATCCCACTTGGTTAGCCAATGTAGTGCATGTGCCAAAGAAGGATGGCAAGACTAGGGTGTGTGTTGATTACCGTGATCTGAACAAGGCAAGCCCCAAGTACAACTTCTTGCTGCTAAATATCCATATTTTGATTGACAATTGCACCAAATACGAGATTGAGTATTTTGTGGATTGCTATGCGGGCTATCATCAGATCTTAATGGATGAGGAAGATGCAGAAAAGACGGCATTCATCACGCCATGAGGAACATACTGCTACAGGGTCATGCCTTTAGGTTTGAAAAATGATGGGGCAACTTACATGAGGGCAATGACAACTATATTCCACGACATGATACACAAGGAGATCGAGGTTTACATGGATGATGTAATCATAAAGTCTAGAAAGAAGTCTAATTATGTCAAAGATTTGAGAAAATTCATCCAAATGCTTCGTAGGTACGGTCTTAAGCTCAATCCTGCAAAATGCGCATTTGGTGTGCCATCTGGAAAATTATTGGGGTTCATAGTCAACCGTCAAGGTATTGAATTGGACCTGACAAAGATCAAAGCTATCAAAGAATTGCCACCCCAAGGAACAAAACTTAGGTGATGAGTTTATTAGGGAGATTGAATTATATCAGCAGGTTTATTGCTCAGCTTATGACAACTTGTGAGCCTATCTTCAAACTGTTAAAGAAGGATGCTGCGGTCAAATGGACAGATGAGTGTCAAGAAGCATTCGATAAGATAAATGGGTACTTGTCTAACCCACATGTGTTGGTGCCACCAAAGCCGGGGAGACCTTCGATTCTGTATTTGACGGTCCTGGACAATTCATTTGGTTGTGTGTTGGGTCAGCATGACATCACCGGAAGGCACGAGCATGCCATCTATTATCTCAGCAAGAAGTTCACATCTTACGAGGTTAAGTACACTCACCTTGAGAGGACATGTTGTGCCCTAACTTGGGTAGCACAAAAGTTGAAGCACTATTTGTCATCTTACACTACTTACCTCATCTCGCGTTTGGATCCATTAAAGTATATCTTTTAGAAGCCTATGCCCACAGGGAGGCTCGCAAAGTGGCAGATCTTGCTCACAGAATTTGACATCGTCTATGTGACTAGGACTACAATGAAAGCCCAGACATTGGCCGATCATTTGGCTGAGAACCCAATGGATGAAGAATATGAGCCTTTGAAGACTTACTTCCCTGATGAAGAGGTAATGCATATTGATGAGTTGGAACCAATTGAAAAGACAAGATGGAAACTTTTCTTTGATGGGGCCGCTAACATGAAAGGCGTTGGGATAGGAGCAGTACTTATTTCTGAAACAGGGCATCACTACCCTGTTACGGCTCAGCTTCATTTTTACTGTACTAACAACATGGCTGAGTACGAGGCATGCATTCTGGGTTTGAGATTAGCTGTAGATATAGCTATCCAGGAAGTCTTGGTCTTGGGTGACTCGGACCATCTGGTGCACCAGATTCAAGGATAATGGGAAACTCGGGATTTGAAGCTCATATCGTACCGACAATGTTTGTAGGATCTTTGTCAACGGTTTCAATCAATAGAGTTCAGGCATATTCCAAGGATTCATAATGAGGTTGATGATGCTTTAGCTACTATGGCATCAATGTTACATCATCCAGATAAGGCTTACATAGACCCTTGCAGATTCAAGTCCGCGAGCAGCATGCTTACTGTAATGTGATAGAGGAAGAACTTGATGGTGAGCCTTGATTTCACGATATCAAAGAATATATCAGGATAGGGGTATATCCGGTACAAGCCACATGTGAACAAAAGAGAACAATTCGACAGTTAGCAAGCGAGTTTTTCTTTAGTGGAGGGATCTTGTACAAAAGAACTCCAGATCTTGGATTGTTAAGATGCATGGATGCCAAGCAGGCCACAACTATCATGACCGAGGTACATTCTGGAGTCTGTGGACCGCACATGAGTGGGTATGTTCTTGCAAAAAAGATCCTCCGAGCAGGTTATTATTGGCTCACCATGGAGCGAGATTGTATCCGTTTTGTGCGCAAGTGTGACCAATGTCAGATGCACGGAGATTTGATTCATTCTCCGCCATTTGAATTGCATACAATGTCCGCGCCATGGACCTTTGTTGCTTGGGGTATGTATGTCATTGGGCTAATCGAGCCAGCAACGTCCAATGGGCACAGGTTTATTCTAGTATCCATTGATTATTTCACCAAGTGGGTTGAAGCTAAAACTTTCAAGTTTGTGACCAAGAAAGTAGTGGTCGATTTTGTGCATTCAAACATCATTTGTTGGTTCGGGATCTGAAAGGTGATCATCACAGATAACGACGCTAATCTCAACAGTCATCTGATGAAAGAGGTATGTCAACAGTTTAAGATTACACATCGCAATTCCACCCCATATCGCCCCAAGGCGAATGGAGCTGTTGAGGCAGCCAACAAGAACATAAAGAAGATACTTCGGAAAATGGTGGAAGGCTCTAGACAATGGCATGAGAAGCTGCCTCTTGCATTGTTGGGTTATCGTACTACTGTTCGTACTTCAGTAGGGGAAACTCCTTATTTGTTGGTATATGGCATGGAGGTAGTGATACCCGCATATATTGAAATTATATCCCTTCAGATCGTTACAAAATCCAAAATTGATGATGATGAGTGGGTTAAAACCCGCCTGGAAAAATTGAGTTTGATTGATGAGAAAAGATTAGCAGCAGTATGTCATGGCCAGTTGTATCAACAGAGAATGACAAGAGCATATAATAAGAAGGTGCATCCACGAAAGTTTGAAGTGGGTCAGTTAGTATTGAAATGCATTCTTCCTCATCAGGCTGAAGCCAAAGGCAAGTTCGCCCCAAACTGGTAGGGGCCGCTTGTCGTAACAAGAGTGTTGTCCCATGGTGCTTTGTACTTAACAGATATAGAAGGCAAATGTGTAGAAATGGCCATCAATTCTAATGCGGTCAAGAGATATTATGTATGATTTCTTTGTTTAAATTGTATTTGTTTGTACTTGGCATGTTTTGAAGATTGGAATGACAAAGGCATTTTGTTCTGCTATCTAAACACTTTATCCTTTGTTATCCCTTTGAGCCTTATTTATTTCCTTTCATACCCCTCTTTTGGAATCAATAGCAAAGATCAGAAACGCAAGCGCGAAAGATGAGTAAAGGAAAAGAGAAAAGAAAAGAATGAAAAGAAAGAAAAGAATGAAGAGAGAGAGAAGAAGAAGAAAAAAAAAGAGACAGGAATGAAAAGAAAGAGAGAAAAGAAAAGGGAAAAAACAAACGAAATAACAAAACAACAATGCAACAAAAGAGAAAAGAAGAAAGAAAAGAAAGAAGAAAAAGAGGAAGAACAAAAAAGAAAAATCACAACAACAAAGCAATTTCTACGACATGAACTACGTTCGACCTGATTCCTTTTAAGGATATGTGGGCAGCCTCACGGTTCGGTCCCATCAAAACAAAAACCCCCAAGCAAAGAAACTGGGGCAGAAGTTATGGTTGTTGTAAGAAATCTGATTCCAAAAGTTGTAATTTTGAATTCACTTGAATTGTTTTGAGCCTTTGATACCTTTTCTTTGTAACCCTATCCAAAACCCCACATTATGGTCCATAGAAAGACCTTCCGATCAGTCTTAGAGAAATGTCAGGTCAAGCAATAAGAGGTAATGCATATCAGGGGCAACACTTTGGTCCAAGCAGGAAAATGTTAAAAATGAGAGAGTCTTATTGGTGAAACCTTCACGTGCACCGTAAGGCGATGAGAGCTAAGAGAAATAATAAAAATGAGAAAGTCTTATTGGTGAAATCCCTTATGGGCACCTTGAGGCGAAAGTGAGTTGAGAGATGAACAAATGAGAGAGGCTTGTTGGTGAAAACCCTTCAGGGCACCGTAGGCCGAACAAGGTCAAGGTTTTGGTGAAGAAATCAGGTTATGGAAATTCCAGGGCAACAAAGTATGGCAACTGAAAGTTGATTGGTTGGACATATTGGGCCGATTAATCTGAAATGCATGTCATGATCATTGGTGCCAGCTGCTCCACTTAGATAAGTCCCTTTTCTTTTTCCCCTTCAGATAGCCTTCTAGTTTTGGATTTAGCTTATCTTTAACTTTTGAAAGTCATTGAATTTCATTTCTTTTAGGTTTATTTCTCTAAGATGTTCCCAATGTCAGTTCGGTTTAAGCAAATAAGAAGGAATTTCAAAGCTTACTACCAATTTTCAAGATTGCACAAGGAGCAGTGCAACCAAGGAATTGCTAGAGAGGTTTAAACAGATGGGTAGGAGATGTAACACAACAGTTTGGGTATAAAACACTCGGGTCATCCAAGGTCATGGGGTTTGAAAGCCAGCCGGGAAGGCAAGCAGTTCTTAGCCAGTTCAGAGGAAGCCAATCAAAACAAAGCATGGCAGCGGAGAGACTTTCAGCAAAGAATGCCATCAACTAACCACCACATTTTAAACTGTCAAGATTTTTCTTTGATTGAAACAGGGGCAGAAAATTTTGGTTGTTCAGGAGAAATCTTCCGCAGGGGAAAGACAAGCACTAGACTGGTTTGATTTTTGATTCTCAAGTCCCGCCTGGATAATGGGATTTAATTTGAAGTTCTCAGGACCCTCCTGGAAAATGAGACCTAGGTTAAAATTCAAAACAATCATGAGTAGCAAAATCTTACATAAATGTACTCCGAAGGAATATATGTTGGAATGTTTAAGATAGGATTCAATTAGAAGTTTTCAGCACCCTCCTGAATAATGGGACTTAGCTTTAAGATTTCGATTAGATAATAACATTTAGAGTAAGTTCTGCTATAGGGTAGTATAATTCAACCGTAAAAGTTGTCACTTTTAAGATAAGATTTGATGTTTGATTTTCAGGACCCTCCTAGATAATGGGATGTAGTTTTAAGACCGTCTTAGATAACAAGATTTAGCGGGAGTCACACTTTTAGAAGATATAATTTAGATTTTAAAGCCATCATTTAACTAGAAGTTTTCAGGACCCTCCTGGATAATGGGATCTAGCTTTCAAATTCATAGAGATATGTGGTAACATGATTCAATTAACACTCACAGATGCGCCCAACATCAAACTGGGCAGAAGTTTTCTTTGTTTTTGTTTATTTTGTGGAAATCAGGCGTCCACTGGAGAACAAGGGAATACATTTCAAGTTCAGCAATCAGGAGCCCACCTAGAGAACAAGGGAATACATTCAAGTTTCAGCAATCAGGCGCCCATCTGGAGAATAAGGGAATACATTTCAAGTTCAGCAATCAGGCGCCCATCTGGAGAACAAGGGAATACATTTCAAGTTCAGCAATCAGGTGCCCACCTGGAGAACGAGGGAGTATAGTTCAAGTTTCAGTTTTCAAGTTCTTACTGATATTTGGTAACATGCCAAACTGGGGTAGAAGTTTTCTTTGTTTTTGTCTATTTTGTGGAAATCAGGTGCCCACCTGGAGATCAAGGGAATACATTCAAGTTTCAGCAATCAGGCGCCCACCTGGAGAATAAGGGAATACATTCAAGTTTCAGCAATCAGGAGCCCACCAGGAGAATAATGGAATACATGCAAGTTTCAGCAATCAGGAGCCCACCTGGAGAACAAGGGAATACATGCAAGTTTCAGCAATCAGGCACCCACCTAGAAAACAAGGTAATACATTTCATGTTTTAGCAGTCAGGCATCCACCTGGAGAAAAGGAAAACATCTCAGATTACAAGTCAAGGCAGCAATAAAGGGATTCTGTGGCCCTCACAAAGTTAAAAACGCGTAGTTGCTTTAGGCACGTTACATTAATAATATCACCTTCCTAAACTTGGGTGTGCATTTCATGTGGCCCAAATCCAAATCTTAACAACGTTGAATAAAATGTGTTTCGGATTACGGGTGCATTTCATGTGGCGCGGTCCAAAGACATGTTTTTAATGGCGTTGAAATCTTCCTTAAAATAATTAAAAGCGGTTTAAAGTTAAATTGCACATAGGTTTAAAAGTGTTTTAAAATCAGATAATTAGGCCAATAATAACAGTTGAGTGACCGCGCTAGAACCACGAAACTCGGGAATGCCTAACACCTTCTCCCGGGTTAACAGAATTCTTTACCCGGATTTCTGTGTTCGCGGACTATAAAACAGAGTCAATCTTTCCTCGATTCGGGATTTAAAACCGGTGACTTGGGACACCATAAATTATCCCAAGTGGTGACTCTGAATTTGTAATGAAATAATCCCGTTTCGATTGTCACTTTAAGTTGGAAAAATCTCCCTTATATACTCCCTTGCGGGGGTAGTGAAAAAGGAGGTGTGACATAGTATATTCTAATAATTGTCATGGTTAAAAGTCTAAGTGGGGGATTGTTGGGATATATGCTATTAGCCATGGGTTTGGTTTAGATATAGTATTTATTATGAAATAATTATTTATTCAGTTTTAATAAAGTTTTAAATAGATCATAATTAGTATGTGTCCTTTGCTTATATAGTAGATGATTTAGTTAATAGAGTTTAGCTTATACACGAAAGATTAAATCATCGGTTCTTATAAGTATAAAGTTTGAGTTCACAATCGAATGATAGAATTGGACAAACCATCAGGAATGATTGTAACACAAGATTAAATATAATTTATCTTGATAATGGGAATGGTTTAATTCCAACTTCTTGTGCTAGTACATTTTGTATATATTGAACAGACCAAGTAGAGATATGTATTTTATACTGACTTAATAAAATGAACTCTCTAGCCATTAAAGGTACTTATACTCTTATTCTTGATATAATTATTATTGTCTGTGTACTTTATTAATATTTTAATTTATTAAAAGGCGAGATTTTTTCGTGGGTCAATATGCCTGGTAAATTGGATAATAATAAGGTACATTGGCGAAATAATAGTTAGTTGATGGAATCCATATCTTGATTTAGAGATTGATGATACACCTTTATGAAAGCTTATAAGTTTTCATGTGTAAAACCGGCCGGTGGATTTTGTATCCGACACATGAAAACAAATAAGCGAAAGTCTAAAGAAAATAATCAATAAATTGAATCGTCAGTAATTTAATTTAATTGATTAGTATATAAATCTTAAAATGGGGAGTTAAATAAGATTTAATGGATCAATTTCGAAATTAAATAAGGAGTGTAATTACGAATTTTTTGTGGAATAATTCGTAATTAATTATGATGGATATTAATGTCATGACCCTGTTTCGCCCTCTGTGAACCGTCGTGACGGAACCTAGTCTCTACGACTAGGTAATCCTAACAATGCGAAAAATAAACAAAATTTGCGGAAGAAATAATTAAAAACCGAAATAGTGAAATAAAACAATGTTTAAAATGCTGCTCGACATACACAATAACAAGTCTCGAAACTAATATCTTTTCCCAAACCCGGAATCTCATAATTACAAGCTTTTAAATGTCTACAAGCATCTAACTCCAGAACCTCTAACAATGAAACGAAAGTACAGAAGGGCTAATACAAAAATGGAGAGTAGAAAGGGACTTTTTGGTCTGCGGAAGCCGCAGATATACCTTGGAGTCTCTACAAGAGCCTTATCTCAAGCGTGATAAGTCTGAGTGGAGGTACCTGGATATGCACATGAAAAATATGCACATAAAGGGCATGAGTACACCACAACAATACTCAGTAAGTGCCAAGCCTAACCTCGGTCGGGTAGTGACGAGAAAAGTCAGGGCTCTACTGAAATCAAATGAAATATAAGAGATGCCAATATAGAATAAGACAGTAGAATTAAGTGCAACAGTAAAAAAATAACATAGAATGGAAAGAACAACAACAATTACAACAGAAACAGAATAATCACGGAAGGAAGTACAGCTTAACACGGAGATAACAACTGGGGATCTCTCAGTATCCCGAGGATCTCTTGGTATCCTCAATATATGCTAGGGATCTCTTGGTATCCTCAATATATGCTAGGGATCTCTTGGTATTTCGATGATCTCTTAGTATCCTCAATATACATGATGGGGATCTCTCGGTATCCCGCACTTCAGTTCCAATCAAAATACGTATAGGAGATTGTGAGCATATGATTTTTGCCTCACGAAAACTACTCTAAAATAAAACAAAAATTCTCTTAATATGCAGTTTTTAGAATTTATGTGGTTTTATTAATTATTTGTGTTTTGTCCGTAAAAGTTTACTTTGTTATAGTTAAATGAAAAAATAAAATAAAAATACATGTTGCCTGCATATCTAGGTTTTAATTATGCATTTAAGAGTTAATTAAAAAATCACAAAAATATGCATTTATCTTATTTGCTCGTCATTTAAATATGCCATTGTGTGATTAATAATTTGTCTTAATATTTGTTAAAGGGTAATTAATATTTTTGTAAGGGTAATTTTGTTTTTATAATTTTAATTAGGAATTTGATAATTAAGGAATAAAATTGGAAATTAAAAAGAGTTGATTAAATGGGCAAAACGGATCTGGGCCAAAGTTTTAAAACAAAATCAAGCCCAAACAAAATCAATTTCCCCACAGCCCAATCCAAACAACCCCATGTCCGGTCCAATTCAACCACACCAAACAACGTCGTTTGGTCATTTTTATCAAAGCCGTTGGATTAAATCAATCCAACGGCTGAGATCCCATACCCTTACCCGTAACCCCTTACCTGACCCATTGCCCCGATTCAGCCCGACCCCAACATTAAACCAAACGACATCGTTTGGCTAAATGAACTGATCCTGACCGTGTATCATGCTTGATCTAACGGCCAAGATCAATCCACCTTTCCCCTATATAAACCTTAAATCCTTACCCCGGCCCCCTAACTAAACACCCCCCTCCTCTCCTGTTCATCATCATCTCCGAAAACACACCCCTAACCCTAGCCGCCCTAACTCTCCATCGCCTGAAACCCGGCGGCAACAACGTCGCCGGTCACCACCTTAACACCCTCGACTTCTCACAACCCCCTTCTTTATGGATCTGGTATTAGTTTCCTTCGAATCAGGTCACATAGTCTCGAATCTTCGATTGAAGGTTGGTCTGAAAAACCAACTTTCTCCGATGGCCTCCAAACTAACACCACAGTCTCCCCTGTCCATCCTCATCACGGATCTGTTAGTGGCATGGTTCGAATCCTCCTGGAAATGCTCGAATATTCATTTGAAGATTCGAGTGAAACCTGACCCTATCCCAACCTACCTCAAACTCACACCAGTTATCCACCTGACCCCCATCGTGCCTAGAACACCATTGGTTTGATTCGAATATACCTAGAAATGTTCGGATTTGAGATCGAAGAATCTGAAACCCTAAAAATTTCCAGTTATGGAATTTGCCCGAATTAAATGAGGGATTGAGGTCTTAGAGACTTTAATCGAGCTATTCTCAATTGAGAATACTTCGAATAAAGTCTGTTCAACCTCAAAAGGTCCAAATCCAAGTTGACCCTGTGTCCGTGTGAAATTGAAGATTCAGAGGTATTTTCTATTTCTTTTTGTTTCCTACGTGTATAATGTTACCTGTTTCAGTAGCCTGTGTAATTTTTCATGTTTGTTTTATTTGATTCTATGATTCTGTCTCATACCTGTTTATTTGATCAGAATTATAGCATTGTCTTTGTTTGTTGTGGTTGTTTACAATGTGTGTAATCGACTCGATTAAGTTCGTCGATTAGTTATATTATAAAATCCTGTTTCTGAAAATGCTGATTGAAATAATCTGTTTATCTGTTTATTAAATTGTTTGTTGACAATTGTTGTAGATAGTCAGTTGATTTGTATTTGTTAGTTAAATCATGCTTGTTTGTAAATCAATGGGTCAGGGAAATGGGTGCTGTGTGTGTGTTGATTTCTGAGCATTAAGTTTCAGGGCATTGTCAGTATATTGACAATGCTCCTGTGTTTGTTTGATCTTAGTTCAATGTTGAAGTTCAGTTTGAATTGTTATGTTGAATTCAGTGTAATGTTAGTATATTTTATTCAGGTTCAATGTTCAGTTTGTGAATTCCCTATTTAAATTCAATTCTTGTCAATCAATTATTAGAAATGTGATATACTGTCTCAATCATAGATTGCACTTCTTTGTTTAGCACAATCTGCGAGGATATAATAGCTGTTTGATGTTAGACAGATTAGTTTAAACAATTTTTTTTTAGCTCTAACAGATTATAAAATCGGTTTTTGTATCAGATTTTGATTTTTGTATTAAGGGCAGTAATAACAGTAGGATTTCAGGGGTATTTCTGGGATAAAAACAGTAGGAATAATATGTTAGTATTAGTGTGTTATAGTGGAATGTTAGTGGCTATTAATTAATGTAATAATGGGAAACAAAGGGTAATGGGATGGGCTGAAAATCAGGAAAAAGGTTTGTAATGGGATTTAAAGTAGTAAAAGCAGATTTTGAATGGGATTTTCTGATTCTTTTAAGAAAGAAGGGGTCCAGGCAGCACTTAAGGGAAGGGGGCAGACCTGTATTAAGATAGAAGAAGGGAATAACTTATATAAGAGGGGATTGGGACTGATTTTAGGGGGGAGAGAAATTAAGAGAGAGCGACAGAAAAAAAAGGAGAAGAAGAGAACCAGATAGAGAGAGAGAGAGGAATCTGAAAATTAGATAGACACACGGGAGAAAGAATACACATAGAGGGAGATAAAAGAAAGAAAACTAAGCAGAAAAATCAGAAATAGAAATCTGAAGAGGAGGAAGAAAACAAAAAAAGAAACAAAAAAGAGTACACTCACACCCACACACAATTTGAAACAGATGTAGAAGAAGGAAAGAAAAATCAGAAACATATTTTCCTTGAATCTGTCTGGGTCTGCTTTTATTGGTATTGTTTGGTTCAAATCTGAAATTTTTCTTAAAAATTTGTTACTGCTCGTCTGGTTTCACGGGTCTTGATCAAACCTGCTGAGTTATTGGTATATTCTGTTGTTTTGTTGTTGCCGTTACTGCTGAAATTCACCTCTTCTACCCTCATTTCCAGGTACATATCTGTAAACTCATGTCATGAAAAGCTTCAACATGGCAAATAAATGAAGTTTGGGATTATAATTATGTCTTTTACTCGTTTAAGTCTATTAGTTTAAATTTCAGTTTTGTTTTAGTTATTTAACATGGTAGTATGCTTGATATAACGACTATTATTTAATCATTCCCGTTTGAAGTTCGTATAAGTGTTGTAATAGTGTTGTCTATTTCAGAATTTCATTAAGTATAGTTGTGATTGAATTATCAAAATAGGGAACATGGCATAAAGTTGGCCATTAATTAAGTCTTGTGACATTGTTAGTTAAGTAAAGAGTAGTATGGAAATGGCAAAAACTATATCACTAGCCTATTTTGTCAACTATCCGATTTAGTTGTGGATCGAATGATGTTAGTTTTATTTTGTTCATTTATGGCATAATAATGGTTATGTTTATAATCAATAGTTGAAAGATGCATTAGTACAATCCGTTATGTTCACAATGTTGAAATATGGCGAATAATGTTGTATGCAATATCCTCTTATTAAGTCAACAGATAGATTAGTTCTCTTTCTTAATAAAAAATGGCCTCGGAATTTATACTATGCGTAATGTTAGTGTTTAGCAATAGTTCGCATAGATTGAGAATAAAAATTGGTTTGATTATGTATATCCCAAACTCAATCATAAGCATAATTAATCAAAATAATTGTGCCTATCAGATTAGGAACAAGCAATGTAGAAGGAGATTAGATTTATAATGTGTAACAATTTTAAGAATGTAAAAATAGCATTCGCTACAAATAGAATAATGAAAAATCTTCGAAAATATCACTTCCTTTCATGAATCGATTTTTTTTAGTTTCATACGCCATTCACATTTTGAGTATACATATATTGTATTTACGAGAAAAATGGTAGTATTAATCACACGTTGTTTATTTTACTCTTTAAATTTGAATGGCTTGGAGGAATATAATTTATACGCGAAAAAATATAATTTGCGATCAATGTCCAATAAATTGTGAATTCTTTTCGAGGAATTTAGAGACTAGAAAAATATTGATTTCTCATGACTTTCACATAAAAATGCATGGACGTAATAAACAGTTTATGGGAAATTTATGCTACCATCAAGAATATTCCGTGTGATTAGGGATACGTTCGCGTAACCTGATTATATTTCTAAAAGCAATTCGGATTATGCGTTCGCACAACTTCGAGCGAACATTTAATAAAAAGGGGTTTCTTCGGAGAATATCAATATTAATTTCATATAACCCGAGATGTGCAGTTCACTATTTAATCATACAAGAGCGACGAACGTTCTTAATTTTAAGCACAATTTCGAACATAAGTCTATTTTTATAATAAAAATAAACAAGAAATAATATTATCAACTTTTCTGTGTACACGTATGCGTGACACGATTCTCTACAAAGGGTATATAATACAAATATACGTACGCGTGATTCGTTTACATAATTGTAAACAATCTAAACAAAAGCGGTAATAAAATTGGGCAACAAATAAGGATGTATTTAACAAATCAAGATAATTAAGCCAAAAATATAAAAATGGTTAAGCGACCGTGATAGAACCACGGAATTCGGAAATGCCTAACACCTTCTTCCGGATTAACAAAATTCCTTACTCAGGATTTCTGGTTCGCAGAATAACAAACAGAGTCATATTCTCCTCGATTCAGGGATTAAAACCGGTGACTTGGGACGCCTTAAAATTCCCAGGTGGCGACTCTGAAACAAACAAATAAATCCCGTTTCGACTGTCCTTTAATTGGAGAAAACTCCTTCGCACCCCCGCGGGGGCGGAAAGAGGAGGTGTGACAGCTCTGGCGACTCTGCTGGGAACAAAAGTGTTAACCCAGAACCACTGGTTCAGGGTTAAAGAATTCGAGCTTAAAATAGCTGCTATAGTTGGCTTTATTTATTATCTGATGCTTATATAATATATGCCTAATGTGCTAAATGATGTTTTTACCGCTTTAATATTATCTGAATTGTGTATATACAACTGCTACGAAACCCCCTTCTTTCTGAGTCTTCTGAATTTATGGTGCACATGTGTGCGTGGCCCACCTTTCTGTTTAAGTCATACCAAATAAGACGAAGTTGGGACAAGTAACTAGGCCGGGTAGACTTTCGTGCTCCCGGTACGTTGCCCCCACTTCGGCTCAAACTGTCCGTTTGGGTAAGCCAGGTTTAGAACAATCAGCCTCAGGTTTTTCACTTAGAATAACTAAGCCATGTACCGGATCCCTAGTAGGAACGTATATTTGCATCATGTGCATTTGGCCTTGAAGACTCAACACAGGGGTTGGGTCTGTCCAGGACAGGTGAAACCGAAATGAAAATACCATCCTGATGCATCCTACTTGCTACTTGTGCACTCATTTGCCTCGTATTTGCTTTTTGACTAGCTTAATTGAAAAAAAATCATTGTGAGAGCCGAGGAATAAAATGAGTTGTTTTAGAAAATACCCAAAAAATAGTTTTAAGTTTTGAAAAAAAAAGTGTTAATTAAAAAATATATAATTTTTTTTATGAGTGTCTATTTTCAAAATGAGTTTTGATTTTTGTTAAAATTAATCGCAGACACAAAATGAGCACTACCCAAAACCTACCGTCCGCAAATGCAGATGAGGTTCTATTTCGGCTTCAGATGTGGTGGCATGAGTTAGGAGAAGATGGTCAAAAATGGGTCATTAAACATTTGGGAACTCTCACAGATATTATGAAAGTTAAACCACGTGATGATTTGATTGCGGCATTAGTAACTTTCTGGGACCCTGTTCACAATGTTTTTCGCTTCTCTGATTTTGAGCTTACTCCTACATTAGAAGAGATAGCTGGATATGCCGGTTTTGATGGAGATTTAAGAAAACAAAGTCTTATATTCCCAAAAGCTCCCTCAGTGCATCGGTTCTTTGGGCTCCTGAACATCAGTAATCAAATCAGAAAAAACAACGTTATCAACGGGTGTTGTTCTTTCAACTTCCTACATTCAAGGTTCGGAAAGCCAGATGGATTTGAAATTCATGAGAAGGGCCTTACTAACAAGCAGAACAAAGACACCTGGCAGATTCACCGTCGCTTCGCCTTCATGGTGGCTGTTCTAGGAATCATGGTCTTCCCTAACAAAGAACGAACAATTGATATTCGCACAGCGAAAGTCGTACAGGTCCTCACTACCAAGGAAAATCACACCCTTGCCCCGATCATTCTCTCAGACATTTATCGGGCGTTGACCTTATGTAAATCAGGGGCAAAGATCTTCGAAGGGTGCAAAATTTTGTTGCAAATGTGGATGATTGAACATCTCCAACATCACCCCAAGCTCATACAGTATGGTCCAAGCCATGATAATTTCATCGAGAGTTATGAAGAAAGAATAAAAGATTATAAGTCACCAGAAGGGGTCGAAGCCTGGGTATCTCATCTAAGATCTTTAACGGCAAGTCAAATTGAGTGGACTTTGGGATGACTCCCGATAAGGGAAGTGATACACATGTCAACCTCGAATAGTTATTTGTAACTATTGGGATTGAGAAGCATCCAGCCATATGCGCCACAAAGAGTTCTGAGACAACTAGGGAGATACCAAGTGGTTCCCGATGATGAAGATTTGATTATGCAAGTAATCGAGTTACACCCTGAAGCCACTCTTCCCGAGGCTTTAATTCAGCAGATGTGGAATGGATGTCGGTACTTGAAAAATGATACTCAAGTCCCAGACACTACAAAGGGCGAGATAAATCCAGGATATGCAAGGTGGTCTGAGAAACGATCCCACGTGGATGATGCACCAGAACCCGATCTAAGAAGGCCAACAAAAAGACCCCATGTTCAGACCTTTAACGATAAAATCCAAGAACGGTTGATTTGGGGAGAAAAGGAAAAAGGGTATAAAGCAACCATCCATGCCTTAAAAGAAAATTTGAGGAGCCTCAGTTTGGAGAAAGATTTGCAAGCACAAGAAGCAGAAGGCGAGAAGAAGAGTCTGGCTTGTGAGAATAAAAATCTTCGCACTCAATTTCAAAAAATGAAGAAAGCTTCTGAAACACTAATGAGGAGTTGGAAGGATCAAAAAATCATCGCCAATCTTTTTGAAAAAATGCAAGATTATGATTCCATTTTTGCAAAAACCGAAAAGGCGTTGAGCAAAGCTAAAGAAAGAATCCAACAATTAAACAAAGAGGCCAGATCTAATAAGGAACGCCAAGCAATGCAATCTGAAGAAGACAGGGCACAATTTAAGAAGGAGAAAGGCCGTTGGATACATTCAGAAGCCCAACTTCATGCACAACTGGAAGAAGCAAGAAGATATAACATAGAATGTCAACATGCAGACATCGAAAGAGAAAGAGCACAGACAAGACTCGATCAGGCCTGACTCCGGGCTCAATTAGAGTCAGCTTTAGATCGTGAAGACCGTATCAGAGATATAGCCACCACTCGCCAACAGCAACTGCAAAATCAAGACCAGCATCTCCAAGACTTCAGGGCACAAATCCATGATTTAGCGGTTTACACATCTCAAAGTTATGTAAACTGCCAAGGGATGGATTGTGAAAGGTTTATAGAGCATGCACCTATTTTTGCCCGTCATCTGGCAATAGAGCTAGAAAGAATGTATCGTACGCTGGGAGGTCATCCGGGTCAAGCCCCGCCATGAGCAGATAGTCCCATGATTAACAACAAAAGTGGGAAGTGGAACGTGTTCAGAAACGTTAAGAGTTGTGTCTTTTATTTGATTTGGCTGTGTGTCGAGTTTTTAAATCATTTTCGTATAATGTGTTCCAAATGTAATGTTTTTCCTTTTTTATAAAATAAATAAAAGTGTTGACAATTGCTTTACATTCGAACTACGCAAGGTCTAATTCATGCGGGGGCATGATACGTAGGCAATCTCTATAAGATTCGACCACATCCGCAAATAATAAAGGAATTAAATAAGAGTGAGTAACAATAAAAAGGTCAATAAAGCTGGGATGACACAAGCAACCGAGCAAATGCATAATAGAAAAGGGTTATTTGTCTAGGAGCATTGCATCTCAACGTGTAATTATATACGTGTTAAACTCTCAAAACTAACAAGTTTGCTCATTTCCAGAATTCAAGCAGTTAGTTTTTCTAAGAGATACTGGCATATTATCACTATCACACCAGATCAAAAGGACCGATACCTAAAAGTATCTCTATTCCGGATATCGACACAGGTATTGAGATAGAGGAGATGGACGTTGGCAAAATGAAACATGAAATGCTTAAACTCAAGCAGCAAATGGCTGAGATGTACCGAGCCTGGTCTACAGGGCAATCACCCCCATCTTACCCAGCTAACCCTGCTCCATCACTAGCCCAAGCTCAGGATAATCTTACCACTGAATTATCCCAAAATTTCCCCATCTACCAACACTACCGAGGCACCACCTCTCAGACACCGCAGTCTCCACCTCCAAAACCAGTTCCATACCATCCTCCACCAGTGACTCCTGTCTTCGTAGCACCTCCCCCGGTTACATTCCACAAATCTCCTAGTGAGCCTATACTCCAGGCCCAGGACAATCAATACTACCCCCCAGAGCCCACCTTCAAAGCCTCCGAAATCCATTCAACTACTCCTCGTTTTGACCTCATAACCGAAATTGACAAGCCAGCCAAAAATGCTGAACAAGAAGAGATGTTCAGAAAGGTCAAAATCCTAGAACTATCGTTCCGAGACATGCGAGGGTTAGGAGGACAGGTCAGTGTGGCCTACAAGGATTTATGCTTATTCCCAAATGTGCAATTGCCAGTTGGTTTCAAGATGCCCAAATTTGACCTATATAACGGGCATGGCGATCAAGTAGCCCACTTGAGAGGATTCTGCAGCAAGATGAGAGGAGCTGGGGGAAGAGACGAATTATTGATGGCTTACTTCAGTCAAAGTTTGAGCGGATCAGCTTTAGAGTGGTATACACGCCAGGACCATGGGAGATGGTACACCTGGGATGACCTAGCACAGGCATTTGCTTACCACTTCCAATACAATCTGGAAATCATCCCAGATCGACTATCTTTGACAAAATTTGAGAAAAAGCACAATGAAAGTTTTAGAGAGTATGGTTTCCGGTGGAGGGAACAGGCAGCAAGGGTGGATCCTCATATGAAGGAAAGTGAAATGGTAGACTACTTCTTACAAGCCCTGGAGCCAACTTACTATGCCCATTTGGTTTCAGCGGTAGGAAAATCATTCAACGAAGTAGTGAAGATTGGAGGTATGGTGGAAAAAGGCTTCAAGACAAATAAAATCATGAGTTATTCGGCTATTAAGGCGACTACTCAAGCCATTCAAGGCGGGGTAAGAGGAATCGGAAGAAAGAAAAGGGAGGAAGCAGCGGTGGTTGATTCAGGAACTTGGTCAGGATCCGGAGGTTCACCTCATTACTACAATCAACATCGGTCCCACCAATCAACTTACCACCACAATTCACCCCAACATTACTATCACCCGTCGGAACCTCATTTTTCCATCAATCGGGCACAAACATACAATCAACCACCTGCTCACGCACATTGGCGCGCCCCTGTCATATCAAGCACTTACCCATGAGCCTACCCCGGACCAGGTTTCAGGCCTAGGCAAGCATTCAGGGGGGAAAGAGACCAGAAAAAGAAAACCTTCACTCCATTGGGTGAATCCTACACTAGTCTGTTCCACAGGTTGAGACAGCTAGACATGCTAAGGCCGATACAATCCAAGCTGGCCAATCCTCCTCCAAAGAATCTGGACTACACCATAAGCTGTGAATATTGTTCCGGTACACCATGCCATGATACAGAAAATGCTGGCATTTGAAGAATACAATACAAGGGCTAATTGATACTAACAAAATTGAAGTTTAAACCCTTGAAGCTCCCAATATCAACAAAAATCCAATGCCAGCCCATCAGGAGGCCAATATGATAGAAATAGCATGGGCTGATGGGGAAACAAAGAAGCCATCGCAAACCGTCATGATGATTAGGTCTCATGAAGCAAAGCCAAATGAGCAGTTAACGGGGGAGAAATTGGTACCTAAGCAGAACAAAAAGGGTGATGAACCATCTGTGGTATTTGAGAAGGGATCTTCAAGAAAAGTTGCTATAAAGAAGGACGGATTAAAAGTGATTGTACCAGGGGTCGCCAACAAACCCATTATAGTCGTGGAAGGAGCCCGTATAGATCGGGTCATTATCAAGCCGGTAACCCAGTTACCAGTGATCAGCAACAAATCCATTCCATGGAACTACGAACGGGTAACAGTAATATATAAAGGAAAAGAAGTCAAGAAAGAAGTCTGTGAGGTGCAAGGCTTGACTCGGTCGTGAAGATGTTTCACTCCCGAGGAGTTAAGAAAAACTAAAAATCCAACACTAATAAAGAAAGCTGTGACGGAAGAAGAAGCGGAAGAATTTTTGAGAAAAATGAAGCTCCATGATTATTCTGTTGTGGATTAATTGAAAAAGACGCCCGCTCAAATTTCATTATTGTCACTACTGATCCATTCAGAGGAGTACCGTCAAGCTTTGATGAAAATCCTGAATGAAGCACACGTCCCTGATAAGATCTCCGTGAATCATTTGGGAAAAATAGCCAACAGAATCGTTGAGGCAAACAGAGTCACATTTTCGGATGATGAACTGCCTATAGAAGGTACTGAGCACAACAAAGCTCTTTACCTCACATTGAAATGTGAAAATTTAGTAGTAACCTGGCTATTGGTTGACAACGGGTCAAGCGCAAATATCTGCCCTCTCTCCACTCTGGGCAAGTTGAAAATCAAAGAGGAGAGGATCCAGAAGAATAGTATTTGTGTACGAGGGTTTGACGGTGGAAGCAGAGATTCATTTGGCGACATAGTGCTGGAGCTGACAATAGGGCCAGTTGAATTCACGATGGAGTTTCAAGTGTTGGATATAACTGTTTCTTATAATTTGCTCTTGGGTCGACCATGGATCCATGCTGCTAAAGCAGTCCCGTCAACACTACACAAGGCGGTCAAGTTTGAATGGGATAAACACGAAATAGTTGTGCATGGGGAAGACAGTTTAAATGCTCACAGCGGTGCCATTGTACCAGTTGAGGGAATAGAAAATGACCAGGGACCATGGGTTTACCAAGTGTCTGACACAATGACGGTAGAGAAAATTCCAGAGGAGAAATACATTCCGAATCCAAAGATAACCTCTGCATCAGTCATGGTAGCCTATGAAATGTTAAAAAATGGTTTTATACCCGACAAAGGTTTGGGCTCATCTTTGCAAGGAATTATACAACCAGTATCTCTCCCCGAGAACTGGGGAACATTTGGTTTGGGATTCATACCCACTGTCACAGACGTGAGAATGGCCAGGAAGCTAAAACAAAAGGCATGGGTTCTTCCAAAACCAGTCCCACATCAATCAAAGTCTTTTATCAAGATCGGTGCTGAAAATCACCCGATAACAACAATTCCTAAATCCTTGGTCAATCCTGAGGAGGAATTAATTGAAAGATTCGAGAAATTGTTTGACGATGTGAATATGGTGGAAAACAGGGAAGGTTCTAGCGACACAAAAGTGCAATTCATCGGGTCAGATACAAAGCTAAATAATTGGAAAGCCACTCTTCTCCCTATTCGAAAGGAGTCTTGGTAGTTTATTTTGATTTTCCTTCAGTTTGTTTGGGTTACTTCAGGGTTGTAATCCCAATGTTTATCTTACAGCTTGTTTGAAGTGTGCAAACCTTGTTATCTTTCATCATCCAATAAAATACAGTTTCCCTTTCATTATCATTCCTGATTTTTTTTTTTTTTTGTACAGTTCTTTTTACGCTGGCTCTAGTGATATGGCATGCATGAGGAATCCCCAGCCTAGTCTTAAAAATCAATCTGATTCCGAAATAATAATTCAAGAAGTATATTGTGATTATGTATCAGAATATGATGAGGATGAGGCTTTCGAAGAGATTAGTAAAGAGTTAATTCATTTTGAGGAAAAAACCAAACCTAACCTGAGTGATACCGAAGGCATCAACATAGGGGACACGAATAATATCCGAGAAACTAAAATAAGTGTCCATCTCGAACCGAAGATCCGAGAAGAGTTAATTAAAGCACTCACAAAATTCAAAGATGTTTTTGCATGGTCGTATGACGACATGCCAGGTTTGAGCACTGATTTAGTGGCTCACAAATTGCCCACTGATCCAATGGTGCCTCCTGTCAAGCAAAAATTGAGAAAGTTCAAGCCTGATATGAGTGTGAGAATTAAAGAAGAAATCACCAAACAGTTGGAGGCAAAGGTCATTCGAGTCATTCGATATCCTGTTTGGTTGGCTAATGTCGTTCTTGTGCCAAAGAAAGACGGCAAGATCAGAGTATGCGTCGATTATCGCAATCTCAATAAAGCAAGTCCGAAGGATAATTTCCTATTACCCAATATCCATATTTTGATCGATAATTGTGCCAAGCATGAGATAGGATCTTTTGTGGATTGTTATGCCGGTTATCATCAAATTCTAATGGATGAAGAAGATGCGGAGAAGACAACATTCATCACACCATGGGGAACTTATTGCTACCGGGTAATGCCATTCGGTTTAAAGAACGCCGGGGCAACCTACATGAGAGCAATGACCACGGTGTTTCATGATATGATACATAAGGATATTGAGGTATACGTGGACGATGTGATCATAAAATCAAAGCATAAAACCGACCACGTTGGGGATTTGAGGAAATTCTTCTTTAGACTTCGCAGGTATAACCTCAAGGTTAACCCTGCCAAGTGCGCATTTGGTGTTCCATCTGGAAAGCTGTTGGGATTCATAGTCAGTCGGCGAGGCATCGAGCTAGACCCATAAAAGATCAAGACCATCAAAGAATTGCCACCTCCAAGGAACAAAATTGAAGTAATGAGTTTGTTGGGCAGGTTGAATTACATCAACAGGTTTATTGCTCAGCTCACGACAACCTGTGAGCCTATTTTCAAATTGTTGAAGAAAGATGCTGCGGTCAAATGGACTGATGAATGTCAAGAAGCATTTGATAAGATAAAAGGATACTTGTCAAACCCACACGTGCTGGTTCCGCCAGAGCCAGGAAGACCTTTGATTCTTTACCTAACAGTCTTAGAAAATTCATTTGGTTGTGTATTGGGGCAACATGACCTCACCGGCAGAAAATAACAGGCCATCTACTACCTTACCAAGAAATTCACAGCTTATGAGGTTAAGTATACTCATCTGGAGAAGACATGTTGCGCCCTAACTTGGGTAGCTCAGAAATTGAAACACTATTTGTCATCCTACACTACTTACCTCATTTCGCGTCTGGATCCGTTGAAATATATTTTTCAAAAGCCTATTCCAACGGGAAGACTTGCAAAGTGGCAGATATTGCTCACAGAATTTGACATCATCTATGTGACTCGGACTGCAATGAAAGCCCAAGCATTGGCCGATCATTTAGCTGAAAACCCGATCGACGAGGAGTACGAGCCATTGAAAACCTATTTTCCCGATGAAGAAATAATGCATATCGGTGAGACGGAGCAGATTGAAAAACCTGGCTGAAAACTCTTCTTTGATGGAGCCGCTAACATGAAAGGAGTCGGGATAGGAGCTGTAATTATTTCTGAGACCGGGCATCACTATCCTGTTACGGATCAACTTTGATTTTATTGCACCAATAATATGGCTGAATATGAAGCTTGTATTTTGGGGTTAAGGCTAGCCGCAGACATGGGTATCCGGGAAATCTTAGTCATGGGAGATTCGGATCTTCTGGTACATCAAATTCAAGGAGAATGGGAAACCCGAGACTTGAAGCTCATACCATACCGCCAATGTCTACATGATGTTTGTCAGCGTTTTCAATCAGTGGAGTTCCGGCATATTCCAAGGATCCATAATGAGGTTGCCGATGCATTGGCTACCCTGGCATCAATGTTGCACCATCCGGACAAAGCTTATGTGGATCCACTGCATATTCAAGTCCACGATCAGCACGCTTATTGCAATATGGTTGAGGAGGAATTTGACGGTGAACCATGGTTCCACGACATCAAGGAGTATATCAGAATGGGGATATATCCAGCACAAGCCACAGGGGATCAAAAGAGAGCCATTAGGCGATTGGCAAATGGATTCTTCTTAAGCGGAGGAGTTTTGTATAAAAGAACACCAGACCTTGGATTGTTAAGATGCATAGATGCCAGACAAGCTACGGCTGTCATGTCTGAAGTACACGCGGGAGTTTGCGGACCCCACATGAGTGGATATGTGTTGGCAAAGAAAATTCTCCGAGCCGGTTACTATTGGCTTACCATGGAGCGAGATTGTATCAGTTTTGTGCGCAAGTGTCATCAATGCCAGATACACGGGGATTTGATTCATTCTCCACCATCTGAGTTGCAAACAATGTCGGTTCCATGGCCCTTTGTCGCCTGGGGCATAGATGTGATTGGACCAATTGAGCCAGTAACATCCAATGGGCACAGATTCATTCTGGTAGCCATTGATTATTTTACCAAATGGGTTGAAGCCAAAACATTCAAATAAGTGAACAAGAAAGCTGTGGTCGATTTTGTTCACTCAAACATCATATGTCGATTCGGAATCCCAATGGTGATCATCACAGATAACGGTGCTAATCTTAACAGTAACCTAATGAAGGAAGTATGTCAACAGTTTAAGATTATACATCGCAACTCTACCCCATATCGGCCCAAGGCGAATGGAGCGGTCGAGGCAGCCAACAAAAATATAAAGAAGATACTTCGGAAAATGGTAGAAGACTCAAGACAATGGCATGAAAAATTACCATTTGCGTTGTTGGGATATAGCACTACTATTCGCACTTCAGTAGGAGCAACTCCTTATTTGTTGGTATATGGCACTGAAGCAGTAATTCCTGTAGAAGTTGAAATTCCTTCCCTTCGGATCATCGCCGAAGCTTTGATTGATGATGATGAATGGGTCAAAGCCCGTCTGGAACAGTTAAACTTGATTGATGAAAAATGATTGGCAGCAGTATGTCATGGCCAATTATATCAAAGAAGAATAGCAAGGGCATACAACAAAAAGGTGCGTCCCCGAAAATTTGAAGTGGGTCAACATGTGCTGAAACGTATTCTTCCACATCAGGTCGAAGCAAAGGGCAAATTTGCCCCGAATTGGCAAGGACCATTCATTGTGACCAGAGTATTGTCCAATGGTGCATTATGTTTAATAGATATTGAAGGAAAATGCATAGACATGGCTATCAATTCTGATGCGGTAAAGAGATATTATGCATGATTTTTTTCCGGTATAGTTGTTAAATGTTTGTATTCGGCATTATTTCAAAGATTGGAATGACAAAGGCAATTTATTCTGCTATCCAAACACTATACCCTTTGTTTCCCCTTTGAGTCACACTCGCTTCTTTCTTACCCTCTCTTGGAATCAATGAAATCAAAAGAAAAAAAAGAAGAAGTAGAAAATCACTATTAAACAGTGAACTACGTCTGACCTGATTCCTCAAAGAGGATACGTAGGCGCCTCACGGCTCGGTCATAGGGTGCATAATATGCATAATGTTCACAAAAGGAAACATTCAAAAGACCCCAAGTCAAGAAAACTGGGGCAGGGATTATATGTGCAACGAGGAAAAGATTCCAAGAGTTGTAATTTTAAACCCATATCGAAATTATTTAATTTTTTTTAGATACCCTTTCATCCCAACCACATACCAAAAGACCTTTTGACCAATCTTAGAAAAATGCTGAATCAAGCAAATGGAGATGGTTCACAACACTCTGGTACAAACAAGAAGAGGTAATGAAAATGAGAGAGTCTCATAGGTGAAAATCCTCACGGGCACCATGAGGCGACGAAAGCTGAGAGAAAGAAAAATGAGAGAGTCTTATTGGTGAAAACCTTCGCAGGCACCATAAGGCGAAAAGGAAGTAAGAAATGAACAAATGAGGAAGGTTTGTCAGTGAAAAACTCTTTAAGATATTGCAAGTTGAACAAGGTTTGTAAATTGGCAAAAGTAAAAGTGGGTTGTGAAAATTTTGAGAAAAGCAAAATGAAAACAATTGGAAAGAAGAGATTGACTAAAAAGACTGGGTTGATTAATCCGAAATGCATACCCTGATCATTGGTGTCAGTAACTCCAATCAGATAAGTTCTTTATTCCTTCTCCAACAGTCATCCAAATTTGGATTTTTCTTTTCATTCTAGATTGTCGAAATCGTCATGTTTTCGTCACTAATAATCTTATTCTTCTAAAGCTTTTGAGTTGAGTTTTGTTCCAAACAAATAAGAAGGAATGTCAAGGTATACTACCAAGATTCAAGATTGCATAGGACAAAATACGGCCATGATGGACAGGAGGTAGTAGGATAAAAATAAGATATGGATGTAAGAAAAGTGGAATCAAAAAGTGGTTCAGTAATGTCAGGAAAGACATATGATTACAATTGAAAGGGTGTGATGTGAAACAACAGTTGGGGATCCTACGGTAAAGGATCAATTGCAAGGACAAAATAGTCTTTTCAACCACTCCAAGGAAGTAAAACAGGATAGCAAGAATGCTACAATTAACCCCCATGCCTCAAACTAACAAAATTTTCTTTGATATGAAACAGGGGCAAAAACAACATTTGTGCCAGGAAACACCCAGTGAAGGAAATAGAAGGAGTCAGGCATCCACCTGGAAAATAAGGAAGAGCATGGAAGTAGAAGAAATCAGGCGTCCACCTGGAGAACAAGGACAAATAAAAGAAGAAATCAGGCGTCCACCTGGAGAACAAGGACAAAGAAAAGAAGAAATCAGGCGTCCACCTGGAGAACAAGGACAAAGAAAGGAAGCAATCAGGCGTCCACCTGGAGAACAAGGACAAAGAAAGGAAGAAATCAGGCGTCTACCTGGAGAACAAGGACAAAGAAAGGAAGAAATCAGGCGTCTACCTGGAGAACAAGGACAAAGAAAGGAAGCAATCAGGCGTCCACCTGGAGAACAAGAACAAAGAAAGGAAGCAATCAGGCGTCCACCTGGAGAACAAGGACAAAGAAAAGAAACAATCACGCATCCACCTGGAGAACAAGGACAAAGAAAAGAAGAAATCAGGCGTTCACCTGGAGAACAAGGACAAAGAAAAGAAGAAATCAGGCATCCACCTGGAGAACAAGGACAAAGAAAAGAAGAAATCAGGCGTCCACCTGGAGAACAAGGACAAAGAAAAGAAGAAATCAGGCGTCTACCTGGAGAACAAGGACAAAGAAAAGAAGCAATCAGGCATCCACCTAGAGAACAAGGACAAAGAAAAGAAGAAATCAGGCGTCCACCTGGAGAACAAGGACAAAGAAGAGAAGAAATCAGGCGTCCACCTGGAGAACAAGGACAAAGAAAAGAAGAAATCAGGCGTCCACCTGGAGAACAAGGACAAAGAAAAGAAGAAATCAAGCGTCCACCTAGAGAACAAGGACAAAGAAAAGAAGAAATCAGGCGTCCACCTGGAGAACAAGGACAAAGAAAAGAAGAAATCAGGCGTCCACCTGGAGAACAAGGACAAAGAAAGGAAGAAATCAGGCGTCCACCTGGAGAACAAGGACAAAGAAAGGAAGAAATCAGGCGTCCACCTGGAGAACAAGGACAAAGGAAATAAGCAATCAGGCGTCCACCTGGAGAACAAGAACAAAGAAAAGAAGAAATCAGGCATCCACCTGGAGAACAAGGACAAAGAAAAGAAGAAATCAGGCGTCCACCTGGAGAACAAGGACAAAGAAAATAAGAAATCAGGCGTCCACCTGGAGAACAAGGACAAAGAAAAGAAGAAATCAGGCATCCACCTGGAGAACAAGGACAAAGAAAAGAAGCAATCAGGCGTCCACCTGGAAAACAAGGACAAAGAAAGGAAGAAATCAGGCGTCAACAAGGACAAATAAAGGAAGAAATCAGGCGTCCACCTGGAGAACAAGTACAAAGAAAGGAAGAAATCAGGCGTCCACCTGGAGAACAAGGACAAAGAAAGGAAGCAATCAGGCGTCCACCTGGAGATCAAGGACAAAGAAAAGAAGAAATCAGGCGTCCACCTGGAGAACAAGGACAAAGAAAAGAAGAAATCAGGCGTCCACCTGGAGAACAAGGACAAAGAAAAGAAGAAATCAGGCGTCCACCTAGAGAACAAGGACAAAGAAAAGAAGAAATCAGGCGTCCACCTGGAGAACAAGGACAAAGAAAAGAAGCAATCAGGCGTCCACCTGGAGAACAAGGACAAAGAAAGGAAGAAATCAGGCGTCCACCTAGAGAACAAGGACAAAGAAAGGAAGAAATCAGGGGTCCACCTGGAGAATAAGGACAAAGAAAGGAAGCAATCAGGCGTCCACCTGGAGAGCAAGGACAAAGAAAAGAAGAAATCAGGCGTCCACCTGGAGAATAAGGACAAAGAAAAGAAGAAATCAGGCGTCCACCTGGAGAACAAGGACAAAGAAAAGAAGAAATTAGGCGTCCACCTAGAGAACAAGGACAAAGAAAAGAAGAAATCAGGCGTCCACCTGGAGAACAAGGACAAAGAAAGGAAGCAATCAGGCGTCCACCTAGAGAACAAGGACAAAGAAAGGAAGAAATCAGGCGTCCACCTGGAGAACAAGGACAAAGAAAGGAAGCAATCAGGCGTCCACCTGGAGAACAAGGACAAAGAAAAGAAGAAATCAGGCGTCCACCTGGAGAACAAGGACAAAGAAAAGAAGAAATCAGGCGTCCACCTGGAGAACAAGGACAAAGAAAAGAAGAAATCAGGCGTCCACCTGGAGAACAAAGACAAAGAAAGGAAGCAATCAGGCGTCCACCTGGAGAACAAGAACAAAGAAAAGAAGCAATCAGGCGTCTACCTGGAGAACAAGGACAAAGAAAAGAAGAAATCAGGCGTCCACCTAGAGAACAAGGACAAAGAAAAGAAGAAATCAGGCGTCTACCTGGAGAACAAGGACAAAGAAAAGAAGAAATCAGGCGTCCACCTGGAGAACAAGGACAAAGAAAAGAAGCAATCAGGCATCCACCTGGAGAACAAGGACAAAGAAAAGAAGAAATCAGGCGTCCACCTGGAGAACAAGGACAAAGAAAAGAAGAAATCAGGCATCCACCTGGAGAACAAGGACAAAGAAAAGAAGAAATCAGGCGTCCACCTGGAGAACAAGGACAAAGAAAAGAAGCAATCAGGCGTCCACCTGGAGAACAAGGACAAAGAAAGGAAGAAATCAGGCGTCCACCTGGAGAACAAGGACAAAGAAGAGAAGAAATCAGGCGTCCACCTGGAGAACAAGGACAAAGAAAAGAAGAAATCACGCGTCCACCTGGAGAACAAGGACAAAGAAAAGAAGAAATCAGGCGTCCACCTGGAGAACAAGGACAAAGAAAAGAAGAAATCAGGCGTCCACCTGGAGAACAAGGACAAAGAAAGGAAGCAATCAGGCGTCCACCTGGAGAACAAGGACAAAGAAAAGAAGAAATCAGGCGTCCACCTGGAGAACAAGGACAAAGAAAAGAAGAAATCAGGCGTCCACCTGGAGAACAAGGACAAAGAAAAGAAGAAATCAGGCGTCCACCTGGAGAACAAAGGACAAAGAAAAGAAGAAATCAGGCATCCACCTGGAGAACAAGGACAAAGAAAAGAAGAAATCAGGCGTCCACCTGGAGAACAAGGACAAAGAAAACAAGAAATCAGGCGTCCACCTGGAGAACAAGGACAAAGAAAAGAAGAAATCAGGCGTCCACTTGGAGAACAAGGACAAATAAAGGAAGCAATCAGGCGTCCACCTGGAGAACAAGGACAAAGAAAAGAAGAAATCAGGCGTCCACCTGGAGAACAAGGACAAAGAAAAGAAGCAATCAGGCATCCACCTGGAGAACAAGGACAAAGAAAAGAAGAAATCAGGCGTCCACCTGGAGAACAAGGACAAAGAAAAGAAGAAATCAGGCATCCACCTGGAGAACAAGGACAAAGAAAAGAAGAAATCAGGCGTCCACCTGGAGAACAAGGACAAAGAAAACAAGAAATCAGGCGTCCACCTGGAGAACAAGGACAAAGAAAAGAAGAAATCAGGCGTCCACTTGGAGAACAAGGACAAATAAAGGAAGCAATCAGGCGTCCACCTGGAGAATAAGGACAAAGAAAGGAAGAAATCAGGCGTCCACCTGGAGAACAAGGACAAATAAAGGAAGAAATCAGGCGTCCACCTGGAGAACAAGGACAAAGAAAGGAAGAAATCAGGCGTCCACCTGGAGAACAAGGACAAAGAAAGGAAGCAATCAGGCGTCCACCTGGAGAACAAGGACAAAGAAAAGAAGAAATCAGGCGTCCACCTGGAGAACAAGGACAAAGAAAAGAAGAAATCAGGCGTCCACCTGGAGAACAAGGACAAAGAAAAGAAGAAATCAGGCGTCCACCTGGAGAACAAGGACAAAGAAAGGAAGAAATCAGGCGTCCACCTGGAGAACAAGGACAAAGAAAGGAAGAAATCAGGCGTCCACCTGGAGAACAAGGACAAAGAAAATAAGAAATCAGGTGTCCACCTGGAGAACAAGGACAAAGAAAAAGAAATCAGGCATCCACCTGGAGAACAAGGACAAAGAAAAGAAGAAATCAGGCGTCCACCTGGAGAACAAGGACAAAGAAAATAAGAAATCAGGCGTCCACCTGGAGAACAAGGACAAAGGAAGGAAGAAATCAGGCGTCCACCTGGAGAACAAGGATAAAGAAAAGAAATCAGGCGTCCACCTGGAGAACAAGGACAAAGAAAGGAAGAAATCAGGCGTCAACAAGGACAAATAAAGGAAGAAATCAGGCGTCCACCTGGAGAACAAGTACAAAGAAAGGAAGAAATCAGGCGTCCACCTGGAGAACAAGGACAAAGAAAGGAAGCAATCAGGCGTCCACCTGGAGAACAAGGACAAAGAAAAGAAGAAATCAGGCGTCCACCTGGAGAACAAGGACAAAGAAAAGAAGAAATCAGGCGTCCACCTGGAGAACAAGGACAAAGAAAAGAAGAAATCAGGCGTCCACCTAGAGAACAAGGACAAAGAAAAGAAGAAATCAGGCGTCCACCTGGAGAACAAGGACAAAGAAAAGAAGCAATCAGGCGTCCACCTGGAGAACAAGGACAAAGAAAGGAAGAAATCAGGCGTCCACCTGGAGAACAAGGACAAAGAAAGGAAGAAATCAGGCGTCCACCTGGAGAACAAGGACAAAGAAAGGAAGCAATCAGGCGTCCACCTGGAGAGCAAGGACAAAGAAAAGAAGAAATCAGGCGTCCACCTGGAGAACAAGGACAAAGAAAAGAAGAAATCAGGCGTCCACCTGGAGAACAAGGACAAAGAAAAGAAGAAATTAGGCGTCCACCTAGAGAACAAGGACAAAGAAAAGAAGAAATCAGGCGTCCACCTGGAGAACAAGGACAAAGAAAGGAAGCAATCAGGCGTCCACCTAGAGAACAAGGACAAAGAAAGGAAGAAATCAGGCGTCCACCTGGAGAACAAGGACAAAGAAAGGAAGCAATCAGGCGTCCACCTGGAGAACAAGGACAAAGAAAAGAAGAAATCAGGCGTCCACCTGGAGAACAAGGACAAAGAAAAGAAGAAATCAGGCGTCCACCTGGAGAACAAAGACAAAGAAAGGAAGCAATCAGGCGTCCACCTGGAGAACAAGAACAAAGAAAAGAAGCAATCAGGCGTCCACCTGGAGAACAAGGACAAAGAAAGGAAGAAATCAGGCGTCCACCTGGAGAACAAGGACAAAGAAAAGAAGAAATCAGGCGTCCACCTGGAGAACAAGGACAAAGAAAAGAAGAAATTAGGCGTCAACCTAGAGAACAAGGACAAAGAAAAGTAGAAATCAGGCGTCCACCTGGAGAACAAGGACAAAGAAAAGAAGAAATAAGGCGTCCACCTGGAGAACAAGGACAAAGAAAAGAAGAAATCAGGCGTCCACCTGGAGAACAAGGACAAAGAAAAGAAGAAATCAGGCGTCCACCTGGAGAACAAGGACAAAGAAAAGAAGCAATCAGGCGTCCACCTGGAGAACAAGGACAAAGAAAGGAAGAAATCAGGCGTCCACCTGGAGAACAAGGACAAAGAAAGGAAGAAATCAGGCGTCCACCTGGAGAACAAGGACAAAGAAAGGAAGCAATCAGGCGTCCACCTGGAGAGCAAGGACAAAGAAAAGAAGAAATCAGGCGTCCACCTGGAGAACAAGGACAAAGAAAAGAAGAAATCAGGCGTCCACCTGGAGAACAAGGACAAAGAAAAGAAGAAATTAGGCGTCCACCTAGAGAACAAGGACAAAGAAAAGAAGAAATCAGGCGTCCACCTGGAGAACAAGGACAAAGAAAGGAAGCAATCAGGCGTCCACCTAGAGAACAAGGACAAAGAAAGGAAGAAATCAGGCGTCCACCTGGAGAACAAGGACAAAGAAAGGAAGCAATCAGGCGTCCACCTGGAGAACAAGGACAAAGAAAAGAAGAAATCAGGCGTCCACCTGGAGAACAAGGACAAAGAAAAGAAGAAATCAGGCGTCCACCTGGAGAACAAGGACAAAGAAAAGAAGAAATCAGGCGTCCACCTGGAGAACAAAGACAAAGAAAGGAAGCAATCAGGCGTCCACCTGGAGAACAAGAACAAAGAAAAGAAGCAATCAGGCGTCCACCTGGAGAACAAGGACAAAGAAAAGAAGAAATCAGGCGTCCACCTGGAGAACAAGGACAAAGAAAAGAAGAAATCAGGCGTCTACCTGGAGAACAAGGACAAAGAAAAGAAGAAATCAGGCGTCCACCTGGAGAACAAGGACAAAGAAAAGAAGCAATCATGCATCCACCTGGAGAAAAAGGACAAAGAAAAGAAGAAATCAGGCATCCACCTGAAGAACAAGGACAAAGAAAAGAAGAAATCAGGCGTCCACCTGGAGAACAAGGACAAAGAAAGGAAGCAATCAGGCGTCCACCTAGAGAACAAGGACAAAGAAAAGAAGCAATCAGGCGTCCACCTGGAGAACAAGGACAAAGAAAGGAAGAAATCAGGCGTCCACCTGGAGAACAAGGACAAAGAAAAGAAGAAATCAGGCGTCCACCTGGAGAACAAGGACAAAGAAAAGAAGAAATTAGGCGTCCACCTAGAGAACAAGGACAAAGAAAAGTAGAAATCAGGCGTCCACCTGGAGAACAAGGACAAAGAAAGGAAGCAATCAGGTGTCCACCTGGAGAACAAGGACAAAGAAAAGAAGAAATAAGGCGTCCACCTGGAGAACAAGGACAAAGAAAAGAAGAAATCAGGCGTCCACCTAGAGAACAAGGACAAAGAAAAGAAGAAATCAGGCGTCTACCTGGAGAACAAGGACAAAGAAAAGAAGAAATCAGGCGTCCACCTGGAGAACAAGGACAAAGAAAAGAAGCAATCAGACATCCACCTGGAGAACAAGGACAAAGAAAAGAAGAAATCAGGCGTCCACCTGGAGAACAAGGACAAAGAAAAGAAGAAATCAGGCATCCACCTGGAGAACAAGGACAAAGAAAAGAAGAAATCAGGCGTCCACCTGAAGAACAAGGACAAAAAAAAGAAGAAATCAGGCGTCCACCTGGAAAACAAGGACAAAGAAAGGAAGAAATCAGGCGTCCACCTGGAGAACAAGGACAAAGAAAGGAAGCAATCAGGCGTCCACCTGGAGAACAAGGACAAAGAAAAGAAGAAATCAGGCGTCCACCTGGAGAACAAGGACAAAGAAAAGAAGAAATCAGGCATCCACCTGGAGAACAAGGACAAAGAAAAGAAGAAATCAGGCATCCACCTAGAGAACAAGGACAAAGAAAAGAAGAAATCAGGCGTCCACCTGGAGAACAAGGACAAAGAAAAGAAGAAATCAGGCGTCCACCTGGAGAACAAGGACAAAGAAAAGAAGCAATCAGGCATCCACCTGGAGAACAAGGACAAAGAAAAGAAGAAATCAGGCGTCCACCTGGAGAACAAGGACAAAGAAAAGAAGAAATCAGGCGTCCACATGGAGAACAAGGACAAAGAAAAGAAGCAATCAGGCATCCACCTGGAGAACAAGGACAAAGAAAAGAAGAAATCAGGCGTCCACCTGGAGAACAAGGACAAAGAAAAGAAGAAATCAGGCATCCACCTGGAGAACAAGGACAAAGAAAAGAAGAAATCAGGCGTCCACCTGGAGAACAAGGACAAAGAAAACAAGAAATCAGGCGTCCACCTGGAGAACAAGGACAAAGAAAAGAAGAAATCAGGCGTCCACTTGGAGAACAAGGACAAATAAAGGAAGCAATCAGGCGTCCACCTGGAGAATAAGGACAAAGAAAGGAAGAAATCAGGCGTCCACCTGGAGAACAAGGACAAATAAAGGAAGAAATCAGGCGTCCACCTGGAGAACAAGGACAAAGAAAGGAAGAAATCAGGCGTCCACCTGGAGAACAAGGACAAAGAAAGGAAGCAATCAGGCGTCCACCTGGAGAGCAAGGACAAAGAAAAGAAGAAATCAGGCGTCCACCTGGAGAACAAGGACAAAGAAAAGAAGAAATCAGGCGTCCACCTGAAGAACAAGGACAAAAAAAAGAAGAAATCAGGCGTCCACCTGGAAAACAAGGACAAAGAAAGGAAGAAATCAGGCGTCCACCTGGAGAACAAGGACAAAGAAAGGAAGCAATCAGGCGTCCACCTGGAGAACAAGGACAAAGAAAAGAAGAAATCAGGCGTCCACCTGGAGAACAAGGACAAAGAAAAGAAGAAATCAGGCGTCCACCTGGAGAACAAGGACAAAGAAAAGAAGCAATCAGACATCCACCTGGAGAACAAGGACAAAGAAAAGAAGAAATCAGGCGTCCACCTGGAGAACAAGGACAAAGAAAAGAAGAAATCAGGCATCCACCTGGAGAACAAGGACAAAGAAAAGAAGAAATCAGGCGTCCACCTGAAGAACAAGGACAAAAAAAAGAAGAAATCAGGCGTCCACCTGGAAAACAAGGACAAAGAAAGGAAGAAATCAGGCGTCCACCTGGAGAACAAGGACAAAGAAAGGAAGCAATCAGGCGTCCACCTGGAGAACAAGGACAAAGAAAAGAAGAAATCAGGCGTCCACCTGGAGAACAAGGACAAAGAAAAGAAGAAATCAGGCGTCCACCTGGAGAACAAGGACAAAGAAAAGAAGAAATCAGGCATCCACCTAGAGAACAAGGACAAAGAAAAGAAGAAATCAGGCGTCCACCTGGAGAACAAGGACAAAGAAAAGAAGAAATCAGGCGTCCACCTGGAGAACAAGGACAAAGAAAAGAAGCAATCAGGCATCCACCTGGAGAACAAGGACAAAGAAAAGAAGAAATCAGGCGTCCACCTGGAGAACAAGGACAAAGAAAAGAAGAAATCAGGCGTCCACATGGAGAACAAGGACAAAGAAAAGAAGCAATCAGGCATCCACCTGGAGAACAAGGACAAAGAAAAGAAGAAATCAGGCGTCCACCTGGAGAACAAGGACAAAGAAAAGAAGAAATCAGGCATCCACCTGGAGAACAAGGACAAAGAAAAGAAGAAATCAGGCGTCCACCTGGAGAACAAGGACAAAGAAAACAAGAAATCAGGCGTCCACCTGGAGAACAAGGACAAAGAAAAGAAGAAATCAGGCGTCCACTTGGAGAACAAGGACAAATAAAGGAAGCAATCAGGCGTCCACCTGGAGAATAAGGACAAAGAAAGGAAGAAATCAGGCGTCCACCTGGAGAACAAGGACAAATAAAGGAAGAAATCAGGCGTCCACCTGGAGAACAAGGACAAAGAAAGGAAGAAATCAGGCGTCCACCTGGAGAACAAGGACAAAGAAAGGAAGAAATCAAGCGTCCACCAGGAGAACAAGGACAAAGAAAAGAAGAAATCAGGCGTCCACCTGGAGAACAAGGACAAAGAAAAGAAGAAATCAGGCGTCCACCTGGAGAACAAGGACAAAGAAAAGAAGAAATTAGGCGTCCACCTAGAGAACAAGGACAAAGAAAAGAAGAAATCAGGCGTCCACCTGGAGAACAAGGACAAAGAAAAGAAGCAATCAGGCGTCCACCTGGAGAACAAGGACAAAGAAAGGAAGAAATCAGGCATCCACCTGGAGAACAAGGACAAAGAAAGGAAGAAATCAGGCGTCCACCTGGAGAACAAGGACAAAGAAAGGAAGCAATCAGGCGTCCACCTGGAGAACAAGGACAAAGAAAAGAAGAAATCAGGCGTCCACCTGGAGAACAAGGACAAAGAAAAGAAGAAATCAGGCGTCCACCTGGAGAACAAGGACAAAGAAAAGAAGAAATCAGGCGTCCACCTGGAGAACAAGGACAAAGAAAAGAAGAAATCAGGCGTCCACCTGGAGAACAAGGACAAAGAAAAGAAGAAATCAGGCGTCCACCTGGAGAACAAGGACAAAGAAAAGAAGAAATCAGGCGTCCACCTGGAGAACAAGGACAAAGAAAAGAAGAAATCAGGCGTCCACCTGGAGAACAAGGACAAAGAAAGGAAGAAATCAGGCGTCCACCTGGAGAACAAGGACAAAGAAAGGAAGCAATCAGGCGTCCACCTGGAGAACAAGGACAAAGAAAAGAAGCAATCAGGCGTCCACCTAGAGAACAAGGACAAAGAAAGGAAGAAATCAGGCGTCCACCTGGAGAACAAGGACAAAGAAAAGAAGCAATCAGGCATCCACCTGGAGAACAAGGACAAAGAAAAGAAGAAATCAGGCGTCCACCTGGAGAACAAGGACAAAGAAAAGAAGAAATCAGGCATCCACCTGGAGAACAAGGACAAAGAAAAGAAGAAATCAGGCGTCCACCTGGAGAACAAGGACAAAGAAAAGAAGCAATCAGGCGTCCACCTAGAGAACAAGGACAAAGAAAGGAAGAAATCAGGCGTCCACCTGGAGAACAAGGACAAAGAAAGGAAGAAATCAGGCGTCCACCTGGAGAACAAGGACAAAGAAAAGAAGCAATCAGGCGTCCACCTAGAGAACAAGGACAAAGAAAGGAAGAAATCAGGCGTCCACCTGGAGAACAAGGACAAAGAAAGGAAGAAATCAGGCGTCCACCTGGAGAACAAGGACAAAGAAAGGAAGCAATCAGGCGTCCACCTGGAGAACAAGGACAAAGAAAAGAAGAAATCAGGCGTCCACCTGGAGAACAAGGACAAAGAAAAGAAGAAATCAGGCGTCCACCTGGAGAACAAGGACAAAGAAAAGAAGAAATTAGGCGTCCACCTGGAGAACAAGGACAAAGAAAGGAAGAAATCAGGCGTCCACCTGGAGAACAAGGACAAAGAAAAGAAGCAATCAGGCGTCCACCTAGAGAACAAGGACAAAGAAAGGAAGAAATCAGGCGTCCACCTGGAGAACAAGGACAAAGAAAGGAAGAAATCAGGCGTCCACCTGGAGAACAAGGACAAAGAAAGGAAGCAATCAGGCGTCCACCTGGAGAACAAGGACAAAGAAAAGAAGAAATCAGGCGTCCACCTGGAGAACAAGGACAAAGAAAGGAAGAAATCAGGCGTCCACCTGGAGAACAAGGACAAAGAAAAGAAGCAATCAGGCGTCCACCTAGAGAACAAGGACAAAGAAAGGAAGAAATCAGGCGTCCACCTGGAGAACAAGGACAAAGAAAGGAAGAAATCAGGCGTCCACCTGGAGAACAAGGACAAAGAAAGGAAGCAATCAGGCGTCCACCTGGAGAACAAGGACAAAGAAAAGAAGAAATCAGGCGTCCACCTGGAGAACAAGGACAAAGAAAAGAAGAAATCAGGCGTCCACCTGGAGAACAAGGACAAAGAAAAGAAGAAATCAGGCGTCCACCTGGAGAACAAGGACAAAGAAAAGAAGAAATTAGGCGTCCACCTGGAGAACAAGGACAAAGAAAGGAAGCAATCAGGCGTCCACCTAGAGAACAAGGACAAAGAAAGGAAGAAATCAGGCATCCACCTGGAGAACAAGGATAAAGAAAGGAAGAAATCAGGCGTCCACCTGGAGAACAAGGACAAAGAAAAGAAGCAATCAGGCATCCACCTGGAGAACAAGGACAAAGAAAAGAAGAAATCAGGCGTCCACCTGGAGAACAAGGACAAAGAAAAGAAGAAATCAGGCGTCCACCTGGAGAACAAGGACAAAGAAAAGAAGTAATCAGGCATCCACCTGGAGAACAAGGACAAAGAAAAGAAGAAATCAGGCGTCCACCTGGAGAACAAGGACAAAGAAAAGAAGAAATCAGGCATCCACCTGGAGAACAAGGACAAAGAAAAGAAGAAATCAGGCGTCCACCTGGAGAACAAGGACAAAGAAAGGAAGAAATCAGGCGTCCACCTGGAGAACAAGGACAAAGAAAAGAAGCAATCAGGCGTCCACCTAGAGAACAAGGACAAAGAAAGGAAGAAATCAGGCGTCCACCTGGAGAACAAGGACAAAGAAAGGAAGAAATCAGGCGTCCACCTGGAGAACAAGGACAAAGAAAGGAAGCAATCAGGCGTCCACCTGGAGAACAAGGACAAAGAAAAGAAGAAATCAGGCGTCCACCTGGAGAACAAGGACAAAGAAAAGAAGAAATCAGGCGTCCACCTGGAGAACAAGGACAAAGAAAAGAAGAAATTAGGCGTCCACCTAGAGAACAAGGACAAAGAAAAGAAGAAATCAGGCGTCCACCTGGAGAACAAGGACAAAGAAAAGAAGCAATCAGGCGTCCACCTGGAGAACAAGGACAAAGAAAGGAAGAAATCAGGCATCCACCTGGAGAACAAGGAATAAAGAAAAGAAGAAATCAGGCGTCCACCTGGAGAACAAGGACAAAGAAAAGAAGCAATCAGGCATCCACCTGGAGAACAAGGACAAAGAAAAGAAGAAATCAGGCGTCCACCTGGAGAACAAGGACAAAGAAAAGAAGAAATCAGGCGTCCACCTGGAGAACAAGGACAAAGAAAAGAAGCAATCAGGCATCCACCTGGAGAACAAGGACAAAGAAAAGAAGAAATCAGGCGTCCACCTGGAGAACAAGGACAAAGAAAAGAAGAAATCAGGCATCCACCTGGAGAACAAGGACAAAGAAAAGAAGAAATCAGGCGTCCACCTGGAGAACAAGGACAAAGAAAACAAGAAATCAGGCGTCCACCTGGAGAACAAGGACAAAGAAAAGAAGAAATCAGGCGTCCACTTGGAGAACAAGGACAAATAAAGGAAGCAATCAGGCGTCCACCTGGAGAATAAGGACAAAGAAAGGAAGAAATCAGGCGTCCACCTGGAGAACAAGGACAAATAAAGGAAGAAATCAGGCGTCCACCTGGAGAACAAGGACAAAGAAAGGAAGAAATCAGGCGTCCACCTGGAGAACAAGGACAAAGAAAGGAAGAAATCAAGCGTCCACCTGGAGAACAAGGACAAAGAAAAGAAGAAATCAGGCGTCCACCTGGAGAACAAGGACAAAGAAAAGAAGAAATCAGGCGTCCACCTGGAGAACAAGGACAAAGAAAAGAAGAAATTAGGCGTCCACCTAGAGAACAAGGACAAAGAAAAGAAGAAATCAGGCGTCCACCTGGAGAACAAGGACAAAGAAAAGAAGCAATCAGGCGTCCACCTGGAGAACAAGGACAAAGAAAGGAAGAAATCAGGCATCCACCTGGAGAACAAGGACAAAGAAAGGAAAAAATCAGGCGTCCACCTGGAGAACAAGGACAAAGAAAGGAAGCAATCAGGCGTCCACCTGGAGAACAAGGACAAAGAAAAGAAGAAATCAGGCGTCCACCTGGAGAACAAGGACAAAGAAAAGAAGAAATCAGGCGTCCACCTGGAGAACAAGGACAAAGAAAAGAAGAAATCAGGCGTCCACCTGGAGAACAAGGACAAAGAAAAGAAGAAATCAGGCGTCCACCTGGAGAACAAGGACAAACAAAAGAAGAAATCAGGCGTCCACCTGGAGAACAAGGACAAAGAAAAGAAGAAATTAGGCGTCCACCTAGAGAACAAGGACAAAGAAAAGAAGAAATCAGGCGTCCACCTGGAGAACAAGGACAAAGAAAAGAAGCAATCAGGCGTCCACCTAGAGAACAAGGACAAAGAAAGGAAGAAATCAGGCGTCCACCTGGAGAACAAGGACAAAGAAAGGAAGAAATCAGGCGTCCACCTGGAGAACAAGGACAAAGAAAGGAAGCAATCAGGCGTCCACCTGGAGAACAAGGACAAAGAAAAGAAGAAATCAGGCGTCCACCTGGAGAACAAGGACAAAGAAAAGAAGAAATCAGGCGTCCACCCGGACAACAAGGACAAAGAAAAGAAGAAATTAGGCGTCCACCTAGAGAACAAGGACAAAGAAAAGAAGAAATCAGGCGTCCACCTGGAGAACAAGGACAAAGAAAGGAAGCAATCAGGCGTCCACCTAGAGAACAAGGACAAAGAAAGGAAGAAATCAGGCGTCCACCTGGAGAACAAGGACAAAGAAAGGAAGAAATCAGGCGTCCACCTGGAGAACAAGGACAAAGAAAGGAAGCAATCAGGCGTCCACCTGGAGAACAAGGACAAAGAAAAGAAGAAATCAGGCGTCCACCTGGAGAACAAGGACAAAGAAAAAAAGAAATCAGGCGTCCACCTGGAGAACAAGGACAAAGAAAAGAAGAAATCAGGCATCCACCTGGAGAACAAGGACAAAGAAAGGAAGCAATCAGGCGTCCACCTGGAGAACAAGGACAAAGAAAAGAAGCAATCAGGCGTCCACCTGGAGAACAAGGACAAAGAAAAGATGCAATCAGGCGTCCACCTGGAGAACAAGATTGAAGAAAGGAAGAAGAAATCAGGCGTCCACCTGGAGAACAAGGATGAAAAATTGAAGAAGAAGTCAGGCGTCCACCTGGAGAACAAGGATGAGGAAAGGAAATGGCAATCAGGCGTCCACCTAGAGAACAAGGATGAAGAGTTGAAATGTTAGTAGTTAGGCGCCCACCTGAAGAATAAGGGAATACATTTGAAGCATCAGCAGTCAGGCGCCCACCTAAAGAATAAGGGAATACAATTGAAGTATCAGCAGTCATGCACCCACCTGGAGAATAAGGGAATACAATTGATGTGTTGAAGTCAAAAACCCGCTCTTATAAGAAAGGAGCACACTTAGAGTCAATAAAGTAGAGGAGTCCAACAAAATCCCCAGCAGGAAACAACAAGAGTCCCAAACAAAGAAAGAAAATATGGGACACAATGAAAGGAAATACGGAACAAGTCGGAAGCGAAGGATGCCCAAGAGTCACCAAGACCTTAAGACAACAAGAAACACAAGGGCATGATCTAGATAAGATTCTGTAATTCATATACCATAGTCTAGTTTTGCTTTTATTTTACCTTTGAAGCAGGGTGTAATAAGGAGGTCAGCAAGCAATAAAAGCAGCACAAAACAGCAGTAACATCGCTGTCCCACGGTAGTCCCAGCTACCCAAAACTTCCCGAACTACATTGATCTGATTCCTTTATAGCCAAGGATATGTAGGAAACCTTTGAAGCAGAGGTTTGGTCAAATCTTTCAAAAATGCTTCCCACAGAGTATTCGAACAGGCAAAAATCGTTCGTATCCGCTCACCTTATCTTTGCACGAAAACTCTTCGAGTTTCCGCACAAAGAGGGGCAGCTGTGAGCACATGATTTTTGCCTCACGAAAACTACTCTAAAATAAATCAAAAATAAAACAAAAAATTCTCTTAATATGCAGTTTTTAGAATTTATGTGGTTTTATTAATTATTTGTGTTTTGTCCGTAAAAGTTTACTTTGTTATAGTTAAATGAAAAAATAAAATAAAAATACATGTTGCTTGCATATCTAGGTTTTAATTATGCATTTAAGAGTTAATTAAAAAATCACAAAAATATGCATTTATCTTATTTGCTCGTCATTTAAATATGCCATTGTGTGATTAATAATTTGTCTTAATATTTGTTAAAGGGTATTTAATTTTTTTGTAAGGGTAATTTTGTTTTTATAATTTTAATTAGGAATTTGATAATTAAGGAATAAAATTGGAAATTAAAAAGAGTTGATTAAATGGGCAAAACGAATCTGGGCCAAAGTTTTAAAACAAAATCAATTTCCCCACAGCCCAATACAAACAACCCCATGTCCGGTCCAATTCAACCACACCAAACGACGTCGTTTGGTCATTTTTATCAAAGCCGTTGGATTAAATCAATCCAACGGCTGAGATCCCATACCCTTACCCGTAACCCCTTACCCGACCCATTGCCCCGATTCAGCCCGACCCCAACATTAAACCAAACGACATCGTTTGGCTAAATGAACTGATCCTGACCGTGTATCATGCTTGATCTAACGGTCAAGATCAATCCACCTTTCCCCTATATAAACCTCAAATCCTTACCCCGGCCCCCTAACTAAACACCCCTCTCCTCTCCTGTTCATCATCATCTCCGAAAACACACCCCTAATCCTAGCCGCCCTAACTCTCCATCGCCTGAAACCCGACGGCAACAACGCCGCCGGTCACCACCTTAACACCCTCGACTCCTCACAACCCCCTCTTTACGGATCTGGTATTAGTTTCCTTCGAATCAGATCACATAGTCTCGAATCTTCGATTGAAGGTTGGTCTGAAAAACCAACTTTCTCCGATGGCCTCCAAATTAACACCACAGTATCCCCTGTCCATCCTCATCACGGATCTGTTAGTGGCATGGTTCGAATCCTCCTGGAAATGCTCGAATCTTCATTTGAAGATTCGAGTGAAACCTGACCCTATCCCAACCTACCTCAAACTCACACCAGTTATCCACCTGACCCCCCTCATGCCTAGAACACCATTGGTTTGATTCGAATATACCTAGAAATGTTCGGATTTGAGATCGAAGAATCTGAAACCCTAAAAATTTCCAGTCATGGAATTTGCCCGAATTAAATGAGGGATTGAGGTCTAAGAGACTTTAATCGAGGTATTCTCAATTGAGAATACTTCGAATAAAGTCTGTTCAGCCTCAAAAGGTCCAAATCCAAGTTGACCCTGTGTCCGTGTGAAATTGAAGATTCAGAGGTATTTTCTATTTCTTTTTGTTTCCTACGTGTATAATGTTGCCTGTTTCAGTAGCCTGTGTAATTTTTCATGTTTGTTTTATTTGATTCTATGATTCTGTCTCATACCTGTTTATTTGATCAGAATTATAGCATTGTCTTTGTTTGTTGTGGTTGTTTACAATATGTGTAATCGGCTCAATTAAGTTCGTCGATTAGTTATATTATAAAATCCTGTTTCTGAAAATGCTGATTGAAATAATCTGTTTATCTGTTTATTAAATTATTTGTTGACAATTGTTGTAGATAGTCAGTTGATTTGTATTTGTCAGTTAAATCATGCTTGTTTGTAAATCAATGGGTCCGGCAAATGGATGCTGTGTGTGTGTGTTGATTTCTGAGCATTAAGTTTCAGGGCATTGTCAGTATATTGACAATGCTCCTATCTTTGTTTGATCTTAGTTCAATGTTGAAGTTCAGTTTGAATTGTTATGTTGAATTCAGTGTAATGTTAGTATGTTTTATTCAGGTTTAATGTTCAGTTTGTGAATTCCCTGTTTAAATTCAATTCTTGTCAATCAATTATTAGAAATGTGATATACTGTCTCAATCATAGATTGCACTTCTTTGTTTAGCACAATCTGCTAGGATATAATAGCTGTTTGATGTTAGGCAGATTAGTTTAAACAAATTTTTTTTTAGCTCGAACAGATTATAAAATCGGTTTTTGTATCAGATTTTGATTTTTGTATTAAGGGCAGTAATAACAGTAAGATTTCAGGGGTATTTCTGGGATAGAAACAGTAGGAATAATATGTTAGTATTAGTGTGTTATAGTGGAATGATAGTGGCTATTAATTAATGTAATAATGGGAAACAAAGGGTAATGGGATGGGCTGAAAATCAGGAAAAAGGTTTGTAATGGGATTTAAAGTAGTAAAAGCAGATTTTGAATGGGATTTTCTAATTTTGTTTAAGAACGAAGGGGTCCAGGCAGCACTTAAGGGAATGGGGCAGACCCGTATTAAGATAGAAGAAGGGAATAACTTATATAAGAGGGGATTGGGACTGATTTTAGGGGGGAGAGAAATTAAAGAGAGCGACAGAAAAAAAAAAGGAGAAGAAGAGAACCAGATAGAGAGAGAGAGAGAGGAATCTGAAAATTAGATAGACACACGGGAGAAAGAATACACATAGAGGGAGATAAAAGAAAGAAAACTAAGCAGAAAAATCATAAATAGAAATCTGAAGAGGAGGAAGAAAACAGAAAAAGAAACAAAAAAGAGTACACTCACACACACACACAATTTAAAACAGATGTAGAAGAAGGAAAGAAAAATCAGAAACATATTTTCCTTGAATCTGTCTGGGTCTGCTTTTATTGGTATTGTTTGGTTCAAATCTGAAAATTTTCTTAAAAATCTGTTACTGCTCGTCTGGTTTCACGGGTCTTGATCAAACCTGCTGAGTTATTGGTATATTCTGTTGTTTTGTTGCTGCCGTTACTGCTGAAATTCACCTTTTCTACCCTCATTTCCAGGTACATATCTGTAAACTCATGTCATGAAAAGCTTCAACATGGCAAATAAATGAAGTTTGGGATTATAATTATGTCTTTTACTCGTTTAAGTCTATTAGTTTAAATTTCAGTTTTATTTTAGTTATTTAACATGGTAGTATGCTTGATATAATGACTATTAGTTAATCATTCCCGTTTGAAGTTCGTATAAGTGTTGTAATAGTGTTGTCTATTTCAGAATTTCATTAAGTATAGTTGTGATTGAATTATCAAAATAGGGAACATGGCATAAAGTTGGCCATTAATTAAGTCTTGTGACATTGTTAGTTAAGTAAAGAGTAGTATGAAAATGGCAAAAACTATATCACTAGCCTATTTTGTCAACTATCCGATTTAGTTGTGGATCGAATGATGTTAGTTTTATTTTGTTCATTTATGGCATAATAATGGTTATGTTTATAATCAATAGTTGAAAGATGCATTAGTACAATCCGTTATGTTCACAATGTTGAAATATGACGAATAATGTTGTATGCAATATCCTCTTATTAAGTCAACAGGTAGATTAGTTCTCTTTCTTAATAACAAATGGCCTAGGAATTTATACAATGCGTAAAGTTAGTGTTTAGCAATAGTTCGCATAGATTGAGAATAAAAATTGGTTTGATTATGTATATCCCAAACTCAATCATAAGCAGAATTAATCAAAATAATTGTGCCATCAGATTAGGAACAAGCGATGTAGAAGGAGATTAGATTTATAATGTGTAACAATTTTAAGAATGTAAAAATAGCATTCGCTACAAATAGAATAATGAAAATTCTTCGAAAATATCACTTCCTTTCATGAATCGATTTTTTTAGTTTCATACGCCATTCACATTTTGAGTATACATATATTGTATTTACGAGAAAAATGGTAGTATTAATCACACGTTTATTTTACTCTTTAAATTTGAATGGCTTGGAGGAATATAATTTATACACGAAAAAATATAATTTGCAATCAACGTCCAATAAATTGTGAATTCTTTTCGAGGAATTTAAAGACTAGAAAAATATTGATTTCTCATGACTTTCACATAAAAATACATGGACGTAATAAACAATTTATGGGAAATTTATGCTACCATCAAGAATATTCCGTGTGATTAGGGATACGTTCGCGTAACCTGATTATATTTCTAAAAGCAATTCGGATTATGCGTTCGCGCAACTTCGAGCGAACATTTAATAAAAAGGGGTTTCTTTGGAGAATATCAATATTAATTTCATATAACCCGAGATGTGCAGTTCACTATTTAATCATACAAGAGCGACGAACGTTCTTAATTTTAAGCACAATTTCGAACATAAGTCTATTTTTATAATAAAAATAAACAAGAAATAATATTATCAACTTTTCTGTGTACACGTATGCGTGGCACGATTCTATACAAAGGGTATATAATACGAATATACGTAGGCGTGATTCGTTTACATAATTGTAAACAATCTAAACAAAAGCGGTAATAAAATTGGGCAACAAATAAGGATGTATTTAATAAATCAAGATAATTAAGCCAAAAAATATAAAAATGGTTAAGCGACCGTGCTAGAACCACGGAATTCGGAAATGCCTAACACCTTCTTCCGGATTAACAGAATTCCTTACTCAGGATTTCTGGTTCGCAGAATAACAAACAAAGTCATATTCTCCTCGATTGAGGGATTAAAACTGGTGACTTGGGACGCCTTAAAATTCCCAGGTGGCGACTCTGAAACAAACAAATAAATCCCGTTTCGACTGTCCTTTAATTGGAGAAAATTCCTTCGCACCCCCGCGGGGGCGGAAAGAGGAGGTGTGACAGGGATCTCTCGGGATGTCGTCCCGTAGTCCCAAAGTAAAACACACAGCAATAACACAAAGAATACTTAATTAAACACAACTTCGTACCAGGGTAAAACAGGAAATTCTAACCTAGCATGCTCCACATAATACAAATAAGGCAGTTTAAGCAGATAAAGCAGTTAAGTCAATTAGACATGCTTCTCTAAACTAGCAGCAGGCTTAAATTTCAAGTAATGTAAGCAGAAAAGGAAATACACAATTAAAGCTACTTTAGTGAAAATAGGATTTTCAACAATTAGCACAAGTACACACTCGTTACCTCACGTACAAGGCATTTCAATTATCACAATACCAATCCTAAGGGGAGTATCCCCCACACAAGGTTAGGCAAGCCACTTACCTCGAACCGGCTCAAAATCAATCCGAAACCACGTTCTTGCCACAAGTACTCAACTCCAAATGGCCCAAATCTATTCAATTCAATTGAATAATGTAAATAACACGTCAAGTAACTGATTATACAAACATATTCTAAGCTAATACGTGGAATTAGGTAAAATGACCAAAACGCCCCTCAGGCCTGCATCTTAGAATTGGGTAAAATTTACATTTTTAAAATTCTCATACTCTCACGAGTCTACATATCAAGAACACTGAAATCGGAGTTCAATTGACCCCTCAAATACCCATTTTAAGGTCTCTTAATCTCAAGCCCTAATTACCCATTTGCATTGATTTTTCCCTAATTTGTTTACCATTAATTAGACCTTTAATCACATATAAACGAGTTGTGAAGTCAAGAATATTACCTCCAAGTTCCCATTTGGTTTCCTCAAAAATCTCCCTCAAAAGCTTCAATCCCATTCAAAAATGGTGGAAAAATGAAAAAGAGTCGCGGATTGGCTATTTAAATACTACCCAGCTATTCCTTCTTCACAAACGCGGAAGGACCCTCGCGTTCGCGAAGTACAACTTCGCTTGGGTCCAGCTTCATTCATTGCGAACGCGATACCCAGGTTGCGAAAGCGATGCAACATCTCCTCCAGCTTCGCAAACACTGGAGAACCTTCGCGAACGCGAAGCATTAAAACTCCCCCAGCCCCAGCTCTTCTTCACGAACGCGAAGAAGGAAACCAGAACTGGGCTGCTGCAATTTTTTTTTTGCAATACCAATACATTCCAAAATGCCCCATTGAGCCTCCAAAACACACCCGAGGCCCCCGGTACCTCAACCAAACATGCCAACCAATCCTAAAACATCATTCAAACTTGTTCCAATCTTTGGAACCCTCAAAACAACATCAAAACACCAATTTTACATCAGATTCAAGCCTAAGAATTCCAAAAACTCTCAAATTACACTTTTGATCTATCAATCCTCGTCCGAATGACCTAAAATTTTGCAAGCACGTCACATTCAACACTACAGAGCTACTACAACTTCCGGAATCCCATTCCGACCCCGTTATCAAAATACCACTATCGAACCGGAAACTTAAAAAATTCGACTTTCGGCATTTCAAGCCTAAATTATCTACGGACCTCCAAAACACAATTCGAACACGCCCTCAAGCCTGAAATCACCCAACGAATCTAACAGAACCAATGAAATTCCCTTCCGAGGCCGCCTTCATACTCCTCTGACTATGGCCCAATTTCTAAAACTTAAACTCTCATTTAGGGACTAAGTGTCCCAAGACTCTCCGAAACTCAAAACCAAACATCCCGGCAAATCAAAATAGCCGAAATAAAAACGGGGAAAGCAGTTAATAGGGGATCAGGACGTTAATTCTTAAAAAGACCAGCCGGTTCGTTACATCCTTCCACACTTAAACATTCGTTCGTCCTCGAATGAGCATAGAGACATACCTAAAGTAGTGAAAGATGAGGGTAACAGCTGCACATATCCTACTCGGTCTCCCAGGTCGCCTCCTCGACCGGCTGAACCCTCCACTGAACCTTCATTGATGCAATGTTCTTTGATATCAGCTTTCAAACCTGCCTATCCAATATTGCCACAGGCTCCTCAATATAACATAGATCCTTGTCCAACTGAACTGAACTGAAATCCAACACGTGTGACGGATCACTGTGATACCTTCGGAGTATCGAAACATTAAATACCAGATGAACTCTTGCCAAGCTGGGAGGTAAGGCAAGCTCATAAGCAACTTCCCCAACACACCTCAATATCTCAAAAAGGGCCAATAAACCTCGAACTCAACTTTTCTTTCTTCCCAAATCTAACAACGCCCTTCATAGGCAATACCCGAAGCAGAACCCGCTCTCCAACCATATAGGAAATATCACGAACCTTTCGGTCCATGTAGCTCTTCTATATGGACTAGGCTGCACGGAGTCTATACTGAATCACCTTAACCTTCTCCAAGGCATCTTGAACCAAGTTTGTGCCCAATAATCTAGCTTCACCCGGCTCAAACCATCCCACTGGGGATCTACACCGTCTACCATATAAAGCCTCAAACGGTGCCATCTGAATGCTGGACTGATAGTTGTTGTTGTAGGCAAACTCTGCCAATGGCAATAATTGATCCCAAGACCCTCCAAACTCAATCACACACGCACGAAGTATATCCTTAAGAGTCTGAATAGTGCGCTCGGACTATCTATCCGTCTGAGGGTAAAATGCTATACTCAACTCTACCTGAGTACCCAACTCATGTTGAACGACCCTCCAGAACCGTGATGTGAACTGAGTACCCCTATCTGAAATGATGGAAAATGGGATACCATGTAGACGAACAATCTCCCGGATATAAATATCCGCCAACTGCTCTGAAGAATAAGTAGTACACACAGGAATAAAGTGTGCGTACTTGGTCACCCAATCCACAATCACCCAAATAGCATTAAACTTTCTCAAAGTCCGTGGGAGCCCAACTACAAAGTCCATGGTGATCCGCTCCCACTTCCACTCCGGAATCTCTATCTGCTGAAGCAACCCACCCGGTCTCTGGTGCTCATACTTCACCCGCTGACAGTTGAGGCACCGAACTACAAATCCAACTATATCTTTCTTCATCCGCCTACACCAATAGTGCTGCCTCAAATCCTAGTACTTCTTCGCGGCACCCGGATGAATGGAATACCGCGAACTATGGGCCTCTTCTAGAATTAACTCCCGTAGTCCATCAACATTGGGTACACAAATCCGACCATGTATCCTTAATACCCCGTCATCACCAATAGTCCTATCTCTGGCATCACCATGCTGAACCTTGTCCTTGAGGACAAGAAAATGAGGGTCATCATACTGACGCTCCCTAATACGATCAAATAAGGAAGACCGAGAAACCACACAAGCTAGAACCCGAATGGGCTCCGAAAGATCCAATTTCACAAACTGGCTGGCTAAGGTATGAACATCCATCACCATAGGCCTCTCCGATGCTGGTAAATAAGCCAAACTCCCCAAACTCTCTGTCCGGTGACTCAAAGCATCGGCCACCACATTGGCCTTGGCCGGGTGATACAAAATAGTGATATCATAGTCCTTCAGCAACTCTAACCACCTCCTCTAGAGCAAATTTTGATCCTTTTGCTTGAACATGTGCTGCAAGCGCCGATGATTAGTATAAATTTCACAAGGAACACCATACAAATAATGACGCCAAATCTTCAGGTCGTGAACAATGGCAGCTAACTCGAGATCATGGACATGATAATTCTTCTCAAGCACCTTCAACTGTCTGGACGCATAGGTAAGCACCCTACTGTCCTACATCAAAACTGCTCCAAGGCCAATCCTCGAGGCATCACAATAGACAATGTAAGACCCCAAACCTGTAGGCAATATCAAAATTGGGGTTGTAGTCAAAGATGTCTTGAGCTTCTCAAAGATCGCCTCACACTCTTCCGTCCACTAAAACAGAGCACCCTTATGGGTCAGTCTGGTTATAGGGGCTGCAATCGATGAAAACCCCTCCACAAAACAATGGTAGTAACCCGCCAAGCCAAGAAAACTGCGGATCTCTGTAGCTGAGGATGGTCTGGGCCAACTCTGTACTGCCTCTACTTTCTTTGGATCCACATGAATACCTTCACTCGACACCACGTGGCCTAAGAATGCCACGGAATCCAACAAAACCTCACATTTCGAGAACTTAGCATATAACTTCTTCTCCCTCAAGGTCTGAAGCACTGTCCTTAGGTGCTGCTCGTGATCTTCCCCACTCCAGGAATATACCAGAATATTATCAATAAAGATAATGACGAACAAGTCAAGATATGGCCGGAACACATTGTGCATCAAATGGATAAAGGTTGTTGGGCATTAGTTAGCCCAAATGACATAACAAGGAACTCGTAATGACCATAACGAGTCCTAAAAGCAGTCTTTGGGATATCTGGCTCTCGAATCTTCAATTGATGGTACCCTGAATGCAAGTCATTCTTAGAAAATACTCGTGCACCTTGTAACTAGTCAAACAGATCATCAATATGAGGCAAAAGGTAACGGTTCTTCACTGTAATTTTGTTCAACTGGAAATAGTTAATACACATATGCATAGAACCATCCTTTTTATTCACAAACAAGGCATGAGCACCCCAAGGTGATTCACTAGGCCGAATAAAACCCTTATCAAGCAATTCCTATTACTGATCCTTCAACTCCTTTAACTCAGGAGGAGCCATACGATACAGAGGAATAGAAATGGGCTGAGTGCCCGGCAATAGATTAATGCCAAAATCAATATCTCTATCAGGCGGCATGCCCGAAAGATTAGCTGGAAACACATCAGGAAAATCTCGTACTACTGGGACTGAATCAACTGAAGGGGTATCAATACTGATATCTCTCACATAATCTAGATACGCGTCACACCCCTTCTCAACCATACACTGAGCCTTAAGGAAAAAAATAACTCTACTTGGGAGTGTGATCTAAAGCACCCCTCCACTCAACACGCGATACACCTGGCATAGCCAGCATCACGGTTTTGGCGTGATAATCAAAAATAGCATAATGGGGTGACAACCAGTTCATGCCCAAGATAATATCAAAATCTACCATGTTGAGCAACAATAAATCCACTTTGGTCTCAAAACCACTAAGAGCAACCAAACACAGCCAGTAAACACGGTCCACAACAAGAGAATCTCCCATAGGAGTATAAATATATACGGGGGAACTAAAAGAATCCCGAGGTACACCCAAATGCGGAGCAAAATAAGAAGACACATAAGAATAAGTGGAGCCTGAATCGAATAGAACTGATGCATCCCTGTGACAGACCAGTATAATACCTGTGATGACAGAATTGGAGGCAACAACCTTGGTACGGGCAGGAAGGGCATAGTATCGGGCCTGGCATCCCCCTCTAGGGTGACCTCTACCTCCCCGACCTCCACCTCTAGCTGGCTGGGTAGGTGGGGTAGCAACTGGAGCTGTAACCATAGCCTGAGAACTCTGCAGGGTACGTTGTGGCTGAGAACTCTGTGGAGGTGCACTCCTCCCAAGTCTAGTGCAATCCCTCACCATATGGAATGTGTCACCACACTCAAAACAAGCTCTAGGAGGATGTGGCAGTTGTGACTGGCTCTGGCCAGGTCTGCTGGACTGACCTCTGAAAGCACACCGCGTAGGAGGTGCACTAGATACTGGAGGTGCATAGTAAGACTCCTGAGGCCTAGGAAGAGCTGGAATAACACTGGCTGCTGAAAGATATGAATGAATGGGGCGACTCATATAACCCCTACCATGACGGCCTGCAGCTAGGGCATGGGCACCAGAATAATGGCCTGACTCTCGAGACCTCTTGGCCTCCCTCTCTTCTCTCTCCCTAGCATGCATACCCTAAATCCTCCTAGAAATACTCACCACCTTCTGATAAGAAATATCCATCTCCAACTCACGAGCCATGCTATATCTGATGATGGGAATAAGCCCATCAATAAACTAGCAAACCCTCTCGCGAACAGTAGAAACCAAGGCTGGGGCAAGTCTAGCCAAGCTAGTGTAATGGACAGCATACTCCGAGACAGTCATAGTACCCTGGCGCAAATGCTCAAACTCTGCGCGGCATGGTCCCTAAGGTTCTAAGGAACAAACTCCCTCAGGAACATATCTGAAAACCGAGTCCAAGTCAGTGAAGCTGCCTTATCCGGACTGTCTAACTCATAGGTACGCCACCACTCATAGGCGGCTCCTCAAAGCTGGAAGGCAGTGAAAGAAACCCCACTCGATCCTGATATACTTATAGCGCGAAGGATATAGTAACACTCCTCTAGAAATCCCAAGGCATCATCTGATGCTAACCCACTGAGTATAGGAGGATCATACTTCTTGAACTTCTCAAGTCTACGCTGCTCATCCTCTGAAGCCTCTGCCCTATCCTCGGGCTGATTTGGGGCTACAGGCTGTACAGGAATAATCTCTAGGACCTGATCAACATGCACTTACTACTTAGGAGTGCGGGCAATGGGAGTCTGTGCTCCTCCCCCGGCCTAAGATGTGGCTGCAGCAAGGGGAAGCAACCCTGCCTGAGCCACAGTGGTGTACATGCTCATGAACTGTGCAAGAGTCTCCTGAAGAACTGGAGTATTAGTACCAGTAGGTGTATCAGGTGCCTAGACTCCGGTTGGAACTACTGGTGGTACCTCAGTGGCAGCTCACGCAGGTGCTCTGGCTAAACTTCGTGCGCGTCCTCGGCCTCTACCCGAGCCCTAGCCTCTAACGGCTGCAGTAGGGGGTGCGGGTGCCTGATCATCTCGGGTAGCATGTGTCCTTACCATTTGTGAGAGAATAGAAGACAGAAGTTTAGAATTGTGATATCAAAATCTCGCACGACAAGGAAATCAAATAAAGTGGAATTTTCCTAACAGTTACATAGCCTCTCATTGATAAGTACAGATGTCTCCGTACCGATCAGCGAGACTTTAGTAAACCGGCTTGTACTTCATGACTCCTATGAACCTAGAGCTCTGATACCAACTTGTCACGACCCCGGTTTACCCTCTGTGAACCATCGTGATGGCACCTAGTCTCTACGACTAGGTAAGCCTAACAATGTGAAAAATAAACAAAATTTGCGGAAGAAATAATTAAAAACTAAAATAGTGAAATAAAACAGTATTTAAAATGTCACTCGGCATACACAGTAACAACTCTCAAAACTAATATCTTTTCCCAAAACTCGGAATCTCATGATCACAAGCTTTTAAATATCTACAAGCATCTAACTCCAGAATATCTAATAAAGAAACAAAAGTACAAAAGGGCTAATACAAAAAGGGAGAGTAGAAAGGGACTCTTCAAGCTACGGATACGGCAGATATACCTCGGAGTCTCTACAAGCGCCTCATCTCAAGCATGATAAGTATGAGTAGAGGTACTTGGATCTGCACATGAAAAATATGTACAGAAAGGGCATGAATACACCACAGTGGTACTCAGTAAGTGTCAAGCCTAACCTCGGTCGGGTAGTGACGAGGAAAGTCAGGGCCCTACTGAGATCAAATAAAATATAAGAGATGACAATATAGAATAAGATAGTAGAATTAAGTGCAACAGTAAGAAAATAACATAGAATAGAAAGAACAACAACAATTACAATGTAAATAGAATAATCACAAAAGGAAGTACAACTCAACACGGATATAACTACCGAGGATCTCTTAGTATCCCGAGGATCTCTTGGTATTCTCAATATATGCTAGGGATCTCTTGGTATCCCGAGGATCTCTTAGTATCCTCAATATATGCTAGGGATCTCTTGGTATTCCGAGGATCTCTTAGTATCCTCAATACACATGTTGGGGATCTCTCGGTATCTCGCACTTCAGTTCCAATCAAAATACGTACAGGGGATCTCCTGGGATGCCGCCCCGTAGTCCCAAAGTAAAACACACAGCAATAACACAAAGAATACTCAATTACACTCAACTTCGTACCAGGGTAAAACATGAAATTCTAACCTAGCATGCTTCACATAATACAAATAAAGCAGTTTATGCAGGTAAAGCAGTTAAATCAATTAGACATGCTTCTCTAAGCTATCAGCATGCTTAAATTTCAAGTAATGTAAGCAGGAAAGGAAAAACACAATTAAAGCGACTTTAGTGAAAACAGGATTTTCAACAATTACCATAAGTACACACTCTTCACCTCACGTACAAGGCATTTCAATTATCACAATACCAATCCTAAGGGAATGTCCCCCCCCCCACAAGTTTAGGCAAGCCACTTATCTCGAACCGGCTCAAAATCAACCCAAAATCACGTTCTTGCAACAAGTACTCGACTCTAAATGGCCCAAATGTATTCAATTCAATTGCATAATGCAAATAACACTTCAAGTAACTGATTTTACAAACAAATTCTAAGCTAATACGCAAAATTAGGTAAAATAACCAAAACGCTCCTTGGGCCTACATCTCGGAATCAAATAAAAATTTACATTTTCAGAATCCTCATACTCTCACGAGTCTATAAATATCAAGAACACTGAAATCGTAGTTCAATTGACCCCTCAAATACCCATTGTAAGGTCTCTTAATCTCAAGCCCTAATTACCCATTTTGCACTGATTTTTTCCTAATTTTCACCACTAATTAGACCTTTAATCACATATAAATGAGTTGTGAAGTCAAGAATATTACCTCCAAGTGATTCCCCTTTGGTTTCCTCAAAAATCTCCCTCAAAAGCTTCAATCCCGTTCAAAAATGGTGGAAAAATGAAGAAGGGCCACGAATTGGCTATTTAAATGCTATCCAGTTATTCCTTCGTCACGAACGCGGAAGGACCCTCGCATTCACGAAGTACAACTTTGCTTGGGTCCAGCTTCTTTCATCGCGAACGCGATTCCCAGGTCGCGAACGCGATGCAACATCTCCTCCAGCTTCGCTAATGCGGGAGAACCTTTGCAAACACGAAGCATTAAAACTCCCCCAGCCCCAGGTCCTCTTCGCGAACGCGAGACCCTACTCGTGAACGCGAAGAAGGAAACTAGAACTGGGCTGATGCAATTTTTTTTTGCAATTCCAACAAGTTTCAAAATGCCCCGTTGAGCATCCGAAACATACTCGAGTTCCCAGGGACCTCAACCAAACATGCCAACCAATCCTAAAACATCATTCAAAGTTGTTCCAATCTTCGAAATGGTCAAAACAACATCAAAACACCAATTTTACATCGGATTCAAGCTTAAGAATTCCAAAAACTCTCAAATTCCGCTTTCGATCAAAAAGTCCATCAAACCTCGTCCAAATGACCTGATACTTGCAAGCACGTCACATTCAACATTACAGAGCTACCTCAACTTCCGGAATCCCATTCCAACCCTGATATCAAAATCTCACTATCGAACCGGAATCTTCAAAAATTTGACTTTCGGCATTTCAAGCCTAAATTAGCAACGAACCTCCAAATCACAATCCGAATACGCCCCTAAGCCCGAAATCACCCAACGGAGCTGACGGAACCAACAAAATTCCCTTCCGGAACCAACACCACTCCGACTACGGTCCAATTTCTAAAACTTAAACTCTTATTTAGGAACTAAGTGTCCCAAAACTCTCCAAAACTCAAAACCAAACATCCCGGAAAATCAAAATAGTAGAAATAAACACGGGAAAAGCAATTAATAGGGGATCAGAGCGTTAATTTTTTAAACGACCGGCCGATTCGTCACAATTAATTTCAAAAATTAAAAATTAATTCCATAATTGGATGCTTTGTTCATTAAATTATGTGGTCCCTACTGTGCCTAAATAATAGGAAATAAATGAATCCTTTTTCTGGTGAAAAAGGGTTCTAACCCTTAAAACTAGTGCTATAGATACATAAGGTTTTCCACCTAGAGGAAGTAGCACAAGATGGTCGAAAATTTCAGCCAAATTTTCCTACAAATTTCGCCCACACGAAATTACTATTTTCGGATATTATTTTGGTAACACAGTAGAAGACCGTTAGGAATCGTGATCATGCTGATAATGGTGATTTCATTGAGTTGCTATGGAATTGGAGGCTCACGATATAGAGGAGCTTTATTCACGCTTCAAGAGGTAACACGTGAAATCCAGTTTATGCTTAGTTGTCTAGATTACATGTGATTTTGATACTGGGATTGCTTCCGCTACATATAATAATCCATCAATTGGCTTAATTTAAAAAAATTGTCTGTCTCATTCTGTTGGAAGAATTGATAAAAAAGAAGTTATAGAAGTTGAATAAAAAAATTGTGAAGTTAGTGGTATGTACACCGATATGAACCTCGCTTGGCAATTGGATTCAAAAGAGATCTCTCCAACTCTCTCTCTCTCTTTCTCTTTATTTATTTATTTATTTATTTATAACTAGTATTAGTACCTATGCGGATGCACAGACACTAATCATGTCAAATATTTAAGTTATTTGGATTGTATGTAAATGTCACCACCCGGATTTCCCGCCCTCGAAAGTCGTCATGGCGTCTACTGGTGAAAGCTAGGCAAGCCAAATGTTTGAACAAATTACCTTTTTACCCATCTTATGCAGTAAACTATTTGAAATATGTATCGAATACAACTGTTTGAGCCTCGACTACCCAGAACTAGTGTCACAGTTTCACAAGCGGTCTACGAATCCTACATACGAAGTCTGAAAGATAAAAGATACACTGCTTCTGAAATAAGTAAAGGAAACAGTATAAAGGAAAGATAGGAGGTGACGACAAGGCCCTCAGACGTCTGCAGGACTTCTTCGGGTCGCCTGTGCGGACTGAAGACAGCACACTCACTACGGTCCAAGCACTCCGATATCAGTATTTGCACACAGTGCAGAGTGTAGTATCAGCACAACCGACCCCATGTGCTGGTAAGTATCTAGCCTAACCTCAGCGAAGTAGTGATGAGACTAGGACCAGACTGCCAAATAAAAATGTGCAGTTATATCGTATACAGCGGAAATAGAAGCAGATAATTACATTTAAAATTAGGCAAGGGAAACATGCTTCGGGGAATAGCAGATAACAACAGAATATCAAAAGAAAATAAAGAAACCAAAATCCAATTAATAACAAGGATAACGAAAACAAATGAAGAATTCACTTTCATTTCAGATCTTGTTGCAGGCGTGCAACCCGATCCCATTTCGTGTGTCTCGTTGCAGGCGTGCAACCCGATCTCATTTTACATGTCTCGTTGTAGGCGTGCAACCCGTTCCCATTTCATATATCATGTTGCAGGCGTGCAACCCGCTCCCATTTCATATATCTTGTTGTAGGCGTGCAACCCGCTCCCATTTCACATATCTTGTTGCAGGCGTGCAACCCGCTCCCATTTCACATATCTTGTTGCAGGCGTGCAACCCACTCCCATTTCTTTTATCAAGACCAATCATAAAAGGGTCCTGACAAGGTAACAATAATATCAAAACAAATATCCTGGCAAGGGAACAATAATATGACAATAACATCCCAGCAAGGGAACAATAATGATAATAATATGCCGGCAAGGGAAAAATAATGATAATAAGATTTCGGCAAGGGAATAATAATGATAATAACATGTGAAGCGCAATAAACCACAACGAAGTCATAACAATTACAATACAAGACTTACGGACATGCTTGATACCGATGTATAGATATTCGTCGCCATGCCTATACGTCGTACTCCACAATTAATACGTAGCAAATAAGACACGACTCCTAATCCCTCAAGCTAAGGTTTGACCAAACACTTACCTCGATGTCACGAACACAATTCAAGCCTCAACTATCGCTTTACCTCTTGATTCCACCACCAACTCGCTCGTATCTAGCCACAAGTTACTTAATAATATTAATAAGTGCTAAATGAATAATTTCTAATGCATGGAAATAAGTTTTCTAAGTTTTTCCCAAAAAGTCAAAAATCGCCCCCGGGCCCACATGGTCAAAACCCGAGGTTCAACAAAAACCTGATTACCCATTCCCCCACGAACTCAAATATATAATTTATTTTGTAATCGGACCTTAAATCGAGGTCCAAATGCCCAATTTTTGAAAAACCTAGGTTCTACCTAAAATACCCAATTTCCCCCATGAAAATCATTGATGTTGAGTAGAAACCATGTGAAAAGATGTTAATAATTGAAGAAAACGAGTTAAAGTGACTTACAATCGATTTGGAAGAAGAGTTGCCTTTGAAAAATCGCCCAAGAGTATTTTGGTTTTGAAAGATTTTCGGCTAAGTTATAAAATTGCAGGTTGTAGACGTCGCAATTGCTACCAGGGTTCACAATTGCGAACCTAGACTTTTGCTAAGCTCGTATTTGCGAGGCGACCTTCTCATTTTCGAAGTCGCTTTTGCGAACCACATGTCGCATTTGCAACGACTGACCAAAAGAGGGAAACATCGCCTTTGCGATAAATTCCTCGCAATTGCGAGGAAGGCTGGCCTGGGCTATTTTCGCCTTTGCGACATAGCCTTCGCATTTGCGAGCTAGGCTTCGCGCCTGCAATGCAACAGCTGAAATCTGCAACTTTCCATGTCCAAAATCCACCCCGTGGCCTATCCAAAACTCACCCGAGCCCTCGGGGCTCCAAACCAATCATGCACACCAACCTAAAAACTTCATACGAACTCGCTCGTGCATTCAAATCACCAAAACAACAACAACAACTATGATTTTAACATCAAAATCGTGAAATTTCTTAAGAACTTCAAATTTTCCAATTTTCTCAAATACGATCCGATTCACGTCATCTCAAGTCCGTTTATTACCAAATTTCACAAACTTATCTTAAATCACATATAAGACCTGTACCGGGCGCCGAAACCAAAATACGGGCCCTATACCATCAAGGTCTAAACAGATTTCACTTTCAAAAACATATAAATATACCAGAAAATAATTTTCTTTAAAAAATTCATTTCTCGGGTTTGGGACCTCGGAATTCGGTTTCAGGCATACTCCCAAGTCCCATATTTTCCTACGGACCCTCAGAGACCTTCAAATCACGGGTTCAGGTCCGTTTACCCAAAATATTGACCGAAGTCAACTTAAATCCATTTTAAAGTCAAAATTCATCATTGTTTCACAAATTTTCATATATTGGCTTTCCGGCTACGCGCTCGGACTGTGCACGCAAATTGAGGTAATGCTGATAGAGGATGTTAAGGCCTCAGAATGCAGAATTCATTTCTAAAACAAGTTAAGACCTTTTGGGTCATCACATTCTCTACCTCTAAAATAACAGTTCATCCTCGAACGGACATAAGAAGTAAGTACGTGAGTAAGGGAAAAGATAGGGATAATGGCTCCGCATATCGGACTCAAACTCCCAGGTTGATGCCTCAGCAGGCTGACCTCTCCACTGAACATGAACAGAAGGGAAACTCTTCGATCTCAATTGACGAACCTGCCGGTTTAGAATAGCTACCGACTCCTCCTCATAGGACAAGTCCTTGTCCAACTGGACAGTGCTGAAATCTAACACGTGGGATGGATCGCTGTGATATTTAGCAGGGACACATAAAACACTAGATGCATGGCTGATAAGCTCGGCGGCAACACAAGTCTGTAAGCCACCTCTCCCACTCGATCAAGAATCTCAAACTGGCCAATGAACCTAGGGCTAAGCTTGCCCTTCTTCAGAAATCTCATCACACCCTTCATAGGCGACACTCAAAGCAATACCCGCTCACTGACCATGAAAGCCAAATCACGAACCTTACGGTCGGCATAACTCTTTTTCCTGGACTGTGCTGTATGAAGCCTATCTTGAATAATCCTGACCTTGTCCAATGCATCCTAAACTAGATCTGTATCCAACAACCAAGCCTCTCCCAACTCAAACCATCCAACCGGCGACCGACATCGCCTACCATACAAAGCCTCATAAGAAGCCATCTGAATACTCGACTGGTAGCTGTTGTTGTAGGCAAACTCTGCTAAAGGCAAAAACTGATCCACTAGCCTCCAAAGTCAATGACACAAGCTCGGAGCATATCCTCCAAAATTTGAATAGTCCGCTCGGACTGCCCGTCCATCTGAGGATGAAACGTTGTGCTCAACACAACCTTTGTGCCCAACTCTCGCTGAACTGCCCTCCGGAAACGTGAGGAAAACTGCCTACCTCGGTCTGAAATTATAGACACAGGCACACCATGAAGACGAACAATCTCTCCAATATAGATCTCGGCTAACCTCTCGGATGAATAAGAGACTGCTACAAGAATGAAATGCACTGACTTGGTCAATCTATCAACAATGACCCACACTGCGTCGAACTTCCTCTGAGTCTGTGGGAGTCCAACAATGAAATCCATAGTGATCCGCTCCCACTTCCACTCAGGAAGCTCAATCCTCTGAAACAAACCACCAGGTCTCTGATGCTCATACTTAACCTACTGATAATTCAAGCACCGAGCCACATATGCAACGATATTTTTCTTCATCCTCCTCCACTAATAATGCTACCGCAAATCCTGATACATCTTCGCAGCGCCCAGATGAATAGAGTAACAGGAACTATGGGCCTCCTCTAAAATAAACTCTCGGAGTCTATCCACATTAGGCACACAAACTCGACCCTACAATCTCAGAACTCCATCATCTCCTAAGGTAACCTACTTGGCATCTCCGTGCTGCACATTGTCTCTAAGGACACATAAATGGAGATCATCATACTGCCGATCTCAGATACGCTCCAATAAAAAATAACGAGCGATTGTGCAAGCCAACACATGGCTGGGCTCAGAAAGATCCCACCTCACAAACTGGTTGGCCAAAGCCTGAACATCCAAAGAAAATGGCCTTTCACCGACCGGAATATAAGCAAGACTGCCCATACTAGCTGACTTCCTACTCAAAGCATCGGCCACCACATTGGCTTTTCCTGGATGATATAAGATGGTGATATCATAGCCCTTTAATAGCTCTAACCACCTTATCTGCCTCAAATTTAGCTCCTTCTGCGTGAACCAATACTGCAGACTCTTGTGATCCGTGAACACCTCACATGCCACGCCATACAGATAATGCCTCCAAATCTTCAACGCGTGAACAATGGCTACTAACTCCAAATCATGAACCGGATAATTCTTCTCATGAATCTTCAGCTGTCGTGAAGCATAGGCAATGACCTTGCCATCCTACATCAATGACACACCAAGTTCAATACGAGATGCATCACCATAAACTGTATATGGCCCTGAACCTGTGGGCAAAACCAACACCGGTGCCGTAGTCAAAGCTGTGTTGAGCTTCTGAAATCCCACCTCACACTCGTCCGACCACCTGAATTGAGCACCCTTCTAGGTCAACCTATTCATCGGGGTTGCGATAGATGAAAATCCCTCCACAAACTGATGATAGTAGCCTACCAAACCCAAGAAACTTTGGATCTTTGTAGCCGATGCTGGTCTAGGCCAGTTCTTGACTACCTTGATCTTCTTCGGATCAACCTGAATACCCTCTGCTGATACAACATGGCCCAGGAATGCAACTGAACTCAACCAGAACTCGCACTTTGAAAACTTGGCATACAACTGACTATCCCTCAAAGTCTGAAGAACCACTCTAAGATGTCGCTCGTGCTCCTCCCAGCTTCGAGAATAGATCAAAATATAATCAATGAAGACTATCATGAATGAATCCAAGTAAGACCTGAACACTCAGTTCATCAAATCCATAAAAGTTGTTGGGGCATTTGTCAACCCGAATGACATCACCATGAACTCATAATGCCCGTACCGAGTGTGGAAAGTTGTCTTAGGGATATCGGATGCCCTAATTCTCAACTGATGGTAGTCGGATCTCAAGTCAATCTTCGAAAATATCTTAGCACCCTGAAGTTGATCAAACAAATCATCAATCCTTGGCAATGGATACTTATTCTTGATTGTAACCTTGTTCAACTGCCGATAATCAATACACATTCTCATCGATCCGTCCTTCTTCTTAACAAATAACACCGGCGCACCCCAAGGCAAAACACTCGGTCTAATGAAACCTTTTTCAAGCAAGTCTTGCAATTGCTCCTTCAACTCTTTCAACTCAGGCGGGGCCATACGATACGACAAAATAGAAATGGGTTGAGTTCCCAAAGCCAAATTAATGCAGAAGTCAATATCCCTGTCGGGTGGCATACTCGACAGGTCTGAAGGAAATACCTCAGAAAACTCATGAACAATAGGCACGAAATCAATAGAAGGAACCTCAGCACTTTAATCATGAACATAGGCCAAATAGGCCAAACACCCATTCTCGACCATACGCCGAGCCTTCACATAAGAGATAACACTATGGGTAGAATGACCAGGAGTCCCTCTCCACTTTAAATGAGGTAAACCGAGTAAGGCTAAGGTCACAGTCTTGGCATGACAGTCCAATATAGCATGGTAAGGTGATAACCAGTCCATCCCTAATATGACATCAAAATCAACCATGTCCAGCAGAAGCAAATCTACACGAGTCTCAAGACCCCCAATCACAACAATACATGAATGATGGACTCGATCTACCACAATAGAATCACCCACCAGTGTAGACACATAAACAAGAGCACTCAAAGAATCACTAGGCATGACCAGATACAGTGCAAAATAAGACGACACATAGGAGTATGTAGATCCTGGATCAAATAAAACTGAAGCATCTCTACTACAAACTAGAATAGTACCTATGATAACTGCATCAGAAGCCTCGGCCTCGGGCCTGGTTGGAAGTGCATAACATTGGGGTTGGGCCCCACCACCCTGAACTACATCTCTAGGACGGCCTATTGTTGGTTGTCCTCCACCTTTAGCGGCATGAGCTCTACCTCTAATACCTCTACCTCCAACTCTAGCACCTCTACCCCCACCTCTAGCTGGCTGGCCGGGCTGTGGAACACTCGGTGCCTGAACCATGACACGGGAACCCTACTGCTGAAAACTGCTCGGTGCAACAGGGTAATATCTAGCAATGTGCCTCGTGTCACCACAAGTAAAACAAGCCCTCGGCTGTTGGGGCTGACGACCCTGGAAACTCTAAAACGGCGGTGCACTAATAAAAGTTGGTAGTGCACTATATGACTGCTGATCAGAATACTGCATATGAGAACAACAGCCACCTGAAGCACCGTTAGAGACCTGAAGTGCTGACTGAAAAGGCCTAGGAGGATGGCCTCTACCATACGAATCCCTACCTCCGGATGAGGTGCCACTGAATCTGCTTGAATGACGAGGCCTCTTGTCAGACCCCTAACCACCTCCCTACGACAGAACCATCTCCACTCTCCTGGCCACATTGGCCACCTCCTGAAAAGAAATCTCACTCCATGTCTCCCTAGCCATCTGAATTCGAATAGGCAGGATAAGTCCCTCAATGGACCTTCTCACCCTCTCTCTCTCTGTGTGTGGGAAGTATGATAAGAGCATGACGGGCCAAGTCGATGAATCTAGTCTCATACTGAGTAACATTCATAGAACCCTGCTAGAGATGCTCAAACTGCTTTCGATTGATCTCTCTCTGAGTGAAGGGTAGAAACTTCTCCAAAAATAGCTGAATAAACTGCTCCCAAATCAAAGCTGGCGATCCGGCTGGTCTAGTCAAACAATAGTATCTCCACCAAGTCTTGGCGGACCCAGATAAGCGAAAAGTAGAAAAATCAACCCCATTGGTCTCCACTATCCCCATATTCCCTGAGAACCTCATGACAGCTGTCTAGATAATCCTAGGGATCTTCAGAAGATGCACCGTTGAAAGTAGTAGAGAAGAGCTTGGTAAACCTGTCCAATCTCCACAAAGCATCGGCAGACATTGTTGCTCCATCACCGGTCTAAGCTACCACACCCGGCTGAACTGTTCCAACTAGCTAAGTTGCTGGAGTCTGAAACTAGGGAGCCATCTGCTCTGGAGTGCGAGTAGCAGGAGTCTGGGCACCTCCTCCAGCCTGAGGGACGGCTGGTACTACAGGAAGCAAGCATGCCTGGGTGACAATCTCCATAAGGCTCACAAGACGGACCAGAGCATCCTGGAGTACTAGGGTAGCAATAAACCCCCCTCTGGGACATGAGCTGGGCCCACCGGAATTGTCTAGGTCGGAACCTCATCATCAAAGTCAACCTGAGGCTCCGCCGCTGGTGTCGCTGCTCTGGGATGAGCTTTGCCTCTTTCTCGGCCTCTAACATGGCCTCAGCCTCTCCCTCTGCCCCTCGTGGGAGCTGCTGCTGGGGGCTCGGGCTGCTAGTTGGTGGATGAAGAAGCACGTGTTCTCACCATCTGCGAAAGAACAGAGTAAAAATTCAATTAGCATTGAGAAACCAAACCATACGATATGAAGGAATAAATATGAAGTTTTTCCTAACTCTGTAGCCTCTAAGGGATAAATACAGACGTCTCTGTACCGATCCCTCAGACTCTACTAAGCTTGTCTGTGAACTGTGAGACCCATGTAACCTAGAGCTCTGGTACCAACTTGTCACGACCCGGATTTCCCACCCTCGAGAGTCATAATGGCACCTACTGGTGAAAGCTAGGCAAGCCAAATGTTTGATCAAATTACCTTTTTACCCATCTTATATTCTTTAACAATTATAAAGCAATAACGTGTAGACAGCGAAAATTACAATAAGCAGAAGAAATGCAGTAAACTATCTAAAATAAGTATTGAATACAACTGTTTGAGCCTAGACCACCCAGAACTAGTGTCACAATTTCACAGACGGTCTAAGAATACTACATACGAAGTCTGAAATATAAAAGATATATTGTTTCTGAAACAAGTGAAGGAAATAGGATAAAGGAAAGATAGGAGGTGATGCCAATGCCCGCGAACGTCTGCAGGACTACCTCGGGTTGCCTGCGTGGACTGAAGACAGCACCCTCACTACGGTCCAAGCGCTCGGATATCAGTATCTACACACAGTGCAGAGTGTAGTATCAGCACAACCGACCTCATATGCTGGTAAGTGTCTAGCCTAACCTCGGCGAAGTAGTGACGAGGCTAGGACCAGACTACAAAATAAACCTGTGCAGTTATATCCTATACAGCAGAAATAGAAGCAGATAATTACAATTAAAATTGGGCAGGGGAAACATGCTTCGGGGAATAACAGATAACATCAGAATATCAAGAGAATATAAAGAAACAAAAATCCAATTACTAACAAGGATAAGGAAAACAAATGCAGAATTCACTTTCATTTCACATCTTGTTGCAAGCATGCAACCCGATCCCAATTCGTGTGTCTTGTTGCAGGCGTGCAACCCGATCCCATTTCACATGTCACGTTGCAGGCATGCAACCCGTTCCCATTTAATATATCACGTTGCAGGCGTGCAACCCGCTCCCATTTCATAAATCTTTTTGCTGGCATGTAACCTGCTCCCATTTCATATATCTTGTTGCAGGCGTGGAACCCACTTCCATTTCACATATCTTGTTGCAGCCGTACAAACCGCTCCCATTTCACATATCTTGATGCAGTCGTGAAACCCGCTCCCATTTCACATATCTTGTTGCAGGCGTGCAACCCACTCCCATTTCTTTTATCAACACCAAACATAAAAGGGTCCCAACAAGGGAATAATAATATCAAAACAAACATCCCGGCAAGGGAATAATAATATGACAATAACATCCCGGCAAGGGAACAATAATGATAATAATATGCCGGCAAGGGAAGAATAATGATAATAAGATCCTGGCAAGGGAATAATAATGATAATAACATGTGAAGCGCAATAATCCACAACAGAGTCATAACAATTACAATACAAGACTCACGGACATGCTTGATACCGACGTATAGATATTCGTCGCCATGCCTATACGTCGTACTCCAAAATTAGCACGTAGCAAATAAGACATGACTCCTAATCCCTCAAGGTAAGGTTAGACCAAACACTTACCTCAATACCACAAACACAATTCAATCCTCAACTATTGTTTTACCTCTTGATTCCACCACAAAATCGCTCGTATCTAGCCACAAATTACTTAATAATATTAATAAGTGCTAAATGAATCATTTCTAATGCATGGAAATAAGTTTTCTAAATTTTTTTCCAAAAAGTAAAAAATCGCCCCCAAGCCCACATGGTCAAAACCCGAGGTTTGAACCAAAACTTGATTACCCATTCCCCCACGAACTCAAATATATAATTTGTTTTGAAATTGGACCTCAAATTGGGGTCCAAATGCCAAATTTTTGAAAAACCTGGGTTCTACCCAAAACACCCAATTTCCCCCATGAAAATCTTTTATTTTGAGTTGAAATCATGTGAAACGATGTTAATGATTAAAGAAAACGAGTTGAAATTGACTTACAATCGATTTGGAAGAAGAGTTGTCTTTGAAAAATCGCCCAAGAGTGTTTTGGTTTTGAAAGAATGTGAAAAATGAAAGATTTTCGGCTAAGTTATAGAATTGAAGGTTGTAGATGTCGCAATTGCGATCAGGATTCGCAGTTGCGAACCCAGACTTCTGCTAAGGTCGCATTTGCGAGGCGACCTTCGCATTTGCGAAGTCGCTTTTGTGAACCACATGTCGCATTTGCGACGACTGACCAAAAAGGGGAAACATCGCATTTTCGATAAATTCCTCGCAATTGCGAGGAAGGCTGGCCTGAGCTATTTTCGCATTTGCGAGCCAGACTTCGCAAATGCGAAGCCTGCAGGCCTGCAATGCAACAGTTGAAATATGCAACTTTCCAAGTCCAAAATCCACCCCGTGGCCTATCCAAAACTCACCCGAGCCCTCGAGGCTCCAAACCAATCATGCACACCAACCTAAAAATATCATACGGACTCGCTCGTGCATTCAAATCACTAAAATAACATCAACAACTATGACTTTAGCATCAAAATCATGAAATTTCTTAAGAACTTCACATTTTCCAATTTTCTCAAATACGATCCGATTAACGTCATCTCAAGGTCGTTTATTACCAAATTTCACAGACTTATCTTAAATCACATATAAGACCTGTACCGGGTGCCGGAACCAAAATGCGGGCCCGATACCATCAAGGCTTAAACACATTTCATTTTCAAAAACTCATAAATATTCCAGAAAACAATTTTCTTTAAAAAATTCATTTCTCGGGTTTGGGACCTCGGAATTCGATTCCGGACACACTCCCAAGTCCCATATTTTCCTCCGGACCCTCCGGACCATCGAATCATGGGTCCGGGTCCGTTTATCTAAAATGTTGACCGAAGTCAACTTAAATCCATTTTAAAGTCAAAATTCATCCTTTTTTCACAAATTTTCACATATTGGCTTTCCGTCTACGCGCCCGAACTGCGCACGCAAATCGACGTAATGCTAAAAGAGATTTTTAAGGTCTCGCAAAGCAGAATTTATTTCTAAAACAAGTAATAACCTTTTGGGTCATCATAGTAAATAATATTAAAATTCACTTTAATCGGCTATTTAAAAGTTTAAGTGATTCTTTGGCCGAATTTATTTCAGTATGACTCCACTTTAAGTTTATCGATACCTCTTGCCCTGAATTTGAATTTTTAATACCTCATATATACAAAACTTTTGTTCTTTGAATCATAAATTTTTAAATTAGTTGATTATTATTATAAAACATTGCATATATTATCTTAAAATTGTCAAGCAGTTTATTTTTCGACACCATACTTGGCTTTATCTCAATGCAAACTACTCAAATTGCATTCCAATTCAAATTCGAATATCATATTAGTTTGTTAGCAATAGTGATTTTTTAAAAATGACACATAACGTAAATTATAAAAAAAATATTCTAAGATATCCTTATCTTATAATCTATGTATTTGAGTTGAAAAAAATATTTGAAATCGATGAGATTAATTTTCAAAAATTTTATACTCAACAAAGATGAAACATAAGAAGAAATTTGTTGTCATCTTATATTTCTCGTTTTTAGATTTTTCTAACATTTTTTTCAATATATATTTTCTTTTATCTTATTTTTTATGTCATTATTTCTTTTGTTACAAAACATTAATTTATTTCACTATAAAAGGATGAGTTTTAATAAAACTTGTATACGTATGAATTTTAATTATATTTTTAGTCTTTGGTTGATATTATTTCATATTTTTTTTGGCTTTATCTAATCAGCCTAAATAGGTGCTCACCCGACCAGTTAAATTTAAAAATATTAATGATGTGTAATTTATATATAATCCATATATAATATGTGTATAATCGTGTGTTGTCGGTATATAATCTATTTATATTAGCTATAAAAAGTAAACAATAAATATAACCAGATATTATGTAAATATTCCATAAGATTTCGATTTTTTGAGTTTATCCATTATATAACTTCTATTATAATAATTTTAAAACTCTCTACTAATGTTCAAAAATATCTTATCTTTTTATTATCTTTGAATTAAAAAAAGTAAAGAGTTTTTTTGAAATAATTTGTTTACATTTTTTAAAAAATATTTCATGTCATACCAATTTTTTCTTTGTATATACTCTTTGTTACACTTAAAAGTCGCTATAGAAGCTATCAATTAGAAACCAATTTATCTCTTATTGAGTTTGAAAAATAAAACTTTTCACATAATCTAATGATTCAAAATTAATATTCTTCAACGAAAAAAATATTATACCCTTACAATATTGACTTGACTACAGCTAAATGAAGGGGTTTCAGCTTATACCATTCAATTTCTTAAATTTGCTAAATTGAAATTAATGATAGCAATTGTATAGTTAAAGTTTTGTTATTTGTTTGATGTCCATTTATGCAAATTGACTCTTCAAACAAATATTCTTCAAGAAGAAAAAAGAAACAATTTTTTTTTAATATTGACTGATTTTGTGATGTTTCTTTCTCCAGCATGTATGTTTACTTTATTATACATGTAAGTAAACTTTTAAATGGTTTTGTAAACTCTTTTTTGTTATTTAGATAAACATAGACGTGTAGCCTATATATTACATTTATTTTAAAAGAATTGTGTTTTATTCAAATCTAGCTACAGCTTTTCAAAGAACTATACTTATAGGATTTTAAATGTGAAAGAGTTTTATAGTTATATGGAGTAATTTTTTTTTTGCTAGAGGCGAAGTAGTAATTAAATAATTAGAAAAAATAACAAAAGTTCCTAACATGATTGCATATGATCATTAACCGAATTAAGTATGATAACATGATTAAAAAAATTATTTTTAATTTAAATTCAAATTTTAGAACTTTATCTCCAAAGTCAATGACACAAGCTAGGAGCATATCCTCCAAAATCTGAATAGTGTGCTCGAACTGCCCGTCCGTCTGAGGATGAAACACTATGCTCAACTCAACCCGTGTGCCCAACTCTCGCTGAACTGCTCTCTAGAAATATGAGGTAAACTGCCATAGGAATTAAATGTGCTGACTTGGTCAGCCTATCAACAATAACCCACACTGCATTGAACTTTCTCTGAGTTCGTGGGAGTCCAACAACGAAGTCCATAGTGATCCGCTCCCACTTCCACTCAGGAATATCAATCTTCTGGAATAAACTATCAGGACTCTGATACTCGTACTTAACCTGTTGACAATTCAAACACCGAGCCACATATGCAACGATATCCTTCTTCATTCTCCTCCTCCAATAATGCTACCATAAATCCGGATACATCTTAGCGGCACCCGGATGAATAGAGTACCGAGAACTATGGGCCTCCTCTAAAATCAACTCTCGGAGTCCAACTACATAAGGCACACAAACTCGATCCTGCAATATCAAAACTCCATCATCACCTAAGGTAACCTGCTTGGCACCTCCGTGTTGCACCGTGTCTCTAAGGACACACAAATGGGTATCATCATACTACCGATCATGGATATGCTCCAATAAAGAAGAACGAGCGACCGTGCAAGACAATACACTACTAGGCTCAGAAACATCCGACCTCACGAATTGATTGGCCAAAGCCTGAACATCTAAGGCAAGCGGTCTCTCACCTACTGGAATATAAGCAAGGCTGCCCATACTGGGTGACTTCCTACTCAAAGCATCGGCCGCCACATTGGCCTTTCCCGGATGATATAAGATGGTGATATCATAGTCCTTTAACAGCTCCAACCACCTCCTCGGCCTCAAATTCAACTCTTTCTTCTTCAACTAGTATTGTAGACTCTTGTGATCTATGAACACCTCACATGTCACGCCATATAGATAATGCCTTCAAATCTTCAATGCGTGAATAATGGATGCTAACTCCAAATCATGAACCATATAGTTCTTCTTATGAATCTTCAACTACCGCGAAGCATAGGTAATGACCTTGCCATCCTGCATCAATACCGCACCAAGTCTAATATGAGATGCATCACAATAAACTGTATATAGCCCTAAACCTGTGGGCAAAACCAACACCAACGCCGTAGTCAAAGCTGTCTTAAGCTTCTAAAAGCTCGCCTCACACTCGTCTGGCCCCCTGAATTGGGCACCCTTCTGAGTCAACCTAGTCATTGGGGTTGTGATAGATGAAAACCCCTCCACAAACCAACGATAGTAGCCTGCCAATCCCAAGAAACTCCGGATATTTGTAGCTGATGCCGGTCTAGGCCAGTTATTGACTGCCTCGATCTTCTTCGGATCAACCTGAATACCCTCTACTGATACAACATGACCCAGGAATGCAAGTGAACTCAACTAGAACTCACACTTAGAAAACTTAGCATACAACTAACTATCCCTCAGAGTCTGAAGAACCACTCTAAGATGTTGCTTGTGCTCTTCTCGGCTGCGGGAATAGATCAAAATATCATCAATGAAGACTATCACGAATGAATCTAAGTAAGTCCTGAACACTCGGTTCATCAAATCCATAAAATATACTAGGGCATTTATCAACCCGAATGACATCACCAAGAACTCATAATGCCCGTACCGAGTGAGGAAAGCTGTCTTAGGGACATCGGATTCCCTAATCCTTAACTGATGGTAGCCAGATCTCAAGTCAATCTTCGAAAATAACTTGGCACCCTAAAGCTGATCAAACAAATCATCAATCCTCGGCAATGGATACTTATTCTTAATTGTAACCTTGTTCAACTGCTGGTAATCAATACATATTTTCATCGATCCGTCCTTCTTCTTAATAAATAACACCGGCACACCTAAGGCGAAACACTAGGTCTAATGAACCCTTTTTCAAGTAAGTCCTGTAACTGCTCCTTCAACTCTTTTAACTCAGGTGAGGCCATACGATACGGCAGGATAGAAATGGGCTGAGTGCCTAGATCCAAATCAATGCAGAAGTGAATATCACTATCGGGTGGCATACCCGGCAGGTCTGAAGGAAATACCTCAGGGAACTCACGAACAAGCGGAACAGAATCAATAGGAGGAACCTCAGCACTAGAATCATGAACATATGCCAAATAGGCCAAACACCCCTTCTCGACCATATGCCAAGCCTTCACATAATAGATGACACTATGGATAGAATAACCATGAGTCCCACTCCACTCAAAACGAGGTAAACCCAGCAAGGCTAAGGTCACAGTCTTGGCATGACAGTCCAAGATAGCATGATAAGGTGATAGCCAGTCCCTCCCCAATATGACATCGAAATCAACCATGTCTAGAAGAAGCAAATCTACACGTGTCTGAAAACCCCCAATCACAACTATACATGAACGATGGACGCGATCTACTATAATATAATTACCCACCGGTGTAGACACATAAATATGAGCACTCAAAGAATCCCTAGGCAAAATAAGATGACACATAGGAGTACGTAGATCATGGATCAAATAAATTTGAAGCATCTCTGCTACAAACCAGAATAGTACCTGTGATAACTACATCGGAAGCCTCAACCTCGGGCCTGGCTAGAAGAGCATTACATTGAGGTTGGGCCCTACCACCCTGAACTACATCTTTGGGATGGCCTACTGCTGGTTGGCCTCCACCTCTAGCGGCATGAGCTCCATCTCTAATAACTCTACCTCCACTTCTAGCACCTCTACCCCTACCTCTAGCTGGCGGAGCGGGCGGTGGAACACCTGGTGCATGAACTATAGCACGGGAACCGTGCTGCAGCGATTGAGTTCCCACCAATCTAAGACAAGCCCTCCGGATATGCCCATACTCACCACATTCAAAGCATCCACCTGAGTGCTGCAGCTGAGGAAATTGAGACTGACCCAGGCAACCTGAATGACCACCCCGAAAACTCTAGAGCAGCGGTGCACTAATAGGAGCTGGTGGTGAACTGTAGGGTTGCTGATCAGAATACTGCATGTGAGAACCACGGCCACCTAAAGCACCGTGGGAAACCTGAAGGGCTGACTGAAAAGGCCTAGAAGGATGGCCTCTACCATACAAATCTCTACCTCCATACGAGGTACCACTAAATCAGCCTGAATGACGAGGCCTCTTGTTAGACCCCTAACCACCTCCCTGCGATAGAACCATCTCAACTCTCCTGGCCACATTGGCCGTCTCCTGGAAAGAAATCTCACTCCCAGTCTCCTTGGCTATCTGAAGTCGAATAGGCTGGATAAGTCCCTCAATGAACCTCCTCACCCTCTCTATCTCGGTGGGAAGTATGATAAGAGCATGATGGGCCAAGTCAATAAATTTGGTCTCATACTGAGTAACAGTCATAGAACCCTATTGAAGACACTCAAACTGCGTCCAATAAATCTCTCTCTAAGTAATAGGGAGAAACTTCTCCAAAAATAGTTGGGTAAACTGCTCCTAAGTCAAAGCGGGTGATCCGGCTGGTCTAGCCAAGCAATAATCTCTCCACCAAGTCTTGGAGGATCCAAAAAAGCGAAAAGTAGCAAAATCGACCCCATTAGTCTCCACTATCCCCATGTTCCTGAGAACATCATGACAGCTGTCTAGAAAATCCTAGGGATCCTCAGAAGATGCACCGTTGAAAGTAGTAGGGAAGAGCTTGGTGAACCTGTTCAATTCCACAAAGCATCGGCAGACATAGCTCCTCCTCACCGATCTGAGCTACCACACGCGGCTGAACTGCTCCAACTGGTTGAGCTGCTGGAGTCTAAAACTGGGAAGTCATCTACTCTGGAGTGCGAGTAGCAGGAGTCTGGGCTCCTCCTCTAGCCTGAGAGACGTCTGGTATTATAGGAAGCAAGCTTGCCTAGGTGACACTCTCCATAAGGCCCACTAGACGGACCAGAGCATCCTGGAGTATTGGGGTAGCAGTAAACCCCTTTGGGAACTGAGATGGGCCCACCGAAATTATCTGGGCTGGAACCTCATCATCAAAGTCAACCTGAGGCTCCGCCGCAGGTGCTGCTGCTCTGGGCTGAGCTCTGCCCTACCTCGGCCTCTAGCACGGCCTCGGCCTCGCCTTCTTCCCCTTCGTGGGAGCTACTGCTGGGGGCTCGGGCTACTGATCGGTGGATGAGGAAGCGCGTGTTCTCGCCATCTACAAAAGAACATAGTGAAAATTCAATTAGCATTGAGAAACCAATCGCACGATAGGAAATAATAAATATGAAGTTTTTTTCCTAACTCTGTATCCTCTAGGGGATAAATACAGATGTCTCCGTACCGATCCCTCAGACTCTACTATGCTTGTCCGTGAATTGTGAGACCTATGTAACCTAGAGCTCTGATACCAACTTGTCACGACCCAGATTTCTCACCCTCGGGAGTCGTGATGGTGCCTACTCGTGAAAGCTAGGCAAGCCGCGTATTATAGGATTACTAAATCATTTACTAACCCTTTTCGACAATTTACACTAATATTTGATTAACAGTAAGATATCAACGATAAATAAATGCAAGCGAAAGACTTAATCTGATAAATTAATCATAAACAGTACGACAATGCCAGCATACTTCTCTACCCGAAATATGGTGTCACAATATCACGGACTGTCTACGAATACTACATACAAATGTCTGAAGAGAAAAGCACAATCTGTCTCGGAAGTAATGAAAATAGAATACATATAAAGATAGAAGATAACGTCGGGCCTGCGGACGCCTGCAGGACTACCTCGGGATCTCTAACTAGACTGAAGGCAGCCACCCAATGCTATGGTCCAAAAGCTGCCGCTCGGGGATCTGCACATAGTGCAAAGTGTAGTATCAGCACAACCGACCCCATGTGTTGGTAAGTGCTTGGCCTAACCCCAATGAAATAGTGACGAGGCTAGGACCAGACTACCAAATAAACCTGTGCAGTTATATGATATAAAGCGGAAAATAAAACAGGAATAAACAAGTAAAGATGGGGGGGGTACATGCCGTGGGGGAATATCAGTACCAACAGTAAATTAAGAGAAAAGAATAAGAACCACTTAGAATTTACTGCAAAACAATAAGAAACTCGTAACCAATCTATAAACACTTCGTATTATCAATTGTTACGGTGTGCAACCCGATCCCAAAACATAATAACTCTGTTGCGGCGTGCAACCCAATCCATATCATTTATCACTGTTGCGGCGTGCAACCCGATCCAATTATACTATTGTTGCGGCGTGTAACCCGATCCAAATATAATATTGTTGCGGCGTGCAACCCGATCAAAATATAATATTATTGCGGTTCACAACCTGATCCACATATACAATTCAACACCAATCACAACAAGTCCCACAAGGGATCAATAAAGAAACAACACTATCCCGGCAAGGGAATCGACAATATTGTTAAATACATCCCGGCAAGGGAAATTCAGCTATAACCAAACTTGTTCCAACATCTAACTACCTCAACTAGCACCAATACTCAATCATAAGTAATTTCCATGAGGATAATCATAATCCTTGTTCAACTCAAAGAATCCACAACTTAGGCATTCGTAGTATTTATTCAGAACACAACAATTTCAATTTAGGACTCATAGTTGTGCTTGACCCCAACGTATAGATACTCGTTACCATGCCCATACGTCGTACTCAACAAGTAATAGGTAGCAAATAGGACTCAACTCTTAATCCCTCAAGCTAAGGTTAGACCAAACACTTACCTCGATGCCATGAACACAATTCAAGTCTCTACTATCGTTTTACCTCTTGATTCCACCACCAATTCGCTCGTATCTAGCCACAAGTTACTTAATTACATTAATAAATGCTAAGTGAATCAATTCTAATGCATGAAAATGTGTTTTCTAAAGTTTTACCCAAAAAGTCAAAAATTGCCCCCGGGCCCACATGGTCAAAACCCAAGGTTCGAACCAAAACCCGATTATTCATTCCCCCACGAACCCAAATATATAATTTGTTTTGAAATCGGACCTCAAATCAAGGTCCAAATCCCCATTTTTTTGAAAAACCTAGGTTCTACCCAAAACACCTAATTTCCCCCATGAAAATCATTGATTTTGAGTTGAAATGATGTGAAAGATGTTAATGATTGAAGGAAACGAGTTAAAGTTGACTTACAATCGATTTGGACGAAGAGTTGTATTTGAAAAATCGCCCAAGAGTGTTTTGGTTTTGAAAGAGTGTGAAAAATGAGAGATTTTCGGCTAAGTTATAAAATTGCAGGCTGCAGATGTCGCAATTGCAGCCAGGGTTTGCAATTGCGAACCAAAACTTCTGCTAAGTTATCATTTGCGAAGGGACCCTCGCATTTGCGAGGTCAGAATTGCGAACACACTTCGCATTTGCGATTCAGGCCCAGATTGGGGAGTTTCACATTTGCGAAGGAGCATCTCGCATTTGCGAGGAAGGGCAGGTCTGTGTTGTTTCGCATTTGCGACTCAACCTTCGTATTTGCGAACTCGTATTTGTGAGCCAGGCTTCACAAATGAGAAGCCTGCATGCCTATTCACACCAGCTGAAAACCTGCAATTCTCCAAGTCCAAAATCCACCCTGTGGCCTATCCAAAACTCACTCGAGCCCTCGGGGCTCCAAACCAAACATGCACACCAACCCTAAAACATCATACGGACTCGCTCGTGCATTCAAATCACTAAAATAATATCAACAACTATGAATTTAGCATCAAAATCATGAAATTTCTTAAGAACTTTTTCAAGTTTCTCACAAAATGATCTGATTCATGTCATTTCAAATCTGTTTCTTACCAAATTTCACAAGCTTATCTTAAATCACATATAAGACCTGTACCGGGCACCGAAACCAAAATACGGGCGCTATACCATCATGTTTTAAACACATTTAATTTCCAAAACTCATAAATAATTACAGAAAATAATTTTCTTTAAAAATTCATTTCTTGTACTTGGGACCTCAAAATTCGATTCCGGGCATACGCCCAAGTCCCATATTTTCCTACGAACCTTCCGGGACCGTCAAATCACGAGTCTGGGTCCATTTACCCAAAATATTGACCGAAGTCAACTTAAATCTATTTTACAATCAAAATTCATCATTTTTCACAGATTTTAACATAATGACTTTTCGGATACGCACCCGAACTGTGCACACTAATCGAGACGATGATGAAAGAGGTTTTTAAGGCCTCAGAATGTAGAATTTATTTTAAAATAAGTGATGACCTTTTGGGTCATCACAAAGAAAAAGAAAAGGAAGATTTGGGAAAAGCAAAATATCCTCATATGATGAATTAAGAAAATAAGTTAAAATAAGTGTTAGTAATAAGATGGATTAAAACATGAAATCTACTCCATATTTGGACTTAAGGAGTAAATGCTTTTAATACTCAGATATAGGAAAAAAATATTTTAGTTTTATTTTTATGACCGCACGAAGCGCGGACACTTTTACTAATAAATCAGGCACAATTGTTACACTATAGTGGGCATTTAAGAAAATATATGATATTCATAAAGATTTCAAAGTACATGATGTAACTGTTGGTACAAATGCATGACAAAAAAGTAACTTCAAAGAAATCAAGAAATTGGTTATATATGGCCCTTAAGGAATCAAAGAACCTATAGGTCACGGGTTCGAGCCATTGAAGTAGCTACTAATGCTTGTACTAGGTTAGTGTGACGACCCGACCAGTCGTCTCATGAGTTACCACTCTGTTTTCCCCATTTTTGCTTCTTTATAATTTGTTTATCCGTGTTATGTGGTATCGGGTTTGTCGGATCGAATCTGGAATGATTTTGGTAAGATTTGAGACACTTAGTCTCTTTTGAGGAAGCTTGAGTTGGAAAAGTCAACCAAATGTTGACTTATGTACTATAGGACTCGGATGTGAGTTCTGATAGTTCGAATAGGTTCGGGGAGGTGATTTGGGACTTAGGAGCTTGATCGGAGTAAGTTTTGGAGGTTCGGAGTAGAGGTAGGCTTGAATTGGCGAAGTTAATATTTTGGCAATTTCTGGTTAGTAGGTGAGATTTTGATATAGAGGTCAGAATGGAATTCTGAGAGTTGCAGTAGTTCCGTTGTATCATTTAAGATGTGTTTGCAAAATTTTAGGTATTCGGACATGGTTTGGTTGGGTTTTTGATCAAAAGCGGAATTCAAAAGATTTTTGGGAACTTAGGCTTGAATCCGATGTATTTTGGTTGATTTGATGTTGTTTGAGGTGTTTTGAAGATTGGAATAAGTTCGAATAAGATTTTAGGATATGTTGGTACTTTTGGTTGAGGTCCCAGGGGCTTCGGGGTGATTTCGGATGGTTGACGGGGAGTTTGGATTTTGAAGGATGCTGCAGATTTGTTGCTTCTGGTATTACCGCACCTGCGGCTTGGGGACTACAGGTGCGATGCAGCATATGCGGAGGAGTGGTCGCAGAAGCAGAAACGGGTGATGTTGGCAGGAACTGCAGATGCGGTTGTGGGACCGCACCTACGAAGGCGTAGGTGCAGAATGTGGATCGCATATGCGATTTTGGCCGTTAAGTGAAGAATCGCAGAAGCGGTTAGTTGGACACATATGCGATACCACAGAAGCAGTTATAGGGCTGCAGATGCAAAAATATCTGGGCAGAAGGTATAAATTGTGTCATTCGAGATTTTGAGCTATTTTCACCATTTCTAATTCGCTTGGTGGTTTTTGGATGACTTTGAAGAGGAATTTCAAGGGAACATCATTGAGGTAAGGAATTTGGACCTCAAACTCGTTCCTATGCTATTATTTCACGGATTAGAGATAGAAATTATGAAAAATTCTGGGTTAAAATTGGAGAAACTGGGGCTTGGAAACTTAGACCTTTGCTTGAGGATTTGAAGGACCATTTAAGGTCGAATTTCAGAACTTTTGATATGTATGAACTAAGGGTGTTTATCGGGCGGGTTGGGACGGGCTGAACGGGAAAACCCCCAGCCCGTTCGGTTAGCGGGCGAGTTGTTAGCGGGCTGGGGTTAACGGGCTGTTATAGGGCTGGGATTTTTGGATTTTCGTGGGCCCGTACGGGTTAGGGCTCACACGGGCTCGGGCGGGCCGGGCTAAATTTTTTTTTTAATTTAAATTTTATTTTCTTATTAAATGTTATTGATAGTTAAGTATTTACAAAGTTTTAAGGGTTAGAATTAAACTTTGAAGTTTAAAGTTTAAAGTTTTAAATTTGAAATTTGTATTTTATAATTATAAAATTGAAATTGGAAAGTAAGTGGCTACAAAAAATTATTTAATAGAGTATAAGACCAATAGGCAAATGTAAGGAACAAACTCCGAAGGCTTTCATTTATATTTTTAATATTTCAAATTAATTTGCAAGTTCTTTTTTATTTTATTTTTTATTTTTGAACTTGTAAATTAAAACTTAAAAGTTTACAATAATTATAAAAAATAAGAAATAGTACATCACATGCTTTGCATCATTTTTGTAAGTTCTCCATGTCAACATGAGGTTCTTGGTTTCCGGGATTGGTTGAATCGGAACCATAAACCATTATATCTCCAATTTCTTGGTCCTCTTTTTCGTCTACCTCGTCACACCCTTGATTTCGTCATTCTGATCTTATCCAATCTCTGAAGCACACTAGAATTTCCAAAGCGTTGCTGCCCAATGAATGACGGGTATCTCCTAGCTGCTGCCTTGCTTGGCTAAATGCACTCTCTGATGCGACTGTTGAAATCGGCACATTTAGCACGTCTCGAGCCATGGCCGAAAGAACAGGAAATTGATTTGAGTTGCTCCTCCACCAACTCAGCGGTAGAAAATCCTTTGTGAGGGGCTCTGGTGACTTTTGCAAGTAGAATTGTAGTTCATCAATATTTCTGCTACTGGTTTGTTGATGCTCTCCTAGTGTAGACCAAATCTGATAATCTTGAACACAATCATCATCATCCATAGTTGTTCCAGATGTTGAAGGATTAGTTGAAGGAATATTTGCATCTACAACCGAAGAAGCATCAACAGTGTTAGCATAATAATTATATAAAGTTTGTAAATGTGTATGTAGCTCAGAAATACAAGTGTCAATATCAGGAGTTTCAGTTGGGCCAACATCCATATAAGTATATAAAGCTCTAATTAATTGGCGACACTTTATCATTTTGACAGTAGGATTTAAAATAGCACCAATTAGGTAAATATAGGGAATTGGGTAGAAATATTTTATAAACTTATCTAGCATAGATTCAACAACAGTAGCATATCCTTCTTTCTGCTTCAAATTATGTAGTAAAAGAGAAATTTCAGCAATATGAACTAAACCATTTTAAATGGTAGGATAATAAGCTCCAGAAAACCATTTTAAATCGGGATTTGTGTTGTATAATGATTGTTTTCGCTTGGGCTTTGTTACCTTAGCCTATTTTGACGTCCTCGTTCTGATTTTGGATAGATTCGACGTGAGTGGAGGCCGATTCAAGGGGAAAAGGCGTCGCGAGCTAGAGATTTGACCGGTTCGAGGTGAGTAATGATTGTAAATGATGTTCTAATGGTATGAAACCCCGAACTTGCACATTGTTATGTTATATTAACGTGACACACACGCTTGATGACGAGTGTGGGGTCGTTCACTATTGAGGAATGTGACTTAGTCCGTCCCTAATGACTATTTTACCACGTATTTGACTAAAATCTATTTGCTATCATCATGATTTCGGTTGAATGCCATATTTGGGCCTTGTGCCAACTATTTAAACCCTTCGGGGATTTCTATTGATATTTTCTCACTGTTTTGACTTTATTCTTGAACTCGGTCATGATATATTTCACTGTTTTTGTACTCAGCCATGTTTACTATGTTTTAAATACTTAAATGATTTTTTAAATGATAATTGGGCAGAGAATCACTTTTTACTATTGCCCGAGGGGCTTGTGAGGATTTTGACTGAGTAAGGCTGAGGGCCTATGTTGTGAGGAAACATTTGATACTGATTATGAGGCCGAGGGCCTGAGATATGTACGCCACGAGGTGGCTTGATTGATATGAGACCGAGGTCCTAGTGATGATGCCATGAGATGGCTTGATATTGCACTTGGGCCGTAAGGGGCCCCTCCAGGAGTCTGCACACCCCAATGAGTGCAGGTACCCATTGTGATGTGAGATTGATCCCGAGGGGCTGGTATTGTTCTAAAATATTGCCCGAGGGGCGATTTGTTGATACGGTGCCCAAGGGGCGATTTGTTGATATGGTGCCCGAGGGGCGAACCTTTATGTGTTTATCTTACTTAAGTGTCTGTCAATAACCATGGTTAATTGTTGAAAAAGGCTTATCATGAAGTTAAATTTGAGTTAAAGGATTTTTACCTATATTTCACTGGTTTACTATTTTAATGGTTTTACTTCTTCATTATAGCATGCTTTTGTGCCTTACATGATTTCTTATTTTCAGTCTTTATTTATGATTATTAGTCACTGAGTTGGATTACTCACTTTACTCCCTGCACCCTGTGTGCAGATTCAGGCGTATCTAGTCCCGCTCCCGAGTGCTGATCATTTCCAGCTCAGGCAGATCCGAGGAGTCTCTAGGTAGCTGTTGGCGTTCGCAGCCCGGAGATCTTTCCTATCTTACTTCTTCATGTTCTTGGTTTTCTATATTAAACACTGTAGTTTGATTTGGAGTATTCCATTTTGTTAGATGCTCATGACTAGTGACACCCTGGTATCGGGCTGTGTTGGGTTATTTTTCGTGAATTATGCTATAATCTGTTTAAATTTTTGGTTTATTTACTCATGCTTTAGACTGTTTCTTACCGTTTAACTATTAAATAATCGAATAGGAAGTGTCAGCTGGCCTTGTCTTCATGAGAGGCGCCATCACGACTGGGTCCGGGTTTAGGGTCGTGACAATTTAGTATCAGAGCCTAGGTTACATAGGTCTCACAAGTCATGAGCAGGTTTAGTAGAGTCTCACGGATCGGTACGGAGATGTTTGTATTTATCCTCGAGAGGCTGGAGAACCTTTAGGAAAAACTTCATATTCTTGAAATTCTTGTCGTGCGAATTTGTGATCCGAGTACTAAACTTTTGTTATATTATTCTCTCATAGATGGTGAGGACACGCGCTACTGGTCAGGATGGATGACCACCAGTACCACCAGCTGTGGCCACTAGAGGCCGAGGACACAGTCATGGTTGCAGTAGGGGTAGAGGTATGGCCTGCACAACAGCTAGGGCAGCACCTGCAGATCCACCAGCTGCCCTAGTTCAGGATTAGGTCCCAGTTGTGGACGCTCCAATAGCACCAACTCAGGCACTAACCATGCCCATTGTGATTCCGGGTCTTCAGGAGGCCTTGGCTCAGATTGTATCAGTTTGCACTGGCCTAGCTCAGGCGGTTTCAGCCACTACAGCTGTAGCTACTTCTCAGGCCGGGAGAGGCAATCAGACTCCCACCGTTCGCACACCCGAGCAGGTCATGCAGAGACTTCAGACATCGTGGGCACATCCAGCCCAGCCGGTTACAGTTGCTCAGGACTATGAAGTTCCTGCCATGCTAGAGGACGAGCAGCGTAGGTTGGAGAGGTTTGGTAGACTTCAGCCTCCGACTTTCAGTGGTGCAGAGGGCAAAGATGCCCAGGGTTTCTTAGATAAGTGTCAGAGGATGCTATGTACAGCGGGTATTCTGGAGACTAGCGGGGTCGCTTTCACTACTTATCAGTTTTCTAGAGCTGCCTTCACTTGGTGGGAGGCTTTTGAGAGGCGTAGGCCCGTTGGTGCAGCACCCCTTACCTCGCAGCAGTTCTCCGTTCTCTTTCTGGAGAAGTATATGCCGCAGTCTTGCAGGGAGGAGCTTCATAGGCAGTTCGCATGGTTACATCAGGGAGAGATGACTGTGACGCAGTATGAGATGAGGTTCTTCGAGTTAGCTCGTCATACTATTTGGTTGGTTCCGATAGATAGAGAGATGATTAGGAGGTTTGTTGATAGCCTCACTTATCAGCTTCGTATTCTCATTACCAGGGAGAGGGTGATTGGTGCTACCTTTGAGGGGGTTGTAGACATTGCTAGGGAGATTGAATCAGTTCGTTGCTAGGAGCACGAGGAGAGGGAGGCCAAGAGGCTTCAAGGATCTGGTAGTTATAGTGGTACTCCTTCGACAGGTCAGTTTCAACATGGTAGAGGCCATCCATTCTGGCATGCTTAGCCAGCTCGCCCAGGTTATCATGGGGCGTCATAGGGTCATGGTTCTCACAGTTCTCATCAGGGCCAGTCATTACTTAGTGGCCTTCCAGCTTAAAGTTTGTCTCGTGCTCCATCAATTTAAGGCTCTTCTATGCCGCGTGCATCTGCTAGTCACTTCGGTGTGAGGGGTTCCCTTCAATCCCCTTCTCTAGCACTTGGGAGTTGTTATGAGTGTGGTGAGATGGGTCATATATGGAGGTAGTGCCCTCGTCATCTTGCAAGTTCATCTCAGTAGAGGGGTCAGTTATCAGCTTCAGTGCCAGTTACTTCATCACCACCCGCCCAGCTAGCTAGGGGTGGAGGTTAGTCTGCTAGGGGTCGCCCCAGAGGGGGACGTCGATCACGTGGCGGTCAGGCCCATTTCTATGCACTTCCAGGCAGACACGATGCTATTGCTTCAGATATTGTTATTATAGGTATTGTTTCAGTCTACCACAGAGATGCCTCTGTATTATTTGATCATAGTTCCACCTTTTCTTATGTGTCATCATACTTTGCTCGTTATTTGGGTATGCCCCATGAGTTTCTTGCTTCACCTATTCATGTATCTACCTCGATGGGCGATACTGTTGTTGTAGACCATGTGTACCTATTGTGTGTGGTGACTATTGGGGGTTTGGAGACCCGTGTGGATTTTTTATTATTCTGTATGATGGATTTTGATGTCATTTTAGGCATGGATTGGCTATCTCCGTATCGTGCTATTCTGGACTATCATGCTAAGACAGTCACATTGGCTATACTAAGGGTGCCACGGGTTGAGTGGCGAGGTGTGACCTATTATGTTCCCAGTAGAGTGATCTCATTCTTGAAAGCCCAACATATGGCTGGGAAGGGTTGTCTTTCATTTCTAGACTTTATGAGGGAGGTCGGTGCTGAAACTCCCAGTATTGATTTTATTCTAATTGTGAGGTATTTTCCCGATGTGTTTCCTGCAGACCTGCCGGGCATGCCACAAGACAGGGATATTGATTTTAGTATTGACTTGGTACCGGGCACTCAGCCCATTTCTATTCTGTCGTATCGTATGGCAGCAGCGGAGTTGAAGGAATTAAAGGAGAAGCTTCAGGAACTCCTTGATATGGGGTTCATTCGGCGTAGTGTGCCATCTTAGGGTGCACTGATTCTATTTGCGAAGAATAAGGATGGCACTATGAGGATGTGCATTGATTACAGGCAATTGAACAAGGTAACAATTAAGAACAAGTATCCTTTGCCTCGCATTGATGATTTATTTGTGCATCTTCAGGGAGCGAGAGTGTTCTCCAAGATTGATCTCTTTTCAGGTTATCACTAGTTGAAGATCAGGGACTTGGATATTCTTAAGACAGCTTTTAGGACCTGATATGGTCATTATGAGTTCTTGGTGATGTCTTTTGGGTCGACCAATGCCCCATCAACATTCATGCATTTGATGAACAGCGTGTTTCGGCCTTATCTCGACTCGTTTGTCATAGTCTTCATTGATGATATTCTGGTATATTCGCGTAGTCAGGAGGAGCACGCGGAGCATTTGAGATTTGTGTTGTAGAGATTGAAGGAGGAGAAACTCTATGCAAAATACTCCAATTGTGAGTTTTGGTTTAGTTCCGTGGCTTTCTTGGGGCACGTGGTGTCCAGTGAGGGTATTCAGGTTGATCCGAAGAAGATAGAGGCAATTCAGAGTTGGCTCAGACCATCCTCAACCACAGAGATTTGCAGCTTTCTTGGTTTGACAGGCTACTATTGCCGGTTTGTTCAGGAATTTTCATCTATCGCATCGCTCTTGACCAAGTTGACTCAGAAGGTTGTTTCATTTGTATGGTCAGATGAGTGTGAGGAGAGCTTTCAGAAGCTCAAGATAGCTTTGACCACAACTCTAGTGTTAGTTTTGCCATCAGCTTCAGGTTCATATACCGTGTATTGTGATGCTTCGAGAGTAGGTATTGGGTGTGTGTTGATGCAGGAGGGTAGAGTTATTGCTTATGCTTCCCGTCAGTTGAAGCCCCATGAGAAGAACTACCATGTTCATGATTTGGAGTTGGCTGCTATAGTTCACGCGTTCAAGATTTGGAGACATTACCTGTACGGTATGTCTTGTGAGGTGTTCACTAATCATCGTAGCCTCCAGCACTTGTTCAAGTAGAAGGATCTTAATTTGAGGCAGCGGAGATGTTTAGAGTTGCTAAAGGATTATGATATCACTATATTGTACCATTTGGGAAAGGCAAATGTGGTGGCCGAGGCCTTGAGCTGAACGGCAGTGAGTATGAGGAGTTTGGAATATATTCCAGCTGGGGAGAGACCTCTTGCAGTTAATGTTCAGGCCTTGGCCAATTGGTTCATGAGGCTAGACATTTCGGAGCCTAGTCGGGTATTGGCTTGTGTGGTTTCTCGGTACTCTTTATATTATTGCATCAGAGAGCGCAAGTATGATAATCCGCATTTGCTTTTCCTTAAGGACAGAGTTCAGCATAATGATACTAGAGATGTGACCATTGGTGATGATGGGGTGTTGAGGATGTAAGGCCAGATTTGTGTGCCCAATGTGGATGGGCTTCGGGAGTTGATTCTGGAGGAGGCCCAAAGCTTGTGGTATTCCATTCATCCAGGTGCCGAAAAGATGTATCAGGATTTGAGGAAGCACTATTGGTGGAGAAGAATGAAGAAAGACATTGTGGGGTTTGTAGCTCGGTGTCTCAATTGTCAGCAGGTGAAATATGAGCATCAGAGACCGGGTGGCTTGCTTGAGCGGATGGATATTCCAGAGTGGAAGTGGGAGAGGATCACTATGGACTTTGTAGTTTGACTTCCACGGACTTTGAAGAAGTTCGATGCTAGTTGGGTGTTTGTGGATCGGCTGACCAAGTCCACGTACTTCATTCCTGTGTGTACTACCTATTCTTCAAAGTGGTTGGCAGAGATCTATATCTGGGAGATTGTTCGTTTGCATGGTGCCCCCATTTCCATCATTTCAGATAGAGGCACTCAGTTTACATCGCAGTTTTGGAGGTCGGTGCAGCTAGAGTTGGGTACTCAGGTTGAGTTGAGCACAACTTTTTACCCTCAGACGGACGAGCAATTCGAGTGCACTATTCAGATATTGGAGGACATGTTGCGTGCTTGTGTCATTGAGTTCTGAGGGTCATGGGATCAGTTTCTACCGCTTGTAGAGTTTTCTTATAACAGCAGCTACCAGTCGAGTATTTAGATGGCTTCATATAAGGCTTTGTATGGGAGGTGGTGTAGATCTCTAGTTGGTTGGTTCGAGCCCAGTGAGGCTAGGCTATTGGGGTAGACTTGGTGCAGGATGCTTTTGAAAAGGAGAAGGTGATTCAGGAGAGGCTCCGTACAGCGCAATCGAGACGGAAGCGTTGTGCTGATAGGAAGGTTTGGGATGTGTCCTACATGGTTGGTGAGAAGGTTCTATTGAAGTTTTAGCCCATAAAGGGTGTTATGAGATTTGGGAATAAAAGGAAATTGAATCTGCGTTTCATTGGGCCTTTTGAGGTGCTTCGGAGGATTAGGGAGGTGTCTTATGAGCTTTCTTTGCCACCCAGCTTGTCGAGTGTGAATCCATTATTTTTGATGTTTCTATGCTGCGGAAGTATATTGGGGATCCATCTCATTTTCTGGATTTCAGCACGGTTCAGTTAGATGATGATTTGACCTATGATGTGGAGCCAGTTGCTATTTTGGGTCGTCAGGTTATCAAATTGAGGTCAAAGGATATAGCTTCAGTGAAAGTGCAGTGGAGAGGTCGGCTCATGGAGGAGGCTACCTGGGAGACCGAGCGGGAGATGCAGAGCAGATATCCTCACCTGTTTGAGGCTTCAGGTATGTTTCTTGACTCGTTCGAGGATGAATATTTGTTTAAGTTGGGGAGGATGTGACTACCTGGCCAGTGGTCTTATGAGTTACCGCCTCGCTTCCCCCATTTCTGCTTCTTTATGCTTTGTTTATCCGTGTTATGTGGTATCGGGTTGGTTGGATCGAATCCGGAATGATTTTGGTAAGGTTTGAGGCACTTAGTCTCTTTTGAGGAAGCTTGAGTTGGAAAGGTCAACCGAATGTTGACTTATGTGCTAGAGGGCTCGGATGTGAGTTCTGATGGTTCGGATAGTCTCGAGGGGGGTGATTTGGGACTTTGGAGCATGATCGGAATGAGTTTTGGAGGTTCGGAGTAAAGGTAGGCTTGAATTGGCGAAGTTGATATTTTGGTGATTTCCGATAGGTAGGTGAGATTTTGATATAGTCGTCGAAATGGAATTCCGAGAGTTGTAGTAGTTATGTTGTGTCATTTGGGATGTGTTGCAAAATTTCAGGTTATTCAGACGTGGTTTGGTTGGGTTTTTTATCAAAAGCGAAATTCAGAAGATTTTTGGGAACTTAGGCTTGAATCCGATGTGTTTTGGTTTTTTTGATGTTCTTTGAGGTGCTTTAAAGATTGGAATAAGACCGAATAAGATTTTAGGATATGTTGGTGCTTTTAGTTGAGGTCCCGAGGGCCTTGGGGTGATTTCGGATTGTTGACGGGAAGTTTTGATTTTGAAGGATGCTATATATTTGTTGGTTCTAGTATTTCTGCACCTGCAGCTTGCGGACCGTAAGTGCGACGCCGCATATGCGGAGGAGTGGTCGTAGAAGCGGAAACGGGTGATGTTGGTTGGAACTGCAGATGCGGTTGTGGGACCTCACCTGCGAAGACGTAGGTGCGGAATGTCGATCGCAGATGAGATTTTGTCCGTTAAGTGAAGAACCGCAGAAGCGGTTAGTTGGACGCATATGTAGTACCGCAGAAGCGGTTATAGGGCCGCAGATGCAAAAAAGTCTGGGCAGAAGGTATAAATTGTGTCCTTCGAGATATTGAGCTACTTTCACCATTTCTAATTCGGCTTGGGAGCTTTTTGGACGACTTTGAAGAGGAATTTCAAGGGAACATCATTGAGGTAAGGAATTTGGACCTAAAACCCATTCTTATGCTATTATTTCACGGATTAGAGCTAGAAATTACGGAAAATTAAGGGTTAAAATTGGGGGAACTAGGGCTTGGAAACTTAGACCTTTGCTTGAGGATTTAAAGGACCATTTGAGGTCGGATTCAGAACTTTTGATATGTATCAACTCGTGGGGAGATAAGAAATCTATTGAAGTAAAAATTATCGAATTTCGAGACGTGGAACCGGGGGTCATGTTTTGGTAATTTCGGGATTTGTGTTGTATACTGATTGTTTTCGCTTGGGCTTCGTTCCCTTAGCCTATTTTGACGTCCTCGTTCTAATTTTGGATAGACTTGACGTGAGTGGAGGCTGATTCGAGGTGCAAAGGCGTCGCGAGCTAGAGATTTTACCGGTTCGAGGTGAGTAATGATTGTAAATGATGTTCTGAGGATATGAAACCCTGGATTTGCACATCATTGTGCTATATTGAGGTGACACAGACACTTGATGACGAGCGTGGGGTCGTGCACTGTTGGGGATTGTGATTTAGTCTGTCCCGAATGACTATTTTACCGCGTATTTGACTGAAATCTATTTGCTATCATCATAATTTGGGTTGAATGCCATATTTGAACCCTTCGGGGATTTTTATTAATATTCCCTCACTATTTTGACTTTATACTTGAACTCAGTCATGATATATTTACTGTTTTGTAGTCAGCCATGTTTACTATGTTTTAAATACATAAATGATATTTTAAATGATAATTGGGCTGAGAATCACTGTTTTACTGTTGCCCGAGGGGCTTGTGAGGATTTTGACTGAGTAAGGCCAAGGGCCTATGTTGTGAGGAAATATTTGATATTGATTATGAGACCGAGGGCCTGAGATATGTACGCCACAAGGTGGCTTGATTGATACGAGGCCGAGGGCCTAGTGATGATGCCACGAGATGGCTTGATATTGCGCTTGGGCCATAAGGGGCCCCTCCAGGATTCTGCACACCCCCAGTGAGTACGGATACCCATTGTGATGTGAGATTGAGCCTGAGGGGCTGGTATTGTTCTGAGATGTTGCCCGAGGGGCGGATTTGTTGATATGGTGCCCGAGGGGCGAACCTTTATGTATTTATCTTTCTTAAGTGCCTGTCAATTACCATGCTTAATTGTTGAAAAAAAAGTCTTTTCATGAAGTTAAATTTGAGTTAAAGTATTTTTGCCTATCTTTCACTGGTTTACTATTTTAATGGTTTTGCTGCTTCATTATAGCATGCTTTTGTGCCTTACATGATTTTCTGCTTTCAGTTTTTATTTATGATTATTAGTCACTGAGTTGGAGTACTCACTTTACTCCCTGCACCTTGTGTGCAAATTCAGGCGTATCTGGTCCCGCTCCCGAGTGTTGATCATTTCTGACTTAGGCGGATCCGAGGAGTCTCTAGGAAGCTGTTGGTGCTCGCAGCCCGGAGCTCTTCCCTATCTAACTTCTTCATATTCTTGGTTTTCTGTATTAAACACTGTAGTTTGATTTGGAGTATTCCGTTTTGTTAGATGCTCATGACTAGTGACACCCTGGTATCGGGCTGTGTTGGGTTATTTTCCGCGAATTATGCTATCATCTGTTTAAACTATTGGTTTATTTACTCATGCTTTAGACTGTTTCTTATCGTTTAACTGTTAAATAATGGAATGGGAAGTATCGGTTGGCCTTGTTCTTTACCAGAGGCGCCATCACGACCAGGTCTGGGATTAGGGTCGTGACAAGTTGGTATTAGAGCCTAGGTTACATAGGTCTCATGAGTCATAAGTAGGTTTAGTAGAGGCTCATGGATCAGTACGGAGACGTCTATATTTATCCTCGAGAAGCTGCAGAACCTTTAGGAAAAACTTCATATTCTTGAAATTCTTGTCATGTGAATTTGTTGATCCGAGTACTAAACTTCTATTATTCTATTCTCTCATAGATGGCGAGGACACGCACTACCGGTTAGGATGGACGACCACCGGTACTACCAGTTGTGCCCACTAGAGGCCGATGACGCGGTCGTGGTCGTAGTAGGGGCAGAGGTTTGGCCCGCACAACAACTAAGGCAGCACCTGCAGATCCACCAGCTGCCCCAGTTTAGGATTAGGTCCCAGCTGTGGACGCTCTAGCAGCACCTGGTCAGGCACCAGTCGTGCCCATTGTGATTCTGGGTCTTCAGGAGGCCATGGCTTAGATTGTATCAGTTTGCACTGGCCTAGCTCAGGTTGTTTTAGCCACTACAGCAGCAACTACTTCTTAGGCCGGGGGAGGCAATCAGACTCTTACCGCTCGCACACCCGAGCAGGTCGTTCAGGGACTTCCGACACCTAGGGAAAATCCAGCCCAGCCGGTTGCAGCTGCTCATGACTATGTAGTTCCTTCCATGCCAGAGGACGAGCATCGTAGGTTGGAGAGGTTTGGTAGACTTCAGCCTCCGACATTCAGTGGTGCAGAGGGCGAGGATGCCCAGAGTTTCTTAGATAAGTGTTAGAGGATGCTTCGTATAGCGGGTATTCTAGAGACCAGTGGGGTCGCTTTCACTACTTATTAGTTTTCTGGAGCTTCCTTCACTTGGTGGGAGGCTTTTGAGAGGCGTAGTCATGTTGGTGTAGCACCCCTTACTTGGCAGCAGTTCTTTGTTCTCTTTCTGGAGAAGTATATGCTGTAGTCTCGCAGGGAGGAGCTGCACAGGCAGTTCACGTGGTTACATCAGGGAGAGATGACTATGACGCAGTATGAGATGAGGTTCTCCGAGTTAGCTCGTCATACTATTTGGTTGGTTCCGATAAATAGAGAGATGATTAGGAGGTTTGTTGATAGCCTCACTTATCAGCTTTGTATTCTCATTACTAGGGAGAGGGTGATTGGTGCTACCTTTGAGGAGGTTGTAGACATTGCTCGGGAGATTGAGTCTGTTCATCGCCAGGAACATGAGGAGAGGGAGGCCAAGAGGCCTCAAGGATCTGGTAGTTATAGTGGCACTCCTTCGAGAGGTCAGTTTCAACATGGTAGAGGCTGTCCATTCAGGCATGCTTAGCCAGCTCGCCTAGGTTTTCATGGGAAGTCATCGGGTCATGGTTCTCACAGTTATCATCAGAGCGAGTCATCACTTAGTGCCCTTCCAGCTTAAAGTTCATCCCGTGCTCCATCAGTTTAAGGCTCTTCTATGTCGAGTGCATCTGCTAGTCACTCCGGTGTGAGGGGTTCCCTTCAGTCCCCTTCTCCAGCACCTGGGAGTTGTTATGAGTGTGGTGAGATGCGTCATATGTGGAGGTAGTTCCCTCGTCATCTTGCGAGTTCATCTCAGTAGAGGGGTTGTCATCGGCTTCAGCGCCAGTTACTTCACCACCACCTGCCCAGCTAGCTAGGGGTGTAGGTCAGTCAGCTAGGGGTCGCCCTAGAGGGGGAGGTCAATCAAGTGGTGGTCAGGCCAGTTTCTATGCACTTCCAGGCAGACCCGATGCTATTGCTTCAGATGTTGTTATTATAGGTATTGTTTCAGTCTGCCGCAGAGATGCCTCTATATTATTTGATCTCGGTTCCATCTTTTCTTATGTGTCATCATACTTTGCTCGTTATTTGGGTATGCCCCATGAGTTTCTTGCTTCACATGTTCATGTATCTCCCCGGTGGGCGATACTATTATTGTAGACCGTGTGTACCAGTCGTGTGTGGTGACGATTAGGGGTCTGGAGACCTGTGTGGATCTTTTATTATTCTGTATGATGGATTTTGATGTCATTTTGGGCATGGATTGGCTATCTATGTGTCGTGCTATTCTGGACTGTCATGCTGAGACAGTCACATTGGCTATACTGGGGGTGCCACGGATTGAGTGGTGAGGTGTGACCGATTATGTTCCCATTAGAGTGATCTCATTCTTGAAAGCACAGCATATGGCTGGGAAGGGTTGTCTTTCGTATCTAGCCTTTATAAGCGAGGTCAGTGTTGAGACTCCCAGTATTGATTCTGTTCTAATTGTGAGGGATTTTCCCGATGTGTTTCCTGCAGACCTGCCAGGCATGCCACCGGACAGGGATATTGATTTTGTTATTGACCTGGTGCCAGGCACTCAGCCCATTTCTATTTTGTCGTATCGTATGGCACTAGCGGAGTTGAAGGAATTAAAGGAGCAGCTTCAGGAACTCCTTGATAAGGGGTTCATTCGGCCTGGTGTGTGACCTTGGGGTGCACCGGTTCTATTTGTGAAAAGGAAGGATGGCACTATGAGGATGTGCATTAATTACAGGCAATTGAACAAGGTAACAATTAATAACAAGTATCATTTGCCTCGCATTGATGATTTATTCGACCAGCTTCAGGAAGCGAGAGTGTTCTCCAAGATTGATCTCTGTTCAGGTTATCACCAGTTGAAGATCAGGGACTCGGATATTCTTAAGAAAGCTTTTAGGACCCGATATGGTCATTATGAGTTCTTGGTGATGTCTTTTGGGATGACCAATGCCCCATCAGCATATATGCATTTGATGAACAACATGTTTTGGCCTTTTCTCGACTCGTTTGTCATAGTCTTCATTGATGATATTCTGGTATATTTGCATATTCAGGAGAATCACACGGAGCATTTGAGAGTTGTGTTACAGGGATTGAAGGAGGAGAAGCTTTATGAAAAATTCTCCAAGTGTGAGTTTCGGCTTTGTTCCGTGGATTTCTTGGGGCACGTGGTGTCCAGCGAGGGTATTTAGGTTGATCCGAAGAAGATAGAGGCAGTTCAGAGTTGGCCCAGACCGTCCTCAACCATAGAGATTCGCAGCTTTCTTGGTTTGGCAGGCTACTATTGCCGGTTTGTTCAGGGATTTTCATCTATCGCATCGCCCTTGACCAAGTTGATTCAGAAGGGCGCTTCATTTGTATGGTCAGACGAGTGTGGGGAGAGCTTTCAGAAGCTCAAGAGAGCTTTGACCATAGCACTAGTGTTAGTTTTGCCATCAGCTTCAGGTTCATATACCATGTATTGTGATGCTTCGAGGGTTGGTATTGGTTGTGTATTAATGCAGAAGGGTAGAGTTATTTCTTATGCTTCCCGTCAGTTAAAGCCCCATGAGAAGAACTACCCCATTCATGATTCGGAGTTGGCTGCCATAGTTCACGCACTGAAAATTTGGAGACATTACCTGTACGGTGTGTCTTGTGAGGTGTTCACTGATCATCATAGCCTCCAGCACTTGTTCAAGCAGAAGGATCTTAATTTGAGGCAGCGGAGATGGTTAGAGTTGATAAAGGATTATGATATCACTATATTTTACCATCTGGGAAAGGCCAATGTGGTGGTCGATGCCTTGAGCCGAAAGGTAGTGAGTATAGGGAGTTTGGTATATATTCCAGTTGGGGAGAGACCTTTTGCAGTTGATGTTCAGGCCTTGGCCAATCAGTTCGTGAGGCTAGACATCTCGGAGCCCAGTCGGGTATTGGCTTGTGTGGTTTCTCGGTCCTCTTTATATGATCGCATCAGAGAGCACCAGTATGATGATCTGTATTTGCTTGTCCTTAAGGACAGAGTTCATCATAATGATGCAAGAGATGTGACCATTGGTGATGATGGGGTGTTGAGGATGCAGGGCCGGATTTGTGTGCCCAATGTGGACGGGCTTCGGGAGTTGATTCTGGAGGAGGCACATAGCTCACGGTATTCCATTCATCCGGGTGCCGCGAAGATGTATCAGCATTTGAGGAAGCATTATTGGTGAAGAAGAATGAAGAAAGACATTGTAGGGTTTGTAGCTCAGGGTCTCAATTGCGAGCAGGTGAAATATAAACATCAGAGACCGGGTGGCTTGCTTCAGCGGATGGATATTCTAGAGTGAAAGTGAGAGAGGATCACTATGGACTTTGTAGTTGGACTTCCACGGACTTTGAAGAAGTTTGATGCTATTTGGGTAATTGTGGATCGGCTGACCAAGTCCGCGCACTTTATTCCTGTGTGTACTACCTATTCTTCAAAGCGGTTGGCAGAGATCTATATCCTGGAGATTGTTCGTTTGCATGGTGTCGCCGTTTCCATCATTTCAGATAGGGGCATTCAGTTTACATTGCAGTTTTAGAGTTCGGTACAGCGAGAGTTGGGTACTCAAGTAGAGTTGAGCACAGCTTTTTACACTCAGACAGACGGGCAATCCGAGCGCACTATTCAGATATTGGAGGACATGTGGCGTGCTTTTGCCATTAATTTCGGAGGTTCATGGGATCAGTTTCTACCGCTTGTAGAGTTTTCTTATAACAACAGCTACCAGTCGAGTATTCTAATGGCTCCATATGAGGCTTTGTATGGGAGGCGGTGTACATCTCCAGTTGGTTGGTTCGAGCATGGTGAGGCTAGGCTATTGGGGACAGACTTGGTGTATGATGCTTTGGAAAAGGTGAAGGTGATTCAGGAGAGGCTCCGTATAGAGCAGTCGATACAGAAGAGTTATGCTGATAGGAAGGTTCGAGATGTGTCCTACATGGTTGGTGAGAAAGTTCTATTGAAAATTTCGCCCATGAAGGGTGTTATGAGATTTGGGAAGAAAGGAAAATTGAGTCTGCGGTTCATTGGACCTTTTGAGTTGCGTCGGAGGATTGGGGGGGTGGCTTATGAGTTTGCTTTGCCACCCAGCTTGTCGAGTGTACATCCGGTATTTCATGTTTCTATGCTTCAGAAGTATATTGGGGATCTATCTCATGTTCTAGATTTCAGCACGGTTCAGTTGGATGATGATTTGACCTATGATGTGGAGCCAGTAGCTATTTGGGTTGTTAGGTTCGAAAGTTGAGGTTAAAGAATATAGCTTCAGTGAAAGTGCAGTGGAGAGGTCGGCCCGTTGTGATGACCCAAAAAGTCATCACTTGTGTTGCAAGTGCATTCAGTTTTTCGAGGCCTATAAACCTCCCTTTTACCGTACCTTGATTTACGTGCATGGTCTGGCCCTATATCCAGAAAACCTTCTATGTTAAAATATGAGAAATAGAAATTTTAGAGTTAAAAATTTGATTATGGTTGACTTTGTTCAACATTTTTAGCAAACGGACCCGGATCCGTCTTCCAACAATCCCGGGAGGTCCACAGTAAAATATGGGACTTGGGCGTATGCCCAGAAATGAATTTCGAGGTCCTAAGACTTAGAAATCAATTTTTGAAAGAAATTGTTTTATTGAAGAAATAAAGAAAAGAATTAATGTTTGAAACCATTGTTATCAGGCCCGTATTTTGGTTCCGGAGCCTGGTACAAACTTGTTATAGTATTTGAAAGATAACTGTGAAATTTGGAGAAAAATGGATTTTATTTGACGTGAGTTGGACTTCCGGTTGAAGAATTATGAACTTTGAGAGTTCTTTATGAAAATGTTGAGTTTTGAGGTTTAACTCATGATTTTTCATGTTATTTTGATGATGTGATCGCACGAGTAGGTCCGTGTGATGTTTTTGAGTTAGTATGCACGCTTGATTTGGAGTTCTGAGGGCTCGGGTGAGTTTCGGGTAGGTTCTGGGTTGTCTTAGGCTTAAAAACATAGGTGTTGCAGGAACAGAGAGGTGGAAGGCCTCTGAACCGCCTAGTGTGGTCCGCACAAAAAGGAATGTTGCCGCGGAGGGGCTTGTGCGGCTATAATGGATTTTGTGCGGACCGCGGTGAGGGCCTGTGCGGCCGCACTAGATTCTGTGCGGTCCGCGGTGAAGAATATTTCATTAGTCCGACTTTGAAAGTCTATAGCTTTTGATCTACAAGTAATTGTGAGATGATTCTAAAATGCAAATTGTATCCCTTCGTGTCTAGTTTCCAGGAAGGTAAAGAAATCACAATTTGGACATCGGTAGAGAAAGTTATGGCCAATAAACTAAAGCATGTCACTGTAGTCCACACGAAGGGCTGTGCGGCCGCAGTCGATTTTGTGCTGTCCGCACAGGGGGTCTGAGAGGGGTATATTTAGACGGGATTTTCAGTTATTTTTCATTTTTCAAAACCCCAAAAACATAAGAGGCAATTTTTCAAACAACCTTTCTTCTCCAAAATGTTGGTAAGTGATTTCTAACTCATTTTCTTCACTCCTTAACATCTTTTAACATGATTTCAACTAAAAATCAATGATTTTCATGGGGAAAATTGGGTATTTTTGGGAAGAACCTAGATTTTTCAAAATTGGGGATTTCGACCTCGATTTGAGGTCCGATTTCAAAATAAATTATATATTTGAGATCGTAGGGGAATGGGTAATCGGGTTTTGGTTCGAATCTCGGGTTTTGACCATGTGGACCTGGGGGCGATTTTTGACTTTTTGGGTAAAACATTAGAAAACTTATTTTCATGCATTCAAATTGATTCATTTAGCATTTATTGATGTAATTAAGTAACTTGTGACTAGATACGAGTGAATTGGTCGTGGAATCAAGGGGTAAAGCTATAATTGAATCGTGAATTGTGTTCGTGGCATCGAGGTAAGTGTTTGGTTTAACCTTAGCTTGAGGGATTAAGAGTTGAGTCTTATTTTCTATGTGGTAATTGTTGAGTACGACGTATAGGCATGGTGACGAGTATCTATACGTTGGTGTCTAGCATGACCGTGAGTCTTTAAATTGTGAATGTCTTGATTCCGTTGTATCTTTCATGCCTTGGTGATGATTTCTATTTGTTGTGAAAAGTTTGTGGAAGGAATCGTGACCTTTGAGCATCGAGGAGCATTGGCTCAACTAATATTAAAAATTGTAAAAGTATATGAGTTGATTGAGCCCTTTGAAGCATTGACTCAAGTGGTAAAGTGAGTTGTGAAGTAAAAGTGAATAAGAGAAAGAAGTCATTAAATTGTTCCCTTGTCGGGATATAGTTATTTACTTGGTTATCTCCCTTGCCGGGATGTTGAGATTATTGATGTTGCTCCCTCGCTGGGACTTATTTGTTAAATTGTTGTTCCCTTGCCGGGATTCCCATTATAATCTTGTTTATTCCCTTGCCCCCCATTGTTTGTGATTGTTGTTTGGGTGAGGAAGAGTGTTATAGCACGAAGGGTGATGTCGTGCATTGTTTGTTATTATGAGGAAAGAGTGTAAAGCATGACGGGTGATGTTATGCCGCATGATGTACCATTCCGTGTCGATTTTATTGATTACATGGTGATGAAAGAGAGCAAAAGCACGAAGGGTGATGTCGTGCACATTTTTATTATATAACTGCTTTGTTGAGGACGAGAGTAAAAGCACGAAGGGTGATGCCATGCACACTTTTATTATATAACTACTTTGATGAGGACGAGAGTAAAAGCACGAAGGGTGATGACGTGCATTTGTTAATTTCTGATTCTTTGTTGATATCCGAGTTATGTTGATTCTTTACTTACTTGATGCCTTTCTATTCAGAACTGTTATCTCCCCCACAACATGCTCCCCCTCCCATATTGACTGGTTATTTCTGGATTTCTTTTCCGTTGTATATATATATTTGAACTGCACAGGTTTATTTGGTAGTCTGGTCCTAGCCTCGTCACTACTTAGCCGAGGTTAGGCTAGACACTTACAAGCACATAGGGTTGGTTGTGCTGATACTATATTCTATACTGTGTGCAGATCCCGGAGCAGCTTTTGGACCGTAGTGTGGAGGCTACCTTTAATCCACGTGGAGATCCAAGGTAGACATGTAGGCGTCCGCAGGCCCTAGCGTCTCCCTCTATCCCTATTTCCTATTTTATTTTCCTTTTATTCAGAAACAATGTATTATTATTTCTTCAAACTTTGTATGTAGTAAATCTTAGACTGTTTGTGACACTGTAACACCAGGTTTTGGGTGGTTGAGACTTAAGTAATTGTAATAGACGTAGATTTTAGATATTTAATTGTTATCTTCCGCTTAATTATTTAAAGTTTCGTTGTTTTAATGTTATCGCCTTACATTTGTTAAAAAGGAGTAGTTGAATAACGAAGTAAGTAATTAAGGGTTTGGCTTGCCTACACATTAGTAGGCGCCATCACGACTTCCGAAGGTGGGAAATCTGGGTCGTGACAAGTTGATATCAGAGCTCTAGGTTACATAGGTCTCACAGTTCACAGACAAGCTTAGTAGAGTTTGAGGGATCGGTACGTAGACGTCTGTATTTATCCCCCAAAGGCTACAGAGCTAGGAAAACTTCACATTTATTCTTTCCTATCATCTGGTTTGGTTTCTCAATGCTAATTGAATTTATACTCTGTTCTTTCGCAAATGGCGAGAACACGCGCTTCCTCATCCACTGACCAGCAACTCGAGCCCCCAGCAGCAGCTCCCACGAGGGGCAGAGGGTGAGGCCAGAGCCGTTCTAGAGGTTGAGGTAGGGGCAAAGCTCAGCCCCGAGCAGCAGCACCAGTGGCGGAGCCTCAGGTTGACTTCGATGATGAGGTTTCGGGCCAAGCAATTTCGGTGGGCCCAGCTCAGTTCCCCGAGGGGTTCATTGCTACCGTAGTTCTTCAGGATGCTCTGGTCCGTCTAGTGGGCCTCATGGAGAGTGTCACCCGAGCAAGCTTGCTTCCTGTAGCACCAGCCGTCTCTCAGGATGGAGGAGGGGCCCAGACTCCTGCTACTCGCATTCCGAAGCAGGTAGCTCCCCAGTTCCAAACTCCAGCGGTTCAGCCAGTTGGAGTAGTTCAGTCGGGTGTGATAGTTCAAACTAGTGATGGAGCAGCTATGTCTGCCGATGCTTTGTGGAGGTTGGATAGGTTCACCAAGCTCTTCACTACTACTTTCAGCAGTGCATCTACTGAGGATCCCCAGGATTATCTAGACAACTGTCACGAGGTTCTTAGGAACATGGGGATATTTGAGACCAATGGGGTCGATTTTGCTAATTTTTGCTTATCTGAATCCGCCAAGACTTGGTGGAGAGATATTGCTTAGATAGACCAGCCAGATCGCCGTCATTGACTTGGGAGTAGTTAATTCAGCTATTTCTAGAGAAGTTTCTCCCCATCACTTAGAGAGAGGCCTATCGGAGGCAATTTGAGCGCCTCCAGCAGGACTCTATGACTGTTACCCAGTATCTTGACTCGTCATGCTCTTAGCATACTTCCCACCGAGAGAGAGAGAGGGTGAGGAGGTTCATTGATGGACTTATTCAACCGATTCGTCTTCAGATGGCTAGGGAGGCTGGGAGTGAGATATCTTTCCAGGAGGCGGCCAATGTGTCCTGGAAAGTTGATATGGTTCTATCGCAGGAAGGTGGTCATGGGTCGGATAAGAGGCCCCATCATTTAGCACTTCAGGTTTCTCACAGTGCTTCAGGTAGTTGTGGTCTTCAGATGTAGTATTCTGATCAGCAGTCCTATAGTGCACCACCAGCTCTTATCAGTGCACCACCACTTTAGAGTTTTCGGGGTGGTCATTCAGGTCGTTAGGGCCAGCAGTCTCAGCAGTTGAGGGCTTGCTACATTTGTGGTGATATGGGTCACATTGCTACGTTTTGCCCTCGAGCACCGAGTGGCTCTCAACATCAGGGTTCTCGTACCATGGTATAGGCACCAGGTGTTCCACAGCCTGTCCAGCCAATTAGAGGTGGGGGTAGAGGTGCTAGACGTGGAGGTAGAGGTACTAGAGGTGGAGCTCAGGCCGCTAGAGGTGGAGGCCAGCCAGCAGCAGACCATCCCAGAGATGTAGTTCTGGGTGGTAGGGCTCATCCCCGATGTTATGCTTTTTGAGCCAGGCCCGAGGTTAAGGCTTCAGATGCAGTTATTACAGGTACGATTCTGGTTTGTGATAGAGATGCTTCAGTGTTATTACAGGCTCGTATGTGTCATCTTATTTTGCACCATATCTAGTCATGCTTAGTGATTCTTTGAGCGCTCCTGTCTATGTGTCCACACCGGTGAGTGATTCTATTATGGTAGATCGAGTCCATCGTGCATGTATATTTGTGATTGGGGGTCTCGAGACTCGTGTAGATTTGCTCATTCTAGCCATGGTTGATTTTGATGTTATATTGGGGATGGACTGGTTATCACCTTACCACGCTATCTTGGACTGTCATGCCAAGACTGACCTTAACCTTGCTGGGATTACCTCATTTAGAGTGGAGATGGACTCCTGGTCATTCCACCCACAGTGTTATCTCGTATGTGAAGGCTCGGCGTATGGTCGAGAAGGGGTGTTTGGCCTATTTGGCTTATGTTCATGATTCTAGTGTTGAGGTACCTTCTATTGATTCTGTGCCCGTTGTTCGTGAGTTTCCTGAGGTTTTCCCTTCAGACCTTCCGGTTATGCCACCTGACAGGGACATTGACTTTTGCATTTATTTGGCTTTGGGCACTCAGCCCATTTCTATCCCGCCGTATCGTATGGCCCCGCCGAAGTTGAAAGAGTTGAAGGAATAGTTGCAATACTTGCTTGAGAAGGCTTTCATTAGACCCAGTGTTTCGCCTTAGGGTGTGCCGGTGTTGTTTGTTAAGAAGAAGGCCGGATCGATGAGAATGTGTATTGATTATTGGCAGTTGAACAAGGTTACAATCAAGAATAAGTATCCAGTGCCGAGGATTGATGATTTGTTTGATCAACTTCAGGGTGCCAAGGTATTTTCAAAGATTGATTTGAGATCTGGCTACCATCAGTTAAGGATTAGGGCATCCGATGTCCCTAAGATAGCTTTTCGCACTCCGTACGGGCATTATGAGTTCTTGGTTATGTCATTCGGGTTGACAAATACCCCAGTAGCTTTTATAGATTTAATGAACCGAGTGTTCAGCCCTTATTTGGATTCATTCGTGATAGTCTTCATTGATGATATTTTGATATATTCCCACAGCCAGGAGGAGCACGAGCAACATCTTAGAGTGGTTCTTCAAACCTTGAGGGATAGTCAATTATATGCTAAGATCTCGAAGAGTGAGTTCTGGTTGAGTTCAATTGCATTCCTAGGTCTTGTTGTATCAGCGAAGGGTGTTCAGGTTGATCCGAAGAAGATTGAGGCAGTCAAGAACTGGCCTAGACTAGCATCAGCTATAGAGATTCAGAGTTTCTTAGGATTGGCAGGCTACTATCGTCAGTTTGTGGAGGGGTTCTCATCTATCGTAGCCCCGATGACCAGGTTAACCTAGAAGGGTGCTAGTTTAGATGGTCGGACGAGTGTGTGGCAATCTTTCAGAAGCTCAAGACAGCTCTGACTACGGCACCGGTGCTAGTTTTACCCACAGGTTCAGGGCCTTATACAGTTTATTGTGATGCATCTCATATTGGGCTTAGTGCAGTGTTGATGCAGGGTGGCAAGGTCATTGCCTATGCTTCGCGGCAGTTGAATATTCATGAGAAGAACTATCCGGTTCATGATTTGGAGTTGGCAGCCATTGTTCACGCATTGAAGATTTGGCGGCATTATCTATATGGCGTGACATGTGAGGTGTTCACGGATCACAAAAGTCTTCAGTATTTGTTCAAGCAAAAGGAGTTGAACTTGAGGTAGAGGAGGTGGTTGGAGTTGTTGAAAGATTATGATATCACCATCTTATATCATACGGGAAATGCCAATGTGGTGACCGATGCTTTGAGTAGGAAGTCAGCCAGTATGGGCAGTCTTGCGTATATTCTGGTTGGTGAGAGACTGCTTGCTTTGGATGTTCAGGCTTTGACCAATCAGTTCATGAGGTTGGATGTTTCTGAGCCCAGTAGTATGTTAGCTTGCACAGTCGCTCGTTCTTCATTATTGGAGCGTATCCGAGATCGGCAGTATGATGATCCCCATTTGTGTGTCCTTAGAGACACGGTGCAGCGCGGAGCTGCCAAGCCGGTTATCTTAGATAATGATGGAGTTTTGAGATTGTAGGGTCGAGTTTGTATGCCTAATGTGGATGGCCTTTAGGAGTTGATTTTGGAGGAGGCCCATAGCTCCTGGTATTCTATTCATCCGGGCGCCGCGAAGATGCATCAGGATTTGTGGCAACATTATTGGTAGCGGAGAATGAAGAAGGATATAGTTGCATATGTGGCTTGGTGTTTGAATTGTCATTAGGTTAAGTATGAGCATTAGAGGCATGGTGGCTTGTTTTAGAGGATTGAGCATCCCGAGTGGAAGTGGGAGTGGATCACTATGGATTTTGTTGTTGGACTCCAGCAGACTCGGAGGAAGTTCGACGCAGTATGGGTCATTGTCGATAGGCTGACCAAGTCAGCGCATTTCATTCCTGTGGCAGTCTCCTATTTTTCCGAGAAGTTAGCTGAGATCTATATCCGGGAGATTGTTCGTCTTCATGGTGTGCTCGTGTCTATCATTTCGGACCGACGTACGCAGTTTACCTCGCGCTTCTGGAAAGCAGTTCAGTGAGAGTTGGGCACGTGGATTGAGTTGAGCACAGCGTTTCACCCCCAGACAGACGGGCAGTCCGAGTGGACCATTCAGATTTTGGAGGATATGCTCCGAGCTTGTGTCATTGCCTTTGGAGGCTCGTGGGATCAGTTTTTGCCCTTAGCATAGTTTGCCTACAACAACAGCTATCAGTCGAGTATCCAGATAGCTCCTTATGAAGCTTTATATGGTAGACAGTGTCGGTCTCTGGTTGGATGATTTGAGCTGGGAGAGGCTAGGTTGTTGGGTACGGATCTGGTTCAGGAGGCTTTGGACAAGGTTAGGATTATTCAGGATAGGCTTTGTACAGCTCAGTTTAGGGAAAAGCATTATGCCGACCGCAATGTTCGTGATTTGGCATTCATGGTCGGTGAGCGAGTATTGCTTCGAGTGTCACCTATGAAGGGCGTGATGCAATTCGGGAAGAAGGGAAAGATTAGCCCTAGGTTCATTGGCCCGTTTGAGATTGTTGATCGAGTGGGAGAGGTGGCTTATAGACTTTCATTTCCGCCGAGCTTATCAGCCGTGCATCCAGTGTTTCATGTGTCCATGCTTTGGAAATATCATGGCGATCCATCCCACGTGTTAGATTTCAGTATTGTCCAATTGGGCAAGGACTTGTCTTATGAGGAAGAGCCAGTAGCTATTCTAGACCGGCAGGTTCGTCAATTGAGATCGAAGAGTTTTCCTTCTCTTCTTGTTTAGTGGAGAGGTCAGCCCGCTGAGGCATCGACCTGGGAGTCCGAGTCCGATATGCGGAGCCGTTATCCCTATCTTTTTCCCAACTCAGGTACTTCCTTCTTATGTCCGTTCGAGGATGAACGGTTGTTTTAGAGGTGGAGAATGTGATTACCCAAAAGGTTATCACTTGTGTTGCAAGTGCATTCAATATTCCAAGGCCTAAAAACCTCCCTTTCCCCCCACCTTGATTTACGTGCGTGGTCCGGACCTATATCCGGAAAACCTACTATGTGAAAATATGAGAAATAGAAATTTTAGAGTTAAAAATTTGATTATGGTTGACATTGGTCAACATTTTTAGCAAACGGACCTAGATCCGTGTTCTGACGATCCCGGAAGATCCACAGTAAAATATGAGACTTGGGCATATGCTCGGAAATGAATTCCGAGGTCCCAAGACTTAGAAATCAATTTTTGAAATAAATTGTTTTACTGAAGAAATAAAGAAAAGAATTAATATTTAAAACCATTGTTATCGGGTCGGTATTTTGGTTCCGGAGCCTGGTACAAACTTGTTATAGCATTTGATAGATAACTGTGAAATTTGGTGAAAAACAAAGTTTATTTGACGTGAGTTGGACTTCCGGTTGAAGAGTTATGAACTTTGAGAGTTCTTGATGAAAATGTTGAGTTTTGAGGTTTAATTCTTGATTTTCATGTTATTTTGATGATGTGATCGCACGAGTAGGTCCGTGTGATGTTTTTGAGTTAGTATGCACACTTGATTTGGGGTTCCGAGGGCTCGGGTGAGTTTCGAGTAGGTTCAGGGATGTCTTAGGCTTAAAAACATAGGTGTTGAAGGTTCAAAGAGGTGGAAGGACTCTGAACCGACCAGTGCGTTCTGCACAAAAAGGAATGCTGCCGCAGAGGGGCTTGTGCATCCGTACTAGATTTTGTGCGGATCGCGGTGAGGGCATGTGCGGCCGCACTAGATTTTGTGCAGTCCGCGGTGAAGAACATTTCACAAGTCCTAATTTAGAAGCCTATAGCTTTTGATATTCAAGGAATTTTGAGATGCTTGAAGAAAGTAAATTGTATCCCTTCGTGTCTAGTTTCCAGAAAGGTAAAGAAATCACAATTTGGACATTTGTAGAGAAAGTTATGGCCAAAATACTAAAGCATGTCAGTGCAGTCCACAGGAAAGGCTGTGCGGCCGCAGTCGATTTTGTGCGTTCCGCACAGGCGGTCTGAGAGGGGTATATTTAGATGGTATTTTCATTTATTTTTCATTTTTCAAAATCCCAAAAACATAAGAGGCGATTTTTCAAACAACATTTCTTCTCCAAAACATTGGTAAGTGATTTCTAACTCATTTTCTTCACTCCTTAACATCTTTTAACATGATTTCAACTCAAAATCATGATTTTCATGGGGGAATTGGGTTTTTTGGGTAGAACCTAGGTTTTTCAAAATTGGGGATTTGGACCTCGATTTGAGGTCTGATTTCAAAATAAATTATATATTTGAGTTCGTGAGGGAATGGTTAATCGGGTTTTGGTTCGAACCTAGGGTTTTGACCATGTGGGCCCGGGGACGAGTTTTGACTTTTTGGGTAAAACTTTAGAAAACTTATTTTCATGCATTCAAATTGATTCATTTAGTGTTTATTGATGTAATTAGGTAACTTGACTAGATACGAGCGAATTGGTGGTGGAATCAAGGGGTAAAGCTATAATTGAATCATGAATTGTGTTTGTGGCATCAAGGTAAGTGTTTGGTCTAACCTTAGCTTGAGGGATTAAGAGTTGAGTCTTATTTGCTATGTGGTAATTGTTGAGTACGACGTATAGGCATGGTGACGAGTATCTATACGTTGGTGTCTAACATGAGCGTGAGTCTTTAAATTGTGAATGTCTTGATTTCATTGTATCTTTCATGCCTTGGTGATGATTTCTATTTGTTGTGAAAAGTTTGTGGAAGGAATCGTGACATTTTAGCATCGAGGAGCATTGGCTCAAGTGATATTACAAATTGTGAAAGTATATGAGTTTATTGAACCCTTTGGAGCATTGGCTCAAGTGGTAAAGTGAGTTGTGAAGTAAAAGTGAATAAGATAAAGAAGTCATTAAATTCTTAGTTATCTCCCTTGCCGGGATGTTGAGATTATTGATGTTTCTCCCTCACCGGGACTTATTTGTTAAATTGTTGTTTCCTTGCCGGGATTCCCATTATAATCTTGTTTATTCCCTTGCCCCCATTGTTTGTGATTGTTGTTTAGGTGAGGAACAGTGTTAAAGCACGAAGGGTGATGCCGTGCATTATTTGTTATTGTGAGGAAAGAGTGTAAAGCATGAAGGGTGATGTTGTGCCACACGTTGTACCATTCCGTGCTGATTTTATTGATTACATGGTGAGGAAAGAGAGTAAAAGCACGAAGGGTGATGCCGTGCATATTTTTATTATATAACTGCTTTGGTGAGGACGAGAGTAAAAGTACGAAGAGTGATGCCATGCACACTTTTATTATATAACTGCTTTGGTGAGGACGAGAGTAAAAGCACGAAGGGTGATGCCGTTCATTTGTTGATTTCTGAATCTTTGTTGATATACGAGTTATGTTGATTCTTTCCTTACTTGATGCCTTTCTATTCGAAACTATTATCTCCCCTACAGCATGCTCCCCCTCCCATATTGACTGGTTATTTCTGTATTTCTTTTCCGCTGTATATATATATATGAACTGAACTGCACAGGTTTATTTGGTATTCTAGTCCTCTCCTCGTCACTACTTCACCGAGGTTAGGCTAGACACTTACTAGCACATGGGGTCAGTTGTGCTGATACTATACTCTACACTGTGTGCAAATCCCGGAACAGCTTTCAGACTGTATTGTGGAGGCTACCTTCAATCCACATGGAGATCCAAGGTAGACTTGTAGGTGTCCGCAGGCCCTGGCGTCTCCCTTTATCCCTATTTCCTGTTTCATTTTCCTTTTATTTAGAAACAGTGTATTATTATTTCTTTAGACTTTGTATGTAGTAAATCTTAGACCGTTTTTGACACTATGACACCGTGTTTTGGGTGGTTGAAACTTATGTAATTATAATAGACGTAAATTTTAGATATTTAATTTTTATCTTCAACTTAATTATTTTAGGTTCCGCTGTTTTCCTGTTATTGCCTTACATTTGTTAAAAAGGAGTAGTTGAATAATGAAGTAAGTAGTTAAGGGTTTGGCTTGCCTAGCTCACATTAGTAGGCGCCATCACGACTCCCGAGGGTGGGAAATCCGGGTTGTGACACACGTGGAGGAGGCTACCTAGGAGACCGAGTGGGAGATGCAGAGAAGATATCCTCACTTGTTTGAGGCTTCATGTATGTTTCTTGACTCGTTCGAGGATAAACGTTTGTTTAAGTTAGGAGGATGTGACGACCCGGCCAGTCGTCTGATGAGTTATCGCTCCGTTTCCCCCATTTCTACTTCTTTATGATTTTTTTATCCGTGTTATGTGGTATCAGATTGGTCGGATTGAATCCAGAATGATTTTGATAAGGTTAGAGACACTTAGTCTCTTTTGAGGAAGCTTGAGTTGGAAAAGTCAACCAGATGTTGACTTATGTGCTAGAGGGCTCGGATGTGAGTTCTGATGGTTTGTATAGCTTCAGGGGGGTGATTTGGGACTTTGGAGCGTGATTCAAATGAGTTTTGGAGGTTTGGAGTAAAGGTAGGCTTGAATTGGAGAAGTTGATATTTTGGCGATTTCCGGTAGGTAGGTGAGATTTTGATATAGTCGTCGCAATGGAATTCCGAGAGTTGTAGTAGTTCCGTTGTGTCATTTGGGATACGTGTGCAAAATTTCAGGTTATTCGGACGTGGATTGGTTGGGTTTTTTTTCAAAAGCGGAATTCGGAAGATTTTTTGGAACTTAGGCTTGAATCCAATGTGTTTTGGGTGATTTGATATTGTCTGAGGTGTTTTAAAGATTGGAATAAGTTCAAATAAGGTTTTAGGATATGTTGGTGCTTTTGGTTGTGGTCCCGGGAGCCTCGAGGTGATTTTGGATGGTTGACGGGGAGTTTTGATTTTGAAAGATGCTGCAGATTTGCTGCTTCTGGTATTTCCGCACCTGCGACTTGGGGACCGCAGGTACGACCCCCCATATGCGGAGGAGTGGTGGCAGAAGCGAAAACGGGTGATGTTGGCAGGAATCGCAGATGCGGTTGTGGGACCGCACCTGCGAAGGCGCAGGTGCGCAATGCGAAAATGTCTGGGCAGAAGGTATAACTTGTGTCCTTCGAGATTTTGAGCTATTTTCACCATTTCTAATTCGGCTTGGGAGTTTTTGGGACGACTTTGAAGAGGAATTTAAAGGGAACATCATTGAGGTAAGGAATTTGGACCTAAAACTCGTTCCTATGCTATTATTTCACGGATTAGAGCTAGAAATTATGAAAAATTAAGGGTTAAAATTGGGGAAACTAGGGCTTGGAAACATAGACCTTTCCTTGAGGATTTGAAGGACCATTTGAGGTCGGATTTCAGAACTTTTGATATGTATAAATTCACGCGGTGATAAGGAATCTATTAATGTAAAAATTATCGAATTCCGAGATGTGGGCCCGGGGGTCGGGTTTTGGTAATTTCGGGATTTGTGTTGTATACTGATTGTTTTCGTTTGGGCTTCATTCCTTAGCCTATTTTGACATCCTCGTTCTGATTTTGGATAGATTCGACGCGAGTGAAGGCCGATTCGAGGTGCAAAGGCGTCGCGAGCTAGAGATTTAACTGGTTCGAGGTGAGTAATGATTGTAAATGATGTTCTGAGGGTATGAAACCCCGGACTTGTACATTGTTGTGCTACATTGAGGTGACGCACACACTTGACGACGAGAGTGGGGTCGTGCACTGTTGGGGATTGTGACTTAGTCCGTCCCGAATGACTATTTTACCGCGTATTTGGCTGAAATCTATTTGCTATCATCATGATTTGGGCCGAATGCCATATTTGGGTCTTGTGCCAACTATTTCAACCCTTCGGGGATTTTTATTGATATGTTCTCACTATTTTGACTTTATACTTGAACTCAGTCATGATATATTTCATTATTTTCGTACTCGGCCATGTTTACTATGTTTTAAATACTTAAATGATCTTTTAAATGATAATTGGGCTGAGAATCACTGTTTTACTATTGCCCGAGGGGATTGCGAGGATTTTGACTGAGTAAGGTCGAAGGCCTATATTGTGAGGAAATATTTGATACTGATTATAAGGCCGAGGGACTGAGATATGTACGCCACGAGGTGGCTTGATTGATATGAGGTCGAGGGCCTAGTGATGATGCCACGAGATGGCTTGATATTGCGCTTGGGCCGTAAGGGGCCCTCCAGGAGTCTGCACACCTCCAATGAGCGCGGGTACTCATTGTGATGTGAGCTTGAGCCCGAGGGGCTGGTATTGTTCTGAGATGTTGCCCGAGGGGCGGATTTGTTGATACGGTGCCTGAGGGGCGAACCTTTATGTGTTTATCTTTCTTAAGTGTCTGTCAATTACCATGCTTAATTGTTGAAAAAAAAGGCTTTTCATGAAGTTAAATTTGAGTTAAAGTTTTTTTACCTATCTTTCACTGGTTTACTGTTTTAATGGTTTTACTGCTTCATTATAGCATGCTTTTGTGCCTTACGTGATTTTCTGCTTTCAGTCTTTATTTATGATTATTACTCATTGAGTTGGAGTACTCACTTTACTCCATGTAACCTGTGTGCAGATTCAGGCGTATCTGGTCCCGCTCCCGAGTGCTGATCATTACTGGCTTAGGTGGATCCGAGGAGTCTCTAGGTAGTTGTTGGCGTTCGCAGCCCGGAGCTCTTCCCTATCTTATTTCTTCATGCTCTTGGTTTTCTGTATTAAACACTGTAGTTTGATTTGGAGTATTCCGTTTTGTTAGATGCTCATGACTAGTGACACCCTGGTATCGGGCTGTGTTGGGTTATTTTCCGCGAATTATGCTATCATCTGTTTAAACTATTGGTTTATTTACTCATGCTTTAGACTGTTTCTTATCGTTTAACTGTTAAATAATGGAATGGGAAGTATCGGTTGGCCTTGTCTTTATGAGAGGTGTCATCACGGCTGGGTCCGGGTTTAGGGTCGTGACAGTTATGCTGCCTACATCACATTCATTGGGGTGCGACCCTTTTCCGGAAGCTTGTGCGTCGGGCTACCCCTTTTTAGGACCGGAAAATAATTGTAGTAAACTGAAGTTGTCTATATCGTCACCCGTGTGTTTGAGATCTTTATATTAGTGTTGTTAAGGACCAATGGGTGCTAAATCTCATGGCTAAAATTCTTTGATACGAGGAGTGATTTGCTATTTTCAACCGGAGCATTCTGAACTACACCTTGTTTACTGGTAAAATGAGAAAAATACATGATTTGGACATATTTGACTAAAGCAAAGGGTTTATCCATTTGTAAGGGGGAAAATGCGAAGAAAAAAAAGACCAAAAAAAAAAAAACATTTACTTTGACAAGTAAAATCGCAAGGCAACTAAAATAAGGGGCAAGTGCACATATAGTCCTTCTCAAGGATTAACCATTACTTATTTTGTCTTGAAATTTTAAACTGAAAATTTTAACTACAAAATAGTTTAGAATATTTTTGTCAGAAAAAAATAAAATTTAGGATACACTGGCTAATTCCTAAATAGCAGCACTTTAGAATGACTACTTGGTTTGATTTCTACCTAAAATAACCTGGACCAAAAGTTGCAATTGACTTGATGAAGTTTATTTGGAGAAAATCAAGCCCAAGTTACATCTCCTTGTTATCTAAGTCTCTTGTGGGACTGTAGCATTAGTGTGAAATGTCCATTTGCTCTGAAACCTTTCTAAATTGTCGAGCTGCTAATGTGACATGATGCTGCAAGTTCTCTGTTTGGTGGCCTTAAGACATGTATGCTGCTTGTTAGAGTTGGAAGGGGAATCTGAGTACGCTGAAATTCTGAATGTTGTTTATCTGTTGATATTGCTTGAAATTTCGTAAGTTGTGGAGACTTGTGTGCTTTTATAGTTTTTAATTTGGTGCTATGTGTTTTTCTCTATATTGATCAGACAATTTCTTTGTCTCGTGAGAGTTGTGTTAAATGCTTAACTTGGTGCCTTAATTATGGGATATTTGGAAGTGTTTCCAGGTTGTTTAGTTCCCTGTTCGTTGTTCTCTGTCAAGTTGTCTGATAATTGCTAAATAGAGTTTTATGGTTTTGCTTAATGAAATGAGACCCGTTGTCCAATATTATTGTTGACTGAATGCTTTGGCTGCTTCATCCTATCAGTTCACATGCTAACTATTATCTTTCTGCAGGCAAACATTATGGCTCGATCATCTAATGCACCCAAGCAAAGATGAGCGGTCAAGGTTAAAACTAATTAAATTGACTCCAGAATAAAAGGCTGAAACGGAACAACCCGAAGTCATCCACGCAGATGTTCATTGAAGGGGTCAAGTAATTTTATGAGACACTGCTGAAAATGAAACATTTCCTCAAACCTCTCATTGACAAAGATGCATGCAACAGGAAATACCCTAAAATATTGGCATAATTAAAAAGAAGGGGATTTGATGTTCCGCTGGAAAGTATGGGCAGAGCCAATTTGACTTTGGTCCATGAACTATATGCTAATTGAAAATTAACAGAGGGCGACATAGTGATGGTTTGTGGGGTTAAGGTTGACGTTAGCCCCTAGGGTTTGAATAGGTTTCTAGAATTGGAGCAAACAAATGTTACACTATTGCAGAAGTTGGCAGTCACACATGATTATGCTGCTATCCAAAAGGTGCTTTGTGATGACAACCAGGGACAAAATAGATAAAGAGCAAATGTAATGCCTATAATCATCTAGTCTACAAATGCATAATAAGAAAAGCTCGTGCATATCTCCCATTTGTGTGCTATAGGTTTATTTCCTTCGAGGGAAACACTGTTTGAAAGAGTTATCGCTACATATGCATTGAGCACCAAAACGGATGTGAGTGTAGGGGCGTTGATGTATAGAGAGATAGAGCAGAAAACAGAAAACCATCAACTATGGTTGTTCTTTGCTAATACATTGACCAAGTATATGACAGAGTTTGAAGATTTTGAAGGAACCTGGTGATGACATGAAACTTTTTATTTCAAATAAGATAGACATTAGTGTTGTAAAGAGCCCTAATAAAGAGAAGTTGAAGGCGTTCACATCTAAGCAGCAACTAGCATGCATGAGAAGTATGCTGACGCATATATGGTTGGTGACTGGGAGAGGATAATCGTCACTTGTTCGGCTTGCCTTCTATTACTGGAATTGAGATTGAAAGGGAGACCGGTGCTAATTTGATAGAAACTGGGAATATTACCCAGGATGCTATCACTGCTAATAGTCCCCGTCTCTATCAAATTTGCATCAATATTACTTTTAATCTCAACTCCTCTGGCAGAAGGTAGTCCAAATAAGTGAGGCTCATCGTTGTCCAAGAACAACAATGTCATAATATCACCAATATCGATGTGGCGAGTAACCATGTCTCTCTCAGTCACCAACCATATATGCATCAGCATGTCTCATGCATGCTAGTTGTTGCTCCGGCGTGAAAGACTTCAACTTCTCTTTATCAAGGGTCTTTACAACAGTAATTTCTATCTTATTTGGAACAAAGAGTTCCATTTCATCACCAGGCTCCTTCAAACTCGTCATATATTTGGTCAATGTATTAGTAAAGGACAACTACGATTGATGGTTATCTATTGTTCACTCCATCTCAGATACATCAGGGTTCCCACATTTACAGCCGTTTTGGTCATCAATACATATGTAGCAATTAACCTTTCAAACATCCTACGAGTGTTTCCCTTACAGGGAACGAGCCTATAACACACAAAGGAAAGATATACCTGAGTTTTTCTTATTATGCATTTGTAGACTATAGGCATTGCATTTGCTCTTTATCTATTATGTGTCCCGGTTGTCATCACAAAGTACCTTTTGGATAGCAGCATAACCATGTGCGGATGTCAACTCCTGCAATGATGTAACATATGCTTGCTCCAATTTCATAAACCTATTTAAACCCTCGGGGCTAATGTCAACCCCACAACATCACTATGTCAGTCTCTATGAATTTCCAATTACCATATATTTCGCGAACCAAAGTCGAATTGACCATCGCCATACTCTCCAGCAGAACATCCCATCCCCTTTTTAGCTCTATTAATATTTCAGGATATTTTCTATCGCATGTATCTTTTTAATGGGAGGTTAAGGGAAATGTTTCATTGTTGGCAGTGACTCATAAAATTCCTTGATTTGCAGCCTTTTCTGATTGTCACCAAGTTCTGCTTGAATTTTCTTTTTGAGCTTATGTGTTTATATTGAGGATTGAAATTGAGTGAGCTATATATTCAATGTACGTTGAGCAGCAAGTTCTAATTGTGCATTTACATGCCAGTCTAGAACTTGCCGTCTTGTTGTTTGAGGTGAAATCCTAGGATGTTCTCAAGTTAGGAAATGATTATATGCCATCTTTTTCTAGCCACAGGAGCCTAAATTGACCTATCTGCAATTGTAAGTTATCCCTAAATAGCCCCTTTTGAGCCTGATGAAATATTCCCCCTTCTTTTTGATAGCCTAATGATATCCCTTAGCCTGTGAAGTTAATTGTATAAATTTTACCTATTCCTTGATGGCACACCTCACTTGAATATTGTTAAAGTGTTTAGTGCGTGAAGAGAGTTATGTGAGAAACAAAAGAAAGTAGATGTCTATTGTGCTTGTTCGTGCAAAATGGAAGCACTATTTAATGACGTGCCTTGACTAAATAAACAGTAGAGAAAAACAAGTGCTTTGAATTGTTGATGTGTAGCTAAAAAAGGAGAATTTTGTAACAATAGGGGCAGGGTTGGAGAATGACTTGAGCATTGATGTGCAACTAAGAAGAAAAATGTGCTTAAATATAATATGAAGACAGTGCCATAAGGGGGTTGAGTCATTGTTATCCATACTATCTTACATATCCTTACTGAATTACAATTGTAGAAATGTCTTACTTGCTTTTTGCTTGAGATGCATTCATTAGTGGATAATGAAAAAATAGGCAAGCTTATGGTATTGTTTCATGTGCATGTGAAATTAGTTGCTGAGTATGAGAGTTTTTCATTTCTATATACCATATTATTTTGTAATTAATTATGTGATGTATAATATTTGGGGCATTTCTTGAGTGTGACTGTGTGAGGTACAATGGATTGTGTGGTCATGGGGTTTTGATTTTCAGTGTGTGAATATGAGCAAAGGAAAAGATGTCCGAATTTCATGGTTGATCTCAATTAAGTTTGGCCGATGAGAGTCTCTCAACTAGTTTTAAATGTTTATGGGGAAAATACATAAGTACCCTACGGACTTATAGCTGGATTCCCAACTACACTATCTATATTTGCGGCGATTTTATTACCTCTAAATTATTTTAAAGTAGAACTAATTTTCGAACACATGCCAATCTCGTGTGTAAAAACTTTTTAAAACGACATATGATGAATTCTGGAAGCGATATGACATTGAACTTAATGGTTGAATACATGTATATGTTTAATGATTAAGTTATTTTGATGTTATTATAAGGTACAAATATGTGTACCTTAATCTTTCTATATGAATGATGTTTTTAGAGAATTTGTCTACATCAATCCAAAATAAATTTTGGAGACAGAAGATTTACTGTCGACAAGTATGTCTTTCAAAGAAATTGAATGACTAATGCACATATATGCTAAGTCTTTATTAAAAAGTAAATATTATTACCTGAAAGACCCACATGATAATAATTTTGGTTAAAAAAAGTTAATTAATAAACTTCAAGGAAACATGAAAATAAAAGCCAAAAGTTAAATATGCAATCTATATTTCCCTCATCATCCCTACTTTTCCTCTTCAATTAATTTTTAACATGAAAAATTGTATCACTTATATAGTTTAAGTTGAAAGAAGTATATACTGATTAATCTTTTTAAGTTTGTAATTTCTTGAAATATTGGTATTTCTTTCATTAAAATTTTAGAACGGATGAAAAGAAAGACGATAGAGGTGACTCAAATGTGACAACAATATCTATGCAAAATCCCTAAATTTATGTCTTTTTTAAGAGTTAGATATCATATAACTAACATGAAAATAAAGTTTAATAAATCATGAATATATTTTAAATGACACCTTGGATGAAAAACAAAAATACAAGAGATAACGCTTACAGAATAAGGTAGCAACATTAGACTTCAACGATCAAAAAGAGCATCTGCATGAGTATAATATTGTGTCATTCATCCACTCACTAATCCACATCTTTTTCTCTTCTATTTCACTTCAAGAAACTCATATCCGTTAGAGATCGTATGAAGAGTTCCACTTCCAGGTTTCAAAACAAAGTAAAGCAAAAAAATAAATGGATAACTACATCAATTAAAAATCATATTATTAGCCAAAAATAACAAATAAATGAATCACCAAACTAAAAAATAGGATAAAATCTATTAAAAAAAAAGAAGAACAAATAGCATTTGAAAAGAACTATTATCAGGCAAAAATAACACATCAATATATTACCCAAAACAAAAATATAAGATAAATAGAATTACATCCAAAGTAGCAATAATTTCTAGGCGCCAAAATTATGAGAAAATAAAGAACAGAAACAAATCTGAAGGAATGAATAGCACATGAAATTCTGGTTTAGTACTGATGTTTAGCAAAGGATTTCGGTATATTTATTGCATAGATAATCAATTCAGTTTTCAAATGAGTGACCTTTGATTTACATATATTGAGAATTTTTATGAATACAGATGAGGATTATACGCAATTGGAAAAAACGAAGAGTCATTTTACCACTATCATTGAGTACCCGGAAAAAGTAACGTACACTAAAGAACTACATTAATATCATTATTAAGTGTATTAATTAATTAGTCCATTGAAAGAGAAGTAAAATTTTGAATAAAGAAAGTTTTAAAAATGGGAAAGAGATAAATGAGTATTTGGTTTGATAAATGAATGATCTTGTAAACTTAGAATATTGAGGGAACATTAAAATTTATATCGGTGGAAAATAAAAACACAAACAATCAAGGCTGAATTGATTAAATGCTGGGTCGTAAATTCATTGTTGTGCTGCTGAACCTGTAATTCAACCATTATGTAACTAAAATATTAAGTACTAATTATTATGTTTAATTACATTTTGGTTTATTATAGGGGTAAAATTTTAATCTAACTTTGAAGATAGGAGTTTCCCACTTTTAGTATAATATATATATATATATATGATGATTATTTGCACCCTTAAAGCTTATGTGGCAGAGTGTGTGTATTTCACTATTCTTGGGAGAGTGAGAAGCAAGAAAAAATGATGTTCAAATTTTTCTTTTTGTTTTTTAGCATTTTTAGTGAGATATAATTTCTTACTTTTTTTCCTTTTCCTTTTTCTTTGTCTTTTTATTTTACTTTATTGTTCGTTTCTTCTCTAATTCCGACGGATATTCACCCGTCTACGACTTTCTCTAACCATTCTTCTTCCATTTTCTTCTTCATCTTTCTATCCTTTTCACATACCAATTAAACTTTAAGAAAGGTCTATTCATAAACAAAGCAAAATACACTCAGATTTGGGGGAAAAAATCATCATCGAAAAACCTTTCCACGCCAGAAAAAATAGAGGTATTAAAATTTTAACTGGAAAAAATCTTCTTCTAACCTAGTAGACACACTTATACTCATATTATATATTATCACTTACCTCTTAATTATAACATCCATCATCTTTATGCCACCCACAATCACCAATTATAACCACCATTCGAAAATCTCCTACCGTAATAGCCTTTAAAGAAGCGTGGAAACAGAAAAACAAAAATATGAGTGATCTTTATTTTTCCGGTTTGTTGGTGGTGACTGGAGTAATGAACAAGAGAAAAGAGAAAAGAGAAAGGAAAAGAAAAAAAAAGTTTTTTTTAATGAAATCTGATGTGTCAAGCGAGTGTGGTTCACTGCCCCATGTAAACTTTGTTGTTTGTACTTTAAGGATGAATTTATTTGATTTTAAAATAGTTTAGGGGAATAATAAAAACCCCGTAAAAGTAAAGTGTGCAGTTGGGAATCCGGCTACAGGTCAGGGTGGGGTACTTATGCATTTTTCCAATGCTTATGCGTTGATATTGACTCATTTTTTTCCTCGAGGATGAGCAAAAACCTAAGTGTAAGGTGATAAAATTAGGCATAATTTTTTATTATTTTGATAGTAGTTTAACCTTATTCTTATGTGTGTGTGAGGAGTTTAGTGGTTAAAACTCACCAAAAATATGTCTAATTGATTATCTTTGGTTGATAGGGAGTTGAAAAGAGAATTAAAGTAAACTATGATGTTTTAAGACGAAAATCGCTTCAAATTGAAAAAAGGGACCGAGTACAAAAAACAACGCATTTTCTCTCTAACGTGCGGTCAGCCTGCGCTCAACTAGCCAAGGAAAATTTAAAGCATTCCGCACACGCTTGAAGAGTTGTGTAAAATTTTTGGTGAAACTTTTAATGATATATTTGCATTTGGAGCAATTTTACGCCATATATAAGCCCCCGTCAATCCCCCCGGCCTCCATCTCGACTTGGAAGGGAAAGACACAATTGTTGAAGCAAAGAAGAGCTTGGAAAAGTCTTGAATTTATCCTAATTGAAAATTTGAAGAGTTTTTCTTAAGTTTTCTTATTTTATGTTATTATGAAGATTATTTTGAAAATGGTTATTGTGTCTTTTTATATAAACATGATTGTTACACCCTATATTTTCGTACGTAAAAGTGCATCGTAAGCAAACTAATGTAGGACTAGAAAATGAGATAATATTTGAAAGTATATAAAGTAATTCAATCATGTGACTTCAGAGGTTACAAATATTGAAGATCATGAACAACAAGTACAAAGAGGGTTGGAAGGTTCATAAGCTAAAGGAATTGAAGAAAATAATGTTTCGTCAAAAGTCGACAAGTTGTGAATGTTATAACATGTGCTTTTGGGGTAAGACTAGGGTGCTTAACATGATAAGGAAGTTATGTTATGATTTATGTTAGTCGTATGATAGTCGTGTGTTATGTTTTGAAGTCAAGTGAATTGTGGAACAAAAGTCGATGAAAGTCATCACAAGTTACGTTCATAAGTTTTACTGAAAATTTGGGTCAAATGTAACTATGAGTTTCTACCAATATACTTAGAGTTATGGGGTTTTTCATCCATCAAATTGAATCTCTATGAGTCTATTTTCTTACGCGTTAAATCTCTTGTCAATGCGACATCGGAGTAGAGAGATATATGTGTTTTTGCGAGACTGTGCAGACTGCTAGGTGACAAGTAGGTGTGTCACCTACTTGCTTAAATAAGAGTCCAAAAAGAGGCTATTTCAGGTCGGCCAAAGAGCACATTTAAGGGATTATCTCATGCAATATAACACTCATAATATACCACAATTAATCAGACCTAAACCCCTGCAAACATCCTCCCAAAAATTTCTCACAAACCCTAATTGATTTTCTCTCCCTTTCAAGTTCTAATTGGAGGTAAAACCTAGGGTTTGAAGAACCAAGATAGGAGCTAAGTTATCTAACAAATAAGGTAAGTTTACTGCTCTCTTTCATCCATTTTTTTTATTGTAATACATGGTAAGTCATTTTATATTTGAAAGAACTCACGGTACTATGATCGGAAGCCGTGAGTTTGAGTTATTCACTTGTCGCGAACTATTTTTGTGGACTGTTTCGTGTTGTTGTTGGGCTGCATATTTTAATATTGTTCTGTGGAGTTTTGGAGGAGGAAGGTTTTGGAGAAACATCACATAAATTCAAGGTGGTGGTCTGGTCGTTCGTCGTAATATTTTCGGGTTGTTTGACACTACTACGGTGGTCATTTTGTGTATGAAGAGATTAGGGTGTGTTGAGCTGTTTTGTAGTATTTTGTGGTGTATATAAGGTTGGAAAATAATGTATATATATGTTGTTATTGTCGTTTTCATGTGTTGTTGGTGTTATCTTGAATTTGGAGGAAGTAAGGATTATAGGGGAGATGCTGCCCATTTTAATACAAAAAAAGCTTGTCGTTCATTGTGCGATACTTGTACCTTTCGTAACTTAATGATAGTATTATTATCATTGTTGTAGATTAAGGTACGAAGAGGCGAGTTCAACTTGGTGATTGGAAAGATTGTGATAAGGTATGTTATGTCTAAGCTCTTCCTTCATTTTGGCATGATCTCGTAACTACATATGTTTGATAACGAGGCATAAAGAGAAGTTCAACCTCCCGAATTTATATACATTATCCTAGTCTCATAAGTTACAATATTCTCTCTTATCAAGACTTTATATTCAATTGAGTATTGTCTTCTAGTTAATAGAGAAAAGGTTATATATATATATATATATATATAGTATTTTCACCACCATCGAGCTATAATAGGTGGGCAGGTCATCAGATAGTAAATTTTATATCAAGCCAACTGTGGCCGAGCGCCTATGAGCGATCCTAGAATGGCAGAGATACAGAGCCTAGTATGGCCGAGCGATTATGAGCGAGCCTAATATGGCAGAGCAGTTACACGTTCTGAGCCTTATAGGGCCGGACATTAATTTTACTTACTATATTGAGAGAGTTGAGTCAGTATTAGTAGGTAAGTATATCACCAGATCATCTTTTACTCTAGTTACTTTCAGTTATTATATTATCAGTTCAGTTTCAGATTTGAGTTATTTTATTGCCTTACATATTCGGTACATTATTTCATACTGACATCCCTTTTCTGGGAACACTGCATTTCATGCGTGCAGGTTCAGACAGACAGACAGGTAGACCTCCTCAGTAGTTGTTGCCCGAGTTCAGCTTGATCGGTAAGCTCCACATCCTTCGGAATTGCCGGTAATCTCCATACCAAGTTTTCATGCCTCGGACCTAGGGGCGAGACCGGTACCCGGTGCCTCACCTAACCTAGCATAGCAACTTGTGACTGAGAGACTCTAAACATATAATCATACTTTGGCCAAGGGGCCACATTGCAAGACAATTTGCGAAGCAAAATATAAAACTGAACGGAAACTAGCTCTGACTAAACACCAATAAAAAGCTAGGCCGACAAGGCCGTCATAACTACTACAGCTGACAATAAAATATACATACAAGGCCTACGAGCACAACATACTACACTAACTGACAAGAAATGTCTACAAGCCTCTACCGATGGATGTACTTGATTGGAATAGGGCCCCGACATATATATATATATATATATATATATATATATATATATATATATATATATATATATATGTACATATATATATATATAGTCCCTCAATCGCAAGTTGGTACGTAAGGATAGGTGAGGCACCGAGTGCTGGTCTCGCCCCCAGGTTCGGGGCATGACAAACTTGGTATTAGAGCAGTTCTGTCCTAGGGAGTCTACAAGCCGTGTCTAGTAGGGTCTTGTTTATTGATGTGTTGTGCACCACATTATATAAGCAGGGAACTACAGGGCATTTAGGAGTTGGTTACCCTTCTTTCAAATCTAAATCGTGCTGTAGAAGTGAGTTATAGGAAATTTGAGTTAAACTTACGTGTTGGTGTTGGCATACACAGATGACGGTAACTAGGAAGTCTACGGCTAGCCAGAGGAGAGATACAGCAGCAGGTGGGGGGACTAGCAGGTTACCCCTCAGTAGATGGGGCATAGTCTGAGGCCCAGGGCGAGACCCCTACTCATCCATAACCGAGGCATGTGCCACTGCTGCATTGCAGGATAGTATGGATATCTCCCGAATTCAGGCATTCGCCCAGAATATAAAAAGGGGTAGGCATCGGCAGCAAGGTACAAAGAGGACTGAGCAAGGGTAGCGTAAGAGAATGAGATTTCCCAGGTCTCAGGAGCAGTCTTAGGGTAGTTATAGGTCTTAGTACTTCGGACGGCCACCTAAGCCTCAGACACCTCAATTACAAGGTTACAGGTATGACATCCATACTCAGTCTGGACCAGATGAGAGCTCACTAGCGTCAGGTTTGCAGCAACAGTGAGGTTTAAGGCAAATATTATCATTTCCGTCGTGGTGTGACATCTGTGGTAGAGGACACTTGGGCCAATGCCAAGTAGGTTCCGATGCTTGTTATACATATGGGTATCCGGGGCATATGATGTGAGATTTCCCAAATAGAGATTCTAGGGGTATGGCACAACCAGCAAGTTCAACAACAGGATCATCTATGTTTGTGCATCCTTCAGGGGGCGAGTCTCAGTCTTCAGCTGGTAGAGGTTAAGGCAGAGGTAGAGTTCTAGTTCAGGTGGTAACCAAAACCGTATCTATGCTTTAGCGGGTCGACCGGACCAGGAGTCTTCACCAGATGTTGTGACAGGTATATTGACCATTTTCTCTCACGATGCTTATGCCTTAATAGACCCAGGATCTACTTTATTGTATATTACCCCATTTGTTGCGGGGAAGTTTGGACAATGCCTGAAATACTAAGTGATCCTTTTGCGGTATCTACACCGGTTGGAGAATCGATTATTTCTAGACGGGTTTACCGAGGTTATACGGTGATAGTTTGTAGTCATCAGACCTCAGCCAACCTAGCTGAGCTACAGATGATGGATTTTGATGCTATCATGGGTATGTACTGGTTGGCAGCTTGCTATGCCACAGTTGATTGCCGAGCAAAGGCAGTCGGATTTCATTTTCCGGGTGAGCCAGTCATTGAATGGGTAGGTAATATAGAGACACCCAGAGGTGGGTTTATTTCCTATATAAAGATGAGGAAAATGATCGCAAAAGGGTGCATTTATCATATTGTGCGAGTTAGAGATGCAGATGTTGAGATACCCACACTTCAGTCTATTCCCGTAGTCAAAAGGTATGCAGATGTGTTTCCAGATGAGCTTCCAGGTATTCCTCTAGAGCGAGAGATTGATTTTAGCATCGATTTTCTTCCGGTAACTCAACCAATATCCATCCCTCCATATAGAATGGCACTTGCCAAATTGAAGGAGTTGAAGGAGTAGTTAAAAAATCTGTTAGATAAAGGTTTCATTAGGCCCAATACCTCACCTTGGGATGTACCGGTACTGTTTGTGGGGAAGAAAGATGGCTCGCTGAGGAAGTATATCAATTATAGGCATATGAACAAGGGAACTATTAAGAATAAGTATCCACTTCCAAGGATCGATGACTTGTTTGATCAATTGCAGAGGGCTAGATGCTTTTCAGATTTGAGGTCGGGGTATCACTAGGTCAGAGTTCTGGAGAAAGATATTCCCAAGACAGCCTGTAGGACCCATTATGGCCACTTTGAGTTCCTTGTCATGTCCTTCGGGTTGATGAATGCACCCGCCATATTTATGGACTCGATGAATAGCGTATACCAGGGCAATCTACCATAGAAGCTATCCACCTTATTAGGAGGATGGTGGAACAATACAGGGATAGGAAGAAGGATCTCCACATGGTGTTTATTGATCTGGAGAAAGCGTACCACAGGATTCCTAGGGAGGTCTTATGGAGCTGCTTGGAGGCTAAAGGGGTTCTGAATGCCTACATTAGGGTGATTAAAGACATGTATTATGGAGCTAACACTCGGATTAGGACAGTAGGAGGCGACTCCGAGCACTTCCCGATTGTTACGGGGTTGCATCAAGGGTCTGCGTTCAGCCCATTCCTATTTGTCCTGGTGATGGCTGCACTAACTCATCATATTCAAGGAGAGGTTCTATGGTGCATGCTATTTGCTGATGACATAGTTCTAATTGATGAGATGCAAAGCGGCGTCAATGAGAGGCTAGAGGTCTGGAGACATGCCCTTGAGTCTAAAGGTTTCAAGTTGAGCAGGACGAAGACGGAATACCTTGAGTGCAAATTTGGGGTCGAGCCAATGGAAGAGGGAGTGGACGTGAAGCTTGACTCTCAAGTCATTCCCAAGAGGGGTAGTTTCACGTACCCTGGGTCGGCTATTCAGGGGATCGGGGAGATCGACGAGGATGTCACACACCGTATAGGGGTGGGGTGGATGAAGTGGAGGTTAGAATCGGGAGTCCTGTGTGATAAGAAAGTGCCATCATTACTAAAAGGTAAGTTTTATAGAGCAGTGGTTAGGTGTTCCATGTTGTATGGGACTGAGTGTTGGCCGGTTAAGAACTCACACATCCAGAAGATGAAAGTAGCAGAGATGAGGATGTTGAGGTGGATGTGCGGGCATACAAAGATGGATAAGATTAGGAATGAAGAAATTCGAGAGAAGGTGGGTGGCCCCCATGGAGGACAAGATGCGAGAAGCAAGACTCCGATGGTTCGGGCACATTCACAGAAGGAGCACTGATGCACCGGTGAAGAGGTGTGAGCAACTGGCTGTGGTGGGTACAAGGAGAGGTAGAGGGAGACCTAAGAAGAATTGGGGAGAGTTGATCAGGCAGGACATGGCACGACTTAGAATTGCTGAGGACATGGCCCTTGACAGGGAATTGTGGAGGTCGAGCATTAAGGTTGTAGGCTAGGGGGAAGTTGTTAATATTTCTACAGCGCACTAGAGTGAGATTAGCCAGTTAGGAGTTAGTTTTAGGATTCTAATGGTCGTCTACTGATGCAGGGCTTTAGCTGCTGGTTATTATTATACCTTCCATCTAATTTGTATTTCTTATATTGTTGTTATTTTATTATGATTCTATTGATGGTACTAATATATCGTCTCTTGTTGCTTTCTTGAGCTGAGGGTCTCCTGGAAATAACCTCTATGCCCCTAGGGGTAGGGGTAAGGTCTGCGTACATATTACCCTCCCCAGACCCCACTTGTGGGATTATACTGGGTTGTTGTTGATGAATAGCATATACCGACCATTTTTAGATCTATTTGTGATAGTATTTATTGATGATATTCTGATTATTCACGTTCAAAGGAGGAGCATGCGGACCACCTGCGAGTGATACTCCAAACCTTCTATGATCGTAAGTTGTATGCTAAGTTTTCTAAATGTGAGTTTTGGTTGAAGTCTGTAGCATTCTTGGGAAATATTGTATCTGATGAAGGTATAAAGGTAGATACTCAGAAGATTGAGGCCGTGAAATCCTGGCCTAGACCTACCATTCCAAAAGAGGTTCGTAGTTTTCTAGGCTTAGCAGGATACTACCAGAGGTTTGTAGAGGGTTTTTCTTCCCTTTCGGCACCATTGACGAATCTGACTCAGAAAGTAACTAAGTTTCAATGGACAAAGGCTTGCGAGCTTTGTTTCCAAGTGCTTAAGAACATGTTGACCTCAACGCCAGTTCTAACACTTCTATAGGGTTATGCTGTGTATTGCGATGCCTCAGGTGTCGGGTTAGGATGTGTCCTGATGTAATATGGGAAGGTAATTGCGTATGCTTCAAGGCAGCTGAGGAAGCACGAGAGGAATAATCCAACCCACGACTCAAGTTAGTTGCGGTTGTCCATGCACTTAAAGATATGGCGGCATTTATTTATATGGTGTTCATGTTGATGTATATACAGATCATAAAAGCCTGCAATATATCTTCAAGCAAAAAGTGTCAAATTTTCGATAGAGGCGATGGCTTGAGTTATTGAAAGATTACAATGTTAACATTCTCTACCATCCAGGGAAAGCTAATGTTGTAGCAAATGTATTAAGTCAGCGATTTATGGGTAGCTTAGTACATGTAGAAGTCGATAAAAGACAATTAACTAGAGAGATTCATCAATTGCCTTGTTTGGGGATTCGGTTAGTAGATTCTGATGATAGTGGAGTTGTACTCCAAAATATTGCAAAATCATCTCTCATAGCTGAAGTCAATGAAATACAGTACGATGACCCAGAGTTGGTCGAGTTGAGAGAGTGAGTTCCGCAACAGAAGAAGCCATTGTTAGAGCTCAAGGGATATAGGGTTCTCAGATTCAGGGGTCGCCTGTGTGTTCTAGATGTAGCAGGGCTACGAGGCCGGATTATGTCAGCGGCACATTATTCGTGGTACTCCATTCAGCCTGGGTCGACGAAGATGTATCATGACATTAAGGATGTATACTGGTGGAACGATATGCAGAAGAACATTACTGAGTTTATCACTTAGTGTCCTAGTTGCCAGCAGGTGAAGGTAGAGCACCAGAAGCCCAGAGGGCTAATGCAGACTATAGAGATATCGACATGGAAATGGGAGGTTATAAACATAGACTTTGTCACGGGTTTACCTCGTTCTCATCATAAGTTCGATTCTATATGGGTGATAGTCGATAGGCTCACAAATCAGCTCATTTCCTACCAGTCAGATCTACATATATAATAGAAGATTATGCAAAGTTATATATTAAGGAGATAGTGCAGCTACACGGAGTACCAGTATCTATTATATCTGATTGTGGGGCAGTTTACATCACATTTTTGGAGGTCATTTCAGAGAGGTCTAGGGACTCAGGTGAATCTCAGCGCAATTTTTCATCCACAGACTGATGGACAAGCTGAGTGCACAATTCAGATGCTAGGATATGTTACCATCATGTGTGTTGTATTTAAAACGAAGTTGGGATGAACATCTACCTCTTATCGAGTTTGTATATAATAACAGTTACCACTCCAGTATCCAGATGGCTCTGTACGAGGCTTTGTATGGGCGTAAGTGAAGATCTCCTATAGGGTGGTTTGATGTTGGAGAATCTAGGTTACATGGGCTAGACCTGGTCCGCATGCCGTAGAGAAAGTAAATCTTATTTGGGAGCAACTGTTGACAGCTTAGAGTCGTTAGAAGTCATATTCTGATGTGAGGCGACGAGACTTAGAGTTTGGGGTTAATGATGGGGTAATCTTAAAGGTATCACCTATGAATGGCGTGATGTGGTTTGACAAGAAAGGCAAGCTTAGACCATAGTATATTGGGCCTTATAGGATCATTTGGATAGTGGGCCAAGTAGCTTATGAGTTAGAATTGCCATTAGAATGAGAGGATGTCCATCCGATTTTTCACGTATCTATGCTACAAAAGTGCATTGGTGATCCTACTCGAGTGGTGCCCATAGATGATGTGCAGATAACGAAGGACTTGTCATACGAGGAAATTCTAGTTGCCATCCTAGATCGACAAATCCACAAGCTACGAAATAAGGAGGTATCCTCTTTGAAGGTTTTATGGAGAAGCAAGAATGTGGAAGAGATGACATGGGAAGTGGGGGAAGAAATGAAGTCTAAATTCCCCCACATATTTCAAACTGAAGATATGGCTCAATATGGGATACTACAACACAGCTCTATTCAGGCTAGTAGGTCATCAGGTAAGCTCTTATTTTTTGACTTTCAATATTTATGATTTACGGCTGTGTAAGGCAAAGTGTTGCTATTTATAGACGTTGGACATGTGCGGCATGAATAGTATGTTTTCTGGCTGTGTGCAGGTTGGTTTTAGTCTAGTGTATGGATGAGTCTCTAGAAAACTTTTCCAAAGTCTATAAGAGTAAATATTCGAGGACGAATGTTCCCAAAAGGGGAATGATGTTATACCCTATATTTTCGTACATAAAAGTGCATCGTAAGCAAATTAATGTAGGACCAAAAAATGAGATAATATTTGAAAGTATATAAAGTAATTTAATCATGTGACATCGGAGGTTACAAATATTGAAGATTATTAACAACAAGTACAAAGAGGGTTGGAAGGTTCAGAAGCTAAAGGAATTGAAGAAAACAATGTTTCGTCGAAAGTCGACAAGTTGGGAATGTTATAACATGTACTTTTGGGGTGAGACTAGGGTTCTTAACATGATAAGGAAGTTATGTTATGATTTATATTAGTCGTATGATAGTCGTGTGTTATTTTTTGAAGCCAAGCGAGTTGTGGAACAAAAGTCGATGAAAGTCATCACAAGTTACGTTCATAAGTTTTACTGCAAATTTGGGTCAAATGTAACTATGATCTTCTACTAAAATGCTTAGATTTATGGGGTGTTAAACCCATCAAATTGAAGCTCTATGGGTTTATTTTCTAACGCATTAAACTGTTTGTCAATACGATATCGGAGTAAAGAGATATATGCATTTTTGTGAGACTGCGAGGCTGCTAGGTGACAAGTAGGTGTGTCACCTACTTGCTTAAATGAGAGTCCAAAAAGTGTCTATTTCGGGTCAGACAAAGAACCCATTTAAGGGCTTATCTCCTGAAATATAACACTTATAGTATACCACAATTATCCAGACCAAACCCCTGCAAACATCCTCCCAAAAATTTCTCACAAACCCTAATTGATTTTCTCTCCCTTTCAAGTTCTAATTGGAGGTAAAACCTATAGTTTGAAGAACCAAGATAGGAGCTGAGTTATCCAACTAATAAGGTAAGTTTACTTCTATCTTTCATCCATTTTTTCTTCTGTAAATTCATGGTAAGTAATTCTATATTTGTAAGAACTCACGGGACGATGATCGGAAGTCGTGAGTTCGAGTTATTCACTTGTAGCAGATTGTTTTATGGACTGTTTTGTGTTGTTGTTGGGCTACGTGTTTTACTACTGTTCTGTAGAGTTTTGGAGGAGGAAGGGTGTGGATAAACATCACATAAATTCAGGGTGGTGGTCTGGTCGTTCATCGAAACATTTTCGGGTTGTTTGACACTACTACGATGGACATTTTGTGTATGAAGAGATTGGGGTGTGTTTGGCTGTTTTGTAGTATTTTGTGGTGTATATAAGGTTGGAAAATAATGTATATATGTTTTTATTATCGTGTTCTTGTGTTGTTGGTGTTATCTTGAATTTGGAGAAAGTAAGGATTATAGGGGAGATGCTGCCCATTTAAATGCAAAATAAGCTTGTCGTTTGTTGTGCGATATTTTTACCTTTCGTAACTTAATAATAGTATTATTATTGTTGTTGTAGAATAGGTACGAAGAGGCGAGTTCAACTTGGTTATTGGAAAGATTGTGATAAGGTATGTTAAGGCTAATCCCTTTCTTCATTTTGGCATGATCTCGTAACTACATGTGTTTGATAACGAGACACAAAGAGAAGTTCCTAGTCTTGAATTTATGTAGATTATCCTACTCTCATAAGTTATAGAATTCTCCCTTAACGATTGTTTCCTTTGTGTATTGTCTTCTTCTAGTCAAGAGAGTAGAGGTTATATATATATATATATATATATATATATATATATATATATATACACACACACAAAGTATTTATCTATATATGAAAATACTTTAATACTGTGTATGTATGTATATATATACACACATAGTATTTTCACCACTGTGTTCGTATTATACTAAGTTCGTATGATATTTTGGGACCTATTAGTATTTTTAGTTGAGGTCCTGAGGGCCTCGGGTGGATTCCGGATGGTTAACGGATCAAAAATTGGACTTGAAGCAATTCTTGAAATTTTTCAGGTCTGGTGCGATCGCACCTGTGGAATTTTTCTCGCATGTTTCGAACTAACAGAAGCGAGCTTGGCAGCGCAGAAGTGGTAGTGGTCGTGGGTGTGAGGAATATCCGCACCTACCTGATCGTAGATGTGGATGATTGGTCGCAAAAGCGCAAGGTTCCGCAGAAGCGGACTGCTTCTCGCATAAGTGAGTCTGCAGAAATGGAAGCTCGTTCAGAAGCGGAGGCAGTGGATCGTGGGTGAACCGCAGAATCAGGAAAAGGCTCGCACATGTGAGACTGCAGATGCAGCTAATTGAGTCACAGGTGCGGAACCCCTGGGAATATACATTTCGAAGGGGCTCCAAGCTTTTGACATTTTTAGACTTCAAACACCCGGCTAGAGGTTATTTTTCATAGGGAATTCATGGGAAATCTAGGTAAGTCACTTGTGATTATTGTTAGTAAATAATATTGAATTATCATTGAGTATTCCGACTAGAACACGTGTTTTTGAGGTGTAATTCGAGAATTTGGCCTAGGGATTTGAAGATAAGAATTTAGGATTTGGAGGTCGAGTAAAGGTCGGAATTTGGAAATTTTGGTATGGTTGGACTCGTGGTTGAATGTGCATTCATATTTTGCAACTTTTGTCAGGTTCCGAGATGTGGGCCCCACTGTTGACTTTTGGTTGACTTTTTAGATTTAATTGGAAAATTAGTATTTTCATATGGAATTAATTCCTATAATTTGTGTTGATTGTATCGAATTAATTGTGACTAGATTTGAGGCGTTTGGAGGCTAATTTGCGAGGCAAAGGCTTATTGGAATAGAGAATTGCACAGTTTGAGGCAAGTAATACTTCTAAACTTGGTTCTGAGGGTATAAATTCCCGAATTATGTGGTATATAAATTGTTTAGAGGTGTCGCACATGCTTGGTGACAGGCGTATGGGCGTGTGATCACGCCCAACTACGCCTTATGAAAAGGACAAGCGGACGTTACAAATATAACCTGACTATTTCGCCCAGAGTGGTGTTGTTCAATAATTAGCTAAATATGCACTCTCTCCCGAGTAATACATACTAAATAGGCACAGCTAATTGAGGATCCTATCAATTAACTACAACAACAGCGTAGTTGAACAAATAGAGATTAAACCGGGCAAACTATATTAACATAACAAGAAGTTCATCCTTCAATAGGTTCCATCAAAACCTTAGACTAAATATTTGGCTACTCATACTAGTGTTCATCATAACAAAAGTCAAATTCATCACAAATGGTAAAAATATAAAAAGGAGAAAGGAAGAACTCGATCTTGAATTATCCTCCTTGCCTCTTGCCTCTCCTTGCCTTCAACTAAGCTATAAAAACCTTGATAATGTTTCTTTGGGCGAGCTGGACCTTTTATAGGTTAAGTGGAATTATCCCCGAACTTCCATGTTTACCCCTGAATTCTATTTTTCCGAACTGGACTAGCACGGTCGCACTACTGACCGCGCATATGGCATAACATTCTGCCTCGAACTTCTGGGCTAGTGTGGTCGCGCTAGTGGACGCGCTAGTGGGCGCGCTAGTCTGGGTCATCAATTTAGCCCTTCTTTCTCTCTTCTTTCAACGTACTCAGCTCCGAGGGGCTTCCCTTGCTTCAGTTTAGCTCCAAATACAATTCTAAGTCCTCATAAGTGCAACTCGCTCCTGCAGAACATGAAATTCACAATTAGAGCCAATTTATCATCATTTAACTATCCTATAACAGTGAAACATAATCAAGATGAGGCATAAACAGTCGCCAAATTACATGAATCTAGCATATTATCAACACCCCACACTTAAATCATTGCTAGTCCTCGAGCAATCCACCACATTCTATAAAGGTTCCTTCACTAAGCCTTTTCCTCTAACGTATCACACCAAGAACAAATCACTAAAGTTACGCCTAGTAGTGAACAATTTTTGCCTCAAAAGTTGACTCTCACGTGTCGTGCAATATTCGCACTTACTCAAATTACTCTATACAAAAGTCAAGACTTACCTTTCCTTTGTGAATCACATGCCCTCACATCACATAAGAGAATAGTTCCACAAATATTAATATTAAGAATAATTAGGAACTTAGATAGACAAAATTCGCTCACTCTCAAAAAGAACATCCATATGCCACAAAGATGCACCATATGCTTGCCCGTAGTGTACTACTCTACTAATCGAGCCCATTCAGTCTAAGATCAATTAGGACTTCACTTGGTTGTAATGTAGGCTAAGGGATAGGTAGGATATATTTGGATATAGTGACTAACTTCCCTAAGCACTTTTAATACAATCACATTAACCTTCAAAACCATATTTATGTCAACCAGACATTCCACTGCATTTTTATTTCTAACATCCTACTCCATTAGGTGAAATTGTATCAAGTCACCACTTATCAAATACTACATTTACTCATTCTCTTTTTTTCCTTCTTTTTTTCTTTTTAAGTAGTGCTTATTCTTTTACTTTTCCAAAAACTGCACCTTTCCTCTATTTCATCGGCTCCACTCAAAAACCAAACCACCACCCCACACTTTAGCTTTTGCATATTTCAAGACCATTCAAGTGCTCATGGGAGGTAAAGGGGTTTCAAACATATGGGTCATTCAAACAATTAGTTAAGGTTCGCAATGTGGTTGCCAAAGAAACAGGCTTATAGGCTCAACGTGGTTGACTACGATGTATTACATTTAGGTGGGTCAACTTTATATATCTGGCTTAACAAAGAAATGCCTATATCACTTCTAAGACTGAATGTAGCTACTATTTCGCTTTGCAAACATACGGGGCAAGTTCTAGGTATCAAATGTAAAGCATAAAATACAGTACAACTCACACACACATGGCACATGACTCATTCCAGATTGGCTTATCAATACACTCTCGTTTGAGTATTCAAGTTAGTTACAAACATACAATTTAAGGCACTTTAGCAAGAATCAGCCGCTAAGACTAAGCATTACACTCTAGTATCTACTGTGTTCAGGTGTATCAACGCCAAGGGTTTCTCTTTCTATTTCAGCTCGTAACCCATCAATACTAACTAAAACTAAATTCAAAATAAACAAAAACTAACTGCACCCGGTTCAAGCTAAACCCTTGGAAAAGAACCGTAGCCCAAAGAAAAACCAAGGGGGAGTTACTACACTACCTAAAACAATAAAAAATCTTTTTGGTATTTTCTTTAGATTACTTCCCTCAAGAAAACTGTCTAAAAGATCTGTCATCAGGAAGAGTCTCCATATTCCTGTTTTTTTTTTATTTTTACGTCGACTTAGACCTCCAAGAACCCCGTTAAAAGAGATCCGTCATCGGGACAAGTCAACTTACCTACCTTAAGCTTACCTAATTTAACTATTACTCAAAACACCAAAAACAATCAAGAAGAAACAAAGAAACATCAAATAGTCAAATTGTTACATATACATACATACATTGAAGTATCCCCCACCCCACACTTAAAAGGAAGCCATGTCCCCATGGCATACAAAATCAAGAGCATTAAGGTAAAGGAACTTCCCTGAAATATCACTCTTGATCGGAGACCGTGTCTGGGTTCAAATTACAAGCACAACCCAGAGCTCTCAGCTAGCCCAAGATTTTCTTCTCCGATTTCACCTGCTGGGCAGCCACCACGTCAACACATGTACCCAAGTTAGCGACCGAGGTACGCAATCCAGCCACCTCCTACTCCAAAGTTGTGAACCGGATAACCCGAGCAGCTCCAGATGGTGTGACAGTCCAGATGGTGCTGCAGCTACTGCAATTTGCTCATGGGCCTGTGGATCGGCCCCCACATCCTCCTGATCAGCCTCCGCATCCTCAGACTCATCAGATTCACCACTATCATCACCATCTGCTGCCATCGGCTCCTTACCAGTAGTGACCTTGTCAGCTCAGAACTTGTGGTCTATTGGCACTCTCCCATCCATATCCAGATTTTCCGGTACCCGAGCTGCCCGGCAAAGTTTAGTAACCAATGAAGGGAAGAAAAACCCATACCTTTTCACCGGACAATGGGTGAACATCTCCTCATGAATCACTTTGGCTACGTCAAAGTTGTGACCATTAATAAAGAACCAAATCAGAGCCATTCAAGGACCATTCACCTCTGTAGTATTGGAAGACGGGATCAGGTAGTTGTTGATAATATACAACTAGCACTTCCCTTCAAAGGTTAGCGCCGAGGAGTGAAACTTCCGACCATACTTTATCCAGACAATATCCTTTCGGGGTACACAGATTGTTTCAAAGAACATCGCCCACTACGTGTGTGATCTGTCATACCCCTCATAATAGTCATCATAAGGATCCACAGGAGGGGGCAGCTGGTACATCGTCCGTATAGCCTCAACAGAGGCATCCACCTCCTTTCTGTGCACAGTTACTACACCATTCACATGTTCTTTCACATTGGCGTAAAACTCTCGGACAACCATCACAATCCCCTCGCCCGGCTCGTCAATGAAGGTTTGTAACCCCCACCTTACCAGCTCAGTATACATGTGAGGGCAGCCCAGCTAGACCGATCCTATATCTATGCCCTTTTCCAGTATCAGCTTTTTAGTGGCCTTATCCGTAAAGTGGTCCTGATCCTTGGCAAATACAAACCTACTACTATCAAAGGACGAGTAGAAGCTGACCCGTATGCCCTGGATGATCCAGCTTGATTGCTAGAAGAGGCACCTGTGGTGCGACGTTTCCTAGATAGAGCCATAGTACTTGGAAAAAGGAATAACATTAGCACAGCCCAAAAATAATTGAGACGCAATGCGGTTACTCAGACTTCACGCGTACAATTGGTCGCAATTACTCAATTACATTCACTGAGGCATTTACACAAACACCTTGTGGGCATTATATACTCACACCCCATTTCAAACATGTTATAACCCTAAAACCACCACAATGTCCCCAAAATCACATACTAATTCAAGCTACACTCCACCAATCTTACCACCCACAATCACTACAACATATGCTATAAATTTCTACTAAGAAAAGAAAAGAAAAAAATAACTACATAATTACAAAAATAAAAAATAAAATTCTGAAGAAAAAAAAATGGCACAAAGAAATCATACCTGTAGTGAGAGAATGTGAGGAGAAGTGAAGAAGAGTAAGAGAGAGCGTGGCTTGAAACTTGGGGAAGGTGGGTTGGGAATTTGAAGAAGATGGGAGTTGAAGAAGATGGAATTTGGAAGAAGAAGGGGGTTAGGGTTCTTTTGTTTTGCTTGAACATTGGGGGAATTGGGGTTGAAGGGGGGGGGGGATTAATTAGAAGGGAGGGGGGAGAATAGAATAAAGGAAAAGAAATTAACATAGAAAAATTAAAAAAACTATTTTAAGTTAAAGGAAAAAAATGCATTAGTTAGGCGGGACTAGCGCGGTCGTAGCGCGACCGCGCTAGTCCAGGCAGAACACTTGGCCATATGCGCGATCGTGCTAGTGTTTTGGAGCTAAGGCAGAACACTTGCCCATATGCGCAGCCTGTAGCATGGCGGGTAGCGCGAGCGCGCTCCTGGGCACGAATTATTTTCATTTTTTCACCTGTTCTTTCCGCTTCCGATGGACTTGTCAACTACCCAAGCTCACCTGCATTGGTTAGTACTTCCCAAACTCAAAATTAACAACTACTACTATCATTGTGTTGCCTCCCAACCAGTGCCTTAGTTAATATTGTGGCATGACAATCATAACAAATCAATGGGTTGCCTCCCATGCAACGCCTGATTTAACGTCGCGACACGACACAAACAAGCGCATTTAAGGCTCGCTCGACCTCTGAGGTTCAGTCAAATGGATCTCTAACACTTCCTTTGGCTCATTCATGCCTACATATAGTTTCAGTTTCTGCCCATTGACTCTAAATGTGTGAGAGTTTTTCTTTAAGTCAATCTCTATAGCCCCTGAAGGGAATACTTCGACCACTCGAAATGGGCCAGACCATCGTGACTTGAGCTTACCCGGGAATAGCCTTAATCTTGAGTTATAGAGAAATATCATGTCCCCGGTGTTCAAATGTCGCCCAACAATGTTCTTGTCGTGCAACCTCTTCATTCTTTCTTTGTACAACCTTGTGCTCTCAAAAGCAAGATATCGGAACTCGTCGAGCTCATGCAATTCTGTGACTCTCGTTGTGCCCGCAGCCTCAATGTCTAGATTCAACTGTTTCATTGCCCACCAACCTCTATGTTCAAGTTTCACTGGCAAGTGGCAGGCCTTCCCGAACACCAACTTATATGGTGACATACCAAGTGGTATTTTAAAAGCAGTTCTGTAGGCCCAGAGTGCATCATCTAGCTTTTTTGCCCAATCAGTTCTTTTGGCGTTCATAGTTTTGGTCAGTACACTCTTTATCTCTCTATTAGACTGTTCGACCTGTTGACGAAGCTTGTGTGTATATTAATTTCTGCTCGTACTCTGTCAAATTCTAGTATAGTTTATGATATCGTCCCATAGAGATTGGACAATCTAAGCTACAAACTTGTAATATTTTGACTACTATTTGAGAGAACCAAATTGATGAAAAGTGTGTTTGAAATTATAAATTAAGACAAATTTCTTCTGAAAAGTTTATATGTAAAAAGAGTTGGGAATCGTTGAATTCACTTGATATATCATTACAATAAAATCTCAGTTTCATACGTATTTCTCTAAAGAATAATTGCTTATTGCTAATACAATTATATTTTTATACTAAGAAATAAATAAATAATTAACACTCTGTGAGGTTATGTCAATTAATTGATTTAAAACTAGTGACGATTAAACTGAAATATCTTGCCTGAATTGTGCTCAAGTGTAGTAAAAACTTCATGAGAATATTTTTACTAGAAAATCAATAATCTTACAAAAAATTACTTTGACTCTAATATATTGTTCTCAAGTGTAGTAAAAACTTCGTGAGAATATTTTTACTAGAAAATCAATAATCTTGCTTTTAACAATTCCTCTGTGAGAATTAAAACTGAGGAAAGCAAGATTACAGACTTGAAATAATAATCTTACTAAAAATTACTTTCACTCTAATATTATTTTCATCAGTTATTATATATTAATTTTGCTCCGTGAGAATTACAAAATTAATATAATAATAACTTAGATATAAAATATGTAGATGTGATAATAATGATTAAAAAATTTCCATTCCATAACAATATTAAATATAAATAGAGTTTCAGGCCAAGAATGTATTTAAACTGAGATAGTATTATAATTATATCAAGCTTCATCAACTATCCCAACAAAAAGAAATTACTCCATTATGAAGTAAGAAAAGCTAAAAAATATTTTCAAAAGACTAAGAATATTTTTACTACAAAGAGAGACTAGAGAAAGAGACCAAGATTACTCTTCTCTTTCTCTTTAGAACTTAAGAAAAACTAGATAGGAATTTGGATACAAAGTGGGATGATCTTTCTTCTACAAATATATGCCTATTTATAGGAAAATTTCTATAAGACCTTGGTGAGAATTTGCAAGATAATATCAATATATCTTATGGCCTTGATGAGAAATTGACATGGCAATTTGTCATGAAATTTTGGTGAGAATTTGCCATAACTTTTGTATCTCTTGACTTTGTGTAGACTTAGATGAAGTTGTCACGGATGTATCCTTCTTCCTTGAACTGTAGGTTCTTTCTTTTTCTCTTTTTTCATGTATTCTTTTTCCTGCAAGGATTGTTAGAAAAGTGCGAGAATAAGATATAAATTGGTCATGTTTTATAACTAAAATATTATTTTTTTTATTAAAATATAAGAATAATTTATATCCATCAAATACTCCCACACTTGAATTTTTGCTCGTCCTCGAGGAAAAGAATTTTGAAAAAAAAATATGTATATTACTATTTTTTGTTTGAAATTATGGTTACTCTTATAAAATGAAAATTTAATCAAATAATATCATGCTTTCAAACTTTATAAATTTTCTATATTCATCAAATCTTTACCTTGTTTTTACTTTTATTTTTATTCAACAAAAATTGTACCTTCTTTCTTTTTGAGACTTCTCTGAAATTGATAACTTTATGATCATTTGCATTGAGTATTATTCATCTTTTGTCCGTAGGCTTGCCTTTTATGTCTATCTCCACTAATGCAGACTAAAGGTTATATTTGTAGTGACTTGCCTTTTTCAGTTTTGGAGTAGAATATTTCTAAGATCAGACTTTCCAAATATTTGCTATTTTTTTTGGGTACTTATACTGGTTGAACATAAGATCAATCTCTCATTTTTTTTTCTTTAATTCTGATTCTTTCTCAAAATAAGCTCCAAACTTATTTTCTAAAAAAGGACTTTTCAAATCATAAGCACGAATGTGATATTTAAATTTGGGCATATTTAGGTATTAAAAGAAAAAATAGGTCTTCAAGCTTCAAAATAGGTGCTAGGGATTTATTTTTTTTGTAGTAAATTTTTGTGCAATATCTAAAAAAGGCTGATGTAAACAAAGAAAGCCTAAATTCATATTTCAAAAATCAGTGTTGTCTAGGATTTCGTCTCGAAAGACATTTAGGGCAAGTTCTAGCATATAGATTATAAGTTCTACTTGCTTTTTGATCATAATGCTTCTCAATCTCAGAATGTCTTGCCAAGTATTGAAGATATTTATTCTTGCCTTCATAAAAATAAACTTAAAAACAAGAAAGTTATGTGGTAAATATAAAAAATATATATTTGATATAGAATGATAAGAGTTTTATTTTGATAAATTAACACTTTACAAGAGGCATAATTATAAGAAAAAATCTAATATATATATATATATATATATATATATAGATAGATAGATAGATAGATAGATAGATAGATAGATAAATAGATAGATAGGTAAAAATCTTTTTGGCTATCAAATATAAACTACAGAAGAAAGCTTGAAAGAAACTGCATCCACACACTTTTTGCGTACAAATAACAAGTCTAGTTTGTAGATAAACTAAAAAATTACCTGTGCCAACATATGAATTACATTATTAAATGGTTAACCAACCAGTTATTTAGGCATACCGATCACCATGAAGTTACTCCTATATAGGTGACTCTATTTTTGTAGAGGCCTTCATGAGATGTTCTGGTTGTACAATAACCTGGATATTAACTAGATCAATTGATTAAGCATTTAACTATTTAAATCTATGTTGGACTTATGAGGCTCCATTGCTTTTCCCTCAATGGCTACGGGTAAGGAACCATAGTTCTGAGTTTAACGTTGTCAGCTCGACTAATTAATTGTAGACTTCATCAATCTATCAAAGTGACAAATGGTTGTTGCTCAAAATGCCCTCCAAAATATAATTTTAACTTGTGACCGTGTCACGACCCCGATTCGCCCTCTGTGAACCATCGTGACGGCACCTAGTCTCTACGACTAGGTAAGCCTAATTTGCGGAAGAAAAACCAAAATTTTCGAAAGTAAATAATTTAAAACAGAAGTAAAGCAGTAACAATGTTTGAATGTTCCGCTCGGCATACACCATGTTTAACTCTCAATACCAAACATAAATCGAAGACCCGGAAACCCATGAATCACAAGCTAAGATCAATACTATATAGCTCTAACTCCGGAATGTCTAATAAGAACAGGAAGGTACAGAAGGGCTAAATACTAAAAGCAGGAACAGAAAAGGACTTCTCGGTCTGCGGACGCGACAAATGTACCTTGAAGTCTCTAGAGTGGTCGCCTCCCTCAAGGATAGTAGACCTGATCAACGGTACCTAGATATGCACATGAAAAACATGCGCAGAAGAGGCATGAGTACACCACAGCGGTACTCAGTAAGTGCCAAGCCTAACATCGGTTGGGTAGTGACGAGGAGGTCAGGGCCCTACTGAAGTTAAATAAAATATAAATATCAACATTATAGAACGGAACAGTATAAATAAGTATAGACGTAAAATAACATAGGATGAACAGAACATCAACAACTATACAGAATAAGGTAAACATGGAAAGGAAATACAACTCAGCACCAATAGTAACAATCGGGGATTTCCCAGGATACCGTCCTGTAGTCCTATCTTTACATATACATCATATATATGTCCGAAAGATCTCCCGGGATACCGTTCTGTAGTCCATCATATATATGTCCGAAAGATCTCCCGGGATCCCGTCACGTAGTCCAACTCATAGTGCGTGGGGATCTACCAGAATCCCATTCCGTAGCCCCAAATGTAAATACCTAGTACTGAGGGAATCTACCGGGTGCATTCCCGTAGTTCCATATAACTGTGCAGGGGGATCTACCGGGAATCTAACCCGTAGTCCCAAAGTAAACAGACTAGTGGGAGCTACCGGAATCCCACATCCGTAGTCCCAATGTAAATACACAGCAACAGCAAGAAGATATACAGAAATGGCAAAATTTCATATTAAGGCAATAAGTGATTCAAACCTAGCATGCTGCACAGAATTCAAGCAAGGTATGTTGAATCAAATAAAGCAATTAAGTAACTGAGACATACTTTCCTAAGCTAACAACAAGCTTAATAGTGCAAGTAATAGAAATAAGAAAGGAAACATACTAGTATTTAGTTAAAGAAAATCGGATTTCCAACAATTAGCACAAGTACGCACACAGCACCTCACGTACAAGGCATTTCAATTACCAAACATACCAATCCTAAGGGAAAGGTCCCCCACACAAGGTTAGACAAGCCACTTACCTCGAACTAGCTCAAAATCAACCTGACACCACGCTCTTGCCATGAGTACTCGATCCAAATGGCCCAAATCTATTCAATTCAATTGTATAATGTAAATAACACTTCAAGTAACTGATTCTACAATTAAATTCTAAGCTAATACGCGAAATTATATAAAATGACCAAAATGCCCCTCGGGCCCACGTCTCGGAATCAGGTGAAATTTATATTTTCGGAATCCTCATACTCTCACAAGTCTATACATAACAAGAACACTAAAATCGGAGTTCAATTGGCCCCTCAAATACCCCTTTTTGTTTCTCTTAAACTCAAGCCCTAATTACCCATTTCTCCCAATTTTTCCAACACTAATCAGGTATTTAATGATATAAAACGAGTTATGAAGTCAAAAATGTTAACTCCAAGTGATTCCCCTTGAATCTCTCTTCAAACCTCTTCAATAAGCTTCAAAATCGCCTAACAATGGAGGAAACTAGGCTAAAATTCGCGAAATAACCCTTTTTAAACATTCTGCCCAGGTATTTTAATTCCTTCTTCTCGAACGCGGTCAAGGACCTCGCGTTCGCGAAGCACATAAAGTTGTTGACCAAAAGTTTTCTTACGTGAACACAACACTGCTCTCGCGAACGCATTGCTTCCACTGACCAACCCTTCGCGAACGCGAAGAGCAATTCCACCTCGAAGCCAGCAGACCACTTCCTTCTACGCGAACGCGATACCCTTCCCGCGAATGCGATGCTCAAACATCACCACCCTTCGTGAACGTGAAGGAAAAATTCCATCAACCCCCCACTGACTCTTCGCGAACGCTAGTGTCCACTCTCAAACGCGAAGGGTAAAATCTCTCTACAACAGCTGAAAAAAACCCTGCAACTTTTTAACAACTTGAAATGATCCGTTGAGCATCCGAAATACACCCGAGGCCCCCGAGACCTCAACCAAAGGCATCAACATATCCTAAAACCTTATTCAAACTTGTACCAATCTTCAAAACACTTCAAACAACATCAAAACAACCAAAACACATCGGATTCAAGCCTAAGTTTCAAAAATCTTCCGAATTCCACTTTTGATCAAAAACCCAACCAAACCACGTTCGAATGACCAGAAATTTTGCACACACATCCCAAATAACATAACGGAACTATTGAAATTCTCAAAATTCCATTCCGACCCTCAGATCAAAATCTCACTATCGACCCGGAAACTTCCAAAATTCAACTTTCGGCATTTCAAGCATAAATTAGCTACGGACCTCCAAAATACAATCTGAATACACTCCTAACCTCGCAATCACCAATCGGAGTTAACAAAACCATCGAATTTCCGTTCTGAGGCCGTCTCCACACTATTCCGACTACGGTCATTTTTCCAACACTTATGCTCTCATTTAGGGACTAAATGTCCCAAAACTCCTCGAAACTCAAAACCGAACATCCCGGCAATCACATTAGCAGAAATAAACTTGGGGAAAGCAGTTAATAGGGGATCAGGGCATTAATTCTTAAGACGAACGGCCGGGTCGTCACATCCTCCTACACTTAAACATTCATTTGTCCTCCAACGAGCATAGAGACATACCTGAACTAGTGAAAAGATGAGGGTAACGACTGCACATATCTTGCTTGGTCTCCCAGGTCGCCTCCTCGACCGGCTGACCCTGCCACTGAACCTTCACTTATGCAATATTCTTTGACCTTAGCTTTCTAACCTGCCTGTCCAATATTGCCACTGGCTCCTCAACATATGATAAATCCTTGTCCAACTGGACTGAACTGAAATCCAACACGTGCGATGGATCGCCGTGATACCTCCGGGGCATTGAAACATGAAATACCGGATGAACTCCTGCCAAGCTGGGAGGTAAGGCAAGATCATAAGCAACCTCCCCAGCATGCCTCAATATCTCAAAAGGGCCAATAAACCTCGGACTCAACTTCCCTTTCTTCCCGAATCTCATAACGCCCTTTATATGCGAAACCCGAAGCAGAACCCGCTCTCCAACCATATAGGAAACATTGCGAAACTTCTGATCCGCGTAACTCTTCTGTCTGGACTGGGTTGTGCGAAGTCTATCTTGAATCACCTTAACCTTCTCCAAAGCATCCTAAACTAGGTCTGTGCCCAACAATCTGGCCTCACCTGGCTCAAATCAACCCACCGGAGATCTGCACCGCCTACCACATAAAACCTCATACAGTGCCATCTGAATGCTGAACTGATAGCTGTTGTTGTAAGCAAACTCCGCCAACGGCAAGAACTGATCCTAAGACCCACCAAACTTAATCACACACGCACAGAGTATATCCTCAAGAATCTGAATAATGCGCTCGGATTGTCCATCCATCTGAGGGTGAAATGTTGTACTCAACTCTACCCGATTACCTAACTCATCCAGAACGGCTATCCAGAACTGTGATGTGAACTGGGTACCTCTATATGAAATGATGGAAACCGGAATACCATGCAGACGAACAATCTCCCGGATATAGATCTCCGCCAGCCGCTCGGAGGAATAAGTAGTACACACAAGAATAAAGTGGGAAGACTTGGTCAGCCGATCCACAATCACCCAAATAGCATCAAACTTCCTCAACATCCGTGGGAGCCCAACTACAAAGTCCATGGTGATCTGCTCCCACTTCCACTCCGGAATCTCTATCTGCTGAAGCAACCCACCTGGTCTCTGGTGCTCATACTTCACCTGCTGACAGTTGAGACACCGAGCTACGAATCCAACTATATCTTTCTTCATCCGCATCCACCAATAGTGTTGTCTCAAATCCTGATACATCTTTGCGGCACCCGGATGAATGGAATACTGCGAGCTATGGGCCTCCTCTAGAATCAACTCTCGAATCCCATCAACATTGGGTACACAAATCCGACCCTCCATCCTCAATACCCCATCATCACCAATAGTCACCTCTCTGGCATCATCATGATCAACCTTGTCCTTGAGGACAAACAAATGAGGGTCATCATATTGTCGCTCCCTGATATGATCAAATAAGGAAGACCGAGAAACCACGCAAGCTAGAACCCGACTGGGCTCCGAAAGATCCAATCTAACAAACTGGTAGGATAAGGCCTGAACATCCATCGCCGTAGGCCTCTCCGATGCTGGTAAATAAGCCAAACTCCCCAAACTCTGTCCGGTGACTCAAATCATCGGCCAAAACATTGGCCTTGCCCGGTGGTATAAAATAGTGATATCATAGTCTTTTAGCAACTCCAACCACCTCCTCTGGTGCAAATTTAAATCATTTTGCTTGAACAACTGCTACAAGCTCCGATGGTCAGTATAAATCTCACAGGGAACCCCGTATAAATAATGGCGCCAAATCTTCAGGGCGTGAACAATGGCAGCTAACTCAAGGTCATGAACAGGGTAGTTCTTCTCATGTATCATCAAATGTCTAGATGCATAGGTAATCACCCTACCGTCCTGCATCAACACCGCTCCGAGGCCAACCCTCGAGGCATCACAATAGACCGTATAAGACCCCGAACCTATAGGTAGTACCAAGATTAGGGTTGTGGTCAAAGCTGTCTTGAGCTTCTGAAAGCTCGCCTCATGCTCCTTCGTCCACTAAAACGGAGCACCCTTCTGGGACAACCTTGTCATAGGGGCTGCAATCGATGAAAATCCCTCCGCAAACGACGGTAATAACCCACCAAACCAAGGAAACTGCTGATCTCTGTAGCTGAGGATGGTCTGGGCCAACTCTGTACAGCCTCTATCTTCTTCGGACCACCTGAATACCCTCACTCGATACCATGTGGCCTTGAATCCAACCAAAACTAACATTTCGAGAATTTAGCATATAACTTTTTCTCTCTCAAAGTCTGAAGCACAGTCCTCAGGTACTGCTCATTATCTTCCCGACTCCGAGAATACACCAGTATATCATCAATAAAGACAATGGCGAACGAGTCAAGATGCGGCCGGAACACACTGTACATCAAATGCATAAAGGCTGTTGGGGCATTGGTCAGCCAAAATGACATAACAAGGAACTCGTAATGACCATACCGAGTCTTGAAAGCAGTCTTCGGGATATCTGGCTCCCGAATTTTCAACTAATGGTAACCTGAGTGCAAATCAATCTTAGAAAACACTTGTGCACCCTGAAACCGGTCAAACAGATCATCAATACGAGGCAAAGGATAACAATTCTTCACTGTATCCTTTTTCAACTGGTGATAATCAATACACATATGCATAGAACCATCCTTTTTCTTCACAAACAAAACAGGAGCACCCCAAGGTGATACACTGGGCCGAATTAAACCCTTATCAAACAATTCCTGTAATTGATCCTTCAACTCAGGAGGAGCCATACGATACGGAGGAATAGAAATGGGCTGAGTGCCCGGCAACAGATCAATGCCAAAATCAATATCTCTATCAGGAGGCATGCCTAGAAGATCAGCTGGAAATACATCGGGAAAATCCCGTACTACTGGAACTGAATCAACTGAAGGGGTATCAATACTGACATCTCTCACATAAGCTAAATACGCGTCACACCCCTTCTCAACCATACGCTGAGCTTTAAGAAAAGAAATAACTCTACTAGGAGTGTAATCTAAAGTACCCCTCCATTCAATACGTGGTACACCTGGCATAGCCAGCGTCACGGTTTTGGCGTGATAATCAAGAATAGCATAATGGGGCGACAACCACTCCATGCCCAAGATAATATCAAAATCAACCATGCTGAGTAATAATATATCGGCTCTGGTCTCAAAACCACTAAAAGCAACCAAACACGACCGATAAACGCGGTCCACAACAAGATAATCTCCTACAAGAGTAGAAACGTAAATAGGGGAACTCAAAAAATCCCGAGGTACACCCAAATGCGGAGCAAAATAAGAAGACACATAAGAGTAAGTAGAGCTTGGATCGAATAGAACCGATGCATCTTTGTAGCAAACCAATATAATACCTGTGATGACAGAATCGGAGGCAACAACCTCGGTACGAGCAGGAAGGGCATAGTACCTGGCCTGGCCTCCCCCTCTAGGGCGACCTCTACCTCCCCGACCTCCACCTCTAGCTGGCTGAGCAGGTGGGGTAGCAACTGGAGCTGTAACCATAGATTGAGAACTCTGTGGGGCACGTTATGGCTGAGAAGTCTGTGGAGGTGCACCCCTCCCAAGTCTGGGGCAATCCCCCACCATATGGCATGTGTCGCCATACTCAAAACAAGCTCTAGGAGGACGTGGTTGCTGTGACTGGCTAGGGTCAGGTCTGTTGGACTAACCTTTGAAAGCACTCCGCGCAGGAGGCACGCTAGATACCGGTGGTTCATAATAAGGCTCCTGAGGTCTAGGAGGAATTGGAGCACTATTGGCTACTGGAAGAGTTGAATGAACTGGGCAACTTATATAACCCCTACCATGATGACCTGCAGTTGGGGTACAGGCACTAGAATAATGGCTCGACTCTCGAGACCTCTTGGTCTCCCTCTCCTCTCTCTCCCTAGAATGCATACCCTCAATCCTCCTAGAAATGTTCACCACCTGCTGATAAGAAATATCCATCTCTAACTCACGATCCATGGTAGATCTGATGTTGGGAATAAGGCCCTCAATAAATCGGTGAACTCTCTCGCGAACAGTAGAAACCAAGGCTGGTGCATGCCTAGCCAAACTGGTGTAAAGGACAGCATACTCTGAAACAGTCATAGCACCCTGGCACAAATGCTCAAACTCCACGCGCCAAGCGTCCCTGAGGCTCTGAGGAACATACTCCCTCAGGAACAGATCCAAAAACTGAGCCCAAGTTAGTGAAGCAGCCTCGAAGCTCTGATAGGCATCTCCTCGAAGCTAAAAGGTAGTGAAAGAAACCCCGCTTGATCCTGAGATACCCATGGTATAGAGATACGATAACACTCATCAAGAAATCCAGAGCATCCTCCGATGCTAGAACATTGAATACATGAGGCTTGTATTTCTTGAACCTCTCGAGCCTCAGCTACTCATCCTCGGAAGAAGCTGCCGTGTCCTCTGGCTGAGGTGGCACTGCAGACGGTACAGGGATAATGTCAAGGACCTACTCGACATACACTCACTACTCAGGAGTGCGGGCGGCGGGAGTCCGTGCTCCTCCCCCGGCCTGGGATGTGGCTGTAGTAAGGGGAAGCAACCCTACCTGAGCCAAGGTGGTATGCATGCTCATGAACTGTGCCAGAGTCTCCCGAAGAGCTGGAGTAGTTGTTGAAATAGGCATGTCAGGTTCCTGGACTCGGGCTGGATCCGCTTGTGGTACCTCGGCGGCAGCTTGCGCAGGTGCCCTGGCTGCACCATGTGCGCATCCTTGGCCTCTACTCGGCCCCGGCCTCTAACGGCTGCAATAGGGGGCGCGGGTGCCTGATCGTCTCAGGTAGCACGTGTCCTTATCATTTGTGAGAGAATAGAAGACAGAACTTTAGAATGATGATGTCAAAATATCGCACGACAAGAAAATTAAATGAAGTGGAATTTTCCTAACAGTTACATAGCCTCTCGTAGATAAGTACAGACATCCCCGTACCGATCAGCAAGACTATAATAAAGCGGCTTGTGATACATGACTCCTATGAACCTAGAGCTCTGATACCAACTTGTCACGACCCCTGTTCGCCCTCCGTGAACCATCGTGATGGCACCTAGTCTCTATGACTAGGTAAGCCTAAGTAAATAATTTAAAACAAAAGTAAAGCAGTAACAGTGTTTAAATGTGCCACTCGGCATACACCGTGTTTAACTCTCAATACCAAATATAAATCCAAGACCCAGAAACCCATGAATCACAAGCTAAGATCAATACTGCGTACCTCTAACTCCGGAATGTCTAATAAGAATAGGAAGGTACAGAAGGGCTAAATACTAAAAGCAGGAATAGAAAGGGACTTCTCGGTCTGCGGATGCGGTAGATGTACCTCAAAGTCTCTAGAGCGGTCGCCTCCCTCAAGGATAGTAGACCTAATCAGCGGTACCTGGATCTGCACATGAAAAAAATGCGCAGAAGAGGCATGAGTACACCACAGTGGTACTCAGTAAGTGCCAAGCCTAACCTCGGTTGGGTAGTGACGAGGAAGGTCAGGGCCCTATTGAGGTTAAATAAAATATAAAGATCAATAGTATTGAGTGGAACGGTATAAAAATAAGTACAGCAGTAAAATAACACAGGATGAACAAAACAACAACAGCTATACAGAACAAGGTAAACATGGAAAGGAAATACAGCTCAGCACCAATAGTAACAATCGGGGATCTCCCAAGATACCATCCCGTAGTCCCATCTTTACATATCTAGTGAATCTCCCGGGAAACCGTCCCGTAGTCCATCATATATATGTCCGAAGGATCTCCCAGAATTCTGTCTCGTAGTCGAACTCATAGTGCGCGGGGATCTACCGGAATCCCGTTTCGTAGTCCCAAATGTAAATATCCAGTACTGGGGAATCTACTGCATTCCCGTAGTTCCATATAACTGTGCAGGGGGATCTACCGGGAATCTAACCCGTAGTCCCAAAGTAAACAGACAAGGGGGAGCTACCGGAATCCCACATCCGTAGTCCCAATGTAAATACACAGCAGCAGCAAGAAGATATATATAAATGACAAAATTTCATATTAAGGCAATAAGTGATTCAAACCTAGCATGCTGCACAGGATTCAAGTAAGGTAGGTTGAATCAAATAAAGCAATTAAGTCACTTAAACATGCTTTCCTAAGCTAACAACAGGCTTAATAGCACAAGTAATAGAAACAGGAAAGGAAACATACTAGTATTTAGTTAAAGAAAACCGGATTTCCAACAATTAGCACAAGTACGCACTCGTCACCTCACGTACAAGGCATTTCAATTACCAAACATACCAATCCTAAGGGCAAGGTCCCCCACACAAGGTTAAACAAGCCACTTACCTCAAACTAGCTCAAAATCAACCCGACACCACGCTCTTGCCATGAGTACTCGACTCCAAATGGCTCAAATCTATTCAATTCAATCGCATAATATAAATAACACTTCAAGTAACTAATTCTACAATTAAATTCTAAGCTAATACGCGAAATTATGTAAAATGACCAAAATGCCCCTCGATCCCATGTCTCAGAATTGGGTGAAATTTATAATTTCGGAATCCTCATAATCTCACGAGTCTATGAATAATAAGAACACTAAAATCGGAGTTCAATTGGCCCCTCAAATACCCTTTTTTGTTTCTCTTAAACTCAAGCCCTAATTACCTATTTCTCCCAATTTTTCCAACACTAATCAGGTATTTAATCACATAAAAACAAGTTATGAAGTCAAAAATGTTACCTCCAAGTTATTCCTCTTGAATCCCTCTTCAACCCTCTTCAAAAAGCTTCAAAATCTCCTAACAATGGAGGAAACTAGACTAAAATTCGCGAAATAACCCTTTTAAAACATTCTGCCCAGGTATTTTAATTCCTTCTTCGCAAACGCGGTCAAGGCCTCGCATTTGCAAAGCACATAAAGTTATTGACCAAAAGTCCTCTTACGCGAACGCGACACTGCTCTCGCGAATGCATTGCTTCCACTGACCAACCCTTCGCGAATGTGTTACGCCTCTCACGAACGCGAAGAGCAACTCCACCTCGAACCCAGCTGACCACTTCCTTCTACGCGAACGCGATACCCTTCCCGCGAATGCGATGCTCAAACATCACCACCCTTCGCGAACGCGGATACGTCCTCGCGAACGTGAAGGCAAAATTCCATCAACCCCCCACTGACTCTTCGCGAACGCGAGGGTCCACTCGCGAATGCGAAGGGTAAAATCCCTCTACAACAGCTGAACAAAAACCTGCAACTTTTTAACAACTTGAAAATGATCCGTTGAGTATTCGAAACACACCCGAGGCCCCCAGGACCTCAACTAAAGGCATGAACATATCCTAAAACCTTATTCAAACTTGTACCAATCTTCAAAACACTTCAAACAACATCAAAACAACCAAAACACATCGGATTCAAGCCTAAGTTTCAAAAATCTTCTGAATTCCGCTTTTGATCAAAAACCCAACCAAACCACGTCCTAATGACTTGAAATTTTGCACACACATCCCAAATGATATAACGGAACTACTAAAACTCTCGAAATTCCATTCCGACCCTCGGATCAAAATCTCACTATCGAACCGGAAACTTCCAAAATTCAACTTTCGACATTTCAAGCCTAAATTAGTTACGGACTTCCAAAAAACAATTCAAACACGCTCCTAACCCCAAAATCACCCAACAAAGCTAACGAAACCATCGTATTTCCATTCTGAGGCTATCTCCACACTGTTCCGAGTATGGTCACTTTTCCAACACTTAAGCTCTCATTTAGGGACTAAGTGTCCCGAAACTCCCCGAAACTCAAAACCGAACATCCCGGCAAATCACATTAGCAGAAATAAACTTGGAGAAAGCAGTTAATAGGGGATCTGAACGTTAATTCTTAAGACGACTGGCCGGATCATGACAGACCATTTACCTTAAATTGGTCTCCTCCATTGGTTTGTTGAATTTCAATTGCTCTGTATGGAGTAACATTGTAAGGACCCGTCCACCTGGATTTTAATTTTCCTGGAAATAGCCTAAGTCTACTATTGTATAGAAGTACATGATCTCCAATTTTAAAAGTTTTCTATCGGATTAATTTGTCGTGCCATTTTTTTGTTTTTTCTTTAAAAATTTTGGCATTTTCATATGCTTCTAATCTAAGTTCTTCCAATTCATTCACCTGAGAAAATCTATTTTTACCAGCAGAGGTTAATTCAAAGTTCAATGCTTTCAACGCCCAAAAAGCTTGGTGTTCTAATTCAACTGGAAGATGACAAGCTTTTCCAAAGACTAATTGATATGGAGGCGTATCAATTGGGGTTTTAAATGCCGTTCGATATGCCCATAGTGTGTCATCTAATTTTGAAGCCCAGTCTTTTCTAGAGATTCCAACCGTTTTTTCAAGTATTCTTTTTAATTCACGGTTAGAAACCTCAACTTGCCCTTTTGTTTTGAGCATGGTATGGTGTTCCTATTTTATGAGTCACGCCATATTTTGACAATAATGCTGAAAATTATCTATTCATGAAATGAGACCCTTGGTCACTAATGATGACTCGTGCTGTACCAAACCTGGTAAAAATATTTTTCTTGAGAAAATTACACACAGTTTGAGTATCATTTTTCCTTGTTGGGATGGCTTCAACCTATCTTGAAACATAATCCACAGCCACAATGATGTATTCAAAAGAATGAGATGAAAGAAAAGGACCCATGAAATCTATTCCCCAAACATCAAATATTTCACATACCTGTATTGATTGCAATGGCATCTCATCTCTCTTAGTGATATTACTTGTTCTTCGACACCAGTCACACAGTGTAACGTAGGCACGAGCGTCATTAAAAAGTGTTGGCCAGAAAAATCCAAACTCTAGAACTTTAATGGCAGTTCGATTTGCTGCATAATGTCCTCCAACTGCTCCATCGTGGCAATGGTACAAAATTTCGGTCATTTCTTCTTCTGGTACACATCTTCTGATAATATTATCTGCACAAATTTTAAACAAGTAAGGGTCATTCCACAAATAATATTTAGCATCAGATATCTACTTTTTCCTCTGTTTGTAAGTGAGATTTTGGGGTGTCCATTTTCCAACCAAGTAATTTGCAATATCTGCAAACCAGGGTGGTTGAGTCACAACTGAGTTGTTAAAAAAAATATGTTCATAAGGAAAATCTTCTTTTATATCACATAACTTAAGTGGGGGGTTCTCTAATCTAGACAAATGGCCAGCTACCTAATTCTTTGTTCTCTTTTCATCTTTTATTTCGAGCTCAAATTCTTGGAGAAGTAAAATTCATCTTAACAATCTAGGTCGCGCATCTTTTTTTGCTAAGAGGTATTTTAGAGCGGCATGATCAGTAAAAATAGTGACATTGGTTCCTATCAGATAGGAACGAAACTTATCAAATGCAAATACCACTGCCAGTAGTTATTTTTCAGTCGTGGCATAATTTTGTCGAGCCTCATTCATTGTCCTGCTGGCATAGTAAATTGGAAGAAAAATCTTATCTTTTCTCTGGCATAAAATAGCTCCAACTACTGTATCACTAGCATCACACATGACCTCAAAAGGTTGGTTCCAATCAGGGGACACAACTATAGGGGCAGTTGATAATTTTTCTTTAAGGGTGTCAAAGGCTTTCATATAATCACCTGAAATTCAAACTTAACATCTTTTATTAAAAGGTTAGTCAACGGTTTTGAAATCTTTGAAAAATCTTTTATGAATGTCTGTAAAAACCTGCATGACCTAGAAAGCTTCCAATGCCTTTAACAATTGTGGGAGAGGGTAATCCTACTATAAGATTAATTTTAGCCTTATCAACTTCTATCCCTTTAGCAGTGATTTTATGTCCTAAAACAATTCCCTCAGTAACCATAAAATGACATTTTTCCTAATTAAGAATTAAGTTTGTCTCTTCACATCTTTTAATAACTAAGGTTAAATGGTGAAGACAATCCTCAAAACCCTTGCCGAAGAGTGTAAAATCATCCATGAAAATTTCAAGAAATTTTTCAGTCATGTCAGAAAAAATTGCTGACATGCAACGCTGAAATGTAGCAGGAGCGTTGCACAAACCAAATGGCATTCTCCTATATGCGTGTGTTCCATGATGACATGTGAAAGTCGTCTTATCTTGATCTTCTGGTGCGATTGGGATTTGGTTATACCCTGAATAGCCATCAAGAAAACAATAAAACTCATATCCTGCAATTCTTTCTAACATTTAATCAATAAATGGCAAAGAAAAGTGATCTTTTCTAGTGGCATCATTAAGACGTTTATAATCTATGCAGACTCTCCATCCTATGACGGTCCTGGTAGGTAGTTCATTATTTTTATTTTTTATCACTGTCATACCTCTCTTTTTTGGTACTACCTGAACAAGACTTACCCAAGGGTTGTTTGAAATAGGGTAAATAATACATGCCGCCAAAAGCTTTACAATCTCCTTTTTTACCACTTCCTGCATGTTGGGTTTAATCTCCTTTGGAGTTGGACTATCGGTTTGTAGCTATCCTCCACGAGGATTCTATGCGTACAAATTGCTGGATTACTTCCTTTGCTATCTTCTAAAGTCCATCCCAAGGCTCCTTTGTGTGCTTTCAATACTTCAATCAATCTTTCTTCCTATTCTGTAGTTAGAGAAGATGAAATGATTACTGGAAATAATTCATGCTCAAAAAGACATATTTCAAATTAGAAGGGAGAGTTTTGAGTTCAATTTTTGGTTGAACTTCTTCTAATTGCATGTCCCCTTCCTCATAATCTTTTTCCAATAATTTTGCATCACTTCTGATAGTCGGATCTTCATCGTGTATGGTGCCAGATTTTGCCAAACATCTTTCCATTGAGTCAGAAATTAATTGATCATCTTTGAATTCTTCTATAAGATTATTAATCATGTCAATTGAAAAGCATGAAGATGATGTATCATCTTCTGAGAATCTTAGTATCTTTTGCATATCAAAAATAGCTCTTTCTTCATCAACTCTTAAAATTAGTTGTCCTTGATGGACATCTATGATTGCCCTGCCTTTTGCAAGAATGGTCTACCCAAAATAATTGGTTTATCAGGACACTCCTTCATTTCAAGTACTATGAAATCTATAGGAAAAATAAATTTATCTACTCTTATAAGTACATTTTCAATTATTCCCTTTGGTATCTTAGTAGTTTGATCAGCAAATTGTAGTGAAACACTTGTGTCTTTCATTTCACCAAGATCTAAATTTTTAAAAATAGAAATTGGCATCAAATTTATTGAAGCTTCAGAATCAAAAAGTGCTTTTTCAATGTATACTCCTCCCAGAGTACATGGAATGGTAAAACTACCTGGGTCACCGAGTTTTTGTGATAGTTTATTTTGAAGTATAGCACTGCATTTTTCAGTAAGCATTACCACAGAAACTTCTTCCAATTTTCTTTTGCTTGATAAATATGAAGGCATTTGCAATAAAGCATCAGTAAAAGGAATGTTAATGTGAATTTGTTTTAAAATCTCCAAAAACTTTGCAAATTGATTATCAAGTTTTTCTCTTTTCATCTTTTGTGGGAAAGGAATTGTAACAGGGAAAGAAGACAAATTTTTAGTATTTTTTTCTTCTTTTTTCTTGGCTTCTTTCTCTTCTGATGGTTGAGAGGGTATCTCACCCTTCTCACCCTTGCCTACCTGTTGTTCTGATTGATTCTTTTCTTGTTTGTTTGCATAGGGTTCATCAAGAGTCATACCTGACCTTAAAGCAATGGCCTTAAGGTGTTCTTTTGGATTTTTCTCTGTATCGCTTGGTAAAGGACCTTGAATCTTTTCAGACACAAGAGTTGCCAATTGGTTTAACTGAATTTCAAGATTTTTTAGAGCTGAATTTTGACTTTCAATTTTTTCATCAGTAACCTTAATGTACTTGTACAAAAGGTCATCAAGACTTGGATGGCCTTGTTGAGGCCTTTGCTGATATGGAGTTGCTTGCTGATAAGGCCTGAAATTTTGTTGTCTATGATTTTGATTTTGATATCTGGGTGGACTCTGTACCTGTTGCTTTTGGTAGTTTTGAGAGTTTTCAGCACCATTTGCATTGCTCCATTGAAATCCTGGATGTTTTTGTGCTAATGGACTTCTAAAAGGATACGGCTTGTATCCGATGATATTGACATGTTCATCATTTTAATTGGTTGCTTGACATTCGTGGTTTAGATGGTTTCCTCCACACAAGTCGCAAGCCTCAGACTGGCTTGGTTGTTGTGTATTTACCTGAAAAGATTCCAATTTTTGTGCCAAAGAAACAATCTGTTGTGTTAGTGTATTTAAAGCATCCACCTGATTTACTGTAGCAGATTTCTTAATGATTACACGCTCAGATGGCCACTGTATGGCATTTTCAGAAATTTCATTAAGCAATTGCAATGCTTCTTCTGTGGTTTTTCCCAGCCTCCTACAGCTGCATCTATTACATTTCTATAAGATGGGTTCAAACCATGATAAAAAATGTACAACTGTATATGTTCAGGAATGTCATGATGTGGACATTTCCTTTACATTGTTTTCAATCTTTCCCAAACTTGATAAACTGACTCAGTGTCAGTATGCAAGAAGTTAGATATATCCTGTCTTAACTTTTTTGTTTTAGCAGGGGAAAAATATTTATTTAAAAATTTCTGAGTCATTTGGTCCCATTTGGTAATAGACCCTTGCGACAAACTTCGTAACCAAGTTTTGGCCTCTCCTTTTAAAGAAAAAGGAAATAGCCTTAACTTAATTACTTCAGGAGGTACTCCATTATACTTTGCAATTTCAACCAATTCTAAAAAGTCAATTAAATGACTATGTGGATCATCACTTAGATCACCATTGTAAATGCAAGATTGTTGAATTGTTTGAATCAGGCCTGTCCTGATTTCAAAGTTATTGGCTGCTACTGGAGGTTTCCTGACACTAGATTCACAGTTAAAGCGATCAGGTCTAGCATAATCCTTTAGGATTCTATTTGTTGGTCTTGGCGCCACTTCATCAAACTGCTCCTCTACATGAGCTGGTGGTGGAATTTGTAATGGATTGTTATCATCTTCTAATTGGTGCTCCATTTTGTTACAAGTTATGTTTTGAGACGATATTTTTCTTTCCTGCACAATCGCAAAGTTTTTTCAATTTCAGGATCGTAATTGCCCAACTCTTTTGTAGAAGAGCGGGCCATAAACTATCTAAAATTAAAGTAAAATAAAGACAGTCCCTAAAATAGTAATAGATAATTTTTAAAAATGAATAAAAATAGTACGGTAATATTATAGTAAACTAAAACAGTAAGTTATAACTAACCATCAAAAGAAATAATATAATACTAATTATACTATATGAAAAAAATCAATAATAAATCAAGTATGTTGAAGGATTAAAGTATTATCAATTAAAAAAAGTTGAATAAAATATTATTTTATAAAAATATAGTAAAAGTAATAGTTATAATAGTAATATAGAATAGTACAAAGGATACTTTTAGAACTAGAATAGTAAAAACAAGTACTTACAATTATAATAATAATAATAATAATAATAATAATAATAAAATATACTTAAAAATGACAAATAAAAAAAATGAGATTGTGAATCATAAAACTAATATATTATACTATTATATAGATGTTAGTACTAACAATAATAATATAATAATAAAATATAAAATAGAGTAGGTTGAAGTACTAACTATGAGGGATTTCTTTTTTCTTTTTTTTATATGCTTTTTTACAATATTATATAGAATTGCTCCTAATAATAGTAACAATTATGATAGTAGTATGTAGGAGATAACATTTTGAAGGGAAAATTAACATTAATAATAAATTCTCAAATTAGTAATAAAATATTTAATCTGAAGTAGATGTGTGCCAATCCCCGACAACGGCGCCAAAAATTTGACGAAGCTTGTGTGTATAGGATTTTTTGCTCGTACTCTATCAAATTCTAGTATAGTTTATTATATCGTCCCACCGAGATTGGACAATCTAAGCTACAAACTTGTAATTTTTTTACTACTATTTGAGAGAACCAAATTGATGAAAGGTGTATTTGAAATTATAAATTAAGACAAATTTCTTCCGAAAAGTTTATATTTAAAAAGATTTGGGAATCGTTGAATTCACTTGATATATCATTACAATAAAATCTCAGTTTCATACGTATTTCTCTAAAGAATAATTGCTTATTGCTAATACAATTATATTTTTATACTAAGAAATAAATAAATAATTAACACTCTGTGAGGTTATGTCAATTAATTGATTTAAAATTAGTGACGATTAAACTGAAATATCTTGCCTGAATTGTGCTCAAGCGTAGTAATAACTTAGAAACTTCGTGAGAATATTTTTACTAGAAAATCAATAATCTTGCCTTCAACAATTCCTCCATGACAATTAAAACTGAGGAAAGCAAGATTACAGACTTGAAATAATAATCTTACTAAAAATTACTTTCACTCTAATATTCTATTTATCAGTTATTATATAATAATTTTGCTCCGTGAGAGTTATAAAATTAATATAAGAATAACATAGATATAAAATATGTAAATGTGATAATAATGATTAAAAATTTACCATTCCATCACAATATGAAATATAAATAGAGTTTCAGGCCAAGAATGTATTGAAACTGAGATAGTATTATAATTATATCAAGCTTCATCGACTGTCCCAACAAAAAGAAATTACTCCATTATGAAGTAAGAAAAGCTAAAAAATATTTTCAAAAGACTAAGAATATTTTACTACAAAGAGAGACTAGAGAAAGAGGCCAAGATTACTCTTTTCTTTCTCTTTAGAACTTAAGAAAAATTAGATAGGAATTTGGATACAAAGTGGGATGATCTTTCTTCTACAACTATATGCCTATTTATAGGAAAATTTCTACAAGCCCTTGGTGAGAATTTTCAAGATAATATCAATATATCTTATGACCTTGATGAGAAATTGACATGGCAATTTGTCATGAAATTTTGGGGAGAATTTGCCATAACTTTTGTATCTCTTGACTTTGTGTAGACTTAGATGAAGTTGCCACGGATGTATCCTTCTTCCTTGAACTGTAGGTTCTTTCTTTTTCTCTTTTTCCATGTATTCTTTTTTCTGGAAGAATTGTTGGAAAAGTGTGAGAATAGGATATAAATTGGTCATGTTTTATAGCTAAAATATTATATTTTTTATTAAAAATATAAGAATAATTTATATCCATCACCTGTCCACTGGTCTGAGGATGATATGGTGTTGCCACCTTGTGGCGCACATCGTACTTCGCCAGCAACTTCTCAAAAGCTTGATTGGATGCCCCCGCCACTGATAATAGCTCTCGGGGTCCCAAAACGAGTGAATATCTTCTTCTTCAAAAACCCCACCACCACTCTTGCATCATTGGTGGGAAGTGCTACAGCTTTCTCCCATTTGGACACGTAATCTACAGCAACAAGTATGTACTTATTTCCAAAGGAGATCACAAAGGGGCCCATGAAGTCTATCCCCCAGACATCGGACACTTCAACCTCTTGAATTGGGTTCATGGGCATCTCATGGAGACGAAAAATGTTCCCGGTTCGCTGACATTCATTACAGCCCTTCACCCATTGATGTGCATCCTTAATCATTGTTGGCTAGTAGAACCCGGCTTCTAGCACTTTCGCTGCTGTCCTGACTCCTCCAAAATGCCCTCCATACGCCAATGCGTGACATGACTGCAAAATAGAAGATTGTTCTATCTCGGGGATACACCTCTGGATCATATTGTCAACACATATTCTGAAAAGATAAGGTTCATCCCAGTAATATATGCGGCAGTCACAATAAAACTTTTTCTTTTGTACAGAGGAAAGGTCATAGGGAACTATACCACTTGCTAGGTAATTTGCTAAGTCTGCATACTATGACACTTCCTCAAGACTTGTAGCGAGTAGCTGCTCGTCTGGAAAGGTTTCTAGAATATCTTCAACTTCGACTAAGTTTTTAGCTCCTTCAAGTCATGATAGATGACCAGTGACTTGGTTTTCTATGCACTTATGGTCATGAATTTCAAGGTCGAACTCTTGCAGTAATAGCACCCAACGAATCAGGCGCGGTTTGGACTCCTTCAACCTTCTTCTAAATCAAGTACCTGAGATCTGCATGATCAGTATATACAACTACCTTAGAGCCAATCAGGTATGATCTGAACTTGTCGAATGCAAACACCCCAGCCAGCATCTCCTTTTCAGTTATAGTGTAGTTTAGCTGCGCTCCACTCAACGTTCTACTGGCATAATAAATTGGGTGCATTAGCTTGTCTTTATGCTGTCCCAGCACTGCCCCCACTGCGTAGTCACTGGCGTCACACATGAGTTCGAATTTTTTCTCCCAGTCGGGGGCAACAATGATGGGTGCTATGACTAGCTTCTTTTTCAGCTCCTCGAATGCTACCCTGCAATCATCAGAAAATAAGAAGGGGTGATCTTTTTCTAAGAACTTATAGAGAGGGTTGGCAATTTTTGAGAAGTCTCTTGTGAATCTCCGATAGAAACCGGCATGCCCGAGGAAGCTCCTGATTTCCTTGACTGAAGTGGGAGGTGGCAGCTTTGCTATCACGTCGACCTTAGCACGATCCACCTCGATTCCTTTACTTGATACCTGGTGTCCCAAGACTATGCCCTCTTGTACCATGAAATGGCACTTCTCCTAATTAAGAACCAGGTCAGTCTCAATACATCATTTCAGCACTCCGGTCAGATTTATAAGGTACTCGTCGAACGAGTTCCCCACCACTGAGAAATCATCCATGAACACCTCAATTATGTCTCCAACCATGTCAGTGAATATGGCCATCATGCATCTCTGGAATGTGGCGGGTGCATTGCATAGGCCAAAGGGCATCCTTCGAAAAGCATAAATGCCATATGGGCATGTGAAAGAGGTATTCTTTCTATCCTCTGGTGCAATGGAGATTTGATTGTACCTTGAGTACCCATCCAGAAAACAAAAGTGAGACCTCCCTGCCAGTCTGCCAAGCATCTGATCAATGAAGGGAAGTGGGAAGTGGTCTTTCGGGGTGGCCAGATTCAATTTCCTGTAGTCCATGCAAATTTCCAACCTGTGACGGTTCTTGTAGAGATCAACTCATTGTTATCATTTTTGACCACAGTCATACAACCCTTCTTAGGAACACATTGCACCGGAGCTAACCTAGTTGCTGTCAGAGATTGGGAAAATGATTCCCGCATCCAACCATTTAGTCACTTCTTTCTTCACCACTTCCTTCATGTTAGGGTTCAGCCTTCTTTGGTGCTCCCTGGAAGGTTTGAGTTTCTCTTCCAGCAGACTTTTATGCATACAATATGCCGGGCTGATCCTCTTGATGTCTGCCATGGTCCACCCAATGGCAGCCTTGCACTCCTTGAGTATATGCAAAAGTTGTTGTGCCTGCACATCTAATAAGCTAGATAAGATAATAACAGGTAATGTGGAGTTAGGTCCTAGAAACTCATACCTGAGATAGGCGGGCAGTGGCTTCAATTCCAGCTTTGGTGGTTCTTTTATGGATGGGTTGGCTGGAGGAGTTTTCCTATTTTATAAGTGCAGGGGCTAGAATTCAAGAGTTCTATCCCAAAACTAGGGGTGGACATAAAATCCGAAAAACCGAATTCCGAACCGAACCGAATTAATTTGGTATTTTGGTTTTGGTTTATTTCGGTACAGAAATTTCGGTATTTTGGTAATTCGGTACGGTATACGGTATTGGATTATTGATATTTTGGTATTTTGGTATACCGAAATACCGAAATAGTTTAATAAGGTGAGATCAATATTTCGGTCATCTCCACACTTGCACTTGTTTTGTGATCAGAATATGCAGATTTTTTCTCGTCAGTTGCCGTAGAAGACGACCGTTTACGATAGGAACAAACGAGGAAGAGAAGTGGCACGGCGATGAGTGTTAACGTTAATGCTAAACTTCCGAAAAGGTAAGGAAGTGGAGATTTCCAATGCAACAATGAAGTACTACCATTTGAGCCCATAGTACTACCATTAGAGATGGAGGTTGAGTTTGTGGCTACAACCCTCATTATTATAATTTTCTCAGCTCTCTATATATATATGTTGAAACTGTGTTATAGCTGAAATAAAAATCTTGAATTGTGTTGGGTTTTATAGAGGTAGTGCTGCTGTACAAGCACTGTACAAGTCCTATAAATGAAATTGCTAAAATGGCACTAGGCTCCAAAATGATTCTCCTGTTGCTTTGCAAATTGCACGACAAAATTTTGATTTTGTTTATTAAGTTATGATGTTTCCAGGAAATTAATTCTGCATAGTGGTGATTCCCCCTTTTTTTAACGCTTTTCAAAAGGTTGATAAAGTTTTGAGGGGCATGATTTTATTTAGTACCTTTTCCTTACTAGCTGCTACTGTTGTTTACTATTGTATTTTTTAAAACCATATATTTTGTGGAAGGCTCAAGCACATAAATGTAGGTATCAAACAAATGACAAAAGATTCTGTGAACAACTTTAGAGGATCAAGAAAAAGAAAACACAATATTAAAGTAATTGAAGGTAAGATAATGTTGGCGCCAGATTTTGCTAGTTAATGGAGGGGGAGACAATGAAGATTTGGTTTAAACCGAAACGTACCGAAATAGTACCGAACCAAAATAAGAAATACCGAACCGTACCGAAATATTATGGTACGGTATTTGGTATATATAATTGATAAACCGAATACCGAAATACCGAACCGAAATTCTTAAATACCGAACGCCCACCCCTACCCAAAACCCTCTACCCTCTAAAGCCAACACCCATTCTGCCAATTCTTCCCCATTAACCTCATCTAAATTTACCAGACATGCAGCAAGAGGATCCTCAATAGTCAATGTTTCATAATCAGCTTCTAAGATTACATCCACGACATCAATAAGAGAGCAAATAGCGAATTCACTTGGTCGCCTCATAGATTTCTGCACATTGAATGTTATCTCCTCATCGTTAAATCTCATCTTGAGTTCCCTAGTTTAACAATCAATGAGAGCTATCCCCGTGGCCAAGAACGACCTTCCCAAAATTATGGGAATTTCTTCATCCAACTTGCAATCTAGAATCACAAAATCTGCAGGGAACACAAATTTCCCTACCTGAATGAACACATCATCCAAGATCCTAGAGGGTCTTTTCACGGTCCTGTCAGCTAGCTGCAACAACATAGATGTGGGTCTAGCTCTTCCAATCCCCAACCTCTTATAGATCGCCAAAGGCATAAGATTTATGCTAGCCCCCCAATCACAAAGTGCCTTGGCAAAAGCAAAGTTACCAATGGTAGAAGGAATTGTGAAACTACCTGGGTCAGATAACTTCTCTGCAACTAGCCTAGTCACCACAACACTGTAGGTCTGAGTTAGAGTCACTGTGGCCAAGTCCTAGAAAATGAATTTTCGGGACATCAAGTCCTTCATCATTTTTGCATAACCAGGCATCTCTTTCAAAGCATCAATCAATGGAATATTTACCTGGATTTATTTTAGCATCTCTAAAAATTTCTTGTACTACTCCTCTTTCTGGTACTTGGCCAGTCTCTGTGGGAATGGTGCTGGAGGTCTCTTCTTTCCAATGATTTGGTTATTTTCTTTGTCGGACACCACCTCAACTACCGGTTTCTGGGATGTCTCAGCTTCTTTCTCAGCCTCAATCTGTGTGTTATGTTCTTCCTGGGTAGGATGCACTGTCACCTCTATCAGTTTCGTTGAATCATCTAGCTCAATGGGCACTGGTACAAGTGTCTCAGCCTGTTTGATTTCTCAGGCCCTCTCTTGCTCTAAGTCTAAGTCTTTGACATTATGTAGACTCACTGCCATCATCTGCTTTGGGCCTTGATCTTTTGGATTTACCTGCGTAGCTACAGGCAATGCCCCAAGAGGACGATTATTCAAAGACATCAAAATCTGGCCCATCTGCACTTCAATATTCTTAATAGTTGACTTATGTGCATCTACTATTTCACTTATTTTTGCATTTGACCCAATAACCTGCTGCATCATTGCCTCGAGTCTTGCAAACCCATCTTCCTGTCTTCCACCATGCTGCTACTGAGGAGGATGATAACCCTGTTGTTGATGTTGATTATCCCTGTGGCCTTTGGTAAGGCTCCATATTATTGTGAGGTCTCATACCTCCCATGTTTCCATTGTGGAGTTGTGGCTGGACTGGCCTGTACGGCTGATTTTGTTGGACCCAATTTTGACCACCCTATCCCTGACCTCCATAATTAGACACATAACTCATGTCCTCAGGGTAGTGATGATGAGTACTTTTTGCATTCCACTGGTTACCAATTGGCTGACTAATGCAAGATGTGCATAAGCCCCTATTGGTAGTATCTACAATGTGTACATGTTGCTTCTGCTCTGACTCTTCCGCCTTTTTGGTAATATACTCATTTGTGTCATTAATGTGGCCATGTTTTCAGCAAGAGTGTTGGATGGATCTAACGGCACTGAGTGAACCATTGGAGTGATAGGTGTATTCCTGGTTGTCCACCCCGAATTTTATGTCATCTTGTCAAGCAGACTCTAGATTTCTCTCCATCGTTTGCTCAAAAATGCTCCACCAGTTGAAGCATCAACATTACCCTTCACTCCATCTGTCAAACCCATGTAGAACCGCTGCCCCAATATCTGATCTGGAATACCATGGTGCGGACATATAACCAACATCCTTTTGAATTGTTCCCATGTTTCTTGAAGTGTCTCTATTGGTTTTTATTTGAAACTCAAAATTTCATCAATTTGTTGAGCAGTCTTGTTGGGTGGATGAAACTTGTTCACAAATTGCTTGACTAACTCCTCCCAAGTTGTTATAGAATTGATGGGGAGTGAGTTTAGCCAAGTCTGGGCAGCTCCTGTCACTGAGAATGGAAACAACAACAACTTTATTGCTTCCTGAGTTACGTTGGGTTGCCTTTGAGTTTTGCAGATTGACAGGAAATTCTTCAAGTGTTGTTGAGGATCTTCGATTTGTGACCCTGAAAATAGTCCCTTATTTTGCAACAAGTGCAGCATGTTGTTTGTGATTTGAAATGATTCAGCCTGTATCTGCGGGACTAAAATCGATGTGGCCAAATTCTCTACTGTGGGTTGTTCCTAGTCATATAGAGCAGCCTCTGGCGCTGCTGGGTCTACCACGTTATCTCCCATATCTGGTTTGAATTGTTCGGTTGTTTGTTGTTCCGATTGGCCCGATTCAAGGCCTTGAAAACTTTCTTGGGATCTAATAATGCTTCAAATACTTCACTAGTTCTCGATGAGTTTCTAGGCATGCACTTGTACAACCAAGTCAACAAACGTTAAAATTTCAATGTATAGATTGAAAGTGAAGCAAAACTGACTACACTAAGAATTGTTGTATTTCTTTCAATTGTAATTGATAACACCGTTAATTCCCCGGCAATGGTGCCAAAATTGATCACACCCAACTACGCCTTATAAAAGGACAAGCGGACGTTGCAAATATAACCTGAGTATTTCCCCTAGAGTCTAACCCACAAGGAATTAACCTATCAATTACTCTTGTCAGACTCACTAAATTCTACGTAATCAACTTCCCAAATGTTTTGAATCACAATTGAGGGTATTTTTACTAACTATGACTGACTGCAATTATGTAAATAAACACTAACTATGATTAAGTTGTAAATAACTAAGAGAAGGATCTAAGGTTGTGATTTCCCCTATTGATGGAATCCCTTCCGGTTATGTTTCACATAGATTTACCTAATCGTCTCTATCGATCATGAGCACTCTTATTACCGTAATTCTCTCCCGAGTAATCACAACAATTTACTAGACACACTCTCATGAGTTACGCTAGCTGGCTTTTAATACAGCTCACTTTAGATTGCACCCAAGGCTTCGTTATCCCTAATCCCGCCTTTAAACCCTCGGTTATTGATCCTTCATATACTCTGGGAGTGGTGTTGTTCAACAATTACCTAAATATGCACTCTCTCCCGAGTAATACATACTAAATAGGCACAGCTAATTGAGGATCCTATCAATTAACTACAATAAGAACGTAGTTGAACAAATAGAGAGTAAACCGGGCAAACTATATTAACATAACAAGAAGTTCATCCTTTAATAGATTCTATGAATCTAGCCTATTATCAGTGTAAACCATAGAAATTGTGACTTAATTGATTCCGTGGAGTTGCATAATCAAATAATCATGTCATTATCCACATATCCTCCACGTGTTAGAGAAATTGACCTGAGACTCATGATAAAATCATGCTTAGGCTACGTGCCGATATTTTGGGACCCATAGAGGTCGTGTTACTGTTGAGTTACTTGTCTAATTTACAATTTTGTACTCAGTCACATCTATCATTTGCATATCATATATTAGTCTCTGTTGTCATTCATTGATACATCATATCATCATGTTGGGCTGATTTGACATTGTGAGCCCGAGAGACTGGAGAGATTTAAATGACTAAGTGAGGTCGAGGACTTGGTTGTTAGTGATATTTATGGGCTCGGGCTGCACGCCGCAACATGTTTTATATTTATTTACTTATTCCTGGATATGGCTTATTATAGCACTTGGGCTAAAATATTCCCTCCAGAGTCTGCACCTCACAGTGAGCACAGTTGATATTTATATGTGGGATGGAGTTCCTTGGGCATGGAGCTGCCCTATACATTTATATATGGGATGGAGTTTCCTGGGCATGGAGTTGCCCTATACATTTATATATAGGATGGAGTATCCTGGGCATGGAGTTGCCGTATACATTTATATTTGTAATGGAGTTCCCTGAGCATTGAGTTGCCTTATTTATTTATATTCGAGATGGATTTTCCTGCGCGGGATTGGCTCTATATAGTACTAAGTGACTGATTGTCAGTCGCTATTTATATTGAGGGATGGATCTTCTCTGGGCTGGATTTGCCCCGCACAGTACTGAGTGATTGAGTACTCTGAGAGTGTGAGTACGTGGGGCTTTCATTGTAGAGCACCACATACATCATGTGCAGAGGTTAGTCTTTTTACTTATTGAGTACATTGGGTCGGTTGTATTCATACTACACTATGCACTTCATGTGCAGATCCAGGTACTTCCGGATATGACGGTTGCTAGATTTTGGAGATTTATATGTTGGAGACTATCGAGGTAGCTTCTTGGCGTCCACAGACTTTGTCTCTCTTTTCTTTCAGTTATTTGTACTGTTCTATATTTTCAGGCAATGTTTTTATCAGTCAGACTATATTATCATTTAGATGCTCATATACTCAGTGACACCGAATTTTGAGAGTGTATATTATGAAGACACAGTATTTTGTATCAGTATTTGTGAGATTTTCGCAAAAAAAAATTATTTATTATGTTTTCAAACATAAAGAATTTTGTGATTTAATTTGGTTGTGGTCTTGCCTAGTATTGAGATAGACGCTATCATGACATATGAATTTTGGGTCGTGATACATGAGTAGTAAAGTTTCTTATCTAGGGTTTTAATAAATCTGTTATTGGGTGATCTTGAGTGAATATTCCTGAATTCTTGATACTTATTTTATTTGTTTGACTGTAATTTTAATGAATTCAATTGTTTGAGCTCAGAAGGTGTATGCCCTATTGTTTGGTTATTCTTGGGAATGATTTATAGGTTTGGGTCAGTCAAACAACCCGATTTAAAATCATTTTAGGGATATCGTAATTCGACTGTGACCTAAATTGGACGGGTTTATTGTGTTGAATAATTTTGGGAAGAAGAGTTTAAGAACGATGTCGTTAGTAGTTGGAAAACTCTAGTGAATTGGCTTTAGATCCAAGATTAATAGAATAATGTGAAGCAAAGTTTGAGGAGTTTAGTTAGAGTTGTCCCGATTATTGAGGGATTCTCTACCCTAGGCCTTTTATCAACTATGAATTCTCTAGACTTTTACTATTTTAGTTTAATTCCATAATTAGTTTCTTTTAATTTATTTAGTTTAATATTTACTAAACTCAATTATAATTGATTCTCTTGTTCAACTTAGATTATTTAGTAATTAAGTTAGCTAGAACGCTTCATAGCTTTCTATGACATTGACTCCGAACTCTAAAATCGAATTATATTTGTGACGAACCACTTAATCTTTTTATAGGTATAGTTATGCGTGACCTATTGTCCATGAGCAGTGTGTAAATAGGGGAATCATTTTGGAACCAAATACTTAACTCAAACCATGACTTTTGAACGAGCAAGAGAGACCTAAGATTCAAGGGCTCATTCTTCACAAGAAGACGATTGATCGGGCTAAGCGAATAGTAGTAATGATCTTCCTGTTGATTTAGGGAACCAAAATGAACTAATTAAAAAGCACATTAAGATTGGCAAGAAGAAGAGTTTAGAAGAATGGAGGAGGGAAAGTTGGGCCAAGAGATCGGAGAGACACATGGGCTTACCATGTATGTAGAGAACATTTTAGTTCAACCGCACATTTTAGTTAAAATAGCACGGTCTAGCCAGTTTTCGGATTGATCATTCAAAAATAGTCAGTGTTTACCAAGTCAATGAAAAATAGCCACTATTTTGCTGCAAAATAGACCGGTCCAGCATAATATACTGGAGTTCAGTGCACCCATATGCTTTGCTCGCTCCAGTATAATATACTGGAGACTGGAGCACCGGTGCTCCAAACTCCAGTATATTATGCTGGACTGGTATATTATACTAGAACTCTAGTATATTAGACTGGAGTTCCAGTACTGGAACTCCAGTATAGTATGCTAGAGTATTTTTTTCCGAATTTTGAACAGTGTTTTCGTTCAGATTTATCTTTACATGAAAAATGGCTAAATTTCGATTACCTTAGAAACAGTGGCTATTTTTAAATGACCACTTGTAAATCTGGCTATTTTTAAATTTCTCCCCACATTTTACTGCCGAAGAACTTGTGACGTTGAATATATGGTTCCACATTTGAGTTTGAGCTTGGAAAAGCTCATTACTACTCGAAGTCTCACTTTTCCTAATAAAATTTTGTTGTCACGCATTGATGGAGTATTGTATTTATAATCTAACTTCCTAGACTTCGGCAACATATAATGAAAACCAACATTTGAATTTTTACTTGCCCAAAATCGGTCCAACCCGCCCATTTGACACCCCTACTCAGTGATAATGATAAGGGAACCTTGAACAACAGTAAAGTTGTCTTCGTGTAACCTATAAGTCACGGGTTTGATCCGTGAAATCCGCCACTAATAGTTGCATTAGGGCAAGCTACCTACATCATACCCCTTGGGTACGGCTCTTTTTCAAACCCTAAGTGAATGAGAATATTTTGTACGCCGGTCTGCCCTTTTATGCTAGGTGATAATGAGAATTCACGAATACACATTACGAGAAATATTAGAAAACTTCCTTGTATGTTGCTGTAATCTAAAAATCACTTACTTTTCACTTAATAAATATGGAACACAAAGTCAATATCCAATAAACAATAACACCGATATTTATCAAACTCCTCCAAGTTAAGAGTCAAAGGAACTGAATATTCTTCAAGGGGATCACCTTGCGCATAGTGATTAGCCCTTGCTTCGCATTGCTTCATCGCTTAACCACTTTAAGCGACAAAGTGATGGCTTTCAACAACACTAGACTAAAATTGTGGGCTGCGTAAAAGTGGAAGAGAACTATTCTATCTAGATAAAAAATAAAGAAGATTGGGCTTGGGAAGCTACGAGGTTGTTGTAATCTAATAGAGAAAGATCACAAGAAAAGGACAATAGTGTTGTTTGAATTTTAGTGATGACCAAAACAAATGACAAATACACTCTATTAGTGTCTCAACTACTTATGCAAATCACATGTTCAAAGCACAAGAAGGGAAATCTCTATAATCAATGCACCAGAATAAGAAAGAAATAAGAGAATGTCCAATGACAGAGGCAGACAACTATCCTTCCATCAAAGGCATACATCAAGGAAATAAGGAAGGAAAGGAAATCAATCAACTATGCAAAACCTACGGAAGTAAATTAGAAGAATCAAATCAGGCATCCAGGAAGAAGACTACAAGAATGGAAGGCCTTGAAGTCCAAGACCGTCAAGGAGGATCTAACAAATTGATTGAGTTTGAATCCAACCTTGTTTCATATGCTGGATTCAAGAGCCAACCCTTGGGTCCTACTCTTACACTTCTTCAAAAAGGAAATTCATAATCAATAATTTTTCAAATCACATCACAAGGAATAGAGAGCCTCATCAAGAACTATATAAGAAGAGAAGGAAAGATATGGCAGAACGCACAGTTTTCATACAAGTTTTCACTCCTTCTACTTGTTAGAAAAATACTGTATTCATAAGCTTACTAGTGTTGCAAAAGATAGAGAGAAAAAGGAAGCAAGTGAAGATTGTGTCAAGATTTCATACTACAATTCATTTGCGTTAAACGTGAGAAAAACCACTCTCATTTGTAGTTGTTCGATTGAAGATTTAAGAGAACCATTGTGACTCAAGGGAACTGGATGTAGGTGCCACATCGGTACAAGAACAAGTATAAAAATCTTTGTCTCTTATATTGTTTTCTTTACTATTTATTACATATATCTATTAAACTAACTATGGCTTGCAGAACAATAGTTATCGACCAAGAAAGAGGTTAGTCGACTAAAGAATTTTTAAAAATCACTTCTCTTGTACATTCAATTGGTATCAGAGCAAGTCTCACATTTTGAGAAAAATATTTGATTAACTACAAAGTGAAAAAATATCATATAACAAACACTGTTGTTGGAGCATTATTTCAAGAAGAAACTTCACAAACAAGGCCACCTTACTTCAATGAATATCATTTCTCACATAGTGTGTATGGAAACTTATGCAAAGTCGTATGACATGAAAGTCTGGCACGTCATCAAGAAAGGGGAGCTCCCCTTACCACAAGCAAAAAAGGACAAAACTACTGAAAGCCAAGTATCATCTGATCCACTAGACTTAGATGACTATATTGACGCACAAGCTGTTGTGGTGAAGGTAAGTGCTAAAGCCAAGAACCTTCTGCATAATGCAATAAGCGATGAAGAATATGAAAAGATCTCAAGCAATAAAATCGCAAACGAAGTGTGGGACAAGCTAGAAGTTACCTGTGATGGAACAAACAAAGTCAAAGAAACAAGAATAAATCTATTAATTCATGACTATGAACTATTTCAAATGAAGGACAGAGAATTAGTGGAAGAGATGTTTTCTCCATTCAACAAAATTGTTAGAGATCTGAAATCTTTTGGTAGACCAGTAAAAATGAGAAACAAGTTAGGAAATACTCAGAAGCTTACCTACAGCCTGGCAACGCAAAGTCATTGCACTAGAGTGTCAAGATCTTGTTAAGATGTCATATGACGAGCTTAGAGATGATCTTATTACCATTGAAAAAACTAATTTAAACAGAAGTGTGCAAGAAGAAAAAAAGAAAATCAATGCGTTTAAAACCACTTTGGCCGAGTTAGAAAATGAAGAAGAAAAAGAATGTGAAGAACAGGAGGAAAACATAGCCATGCTTTCCAAAGTAGTATTAAGTATGATGAGAAGAAACAGAAATGTCAGAAGAGACAAACCAAACTTCAGAGTGAATGAGAATGACAAGAATGATGGAAGACGCTATGAATGTGAAAAACACTGCCACATTCAAGCAGAATATCTTGAACTGAAAAAAGAAATCAACAGAAACTATCAAAAGAAGAAATCTTTTGGTGCATGGAGCGATAAAGAAGAATCTTACCACGAGGAGATAACCAACATGTGTTTCATGGCAATCAGAGAAAATAGTGACGAAGAAGAATCTAACCACAAAGAAACAAATGAATTAAGTCTCATGGCAGCCGAAGGGACAAGTGGGGTGCGTTCACCTTCTTTCATAAATTTCATAAATGCAATGATCTTCAAGAATTCATTGATATTGCTCTCGTCGATCTTGAAAAAGCTACACAAACTTTGAAAGATTCAACGAGAAAAGAAAGACTGGAATTGAAAATAAAAGTATGTGAGATTAAAAGATACATGTTTCAAGAAGAAGTTCATGAACTTTAGTTGCAGCTGAATGGATTACGAAAATCTACAAGCCATAGATTCGTCAAATCAAACTAGTCGACTTCTCACAAAAACTCATCCGGACAAAAAAAAATCAATCCTTCCTCCTACATTCACTATGAAAAAATTGGTCACATATCTAGCCACAGCAGGTTTAGAAATAAAGGAGAGAAACCTCCTGAAAATTCTAATGATCCCTCATGTATCTATTGTAGAAAATCTAGTCACATATCTAACCCTTGCAGATATAAAAATAGTAGAAGTTGGATTTGGCGACCTAAGGCAACAAATCAGGCAAACAACTAAAAAAGTAACAAATCATGACCAAACAGGATTGGGTACCTAAAAATAAGTAATTTGTTGTTGCAGGAACACCGCAAGAAAAATTGAAAAGGAAAATAATATCTTGATAGTGCGTGTTCCAAACACATGGTAACAAATAACCTTTTAAATAAACCACCAATCTTGATGGTGGATCAATCACGTTTGGAGATAAATCAAAAGGGAATGTAATTGGAGTTGAAAAGTCCCTCTCAGTTCATCGTGTGACGTGGATGAAGTTTATCTTGTAGACGAACTTAGATACAACCTACTCAGCATCAATCAACTATGTGACAGTGACTATAAGCTTCGTTTTAAAAAATATGGATGGATTATCAATGATGAATTAGGTAAAGTAATTCTATCTGAAAGTAGAGATAGAAATGTTTACACCCTTAGTAATATTGATGTCATGTCGAATCAGTTATATCTAGCATCCATAATTGATTTCTTTGGGTATGACATATAAAACTCAGTCATGCTAGCATGCAAACTATCCAAAAACTTTCTAACGGGATCTTGTCATTGGTCTTTAAAAGCTAGATTTTTCAAAAGATCATATTTGTAATGCATGTCAATTAGGTAAACAAACAAGATCTTCTTTTAAAATCACAGACATTGTCTCTACGACAAAACCTCTCCAATTGTTGCACATGGACCTTTTTGGTCCAACTAGGACTGCTATTATTAGTGGTATAAAATATGCTTTTATTATATAGTAGATGATTTTTCATGATTTATCTAGGTTATTTTCTTGAGTCATTAAGATGAAGCACTAAGGAACTTTGAAGTCTTCTGCAAGAAGGTTCAGCGAGAAAATGAGTATTACATCTCTTCCATAAGAAGTGATGATGGAGGAGAACTTGAAAGCGGAGTGTCACACCTCCTATTTCCGACACCCGCGAGAGGTACAAGGAGTTTTTTCCAATTAAAGGACAATCAAAACGGGATTTGTTTGTTTATTTCAGAGTCGCCACTTGGGAGATTTAAGGTGTCCCAAGTCACCAATTTTAATCCCGAATCGAGGAAAAGAATGACTCTATATTACAGTCTGCGAACCAGAAATCCGGATAAGGAATTCTGTTAACTCGGGAGAAGGTATTAGGCATTCCCGAGTTCCGTGGTTCTAGCACGGTCGCTCAACTATTATATTTGGCTTATTTATCTGATTTTTTTTAACAATTAAGAACTTATATGCAAATTTAACTTTGACCGGCCTTTATCATTATTGTTATTATTATTATTTTATACAAGAATTGCAACGTCGTGAAAATGCATCTCGAATCACGTCACAACCTGTGTACACGTGATTTGTTGACGCATTTTGACTCCGCCAAGATTGGGATTTGGGTTACATAAATGCACACCCATATTTAAGAAAATACCCTTATTAAATACGCGTCTAAAGACTACGCGTTGTTATACTTTTAGGTAGGACCGTGAAATTTACTAAAACCGCCAATCCCGGAATCTAAGTATATTTTTTTTTAAAAAAATAAATAAATAAGATTGGAGAACCCTGCAAATTTTTGTATTGTTTATATTTATTTATTTTTAGCGAAATCCTCCCTTATTTTATGAATATCTTAAAATGACTACATTTTTTTTTATTATTAAGTTTGTCTATAAATATAAAATCAATCTCTACATACTTAAAAATAACATATTAAATACTAGTTTAAAACAAATATTAACGGAAAGGAATATTACTAAAATTATAATTATAAATACAATGGAATTGTTAAATAATTTTTTTTAAAAAAAAAACTAATTATCCCATAGCCGGATTAAAATCATATGTTAGATGACTTGAGCTATTGAAATTAATTATTTACAAATACTGAAAATTAGAAACAATCTTGATTACTAATTCGTATTTCTAAAAATTAATTAATTTAACCTTAACTAACCTTGTTTTAATTCAAATCATGTCCTAATACTTGATTCGCAAAATTAATTTAAATTCATGTTTTAACTAAATTTAGCTACATGATTTCGATTAACTTAATGTTGGCGATACTAAAACCCTTAGAAATAGTGAACTTAATCAATTTTGCCAAAACTGATTTCATAAAGTCATTTTTACGTTATTTTCTTCTCATTCTAATTATTAGACAGTTTAATCAATAATAAACCTGCTTAAATATATACTACCTAATAATTAGGTTAAAGCAAAGCAATATTTCGTACATCGCTACAATATGTCTAGTTATGTAAAACGACGGCGATTTACAGAATAATAATACATAAATAACCTAGATACAATTAATAAAAAAAAGCTAAATTAGAAATTTAACATTTCATTCTTCATTTCAGCTTACAAAATGCCAAAATTACAGTGGTGTACCTGATATTGCCAATATAAGAAAAGAAAGTCAGCAACGTAGTATGTAACACAGCAACAGCAATATTAACCAGCAATCCAGTCCACAGAAATCCTAGTGATAGATTTGAAAATCAAGATAAAAATTCGGAAACACCGATAACAAACAACGGACAGAAGCCAAGGGAATCTTTTCCGATTTGAAAGACTAATCAATGTTTAACCTTTAACTTCTGAACCTGTATATCAGAATATTTATCAGGTGTATACTACTCTCTCTTTTAATTTTCAGCTCTTTTTATTTTTGTATTTTTCTTTTTTTGAAAGTCTTAATATTTTTCGGAATTTTTCTTTCTCTCTCTTTAATCTTCAGCCCTCTTTTTTCCCTCTGTCCCCTCTTTTTTTAAAATCTGATCAAGTCCCTCGATTTATCCCCATCTTTCAACATTTTTTTAAACATAAAAACCCATTATCTTCCCACTTATTCCCCTTTTAATCCAACTACTTAATGTCTTGTCCCCCACTACATTAAACAAATACCACATTATATCTTGTCCCCCATGCTTTTATTAAACAATTGCATTATTCCCCACCATTATATCTTGTCCCCCCATTATTGATTATTTTAATATTATCTTAATCTTAATGGACAAAACACTCAAAATAAATATTTATTCAGATTTTTAATTTTAAAAATACCCCTCTGACCTTACTGAAGTTACCCTTTTGACCCTGAAAACATTGTAATTTACCAATCTACCCCGTCAGTTATAACAAGTTCAACCAATCAATTCTAACCAAAATATAGCAGCTATAACTAATTCCTAGTCAGGTTTTATGAACAAACTCAAACTAAATGATGAACAACAAAGAAAACTTGAATTATTTTGACTGAACAATATCTTTTAACAACACATATATTTTCAGATTCAATAATATTAACAAATTGAACATAACAAACAAGTAGATTTGAATTTCTAAATTCAATAATCATTTGAACTTTTAAACTAAATCCAACAACATTACAACCAAGATAAATATTCAAATTAAATCAAGAATTAAAACATAAACTCACATTAAATCACCGGATTAAGAACGAACTTCAAACAAAAGATGAACATGAATTAAATCTAAGCTAATCAACAAAAATGGATGATCCAAGCGATTAAACTAACATATTTCTATATTACAACTAAATTCTTTTAAATGAAATAAAAAGAAACCTAAGAAGTAATAATTAATTGAATTTTAACTTGAATCTAACAACATTAAATTTCTAAATAAAAATACATAAAAACACATGAAACAAACTAAAGGAATAATTAATTAAATTTCAATTTGAATCTAATAACATTAAAATTAAACTAACAATTTCTTTTAATTAAATAAAAACACATGAACAAACTGAAAAACTAATTAATTAAATTTCAATTTGAATCTAATAACATTAAAATTAAACTAACAATTTCTTTTAATAAAATAAAAACACATGAACAAACTGAAAAACTAATTAATTAAATTTCAATTTGAATCTAATAACATTAAAATTAAACTAACAATTTCTTTTAATAAAAACACATGAACAAACTGAAAAACTAATTAATTAAACGATGAACACGAACAAAACAAGAATCAAACATTTACCGATTTTAGATCCGAGAATATAAAAACAAAATACGGACAGAAACGAAATTTGAACCAACTAACCGGATCGGAACGACGATGAACTCGAGCCAAGTCTGCCGATGACCTAACGGATCTCGACTTCAACGAAACCCACCTTCCTTTTAAACTCGATGAACTCAAAACGACAAACGACGACCTCGACGGATTGAAACTGAAGAACGACGAGGCAGCAGCCATGAGCTCGAGCTCGAGCTCGAAGAAAACTGACGACGATGAAGGGCGAAGCAGCAGCAGCAACGAAGAAGAAGACGACGCAACAGCAGGTGGACACAACGGGCAGCAGTTGTGGTGGTTTGACGAAGAAGATGAAGCAGCGGGGAAGCCATGGACGACGCAACAGCAAGGTGTTTGGGACGAAGGCGAAGAAGGAGCAGCAGCATGCAACGAAGAAAAAGACAACAAGGCTGGTCGTTTGGAACAGGAGTGAAGAAGAAGAAGATGGGGCAACCATGAGAGCTCGAGCTCGAGCTCGAAGAAGATGGCGACGACGAACTCGACTAGGCAGCCATGGTCAGGCTACGGCGTGTGTGTACGTATGTCACTATGTGTGTGCGTGTTGTGTATGTGTGTGTGGCGTGAGGGAGAAGAGGCGGGGCAGCCATGGATGGCTTGCTTGGAGTTTGAGGAAGAAGAAGGAAAGAGAGGGGGGGCTTCAACAGAGAAAGAAAAAAAATGTTAGGTTTTTTTTTTTTTTAAAGATAGGGAAATAGGGGTGTTGGGTTATGGACTGGGTCGACCCGGTTTGAAATGGACCGGGTCGTTTGGGAAGATTGGGTCTCTTTGGGCCTATGACTTAAAATTGAAGAAAAGGCCCAATCCGATTTTCTTTGTATTTTTTGCTCTCTTTTCTTTTACTTCCTAATTAATAAAACTAAAAAAAAAATTCTAAATTAAGTTAATAAACTAAATTAACTTATCGAAAAATACTAATTAGCTCCAAATATAAATTATCGCACATAAAGATAGCAATTAACAATAAAATCGCACAATTAAACGTTAAATGCCAAAATGCGACAGTACATTATTTTTATGATTTTTTATTTTTGTAAAACAAACTTAAATAAATATTAAATGCAAAAAATGTGACATATTTTTATAATTTTTTTGTTAATTTAACCAAATAAACATTCACAGAAAAGTACAAATAAGTATGCAAAAAATGCTACAAAAATACAAAAAATTGCACACAAAGGAAAATTATTTTATTTTGCATTTTTTTGGGAGTAATTCTCATATAGGGCAAAAATCACGTGCTCACAGCTACCCCTCTTTGTCCGAAAACACGAAGGGTTTTCGTGCAAAGATAAAGTGAGCGGATACGAGCGATTTTTGCCTGTTGGAATACTCCATGTGAGGCATTTTTTTTTTGAAAAGATTTGACCGAACCTTTGCTTCAGAGGTTTCCTACATATCCTGGGCTAAACAGGAATCAGGTCAATGTAGTTTGGGAAGTTTTGGTAGTTGGGACTACCATGGGACTGCAATGTTACTGTTGTTGCATGCTACTTTTACTGTTTGCTGACCTCTTTATTACACCATGCTTAAAAGAAAAATCAAGAAGTTATGCTAGACTACAGATTACAAAATCTCTTCATTTGTTCTTGATGCCTTGCTTTCTTGTCGGCTTGTGTCGATTCCGGTGCTTCTTTCTTCCGAGAACTGACGGGGATGACACCGGCCTCTTGCTTTCCTGAATCATCAGTTTGCATCCCTTATTAAATACGCTGGGGATATGGTTTCCTTCATTAAGCTTTGTTATGTTGGGCATAATTTAATGTTCATAAGCTGCTTCTTTCAAGACGCGTATTTTCTTCCTTTTGACTCATGCGCTTGAATTGTGCTGGGACCTCTTGTTGCAACCTTCTGCTTTCCGGTGCTGGGGATTTTTATTGTTTCCTGCTAGGGATTCCTGTTGTAACCTTCTACTCTCCGGTGGGTTACTGATTTCAAAATATGCAGTATAAGACTGAAAAATATTCCTCTCGTTATACAGGTGGGCGCCTGAATGAAAAAAAATATGAAATGTATTCCCTCGTTATACTGGTGGGCGACCTAGGACATGAAATGAAAAATAGAAATGTATGCCCGCATTGTACTGGTGGGCGACCTAGAAATGAAAAACTGAAATGTATACCAGCATTATACAGGTGGGCGCCTAGGACATGAAATAAAAAAACAGAAATGTATACCCGCATTATACTAGTGGGCGACCTAGAACATGAAATGAAAAACAGAAATGTATTCCCGCATTATACTGGTGGGCGCCTAGGACATGAAATGAAAACAGAAATGTATACCCGCATTATACTGGTGGGCGACCTAAGACATGAAATGAAAAAACAGAAATGTATTTCCGCATTATATTGGTGGGCGACCTATGACATGAAATGAAAAACAAAAATGTATACCCGCATTATACTAGTGGGCGACCTAGGACATGAAATGAAAAACAGAAATAGATTCCCGCATTATACTGGTGGGCGCCTAGGACATGAAATGAAAACAGAAATGTATTCCCTTGTTATACAGGTGGGCGCCTAAGACATGAAATGAAAAATAGAAATGTATACCCGCATTATACTGGTGGGCGACCTAGGACATGGAATGAAAAACAGAAATGTATACCCGCATTATACTGGTGGGCGACCTAGGACATGAAATGAAAAACAAAAATGTATACCCGTATTATACTGGTGGGAGACCTAGGACATGAAATGAAAAACAGAAATGTATTCCCGCATTATACTGGTGGGCGCCTAGGACATGAAATGAAAACAGAAATGTATTCCCTTGTTATACAGGTGGGCGCCTAAGACATGAAATGAAAAACAGAAATGTATACCCGCATTATACTGGTGGGCGACCTAGGACATGAAATGAAAAACAAAAATGTATTCCCGCATTATACTGGTGGGCAACCTATGACATGAAATGAAAAACAAAAATGTATACCCGCATTATACTGGTGGGCGACCTAGGACATGAAATGAAAAACAGAAATGTATTCCCGCATTATACTGGTGGGCGCCTAGGACATGAAATGAAAACAGAAATGTATTCCCTTGTTATACAGGTGGGCGCCTAAGACATGAAATGAAAAACAGAAATGTATACCCGCATTATACTGGTGGGCGACCTAGGACATGAAATGAAAAACAGAAATGTATACCCGCATTATACTGGTGGGCGCCTAGGACATGAAATGAAAACAGAAATGTATTCCCTTGTTATACAGGTGGGCGCCTAATGGTAAAGACATGAAATGTATTCCCTTGTTATACAGGTGGGCGCCTAATGGTAAAGAATAACTTGAATTTGTTTCCTCGATTCTCCGAGAAAATTTTCACTTGTGGCAGAAAATTTTCTGCCCCAGTTCTGGGGATCTTTCTTATGGCGTGTCTTTCGGCCATCATCAACACTTTATTTTCCTGTTCAAATCAAAGAAAATTTAGTTAGTTTTTTTTTACAATATGGCGAGTGGTCATTTCACTCCTGATGGGGATGATTGGTCCGTTCCCCTTATTCCTGCTTGGCGTTCCCAAAACTTGTTGGTGATGATGTTATTCGCTGGGGATAACATTCTGCTGGGGATGGTTTTTCCATTTATCCCTTCCCCGTTCTGTATCTCAAAACTTGCTGGGGGTTATTTTGCTGAAGATGGATTTTCCTTTCTTCCTTTACCACTCTGTGTTGTCCGACCACCTCGGAACTTGTTTCGATATTCGATCGGAGTTCTGCTGGGGATCCTCTTGGAACTTTGCCCACAATTTCCTCAACATGTTTTTTTTTTCCGGTTCTTCCCCGTACTTTCCTTGCCATTTTAGACCAATATTATTCGGCCTGACAACCAACGTCTTTTGTCTTATTGCCTTATCTCTGGCCTGCCTTCTTCACATTTGACGTTGTACCATTTTGGCAACTGGTAGTAAGCTCTGAAAGACCTTTCTCAAAAATAAATTTCTAGAAAAAGTCTTTTAAACAAAGAAATGAAAAGATAAAAAAAGGGAAAATCTTTTTGAACAAATGATGGGGGAAAGAAAAGAAAAGAACTTATCTGGGTGGTATAACCAATTCCAACGATCATGTTGTGCATTCCGGATTAATCAACCTAGTCTATTTGTGTCGATCAATCTTTCTGATGTATTCACTTGCTGGGGATAAATAGGTGCCCACCTCTTTGCAAAATGCGGATCCTTTCCTCCAATCTATCTTGTCGCCTCATAGTGCCCTTCGCGGGGATTTTCACTAACAAGACTATCTCATTTCTCTCAGCTCCCATTGCCTTATGGTGCCTGTGAAGGTTTTCACCGATAAGACTCTCTCATTTTGCTTCTCTCAGCTTACGTCGCCTTATGGTGCCTGCAAAGGTTTTCACCGATAAGACTCTCTCATTTTGCTTTTCTCAGCTGGGGATTGGAGTGTTGCCGGTAAGATCCTCTCTGCTGGGAATTCTTATGGCTATCAATTCTTTCAGCTCATGATCCTTATTCAGTCAGGGACCGGCGTGTTATGCTCGGCTTTCATTTGCCTGTCTTGGCACCCCTCGGATACTGATCGGGAGGTCTTTTTTGGACATTAATATGGGTTTTAGAAGAAAAGGATATAAAATTCAAAATAACTTTGATGGGTAAAATATTACAACTCTTGGAATCAAACTCCTTTTTTTTTCAAAATTTAAAAACATAACTTCTGCCCCAGTTTTCTTGCTTGGGGATTTTTTTTTTGATTTTTTGTTACATTATGACCGAGCCGTGAGGCGCCTGCGTATCCTCTTTGATGAATCAGGTCGAACGTAGTTCACTCGATTCCTTTGTTTTTCTTGCGACCTTCCCTTTTTGTTTTTGTTATTATTTTCCTTCTTTTCTCTTTTTTTTTTCATTTTTCGTTTTCATTAACGATTCCAAGAGAGGGGTATGAAAGAATAAGTAAGGCACAAAGGGGTAAAGCAAAGGTTAAAAATGTTTGGATGGAAGACAGAATTGCCTCCGTCATTTCATTATCCGATAAGCACCAAGTACAAACAAACAAATAAACAACAAAAGAAATTACACGTAATATCTCTTGACTGTATCAGAATTGATAGCCATGTCGATGCATCTTCCTTCGACATCTGTCAGACATAAAACGTCGTTGGATAATACTCTGGTCACAACATACGGCCCTTGCCAATTCGGGGCGAACTTTCCTTTTGCCTCAATCTGATGTGGGAGGATCCGTTTCAATACTTGCTGCCCTACTTCAAATTTCCTGGGGCGCACCTTCTTATTGTATGCTCTTGCCATTCTTTTCTGATATAACTGGCCATGGCATACTGCTGCCAATCCTTTTTCATCAATTAAACTCAACTGCTCCAGTCGGGCTTTGACCCATTCATCATCATCAGTCCCGGCCTCAGCGACAATTCGAAGGGATGGAATTTCAACTTCTGCTGGTATTACTGCTTCAGTTCCATATACCAACAAATAAGGAGTTGCACCTATTGAAGTACGAACAGTAGTGCGGTATCCCAACAATGAAAATGGTAGCTTTTCATGCCATTGTCTGGATCCTTCAACCATTTTCCTCAATATCTTCTTTATGTTTTTGTTGGCTGCCTCAACCGTTCCATTCGCCTTGGGCCGATACGGGGTGGAATTACGGTGTGTAATCTTAAACTATTCACATACTTCTCTCATCAAGTTGCTGTTAAGATTAGCACCATTGTCCGTGATTATTACTTTCGGGATCCTAAATCTACAGATGATATGGGAATGGAAAAAATCCACCACTGCCTTCTTGGTTACTGACTTGAAAGTTTTGGCTTCAAACCACTTAGTAAAATAATCGATGGCTACCAGAATGAACCTGTGACCGTTCGAAGTTGCCGGCTCAATAGGCCTAATGACATCCATGTCCCATGCCACAAATGGCCATGATGCTGACATTGTGTGTAATTCCGTTGGTAGAGAATGAATCAGATCTCCGTGTATCTGACACTGATGGCATTTTCGTATGAAACTGATACAATCATGCTCCATAGTGAGCCAATAATATCCCGCTCGCAGAATCTTCTTTGCCAATACATATCCTCTCATATGGGGCCCACAGACTCCAGAATGTACCTCTGTCATCACTATCATGGCTTGACCCGCATCAATACATCTCAGCAATCCCAGATCTGGGGTTCTTTTGTACAACATTCCTCCACTGAGGAAAAATCCATTTACCAGTCGTCGAATGGCTCTCTTTTGATCTCCGGTTGCCTGCTCCGGATATATCCCCATCCTGAGGTATTCCTTGACATCATAAAACCATGGCTCGCCATCCATTTCTTCCTCTATCATGTTGCAGTAGGCATGCTGATCACGAACCTGAATATACAACGGGTCAACATGGATTTTGTCTGGATGGTGCAACATCGATGCTAAAGTGGCCAAAGCATCGGCAACCTCATTGTGAACTCTCGGGATGTGTCTGAACTCCACTGATCGAAATCGCTTGCTCAGATCCTGCAAACATTGTCGATATGGTATAAGCTTTAAATCCCGTGTTTCCCATTCACCCTGGATCTGATGTACTAGGAGGTCCGAGTCTCCCAAGACCAAGACGTCCTGTACATCCATGTATGCAGCCAATCGTAGGCCCAAAATGCATGCCTCATAATCAGCCATGTTGTTGGTACAATAGAAACGTAGCTGAGCTGTAACAGGATAATGATGTCCTGTTTCAGAAATAAGTACCGCTCCTATTCCAACTCCTTTCGCATTCGCAGCCCCATCGAAGAAAAGCTTCCACCCTGGTTCCTCAGTCAGTTCTAACTCCTCTATATGCATCACTTCTTCATCTGGAAAATACGTTCTTAAAGGCTCGTATTCTTCATCAATAGGATTCTCAGCCAAGTGATCGGCCAATGCTTGGGCTTTCATGGTCGTCCTCGTCACATAGACAATGTCGAACTCTGTGAGTAATATCTGCCATTTTGCCAATCTTCCCGTGGGCATAGGCTTCTGGAAAATATACTTTAATGGATCCAAGCGTGAAATAAGGTAAGTAGCATATGACGACAGATAATGCTTAAACTTTTGTGCTACCCAAGTTTGAGCACAACATGTCTTCTCAAGTTGAGTGTACTTATTCTCATAGATTGTAAACTTCTTGCTGAGATAATAGATGGCTCGCTCTTTCCTTCCTGTGATGTCGTGTTGCCCCAACACGCAGCCAAATAAATTCTCCAGGACCGTTAGATAAAGGATTAATGGCCTCCCCGGCTCCGGTGGAACCAATACAGGTGGATTGGATAAATATCCTTTGATCTGGTCAAATGCCTCCTGACATTCTGCCGTCTATTCTATCGCGGCATCTTTCTTCAGCAATCGAAAGATGGGTTCACAAGTCGCTGTGAGCTGAGCGATGAACCTGCTGATATAGTTCAACCTTCCCAACAGACTCATTACTTCTATTTTGTTCCTCGGTGGTGGCAATTCCTGGATGGATTTGATCTTTGACGGGTCCAACTCAATGCCTCGCTGACTAACAATGAATCCCAACAGCTTTCCAGATGGAACACCAAATGCACATTTGGCTGGGTTGAGCTTAATGTCGTACCTTCGAAGTCTTTGGAAAAACTTCCTAAGGTCTGCTACGTGGTCTTCCTGACGCTTGGATTTGATGATCACATCATCTACGTACACTTCAATCTCTTTGTGCATCGTATCATGGAACACAGTAGTCATTGATCTCATGTATGTTGCCCCAGCGTTCTTCAAACCGAATGGCATTACCCGATAGCAATAAGTCCCCCATGGCGTAATGAAAGCCGTTTTCTCTGCATCTTCTTCATCCATCAGAATCTGATGATATCCGGCGGAGCAATCCACAAAGGATCCGATTTCTCGTCCGGCGCAATTGTCGATCAAGATATGGATATTGGGTAATGGAAAGTTATCTTTTGGGCTTGCCCTGTTCAGATTGTGGTAGTCGACACATACCCTGATCTTCCCATCTTTCTTTGGTATTGGCACCACAATAGCCAACCAATCAGGATATCGAGTGACCCGAATAACCTTTGCTTGCAGCTGCTTGGTTACTTCTTCTTTAATCTTCACACTTATATCTGTCTTGAACTTCCTCAATTTCTGCTTGACGGGAGGGCATGCCGGGTCAGTGGGCAATTTGTGAACCACTAGCTTGGTGCTTAAACCCGGCATGTCATCATACGACCATGCAAAAACATCTTTAAACTCAATGAGTGCTTTGATTAGTTCTTCCCTGATGCCAGTCTCAATGTGGATGCTGATTTTGGTTTCCCTGACATCGTCGACATCCCCTAAATTGACAGCTTTAGTGTCATTCAAATTGGGCTTAGGTTTCTCTTCGAACTGGCTTAATTCTCTGTTTATCTCTTCAAAGGCATCATCCTCCTCGTATTTTGATTCATCATCATAATTGATCTCTTGTGCAATTAATTCAGAATCAGATTGATTATTTAGACTGGGTTGAAGATCCGTTGTGCATGCCATATCGTTAGTACCAGTGCAAAGAGAACTGTTCAGAAAGAAAAGAGAAGAAACAGAATTAAAACAAAACAAGAAAAGGAAACTTTCACTTTTTATTAAAATGCGGGATAACAGAGTTTCACACTTTTACTGAATAAAATTAAAACTGGATTACAACTCTGGAATAATCCAGGAAACAAGAAAGAAAATCCAAAGCCTACTACCAAGACTCCCTCCGGGTAGGAAGAGGAGTAGCTGTCCAATTGTTGGTTTTGGCCTCAGGCCCCATAAACTGTATGTCTGTTCCGCTGGAACCCTCTCTGACTTCTACCATATTGACATCAGCGAACAATCTTTCGAAGCTCTGATTCAGATCCCCGTCAATCCCAATCAATGGCCCGAGAATTTTTGGGACCGGTGACCCCTTGGCGCTTTCTCTAATAAAGGATCTTGAGAGACATGGTATTGGTTTGGGAAGAAACCAAACTCTCTTCTTCATTTTCCGCGCTCGCTTTACATCTGCCGCAGTTGGTTTGAACCCCAATCCAAAGGTCTCCAAATTCTTGGGCAAGGAAATAGGTTGAACAATTCCCTGAAGCTCAGCTCCCAAGCCTTTTTCCTGGCACAAACCCATTACCCAACATTTCTGAAACCATCATGACCGTTGCGGAAGCTACCCTAGGGTGCTGAATGATTTCACCCTCGGGGATCTTGTTTGCCGACATTGCATCGAAAATCTGGTAGACCCAGGGACCTTTGTCATCATTGGTCTCTATGAAGGGTACAATGGCGCCTCCCATGGTGCACGCAGTGTCCTCGCCGTGCAACACGACCTCTTGTCTATCCCACTCAAACATGACCATCTGATGCAACGTGGATGTCACTGTTTTGGCTGCGTGGATCCAACAGAAGGTTATAAGATACCGCGGCATCTAATACCTGGAATTCCATGGTAAACTGGACCTGACCGATGGTCAATTCAAGTATAATATCCCCCAGGGTGGCTGTTCCATTTCCGTCAAATCCTCGGACGCAAATGTTGTTCTTGAGGATCCTGCCGTGGTCGATCTCCAGCTGGTTCAGGGTGGATAATGGACAAATATTGGCACTTGAGCCATTATCCACCAATGCCCGAGCAACTACCGAATCTTCACACTTGACAGTCAAGTAGAGAGCTTTATTATGTTCCGTACCCTCCACTGACAGATCATCATCTGAGAATGTTCCCCTGTTTACCTCAAAATTTTTGTTGGCAATCGTTTCAAGGTGGTTTACAGAAATCTCGTTGGGCACATGAGCTTCATTCAGTATCTCCATCAGGGCCCGACGATGTTCATCTGAATGGATCAGTAATGATAACAGCAAGATCTGGGCCGGTGTTTTCTTCAATTGTTCGACAATGGAGTAATCCTGTACTTTCATCTTTTTCAGGAATTCCTCCGCCTCTTCCTCTGACATGGGTTTCTTTGTTACTGCTGGATTGGACCTTCTCAACTCCACGGGAGCAAAACACCATCCCGATCGAGTTAATCCCTGCACCTCATAACTATCCTCCTCCACTTGCTTTCCCTTGTATATTACCACTTCCTTTTCATATTTCCAAGGCACGGCCTTTCTATCAATCACTGGTAATTGGACTACTGGCTTTATGATGACCGGTTCCCTGCAGACCCCCTTCACAACAACCGCGGGTGCAGATGATGCTCCCGCTATTACCAATTTGGCTGGTTCTGGTTTCCTTGTAGCGACAGATGGATTCTTCCCTAATATCACCACTGGCTTGACCTCTTCCCCCTTCAATTGTACCCCTGCTTCCCCACGATCGATTTTTCTTTTGGAGTGGCACGGATCATCATCACTGTCTGTGGGGGTTTCTTCGGCTCCCCTACTTCGTGCACAAGCTCGATCATGTGGGCTTCAGGGTGCTTTGGCAATGGGTTCTGGTTAATGTTAGGTGCCTCCGGTGCCTGTACCTCGATCTTGTTGGTATCAATAAGATCTTGTATCGCATGTTTCAGCCTCCAACATTTCTCGGTATCATGTCCGGGAGCTCCCGAACAATATTCACATCTTACCGAGTGATCCATATTTTGGGGTAAGGGATTTGGCAATCTAGGCTCAACAGGATTTAATAAACCCAACTGCCTTAATTTGTGGAACAAGGCAGTATAAGTTTCTCCCAACTCAGTAAAGGTTCTTTGCCTCTGCAGTCTTTCATTTCTGGAAGCCGGATTTCCCTGAAACCCATCCCTGGAGGGTTCCTGTAGGCTCTTGGCGGTGGATAGGTGTTTTGTGGTGGTGGGTAGGTATTATTTGGAGGTGGGTATGTATTATGGGGAGCTGGCGCGCGCCATTGTGGGCGAACCGGAGGTTAGGTGTATGTCTGGGCTTGATGGACGGTGAAATGTTGTTCTTGTGGTGGGTAGTAGGGTTGTGGAGGGTAATTTGGAATGTGTGGGTAGTTTAGATGATGGGGTCTGGGTTGGTAATGAGGGGAAGGACCTCTAGATCTGGACCAATTGCCGGCCTCTATTGTCGTGACCTCCTCTCTCCTTTTCTTTCCGAGCGCACCTCCCGTGCCGCTCTGAATGGCCTGAGTTGCTGCCTTAATTGCCGAGTAACTCAGGATCTTATTGGACTTAAGTCCCTCTTCTATCATACCTCCCATTTTCACTACTTCATAGAATGATTTGCCAACTGACGTCACCAAGTGACCGAAGTAAGTTGGCTCGAGAGTTTGTAGAAAGTAATCTACCATTTCTCCCTCTCTCATTAGGGGATCAACTCTGGCTGCCTGTTCTCTCCATCGGAACCCAAATTCCCGAAAGCTCTCTCCGGGTTTCTTCTCAAGCTTTAGCAATGTGAGACGGTCTAGGACTATCTCAAGGTTGTATTGGAAGTGTCCTGCGAAAGCCTGTGCCAAGTCATCCCAGGTGTACCACCTGCTCGGATCTTGTCTTGTATACCACTCCAGTGTCGACCCGCTCAAACTCTGGCCAAAGTAAGCTATCAGTAGCTCATCTTTTCCCCCTGCTCCCCTCATTTTGCTACAAAAGCCCCGTAGATGTGCCATAGGATCGCCATGCCCTTCGTACAAATCGAACTTAGGCATCTTGAACCCTGCTCGTAATTGAACGTCAGGGAAAGGGCATAGATCCTTGTAGGCCACGCTGACCTGGTTGCCTAACCCGTGTATATTCCTGAAGGATTGCTCCAGGCTTTTAAATTTCCGCATCACCTCGTCCTGCTCTAGGCTCTTATCCGGCTTTTCAATCTCTGTCGGGACCTCAAAGTGGGGATTATAGGTATGTGGCTCGGGTGCTTTGAATGTGAGTTCAGGGGGTAATATTGTGTGTCGTGAGCCTGAAATAGTGGCTCACTGGATGATCTATGCAATGGGGCTGGGGGGAGGTGCCACAAAGACGGGAACATTTGGTGGAGGAGGGTTTTGACTAGGTGAGGGAGCTTGGGGATCATAAGCCTCTCTTCCCTGATAGTAGTGATGGCTTGGGAAACTCGTTGAAGGACCGGGATAGGGGTATTCTGAGTTGTATCCTGGTTGGAGAGTAGGAGTAACAGGTAGTTCCTGCCCCTTTTGGGCTCTGGCTAAGGCTATCTGCATTTCATTCATTTCCAGCCTCATCTTTTCCATTTTTTCCATGGCTTCCTTCAGCATCTGATTTGCCGTCTTTTCCGACTCAACACTGTTGTCTGATCCAGTCATGCTTTCTGGTATAGGACCTTTCGATCTTGTTTGATAATGGTACGGTGCCAGTACGCTCTAACAATTAACTGGTATTGATTGGAAAAACAACAAACTTGTCAGTGTTAGAGTCTTAACAGATATTGTAATTGCACGTTGGGGGATGTAATGTTCTTAGGCAGTTAACCATTTCAAACATGTTTTTGCTCTGACCGCATGCATCATCCCAACTTATTTTATTTGTGCCTCTTTCGAGCGTTTCAAGGACCTCTCTTTTTTTCTTTTTTTTTAATTACGGTCGAATCCTATAGAGATTGCCTACGTATCGTGACCCCGCACGAATCAGACCAAGCGTAGTTCGTGCCATAAGTAAAATAAAGACCCAATTTTATCTTTTATTACTCAAATATGCTATTACAAGCCATCATTTGAAAAAAAACGAAAATACAGACTCCATACTCTTTTTTTTAAGAATGTTTGAAGAGAACATAAGGGTAGACAACAGACTCTGAAAAACAAACAAGTGTAAGATTGAACTAGGGATATATTAAAGCCTTGAATTTTGGCGCCCGCGAAGCATCGTTCGGCCTTTTCGCGGGCTTTGGTGCCAGGCCTCTTTGCAAGCTTTTTAGTTCCTCCATGATCCGGTGGACATAACCCATGACTGAGGCAAAAAGGATATCACGGGGCATCTCTTCACATGTTAGGCACTTCGTGGTGATGTAACGCCCTATCTCATTGATCCTACCCCTGATTCTATCCCTGTATATGCACAGCTGTTCTATCCGTTGATTCTTTAGTCCCAATATTCGATTATTGTCAATGAGCTGATCTTGGAACCTCTCAATTTGTTCTTCCATTCGGGCTATTGACTCATAGCAGCGTTCCCTATCTGTTCTAGCATCCCGGGCTTGTTTAAGGACCCGATTATTGAGAATGGAATTTATTTCTCTCAATGTTGTAACACTCATTTCGTAATCCCTTTTCACTTGCCATAGGTGCTCTTTCCGTGCTGCTGTAACTTTTGCCCACCTGACCCGCATTCTTGCTATACAAGCCTCAGATATCTCCAAGTCTTCTCAGCTTTTGCTGACTTGATTTCTCAATTCTGCTATCAACCTTTCATCAGAGCGACGTTTCTGTCGGTCGCTATCACTCTTACTGACTTGGCGAATTCGGGCTTTCAGTGCCTGGTTTTCTTTGGCTAATTTGTTCTTTTCACCCTGCTCCGAGGCTATTTGCACGTTGTTTTCAAACATAAACCTTTCAATTTGTAGCTTCAGCTTTCCGATTTCAGCCCAGTAGCCTTCCTCTCTCACTAACCAGCCCCACTGTTCCTGCGAATCATCCGTAAATTGTTGGACGTGAGCTCTTTTAGCAGGTCTCTGACGAATCTGGAACCTTTTCCCGAACCAAACATCGTACTTTGGGTCTACCTCACTCTTAGCCATTTCTCGAACCATAGTCTTGGGCTCAAGGAATCTACATTCGTGCCACAACTTTCTAATTTTTCCTTCGGGGAACACGACTCCTGGACTCAACTCAATGGCGTGCTTGCTTAGATCCTCATCAGTGGGAATTACCTGAAATCTTCCTAGTTGGTGCAGTACCCGATGAGGAGCATATGGTTGGATGCTACGAACTCCCATCAAAAGAACATGACATTCCTCGGCCGCCATGTATATTACCTCAGTATCAGGCAACCACCCAAATGCCCATTCAATTTGATCTGTTGTTGTTGTCCTTAATCGTGCAAGCCACGCTTCGACACCTTCAGGGAATACAACGCCTGTCATCCATTTCTCAAAACTACTGATACAATTTTGTTCAGTCAACCCGTGATTCATGTATCCTACTCGGTGACAAAGGTGTTCTTGCATCCACAGCTGGAGTAAGAGATTGCCTCCTTGGAAGAAATTGCCTCCTTCTTGGCATATAGTTAAGGCTCGGTAGATTTCGGATAAAACCAAAGGGACCACAGTACTGTTAGTTTTCTTGATTGTAACATCAGCCATCCCTACAAGGCCTATCTCTATTTTCTTATCTTTGCGTGGACAAACCACGACCCCCAAAAATGTTATTATAAATGCCAAAGTACGTCTCGCCTCCCACTTGTTCCTGTTTCCAACATGAGTTAACCCGAGATTCGGCTCTTCAAAACCTCGAGGAACACCATACCGTTGATATAAGAATTGGAGAGCACAACACCCTTTCGACAAGTCATCATTTTGCACCTTCCGACTAATATTTAGCAAATCCAAAAACCCATGCGGAGATACCGATCTTGGTGAAAGTAAATATTGCCCCCTTAATTTTTCATTCATTCCCGCATATCCTGCGATTTCTTCTAGCGTAGGTGAAATTTCAAAGTCGACAAAACGAAATACATTGCGGGTTGGGTCCCAGAACGGTATTAGAGCCTCGATGATATCTGTCCTTGGCTTGATATTCAACAGATCGACAAAACCTCCCAAAACTCTTTCCACTATCTTTTTACTATCATTTTCCATATCATTCCACCACATGTGGAGTTGCAGAGGGACCTCGCTACAGACTGAGAACGGTTCATTTTGACTTGTGCTCATCCTGCACATTTATTATGGTGATTAAAGAAGGAAAAACTTTTATTTGACTTAAAAACTATCTATATTCCAAATGACTCGGCTTTCAAATACGGCCTTTGAGGACGAAGATTTATTTTTTTTTTTTTGAAAAGTAAGACGTCTAAAGAAATATTTTTGGATTTTAACTTCTTTTTCTTTTTTTTCTATTTCTTTTTTTGAAATTTCGAAAAAAAACTTTTAAATAAGAAAGGAAATATTTTTGGACTATTATTCTGAATTTATGAAAGAAATACTACAAAAGAAAAAAAATATTTTTTAATTTTCTTTGAATTTTTTAAACAAATAATTTGGATTTTGAGAGAGATTAAAAGGAAATATTTTTTTTTAAAAAATTGAGGTCTAAAAGAAAGACTTTCTAAATAAGCGAGTAACGTTAAATATTTTTGGATTTTTTTTTGAATACGGTGGGCCGAAACCAAAGAGGGTTGCCTACGTATCTCACATCCGGTGAGAATCAGACCCGCGTAGTTCGGGCTATAAACTAACTAATTTTTGAAAACAAACATATTTTTTCCCTTTTCTTTTATAGCAAAAAAACTATTTTTCTTTTTCATTTTTTTTCTTTTTTGAAAACAAAACAAATTAAAATAAAAGACTCATTCCTACACACTTTCTGCTTTTTAGGCAAACAAACAATTTTAAAAGTAAAACTATATATATATATTTTCAAAATTTCGGCAGTGTTCCGACAGTACTTGGACACTGATTTTTTCTAAATTAATCATCTAACTCCCCACTTGCTATTTTTTTTTTATTTTTTTTATTTTATTATTACTTCTTTTTTTTAAAAAAAAATTTACATTCCTGAGATTCAGAAGCCGGTCAACATGCAAGACCGAGCAAATAAATGCACATAAAACAAATAAGATGCATCAGGATGGTCTTTATTTCAGGTTGCTAGCGCTAGACAGACCCAACCCCTGTGTTGAGTTCCCTAAGTCAAATTGCACATGATGCAAATAAGCGTTCCTATTAGGGATTCGACATGAAGCTGAGTTATTCTAGGTTCAGAACCTGGGTGTTTGTTCTAGACCTGGCTTACCCGAGCGGACAGCTCGAGCCGAGGGGGAGGCAGCGTACCGGGAATACAGAAGCTTCACCGGCTTTGCAACTTATCCAACCTCGTTCTAAATTGGGAATTAGACACTATATAGAAAAGAAGTCACACGAAGTGCACCCTTCTTCATGATTTAGAAGACTCAGATAGAAGATGGGTTTCGGCATAGTTTATATACAGTTCACATAATATCAAAGCGGTAAAAGTAGTCAATTAGCACATTAAGCACATATCATGTAACAAAATCAAACGAAGCCAAATACAACAATTATTCCAAGCTTGAATTCTGAACCCTGAACCAGAGATTCTGGGCTCCAATTCTCCAGCAGAGTCGCCAGAGCTGTCACACCTCCTATTTCCGGCACCCGCGAGGGGTACAAGGAGTTTTTTTCAATTAAAGGACAATCAAAACGGAATTTGTTTGTTTATTTCAGAGTCGCCACTTGGGAGATTTAGGGTGTCCCAAGTCACCAATTTTAATCCCGAATCGAGAAAAAGAATGACTCTGTATTACAGTCTGCGAACCAGAAATCCGGATAAGGAATTCTGTTAACCCGGGAGAAGGTATTAGGCATTTCCGAGTTCCGTGGTTCTAGCACGGTCGCTCAACTATTATATTTGGTTTATTTATCTGATTTTTTCTAACAATTAAGAACTTATATGCAAATTTAACTTTGACCCGCCTTTATCATTATTGTTATTATTATTATTTTATGCAAGAATTGCAACGTCGTGAAAACGCATCTCGAATCACGTCACAACCAGTGTACACGTGATTTGTTGACGCATTTTGACTCCGCCAAGATTGGGATTTGGGTTACATAAATGCACACCCATATTTAAGAAAATACCCTTATTAAATACGCGCTTAAAGACTACGCGTTGTTATACTTTTAGGTAGGACCATGAAATTTACTAAAACCGCTCATCCCGGAATCTAAGTATATTTTTTTAAATAAATAAATAAATAAATAAGATTGGAGAACCCTGCAAATTTTTGTATTGTTTATATTTATTTATTTTTAGCGAAATCCTCCCGTATTTTATGAATATCTTAAAATGACTACATTTTTTTATTATTATTAAGTTTGTCTATAAATATAAAATCAATCTCTACATACTTAAAAATAACATATTAAATACTAGTTTAAAACAAATATTAACGGAAAGTAATATTACTAAAATTATAATTATAAATACAATGGAATTGTTAAATAATTTTTTTTTTAAAAAAAAAAACTAATTATCCCATAGCCGGATTAAAATCATATTGTTAGATGACTTGAGCTATTGAATTAATTATTTACAAATTCTGGAAATTAGAAACAATCTTGATTACTAATCCGTATTTCTAAAAATTAATTAATTTAACCTTAACTAACCTTGTTTTAATTCAAATCATGTCCTAATACTTGATTCGCAAAATTAATTTAAATTCATGTTTTAACTAAATTTAGCTACATGATTTCGATTAACTTAATGTTGGAGATACTAAAACCCTTATAAATAGTGAACTTAATCAATTTTGCCAAAACTGATTTCATAAAGTCATTTTTACGTTATTTTCTTCTCATTCTAATTATTAGACAGTTTAATCAATAATAAACCTGCTTAAATATATACTACCTAATAATCAGGTTAAAGCAAAGCATTATTTAGTACATCGCTACAATATGTCTAGTTATGTAAAACGACGGCGATTTACAGAATAATAATACATAAAATAATCTAAATACAATTAATAAAAAAAAAAGCTAAATTAGAAATTTAACATTCCATTCTTCATTTCAGCTTACAAAATGCCAAAATTACAGTGGTGTACCTGGTATTGCCAATATAAGAAAAGAAAGTCAGCAACGTAGTACGTAACACAGCAACAACAATATTAACCAGCAATCCAGTCCACAGAAATCCCAGTGATAGATTTGAAAATCAAGATAAAAATCCGAAAACACCGATAATAAACAACGGACAGAAGCCAAGGGAATGTTTTCCGATTTGAAAGACTAATCAATGTTTAACCTTTAACTTCTGAACCTGTATATCAGAATATTTATCAGGTGTATACTACTCTCTCTTTTAATTTCCAGCTCATTTTATTTTTGTATTTTTCTTTTTTGAAAGTCTTAATATTTTTCGGAATTTTTCTTTCTCTCTCTTTAATCTTCAGCCCTCTTTTTTCCCTCTGTCCCCTCTTTTTTTAAAATCTGATCAAGTCCCTCGATTTATCCCCATCTTTCAACATTTTTTTAAACATAAAAACCCATTATCTTCCCACTCATTCCCCTTTTAATCCCACTACCTAATGTCTTGTCCCCCACTACATTAAACAAATACCCCATTATATCTTGTCCCTCATGCTTATATTAAACAATTGCATTATTCCCCATTATTATATCTTGTCCCCCCATTATTGATTATTTTAATATTATCTTAATCTTAATGGACAAACCACTCAAAATAAATACTTATTCAGAATTTTAATTCCAAAAATACCCCTCTGACCTTACTGAAATTACCCTTTTGACCCTGAAAACATTGTAATTTACCAATCTACCCCGTCATCTATAACAAGTTCAACTAATCAATTCTAACCAAAATATAGCAGCTATAACCAATTCCTAATCAGATTTTATGAACAAACTCAAACTAAATGATGAACAACAAAGAAAACTTGAATTATTTTGACTGAACAATATCTTTTAACAACACATATATTTTCAGATTCAATAACATTAACAAATTGAACATAACAAACAAGTAGATTTGAATTTCTAAATTCAATAATCATTTGAACTTTAAACTAAATCCAACAACATTACAACCAAGATAAATATTCAAATTAAATCAAGAATTAAAACATAAACTCACATTAAATCACCGGATTAAGAACGAACTTCAAACAAAAGATGAACACGAATTAAATCTAAGCTAATCAACAAAAATGGATGATCTAAGCGATTAAACTAACATATTTCTATATTACAACTAAATTCTTTTAAACGAAATAAAAACAAACCGAAGAAGTAATAATTAATTGAATTTTAACTTGAATCTAACAACATTAAATTTCTAAAAAAAATACTTAAAAACACATGAAACAAACTAAAGGAATAACTAATTAAATTTCAATTTGAATCTAATAACATTAAAATTAAACTAACAATTTCTTTTAATTAAATAAAAACACATGAACAAACTGAAAAACTAATTAATTAAATTTCAATTTGAATCTAATAACATTAAAATTAAACTAACAATTTCTTTTAATAAAATAAAAACACATGAACAAACTGAAAAACTAATTAATTAAATTTCAATTTGAATCCAATAACATTAAAATTAAACTAACAATTTCTTTTAATAAAAACACATGAACAAACTGAAAAACTAATTAATTAAATTTCAATTTGAATCTAATAACATTAAAATTAAACTAACAATTTCTTTTAATAAAAACGCATGAACAAACTGAAAAACTAATTAATTAAACGATGAACACGAACAAAACAAGAATCAAACATTTACCGATTTTAGATCCGAGAATATAAAAACAAAATACAGACAGAAACGAAATTTGAACCAACTAACCGGATCGGAACGACGATGAACTCGAGCCAAGTCTGCTGATGACCTAACGGATCTCGATTTCAATGAAACCCACCTTCCTTTTAAACTCGACGAACTCAAAACGACAAACGACGACCTCGACGGATTGAAACTAAAGAACGACGAGGCAACATCCATGAGCTCGAGCTCGAGCTCGAAGAAAACTGACGACGATGAAGGGCGAAGCAGCAGCAGCAACGAAGAAGAAGACAACGCAGCAGCAGGTGGACGCAGCGGGCAGCAGTTGTGGTGGTTTGACGAAGAAGATGAAGCAGCGGGGAAGCCATGGACGACGCAACAACAAGGTGTTTGGGACGAAGGCGAAGAAGGAGCAGCAGCATGCAACGAAGAAAAAGACAACAAGGCTGGTCGTTTGGAACAGGAGTGAAGAAGAAGAAGATGGGGCAACCATGAGAGCTCGAGCTCGAAGAAGATGGCGACGACGAACTCGACTGGGCAGCCATGGTCGGGCTGCGGCGTGTGTGTGTACGTATGTCACTGTGTGTGTGCGTGTTGTGTATGTGTGTGTGGCGTGAGGGAGAAGAGGCGGGGCAGCCATGGATGACTTGCTTGGAGTTTGAGGAAGAAGAAGGAAAGAGAGTGGGGGGGGGGGGGGCTTCAACAGTGAAAGAAAAAAAATGTTAAGAGTTTTTTTTTTGAAAGATAGGAAAATAGGGGTGTTGGGTTATGGACTGGGTCGACCCAGTTTGAAATGGACCGGGTCGTTTGGGAAGATTGGGTCTCTTTGGGCCTATGACTTAAAATTGAAGAAAATGCCCAATCCGATTTTCTTTGTATTTTTTGCTCTCTTTTCTTTTACTTCCTAATTAATAAAACTAAAAAAAAATTCTAAATTAAGTTAATAAACTAAATTAACTTATCCAAAAATACTAATTAGCTCCAAATATAAATTATCGCACATAAAGATAGCAATTAACAATAAAATCGCACAATTAAACGTTAAATGCCAAAATGCGACGTACATTATTTTTATGATTTTTTATTTTTGTAAAACAAACTTAAATAAATATTAAATGCAAAAAATGTGACATATTTTTATAATTTTTTTATTAATTTAACCAAATAAACATTCACAGAAAAATACAAATAAGTATGCAAAAAATACTACAAAAATACAAAAAATTGCACACAAAGGAAAATTATTTTACTTTTGATTTTTTTTGGGAGTAATTCTCATATAGAGCAAAAATCACGTGCTCACACGGAGTATTCGAAAATTTCTGCAATGGCCAAGGAATCTCCCACAATTTCTCATCTCCTAGATCATCATAATAAAATAGAGTAATGGAACGCAAAAACAGAACTCTTCAAGATATGGCAAGAAACATGATTGCAGAAAACTCACTTCCACACTATTTCTGGGTTGAAGTAGTAAGCGTTGCATGTCATATTATCAACATGTGTCTGATAAGACCTATTCTCCAAAAGACACACTATGAGCTATGAAAAATTAGAAGACCCGACATAATTTAGTTTCATCCATTTGGATGCAAATCTTCATCACAATAACGGAAATGACAACCTTGATAAGTTTGATCCAAAAAGCTACGAAGGTATTTTTCTTGGGTTCTCTCCCTCAAGTAGAGCATATAGAGTTTATAATAAATGTACTTTATCCATTGAAGAATCTGTTCATGTTGTGTTTATTGATACTAACCACTCTTCGAGGAGTGAAAAACCTTCTGATGATGAAGAAATTGCCATATTTCTAAAACATGTTCAAGCAATGGAGAATCAAGAACCTCATGCACCATAATCACAAAATCTCATTGAAAAGTAACTAGCTACAACAATACCAAACAAATGGAAAAGTGAACCTGGATATTTCCATAAGTTCATCATTGGTGATCCCCAGGAAGGCATGAAAATTAGAAGCTCACAAAAGCAGAAATCAAACATTGCTCTCTTCTCACAGCTTGAACCAAAAAGGTAGACAAGGCGCTTGGAGATAACTGTTGGATAAGCAATGCAAGAGAAACTTGACTAGTTCGAGGAAAATAAGGTTTGGAAGCTTATTCCTCAACCTCCTAACACATTCATTATTGGAAAAAAAATGGGTTTACAGGAACAAGCTAAATGAATCCGGCCAAGTAGTAAGGAATAAAGCAAAGTTGGTTGCTCAAGGATACTCTCAACAAGAGAGAATCGGCTATGAAGAAACCTTTGCTCCAATTGCCACGTTAGAATCAATCCGCATTCTGTTAACATATGCCGCTCACAAGTGTTTTAGACTTTTTTCAGATAGATGTGAAAAATGTGTAAATGGATTCATACCTGGGGAAGTATATGTCAAACAGCCCCCACGTTTTGTAAATAAGTCTTACCCAAATCATGTCTACAAGTTGTCTAAAGCTCTCTATGGACTTAAACAAGCTCTTAGAGCCTGATATGAAAGGCTAAGCTCATTCTTAGTCGACCATGATTTTAAACGACTTAATATTGACACTACTCTTTTCATCGATCGTTCTGACAAAGGTAGTTTGATTGTACAAATTTATGTTGATGATATTATTTTGGGAATACTAACTCGGATATATGCAAAGATTTTTCAAACATCATGAAAAGAGAATCCGAGATAAGCATAATGGGAGAACTAACATTCTTCCTTGGGCTACAAATCAAGCAATCCCAAAAAGGAATTTTTATCAATCAAATAAAGTACACAAATGAGATTAGAAAGAAACTTGGTATGACAAATTCCAAAGCCATAGGGACTCATAGGAGTCCCTCAACCTCTCTTGATGAAGACATGAACGGTAAATGAAAAATGTATCGAGGTACGATTGGATCTCTACTATATCTCACCGCAAGTCGACCTAACATAATGCTCAATGTATATAAGTGCCAAAGATATCAGTCAGCTCCTAAAGAGTCCTATTTAACTATTGTTAAATGCATTATCAGATATTTAACAGGGATAATCAACTATGGGTTATGGTATGAAAACTCTAACAATTTTGATCTCAAAAGTTTCTCAGATGCATGTGACAAAATTGATAGAAAAAGTACAAGTGGAACTTCTCAATTACTGGGAAAAGCACTCATTTTCTGGCACATCAAGAAATAAAATTGTGTTGCCTTTCAACTACTACACACAAGTTCTGTGGATTAGGCACCAACTTCTAGATTATGATTTTTATCTTAAATCTGTTCCAATTATGTGCGATTAATACTAGTGCTATTTGTCTTTTTAAAAATTATGTGCATCATTCTAGGGCTAAGCACATTAAAATAAAGTATCATTTTATTTGTGATCATGTTTCTAAAGGTGACATTGTGTTAGAATTTGTAAACACTAAAAATCAGCTTGCCGATATTTTTATAAAACGTTTTCTTGAAGAAAGATTTTGCTCACTTCGCGTCGAAAACGACGTATCCTCAATAACCATCTACTGCTCACAAGTTTAATATATTACGCGGTTGGTGTAGCTGCTAATTTATTTTCATTTTAAAAAGAAACTCTATCTGTGAAATTCCCTTATTTGATATGATTGCTATAATTGCATGCATTAATATGTGATTGACGGTGCTGTACTCAAGAAGGAAACTTTTTCAGTTGCTTTTTCACATGTCTCACTCCAATCAAGGCAACTTCTTTGTCACTCACTTCTCTCCTTATTAGTCACCACTTTACCATCTCTCGTTCAGCAATCCTGTTTTCCAATGGCCAAAACCAAACCCTCTTCATCTTCTTTTATGCCTCGAAGAAATCAGCGATTCAGAAAAACCCAACACGCTGATAAACTTATCAAAGTTGAGTTGTCGAAGGGTTCTGATCATCATGTATTCCAAGATGCAGAGGCGGATGCACCATGGTGGTTACGGGTTCAATTGAACCCATAATTTTTAACGCGGAGTAAAAAGTTATGTGTAAAAATTTATTAAAATTATAAAAATAATAGATTTGAACCCATAACTTTAAAAATATAATGGGTTCAATATTAAAAATCTTAAATATTGAACTCATAGAATTTAAATACTGAATCCGCCTCTACCAAGATGAATCCACCGATTCTCCGAAGGAAACTCTTATTACTCAAAAAGAGTGGCAAACATCCATAGTCATTTCTTAAATAATGCATAGAAAGGCAAAATCGAAAGCGTGGAGTTTGATACCGAGGATAAGATGAACTTCTATGGTCCAGAAGAAAAAATTCAAGTATGTTGCCTACAAAGGGAAGTCCATCGCTTAAGGACTCACAGTAAGTTTGAAATCTATAAAAAATTTCCATTGTGTTGTTGTCTCTGTATTTGAAACTCAAAAGCTCTTGTCTCTCTGTTTGCAACCGTTGGTGATACTGTTTACGAGGAACCTGTGCATATGTTTTATGCAATTTATTTGTAAACGAGAAAGATGATTTGGAATCCATGGTACTGGGAACTCTCATCATTTTTTAACTCTTACCAATCTGAAAATATTTTCTTGGGTACATTTTTTTTTTACAACATTTGTGGCCTGATGATTTCTAAAGTATCTTTTAAATAAGCAAAAAATGTTATGTCTGAAAACTCTCCTTGATATATATAGGTCCTAAAGATCTAAAATTTGAGCATCATTTGTTAGCCCACATTATTGCTACCACCCCACCCTCCTACCTCGCACTGGGTCCCTTAGCACCTTGTCTATCAGAGATGTGTTTGTCCTATACTATCTTATGAATGAAAAAGCTATAGATTTTTGTAATGTATCTTCTAACCTTATGTTCTACTAATCTCTCATGTTCTACAAGTGATAAAAGTATACTTATCTCCCTTTGCTCCTAATGTCATCTCTAGCATTTATGACAAAATAATTTTTGTAATGATAAGATACACCTTGGTTGAAAGGACTTGGGTCAAGAAAGACAAAGCCTCAGAAACTATACTCCCAACTCAAAAGGGTATTGGAGGAGTTAAGTATGAAATTAGCCAACCTTCCTCCTCAGATTAGTTGCTGCAAATCCAACAAAACATTGCTGGTATTAAGGACATGCAAACCATTATGCAGGGATATGTGGACAAAATCAAGGATGTAATGAAGAAAACTGGAGCAGATATGGCCAGCCTAAGGATAAATCTTCAGACTACAAGGAGACACGGGATCAGAGCTATGCAGGACACATCCTGAGGGATTTGACAAAGTCTCCAAGGAGATTGATGCCTCCTATGATAGTTTCTGCACTAAAGTTATCAACATTCTGAAGTACTTCCTTGGATTATGTGGATTGTTTAAACTATGACCTTTTTTCTTGATCTGTTAAGACTTTATCTTTTGTGGTTCTTGCTCAGGCATACGGTTAACTCTCGACCAACTATGAATGCTTAACTATTGTATATATTGTTGAGGAAGCGTATCAAGATAATAGAAGGAAAAGGATATTTAGGAGAGAAACAATAAATTGTACAAGACAAGACAAGACAAGATTTACGTGGTTCGACAATTTTTGCCTACTCCACGGCCACACAAAGAATAACTCTTTATTAATTGAAGAGAGAAAGAAGAAGTTTTGGGATGTTCTACAAATGAAAATGTAGACCCCTATTTATAGGCATTTGAATGTCATGCCGAGGTAAACGCTTACATCATAAGAATGTCGATGTAAGTGCTTACATTATATTTTCATCTCTTTTTGATTTTTCTTTCTTTTGTTTTGTCTACTATCACATACAACAATAGGTTTGGTCCTATCAATCTCCCCCTCAAACCTATGTTACATCAAGAAAGAAAATAAAGAAAGATTTGCTATTCCCTGGTGGTGCCTTTACTCTATCAGTCTTGAAGGCTAACTGAGGTAGTGCACAGCCTCAGTTTGTCAACACCGACAACTTTGGTCAACATGTCTGACGGGTTCTTTGATCCTGGTATCTTCTGTAGGGAAAGAGTTCCTTCATTTATCAACTCTCGGATATGATGATACATCAACTGGATATGCTTCGATCTTGCATGAAACACTGGATTCTTGGCAAGATGAATTACACTCTGGCTATCGCTGAAAAGCTCACAATTGTCCTGCTCTTTACCTAGCTCTTTAAGAAAATTCTTGAGCCAAATCATCTCTTTTCCAGCTTCTGATATTGCCATGTACTCTGATTCAGTGGTAGATAGAGCAACACTTTTCTAAAGTCTGGACATCCAACTAACAGCAGTACCACCCAAGGTAAACACGTAGCCCGTGGTACTTTTTCGACTATCCAGATCGCCACCTAAATTTGCATCAGCAAAACCTTGTAAGATAATATTGCTCTTTTTAAAACAAAGTGTCATACCTGAAGTGCCTTTGAGATATCGCAATATCCATTTTACACCTTCCCAATGCTCCTTTCCTGGATCTGACATGTATCTACTGACAACTCCAACTGCATGGGCTATGTCAGGTCTAGTGCAAACCATAGCATACATCAAACTTCCTACTGCTGAAGCATACAGAACTTTGGACATGTACTTCCTTTCTTCATCTGTCTTAGGTGATTGGTCCTTTGACAGATTTAGATGGCTTCCAAGTGGAGTGCTTCTGGTCTTTGCATCATGAAGACTGAACCTGCTTAGTACCTTCTGTATGTACTTTTCTTGAGACAACTTTAAGGTTCCTTCCGACCTGTTTCTGCTAATCCTCATCCCAAGCATTTGCTTAGCTGGTCCTAAGTCTTTCATTTCAAACTCCTCCGCCAGTTGTTGCTTAACCAAGTTGATCTCATTTATGCTAGATCCTGCAATTAGCATATCATCAACGTACAACAATAAAATGATATAGGATTCATCAAGATTTTTGATATAACAACAATGGTCCATCTCACATCGTGTGAAACCATTTTTATGCATGAATCCATCAAATTTCTTGTACCATTGTCGGGGAGCTTGTTTCAAACCATACAAACTCTTCTTAAACTTACACACAAGGTTTTCTTTACTAGAAACTTGAAAACCTTCAGGTTGCTTCATGTAGATGTCTTCTTCAAGGTCACCATGCAAGAAAGCAGTTTTAACATCTAGCTGCTCCAAATGCAAATTTTCTGCAGCTACGATACTTAGCACCAACCTGATAGTAGTTAATTTGACTACAGGAGAGAAGATCTCGGTGTAGTTAATTCCTTCCTTCTGCTGTAAGCCTTTTACTACTAATCGTGCTTTGTATCTCTTCTTACCATCATGCTCTTCCTTGACTCTGTACACCCACTTGTTCTGCAATGCCTTCTTTCATTTTAGTAACTCCGTAAGTATCCATGTTTTATTCTTTTGAAGAGAATTCATCTCTTCTTTCATGGCTAGCTTCCACTTATCAGAGTCTATCACCTGCATTGCTTCAACAAAATGCTCTGGTTCTCCAGCATCAGTAAGAAGTAAATAGTGAAGAGAGAGAGTTAACCTATCTGGAGCATTCATGACTCTTTTAGATCTCCTCAATGTAGGTTCATGAGTAACAGAATCCGAATTTGATTCAGGTCCTGATTCCAGATTTAGTTCTGCATTTGATTCTATCTCTGGTTCCGGTTCTGGTTCTGATCCAGGTTCGACTTCTAGTTCTTCTTCAAGTTCTTCATCTTCAATTTCAGAATCAGTTTTAATCCCTCTAGCTACTTCATTTTCTGAGATTTCTTCTAACTCAACTGTTTCAGACATTGTCTGTTTGCTGGTGTTGGTTGGTTCTACTTCAAGCTTGTCCTTGTACATCACATTTTCATTAAATGTGACATTCTTGTGTCTTAGGATCTTTCTATTCTGATCATCCCAAAACCGATAACCAAAATTATCATCACCATAGCCAATAAAGAAACATTTCTTTGCTTTAGGATCAAGCTTATCTCTATCATTAGAGTTTACATGCACATAAGCAACACAACCAAAAATTTTCAGATGTGAGAGAGTTACCTCCTTTCCTGTCCATACCTCCTCAGGAATTTCAAAATTCAGCGGTACAGAGGGTCCCCTATTTATGAGGTAAGCTACCGTGTTAACAGCCTCAGCCCAAAAATACTTCGACAATCCAGAATGTATTCTCATACTTCTGGCTCGTTCATTCAGGGTTTTGTTCATCCTCTCAGCAATACCATTTTATTCCGGTGTTCCAGGAACTGTCTTGATCATTCTGATCCCATTCTCCGAGCAAAATGCTTTAAACTCTTGATTATCATACTCTCCTCCATTGTCAGACTTCAGACATTTTAACTTTAGACTTGTCTGATTTTCAACTTCAGCTTTCCATCTTTTAAAGGTAACAAATATATCAGATTTATTTTTCAAAAAATAAACTCATACCTTTCTTGTGGAATCATCAATGAAGGTGACATAATAGCGTGAGCCTCCTAGAGAAGTTACAGGAGCTGGTCCCCATACATCTGTATGCACTAGTTCCAGCTTCTCTTTCTTTGGCGACCTTCCCACTTTTGAGAAACTAACTCTCTTTTGTTTCCCGTAAATGCAATCTTCGCACAAACCTAATTCAACATGTTTTAGGTTTGACAACTTCTTTTTGGATGCCAAAAGCTTCATTCCCTTCTCACTCATATGCCCGAGCCTCCGGTGCTATAATGTTGTATCATGACCATGATCAACTGTTGCTATAGTATCTCTTTCTATTGCAGTTGCATACAGTGTTCCCCTTTTGAAGCCTCGTGCCACAACCAAATTCCCTTTGGTTATCTTCCACGATCCGTTGCCAAATGTTGTTGTATATCCTTCATCGTCAATCTGACCCATAGATATTAGATTTTTCTTGAGGCCAGGAACATGTCGTACATTTTGCAATTTCCATACAGTGCCTTGTGAAGTCTTTATATGAACTTCACCTTTTCCGGCAATGTCGAGAAGTTCGCCGTCTACTAGATAAACTTTCCCAAATTTTCCAGCAATATAATTATGCAATAATTCTTTGCATGATGTAGAGTGAAAGGATGCACCTGAGTCCAGAATCCAAGATTCGACTGGACTGTCTGCACAACAAATTAGTGCATCACCGACTTGTTCAGGAATTACATTTGCTGAATTTTCTTCCTTCTTCTTCTTTGGTTCTCTACATTGACTACTGTAGTGACCCTTTTATCGCAATTCCAACAAGTAATGTCCTTGCGATTTTTGGATTGTCTTCTTCTCCTTGACTTTGATCTGCCACGACCATAAATCTGTCCTCTTTGGTTGATTCTCCCCCTGCTTTCGGTACTAAAAGCAGATCCTGGGGAATCACTTGATTCTCTTCGGCGAATATCTTCGCTTAGAACCAAGTCTCTAATATCATTCAATTTGAGTTTGGTACTTCCTGATGAACTGTTAAGTGCAGTTACTGTTGCAGACCAACTCTCTGGTAGAGATGATAGTAGAATCAATGCCCTGATTTCATCATCAATTGTTATATTAACAGAACTCAACTGAGTTAATATTGTATTAAACTCATTGATATGTTCCGTGACTGATCCACCTTCTGTCATTTTTAAGTTGAACAATCGACGCATCAAATAGACTTTATTTGAAGCAGATGACTTCTCATACATATTTGATAACGCCTTCATCAGGCCTGCAGTGGTCTTCTCATTAATGATGTTAAACGCCACATTTCGTGTTAGCGTCAAACGAATCACACCAAGAGCTTGGCGATCTAATAGATCCCAATCCGCTTTGGACATAGTCTCCGGTTTCACCTTGGTCAGAGGTAAGTGTAATTTTTTCTGGTACAAATAGTCCTCTATTTGCATTTTCCAGAATCCAAAATCTTTGCCATTGAACTTGTCAATCTTAACCTTCCCTTCTTCCGATGCCATTTTTCACAAAAAACAATTTATGTGAATAGTAACGATGATCAATAGTGTCGCACTATTCTTGTGAATAGTACCTGCACCAATACTGTACTTTTCTACCAGAATTACACTGTCTGTGCTCTGATACCAGTTGTTGAGGAAGCATATCAAGATAATAGGAGGAAAATGATATTTAGGAGAGAAACAATAAATTGCACAAGACAAGACAAGACAAGATTTATGTGGTTCGGCAATTTTTGCCTTCTCCACGGTCACACAAAGAATAGCTCTTTATTAATTGAAGAGAGAAAGAAGAAGTTTTGGGATGTTCTACAAATGAAAATGTAGACCCCTATTTATAGGCATTTGAATGTCATGCCGAGGTAAGCGCTTACATCATAAGAATGTCGATGTAAGCGCTTACATAATATTTTCATCTCTTTTTGATTTTTCTTTCTTTTGTTTTGTCTACTTTCACATACAACAATAGGTTTGGTCCTATCATATATAAGTATTGCATGCATCTTCTCTGTATGTTATTATCTATTATTATTTGTGTATCTTCTCTTGCTTCTTTTTGATTGATATCAAAGGGGGAGAAGAAAAAGAGCATAAAGACAGGGGGAGCAATACACGAAGAAGCAACATAAAGATAAGGGGAGCAGTGTTGCATTGGTGATAGCTGTAAGCACATGATTTTTGCTTTACCAGCAATCGCTCCAAAAGAAAATAAAAATAGTGACAAATGACTTCGCTATACAATGTTTCGAGTTTTCCGTGACATGTGTTGTTAATCATTTGTGGGTCTGTCCATTTTGCATCTAATCTTACCGATCAAAATACAAAGCATGTATGTCAGGGTAATTAAAACCATAATTCGGTCGTTAAAAGAAAATCCACAAAAATATGAAATGCATCTAGGTTGTGATTTAAACCTACTTAAATATTTCAATATGTGTGTGATAACTGTGTCAAAGGTTTAAATTAATGATTGTTTTAATGTCAGTTTTTATTATTTTTATTTATTTAATTTTTAAAATTAGAAAAAAGAACAAAAAAAAAAGAGTGCAAGATTAACCGGACTTGGGCCTGTTTGTTTTGAACATTCTAAGCCCAAAAGCAGCCCAAGTCAGCAGCCCAAGCGACCCATTCCCCAGGCCATCAAAACGACGTAGTTCAACACCAAAATTACGTCGTTTCAGGGATGGTTAATTTGAGCCATTCATTTCCATTGATCCGATGGCCTTTATTGGCCCTCATGACCCAACCCATTCCCATTTTAACCGACCCCCTACTTAACCAAACGGCACCGTATGGTTAAGCTTCCCCAATCCTGGACATCAATTGTAATCAATCCAACGGCCAGGATTGAATCAGCCTCCCCGTATATAAGCCTTCTATCATACCCCACGCCCCCTATCCGAACCCCCCTCCACTCATCGTCTTCACCAAACACTGAAGCCCCCCAAACCCTAGCAGCCGCCCTAGTTTCCCTTTCACCAGAGCCCGGCGGCACGAACGCCGGTGACCACCTCCTGAACACCCTAAGACCCCCTTACTCTCCTGAACATGGATCTGTTACCCCCTAGCCTCGAATCACCTTCCTTCGTCTCGAATCTTCATTTGAAAATTCGAGTCGAACCCGGACCTATACCAAACTACCCCATCTTCATACCAGACACTCCCTGGACCCTCCTTGTGACCAAACCAGACTTGGTTTGGTCCGAATCTACCCACAACTCCTAAAAAACCAGATCTGAAAATCCAGACCTTAGAACACATGCACCTGGGAAATCCGGCCGGTCTTGAAAGGGGTTTGAGGTTTAATGGATCTTGACCAAGGTGTTCTCATGTGAGAACACCCTGGTTAAAATTTCTTCGGCCTCAAATGGTCAAAGCTAAGTCGGACTTGGGTCATTTCGGTTTAAACTTCCCCAGTAAGTGTTCTCTCTCCTTTTTTGTTTTGATTGAGTTGTCAGCATGATTTGTTGTGATTATTTGTTATTATCTGTTATTTTTCCTGTTTTCTTCCATCTCTAGCAAAGACCTTTTATTTGGTCGGTTGATTTTCTATGTGTGTGTTCTGAATGTACTCTGTGATATACATGCTCGTCGATTAGATTAATCGTCAAATAAGTTAACTCATATAGGTTCCCAGTAATTGAACAAAAATGTTTTAAGACATTCGGGACCTTGTACGTGTTGTTTATATGAGCGACTGATTATTACCTGTTATATTTAGTATAGTCGACTCGATAAACGTCGTCGATTAGTTTTCTATGACTAATGAATCAAATGAGCTAATAATTTCGCATGACTAATCGAACCTTGTCACTGACTGAATGCCCGTCATCGTCTGGAATGAGTTTGTTTGCATTGCAAAAATGACTGAAAAGGTTCAGTCCAGGGCAGTCCTGAATTTGAACTTTCATGAGTTCAAAATGCCCTGATGCTGCAATGGGCAGGGCAGTAATAATCAAGGTTAAACCGGGGTATTCTGGGGTGTTAAAAAGAACAGAAATAATTAGTTTAAGTGAGCTGACAAATGGGGTACTGAATTAGGATTAAATTAATGCCAATGGGGGACCAGACCTAAGAGTATGGGAATTAATTGAATACTTAACTAAACCCATAACCCTTGATTAGAGTAATAAGACAGGGCATGGGGGCTGATTAAGGATTCCGAGAAAGATGCCTTTAGGCATGGGGAGTTAAGGGGTATGGGCAGATTGCAACTGGCAGGAATCCAGGCAGTTGGACTGACCTGGGGTTTGGCTTATAAATAGGCCATTTGAGAACTTAAAAGGGGCTGGAAAATTTTTAGTCTTAAGAGGGGTCTTGTGAGTTTAAAGAAAAAGACTGAAAACATAAGAAAATTTCAGTAAAACACTGTAACCAAACACTGTCTGAGAGCTATATAAGAGTTCATATTGGTCAAGCTGTCTTGGCCAAGTTCTGTTCTTTGGCACTGACTGAGCTGCTTGTGATTGTCAAACTGCTGGTTTGCTGCATTGAACACTTTGTTCCTTCTGTTATTTCCTTACTCTTTCCTGGGATTGTTTGTTTGGTACTCGATCATCTGCTGGTTCTCCTTGTTCTGAGAATTATTGCTGTTTGTCTGTGGACTGTGGAAAACACTTGGATTGTTGATTTGTTGCTGTGTTGTTGCGGTGTATCTGCTGTTGATGTGTTTACTGCGTACTGCCCAGCTGATCATTCCTTTCTTCTTTGTCCTCTATAGCAGGTACACAACCAATGCACTGTCAAAATGTAATTGGAAAATTGAGCATGAATACAAATGAAAAGTCCTGAAGAATGTCTTTTATACATAGATTATTACATTAAATATTCATGTAATGTGTAATAGTTTGCATTCTTGTTTTGGATGCTGGAGATAGCCTTCAGGCCTAATAAATGTCAATGAATGGTAGTTGAATGTTAGATTGTGTATATAGGTTGGTGATAAGAGTATGCCCAAGGCAGTAGGTTGTATCTCAGATTTAATTCAATGGTGTAGTATAAGCCTGTAATGTATGCCAAGCATGACAATCGTACACTACTAGTTAAGTTCTTTCCTTTCCGATAAATTGCCATACATAACTGTTAAACCATGATTTAAGACAAAAAAAAAAAATAGGGTTTGCAATCTCAACCCCACGAAGGTCGAGCCCAGGTCAAAACAGACCCAGCAGGCCTGCCCCGGACAAACAATGGCCCAGGTCTGGCCCATCACGCGTGGGCTGGATTTGGGCCTTTAATTTTGCTCGGCTGACTGTGTGCGTGGCCGCGCTTCTAATTTTGCTCAAGCACTCGGAATTCTGTTATAAATAACTTGCAAGCATGTAATTAATTAGGACTATCTACTGTTTTCAATTGGTAGAGACAAACACGACAAGAAACGTAGTTGCTATAGGATACCCTTTTAAAATAAGAGTGAGATGAGCCTCGACAAAAATAAATAAAATTGCACAAGCTGGGGGCCCTCGTTAAATATATATTATCGAAGCATTCAGTTTCCCGGACGGGTCGTTTAGCAAATCTCACAGCCCTCCCAGAATAATAACGCGATAGTCTCTTTAAGCGCGTACTTAATAAAGTTACCTCCTTAAATTCGGGTGCACATTTATGTGACCCAAATCCCAATCTCAACGGAGTCGAAATGTGTCTCTAATCGCGGGTACATTGATTGTTACGTGGTTCGAGATACGTTTTATAACGTTGCAATTCTCGATAAAAATAACAGTAAATGATGAAAGCGGTTGAAAGATAAGATTTGCACATAAGTTCATATTGTATTTAAAATCGGATAAATAAGCCAAATATAACAGTTGAGCGACCGTGCTAGAACCACGGAACTCGGGAATGCCTAACACCTTCTCCCGGGTTAACAGAATTCCTTATCCGGATTTCTGGTACGCAGACTGTAATATGAAGTCATTCTTTTCCTCGATTCGGGATTAAAATTGGTGACTTGGGACACCCTAAATCTCCCAAGTGGCGACTCTGAAATAAATAAACCAATCCCGTTTCGATTGTCCTTTAATTGGAAAAAACTCCCTTGTACCCTCGCGGGTGCGGAAAAAGGAGGTGTGACAGCTCTAGCGACTCTGCTGGGGATTTGGAAATGCCCAGAACCACTGGTTCAGGGTTAAGAATTCGAGCTTAGAGTAATTGTTATTATTTGACTTTATCTATTATCTGATTTTTACATGATGTATGCCTAATGTGCTAAATGATGCTTTTACAGCTTTAATATTATTTGAATTGTGAATATATACAACTGTTACGAAACCCCCTTCTTTCTGAGTCTTCTGAATTTATGGTGTACACGTGCGCGTGACCCACCTTTCTGTTAAAGTCATACCAAATAAGACAGAGTTGGGACAAGTGACTAGGCTGGGCAGACTTTCGTGCTCCCAGTACGTTGCCCCCGCTTCGGCTCAAACTGTCTGTTTGGGTAAGCCAGGTTTAGAACAATCAACCTCAGGTTTTACACTTAGAATAACTCAGCCATGTACCGGATCCCTAGTAGGAACGTTTATTTGCATCACGTGCATTTGACTTAGGGGACTCAACACAGGGGTTGGGTCTGTCTAAGACAGGTGAACCCGAAATAAAAAGACCATCCTGATGCATCCTACTTGCTATATGTGCATTCATTTGCCTCGAACATGCTTGCTGACCGGCTTAAATGAAATCATGGTAAGAGCCGAGGAATAAAATGGGTTTTCATAATTAAAAAAATATATAAAAAAAAAATATAATAATAAAAAAGTAATAAAAATAAAATATAGTTTTCAAATCTTGAAATAAAGGTATTTAATCTTGAAAGGTATTTAATCTTGAAAATAGTTTGAAAAATTCCCAAAAATAGTTTTAAATCTTGAAAATAGTTTTGACTGAAAATGATTAGAGTATGTTTTCAAAATGAGTCTTGACTTTATTAAATTAAATTTCAGATACAAAATGAGCACCACACAAAACCCCTCCTCCGCAAATACAGAAGAGTTTCTGTTCCAGCTTCAAATGTGGTGGTGTGAATTAGGCGAAGATGGTCAAAAGTGGGTCATCAAGCATTTGGGAAATCTCCCGAACATTATGAAAGTTAAACCCCGTGATGATCTGATTGCGGCATTAGTAACTTTTTGGGACCCTGTTCACAATGTCTTTCGTTTCTCTGACTTCGAGCTCACTCCTACATTAGAGGAGGTACCTGGATATGTTGGTTTTGACGGAAGTTTAAGGAATCAAAGCTTGATATTCACGAAGGCTCCCTCGGTACATCGATTCTTTGGTCTTCTGAACATCAGCAGTCAAATCAGGAAAAGCAATGTCGTCAACGGATGTTGTTCTTTCAACGTTTTGTATTCAAGGTTCGGAAAGTCAGATGGGTTCGAAATTCATGAGAAAGGCCTTACTAACAAACAAGACAAAGACGCATGGCAGGTTCACCGTCGCTTCGCCTTCATGGTGGCTTTTCTAGGAATCATGGTCTTCCCGAACAAAGAACGAACAATTGATATTCGCACCGCAAAAGTTGTGCAAATCCTCACCACCAAGGAAAACCACACCCTTGTCCCCATCATTCTCTCAGACATTTATCGGGCTTTAACTTTATGTAAAGCAGGAGCGAAAGTCTTCGAAGGATGCAAAATTTTGTTGCAAATGTGGTTGATTGAACATCTCCAACAACAGCCCAAGATCATACAGTATGGGCCAAGCAACGATAATTACATCGAGGGTTATGAGGAAAGAGTGAAAAATTATCAGGTTCCAGAAGGGATAGAAGCATGGGTATCTCGGCTAAGGGCTCTAACGGCAAATCAAATTGAATGGACTCTGGGATGGCTCCCGATGAGGGAAGTGATACACATGTCAAACTCAAATAGTTATCTGCTACTATTGGGATTGAGAAGCATCCAGCCGTATGCGCCATTGAGAGTCCTAAGACAACTAGGAAGATATCAAGAAGTTCCTGATGATGAAGATTTGAGTGGGCAAGAAATCGAATTACACCCAGAGGCCACTATTCTTGAGGCGTTACTTCAGCAGATGTGGAATGGATGTCGATACTTGAAATGCGATACTCAAGTCCCAGACACTACAAATGGTGAGATAAATTCTGGATATGCAAGGTGGTTCGAGAAACGGTCTCGCGTAGATGATGTACCAGAGGCTGAGCTAAGAAGGCCAACTAAAAGACCCCATATTCAAAGCTTTAATGATAAAATCCAAGAGCGGTTGATTTGGGGAGAAAAAGAGAAGGGGTACAAAGCAACTATCCATGCCCTAAAGAAAAATCTAAGGAACCTCAGTCTGGAGAAGGCTTTGCAAGCACAAGAAGCTGAAGGCGAGAAGAAGAGTCTAGCCTGCGAGAATGAAAGTCTTCATGCTCGATTTCTGAGAATGAAAAAGGCTTCCGAAACGCCAATGAGGAATTGGAAGTATCAAAAAACCATCGCCAATCTTTTTGAAAGAATGCAAGATTATGATTCCGTTCTTGCTGCAAAAGAAAGGGCGTTGAGCAAAGCGAAAGAAAGGATACAACAGTTAAACGAAGAAGCCAGATCTGATAAGGAACGCCAAGATAGGCAATCCGAGAAAGACAGGGCACAATTCAAGAAGGAAAAAGACCATTGGATACGATCAGAAGACCAACTTCGTGCACAACTAGAAGAGGCAAGAAGGTACAGAGAGCATCATCAAGTGGACACTGATAGAGAAAGAGCGCAGATGAGATTAGAGCAGGCCAGACTCCGAGCTCTATTAGAGTCAACCCTAGATTGTGAAGGCCGTATCCGAGATATAGCCACCACTCGCCAGCAGCAGTTGCAGAATCAAGGCCAACATCTCCAAGATTTCAGGGCACAGATCCACGACCTGGCAGTCTACACCTCTCAAAGTTATGTAAACTGCCAAGGAATGGATTATGAAAGGTTTACAGAGCATGCACCCACCTTTGCCCGTCATCTAGCAGTGGAGTTGGAAAGGATGTATCGAACATTGGGAGGTCATCCGGGTCAAGCCCCGCCTTGAGCAAATGATCTAATAATTTACAACACAAGTGGAAAGTGGGGCACGTTATGAGATGTTAAGAATTGTATCTGTTTATTTCAATTTGAATGTGTGTATTTCAAGACATTGTTTTTATAAAGTTTTTCAAATGTAATGTTTGTTCATCTTTTTATATAAATGTTAGCCTCATGGCAGAACTACGCCTGGTCTGATTCACGCGGGGACGTGATACGTAGGCAATCCCCATAAGATTCGACCGCTTTTAATAAAGAAAGAAAAGAAAATACAAAATAAAATAAAACACAGGGTTTCCCAAAGTACTTTAAAAAGGGACGAATGAGCAAACCGGGATGACGCATGTTGTTTGAAGCAAAGCATGTAGAAACGGTTAACTGCCTAGGTGCATTGCATCCTCTATGTGTTATGATCAAATCTGTTAAAATCTAACGCTAACAAAGTTTGTTGTTGTCTGATCCAGACAAGTTAGTTGTTAAAGAACTCTGGCAACACACTCCTACCAAACCAGATCCAAAGGACCGGTAACAACAAGCATGACTACTTCAGAGAATAGTAATGAGGAAGAAAGGCCGATGAGCCAGTTGCTAAAAGAAGCGATGGAAAAGATTGAAAGGATGGGACTAGAGATGAATGCAATGCAGCTAGCCCTAGCCAAAACACAAAAGAGCCCGGAAACACCGGGACACATGCCGGAATACCCTCACTCTGGCCCTTCCACAAGCCGTCCAAATCCCCTTTATCATCAAGAAAGAAGCCCTCATGATTCCCAAGCTCCACCACCCTATCAACCTCTCTCAACACCCAATGTTCCCATTTTTGTGGGACCCACATCAGCCCCTTTGCAAAGAACGACCAGTGAGCCATTGTTTCAGGCTCACGATACACAATACTATCCCCCTGAGCCTACGTTTCATGCTCCCGAACCACAGGCTTACAATCCACATTTGGAAGTGCCGGCAGAAGTTGAGAAGCTGGTTAAGGCCCCTGAACAGGATGAAGTATTGAGAAAGTTCAAAAGCCTGGAGCAGTCCTTCAGGAACTTGCACGGTTTGGGCAATCAAGTCAGCGTAGCATACAAAGATCTGTGCCCTTTCCCAGACGTCCAACTCCCGGCTGGGTTCAAGATGCCTAAGTTTGATTTATATGAAGGGCACGGTGATCCCATGGCACATTTGCGGGGATTCTGTAGCAAAATGAGAGGGGCAGGCGGCAAGGATGAGTTGCTGATAGCTTATTTCGGCCAAAGTCTGAGCGGATCTGCACTAGAATGGTATACCAGGCAGGATTCCAGTAGGTGGTACACGTGGGATGATCTGGCGCAGGCTTTTGCAGGTCATTTCCAGTACAATCTCGAGATAGTCCCTGACCGTCTCACATTATTGAGAACTGGGAAGAAACCCGGGGAAAGTTTTCGCGAGTTCGGGTTCCGCTGGAGAGAACAAGCAGCTAGAGTCGATCCTCCCATGAGAGAGGGAGAGATGGTGGACTATTTTTTGCAGACATTGGATCCAACCTACTTTGGTCACTTGGTGACAACGGTTGGAAAATCTTTCAACGAGGTGGTCAAGATAGGGGTCATGATAGAAGAGGGTTTGAGGTCTGACAAGATCTTGAACTATTCGGCACTCAAGGCCACAACCCAGGCTATTCAAAACGGCACGGGAGGTGCGTTGAGAAGAAAGAAAGAAGAGGTTGCCACGATCGAGGCAGGCAGTTGGTCCAGGGCTGGCAGGCCACACTACAACCAACCCAGACCTCACAGGTCAGAATACCCATACAACTCACCACAAAATTTCTATCCACCTCGAGAACCACATTGTTCCGTACACCAAGCCTAGGCATACACTCAGCCTCCGGTTCGCTCACAATGGCGCGCACCAGCTCCCCAGAACATATATGCACCACCACAAAACACCTACCCTCCACCAAGGGCGTATAGAAACTCTTCAGGGGCTGGTGTTCGGGGAAATCCAGATGCTAGGAATGACAGGTTGCGGAAGCAGAGAACTTTCACGGAGTTGGGAGAAACCTACACTGTTTTGTTCCACAAGCTGAGGCAATTGGGTTTGGTTAGTCCTGTCCAGACTCGAGAACCAAATCCCCCACCTCAGAATTTGGATCGATCAATCAGTTGTGAATACTGTTCAGGGATGCTCGGGCATGATACCGAGAAGTGCTGGAAATTAAGACATGCCATACAGGATCTTATTGACACCAATAAGATCGAGGTCCAGACACCAGAAGCTCCCAACATCAACCAAAACCCACTGCCAGCGCACCACGAAACTCACATGATTGAGTTGGTGTGTGAGGGAGGAGAATTGAGAAAACCCTCACAAACAGTGATGATGATCCAAGCCGCCCCGAAAGAAGTCTCAACCGGTGGAGGAATGAGTGTACAGTCGCAGGGAAAAGGCGTCAAGCCGGTAGTGGTATTGGGAAAGAGCCCGTCCGCCATAACAAGCAAACCCGAGCCAAGCAAGTTGGTAATATCAGGGGTCCCGCCCACACCGACAGTCGTGTTAAAAGGGGTATGTAGACAACTGGTGACCATAAAGCCTGTGTTCCAACTGCCGATGATTGACAGCAGGGCTGTGCCTTGGAAATATGAAAAGGCGGCGGTGATATACAAGGGAAAACAGGTGGAAGAAGTCAGTTGTGAAGCGCAAGGGTTGACTCGATCAGGTCGATGTTTTGCTCCGGCGGAGTTGAGAAAAGCCAACCCAGTTGCGACCAAGAAACCCGTGTCCGAAGAAGAGGCTGAAGAGTTCCTGAGGAAGATGAAAGTACAAGACTATTCTGTGGTCGAACAGCTGAGAAAAACACCGGCCCAGATCTCACTGTTATTGTTACTGATCCATTCTGAGGAGCATCGTCGGGCCCTGTTGAAGATATTGAACGAAGCTCTTGTACCCAATAAGATTTCTGTAAACCACCTGGAAACCATTGCCAGCAAGATTTTCGAGGTGAACAGGGTAACATTCTCAGATGATGACCTACCAGTGGAAGGTACGGAGCATAATAAAGCTCTATACCTAGCTGTCAAATGTGAAGGCTCGGTGGTAACTCGAGTATTGGTGGACAACGGCTCAAGCGCCAATATTTGCCCACTATCTACCTTGAACCAGTTAAAGATCGACCACGGAAGGATCCACAAGAACAGTATCTGTGTCCGAGGGTTTGACGGAAACGGAACAACCACTGTAGGGGATGTTGTACTTGAACTGACCATTGGTCCAGTCCTGTTTACCATGGAATTCCAGGTGTTAGATGCCACAGTATCTTATAACCTGCTGTTAGGACGACCATGGATTCATGCAGCCAAGGCGGTGCCCTCCACCCTACATCAGATGGTGAAGTTCGAGTGGGAAAGACAAGAGGTCGTTTTACACGACGAGGATACAACGTGCACCATGGGCGGAACCATTGTACCTTTCATAGAAACCGCTGATGACAAAGGTCCTTGGGTCTACCAGATTTTCGATACAGGGTCGGCCAACAAAATTTCTGAAGGAGAAATCATCCCGCACCCTAGGGTAGCTGCTGCAACAGTCATGATGGTCTCAGAAATGCTGGGTAATGGATTTGTGCCGGGAAAAGGCCTGGGGGTCGAGCTTCAAGGGATTGTCCAACCTGTCTCCCTTCCCAAAAATCCGGAAACTTTCGGATTGGGGTTCAAACCAACCGCAGCAGATAGGAAGCAAGCGCGAAAAATGAAGAAGAGGGTTTGGTTTCTGCCTAAACCAATGTCGCGTCTCTCAAGGTCTTTTGTCAAAGCAAGTGCCAAGGGGTCGCTAGTCCCAAAGATTCGAGGACCTTTAATCGGTGTAAATGAAGACTTGAATCAGAGTTTTGAGAGGCTATTCGCGGATGTCAGTATGGTGGAAGCTGGAGAAGGTTCCAGCAGAGCAGAGATACAGTTTGTGGGGCCTGAGGCCAAGACCAACAATTGGACGGTTACTCCTCTTCCTGTCCGAGGGGAGTCTTGGTAGTAGGCTTTGATTTATGTTTTGTTTGTTTGTTTGTTCGGATTATTCAAGGGTGTAATCCAAATTTTACTTTCGTTTTTGTAAAAGTGTGAACCCTTTTATCCCGCAAGTTTAATAAAGTTCTTTTCTTTTGTCCCATTTTAATTTTGTTTTGTTCTTTTTCTTTCTGAACAGTTCTCTTTTTACTGGTTCTAATGACATGGCATGCACAGCGGATCTTCGACCTAGTCTAATAAATCAATCTAAAACCGACTCAATGATGCAAGAGGTCGTTTGTGACGATGAATCTGAATGTGATGAAGGTGAAGCCTTCGAAGAGATAAACCGAGAACTGTGCCAATTTGAAGAGAAACCCAAGCCTAACCTAAATGACACTGAGGCTGTAAATCTAGGAGACGCTGATAACGTCCAAGAGACCAAAATTAGCATCCACATTGAGCCGAATGTCAGAGAAGAATTGATCAAAACCCTCATGGAATTCAAAGATGTTTTCGCATGGTCATATGACGATATGCCTGGATTGAGCCCCAATTTAGTGGTTCACAAATTGCCCACTGACTCGGCATACCCTCCGGTCAAGCAAAAACTAAGGAAATTTAAAACAGAAATGAGTGTAAAGATCAAAGAAGAAGTAATTAACCAGTTGCAAGTGAAGGTCATTCGGGTCACTCGATATCCCGAGTGGTTGGCCAATGTGGTACCAGTCCCAAAGAAGGATGGAAAAATCAGGGTGTGCGTCGACTACCGCAACCTCAACAAAGCAAGTCCCAAGGACAATTTTCCATTGCCCAACATCCATATCTTGATCGATAATTGCGCGGGGCGCAAGATCGGATCCTTTGTAGATTGCTATGCGGGTTATCATCAGATCCTAATGGACGAGGAAGATGCGGAAAAAATAGCGTTTATTACGCCATGGGGAACTTACTGCTATCGGGTAATGCCGCTCGGATTGAAGAACGCCGGGGCAACATACATGCGAGCAATGACTGCTGTGTTTCATGACATGATACACAAAGAAATCGAGGTGTACGTCGATGATGTGATCATCAAATCTTGGCGTCAGGAGGACCATGTAGCAGACCTAAGGAGATTTTTCCAAAGACTCCGGAGGTATGATATCAAGCTTAACCCGACCAAATGCGCATTCGGGGTTCCATCAGGAAAGCTGCTAGGATTCATCGTCAGTCGACGGGGGATTGAGTTAGACCCATCCAAAATTGAATCCATCCGAGATTTGCCACCGCCAAAGAACAAAACAGAGGTAATGAGTTTGCTGGGTAGACTCAATTACATCAGCAGGTTCATTGCTCAACTCACAGCGACTTGTGAGCCCATATTTCGGCTGCTGAGAAATGATGCTGCGGTAGGTTGGACGGCAGAGTGTCAGGAGGATTTCGACAAAATCAAAGGGTATCTGTCTAATCCACCCGTATTGGTCCCGCCTAAGCCCGGGAAGCCCCTAATTCTTTACCTGACGGTCTTGGAAAATTCATTTGGTTGTGTATTGGGGCAACATGATGACACAGGAAGGAAGGAGCAAGCCATCTACTATCTTAGCAAGAAATTCACAGTACATGAGGTCAAGTACACTCAACTCGAGAAAACATGTTGCGCCCTAACTTGGGTAGCTCAGAAGTTGAAGCACTACCTGTCTTCATATACTACTTATCTCATATCCCGTTTGGACCCATTGAAGTATATCTTTCAGAAACCTATGCCCACGGGAAGGTTGGCAAAATGGCAAATTCTGCTCACAGAGTTTGATATCATCTATGAGACGAGGACGACCATGAAAGCCCAGGCGCTGGCAGACCATTTGGCAGAGAATCCCGTTGATGAAAAATACGAGCCCTTAAGAACGTATTTTCCTGACGAAGAGGTAATGCATACAAATGAGTTGGAATTGCCTGAGGAACCGGGTTGGAAGCTTTTCTTCGATGGAGCTGCAAACGCAAAAGGGGTTGGAATAGGAGCAGTACTCATTTCTGAAACAGGACGGCATTATCCTGTTACGGCTCAACTACGCTTCTATTGCACCAACAATATGGCCGAGTATGAGGCTTGCATTCTGGGTCTGCGCTTGGCCGCTGACATGGATGTCCAAGACGTCTTGGTCTTGGGAGACTCGGACCTCTTGGTACATCAAATTCAGGGTGAATGGGAAACACGAGATCTAAAGCTCATACCATACCGACAATGCTTGCATGATCTGAGCAAGCAATTTCGATCGGTGAAGTTCAAACACATCCCGAGAATTCACAATGAGGTTGCGGATGCCTTGGCCACCTTAGCATCAATGCTGCACCACCCTGACAAAATGTATGTTGATCCTCTACACATCCAGGTCCGTGATCAGCACGCTTACTGCAATGCCATAGAAGAAGAAGCAGATGGCAAACCCTGGTTTCATGATATCAAGGAATACCTCAGAATGAGGATATATCCAGAACATGCCTCTAGAGACCAAAAAAGAGCCCTTCGGCGTTTGTCGAATGGTTTCTTCCTCAGTGGAGGAGTATTGTACAAAAGAACCTCGGATTTGGGATTGTTGAGATGCATAGATGCCAGTCAAGCAACGACGGTTATGGCAGAGGTACATGCTGGAGTTTGTGGGCCACACATAAGCGGATACGTATTGGCAAGAAAGATCCTTCGAACAGGGTGTTATTGGCTCACCATGGAACACGACTACATCACTTTCGTGAGGAAATGCCATCAGTGCCAGATACATGGAGATTTGATTCATTCTCCGCCAACAGAGTTACATACGATGTCAGCACCCTGGCCGTTTGTGGCATGGGGCATGGATGTCATTGGGCCAATCGAGCCGTCAGCATCCAACGGTCATAGGTTCATTCTGGTGACCATTGATTACTTCACCAAATGGGTTGAGGCTAAAACCTTCAAATCGGTAACCAAAAAGGCAGTGGTGGACTTTGTTCATTCCCATATCATCTGCAGATTTGGGATCCCGAAAGTGATCATCACGGATAACAGGTGCGAATCTTAATAGCAGCTTGATGAGAGAGGTATGCCAACAATTCAAGATTACACACCGCAATTCCACCCCATATCGTCCCAAGGCGAATGGAGCAGTCGAAGCAGCCAATAAGAATATCAAGAAGATACTGCGAAAAATGGTGGAGGGGTCCAGACAATGGCATGAGAGATTACCCTTTGCTTTGTTGGGTTACCGCACTACCATCCGAACTTCCATAGGCACAACTCCTTATTTGTTGGTGTACGGAACTGAGGCCGTAATACCAGCGGAAGTCGAAATTTCGTCCCTCCGAATTGTCGCTGAAGCCGAGATTGATGATGATGAATGGGTCAAAGCTCGATTGGAACAGTTGAGCCTGATAGATGAGAAAAGATTGGCAGCAGTGTGCCATGGTCAGCTGTACCAGAAGAGAATGGCAAGAACATATAATAAGAAAGTGCGCCCCAGGAAATTTGAAGTAGGGCAGCAGGTATTGAAGAAAATCCTCCCACATCAGGTCGAGGCAAAAGGCAAATTCGCCCCAAATTGGCAAGGGCCTTATATCGTGACCAGAGTATTGTCCAACAGTGCTTTGTGTTTGACAGATGTCAAGGGGAGGTGTGTCGACATGGCTATCAATTCAGATGCAGTCAAGAGATATTATGCGTAATTTCTTTAATTATGGCAATTGTTGGTTTATTTGTTTGTATTTGGCATTTATTGGATAATGAGATGACGGAGGCAATTCTTTCTTCTATCCAAACACTTTTTAACCCTTGCTTCCCCCTTTTGAGCTTTAAGTAATTCTTTCATACCCCTCTTTTGGAATCACTAATGGAAAAGACATGAAAAAAAAGAGAAAAGAGAAAAAGAAAAGAGAAAGAAAATGAAAAGAAGGAAAAGAAAAAAAAAGAAAAAGATAAAATCATAAGAAATACAAAACTGTGGGAACTACGTTTGACCTGATTCCTCAAAGAGGATACGTAGGCGCCTCACGGCTCGGTCATAGTATGCATCATAGTGAATATAGGATGCATAAGGTACATAGTGTGCATAATAGGCACAGTGTGCGTAACGCACATAGCGCAACATAAGTGTAAAAAAATAAATTCCCCAAGCAAGAAAACTGGGGCAGAGGTTATGTTTTAAGTTCCAACAAAGGTTTGATTCCAAAAGTTGTAGCACACCACCCATCAAATTATTTTCATTTTCATAGCCTTTCTATAACTCCACACCAAAACCAACATGAACTTCCAAAAGACCTCCCGATCAATGTTCAAGAGATGTCGAGTCAGGCAAATAAGGCCGAGAATAATACACCGATCCCCAGCAAAGAAGAGGATCGTAAGACTGGGAATGAATTGATGGTCAAAGGAATCTCCAGAAGAGAGGGTCGTATCTACAACGCCCCGATTCCTCGAAAGAAATAAAATGAGAGAGTCTTATCGGTGAAAACCTTCATAGGCACCGAGAGGCGATGTAAGATGAGAGATATGAAATGAGAGAGTCTTATCGGTGAAAACCTTCACAGGCACCGAGAGGCGATGTAAGATGAGGGATATGAAATGAGAGAGTCTTATTGGTGAAAACCTTCACAGGCACCATAAGGCGCCGGGAGATGAGAGAAAAGAGAGAGTCTCATTAGTGAAAACCCCTCGAAGGGCACTATGAGGCGACAAGACAGATCAACAAAAAACGACCACATTTGCAACGAAATGGACAGTCATTTATCATCCCCAGCAAGTCAGACCATCGGGCAAATCGATTGATACAAATAGACTGGGTCGGGAATCTATGGTGCACGTCATGATCACGGGGACCAGTCATGTCCTCCAGATAAGTTCTTCTGAGTTTCTTCTCCCCACCAAATATGGGTTCAGAAAGATTTTCTCCTTTTCTAGCTTTTATTTCTCTTCCTAAAATTTGCCTTGAAAAGGATTTTTCAAAGCTTACTACCAGAAACCGGAGGGGAATTCATCCAATGCAGGATAATACAAACAGTCTTAGAAGCCGATCCCAGGCAATGCAATGATCGTGCCCGGAAATTTTGGAGGAAGTGAGCTCCTAAAGGGAGTGGTTTCGGGAGTTAAAAGCAGACTCCCACAGCATATGCTTAAAGAGAAAGCAGAAAAGGTGATTAATTGAAAGCCAATCCCCAGCAGGCTAGAGACCTCCAGCAGGCAACTCTGCCCACTAATCAATTATGGGACATAGAGCAAGAAAAGAGAAGAAAGGAAAAATCATCCACCAGAAAGGCACCCTCTACCACCACGATGAAAACTAATTAAATCCTTTTGTCTGCTGCAGGAAAACAAAGGATTGATGATGGCAACAAGATGCAACGCCAGGGAAGTCACCAAAACCGGGGCAGAAAATTTTCTGCCGATTGTCAAAAATTTTCTCGGAAGAACGGGGTAACAATATCAAATACATTTAAGTTCTAGGTCGCCCACCAGTATAATGCGGGCATACATTTTAAGTTCTAGGTCGCCCACCAGTATAATGCGGGAATACATTTAAGTTCTAGGTCGCCCACCAGTATAATGCGGGAATACATTTTAAGTTCTAGGTCGCCCACCAGTATAATGCGGGAATACATTTAAGTTCTAGGTCGCCCACCAGTATAATGCGGGAATACATTTAAGTTCTAGGTCGCCCACCAGTATAATGCGGGAATACATTTAAGTTCTAGGTCGCCCACCAGTATAATGCGGGAATACATTTAAGTTCTAGGTCGCCCACCAGTATAATGCGGGAATACATTTTAAGTTCTAGGTCGCCCACCAGTATAATGCGGGAATACATTTAAGTTCTAGGTCGCCCACCAGTATAATGCGGGAATACATTTTAAGTTCTAGGTCGCCCACCAGTATAATGCGGGAATACATTTAAGTTCTAGGTCGCCCACCAGTATAATGCGGGAATACATTTAAGTTCTAGGTCGCCCACCAGTATAATGCGGGAATACATTTAAGTTCTAGGTCGCCCACCAGTATAATGCGGGAATACATTTAAGTTCTAGGTCCCCCACCAGTAAAATGCGGGAATACTTTTAAGTTCTAGGTCGCCCACCAGTATAATGCGGGAATACTTTTAAGTTCTAGGTCGCCCACCAGCATAATGCGGGAATACTTTTAGCTCTAGATTTTGGAATCAGCAACCCCACCTGAAGACTGAAGGTTACAACAGAGATCCCCAAGCAGGAAACAATAAAATCCCCAGCACCGAGAAGTAGAAGGCTGCAAAAGCAAGCGCGCGATTCAAAAGGAAGAAGGAACGCGTCTCAAAAGGAGCAGTGTGGGAACATTATAGCATGCTCAACGTAACAATTTTGATGAAAAAAGCCATACCGCCGAAGAAACAATTGAAAGGCTTGAAGAAGAGGGCATGTTCCCAGCGAGTCAAGCAAAGTGATGAAAACTGGCATTCAGAAAAGGCGAAGGACCAGCATCATCTCCCAAGTTCACAAAATAAGGGCAATCAGAGGAAAGCGTTAGCCGACAAGAAAGCAAGGCAACAAGAACAAGTTGAAGATGGATGAGATCTCATGATCCATAGTCTAGCTTAGCTTCTTGTTTTTCATTTTAGAACAATGTAACAAGGAGATCGGTGAGCGGTAGCATCCTACAGCAGCATGCAACGGCGCACAACAGCAGCGAGCACTACAATCACACGGTAGTCCCAGCTACCAAAACTTCCCGAACTACATTGACCTGATTCCTGTTCAGCCCAGGATATGTAGGAAACCTCTGAAGCAAAGGTTCGGTCAAATCTTTTTCAAAAATGCTTCATACGGAGTACTCGGACGAGCAAAAATCGCCCGCTTTATCTTTGCGCGAAAACCCTTCGTGTCCTCGTGCAAAGAGGGGCAGCTGTAAGCACGTGATTTTTGCTTTACCAGCAATCGCTCCAAAAGAAAATAAAAATAGTGACAAATGACTTCGCTATACAATGTTTCGAGTTTTCCGTGACATGTGTTGTTAATCATTTGTGGGTCTGTCCATTTTGCATCTAATCTTACCGATCAAAATACAAAGCATGTATGTCAGGGTAATTAAAACCATAATTCGGTCGTTAAAAGAAAATCCACAAAAATATGAAATGCATCTAGGTTGTGATTTAAACCTACTTAAATATTTCAATATGTGTGTGATAACTGTGTCAAAGGTTTAAATTAATGATTGTTTTAATGTCAGTTTTTATTATTTTTATTTATTTAATTTTTAAAGTTAGAAAAAAAGAACAAAAAGAAAAGAGTGCAAGATTAACCGGACTTGGGCCTGTTTGTTTTGAACATTCTAAGCCCAAAAGCAGCCCAAGTCAGCAGCCCAAGCGACCCATTCCCCAGGCCATCAAAACGACGTAGTTCAACACCAAAACTACGTCGTTTCAGGGATGGTTAATCTGAGCCATTCATTTCCATTGATCCGATGGCCTTTATTGGCCCTCATGACCCGACCCATTCCCATTTTAACCGACCCCCTACTTAACCAAACGGCACCGTATGGTTAAGCTTCCCCAATCCTGGCCATCAATTGTAATCAATCCAACGGCCAGTATTGAATCAGCCTCCCCGTATATAAGCCTTCTATCGTACCCCACCCCCCTATCCGAACCCCCCTCCACTCATCTTCTTCACCAAACACTGAAGCCCCCCAAACCCTAGCAGCCGCCCTAGTTTCCCTTTCACCAGAGCCCGGCGGCACGAACGCCGGTGACCACCTCCTGAACACCCTAAGACCCCTCACTCTCCTGAACATGGATCTGTTACCCCCTAGCCTCGAATCACCTTCCTTCGTCTCGAATCTTCATTTGAAGATTCGAGTCGAACCCGGACCTATACCAAACCACCCCATCTTCATACCAGACACTCCCCGGACCCTCCTCGTGACCAAACCAGACTTGGTTTGGTCCGAATCTACCCACAACTCCTAAAAAACCAGATCTGAAAATCCAGACCTTAGAACACATGCACTTGGGAAATCCGGCCGGTCTTGAAAGGGGTTTGAGGTTTAATGGATCTTGACCAAGGTGTTCTCATGTGAGAACACCCTGGTTAAAATTTGTTCGGCCTCAAATGGTCAAAGCTAAGTCGGACTTGGGTCATTTCGGTTTAAACTTCCCCAGTAAGTGTCCTCTCTCCTTTTTTGTTTTGATTGAGTTGTCAGCATGATTTGTTGTGATTATTTGTTATTATCTGTTATTTTTCCTGTTTTCTTCCATCTCTAGCAAAGACCTTTTATTTGGTCGGTTGTTTTTCTATGTGTGTGTTCTGAATGTACTCTGTGATATACATGCTCGTCGATTAGATTAATCGTCAAATAAGTTAACTCATATAGGTTCCCAGTAATTGAACAAAAATGTTTTAAGACATTCGGGACCTTGTACGTGTTGTTTATATGAGCGACTGATTATTACCTGTTATATTTAGTATAGTCGACTCGATAAACGTCGTCGATTAGTTTTCTATGACTAATGAATCATATGAGCTAATAATTTCGCATGACTAATCGAACCTTGTCACTAACTGAATGCCCGGCATCGTCTGGAATGAGTTTGTTTGCATTGCAAAAATGACTGAAAAGGTTCAGTCCAGGGCAGTCCTGAATTTGAACTTTCATGAGTTCAAAATGCCCTGATGCTGCAATGGGCAGGGCAGTAATAATCAAGGTTAAACCGGGGTATTCTGGGGTGTTAAAAAGAACAGAAATAATTAGTTTAAGTGAGCTGACAAATGGGGTACTGAATTAGGATTAAATTAATGCCAATGGGGGACCAGACCTAAGAGTATGGGAATTAATTGAATACTTAACTAAACCCATAACCCTTGATTAGAGTAATAAGACAGGGCATGGGGGCTGATTAAGGATTCCGAGAAAGATGCCTTTAGGCATGGGGAGTTAAGGGGTATGGGCAGATTGCAACTGGCAGGAATTCCAGGCAGTTGGACTGACCTGGGGTTTGGCTTATAAATAGGCCATTTGAGAACTTAAAAGGGGCTGGAAAATTTTTAGTCTTAAGAGGGGTCTTGTGAGTTTAAAGAAAAAGACTGAAAACATAAGAAAATTTCAGTAAAACACTGTAACCAAACACTGTCTGAGAGCTATATAAGAGTTCATATTGGTCAAGCTGTCTTGGCCAAGTTCTGTTCTTTGGCACTGACTGAGCTGCTTGTGATTGTCAAACTACTGGTTTGCTGCATTGAACACTTTGTTCCTTCTGTTGTTTCCTTACTCTTTCCTGGGATTGTTTGTTTGGTACTCGATCATCTGCTGGTTCTCCTTGTTCTGAGAATTATTACTGTTTGTCTGTGGACTGTGGAAAACACTTGGATTGTTGATTTGTTGCTGTGTTGTTGCGGTGTATCTGCTGTTGCTGTGTTTATTGCATACTGCCCAGCTGATCATTCCTTTCTTCTTTGTCCTCTATACCAGGTACACAACCAATGCACTGTCAAAATGTAATTGGAAAATTGAGCATGAATACAAATGAAAAGTCCTGAAGAATGTCTTTTATACATAGATTGTTACATTAAATATTCATGTAATGTGTAATAGTTTGCATTCTTGTTTTGGATGCTGGAGATAGCCTTCAGGCCTAATAAATGTCAATGAATGGTAGTTGAATGTTAGATTGTGTATATAGGTTGGTGATAAGAGTATGCCCAAGGCAGTAGGTTGTATCTCAGATTTAGTTCAATGGTGTAGTATAAGCCTGTAATGTATGCCAAGCATGACAATCGTACACTACTAGTTAAGTTCTTTCCTTTCCGATAAATTGCCATACATAACTGTTAAACCATGATTTAAGACAAAAAAAACACAGGGTTTGCAATCTCAACCCCACGAAGGTCGAGCCCAGGTCAAAACAGACCCAGCAGGCCTGCCCCGGACAAACAATGGCCCAGGTCTGGCCCATCACGCGTGGGCTGGATTTGGGCCTTTAATTTTGCTCGGCTGACTGTGTGCGTGGCCGCGCTTCTGATTTTGCTCAAGCACTCGGAATTCTGTTATAAATAACTTGCAAGCATGTAATTAATTAGGACTATCTACTGTTTTCAATTGGTAGAGACAAACACGACAAGAAACGTAGTTGCTATAGGATACCCTTTTAAAATAAGAACGAGATGAGCCTCGACAAAAATAAATAAAATTGCACAAGCTGGGGGCCCTCGTTAAATATATATTATCGAAGCATTCAGTTTCCCGGACGGGTCGTTTAGCAAATCTCACAGCCCTCCCAGAATAATAACGCGATAGTCTCTTTAAGCGCGTACTTAATAAAGTTACCTCCTTAAATTCGGGTGCACATTTATGTGACCCAAATCCCAATCTCAACGGAGTCGAAATGTGTCTCTAATCGCGGGTACATTGATTGTAACGTGGTTCGAGATACGTTTTATAACGTTGCAATTCTCGATAAAAATAACAGTAAATGATGAAAGCGGTTGAAAGATAAGATTTGCACATAAGTTTATATTGTATTTAAAATCGGATAAATAAGCCAAATATAACAGTTGAGCGACCGTGCTAGAACCACGGAACTCTGGAATGCCTAACACCTTCTCCCGGGTTAACAGAATTCCTTATCCGGATTTCTGGTACGCAGACTGTAATATGGAGTCATTCTTTTCCTCGATTCGGGATTAAAATTGGTGACTTGGGACACCCTAAATCTCCCAAGTGGCGACTCTAAAATAAATAAACCAATCCCGTTTCGATTGTCCTTTAATTGGAAAAAACTCCCTTGTACCCTCGCGGGTGCGGAAAAAGGAGGTGTGACAATAGCAAGCAAAATGGATACAATATGAAAGTGAAGTGTCAAATAAATAATATCTTAATATCTTTAACTCTTTTTTATTGTCATCATTAAAAAGGGGAAGGTTGTTAGGTTTCGAATTTTAATGATGACTAAAACAAAAGTCAAAGACAATCTACTAATGTCTTTACTACTTATGCATGTCAACTATCCAGAGCACAAGAAGGAAATCCATGTAATCAATGTACCAGAATAGGAAAAAAATAAGAGATTGTTCATATAATCAGTGTACCAGAATAGGAAAGAAATAAGAGATTGTTCAACGGCTGAGGCGGATAACTATCTTTCCATCAAAGGCGTACATCAAGAAAATATGAAAGGAAAGGAAATTAATCAAGTATGCAAAACCTACGGAAGCAAATCAGACATCCGGGAAAAATACTACAAGAATGGAAGGCCTTGAAGACCAAGACTATCAATGAGGATCTAACAAATTGATTGAGTTTGAATCCAGCCATGTTTCATATGCTTGATTCAAGAGGCAACCCTTGTGTCTTACTATTAGAATACACTGCCTAAAAAAAAAAAAAAAATCATAATCAACGATTTTTCAAATCTCAGCGCAAGGAATAGAGAGCATTATCAAGAACTATATAAGAAGAGAAGGAAAGAAATGGAAGAACTATGCAACTTTCATACAAGTTTTCACTCTTTCTACTTCTTAGAAAAACACTGTACTTCTAAGCTTATTAGTGTCTCAAAAGATAGAGAAAAAAAGAAAGCAAGTGAAATATTGTGTCAAGATTTTGTACTGTAATTCGTTTTTAGTAAATGTGAGAAAAACTACTCTCATTTGTAACTGTTCAATTGAAGATCTAAGAGAACCCTTATAGTCCAAGAGAACTGGATGTAGGTGCCACATCGGTATATAAACCAGTATAAAAATCCGTGTCTCTCCTTTTTTTCTTTACTATTCATTACATATATCTGTTGAACTAACTATTGCTTGTAGGACAACATTAGTCGACCAAGAACAAAGTTAATCGACTACAGAATTTTTACAATTCACTCCCCCTTTTATACTTTCAAATAATTCATCGTCCAAAGAAAAAACTCTTGAATCTTCGGCCAATGCCAAGTTGGATTAGAGATTCAGTTCCATAAATCTCTTTACTTAATGTGATCTCTCATCGTTTCCCTTCCCGCAGTACTGCCAAGTCCTTTTTAATGTGGCTAGCATCTACCTGGCATGCATCTACACTCAATCAGTAGGTGAAAGCCAGAGAAAGGTAAATAAGTTTCGCCAATTCTTCAAGACTTATGAATAATTCAACAAGATAGGTAGATAGAAAGATCGATAGAATGAAGATTGCACCAAAATTATGCCTGCTCGGCATAACTTGTGAACGAGATAAGATTTGCCAATCTGACAGATTCGTGAACAATTTAACAAGATAGATAGAACAATAAATTTTTCAAAGTTGTATTCGCTAGCATAACCTCTGAACAAGAACAGATTATCCAATACCGCAAAATTTGTGAATAATTTAATAAGATAGGTGAAATGAGGATTGTGTCAAAATTATGCTCCACCCGTCATAACTTATGAAACCGTAGTTTCCATGTGGGTATTGCCGCGGCTATCCTTGCACAAATTCTTAAACAGAAACAAAATCTTTAAGTAGCGGGCTTAGACAATCCTATTTGTGCAAATCACCCAAAAAAACATGTCATATAGTATGAGTTGAATTTATTCAGAAGTCACAATTTAATGGTAATACACAACACAGTAAAAATCATTTTCCCTCCGGCTTTGCTAAAAATAATCAATCAAATTAGTCCTTCAACTTTAAATAATTATCATTTCCCCTCAATCATATGCAACGTCTGTTTAGTTTAATTCAAGGCCAAACAATTAGTTTAGTTAATGGTTGAATCAGAATCACACACTTAATTTAATTGAAGTTCTAATATTTTTAGTCAAATCATTTGAGAGGACTAACAATGAAATCGCACAGGTCGCAATATTACTCCATGAAAGTTTCAGTTTCAAAATCGAGTTTTACTTTAACTTTGGACTATTTGTTTTGTGTTAAAATAGAATAATGCCCATCACTAATTGAGATAAGGTAGAGGTAGACTAAACGGATATGTCCAAATTTGTCTATGCACTATTCGAAATAGTTTACTTTGCTCTATGTTAATTTTTGATTCGTACATACTATTATCGTTAGCAAATCGTCTCTTATTTGCTCCTATGATTAATGCAGTTCTAACATGAAATGTATGTGTATATGGGTTAAATTCGGGGTCAGCACACACCCCGAGTTCTCGGTGAATTAGACGAAATACGAAAGTACGAGATAGAACGGGATGCTTGCCACCGGGCCCGACAAGACAACAACCCCTCGAATCCGGAACGAGTTCGAAGATCTCGAAAAACATTACAAACGACTGCACACGACTAACAAAGGGTCGTGATATCCGCAACCAATCGGATATCACGGTGCGGATTTCACCCGATGCCGGTAGCGTATCAGTGATTGATGTAAAGAAAGATTTTTACCTTTTTCAGAATTGTACTAGGGGTAAAACTCCCTTACTATATAAAGAGGAGGTTTCTTATTCAATAGACATACTGTAACACGCATATCAAAATAATATAAACTTACTTCTCTACTTTCTAACCATTGAAAGGTTCTTATTTTATTCATAGTCCTTCATACATATTTGGCTTCGAATCAAGGGCCCGGTCGAGGATAAAACCACTGTTAAGCTAAAATTCGAGCCCAGAATCAATATCACAACTGGTTTGGTTATTGATTTCATCTTTAATTCGTTTATCTAATATTCTTGATTACTTGTAATGAATCTATCCACATATCTTTAAATGTACACATTTGATTGTTATCCGCTTTAAGAGTAAATAGATTGGTGCCCACCATGGAGATAAGGATAATAGTGGTGGTTTGATACAAATCTCCATAATACACTCTATTTTACACTTGTTCTTTAAGGTTTCAATTTCAGGTCAACTTAAAAATGTCACATTCTCAATCTGCTCACTTGAACGTTGAGGCTGAATCTGGCCATCATGGCGAAAACAATAATCTCGTGCCTAGCAATGAGGTGCCCCAGTCGATTCCAATGAAGGCTCTGTTACAGAACCAGTCGAGGCTAACTCTTAGGTGGCTATCGATGCCAACCTGCCTACCGACCCCAAGAACAGTGTTCGAGGAGGAGCCCGACCAACGACTCAAGGAGCGTCCGAAGGCGACATGGTCAGGCTACGATTGATCTTTGAAATACTACAGGCCGAACATGCAGCTATAGCACAGCAGCAAAACCAAAGCTGTGCCCCATTAGAGTTGAGCCCGAATAGTCCCGAGAAAACACCCGAAGAAATGAGCAAATCACCAAAAAGCTGGGCGAAGCTGAGTCCGGTGTCATCCCTGAAGTAATGAAAATTCTAGAAGCATTAACGAAAGGGGTGAAATCTAGTGAAAAGAAAACCGAGGCAAACGACAAGAGGGTAGAGACATATAATTCCCGTATTGATCAAATCCCAGGAGCGCCCCCATATTGAAAGGCCCAGACTCTAAGAAATTTGTCTAAAGGCCTTTCCCTTTGAGCGCGACACCGAAACAAATCGCGAAGAGGTTTTGTATGCCTGATATTTCAACATATAACGGAACCACGGAGCCAAATGAGCATGTGACCTGCTACACATGTGCCATCAAAGGTAACGACTTGGAAGAAGACAAAATCGAGTCAGCGTTATTAAAGAATTTGGGTAAACTCTGTCAAAAGAAGCAATGATATGGTACCACAACTTGATCCCAAATTCCATTGATTCGTTCGCTATGCTCGTGGATGATTTTGTAAAGGATCATACCGGGGCCATTGAGGTTGAGACTAGAAAATCGGACCTTTTCAAGCTTAACCAAAGAGATAACGAGATGCTCAGAGAGTTCGTGTCAAGGTTTCAAATGGAACGGATAGACCTACCTCCGGTTGTGGACGATTGGGCTATTCAGGCATTCACTCAAGGACTTAAGCCCCGAAGCTGAAACAAAATTTGCTAGAGTACCCGGCGGTAAATTGGGCCGACGTCCACAACAGGTACTAGTCAGAAATTAGAGTCGAGGATGACCAACTCGGAGCCCATTCTGGATCCATTTATCCCATCAGAACTAATGACAGGCCTAAGAGAGTCATCAATCACGAATCAAGGCCGGTCCAAGATCAGTATCAACCATATAGTGCAGATCGGAGGGGGAGGTGTTTACAATGAAAATGGTAACAATAATTAAATTTGTAAATGGGATTCTAAAAATACGTGATCTATTTTTATGCTAGTTGTTAGAGCAAATGATGCTAGGAATATGAAGTTTAACGATGAATGCAAGCTAAAATGAGGCAGTAATCAAACCGAGGGGCTTACTGCCCTGGCTTCGGACTGGTCGACGGAGGACCTCAAGGTCGATACCTGAGCTCGATCTCGAGCTATCGGGGGTAGTCAGGAAGGGGATAACAATTAAGATACGATTAAACAGGGCTCTTTATGGCCAATACCAAGTAATAATTAAAGAACAAGTAGGAGAAAATTGAATGCCAAAGTGGCCTCGAGCCAGTGAGAGCAAGCCAGTTAGAGAGAAGAGAGAGAGAGAGAGAGATATTATTGATCTTGTGGAGAAATAGTTGGAGCAACATCATCCCTTTACAAGGTGGTGTAGGTTCCCTTTATATAGGAGGGGAACCCGACTATAGTACATGGGCATTAATTGTAAAGTATGGTGATGTGACGGCGAGACGCCATGCTTCGGCGTAGGCTCTAGATAGGACGACCCTGTCAGACTTAGCCGTGTGCCTAGGGAACTTCCCTTTCTATTCTAGCCTTGTCCTCCATCTTCTTCGAGTCGGGCCCCGACGAGCCTCGAGCGAGGGAACTCGGTCGTGGCTACACATCCTCGGGGTCTCGAGGCATTCTTCCCAAGTGTCCTGATAGCAAGAAATCAAGTCCTCTGATTTCTCCACATACAGATAGTCTTCGCGTTTCCCAGAACGAAGCATGGGAAATGATTCTGACACCTGACTCATCGAGCTTCTTATGGTGATATCACACCAATGATGCAACCTGTGGAGCAAGCTTTTGTGGCAACCGGGGTGCCCCGTGGGCTTATGCATTTTGACATCATTTAACGCTTTCCCGATTCCCGTTCTCCAAGGTGAGTGTACCGCCGTCGATTCGATTTTTCAAGAGCGCAGTAATTTCATCCGTTGGTCAATCTTCCAAAGCCTCGATGATCGTGTCGTTACCCCCTATAAATGGGGGTGCCTTGGTGCTGATTTTTCTATCCTAGTGCTTCCGTTGGCTTATTTACCCATTTCTCCTTATCATCTTGCTCCATCCTTGAACATCATGTTTGGGTCTCATGGCCTCAAAGCCATTCGGTAGAGCTCCAACAGGCGATGTTGTGGCCTGTTGTCAGAGCTTCCCTTCGTTGAGCATGACCGAGATGTCTTGTTTCTGCTGTGGTCGTTGTTATGTTTGTTGTTGTTTGCTCGAGATGATGACATACGAGGGTCAACTTTCCTTGCTCGCAAAAAGCTCCTCGGATTACATACCGCTACTCAAAAGCGGGCTCGGATTATACACCGCTGCTCATCTTGATACCCCAACTCCACATGGTACTCTACCTCGAGCTGGGGGCTTGCACGACTAGATGTTCAAGAAGTGGACTCTAAGTAAACGTGCAAGCGGGATCGAAGCTTGTTCGGTCCGCTGTCTCTCCGAGGTTCTCTTGGCCAGCGAGGGTCCTCGAGCTTCGGAGAGCTATGGCATTTTTTCATCCCTCCCTACTTCGCCCTATCCTTTGGGGATATCAGTGTGGAAGGCGGGATGAGGCTTCTAAGGATGTGTGTATGGAGGCACCCATTGCAGGAGGTGGACCTTCGAAGGCAGATCGGTCTCTAGACTTTTACTTCGCGTGTGCATTCTTTTGTTTCTTCCTTTATGCACAAAGATACTCTGTAGGCTTTTGTAGTTGTATGTAAGGACCCCTCGAGGGCCGTTGTACATGGATTTTTATGAATATGAATATACTTCATTGACTTCTGCTTTCGATTCTTGCCTTATTATTGTATGCTCTTGTGCCCTTCAAGGCCTTTGCATGTTTTTCTTTGTTGTTGACTGTAGATATCTAACTCGGATGTGAGCGTTCTTTCCGATCCTCTACTGATTAACATGGCTCTTTTTTGAGCCCCTCATCGTACCTCGGACCAAGCCTGAATTGATATGATAGGTTCAGGCTGTCGGGCCCTCCGAGTTGCATGGATATAGTACGCTGAGTTTTGGAGCATTCGAGAGCGGTAACCTGAGCAAAGGTCAGCTTTGGGTACCTGGGGCTCTTTTTTGAACTTGATGCAGATAGCTTTTTAAAGCGTAGGGGATAGACTTCTGTTGAGGGGTTACCTGTACTCAGGCGCTGCCTCAAGCCTTCCTGGAGCCTTCGTGATCGGAGCTTCGCGTAATTTTTTTTCTTTTTAGAAAAGGAAAACATGAGATCGGGTACCTCCTCGAGGCGAGTGATGGTGTTGAAAGCTTCCCGAAGCCCGACTTCTTTTTTGGCAGAGATCCTCGAGATCGGATGCTGCCTTGGAACTGGAGACAACACGGTTGACTCTTTGAGGCCTGGCTTCTCGTCGATGGATGCCTCTGGGGTCGGGTATCACCCTATTGATCTGTATCAAGGTCGTTGGCTTCTCGAGGATCACTCCGGATAGGTGAATCGTCGCTGTTTCCCGAATATATGTGGGTGGATTTGGCTTCTTCAAAAGGCCTCACTATTTTAGATAGTTACCCTTCCACCTTAGCGTAGGGTTCTTCATTTCTTTAGGCACAAAAAAGCGTTGGCGCACGTTCTTGCTTTAGTCTGCCAATTCTACCATAGCCATGGAAACTACTTCGGGCCCGACCCGGCAAGGAGTGGGGAGTGTCACTCCCAGCGCTCAGGATCTACGGTAGTTCACTCTGAAAACCGTGTCTTTGATAAAAGAGGAACATTTGGAGATAATGAAGAGATGCTGCAGATGGAGCGAGGGGGTAACGCTGTAGGTGCTTTCCCCGGATGAGAGTATTACGGATTCTGCTGATGGATTCTTGAGCGTATACCTATATCCTTTCGCATTTAACCCCCTTGATAGGGTAGTGCTTGATTTTTTCTTGAAGTATCGGGTTACTTTGGCTTAGATATATCGGTTGTTTTGGTGAGTGGTGCTGATGATGAGGTCCTTTGCGGAAAAGGCTAGGCTTGAATTCACGCTTAGTCATCTCGTCAGGATGTACCAACCCTTCCATCACCGATGCCTGCTAACCCTGCGGTGCCGTTCGTCCACGCCCTTTGTCATCGATGATGAAGAAGATTGGGATCTGGAGTGGGCCATTCAATTCGTCCGGGTCGGGACGGCTGACATCATCCCCGTGGTGCTTATGCCATTTCCCGAGGGATGGAATTACGCACGTGAGTGGAGTGTCTGGAGCTTTCTCAGATTTTGCTTATAGCGTAAAATCAGTTGAGTAATTGTGTTTCTCCCTTTTTGCAGCAACTTTATGGATGCCAGGCAAAGTTCTTGATCTGCCCGGCTGGGTCTGGAGGTTGGTGACCCATTCGACCTGCGACGAGCGTAGGTAACGAGCTATATTCCGTATCGTATAAGGAGCGAGGTACAAAGGTATGCGCGCATGCTTCCCTTGCCTTGGCCTTCGTATATTTAAGATGACATTTTCCACTTTTTTTTGTACCGACTTTGCCGTTGTAGGTACCGGGCAGTTCCTTAGGATGAGGCAGTGCTCTTCTGAAGAGGGGAAGGAGTCATCGGACTCCGAGCTGGGGTATGATGGCGATAAATGATATTTGCACCTGCAGTGTGGTGGAGCTTTTAATGGGGCTCAATTGGCCCGTATCTTCGAGGAGAGGGCCTTGCCCGAGTCCGCTATTCCCAGAGTGTTTGATTCCAGGATGGTGGTTCCTCCAAGTGGATATGCTTTGCCTATTGTTGATTCTTCCGGGGCCGAAGAGGCAGGACCGATAGGAGTGTGCTCCCCCTTCGAGGAAATCCGCCAACTTCACTTCATGGTGAGTTTCGGCGCAGTCATCCCAGTATTTCGCGTCTTCTATTGTTTATCGAGTTTTTCTTTTGCAGGCCTTTGATAGGCTCAGATCTGAACTGTTCCGTTAAGGGGCCAGGCTTCGGGAAGATCTGGCCAAGGGTGAGTCCTTTAAGCTCCTTAGCGAGGAGAAGGAGGTTGAGTTGGTGCATTGGCGATATGAGGCGTACCGGAGCTCGAATTACGAGAGCTATTTGATAGAGCAGGTAACCTTTTGTAGTATGCGCTTCACTCCTTTTGACCCTTAAGGTTAACCCTTTTCCCATCTCAACTGTAGAAAAAGACGGAGGCTTTAGAATACCTTAAGGGCGAAGCCGACCGCGTTATGAATGCTTGCGGTGAACTAAGGGCTCAAGTGCAAGCTCAAGCTTTTGAGGAGAAAAGTGCCTTGGCCAAGGTTCTTGCCTTCGAGGTCCAACTCTGTTTGGCTTGTGACAATGCTTTAGTTCAAGCAGATATGATTGTGAAGCTCAAGACCAATCTCTCAAAGGCCAGGGTTGAGATAACCGATGCTCGGGCTGAAGCATTGTTGAGTCGAACCAGGGCTGATCAAAATATGGCGATTCATGTGAGAGATGCTGCTGATGCCCAGGCTGAGTTGAAGCGGGCCCTCGATCATGAGAAGAGGATCAAAAAATATGCTCGTTGTAGATCCCACAGAGAGGTACCTGAGGAGGTAGGTGCCAGGGACTTCGTTTTCTCGGAGGAATTGGCTCGTTCAAGGGCAAACGAGTGCGTTGCTCGGTAACCTCTTACTGACGTCTCGAAGAGAGAATCTAGGGCCGACAGGCCATAGCCTTTTGGAGCGGAGCATAGATTCTGTCGTTTTTCAATTTTATATTTGATATCTGCAGAACCTTTTTGTAGATGGAGAGCGTGCCTTTTGTATATATAAAATAAGGGAAAACTTGAAGTCTTTATCTCTTTCGTATCCCTTTCTGCATTGCTTTTGACCAGGAGGGTTGGTTTCAGTGTTTGACGGGAACCTCGTGGGTTCGGAGCTAATTATGAAGGCCCGGAGGCTTTAAGTTCAACTTTTGTCGTAAATAGGCATTGGGGCCTCTGTGCTTTGCCCAGCTGTTTAGGCTCAATCTTTGAGCCCGGCCTTGACTCGAGCTTACTAGACCTCCAGTCTCCTGTGCCTGTATGACCTGATGATAATCATTTTTTATTTCTCGCCCTTGGGAGTTTGTTGTTTCAACTATTTTGGGTTCAGTCTCCGAGTCGCGTTACGACTCGAGCTTTAATTGACCCTCAAGTTTTTCGATTTTCAACCTGGCGACAGTGGCTCTTACGCTGTTTGGTCTTTGAGACCTTTTGATATGTGACCCAGAGGCTTGCATAGTTAACTTTTTGGATCCGTTCTCCGAATCGGGTTACGACTCGAGCTCATTTTTATCCTTAAGTTTTCAATTTTTAAGCTGGCAACAATGGCTCTTACACTATTTGGTCGTTGAGGACTTTTAGTGTATGGCCCGGAGGCTTGTTTGGTTGGAGACAATGGCTCTTATGCCTTTTTCCCGTGGGCATTTTGTAGGCTTTGTTTTCCTCTCGTTAAGGTCTTTTTGAAATGATTCTTCCTGACCCATCGTCGATTCTGGAAGAACCTCAATTTCAAGTTGTTATCAGTAATGTTTGAGCACCTCAGAAGGTTCTTAGCTCGTTGGTTGAGTAGGTCGAAGCCTTTTGATTTGGAGCTGACGTGGTCGAAACTCGTTTTCCTGTTGAGGGAAGCCTGTTTTAACCGGTTCTTTCCGAAGTATATTCGAAGTAATGGCCTGCAATTTTGTTTAACGACAATTGAGCATCCCCGAGTCGCATTAATTTGGATGGATCAACCATTTTGACCATAGTCATATGCATTTGGACGGAGCCTATTTTCGATCCCGAGTGATAGTTTAGGCATCTACACCAAGGGTATGCCCTTTCAGGATTCTTAAAAATGCGACATATAACTTAAACTTTAGGATTTTGAGTTTCATGCCTGTTAAGGTCTTACAGTTTGTGTTGCTATGTAGAATATATCTGGTTATACCGAGTCTGCCCGCTCGGGGTTTTACAGCCTCAGGTTTTCTAGTATAAGGCAATTGGAGACTATCTCTGAGTCATCAAGTTTGCCTAGGCTCGAAGGCCGTTATTCGTGAGCTCGGAGTTATTTTGCTGGGGTTTTATGAGCCCGGATCTCCGACCCCGGGGTCGTGCGGGTGCCAAATTGTAGACATCAAGTCTCCTAGTACTTTGGGACGCATTTGGTGGAGGGATCCTTGCCGAGAGTATACTGAAATTTCCTCTTTCAGAGTATGAGATGCTGAAAGATGTTCTTTCATTGCTTGGCATAAATACATATTGTTTCGTTACTTTAAGCTCGGCTCGCGCGGGCGCGACTCCCTAGACCGTTTGGTCTAGTACATGATTCTCTATTGAAAATCGGTCCTTCGTTCCCCGGCCCTCCTGAGCGGTCGGCGCTTTTCAGAGAAGGGGGGTGTCCTTCATCGTTTGATTGTAGAAGGAAGGATTGCGATCTTGTCGGATCCTCCTCAAGGGGTACACTGCTCCGCTAAGAACCTTGCTGGCGAAACCTTCTTTAGGGTGGGAGTCCGATCAAGGGGAAGGAGGGCGACAGGTTCTATTAAGGCCTCGGGGTTCTTGGGCAGAGTTATCACTTCTGAACGCCCTGGCCGGATGTCTGCATACATGTTAGTAAAAAAATAACAAAGGAAGGAGGTAATTTTTCTTTACCGCGGGGTGTGTAGGCAATGTTCCGGGGTTTGATAGGTTCCTGCTGTTTCGGAGTGTGGATTCTAGTACGGTCCTCCACCGTGTTTAATCGACCTCAGTCGAAGATGTGGTTCGCTTACCCTTTGATCCTTTCGAGAGTGGAGGTATCGATGCCGGCGATGCGTCATATGATGAGGAATTTCCTCTTGCCACGTATTGCTTTCCGCTTACGATTTTAATTCCGTCCCTTGGGTGGAATTTCATCCCTCGGGTGAAGTGGGGGCAACACTGTCTTCGTGCGGTGTGCTCGTGGATGTTTGAATAAGACATCTGTGCCTTGCGCCTCCATTGACGTTATGGGACTCGGCGTTCCCATCTGAGCAAGCCATGCGGTATCAAGAGAATGGTCTTTCTCCCTTTTATAGCGATCGCCCTCTGGAATTTGTTTAAGATTCGAGAGGTGGTCGTGTTTTGACCCGGCGGTCCGAGCCACAATATTAACCTTGGCCCGGCAATGTTGATGTGTTGACCGAACCACTTGAATTCATGAACACATGTTATATTTGAAATAGATCAAATGAGGGAGAAGGTTACCAATGCGTCAGTGTGAGGCCGAGGCAAAGTCTCAACGTCTTTTTTGCTGGATGTAAGGGTGTCCTCCGGAACGTATCCTTGGAGCAGCCTTTTCCTGGTAACGAGCATTCTTACTTTCTATTTTATGAGTCCTTGGAGGGTGTCACCGCTCTTCTACTATCGTGATGATACATCGCGACCCATTTGCTTCGTTCTTCCTAGTTGCCTTTCTCCCCCGGGGCTGAATTTGAGCCTGATCGCTCAACAGTACTCAACAGCGATTTTTATTTAGTAGCACAACCGTTTTCCTCCTGAGCTGGTGGCCATTTTTGACCCCGTGGTCGTGCGCGCTGTGCAGTTCCCGCGCCAGGCTGTGATTCCTTTGAGAGGGATTCGGCAAAACAGGTCTAAGCCATTTGGCGTCCCTGGTTTTGCTTATGGTGAACACAATGTTTCGCATAACGATGCTAAAATTGTACTCTGATGGGTAAGGTGCCCCTGTCGGCCGTGCGTCGTCGTTGATTCTGTCTTTGTTAAAGATTTCTAGAGGATGTTGCCCTCGGGCCATTTCCTGATCATCGCAAGCTAGATTGCATTTTGGTGCGTTCCTCCTATTCGCGGAGCATGGGTGGAACCTCCCTTTGTTTGGCATTAGTTTCTTTGTCGGGAGCCTTCTTAGGTATAGTGAGCCCGAGGAGGCTCCCGGATGGTCATCCACGACCTTGATTCATGGCTGGTGTCGGGCACGAGCATCCGACCAGATCTTAGCTGGGTATCTGATCAAGTGTCGTTTGACCTACCCCGAAGTCGTTAGGCTTGGTTTGTTTAGGCTTTAGGCAAAAACCTGTGTTGCCCAGCCACCCGAGACCGAGGGCGATCTCGTTTGTTTCTTCGGGGAATGATGTGCGAATTCCCGTGGCATTTCATTCTCCCTTTGTTCGGCCCTGGATGTATCGGGATCTCTCGTTGCTGCTTCGATGGCATCGGCGTTTGCCTCTACGGAGGAATCTTCTGGTGCAGTAAGCGAGTTTGTGGGGTTAGGTGCTAGGCTACGATGCCACATCATGGTTCCTTTTGAGAGTGTTTCCCCATACCTCTTTAATAAGACGGGCTCGAACTCATCATCTTGAAGGTCGTTGCCTTTTCCTGCGCACGTGTAAGCGGTGATGTGCTTGTCGGGATTCGAGGTCCTATTGTACTTAGAGAGTTCTGGAGTTTCGAATTTTTGTGAAACGGGTTCCGGAGATGCTTCCTCGGGGAACGGTTGTTGCATGAACTTCCACGAACCTGACTCAATCCTTATGGAGAGATCCCCAAGCATCTTTGCTATGGCAGGGTTGGTTACCGATCCGTTGTTGCTCGATCTCTTGGATATTTGTTTGGCGGGGAAAGTTGTTTCCGGTGCTGCTGTGTTGGGAGTCTCCGGGTGGCTTTGCAACTGAGCGATAGCCAATTGCTGTGCCTGCAACATTTCAAAAATATCGTGAAGACTCACTTCCTGTGCTTCTCGAGCCGGGTTTTTTGGGCTTCCTGTCGGTCGATATGTTGTATGCTTCCGTCAGTGTGCGAGGTTTCGTCGACCTGCTGCGCGTCTTGCGAACCCGCGTCCACTGGAATTGGCCCAGATGCGTTATAGGTGTTCCGCGGTGTCGTGCCAACGACTAGAGCAGCCACACCATTTTCGCCGTGATTTTCGAGGTAGTTGTTCTCACCCCTGTTTGCCGAGCTAGATAACTTGCATCCGTGCAATGAAACCAACAAGAAAATAATCACTATTATTTTTAGCCCCACGATGGGTGCCAAACTATTTACCGTGAAAATGGTAACAACAATTAAATTTGTAAATGGGATTCTAAAAATATGTGATATATTTTTATGCTAGTTGTTAGAGCAAACAATGCTAGGAATATGAAGTTTAACGATGAAATGCAAGCTAAAACTAGGCAGTAATCAAACCGGGGGGCTTATTGCCCTGGCTTCGGGCTTGTCGACGAGAGGACCTCGGGGTCGATACCTGAGCTCAATTTCGAGCTATTGGGGGTAGTCGGGAAGGGGATAATAGTTAAGATACGATTAAATAGGGCTCTTAATGGCCAATACCAAGTAATAATTGAAGAACAAGCAGGAGAAAATTGAATGCCAAAGTGGCCTCGAGCCAGTGAGAGCAAGCGAGTTAGAGAGAAGAGAGAGAGAGAGAGAGAGAGTGAGAGAGAGAGAGAGAGAGAGAGATTATTGATCTTGTGGAGAAATAGTTGGAGCAACATCAACCCTTTACAAGGTGGTGTGGGCCCCCTTTATATAGGAGGGGAACCCGACTATAGTACATAGGCATTAATTGTAAAGTATGGTGACGTGACGGCTAGATGCCATGCTTCGGCATAGGCTCTAGATAGGTCGGCCCTATCAGACTTAGCCATGTTCATAGGGAACTTCCCCTTCTGTTCTAGCCTCATCCTTCGTCTTCTTCTAGTCGGGCCCCGACGAGCCCCAAAGGAGGGAACTCGATCGTGGCTTCATGTCCTCGGGGTCTCGAGGCATTCTTCCGAAGTGGCCTAATAGCGAGAAATCAAGTCCTTTGATTTTACCGCATATAGGAGGCGTAACTCCCGAGGAACGAGAAGAGAAGCGACCGTGGGACCAATAGCCGAGGTCTGATGAGCAAGAATGGTTTTGATAGACCACTCGGGAGATGGGAAGCACTAAGATTATCAAAGTATAACTTCAACGTTTATGCAACCAACATTGTATCGACCACTGGGCGCATCAAATAAACCAAATGGCCTAGACCATTGCAGTCCGATCCTACCCAGAGGGATCCTAACCTGATGTGCAAGTATCATGGCACTCATAGCCACATGACCGAGGACTGTCCACAATTGAGAGAAGAAGTTGCTAGGTTGTTCAATAATGGGAACCTCCGAGAATTCCTGAGTGATCGAGCCAAAAACCACTTTAGGAATAGGGACTTTAACAAATATGCCGACCAAAAAGAACCTCAACACATCATCAACATGATCATTAGAGGGGTCGATGTCCCTCAAGGGCCAATGATAAAGCGCACAAAAGTATCCATCACGAGGGAAAAATGCACTCGCAATTATATCCTGGAGGGAGTCATTTAGTTTAGCGATGAGGAAGCAGAGGGCATCATACAGCCTCATAATGATGCACTGGTGATATCCGTACTTATAAACAAATCCCTAGTTAAACGTGTGTTGATTGATCCAGGCAGCTCAGCCAAGATCATCAGATCGAGGGTTGTAGAGCAGTTGGGGTTACAAGATCAAATAGTGTCGGCGGTCCGGGTGTTGAACGTATTTAACATGGCATGCAAAACTACCAAAGGAGAAATAACTTTGCTAGTGAATACCGCTGGGATGATTCAAGATACCAAATTCTATGTGACCGAAGGGGACATAAGGTATAACGCCTTATTCGGAAGGCCATTGGTTCACAACATGAGGGTAGTACCCTCGACATCACACCAGGCACTGAAGTTCCCTACACTGGGAGGAATTAACACGGTTTATGGAGAGTAGCCGTCCGCGAAAGAAATGTTTGCAGTCGACGAGGTGATCCCGGTGTCCGTAGTCTCAACATCAAAGAATACAGAGAGACTAGGAAGGAATAAATTAAATAGCAATCACCGATACCGGCCTGGACCGAACCGGAAGAGCGAGGAGTAGTTGAGGAGGATGATTACGGAGTTCCTAGGTCGTTCATTGCCCCTAATGATTCTGATGCCATCAAATCGATGATCGAGGAGATGGAGCAAGTCATTGATTTCGCCCAAACTCACACCACTAATTGGGATTGTGAGGCGGTCGATGCAATTATAAATACACAACACGAGTCGAGGTCGATTCCACAGAGAGCTTTATGTGGGATTAGGTATATACCTAGTCTAGTGTATGACGTGCCTAAGATTCCACTTCCACATATTCAGTTGTTTCTTTTCTACTTCTAGTTTGTATGCTAAGGCTTGTAATTGAAAAGCTAAGAGACAATGTTTTGGTATTGTTATTTTTCAGTTATAAAAGATCTAGGGTTGTAACTTCCGCCTAGATAGTTACCTAACTTATTGAGATCTTTAAGGCATGTTTGGTTGATCGGGATACAATATAACAATCACACGTAATTACTCCCTCTATACCTCTCGATAGTTTGAGTGATTTTGCCCAATTTGGCTTTCTTAAACCTAAATGGGTATTTCACGAAACAAGTGATATATGCTTAAGTCGAGCCTTACTATCTCTAGATTCAACCCTATAATTGGGGCTATCAGTTTCTTGATTTTACCCCGATTTCTTGTTAGCCAAGTTTTCCTAGACTTAGCCTCTCTTTCTGAAGTAGAAACTAAGTCAATTAGGCATGAATCAATGTTTGCAACCATCAATTGTCAAATTCAAGCAAGAACTAGGCTAAATATCACATACCCAATCATAAACAAGTTCTAAATCAATCACCCATGAAGTACCCATACTAGGATTGGATCACAACCCTAGCCAAGGGTTTGTCTACTCATGGAAAATACAGAAATTAAAGAAAAAACTAAGATAAAATCCATAATAGATGATTAAGGGAAGAAAATCTAATGTTATAATGTTAAACTATTACAAACCCAATACAGTAAAGAAAAATAGCTATCTATTCTTAGGTGCACCAAACTTAACCTAAAAAAGACAAAAAGATCTATTTATATCCAGCTAAAATTATTGGACAAAATTTCCCCTGCGGAGGTTGTGCAACCGCACAATTATGTGTGCGGTCCGCACAATTATGTGTGCGGTCCGCACAATTATGTGTGCGGTCCGCACATTGAGACTTGGCTTGACAGGCTGGCCTTCTGCGGCCAAACAATTCTGGGTTGTGGTCGCACTTCTTCAGCTTATGTGGACCGCACATTTCTGAGTGCGGTCCGTACTTCATGACCTTGGGCTTTGGCATAGGGGATTTCTGTGGACTACACATTTCGGAGTGCGGTCGTGCTTTTGACTCTGCATCAGCACATTAATGGTGAGGTCCACACTTTTTCATGGTCCAAAATCATAACTCTCTGAACTTCATCTTATGCAGCCACACTATAATTGTGCAGTCCGCACTTTCTAAAGGAAAACTGACAGAGGCTGCACTCAATATTGTGCAGTCCAAATTTTGCCCTTTTAGCCTTGTTTTAGTCTTTGTCCAAAGTTAATCCTTCTTGAGTTGATTTTTATCTCTATGGCTCATATTCCAACACTCCTACGAGAAAGCACATTTCATTAGTTTTCGGGAATACCTTTAAGCAATTTTGAGCTAAAACGAAAGCAAAAGAGTGCAAATAAGTAGTCAAAATCCCTACTTATCATTCATATTGATCAAACACTTTCCCGATCAGAAGGTATACTTGGGCACAGGGTTAAAGCCCGATCTGAGGAAAAAACTCATTGAATTTCTTATACCTAACATAGATTGTTTTGCTTGGTCCCATCTTGACATGACAAGGATCTGATAACTAGGGATTTTGACGCATTTTATGCTCCTTCTTGCTTGCGCTTTGATTATAAATTTATACAAAATAGTCCCAAAAGGCTCATAAGTTGTGCTTGATTGCAGGTTTGATCAACAAAGTGACAAGATGTCAAATATCAACTCAAAAGGAGTGAAACTTGCACAAGTACCAAAGACAAGACAAACTCGGGAAAAACAGGCCTAGTGCGGCTGCACTACACTTTGTGCGGTCCGCACTAGAGAGGTTTAGAGACTCAGCATTTCAGGATTCGAAGCAATGCGGCCACACTATGCTTTGTGCGGTCCGCGGTGGACCTCTGAGGCCGCACTCCCATTATGTGCGGTCTGCAGAGACAAGGTTCGGAGAGATGCCAAGTTCAGAGGTTCAAGCCTGTGCGGTCCGCGGTCGTGTTTGTGCGAACCGCGCTAGAAGCCTCTGCGGACGCAATCCATTTTGTGCGGTCTACGGAGCCTGGGTTTAGAGAGTCAAGATTGCAAGTTCAAGAGCCTAATGTGGCCGCACACCATTTTGTGCGGTCCGCACTAACCCCGCAGGGGCAATTTTGTCCAGTTTTTCCAGCTTAGTATATATAGAACCTTTTTTCATTTTTAGGGCATCAAATATTATCAAACGTTAGCTGCGCTCGTGATAAGACCTTTCTTAGTCATTTTGGGCATTTTTACTTAGTTTTTATCATTGAATCTTTGTATTTACCTTAGCAATTGATTAATATGTCTTTATCTTCATCTATTTCTCTGGTTTTCTCTTCAAGCATGAGTAGCTAGACCCATTAGCTAGGGTTGTGGCTCAACCCTAGTGTGGGTAATTTATGGGTGTTGTGATTTAAGGTTAGATTGACTATGGGTGTTTGTTATTTGGGTCAATTTCATGGTTTAATCTATGAATTAGTGGTTGCAAACACTAGTTTGTGCTAAGTTGACTTGGGTTCTTCTTGAGAAAGAGAGCCTAACTCTCTGAAATTGACCTAACAAGGAATTGGAATGGACTCAAGAGAATTGATAGTCCTAATTAATGGGTTAAACCTCGAGAGAGTAATACCCGACTTGAACCCCAGTTGTTCGAGCAAATTTGCCTATCCTATTGGTCTTGAGAAAGTCAATTGGGCAAAACACTCTCTCTACCGAGAGGTGTGAGAGTGGGTAAAATTGTGCAACGGTTATAGTATATTCCCCAATCATGTCAATCGTGCCTTTGGTTCAATTAACCATCAATTGGCCACCTAGGAGGATGCCACTACCCTAGTGTCTTTTAAACTATTAGATACAACTTGTAGCAATTTACTCGTAGTTAATCTAGTAGCAATTATAATTTGTAGTTTGATAATAGTAGAATATAAAAAAACTCAAAAATGATTAGAAGTGATATTTGGAACAAATACGCAATTCCAACCTAAATAGATACTCGACTCCATTCCTAGCTCTCTGTGGAAATCGATCCCGACCCACAAATCGGGTAAAAGCTATTGCGACCCTCTCTTCCTACTTTTTAGTAGTGTGGAGTAGGTTGCGATCACTTTTTAGCGTCGTTTCCAGGGAGCTAATAGTTTTGGCTATCTATTTAGTTAGTTTTATGTATTGTTCTTCTTTCCTTCTTTGTTACTTACTTGTTTGTGTCACTACTTAGGTACCAATATAGCTTTGAACAAAGCTAATGACCCTCTTGGAAACGTGATTGCGGGGGAGGAGGTAGATGATGTTGAGCAAGATGAGGTGCCTCTTGTACCTCAAGGACAACGTAGAGGCCGCATTGCCAATGCTAATCCAAATAACAATATTCCAGACCCTCCTCCGCCACCTCCAAGAGTGGCTCTCAGAGTACTTCCAAACCAGGGTTATGCAAGTGTTATTGTCCCACCCAGAATCCGGATGGGAAACTTTCAGATAATCAATGTGATGTTGACCTTACTTAAGCAGCGTGTGTACATTGCGGGCGCTGCGGATCAAATTGCCTACAAACATCTCAAGGGGTTCGTGGATACATGCTAGGGGAGCAAATAGACGAATGTGTCCGAGGATGCTCCAAGGTTGAGATTTTTCCCATTCTCACTTCGGGGGAAGGCATGAGATTGGTCGAGAGACTCCCCAACCATTCCATCACAACTTGGGATGAGCTGGCGGATAAATTCATTTCTAAATTCTTTTCACCTGGGCATACGGCGGCACTTTGAGATGAGATATTGGCTTTCAAGAAAGAGCCCACAGAATCTTTGCATGAGATTTGGGAGCGGTATAGAACGATGGTGAAGGAATGCCCCAATAATGATATGATCGACGCTATGATCCAACAAACTTTCTACCGGGGCATCAATACCACAAATCAATGCATAGTGAACCAACTTGCCAGGGGCAACTTTATAAAGCTGTCATATGATGAGGCATGTGATGTACTTGATGAGATGGCTGACACTTCTTCTACATGGAAAAGTAGAGCTAATGTACCTCAAGGCGACCCTACGGTTATTCATTTGCACAAGGAATTACATGACCATGGGCAAGCTATAGCGGAGTTGACAACTACTATGAATCAATTGGCTAAGTCACAGTTACAACAAGTCCAAAATCCTCACTAAGTGAATGCCATGGAGGGTGTTAATATGCTTGTCAACAATAGACGGCAAGGAAGGCAACTAAACCAAGGGAATTCTGAGCAATTTGATGATGCATGTGATGATTTTCAAAATGATGGTTATGATGACCAAAGTGAAGAGGTTCAATATGTAAACAACTATCAAGGACAACGGGGCAACTCTTCCAACCAACAACAGTGGAGACCTCAAGGCAATTGGGGCAATCACCAACAAAACAATGGCAATTGTGGGAACAACAACCAAAACAACAACTGGGGCAATCAAAACAACAATCAAGGCAACCAAGGGAATTAGAATGGTAATAATAATAATTGGGGTGGCAATAATAATCAAGGAGGATGGAACAACGAAAACCAAGGAAACCGGGGGCAAGGCTTTCAAAGGCCCCCAATGTACCAACAACCGAACACGCCACTACCATTTCCATCTCAAGGTCCTAGTTCTTCAGGTAATGATATGGGTAGAATTGAAATGATGTTCGAGCAGATGATGAAGAGGAATGCGGTTTCTGATGCACAGTTAGCTTCTCACAACACCTCTATCTAAAACTTAGAGGTGCAATTAGGCCAAATCTCTCAGTGATTGAATACTCGCCTGAAGGGTGCTCTACCAAGTGATACGGTATCACAACAAGAAATGGGAGAGGCAGTGATGTGAATGCCTCTAAGCAAAAGCAAGTCGTGGATGGTGATGTTGAGTTGCAAGATGACGAAGTCCCTTTGGTAGTTGAAGATGTGGTTGATAAAAATGTGAACAATGAAGTGAGGATTGATATTCAAGAAGTTTAGGTGAAAACTCAAAATGATGTGAACCCGTCTAGGGAACACATAATTGATATGCCGGAGCCAGTTGTGCCAAAAGCCAAGGATCCTTTACCAAGGCCACCTCCACCTTATCCTCAAAGGCTCACGAAACAGAAGAATGATAATCAGTTTAAAAAGTTCATTGACATGATGAAGAACTTATCTATTAATGTGCCTTTGGTGGAGGCACTTGAACAAATGCCGGGTTATGCAAAATTCATGAAAGACTTGGTTACAAAGAAGCGTTCTATGGATTGTGAAACTATAAAGATGACTCACCAAGTTAGTGCTATAGTGCATTCAATGGCCCCAAAGCTTGAAGATCCCGGTGCTTTCACTATTCCTTGCACCATTGGGAGTGCGGATTTTGCCAAGGCTCTATGTGACTTGGGAGCTAGTATCAATTTGATGCCCTACTCGATTTTCAAAACTTTGGGTATCAGGAAACCTAGGCCAACCTCAATGAGACTTCAAATGGCGGATCGATCGATCAAGCGACCTTTGGGCATTGTTGATGACGTGCTTGTCCGAGTGGACAAATTCATATTGCCGACCGACTTTGTGATTTTGGATTGTGAGGTAGACTATGAGGTTCCTATTATCTTGGGAAGGCCTTTCCTTGCAATGGGGAAGGCATTGGTTGGTGTTGAATCCGGTGAGCTCACTTTTCGAGTGGGAGATGAAAAGGTCGTTTTCCATGTTTGCAAGTCTATGAAGCAACCCAGTAGCACCGAGGTGTGCTCATTTGTAGACCTAGTCACAGCTGTGATTGTGGATAATACCAGTGCTATGATCAACGCGGAGGATCCTCTTGAGGCCGTGCTATAAAATCTTGATGTCAATGAGGATGCAAGTAGAGTGGAGTGCGTGAATGCCTTACATGGGATGAGCTCTTATTCTTATGAGTCTAGAAAATTATCTTTGGATCTTAAAAATCGGAAAACTCCACCAACAAAACCATCAATTGAGGAGCCACCGGTGTTGGATTTGAAACCACTTCCTCCACACGTCAGGTATGAATTCTTGGGCTCAAACTCTACTTTACCAGTTATTCTTTCTTCTTACCTTACTAACATGCAGGTTGAGGCCACTTTGGGTGTGCTTCAAAAGCGTAAAAGGGCAATTGGATGGACTCTAGATGACATTTGGGGAATAAGCCCCGCATTTTGTATGCACAAAATTATCTTGTAGGATGATGCAAAGCCTTCCTTGGAGCATCAAAGAAGATTGAACGAGGCTATGCAAGAAGTTGTGAAGAAAGAAGTGATCAAATGGTTGGATGCCGGGGTTATGTACCCCATTTCTGATAGCTCATGGACTTCTCTGGTGCAATGTGTACCGAAAAAGGGTGGTATGACTGTGGTGACCAATGACAACAATGAACTTATTCCTACTCGGAAAATCATAGGTTGGAAGGTTTGCATGGACTACCGGAAGGTAAACAAGGTAACCCGAAAGAACCATTTTCCATTGCCATTCCTTGACCAAATGCTTGATCGTCTTGTGGGGCATACTTTTTATTGCTTTTTGGATGGGTAATCGGGGTATAATCAAATCTTAATTGCCCTGGAGGACCAAGAGAAGACCACTTTTACTTGTCCATATGGAACCTTCTCTTTCTCTCGGATGCCGTTCGGATTGTGTAATGCTCCGGCGACATTCCAAAGATGCATGATGGCTATTTTCACCGACATGGTGGAAGATATATTGGAGGTCTTCATGTATGATTTCAGTGTGGTTGGTGATTCCTTTGAAGAATGTTTGATAAATTTGGATAGAGTATTGGCCCGATATGAAGACACAAACCTCGTACTCAATTGGGAAAAATGTCATTTCATGGTTGAAGAGGGTATAGTGTTGGGTAACAAAATTTCAAAGCAAGGGATTAAAGTTGACAAATCCAAGATAGAGGTGATTTCAAGGCTTCCTCCCCCTACTTCTGTCAAAGGGGTGAGGAGTTTTCTTGGGCACATGAGTTTTTACCGGAGGTTTATAAAAGATTTTTCAAAAGTGGTAAACCCCTTGTGCAAGTTGCTAGAAAAGGATGTAAAATTTGTGTTCAATGAGGAATGTATGCAAGCATTCGAGCTTCTCAAGCTTAAGTTGACCATTATCCAGATCATTACCGCACTAAATTTGAGCTTACCTTTCGAGCTCATGTGTGACGCAAGTGACATTGCGGTGGGGATGTTTTGGGTCAAAGGTTAACAAGATGTTTCATCTGGTGTACTATGCAGGTAGGACCATGAATGAGGCTCAAAGGAACTACACGGTTACCGAAAAAGAGTTGTTGGCTATAGTATTTGCAATGGAAAAGTTTCGGTTGTATCTTATGGGGGCCAAGGTCATAGTGCACACCGATCATGCCGCTCTTAGGTACTTGATGACAAAGAAAGACTCTAAGGCAAGATTGATGCATTGGGTGTTACTACTTCAAGAGTTTGATCTAGAAATTATGGACCGGAAAGGTAGTGAGAACCAAGTGGCGGACCACGTGTCCCGTTTGGAGGAGGATGGGAGGCCTTGTGATGGCCTTGAGATTAATGATTCATTTCCCGACGAACAACTCCTTGCGGTATCAATGAATGGACATGGTTTGCCGATGTTGCCAATTACCTTGTGACTGAAATAATCCCGTATGAGCCCTCTTCTAACCAAAGGAAGAAGCTCAAACGGGATAGTTTGGACTTTTATTGGGATGAGCCATATTTGTTCAAGATTTGCATGGATGGTGTGATTAGTCGATGTATCCCGGAGGAAGAACAATTGAGTATCTTAGAGGCTTGTCATTCCTTACCCTATGGCGGCCATCACGGTGGGGTGAGGACCGCCTTGAAAGTTCTTAGTTGCGGGTTCTATTGGCCAACCATGTTCAAAGATGCGGGTGATTTTGTGAAGAGGTATGATGAATGCCAAAGAGCGGGTGGAATTTCAAAAAGGGATGAGATGCCTCTCAATACCATTCTTGAAGTGGATATCTTTGATGTTTGGGGCATCGATTTCATGGGTCCATTTGTTAGCTCTTTTGGGAATACTTACATTCTTGTGGAGGTCGATTATGTCTCAAAGTGGGTTGAAGTCGTGGCTCTGCCCAACAATGAAGCCCAGAGTATTGTTTCATTTCCTAAAAAGAGCATCTTCACAAGGTTTGGCACTCCTCACGCGATTATTAGTGATGGGGGTCTCACTTTTGCAACAAAGCTTTCGACACGTTGCTTTCCAAGTACAGTGTCAATCACAAGGTTTCTACCCCCTATCATCCCCAAGCAAGTGGTCAAGTGGAAGTTTTCAACAGGGAAATAAAAAGTACATTGTCAAAGACGGTCAATGCTAATAAGATTGATTGGTTGAAGAAGTTGGATGACGCTCTATGGGCTTATCGGACGGCTTACAAGACTCTGATTGGTATGTCTCCATATCGGTTGGTGTTTGGGAAAGCTTGCCATCTTCCGATTGAGTTAGAGCACAAGGCCATGTGGGCTTTGAGGAAGTTGAATTTGGAATGAGATGTTGTAGCTAATCTTCGTGTTGAACAACTCAATGAACTTGATGAATTTAGATTTCATGCCTACTCCAGTTCGTCCTTGTATAAGGACAAGATGAAGTACCTTCATGATAAATATGCTCGTGTAAAGGAGTTCAAAGTTGGTGATTTAGTTCTCTTATTCAATTCTCGGTTACGTTTGTTTCCAGGAAAGCTCAAATCCAAATAGAGTGGACAGTTTGAAGTTGTGTTTGTGACCCCTTTTGGTGCTCTTGATTTGAAAAACAAAAATGGTGAAGTCTTTAGAGTTAATGGGCACCGGGTCAAGCATTATCTTGGAATGTTTGATGACAGCCACGTGGTGACGCTTCTTCATCCCAAATGATGTGGTGGTAACATGCGTCGTGCCGCGACATTAAATCAGGCGCTTCTTGGGAGGCAACCCATATGTTTTTCTTCTTGTTGTTTTCTTTAATTTTATTTGTAGTATAGGATTGATTTTTGGGCTAACTGGTTGTAAGATGTTGCAGGGATTGTGTTGATGCAGTGCAAGACATAATGAAAAATTGTTCAGTCTCTGAAGTTACCAGTGCGGCCGCACTGGTGAAGGCCAAAGTGATACCTCTCTGAAGTTCGCCACTGCGAACACACTACACTGCGACCGCGATCTGCTTTATGCGGACCACAACGGGATAATTGGCCATGTTTGATCATAACAGCTTAGTGCGGACCATGGTCCATTTTGTGCGGTCCGCATTGGTAGGTGAGAATGGGCCTGAGGGGTTTTTCTATAAATAGACCTTGAGGGCCTCCTTTTACCCTTTTCGCAAAATTGAACCTCAGAGACTCTAAATACTGTTCCTCTTCTTCTTTGATCGTAATTGCTTGATTGGCACTGTTTAACTTTACTTCATCTCATAATCTGGTAACATTACACTCATTTCTTCTTTGTTTAATTTTGTAATTTTGTTTAATTTCCATTTTCTTAACTTTTGTTCTTCTTCCTCCCGTAATTAGATCGATTTCTAGGTTAGATTAGTTTAAATGTTGATTCCTGTGGATTTAGTAGTTTAATGGACTGGGTAATCGATTAGGGCCTCTAATTAGGTGGAAATTTGACCTTAAAAGCAAAATCTGAAGCCCTAACTTAGTGCCACTTCTGGGCACCATGTGCGGACTGCGGTCATTTTTGTGCGGTCCGCGATGCCCTAGTGCGGTCCGCAGTACCACTTTGTGCGAATCGCACTGTTGAACTTCTGAAAGATAACCCTTGGGCAGTGCAGCCGCACTACATTTTGTACGGTCCGCACTAGCCCAGTGCGGCCGCAGTACCATTTTATGTGGGCCGCACTATCAAGATTCAGAGGGTGGGTATTCTGAACCCCACCCCTGTGCGAAGCGCACTACCATTTTGTGCGGACCGCACTGGTCCCTGTGCGGACCGCACTCCATTTTGTGCAGTCCATACTGGGCAGCTTCTAAAGACTGTCTGCAACACTTTGATTCTGTTCTGCAATTTATTTTGCTACAATAACTTGAACTACCTTGATTGATACTAACAAATACATTGAATGATGTTTGAAGACAATGGTAAAACAAAGAGGCAAGGGATCAAAACAACCCGTCAGAGGTGAATCCTCCCGGGGTGGAAAACAGAAATGGTCAAACTCACTCCTCAAGCTAGGCAAAACATCAAGAATATGAGGACGGCCATAAAAGCGACGGACAGAGCCATTGACATGTCAGGGAGTGAGTACGAGCCCTCTCGGGAGATCTTTTCGGACTCAGTCCTAGAATACATCTCGTATCCGGAGAGGGCCAGATATAGAGATACTCCTCCCTCTTCCCCCGATGCCCAAGCATCAGTGAACATTTCTTCTAGGTCGTCTGATGGCTCAGGTGAAGGTAGTGGGGAATACTCTACCTCTCCCACAGCTTTATTATCTGGGGAGGGTGCAGGAGGAGGTGAGAAGTATATACAGGGAGATGAGGGAGTAGCTAAAGATGGTGAGCCTCAAGTGGGAGGCATTGCTAGAACTAGGAAACCCGAAGCTTGGGAAGATAGATTTGTAAGTGAGGTAGCATACCATAAGTTTCGGGAGTGGTGGCTGGTGAGAAATTGATTTCGGAGAGGAGCTTCATAGATAGAGACCTATTACCCCACAACCCCGATGTGCAAAGATAGTTCAGGACTAGAGTGGGCTGGGAGCACTTCCTAGATGCTTATGTGGACGCCAACGAACACTTGGTCAAGGAGATTTATTGCAATGTATCCCACATCAAAAAGGGCTCCAAAGTGACCAAGGTTCGGAACCTCAAGGTGTTATTTGATGGGAAGTCAATTAATGAATATCTGGGCTTCAATGAGGAGGATGAGACTCTGTATATGGCGAAGATGTAGATGGGTGAGGAGGTCCGTCCATGGCTAGCACAATACCTGGCAATCTCAGGTACCATCCCCGATTGGTTGATTGTTGGGGTCAAAATATTGAGAAGGACCTTGAACTTTGAAGTGAGAGGATGGGAGACTTTTGTTTGCAGCCGGTTGGACCCTACCACTCATAAAAACACCCTTCCTCTCCACGGGCTGTGTTGGTTGATTCGATTATGGCGGGGTACCTCATAGATGTAGGGAATATGATGTCCCGGATTATCACTGTTGTGGGTGCGGAGCATGACGAGAACTATCCTTTCCCCAGTTTCCTCACAATGTACTTCCGGGACCTGAATGTGGACAAAAGGCCCTATGACATCAAGGTCAAGGCGACAACCCCATTTTCCTGGTATAGCATAACGGGGGATGACAAACCTAAGAGCAAGAACTACAAAGTACCAGCTACTGCTCCAACTGGCCAATCTGAGGAGCCGGTTGAGGTAGTGGCTTCTGCTGGGCATACCTCCACATCTCCAGATATCCCTCCCGGTCTATCCACATTAGCAGGCCCGGAGATCCCATCTACCCGGGCCCATCCTATTACTGCCCAGAGTTTGAGCCAGGCACTTTTGAGTATCAACAACTGGATGCAGACTGCCTCATCCAAGTTGTCCATTTTGACTACCACTGTAGAGGCTCAGTCGATTCCCCCAGCTCCACAGGTGCCACAACCGATAGAGGATGCGCTCAAGGAGATATTTAACAACTAGAAGAAGATCCTCGATACTCAGGATGCGCTCTCAAAGGCAGTCGATTCACATAGCAAGGCTCTCAAGGAGCTTGCTAAGGCGCATAAGAAGCTGCGGAAGACACGGGCCTCCAAGGAGTCCGTGAAGGTGCTACGGGCAGATGTTGATAGACTGAAAGCAGACCAACTGCCTTTAGACTTGTTTCTTGATGACCCAGTGCCAGTAGCTCACCCACAGCTGGAGTAGACACAGATGCCTCCGAAGCGGAGGAGGAGGATTCCTAGAGCTGATGATGCTATCATCTAGTTGGCGGGACCCACCGGAGACTTTCTCCAGTCAACCACAGGATGTACCAGTTCCAGAGCCTATCGAGGTCCAGGACCCGATCCCAGTAGCAGCAGAGCAGACCACCGGGAACTAGTCTGAGGTTCCCGAGCACACAGAGGACCTAGGGACCACCCATGATCCTATGCAGACAGACACGGCTTAGGGGACAATGCCAGCTTTCATTTGAGGGGGTGAGCCCTACATTTTTTTGGATGACTGTATATATTGATATTTTTTATGCTTTCTTGATTTTTCACATTTGATCTGTATATAATTTGATATTTAGTTAACTTTTATTGAACTTTTTATCTTTCTTTGGGTCTATATATAAAGTTACATCACATTGTATATATTCATCCCCCGTTGTATATTTAAATCCCCTATTGTATATATTCATTCTATTTTTTCGCAATTTTTTTTCTGTTTTAGCTTCTTATTTATGTTTGCAGCTTTTTGTTATTTTGGATGTTTCAATAAGCCTTTGGTTTTCTTAATGCCACAGTTCTTTTCGAAGGTGGAGTGTTGTGTGAACCGGGTGACTCTTCCCAATGATGGATGACGTACAACCTTCTTAAGGGTTTGAGTCCGTTTTTCTTTTTGTTTTAGTAGTTTGTAGTTAAGGGTACCTCAAGCAAAGCTTCACTTGTGCCTAGCACATTTTCATTTAATCCAATGGTCAAAGACAAACTGTTGTGTTTAGGATGGTGAAAGTCGTGACCTTGAGACTCTTGTGTTGACCGATAATCATCAAGTGATTTTTCGGGACCATTGTGTGCTTAAATCGTATCTAAGGTCGTTGTGGGACCCCGACTCTATGTCTTTAGCAATCCCTTAGCTTGTGTGGTGAGTAATTGAATTTCAAGTCCAAGTCCCGAGCCATTGGTCTAGAACTTGCCCTAAATGTTTATTGAGGCGAAATCATAAGTGAATTTTGACTTGAGGCATGATTATAGGCTCTCCTTGATCCAAATGATAGTTTGAACAAATCCATAGCCTACCAATGATATGATCCCTAGTTAACTCTTTTGAGCCTTAGAATTTTATATTTCAAGAACCATGATACAAGCCTATACTCGTTCTAAAAGATACCCTCTCTTGGCAACCGATCTTTTCTTTAGCACATGGCAAAAATATAAGTTTGGGGGGAGAGACGAGAATGGCAACAAAGTGGTAAAAAGGCAAAAAAAACGAAGAAAAGAAAAGGCAATGAAAAAGAAAGAAAAGCAAAAGACAAAAAGAATGATCAATGTGAAAAAGAATAAAGAGGGATTCAAGAAAAGCAAAGAATAAAAGGTGTGGAAAAGTTGAAAAAGGAGAAAAGGTTTGAAAAGTATAAGAAAGAGTGACAATGTGTCTTTATAACCCCTTAGAAAAGAAGTGAAATGACTCAAAGAGTCAAGAGAATGTTTGCCAAATGAATCAAAAGAAGTGCTTAAAGGAATATGGAACCCACTTAGACCAAAACATTTCCTACCTGGAACCAAAAGCCTTCACAATGACTCTAGAAAAGCCCTATCTGATCTGGAATTCAATGAAACTTACATTAGTAGATACTCATATAAGGGGCAAGCATATGGTTCTTAGAGCCGAACTTGTGACTTTTTCTTGAGAGAGATGAGTGAATTTCCATTAACCTCGGTTTGTGTGCCAATATTCTAAAAAGGTAAGGTTTGCTTAGGGAGAGTTGAGGATGTATGAGTTTGGGTTCCATAATGACCAAAGTAATTGAGAGAGTTCTTTGATGTGTTGAGTCAACTCTTGATGCTCTTGTGTCACACTTCATCCATGGTTTTTCAAAGGTTAAATGTTGTTAAAGATTCATTTGTAATGAGGGCAATTGTTAGTCCAAATTGATGCTAGTTGAGGTTGCTTTAGGACAACTGAAAATTTCTTGGATTTTCCCTTAAGGGGTGAGTCTTATTTTGTTTGCTTGAGGACAAGTAAAAGCTTAAGTTTGGGGGAGTTGATAACTAGGGATTTTGACGCATTTTATGCTCTTTCTTGCTTGCGCTTTGATTATAAATTCATACAAAATAGTTCCAAAAGGCTCATAAGTTGTGCTTGATTGCAGGTTTGATCAACAAAGTGACATGATGTTAAAGATCAGCTCAAAAAGAGTGAAACTTGCACAAGTACCAAAGACAAGACAAACTCAGGAAAACAGGCCTAGTGTGGCCGCATTACACTTTGTGCGGTCCACACTAGAGAGGTTCAGAGACTCAGCATTTCAAGCTTCGAATCAATGCGGCCGTACTACACTTTGTGCAGTCCGTGGTGGACCTCTGCGGCCGTGCTCCCATTCTGTGTGGTCCGCAGAGACAAGGTTCAGAGAGATGACAAGTTCAGAGGTTCAAGCCTGTGCGGTCCGCGATTGAGTTTGTGCGGATCGCGCTAGAAGCCTCCGCGACCGCAGTCCATTTTGTGCAGTTCGTGGAGCCTAGGTTCAGAGAGTCAAGATTGCAAGTTCAAGATCCTAGTGCGGCCGCACAACATTTTGTGCAGTCCACACTAACCCCGCAGGATCAATTTTGTCCAGCTTTTCCAACTTAGTATAAATAGAACCTTTTCCATTTTTAGGGTATCAGATATTATCAGACGTTAGCTGCGCTCGTGAGAAGACTTTTCTTAGCCATTTTGGGCATTTTTACTTAGTTTTTATCATTGAATCTTTGTATTTACCTTAGCAATTAATTAATATGTCTTTATCTTCATCTATTTCTCTGTTTTTCTCTTCAAGCATGAGTAGCTAGACCTATTAGCTAGGGTTGTGGCTCAACCCTAGTGTGGGTAATTGATGGGTGTTGTGATTTAAGGTTAGATTGACTATGGGTGTTTGTTATTTAGGTCAGTTTCATGGTTTAATCTATGAATTTGTGGTTGCAAACACTAGTTTGTGCTAAGTTGACTTAGGTTCTTCTTGAGAAAGAGAGCCTAAGTCTCCGAAATTGACCCAACAAGGAATTGGAATGGACTCAAGAGAATTGATAGTCCAAATTAAAGGGTTAAACCTTGAGAGAGTAATACCCGACTTGAACCCCAGTTGCTTGAGCAAATTTGCCTACCCTATTGGTCTTGAGAAAATTAATTGGGCAAAATCACTCTCTCTACCCAGAGGTGTGAGAGTGGGTAAAATTGTGCAACGGTTATAGTATATTCCCCAATCATGTCAATCGTGCCTTTGGTTCAATTAACCGTCAATTGGCCACCTAGGATAATGCCACTACCCTAGTGTCTTTTAAACTATTAGATACAACTTGTAGCAATTTACTCGTAGTTAATCTTGTAGCAATTATAATTTGTAGTTTGATAATAGTAGAATATAAAAAAAACTCAAAAATGATTAGAAGTGATATTTGGAACAAATACGCAATTCCAACCTAAATAGATACTCGACTCCATTCCTAGCTCTCTGTGGAAATCGATCCCGACCCACAAATCAGGTAAAAGCTATTGCGACCCTCTCTTCCTACTTTTTAGTAGTGTGGAGTAGGCTACGATCAGGATCCAGCTGGAGGTGAACACTAATAAGCTGAGTTTGGACCCGAAGTTCCATCCGATTAAGTAGAAAAGGAGACCGCAGTCCGAGGTCAAGCACACAATCATCAAGGACGAGGTATATAAACTTCTTAAAATAGGATCCATTCGGGAAGTTAAGTACCTAGACTGGTTAGCCAACGTAGTGGTAGTACCTAAGAAAGGAAATAAACTAAGAATGTGTGTGGATTATAAAGATCTGTGCAAGGCATGCCCTAAGGACTCTTTACCTTTGCCTAAAATCGATCGAATGATCGACGCGATGGCCGGGAATGAGGTACTCAGTTTTTTTGATTCCTACTCCGAGTACAACCAAATTCAGATGGACCCAGGCGACAAAGAGAAAACTTCCTTTATCACTAAATTCGGCACCTATTGTTATAACATAATGCCATTCAGATTAAAGAACGCTGGGGCCACCTATCAATGCCTAGTAAAACAGATGTTCGAAGAACAAATAGGGAAATTAATGGAAGTTTATACTGACGGCATGTTTGCCAAGTCCCTGCGAGTAGGGGACCATTTGAAACATTTGCAGGAAACCTTCGACATATTGAAGATATACAATATGAAGTTAAACCTGGAGAAGTGTACATTCGGAGTCGGATCCGGAAAGTTCCTCGGGTTCATGGTATCTAATCTGGGAATCGAGATCAATCCCCATAAAATCAAAGACATATAAGACATCACTGTAGTGACAACATCAAGGTCGTTCAGAGGCTGACCGGGCGTATAGCCACCTTGGACCGGTTCATACTGAGGTCCTCAGACAAAAGCCATTGGTTCTTCTCCCTGTTGAAGAAGAAGAATAAATTCTCATGGACCCTGGGGTGCCAACAGTCTTTGGAAGAACTCAAACGGTACCTCTCGAGTCCCCCCTACTCCACACACTGAAGGCGGATGAATGGCTGTACCTTTACTTGGCGGTTTCCGAGGTGGCGGTAAGTGGAGTCCTAGTCCGAGAAGAGAAAGGTACGCAATTCCCTATTTACTATGTCAGTAAAATTCTAGACGACGTCGAAACAAGTTATCCTTACTTGGAAAAATTGGCGCTCGCTTTGCTAAGTTCCTCCAGAACGTTAAAATCGAACTTTCAATGTCCCCACATATGTGTCGTGACCTCTTACCCACTGAGGTACATCATGCACAAGCCCGAGCTTTCGGGCCAGTTACCAAATGGGCCGTCAAAATCAGCGGGTATGATATCGAGTATCGGCCTTGAACCAACATAATATCTCAAATTTCGGCCGACTTTGTAGCCGAGTTTACATCGGCCTTAGTGCTCGAAGTCAAAATAGAGTTATTGTTAGCCTCGGGGACAACCTGGGGAATTTGGACCCTTTTTACGGATGGCGCCTCGAATGCAAAAGGGTCCGGGCTAGGCATCGTGCTGAAGCCTCCTACAGGGAACATAGTTAGGTAGTCTATTAGAACTATGAAATTGACAAACAATGAGGCCAAGTATGAGGCCATGATTGCATCCTTGAATTGGCTAAAAGCCTTGGGGTCGAAGTGGTCGAAGCTAAGTGCAATTACCTCCTCGTGGTAAATCAAGTCAATGGAATGTTCGAAGAGAAGGAGCAATGAATGCGAAGGTATTTAGACAAGTTTCAGGTAACGCTGTATCAATTCAAGGAATGGACTCTATAGCATGTACCCCGAGATAAAAATAGTGAGGTTGATGCTCTAGCTAATTTGGAGTCGTCGGTTGATGACAATGAGTTCAGTTCAGGAATAGTCATACAACTCATGAAATCAGTGATAGAAGAAATCCATCCCCAAGTAAACTCAATGATTTTGACCTGGGATTGGAGGAACAAGTACATAGAGTACTTGAAAACTGGGAAGCTGCCCTTGTACCTAAAAGAATCAGGAGCCCTGCTGTTACAACCCATATCCACACGCGTTAGTTCATGCCATATATTAGTTAACATAAATCCAAGAAGGAATTACCTTTGAGATGATAAGAAGTTAATCCTATTGGTTTTAAGTGATACAAGGGTGTATAAGGGTGATTAACAAGTATTAGAAGTTAAACGAATCAAGGATGTTGTAACTCGTATTTTCAGGTAAACCTAGAGGTTCTTAATACACTCAAGGGGTCATGTATTAAGGTATTTGAATCATATAATATACGTATCATAAGTCTTGAAGTCAACCGATTTGTGAAACAAAAGTCGACAAACGTTGTCGCAACTTAGGTTCATACTTTTACTTAAACATTAGGTCAAATGTTTCTAAGTTTTTCTCCTAATTTACAAATAATTACAGGTTGATCTACCCACAAAATTAAATATCTATGACTCTAGTTTCCAACGCATTAAACCGTTTGTCAATACGATCTCAGAGTACAGAGATATTCATATTTTCGCAAGCCCGCGCAGATTGGCAGATGACAAGTAGTTGCATCACCTACTTGCCAAAATGATAGGACAAAATTAAAAGACCTAAGCCGGCCAAGAGAGGACTTTTAAGGGGTTATGAACTCAGTTATTTCATCCATATTTCATACCCTCAAAACCAAAGTTAACCCCTGCAACTCCTCCCCAAAAATCCCACACAATCCCTAATCAATTTTCCCTCTCTTTCAAGTTCTATTTGAAGGTAAAACCTAGAATTTGAAGAACCAAGGGAAGGGCTGAGTTATCCAACAAGTAAGGTAAGTTACTGCCATCTTTCATACATTTTTCTCTTCTGTGAATTCATGGTAATTCGTTCTATACATGTAAGAACTCACGGGATGGTGATCGAAAGCCGTGAGTTCGAGTTATTCACTTGTAGCGGACTGTCTTGTGGACTGTTTTGTATTGTTGTTGGGCTGCATGTTTTACTACTATTTTGTGGAGTTTTGGAGGTGTAAGGGTGTGGATAAACACCATATATATGTAGGGTTGTGGGCTGATAGTTATTCGTAATATTTCCGAGTCGTTTGACACGACTACGGTGGCTGTCGTATGTATGATGTAATTAGGTTGTGCGTGGACTATTTTGGGAGGCTCAATATGTTTATTATTGATGTTGTTTGGTCTGTTTGGTGATTGTTTTGAATGGTGTGAAGTCATATATATAGGGGAGGTGCTATCCGTTTCAACGTAAAATAGGTTCTGATCGATACGTAATAGTTATGACGCTTAAATGATAACAATAGTATCATTTCTCTTATTGTAGACTAAGGAGTTGTGACAATTGTATAGCTTGTGATTGGGGCATCATATACAAGGTATGTGAGGCTATCCCTTTTCTTCTTTTGCACGACTCCGATTGTACATAATGTAATGAACGAGCTTCTAAAGATACTCTACTCTTAGAAGCTAGCAGTACTTACATTGCTTTCTCTCTTATGGAACGATTGATATTAATGTTGTTTCTCTTATTCTTATGTTACCAATGTTGTTGGTACTTCCTGATTCTTATAAGGTTCTTAATGAAGAGTTGGTCCTAATAACGTGTACAGAGGATACCAACCTTACGTCACTCCAAAAGGTTTAGAATGTGATTCCATGAGTTGAGCATGCATTATGTATATGTATCTATTTTACTCTACCAAGCCACACTATAGTCGGCCGGGTATGGCACATATTGTGCAACCACTGATCAGTTGGGTTTTACCGAGCTCCACATGGTCGGGTACGATTCTACCGAGCCTTATGATGGCCGGGTACGTTTTTACCGAGCCTATTATGGCCAGGTACGATATGATGATGATGATGCCCATAGAGGCGTATGTTTTAAAAGTTTATGTATACATACATATGTATCATGCATTGCATGTCAGTAGCCCTCAGAGGTACTCAGATGTTCTAGGTTGTATATTCTCTATCTATGCTTACATTACTGTTCGTATTTATGGTTCCCTGCCTTACATACTTAGTACTTTATTCGTACTGACGTCCTTTTGTTTGTGGACACTGCATGTCGTGCTGCATGTCCTGATAGACAGGCAGGTGCAACTCCCCCACCGCAGTAGGTTGTCCAGTTCAGCGGTGATTGGCGAGATCCCTTCTCCGGACTTGCCGCGGTCTTGGTATGCATTTTTTGTTATAGACATTATGGGTATGTCGGGGCCCTGTTCCGGCTATGTTGCACCACTTATGTTCCTTTAGAGGTTCATAGACAGGTGTCGACTCATGTATAGTTTGGTATGCCTTGTCGGCTAGTTTTTGTTGTATAGTCTTTAATGGTAGCGTGGTAGCTCGTACCATATATATATAGTTTCTTGATTGTCTGGTCATCCCATGTTATGTATGTTCATGCCATCATATTTTATGGTTGGTTGTCCATGATCCATGTTTACCATTTATATTGATCTTGTCAGCCCTAAAAGATAATAAAGAAGGTTAGATGAAATGTACGTTGGTGCTCGGCAAGTATGGTCGGGTGCTAGTCATGGCCCTCCAGTTTGGGTCGTGACAAATTTGGTATCAGAGCAAGTTCGTCCTAGGGGTTGTCTATGATCCGTGTCTAGTGGAGTCTTGATTATAGATGTGTAGCGCGCCACATTTATAATCAGGAGGCTACATGACATCTAGGGTTGTTACCTTCTTCCTGAATCTAGATCGTGCGTAGAGTTGAGTCGTAAGTGTTCGTCTCTAATATTTACCTTGTTTTCTTTTAGCGATGCCTTCGACTAGGAAGAAAACAATTAGTAGATGGCTTGATACAACTGCGGGAGAGGGTACCAGTTAGGTGCCCCAAGCCAGAGCAGGCCAAAGTGAGGCTCAGAGTGAGATGCCGTCTCATACCTCATCTACTCCATCTCCTCCAGAGGATATTAGGAGGCACCAAGCACCTCCAGTTCCTCCGTCTGGCACTTCAGACCAGGATATGCGGAGTGCATTGCAGTTATTGACTAGCTTGGTAGCTGCTCAGGCTCAGAGGCAGAATACAGGTGCTGCTGATAAACCAGTTAGTACGAGAGTTCGTGATTTTATTAATTTAGACCCTCTAGTGTTTACCGGACCAGACCCCAAGGAGGACCCGCAGACTTTTATTGACCAAGTTCATCGTACACTATGGGTTATGCATGTTAGTGATACAGAGGCAGTAGAGTTGGCTTCTTATCCGCTACGGAATTTATCGGTTCTCTGGTATGATAGTTGGGAGAGATCCAGGGGTCCGAACGCTCCTCCAGCTGTGTGGAAGGAATTTTCTGAGGCCTTTCTTCGTCACTATTTGCCAGTTGAGATACGACAAGCTAGAGCTGATAAATTCTTGAACCTTAGACAAGGTAATATGAGTGTCCGAGAGTACAGTATGTAGTTTGTTTCTTTAGAAAGGTATGCTCCCCATATGGTGGCCGAGATGAGTGATAGGGTGCATTTGTTTGTGAACGGATTGGGACCACATCTGATAAATGAGTGCATGACAGCCTCCTTGGTGGAGGGCATGGACATTTCCCATATTCAGGCTTATGCCGAGACCCTAGAGGATTGTAAGCACCAGCAGAGGGCAGATAGGGAGAAGGATAGGGGCCAGCATAAAAGGGCAAGATTTGCAAGGTATTCTAATGACTTCAGAGGCAACGTCAGTCCCCAGTCTTCAAGGAGTTCGGCGCCACCTGTAGCTAGTGCTCCTCCACAGTTTCAGAGGCCTCGATATGATCGATTTACCTATTTTGGTCCAGGTCAGAGTTGTGTAGGCATCAGGCTTGCAACATCACAGGGATACTAGTCAGACGAGACCCACAACACCACGTTGTGATCAGTGAGGCAAGACCCACTTTGGACTGCGTCGTCGAGGTTCTGATGCATGTTAGTCTTGCGGACAGCCTGGCCATATGATGCGGGATTGTCCTAACAGGGGAGGTGATGGTATGGCTCAGCTGACTGGATCTGAGTCTGCTTCTTCCTCATTAGTTTGACCTCCAGCACGGGGTTTTCAGTAGTCGACAGGTCGTGGTAGAGGTAGAGGTGCAGTGCCGAGTTCAAGTGGTGGTCAAAATCGAACCTATGCTTTAGTAGGTCGATAGGATCTCGAGTCATCTCCAGATTTTGTTACAGGTATATTATCTGTGTTTTCTTATGATGTATATGCGCTGATTGATCCGGGATCTATATTATCATATGTTACACCCTTTGTGGCTAATAAGTTTGGCATTGAACCTGAATTGATAAGTAAACCCCTTGTGGTATCTACTCTGATAGGAGATTCTGTAATTGCTAGAAGGGTATATGGAGGTTGCACTGTGATGATTTGTAGTCGTCAAACCTCGGCAAATTTATTTGAGTTAGAACTGGTTGATTTTGATGTGATAATGGGAATGGACTAGTTGGCCTCATGCTATGCAAATGTTGACTATCGTACGAAGATGGTAAGATTTCAATTTCCTGGTGAACCCATCATTGAATGGAAAGGGAACATTGCTACACCGAAAGGTAGGTTTATTTCCTATCTTAAGGCAAGGAAAATGATCTCAAAAGGTTACATTTATCATTCGTTCGCATTAGGGATGCGGAGGCGAAACCGCCTACTTTACAATCAATCCCCGTGGTCAACGAATTCCCAGATGTTTTCCCAGATGAACTCCCAGGCCTTCCTCCTGAAAGTGAGATTGAGTTTAGCATTGATGTGTTGCCTGACACTCAATCGATCTCTATCCCTCCATACAGAATGGCCCCGACAGAGTTGCGAGAGTTGAAGGTGTAGTTGAAGGACTTGCTGGATAAGGGCTTCATTAGACCTAGCACTTCACCTTGGGGTGCACCAGTCCTATTCGTGCGGAAGAAAGATGGGTCGTTACGGATGTGTATCGACTATCGACAGTTGAATAGGTTTATATAAGGAACAAGTATCCACTTCCAAGAATTGATGACCTGTTTGACCAACTCCAGGGTGCCAAGTATTTCTCCAAGATTGATTTACATTCAGGGTATCATCAGGTGAGGGTTAAAGAGAAGGATATTCCAAAGACGACCTTCCGGACAAGATACAGGCACTTTGAGTTCTTGGTAATGTCGTTCGGTCTAACAAATGCCCCAACAGCTTTTATGGATCTCATGAATACTGTATTTAGGCCGTATCTTGATGTGTTCGTGATTGTATTCATTGATGACATTCTAGTATATTCTTGTTCGGAGGCGGAACATGTGGGCCACTTGCGGATAGTATTACAGACGCTTTAGGATCGTAAGTTATATGCTAAGCTCTCCAAATGTGAATTTTTGTTAAGCTCAGTAGCGTTCCTTGGTCATGTGATATCTGACGAGGGTATTAGTGACGACACTCAGAAGATCGATGCACTAAAGAATTGGCTGAGACCTACAACACCATCAGAAGTCCACATCTTCCTAGGGCTAGCAGGATATTATAGGTGGTTTGTAGAAGGAATTTCCTCTATATCATCACCATTGACTAAGTTAACACAGAAAGCTACCAAGTTCCAATGGTCTAACACTTGTGAACGTAATCAGGAGCTGAAGAATCGATTGACATCCGCACCAGTGCTCACTCTCCCTGAAGGAACAGAAGGTTATGTGGTATATTGTGATGCCTCGGGTATAGGTTTGGTGTGCGTATTGATGCAGCGTGGGAAGGTGATTGCTTATGCATCAAGACAATTGAAGAAGCATGAATAGAATTATCCAATCCATGATTTAGAATTGGCTGCAGTAATATATGCTTTGAAGATATGGCGGCACTACTTATACGGCGTCCATGTTGACATCTACACAGATCACAGGAGTTTACAATACATCTTCAACCAGAAAGAGTTGAATTTGAGGCAGCGTAGGTGGCTTGAATTACTGAAAGACTACGACGTCGAGATATTGTATCATCCCGGTAAAGCCAATGTTGTGGAAGACGCTCTCAGTCGTAAATCAATGGGAAGCTTAGTGCATATTGAAGTAGGTAGATGGGGGTTGATTAAAGAGCTTCACCAGCTAGCCAATATGAGAATCAGATTGTTAGACTCTAATGATGGAGGTGTTACTGTACAGAATACATAAGAATCATCTTTGGTAGCCGAGGTAAAAGCACGACACTATGAAGATCCTATCTTAGTACGATTAAGAGAGAGCATTCAGCAGTGTAAAAGTATGGGTTTTGAGATCGGAAGAGATGGGGCACTGAGATACCAGGGCCGATTATGTGTGCCTAATGCGGCAGGGTTGCGAGAGAAGATTATGAATGAGATTCATCAATCCCGATATTCCATCCATCCCGGCTCGACAAAGATGTATCATGATGTCAATGAGAAGTATTGGTGGGATAACATGAAGAAGTCTATTGCAGAATTTGTAGCCTAGTGTCCCAATTGTCAATAAGTAAAGATATAACATCAGAAACCCGGTGGATTGCTTCAGAATATAGAGATTCTGACCTGGAAATGGTAGGTGATTAATATGGACTTCATTATTCGATTACCTCGCTCTTATCATAAGTTTGACTCCATCTAAGTGATAATTGATCGACTTACAAAATGTGCTCATTTTCTACCAGTTAAGACAACTTACACGGCTGAAGATTATGCGAATTTGTATATCAAGGAGATTGTTAGGCTTCATGGTGTGCCGGTATCTATTATATCAGACCGAGGAGCTCAATTTATAGCTAACTTTTGGAGGTCTTTTCAGAAGAGTTTAGGCACACAAGTGAATCTCAGCACTGCATTTCATCCGCAGACTGACGAACAGGCTGAACGTACCATTCAGACACTGGAAGATATGCTACGAGCATGTGTTCTAGATTTTAAGGGAAATTGGGATGATCATCTTCCACTCATAGAATTCGCCTACAATAATAGCTACCATTCTAGTATTAAAATGGCCACATACGAGGCACTATACGGGAGAAGATGTAGATCACCAGTTGGATGGTTCAAAGTCGGTGAAACGGAATTATATGGGCCAGATTTGATTCACCAAGCTATTGAGAAGGTGAAAGTGATACAGGAGCGATTGAGGACGGCACAAAGCAGGCAAAAATCTTATTCTGATGTCCGACGTCGTGATCTGGAGTTTGAGGTTGGTGATTGGGTTTTCCTGAGGATCTCACCAATGATGGGTATTATGCGTTTTGGGAAGAAAGGTAAGCTAAGTTCAAGGTATATCGGGCTGTATAAAATTCTTCGACGGATTGGACAGGCTGCTTATGAGTTAGAATTGCCATCCGAATTAGAATTTGTCCACCCGGTATTCCATGTATCTATGTTGAGGAAATGTATTGGAGACCCTTCTTGAGTCATCCCTATCAAAGATCTATAGGTTACAGAGGACCTATCATATGAAGAAGTGCCAGTGGTTATATTAGATCGACAAGTCCGCAAGTTGAGAACAAAAGATGTAGCTTCCATTAAAGTATTGTGGATGAACAAGAATATGGAAGAAATAACATGGGAAGCAGAAGAGGAGATGAAGTCTAAATACCCGTACCTATTCCAGAATGAAGATAACAAGGATGGTGGTGGAACACATGATACATTGGAAGGTGAAATGGCTCTATGAGGTAAGCAATAACTTGAGAATACTCTTCCTTAATACAAACTGGCGATATGCAGATAATGTACATGTCCATAATGCTTTGCATACTCTTGTATGGCCATATGTTGAGTTAACCGCTTGCAAGTTTGTCCTCTATTTATGGGAGAAACTTGGCCGGAATCCACTATGATTTAAACTCCCCATGAGCCCTTACATTCGAGGACGAATGTTCCTAAGAAGGGAAGGGTGTTACAACCCATATCCACACGCGTTAGTTCATGCCATATATTAGTTAACATAATTCCAAGAATAAATTACCTTTGAGATGATAAGAAGTTAATCCTATTGGTCTTAAGTGATACAATGGTGTATAAGGGTGATTAACAAGTATTAGAAGTTAAACGAATCAAGGATGTTGTAACTCGTATTTTTAGGTAAACCTAGAGGTTCTTAATACACCCAAGGGGTCATGTATTAAGGTATTTTAATCATATAATATCCATATCATAAGTCTTGAAGTCAACCGAGTTGTGAAACAAAAGTCGACAAACGTTGTCGCAACTTAGGTTCATACTTTTACTTAAACATTAGGTCAAATGTTTCTAAGCTTTTATCCCAATTTACAAAGAATTACGGGGTGATATACCCACCAAATTAAATACCAATGAGTCTAGTTTCCAACGCATTAAACAGTTTATCAATACGATATCGGAGTATAGAGATATTCATATTTTTGCAAGCCCGCGCAGATTGGCAGATGACAAGTAGCTGCATCACCTACTTGCCAAAATGATATGACAAAATTAAAAGACCTAAGTCGACCAAGAGAGGACTTTTAAGGGGTTATGAACTCAGTTATTTCATTCATATTTCAGACCCTCAAAACCAAAGTTAACCCCTGCAACTCCTCCCCAAAAATCCCACACAAACCTTAATCGATTTTCCCACTCTTTCAAGTTCTATTTGAAGGTAAAACCTAGAGTTTGAAGAACCAAGGGAAGGGCTGAGTTATCCAACAAGTAAGGTAAGTTACTACCATCTTTCATACATTTTTATCTGCTGTGAATTCATGGTAATTTGTTCTATACATGTAAGAACTCACGGGATGGTGATCGAAAGCAGTGAGTTCGAGTTATTCACTTGTAGCGGACTGTTTTGTGGACTGTTTTGTGTTGCTGTTGGGCTGCGTGTTTTACTACTATTTTGTGGAGTTTTGGAGGAGGAAGGGTATGGATAAACAACATATATATGTAGGGTTGTGGGTTGATAGTTATTCTTAATATTTCCGGGTCGTTTGACACGACTACGGTGGCCGTCGTATGTATGATGTAATTAGGTTGTGCATGGACTGTTTTGGGAGGCTCAATATGTTTATTATTGATGTTGTTTGGGCTGTTTGGTGATTGTTTTGAATGGTGTGAAGTCATATATATAGGGGAGGTGCTATCTGTTGCAACGTAAAATAGGTTGTGATCGATACGTAATAGTTATGATGCTTAAATGATAACGATAGTATCGTTTCTCTTATTGTAGACTAAGGATTTGTGACAATTTATAGCTTGCGATTGGGGTGGTATATAAAAGGTATGTGAGGCTATCCCTTTTATTCTTTTGCATGACTCTTATTGTACATAATGTAATGAATGAGCTTCCAAAGATACTCTACTTTTAGAAGCTAGCAGTACTTACATTGTTTTCCCTCTTATGGAACGATATAAGGTTCGTAATGAAGAGTTGGTCCTAATAACGTGTATAGAGGATACCGACCTTATGTCACTCCGAAAGGTTTAGAATGTGATTCCATGAGTCGAGCATGCATTATGTATATGTATCTATTTTACTCTACCGATCCGCGCTATAGTCGGCCGGGTACAGCACATATTGTGCAACCACTGATCAGTTAGGTTTTACCGAGCTCCACGTGGCCGGGTACGATTCTACCGAGCCTTATGATGGCTGGGTACATTTTTACCGAGCCTATTATGGACGGGTACGATATGATGATGATGATGCCCACAGAGGCGAATGTTTTAAAAGTTTATGTATACATACATATGTATCATGCATTGCATGTCAGTAGCCCTCAGAGGTACTCAGATGTTCCATGTTGTATATTCTCTATCCCTGCTTACATTACTGTTCGTATTTATGGTTCCCTGCCTTACATACTCAGTACTTTATTCGTACTGACGTCCTTTTGTTTGTGGACGCTGCATGTCATGCTGCAGGTCCTGATAGACAGGCAGGTGCAGCTCCCCTACCACATTAGGTTATCCAGTTCAGCGGTGATTGGCGAGATCCCTTCTCCGGACTTGCCGCGGTCTTGGTATGCATTTTTTGTTATAGACATTATGGGTATGTCGGGACCCTGTTCCGGCTATGTTGCAGTATTTATGTTCCTTTAGAGGCTCATAGACAGGTGTCGACTCATGTATAGTTTGGTATGCCTTGTTGGCTAGTTTTTGTTGTATAGTCTTTCATGGTAGTGTGGTATCTCGTACCTTATATATATAGTTTCTTGACTGTCTGGTCATCCCATGTTATGTATGTTCATGCTATCATGTTTTATGGTTGGTTGTCCATGATCCATGTCTACCATTTATATTGATCTCGTCAGCCCTAAAAGATAATAAAGAATGTTAGATGAATGTACGTTGGTGCTCGGCAAGTATGGTCGGGTGCTAGTCATGGACCTCCAGTTTGGGTCGTGACACCTGCGTACCAAGGTTGCCAGATTTAGCTTGGTCGAAGGGACACTGTTCAAAAGAACGTTTGACCACCTATTATCCAGATGCTTGGGGGCTGGGAGATACCGAGTACACCTTGAGAGAAGTTCATGAAAACACTCGCGAAAATCATTCGGGAGCAGAATCTTTAGTTCGGAAATTACTTAGGGCTGGCTATTATTGGGCTGAAATGGAGAAGGATATGAAGGACTTCGCACAAAAATACGACGACTGCTAGAGACACGCACCAATTATCCTATCAACCGGGAGAGCTACTATACTCGGTCTTGTCCCCATGGCCGTTTATGAAATGGAGGATGGACATCATCGATCCCCTTCCATGGGCACCTGGTAAGGCTTAATTCATACTATTCATGACTGACTATTTTTCCAAATGGGCCGAGTCTCAAGCATTCGAAAAGGTCAGGGAGAAAGAATTCATTGACTTTATTTGGGACCATATAATATATCGATTTGGGATACCGGCCGAAGTTGTGTGCAATAACGGGAAGCAATTCATCATCAGCAAGGTAAACAAGTTCTTCTAAGATCACAAGATTAAAAAGATACTATCAACACCTTACCACCCTAGTGGGAATGGACAGGCATAGTCAACAAACAAGACCATACTTCAAAATATAAAAAAGAGGTTGACCGATGCCAAAGGAAAATGGAAGGAATCTTGCCCGAAGTCCTATAGGCATATCATACAACCTCAAAGTCTAGTACCGGGCCCACTCTATTTTGGTTGGTCTATGGGGTCGAATCCTGATACCGATCGAGGTGGGAGAACTGAGCCTCAGTTTCTAATATGCAACCGAAAAATCAAATGACAATGCCATAATTACGAGCTTGGAACTATTGGATGAAAGACGTGAGGAAGCTTTAGTACGGTTGGCCGCCCAGAAACAGTAGATAGAGAGATACTATAACAGAAGAACCAACCTTCGACATTTCAATATTGAGGACTTGGTATTGAGGAAAGTAACATTACACACCCGGAACTCGAACGAGGGAAAGCTGGGGCCAAATTGGGAAGGACCGTATTGAGTCATCAAAATTACCAGTAAAGACTCATACAAACTCGAAGCGGGAAACGGTGTGCAACTACTAAATAATTGGAATGTGACACACTTAAAGCGATACTACTGTTGTGGTATGATCTTAAATACTCTTACATCATGCTATGAATCTAACTTACACTTGCAGGCAACAACCAAGAATGGATGTGGGTATTAGGTCTGAAAGCACGCGTTGTACTCTTTTTTCCCTTGAACCGGTTTTGTCCCAAAATGGGGTTTTTAGCAAGGTTTTTAACGAGGCAACAATAAAATGTGCTAACTTAGATTCGAAGGCCAGTCTCAAACCGGAGTCAATAAGCATTCATTTCGCATCAATAGTATTCGAGCCCTCTCAAGCTCGACCTCGAATACTGGAGGCCATTACCCTTGGATTAAGGAAAAAAGAAAACTATGTATGTTAGAAGCTAAGGCTCGATGGTTAGGATTCATTATAAGGGCCAAACGGTTGTGTGAACCGTGCCCACATAGTCCACTTTATCCTTGATACAAGTTTTTACATGCTTTCGATCATGTACTTTACACACTGAAAAGAAAGAAACTACATTTCATATTCCCCGCCTTGCTATTACACATTTTCTTGTTCCTTCGATCTCGGATTCCAAGAGCTACGGGCTACCTCTATTCAGTGACTATCGAGCCCAAGGGCTATCCTCACTCGGGGACAGTTGTCCGAAAAAGGTTCAGACAATCCCGGCTACTAAATCCCGAAGGCACCAAAGATATTAGGCGGTGCTAAAATACAAAAGGCTACGCCCGCCCTAAAAATGGCTCGGAGACGTTCGAAGCTCATAATATGGAAGTAAGTCCTTTATAAAAATTCAAAACCTTCTAAAAGGTTACCCTCGGCAAAAGCATCATCTCAATCACTTAAGCATCTTGAAAAGGCTTCCGGTCACAACGAGAATTCAAATCCTCGAGAAAATAAAGTTGTATCAAAGTCAGGCTCCATTCGGACCTCTGAAAATCGGATGCCCTATAACTACATTCAATGCTATGGCATTAGAAACATTGAAAGAATAAAAACTATGAACAGATGCTGAAAAAATAAAGACTTGAAATTTCCAGAAAGGGAAAATTGTATATTCCAGAATATACTTACATAGGCCTAATAAAAACGGCCTCAAAATAAATAAAAAATGTAAATAAGAAAAAAAACTAAAAAAGTACTAAGGCATCTATGCCTAATCTTCACTAGGGCCCGACTCTTCGCCAGAGCCGTCGGGGCCTTCGGATCCCTCCGAACCCTTGGAACCCTCAGAGCCTTAGGCACCTTCGGGCTCGTAAAGTTTCTTCGCCTCGACTTTGGTTTTTTTTGGCTTCTTTGATCTCAGCCTATAGGTCAAAACCTAGGCGTGGATCTCCTCGAGGGTCTCTCTTCGGGATAGCTGCTTCATATATTTGGATTTTGCCTTCATTGGGACTTCGGTTTCCTCCCATTCGGCTTTGTACTGGGCCATTATTTTGTCGACATCGGTGGAGGTTGTAGCTAACTTGGACTTCACTGCCTCGTATTCTCTACCGAGGGCATCCCACTCTGTGGAAGCCGAGCTCAGCTGTGCTCGGAGATCATTATTCAGCTGAGACCACTTGTCAGCTCTCTCATTTTCCACCCAGAGTTGGACCTCTACCGATGCGAGCTTCACCTTGGCAGTTTCCTTCACTAGCTCCTCATTTTTAACCTCAAAGACCTTTATATTTTCAACCAGGTCGACATGTTCCCTCCTCAGGATTGAAACCTCCTTTTGAGCCATGTCCATCTCGGCCTAAAGGTCCTTGATGACCCCGTCCTATTTCTCCCTGAGGAGCTTGAACGTATCTTTTTTCGGGCCTGCTCCTTAAGGTTGAACTCGAACTGGCTAGTTTCCAAGAGATACCGAAGGAAGCTCTCATGGTGAAACACTTACGCCTGTAAAGAGAGAGAGCTAAGCAGTTCACTCGGCGTAGGGAACTGCTTCACTAATCTTGGGATCGTGTTTAGCCTGTCATATCCCGAAGTCATGTCCTTCTTCGGTATCTCCAAGTAGCCAGCCCAGAGAAATCTTCTAATGTAGACATATACATCCCTTCAAAGAAGGAGTGGAGAGGGTCTTCTGCACCGTGTGCTCCTTCACTTGATTTTCTTTGCCCGCTTGGGCCTCTTCAATCATGGACTCGGTGTAAGAGGGTATCTCTATGATGTTTATCGCATCGGATGCTTCTTTCGGTACAGAAGAGACTTCTCAAGAGGTCTCATCCCCCGTCTCCATTTCGGCCCCTCGAGTCGGAGGGAGATCGACCTCATGGCTCTCTTCCTCGGCCACTGCCTGCTCCCTAGCAGGGGTCAATCCGTGAGCGACAAAAATGTCGTCTTCTTTAGACTCGTCCTTGAGTCGGCGAAGTGAGTCAGAATCCAACACCCAAGAGTTAGTGCTCTTCTTGGGCTTGCAAACCCGAGTAGCCACCCTCTTTATTATATTCACCTCGGACCCCTACGAGCCCTAAGATTTCCTTTTAAACTTCTTCTCCTAAGCAGCAACCCGGGGTGGCCTTGCAATTGAGGGGATTCATCTTTGTCCCCTTTCAGCGGCCTAAGTTTGGTAGTCTTAGACAAACCTGCGAAGGAAAGAGAAAGGGTCAGCGTTATGTAAGTTCGAGGCATAATAATAACTATTCTGAGAAGCGCCTTACCATGATAACGGGCCTCCCATCGACCCTTTGAAAGATTATTCCACGATGGCTCAAAATACGACATCTATTTGCATATGCCTTCGATCCACTCCTTGAGCCGGGGGACTACATTGGGAACCCGAGCAACAACTGCACAATCACAAATACTGATGATGAGAAAGGAAATAATGGAGACTCAACATTTAAGGAATAATTACACTTACGAGATGCATTCCACTTCTCGTGGAATGGCAGAAACTCGTGAGGGATTAAATCTTTGATCTTCACACGAACGAATCGCCCTTGCCAGCCTCGGTCTTAATCCTCGTCAATGCTCAAAATGGGGTCTTGCTAGCCCACTGAGTGAGCTCGATTAGTCCCCCTCAAAAAATTTGAGGACTATATAGCCGGAGTAGGTGGTTGAGGGTGAACCGAGGAAACTCGGTGTTATTCACAAAGTAATGGAGAAGGATCACGATCCTCCAAAGAGACGGGTGGATTTGGCCAAGGCACACCTTGTATCTCTTGTAAAAGTCCAAAAAAACTGGGTTTATCGTGCCTAGTATGAAGGGATAAGTGTAAACACTTAAATACCTCTCCACATGAGTAGTGATATCGTCCTCAAGCCCAGGGACTACCACATCCTTACCTCCCCATTTACAGTCATTTCGGACAATGGGGAGAGTATCTTTGGTGACAGATCATATATATCTCGATGCCCTTTCAACTCAGTCCTTCTTCGATGAGGCTTTCTCGACTTTGAAGTCATCTGCGGTTGAACATCCCCCAAAAATAAAGCTTTTCATGGGGGGCTTAGTGGCCGCTTCAGTGGTAAGCACTTCGGGAGTAGACATATTGGGGGAAGCCGTCTCGAGGACAACCACTTCGGAAATGGCTGCCTCATTACTTGTGTCCGGCTGAGAAGATGAATAGGCAGCCTGCTGAGGATTTGAATTAGAAGTCTTGGCCATCGTGATCTGAGAGTAAGAGGATTTAGTAAGATTTGAAGATTTGAAGGAAAGATATGGTAGAAACTTAAGAACAGTTATGAAGTTTTGAGGATAAAAGGTAAAAAGATGATGATTTAAAGGAGTTGGTGGCTGCTAGGGAATTCGAAGATCAAAGCTAAGATCGGGAATTAAAAGAAGTACAAAAGGCTGAATCTTTTATATGAGAAAATATAATCATTGTGCGACGTTTCACTATAGGAGAAAATATAATCATTGCGCGATGTTTCACATTCGGAGGCAACCAGCCAATGGTTGACACGTGCACAAAGTCAGAACGACGCGACTGATGGGACGTTTCGACTTCTTCGTCATCTCGGTTGTAATGTACGAAGGAAGGAATAGGGGTACATCTATCATTTCCCGTCATTTTTTCAAACCTACTCTTTGAGAAATGAGGAGAATATCTGTATATGGGTGCACTTGGGGTCAGCACATACCCCGAGTTCTCGGTGAACTAGACGAAGTACAGATATACGAGATAGAGACCGAATCTAAAAACTCTTTGGTTCGAAGCCGGAACAGGATGCTCACCACCGGGCCCGACAAGGCAACACCTCCCGATCCCTGAACGAGTTTGAAGATCTCGGAAAACATTACAAATGGTTGCACACAACTAACACAGAGTCGTGATATCCACACCTAATCGGATATCACTGCGCGGATTTCGCCTGATGCCAACAGCGTATTAGTAATTGATGTACAAGAAGTATTTTTACCCTTTTTAGAGTTGTATTAGGGGTAAAACTCTCATACTATATAAAGGGGAGGTTTCTTATTCAATAGACATATTGTAACACGCATATCAAGGCAATATAAACTTACTTCTATGCTTTCTAGCCATTGAAAGGTTTTTATTTATTCATAGTTCTTCAAACATATTTGGTTTCGAATCGAGGGCCCGGTCGATGGAAAAACCAATATTAAAATCCGTGTCCAGACTCAACATCACAACTGGTTTGGTTATTGATTTCATCTTTAATTCGTTTATTTAGCATTTTTTATTACTTGTATTGAATCTATCTATATATCCTTGAAACCATCTACAAATTTAATTATATCCGGTGTTGATACCCAATTTTTCCCTACATATTTTCAAAATGACATATATGTGCATATATAAGCACCCCAAAGGGTTTTGGCATTTTTAACGATTTTAAACCAATTTAAGGCCTATTTTTTACAACATAAAATCCCATAATTATTCCCAAAGCTTGCCATTTTGGAGAATAATTTATTTCATTCTCATATTTATATCAAAATATAGTTGGCATGATTTTTTCATATTTTTACAAATTCGCTCGGTATTTTTAAAACTAAATTGCATATAATTGCAATACTAGCCTCTTTAAGATTTAATAGTATTTTATAATTACAAAATTGATCCCAATATTTTTGAATTAATATTTATATATTATTAGTTGACTCAGTGCCTTCAATTTGATTTTTAACATCTTTTACTATTTTTATAAATTCAAAAGGGAAAAATGGCTATTTCAATTTTAGCCTCTTTTAGATTTCAATTACAGCCTAATTCTAACCCCCCCAATTCCCAACCCAATTTCATTTCTACCCGTCCCAGACCCAATTAAACGAACCCACCCGGATCCCATTATAAAATCGTGGCCGTTGATTGTTTTAATCAATGACCCCCGTTGCCCTTTCCTTTTTTTAACCTAACGACCCCCCAATCCCCTCTCATTCACTCACTCGTCTCTATCTCTCTATCTCTCACTCTCTCTGGAACCTTCCACCTCCTTGCCTCTCCGATGAGCTCCCTTCACCTTCTCCAACCATTTTCTGACCTAAATCCATGGTGGTTTCACCACCCACCAGTCTCCTAAAGCTCCTCGCACTTGATTACTAAAGTTCCGTGACATTGGCCACGAAGAATCGAACCTGGACCTTTGTCGATTCAAGTTCTACGGCCATCTCCGGCCATCTCCGGCTCATCTCCGGCGTGTCTTAGCCTTATGAGTCCATCTCGACTCGGACCAGCCCCTTTTCCAGTCCTTTATAAACCCTATACCATTTCGAGGTTTTCTTGTTTCTCCCTAGATCTACTTTAGATCCATGCTATTTCTGAGGTTTTTAAAGTATTCCTTACATCATTTCAAGTTTTTGCTTTCAAAACTGTTCGTCTTCTCGAACCTAGGGTTTCCTTGATTTTTACTTGTTCTACTGTGATTTCTTACCGTATTTTGCTTTGTTGTAACTCCTAAGTGTTTTCACTATGGTTTCTATGTATTTTTCTTTTACTGTATTTCCTCCTAGGGTTTGCTAGTGATTTCCTTTACTGTGTTTTCTTTCACTATGATTCCATGAAATGTTTATGTTCCTTGGATTTTCTGAGTTTACTTTGCCTGATTTTCTACACTTTCGTCTTTACATTTGATCTATGGAGGAAACCCTAGATTTTGGGGGGTTTCAAAACACTTGTGGGCGATTGTTTTGCTTCCTGTGTCTAAACTTGTTTGATTTCAAAAACCCTAATTTCTAAGTTCGTCTCATGTTCTCTTATTCTTGCTGAGCTTTGCAAGACCTTCTGATTTCTCTCATGCTATCTGACACTCTCTTCTAGCTATGTTCTTCTACTCTTGATTTCATGACCACTCTGTTTGTTTAATTTCAGCCTCGCATGTTTAAAGCTAGGCACTCTTTATAGTCAGACCTTTCCCTCTCGAAATAACCCTAATTATGGGGATTGATTTCAGACTACCATTATGTGAGCTTGTTTGATTCTTTCTCTATCTAATTTGGACCTTTTTCTGACTTGGTTCATTATTGATTTCGAATCCTTAATTCCTTGATTTACTATGTACTAGTTGATTTACTTCTTACCTTATTTACCTAACCGTGTATTTTTAAACTTCCCTTATGTATTTACCCTTCATTGCCCAATGTGTTACTTGATTTTCTTTCCCTAAATAAAACTCCCTTTTACCGTTCAAATTTGGACTCCTTAATTAAAGGAATCCCCTTCTCCTGATTGATTCTAATTGATACTGAATTATTCTTTGCCTTGCTTACTTGCCTGGTTTTTAAATATAAATACCCTGCTCTTTTTAAAAGAATGTTTTTATTTTTAGTCTTTTCCTTCCAGTTCTGTAATAACTTTGTAAAAGAAACTCGGGGAAAATATTAGTAAGGGGTGTGGGAGGGGTTTATGTTGCCTGCATAAATCAAAGGGTAGAGATCATGCCTATAGGTCTTTTGTGCTTTAAATTTTACTAGAAATCCTGCCTATAGGTTTGTTTAATGTTCCTAATTCAGTCACCTAGATACCATGCCTATAGGGTTTAACGTTTAATCATATTGCAAATCACTAGAGATCCTGCCTATAGGATTCTAACATTCATGTAATCAATTGCATATAGAAACCATGCCTATAGGAAATGCATATGCGTTAGGCAAACTATAGGGTAATTAAACATTCATCTATTTACCAACTCTTTAACAGGCCTTAAAATCAAGTATAGATACCATGCTTATAGGGTTTCGTCTCAAACCTGTCTGATTCGTTTAAGCAGTAATAGTCCGTTAACTGGTCCTTAATGTCTTGATGTAATTCTTTCAATAAAACTCTTGTAAACCAGTATGCTTTTTAAACTCTTCAAATCTGCATCTTTTCCTGAACAGTTCTTTTAAATATTCTACCTAAACGTTTTACTCAGTCCCTGAAATTGTCTTTTAAAACAATTGCAACTTACCCTTTCCTTAGATATTTCTATCTCTGAAACTCTTTCACAACCATTTCTGTGTTTTATTTTTACTGCAGTCCATACTTTCTTTTCAAAACTCCTCTGCATTGGACTACTTTTTCCTGAAACCAGTACCTTTTAAATCACTCGCTTGAAATACCTTAATCTCTGACAATCGAATCTGAGTTGCCTAATGTAGACTTTCTGTCTAAATGTATGTGTTGAACTAGTCCGCTCGCCGCTTAATTTTTAACTTAAGACCAAATCAGTACGTGCAAGTCATGCTAAACTAGTTGCTATGTGATTCAAAGGGGTTATGTGAAGCCTTTGTATGTTTGTTTATTCCCTATTACTTGCTACTTGATTTGATTGACGCCCTAGTCTTTTTATCCTTTTGAAACTCCATATATGCCTCTACCCCTTTTCTCCCCCCTTTTAGGATTAGAAGTCCTAATACCCCATGACTGATAGGTCGGGACGGGTATTAGCATGCAATAAGTAAACGAGACTAAACGCGCTTTAATACCTTAACGGGGTGGGAAGGGTAGAATATGGATATGATGACCGATGCGCTAAGATCACGTGCGACCCCTCTTTTGAGGAGTGATTGCTAGATATTGCATTGATGTGATCCATATTATCAATAAACCTAGGACCACCTTTCCCTTTACTTGTTAATTTTTTTAGTTTTCTTTTAAGACTAATTTTCTAAACACTCTATTTCTTCAACTCTTAAGCTTGTTTGCTAAGCTATGTGAATCCCTTTGCTTGTTCTCTTACTTGTCTTCTTAAAGTCACAATTGTAGCATGGCCGGGAACCACACTAGTGGATCTTGAGGGGTGCCTAACACCTTCCCCTCGAGATAATTTCTAGCCCTTACCCTAATCTCTGGTCTCTTCATCTCAAACCCTTCTTAAAGTGTCCTAATGCACTATAATCATTAGGTGGCGACTCTTCAACTTCCAAACCCAATTCTTGAAAGGGAATAGAGTTGTCCTCCCAATGTCGTATACCCGATTTTTGACCCCACGGTTAGAGGAAAAGGGGCGTCGACAATGCATTCGTATTGAGGGCAATTGTTAGTCCCATTGCATGTTGCTTGTGACTTTACTATCTCATTAATTGCTTTATTTACTATCTTTTATTCTTTCACTACTAAACTGACTTGACTCTTCATGTCTTTTCTTTCCTTTAGTTGCTTTTCTTTTATAGCTTTATTTCAATGCTGTTGTAATTACTACAATTATTGTAATTATTTATCTTATGAACGTGAAAATACATGTCAATTTGTTTCATTCTTGTAAACTACATCTTCAACATCATATTCCACTCGTGCCAAACAAACACCATAGCAACGCTTATAATGAGTGGTTGCGCTCTTCCAATATTATCACCCTTTATATTCGGCAAAGGCGTATTTGCGGTAAAACCAGTCGATCAGCGGTGCAGTCGACGGTTCCGTGCCTTTCCCTCTTGAGTTGTCCGCTCAAAGGTACCTGTCTAATACCCCAATAGAAAACTTACTCTGTTCAATTGTACATGCATCATGGTCAAACCTAGCCGAGTCAGTTATGTTGTCCGCATAATAACTCCTTAAGATAGCCTTGTCCCAAGTCCATCGGGTTTCCCTGAAACCCAAATGGACACTTATATGTTCTGTGCATTTATTTGGAGAACTAAATGCTTGTTATGCTGATTATTGGTATTAAATGGTCGAGTCTGGTGAGGGTGAGGTCCTAACCCTTTTGTTTTTGCAGAAAATGAATGACAAAGTTCCTGACTTCGGTATGGTAAACATACCTTCACTCTTGCAGTCTTGGTGGAGAAACCTCCCATCGAGCAACCAAATCAACGAATGGAAAGAGAGAGTCACCAAGGCTAGTGAGAAGCTAGAATACCTGGAGTACAGTTTGCTGGAATTGGAAGGGAAAGTGAGGAAAAGAGTCATCGACTGTCAAAAATGTTGAGGAAGGCAAAGGAGAACGTCTGGCGATAGCATTTTTACTGGAAAATCTGCGCGAGCTGGAGGACTTGATCAAAGAGAACATTCAACCTGAAGAAGGTCCTTCTGGGACCAAGTAGTTAGGAGTCTTTCTTTTCGCTTTTAATGTAATAAGGCTAATGGCCATTAGTGACATTTTACTTTCCGCTATTTTAGTGTCGTTTTGGGATTCGTCTTATTTTTGTCAATAAAATGAGGCATTTAGCATTATAAGTTCTCCAAATTAACTTGTCGCTAGGCCTATCTCGGGCACAACGAGGCACTCAAATTAGGACGCGATTTATATTCTTGCACAATGTGTTTAAATACTGCAACATTTTTCCTCATAACCCGCACTAACTTGTCACCTTTTTTGTTTTTTTTTCTTTTATTATTCCCCTCCCTAAAGGTTAGTTTTGCATTCTGGCACCATCATCATACAGTAAAAGATCCAAGGGCCCTCCACCTCCTCCTCCTCCGAGTCTTGTCCGGAACAAGAACAAAGGTAGAATGGGAGATTCAAGCGCCAGAAAGTGGACTGATGTGTTATTTTCGAGGACGAAGGGGAGGAAGGCCCTTCTATACAAGTTGTGAACCACCAGGGCCCGGAAAGTTTTAGGGTAGCAAGGCTAAACAAAAGCACCATGCATCACATTTTTACCTTTTACTAGCTGATTTTATTTCCGCATTGTCTTTTAATTTTGAAAAGAGCTCTGATATTCAAAAAAATTATGAATTCAATCGAAGCATTCTCTCTTATTATTTTTTCTATCATTCACTTTATTTTACACAGCATTACTATTACTTGCCCTGATGATGAACCAATGATTGTGACTTGCAACGAGACAACGCAATAAACGGATACAGACTCCGAAGATGATGATATACCAGAAGAGGTCGTTAGAGGAGTTGAGAATTTTGAAAATAGGCCTAAGTCTAATTTGGATGAAACTGAGGTCGTTAATCTGGGAGATGCAGAGAATGTCAAAGAAACGTGCATCAGTGTTCACTTGTCACCATCAGAAAAGAAAGAGTACTCGGAGTTCCTAAAGGAATATGAAGACATATTCGCCTGGTCATATGATGATATGACTGGTCTCAGCACATCCATTGTAGCTCACAAACTGCCAACAGATCCAACATGCCCGCCGGTAAAGCAGAAGCTCAGGAGATTCAAACCCGACATGATTTTGAAAATCAAAGAAGAGGTTACCAAGCAAGTCAAAGCCAAGGTTCTCAGGGTAGTAGAGTATCCGACATGGTTAGCCAACATCATGCCAGTGCCAAAAAAGGATGGGAAAGTTAGAGTTTGTGTTGACTACCGAGATCTCAACCGGGCCAGTCCCAAAGACAACTTTCCTTTGCTGAATATACACATCTTGATCAACAACTGCGCTAAGCATGAGCTGTAGTCATTCGTTGATTGTTTCTCTGGGTACCATCAGATATGAATGGATGAAGAAGATGCAGAGAAAACGGCGTTTATCACTCCATGAGGGATGTACTGTTATAGAATGATGCCGTTTGGATTGAAAAATGTTGGTGTTACCTACATGAGAGCCATGACTACCATCTTTCATGACATAATACACACGGAGATCGAGGTATATGTGGATTACGTCATCATCAAATCCAAGAAAGCCAGGGATCACATGGAAGATCTAAGAAAGTTCTTCAACAGACTGAGGAGGTACAATCTGAAACTGAATCCTGCCAAGTGTGCATTCGGGGTTCCTGCTGGAAAATTATTGGGTTTCATCGTGAGTCGTCGAGGAATAGAATTGGATCCATCAAAGGTCAAAGCTATCCAAGAATTGCCGCCGCCAAAGAACAAGAAGGACGTGATGAGTTTCCTGGGAAGACTCAAGTATATCAGCCAGTTCATAGCTCAATCCACGGTCATTTGTGAACCCATCTTCAAAATGCTGAAGAAGGATGTCGCCACCAAATAGACCGATGAATGTCAAAAGGCTTTTGACAGAATTAAGGAATACTTTTCTACGCCGCCAGTCTTGGTTCCGCCTGAACCAAGGAGACCCCTCTTGCTCTATCTCGCAGTGTTGTATGGAGAATTTGGTTGTGTTTTGGGGAAACATGATGAAACAGGGAGAAAGGAGCAAGCCATCTACTATCTCAGTAAGAAGTTCACACCGTACGAGGCCTAGTATTCTCTTTTAGAATGCGCTTGTTGTGCTCTGACTTGGGCCGCGCAGAAGTTGAGGCATTACATATGTGCTTACACTACTTATCTCATATCTAGAATGGACCCTCTAAAGTATATCTTCCAGAAGCCCATGCCCACTGGCAAGCTCGCCAAGTGGCAGATCCTGCTAAGTGAATTCGACATTATTTACGTAACCCAGAAAGCAATCAAAGGGCAAGCCTTGGCGGACCATCTCGCCAAAAATCCCATAGACGGAGAATACGAGCCCCTAAAAACGTATTTTTCCGATGAAGAGGTATCTTTCATAGGAGAAGATATTGCAGAATCCTATGATGGTTGGAGGTTGTTTCTCGATGGAGCTGTAAATTTCAAAGGAGTTGGCATAGGAGCCATCCTGGTATCAGAAACCGGTCAGCATTACCCGGTATCCGCCAAGCTCAGGTTCCCATGCACCAACAACATGGCCGAATATGAAGCCTGCATTCTAGGGATTAAACTGGCCATTGATATGAACATTCAGGAGTTACTAGTAATCGGAGACTCGGACCTACTCATACATCAGGTTCGAGAAGAATGGGCAACCAAGAATCCCAAGATACTCCCTTATCTGCATCACATACAGGAATTGAGAAAGAGGTTCAGAAAGACGGAATTCCAGCATGTTCCTAGGGTACAGAATGAGTTCGTTGATGCACTTGCCACTTTGTCATCTATGATTCAGCATCCAGATACAAATTTCATTGACCCCATCCAGGTCAATATTCATGACCAACCAGCTTATTGTGCTCATGTTGAGGAAGAAGCCGACGGGAAACCATGGTTCCACGACATCAAAGAGTATTTGACCACAGGATAATATCCAAAGCTTGCCAATGCTACCCAGAAACGCACGCTTCGGAGACTATCCAATAATTTCTTTCACAGCGGAGGAATCCTGTACAGGAGGACTCCTGATTTGGGTTTACTAAGGTGTGTCGATGCAAGGGAAGCAACCAAGTTATTGGAGGAAGTACATTCAGGGACCTACGGACCGCACATGAATGGTTTTGTTTTAGCAAAGAAGATACTCCGAGCAGGATATTTCTGGATGACTGTGGAAACAGACTGCATCCAGTATGTCCAAAAGTGTCATCGCTGTCAGATACATGCAGATATGATAAAAGTGCCTCCAAACGAGCTTAATGCAACAAGCTCACCATGGCCGTTCGCCGCTTGGGGAATGGATGTTATCGGTCCAATCGAGCCTAACGCGTCAAACGAGCACAAGTTCATCTTGGTAGCAATTGATTATTTTACTAAATGGGTTGAAGCAGCATCATACAGAGCAGTTACCAAGAAGGTGGTAGCAGATTTTGTCCGCGACCGTATTGTTTGTCGGTTCGGAATTCTGGAGTCAATCATCACCGACAATGGTTATAATCTTAATAGCGACCTGATGAAAACAATGTGTGAGACTTTCAAGATCAGACACAAGAACTCTACGACTTATAGACCGCAGATGAATGGAGCTGTAGAAGCAGCCAATAAGAACATCAAGGAGATACTAAGGAAAATGACTGAAAAGCACAAGCAATGGCATGAGAAGTTGTCATTCGCCTTATTGGGTTATCATACCACAGTCCGCACATCAACCGGGCCAACTCCCTACATGCTGGTTTATGGTACAGAGGCGGTCATTCCCACTGAGGTAGAAATTCCATCATTAAGGATCATACAAGAAGCCGAGTTAGATGACGCAGAATGGGAAAAATGTCACTACGAGCAGTTAGCCCTCATAGATGGAAAGAGGATGAATGCAGTTTGTCACGTTCAGTTATACCAAACAGAATGTCCAGAGCCTTCAACAAGAGAGTTAAACCAAGGAAGTTTACACCAGGACAGCTGGTGTTGAAGAAGATATTTCCACATCAAGACGAAGCCAAAGGGAAATTCTCTCCCAATTGGCAGGGTCCATACATGGTTCATCGAGTTCTAACCGGAGGAGCCCTTATTCTTGCAGAAATGGACGGAGAAGTCTGGCCAGGGCCGATCAACTCAGACGCAGTAAAGAGATACTACATTTGATCGTATGTTCTTCTTTATGATGTAATTTGAATTACGCCTGACCTGATTCCCGTTTAAGAGGGGATACGTAGGCAGCCCTATGGGTTCGGTCACATTTTAATAAAAATTCCATCTTCCCCCCTTAATTGGAACTGGGGCAGAATTTTGAGGAGGACCCTCAAAATTCCGAAGTAAGTTTTTCAGTCTTTTCAGCAGCACCAACACGATAAACTGGGGCAGAATTTTGAGGAGGGCCCTCAAAATTCTGGAATCATTCCGCGTTCAGTTATCCAACACAGCCGGCAGTAGTGCCAACCCAGTAAACTGGGGCAGAATTTTGAGGAGGACCCTCAAAATTCCAGAGCAAGCAAGGTCGCCGCGTCTTGAACCACGTTGCAGTTGTTGGTTCATCCAAAATAAAATCATTTATATATATATACTTGCTTGCATTTACTAAGTCATGCACAAATATCATTTGAATCACCATCGTTTAGCGACGCTACCCCCGTGATACACTACGCCAAGAGCTAGAGGATACGAACTAACCTCCCCTCTACAGAACTCACAATTTTTCTTTGGATGTAGGAACTCAGATCGCAATGCAAAACACATTCACTCTTCAAAGTCGAAACCCTCGAAACAATCACTCAACTCACAAAGGTCTACTATCTACACCCAACATTCCCCAGCAGTCATGATATCGCAACCGCCTATCAGCTAAGAAAATTACTACTATTTGCTCCTTTACATTCCTGCACTGCATATGGCTTCTTTCTGCCTTTCGAGACTAAGCTTTGTCTCTATCTGCATCTTGCATAAGGCTACTATCTGCCTTTCGAGGTTAAGCTCTACCTCCATATTGCATAAGGCTATCTTTCTGCCTTTCGAGACTAAGCTATGTCTCCATCTACATTTTACATAAGGCTACTCTCTGCCTTTCGAGGTTAAGCTCTACCTACATATTGCATAAGGCTATCTATCTGCCTTTAGAGACTAAGCTCTGTCTCCATCTATATATTTGCATAAGGCTATTCTCTGCCTTTCGAGGTTAAGCTCTACCTCCATATTGCATAAGGCTATCTATCTGCCTTCCGAGACTAAGCTCTGTCTCCATCTATATTTTGCATAAGGCTATTCTCTGCCTTTCGAGGTTAAGCTCTACCTCCATATTGCATAAGGCTATCTATCTGCCTTTCGAGACTAAGCTCTGTCTCCATCCTGCATGGCTGAAATATCGCCACTTTATTTAAATTCTCGCTTCGGCTGAAATATCGCCACCTGCATTCAAATTCACGCCTTGGCTGAAAAATCGCCACTTTTTGCATTCATTCGGCTGAAAGATTGCCACCTTCTCATGGGCTGAAAAATCGCCAACTTATTCAAAGGTGTCATAGTTCGGAGGCACCATCTGCATAGCCCGAGAACACCATTTCTTGTCCTGCAAATTTTTATTTTATGCTCTTCATGGCCCAGGACATCATAGTCTGAGGACGTCATCCTAACCGTCCAAAGACAAGCATTCATGGTCCAACGGAATTTGCATCATGTTTAAATTACGCACAATATGTGCATATGCTCATCTACAGGTACACCGGCTAACAAACGGCCGTCTCAGTAGGAGCGATCCCGCTCCGGTCCTCTGCGGCCTATCCGACTCCAAACACCTTTTCAAACCTAATCATTTCATCCCTCTTTTCGAGTCACCATCGACACACTCCGTCAATGGTTCCTGAACTACATATGGCATGATTTCTGTAAAACTAGGGATATGTAGGCAGCTCAGAAGCCAGGGCTCGGTCAAAACTCTTTTCAATCACCGATCCGGTCAAAATTGGCCATCTTGTCTTTACCTGACAACTCTTTCATCCTCCTCGGGTAAAGAGGGGTAGCTGTTGATACCTAATTTTTCCCTACATATTTTTAAAATGACATATATGTGCATATATAAGCACCCCAAAGGGTTTTGGCATTTTAACGATTTTAAACCAATTTATGGCCTATTTTTTACACCATAAAATCCCATAATTGTTCCCAAAGCTTGCCATTTTGGAAAATAATTTATTTCATTCTCATATTTACATCAAAATATAGTCGGCATGATTTTTGCATATTGTTACAAATTCGCTTGGTATTTTTAAAACTAAATTGCATATAATTGCAATACTAGCCTCTTTAAGATTTAATAGCATTTTATAATTACAAAATTGATCCCAATATTTTTGAATTAATATTTATATATTATTATTTGACTCAGTGCCTTCAATTTGATTTTTAACATCTTTTACTATTTTTATAAATTCAAAAGGGAAAAATGGCTATTTCAATTTTAGCCTCTTTTCGATTTCAATTACAGCCTAATTCTAACCCCCCAATTCCGAACCCAATTTCATTTCTACCCGACCCAAACCCAATTAAACGAACCCGCCTGGATCCCATTTTAAAATCGTTGGTCGTTGATTGTTTTAATCAACGGCCTCCGTTGCCCTTTCCTTTTTTAACCTAACGACCCCCAATCCCCTCTCATTCACTCACTCGTCTCTATCTCTCTATCTCTCACTCTCTCTGGAACCTTCCACCTCCACACCTCTTCGATGAGCTCCCTTCACCTTCTCCGGCCATTTTCTGACCTAAATCCATGGTGGTTTCACCACCCACCAGTCTCCTAAGGCTCTTCGCACTTGATTACTGAAGTTCTATGGCCTTGTCCACAAAAAATCGAACCTGGACCTTTGTCGATTCAAGTTCTACGGCCATATACGGCCATCTCCGGCTCATCTCCGGCGTGTCTTAGCCTTATGAATCCATCTCGACTCGGACCAGCCCCTTTTCCAGGCCTTTCTCATTTTCTAGGGTTTCTCTGAAACCCTATGCCATTTCGAGGTTTTCTTGTTTCTCCCTAGATCTACTTTAGATCCGTGCTATTTCTGAGGTTTTTAAAGTATTCCTTACATCATTTCAAGTTTTTGCTTTCAAAACTGTTCGTCTTCTCGGACCTAGGGTTTCCTTGATTTTTACTTGTTCTACTGTGATTTCTTACCGTATTTTGCTTTGTTGTAACTCCTAAGTGTTTTCACTATGGTTTCTATGTATTTTTCTTTTACTGTATTTCCTCCTAGGGTCTGCTAGTGATTTCCTTTACTGTGTTTTCTTTCACAATGATTCCATGAAATGTTTATGTTCCTTGGATTTTTCTGAGTTTACTTTGCTTGATTTTCTACGCTTTCGTCTTTACATTTGATCTATGGAGGAAACCCTAGATTTTGGGGGTTTTCAAAATACTTGTGGGCGATTGTTTTGCTTCCTGTGTCTAAAGTAGTTTGATTTCAAAAACCCTAATTTCTAAGTTCGTCTCATGTTCTCTGATTCTTGCTAAGCTTTGCAAGACCTTCTGATTTCTCTCATGCTATCTGACACTCTCTTCTAGCTATGTTCTTCTACTCTTGATTGCATGACCACTCTGTTTGTTTAATTCCAGCCTCACATGTTTAAAGCTAGGCACTCTTTATAGTCAGACCTTTCCCTCTCGAAATAACCCTAATTTTGGGGATTGATTTCAGACTACCATTATGTGAGCTTGTTTGATTCTTTCTTTGTCTAAATTGGACCTTTTTCTGACTTGGTTCATTATTGATTTCGAATCCTTGATTCCTTGATTTACTATGTACTAATTGATTTACTTCTTACCTTATTTACCTAACCGTGCATTTTTAAACTTCCCTTATGTATTTACCCTTTATTACCCAATGTGTTACTTGATTTTCTTTCCTTAAATAAAATTCTACCCTTTTACCGTTCAAATTTGGACTCCTTAATTAAAGGAATCCCCTTCTCCTGATTGATTCTAATTGATACTGAATTATTTTTTGCCTTGCTTACTTGCCTGGTTTTTAAACTATAAATACCCTGCTCTTTTTTCTTTAAAAACACGAACAATAGAGTTCAAAAACACACACACACTAAAAGCTCTCTTCTCTTTACCACTATTAGTACTACTGCTGTGTCTAGTCGGCTGAAAGCCAAGGCTAGACTATAGAATCTTGCTTGCTCTTCTCAAGTGTTTGCTGAGGCTTGAGTGGACTCTTTGGCTGTTTTATTGCTTTGTTTGTTCTGCTGTTTGAAAGTTTCAACTGGTATGTCTCCATAAGTTAAATAACATTCTCCAAAACTATGTGTTTACTTCTCCCTTTCAAATGTCCCTCACTATATGTTTGTATTGTGCTTTCCTGCATTCTGTAGCTATACTTTAGTCTGTTATGTTCTTTCTTCATGTTTCTGCACCTTTAAGTTTTGTTATGCTTTCTTGTCCTTCCTTGATGTTTTCTATACACACTTTCCATGCGAACCCTTTCCCTGTGACCCCTTATGTGTGAGTACTATTCTAGGTTAGGGTAGCATCCCATTTCTATCCATGACCTCGGACCAGGTTCTCTTGAACCTTACTCAAATCAGTCCCATTCCCTTCTTCCCCCTTTATGTGCTGAGCCTTGATTAGAGTCTGGTAGTGTCCTAATCACCATCCAGGCTCAAGTCTGACTTTAAAAAGTCTTCTCTTTATTTGTTTGGATCAAGTAAAGGGTCAGGGATGTGGCAGCCTATACTCATGGCTGGGTATGACCACCCTTTGCTCTGATTTCCTCAACTCCCCTCACTTTACACTTACTCTTAGTTCCTTAAGTTCTGCCCCCCTTTGGTAAGGCATGCTTTGGGACCCTTGAGCTCCCTCTGAACTTGGATGCCTAAGGGCTGGCATTTCCACACTGCACTACTCTATTGCTATTATAATTACTCAGAGTGTTAAGCATTGCCTGGAGTTCTTAAGACTCCTTGGAACTTTGAAAACATTCTGATTAAGGAGAAGGCTTTGGAAATTCGGAATTGGTTAATCACATGTTGTTGGGCATTAAGGTTGCATTGGGCTTCCTCGGATCTGTCTGTAGTTTTGATGTATTTATTTTTAGTCTTTTCCTTCCAGTTATGTAATAACTTTGTAAAAGAAACTCGGGGAAAATATTAGTAAAGGGTGTGGGAGGGGTTTATGTTGCCTGCATAAATCAAAGGGTAGAGATCATGCCTATAGGTCTTTTGTGCTTTAAATTTTTCTAGAAATCCTGCCTATAGGTTTGTTTAATGTCCCTAATTCAGTCACCTAGATACCATGCCTATAGGGTTTAACGTTTAATTATATTGCAAATCACTAGAGATCCTGCCTATAGGATTCTAACATTCATGTAATCAATTGCATATAGAAACCATGCCTATAGGAAATGCATATGCGTTAGGCAAACTATAGGGTAATTAAACATTCATCTATTTACCAACTCTTTAACATGCCTTAAAATCAAGTATAGATACCATGCCTATAGGGTTTCATCTCAAACCTATCTGATTCATTTAAGTAGTAACAGTCCGTTAATTGGTCCTTAATGTCTTGATGTAATGCTTTCAATAAAACTCTTGTAAACCAGTATGCTTTTTAAACTCTTCAAATATGCATCTTTTCCTGAACAGTTCTTTTAAACATTCTGCCTAAACGTTTTACTCAGTCCCTGAAATTGTCTTTTAAAACAGTTGCAACTTACCCTTTCCTTAGATATTTCTATCTCTGAAACTCTTTCACAACCATTTCTGTGTTTTATTTTTACTGCAGTCCATACTTTCTTTTCAAAACTCCTCTGCATTGGACTACTTTTTCCTGAAACTAGTACCTTTTAAATCACTCGCTTGAAATACCTTAATCTCTGACAATCGGATCTGAGTTGCCTAATGTAGACTTTCTGTTTAAATGTATGTGTTGAACTAGTCCGCTCGCCGCTTAATTTTTAACTTAAGACCAAATCAGTACGTGCAAGTCATGCTAAACTAGTTGCTATGTGATTCAAAGGGGTTATGTGAAGCCTTTGTATGTTTGTTTATTCCCCATTACTTGCTACTTGTTTTGATTGACGTCCTAGTCTTTTTATCCTTTTGAAACTCCATATATGCCTCCACCCCTTTTCTCTCCCCTTTTAGGATTAGAAGTCCTAATACCCCAGGACTGATGGGACGGGTATTAGCATGCAATAAGTAAACGAGACTAAACGCGCTTTAATACCTTAACGAGGTGGGAAGGATAGAATATGGATATGATGACCGATGCGCTAATATCACGTGCGACCCCTCTTTTGAGGAGTGATTGCTGGATATTGCATTGATGTGATCCATATTATCAATAAACCTAGGACCACCTTTCCCTTTACTTGTTAATTTTTTTAGTTTTCTTTTAAGACTAATTTTCTAAACACTTTATTTCTTCAACTCTTAAGCTTGTTTGCTAAGCTATGTGAATTCCTTTGCTTGTTCTCTTACTTGTCTTCTTAAAGTCACAATTGTAGCATGGCCGGGAACTACACTAGTGGATCTTGAGGGGTGCCTAATACCTTTCCCTCGAGATAATTTCTAGCCCTTACCCTAATCTCTGGTCTCTTCATCTCAAGCCCTTCTTAGAGTGTCCTAATGCACTATAATCATTAGGTGGCGACTCTTCAACTTCCAAACCCAATTCTCGAAAGGGAATAGAGTTGTCCTCCCAATGTCGTATACCCGATTTCTGACCCCACGGTTAGAGGAAAAAGGGAGCGTCGACATCCGTTTTAAGGGTAAACAACATGAACTCTACATGTGCAAATTCTTTAAGGAAAAAAAAGGTTCATATTTACCTATACTTTTGAATAATATGGTTTAAATTTACGTTTAGGTTAAAGCACTGATATAATCGGGGATAAAAATAAGATTGTCTAACTAACTAATAAGATTCAAAATTACTCTTTTTCAAATAATAGGGAAGCAAATTTGACTCTTTCGCCTAGATTAAATTGGACAAATTGGAGATATTAGGCTGGTCTTGTTTGAAGGGAGTCTTGGCGTAATTGGTAAAGTTGCTGGCATGTGACTAGAAAGTCACATATTCAAGTAGTGAAAACAGCCTCTTGCAGAAATACAGCGTAAGACTGCGCACAATAGACTACTGTGATTCGATTTTTCCTGAGACCCCGCACATAGCGGGAGCTTAGAACACCAACCTGCTTTTTAGACTGGTCTGTCCGTACTGTATTTGTTTGGTAGGAAAACTGAAGGGGACATACATGTAGGCAGACAATGAGATGAGCAAAAGAGATTAGATGCATTGGACAAGAAGGCAAGACTCTAAAACTAGTGATTCTCATCCTCAATTTGTCTTTTATAAAATCAAATAATCCACATAAAAAAAGTTGTCCTTCCTCAAAAACTACGAGTTTGATCAAACTTCGTTATTTTAGTCCACCTTTTATATTTGTCTAAAAAAAATTCATTTATAATATACTATAAATTGAATCTATTTTCTTTTTGGTCCGTTCCAAAAAGAGTAATTCTTTTCTAAATTTGGTAACAATTTAGCTTAAAATTATAATTTCACCCTTAATGAGAGGCTTTTATAACCACACAAATATTCTCGGCCCTTTTTTGACTTGTTTAGGACCATAAATTCGAAAAGTCTTCATTTTTTCTTAAATTCTGTGCCCAGTCAAACAGGTTAACATAAATTAGAACGGAGGGAGTACGTACCAAATAACATAAAATAACTAGAATTTTAAATTCATAAATTTTAAACCTTGGATTCGCCTCTACTATTCTCGTCTTTTCTGTTTCTCAGATTTGTAGTTTCCTGATATTGCTTTTGCCACGTTTTTATTCTTAACATGTTGTTACTGCTCCTTTTTTTTTACTTTCCTTCTTAACTGTTGTGCTTGTGCTTGCTAGAGCCGAGGTTCTATCGGAAGCATACTTTACTTGTGAAAATACATTATTGTTGTGTTGTTGGAGCTGCCTCTACAAAGTAACACATGCACTAAAGTAGAAAGAGACTAATAACAGTCATGTTGTAAAGTATCATCCATACAAAAAGGTATGGAACCAAGCATTTTGTCTGATATCTCTGGAGATATTTCTTAAAGTTCATATATATATATATATATCTTTTTGAAGCCTGTTCATCTCCATCTTCAAACTGGAAAAAGGGTTTAAGCATATGATATTGTCTTTTAATATCTAAAATTTGAGGTTGTTGATTCATGACTAATGATAATCAATGGCTGGTAAATGCAACATTGATGTCCCACATATCTAAAGTTTCCGTTGGTACAAAGCAAAGATTAGTTAGACAACATCTACCTCAGAAAATATCTAACGTATCTAACGAAGGCTGTGTTAGGTCAGAGAGGGAGCCAGGATTTGAAGCTTATGGGTTCTGTATTTTTATTCTTTTAAGTTATTGGGTTCTAAATTAAAATTCAATAATTTTTTAAGACGAATATAGTATTTGGACAAAAGTTACTGGGTCCAGCCAAACCCATATCGAAGGGCTAGCTCTGCCCTGTGTTAGTTAATCAGTGGCTCGAATGAGCACGGGGCCTAAAGCGGAATTGTTATTAGAGGCCTTTAGAGGCAAAGATATTTATTATAATTTATGGTTAACTTCATCTAATATTTTCTTTTTAATTGATAATCTAGCTAATTTATTTAATTATTCTTGAGATATTATTGATCTTAGGTAAACTTTTATTAATTTCACTTTTGAAAAACATCTTTCCTTAGGAAAAATTTCTTCATTTTTCTATGAATAATATTATATAGGCATTTGAAAGAAGAATCAAATCTTTTTATTTTTTTGAGTACATCAGTTAGAGTGTGTATAGTTTTTCATAGTACTTTTGTTACAAAATTAAACCCAAAAATCAATATGAAGTTAGTTAGATTAAACTATGTACAAAAGCCATTGTAAAGTAAAAACTAATCCAAGTTGAAGAGAATAAAAGAAAGAAAGGAGGTAATCATTTAAGTGCATGCCATTCAATATTTGAAAATATGTCATAATGATTATTGACATAGCAAATGATAGATCAGTAGATTTACTTACCATGCTAAAAAATTATAGGAGTAATTATTTAACATACTTATTATATATGTAATTTGAGCGATATTTGGGACCCTATATTTTTTGGAGCCTAAAGCCTTGGCTTAACTAGCTGCCAGCTGCCTTGAGGTTGAGCCGCCCTGCAAGTTATAATTAGCATAAACACATGCGTACATGTGCATGCGCATACACGTAAAACTAATACACATATATACATATTACTATATATTTGTATAGTATGTTGGGCATGCGTGGGTATATTTAAATCATTTTACGTACTTGTTATGATAATATTTAATGTGAGAGATCGTTATCTCTCTTTTCGTAAAATAGATATATCATTCACATGTTTTGATTTGTTCCCATTCCAATTTAACTTGTATCTAAGTATTGCGTCTCAGAATTGAAAAACTAAACAGTGTGGACAATGATTATTTTATTTGGAAAATCTAAATCATTGAATTGATTGGAAAGTAATATAGTCATAGGGGTCCTACTAGCATTTGCTCAAAAGAATATTGTGTTCAACACTTCCTCTCATCTTATCAAACTATCATTTTATCCTATCAAACAATGTACTTGATTACATCATTGAAACTAATAATTCTTGTTTGTATTTGCATGTTATATCAATTTTTTTATGTCCTGAAATTACTAGGTGCAGTTGAACTTGAACACATTGTATATTGATTACATCCGCGCGCCTCTAGTGATCATTTACCTTAGTCAAGTCGAATACCTCCTCATTTTCTAAAGAGTTTTGGTAGTTATGTTTTTGTGTCGAGTGACAAAAAATATTTATAAATTAAAGTGCCATACAAAGAACTTTGGATAAGGGAAATCCTCTCATTGACTGAAATGAAGAGTCAACCTTCCATTCAGGTCAATCTGGCACAAAATGCCTTTGGTAAGTCAATCTGGCACAAAATTCCTTTGGTATTACAAAGACTGTTTTGCTGTGCACTATCTTTGACCAAAATGAAGAAAGAAGGAATTAAATTCATCTTGCCATTAATTCATAAACGTCACATAGAAATTTATCAGGTGCAAATTCTAACACAAACGGGTAGTTGCATAAAAAATATATGTGAAATATCTCTTTTTCTCATTTATAAACGGGTGCAAATTTAACACCGCTGATCAAAATATATAGTACATGTGATTGTACAAACTCACCCCTAAAGAGTTAAATGGGGTTTCTTTTTTAGTTAAATTTAACTATTCACTTGATGCCATTGTGCCTGACTAATAAAGGATGCCTCGGCGCACTAAGCTCCTGTTGTGCGCATAATCCAGACTCTAGAGAAGGGATAAACAATATTATGTTTTTTGTACGCAGTCTTACTTTTTATCTCTTCAATGATGGTTGATAATTTCCAAGTAAAAAAATGATATAAGAAAAGATCTTCAACTCAAGTCCTTCAATATTTTATCTGAACATTGATTTAGGGAGCAAAAATCCTCTTCATCACAGGGGATAGTAAGTGCCATATTATGATTGAATCCAAATTCTTCTTCAGCCATTTGAAGCAAACTTTGAAATTCAATGTTTGTCAACCAAGAAATGGGAATTATGTATATGTTTCTATTTTCACCCACATATACAACAAAGTGGACTTTGGGACACCTTGAGGGTATCCATTCTCATTCTTTCCAAGGCTTGAACACATTTTCATAATTTGTTTGAAAGCTGCAGTTTTAGTAAAGTGTTTGCTTGATTTCTTTAGAGCCATTTTGGTTCTTGATATGAGAAGAATTAAGGGGAAAAAAGGTTCAATTGGGGTGGCTTAAAGTTTTGTTTTTTTTGAGTTGTGTGGGGAAGAATTGGGGGAAATAAAAAAACAAAGGCACATGGATTGTGTGGGAACAAAGGAACTAAATAGGTTTTGTTTAGGGATTAGTCTTATAGGCACCGAGTCTCTTTTGTTCTTTCTTCCAACCTAAATGTTACGATCCTGGTTCGCCCTTCGTGAACCATGACGGAACCTAGTTTCTACGACTAGGTAAGCCTAACAATGCGGAATATAAACAAAATTGCGGAAGAAATAATTTAAAAACCGAAATAGTGGAATACAAGTGCTTAAAATGCCGCTCGACATACACAATAACAACTCTCGAAACTAATAACATTTTCCAAAACCCGGAATCTCATGATCACAAGCCTTTGAATATCTACAAGCATCTAACTCTAGAATATCTAACAAAGAAACGAAAGTACAAAAGGGCTAATACAAAAGGGAGAGTAGAAAGGGACTCTTCGGTCTGCGGACGCGGCAATAATATACCTCGGAGTCTCTACAAGCGCCTTGTCTCAAGCGTGATAAGACTGAGTGGAAGTACCTGGATCTGCGCATGAAAAACATGCGCAGAAAGGGCATGAGTACACCACAGCGGTACTCAGTAAGTGTCAAGCCTAATCTTGGTCGGGTAGTGACGAGGAATGTCGGGGCCCTATTAAGGTTAAATAAAATATAAGGTTCAACAATGTAGAACAGAAAAATATAAATAAGTACAACAGTAAAAGTAACACAGGATATAAAGGACAACAACAACTACTGTCACACCTCCTTTTTATACACCCGAAGGTAGATATAAGAGAGTTTTTCCAATTTAAGTGACATTATTCGAAATGAGATTATTTATTCCTTTTTTTTATTCAGAGTCGCCACTTGGGATGGTTTGTTTTCTGGTGTCCCAAGTCACCGGTTTATTTTAAAATCCCAAATAGAGGAAAATTCGACTTTCCTTTTGAAGTCTGCGAACCAGAAATTCTGAATAAAGAATTATGTTAACCCGGGAGAAGGTGTTAGGCATTCCCGGGTTCCGTGGTTCTAGCACGGTTGCTAAAACTATTATTAATTGGCCTATTATCTGATTTACTACATGTTTTAAAACTATTGTGTATTTTTAACTTTAAAACCAGTTTTATATATTATTTTTAGAAAAGATTCAACGTCATCTAAAACACGTCATGAACCACGTTACATAAATGCACCCGCGATCCACGACACATTTTATTTAACGTTGTTGGGATTTAGATTTGGGTCACATAAATGCACACCCGAGTTTAGGAAGGTAACTTTTTAAAAATAACGCGCCTAAAGCAACTACACACTTTGTAATTATTTCCTAAACTAGTTTTGAGATTTGTTGTAAGGTCACGTAGTATGGCAAAGGAGCTGTTGGAGTTGAGATTTCAGTTATTTTCATATGGACTAAATCTTTGATGCATGTAATTTAAACCCCAAAGCTTTGAGACGATTTTAATTCGTTGGCTTATGGGAAATTCATTTGACACCCACGTCATTGAATTACCAAGAAGTGGCAGAATAGAACATAAGACAATTAAAAATTCCAATACAGATTTCCGCAGGCTAACGTCAAAAGAGATTAGCACATTTGCAGCAGGGCATGCTTCATTTAAACACACACAATTCCCTTTAAATTTAATTAGCCATCATGACCCAGATATACAACTTCACTGGCCAACACATTTTGCTTTAACATGTTTCAATTCATTCCTCAAAAGTAGTAAGTATATTAGGTGACATTAGCACAAAAGCACTAGAGAAGTTAATTGCAGAGTTCTGAAAAAGGAAACAAAAAGATGCAATAACCTAAAGCGAAGTAAATACGCCAAAAGATAATATTCTGTTTAATTCTACACATAACATCAGATTTATAGAACTAATTAGCATGCACTAAAGAGGGAAAAAAGAACTTTCAAACAGATTTACAACTTTAACACATTTAACCCCACATAATAACAAGAGTATCATCTAAATTAAACTCATGCGAACATAATCTCGGTAAACATCATGGAAACAAACATAAAAAATATTGAAAGAGGGAAATAAAGACCTTGTATTAAATGAAGTTGAAGTTGAAAAAAAACTTACATCTATACGGGCCAAACAAATGCAAAGACCACAGCTAAAATACTCGACAAATAGAGCTTAGGACAGCTAGCTAAACAGTGAATCTCATCAACGAAACCCGAATTGGAGACCTCGTCGTAAACCTCAACGAGCTGAATTAAGAACTTTGCTGCTAACGGAACTTCAAACCGAAACCGACGACTCGAACGGACTCAAATCGAACTCATTGATGATCTACGTTCTTGTGCTATATTTTCGGTGTTTGGAGGTGTGGTTAACACTAGGATTTGGGGCTATTTTTTAACAGTATTTGCAGCTGTTTTTGTGAGAGTTTCAGGGGGTCTTTGTGGTGTTTTACAGCTGGTGTGTGGAGGAGAAGGAGATAGGATGGGTTGGAGAAGAAGAGCAATTGAGAGGCTGCTTTCTTAGCTATCTTTTTTGTTCTTAAGGTGTGTCCATGTGAGGGGTGCGGCTAGGAGCTTCAATGGAGTTTTCTCTTGTGAAGAAGTAGATGGTCTCCTTGTTTGTTTTTGTGCTAAAGGGTTGTGTAGTCCAAAATTATGAAAAATCACGGCTGAAGCTTGGTGCAGGGATCTTCACTCTGTTTTTTTGTATCTTATTGGAGAAAGAGACGAACAATCTGATGGGGAAGGGGTCCTTCTAAAACGGCGGATGGTTTTTTGAGTGTCTCCCCCTCTATTTAGGCATTAGGTACTATTATATAGGGGTAGAGATTATGTTAGGGGTATGAGCCTATGAATTATGGGCTTGAGAATTATGGGCTAGGTCCAAAATTAGGCTTAAAATGGGTTGCTCGAACCCAAGTTTTATTCTTTCCCCGCGAACGAGACTAAAAATACGATCTCATTTATTAATTAATCCTACTTAAGTAAAATAACTATTAAAATAAGACTGGCCGTTAAACAAAACTATTTTTGGAATTTTTCAAGATTAAAAATGACTACAAAACATTAATGGAATAATTTTTGTAATTTTATTTTTCTTGTAATAAAGTAAAAGAGTAAATATTAGTTGAAATAGTTATATTAGGCTTAAATTAAATATTTACGTGCTAAAATATGAAAAATCTTGGGGAGGGTCAAAAATCACATGTCTATAACTATTACAGAGGCAAAGTAAACACAGAAAGAAATGAAGCTCAGCACAAAGATAACAACCGAAGATCTCCCAGGATGCCGTCCTGTAGTCCGAAATATAAATATCCAGTGTATCTCCCGGGATATCGTCCCGTAGTCCAACTCATACTGCGATAGGATCTCCCGGAATACTGATCCTTAGTCCCAAATGTAAATACTCAGTACCGGGGGAATCTACTGGGTGCAGTCCCGTAGTTCCAATGTAAATGTGCAGGGGGATCTTCCAGAATACCGTTCCGTAGTCCCAAAGTAAACATACATGGGGATCTCCCGGGATACCGTTCTGTAGTCCCAAAGTAAACACACAACAACAACAAGAAGAGTACACAGTTCAATTCAAGTTCCATACCAAGGTAAAACAGGTATTTCTAACCTAGCATGCTGGACGTAATCCAAATAAGGCAGTTTGAGCAAGTAAGACAATTAAGTCAATTAGACATGATTTCCTAAGCTAACAACAGGCTTAAATTGCAAGTAGTATAAACAGGAAAAGAAACATACTAGTAATTACTTAATGAAAATTGGATTTTCAACAATTAGCACAAGTACGCACTCGTCACCTTACGTACAAGGCATTTGAATTATCAATAATACCAAATCTTAAGGGGAATATTCCCCACGCAAGGTTAGGCAAGCCACTTACCTCGAACCGGCTCAAAGTCAACCCGAAACTACATCTTTGCCACGAGTACTCGACTCCAAATGGCCCAAATCTATTCAATTCAATTGCATAATGTAAATAACACTTCAAGTAACTGATTCTACAAATAAATTCTAAGCTAATATGCGAAATTAGGTAAAATAACCAAAATGCCCCTCGAGCCCACGTCTCGGAATAGGGTAAAATTTATATTTTCAGAATCCTCACACTCTCACGAGTTCAGTCATGCCAAAAGTACCAAAATCAGACCTCAAATGGCCTCTCAAATCATCACTCAAAGCCCTCCAATTAATCAAGCCCTAACCCTCAATTTAGCACTGATTTTCCTTAAATTTTTATGCTTAGAATGATAAAATGACCATTGTAATGAGTTTAGGTTCCAAGAATCTTACCTCCTCGAAGATCCCTTGAATTCCCTCTCAAAAATCTCCCCAAAAGCTCAATTCCCGGATGAAAATGGTGAAAGAATAACTCAAATTCGCGAAGGCAACTATTTATATGTTCTTCCAAGTGATACCGCATCTGCGGTCCAAATTTAAGCACCTGCGGACCGCTCCTGCGCAAAAACTACCGCTTCTGCAGTTTCCCATAAGTTCTCCTTTTCCGCACTTGCACCCCAGTCACCGCATCTGCGGGCTCGCAGATGCGACTAAACTTCCGCATCTGCATTTTTAGCCTTGTTCCTCTTGGCCGCTTTTGCGGCTTGACTCCGCATCTGCAGGAGTCGCGTATGAGGCCTCTCAACCGCAGATGCGGTTATGACAGCGGCCCAAAGACTTCAGCTGCAAACTTCAACATTCCAACTTCCCGTTAACCACTCGAAATCATCCCGAGGCCCCCGGGACCTCAACCAAAAACACAGAAAAGTCATATACCACTATCCAAACTTATACCAATCCTTAAAACACCTAAAACAACATCAAAACATCGAATTAACCATGGATTCAAGCCTAAGAACTCCAAAACTCTCAATTTGCGCCTTCGATCAAAATGTCTATCAAACCTCGTCCGAATGACCTGAAATTTTCCAAGCACGTCACATTCAACACTATGGAGGTACTCCAACTTCCAGAATTTCATTCCAACCCCAATATCAAAATTTCACTATCGAACCGGAAACTTCAAATATTCAACTTTCGGCATTTCAAGCCTAAATTAGCTACGGACCTCCAAAACACAATCCGAACACGCTCCTAAACCAAAATGACCCAACAGAGCTAACAGAACCATCATAATTCCATTCTGAGGCCGTCTTCACACTGTTCCAACTACGGTCAAATTTTCAAAAACTTAAGCTCTCATTTAGGGACTAAGTGTCCCAAAACACTCTGAAACTCCAATTAAACCCTCCTGGCAACCCACACTAGCAGAAATAAACACGGGGAAAGTAGTTAATAGGGGATCAGGGCATTAATTCTTAAAACGACCGGCCAGGTCATTACATCCTCCCACACTTAAACATTTGTTCGTCCTCGAACAAGCATAGAGACATACCTGAAGTAGTGAAAAGATGAGTGCAACGGCTGCACATATCCTGCTCGTTCTCCCAGGTCGCCTCCTCGATCGGCTGACCCCGCCACTAAACCTTTATTGATGCAATGTTCTTTGACCTCAGCTTTCGAACCTACCTGTCCAATATCGCCACTGGCTCCTCAACATAAGATAGATCCTTGTCCAACTAGTCTGAACTGAAATCCAACGCGTGCGACAAATCACCGTGATACCTTCGGAGAATTGAAATATGAAATACCTGATGAACTCCTACCAAGCTGGGAGGTAAGGCAAGTTCATAAGAAAACCTCCCAAACACGCCTCAATATATCAAAAGGGCCAATAAACCTAGGACTCAACTTCCCTTTCTTCCCAGATCTCATAACGCCCTTCATAGGCAAAACCCGAAGCAGAACCCGCTCTCCAACCATATAGGAAACATCACGAATCTTCCGGTCCGTGTAACTCTTCTGTCTAGACTGGGCTGTACGGAGTCTATCCTGAATCACCTTAACCTTCTCCAAAACATCTTGAACCAAGTCTGTGCCCAATAATCTGTCCTCATCCGGCTCAAACCAACCCACTGGGGATCTACACCGCCTACCATATAAAGCCTCACACGGTGCCATCTGAATGCTGGACTAATAACTGTTGTTGTAAGCAAACTCCGCCAGTGGCAATAATTGATCCCAAGACCCTCCAAATTCAATCACACATGTACGGAGCATATCCTCAAGAATCTGAATAGTGCGCTCGGACTATCCGTCCGTCTAAGGGTTAAATGTTGTACTTAACTCCACCCGAGTACCCAACTCATGCTGAACGACCCTCCAGAACCGTGATGTAAATTGAGTACCTCAATCTAAAATGATGGAAACTGGAATACCATGCAGACGAACAATCTCTCGGATATAAATTTCCACTAGACGCTCCGAAGAATAGGTAGTACACACAGGAATGAAATGCACGGACTTGGTCAGCCGACCCACAATCACCCAAATAGCATCGAACTTTCTTGAAGTCTATGGGAGCCCAACTACAAAGTCCATGGTGATCCGCTCCCACTTCCACTCCGAAATATCTATCTGCTAAAGCAACCCACCCGGTCTCTGGTGCTCATACTTCACCTGCTGATAGTTGAGGCATCGAGCTACAAATCCAACTATATCTTTCTTCATCCGCCTCCACCAATAGTGCTCTCTCAAATTCTGATACATCTTTGTGGGACCCGGATAAATGGAATACCGTGAGCTATGGGCCTCCTCTAAAATCAACTCCCAAAGCCCATCAACATTGGGTACACAAATCCGACCCTGCATCCTCAATACCCCGTCATCACCAATAGTCACATCTCTGGCATCACCATACTGAACCTTGTCCTTGAGAGCAAGCAAATAAGGGTAATCATACTAACACTTCCTGATACGATCAAATAAGGAAGATCGAGAAACCACGCAAGCTAGAACCCGACTAGGATCCAAAAGATCCAATCTCACAAACTGGTTGGCTAAGTCCTGAACATCCATCGCCATAGGCCTCTCCGCTGTTAGTAAATAAGCCAAACTCCCCAAACTCTCTACCCGACGACTCAAAGCATCGGCCACCATATTGGCCTTGCCCGGGTGATATAAAATAGTGATATCATAGTTCTTCAGAAACTCTAACCACCTCCTCTGGCGCAAATTTAGATCCTTTTGCTTGAACCGGTGATGCAAGCTCCGATGATTAGTATAAATCTCACAAGGGACACCGTACAAATAATAACGCCAGATCTTCAGGGCGTGAACAATGGCAGCTAGCTCGAGATCATGGACAGGATAATTCTTCTCATGTACCTTCAACTGTCTGGATGCGTAGGCAATCACCCTACCGTCCTGCATCAAAATCTCTCCATGGCCAATCCTCGATGCATCACAATAGACAGTATAAGACCCCAAACCTGTAGGCAATATCAAAACTGAGGTTGTAGTCAAAGCTGTCTTGAGCTTTTGAAAGCTCACCTCACACTCTTCTGTCCACTGGAACAGAGCACCTTTTTGGGTCAGCCTGGTCATAAGGGCTACAATCGAGGAAAACCCCTCCACAAAACGACGGTAGTAACCCGCCAAGCCAAGAAAACTACAGATCTCTGTAGTTGAGGATGGTCTGGGCCAACTCTGTGATGCTTCTACTTTCTTTGGAACCACTTGAATACCCTCACTCAATACCACGTGGCCTAAGAATGCCACGGAATCCAACCAAAACTCACATTTTGAGAACTTAGCATATAAATTCTTTTCCCTCAAAGTCTGGAGCACTCTCCTCAGGTGCTGCTCATGATCTTCCTGACTCTAGGAATACACCAGAATATCATCAATAAAGACAATGATGAACGAGTCAAAATATGGCCAGAACACACTATGCATCAAATGCATAAAGGCTTCTAGGGCATTGGCCAGCCTAAATGACATAACAAGGAATTCGTAATGACCATACTGAGCCCTAAAAGTAGTCTTCGGGATATCTGGCTCCCGAATCTTCAACTGATGGTACCCTAAACGCAAGTCGATCTTAGAAAACACTCTTGTGCCCTGAAGCTGGTCAAACAGATCATCAATATAAGGCGAAGGATAACGGTTCTTCATTGTAACTTCGTTCAATTGGCGATAATCAATATACATACGCATAGAACCATAATTTTTCTTCTCAAACAAGACAGGAGCACCCCAAGGTGATACATTGGGCCTAATAAAACCCTTATCAAGCAATTCCTGTATTTGATCCTTCAACTCATTTAACTCAGGAGGAGCCATACGATACGGAGGAATAGAAATGGGCTGAGTGCCCGGCAACCGATCAATGTCAAAATCAATATCTCTATCAGGCGGCATGCCCGGAAGATCAGCTGAAAACACATCAGGAAAATCCCGTACTACTGGGACTGAATCAACTGTAGGGGTGTCAATACTGACATCTCTCACATAAGCTAGATACGCGTCATACACCTTCTCAACCATATGTTGAGCCGTAAGGAAATAAATAAGTCTACTGGAAGTGTGATCTAAAGTACCCCTCCACTCAACTCTTAGAATACCTAGCATAGCCAGCGTCACAGTTTTGGCGTGACAATAAAGAATAGCATAATGGGGCGACAACCAGTCCATGCCCAAGATAATATCAAAATCTATCATGCTAAGCAACAATAAATCAGCTATGGTCTCAAAACCACTAAGATCAACCCAACATGACCGATAAACGCTATCCACAACAAGAGAATCTCCCACAGGAGTAGAAACATAAATAGGGGAACTCAAAGAATCCCGAGGTACACCCAAATGCGGAGCAAAATAAGAAGACACATAAGAGTAAGTGGAGCTTGAATCGAATAGAACCGATGCATCTCTGTGACAAACCAGTATAATACCTGTGATGATAGAATTGGAGGCAACATCCTCGGTACGGGCAGGAAGGGTATAGTATCAGGCCTGGCCTCCCCCTCTAGGGCGACCTCTACCTCCCCAACCTCCACCTCTAGCTGGCTGAGCAGGTGGGGTAGCAACTGGAGCTGTAACCATAGCCTGAGAACTCTACGGGGTACGCTGTGGCTGAGAAGTCTGTAGAGGTGAACCCCTCCTAAGTTTGGGGCAATCCCTCACCATATGGCGTGTATCACTACACTCAAAACAAGATTTGAGAGGATGTGGTGGTTGTGACTGGCTCGGGCCAGGTCTGCTAGACTGACCACTGAAAGCACCCCGCACAAGAGGCACACTAGATACTGAAGGTGAATAATAAGGCTCCTAAGGCCTAGGAGGAGCTGGAATACCACTGGCTGCTGGAAGAGCTGAATGAACAGGGTGACTCATATAACCCCTACCATGACGACCTGCAGCTGGGGCACGAAGACCAAAATAATGGCTTGACTCTCGAGACCACTTGGCATCCCTCTCCTCTCTTTCCCTAGCATGCATACCTTCAATCCTCCTAGTAATGTTCACCACATGCTGATAAGAAATATCCATCTCCAACTCACGATCCATGCTAGACCTGATGTTGGGAATAAGCCCCTCAATAAACCAGCGAACCCTCTCGCGAACAGTAGAAACCAAGGCTAGGGCATGTCTAGCCAAGCTAGTGTAACGGACAACATACTCCGAGACAGTCATAGTACCCTGGCGCAAATGCTCAAACTCTACGTATTATGCGTCCCTGAGGCTCTAAGGAACAAACTCTCGTAGGAACATATCTGAAAACTGGGTCCAAAACAGTGAAGCAGCTTTGTCCGGACTGTCTAACTCATAGGTGCGCCACCACGCATAGGCGGCTCCTCGAAGCTGGAAGGAAGTGAAAGAAACCCCACTCGATCCTGATATACCCATAGTGCGGAGGATATGGTGAGACTCCTCCAGAAATGCCAAGGCATCATCTGATGCTAACCCACTGAATACAGGAGGATTATACTTCTTGAACCTCTCAAGCCTCCGCTGCTCATCCTCGGAAGTCGCTGCCCTGTCCTCGGGCTGACTAGGGACCATAGGTCGTACAGGAATAATCTCTAGGACCTGATCAACATGCACTCGCTACTTAGGACTGCAGGCGGCAGGAGTCTATGCTCCTCCCCGGCCTGAGATGTGGCTGCATCAAGGGGAAGCAACCCTGCCTGAGCTAGTGTGGTGTACATGCTCATGAACTGTCCAAGAGTCTCCTAAAAAGCTAGAGTAGTAGTATCAGTAGGCGTATAAGATGCATGGACTCCGACTGGAACTGTTGGTAGTACCTCGGTGGCAGCTCACGCGGGTGCTCTAGCTGCACCTCGTGCACATCCTCAGCCTCTACTCGACCCCGACCTCTGATGGCTACAGTAGGGAGTGTGGGTGCATGATCATCTCGGGTAGCACGTGTCCTCACCATTTGTGAGAGAATAGAAGATAGAAATTTAGAATTGTGATATCAAAATCTCGCACGACAAGGAAATCAAATAAAGTGGAATTTTTCTAACAGTTACATAGCCTCTTGTAGATAAGTACAGACGTCTCTATATCGATCAGCGAGACTCTAATAAACCGGCTTATGATTCTTGACTCCTATGAAACTAGAGCTCTAATACCAACTTGTCACGACCCCGGTTTGCCCTTCGTGAACCATCGTGACTGCACCTAGTCTCTACAACTAGGTAATACTAACAATGCGGAATATAAACAATAATTGTGGAAAAAATAATTTAAAAAATGAAATAGTGAAATAAAATAGTGTTTAAAATGCCACTCGGCATACACAATAACAACTCTCGAAACTAATAACATATCCCTAAACCCGGAATCTTATGATCACAAGCCTTTGAATGTCTACAAGCATCTAAATCCAGAATATCTAACAAAGAAACGAAAGTACAGAAGGGCTAATACAAAAGGGAGAGTAGAAAGGGACTCTTCGGTTTGCCAATGTGGCAGATATACCTCAGAGTCTCTACAAGCGCCTCGTCTTAAGCATGATAAGATTGAGTAGAAGTACCTGGATCTACACATGAAAAACATGCGCAAAAAGGGCATGAGTATACCATAGCGGTACTCAGTAAGTGTCAAGCCTAACCTCGGTCGGGTAGTGTAATGACCCGACCAGTCGTTTTGAGCTTTTGCACTTTGCTCATCATTTCTTAGGCATGACCTGCCCCATGTAATGTATTATGACTTATGTAAATCGTTGGTTTTCAGGGTAATCGGAATGAATTTGGAAGAAACAGTCCTCAGTTGAAGCTTGAAATTTGAAAGGTTTGACCAAGATTTGGCTTGTTTGTATATGAACTCGGTTTGGAATTTTTATGATTTGGTTAGCTCTGTTGGATGATTTGGGACTTAGGAGCATGATCGGGATGCATTTTGGAAGTCCGCGGAAGGTTTAGGCTTGAATTGGCCAAATTGAGGTTTTGGCGTTTTCCGGTTGATAGGTGAGATTTTGAAATAGGGGTCGGAATAGATTTTCGGAAGTTGCAGTAGTTCCGTTATATCATTTGGTATGTGTGTGCAAATTTCAGGTCATTCGGACGTGGTTTGGTTGAGTTTTTTATCGAAAGCATAATTTAGAAGGTTTTGGAATTCTTAGGCTCTAATCTGATGTGAATTTGGTGTTTTGATGTTGTTTTTAGTGTTCCGAAGGTTTGAACAAGTTTGAATGAGGTTATGGAATATGTTGGCATGTTTGGTTGAGGTCCCGAGGGCCTCGGGTGAGTTTCGGGTGGTCAATCGGTCCATTTCATGTTTTGCAAAGTTGCAGAAAATTTTTGTTCAGTGCTGCACGCATTTGGCCTTCGCGTTTGTGAGTAGGCCCTCGCGTTCGCGAAGGGTTAGCTGGTGAGTGGAGATTTTAGCCTTTGCGTTTGCGAGGGAGGCTCCGGGTTCGCAAAGGTCTAGGAAGTTATTCATCGCATTTGCGAGGTACGTATCGCGTTCGCGTAGAGGAAGAGTGGCCAGCTGAGGTCTGAGGCATTTTATTCATCGCTTTCGCGATTGGTGTAACACGATCGCGAAGGCCTGTCTGAGTAGAGCATCGCGTTCGCGATGGTTTTGTCGCGATCGCGAAAGAGGAAATTTGGTCAAGTAATTTTGTGCTTCGCGAATGCGAGGCTTTGACCGCGTTCGCGAAGAAGGATTTTTATGCCTGGGCAGAATGATTTAAAAGGGCTATTCCGCGATTTTGAGGCTAAGTACCTCCATTGTTGGGCGATTTTGACGCTTGGGAGAGCTAATTAAAGAGGGAATTATAGAGGATTTCATGGAGGTAAGATTTTTGGACCCTAAACTTGTTTCTATGATGAATTCTATCATTGTAAGCTTGAAATCCATGGAAGAATCAGTAGTAAAAATGGGTAATTAGGGCTTTAGATTAAGAGATCTTTGAGTGGGGATTTGAGGGGTCATTTGAGGTCCGATTTTGATGTTCTTAATATGTATAGACTCGTGTGAGGATGAGGATTCCATTGATGTTAATTTTATCGGATTCCGAGACGTGGGCCCGGGGGGCCGGGTTCGAGCAATTTCGGGATTTTGATGTAATATTGAATATTTTTGAGTGCGCTTCGTTCCCTTTGCATATTTTAATGATTATGTACTGATTTTGGCTAGATTTGGAGCATACGGAGGTCGATTCATGCGGGCAAGGCATCGCGGGCTAGAGTTTGGACCGGATCGAGGTGAGTAAATTTTTGTAAATGATGTTCTGAGGGTTTGAAACCCCGGATTGCACATCATAGTGCTATATTGAAGTGAGACACACATTTGATGACGAGCGTGGGGTCGTGCACTATTGGGGATTGTGACCTGATTCGTCCCGATTGATGATTTTACAGCGTATTTGATTGAAAACAATTTGCTATCATCATTATTTGGGTTGAATGCCATATTTGGGCCTAATGTCGTCTATGTGAACCCTTCGGGGAATTGAGCCAACGACCTTACAAAGGTTTTAAACCTCTTTGACCACTAAGCTATGCTTTATACTCTGTAAAGGGGATTCAAACATAATATATGGAGATAAAAAATAGATTTTGCCTTATATATATAGTGTAATTTTTCGGCAAGGGGGACTGGTGTTACTTTTATCCTTAATACAAGGCCAACTCGGTGCACTTAGGCTCACGCTATAAGTAGGGTTTTGAAAAGGGACAAATCACATTGAATATATTGTATGTGAAAAAGATTTGCATGTTTATGTATAAAGTTATTTTCACGACTTGAAGTTGTAACCTTACATGAAATTGACTCTTCCTGTTGCACCAAGGCTTTGATTGGTAAAAGGTTTTTAATATAATATAAATAGTAATGGTAAAATTGTCTCCATGCGACTTATAGGTCACAGGTTTGAGTCTATTGGAAGAAGCCACTAATACTTGGGTTAGGGTAAGATGTCTATGTCATATCACTTGGAGTGTGATCCTTTTCCGGTTTTTATGTGAATGCTGGAGGTCTTGTGCGCTGAACCAACTTTTTTAATAAATAGCAACGGGGTTATGAAAAAGTATTTTGCAGGCAAGTATGTAAGTCATGGTAGGTGGCAGGGTAGTATATAAGGGGTAATGATGATACATTTTATACCTGCATATATAATTATAATATAGTTACTTTGTCGAAAACTATCAAGTTCGTTGGATTTTAAGGTATCCTGTTTGTGATTCAAGTTCGTTGGATTCTACGATATTTATTACCTTAGATGAAGTGGGACATTCTCGATTCTTTTTGACCTTTGTTCTTATAGTCCTACTAAAAGGTTTTTCCGTTTTTCGAGTATCAAACAAATCCCACATATTCCAGCTCCAAATGTTTAACCAGATACTCCAATTTGGTCTGAGTTGGCTAGCTAGAAATTCAATATTGTTCATGGTGGTGGTTATGATGGTAGAAGGGAAGAAAATTTTAGTGTTAGAAAAACAAATAGTGGGGAGGGGTAAAATAGGTTAGGGGCGCTGAGGTGGCATGCCCCATGGCATTCTTATCGTGACCTATAAGTCATGGATTCGAGCCATGGAATCAGTCACTGATGCTTACATTAGGATAGCTATCTATACTACACCCCTTGAAGTGCGGCCTTTTCTCATATCTCGAGTGAACGTGAGATGCTTTGTACGCCGAACTGTCCTTTTTTGTCCTGAGTGGTAGCAACCCGATGGAGACGCTTGGGTAGAAAGAAACTCTCAGTATTTGTGACTCTTATGATTAATGCTTGATTTGATATAAATGGCAGGTGTGAATCATACAACAAATTTGAAAGGATACAAAATTTAAAATAAACATGAACCGTTGCTTCAAGGCTCTCCTTCTCACTTAGAAAGAGTTTAATTACAATTTGTGTACAAAGCTAATAATAATTTATTGCCATGTGAAATGGGAACAATAATGTCATGCAATAACAACTTGTTTTGTACACCTTACAATATCCCTTCTTTTTTTGCATTTCTGTATTTTCAAAGCAAAAGTAAGCATCAGTGTGGTTTACTGCCATTTGTTTAGTTCAACAAAGTTCTGTAATCTCTATTGCCGGTATTACAAAATAGTTGTTCCATTCTATCCTAGGAGGAATTAATCCAATAACCTTGAGCAACAGTAAGGGGATTAAATTCCTTAAGGAAACACAGTTTTTTGTTGGGCTCGGAACTTTTAAATCTTTTGTTTCAATTTCTGATTTTATTTCTATTTTACTTTTGCAGAAATTATTCGAACATAGATTAATAAAATGCGTATCCACTACCGTTTCTAGACCCTACTTGTGGAATTATACTAGGTATCGCACCCCTTTTTTTCCCTTCTTGCGCGAAAGTCCGGGTTTCGATATTCATGGGGGAACAACTCGTTTCCTTTTAGGAATTGGGTATTTGAAGAGTCGCCACCTAACGGATTAAGGTGAGTTAGGGCACCTAGACCAATTAAGTCATGTAACCAGTTTTGCATAACCAGAGATTAGGGTAAGGGCTCGAAATAACGGCGGGTCCTGGACGAACTTTAAACTATCCGAATTAGTCAATTAACAAGTAAGCAGTCTTAGCACATATTTCCAAATAAAGGTAGTTTTCACAATCTAAATATATAGATGACCAAGGAAGTTGAGATGGTCCAACACACATATATGAGAGAAGTTTAGATAATTTAAACACATATAGGAATTGGTAAAGGGAAGTCCTAAGTTGATTAGCCTACATGATCATTCTGTGCAATGCCCGGTAATCCTCCTCAACTAGAGGGGCTACATGTGACATTAACGCACATGTCATCATATCCTTTTACTACCCATTACCCTCCTAATGGTTATATAAGCGAGTTTGATTAACGACTTCTAAGCGTGTTGTTACCCATCCCTTCCTTGTGGCCTCGGAGGAATTTGGGACCTCTATACTTAGGCAGTTCTAGACAATCCTAAGGTGTTTAAAAGGGAAAAGTCTAGGAAACAACAAATAACACACATGACTGTCAAATAAGGAAGCAGGTAAAGGCTCATATTTACCTCCACAGATACATAGGCAAATAAACATCACGTCTCAAGCAGCTGATTTTGAAGAAGTTCAGAAAGCCTAGGAACATGATATCTAGATGAACATCACAGATACAGGATATGCAGAGTTTGTTTTAAGGGAAGTGGCAGAATCCTAACCAGTTTGCCTACTGGTTTTATATCCTGTTAAGCCTGGACAATTTCACACATAAACAGAACTGGTTTCACAGTTATTTAGCGGCCTAAGGCTTGCCTAGGTGTGTATATGCAGTCACAATCTGGGGACTACCTGAACAGTTTGAAGTTCTTTCATCCTATAGGCATGCTGATCTAAGTTATGAATATTATAGTAGGTGATTTAATACCGATTCATACAAGGGACATGATACATATGTGTGAGGGTTATTTTAACCTATTTATTTTAGCGATATCTCTCTAGGCAAATGCACGTGTAGTCCTAAAATAGGATCTCTAATGCACATGGAAAAGGTTATTTTATCAAACAGTATTGGTAACTTAATGGCAGGATTTCTAAGTGACAACGACATACACAAAATCAGAAGTGAGATGATGAACTATAACATGTGATATGCAGAAGCAATAAATGTGATTATCCTAAATCAAGGTATCTAATGCACAAATTTTGCATGGTTTAATGCTAGTAAGCATAGCAATTCTAAAGCATGATATCTAATGTGTCATACAAACCTAGAACATGATTTCTACAACAATTCAACATAATATAACACCTAAAGCATGATTTCTACCCAATTTACCCCACATAATCAAATAGTAACCCTTCTCTTTCACTAGTTACCCCAATATCTATTTACATATAGTTATTACAGACTAGGATTGAATAAATTACACAGATGAAATGTAAAATAATACTATGGGGAGCCTGAAGTAGGCCCAAAGTAAACCTGGGAGTAACATGCCTTCAATGTAGTCTCAAATGCTCAGAAATCTCATAGCCAACAAGTGTCCAGGTGTGTCAGAGTTCCCTAAGGGCCTCAAGGATCCCGGGCAGTGCTCACACCAAGACCTTTCTCAAATAGGGACTGGTTATGTGCAGTGTGGAAGAGCCAACCCTGATATGCCTGAGTTCAGAGAGATCTCAAGGAACTCTAAGCATTACATATACCAGAGGGGCATAACTTAATAACCTAAGAGTAAGTGAGAGTGCTTGACATAGTTTGAAAGACTTAGTGAAAAACAGTGTGGAGATAACTTTTTAGGAATGAAAAAGATTTTCTGGAATAGACCAGTTTTAAAAAAATGCTAGGAATGAAAACTAGTTTTTAGAAGAATACTGATAACATTTTGAAATAGTTCTGGAGATAGCAAATTCAGTAGATAGCCAGTCAATCATAGAAGGTTCAGATTCACAGGCACTTCAGCAAGCATATTTGCACACAGGGGTGAAAGGGATTGGGAATATATAGGAATCTCATTGAGGGTACATGAATGGGTGTAGGGAGGCATGTAGACAACAATATGCATGGAACACTTAGGGCTTCAGAGTCTTAACAAATTAACCAGGATAGTAGGCAATTAAGACATGGAGCAAAGATGTAGTGGGCTGAATCAGACATACAAGTAGGATCAACCATATTCATTAAGTAACCAAAATGATCACATAGTTAAGGGATTAAACATAAATCACAAACAGGCTGGTCAAGCATCAGATAATTGGTGAAGTGTAGACATACTAGTTATGTATTGAACACGACAAAATTTAGGCATGCCAAGCAAGGGAGTAAATAAAAGGATAGGTTAAATTCATAGTCAATGAACTAATGCATGAATGAAACACATAGAGTTTGGGTTTCAAATTTAACTAGAGATATACCAGTTGAGGAAAAAAGAGTGCAGAATATAGAGCAAGTAGTCTAACTATCTAGCCTTGGCTTTTAGCCAGCTAGACCCACAATAGCACAAGTAGCAAAGAAAGAGAAGAGTTTGAGTGTATGTGTGTTGTGAACTGATGTTTGTGTGTTGAGAAGTAAAACAGAGGAGTCTATATAGTAGTTCAAGAGTAGAGCCAATAAGGTAAAAGAATCAACGTCAGTTAATCAAGGGAAGATCACAGAACCAATTACACAAAATATCGGCATAATCTTCCTTAATTAAGGGTAATTAACCAACGGTAAGGACAAGAAATATTTAAGGAAAGAAATTCAAATCAAATTAGGCAAAGAGTGAATACTTAAGAATCTAATTAAGGAAATAATCATGCCAAGAATCAATAGATACTATAGTCAACTAAATAAGGCAAGAAAATTAATTAAAGTCATCAACAAGGTAACAATCAAGAATCATACATATGAATGTTAACAGAGCAAATCACTCAACAATTTTGGAAATAATATATCAATTTCCATAAACAAAATAGGCTGAAATAAACTTTAGGGACACAGACAAATTAGGCGGAAAATAATTCAAAACCCTAATAGAGGTTAATTAGGATAAAAAGTCACAAAGTAAGGAATCCGACTAAGGAAGGACGTGTAAATTAGAATACAGAATGAACCAACAGGACTGGTAACTTTGAAAAGTTCAAAATCGAAGAAAAACACCAGACAATTAGAGTTTTAACACAAACCGACTTAGGGCTTATACAACTTTAGCATAAATTAATCAAAACACTTAAGAACAAACGACTAAGCGTTCAAAAGTCCAAAAAACCTTTTGGGAAGATGACTTAGGGTAAACCCTAGTTTAGGAAAACGGGGAGTCAGTGGAAAACCAGAAACTTTTGAGGAAAACATGTGAGCTATGTTCGATTCGTCTCAAATCTATACAAATCAGAGAAGATCGGAGATAAAAAAATTAAGCTTTTTAGAAAGCATGACAGAGACGAGAACATAGGTCTAGAAAATCACGGATTCATATCAAAATAAGAGAGGCTTCGTACTCATGGTCGAGAAAATGGCTTGAAACAGGTAAAGAAATCAAAGGTACAAACCAGACCGCCTAGGTCCCTTGAGATCTTCCCAAGGATCTAAGAAACTGATGAACCATAGCAAGTAGGAGGCCAATATAGGCCTGAGACGATAGAGAAACATCATAGAACGGAGGGTTAAACCGATGAAGGCGCCTGAGGATTAGGGTTTAGGTGGGGAGCGTTTGAGAGAGAAGGGAACGGGTGACGATGATGTATGGTGGAAAATGATTTAGGTTAGGAGGGGGTCGTTTGGAGTTAAAATTGGTAAGAATCAATATGGGCAGTTGATCTCAGAGATCAACGGCCAGGATTAGGGGGGCCTGGGTCGGGTCTAATTGTATTTTAGGCCTGGGGTGAATTGGGTTAGGGATTTGGGCTGGTTTTTGGGTCCAAAAATTAGGGAAATTAAAAGGCTATTTGTTAAATATCCAAATAATTGAATAAACTTATTTTAAAAATAATTTTCATGCATAGAAGTGCTTCAAAATAATTATTCGATATTTTAAAAAAATAAGGGACCAATTTCTGGCAAAATTATGCAGTGATGTGTACATGGGCTATAATTGCAAAATCAGTGCAATTGTAACCAAATGGTGTAAATTTGGCTATTTGTTAAAAAATTGGAACTTAACAAGACCATAAATGGTAATATTAAAACAAGAGATGTTTTATAATCATCTGTGATGCAATTTTATAATTATTTGTATGAAGAAAATATTGAGATAAATTAATTTAAAAATGTAAAAATTATGGAAAAATACCCATTGATGCTAATGCATAGTTTTAATGGTATATATGCATTTCAAAAAATATTATAGGGATAAATTAGGTATCAACAGTTGCTCCTCTTTACCCGGGAATGATGAAAGAGTTTCCGGTAAAGAAATGATGACCAATTTTGACCGAATGGGATATTTTAAAAGATAGAGGCCAGACTCTGGTCTTTGAGCTGCCTACATATCCCTAGTTTTGCAGGAATCAGGCCATGTGTAGTTACAGATCCATCGGCGGAATATACCGATGAAGTCATTACAAGAACGGACTCGAGATTTCGGGATGTGTAAGATAGTGGTCAAGTTTGAGATAGTTGAAGGAACTGGAGCAAGGTCGCTCCTGCTGAGATAGCGGTTGCTTACTGGTTACCTGCAGACAAAGAGATGCTACGAACATTTATTTGTGCAAAAATTTAATTATGATGCAGATTCCTTTCGGACCATGAAAGTTGTTTTTAGACGGTGCGGATGACGTCTTCAGACCATGATGTCCTGGGCCATGAATTGTGAGATATGAGATTTGTAGGCCATGAGATGATGTTCTCGGGCCATAAAAATGGTGCCTCCGAACCATGACGCCTTTGAATAATAATATGCAAATTTGTGAGATCCTCAGGCCATGGTATGGTGTCTTCGGGCTTTGAGGATGATGCCTTTAGACAATGACACCTTTGGACAAATTGGCAATATTTCAGCCCATGAGTTGTAATAATATGATGCTAAAATTAACAAGACAAGGCTTAGTCTTGTGAGATTAAGGGCAGAGCTTATCCTGAAAGAGGAGCAAATAGATAGTGTTGAAATAGAGCAATATTTAAGTAAGGAGGGACACCACTTAGTCCCATGGAAGGCAGAGCTTAGCCTTTTGCAAATATGGAGGTAGGGCTTAGCCTCATGCAAGATGCGAGACAGGGCCTAGTCTCATGCAAATGGAAGGCAGAGCTTAGCCTTATACAAATATGGAGACAAGGCTTAGCCTCATGCAGAATGGAGACAGAGCTTAGTCTCATGCAAGATGCGGGACAAGGCTTAGTCCCATGTAAATGGAAGGCAGAGCTTAGCCTTATGCAAATATGGAGTAGGGCTTAGCCTCATGCAGGATGCGGGACAGGTCTTAGTCCCACGCAAGTGGAAGGTAATGCTTAGCCTCATGCAAATATGGAGGTAGAGATTAACCTCATGCAAGGATGAAGGAATTGTTTAGCCTTATGCAAGTATGGGGACAGGGCTTAGCCTCATGCAAGATTCAGGACAGGGCTTAGTCCCATGCAAGTGAAAGGCAGTGCTTAGCCTTATGCAGGTATGGAGGCAGGGCTTAGCCTCTTGCAAGATTCGGGATAGGGCTTAGTCCCATAATAGTGAAAGGCAGTGCTTAGCCTTATGCAGATATGGAGGCAGGGCTTAGCCTCATGCAAGATTCAGGATAGGGCTTAATCCTATGCAAATGGAAGGCAGTGCTTAGCCTTATGCAGATATGGAGGCAGGGCTTAACCTCATGAAGATGGAGACAGGGATTAATCCCATGCAGATGGAAGGCAGAGCTTAGCCTTATGCAGATATGGAGGCAGGGATTAGCCTCATGCGGATGGAGACAGAGCTTAGTCTCATGCAAGATGCGGGACAAGGCTTAGTCCCATGCAGATGGAAGGCAGAGCTTAGCCTTATGCAGTGAACAGTTAGCAAATAGGAGTAGAGTATTTATTAGCTGGAGATATATTCGGTGTTTGGTAGCCCGATTGATAGTGATTTCGTTGCATATATATATATTGCGAATGCTACTGTTACATTATATGTGCCTGCTCTCAAAGAAAAATTGTAAGTTTTGTAAGGGGAGGTTGGTTCGTGCCTTTCGTCTGCTGGCCTTGCTCCTCCATTCTGGATGCCTTGTTTGAGTTTCCCTGGGTAACACCTGGCTGTTATAGAGTTATCAAAAATATGCAATTATTTGTAAAAAATAGATTTATATTCGAAAACATAGTGACATATCAAGTGATTTTTAGATGAACTAGTGATTGTAACATATTTTAGAGACATTACGGCTTTATTTTGTTAGAATTTGAGGGTCCTCCTCAACATTCTACCCTAGTTTGATAGATTATCCTTCGGTCGTTTGCGAGTGACGAAACTTGTTGAACCTTCTTTGGAATTTTGATAATCCTTCTCAAAATTCTGCCCCAGTTTCTTAACCAATTTCTGACTTTCTGGCATGTGATGGCGTTGGTTGGACTTGCTCCAGAATTTTGAGGGTCATCCTCAAAATTTTGCCCCAATTTCTGATCCTGGGGGGAAATAGAAGATTTTATTAAGATATGACCGAACCCACAGGGCTGCCTACGTATCCCCTCTTAAACGGGAATCAGGTCATGTGTAGTTTAGTTACATCAAATAAAAAATGCAAACAGTCTAAACATATTATCTTTTGACTGCATCTGAATTAATTGGTTTTGGCCAAACTTGTTACAACCCATATCCACATGTGTTAGTTCATGCCATATATTAGTTAACATAAATCCAAGAAGGAATTATCTTTGAGATGATAAGAAGTCAATCCTATTGGTCTTAAGTGATACAAGAGTGTATAAGGGTGATTAACCAGTATTAGAAGTTAAACGAATCAAGGATGTTGTAACTTGTATTTTCAGGTAATCTAGCGGTGCTTAATACACTCAAGAGGTCATTTATTAAGGTATTTTAATCATATAATATCCGTATCATAAGTCTTGAAGTCAAACGAGTTATGAAACAAAAGTCGACAAAAGTTGTCGCAACTTAGGTTCATAATTTTACTTAAACATTAGGTCAAATGTTTCTAATCTTTTCTCATAATTTACAAGGAATTACGGGGTGATCTACCAACCAAATTAAATATCTATGAGTCTAGTTTCTAACGCATTAAACCGTTTATCGATACGATCTTGGAGTAGAGAGATATTCACGTTTTCGCGAGACTGCGCCAAGCACCTCTCTATGGGGCCCACTAAGGCGGTTTAAGATATTAGGACCTATATAGGATGCCTCCAACCCGTTTTAAGTCATTTCTTCTCACTATTTTCAGACCTTAGAACCCTAGGAACATCCTTTCAAGGTTCTCTCAAGATTCAAGACCCAAAAAAAGGGCAAACAACACAAATCAAGTGTCGGGAATTCCGTGGTGCTAGTAAGTCTCTTGTTCTTCTTGTTGTTGCTCATTTTTGTGTCGTTCTAGCTCGTGTGGGAGGTTCTTTTAAAGGGTTTATGTTCTTTAAATACTCCCTCATGTTCTTAATATCAATCCTAGGAGATTTCAAGCCTTCTAAAGTGATTCTAGTGCCGAAAAACACTAATTGATCGCTAGTTTCGCTTTTTTGTTGTTGTGGCAGCATTGGAGGGATATTTCATGGAAATTTAAGGTCAAATTGGAGTTGTTATTTCTGTATAAAGGTAAGGAACCTCTTCATCTATATGTATTTAAGATTATCCAAGTTGCGGCTAAGCCATTGAAGCTAGAACTTGTGAAATATATATCGAAAGACTTGGTAGTAATGTTATTGTTTTGTGGACTATTTTGCGTTGCTGTTGGGCTGCGTATTTTACTTCTATCTTGTGGAGTTTTGGAGGAGGAATGGTGTGGAGAAACACCATATATATGTAGGGTTATGGGATGATAGTTATTTGTAACATTTCCAGGTTGTTTGACACGACTACGGTGGTCGTCGTATGTATGGAGTGATTAGGCTGTGTGTGGACTATTTTGGGAGGCTCAATATGTTTATTATTGATGTTGTTTGGGCAGTTTGGTGACTATTTTGAATGGTGTGAGGTCATATATATAGGGGAGGTGCTGTCCGTTTCATCGTAAAATAGGTTGTGGTCGATACATAATAGTTATGACGCTTAAATGATAACGATAGTATCGTTTCTCTTATTGTAGACTAAGGAGTTTTGACAATTGCATAGCTTGAGATTGGGGCAGTATATACAAGGTATGTGAGGCTATCCCTTTCCTTCTTTTGCACGACTCCGATTGTACATAATGTAATGAACGAGCTTCCAAGATACTCTACTCTTAGAAGCTAGCAATACTTACATTGTTTTCCCTCTTATGGAACGATTGATGTTAATGTTGCTTCTCTTATTCTTATGTTATCAATGTTGTTGGTACTTCCTGATTCTTATAAGGTTCATAGTGAAGAGTTGGTCCTAATAACGTGTACAGAGGATACCGACCTTACGTCACTCCGAAAGGTTTAGAATGTGATTCCATCAGTCGAGCATGCATTATATATATGTATCTATTTTACTCTACCGAGCCACGCTATAGTTGGCCGGGTACGGCACCTATTGTGCAACCACTGATCAGTTGGGTTTTACCGAGCTCCACGTGGCTGGGTACGATTCTACCGAGCCTTATGATGGCCGGGTACGTTTTTTTACCGAGCCTATTATGGTTGGGTACAATATGATGATGATGATGCCCACAGAGGCGAATGTTTTAAGGGTTTATGTATTTATACATATGTATCATGCATTTCATATAAGTAGCCCTCAGAGGTACTAAGATGTTACAGGTTGTATATTCTCTATCCTTGCTTACATTACTGATCGTATTTATGGTTCCCTGCCTTACATACTCAGTACTTTATTCGTACTGACGTCCTTTTATTTGTGGATGTTGCATGTCGTGCTGCAGGTCCTGATAGACAGGCAGGTGCAGCTCCCCCACCACAGTAGGCTGTCCAGTTCAGCGGTGATTGGTGAGATCCCTTCTACGGACTTGCCTTGGTCTTGGTATGCATTTTTGTTATAGACATTATGGGTATGTCGGGGCCCTGTTCCGGCTATGTTGCAGCCCTTATGTTCTTTTAGAGGCTCATAGACAGGTGTCGGCTCATGTATAGTTTGGTATGCCTTGTCGGCTGGTTTTTGTTGTATAGTCTTTCATAGTAGCGTGGTAGCTCATACCTTATATGTAGTTTCTTGATTATCTGGTCATCCCCTGCTATGTATGTTCATGCCGTCATATTTTATTGCTGGTTGTCCATGATCCAGGTCTACCATTTATATTGATCTCGTCAGCCCTAAAAGATAATAATGAAGGTTAGATGAAATGTACGTTGGTGCTCGGCAAGTGTGGTCGGGTGCTAGTCATGGCCCTCCAGTTTGGGTCGTGACAAACTTGGTATCAGAGCAAGTCTGTCCTAGGGGTTGTCTATGAGCCGTGTCTAGTAGATTCTTGATTATGGATGTGTAGCGCGCCACATTTATAATCAGGAGGCTACATGACATCTAGGGTTGTTACCTTCTTCCTGAATCTAGATCGTGCATAGAGTTGAGTCGTAAGTGTTCGTCTCTAATATTCACCTTGTTTTTTTTAGTGATGCCTTCGACTAGGAAGCAAACGATTAGTAGACGGCTTGATACAGCAGCGGGAGAGGGTACCAGTCAGGTGCCCCAAGTCAGAGCAGGACAAAGTGAGGCTTAGAGTGAGATTCCCTCTCATACCTTATCTACTCCATCTCCTCCAGAGGATATTAGAAGGCACCCAACGCCTCCAGTTCCTCCGTCTGGCACTCCAGACCAGGATATGCGGAGTGTTTTGCAGTTATTAACTAGCTTGGTAGCTGCTCAGGCTCAGAGGCAGAATACAGGTGCTGCTGAGAAACCAGTTAGTATAAGAGTTCGTGATTTTATTAATTTAGACCCTTCAGTGTTTACCGGATCAGACCCCAAGGAGGACCCACAGACTTTTATTGACCAGGTTCATCGTACACTTCGCGTTATGCATGTTAGTGATACAGAGGCAGTAGAGTTGGCTTCTTATCGGCTATGGGATTTAGCGGTTCTCTGGTATGATAGTTGGGAGAGATCCAGGGGTCCGAACCCTCCTCCAGCTGTGTGGAAGGAATTTTCTGAGGCCTTTCTTCGTCACTACTTGCCAGTTAAGATACGACGAGCTAGAGCTGATAAGTTCTTGAACCTTAGACAAGGTAATATGAGTGTACGAGAGTACAGTATGCAGTTTGATTCTTTGGCAAGGTATGCTCCCCATATGGTGGCCGAGATGAGTGATAGGGTGCATATGTTCGTGAATGGGTTGGGACCACATCTGATAAATGAGTGTACGACAGCCTCCTTGGTGGAGGGCATGGATATTTCCCGTATTCAAGCTTATGCCCAGACCCTAGAGGATCGTAAGCGCCAGCAGATGGCAGTTAGGGAGCAGGATAGGGGCCAGCATAAGAGGGCGAGATATGCAGGGTATTCTGATGACTTCAGAGGCAGCATCAGGCCACATTTTTCGAGGAGTTCGGCGCCACCTGTAGCTATTGCTTCTCCATAGTTTCAGAGGCCTTGATATGATCGATCCTATTCTGGTCTAGGTCAGAGTTTGCGGGCATCTGGCTCGCAACATCACAGGGATACTAGTCAGATGAGACCTCCAACACCACATTGTGATCAGTGCGGCAAGGCCCACTTTGGACTGTGTCGTCGAGGTTCTGATGCATGCTATTCGTGCGGACAGCCTGGCCATATGATGCGGGATTGTCCTAATAGAGGAGGTGATGGTATGGCTCAGCCGACTGGATCTGTGTCTGGTTCTTCCTCATCAGTTCGACCTCCAGCACGGGGTTTTCAGTAGTCGATAGGTCGTGGTAGGGGTAGAGGTGCAGTGCCGAGTTTGAGTGGTGCTCAAAATCAAACCTATGCTCTAGTAGGTCGACAGGATCTCGAGTCGTCTCCAGATGTTGTTATAGGTATTATATCTGTGTTTTCTTATGATGTATTTGCACTGATTGATCCGGGATCTACATTATTATATGTTACACCCTTTGTAGCTAATAAGTTTGGCATTGAACTTGAATTGATAAGTAAACCTCTCGTGGTATCTACTCCGATAGGAGATTCTGTGATTGCTAGAAGGGTATATAGAGGTTGCACTGTGATGATTTGTAGTCGTCAAACCTCGGCAAATTTATTTGAGTTAGAAATGGTTGATTTTGATGTGATAATGGGAATGGACTGGTTGGCCTCATGCTATGCAAATGTTCTGTCATACGAAGATGGTTAGGTTCCAATTTCCGGGTGAACCCATCATTGAATGGAAAGGGAACATTGCTACACCGAAAGGTAGGTTTATTTCCTATCTTAAGGCAAGGAAAATGATCTCAAAAGATTACATTTATCATCTCGTTCGTGTTAGGGATGCAGAGGCGAAACCGCCTACTTTACAATCAATCCCTGTGGTCAACGAATTCCCAAATGTTTTTCCAGATGAACTCCCAGGCCTTCCTCCTGAAAGGGAGATTGAGTTTAGCATTGATGTGTTGCCTGACACTCAACCGATCTCTATTCCTCCATACAGAATGGCCCCGACAGAGTTGCGAGAGTTGAAGGTGCAGTTGAAGGACTTGCTGGATAAGGGCTTTATTAGGCCTAGCACTTCACCTTGGGGTGCACCAGTCCTATTCGTGTGGAAGAAAGACGGGTCGTTACGGATGTGTATCGACTATCGACAGTTGAATAAGTCTACTATAAAGAACAAGTATCCACTTCCAAGAATTGATGACCTGTTTGACCAACTCCAGGGTGCCAAGTATTTCTCTAAGATTGATTTACGTTCAGGGTATCATCAGGTGAGGGTTAGGGAGAAGGATATTCCAAAGACGGCCTTCCGGACAAGATATAGGCACTTTGAGTTCTTGGTGATGTCGTTCGGGCTAACAAATGCCCCAGCAGCTTTTATGGATCTCATGAATACTATATTCAGGCCCTATCTTGATGTGTTCGTGATTGTATTCATTGATGACATTCTAGTGTATTCTCGTTCGGAGGCGGAACATGCGGGCCACTTGCAGATAGTATTACAGACGCTTCAGGATCGTAAGTTATATGCTAAGCTCTCCAAATGTGAATTCTGGCTGAACTCAGTAGCATTCCTTGTCCATGTGATATCTAATGAGGGTATTAGTGTCGACACTCAGAAGATCGATGTAGTAAAGAATTGGCCGAGACCTACAACACCATCAGAAGTCCGCAACTTTCTAGGGCTAGCAGGATATTATAGGCGGTTTGTGGAAGGATTTTCCTCTATATCATCACCATTGACTAAGTTAACACAGAAAGCTACCAAATTCCAGTGGTCTGACACTTGTGAACGTAGTTTTCAGGAGCTGAAGAATCGATTGACATCTGCACCAGTGCTCACTCTTCCTGAAGGAACAGAAGGTTATGTGGTATATTGTGATGCCTCAGGTATAGGTTTGGGGTGCGTATTGATGCAGCGTGGGAATGTGATTGCTTATGCATCAAGACAATTGAAGAAGCACGAAAAGAATTATCCAACCCATGATTTGGAATTGGCTGCAGTAATATATGCTTTGAAGATATGGCGGCACTACTTATACGGCGTCCATGTTGACATCTACACAGATCACAAGAGTTTACAATACATCTTCAAGCAGAAAGAGTTGAATTTGAGGCAGCGTAGGTGGCTTGAATTATTGAAAGACTACGACGTCGAGATATTGTATCATCCCGGTAAAGCCAATGTTGTGGCAGACGCTCTCAGCCGTAAATCAATGGGAAGCTTAGTACATATTGAGGCAGGTAGATGGGGGTTGATTAAAGAGCTTCATCAGCTAGCCAATATGAGAATCAGATTGTTAGACTCTGATGACAGAGGTGTTACTGTACAGAATACATCAGAATCATCTTTGGTAGCCGAGGTAAAAACACGACAATATGAAGATCCTATCTTAGTACGATTAAGAGAAAGCATTCAACAGTGTAAAAGTATGGCTTTTGGGATCGGAAAAGACGGGGCACTGAGATACCAGAGCCGATTGTGTGTGCCTAATGTGGCAGGGTTGCGAGAGAAGATTATGAATGAGATTCATCAATCCCGATATTCCATCCATCCCGGCTCGACAAAGATGTATCATGATGTCAAGGAGCAGTATTGGTGGGATAATATGAAGAAGTCTATTGCAGAATTTGTAGCCCAGTGTCCCAATTGTCAACAAGTAAAGATAGAACATCAGAAATCCGGTGGATTGCTTCAAAATATAGAGATTCCGACCTGGAAGTGGGAGGTGATTAATATGGACTTCATTATTGGATTACCTCGCTCTTATCATAAGTTTGACTCCATCTGGGTGATAATTGATCGACTTACAAAATGTGCCCATTTTCTGCCAGTGAAGACAACTTACACGGCTGAAGATTATGCGAAGTTGTATATCAAGGAGATTGTTAGGCTTCATGGTGTTCCCGTATCTATTATATCAGACCGAGGAGCTCAATTTACGGCTAACTTTTGGAGGTCTTTCCAGAAGGGTTTAGGCACACAAGTAAATCTCAGCACTGCATTTCATCCGCAGACTGACGGACAGGCTGAACGTACCATTCAGACACTGGAAGATATGCTACGAGCATGTGTTCTAAATTTTAAGGGGAATTGGGATGATCATCTTCCACTCATAGAATTCGCCTATAATAATAGCTACCATTCCAGTATTAAAATGGCCCCATACGAGGCACTATACGGGAGGAGATGTAGATCACCAGTTGGATGGTTCGAAGTCGGTGAAACAAAATTATATGGGCCAGATTTGATTCACCAAGCTATTGAGAAGGTGAAAGTGATACAGGAGCGATTGAGGACGGCACAAAGCAGGCAAAAATCTTATTCTGATGTCCGACGTCGTGATCTAGAGTTTTGAGGTTGGTGATTGGGTTTTCCTGAGGATCTCACCAATGAAGGGTATTATGCATTTTGGGAAGAAAGGTAAGCTGAGTCCAAGGTATATCGGGCCGTATAAAATTCTTCGACGGATTGGACAGGTTGCTTATGAGTTAGAATTGCCATCCGAATTGGAATTTGTCCACCCGGTATTCCATGTATCTATGTTGAGAAAATGTATTGGAGACCCTTCTCGAGTCGTCCCTATCAAAGATGTACAAGTTACAGAGGACCTATCATATGAAGAAGTGCCAGTGGCGATATTAGATCGGCAAGTCCGCAAGCTGAGAACAAAAGATGTAGCTTCCGTCAAAGTATTGTGGAGGAACAAAAATATGGAAGAAATGGCATGGGAAGCAGAAGAGGGGATGAAGTCTAAATACCCTTACTTATTCCAGAATGAAGATAACAAGGATGCTGGTGGAAGACAGGATACATTGGAAGGTGAAACGGCTCTATGAGGTAAGCAATAATTTGAGAATACTCCTCCTTAATACAAAATAGTGATATGTAGATAATGTAAATACGCATAATGCTTTGTGTAGCCTTGTGAAGCCATATGTTGGGCTTAATTACTTGCAAGTTTTGCTAGTGACCATTTTATAGGGGAAAATTGATCGGAAATTTCCATTGGAATCCACGATGATTTAAACTCCCCATAAACCCTTACATTCGAGGACGAATGTTCCTAAGGGGGGGAGGGTGTTACAACCCATATCCACATGTGTTAGTTCATGCCATATATTAGTTAACATAAATCCAAGAATGAATTATCTTTGAGATGATAAGAAGTCAATCCTATTGGTCTTAAGTGATACAAGAGTGTATAAGGGTGATTAACCAGTATTAGAAGTTAAACGAATCAAGGATGTTGTAACTTGTATTTTTAGGTAATCTAGCGGTGCTTAATACACTCAAGAGGTCATTTATTAAGGTATTTTATTCATATAATATCTGTATCATAAGTCTTGAAGTCAAACGAGTTATGAAACAAAAGTCGACAAAAGTTGTCGCAACTTAGGTTCATAATTTTACTTAAACATTAGGTCAAATGTTTCTAATCTTTTCTCATAATTTACAAGAAATTACGGGGTGATCTACCAACAAAATTAAATATCTATGAGTCTAGTTTCTAACTCATTAAACCGTTTATCGATACGATCTTGGAGTAGAGAGATATTCACGTTTTCGCGAGACTGCGCCAAACACCTCTCTATGGGGCCCACTAAGGCGGTTTAAGATATTTGGACCTATATAGGATGCCTCCAACCCGTTTTAAGTCATTTCTTCTCACTATTTTCAGACCTTAGAACCCTAGGAACATCCTCTCAAGGTTCTCTCAATATTCAAGACCCAAAAAAGGGCAAACAACACAAATCAAGTGTCGGGAATTCCGTGGCGCTAGTAAGTCTCTTGTTCTTCTTGTTGTTGCTCATTTTTGTGTCGTTCCAGCTCGTGTGGGAGGTTGTTTTAAAGGGTTTATGTTCTGTAAATACTCCCTCGTGTTCTTAATATCAATCCTAGGTGATTTCAAGCCTTCTAAAGTGATTCTAGTGCCGAAAAACACTAATTGATCGCTAGTTTCGCTTTTTTGTTGTTGTGGCAGCATTGGAGGGATATTTCATGGAAATTTAAGGTCAAATTGGAGTTGTTATTTCTGTATAAAGGTAAGGAACCTCTTCATCTATATGTATTTAAGATTATCCAAGTTGCGGCTAAGCCATTGAAGCTAGAACTTGTGAAATATATATCGAAAGGCTTGGTAGTAATGTTATTGTTTTGTGGACTGTTTTGCATTGCTGTTGGGCTGCGTATTTTACTACTATCTTGTGGAGTTTTGGAGGAGGAATGGTGTGGAGAAACACCATATACATGTAGGGTTATGGGATGATAGTTATTCGTAACATTTCCAGGTTGTTTGACACGACTACGGTGGTCGTCGTATGTATGGAGTGATTAGGCTGTGTGTGGACTATTTTGGGAGGCTCAATATGTTTATTATTGATGTTGTTTGGGCAGTTTAGTGACTATTTTGAATGGTGTGAGGTCATATATATAGGGGAGGTGTTGTCCGTTTCATCGTAAAATAGGTTGTGGTCGATACATAATAGTTATGACGCTTAAATGATAACGATAGTATCGTTTCTCTTATTGTAGACTAAGGAGTTTTGACAATTGCATAGCTTGAGATTGGGGCAGTATATACAAGGTATGTGAGTCTATCCCTTTCCTTCTTTTGCACGACTCCGATTGTACATAATGTAATGAACGAGCTTCCAAGATACTCTACTCTTAGAAGCTAGTAATACTTACATTGTTTTCCCTCTTATGGAACGATTGATGTTAAGGTTGCTTCTCTTATTCTTATGTTATCAATGTTGTTGGTACTTCCTGATTCTTATAAGGTTCATAGTGAAGAGTTAGTCCTAATAACGTGTACAGAGGATACCGACCTTACGTCACTCCAAAAGGTTTAGAATGTGATTCCATGAGTCGAGCATGCATTATATATATATATCTATTTTACTCTATCGAGCCACGCTATAGTTGGCCGGGTACGGCACCTATTGTGCAACCACTGATCAGTTGGGTTTTACCGAGCTCCACGTGGCCGGGTACGATTCTACCGAGCCTTATGATGGCCGGGTACGGTTTTTTTTACCGAGCCTATTATGGCCGGGTACGATATGATGATGATGATGCCCACAGAGGCGAATGTTTTAAGGGTTTATGTATTTATACATATGTATCATGCATTTCATGTAAGTAGCCCTCAGAGGTACTAAGATGTTACAGGTTGTATATTCTCTATCCTTGCTTACATTACTGATCGTATTTATGGTTCCCTGCCTTACATACTCAGTACTTTATTCGTACTAGCGTCCTTTTATTTGTGGACGCTGCATGTTGTGCTGCAGGTCCTGATAGACAAGCAGGTGCAGCTCCCCCACCACAGTAGGCTGTCCAGTTCAGCGGTGATTGGTGAGATCCCTTCTACGGACATGCCTTGGTCTTGGTATGCATTTTTGTTATAGACATTATAGGTATGTCGGGGCCCTGTTCCGGCTATGTTGCAGCACTTATGTTCTTTTAGAGGCTCATAGACAGGTGTCGGCTCATGTATAGTTTGGTATGCCTTGTCGGCTAGTTATTGTTGTATAGTCTTTCATAGTAGCGTGGTAGCTCATACCTTATAAGTAGTTTCTTGATTATCTGGTCATCCCCTGCTATGTATGTTCATGCCGTCATATTTTATTGCTGGTTGTCCATGATCTAGGTCTACCATTTATATTGATCTCGTCAGCCCTAAAAGATAATAATGAAGGTTAGATGAAATGTACGTTGGTGCTCGGCAAGTGTGGTCGGGTGCTAGTCATGGCCCTCCAGTTCGGGTCGTGACAAGACTTCTCCGTCCATTTATGCAAGTATGAGCGCTCCTCCTGTTAGAACCCTGTGAACCATGTAAGAACCTTGCTAGTTGGGAAATCCCTTTGGCATTATCTTGATGTGGGAAGATCTTCTTCAGCACCAGCTCTCCTGGTGCAAACTGTCTTGGTTTGACCCTTTTGTTGAAAGCTCTGGACATTCTATTCTGATAAAGCTGAATGTGACATATTGCGTTTATTCTTTTCCCATCTACAAGGCCAATTGCTCATAACGGCTTCTTATCCATTATGCATCGCTGAGTTCGGCTTCTTGTATGATCCTTAAAGAAGGAATCTCTACCTCGGCTGGGATGACAGCTTTGGTACAATAAACCAACATGTAAGGAGTTTCCCAGGTTGATGTGCGGACTGTAGTGCGGTATCCCAACAAAGCAAAGGGTAGTTTCTCGTGCCTTTGTTTGTGGTTTTCTACCATCTTCCTTAGTATCTTCTTGGTGTTTCTTTTGGCGGCTTCTACGGCTCCATTCATCTGAGGTCTGTACGCTGTGGAGTTCTTGTGCTTGATTTTGAAAGTTTCGCACATGACTTTCATTAGATCACTGTTGAGATTGGCAGCATTATCAGTGATGATTGATTCTGGAACTCCAAATCAGCAAACAATACCATTGAGAACAAAATCTGCCACAACTTTCTTAGTTACTACCTTGTAGGACACAGCCTGTACCCATTTTGTTAAGTAGTTGATGGTTACTGGAATAATCCTGTGCCCGTTTGAAGAAGAGGGCTTGATTGGGTCGATGACATCCATTCCCCAAGCGGCGAATGGTCAAGGTGAGCTTGTTGCATTGAGCTCATTTGGTGTAACTTTTATCATATCGGCGTGCACTTGACATTGGTAGCATTTTCGGATATACTGGATGCAATCTGTCTCCATGGTCATCCAAAAATAACCAACCCTGAGTATTTTCTTGGAAAAGACAAAACCATTCATATGCGAGTCGCAGGTCCCAGCATGTATCTCCTCAAGTAGCTTAGAAGCCTCTTTTCGTCAACACATCTTAACAATCCCAAATCAGGGGTTCTTCTGTACAAGTTCCCTCCGCTTGGAAAAAGTGTTGGACAATCTCCGGAGTGTGCGTTTTCAGTATGGTTCGCATGCTCCGGGTATTCTCCTTTGGCCAAATACTCCTTTATGTCATGGAACCAAGGTTTTTCGTCCATCTCTTCTTCAACATGGGTACAATACGCCGGCTGATTATGAATTCTCACTGGGATGGGATCAATGAAATTCTTGTTCGGATGTTGTATCATGGATGACAAAGTGGCCAATGTATCGGCAAACTCATTCTAAATTCTGGGTACATGCCGAAACTCTACTTCGTGAACCTTTTCTCAATTCCTGTACATGGTGAAATGACAATATCTTGGAATTCCTTGTGGCCCATTTTCCTTGTACCTACTGCACAAGCAAATCCGAATCACCGATTACCAGCAGCTCCTGAATATTCAAGTCGATTGCCATGTTGAGCCCAAGTACGCAGGCTTCATACTCTGCTATGTTGTTAGTGCATGAAAATCTAAGCTTTGCAGATACATGGTAGTGTTGACCTGTTTTTGATAACAAAATCGCTCCAATGCCTCCTTTGAAATTTGCAGCTCCATCGAAGAACATCCTCCAACCGTCGTATGCTTTTATAATTTCCTCTCATATGAATTACACCTCTTCATCAGGAAAATACGTTTTTAAGGGTTCGTATTCTCCTCCTACTGGATTTTCAGCAAGATGGTCTGCCAATGCTTGTCCTTTGACCGCCTTTTGAGTTACATAGACGATATCGAACTTACTTAACAGTATTTTCCACCTGGCTAGCTTCCCAGTTGGCATGGGTTTCTGAAATATGTACTTCAGAGGGTCCATCCTGGATATGAGGTATGTGGTATAGGCACAGAAGTAATGCCTCAATTTCTGGGCCGCCTAGGTCAAAGCACAGCAGGTGCGTTCCAGTAGAGGGTATCGTGCTTCATAAGGTGTGAATTTCTTACTTAGGTAGTATATGGCTTGCTCCTTTCTCCCCGTCTCGTCATGTTGTCCTAGAACACATCCGAAGGCTCCATCTAATACCGATAGATAGAGTAGCAAAGGTCGACCTGGCTCTGGTGGGACCAAGACCGGTGGGGTGGACAAGTACTCCTTGATTTTGTCGAACGCTTTTTGATAATCCTTGGACCAGCTTGTTTCGGTATCCTTCCTTAGCATTTTGAAGATGGGTTCACATATAACTGTGGACTGCGCTATGAAGTGACTGATATAGTTGAGATATCCCAGGAAGCTCATCACGTCCTTTTGCTCTTATACGGTGGTAACTCGTGAATAGCCTTAACTTTAGACGGGTCTAGTTCGATCCCTCGACGGATGACAATGAATCCCAGTAACTTTCCTGCGTGAACCCCGAATGCACACTTTGCGAGGTTCAGTTTTAAGTTGTACCTCCTCAACCTGTAAAAGAAATTTCTCAGGTCCGCTATGTGGTCCGACGCCCTCTTGGATTTGATAATGACTCCGTCCACACACACCTCTATTTCTTTATGTATCATATCATGGAAGATGGTTGTCATGGCTCTCATGTAAGTAGCCCCTGCATTCTTTAGGCTGAATGACATCATCTTGTAGTAGTATATCCCCCATGGTGTAATAAAAGTTATTTTCTCTACGTCTTCTTCATCCATCCAGATCTGGTGATAACCCGCGAAACAATCTACAAAGGATTGGAGTTCATGCTTAGTGCAATTGTCGATCAGGATGTGTATATTTGGTAGTGGGAAGTCGTCCTTGGGACTTGATCTGTTTAAGTCTTGATAGTCAACACATACTCTGACTTTTCCGTCTTTCTTCGGAACTGGTACAATGTTGGCTAACCAGGTTGGGTACTCAACCACCTTGAAGAATTTGGCTTTGATTTGCTTAGTAACTTCCTCATTGATTTTTAGGCTCATATTTGGTTTGAATTTTTTGAGTTTCTGCTTCACTAGCGGACACATGGGATTAGTATGCAACTTATGAGCCACTATGGACGTGCTTAAACCGTTCATGTCATCATATGACCAAGCAAAGATGTCGTCATACTCCTTTAAGAAATGAATGTACTCCCCTTTCTCTGTCGGTGATAAGTGAATACTGATGCGAGTCTCCTTGACGGTCTCGGCGTCTCCCAAATTCACTACTTCAGTTTTGTCCAAGTTGGACTTAGGCTTATTCTCAAAGTTCTCAACCTCCCTAACAACTTCCTCAAGTATTTCATCTTCTTCATTCGAGTCACTATCCTCATAATGCATTGCCTCATTACGTGTCACAGTCATCGGTTCATCAGGAAAAGTAATAATAACGTTGTAGAAAGAAAAAGTGTGGAAGATAATAATGAATAATAAAGAGCAATACATTTGATTAAAACTAAAAACATCCAAACAAGTACGGCTCGATGAATCGAGCATTTATTTTGAAACAAGTAAGTCTTTAAAACAAAATTAGTGAAAATCTTAGATGCCTAGAATGGCTATAAAAATAAAATCTGCCAAGCTACCTAGGGACTTGGCGGGCCCGGGATGGTGTGCCAGTCTAGTTCCTGAGAACAACTCCCTTCTCCACAGTCTAAATAGTGAGGCCTTCCTCTTCCTCCTCCTCGATTATTACACTACAATCCATGTTTTCGTCCTCTAGGATTAAATTCCTCAGGCCATCTAATACTTCTTCTTCTGCAGTTCCCCATATTGTATCAGCTTGGTGGAAAGTTTTACCCAGATGTGGCACTGGTTGCTCGAAAGGGTAATAGGGTCTACGCCATGGAGGCAACCAATCATCATACGCTTTTCATGTATACTGGTATCCAAGCCCGAAGGTAGTACCATGACGTTTTAGCTGTATCGGTTTGGTAATACCCTAGAGATTCTTCCCAAGCCCTTTCTCGGGTTTATACCCAGACCAAGCCATTATGCTTTCTATTTTGTTACTCCACCATTTGTCTTTCTCAACGGCATTGACACGTTTGATGTGATGATATGTTTCCCCTCCTAGCCTTCTTCTGTTCCCGATAACCGGGATAGTTTGACTGGTGTAAATGGGATTACTCTCGTCCCCATGAATGATCACCTCCTGATGGTTCCATTCGAACTTCACGGCCTGATGTAGCGTGGAAGACACAGCCCCAGCGGCATGTATCCATGGTCGGCCCAATAGAAGATTGTATGAAGCTGATATGTCAAGCACCTGAAATTCAACGTCAAACCAAGTTGGCCCCATCTGCAGACAAAGATTAATCTCCCCAATCGTGGCCCTTTGAGACCCATCAAAGGCTTATATGTTCTTGTTTTCTGCCCGTATTTCATGGAAACCTTTGTCCAACATTTTCAGAGTGTCCAACGGTCAAATGTTGAGGCTTGAACCTCCATCGATCAAAACTTTGGCAATGAATTTGTCTTCAAATTGTACCATGATATGTAATGCTCGGTTATGATTCAACCCTTCAGGCGGTAGCTCATCCTCGTGGAAGATTATCTTATGACTTTCCAGTACCTGCCCTACCATGTTGGCCATCTCTCCGCAGGTGATATTGTTGGGTACGTAAGCTTCACTCAACACCTTCATCAAAGCATTCTTGTGCACCTCTGAATTTTGCAATAGTGATAGGATGGATATCTAAGCTGGGGTTTTGTTCAAATGATCAATGATGGAATATTCCCTTGTTTGTACTTTCCTCCAAAGGTCATCTGGCCCTGTTTCAATGACAGGCTGCTTGGTAGTGGTATCCTTACTTGGTCCTCCCAAGTGTTCAGGTGTATAGATTCATCCAGTCCTAGCCATTCCTTGTGCAGCATTGGATTCCTCTATCTTTGCCTTTCCTTTTTGCCTAGCTTTAGCAACGTAATCCCAAGGTATTGCTTTTGAATTGAAAGGAGGTGTGGCTGATACCGTTACTGTGAAAGGTGTGGCCACTTCCACTTCAAATGGAAGAGGGGTGGCTGCAGGTGGAGCTACTTCTACTTCAAATGGGACCGATGCGGCTACTTCAACCTCAACTGGTGGCTGAGTCTGTACTATAATAGGAGTAAGTGTGACTGCAGGCTTAAAGTCAACACCTTCTTGAATAAGCCTGATTGAACCCTCAGGATCCCATTTTTCATCTATTTCTATCACATGTATTCCACCGCCCCTATGCTCCGGGAGAGGATTGTTGTAGACATTGGGTGCAACGTTTTTTGCTTGTATGACCTTGTTGTTAATCAATGTCTGGATTTTGTCTTTCAATGTTTGGCACTTACCGATGGTGTTCCCCTTCATACCAAAGTGATATGCACAGGTTTTGTTTTGGTTAACCCATTGAGAGGGATTCTCTACTGCCACGATGGGAATAGGAGTGACGTAACTAGCAACTTTCGACCTTTCATATAGCTGGTCGATGGGTTCAGCAATAGTGTTGTATTGTCTAGGTGGTTTGCGGTCAAAATTGGGTCGTGGTCTTGGATAATTTTGGCTAGTTGGAGGTGACTGGAAATGAGATGGTTGGGAATTATAGGTATGATAGACAATGGCTGGTTGGGAATATCTGGGAGGTGAGGGTTGATATGTAGGTGGAGGTGTTTGGTATGCGGGCAGAGGTGCTTGGTATGTGGGTGGAGGTGTTTGATATGTGAGTGGAGATTTTGGGCCTTGAGCCACCATTACTGCCCTCATGTCCTTCTTCTTTGATATGCCACCTGATTGTAATGCTTTGTTTGTGGCCTGTAGTGACTCAAAGTTTGTTACCATCCGTTTTTTGATGCCTTCTTCTATCCTTTCCCCAAGTTTGATGATATCAGAGAATTTATGATTTTCAATAACCATCAACCTTTCATAGTATTGTGGATCCTGTGCTCTGACGAAAAATTTGTTCATCTGCTCCTCGTCCAAAGATGGCCTGACATTGGTTGCTTCTGACCTCCAACGAGTAGCATACTCATGGAAATTCTCGGTAGGCTTCTTCTTGAGATTTTGAATGTAGAAGACATCTAGTGCATTCTCTGTGTTGAACCTGAATTGGTCCATGAAGTCAGGCGCCATACTTACCCAGTTGGACCATTTCTTAGGATCCTGGCTGATGTACCAAGACAAAGCATCTCCTGTAAGACTCCTCATAAAAAGCTTCATCAGGATCTTCTCATCCTTTCCGACTCCGACAAGTTTTTCACAATAGGTCCTTAGATGAACCCTAGGATCACTTGTACCATCAAACATCTCGAACTTGGGAGGTTTGTAACCCTCTGGCAGTTCTACATCTGGCTATATGCATAGGTCTTCATAATCCAACCCGTTTATCCCTTTGTCTCCTTCGACACCCTGAACTCAACTTGTCAATTTCATGAGTTCCTCAGCCATGTTCTTGATGAAAAGGTCCTTCTCAGCGCATTCTAGTGTATAGGAGACTGGTTGGGTAGAGTGAGGTACGGTTTCCCTATATATAGGGTTGTTTTGGTGAGTGTCAGGGACTTGGGGTGTAGTGGTAATCATTGGTTGAATTTTGAGGATCGAGAATGGGTTGTGGTGTGTTCTGGGAAGTATGATAGGTAGAGGCTTATGGGTACTAGATAGGTTGAAGATGATGTTGTGGTAGAGTTGGTATCGGTAAGGGATTCAGATTTTGAGGTGGAGTTGCATATTGATGTGGTGTAGGAGGGTTTTGGTGGATGTTGGTTTGGTGTATTTTGTGGAGGCATTGGGTTTTTGGTGTTTTGTTAGTTGATATCGGGGACATTCAGGGTGAGGGATAGGTTTCCTAAGTTGCGGACCTGCTCAAGTTCTCCCTGTAGCTCCAGTATCTTTTGTTCCAACCGTAAAACCAAATCATTTGGTGTCGGAGTACTCCGACCATCTGAAGTTTCTGCATTCTCAACATCTTCCTTTCGAACACCACTTAAGTCGTCCATTTTAGCCTTCCCTTTGCTTCTCGTATTACTTGGAGGAGGATAAGGTGGAGGGACTCTAGATCTGGTATGATATGTTGATGATGCCAGTATGTGCAAACCAACCTTAGGGGATGGGAATAATAGAGAATAAAGAAAAACAAAAAGGTAAACCAGTCAGTAAGGATCCTGAAATGTTTGCAGTACATAAAGACATATTGCGGGAATGTAAATTTGTGTCCCAATTTGGGAGCCTCGTTATGCCCAAGGTAGGCCTAGCGAGACAAACAGATTTGGAGAAATTCAGTGCCAATAATTACCTCATTTCATAAATGTAAAAATAAACGCCCAAAAAATGACACGAAATAAGATAATGTTACTAATGGAACTTGGCCTTATTACATTTAAAAGAAAAGCAAGTAAACCTAATCTACTTGGTCCTAGAAGGACCCTCTCTAGACTGGATACTCTTGTCGATCAGCTCCCCCAGCTCGCGCAAGTTCAGCAGTAAGAAAGCCCTTGCCAAATGTCCTACTTCATTTCCCTCAGCGTTTTGGCAATCGGTGACCCTTTTTCTCATCTTTCCTTCTAATTCCATCAGGCTATACTCCAAATATTCCAGCCTTTCACTGGATTTAGTGGCTCTCTCTTTCCACTCATTGATCATCTCCATGTCGGCCTTATGCTGCTCCATATGCTCAGCTTCAGACTCATGAACCCTTTTGCGCAGCTTGTTATACTTCACTTCTGCTTCAGCAACCTCATCTATGACCCTGTTTCCTGGACCCACCCTTGGCTCGAAGATTCTTGCTATGTTATCATCCAACCACGATGGGTGCAAGTATGAGTGGCTCGCATGATATCGGTCTAGCTCGATGGTATCCTTTTCCACAATGATCTTCAAAGTCCACATATGTTGTGCTTCATTCTTATATGGGATAGCGTCACCCTAAAAATCAGCTATGAAGTGACTCATCTTGGCGACCCGCGGTACGACCTGTCTCCTGCCTTCTTGTCTTATGACCCTGAGAGGAGTGTAAGGGTATATGCCCCTTAACCTAATCAACACCAAGTGTGGAAAATCCCTGGATCTGATGATGAACTCGTCGGTAGGGAACACTCAAACATCCACTGGACCTGATCCTCGGTCAAATTATTGAAAAGTTGTACCCATCCCACAGCGTCCTCTGGTTGAGCAAACATGTATGGAATATAGTTCATTCTTTTGGAGTCTTCACAGAAATTCTTGACGGTATTGTCCCTTTTGGAGATGTTCCAACAACCAAACTTGTAACAGCAAATTGCAACCCTGAAAGAATCTGAACCCCTTCTGACATCATTCCAAAGCCTGGTAAATGTCCGCAATGATCATAGGGACAATGGTATATGTCTGTCCCTCGATCCTGTCCATTAAAGTTTTGGCCAGCTTGGTGTGGATTCTATCCCTTTGGATCGGGAACACTAGCATGCCCAAGAAACATACAATAAACATGAAGACCCCATGATGAATCCAACCCAAGGAGGTAATTGAGAACTCATCATCAAAAATATCATGAGAGAGAGACTATGACCGTATCGTTCATAAAGGAAGTCAAAAGGTATGTTGGAGTCCTTCAGGCATTTCAAGTCGTCATTCTTCTTTAGCATCATCATTTTCAGAAATCCCCTAGTAGTGCAATTTTTCGGTGCTAACAAACCAGGAATGTCCCAAGGCAACCCAGCAAATCCTCCTATTTCTTCTAGAAGGGGAGTCATTTCTATGTCCTCAAAGCGGAACACAGCCTTTTCCTTGTCCCAAAATATAGTGGCAGCCTCGATTAACATTTTGTTGGGCTGAAGATCCAACAGAGAAGGCAAGTTTCCTAAGACTCATTTCACTTGGTTTTGGTCACATGAAGGAAGATCTCTCCACCAATCTAGCAAAAGTGATGGTATGCTACCGACTATATCGAATCTGGGGACTTCGTGCCTCATTTTTCTGCAAAACAAAAGATAGTTAGGCCATTTCCCCCTCCACATTCGTCTATTTATACAACAATGATTAGCATATTGGCACTTATTTCTCCAAATTAATGTACGCAATTGTGGTTGCATCCATTGGGATTATGGAAAATACGATGGACTTTTGGGTGAGGTTTGTCTTAAAGGGTCATTATGTGGACAACATATTAACCCGGCTAGGTTTGACCATGATGCATGTACAATTAATCAGAGTAAGATTGATGTAAAGGTCTAGAATGAGACCCTCAAGCGGATAACTTAAGGGGGAAAGGCACAGAACCGTCGAGCACATCGTTGATCGACTAGTTTTACCGTAAATACGCCTTTCCAAATTTAAAAAGGTGAAATATAGGAAGAGCGCAAACACTCATCAAGTATTTCCATAGTATTTATTACGCACGAGTGGAATATGATGTTAAGAATGATTTATGCAACAATAAATAGCATGGTGTCATGTATTTGCACGTGAAAATAATAAATATAGTATTTAAATAATTGAAAGACAGTTACGGAAAAAGAAAACAGAGAGACAAGTCAATTTCAGGAAATAAAGAAAATCGTAAATGTTTGGGAAATAAGCAATTAAATCCAAGTAAAGGGGAAAGGGAAAAGGGTGCATAGGTATTAACAAAATAAAACATACTTAAGACTAATTCACAAAAACAAGTTCGTTATGGTAAGCGCCTAAAAATATTTCCATCAGAGTTGCCATGCTGTCGCGCCCCCTTTTTCCCTTCTTGCAGGGAAGTCCGGGTTTCGACATTCATGGGGGAACAACTCGTTTCCTTTTAGGAATTGGGTATTTGAAGAGTCGCCACCTAATGGATTAAGGTGCATTAGGGCACCTAGAGCAATTAACTCATGTAACCAGTTTTGTATTACCAGAGATTAGGGTAAGGGCTCGAAATAACCTTGAGGGGAAGGTGTTAGGCACCCCTCACGGTCAACAATGGTGGGTCCCGACCGAACTTTAAACTATACGAATTAGTCAATTAATAAGTAAGTAGTCTTAGCACATATTTGCAAATAAAGGTAGTTTCACAGTCTAAATACATAAATGACCAAGGAAGTTGAGATGGTCCAATGCACATATTGAGAGAAGTTTAGATAATTTAAACACATATAGGAATTGGGAAAGGGAAGTCTTAAGTTTATTAGCCAACAAGATCAATCTGTGTAACACCCGATAATCCTCCTCAACTAGAGGGGCTACACGTGACATTAGCGCGCAAGTCATCATATCCGTTTACTACCCATTACCTACCACCCCTTAATGGTTATATAAGTGATTTTGATTAACGACCTCTAAGCGCGCTGTTACCTGTCCCTTCCTTGTGGCCCCGGAGGAATTTAGGACCTCTAGACTTAGGCAGTTCTAGACAATCTTAAGGTGTTTAAAAGGGAAATGTCTAGGCGACAACAAATAACACATAAGACTGTCAAATAAGGAAGCGGGTAAAGGCTCATATTTACCTCCATAGATACATAGGCAAATAAACAGCACGTCTCAAGTAGCTGATTTTGAAGAAGTTCAGAAATCCTAGGAACATGATATCTAGATGAACGTCACAGATACAGGATATGCGGAGTTTGTTTTAAGGGAAATGGCAGAATCCTAACAAGTTTGCCTACTGGTTTTATAGCTTGTTAAGCCTTGATAATTTCACACATAAACAGAACTGGTTTCATAGTTATTTAACGGCCTAAGGCTTGCCTAGGTGTGTATATGCAGTCACAATCTGGGGACTACCTGAACAGTTTGAAGTTCTTTCATCCTATAGGCATGTTGATCTAAGTGGTGAATATTATAGCAGGTGATTTTATACTGATTCATACTAGGGACATGATACATATGTGTGAGAGCTGTTTTAACCTATTTATTTTAGCGACATCTCTCAAGGCAAATGCACGTATTGTCCTAAAACGGGATATCTAATGTACATGGAGAAGGTTATTTTATTAAACAGTATTAGTAACTTAATGGCAGGATTTCTAAGTGACAGTGACTTATACAAAATCAGAAGTGAGATGATGAACTATAACATGTGATATGTAGAAGCAATAAACGTGATTGTCCTAAATCAAGGTATCTAATGCACAAATTTTGCATGGTTTAATGCGAGTAATCATAGCAATCCTAAAGCATGATATCTAATGTGTGATACAAACCTATAACATGATTTTTACAGCAACTCAACATAATGTAACACCTAAATCATGGTTTCTACCCAATTTTCCCCACATAATCACATAGCAACCCTCCTCTTTCACTAGTTACCCCAATATCTGTTTACAAATAGTTATTACAGACCATGATTAAATAAATTACATAGAGGAAATGTTAAATGATATTATGGGGAGCCTGAAGCAGGCCCAAAGTAAACCTGGGAGTACCAGAACTTCAATGTAGTCTCAAATGCTCAGAAATCTCACAGCCAACAAGTTTCCAGGTGTGTCAGAGTTCCCTAAGGACCTCAAGGATCCCGGGCAATGCTCACACCAAGACCTTTCTCAAATAGGGACTGGTTATGTGCCGTGTGGAAGAGTCAGCCCTGATATGCCAGAGTTCATAGATATCTCAAGGATCCCTAAGCAGTACACATACCAGAGGGGCAGAACTTAATAACCTAAGAGTAAATGAGAGTGTTTGACATAGTTTGAAAGACTTAGTGAGAACAGTGTGGAGATAACTTTTTAGGAGTGAAAAAGATTTTCTGGAATAGACCAATTTTAAGAAAATGCTAGGAATGAAAATCAGTTTTTAGAAGAATACTGATAACATTTTGAAACAGTTTTGGAGGGAGTAAATTCAGTAGACAGCCAGTCAATCATAGAAGTTTCAGATTCACAGGCACTTCAGCAAGCAGGTTTGCACACATGGGTGAAAGGGATTGAGAATATATAGAAATCTCATTGATGGTACATGAATAGGGTTCAAGGAGGCATGTAGACAACAATATGCATGGAACACTTAGGAGCTTCAGACCCTTAACAAATTAACCAGGATAGTAGGTAATTAAGACATGGAGTAAAGATGTAGTGGGCAGAATTAGACACACAAGTAGGATCAACCATATGCATTAAGTAACCAACATGATAGTTGATACCCAATTTTTTATCACATATATATACTTTTAGATAGTACATATGCAGTTATAAGCATGCATAAGTATTTTATAATTTTTCTATAGTTTTAAAAGCTCCAAATCAATTTATTTCTTCTCTCTTTATTATATAAATGTCCAATAATTATCCTTCATATTACTTTTGTGATGATTTAGCCATGTAAATTCATTATTTATGCCAACATAGTGTTTAAATATTTTTAGTGTATTTTTGTAATTACATTTATATTTTTTGGCTAAATTGCACATCTTTGCAATAATAGCTCATACTAATGTATAATTACATTATTTATGCATAAAATGGTCATTTATATTTTTAAAATGATAAATAACTATTTTAAATTATTTTAGTACACAAAAATATTTTTTGTTACTCATTTATTATTTTTATAAATTATTTAGTTATTAAACTTAGCTATTTAAAATCTGGTCCCATTCTTTATTTAATTTCGGACCTAAAGCTACCCAAACCAGCCCAACACTCAGCTCAATTTTAACCCCTTAAAATAGCCCAGAAATCTCAGGCCCAATACTCATCTGCCCCAACCCAATACCCGGCCAAATCCTAGTCGTTGATCATTTTGATCAACGGTCCGGATTCACCATTAAACTAAAAGACCCCCCCCCCCCCCAAACCCTCTCATTACTCACCACACAGTCACCTTGAAATCCCTTTCCTCTCAAAAGCTCTCAAACCCTAACCCTAATTTACCCACATCGCCGGTCATCTACTGTCTTTCATAGTATTTCCCCACCACCACCAGGCCTCTAATGGCCTCCCTCACGCTGGTATTGCCATCTCTAAGGTCCTTGAGGGACCATGGTCAGTCCGTTTGCATCTCTGGCCCTTTCTCGCTGATTTCAGGCTGTTTCGATTTGGTTCCGAGTAAGATCTTCTTATATCGTCATGAATCTAGGGGTTTCTAAGCTTGCTTCTTCATTTATGTGATTGTTCTTCTCGAAACCCTATTTTCTTCATTCTAAACTTTGTAGATCTGTACAGATCTGAGATGGTTTGGACCTATTTCATATGAGTTTTACAATAACCTTTTGATTCTTTACACGAATCGTCTGATTTTCAAATGATTTTTCATCTTTCTCTAAACTAGGGTTTTAGGAAATTTCTTTTTCCAAAACATTTGATGATTTGGCTTTTTAATCTTTTGTCTCCTATATTTTTTAACCGATTTCGTTATGTTTTCTCTAACTTCAACTCATTTATACTAAAACCCTAATTTTTTCGACTTTTTTGTTTGGTTTTTGAGTTACTTGTGTATTGCCTTTGTTCTTGCCTTGGTTCTTGTGATTTTTCTTTAGCCATTTAGATGTGTCGTGATTTTCTTATCCTAATATGCCTCTACTATGTTCTTGGTTCAACTTTTATACTAATTCTATATGTCTATGTTCATTCTGACTATTCTTTTCTTGCTTTATTTAAGTTGTTTGCGATATTTGCTGACTCTTTACGTGATTCTCCTTAGTTAAACCCTTGATTATTTTGAAGTTCTTATTTTCAGTTTGAATTGAGCCCTTTTCCCTAACAAAGTTCTTATGATTCTTATTTCTCTACTGGATTTGATTGAACTCCTTGACTTAATTAGTTTTTCCCTTGCCTTATTAGTTATTTGCTGATTCTTATTGATTGTTTCCTTAATTGAAATTTTTGTTCATTTACCCCTAATTACCTACTCAATACCCAAACCTTACTTGATTCCTTTCCGTAAATATCTATCATGCTTTTACTATTGATTGATTATCCCTTGATTAAGGGGAAGACTTACTGATTTTACGTGTGTGATTGATTCTGTGAATTTCCCTAATTGCTACTTAATTGATCCCTTACCTTATTTTGTTTAACTCTTGATTACTATATAAACTCCCTCCTATTCTCACTTCTGACACGAACAATAGTTTAGAAACTATCACTTTACACTCTAAAAGGCTCTGTCTCTGCTCTCTTTGCTACTTGTGATCCCTGTTATTCTAGCCGGCTGCAAGCCAAGGCTGGAAATTGCACAATACCTTTCTCACATCTTGTGTTTTGTTTCTTAACTAGGTATGCTTCTAATTAATTTTAAGAATCCAAACCTATGTGCCTTAGTTCATGTGGCTTGAGTCCATTCTTGCTTCTGTTTACTGGTTACTAGCATACCAAATACTGCCTATTGAAATCTATGATTAACATGTTTCTACTTTACTTGCTTGTCTGCTATCTTGATTAATATGTCTACATATATAACTAGCTTGTTTTACTAACTATTGTTTCTCTAGCATGCCTAAACTCTGCTTTTTGTGCAACTAGCATGTCTGTAATTGTTAACACTTGCCTAGCATGTCCATTTAAACCTTTGTTTGTTCTGCCTTACTCCTGCTAAGTTAGTTACTCTCTCTAGAGTGGCTTCAACATGTTTCTGCTGTGATCCTTTGTTGCATGGCCTGCTTCTATCTAATCTACTAGTTCTATAGAACCCCCTCAAACTCTATGTATCCTGTTGTTTGTGTGCTCCATTAAGGTGTACTCTCGATGCTCCCAATCCCTCTTCCCTTGTGTGAAAGTTGTTTGCGAAAGTGCTTCCTAAAGCTTGTTTGTTCTATGACTTGTGTTCTGATTGCAAATGGTTTCTTACATTTTCCTCAAACTGTTTTATCATTAATGTTTTTTCAGAAGTTCTTTTCAGTCCTAAAACCTTTCTTTCAAATTATTATGCACTTTCACTTACTCTTAGAATACTAGGTCCTGCCCCTCTAGTATGTGTACTGCTTAGAGACCCTTGAGATCTCTTTGAACTCTGGTATATCAGGGCTAGCACTTTCACACTGTACCTAAATCAGTTGTTATTTGAGAAAGGTCTAGGTGTGAGCACTGCCCGGGATCCTTGAGGTTCTTAGGGAACTCTGACACACCTAGACATGAAATTGGCTATGGAACTTTGGGCATTTGAGACTAATGGAGGCTTGGAAATCATTTGGGCCTACTTTAGGCTCCCTATAGATTAGTTTATGTTCTATTTATGTAATTTTTATTCAATTCATCGGTCTGTAATAATTAATTATAAACAAACAGTAGGGTGATTAGTGAAAAGGGAGGGTAGTTATATATTGTAGGTAAAAATTGGGTAGATACCATGCCTATAAGGTCTTTATTGATTCAAATGTGTTTGTTAGATAACATGCCTATAGGATCTACTTTGGTTTATAATAAGTTCGGTTTGCTTTACTTCCACACAATTAGAGGCCATGCCTATAGGATCTAAATCAGCTTTTTAATAATTAGATATCATTCCTATAGGAGTTAAAATCAGTTTTAATAGAAATCATGCCTCTAGGGGTTTCACTTTGGTTAAATGAATGTTGTTTATTTCACCTTATGCTTAACTAGAAATCATGCCTATAGGACTTAAAACCAGTTTAGCTAGAAAAACAGTTTAATTCGTGTTTGTTTATTCTGAATCGGTTTAATTTACTAATTTGTCTGCTTCCTTAATAAGTTTTCAAATGCTGCCTTAATTAATATTGCTAGAAAGCATGCCTATAGGATCCAAGTTGTCCATTTAAAAATCGTTTACAGATTTACTGCATTCCTAATCAAAAATAGATACCATGCTTATAGGATATCACTATTATATGCCTAGGCAAGCTTGTAGGGCGATTAAAATCCTGCAACTATAAAACTATGCTCTGTTATCTATGACTGCTCATATTCAACTATCTAAAAACAGTAGGCAACTAAACAGTCATTGACACTCTGGTTCTAATTCAATGCTTTATACTTTCTGCTCACCTAGATATCATGATGTAAGGTTTTTAAATGCCTGAAACTATTGTTTGAGACGTGCACTTACTTGTTCTGTCTGTGGAGGTAAAAATGTGAGCCTTTAATTGTTCTTTCTAATGCAGTCCTAACTGTTTTTGATTGGCCCCTAGATTTGTCTCCTTTAAGTACCTCAGGATGGTCTAGAACTACCTAAATTAGAGGTCCTAACTACCTCCAGGGCCAGAAGGGATGGGTAGTGCCCGCATAGGGTATCTTTCAAGGTTGCTAGAACACTTTAGGCCATGACCAAATGGGAGGGAATTGGCTAGTAAGGATATGATGACTACGCGCTAATATCACGTGTATCCCCTCATTGAGAAGTGATTACCGGGCATTGTGTGGGTATGATCCTGTAGGATAACCAAACTAGGACCTCTCTTTCCCAACTTCCGTTGTTTAAATATATTTACTTTTCTTTATATATGTGCAACTTGTTCAAGTCTTTTCCCTTGTTTCATTACTTGAATCACACATGTGCTTAGAAGCTCAAAACATGTCTTTACTTGCAAGTACGTGTTAAAACTGTTTATCTATTAAAATGACTAATTCACATAGTTTAAGTTCGGGTGGGACCCACTGTTGTGGACCGCGAGGGGTGCCTAAGACCTTCCCCTCAAGGTTATTTTAAGCCCTTACCCTATATCTCTGGTAATGCAAACTAGTCCATGAGTTAATCGCTCTAGGTGCCCTAACGCACCATAATCCGTTAGGTGGCGACTCTTCAAATACCCAATTCCCAAAAGGAAATGAGTTATTCCCCCATGAATGTCGAAACCCGGGCTTCCCCGTCAAAAAGGAAAAAAAGGGGGCGCGACAATGATCATATAGTTAAGGGATTAAACATAAATCAAAAACAGGCTGGTCAAGCATCAGATAACTGGTGAAGTGTAGACATACTAATTATATATTTAACACGGCAGAATTTAGGCATGCCAAGCAAGGAAGTAAATAAGAGGATAGGTTAAATTCATAGTCAATGAACTAATGTAGGAATAAAACACATAGAGTTTGGGTTTTAAATTTAGCTAGAGACAAACCAGTTGAAGAAAAAAGAGTGCAGAATATAGAGCAAGTGTAGTCTCACTATCTAGCCTTGACTTTCAGCTGGCTAGACCTACAATAGCACAAGTAACAAAGAAGGAGAAGAGTTTGAGTGTATGTGTGTGTTGTGAACTGATGTTCGTGTGTTGAGAAGTAAAATAGAGGAGTCTATATATTAGTTCAAGAGTAGAGCCAATAAGGTAAAAGAATCAACTTCAGTTAATCAAGGGAAGATCACAGAACCAATTACACAAAAAATCAACATAATCTTCCCCTAATTAAGGGTAATTAACCAACGGTAAGGACAAGAAATATTTAAGGAAAGAAATTCAAATCAGACTTAGGCAAAGAGTGAATAATTAAGAATCTAATTAAGGAAATAATCATGCCAAGAATTAGTAGATACTATAGGCAACTAAATAAGGCAAGAAAATCAATTAAAGTCATCAACAAGGTAACAATCAAGAATCATACATATGAACGTTAACAGAGCAAATCACTCAACAATTCTGGAAAGAATATATCAATTTCCATAAATAAAATAGGCTAAAATAAACTTTAGGGACACAGAGAAATTAGGCGGAAAATAATTCAAAACCCTGATAAAGGTTAATTAGGATAAAAAGTCACAAAGTAAGGAATCTGACTAAGGAAAGACATCTAAATTAGAATATAGAATGAACCAACACGACTAGTAACTTTGAAAAGTTCAGAATCAACGCAAAACACCAGACAGTTGGAGTTTTAACATAAATCAAAAGATGTATTAGCATCAATAATTTTATAATTATTTGTAATTAGAAATTAATTTTAAAATGTAAAAATTATGGAAAAATACTCATTGATGCTAATGCATAGTTTTAAAGGCATATATGCATTTCAAAAAATATTATAGGGAAAAAATGAATATCAATCCGGATACTTTGTTGTTGTTATCGTTGGATTTGCCTCTACAAAGAAAGACATACACTAAACTAGAAGAGACTAATAACAGTGTTGTACAGTATCATCCATACAAAAAGTTACGTACCATTGCATTTTGTCTGATATCTCTGGAGATATTTCTTTGAGTTCAGATATATATCTTTTTGAAGTCTGTTCATCTCAATCTTCAAACTGGAAATTAAAAAGGGTTTAAACATATGATATTGTCTTTTAATATCTAAAACTTGAGGTTGTTAATTCATGACTAGTGATAATCAGTAGCTGGTAAATGCAACATTGTTGTCCCCATATTAAATGTTACTACTACAAACTAACAAATAGCAATCTAACTGTTCTTAGTACGTACGGTGGTACTGAAGTTGTTCCATGTTGATTGTATTCATTTACAATCTTATTACCTGATGAGTAATTTTGGAAAAGTTCGTGGAGACCAAATATATTTTTGTCTCCTTTTTTTTTCGTAGAGCACTTATGTACTAGAAATCCTAGATCCGCTTCTGTATATATACATAATATATATTTGTCCGTAGAGGTGATTAGATAGGATATTGCACATTTTCAGCTTGCCGAGAACATGACATTTGATAGCATGTGTGGAGATCGACGATTAGGAAAGTAAGTTAGTAAGTAGTTGAACACAATTTTTTTCGTACCAGTATTACTTTTCTATACCTGTAGTGCTAGTGTATTCTCGTATTTCCTATTCTTTGGTTTCTGATACTACATGTTATTTCTTTTGGTTTGATTATCTTTTCTCTGGATAGGGTTATTGCTTCTCTTTACGTGGATTCTCCTTTACCGTATTTTCTCATCTCAATTGTTGTGATTATGCTTTTCTTAAACAGTTTATGTACCCTCACAAGATAAGAATAAAATTTGTATACACAATATACTGGGTTTGTTGGTGTTGCAGGCATATAAGTTTATTTATATAATTTTACACACTTATTATGATAAGATTTAATGTGAGAGATCGTTATCTCTCTTACGTCAAATAGATACATCACTCACATGATGTTTGGCTTTCTTCCCATTCCAATTTAACTTTTGTCTTCAACTAATTAAGTATTGCGTCTCAGACTTGACAACTAAACAGAGAATGGACAATGATTATTTTATTTGGAAAGTCTAATTCATTTTATTGATTGGAAAGTAATATAGTCATAGGGGTCCTACTAGCATGTGCCCAAAAGAATATTGTGTTCAACAATTCCTCTCATCTTATAAGACTACTATCATTTTATCCTATCAAACAATAAACTTGATTACATCATTGAAACTAATAATTCTCGTTTGTGTTTGTGTGCTTATATATCAATTTCTTTTAAAACATAATATTAATATATGTTGGGTCCTATCATTTTATCCCAGCAAACAATAAACTTGATTACATCATTGAAACTAATAATTCTCGTTTGTGTTTGTGTGTTTATATATCAATTTCTTTTAAAACATAATACTAATATATATTGGGTCCAAACGCACATGCAAGTATATGCGCTCGATAAATAATAAAGTGATATGAAAGTATCGTTCTATCGTTCCCACAAGGATTTATGATCAATTATTCTCCAATCTAAGCTATTTATATATTTAATGCTCAAGTGAGTGTGAAGAAGATGATTGTAATTTTTAGAACTAATTAAATTACTACAAACTAATAAGGAAGAAAGAAAATAAGATCGCAAATAGAGCAAACAAACACTTATAAAGAATTCAATAAGATGGAGATATTCCAAGGTTATGGGACTGACATCTCTCCTATTGCATTTTTCATGTTGATGTAATCACTTGACTTATCTAATTTGTTGATTAGCAGGGTTTATTATGCTCGTGAAGTTCTTTCGACGCTTCGTTCTCCTATTCAAGCCAACCTAAGACTATATGTCTATAGAATCTAACTTGACAAGAACGCATGTATATTTCCTGCAAAAATATCCAAGTAAGGCAACTAGAATATGTATATCCTAATCACGAATCTATTCTCCGATGCCCTAATTCAGGAACTTACTCTATTCAATCCTATATGTAATTTATAGTTCCCACTTTCGAGTTCATCTATAAATTCGTAGATAGTACTCTATTGTTAGCTACACAATAGAATAATTAAGTGCAAGATTAAATAAACAAATTAATATTATAAAATCAAGCAAAACAATCAACCGTCAATTTACAATAGTCAAGAACAAACTATAACCCAGAATAATGAGGTTCTTAGCCACTCATGTTCATAACAATCATAAAAATATTATTTTTAAACATAAAAACTATGAATACTAGAAGGAGAATGGAAGAATGGATGAATTTTGTGCTCCCAAGTGTTTTGTACTTGTATTTCTCTCTCAAAGTCGTGTCTCTTTCGCCAAAATAGGCTTAGGTTTGCTTTATACGATTTGGGTGCTCTTGGGGTCAAAATAACCAAGTCCCGGGATAGGACAAATTCACGTCACTAGAGCCCAGGATAGAATGGGGCGCTAGCCCTGGCGTTGGAAATTTGGAGGTTCTGGAAACTACGCCACATGTAGCGCTCCTTGCTACCTGTGGCGCTACTTTGTGGCTTTTTCTTGTTTCTTCCCATTTTCACTTCAATTCATGCACCTTCATCCCAAATAGCCTTAGAATGATTGTTGCACATAAAAATATCACTAATTAGCATAAATTATTACATTACACATCCAAAATTTACGAAACATGAGTAAATTGCAAAGCAATATGCATATAAATATACATACTTTAAGCCGAATAACAATACCCCACACTTAAACTCTTGCTTTTCCTCGAACAATGGAACTATAATTACACCCCAACAACGTACATCTCACTAGGAAAGAGTGATTCAAATTTCTTTCAATCATACACTCTACCTTTGACTATGGTTGATACAGGCAATCAAGCATGAACATACGAATTTCACATTCTTCCCATTTTACACATGACCAAGTATACACAATGCAATTCAACTAATTCAAACAACTTATCCACAACCACCCTACCTCAAGAGCCGACTTGTTACAAATAAGCACCTTCAACTCGCACACTCACCAAACAAGAGAAGTTTACGATATTACCAATCCTGTCATGAGATCAAGTGCACTCACCCACAAATAAAAGAGTGAATATAGAAATAATACATACGTTCAAATATGACATTGAACATTAATTAAGGACATCACACAATTGAACAAAATTCACTCACACTCATAAAGAATTTCATGTGCATCCCGTGGTCATATCATAAGCTTGCCCATAGTGTATATTTCTACTAATCTAAGCTAGCCAAATCTAGGATCACTTAGGACTTTAAGGCTATAATGTAGGCTAAGGGACGAGTAGGATACATTTAGGAATAATAATTAACTCTCTTAAGCACTTTAATATACTATACTCAAGAATCGAGCACTTTTTCTTCTCAACCAATTCACTCACCACAAACCATACAAAACATAGCCCTTTTATCAATTAAGCACTCTACATCTCCACTAGCACAAATTAGTAAGAGGATAACACAAAATACCACGAATCCTTATACACACATTGCACATGACTTAATCAAGATGGTTCTATTCAACTCTCAAGTCAAGCAAGCACATATAATTGAAAAATTTTAGGCAATATTGTACTAGGTGACATACAAGTCAAACAACTGAGAAAAAGGCATCGCAGAGTAGGCTATTTCTTTCATTTTAGGCATCACAATTCACATCAAATATACATGAAGATAAAACGCATTCCATAGCCTAATGTGTCAGCACCAAACATGTCAAAAGGTATCTTAGAGCAACTCAGTTTTCTTCCTATCATACTCCTAAAAGAAATATTAAAAAAAAATACCCGGTTCAAGCTACACCCTTGGAAAAGAACCGGCATCCAAAGAAAAACAATAGGATACTACCTAACTATCCAAAAAAAAATCTTTTTGGTATTTTTAACCGGACCTTAATCCCTGAAGAAAACTGTCCAAAGGATCCATCGTTGGGAAAAGTTCAAGCCATTTTTATTTTTTTTCTTTTATATTTTCGTTTGTTTTAAGTCTACTACTCTAAACTAGATTTTTCTAAATATGGGTTAAAAAAATGAGAAAAGATTTTCATACAATTATACTCAAAAAGAAATTTTTCTACCCCACACTTATGACGTGCATAGTCCTTGATGCATGATCACATAGAAAAATATAAAAACAAGGATGAAAAATACTCCTGAGCCCATCTAGGGTCTAGTAGCACTCATATTAAGGGCCGGGACGATCCCACAGTTAAACTTAAACATGCTCCTCAGCTTCAGTTAAGCTCAAACATGCTCCCCAGCTTCAACTTCGGGTAATCAGACTTCCCTTAATCTGTGAAATAAAAACAAAAATATAACACTAAAAAAATAAAAATAAGAATAAATAAAATACATGTTGGGTTGCCTCCCAAAAAGTGCCTTATTTATAATCGTGGCACGACTCTACTAGTCTACTCAAGTTGGGCGCTTTCATTTCATCCTCTTTTCATGGAGTTTTGCCTTCTTGTGTGCTCTAGGAGGATCTCATCTTTACTCTCTGACCCTTTTCTCTTTTACCTTTATACATTCAGCTCATAACACCACTTTTTCTAAGTCAATTTTATTTTTCCATGCCAGTTGGCTCTATATAAGGACCTTGCACTATCAACTTTGATTCTACCGCAGAGATCATGCACAAATCCTCATAATGCTTAGGAAGGTTAAGCTTTTTGTACACATTAAATGTGATTTCTTAATCATGCACTTTCAACTTTAGTTTACCCTCCCTCACATTAATAAGTACTCCACCAGTAGCTAGGAATGGTCGCCCCAAAATAATTGGAACCTCCTCATCGGTCATATAATCAAGAATAATGAAATCGATGGGAAAGATTAACTTCCCCACTCGCACCAGCACATATTCAATAATTCCTTTAGGCACCGCAAGTGACCGATTTGCTTGTTGTAGAGTTACACTAATAGTCCTTGGGCTCCAAGATCGAGCTGCTTGAAGACAGATAGTGGCATCAAATTAATGCTTGCTCTCGGATTGCACAAGGCTCTACCAACCTCGTGTTTTCCAATCGTCAGGGGGATTGTAAAACAATCGGGATCCTTCAACTTAGGTGGGAGCTTACTCTTTACTCTAGCACTACACTCCTCAGTTAGTGACACTGTCCCAAACTCTGTCAACCTTCTTTAGTTAGCCACAATATCTTTGATGTACTTAGTCTATTTTGGGATTTCATGTAGCACATCACCCAATGGGAGATTCAACTGAATTTGGCTCAGCATATCAAGAAATTTATTGAACATCATATCATCACTTTTCTTCTTCAATCTTTGTGAGAAATGAGGTAGTGGCCTTGCAATCGGAGTTTTTTCACTTTCTTCAGTTTCTTTCTCAGCTTCTCCCACAGTTTTGGGAATCAGGTCACCCTTATGAGTGACTTGCATTCTTTTTTTCTTTTTGGGACTTCTTCTAATTCTCTGCTATTGCTAAAAGTTACAGCATTTACCTAAGGATTCTTATCTGTATCATTGGGAAGGGTCCCTGTAGGTCGAGTATTTTGTTGTGCAACCAACTGCCCAATCTGCCTTTTCTATATTTCAAAAATTTAGTCCTCAATTACTAATTATCTATTTGAAGTTGCTGGTTTTCAATCAATAGCTTCTTCAACATATCATTAGTGCTTTCTTCTACATGTTGAGGTAGTTTTGGGGCTGATTATAATTTCCTTGAGGCCTGTATTGATTTTGAGTGATCTGGTTCCTACCCCATCAGAAATTCGGGTGATTCCTCTTGTTGGGATTATATGTATTCCCATATTGATTATTCTGGTTCATTGGACCTTTACCTTGATGGCCACATAATAGATAAATTCAGGATTCACCGGACATTGGTCACTCATATGAACAATTCCACACTTCTTGAGTCACCTTCACCCTGCCAATTACGATCATTTGCAGTGAAATTGTTGAGTGGGGTTCGAATCTCACTGTATGACTTTTGCACGCAACTTTCTCCACAAGCTAAGCCTAGATTTAATTTGGAGGTCTCATCCAACCCATTCACAAAAGTATGTCCCAACACCTCATCAATCTGACAATGATGTGGGCAGTCTCTGAGTTGTTTCTTATAACTTTCCCAATCTTGACGAAAAGTCTCACCATGTCGTTGTTGAAACCCAAGAATCTGGCTCCTCAGTGCCTTTGTCTTCTTAGTGGGAAAAAACTTGATTAAGAATTTTCGTACCAGATCATCCAAACTGTGGATCAATTTTGCGGGCTCCTTGTTTAACCGTTCCTTTGCTTCCCCCATTAGAGAAAAGGAAAACAAAGTCAGTATGACATAGCCCTTAGAGACATTCGGATAATTGTATATATGTGTAATCTATAGGAAATTATGCATATGCCTATGGGGATCTTCACTTGACAACCTCACAAATAGCCCTGTGGATTGAATCGGTTGTATCATATATTGCTTCAGCTCAAAGTACCCAATTATATCATGCTTCAAAATAGCCTGAGTCATGTTCGTGAGACTAGGCCTTACAGCCTCAATCATCGGTCTTTCTTCATTTTCTGCCATCTCGATTGGTTGTGGTTGCACTATAATACCCAACTATGCAATGCTTGCTCTTTCTTCCGCCTCCCTCCTTAACCTCTAGAAGAGTCTTTCGAGTTTAGGATCAGGAAGAGGAAGGTCGTTCAAACTGTTGTTTCTTCTTAGCATTCAAAGTGAACACCTGTAGAGTCAGAAACAGTCAAACAGATTAACACTTGAACAAAAATAAATAAATGCTTATTTTAGACAAATAACTAATTTCTAAATCACCGGCGACGGCACCAACAACTTCTTGGGTCCAAACACACACACAAGTATACGCAGTCGGCAAGTAATAAAATAATAAGAAATTATCGTTCCCACGAGGATTTATGATCAATTATTCTCCAATCTAAGCTATTAATATATTTAATGCTCAAGTGACTGTGACGAAGATGATTGTGATTTTTATAACTAAATTACTACGACTAATAAGCAAGCAAGAAAATAAGATCGCAAGTAGAGCAAACAAGCACTTAGGAAAAATTCACTCAGATAGGGATATTCCAGAGTTATGAGATTGATGTCTCTCCGATTGCGTTTTTCAGGTTGATTTAGTCACTTGACTTATCTAATTTATTTATTAGTAGGGTTTATTATGCTCGCAAAGTTCTTTCAACGCTTCGCTCACCTATTCAAGCCAACCTAAGACTATATGTCTATAGAATCAAACTTGACAAGAACGCATGTATATTTCCTGCAAAAATAACCAAGTAAGGCAACTAGAATACGTATATCCTAATCACGAATCTATTCTCCGATGCCTGAATTCAAGAACATACTCTATTCAATCCTATATGTAATTTATAGTTCCCACTTTCGAGTTCAACTATAAATTCATAGATAGTACTCTATTGTTAATCACGCAATAGAATAATTAAGTGCAAGATTGAATAAATAAGTTAATATGATAAACTCAAGCAAAACAATCAACCGTCAATTTACAATAGTCAAGAACGACCCATAACCGCAGAGTAATGAGGTTCTTAGCCATTCATGTTCATAACAATCATCAAAATATTATTTTAAAACATAAAAGCTATGAATACTAGAAGAAGAATGGAAGAATTGACGAATTCCATGCCCTCGAGTGTTTTGTACTTGTATTTCTTTCTCAAAGTCGCGTCTCCTTCGCCAAAATAGGTTTCAGTTTGCTTTTATACGAGTTGAGGGCATCTTGGGATCAAAATAACCAAGTCCCGGGCGAAATAGGACAAATTCACGTCACCAGCACCCAGGGTAGCGTGGGGTGCTAGCTCTGGCGCTGGAAATTCGGAGGTTCTGGAAACTACACCATAGGTAGCGCCCCATGCTACCGGTGGCGCTTGTGGATTTTTCTCTTTTCTTCCCCTTTTCGCTTCAATCCATGCACCTTCATCCTAAATTGCCTCCGGATGATTCCTACACATAAAAGTATCGCTAATTTGCACAAATCATTAAATTAAACATCCGAAATATACGAAACATGAGTAAAATACGAGGCAATATGCTTATGAATATATATACTTTAAGTTGGATATCAATAAACAGTAATATTTCTTTTTCAATTCATAAAATTTTAAAAATTGGAAGGAAAAAAAAAGCATAAGAAATGTAAGACCATAGAATAAGCAAGTCATTAGCCGTCATGTCAGTGGGTACAAGGCAATATGGGACCTATTTGTTCCCAAAATTCCAGCAGAAATTTCCAACAGTGATGGCTTCAACTCGTACTAGTGGAAGTATACATCTTTTTATTCACCCACTTTAAATTTGATAAACGAAAGTAGTGGTTAAGAGAGGTGAATATAGAATTTAAACTTTATAAATATTAATATTTAAAGCTCTTAGTATGAATATCTTGTATGTTTAAAGTATGGATTCAAAATTTGATATTTGTCGAAATTTTAGTACTCTATAGCTTTTTATAATATGTATTTATGTTATATGTACTGAAAATGCTAGGTTCATTTGAACTTGAGCCCATTGTATGTAGATTGCATTTGCGCGCCTCTAGTGATCATTTACCTTAGTCACGTTGAATACCTCATTTTCTAAAGAGTTTTTGAAGTTATGCTTTTATGTCGCATGACAAAAAATATTTATAAATTAAAGTGTCATACAAAGAATTTTAGATAAAGGGAATCGTCGCATTGATTGAAATAAAAAGTCAACCTTCTATGCAACGCAATCTACCACAAAATACCTTGGTATTACAAAGATTGTTTTGCCACACACTATCTTTGACCAAGATGAAGAAAGAAGGAATTAATTTTATTTTTGTCATTAATTCATAAACGTCACGTAGAAATTTATCAGGTTCCAATTCTAACACAAGCGGACAGTTGCAAAAAATCTATTGGTGAAATATCTCTCTTTTTTTCCTCATGAACAGTAAATCAAGAGGTTGTGAGTTCGAGTCACCCAAGAGCAAAGTAGGGAGTTCTTGGAGGGAAGGATGCCGAGAGTCTATTGGAAACAACCTCTCTACCCTAGGATAGAGGTAAGGTCTGCGTACACACTACCCTCCCCAGACCCTACTTGTGGGATTATACTGGATTATTGTTATTGTTGAACAGTAATACCAGAATTTTTAAACGGGTGCAAATTTAACACTATATTAAGTACATGTGATTGTATAAACTCACCCCTAAAGAATTTGATGGGGTTTCTTCCTAATTAGTTAAAAAAAAATATAATTTTCACTTAATTGCCTAACTTAGTTGCTCAACCAAGCTTGATCATCATCATCTTCAGTAGTGTTTGATTAGTTAAAGGCCAGCCCGGTGTACTAAGCTTCTGTACTTGTGCGCGTGATCCAGACTCTAGACAAGGGCCAGGTCGGCACACTATGCTCCTGTCCTTGTAAGCGTGATTCAGACTCCAGAGAAGGGCAAGCTCGGCATATATACTAAGCTCCTGTTGTGCGCGTGATCTAGACTCCAAAGAAGGATTGGACAACATTAGGTTTATTGTACGCAGTTTTCCTTTTCATCTAATTAGTAGTCGTCGTGGCCCACCGAAAAATTTCAAGTAAAAAAATATATAGTAAGGAAAGATCAAGGGCCTTCAATTTTTTTATCTGAACATTGAAATTACGGAGCAAAAATCGTCTTCATCACAAGGGATAGCAAGTCCCATATCATGATTGAATCCAAATTCTTCTTCAGCCCTTTGAAGCAAACTTTGGAATTCAGGATGTGTCAACCAAGAAATGGGAATTATATATCTGCTTCTATTTTCACCCACATATACTACAAAATGGCCTTTTGGGACATCTTGAGGGTATCCATTCTCATTCTTTCCAAACCTTGAACACCTTTTCATAATTTGTTTGAAGGCTGCAGTTTGAGTAAAGTGTTTGCTTGATTTCTTCAGAGCCATTTTGGTTCTTGATATAAGAAGAATTATGGGGGAAAAGCTTCAATTGGTGTGGCTTAATTTGTTTTTTGAATTGTGTGGGGAAGAATTGGAAGAAAGGAGATTATTTATGGGGGAAATAGAAAAACAAAGGCACCTGAAATGTGTGGAAATCAAGAAACTAAATTGCTTTTGTTTAGGGATTAGTCTTGTATAAGGGCATTGAGTCTCTTTTGTTCTTTCTTCCGTTGGTCCTATGCCCTACTTTTGTCACCCCCCCTAAAAACACTACTTTTGGACCACTCACCTCCCTATAGCTAACCCCAAAATGCAGCCCTGGTGACTGGTATTCCTTTTTATCTTTAATACAAGGACAACTCGGTCTACTTAGGCTTTCGTTGTGGGTAGGGTCGGGAGAAGGGACGAATCACATTGAATATATTGTATGTAAAAGTGCTTTGCATGTTTTTATGCAAAGCTATTTTCACGACTTGAATCTGTAATCTTACGTGACAGTAACTCTTCCAGTTGCACTAAAGCTTTGATTGGTAAAAGATTTTTAATATAATATAAATAGCAATGGTAAAGTTGTCTCCATATGACTTATAGGTCATATGTTCGAGTTTTGGAAGCCGCCACTAATGCTTGCATTAGGGTAAATTGTCTACATCATGTCCCCTGGCGTAAGGCCCTTCCCCGATCCCTATATAAATGCGGGATATCTTGTGCGCTGAACTACTTTTTTTTTATAAATAGCAACGGGGTTCTGAAGAAGTATTTTTGCAGGAGTCCGGAACCCAATTGTGGTTCTTTTGGACTCAAAAAACATAAATAGGTGATAAAAAGAAGGTGACATTTTTATATATAGTGCCACAATACTTGACGCTATACATTAACGTTAACTGTGTCGTTAATGTATAGCGCCAAGTATTGTGGCACTATACTGAAAAAGCTGACACGCCCAGGTATAGCGCCATAATACCTGGTGTTATACATAAATTTTTAAAAATAGAACCGTCTTCTTTATCGTCGTTCTATTCTCCTCCTCAATATTTTACTCCTCTTTCTTCTTGGTCCCCCATACCCGCTGCCCACGATTTTAAAAAAAGTAATTTATGGTTCCCCCCATCACATAAAAGTTGTAGAACGTAGGTCCCACATTCGAGTAGAGCTTCGTATTATTGTTGATTCATACTTTCGAAGTCAAAATTTCAATCTATTTGCTTTCCGAAAATTCTAAATCGAGGTATTTCAGTTTATTTTAAGTTGAAACTTTTATAATAATGCATATTATTTGATTTGTATGTGTTCTATTTCGGTTTTTTTTTCGAAACTAGCATGTTAAATTTATCCGGATTTAATATTAGTGTTTTATAAAAAAATAAATATCCTGATTTATATATATGTGTTTTCATGCCGTTTTGTGTTTTATTTGCAATTAAATTTATTTGTTGTTTATATTTAGTTTAGATTATTTTTTAGCGCAGTAAAATCTAGACCTTTTAAGCATAGTAAAATGTAGATCCTTTTAGCGTAGTAAAATTTAGAGCCTTGTAGCGTAGTAATATGTAGTATTTTAGCTTAGAATTCCTTTTGTTTAAGTATCTTATACTGGTAGTTGAAAATGCAAACTTTGTACAATTAAGTTAATAATTGTATCAACACACATAATTAGTAATTTGTACAATTAAGTTATTAAAAAATATGAATTTAAATTATAAAAAAACACATAATTATTAATGATAGTTTGGTGCCACTGGGCCTCAAAATATCGAGCCCGGAACCCATAGGTATATATATATATATATATATATATATATATATAATTAGTAATTTGTACAATTAAGTTATTAAAAAATATGAATTTAAATTATAAAAAAACACATAATTATTAATGATAGTTTGGTGCCACTGGGCCTCAAAATATCGAGCCCGGAACCCATATATATATTGTACAATTAAGTTATTAAAAAATATCAATTTACAGTTGACGACATGGACGCGACTATACATCCCGACCCTCGAACGTTGGATCTATTAGCCCTACATCCCCAGCATAGATCTGAGTATATATAGGACGGACAGTTGCTTACGCAGACTTTCCGGGCCAGGAGAGTGCATCTATTGTGGGAGTTTTTGAGTCCTCCCCGGGTTCTACATCCCCGCGTGGTCCATTACCTGGAGGAGATGGGATTATATAGGATTATTAGGATTGGCCGGATACAGCTCGACTAAGCTTTGATCACGGCCTTGATTGAGCGGTGGCGACCGGAGACGCACACTTTCCATTTGCCCATCGGCGAGGCCACCATCACACTCCAGGACGCTGAGATTTTATATGGCCTGTCCGCTGATGGCTTGCCAGTTTTACTGCCTGCGACCATGAGATATTATTCGCGGCAGGTATATTGGGATATGTTGCACATGCTCACGGGTTTCATGCCGGAGGACGAGGAGGTAGCGTCTAGGTCCAGTCGTATACAGTTGGTCCCCATTAGAGACCACCTGGTGCAGATCCACCATGCTATCACGACGAGTCAGTGGAGGTGGATGTACAGCGATATACGAGGTTGTTGTTGCTCCTTCTATTTGGGGGGGTCTTGTTTCTGAACACTTCGGGGAACCTAGTGAGCCTCCGTTTTCTGCATCATATTGCTCGGTTCGAGGATATAACCATCTACAGCTGGGGTGGTGCTGTCATCTCATATCTATACAGGCAGATGTGTCCGGCTTGCATCGGCACACAGAAAGACGTTGGTGGCTTTATGCCGCTTCTACATGTGACAACATATTCAAATAATATGTCCATTAGTTACAATTCTACCTAGTTATAGTTAATCTTATACTTTACGTCAACTTTGTATGTTAGGTTTGGGTCTGGGAGCGATTTTTGTAGTTTCGGCCACCACTACCACAACTACCAGCTAATGTAGAAATTCCGCAACTCCCTCTAGCCTGTAGGTGGGTTATGCGTCGTACTCTTGCACGAGAGTATGATGTCCATCATAATCTCCCCCTCTGCAGGGATGTGTTGGATCTGCTGGAGGACGCATAGGTGAATATCTAACTAAACTTACCTGTTATAGACTAACTTAGTGTTGCGCATACTAACGGTTTGTGTTCTTATTTGATAGTTTATCTGGACGCCGTACAACGATGAGGTGATAGGTACCCTGCTAGCGTATTGCACGTTCGGTCGACATATTTGGAGGGCTTCTGCCCCGCTCATATGCCTCGATATTGTCGAGCATCATGCCTACGAGCGGGTATTTCGTCAGTTTGGACTGCCGTAGCCTATACCGACTCTGACTGCATGGCATGCTTTACATTATGAGACGGATGATCGGTCCAGGGCGGGCGACACATTTATGGCATGGCTTAACGAGCAGTTGGGTACTTGGGACAAGCGAGGGGACTTGACCCCACCTCCGCAGCACTTTCCTATTCAACGTTATATGGCATGGTACCGCACTGTTTCCCGACTTTTTATCGGGAATCCAGTTCATCAGGCACACGGTCGGTATGTCCCATACGCCGGGAGACACGAGGCCCTGGTATGTTTTCTGTTATTATTAATTATATACATGTAATTTAGTACCAAATATGTAGTTTATATTTTTTACTTTGTGCAGGCAATTGGATTGCATACCGTCTATCATATGGGGTAGCAGATGCAGAGTCATGTCCACGATCCTGTGGCCATGCAGGAGTATAGTCGTCGACTCATGGATGTGGCTGGCCAGACACTGCAGCGAGCCCGATCGGATCAGCGTTTGGCATACGAGGCTGATTATATGGACCCAGCGCAGTACCATCGAGGTCGTGGTATCCCACGAGCTGGTGAACTGGTGGTGCCGGACGACGTGGTCGTGGGCGGAGAGGAGGTGGTCCCCAGTAAGGAGGCGTTGAGGCTCCTGCTGATGATGTTGTTGCTGATATGGCAGGAGGCATGCATGAGACGGACATGCTGTCTTACAGCCTTGGAATTTATCGCACTCCAGTGCCATCGCAGGTGACCCCATCGGGTCAATTATTGATCACGGGCTCAGATATTCAAGGAGTGGATTGGGGTAGATACTTCCCAGGCCCGTCTACCACTGTTGAGGATCGACCGACCCAATATTTTTATAGTGGGCGCCGACTGAGTTATGGCTCCACATCACATGCTCAGGTATGAGTTTATTAGTATTGAATTTGAATTTGTTTTAACTGTAACTTATTTATTTTCTTTAACTTTATTAATTTCCTTTTTAAGGCTTCATGCGATGCAGCGACAGATGACTACATTCAGGATCTAGACACGATGATGGTAAGACAATATAAATTGTTGTGAATTGTTATGTAGTTTTCTATACTAAGTTTCATATTATTATGTAGCCTTCTACTGGAGCTGACAGCACTACCGATACATTTCATCCTGCGCCGCATCCGGCTATAAGGAGATGACTTGATGATGATGATCCTGATAGCGTACCTGGGCGGGAGGGGATGCACCTCAGGCCAGCGGCTGCATTGAGACTCACCGGATGCGGGACACATTGACATGGTGTAAATAATATTTTTGTATACAGTAACAACAATATTTAATCGAATATTCCCATTACTTTTTTTAGTTCTCCATTCGTTTGATAGTTTCATAAAATAAAATTTTGAACAACACAAGCACTTAAACTTAACTTCCACTTCAATTAAAATAAAATTTAGTACAACACAAGCACTTAAACTTAACTTCCACTTCAATTAAAATAAAATTTAGTACAACAAATAAGGAAAACATTACTACAGCACAAACACAAAATAGCAGGCCAACATAATAAAAATACATGAAATATGAAAAATACACTAAACACATACATGCCAATGTTTAGCCCCGGTTGCCATTATTCTCCGCTCCAACCACTTATATCGTTCTTCCAGTTGTTCTTTTTCTTCTTCCACCTCTTTCAGTTTAGCCTTCACCTCTGCATGTTCCAGTTTATATTTCTTTTACGTTCCTTTTGTGCTTCACAATTCCATTGTGTTTTCCATTTTTCTTCTCCCACCTCCTTCAGTTTCGCCCTCAAGTCTGCAATAATTTTATTTGCTTTCTTTTTCATGTTCCCGTTGTGTTAAACACATATTATGAAGAAACTGCAGCTGTTCTCTGTAACATTCCTTATAACATGGTTCATCAACCCATTCCTCAAAATCACAAATAGGTTTGCCGGGAACCTTGTAAAACTGGTTCATACAACGCCAGTAGCGGCGTCCAACTTCACCACCATCGCAACAATTTTGCATCAAGCATGCTTTTTCACAGTTGCACTTTGGTGGATGAAGAGGTTGAGCCATTTGTGAAATATTTGCTTTTAGTAAAAAAAATAAACCTTACTTTTAATGAAATATTTACTTTTAGTAAATTTTGAGCACAAAAAATAACTACAATGATCTCGTTATTTATAGGCGAGACAACACACACATAACGTACTATCTAATGGTGCTATATTTTGCGTGTTAAATATCATGATGTTGACAAGACAACTTTATGTCAGCTGGTTAGCTTTTTCAGTTCGACAAGACAACACACACATAATGTACTATCTAATGGCGCTATATTTTGCGTGTTAAATATCATGATGTTGACAAGACAACTTTATGTCAGCTGGTCAGCTTTTTCAGTTCGACAAGACAACACACACATAATAAATATACAGATAATTTTATTAAATTATTATTTAAATAGGTAAAATGGGAAAGTACAAATCATAATTAACAAGCATAATTTTATTTCATAAATCTTGCAACATAGACATAACAACTAATTATTACAACATCAACTCATGGGTAGTTAGGTACACTAGAAGAACACCCACCCCGAGCTTGATTACTGTTGCCACCCAAAGGACATTTTCTACGGTCGTGTCCTGTTTGCGAGCATATACCACATTTGCGCGCATAAACGGTGTCACTAACATCCATTTGGTTCCGTATACGCATTCTCTTCTGCACCTGTCTTTTACGCAAATAGGACTTGTTACACACCATTTTAAATGGTTCCTGAGGCCAATAATGCTCAGCACCCACTGGCTGCAACTGACCACTATATGTGTTTAGGTACTTGGAAACACTATATTGTTGATCAACATAGTTGGTCTCCGCATAACCAACACGTTGAAAACACTTGATGGCATGTGAGCAAGGCATGTGGTGGATGGACCATTTCCCACAGGATCATAACCTTGCAGATTCATTTACAGTATGTACATTATTACCCCGATTATTATGGATCGCGGTACGAACTTCAAAAATACCTCTTTCGTTATCATACTGCAAAAATGAATGCCAATGTGCTCGCCGTCTGTATTTCTCAAATCTTTTCATAGACACTGGCATTAATTCAACACCCCTCTCCATCGATTCCGTTGCAGCTGCAGACCGTTCAACAAATCTCTACGCCATCTGCTTGAACGACATCCGCACCATGGCTGTGACGGGTAATCCTCTTGCCGACTTCAATAACCTGTTGAAGGACTCTGACACGTTTGTAGTAAGAATTCCCCATCGTCTGCCACCATCCGCATGCAACGTCCACTTTTCAGGGTCATGTCGCATTAACCAACGATAGGCTGCCTCGTCTTCTTGCCTGATAGAATCCATATGCCTCTGGAATTTATGTTGTTGGTGGTCTGTTGCTTCCGTCCACATCAAACCATGTAGATCCTTGTTGGGATGTGCCTTCTGGAAATTGGCCTTCAAGTACCTCACACAGTAACGGTGGTATACATAAGGTTCTTGCCATGCAGGCAAGTTTTCCACAGAACTTAATATACCACTGTGATGATCAGATATTAGACAAATACCTGAACGCTGTTTGACAACGTGCTATTTTAAGTGGTTCCAAAATAGTGTCCACGTCTCTGTGCTTTCATTGGCACAAAAGGCAAAAGCTAGAGGAAATATATGTACATTAGCATCCACTGCCATGGCTATCAATAGCTTGATATCGTACTTTCCATAGATATGAGTTCCGTCTATGGATATTACAGGCCGGCAATGCGAAAAACCATCAATTGCTGGCTTAAACACCCAGAACACGTAATTGAATATGTATTCTGGTATTCCCGGACTCTGCTCAAGCTTCCATTCAACAATTGTCCCGGGGTTAAAGTGCTGCAGTGCGGCTATGTACTTTGGTAGAGATGTAAATGACTTATCCCAATTACCATAGACAATTTCAAACTCTCGTTTGTGCACGAAAAATGCCATTCTTTTCGTTATGGTATGGCCATATTCCTGGTGGACTGATATAATGCACTTTTTGATTATATACCTTATGGATGCTTCGAGGTGCGGAATAAGTACAAGAGAAATCAAGTCAATATCCAAGTTAAAGTGATTCCCGTTGAATGTGTCCATTTCGCAGTGTGGGTGGGAATGTATTTACCCACTTTCCACATACTTGTCTTCTTCTTGGTCGCACGCAACATCCAATTACATGGCTAAAACCACCTGCGGCAAACAACCTTGTATTCCATCGAACTTCACTCCCGTACCTGCATCTCACGACACTCTATTACGTCGTGCATTTGACAAGCCCTGCTTAAGCGCGCTTTATCCGAAAAAATCATCCCCTTTGCAAGCACCGTTGGTCTAGACTCATCCCACATTGTTGTCCGGATTTCATTAAAATCCCTTGTGAGAGCTTCCATATCCGGCACGGTTGTCAAGTTATCAATGTAAGGAATCTCCCTTGAATGAAACGACACTTCGGACTCGTACACTCTTCGTCTAGGGGGGTCTCTCTTCAAATCAGGTCTTTCCTCCTCATCCTGCTCATCACCATCCTCACGAGGAAAGGGTGTCTCGTCTTCGGATTCATCGGCATTGTTATCGTAATCATTGTTCTGTTCCTCACTCTGTGCATCTGCCAGATCCCGATGTAATACGTCGTTTTCGGTCAATTGAGTGAATACGGGTGGTTCAACTTGCTCGGTTTCACTGCACAACCAACAAAAATATAAGCTACTGAATTAATAAATGCTTTCCATATGGCTATATTACTTCACTTACAAGTCGTAATGTGATGAAATTCCATGATGGACTATTTCAATTAGGTGATGACTACCAGATGGGCCACTTGTAAAATTCATATCCGGCCGGTACCCCTATTAAATATATGAGCGTTAATACAAATTCAATACGCCAAAAATATACATAATTAACACAAATGAAAATTGAAGTTTACCACTCGTCTTGTGAATTATGGAAAACAGGGTATAAATTATTTTCTCGCTGCTCATTCGTCGGCGGTGATAAGTTTAAATCAAGGAAAACTCTTTCATCCAGACCCTGTCCGGCAAAAACTGCTCTAAAATAATCACCCGATGACTGGGGGTTATCTCTACTACGCACAACCTCATTTTTTGGAACGTCTTCGACCTTCACGTACATCTCCAACATTATGATTACAAGAAATTTCCGGCATTCGTCCGGAATCCTCAGAAAATCACTCAAAGTTTCATCATCGTCGATGTTAAACTCCGAGTAAAAAGCAACCCCCTGCGGAGTGACGAAATACGGATATCTTCCGATTACTTTAAGTATCACTGAACGTTTCCTCACACTCATTTTTTTGCATACCAACGATATCAATTTATCGTACTCCATTGTAAGTGGCAATTTAACATGACACTGAGCAAGTAAACTGTAGCCCACAGAGTTATTCTCCATCACAACCTCACCCCCCCCCCCCCAATATAATGAAACTCTTATTCTACGCTCTTCAGACATAATGAAAAAATGCTGGAGAATTTAACAACAATAAACGTTTCAACAAGAGTTAAAATTTTTTTTGAATGAATTTCTATATAATCCTAACCTCTTTATATAGGAAATGGCTAGCCGAGATTTATATATATATATATATATATATATATATATATATATATATATATATATAGCACCCAAAAAGTTGGCACTATACGCTTTTGAATCATTGAAGCCAGGAATTATTGGTGGGGCCAGGAAAAAGGAGTATAACGCCAAAATACCAGGCACTATATATAAAAATTTATGTATAGCGCCAGGTATTTTGGCGCTATACCTGGGCGTGTCAGCTTTTTCAGTATAGTGCCACAATACTTGGCGCTATACATTGACGGCACAGTTAACGTTAATGTATAGCGCCAAGTATTGTGGCACTATATATAGAAATGTCACCTTTTTTTATCACCTATTTATGTATTTTGAGTCCAAAAGAACCACAATTGGGTTCCCGACTCATTTTTGCAGGTATATATGATAGTCGTGAGAGGCGCCAGGATAGTACATAGGGGGTAATGAGGGTACATTTTGTACATGCATATATAATTATATTATAGTTACTTTGTCGGAAACTATCAAGTTCGTTGGATTTTAAGGTATCCTGTTTGTGATTCAAGTTCGTTGGATTTTACAATATTTATTACCTTCTCGGTTTTTGGCCTTTGTTAATCTTATAGTTCTACTAAAAGGTTTTTCTGTTTATAGAGTATCAAACAAATCCCACATATTCCAGCTTCAAATTTTTAACCAGATATTCTTATTTGGTATGAATTGACTAGCTGAAAATTCAATATTATTTATGGTGGCGGTTATGGTGGTGGAGGGAAAGAAAATTTTAGGGTTAGAAAACAAATAGAGGGAAAGAGTAAAATAGGTTAGGGGCGTTGAGGTGGCATGCCACGTGGCATCCACCTCATCAAATGTCAGTGTCACATAAGATTGGATGTGCACCTTGGACAATCTTAAAAGAAAAAGGATATATTTGAACCAATAGTATTATAACAAAAGTATATATTTTGACCCAAAGTATAACGAGAAGTATATTTAAACCTTTTCTCATAATACATAGGTATGTTCGGTCCTTTTCCGTTTTCAAATTTGAGTGTAGCTTCCTAGGAAAACACTACCAATATGAAGATGTTCTTTTGATATTTTTTACTATCTCTATAGCTACAGTTGTGTTTTCACATATAACCAAGAAATAGACTTGTTCACTCACTCCTTTTTCTAATTTTGGTATATGAAACGTTTAACTCTTTTAGTTAGTTGGCCCGTTTACTAAGGTAGTACTAATAGATAACTTGTATATTTTTTAATGAAAGAAAACCTATCCATTTACCGTTTCTTTTTATTTTAGGGGGTAGGGTATTAGAGGGGAGGGATTCAATGCCACTGTGTTTTAGCCTATCTATCTAATGCCATTTTACCAGAATTTCAAAGAGTTTAAGTTATGTACATCGATACGGTAGTTTTTTCTTAAACTATCAGGTTACCTAAAAGATATCTACTGGTAATTTGTTTTTTAAAATGTGAGATTTGTAATCTTGAAAATAAGAAAGGAACGGTTACCTACTATAACAAATAAAAGTTACCTGATGCTGTAAAAAAAAATTCTTATACTAACTGTCACGACCCGGAATCCCCACCATCGGGACCGTGATAGAGCCGAATATTACGCTTGTTAGACAAGCCAATGTTAGAGATTTATTAGTCAATCCTTCTACATTTCAGTATTAACAATAAGCAAGCTATAACAAGTCGAAATGAACACGGAAGTAAATAAATAACAACTTTGATTATATACTATTACTATCCAGAAATCGGAGTCACAATTCACGAACATTCTAAGATTTTACTACAAGTATTTATTCGAAAGAAAATATAACTATTTGCGAAATAAAGAAAGAAGTAAAGTATGGGGTATAGAAGGGGACGCTAGGGTCTGCGGACGCCGACAGGTCTACCTTGGGTCTCCTAGTCGATAAATCCTACAACAAATTCCTCTCTTATTTCCTCTTATTAACATAAACAACAGAATATAAATAAAAGTATTGCAGCGTGCAACCCGATCCCACCATATCAAAATAATCACATTCAATGTTAGTTGTTCCGTACGTACAGAAATTTCACAATTCAAATCACATAACCCTTCCAAAGGCTTAACTTCAAACCAAAATAATTAGGAAGTTTGTACACTATGAAATTTTACACAAGTAATACTGCTCAGCGAGACCAATCCGGGATATACCATGAAAGTACCAATAACCAGCTTAAGCAAATAATAGGAGACAATGAAGCTACGAAATAATTAATACCTTCAACTAAGAGAATAAATATTTAGCAAGTAGCAATTAAGCATGGAAATACAAGTAAATCATGTAATAGTTACGACATGGGAAGAGACAATATGAGAAAAACGGAAAGAAACAGGCAAAAATAGATAAATTGACAGCACATAAGTACTCGTCACCTCACATATACGCCGCTCACATGAATTTCATATAGCAAATAAGTCAAGAGTTCCTAATCCCTCGAGTCAAGGTTAGACTGAATACTTACCTCGCTCCAAAAGCCACTTAATGCTCAATTACCACTTTTCCTCTAGTATCCACCTCCAAACCACTCATATCTAGCCACAATTAACTCAATAACATCAAATATTGCTAAAGGAATCAATTACAATGCACAAATTTTGATTTTCCAAACTTTTCTCCAAAAAGTCAAAAATCGACCCCGGGCCCGCTTGGTCAAAATTCAAGGTTTGAACCAAAACTCATTTATCCATTCACCCCTGATCCCGATTATGTCATTAGTTTTGAAATCCAACCCCAATTTGAGGTCTAAATCCCAATTTTCCGAAAATCTCTATTTCTACCCAAACCCCCAATTTCTACCATGGAAATCCTAGATTTTAGGTTGTAAATTCATGAAATGTGACGGAAAATTAAAAGAAAGTGAGTTAGGATCACTTACCAAAGTTTTGGGGAAGAATTGGTCTTGGAAGAATCGACTCTAGGGTTCTAGGATTTGAAAATTTGAAAAATGTGAGAAAATCCCGTCTAAGTCTCATTTACCCAACTACAAATGTCGCAAATTCTACCTGGGCTTCGCAAATGTGAACCCCTTCTTATTTACACATTGTTTGCAAATGTGAGGTATAGTTCACAAATGCGAATATGGGCAAGATCGCAAATGCGACCATGTGATCGCAAATGCGAAAAGCACCCCTCCCTAGTTCCCATCGCAATTGCGAGTAATTGTTTGCAATTACGATCATTGGCCTCCACATCTACTCTTCCCAAATGCGATGAGTAGGTCACAAATGCGAACCCAACAGTGGTCGCAATTGCAAAGCTTGGTCTCGCAATTGTGAGATCAGAGGCCTGCTGTCACACCTCATTTTTCTACCCAGAAAGGGGTGTAAGGGAGTTTTTCCAATTAAAGTGACAATAATCGAAATGAAATTATTTATTCAAATGCAGAGTCGCCACTTGGGATAATTTATGGTGTTCCAAGTCACTGGTTTTAAATCCTGAATCGAGGAAGTTTGACTATTATTTATGGCCTGCAAACACAGAAATCCGGGTAAGAAATTCTGTTAATCCGGGAGAAGGTTTTAGGCATTCCCGGATTTCGTTGTTTAGCATGGTTGCTCAACTATTATTATTGGCCTATTTATCTGATTAATTACATATTTTTATACCTATTGTGAATTTTTAACCTTTGACCGTTTTTAATTATTCATCTAACCACTTTTAGGATATATGAAAATTATTTCAACGAGTCACGATTGTCTCGCACTCATTTGTTTTTTGTACACATTGTGAATCATGTCACGGGAACCGTACTCATGATCTACAACACGTTTAATTTATTAATATTATTAGAAGTTGTGGCCGAGTCACATAAAATGTGCTCCCAGATTTGAAAATTATATATCACAACTATGTCACAGAAATGATACCCGTACCTGTGATGATTACTTACACACCAAAAAGTTTTCTTACCCATGTGTAGTCGGCCTAAAACCATGCTCCTAGCATTTTAATTAAAAAAATCTAGAATAAAAGAAATGATAAAACATTTTCAAACTCAATTCAATATACGTCATTTTAACTTTTAGTCCAAACCCATGGCCTAAGAACTTTCAAGCATCCAGACAATTATCTAATCTACTTAATTCTGTTAATTTAATTCTTTCATTATCAAGGTGTTAATTTCTGAAGCCTATCCTTTGATGAAGAAATGCAACAAAGAAACAAAAACTTAGTTTAACTATTAAGTCCCTCTAATCACAGATTAAACTAACCAACATTCCAATAACAATCAACTAAACAAAATGGAGTGAACAAATATTACTAGGACATTCCCAAAACGCAACAGCAAATATGAACATGTTTGTGAAAGAAGTAGTGTAATAGTTTATATTCGAATGACTTACAAAACACAGGCTCAGTTGGAAATGAACAGATACGGAAATGAACAAAGACCGACGCGTGGAATCTCAGTTGGAATCGACGGACTAGAATGACAGATGATGAACTAACCAATTTCCGGTGAAGCTCGTCGGCAATAGAGGTGAGACAGAAAAGCCGAGAGAGCGAGAGGGATTTGGAGGGGTGAGGTTGTCTCCCTATTTTTGTCTTCTTCTTATCCGTTTTTCCGCTAGGTCAGCTGGAGTGTGGCTGTAGGTTCATTTTCCGGCGAGATTGTCGGGCATCGTCGAGGTAGTTGCTGGTTAAGGGCGTGGTGGTGAGGCTCTTTGTGTGAGTGTTGAACGACTGATGCTTGTCCTCAGGTCTATGGCATTCTCTGTTAGGGTGTCTAGGTTCTTTTGTTGTTTAGGTTGAAGAGGAAGAAGAAAGTTTTTGGATCAACATGAACAAGGCTGGCTCCTTGGTCTCTAGGGTTATTAGCGTTTGTTTTTTTTTGTTGGAGAAGATGATTCCTAGCGTCTGTTTTATCAGTAAACGGCTTATGTGGTTATGGAGATTATGGTTTTTGGTTAAGAAGATGATGAAAAAGGGTCTTAGGGTTTTTTCATTTTTTGAAGATGAAGGACCAAATCTGATGGGTGTCCTCTATGATCAAAACGGCTGGTCCTATGTCCAGGTTAGGGGTCCCTTTTTAATGTCTTTCTAGGGTTTTAGGGGTATTGGGCTTGTGTTATTATGGGCTAGATCCGAATTTGGCCAAATTTTGGCCAAATTTAACTTTTAAAATGGCCATTTAACTCTACTAGACTAAAAAAATATTAATTCCTAAAATAACAACGACAAAATTGTGAAATCATTTCTAATTAATTAAAGTAAAAATAAAAATTATAAGTGAAACTATTTTATATTAATTAGCTAAATAAAAGAAGATATTTTTGTAATTTTTTTTTCATGACAAAATAAAGTAAAAGAGTCAAAACTAATTGAAATAGCGATATTAGGCCTAAACTAAATATTTGTATGCTAAAATATGTAAAATCTTGGGGAGGGTCAAAAATTACATGTCTACAGTTGCCCCTCTTTGACTGGAAACGCGAAGAGTTTTCAGACAAAGAACGATGAGACATGTTTTTTGACCCAACCCTGATTTAGAGAGACCAAAGACTAAGAGAAATGAGAGTGACTGAGCCCTGGTATCTGAGCTGCCTACATATCCTTGGCTATAAAGGAATCAGGCCACGTATAGTTCAGAAGTAGGAACAGTGATGGAGTATACCGAGGTGGTGAGCCGATTGAGGTGTCGTTCCGTTGAGGTTCTGATCCGCAGTCCTGTTATTACATCAAAAATGAAAAAGACCAACTAAGCCTGTCAGCTATGAGTTACAAGATTCCTATCTATAAGTCTTCTGAAGCTTGATCTTGAGTCTTGAATGGTTATTCATGCAGACTTTTGATTTAACCTTGGTGCTTGCTAGCTGTAGGTGCTGGTTCATTCTTCCACGGCTTCTTCGAATCAAGACCGGACACGCAGTGCTCGTGACTTCAGCCACGTATTGAGCAGTTCACATCTTTTCCTGCTTCTGCATTTTGGATTCACTTCTTTTTTCTTTATTTTGTTATGGATTGATACTACTTATATTGATCATCTCGGACTGTTGACTCGCCTTCTTACCGCGAGCTTCTGCTACTTCTAACTTGAATTGAATTCTGCAATGCCTTCCCTCATTCTCCAAGTGGGCGCCTACTACTGACTTGAAACTTGGAATAATTCCAAAATGAATTCCCTTGTTCTTCTAGGTGGGTGCCTGCGCCTTAAACTTGAAATGAATTCCCTTGTTCTCCAGGTGGTCTCCTGATGCTGACTTAAAATTTGAAATAAGTTCCCTTGTTTTCCAGGTGGCCACCTGCAACTTAAACTTGAAATGAATTCCCTTGTTCTCCTGGTGAGCGCCTGCAACTTAAAATTGAAATGAATTCCCTTGTTTTCCAGTTGGGCGCCTGATGCCAAAACATGAAATGAATTCCTTTTTTTTCCAGGTGGGTGCCTGATGCCAAGACTTGAAATATATTCCCTTATTTTTCAGGTGGGCGCCTGATGCCAAAACTTGAAATGTATTCCCTTGTTTTCTAGGTGGGCGCCTGATGCCAAAACTTGAAATGAATTCCCTTGTTTTCCAGGAGGGCGCCTGATGCCAAAACTTGAAATATATTCCCTTGTTTTCCAGGTGGACGCCTGATGCTTAAACTAGAAATGAATTCCCTTGTTTTCCAGGTAGGCGCCTGATGCCAAAACATGAAATGAATTTCCTTGTTTTCCAGGTGGGCGCCTGATGCCATAACTTGAAATGTATTCCCTTGTTATCCAGTTGAGTGATGGATGTTGACTCGAAATGAATTCCCTAGTTTTCCAGGTGGGCGTTTGATGCCAAAACTTGAAATGAATTCCCTTGTTTTCCAGGTGGGCGTTTGATGCCAAAACTTGAAATGAATTCCCTTGTTTTCCAGGTGGGCGCCTGATGCCAAAACTTGAAATGTATTCCCTTGTTCTCTAGGTGGGCGCCTGATACTGACTCGAAATGAATTTCCTTGTTATCTAGATGGGCGCCTGATGCTAAAACTGAAAATGAAGTCCCTTGTTATCCAGGTGGGCACCTGATGCTGAAAACTGAAAATGAATTCCCTTGTTATCCAGGTGGGCACCTGATGCTGAAACTGAAAATGAATTCCCTTGTTATCCAGGTGGCCACCTGATGCTGAAACTAAAAATGAATTTCCTTGTTATCCAGGTGGGCGCCTGATGCTGAAAACTAAAAATGAATTCCCTTGTTATCCAGGTGGGAGCTTGATAGTGACTCGAAATGAATTCCCTTGTTTTCTAGGTGGGCGCCTGATGCTAAAACTGAAAATGAAGTCCCTTGTTATCTAGGTGGGCGCCTGATGCTGAAAACTGAAAATGAATTCCGTTGTTATCCAGGTGGGCGCCTGATGCTGATATTGAAAATGATTTCCCTTGTTATCCAGGTGGGCACCTGATGCTGAACTTTGAAAATGAATTCCCTTGTTATCCAATTGGGCGCTTGATGCTGATATTGAAAATGAATTCCCTTGTTACACAGGTGGGCACCTGATGCTCATCTTTGAAATGAATTCCCTTGTTTTCCAGGTGGGCGCCTGTCATTACAACAAAACATATAGAACAAAAAAACTTTTCTGCCTCAGTTTGATACTGGGAACATCTGTGAGTGTTAACCGAATTATGTTATCCAAAAGAGCTATAAGAATTTAAAAGCTAAATCCCATTATCGAGGAGGGCCTTGAAAATTAAAATTAAATCTCATTATCTATGAAGGTCTTAAAAACATAAAACTAAAACCAATAATCCACGAGGTCCTGAGGATTTGAAATTAAATCCCATTATCCAAGAGGGCTCTGACAACTTGAACTTAAATCCCATTATCCAGGAGGCTCCTAAAAACTTTAAATTAAATCCCATTATCCAGGAGGATCATGAGAACTTACGGTTGAATCTATCTGGTGTACGCTTTCCTCACGGAGGGTTCCTCCAGAACACGAAATATTCTGCCCCTGTTTCAAACAAAGAAAACTTGTGAGTTCAAACATGGTAGTTGGTTTGTGGCCTTGACTTTGAGGGTTATTGCTCCTTCACTTCCCATGATAACTTTGATTTCAACTCGAAAGATTGCTTGTTTATTGACTAACCACTTTCTCTGTCACTCTTATCACAGAAAATACCTCTGATCCGTTCAAACCCAATACCCTCTATCTGTTGCATTATGCTCATGAATTTATATATACCGAACCTTTGTATTTCACATGAATCCCAAAGCACATTGATTGTTACCAACTCAGTGCGCATACTGTTCTTTCCTAACGTATGCCACTTTGATGTGCTAGCCAGATTTTGTTTTGTGCAATTGAAAGCTAGTGGCAAATTTGGAAGTCATTTCTCACTTGTTCTGACCAAACAGACCGAGGAAGAGGAAGTAAACAAGACAAAAGAACATAGTAAAGGACAATGGAAAGAAATGATTCCTAACAAGAAAACTACAAAGTAGAAATTTATCAGATGTGGATACCAACTCTAATGACTGTGACATGCACCTTTGGATTAAGCGGCCTAATCTGTCAAGCAAGTCTAATGTTCAACTCTTGTTGTACCTCTGAGTCGTGAAACTGGGCTTCCATGCTCCGATTATCCTATCTGATTCACGGTCCTTATTTGACTTGTAGTGCCCGAAGGGTTTTCACCAATAAGACTCTCTCATTTTTTCTTTTCTTCTTTTTTTTCCTCCGATTTTGCAGATGACAAGGCATTAACCACGATAGAAATACCATATGCTCCTGGGATGTCTGACTCGACACTCTCAAAGATTATCTGAGAGGTCTTTTTTAGACTGTAATATGGCTTTTGGACAAGGTTAGAAAGAAAGGATATCATAAAGTCTCAAAATAACTAAGACAACGGGGTTAATTTATTTACAACTTTTGGAATTCATTCTAAAAACTTTGCCCCAATTTCTAAAACAATGTAATTTGATTCTCTTTTTTTTCTGTTTTTCTTTTTGAAATAGAATTTCTAAAAAAGACTGCCCCATTCTCGACTTCATGGGATTATAAAATATTTTTTTTGGTGCGACCGAACTTTAAGGCTGCCTACGTATCTTATGGTGACAAGAATCAGGTCGAACGTAGTTCAAAAGACTACTTTTTGTTACTATTTTCCTTTTTTTTCTTATTTTTTTTTCTTTTCTTTTTTCTTTTTTTTCTTTATCTCTATTTCTCTCTTCTTTTTCTTGAATTTTCCTTTTGGAATGCACTTTTTTTAAAATAAACCTATGGGGGCATGAACTTTTTTTCCTGTATGACTCTAACTTGATTCCAAAAGAGGGGAAGTCAAAGAAATCAGTACAGGCTCAAAAGGGTTTCTAATGATATAAGTGTTTGGGTAGCTGAAAGAGGGCCTCCCAATCACTAAAAATGCTAGGTACAACACATGCACCTTGAAGATGAAAAAGGAATATCATGTACAACATTTCTTTTGTAGCTTCAACATTGATATCACTGATATGCCTTCCAATTTTCTTTAGTGCCTTGTTAAGTACAAAACTCTTGTTGGATGATTCCCTCTTCACAATGGATATCCTCCGTCAATTCGGAGCAAACCCTCTTGACTTTATCTTGTAAATTGAGATACACTTGAACTCAAAGTTGCTTGCTTCAAATTATCCGGGATGCATTCTCCTTTAACGAATTCTTGTCATCCTATTAACTTCCCAAGTTATCCGCCTCAGTTTCGCACAGTTCGGGCTTCAAACGATCTCAAAATGTCCAAATCTGTACTTATTTCCCTCAAACATCCCTATCATCTTCAAAATTATTTCATTGCTTCATAATACTAACTTTTAAGATCAGGCCTAGAATTATGCGTGCATGTCATATCACTTGAGCCAGTATGAAAAGAACTATAAAAGGAAAAGGGAACTAAACAAAAACTGACTAGAATAACAGAAAATAGGAAATTTCTTTAGACAGATGGTGAAAGAGTTTGAACAACAAAACAAGTAAAATAAACTGGGGTTACAACCCTGAAACAAAACTAGACAACACTAAACGAGCTACTGCGACTAAACAAACTAGGCAAAATAAAAGGGTAGAAGGGTTTGAGTCACAAGATGATATTCGAATTACAACCCTGAAATAACCCGGACAACAGAAATGACAACAAAATAAACCACAAGAACTCCTCCCTGACTAGCCAAGAAAAGAGTGTCTTTCCAATTACCAATTTCGATATCTTAGCCACTGAGTCCCACATCAATATTATCAAGACCATTACCAACTTCAACATCATTAACTTTAGTCAACAAGTTCCCAAGGGGATTCGCATACCCCATGTCTCTGTCCTCGATCACAATCATCCCTTCTTGAATCATTCTTTCTATTTCCCTTTTCAAAGAACGACAATCTTCGATGCTATGCCCTTGGACATTAGAGTGGTACATGCACCATACAGTAGGATCAAAACCTTTTGCATATGGGTCCGAAGTATAGCCGAGGAGCAGGCCAGAGTGTTTTAACTTTTCAAATATGATTGTATAGGATTCTCCGATTGGCGTGAAAATATTTCTTTGCCTTTGTTTCCCTCCATGCCCCAGTTTTCTAGGGTTGTTGGATGCTCGAAAATGCTGTAAAGGCACACGAGAATTTTGGGATACTGGTGCTCACCCTAGGGAGTGACCTAGTGGTTAGACAGATGGTCGGATGTTATTAGAAGGATAATACTGGGGTGGATTATGTGGAGCTTGGGGATGTTCATGGGTTGGTATTGAGGCTGAACGCCGATGACAGGAATGCCCACTGGATCCTGTCATTGGCGGGGCTTAGCAACATATTTTCTATCAATCGAAGGACTAACCTGAAAAACTTGTTCGTTCCATCTGAGCCAAAACTCCCTAAAACTTCCTTCGGGTTTATTTTCCATTTTAGATAGGGAGGAGCGGTCTGGGATAATATCTACATCGTACTGATAGTGCCAAACAAAATCTTGAGCTATGTCACCCCATACATGCCACTTACCGATATCTTGATGAGTAAACCACTCCAAGGCTTCCCTACTCAAACTCTCACTGAAATATGCTATCAATAATTCATCTTTCCCGCAAACATTTCTCATTTCACTGCAATAACCCCTTAGATGGGCTCCTAGATCTCCACGCCCATCATATAAATCAAACTTTAGCATCTTACACCCAGCAGGCAGTTGGATGTCAGGAAACAAGCACAAGTCTTTGTAAGGCTCGCTCACTTGAGTCTCTATCCCTTGCATGTTTCTTAAAGACTGCTCTAAGATTTTTACCTTTCTAGATATCTCATCTTGCTCCACTGTCTTAGCATGCTTTTTAGTTTTACCGGAAGGCTTAAAATTAGGAGCGTGAGAAGTTGGTTCTGGAGCATAATGTTGGGTATCGGGAACTTTGAACACAGCCTCGCTAGAGGATCGAGGAAAAATAGCTGGTGGAGGAGGTACCAAAACATGAGTGGTCAAAGAAGCGGGATATGATGTGATTTTGGTGGGTTGAGTGTGAAAAAGGTTGTGGGGAGATATCAGTAGCAATGGGAATCTGGATTTGTGAGAGTGGCAGAATGGTGACAAGGCTTTCAGTGTAGTTAGTGGGAAACAATGGTGGATGACGCCCACTAATCGAGGCTTGGTATATTTCGGCCATCTGTCCTTTCAACTTTAAGACCTCTTCTTTCAACTCAGATTCTGATTCAACAATTCCCTTAGAAGGATCAATAACCCCTGTGTCCAAGTCTTTGCTAGCCATGGCTACCTTGCTCTTTGACCTTGTGTTGTATGGATGAGTTACTTAAGAACCACAAACCAACCACCCTTCTGCTCAATGAAAATAACAAAAGGAACAAAATGGGGTCAGCCTGTTAGCGTTAGGGCATTTAACATAAGATAATCTCACAATATGTGCAATGCACCTAGTCACAATTATCGGTTCTAGAATGACTTTGAGGGTCACAAGATCACTTGGCATCATCCTAATTTGTTCATTTCAATCTTCTCTTTTCTTTTCTTTTTTAGCACTTCTTAGCTTGCTCATTTTCCTTCCTCTTTTTCTTCTAATTATCACTCTTTTCTTTCCTCTCATTTCTCACATCCCATAATTTCACCTCTCTTTTTTTTTATTTTTTTTCCTTTTTTTTTTCTTTTAACTTAAAAAAAATAATTCGATCGAACCCTATGTAGGTTGCCTATGTTTCATGACGACGCATGAATTAGATCTTTGCGTAGTTCGAAAAAGTAATGGATAAATTAAACTAAAAAAATAAAAATCTTTTTGGATTATTCATTACAACAACTTTTTTTTTTCATTTTCAAATACAAAACAGGAAATATGATAACAAGAGACTCAATTCAACTATACTACAACAAACTCTGACACCAACTAATAGAATCATTACTACTGGACATGGCTATAAAGTACAAGACAACATAAAAGGAAACAAACTCAAAACATAAAAAATCTCCTTAAGCAACTCCTGGATGAGCGATCCTAACTGGATGGTCTCGGGGTGTCTGTCATGCTCAAACTTCGATAAGTAGATCCACACCTGTATGAAAAACTAAAACCAAATAGAGTTAAAGACTTAGAACACTATGTGAGACAATAACACTCCCTATTGGACACACGCAAGACGTGATTGAGGATATTTTTGCAAAATGGCTTATGTGGCCAAAAGGTGGCTAGAAGTGCAAACTCGACAAAAGTGACCTCTAAGACATGGAAAAATTACTTTGCAGAAATGAACCATTTTATAGAAATGGTCTATGTGGACAAAAATGGCTAAGCATGCAAATTCAACACAATGGACCTTAAACGGAGAGAACATCTTGTTGTGGACTTAGAACTCTAAAACATGGGTTACTGAACCACTTTTGCAAAAATAACCCCATTTTGCAAGAACGGCCGATGTGGCCAAAAGCGGCTAGACATGCAAATTCGACAAGGACAGACCTTTAAAGTAAAGAGACACCTAATTATGTATTGAAGTCTCTCCAGACACAACTAAACAAACTACTTTGCGAAAATAGCCCTATTTTGCAAAATGACCGATGTGGCCAAAAGTGGCTAGACATGCAAGATTTGGCTACGACCCTCGAAGCCAAGAACCTAAGACTCACAAGGAAGACCGGACCCTATGTGGGTTGCCTACGTATCATGCCCCGAAAGACGAGAATCAGGTATGTTTAGTTCGGGAAAATTGGATACGAGCAAGAATTAAAAAAACAACTAATTTGGAGAAAATATTTTTTTTGTCTTTTTGTTTTAGAAAATGATGAAACATGTAAACTCTTTTTGGATTTTTTTTTTTTTGATTCTTTTTTTTTTGTAAAATGATGGGAAAATGCAAAATCTTTTTGGATTTTTATTTTTTTTTATTTTTTGTCTTTTTTCTTAAAAAAATGTGAAAGAAAAACGTAACTAGGTCCTACTTGCTTTATTTTTTACACTTCACCCTTTTTTTTCATTTATCCTCAACTCTCATTGGTTTGCCAAATGACCCTTTTTGTCCTGGAAAATTGCAACATGTAGAACATAGGATGCATCAGGATGGTCTTTAGTTTTGGGTACACCTGTCCTAGACGGACCCAAAGTCAAATGCACATGATGCAAATAAGCGTTCCTAATAGGGATCCGACATGAGGCTATGTTCTTCTAGGTTTAAAACCTGGGTGTATTGTTCTAGACCTGGCTTACCTGAGCGGACAACTCGAGCTGGGGGGGGGGGGCTATGTACCAGGAACCAAAAGGCCATCCAGCTTTGTAACTTGTCCGAACCTCGTTCTAAATTAGAGTATGACACTAACAGAAAAGAAGCCACACCAGCGTGCACTTCCTAGAAGATTAGAAGAGAAGGATTTAGCAGTAGTTTATATACAGTTCAAATAATATCAAAGAGGTTAAAAGCGACATTTAGCACATTAGGCCAAAGCACGTAATAAACATTAGATAATGAATAAAAGCCAAATATAAAAATTATTCTAAGCTCAAATTCTTGAACCCTAAACCAGAGATTCTGGGTTCTTGTCCCAGCAGAGTCGCCAGAGCTGTCACACCTCCTTTTTCTACCCGGAAAGAGATATAAGGGAGTTTTTCCAATTAAAGTGACAATAATCGAAACGGGATTATTTATTCAAATTCAGGGTTGCCACTTGGAATAATTTATGGTGTCCCAAGTCACCGGTTTAAAATCCCGAATCGAGGAAGTTTGACTCTTATTTATGGTTTGCGAACACAGAAATCCGGGCAAGGAATTTTGTTAACCCGAGAGAAGGTGTTAGACATTCCTGGGTTCTGTGATTTTAGCACGGTCGCTCAACTATTATTATTGGCTTATTTATCTGATTAATTACATATGTTTATACCTATTGTGCATTTTTAACCTTTGACCGCTTTTAATTATTCATCTAACCACTTTTAGGATTTATGAAAATTATTTGAACGAGTCACGATTGTCTCGCACTCGTTTCTTTTTGTACACATTGGGAATCATGTCACGAGAACAGTACCCATACCTACAACATGTTTAATTTATTAACATTATTAGAAGTTGTGGCCAGGTCACATAAAACGTGCACCCGAATTTGAAAATTATGTATAACAACTACGTCACGGGAACCGTACCCGTAGCTATGATGATTACTTACGCGCCAAAAAGTTTGCTTACCCATGTGTAGTGGGCCTAAAAACATGCTCCTAGCGTTTTAATTAATAAAAGCTAGAATAAAAGAAGTGATAAAATATTTTCAAACTCAATTCAATATACGTCATTTTTAACTTTTAGTCCAAACCCATGGCCTAAGACCTTTCATCCAAACAATTATCTAATCTACTTAATTCTGTTAATTTAATTCTTTCATTATCAATGTGTTAATTTCTGAAGCCTATCCTTTGATGAAGAAATGCAACAAAGAATCAAAAAGTTAGTTTAACTATTAAGCCCCTCTAATCACAGATTAAACTAACCAACATTTCAATAACAATCAACTAAACAAAATGGAGTGAACAAATATTACTAGGACATCCAAAAAACACAACAACAAAATATGAACATGTTTGTGTAAGAAGTAGATATAACAATTTATATTCGAATGACTTATAAAAGACTGGCTCAGTTGGAAACGAATAGATCCAGAAACAAACAAGGACAGGCGAGCGGAACCTCAGTTGGAATCGACGGACTCGAATGACAGATGACGAACTAACTGGTTTCCTGCGAAGTTCGTCGGCGATAGAGGTGAGACAGAAAAGACGAGAGAGCGAGAGGGATTTTGAGGGGTGAGGTTGTCTCCCTATTTTCGTCTTCTTCTTATCCGTTTTTCCACTAGGTCAGCTGGAGTGTGGCTGTTGGTTCGTTTTCTGGCGAGCTCGTCAGGCAGCGTCGAGGTGGTCGCTGGTTAAGGGCGTGCTGGTGAGAATCTTTGTGTGAGTGTTGAATGGATGATGCTTGTCCTCAAGTCTCTGGCGTTGTTTGTTAGGGTATCTAGGTTCTTTTGTTGTTTAGGTTGAAGAGGAAGAAGAAAGGTTTTGGGTCAACATGGACACGGCTGGCTCCTTGGTCTCTAGGGTTATTAGCGTTAGTTTTTTTTTTTGTTGGAGAAGATGATGCCTAGCATCTGTTTTATCAGAAAACAGCTTATGTGGTTATGGAGATTAGGGTTTTTGGTTAAGAAGATGATGAATGAGGGTCTTAGGGTTTTTTCTTTTTTTGAAGATGAAGGACCAAATTTGATGGGTGTCCTCTATGATCAAAACGGCTGGTCTTATATCCAGGTTAGGGGTCCTTTTTAATGTCTTTCTAGGATTTTAGGGGTATTGGGCTTGGGTTATTATGGGCTAGCTCTAAATTGGGCCAAATTTTGGCCAAATTTAACTTTAAAAATGGTCCTTTAACTCTACTAGACTAAAAAAATGTTAATTCCTAAAATAACAACTACAAAATTATGAAATCATTTCTAATTAATTAAAGTAAAATTAAAAATTAAAAGTGAAACTATTTTATATCAATTAGCTAAATAAAAGAAAATATTTTTGTAATTTTCATTTTTGTGACAAAATAAAGTAAAAGAGTCAAAACTAATTGAAATAGCGATATTAGGCCTAAACTAAATATTTAAATGCTAAAATATGTAAAATCTTGGGGAGGGTCAAAATTTACATGTCTACACCTGCAACAAGAACTCAAGCACACCAACAATTTTTTTCTAAGTTCATTCACTCAGTAACCTATCTGAAAATCACCCGAGCCCTCGGGGCTCCAAGCCAAACACACACACAAGTCTAAAAACAACACACAAACTTGCTCTCACGATCAAATTGCCAAAATAACACCGAGAACTATGAATTTATCACCAAATCTAATGAAATTTTCAAGAAAACTTTGAAATTCCTATTTTCACAACCTGACGTCTGAATCACGTCAAATCAACTCCATTTTTCATCAAATTTCACAGATGTCATAATTATGGTATTGGATCTATACTGGGTTTCGGAACCAAAATAAGGACCCGTTATCTAAAAAGTCAAACTTTGGTCAAACACTTCAATTTCATTAAGCTTTCAACTTTCAACTTTTGACATAGTCCGATATCTCGGGCTAGAGACTTCCAATTTCGATTCTGGGCATACACTCAAGTCTCAAATCATGGTTCGGACCGACAGGGACCGTTAAAATACGAATCGGAGTCTGTTTACCAAGAATGTTGACCAAAGTCAACTCAAATGAAGTTGTTTAGGCAAAATTTCTTATTTTTATCATTTTAAACATAAAAGCTTTTCGGAAAGACACCCGGACTGTGCACGCAAATCAATAAAGGATAGAACATAACTTTTAAAGGTTTCAGATCACAGAATTGGGTTTAAATTATAAGGTGACCTATCGGGTCATCACATTCTCCACCTCTAAAACAACTATTTGTACTCGAACGGACATAGAAAAGTACCTGAACTGGGGAATAGGTGGGGATATCTACTCCGCATATCAGACTCGGACTCCCAGGTAGTTGCCTCAATAGGCTGACCTCTCCACTCCACTCGAACTGTAACTCTTCGATCTCAATTGATGAATCTACCGGTCTAGAATAGCTACCGGCTCCTCCTTGTAGGTCAAATCCTTATCCACCTGGACAGTGCTGAAGTCTAACACATGAGATGGGTCTCCATGATACTTCCGGAGCATGGACACATGGAACACCGGATGAACTGCTGATAAACCAGGTGGCAATGCAAGTCTGTAGGCCACCTCTCCCACTTGCTCAAGGATCTCAAAATGCCTGATATACCTAGGGCTCAACTTGCCCTTCTTTCCAAACCTCATTACACCCTTCATGGGTGACACTCGGAGCAACACTCTCTCTCCGACCATGAATGCAACATCACGAACCTTACGGTCGGCATAACTCTTCTGCCTGGACTGAGCTGTGCGAAGTTTATCATGAATAATCTTGACCTTATCCAAGGCATCCTGTAATAACTCTGTATCCAACAACCGAGCCTCCCCTGGCTCAAACCATCAAACAGGCGATCGACACTACCTACCATATAATGCCTCATAGGGAGCCATCTAAATACTCGACTGATACTTGTTATTGTAGGCAAAATCCGCTAGCAGCAAGAACTGATCTCACAAACCTCCAAAGTCTATAACACAAGAGCGGAGCATATCCTCTAATATCTTAATAGTGCACTCGGACTGGCCGTCTGTCTGAGGATGAAATGTTTTGCTCAACTGAACCCGCGTGCTCAACTCACGTTGCACTGCCCTCCAGAAATGCAAGGTGAACTGTGTACCTCGATCAGAAATGATGACACGTGCACACCGTGAAGACGAACGATCTCGCTCATATAAATCTTTGCCAACCGCTCCAAAAAATAGGTAACTGCCATAGGGATGAAGTGCGCCAACTTGGTAAGCCTATCCACAATGACCCAAACTGCATCAAACTTCTTCTGTGTCCGTGGGAGCCAAACAACGAAATCCATAGTGATACACTCCCATTTCCACTCAGGAATATCTAACTTCTGAAGAAAACCACCAGGTCTCTGACGCTCACACTTTACCTACTGACAATTTACATACTGAGACACATATGCAACTATATCTTCCTTCATTCTACTCTACCAATAATGTTGCCACAAATCTTGATACATCATGGCGGCTCCGGATAAATGGAATACCGGGAAATATGGGCCTCCTCAAGAATCAATTCACGAAGCCCATCCACATTAGGCATACAAATATGACCCTGTATCCTCAAAACTCTATCATCTCCAACAATAGCCTGCTTGGAACCACCGTGCTGCATTGTGTCTATAAGGACAAAAAAATGAGGGTCGTCATATTGTCGATCTCTAATGCGCTCAAACAAAGAAGACCGAGCAACTGTACAAGCTAGAACATGGCTAGGCTAAGAAATATCCAACCTCACGAACTGATTGGACGAGGCCTGCACATCCAATGCAAGCTATCCCTCACCAACTGGAATATAGCAAGGCTACCCATACTAGCTGACTTTCTACTCAAAGCGTCGGCCGCCATATTGGCCTTCCCGGGATGATACAATATGGTGATATCATAGCCTTCATTAACTCCAACTACCTCCTCTGCCTCAAATTGATATCCTTTCTACTTGAACAAATACTACAAGCTCAGATGATCCCTGAATCTCACATGGCACGCCGTAAAGATAGTGCCTCCAAATCTTTAGCGCGTGAACAATGGCTGCCAGCTCTATATAATGAACATGGTAATTTTTCTCGTGAACCTTTAGCTGCCGCGAAGCATATGCAATAACCTTACCACCCTGCACCAATACCACACCTAAACCAATATAAGATGCATCACAATATACTGTATAAGATCCTGAAACTGTGGGTAACACCAGTATCAGCACCGTAGTCAAAGCCGTCTTGAGCTTCCGAAAGCTTGCCTCACACTCATTTGACCACCTGATCGGAGCACCCTTCTGGGTCAATCTGGTCAACGGGGCTGCTATAGATGAGAACCCCTCCATAAACCGATGGTAGTAACCCTCCAAACCCAAGAAACTACGGATCTCCGTGGCTAAAGTAGGTCTATGCCAGTTTTGAACTGCCTCAATCTTCTGGATCCACCTGAATTCCCTCTGCTGATACAACATGCCCCAAGAAAGCGACTGAGTCCAACTAAAACTCGCATTTGACAACTTAGCATAAAATCGGTTGTCTCTCAAAGTCTGAAGTATGATCCGAAGATGTTGCTCGTGCTCCTCTCGACTGCAGGAGTAGATCAAGGTATCATCAATGAACACAATCACGAAAGAATCAAAATACATCTTGAACACCCGGTTCATCAAGTCCATAAATGTTGTCGGGGCATTTGTCTGCCCAAATGACATCACCAGAAACTCATAATGCCCATATCGAGTCCAAAAGGCTGTCTTAGGGACCTCAAATGCCCTAATCCTCAACTGATGGTAGCCAGACCTCAAATCGATCTTTGAAAACAACTAGGCACCCTGAAGTTGATCAAATAAGTCATCAATCCCCGGCAATGGATACTTTTTCTTGATAGTGACTTTGTTCAACTGCTGGCAATCAGTACACATCCTCATCAACCAATCTTTGTTCTTCACAGATAACAGGGGCACACCCCATGGAGATACACTAGGTCTAATGAAGCCCTTATCAAGCAAATCTTGCAACCGCTCCTTCAATTCTTTCAGCTACGGCGGGGCTATACGGTATGGCGGAACAGAAATAGGCTGAGTGCCCGAAACTAAATCAATACAAAAGTCAATATCCCTGTCGGGTGGCATCCCCAGCAGGTCTGCAGGAAATACCTCTAGAAACTCTCGAACAACTGGTACAGAATCAATGGAAGGAACCTCCGCACTAGAATCGTGGACACATATACAGGGGCACCCAAGGAATCACGGGGCACACGCAAATATGAAGCAAAATAAGATGACACATAGGAGTAGGTAGACACTGGATCAAATAGAACTGAAGTATCTCTACTGCAAACTGAAATAGTACCTATGATAACAGCATCGGATAACTCAGCCTCAGGCCTGGCTGGAAAAGCATAACATCAGGGCTAGGCCCCACCATTAACCATATCCCTAGGACGACCCCCTGCTAGCTGGCCTCCACCTCTAGCGGCCTGACCTCTAACTTTAATGGCCTGACCTCCACCTCTAGCGTCCTGACCTCTACCTCTAGCTGCCTGACCCCTACCTCTGGTTGGATTAGCGGGCGGTGGTGCACCCGATGTTGAAATCTTGGCATGAGAACTCTGCTGCTATGGCAGAATGCCCAATAATCTCGGACAGGTTCTCCTGATATTCCATAGCCACCATACTCGAAATATCCATCCTGATAATGTGGCTGTAGAAATTGAGATTGACCTGAACGAGCCAGCTGAACACGATAATAACTCTGAATAGGAGGTGCACTGATATGAGACGGTGGTTTAGTGTAGGCTGGTTGTCCAAAAGGAGGCATATAAAGACCACAACTCCCTGAAGCACTATGGGATGCCTGAAGCGCTGAATGGAACGGCCTGGGAAGATGGCCTCTACCAAAATTACCCCTGCCTCCAGATGAGGCACCGCTGAACCCACTGGAATGATGAGGTCTCTTGTCAGACCCCTGACCTCCCTTTGCAAGAACCATCTCGACTCGTGGCGATATTGGCAACCGCCTAAAAAGAAATCTCACTCCTAGTCTCCTTAGCCATCTGCAATCTGATAGGCTGAGCAAGTCTGTCAATAAACCTGCTCACCCTCTCTCTCTCGGTGGGAAGCAGAAGAAGAGCCTGACGGGCCAAATCCACAAAATGGGTCTCATACTGAGTAACAGTCATACTGCCCTACTGGAAATGCTCGAACTGACGGCGGCACTCCTCTCTCAAGGTGATAGGCAGGAACTTCTCTTGGAAGATCTAAGAGAACTGGTCCCAAGTAAGAACAGGCGACCCAGCTGGTCTGGTCAACAAATAATCCCACTACCATTTCTTGGCAGAACCAGTCATCTGGAATGCAGCAAAGACGACCCCATTAATCTCCAATACATCCATGTTCCGAAGAACGTCATGACATCTGTCAAGATACTCTTGGGGATCCTTTGAAGTAGCACCACTAAAATGGACTGGGAAGAGCTTGGTAAACCTGTCCAATCTCCACAAGGCCTCAGAAGACATAGTTGACCCATCACCGGTCTATGCCGCAAAAACTGGCTGAACTACTCCGACTGGATGAGCTACTAGAGTCTGATACTGGGGAGCCATCTACTCCGAAGTGTGAGTAGCAGGAGTCTAGGCTCCTCCTCTAGCCTGAGAGACAGCTGGTGCCATGGGAAATGTGTCAGTCTGGGCCACACTTTCCATAAGGCCCACCAAACACACCAAGGAATACTGAAGCATGAGGGTGGCAATGAACCCCTCTAGGACCTGAGCTGGTCCTGCTGGAACGGTCTAGGCTGGAGCCTCCTCATCAAACTCTACCTGAGACTCCGCTGCTGGTGCTTCTGCTCGAGCTCCGAGCTGAACCCTACCCCTGCCTCAGCCTCTGCCCCTCGTAGGAGCTACCACTGGGGGCTCTGGCTACTGCTCAGCTAAAGACGCGGTACGTATTGTCGTCACCTTTGAAGGACAAGAGTAGAAAAGTTCGATTAGCATTGAGAGAACAAAATCGAACGACAGAGAAGAATAGAAGTGAAATTGTTCCTAAACTCTGTTGCTTCTGGAAGATAAGTACAGACGTCTCTGTACCGATCCTCCAAACTCTACTAAGCATGTTCGTGAATCGTGAGACCTAGGCAACCTAGTGCTCTGATACCAACTTGTAACGACTCGGAATCCCCACCATCGGGACTGTGATGGCGCCTAATATTAAACTTGCTAGGCAAGCCAATGTTAGAGATTTATTAGCCAATCCATTTACATTTCAGTGATTAACAATAAGCAAGCTATAACAAGTCGAAATGAATGCGGAAGAAAATAAATAACAACTTTGATTATATATTGTTACTACCCAAAATCCGGAGTCACAATTCATGAACATTATAAGATTTCACTACAAGTATTAGTGTGAAAGAAAATACAACTGTTTGTGAAATAAAGAAAATAGTAAAGTATGGGGTATAGAAGGGGATGATAGGGCCTCCGGACACCGACAGGTCTACCTTGGGTCTCCTATCTAATAAATCCTACAGCAAATCTCTCGATCAGCTTGAACCAACTCCAAAATCTGCATAGGAAGTGCAGAGGGCAGTATCAGTACAACCCACCCCATGTACTAGTAAGTACCGAGCCTAACCTCGACGAAGGAGTGACGAGGCTATGGCGGGGCAATCACAATATATGCTGCATAAAGTATATAATAAAAACAGAAAGGAAGACAGAGTAAAATAAAGCAGTAACTTGCAAGAAGTGAATACAGTTATCAAAGCATTTCATTAGTGTTCAGCTACTACCAATCCTTAAGTGCAATTTAAGGCTATCGTACAACTAACACAGTCACGGAAAAGTATAAACATATAGGTTGTTGTGGCGTGCAACCCGATCCCACCGTACATATCATATTCTTCCCTTATTTCCTCTTATTAACATAAATAACAGAATATAAATGGAAGTGTTGCAGCATGAAACCCGATCCCACCATAGCACAATAATCACATTCACAGTTCACCCCTATTACACCACAATTCACCCTTATTACACATGTTGCGGCGCGCAACCCGATCTCACCTTATCTCAGTGTCAATTATTCAGTACGTACAACAATTTCACAATTCAAATAACATTACCCTTCACAAGGATTAACTTCAAACCAAAACAATTAGGAAGCTTGTACAGTATGAAACTTTACCCAACTAATACTGCTCGGCGAGACCAATCCAGGATATACCATGAAAGTACCGATAACCAGCTTAAACAAATAATAGGAAACAACGAAGCTACGAAATAACTAATAACTTCAACAAAGAGAAGCAATGTCTAGAACGTAGCAATAAAGCATGGAAATACAAGTAAAGCATGTAACAATTACGACATGGGAAGACACAATATGAGAAGAACGGAAATAAACATGCAAAAACAGATAAATTGGCGGCGCATAAGTACTCGTCACTTCACATATACGCCACTCACATGTATTTCATATATCAAATAAGTCAAGGGTTCCTAATCACTCGAGTTAAGGTTAGACTGAACACTTACCTCGCTCCACAAGCCACTCAATGCTCAATTATCATTTTTCCTCTAGTATCCACCTCCAAACCACTCGTATCTTTCCACAATCAACTCAATAATATCAAATATTTCTAAAGGAATCAATTACAATGCATAAATTTTGATTTTACAAATTTTCCCCAAAAAGTCAAAAATCGATTCCGGGCCCGCTTGGTCAAAACTCGAGGATCGGACCAAAATCCATTCATCCATTCACCCCAGCCCCATTATGTAATTAGTTTTGAAATCTAACCCTAATTTGAGGTCTAAATCCCAATTTCTTAAAAATCCCTAATTCTATCAAAACTCCAAATTTCTACCATGAAAATCCTAGATTTTAGGTTGGAAATTCATGAAATGTGATGGGAAATTGAAAGAAAGTGGGTTAGGATCACTTACCAAATTTTGGGGAAGAATTGGTGTTGGAAGAATCACCAAGGGTTTTAGGATTTGAACATTTGAAGAATGGGAGAAAATCCCGTCTAAGTCTCATTTACCCAGCTGCAGATGTCGCAATTATGACTGGGCTTCGCAAATGCGAAGCACGTAAATGCAAAGGAGGCATCGCAAATGCGAACCCCTTCTCAGTTCTACATTGTTCGCAAATGCGAGGTATAGTTCACAAATGCGAACATGGGCAAGATCGCTAATGCGACCATGTGATCGCAAATGCGAAAGGCACCCCTCACGAGTTCCCATCGCAATTGCGAGTAATTGTTCACAATGGCGAACATTGACCTCCACAACTACTCATTGCAAATGCAATGAGTAGGTCGAAAATGTAGAACCCAAAAGTTGTCACAAGTGCAAAGCTTGATCTCGCAATGTCTTGCGAGATCAGAGGCCTGCAATAAGAACTAAAGTACTCCAGCAATTTTTTTCTAAGTTCAATCACTCCGTAGCCTATCCAAAACTCACTCGAGCCCTCAAGTTCCAAACCAAACACACACACAAGTCTAAAAATATCATACAAACTTGCTCGCGCAATAAAATAGCCAAAATAATACCTAAAACTACGAATTTAATACCAAATCGAATGAAATTTTCAAGAAAACTTTGAAATTCCTATTTTCACAACCGGACGTCCGAATCACGTCAAATCAACTCCGTTTTTCATCAAATTTCTCAGATAAGTCATACTTATGGTATTGGACCTATATGGGTTCTGGAACCAAAATACGGACCCGTTATCCAAAAAGTCAAACTTTGGTCAAACACTTCAATTGCATTAAGCTTTCAACTTTCAAATTTTGACATAGTCCGATATCTCGGGATAGGGACTTCCGATTTCGACTCCGGGCATTTGCCCAAATCCCAAATCACGGTATGGACACATCGGGATCGTCAAAATATGAATCCAGTTCCGTTTACCAAGAATGTTCACCGAAGTCAACTCAAATAAAAAATTTAGGCAAAATTTCTTTTTTTTATCCGTTTTTAACATACAAACTTTTCGTAAAGACACCCAGACTGTGCACGCAAATTGAGAAAAGCTAGAACATAACTTTTAAAGATTTCAGATAACAGAATTCAGTTTAAATTATAAGATGACATATCGGGTCATCACACTACCCGTATATACAACATAAACTTATTTTAAAAGACACAAATTCCTTTTTACATCTTTAGAGGAAAAGAAAGGGCAAGCTTAGCTTTTCCTTTCAGCATTGACTATCATTGTAATTGTAGGCATTGCCATTACGATGGGCCCAAAGTAAGTCTTGGCTCATTTCTGCACGAGTTTAACTGTAAATGAATTTGTCACAGAATTTTATTAGTTACTGAACACTTAGTAGAGAAAAATAATCTTTTGGCATCAACAAACCAAATTTACCAACTAATGAAGTATACTCGTGTTTATTTCAAATTCTGCACAAATTGTTTAGAAGTTCATAAAACAGAAAATGATCAATGAGCTAATAACGCATTAGTTAATTTATTTTTTGAATTGACCAAAATCCTTTCAAATTTGTTGTATGATTTATACCTGCCATTTATATCAAATCAAGCATTAACCATAAGAGTCACAAATACTGATCTGAGTTTCCTTCTACCCAAGCGTCTCTGTTGGCCTTAACAGCTTTTTAGTTTGATGATTGACAAAGGAACGCATGCATGAATCAGGTTCATGCACAGTGTACATAGGGTATGCGTAGATTTAAGCACAAGGCATGCACGTGAAGAGGATAAGTATAAGTGGTTATATCTGATATTCCCTGAACGAAAAGGTTGCATAATAGATAAGAGCAGGACTCCTTACTTGAAGATAACTCTATCCTAGATATGGGAAGAGTTAGAGATTGATGTTAACTAGAACTCTTCCACCAAGGAAGAGTAAAGCATTAGAACTCTAGTTAATCCTAATCCTACTAACTCTATATACGTATGTCATTTGTATTCTCTTTTACAGGTAACGCACAAATGCTGAAGTTAAGCAAGAATTGAGAGGAAAATAGCAAGGCATTTTGCAAGCAATTTCTGTGTGTTATAAGTGTGCAAACCTGGAGCTACATGAACCAGATAGAAAAACCAGTTCCAAGTGTTTGTCTTTTATTCTATTTCAATTGTTGTAGGAATTTTGAGTTGTACCTTTCAACTTTCTTTAGAAGCATTTGTACTAGGTACTTTGAATTATATTGCTCAAGTTAGAGTTAACTTGAAGCTGTCGCAACAACTTGAGGCTGGTTGCCACAAGGGTTAGAGGTAATCCTTAGGTTTATAAGAGTTTTGTAAACATTGTTATTTGGCTTAGTGTTTAAGTTAAGTGTTGGGAAAAATCTTACTGGTTGAGCCAGGTGTTTTCCACGTTAAAATACTTGTGTTCTTTACTTTTTGCTTTATTTATTCTACAATAGTAGAATAAGGAATGCATAGAAGAACCAGATCCTTCTATAATCAATGCACGTGAAAAGTGGACACCATACAAATCACCCTTCTCTTGTGTGGTATTAAAGTATAAAATACCAATTAGTATTATAGTGGGTTATTCTTGAAGAGGCTGACACCTTAGGAAAAGATTAATATAAGTGCACCACCTAGATTGGGAAGGGCAATCCACTACTAGGCCACCGCTCTTCAATATCCAGTACTACACTTGGAGGAAGACAAGGATGAGGGATCACATATAGGCCGAGGACTACAAGCTATGTGGCATAATTACTGATGGTCCACTGTCCACTTTGAAGAAAAATGCTGAAGGAGTAAATGTGCCAAATACAAGAGTTAATTACAATACTGAGGATTTGAAGAAGTGATAAAAGAATGCCAAAGCCAAGAAATGACTTGTCTGTGGACTTAGTCCAGATGAGTAAAGTAGAATTCAAGCCTGCTCCACTGCCAAGCAAATTTAGGACACACTGCAAGGTGCCCATGAAGGAACATCTTAAGTGAAAAGATCAAGTGGAACCCTACTATACTCTCAGTACGAGAACTTTGCCATGAGAGATGAAAAAACCATTCAGGATATGTACAAAAGGTTCACTACATTAACAAATAAACTAAAGTCTCTTGGAAGGATCATCCCTGAAGATGGGAGGGTTGAGAAGATACTAACTAGGGTCTTGCCAATAACATGGGAAAGCAAGATCACTGCCATTCAGGAATCAAAGATTATTTCTACACTTTCTTTGTGTGAGTTAATTGGAAATCTCACAACTTATGAACTTAGAAGACAAATCATGAAAATTGATGTGCCTAAGAAGGAAAGGAGTCTGACACTCAGAACTACTAAATTTTCTGACTTGGAAAATGATGAAATGGCAATGATTACCAAAGACTTCAAGAAGTACCTAAGGAGAGGAAAGAGTTCTTTAAGAAGTGGAAGCTACAACAAGGCAAGAGCTCCAGAGAAGCAGGCTAATGATGGATGCTACAATTGTGAAAAGACTGATCAAAGTCATTAATGGTCCATAATAAAGATGCATGTAACACGAAATTTTGTTTAGTTGACGCATCAAAGGTCTCCACTCTAGATTCCCACAATTCCTTTAATTCCTCTATCAAAGGCTTGAGATAGAAACCAATAGCATCTCCAAGACTCTCAGGACCAGGAATAATCATCGACAAAATAAAATTTTCTTTCTTCATGCATAGCCAAGGTGGTAAATTATAAGGAATAAGTACCACAAGCCAAGTGCTACATGGAGTTTTGGAATTTTCAAATGGTTGAAAACCATCGCTAGAAAGTCCAAGTCGGACATTACGAGGCTCAGATGCAAAAGATTGATGAAGTTCATCAAATGTTTTCCACGCTATTGAATCAGCTGGGTGCCTCATTATTCCATCATCAACTCGTTTGTCATGGTGCCATCTCATCAGAGTAGATATTTTCGAGGACATAAATAATCTTTGAAGTCTTGGATTTAGAGGAAAATAACGTAAAATCTTGTATGGTATCTTTTTTCCACTTTTAAATTTGGTTTCCCCGTTATGTTTATCCTTCTTCCATCTAGATGCACCACAAACTTTGCAAGACTAAAGAGACTTATCATCATTCCAGTATAACATGCAATCATTTTTACATGCATCAATCTTCTTGTAAGAAAGCCCTAGGTGTCGAATTACCTTCTTTGCTTCATAATATGAATCTGGCAAGTTTGATCCATCCGGCAATAAATCTTCCTTCAAGAGTTTCAACAACATTGTAAATGACGTGTTACTCCAATTACCAATACTTTTGATATGAAGCAACTTAACCAAAGTAGAAAGTTTAGAAACTTTTGAATCTTGGTACAATGGTTGCTCAAAATCTTTTAAGATCCTATAGAATCTTTTTGCTTCAATATTTTGTTCCTCCTCAAACTGCACATCACCGTCATTGTTCATATTGTCTCCTTCAAAAGTGGGATATAAATCTCTTAAAATTTCATGTATTTCATCCTCACCATCACCCTCTTCATTGATCTTATCATCTACAAATTCATAATCTGAAGAAGACTCACCTAATCTCTCCCCATGGTGATACCAAAGGGTATAATTTTGGATCATTCCGTATACTATTAAATGTGACCTAACCATCTCACGTGTTTCTGAAATTTCATTACAACATTTGACGCATGGACAACGTATTTCGCGTGTTCCCCCTAATCTTTTAAAAGCAAAATCCATAAAGGTCTCCACCCCAAGTATGTAAGCGTTATCAAGTCGATCATGAATAAGTTCCATCCATTGCTTATTAGGTGCCATAATCTGGTGCATACACAAAATTGATATACATATATAATCAACCAAAAAATATTAGTATGACAATGAACAAGAAATGAACATAAGCGAATAAAAACATACTAGTCACCTTTACTAAGGAATATTAGTCAATCTACGTTCGAACATTATTTTTATAATCCGTTTGAATAATTTCTCACATCCACCATTTCACTAGCCTATATCCCATGTAATACCCTTAATTTTTACAGTAAAGGATGAATAAATATGTTAAATTTTTAGTACTTTTGAAAATTGAGAATATATTTTATAAAGATTTTATAAATAAGCTACAAATGAACTGGAATTCTTCATAAGAACCCTTCAGTTATACTGAGAATTCTAATATGCTTCTTTTCATTTTTGATAGGTGCTAGCAAATGTTATATAACTCACTGTTGCTAAATCATTATACAAGTGCCATCTTGGGAAAAAGAACTATACAATATGGATTTCATTTTAGAAACCCACAAAATCTATACAGCTGTTCAAGTAAATTCCTTTGCACCAGCAACAACAATTCCCACACAGTGGGGTCTAAATTCCTTTGCACCAGAAGAAGAAAAGGGAGAGAGCGAGCAATCCACGTGTATATATGCCTTTCTGAATGTTTAAATTGGCAAGTGTTTCAACTTTGAGATAAGATCTGGTTTAATAATAGAATACCACTTACTTTATTATCTTATGAGCGAAGAACTATGGTTATTAGGAACTGAAAATTGGTCATCTCCTCTGTCCCCTCTGCATCTCTTTATCCTTTGATTCTGAAGATGATACTTAGAATATAGAGCTGCGAATCACCTTCTATTTCTGTATATTATCTACAATTTCATTTTGAAGATTTTTCTCATCAATTAGCATCACAAGAGCTGCCATTAAATTTCCTCGCAATGATCACACATATGATATGTTAAATCTCTTAAGGTCTAGATCATACAACTTACGAATTTGAACCAGCAGTTTAGTAGACGGGCAATAGAAGTTATTGCAGTTGCAAGCTATTGAAAATCAACAAGCTACTACTGTGCATTATTCAGTTGTCGTTAATGGGATTGATGCAGTCTGTATTGGGAAAAATTGAGTTTACATATTAAAGTGATTGGAAGATGACGTGTCATGACACGTAGACTGGTCAAAGAGTTATGATTGGCAAAGAGGCACGAGTTGCAACAGATACGAGCAGAGGCACATGAGAAGGCACGAGCGGTTATTCAGAAGACTCAACGCTTGTACCTATTTAATCCAAAAATCAAGGAGAATGAATCTGACAGCACAAGAGAGTACAAATATAGTATTTAATAAGAATTAAATACTAAAAATGTTAGGGAATCTGTATTGAATCCCAATGATTATGTAACGTAGCATTTAATGCCTTTAATTGTCTATAATGGTCTTATTATGACAAAGGCATAACGTATAACTTGGAGATAGCTATAGAAGGAAGAGAATGTATCATTTGTAGAGACACGAAATACTATCTGAATACATTGGTTTACTTTGTTTTCTTATGATTATCTTATTGTTGGAAAAATCACTTTCCTTTATTCATTATTTCATTATCAGTAATCCGAGTTCTTCTAAATTAAGGTTTTAACCGAAATTTCACTTTTTGGTTAAACAAATTGGTTCTGTTACCGGAAATCTGATAATCTATTCTTTCTTAGCCTAACCTTTTTTGGTGCATCAACTATGTCGAACATCAATGACAACACCCAAGGAAACTAACAACTCTAGGAGAATCCACAGGATGACCACATCCCAATCCCTTCTCCACAAAGCTCCCCTCGACGATATCGATAGGGCATTCCTGATGGATCTCATGCAAATGGAAATGCTCAATTTGAAAATGTTGAAGCTATTGATGAAGCTTTGCAAAAGCTAATCGCTCAACAAGTCAACAAAGCTCTTGAGGCTTTTGTTAATCAATTACCTGCCACACCACCCACACCTACTCCAAATAACAACACTTTGGAGAACCCTCATTCTGGGCTTGCTAATTCAGGCAGTGGTGGAACCCCCACTGAATCACGAAAAGGAGAACCGGGTAACTTAGTTAATTCTGATTTACAAAATTTAGTACTAACATTGCAGAAACAACTCAAAGAGCAAAGTGACCGCATAGAGCAAATTCCTGGGATGCCGCCCGTAATTAAAGGGATAGATATGGATAAATATTCACAACAACCCTGGAAGCCAAGTGCTGCTCCTCCCCCAATTCCAAAGAAATTCAAAATGCCTGAAATCCCAAAATACGATGGAACAACTAATCCATGAGACCACGTGACTGCATTCACAACAGGCGTAAAAGGCAACGACTTGACCAAACAGTAAATTGAATCAGTATTGGTCAAAACATTCAGTGAAACATTCACTAAGGGATCATTAACATGGTATTCTCTTTTACCCGAAAATTCCATAAATTCTTTTGCTGAGCTTGCATATTCTTTCATCAAAGCACACTTGGGGGCTCAAAAAGTCGAAAAAAGAATGGAAGATATTTTCAAAATCAAGCAAGGGGACTCAGAATTGCTTAGAGAGTTCATGGACAAGTTCCAACGTGAAAGAATGACGTTACCGCATGTACCTGACAATTGGGCAGCTATAGCCTTCACAAGTAATTTGAATGAAAAAGCTCTGAAGCCACGAGACGACTCAAGGAAAGTTTTCGTGAATTCTCAGCAACAACGTGGAATGGCGTTTATAATAGGTACATCACGAAGCTAAGGATAGAAGAGGATATTATCTCACGATCTCAAAACGAAGAAAAGGTGAGTTCGAGACGGGCGGAAACCGAAAAAGGCCTGGTAAAAATAGGTACGAACCATATATGGGTCCAGTAGGAAAAGGTTCACGGTCAAAATAGGACAATCCGAGGTACGATCATAGGTCGAGGAATAGAGAGTCAGGCTCATCATAAAGATTTGGGAAAGATCGAAACGAGCGAGAGCCACAGGATGATGATAGAAACATGAAAGGAAGGTTTGGCGGTTATAATTTTAATGTAAGCACTTCCGAGCTCGTAGCTGTTTTAAGAAGCATGGGTGATAAAGTATGGTGGCCAAAAGAAATGAGATCGAACCCAAACAGGCGCAACCCTAATCACTGGTGCGAATTTCACAATGATCACGGGCATAAAACGGCAGACTGCAGGTTGCTGCAAGGTGAAGTTGATCATCTATTAAATCAAGGGTATCTCACTGAATTATTCAGTGAGAGAGGTAAGCAAGCATATATGAAGAATAGGCAGGAGCCCCCAAAACCACCTTCTCCCAAAAGGACCGTTAATGTGATAAGTGGAGGTGAAGACATCAATGGTGTGACGTACATAACAGCCAATAAAGTCTCCAAAGTCAAAATTACCCACGGGAAGCGGGTGCGGCATGTCTTAGAGGAAGAAAGCATTGCGTTTGATGATGCAGACGTGGATGGCGTATTATTCCCACATAACGATGCACTGGTAATATCTTTAGTTGTACATGATACTAATGTGAAACGAGTTTTGATTGATCCAGGTAGTTCCGTGAACATTATTTTGCTAAGAGTGCTACGTGAGATGCAAGCCGAAGATAAATTAATACCAAAGGCATATACTCTGTCTGGATTTGACAATTCCAGCGTAGTGACAAAAGGGGAGGTAATACTTACAACATTCGCAGAAGGAGTTGTCAAGGATACAAAATTTCAGGTGGTAGACATGGAGATGGCTTACAATATGATCCTTGGAAGACCATGGATCCACAAGATGGATGTCGTTCCGTCAACCTTGCACCAAGTTATTAAATTTCCATCACCATGAGAAATATGTCAAATCCATGGGGATCAACATACATCCAGAAGCATCAATTCTGTAGCAGATTCAAGCACGGGAAACGAAGAAAAATAACAATTACAGAATCCAGTTGAGGGTACCACAACACAAACCTCAACTGAACAAGGATGAACAGACGTGGACTCAAGGCCAGATGCCATTCAAGAACTAGAAGAAAATGAAAATATCAAAACAAAGATTGAAGAACTGGAAGCTGTAATATTATTTGCACAATGGCCTGAAAGGAAAGTCTACTTAGGGGCCAATCTAAGCCAAGACATGAAAGGTAAGGTGATTGAATTTTTAAAAACTAACGTGGATTATTTTGCTTGGTCCCACTCTGATATGACAGGAATATCACTGGAGGTAATAACTCACAAATTAAAGGAAGACCCATCATATACACCTGTCAAACAAAAGAAGAGAGAGCAAGGAACTTTCAAAAATTAGGTGATTCAAGATGAGGTTCAAAAATTACTAAAAATTGGGTCTATCCGCGAGGTAAAGTATCCTAATTGGTTAGCCAATACCATTGTAGTACCAAAGAAGAATGGTAAGTGGCGAGTTTGTGCAGCTTACACAGACCTTAACAAACTTTGACCTAAAGATTTTTTTCCCATTACCACATATAGATCAACTAATTGATGCTACTGCAGGCATGAGTTGTTAAGCTTTTTAGATGCGTATTCAGGATATAATCAGATCAAAATGGATCATGTGGATGAAGAAAAAACTTTATTTATAACAGATAGGGGGACTTACAGTTATAAAGTAATGCCCTCTGGTCTTAAAACAACTGGCGCAACATATCAAAGACTGGTGACCAAAATGTTTCAAGAACATTTGGAAAAAACCATGGAGGTTTATATAGACGATATGCTCGTTAAAACTCAGCATTCAGGAGATCATATATCACACCTATCTGATACGCTTCAAATTTTGCAAAAATTTAACATGAAATTAAATCCTGAGAAATGTGCATTCGGTGTTGCATCAGGTAAGTTTTTAGGTTTTCTTGTTTCTAACCGTGGTATTGAAGTGAATCCCACAACAGATTAATGTCATTGAAGAAATTCCTGACATGCTTACAAGTAGAAAAGAAGTGCAGAGGTTGACAGAAAGAATTGCAGCCTTGGGGAGGTTCATTTCTAAATCATCAGAAAAATGCTTTAAGTTCTTTTCAGCTCTTAAAAAGAAAGATCAGTTCGAATGGACTGAGGAATACACTCAAAAATTTGAAGGCATACCTGTCAAATCTGCCATTACTCGCAAAACCAAAGGCTGGGGAAAGATTGCTTATCTACCTTGTTGTCTCAGAAGTAGCGGTAAGTGCTGTTTTAGTCCGTGAAGACCAAGGTAAACAATCTCCGATCTATTATGTCAGCAAATCTTTATTAGATACAGAGACACGGTATCCTCAGTAAGAAAAGCTTGCACTTGCATTAATCATAGCATATAGAAAATTAAGGCCTTATTTTCAGTGTCATCCTATCGTTGTAGTAACTGCTTATCCATTACGCAATACATTACATAAGTATGAGTTGTCAGGTAGGTTAGCCAAATGAGCTATAGAATTAAGTGAATATGACATCGCATACCAGCCTAGAACCGCGATAATCTTAAGTGTTAGCAGATTTTGTGGCTAATTTTAGCCAAGGAATGCAATTGGAAGCAGAAAAAGAATTGCAAGTGTTCACCGGCTCTAATCCGGGAATTTGGACCTTATTCGCTGATGGTTCTTCTAATGTGAAGGGTGCAGGCTTGGGAATTGTTTTGGTACCACCTATGGGTGAAACCATTCGACAAGCCATTAAATGTCATTCTATAACTAACAATGAGACAAAGTATGAAGCTGTGATTGCAGGTTTAGAACTAGCACGAGAACTCGGCATTAATCAGATTGTGATCAAAAGCGATTCGTAGCTCGTAGTTGATCAAATGCTGGGGACTTATACGGTCAGGGAAGCACGGATGCAGCAGTACTTAGAGAAGGTACAGGATCTGATCAGGCAATTCCAAACCTGGAAAGTTATGCAAATATCAAGAGATGAAAATGTCGAGGCGGACGCCCTAGCCAATCTCGCATCTGCAGCAGACGTGGCAAGCAATGAAAATGCTTCCGTAATTCATTTGTTTCATTCAGTGCTTGATCCAGATAAAAATGAGTTAAATTTTAATAACTTAACCTGGGATTGGAGGAACGCGATTGTTGTTTTTTTGCAGTATGGAACCGTCCCTGAAGACAAGAAAAAAGCTCACGCGCTTCGGAAAAAGGCTGCTCGATATTGTTTAAAGTAAGGCAATCTTTATCGAAAAATGTTCGGTGGACCCTTAGCAAGGTGCCTCGGGCCTTCACAGACGGAATATGTAATGAGAGAGATACACAAGGGGCATTGTGGAAATCACGCCGGAGGAAGATCACTGGTAAGAACCATGATTAGGGCAGGTTATTACTGGCCTAAAATGGAAGAAAAAGCGAAAAATTTTGTGGCTAAATGTGATAAGTGCCAAAGATACGGTAATAACATGCATAGACCTGCAGAGTTGTTACATCCGGTCATTGCACCGTGGCCATTTATGAAATGGGGAATGGATATCGCGGGTCCACTACCACAAGCAAAAGGACAAGTAAAATTCTTGCTTGTACTTACTGACTATTTTACTAAATGGCTGGAAGCAGGAGCATTCAAACAGGTGCGAGAAAAAGAAGTTAGAGATTTCATTTGGCGAAATATCATATGTCGATTCGGTGTGAAAAAGGAAATTGTGTGTGATAATGGCCCTCAATTTATAGGTGCACAAATTACAGAGTTTTTTCAAAGTTGGCATATCAAAAGGATAACATCCACACCTTATCATCCGGTGGGTAATGGACAAGCTGAGTTAACAAACAAAGTCATTATCAACAATCTAAAGAAGCGTTTGGAGGAACCCAAAGGTAATTGGCCAGAATTGTTACCTGGTGTTTTATGGGCATACCACACAACAACAAAAACAAGTACGGGAGAAACACCATTTTCATTGGTTTATGGAGTTGAAGCTTTAATTCCAGTTGAGATAGGAGAGCCAAGTTCTTTACACAAGCGTCAGAAGAATCTAATGGCGAAGAAATGCACATAAATCTTGATCTACTTGAAGGGAAAAGAGAAGCTGCATTAATAAGAATGGCATCACAAAAGCAGGTCATAGAACGATACTACAACTGAAAAGCACGCCTAAGATTCTTCAAGATTGGGGACTTCGTGCTCAAAAAGGTTTTTCAATCTACGAAGGCAGCCAATGCGGGAAAAGTGAGTCCAACCTGGGAAGGACCCTATAAGATTCATGGTATTGCAGTAAAAGGAGCATACGAGCTGGAAACGATAGATGGCAAAATACTACCTTCGCACTGGAATGTTGTTCATTTGAAGAGATACTATTTCTAAGGAATACCCACAGTCAGGTATCTATGTTTAATTCTATTTTTGAATTGTTAAAATTTTACTAACGATTTTAGATGATAGGCAAAAAGCTAGCCCGTACTAAATGATGAGTCACGACCTGCAAGGCATGTGGAATAAATTAAACTTCCCGGTCTAGGGTTACAATTATTCTGATAGAAATTCAAACGGGTTAAGCAGTCTTCATCTATAACAAGTGTCTCATATAAAGTTATAGAAGTAATTCAAATACATGTAAAGTGTTATTCAAAACTAGACAAAGTTCAAATAAAAACTTGTTAAAGTTATTTCAAGAAACATGTGTATTCCTATTTCTTTTATCGTATATTAACACCGTTATAAAGTTGAGACGTCTTCTTCATTAAGTGTCTCATATTAAAGGGCCCTCTTTTATAAAATTCATAATTAATTTAGGTATTCATAAAGTTAACAAAAGCATTTTTTGAAGAGTAAAAATGTAAGTTATTCAGTAAAACCTTAGAAATAAAGGCAAGAATAAATAAAACAGAAGTTCAAATAGTAACAAAAAACTTCTTACTATTAAAAAGCTTAGACTAAGTATGAGCTTAGTCATAAACTGAAAATTGTTTATACATATTGCCCCATAAAAGGTCTGGGGACTTAAACTTCCAAAACAAACCCTCAAATGAGACCAAGGGTTATAACCACATTTCACCAAAAAGGAAAAAAACACAACACAAAGGAGTTCAAATAAACTTCTCACTGATTTGATAAAGGGACTGAAGCAGGGACCTCAATAGCAGCGGGCTCAACTTGGCTTGAAGGAGTGGGGATATCCGTATCAATTTCAACATTTTCAAAATCTTCAGCTACGGGAGAAGAAAAATCTTAGTTTTGCTGAGCCTTCTCAATAGTCTCTTTGATCTTGGCTAACTCAAATTCCAAGTTAAAATTCTCTTGGCTGGCTTTAACAAGGGTATCGCGGCGAGAATTCAAAAACGCCCAACTCACTTCAATGGCAGATTTATCTTCAAGGATCTCGTAGTCTCTTTCCCAATCAGCAATTTCATTTTTTAACTTTTCATTTTCAGCCAAGGCAGATTCATAAGAAACTTGAAGAGAGGCGTGGGATTTTCTAAAGAACAAAACTTATCAGAAGATACCCGGAGATCTTTCTGAGTTTGGGTCAAATTTTGCACAAGTTCACCAGCATATGCTTCTTTCTCAGCCAAGAGAGCCTTCAACTCTCTGATCTCTTCACTTGCCTTAGAAAGCTGCTCGGAAAAAGAGGTTTCAAGACGAGACTTCTCCTTATCTGCTTGACTTGAGGGAGCCTTTTCAATTGCCAATTTCGAAGTCAAGACCCGCACCTGCTACTCCAAGGTACTCTTACTTTCTTCTAAGAGCTCCACGTCGATCTGAAGACTTTCATACTGTTCCTTCCAATTACATGCCTCCAATTGATAATCACACACTAACTGCTCTGAGAGGGTAACCCTTTTCATCATCTCCGTGCCGATGAGATTGGCCTAAAAAGGGGGGAAAGGGAAGGAAATGAGAATCTCAAAGATAGAATAATGGCAAACTAAAATCTACAAAAAAGGAATACCTTTAAAGAAGCATGCACAATGTCATTCATCAAAGTCAAAGAACTATGGCTCTCTAGCTTGGCTCTCTCAACAGGACCAATTAAAGGCTTTAGCCACACATCTGCTTGACCCGATTTCCTTAAAAGGTTGACCTCAGTGGGGACTTCAATAATTACTTGCCTCATAGCACCACTCCTACTTGAGGAGCCAACCTCAGCACGGTGAGCAGGTGGGGGAGGAATTGTCGAAGGAGGAACAGTAGAAGTAGTAAAAACATCATGGGGAGGAATGGAAGCAGCCATAATCGGCAAAGTAGGAGTCACATGCACGGGAGGAGAAAAAGAAGCCAAGGGAGTTTCATCAGAAATGGGACTTAAACTTTCACTACCAAACCCGCGGTCAAAACGCTGCTCAACAGAATCATGAGCAGCAGCGGGAGCATCATCAACTTCATCAGGGATCACTACCAGGGCTTCAACAGATTTGGTAAGAGGAATAGAACGGTGGGGGGACGCTTTTGTTTCATCATCGGAAATAATGCATCTACGAGCCTGTGGCCTTGTTACCAAGGAACCCCCGTCTTCCTCTTCTTCAAAGTCTTGGTCATCAACGGATTTTCTTTTCGATGAAGAGCCCAGAATTATTTCTTGAGCCCTTTCCAAAGAGATATGAGAAGCCGCAACCGCCTCAACAATAACTCCTCGAATAGCAAATCCTAATAGAAAGAAGGATTGAGATAAGTTCAGGAAAAAATAATATGTAAAATAAAATAAAAGCTCTTACCATGAGTTTTTACTTTCCAACCAAAACGTTGGGAAAGGGTCTTCCAAGATCTACCATCCATTTGTGCAATACTCAACAACTTTCCTACCCAATCACGGAAATTGGGAACATCTTCCACAACTCCCATGGTTGCTAGAAAAGAAAAGTAAAATTAGAAAAATCAACAAAATTGAAGAAAAAGGTACGAGAAAGTTAGAAGACTCACATGCAAAATTCCACTTCTCAGGGAAGGGAACGTTCTCATCACCCACTAAACCAACAGTGGGGGCAGCAACAAACCTGGCATACCAGCCACGGTCTTTGTCATCTTCAGGGCTAACTAGAACTCTTTTGCTCCTGGCTACTAGTGTAAAAACACCATTGCGAAAGAGTCTAGGGGAGTAAAGATGAATTAGATGTGGGAAAGTAAAAGACACACTGGCTATGTTGGTCAAATGCCTCAAACAGGCAACAACCTTCCATATTATTGGGCCAATTTGACCTAAGCAAACATCAAAGAAACGACAGAACTCGAGAATAACAGGATCAATAGCAGGTTTGAATTCTAATGTGAAATTGTACGTATAGACAAAGGAAAAACCGGTTAAGTAATAGGTAATTCTTTGATTCAGATTGGGAATAATGATAGGAAAGTCATGACTCCAATGGCAGTCTCTACGAACTAAAGAACTCAAACCTTCACTGATTTAAGTGGGATAGATATCAGCACAATCTAAAGAAGATACTTGATTTCTAAGAGATTCTCTGTCATTATAGAAAGATAGTTCGGCAGGAACTATCTCTTCTACTAGAGGTTCACAAAGAGGTTCAGAAGATTCCTTACCTCTTGAAGAAGATCTGTGTGAAAGAGAACCTCTAGTTCTAGAAGAAGGGCCAGAACTAGGCGAAGGAAGAGAAGAACCACGTAAGGATGAAGATCCTAAATTACGAAGCCTACCTCCTCTTCTGCTCCTACTGGGGGCATTAGGGAAGTTAGCAACTATGGGGACCCTACTAGGGTTAGAGTTTGATGAAGACATGATAGTACGGGGAAGAAGCAAACAAAGATTCAAGAACTGAATATTTTGAGAACTTTATGTGATAAAGACAGAGAAGAAAACTATATTTATACTGCGAAGCAACCGTCAAAGGAAAATGTGCAATGATGGAAAGGTCATAATGATATCTGACGCTTCGTGGTTAGTGAAGCCGTGAAAAAGTCCTAAAAAGCGTTGCAAAGTTGCAGAACCAGTAAAAGGGGTGCCACGCGTGAAGAGCATTAAATGGAAGTGACAAATGAAGCGTTGATTTTGCTATAGCATTAATGGTGACAAAAATTCCCGTTTTAATGAATTCCACTTCCCAAATATTATATTGATGAATAAATGGCAAGTGGTGGGGACTATCTGTATTGGGAAAAATTGAGTTTACATATTAAAGTGATTGGAAGATGACGTGTCACGACACGTAGACTGGTCAAAGAGTTATGATTAACAAAGAGGCACGAGTTGCAACAAATATGAGCAGAGGCACATGAAGAGGCACGAGCGGTTATTCAGAAGACTTAACGCTCATACCTATTTAATCCAAAAATCAAGAAGAATGAATCTGACAGCAAAAGAGAGTACAGATACAGTATTTAATAAGCATTAAATACTAAAAACGTTAGGGAATCTGTGTTGAATCCCAATGATTATGTAATGTAGAATTTAATGCCTTTAATTGTCTATAATGGCCTTATTGTGTTGGCAAAATCACTTTCCTTTATTCATTCTTTGATTATTAGTAACCCGAGTTCTTCTAAATTAAGCCTTTAACCGAAATTCCACTTTTTGGTTAAACACAGTCCCAGTTGAAGCAGCCTTGTGCAGGATTCAGAGGATGTACCAGCTAATGTGCAGGCTACTAAAGCTACCAAGGTTAATAGTGTTGCACCTGGGCATCTTGAACAGGTTTTACAAACAGCTGCTGCTACAATTGCTACAAGTGATCCTACGCCTAAAGGTACTGCTTTGAAAAGGCCAGATGTGTCGCTAGAAAGGATACATGATCGAGGAGTTTCATTGGTTGATCAAGGAGGAAACAGTGGTAAGATTGCTGCTAAAAACACTGTGTAGATGAGTGATGATCAACAGAAAATTCTTGTCAAATCCAAACTTCCTAGAGACATCCCTGCTGCCACAGCTTTGGCGATGATCTACAAGGTTGTAGGATCAGCTTTACAAAATCACACAAATTTGAATAGGGGGGAGATCAAGCTAATGCTGCTGCACTTGAAATGGTTGAAAACCCATCAGTTATTAAACAACTACTGCACTTGAAGTTAAAAAATCAGCATGTTTGAAACCTAGTGCTGTGCATATTCAGGGGCAAGGTGTTCAAGGTGTGAAAGTTTTGGATAGTGCAACTGATGAAGGTGTTAAGGCAAAGGAAATAGCAGGGCAGTCGCAACAAATTACAGATGATCAAGCAAAAGATAGAGTGCAAGTAGGAAAGGAGAAAAAAGCTGGGCAGTTGTTTGTGAATTCAGGCAGAACTGGTGCAGTTCTAGCATAATCTGCTGCACAATCTACTAAACCTAATGAACTATTGGAACATGTTACAAACTCTAGTAGCAAGGAGCGGATGTGAATAGAGAGGAAGGCTTGAGTTCAGTAACACACAAAAAAAGGCATCAGCTGGAATTCTTTCTCAAAATCCATCTGTTGGTGACAAGCATTTTTGTAGTACAAATGCTTATGATGTTCTGGTGGTGGAGGATCGGCTAACAAGTGCCAACATAGAGAAGGATTCAACAGATAAGAATGGGCAGCTTGTTGTAGTTTCGAATAACTCTATTGCACCTTCTAATGTTAATCTTACTCCAATTGGAGCTAAAATTCTGGAGAGCATGAATCCTTCGCAAGTTCTGCCTGGGTTTTTGCATAATTCAACGAAAGGAATGTCTCTTCAATAGGTGAAAGAAAACAATGGCATAGTTGGGGTTGGTTTGAATACATCACAACATGATATCCCCTCCAATGATTTGTTTGATCGATATGGCAACATGTTACAAGTTTCAAACATCCAGCAAACTTTATCCATGATGTCATCGGCAACAAAACAACCAAAAGGAGGGGCTGACCACACAAGAGAAGAACATGATGACATAACAAGTGAAGATGAGTTGAATGATGAACCTGTCCAGAATTTAAACGAGCTACAGGAGGAAGTTAGCTCTAAGCGTAAGACATGGGCTGACCAAGTAGAACAGTATGATGAAGGTGAAGAAAATTATGTTGGTGATTCCCAGGAGCTAAACACTCAAGAAAATGGTTCGTCAACACAACAAGGGGGTAAAGCAAAGGAAGGAGCAGTAGCTGTGGTTGATCAGGTTGCAAGTCCATCTCCTAGTGTGCAAAGCAAGACAAAGCTAAGTCCTAATGTTGCTGCTTTTGTTCCGACTGGACAGCAACTATCAGGTACGGTTTCTAAGCTTAATTTGATCCAAAAATCTACTGGACAGGTAGCTATTACAAGTGGAGTGGCTGCACAATATAATTTGACTCCTACAAACATCCTCCAAGCTATTTTAACTCATGACATAGATAACTTAAAAGCTCTTGACAATCCCAGGAACGAAAGGAGCTCTAGTTCCCAGATATCCCTGCTGCTACTGTGTTAGCAAGGATTTACCAGGTTGTGGGATCAGCTTTCCAAAACCATACAAGTTTGCATAAGATGGGTGATCAAGCTAATACTATTGCACTTGAGATGGTTGAAAAACTAGCAGTTATTGAGCCTACTGTTGTGCACGATGAAGGGCAAGGTCTTGAAGATGTAGATGCTTTGAGGTAGTGTAGCTGTTACAGGGCGTGATCAAGGAAAAAACACTAAGAATCATGTAGCAGTGGCAGTCAAAAAAGTGGAATTGAAGCAACTACTATAGGTTCGAAGTTGGAGCCTAATGTTGCATTGAATGCAACTGGTGATCGACCTACTGTTGGGGCTCCTAAATATAGTGCTGCAATTGTTGATGTAGTTCAAAAACCAGTAGGTTTATTAGCTACTGTTACACAAGATGAGGGGAAGGAACGTAAAGGAGTTAATGCAAGAAAGAATTAAGCTCAAATACACATGCTTTTGTACCATTCGGGCAACAGCAAATTGCAGCAGTTGGCTTGAGGAATAGCTCTAATTCTAAGATGGGCCAAAGAAGATAGGTATGGGAGATGGAACATTAAAGAATATAGCTGGAAAGGACTGGACAGTTGTTGCTCGATCACCTGTTAATCAGTAGCAAGCAGTGACGCATCGATCACCTAAAAATACGAGATCTCCAGGTCTGAAAGACCAGGTCATAACATCAAAAAATATCGAGTTTTCTAACTCGTTTGAAGCATTGCTCAATGAGCATGATCATGTGATGAATGAGGAGGGAAAGAATGTACAGCAAGTACTTTGTGATACAGTTCAAAAATTGGACAAGCCACCTCTCCAGTAAGTGCAACATATCTAACATACCCTTGCTCATTCTTTCATACTGATATTTTGAACTACAATTGAGATTGAAAACAGAGACATACTACCAAATAACTTTAGCCAATTCTTATACCCCATATCTCTGATCAAATTTGTATAGTTTAAAACAAGAATCAAGTTTCACAAAAAATTTCCATTTAAGCAGGACATCGAATATAAAAGGGATGAGAGGCCAAGATTGAAAATCAATAATATATCAGATTGAAATAAGCAATTAACCAGCAGACCTCACCGTAGAATCAGTCAATATATAGATAGAAACATTTTTTGTATTTTGTGTCATTCTTTCACCAAAGTGAACACCAACATCCATATACACACAAGTGTGATCACAACCCTATAGTTATATATACGACAACTAAAAATTATCAACTTTAATTTTAGGACAACCGATATTTCGACAATTATACTTGGTACTCAGTGAAACTGATAGTACGAAATTGACATTCAGAATAAACTGTTAGAGAAGATGATTTAATCATGATAGAAGATATAGCAGTTGCTCATTCAAAATAGATATCGCTCAACAGATGCCTTTTCTAGCGAAATTATTACTCAATTCACATAGAAAAGGGTAAAAGTTTGAACCTTACCGTGATGAGAAGAACCTCAAAGCTGAGCAGCTGTTGTCAATGAAGGTGACGAGCAGTTTCTTTTGCTAATTCGCTGAATTTTACCAACTCTGATTATTACAATTTGTCGTAGCACAATTCTCTGGTAATTCGTTCAAAACAGAGTTTACCAACTATTAGAGAAGTTTAAGTCGAACTCTTAGGGCCTTTTCCATTTTTTTTTTTTTGGGGGGGTGAGGTGGGAGATTTGGCGGATTGGGAAAAAAAAGTTGGAAAAGTTAACACCACTTTTTCATTAATTAATAATTATTAACGACTGATTTTATGTCCCTTTGCTAAGAATGGTCGTTAAAAATCAAATTTTTTGTAGTGTGTCTTTTATGGGAAATTGAGTGAAAAAAGGAAAGAGGTGGACGAAGGAACAAGTTCATACTAAGAAAAACAACAACAAAGAATCAACCAAGGCTATGATTTCTGCCTGGGATATAGTTCAGATAAAAGCTTGGATGATGATGATGATGATGAACGAGCTCTAATGGCTATTGGAGAATCTGATGAAGATCCTTAGGTAAGTATCTTTCAATTAAAAGATAAAATTAAATTTCTGTCTAAAGAAAGACTATCTGAACTACTGCTAGAATTGATTGATGAGTCTGATGATGTGAATAATGAAAAGGAACAATTGTAAAAGGAGTGTGTCATCTTGAAAGCAAAGTGCAAAAACCTAAAAGTTAGGGCTTGTGAGACTGAAAATGAAAATACGGTGTTGAAGAATTAGGTACATGCACTTGACGCATCTGTTCTAGAACATAGATGTGAAAACTTAAAATCTAGAGTTAGGAACAGGTAAAAAGATAGGCAGTGACCGACAATTCTCACTAGAAAAAGATCTAGGAAGGGCAAAAGATAAGCTATAGAAAAGAGATGAACTGGTGAGAACATTGAAAGAGGACTTGACTAAGGTTAAGCACGAGCTAGATAGAACATGTAAATAGAACATATCTTTTGATGCATTTTCATGGCTACAAGAACACCATAGTGGCAACAAAAGGGGACTTGACTTTGGGAACTCTGCACCTAAGTCGGATCCCAAAAACAAGTACCTCACACTCCCTAAGAGCAAGATTTGCACACATTATAGTAACACTGGTCACTATAAGAGTGAATGCACTGCAAAAGAAAAGACAAGTCAAAGGAACAAAAATTTGTTCTAGGAAAGAATAAGTTGCCAAGGTGGGCTAAAAAGAATTTGATTTATCTTTTTGCCTATAGAAAGGGATCCAAACTAGTTTGGGTTCCTAAGACTAACTCCTTATTTTCTTTTACAGGTCCAAGTGAAGGAGAGCAGCCAAATATGGTACATGGACAGTGGCTGCTCAAAGCACATGACACGAAGCAAAAACCATTTCCTTTCACTTGAGGACCATAAAGAGGTAATATCTCCTTTGGAAATGGAAAGAAAGGTGTTATCATTGATAGACGGACCGAAGTATAACTTAATAAGTGTATCACAACTGTGTGATAGATGTAACATGGTAGCTTTTGCCTCTATAAAATACTTTGTGATAAATCTTACTACTGACAAGATAATTTTGTAGGGAAAATAGTGATTAACATATATGTGGTGGATCTGTCCACACTTTCAGATAATGAACTCGCTTGCTTAAGTGTGTTGGAGAATAATCCCCTCCTTTGGCACAAGAGACATGGACATGCAAGTCTAAGTCAACTCAACAAATTATTTTCCAAGGAATTAGTGATAGGACTGTCTGTCACGACCCAAAACCTAACCTGTCGTGATGGCGCCTATCATGGTACTAGGAAAAACGACTACGTAGACATTCCCAATACATTCAACTTTGAATATACCAAAACAGTTTAAATAAATAAAAAATCTCATAAAATGGAATAAAATATCGTAACTCAATACATAAGTTTTCCCAAAACCGGGTGTCACCGAGTACATGAGCATCTACATAATGACAAAGTCGATACACCGTCTAGGAAGTAGAACTGAATAAATAAACTAAAAGGTAGGGGAGGAGAGTCAAGGTCTACGGATGCCAAAGCAGCTACCTCGATGATCTCCGAACGTCTGAACTATGCGAGTCAGCAACCGCCGTGACCGGAAATACCTTGATCTGCACACGAGGTGCAGGGTGTAGTATGAGTACAACCAACTCAATAAGTAATAAATCTAACCTTTGGACTGAAAGTAGTGACAAGTTTGAGCATTACAGCCTACATATAGCATCAATAGTTTGGAATATTATGAAAAAATATGATAGTCAAATCTCATACATTAATAATTTACACGTAATGATATAAGAATTTAGACATGCTTTCAGGTTTTTCAATAAAACTCAACAGAGAATAAGGCAGATCCAGCCCAAATGCAAATAAAATAGAGCAGATCCAGCCCAATGTAAATAACCACTAGCATTTACGCCCGTTGTGGATGTGCAGACACCGGAGGGGCCGATTCAGCCCAAGCACGATGTAACGACCCAACCAGTCATTTTGAGTGTATTAGCCTCGATCCCCTATTAACTACTTCCCCCGTATCCTTTTCTGCTTAGGTGACTTGCCGGGAGGTTCTGTTTTTTGGTTTCGGAGTGATATGGGAGACTTAGTCCCTAAAATGGAATCTTGAGTTCTAGGATTTTGACTATAGTTGGAACTATGTGAACACGACTCCGGAATGGAGTTTCGTCAGCTCCGTTGGGTGATTTTGGACATAGGAGTGTGTCTGAATTGTGTTAGGGAGGTCTGTAGCTGAATTAGGCTTGAATTAGTGAAAATTTAACTTTTGGGAAGTTTAATCGGAAGTGGACTTTCTGATATCAGGGTCGGATTCCAGAATGAGTAGGTCAATGATGTTGAATATCACCAGCGTGCAAAATTTGAGGTCAATCACACTTGATTTGATAGGTTTCGGTGTCGGTTGTAGAAGTTTGAAGTTTAAAAGTTTATTAAGTTTTGATTGGAGGGTGATTCGTGTTTTTGTTGTTGTTTGACGTGTTTTTAGGGCTCGACTAAGTTCGAATGGTATTTTAGGACTTATAGGTATGCTTGGTTGAGGTCCCGAGTGGCTGGGGTATTTTTCGGGGTGAGTTTTGAGCGAGTCCGGGCATTTTCGGCACCATGATGTTATTCTGGTACCTTTGGAAGTGCAAGGGCACATTTCGGAGTGCTGAGGAAAAGCCTCAAGTGCGGACCTGGGAGGAAAAGTGCAGACCGCACAATTCTTCTCGCGGCCGCAAATCGGAGATTCTGCAGGTTAGACGGTCTAACTTCGGAAGCTTATATCTTTTAAACTATAAGGAATTTGGAGATGATTCAAAATCGAAACTTGTAGCCCTTTGTGTCTAGTTTCCAGAAGTGTAATGAAATAATAAATTGGACATTTGTACTGAAAGTTAAGGCTAATTTACTAAAGCCTGATAGTTCAGATTTTTCTTAAGTGCGGCCGCTCAATTTGGATCGCGGCCGCAGAACCTGGGATGTGCGACCACACCAAAAAATGTGTGGTCAGCACATTGGAGGGAAGAACGTGTACTATATAAATGAGAGTTAGGGTATTATTTCATATTTGGACATTGGGAGCTCGGTTTGTGGCGATTTTTCATGGGTTTTTCAAGAAAATTGCCAGGGTAAGTGATTCTAACTCGGATTTGGTTAATATACATGAATATATCATTGGTTTCATCATTTAATTAGTACTTTGAGATGAAAATTTGGGAAAAATTGTAGAAACTTCATAAACTATAATTTGGGGATTTAAAGGTCGAGTTCTAATTGGATTTGACTAATTTTGGTATGGTTGAACTCGTGGTCAAATGGTTATTCGGATTTTTGTCACTTTTATCCAATTCCGAGAAGTGGGCATGGGTTGACTTTTTGGGGTGATTTTTTAAGTTTTTGCTAAAGCCTTGATTTCATTAATTATATTAGTTTCTTATAGTTATATTTATGGTATGTAATTGCTTTTAGTTAGATTTGGGCCATTCGGAGTCAGAAAATCATGGAAAAGGTATTCTTATTGATTGATTTAGCATGGTTTGAGGTAAGTGGCTTGCATAAACTTGTGTGGGGAAAATCCCCTAAGGATTTGGTACTGTTGTGTTATGTGAGTGTTGTATACGCTAGCTGACGAGTTCGTACACAGGCTAGTTATTGTAAAAATCCAATTTTTACTAAGTAGTAAGTTGTTTTCATCATAATTGAGTTATACTAGCAAGTGTAGTTATGTTGTATAGTTTAACATCACATGTCTACGTGCTTTAACTGCTTATTTGAACTCTGTGCAGCATGACTAGTTGATTTCCTGTCTTTTCTTAACTTGTATCAATCTTAATTGTAGAACTATTGCTGTTAATTATTGCATTTAGCGGCTTGAGCTATGTGTTTACTTTTATAGACTACGAGATGGTACATCGGGAGATCCCCCTACACCTTTACTTTTTAGACTACGAGGTGGTGCCTCGGGAGATCTCACTGCACATTTACTTTTGAGACTACGAGGCAGTACCTCGGGAGATCTCCTTGTATCTATATTTTTGGGACTACGAGACGGTATCTCGGGCAATCCCCTATTGTGTTATCCCTATGTGTTGTACTGTTAATTTGATGTGCTTTCCTCTTTGTTAATTTCCAATCTCTTATTATATTGCTATATTCTTCTGCTTTATTTATTATATACCAGTGGGCCCTGACCTGACCTCGTAACTACTCGATCGAGGTTAGGCTTGGCACTTACTAGGTACCGTTGTGGTGTACTCCTGTTACTCTTCTGTACATGTTTTATGTGCAAATCCAGCTACTTCTTATCAGCCATGTCATCAGTGAGCAGTGACAGTTTGGAGACTTTAAGGTATATCTACCGCGTCCGCAGACCTCAGAATCCCCCTCTATTCCCTCATATATTATTTACCTTCCGTACTTCTTTTCTTAGACTTTGGTGTATAGAGATACTAGTTTTTCTTCTGTAGCTTGTGACTTATAATGTTCCGGATATTGGGAAAATATTGTGTATTAATAAAGTGTTGGTTATTGTACATGCCGAGGGGCATTGTTATCAGTTATTTAATTATCTATTGCAGTTAGCTATTAAGTGTTTACTTCAATTTTTGTTATTTCAGCAATTGGTTAGGCTTACCTAGTCGTAGATACTAGATGCCATCATGACGTCTTAGTGGAGGGAGATGTGGGTCATCACAAGTTTGTATTATAGCTCTAAGTTCATAGGTGTTGTGAGTCACAAGCAGGTTTAGTAGAGTCTCGCAGATCGGTACAGAGACGTCTGTACTTATCTTCAGGAGGCTATGGAAATATTAGGTAAATTTCACTTCTTTTGATTCCTTGTCGTGCGAAATTGTTGACTTCAAAATTCTAAACTTCTGTCTTCTATTCTCTTATAGATAGTGATGACACGTACAAGTGGATCTGATAACGAGACACCCGCTCCCCCTGCTAGAGCCGCGAGAGACCGAGGTAGAGGCTAAAGACATCTACGTGGTTCAGCCAGAGCACCCGCACGAGCTGCTATAGAGGAGCCAGTAGTTGCCCCAGTCGGAGCGCAGGCACCTGAGACGCTTGTTACTATACAAGCTTTTCAAAAGACCCTTGCACAGTTCCTAAGCATATTCAGCACCTTGGCTCAAGCTGGATTGATTTCACTAGCTCCTGCCATATCTCAAGCTGGGGGAGGAGCAAAGACTCCCGCTGTCCGTACACTAGAGTAGCGGGTTCAAGTCGACCAGGTTCCAGAGATCATACCGATGCAGTCGGTAGCTCTAGTTCGGCCTGAGGGTAGGGCAACAGCTTCTGAGGAGGAGCAGTTCAGGCTCGAGGGGTACAAGAAGTACCACACTCCTACTTTCAGTGGATTGGCGTCAGAGTATGCCCAAGGTTTTCTTGAGGAGTGCCACTGTATCCTCCGTACTATATGTGTAGAAAAGTCGAATGGGGTTTCTTTAACTACGTTCCAGCTTAGAGGAGCGACCTATTAGTGGTGGCATGATTATGAGTTGGGTAGTTCGGTTGAGGCAGCGTCACTTACTTAGACTCAGTTCTCAGATATGTTCTTCAGGGAATATGTTCCCCAGAGTCTTAGAGATGCATGACACTCCGAGTTTGAGCAGTTACACCATGGTGCTATGACTGTATCAGAGTATGCGGTTCACTTCAGTGATTTGCCTAGGCATGCTCCAGCCTTGGTTGCTACAGTTCGAGAGAGGGTCCATCGATTTATCGTGGGGCGCCATCCCAGCATCAGGATTGGCATGACCCGGGAGTTGGATATGGATCTTTCCTACTAGTAAGTTGTGGATGTTACTAGGAGAGTGGAGGGCATGCTTGCTCAGAAGAGAAAGGAGAGAGAGGCCAAGAGATTTCGAGAGTCTAGCACTTATAGTGGTACTCATACCCCAGCTGCAGTTCGTCATGGTAGGGCTATATGAGTCACCCTGTTCACTCAGCACTTCTAGCCGCTAATGGTATTTCGGCTACTCCTAGGCCCCAAGATCCTTACTATGCATTGCTAGTGTTTTGTGTACCTCCCACATGGGGTGCTTTCAGTGGTTAGTCCAGCCGACATGGCCCGATCCAGTCAGCCATGCCCTTCGAAAGCTTGTTTTGAGTATGGCGACGTTTTCCATATGGTGAGGGATTGCCCCAGATATAGGAGGAGTGCACCTCCACAGACGTCTCATGCACCACTTGCTCTACCGGGTCCTCAGGCTATGATTACAACACAAGCTACCACTCCACCTGCTCAACCAGCTCGAGGTGGAGGTCGGGGAGGTAGAGGTTTCCCTAGAGGGAGAGGCTAGGCCATATATTATGCCCTCCCTGCTTGTACAGAGGCAGTTGCTTCCGACTCTGTCATTACAGGTATTATTCCGGTTTGTCATAGAGATGCGTCCGTTTTATTTGATCTAGGATCCACTTATTCATATATGTCATCTTATTTTGCCACGTATTTGGGCGTATCTTGTAATTCTTTGAGCTCTCCTATTTATGTGTCTACACCTGTGGGAGATTCTACTATTGTTGACCATGTGTATCGGCCGTGTTTTTTTGTTCTTAGTGATTTTGAGACCAAACTCGATTTATTATTGCTCAGCATGGTAGACTTTGATATTATTTTGAGCATGGACTGGTTGTCACCCCATTATGATATTCTTGATTGTCACGCTAAGACCGTGACACTGGCTATGACAGGATTACCGTGGTTAGAGTGGAAAGGTACCTTAGATTATACTCCCAGTAGAGTTATTCCATTTCTTAAATCTCAACGAATAGATGAAAAGGAGTGTGACGCCTATCTAGCTTATATGAGGGATGTCAGTATTGGTACCCCTACAGTTGAGTCATTTCCAGTAGTGAGAGATTTTTTAGATGTATTTCCAGTGGATCTTTAGGGCATGCCGCCCGACAAGGGTATTGATTCGATATTGATTTGTTGCCGAGCACTCAACCCATCTCTATTCCTCCTTATCGTATGGCTTCTCCTGAGTTGAAGGAGTTGAAGGAGCAGTTACATGAATTTCTTGATAAGGGCTTCATTCGGCATAGTGTGTCACCCTGGGGTGCTCCAGTCTTGTTTGTGAAGAAGATGGATGGTTCTATGTGTATGTGCATTGAGTATTGCTAGTTAAACAGAGCTATAGTGAAGAACAGGTATCCATTGCCTCGTATTGAGAACATATTTTATTAGCTACAGGATGCCATGGTGTTTTTCAAGATTGACTTGCATTTAGGCTATCATAAGTTGAAAATTCGGGAGCCAGATATCTCGAAGACTGCTTTCAAGACTTGATATGGTCACTACGAGTTCCTTGTGAAGCCATTAGGGCTGAGCAACGCCCCAAGAGCATTAATGCACTTGATGGACAATGTGTTTCGGACCTTTCTTGACTCTTTCATCATCGTATTCATTAACGACATTCTACTGTACTCTCGGACTCGGGAGCATCATGAGCAGCACCTGAGGACTGTGCTCCAGACCTTGAGAGAAAAGAAGCTATATTCAAAAAATTTGAAGTGTGAGTTTTGGCTAGACTCAGTGGCATTCTTGGGTCATGTAGTATCGAGTGACGGGATCAAGGTGGATCTGAAGAAGGTAGAAGCAGTGCAGAGTTGGCCTAGACCATCCTCAGCTACGGAGATCCAGAAGTTTTCTTGGTTTGAGGGGGTATTACCATCGATTTGTATAGGGCTTCTCATCTATTGCAGCATATGTGACCAGGCTGACCCAGAAGGGTGCTCCATTCAGGTGGACAGAGGAGTGTGATGAGAGCTTTCAAAAGCTCAAGACAGCTTTGACTACATCCCCAGTATTGGGATTGCCTATATGTTCGGGGTCTTATACTATTTATTGTGATATATCGCGGATTGGTCTCGGTACGGTGTTGATGTAGGACCGTAGGATGATTTCCTATGCATCCAGATAGCTGAAGGTACATGAAATGAACTACCTTATCCAGAACCTTGAGTTAGCAACTATTGTTCATGTCTTGAAGATTTGGCAGCACTATTTGTACGACGTCCCTTGTGAGATCTACACTGATCATCGAAATTTGCAACATCTGTTCAAGCAGAAGGATCTTAACTTGCGTCAACGGAGGTGGTTAGATCTGCTTAAGGATTATGATATGACTATTCTATACCATCCCGAGAAGGCCAATATGGTAGCCGATGCTTTAAGTCGCAGGACGGATAGTTTGGGGAGCTTAGCATAATTACCAGCAGTAGAGAGGCCATTGGCATTGGATGTTCAGGCCTTGGCCAACCAGCTTGTTCGATTGTATATTTTTGAGCCGAATCGAGTTTTGGCTTGTGTGGTTTCTCAGTCTTCTCTTTATGATCGTATGAGGGAGTGTCCGTATGATGACCCCCATCTGCTTGTCCTTAAGCACACGGTTCACCATGGTGATACTAAGGCAGTTACTATTGGAGATGATGGTGCATTGAGGATGCAGGGCAGGCTATATGTGCATAATGTAGACTGATTGTATGAGTTGATTCTCTAGGAGGCTCAAAGTTTGCGGTAATCCATTTATCTGGGTACCACAAATATGTATCAGGACTTGAGGCAGCATTATTGGTTGAGGAGAATGAATAAGGAAATAGTGGAATATGTAGCTTGGTGCCGAAATTGCTTGCAGGTGAAGTATGAGCATCAGTGGCCAAGTGGGTTGCTTCAGAAGTTAGAGATTCTGGAGTGGAAATGGGAGCGGATCACTATGGATTTCGTTGTTGGACTCCCACGGACTCCGCAAAAGTTTGATGCAGTTTGGATGATTGTTGATAGGCTAACCAAGTCAGCTCATTTCATTCCTGTGATGACTACTTATTCTTTCGAGCAGCTGGCTCGAGTTTATATTCGCGAGATTGTCAGGCTTCATGGCATGCCGGTATCTATCATCTCTGACCGGGATACACAGTTTACATCACGATTCTAGAGGGCCCTACAACATGAGTTAGGTACTCAGATGGAGTTTAGCACAACATTTCACCCTCAGACGGACAGACAGTCTAAGCACACTATTCAGATATTGGAAGATATACTCTATGCATGTGTGATGGAGTTTGGAGGCTCTTGGGATCAGTTCTTGCCACTTGCGGAGTTAGCCTACAATAACAGTTATCAGTCGAGCATTCAGTGTCGGTCTCCAGTGGGTTGGTTTGAGCCGGGCAAGGCTAGATTATTGGGTACAGACTTGGTTTAGGATGCTTTAGAGAAGGTTAAGGTGATCCAGGATTGAATCCGTAGAGCCAAGTCCAGACAAAAGAGTTATGCGGATCGGAAGGTTCGCTATGTTGCATTCATAGGTGGGAGCGGGTCTTGCTCTAGGTTTTGCCAACGAAGGGTGTTATGAGGTTCCGAAAGAAGGGCAAGCTGAGCCCAAGGTTTATTGGCCTATTAGAGGTGTTGCAGCGAGTTGGAAAGTTACTTATGAGCTTGCCTTACCTCCTAGTCTAGCAGGATTTCATCCAGTATTCCATGTTTATATGCTCCAGAGGTATCACGGTGATCCATCTCATGTGTTGGATATCAGCTCAGTCCAGTTGCACTACGATCTATCTTATGTTGAAGAGTCGGTGGCTATTTTGGACAGGCAGGTTCGGAAGCCGAGGTCAAAGAGCATTGCTTCAGTGAAGGTTCAGTGGAGGGGTCAGTCGGTCGAGGAGGCAACTTGGGAGACCGAGCATGATATGCGTAGCCATTATCCCCATCTTTTTACCACTTCAGGTATGTCTCTATGCTCGTTCGAGGATGAACGATTATTTTAAGAGGGGAAGGATTTAACGACTCGGCCATTCCTTTTGAGTGTATTAGCCCTAATACTCTATTTACTGCTTCCCCCGTATCTTTTTCTACTTAGGTGACTTGCTGGGAGGTTGTATTTTTGGTTTTGGAGTGATTTAGGACACTTAATCCTTAAAACAAAAGCTTGAGTTCTAAAATTTTGACTATAGTTGGAACTGTATGAAGACGACTCCGAAATGGAGTTTCGTCGGCTCCGTTAGCTCCGTTGGGTGATTTTCAACTTAGGAGCATGTCCGGATTGCGTTTTAGAGGTTTGTAGCTGAATTAGGCTTGAAATGGCGAAAATTGATTTTTTGGGAAGTTTGACCGGAAGTGGACTTTTTGATATCAGGGTCGGATTCCAATTTCGAAAGTTGTAATAGGTCTGTAATGTCGAATATGTCTTGCGTGCAAAATTTGAGGTCAATCGGACATGGTTTGATAGGTTTCGGCATCGCTTATAGAAGTTTGAAGTTTCAAAGTTCATTAAGTTTGGATTAGAGGGTGATTCGTGTTTTTATTGTTGTTTGACGTATTTTGAGGGCTTGATTAAGTTCGTATGGTATTTTAGGACATATAGGTATGCTTGGTTGAGGTCCCGAGTGGCTCGAATATGTTTCGGGGTGGGTTTTGAGCGAGTCCAGCATTTTCGGTACCTTAATGTTGTTCTGGTACCTTTGGAAGTGCAAGGGCACATTTTGGAGTGCTGAGGAAAAGCCTCAAGTGCGGACCTGGGATGAAAAGTGCAGACCACAAAATTCTTCTCGTGGCTGCAGATCGGAGATTCTGCAGGTTCGATGGTCTGACTTCGGAAGCTTATATCTTTTAATCTATAAGGAATTTGGAGATGATCTAAAGACAAATGTTGTAACTCATTTGTGTCCAATTTCCAGAAAGCTATGGCCAATTTACTAAAGCCTGGTAGTGTAGATTTTGCTAAAGTGCGGCCGCTCAATTTGGATCACGGCTGCAGAACCTAGGATGTGCGATCGCACCAAAAAATGTGCGGTCAGCACATTGGAGGGAAGACCGTCTACTATATAAACGAGAATTAGGGTATTATTTCACATTTGGACTTTGGGAGCTCGGTTTGTGGTGATTTTTCATGGGTTTTCAATAAAATCATCGGGGTAAGTGATTCTAACTCAAATTTGGTTAATATACATGAATATGTCATTAGTTTCATCATTTAATTAGTACTTTGAGATGAAAATTTGGGAAAAATTGTAGAAACCTCATAAATATTTAAAGGCCGTGTTGTGATCAGATTTGACTAATTTTTGTATGGTTGAACTCGTGGTCGAATGTGTATTCAAATTTTTGTGACTTTTACCCGATTCCGAGACGTGGGTCCGGGTCGACTTTTGGGGCGATATTGTAATTTCTTGCTTAAGCCTTGATTTAATTAAGTAGATTAGTTTCTTATAGTTATATTATGGTATGTAATTGCTTTTGGCTAGATTTGGGCCATTCGGAGTCAGAAAATCGTGGAAAAGGCATTCTCACTGATTGATTGAGATTGGTTCAAGATAAGTGGCTTACCTAACCTTTGTGGGGGAATCCCGTTAGGATTTGTCACTGTTGTGTTATGTGAGTGTCGTGCACATGAGGTGACGAGTGCGTACACGGGCGAATTGTTGTAAGAATCCAATTTTTACCGAGTTGTAACCTGTTTTCATCTTAATTGAGTTATACCAGCATGTGTAGTTATCCTATTTTGTTTAATATTGCAGGTCTACGTGCTTCAACTGTTTATTTGAACTTTGTGCAGCATGCCTAGTTGATTTCATGTCTTTCCTTGACCTGTATCAGTCTTAACTATAGAACTATTGCTGTTCATTGTTGTATTTAGCGACTTTAGTCGTGTGTTTACTTTTTGGGACTACGAGACAGTACCTCGGGAGATCCCCCTGCATCTTTACTTTTGAGACTACGAGGCGGTATCTCGGGAGATCTCCCTGCACATTTACTTTTGAGACTATGAGGCGGTTCCTCGGGATATCTCCTTGTATCTTTACTTTTTGGACTATGAGACGGTATCTCGGGAGATCCCCTATTGTGATATCCCTATGTGTTTTACTGTTATTTTGCTGTGTTTTCCTCTTTGTTAAATTCCAGTCTCTTATTATATTGCTATATTCTTCTGCTTTATTTATTATATACTAGTGGGCCCTGACCTGACGTTGTCACTACTCGACCAAGGTTAGGCTTGGCACCTACTGGGTACTGTTGTGGTGTACTCATGCTACTCTTCTGCACATGTTTTGTGTGCAGATCCAGGTACTTTTTATCAGCCACATCATCAGTGAGCAGTGACAGTTTGGAGACTTCAAGGTAAATTTGTCGCGTCCGCAGACCTTTGGAGTCCCCTTCTATTCCCTCCTATGTCATTTACCTTTCATACTTCTTTTCTTAAAATTTGGTGTATAGAGATACTGGTTTTTCTTGTGTAGCTTGTGACTTATGATATTCCGAGTTTTGGGAAAATAATGTGTATTACTAGAGTGTTAGTTATTGTACATACCGAGGGGCATTGTTATTAGTTATTTACTTATCTGTTGCAGTTAGTTGTTAAGTTTCTACTTCCATTTTTGTTATTTTCGCAATTGGTTAGGCTTATCTAGTCGTAAAGATAGGTGCCATCACGACGTCTTAGTGGAGGGAGATTTGGATCGTGACATATAATAAGCCAAATCCTGGCATGAATCAATAAAACTTGCTGCGACATGAATCCCGATACCATGAATATCACTCACAATAAACCCTCAGCCTCACTCAGTCATTTAATCTCTCCAGTCTCTCAAGCTCACATGAATCATGCTAATAAGCCCAAAAATGATGATGTGATGTATCAAATAAAGGACAACAGTGAGTAAGGCATAATAAGTAAATAATAACTGTGACTAATACAAAATGGCAAATTAAGCAAATAACTCAACATGTAACACGACCTCTGTGGGTCCCAACAGTACAAACACGTAGCCTAAGCAGGATTTCTAATATGATCGGCAGCTCAATTTCTCTAACACATGGTGAAAATATGGATAATTACAAGATTAATCAACTATACAGTTCACATAAAATCGACTAAGTCACAATTCCTATGCTGCACGCTGACACGCCCGTCATCTAGCATGTGTGTCACCTCAACACCAACCGCATAATAAAAAATTCGGGGTTTCATACCCTCAGAACCAAGTTTAGAAGTGTTACTTACTTCAAACTGTGTAAATCTCTACTCCAACACGCCCTTGTCTCGCGAAACAACCTTTGAATCCTTGAATCTAGTCACAAACAATTCAATACAATCAACCCAAGCTAAAGGAATCAATTCCATATGAAATTACTAAGTTCTTAATCAAAGTTGAAAGAGTCAACTCAAAAGTCGACCCCCGGTCCCACGTCTCGGAATCCGATAAAAGTTGCTAAAATTTAACACCTATTCAACCACGAGTTCACCCTTACAAAAATTACTCAAATCTAATACCAAAATCTCGATCAAATCCCCCAAAATTCGGCCTAAGAACTTTCCTATATTTTTCCACAATTTTCCAACCCAAATCACTAATTAAATAATGGAATCAAAGACAAAAACATGAAATTTAACCAAAACTAAGTAAGAATCACTTACCCCAATCACTCCATTGAAAATCACTCTAAGAATTGCCTCTAATCGAGCTCCCAAAATCAAATTTGTGATATGAACTCAAACTCTCATTTTGAAATATTTAAGTTTTGCCCACATGACACTTTATCGCGATCCCGGAAAATGCTTCGCAATCGCGAAGCACGACTCAGCTACCCAGAAAATTAACCTTACGCGAATGTGACACTACACCTATGCACGCGAATCAATGCCTCCTCAGACATGCGATCGCGAAGAACAAACGCGTGGACTTAGCTCTTACCTCATTTTCTCTTCGCGAATGCAGCCTTGCCCATGCATTCGCGATGCACTGCTTCTCTAAGCTAAGCGATCACAGACCTCTCTCACGAAAGCGTAGAGTAAATATTTTGTTTCCCACAACAAGCCTTCGCGATCACGGACCTATCCACGGGATCGCATATAAGGAAACCAGAACTAGACACAAGCAATCTTCAGCAGTCTTCCAAGTCCAATTTTCAGTCCGTTAACCATCTGAAATCCACCTGAAGCCCCCCCGGACCTCAACCAAACATAGAAACAAGTCCTAAAACATCATACAAACTCGCTCAAAGCATCAAATCACATCAAACAACGCTAAAACCACGAATCGTGCATCGATTCAAGTCTAATGAACTTCTAACTTCTACATTCGACGCCGAAACCTATCAAATCAAGTCTGATTGACCTTAATTTTGCACACAAGTTATAAATGACACAACTAACCTATTCCATCTCCCAGAACCCCAATCCAAGCCTGGTAACCACAAAGTCAACTCTTGGTCAAACTTCCAAATTTCCAACTTTCGCCATTTCAAACCTAATTTAACTATGGACCTCCAAATCACTATCCGGACACAATCCTAAGTCCGAAATCACTCAACGGAGCTAACAGAACCATCAAAACTTCATTCTAGAGTCGTTTACACATAAGTCAACATCTGATCAACCTTTTCAACTTAAGCTCCCTACCTTGAGACTGTGTGTCTCAACTCTTTTCGAAACATCCCGGAAACTGAACCAACTACCCTGGCAAGTCAGATATCAACTATTAAACATAAAATGAGCAGTAAATGGGGGAATGGGGCTACAACTCTCAAAACGACCGGTCGGGTCGTTACATCCTCCCCCTTTTAAACAGACGTTCGTCCTCGAACGGGTCTAGAAACGTACCTGGAGTCTCAAATAAGGGTATATATCTGCTTCACATCTCCCACTCGGTCTCCCTAGTAGCCTGCTCGGTTGGATGACCTCTACATTGCACTTTTACTAAAGCTATGTCCTTTTACCTCAATTTTACCTGCCAATCCAAAATGGCCATGGGTTCCACATCATAAGTCAAATCACCATCCAACTGAACCATGCTGAAATCTAAAACATGAGACGGATCATCGACATACTTCCGGAGCTTTGATATATGAAACACTGGATGAACACTCAATAGACTAGGTGTTAAGGCAAGCTTATAAGCCACCTCTCTAATCCTCTGAAGCACCTCAAACGGCCTAATATACCGAGGGCTCAACTTGCCCTTCTTCCCGAATCTCATAACACCCTTCATAGGTGAAACTTTGAGCAGTATCTTCTCCCAAACCATGCAAGCAACATCGCAAACCTTTCGATCAGTGCAACTCTTCTGTCTAGACTGCGTCGTGTGAAGCCAATCCTGAATCAATTTAACCTTGTCCAAAGCATCCTGAACCAAGTCAGTACCCAATACCCTAGCCTCACCCGACTCAAACTATCCCACCGGATACCGACACTGTCTCCCATACAAAGCCTCATACGAAGCCATCTGAATGCTTGACTAGTAGTTGTTATTGTAGCAAACTGTGCAAGCAGCAGAAACGGATACCAAGAACCCCTAAAATCTTTGACACAAGTGCATAGCATATCCTCCAATATCTAAATAGTGCACTCGGACTGTCCGTCCGTCTGAGAGTGAAATATTGTACTCAACTCCACCTGTGTGCCTAACTCCTGCTGCACGACTCTCCAAAACTGTAGTGTAAACTACATGCCCCAATCTGAAATGATGGACACTGGCACACCGTGAAGGCGAATAGTCTCGCAGATGTAAATCTCATCCAACTGCTCTGAAGAATTAGTCCCACTTGGAATGAATTGTGCGGACTTGGTCAACCGATCCACAATCACCCAAATAGCATCAAACTTCCTCGAAGTCTGTGGGAGTCCAACTACAAAATCCATGGTGATACGCTCCCATTTCCACTCTGGTATCTCAAGCCTCTGAAGCAATCCGCCCGGCCTATGATGCTCATACTTCACCTACTGATAGTTTAGGCACCAAGCTACAAACCCCACTATATCCTTCTTCATCCTCCTCCACCAATAGTGTTGCCTCAAGTCCTGGTACATCTTCGCGGTAACCGGATGAATGGAATACCGCTAATAGTGGGCCTACTCAAGAATCAACTCACGTAGCCCATTTGCATTAGGCACACAAATTTGGTCCTGCATCCTCAACACCCCATCATCCCCAATTGTAACATCCTTGGCATCACCGTGCTGAACCGCGTCCTTAAGGACAAGCAAATGGGGATCATCATACTGGCGCTCTCTGATGCGATCATATAAGGAAGACCGAAAAACCACCCAAGCTAGAACCCGACTGGGCTCCGAAACATCTAATCTCATGAACTGGTTGGCCAAGACCTGAACATCAACTCCAAGCGGTCTTTCACCAATAGGAATAAATACAAGGCTACCCATACTCACCACCTATCCAGTCAAGGCATCGTCTACCATATTGGCCTTCTCGGGATAATACAAAATAGTCATATCATAGTGTTTTAGCAGCTCCAACCATCTCTGGTGCCTCAAATTTAGATCCTTTTGTTTGATCAAATGCTGGAGACTCCGATGATCCGCAAATACCTCACAAGACACACCGTAGAGATAATGCCTCCAAATTTTCAATGCAGAAACGATGGCTACCAACTCCAAATTGTGAATAGGGTAGTTCTTCTCATGAGGCTTCAACTAACGGGAAGCATAAGCAATCACTCTACCCTCCTACATCAAAACACACCCAATACCAGTCCGAGAAGCATCATAATACATCGTATAAGAGCCAAAAGTTGAAGGCAAAACTAGAACTAGAGTTGTGGTCAAGGCAGTCTTGAACTTCTAAAAGCTCTCCTCACACTCATCCGACCACCTGAAAGGAGCACCTTTTGGGTCAATTTGGTAAAAAATGATGCAATAGACGAGAACCCATCTATGAAGCGGTGATAATAACCGACCAAGCTAAGAAAGCTCCGAATCTCAGTAGCTAAGGACGACCTGGGCCAACTCTAAACCACCTCGATATTCATAAGATCCACCTTAATCCTCTCACTGGACACCACGTGGCCCAAGAATGCTACCGAACTAAGCAAAACCTCACACTTGGAGAACTTGACATAAAGTTTCTCATCCCTCAGTTGCTATAGTACAACCCTCAAATGTTGGGCATGTTCCTCCTGGCTACGCGAGTATACCAGGATATCATCAATGAATACTATGACAAACGAGTCGAGTTATGGCTAAAATACATTGTTCATAAAATGCATGAATGCTGTTGCGGCTTTGGTCATTCCAAAAGACATCACAAGGAACTCATAATGACCATAACGGGTCCTGAATGTTGTCTTTATAATATACGAGTCCCAAATCTTCAACTGGTGATATTTAGACCTCAAATCAATCTTAGAGAACATCTTTGCTCCCTAAAGCTGGTCAAATAGATCATCAATACGCAACAAAGGATACTTGTTTTTTATTGTAACTTTGTTCAACTGCTTATAGTCCATGCATATCTACATTGTACCATCCTTCTTCTTCACAAATCGAACCGGTGCACTACAAGATGAACATTAGGCCTAATAAACCCCTTATCAAGAAGTTCCTGAAGTTGTTCTTCTGATTCCTTCAACTCAGTTGGTGCCATTTGATACAGAGGAATAGAAATGGGCTGAGTGCCCATACCAAATCAATACCAAAATCAATATCCCTATCGGGTAGCATGCCCGGTAGGTCTACAGGAAACACATTCAGAAAGTCTCCCAACACCGGCACAGAATCAATGGTAGGAGCATCAGCATCCACATAGGCCAAATACGACAAACACCTTTCCTAACCATCCGCTGGGCCTTTAAATAAGAAATTGCCCTACTGGGAACATAGTCTAAAGAACCTCGCCATTCGATCGTTGGAAAACTTGACATCGCCAACGTCACGGTCTTAGCATGACAATCCTGAATAGCATGAAATGAAGACAATCAATCCATACCCAAGATCATGTCAAAATCAACATACCAAGCAATAAGAGATCAACTCTAGTTTCCAATCCCCAATAGTCACTAAACATGACCGATATACACGGTCCATAATAATAGTATCGCCCACTAGTATAGATACATGAACAAATGAAACTAAGGACTCACGGGGCATATCCAACTAACAAGAAAAATACGATGATGCATATGAATAAGTGGAACCAGGGTCAAATAATATAGAAGTATCCCTATAGCATACTAATACAATACTTGTGATTGCTGTGTCTGAAGCAACGACATCCGACCTGGGAGGAGTAGCACAGAATCGAGCTTGACCGCCACCTAATTGGCCTCCCCATCTTTGGTGACCCCTAGCTGCCTGAGCCTCACACCGAGCTGGCTAGACGGGTGGTGAAGTAACTGGTGATGAAGTCTTTGCCTGACTCCTCTATTGAACTGGACCTCCCATAAGGCGGGGATAGAACTTCTTCACATGACCCAACTTTCCACACTCGAAACATCCCCTTCAAAAAGTAGTGGCAAATAGTGAGGTGGACCCTAAGAACCAGAATAACTACTAGAGGAACCTGGTGCAGATGAACCATGAATTGAAGGTGCACGAGATAAACTCTAAGTTGGGAGAGCATTGGAGATGACTGATCCAGTCTAGCACTGTAGGAACCATGGCTAGATGATGCACTACGATAAACTAGACGAGCCATCCAAGCGGGCCTATAAGGACGACGCATGTTATAGTAGGACTACCCTCCAGAAGGAACACCACTGAAACCACCCGAACCATGAGGCCTCTTTGCCTCCCTCTCCTCACGCTCCTGGCTACGAACCATCTCTAGCCTCCAAGCAATGTCAACCACCTCATCGAACATAGCACCTGATACACTCTCCCGAGTTATAATGAAACGGTACTGGTAGTAGAGGCCATCAATGAACCTCTTAATCCTCTCCATCTCAGTAGGAACCAACCAAACTGCGTGATGAGCCAACTCTGAAAACCTCATCTCATACTGGGTCACAGATATGCCATCTTGATGCAGTTGCTCGAACTACCTACACAGCTCCTCCCTGCGGGTTTATGGCACAAACTTCTCTAAGAAGAGAACGGAGAACTCATGCCATATAAGTGGTGCTGCACTGACTGGCCTGTGCCTCTCACAGGCCTCCCACCATCTAAAGGAAGCCCTAGAAAACTGAAAAGTAGTAAACGAGACCCCACTGATCTCCAAAATACCCGTCGTGCGAAGAATCCGCTGGCGCCTATCGAAGAAGTCTTGGGCATCCTCTGACTCAGGCCCCCTGAATGATGGAGGTTGGAGCTCCCAAATCTCTCTAGCCTCCTCTGCCAATCATCAACCATAATGGGACCCACTTGGGCCTGAGCAACTACAACCGGCTCGGCTGGTAGTACTCCCGGTGTCTGAAGTCTCTTCATCACCTACTCTAGAGTACGGGCGGTAGGAGTCTGAGTACCTCTCCTGGCCTGAGAAGTGGCCGGCACGGTCTAACCACAAATCGCCTGAGCAACGCTAGTTCACATAGTTAATTTTTGAGCCAAAGCCTCCTAAAGGCTTGGAATCATAATGGGCACAACTAGGGATGTCAATGGTTATTTAAAAACCGACTATACCGACAGAACCGTACAATACTGAACTGATTTTTATGTTTCTTCTAATAAAATCATAGATTTTTAAATAAATTTATAATCATACCGATAATTAGAGTAGGCTTTTTATTTTATGAAAATAAACCAAAAAAATACCGAACCATATCGAATAAATTTACAACGTAAAAAATATATTTATATGTTATGTTTAAAAATAATAAAGTATTATATTTTTTTTGGGCCTTTAAATTATGAAACAGTTACAAGCCAATAAGTAATTAAACTCAACATCCTAATTCTCAAACTTATTATACAACTTCTATCGAAACTAAATTATTTTCATCATATTCACTAGCAAGACGCAAGGTGTTGTAGCGATTATGTGTAGCAAACTACAATGTATTGAATATGTTCCCTTTCGTATGATTTAGATTTATCTTTTTGAATGTTTAATCTTCTAAAGACTTTATTCCACATTTTTATGGGGATAAAAAAATTCTACAATATAGGGATTAATCCTACCGCAATTTTTTCCCAACCAAACATGTGATAAACTCTTCTGAAACTTAGTCTCGGAATTAATTATTCATTATCCCTCATACCAAACGAGTCCAAAAAATATCTAGAGAGTTTTGCTAAGACCTATAAAAGTACACATGTTATTGCATTCTACTTTTACTAGTAACTTTTACATGATATTTTAAAAAATTATCGAAAATTAACTGAATCGTACCAATACCGAAGAGAAACTGACATGATTGAGACGGTTTTGAAAAGTCTAATTTTGATTATACAAAATAGAATAACCGAAAAATTGGTATGGTACATATTTTATAAAATAACTGGCCGAACTGAACCATTGACACCCCTAGACACAGCTGATGCCTGAGCTGGCCCTACCAGCTCAACCACATCTGGAACTTGCTTATGAGCTGGAGCAACTGGTAGATCTGCAGGTGCTGCTCTAGCTATTGTACGAGCTGCACCTCTGCCCCTACCGCGGCCCCGACCTCTCGTCTCCCTAGCAGGTGATACTGGTGGTTGTCCGTCCTGTCCGGTAGCACATGTCCTCATCATCTGTGAGAGAATAGAATAACAGAAGTTTTAGTTCCCGGAATCAACAAATCCGCACGACAAGAATACAAGAATGTGATGTTTTAGCATCCTCTTGAAGATAAGTAGAGATGTCTCCGCATCGATCCATAAGACTCTACTAAGCCTGCTCATGACTCATGATACTCATATAACCTAGGCTCTGATACCATCATATCACGACTCAAAAACCAACCTATGGTGATGGCACCTATCATGGTACTAGGCAAACCGACTACTCAGACATTCCCAACATTTTCAAGTTTGAAATATACCAAAACAGTTTAAATAAATAAAAAATCTCATAAAACGGAATAGAATATCGTAACTCAATACGTAAGTTTTCTCAAAACCGTGTGGCACTGAGTATATGAGCATCTACATAATGACATAGTCTGGTACACTGTCTAGAAAGTAGAACTGAATAAATAAATTGAAAGATAGGGGAGGAGAGTCAAGGTCTATGGACACCAAAGCAATTACCCTGATTGTCTCCGAACGTCTGAACTCTGTGAATTAACAACCACCGTGACCGGAAGCACTTGGATCTACACACGAGGTGTAGAGGGTAGCGTAAGTACAACCAACTTAATAAGTAACAAATCTAACCTTTGGACTTAAAGTAGTGATGAGTTTTAGTATTACAACCTACATATAGCATTAACAGTACGAAAATTTATGAAAAATATGATAGTGATATCTCAGACATTCATAATCTACAAGTAATGATACAAGAATTTTGACATGCTTTCAGGGATTGCAATAAAACTCAACATAGAACAGGGCAGATCCATCCCAAATGCAAATAAACCAGGGCAGATCCAACCCAAATGTAAATAACCGTTAGCATATGTGCCCATTATGAATATGCAGACTTCGGAGGGGCCTATCCAGCCCAAGCGCTATAATAAGTAAATTCCTGGCATGAATTAATAAAACATGATGCGACGTGCAGCCCGATCCCACGAATATCATCACAATAGACCCTCAGCCTCACTCAGTTATTTAATCTCTCTAGTTTCTCGGGCTCACAAGAATCATGTTAATCAGCCCAAAATTGATGATGTGATGTATCAAATAAAGGACAACACTGACTGAGGCATAATATGCAAAGAGTAACAGTGACTGAGTACAAAATGGCCAATTAAGCAAATAATTCAACATGTAACACGACCTCTATGGGTCCCAACAGTACCACCACGTAGCCTAAGAAGAATTTGTAACATGATCGACGGCTCAATTTCTCTAACACATGGTGAATAAGGATAACGACGAGATTAATCAACTATACAGTTTAATGGAATCAACCAAGTCACAATTCCTATGGTGCACGCTCACACGTTCGTCGCCTAGAATGTGCATCACCTCAACAACAATCACATAACACGAAATTCGAGGTTTTATACCCTCGGAACCAAGTTTAGAAGTGTTATTTACCTCAAACTGTGCAAATCCCTACTCCAACATGCCCTTGCCTCGCGAAACGGCCTATGAATGCCTCGAATCTAGTCACAAAATATTTGATACAATAAACACGTTCTAAAGGAATCAATTTCATATAAAATTACTAAGTTCTTAATCAAAAGTCAAAAATTCTACTCAAAAGCTAACCCCTGAGCCCACTTCTCTAAATCCGATAAAAGTCGCAAAATTCAAATACACATTCAGCCACGAGTCCACCCATACCAAAATTACTCAAATTCGATACAAAAATCTCAATCAAATCCCCCAAAATTTGGCCCAAGAACTTTCCTCTATTTTCCCCTAATTTTCCAACCCAAATCACTAATTAAATGATGAAATCAAAGACATAAACATGGAATTTAACCAAAACTAAGTAAGAATCACTTACCTCAATCACTCCCTTGAAAATCTCTCCAAGAATCGCCTCCAACCGAGCTCCCAAAATCAAATTTGTGATATGAACTCAAACCCTCGTTTTGAAATATTTAAGTTCTACCCAAACAACCCTTCATCGCGGTCGCGGAAAATGCTTCGCAATAACGAAGCACAAATCAGCTGCCCAAAAAATTAACCTTACGCGAACCGACACTACACCTGCGAACGTGAACCAGTGCCTCCTCAGACCTACGCGATCGCGTCCCTCTTCAAGCGATTACGAGGAACAGATGCTTGGACTCAGCTCCTACCTCATTTCCTCTTCTCTAAGCTAAGTGATTGCAACCTTTCTCTCACGAACGCGTAGAGTAACAATCCAGCTATCCACAACAAACCTTCACGATCGCGGACCTATCCACACGATCGCATAGAAGGAAACCAGAACTGGACACCAACAATCTTTAGCAGTCTTCCAAGTCCAATTTTCACTCAATTAACCATCTGAAATCTACCCGAGGCTCCCGGGACCTCAACCAAACATAATAACAAGTCCTAAAATATCATACGAACTCGCTTGAAGCGTCAAATCACATCAAACAACGCTAAAACCATGAATCCCACATCGATTCAAGCCTAATAAACTAATGAACTTCCAATTTCTACATTCGATGCTGAAACCTATCAAATCAAGTCCAATCGACCTCAAATTATGCACACAAGTCATAAATGACACAACAGACCTACTCCAACTCCTAGAACCCCAATATGATCCTGGTACCGCAAAGTCAACTGTCCATCGAACTTCTAAATTTCTAATTTTTGCCATTTTAAGCCTAATTCAACTATGGACCTCAGAATCACTATACAGACACACTCCTGAGTCAAAAATTCTCCAATGGAGCTAACAAAACCATCAAAACTCCATTCTAGAGTCGTTTACACATATGTCAACATCCGGTCAACCTTTTCAACTTAAGCTTCCTACTTTGATACTAAGTGTCTCAACTCATTCCGAAATATCTCTTGAATCGAACCAACTACCCCGGCAAGTCACATAACAACTATTAAGCATAAAATGAGAAGTAAATGGGGGGAACTGGATATGACTCTCAAAATAACTAGTCGGGTCATTACTCTGCTGAACATTAAGTTCTAGGAAGATAAAGTTTGTGAGGCTTGTACAAGGGGGAAGCAGGTAAGATCCTATTTTAAAAGCAAGAAAATGGTAAGTACTACTAGGTCGATGGAACTGGTCCATGTGGATATATGTGGACCAATGAGGACAATGAGCAGAGGTGGTAAGAAATATGTTATGGTGCTTGTTGATGATTACTTTAAGTTTACTTGGACAAGGCTTTTAACATCTAAAGATGAAGTATTTGACATGTTCACTTCATTTGTTAGAAACACTTAGAAGTAACTAGGTAATCAACTTGCATCAACTAGGTCTGATCATGGTATTGAGTTTGAGAATGCTAAATTTCTTGAATTTTGTGATGAATATGGCATAGATCATAATTTTTTTGCTCCTAGAACTCCACAACAAGAATAGAGTAGTTGAAAGAAAGAATGGTACTTTGGAGGAAATAGCTAGGACTATGCTACTTGCTAGTAATTGCCTCAAAGCTTCTGGGCAGAAGCTGTGAATATTGCATGCTATATCATAAATAGGTGAATGACAAGACATCTGGTTGAGAAGATTCCCTATGAGTTAATTAAAGGGAGAAAGCCAAATATATCCCACCTTAGAGCATTTGAATGCAAGTGCTTTTTGCATAATATTGGAAAAGACTCTCTAGGTAAGTTTGATCCCAAAAGTGATGGGGGAGTATTCTTGGGATACTCTTCACATAGTAAAATCTTAAAAGATTTATAACAAAAGAACTATGTGGGTAGATAAAAGTGTACATATTATTTTTGATGAAACTAATATTCTTTCTGAGAGGCAAGAACCAGATGATGAAGAAATTGGGCTGGTATGAAACTCAAATGAAACAACAGTCCATCCTGAAGCTGCATCATAGGAAGGAACATGTGATGGAACATGTTCTTCCACCCTGGGCAACCTGACCAGAGGAACTGAACAAAGAGGAACTGATCTTTAAACCTCGAGGGAACCTGTCCATGAACCTGTTCCTCAACAACAAAACATTGAAGGAACATCTAGAGAAAACTAGTTGGTTGTGAAACCTTAAAAGTATCAAAGTTCTCATTCCATTGGGAACATAATCGTTGCTCCAACCTTTGGTATCAAAACCAGATCTTCTTTAGAGAATCTCTGTGCTTTTGATGCTTTCCTGTCTCTTATTAAACCTAACAATTTTTTTGAGGCTTTACAAGATGCAGATTGGGTAAGTGCAATGTAGGATGAACTCAACTAATTTGAGAGAAGTCAAGTTTGGCTTTTGGAACCAAGACCCTAGGATGGAACAATAATTGGCACTAAATGGGTCTTCAGAAATAAACTTGATGAAGATGGAACAGTAACAAGGAACAAGGCATGATTTATGGTTCAAGGATATAGTCAAGAGGTGGGAATAGACTATGATTAGACTTTTGCTCCAGTTGCAAGATTAGAAGTAATTAGTCTCCTAATAGTCTTTGCTGCTTACGTGGAATTCACTCTACATGAGATGGATGTCAAGAGTGCCTTTCTCAATGGCTATTTAAAGGAAGAAGTGCGCGTCAAGCAACCTCCTGGTTTTGAAAGAAAAGAATGTCCTGATCATGTGTACAAGTCCGACATGGCACTTTATAGGCTCAAGCAGGCTCCAAGAGCATGGTATAAAAGATTATCTAAATTCTTGCTTGAGCATGTCTACAAGAGAGTCAAAATTGACAATAATTTATTTTTGAAAGAAAAAGGTAAAGATCTTTATGTAGTTCAGATATATGTTGATGATATAATCTTTGGAGCAACAACTCATAGGTTAAGTAAAAAAATTGCTAATCTAATGGGAAGTGAATTTGAAATGAGTATGATGGATGAGCTTAATTTCTTTTTAGGCTTACAAATTAATTAAAATTCAAATGGAACTATGATCCATCAGCAAAAGCATGTGAAAGAGTTGCTCAAAAGGTTTAAAATAGAAGATTCCAAAGAAATTGACACTCTTATAGCAACAACCACGAAATTGGATTTGGATGAACATGGTTTATCTATTGATCAGAAGATGTATAGGGGAATAATTGGCTCTCTGTTATATCTCACTCCTAGTAGACCAGACATTATTTTTAGTGTAGTCCTTGGTGCTAGATTCCAGGAAAATCCAAAGGAGTCTCACTTAAAGACTGTCAAGAGGATTTTGAGATGCCTAAAAGGCACCACTGATCTTTGCCTATTGTATCCAAAGGGTAGTGATTTCAATTTAGTGGGATATGCTGATACTGATTATGTAGGATTTCTTGTGGATAGAAAGAGCACTTTAGGTATGGCACACTTTCTTGGATCATGTCTTGTATCTTGGGCCAACAAAAAGCAAAACTCCATTGCTTTGCCTACTGTTGAAGCTGAGTATGTGGCTGCTGCCTCATATTGAGCTTAATTATTATGGATTAAGCAACAATTAATAGATTTTAGAATTGATGTAGGTTGTATCCCTATGTTTTGTGACAACACTAGTACAATTAGTATGCCAAGAACCCGGCTCATCATAAAAGAACTAAATACATAGATGTTAGGCATCATTTTTTGAAGGACAACTTTGAGAAGGGTTTGATCACTGTGGAATTTTGTACTACTAATAAGCAAATAGCTGACATCTTCACAAAAGCTCTAGGTAAAGATCACTTTGAAAGGAATAGGTTAGAATTAGGGATGACTAAGATCACCTAAAAGGAACCAGTTGAAACTCAATGACCGGTCAGATAATTTGTGAATTTTGTAAATAATTAGATTAGATATTGCTCAATATCGTACTTTTATTAGTGTACTCTTGTTCTATGTGCTAAAATATCTCACTGATATCTAATGATATTACCTTTATTTTCTTGAAAAATTCAATTTTACACAAGAGAATTTTCAGTGAAGAACCTGGTTCATAAAAGTTATAAGGTATATATTCTCCACTCCGCATATTTTGAAATAACTGTATTTGGATCATGATCTAAAAAGAGTCCCACTTTATCCCAACCTCTTTATGAACCAATCTATTACAAACAAACAAGTTTCACCAAACAAAAACCCACGCGCCATAATTACCTAAATTTTTGGAGAAGAGTCCAACGTCTCTTCAAACTGACACTCCCAAGTTGATTAGACTTCTAGTCTTCAAAAGCAGCCATTATACACTCCATTTCTTCCCTCTTTAAATTTATTTGATCTTACTTGTTCCTTCACTCCTAATCTTTTAAAAATCAAGACTCCAAATTCTCTTATCATTCTCTCAACCCTTTTACACTAACCTAATGGCTAATACATCTGAGAACCCATCATCACCACCCAATGAACCAGCACCCACACCTTCAACCACCCAAACTCCCAAGAAAGGGCATGTCAAGATGCTTGCTCGTAAAATAGTAGATGGTAATGAACAAGCCAAGAAACTAAATGAGAAGTTTAAAGCCAGTCAAGCAGAGGAACCCCAAAAATCAAATGAGTCCTTGAAGTCTGCAACTAAGGGGGAAGAATCAGTTTCATTTGAAACTAAACATGTAATTTCTGGGCTAAAAGTTTCATCTGATGTTATTTCTGAAGTTGCTGAAAATCTTGAGAAAAGATTTTTTCTGGTTGGTACTATTGCTAATGTAGAATTGGAGTCTTGAAAAATAGGTGGTAAAAGGAAAAAAGAAAAAATAAAAAGTGAGTGAGGGTGTTAAAGTAGATGTGAGGGGAAAGGAAGAAGGAGGAGTGGCTGAATCTTCTTCACCCACTCCTGTTCGTCTGACTGAAGAAACATGAACTATGTTGTTATAGAGTGAGAAAGTTGTTGAAGAAGAAGAGAGTCTGAGAGATGAAGGAGGAAGTGGGTCTAGATATTCTAGTGTAGCATAGGGGTTGGTTAGGCTGAGGAAATGGTTCTAAGAACATGTACCATCAAGGAAGGAATCCCTTCATGGCCTACTAAAGAAAGTGTCTGATAGCTACATTCCAAATAAGAAGAAAAGTTCAGGAGTTAAAATCCCTGGAACTGCTTTGGATTGTAGGAAGAGAAAGGTTGTATCTTCTATCCATATAGAGACTCCTCCCTCAAGAGGAAGAACTACAAGGAGTCAGAGAAAGCAGAGTGAGGCTGACCTAGAAAAGGCCTTAGTTGAGAGTAAAAGAAAGTTGCGGCTAAACGAAAGAAAAATATGGGTGAACCAAGTGAAACTATTGAGATATAGGAGATAAACTTGGTGCTTCATGATGAGGATGAGCTAGAGAAAGCGGAGGTTGTGATTCCAAGCACCAAAAAGTAAAGACTTCTAAAAAGAAGCCTCCTGCAAAGTCTGTTGATATAGAGAGCTCTGCCTTGGCAAAAAGAACTTGGTTTGTTAGGAAATCAAGAAAAGTGCAAATTGTGCACGATGAGAGCATATAAGAGGAGGCTGATGAAGAAAAGGACAAGGTGGTCAAGTTTGGAAAAGAACAATTCTGAAAGGGAGGCTCCTCACTGATTTAGAAGAGGAAAGAATGGTGTTGCTGCTGGAGAAGTTGGAGATTCGGGGCTGGAAGGACATGGTCCTTCAATTGGAAAAAAGGTTAGATTGATCTGAAATTGTGGAATTCTTTGCTAATTATTAAATCGAAAATGAAAGGGTCAGCAGTGTAGTGAAAAGTGTGAAGGTGAGCTTTGATGATAAAAAGCTAGGAGAGATTCTAAGGATACCTGTTGAAGGTTAAAATGACTATAAAAAGTTGAAGTTTCCTAGTCTAGAGAATCTATCTACCTCACTTGCCATCACCAAAAAAATTGATGATAGGGACTTAGAGCTACAAATCAGGGTTGTTTATAAGAGTGAAAGTGCTCTTTGAATTTGTCAACAAAATGATTCTGCCCAAGCACATTGCTACCTTGATGGACCTGGTCCTTATGGAGTTCTTTGATAGTGGGAGGCAGATAAATTGGTCATGGTTCATCATCTAGCTCCTTAATAGGGTGGTCTATGGCATTAAAACTCATGTCATCCCCTATACATTCACACTCACTGATGTGCTTGCTCACTTTAAGGTTCCTCTCAAGAAGTGGGATGTTAGCACAAGTAAAGATTACTTTGGGGCCAACACCTTGACTGACTGTGACTATGAAGTCCTTATTGCTCCCAAAGAACCTAGTTCATCCAAGAGGGTGCCTAAAAACAACAAAGTGAGAGCATTTGAACAAGAGACTTGGGCTAAGGTTGCTGAAATTGAGAAGCTGAAGAAGAGGCTGGCTAAAGTAGAAACCCAGAGGGGCTCTCTCAGTTCTGAGCTTGCAAAGGAGAAAGAAAATAATGAGGGCATTCTTCAAGAAGTGTTAAAGTTGCTTCAAACCAGAAACCAAGAACCTGGTGTTTCCAGTCTTAAACCCTTCCTAACCTAGTTTGTAACCAGTGACCCCAAGACATGGTTCAATACTTTTATTTCATTTTATGCCTTGTGGAAGAATCTTATCAATAATAATCATTGCTTTTGCTCTTATTGTTTGTTGATATTTCTTAGATGGTAATATCCTTAGATTGATAAGAGAAAATTTGAATTCATGATCGCATTTGAAGTAGCCTCAGTGGCCATGAGTAAGATCTGCTAAAATTTAGTTACATAGCTTAAGTATGAAGCTTTTCGATGATGCCAAAAGGGGGAAGATAAGTTGTGCTTTTGTTTTGGACTGTGATGTTTATAACCTAATAAACCTGGTCCTTGATGATTTGTGACTTTAAAATAGAAAGTGTTCTAACATTCTATTGATGTTGAGCTCAGTTCAAACAGGCTTATGCTTATGAAAAGCACATAGTTTGTCATTATCAAAAAGGGGGAATTTGTTGGCCTTAGGGTCTTGTTGTTTTGATTATTAATAAAGAAACATATGCATGAACCAGGTCCATGGACAGTGTGCACAGGGCATGGGCAGATTCAAGCACAAGGCATGTACGTGAAGGGGATAAGTATAAGTCATTATATCTTATATTCTCTGAACGAAAAGGTTGCATAATTGATAAGGAGCATGACTCATTACTTGAAGAGAACTCTCTCCTAGATAAGGGAAGATATAGAGATTGAAGTTAACCAGAGCTCTTCCACCAAGGAAGAGTAAAGCATTAGAACTCTAGTTAATCCTAATCCTATTAACTCTATATATTTCAGTTGGGTTCTCTTTTTTAAATGAGGCACAAATGCTGAAGTTAAGCAAGAATTGAGAGCAAAATAGCAAGGCATTTTGCAAGTAATTCCTGTGTGTTTCAAGTGTGCGAACCTAGATCTACATGAAGTAGATAGAAGAACCAGTTCCAAGTGTCTGTCTTTTATTCTAGTTCAATTGTTGTAGGGCTTTTGAGTTGTACCTTTCAGCTTCCTTAGAAGCATTTGTACTAGGTACTTTGAGTTGTATTGTTCAAGTTAGAGTTATCTTGAAGCTATCGCAACAGCCTGAGACTGGTTGCCACAAGGGTCAGAGGTAATCCTTAGGTTTACAGAGTTTTCTAAACATTGTTCTTCTGCTCAATGTTTCAGTGAAGTGTTTGGAAAAATCCTACTGGGAAGTAGGTTATGATTTTTTCACCTTTTGAGCCAGGTGTTTTCCACGTAAAAATACTTGTGTTCTTTACTTTTTGCTTGATTTATTTCGCACTAGTAGAATAAGGAACGCATAGAAGAACCAGGTCCTTCTATAATTAGTGCACGCGAAAAAGTGGATACCACACAAATCACCCCTCCCCTCTCTTATATGGTATTGAAGTATAAAATATCAGTCTCCATCGGATTGCTACCACTTAGGACAAAAAGGGACAGTTCAGTGCACAAAGAATCTAATGTTCATGCAGGATACGAGGAAAGGCGGAAATCCAAGGGGGTGTAGTATAGGAAACTAACCTGATGCAAGGATCAATGGCTGATTTCATGGCTCGAACCCGTGACTTCTAGGTCACGGAAAGACAAATTTACCATTACTCCAAGGTTCCCCTTCTCACTTAGGAAGAGCTTAATTACATTTGAGTACAAAGCTAATAATAATTTATTGCCATATGAAATGGGAACAATAATGTCGTGCAATAACACCCTGTTTTTATCACGACCCAAAATCCATTAGTCGTGATGGCACCTAACTCAACCCGCTAGGTAAGCCAACTAATAACTATCCAATTCCAATGAAGTTAATCAAACAATTAAATAGAGAAGTTAACTGAATTTTATACATTTCCCAAGGACTGGTGGAATAAATCACGAGCTTCTAAGAATAGAGTTTACAAGCTGATATGAAGTAAATACATCTTCTGTTTGAAAAGTACATAAACAAAGTTTCATAAATCCTATGGCTACCATGAACACGAGGCAGCTACAACAGGAACGCAGGTACATCTTCAATCCGACAACCATCGAGCACAACAACAACAACAGCCAACATCTGCACGCAATGTGCAGAAGAGTAGTATTAGTACAATCGACCCCATGTAATGAGTAAGTAATAAACCGAACCTTAGGTTGAAAGCAGTGACGAGCTGGAACATTGGTCAGGTCCAACAACAATAACCAATAGTAGTTCATAACAACGTAAAGCATATAAGAAAGCAACTCAGAGATATAAATGCTAAGCTTTTTTACAGTTTTCCGAAAATAGTTCTACTTTTCAAGAATATCAGTGAAAACTCAACTCCTATACCAAAATCGTCGTAAAATATGAGATAGTTTGAAAACTTTAATTTATCTAAAAATCCTTTTCACAGTAAAGAAGATGTTTTATTTTCTTTCCAGATAGCAAATGTGAAATACCTCTTTTTGCCCACATATCAATATGTATGAAGAATCATGAATGACGTGATACCGTACAGCATGAGGAAAAACGCACCTCTATGCTTGTATGTCATATGTGCATGCAAATACCATGTATCTCAGAGATGAATCATATACCCACACTTTTAGAGTACTGAATCTTACTGTCGCACACTTTCCACTCATCATGCTCAACCACCCGGTACTGTATATATCGCCCATACGGCCCACGGAAATCCATCCCGGAACATATACAACATTGACTATAAGTCACCCAGTATCGAGGAAAAAGGGCAATCCAACCCTGTAGAGAAATCCATCTCCAAGTATGAAGTACTTCGGACAAATCCATGTCGAGGAAAATCCATCCCTCAATAATATTATTCGCGCTCACTGGGGATGTATACAAACTCCGGAGGGGCTCCTTCAGCCCAAGTGTTATCATAATCATCAATATAACCACTACAACGTGCAGCCCGATCTCATAACTGTCACTCATAATTAGGCTCTCGGCCTCACTCAGTCATCAATCTCTCAAGTCTCACCCACGGGCTCACAATGTCATGAAAGCTGACCCGGGATAATGATATGATGTATTAATAAGTAACAACTGAGACTGAGACATGATATGAATGCATAAATGTGACTGAGTACGAAATATCAATGAAATCGATGAGATGACAGCATGAAACAACCACTATGGGTCCCAACAATATCAGCATAAAGCCTAAACAGGATATCTAGCATGGTGTACATATCAATTACTTAATCACATGGTGAAAACACAGATATTAACAAAATAGGGCCACTAAATAGTGTCATTAAACAATGGACTCACAAATTCATAGGGTGTACGCCCACATGCCCGTCACCTAACATGTGCGTCACCTCAACATCAATCATATAGCATATATTTCGGGGTCTTATACCCTCAACACTAGGTTTAGCAGAGTTACTTACCTCGAACGAGCCAATACCAATGCCGAGCAAGCCAAGCGATGCTCCAAAGATGCCATCCCGCACATCCCGACCTCCGAAAGACTCGACACTAACCAATAACAATTCAAATACATCAAACAACGCTAAAGGAACCAATCTTGCTCGTAAAAGATCAGATCTATACAATCGTAAAAGATCAGATCTATACCCAAAATTGGCCCAAAAGCCCAACCCAGGCCCGCCCCTCGGAACCCGACAAAACTCACAAAATCTGATAATCTATACAATTATGAGTTCAACCATACTAGTTCCACTCAAATCCGACTCAAATCGGTGTTCAAAACTCAAAAACTCCTATTATGAAACTTTAAGCCAAAACCCCAAATTTCTCCTTATAATTCATCGACCAATTGCCAAAAATGAAGATAAATTCATGAAATGTGATAAAAACAATGAGTAGAAAATACTTACCCCAATTCTTCTGATGAAATTTGCTTCAAATATTACCTCAATCCGAGTCCGACATCTCAAAATATGAATAATGACCAAAACTCTCGATTTTTATAACCCTGCCCTACTATACTACATTTGCGGTCAAATTGTCGCATCTGTGACCATTGCTTTTGCGGTAATTCCTCGCTTCTATGAAACAACCTCACTTAGCAAGACCTCACACCTGCAGTCCTTGTGCCGCTCCTGCGATCGCGCTTTTGCGCACTCTAACCGCATCTATGGTTGTGCATGTGCGTCCAAGCACCCGCACCTGAGATCCTCACGCCCAACTCCTCTCTTGCTTCTGCGATGGAACTGCCTCTTTTGCGGCTCCGCACCTGCGCTCAACACTCTGCAGGTGCGGTTATACCAGAACTAGAAAATCTTCAGCAATGCAACATAGAATGAAAATGATCCGAACCTCGTCTGAAACTCACCTGAACCACTCGGGACCCCATCCAAATATACTAACAAGTCCCATAACATAACATGGACCAAATCGAGGCCTCAAAACACACATAACAACATCGAAACGGCGAATCACACCTCAATTCGAAATTATTGAACTTCGAAACTTCAACTTCCACAACAGATGCCGAAACCCATCAAATCACGTCTGATTGACCTCAAATTTTACACACAGGTCACATTTGACATTAGGGACCTTCTCCAACTTCTAGAATCGAAATTTGACCCCGATATCAAAAGTTCACTCCCGGTCAAACTTTCAAAAATTCCAACTTTCGCCATTTCAAGCCAAATTCTACTACGGACCTCCAAACCATAATACGAACGCACTCCTAAGTCCAAAATCACCCAACAGAGCTAACAGAACCATCAGAAATCTGATCAGAGCTCAAATACTAAAAAGTCAAAACTTGGTCAAACCTTTCAAATTTAAAGCTTCTAGCTGAGAATCATCCTTCCAAATCAATTCCGAATAACCTGAAAACCAAAACCGACGATTCACATAAGTTATAATACATCATACGGAGCTACTCATGCACTCAAACAACTAAACAAAGTGCAAATGCTCAAAACGACTGGTCGGATCATTATATCTTCCCTCACTTAAACATATGTTCGTCCTCGAACGTGCCTAGAGTTGTTCCAAAAGCCATCAAATCGCCGTGTAACCTTACCAAGCACATACCCGGGGGTGATGCCACGTCATCCTATCCCATATAGGTCTGAAAACACAATATAACTGAAATTTCTTAATCCAACCTAGCCCACAAGCCTTAGAATCCAATTTTCACGTTCGGAATTTTCTATAAGATCAGAATCTCGCATCTACACATTGTATAAGTCCGAACAAGCTGTATCCAGCCATAGCCATAACGCAAGATGAAATCACATGATACACCCCATAACTCAAACACTCATAGCGATAATTTTTAATCATAGTAGCTGCTCAAAATACCCAATACCGGTAATAAACCACTTATCAAACAAAGTATCGTTCTAACTCCTTCATATATTGACCACGATGAAAGAAACACGCAGAAACTCATAACCATTCGTCAGATCAAGTTGTGGAACTCCCTCTCCTTTGATAGAAACTATAGCAAATTTCTAAGCCGATCAGCAACAATATTCTTCCAATCATGTTGTAATCAATTCCGATAGTATCCATTCTAAGCCCAATGACCTCATCCAAATGCTGGTCCATATTATATACCTCGAGCGACCCTGCTCAAAATCCATAACCACTAAAAATTCGACATCAAGTACCCAAATTGCATAACCATAATCACGGAGAGCAAATAACACAATGCCACTATCCAAAAAGAACATAGCCAACGCGCAATCAATCACACGGTACTCAAATACCCATCTTGCTCAAATCTTCACTATAAAGCCCAAATAGAACTGCACCATGTGTGTATGTAACCAACGAATCACAACTCCTCGTAACATAGAAGGGTAACTCACAGATCATTTCAGAACACAAATAAGTTCAACAACAACTGAATGGAACATCCCTCAACAATAGCAGTTTGGAGCTAACCAATCTAACTAGGTGCAGAACACACATCCGTATTGGGCCTACCAATGGACCCCAAATCAACTCCGGCCACCCACAATAAATAAATAACCCTCCGAAAGTCCACAATGACTGAATCACAACACATACTACTCTCTGACTAACATTGGCTACATTTTCACAATCCACAACCACAAAACAATCCACTCATGAGAACTTCCAGTCTCCAAATCCATAGAACCCACAAATCATCATATCTGATCCCGACTCCACCGCCTGAATGTCTAATATTTCTCCAATACACGATCATCCTATAAGGAATACTTCTATAATTCTTCTGTGCCACATCATAAATCTAACTGTCAGCAGTCGATCAATTAGATGAGTACCACAATACCAATGAAGTGTCCATAAATTAAAACACAGTGCACCTCCTGAAATGTATACTCTCAAGTAATACCAAATTGTAATATCATTTGCCTAGTCACCTGAGATCTCCTATGCTGCCTAAGAATTCAAGTCTTTCCCTCTAAAACTAAACTGTGACCTTACACATGCAAATCTCAATCCTACCCAATATACCGCATATACCATGCCACCCTATTAAAAATACGAGAACTTCGTAATCCACTCTGAGACACAAGCAACTACATACTCAATTATCCAAGGACCTTCCATTTGATTTCACACATCACATGCTCCTCACGCCAGTAGGAAATATACATCTCTAACCATGGTAGGAACCATCAAGAACTCTCCAAATCCAATTTGCACAAAACTAAATTGTTAGGACTGAATCCCTCTAATTCAACCAAGCTACATAGCTCACCAAAACCCAAGAGCATTTCCATGAAACACCGGTAGAAACCCACCACATCATAAGCACCCAAAGAACCGATTATATCCATTACCATGCCGATCCAACCTACTACCAAGCTGTCCCATTTCTCTGAGTTCATTCTGAATTACCTTCAAATTGAAACTTCTCCTTGCCATAACACCACAATCATCAACCAAGACTCACCACACGAGACCCTAGCATAAAACCACATCGCCCTAAGGGTCATAAGCTATTGAATGCTCTCTTAAGCACCCCAAAAGTACCACAAACCGAGATACCCACTCTGAAGAGACCTTCTATGAATTTAAAGTTGTTCATCTTACCTTCCTAGTCCTGAATATAGAATCCATAGTGATATAAAAATATTGCGAGTCTCGACACCATCCAATGTAACTCTCAGCTTCTCGCCATATATAAATCCGCAACATTCTCAATTGCCATGTATAAACCTTGATTTCATTAGAACCATCCTCGAGAGTCATCCACTCCACTCAAGTCTCAATTGCATCGCCCAAACGGACCGAACGACCTATGTTCCATTTGCACACCAACACCCTAAGAAGTAATCCACACTTCTAAGCAACCGAGTAGATTCCTACTCTATGCGCACTACATCTTTCACCAATAACACTCAAATCATTTCATGATTCTTATATACCCATGAAGCATAATACAACCCGTATCCAGAAATTCCTTTACTCGAGTCATCCTCGATCTCACCCTCTGCAGAACATAACTTATTCGCAAGTATACCTCAAACTGAAACCAATACGACACATAGTTGTGCAATCAACTTATCAATAGCAGACTCCCCTACTTGGCTCAAAGCCATAGATCAAAACACACAATAACTCACGATGCCCATACTCTATTACTGCCAAAATACCGCAGTGAGATCCAACTAAATCCTTTATAATCTCATGTGACCCAAACCATCTAATATCTCGAATTGTCCGCAAATCTTGCATTCCCCCTTGTAACAGTCAAGCCAACTCTATCATAAGTGATCCAAACTCAAACTGCAACACATAATTCGTTGGTAAACGAGAACTCGCTACAAGACAACATAGGGATAACACAACCTCAGGACACCCCGTAAGAGATTACCCACCTGCTTAGCCTTAAACTGACATCTTTCCATACGCTTTCACAGTCACAGCTACTACGCAATTACTTAATCGTCCTGATTTTGAACTTATCAACAAGTCATAAGAAATTAATTTGTTCCACAATTAAATAACATGAAGGATCCTTCAATACACTCATAACTCGAGACTATGCATCACAACAAAACAGAAATCAAGCACCCGATAGCCCTTTCCATACCCCAAGAAAACCCTTCTTGTCACCTTCAATCCATATGAACACATCTCGCAGTCACATCATACTCGTCACGTATTCATCCAGCCACAAATTCCACTAATAGGGACACTACTGGACATATAAGTCAAAAAGCACGTGCTCACACAACCAAAATCCCTGCGCTCAAGATATAGTCAACACCCGACCTCAAGTCCTCCCGACAGGCCCATCATCCGCACACAGAAATCATATCTCGCACCTCGTCTATAAAAATCACAAGTCGTCAATGCACAGCTGATACGGAGCGCTCATGGGCGCATATGAATGCATGGAAGGAATTCAAAGAGTTACGTTTCAAGCTAAATCAATGCCGCACAATTAGGAAAGAAAGATGGGAAGTATATCCTAAATGTACTGTAGCCTCTCGAAGATAGGTATGGAGGTCATCATACCGATCCACAAGACTCTACTAGACACCTGTTCATGACTTGTAGAACCCATGAACATAGAGCTCTAATACCAATCTGTCACAACCCAAAATCCACAAGTCGTGATGGCCCCTAACCCAACCCGCTAGATAAGCCAACTAATAATTACCCAATTCCAATGAAGTCAATCAAACAATTAAATAGAAGTTAACTGAATTTTGTACATTTCCCAAAGTCTGGTGGTACAAATCATGAGCTTTTAAGAATAAAGTTTACAAACTGATATGAAGTAAATACATTTTCTATTTGAAAAGTACAAAAACAGAGTTTTATAAATTCTACGGCTATCACGAACAAGAGGCAATTACAACAGGAAGGCAGGTACATCTTCAATCCGGCAACCATCGAGCACACCACCAACAACAACCAACATCTGCATGCAATGTGCAGAAGTGTAGTATCAGTACAACCGACCCCATGTACTGAGTAAGTAACAAACCTAACCTTAGATTGAAAGCAGTGACGAGCTGGAACATTGTTCGGGTCTAACACCAATAACCAATAGCAGTTCATAACAACATAGAGCATATAAGAAAGCAACTCAGAGATATAAATGCCCAGCTTTTTTACAACAACAAAACAACAACAACAACCCAGTAAAATCCCACAAGTGGGGTCTAGGGAGGGTAGTATATACGCAGACCTTACCACTGCCCCGAAGGAGTAGAGAGGATGTTTCCAGAAGACCCTCGGCTCAAGATAATAAGAAAAACAAAAATGAGAGAATATTAGTTTCACCATAGAGATCATAGAAAAAATAAAATCATAAAATACAGAAGGAAAAATGCAAAACAAAAATGATGGCTAGTAAATAGCTCCAACACCGAAAAGAGAATATAGTAAGACACGACAATGCCCCTAGCTATTTCAAACAAAAACCCTACCATACTAGGCTCACAATAGTACTAGGTAATGCAAGACTCAACTACCTCCCAGTCTACAACCGTAATACTTGACCTCCACAACTTTTGTATCAAGTGTCATGTCCTCAGAAATCTGAAGCCTCGCCATATCCTGTTTGATCACTTCTCCCTAATACTTCTTAGGCTACCATCTACCTCTTCTCCTGCCCTCCACAATCAATCGCTCACACCTCCTTACTGGAGCATCCAGGCTTATCCTCTGTACATGTCCGAACCATCTAAGTCTCGCTTCCCGCATCTTGTCATCAATGAGAGCCACGTGCATCTTCTCCCGAATATCATCATTTCTAATCTTATCCATCCTAGTGTGCCCGCACATCCACCTCAACATCCTCATTTCTGCTACTTTCATCTTTTGGATATGTGAGTTCTTAACAGGCCAAGACTCAACCCCATACATCATGGCCGGTCTAACCACCGTTTTATAGAACTTACCTTTGAGTATTGTTGGCACTCTCTTGTCACACAAAACTCCGGATGCTAACCTCCACTTCATCCATCCTACCCCAATACGGTGTGCGACATCCTCATCGATCTCCCTTCCCCCGTGGATAACCGACCCAAGGTACTTGAAGCTACCTCTATTTGGGATAACCTGTGATTTAAGCCTCACATCCATACCCACTTCCCTTGGCTCAGTGCTGAATTTACACTCCAAGTATTTCGTCTTCGTTTTGCTCAGCTTGAAAACTTTAGACTCAAGAGTCTGTCTCCAAACGTCTAGTCTCTCGTTAACACCGGCCCATGACTCATCAATTAGAACTATTTCAGCGGCAAATAGTATGCACCATGGAACCTCCCCTTGAATATGGTTTTTTATGCGTCCATCACTAGGGCAAATAAGAATGGACTGAGCGCAGAGCCTTGGTATAACCCCAATTCAACCGAAAAATGCTCAGAGTCACCTCCTACTATCCTAACCCGAGTCTTAGCCCCATCATACATGTTCCTAATAGCCATAATATAGGGAACCAACACACCTTTTCCGAAAGTTTCGCTTTTCAAAAATATCAATGAAAACTCAACTCCTATACCGAAATCGTTGTAAAATATGAGATAGTTTAAAAACTGTAATTTATCTAAAAATTCTTTTCACAGTAAATAAGATGTTTCATTTTCTTTCCAGATAGCAAGTGTGAAATACCTCTTTATGCCCACATATCAATATGTATGAGAATCATGAATGACGTGATACTGTACAACATGAGGAAAAATGCACCTCTATGCATGTATGTTATGTGTGCATGCCAATGCCATGTATCTCAAAGATGAATTATGTACTCACATTCTCAGAGTATTCAATCTCACTATCTCACACTTTTTACTCATCATGCTCAACCACACGGTGATGTATATGGCCCATACTGCCTAGGGAAATCCATCCCGACACATTTACAACACTGATTATAAGTCACCCAATACCGAAGAAAAAGGGCAATCCAACCCTGTGGAGAAATCCATCTCCAAGTATGAAGTACTTCAAACAAATCCATGTCCAGGGCAATCCATCCCTCAATAATATCATCCGCGCTCACTTGGGGTATGTACAGACTCCGTAAGGGCTCCTTCAGCCCAAGCGCTATCATAATCATCAATATAACCCCTGCAACGTGCAGCCCGATTCCATAACTATCACTCATAATCAGGCTCTCAGCCTCACATAGTCATCAATCTCTCCAGTCTTACCCACGGACTCACAATTTCATGAAAATTGACCTGGAATAATGATATGATGTATCAATATGTAACAACTCAGACTGAGACATGATATGAATGTATAAATGTGATTGAGTATGAAATATCAATGAAATCGCTGAGATGACAGCAAAAAACGACCACTATGTGTCAAACAATATCAGCATAAAGCCTAAACAGGATATCTAGCATGATGTATAGCTCAATTACTTAATCACATGGTGAAAATGCAGATATCAACAAAATAGAGCCACTAAATAGTGCCATTAAACAATGGAGTCACAAATTCACAAGGTGCATGCCCACACACCCGTCACCTAGAATGTGTGTCACCTCAATATCAATCACATAGCATGTAATTCAGGGTTGTATACCCTCAGCACTAAGTTTAGAAGAGTTACTTATCTCGAACGAGCCAATACCAATGCTGAGCAAGCCAAGCGATGCTCCAAAGATGCCATTCCGCGCGTCCTGACCTCTGAACGGCTCAAAACTGATAAGTAACAATTCAAATACATCAAGCCACGCTAAAGGAACCAATCCCGCTCGTAAAAGATCAGATCTTGAATCAAAGCCCGAAATTGGCCTAAAAGCCCAACCTGGGCCCGCGCCTCATAACATGACAAAACTCATAAAATCTAATAACTCACTAAATTACGGGTCCAACCATACTAGTTACACTCAAATCCGACTCCAAATCGGTCTTCAAAGCTCAAAAAATCCTATTATGAAACTTTAGGCCAAAACCCTCAATTTCTCCTTAAAATTCATCAACCAATTGCCAAAAATGAAGATAGATTCATGAAGTGTAGTAAAAAATGAGTAAAGAACACTTACCCCAATCCTTGTGATGAAACTTGCTCCAATAATCGCCTCAATCCGAGTCTCACATCTCAAAATATGAATAAAGACCAAAACCCTTGATTTTTATAACTCTGCCCCAGCTATACCGCATTTGCGATCAAATTGTTGCATCTGCGACCACCACTTTTGCGGTAATTCCTCGCTTCTGTGAAACAGCCTCACTTAGCAAAAACTTGCACTTACGGTCCTTAAGTCGCTCCTGGGATCGCACTTCTGCGCACTCTAACCACATCTGCGGTTGCGCAGGTGCATCCAAGCACCCGCACCAGCGATCCTCATGCCCAACTCCCTGTCTAACTTCTGCAATGGCACTGCTGCTTTTGTGCCTCCGTACCTGTGCTCAACAATCTGCAGGTACGGTCATACCGGAACCAGAAAATCTTCAGCAATACAACATAGAATGAAAATGATCTGAACCTCGTCTGAAACTCACCCAAGCCACTCGGGACCCCGTCCAAATATATCAACAAGTCCCTTAACATAATATGGACCTACTCGAGGCCTCAAAACACACATAACAACATCGATACGACGAATCACACCTCAATTCGAAATCATTAAACTATGAAACTTCAACTTCCACAATCGATGCTGAAACCCATCAAATCACGTCTGATTGACCTCAAAATTTTCACACAAGTCACATTTGACATTACAGACCTGTTTTAACTTTCGGAATCGGAATCGGAATCCAACCCCGATATCAAAAGTCCACTCCCGGTCAAACTTTCCAAAATTCTAACTTTCGCCATTCAAGCCAAATTCTACTACGGACCTCCAAATCATAATCCGGACATGCTCCTAAGTCCAAAATCACCCGACGGAGCTAACAGAACTATCAAAAATCCGATCCGAGGTCAAATACAAAAAAGACTAAACTTGGTCAAACCTTTCAAATTTAAAGCTTCTAGCTAAGAATCATCCTTCCAAATCAATTTTGAATAACCTGAAAATCAAAACCGACGATTCACATAAGTCATAATACATCATACGGAGCTACTCATGCCTCAAACAACCGAGCAAAGTACAAATGCTCAAAACGACCGTTCGGGTCGTAACAGTTTTGTACACCTTACAATCTCCCTTCTTTCTCTGCATTTTTGCATTGTTTTCAAACCAAAAGTAAACATTAGTGTGGTTTACCTCCGTTTGTTGAGTTCTACAAAGTTTTGTAATTTTTATTACTGATATTACAGAATAGTTGTTATGTTCTATCTTGGGAGAAATTAATCAAATAACCTTGAGCAACAGTGAGAGGATTAAATTCCTTAAGGAAACACAGTTTTCTGTTGGGCTCGGAACTTTTAATTCTTCTATTTCTATTTCTGTTTCTATTTTACTTGTGGAAAAATTATTAGAACATATATTAATAACATGCGTACACACTATCTTTCTTAGACTCTACTTATGGGAATACACTGAATACGTTATTGTTAGTGGTGGTGGATCTGCCTCTACAAAGAAACACATACACTAAACAAGAAAGAGACTAATAACAGTGTTGAACGGTATCATCCATACAGAAATTAGGGACCATTGCATTTTGTCTGATGTCTCTAGAGATATTACTGTCATGGGCTGCTTTCCAGACATGCCCCATGACCCCTTGGCCGCGCCCCATGGCGGCCTAGCAAGCCTCACAATGCCTAGCGCCATGGTCGGCCCCGTGGTCTTGGCTGCGCCAAGTGACAAGCGCGCATGTGCCTCTGTCGCCCCACCGATGCCTCTCGCCAGCGCCCAAGGGCTGGCCAATGACAACAGCGTCGCGCGCCCCGACAATGCCGCGCGCGCAGATCCTGATGCCTCGCCAGCGCCCAGCTGCAGGCCCATTCCAGCAGCGCCTCGCGCACAGACCCTGATACCAAGCACCAGTGCCCAGCCTCAGGCCAGCACATCAAGTGTCGCGCGCGCCCACAGCAACGCGCGCGCAGACCCGCAAGACAAAGATGCTGCCATCATACTTAGTTTTTCCTTGTAATAATCTAAGTCCTTTTCATTGTAATCATAGACTAGTTTTCATCATTTTCATTTCAGTGTGCTTCTACAGCTTTATTAGGACTAGTCTTGTCATGTTGGTTTATTTTTTTAAGCATTATTAAGGGGGACCAAACAATCAAACATTTCAATCAGCATTTTCTGGTGTCTCTCCCCCTCGACACCACATCATTGTAATCATCATTTTCAGTCATCAATAAAATCATCATCAGCATTCAAAACCCAATTCTCTCTCAAGCTTCCGCAATTGCCCACGACATTGGTTTTCCCGCACGGCACTGACAATCTAGTCTAGCGTGCGGCGAGGACCTCATTGGCGGACAGCAACCGCACTGACATCGGTTGCTTAGCCTTACGTTGCCCTTCCAAAGATCATCAGGAAGGCGTTGCGTAACAGTTGGTATCAGAGCCTAGGCTCGACATCGGACGAGGGAACATTTGCCATCATCACCATTTCTGACCATGGTGAATCATGGGGAGCGTCTAGCATCCCTAGAAGAGACGGTTGACCGATTACGACCCATCGTAGAAACAGTGCCTGATCAAAGCAACAACCTAGTGCAAAGGTTGGACGACCTGGACCGCCGAATGCGGCAGGCCGAAAATGACATTGCAAACATCAGTCGTGACTCCGACGAGGACCGACAAACGGCAGCCATTGAAACTGCCAACATCCATGGCAAATTTGAGGACCTCCAACAGGAGCGTGCCGACGATTTAGCCCATCAGCAACATGAGGCAGACAGACTAACTGCCATGCAACAAACCATAAACGACTTGACTGACAAGCTCAACGTTGTCAATGCTGCCTTACAGAGCCTACTTCGAGAAGGCGACCATCACATCAGGGGTGCAGCAAACCTCACCCCCATTCCACAAAAGCTTAAGATACCGGAGCTAAAGCCATACGACGGATCCCGGGATGCTAAAGAAGTGGAAAACTTCATCTTCGATATCGAACAATACTTCGATGCCGTGGGCCATTTGGAGGAATCCAAAAAAGTAGCGACTGCTGCCATGTATCTTCAGGGCGATGCCAAACTTTGGTGGCGGGTCAAACACGAAGCCATCAAGGCCGGTGAAGATACTCTTCAGACATGGGACGAATTGAAGGTAGCCATACGCTTGCAGTTCTTTCCCGAAAATGTGGAATACAACGCAAGGAGAAAGCTACGGGACCTCCGCCACACCAGATCAGTGAGGGAGTACGTGCGCGAATTCTCCGCACTCATGCTAAACATACGCGACATGGGGGACAAAGACAAACTCTTCGCATTCATAGAAGGTTTGAAACCTCATGCCCGTATGGAACTACAGCGACAACGGGTAGACACCCTGCCCAAGGCCATTCAAGCTGCAGAATGCCTTGGCGACTATCATTTGGGAACTCAGAATGACAGGCCCCAGCCGTCTGTCCGAGGGGGATCCAACGGGCACCATCCCAGCAATGGTGGCCCAAGCAAAAGTGGGGGAGATCGGAGTGCATCCAAAACTAAGACTCCTCCCTCCAACAGCAACAGTGCTGCATCCATCAACAACAATCAGGGGAGAAAGCCTCCCTCAGAATGCCGTCATTGCGGCGGGGCACATTGGAACAATGAATGCCCAAACATCAAGGTCAATGCTCATCAGACGGTCGAGGGTGAGTTAGACACATCAGACTCATCAGACGACGACCAGGTAGGCGCCTTCAATGCAATTGTTGGCTCTATCCCTCATGCCTTAGCGGGGACCAGTGCATCTCCTCCTAAGAAAACATCAGTCCCGATCACCAGGAAAGGGAAAGAAAAGATGGACGAAGGACCTCCTAAGCAAGCGAGGACCCTAATGTTCGTCGAATTGAAAGTGAACGGCAAGCCCCTTCACGCATTGATAGACACGGGTGCCACCCATAACTACTTGTCATCAACGCAAGTAGAGCGCCTAGGTCTTGTGGTACAAAAGAGCAAATGCCGCGTCAAGGCTATCAACTCACCACCCCAGACATTGGGTGGAACAGCTACAAATGTCCCAGTGAAACTTGGCCCATACAAAGGAAGCATCGACCTGCGCATCGCAATCATAGATGACTTCGACATCATAGTGGGTTTGGATTTCATGAGGCAAACCAACACCATTCCAGTACCATTTGCCAACATGCTCCTGATGATGGGAGAAAACGGGGCCAAGCCCTGCACCATACCATGCTTTCCCATAAAGATGGCCGCTGAAAACATCTCGGCCATGCAGTTGGAGAAGGTAGTCAACAGACATGAACCCCAGGTTCAGGCTACCCTTCGCAGCAACAATCAGCCATCATGTCATCGGCCTCAAAAGACTGGTGACGCTCATCATCGTGTGAAGACTTGTCAGCCATGCCACAAGGACAAGTCGGATCACTCATCACAGCCGGGACCCTCGCAGCCATCACATGTCCCTCATAGACCATGGGAAAGTGTTTCCCTCAAGATTCATCACGGGATTGCCCCAAGTTGGCAATCTTGCATCCATCATGGTTGTCATAGATCAGTTCTCAGACTATGCAACTTTCATAGCAGCCCCGCAAAACATCTCAGCAGAAGATACAGCTCGACTCTTCTTCTCGCACATTGTCAAACATTGGGGCCTGCCCAAAAACATTGTTAGTAGGCGCGACTCACGCTTTACTAGCAACTTTTGGACCCATCTCTTCAGGTGCTTTGGGTCAACATTGAGTCACAACACAGACATCCATCCACCATCGGATGGCCAGACAGACCGGTTCGATGATATGCTGGAGGAATATCTCCGCAACTTTGCAACCGGATCCCAGAAGCATTGGGTGAAGCTCTTGGATGCTGCTCAACTGTGTTTCAATTCTCAAAAGAGCCATCATACAAACAAGAGCCCTTTTGAAATTGTTACCGGACAGCAACCGCTTCTCCCGCAAACGGTGAATGCATCAACCATGCCGAAATCTCCTCGAGCTGCCAACTTCTCGAGCGAATGGGAGCGCAACATGGAGATAGTGCGGAGCTATCTCATCAGGGCCCAAGAGCGGGCAAAAAGGTTCACCGAACAAAAGCGTTGCTTTTCCCAACATCAACCAGGGGATAAAGTAATGCTACGCATCCCAAAGCAGTACTTGTTTGCAGAAAGGACCCATGACCCTCGGCTGCAACAAAAATACATCGGGCCCCTGCCCATTGAAAAACGCATTGGGAAGTCCACATATCAGGTCAAAACTCCATCCTGGTGGAAGATCCATCCAGTCTTCCATGTCAGCCGCATGAAATCATTGCTTCGCTACAACAGCAAGCTCACAGAACAGAGGGGCGCAGACCTCCCATCCAACAACCATCAGAAACATCATCATCATCATCATCATCATCCTAAGGCTCCGAGGACGGCGCCAACTCAGGTGGGGGAGAATGTCATGGGCTGCTTTCCAGACATGCCCCATGACCCCTTGGCCGCGCCCCATGGCGGCCTAGCAAGCCTCGCAATGCCTAGCGCCATGGTCGGCCCCGTGGTCTTGGCTGCGCCAAGTGACAAGCGCGCATGTGCCTCTGTCGCCCCACCGATGCCTCTCGCCAGCGCCCAAGGGCTGGCCAACGACAACAGCGCCGCGCGCCCTGACAATGCCGCGCGCGCAGATCCTGATGCCTCGCCAGCGCCCAGCTGCAGGCCCATTCCAGCAGCGCCTCGCGCACAGACCCTGATGCCAAGCACCAGTGCCCAGCCTCAGGCCAGCACATCAAGTGTCGCGCGCGCCCACAGCAACGCGCGCGCAGACCCGCAAGACAAAGATGCTGCCATCGGACTTAGTTTTTCCTTGTAATAATCTAAGTCCTTTTCATTGTAATCATAGACTAGTTTTCATCATTTTCATTTCAGTGTGCTTCTACAGCTTTATTAGGACTAGTCTTGTAATGTTGGTTTATTTTTTTAAGCATTATTAAGGGGGACCAAACAATCAAACATTTCAATCAGCATTTTCTGGTGTCTCTCCCCCTCGACACCACATCATTGTAATCATCATTTTCAGTCATCAATAAAATCATCATCAGCATTCAAAACCCAATTCTCTCTCAAGCTTCCGCAATTGCCCACGACATTGGTTTTCCCGCACGGCACTGACAATCTAGTCTAGCGTGCGGCGAGGACCTCATTGGCGGACAGCAACCGCACTGACATCGGTTGCTTAGCCTTACGTTGCCCTTCCAAAGATCATCAGGAAGGCGTTGCGTAACATTACTTTTGAGTTCAGATATTTATCTTTTTGAAGTCTGTTCATCTCCATCTTAAATCTGGAAAAGCGTCCATAAACGTACGATATTGTCTTTTAAAATCTAAAACTTGAGGTTGCTAATTCATGGCTAGTGATGATCGGTGGCTGGTAAATGCAACATTGTTGTCCCACATATTAATTGGTACAAACAAACTTAACAAATGGTGATCTGAATCAGATTACTGTTCTTTGTACGTACGGTGGTACTGAAGTTGTCCCATATGTTGGTTGTATTATTCTTGATATTTACAATCCGTCCTCATGAGATCTTTTCGAAAAATTCGTAGTTATTAGTTTCCACTGCTTAAATTCGTAATCTCCTCATCTAATGAAAGCAAGTTCTATCTGTGTTAAGTAAATTAGCACAGACACATGCACGCATGCGCATACATGTAAAACTGATACACATATACATATTGTATATTTGCATAGGCGGAGCTAGGATTTAAATTTTATGGGTTTGGGATTATAATCCTTTTAAGTTATTGAGTTCTAAATTAAGAATTTGTACATATTCATTAGATTTTTTTATACAAATACAAAATTTAAACAAAAACTACTGGATTTTAGCGAACCCGCAACCTGTAACGAGGCTCCGTCCCTGTGTATTTGTATTGTATGTAGGCAAGTGAGTGTATTTATATATTTTACCTACTTATTATGATAAGATTCAACTAAGTCTGGCGTCTCAGAATTCAAAAACAAAACAGAGAATGGACAATGATTATTTTGTTTCGAAAATCTAAATCATTGAATTGATTGGAAAGTCGAGGAATATAGTCATAGGGGTCCTAGTAGCATGTGCTCAGAAGAATATTGTGAGTTCAACAATGCCTCAACATCTGGTCAAACTAACATTTTATCCTATCAAATAATTAGTTGATTACATCATTGAAACTAATAATTCTCTTTTTCTTTTTTGTGTGTGTGTGTTTATATATTATCAAATTGTTTAAAAAATAATATTAATATAACGTAATATTTTCATTCACTTAAAATTTAAAAGTTAGAAGGAATAAAAGAAGCATAAGAAATGTACGACAATAGAAGCAAGTCGTTAGCCGTCATGGCAGTGGGTATAAGGCAATATAGGACCTATTTGTAACCAAAATTTCAGCAGAAATTCTCCACATTGATGGCTTCAACTTGTTTATAAGAGTTGAGATAGACAATACATCTTTGCTGTTTTGACAAGTGGTGTTTATATTAGTGGAAGTATACATCTTTTCGGTTAATTGTAAATAATTAGTGATCCGCTTTTAATTTGATAAACAAATATAATGGTCATTAGAGGTGGATTTAGAATTTAAACTTTGATAAATTCAATGTTTAAGGCTTTTAGCATAAAATAACTTTTACGCCTAAAATTATGGATTCCAAATTTGATATTTGTTGAAATTTTAATAATTTCTTAATAATTTATATTTATGTTTTTGTGTCGAAGGTTCTGGATTCAGTTGAATTTGAACCCATTGTATGTAGGTCGAATCCGCCTCTTCCATGTGATTATTTACCTTAATCAAGTTGCATTCATCTTCTAAAAAATTTTGGTGGAGAATCTTAGTAGCTCGGTTGGATGAATAGATGAATTTTTACCTTATTGGTAAGGGTTTGACTCCCTATCTTATAAGCCCCTCATCTATTCTTCTTTTTCCTATATATCCCCTATATAATAAAACTAAAAAATGAAAAAAGATAAAGAGTTTTGATAGTGTTATGCTTTCTGTTTTGGGTGAAAAGGGCGGTTAGAATGTAATACAAATAACTTTGGAAAACTAACATTCTATAGCCGCTCTAAAAATAATATCCAAAAAAAATATATTGTTTGTATTATATATATATATATATATATATATATATATATATATATATATATATATATAATACAAACATGCAATTAGTTTCGGTCGCGAGCTAAAAATGATCTTTGCTCAAATAACTTGGCATAAGGGGAATCCTTTGTAACAATTCGGCCGGTCATTTTTTAGAGCTGTAGCCTTGTTTCCCCTTTTACTGCTCATTTTGTGCTTTACTATTATTTTATGACTTACCGGGTTAGTCGGTTCGGATCCGGAGGGACTTTGAAGTGAATTGAGACACTTAGTCTCATAATGGAAAGCCTAAGTTGGAAAAGTTGACCGGATGTTGACTTATGTGTAAACGATATTTCGATGGTTCCGTTAGCTCAGATTGTGATTTGGAGGTCCGTAGTGGAATTAGGCTTGAAATAGCGAAAGTTGAATTTTTTGGAAAAATTTGACCGGGAGTGAATTTTTTGATATCGGTGTCAGATTCCGTTCCGGAAGTTGAAGCAGGTCTGTGGTGTCATTTGTGACTTGTGTGCAAAACTTGAGGTCAATTGGACGTGATTTGATAGGTTTCGGCGTCGTTTGTAGAATTTGGAAGTTTTAAAGCTCATTAGGCTTGAATTGAGGTGTGATTCATATTTTTTTATATTTATTGAGGTGATTTGAAGGTTTGACTAAGTTCATATGATGTTATGGGACCTGATGGCATGTTTTGGTTGAGGTCCCGGGAGCTTCGAGTAAGTTTCAGGTGGTTAACGGATCAAGAATTGAAGTTGGGAGACTGCTGAAGTTGAGTTTGCTGGTTTTTGGTTGATCTAGTTTCCTTATACGCATGGGCAGGTCCGCAATCGCGTAGGCTAATTGGGTCACTGATGGAATTTGCTCTACGCGTTCGTGAGTAGAGGGCTGCGATCGCGTAGCTTTGGGTAGCAGTGTATCGCGAACGCGTGGGCTAGGCCGTGTTCGTGAAGAGGAAGTGAGGTAGGAGCTGGGACCATGCATTCATCGCGAACGCGTGAGGTCGTTCGCGATCGCGTAAGTCAGAGGGTCAGTTCACCGCGTTCGCGTAGGGTTAATTTGTGGGGCAGCAGGGTTGTGCTTCACGATCGCGAGGTATGTTCCGCGATTGCAATGAAGGCATATCTGGGAAGAATAACAGATTCAAAAACGAGGGTTTTGAGTTCATAACATAAAATTAAATTGGGAGCTTAGTAGAAGGTGATTTTTGGAGAGATTCTTGCGTGAGTGTTTGGGTAAGGGGTTCCTATCTAATTTTGGCCAATTCCCATGATTATGCCTTTGATTCCATCATTTAATTTGTGATTTTGGGTGGAAAATTGAAAAAAATGAAGAAGTTCTTAGGCTAGATTTTTGAGGTTTTAAATGGGATATTAATATCGGATTTGAGTAAATTTGGTATGTTTAGACTCGTGCTTGAATAGGCTTTCGATTTTCGTTAGTTTTATTGAATTTCGGGGCGTGGTCTCGGGGGCCGGTTATGAGCCGATTTCGGATTTTAGATTAACACTTCATATTTTTCTTATGGAATTGATTCCTTAGCTCGTATTGATCGTATTTTTTTGTGGCGAGATTCGAGACGTTCGGAGGATAATTTGCGAGGCAAAGGCGTATTGGAGTAGGGATTTTGCTTAGATTGAAGTAAGTAACAGTTCTAAATCTGGTTTGGAGGGTATGAAACCCCGAATTTGTATGTTATGTTATTGGTTTGGAGGTGACGCACATGCTAGGTGACGGGCATTTTGGTGTGCACCGCAGGAATTGGGAATTGGTCCATTCCATTGAAATTGTAAAGTTGAATAACTTGTTGCTAGCTATATATTCTCCATGTGTTATAGAAATTTAACTATAAATTATGTTAAAAATCATGTTTAGACTATGTGTTGATACTGTTGGAGCCCACAGAGGTCGTGCACGTGTTGAATTACATGTTATTTGTTGTTTGCACTCAGTCTCAGATTTTTCTTGTATATCATATCTCAGACTCTATTATTCCTTGTTGATACTTCCTGTTATTGATGTTTGGGCTGATTTTCATGACTTTTGAAGGTCCGAGAGACTGGAGAGGTTGGTGACTGAGTTAGGGCCTAAGTGCCGAGATGTGAGCGATATGTATATATGTGGATCGGGTTGCACGCCGCAAAAAGCCTCAGGGATGTGTATATGTGGATCGGGTTACATGCCGCAATGAGCCTTAGGACTGTATATATGTGGATTGGGTTGCGCGCTGTAAAAGCCTTATGGCTATTTATATATTTATGGGATTGGGCTGCACGGCACAGCAATATAACATTTAGGGCGAAGGAGCCCCTCTAGAGTCTGTACATTCCCAGTGAGCGTAGGTACCCATTGAGTACGAGTGTTGAGTTCCGAGTGCTGAGTGTCGAGTGCAGAGATATTGAGAAAGATTGACTGATTGTTACTCTAAGAGGATGCTCTTGATGTCATTATTATTGCACTTAGCTACCATATATCACTGTTTGAAAGTTTTCTAAAAGATATTATATTCCGTTTTACTCGAATTCGATACGAGATAGCTGATTTGGCTTAAATTGTCGAAATTGAAAGCATGCCTATTTTTCCTATGTTGAAAATTACTGAAATTTGAACTATAACTGTGTAGTTTGTCACTATCTTTCAGTTCTTTATTTAGTATTATTATTTACTAAGTTGGTAGTACTCATGCTACACCCTGAACTTTGTGTGCAGATCCAGGTATTTCCGGACACGGTGGGTGTTGATACCTTGTGCAGCTGATAATTGGAGACTTCGAGGTAGCTGACCGGCGTTCGCATCCCTTGTTTTCTCCTTCCCTATCTTTTCTTTTCACTGTTTTTCTAGCTTCAGACTATGTTAGCTGTGTATTCCAGACTTGTAACACTTAGATGCTCATGTACTCTATGACACCCCAATTTGGGAGTTTTTCCGCGTTGTGTTTGGATCTTTTATCTTGTTTATGAGAAATTGATATTTAAACTACTTTAAACCCATTTTTGTCAAAAGAGTTAGAATTTTTCATAAATGTCAGCTTGCCTAGTACCACGATAGGCGCCATCACGACATGTTAGAATTTTGGGTCATTACAAATTGGTATCAAAACCTAGGTTACATAGGTCTCACGAGTCATGAGCAGGTTTAGCAGAGTCTTGCGGATCAGTATGGAGACGTCTGCATTTATCTTCGAGGGGTTGCCGAACCTTTAGGAAACTTCACATTCTTGTATTCTTGTCGTGTGAATTTTTTGATTCCGGTAATAAAACTTCTGTTATTCTATTCTCTCATAAATGGTGAGGACGCATAATACTGAGCAGGATGGACAGCCACCAGTACTACTAGCTAGGGCCGCGAGAGGCCGAGGCCGCGATAGAGGCAGAGGTGCAACTCATATAGTACCACACCAGTAGACCCACCAGTTGCCCTAGTTCCAAAGTAGGTTCCAGTTGCGGATGAGCCAGTGGGGCCAGCTCAGGCACCAGCTGTGCTTATTGTAATTTCGGGCCTTCAGGAGGCCTTAGCTCAGGTTCTGACCGTGTGTACCAATCTTACTCGGGCGGTCTCCGTTCCGGCTGCAGTAGCCACTTCTTAAGCCGGGGAGGTACTCCAGACATCGGGGGCACTCCCAGCCCAGCCGGTCGTACCTGCTCAGGCCCATGTGGTTCCTGCTATGACTGATGATGAGTAGAGAGACTAGAGAGGGTTGGGAGGCTCCAACTCCCATCTTTCAGTGGGGCAAAGTCGGAGGATTCCTAGGGCTTCTTGGATAGATGTGAACGGGTGCTTCGCACAGCCGGTATTTCTGAGACCAGTGGGGTCTCATTCACTACTTTTCAATTCACTAGGGTTGCTTTTAGTTGGTGGGAGGCTTATGAGAGGTGCAGGTCGGTCGGTGCAGCACCACTTACATAGCAGGAGTTCTTCGTTCATTTTTTGGAGAACTTCGTGTCGTAGTCTCGCAGAGAGGAGCTGCGCAGATAGTTTGAGCAGTTACGTCAGGATGGCATGTCCGTGACGCAGTAGGAGATGAGGTTTTCTAAGTTGGCTTGTCATGCGGTTTGGTTGGTTCCCACTGATAGGGAGAGGATTAAGAGGTTCATCGATGGCCTCACATATCAGTTGTGATTGCTTATGACTCGAATGAGGGTATCTGGTGCTACTTTTGCTGAGGTAGTCGACATTGCTCGACAGATAGAGATGGTCCGTAGTCAGGAGAGCGGTGAGAGAGATGCCAAGTGGCCTCGTGGACCGGGTGGTTTTGGCGGTGTTCCTTCTGGGGGTCAGTTCCACCACGGCACGAGGAGTCCTTAAAGGCATTCTCAGACAGTTTGTCACCATAGTGCGTCATCCGGCCATGGATCTTATAGTTCTCATCAGGGCGAGTCATCTCTCAGTGCCCTTCTAGCTCAGAGATTGTCCCGTGCTCCATCGGTTCAGGGCTCATCTATGCCAGGTCCTTCTAGTAGTTATCTCGGTGCTCGAGGCTCCCTTCAGTCCCCACTACCAGCCACGGGGAGTTGCTATGAGTATGGATAGTTTGGTCATATCAGGAGATATCGTCTCCGCCTTACGGGAGGTCCGGCTCAGCAGAGGAGTCAAATTACGACTTCAGCGCCAGTTACGCCACCACCCGCATAGCCAGCTCGGGGTGGGGCCCAGTCAGCTAGAGGTCGCCCTAGAGGGAGAGGCCGATCAGGTGGCGGTGAGGCTCGATTCTATGTTGTTGATACCCAATTTTTCCCTCATATTTTTTCAAATAGTATATGTATTTTCAAAAAGTCATTTTGCATCATTATTTAATTTACAAGATTTATTCAAGCATTTTTCATAATATTTAGAGCCTTAAAATTAATTTTCTCGCATTTAAATTACTTGTATATTTATTAATTATCCTTTTAAATTATTAGTGATGACTTAATCATCCAAATTTATCATTTTATATCCACGTTTGTGTTTAACAATATTTTACTTTATTTTATATAATTACAACTATATTTTAGTTATTTATGTAATTTTGCAATAATAGCATATATTCATGCATAATTGCGTTTTATTACATTATTTGTGCCAAAATAATATTTTATATTTTTATAATGCTAAGTTATTATATCCAATCATTTTATTGCATAATTAATATTTTTACTATTTATTAATTACTTTTATAAATTTGTTTTTTATAAATTTTGTGTATTTAAACTATGGCCCAATTTTAAGCCAATTTCGGACCAAACTTGGCCCAAATCCTCAGCCCAACAACCCCCAGCCCAAGCCAAATGACCCTTTACTAAAACCAGGTCGCAACTCACTTCAAACGACCCCCTCGTACAATTTTTAATCCTGGCCGTTGATCTTGACAGATCAATGACCCTCGTTCATTTTCTCCTTTTAATTAACCCAACCCAAACCCTAATCCTCATTATCCACCTAACATTCGCCTCTGAAACCTCTCCACTCCACTCGTCTTTGAGAAACCCTAGCTGCAATACCCTTACTCCTCTTCGTTTCCAACCTAATCATGGAATCAATCCATGATCTACTTACCTATTTTGTGATACCTTACTATTATGTGCATGTCTATGGTGTTACTTAGTTCTTGCCCTATTTTTGGCAAGAATTACCTTTCAAGAACGGGCCTGATTTACTCTAATTTTGTGAAGATCTGGACGATCTTTCGTCTGTATATACTGTACAATGGACGATTCTTGCATTATTGGTTCGATTTAAGGTCGTTGGACCCAACTAGGTTTGGGATTTTCCTTTCTCCTTACTGATTTTGATTGCATGTGATATATTCTTTCCTTTCTTGTGTTTGACTGATGATTTTCATGTTCATCCGCTCAATTTGAACACTATATAAACCCCTCCCCAATTTCCCCTTGAAAGAAAACCTAATTTCCACTACTATTACACTCACTACACTCTTCTCTCACTCGTTCACTTCTTCTGAGACATTTGAATATTTTCTGAAATTGTTGAATCCTTGACTGGCTGAAAGACAAGGCCATAATATTGTAAAACAGCCTCATCCGGTGCGAGCACTGCTCGGAGCCATTCTCGAGGCTCTTGTGAACTCTAAAGCACCGGGGATCTGGGTTCTCTTGCTACCAGTATTCTAACTCCTCATTCTTTTGTTTGTTTAACTTTGCTACTGGTTAGTGTCCTTGACTCTTACAATGTCAACTATTCTCTTTTCTATTTGTCTATGACGTATGTTCTATGTGCTAATGTTGTTTAAATTCTATAAGTATGATTCAATTTTCTTGTTATTCATGGATCCCTGTTACTATATGTCATGATATTGTTTTATAATTAATCCCCGGCCATTCCATGTTCTTTATTAGTTGAGTTTAGTAGATATAAGATGCTTTCATTATTGGAATAGATTCCGACTTTCTTAGGTATTTCTAGACTAATGTGTGTTCTCTATCTTGTCATGTATTTCTATGTTTGTGTTCTAGACCTTATTGAGTTCTTCTTGCCCAATATGATAGATCTCTGAGGCTGTATTGATTAGCTAAAGCATGTTCCCATTCCATTTAAGTATTGTTGCGTGTTTGGTTTAGAATGGCCTCTAGGGCAAATTGCTATGTTAGTTTCCCTTCTATCTAAGCAATTAGTGCAAATAGCAATGCTTTCCTGTCTCATTCCCCTTAAGTGCTATATATTATCATGAGTAAACCTTGCCATTAGTTTATTGTGATGCCGCTTATGGTCATTTTCATGTGCAATTGTATATCCCTCTAACTATAATTATTTCAAATAAGGCTCACTCGTTTAAAGTCTTTTTCTGACCTATTTTGGTTAATGTCTCGTGCTAATCTTGGTTTCTGGTAAATTGACATGTGTGTGTTTGTCCTGTTAACTCAATAGATTTGCCTTTTCAACCTTCTTAATGAGTAATTGTGTCAGTATGCTATACCCTTCCCTTTGTCGAATGATAGTTCAATATGGTTGTTAGTTCTTCTATGTCGAACTAGCTATGCCAAAGTTGTCTATCCAGTTGGTATGCTCAAGTCCTTTTATTTAACTAGTATTGTTCCCTTAGCTTCTAAGAATTATAATCATTGCTAATAGACTTTAGAACTGCCAATTGGTTACTATATATGTTTCTCCTGTCTAATTCTGGTAAGATTTCGTGTAGGGCCATGAGAGTGTAGTTGATACACTCTCACACTTTAGATATGATGGGTCTTGGGTTTACTATTCGTGTGAAAGGTGAAGCTCGCTGAAGGCCCAGGTGTTACTGGGTTATATTCTTTTGGGTCTACTATGTGTATTGCACCTGTAATCTTCTAATATGTAATGTTCGCACTTGTATTCATTATTTTTTGGGTATTTAATAATTTATGAAAAAAACATATGAGCAAATTAGTAAAAAGGGGGTAGGGTACTCTAATTCTCGCATAAATGGGTAGAAAGCATGCCTATAGGATCTATGTGGTCTATTCGCTCTTTGCTTTACATGTTTTTGATTTAATGAGTAGAAAGCCTGTCTATAGGAGTCACACACAGACACATCACTTAAACATATTCTCTTTCAAGTATTTTTCGTACCAGTTTCCACTACTATGTTTCCTTAGATAGCATGTGTATAGGACGTAACAATGCAATATTTTACTCACCTAGATGTCATGCCTATAGGACTTCGAATGACTAATCTATTAGTTGCGTCAACTATCATTGCACTGCTCATCTAGATATCATTCCTATAGGATTAAAAAATCAATCAACTGCTCCATTCATTTGTGTTGTTCAGAAAGCATGCCAATAGGGATAAAAACAATAAAATCAATTGCCAACGATTAGATATCATGCTTCTAGGACATTGTCGCCCCACCTAAGGAATTTTCTATAAAATAAGTGTTGGTAGTTCAGGGTTCTGGAGTTGTTTCACTGCCTCTTTGCGCCAGCAATCTAGAAATCATGCATATAGGTTTGTAATCTGCAAATATGTTGCCCGTACATTGCTAGAAATCAGAATCACTTAGAAACCATATCTATAGGACTTATAATGATTTAATCTATCCGTACATTGGCCTAAAAAATGCAGCATTGCCTATTTGATATTGGAATCATATAGAGATCATGCCTATATGAACAAGGATTTCAAGTCTCAGAGCTCAAAATATTCTATTACTTAATCTAAAAATCAGTCTGCGTGCTTCTTTGTTTATGTGCGGAGGCTAATATGAGCCACTCTTTGCTATTCTATGCAGTCCTCTTTGTTTTTTAATGCACGATTAGTTTTATCATTTTTGAGCAGCCTAAATAAGTCTAGAGACACCCAAATAGAGTTCCAAAGCCTCCTGGACCATAGGCATAGGACGAGTAGTGCACACATAGGACGCGACTAGAATTGAATTAGAATGCTTTAGGTAAACAACTTCAACATAGTAATCGGGTAGCATGAGATGATAGTTTGTACTCGCTGAATAATATGAGCAACTCCTATCTAAAAGGAGTTGCAAAGTATTATTTATGTTGCACGGGGTGATCCTTCAGGCTAATAAACTTAGGATTCCCCCTCCTTTATATACTTTTTATTCACACTTAGTCATTTATGTAGACTATTGTAGTCGCATCCTTGTAATATTAATGATTTGTACCAATTCTTACTATGCTATAATGAGATTTTTTATTTTTATATTCTCTTTGTTTATTTGACCACTTAGACTAATTACATAATCCGCATAGTCTTAAGTTCGGCCGGGACCCACAGTTATGGACCTCGAGGAGTGCCTAACACCTTCTCTTTGAGGTAATTTGAGCCCTTACCCGACCTTTGGTGGCATTGACTATTCAAACAGAGATATTTTCATAATAGGTGCCCTAACGCCTTAAAAATCGTCAGGTTGTGACTCTTCTCTTTTAATACCCTCTTCCTTTAAAAGAGTTGTCACACGTCGAAACCCGCTTTCGTGAGAAAATGGGGCGCGACATATGTTATTCTTGCCAGACCAGATGTTGTTGCTTTAGATGTAGTGATCACAGGTATTGTCTTAGTTTGCCATAGGGATGCATCTGTTTTATTTGATCCTGGTTCCAGTTATTCATATGTCTCATCATATTTTGCTCATTATCTGGATATGCCCTGTGAGTCCTTAGTTTTATCTGTTCATGTCTCTACACCGGTGGGCGATACTATTATTGTGGACCGTGTATATCGGTCGTGTGTGGTGATTATTGGGAGTCTAGAGACTAGAGTTAATCTCTCGTTGCTTAGTATGGTTGATTTCGACGTGATCTTTGGTATGGATTGGTTGTCTCCATGTCATGCGGTTTTAGATTATCACGCTAAGACCGTGACATTGGCAATACCGGGGTTGTCGAGGATTGAGTGGAGAGGTTCTTTACACTATGTTCCCAATAGAGTGATTTCATATTTGAAGGCCCAGCGGACAGTTGGGAAAGGTTGTTTATCTTATTTGGCCTTTGGGAGGGATATTAGTGCTGATACTCCCACTATTGATTCTGTTTCGGTGGTACGGGAGTTTCAGCACGCGTTTCCTGCAGACTTGCTCGGCATGCTGCCCGATAGAGATATTGACTTTGGTATTGACTTGGTGCCGGGCACTTACCCATTTCTATTCCACCATATCGCATGACACTAGCTGAGTTGAAGGAATTGAAGGAGCAACTTTAGGAACTCTTTGATAAGGGGTTTATCAGGCCTAGTGTGTCACCTTGGAGTGCACCGGTGTTGTTTGTAAAGAATAAGGATGGTACTATGAGAATGTGCATTGATTATATGCAGTTGAACAAAGTCACAATCAAGAACATGTATCCTTAACCGCGTATTGATGATCTATTTGACCAGCTTCAAGGAGTGAGGGTGTTCTCCAAGATTAATTTGAGGACTGGTATCACCAGCTGAAGATTCGGGACTCGGACATTCTAAAGATAGCATTTATGACCTGTTATGGTCATTATGAGTTCTTGTGATGTCTTTTAGGCTGACAAATGCCCCAACAACATTCATACATCTGATGAGCAACGTGTTTCAGCCTTAGCTTTACTTGTTTGTTATTGTATTCATTGATGATATCCTAGTGTACTCTCGTAGTTGGGAGGAGCATGCCCAGCATTTGAGGATTGTGTTGCAGCGGTTGAGAGAGGAGAAACTTTATGCCAAGTTCTCCAAGTGTGAGTTTTGGCTCATTTCAGTGGCATTCTTGGGGCACGTGGTGTCCAGTGAGGGCATTCAGGTGGATCTGAAGAAGATAAAGGCAGTCTAAAGTTGGCCCAGACCGTCCTTAGCTATGGAGATTCGGAGCTTTCTCGGCTTGGCCGATTATTACTGTCACTTCATGGAGGGTTTCTTTTCTATTGCATCTCCCTTGACCAAATTGACCCAGAAAGGTGCTCCTTTTAGGTGGTCGGATGAGTGTGAAGAGAGCTTTCAGAAGCTCAAGACTGCCTTGACCACAACTCCAGTTCTAGTGTTGCCTTCAGCTTCAGGTTCTTACAAAATATATTGTGATGCTTCTCGGATTGGTATTGGGTGTGTCTTGATGCAGGGGGGTAGAGTGATTGCTTATGATTCACGTCAGTTGAAGCATCATGAGAAGAAATACCTTGTTCATGATTTGGAGTTAGCTTCCATCGTTCATGCATTAAAGATTTGGAGGATTATCTCTACAGTGTGTCTTGCGAGGTGTTTACGTATCATCGGAGCCTCCAACACGTGTTTAAATAGAAGGATCTAAATTTGAGGCAGTGGCGATGGTTGGATCTACTAAAGGACTATGATATCACCATTCTGTATCACCCCGGGAAGGTCAATGTGATGGTCGATGCCTTGAGTAGAAAGGGTATGGGTAGTCTTGCATTCAATCCCATAGTGAGAGACCTCTTGCAATTGATGTTCAGTCCTTGGCCAACCGGTTCGTGAGACTGGATATTTCGGAGCTCAGCCGGGTCCTAACTTGTGTGGTTTCTCAATCTTCCTTATTTGATCGTATCAGAGAGTGCCAGTATGATGATACTCATTTTCTTGTCCTTAAGGATAGGGTTCAGCACGGTGATGCCAGAGATATTACTATTGGGGATGATGGGGTATTGAGGATGCAAGGTCGGATTTGTGTGCCCAGTGTGGATGGGCTACGTGAGTTGATTCTTGAGAAGGCCCACAGTTAGCGATATTTCATTCATCCGGGTACCGCGAAAATGTATTGGGACTTGAGGCAGCACTATTGGTAGAGGAAATGAAGAAGGATATAGTGGGGTTTGTAGCTCGGTGCCTTAACTATCAGCAGGTGAAGTATGAGCATCAAAGACCGGGTAGATTGCTTCAGAGGATCGAGATTCCAGAGTGGAAGTAGGAGTGGATCATTATGGATTTTTTAGTTGGGCTCCCACGGACTTCGAGGAAGTTCGATGCTATTTGGGTGATTGTAGATCGGCTGACCAAGTTCGCGCACTTTATTCCAGTTGGTACTACCTATTCTTCAGAGCGGTTGGCTGAGATTTACATCGGAGAGATTGTCTGCCTTCACGGTGTGCCAGTGTCCATCATTTCAGATCGATACACGCAGTTTACATCGCAGTTTTGGAGAGCCGTGCAACGAGAGTTGGGCACTCAGGTTGAGTTGAGTACAACATTTCACCCTTATACAGACGTACAGTCTGAGCGCACTATTCAGATATGAGAGGACATGTTACGCGCTTGTGTCATTAATTTTGGGGCTTCATGGGATCAGTTTCTGCCACTCGCGTAGTTTTCCTACAACAATAGCTACCAGTCCATCATTCAGATGGTGCCGTATGAGGATTTGTATGGGAGGCGGTGTAGATCTCCGGTAGGTTGGTTTGAGCCGGACGAGACCAGGCTATTGGGTACTGACTTGGTTTAGGATGCATTGGACAAGGTTAAATTGATTCAGGAGTGGCTTTGCATGGCGCAGTCTAGACAAAAGAGCTATGCCAACAGGAAGGTCTGTGATGTTGCTTACATGGTTGGGAAGAAAGTCTTGTTGAAGGTTTCACCCATGAAGGGTGTTATGAGATATGGGAAGAAGGACAAGTTTAGCCCTCGAGTTATTGGGTCGATTAAGGTGCTTCGGAGGATTGGAGAGATGGCTTACGAGCTTTTCTTGCCACCTAGTTTCTCGAGTGTGCATCCAGTATTTCTTGTTTCTATGCTCCGAAAGTATGTCAGCGATCCGTCTCATATTTTGGATTTCAGTACAGTTCAGTTGGATGGTGATTTGACTTATGATGTGGAGTCTGTGGGCAATTTGGATGGGCAGGTTCGAAAGTTGAGATCAAATTATATAGCTTCACTAAAGGTGCAGTGGAGAGGTTAGCCCGTTGAGGAGGATACTTGGGAGACCGAGCAGGAGATGCGAATCAGATATCCACACCTATTTGAGACTCCAAGTATACTTCTCGACCCGTTCGAGGACGAACGTTTGTTTAAGAGAGGGAGGATGTAATGACATGGCCAGTCGTTTTGAGAGTTGTAGCCATGTTTCCCCATTTACTGCTCATTTTATGCTTTACTTTTGTTTTACGACTTATCGGGTTAGTCGGTTCGGGTCCGGAAGGACTTCAGAATGAATTGAGATGCTTAGCCTTATAATGGAAAGCTTAAGTTGGAAAAGTTTACCGGATGTTAACTTATGTGTAAACGGCCTGGAATTGAGTTTTGATGGTTCTGTTAGCTCCGTTGGATGATTTCGGACTTAGGAGTGTGTCCAGATTGTGACTTAGAGGTCTGCAGTGGAATTAGGCTTGAAATAGAAAAAGTTGAATTTTTTGATTAAATTTGACCGGGAGTGGACTTTTTGATATCGAGGTCGGATTCCAATTTCGGAAATTGGAGCAGATCCGTTGTGTCATTTGTGACTTGTGTGCAAAATTTGAGGTCAATCGGACGTGATTTGATAGATTTAGGCGTCGTTTGTAGAAATTGGAAGTTTCAAAGTTCATTAGGCTTGAATTGGAGTGCGATTCATGTTTTTGATTTTGTTTGAGGTGATTTGAAGGTTCGACAAAGTTCGTATAATGTTATGGGACTTGATGGCATGTTTGGTTGAGGTCCCGGGGGCCTTGGATGAGTTTCGGGTGGTTAACGGGTCAAGAATTGAAGTTGGGCGACTACTGAAGTTGAGTTTGCAAGTTTTTAGCTGATCTAGTTTCCTTATACGCGATCGCGGGGGCAGGTCCATGATCGCGTAGGCTAAATAGGTCACTGATGGAATTTTCCCTACGCGTTCGCGAGTAGAGAGCTACAATCGCGTAGATTTAAGTATCAGTGCATCACGAACGCGTGGGCTAGGCCGCGTTCGCGAAGAGGAAGTGAGGTAGGAGCTGGGACCACGCGTTTTGCTCATCGCGAATGTGTGAGGTCATTCGCGATCGCCTAAGCCAGAGGGTTAGTTTACCGCGTTCACGTGGAGAATTCTGCATTCGCGTAGAGTTAATTTGTGCGGCAGCATAGTTCTGCTTCGCGATCGCGAGTTATGTTCCGCAATCGCGATGAAGGCATATCTGCGCAGAATAAAAGATTCAAAAACGAGAGTTTTGAGTTCATAACATAAAATTGAATTAGAAACTCGGTAGAAGGCGATTTTTGGAGAGATTCTTGCATGGGTGTTTGGAGTAAGTGATTCCTATCTAATTTTGGTCAATTTCCATGATTATGCCTTTGATTCCATCATTTAATTTGTGATTTTGGGTGGAAAATTGGGGAAAATGAATGAAAGTTCTTAGGCTAGATTTTTGAGGTTTTGAAAGGGATTTTGATATCGGATTGGAGTAAATTTAGTATGGTTAGACTCGAGGTTGAATGGACTTTCGATTTTTGTGAGTTTTGTTGTATTCCTAGACGTGGGTCCGGGGGCCGGTTTTGAGCCGATTTTGAATTTTTGATTAAAACTTCGTATTTTTCTTATGGAATTGATGCCTTAGCCCGTGTTAATCGTATTGTATTGTTTGTGGCTAGATTCGAGACGTTCAAAGGCTGATTTGCGAGGCAAAGGAGTATTAGAGTAGGGATTTTGCTCAGATTGAGGTAAATAACAATTCTAAATTTGGTTTTGAGGGTATGAAACCCTAAATTTGTATGTTATGTGATTAGTTTGGAGGTGATGCACATGCTAGGTGACGGGCGTGTGGACATGTACCATAGGAATTGAGACTTGATCTATTCCATGAAAATTGTGAATTTGAATAACTTGTTGCTAGCTATATATTCTCCATGTGTTATAGAAATTTAACTGCAAATCATGTTAGAAAACATGTTTAGACCATGTGTTGATACTATTAGAGCCCACAGAGGCCGTGTATATATTGAATTACCTGTTATTTGTTATTTGCACTCAGTCTCAGGTTCTTCTTGTATATCATATCTCATACTTATTAATCTTTGTTGATACATCATGTTATTGTTGTTTGGACTGATTTTCATGACTTTTGAGGGCTCGAGAGACTGGAAAGGTTGGTGACTGAGTTAGGGCCTGAGTCACCGAGATATGAGTGATATGTATATATGTGGATCGAATTTCACGCCGCAACGAGCCTCAAGACTGTATATGTGTGGATTGGGTTATACGCCACAACGAGCCTTAGGGTTGTATATGTGTGGATCGGGTTGTACGCCGCAACAAGCCTTATGGCTATTTATATATTGATGGGATCGGGCTGCGCGCCGCAGCGATATAGCGCTTGGGCTGAAGGAGCCCCTCCGGAGTTTGTACACCCCCACTGAGCGCAGGTACCTATTGAGTACGAGTGTTGAGTGCCAGGTGCTGATATATTCAGAAAGATTGAGTGATTGTTGCTCTGAGAGGATGCTCTTGATGTCATTATTGTTGCACTTAGCTGCCATATATCACTGTTTGAAAGTTTTCTGAAAGATGTTATATTCTGTTTTACTCGAATTCGATACAAGATAGCTAATTTGGCATAAATTGTCGAAATTGAAAGCATGCATATTTTTTCCTATGTCGAAAATTAGTGAAATTTGAACTATAATTGTGTAGCTTGTCACTATCTTTCAGTTTTTTTATTTAGTATTGTTACTTAGTAAGTTGGTTGTACTCGCGCTACACCCTACACTTTATGTGCAGATCCAGGTATTTTCGGACACGATCGGTGTTGATACCTTGTGCAGCTGATCTTTGGAGACTTTGAGGTAGTTGCCCGGCATTCGCAGCCCTTGTTTTCTCCTTCACTATCTTTTCTTTTCATTGTTTTTCTAGCTTCGGACTATGTTAGACAGTGTATTCCAGACTTGTGACACTTAGATTCTCATCTACTCTGTGCACCCCGATTTAGGAGTTATTCCGCATTGTGTTTGGATCGTTTATCTTGTTTATGAGAAAATTGATATTTAAACTGCATTAAACCCATTTTTGTCAAAAGTGTTAGAATTTTTCAAAAATTCCGGCTTGTCTAGTAGTACGAGAGATGTCATCACAACAGGTTAAGATTTTGGGTCGTGACATCCTTCCATTGACTGAAGTGGAGAGTCAACGTTCCGTGCAAGGCAATCTTTCATTAAAAACAAAACAAAAAAGAAAGCCTGATCATAAACGTTACAATATCTTTGCTATACAACGAGATGCGCTGATATTACAAAGGCTTTTTTGCCACACAATATCTTTGACCAAAATGAAGAAAGAAGGAAGTAATTTCAATCTTATCATGAATTCATTAACGTCACATTGAAATTTATGTTTTCTACGTTAAAATTTAGCATAATTTGCAGGTCGCTTGCATTAACGATTTTCCAAATTAATTTGCCATGCTATTCATCTAGTTTGTGCCATTTATCGTACCATTGTTTTTGAGTTCTTGCGCTCGTTTTAAATTGTTCGTGAAGAAAGAGTAAAACAAGGTGCAAACTCTAACCCAAACGGACAGTTGCATAAAAAATATTTGTGGGATATCTCTTTTTGCTCATGAACAGTAACTCCAAGAATTTTTAACGGGTGCAAATTTAACACCATTGATCAAAATATTAAGTACTTGTGATTGTACAAACTCACCCCCTAAAGAGTAATTAGATGGGGTTTCTTTCTGATTTATTAAATTTAACTATCCACTTAATGGCCTAACTTAGTTGCTCAACCAAGCTTGGTCATCATCATCTTCAGTAGTGTCCGATTAAATAAAGACTAGCTCGGCGCACTAAACTCCTGTGCAAGTGATCCAGAAGGGCCAGCTTAGCACTATAAGCTTATTGTGCGCGTGATCCAGACTCTAGAGAAGGGTTGGATAACATTAGGGCTTTTGTACGTAGTCTTACTTTTTATCTCTTCGGTGGTGGTTCACTGATAATTTCCAAGTAAAAAAATATATAAGAAAAGATCATCAACTCAAGTCCTTAAATTGTTTTATCTGAACATTGATATTAGGGAGCAAAAATCCTCTTCATCACAAGGGATAGTAAGTCCCATATCATGGTTGAATCCAAATTCTTCTTCAACCCTTTGAAGCAAATTTTGAAATTCATGATATGTCAACCAAGAAATAGGAATTATGTATCTGCTCCTATTTTCACCCACATACACTACAAAGTGGCCTTTTGGGACATCTTGAGGGTATCCATTCTCATTCTTTCCAAAGCTTGAACACCTTATCATAATTTGTTTGAAGGCTGCAGTTTGAGTAAACTGTTTGCTTGATTTCTTTAGAGCCATTTTGGTTCTAGCTATGAGAAGAATTAAGGGGGGAAAAAGGTTCAATTGGTGTGGCTTAAAGTTTTGTTTTTTGAATTGTGTGGGGAAGAATTGGAAGAAAGGAGAGTATTTATGGGGAGAGATGGAAATACAAAGGCACATGGAGTGTGTGGGAACAAAGGAACTAAATAGGTTTGTTTAGGGATTAGTCTTGTATAAGGGCATTGAGTCTTTTTTGTTCTTTCTTCCATTGGTCCTATGCCCTACTTTTTTCACCCCACGTAAAAACACTAGATTGGACCACTCACCTCCCTATAGCTAACCTAACACCAAAAATGCAGCCCTGGTGACCTTTTCTTTAATCTTTAATAAAAGGCCAGCTCGGTATACTTAGGCTTTCGATGTGTGTAGTGTTTGGAGAAGGGACGAATCACATTGAATGTATTGTATGTAAAAGTGTTTTGCATGTTTTGTACAAAATTATTTTCATGACTTGATTCTGTAACCTTACATAAAAATAACTTTTCTAGTTGCACTAAGGCTTTGATTGGTAAAAGGTTTTAATATAATCTAAATAACAATGGTGAAGTTCTCTCTGTATAATCTATAGGTCACGAATTCGAGTCGTAGAAGCAGTTATTAATTTTTGTGTTATATTAGGTTGTCTACATCACACCTTTTTAAAATATAGCCCTTACCCGTTCCTTACGTGAATGCAGAGTATTTTGTGCACTAAACTGTTTTTTTTTTATAAATAGCAACGAAGTTATGAAGAATTATTTTGCAAGTAAGTAGTCGTGGTAGGAGCCACGATAGTACATAGAGGGTAATGAGGGTACATTTTGTACCTGCATATATAATTATATTTTAGTTACTTTGTTTGGAACAACTTGAAATAAGAATAAGTATCTAGAAAGGAAAGTGTAAAAATGATCAACAAAAAAATCTATCTATACTGGATTTTATAATGTTTATTACCCTTTAACGTAGGACCTTCTCGGTTCTTTTTCACCTCTGTTCTTATACTCCTAAATAATGATGCCCAATATTTTAATCATATAATTAACCCTCGGGTATATAAATCTTGCTAGTTTGAATAATTCAACTTTGCGATGTTAAAAGCGGATGCGATTAATTTGAATTCGCATTGAATAAGTTCTTTAATGAGAGTAAATCATTTTCTACTGAAAGGTTTTTTCATTTCAAAATCCCATATAAATCTTATGAATAATTCAACTTTGCGATGTTAAAAGCGGATCCGACTAATTTAAATTCGCATTGAATAAGTTCTTTAACGAGAGTAAAGCATTTTCTACTGAAAGGTTTTTTCGTTTCAGAATCCCGCATATTCCACCGCACCTCTCGGTTGCTCCAAATTTTTAACTAGTATCGTATCTATCCTACTAGATTACTAAAACATTCTGTGTTAAGATCACAATAATAAAGTGTAATGCGAAAGCTAATAAAGTATACTTTCAACGACGATAAGTCAGACAATTGAAGAGTACGCTATACCAAAGAGTCACAAATATTTAACGTGCTTTGGTCAATTGACCTACATTCACATGCTGAGATGAACAATCAAATAAATAAAAGAGAGTACTCCCTAAGTTTCAATTTAGATAAAACGCTTTTCTTATTAGTCCGTTCAAAAAAGAATGACACTGTGATGACCCGATAGGTCATCTAGAGTTCTAAATCTTAATTCTATATTTTGAAGCCTCCAATAGCTTCTTTAAGACTTCCTTGGTTTGCGTGCAATGTTCGGGTATTTTTTTTGGAAGGCTTTTATGATAAAAATTGATAAAATATGAAATTTTTGCCTTAACAATCTATTTGAGTTGACTTCGATCAACGTTTTGGGCAAACGTCCCAGATCTATGTTTTGACGGTCCCGTGGGTCTGTATCGTGATTTGGACATAGGCGTATGCCCGAAATTAATTTCGGAGGTCCCTAGCTAGAATTACCACTTTTGTCGAAAATTGAAAGTTTAAAGGTTTAATGACTTTAAAGATTTGAGCAATATTTGACTTTGTTGATACCGGGTCCTATTCTGGTTCTAGATCCCGATATAGGTCCACTACTATATTTATGACCTGTCTGCCAAATTTGGTGAGAAATGGAGTTGGTTTGATGTGATTCGGACGTCTAGTTGTTAAAATAGAAATTCTAAAGCTTCATTGAAAATTTTATTTGATTTGGTGTCTGATTCATAGTTCTAGGTGTTATTTTGGTGTTTTGATTGCGCGAGCGAGTTCGTGTCATATTTTCGGACTTGTGTGCATATTTGGTTTGAATTCCCGAGGGCTCGGGTGAGTTTCGGATAGCCTAAGGACCTTTTGAACTTAGAAGATTTGCTAGTATTTCACTTCTACTGGTTTCTGGTGTTTCCTTCTTCGCGACAGGGAATGTACTCCTGCGATCGCGGAGGGTAAACTGGGCTGGGGGAGATTTTATTTTACGCGAACACGAGATCATGGTCATGAATGCGGAGCGTTGGGGGTCTTGTTCTTCGGGAACGCGGTCAGTTAATCGTGAACGCGTAGTGAGATAAAGGTGGGGGATGGGAACTGGTTGTTACTCTATCCGAATGCAATACAAGGATTGCTAACGCAGAGGCTAGGGGGGGTAAGCCTACACGAACACATGTAGATTAACTCGCGATTGTGTAAGCCAATGAGGTTTTGCACTTCGTGAATACATCAGGTTTCACGCGAACGCGATGAACACCTGGCGCTAGTGATTAAAACAATCCCAAAAATGGGATTTTGTTCATTCTTTTAAATTTTCAAATCTAGAAAACCTAGAGGCGATTTTCCCAAGAGATCTTCTCCCTAATTTTTTTGTATGTGATTCTAACCTACTTTCTTTCAATTACCTATTACATTTCATAGGATTTTCATGGTAGAAATTGGGGATTTGGGTAGAATTAAGGATTTTTGTAAAATTGGAATTTAGACCTCAAATTGGGGTTGGATTTCACAACAAATTACATAATCGGGCTTAGAGGTGAATGCGTAATCGGGTTTTGGTTCGAATTTTGGGTTTGAATCAAGCGGGTCCGGGGCCAATTTTATACTTTTTGGGGAAAATGTGGGAATCCTAAATTTATGCATTGTAATTAATTTCTTTAGCAGTATTTGATATTATTGAGTCAATTGTGGTTAGATACGAGTGGTTCGGAGGCGGATTCTAGAGGATAGGCCCAAGTAGAGCTCTGAGTTGACTGCGAAGTGAGGTAAGTGTGGAGTTTAACCTTGATTTGAGGGAATAAGGAACCCGCCGACTATGTGCTATGTGAATTTCATGTGTTGCGGCGTATATATGAGGTGATGAGTGCTTATACGGCGCCGAATTACTTGTTTCCCTGATTTTTTCCGTTTTTCCTTAATTATCTCCTTTCCTGCCTTAACTGCTATGTATTCTAAATGCCTTCCATGCTTTATTTGTTGCTTGTTAATCATTGTTTCTCCTGTTAAAAATGTTAGTCCTTTTCATGCTTTTATGATTCACTGCTATTTTCCTTAATTGACTTACTTGCACCTTCTAATTGTTATTTACCAGACTTGTCTTGCCGTGTAATATTACGTATGTGAATTTCCAAGTTGGTACAAGGTTTCCTTTCTGATTCAGCTTTATATTCATCAATCATAGAGGTTCTTGTGATTTGAATTATAGATTTAAGTGTACTCAGTAAATATTTGTACTATATGGTGGGATCGAGTTGCACGTTGCAACATGTAAAATAAAAGTAGGTTGATATGGTGGAATAAGAGTGAATTTGTACTGATATGGAGGGATCGGGTTGCACGCCGCAACATGTGAAACAAGGGTGGATTGATACGGTGAGATAAGGGTGAATTATGATACTGATCTTGTTATATGGTAGGATCGGGTTGCACGCCACAACATGTATTTATTTGTTTATGATTGTTGATATTATTACGGTGGAATTAGGGAGGATTGTGTTGTACGGTGGGATCAGGTTAGGCTTTGCGACAACCTATGTGTTTCTATTTCCCTGTATTGTGTTGGTTCTCTATATTTTTCATACGAAACTCTAAAGATTTTGTAATTCTGATCGGCACTGGTTTTCTTTAAGGATTTAGCTATTTTCTTCAGTTAACTGTCTTGTTTTGTTCTTTATTTTCTTCTCCTATCTCTATTATATACTGCGTATAAGATATAGTGTAAGTGACTTGCGCTCGTCATTGCTTCGTCGAGGTTAGGCTCGGCACTTACAGAGTACATGAGGATCGTTTGTACTCATACTACAATCTGCACTTCTTGTGCAGATTTTGGAGTCGGTCCAAGCGCTGTTATTAGAGTGCTCGAATTGGCCAACTTTGCGGAGACTTGAGGTACAACTACTCAGCGTCCACAACTCCTAGAGTCCCCTTTCCTTTTTATTAGCTGTGTATTTTTCCTCAGACAGCTTTATGTTTTATTCAGACCTGTATTTGTACTACTCTAGTAGCTCGTGCACTTGTAACACCTGGTCCAGGATTGTATCAGATATTTCAATTGTTATGGCTTCTGCACTTTACTTTATATTATTACAGTTATTTCAGCTTTTTTTTATCATTTAATTTGAACTGTTGAAAATGGATAAATTGTTCTAACATTGACTTGCCTAGCAAGTGAAATGTTAGGTGTCATCACGGTCCCGAAGGTGGGATCTGGGTCATGACAGACACATTTCTATAATTGGAAACAATTCAACTTTAAACTATTCATTTTTCCATTATATCCGTAATAACAAGTTTTTATAACTACACAAATGTCATGGTCTCACAAAGCTTTTACTCCTTATGTTTTTAAGACTACAAATTTCAAAAAGAGGCATATAAAAGTGGTAGTCTATATAACATTTGTCTCAAAAATTTCCCCATAAACAAGACTCTCAAACCTCGTATGACTACATTATGGATGCTACTAAATGAGAAGGAAGGATCCTCAACTTTTAGAAGTCTAAAATATTTTCCTCCAAAAAATGACTAGCCAAATATCAAAGAATTATATTTTTCTTTTTGTAAAAGGCAAAATTTTATGGTAAATATGTTGTACTTCATTCAAAAGATAAAAAATCAAATATAGTAAAAAATCTAGACAAATACCTAACACTTTGTTCATACGCAGATTGTTCCCATACTTTATATTTTTTTGGAAGTCTTTGATTGTTGAAGTTTCGAAATGTTATGAAATCATTGATGATAACTGTTTAAATAGGTAGTAAATAACTGCAGATTCTGTCCGAAGATTGAAACCTGACTCAAATATTTTCGAATAGAAAAAGGTCCAAATATACCCTTGTACTATGAGAAAAGATTAGTTCCAAATATATTTTTGTCATTATACTATTGGTTCAAATATATTTCCTCTTTCGTTAAATTTGTCTAAGTTGGACAACCAATCTTATATGACACTGATATTTGATGAGGTGGATGCAACATGGCATGCCATCTCTGCACCCCTAACACATTTTACCCCTCCTTTCTATTTTTTTTTCACCACTAAAATTTCTTTCCTCTCCACCACCATTGCCACCATTACCGCCACCATCAACAATATTGTATTTCAAAGTTTAGTCTTTTACATATGTGTGTTCCGTTCATCGCTCACATTCGATTCAATATAATCCTAAGCTTCTCGAATTTCAGGTGAAGTTTTCTTCCTCGAGAAACTAGATAATCTCTTTATGTACTACTAGTATGCATGATATTGGGGTGACGAATTGAAGTATTATTTTGCAGACTCGGGTTCACGAAGCATTTACAAATGGTACTGTTCAGATACTTCGATTTGGTCTGAGTTGACTAGCTGAAAATTCAATATTGTTCTTGGAGGTGGTTATGAAGGCAATGGTGGTGGAGAGAAAGAAAATTTTAGTGGAAGAAAAACAAATAGAGGGGAGGGGTAAAATGGGTTTGGGGCGCTGAGGTGGCATGCCATGTGGCATGCCATGTGGCATCCACCTCATCAGATATCAGTGCCACGTGGGATTGGATGTGCATCTTGGACAAACTTAACAAAAAAGGAGTATATTTGAATTAATAGTATTACGATGGAGGTATATTTGGACCCAAAACATTACGAGGGATATATTTAAATATTTTCTTATATTACAGGGATATGTTTGAACTCAAAATATAGTGAAAGGTATATTTAAACAATTTCTCGTACTATGGAAATATATTTGGACCTTATATTTTGGACCTTTTCCGTTTTCAAATTTGTGTGGCTTGTAGGAAAACACTACCAATATGAAGATATTTTTTTGGTATCTTAGTACCTCTATAGCTACAGTTGTGTTTTCACATATAACCAGGAAATAGACTTGTAATGATAGACTTGTTCACTCACTCCTTTTTCTAATTTTGGTATATGAAACGTTTAACTCTTTTAGTTAGTTGGCCCGTTTACTAAGCTAGTACTAATAGATAACCTGTATCTTTACAGAAAGGAAAATATCCACTTATCTTTTCTTTTTATTTTAGGGGTAGGGTAGAGGGTGTTTTAGCCTAGCTACCTCACGTATACTATATTTTTTTCAAAGAGTTTAAAGTACATGCAATGTCCCTACAAAAAAAAATTATACACTATCAGGTCATACTAAAGATATCTACTGATAAGTATACATAAAATATGAGATTTGTAATTTTAAAAATAAGACAAATTATTTGCTAGAACAAGCAAAAGGTTACCTGATGATGTTAAAATTTTCTTATACTAACGGTGTATATAAGTTAAACTCATTTTCAAAGTCATAAATCCATTTTCATCATATTTTAGAGGAAAAGAGAAGGCAACCTTAGCTTATTCTCTCTGGCATTGACTATCCTTGTAATTGCAGGCATTACAATTTCAGAAGGACAAAAGATCTAAAAGCTTTTGTGCCGATACTTAATTGAGTATTAAGTTTTCTTTTGTGTTTAATTAAGCATTTCCATGTGCATGCATATATAGCATAGATTCTCTTTTAGGTTACTCCATTCAACTTTATTAGGAGTTTTGGCTCATTTCTGCACGAGTTTTATTATTTTTCATTGAATTTTATTATTTACTGAACACTTGATGAGAGAAAAATAATCTTTTTAGTACCAACAAATCAAATTTACCAACTAATCAAGTATACTCGTGTTTATTTCCAATTCTGTCCAAGATTTTTCAGAAGTTTATAAAATGGAAAATGATCCATGAACCAATAAAGTATTAGTCAATTTATTTTTTGAATACACAAAATCCTTTCAAATTTGTCGTATGATGCACACCTTCCATTTATATCAAATCAAGCATTAACCATAAGACTCCCAAATACTGATATGAGTTTTCTTCTACGCAAGCGTTTCATCGGATTGCTACCACTTGGTTCAAAAAAGGGAAGTCCGGTATATGAAGCATCCCATATTCACGCATGGTATGAAGAAGGGACGCACCCCAAGAGAGTGTGATGTAGACAGACTACGCTGATGTATCAATGGCTAATTTCATGACTCGAACTGTGACCTATAGGTCACTGGAGACAATTTTACCGTTGCCCCAAGAGTCCCTTTCTCGCATAGGAAAAGCTCAACTACAATTTACGTGCAAAGCTAATAATAATTGATTGCCAAATGAAATGGGAACATTAATGTCGTGCAATAACACCTTGTTTTGTACACCTTACAATTCTTGTACGACATTATCCACATGGTTCTCATCAAATTTTTAAAGACGACAGTTGTCGAGGAGAAGACAATATAACTATTAGAGTTAAATTTAATTTGGTGTTCCATGTTTCTTACGACCAAAAGTAGAAGAAAACCACCACAAATTTACTTGACATTTGAGTCCTAGCTAACTAACAAGTAATAACTAGTATACATTGTATTGCAAGATTTGATTCTTATCAAGCTCTTCTGTGCCTCCCCCTCCCTGGAACGGAAAGATAACCCGATGTACTAAGCTCCTGTTATGTGCGGGGTTCAGAAAAGGATCGGACCACAATCGTCAAAACATAGGTCCCCCTCCTTGAGCCTCACCTAAAAGAAAAATTAGAAAGGAAAAACACAAATTTACTTCCAAAGAATTTGGAAAATTAGGTATTTTTAACTGTCGTCATAGTTGTTATCATATCCACATGGCAGTTCTAACCGTATAATATTTATCCACATGTCTGCTAACTGACAACAGGACGTACAGCTTTAAATAATTGGTCTACGTTATAATACGCAACACCAAAATAGAGGCAGATTCATAATTTTAATTTGATAAGTTTGTATACTGTTGAAATCGAAGAGCTCGATTTCGAGCACTTGACGGTACCCCAGACTCGAGTTCGGGCGGCACCAAGTAAGGACCAGATCTGACTGGAAAATACATACCTCGAGGGAGCAAATCGGAGACCCATCATGATCTGCCTCGAGGGCAGTACAATTTTGATGACACTCAAGAAAGAGCGGAAATTTCTCAAGGGCACGTGAATCAGGGCATAAATTATAGGATAAGATTTGTACGAAATAGTACAAGTCTGTACTAGGTTGTTATACAGTTGTACCAATATTATCCTTTACCATAATTGGGAATGTACCATATTAGAGTTTCCCCTCCTATATAAAGGGGACCCCAATTATTTGTAAAGATCATCTCATTCACTGCAATAGAGCATTCTGCTCTACTTTTCTCGTTTACTGTGCTCCACAATTGTTCTTCAGCTTTATTGCTTTTTACTTCATTGTTCATACTTTATTTGCTCTTAACTCACCTCGAGGCCCCCGAGATAATCGAGCTCGAGGTCCCCTTTGCTCTAACAACACTGGTTTGATTCATCAATTCTTCTTACTTAAACCTAATATTACTTATATATTCACTAGTATTAGAATAAATCATATATCTTTAAAACCACAAATCATATTTAATTGTTACTCTCATTTTTTGAGCTAAACAGTTTGGCGCCCACCGTGGGGTCAAAGATAATAATGATTATTTTAGTGCTAGTTTTCTGATAACACACATTATTCTTTACACTTTTTCTTGTCAAAGATTCTTTGATTTCAGGCTAAGATATGTCTAGCTCAGCAAACGCACCCGTGCATGGAAACAACGGTCTGGATCCCACGGAGAAAACAATGCAGTAGCTTCAGGAACCGGTGCGCCACCGCTAAAGAAGTGCCAAATACGGAGCCAGTTGATATCAGTTCACATAATGCTCTAAACGCGGACTCAGGCACTGATCCCATAGGGAATGAAAACAGGGAAGCTCGATTTGGTGACCAAAGAGCACGAGAAATGGAAGATGGGGGGATCAGCCTCCAAGTGATATTTGAGGTGCTGCAGGCTCAACAAATCGCCATTGCTCAACTTCAGAGTCAAAATAAGTCCCCGAGCGTAGCTGAACATGAGAATATTCGGTCTGCTGAACTAGAACCGGAGAGATCAAACAGAAATAACTCGGGGACTGACCCCACCATCATGAGGATGCTCGTAGAGCTCATCAAAAGGATCGAGACCGGAGAAAAGAAGATTGAATAAAAGGACAAAAAGGTGGAGGCATACAAATCAAGGGTCGACCAGATACCAGGAGAACCTCCGATTTTGAAAGGACTGGACTCGAAGAAGTTCGTGCAAAAACCATTCCCCTAGAGTGCGGCTCTGAAGCCCATCCCGAAGAAGTTTCGGATGCCAGATATCCCGAAATACAACGGGACCACTGATCCCAATGAGCATATCACCACATATACTTGTGGAATAAAAGGAAATGATTTGGAAGATGATGGGATTGAGTCTGTTTTGCTAAAAATTTTTGGGGAAACTCTGTCTAAGAGTGCCATGATTTTATTCCACTCAGGGGCTAAATGAACGAAGTTCGATAGCTTCGAAGCAGCTGAAGTAGAACTTGATCGACTATCCCGCTTAGACTTGGTCGGATGTGCATAACAGGTACCGACCAAAAATTAGGGTCGAGGATGACCAGTTGGGAACCCCCTCGGGCTAAGTTTATCCAAGCAGGTTACTAACAAAGGAGTCAGGAAATGCAGACAGGGGGTCAAGGTCGAATAAGGAAAGATATCAGCCATACGTCGAGGATCGAAGGAACATCTCAAAGCGTAACATACCACGGAATGATCAAAGAACAGATCGAGATCAAAGTTCCCGGGGACTCATGAGCAAAACCGGGTTTGATAGGCACTCGGGACCGGCGGAGGCACCCCGATTATCGGAATACAACTTCCATGTTAATGCCTCGAGTATCATCTCAGTCATTGGAAAAATTAGAGATACTAGATGGCCCAAGCCTATACATACCGATCTTTCTCAAAGGAACCCCAACTTGATGTGCAAGTATCATGGTACACATAGGCATAAGACCGAGGATTGCAGGCAGCTTAGATAGGAGGTAGCCCGGTTGTTCAATGAGGGGCATCTTCATGAATTTATCAGCAACCAGGCTAAGAACCATTTCTGAGAAAGAGATGCAAACAGGAATAATGAACCTGAAGAACCTCAACATGTCATTCACATGATCATCGGTGGAGTCGACATCCCACTGGGACCTATATTCAAACGAACTAAAGTATCCATCACAAGGGGGAAGCAAACTCGGGACTATATGCCCGAGGACACCCTCACATTCAGCGAAGAAGACATCGAAGCCTTATCTCAGCCTCACAACGATGCATTGGTTATTTCTATCCCTTTAAATAAAGTTCAAGTTAAATGTGTTCTTGTGGATCCAGGTAGTTTGACAAATATAATCAGTTCAAGGGTCATGGAGCAACTTGGGTTGCTCGGTCAAATCATCCCAGCATCTCCAGTCTTAAATAAATTTAACATGGCAAGTGAAACAACGAAGGGAGAAATCATCCTCCTAGTCAACGTAGCCGGAACCATACAAGACACCAAATTTCATGTCAACGAAGATGACATGAGGTATAATGCTTTGCTTGGAAGGCCGTGAATCCATAGCATAACGGCGGTGACATCGACCTTTCATCAAATGATGAAGTTCCCAACAAACGATAGCATGAAAACATTATACGGGGAGCAGCATGCAGCTAAGGAAATGTTTGCAGTGCACGACTTGGCACCGGTATCGACACCATCCACATCGGAAAAGTCAAAGGAAGAACAGGTGGCCAAATAGCAATCACAGACCATACCCTCGATTGAGCCCGAGGGACAAGTGTTCGATAAACAGGTACTCGAGGACGAAGAAGAAGATTTCCTCATCCCCCGAGCTTTCTTTGCCCCCGAGGAATCGGAGGCGACGAAGTCCACGGTCGATGAACTCAAGAAGGACATATTGATTGAGCGTCTTCCAGAACAAAAGATATACCTGGTCATTAACCCCGAACTCAGGGAGATAACTACCCATCGACTAAGTGTCGATCCCAGATTTAAACCGGTGAAGCAAAAGAGGAGACCTCAGTTCGAGGTAAAGCATACATTCATCAAAGAAGAGGTAACCAAACTTCTCAAAATAGGATCCATTAGGAAAGTAAAGTATCCCGAGTGGCTAGCTAACATAGTAGTAGTCCGTAAAAAGGGAAACAAACTTAGAATGTGTGTAAACTATAAAGATTTAAACAAATCATGCCCTAAAAATGCTTTCCCACTGCCCAACATCGATCAATTGATTGATGCTACGGCTGGCCACGAGATCCTTACTTTTCTCGATGCCTACTCCGGGTATAATCAAATTCAAATGAACCTAGAGGACCAGGAAAAGACTTCGTTTATCATGAAGTATGGTACGTATTGTTATAATGTAATGCCCTTCGGGCTAAAAAATGCAGGAGCCACATATCAACGCCTAATTAATAAGATGTTCGAACATCAAATAGGAAAATCCATGAAATTTTATATTGATGACATGCTAGTTAATTCCCTACGTGTAGAGGACCATTTGACCCATTTGCAGGTGACGTTCGATATCCTAAGAAAGTACAACATGAAGCTTAACCCCAAGAAATGCGCTTTTGGAGTCAGCTCGGGCAATTTCCTAGGCTTCATAGTGTCGAACAGGGGTATCAAGATCAACCCCGATAAAATCAAAGCCATCGAGGAAATCACCATAGTGAACAATGTGAAAGCCGTACAATGGCTGACCGGACGGATAGCTGCCCTAGGCCGATTTATCTCGATGTCATCAGATCGGAGCCATCATTTCTTTTCCCTACTCAAGAAGAAGAACAACTTCGCATGGACTCCAGAGTGCCAATAAGCCTTGGAAGAAATAAAACAGTATCTCTCTAGCCCACCCCTGCTCTATACTCTGAAGGAGGATGAAACACTCTACTTGTATTTAGCCGTGTCCGACGTGGCGGTAAGTGGCATGTTGGTTTGAGAAGAGCAAGGTACATAATTTCCTATCTATTATGTGAGTCGGACCAGGAGATGCTGAAACCAGGTACCCGCATTTGAAAAAATTAGCTATTGCATTAATAAGCGCATCTAGGAAATTAAAACCATATTTCCAATGCCATCCTATATGTGTATTGACTACATACCCACTTCGAAGTGTCTTGCATAACCCCGAATTATCAGGTAGATTGGCCAAATGGGCTATCGAACTTGGAGGTTATGATATCGAATATCAGTCTCGAACGACTATCAAATCTTAAATTTTGGCAGACTTCGTGGGAAAGTTTTTGCTTACCCTCGTAGCCGAAGTAGAAAAACAACTCTTGCTAAAATCGGGTACCTCTTCGGGGGTGTGGACCCTTTTCACAGACGGTGGCTCGAATGTGAAAGGGTCCGGCCTCAGTATTGTTCTAAGACCGCCTACGGGCGGTATCATTAGAAAATATATCAAAACTTCTAAATTAACTAACAATGAGCCCGAGTATGAAGCCATGATTACAGGTCTCGAACTGGCCAAGAGCCTAAGAGCAGAGGTCATCAAAGCTAAGTATGACTCACTTTTGGTGGTAAACCATGGAAATGGGAGCTTCGAGGTTTGAGAAGATCGAATGCAAAGGTACCTGGACATACTACAAGTGACGTTACATCGTTTTAAGGAATGGACACTAGACCATGTACCTCGAGAATAGAACAGCGAGGCTGATGCGCTTGCAAACTTAGGGTCGTCAATTAAAGAAGATAATATTATCCCGGGGACTGTCGTCCAACTATCAAGCTCGGTGGTCGAGAAAGGCCATGCAGAAATTAATTCAACAAATTTAACATGGGATTGGAGGAATAAGTACATCGACTACTTGAAGCATGGGAAGCTCCCCTCAAACCCAAAAGAATTGAGGGCTCTTCAAGCCAAAGCAGCTCGATTCTCACTCTATGAAAACTAAATTATATAGGAGGACCTTCAACGGGCCACTGGCAGTGTGCTTGGGACTTGGGGACACCGACTATATGCTACAAGAAATCCATGAAGGCACTTGTGGGAACCATTCTAGTGTCGATTCTTTGGTCCGCAAGGTGTTCAGAGCGGGGTATTACTAGGATAGCATGGAAAAGGATACCAAGGAGTTCATTCGAAAGTGCGATAAATGCCAAATATTTGCACCGATGATCTATCAACCCAGGGAACAGCTCCATTCAGTCCTATCTCCGTGGCCATTCATGAAATGGGGCATGGACATCATCGGCCCCCTACCAATGGCGCCAGGTAAAGCTAAATTCATCTTATTTTATGACTCACTACTTCTCAAAATGGGTATAAGCGCAGGCGTTCGAGAAAATAAGAGAAAAAAGGTCATCGATTTCATATGGGACCACATCATACATTGGTTAGGGATACTCACCGAAATAGTATGTGATAATGGGAAACAGTTCATCGGCAGTAAAGTGATGAAATTCCTCGAGGACCATAAGATCAAAAGGATTCTGTCAACACCTTATCACCCAAGTGAAAATGGTCAGGCTGAGTCCACAAACAAAACCATCATTCAAAACTTAAAGAAAAGGTTAGATGATGCAAAGGGGAAATGGAGAGAAGTACTGCCCAAGGTGTTATGGGCATATCGAACGACGTCGAAGTCAAGCATGGGGGAGACCCCATTTTCTTTGGTGTACAGGTCCAAGGCATTGATTCTAGTTGAGGTCGGGGAACCTAGCATTAGGTTTCAGCATACCATCGAGGACTCGACCCACAAAGTTATGAACACTTCTCTTAAACTACTAGATGAAAAACTTGAGGCCGCATTAATTCAAATGGTCGCGCAAAAACAAAGGATCGAAAGGTAGTACAATAGAATGACAAACCTTCGACATTTCAGAGTCGGGGACTTAGTCCTAAGGAAAGTCACTCTCAACACTCGAGACCAAATGAAGGGAAACTAGGCCCCAATTGGGAAGGACCGTAACGTGTCCTCGGAATCGTAGGGAAAGGATCCTACAAACTTAGCACAATGGAAGGCGAGCAACTACCAAACAATTGGAATGTATCGTTGCTCAAACACTATAACTGCTGATGTATAACCTTCTCCCCTTTTTTCGTCTATATTTAAAACTAACTCCTTACAGATGTTCGATTGAAAACATCAAGGCACTGTTCTGCTCGAAGAACTTGGGTTTTAAAGCACGCATTGCACTCTTTTCTCCTTATATCGGGTTTTATCCCAAATGGGTTTTACTGGCAAGGTTTTTTAATGAGGCAACACATATATGCTACCTAAGGAATATTCAGCAAGTACTCAAGGCTTCTTTTAAATCAACCTCGAACACTGGGAGGTATCACCCTCGGAGGACACATCCTCGAAGAAAGAAATCCATGCAAAAGAGGGTCTCGATATGGGAATGTTGTAATCGGCCAAACGGTCAAACGAACAGTGTCCATGTAGAATAGTCGAGCCCCCAGCGGCAAAACATGTACGCATGTATCAATTATTTGAAGAAGCATTCTTATTATATCAAAACATTTTGTGCCTAAAAGAAGTCCGCATTTATATTCCTACATGAAATGGCTCAAGGGCCAAAATTGCACCTGGATATTCGGGGACTGCCATCAACAGTCGACATATCGAGTCATCAAACACTCGAACTCATAAGACCTCAAAGAGGCACACTCGAACTTATAAGACCTCAAAGAGGCACACTCGAACTTATAAGACCTCAAAGAGGCACATTCGAGCTCGCAAGACCTCAAAAAGGCATCCCATCGATATTAAGGCTAATGTCATCACACTCAGGGACTAAAGGCTACGGTCATATGAAAAGGATATGGCCAAAATAATGCGGCTTAAAGATGTCCGACTTCCGCCATAAAACTAAAGGCCTTCAAATACTTCAAAAAATGGGTTAAATCAGGCTACCTTAGGCAAAAGCAAATTATAAGGGGCTTCGATAAAATTATCCCTCAAATAATACGAAGGCTTAGATAACATCAGCCCTTCGAAAAAACCTCAAGAGGTATTTGATTAACGTTGCATATCAAATTACAAACGAGGTTCTAATCAGTCAAACCTTCGAAAAATTTGAACTAATATGAATACAATAAATACATGTTAAGGCATACCAAAATTTTCACTAAGTCTTTAGCTAGAAAGAGGGAAAAATTTATAGCCATTTTTAGAAGCTGAATTGGCCCTACCTAAAGAGCCTAAGGTCCAACCCAAAAGAGCCTAAGGGCCAACCTAAAGAGCCTAATGTCCAATATTTAAAAAGCTTAAAGGCCGAAGCACACCATGCTTAAGACCTTACCCGGCTCGGACTCTAAAATCCCGAGCTAAAACTTGGCTTGAAAATAGAACCTTAAGTGGTAACCTATTATCGATCGCTGATCAAAACACAAAACTTGAGGGTCTACTCTACCCCAAATTTGAATCAACGCTTAGAAATTGTAGCATCAAAAATCAAGCAAACTTTGAAGAAAAATTGAAGGCAAATGATCAAGGAAACTCCTTTCCTTTTTATATATACAAAAAAGATATTATACAGGAGTCCTACAAAGCAAAAATTACAAAAAGAAAGAAAGAATTCTACCTACACCAGAGGGGCATTCCCCCTAGACCTATCACTAACCCGAGACCAGCCTCTTCCCCGGGGGTAGCTTATTCGACAACCTCCCCCTCTTCGTCATCTTCGACATCATCATCGTCGTCGAAGGAAAGGACAAATTTGGCATCAGCCTCAGTTTCCTAAGCTTGTTTTATCTCTTTAGAAAGATCGAACCCTTAGCATGGACCTCTTCGAGGGTCTCCCTCCGGGATCGGCATCGGGCATAGTCATTGCTTCTTTTATCTCGGTCGGAAGCCCCCCTCAACTCCATCTGAGCATCGGTAGCATCCTTCAAATAGATGGCCATCGTTCTATCGGCCTTGGCTTGTATTTCTCTGGCTTCGGCCCGGACTTCCACAACTTCGGCCCTCGCCTTCGCAAGACTAGCCTCGAGCTCAGCTTTTCTGCTAGCCTGAACCAAGTTGCTCCTTTGAGCATTCTGAAGTTGAATCTCGAGAGCCGATACCTTCGCCAGTGCATCATTTTTATCCACAACGAGGGTGTCCATCTTCTCCTTCCATTCATTGCACTCGGCTCGAACTTGATCTTCGGAGCTTCCCAATCATATCAGCTTTTGATGCAGCTGAGACATTGAAGTATTAGCCTCCGAAAACGGGAGAGGTAGCCCGTATTTTTTCAAAACAAAGGTTACCTGCTTTTCTAACTCACTCTCATATTCACGAGCTTTGGACAACTTAGATCGAAGATGCTTCAGTTATTCCTCCTTTTGTCAAAGAGAAGCCTAAGGGTTTTCTCCTCACTCGAAGCTCTACACAACTCGGCTTCACAATGACGCAATTCGGTCTTCAATTTGTCTAATGCCTACAGAAAGGAAAGGAATGATCGATTAGACAAAAGAAGAAAAGTATGGCATTGGAGAAATTGCAGTACCACTAAAAACTTACAATTGAGCAAAGACGTTGAGCCTTCTCGAAGATTAGGCTCGCATCTACTAGGTCGGCCTCATCGACCGCAGTGAAGCAACCCTGGAAGGGGTCGTTCTCACCCGGGACTCCGCCTAGCTCGGACATCTTCAAGTTCTGAGCATTCCTAATGGCATCCTCGGAGAAGGCTGGAAATGATAAGGAATGACCTGCTGTCATGGCCTCGAGGAGATCACCCGAGGCGCTCTGTTCAGGAAAAGGAGCTTCAAAGCTCGCTCCCTTTGGAGTATTTCCAGAAGTTTGGGAAGTAGTTACCACGTTAGGTGATGCAGGGCCTTCACCCCTTTTTTCTCTTAAAGTTCCTTTATCGAGGCTAGGGGCCCGATCTCAACAGTTTTGATAGCCTCGGAAGATTTCCTTGTTTGAGTCACCAATGTCGAACCCTCCATCTCGTTACCATCATCGTCCAAGAACTGGTGGGCCGAGTCAATATTCATGTTGATGATGACACTTTTCTTGTGCCTCCGAGCAGGCTCTTCTTGGCTTTGAGTATCCTTGTTCTTCGAGGACCTTTTTCTCTTGTTATCCTCCTTTGGATTTATAGCCGAAGATCCTACTTCCTCCCTGAGAGGGGGCGGCCTCATCTCGAAGAGCTCACCAATACCTGCGATAAGGGAATCAGGTCACATGAAGAAAGACATTCTTAATAAGGAAAGAGATATTATGACGCATACCGTTGTGTTTCGTCTCCCACTTGCCCTTCGACAAGTCCCGCCACTTGCGTTTTTCATATGATGAAGTAGCAGCCAGTTTGCAAACTCAGTCCTCAAGGACAAGGACCGCATTAGGCATCCACGGAACCGCTGCAAAAAACGGAAATGAATAATTATGCGAAGTTTAGCAAAATTTATGGAAAAGAACTAAAGCAAAGAATTCCACTCACGTTCGAAGTTCCATTTCTTGGGGAACAGCAAGAACTCCTCGGGAATAACATCGACGGTCCTCACCTGGATGAACCGGCTCATCCAACCTCGATCCTTGCCTTCGTCGTTACTGGCGAAGAAGGACTTGGTTGATCGGCGTTGGAGTTTGATTAAACCTCAGAAATGTTGAGGCCGATATAATCGGATGAGGTGGCTGAGGGTGAACTCGAGCCCGACCTTTTCGATGAAGAACCTCATTATTATTACGATCCACCAAAAGGATGGATGAATCTGGCCTAGGGTGACTTGATATCTTTGGCAGAATTCAAGCACGAACGAGTAGAGGGGACCTAACTTGACCTAACTTAAAGGGGTATATACACACTCAGGAACCCCTCTACATAAGTTGTGATATTCTCCTTACGAGAAGGTATTTGCAGAACGACCTTCTCTTCCCATTTACACTCTCTCCTCACAACATCAAGGTGTTCTTTCTCAATTGACCTTATGTATCTCGATGCATGTTGTCGATGGCCGGGGACGTCGGGAGGGTTCTCGACTATAAAGTCCTTTTTCAAGAAAACATTGCTCGGTACGATCTCATGAAGCACCGGAGGTTTACCATCGGCCGGATGGGAAGTAGAAGTGGAGGTTCCTTCTTTCTGAGGAATGGACTTGGAATATTTTGCCATCGGTTCTTTAGAAAAAAGAGAGGAAGAACTGAATAAACCGGAGAGGTTTTGAGCTAATACGGCGGAGGGACTGGTGGTGAAAAGGAAACGTATAGAGGAAGATAGGTGTTGCAAGGTGGAAAAGTTCTTAATGAGAAGAGAAAAACAAGTATATATAGAGGAAGGCGACGACGGTTCATTAATATTGATGGCCGACCGGCTGTGACCTGCATTTAATGCTTTTGGGGAAGAGAACTAATGAGACGCTTCAGTCATTTCAATGCTTATGTCATAAGAGTGATGTCATCATAAAGGACTTAGGAAATTCAAATAACTCTCTTACTTGTTGTAGATTAATACGATTGCACAAGTTTTTGTCAAACAAATATCGAATTAAATGATAAAATTGTACTCCTATATCCTATTGGCATAAACTTTTATTTTTAATTGTATGTCAAGATAAATTTTTACGTAGTATAATGATGGTATTAAATAGTTTATAGATTACAATGGTATTTTTAGTATATTAATATACAGGTATAGTGAATCCTCCAGCCATTGTATTTATATATTGTGTTTTAATGGAATAATAGTAGATAATTAAATATACACATGGAATAAGTATATACATGGTATTATAACAGAGTGTGTGTATATATATATGAGGTATAATATATGTATAAACAATATATATGACATATTTTATTTATACTACTCATATAAATATTCGAAGTGCTTCAAATATTCAAAGAATACTTGAATGCTAAATTAAAGGAAAGAAATTTAGAATAGAAAAAAAAGAGAGATTGTGAATGCTAAATCAAGCAAGTAAAATTTAGAATAGAAAATAGTAGGAGAGAGTGTAAAAAGATAAATAAGGATAAAACTGATCCCACAATTTGAGTTACTCATTAAATGCACACATGATCTTTATCATGTGCTAATATTGTAAAAGAATGTGCTATATATGGAATAAACAAGAATTATATCATTTTCTTAAATACTTTTTGAAAGATGCTCGGTAATGTATTTTCCTCAAAAAAGAGAACCAGGGGTGGCTCAGTAGCTTCAGAGGCCTAAAGCCGAATCTTCATAAGAAGCCTTAAATATATGAGTTTATTTTTTACCCTATTAGGTCACTTAAAGATAATATACACGTAAACCTTCTTAAAATATAGTATTTGTAATATTAACAACAGATAAAGATAACATGATGATATAAAAATTACTTACAAGGATTATGTATGTTACTTAAACATTGAATATATTTAGTATAAATAATATTTAATGAGGACAAGTGCAGTGGCGGATCTAGAGTTTATCCCGGGAACCTAATAATTTTTGCATAGATCCTGTATCTCTTATTAAAAAAATTATCAAGGATCTATAAATACCTAACTGTGAACTTAGTTATTATTGTATATTAATTTGACATTACGATATGAATTCATAAGCTTCAAATCCTGAATCCACCTCTGAACAAGTGTTTGACAAAATAGGCAAGTGAGTATGAGGAATGAAAAAAAAAAGAAGACAATTTGGTTTTATGAGATAAATAATAATAATAAATTAAACGTTGCAAAACTTTGTTTGTTGCAACGCTTGCATGCTTGATTACATCACAACCGAAATAAGAGAACCCAGAAAATGTTTAATTTATGTGAGAGAAAAATAAATGATAAGTTGGATGATTATTAAATAGAGTTAGGTGGCTAATTAATGAATAGAGAAAAAGGATTCAACAACAAAGTAAAATTGGTTGAAAATTAGTTAGGTTGTACTAATTATTGAGAGAGCAAAATTAAGTTATTAAACGCTGATATAAAAATAAAATAAGAAGTGTATCAATAATAAGAAATAATTATATAAATTATTTATTTTATATATAGAAATATTAATTTTTTGGTCTAAAGCAAGTGCTTTAGGGCCTAGACCGCCCTGAAAAGAATATAAATACAGAGAACTAAAGCTTCCAAAATAAAATTAAGTAATAAAAATCAATAGAAGTGATCAATGGAGTGGGTACTTTCATGTTCTATGAATGAGAATGGATAACAAAAGGAGCTTAGGACCAGTATTAATTAAGGAACATAAAAATGGCATTTTCTTATAGTGATCACCAATTAAAGTTTGAATAAGCACGTGAATAAAAATGCATTAGAAATTATAAGTCAATATACTCAATAAATGCGGGTACCATCACATTTATTACTCCCTCCGGTCCAAAATAAGTGACTTTTTGGATTTCACACAGATTAAGAAATCCACCTTTTAGCATTAATTAGCAATGGAATTGACCATATTAACCTTTACTATCTTACATAAACACTCCTAACACATATTCCAACACTAGTTACTCCAAGGACAATGTAGAAAAAAAATAATTAATTCACTCTTAAAATCTGAAAAAATCACTTATTTTGGACCACAAGAAAAAGGCCAAAAAATTAGTTATTTTGAACGTGAGGGAGTAATGTTTTGCCACAATATATACAGATTTTATAGAAATTATATTCATTTTGTTCCCCTGTATATAAAATCCAAGTCGAAAAGTCGTGGATGTGTTTGCAACTTTAGTCTGCCGTATAGTTTCTGAAACCTATTGTTTAACTCAAAAATAAATTTTTCGGTTAAAGCGGATATTAAAAAAAAATGGATTACTGATAACAAAAGTTACTTCACTTTCTTGTTAATTAAAAGAATAAAAAGAATAATAAAAATATTAGATAAGGAAACAAAGCTTAATGTAGATCGCCATTCTCTCCCAGAATTGCGGTTTAAACACTTTAAATAAAGTAAAAGACTAATTGCATATATTCAAAAAAATTTAGATGCCTTTACAAATGAGAATCGGTTCCTTATATAAGGTTACATAATTATAATGGTTTCCTTACTTAATTCTTGCTTGTTAATGATATTAATTTGTGATGATCCGATAGTCTATCTTATGTTTTAGAATATAATTTTGTGCTTTGAAGCCTTAAATACCTCATCTTAGCTCTCATCGATTTGCATGCGCAGTCCGAATATTTTTTCTGAAAGCTCTTATGTTAAAAACTGAGAAAAAGATGAAATTTTGCCTTAAAATCCATTTGAGTTGACTTCGGTCAACGTTTTGAGTAACGTACCCGGATTCGTATTTTGACGTTTCTGGTGGATCCGTATCATGATTTGGGACTTGAGCGTATGCCCGAAATCGAATTCGGAAGTCCCTAGCCCGAGTTATCACACTTTGTTGAAATTTGAAAGTTTAAAAGCTTAGTGACTTTGAAACTTTGACCAATGTTTGACTTAATTTATATTGGATTCGTATTCTGATTTCGGAACCCGGTATAGGTCAATTACTATATTTATGACTTGTATTACAAATTTGGTGAGAAACGGAGTTAGTTTGACGTGATTCGAACGTCTGGTTGTCAAAATAGAAGTTCATAAGTTTTCTTGAAAATTTCCTTTGTTTGATGCTCAATTCGTAGTTCTAGGTGTTATTTTGACGATTTGATTGTGCGAGCAAGTTTGTATGGTATTTTTAGACTTGTGTACATATTTGGTTTAGGGCCCCCAGGGCTCAGGTGAGTTTCGGATAGGCTACAGAATGAATTTGGGCTTAGAAACATTATTGGTGTGCTTTAGTTCTGGTACAGACCTTAGAACTCGCAATTGCGAGATCAGGCTTCACATTTGCCGCCTCTGATAGGTTCGCATTTGCGAACAATACTTCTATTTTGCGAAGTGGGATTGGGACAGACTTGATCGTTTTTGCGATCAATTTGGTCGCAATTGTGGAAGATCAATGTTCGCATTTGCGAACAAATCATCGCAAATGCGATGACAGCAGAAATGGAAGGATTTCGCATTTGCGACTATTTCTTCGCATTTGCAGGGTTTGCATTTGCGAACCCCAGGTCGCAAATGCGACATCTGCGACTGATCAAATAGCTAAAAAATAGGATTTTCTCCCATTCCTCAAATTTTCAAAGCAAGAAAACCCTAGAGGCGCTTTTTCTAAGCACCCTTCTTCCCCAAATCATTGGTAAGTGATTCAAACCTATTTTCTTTCAATCTTTCATTACATTTCCTAAGATTTCAACCTAACATCTAGTATTTTCATAGTGGAAATCAGGTTTTGATCCGAATTTTGGGTTTGGATCAAGAGGGCCCGAGAGTTGACTTTTGTTGACTTTTTCAATAATGACCTAAATTGAATCCTTTTGCAATCGTTGGTAGTTCCTAAGGCTTAATTTGAATCGTTTGGTTGATAATTTGCTAGATTCTATTGGTTCGGAGGCTTGTTTTAAAGGCAAAACTATAGTTAAGCTTTGAATTGATCCTTGGAGCGATGTAAGTGTCGTGGTTAACCTTGACTTGAGGGATTAGGAATTTTTTTGTCTATTTGCTACATGTTTAGATGTGGGGTATAACGTATATGTGAGATGACGAGTACTTATGCGTTGTTTTCGGGTTAAAGTATGCGGGTGAAACTTGTTCCTTGAAATTATTGCTTACTTTCATCATGTTGTCAATGCTTACACTAGTTACTTGTTAAATTGATCGTTTGTACCATGTTTATGGTCTTTTTTAATAATTGAGTGTTGTTTCTAAAGTTGAGATTGGTATTATGGAAATTGAAGTAAAGCTTGTTCTGTTGATCCTATCTCCTGTTATTACTTGTTTATTGTTTTTTGTAAGGAAAGTGTTAATGCACGAAGGGTGATGTCGTGCCATATTGTGAGTTTTAATGCACGAAGGGTGATGTTATGCCATGTTATGCGAGTTAATGTACGAAGGGTGATGTCATGCTGTATCTATTGATTTATGATAAAAGTGAGTGTAAAAGCACAAAGGATGATGTCGTGCCGTGATTATTGTTTCATTGTGAGGTTGAGAGTAAAAACACGAAGGGTGATGCCCTGCAATTTTTATTCATTCTCACTCATTTCACTGGTTCAAGGCATATTGACTGTTCTGGTTATCATTTCTGCTGTATTTCTTGTATCTTGTACCCCTTTTAGCATGTCCCCCTCCCACAAGCACATGTTTAGCTTTTATTTGTTGTTATCTTGTATGTATACTATTATCTGCATAGTTTTATTACATGGGTGTCTTGTCATAGCCTCGTCACTACTTCGTCGAGGTTAGACTCGACACTTACGGAGTATATAGGATCGGTTGTACTCATACTACAATCTGCACTTCTTGTGCAGACTTTGGTACTAGTACTAGCTGTTCGTAAGGCGTAGCAGCTCAGACTTGCTCGTTGGAGACGCGAGGTAGATCTGCTGGCGTCCGCAAACCTTGAAGTCCCCTTCCATTTCTCCTATTTTACTGTTTCCTTTCGTTCAAAACTATTGTATTTCTTTCAGAATCTGTTTGTAGAAAAATTCTAGAAGCTCATGAATTGTGACTCCAGACCCGAATTGTAGAAGATATTATGGGCATTTATGCTATTCCGCACTTAGTTTTATTTCATATTGGCTTAATTGGACTTATTTATTGAAATTGAATAAAAGTTAGCTTAACGGTTCTCTAACGCCAGCTTGCCTAGAATGTTAAATGTTAGGTGTCATCACAGTCCCGAAGGTGGGAATTTGGGGTCCTGACAAGTTGGTATCAGAGCATTAGGTTGCCTAGGTCTCACAATTCACAAGCAGGTTTAGTAGAGTCTGGAGGATCAGTTCAGAGACGTCTGTACTTATCTTCCAGGGGCTATGAAGTTTAGGAACAAATTTCACTTCTATTCTTCTCTGTCATGCGATTTTGTTCTCCTATTGCTAATTGAACTTTTCTACTCTTGTTCTTTTGCAGAAGGCGAGAACACATACTGCATTTTCAGTTGAGCAGCATCCAGAGCCCCCAGTGGTCCTATGAGGGGCAGAGGTCGAGGTCAAGGTCGCGCCAAAGGCTGAGTCAGGGGCCGAGCTCAGCCCAGAGCTCGAACAGCAGCACCAGAAGTTTGATAAGGAGGTTCCAGCCCAGACTGTTCTTGTTGGACTAGCTCAGTTCTCAGAGGGGTTCATCGCCACCCCAGTGGTTCAGGACGCTCTACTCCGTTTAGTGAGCCTTATGGAGAGTGTGGCCTAAGCCGGTACATTTTCCATAGCACCAACTGTCTCTCAGGTTGGGGAGGAGCACAAAATCCCGCTACTCACGCTCCGGAGCAGATGGCTCCCCAGTAACAGACTCCAGTAGCCCAGTCAGTTGGGTAGTCCAACCAGTTGTTGCGGCACAGGCCGATGATGGACCATCTATGTCTTCTGAGGGCTTATTGAGATTGGACAAGTTTACCAAGCTCTTTCCAGTTCACTTCAGTGGTGCACCTTCTAAGGACCCACATGATTACCTTAATCGCTGCCATGAGGTGCTGTGGAACATGGGGATAGTCGAGACCAATGGGGTCGATTTTGCTATGTTTTAGATGATAGGTGTTTACCGTGAAAATGGTAATAATAATTAAATTAGATTATGGGACTCTAAAAATACGTGATCTATTTTTATGCCAGTTGTTAATCAGTTGATGCTATGTATGTGAGACTTAGAAATGAAATGAGAGTTAAGGATAGGGTGATAATCAAACCGATAGGTTAACAATCGGGGCCTCGAGCTTGTCAATTTAGGGGCCTCGAGGTCGATTCTGGAGCTCGGCTGAGAGCTATCGAAGGCAGTCGAACTATGGCTAATAGTTATAATAAAATCAACGAAGGCTCTTTATGGCCAATGATAAGCAATAAATGATGAACGGTATGAAGATAATAAATGAAAGCAATAATATCGAGAGAATATGTTAGAGAGCAAATAGAATGTTCTTGTATATTTCGTGTGGAGTAACTGAAGCAACAGGGTTTTACAAAATGACAAGGATCCCCTTTATACAAGAGGGGAATCCCAACATAATACAAAATACATTAACGACAAAATGCGGAGATGAGACAGTTAGATGACACCCTGATTAAGGGTTAGGATAGTCCAATAGGCTCTGTCAGTCCTAGCCATGTGCCTTGAGAACTCCCCATTTCTATCACAGCCATGGTTAGCATTGTCCTTAGGTCGAGCGTCGATGAACCTCAAGGGAGGAAACTTGACCATAGTCTTGCAACCTCGAGCCTTCGAGATGATCATCTGAGGTGCCTCGATGATGAGGAATTGGACCCTCCAATTTTACCGTATACAGATAGTCCCCGCGTTTCTTAGAGAGGAGCGATAAGAAACGATTTTGACATCCAACTCTTCAGACTTCCCGCGATGAAGCCACGTTGATGATACCATCCGTCTTTCAAAGGCACTGATGGCGTTGCTGGCCGTACTATCACCCCTATATATGGGGGCCTTCCGATATTATCTTTTTATCCTAGTGCCTTTCAACACCTTTCCATTCCTTTCTTCCCACTATCCTCCTCTATTTCTACCCACCATGTTTGGAGTCTACGACCATAATGTCTTGTGGCGACGTTCTCATTAGTCACGCCATGGCCTTTTGCCTAGTTTTTCTTTGTCGAGCGAGATTATACAGTCTTGTCGCTGTTGTTATTGTTACGGTTGTTACTGCTGTCGCCGTTGGTTCGAGATGATGAGATAGGGGGGCGACTTCTTTCGACTTAGGAGGACGTTTGGACTCTACACTGCTACCAAGGATGCCCCTTTAGGAGTAGGCTAGGCTATAGGCTTTTTGTTACATGTGTACTTTTTTGCTTCTTTGTTTCTGTGTAAGGACCCTTAGTGGGCTTTTGTAATCATATGTAAGGACCCTTTGTGGGCTTTTGTAATCATATGTAAGGACCCCTCGTGGGCTTCTGTAATCAAAAAAATTTATGAATACAAAGATGTTTCTTCAATTTTATCTTCGATGCTTGCTGTATCCCCTTTGATTTACGTTTATGGAGATTCTGAATGTATGACTCTACCAGTTGTTGCTGATATCGAGCCCAGGTGCGAGTGCTTTTTCCTGATTTCTGATTCATTAGTATGGCTTCTCGTGGAGTCCTTTGTCGTTCATTGGATCGATCCTGGATTGGACCGATAAACTTGGGTCATCGGGGCCCTTACTTCGAGTCGAATGAAAGTAACGCTTCGAGCCTTGAAACCGTGATTTATCACTTAGGCTCCGCGGTAACCTTTGAGGGGAAATTTGCTCGGTGGCCCATGGACAGGGACTGCCTTTGAGCTTTCGAGGGCAGTCCCCGAGTGGAGGTTCGTTCAGATCCGGACCACCTGGAAACTTGCTTTGAACTTAGTATAGATAGCCTTAAGGCGATGTAGATAGATCCTGGAAGAGGGTTCGTCCGAGCTCAGATGGTGCCTCGGGGCCAAGCCCATACGGATAGAGTTTAAGTGCTTATTTCCTTGGAGCCTAACTCTTTTTTTATGAAAGTCCCCGAGGTCGGGTACCACCTCGAGCCTTGTAATAGTGTCATTGGCTTCCTGGAGCCTAACCTTTTTTTGATGGAGGTCCTCGAGGTCGGGTACTACCTCGGGACTGGCGATGATGCCGTTGGCCTTTTAGAGCCTAACTTCTTTTTGATTGAGGTCCTCGAGGTCGGGTACCACCTCGGGACTAGCAATGATGTTATTGGCTTCCTGGAGCCTAACTTCTTTCTGATGGAGGTCCTCGAGGTCGAGTACCACCTCGGAACTAGCGATGATGTTATTGGATTCTTGAAGCCTAACTGTTTTTCCTGATGGAGGTCCTCCAGGTCGGATACCACCTCGGGACTGGCGATGATGTTATTGACTTCCTGGAGCCTAACTTCTTATTCTAATGGAGATCCTCAGGTCGGGTGCCGCCTCGGGACTGGCGATGATGTCGTTGGCTTCTTAGAGCCTAACTTTTATTTGATGGAGGTCCAGGAGGTCGGGTACCACCTCGGGACTGGCGATGATGTCGTTGGATTTTCAGAGCCTAACTTCTCTTTTTTTTATGGCGGTCCTCAAGGTCGGGTACCACCTCGGCCAGTGTTTTTAATCGGCTTTGAGGAAGGCGGATCTCGTCACCGTTTTTTCCATATATATATATAAGGATGCTTCTGCTCTTTTGGATATCCCACCATTTTGAGTAGTTACCCTTCTTTTTCCGTGTTAAGTATTTCATTAATTCAGTACTAACATACTTGCACGGATTTCTGCTTTAGTTTTCTAATTTTTCCATAGCCATGGCTGTTATGTCGGGGTTTATCCAGCAGAGAGGGGAGAGTTCCACCTCCGGCATTCAGGACCAACGAGAGAATAACTTGAATATCACTTTTTTGATAGGAGAGGAGCACCTTGAGTTAGTGAGAAAAGACTGCAGATGGGAGGGGGAAGTAGTGCTACAGACATTTTCCCGGGATGAGGGCATCAGGGATCATGCCGATGGATTTTTGAATGTGTAAACGTATCCTTTCACACTGGGCCCCCTTGATAGGGTTGTGCTCGACTTCTGTTTAAAGTATCGGGTTACCTTGGCGCAATTCCACCCGTCGTTTTGGCAAATAGTGTTGTTGATGAGATTTTTCGCGGAGAAGGCGGGGCTTGAACTTACGCTCAGTCATCTGGTTAGGCTGTACCAGCCCTTTCACCATCGAGGTATGCTAACCTTGCGATGTCGATCGACCACACCCTTTGTTGTTGACGATGAGGAAGATGGAGACTGGGAGCGAATGAGTCGCTTCGTCCGAGTGCGGACCGCTGACATTATCCTCGTGGAGCTTATGTCATTCCCTGAGGAAAGTAATTATACACGTAAGTGGAGCATTTCGTGCCTTCTCAGTTTTGTCTATGGCGAAAGCTGATTTCGTAACCGTGCCTTCTTTTCCTTTATTGCAGTGCTTTCATGGGCGCCGGGCGATATTCCTGATTTGCTGAATTGGATGCGGAAGTTGACAACCCACTCGACCTATGATGAGCGCAAGTGGCGAGCTTTGTCCCGGGGTAGATGGGAAGCAAAACATCACGGTGCGTGTTGTGCTATTTTTTCTTTTCCCTTCCTTTATATGGATAGGGATCTTCCCTTTATGCGTATTAATCTTATTGTTGTAGGCATGGGAGAGCTGCCCGAGGTGAGGCCACGCTCCTTTGTAAAGGGGGAGGGTTGCCGGCTTTCGGGCTAAAGAACGACAACAATAAGTGAGAGATTCTTTTACAGGGCGATGGCACTCAAAGCAAGGCAAAACAGGACAGGGCTTCGGAACGGGAGCATCGTCCGAGCATGCTGCATCCGTGGGCTGCTTCGTTGTGAATCCAGGCTACAGAAAGCTCTGGATGAGGAGAGATCCCTTAGGCTCCTTTGCGATGAAAAGGAAGCCGAGTTAGTGCACTTGCGGTATGAGGTGAGCCGGAGCTTGAATTATGAGAACTACTTGAAGGAGCAGGTAACTTTCTATCCTGGGTGAGCGTGCATTCCGCCTTCTAGCTTCTGAGGCTAACACTTCGTTTATTTCAGTTGCAAAAAAAGATGAAGGCCTTGGAGCGCCTTCAGGATGAAGCTGGCCAAGCCAGGCATGAGCATAACGAGCTAAAAAGCTCGGGCGGAGGCTCAAGCTTTAGATGGGAAGGGTGCTCTGTTACATCTCGCATTTTCGCATGTTAAAATTTCGTTTTTAGTTAACCGACGTAGACTCGGGGATGAGATAATCTTGACGTTAACGTACTTATGTTATTATAACAAGCGATAAATAAGTGTTATGAAGGATAAAGGGGTATATGGATTAAAGAAAACAAGTTTTGTTGAAAGCGGTCAATTTAGAATAAAATACGGGTCGAGCGATAATACCCGATAATTATGAACTAGTACCATTCAAGGTACCATATGACCACGGTAGTATAATATATAATGTATATATGAAGTATTTTAAAAATAAATAAAATTTTAAGTAATTTGTGGTAATTTTTAAATTATGCAGGTAATTGATTAATTATCGGGTAACAGAACATTACCCGATTAACTAATAAGTGGATAAAAAATATAATAAATTATACCACTCCCACGTGGTATCCAACCACTTCCAAACAATGACTCATGGTCATGTTGGAGTAGGTGGCTAGCTACCTAAGCTTTAAAATGAAATGTTTTAGCATTTCATTAAAACTACTCTAGAAGATCAAAGTTAAGTTCCTCTTTGGACAAGGAAACAGAACCAAAGGAAATGATCAACAAATCCTAAAGCAAGAGAATTTTCATTCTTGGTTCAAATAATGTAACGCCAAGAAGAGTTGCTCACGCGTTCAAATACATCAACGAGCAGAAGCGTAATTCCGTCCAAGTTTTGTGGTTCTAAAAGAATACGGTGTAATCTTTACCAAGAATATTATACAAAGTTTTCCCTACTCCAGGTATGTTAAGGCCTTCCCTTCTTTCTTTTGGCATAGTCTAGATTATACGAAAGAAACGAGCAAATACACGGTTTCTATAAATTATTCTATTCATAGAAATAGTAGGGGTGTCTATATTCTTGATTCCCCATGAGAATTATTATTTTCTTCTGTTCATGGGTCTCGGAATAATACGCAGTTGGAAAAATTATCCGGAAGGAATATTGAGATTATTATGTATTTTTCATGCATTTCGTACATGTGCATTGACCCATGACCAGATGGCATTATATATGCGTATATATATATAAATATATGTATATGGGATATGAGAAAAGGTTACGGCGTTATATACGCAACACCACCTGATCAGCTGGTATATGATGATGATATTGCCCACATTGGCTAAAATATGATTCAAACGACGTTATATACGCGTATATATGTATGTATTCAAACGGCGTTATATATGCGTATATAAGTATGTATATATATGTCTATGGGATATGGAAAAGGTTATGGCGTTATATACGCACCACCACCTGATCAGCTGGTATATGTTGATGATATTGCCCACAGTGGCCGAGATGATATAATGGGTTGCACCCAGTGGCTTGATGATATTATGTACACCATACCTATACATGGCATGACATTTACACGCACGTGCATGACGTTATAAACGTTTCAGTATTTACAAAGTTATTCAAATTTAAAATGTGTTTCAGTATTCCATGTTTCATCTATGTCTTTTACGTACTAATTTCCATGCCTTACATACTCAGTACATTTTTCGTACTGACTCCCTATTTCACGGGGCCTATGTTTCATGCCCGCAGGTGCAGGTAGGCAAGCTGACGGTCCTCATTCTTAGGATCCCTGATCAGCGACAGTTGGCATGCTCCATTTGATCCGGAGCTACTTTTGATATTGGTACGATACGTTTGTACATATATATGTATATGAGTATGACGTGGCTCAGTCCCGTCTTTGTATAGTTATGTTTCTATTAGAGGTCTGTAGACAGTATGTCTATTTGGGTTGTATGTGGCCTTGTCGGCTTTTAGTTTTTGATGTATAGTTGTCTATAGCAGCCTTGCCGGCTCGCCCACTGTATTCTACCGGTATACGTACATATGCCTTGATGGAAGGCTTCTTTCACGTAAGTTAATTTTGTAATGCAGCAGATGTTATTCAGGTTCATATTTTAGACGCATGCTTAGGGGTGTTTGACAGGTAAGACTCAGGCGCCCGTCGCGGCCCATCGGTTTGGGTCATGACAAAAGTGGTATCAGAGCAGTTCTATCCTAGGGTTGTCTACAGACCGTGTCTAGTAGAGTCTTGTTTATGGGTGTGTCGTTCACCACACTTATAAGAAGGAGGCTAAAGGACATATAGGATGGTATCCTCTCTTTTTATCTCAAGATCGTGCAATACAAGAATTCTTGTTCCTAACGATACGTTATATTTTCAGCAATGCCTCCAAAGAGTACGGCTGCCCAGAAGGGAAAGTCCGTGGCTGGTGAGATTACTAGTCGAGCACCACGAGTTACCAGGGCTCGGGGAGAATCTCATGGTGAGGTTCCATCTCAGACTTCACATACCCCGCCTTTTCCAGAAGAGTTCCGAAGGGCACCAGCTCCATCACCCGCCCCTATACATTCAGCACCTCAGTAGGATACGCCAGGCTCGGCGTTAGGAAGCAGGTATTGGTCACGCAGATAGGTCCGTGAGCGCGAGGGTTCGTGATTTATTAATTTAGACCCTCCAGTATTCACTAGAGCAGACCCGAATGAGGACCCTCTGGTATTTATTGATAGAGTACAGAGGACGTTACAGGTAATGAAGGCCACTGAGATTGAGTCAGTTGAGCTAGCTTCCTATAGACTTCGAGATGTTGCAGTTAATTGGTACGAGTCTTGGGAATTGTCCAGAGGTGAGAATGCCCCTCCAGCGATATGGTAGGAGTTTACAGAAGCTTTTCTTCGTCATTATCTGCCACCAGAGCTTAGGCGAGCCAGAGTTGATAGGTTCTTGACCCTTCGGCAGGGAAACATGAGTGTTCGGTAATACTGTCTTCAGTTTGATTCGTTGTCTAGGTATGTTCCCTCTATTGTATCTAAGATGGAGGATCGGATTCACCGGTTCGTGACGGGATTAGAGACTTACTTGCTTAATGATTGTATGTAGGTTTCACTTCATCCAGGCATGGATATTTCTCATATCCAGGCGTACGCTCAGGGTGTAGAGGAGAGTAAACAGAAATAGAGGGCCAATCGTGAGCATGATAGGGCCCAGAATAAAAGAGCGAGGTCTTTGGGTCTTTCTGGTGAGTTTCGAGATGGTCAGAGGCAGCAGTATTTGAGATATCCATCCCAGCCCTCGGCTAGAGCGCCCCCTCAGTTTAGAGGAAAGAGATTTGATCGTTCTACATATTCAAGGCCTGGTCAGAATTTTAGGGCCTCAGGTTCTCAATATAGGGGTGAGTCAAATTAGATGAGGCCACCCTTGCCACGATGTACTCAATGTGGTAAGCAGCATACCGGGCAGTGTCGTATGGGATTAGATGTTTGTTATACTTGTGGTTATCCGGGCCACATTATGAGGGATTGTCCGATGAGAGGTGATGCAAGCATAGCTCAGCCAACGGGATCTGTAGCTGGATCGTCATCATCAGTACGCCCCCTAGGCAAAGTCCCCAAGCACCAATGAGTCGTGGTAGAGGCAGAGGCGGAGCATCTAGCTCGAGCAGCCCTCAGAACCGCATTTATGCATTGGCAGGACGACAGGACCAAGAGTCATCGCCTGATGTTGTTACAGGTATATTATCAGTCTCCTCCTACGATGTATATGCACTAATTGAATTGGTTAAACCTTTTGAGGTGTCTACACCTGTTGGGGACTCGGTGATAGCTAAGCAGGTATATAGGGGTTGTATAATAATAGTTCATGGTCGACCTACCGTAGCAGACTTAATCGAGTTAGATATGGTAGAATTTGATGTTATAATGGGTATGGATTGGTTGGCTTCTTGTCATGCCAATGTTGATTGTAGATCGAAGATAGTCCGATTTCAATTTCCGGGGGAGCCTATTTTTGAGTAGAAAGGTAACACGGCATCGCCAAGAGGTAGATTTATTTCCTATCTCAAGGCAAGGAAGATGATCAGAAAGGGCTGTATTTATCACTTAGTTCGGGTTCAGGATATGGAAGTAGAGTCACCAACCATTCAGTCCATCCCTGTGGTAAATGAGTTTCCAGATACCTTCCCTGATGAACTTCCGGGTCTCCCGCCAGAGCGAGAAATTGAGTTTTCTATTGACCTACTACCAGATACTCATCCAATATCTATTCCTCCCTATAGAATGGCCCCCGCAGAGCTGAAAGAGTTGAAAGAACAACTAAAGGACTTGCTTAAAAAAGGTTTTATCAGACCTAGTACGTCACCGTGGGGAGCACCTGTGTTGTTTGTAAGGAAGAAAGATGGTTCCTTAAGAATGTGTATTGATTATAGGCAACTGAATAAGGTGACGATCAAGAATAAGTACCCGCTCCCGTGGATTGACAACTTATTTGATCAGTTGCAAGGTGCCAAGTGGTTTTCAAAGAAAGACTTGAGGTCCGGGTACCATCAAGTAAGGATTAAGGATGAAGATATTCCGAAGAGAGCATTCAGGACTAGATACGGGCATTTTGAGTTTCGGGTCATGTCATTCGGTCTGACCAATGCCCCAGCAGTATTCATGGATTTGATGAACCGTGTGTTCAGGCCTTTCTTAGATCTGTTTGTAGTTGTATTTATTGACGATATATTGGTATATTCTCGTTTAGAGGATGAGCATGCTGGTCATCTGCGTACGGTGCTCAGAGTTCTACAAGAAAGGAAGTTGTATGTGAAATTTTCTAAGTGTGAATTCTGGTTGAACTCTGTAACTTTCCTTGGGCATATCATTTTGGGTGAAGGAATCCTAGTGGATACACAAAATATTGAGGCAGTAAAGACTTGGCCTAGGCCCACAACACCAACAGAGGTTCGTAGTTTTCTTGGGTTGGCAGGATATTATAGGAGATTTGTGGAAGATTTTCTTCCCTTTCAGCACCTTTAACAAAGTTGACTCAGAAGGGAGCAAAGTTTCAATGGACTGATGCTTGTGAACGGAGTTTCCAGGCATTAAAGGACAGGTTAACTTCTACACCAGTTCTAACGCTTCCAGAAGGGACCGATGGTTATATTATCTATTGCGATGCTTCAGGCATTGGATTGGGTTGTGTGCTGATGCAGCATGGTAAGGTTGTGGCTTATGCTTCTAGACAACTAAGAAAGCACGAGAAGAACTACCCGACCCACGATTTAGAGTTAGCTGCGGTAATTCATGAACTAAAGATGTGGAGTCACTACTTGTATGGCATTCATGTTGATATCTATACAGATCATAAGAGCCTCCAGTACATCTTCAAGCAAAGGGAATTGAATCTTCATCAAAGGAGATGGTTGGAGCTACTTAAATACTATGACGTTAATATTTTATACCATCTGAGGAAGGCAAACGTAGTTGCCGATGCTCTCAGCTGTAGATCTATGGGTAGCTTGTCGTATTTGCAGCCAGAAAAGAGGGGAATAGCCCATGAGGTTCATCAGCTAGCTAGTCTTAGAGTTCATCTACTGGACTCAGGTGACATTGGAATTACTCTTCAGGATACGACAACATCATCTTTAGTAACTGAAGTAAAGGAACGCCAGTACGAGGATCTTGTGCTAATTCATTATATAGATACCACTCTTCAGAAGGAGAAGACACCGTTTGTAATTACCTAAGATGGGGTCCTCAGATATCAAGGGCGATTAAGTGTTCCTAATGTTGCAGGGTTGTATCGGCAGGTTATGGGAGAAACTCACTATTCCCGTTATTCTATCCATCCAGGAACGACAAAGATGTATCATGACATCAGGGAAATATATTGGTGGGACGGAATGAAAAAGGATATAGCAGAATTTGTTGCTCAGTGCCCTAATTGTCAGCAGGTTAAGATCGAGCATCAAAAACCCGATGGATTATTGCAGGTTATGGAGATTCCGACTTGGAAATGGGAAATAATCAATATGGACTTCATCATAGGCTTACCTCGTACCCAGTGTAAGTTCGATTCAATATGGGTGATCGTTTATAGGCTCACAAAGTCAGCCCATTTTCTACCCGTTAAAACTACGTATTCCTCAGAAGATTATGCGAGGCTTTATATTAAGGAGATAGTACGACTGCATGGTGTACCTGTATCTATTATCTCAAATAGAGGAGCTCAATTTACAGCTAACTTTTGGAGGTCCTTCCAAAAGGGATTGGGGACTTAAGTAAGTCTTAGTACTGCATTTCATCCCCAGACAGACGGACATGCTGAGCGTACTATTCAAACACTGGAGGATATGTTGCGAGCTTATGTAATAGACTTCAAAGGTAGCTGGGATGGTCATCTGCCACTTATTGAGTTCGCATATAATAATAGCTACCATTCCAGCATTCAGATGGCTCTATACGAAGCTCTTTACGGACGAAAGTGTAGGTCGCCTATAGGGTGGTTCGACATTGGAGAATCTGGATTACACGGGCCAGATCTGGTTCAACAAGCCATAGAAAAAGTAAAGCTTATCCGGGATCGACTATTGATAGCTCAGAGTCGTCAGAAGTAATATTCAGATGTGCGACATCGAGATTTAGAGTTCGGGGTTGATGACTGGGTATTCTTGAAGGTGTCGCCTATGAAAGGCGTGATGAGATTTGGCAAAAAGTGTAAACTTAGCCCACGGTATATTGGGCCTTATAGGATTATTCGGAGAGTGGGCCGAGTAGCTTATGAGTTAGAATTGCCCTTGGAATTGGAGTTTGTCCATCTAGTTTTTCACGTATCTATGTTACGAAAGTGCATTGGCAATCCTACCCGAGTAGTGCCCACGAATGATGTACAAATTACAGAGGACTTGTCATACGAGGAAATTCCGGTTGCCATTCTAGACCGACAAATCCGCAAGCTGCGGAATAAGGAGGTAGCCTCCGTGAAAGTGCTTTGGAGGAACAACAATGTAGAAGAAATGACTTGGGAGACCGATGAAGACATGAAGTCTAGATATCCCTACCTATTTCCTCTTCCAGAGAAGGGTCTAACAGAGACGTCTTAACCTCAAGGTGCGTGTATAAATTTTTCTGTTAATAATTGTCGTTGTCCTATGTATCGTTGAATTATTAAGCTTCTACAAGGATAATTGGTAGTAGTGCTATGACCAAGCCGACCCTGCCAAAGTTATGCAGATTACGGGGAGTTGAACATTCGAGGACGAATATTTCTAAGGGGGGAAGGATGTTACATCTCGCATTTTCGTACGTTAAAATTTCGTTTTTAGTTAACCGATGTAGACTCGGGGATGAGATCATATTGACATTAACATACTTACGTTATTATAACAAGCTATAAATAAGTGTTATGAAGGATAAAGGGGTATACGGATTAAAGAAAACAAGTTTTGTTGAAAGCGATCAATTTGGAATAAAATACGGGTCGAGCGATAATACCCGAATATTATGAACTAGTACCATGCAAGGTACCATATGACCACGGTAGTATAATATATAATGTATATATGAAGTATTTTAAAAATAAATAAAATTTTAAGTAATTTATGGTAATTTTTAAATTATGCGGGTAATTGATTAATTACCGGGTAACAGAACATTACCCGGTTAACTAATAAGTGGATAAAAAATATAATAAATTATACCACTCCCACGTGGAATCCAACCACTTCCAAACAATGACTCATGGTCATGTTGGAGTAGGTGGCTAGCTACCTAAGCTTTAAAATGAAATGTTTCAATATTTCATTAAAACTACTCTAGAAGATCAAAGTTAAGTTCCTCTTTGGACAAGGAAACAGAACCAAAGGAAATGATCAACAAATCCTAAAGCAAGAGAATTTTCATTCTTGGTTCAAATAATGCAATGCCAAGAAGAGTTGCTCACGGGTTCAAATACATCAACGAGCAGAAGCGTATATCCGTCCAAGTTTTGTAGTTCTAAAAGAATACGGTGTAATCTTTGCCAAGAATATTATATAGAGTTTTCCCTACTCCAGGTATGTTAAGGCCTTCCCTTCTTTCTTTTGGCATGATCTAGATTATACGAAAGAAATGAGCAAATAAACGGTTTCTATAAATTATTCTATTCATAGAAATAGTAGGGGTGTCTATATTCTTGATTCCCCATGAGAATTATTATTTTCTTCTGTTCATGGGTCTCAGAATAATACGCACTTGGAAAAATTATCCGGAAGGAATATTGAGATTATTACGTATTTTTCATGCATTTCGTACATGTGCATTGACCCATGACCAGATGACGTTATATACCCGTATATATATAAATATATGTATATGGGATATGGGAAAAGGTTACGGCGTTATATACGCACCACCACCTGATCAGCTGGTATATGATGATGATATTGCCCATAATGGCTAAAATATGATTCAAACGGCGTTATATACACATATATATGTATGTATTCAAACGGCGTTATATACGCGTATATATATATATATATATATATATATATATATATATATATATATATATATATATATATATATATATATATATATGTATATGGGATATGGAAAAGGTTGTGGCATTATATACGCACCACCACCTGATCAGCTAGTATATGTTGATGATATTGCCCACAATGGCCGAGATGATATGATGGAAATCCCCCAGTGGCTTGATGATATTATGTACACCATACCTATGCATGGCATAACATTTACACGCACGTGCATGACGTTATAAACGTTTCAGTATTTACAAAGTTATTCAAATTTAAAAATGTGTTTCAGTATTCCATGTTTCATCTATGTCTTTTACGTACTAATTTCCATGCCTTACATACTCAGTACATTTTTCGTACTGATGCCCTATTTTACGGGGCCTGTGTTTCATGCCCGCAGGTGCAGGTAGGCAAGCTGACGGTCCCCATTCTTAGGATCCCTGATCAGCAAGAGTTGGTGTGCTCCATTTGATCTGGAGCTTCTTTTGATATTGGTACGATACGTTTGTACATATATATGTATATGAGTATGACGTGGCTCAGTCCCGTCTTTGTACAGTTATGTTTTTGTTAGAGGTCTGTAGATAGTATGTCTAGTTGGGTTGTGTGTGGCCTTGTCGGCTTTCAGTTTTTGATGTATAATTGTCTATAACAGCCTAGTCGGCTCGCCCATTGTATTCTGCATGTATATGTACATATGCCTTGATGGTAGGCTTCTTTCACGTATGTTAATTTTGTAATGCAACAGATGTTATTCAGGTTCAGATTTTAGATGCATGCTTAGGGGTGTTTGACAGGTAAGACTCAGGCGCCCGTCGCAGCCCATCGGTTTGGGTCGTGACATGCTCTGGCTAAAGTTCCCTCTTTTGAGGCTCAACTTCGCTTGGCTTGTGACAACACTTTGGTTCAAACTGATATAATTAAGAAGCTTGAGTTTAAGCTTCTGAAGGTCAGGGCAGAGATCGTTGATGCCCGTACTAAAGCCGTAATGAGCCGAACTAAGGCTAACCAGGAGATGGTGATCTATTTAAAGGATGCTTCCGATACTCAAGTGATCTAAGAAGGATCCTCGATCGCGAAGAGAGAATAGAAGAGTATGCTCGTTGCAAGTCTCGAAGAAAGACCCTCGAGGAGATCTGTGCTAGGGTTTCGCACTCTCGAAAGAGTTGGCACGAGCGAGGGCGGACGAGCATGATGCTCGGTTATTTATGTCCGACATTGAAGAAAGAGAAGACGAGGCCGATAGGCAATAGCTCCCAGGGGGCGTAGATTTCGCCATCTGTATGTAGCATTTTCAAAGTATGTTTGTAGACGGAGATTGTGTGTTTTTTTTGTATATGTGTATAAAATAAAACCTTGTGGCTTTAATTATTTTGCATCTCTTTTGGTCTCGAATTTGGCCAGGTAAACTGGTCTTTGAGTTGGTAGGAATCCTTAGATTTGTGATATGGACCCAGGGCTCATTAAGCTGGCCTGTAGGCTTTTATGCGCTTGGTCGATGCGACCTTTTATGTGGGCTGGAGACAATGGCTCTCACGCCTTGGGCCGATGCGTCCTTTTAGTGTGGGCTGGCAACAATGGCTCTTATGCCTTAGGTCGAAGCAACTTTTTATGTGTGTGGCCCTGAGGCTCATCAGGCTGGCGACAATGGCTCTTACGCTTTGCTCCTAGGCATATTTAGTTAACTATTTTGGGTTCAGTATCCGAATCGGATTTTGACTCGAGCTCATTTGACCCTCAAATTTTGTATTTGTGTGGGTTGGCAACAATGGCTCTCACGCCTTGGGCCGATGCGGCCTTTTAGTGTGGGATGGAGATAATGGATCTTAGGCCTTGCTCTTAGGCATATTTAGTTAACTATTTTGGGTTCAGTCTCCGAATCGGGTTTTGACTTGAGCTTATTCGACCCTTAAGTTTTGTATTTGTGTGGGCTGGCGACAATGACTTTTACGCCTCGGGCCGATGCGGCCTTTTATATATGTGGGCTGGCGACAATGGATTTTACGCCTTGGGTCGATGCGACCTTTTATGTAGGCTTTATTTTTTCCTCGTTAAGGACTTTTTTGAAATAATTTTTGCCTGACTCTTTGACGATTTAATAAAAAACCTCGATTATGAGTCATTATATGGCAATGATCGAGCACCTCAGGAGGTTTGGCTCGGAGGCTGAGTATCTCGAAGCCGATGTTTAGGAGCTGATGTGGTCGAAGCTCTTTTGCCTATGTCGAGGGTACCCTATTTAACCAGTTCTTTTCGAAGTATATTCGAAGTAGTTTCGACATCTATATCGAGGGTATGCCTTTTTAGGGGTCTTACAACTTCAATATATAGCCGAAACTTTGAGATCGGGTTTATGCCTTTAGTAAGGTCTTACAAGTTTTACATGCCTTTGAGGTCTTACAGTTTTGGATACTTGGTACAAGTATTTTTCATGCCTTGCTTGAGGTATTACAGATATTGTTGCTGCCTTACGTAGGTCTTATGAGATCGAGTCTGCCTGCTCGAGGTCTTATGGCCTCGGGTTTTTTAACGAATGGCGATTGGCGACAGTCCCGGAGTCATCGAGGGTATCTTGGCTTGGAAGTCGTTACTTGTAAACCTTGTATTGCCTCATTGAGGGCTTACGATTTCGGAGATCCTGACCCTGAGGTCGTGCATGTTTTGAGAATTTGATGCCAGTCCCCGAGTATTCGGGGCACTTTTCGGCCTTAGAGACGTTTCGTGGTTTTCATGTTGCCTCATCGAGGGCTTACAAGTTTGGAGTCCCAACCCGGAGGTCATTCAGGTGTTGAATTTTTGACGCCGGTCCCCGAGTGTTCGGAACGTTTTCGCGGAGGAACCATTTTTACGGAAATGCTGAGTTTCTTTTGGAGTGTGAGATTCTTTTACAAAAGGTATTCTTTGATTACTTGGTACAAGTATACACGTTTCCACCGTCGAGGCCAGGCTATACGGACATGGTTCGTTCGATCGTTTGGCCCAGTACATCATTTTCGTATTGGGACCCCATTTGGCGTTTCTTGGCTTTTTCGAGCGGATGGCTTTCGGGGGGGATGTCCCCCAGTGTTCGAGGTTGACTGCAAAAGAAGCCTCGAATACTTGTTGAGTCTTCCTTAGGTATCATGTAGATGTTGCCTCATTAAAAATCTTGCCGGTAAAACCCCTTTTCGGGATAAAAACTCGGCCGAAGGAAAAGAGTGAAACAGATGCTTTAAAACCTTAAAGTCTTCGATTTGGGTTAGCGCTTTGACTGCATCGGTCGGGCGCTTGCATGAGGGTTAGTATGAAATATAAAATGAAAAGGGAGATGGTTATATCTTAGTGTGGGATGTGTCGGCGATGTTTCGAGGTCCGATATGTCCTAGTTACTCGAGATGAGGACGACGTACGGTCCTTTACTTTGTTTAACCGGGCTTAATCAAAGATGTAGTTTGATTACCCTTTGGATCTTTTGTGGGTGGAGGTATCGATGCCGACGCCACATCGGGCACAACGAACATTTCTCTCGCCGCATGTTGTTCCCCGTAGACGATTTTAATCCCATCCTTTGTCGGGAATTTCATCATTTGGTAGAGGGTGGACGGTACTGCTCTCATGTAGTGTATCCATGACCTCCCGAACAAGGCGTTGTACCTCATGTCTCCTTCGATGACATGGAATTTGAAGTTTTGGGTTGTGCCGGCAATGTTGACTAGGAGGGTGGTTTCTCCTTTCGTTGTTTCACTTGCTATGTTGAATCCGTTAAGGACTCGAGTGGCAGGCATGATTTGGTCAAGCAGTCCGAGCTGCTCTATTACCCTCGACCTGATAATGTTGGCCGAGCTACCTGGATCCATGAGTGCACATTTTATTTGAAAAGAATTTACAAGGAAAGATATTACCAGTGCGTCATTGTGGGGTTGAGACAAGGTCTCGGTGTCTTCTTCGCTGAATGTGAGGGCATCCTCGGGTATATACCCTTGAGTTTTCTTTTCTCTGGTGATGGATATTTTTGTCTTTCTCATCACGGGTTCCTGCGGGGCATCGATGCCTCCCAAGATCCTCGGTCCTGTGGCAGTGCGTGTTGTGAAATTCACACACTAAGTTATGATTCCTTTGTGAAGGATCCGATTGTACAGGCCTGGGCCACCTGGCGTCTCTGATTTTACTGATGGCGAACACGATGTCTGATACATTGACATTGAAGTTGTATTCTGATAAGTGAGGTGCCTCCATTGGCCCTGCGTTCCTGTCGAATCTGGCTCTGTTGATGAGTCCCTGAGGGTTCTGTCCTCGGTCTATCCTTCGATTAATAAGAGGTGGGTTACGCCTCGAGGCGTTCCTTCTGTCTTTGGTGTATGGCTGATATCTTTCTTTGTTTGGCTTTGTTTCTTTCGCTAGAAGCCTGCTTGGGTATACTGATCCTGAGGGGGCTCCTAGCTAGTCGTCTTCAGCCCTGATCTTTGACTGGTATCGGTTGTGGACGTCCGACTAGGTCACAGCGGGATACTCGACCAAATTCTGTTTCAACTGCTTTGAAGCAACCGAGTTTCATTCATTCAGACCTGGAGTGAAGGCCTGCACTGCCCAGTCATCGGAGACTGGCAGTAGTTCCATCCGTTCCATTTGAAAACGAGATACGAACTCCCGCAACATTTCGTTCTCCCTCTGCTTGATCTTGAACTCGTCAGACTTCTTTGTTGGTACTTTGATGGCACCGACATATGCCTTTATGAAGGAGTCCGCTAGCATGGCAAACGAGTCTATGGAGTTAGAAGCTAGGTTGTGATACCACATCATGGTCCCCTTCGAGAGTGTTTCCCCGAACTTCTTTAGCAAGACGAACTCGATCTTATCGTCCTTTATATCGTTGCCCTTCACGGCGCAAGTGTAAGCAGTAACGTGCTCATTGGGGTCTGAGGTCCCATTGTACTTTGGGAGGTATGGCATTCTGAACTTCTTTGGGATGGGTTTCGGAGCCGCTTCCTCTAGGAACGGCCTTTGTATGAACTTCTTCGAATCCACACCTTTCAGGATCGGGGGAGTGCCTGGAATTTGGTCGACCCTGGAGTTGTAGGTCTCGAACTTCTTGTCGTTGGCTTCTATAATTTTCTTTCCCGATTCGATCCTTCTGGTGAGGTCCTCGAGCATTTTTACGATGACGGGATCGGCCATCGACCCGTTATTGCTCAATATCTCTGGTACCTGTTCGACTGGGGGAGCTATCCCCGGTGCTACCGTGCTAGGAGTTTTCTGGTGACTTTGCAGCTGACCAATAGCAAGCTGTTATGCCTACAACATTTCAAAAATAACATGAAGGCTAATCTCCCGTTCTTCCCTGGTCAGGGTTTTTTGAGCTTCTTGTTGATCCCCTTAGCGCACACTCCTGTCAGCGTGGGAGCTTATGTCGATGCGTTGGGCGTCGCGTGAGATCGCGTCCACGGGGATTGGTTTTGGTGCATTCCTAGGGCTTTGTGGTGGCACAAGAACACCTGAAACACCCTCACTGTTTCTTCCGTGGTTCTTAAGATTGTTGTTTTCACCTCCAATCACTGAATTGGACATTTTGACCTGAAATCGAAGATCTTGGACAAGAAAAAGCGTGAAAGATAACTCGCGTTGTGTAGCTAAACTAGCAAGAAAATAATCACTATTATTTTTAGCCCCACGGTGGGCGCCAAACTGTTTACCGTGAAAATAGTAATAACAATTAAATTTGATTATGGGACTCTAAAAATACGTGATCTTTTTTTTTTTGCTAGTTGTTAAGTAGTTGATGTTATGTATGTGAGACTTAGAAATGAAATGAGAGTTAAGGATAGGGTGATAATCAAACCGATAGGTTAACAATCGGGGCCTCGAGCTTGTCGATTTAGGGGCCTCGAGGTCGATTCTGGAGCTCGGCTGGGAGCTATCGAAGGCAGTCGAAGTATGGCTAACAGTTATAATAAAATCAACGAAGGCTCTTTATGGCCAATGATAAGCAATAAATGATGAACGATATGAAGATAATAAATAAAAGCAATAATATTGAGAGAATATGTTAGAGAGTAAATAGAATGTTCTTATATATTTCGTGTGGAGCAACTGAAGCAACAGGGTTTTACACAATGACAAGGGGAAATCCCCTTTATATAGGAGGGGAATCCCAACTTAGTACAAAATATATTAACAACAAAAAGCGGAGATGGGACAGCTAGATGACACCCTGATTAAGGGTTAGGGTAGTCCACTAGGCTTTGTCAGTCCAAGCCATGTGCCTTGGGAACTCCCTATTTCTATCACAGCCGTGGTCAGCATTATCCTTAGGTTGAGCGTCGACAAACCTCGAGGTAGGAAACTCTACCATAGTCTTGCAGCCTCAAGCCTTCGAGATGATCATCTGAGGTGCCTCGATGATGAGGAATTGGACCCTCCGATTTCACCGTATACAATAGGTTCCTCCAAGAGATGGTGGAAGGATTTTGTATCGACCAGACTAGCTGGGTCACCTGCTCTTACATGGGACCAGTTCTCTCAAATATTTCTTGAGAAGTTCCTTTCTGTCACACTGAAAGAGGATTATCGTAGGCAGTTTGAGCATCTTCAACAGGGAAGTATGTCCATCACTCAGTATAAGACCCGTTTTGTGGATCTGGCCCATCATGTTATTCTTCTGCTTCCTACTGAGAGAGGGGGTGAGGAGGTTTATTGAGGGACTCGCTCAGCCTATCAAGTTGCAGATGGCTAAGGAGACCGGGAGTGATATTTCTTTTCATCCATCTACTAATGTCGTCAGGCGAGTCCAGATGGCCTTGCACAAGGGGGAGGTCAGGGGTCTGACAAGAGGTATCGGCATTCCGGTGGGTTTAGTGGAGCCTCGTCTGGAGGTAGGAATACTTTTGGTAGAGGCCATCCTCCTAGGCCATTTCATTCAGCACTCCATGAATCCCACGGTGCTTCCGGTGGTCGTGGCCCTCGTATGCCCAATTCCAACCAGCTAGCCTACAGTGCACCACCAGCTCCTATAAGTGCACCTCCACTCTAGAGCTTTTAGGGTGGTTACTCATATCGACAGGGTCAGTTTCAGGTTCAGCAGTCACATCAACTGAGGTCCTATTATACTTGTGGCGATCCGAGGCACATTGCTAGATTCTACCCTCGGGCATCGAGAAACTCATAGCACCAGGGTTCTGGTGCCATAGTTCCGGCATCGGGTGCTTCAACGCTCGCTCAGCCAGCTAGAGGTAGGGTTAGACAACTAGAGGTGGAGGTTAGGCTACTAGAGGTGGAGCTCAGGCTGCTAGAAGTGGAGGCCAGCCAGCTTGGGCCCGTTCTAGAGATGTAGTTTAGAATGGTTGGGCCCTGCTCCGATGCTATGCTTTTCTAGCCAGGCCTAAGGCTGAGTTATTTGACTATGTTATCACAGATACTGTTTTAGTTTGTAGTAGAGATGTTTTAGTTCTATTTGATTTGGGTTCTACTTATTCCTACGTGTCATCCTATTTTGCTTCATATTTGGTTGTGCCTCGTGATTCTTTGAGTGCTCATGTGTGTGTGTCCACACTTGTGGGAGATGCTATTATTGTAGATCGTGTTTATCGTTTGTGTGTGGTTACCATTGGGAGTCTTGAGACTAGTGTAGATCTTCTACTTCTCGAAATGGTAGATTTTGATGTTATCTTGGGTATGGATTGGTTGTCACCTTATCATGCAATATTGGATTGTCATGCCAAGACGGTAACCTTAGCCTTGCCAGGGTTGCCTCGACTAGAGTGGAGAGGGAATCTTGGTCATTCTTCAACTAGGGTTATCTCTTATGTGAAGGCTCGGCATATGGTAGAGAAGGGGTGTCTAGCTTATTTGGCTTATGTCCGCGATTTTACTGCGGAGGTTCTTTCCATGGCTTCAATACCAGTTGTTCATGAGTTTCAAGAGGTGTTTCATGCAGACCTGCCAGGGATGCCTCCGGACAGGAATATTGACTTCTGTATTGATTAGGCTCTGGGCATTCGGCCTATTTCTATTCCGCCATACCGTATGGCCCCGCCAGAGTTGAAAGAATTGAAGGAGTAGCTGCAAAATTTTCTTGATAAAGGATTCATTAGACCTAGTGTCTCACCCTAGGGTGTGCCCGTGTTGTTTGTGAAGAAGAAAGATGGATCGATGAGGATGTTCATAGATTACCGGCAATTGAACAAAGTCACCATCAAGAACAAGTATCTATTATCGAGAATTGATTACTTATTTGATCTGCTTCAGGGTGCCAAAATGTTTTCACAGATTGATTTGAGGTCTGGCTACCATCAGTTAAGGATTAGGGCATCTGATATCCCTAAGACAGCTTTTTGAATCGATATGGCCATTATGAGTTTCTGGTGATGTCATTTTGGCTGACAAATGTCCTAGCAGCATTTATGGACTTGATGAACCGGGTGTTCAAACCTTATTTGGATTCCTTTTTTATTGTGTTTATTCATGATATCTTGATCTACTCCCATGGTCAAGAGGAGGATGAGCAGCATCTTCGGATCGTACTTAAGACTCTGAGAGACAGCTAGTTATATGATAAGTTTTCAAAGTGCGAGTTTTGGTTGGACTTAGTCACTTTCTTGGGGCACGTTGTAGAAGCAGAGGGAATTCAGATGGATCCTAAAAAGATTTAGGTAGTTCATAACTGGCCTAGACCCACTTCATCTATAGAGATCTGGAGTTTTTTAGGTTTGGCAGGATATTACTGTTGACTTATGGAGGGGTTCTCATTTATAGCTGCCCTATTGACTAGGTTGACTCAGAAGGGTGCCTCGTTCAGATGGTCAGACGAGTATGAGGCGAGCTTTTAGAAGCTCAAGACTGCATTGACTATGGTACCAGTGTTGGTGTTACCTACAGGTATATTGTGATGCATGTCGTATTGGTCTTGGTGCGATATTGATGTAGGATGGCAGGGTGATTGCATATGCATCGCGGTTGTTGAAGTTTCAAGAGAAGAATTTCCCTGTTCAAGACTTAGAGTTGGCAACCATTGTTCATGCGCTGAACATTTGGAGGCACTATCTTTACCGCGTGTCGTGTGAGGTATTCAAGGATCATCGGAGCTTTCAGTATTTGTTTAAACAGAAGGAGATCAATTAGAGGCGGTTGAGGTGGTTGGAGCTATTGAAAGACTATGATATCACCATCTTGTATCATCCCGGGAAGGCCAATATGGTGGCCGATGCCTTGAGTAGAAAGTCAGTGAGTATGGGCAGCCTTGCGTACATTCCAGTCGGTGAGAGACCGCTTGCATTAGATGTCCAGGCCTTGGCCAATCAGTTTGTGAGGTTGGATGTTTTTGAGCCTAGTTGTGTTCTAGCTTGTACAGTCGCTCGGTCTTCCTTGGTTGAGCGCATCAAGGAGCGGCAGTATGATGACCTTTATTTACTTGTCCTTGGGGACAAGTGTGTCACGGTAATGCCAAACAGGTTAATGTCAGAGATGATGAAATTTTGAGGATGCAGGGTCGTATTCGTGTGCCTAATATAGATGGACTTCATTATTTGATTCTCGAGGAGGCCCACAATTCCCGGTATTTTATTCATCCGGGTGCCGCAAGATGTATCAGGACTTGCGGAAGCTTTATTGGTGGAGGAGGATGAAGAAGGATATAATTGCATATGTAGCTCGCTGTCTAAATTGTCAGCAAGTAAAGTATGAGCATTAGAGACCTGGTAGTTTACTACAGAAGTTAGAGATTCCTGAGTGGAAGCGGGAACATATCACTGTGAATTTTGTTGTTGGACTCCCACGGACTCAGAGGAAGTTCGACGCGGTATGGGTTATTGTGGACAGGTTGACCAAGTCAGCGCATTTCATTCCTGTGGCAGTTACCTATTCTTATAAGCGGTTGGCAGAGATTTATATCCGCGAGATCGTCCATCTTCATGGTGTGCTCGTGTCTATCATTTTTTATTGAGGTACGCAGTTCACCTCACACTTCTGGAGGGCAGTACTGTAGGCAAGTGATTTTTGACACATCCCAAAATTTTTATATTTTAGCATGTAAATATTTAATTTAGGCATAATATAACTATTTCAACTAATTTTTACTCTTTTACTTTATTTTATTACAAGAAAAATAAAAATTACAAAAAAATATTTTAGTTTAGGCATTTTTCATAAATTTAAAAAAAATACAAAAATAGTACCTTATTTTTATCTTTATATAATTTCGAAAACACAAAAATAGTTTCATGTTAAGTTTAATTAATTAGGATTAGCTTTGGCATTGTGTAGTATTTCTATCTTATTTTAAAAGGAGTCAATTAAGATGTTAGACCACAATTTTAAGAGTTTTAGACCCCAATTCTTGCCCCAATACCCAATACCCATTAAGCCAACCCTAGAGACCCTTCTAGACTCTTCTTTGGAACAAAAAATAAATAAAAAGACCATAAGGACTTAACATAAAAAACCTAGGAACTAATTGGCAAAATACACAAAATATAAACCTAGACTCTAGACCTATAAGACCCTAGAGCTGAAAAATAAAAAGGGAGAAGAAAGAGAGAAAAGATCTGGAAAAAAGGACTGAAATAGAGAGTGACGAGAAAAACAAACGGGCAGCCTTCTTCCTCAATTGGAATTCCCGTTTCTATAGGAGAAAATTCATAGACTTTCAACTCTCTTCTCCAGTTTTAACACTACAAAATTTCCACTCATCGCACCACCATTTCCCACAAAAACCAGCCCAAAACAGTTGCAACGCACCTCTTAAATGCAGCTGAAAAATAAAGTAACAAAATTCAGCCAAAGAAGCAGCCATTTAACCCCAAAATCTCCCGAGAAACAGTCCTAAAAGCAGCAATATCAGTCGCAAAACCCAGTTGAAATCGATCTTGAAATCGGCTCCAAATAACTGCCAAACCCCGTTATAAATAGCTTCTTTCTTCTAGTTTTTGTTGTTGTGGGGATTCAAGTTTTTCGGCAGGTTTCGAGGTCGCCGGCGAGGTCCTATTTGAGTTCGACGATTGGTTTCCGGTCTCTGTTCGTTGGAATCAATTTCTCTGTATGTTGGTTTTGAGTTTAAACATTTTTGCTCCAAGCTCTGTTCAAATGTAAGACCCTCTGCGCAAATTTGAGTTTCAGAAATAAAAGACAATTAAGGTTATTCCCTTCACTATTCATTATAGATTCACATTATGTTTCTTTTTGTTGCAATTTTGGAGTGATTTGCATCTTGTTCACTATTTTTGCTTGATAAAGTGTCGATTGGTTCATTGCTTTCTCTACGATAATTGTAGAGTACGGTTAATAAATCTTTTTTAAAAGAAGTTTAGTTTTTTTTTCAAAAGAAATCTGCAGAGAGCCTTGAGGTTTGATGAATAGAACTTAGAAGAATTTTTGGGTCCATGTGTTTTAATATTAAAGAAGGTAAAAGATGAATTTAAAATGGACTTTTAAGGCGTTGAGGTCGTGATTGGGTTTTAAATGAGCCATTGAGTAGTTAAAGGGTTAACCCTCACTGAGGGCTGATATTGGCTCATAGGAGAATCAATTTTGTCACTTAGGAATTAAACATTGAATACCCAAACATTGTCCCTATTATTAAACCCAAATGTTGAACGATTTCTTGATAGAGATTGCCAACAATCTGATAAGTTGCAGATATCTCTAATTTATATTTTTATACAAAATTTTCATAACCTATGGCCTTTACTATAATCTCAAAGTCGTTTAAGGAAAAATAGTTCATGAAGTGCGTAGCTGCTTTAGGCGCGCTATTTAAAATTACTTCCCTAAACTCGGGTGCATTTATGTGACCCAAATCCAAATCTCAACAACGTTAAATAAAATGTGTCATGGACTGCAGGTGTATTTATGTGACGTGGTTCAAGATGTGTTTTAGATAACGTTGAAATTTTTCTTAAAAATAATTAAAGCGGTTATAAAGTTTAAAATTGAACCATAAGTTAAAACATGTGTTAAAATCAGATAATAGGCCAATTATAACAGTTGAGCGACCGTGCTAGAACCACGGAATTCGGGAATGCCTAACACCTTCTCTCGGGTTAATAGAATTCTTTTACCCAAATTTTTGTGTTTGCAGATTGTAAAACAGAGTCAATCTTTTCCTCGATTCGGGATTTGAACCGGTGACTTGGGACACCCTAAAACTATCCCAAGTGGCGACTCTGAATTTAATAAATAAATAAATAATCCCGTTTCGATTGTCACTTTAAGTTGGAAAAAACTCCCTTATATACCCCTTTACAGAGGTGTAGGTAAAACGGAGGTGTGACAGCTCTGGCGACTCTGCTGGGGATAAGAACCCAGAATATCTGGTTCAGGGTTCAGAATTCGAGCTTAGATGAATTGTTGTATTTGGCTTTATCTGTTATCTGATTTTATTACATGCTTGGGCCTAATGTGTTAAATGATGCTTTTACCGTTTTGATATTATCTGAACTGTATATAAACTGCTACGAAACCCTTCTCTTCTCATTTTCGGGGATGTACATGCTGGTCGTGACTCCCTATTCTGTTAGTGACATACCTTGAAATAAGAAAGAGGCTCGGATAAGTTACTGAGCCGGATGGCCTTTTGGTTCCCGATACGTAGCCCCTTCCTCGGCTCGAGTTGTCCGCTCGGGTGCACAAGTATAGAACAGTATGCCCAGGTTTTGAACCTAGAATAACTCAGCCTCATGTCGGATCCCTAGTAGGACGCTTGTTTGCATCATATGCATTTGGCTTTGGGGACTCAACACAGGGGTTGGGTCCGTCTAAGACAGGTGTATCCAAAAATAAAAGACCATATTGATGCATCTTATGTGCTACATGTTGCATTTTTGCAAGGGTAGAAAGGGTAATTTGGCGGACCAAAGATAGTTGAGGGCAAATGAAAAAAAAAAGAGTGTGAAGTATGAAATAAAGTGAGTGGGGCCCAATTATGTTTTCTGTCACATTTTTGTTAAGGAAACAAAAGAGGTTGAAAATTCAAAAAAAAAAAGGAAAAAAAATCCAAAAAGAGTTTATATGTTTCATCATTTTTCAAAATAAAAACATATTTTCGTTGAATTAGTTATTTTTCTTTTAATTCTCGCCCGTATCAAATCTGACCGAACTACACATACCTGATTCTCGTCTTTCGGGGCGGGATACGTAGGCAACCCACATAGGGTCCAGTCTTCCTAGTAAATCTTAGGTTCTTGGATTTGCCGAGTCTTAGCCAAATTTTGTACTTCTAGCCATCTTTTGGCCAAATAAGTCATTTTGCAAAAATAGCCTAAATCATGTCTTGCATTTTTCCAACAGAAAGAGTTATTATCTCACATAGCGCTCTAGGTCTTTAACCTATTTGGTTTTAATTTTCTCATACATGTGTGGATTTACTTATCGGAGTTTGAGCATGATATAGCCCAGGACAACTAGTCAGGATCGGTCATGTAGGTGATTTTTCTTTTGATGTTTTGAGTCTATTTTTCTTTTGTTGTCTTTTATCTTCTAGCTTTGTAAAGTAATGTCGATGTCTTTGATTATTGTATTTTCTATTTTTCTATTGAAAAAAAAAGTGTGTTATAAATCAAAAATCCAAAAAAAGAGACTTTGCGTTTTTATTTCTTTTGAAAGTTTTCTTTAGAAAACCAATTCTAGAATTAAAAAAAAAAATCTTTTGAGGTGTTTCTCCTTAGGAAATTAATATCTAGAACTCCAAATAGGAATTTTTTGCGTTCATATGTCCTTTAGTATATTAGGACTAAAAATTTTTTTTTTAAAAAGAGAATTTTCTTTAGTACCCCTTTAAAGGGTTTTCTTTAAGGTATTAATTTCAAAATTCCAAAAAGATTTTCTTTTGAGGTTCTTCTTTTGGAAACTAATTCTTTTATTTTTATTAGAACTTTAGGACATTATACATAGAAGAAAAAGAGAACGACATGATTTCCTTCCTAAAAAAAGTCAAAAAATATTTTTCTCTTCTAGGAATTTTTCCTTAATAGAGAATTTGTGTCAAAAAAAAGAGAAAAAAATCCGTTAAGCCTGAGTTTAGAATAGGTTATAAAACATTAAGTCTAGAAAAAAATAGAAAAGACAGAGAGATTTGTTTCTTTTATTTCCCTTATCTCTCAGAGTAGTCATTAAGAAAAAAAATGATGAGAAAGTTAGTTTGTTCACTTTATTCTCGATTTTCCAGAACTACTCAAAGATCTGATTCATGCAGCATCATGATATGTAGGCAACCTACATAGGGTTCGATCGAATCATTTTTTTTATTTTAAAAGAAAAAGGAAAAAAGGCAAAGAAAAAAAAAAGAGAGGAAAAAGAAAAAAAGAGAGATGAAATTAGGGGATATGAGAAATGAGAGGAAAGAAAAGAGCGATAATCAGAAAGAAAAAAAGGGAAAGAAAATGAGCGAGCCAAGAAGTGTTAGAAAAGAAAGAAAAGAGAAGATTGAAATGAACAAAATTGGGATGATACCAAGTGACCTTATGACCCTCGAAGTCATTCTAGAACCATTAATTGTTGCTAGGTGCATTGCACGCAAGGTGATATTTTTGCTGTTAAATGCCTTAACGCTAACGGGATGACCCCGTTTTGTTCCTCTTCATCTTCATAGCAGAAAGGTGGTTGGTTTGTGGTTCTTAAAGTGGTAACTCTTCTCTACAACATAAGGTCGAAAGGCAATGGCAGACAGCAACGGAATCGAGTCGGTTGATACTGGTACCCAAATGCAATTGGTTGAACAAGGCAATGGGTTGGTTGAAGAGGTAAGGATGTTGAGACAATATATGGCGGACATGTATCAGGCTTGGATGACTGGGAAGGCACCACCCCCGCCGCCACCTAGCTTCCTAGATGCTACCCTCACCCAAACTCCAGTCATAGTGCCAGATGATCCTCCATACTCTTCGGATCCACCCGTTTATCATAGCTTTCCCAACCACCCTAGTAGCTCAATCACTCATCCTCACATTACCTCTCCATAAAATTGTCCTCCTGTCATATCCGTTATTCCCAACAATGAATACCCACTCAAAGCTCATGATGCCCAATATTACCCCTCAAAGGTTGCCCACAAGGTTCCTGAGTCATACAAGAAGAGCCCTCGGGATGAGCTTCATGCTGAAAATGAAAAGGTTACAGGAAAAGAAGGGCGAGATGAGATATCCGGGAAGCTAAAAACATAGAACAGTATTTAAAGAACATGCAAGGGACGGGAGACCAGGTTAACACGACTTACAAAGAATTGTGTATGTTCCCTGACGTTCACCTGCCCGCGGGGTTTAAGGTGCCAAAGTTTAAATTATATGAGTCACACCTCCTTTTTGTGCGCCCGCCCCGAAGGGTTAAATGCGCGAGGGGGTTTTTCCAATTTAAGTGACAATATTCGAAATGAGATTATTTATTTAATTCAGAGTCACCACTTGGGAAAGGTTTGGCTTTTGGTGTCCCAAGTCACCGGTTTATCTTGAATCCCAAATCGAGGAAAATATTCGACTTTTCCAAATGAAGTATGCGAACCAGAAATTCTAAGTAAGGAATTCTGTTGACCCAAGGGAAGGTGTTAGGCACCCTCGAATCCCGTGGTTCTAGCACGGTCGCTTAAATTGTTATAATGGCTAAATATCTGATTTAAATATATGTTATGACTTACGTGCTTTTATTAAGTTTAAACCGCTTTTATTATTATCATTTATTTTTATAGAATTGCAACGTCGTGAAAATTCATCTCGAACCACGTCACAATCAATGCACCCATGGTCGTCGACACATTTTGACTCCGTTGAGATTCGGATTTGGGTCACATCAATGTGCACTCGTGTTTAAGAAGGTTAAATTATTAAAGGTGCGCCTAAAGCAACTAGCGTATTGTTATTTTGGGAAGGCCGTAAAATTCGCTAAACGGCCTGTCCCGAATTCTAAGTATTTTAATATATACATTTAGAGGGCCCCGCAACTTGTGCATTTTTGTTTGTCGAGGCTCGTCTCATTTTTATTTAAAAGGATAAACCTACAGTGACTATATTTTCTATTAAGTTCATCTCTAAAATAAAAGAAAATTTCTTAATTATTTACATGCTGAAAAACGTAACTTATTTATTAAGTTACGACTAATGTGAACGGAAAATTGCGATCGCGTTTGTACAAGGAAAAACTGCTTTAATTCTACATTCTATTATTTACTAATACTAGAGCATGAGATAGATACACAATAATATCAAAAACAGATTAATTCAACTAACATTATTAGATGAAGAAGTTATACATATGCAATCCATTACTTATTAATAAATCGACTACATTTTTATATAAAGAAAGGAAAATTATATTCAAACAACAAATCTAAACAGTTCGGATTCAACAGGAACAAAGCCTGATTAATATTTCATTTTTTGCTTCAAGCCGAGATTGTACAAATGTGTACCTAGAAACAGTAGTACAAGAACAAAAGAAGTAGGAGTCAGCGACAGTAATAACGCGGCAACAGCAGGTTCAGCAACACCGCAAAACCAGTAAAAACCAGTAGAATAACCCAGTAACAGATTGAAAACTCAGCAGTGCAAAAGTACAATCGCAGTCAAAGCAGAAGAGAGAAAAGATACGAGATGCAGTAGTTTCTGACTTTTGAATGACACTCGAAGAAGAGCAAACAGAATTGTTCGAGTGAAAGTTCAAATTGTCTTTCTCTTTTACTATCACAAACTCTCTCCCAGTATAAAAGTATGTCAACTCTCAAGTGTAAAAAGAATCTGTCAACTCTCTCTAAAAATCCTCTCAATAATATTCAACTCTTTTTCTCTCCCCCCAAAAAATCTCCCCTTTTAATGTTAAGAATCACTCTATATATAGCAAGACAAGTCTTCAATTCCCAAACCCCAAATTATTCCCCCAATGGCATGCTTTGTCCCACTATCAAATGTCTTCTTTATTTTAAAACTTTGTCCCCCATGCCTACATTAAATAAATGCCACATTACCAACCCATTACAATATGTCCCCCATGCCTACATTAAACAAGTACAAGATTCCTCCCCATTATGTTTTGTCTTGTCCCCCATTATATTAAACAAATACATCAAAAACCCCACCCCATTATATTTGTCCCACATGCTTAACATAAAGAATCAAAATAATGTTCAATTACCAAACTACCCCTCCGACCTTATTGCAATTACAAATCTACCCCCGAATGCAATGCAATTTACCAAATTACCCCTATGCTCTAAACAATCAATTAATCATAACTCAACCAAAATATAGTCAAGATGACCAATTTCTCAACAATCTTCAACAACAATTTACATGAACATGATGAACAACACAAACTCCAAATTAATGGAAATAAATCAACCATATCGGGAACCAATCCTGGTTAATTTAGACCATTAATGGATGAACAAAGAGACAATAATACAAACAACAATATGCATGATTCAAATTAAATCAAGCAAATCACAAACAAACATGAACTCACATTCTATCACTGAATTTAATCATGAACTTCAAACAAAGATGAACATGAATTAAATCTATTTTTAGCAACAAACATGACGGATTCACATGACTCAAACAACATTAATGATTCCCGGAAAATACATAACAACATGAAACAAATTGAAGAAATAACCAATTAAATTTCAATTTGAATCTAACAAACTTTAAACTAACAAATAATCAATTAAACAACAATACAAACATGAAAACAATTAATTAATCTTTCATTTGAAATCTGAAAAAAATTAATTTAACAAGAACACATGAACATGAACAAAACAAAAAAAATCATTTCTAACGATTTTAGATTCGAGAAATATCAAAACGAAATACGGACAAACATAAAACTCAAAAACTACTAACCGTACTGAAACGAAGAGTGTATGGACTGACTCGACGAACCTCGGCCAAAGTTCGACCACACGACGATGAACGAATTTAAGGAGCGAACCAAGCAGCGCCGAAGCAGTAGCAGCAGTTCGACGCAACGGAAGGGATGAAACAGGAGTAGCTGGGGTGCGTTCGGCTTGCTTGTAGACGACGAAGTTCGGCAAGGCAGACGACGCAACCCCGGAGGTTCGTTTGGACGACGAAAGCTACAAGCAGAAGGAGCAGCTACGACAGCCATGGATGACACGAAACAGGAGCAGCTGGGTGTGTTCGCTCGTGAAGAAACCATGGACGATGAGCTGGAACTACCATGGGACGATGAGCTGGAACTACATATCTCTGGCTAAAGGGGAATCAGGTTAATGTAGTTCGGGAAACTTTGGGTAGCTGGGACTACCATGGGATTGCAATGCTTGTTGTTACTGCTGTTGTTGTTATCACCGCTGCTTTACTGACCGCCTTATTACAACCAAATAAAAATTGAAACTGAACTAAACACTTATATGCATGTCAACTGCTAGTTACAAGATTCCTATCTATGATTCTTTTGCGACTTGATCTTGGGTCTTAGCTGATTCTGCTTGTAGACTCCGATCTGAATCTTGATGCTTGCAAGTTGTAGGCGCCTATTTATTTCTGTGATACTGAATAGGACGGGGTTGGTAGAACTCGGGACCTTGATCAAACCTTTGAACGATCTACCTCTCGCCTTTCCGAATATCTCGGGACATCTTCTTTTTGTCTTTTTCTTCTTAGATTCTGAGTTGAGACTCATCTCGTGGGTCATTTCGATCCGTGTGGCTCGAGGTTAGACCTGCGGGAAAAACAAACGAACGAAATTTTTTTCCCCAGTTTCACTAGGAAAATTTCGTGAATTATTCGCCAAGAAGTTCATAAAATTGATGAAAGAAGATATGAATGCTTAGTTCAGGGTTGGAGCCCTAATACCGACTAGCTGGGGAGAAGTTCAGTTTTAGAGTTGAAACTCTAATACTGACCAACTGGGAAAAGTTCAGTTTAGGGTTGGGGCCCTAATGCTGACTAAAGGAAAAGTTCAGTTTAGGGTTTAAAACCCTAATGCTGACTAAAGGAAAAAAGTTCAGTTTAGGGTTTAAAACCCTAATGCTGACTAAAGGAAGAAAGTTCAGTTTAGGGTTCAAAACCCTAATGCCGACTGAAAGGAAAAAGTTCAGTTTAGGGTTTAAAACCCTAATGCTGGCTGAATGGAAAAAAGTTCAGTTTAGGGTTTAAAACCCTAATGCTGACTAAAGAAAAAATTCAGTTTAGGGTTTAAAACCCTAATGCTGATTGCATGGAAAAGCTCAGTTTAGGGTTTAAAACCCTAATGCTGGCTGAATGAAAAAAAGTTCAGTTTAGGGTTTAAAACCCTAATGCTGACTAAAGGAAAAATTCAGTTTAGGGTTTAAAACCCTAATGCTGACTAAAGGAAAAGTTCAGTTTAGGGTTTAAAACCCTAATGCTGACTAAAGGAAAAATTCAGTTTAGGGTTTAAAACCCTAATGTTGACTGCATGGAAAAGCTCAGTTTAGGGTTTAAAACCCTAATGTTGGCTGAATGAAAGAGTTCAGTTTAGGGTTTAAAACCCTAATGCTGACTAAAGGAAAATTTCAGTTTAGGGTTTAAAACCCTACTGCTGACTAAAAGGAAAAATTCAGTTTAGGGTTTAAAACCCTAATGTTGACTGCATGGAAAAGCTCAGTTTAGGGTTTAAAACCCTAATGCTGGCTGAATGGAAAAAGTTCAGTTTAAGGTTTAAAACCCTAATGCTGACTAAAGGGAAAATTCAGTTTAGGGTTTAAACCCTAATGCTGACTGCATGGAAAAACTCAGTTTAGGGTTTAAAACCCTAATGCTGGCTGAATGGAAAAAGTTCAGTTTAGGGTTTAAAACCCTAATACTGACTAAAGGAAAAGTTCAGTTTAGGGTTTAAAACCCTAATGCTGATTAAAGGAAAAAGTTCAGTTTAGGGTTTAAAACCCTAATGCTAATTAAAGGAAAAAGTTCAGTTTAGGGTTTAAAACCCTAATGCTGACTAAAGGAAAAAGTTCAGTTTAGGGTTTAAAACCCTAATGTTGACTGAATGAAAGAGTTCAGTTCAGGGTTTAAAACCCTGATGCTGACTAAATGGAAAAGTTCAGTTTAGGGTTTAAAACCCTAATGCTGACTGAAAGGGAAAAGTTCAGTTTAGGGTTTAAAACCCTAATGCTGACTGGTTGGGGGGTAAAGTTCGAGAATGCTAGCTAGCCTCTTTTTTTTTGGATTTTCTTGTTTTAGTAGCAGATAAAAGGGAGTCTCGTAGAAACTTACCTTTCGAGTGAATTCCTTATTGTCAAAATATTTCTTGTACCCATGTACCTTCTTCTTTGGGCGACACCTGCTTCTTGCACGGTTGTCTTGGATTATACCTGTTTCAACTTTTCAGACAAAGAACAATTGTTAGTTCGGAAATGACGGTCGGTTTGGTGACCTTGATCGTTCCTGTTGCTTTGTTGCGTCCTTATTTCTGTCGCGAAGTCCCGCCGTTGATTGGATTCAAATGGCGAAACTCTTTTGACTGCTCAGGCTTTGTATTTCCAGATTCTGTGATGATTTGCCTCGTAAGGCTCTTTTTTTCTCTTTTTTTTGTGTCCCATCTTGCTTGGAGATTCTCAACGGGGATTTTATTGGGGATACTCTGTGGGGATTTGTACAAAAAGAAGCTCTGTGGGGGGAATATTTACAAAGTGGATTCTTTGTGTGGATTTTTGTACAACAGGGCATGCTGGGGATTTGTTTCAAAGCGGGCTTTCTAGGATTTGTTGGGGTAAGCTTGTTGGGGAATTTTTACAAAGGGACTCGCTGGGGATGTGCTGGGGAAATTCCAACGGGGATTTTTTTTTATTTTTATTTATTTTTATTTTATTTTATATTGGGGAGACTTTGTGGGGGATTGTACAAGGGGAGACTCTGTGGGGATTTGTACAGAACGGACTTGCTGGGGATTTGTTGGGGCAAGCTTGCTGGAGAATTTTTACAAGGGGGGGCTTTGTGGGGATTTCTTTTTTTTTTTAACTTCGTGGAGGCGATTAACCATGTGAAACCCAAACGTTTCAACTTCAATTGCCTTTATAGGCTGCCATGACCAGTCGAGGTCGTCTTGATGCCCCCTGCTGAGGCTGGGTGCCCTTTGCACATTAGCGTGTATCCAACGAAAGCCCTGTAAATCAGTCTTGCCATCCTTTCTTTGTCTTGGTTTTGGAACAGTGTTAGACCAAAAGGGATTCAAAGAGAAACAAATAATTGAATGGAGAATGAGTTTAAAACTAGAAGTGTCCCTTTCGGGGAAAGGAGAGAAGGACTTATCCGGAGTACATGCGGACTTCAATGAACATGACATGCCTTTTGGACTGGATGTCTGATCTGTGTAAACCGTCTGACTCCCAAAAATTTATCACAACTTTGCCTTGAATACCGAGGAACCTTGCTAGGACTCTGTTGATGACGGTGGTTGTGAGGATCTCATTTTCGGTCATGGGCGCCCTTTGTGGGTTTTCACGAGCTGGCATTTTCATTTCGTTTCTTACCATCTCCTTATAGTGCCCGGGTGGGTGTTCACTAAACAAGACTTCTCATTTTGATTTTCTCTGCTTAGCGTCGCCTTACGGTGCCCGTGTGGGTTTTCACCAATAAGACTCTCTCATTTTATTCTTCTCATTTTGTTGTATCAGACCCAAATAAATCCATCCTCCCATTTTGAACCGCTTTGCCGATTGATTAGAAGGACTTGAACAAGGTTTGGGGTGAAAAGAATTTGGATTGAACTACAACTTTGGAACCTTTTGGGCGGGATTATTGCTGAATCGTTATAACTTCTGCCCCAGTTTCACTTTTGGGGGACTTCTTGGATTTTTGTTTTGGTGTGACTGAACCCCAAGGAGAGGTTGCCTACGTATCCTTTCGGAATCAAGTCAAACGTAGTTCAGGCCACTTTTGTTTTTGGATTTTTTGGATTTTTTTTTCTGATTTGCTTTTTTTTTGTATATATATTTTCTTATTTTCCAAATCTTTCTTCTTCTTTTTTCATTTTTCTTTTTCAATAATATTTTCAGGTTCCAAAGAGGGTAATCAAAGAAGTGTAACCAGCTCAAATGGGTTTTGCAAAGGGTTGATAGTGTTTGGGTAGCGAGAATGAAAGCCTTCGTCATCTCAAATGGACAAGATTTTATTATATAAAGGATCCAACATAGTACCTTTTGACTGTATTTGCATTGACAGTTATTTCAAGGATATTTCCTTCGATGTGTCCCAAGTACAACGCACTCTTTCTGGCAGTACTCTTGTTGTAATGTATGGACCTTTCCAATTTCGGGAATCAATTTTCCTTCAGTTGTTCCAACTCTTTGTCTTGTTTCCTTAAGCTATTCTTCATGGTGACCCAATTCTTGATTCATTATTTCGAGGTCTGACAGAGTTTTAAGATCCGGGCATGAAGTCCGCAAGCATGTCATATTATTGAAATCTGCATTTAACAGAACTAAAAGAGAATGAGAAAATTGACAAGATTTAAGAAAAGAGACATTCCGGGAAAATGAAATATCAATTTCATCTGATTTTTTTTTAAAATTTTTGAAGATAGAAGGGTTTACATAGGAAAGTAAGACAATAAAGTAAAACATCTGGATCACACCCTGAGATAATCCAGATGCAGAAAGGATAACAAGACAGGCTACCGAGACTCCCATCTGATGGGGAACTTTCAGGCTTGACAATCGTTTTTTGGCTTTTCTTCTGTCTCGGCAATGGCTGCAATAGCCTTCAGTGCCGGATCAAATTTCTCAGCTTCACAGATCATTCCGTATATTGGCCCATTTGTGAGAGTAGGCAGGGGAATGTTCATCATATTAGGAACCTTTTCGTCCCGGGGAACGATTCTTTCAGCTTCAATCAAGTTTTCAAATGCCATTTTGAGGGTCCAATGACCAACAGTCCTTTGTACCGTGCCCCACTGCTCCAGAGTGGCATTCACATCTAGTATCAGCTCGATGCGGGGAGGGGTGACTCGGTATTTGGCCGATTTGGGGCCACTGGCTGCAGCAGACTTCGCCTGACTAGCTTTTGGAACAAGCCTGAGTATGATTCACCAACAGAGGTGAACTGATTCCTTTTGAAAAGACTCTCTTGGGTGAGGATTGAACTGAGGAACATTTGATTGGGGACTATATGGAGCTTGGTAAGGATGGGCGTTTCTGGGAGGTAGAGCTCAGTTTTGTGTATAATGTTGTGGCCGCGTGCAGGGCTGCATGTTCATCACCGCATACCAACAAAACCAATCACCTGAACAGAACCTGGCTAATTTACTCACACACACAACCTTGTTAGTTTTGAAGCATTTAACATATAGGAAATCGCAAGATGGGATGCAATGCACCTAAACAGTTAAACGCTTTTACCATGTGTTTGAACGAGTTGCATGTTTCATCCCGACCCTAAACTTGCCCTCTTCACTATGTACCTCTTTTCTTTTATTCTTGCCTCTCTTTAGTCACTCTTGATCTTATTTTTGCCGCTCTTTTATTTTTTGCACTTTTTTTTTCTTTTTTTCCTTTTTGTTTTTTTTTTCTATTTTCTTTTTCACTCGATTTTCTTTTCCCTCTTCTTTCAGTTTGTTTTTCTTTTCTCAATTTATTTTTATAGCTACGATCGAATCCGATGGAGATTGCCTACGTATCATGACCCCGCATGAATCAGATCTTGCGTAGTTCGGGCCGAATGAAAGGTAAAAGCAATGAAACATTTTTTTTTTCATAATAAAAAATTGGGTTTAAATACTCACAAAATGCAACCGAACGGTTATTTTTTGCAGACGTGGCCCCTTCCAAATTTCACATGAATTTTGAGGCCGGGGAGGATCATTTTACAAACTTGTCCGTTCTTTTACGAAAATAACCTTTCGACAACTGAAAGATACTCTAAGGCTACTTCGGCAAGAACGGTTTAAGACGCGACCGAAGTTGGCTCGGCTTATTATGACAAAATTCAAACGGTATTCACCCGACCGCTGACTCTTTGTTTTTTTTTGTTTGTTTTTCAAATTACAATAAAAACCTGGTGTTGAAAACACGGCCCTTCAGCGCCTCGGGGCGAAGGTTTTTAAGGCTGTGTGGGTCAACTGGATAAAAAATACTAAACAAGACCCAAAGGTGGCTGTTTATGCAAAGTCAGCCTTCCGGCGTCCCTTTCGGGAACATTCGGCTATTTATGACAAAACAGCATCACCTGACTTATTTATGACTCTTTTTTTCGTTTTTTTTTTCAAATTAGAAAACTCAATATTGCAACACGACCTTTCAACGCCTCGGTGACGAAGATTTTAAGGTTGTGTGGGTCAACTGGACCAAACCTTAAAAAATGACCCAAAGGTGGCTGTTTATGCAAAGTCAGCCTTCCGGCGTCCCTTTCGGGAACATTCCGCTATTTATGACAAAACAACATCACCTGACTTATTTATGACTCTTTTTATCGTTTTTCAAATTAGAAAACTCAATATTGCCAACACGGCCTTTCAACGCCTCGGTGACGAAGATTTTAAGGCTGTGTGAGTCAACTGGACCAAACCTTAAAAATGACCCAAAGGTGGCTGTTTATGAAAAGTCAGCCTTCCGGCGTCCCTTTCGGGAACATTCGGCTATTTATGACAAAACAACATCACCCGACTTATTTATGAAATATTTAAAATTTGACATATATTTTTGGCTATTTTTAGCAAAAGGGAAGGTTGGACACCACCCAACTTATTTATGGCAAAATTTAAAATTTGACACGTTTTTATTTATTTATTGATTTTTGGCTATTTTAGCAAAAGGTGGGGTTGGACCCGATGAGGGTTGCCTACGTATCTCACATCCGGTGAGAATCAAACCGGCGTAGTTCGGGCATCGAAAATGGAGTAACTAGACTAACCCTTTTTTTGGAATTTTTGAAAGAAATGCTTTAAAAGAAGAAAGAAAATTTTGTTTATTTTGATTTTTGTTTTATTTTTTTTAAAGAAAGACTTCTAAAAATTTATTTGCTTTTGACTTGAACTTTGGAAATGTTTTTTTTCTTTATTATTTTTTTTAAACAAAAAGAAAATGTGTTTGGTTGATTTTTTTTTGTTTGTTTTACCTTTTCTACGGGAGAAAGAATGTATATGATGTTGCCTCTTAAATTTTGAAAGAGGGACATTTAAGAAAATGATGTGGAATTTTGAGTTTTATTTATTTACAAAAGCACTTCTAAAGAAAAATCCTAATATTTTGAAATTCAATTTTTCAAATATTTTTTTTTGGACATTTTACAAAAAGGAGACTAAAAAGCAAAGAGTATTTTTTTTGGATTTTTGTTGCTGCTTTTTAATTCTTATTTCATTTTTTCATATGAAAGACTTCAGAAAGAAGGAGACTATTTATTTTTTTTTATTTGAGTTTAAAGAAAACTTCTATATTATTATTTTTTTTTTTTGTATTTTCTAAAGAAACATTTATAAAGAAAGAACTAAAGAAAAATAATTTTTTTTTTGGATTTTTGAAAATTGGAGCCGGAACCGATGAGGTTTGTCTACGTATCTCACATCCGGTGAGAATCAGACCCGCGTAGTTCGGTCAAATTAACCGAATTAATTTAGAATAAAATTGTTTCCTTTTATTTTTCAACAAACAACTTCCCAAAAATAAAAGACTATTTTTCTATCTTTTTGTTTTTGTTTTTCTTAGTAAATAAAACATTTTCCCCTTTTATTATCGCAAAATTTCGGTAGAGTTTTGATAGTAATTGGGCATTGCTATTTTTCAAAGTAGAAAATTAGCCTTATACACTGTTATTTTTTATTATTATTTTTTTTGTTTATATTTTTCAAATACTCCAAAGTCAGGCAGCATGCATGTCCGAGACAAATAAATGCACGGAAACAAATAGGATGCAACAGGATGGTCTTTTCATTTCAGGTTGCTAGTCCTAGACGGACCCAACCCCTGTGTTGAGTCCCCTAAGTCAAATGCAACATGATGCAAATAAGCGTTCCTACTAGGGATCCGGCATGAAGTCAAGTTATTCTAGGTTCGTAACCTGGGTATTTGTTCTAGACTTTGTACCCGAGCGGACAACTCGAGTCGAGAAGGGGGCTACGTACCGGGGACCCGCGAGATCGTCCGGCTTTGTAACTTGTCCGACCTCTTTCTTATTTCAGGTATTGACACTAACAGAATAGGGAGTCTCGACCAGCGAGCTTCTCCCCGGAGGTAAGAAGAGAAGGGTTTCGGCACAGTTTATATACAGTTCAGATAATATCAAAGCGGTAAAAGACAACATTTAGCACGTTATGCAAAAACATGTAATAAAGATCAGATAATAAAGCCAAATATAACAATTATTCTAAGCTCGAATTCTTGAACCCTGAACCAGTGGTTCTAAGTTTCTTCCCCAGCAGAGTCTCCAGAGCTGTCACACCTCCTTTTTGCGCGCCCGCCCCGAAGGGTTAAATGCGCGAGGGGGGTTTTTCCAATTTAAGTGACAATATTCGAAATGGGATTATTTATTTAATTCAGAGTCGCCACTTGGGAAAGGTTTGGCTTTTGGTGTCCCAAGTCACCGGTTTATCTTGAATCCCAAATCGAGGAAAATATTCGACTTTTCCAAATGAAGTCTGCGAACCAGAAATTCTAAGTAAGGAATTCTGTTGACCCGAGGGAAGGTGTTAGGCACCCTCGAATCCCGTGGTTCTAGCACGGTCGCTTAAATTGTTATAATGGCTAAATATCTGATTTAAATATATGTTATGACTTACGTGCTTTTATTAAGTTTAAACCGCTTTTATTATTATCATTTATTTTTATAGAATTACAACGTCGTGAAAATGCATCTCGAACCACGTCATAATCAATGCACCCGTGGTCGTCGACACATTTTGACTCCGTTGAGATTCAGATTTGGGTCACATCAATGTGCACCCATGTTTAAGAAGGTTAAATTATTAAAGGTGCGCCTAAAGCAACTAGCGTATTGTTATTTTGGGAAGGCCGTAAAATTCGCTAAACGGCCTGTCCCGAATTCTAAGTATTTTAATATATACATTTAGAGGGCCCCGCAGCTTGTGCATTTTTGTTTGTCGAGGCTCGTCTCATTTTTATTTAAAAGGATAAACCTACAGTGACTATATTTTCTATTAAGTTCATCTCTAAAATAAAAGAAAATTTCTTAATTATTTACATGCTGAAAAACGTAACTTATTTATTAAGTTACGACTAATGTGAACGGAAAATTGCGATCGCGTTTGTACAAGGAAAAACTGTTTTAATTCTACATTCTATTATTTACTAATACTAGAGCATGAGATAGATACACAATAATATCAAAAACAGATTAATTCAACTAACATTATTAGATGAAGAAGTTATACATATGCAATCCATTACTTATTAATAAATCGACTACATTTTTATATAAAGAAAGGAAAATTATATTCAAACAACAAATCTAAACAGTTCGGATTCAACAGGAACAAAGCCTGATTAATATTTCATTTTTTGCTTCAAGCCGAGATTGTACAAATGTGTACCTAGAAACAGTAGTACAAGAACAAAAGAAGTAGGAGTCAGCGACAGTAATAACGCGGCAACAGCAGGTTCAGCAACACCGCAAAACCAGTAAAAACCAGTAGAATAACCCAGTAACAGATTGAAAACTCAGCAGTGCAAAAGTACAATCGCAGTCAAAGCAGAAGAGAGAAAAGATACGAGATGCAGTAGTTTCTGACTTTTGAATGACACTCGAAGAAGAGCAAACAGAATTGTTCGAGTGAAAGTTCAAATTGTCTTTCTCTTTTACTATCACAAACTCTCTCCCAGTATAAAAGTATGTCAACTCTCAAGTGTAAAAAGAATCTGTCAACTCTCTCTAAAAATCCTCTCAATAATATTCAACTCTTTTTCTCTCCCCCCAAAAAATCTCCCCTTTTAATGTCAAGAATCACTCTATATATAGCAAGACAAGTCTTCAATTCCCAACCCCCAAATTATTCCCCCAATGGCATGCTTTGTCCCACTATCAAATGTCTTCTTTATTTTAAAACTTTGTCCCCCATGCCTACATTAAATAAATGCCACATTACCAACCCTTTACAATATGTCCCCCATGCCTACATTAAACAAGTACAAGATTCCTCCCCATTATGTTTTGTCTTGTCCCCCATTATATTAAACAAGTACATAAAAAACCCCACCCCATTATATTTGTCCCCCATGCTTAACATAAAGAATCAAAATAATGTTCAATTACCAAACTACCCCTCCGACCTTATTGCAATTACAAATCTACCCCCGAATGCAATGCAATTTACCAAATTACCCCTCTGCTCTAAACAATCAATTAATCATAACTCAACCAAAATATAGTCAAGATGACCAATTTCTCAACAATCTTCAACAACAATTTACATGAACATGATGAACAACACAAACTCCAAATTAATGGAAATAAATCAACCATATCGGGAACCAATCCTGGTTAATTTAGACCATTAATGGATGAACAAAGAGACAATAATACAAACAACAATATGCATGATTCAAATTAAATCAAGCAAATCACAAACAAACATGAACTCACATTCTATCACTGAATTTAATCATGAACTTCAAACAAAGATGAACATGAATTAAATCTATTTTTAGCAACAAACATGACGGATTCACATGACTCAAACAACATTAATGATTCCCGGAAAATACATAATAACATGAAATAAATTGAAGAAATAACCAATTAAATTTCAATTTGAATCTAACAAACTTTAAACTAACAAATAATCAATTAAACAACAATACAAACATGAAAACAATTAATTAATCTTTCATTTGAAATCTGAAAAAAATTAATTTAACAAGAACACATGAACATGAACAAAACAAAAAAAAAATCATTTCTAACGATTTTAGAATCGAGAAATATCAAAACGAAATACGGACAAACATAAAACTCAAAAACTACTAACCGTACTGAAACGAAGAGTGTATGGACTGACTCGACGAACCTCGGCCAAAGTTCGACCACACGACGATGAACGAATTTAAGGAGCGAACCAAGCAGCGCCGAAGCAGTAGCAGCAGTTCGGCGCAACGGAAGGGATGAAACAGGAGTAGCTGGGGTGCGTTCGGCTTGCTTGTAGACGACGAAGTTCGGCAAGGCAGACGACGCAACCCCGGAGGTTCGTTTGGATGACGAAAGCTAAAAGCAGAAGGAGCAGCTACGGCAGCCATGGATGACGCGAAACAGGAGCAGCTGGGTGTGTTCGCTCGTGAAGAAACCATGGACGATGAGCTGGAACAGATGCAACTCGCGTCCAAGTAAACACATGCAACTCAGCCATGAACGATGAAGCTGGAACGAGGTCGGGGGCAAAGACTGCCATGGACGTCGAGCTTCAAACCCAAGCTTGACGTCGACGCAGCAGTCGCGGGGTTTACTTGGATGCGAGGGATGTGTTGTTGATAGGGAGGCAGCCATGGGAGCTACTCTTGCGGAAGGGGAGGTAGCCATGGATGGCTTGGGGTGTTTGGTGTTTTGGAGAAGAAGAAACCCCAAAAATGGGGGCGGATGGTTTAGGTCTCTTTTTTAGGTTTTTTTTGTTCTTTTTCTTTTTTTTTTCTTTTTTTTTTGTGTCTTTGAAATGCAAGATAGGGGTATTGGGTTATGGATTGGGTTAATGGGGCGGACCGGGTCGACCCATGTGGAGATGGACTGGGTCATGGAGAAGGTTGGACAAATATTTGGGCCTGGGGTTGAATTTTGAAGAAGTGGCCCAATTCGATTTTTCTTTGTATTTTTGTTCTCTTTTCTTCTTTTATTTTCTAAAACTAAATTATAAAAATACTTAAATTATTATTAAGAACTAAATTAAGTTATAAAAGCGCAAATTAACTCCCAATAACAATTAACGCACAATTAAGTAATAATTAAGCATAAAATTGTTCATTTGGACATTAAATTCTAAAAATGCAAAAGATGCCTATTTTTGTAATTTTTAATTTTTGTAAAACTAATTTAATTACTAACAATTGTAGAATGAAATCCTACATGCAAAATGCGACATATTTTTATATTTTTTATTAATTTAACAAATAAGCAAACACAGACAAATACAAATAATTATCTAAAAATATCACAAAAATACTCAAAATTGCACACCAAGGAAAATCATTTTATTATGCATTTTCTGGGAGTATTTGTCATATAGGGCAAAAATCACGTGCTTACAATATGATGGGAGTGGAGATCCGCTAGCACATCTGAGGGGTTATTGCAGTGAAATGAGAAGTGTTGGCGAGAAAGATGATTTGTTAATGGCGTATTTCAGTGAGAGCTTGACTGGGGCAGCTTTGGAATGGCATAATAGTCAAGATGTTGGGAAGTGGCATACATTGGGCGACATGGCTCAAGATTTTGTGCGACGCTTTCAGTACAATATAGACATTGTCCCAGACCGCTCCTCCCTATCTCAGATGGAAAAGAAACCCAAGGAAAGTTTTAAGGATTTTTGGCTCAGATGGAACGAACAAACTGCTCGGGATAGTCTTCCCATTGATGGAAAAGATGTTGTTGAGCCCCGCCGACGTCAGGGTCCAGTGGTCATTCTTGCTAAATGCTTTCAGTCTCAACACCGACCCCATGAACATCCCCAAACTCCATATTATCCACCCCAGCATTATCTGTCGAACAACATCCGATTATCCGTCCAACCACCAGGTCACTCCCTCCGCCGACGACAGGGTCCAGTGGTTGTTCTTGCTAAATGCTTTCAACCTCAATACCGACCCTATGAACATCCCCAAACTCCACATAATCCACCCCAGTATTATCCGCCAAACAACATCCGGTCATCTGTCCAACCACTAGGTCACTCCCTAGGGCGAGCACCAGCATCCCAAAATTCTCGTGTGCCTTCACAGCATTTTCAAGCATCCAACAATCCTAGAAAACTGAGGCATGGAGGGAAACAAAGGCAAAAAGATAATTTCACTCGCATCGGAGAATCCTACACAAGTTTGTTTGAAAAGTTAAAGCATTCTGGCCTGATTGAGCCGCTCCTCGGCTATACTCCAGACCCATATGCAAAAAGGCTTTGATCCTGCTGTACGATGTATGTACCAATCTAATGTCCAAGGGTATAGCATTGAAGATTGTTGCTCTTTGAAAAGGGAAATAGAAAGAATGATTCAACAAGGGGTAATTGTGGTCAATGACAGTGACTGGGAGCATGTGAATCCTCTTGGGAACTTGTTGACTAAAATTGATAATGTTGAAGTTGGTAATGGTCTTGGAAATATTGATGCGGAACTCAGTGGCTAAGATGTCGTGCTTGGTAATTGGAAAGACGCTCCATCTGTTGGCTAGATGGGGAGGAGTCTTGGCGGTTTATCTTGTTGTCATTTCTGTTGTCCGGGTTATTTTCAGGGTTGTAACCCAGATATTGTCTTGTGACTCAAACCTTTCTATCCTTTTATTTTGACTAGTTTGTTTAGTCGTAGTAGCTTATTTAGTGTTATCTAGGTTTGTTTCAGGTTTGTAACCCCAATTTAGTTTGCTTGTTTTGTTGTTCAAATCCTTTCACCAGCTGTCTAATGCAATTTTCTGTTTTCTGTAACTGCTAGTCATTTTTGTTTAGTTCTCTTTTCTTTTATAGTTCTTTTCTTGTTGAGTGACATGACATGCACGCATAATTCTCAGCCTGGTTTTAAAAGTCAATTTAGTCATGAATCAATGAAGCAATTTTGAAGATGTAGGGACATGCGAGGGGAAATAAGCAAAGGCATTTTGAGATCACTTCAAGCCCGAATTGTGTGAAACTAGGGAAGATAGAACATAAAGAAACCATATTGAAATGCATCCTGCCGCATCGGGTCGAAGCTAAAGGCAAGTTCGCCCCAAATTTGCAGGGTGTCGTTCGTGGTAATGAGAGTGAGAGTGTTGTCCAATGGTGCTTTGTATTTAACAGATGTAGAAGGCAAATGTGTAGAAATGGCTATCAATTATGATGCGGTCAAAAGATATTATGTATGATTTCTTTGGTTAAGTTGTGTTTGTTTTTACTTTGCATGTTTTGAAGATTGGAATGACGAAGGCATTTTGTTATGTTATCTAAACACTTTATCCTTTGTTACCCTTTTTGAGCCTTATTTATTTCTTTTTCATACCCCTCTTTTGGAATCAGTAGTAAAGTTCAGAAACGCAAGTGCAAAATATAAGTAAAGGACAAAGAGAAAAAGAGAAAGAAAAAAATGAAGAGAGAAAGAAAAGAATGAAAAGAAAAAGAAAAAAGGAAAAAGAGAGGAAAAAACAACAAAAAGAAAAACAAAAAGAAGAAAAGAAGAGAAAGAAACAGAAAAGAAAATCACAACAAACAAAGTAATTCCTATGACATGAACTACGTTCGACCTGATTCTTTTTAAGGATACGTAGGCAGCCTCAAGATTCGATCCCATCAAAATAAAAATCCAAAAGTCCCCAAACAACGAAACTAGGGCAGAAGTTGTGGTTGTTGTGAGAAAATCTGGTTCCAAAAGTTGTAATTTTGGACCCGGTTGAGTATGTTTTGAGCCTTTTGATACCCTTTATTTCTAATCCCATCCAAAATCCCACATTACGGTCTAAAGAAAAACCTTCCGATCAGTTTTCGAGAGATGCCGAGGCGAGCAAGTAGAGGTGAATCATATCAAGGGCAACATTCCGGTCCAAACGAGAAAAATGAAAAATGAGAGAGTCTTATTGGTGAAAATCCTCACGGGCACCGTAAGGTGACGGGAGCTGAGAGAACTCAAAAATGAGAGAGTCTTATTGGTGAAAACCCTCGTGGGCACCGTAAGGCAACGGTAAGTTGAGAGAAAGAACAAAATGAGAGAGGCTTGATGGTGAAAACCTTTCGGGCACTACAAGTCGAATAAGGATTGTGAATCAGATTGGATAATCGGAGCATTGAATCCTAGTTTCACGAGTTTAGGGGTATAACAGGAGTTGAACATCAGACTTGCTCAACATAATAGGCCACAGGTGCATGTCATGGTCATTAGAGTTGGTATCCACACCTGATAGGTTTCTACTTTGTAGTTTTCTTGTTAGGAATCATCTCTTTCCTTTGTCCTTTACTCTGTTCCTTTTGTTTTGTTTACTTCCTCTTCCTGAGTCTGTTTGGTCAAAATAAGTGAGAAATGACTTCAAAATTTGCCACCAGCTTTCTAATTGCACAAAACGAGATCTGGCTAGCACATCAAAGTGGCATAAGTCAGGAAAGAACAGCAAGCGCACTGAGTTGGTAACAATCAACATGCTTTGGGATCCATGTGAAATACAAAGGTTTGGTATATATCAATTCATGAACAATGCAACAGATGGAGGGTGTTAGGTGAACGGATCAAAGGTATTTTCTGTGATAAGATTGACAAAGAAAGTGGTTAACCAGTGACAAGAAAGGTCTTCCGAGCAGAAATCAAAGTTATCATGGCAAATGAGGAAGCAATAGACCTCAAGGCCAGGGCCAGGGGTTTAAGTCAAGAAAGAATAACATACAAAATGAGTGGGTGGCAATTGTCGTGCTTTGAGATTCATGTGAGACTCAAAGGTTTGGTAAATATCAGTTCATGAGCAATGCAACAGATGCAGGATATTGGGTCTGAATGGAGAAGAGGTATTTTCCGTGATAAGGGCGACAGAGAAAGTGGTTAGTCAATAAACAAGCAAGGTTTTCGAGTGGAAATCAAAGTTATCATGGGAAGTGAAGGAGCAACCACCCTCAAATCAAGGCCACAAACCAACCACCATATTTTTAAACTGACAAGATTTTTCTTTGATGTGAAACAGGAGCAGAAAATTTCGTTTGCTTCGGAGAAACCTTGCATAAGGAAAAGCAAGAACCAGACAGGTTTGACAGTAAATTCTCAGGACCCTCCTGGAAAATGGGACCTAGTTTTAAAATTCAAAACAATCATGAGTAGCAAGATCTAGCATAAATGCACCCCAAAGAAATATAAGTTGGTTTCAAAGTTTTCATTCTAGAGATAGGATTCAGTTAGGAGTTGTCAGGACCCTCCTGAATAATGGGACTTAGCTTTAAGATTTCCATTAGATAACAAGATTTAGCATAAGTTCTGTTGTAGGGTAGTATAATTCAGTCATAAAAGTCGTCACTCTTAAGATAAGACTTGATTTTTGACTTTCAGGACGCTCCTAGATAATGGGATATAGTTTTAAGACCTTATTAGATAACCAGATTTAGCGGAAGTCATACCTTTAGAAAACATAATTCAGCTTTTAAAACTATCATTTAACTAGGAGTTTTCAGGACCCTCCTGGATAATGGGATCTAGCTTTCAAATTTTTAGTAATATTTGGTAACATGATTCAGTTTAATACTCACAGATGTGCCCAGCTACCAAACTGGGGCAGAAAATTTTCTTTGTTTTGTCTATTTTGTTGAAATCAGGAGCCCACCTGGAGAGCACGGGAATACAGTTCAAGTTCAGCAATCAGGCGCCCACCTGGAGAGCACGGGAATACAGTTCAAGTTCAGCAATCAGGCGCCCACCTGGAGAGTACGTGAATACAGTTCAAGTTCAGCAATCAGGTGCCCACCTGGAGAGCACGGGAATACAGTTCAAGTTCGGCAATCAGGCGCTCACCTGGAGAGCACGGGAATACAGTTAAAGTTTTGGCAATCAGGCGCCTACCTGGAGAGCACGGGAATACAGTTCAAGTTTAGCAATCAGGCGCCCACCTAGAGAGCACGGGAATATAGTTCAAGTTCAGCAATCAGGCGCCCACCTGGAGAGCATGGGAATACAGTTCAAGTTCAGAAATCAGGCGCCCACCTGGAGAGCACAAGAATACAGTTCAAGTTCAGTAATTAGGCGCCCACCTGGAGAGCACGGGAATACAGTTCAAGTTCAGCAATCAAGCGCCCACCTGGAGAGTACAGGAATACAGTTCAAGTTCAACAATCAGACGTCCACTTGGAGAGCACGGGAATACAGTTCAAGTTCAAGAATCAGGCACCCACCTGGAGAGAACAGGAATATAGATAAAATTTTGGCAATCAGGTGATCACCTGGAGAGCAAGGGAGAACAACACCAGTTTTAAGGAAGGGAAACAATCTAAGTGTCGGTAATCAGGCGTCCACCTGGAGAAAAGGAAAGCATCTCATATTATAATTCGAGTTTAGTAATCAGGCCTCCACTTGAAGAAAAGGGAAAGCATCTCAGATTACAATTAAAGTCAGAAACAAAAGAAGCTCGCGGAAAGAATGTGAGTCAACAGTCCGAGCTGATCAACAGAAGTTAGTCACAATAAAGGAAAAAAAAAGAAAGGCAAGAAGTTAATCCAAATGCAGAAGTTGATGAAAGATATGAGCTTCTCAAGACATGGTTGAGGTCACAAGCACTACATGTCCGGTCTTGATCTGAAAATCTGAAGAAGAACGAGCTAGCACCTGCAACTAGCAAGCATCAAGGTTCAAATCCAAAGTCTGCATGAAGAACCATTCAAGGCTCAAGATCAAGCTTCAGAAGACTTATAGATAGGAATCTTGTAACTTATAGTTGACAGACTTAGCTAGTCTTTTTCATCTTTTGATTTTTGATGTAATAACAGGACCGTGGACCGAAAACTCGGCGGAACAACACCTCGACCGGCTCTCCACCTCGTCATACTCCATCATCTCACTTACCTCTGAACCACACTTGGCCTGATTCCTTTATAGCCAAGGATATGTAGGCAGCTCAGATACCAGGGCTCGATCACATTCCCCTTTTCTCAGTTTTAATCTCTCCCAAATAAGGGTTGGGTCAAAAAAAACCTGTCTAGTCGTTCTTTATCTGAAAACTCTTCGCGTTTCCAGTCAAAGAGGGGCAGCTGTAGACGTGATTTTTGACCCTCCCCAAGATTTTTATATTTTAGCATGTAAATATTTAATTTAGGCATAATATAGCTATTTCAACTAATTTTTACTCTTTTACTTTATTTTATTATTAAAAAAATTAAAATTATAAAAAAATATTTTAGTTTATGTGTTATTCATAAATTTAAAAAAAAAATACAAAAATAGTACCTTATTTTTATCTTTATATAATTTCGAAAACACAAAAATAATTTCATGTTTAGTTTAATTAATTAGGATTAGCTTTGGCATTCTGTAGTATTTTTATCTTATTTTAAAAAGAGTCAATTAAGGTGTTAGACCACAATTTTAAGAGTTTTGGAGCCCAATTCTTGGACCAATACCCAATACCCACTAAGCCAACCCTAGGGACCATTCTAGACTCTTCTTTAGAACAAAAAAAAAAGACCCTAAGGACTTAACAAAAAAGACCTAGGGACTAATTGGTAAAATACACAAAATGTAAACCTAGACTCTAGACCTATAAGACCCTAGAGCTGAAAAATAAAAAGGGAGAAGAAAGAGAGAAAAGATCTGGAAAAAAAGACTGAAATAGAGAGTGACGAGAAAACAAAAACGGGCAGCCTTCTTCCTCAATTGGAATTCCCGTTTCTATAGGAGAAAATTCATAGACTTTCAGCTCTCTTCTCCAGCTTTAAAACCACAAAATTTCCACCCATTGCACCACCATTTCCCACAAAAACCAGCCCAAAACAGTTGCAACGCACCTCTTAAATGTAGCTGAAAAATAAAGTAACAAAATTCAGCCAAAGAAGCAGCCATTTAATCCCAAAATCTCCCGAGAAAAAAATCCTAAAATTAGCAACATCAGCCGCAAAACCCAGTTGAAATCGATCTTGAAATCAGCTCCAAATAACCGCCAAACCCCGTTATAAATAGCTTCTTTCTTCTAGTTTTTGTTGCTGTGGGGATTCGAGTTTTTCGGCAGGTTTCGAGGTCGCCGGCGAGGTCCTATTTGAATTAGACGATTGGTTTTCGGTCTCTGTTCATTTGAATCAATTTCTCTGTATGTTGGCTTTGAGTTTAAACATTTTTGCTCCAAACTCTGTTCAAATGTGAGAGCCTCTGCGCAAATTGAGTTTCAGAAATAAAAGACAATTAAGGTTATTCCCTTCGCTGTTCATTATAGATTCACATTATGTTTCTTTTTGTTGCAATTTTGGAGTTATTTGCATCCTATTCACTATTTTTGCTTGATAAAGTGTCGTATTAGTTCATTGCTTTCTCTACGATAATTGTAGAGTATGGTTAATTAATTTTTTTTAAAAGAAGTTTAGTTTTTTTTTCAAAAGAAATCTGCAGAGAGCCTTGAGGTTTGATAAATAGAACATAGAAGAATTTTTGGGTCCATGTGTTTTAATATTAAAGAAGGTAAAAGATGAATTTAAAATGGACTTTTAAGGCGTTGAGGCCGTGATTGGGTTTTAAATGAGCCATTGAGTAGTTAAAGGGTTAATCCTCACTGAGGGCTGATATTGGCTCATAGGAGAATCAACTTTGTCACTTAGGAATTAAACATAGAATACCCAAACGTTATCCCTGCTATTAAGCCCAAATGTTGAACGATTTCTTGATAGAGATTGCTAATAATTTGATAAGTTGTAGGTATCTCTAATTTATATTTTTCTACAATAATTTTCATAACCTATGGCCTTCACTATAATCTCAAAGTCGTTTAAGGAAAAATAGTTCATGAAGTGTGTAGCTGCTTTAGGCGCGCTATTTAAAATTACTTCCCTAAACTCGGGTGTGCATTTATGTGACCTAAATCCAAATCTCAACAACGTTAAATAAAATGTATCGTGGACCGCGGGTGCATTTATGTGACGTGGTTCAAGATGTGTTTTAGATAATGTTGAAATTTTTCTTAAAAATAATTAAAGCGGTTATAAAGTTTAAAATTGAACCATAGGTTAAAACTTGTGTTAAAATCAGATAATAGGCCAATTATAATAGTTGAGCGACCGTGCCAGAACCACGGAATTCAGGAATGCTTAACACCTTCTCCCGGGTTAACAGAATTCCTTTAGTCGAATTTCTGTGTTCGCAGACTGTAATACAGAGTCAATCTTTTTCTCGATTCGGAATTTGAACCGGTGACTTGGGACACCCTAAAACTATCCCAAGTGGCGACTCTGAATTTAATAAATAAATAATTCCGTTTCGATTGTCACTTTAAGTTGGAAAAAACTCCCTTATATACCCCTTTAAAGGGGTGTAGGTAAAAAGGAGGTGTGGCAAGTACAGCATAAGTTGGGCACATAGGTTGAGTTGAGCACAGCATTTCATCCTCAGACAGACGGATTAGTCCAAGCGCACTATTCAGATATTGGAGGATATGCTCTGCGCTTGTGTTATAGACTTCGGAGATTCTTGGGATCAGTTCTTGCCACTTGCAGAGTTTGCCTACAATAACAGATACCAGTCGAGATTCAGATGGCTCCCTATGAGGCACTATATGGGAGACGGTGTCGTTCGCCAGTTAGATGGTTTGAGTTGGAAGAGGCTCGGTTGTTGGGTACAGATTTGGTACAGGATGCCTTGGACAAGATTAAGATTATTCAGGATCGACTTCACATAGCTTAGTCTCATTAGAAGAGTTATGCTGACCATAAAGTTCATGATGTTGCATTCAAGGTTGGAGAGAGAGTGTTGCTACGGGTTTCACCCATGAAGGGTGTGATGAGGTTCGGAAAGAAGGGAAAGTTGAGCCCTAGGTATATTGCCACCTAGTTTGTCAGTAGTTCATCCAGTTTTCCATGTGTCCATGCTCCGGCAGTATCACGGTGATCCGTCCCATATGTTAGATTTCAGCTCTGTCCAGTTGGACCAGGATTTGACTTATGAGGAGGAGCTGGTGTCTATTCTAGCCCAACAAGTTCGACAGTTGAGGTCGAATGGTTATCCTTTAGTTTGAGTGTAGTGGAGAGGTCATCCTGTCGAGGCAACTACTTAGGAGTCTGAGTCGGACATGCGGAGTAGATATCCACACCTTTTTACCAGTTCAGGTACTTTTCTATGTCCGTTCAAGTATGAACAATTGCTTTAGAGGTGGAGAATGTGATAACCCCATAGGTCATCTTATGTTTTAGAACCTAATTATGTGCTTTGAAGCCTTAAATACCTCATTTTATCTCTTCTCGATTTGCGTGCGCATTCCAGGTAATTTTTCGGAAAACATTTATTTTAAAAACTGAGAAAAATATGAAATTTTGCCTTAAAATCCATTTGAGTTGACTTCGGTCAACATTTTGAGCAAACGGACCCAAATTTGTGTTTTGACGGTCTCGATGGGTCCGTATCGTGATTTGGGACTTGGGCGTATGCCTAGAATAGAATTCGGAAGTCCCTATCCCGAGTTATCACACTTTGTTGATATTTGAAAGTTTAAAAGCTTAATGACTTTGAAAGTTTGACCAATGTTTGACTTTATTGATATCAGGTCCATATTTTGGTTCCGGAATACGGTACAGGTCCATTACTATATTTGTTCCTTATCTGTCAAATTTGGTGAGAAACGGAGTTGGTTTGACGTGACTCGGACGTCCGGTTGTCAAAATAGAAGTTCATGAGTTTTCTTGAAAATTTCCTTTGATTTGATTCTCAATTCGTAGTTCTAAGTGTTATTTTGACGATTTGATCGTGCGAGCAAGTTCGTATGATATTTTTAGACTTGTGTGCATATTTGGTTTAGGGCACCGAGGGCTCGAGTGAGTTTTCGATAGGCTACAGAGTGAATTTGGACTAAGAAACATTGCTAGTGTGATTCAGTTCTGGTGCAAGCCTCAGACCTCGCCATTGTGAGGTCAGGAATCCCATTTGCGACCTCTGATAGGTTCGCATGTGCTTTTGCGAAGTGGGATTGGGATAGGCTTAATCGCATTTGTGATCAATTTGGCCGCAATTGCGGAAGATCAATGTTCGCATTTGAGAACAAATCATCACAAATGCGACGATAGAAAAAATATAAGGACTTTGTATTTGCGAACCTCAGGTCGCAAATGCGACATCTGTGACTGATCAAATAGCTAAAAAATGGGATTTTCTCCTATTCTTCAAATTTTCAAAACAAGAAAACCCTAGAGACGATTTTCCCAAGCACACTTCTTCCCCAAATCATTGGTAAGTGATTCTAGCATATTTTCTTTCAATCCTTCATTACATTTCCTAAGATTTCAACCTAAAATCTAGTGTTTTCATAGTGGAAATTGGGGGTTTGGGTAGAATTAGGAATTTTTGTAAAATTGGAATTTAGACCTCAAATTGAAGTTAGATTCCAAAACAAATTACATAACCGGGCTCAGGGGTAAATGGGTAATCGGGTTTTGGTCCGAACTTCGGGCTTGGACCAAGCGGGCCCGGGAGTTGACTTTTGTTAACTTTCTCAATAATGACCGAAATTAAATCCTTTGCAATCGCGGGTAGTTCCTAAGACTTAATTGAATTGTTTGGTTGGTAATTTTCTAGATTCTATCAGTTCGGAGGCTTGTTTGAAAGGCAAAGACGTGGTTGAGCTTTGAATTGATCCTTGGAGCAAGGTAAGTTTCGTGGTTAACTTTGACTTGAGAGATTAGGACTTGTTTGTGTATTTGCTACATGTTTAGATGTTAGATACAATGTATATATGAGGTGACGAGTAATTATGCGTTGTTGTCGGGTTAAAGCATGCGTGTGGAACTTTTTCCTTGTAATTATTGCTTACTTTGATCATGTTACCCATGTTTAGAGTAGTTACTTGTTAACTTGATTGTTCTTACTGTATTTATGGGCTTTTGTGATAACTGAGTATTGTTTCTAAAATTGAGATTGGTATTGTGGAACTATTGTTGATGTAAGGCTTGTTATGTTGATCCTATCTCTTTGTTACTACTTGTTCATTGTTTTATGGTAAGGGAGAGTGTTAATGCATGAAGGGATATGTCATGCTATATTGTGAGTGTTAATGCACGAAGGGTGATACCATGCTATATTGTGAGTGTTAATGCACGAAGGGTGATGCCGTATCTATTGATTTGTGATAAAAATGAGTGTAAAAGCATGAAGGATGATGTCGTGTCGTTATTATTGTTTCACTGTGAGGTTGAGAGTAAACGCACGAAGTTTTTATTCATTGTGTTCACTCATTTCATTTGTTAAAGGCATATTAACTGTTCTAGTTATAATTTCTGTTGTATTTCTCGTATCTTGTACCCCCTTTAGTAGTCCCCCTCCCAATAGCACATGTTTGGCTTTTATTTGTTGTTATCATGTTTGTATATTGTTATCTGCAAAGGTTTATTACATAAGTGTCTTGTCATAACCTCGTCACCACTTCGTCGAGGTTAGGCTCGACACTTACGGAGTACATGGGGTCGGTTGTACTCATACTATACTCTACACTTCTTGTGAAGACTTTGGTACTGGCCCCAGTTGTTCGTGAGGCGTAGCAGCGTGGACTTGCTCATTGGAGATTCGAGGTAGATCTATTGGTGTCCGCAGACCTTGAAGTCCCCTTCCATTTCCCCTATTTTAATGTTTCCTTTCGTTCAAATCAGTTGTATTTCTTTCAAACTCTATTGGTAGAAAAATTCTAGAAGCTCGTGAGTTGTGACTCCAGATCCAGATTGTAGTCGCTATTATGGGCACTTATGCTATTTCGCACTTAGTTTTATTTCATGTTGGCTTAATTGACCTTATTTATTGGAATTGAATAAAAGTTGGCTTAACAGTTTTCTAACATTGGCTTTCTTAGCAAGTAAAATGTTAGGCTCCATCACGATCCCGAAGGTAGGAATTTCGGGTCGTGACATAATTGCCTTGACTACCCGTTACCATATATAATTGTAACGGCTACATTGATCTCTGAAGATTTCCCGTAATCCAGATATTATCCTATCACCTTCCAAGGCTTGGCGAACTCGTTTCTCCTGAGTGACGGTGTCCTTTGATGTCTTTTTTGCAGTTGTGTATGTTACCCCTTTAGCTTTATCTGTGGAGATGGAGGCTTTGGAGGTTCTTGCTTGTTTTTCATGTATGGTTGTTTCCCCTTCCCATTGAACAGATCAGTAAGATAGTCTTGTTTCAATAGATATTCAACTTCCCCTTGCAAGAGCATGTAGTCTGTTGTTCTATGGCCATGTTTATGATGAAACTCGGACAAGAACTCCAGGTTCCTTTTAGTTCGGATCCGATCTCATCTCTTTTGGCCATTATGCCTTGTCTCTCATTTCTCTTAGAACAACCACCAATTCAGAAGTGCTGGCGTTAAAACTATAATCTCTTATTCTTGCTTGAGGGCTAGAATCGTTGCTTCGGGTGTCCCGCTCCTTTTTAAATCGGGAAGAAGAAATCGTCTCTTTTTGCCTTGGTCTTGAATCAAAATGTGAATTCTCTTGTTTAGGTTGGGAATCTCGCCCCGGAGGTCTCATATAAGGCTCGTACATGTTCTTACCAGACCTTCTCTTTGATTCCGAGCATCTAGGACCTGGCCTTTCATCTACCCTTGGCTGTGTAACTGTATCTTCTTCTATCCGCAGCTTCGTGTTGTATCGATTGTACACACCGTTCTAAATAGTTGCAGGAAACTCCCGAACTTTCTTTCAACCTCCTCGTAGCTTCTGAACTTTTCTCATTCAAATTGCATACAAATGCCATAGCAGCCCAATTATCAGGTACTCGTGGCAGCATTATTCTTTCACGTTGGAATCTATCTACGAACTCTCCGGACAATTCTGTACTCCCCAGTTTAACTTTAAAGATATCATTAATCCTTTTTTTCAACTTCCCCCCCCCCGAATGTGCCTTCATAAATGGATCTGCAAGCTCAACAAAAGAATCAATAGATTCTCAAGTAAGAGCGAATACCATGTTAGCTCCCCTTTAGTGAGAGTTTTGCCAAACTTCTTATCGAAGACTGATTTTATCTCCTGCTTGGTTAAATCATTGCCTTTCAGGCCTGTGGTGAAAGCATTAACATGATCTCGTGGGTTATATGTCCCATCAAATTTAGGGATATCAGGCATTTTAAACTTTTTGGGAATTGGCAAGGGAGTTGCACTTCTCTTCCAGGGTTGTTGTGAATATTTGTCAATATCCACACCCTTGTTCGCAGGAGGCACGCCAGGTATTTGTTCTATATGTTCATTTTGCTCCTTCAGCTGCTTCTGCAGAGTTAGTACTAAACTTTGTAAATTAGAATTATTCGGTGTACCTGATCCTCCATTGCGGGATTCATTTGGCATTTCTCTACTTCCAGAGTTAGCGAGTCCGGAACACGGATTTTCCAAGGTGGTATTCACTGGTAGATTCATTTGGAGTTTGTTATGCGTTGGGAAATCCACTAGCAAAAGCTCGTGGCGTTTCGTTCACATGTTGTGCAATCAACTGCTTCAAAGCATCTTGATCGACGATTTGGTCACCTCCCTGTTTCCCATCAATACGCAGACCTTTCAGGTGAACTTTCTCGTGAATGTTGGGGAGTAGTTGTGGTTACGTGATGTGGTAGAGTTTAACCTTGTTGATTCAGCTAGTTATTCTCATTAGCACTAGACATGTTTTGTTGCTAAAAACAAAATTTAAAAAGTGAACAGATTATCAAAGTCGCAGCAACAGAATCAATTTGTTTAACCAAAAAAAAAAAATCTCGATCAAAGCGAATATCAAGAAAAGTTCGGGTGACTGATAACCAAAATTATTTTACTTTCTTGGTAATTCAAAGAATAAAAAAAAATAATGGAAATATTATATAAGGAAAGAAAGCTTAATGTAGATCGACAATCTCTCCCAGAATTGCGGTTTGAACACTTTAAATAAAGTAAAAAACTAATTGCATATATTCATAATATTCATATGTCTTTACAAATGAGGATCGGTTCCTTATATAATGATACATAATTATAATGGTTTTCCTACTTAATTCTGCTTGTTAATGACATTAATTTCCTTGATTGTCCGTTACCATATATAATTGTTGTGGTTACATTAAAGGTTGAGATTTCCCGTAATCAAGATCAATGTTGATTTTCCTTCCTTATTTATAACAGATTCATGAATATTCCCCTTTTATGGTCTTCATTCATCTCATGCCTATTTATTCTTTTTCGGTTGTTAGGGCCGGTACCTTTTCTGATGGAACACCGGGGGGTGTTTCGTTCGTGCCTTTTCAATTCCTTTAATTCACTTAACCGAAAGTGTCATTTGTCGTCTTGTTGATGGTCCGCGTGTCTTGCCTTTTTTCCACCAATACACCTCATATAATTATTATTACGTTCAAATGATATTGTACTAGTCCTTAGCCATCTTCCATATGTAAAACGGTATCTTAGATATACGTTATCGCAATTAATTCCTTCAAACTTCACGAAATTCTTAAGGTCACTACACCATATTAGGTATTTTTAATCATAAGAATTTTTTTTCTAAACATCTTGTATTTCTCTCTTAAATGTTCGCTTATTAAACATTCCACAAATTAGAGCTATGGGGGTTGATGAATTTGCAACAACAACAAAAAAAAGCAACAAATACTTCTTATATTTTTTTTCTAAAACAGTGAATATGTAAAAATTAATTAGCGCATGTTATTGTAGACGATTGAATTTTATTTGAGTTTAAGTCCATTAAATTATTTGGACCACATGATAAAATCAAAGACATATCAGCCCAAACAATGATTACAGGCTAGAATAATTGAATTTATTATTTAAATCCAATATGCGTATATGGATTTAATTAAGAGCCTGAGTTAATTGGGCTAGTTCATCTTGTTGGACTTCAAATGATAAGCCCAAAATCCATGCCACGTGTCAAAGGACATGGCACGCCAAGTCAAATCAAGGGCCACTAAAATCATGCCACGCGCATAAGTGATGTAGCATGCCAAGTCAAATGTAAGGACCAATCAAATGTCGCCAAATATTCAAATGACATGGTTCAACCAATTATGTGCAAGCTTATCACATAGCTTTAGTGATAGGTTTGACTCAAGTTGGCCAATCAAATTGGAGGAAAAAGATATGTGTTTATCACAAGTTCCCTCCCCTCCAACTATAAATAGGGGGTCTCCATAAGGCTAAAGGGAGAAGAAAAAAGATACATATTGAAGCTCTCCTCCACAGTGGTGATTCGCAAGTCTTCCGCATAGCAAGAAGTTGTCGTCTCCAAGGGTGAGCCGCAAGTTTTCTATCCTCCACGTTTGTGGTCAAAGCCTAGCTCTGCATTCATGGTCAAATCCCAATAACAAGTGGTCCATCAATTCAACAACAAGAGAAGCTCTCGAATTGACGGCCGTGAGGAGAAGAATCAGAGGATTACATCTTTTAAACTTAAGATTGTTCAAAGATTGTAACCCGCGTAAATTATTGAAATACAAATACTTTTTTTGTAGCTATATTTCTTGTCTTGATTATTATTTTCAGGAACGAAATTTTAGTTGATACAAATTTTGGCACGCCCAGTGGGACATATCTTTTCCTCTCATCTCTTCTCTCCAACAATCAAAATTCAAGAACGCTAAATGGCTTCAAATAAAATCAACTCCGGTTCAACTTCCACCAAGGCTGCTAACTCCAAGTTCTATGATGATGTGGAAAGCATCCTCGATATTACCTTTGGAAGCTTTGGACTAGTTACGAGGAGAAAAGCAAGCTCTTTAGGACAACAAGCACCCCAAGTTCCATCTGCGTCAACCCCTATTTTCGGATCTTCATCCTCAAAAGGAGCAAGATCTTCCACAAACGTATCTGAAGAAGGAAGCGATGTTGCTGAAAAGATCAAGAAAACTCTTGCTCTGCTTGACCTCTCCTGATCCAAGCACTCTGCTGTGAAGGAAGATGATGATGCTTCAAGTGATGGGTCCTCCTCACTTACACCACATAGCGTGAGCCGATCAAGGATTAATCATTCAGTCGCCTTATGAAGAAAGGTGTCCCTTTCAAATGGGACCAAGCATGCAGTAATGCCTTTGAGAGCATTAAATCCTACTTGATGAAGCCTCCAGTTTTAGCAGCCCCTATACCTGGAAAGCTATTGATACTATACATTGCGGCACAAGAAAGGTCCGTTGGAGCACTGTTGGCCCAAGAAAATAGTGAAGGGAAAGAAAACTCTCTTTACTACTTGAGCAGGATGATGACACCGAACGAGCTGAATTATAGCTTGTTTGGCCAAGCTTCTCAAGACAAAAAAGTGCCTTTTTCCCTAATTTGAGGTGTTTGGCCAAACTTATTTGGGAAAAAAATGTGCTTTTGGGAAGAAGCAGAAGCAGTTTCAGAGAAGCAGAAAAAAGTAGCTTCTTTCCAAAAGCAGAAGCAGAAGCAGTTTTTGCTTTTCTTCTTACCTAAAATACCCTTAACAAAATATAGTATATACCAAAATAACCCTTAAACCTAATACTTAGGATATTAATTTATAAATATTTTTTTTATTTTTAGGAAACTTTCTAATATATAGTGTCTTTAGGGGTGAATGCTTTTATATTTGTTGAAGGAATTTTAATATATTTAACTTATATTAAAAGAATTAAGAACTTTTTAATTTTATTTTCATGTTTTACTTAAATAAAATGAATTTTTTTTAATTATTGCATGTAATAACAAAATCTTGATATTATTTACTTATAATATTAATTATTAAGTAAATCTATTCATGTCCTTATTCGTAATTTGACATTTAAAAGCACTTTCTAAAAAGCTTGGCCAAACACAAATTATTTCTCAAAAGTGCTTCTCAGACTGATTAGCCAAACACAAACTGATTCTCTCCAAAAGTACTTTTTTCAAAAGCACTTCTCAAAATAAGCTGATTTCTCCAGCTTGGCCAAACATGCTATTATTCGCCAATTGAAAAGTTGTGTTTGTCGCTAGTCTTCTCAATTCAAAAGTTGAAGCATTACTTTCAATCTCATATTGTTCGTCTTGTTTCTAAGGCAAATCCCATCAAGTTTGTGATGTCAAAACCTATTCGTAGCGATCGACTAGTGAGATTGTACCTCTAATTTCAACAATTCGAGATTTTATACATTCCTCAAAAGGCTGTAAAAGGACAAGCATTGGCAGACTTCTTGGCAGATCATCTGATACCTGATGACTGGGAGCTAACCGACAAACTACCTGATGAGGATGCAATGGTCGTTGAAGTTTAACCTCCATGGAAGATGTACTTTGATGGTGCTGCACATCGTCGAGGAGCTGGTGTTGGTGTAGTATTTGTCACTTCCCAAGGTGAAGTCTTGCCCTACTCCTTCACCTTGACACAACTCTGTTCCAACAATGTTGCTAAGTACCAAGCATTAATACTTGGGCTTGAAATATGAAGCAATTGCAATTGCAAGTCTTTGGAGACTCCCAGTTAGTGGTCAATCAGCTTTTAGGTAGTTATGAGGTCAAGATGCCTGAACTATGCCCATATCATGATTACGCTAAAAAATTAATGGGTTGGCTCAGTGATGTGACTATTCAGCATGTGCCAAGGAAAGAAAACAAGAAAGCGGATGCTTTAGCTGCCCTAGCTTCATTGTTAACCCTGCTTGATCAAGCGCAAGTTATTGTCTACAAAAAATGGGTAGTACCGTCGCCAAATGAGGCTGAAGGTAAAGAAAATAAACTCAAGCATCTTGTCGCTGTTTCTGAAGTCGAGAAAGAAGAATGGAGACAACCCATTATTGATTACTTGTGTTATGGGATACTTCCAGAAAATCCGCGGAGAAGAACTGAAATCTGTCGTCGTGTACCTCGCTTCCTTTACTACAAAGATACCATATACAGAAGATCATTCGAGGGACTACTCTTGCTATGCTTAGGGGAAGATGAAACACTCCAAGCTTTACAAGAAGCGCATTCTGAGGTATGTGGGTCACACCAGTCTGGACCAAAGCTCCACTTCCATATAAAAAAGATGGGATATTATTGGCCAATGATGGTAAAAGATTGCTTGGACTATGCTCGAAGATGCAAGGCTTGTCAATTCCATGCGAATTTTATTCATCAACCTCTTGAAGTGTTGCACCCGACTGTGGAATCCTGGACGTTTGACGCTTGGGGATTGGATGTTGTTGGACCACTACCAAAGTCCTCTGGTGGGCACCTATACATCCTGGCTGCAACCGATTACTTCTCAAAATAGGCTAAAGTTGTTGCTCTTAAGGAAGTAAAGAAGGAAAATGTTGCTAATTTCATCCGAGTAAACATTATTTATCGCTTTGGCATTCCCCGTTACATAATAACGGATAATGGAAAGCCATTCGATAATAGGTTGATGAATAAGGTTTGTGATCTCTTTGGCTTCAAGAAACGTAACTCTTCGATGTACAATGCTGCCGCCAATGGTCTGGCTGAAGTATTCAACAAAACTCTATGCAACTTGCTAAAGAAAGTCGTCTCCAAATCCAAACGAGATTGGAATGACCGTATGGAAGAAGCTCTATCGGCATATAGGACGACTCACCTCACGCCAACACAAGCAACTCCGTATTCACTTGTTTATGGAGTCGAAGCCGTCTTGCCACTTGAGCGTCAAATACCTTCATTACGACTGGCTATTCAAGAAGGGATCACTGGTGAAGAAAATGCTCAACTTCGATTAGCAGAGTTGGAGGCTCTTGATGAGAAGAGGTTGGAAGCTCAACAGAGTCTTGAATGTTATCAAGCTCGATTGTCTCGTGTCTTCAATAAAAGAGTTCGCCCGAGATCCTTTCAAGTAGGAGATCAAGTCCTTATCGTACGAAGACCTATAATTACTTCCCATAAACCTGTAGGGAAGTTCACTTCAAAATGGGATGGGCCCTATGTTGTACAAGAAGCTTACTCAAGTGGGGCTTACAAGCTGGTTGATGCAGATGGCATGAGAATTAGCCCTATCAATGGCAACTTTTTGAAGAAGTACTATCCTTGAAGTTGCAACGCTCCTCGACGTATGAGCCTAAACTGCAAGTTATGACGCTCCTTGATGCATGATCCTAAACTGCACGTTGCTACACTCCTGGCCCGCATGAGTCTAAACTGTGTACGGCCCAACCAAAAAAAAAGAAGTCCGCTAGGTTGAAAACCTCGCGAGAGGTGGCCTAGGAAAAAATTAGGACATAAAAAAAACAAAAAAAAATCATCCCTCTGAACTACGTTATGACTTGATCCTCTTTATCGAGGTACGTAGGCAGCTTAGACTTTCATTCTAAGTTCAGTCGCATGAGTTTTAAAAAAATAAAAGTTTGGCATCATCGGATCATTACATTAATTCTTCCAAGTGTAGAGGCACATATCTATGAGGAAAATGAGACGATTTGCGTTGAAATATAAAAGATGTTTTATTTCTTCAATAGTACAAAAGTTGATACATCCAAAAATGTAGATACAACAGGAACTAGACATTTTTCTATACAAAAGCCTAAATCATGAAGATAATCGTAAACTAGGCTTTGTTGTTGACTCGTCTAAATGCTTTTCTAAGTCTATATGACATCTCCACATTTGATGCCATTCTCAATTGTTGGTTGAAGGTCCCAATCACCATGGGAGCCGCCATTGATGAGCTTCAAGACTATCAACAAATCAAGTGCAATAGTTGGTGAAGGGGTGGCTCCACATCTTGTATGACACCTCGGTCTGATATCCAGACTCTTTGAGCTTCTTTGCGAGTCTTCAAAAGAAATAAATGAAGAGATAAGATTTGTGACGCATATAGCCAAAGCTACTACACGCAAGACTATAGAGTCAATTTCAAGAAGAAAAAAAACATTTGTAGGACAATTCAGAGAGCATAGAGCTGGAAAGCAAGCTCGACAGACGACGGGATCAACTTTGAAAAACTACTGCAGTCCATCTTGAAGACGTTTTGCTCCTAACATTTTATATGTTGTAGATTTGTATGTCTAGTTTGTCATGATTTTTTTGCCGGAACTACACGAATCTGAAAGTTACTGCAGCTACGTGGACTTTGAGAATTTTCTGTTTCTAGCTCGGAAGGAGTTATGCCACGAAACTCATATGTATTGCAGATCTCTAAGTGTACTTTCTAACAGCGCAAATGGATCTCAATTTGGAGTCTCCTAGCTCGAGATATGAATCATTCGACAGAAGTGCACAAAGCAAAAACAAACGCAAGGCGGACATCAGGAGAGACTTCAAAGTAATATCGCGACCAATCTAAAGGAGTTCTGCCGCGATATTTTCAGACGTTGTAGGTGTCGAACTTATCTTTCCGAGGTTGTAGACGTCTTGGGATTCTGATACCCATAGCTTGAGATATGAAGTTTTCTACAAAAGTGCGCAAAGCTGGATTGCAAGTGCGGCAGACATTAGGAGCAATTTCAAACTACTATTGCGGGCGATCAGAAAGGAGTTCGTCCTTGATATCTTCAAGTTGCAGAAATTGTAGTGTTCTCTCCAATGGCACAGATGGCTTGCGATTCTGACACTTGTAGATTGAGATATGAATTTTTCCACGAGTGCACACAAAGTTGAATAGCGAGTTCGGCAGATAGATGGGTGAATTTCAAAATATTGCTGCGGCTAATCTGCTCAGAATCCTTCCATGATGTTTCGGGGATTTCCTTACTCTGAGTCTTCTTTCCAGTGGCTCAGACGGCTAGCGATTTGGACGTTCCTAGCTTGAGGTATTTTTCGTTCCAATGACAGCATGCAGTGTTGTGAAGCCGAAATGACAAACTTGTGCATCACCTTCAAAAGTTCATTCCGACTTGTCCTGTTGCAAGTTTTGATTCTGCAGAACCAAGCGGATTGCAGTTTGGACACTCCTAGGTCGAGATACAGTTTTTTTAATGCAAGCATGAAATGCTATGAAGTCAAAGTAGCAGAGACACGCCAAGTGCTTGCTCGCCGAAGTTGGAAAGGCCAACTCCAAGCCTGTTCCGCGCCAATCTTCAAGAACTCTGCGCTTGCATAGAAGAATACAGTCGCTCCAACTCCAAGCCTCTTCCGCGCCAATCCGATGAGAGGTGCCATGTGCTCGCTCTTCAGGGATGAACTCGGTCTTCATCTTCGGCATGACCATGGATTTCGAAGGTAAGATGCCAAAGGACCAGACATATCGCAATTCGGATTCACCATACACAAGATATGATCTCTTTTGCAAGAAAAAAAAAAAAAAAAAAAAAAAAAAAAAGAAAGTTCACGAGTTTGAAAGTTTACTGCGGTTAGGCCAACTTCAAGAATTTTCTGTTAAGAGCTCGAAAGGAGTTTTGCTATGGAAATCGTATGAGTTGTAAGCCTCTGAGTGTAATTTCTAACGGAGCAAACGGATTTCAATTCCGATTCCCCTAGCTCAAGATACATTGTTTTTCGCTGAAAGTACACGAATCAGAAAGTTTACTGTGGTTAGGCCAACTTCAAAACAAAAAAAGCTGTTGACAGCCCAAAAGGAGTTTTGCTATGAAATTCATATGCGTTGTAGGTCTCTAAGTTTACTTTCTAACGGATCAAACGGATTGCAATTCCGATACTCCTAACTAAAGATACATTGTTTTTCGCTGAAAGTACGCAAATCGGAAAGTTTACTGCGGTTAGGCCAACTTCAAAAAATTTCTGTTAACAGCCCAAAAGGATTTTTGCTATGAAATTCATACATGTTGAAGGTCTCTAAGTTTACTTTCTACTGGAGCAAACGGATTGCGATTCCGATACTCCTAGCTCAAGATACATTACTTTTCGTTGAAAGTACACGAGTTTGAAAGTTTACTACAGTAAGGTTGACTTCAAGAATTTTCTGTTGACAGCCCTGAAGGAGTCCTAATATGAAATGCATACATGCTGAAGGTTTCTAAGTTTACTTCCTAACAGCACAGACGGATCAGGATTCCGACACTCCTAGCTCGGGATATGATGTTCTACGCTAAAATTATGCAAACCTGTAAAGTTACTGCAGTTAGAACAAATTCAAGAAACTACTGCAACTAATCCAGAAGGAATTTTGATCTGAAATTTTGACACGAGGTTGCGGTATAAGTCTGGTTTCGGGTGCATAAACTAGACTTCGGGTTGCACCCACCTACACCAAGATATGGCTGGTTCAGCAAGAGTGGACAAAGCCGTGAAAGGAGCGAGTCATGATTGGAGGCCGCCTTCAAAAAAAAAAAATTAGTTCTGGTCGGTCCAGAAAGATATTCAATCTGAAACTTTAATATGTTGCAGCACTTGATACCTGGTTTCTAGGGGATTAAGGGTTTCGTGATTTGAGCGCTTCTAACTGAAGATATGGATTTTTTTCCACTAGAGCGCGCAAAGCTGTAAAACATATGTATCTGACTTAGAGATCAACTTCAGGAATCAGCTCGGACCAATGCGGAAGGAATTTCAAGGCGCATGAAGTGAATGACATATGTTGTAATAGAAAACAACTCTGCCGCACGTGATCTTCACTGCCTCTCCAGCATCATATCATGAAGCTTTTGCTGTGTACTATTTTCGGATCTTGGCGTAGGCCTTCAATACAAACGGACGCACTGCGAAGTCCCTAAAAAACATATGAGCAAGTCGTCCAGTTAGAATTCATCAAATACGTGCATCCAGTAAAGAGTCGCCTAAATATGTTTGTCACTGAATGGAGTCCATGGCTCGCATTTGGGAATGGTCATTCGACTGAAGCCTCCATGAGTAGATGGCTGCAACTTAAAAAAAACAGCTTTTCCACCGCAGTGGAAACTGAACCAAAAAACAAAGGGAATTCTTCTAAGAAGCATAATTAAAGCAGCGCAACAACTTTGAACACTATCAGCAAAATAACTTACCATTGTGTAGTAGACACAGCCGATCGAGCTCAAGTATTGTGACAATAAAAAGTGCCGCAGCGTTTCATTCGGCATGTCTCCAACAACGGAGCAAAGCATCTGAAAAAGCAACTTTGGTCGTTCAACGACCTTTCTTAGCAGCATCAGGAAGCAGTGATCAACAAACATAAGGTGCAACTCTGACCAGCAACACACCAAAAATGGGAATTATACAAAAGTGTAAAGATGGAGAATCGACCAAGCAAAGAACCTGAGCGTCATATGTTTTAGAAATAAACGGTTTCAGAACTATGACACCAGTTAGTTTATCTCAATTAACCTCGATATATCTGTATAATTCATCCATGCCATAATTCACAGGAAACTCAAAATTCAATGAGACAACGCAAATAAAAAGAAAGTACTTTTATTGCTCTAAGAAAAGAAATATCAATACATGATATTCGTCTCCAAAATAAGAAAGAAGCAGGGGATCCTAAATAAAAAATAAAAAATCTAAAGCTATGGAAAAGGTTTGAAGCTAAAGATTTGCTGGAGACTCGTTTTAACTGCGTCTTTCAAGAGTGACAGTTTCTCCGCTTTATCATCCGACAACGGAACATTCACCTCAATGGTATAAATCTCGCCTTCGGTAACGGTGATTTCCTTTTGACTTTTGGACAGCATCTCTTGTTGTTTATCCAGGAGCACGATGATCTTCTTCTTTTTATAGGTCAGGGCTGCTAATTGTGTCTCGACACTCGCAAGAGCCACTTGAAGTCTTTCAGCAGACTCATTTGCCTTCCCATATTCCAACTTCGCATCATCGAGGTGTTGTTGCGCATTAGAGAGTGAATCTTGGTGTAATTCTCTACTCATCTTGGACGATCTTAAAGCATCATACTCTGTATAAGTCTTGAAGAAAGCTTCAACAAGATCCTCCAAAGTAGAAATATCAATGATATTCTCTCTTCGTATTTCCGTAAGAATCAAACTAATACTTTCCTCCAACTTCATAAAGCTATCTGTGGAATCTACAGAGAACTCTTTGATCCACTCGCATAATTCACGCCACATCACAGAAACAAAAGTTGATTTGGCACGACAAATAGTCCCATGCGGCTCTTTGCTTGAAGCACCAGGCTGCAATGGCCATGAGGAAGGCCTAAACGATTTTGGGTGCATGACCTCAGTTGTAGCAGCCGTAGCTTCACTCGTCACAGCTGGTTGGATAAACTTTCTATGAACTGGAGAAGAAGAATATGGCTTTCTAGGTGGTATTAACTCCACCGAAGAGGCTCCACCCATACCATGATACTTAGAACCATTTGGTGACTTATGGGAACTCTTTGCTGTCATACCAAGATCATCTATGTCAGCAAAGCAATCCTCAATAATGTCACCCCCAAGCTCATCATTGCATAATTCTTGAAGATCCGACTGAAAATATATATATAGAAGAAGAAGAAGAAAAAGCTGTTAGTATTCAAAAAAAAAGGAAAAAAAAATAAAGTAATAGGAATACAAACAAGAAGAACTCTACTTGTTCTGGTAATTCAGGGAATGGCATTGTTAATTAGCCCGTATCCTCATCCATAAAGGCATCATCCTCAATAATGATGGTATCTAAGGCAGCAGTACCGCAACAGACGTCACCCAACTCCTTCGCCTTCTTGTTCGGACGGTTCCAATGGTGGTCTTCGCTAGATTCACTCTCTACTGGACTGGAAGCTATAGTAATATCTCCAATACCATTTGGAACAATGGGAAGATGATTTTTCTCTTCACAAAGTGGCACAAGGTTGGGCTCTCTATCACTGCCCTAGTTTGACGAAACTAGGCACTCCTTCCTTTTGCAAGAGTCGTTGGATACCTTGGGGCAGTAGTAGTTGTCTTCAAGGCCAATGAACGTCGCCTAACTTTCTTTTTCGTCGGTGCATTCCCATCCTTCATGACTTTGGACTTGGAAAGGGTCTGGGCTGCTTGCAGAAGGTCATTTGACTTCGTCTTAGGCTTGGAAGAAGGAGAAGGTAGCTTTACTTTCAGTCGACTCGGGACCCCTTTAGATCGCACATGCACTTGATCTTGCCTTGGACTTGTCGAAACAATATGAGGGTTCTTTTTTGAAGGATCTAGTCGATGTATTGGCCACCAGTCTATGTACTCACGAGTCATTAAGGTCACATCGTTTAACGGACGTAGTGGCACAATGAATTTCAAGGAGGTACCAAGACGTGTGGATGAATCCCAAAGTTGCACTAGTGCCTGCAACGTACCATCATAGGGCTGCTCCATAAGATCTCCAGGGATGTCTTGGCAAAAACCAAACTGCCTACTAAACCTGTGAGGGTTGTAGGACTCCACGATAAAAGTAGCATCATGCCTAAGGGTGAGATAGCTAGAGCGAAGAGATATAAAAAATTCGCTGAACGAATCTGAAAGTTTGCCATTTTCCGTAAAGTGTAACTCTTTGCCGCGCAACAATGCCAAATGGTAGAGTTGACGGGCATCATCACGTTGGAACAACCTTCGAGCATCAGAAAGGTTGAAATATTTATCCACCTTCTCGCCTAAAATTTTGCATAAGGGTAAACTTCGGTTCATGTGATTAACACGATGGTGGGTCTCAAAATACTCTCCCATCCAACCACACACATAGTGTATGGGAAAAATTACATCACTTGCAATCAGGTCATTGGAAGTGGAGATCTCCCTCAAGCCATGGTATATGCTCGCAAGGAGCAGGACTGCTAAAGAGAATTTTACTCCACGAGCCATTAAGCTTGCAACTTTGAAAACACTAGCACGAACGTGGTCAACCTTCTTATTTGGAAGCACAAACTTACAGAGCCAACATGCAAGGAAAGCCGCCAAGTTAGTCTCATTTATAAGAGACTCTTCCACACCTAGCTCGATAAAGGGGGCATTCTCCTCGTTTGTTCATGGTAGGAAGGTTTTGTCTATACGTCCCGAAGGATTATGATTCTACCTCGGCTTGGTGGTCCGTACCTTTGACGTCTTTTGCAGAGGCTCAGCATACCTGCTCGGCCCTCTAAACCAGAACCCCACCCAATCATGGACGGAGAACTCATGAAATTCCCCTTTTGCAAGCCTGTGGAACGCTGAAAACAAGTATAAGCAGCTTTCTGAGAGGAATGGCTTCACTTGATGGTCCATTTCTATCAACTCCTTCGCTGAAGGAACTACTTCGTCATAAAAGGACCCATGCATGGGAAGGCCTCCAATGGTTCGCAGGTCCCATAAAAATATAGATAATTCTCCAATGAAGGTAGAAAGTATGTTGGTGGAAGGACGCCAAAGCTCACAAAAGGCCTGAAGCACGTTGTCGTTATAATCGTACGTAAACAATGAAGCGTATATGGCATCGTAGACCTTCAGATCTTCCAAAAAAATTTTGTGGTGGGGGAGCACATCTTCTACCCACTCCCAGTAGCCGGGTATGTAGCGAACCTTGCCAAAGCCAGAAGGGGGAACATTCCAAGTGTGGAAGCATCCATTGCGATGAGAAAATTCAGACGGCGCGACTTCCCGATGAGTTGCGGACTTCAAAATAGGGACCTTCATGCTAGTTGTCACACCTCCTTTTTGCGCGCCCGCCCCTAAGGATAAATGCGCGAGGGGAGTTTTTCCAATTTAAGTGACAATATTCGAAATGGGATTATTTATTTAATTCAGAGTCGACACTTGGGAAATGTTTGGCTTTTGGTGTCCCAAGTCACCGGTTTATCTTGAATCCCAAATCGAGGAAATTTTCGACTTTTCCAAATGAAGTCTGCGAACCAGAAATTCTAAGTAAGGAATTCTGTTGACCCGAGGGAAGGTGTTAGGCACCCTCGAATCCCGTGGTTCTAGCACGGTCGCTTAAATTGTTATAATGGCTAAATATCGGATTTAAATACATGTTGTGACTTATGTGCTTTTATTAAGTTTAAAACCGCTTTTATTATTATCATTTATTTTTATAGAATTGCAACGTCATGAAAATGCATCTCGAACCACGTCACAATCAATGCACCCGTAGTTGTTAACACATTTCGACTCCGTTGAGATTTGGATTCGGGTCACATCAATGTGCACCCGAGTTTAAGAAGGTTAAATTATTAAAGGTACGCCTAAAGCAACTAGCGTATTGTTATTTTAGGAAGAGGCCGTGAAGGTTCATTAAACAACCAAATCCAAAGCCTAGTCAATGGTTATGTATTTTATTGAGGGCCCCGGCGGTTTGTGATTTATTTGGCGAGGCTCGTCTCATTTTTATTTTAAAGGATAAACCTATAGTGACTATATTTTCTATTAAGTTTGTCTCTAAAAATAAAAGAAAATCTCTTAATTATTTACATGCTGAAAACGTAACCTATTAGTTATTAGTTTACGGCTAATGCGATTGGAAAATTGCGATCGAGTTTGTACAAAGAAAAACTGCTTTCATTTTTATACTCTATTATTTACTAATGCTGGAACATGAGAGGGATACACAATAATATCAAAGCCGATTAACTATTCTTCAAGTAATTTAAACTAGCATTATTAGATGAAGAAATCATACATATGCAGCCCCATTACTCATTAATTAATCGACTACATTTTTATACAAAGAGAGGAAAATTAATATTCAAACACAGATCCAAACAAAAGAATTCAACAGGAATAGGAGCCTGATTAATATTTCATTTTTTCGCTTCAAGCCAAGAGTGTACAAATGTGTACCTGGAAATAGCAGTACAAGAACAAAAGAAGTAGGAGTCAGCAACAGTAATAACGCGGCTACAGCAGGTTCAGCAACACCGCAAAACCAGTAACAACCAGTAGAATAACCCAGTAACAGATTGAAAACTCAGCAGTGCAAAAGTACAATCGCAGTCAAAGCAGAAGAGAGAAAAGATACGAGATGCAGTAGTTTCTGACTTTTGAATAACACTCGAAGAAAAGCAAACAGAATTGTTCGAGTGAAAGTTCAAATTGTCTTTCTCTTTTACTATCACAAACTCTCTCAAGTATAAAAGTATGTCAACTCTCAAGTGTAAAAGAATCTGTCAACTCTCTCTAAAAATCCTCTCAATAATATTCAACTCTTTTTCTCTCCCCCAAAAATCCTTCTTAAAACTCTCTAGTCTTCTCCTCAATGTCAAGAAATGACTCTATATTTATAGCAAGACTTTGCCTTGAATTCCTAAACCCAAATTATTCCCCCAATGGCATGCTTTGTCCCACTATCAAATGTCTTCTTTATTTTAAACTTTGTCCCCCATGCCTACATTAAATAAATGTCACATTACCAACTCATTACAATATGTCCCCCATGCCTACATTAAACAAGTGCAAGATTCCTCCCCATTATGTTTTGTCTTGTCCCCCATTATATTAAACAAGTACATCAAAAACCCCACCCCATTATATTTGTCCTCCATGCTTAACATAAAGAATCAAAATAATGTTCAATTACCAAACTACCCCTCCGACCTTATTGCAATTACAAATCTACCCCCGAATGTAATGCAATTTACCAAATTACCCCCATCAGCTCTAAACACTCAATTAATCATAACTTGACCGAAATATGATCAAGATGACCAATTTCTCAACAATCTTCAACAACAATTATATGAACACGATGAACAACACAACTCAAAATTAATGGAATGAATTAACCATATCGGGAACCAATCCTGGTTAATTTAGACCATGAATGTATGAGCAAAACACAACAATACAAACAACAAAATACTAAATTAAACAAATCAAAGACAACATAAACTCACATTAAATCACTGGATTTAATCATGAACTTCAAACAAAGATGAACATGAATTAAATCTATTTTTAGCAACAAACATGACGGGTTCACATGACTCAAACAACATAAATAATTTCTGAAAAATACATAACAACATGAAACAAATTGAAGAAATAATAAATTAAATTTCAATTTGAATCTAACAAATATTAAACTAGCAAACATTCACTTAAACAACAATACAAACATGGAATAAACATGAAAAATAATTAATTAATCTTTCATTTGAAATCTGAAAAATTAATTTAACAAACAACACATGAACATGAACTAAAAATTAATTCAAACGATAAAAAAAACAAACATTTGCCGATTTTAGATTCGAAAATATCAAAACAAAATACGGACAAAATAAAACTCAAAAAAAACTACTAACCGGATCGAAACGACGAACAACGACCAAACAAACAACGAACTTGACGAGCCTCGACCAAAGCTCAAACCAACGATGGCGAACACGAGCAGACGACGAACGAACATGAACCTACGAAGCAATATCAGCGGTTGACAACTGAAAACCACGCCGAAGCTAAACCGGCAGTTGGCGGGGCAGAAGTGAAGCAGTAAAAGCATTCGTGGACGACGAGGTTTCAGTACAAACCCTAATGAGAGGTCGATGGACAGCGGAGACGCGACAGCTGGGGACGGGGCTTCGAACTGGACGATGAGCTTGGCCAATGGAAACAGCGGAGACGCGACAGAACTGGGTCGTGACGATGACGGGGAGGCAGCTGGAGGCGACGGGTTCTTGTTCGTTTTCTGGGTTTTTGCCGGAGAAGAACGTGACGCAGCAGCAGCATTAGCATCAACAGCTGCTACTCGACAGGGGGGTCCGATGATTCGAGCATTGGGGGTGCGAGGGTTCGTCTGGGCAGTGGCGTTTGGTGGTTGTTTGGTCGTCGACTCGACAGTGACGACGAGGGGGAAGCTGGTGGTTGACGAGGACTGTTTGGTCGAAGGTGTTTGGACGTGAGAGAGTCCGGGCTGCGTCCATGGTGGTGGTGTTCGCGGTGGGAAGGTGCTGGGTGGTGGACGCAGAAGAAGGGAGCATGGTTTGGGCAGCCATGGTTGTGAGCTTGGAGTTTTGAGAGGATGAAGAGAGGAGGCGGATGAGTTAGTCTTTAGGGTTTTTGGTTTTTTGTTATTTTTGTTTTGTTTTTGTGTTTAGACCAAAAAATGAAGAAAGGGGTTGGGTATTGGGTTAATGGGGCAGACCGGGTTGACCCGTGTGAAGTGGACTGGGTCGTGGACAATTGTTTGGGCCTGGGGTTGAAAATTGAAGAAGTGGCCCAATCCGATTTTTATTTGTATTTTTGTTATCTTTTCTTCTTTTATTTTCTAAAACTAAATTATAAAAATACTTAAATTATTATTAAGAACTAAATTAAGTTATAAAAGCGCAAATTAACTCCCAATAACAATTAACGCACAATTAAGTAATAATTAAGCATAAAATTGTTCATTTGGACATTAAATGCTAAAAATGCAAAAGATGCCTATTTTTGTAATTTTTAATTTTTGTAAAACTAATTTAATTACTAACAATTGTAGAATGAAATCCTACATGCAAAATGCGACATATTTTTATATTTTTTATTAATTTAACAAATAAGCAAACACAGACAAATACAATTAATTATCCAAAAATATCACAAAAATAATCAAAATTGCACACCAAGGAAAATCATTTTATTTTGCATTTTCTGGGAGTATTTCTCATATAGGGCAAAAATCACGTGCTTACAGCTGCCCCTCTTTGTCCGAAGACACGAAGGGTTTTCGCGCAAAGATAAAGTGAGCGATTTTTGTCTATCCTAGTACTCCGTGTGAAGCATTTTTTTTTTTGAAAAAGTTTTAACCGAACCTCTGCTTCAAAGGTTTCCTACATATCTCTGGCTAAAGGGGAATCAGGTTAATGTAATTCGGGAAACTTTGGGTAGCTGGGACTACCATGGGATTGCAATGCTTGATGTTACTGATGTTGTTGTTGTCATCGCTGCTTTACTGACCGCCTTATTACAACCAAAGAAAAATTGAAACTGAACTAAACACTTATATGCATGTCAACTGCTAGTTACAAGATTCCTATCTATGATTCTTTTGCGACTTGATCTTGGGTCTTAGCTGATTCTGCTTGTAGACTCCGATCTGAATCTTGATGCTTGCAAGTTGTAGGCGCCTATTTATTTCTGTGATACTGAATATGACGGGGTTGGTATAACTCGGGACCTTGATCAAATCTTGGAGCGATCCGCCTTCCATTTTCTCCGGTGTCTCGGGACATCTTTTTTCTTTTTCTTCTTAGATTCTGAGTTGAGACTCATCTTGTGGGTCGTTTCGATCCGTGTGGCTCGAGGTTAGACCTGCGGGAAAAACAAATGAACGAAATTTTCTGCCCCAGTTTCACTAGGAAAAATTTCGTGAATTATTCGCCAGGAAGTTCATAAAATTGATGAAAGAGGATATGCATGCTCAGTTCAGGGTTGGAGCCCTAATATCGACTAGCTGGGGAAAGGTTCAGTTTAGAGTTGAAACTCTAATACTGACCAATTGGGGAAAAGTTCAGTTTAGGGTTTAAAACCCTAATGCTGACCAAAGGAAAAATTCAGTTTAGGGTTTAAAACACTAATGCTGACTAAAGGAAAAGTTCAGTTATGGGTTTAAAACCCTAATGCTGATTAAAGGAAAAAGTTCAGTTTAGGGTTTAAAACCCTAATGCTGACTGAAAGGGAAAGGTTCAGTTTAGGGATTAAAACCCTAATGCTTACTGAAAGGGAAAAGTTCAGTTTAGGGTTTAAAACCCTAATGCTGACTGAAAGGAAAAGTTCAGTTTAGGGTTTAAAGTCCTAATGCTGACTGGAAAGAAAAAGCTCAGTTTAGGGTTTAAAACCCTAATGCTGGCTGAATGGAAAAAGTTCAGTTTATGGTTTAAAACCCTAAGGCTGATTAAAGGAAAAAGTTCAGTTCAGGGTTTAAAACCCTAATGCTGACTAAAGGAAAGAGTTCAGTTTAGGGTTTAAAACCCTAATGCTGACATGCATGGAAAAAGCTCAGTTTAGGGTTTAAAACCCTAATGCTGGCTGAATGGAAAGAGTTCAGTTTAGGGTTTAAAACCCTAATGCTGACTAAATGGAAAAGTTCAGTTCAGGGTTTAAAACCCTGATGCTGATCAAAGGAAAAAGTTCAGTTCAGGGTTTAAAACCCTAATGCTGACTGAAAGGAAAAATTCAGTTTAGGGTTTAAAACCCTAATGCTGACTGGAAGGAAAAGCTCAGTTTAGGGTTTAAAACCCTAATGCTGGCTGAATGTAAAAAGTTCAGTTTAGGGTTTAAAACCCTAAGGCTGATTAAAGGAAAAAGTTTAGTTCAGGGTTTAAAACTCTAATGCTGACTAAAGGAAAGAGTTCAGTTTAGGGTTTAAAACCCTAATGCTGACATGCGTGGAAAAAGCTTAGTTTAGGGTTTAAAACCCTAATGCTGGCTGAATGGAAAGAGTTCAGTTTAGGGTTTAAAACCCTAATGCTGACTAAATGAAAAAGTTCAGTTCAGGGTTTAAAACCCTGATGCTGATCAAAGGAAAAAGTTCAGTTCAGGGTTTAAAGCCCTAATGCTGACTGAAAGGAAAAATTCAGTTTAGGGTTTAAAACCCTAATGCTGGCTGAATGGAAAAAAGTTCAGTTCAGGGTTTAAAACCCTAATGCTGACTAAAGGAAAAATTCAATTTAGGGTTTAAAACCCTAATGCTGACTGCATGGAAAAGCTCAGTTTAGGGTTTAAAACCCTAATGTTGGCTGAATGGAAAAAGTTCAGTTTAGGGTTTAAAACCCTAATATTGACTGGCTTGAAAAGCTCAGTTTAGGGTTTAAAACCCTAATGCTGGCTGAATGGAAAAAGTTCAGTTTAGGGTTTAAAACCCTAATACTGACTAAAGGAAAAATTCAGTTTAGGGTTTAAAACCCTAATGCTGACTGCATGGAAAAGCTTAGTTTAGGGTTTAAAACCCTAATGCTGGCTGAATGGAAAAAGTTCAGTTTAGGGTTTAAAACCCTAATGCTGACTAAAGGGAAAATTCAGTTCAGGGTTTAAAACCCTAATGCTGTCTGCATGGAAAAGCTCAGTTTAGGGTTTAAAACCATAATGCTGGCTGAATGGAAAAAGTTCAGTTTAGGGTTTAAAACCCTAATGCTGACTAAAGGGAAAATTTAGTTCAGGGTTTAAAACCCTAATGCTGACTGCATGGAAAAGCTCAGTTTAGGGTTTAAAACCCTAATGCTGGCTGAAAGGGAAAATTCAGTTCAGGGTTTAAAACCCTAATGCTGACTAAAGGGAAAATTCAGTTTAGGGTTTAAAACCCTAATGCTGACTGAAAGGAAAAAGTTCAGTTTAGGGTTTAAAACCCTAATGCTGACTAAAGGAAAAGTTCAGTTTAGGGTTTAAAACCCTAATGCTGACTGAAAGGAAAAATTCAGTTTAGGGTTTAAGACCCTAATGCTGATTAAAGGAAAAGTTCAGTTTAGGGTTTAAAACCCTAATGCTGACTGAATGGAAAAGAGTTCAGTTTAGGGTTTAAAACCCTAATGCTGACTGGCTGGAAAGTTCAGTTTAGGGTTTAAAAACCCTAATGCTGACTAAATGAAAAGTTCAATTTAGTGTTTAAAACCCTAATGCTGACTAAAGGAAAAAGGTTCAGTTTAGGGTTTAAAACCCTAATGCTGACTAAAGGGAAAATTCAGTTTAGGGTTTAAAACCCTAATGTTGATTGCATGGAAAAGCTCAGTTTAGGGTTTAAAACCCTAATGCTGGCTGAATGGAAAAAAGTTCAGTTTAGGGTTTAAAACCCTAATGCTGACTAAAAGGAAAATTTCAGTTTAGGGTTTAAAACCCTAATGCTGATTAAAAGGAAAATTCAGTTTAGGGTTTAAAACACTAATGCTGACTGCATGGAAAAGCTCAGTTTAGGGTTTTAAACCCTAATGCTGGCTGAATGGAAAAAGTTCAGTTTAGGGTTTAAAACCCTAATCCTGACTAAAAGGAAAAGTTCAGTTTAGGGTTTAAAACCCTAATGCTGACTGCATGGAAAAGCTCAGTTTAGGGTTTAAAACCCTAATGCTGGCTGAATGGAAAAAGTTCAGTTTAGGGTTTAAAACCCTAATGCTGACTAAAAGGAAAAGTTCAGTTTAGGGTTTAAAACCCTAATGCTGATTAAAGGAAAAAGTTCAGTTTAGGGTTTAAAACCCTAATGCTGACTGATTGGAAAAGTTCAGTTTAGGGTTTAAAACCCTAATGTTGGCTGAAAAAAGTTCAGTTTAGGGTTTAAAACCCTAATGCTGACTGGTTGGGGGTAAAGTTCGAGAATGCTAGCTAACCTTTTTTTGGATTTTCTTGTTTTAGTAGAAGATGAAAGGGAGTCTCATGGAAATTTACCTTTCGAGTGAGTTCCTTATTGCCAAGATATTTCTTGTACCCATGTACCTTCTTCTTTAGACGACACCTGCTTCTTGCACGGTTGTTTTGGATTATACTTGTTTCAACTTTTCAGACAAAGAACAATTGTTAGTTTGGAAATGACGGTCGGTTCGGTGACCTTGATCGATCCCAGTTGCTTTGTTGCGTCCTCATTCCTGTTGCGAAATCCTGCCATTGATTTGATTCAAATGGCGAAACTCTTTTGACTGCTCAGGCTTTGTATGTCCAGATTCTGTGATGATTTGCCTCGTAAGGCTTTTTTTTTTTTGTGTCCCATCTTGCTTGGAGATTCTCAACGGGGATTTTATTGGGGATACTCTGTGGGGATTTGTACAAAAAGAAGCTCTGTGGGGGAATATTTACAAAGTGGATTCTTTGTGTGGATTTTTGTACAACGGGGCATGCTGGGGATTTGTTTCAAAGTGGGCCGGGGATTTTTTTTTTTATATATATATTGGGGAGACTCTGTGGGGGATTGTACAAGGGGAGACTTTGTGGGGATTTGTACAGAACGAACTTGCTGGGGATTTGTTGGGGCAAGCTTGCTGGAGAATTTTTACAAAGGGAGGCTTTGTGGGGATTTCTTTTTTTTTTAACTTCGTGGAGGCGATTAACCATGTGAAACCCAAACCTTTCAACTTCAATTGCCTTTATAGGCTGCCATGACCAGTCGAGGTCGTCTTGATGCCCCCTGCTGAGGCTGGGTGCCCTTTGCACATTAGCGTGTATCCAACGAAAGCCCTGTAAATCAGTCTTGCCATCCTTTCTTTGTCTTGGTTTTGGAACAGTGTTAGACCAAAAGGGATTCAAAGAGAAACAAATAATTGAATGGAGAATGAGTTTAAAACTAGAAGTGTCCCTTTCGGGGAAAGGAGAGAAGGACTTATCTGGAGTACATGCGGACTTCAATGAACATGACATGCCTTTTGGACTGGATGCCTGATCTGTGTAAACCGTCTGACTCCCAAAAATTTATCACAACTTTGCCTTGAACACCGAGGAACCTTGCTAGGACTCTGTTGATGACGGTGGTTGTGAGGATCTCATTTTCGGTCATGGGCGCCCTTTGTGGGTTTTCACGAGCTGGCATTTTCATTTCATTTCTTACCATCTCCTTATAGTGCCCGTGTGGGTGTTCACTAAACAAGACTTCTCATTTTGATTTTCTTTGCTTAGCGTCGCCTTACGGTGCCCGTGTGGGTTTTCACCAGCAAGACTCTCTCATTTTATTTCCTCTCATTTTGTTGTATCAGACCCAAATAAATCCATCCTCCCATTTTGAACCGCTTTGCCGATTGATCAGAAGGACTTGAACAAGGTTTGGGGTGAAAAGAATTTGGATTGAACTACAACTTTGGAACCTTTTGGGCGGGATCATTGCCGAACCATTATAACTTCTGCCCCAGTTTCACTTTTGGGGGACTTCTTGGATTTTAGTTTTGGTGTGACTGAACCCCAAGGAGAGGTTGCCTACGTATCCTTTCGGAATCAAGTCAAACGTAGTTCAGGCACTTTTGTTTTTTTTTGTTTTTTGTTTTTTTTTCTGATTTGCTTTGTTTTTCACTTCCCTTCCTTTTTCATTTTCATTGTCTCCCTTTTTTTGTATATATATTTTCTTATTTTTCCAATTCTTTCTTCTTCTTTTTTTTTCTTTTTCATTTCAATTTTTTTCATTTTATTTTCAATAATATTTTCATGTTCCAAAGAGGGTAATCAAAGAAGAGTAACCAGCTCAAATAGGTTTGCAAAGGGTTGATAGTGTTTGGGTAGCGAGAATGAAAGCCTTCGTCATCTCAACCGGAAAAGATTTTATTATATAAAGGATCCAACATAGTACCTTTTGACTGCATTTGCATTGACAGTTATTTCAAGGACATTTCCTTCGATGTGTCCCAAGTACAACGCACTCTTTTTGGCAGTACTCTTGTTGTAATGTATGGACCTTTCCAATTTCGGGAATCAATTTTCCTTCAGTTGTTCCAACTCTTTGTCTTGTTTCCTTAAGCTATTCTTCATTGCGACCCAATTCTTGATTCATTATTTCGAGGTCTGGCAGAGTTTTAAGATCCGGGCATGAAGTCCGCAAGCATGTCATGTTATTGAAATCTGCGTTTAACAGAACTAAAAAGAGAATGAGAAGATTGACAAGATTTTAAGAAAAGAGACATTCCGGAAAAATGAAATATCAATTTCATTTGATTTTTTTATTTTTTTTTTATTTTTGAAGATAGAAGGGTTTACATTGGAAAGTAAGACAATAAAGTAAAACATCTGGATCACACCCTAAGACAATCCAGATGCAGAAAGGATAGCAAGACTGGCTACCGAGACTCCCGTCTGATGGGGAACTTTCAAGCTTGACAATCATTTTTTGGCTTTTCTTCTGTCTCGGCAATGGCTGCAATAGCCTTCAGTGCCGGATCAAATTCCTCAGCTTCACATATCATTCCATCTATTGGCCCATTTGTGAGAGTAGGCAGGGGAATGTTCATCATATTAGGAACCTTTTCGTCCCGGTGAACGATTCTTTCAGCTTCAATCAAGTCCTCAACTGCTATTTTGAGGGTCTAATGACCAACAGTCCTTTGTATCGTGCCCCACTGCTCCAGAGTGGCATTCACATCTAGTATTAGCTCGATGCGGGGAGGGGTGACTCGGTGTTTGGCCGATTTGGGGCCACTGGCTGCAGCAGACTTCGCCTGACTAGCTTTTGGAACAAGCCTGAGTATGATTCACCAATAGAGGTGAACTAATTCCTTTTGAAAGACTCTCTTGGGTGAGGATTGTACTGATGAACATTTGATTGGGGGACTATATGGAGCTTGGTAAGGATGGGCGTTTCTGAGAGGTGGAGCTCAGTTTTGTGTATAATGTTGTGGCGCGTGCGAGGCTGCTCATCACTGCATACCAACAAAACCAATCACCAGAACAGAACCTGGCTAATTTACTCACACACACAACCTTGTTAGTTTTGAAGCATTTAACATATAGGAAATCGCAAGATGGGATGCAATGCACCTAAACAGTTAAACGCTTTTACCATGTGTTTGAACGGGTTGCATGTTTCATCCCGACCCTAAACTAGCCCTCTTCACTATGTACCTCTTTTCTTTTATTCTTGCCTCTCTTTAGTCACTCTTGATCTTGTTTGTGCCGCTCTTTTATTTTTTTGCACTCTCTTTTTTTCTTTTTTTTTTCTTTTTTGTTTTTTTTTCTATTTTCTTTTTCACTCGATTTTCTTTTTCCTTTTCTTTCAGTTTGTTTTTTTTCTCAATTTATTTTATAGCTATGATCGAATCCGATGGAGATTGCCTACGTATCATGACCCCGCATGAATCAGATCTTGCGTAGTTCGGGCCAAATGAAAGGTAAAAGCAATGAAACATTTTTTTTCTTCATAATAAAAATTGGGTTTCAACACTCACAAAATGCAACCGAACGGTTATTTTTTGCAAATGTGGCCCCTTCCAAATTTCACATGAATTTTGAGGCCGGGGAGGATCATTTTACAAACTTGTCCGTTCTTTTACGAAAATAACCTTTCGACAACTGAAAGATGCTCTAAGGCTACTTCGGCAAGAACGGTTTAAGACGCGACCGAATATAACAATTATGACAAAATTCAAACGGTATTCACCCGACCGCTGACTCTTTGCTTTTTGTTTTTTTGGTTTTTTTTTTCAAATTACAATAAAAACCTGGTGTTGCAAACACGGCCCTTCAGCGCCTCGGGGCGAAGGTTTTTAAGGCTGTGTGGGTCAACTGGATAAAAAATACTAAACAAGACCCAAAGGTGGCTGTTTATGCAAAGTCAGCCTTCCGACGTCCCTTTCGGGAACATTCGGCTATTTATGACAAAACAGCATCACCTGACTTATTTATGACTCTTTTTATCGTTTTTTTTTTCAAATTAGAAAACTCAATATTGCCAACACGACCTTTCAACGCCTCAGTGACGAAGATTTTAAGGTTGTGTGGGTCAACTGGACCAAACCTTAAAAAATGACCCAAAGGTGGCTGTTTATGCAAAGTCAGCCTTCCGGCGTCCCTTTCGGGAACATTCGGCTATTTATGACAAAACAGCATCACCTGACTTATTTATGACTCTTTTTATCGTTTTTCAAATTAGAAAACTCAATATTGCCAACACGGCCTTTCAACGCCTCGGTGACGAAGATTTTAAGGTTGTGTGGGTCAACTGGACCAAACCTTAAAAAATGACCCAAAGGTGGCTGTTTATGCAAAGTCAGCCTTCCGGCGTCCCTTTCGGGAACATTCGGCTATTTATGACAAAACAGCATCACCTGACTTATTTATGACTCTTTTTATCATTTTTTTTCAAATTAGAAAACTCAATATTGCCAACACGGCCTTTCAACGCCTCGGTGACGAAGATTTTAAGGTTGTGTGGGTCAACTGGACCAAACCTTAAAAAATGACCCAAAGGTGGCTGTTTATGCAAAGTCAGCCTTCCGGCGTCCCTTTCGGGAACATTTGGCTATTTATGACAAAACAGCATCACCTGACTTATTTATGAGTGATTTAAAATTTGACATATATTTTTGGCTATTTTTAGCAAAAGGGAAGGTTGGACACCACCCAACTTATTTATGGCAAAATTTAAAATTTGACACGTTTTTATTTATTTATTAATTTTTGGCTATTTTAGCAAAAGGTGGGGTTGAACCCGATGAGGGTTGCCTACGTATCTCACATCCGGTGAGAATCAAACTCGCGTAGTTCGGGCTCGTGAATAGAGTAAGCAAACTAACCCTTTTTTTTTGAATTTTTGAAAGAAATGCTTTAAAAGAAGAAAGAAGATTTTTTATTGTTTTGATTTTTGTTTTATTATTTTTTTTAAAGAGATACTTCTAAAAAATTATTTGCTTTTGACTTGAACTTTGGAAATTTTTTTTTCTTTATTATTTTTTAAACAAAAAGAAAATGTGTTTGGTTGATTTTTTTTTTGTTTGTTTTACCTTTCTACGGAAGAAAGAATGTATATGATGTTGCCTCTTAAATTTTGAAAGAGGGACTTTTAAGAAAATGATGTGGAATTCTGAGTTTTATTTATTTACAAAAGCACTTCTAAAGAAAAATCCTAATATTTTGAAATTCAGTTTTTCAAATATTTTCTTTTTGGACATTTTACAAAAAAGAGACTAAAAAGCAAAGAGTATTTTTTTTTGGATTTTTGTTGCTGCTTTTTAATTCTTATTTCATTTTTTCATATGAAAGACTTCAGAAAGAAGGAGACTATTTATTTATTTTTTTATTTTTTTTTATTTGAGTTTAAAGAAAACTTCTATATTATTTTTTATTTCTTTTTTTTGTATTTTCTAAAGAAACATTTATAAAGAAAGAACTAAAGAAAAATATTTTTTTTTATTTTTAAAAATTGGGGCCGGAACCGATGAGGTTTGCCTACGTATCTCACATCCGGTGAGAATCAGACCCGCGTAGTTCGGTCAAATTAACCGAATTAATTTAGAACAAAATTCTTTCCTTTTATTTTTCAACAAACAACTTGCCAAAAATAAAAGACTATTTTTCTATCTTTTTGTTTTTCTTTTTCTTAGTAAATAAAACATTTTCCCCTTTTATTATCGCAAAATTTCGGCAGAGTTTTGGCAGTAATTGGGCATTGCTATTTTTCAAAGTAGAAAATTAGCCTTATACACTGTTATTTTTTATTATTATTTTTTTTTGTTTATATTTTTCAAATACTCCAAAGTCAGGCAGCATGCATGTCCGAGACAAATAAATGCACGAAAACAAATAGGATGCAACAAGATGGTCTTTTCATTTCAGGTTGCTAGTCCTAGACGGACCCAACCCCTGTGTTGAGTCCCCTAAGTCAAATGCAACATGATGCAAATAAGCGTTCCTACTAGGGATCCGGCATGAAGTCAAGTTATTCTAGGTTCGTAACCTGGGTATTTGTTCTAGACTGTGTACCCGAGCGGACAACTCGAGTCGAGGAGGGGGCTACGTACCGGGAACCCGCGAGATCGTCCGGCTTTGTAACTTGTCCGACCTCTTTCTTATTTCAGGTATTGACACTAACAGAATAGGGAGTCTCGACCAGCGAGCTTCTCCCCGGAGGTAAGAAGAGAAGGGTTTCGGCACAGTTTATATACAGTTCAGATAATATCAAAGCGGTAAAAGACAACATTTAGCACGTTATGCAAAAACATGTAATAAAGATCAGATAATAAAGCCAAATATAACAATTATTCTAAGCTCGAATTCTTGAACCCTGAACCAGTAGTTCTGGGTTTACATCCCCAGCAGAGTCGCCAGAGCTGTCACACCTCCTTTTTGCGCGCCCGCCCCGAAGGATAAATACGCGAGGGGAGTTTTTCCAATTTAAGTGACAATATTCGAAATGGGATTATTTATTTAATTCAGAGTCGCCACTTGGGAAAGGTTTGGCTTTTGGTGTCCCAAGTCACCGGTTTATCTTGAATCCCAAATCGAGGAAATTTTCGACTTTTCCAAATGAAGTCTGCGAACCAGAAATTCTAAGTAAGGAATTCTGTTGACCCGAGGGAAGGTGTTAGGCACCCTCGAATCCCGTGGTTCTAGCACGGTCGCTTAAATTGTTATAATGGCAAAATATCGGATTTAAATACATGTTGTGACTTATGTGCTTTTATTAAGTTTAAAACCTCTTTTATTATTATCATTTATTTTTATAGAATTGCAACGTCATGAAAATGCATCTCGAACCACGTCACAATCAATGCACCCGTAGTTGTTAACACATTTCGACTCCGTTGAGATTTGGATTCGGGTCACATCAATGTGCACCCGAGTTTAAGAAGGTTAAATTATTAAAGGTACGCCTAAAGCAACTAGCGTATTGTTATTTTAGGAAGAGGCCGTGAAGGTTCATTAAACGACCAAATCCAAAGTCTAGTCAATGGTTATGTATTTTATTGAGGGCCCCGGCGGTTTGTGATTTATTTGGCGAGGCTCGTCTCATTTTTATTTTAAAGGATAAACCTATAGTGACTATATTTTCTATTAAGTTTGTCTCTAAAAATAAAAGAAAATCTCTTAATTATTTACATGCTGAAAACGTAACCTATTAGTTATTAGTTTACGGCTAATGCGATTGGAAATTGCAATCGAGTTTGTACAAAGAAAAACTGCTTTCATTTTTATACTCTATTATTTACTAATGCTGGAACATGAGAGGGATACACAATAATATCAAAGCCGATTAACTATTCTTCAAGTAATTTAAACTAGCATTATTAGATGAAGAAATCATACATATGCAGCCTCATTACTCATTAATTAATCGACTACATTTTTATACAAAGAGAGGAAAATTAATATTCAAACACAGATCCAAACAAAAGAATTCAACAGGAACAGGAGCCTGATTAATATTTCATTTTTTCGCTTCAAGCCAAGAGTGTACAAATGTGTACCTGGAAACAGCAGTACAAGAACAAAAGAAGTAGGAGTCAGCAACAGTAATAACGCGGCAACAGCAGGTTCAGCAACACCGCAAAACCAGTAACAACCAGTAGAATAACCCAGTAACAGATTGAAAACTCAACAGTGCAAAAGTACAATCGCAGTCAAAGCAGAAGAGAGAAAAGATACGAGATGCAGTAGTTTCTGACTTTTGAATAACACTCGAAGAAAAGCAAACAGAATTGTTCGAGTGAAAGTTCAAATTGTCTTTCTCTTTTACTATCACAAACTCTCTCAAGTATAAAAGTATGTCAACTCTCAAGTGTAAAAGAATCTGTCAACTCTCTCTAAAAATCCTCTCAATAATATTCAACTCTCCCCCAAAAATCCTTCTTAAAACTCTCTAGTCTTCTCCTCAATGTCAAGAAATGACTCTATATTTATAGCAAGACTTTGCCTTGAATTCCTAAACCCAAATTATTCCCCCAATGGCATGCTTTGTCCCACTATCAAATGTCTTCTTTATTTTAAACTTTGTCCCCCATGCCTACATTAAATAAATGTCACATTACCAACCCATTACAATATGTCCCCCATGCCTACATTAAACAAGTGCAAGATTCCTCCCCATTATGTTTTGTCTTGTCCCCCATTATATTAAACAAGTACATCAAAAACCCCACCCCATTATATTTGTCCCCCATGCTTAACATAAAGAATCAAAATAATGTTCAATTACCAAACTACCCCTCCGACCTTATTGCAATTACAAATCTACCCCCGAATGTAATGCAATTTACCAAATTACCCCCATCAGCTCTAAACACTCAATTAATCATAACTTGACCGAAATATGATCAAGATGACCAATTTCTCAACAATCTTCAACAACAATTATATGAACACGATGAACAACACAACTCAAAATTAATGGAATGAATTAACCATATCGGGAACCAATCCTGGTTAATTTAGACCATGAATGTATGAGCAAAACACAACAATACAAACAACAAAATACTAAATTAAACAAATCAAAGACAACATAAACTCACATTAAATCACTGGATTTAATCATGAACTTCAAACAAAGATGAACATGAATTAAATCTATTTTTAGCAACAAACATGACGGGTTCACATGACTCAAACAACATAAATAATTTCTGGAAAATACATAACAACATGAAACAAATTGAAGAAATAATAAATTAAATTTCAATTTGAATCTAACAAACATTAAACTAGCAAACATTCACTTAAACAACAATACAAACATGGAATAAACATGAAAAACAATTAATCTTTCATTTGAAATCTGAAAAATTAATTTAACAAACAACACATGAACATGAACTAAAAATTAATTCAAACGATAAACAAAACAAACATTTGCTGATTTTAGATTCGAAAATATCAAAACAAAATACGGACAAAATAAAACTCAAAAAAAACTACTAACCGGATCGAAACGACGAACAACGACCAAACAAACAACGAACTTGACGAGCCTCGACCAAAGCTCAAACCAACGATGGCGAACACGAGCAGACGACGAACGAACATGAACATACGAAGCAATATCGGCGGTTGACAACTGAAAACCACGCCGAAGCTAAACCGGCAGTTGGCGGGGCAGAAGTGAAGCAGTAAAAGCATCCGTGGACGACGAGGTTTCAGTACAAACCCATATGAGAGGTCGACGGACAGCGGAGACGCGACAGCTGGGGACGGGGCTTCGAACTGGACGATGAGCTTGGCCAATGGAAACAGCGGAGACGCGACAGAACTGGGTCGTGACGATGACGGGGAGGCAGCTGGAGGCGACGGGTTCTTGTTCGTTTTCTGGGTTTTTGCCGGAGAAGAACGTGACGCAGCAGCAGCATCAGCATCAACAGCTGCTACTCGACAGGGGGGTCCAATGGTTCGAGCATTGGGGGAGGCGAGGGTTCGTCTGGGCAGTGGCGTTTGGTGGTTGTTTGGTCGTCGACTGGACAGTGACGACGAGGGGGAAGCTGGTGGTTGACGGGGATTGTTTGGTCGAAGGTGTTTGGACGTGAGAGAGTCCGGGCTGCGTCCATGGTGGTGGTGTTCGCGGTGGGAAGGTGCTGGGTGGTGGACGCAGAAGAAGGGAGCATGGTTTGGGCAGCCATGGTTGTGAGCTTGGAGTTTTGAGAGGATGAAGAGAGGAGGCGGATGAGTTAGTCTTTAGGGTTTTTGGTTTTTTGTTATTTTTGTTTTGTTTTTGTGTTTAGACCAAAAAATGAAGAAAGGGGTTGGGTATTGGGTTAATGGGGCGGACCGGGTCGACCCGTGTGAAGTGGACTGGGTCGTGGACAATTGTTTGGGCCTGGGGTTGAAAATTGAAGAAGTGGCCCAATCCGATTTTTATTTGTATTTTTGTTATCTTTTCTTCTTTTATTTTCTAAAACTAAATTATAAAAATACTTAAATTATTATTAAGAACTAAATTAAGTTATAAAAGCGCAAATTAACTCCCAATAACAATTAACGCACAATTAAGTAATAATTAAGCATAAAATTGTTCATTTGGACATTAAATGCTAAAAATGCAAAAGATGCCTATTTTTGTAATTTTTAATTTTTTTGTAAAACTAATTTAATTACTAACAATTGTAGAATGAAATCCTACATGCAAAATGCGACATATTTTTATATTTTTTATTAATTTAACAAATAAGCAAACACAGACAAATACAAATAATTATCCAAAAATATCACAAAAATACTCAAAATTGCACACCAAGGAAAATCATTTTATTTTGCATTTTCTGGGAGTATTTCTCATATAGGGCAAAAATCACGTGCTTACACTAGTGACCTCGCCCAAATATTCGCCCATAACATCTTTGGCCTCCCTTGTCCACCATTCTGTAAGATGAAGAGATGTGGCAGGCAGCTTTCTAACACGAGGGAAGGAACTGATCACTGGAGGATGAACTTTCAAGGTGAGAACTTTATCGGACTGATTTTGCTCGTCGCTCGTGATTTCAAGATGAGGGTGTGGCTTATTATGGTCACAAAATTGCATCTTGATTGCCAGAAGTCAAGGTTGTATACGTTGCATGAAAGGAATTGAGAAAAAAGATTAAAATTCATGAAGCATGTCCAAAATTGAAACAGAAAAATCAGATCCTGCAGCTAACTTTAAAAAAAATCATAGAAACCAGCACACAATGAATTGAAGTGCGAGTATTCGGTGTAAAAGTAGTCTCTGAAGTTTAGAATTCAAATGATCAAGTAGTGCTTGATTTTGGGCCTACGTCAAGATACAAGCTATCTAGTGAGCGCGCAAATCTGGAGACGCAATATAGCAAGATCGCAACTCTGAATTTCAGAATATTACCTGGATAAATATATTAGCTTTCTGGTCGTGATTTTTAAGCATGTCGAAGCTCCACGAGTCTACTTTCCAGCGCCATAAACCGTTTGTGATTTCGGTATTCCTTCAAAAAGTTATTAAGTTTCTCGTGACGATGCGCGAATCTAAAACCATCAGCGAATTCGAATTAAGAACCTGATTTCGAAGAGGTTACCTAAACAAATCTACGAGCTATGTGATCAGGATTTTCGGATATGTCAAGGTGCTACGAGTCTGCGTTCCAGCTCCACAAACCGTTAAGATTCAGGTGCTCCTACAACAAGTTATGAATTTTCTCCTGCAAGTTCTCCAAGCTGCCAGGAAAGTTCTGTCACAAAGACAATAAGGGAAGAACAACATTAGCTGCAAGCTTTGCTTCATCTGAGCATAATAAATTATATGATCAACCGGAAAATGAAAAGAAAGCAAGGCTAAGTCCATAACGCCGCAATAGAAGTTGGAACGATAGAAGACGTTTGTTCTATTAAGCACCATGATAAGAGGCAAACCAGACCAAAACAAGTGTATGAGGACTTACATAAAGGAAGGAAATACTCGAAAGAGTTGGTGTGAATATAATGCATCGGAATGAGTCCTTATATCGACCACCGAAGGTAGTGTTTGATTCGTTCCCAACATGGTTTCATTGAGCTGTCACTCTTTGAGAAGAACTCAAATTTCAGGATTGAGGAGTTTATATCCTAAAATTTCTGGACAAGAAAAGTTGGGTCCTAAAAGAAGACAAATTGAAAAAAAATACTACTCTCTCTTGTTCCTAAAAGAAAAGGGAGTTTTTGTTGGCATGAGTCCTAAAATATCTGGACAGGAAAACCGAGCAAGTGGAATACCAATTGAAAGTTTTTAAAAAAAATAAAAGGGCGCGACTTTCCATTTTTTTCAATTTCAAGTAGAGAACGACTTCATATAGTATTGATGGACTCAAGTCTGAAGTTATTGAGCAGGAATATCGCAAGGCGAATTCGAAAAGCCAAATCAATTCGATCCAAATGCTATATGTTGTAAATTCACAAGGTTGTATTTCCAAAATAGGAAAGGGCTTACAAGGAGTCAAGTTTGAGGTTCAGACAAGTTTGTCAATATTAGTACTTCAAGCCTCGCCGTTAAAGTTTGACAAGTCTACAAACCGATGCAACTTGAAGTAGGGGGCATCTGTAGACGATTGAATTTTATTTGAGTTTAAGTTCATTAAATTATTTGGACCACGTGATAAATTCAAAGACATGTCAGCCCAAACAAAGATTACTGGCTAGAATAATTGAATTTATTATTTAATCCAATATGCGTATATGGATTTAATTAAGAGCCTAAGTTAATTGGGCTAGTTCATCTTGTTGGACTTCAAATGATAAGCCCAAAATCCATGCCACGTGTCAAATGACATGGCACGCCAAGTCAAATCAAGGGCCACTAAAATCATGCCACGCGCATAAGTGATGTAGCATGCCAAGTCAAATGTAAGGACCAATCAAATGTCGCCAAATATTCAAATGACATGGTTCAACCAATTATGTGCAAGCTTATCACATAGCTTTAATGATAGGTTTGATGACTCAAGTTGGCCAATCAAATTGGAGGAAAAAGATATGTGTTTATCACAAGTTCCCTCCCCTCCAACTATAAATAAGGGGTCTCCATAAAGCTAAAGGGAGAAGAAAAAGGATATATATTGAAGTTCTCCTCCACAGTGGTGATTCGCAAGTCTTCCGAACAGCAAGAAGTCGTCGTCTCCAAGGGGTGAGCCGCAAGTTTTCCATCCTCCACGTTTGTGATCAAAGCCTAGCTCCGCATTCGTGGTCAAATCCCAACAACAAGTGGTCCATCAATTCAACAACAAGTGAAGCTCTTGAATTGACGGTCGTGAGGAGAAGAATCAGAGGATTACATCTTTTAAACTTAAGATTGTTCAAAGATTATAACCCGCGTAAATTATTGAAATACAAATACTTTTTTTGTCGCTATATTTCTTGTCTTGATTATTATTTTCAGGAACGAAATTTTAATTGTTACAGTTATATTCTCTAATTCACATGCCATAAATCTCTCAAACATTGCTGGGACTTTTAGACTATAGACCAGAAACAACCAGAGCAACAGCTAATGAGATGAAATAATTGAACAGGCCAAAATAGAAATGAGAAAGATGTCCCATTACTTTGTTTTTCAACATGATAATAATGTGAACTATATAAACAAGTCACAAACTAAAACATGACATTAAAATCATGCAAAGAAACTTTATCTTTGATTTTTTGGGCAAAGGACGACCCGGTGCACGAAGTACCTGTTAGGATCGAAAAATCAGGTGCCATGCGGAAGCTAATAATGCAAACCTTGAACGACGATAAATCATGCTACAAAAGAGAAATATACCAAAAGAGACACAAATATTTAATGTGGTTCGGTCAATTGACATGCGTCCATGGCGGAGATGAGCAATCCACTATAATAAAAGAGAGTACAAAATATAGAGAGAACAACCTCACAAAGAGGTAAACACAAGTAACACACTAACACTTGTCCCGTAACGTTCTCCCCCTAAACACGACTCTCAAACCCCATATGGATAAATTATGGATACTACTGAATGAGAAGGACGGATCTTCAATTTATAGAACTCCAAACCTTTTCCTACAAGAAAAGGGACTATCCAAATATGGAAGAATTATATTTTCCTTCTAGGAAAAGAAAAACTTTATTATGGTAAATATGTTGTCCTTTCCTTCATGAGATAGGAAAACCAATTATGGTAAGAAATTTGGACAAACACCTAACAATTCTCCCCCTTGGCCTGAATTTTCTGACGAAATAAACTTGATCCACCTTCTTCGCATAGCCTTCAATAGGGTCGCATCTCCAAATCTCCACCACAAAGTTTGTCTCAATGTGCGTAGCACACCGGCCAAATTTCTCAGATAAAAATTACTATTATTGTCAAATATGTTACGGCTAGAACTGAACCCTCCAAGATGAACCTGTCTTGAACATCGCTCTGATACCACTTGTTAGGACCGAAAAAACCAGGTGTCATGCGGAAGTTAGTAAAGCAACACTTGAACGACGATAAATCCGATAACAAAAGAGAAATATACCAAAAGAGATGCAAACATATAATATGGTTCGGTCAGTTGATCTACGTCCACAGCAGAGGTGAGTAATCCACTATATAAAAGGGAGTACAAAATATCGAGAGAATAACCTCATGAAGAGGCAAACACAAGTGACACACTAACACTTGTCCCATAAAGTTCTCCCCCTAAATACGATTCTCAAGCCCCCTATGGCTACATTGTGGATTTTACTTAATGAGAAGGACGGATCTTCAACTTATAGAACTCCAAACCTTTTCCTACAAGAAAAGGGACTAGACAAATATGGAAGAATAATATTTTCCTTCTAGAAAAATGAAAATCTAATTATGGTAAATATGTTGTCCTTTTCTTCGTGAGATAGGAAAATCAATTATGGTGAGAAAATCTGGACAAACACCTAATAATTCTCCCTTGTGGCCTGGATTTTCTGACAAAATAAACTTGACAAAATAATGTTTGGAGAAGCAAGATGAAAGATTTGTTATTCGTGAAGAAGATGCATCTACCCGTTTTTGCAGCTCATAAACCCGAGAATGTATCTGATGAAGATTAGGATTTCGAGCACCAACAAGTATGTGGATATATACGACAATGGGTTGAAGATAATGTTCGCAACCATATTGTGAACGAGACACATGCGAGATCATTGTGGGAAAAGCCAGAGACTCTTTATGCTTCAAAATATGGGAACAACAAGTTGTTCCTGCTAAAGTAATTGATGACCTTTAAATACAAGGAAGGCAGCCCTATCTTTGGTCACATAAATGATTTTCAGGGCGTCCTTGATCACCTGTCTAGAGTGAGAGTTAATTTTAATGATAAGATACAAGGACTTTAGCTTTTTAATACTCTACCAGACTCTTGGAAAACTCTTCGTGTTTCTTTGACAAATTCAACTCCTGAAGGTAAGGTGACCATTGAATATGCCAGGAGTGGTGTGTTGAACGGGGAAGTAAGGAGAAAATCTCAGGGTTTATCCTCACAAGCAGATATCTTGGTTACACAAGACCGGGGGAGAGATATAACAAGAGGCTCAAGGAATAGAGGTAAAAGTAGAAGTAAGCCAAGTTCCAAATACTATAATATTACATGCAACCACTGTGCCAAGATAGAACACATCAAAAGGTTTTGCCGCAAGTTGAATCAAGACATTAGAGAAGGAAAGAAAGCTGAAAATAACGAGAACAATGTTGCTGCTATTGTTCGATATAACCTTCTTTTTGCTTATGATGAAAACGTCATCAATTTGGTATCCCATGAGACGACCTGGATAGTAGATTCTGGAGCTACCTCACATGTCACACCAAGAAAAGACTTTTTCTCATCTTATACTCATGTTGATTCTAGAGTGTTAAAGATAGGCAATGCTAGTAAAGTTAAGGTGTTTGGTGTTGGCACAGTTTGTTTGAAAACTAATAATGGTTCAATGTTAGTTCTTCAAGATGTTAATCATTCTCCAGACTTTCCTTTCAATTTAATCTCCACAGGAAGATTAGACGATGAAGGTTACCATAATGCCCTATTTAAATGGCCAATGGAAGCTCACCAAGGGCTCGTTAGCAGTGGCTCGAGGAGTCAAGTATGGTCATTTATATGTGACATAGGGATATATTCATAATGACTCCATAAATCTTGTAGAAAGTGACACTTTATCAGAATTTTGGCACAGAAGATTGAGTCATATGAGCGAGAGGGGGATTACGTGTTTGGCTAAGAAAAGTTTGATTTCTGGAGTGAAACAAGCAAAGCTGAAAAGGTGTATCCATTGTTTAGCTGGAAAATAGAAAAAAGTTTCTTTTCATAGCCATCCTCCCTCAAGAAAGCCTGATTTATTGGAGCTAGTACACTCTGATTTGTGTGGTCCTTTTAAAGTAAAGTCAAAGGTGGTGCACTTTACTTTGTGACCTTCATTCGTGATCATTCTCGTAAGCTCTGGGTGTATCCTTTGAAATCTAAAGATCAAGCACTTGGCGTGTTTAAGGAATTTCAGACCTTAGCTGAGAGACAGAAGGGGAAGAAATTAAAATATATTCGCACCGATAATGGTGCTGAATATTGTGGTCATTTTGATAACTATTGCAAGGAACAAGGAATTCGCCATCAGAAACTCTGTCCAAGATGCCTCAATTGAATGATTTGGCAGAGAGGATGAATAGAACTCTAGTTGAGAGAGTTAGATGCTTACTTTCAGAAGCTAAACTTCCAAATACATTTGGACGGAAGCACTTAACATTGTTGTCTATATCATCTTGTTGTTGCTTTGGATGGTGATGTCCCAGACAGAATTTGGTTTACCAAAGATGTTTCTTATGATCACCTGAGAGTTTTTGGGTGTAAAGCTTCTGTGCATGTTCCTAAAGATGAGAGATCGAAACTGGATGTCAAAACTAAGCAGTGCATCTTTATTGGTTATGGTCAAGATAAGTTTGGGTATCGTTTTTATGATCCAGTTGACAATAAACTTATTAGAAGTCGTTATGCAATATTCTTTGAAAACTAGACTATTGAATGTATTGACAAAGCTGAGAAGATAGATTCTCATAATGAGAGCTTAGTTGATAGTGATCCAGTTTCTATTGCTAAGGCACCTATTGCACATGAATGAACCCAAGACAATGATGGAGACAGTGATCAAGAACAAAATGATCATCATGGTATAGATATTATGGATGCTTCAGTTGATGAAGTTGTGGTTGATCAGCAACCAATTCCTGCTCAAGTAACTACTTCGAATGCTCCTGAAACCTCTCTTAGAAGATCTAAAAAGGAGAAGCAAAAATCCATGCGCTATCCTCCTGATGAGTATGTACTTTTGACAGATATGGGAGAACCTAAGAATTATGATGAACCCATGCAAGATACTCATAAAGATCAGTGGATCGAAGCCATGGAAGCTGAGATGAAGCCACTCCATGAGAATGGCACATATGAATTAGTGAAATTGCCGAAAGGTAAGAGAGCTTTATCTAACAAATGGATATTCGGAATAAAGCAAGATAACCATACCTCTGCGCCAAGATACAAGGTTGGTTAGTTGTTAAAGGTTTTGGCCAGAAGAAGGGAGTTAACTTTGATGAAATTTTCTCCCCTGTTGTGAAGATGTCTTCTATTCGTATGGTTCTAGGCTTAGCCGCAAGTCTAGATTTAGAAGTTGAGCAGATGGATGTCAAGACTGCTTTTCTTCGTGGTGATTTAAATGAGTGAGATTTATATGGACAGCCTGAAGACTTCATAGTTAAACTTGCAGATAAGCATGTGTTTTGCAGAAAATTGGCAGGCATGAAGGCTGTCAATAGTTCCTCTAAAGACACATTTGGCCCATTGGATGGAGGGGGAGTTTGTTGGGCACATACTCATGTTGTCCAGCCAAAGGCCCAATGGCCTAATCCTATTCCCTTTTGGTTTCTATTCCTATTCGGAAGTGGATTCGGTGTTTATTCCTATTTTGAGTGGGTTTTGGCTTTAAGAGAAAGCACCACTCATGATCTATAAATAGGACAACCTTGAAGAATTATTCTATGCTCATTGATACAAGTCTTTGAAAGACTTAAGCACATAAGACTAGTTTTTAAGAGAGCTTTCATCAAGAGAGAAGAGAGAAGAAAAGTATTTGTTTCGCTGTAGATTTTTTCCGATCAGCCAACTTCAAATCATGTTTTCCGATTCGTTAACTGTTGGATCAGGCTAAAGTTTTGACTGAGTGTTTGTAACATCTTGATCTTTGATTTGAATGGTGAAGATCGGATTTCGCTTCCCATAGAATCCGATCTTGAGCCTCGAACAACAGCTTTATTTTTGTGGATTTTCCTCTTTCTTCAATTGATTATTTGTTGCTATTGTTGCTCCATATTTGGCACTTGCTGTGTAGTCAATTTGGAGAATTTTTGTAACCCTCTTATTGTTATAGTGGAGTTTTTTGGATCTTTGTGATCTCGTGATTTTTACCTTCGATTTGAAGGGGTTTTCACGTTAAAATTTGGTGTTCTTTACCTTCTTTATTTTTGGGTTTGTCTCTTCCTCGACATAACAGTACCTTGCATTTACGTAGGGTTCGGAGAAGAGCCGCATCCCAAGTGAGCAGTGGCGGATCCAAAATTTTTAATGATTTTAATGTAAATCCTAAATGGTCAAACATGATCATAGCGAGTGCTCATGGTCAATTTTAGGTATCTATGAATATATTACACAATTTGGACAAATCCAATGGGTGTACGGATTATGCATATTACTTAAACTCTAAAATATATATATATATATATATATATATATATATATATATATATATATATATATAACACCTACTAGAAATCCGGTAAAAACCGACCAACTTTGATCGGTAATGACCAATAGCCGTCCAAAATGCGGCCATTTACGTGTGGACGGTATTTTAGAGATCGGAAAGGCATACCAACCAAAGTTGGTCGGAAATTACCGGTCAACTTTGGTCGGTCAATTAAATTCAAAAAAAAATATTGCAAAAAAAAAACCAAAGTTGGTCGATATTTTAATTATGTAATTAAAAGATTCACCATCTGGGAATCGAACAGGGGTCTGTACTGTGACAGGATACTATTCTACCACTAGACCATTGGTGCATTTTATTTTAAGTCTGCCTTTTATTTGATTTATACTCTTTAATTGTATTTTCGCACGAAAATTACCGACCAAAATTGATCGGTTTTATTAAAAATAAAATTACTGACCAAAGTTGGTCGATTTTTTAAAATGACCGGCCGAATTAACCGACCATTGATCGATTTTTTTTAATATTAATTTTTATATATTTTAATTGAAAAACCGACCAAAGTTGGTCAGTTTCTTGAAAAATAAATTTTGCGGAACTCAAAAATAGCTTCGCGCATTTTTGCGCCAAAGAAAACTAACTAAAGTTAGTCGGTTTCGTAAAAAAAATATTTTAAAAAACTGGCCAACAAACCGACCAACTTTGGTCAGTTTTTGGCCGGTTTTTTGACTTTGGTCGGTTTTTGCCGAATTTCTAGTAGTGTATGTGTGTGTGTATATATATATATATATAATGACGATAAGTGTTTGACAAAATAGGCAGGTGAGTATGAGGAATGGAAAAAAAAAAAGACAATTTGGTTTTACAAAATACAAAAAAGTAATAAATTAAACATTGCAAACTTTGTTTGTTGCGACACTTGCGTGTTTGAGTGCGTCACAACCGAAATGAGAGAACGTCTAATTTATGTGAGAAAAAATAAATAATAAATTGGATTATTATTAAATAAAGTTAGGTGACTAATTAATGAATAGAGAAAAAGGACTCAACAACAAAGTAAAATAAAATTGGTTGAAAATTATTTAGGTTGTACTAATCAGTGATAGAAAGAAATTAAGTTATTAAACATTGATATAAAAATAAAAGAAGAAATGTATCAATGATAAGAAATATAATTATATAAATTAAATATTATATATAGAAACAGTAATTTTGGGGCCCTGAAAAGAACATAAATACAGGAAACTGAGGCTTTCAAAATAAAATTAAGTAACAAAAGTCAATAGAAGTGATCGATGCAGGTGGGTACTTTCATGTTCTATGAATGAGAATGGATAACAGAAGGAGCTTAGGACCAGTATTAATTAAGGAACACAAAAATGGCATTTTCTTATAGGGATCACCAATTAAATTTTGAATAAGCACGTGAATAAAATTGTATTCGAAATTTTAAGTCAATATACTCAATAAATGTGGGTACCAATTACATTTATTAATTAATGTTTTGCCACATAGATGCAGATTTCATAGAAATGTATATTCATTTTTTCCACTTTATATAATTGAACAGACCAAATTAGAATTGAGAAAGATGGCCTATTACTTTGTATTCGACATAATAACAATGTGAACTATATGTCTATATAAACAAGTCACAAACTAAAACATGACATAAAAATCATAAATGTAAGTACATTACGGCAATTCAAGTCAGACTTTTTGTGAAGAAACTTTATCTTTCATTTTTTTAACAAAGGGCAGCGCAGTGCACGATGTATCTTGCATTTATACATGTTCGGAAAAGGACTGCACTCCAAATTGGTGAACTGCAGGCAACCTACCATATTTGGCAAAGGCCGGGTGAGATCAAACTTATATAACTAGTAAAAATAGCACGATATAGCAAGTTTTCAGACTGGTCATTCAAAATAGTCCGCGTTTACCAAGTCAATGAAAAATAACCACTATTTTGCTGCAACAGAGACCAGTCCAACATAATATACTGGAGTTCGATGCATCTATGTATGAACTTCAGCATATTATGCTGGACCGGTATACTTTGCTGGCTCCAGTATAATATACTGGAGACTGGAGCACCGGTGCTCCAAACTCCAATATATTATGTTGGACCGGTATATTATACTGGAACTCTAGTATATTATGCTGGAGTATTTTTCCGGATTTTGAACAATGTTTTCGTTCAGATTTATCTTTATATGAAAAGTGGCTAAATTTCGATTACTTTTGAAACTGGACTATTTTTGAATGACCACTTGTAAATCTGGCTATTTTTTAATTTCTCCTATACGTGGCAGAATATACATTTTGACCTTGTCCAGAAAATACCTTTTTACCTTATCCACAACATAGAGAAAAGGGATGAAAGGAACTCTACTATTTGGTTAGGGCAGATTAATTTTGACAGTGATGTGGAGATACTAAAGGAGATGAGCTTGTCAACATGTACAAGAAGACGCATCACAAGGATCTATTGTACGTACTCTTACTTTGTATTTTTGCAAAAAGTTGTTTCCACAACTCGAGTCCGTGACCTCCTAGTCACATGACCACAATTTTACTAACTACGCCAAGGCTCCCCTTCACAAGAAAACATTACATGTTCTTAATTTATTCAACAAACATTTATGAAATTATCTACGCGCTCTAATCAAACTCCAGGTTTTAATTAATATCTGCCTTGACTGATCCCTTAATAATGCAACTATTGCTACAAGCCTACAACGTGAAAATTGAGTAGATAACCTTAATTAAAGAGGTTGTGGCAGACACGAAAACCATACGAAAGAAAAGATAAAGAGCAATCACGGTAAGGAGACTGTGATAGCCAAGGGCGAATACAGCTTACGGCAAACGGTGTTACATCATACTGTTTCGTCGAAATTCTAATTAAATATGCATGTACATATAGTATACAAAATAAAATAATGGGTATAAATATAAAAAATGACACCGCTTGTTATTATAGTAATTTATTTATTCGTTCATTTTTTTAAATATTGATACCGCTTTATTAAAAATTCTGCGTACGCCACTGGTGATAGCTAGCCGTATGTCGGGCTAACTAGTGCGCAACTTGATTATTTTACATGGCACACGTTACTTTTTATATGTATAGATATCACCTAACGTTTGATGTCTTTATTTGAATTTGGACTTTAATCTTCCGTGTTATTCACTAACTTTACTGATCGTTAAGACACACCGTTCAAATCAACTATAAGTCTCTCTTTTTAACGAACTACAGCCGTCTCCTTTAGAATGTGTCACAACAAAAAATATGCTTTATTTTCATTTGGAAGGCAATGTGTGGCTGAGCCTTTACGAGTTCATTTATATTTGGAATATGGATTACTTGCAAGGTAGCTAATGGGCAATGGCCTGCTGTTATGGAACAGGATTCTTATATAGAAGTCAATAGTAGGCACTAAAAAAAATAATTTTCTAAATAATATAAGATAATTCAAATTAATGTTATCTTTATCAGTTACGATTTAACATTTTCTTATGATTAGGTATTGAAGAAAAATACATCTTAACTTCCCCACCATATTTCATTTCGTCCCTTTGCCATCAAAATAAGTCGGTCGATTGGCTCTACCGACCGCCACAAATCAATTGGTTTTCGGTTGGCTTTTGTCAATTACCAACCACATTGGTCGGTTTTGGCAGTCGTCTCATCAATTTTTGACTTGCTTACACAATTTGGTATCATCCTCTCTTTTTTTCCTTATATAATAGTGGTGTCCAATCAGCTTACTTGCACACACTTCAACTCATATATGGAAACACACTTCAACTCATATATGGAAGGTACCCATTGCCTCTCACCAAAATAGGCATACGGTAACTCTACCCATTAAGTACCAGGCACATACGAAAAATCACCTATCATATTTTCTGTTTTTGCTAGAATTTGAATCCTGCTTCCCATAGTTTTTACCCACTTTATTAACAGATAGGTCACATTCTTGAGTGTACATAAAGCAGTAAACTGTTTCCCTTAACTAAAAGCATATTTCAAAAAAAAAGGGCAAGAGGTAAAAGAGAACGCGCCTAACATGGCGCAGCATAGTTTTCCATTAAATTCAAGAGCAAATTGCATCTAGTTAGTTGAATTACTTCACCTAATGAGCAAATACAACACAACTATGGTTGCAGAAATTCTCTCAAAGATGCATGCATAGAATACAAGATTTTATGGAATTCAACCCTTGTGACAACCTTTTACAAAGACCACAAAGGAACAAAGGTTGCAAGCAGAATATTACTTATAAGCATTCAGTGCCATAACCTTGCATTGTTCATTCATGGCCAAGAGTTGTGCCTCTTTCTTGTCAAGAAGAGCTGTCAACCTCACATTCTCTTCCATAAGTTTTTGGACCTCGACCTCTTTCTGCATCTTCTCGCTCTCCAATTGGGTTGTTTTCGCAGTTAACCTGGTTCACATAAAACAAACTGAACTCATAAAAATTCCCGGATATGGGACCTTAGCATTTGTTAATTACAACGATATACTTTTCGTGCAAACAGGGATATATAAGACAAACTATTACAATTATAATTCTTGCGGAGACCACTACTCTTAATGCTCCGGAGAAGAAAAACCAAGTATTAGCCACTAGATGTGCTTAGACTTCTATTCTCATGCGTCAAATTAGCGTGAGATATAATTAATTAGTACTATACTATTATGACCATTAAGAAGGCGGAAATCAACCAAAACGAACGAAGCCAGTTGTAAGAGCAGGTAGTCCAATTGCAGCAGAAAGTAAGGGGCACGAAGTTCGCCCAAAAACAGCAAGAAACAAAGACATGCTCTGCTCAGGATCTTCCCAATGGTGTTTCAGAACACAGTGTTGGGCTAAGCAAGCCCACAGAAACTCTTATCATGGTGTTATATTGTCCGCTTTGGATCACGTCCATACAATTATTTTCCGAAAGGCCTCACACCATTAAAGAGTATTCCTACACCTTTTTCGTAGCTTATTTTCTTATCAACTTTCGTGGGACCGTTGGCGCACCCAGCAATCTCCTACTCCAACTAAGTGCCTCATGGCACTTCACCGAGATATATGGACAATAATTTATATAGTCTCAAAAAAACATGATATATGCCTAACTCTAACCGGCTATGTTCAAAACCTAACCACGTATATACGATCATCACCTCACATATATGAAGTACCTAATCATGTGGCAAACAACAAGCAAATCGCTTATAAGGAAAATTCCCTCTTACAAGGATAGACAAGAGACTTACCTCCATTGGGTAATAACTTCAACCTTCCAAAACAGACTTTCCTCTCGAATCGACCTCCAATAGGCCTCACACCATTAAAGAGTATTCCCACACCCTTTTGTAGCTTATTTTCTTATCAACATTCGTGGGACCATTGGCACACCCAGCAATCTCCCACTCGAACTAAGTACCTCATGGCACATCACCGAGATATATGGGATTATCTGGAGAATGCAACCCACATTATCTAAGTACTTATGGACACCAAAATCCACAAGCTTCTTGTGTGTGCGTCTCCAACGATGGGCAAATGCAGTAATTTGGATGTAGACAAGCAAAGGCCATAGGCCGGCCGTTCCACAACATCACTTCGACATTTCTATACTTGTATCACTAAGTTGTCGACACTGATATCAGATGTAAGGCTAAGCTAACCTAAAAACACTCGTAACAGTTGTGATCTTGTCTGCTTTAGGCTAAACCCATACAATTTTCCCAAAAGGCCTCACACCATTAAGAATATTTTACGCCTCATATGTAGCTTATTTTTCTTTTCAACCTCCAACATAGGACTTTGTTCGCACATCAACACAAAGCAGCGGAATTTTGTCAAATAGCTTATAGAAATCCTGATTTTCATGCCACATTCTTTCCCTTTGTACTGCTCTTCCTAATTTTCATGACACACTCTTTTATTCTATACTGCTTGGTAACTTCAACATAGAGGAACGTAAAACAGGAATGGCACACAGGCAGAATATATTAGTCGGTTACAAGCCTATAGAACTTCAACATTCGAGTTTACACCAGGCTAGATAATTCGACAACACATCCCCCGTAAATTGCAGGGCCAACATGAATTTTAGCCCAGTCAGAAAAGTATATCCAGATAAAAAATGGATAAAACACCACAGCAGAGAATAAGTAATCCCCCCCCCCCTGCGGCAGGGAAAATAAATCCCATTGTGAGAAGCAAAAAGGAACTTTTCAAGAACTTTAGGTCCTCTAGGAAAGAACATTATCTAACATAAACCAGCATTAACATCATTTGGAAACTTTAAGAGTCAGGATGGGTGAAGACAAATTAGAGAGACCAAGTGGAGATGGAATGACGTGACGATTGTATAGTTTACCCGCACACAGTGTATATGAAGGATAAAGTTCGATAGAGAGAGAGAAAAAGAACTGGGAAAGGAACGGAAGGCGATAGAGACTCTATACAAGCAAATCACTTACTGCATTAAGTTAAGATAAAAGTAATACAGTAATTATATGATCATTACCACTTAAATCTACAAAAAGCGAATAATTATTAAATTATACATGAATAAAACTATAATTTCAAATACACCGAAGAGTAAGCGGAAAAGACAAGATATACTACACTTTGTAGTTAATCTTTTTGGATAACCGGGAAATCCCTAAGAACTAATGGCGTAAGGTTCGAAACTCGGGGGATAATGAGCCCACCCCTCTATCCTTCCCCACTTGAATACCAGGCCTTTGTTTGCGGCAAAATTTGAACCTGTGACTTGCGCCTAGTCCACAAACCACGCGTTGTGCTCATACTACTAGACCATAGCCCTGGAGCCACTACACTTTACTATTAATAGATCAACTTAGTTCCAAATTTCAGTTAAAAATCACTTAGAAGGATAATCTGAATTTTTGTAGAGGTCTAAAATATATAACATAAACTTAATATGAACTAAAATTCAGTAATTTGAATTGTTTCACAATGCAAGTTCCAATTTTTTGTCTTAGTGACCAGTTCAGTTTTTATTATAAACTGTTAGTCCAGCATCTTAATTTGTAATATTGGTAGAAGGTGATTATCACTACCATCACTAGTTGGATCAGAGAAAAGCTTTTGCAAACCTGCAGTCAAACCGCCTCGTTCTATGTTCTGTGTCTAGGACATGCCATAGTGCTAGCTTAAATTCAACTTTGCACTAGAAAAAAAAAAGGATGATTCTTCATTCTTAGTACAAATAGTATATTTCATTTTATCTTTCAGATTTTATTGTTTCTGTACATATCAGTAAAGCCGAGAACAAACAACCTAGTGCCCTGATACATGGTATGAATCATATGACCAACATTCAAAGACCTAAAGAATTATTAATTTATTATAACCAATTCCACCAAAGGACACTCTGGTGCTGTGGGAGAAACATGGCTGGAAAAGATGCTTAAGGGTTCTTGATCCGTTGACATAAATTCAATGTCTAAGTGAATTGGTAAGCAACTTGTTTTTTATGTTAGTACACTAACAGTAACTTCTGATATCACTCGCATACTGACCAGAAGCACTCAAAGAACATAATTAAACAGATGTACCATCATTTTATGATAACGGAAATTATGTTCGAGTGAAAGAGTTATACTGACTGTTCAAAAAGCCTTTCAATTGTCTGGAATTGCTTTTCTGATGACAGAAGAGTTTCTCTGACACTAACGAGACTACTGACATAGGATTTCAGAGACTCAAAATCTCTTTTAACACGAGAAAGCTCCTGCTCATTTTCTGTAGCTCGCTGCCTCTGTCTAGAAGTTTCTTCGACCAAATCTTCAACTCTCTGGCGCATCTCATTCAAGATACAATTTGTACCCAAAGCAAACCTTTCCATCTCTTCTAACTTACCTGACATGTTTTCAATCTGAAGCGCCTTTCTTTGAATCTCTTCATGACCTATTGTTACCTTCTCCTTCTCTAAAGCAGTTTCAGATTCAGCCATTATAGCCCTCTTGACAAGATTTTCCATAACATCTGTAACCATTTGTACACTGGTGAGTAATTCGCTCGTATAAGATCCATCTTGTTCATCAAAGGAATCTTGTTTACTCGCAAGTTTAATCCATGTCTCATCATCAGCATCACTAAACGACGAGAGATCTAAGTCCCTTGACCAACTAGACAACGGTACACCATTTTTATCAATAATTCCTACTCCATCTAGTTCTTTTATACCGCAGGACATATGGGCCAAATCTGGAACAGCCATGACTCTAGCTTTAGCTTTCAAATACGTCATTAATGTTGCAGCAGTTCTGACTCTACGCCAAAGTACATCTAACTCCTTTTTTGTATCTTCTTCTGAACCCTGAATACAAGCTTTTACATCTAATAGTTTTGCTTGCAAAGCATCCACTTGAGACTGGTTTTTCTCCATCTCTTGCTTCCAACTAACTTGTGTTTGGCTCAGTTGGTACTTTAAATCTGAAAGATCAATATCTTCCTCAGCCGACATCACCTGTTATAAATTCAAATTAGGAACTTAGATCGTTAAGATCTAACAACACTAGGAAGTAGCAACACGTACAGCACACATGGAGAACGAAATCTCACTAAGATCATCTCAAAAGTCTAAGGTGTTTTTTGGCTAAGTCAAAAAGAAAATGAATCAAATGCAAATAATGAATAAGACAGTAAACTGTGACTAACAAAATACTATCTTTCTCATCCACTCGAGGCCGTTCTTTCTTGTTCCTTCTAACCAAACAACCCCCAAGTTTAATCACTACGACACAGTTCTTGATACACAGATAACAACAACAACAAACCCTGTAGTTTCCCACAAGTGGGGTCTGGGGAGGGTAAGATGTACGCAACCTTACCCCTACCCCTGGAAGGGCAAAAAGGTTATTTCCGATAGACCCTCGGCTAGAGAACGACTGAAAAAGAACAGGTAATTGCAACAAGTAGAAATAACAGCAAAATGAAATAAGATCTAATCCAAGAATGCAGTCAAACTCTAGGTAGTAATAGTCATCTATGAATAAAAGATATCATATTAACACTAATGCTAGCGAACTGAGTAAGACAAAGAGAAATGCTCGACTACCTACGAACCTTCTACCCTAATCTTTAACTTCTACACCCTCCTATCTAGGGCCATATCCTCAGTCAGCTCCAGCTGCGCCATGTCCCGCCTAATAACCTCTCCCCAAGACTTCTTAGGCCTACCTCTACCCCTCATGCTGCCCATCGATGCTAACCGCTCGCACCTTCTAACTGGGGTTTCTATACTTCTCCTCTTAACATGCCCGACCATATAAACCTCGCCTCCCGCATCTTATCCTCCACAGGGGCCACTCCCACCCTTTCCCGAATAACTTCATTCTTAATCTTATCCAACCGGTATGCCCACACATCCACCTCAACATCCTCATCTCAGAGTACTTTTAGCTTCTGGGTATGAGAGTTCTTGACCGGCCAACACTCTGCTCCATACAACAAAGTCGGTCTAACTACAACCTTGTAGAACTTACCTTTAAGTCTCAGCGGCACATTCTTATCACACAAGACACCGGAAGCGAGCCTCCACTTCATCCATCCCGCTTCGATACGAGGCGTGACATCTTCATCAATCTCCCCATTACCTTGTATTATAGATCCCAGATACTTAAAACTACCTCTCTTGGGGACGACTTGCGTACCAAGCCTCACCTCCATATCCCCTTCCTGGATACCGTTGCTGAACTTGCACTACATGTATTCCGTCTGGGTCCTGCTCAACTTGAAACTCTTAGACTCTAGGGTGTGCCTCCAAACCTCCCGCCTCTTGTTAACACCACCCCATACATGGATAATGCATCATAAATACATGAACAAATTCTTTGGCAGTGCCGTGCATTTACAATTTTGCCACAAAAAATACAAAACGCATTCTAAAACAGACAATGAATAATGTTTTTTGTAAGATAAGAATGAAGATTTACATACTCCCCTAGCAAAAACAAAATACTTCTATCAGAAACTACACTAAGAAGATAGTGCCCCTTATGCTCAACTTCTATCACCGTTTAATTCACATCAAATTTACAGAATTCATATTTTGAATCTATAAGATACATTTGTATATATAAGTTCAAATAAAGAAAAACAACAACAACAAACCCAATGTAATCTTACAAGTGGGGTCTGGAGAGGGTAATATATACGCATACCGTACCTCTACCTTATGGAGGTAGAGAGATTGTTTTCGGTAGACCCCGGACTCAGAGAACAATGAAAATAAAGCCACAAACAATTGCAACAACAAGGTAACAGGGTAACGGAAGAGAATGACACAACATGTACTAATAACGAACCAAGAATAAGAAAATAAGATAATTTCTTCCATCCCATCTATCTAAGCTTTATTACGCAGTATATGTGTGGAATAGTCGAGGTGCGTCCAACCACTCAGACACTACCAAAAACAATAAATAAATATATTGAAGTTCAAGATAAACTCCTAGTAAGAGGCAGACTGCCAATTCCATCAACTGCAAACCCAAGATAAGAAACTAAACATTGTCCTCCTTTTTACAGATAAATCAAAAGAATTCACTTATAAAGTACAAATTGTTACTTTTGGCAGTGAGTTCAAAAAAATGCTAAAGACAGCATTTTTAGTCCAACCCAACTTTCAATTTGGCTTCTTTAACAAATCCAATATAACCCCAAGACAGAATCTTTATAATTTGTCCCTCCCTAAAAATATCTAAAGCCACCAAGAAAATAAAAATCAGAATTTTACCCAATAAAGCAAACACAATTACCATAAAAATAAATCCTACTAATACCCAATAATTTATCATTTAAGGAACCAAAATAAACACAAAATCAAAAAATTAGCAAGGATGAAAAAAATTAGCAGGTACAATCTGAGCAAAAAAGAAAACATACATTTTGTTAGGAAAATTTTCAAAGGCATAGAAAAAGAGGCACCTTGTAAATTTAATGGGAAAAAAAAACAATTGAGAGCTTTAGATTTTTGGCAGGTGATGATGATGATGATACTGCTCGAACACGCGTTGTGTGGAGGATGGGTATTGAAGGAATTTGGTAAAGACAGCTTCAAGTTCTTGATTGTCTGTCTTTTTCAGTTTAACTTTATGGGAATTGTATTTGTTTCCCCTAAACCTTCTTAAATTACAGATTGGGTATCACTTCCTTTTGAGCCTTTGCATAAAATAAACTTATTTTAAAAAATATTTTTCAAAATGTACTTTTAGTGAAAAGCAATTTGTATTTTGTTATTTCATTTAAAAAATACTTTTAAGTAGTAATTAATATTTAATCAAATTTTAAAAAGTATTTTTTACTGTATTTTTGTCTATTGAATAAAGTATTTTGAGGAGAAGTTACTTTTTTTACTTCTTAAAAATTACTTCTGCTTCTAAAAGTATTTTTTTTCTTTCTAAAAGCTTGGCCAAACATCTAAACTTTTAAGCGAAAAAGAAGCTTGGACAAATAAACTATTATTCTCACCAAAAATCCAATTTTTGAATTAAATAATTTCGAGAGTCAAAAAAAATTTCAATATGTCTAAAAAATACTTTTTTATCTTAAAACACTGGTTTATGATAGTTTTATTTATATTGTATTCATTGAATTATCTTTTTTAATTGGATTTTCATATAATAGTTGATGTTAGAATTGAAAAGTTAAAACTAAATTTAAACACGCACTTTATTTATCAAAAAAAAAAAAAAAGATCTGTTGGTGAAAGTAATATTTCATATGATACACTGTCAAATTTTACATTTCAATATTAAACTTCACTCTTCACAATATCCATGACCCTATAAGTATTTGGATGTGTTGCATTTCAGTATTCTGAAAATAAAACAACCATCAAAGATTATGTTGGGTTGAATAAGATTTTTCACTTTTAATTTTGGTCAAAAGTGCTTTTGGCCACAAAAAAAAATACTTTTGGCCCAAATAAAAATTTGATCAAACAAACACAGTAACAACAACAACAACGATCCAGTATAATTCCACAAGTGGGGTCTGGGGAGGGTAATATGTACGCAGACCTTACCTCTACCCCGAAGGGTAGAGAGACTGTTTCCAGGAGACTCTCAGCTTAAAAAAGCAACAGGAGCCGATATATTAGTACCATAAAAATGCATAATAAAATAACAGCAATATAAGAGATATTTTAGGTTCCAAACTTTGAGAAGGAAAAAGATTATGCTACGGCGGGATATTTAAAAAAAATATAGAAGGGGAGGAAACGGAATATAAAAGGACGCGAGTCACGTGACCCCGGCATTCCCTAAAACAAAATAGGGCATCCATATCCCCTAGTAGGCTAATACCAAGCGGGAAGTACAAAAGGTGTTGCGCAATAACAACAGCACAATCTCATAGAGAAATGGGACGAGAAGGAGATTGGGCGTGTAGTGGTTGCGGCAATAGGAATTATGCATTCAGATGTTTCTGCAACAGATGTAAACAGCCTCGTCTCCTTGTTGACAACAACACTCCTTCTGATTCCAAGTGGCTTCCGCGTATCGGCGATTGGATCTGCACTGGTAATTTCCATTTCGAATTATTATTGTTTTTGTGTTATGTTTTGGTCTGTTCTTTCGTTCATACTTTTAATGGAAAAAATTGAATTTTTCCTATGTGTTTAACTGTGCTAAGTCGCCAATTATATTGAACTTATTGGTAGCTAGTTTGCCTTAGCTGTTTGAAAGTAGTTTGTAAGCATCAAAGTGCTAAAACAAGACATTTTAAGTGGTGAAACTGATTTAATATGTTCAGTGTGCCATAATCAGGGGCGAAGCTAGAAGCCCGGCTATTGGTTCGGTCGAACCAAGTAGCTTTTGCCAATAGTTTTTGCTCAATCAGTGTATTTGTGTTAAGAAATTTATTATATATGTACGAATATTAAATTATAGGACCCAATTACTAGCACTTTAAGTCGTCCTTCTAAAATTCCAAGACACATAAGTTGGCTCCGCCTCTGGCCATAATACGCCAGTACTTCTTTCGAAACTAATACCCAAGTAAATATGATTGAAGTTTTGTACATGTTACTTACAAAGTGTCAACTATCTTATACAACGATCAAAAATTATTGTCACCTATCTTATACATACATCTCTTTATAAGTATTTTGACCGCATGTATGGAATTCTGCATATCCTCTGGCATCGACTTCTTTGAAATTAGTTCTGGATTATTCAGTGGAGATCAATGATCTTTTCTGGAAAACAAAGTATTTATACAATGTTTTTTAATCTGACACTTTAAAAGAAATTTATCTTCAAATTGGTTGCTGGTATAAAAAATTGATTTACGCTATCTTTTCATTTGAAAACAGCTTTGTTGAAACTGGTTTCTAGTTTAAGAATAAACAACTGTATCTCTATTTGCCTCGCATGTAAAATTGCTTTTTCCTTTAAGTAGCATTTTTTGGTGGATAAGCCCTCTAAGTAGCATTCTTGAACTGATTAAAATATGATTCTCTTTATACTGCTGCCAAACTGACAGTTTATTCTTTGCATCAAGTTGGATTTTCCCCTTGTAGCTCTAGCTGCTTGCCAATTTGTCTGGTGCAACTTATTGCATTATTGGTTCGCTGGCTTTCGTGCTCTCTGCACTTCTTGTCCTTTTTTTGTTTAATAGCTTCCTTAGTTTCTTGACAGGAATTAATTACCGGATCCAGACAAGCCAAACATTTATATTGGCTATAAAGTGAACTATGATTAGAATTCCTCATATTCTATGGGAGATTGATTTTCTATGTTAAACTGTATTAGAAACCTGATTTTAGTAGGTTGAGTTTTTTATGATTTCTTCTGTCTGTCTTCATCTTGGATGGCGGGTTGGCGTGCGTATTCTCGGCTTGTTTCCTCTTCCTGGGTGCGTTGTGTATTGCGTGTGTGTGGAATGCTCCATTAGGTTGCACTAACAACAATTATGCTTCGAGAGAAAAGTGCAAAAAATGTGGACAACCAAAGGAGGTAGCAGCAATGCCAGCTATTGCAATCCCTGGAGCATCTCTCCCAACTCATCCAAATTATTTTGCCAGGGCACAAGGAATAGAGCAAAAGTTGAACATTGGGTTATTAGGAAATGGAGCTCTCCAGCAGCAACTTCCCTTGAGCTCTAACTGGTCTTTAGGGGAGGCTGGTAATTACGAAAGCCAACATGCTGATCGGTATAGACTGCTGCAAGCTTCTACTTGGACTTCCGTTGGTAACAGCACTCCTGGAGTTCCGTACCGAAGCCAAGCGCACCAACTGCTTCCAGTTCCAAATGGATGGCGTAACGGCGACTGGCTCTGCAGTTGTGGCTTTCACAACTACTCTTCTCGAGCTCAGGTACTACCATACAGAACGTTAAATACTTTCGGAACATTAAATACTTTCAATATATGAAAAGACATTTTTGAGTGGCGGTTTCATATGGATGTACATCTGCTCTTGCAGTGCAAAAAATGCAATGCTTCTGCGGCTCCAGCTTCATCATCTTCTCTTGTCAGCACCCCTATGACAGGTTTGCGTAGCATAAATTTTTTTTTGATCCTCCAGTAATCTATATATATATATATAAGAACAATAAGAAAGCGAGTTGGCACCTCAGTATTGTCAAAGGCTCATTTGAGGCGCGTTTCAACCCTGAAAGCTCAAAAAAGCTCAAGGTATGCGTTTCGCCTCACTTAGGTTGCGCTTAAGTGTAGGCAAGGCACTGACGTGTGCGCCTCATTGCCTATAAGTTCTATTTTTTGAATAAAGTGGTACAAAACAATAAATGTGATTGGCAAAAAGCTATATTAATCGTTGAGGAAATCATTATGAATGAAATTGTCACTGCTTTCTTGCATTACATATATATTTTTATTTTTTTCTTCGTTGCGCCTTTTTTAACTTCCTTGCGCCTTTTTTAACTAAAGCCCACACTTAAATTGCACTTTTCGCTTAAAGCCCCGATAGACTTGGACCGCTTTTTAACGCTTTTCGCCTTTGACAACACTGTGGCACCTCTCTTAAGCCAAGAAACATGTTTATCTTTTTTCTCCTTTTTTGGGATTTTTCATTGTTCTTTCAATTTATTTTATATTAAAAGTTTATTTTCATAACTCACACTTCTTTATCTTCGTATCCTATTCATTTTATAATCTCATAACCCTAAATATTTAATGTGTAAGTTTATGATAATTTATCTCCTTTTTTTTCATTTCCCCCTTTATTTCTCTCATTTAGTCTATTTAACACATTGGAGTAATAAAGAGCCCATGTAGCTTTACCATTTCCATTAATTGAGTATAGATCTCAAGGCTTATACCTTATTTTAAATTTTAAAAAAAAGCACCACGATGCTTCGGTCACTGTCCTTGCAGAACTCTTTTTTAGTATTTCGACTTTTTAGCTGGCTAATTTTCCCCGGTTGCTTTGAGATCCTACCAAATCCTTGGAACCTATATGTTCAAAACATGTATTGAGCAAGGGCTCCAATTTAATTTACTTCTTACTTTTGAAGGAAAAGTCTGATGTGGACATTTTGACATGTTGAGGTTTCTAGGCTGAACTTTTTTAAAAGAGAAAAATTATTGTGTTGTATCATAATGGGATGAAAGATATTCGTTGTGAAAAGTATCTTATCTTCTGTTGAAATCCATTCTGAATTGATCATTACTTGATCGTCATCCAATCCTCTAATTGTTTCACATATTTAATGATGCCTTATCTTTTTCAATTGTTACTTTTAATCATCAGAAGAAATGTGTATATGTTTTGATGTCAAAGGTTCTCTCTCGTACCCTAGAATTTAGGCAATTAGAACGTCTGGTCTTTAGGTACTACCCTATACCACTAAAAGGGCTTGTTTGGTTTGGTGGTTGGATGGATTAATCAGGGTATAAAATCCAGCATAGATTTATACATTGTTTGGTTGGTCTCTTTAGAAAAACTAATACAACAACAACATACCCAATATAGAGCCCGTTTGGATTGGCTTAAAAAAAGTGGCTTTTAAGTTAAGTGCTTAAAAGCACATTATAAGTGTTGGAGCTTGTTTTGTAAATAAGCAGTTACGTGTTTGGATAAAAGTGCTGAAACTGAAAAAAACTGATAAAGTGTTTGGTAAAGAAGTGTTGGTAGACACTTTTTCTTGTTAAAATGACTGAAATATCCTTAAAGTTGTTAACATTATAAAGAAGATAACATTATAAAGAAGATGATTACTATAATATTATATTTTCGTTCATAGCTTCTAATTCATCAGCCCCTTTCCAAGAATCCATTAGAAATTTCAAGTTGAAATCTTCAAAATTAATCCTTTTGTTTACTCTAAACAGAAAGCAATTGGCCAGAGAATGGAGATAGTTAATTATTCTCATCATTTGTCATAAACCCTCTACGCGTTTTCTTTGTTAATCAAATCCATTCTTGAGTTGTTGCTGCTGCTGCTATTCTTGAGTTGAAAAATGAAAACCCCAAAAAAAGATAAAAGAAAAAGTTGGCAAATTAGTCACAAAAGTCGTAGTTACGACTATGAAATTTACAGAAAGGAGCAGTATATATATATTTGGTCTACTATTAGTAAACCAAATGTATAAGTGTTTTATTGAAAAATATGAGGGGTGCATAAACAAAGAAATGAAAGGAAAAGAAAAAGAGGGGAAAATAATGAATGAAGTGTAAAGAAAGAAATGAAAGGAAAAAAGAGAAAAGTTATGGAAGAAGACGAAGAAGAAAGCAGAGTACGTTGTAACAAGAATGGAGAAGAAGGCTACTGCGACAAGATGGAGAAAGGAAAAAGATAGTATGTTGTAAGGTTTTCTACTGAGGGGTAATTTCGGGATTAAGAAAAATTATAAGGGATAAAAATGTAATATACTTGGTCAAAGCACTATGGCTTTTAAGCCAATTTCGAAAAAAGTTAGGTTTTCCAACTTAGAGCCTATTTGGATGGGTCCTTTTAACTTGTGGAAGTGTTTGGCAACCAAAAAAAGGGCTTAAAAAAAGTTAAAATCTGCTTAAAAAAGCCAAAACCAATAAGTTGGAAAATTTAACTTTTTCGAAATTGGCTTAAAAGCCATATTGCTTTGACAAAAAATATTACATTCTTATCTCTTATAATTTTTCTTAATCCCGAAATTACCCCTCAATAAAACATACTATCGCCTTCTCGTCCCCGACCAGCAACCCCTATGTTCCATTCACCTCCACAATTCCAAGCGATGGGTGAAACTCCAGTCCCAAAGTCAGTTTTAAAGAAGCAGAAGAGGAGTGAGGAATGGGCTCTTGCAAAGAAGCAAGAACTTGAATGCTGAGAACCGAAAAATAATCTACAACAGGGCAAAACAGTAGTCAAAGGCTAAGTTGCACGGACTTGCCTATTTTGGTGTCGTACCCGTCTCGATACGGGAGCGGGACGGGACCGGGAACGGGATACATCCCGGATTCAGTCAACCGACGTCGGACACTTTGACCGGAGTCCATCGACAGAACTTGGTGGAATGGCGTTGAATGACTTTCGTTTTCACTTATGAAGGAAGAACGAAGGGGTAAAGGCAGCGTGAATGGCGGTTTGTAAGAGCTTGAAAGAAATTGGGTAATTTTGAGCATCTGTACAAGCTTGAAAGAAGTCGGGGAAGCTTGAAAGAAGTTGGGGTCCTTGGGGAAGATGATCTGCTGTGCCTTTAGGTGTAAAGAAAATGTAATAAAATAATACAGTATAATAATAAATACACTAGTGTTTTGCACATTCCAAGGCTAGTGATGTCTGCCACCAAACTTTGTTTAATAATATTTGTTAAATCTCTTTTAAAAATATGTGGATATTGCAAGACTTGTTGAGGAGAACAGCTGTCATAAACTACTGTCATGTTCTTGATTCTAATGCCTAAAGAACTCTTAAATGTAAAAAATACTATATAATAATACTTTTGCACATTCCAAGGTCACTCATATTTGCCACCAAACCTTGTTTAGTATTCAAATATTATTATTGATTTAACAGTAGCAGTTTAATAGTAGTCGTTCCGTTCTTTTAAAGTAATTTCTATATTGCAATTGAAAAATAACGGTACTTTATCATGATGACCAAAATAGTTGTTAACATCAATGAGTAATTTTTTAGAACAATTTTTTTTTACTTTACATAGTATTTGCAACAAGTATATTAATTTTATAGTAATTATGTGGTAAATAAAAATTTAAAACTACTAAACATATATCTATTTTTTTATTTTGAATTTTTTTAGCCGAATCCTCGCACCCGTATCCATATTTGGATTCGCACCCCCGAATCTTAAAATTTATATTTTGCTGAATTCGATACTCGGATCCGTCCCCGTATCGGATACCTGCACTCGAGTCCGAGCAACTTAGGTCAAAGGAGTATGAGGAGCAGGAGAAGGAGTTAATTTGTTTTTAAACGTGAGGCTAGGTTGAAGGGCGGTTTCTATGTGGATTTTGGGATAGCTTCCTCCGCTGGCGCCGGCCACCTCTATTGCTATTTGATCCTTGCCAACTTTAAGGATATTTCAGTCATTTTAACAAGAAAAGTGCTTATCAGCACTTGTTTACCAAACACTTTATCAGCTTTTTTTCAGTTTCAGCACTTTTATCCAAACACGTAATTGCTTATTTATAAAACAAGTTCCAGCACTTATAAAGTGTTTTTAAGCACTTAACTTAAAAGTCACTTTTTTTAAACCAATCCAAATGGGCTCTTATTGGTTTTGGCTTCTTTTAAGCAGATTTTAACTTTTTTTAAGCCTTTTTTTTGGTTGTCAAACACTTTCACAAGTTAAAAAGTACTTAAAAGCTGGTTTGACCAGCTTTTAAGCCCATCCAAACAGGCTCATAATCCCACATATTGGGCTCTGGGGACATTAGCCCTAACTTGTGAAGGTATAGATGTTGTTTCCAATAGACCCTCGGCTGAGGAAAGCATAAGCACCACATAAATAAAAAAGAAAACAAGATGGGACAACACCGAGAAGCCATGTAAAAACAGTATAAATAACAACAAGATAGTAAAATAATTGAAATGCAAGAAGCAACAGGTAGTCATAGAAACCTAATACTTACAGAATGCGAAAGTACATACTGATACTACTGGTATGAATAATTTGACTACCTAACCTACTAACATAATCCTCGACCTCTACACCTTCCTATCAAGGGTCATGTCCTCGGTCAGTTGTAGCTATGTCATGTCTTACCTAATCACCTCTCCCCAATTCTTCTTCGGCCTACTTCTACCTCTTCTAAGGCCCTCCACTGTCAACCCCCCACACCTCCTAACTGGGGTGTGTGTGCTTCTCCTACTCACATGTTCAAACCATCTAACCCTTGATTCCCGCATCTTGTCCTCAATAGGGGTCACACCCACCTTGTCCTGAATAACTTCACTCCTAATTCTATCTAACTTAGTGTGCCGCACATCCATTTCAACATCCCCATCTCTGCTACCTTCATCTTTTGGACATGCTCAGCCGCATATAACATAGTCGGTCTGACCACCGCTTTGTAGTACCTTTAAGTTTTGGTAGCACCTTCTTGTCACACAAAACACCAGAAGCAAGTCTCGATTTCATCCATCCTGTCCCAATACGATGTGTGACATCTTCGTTAATCTCGTCATACCCCTTTATAATAGACCCAAGGTACTTAAAACTCCAGTCTTAGGGATGACTTGTGAATCCAGCCTCACCTTCCCCCTGAGTCGCACCACTAAACTTATACTCCAAGTATTCTGTCTTGGTCCTGCTCAACTTGAAACCTTTAGACTCCAGGGTTTGTCTCCACACCTCTAACTTTGCGTTAACCGCCTCGCATCTCGTCAATCAAAACAATGTCGTCTGCAAATAACATGCACCACGGCACCTCCTCTTGGATGTGGCGTGTCAGTACGTCTATCGCCGGGGCAAACAAAAAAAGACTAAGTGTCGACCCTTGGTGCAATCCCATTACGACCCGAAAATGGTCTGAGACCCCTCCCACTGTCTTCACCCTGGTCTTCGCTCCATCATACATGTCTTTAATAGCCCTAATGTAGGCCACAGGTACACCTCTAACCTCCAACCACCTCCACATAACCTTCCTCGGAACTTTATCGTAAAACATCATATGCAAGTCCCTCTTTCTCTCCCTATATTGTTCCATCTTAAGAAAACTAATCTTGGTCTAAAATCCACCATAGCTTATACAATGTTTGAGTAGGTTTTCCTTTTTCTTCTACATAATAAACGTATTATATGAAAATTATGAGGAAATCTGTGTATTATTTTATGCATGGTAGAATATGGAGTAAGAATACGTGTATTAATACATGGATTAAACTATCTAATGTCAATATTACTCTCATACAATTTTTAGCATGGCCTTGATCACACTTAAAAGAATCTTGAAAACTTCTTCGTTCAACGTTAACTGTTGACAAGTAAACTAAAAGTGAGCAAAGTGAATTTCTATAATCCTTCAACGCAAATTGGTTGTCTTTAACCATTATAACTTCATCAGCGATCTGAATTTCTCTCATTTGCTGATTACTTTTTCGTGAAGATTCTCTGTTTCTTACTGTTCCTTCAAATTATATAATGTGTACCAAGTCTTATACCAACCAAACATTCAAATGGAATTATTCACGGCATAAAAATCCCTGCATAACTGATCTCCGAACCAAATGACCCCTAAATGTTTAGGTAACTTTGGAATGATTGCATAATGTAGTCACTTGCTTGGACTTACCCAGTTATCATGCTATCCTCCAGTCCGGGTTCATCAAATATTTCCAGCTGGTAAGGTCGAACTAGATCCCAAAGATGGCAAGAATCATTGTTTAGGATATATGGAATCATCTAAAATGGTATGCAATGGCAAGAAGGATCATGAAACCTACAGATCTTACTACCTTCGCAGCCTTCCCAATTTACCAGTTTTACTTTACAAATCCCAGCAATATTTCAACCTTTAGATAACAAATACTACACCTCATCAATAAGCCATTTAGTCATTGCCTTTAGTTTTCTTTATCTATTTGTCTGAAAATTTCTACATTTTTACTCATTAAGAAAAGAAAGGAAAATTTCTACAAAACTTATCTCAGAGTTTTTTGTTCTGAGTTGCTGTATATTTTAAGCTACTCTTTCATAGTTGGGGTTTAATACAGATTCATAGTGGACTGAAGGAGTTATTCAAGTTAAAATAAATGGTCATTGTTTTTTTTAAACTAGGATCATGCTATCCGCAATCTGATAGTAATAACCCCTGAGATCCTAATTTGGGTCATGATTCTCAAAACATTGGTTGTTAGAGCCTCTAATATTTTTGAATGTACTCATAACTTATTTCATTCTTCCATTCCGTTTTGCTACCTCTTTTGGGGAAGAAAATTTTGTTTCGCTCTTTTTACCTGCTCATGTTTGCTTTTAGTCCAGTAATCTGAATGTGTAACTGAACTAGTGTGTTCTCCTCTGTCTTCCCTCTCACAATGAAGCTCTTGGGACAAAGCGATTAGCATCGGAAGAACTTGTTCATGACTGGGATAACAAGAGGCTGAATGCAGGGCATGTATGGATCCATCTTCTTGTATTGATGTCTCGAAAGTTTTTGTTGTGAATTTCCGGTTTACACTCACACACCATCTTATTTGAACCTTCAGACGTTTGGGTATCAGCAAGCCTATCCAGAAGCAGCAGAGAGAATGGTGGGTTCAGTTGGAAATCAACTAAATGGTATATCAACAACCTTCCCTAGTGGAAACTCAATGGTGCTTCCTTTGCAAGTCAACCTGCAGGTTCCTCATGTACCAGCAGCGCCCACACTTCTTGGCAAAGGGTAATGTATATTTTATTATAAACTCTTGCTTCCGGGTTATTGGACTGACTAGTGGAGGCAACAGGGATGCTGCCCATTTATCCTGTAAAATGACTATCACCTAGGATTATTTACTTTGGAAATAGTAGTGTAACATTCATAAGATAATATCCCTCTCTTTCAATGTTCAGGAAGTGACATCAGGACTTCGAGGATTAAGGAACTATAACATTGAAAACCTTTGTTGTACATTTTCGCCGGTGCATTAGTCACTAAGCACCTTTTGTATGGCTGACCTTAATATCACTACTGTATAGACAGTCGTGGCAATTACCCATTAAAAATAAAGGTGACTGGAAAAGATGAGGATATACAGTCGTGGCAGTTACCCGTTTAAAAAAAAACATCAAACTTTTGTTGACGCAATGTCATCAAACATGTATCTGAATCTGTATTGCCACACTTGAACTGCCACCAAAATCAACTACAAACTGATAACACAATATGAAGAGCTCTGGGACGAAATAAGCTGTGGTCTACATATAAGCTATGTTGCCGTGCGGATCTAGAGGTCATCCTTCATAATCTGAATTTTAAGATTTGGGAATACGGATTCAGGTATGTATACGGGTGCGGAGATTCGGCTAAAAATGATTCAAAATTCTAAAATTAGATCTATAAAAATATCCTAAATTATGAGAAAATTCTGTGAAAAATTTATAGGTTGTGGAGTGCAGCCAATAATTCAATCTTTCATTTTGGGAATTTCTCAAGTTGTAGGCACTAGACACTAGCAAGCAGCGGCTAAAATTCAATTTTTCGTTTTTCCTCAAATTTGTCCATGGATTGTGGTCAAAGTACCCGATCTCGATTGACCACACCCGATACGAATCCCACATCCTTACCAGTAGTAGTATTGTGTTGACACGGATGCGGCGGCTAAAATAAAGAGTCCCCACAACATAGCATCTAAGTGCAATGCTAGCAATCATTCTTCACAACATTTTTAAGTAGTGCTGTTGCATGTGTTTATCAGGGCAAAGCAATGGCGTGATGGGGACTGGATGTGCACAAATTGCAATAATCATAATTATGCATCTCGATCGAACTGTAATAGGTATGCTCCTGGTACTTTATTCAGATTCTTTTTGTAAAGCTGAAATCTCCGAGGACCACTGGCACACGGTTTGAAACTCGATGGATAATGGGCCCACCCCTCTACCCGTTTTCTCTTAAATAGCCGGCTTTTGTCTGCCGCAAGGTCGAATCTGTGATATGTGCCTATGCAGACATCATGTGTTGCGCTCTTATCATTGAGCCCTTGGGGCTACTTTATTCAGAATTTTGTGAACCACTAGTGAGCAAATGTTGGTAAACCCTCGGCAGAGCACCTTAAAATTAACTTTGAAGATGTTCACTCCAAAAGGTCTCTTCCACTTTCCTGCCAAATTTCTCTCTATTCCGGCACATAAAGGAAAGGATCCTAGTTGTAGTGTCTTTTTAATTAAGGGACCTAAGCATTTAAAGAAAAACAGCATTTGGCATTTCATATTGCCTTGTAGTCTCATTGTGATGATGGTCTTTTCAATCACATTTTCTTTTTTCTGAATAAATATAAGGTTTTTTAATCACATAAAAGTTAATGCTTGAAAAGGGTCACCGCTGTCGGAGTAGAGGGAGGGAAGCAGTTGAGGGTTGTTGACTTAACTATATCAGTTGAGCTATATAGGCAGAGAGGCAAATGGAGCTTAGAAAACTTGACCGGAAATATTGATTTTGTTCCCACTCTTGATCTCCAACCATCTGATTTTCAATATATTATATTTACGTCTTGACATCTATGTACTTTTGCCTGTGCAGGTGCAAGACTGAGAGAGACGTACCAGCTCAACCTGTTAGTGTTGCATAGCACTTCAGTTATAACCGGCTTGAACTTGTTGTAGCTTCACAAGATGCGTTTGTATCCTCCTCTAACTTATTATCATGTTGTGTGTAGTTTTGGTAGGCAATCAAATGAGGTAGATTAATCAATATGGTGTAAATTGATCGTTTCTCCGGTTTTGCTTCAGGAGAACGGAGTACATGAGAGAATACTATCTGTATGTTATCTATTTTCTCATTAACCGTTTCTTCCAAATACACTTATAAGATTTATATTGCAATCTATATTAACTTGAGACTTGTTTGGGGCAGCCTGGTTTCACAGCTTATTCTGGGCTGCTAGCATCATCTGATATATAACATTGAAGTTTCTGTTTTCCTGGTGAAAGCGAATGGCATTGTTTTGTGAAAGATTTTGAGCCCATGTGGCCATAAAAATTTTTCCCCTTTTTTTCTTTATTTTTTTTTTTGTTTTTCAAAATTAGTGTTTGGCCATAGAATTTTTAATTTTCACTTGAAGTTAAATTTTGGAATTTTTCGAAAATTTGAAAAACTTCGAAAAGTTATTTTTCAAAATTTTCACTTAGATCACTCAAAAAAATTCAAGAACAACCCAAAATTATATTCATGTCCAAATACAACTCTAACTTTTAAATACCGTTTTCACTTGATTTTTTTTTTCACTTTTTTCTGGAATTTTACAATTCTTATGTCCAAACACCCTCTTAGTAGTATGATCTGCTTAGCCTTCTTAGGTTTCAAGTAAATAGAGTATAAAAAGAATCTTATTAGAAACTCGGTTGGCTACCGGAGGGTTGGATTTTCCACCTTGTATTTCCTTCCCTTATTTTTCCTTCCGCTATGTAATAAAAAAAAAAATTAAAAAAAAAAGAATAAAAAATTCTGATACATTTTGTTTCTTCTATCCTAAGTCCCAACTAGGGAGAGTCGATATCCATAAGTTTCCTTTTCCAAATATTTTACATAACGATAAGGCGGAGTGAGTTATAAAGGGTAAAATTTACCCCAATCAGTGCTCGCATCAAATATGCTAACTCACCATGGTTCAGTGATAAATTAATGCGAGAATGTGTATTAATTGATTATACTTTTACTTTGTATACAGTACAAATGTGTCATAAAATCTTTGGGTTGGGTTGGTGCAAACACTTGGTGGTTAGTTTTAACCGATAAGGGTGTGTGATAGTTGTCTCATTGGCGCCAATCTTTCTCATTAAACTAGTACATAGTTTGTATTCTATTATCATGTTTCGTCTGAGGATTTATTTTTTATTATCTAAATAGCTGACGGATGCCTCATGGTCTGGTCCAGACCTAGAAATTGACATCGCAGAAATGCTCGGATTCAGCTCCACGGATAGTGGAAATATCAAAATAAGCCATATAAAAGGGGACGTTTCAATAAGTTTGTGCCATTATCAGAAGGACAAAAGGGGGCAAAGTGCAGCAATAGCCATTTTAAGTGCGCTATTTAAAACATATTCACAATTTACAATGTATTTAAAAATTAGCCAATTCACCCAAACTTAAGGACTAAGTATCCTGAATTTGGAAATTCAATTCAGGACTTAGTGTCTTGAGCTTCTAATTTGAAATTCAGGACTAAGTGTCTTGAATTTCTGAACTACTAATTTAAAATTCAGAACATAAGATTGAAACTTCTGGACACAATATTCAAACTTTAGGACACGATGTCCTGAAGTTTGAATTTTGAGGTTAAAACTCTAGGACGTTGTGTCCTAAAGTTTGAGCGAAATTGGCTAATTTTTAAATATATTATAAACTATGGATATATTTTACACAGTATACTTAAAAGTGGCTACCTAGTGTCATTTCCACAATGGAGGGGGACAAAAAGGAATTTTTGCCATATAGAAACCAAGTGAAACTGTAAGAAATAAGCTATTCTGCATTAGTAATAGTAGATTTTTCAATAATGAACAACAATGCTGATAATCCCAATCAATATATATACACATCGTCCATGTGTACTATATTTTGCATATCTAAAATATTGAACTAATTACAGGCACTCTCTTTCTAGATTATAGAAATAAACCAATAAAGATTCTCTAACAAGAAGAAAACTTATTTAATTAACAGCCAAATGCAATGGTAAAATCTTTTTGAGACCTCTACCATTCTCCTTATTCAAAAGGGTCACAAAATTTCAAACTTAAAATAGGATTTCATGAATATTGGTTTACTTGATTTCCTTTCTTCTTGGAAAACAATCCACCAAAAAAAGGAATTAAAGTTTTCTTCTTCATTTTTTTCTTAAGTTGTGAAGGGCTAGTCTTAGTCTCCACATTAATGATCTTAGTAAGTAAAGGGGTACTAGCAAATTTAACAGACCTTTTTTTCTGAAATTCAATCTCATTATCATACTCTTGAAATTGTGTTCTTAATTCAACTTTGGATGATGATGAATTCTCAATGAATTTGAGCTCTTCAATCTCAGGATCCGCGCCTAAAGGTACTTTCTGCTTCAGTTCTCTTGTCTTTAACTGTTGTATTTCTCTTTTTGTCAGTTCTAACTCTTCTTTTAGAGATTGAAGACAATGTGCCATAAAAGTTCCTTCTTCTTTTGATTTTTGGAGGTTTTGCTTTGTCTTTTCAAGCTCAATTGTCACTGGTGAATCTGTTTTAGGCTGGTTCTGTCCAGCACTTGGCTTGGTCTGTACCTAATAGAGATGAAATAATTAATTAAGCGCACAGCTAAAACAGCTCAATTGTAATAGATATTCTAAAAATTATATGGCCTGAAGTATTCATATGCTAGATTAATAGAGTTGAGGGTCTAAACAATTGTTCCCTCCTATTTAACTAGCCTTTCTTTCAATTTCATTAGCAAATGTTACCTACGGTTGTGGTAGGATGCATAGGATCCCTCCACCCATAACCAGAGAGGTCTCGCGTTCGAGCCCTAGGTATGGAAAAAAAATTATTAGGGAACACTTCCCCTTAAATGGGCCTTACACGGCGCAAATTCAACATAGTCGGGCTCCAATGCAGGTAACGGATACCGGGTGAGAAACCCCGGAAAAAAAAAAAGCGAATGTTAAGTTGTTTTCTTCTATGTAGATCAATGTTGCCTTTTGTAGTATTCTTTGTACAAGAACTATGCCTAAATCCTTACCAAGTTGGGGTTGGCTATATATATGAATCTTCATATGTCACTCGTTTAAGTTCCATCCATACAATATTAACTCTAAAATCATTTAGCACTTAGTCTAATAGGTAAGTTTTTTCATGCCGCGACTCTTCCTTGGTTCGTTCGAAAATCAGGATAGTCTTTTCATGATGGAAATTATGCGGAACGGAAATGTGCCTAGATACCTAGGAACAACGATAAAACTGCCTTCTGTTTATGACCTTGAATAAGTGAATTTAGGAGACAAAGACGTAGTCATACTTTATGATTGTTTATACATGTTACGGGAATTACTTAGTACATAAACATAATTTGAACCAAAGCTACTAGGTTTTATCGTACCCGTAACTTCTATTGTATCTCTGCCCCTGATAATACGTGCAAGTCATGCATGAAAGCGTTTGCTCAAAGCTCCATAACCAGAGAAAAAAAGAGAGGAAAGACAGGAAACTAAAAGGAGAAGAAAAGAACCTCTTTAAGCTGTTTGGCATAAATTTCTTCAGCCAAAAACTTTTCTCCGAATAACATGACTGCCTCCTTCACAGATCGAAAAGGCTGCCTCGTGTCGATCTCTACACGTCCCCGCACCATTAATTCTCCTTCTTTTTCCATCTTTCTTGTCGAAAATCAATACTTTTAGCAGTTTGGCTCTTATATATCTGTAGTTGAGATGTGTCGTTTCTTCGTGGTCATTACAATGTGCAAAATGTAGAAAGAAGACTTAGCTTCTTTTCTCTATTATAGAGTAAATATGATCAGTATCTAGCTAGAGGATGTTTCAATAATATCAAGTTGATGAGGAAATCTGGTCTTGTCGTTTAATGGTTTGATGTTTGGATTCAATTTATATATGAAAGGAAGCACTAAGAAGGGACCATGTTTGTTATGATTAAGTAATTGGTAGTATAATTATTTCGGGGAGTACCTAAAAAGAACGTTAAAAAAATCATTTGAGAAGATAAGAGGGGTTGGGGCAATTCATGACTTGGCGTTCACTTCACTAGAATTTATCATCACTTTGTTAATTGATGCTGATATTTTCTGCTTGGTAGTTGCTCCATCCCATTCCAAATGCCTACTAATTAAACATTTAATATATTACTTAATATATATATATATATATATATATATATATATATATATATATATATATATATTGTAGCGACTCCTTGGTTGCCGAGTGAAAAGTTTGCCAACTCATCTAGTAAGTGGCGTATACCAGGGGCGAACCTAGAGTATACAATACGGGTTCTCGGAAATCCAGTAACTTTTGCATAGACCCTGTATTTATATTAAAAAATGCACTTAAATATTTGTAAATATTTAACTGTGAACCCAGTTATTATTGCATATTAATCTAAAATTACGGCGGGAACCCATAAGCCTCAACTCCTGGATCGGCCTCTGGCGTATACAGAATTTTAAGTTATTGCCACAAAATAATTTTTATATACTGGTTTGTGTTTGATGTTCGGAAGATTATAAGAATTCACTTCGTCTTCCAAATTAATATTTAAAATTTTTAAGTAGCATCGAATTATTGTATCTAAATATTTTTATATAAAAATGCTAATTACATGTAAATATAGTGAAATCAGAACAGTTATTCAGAACAGTTTAAATTGAATTCTGTATTCTGATGCCTTGAAAACCTCATTTAGCATCACCTCGATTTGCGTGCGCAGTCCGGGCGCGTAGTCGGAAAGTCTAAATGTGAAAATCTATGAAAAATGATAAGTTTTGACTGTAAAATGAATTAATTTGACTTTGGTCAACGTTTTGTGTAAACGGATCCAGACCCGTGATTTGACGGTCCCGGAGAGTTCGTAGGAAATTATGGGACTTGGACGTATGCCTGGAATCGAATTCCGAAGTCCCAAGCCCGAGAAATGAATTTTTAAAGAAAATTATTTCCTGAAATTGTTTAAAGGATTTTGAAATGAATTTTGATTAGAACATGGTGGTATCGGGCCTGTATTTTGGTTCCGGCACTCGGTACAGGTCTTATATGTGGTTTAAGATAACTCTGTGAATTTTGGTAAGAAACGGAATCCGTTTGACGTGATTCGGACCGTAAATGCAAAGTTTGATGCTTTAAAAAGTTTTGAAATATTTCATTGATTGTGAGGCTTAATTCGTTGTTATTGAGGTTATTTTGGCGATTTGATCGCATGGATAAGTTCGTATGATGTTATTGAGTTAGTACGTATGTTTGGTTTTGAGCCCCGAGGGCTCGGGTGTGTTTCGGATGGGTTTTGGAAGGTTTTTGGAACTCAAAAGTTGCATGTTTTTCTAGTTCCTGTTGTGCTGATACTTTCTTCTTCGCGTTCGCAGGAGGACCCACGCGAACGCGATGTGTTATTTGTGCTGAAGGAAAATTCCTTCTACGCGAACGCTTAACCTAGGTCGTGAACGCGAAGCATTGGGGGGTCTTCCCTTCGCGAACGCGAGCCTGGTATCGCAAACGCGAAAGCTTATAGCTTGGGCAGGGGAGGGGTACTGTACCCTACGCGAATGCGACCACCTGGACGCAAACGCGAAGGCTCGAGAAGTTTCTTCTCCGCGAACGCGAACCCACTTATGCGAACGCGAAGGTCTCTCAGGCCTGACTCATCGCGAACGCGATGAACCTGTCGCGAACGCGAAGACCATTTTCGCCCAGTTATTTTAAGTTTCAAAAACAGAACATATTACGAGATTTCCACAATTTTTCATAAACTTCATCTTCTCCACACCTCTTGGGCGATTTTTGAAGCACTTATTCACCATAACCTCTTGGGTAAGTAATCTTTGACTTGTTTTCTTCCATTTTTATCAACACCCACTAGATTTCTTGGCCTAATGTGATTAAGGGTAGAAAATTAGGGATTTGGGTAGAGTTGGGGCTTTTTGATTATTTGGAAATTTGACCTTGTTTTGGGATCGGATTTGAAAATAAATTATATATTCGGGCTCGTGGGTGAATGGGTGATCGAGTTTTGGTCCGAACCTCGTGTTTTGACCAAGCGGGCATGGGGTCAATTTTTAACTTTTTAGGAAGAATGATTAGAAAGCTATAATTAAGCATTGAAATTGGATTGTTTAGCGTTTATTGATGTTATGAAGTCGATTATGTATAGATACAATTGATTTGGAGCCGAATTCAAAAGGAAAGGCTGTGTTTGAGGCTTGAGTTGGTCGTGGAAGTTCGAGGTAAGTGTTCAGTCTAACCTTAGCTTGAGGGATTAGGAGTTGTGTCCTATTTGCTATTTGCTTCTTGTCGAGTACGACGTATAGGCATGGTGACGTGTATCTATACATTGGTATCGAGCATGACCGTGAGTCTTAAATTGGAGTTTGTTGTGTTCTTAAATGATATTATGGATGATTTAATTGATAACTCTCGATATTGAGCAAGGATTTAGTTTGATTTCGTGGGAATTTACTTATGATTGAGTATTGGTGTTAGCTGAGATGATTAGAAGTTGGGTTGAGATTGGTTATAGTTGTTTCTCCCTTGCCGGGACGTATTTATTTTTACCGTTGAATCCCTTGCCGGGATAGTGTAGTTTGTTGTTGATCCCTTGCCGGGACTCTTGGTGTGGTTGTTGCTAAAACAATATTAAATATATGGATCGGGTTACACGCCGCAACAATATTAAATATATCGATCGGGTTGCACGCCGCAATAATACTAAATATATCGATCGGATTGCACGCCGCAATAATATTATATTGGATCGGGTTGCACGCCGCAATAATGTTATATTAGATCGGGTTGCACTCTGCAACAGTGTTACATGATAGGGATCGGGTTGCGCGTCGCAACAATGTTATTATTGTTTGTTTTAGATTTTGAGTTGTTCTCTCATATTTCTCTTTAGTTTTTGCTGGACTTGATATTTTCCCCGTAGTATGTACCCCCTCCCATTTAAATTGTTTATTTTTCGCTGTATATATATATATATATATATAACTGCACAGGTTTATCTGGAGTCTTGTCCTAGCCTCGTCACTACCTCGCCGGAGTTAGGCCAGGCACTTACCAGGACATGGGGTCGGTTGTGCTGATGCTACACTCTGCACTCTATGCAGATATCGGAGCAGCGTTGATAGTAGCACTTGGGGAGCCAGCCTTCAGTCCATCCAGAGATCCCGAGGTAGTCCTGCAGGCGTCCGCAAGCCCGGCGTTCTTTTATATCCATTTATATGTTCTGTTTTCACTTGTTTTTCGTGACAGACTGTATTTCCTTTTTCAGACATTTGTACGTAATACTCATAGACAGTCCGTGAATATTGTGACACCAGATTTCGGGTAGAGGAGTATATTGGCACTGTAGTACTGATTTTGATCACTTTTATCCGTTTAAGTCTTCCGCTTATTCTTTTATCGTTAATCTTTAAATTGTTGATTACCTATTGATTCAAGTTATTAAAAGGATTAAAATGAAAGAGTTAGAATTTCTATATTTCGTGGCTTGCCTAGTTCTACGAGTAGGTGACATCACGATCCCCGAGGGTGGAAAATCCGGATCATGACACCAAACTAGCTAGGTCGACTATATGAATCTTTACCATTATGTTGTTAATAAGTAAACTATTCAAATGTAAGTTTTTCAGAAAAGAACGAAATAAATGTTTTCCAAAGACTCGTGATTTTCAGAAAATAATGTAAGCACAAATAAAGAAAATAGTTTTCTAAACACTAAATAAATATCAAATTGAATCTTTTAACAATTTTACTACTGTTAACCCGTATATATTGATTTCAGCAGTATCTTGTAAAGTGAGTGACTGGAGTATGTTGCCTTTCCAAAGTAGTAAGCTTTTGGGCTTCAAAATTACCGAAACATTTACATTAAGAAGAATTAACATAAATAATCGTTCACCCAATTATTTAAATTAAAAATAATTGGTAAATATATAATAGATGTAATTCATATAGTATAATATATGTATAACTATTTATACTAATATATAATCTATGTATACAGACTAAACAAAAGTAGACCGTCAATCCGATAGGCTATTTGTGTAAAGATCTCAAGCATTAATTAACTGTAGAGCCATGTGGTAAATTTCTTTTTTGTAATGGGTGTTCCCTGTCCAATCCAACAGACAAGGTATTAGGAACTACAATTCAGACCAAAAAATTATGGCCCAATACCTTTTTCTGAGAAATTTTCAGAAATCACTATTGTTTAGTGACTATTAATTCTTATAGCTATTATATACACAATTACTTTCTATAGCTACTACTCAATTGCTACGGTAGTGTATTCGCTGTATTCGCGCTGCTATATTCATGAATACAGCAGCAAAAAGCGCCTAAAATCAGGGCAATCCAGCTGTACGCGCATGTATTCACGCCATGTATTCATAAATACAACACTAAAAAGCGCCTAAAACCAGGGCAGTCCAATTGTACGCGCATGTATTCGCGTCATGTATTCATGAATACAACAGTAAAAGGCATCTAAAATCATGGGCAGTCCAGACTGTACGCGCATGTATTCACATGTATTCGCACTACTGTATTCATGAATACAACAATAAAAAGCGCCTAAAACCAGGATAGTCCAACTGTATGCACATGTATTCACTCCATGTATTCATGAATACAATAACGGCAATCACCTTAAAAATAGGTATGTCCACCTGTCCAAGAGAGAGGAAAAACATAAATAGCGTATTTCATGCCTTATTTCATGCCTCAATGGTAGTATATACCATAAACATTTATTTTGCTATAAAATATAAAAGGTAGCTATAGAAAATAATATTTAAAATAATTTTGATTTATAATAAATTGTCTCGACCCATTTCCATTATAGGTCATGATGGCTCCCAACACCAATGTCAGTCAAGCCAACGCGGAAATAAAGATAAGTGTTCATTTTACTTTACCAAAATAAGTACTGCAATTTCTAAACTTGAAGTTAAAACAAGTGATAATCAGTAATGTACCCAAAATAATTGTGCAGTTCCCAAAAGAATAGTCTACTAATGTGTGTGTCAAGATCTGGTGTCACAAGTTGTGGGCAACTAGTAGAATATACAAAAGAATAAATATATGCTACTATCCAAAATAGAATAGACAGCCAAAAATAAAAGAGAGACTCCATCAAGCTACAAAACGGCACAGAAAGGGAGCAGCTCACCGTGGAGGTCTCGGACTATGATCAGGGATGCGCACCAGACTGATAGCCAGATGTACATGCCTCAGATCCTGTACAATTAAGTACAAAAGCGTATGAGTACATAAACAATATGTACCCAGTAAGTATCTCGTCTAATCTCGAAGAAGTAGAGACGAGAGGTCGACTTGATACTTATTAGGGTCAAATAATATAATAAAGTGTTATGCTAAGCATGGAAGTCACAAGTAATTAGCAGCTTGTAGCAAGAAGTAATAAGTCATGTCCTTAATAATATCACAGTTAACCATTTACATTTCAAAACATTTAACAAAACAAGTCATGAATAAGATTTCACATAGATATCATGCGCACATTATGCCGAGGTCGACGGCCCGATCCAACAGAAAAGAAACTGTGCATTGCTAGAGGGTCGAATGACGCGAACCATAGATGCATCTATTTCTACCGAGGCGATCGACCCGATCCACAAATATCAATTATCATCAGGAAAACACATGAAGGCGCATTTATATTCAAAAAAATTCAAAATTCAACAAGTACATACGTTCACTTATGTTCAATTCCAATTCTCTAACGTATCCTAAGTGATCACATTAGCAAGAAAATATATAAACATTCACAAATATGGCTTGATACGGGTCCTAAACTACCTGGACAATTAACATAATAGTAGCTACGCACGGACTCTCGTCACCTAGTGCGTACATAGCCCCTGCATTTAGTGGCAAATTATTTAATTATTACACCTATGGGGATAATTCCCTCTTATAAGGTTAGAAAGGAGATTTACCTCGCTCCGAAGTATACTTCCAATACCAAGAACGAGCTCAAACTCTCAATTTTGAGCCGAACGATCCAAAACTAGTTAAACGAGGTAGGAACTAGTCAATACAAGCTCACAAGATCGCATTCTAACTATTAAGGCAATTTCCCAACCTTAAACACAAGTTTCCTAAAATTCGACCCCGGGCCCACATGCCCGGATTCCGAAATTTCTTTAAGAAAGTTGTTCTTTATAACCTAAGGATCAATATTATATGATTTCTAATGCATTTCATAACAAATTTCGTGGTTAAATCTAACTTTTATCAAAACCCTAGGTTTTGCTCTAACCGCATGATTTTACCTTAATCTTTGTGTGTTAATCTACCCAAGACTCAAGTATTAAACTACAAATAGGTAGGATAAACTTACCTCAAGATGATAGGTGAAATTCCTCTCTCAAGAGCTCCAAAATCGCCCAATAGGTGAGTGAAAATATAATGACCTGATCGGTTGTTTTGAGCTTTTGCACTTTGCTCGCTAGTTCTCGGTCATGACTTGCCCTGTGTGATGTACTGTGACTTATGAAATCGTTGGTTTTGGTTTTCAGGGTAATCAGAATGAATTTGGAAGAACAGTTCTTAGTTTGAAGCTTGAAATTTAAAAGGTTTGACCAAGATTTAACTTGTTAGTATATGATCTCGCATCGGAATTTTTATGATTTGGTTAGCTCCGTTAGGAGATTTGGGACTTAGTAGCGTAATCGGAATGCATTTTGGAAGTCCGTGGAAGGTTTAGGTCTGAATTGACGAAATTGAGATTTTTAGTGTTTTTCGGTTGATAGGTGAGATTTTGATATAGGGGTCGGAACAGAATTTCAAAGTTGCAGTAGTTCCGTTATGGCATTTGGGATGTTTGTGCAAAGTTTTAGGTCATTCGAATGTGGTTTGGTTGGGTTTTTGATCAAAAGCAGAATTTGAAAGATTTAGGAATCCTAGGCTTGAATTTGATGTGTTTTTTGTGTTTTAATGTTGTTTTGAGCGTTCTGAAGGTTGGAACATGTTTGAATAAGATTATGGGATATGTTTTGTGCTTTTGATTGAGGTCCCGGGGGCCTCGAGGTGATCCCGGATGGGTAACGGAAGGATTTGCAATTGAGTTTTGAAGCTGAAGCATTTGGTTCTGTCATAACCGCACTTGCGGTTGGGAGACCGCAGGTGCGATGATCGCAGAAGCGGAAGGCAGCTGCAGATACGGTCAAGTAGAAGTCCTCAGGAACCACAGAAGTGGTGGCGTGGGCGCATGTGCGAGTTTTTAACCCCAGATGTGGTAACTGGCAATTTAATGAAAACCGCAGATACAGTTGTTTTAGTCGCAGAAGCGATACCGTAGAAGCGGGAAAAAGGACCGCAGGTGCGAAAATACCTGGGTCAGAAAGTATATAATGTTCCTTTGCGAATTTTTGCTAAATTCTCTATTTTTGAAGACGGAAAGAGAGCTAGGGCAGTGAATTCAAGGGAAAATCAAAGAGAATCAGTTGGGTAAGTTCCCTAAGTTTCATTACTCATGTTTATGATCATTTTTCCATTATTTAATCCTGGTATTAATGGAAATTAAGGAAGAAAATTGAGGGATCCGGGCTTGAGATTAAGAGACCTTTGAGTGGGGATTTGAGGGGCCATTTGAGGTTCGATTTTGATGTTCTGTATATGTATAGACTCGTGGGAGGATGAGGATTCTATTGAAGTTAATTTTGTTGGATTCTGAGACGTAGGCCTGGGGGCCGGGTTTGAGCAATTTTTGGGATTTTTGATGTAAATTGGATATTTTCGAGTGGGTTTTGTTCCCTTAGCATATTTTAATTGTTATGTACTGATTGTGGCTAGATTTGGAGCATTCGGAGGATGGTTCGTGAGGACAAAGGCATCGCGGGCAAGAGTTTGGACCATATCGAGGTGAGTAATGATTGTAAATGAGGTTCTGAGGGTATGAAACCCCGGATTGCACATCGTTGTGCTATATTGAGGTGACGCGCACGGTTGATGACGAGCGTGGGGTCATGCACTATTGAGGATTGTGACTTAGTCTTTCCCGAATAATTATTTTACCGCGTATTTGACTGAAATCTATTTGCTATCATCATATTTTGGGTTGAATGCCATATTTGGGCCTCGTGCCAACTATTTGAAACCTTAGAGGATTTTTTATTGATATTTCCTCACTGTTTAGACTTTATACTTGAACTCTGTCATTCTATATTCCACTGTTTTTATAACTCGGCCATGTTTACTCTATTTTAACACTTAAATAATCATTTAAATGATATTTTGGGCTGAGGATCATGTTTTACTATTGCCCGAGTGGCTTGTGAGGATTTTGACTGAGTAAGGCCGTGGGTCTATATTGTGAGGAAACATTTGGTTATGATTATGAGGCCGAGGGGCTGATATATGTATGCTACGAGGTGGCTTGTTGATATGAAGCTGAGAGCCTAGTGATGATGCCATGAAATAGCTTGATATAGCGCTTGGGCCGTAAGGGGCCCCTCTAGGAGTCTGCACACCCTCAGTGAGCGCGGGTACCCATTGTGATGTGAGATATAGCCCTAGGGACTGGTATTATTGACATTGTGCCCGAGGGGCAATCCTTTATGTGCTTACCTGTCTTATTTGTCTGTCATTTACCTGTTTAGTTGTGTATTTGTGCCCGAGGAGCGAATTTTTTGTGCTTATCTGTTCTAATTGTTTTGCATTTAATTGCTTAATTGTTGAAAAGTCATTTTTTAAAGAAGTTTAAACTGGGTTAAGATGCTTTAAGAGATTTCACAACTTCATTGCTTTCTTACTGGTTTTGTACTACTTCTATACAGAATGTTGATGTACTTTTCATGATTTCCTATCACTCAATCTTTAGTTATGATTATTACTCACTGAGTTGGAATACTCACTTTACTCCCTGCACATTGTGTGCAGATTCAGGTATTTCTGCATCCGGTAGCGAGTATTGGTTGATCAGAGGTAGAGTATTTGGAGTTTAGCAAGGTAGCTGCCCGATGTCCGCAACACTGCTTTTCTCTCTTTAATGTCATTAGACTGTATTTAGCACATTTATAGAAATTCTGTTGTATTTTAGACCTTAGTAGATGCTCGTGACTTGTGAAACCCCGATATCGGGCTGTGTTGGGTTGTTCTTCAGCATATTTGTACTGTTGATTGCTTAAATGTTGGACTAATTATCATGTTTTAGACTTAATTCTCATTTTTAACTGCTTAAAACTGAAATGGGTAAGTGTCGGCTGGCCTTGTCTTCACGAGAGGCGTCATCACGACCGGGTCCGGGTTTAGGGTCGTGACAAGTTGGTATCAGAGCCTAGATTACATAGGTCTCACGAGTCATGAGAAGGTTTAGTAGAGTCTCGCAGATCGGTACGGAGACGTCTGTATTTATCCTCGAGAGGCTGCAGAACCTTTAGGAAAAGCTTCACATTCTTGAAATTCTTATCCTGGGTCCTTGATTCAACTTGAAATGTAACTCTTTGAACTCCTTCCACGTGTTCGTATGCGCACATGAGCGCTCAGTATCATATGTGCATCGATGGCTTGTGGTTCTCTGATCGAGGGGCGGGATGTGACCTCTGTGTGTTTGATGTTGGGCCGGTCTGGAGGACTCGAGGCCGGATTTTTGCCTATAGCTTAAGCACCGAGGTGCTGATTGTGAGAGCACATGTTTTTGAACTGATATGTTCGGAAGTGTCCTTATTAGCAGAAGTGATGGCTTGATGGCTATGCGATGAGTATGTTATGACTGCGAGATGTACTCATATGATTTGGAAGTGACGAGAAGTGTCTGTTGGAGGATAGAGGAACTATTGGGTGCTTGATTTCCATCTTGATTTGAGGTATAGCCCCGAGTTATGGGTGTGTGAAGAATCCTTTCATGCTTCCTAGTTGGGAGTGAAGTAAATTTCATGTTGCGGTATGAGTTCAGACATAGGAAGATTAAGTGACTACATAATGTTTATGATGGTGGAAGGTATACAGAAATGTTGGTTTGAGGCGAAGCAGGTGGGTTATCTCCTGCGAAGTGTTCTGAAGTTGTGCGATCCTTATGTTGTCCGTTAGGAGATCTCATTTACAAGTGAAATATACGTGTTGCAATTTAAATTTGGGTCGCTTAAGAGAGTGGGTTTAACTGTTACGAGACTGAATGCGAGATTCGCATAAGAGTTAAAGTACCATATGGTCTGTGTTTCACGAACTTTTGAAGGATCGAATTTAATCTCACTATGGCACTATGGCAGCAATAGAGTATATGCGTTATGAGTTATTGAGTGTGTTTTGATCTATGGCTTCGAGCCAAGTGGGGGAGTCTTCTATTGATTAGTTGATTGTACGGTTATGTGCTATGTTGGTTCTAGTTTGAGGCGTACGGGAGAATCAGTTATGGCCTACGGAGATTGAGACTGAAGATGGCTCGAGTAAAGGAAAATTCTTGACAAAGGTTATAGAATGCTTTATAGGTGTGTGTGAGAATCACGGAATGTCATGAGTTGTTGTTGGTAAAGGATACTCGGCGCATAGAGCAGGAAGTTGCTCGGTTGTTTTAGGAAGAGGTTACACTCTACGGTGTCGGAGTGCTATTGAGGCACAGGTTGTTCGATTTGTTTGGTCAGGCTAATTGCAGTTTGAGTAGAGTGAATGACTCTCGGGAATGGTTCTAATGGGTTCAAGATTTTTCATGTAATAAGTAGAAATTTTCGAGTTGTCTTTTTGGCTAGAAACTGAAGTTGCATTGGAGGGTGTCAAGACTCGTGGTATTTTTATATCACTATGGGATTCTATGTATCAGTATCAAAAGGTGGAGGTAATGGCTTTGGATCCGCAGGGAAATCTCTTCAGGGTAGGTATTTTGAATGTTGTGCTTTTGGGAATATTTAAGAGAGTAATCCACAGCTTATGAGTCTTAGACGGTGTGATTTTATGCTTGGGTCTCGTATGGTGATTCTGGATTGAGGAGTTGTGGTGTTATAGCAAGAAGGAGTATCAAGTTAAAGGTAAATCAGAAGGAACTAGGATTAATAGGATAGTTTGGTAGTAGGCCGGATCGGCATGGTAAAGATATGATTAGTCCTTTGGGTGATTACGAAGTAATGAGTTTCTGCAATTGTTTCGCGGCAATTCTCTTGGGTTTTTAGTGGCCTGCGTAGCTTGGTTGAGTTAGAAGGATTCAGTCCTGACGGTTTAGTTTTGTGTGAATGGAATTCGAAATGTTCTTGATGATTCTACCACGGTTAGAGGTGTATATTTTCCACGGGCATGAGGAACATGGGATGTATAGTGATTTTCTCCTAGATGAGGTCCAATGGAAAAGTTCTTGGCTAGTTGAGTACATAGCTTCTTGTGACCCGGAAGGGGTATGAAGTTCTCATGTGTATCCTAGGGTGATATGGTATGTGCGATATGTTGTGTAGCATCGAGATTTGCATGTGTGAGGTCACGATTCAGTTCTGGAAGGAAGGTCACAAATTCTTAGGCAGCATGATCTTCAAATTATTAGGGAAATGATATTACTAACTGGTATGGCTGGATGAGAGTATGTATTTTCAAAAAAAATGCAATGTGATTAAGTTGATGGTACTTCGGTGGTATTGCGGCACTCTCTTGATGGATCGACCACTGATATTCGAGTTTGCCTGGTGGCACAGAAGAATTATAAGAGTACCTCTCGTGGAATGATTGGGTGTTTGAGGTGTGTGGTATATTCGGACGGTGGACTTTAGATCGGATGTAGAGAATCGTGTGCTATATGGAGTTGGAGACTGGGAGTTCTCATAAATAGGTTAGGTCGTGGTTGTGGACCGCGTATATCGGTCTGGTGTGGTAACTATTGGGGGTTCAGAGACCCGAGTGGATCCTTGTTGCTTGGTATGTTAGATTTTGGATGTGTTATTGGGTATAGACTAATTGTCTCAGTGTTGTGTTATTCTGGGCTGTTGCGCTAAGACGACGACGTTGGCTATGATGGGTATGCCACGGATTGAGTGGCGAGGTTCGACGGACTATGTTCCCAGTAGGGTGGTGTCATTTTTGAAGACATAGCGGATGGTTGGGAAGGGTTGTCTTTCTTATTTGGCCTTCGTGATGGATGTCAGTGCAAAGACTCCTACCATTGATTCAGTTCTAGAGATGGGGGACTTTTCCGGATGTGCTTCCTGCTGTCGGGCATGTCGCTGGACAGGGTTTTTGATTTCGGTATTGATTTGGTGTTGGGCACCGTATTGTATGGCACCGACAGAGTAAGAGGAGTTGAAGGAGTAGCTTCTGGAACTCCTTGATAAGGGGTTCATTGGTAGACCTATATGGATGTGTGTTCTGCATCGAGACGGCTTTGTTGACTTCGAGTCGCTATTGGTAAGGGATGTGTTGATTCGGTTGTTATTGAGATATTAGTGCTCTGAGGTGATCTATGAATTACTTTTCTATGTTGCGAGACATTATGATTTGTTGGTTATAGGAATAGATGGTGCGGTTCCATTAGAGTTTCATAGTGGAAGTCGAGCGGGAAAGAGTACCGGTATTGCTCGGTGGATGGCATATTAGTTATGTCCTTTCGGGTTTATGTAATGTATGTCAATTGCTTCACGGTGGTTATGATGATTGCTTTGGTTTTAGACATCATATTGCGCATGGTTGTCGATTTTAAGCATAATGACTTAAGGTGTTTCATGTGGACCAGTGATTGGATGAGGTCGTGCATTGGAGCGAAGCTATGTGGAGGTATGATCCTGCGGATTGGATTCGTTTGTTCTATTTCTACGACGTGTTTCAGGTTCTCATCATTATATTGAGGTGGTACTGGGGAGCTTGCAGTACAGCTCTTTCATTTGAGTCATTTCCATGATTTGAGTATATTCGGATTATTGCTTATTGGTGCGCGGATTGCGCAAGTTGTGGCTTTAGTCTGTATTGAGGTGTCATGTCACTAGAGTAGTTGTGTTGGATTAGATGAGATCATTGGTATCTAGAATGAATACAAACGGATTCAGTTTTAGCGTGTGGGAATGATAACATCGAGGTTCAGCTAAGAAATTTGCTATGGTCCTTGACAAAGGAGAAGTGTCTTCATGAATGGTTGATCTGAGAAATGGTTACTGTTTATTGCGTGTTTCATTTATCATTGGCATTATATGGAAGTGTTAGAATGGGACTTTAGTTGATAAGAAGGTTTTCTATCGGTATTCGGGTGTTGTGTGCAGCTGCTGTGATTAGAAGTTATCGCTACAAGCGTTTGAGTTATGTGATATATCATGTAATTGCACCTCAGGTTGCACGTATGGGTTATTACAACTTGTTCGGGCTTATTCAGAGTATAGATGTGAGATTCTGATCTGGTGGATAATTTTGGAAGCGGAAATGTGGTTCTAAGGTTTATGGGCTAGGTTGGATTGTGAAATTTCAGTTATATTGTGTTGTCGGACCTATATGAGATAGGGTGATGTGGGATCACCCCCGAATATATGCATGGTAAGGTTACACAACGATCTGATGGTTTTTGGCAACTTTGGGACGTTCGAGTATGAACGTATGTTTAAGTGGGGGAGGATGTGACGACCCGACCGGTCGTTTTGAGCTTTTGCACTTTGCTTGCTAGTTCTTGGGCATGACTTGCCCCGTGTGATGTATTGTGACTTATGTAAATCGTTGGTTTTGGTTTTTAGGGTAATCAGAATGAATCTGGAAGAACAGTTCTCAGCTTGAAGCTTGAAATTTGAAAGGTTTGACCAAGATTTGACTTCTTAGTATATGATCTCGGATCGGAATTTTTATGATTTGGCTAGCTCCGTTAGGAGATTTGGGACTTAGGAGCGTGATCGGAATGAATTTTGAAACTCTGAGGAAGGTTTAGATTTGAATTGGCGAAATTGAGATTTTTGGTGTTTTTCGGTTGATAGGTGAGATTTTGATACAGGGGTTGTAATGGAATTCCGAAATTTGCAGCAGTTCCATTGTGGCATTTGGGATGTGTGTGCAAAATTTCAGGTCATTCGGACGTGGTTTGGTTGGATTTTTTGTCAAAAGCGGAATTCGAAAGATTTTGGAATCCTAGGCTTGAATTTGATGTGATTTTAGTGTTTTAATGTTGTTTCGAGCATTTCGAAGGTTGAAACGAGTTTGAATAAGGTTATGGGATATGTTTGTGCTTTTGGTTGAGGTCCCGGGGGCCTCGGGGTGATTCCTGATGGGTGACGGAAGGATTGGGAATTGAGTTTTGCAGCTAAAGCATTTGGTTCTGTCATAACCGCACCTGCGGTTGGGAGACCGCAGGTGCGATGATCGCAGAAGCAGAAGGTAGCCGCAGATGCGGCCAAGTAGAAGTCCTCAGGAACTGCAGAAGCGGTGGATTGGGCGCACCTGCGGTAGCACAGGTGCGAGTTTTTAACCGCATATGTGCTAACTGGAAATTTAATGAAAATCACAGATGCAGTCGTTTTAGTCGCAGAAGCGATACCGCAGAAGAAGGAAAAAGGACCGCAGGTGCAGAAATACTTGGGTCAGAAAGTATATAATGTTCCTTCGCGAATTTTTTCTAAGTTCTCCATTTTTGAAGACGGGAAGTGAGCTAGGGCAGTGAATTCAAGGGAAAATCGAAGAGAATCAGCTTCATTACTCATGTTTATGATCATTTTTCCATTGTTTAATCATGGTATTAGTGGAAATTAAGGAAGAAAATTGAGGGATTAGAGCTTGAGATTAAGAGACCTTTGAGTGGGAATTTGAGGGGCCATTTGAGGTCCGATTTTGATGTTCTTGATATGTATAGACTCGTAGGAGGATGAGGATTCTATTGATGTTAATTTTGTTGGATTCCGAGACGTGGGCCCGAGGGCCGGGTTTGAGCAATTTTCGGGATTTTGATGTAAATTGGATATTTTTGAGTGGGCTTTGTTCCCTTAGCATATTTTAATTGTTATGTACTGATTGTGGCTAGATTTGGAGCATCTGGAGGATGTTTCATGAGGGAAAAGGCATCGCGGGCTAGAGTTTGGACCGTATCGAGGCGAGTAATGATTGTAAATGATGTTCTGAGGGTATGAAACCTCGGATTGCACATCGTTGTACTATATTGAGATGACACACACGCTTGATAACGAGCGTGGGGTCGTGCACTGTTAGGGATTGTGACTTAGTACGTCTTGAATGATTAGTTTACCTCGTATTTGACTGAAATCTATTTGCTATCATCATGTTTTGGGCTGAATGTCACATTTTGGCCTCGTGCCAACTATTTAAACCCTTAGAGGATTTTTTATTGATATTTTCTCACTGTTTTGACTTTATACTTGAACTCAGTCATGTTATATTCCACTGTTTTCATAACTCGGCCATGTTTACTTTGTTTTAACACTTAAATGATCTTTTAAATGATATTTTGGGCTGAGGATCATGTTTTACTATTGCCCGAGTGGTTTGTGAGAATTTTGACTGAGTAAGGCCGAGGGCCTATATTATGAGGAAACATTTAGTTATGATTATAAGGTCGAGGGCCTGAGATATGTATGCCTCGAGGTGGCTTGTTGATATGAGGCCGAGGGCCTAGTGATGATGCCACGAGATGGCTTGATATTGCGCTTAGGCCGTAAGGGGCCCCTCCAGGAGTCTACATACCCCAGTGAGCGCGGGTACCTATTGTGATGTGAGATATAGCCCGAGGGGCTGATATTGTTGACATTGTGCCCGAGGGACAATCCTCTATGTGCTTACCTGTCTTATTTGTCTGTCATTTACCTGTTTAATTGTGTATTTGTGCCCGAGGGGCGGATTTTATGTGCTTATCTGTTCTAATTGCTTTGCATTCAATTGCTTAACTATTGAAAAGTCATTTTTTAAAGAAGCTTAAACTGAGCTAAGATGCTTTAAGAGATTTCACAGCTTCATTGCTTTCTTACTGATTTTGTACTACTTCTATACAGCATGTTGATGTACTTTTCGTTATTTCCTATCACTCAGTCTTTAGTTATGATTATTACTCACTGAGTTGGAGTACTCACTTTACTCCATGCACCTTGTGTGCAGATTCAGGTATTTCTGCACCCGGTAGCGGGTATTGGTTGATCAGAGGCAGAGTCTTTGGAGTTTAGCAAGGTAGCTGCCCGACGTCCGCAGCGCTGCTTTTCTCCCTTTGATGTCATTATACTGTATTTAGCACATTTACAGAAATTTTGTTGTATTTTAGACCTTAGTAGATGCTCGTGACTTGTGAAACCCCGATATCGGGCTGTGTTGGGTTGTTCTTCAGCATATTTGTACTGTTGATTGCTTAAATGTTGGACTAATTATCATGTTTTAGACTTAATTCTCATTTTTAACTGCTTAAAACTGAAATGCATAAGTGTCGTTGGCCTTGTCTTCACGAGAGGCGACATCACGACCGGGTCCGGGTTTAGGTTCGTGACAGAAAAATGGCTAAAAATGGCTCAGAGCCCGTATTAAATGAAGCTCACTGCTTCATGATTTTCGCATCTGCGGTCAGGAGACCGCATATGCGATCCTGCTTCTGCGAGAGGAAGGTTGCATCTGCGAAATTGGCCAAGCGAGCTGGGACCGCTTCTGCGGTCTTGAAGCCGCTTCTGCTCTTCCCAAGATTTCCAACTTCACTCGAACCTCGTCCGATTGATGCTCGGGGCTCCCGGCCCCCACCTAAACATACCGACAAGTTTGAAATCATGAAACAGACTCGCTTGAACCTTCAGAACGCTCAAAACAACGCTAGATCTAAGAATCACCCCCTAAAACCAATTGAATCAAACTTATGAATTTTAGGTTCTTCAAGTCACTCCTAACGCGCCGAAACGTGCTTATACTACTCGGATTGACACCAAATTTTACGGGCAAGTCTTATATGTTATATTGGACCTGTACCGGGCTCTAGAACCAACATACCAGCCGAATACCAACGTGATCAATCATTATTTAGATTCTTTAAATCCTTAGAATTTTCAGTTTAACAATTTCTAATAAAAAATCATTACTCGGGCTAGGGACCTCGAAATTCGATTTCGGGCATACGCCCAGGTCCTATATTTTCCTATGCACCCTCCAGGACCATCAAAACACAAATCCAGGTCCATTTGCTAAAAATGTTGACCAACATCAAACTTAGCCTTTTAAGAAAATCTTAAGGAATCAAATTAGCCTATTTCAACCCAAACTCTTCCAAATCCCGAACCAACCATCCCTGCAGGTCGTAAATTAGTTAAAGCAAGAACAGGACGTTTTATTTAGGGGGACGGGGTTCTAAGAAGTAAAACGACCAGTCGGGTCGTTACATTCTCCACCTTTTAAACAAACGTTCATCCTCGAACGGACATAGAAAAGTACCTGAGGTGCTGAATAAATGTGGATATCTGCTCCGCACGTCCTTCTTGGACTCCCAGGCCGCTTTCTCGACTGGTTGGCCCCTCCACTGCTGAAATCCTCATGGATCTTAACTGGCGATCCTATATATCAACAATGGCAACTGGCTTCTCCTCATAACTTAAGCTCTCATCCAGCTGAATAGTGTTGAGGTCTAACACGTGGGGTAAGTCGGCATGATACTTCCGAAGCATGGACACGTGGAAAACTGGATGAACTCTCGATAAGCTGGGGGGTAAATCAAGCTCGTAAGCAACCTCCCCAACTCGCCTCAACCCCTCAATTGGACCAATAGACCTTGGGCTCAGCTTGCCCTTCTTCCGGAACCTCATAATGCCTTTCATTGGCAAGACTTTTAAGAGGACCTTCTCGCCAACCATGAATGATACATCACACGCCTTCTGATCTGTGAGCACGTGATTTTTGCCCTATATGAATTATTCCCATAAATTCAAAACAAAATAATTTTTTCCATTGCTCGCAATTTTTGGATTTTTGTCGCATTTCCTGTTATTGTTTGCATTTTTGTTTAAATCATTAAAAATTCAAAAATATTGCATCTATGTTAAGGATTTAATTTTTATATTTTTAGATCAATTAGTACATTAATTTGTTTAACAAAATAGAAAACAATCATAAAAATAGTCATGTCGCATTTTAATTTCGAATTTTTGGCAATTTTATTTTTGGCATTTAATTAGTTGTGGTAATTATTATTTAGAGATAATTAAGTTAATTTAATAGAATAATTTGATTTAGGAATTAATTAAGGTTTTATTTTTTATTTTGAGAAGAAAAATACTTTTGAAATAAAAAGAAAATGAAAGGAATAAAAAAGAAATCAGAAGTTGGGCCAATTTAATTAAAATCCCAAGCCCAAATCAAATATCCCTCCCAAAACCCGGATAGACCCAGCCCATACCCGTCCAAACCCGTCCCCCTACCTGGTCCAGCCCCATTGCCACCCAAACGACGTCGTTTGACAAGTTTTGATCAAGGCCATCGATATCATTTGATCAAACGGTCCACTACATCGCCCATTAACCCGACCCCGACCCAATCCAGAACCAAACTGCCCCTAGTCAAAACGACCCCGTTTCGATTAAGGATTCAATCGGAGCCGTTGGATTCCAATCATCTGACGACTCCAATTAATCATCCCATTTTAATATACCCAAATCCCCCAGACCCCCCCCCCCCCCCCACACACTTCACTCTCGTCTCTCCCAAACACCCAAACACTAGAGACACCGCCCCTGAAACCTCCATCGTTTCCGGTGGCGGCGCAGCCTTACACCACCCCTACCCACCTGAAAATAACACCCCAAGACCCTCTCCGTCCCCTCTTCCCCAATCTGTAGCTAGTTTCCCTCGAATCACCCTAGGACTTCTTAAATATTCAATCGAAGCAGTCCGGTCCTAAAATCCCCGAACCCTAGCTTACCCAATCGACCCCAAATCAATACCACATAACTCCCATAAATCCCTCATACCAAATCCATCATTGGTTTCCTTCGAATCTGACCGGAACTCGTCGAATTTTAAATCTAAGTTTGAACCCTAAAAGTTCAAAATCAGTTTCCGTTGAACCTGATAACATGCATCGATCTAAGCCTCTAGTTTTTCATGATTAGAAGGTCGATTCACTACAAAACTGATGTTGTTCATTTGTTTTTGACAAAGAACAAATGATTAGCATCAGTTTCGGGTGAGTTAGAGTATCAAGGGTAATTTCAAGTTTAGCCGGTGAGTTCCCTTTATTGTTTTCTGTTCATTTTTAAATTTGTTTCACCTTTTACTCTTCTTCTTTCCTTCTTGTTTTCTTTCTCCATGGCCCTCACAAAGTTGCAAACGCGTAGTTACTTTAGGCGCGTCATTTTAATAATTTACCTTCCTAAACTCGGGTGTGCATTTCATGTGACTCAAATCCAAATCTTAATAACGTTGAATAAAATGTGTTTCGGATTGCGGGTGCATTTCATATGACACGATCCAAAGACATATTTTAGACGACGTTAAATCTTCTTTAAAATAAATAAAAGCGGTTAAAAGTTAAAATTTGCACATAGGTCTAAAATGTTTTAAATCAGATAATGAGCTAATTATAACAGTGGAGCGACCATGCTAGAGCCACGGAACTCGGGAATTCCTAACACCTTCTCCCGGGTTAATAGAATTCCTTACCCAAATTTCTGGTTCGCGGACCGTAAAACAGAGTCAATCTTTCCTCTCTTCGGGATTTGAACCAGTGACTTGGGACACCATAAAATTATCCTAAGTGGCGACTCTGAATTTAATAATAAATAGTCCCGTTTCGATTGTCCTTTAATTGGGAAAACGCCCTTGTACCTTTCGGGGTGTAGGAAAAAGGAGGTGTTACAACTCTGGCGACTCTGTTGGGGAAAAGAACCCAGAATCTCTGGTTCAGGATTCAGAATTCGAGCTTAGATGAATTGTTATAGTTGGCTTTATTTATTATCTGATTTTGTTACATGTTTGGGCCTAATGTGCTAAATATTGCTTTTACCGCTTTGATATTCTGTGAACTGTATATAAACTGCTATGAAACCCATCTGATGTCTGAGTCTTCTAAATCATGGAGGAGTGTGCACTTCGTGTGATTTCTCTTCTGTTAGAGTCATATCCCAAATTTAGAAAGAGGTTCGGACAAGTTGCAAAGCCGATGAAGCTTCTTTATTCCCGGTACGCTGCCCCCCCTCCCCCTCGGCTCGAGTTGTCCGCTCGGGTAAGCCAGGTCTAGAACAACAAAACCAGGTTTTAAACCTAGTATAACAAAGCCTCATGTCGGATCCCTAGTAGGAACGTTTGTTTGCATCACGTGCATTTGACTTTGGACACTCAACACAGGGGTTGGGTCTGTCTAGGACATGTGTACCCGAAATGAAAAGGACCATCCTGATGCATCTTGCTTGCTACTTGTGCATTTATTTGCTTCGTATTTGCATGTTGATCGGCTTATAAATAATGGGAGAAGGTTGAAAAAAAAAAGAATAGCAATGTGAGGGTTAAGTGAGTTCGTCACCTGTTTTGAAAACCCAATGTCCAAATAGTGCTGAAACTCTGCCGAAATTTTGAGAAAAATGAAAAACAAAAGGAAAAAAAAAGAGGTTTTGTTTTTAAAAATAGTTGGTTTTGTTTTATTTGTCCGAACTACGCCAGTTTGATTATCATAGGGTATGAGATACGTAGGCAATCTCTATCGGGTCCAACTTTCTTTTTGCAAAAATAGCCCGAAAAGAACAAAATTTTTATTTTTATTACAAATAAGTAAGGTGATGCCACTCTTGTCAAAAATAGCCGAATGTCCCTCAAAAGGGCGCTGGAAGGCTGTTTTTGCAAGAATAGCCGCCTTTAGTCATTTTTTAAGGTTTTGGCTGGTTAGCCGACACAGCCTTAAAATCTTCATTTTCGGAGTGCTGAAAGGCCGTAGCCAGATATTTTTGTAAAAATTTTGAAAGATGGTCATTTTTCTTGAGTCAAAATGAGTCGTAGTTTTCTTTTAATTGAAATTACCTTAATAAATGTGCAGGATGAGCACAATTCAAAATGAACCTTTCTCAGTCGGTGAAGAGATCCCTTTGGAGCTACATATGTGGTGGCATGATTTGGAGGACGACAATAGGAAGGTTGTGACAAAAGCGTTGGGTGGTCTTATTGAGCTCTTGAAGATTAAGCCGAGAAAGGACATAATTAAGGCCTTGATACCATTTTGGGACCCAACACATAATGTATTCCACTTTGCTGATTTTGAGTTAACTCCTACACTAGAAGAGATAGCAGGCTACACCGGTTTTGACGGAAATCTTAGAAATCAATACCCGGTGGCACCTAGAGCAGTAACCCCTCACAAATTTTTGGACCTGTTAAGCATCACTCGGGACATCCGAGATGGAAATTTAGCTAAAGGATTTTGTACCTTCTTTTTCCTGTACCGACGTTATGGGAATCCTCGTGGCTTCGAGACGCCGGATACCGGTATTACTCATGCAGAAAACCAAGACAAGTGGGACGCTCAGAGAGGATTAGCTTTTATAACGGCGTTCCTGGGTATTTTGATTGCCCCAGAAAGATGGGAATATAGAGTTGGGACTCGTGGGGATAGCTGACTTTATGATGAAAAAGGTAAATGGGACTATAATGCCGCTGATCTTAGTAGAAATTTACCGAGCTCTGACCCTTTGTCGAGAAAGGGGAAAGTTCTTTAAAGGGTGCAATATGTTGTTACAATTATGGATGGAGGAACACCTTTGTCACCGTCCCGGATACTTGAATTGTGGTATGACTGGTATCGAGTGCATTGAAAAATAGGAAAAGCGGGTGGGGGGTTATGAGTTCCCGAAGGGTACAAAAGCATGGCACGCCCACTTGAGATCCTTGACTGCAATCAAGATCGAATGGACGTTCGGGTGGCTCTCGGTCAGTGAAGTAATTTATATGTCGGCTGAGGTGTGTTTCCTACTGTTGATGGGGCTTCGGAGTATCCAGCCTTATGCTCTGCATAGAGTCCTGCGTCAGTTATGCAGATACCAGACCATCCCATACGATGAAGATTTGAGTCGGCATGTCATTGAGTTAGAACCAAAAGCTACCTTTCCAGAAGAAAACGTGCGTCGGATTTGGCATCAGTGCAGATTCTACCCCATGTCCAACAGTTCACTGATGGAGCACAGGTGCAATGGGACTAGTTGACCAAAGAAAATGAGTACAGGGCTACCATAAGCAAGTTGGAAAGGCAAGTCTTGGACCTTCAATTTGAAAATGGTTTGCAAGCCGTCGCAGATGAGGGAGAAAAGAAAATCTAACTCAGGAAAATGAAACCCTCAAAGCTCAAATCCGGAAGATGAAAACAGCTGCTAGAAACCCGGAGAGAAGCCGAGCGGATGAAAGGCTTATAAGATGTCTGGAAAAAAAGCCCTTGAGTGTCAAGATGACCTGGAAAAGTCTGAGGCCAACCTAGCCAAAGTCCGGGCACAATGGGAGAAGGCGGAAGAGTAGGCAAAGTTTGTGCAGCAAATGAAAAGAAAGTATTAAGGGACAATCACCATCCTGAGGAGAAAAATGACTACCCTCGAGAATGAAGCAACCAAGCAAGCCAAGGACTTCAAAGCTGATAGGAAACACTGTTATGATTTGATGGCTCAGATGGAAGAAGGAATGCAACAATTGCAAAATCAACATCTCTACGACACTCAGGTGTTAGAAACCCGAAATCAACAGGTCGGGCGTCTGCTTCAGGAAAAGGGCAGAATTCGAGAGCGGGTCAGAGTCATCGCCGACTACATTGTTGTGAAATGCTAAGTATGTGAGGATATGACTCGCACCACTTTCTTTGCGGCAGTGATGACGTTGGCCCGACAGATAATGAGTGACTTGGAGAGGCTTCAAAGGGATCTTGCATATAGGCCCGTGGCGAGACCGAATGATGTCCTGCGGGCCCCAAGAGCATTTAAGGAATTAATGTATTCGTGATTTTTTTTACTTGAGTCTGTATTTTCTTTCTGTTAGAGTCTGTTAGTTTCTTTTTATTCTGTTAGTTTTTGAGTCGTTATAATCAAAGTATTTGTTTTTTGAAAATCCCAAAAAAAATTATTACTTATTTTTACACATATACCCAGAACTACGCTCGGTCTGATTCATACGGGATCATGATACATAGGCAATCTCCATAGGATTCGACCATAACCAAAAGAAAAGAGAAAGAAAATAAGGAACCGTGACAAGGAAACAAAATAAGAAAAGGAAATGAGAGAATAAAAAAAAACAAAGAGAAGTCAAACAAAGAAAGGCAAGAATGAAAAAAAAAGAGAAAAAGGGAAGTTGCACATGGAAATAAGGAAAAGCCGGGATAACACAAGCAATCGAGCAAATACATGATAGAAATGATTAATTACTTAGGTGCATTGCATTCCACAAATATGCGGTTACCAATCTGTTAAGCTCTAATCACTAACGAATGTGTTGTTGATGCTCCAGAACCAAGGCACGTGGTTAGTTTGTTGAGCATTCTGGCAACCCATCCATACAACACCAGGTCCAAAGGCGAATTTATCATGTCTAGCCAAGAACTTGATGCGAGTGTCATCGATCCTTCAAGAGAGGTGGAAGAGTTGGATGTTAATTCGATGAAAGAAGAGATGTATAAGTTGAAGCAGCAGATGGCTGAAATGTACCAGGCCTGGGCAAAAGGGCAACCACCACCAGCTTACCCCGCTGACCCTGCTTTTATCCCGCCATTGGCTCAGCCCCAGGAACCTCCCACTGTGAACTCATCTCCGGCCTTTCCCCTATACCAACAATGCCATGGCACCACCTCCCAAACACCGCAAGCTCCACCACCCAAACCAGTTCCATATCCTCCTCCCCCAATCACTCATGTCTTCGTAGCATCCCCATTTGCTACACTACACCAATCTTCTAGTGAGCCTGTGTTCCAAGCCCAGGATAACCAATACTACCCCCCAGAGCCGACTTTCAAAGCTTCAGAAGTTTATACTCCTCGTTTTGATCTCCTTGCGAAAGCTGAAAAACCATCCAAAAATCCTGAACAAGAGGAGATGTTCAAAAAAGTTAAAAGCATAAAATAATCATTCAGAGACATGCGGGGGTTAGGAGGTCAAGTAAGTGTGGCTTACAAAGAACTGTGTTTGTTTCCAAATGTGCAATTACCAGCAGGGTTTAAGATGCCCAATTTTGATTTGTATGATGTGCACGGTGATCCAGTAGCACACTTGAGAGGTTTTTGTAGCAAGATGAGGGGAGCTGGAGGAAAAGATGAATTGCTGATGGCATATTTCAATCAAAGTCTAAGTGGATCGACGCTGGAGTGGTACACCCGGCAGGATCACGGAAGGTGGTATACATGGGATGATCTGGTGCAAGCATTCGCTTGTCACTTCAAATATAATCTTGAGATCGTTCCAGATCGACTGTCCTTGACAAAACTGGAGAAAAAGCATAGCGAAAGTTTCAGAGAGTATGGTTTCCGATGGAGAGAGCAGGCAGCAAGAGTAGACCCTCCAATGAAAGAAAGTGAGATGGTGGATTATTTCCTACAGGCCTTAGAACCTACTTACTATGGCCATCTGGTCTCAGCTATAGGAAATCCTTCAATGAAGTAGTGAATATGGGAGGTATGGTAGAAGAGGGGACTCAAGTCGAATAAAATCATGAGCTATTCGGCTATTAAGGTGACCACTCAGTCCATTCAGGGCGGCACCAGAGGAATTGAGAAAAAGAAGAGGGAGGACGTAGCAATGATTGATTCAGGAACTTGGTTAAGACCGATAGGCTCATCTCACCACTATAATCAGCCTCGACCCCACCACCAAAGTTACCCTCATAGCCCATATAATCTACCCCAACACTACTACCCCCCACCATAACCTCATTTTTCTGTCCACCATGTCCAAATATACAACCAACCTCCTGCCCACGCACAATGGCGAGCGCACATTCCCCAAAACACTTATCCATCCCCATGAGCCTACCGAAACCCTCCTGGACCAAGTTTTCGGCCTAATCAAGCATTTAAGGATGAAAGGTTGCAGAAAAAGAAAACCTTTACTCCATTGGGAGAGTCATATACCGGTTTATTTCACAGGCTAAGAACTCTGGACATGCTGAGGCTGATACAGTCCAAATTGCCAAATCCTCCCCCGAAAAATCTTGATTATTCCGTAAGCTGTGAGTATTGTTCTGGTACTCCAGGTCATGACACGGAGAAGTGCTGGCACTTTAAAAGTGCTATCCAGGAGCTTATTGATACCAATCGGATTGAAGTTCAAGCTCCCGAGGCACCCAATATCAACTGGAATTCGATGTCAGCCCATCAGGAGGCAAATATGATTGAAATAGTGCATGAGGGAGGGGAGCCCAGGAAGCCGTCACAGACCGTCATGATGATTCGGTCCAATGGGGTCAAGACAGTTGAACAATCAACAAGTGAGAAATCAGTGCTCAAGTTGAGCGAAAGGAGTAGTGAACCATCCGTAATAGTTAAGAAGGGGTCTTCAAGTGATGTGGCAGAAAAACAATAAAGGTTGAAAGTGGTTGTGCCAGGAGTGGTGAACAAACCTATCATAATCGTGGAGGGCGCCCGCATAGATCATGTTATTATAAAGCCGGTAACCCAGTTACTGATAGTCAACAGCAGGCTATTCCATGGAATTATGAACGGGTGACAGTGACTTACAAAGGAAAAGAAGTTAAAGAAGAAGTCTATGAAACCCAGGGTTTGACTCGTTCGGGGAGATGTGTTGCCCCCGAAGAGTTAAGAAAATCTAAGAACTCCAAAGATAACCCAGTGCTAGTGAAGAAAGCCGTAACTGAAGAAGAGGCAAAGGAATTTTTGAGAAAGATGAAGATGCAAGACTATTCTATCATGGAACAGTTGAAAAAGACGCCTGCTCAGATTTCACTATTGTCATTGTTAATCCACTCAGATGAGCACCGTCGATCCTTAATGAAAATCCTGAATGAGGCTCACGTTCCCGATAAGATATCAGTGAACCATCTGGAAAAGATAGCCAACAAAATCTTTGAAGTGAACAGAGTCACTTTTTCCATGATGAATTGTTTGTAAAGGGTACTGAGCATAATAGAGCCCTTTACCTTATAGTGAAATGTGAGGACTCTGTGGTTGCCCAGGTATTGGTCGACAATGGTTCCAGTGCAAACATTTGCCCTCTCTCCACTCTGAGCAAGTTGAAAGTAGAAGATGAGAGGATTCATAAGAACAGTATCTGCATGCGGGGATTTGATGGCGGAGGCAAAGATTCAGTTGGTGATATAGTGCTAGAGCTGACGATAGGACCAGTTGAGTTCACGATGGAGTTCTAGGTGTTGGATATAGTTGTTTCCTACAATCTGCTGTTAGGACAACCCTGGATTCACGCCACTAAAGCAGTCCCGTCCACACTACACCAGATGGTCAAATTTGAATGGGATAGACAGGAAATAGTTGTGCACAACGAAGAATTTGTGCGCTCATAGCAATGCCGTTGTACCGTTCATTGAAGTGGAAGATGACAAGGGGTCGTGGGTCTACCAAGTTTTGACACGATGTTGGTTGAGAAAATTCCAGAGGGGAAATACATTCCAAATCCGAAGATAACTACCGCATCAGACATGGTGGCCTTTGAAATGTTAAACAATGGTTTCGTACCAGGCAAGGGTTTGGGTTCATCTCTGCAGGGCATCATACAGCCAGTATCCCTCCCTAAAAACTTGGGAACATTTTGTCTGGGATTCAAGCCCACAGCCGCAGACATAAAAAGAGCCAGAAAATTGAAACAGAGGGCATGGGTCCTTTCAAAGCCGGTTCCACGTCTATCCAGATCATTTGTCAAGCCCAGTACCAGAAGTCACCCAGTAACAATAATTCCCAGTTCTGTGATTGATCCTGACAAGGAATTAATTGAAAAATTCGAGAAGTTGTTCGACGATATAAACATGGTGGAAATTGGAGAAGGTTCTAGCAACGCGGAAGTGCAATTTGACGGGCCAGAAATGAAGCTTAACAATTGTAAGGATACTCTTCTCCCCACTCGGAAGGAGTTTTGGTAGTTTGTTTTGATTTTCCTTCAGTTTGTCTGGGTTATTCCGGGGTTGTAATCTAGATTTTTATCTTTTAGTCTATTTGAGTGTGCAAACCTTGTTATCTTTTATCCTTCAATGAAATGCAATTTCCCTTCTTCATCTGTCCTGATAGTTTTCTTTTTTCTTTTTTTTCTTTTCTGTACAGTTCCTTTTACGCTGGTTCTAATGACATGGCATGCGTAAGGAATCCTCAGCACAGTCTTAAAAATCAATCTGATTCTGAAATAATAATTCAAGAAGTAGAGTGTGATGAAGAATCAGAATATGATGAGGATGAGGCCTTTGAAGAGATTAGTAAGGAATTAAATCACTTTGAAGGAAAACCCAAACCCAACCTGAATAATACCGAATCCATCAATTTAGGGGACACAGATAATATCAGAGAGACTAAAATAAGTGTCCACCTTGAACCAAAGATCAGGGAAGAGATAATCAAAGCACTGATTGAATACAATGATATTTTTGCATGGTCATATGATGACATGCCAGGTTTGAGCACTGATTTGGTGGTCCATAAATTACCCACTGACTCGGCATTCCCTCTCGTCAAGCAAAAATTGAGAAAGTTCAAAACTGATATGAGTGTGAAGATTAAGGAAGAAATCGCCAAGTAATTAGACGCAAAAGTCATTCGGGTCACACGATATCCCATTTTGTTAGCTAATATTGTGCCAGTACCAAAGAAGGACGGCAAGATTAGAGTATGCGTTGATTACTGCAATCTCAACAAAGTAAGTCCAAAGGATAATTTTCCACTACCCAACATCCACATTTTGATCGATAATTGCGCCCAGCGTGAGATTGGATATTTTGTGGATTGCTATGCAGGGTATCATCAAATCTTAATGGATGAGGAAGATACGGAAAAGACAACATTCATCATGTCATGGGGAACTTACTACTATCGGGTAATGCCATTTGGTTTGAAAAACGTTGGGGCAACTTACATGAGGGCAATGACTATTATTTTCCATGATATGATATACAAGGATATTGAGGTATACGTAGATGATGTAATCATAAAGTCGAAGCAGTAGGCCGACCACGTCGGTGATTTGAGGAAATTTTTCTGGAGGCTTCGCAGGTACAATTTCAAACTTAACCCTGCCAAGTGCACATTTGGTGTTCCATCCGGAAAATTATTGGGATTCATAGTCAGACGTCGAGGCATTGAGTTGGACCCATCAAAGATCAAAGCTATCCAAGAATTTCCGCCTCCGAGGAACAAGACTGAGGTGATGAGTCTATTAGGGAGGTTGAACTACATCAGCAGGTTTATTACTCAGCTCACGACAACTTGTGAGCCTATTTTCAAGTTGCTGAAGAAGGATGTTGCGGTCAAGTGTACTGATGAGTGTCAAGAAGCATTTGATAAGATAAAAGGATACTTGTCAAACCCACATGTGTTGGTTCCACCAGAACCAGGGAGACCTTTGATTCTTTACTTGATAGTCCTGGAAAATTCATTTGGTTGTGTATTGGGTCAGCATGACATCACTGGCAGGAAGGAACAAGCCATCTACTATCTTAGCAAGAAGTTCACGGCTTATGAGGTTAAGTACACTCACCTGGAAAGGACATGTTGCACCCTAACTTGGGTAGCACAGAAATTGAAACATTATTTGTCATCCTACACTACTTACCTCATTTCGTGCTTGGATCCGTTGAAGTATATCTTTCAAAAGCCTATGCCCACAGGAAGACTTACGAAGTGGCAGATTTTACTCACGGAGTTTGACATCATCTATGTGACTCGGACCGCGATGAAAGCCCAAGCATTGACTGATCATTTGGCCGAGAACCCGGTCGATGAAGAGTACGAGCCATTGAGAACTTATCTTCCCGATGAAGAGGTGATGCATATCGATGAACTAGAGCATATTGAAAAACCAGGTTGGAAACTTTTCTTTGATGGGGCTGCCAACATGAAAGGAGTTGGAATAGGGGTTGTGCTTATTTCTGAAATAGGGCATCACTATCCTGTTACAGCTCAGCTTCGTTTCTATTGTACCAACAATATGGCTGAGTACGAGGCATGCATTTTGGTTTTAAGGCTAGCTGCAGACATGGATGTCCAGGAATTCTTGGTCTTGGGAGACTCGGATCTTCTGGTGCACCAGATTCAAGGAAAATGGGAAACACAGGATTTAAAGCTCATACCATACCGACAGTGTTTGCATGATCTTTGTCAACGGTTTCGATCAGTAGAGTTCAGGCATATTCCAAGGGTCCATAATGAGGTGGTCGATGCTTTGGCTACTTGGCATCAATGTTGCACCATCCAGACAAAGCTTATGCCGATCCTCTACATATTCAAGTCTGAGATCAGCATGCTTACTGTAACATGGTGGAAGAAGAACTTGATGGTGAACCGTGGTTCCATGATATCAGGGAGTACATCAGAATGGGGGTATATCCGGTGCAACCCACGGGGGATCAAAAGAGAACAATTCGACGGTTGGCAAGTGGATTTTTCTTCAGTGGAGGAGTTTTGTATAAAAGAACTCCAGATCTTGGATTGTTGAGATGCATAGATGTTAAACAAACCACGGCTATCATGACCGAAGTACATTCTGGAGTCTGCAGAACGCATATGACTAGATATGTGCTGGCGAAGAAAATTCTCCAAGCAGGTTATTATTGGCTCACCATGGAGCGAGATTATGTCAGTTTTGTGCGCAAATGTCATCAATGCTAGGTACATGGAGATTTAATTCATTCTCCACCATCGGAATTGCACACAATGTCAGCACCATGGCCCTTCGTTGCTTGGGGCATGGATGTCATTGGACCAATCGAACCAGCAGCATCCAACAGGAACATGTTCATTCTAGTGACCATTGATTATTTCACCAAGTGGGTTGAGGCTAAAACTCTCAAGTCTGTGACCAAGAAAGCAGTGGTCGATTTCGTTCACTCAAATATCATCTATCGATTTGGGATACCAAAGGTGATCGTCACAGATAATGGTGCTAATCTTAACAGCAACTTGATGAAAGAGGTATGTCAACAATTTAAGATTACGCATCGCAATTCCACCCCATATCGCCCTAAGGCGAATGGAGTAGTCGAGGCAGCCAACAAGAACATAAAGAAGATACTTCAGAAAATTGTGGAAGGTTCCAGGCAATGGCATGAAAATTTACCATTCGCATTGTTGGGTTATCGCTCTACTGTTCGCACTTCAGTGGGTGCAACTCCTTACTTGTTGTTATATGGCACTGAAGCAGTGATACCTGCGGAAGTTTAAATCCCATCCCTTCGGATTGTTGCTGAGGCCGAGATTGAGGATGATGAGTGGGTCAAAACTCGTTTGGAGCAGTTAAGTTTGATCGATGAGAAGAGATTGGCAGCAGTGTGTCATGGGCAGTTATATCAAAAGAGAATGGCAAGAGCGTACAACAAAAAGGTGTGTCCCCGAAAGTTTGAAGTGGGTCAGCAAGTATTAAAGCGCATCCTTCCACACCAAGCCGAAGCGAAGGGCAAGTTCGCCCCAAATTGGGAAGGGCCATTCATTGTAACAAGAGTGTTGTCCAATGGTTCTTTATATCTAACAGATATCGAAGGCAAATGTGTAGACATGTCTATCAATTCTGATGCAGTCAAGAGATATTATGTATGATTTCTTTGGTTCAATTGGTGATTGTTTGTACTTGGCATTGTTTCGAAGATTGGAATGACGAAGACAATTTGTTCTGCTATCTACACACTCTACCCTTTTTTTCCCCTTTTGAGACTTATTTATTTTATTTCATACCCCTCTTTTGGAATCAATAATGAAAAAAAGAGAAAAGAAAGAAAAGAAAAAGAAAGAAAAAAAGCAAAAAGAGAAAGTACAAGAAAACAAAGAAATTCAGGTGTGAACTACGTTTGACCTGATTCCTATTAAGGATACGTAGGCAGCCTCATGGCTTGGTCATAACATATCAAAATAAAAATAAAAAATCCACAAGCAAGAAAGTGGGGTAGAAGTTGTGATTGTGGTAAGAGATCAGATTCCAAAAGTTGTAATTTTGACCCATTTAAGTTGCTTTGAGCCTTTTTGATACCTTTTTCTTTCCAAACATATCCAAAGAACCCACATTACCGTCCAAAGAAAGACCTCCCGATCAGTCTTCGAGAGATTCCAAGTCAAGCAAGTAAAGAGGATTCATATCAGGTGCAACACTCCGGTTTAAGCAAGAGAAATCAAAAAATGAGAGAGTCTTATTGGTGAAAACCCTCGTGGGCACCATGAGGCGACGAAAGCTGAGAGAAAGTAATAATGAGAGTCTTATTGGTGAAAACCTTCACGGGCACCATGTGGCAACAAGGAATTGAGGAATGAACAAATGAGAGAGGTTTGTTGGTGAAAACCCTTCAGGACACTACAACACAAACAAGGTCTGTAAGCTGGCGAAAAGTAAACATCGGGTTGCGAAGATCTTAGAGCACAAAGTAAAACAATTGGAAAAGTGATTGGTTAAACAGACTGGGTTGATTAATCCAAAATGCATACCATGATTATTGGTGCCAGTTACTCCACTCAGATAAGCTTCTTTTTCTCTCTCCAACAGTTCCAAATTTGGATTTTCTTCTTTATTCTTAATTCTTAAAATCGTCGCATTTCATTGCTGTTAATTTTACTCCTCTAAAGCTCTTTCAAGATTAACCTTGTTTCAACAAATAAGAAGGAATTTCAAAGTTTACTACCAGTTTTAAAATTGCACAAAGCAAAATACGGCTAGGACATGCCAGAGATAGTGTAATGAAAAGTGGGACATAGAGTGTAAGCAAAAGTTAAATCGGTGAAATGGTTCAGTAATGTCGCGGGATATGCAGAGGTCAGAAATGAAAAACAACGGTTGGGGTGTAGAGCACTCAGATCATCTAGGGTCCTGGGGTTAAGAATCAATCAGAAGGTCAAACAATTCTCGATCGGCTCAAGGCAGCCAGTCAAAGCAAAGCATGGCAAAGGAAGAACCACCTTCGGCAAGAATGGCACAACTAATCGCCACGTTTTAAACTGACAAAATTTTTCTCTGATTTGAAACAGGGGCAAAAATTTCATTTGTTTCGGAGAAATCCTACGTGAAGAAAGAGCAAGCACCAAGTAGGTTTGATCGCAAAGTTCTTAGGACCCTCCTAGAAAATGGGACTTAGTTTAAAATTCAAAATAATCATGAGTAGCAGAATCTAGCATAAATGTACCTCAAAGGAATATAAGCGGAACTTCGAAGTTTGCATGCTTGAGATATGATTCACAAGAAATTTTCAGGACCCTCCTGAATAATGGGACGTAGCACTAAGAATTCCATTAGATAACAAGTTTTAGCATAAGTTCGGCTATAAGGAAGTATAGTTTAGCTTTAAAAGCGTCACTTGTAAGATAAGATTTAACTTAAAACTTTTCAGGACCCTCCTGGATAATGGGATGAAGTTTTAGGACCAAGTTAGATAACAAGGTTCAATACAAGAAAATATAATGCAGCTTTGAAACGGGCATTTTACTAGAACTTTTCAGGACCCTCCTGGATAATGGGATCTAGTTTACAGATTGTTAGAGATATTAAGTAACATGATTCAGTTAACACTCACAAAGGTTCCCGGCTACTAAATTGGGGTAGAAAATTTTCTTTGTTTTGTCTATTTTGTTGAAGTCAGGTGCCCGTCTGAAGAATAGGGAAGAACAACACAGATGTTAAGGATAAAAAGCAGTTCAGGATCAAGTAATCAGGAGCCCACCTGGAGAACAAGGGAAAACAAATCAAGTTTCAAGGAAGATTGACACAAGGATTGGTAATCAGGCACCCACCTGGAGGAACAAGGGAGAACAAGTCAAGAAAAAAACAGTTAAAGATTCAGCAATCAGGCGCCCACCTGGAGAGCAAGGGAATACAATTCAAGTTTCAACAGTCAGGCGCCCACTTGGAGAGCAAGGGAATATAGTTTAAGTTTCAGTAATCAGGACCCCGCCTGGAGAACAAAGGGAAAAAGTGCAATTCAAATGTTGTAAATCAGGAGCCCGCCTGAAGAACGAATGGAAGAAGTACAAATTCAAATTTTGTTGAAATCAGGAGCCCACCTGGAGAACGAAGGAAAGAAGTACAAATCAATCTTCAATAATCAGTAGCCCGCCTGAAGAACGAAGGCAAAGAGTACGATTCAAGTTTCAGTAATCAGAAGCCCTCCTGGAGAACAGAGGGAAGGCAACAATGGTCAATAGAAGACAGTTCAAGTTGAAAGGGGAAAGCAATTCGAGTTTCATAGGAAGGGAACACAATTCAAGTATTGGCAATCAAGAAACCACCTAAAAATGAAAGGAAGAAGAACAGAAGGAAGCAATTTAAGGAAAGGCAATAACAGTCAAAGGAAGACGGTTAAAGTTCGGCAATCAGGTATCCACCTGGAAAACAAAGGAAAGTAATTGAAGGAAAGGGAAAGCATCACAAAATTACGATTCAAGTCAGCAACAAAAGAACTTCTATAGGAAAATACAAGTCAACAAGGCAACAACAATCACAAGATCAAGTTTGAAAATAAATCTTTGTAATGCATAGTTCATAGCTTAGTCTAGCTTCTTTTATTTTGTCATGGTGTAATAAGAAGGTCGGTAAGCAGTAGTAGCAGCAACAACAACAGTGAAATCACATCTTCATGGTAGTCCCAGCTACCGAAACTTCCCGAACTACACTGACTTGATTCCTTTATAGCCAAGGATATGTAGGAAACCTTTGAAATAGAGATTCGGTCAGATTCTTTCAAAGATGCTTCCCACAGAGTATTCAAACAGGCAAAAATCGCTCGTATCCGCTCACTTGATCTTTGCATGAAAACTCTTCGTGTTTCCGAGCAAAGAGGGGCAGCTGTGAGCACGTGATTTTTGCCCTATATGAATTATTCCTATAAATTTAAAACAAAACATTTTTTTCCATTGCTCGCAATTTTGTGAATTTTTGTGGCATCTCCTATTATTGTTTGCATTTTTGTTTAAATCATAAAAAATACAAAAATATTGCATCTGCATTTAGGATTTAATTTTTATATTTCTAGATCAGTTAGTACATTAATTTGTTTAACAAAACAGAAAAAAATCATAAAAAATAGTCATGTTGCATTTTAATTTTGAATTTTTGGCAATTGTTTTTGGTATTTAATTAGTTATGGTAATTATTATTTAGAGATAATTAAGTTAATTAAGTAGAATAATTTGGTTTAGGGATTAATTAAGGTTTTATTTTTTATTTTAAGAAGAAAAATACTTTTGAAATAAAAAGAAAAGGAAAGAAATAAAAAAGAAATCAGAAGTTGGGCCAATTTAATTAAAATCTCAAGCCCAAATCAAATAACCCTCCCAAAACCCAGATAAAACCCGGATAGACCCAGCCCAGACCCGTCCCCTACCCGGTCCAGCCCCATTGCCACCCAAACGATGTCGTTTGACAAGTTTTGATCAGGGCCGTCGATATCATTTGATCAAACGGTCCACTACGTCGCCCATTAACCCGACCCCGACCCGATCTAGAACCAAACCGCCCCTACTTAGTCAAAACGACCCCGTTTCGATTAAGGATTCAATCGGAGCCGTTGGATTCCAATCATCCAATGACCCTAGTTAAATCGTGGATTTTAATATACCCAGACCCTCCAGCCCCCCCCACTTCACTCTCGTCTCTCCCAAACACCCAAACCCTAGAGACGCCGCCCCTGAAACCTCTATCGTTTCCGGTGGCAGCGCAGCCTTACACCACCCCTACCCACCTGAAAATAACACCCCAAGACCATTTTCGTCCCCTCTTCCCCAATCTGTAGCTAATTTCCCTCGAATCACCCTAGGACTTCTCGAATCTTCAATCGAAGCAGTCCGGTCCCAAAATCCCCGAACCTTAGCTTACCCAATCGACCCCAAATCAACACCACATAACCCCCATAACTCCCTCATACCAAATCCATCATTGGTTTCCTTCGAATCTGACCGGAACTCGTTGAATTTTAAATCTAAGTTCGAACCCTAAAAGTTCAAAATCAGTTTCCGTTGAACCTGATAACATGCATCGATCCAAGCCTCTAGTTTTTCATGATTAGAAGGTCGATTCACTACAAAACTGATGTTGTTCATTTATTCTTGACAAAGAACAAATGATTAGTATCAGTTTCGGGTGAGTTAGAGTATCAAGGGTAATTTCAAGTTAAGCTCGTGAGTTCCCTGTATTGTTTTCTGTTCATTTTTAAATTTGTTTCACCTTTTACTCTTTTTCTTTCCTTCTTGTTTTCTTTCTCCGGTATTCTTCTGAGTAGTCCTTCCGTTCACAAGTCTATTAGTCCTTCATCTGCATTAATCTTATTTCAATAGCATTTTTCTGAATTTATAATCATATAAGAAAGGTCTAGGTTTAATTGAATTGGTCGAGGCTTATTCGAATATGTTTTGGAAGTCGTTAGTTCCATTTAGAGTCTTATAGCAGATTAATTCAATGAATTGATATGATTCAGTTGTTTGATGTTTTCTTAATTTTAAAGTGCATTTGTATTAGCTCATTTGTTTCCTGTTTATACGAATTCAGAGTTTATGAGTGATAAATAACATAAGCTTTGAGGGTAATTTGGGTAGTCTAGCCTAAGAAAACTGTCAATAATTGAATTAGGAAGCTTCTAATAAGTGGTAGGATTTAAGAATGCACTACTCACAAAATTAAAGAACTAAGTTAAGTGGAGTTAATTAAAAATTGTTGAAAGGGCATTTGTGAATCCAATGGGGCATTTTCTACTGCCTATATAGAGATCAGAATTGAAAGAAGGAAGAAAAGGAGAAAAGAAGAGAAAATAGAGTCTAGGGGAAGAAGAAACAGAGATTGAAGAGATAAAAATTCTAAAAAAAAGGCGGCTGACTGGTTCAAATAATTACTATTCTATTGAACATTTTCTGAGATTTCTTGAAGTTTTGATTTTTAAAGTAATTGCTGATTCTGGTAGCTGAAATGGATTAAATCTGGTTTTCAAAAGCTTGGTTTGAAGTGGTCATATTCCCAACTTGATTGGGACTGTTTCATCTACTGCTTCATATCAATCTTCTTGAGTTTGAGTTATTTTGTTGAAACTGGTGTTGCTCTGCTGTGATTCCTGCTGATACCTCACTTTTCTGCTTCCTTCTTTTACTTCCAGGTACATGACCCTGTAACTCCTCTGGTTGAGAAGTAAATTTGAGGAATGAAAAATGAAAATGAAGAATCGGAGCATAAAAAATATTCCATTTTGTTCTTCTTTGATCTGTCTGTTTTATTTAATGTGATTATTTTGTCCAAATCAGTTTAGTTGAGCATGTTGTAGTTACTAGTAGAGAGGATATGGTGTTAGAATTTATATGGTGAACCTTCAGTTCAGCTTGTTGGTTTCATACAAGGTTGAATGATTTATGTTCATTAATAGAGATCCAATAATCTAGATCCATTTTTAACTGATCCATTAGCATCATGTATTAAAGTCTGAATCATCATTAGATCTGTTAGGCCCTGTATGATGTTTGTTCATGCATAGTCAGTAATCGTACTCAAAGTCCTGCCTAAGTGAGGTTTATTAAAGGCTTTTATTGTTAAATGTTAGCTATAGTTTTGTATTGACAAATGGACTGTGGACTCTACTCATTTAGCTTTCTTCTAATGAATTTGAATGAATGCAGGGAAAAGGATCTGTTAGGGGCCTATCTAGTTGCAACTCAGAAATGTATTTTATTCTTGTGAAATACAGAAATTGAATCAATGGGATGTGAAATACAAAGGCTTGGTGTGATCATTGGCTTAGTTATGGTCTTGTTTAGTTTTTCTTTAATTTGTAAATCTGGATGGACTTTTGATTAACATAATGTTTGATTAAATAGTTTAGGACTCTGATTTTAAGGATATCAATCGGACACTTGTAATAGAGATTAATTAGTATAAGTATCATGTTTTCTCTTTTAAAATGCCAATTGATGGTTCAGCTGGTCATAGACTCTCATTTTTTTTAAATGCATATCTTTGATTTTCCTTTAGAAGGGTTATGGTTGAGGTTCGCTGGGGTTCTTTAATGTAGGTTTACGCTCAAATTCACTATAAAAATGACAAAGTACTAGTTTGATTGTATATAGGTCTTACTTGTATTAGATTGGTTTGGTTTAAATCTTTAAGACTGTATTGCAAGGCAAGTTGGAGACTTGGAAATTAAAATACTGTCAGTTGCAAAAATGGGATTTCTAATTGTTTTCAATGTTGAATCATGGCTAGAATACCAGATAATTGTTCATTGATAAATTGAAATATGACTCCGAAGTTTGCTTGCATTGGTACTGATTCTATCGTTAGTTTTTTTTTGTATTTACATAATCTGAGCTTGGGCTCATGCTTGGGCCCAAACTGGGTGGCCCGTTGATCTTTAACTCACCAGCTCATTTGGAATCCTTAATTCTGGACTTCGCAATAATTTCAGTAAATCAAGAATTCCCGTGATTGCTCCCGTTTGAATATAATTCCTTTCTTGGAAAATAAATCGAGGTGTGCTATATTAGCCAAATTGTACAATTTATGACCCTCGTAAGTTAGCTTAGAAACCTTTTGGTTAGGATAAATTGAGGTGTGTTGTGCCGAACAAAAATAACAATTGCATGGCCCTCGTATAATTAATCTTGTTTTATCCTTAGAAATCGAGGTGTGCCACCTAGTGAAATTTCCATGGCCCTCGCAAAGTTGCAAACGCGTAGTTGCTTTAGGCGTGTTTACCTTCCTAAACTCGGGTGTGCATTTCATGTGACCCAAATCCAAACCTTAATAACGTTGAATAAAATGTGTTTCAGATTGCGGGTGCATTTCATGTAATGCGATCCAAAGACATATTTTAGATGACGTTAAATCTTCTTTAAAATAAATAAAAGCGGTTAAAAGTTAAAATTTGCACATAGGTCTAAAATATTTTAAATCAGATAAAGAGCTAATTATAATAGTTGAGCGACCGTGCTAGAGCCACGGAGCTCGGGAATGCCTAACACCTTCTCCCGGGTTAATAGAATTCCTTACCCGGATTTCTTGTTCGCGGACTATAAAACAGAGTCAATCTTTCCTCGATTCGGGATTTGAACCGGTGACTTGGGACACCATAAAATTATCTCAAGTGGCGACTCTGAATTTAATAAATAAATAATCCTGTTTCGATTGTCCTATAATTGGAAAAATGCCCTTGTACCCTTCGGGGTGTAGGAAAAAGGAGATGTGACAATCTGCGTAACTCTTCTTCCTGGACTAAGCTATGCGAAGCCTTTCCTGAATCTACTTCACCTTATCCAGGGCATCCTTCACCAAGTCTGTGCCGTACAACTTAGCCTCACCAGGATCAAACCACCCGATAGGAGAACGACATCGTCGACCTTATAAAGCCTCAAATGGAGCCATCTCGAAGTGGACTAATAGTTGTTGTTGTAAGCAAACTCTGCCAAAGGCAAGAACTGATCCCACTGTCCTCCAAAGTCAATCACACATGCTCTAAGCATGTCCTCTAAAATCTGAACTATCCGCTCCGACTGCCCGTCGGTCTGAGGATGGAATGGTTGTGCTAAGCTCTACACGGGTCCCCAACTCACTCTGAACGGCTCTCCAGAAATGGGAAGTGAACTGAAGGCCTCTATCTGATATGATGGAAACAGGCACACCGTGCAACCGGACTATCTCCTGAATGTAAATCTGAGCCAATCTCTCTGAAGTGTAAGTAGTCACAACCGGAATAAAGTGTGCCAACTTGGTCAACCTGTCAACTATGACCCACACTGCATCAAACTTCCGCAAAGTTCGGGGTAACCCAACTACAAAGTCCATAGTAATGCACTCCCACTTCCACTCATGGTATAGGCATCTACTAAAGTAGGCCACCCGGCCTCTGGTGCTCATACTTAACCTGCTGGCAATTCAAACACCTAACCATATACTCCACTATGTCCTTCTTCATCCTTCGCCACCAATAATGCTATTTCAAGTCACGATACATCTTTGTAGCTCCCGGATGAATGGAATATCGCGAACTGTGTGCCTCCTTTAGTATCCTCTCCCTCAGACCATCAACATTAGGAACACATAGGCGACCCTGGAGTCACAAAACACCATCCTCGCCAATAGAAAACTCATTGGCACCTCCCTGTAGCAATGTCTCTCTAAGAATTGCCAAATATGGATCATCGAACTGTCGAGCCTTGATCTGCCCCAATAATGAAGACTGAACGCAAGAACTCGGCTGGGCTTTAAAATATCCGACCTCACAAGTCTGTTAGCCAAGGACTGAATGTCCAAAGCTATTGCCTCTCCTCTGCTGGAATGAATGTCAAGCTACCCATACTCTCTGCTTTCCTGCTTAAGGCATCTGCGACCACATTTGCCTTTCCCGGATGATAAAGAATGGTGATGTAATAATTCTTCAGTAACTCAAGCCATCTACGCTGCCTCAAATTGAGATCCCTCTTATTGAACAAATGTTGTAAGCTGCGATGATCAGTATAAACCTCACATGACACCCCATACAGATAATGCCTCCATATCTTAAGAGCATGAACAATAGCGGCCAACTCCAAATCATGCACAAGATAGATCTTTTCATGAATCTTCAGCTGACGTAAAGCATATGCAATAACTCACCCCTTCTGCATCAATACACATCCCAATCCAACGCGTGAAGCATCGCAATATACCGTATATATCCCTGAACTGGAAGGCAACACAAGAACTAGTGTTGTAGTCAAAGTTGTCTTGAGCTTCTGAAAGATCGCCTAATAATCATCGGACCAGTGGAAAGGAGCACCCTTTTGGGTCAATCTAGTCAGAGGTAATGCAATAGATGAAAAGCCCTGCACAAATCGCCTGTAATAACCTGCTAACCCCAGGAAACTCCTGATCTCGGTCACTAAAGTAGGACGTGGCCAACTCTGGACTGCCTCAATCTTCTTGGGATCCACCTTAATACCCTCTCCTAACACCACATGCCCCAAGAATGCCACTGACTCTAGCCAAAACTCACACTTGGAGAACTTAGCATATAGCTTCTGCTCTCGCAAGGTCTGAAGCACTACTCTCAAATGTTGCTCGTTCTCCCCCAGGCTGCGTGAGTATATCAAGATGTCATCAATGAAGATGATGATAAAGGAATCAATATAAGCTCTGAACACCTTATTCATCAAGTCCATAAATGTTGTTGGGGCATTATTCAAGCCAAAGGACATCCCCAAAAACTTATAATAGCCATATCTAGTCTGGAATGCAGTCTTCGGAACATCCGAGTCCCGAATCTTTAACTGATGGTACCCTGACCTCAAGTCGATCTTAGAGAACACCCTAGCACCCTGTAACTGGTCAAACAAATCATCGATACGAGGCAACGGATACTTGTTCTTGATGGTGACTTTGTTCAACTGGCGGTAATCAATGCATATCCGCATATTCCTATCCTTCTTTTCACAAATAACACTGGTGCACCCCAAGGTGATACACTAGGTCTAATAAACCCCTTTGCTAACAACTCTTCAAGCTGCTCCTTCAACTCTTTCAGAGCCATATGGTACGGTGGAATAGATGTAGGTTGGGTGCCTGGAGCCAAATCAATATAGAATTCAAAATCGCGATCCGGTGGCATGCCAGGAAGATCAGAAGGAAACACATCGGCGAACTCCCGAACTACTGTAACTAAATCAATCGTCGGGGACTCTATGGTGGTGTCCCAAACATAAGCTAGATAAGCCAAACACCCCTTCTCGACCATATGTCGAGCCTTCAGGAAAGAGATAACCCGACTAGATGTACCGACTATGGAACCCTTCCACTCCAACCTTGGCAACCCTGGCATTGCTAATGTAATAGTCTTGGCATGGAAATCTAGGACGGCGGGATATGGGGATAACAAATCCATGCCTAGGATGATCTCAAATTCAATCATATCAAGCAACAGGAGATCGGCTCTAGTCTCGAAACCACAGAATGTGACCACACAGAAATGGTAGATCTGATCCACAATTACAGAATCACCCACAAGAGTGGACACATGAACAAAAGTGCCCAAAGGCTCAAGAGAAATAACCAGGAAACGAGCAAACAGAGATGATACATATGAATAGGTAGACCTTGGATCAAATAATATCGAAGCATCTCTACCGCAGATGGAAATAATACATGTGATGACGGCATCTGAGGCTAATGCATCTGGCCTAGTCGGAAGGGCATATAATCTAGCTGGAGCGTCGGCTGGCTGGCCTCCACCTAACTGAGCAGTAGCTGCCTGACCTCTCCCTATCTGGCCTCCACCTCTAGGATGGCCTCTACTAGTCTACCCCCAACCTCTAGATGGCTGGGCAACCGGTGCTGAAATCATGGGCTACTGAACCTGTTGTACTGCCTTGTCCCGAAGCCTGGTGCAGTATCTCCTCATATGACCAAGGTCTCTGCACTCAAAACAACCCCGCGGTGCGGTGACTTGCTGCCCTGATGGCTGACCATGATGGCCTTTAGACCCACTGGAAGAAGCCTGGATAGCCGGTAGATAGTATGAACTCTCCGGTATAGCACTAAAATAGGAACCAAAAGAAATCTGGGGACTTGAATACCCACTGGAGGAACCTTGAATAGTTGGCGAGCGATAAGAACTCTCTGGCATGGTGCTGAAATAGAGGCATGCTGGAGTATCCCGAGCAGGTGGTGGTGCTGAATATGGGGGTCTGCTGGGCTGACCCCTCCCAAACTGACCTCTACCCCTAGCGGGGGCACCTTTGAACTCTCCGGAGAATCTAGCCCTCTTATCCTGCTACATTTTCTCCCTACCCCTCAAAGGGTAGCCCTCAATCCTCCAAGCAATCTCCACTACTAGCTGATAAGGAGTCCCCATCTCCATCTCTCGGTCCATGTTGGACCTAATGCCAGAATGTAACCCTACAGCAAACCTCTGCACCTTCCCTGCGTCAGTAGGAAGTATCATCAATGCATGGTGGGATAACTAAGAAAACCTCATCTTATAGTTAGTCATGGACATCTGACCCTACTCAAGCTGCTCAAACTGATACCGCAGCTTTTCCCTCTCAGAGGGTGGAATATACCTGTCCAAGAATAACTGTGTGAACTGACCCCAAGTGATGGGAGGAGAACCTGCTGGCCTTCCAAGAACATAAGACTGCCACCATCTGCGTGCCCTGCCCTTCAGCTGAAAAGTAGTGAAGTCAACCCAATGTGACTCCAATATCCTCATGTTGCGCAGCTTGTCCCTACACCTATCAATGAAATCCTAGGCATTCTCATGATGCGTACCCCCGAATATAGGAGGGTGAAGTCCAGTCAATCTATCAAACAACTTCTGCGGGTCACCATCCATAGCTGGTCTGGGCTGGGGCACCACCGTAGCAGCTAGCTAAGCCCCATCTGCGGGTAGTGCACCCGGAGTCTGATACACTGTAGATACATGACCAGGAGCCTGAGCAGTAGGGGTCTGTGCTCCCCTCTGCCTGTGATGTAGCTAGATCTGCTGGAAATAAACCAGCCTGAGTCATGGTGTCCATGAACCGCAGCATACGGCCCATGAACTCCTGGAAACCCGTTGTTGTCATAAAGTCCTCCGGGGTAGGCTTAGTTGCGGGCACTCGCCCTGCTCCTCAATGATAGGATCTCCCGCAGGATCTACTGGTGGTGCTACTAGGATAGCTCTAGGACGCCCTCGTCCCTTACCTCGGGTCGGTTCCCTTTCCCGGCCTCTGCCTCGGCCTTTAACAACGGGGGAAGCAGCTCCTCCCGGGTCTGGAACATCAGTCGTGCGTGTCCTCACCATCTATGAGGTAATAGAAGAAGGAAATTTAGTATATCAACCACTGCACGATAAGAAATGAATAAAGAGTAGTTTTCCTAACACTCTATAGCCTCTCAAAGATAAATACAGACGTCTCCGGACCAATCCGCAAGACTCTATTAGGTTTGCCCATGACTTGTGAGACCTACGTGAACCTAGTGCTCTGATACCATGTTCTCACGACCCATTTCTATTATAGGTCATGATGGCGCCCAACACCATTGTCAGGCAAGCCAACGCGGAAATATAGATAAGTGTTCATTTTACTTTACCAAAATAAGTACTGCAATTTCTAAACTTGAAGTTAAAACAAGTGATAATCAGTAATGTACCCAAAATAATTGTACAGTTCCCAAAAGAATAGTCTACTAATGTGTGTGCCAAGACCTGGTGTCACAAGTTATGGAAAACTAGTAGAATATACAAAAGAATAAATCTATCCTATTGTCCGAAATAGAATAGACAACCAAAAATAATGAGAGACTCCATCAAGCTACAGAACGACACGGGAAGGGAGCAGCTCACCGTGGAGGTCTCGGACTATGATCAGGAATACACACCAGACTGATAGCTAGATGTATCTGCCTCAGATCCTATACAATTAAGTACAGAAGCATAGTATGAGTACATAAACAATATGTACCCAGTAAGTATCCCGTCTAATCTTGAAGAAGTAGAGATGAGAGGTCGACTTGATACTTACTAGGGTAAAAAAATATAATAAAGTGTTTTACTAAGCATGGAAGTCACAAGCAATTAACAGTTTGTAGCAAGAAGTAATAAGTCATGTCTTTAATAATATCACAGTTAGCCATTTTCATTTCAAAACATTTAACAAAGCAAGTCATGAATAAGATTTTACATAGATATCATGCGCACATTATGCCGAGGTTGACGGCCCGATCCAACAGAAAAGAAACTATGCACTGCCATAGGGTCGAATGGTATGAACCATATATGCATCTATTTCTACCGAGGCGATCGCCCCGATCCAAAAATATCAATTATCATTAGGAAAACACATGAAGGCGCATTTATATTCAAATAAATTCATACAAGTGTTCAACAAGTACATACATTCACTTATATTCAATTCCAATTCTCTAGCATATCCTAAGTGATCACATTAGCAAGAAAATATATAAACATTCGCAAATATGGCATGATACAGGTCCGAAACTACCCGGACAATAAATATAATAGTAGTTACGCACAGACTCTTGTCACCTAGTGCGTACGTAGCCCCCGCATTTAGTGGAAAATTATATTATTACACCTAGGGGGACAATTCTCTCTTACAAGGTTAGAAAGGAGACTTACCTCGCTCCGAAGTATACTTCCAATACCAAGAACGAGCTCGAACTCTCAATTTGGAGCCGAACGATCCAAAACTAGTTAAACGAGGTAGGAAATAGTCAATACAAGCTCACAAGATCGCATTCTAACTATTAAAGCAATTTTCCAACCTTAAACACAAGTTTCCTAAAATCCGACCCCGGGCCCACGTGCCCGGATTCCAAAATTTCTTTAAGAAAGTTGTTCTTTATAACCTAAGGATCAATATTATATGATTTCTAATGCATTTCATAACAAATTTCGTGGTTAAATCTAACTTTTATCAAAATCATAGGTTTTGCTCTAACCTCATAATTTTACCTTAATCTTTGTGTGTTAATCTAACCAAGACTCAAGTATTAAACTAGAAATAGGTAGGATAAACTTACCTCAAGATGATAGGTGAAAGTCCTCTCTCAAGAGCTCCAAAATCGCCCAATGGGTGAGTGAAAAATGGCCAAAAATGGCTTAGAGCCCATATTAAATGAAGCTCACTGCTTCGGTAATTTCCGTATCTGCGGTCAAGGGACCGCATCTGCGATCCCGCTTCTGTGAGAAGAAGGCTGCATCTGCAGAATTGGCCAAGCGAGCTGGGACCGCTTCTGCAATCTTGAAGCTTCTTCTGCGCAGCCACTTCTGCGGCTTTGGCTTGGCCTGCCTTGGCCGCATCTGCGAGAGGACGACCGCTTCTGCGGTCTCGCACCTGCGGCTGACCAACCGCAGGTGCAGTTATGACAACAACTTGAAGCTTCAGCTCTTCCCAAGATTTCCAACTTCACTCGAGCCTCGTCCGATTGACGCTCGGGGATCCCGAGCCCCACCCAAACATACCGACAAGTTTGAAATCATGAAATGGACTCGCTCGAACCTTTGGAACGCCCGAAACAATGCTAGATCTAAGAATCACCCCCCTAAAACCAATTGAATCAAACTTATGAACTTCAAGTTCTTCAATTCACTCCTAATGCGCTGAAACGTGCTTATACTACTCGATTTGATACCAAATTTTGCGGGCAAGTCTTAAATATTATATTGGACCTGTACCAGCTCCGAAACCAACATACAAGCCCAATACCAACGTGATCAATCATTATTTAGTTTCTTTAAATCCTTAGAATTTTCAGTTTAATAATTTCTAATAAAATTTTATTACTCACTCTAGGGACCTCTGAATTTGATTCCGGGCATATGCCCAGGTCCCATATTTTTCTACGGATCCTCTGGGATCGTCAAAATACAAATCCGGATCCGTTTACTAAAAATATTGACCAAAGTCAAACTTAGCCTTTTAAGAAAATCTTAAGGAATCAAATGAGCCTATTTCAACCCAAACTCTTCCAAATCCTGAACCAACCATCGCCGCAAGTCGTAAATTAGTTAAAGCAAGTGCGAAAAGTTTTATTTAGGGGGACGGGGTTTTAAGAAGCAAAACAACCAGTCAGGTCGTTACATAAATAGGGTGTATACCTTTGCTATAAGAGGTAAAATGACTTCTAGTACTTTTGCTTATAAGTTATAACCAATCCAATACAAGTTGTAGAATTTTGATAGTCTAGTAATTCGGTTGAATTTTTAATTTAACGAAGGTTTAATTTCCTACCTTATAATTTCATTTGCCGTCAAGAATACAAGAGGTTATTCAATAATAGAAAAAAGTAGTATTGATACCATGTTGAAAAGATGGAATATAGATTTAATTCGGTTCCAAAAATTAGCTCATAAAATTATAATTGCCAAGATCATATAAGGAGAAAACAGTACCCAATTCCCTCTTCCATTTGAATGCTTTAAAATAGAGTAAATATAAATTTCCCCCAAAACGGTTCTTATTTTTTGTTTTCTATTGGCATGAGCCATGAAAGTTTTGGTGCATAATAGCCCAAGCTTAAAGTGGGAAGAAAAAAGAAACATACTACTCCTTCCGGTCCATAATAAGTGACCAGTTTGCTTTTAGCACGCCCATTAAGAAAATACTAAATCATTTACAAAAATACGTAGTATAACTAAACTACCCTTAATTAAATATTAATCACATAGTTATAGTGGCATTTACTTCTCTTCTCAAATCACTACATTATTCAAAATAAAATTTAAAACTTTTACTAAAATTTAAGAACGTCTTTGAAAAAACGAACTGGAGTCTTTGAATGACTTTTCAGTTGCTGTTATTTAATTTTAGTAATTTAATGTGAGGAGTGAGAAAACTTTTTAGGGATATGCACATAAGGGTAAAAGAGTAAAAATAAATTAAATTTTTTCTTGATTACATTATTTGCAACAAATTTATGCAGAGAAAAATAAAACCGCAATCACAAACAACTATAAAGAAAAAAGGATTTTATTGATAAACATTGCAGGTTACAACTCTGTTTATCCCTTGATTCTTCCCTCAGATTTATTCTACGTGATTTGAGGGCCTTAGCGATGTATTTCTCGAACGTAGGATGATGTTGACCTTCCTCGGATGTATTTGATCTCCATGAAAAGGAAGAACATCCGTTGATCAATTCGGCGGCTTTGAGAAAGACAATATTTGATGTCTTTGATCTCTCTATGAATATTCCATGATTTTTTATGGAATTTCGAGATTGTCTTTGAAGGATACATGTAGCCTTGTTTGTAGGCATAAATTAGGGTTTGGGTGAAGTAGTCACCAAGTAACCCTAATAGACTCCTAATTTTTCAAGAGTTGTCTTGAAATTAGGACTTATCTTGATCTATTAAAATTTTAGTGTCTACCCCCTACTTCAAGGTTTGTCGAGGTGTAGGCTTGCTGAAACTTGAAGACGAGACTTGAAGTACCCGACCATCACAACAGATAATCTTGAAACTTGAAGTTTTTTATTTGCAGGAAGAAGAAATGAAACTGATCCCACTGGGCGTGCCAATTTGCTTGCAACAAATTTATGCAGAGAAAAATAAAACTGCAATCACAAACAACTATAAAGAAAAAAGATTTTATTGATAAACATTGTATGTTACAACTCTGTTTATCCCTTGATTCTTCCCTCAGATTTATTCTATGTGATTTGAGGGCTTTAGCGATGTATTTCTCGAACGTAGGATGATGTTGACCTTCCTTAGATGTATTTGATCTCCATGAAAAGGAAGAACATCCGTTGATCACTCCGGCGGCTTTGAGAAAGACAATATTTGATGTCTTTGATCTCTCTATGAATATTCCAAGATTTTTATGGAATTTCGAGATTGTCTTTGAAGGATACATGTAGCCTTATTTGTTGGCATAAATTAGGATTTGGGGAAGTAGCCACCAAGTAACCCTAATAAACTCCTAGTTTTTCAAGAGTTGTCTTGAAATTAGAACTTATCTTGATCTGTTAAAATTTCAGTGTATACATATATAACTGGACACTTATTTTGGACCAAAATAAAAAAGCAAACTGGACACTTATTGGGAGTACTCTACTAATTAAAAGATGATGATAAGATGACCTCACTATACTACTCTTTTTTTCTTGTTACGAAAAAGAAAGCAGGAGACTTCTATTTTAAGAGTTGCCCCGGTCATCTATATTAAACCCAGTTGAGAGTACCTAATAGTAGTATGAATTATTGATACTAGAAAATTGCCCACCCGATGCTTCTGATATTAGGGTTTCGACCATTAAATTACATTCAAGAGCCTTGAAAAGCAGAAATGATACTAGGTAGCCATTTCAAATGGCTGCTATTTACCTGAATTTTAGTTTTTCGTTCAATTTTTTAGGACAAAAGTGTTCTGAATTATCTTGAAGTTAAAATTTTTAATTTAAAATTTTTCAGGACAAAATAAGTACTAGCTGATCATTAAATAGCATCTCTAAAAATGGCTTTCAGTGCACTTGTGGATAGTCTTGATTATTTGATCCGTGCTTGCCCCATAATCAAACCTTTAAGGTTAAAAGTCAAAAATATTGTCCATGGAACAAGAAAGGGGCAACACTTGTTAAACTTGATCTTCTGTCCATGCGGTAAGTGGGATAAAAAAATCAAGATCACACACTTCCGAGGTCATTCTTACAAATCACTCGGTTTCAACTAATCTGAATTCGCACCACATATCAGAATTCTTTTCATTCTCAATACTCGAACATGAGAACTTTAATTAAGGATCAATCCTCTAACTTGTGCTTTGGGCAACTGTATTTGTTGTAGTCCCTGCATTTCTGAGTGCTCTTACATTAGAGTTTCCAATTATTACTATTAATTTCTGTATCAGATCTTAAAGTTACAGCAGCTGAACAGTTGGTGCATTGATAAGAAAACGTCACACCAAGTAAGATTTGAATAATTAAATAAATTTGAATTCCAAAAATTTGCGTAAAATGATATTTAATTTATTAGTAATAAAATTTAAAATTATGATAAAATGTGTGGAACGTGCAAAAATGCAAAAAGTACCATATAAATTGACACAGTGGAAGTAATTGTCACTTATAATGCATCAAACAAAACCACAGATGGATAAAAACAAAAAAGCAAACGTATTGGATAAATTTTTTTTCTTTTTGCATATAAAATATGTTATTTAATATATTTAAGTTTGGACGGTAGAAACCAGCCGTTCAGAAATTTCCCTATGAGAACATAACTTAGTTGATATTTTTTCATAGTTGTATTATAGGAATTTTTGTGTTCAATTGAAACATATCTAATATAGCCAAGAAAAAATTAAGACCATAAAAGAAATTAAAACACATAATTTTGTACAATCATTGTATTAAGACTACGGTATATTTGTCAACTCTATGACAACAACAATTGCAACCAAATATCAATTCGTTCATAAAAAAATAGCATACTTTTATATTTAAAAGTAATTTTACTTTCATTTTTCCATCTTGAATACTCTTAATGGCATGTTTTGTTATAGCCATATAAATCTTATAGAATATTGAAAATCACAAATTTCTAAATTTTTTTTGTTTCCTCCTTAAATTCTATGTTATCGGTCAAACACGGACACAAACACTTACGCCTTTTATCACAATTTATAAGTAAGATGCATTATTTTTTTAGTCTGCCCTTAAAAGAATGATACCTTTATATATGTAGAAATAATTTAAGTTTATACTTTTTATATTATAACTACACAAATATCTATTACGTACTTGTTTTAGACCATAATTTTTTTTTAAAAAAAATTCTTAAATTTCATGTACCGTCAAACTATATCAATAAAATGAGACGGAGGGATCATTTAATTAATTATTTTTTGTATCTTCATAAAAGTCAAAGAAAATAGTTTAAACAAGATATATATGTATAATTTTGTCTTCGTGTGACCGAGTCTTAATTAAGACTCTTTAATTTCTATTTGTTTATTTTCATTCACATGATATGATTAGGAGGACTCAGTCTCTACTCTTCTATGGCAGTGAACATTTGTCTCCTTTTAAACACCGACAACACTACAGCACCACAATCCAATTACGACAATAATTTTTGGTCCACCTGTAATACGGCACGTTTTTTAATTTTTAGCAGCTATATATTTGTATTCATATTTGAGGGTTTTTTTTCTCAAATAAATAAACTGTAGACTATTAATCACCTAACGAAATACCAATAAGGGTTGAGCTCATCTTTAATCTTAATAAGATATAAAGTCCCCTTTATTGGGTGCGCTTTACCCTCCTCCCCCAATGTGAAACGACTTTCTGGCACAATTCCAGATTTAATTGGACCTTAATATAGATACCGGGTGAAAAACCACCTAACAATAATGAAAAGTGGCTCTTTCTGAGGCTCTTTTGATGATGTTTCATGCAAAAAGAAAAGGACTCCTTTCTTTGTCATGCTAACTAGAGGCTCTTTTATCAAGCATTACATAAATAATTAATAAGCATCATGAGTTTCTCCATATGTTAAATGAATCATTTGTTTTTATCTTAGCATACCTTGAAGGGGAGTTTTGAAATAGCGGTTAAATTATTTTTGTGTGACCTATAGGTTACTGGTTCGAGCTATGAAATTAATCATCGATACTTGTGTCAAGATAGGGTACCTACATTACACTATGTCAAGGTGCGGCTCTTCGCGAACTCTATGTAAATGTGCGATGCGTTGTGCACCGGACTGCCTTATACCTCGCCAAAAGAACCATGACAGGAGAATGAAGGGTTTTGAATAAAAAATTTCAAAATATCCTAAAAATCAACAACAATAAGCTAAGTGTCGGGAGTCAGCACGTTCTAAATAGACGTGATCTTAATATATGTATGTTTTGTGTGTATATATGTACGTATTTTGAACAGAAAGAAAGAAGTTCAGTATTGAACTTGCACAAATCCTACGTATGCTCCTATTAAACAATTACATATAATATACTTAAACAATGGTTGTGCAGTCTCTAAATGACAGCCAAAACGTTCACACTTTCGTCTTTGTTTTCTGCAGCGTTTCCATGGATATATAGTGGCAACATAAATTATTATTACTATTATTATTATTATTATTATTTTCGCTGACATAAGTTATGCATTTTTATTGATAGGGAAAAAATATTCTGCGGTCAAGGCTGCTGTTGTACTTTCATTCAAGATGGTCTTTGGTAAACCTTGATTTTGAATTTATAATATAACCAAATAATTCACGAAAAGGTTAGGAATATTCTGATATTAGTGCTTTGCTGATCTGCACATTTTTTGCTTTTTAACGAAAGTTTGTGATTTTTCTTTTAATATTTATAAAACCTTTGCATGAACAAATATCCCAAAAGTGTGAATGTTTTTTCTAAAATAAGATTCCGTTGCATGTTAAGAAGATACTACGCTAAAAGATTATGTTGTGTACTATTTTGTTTATCTGTTACTTGTCTATTACTCAAATTAGTAAAGCTTTATGCTCCACCTGATTTTGTTATTTTCATTAATTTGAAATTTACGTGTCTCACAAAAGAGGACATGCAACTTAATAACCAAGAAGTCACACAATTCAAATATAGTACTCGCAAATTCTAATCCAATTAGCTGTGATCACATTTGAGGCGGCTCAACACAGTTCGGGGCCTAAAGCCAAACTGTAATGAGGGCCTTAAGTTCCTTTAAAAAAAATTATATGTATTTTATTTAAAGTTTATTTTTCTAGGCGAATTAATAAAGTTAATTTAAAGTTTAAACTCTTCTCTTTTTTTAAAGTTCTACATAACCGGAATTCATATTTTCTAGTAGACATATTTAAACTCTAGTAAATAGCAAAAAAATAACAGTATATCTATAAAGTAAAAATATAAAAAATGACAGATTTTAAATTAAAAAAAAATAGTCAAAGGTTAGAACAATAGAACCTGATTCAATTGATAAGTTGATCCCAAATAACTTGTTAATACTTTTGTGCTTGAAAACCTATAAAATCATTCTTGTAAAAAATCAGTCCCAAGTACAATATATAGAAAAAGAAATGCTTGAAAAAAAAAGAACAAAATTATCATTAAAAAAATTTTTGTACTAAATAACTTTGTATTTTATCCACAAAGAAAGCTTTTGACAGGAAGGAGTAAGAATTATCATAAAGTTTTTAATGTAGAAAAGAAGAAAGCAAGAAGGTCTCAACTTTGTAGTTGTGAAAAAATATTAAAAATAAAGAAGTCAATCCCAAAAAGGCAAAGACGGTAAAAAGTAACAATTCATATCCCCAATATGCAATAACGGTAAAAGTAAACTTTTATTTTCCTTTTCCACAGCAAAATTATAGTTGTTCACATTAAATACTTAAATTTTCTAAAAGGAAAATAAATATATAAACCTAAAACTACTAAAAAGTGGGGCCTTCAAATTTATGGGGTCTAAAGCCCTTGCCTTACCTGCCTTGGGGTTTAGCCACCTCTGGATCACATACTCTAAATGATTAATTTATCATTGGCTCTGATACTAGTTGTTGGGCTAAAATGGTCCAAAGATACTTTTAACATGGTGTGATATTGTCCGCTTTGGGTCAAGCCCGTATGGTTTTCTCAAAAGGACTCACACCATTAAGAGAGTTTAACTCTTTTTAAGTAGCTTCTTTTTCTTATCTACTTTCCATATGGCCCATGAATATTCATGGGCTAATTTGCGGATTAAATGTGTTCCACTCATATGATCTTGAGTATTTATAGTTGCCGAAGCCCAAAGGTTGTGTATGCTTATTCAAAGCTACGGGTAACGATCGTAAACCCCGTAAACAGGCAAATGCACTAAACTGGGCCCCTATGCCACACTCCACTATCTCCATAGTCTCTCTAACCATTGGCTCTGATACCATTTGTTGGGCTAAAACGGCCCAAAGATACTCTTAACATGATATGATATTGTTAACTTTGGGCCAAGTCCGTATAATTTTTTGAAAAAACCTCAAACTATTAAGAGTATCCAACTCCTTAATTATAAGTAGAATTTTTTTTCCTTTCTACTGTCCATGTGGGACTTTGTTCACACATACCCAACATAAATTCGATCTAACAGTAAAGTTATTAAATTATTCCTTATCATATTAAATAAAGTATGACATACACCGTATAGGAGCGGGTTGATTGAAATGGAGACTCGTTTCTGCTATTCTGTGTGACAGGAATGTGCCACCCAGGCTTAAGGGCAAGTTCTACAAAGCGGTAGTTAGATCGGTCATGTTGTATGGAGCCGAGTGTTGGCTAAATCAAATGCCGAGAAGATGAAAGTAGTAGAAATGAGGATGTTGCGATGGATGTGCGGACATACAAGAAAAGATAAGATTAGGAATGAAGGTATTGAGGACAAAGTAGGTGTGGCTCCTGTTGAAGAGAAGTTGCGGGAATCGAGGCTAAGATGGTTTGGTCATGTGAAGATGAGAGACGTTGATGCCCCGGTTAGTAGGTGCGAGAGTTTGCCCATGACGAGTCAGAGGAGGGGTAGAGGGAGGCCTAAGAAGAACTAGAGTAAGGTGATTAGGTAGGACATGACTCTACTTTCAAGCCTTTGAAACTAGTGAAAATAGTCATCACAGTCTGAGTTCCTGCTTTCAACGATACTTTCTTAGCTTGTTAAACTTTCTCTCCTTCACTAGAAAAGTTATCCGGTAAGCAAGATCTTTGATTGATGTGCCTGAATAAGGTTGATCAATGGTAGCTGCTTGGAGCTTTCTCTATACCTTAATTGAACTACCCCGCTCTTAGCTCGGGTTCTTGCTTAATGAGGCGTCCCTTGTTTGCTCTAGCTTACTGAGGACATCACCCTTGATAGAAAAGAGTGAAGGTCAAAAATTAGGGTGGTGCATTGATATATAGTCTAGAGTTTTGCCTTGTCTTACTAGTAGTAGTACTAGTCGCGTACTTTCCTATTCCTAGTCCCTTGTTTCTACATGGTGTGTCAGTATTAGCAGTAGGATTGGTAATATTCTTGTAGTTTCGTATCCCAGGATCTCTATCATTACTCGTTGTATTATTTGTTTCTACTGTCTGGTTACCTTGTGGTTGCTATTGTTTCTCTATCGTTCTTTTTTTTTTTTAACGATCTTGAGCCGAGGGTCTTTCGGAAATATCCTCTCTAAGGTCTGCGTACACACTATCCTCGCTAGATCCCACTTGTGAAGTTCCACTAGATTGTTGTTGTTGATATTAAATAAAGTAATTGAATTTTATCCATTATAATAATAATAATGTTATTAGATCTTTTTATCATTAAAATAACTAGATTTTATCCAATATAACAGTAAAATCACAAAACTTTACCCCCTATAATAGTAGAGTCACTTTAGTGGATAGTTTTGTCATTACAGTGGTAAAATTTCATGATTTTACTGTTATATTGGATTAACATATAATTAATTTAATGTAAAAATAATAATTTTATGATTTTACTGCTATTATAGGTAAAGTTTAGTGACACTACTGTTATAACAGATAAAGTTTAGTGACCTTATTGTGATAAATTTTAATTTTGTGATTTTATTTTTGTTTTGAAAATATCAATAATCATACGTGAAATTAAACTATGATCTAAACTCTTCACTACCCTATTAACTATGTGAAAGAAATTTACATAGTATTTTCATATCATACATTTACGTACTTAATACACGTTTTAGGCCTAAATATGAATTTAAATAAATATTATTGTGACAAATGTATAAATCAATTGAAATTGGGATAACTTATATATGTAGCTTCCTCGTACTGGTACTCAGAAATGCAATCATGACCGGGGCGGATCTAGTACAATAGGAATGGGTTTACATGGACCCAATAACTTTTGCCTAGACAATGTTTTATATTAAAAGTTTATTAATTTTAGAGAAATTTTCATAAAGCACTATCTTTTAGTAGTAATTAGTCATCTATAGATATCATGCTATATTACGGATTATAGGTACCTTTTATATGGTTATAAGATGTATTTGATGTATTTAAGCTATTGTATTCATGAATACAGTAGCAAAAATAGGTGTGAATCAGAGAAGTTCAGCTAATCAGTTGTTGTATTCGAGTGTATTTGACTGTATTCATGGAGTGAAACATGGGATTATACTATTTTTAAAACGGAAAGTGAATCAATTAAAATAATAGACTCCTAATATAACTTAACAAACTCAATTATAACACACAAATTTTATATTTTCAGTTATAAAAAAGATTCTCAATTGAAAAATACCCCAAAAAATATAGCAATCTTCAGAGAAATTATATAATACATCTGAATACATATATTATATTAATTTAAAAAAATATACGAATACATTCATGGCATATAGCGAGACAGTGAATACAATAAAATACATAGAATACATCAGGATATATTGAAATACAATGAGAAAAAAAAAGACAGTGAATACAATGAAATATATGGAATACAGCGAGATACATTGAGTTACAATGTAAAAAAAGACAATGAATACAATGAAATACATGAAAATACATTAAAATATATTAACAGAAAATCAAGTTACTCCGCCACAAACTCCATCGTCTTTGTTCAAGAATAAACCAACCGGTGGCTGTTGTTCAAGAATCAGTTTAATGTCAGCGGCTGCTGTTGGTGGTGAGAATCTTGAACATAGCAATCTTCAAGAATCAGTGCATCTATTATAATGGATGGGGGCTTTGCACAAGAATCAGTTTAATTCCGGCGGCTACTCTGAAGTGGGCTTTGCACAAATCTTGTGAAAGCTAGTCCTTTTCAAATAAGCAACGGTTGATCAGCAAATTTGTCGTCCCAAAGCGGTAATTCGTAACCCGAATTATTTGGGAGGTGATCACTTGTTATTCTGTGTCTCAGCTATTCGAGATAGAGAGAGAGTACCAATGGTAGAGGAAGCGTTGACTTGAAGAAAATTGGCGGACATTGGAGGTGATGAACGCTTCCACTTGAGGAAGATGGGGGAAGAGAATGGGATATATCAAAGTAAAGAGAGAGAAAAATAGTGTAACTGATTAACATATTTAATTGCTTAGGGCTAGGATGTAACCAAAATTAAATATTTTGCTATAAACCTTAGTATCTATAGAATATAATTTTTTAAAATGGTATTTATTTAAAATAAAAAAGATGTTAACCTTTACTATAGGAGGTAAAAATTCCTTAATTTTATAAGAATATTTAGCTTGATACCCAGTTCAATAATCTAATTATTATTATATATTAATTTGAGTATAGGAACTCATAAACTTAAAATCCTGGATCCGCCTCTGTTTGCTCATGACCTAACGGCAACGTCAGAGTAACTCCTATTAGAGGTCGTTTGGTTGGAAAGAAATTATTTCAAGACTAATTATTTCGGGATTAGTTATTCCACCTTTTCATGGGAATAAAAAAATACTATAATTCCGGGATAACTAATCCTGGAATTAATTATACTGTATTTTTCTACCAACCAAACATGGGAGAAATTTTTCTTAAACTTAATCTCGAAATTAACTATTCCTTATCTCTCGTACCAAACGAGCTCTTAGTATATTTCTATCATCAGTCTTATAGCCTGTTTGGCTAAGCTGCAAAAATCAGCTTATTTTGAGAAGTGTTTTTTTTTCAAAAGTGATTTTCTTAAAAGTACTTTTGGTGAGAAACAGTTTGTGTTTGGCTAATTAATTTAAAAATCACTTCTGAGCAGCAACTAGTGTTTGGCCAAGCTTTAAAAAACTGCTTCTAAGTGTATTTTTCTCAAAAGTGCTTCTTAAAAAAATGCTTTTGGAAAGAAGCTACTTTTTTCTGCTTCTCTAAAACTGCTTCTGCTTCTCCTCAAAAGCACTTTTTTTCCTTCCAAAAATTTGATAAAAAAAATACTTTTGGCAAAAAAGAAGCTTGGTCAAACAGACTATTAGTATCAAGTAAAATGGTCATCCAATTATATGGAAAAAGTAAGATACTAAGGTTGCAATTTTCAACTTTATAAGGTCTAAGAAGATGACTTGGACTTGCAAAAAGTGGTAGAAATTTGAACTTGTCCAAAAGACCGGGTCAATACCCTGTGCCAAGAACAAGAAAAGGATATTTTTTGATGCATGACCCCTCTCTCATCTTTAATCATCGATTTATTCAATAAAATTATAACCACAAAACAAGTGTACGGTTGAATGATTATGAGAGGTGGATTGGATACTTTTCATCAGTGACTAGAGTGTGAATATTTGAATGACGATATTCAGGGCGGCAGAAGTATAATATATGGGTTCGGGTCTCACGATCCGATTTTTCCACCATCGATATCGTGATGACATCTAATATCGGATTCGTTAGGCAAGCCAAATTAGAGTTAGAATCAACTTTTTTTTTACCTTTTATAATTAAAATTTAACAAAATTAAATCAACGGAAATCAAAAGCAGAAGTACATAATTAACCGATTAACCTTATACTATTAACAAAACCGAAACTGTTACTATCCAGAAACTGATGTCATAACCTACGAACATTCTATGAATATCTACAAGTATTAGTCTGAAAGAAAAGTACATCTGTCTCGAAAGAAAATAAAACAGAAATGTAGAACATAGGAGGGGACGCCAGGGTCTGCGGGCGCCTGCAGGACCACCTTGAGTCTCCTAGGTGAATGCTTGCAACTGACCCCTCGATCAGCCACAACCAGCTCCAAAATCTGCACAGAAAGTGCAGAGTACAGTATCAGTACATTCGACCTCGTGTACTGGTAAGTGTCGAGCCTAACCTCGACGAGGTAGTGACGAGGTTAAGGCGGGGCATTTACAATATAACCTGCATACAGTTTATAATAAAGCAAAAGGAAGTACGGAACGAAATGGAACACTAACTTGTAGTAAAATAAATACATAACTCAATTATCTTGCTAGTACTCAACTATAACCAATCTTTAAGAGAGTTTCAAAGGCACAGAATAAAATCACAGCAGAAGAAGAATGTATAACCAACAAAATGATGCGGCGCGCATCCCGATCCCACCATATAATCAGTAACAATATGAACATTCACCCTTATTACTCCTTGTTGTGGCGTGCAACCCAATCTCACTAGTCCACCTTTATTACTCCTCAATATATCACCCTTATTCCCTCTGTTGAGGCGTGCAACCCGATCCCACATGTTCGTCCTTATTTCTCCTTGTTGCGGTGCGCAACCCGATCCGACCAGACAATCACATTTTACCCTTATTCCCCATATTACGGCGTGCAACCTGATCCCACCATATCAGTACCAATCACAAAATAAGAATAGAAGTTTCATAGTTTAGCTCAAAAACCCTCCATAATATTTAAACCTTAAACCAAGTCAAACAGAAGACTATACAATTAGGAAACCTCACTCCGTTATTACTATACAACGAGACCAATGGAAATATATTATAAAACACCGATAAACTAGGCTTAAACCAATAATGTAACACAATGAGACTACAGAATAACTAATACCTTCAATAAAGAAAACAACATCTAACAGGAAGAAATTAGACATGGAAGCATCAATAAGAATGGAATAGTTAAGACAGGAAGATAATATATTGGGAACGGGAAAGGGAACAGACTAAATAAATAGTTTGGCGGCGCATAGGTACTCGTCACCATACCTATACGCCACACATGGAATTTCACAAAGCAATCAAATCGGGGATCACCACCTCCAATCCATTTGTATCTAGTCATAATTAACTTAATAACATCAATTATTGCAAAAGAAATCAATTCTAATGCATAATTATAGGTTTCCCAACATTTTTCCCCAAAAAGTCAAAAACCGACACCGGGCTCGCTTGGTCAAAACTCGAGGTTCGGACCAAAACTCAATCACCCATTAACCCACGAGCTCAAGTATGTAATTGATTTTGGAATCCGACCTCAATTTGAGGTATAAATTTCCAAATTTGAAATTCCTAGGTTCTATCCAAAAAATCCCAATTCCACCATGAAAACCTTAGTTTCTAGGATGAAATCTTGTTAAAAAAAGTAAAAAAGTCAAAGAAATGAGTTACGAATCATTTACTTATGATTTGGGGAAGAAAAAGTATTTGAAAAATCGCCTCTTATGTTTTAGGGTTTTGAAAAAGTGAAGAATGAATGAAATGTCTCGTTTATATAGCACCCTCTAATCCTAACTACGCGGTCTGCTAAATTTCGGGGGCGGCCGCGAACCACCACCGCAGTCCACGAAATTATGGATGCGTCCGCGAAACCTGGGCCTTACCCTACCACATCCATGAAGCCCCCACGGCGGCCGCGTTCTTCTACCGCGGTCCGCTAATTTCACTCCGCGGTCACACTCCTAAGATTTGAGACCTCCAATTTTCTGCAACTATTCAACACCAGGTCTTTCTCTAAGTCTAGACATTTCGTAGTCTATTCGAAACTTACCCGAGCCCTCGGGGCTCCAAACCAAACATGCACACAAGTCTTAACACATCATATGAACTTTCGGACGATCAAATCGCCAAAATAATACCTAGAACTACGAATTTAACACCAAATTGCTTGAAAATCCTCAAGAGAGTTTTAAAACTTCTATTTCCTCAACCAAAGGTCCGAATCACGCCAAATCGGTTCTGTTTTTCACCAAATTTTACAGACATAATTTAAATGTTATATTGAACCTGTACCGGGCTCCGAAACCAAAATACAGGCCCTATATCAACGAGATCAAACATTAACCACTTTCTCAAACATTATAATTTCAGTCCTACATTTTTTATTGAAAATTCATTTCTCGGGTTAGAGATCTTGAAATTCGATTCTGGGCATACACCGAGGTCTCATATTTTACTACGGACCTACTGGGACCGTCAAAATATGGGTCTGTATCCGTTTACCTAAAACATTGACCGAAGTCAACAAAAATCAACTTTTTAGGCCAAAAATCATTGTTTCATCAATTTTCCATATAAAGGCTTTCCAGAAATACGTTCAGACTGTGCATGCAAATCGAGGAGAGATAAAATGAGGTCTTTAAGGCCTCGAAAATGGAATTAGGTTTTAAAACAGAAGATGACCTTTTGGGTCATCACATCGGGAATCCAATAATTTTAGTTCAAACTTTATATTTGTCTAAAAAAGATTTATTAAATATACAGTCAGACCTCTCTATAACAACATCGATATATAAAAACCATTCACTATAAAAGCTAATTTTGTTATGAACCCAATTTTCATATTATGTTATAATATATGTTATCTATAACAACACTTCGCTGTAAGAATCGAAAATTTCAAAACAAATGAGACTGTTATAAATAGATTTGACTGCATATACATTAATATATTATTAATTTATTAGTTTAGAACATAATAACTTAAAAAAATTAAAACCTTAAGCCGATAAACTTTAAATCATGATATTTGATTTGATTAGTGTAGTAGGGGCGGAGTGGGAGGACCCATCACTTAAATGTTATTTGGATTTGTCCGTTTAATAGTAATGTTGTAACTTCTAAGGCTGGTTTGAACAAAAAAAAAAAAAAAAAAATTAAAAAAAAAAAATTGTAAGGCTAAACACACTAGACCGGTTTTGAATCCCTTTGGCACAGTCCAAAAGCATAGTTAAGAAGGTTCAAAATCTTTGTAAGGTCATTAGTTCTATTCCCACTAGTTACAACCTTTTTGAGTTTTTCTTTTTTAAACCCTTAACGGTAATTCTGCCTCCGCCACTGACTACTACTATCTTTTTTCCCCAACTAAAAAAGTTTTACTTTTGAAAGAAATGTTATCCTCGGTTTGCATACATTAATCTACTTAATTGTGTGAATTATCGGTTGAAAAATTATATTAACATGTTTCTTTGTATTAGGGTTGTAGGTAGGGATGTTCATAAAAACCCGAAAAACTGAACCAAACCGAAAACCAAACCAAACCGATCAAAAAATCCGATACTTTTTGGTTTGGTTTGGTTTTGGTTTTGAATTTTAAAACCCGATCAAATTTGGGTTGGGTTTGGTTTTAATCAAAAAATAACCGATAAAGCCCGAACCAAACTGAATATAGGAGTAACTATTTCAAATTTATTATTACACCTATATATGCATATTTTTATATAAAATTTCAAAAATTTTATGGTAAATATTAATCATTTGCACTTTTAGTACAGTTCTTTACCTTTATATTCTGGTTTGATTGGTAGTTTTCTTTTGTTAGGTGTAAGAATCCATTTCATGTTAAAAATATATATTGTTAATTGAGTCCTTAAAGTATTCATCACTATTTGATTCAATTATCATCAATATATTTTAGTAAATAATAGATTTCTCAAAGGGCAATTGATTTGATAGTTTTACGTTGAAAATGTGGTCGCCGGAATATGTGTTTGGTAGTGTATGTCTTATATTTAAGAAAAAACCGACAAATAACCGAAAAAATTGAAAAACCGACAAAACCCGACATAAACCGAATCGAGAAAAAACCGACTTAATTGATTTGGTTTGGTTCTAATATTTAAAAAATCGACTTATTTGATTTGGTTTCTTTTTAGGGAAAAACCGATCCAAACCGAACCATGAACACCCCTAGTTGTAGGTTAGCTTATAGCTTTTGCGCTCTCCGACTACTCTACAACTTAATTGTTATTTGTCAGAAAAACGAATATCCGATAACTCTATCAATTCATGTTTAAGCATATACTGAATTATATAAATAATACCGTATTAACACGTAAATTGTTAAAATCGTGGAAATTTATTTATTTAAATTAGTTTACACCAACTTGTGACACTTGGAGGCCTTAATACTGTTGTTTAATGCTTTTCCCGTTGAATTATTTTTGTATTTTTGTGCCCGTCAGTTTATCACTATGTAAAGTGCTATAGATATCCAACATATTCTAAAAGAAAAATCTTGGAAAATACTAGCAAATGATTTTATCGTCATAAAATAAGAAATTCAAAAAAATAAAAATACAATCCTTATGAATTATGATCATTAGTTAGAATAAGACAATAAATCATTTGTTGACTGGACCAAAAAAATATCTTATTCTAACTACTTGTATTGCTACTGAATTGTCATAAACTCAAAGTTATACCTTCACTCACTTATGAAAATATTTTATTTCTCATCACCATAACTCATTTTTAAACTTAAGAAAAATAAAAAGATGAGTCATCCTCTTAATTACGTCCTACCCTATAAACAATTATTTAAAATTTTGTTTGTGTAAAAGCAATTAGTTGAAAATATGATAATTATTAAAAGGCAACAGCTGGACAAATGTTAATAGCACATTGTAGATTTCTCTTCTTTCTTGTTTTCTTTAATTAAATTTTCTAATGCAAACACGATGACTACGTCCAAATTCCCAACTAAAACAACAATTTAAAAATGTGTATGAGAGATTCAAAGAAGGAACTATGTTCTTAATTTATATGACTTTAAAACTCATATTGGGGGTGGGTGGGGAGTGAGCTAGCTCATCTTCCAACTTATACAATATACTAATGGTGTGATTTCCTATAATTATACATTTTTTTTATTCTTTTCGTCGGTGTTCGGTACTCGCATTAGAACTCAACCAAATTTGGATTCGCATAAGAAGTACCAGATTGAGGAGTAAAGCATTCCCTAACAAAGGTCACTCCATATACAAAGTTCGAACTTGAGACCACTCATTAAGAATGAAAGAGTACTTACCACAACTCATGTTAGTAAAATTATACCTTACTAGTCATGCACTTCTTTTAAGTTGCAATGGCGTAGAATTTTTTGTGCCAATATTTGAAAAAATAAATGAATAAATATATCATTATAATGATAAGTAATGTTATTTTTATATTTATACCCAATATTTTTATTTTACATATTATTTATGCATAAATATTTAGTAAAAATTGCGGCGAAGCAGTGTCATGTGACACCATAGAGGACAAGGTGCATCTGCCCTGCAAAGAAGGAAGTAATTTACAGAAAATATTTAGCATTTATTTTAAAATTATGATTAAGTCATATATTATTGGAGAATATATATTAATTAGTTGTGATTAAACCATCAAATTGTATGTTAAAAAACTTGACTCGTTCTTGTTATTTTATCCAAAAAAAAAGAGAAAAAAACAGCATACACAGGATTTCCATTTTAAAATCGCTTTGACTTTTTGACTAAAAAATGGGAGACTGCATTCATGACCTTTTTTTGTCTATTCTTCTCTTTCTTTGTTTCTTTTTGAATGGCGCTCCTTATTATAAGGTCTGCGAAGGATGGAGTAAATAAATACGTTTTTGCTTCATTATTGCAAATACTTAAAGAAAATTTTATACTCTTAAAAGTGTTATTTTCTGTTGATGACAACATCAAATACTTCTACGTTCTTGGATAATTTTTTCAGATTATTTCTATTGGAGTCTAAGATGCTTATGACCACAAAATAGTTTTCTATTTGCTGAATATTACTTACAATAAGTTATTTTTCATGTATATACTACTACTTGTAATTTGTAATTACGTGGGCCAGGCTTGGTTATTACTTTAATATGTGTCTAAGTTTTATACAATGATGGTGTAAAAATTATTTTATACAATCAGAAAGTTATAAAGTAATTACAAGTAAATTTCCATGACATATAGAACAGAGCTAGTCCGGGATAAGGTACATATCTTACTTAACCTCAAGTTAAGGAACTTTTTTTATAAAATGGACTTATGTGCTACATGATACGTGTTTAGGATGATGTATATGCGAGTTGATGAACGTATAACAAAGCTATACCATGCTTGGGTAGATTTTAGGCTTCTCTATCTTTATTTTGATACATGTTCTACTTGTAACATGCTTTACTTGTTTGTATGCCTACTTGAGCATTATTACTCATGTTAGAGCTTATGTTTAGAATTTTGACATTTTATTTGGGCATGATGGGCTAAAGTTATATTGGATTACATTTTATAGTCGTTGTCATATATTATGTATATACACATCGAGTATTTCTTGTACATATGCATACACCATGCTTAATTATCCCTCTTGTACATATACACTGCATCATGCATATTAGTCTCTCATGTACATGCATGGTCAGGATGAGAATAATACTGGTTCATGAGTATTAATGTTTAATCATATGTATATATATATATGTATATATGTATGTATGTATGGTGAGGATGAGAGGGATATTGACACGATGGGTGTTTTCGTGCAAGTGACATGCATGGTAAGGATGAGAGAGATACTGGCAAGACAGGTGTATATATATATATATATATATATATATATATATATATATATATATATATATATATATAATGGTTGGTTGATATTTATTCAGTTCGTGTTTTCGTGCAGGCGACATGCATGGTAAGGATGAGAGAGATACTGGCAAGACATGTATTTCCGTGCAGAGTCATACTTGATTGTGGAGCTATTATGCCCGGATATGGCGCATCGGATTGGATCTATCCTTATGTAGTCATGTGGTTATTCATGTTACCTTAGGCCGTGTATGCACAAGTTGTGAGAAAATCGACGATTTTCTGATTTGACATGAGATATGTGTTTCATGCATTTTTACATGAAGCATTCATGCATATCATCCTCATATGCTAATCGTTACATATGCATGAAATTATTAGCAGATTGTCGGACATTTAGAAGGTGTCGATTGATATAAAGTTTGAGTCTTTATGATACATAGTGATCACGCTCAACTATGCCTATTAAAAGCACACGCGGGCGTTGCAAATATAATCTGAGTATTCAGCCCAGAGTCGAACCCACAAGGAATCAACCTATCAATTACTTTCGTTGGATTTAGTAAATTCTACGGAATCAACTTCCCAAATGTTGTCAATAACAATTGATGGTGTTTCTACTAACTAAGAATGAAAGTAAATAAGCAACTGAAAACTAACTATGATTAAGTTGTAACCAATTAAGAGAAGGTTCTAAGGTTATGATTTCCCTTATTGATGGAATCCCTTCCGGTTATGTTTCATGTAGATTCACCAAATCATCTCTATCAATCATGAGCACTCCTATTACAGTAAATCTCTCCCGAGTAAGCACGATAATTTACTAGACGCACTCTTCCGAGATATGCTAGCTGGCTTTGTTTATTACAGCTCACTTTAGATTGCACCCAAGGCTTCGTTATCCCTAATCCCGCCTTTAAACCCGCAGTTATTGATCCCTCATATACTTTAGGAGTGGTTTTTTTCAACAACTACCTAAATATGCACTCTCTCCCGAGTTATGCACACTAAATAGGTACAGCTAATTGAGGATCCTGTCAATTAACTACAACAAACACGTAGTTGAACAAATAGAGATTAAACTAGCAAACTATATTAACATCACAAGAAGTTCATCCTTTAATAGGTTCCATCAAAACCCTAGACTAAGGAGTTAGCTACTCATGACAAAACAAGATAAAACTACTAAAACATTCATAATGGGTAATTGCAAGAGAATAAAAGAGATAGAAAAACTCTAATGTTTGGTTGATCTTCTCACACTTGTTCTTGCCTCTAAAATAGTCTAAAAACAAGCTTAAAACAATCTTGGGCGAGTTTCTATAGCTTATAAGGGTTTGGAACAAGTTTTCCCGAAGTTACACTTTAGTCCAAAAATTTCTGACGCGTGAACAGTGCACTGCGGTCGTGGTGGAATTTGCTCAGGCCATTTTCTCGCTTCTTTGTGCTCGGTTACCTTTCGAGTGGGCGTTTTCTTCACATTATTGCCTCCAAAACACTCTATGGTGCTTCCTCACTTAGAATATTCCCTGCGAAATAAAAGAACACCATTTAGAGCATTTTGTTGGTAATTTACCTATAAAACAACAATAAAGCATGGTACTATTAAGGTGTAAATATCATCTATATAGCCTAATATCAACACCCACACTTAAATCATTGCTAGTCCTCGAGCTATCCACCACACTCCATCAAAGTTCCTTCCCTAAGCTTTTCCCTTAACGACTCATACCCTGAACATTTTACCAAAGTTGCACCTAGTAGTGAACCACCTTTACCTTAAAAGTCAAATCTCTCGTACCATGCAATATTCGCACTTACTCAAACCACTCTATACAAGAGTCAAGACTTACCTTTCCTTTGTGAATCACATGCGCTCACATCACACAAGAGAGTAGTTCTACATATGATGATAATTAGAACAATTGGGAACTTAGATAGACAAAATTCGCTCACTCTCAAAAAGAACATTCACATACCACAAAGATGCACCATAAGCTTTCCCGTAGTGTAATACTCTACTAATCGAGCCCACTCAGTCTAAGATCAATAGGACTTCATGTGGTTGTAATGTAGGCTAAAGGACGGGTAGGATATATTTGGATATAGTGACTAACCTCCCTAAGCACTTTTAATACAATTACATTAACCTTCAAGACCATACTTATATCAACCAAACACTCCACCACTTTTATTTAAAAACATCCCCATCCATTAGGTGCAGTTGTAACAAACCACCACTTATCAATTACTACATTTTACTCTTTTTTTTTGTGGTTCTCATTCTTTTACTCTTCAACACTCTGCACCTTTTCTCTATTTCAATGGTTCCACTCAAAAACCAAACCACCACTCCACACTTGTGCTTTTTGCAAAATTTTAATACCATTCAAGTGCTTATGGGAGGTAAAAGGGTTCAAACAACAGGCTATTCAAACAATTGGGTAAGGCTCGCAATGTGGTTGCCAATGAAACAGGCTTATAGGCTCAACAGGGTTGACTAAGATGTATTATATTCAGGTGGGTTTACTTTATGTGTCTGGATCAACAAAGAAATGCCTATATCACTTCTAAAACTGAATAAAACTACTATTTCGCTTTGCAAACACACATGGCAAGTTCTAGGCATCAAATGTGAATCATGGAATATAGTAAAACTCACACACACATGGCACATGACTCACTCCGGATTGATTTATCAAGACATTACCTTTTGAGTGTTCAAGTTAGATACAAACATACAATTTTAAGGCACTTTAGCAAGATTCACCATTGAGACTAAGCGTTACACTTTAGTGTCTATTGTGTTCATGTGTATCAACGCTAAGGGTTTCTCCTTTGATTTTAGCTCAAAGACCATTAATCCTAATCTAAAAACTAAAAAGAAACAAAATGAACAAAAACTACCTACACCCGGTTCAAGCTAAACCCTTAGAAAAGAACCGTGACCCAAAGAAAAACCAAGGGGGAGTTACTACACTACCAAAAAATAAAATAAAAAATCTTTTTGGTATTTTCTCTAGACTAACTTCCCTCAAGAAAATTGTCTAAAGGATCCGTTATCAGGAAGAGCCTCTATATTCCCTTTTTTTTTCTCAACTTATAGCTTGTTTGGCCAAGCTAGAGAAATCAGCTTATTTTGAGAAGTGCTTTTTTCAAAAGTGCTTTTGAAAAAAGTACTTTTGGAGAGAAGCAGATTGTGTTTGGCTAATCAGTCTGAAAAAACACTTTTGAGAAATAATTTGTGTTTGGCCAAGCTTTTTAGAAAGTGCTTTTAAGTGTCAAATTACGAATAAGGACATGAATAGATGTACTTAATAATTAATATTATAAGTAAATAAATAATCTCAAAATTTTGTTATTACATGAAATAATTAAAAAAAATCATTTTATTTAAGTAAAATATGAAAATAAAATTAAAAAGTACTTAATTCTTTTAATATAAGTTAAATATATTAAAATTCCTTCAACAAATATAAAAGCATTCACCCCTAAAGTCACTATATATTAGAAAGTTTTCCTAAAAGTAAAAAGAAATATTTATAAATTAATATCCTAAGTATTAGGTTTAAGGGTTATTTTGGTATATACTATATTTTATTAAGGGTATTTTTGGTAAGAAGAAAAGCCAAAACTGCTTCTGCTTCTACTTTTGGAAAGAAGCTACTTTTTTCTGCTTCTCTGAAACTGCTTCTGCTTCTTCCCAAAAGCACTTTTTTCCCCAAATAAGCTTGGCCAAACACCTCAAGTTAGAAAAAAAGTGCTTTTGAAAAAAAAAAAGCACTTTTGGCCTCTTGAGAAGCTTGGCCAAACAGGCTATTAGTCTCTCAAGAACCACGCCAAAAGAGATCCGTCGTCGGGACAAGTCACTTACCTATTTTAACTTACCTAATGAACAATTACTCAAAACACCAAAACAATCAAAGCAAAACAAAACAAAACAAAATCAAACAGTCAATTGTTACAAATACATACATACAGTGAAGTATCCCCCACCCCACACTTAAAATGTAGACATGTCCTCATGGCCTAAAGATTTATAGAACAGCGAGGTAAAGGAACTTCCCTGGAGGATCACTCCTGATCGGAGACGGTGTCTGGGTTCACATTGCAAGCACGACCCAAAGCTCTCAGCCAACCTAAGAATTTCTTCTCCGACTTCACCTGTCGGTCAGCCATCGCGTCTATGCGGACACCCAAATTAGTGATTGAGGTACGTAACCCAGCCATCTCCTGCTCCAAAACTGTCATGCAGGTACTCCGGCGGGGCTGAGATGGGCCTGCCTCTTCAACTCTCGGAGGTGGTGGGACCTCAGCTACCTCAGCATCAGCATCATCATCATCAGATTCATCAACATTTACCGCCGGTTCCATCCTAATTCTGATTTTTCTTGCCAAGAAAGGAGCTTTCAATGGTAGTTTCCCATCAACTCTAAGGTCTTCAGGGACTCTAGCTAGACGGCACAACCTGGTGACTAGAGAAGGGAAGTAGAAACCCTTGAGCAACTCAGGTGATCTAATGAGCATCTCGTCATGGAGGAGCCGGGCCACATCAAAATCCCTGTGAGCCATGAAATAGTAGATTGCTGACGCCCGTGGTAGATTGACATCAGTCGCGTTGCTGGAAGGCAACAGCCGACTGTTGATAATAGTTAGCCAACACTTAGCCTCCCAATTGAGAGACTGGGAGTTAAGTGTGATCCTGGGCTTTATCCATATGTATTCTTTGTATGGCACACAGATAGTTTCAAGAAGAGTTCCCCATAAGGCACTTGTTCGGCTAAAAGTACGATAATCATCAGCTTCTCCCCTGAACACTAGCATCCTATAAACCCTGCGGATGGCCTCGATGGATGCATTTACCGGAGTATTGCACACAGTAACAACCCCATTCTCACACTACGGGCAGTTTGCATAGAACTCCCTGACCATCTGAACATTGGCAACCTCCGGTACCTCAAAGAAGATGTCCAGCTGACACCTCCTCAATTCATTGAAGATGTTCGGGCATTCCACCTCTAAGGCTTGTCTATCAATATGCACCTCATGTAGCAATTTCTTTGCTGCCTTTGCATTGTATCTGTCCACCGCCGGTTGGGAGACAAACCTAGTGTTGTCAAACTGTGGTGCACTAGCCTGACTTCTAGCTCTCGAGGAGCTTCCCAAACCACTAGCGGAGGACTCGGTGTTGCGTCTCTTCCTAGATGAACTCATTGTACCTGTCAAACAGAGAAATACCTATTAGTGAGTGTGTGAAATGTGTGACTATGGGTGGTTACTCAGACTTCACCACAACCATGTCACATTAGCTCTTATAACTCCATTGGGGCAATTTCCCAAATACCTTGTGGGCAAGGCACTATCCTAACACATATAGCCCTCATGGGTACATCAAAACTTTCCCCAAATCAAAATGACTACTACACCATCACACCCCACAATACTTCATTCAACACCCACCAACATACACTTTTCCACCACATTAAACATACAGCCCCTTCACCAATCAATCTCAAAAATGAAATTCAAAAGAAAAACAAGAAGAAGCTAACAAAAATCTACTAACAATTACTATACCATTACAACATTAAACTAGCATAAACTACAACAAAATACAAAAAGAAAAGAGGGGGGGAAGTGAATAGCATACCTTAATGGAAGAAGAGTTGAGAGGAATGGAGATGAAGGAGTAGTATGAGTGAAGAAGAAGAAGAAAGGATTTGGGGGGTTAGGGTTTAGAGAGAGAGAGAAAGGGATTGAGAATTAGAGAGGGGGTCGTGTCTTTTTGGGGTTATGGAATTAGGTGTTAGAAAAATAAAAGAAGAAGAAAAATAAAGAAAAAATGGGAAAAAAATACCGGGTACCCACCGCAGTCAACCACGGCCGCGGTGGATTTTAAAAAAATCGGAGGCAGAAAGTTCACGTCTCACCGCAATCATACCGCGATCACATCGCGGACGCGATGAGTCTAGCAAGTTCGAGGCAGAATACCTGGCCTTCACCGCGGTCTTGTCGTGGTCACGCCGCGGTCGCGGTGCTGACGCTATTTTTTTATATAGAAAGTTATATATAGGAAGTTACACAAGAATTCTAACAACACATTCTTGGGTTTCCTCCCACGCAACGCCTGATTTAACGTCACGGCATGACGCAGAAAAGCACATTTAAGGCTCGCTCGACCTCTGAGGTTCTGTCAGGTGGATCTCTGACACTTCCTTTGGTTCTTTCATGCCTATGTATAGCTTCAATCTCTGCCCATTGACTCTAAATGTGTGAGAGTCTTTCTCTGAGGCAATCTCTACAGCTCCCGAAGGGAAGACTTCGACCACTCGAAATAGACCAGACCATCGTGACTTAAGCTTACCAGGGAACAACCATAATCTGGAGTTATAGAGAAATACCATGTCCCCGGGTTTGAAATGTCACTCAACAAAGTTCTGGTCATGCAACCTCTTCATTCTTTCCTTGTACAACCTTGTGCTCTCAAAAGCAATATATCTAAACTCGTCAAGCTCATGCAATTATGTGATTCTCGTTGTTCCCTCAGCCTCAATGTCTAGGTTCAGTTGTTTCAGTGCCCACCAAGCTTTATGTTCAAGTTCCACTGGCAAGTGGCAAGCCTTCCCAAATACCAACTTATATGGTAACATACCAATTGGTGTTTTAAAAGCAGTTCTATAAGCCCAGAGTGCATCATCTAGCTTTTTCGCCCAATCAGTTCTTGTGGCGTTCATAGTCTTGGTTAGCACACTCTTTATATCTCTGTTGGACACTTCAACCTGCCCACTAGTCTGGGGATAATATGGGGTAGCCACCTTATGGCATACATCATACTTTGCTAGCAACTTCTCGAAGGCTCTATTACAGAAGTGGGTGCCTCCGTCACTGATAATCGCTCTTGGTGTCCTAAAGCGGGTGAATATGTTCTTCTTCAAAAATCCCACCACCACTCTTGCATCATTAGTGGGCAATGCTGCAGCTTCTACCCATTTAGACACGTAATCCACAACAACAAGTATGTACTTATTGTCAAAGGAGCTGACAAAGGGTCCCATGAAGTCAATCCCCCAGACATCGAATACTTCCACATCTTGAATCGGGTTCATGGGTTTCCCATGGCGACGGGAAATGTTCCCGATCCGCTAACATTCACTGCAGCCCTTCACCCATTGGTACACATCTTTAAACACTGTTGGCCGAAAGAAGCCGGCCTCTAGCACTTTCGCAGCTATCCTGACTCCTCCAAAATGCCCTCCATACACCGATGCATGACATGCCTGCAAAACAGAAGATTCTTCTATCTGAGGGACGCACCTTCGGATCATATTATCAACACATATTCGAAACAGGTAAGGTTCATCCCAATAATACATGCATCAGTCACGATAAAACTTTTTCTTTTGTACAGAGGAAAGGTCATAGGGAACTATACCGCTGGCCAGGTAATTTGTAAAGTCTGCATACCATGGCACTTCCTCAAGACTAGTAGCGAGCAGCGGCTCGTCTGGAAAGGTCTCTAGAATATCCTCGACCTCAACTGATTTTTCAACTCCCTCAAGTCGTGATAGATGATCAGCGACTTGGTTTTCTGTGCCCTTACGGTCACGAATTTCGAGGTCGAATTCATGTAGTAGCAACACCCAACGAATCAAGCGTGGGTTAGACTCCTTCTTCTCAATCAATTACCTAAGAGCTGCATGATTAGTGTATACAATTACCTTAGAGCCAATCAGGTATGATCTAAACTTGTCAAAAGCAAACACCACAGCCAACATCTCCTTTTCAGTCACAGTGTAGTTTAGCTGGGATCCACTCGGCGTTCTACTAGCATAGTAGATTGGATGCATTAGCTTGTCTTTCTGCTGTCCCAACACTGCCCCCACTGAGTAGTCACTAGCATCACACATTAGTTTGAAAGGTTGCTCCTAGTCGGGGGCAACAATGATAGGTGTTGTGATCAGCCTCTTTTTCAGCTCCTCGAATGCTACCCTACAATCATCAGAAAACAAGAAAGGGTGATCCTTTTCTAACAACTTACAGAGGGGGTTGGCAATTTTTGAGAAGTCTCTTATGAATCTCCGGTAGAAATCGGCATGCCCGAGGAAGCTCCTGATTGCCTTGACTGAAGTTGGAGGGGGCAGCTTTGCTATCACATCCACTTTAGCACGATCCACCTCAATTCCTTTGCTTGACACCCGGTGCCCCAAGACTATGCCTTCTTGTACCATGAAATGACACTTCTCCCAATTAAGAACCAGGTTAGTCTCGATACACCGTTTTAGCACACGAGTCAGATTTATAAGGCACTCATCAAATGAGTTCCCCACCACTGAGAAATCATCCATGAACACCTCCATTATGTCCTCTACCATGTTAGTGAATATGTCTATCATGCACCTTTGGAATGTGGCGGGTGCATTGCACAGGCCAAAGGGCATCCTCCGAAAGGCATAAATGCCATACGGGCAAGTGAAAGAAGTCTTCTCTCTGTCCTCTGGTGCAATGGAGATCTGATTGTACCCTGAGTACCCATCCAGAAAACAGAAGTGTGACCTTCCTGCCAATCTGTCTAACATCTGATCAATGAAGGGAAGTGGGAAGTGGTCTTTTCGGGTGGCGAGATTTAACTTTTTGTAATCCATGCAAATTCTCCAGCCCGTGACGGTTCTCGTAGAGATCAATTCATTATTTTCATTTTTAACTACCGTCATGCCACCCTTTTTAGGTACACATTGAACCGAGCTAACCCAGCTACTGTCAGAGATTGGGAAAATGATTCCCGCATCTAACCATTTTATCACTCCTTTCTTCACCACTTCCTTTATATTGGGTTCAGCCTTCTTTGGTGTTCCCTGGAAGGTTTGTGTCCCTCTTCTAGCAGAATTTTGTGCATACAGTAGGCGGGGTTGATCCCCTTTATGTCTGCCATGGTCCACCCAATGGCAGTCTTACACTCCTTGAGTACCTGCAAGAGTTGTTGTGCCTGCACATCTAACAAGCTAGATGAGATAATAACAGGTAATGTGGAGTCAGGTCCAAGGAACTCATACCTGAGATGGGCAGGCAGTAGCTTTAACTCCAGCTTTGGTGGCTCTTCGATGGATGGCTTGGCTGGAGGAATTTCTCTATTTTCCAGGCGCAGAGGCTCAAATTCAAGAGTCTATCCCAGAACCCTCTACCCTCTAATGCCAACACCCATTCCGCCAGTTCTTCTCCATTTACCTCATCTAAATTCATCAGACATGCAGCAAGAGGGTCCTCAATAGTCAGCATCTCATCATCAGTCTCTACGATTACATCCACGGTATTAATAAGAGAGCAATTGGTGAATTCACTTGATCGCCTCATAGATTTCTGCACATTGAATGTTATCTCTTCGTCATTCAATCTCATCTTTAGCTCCCCAATCTCACAATCTATGAGAGCTCTCCCAGTGGCCAAGAACAGCCTTCCCAAAATTATGGGAATCTCTTCATCTACTTTGCAGTCTAAGATCACAAAATCTACAGGGAACACAAATTTCCCTACTTGAATCAACACATCGTCCAGGATTCCAGAGGGTCTTTTTACAGTCCTGTTAGCCAGCTGCAACAACATGGAGGTGGGTCTAGCTCTTCTAATCCCCAGCCTCTTATAAACTGCCAGGGGCATAAGATTTATGCTGGCCCCTAGATCGCACAGTGCCTTAGCAAAAGCAAAATTACCAATAGTGCATAGAATTGTAAAGCTCCTTGGGTTAGACAACTTTTCCGCAATTGGTCTAGTCACCACTGCACTACAGGTATGAGTAAGAATAATTGTGGCCAAGTCTTGGAAATTGAATTTTCGGGACATCAAGTCCTTCATCATTTTTGCATACCCAGGCATCTCTTTCAAAGCATCAATCAATGGAATATTTACCTGGATTTGTTTCAGCATCTCCAAGAATTTTTTGTATTGCTCCTCTTTTTGGTACTTAGCCAACCTCTGAGGAAATGATGCAGGATGTCTCTTTTTTCCAATGATTTGGGATTGATCTTTGTCAGCTGCCACCTCAACGACTGGTTCCTGGGTTGTCTCAGCTTCTTTCTCAATCTCAATCTGAATGTTATTTTCTTCCTAGGCAGGCTGGACTGTCACCTCTGTCAGTTTCGTTGACTCATCTAGCTCAATGGGCACTGGTATGAGTGTCTCAGCCTGTCTGGTTTCTCTAGCCCTCTCTTGCTCTACATCTAAATCTCTGCCATTACGTAGACTCACTGCCATCAGCTGCTTCGAGCCTTGATATTTTGGATTTATCTGGGTATCAGCAGGTAATGTCCCATGAGGACAATTGTTCAGAGACATCGAAATTTGGCCCATCTGCATTTCAATATTCTTGATAGCTGAATCGTGTGCATCTACTCTCTCACTAATTTTTGCATTAGACCCAATAACCTACTGTATCATTACCTCAAGTCTAGAAAACCCATCTTCCTGTTGTCTACCATGCTGCTGCTGAGGAGGGTGATTCCCCTGCTGTAGAGGAGGGTGATACCCCTGCTGCTGATTCTGATTGTTATATCCCTGTGGCCTTGGGTAAGGTGCCATATTGTTGGGAGGTCTCATACCTCCCATGTTCCCATTGTTAAACTGTGGTTGACTGGCCTGTACGGCTGATTTTGCTGGCCCTAATTCTGACCACCCTGTCTCTAGCCTCCATAATTAGACACATTGTCTTCAGGGTAGTGATGATGATCATGTTCTGCATTCCACTAGTTACCAATTGGCTGACTAATGCAAGATGTGCACAAGCCCCCATTGGTAGTATCTACGATGTGTACCTACTGCTTCTGCCCTAACTCTTCCACCTTTTTAATGAGTATACTCATTTGTGTCAATAAGGTGGCCATATTTTCAGCCATAGAGTTAGATGGATCTAAGGGCACTGAGTGAACCACTGGAGTGATAGGTGCATTCCTGGTTGTCCATCCCGAATTCTGTGCCATCTTATCAAGCAGACTCTGGCCTTTCTCTCCATGTTTTGCTCAAAAATGCTCCACCAGCTGAAGCATCAACAATGTTCTTCACTCTATCTGACAATCCCGTGTAAAACCGTTGCCCCAACATCAGATCTGGAATACCATGGTGCGGACATATAACCAGCATCCCTTTGAAATGTTCTCATGTTTCATGCAGTGTCTCCATTAGTCTCTGTTTAAAACTCAAAATTTCATCAATTTGTTGAGCAGTCTTGTTGGGTGGGTGGAACTTGTTATGGAACTGCTTGACTAAGTCCTCCCAAGGTGTTATGGAATTTAGGGGGAGTGAGTTTAGCCAGGTCTGGGTAGCTCATGTCATTGAGAATGGAAACAATAGCAGCTTGATTGCTTTCGGAGTTACGTTGGGCTGCCTTTGGGTTTTGCAGATTGACAGGAAATTCTTCAAGTTCTGTTGAGGATCTTCGACTTGTGACCCCGAAAATAGTCCCTTGTTTTGCGACAAGTGCAGCATGTTATTCGTGATTTGAAATGATTCAGCCTGTATCTACGGGACTACAATCGTTGTGGCCAGATTTTCAGTTGTGGGTTGTGCCCAGTCATAGAGAGCAGCCTCTGGCGCTATTGGTATAGCTGGGTCTACTTCGTGATCTCCTATGTCTGGTTCAAATTGTTCAGTTGTTTGTTTTTCCGGTTGTCCCAATTCAAGGCCTTGAAAACTTTCTCGGGATCTGATAATGCTTCAAATACTTTACCAGTTCTCGATGAGTTTCTAGGCATGCACCTGTACAACCAAGTCAACAAACGTTAAAATTTCAATGTATAGATTGGGTGTAGAGAAAACTGACTACACTAAAAAAATTTGTATTTCGTTCAATTGTAAATGATAACATCGTTAATTCCACGACAACGACGCCAAAATTTGATCACGCCCAACTATGCCTATTAAAAGGACATGCGCATGTTACAAATATAATCTGAGTATTCAGCCTAGAGTCGAACCCACAAGGAATCAACTTATCAATTACTTTCGTTGGATTTACTAAATTCTACGGAATCAACTTCCCAAACGTTGTCAATAACAATTGATGGTGTTTTTACTAACTAAGAATGAAAGTAAATAAGCAACTGAAAACTAACTATGATTAAGTTGTAACCAATTAAGAGAAGGTTCTAAGGTAATGATTTTCCCTATTGATGGAATCCCTTCCGGTTATGTTTCATGTAGATTCACCAAATTATCTCTATCAATCATGAGCATTCCTATTACCGTAAATCTCTCCCGAGTAATCACGATAATTTACTAGACGCACTCTCCTGAGATACGCTAACTGGTTTTGTTTAGTACAGCTCACTTTAGATTGCACCCAAGGCTTCGTTATCCCTAATCCTGCCTTTAAACCCGCAATTATTGATCCCTCATATACTTTGGGAGTGGTTTTGTTCAACAACTACCTAAATATTTACTCTCTCCCGAGTTATGCACACTAAATAGGCACAACTAAGTGAGGATCCTGTCAATTAACTACAAAAAACACGTAGTTGAATAAATATAGATTAAAATGGCAAACTATATTAACATCACAAGAAGTTCATCCTTTAACAGGTTCCATCAAAACCCTAGACTAAGGAATTAGCTACTCATGACAAAACAAGATAAAACTACTAAAAAATTCATAATGGGTAATTGCAAGAGAATAAAAGAGATAGAAAAACTCTAATGTTTGGTTGATCTTCTCACACTTGTTCTTACCTCCAAAGTAGTCTAAAAACAAGCTTAAAACAATCTTGGGTGAGTTTCTATAGCTTATAAGAGTTTGGAACAAGTTTTGCCGAAGTTACACTTTGGTCCAAAAATTTCTGACGCGTGAACAGTGCACGCGGTCGCGGCAAGACCGCGGCAAGACCGCGGTGGGAGCTGATCATTCTGCCTCGAGCTTTGGTCTGCCGCGGTCGTGGTGGAATTGGCTCAGGCCATTTCTCGCTTCTTTGTGCTTGGTTACTTCTCGAGTGGGCGTTTTCTTCACATTATTGCCTCCAAAACACTCCATGGTGCTTCCTCACTTAGAATATTCCCTGCGAAACAAAAGAACACCATTTAGAGCATTTTGTTGGCAATTTACCTATAAAACAACAATAAAGCATAGTACTATTAAGGTGTAAATATCATATATATAGCCTAATATCACATAGATATTCTATACTCATATAGAAGCATTCGAATAAATGTTGCTTGATATATATCTCCCTTATATGCAAATTCAGTTCATTGATATATGTTTTTTTATCATGATATTTAAGAAAATATGATTCTTAACTTGTACTTCGACTGTGCACCTTATGATTCATACTTGTTGCTTTTTGTTGTTTTTTTCTATTTCTATATATGTTTATGAATTGCACTAGCTATATAAAATGAATATATTTTGACTAAACCTCGTCATTATTTCGTTGAGGTTAGTCTTAATACTTACTAATTATATGGATCGGTTGTAATCATACTACACTTTTGCACCGTGTGTTCAGATTTTGGAACTAAGATGTTACGGAATTCTAGGGTGAGCATTGAATATATCAGTGTTCCAGTTATTAGCTGCCATTTTATTCATGGTAGTTTAGAACTTATAATTTAAATAGATAATGTATTTTCTTCATATCAATGTTGTATTCTATTGTTTAATTGCTCATAACTTGTGACACCAGTTCTTGGGGTAGTTTGTATTAAATCTCGCATTTCATTATTCATTTGATTAACTTCTGTTTATCCTTAAATGGATAATAATTAAATTTATATGCGATTTTAATGATATGTAGATTGATTCAACACAAATAATCAAGAATATTAGACAAACGAGTTAAAGATAAAATGAATAATCAAACCAATTGTAATGCTATGCCCTAGCTCGAACTTAGGTTGAACACCAGTCTTGCCCTCGATCGAATCTTGGTTCGAAGCCAATTGTGAATGAAGAACAAACGATAAAGTAAGAACTTTGCAATAGCCAGAAAGCAGAAAAATAAATTTGTATTGTCTTGGTTTGCATGTTACGATGTGCGTTATCAAAAAAAACTTTCCTTTTATACAGTAGGTGAGTTTCATCCCTAGTACAAGTCTAAAAAAGATAAAAATCCTCCTTTCTCGTTAATTACTGATTCGTAACCGACATCGGGTGAGATTTGTACCATGTATCCAGTAATGTATGGATATCACGGCCCTTTGTTAGTCGTGTGTAATCGTTTGCAATATTTTCGAGGTCTTAGAGCTTGCTTCGAGTCCGAGGAGCGTTGCTTTGTCACGCTCGACGATGAGAACATTGTTCACCTTTCATGGCTCTCGGTACGAAAGGCTCCCAACATCTATTTCACCCTCGTGTGTTCGTGCCCTTCTTCCGTCTTCTTCACTAGGAAATCGGGTATGCATTATCCCTGATTTTACCCGTATACAGTTAGTCCCCTCATTTTCTGAAGAGTAGGTTTGACGGAATGATGGGAAACAAATAGATGAACCCTGATTTCTTTCCTCGTACGTTATAATTGAGATGACGGGTAAATCAAAATGCCCCATCAATCGCGTTGTTATGACTTCGGACATGTGTCGGCCATTGGCTGGCTACCTTCGAATGTGAAACGTCGCGCATTAATTGCATTTTCCCCTATAAAAGCTTCGACCTTTTACAGTTCTTTCACTTTTCGATCCTAGCTTTTACCTTCGAATTTTCTAATGGCTTTTAACTTTTTCAAATCTCCATACCCTACTTCTTGAGCCTTCATATCTTCATCTCTGACCTTCAAATCTTCATATTTTTTCTTAGATTTCCAACCCAGATCTTCATATCTTCATTACACCTTCAAACCTTCGTAATCTTTCTTCAAATCTTCATATTTTTCCTTTGAATCTTCATATTCTCCTTCAATTCGTCATACTTCCCTTCAAATCTTCATATTTTCCCAGATCACGATGGCTAAAACTTCCAAGTCTGTACCACAACAAGCAGTTCCATTGTCTTTCCATTCGGCCATGAGCGTCGAGGTGGCTCACGAGCCTCCCATGAAGAGCTTTATACTCGGGGGTTGCTCTATCGGAGATGATTTCAAGGTTGAGGAGGCCTCTAGTCAGCAAGACCAAGGTGATGGAGCATGGAGATACATATGCTCTGTCACTGAAGATACCCTTCCCATAGTCCGAGAGGATTGTAAATGGGAAGGTAAATACGTGGTCTTCCCTAGGCCTAATGACTATATTACTACCCACGTGAGGGGGTATTTAAGTGTTTATACTTACACCTTCATACTGGGCCCGGTAGATCCCGTAATCCTGGCTTTTTGCAAGAGGTATGAGGTGTGCCTCAAGCAAATCCATCCATCATTTTGGAGGATCGTGATCCTCCTACATCATTTTGTGAACAATACTGACAACCCACGGTTCACCCTCGACCATCTACTCCGCCTATATAGCCCCCGAATTTTTCGAGGGGGCTGATCAAGTTTGTCCGCCAAGCAAATAAGGCTTCTTTCTCGAGCATTAATGAGGACTGAGACCGAGGGTGGTATGGGAGGTTTGTTCGCACAAAAATCAAAGACCTGATCTCTCCTGAGTTTTTGTCGTTCCTCGAGAAGTGGAACGCATCTCGTAAGTGTTATCTTTCTTAAGTATTAACTTATTTTTTTTCCTTCTCTCATTGCCTATATTTACGGCAATGCAGTTGTTTCCCAAGTTCCTGATGCAATCCCCTGGTTCAAGGAGTGGATCGAAGGGATATATAAGCATATGCCTTACGCCGAGCGCACATGTCGCAAACTTTCGAAGGGCAAATGGGAGGCCCCCTCTCATGGTGAGGTTCTTCCCTGAATAGTTACCACTACGCCCACAATTTACACAATTCTAACCTTTTCTCTTCTTTTATAGGTCTGCATAAGGCCACCGAACTCAGGCTAGTGGATGAGGACGAAGATACTTCCTTACTTGTCGAGCCCTCTATTTCGGGTCAACCGGGGCTACCGTGAAGGAGGAGAAGAAGAAGAAAAAGAGAAATTCCTCGGGTTTCTCAAACCCCGAGGCGAAGAGGAAAAAGAGGGCGGCCACTAAGGTCGGGAAGCCCAAGAAGAATACCAAGTCAAGGATACCGGATCCTGACATTCTCTACCGGCTCTGGGATGAGCCCAAAGAAGACGACATGTTCATTGATTGTGGATCGACCCCTAATGGGGAGCAGGCGATGATCGTGAAAGGGGACTATAAGGTCAATCCCCTTCTGACTCGGGAACCTGAGGGGAAGATGGAGGTCGTGACCTTCCAGGAAGTCGCTCTTGTTACGAAAGAGGCGACCAATGTCATTGACATCATAGAGACGCCCTCCTATACTGAGTCCATGCTCGAAGAGGCCCAAACGGGCAAAGAAAAGTCAAGTGAGGGAGTGCAGGGTTCAGATGATCCCCTCAACTCCTTTTACGATGGCATGGACATGTCCGCAATGGAGGATTTTTTCGGGCTGGGTCACCTGGAGTCCCGAAGAAGGACGTGCCCTCGAGAGCTGGTAGGCCGAGTTTGAGCCTAAAATTGGTGAAGCAATTTCCTGCACCGAGAGTGGACCCCAGGTGCAAGATAACGATCGTTCTCAAAGTCCCAAAGGATGTCCGGGTCTTGTCTGCTCCGATGGGCATAGTCAGCTACCTCTGATGCCTGGTGACCGAGGAGGACCAGGCCAAGATGAACGAGATAGGCACGTTGAGCGTCTTTAATGAGGCATAACAGGCGCTGAAACAGGTAAGGCACTGAACCCTTGTACCCGTTTGTGAATCTCACATAGGTTTTCATTTGATGTCACTTACTAATTTCATTATTTTACAAGCGTCAATACTTCACTATGAAAGCTTCCTTTGGCACCACTTGGAAATTAGCCAGCTCGAGTTCAAGACCAAAGAGCAGGTCCAAAAGAAGAACATGTATAGGGTTCTTAGCGAGCAACATGACGAGGCCCTTAAAGACCTCCCAATTCTCTAGGCAGAGCTGGAAAAATATCAGAAGGAAGCCTTGACCCTGAAGCGAACACGCCAACCTGGTTGAGAAGGTAAAGGTCTTTGAAGCTAAAAACGCGCAGCTAGTCGTGGTGATTAACAATACAACTTCACAGGTCCAACAGAAGATAGACCTGATTGACCATCTACGGGCTGAGATGGACGAGGTCAAGGCTACGACTGAAGTGTGGAAGGGAAGGATAGACCTGCTAGCCTCGAAGAAGGAAGCTATGAAGGCGGAGCTAGCATCGGTCGAGAACCAACTTCGGGTGGCGAAGGATAAAGATGGCAAGTGGTCTCAGTTGAACGATGCACAATTGAGCTCGGTCATCGCTGAACATGATGCTCTCAGAAGAGAATATGCGACACTGAGGTCCAAATTTGACACAACCTTTGCTGATGCCTAGGAAATGGTGGCCTAGTACAAGGATGATGTGGAGGCAGCCGAGACCCACTTAAAGACAAAAACTGAATACATGTAGCGGCTGTCCCGAAGGGTGACCCTCGAAGAGATCCACGCCCGATGTTTCGACCTATCGGCCGAAATCAAAGAAGATAGGAGGACCGAGTCCGAGGCAAAGGATCTCTACGATCCTGAGGGTGTAGAAGGCTCCGAGGGTTCCTAGGGCTCTAAGGGCTCCGACGGTTCTAGTGACGAGTTGGGCCCGGTAAAGTCCAGGCATAGATGCCTTTGTACTTTTTCAGTTTTTTATTTTTCCTTATATATTTTTTTTGTTTATTTTGAGGTTGTTCTATCGGGCCTTTGTAAATATAATTTTGGAATATATATAAAAAAACACTTTTTGGCAATATTGTGTCTTTACTTTTTCAGCATCTTCTTGTAATTTCTATTCGTGTATTATTTTTTATGCCTTAGCATAAAATCAATGTGGTTCTGGGCATTCATTTTTCGGAGGTTCGAATGAATCCCGACTTTGATGCAACTTTGTTTGCTCGTGGCTTCGAACCCTCAGTGAGACCGGAGGTTTCTAAGATTAAAGTGTTTTTAGATGATGTCTTTGCCGAGGGTAACCTTTTAGTAGGTTTCGAGTTTCCGTAAAGGCCTTACTTTCTGATTACGGGCTTCGGACGTCTCTGAGCCATTTTTAAGGTGGTTGTAGCCTTTAAATTTAGGCACCGTCTAATAGGTTAGGTGTCTTGGGGATTCGGTAGCTGGGGTCATCCGAATTTTCTTTGAGCGACAATCCTTTAGTAGGGGTAGCTCGTGGGCTCGATAGTCCCCAAGTAGGGGTAGCCCGTGGGTTCGATAGTCCTTAAGTAGGGGTAGCCCGTAGGTTTGATAGTCCCCGAGTAGGGTAGCCCATGGGCTCTAGGATCCGGGATCGAAGAAGAAAAAACATGTAATAGCAAAACGGAAATTTCTTTCATTTCTTAGTATGCAAGGTACATGATCGAAAGCTCATAAAAATTTATGCCATGGCTAGAATGAACTACATGGGCATGGTTCATACGGTCGTTTGGCCCTTACAATAAATCCTAACCATCAAGCTTTAGCTTTTAGTACACAAAGTTTCCTTTTTCCCTTGCTAAAGACCTTAATCCGAGGGCAATGACCCCTAGTATTCAAGGTTGAACTCGTGAGGGCTCGGATATTGTTGACCTGAAGCGAACGATCGCTGACTCCGGTTTATCGGATCTAAGTTAGCACGTTTTACTGTTGCCTCGTTAAAAACCTTGCCGAAAAATTCACTTTGGTACAAAATCGATTTAAGGAAAAAAGAGTGCAATGCGTGCTTTTAGAGCTAATAACCACATCCGTTCTTGGCTATTTACCTGCATATGTTATTCCGATTTATAACATGATTAAAGAGTAATTAAGTTCATACCTTTGCAGTAATACCACTTTAAGTGTGCCACGTTCCAGTTGTTCGGTAGTTGTACGTCGTTTCCTGCTTCGAGTTTGTACGAGCATTTGCCGGTTATTCCGACAACTCGATACAGTCCTTCCCAGCTCGGTCCCAGCTTCCCTTCGTTTGAGTTCATGGTATGTAACGCTGTTTTCCTCAATACTAACTCCCCGGCTTGAAAGTGTCGGAGGCTGGCTCTTCGGTTTTAGTACCTTTCTATTTGTTATTTCTGGGGGACCAACCGGACCAGGGCGGCCTCCTGCCTTTTATCTAATAGTTCCAGGTTTGTGAGTAGGGCCTTGTTGTTTAGCTCTTCTATGGCATACTGGAACATGATGCTCGGTTCTCCTACCTCGATTGGTATCAAGGCTTCAGCTCCGTAGACCAATGAAAATAGGGTGGCCCCGGTACTAGATTTTGATGTCGTATGGTATGCCCACAGGACTTCGGGAAGGATCTTCTTCCACTTTCCTTTTGCACCGGTCAACCTCCTTTTCGGGCTTTGAAGTAGGGTGATAGGCTGTTAATAGTATCTTCTTAATCTTGTGATCTTCAAAAAATTTATTTACCTTGCTGCTGACGAATTATTTTCCATTATAGCAAATGATCTCGGCTAGTATCCCAAATCGGCATATTATGTGGTCCAGATAAAGTCGATGATTTCTTTTTCCCAGAACTTTTTGAATGCTTGAGACTTGACCCATTTGGAAAATTAATCGGTCATAAATAATATGAATTGAGATTTTTGGGGTGGCCATAGTAAGGGACCGACAATGTCCATTCCCCACTTCAAAATGGCCACGGGGACAAAACCGAGTGGAGCATTTCTCTAGGTTGATGGATCATCGGGGCATGTCTCTAGTAGTTGTCGCATTTCTGTACAAAGTCCTTCGCATCTTTCTCCATCTCGATCCAGTAATAGCCGGCCCTAATTAGTTTTTGAACTAAAGATTCTGCCCCTGAATGGTTCCCGCAAGTGCCTTCATGAACTTCTCTCAAGGCGTATTCAGTTTTTCCCAGTCCCAAGCATTTAGCTAGCAGGCTGTCGAAGGTTCTCCTGAACAGTGCCCCTTCGACCAAGCTAAATATGGCAACCTTGGTACATAGGGCTCTCGATTCTTTGGGATTCGAAGGTAATTTTTCGGTCATCAAGTAGTCTATGTACTTGTTCCTCTAATCCCAAGTCAAATTCATTGAGTTTACCTCAGCGTGGCCCTCTTCTATCGCTGACTTCATGAGCTGCACTACTATTCCTAAACTGAATTCATTAGCATCGATCGACGATCTCAAGTTAGCTAGAGTATCGGCCTCGCTGTTCTGAACTTGGGGTATGTGTTGTAGGGTCAATTCCTTGAATTGATGCAACATTACCTGTAGTTTGTCTAAGTACCTTCGCATCCGTTCTTCTTTTACTTCGAATGTCCTGTTAACTTGATTTACCACGAGGAGAGAGTCGCACTTAGGTTCGATCACCTCGCCCAAAGGCTTTTAGCCAATTCTGGACCTGTAATCATGGCCTCATACTCGGCCTCATTGTTAGTCAATTTCACAGTTTTAATAGATTGCCTAATTACATTTCCCGTAGGTGGTTTTAATACGATGCCTAGTCCAGACCCCTTCGCATTCGAGGCACCGTCAGTGAAAAGGGGCCAGATTCCCGAAGTGCTCCCCAAGGTTAAGAGTAGTTCCCTCTCGGCTTTGGGCATTAAGGCCGACATAAAGTCAGCCACAAAGTCTGTCAAAATTTGAGATTTTATGGCGGTTCTAGATCGATAATCGATGTCTTACCCGTTGATTTTGACGGCCCATTTGGCCAACCGGCCGAGAGCTCGGCTTTGTGCATGATTCTCCTCGGCGGGTAAGAGGTCACGACACATATGAGGTGGCATTGAAAGTACGACTTTAGCTTTCTAGAGGCTCTTAGCAAAGCGAGCGCCAACATTTTGGGGTAAGGATACCGTGTTTCGGCCTCGCCTAGAGTTTTACTAACATAGTAAATAGGAAATTGCGTACCTTCCTCCTCCTGAATTAAGACTCCATTTACTGCCACCTCGGAAATTGCCAAGTAAAAGTATAGTTGTTCGTCCGCCTACAGAGTGTGCAATATGGAAGGACTTGATAGGTATCATTTGAGTTCTTCCTAAGCCTGTTGGCATTCCGGGGTCCAAGAAAAGTTATTCTTCTTTTTAAACAGTGAGAAAAATCGATGGCTTCTGTTCGAGGACCTCAATATGAATTGGCCCAGGGTGGTTATATGCCCCGTCAGCCTTTGAACGGCCTTGACATGTTCCACCATGGTGATATCCTCTATGTCTTTGATTTTTCCGGGGTTGATCTCGATCCCTCGATTGGATACCATGAACCCGAGAAATTTTCCCGATCTGACCCCAAATACGCAATTCTCTAGGTTCAGCTTCATGTTGAATTTCTTCAGTATGTCAAAGGTCTCCTACAAATATTCCAAATGGTCCTCACTCGTAGGGACTTGACTAACATGTCATCAATATAAACTTCCATTGATTTTCCTATCTGTTCTTCGAACATCTGATTTACTAGTCATTGATAGGTGGCACCAGTGTTCTTTAATCCGAACGACATTACGTTATAATAGTAGGTGCTGAAACTTAGTGATGAAATAGGTCTTTTCCTGATCATCTGGGTCCATACGAATTTGGTTGTACCTGGAATTAGAATCGAGAAAGCTGAGTATCTCATGCCCAGCTGTCGCGTCGATCATCCGATCGATGTAAGGCAGAGGGAAAGAATCCTTAAGGCATGCCTTGTTTAGATATTTGTAATCTACACACATTCTTAGCTTATTCCCTTTTTTAGGAACTACCATTACATTAGCTAACCAGTCCAGGTACTTAACTTCCCGAATGGACCCTATTTTAAGGAGTTTGGATACTTCGTCATTGATGAATGCATGCTTGACCTTGGACTGCAGTCTCCTCTTTTGCTTAACCAGATGGAACTTCAGGTCCAAACTCAGCTTATGAGTGGTTACCTCTGGTGAAATCCCTGTCATATCAAGATGGGACCAAGAGAAACAGTCTTTGTTAGTTTTAAGAAATTAATGAGCTTTTTTCCTGAGCTCGAGGGTTAACCCCGTGCCCAGGTATACCTTTCGATCTGGTAGGTGTTCGATCAATATGACTTGCTCCAACTCTTCGACCATTAATTTGGTGGCGTCGGTATCATCAGGAGCTATGAACAATCTCAAAACTTTGTAATTATCCTCCTCGCCTGCTCCTCATTCCTTCTGTTCGGTCGAGACCGACATCTGTGATTGCTATTTAATTTCTTCTTTTCTGGTCGGCTCCATGTCTTTTTATGTTGAACCCACGGGCATGGGGATTACCTCGTCGATTGCGAATATTTCCTTTGCGGCCAGCTACTCTCTATAGATCATCTTGACTCCTCCCGGCATAGGGAACTTCAACGCCTAGTGCAAGGTCGAGGGTACCACCCTCATATTGTAAATCCATGGCCTTCCGAATAACGCGTTGTACCTCATGTCCTCTTCGACCACATAAAACTTTGTCTCTTGGATCGTCTCAGCGGTGTTTATCGGTAGGGTTATCTCCCCTTTAGTGGTTTTGCATGCCATGTTAAATCCGTTCAACACCCTGACTGACGACACTATTTGGTCCTGCAACCCCAATTGCTCTACGACCCTCGATCTGATGATATTGGTTGAGCTACCTGGATCAATCAACACACGTTTCTCTCGATATTTATTAATAAGTACGGATATTACCAGCATATCGTTATGAGGTTGTACGATGCCCTCGACATCCTCGTCGCTGAACGAAATGGTCCCCTCCGGGACATAATCTCGGGTGCATTTTTCTGTTGTGATAGGTACTTTGGTGGGCTTTATCATTGGCCCTTGGGGGACATCGACCCCTTGAATGACCTTGTTGATGACGTGCTGAGGATCCTTTTATTCGACCTGTTTGTTAGTGTCCCTATTCCTGAAGTGGTTTTTGGCTCGATCACTCAAAAATTCTCGGAGGTGCCCGTTATTGAACAACCAAGCAACTTCTTCTCTCAACTATCGGCAATCCTCGGTCCTGTGGCCATGAGTTCTATGATACTTATACATCAAGTTAGGATCTCTTTAGGTAGGGTCGGATAGTAATGGTCGAGACCACTTGGTTTCCTTGATATGCCCGATGGCTGAGATGATGCTGGCAGCATCAACGTTGAAGTTACACTCTGATAATCTTGGTGCTTCCTTACCCCGAACGGCCTGAAGAAACCATTTTTGCTCATCAGACCTCGACTATTGGGCCTTCGATTGGCTCTCTTTTCATTCCTTATAGGATGACTCCCAGACCGATTTCCCCTTCGGTGTATGCTGCATGGTTGGTACTGATCCTGGACCGGCCTTGACTTATGATCGACGAATCTCTTAGACATGTCGTCAGTCTTGATGGGGTAAACAGACCTAGAAGGGGCTCCGAGTTGGTCGTCCTCAACTTTGATCTTGGACTGGTACCTATTGTAGACGTCGGTCCAAGTTACCACCGGGTACTCTACCATATTTTATTTTAGCTGCTGTGAAGCCAAGGAGCTTCAGGGGTTAAACCCTTGAGTAAAAGCCCGAATGACCCAATCATCTACGACCAGAGGTTGGTCCATCCGTTCCATCTAGAAACTCTACATGAACTCCCTGAGCATCTCGTTGTCTCTTTGTTTAACCTTGAAAAGGTTCGACTTTCTAGTCTCGACCTTAATGGCCCCGATATGGGCCTTCACAAAAGCATCTGCAAGCATAGCAAACGAGTCAATGGATTTTGGGGATAAGTTGTGATACTATATCATTGCTCTTTTGGACAAAGTTTCCCCAAACTTCTTAAGTAATACTGACTCAGTTTCATCATCTTCCAAGTCGTTCCCTATGATTGTGCATGTATAAGATGTCACATGTTCATTCAGATCCGTGGTTCCGTTGTATTTTAGGATATCAGGCATACAAAACCTCTTTGGGATCAGCTTCGGTGCCGCACTGGGAGGAAAAGGCTTCTGATAAACTTCTCAAAATCTGGCCCTTTCAATATTGGGGGTGCTTTCGAGATTTGATCGACCCTGGAATTGTATGTTTTCACCTTTTTGTCATTAGCCTCAATTTTGCTTTTCACCTGACTCCACCTGCTTCGTTAATGCTTCGAGCATTCTCATTATTTCGGGATTGACCTCGGGCTTAGCTTCACTCGGTCTCTTAGTGATCTGCTCATTTCTTTGGATGTTTTCCCGGGACGATTCGGACCAAACTCTTCTGGGGGCGTGGATTTGATTCTGCAACTGTGTTATTGCCGTCTGTTGGGTCTGCAACATTTCGAATATTAACCATAGGCTTAACCCATAACCTTCACCTTCGGCCGCTTCTCGAGCTATTGGTCGGTGCCCTCCGCGATCGCTATTTTTAGGATCAGTTGGCAGGTTGACGTTGATGACCACCTGTGAGTTAGCATCGACTGGATCGACAACTGGGACTCCGTTGGGATCAGTAGGAGGTACCTCATTGCTAGGCACCTGATTGTTGTTTTCGCCATGATGGCCAGACTCAACGTTAATGTTCAAGTAGGAAGATCGAGAATTTGACATTTTTTAAACTGACATGAAATCAAGACGTTAAAGAACAAGCATAAAATAGAGTGTATTATGGAGATTTGTATCAAATCTCCACTATTATCCTTAGCCCCACGGTGGGCGCTAAACTATTTACTCTTAAAACGGATAACAATTAAATTTGGACGTAGTTTTAATGATATGCGGATTGATTCAACACAAGTAATCAATAATATTAGACAAACGAGTTAAAGACAAAATTGAATAATCAAACCAGTTGTAATGTTACGACCTAGCTCGAACTTAGGTGGAACAGTAGTCTTGCCCTCGATCGGACCCTTGGTTCGAAGCCAATTGAGAATGAAGAACAAACGATAAAGTAAGAACTTTGCAATGGCTAGAGAGCAGAAAAATAAATTTGTATTGCCTTGGTTTGCGTGTTACAATGTGCGTTATCAAAGAAAATTTTCCCTTTATATAGTAAAAGAGTTTCATCCCTAGTACAAGTCTAAAAGGGGTAAAAATCATCCTTTCTCATTAATTACTGATCCATAACCGACATCGAGCTAGATTTGCACCGTGATATCTGGTTAGGTACGGATATCACAACGCTCTATTAATCGTGCGTAACTGTTTGCCATATTTCACAAGGTCTTAAAGCTCGTTTCGGGTCTAGGGAGCGTTGCTTTGCCACGCCCAACGATGAGCACATTGTTCACCTTTCATGAGTCTCGGTACGAAAGGTTCTCAGCCTCTATTTCACCCTTGTGTGTCCATGCCTTCTTCCGTCTTCTTCATCGAGAAATCGAGGTATGCATTTTCCCTGATTTTACCCATATATAACTTCAATTTTGGTTGTCTTTTATGTTAATTGATTCGCCTAGCGGGTCATGTGACATCATAACTTGGTGGGATTTGAATAGTAACAAAGCATGAAACAAAATGGAACGTTAAGCCAAGTTATTTTAATATACACCATATATTTTGAGTTTATCAACCATGAAAACAATTAATCCTTAATTTTTTAAATTAAAAATGGTCCATAGAAGAGGTTTTCCTAGGACGTGTGGAAAACGCTTCTAAGGAGTGGACTGGCTTCTACTCCCCTTAGCAAAAACACAAAATCTTTTAAGCTGCAAAATGCCAAAACAACCATAGATAAGTAAGTAAATAAATACCTTAATTGTAAAATATTTCAGTTTTCACCATCCAAACTGGAAAAATTAGGGGGAGAACCCTTTCCCCCTTCTCTCTCTTTCTCTCTCTTCCAAAAAGTCTCTTTGACCACCACCATCACCACCCTCTCTTTCTTCCCTTCTTCCTCCTATCTACTTCAACCTTTCCTTTCCTCTCTTAAATCTCCATTATTGTTTTCACATTCTCCAACCCAACCTTAATATATAAACATATTTTCTTGACCTTCTCTTTTCTTGAAATTATATGTATATTGATCTATGTTCAATTGTGTTATGATCTGAAAAAGGCAAAAGTTTGCATTTTTTCATCATTTTCACCAATATGGGCAGCTGTTTTTCTAGCTCTAAAGTTAGTGGCTCAAATAGCAATACCCCTTCTACAACTACTACAAATGTAAATGTTCATCACAACCGTCCTTCAACAACAACAACAACAACAACTGTTACATCAAGAAAACAAGAGGGGTCAAATTATAATAGAGATAAAGGTAATATTAATACAAAAAACAGCCACCAAAAACAACAACCTAGGAGTTCTCAGCAGAATGTTGTTGTTAAGCCAAATTCAAGAAGACAAAGTGGAGGGGTTATTCCTTGTGGGAAAAGAACAGATTTTGGGTATGATAAAGATTTTGATAAGAGGTATACTATTGGTAAATTGTTGGGTCATGGCCAATTTGGGTATACATATGTTGCTACAGATAAATCTTCTGGAGATCGTGTTGCTGTTAAGAAAATTGAGAAAAACAAGGTACTACCATATTAAAAATCAGTTTTTTTTAGCTTCATTTGTTGATTTTTTTTGGTTCTAACATTCATTTTATATGTATGTTTTGGTTGTGGAATGTTTGTTTAATTAAATCCTAGGGATGGTTTGTGTTCTTTTTTTTTTCTTTTTTTTTTTGAAATCTTCGATTGACTGGTAAATAGAGTTTCAATGGCCAATTATTGCCAATTATCATCATATGTAGGCGGCTGTAAAGTTTGTCTTATGGTAGCTTTGGCTCCGACTCTGTATGTGTGTTAAAAAATCCACTAAAGAAGTACAAATAGTAATAGATTCAAACCTAGCAAATCAAATGAGCTTTGGCAGAAATTCCAAGCTTGAACCCATAAAGTTAAAATCCTGGATCTGCCTTTGTTAGGGGCGGCTAGAGGGTCAAGCAATTAAAGCTATAGCTTTAGGCCCCAAAATTTTGGGGGCCCTAATTTTTTTTGTTTGTTTTTTACTCGTGTCCGATATTCTCATTGAGGCCTCGACTAATTCGAATTTGCACCACGTAAGGCCAAGCAAAAGGGAACTCGCACTCTAACAGGATATCATCCATAGGGCTCAAACCCCATCTTGGCTTTAGGCCTCCAATGTTGTTGAGCCGCCCCTGGCTCTGGTTGTACTTGAAATAAATGCTCTGTAGGCTCATATTGTTTTGGGGTCTTTACGTTCCTAGAAAAGAATATCCATCAGCCATTGTAATGTTGGCTTTTGTTAGTAGAAGTCTATGTTTATCTAGTGCAAACACTGTCCATTTTGCTAGATTTTCTGCCTAATAAAGGAGTATGTTTAGCTAAACCTTGATTTTACCTGCTTAAGCAGTTATCGTAAATGGCTAAAGAGTGAATCTTGGCTTGTAAATAGACATCAAATTTGAAAAAACGTAGGTGCACTTTTGTTTGGTTTGTCTTTTGGGGTTTGTAGACTTGTCGTCAGTTGTGGAGTTGTCATCCCTATAGGATGACGGGCTTATGAATGTTTGCAAATACTAGTAATTTCATTGTGTTTTTCTTTTTCCTTTCTTCTATCGTCAAAGCTTGTTAACTTTTACTTTAATTGTATGATTATCCAGTCCGTTACAGTAGCAATATACCGTACTAATTCTTTTTTGCTGCAGATGGTTCTTCCAATTGCGGTTGAGGATGTGAAACGAGAAGTCAAGATATTGAAGGCCTTAGCTGGTCACGAGAACGTGGTTCAGTTCTATAATTCATTTGAGGATGATAATTATGTCTACATCGTAATGGAGTAAGTTTGGTTGTTTTTTTGATTTCTAACGTCCTAGTTTATTTGCCTACAACTGCTCCTTCCACTTGAATCACAAGTTAACGTTTTTCAATTTTTTTGTTTTTCTTTAGGTTATGTGAGGGTGGGGAACTATTGGACCGAATCTTGTCCAAGTAAGTATTCTGAAATTACCAGTTTCAGTTGATTATTCAAATTTCTGATTATGAAGTTTACTTATAAGGGTTAAACATAAATCTAAACCAGAAAAGATAGTCGATATACTGAGAAAGATGCGGCGATAGTTGTACGCCAGATGCTAAAAGTGGCTGCTGAGTGTCATTTACATGGTCTGGTGCATCGAGATATGAAACCTGAGGTGTGCAAACAGTTCAATACTACTTTTGGCTTGGTAATGCTACTTGATATTGTTTTCTTTAAACAAACTTCTTTTTCTTTTGTAGAATTTTCTCTTTAAATCTTCAAAGGTGGATTCGCCATTAAAAGCCACAGATTTTGGTCTTTCAGACTTCATAAGACCAGGTAATTGGATTCTTTAGAAATCTAATGAGTTGTAAATTTTTATATAAAAACATCTTTCTGAAGTATTGATTTGTCAACGATCTAGGGGCTATTGTTATGGTTTTCTATCTTAAAGTAAAAGACTAATCAGAGGAAAATTATAAATGCAGGAAAAAAATTCCAAGACATTGTTGGCAGTGCATATTATGTAGCCCCGGAGGTGTTAAAGCGTAGATCAGGACCTGAATCAGATGTATGGAGTATAGGTGTAATTACATACATTTTGCTATGTGGCCGTCGGCCCTTCTGGGACAAAACTGAGGATGGTATATTCAAGGAGGTGAGAATATTTTGTCTGTAGTTTAGAAACGTTTCAAATTGTGTTTTAAATTGGGAAACCTAGGGAAAGGAAATCACAGTTTTCGGGCTCTAATAGGCAATTAACATTCTGTATAAAACTACATGCTTACCTTTTGTCCTTTCAATAGGATGTTTCAGGTTTCTTTTTAACTTTAAGTGGTAGTTTGAAGTTTCCACTTCCTCAATAAATCTCCCATTCATTTGGAATTTCCGGATTACCGTTCACCCTTTTGATATCATCTCATAAACATCCTCAGTCTTGGACCATCGATGTTGTTTCCTTTGTAGAGAAGCTGCTGCTATTTATTTGGTTAACTTTTTTGTTTTTGACGTATGCTTCCTTGGAGAGGCCCTTATCTAGAGCGTTTTTCTTCCTTTAAGATTTTTAACAATTTCGATATTTTGTAAATTCTCTGCTTTTTGCCTGTTTCTTTTTTCTAACCTTTTTCCAATATGCTAAGGTCTTACGAAACAAGCCTGATTTCCGTCGCAAGCCATGGCCAAACATAAGCAACAGTGCTAAAGATTTTGTAAAGAAATTACTGGTGAAGGATCCGCGTGCTAGACTTACTGCCGCTCAGGCCCTATGTAAGTAATATATGATCCTGAATTAGTACTATTAAATTATATAAAGTCTCATTACAACTTGTGGCATAGTATTCCAATCAACTTGCAAAAAGATGTTACCAATGTCGTTCCTTTAAATTTTTTGATACGATGAACAATTGTTTTGAAACTATCTGGTCGAACATTTTCAGCGCATCCATGGGTCCGAGAAGGAGGTGATGCATCTGAGATTCCACTCGATATTTCTGTTTTATCCAACATGCGGCAATTTGTCAGATACAGTCGCCTAAAACAGTTCGCTTTACGGGTAAGTTCATTGCTTTCTTATTTCGTAGACCTTCTGTTAAGGTTACTTCAGATATACGAAACCTAAATTTCTGGATGCTGTTTCACCATCGGGCAGGCGTTAGCTAGCACGCTTGATGAGGAGGAGCTCTCTGATCTGAAGGATCAATTTTCTGCAATTGATGTGGATAAGAATGGTGTCATCAGTCTCGAAGAAATGAGACAGGTATTGCTCATCCTTCATGTTGGAGCTTGTTTTTGTCCTTACAACTCTCACTGGCTATCGGCAAACATCTGAGGCACCGACATTTTGTGTCATTTTGATGCAAAACAATATATGATGCATATATATCTCGTCATCTGTTTTAGTGGCTTATCATATTCATTTCTAATGCAGGCCCTTGCCAAGGATCTCCCATGGAAAATGAAAGAGTCACGAGTTCTTGAGATTCTTCAAGCGGTAAACTTGTTTATCTAAGTATGAAGTATCAGGAGCAAAACATGACATTTGATAAATAATTAGAGAATTATCACAAAAAGGACCTTTTGTCGCCTTAAGCTGTTGCATGTTTGGAACTGCTTTAATATTCACATTCTCCCCTAAGGGGAAAGGAAGAAAAGGGGAAAAGAAGAAAACAAGAATCATGTGCCTACAACTCTCTGTTCCCCCCTCCCCCCAAAAACAAAAGAAAAAAGAAAGAAAGAAAGAGAAAAAGAAAGTAAGAAGATAATAGCAAGAAATAGGTGCAAATTCTTGAAACCAAGGGTGTGACATAGAGGACAATTAAGTGAGATGAAAACCACGGAGAACCAGGGTTCAAATCCAGCAGAGGCAAAACATGCTAGGTGTTTTCTTCCAATCTCCCGGAGCTTTGGTGGGGCAGAGTTATCCGTTACCTGAACTAGTTGAAGGTAGCAAGTACTCAATAAAATAGTCGAGGTTGCTCTAAAAAAGAAATAAGTGGCCAAATACCTGGGGGTTGCTTTAAGGTTGTCGAGGACACGTCTGAATGACGGATTACATATTCCAAATAGTTCCTGCACTATAATCCCTGTTATGATATGAAAATTACTCAACTGTCAAGGCTAATATTGCTGTTTAATCTCTGTAGCTTTCATCACACACAATTTCATCACTTTCTACTATATGGTCTCTTGTGCAGTTCAGAGACCTAAAGTATTTTATTCATTGGTTGGCAGATTGATAGTAACACAGACGGGCTTGTTGATTTCCCGGAGTTTGTGGCCGCCACTCTACATGTCCATCAGTTGGAGGAGCATAATTCTACAAAATGGCAGCAAAGATCACAGGCTGCTTTTGAGAAATTTGATGTTGATAGAGATGGATTCATAACTCCTGAAGAACTTAAAATGGTTAGTATCTGATGTTTTCTGCTCAAGTGAAAACAGTGTTATTTACAGATTTCTTCCCAAGAGAAAGGGTTCATAGCATCTTGAATGTCAGTTATTACAATATTAACCATGTTGTTGACCAACCCTACTATTGTTTTGCAGCACACGGGTTTGAAAGGCTCGATAGACCCACTTTTAGAGGAAGCGGACATTGACAAAGACGGGAAGATAAGCCTGTCAGAATTCCGTAGGCTTTTAAGAACTGCTAGTATGAGTTCACCAACGGTGAGAGATTCACGGAGAAATGTAGCTTTGTAAAATATGTATAAACGGAGAGGTGGACTTCATCAGAAAATTTTATGGGAAGACGACAATGCTCGTAGACATGTTCTCTTGTGCTTGCGCGCGCTTGCATGTCTCAGAATGGAAGGCTCCCGATATGATGGTGTTTAGAGACACGTAGCCACGTGGCACTGTGTAGCTAGTGGTCGCGTGCCAAGTGTGTTTTGTTGAGTTTCCTTTTGCACTTCACAAAGAATTTTTGCATGAAGTTGCTTTTTTCCCTAAACAACCAGTTGCACATGTCTGTAATCTGGTAGTTCTAGTGTATATTCTTCTTTGTCTCTGTTGTGAGTCTCCAGGTTCTTCCTCCCTTTGAAATTTCTAATATTATGTCATATATACGACATAAATGTAAATTGGCTGTATCAAAAGGTTTGTTCTGTATGATTTATGGCACTTGTTCAGAAACTCGGTTGAGAAAGGTTAGGTTTTAGCACTCAAGGGTGCGGCCTGGTGGTTCACTGAGGGAGGAGAACTTGTGAGGTTTCAAGTTTAAATTTCTGCGGAGGCATAAAATAAATATTAGATAAGTTCTTCTCTTTCGATACCACCTAATGGAATAGTTGAGGTGAGCGTGGAGCTGTGGACACCACAAATGAAGTAGATAATGTCATAGTAGGCATAATATTTTGGAACTTCATCATTTAAGCAAACGTTTGGCTATAGATTCCTAAATTTATTTTTAAAAAAAAATTGATTTGGGTGAAGTTTGGTTTGAAGATGAAAATTTATTTGGACATAACTTTTCAAAACATATTTTACTTTTTTTTTTTGTGGAAAAACATGAAATGCTACTAGTACCCATAAGTTTTAAGAACTATCGAAAATACTCAACTAACTCTGAAGAAAATTTATACAAAACAAGCGAAATAAATCTAAAGAAAATTTATACAAACATTAGTAGATTTTAGCAAATTACTTTCAAATTTTATCCTTGCGGTGGATTGCCACAGATTGGCACAACAACTTTGGCGAAGGTTTTCTACTGTTTATAGAGAAGGGCAAAACCGCGTGAGTTTAATGAAGGAAAAGTGGGCAGATATGGATTAGTTGGGTCATAATAACAGAAAGTCGGCTTTTTTTATAAAATATATAATTTTTGAATTTTCTTTAAAAGCTAAACAGTAATATTTTGGGCCAAAAACAGCTCTTGAGCTGGTTTTGGGATTTGAAAACTTGCCAAAATATAGATAAAATCTATAAACAAACAGGTATTTGCCAAAAAAATTTGGAAAAATCTATGATCATAGGGGGATTGAGCCATCCGAAAGCTAACTTAACAAGGCAAGGAGAATTGGAAGGAACAATAAACTTCAACATATTGCATGTATAAAATTTTAAAGAGATAAAGGGAGACATATGAAATAGTCTAACTATAATGAATTAGTACTCTGCCCATTGCAGTTTGTTTGGAGGGTTGTTACGTATCGTTTCATAATATATCGTTTTGTATTGTATTGTACTGCATTGTTTTGATGAAACAATATTTTAGACAGATTGTATCATTTATCGTTATTTCATAATGTCACGCACCAACAATATGAATAAACTTGTAATATTGTTAAAAAAAGGCACATGGAAGAATTATTGTATCAAAAGACAGGGGAAGAAATAACACATTTATCTTTTTTCTCCTTTTTTTGAGTTATTCATCATTTTTTCCATTTATTTATATTACAAATTCTATCTTCATAACTCACACCTCTTTATCTTCATAACCTATATTTTTAATAATCTCAATAACTCCCATGCCTTTCACATTCACAACCTCTAAATATTTAATGTATAAGTTTATGACAATTTATTACATGTTCCTCCACATGTACTTATATAAGGACTTCTATGTTTTGAACATATATGATTGATACATGTTCCTCCACATGTACTTATATAAGGACTTCTATGTTTTGAACATATATGATCGATACTAACTTTATATTCTATTTATAATAATTTGAGCTATCTCTATATCAAAGGTTGTAGTGGAAAAGAAAAATTATACTAAGGTATGGTATAATTTTTATTCGTTGTTTTTTGTTTAAGGTAAATGCAAGAAGATATTCAATACAAACGTGAATCTCTAGAAGAATGTTTAAGAGAAAGTGTCAAATAATGAGGTGAAGATTGAAGTAAAGCATATTTCACAATTCTCATTAATGGTCTTTGATTTTGTCATCTTTAGGTTTATGTTGTATAAGTTGAAGTAGTGATTTTTTTTTCAAATAATACATAGATATTTTGATATCTGGTTTTTTTGTATATATTTATACTCTACAATTGCAATAACTTTGAGTCGTGATGTTCTCTGATGTCGAAGTGAGATTCTAATGTGTTTTTCTTTTCCTGTTATAAATAGATTTATCATTTTTATAAATATATTTTTCTATATGTTGTTAATTCTTTTTGCCTCTATTTCTTTTCTTCAATGAACTTTTTTGAGTTGTTTTTCCTTGTCCGAAGTTGTTTCTCTTCTAACACTAAATAACTCCTTAAATTTCCTTCAAATGGGTTTTGTAAATTTATACCATATTTACTAACGTTCTTTTTCAAAATTCTCAGTTCCTTTCAATGTTTTCATAATACTCAAAGATTTATTTATTTTTGGTGTTCAAAAGAAAAAGGAAGAAACCAAAGTAAATAAGAATGAGATCAAAAGAAAAATGGCCCTACAAAGAAAAACTATAGCGCCATGACCTTTCTTGAGGAACGAAGATAATTCTACCACCATTATCGTAAAAACTTTATTTGTGTTATGAAGGTTGTGCCAAAAAATTCAAACATTTAATTCACTAGGTATTAATCTATGACATTGACAATTTGTAGATAACTTTAAGTTAACGTATAATATAATCTAATTAATTAAGAAATCATATTGTAACGACCCGACCGGCCGCTCTGAGCAATTGCACTTCGCTTGATAGTTTTCGGGCATAAGTAGCTCTGTATGATGTATTATGACTTATGTGAATCGTCGGTTTTGTTTTTTAGGTTATTCGGAATTGATTTGGAAGAATGATTCTCAGCTAGAAGCATTAAATTTGAAAGGTTTGACCAAGTTTGACTTTTTAGTATTTGACCTCGGATTGAATTCCTGATGGTTCCGTTAGCTCAGTTGGTGATTTTGGACTTAGAAGCGCGTTCGGATTGAGATTTGGAGGTCCGTAGTAGAATTTAGCTTGAAATGACGAAAGTTGGAATTTTGGAAAGTTTGATGGGAAGTGGACTTCTTGATATCGGGGTCGGATTCCAATTTCGGAAGTTGGAGCAGGTCCGTAATATCAAATGTGACTTGTGTGCAAAATTTGAGGTCAATCAGACATGATTTGATAGGTTTCGGCATCGGTTGTGGAAGTTTGAAGTTTCAAGTTCATTGATTTCGAATTGAAATGTGACTCGTCGTTCCGATGTTGTTATGTGTGTTTTGAGGCCTCTAGTAGTTCCATGTTATGATATGAGACTTGTTGGTATATTCGAACGGGGTCTCGAGGGACTCGGGTGAGTTTCAGATATGTTTGGGTTGTGTTGCGCTCGTTTTTTATATTTCGACGTCGTTTCTTCAAGAATAAATGATACCACATTAAGCAAATAAGTTCCTATCACTATTTTTATTAAAGCATTACATTCATATCGTAAGTACAGAGCCATAGCAAAAAGAATCGTCGAATTTGGACATCGTATAAGGGAGTTATGCTCATTTTAGTGTCGAAGAAGAAAGCTGGTATTGGTGTTTAGCAGATGCGAAGTTGGGTGTGCATCTGCGGCCCCGTGGGTGCGAATTACGGTCAGCAAAAGCGGAAATGACAGCTGAAAATGCACAGGTGCGGAGTTTTTATCGCAAAATCGAAAATCCATGTGTATAAAAAAATCAGACTGCGTTCTTTTGGTATTTTGAGCATATCTTGAGTTCTAGAGCTCCGATTGAGGTGATTATCGCGGCGTTCTTCTCTTCTTTTCATGGGGGTCAGTATATAACTATAATTTTTGTATTTTAATATGATCACAGAAGTTCAGTTTTGAATTAATCCATATTTTGATTGGAGAATTGAGGATCTTTATCAAAGACTTTTCTAAAGTGAGTAACTGAGTTTTGAACATCGATTCAGAGTCAAAATTGGATGAAATTAGTATGGTTGGACTCATAATTGAATATGTTGTCGGATTTTGTGAGTTTTATCGGGTTTCGAGGTGCGAGCCTAGGTTGCACTTTTTGGCCGATTTTGGGCTTTGATTAAAGATTCGACCTTTTTCGATTGGGATTGGTTACTTTAACATTATTTGATGTATTTGAGTTGTTTTTAGTTAGTTTCGTTCTATTCGGAGGTCAGAACGCGTAAGATGGCATTTTTGGAGCATCGTTTGGCTTGCTCGGTATTGGAATTGGCTTGTTCGAGGTAAGTAACTCTTCTAAACTAAGTGCTGAGGGTATGAAACTCCGAATTACGTGCTATGTGACTGGTATTGAGGTGACGCACATGCTAGGTGACAGGTGTGTGGGCATGCACCGTGTGACTTGTGGCTCCACTATTCCTGTGGTACTATGTAGTTATCTGATCTTACATGTCATCATGAAATTTCTACGTAGTTGAGCTATTGAGCGGTGATCCATATTAGACACCATGTCTAGGCTACATGTTTATCATGTTGGGACCCACTGAGGTCATTTCTACTGTTGAGTTATTTGCTTTCATTGCTTTATATACTTAGTCTTACGCATTCATATGCATATCATATCTCAATCTCTGCTGTTATTTATTGATACATCATATCATCATATTTGGGCTAGTTTTATGACATTGTGAGCCCGAGAGAGAGAGAGAGACTGGAGAGATTGATGATTGAGTGAGGCCGAGGGCCTAATTCTTAGGATATTGATACTATAACACGTGAGTTATCCGTGCAGATTCTGATATTGATACTTTAGCACGTGAGTTGTCCGTGCGGATTATGATATTGATACTATGGCACGTGAGTTGTCCGTGCAGATTATAGTGCTTGGGCTGTAGGAGCCCCTCCGGAGTCTGTAGACACCCCTAGTGAGTGTGGTTGATTATATTGGGGGTGGACTTTCCCTGGACATGAATCTTGTTTGAAGCATTTATATACCCGGAGATGGATCTTCTCCATGGGACCGGATTGGCCTTCCTCAGTACTGAGTGACTGATGGTCAGTGATGTATATATTCCGGGATGGATCTTCCCTGGGCCAAATGGGACATATATAGTACCGAGTGGTTGAGCACGATGAGTGGAAAGTGTGAGTCAGTGAGATTGAGTACTCTGAGAGAGTGAGTACATGATTCATCTCTGAGATACATGGCATTGGCATGCACACATGACATACAGGCATAGAGATGCATTTTTCCTCATGTTGTACGGTATCACGTCATTCATGACTTTTTACACACATTGAGATGAGGGTATAGAGAGGTATTTCACACATGCTATCTGGAAAGAAAATGAAACATCTTACTTATTTTGGAAAGTATTTTTTTTTTTGAAAAAATTACAGTTATCAAACTATCTCATATTTTTCGATGATTTCGGTAAAAGATTTGGATTTTCACTAATATTCTTGAAAAAGCGGAACTATTCTCAGAAAAAGCTGTGAAAAAGCTGAACATTTTATCTATAAGTTACTTCCTTATTTATATGCTCTACATTGTTATGAACTGCTGTTGGTTATTGGTGTTGGACCTGACCTAGTTTCCAGCTCCTCACTACTTTCAACATAAGGTTAGGTTTGTTACTTACTAGTATATGGGGTCGTTGCACTGATACTACACTTCTGCATATTGCGTACAGATGTTGGCTGCTATTGTTGTTGTGTTCGATGGTTGCTGGATTTGAAGATATACATGCGTTTCGGTTATAACTGCCTTTTGTTCATAGTAGCCGTAGATTTATAAAACTCTGTTTATGTACTTTTCAAACAGAAGATGTACTTCTTCATATCAACTTTGTAAATTCTATTCTTAGAAGCTCATGATTTGTACTACCAGTCCATGGGAAATATATAAAACTTCAGATAATTTCTTTGTTTAAATTATTTTATTAATATGATTGAAATTTGATAGTTATTAGTTGGCTTACATAGCAGGTTGGGTTAGGTGACATAACGACCAGTGGATTTTGGGTCATGACAAATTGGTATCAGAGCTCTAGGTTCATAGGTTCTATAAATCATGAGCAAGTGTCTAGTAGAGTCTTTTGAATCGGTATGATGACGTCTATACCTATCTTCGAGAGGCTACAGAGCATTTAGGATAAACTTTCCATCTTTCTTTCCTTATCGTGCGGCATTAATTCAGCTTGAAGCGTAACTCTTTGAATTCCTTCCACACATTTGTATGCACACATAAGCGCTCGGTATCAGCTGTGCATCGATGGCTTATGATTCCAGGGATCAGGTGCAAGATGTGATTTCAGTATGCTAATGATGGGCCAGTTTGGAGGACTTGAGGCCGGGTTTTAATTGTAGCTTGAGCATAGAGGTGTTGATTATGTGAGCACATGCTTTTGGATTTATATGTCTGGTATTGTCCCTATTGGTGGAATTTATGGTTGGATGACTACGTGATGAGTATGATGTGACTGTGAAATGTGTTCATATGGTTTGAACATGACTAGAAGGGTTTGCTTGAGGTGTAGAAAGAACTATTAAGTGCTTGATTTCCATCTTGATTTGGCGTATAGTCTCGAGTTATGGGTGTGTTGAAGGATCTTTTCATGTTCTTTAGTTGAGGAGTGAAGTAGATTTTCATATCGTGATATGAGTTCAGGCTCAGGAAAATTAAGTGATTGCGTAATAGTTATGACTGTGGAAGGGTATAACGAGATGTTAGTTTGAGGCGAAGTAAGTGGGTTATCTCATGCGGGGTGTCCTGAGGTTTGTGTGATCCCCATGTTGTTTTGTAGCGAGTTCTCTTTTACCAGTGAATTATATGTGTCGCAATTTGAGTTTGGATTGTTTATGAGAGTTGGCTTGACTGTTACAAAAGTGAATGCGAGATTTGAAGATGATTCGAGATATTAGATGGTTTGTGTTACATAAGCTTATGGAGGATTTAGTTGAACTTGTGCGGGATTTGGGAAGCAACAGAGTATGGGTATTATAAGTTATCAAATGATTTATTCCTTGGCTTTGAGCCAAGTGGGGGACTCTGCTATCAACGAGTTGATTGCGCGGTTATGTGTTGTATTGGTTTCAGTTTGAGGTATACGAGTGAATTAGTTATGACTTATAGTGGTCGAGATCGAGGATGACTCGAGTAAGGGAATTTCTGGATATGGGTTGTATTACACTCTATATGTATATGGAAATCATGGAATTATTGAGTGGTTATTCGTGAAGGATGTAGTGTTCATGGAGTAGAAATTTGCTCGATTGCTTAGAGGTGGGGTTACTTCCTTGGGTGTTGGTGTGCTAATGGAGCACAGGTCGTTCAGTCCGTTTGGGCGGTGCAAATTGAGATTTGAGTATAGTGGATGACTCTCGAGAACGGTTCTAATGGATTCAAGATTTATATGTGGCAATTGAGAATTTTGCGGATTTGTATATGGCTAGAGGTTGAGAGTTACATTGGAGTGTCGAGACTCGCAGTATTTCTATATCATTATGGATTCTACATTCAGTGTCAGGAAGGTAAAATGAACATCTTTAAATTCACATAAGGTCTCTTTAGAGTAGGTATCTCGGTTGTGGTACTTTTGGGGTGCTTAAGAGAGCATTCAGCGGCTTATGAGCCTTAGGGTTGTGTGGTTTTATGCTAGGGTCTCGTATGGTGAGTCTTGGTTGAGAATTGTGGTATTATGGCGAGGAGAATTATCAATTTAAAGGTAATTCAGAAGGAACTCGGAGAAATATGACAACTTGGTAGTAGGTTGGATCGGCATGGTAATGGATACAATCGGTTCTTTGGGTGCTTATGATGTGGTGGGTTTCTACAGGTGTTTGGTGGCAATGCTCTTGGGTTTTTGGTGACCGGCATGGCTTGGTTGAGTTAGAGAGATTTAATTTTGATGGCTTAATCATGTGCAAATGGGTTTCGAAGAGATCTCAATAGTTTCTACCACGGTTCGATGAGTATATTTCCTACTGGCGTGAGGAGCATGCAATGTATAGTGATTTTCTTCGGATGAAACCAAATGGAAAGTTCTTGTCTAATTGAGTATGTAGGTTCTTGTGACTCGTAGTGGATTATGAAGTTCTCGTATTTTTCATATGATGGCATGGTATATGCGGTGTGTTGTGTGGGATCGAGATTGGCATGTACAAGGTCACGATTCGATTTTGAATTGATGAGAGTATACATTTCAGAAGGGGCAATGTGTTTTGATTTATGGATACTTCATTGGTATTGCGGCACTCTCCTAGTTGATCGACTACTGATATTCAAAATTTTCTATGTGGCACGAAAGAATTTTAGAAGTATTCATTCCTCGCGAGATGATCGTGTATGAGAGATGTGTTAGACATTCGGGCAGTGGATTTTGGGATCAGATATAGTGATTCGTATGTTCTATGGATTTGGAGACTAGGAGTTTCCAGGAGCAGATTGTTTTTTGGTTGTGGACTATGAAGTTGTGGTCGAAGCTAGCCGGATGATAATATGTGGTATGATTAAGTCATTGTGGACTTTCTGAGGGTTATTTATCTATTTGTGGATGACTATAGTTGATTTGGGGGTCCATTGGTAGGCCCAATTAGGATGTGTATCCTACACCGCATCAGATTGGTTGGCTCCATACTGCTATTGCTGAGGGAGGTGCCATTCGATTATGGTTGAGCTTATTCGACTTCTGAAATGATATGTGAGTTACTCTTCTATGCTATGAGAGGTTGTGATTCATTGGTTATATGCACATATGGTGCGGTTCTATTGGGGTCTTATAGTAGAATTTGAGTGAAAAGAGTACTAGGTATTGCTTGGTTGATGGCGTATTGGTTATGCTCTTTCGGGTTTTGTGTGTGTCATTTGCTTCTTCGTGGTTATGGTAATGCACTTTAGGTACTTGATATCGAATTTCACATGGTTATTGATTTTTGAGTAGGTGGCTCGAGGTATATAATATGGATCAACGTTTGGATGGGGTCACGCATTGTCACAGAGTTGTATGAGGTATGATCCTTTGTGTGAGATTCGTGTGTTTCGGTTCTACGGTGTGTGATGGGTTCTTAGCATTGCGTTATGGTGGTACCCGTTGAGCTTGCGGAACGGTTCTCTTGTTTGAGTCATTTTTCATGTTTGAGTACATTTAGAATATTGTTTATTGGTTCACGACTTGCACGGGTTGTGGCTTTAGATTGCATTGAGGTGCCATGTAACTAGAGTGGTCGTGTTGGATGAGATGAGGTCGTTGGACCTAGAATGGATACTATTGGATTTTATTACAGTATGGTTGGAAGGATAATATCGAAAATCAGGTTAGAAATTTGCTATAGTTTTTGTTGAAGGATAGGGAGCTCCATGACTGGTTGATATGATGAATGGTTACGAGTTCTGCGCGTTTCTTACATCATTGGCAGTGTACAAAGTTTTTAGAATGAGGCTTTGTTTGATATGAGATTTATTACCAGTATTGGGTTATTTTGAGCAGCTACTTTGATTAGAAATTATCGCTATGAGTATTTGAGTTATGTGGTATATCATGTGATCTCATCTTGGGTTATGACTATGGCTTGATATAGCTTGTTTAGTCTTATACAATGAGTAGATTCGAGATTCTGATCTTATAGAAATTACGGATGTTGGAAATTTGGTTCTAAGATTTATGGGCTAGGATGAATTATGAAATTTTCGTTATGTTGTGTTGTCAGGCCTATGTGGGATAAGTGACGTGGGATCACCCCCGGGTATACACATGGTAAGGTTACACTGTGGTTTGATGGCTTTGAGAACAACTCTGGGCATGTTCGAGGACGAACGTATTTTTAAGTAGGGGGAGAATGTAACGATTTGACCGATCGTTATGAGAAATTGCACTTCGCTCGTTAGTTTTCGGGCTTGAGTAGCACTGTATGATGTATTATGACTTATGTAAAACATCGGTTTTGGTTTTCAGGTTATTCAGAATTGATTTGGAAGAATGATTCTCAACTAGAAGCTTTAAATTTGAAAGATTTGACCAAGTTTGTTTTTTTAGTATTTGATCTCAGATTGGATTCCTGATGGTTCCGTTAGTTCCGTTGGGTGATTTTGGACTTAGAAGCGCGTTCGAATTGTGATTTGGAAGTCCGTAGTAGAATTTGGCTTGAAATGACGAAAGTTGGAATTTTGGAAAGTTTGACCGGGAGTGGACTTTTTGATACCGGGGTTGGATTCCGATTCCGGAAGTTGGAGCAGGTCCGCAATGTCAAATGTGATTTGTGTGCAAAATTCGAGGTCAACCGGACATGATTTGATGGTTTCGGCATCGGTTGTGGAAGTTTGAAGTTTCAAGTTCATTGATTTTGAATTGAGGCGTGATTCATCGTTCTGATATTGTTATGTGTGTTTTGAGGCCTCAAGAAGGTCCGTGTTATGATATGGACTTGTTGGTATTTTCGAATAAGGTCCCGAGGGGCTCGGGTGAGTTTCAGATATGTTTGGGTTGTATTGCGCTCGTTTTTTATTTTTTGATGTCATTTCTTCAAGCATAAGTGGTACCACATTAAGCAAATAAGTTCCAATTTCTATTTTGATTGAAGCATTACATCCGTATCGTAATTACGGAGCCATAGCAAAAAGAATCGTCGAATTTGGACATCGTATGAGGGAGTTATGCTCATTTTAGTGTCGGAGAAGATAATTGGTACTGCGAAGTTGGGTCCGCATCTGCGCCCCCGCGGGTGTGAATGATGGTCCGCAAAAGCGGAAATGACAGCTGGAAATGCACAGGTGTGGAGTTTTTATCAAAAAGCAAAAATCCCTGTGTATAAAAAAAATCAGAGTGCATTCTTTGGGTATTTTGAGCATATCTTGATTTCTAGAGCTCCGATTGAGGTGATTTTCACGACGTTCTTCTCTTCTTTTTATGGGGATCAGTATCTAAATACAATTTTTGTATTTTAATATGACCACAGAAGTTTATTTTTGAATTAATCCATATTTTGATTGGAGAATTGAGGATTTTTATCAAAAACTTTTCTATAGTGAGTAATTGAGTTTTGAACATCGACAGAGTCGGAATTGGATGAAATTAGTATGGTTGGACTCATAATTGAATGAGTTGTCGGATTTTGTGAGTTTTATCGGGTTTCGAGGTGCGGGCCCGAGTTGGACTTTTTAGCCGATTTTGAGCTTTTGATTAAAGATTCGATCTTTTTCGATTGGGATTGGTTCCTTCAGCATTATTTGATGTATTTAAGTTTTTTTGGTTAGTTCCGAGCCGTTCGGAGGTCGGAAAGTGCGAGATGGCATTTTCGGAGCATCACTTAGCTTGCTCGGTATTGAAATTGGTTTGTTCGAGGTAAGTGACTCTTCTAAACTAAGTGCTGAGGGTATAAAACTCCGAATTACGTGCTATGTGACTGGTGTTGAGGTGACACACATGCTAGGTGACGATTGTGTGGGCGTGCACCGTGTGACTTGTTGCTCCGCTATTCTTGTGGTACTATGTAGCTACCTGATCTTACTTGTAAGCATGAAATTTCTACGTAGTTGAGTTATTGAGCGGGTTAGACACCATGTCTAGGCTACATACTTATCCTGTTGGGACCCACTGAGGTCATTTTTGCTATTGAGTTATCTACTTTCATTGCTTTATATACTCAGCCTTATGCATTCATATGTATATTATATCTCAATCTATGATTCATAATATTGGGAGCGAGAGAGAGAGAGAGAGAGAGAGAGAGAGAGAGAGAGAGAGAGAGAGAGAGAGAGAGAGAGAGAGAAAGAGAGAGAGAGAGATTGGAGAGATTGATGACTGAGTGAGGCCAAGGGTCTGATTGTGAGGATATTGATACTATAGCACGTGAGTTGTCCGTGCAAATTCTAATATTGATACTTTAGCACGTGAATTGTCCGTGCATCATGTGAGTTGTCCGTGCGGATTCTGATATTGATACTATGACATGTGAGTTGTTCATGTAGATTATATCGCTTGGGCGGTAGGAGCCCCTCCGGAGTCTGTACACACCCCCAGTGAGCGTGGTTGATTATATTGAAGGATGGATCTTCCATGGCCATGGATCTTGTTTGAAGCATTTATATACCTGGAGATGAATCTTCTTCATGGGGCGAGATTGGCCTTCCTCGGTACTGAGTGACTGATGGTCAGTGAGGTATATATTCCGGGATGGATCTTTCTTGGGCCAAATGGGCCATATACAGTACCAAGTGGTTGAGCATGATGAGTGAAAAGTGTGAGACAGTGAGATTGAGTACTCTGAGAGTGTGAGTACATGATTCATCTATGAGATACATGGCATTGGCATGCACACATGACATACAGGCATAAAGATACATTTTTTCTCATGATGTACGGTATCACGTCATTCATGAGTTTTTACACACATTGAGATGTGGGCATAGAGAGGTATTTCATATATGCTATCTGGAAAGAAAATGAAACATCTAACTTAAAGTATTTTTTTTTTGGAAAAATTGCAGTATCAAACTATCTCATATTTTTTGACGATTTAGGTAAAAGATTTGGATTTTCACTGATATTCTTGAAAAATCGGAACTATTTTCGGAAAAATTGTGAAAAATTGAGCATTTTATCTCTGAGTTACTTCTTTATTATATGGTCCACGTTGTTATGAACTGTTGTTGGTTATTGGTGTTGGACCCGACCTATGTTCCAGCTCGTCACTACTTTCAACCTAAGGATAAGTTTGTTACTTACCAGTATATGGGGTTGGTTGTACTGATATTACACTTCTGTACATTGCATGCAGATGTTGGTTGTTGTTATTGTTGTGTTCGATGGTTGCTGGATTTGAAGATATACCTGCGTTCTGGTTATAGATGCTTCTTGTTCATGGTAGTCGTAGATTTATAAAACTTTATTTATATACTTTTCAAACAGAAGATGTATTTCTTTATATCAACTTTGTAAATTCTATTCTTAGAAGCTTATGATTTGTACTACCAGTCCATGGAAAATGTATAAAACTTCAGATAATTTCTTTGTTTAAATTATTCTATTAATATGATTGAAATTGGATAGTTATTAGTTGACTTACCTAATGGGTTGGGTTAGGTGCTATCACGATCAGTAAATTTTGGATCGTGACACACATGTAATAATAAGTTATTACCAATCAAAATTTTTAACGCAGTAAATAGGGTAGGCTTTCATTAGTTTAAAAATCACTAGACAAGGAGTTATTAACTTTATGAAATAAAGTATATTTTCGGGTTATACTATCGATGATCGAAAACTTAGTAAAGTTCATAATCAACTTGCAAACAATACTCATTATTCTAATGTTATGATTTACACACAATTAGTTTTGGTTCTTATCTTATTAAGTGTGTTATTGAAGATTTTTTTATTAAAAAAATTAAATATTCCTGTGAATGCTTGGTGAATTTTATTCTTTAAAGTGTGTCATTATCTCTAATTTAATGTTGCATTTACTCAATTAAATATATCCCATAAAAACTATGCTTTAACTACCAGAATAATACAAAAAATTAACAGAATAAAAGTTTTAACATTTATGTTGCAAGGTAAGAGGAGGAGGTCTTCCTAATAATCTTTTGTCCGAAAGTATGTATTTTTTCTCATAAATTTTTTCAGTTTCTCAATATACAACTAACAATAATTTAATTTAATTTATTTGTGTAATTAGTAGTGTCACACCTCCTTTTTTACTACACCCCAAGAGGGTGTATAAAGAGAGTTTTTTCAATTTAAGCGACAATCGAAACAGGATGATTTATTTATTAAATTCAGAATCGCCACTTGGGATGATTAATGGTGTCCCAAGTCACCGGTTCAAATCCCGAATCGAGAAAAAGATTGACTCTGTATTACAGTCTGCGAACACAGAAGTCCGGGTAAGGAATTTTGTTAACTCGGGAGAAGGTGTTAGGCATTCCCGAGTTCCGTGGTTCTAGCTCGGTCACTCAACGGTTATAACTGGCCTATTATCTGATTTTAATACATGTTTTAGCCTATGGTTCAATTTTAACTTTTTAGCCGCTTTTATTTATTTATTTTTTGTAAGGAAGATTGCATTGCCATTTAAAATATGTCTTGAACCACGTCAAATAAATGCACCCGCAGTCCGCAACACATTTTATTTAACGTTGAGATTTGGATTTGGGTCACATAAATGCGCACCCGGGTTTAGGAAGGTAAGCTATTAAAATAACGCGCCTAAAGCAATTACGCGTTTGCAACTTTGCGAGGGCCATGAAAATTCGCTAAATGGAACGCCTCGATTCCTAAGGATAAAACATTAATCAAGTGAGGGCCGTGCAATTGAAATTTTGTTCGGCACGACACATCTCGATTCTAATTTTCAGGGGAAATCCAAAGCTAAACTTTGAAGCCATGAATTGTAACTTAGCTAATAGCTTGCCTCAAATTAACTAAAAGGGCTTACCAATTAAATACGGCTTAAGGAACTTGAACTATTTTTTAAGTTAAGATGAATCTAAATTGTGAATCCAAACGAGCTAAGGCATGAGGTCTACTTCAATTTTGTTTCACCACCTGGGCCTGGCCTGACGTGAGGCCCAACGGCTCACTAAAACCGTCAAGCTGTAAGGGTAAAATTCCACAACAAATTCCATTGAGCCCATGCATGAAGCTCAATTTTATGAAGCCACGCACAACCCGAGTATCAGGGGGGTTCGCGTGTCGAACCGGACAATAGCAGAAAGCGATCAAACTTTTAAAATGTAGTGACAAAAGGATTTGAACACCACAGATCCATAAATTTGATATTGAACAACCACCAAAATTAAACCTACAATTACTAGGCATTGAAGCACTGATTGGAACTAAACTGAAATCCATTCCAAGCCATTTTTAAGTTAACCACATTTACATGATAATCATTTACACACCAGAAATTGAAAATCATTGAAACATTAACTAGATAGTCATGCTTCCCCTTTTAAATGTTCATACTCAAATCGATTGACGAAGCATTCCAGTTTTTAAAACACTTCTAAATTAAATTCAATCACATACCCTTCAACAACACCTTAAACAACATCATTTCTGTTCTTAGCATCTTTAAGAGCAATTCAAATATGAGATTGGTATCAGTACATTATCATTTGGCTCATCTAAAGCCAAAGTGAGTTGAGGACGTATCTAAGTTGATTGAGTTCTCCCAAAACAACATTTCAGCAGTCTCAAGCCAAATACAACTATATGAATTCAATTACTCAGATAAAAATTAACTAGAACGAACCCATGACACTTCGTTTGGCCAAAAGCACAAAAAACACGAAGAAATGTAAGTGAAACACAACTAAATCTACTGCAATGCTTTTAGCTCTTATTTCCATCTTCAATATGAAACTTACATCAGGCAGAACTAAGAAAATGTACCTGGAATTCACAAGAAAAACAAAATCAGAGGATGAGTGAGTAGCAAGAAGCAGCAACAACAGTTAACTCTAAACTTCAACGATGGAGCAGTAAATTCACATAGCTTCCAACCCAGGAATGATGTGCAGTAATCCAAAAGAAAATAGTTTCAATCGGCAAGAGCCCAGCAGGCTTTAAACCAAACTCAATCCATTTCCATCACCAGGTGAATCAAAATTTGTTTCAGAAATTGAAGACCTTAAAAATCACATATGAAATGCAATGCAACAATAATTGTATTGGAATTTTCAGCCGTTTTTTCCCAGTACTTTTTATCTCTTCAGGTCTGCCTTGAATGGCAAGATAGGGATGCCTTTAAAGGCAAGACAATAAGGCAACTAATAGAGACTCAAATTTTCCTTTAGGCCTTTTTCATGTTTTTATTTTTGCCTAGATATCCCTATTTAGTTTTCAGATTTTCAAAACAATCCCAAAGTCAGCTTCCAAGAAGCTTCCATTTCAGTTATACAAAGATTTCCTAGACTAGACTACCCAAATTACCCCTTAATGATCCTGTTTTTACTGCTGAAACCTATGAGTATGGGTCATGGGTCAATGACCCATATGTTCAGGTCCAAATGAACAAATCAAATGAACCTCAAGCCCAAACCAAAAGGAGTCAGAAACCCAACCAAATTGCTGATAAGCAGAAAAAGGAAATAATTGTGTGATTTCAGAAAACCTAAGCTACGATTGATGATTTTTCTTAAGCTAAAAGTACTAAATTGAAATTAACACTAAATTACCAATTTATTAACAATCTAACCTAAGCTATTTTATCAGAAAGGTTATCATAAAATCAAGAGAAACATAGGATATTGGTTAATATTTTAAAAGAAAACTGAGGAAATGAAACGAAAATAAATACACAACCACACACGAAAACAAACTGCCTCAACGGAAAAACTAGGCTTGAAGCTGATTTTAGTCGGGGCATGCTAGATAAGAAAAGGAGAAGAAGAGGCGGGGCAGAAAGATGAACAAAAAGGCGAAGAAAGATAAGAAACTTACCGATTTAAACTTGAAATCACCGGGTAGTTCTGATTTAATCCCAAAATGGTATAAATCGCCTGTTCTTTTTTAAGAACACACGAATAACACCATTCTGAGATGAACCAGGCTTTGAACACTCGGAGGAACTGGAGGGATGACCTTGCATGGATGAACTTGACTTTGACCTCTAGAACTCGAACCCTAGATTTAAGATTCGAGAGGTTTTGGGGGTATTTGAAAGAAACTAAGTGGGGATTCGGAATGGGGGGGGGGGGGCTTGGAGATTGCGTGGTGTTGATTTGGGGGTGAGAGGAGGTGGCGCCGCCGGGTTTAAGGCGGTGGAGAAAAGGGGCGGCGGGTTAAGGTTCATATGAGATTCTTTGAAGGGAGGGGGTTTGGGAGACGAGAAGAGGGGGGTGACTTGTTAGGACCATTATATAATAAGTGAGGGCCCAGTTCCTAGCCGTTGATTTGGGCAAGATCAAGGGCTCAGACGAATCTCAAAGAAACGAGGTCGTTTGGTGGGGTGTGGCGACGGACCAGGTAGGGAGTGGGTTTTGGGCCGAATTGACTGGGTCTTGGAAAAAGAAAAAATGACTTGGGCCTGTGTAAATTTAATTAAAGGCAGCCCAAACTATCAACCTTCTTTCAAAAGTCTTTTTAATTCCCTTTTTTTTGTTTTTTCTTTTCCTTTTTAATTAATTAAAACTTAAATTAAAAACTCCTAAAAAGTAATTAATTTACTAAATTAAGCTAAAAACCTAACATAATATTTACAAGAATTAATTACTTCTAAATTAAAGGGGAAAATTATTGATTTATAGTTAAAAGGCTAGAAATGCAAAAATAAACCAATTTTGTGATTTCCTGTTTTTAATAAAGCACCTAATTTAATAATTAACCTCAAAATGTGAAATAGATCCTAAATGCAAATGCAATGTATTTTTGTGTTTTTCATTAATTAAATAAAATAAACATGCACAAACAAATGCATACAATTGACAAAAATGCCACAAAAATTCACAAAATTGCAAACAATGAAAAAATTTGTTTTGTTTTGAATTTGTGGGAGTAATTCATATAGGGCAAAAATCACGAGCTCACAAGTAGTTTTAAGAATCTATGCAACTTTTATTTTAATTTTAGTTTTTGTTTTTCTTAGTCTTGGACTTTTATAATTAGATAAAACTTAAGTAATATTCATTGATAATATACGGTTAACTATATATCACATAGATTATTTACTACAAATAAACTAAATTTATAAATTAAACCAAATGCATTTTATTTGTTGACGATTTTCTTTCTCATAAAAAGAGTAATATATCTACATTTGTTATTAACTAGATAATTTTTTTAAAGGTTTTATTGATGTTTCTTAAACCCCGCGCAAAGCGCGGGTAAAGTTACTAGTTTAATAATAAAGAAGGACAAGATGAGAGAAAAATATAAGATATCAATACGATCACACCAAATCAATTATTACATAAAGTGACATATTTAACGATGGATTTAAGATACAATATAATAAATTTAAGTAACAATCAACATAAATATTGATAAATTTTTATCATTCTTTTGTGAAGGGACTAGCAAGAAACAATGCCAAAGTATTACCAAAAAAAAAAAAAAACAATGCCAAAGTGGCAATTGGAATGCATCTCAAAACGACATCGTTTGTTCCCCTCCTCCCCCCTGTAGTCCTGTACGAAGAACAGCAATGAGGCTTAAAACTGTTGGGAATGCACTACTCGGCACTTGCTTTCGTTGTCGGAGCAGTGAGTTTTTGAGGCTAAAATGCTGACGGAAAAAAATCAAACAGTGATAATTATCGGTTCTGCAATTCCTGAATGAAGAAAGGAATGAAGATAGTGACATACAATGTGAACGGCTTAAGGCCACGCATACAACAATACGGTTCACTTCCGAAACTTCTAGATTCACTCGACGCTGATATCATCTGCTTTCAGGAAACTAAATTGTCCAAACATGATTTACGAGCCGATTTGGTTCGTGCTGAGGGTTACGAGTCTTTCTTCTCTTGCACTCGTACTTCTGATCGTGGCCGCTCCGCTGGCTATTCCGGTAATTTTTAATGTTTTAGCTCTACTTTTTTAAATTTTTATTTTATGTTAGGTTGCATGTTTGCAAGAGTTTATTTTGAGTGAGTTTAAATTGTATGGGCTCACAGTGTAAAACTCAGGAATTGCAAGTAACTCTATGTAATGCTACCTCAGTTCTAGTTATATAAGCTTGTCATTAAGGATAAAATGGAAAGTTTAAAGGAGGTCATTTTTTTGAAAATAGACTAAAAAGAAATAGGCTTACATAAATTGAAACAAAGGGAGTAACATCGATGGGTAATTTTTAAATAAATGTCAAGTAACTTCATAAAAAAGGGTAAGTTACACGGATGGTGTAAAAATTTGTTCATGTATATAACTTTTGGTTAGGTATTGTGTGTCAGTGTAAGAGTAAGTGTGAGTTTTGGATAGGTTTTGAAATTCCTAATTTACTGTTTATTTAGTATTTTGGAATGAAATATGCCTGAATAGAGGGAATTTATTGAGTATTGGAATGAAATATGCTCAAATAGATAGAGGATTAGTTGGCTGATTGATATGTAGTGTAAATTTTCATTAGCTCATTTTGTGTCAATCTCAGCAGCTGAGTTCTTTTTTCAATGAAATATTAGCTGAATTGATCTTCATTGATCGGGAAAGTTTGGCTAGCTCAATTGTAGGGTGTGTATGGTGTGGAAAGAGCAATTCGTCGAAATTCCTTGACTTTGGATATCATGGTTGGATCATTTTTGAGTGTTTGGCTTGTAAAAAAATAGGCCGAGTATAGTAATAGTACAAGGTGGTGGATAGGGTATGCCTATAGTGTTTTTGTCATATTCATGAGTATTAAAGATTGACAACAATGTCTAACTTTTGGTTGAAGCAAGTGATACAAAGTAAGAGTTAGAAATTTTGTAAAGGAAAAATGACTTTTTGCCTCTTTAAGGGACAAAAATCGTTTCCTCATTTTTGATATTTCTTCCAGCAATTGGAAGTAACCTAACACTGTAAAGTGATAAACATCTAAGAAAACATTTTCATCATAGCAACAACACCCTACATCTCTCTTTATCTTCATAATCTTGAAGTTGATGAACATAGAGAGTAGTCTTGTGGATTGCTAACAATAAAGTCTTGCAGGCTAAGCTATTCTTGGTGGAGCTTGTTTAGGAATTTGTTTTTGTGTATAAGTTTGAACGTTTCTTTTTCGACTTGGTATATCTGAAGTAGGACAGTGCTAACTAATGCAAAAAGTTTCTGTAGGAGTGGAATGGCCTTAGTAAATTCTTCTTTTATTTTTTCATGTATGCATATATAGGCATGCATTACGGAGACAAATAATTGAATTTATGTCTACTTGTCCAGGTGTTGCAACATTTTGCCGTGTAAAATCTGCATTCTTGAGCAATGAGGTAGCTCTGCCAATTGCTGCAGAAGAGGGCTTCACTGGTCTCCTTGGGACATCTAACGGATATGAATCTAGAAAGGATGAGTGTCCTTCAATAGCAGAAGGCCTTGAGTGCTTTTCTAGAGATGAGCTCCTTAAAGTTGATAGTGAGGGACGTTGTCTGATTACTGATCATGGTCATTTTGGTGAGTACATGCTATCCCCGGAAACAATAGCGATGGATAATTTCTAATCGGAAGAACAAATCATAGTCTAAACATTTGTTGAAAGCCATGTCCTTTTCTTTTTCTGGCTCACTATGTGATATAACTCTTCAATATATTTTGTTTTTATTTTTTATTTTTTGATATTTTATTGCACATTCGAGTCTCTTACTCCCACCATAGCTTGGTGATTGACCAGTGTTTCTTCTTGCAGTTTTATTCAATATATATGGGCCCAGAGCTGTTCAGGATGACTCTGAGAGAATCCAATTTAAGCTGACGTTTTTCAAGATGTTAGAGGTAATCAATTCTCAATTTGGTTGTAAAATTATGAGAACCTGAGAAATGACATTTTCTTTTCTCCTATTTTCAATTACTAAATTAGCTTTTGCTCTATTGATGAGGAAATCTTGCACCAAATATATCAATAACTCCTGTAATCTTAGCATTAAGTTTGTTTTTTTTTTTCTTGGTGATATGTCCACTACAGAGGTTCATTTTGAAATTTTAATCGCACCAAATCTTAGCACAAATTATTGAAATTGGGATCTAAGTAGAGCAGAATGGATATAGAGGATTCATATAGCCGCCCCAACTAATTTGGGATCAAGGAGTAGTTGATCTAAATGTTTAACATAAATTTCTATCAGTGTGTAGTGGGTGGAAAGGTTTAGAAAATGTCAAATTTCTATTTGGAAAATGTTGTGAGAATCCCATGTTACTTTCCTCATTGTTGTCATTTATCTAAGGCTCCAAGTCTCGACCAGGCCCTGACTGCGGCTTTATAAAGCAACTCTGATATGTGGGATGCGAATTTACAATTCTTTAGCTGGGAGAAGTTTGTTCTTAAACCCTTGGAATTAAGTTTTTGTGGGTTGTAATGGCTGTAGTATGTGATGAAGGATGTTAGGAATCTGAGGAGCTGGTATCATACTTCAATTTTTGCTTGCCACATGGTGCATTAGTTTTGTGTACTGGTCCAATAAATACTGAAAAGGAGGTGATTATAGCAGAAATTAGGAAGATTGCCACTAGGATTGTGGTATGGCTAATCCTGCAAGGACGAGTTGGTCATTCTTCTAGAGATTTTATCATTTTTGTAGCATATTGAGCCTTGTTTGGTGATAGAAAGGTGACTATGATTGGTGTCGTCCCTTGGTGTGTTTATTTACTTAAAGTTTCTCCTTTTCTTATTACAGATAAGGAAATGAAAAAACAAAGCTACCCATTTAAAAAGAAAAGGGACAAGGAAGTGAAAGCATCAATTTGATTGATGTTTTAACTAATCGTATTACATACTTTACGTCCAATTATTTATGGTTGTTTAATGCTATTTTGGTATCTTGCAATTCTCTATCTATTTTGTTAGCTAATTATTTTTGTCTCCATGTGACCTATAGGACACGGGTTCGATCCATGAAATATGTCGTGATGCTTGCGTAGGGTGCAACCCTTCCCCCGTCCCTGCGTGAACGCGAGATGCTTCGCGCACCGGGCTGCCCTTTATATATCTCTGCTATCTTTTCCAGGATATTATGTCTATTAGCATATTTCTTCATTGACTGCAGAAATAGCCTGTACTTACAGTGTAAACATGCATTTCTGAACTTCACACTCTTTGCTTCATACTAGTCATTTTTATGTAGAGAAGATGGGAGTGTCTCCTGCATCAAGGAAGGAGGATTATCATCGTAGGGGATCTCAATATTGCTCCTGCTGCCATAGATCGCTGTGACGCAGAACCTGATTTTGAGAAGAACGAGTAAGCTGCTTCCTGAAATATTGTTTATGCAAGATATAGATTAATTCTTTGGTCTCGTTTTATTAAGATAACAATTCTACTTGGTAACTGGTGAATTTCCACTGTGTTGCAGGTTCAGGAAATGGTTTAGATCGTTATTATTGCAGAATGGAGGGCGTCTCCTTGATGTTTTTAGAGCAAAACATCCTGATAGGTTTCTCTCTTTCTACTTATGTTTACTTTTGTAATTTTCTAATTTCTCTACACAGCTAAGGGGAAAAGGGAGGAAATCCTCTTGACATGCGAACATGTAGTGCTTCTAAAGGTCATTTTTTAAGTCCTTCTCCGTACGTTTTTCCACAAAAGCACATACTGGCTGAAACTTTCATTGTTTTCAAAGTCAAATAAGAAATGAGATAGAGTAGTCATCCTCATCTCCCTTAACTCTTGTATTTCTTGTCATCTTGTTATATGAACCTTTTGTCATCTCACTTCATCTTGTATTTTGCATTTTTGCTACAGAAAAGGAGCCTATACTTGCTGGTCACAGAGTACAGGAGCCGAGGAATTTAATTTTGGTTCTAGGATTGACCATATACTTAGTGCAGGATCATGCTTGCATGGTGAGGAAAATCAAGAAGGGCATGACTTTGGTACTTGCCATGTTGCAGAGTGTGACATATTGATGCAATTTCAAAGGTGGAAACCTGGAAATACGCCAAGGTAAACTTTAGTTTGTAGTATGGAAAATTACATGATCGCATTATGGATGAATGACCTTCGAAGCATGAACTCTCAAAAACAAGTGAGGATAGTTCTGAAAGAGATAAGAATGTAACTTAGCTGCTCGATATCAGTAGACATTAGTTTGTTCTGATTACCTGTGTGCTTTGCTGCGATGAAAAGATTTGTGTTACGACTTCGTAAATCTGTCATGTTACAGTTTCTGTTAATCTGTTATAAGGATATACAACAACAACAACAAAAAACCTAGAAGTAAAAATTTATAAGGATATAGCAAGAAAAAATTCCAACTTGTATTCTTAGTTGTGAGAAAGCACGGGAGAAAAATATATTATTGATATTCTATTCAATTATAATACAATGAGCCCTATTTATACAATGCATATCCTACTCCTACTATATGAACTAGGACTAATTCATGTTATTTACATAACTATCTAACACTGCCCCTCAAGTCGGTGCCTACAAGTCATATGTACCGAGCTTGTTACGTATGTAACTAATACAAGGACTTGTGAGGGACTAGGTGAGAATATCTGCAAGCTGATCGTCCGGCTTCACAAACTTTGTCATAATATCTCCTGAGAGTATCTTTTCTCTAAAGAATTGACAGTCAATCTCAATGTATTTAGTTCTCTCACGGAATACTGGATTTGATGCAATATGAAGGGTATCTTGCTTATCACACCCAAATTCCATCTTGTTGATCTTACCAAATTTCAACTCTTTGAGCAACTGTTTGATCCAAACTAGCTCACATGTTTCCATAGCCATTGCTCGATACTCTGCTTCTACACTAGATCGAACAATCACATTCTGTTTTTTGCTCTTCCAAGATACCAAATTACCTCATACTAAAACACAATATCCAGACATAGAACGTCTATCAGAAGGTGATCCTGCCCAATCAACATCTGAGTATCCAACGATCTGCTCATGGCCTCGATCCTCAAACAATATCCTTTGCTCGGAGCTGATTTTATATAATGAAGAATACGGACAACTGCATCCCAATGGCTAGCACAGGGATAATCCATAAACTGACTCACAACACTCACAAGAAAGGAAATGTCAGGTCTGGTGACTGTGAGGTAATTTAGTTTATCAACTAGCCACCTATATCTTGTAGGATCACTAAGCGGCTCCTCATGTCCGGACAGAAATTTAGAATTCGAATCCATAGGAGTGTCAACAGGTCTACAACCTGTCATTCTTGTCTCCTCAAGAATGCCCAAGACATACTTCTATTGTACAATACCTAAGCTAGATTGAGCGACCTCAATACCTAGAAAAACTTTAATCTGCCTAGATCCTTAGTCTGAAAGTGATAAAGAATGATGGTTTTTCAACCTACTAATACCATCATGATCACTGCCAATAACAACAATATCGTCAACATAAACCACCAGATAAATACAGAGTTTTGAAGCAGAATGCCGATAAAATACATAGTGATCAACTTTACTACGAGTCATGCTCAACTCCTGAATTACTGTGCTGAACTTACCAGACCAGGCTCGAGGAGACTACTTTAGAGCATAGAGGGACCGGCACAACCGATATACCCGACCACTAGACTCCCCTAGAAACAAAACCAGGTGGTTGCTCCATATAAACCTCATCCTCAAGATCACCGTTAAAGGTGGAAAAATGGTTAAAAGAAAACAGTTATCCACCCATATTATCCATCGAAAAATGGGTTGGATAATGAACCATTTAAAAACGGGTCGAATATGGATAAAGAACCATATTATCCACTTAGAAAATGATTAACCAAATGGATAACCAATGGATAACTAATGTGTTTAGCTTTTACATTTGTAAAGCCTCAAATTGGAGTTCCTCAAGTTTGGAAGACAAGGAATTCTGTCATAAGTGATCATATTTAAGAAGCCATGGATAATATGGATATCCATATTATCCGCCGGATAAATTCGTTTTATATCCGTCTCAAATGCGGATCGGGTCAGATAATTTATCCGTTTTTTAAATTACTCGTTTTGACCCGCTCATATCCGACCCGACCCGCCCGTTTGCCACCCCTAATCACCGCGAAGAAAAGCATTGTTAATGTCCAGCCATGGATAGAAAAAGGCGGACTGATGCTATTTTAGCCACGGGAGAGAAAGTATCACTGTAATCGAGCCCAAATATTTGAGTATACCCTTTGGCAACAAGACGAGCCGTAAGTCGATCAACCTGGTCATCTGGACCAACTTTGACTGCATACACCCAGCGACAACCAACAGTTGATTTACCTGAAGGAAGAGGAACAAGCTCCCAAGTACCACTCGTATGTAAAGCAGACATCTCGTCAATCATAACCCTGCCGCCATCTTAGATGAGACAATGCTTCACCTGTAGGCTTAGGGATGGAAACAGAGGAAAAAAGATGATACAAGCGCATAGTGGGGTGATGAAAAAATGGTAACTTATACCGACATAGTGGAAATTAAGATTAAGTATGGACCATATACCTTTTCGAAGTGCAATCAGTTGACTAAGAGGCGACAAGTCCGCAATAGGAGTAGGGTCAGGTGCATGACGTGAATAAGCTGGATCTGATGCTGGGCGTGGACGACGATGACAAGTTAGGAGTAGTGGAGCTGTAGGTGGTGGAGCTGAAACTGGAGCTGTAGGTGGTGGAGCTGGAACTGGAGCTGTAGGTGGTGGAGTTGGGACTAGAGCTGTAGGTGGTGTAACTGGAGTTGTGGAGGAAGATGAATGGGAAATGAATCTCCAAAATATGGAACTAGTAGCACCTTAGAAATATCTAAGCAATCACCTGAACTTGTGAAGTATGACTGGGTTTCAAAGAGGTAACAGTAGCAGGCATAAGGTACCGCTGGAGGTCAGGTGAATAACATCGATATCCCTTTTGCGTTCTCGAGTAACCTAGAAATACACACTTAAGAGCACGAGGAACTAACTTATCTTTTCCTGGAGTAAGGATATGAACAAAACACATGCTCTCAAAGGTGGAAGAGAGAATAAAGGTGAGTAGGGAAACAAGACAGAGAATGAAACTTGATTCTGGATAGCTGAGGCTGGCATAAGATTAATAAAATAACAGGATGTGAGAACTGCATCCCCCCAAAAACGCAACGGAAGATGAGATTGTATGAGTAGGGTACGAGCAATTTCAATGAGATGTCTATTCTTTCTTTCAGCTACCCCATCCTGTTGAGATGTGTACGAACAAGATGTTTGATGAATAATTCCAATGAGAGTTCATAAACTGCTGAAATGGGGAAGATAAATACTCTAGGGCATTATCACTACGAAATGTTCGGATTGAAACCCCAAATTGATTTTGAATTTCGACGTAGAAGGTCTGGAAAATAGAAAACAACTCAGATCTATTTTTCCTAAAAAATATCCAAGTGCACCTGGAATAATCATCAATGAAACTGACAAAGTTGAGCGGAATCCCAAGGTAGAACTAACCCGACTAGGAACCCAAACATCTGAATGGACTAAAGTGAACGGTGACTCTGCTTGATTATCAGGACGCCGAGGGAAATGAGAGCAAGTATGCTTACCGAGCTGACATGACTCACACTCTAGAGTGGACAAGTGAGATAATCCAGGTACCATTTTCTGAAGTTTTGACAAACTCCCAATCTTTTATGTTATAAATCTGATTAATCAGTAACATGACAAGTTATTGAAGAAAGACAAGATGTGAGTTCACGTGATTTAGCAAGGATAAAGTAATAAAGTCCATTTGATTCACGCCTGGTACCAATGATCCGCCCCGTACTGCGTTTCGGTACAAAAACAAGGCCATTAAGAAATAAAACAAAGCATTTAAGTGATTTGGCTAAGCGACTAATGACTATGAGATTAAAAGGACTGCTGGGAATATAAAGAACTGAATCTAAAGGTAAGGAAGGAAATGGACTTGCTTGACCTATTCCAGTTGCCATGGTTTGAGATCCATTGGCCATTGTGACTGATGGAAGAGATTGAGAATATGAAATAGTAGTGAAAAGGGATTGGTTACCAGAAATGTGATCAGATGCACCTGAATCAATGAGCCAAGAATCGGAGGATGAAGAGGAGACACAAGTCACGCTATTACCTGGTTGAACAATGGAAGCTATCTCTGAAGATGTCTGTTTATATGTTTTGTACCGAAGAAACTCAATATAATCTGGTAGAGAAACCATCCAACTATTCATAGTATTGTATCCCATTTCGCTACAACCAATTTCTCAAATTCTTGACTAATACTTGTATGGTTAACCTTAGAATGCCAAATCAGAACAAGTTAGTTAAGCTGGAAACTTCCTTTTTTTTCTTAGTTAGACGGAGTTGGAAAGGGAAAGACGACCTCTGGGAACCAAGTTCTTGCCTTGAAATAGTGAAAAACGGAAGAAATATCTGAGAAAACACTGTTCACAACAGAAAAACAATGTTCACGCCGGAAAAAGTGCACTGTTTATACCGGGAAAAAATAAAGTTGTCGGAACTTGGTTTAAATTGGATGGGTTGGCTCGGAATTACTGTACGAGTCAGCTGTCCTGAAGGACCTCTGTCAGAATCTGATTGTAAGAGGGCTCACGCGCCCGGCGCATGCACAAATCTCGCCGGAGAAATTTCTGTCTGTCCGGCGTGTGAGGGCACGCGGGGCATATTTTTCTGGTGAGGTTTGGTAGTGGGACTACGGCGGATCTTATGGTGGTGTTGGTTTGTGCACAACACTGATAAATAGTGATTTTGACGCAAACAACCACCGGAAAAGTTGCACGGCAAACTGTTTCTTCCCGGAATCACTGTTAGATTGCACATCGAGTATTTTCTCACTATTGGTCTGATACCGTGTGAGAAAGCACGGGAGAAAAATATATTATTGATATTCTATTCAATTATAATATAATGAGCCCTATTTATATTTTATACAATACATGTCCTACTCGTATTCTATGTGGGGACTAGGACTAATTCACGTTATTTACATAACTATCTAACATTAGTTATATTCTGCGGCTCTTGTTTCCAGTGAAAAATATATAGTGCAAAAGATTGTCTCCAGAAGTAGCTGAGTAGTTAAGCACATACATGATTGGCCAACTTTTCTGATTGGATATTCAATTGTTCATTATCGTTTGAGTTAACAATTTTTATCACTCATTGACCCATAACATGGTGATGGAGGATCTCACAATCGTACTTGAGAATCTACATGCTACAGGTGGAAAGGAGGGAGGAGCATCAAATTAGAAGGTTCTGATCATGTTCCAGTTTACACGAGTTTAGTAGAAATCCCTGAAGTATTGGAGCATAGCACCCCATCATTGTCTACCAGATACCATCCCCAGGTCTGCGGGAGTCAGCAAACTCTTGGTGAGAGTCTCTAGTCAAGTTGCATGAATATTAATTTTATTGGACGCTGTTGCGATTGTTTTACTCGAACATTTTTGATATAGATGTCTGCTCACACATTTGACAGGCACTACTTTAAATCAAGTTTATTGCTGTTTTTGCAAAAATTTATTCCAGAATGTGATAGAAATCAGCATGTGTAATATGCAAATAAGACCTATGGGTTTATTATTGACGGGAGTAGGTAGTATTAGAGCAGCAAACAATCTAGGGCGTTCATATTCATGCTAGTTACCTAGTGCATCAAATCAATCTCTTATTTTTTTTCTCGAAGTTCAGATCAACTCAAAACAAAGTGGAAAAGAAATTAATCTAGCATAGCTGTTAGTCTCAATTCTGTTTGTCTCTAGGAAGGGAGGTCATCATAATGTCTAAAAGTAGAAGAATGTCGCAGAAATTTTACTTCAGGAAAAAATCAATCTAACCTATATCTTTCATACATTTTCCGAAAGGCTTTTAAACAGTGAGTAGTCAGTTACTGAACCAAAAGGATCATGCTTGATTGCCAATAAAGTGATATGAGGAGTTTCTAATGTTTACATTTCTGTGTTCCATATTCATGGTTTGTCAAGTATAACTAGTTGTGTTTATCCATCAGTCAAGGTGTCCTTTTAATCGTCATGTATGTTTTGAGTTACTGTGTTAAGTTTGGTTTTTGTAAATATAGTGCGACATTGCGTTCAGTTTATCATATTATAGTTTGTTGCTGAAATTTCCTGCTCAAAAGTGCAGTGTCTATGTTCGCAAGAAGGCAATCAATTGAGCAAGTTATTTCAGAGGAAAGGATAAGCCCTCTGTTCCCAAGTCATGAAAAGTTTACCTCAACTCCAGAGAACTACGATAGTAAAGCTTCGCAAATTAGGGTGCTTGGTTCTCGAAGTAACGCTAATATTCTGCCGAGCATTGTAGCCAAGAAGAAATCAAGGCATGGTCAGGGGTCTCAGCTCACACTCAACTCGTTCTTCCAGAAATGCACTAGAAGTGAGACTTCTGACAGTAGCTCTGCTGATCTTAAAATTTGTCAGACAGACATTTCTTACTCTCAGATTGACCTCAATGGAGTTCCTTCTGCTGATGATGAAAGTGGTCCTTCAAAGGACTGCAGATTAAATGCTATTGACAATATTCAAAATGAAGGCCAGTTAGATGCATGCGATTCAGATAAAGAGAAGAGGAAAGTGGCATTACAGGAGTGGCAAAGGATTCAGCAATTAATGCAGAATAGCGTACTTCTTTGTAAGGGCCATCGAGAACCTTGTGTTCCACGGATTGTTAAAAAAGCAGGCCCCAATTTGGGCCGCAGATTTTATGTCTGTGCTCGAGCTCAGGTATGTCTCATTGTTAGTGGATAGAGTTAAATACTTTGTAAGCAATGGATTAAGATTTTTGTAGATATCAATATGAGTTTAAAAGAATGAAGAAAACTCGTGTCAATTGTGGAAAATGGGTGTCCCCCTCTATCTACCTTATACACTTCAATATTAATTTTATAACAGAATATAGATGTAAGGGCTGGACCCAAGTTTTCCTCTTTTTTTTTTTTTTCAAGTTTTCCTTTGGGGGTGGGGAAAGGGAGGGAGCAAGTTGGAGTTGTGTGAGCATGTGAAAGCATGTTGATTTTTTCTGATTCAAGCTTAAGTGACATAGTGATCCAGTTCATAGATAAATTCCATTTGATTTCGAGAAATTTGATGCCTGGTACCATGCAACATAATATTTCACCTTACGGTCAAATTTCTACTTGGCTTTTTGGTTTTTCCGGTGCCATATATATAAGTTTATCTAGAACTTTCTCATCGTTCCTTTTTTTGTATTTGGGAGGAGGGGTGGAGGCTGAGAAGTTTTTTGGTGACCTCGAAAAAGTAGTGTTACATAGACCTATAATATATTTTTCATAGCACTAGTTACCTGCTAACATATCAAATTGGGTAGCACTTCTTTGGAGAGATATTAAAGCTTTTAGGATGAATTCTATTATCTTGTCAAATATGGCTGATGAGAAGAAAACAAGATTTTGGCAGGTTAAATGGCTAGAAGCCTAGAACAAATCCCTGATATGCATACACGAGTAGTCAATAAGAGGCTACTGTGGCAGATTGCGAGAAATGGAGATAGCTAGAATATTAATTTCAGCTGGAACTCTTATGATCCAGAAGTAGAAAAAGATAGCTTGATATTTTCCCAAAAAAAGAAGAAAAAAACTGGAAATTCTCTGAATTAGGTTCTGAATTAGATTCTCTATTCTGGAAAGCAACTAAAGATTGGAAGTTCACAGTCAAGTCCTGCAATGATTGACTGCATAACACAACATTAGGAGTGATACAATGGCCATGAAAAATAATTTAGAGAATTAAATCTCCTCCAAAAGTGGTTTGTTTAACATGAATTGCAGCTTATGAGGCGCTTATACTGTTGGATAAGTTACAAAGATGAGAGATCTGTATCTGCAACAGATGTTATATGTGCATAAGTTTCTGTGAAGCTGCTTCTCATCTTCATTTGCATTTTAACTGTAACTGGCTGTTGTGTTTATTCCAAAATCTTCTTGGGTTATAATCTGTACTGCCTTTAAAAGGTTTTGGGAATACAATCCCTTTATGCATTCTTTGGAATGTATGAGAAGAACGAAATCTTTGATGTTTTGGTGAAAAGTGTAAACTGTACGCAGCATAAAATATGCACATTTGCAATCTTTGGTTTATGGGCTATGCTGTAAATATATTGTACATAATCTGGATACTCTTATGAACTTTTAGGACTCTTTATCTAGCTAAAGGAGTTTCAGTAATACACACACACACACACATTGCACTCTCTGGGTAATATTGAATAAAGTTACTTCTTTACTTGGTAAAAAGAAATGGATGAGGGTTTTTCTCGGTATGGTAATCTTAGTGTTTTCTGTCTGTATCGTGGAGCTAACTGTTAGACTTGCACTCTTTTCTAATCTGTTTAGCTTGATATATCTTTTGATTTAGCAACTGCATTTTTATGACCTGAACTCATTATTCTCTTTGGCAATAGGAAAGAGTGGTAGTCTCACCAAATCTTTTCATGCAGCAGCCCTAGGAATGGTGGAATTTTGTCTAATAAGAGATTTGTACATTAAACCATCTGTCTTCCAGAATTTTCTTACAAAACCGACATTCTCTATTCAGGGACCTGCATCAAATCCTGAAGCAAATTGTGGTTATTTCAAATGGGCTGCTGCTTCAAAATGTAAGGAGAAAGGAAAGTGAAGTCTCTGCAGCATATATTCGTACGTGATAAACAACTAAAGTTCTGCATAATGAGAGAGTTCAGGTTAGTTAAAATTGCGGATCTTGCTCAGTGGGAGCATGTGGTATCTCCACGTTCTTGTATTTTTCTCGGCAGTCAACCTTCTATTTCCCCACAGTACTGACGTGGGAATTTATAGCAGTTTATTTACGTGATAAACTGCAAAATCAATAGATTCAGTGTTCTGTCTTGTCGTTAGCTAAAATTATCTGGTAGCTGTATAATTTTAGATGTTTACTTGGGCGGGACCTTTGGCATGAGGAATATCATTCTTTTCTTCTTCCCATTGTATTCTTTGGCATAATTACTTGGAAATTAGTCATCTTCCTTCACAACCTTACATCGTTCCACATGCGGTGGTATGAATTTCATGGATAAAGTTTGTTTCTATTGAAACCTTCTACCACTATTTTAAGTCCCTGTTATTATTAGCTTTCAATTTAAAGAAGGTGCATGTTGGCTATACATATTATCATACCTAGATTTTTGAAGGAAATATTAGTAAACTGGGGACTTTATTTTAAAATTAATCAAAACATTGTGCCTTTGAATTTTCTCATAATCTTTGTGATCAGTGCGCCTGAGATAATATGTGGTGGGAGATGGAGAAAAGTGTTGGTGGTGGTAGTGACGAAGGAGGTGGCAGAGGCGAAGCTCAAGGGAGGAAATACGAGGAGAGTGGAAGGCAAGTGGTTGTTTTCTTCTACTTCTACGTTTTTTCCTTTATTTCTTTCTAATAAAAAAAAGAACTAAGTTTTTATGGTGAGAAGAACATTTCCTTTTGACCAAAAAAAAGAAGAACATTTCCTTGAGATCTGTAAATTGGTAGTATTTGCCGTAATGGCGCTACTGCCATTCTTTCTTGTTCTACTGATTTATTTCTCAGTCTGGTTGTTCCTGGAGTAGGAACGGACACCAAATTAGCACTAGCTAGGGCTGTTAGAAGCAAACAAAAAGGAATTAACACAAACTGCCAAGAGATGGGAATAGAGGACTTCGGTTGATCTTTATTACACTTGTTACAATCATTATTTGTATACTGATTTTGAATTGATGAAAACAAAAGGTTTCTTTTGTTGGCCATCTAAGGAAGGTGCTTACTTTTTCACTATGAAATTTTCATAATACAGGACGATATAATAATGTGTTGCCAATGTGCAATTTCTCTAGGAATTTGATGTAGATAACCTTGAATTTGATACATGCTGGCCATGATATTGATGGACATCAAGATCTGCTTTTGCGTGTGAGACTCCCAAGTCATATTTGAAAATAGTCTCTCTACTTTCACAAGGTAGGGGTAAGGTCTATATACACACTACCTTCCCCAGACCCCACTTGTGGGATTACACTAGGTTTGTTGTTGTTGTTGTTGTACTCCAAGTCATATTTGGTTTTTTGGTTCAAAGTGTTCATTCCGGAAACACGAAGGGAATGCACATGAGATAGGCGTAGCAGAAAAGAAAGGGTCAATGACAAGAGGAAGGCGGAGGAAAAAAGATGAGGTGTTGGGTGTTGGAAATGTTTTACTCAAACACCTCTGTAATTGCTTTGCATTATTTAAAAAAAAAAAAAGGCAGCCTGGTGTACTAAGCTCCCGCTATGCGCGGGGTTCAGGAAAGGGCCAGACTACAAGGGTCTATTGTACGCATCCTAACCTTACATTTCAAGATGCTATTTTCACGGCTCGAACCCGTGACCTCCTGGTCGCATTATATATGTAAGTTTTGTTTTATTGCTGGATGAATAAAGAAAAGAATCGAAGAAAGGATATTTAGAGGGTCATACTTACCAATAGATGGATTAAGCAAAGAATTTGCTTGGTAATGTAATTGTCTTGTATCTAAAGATGTTTCATGGGAAGATTTCAGAGGGGTTGAATATTTTGAAAATTGTGAATTGTGAAAGCAACCTGGGGATTTTAGTTTTTTTGATAAATGTACAACATGGCACTGCTTTTTGCTGGTCACTTGAAAAGTTTCATTTGTCATGTACAACATTGCTGGTGATTTTATGAGTCTATTCAAAATTAAAACCCATACATTCAAAATAAACGGATAAGCAATTAGATTACAGCAGTAAGTTGTATATTTAGCTCATACTAAACGATCTGATGAATAAACGAAAGTTATCTATTTTAGTGGTCAAAATCTAACTTGGACCAGAGATCACTAATTTTGGACGTCATGTCAAGTTCATATGTCAAATTACTTGAATTTCATTCAGTTGCAACTGAATCTGAGGTAACAGATGTATTGCGGAAGAGGAGAATCGAAGAGAGAAATATTTGTGTATTAGGTATCCGAGTCATGAACTGTACGTGTATTAATTTATAGCATCTAACACACCCCTAACTAGCTATTAACTATGGTAAGATGTAACTTCAGTCAAGTAACTATGGTAGACACGATGTTCTCCTTTGCAACCCCCCGCCCCTCTCCCCCGGTCCTCAGGCTGGGGGAGATGAAGGTGTTCTTCATCGCTAGCTTGAAAAGTAGAAAAGAATGTTGAGATTTGCTACGTCCTTTGGTTAAAATATCAGCCTGCTACTATGTGGATGTTAAGTAATTATTCTTTTAGGTATCTGTTATTTTTTACCAATAACATCTATCACGTAACTCTAACCACCAAAGTTTAAGGCAGATGGAACGTAGCATAACTTAGAATAGTCATCAAGAGTTCTAATAAATTTCTACATATAAATTTGAAATTTCTAAATATAAATTAAAAATTTAAATACAGATAAGGTTCCAGCCAAATCTATTGGTCTGTCGAACCCAGCGTCATCTCTATATCTGCTCCTAGTGGTCATTTCTTTCAATTGTAAGTAAAAAACATCACATCCTAGATTATTTGACCCTATTTTCTTTTTTGTATGTTTCAGAAAGAATGATCTTTCATTTCTTAAATTTAAAAATAATTTAGATTGAAACTTTCTATCTTACCGGGAAGCTTTTATAATCACACAAATATTATAACATAATTTAGATAACAAATTCCAAAAGTCTTATTGTCACATAAATATTATGGCACACTTAATGTCACAAATTACAAAACTCCTTATTTCTTTCTTATTACTCTGACCAGTCAAATTGGATCACATAAAAAAATGGGGATTAGTAAATAGTATTGTATTTATTATCAAAAAGTTTATTTATCCGTAATATTTGATTTTATAGAATAAATTATTTTCAATTATTTACTGCTACTAAATAATTGTTGCTAAATTTGATTTATATGTTAAATATCCATCTTTAATTTTTTGAATTCTATATCAAGTCAAATATTTTAACACGAAATAGAAGGAAAGGAACATCATTTATGAATTGCTTGAAATAAGGAGAGCAGTCAAAGCAACACTGGAAATTAACTGAGGAGAAATTGTCGGGAAGCGTATTTTAACTTACAGATAAAAAAGTACTATAACCAAAACAAGAGAGCTGCAATACAAAAAGAAATGCAATAAAAGTCAAAATTAAATACACATCATGCGACTCCGCTGGGGATCGAACCCAGAATCTCTGGTTTCGTAGACCAGCGCCTTATCCATTGGGCCACGGAGTCAAGTTGGCACTAAAATGAAATATTACTATAATGAAGGTGAAATGGTTTACCAACAGTTGCCTAGTGACGGAACTATCTTTGGTGAATGGTTTTCAAAAGGAAACTATTTATTTTCTTCAATTTTAGTTTATCTATCTATCTATGTATCTATCTATCTATTATTATAAAAGCACAAATATAATGTCGGTCTACAAAATAACCTTAAAAATAAATTTTATATTAGACAAAATGGTCATTTACTATTTTCCTAATATTTAAGATTTTGAAATCAATTAAAATTATGTTTATAAGTCTTTCCTTATTTGATTAATATTCATTTTGGTTTTGGATTCTACGTTGAACAAAACTATACTATAAACTTAATATCATAAACTTTTGCTTTCTCCCGAAACAATATAGAGACAATAAATATTTATTGTCTGAAGTCCTCCCATCCAATAAAACTGTATTAAAACTACCCTAATTATAATTAACAAATTCTTGAGTCAACAAACGATAAAATACCATCAAATAGCTGTATTTTTTCTTCAAAAGATAATTCCGTATCGGAAAAATTAATTATATTTTGCTACAATATATGCTAGATAAAATTATAATCACCATTAATAATTTAAAATTTAGATGCATCGATAGTTATTATAACATCTGTTATAAATTAAGAAAAAATAAGTCCTATTTCCTTCTAATAGGAAGTTTCTTTTGAAGTTAAAGACTGCCCAGAAAATCTACTTCTTCGGAAAGAAAAAACTCCTTAATCTTAATTTGAAATTATTTTATTAATTTTTGCAATCAAAAAAATTGATAAAGTATTTTTAATACAATAACAGTAATAACTATGCCTCGGTCCAAAATAAAAATGAGCTAAACAACTTTAAATTATATATTAGTTATATACAACCAAACAACTTTAAGTTATATACTGATTATATACAATCAACTAAATAAATATTTTCAACCAAAGAAGTAATAGTTTTCACAATATTTATGCAAGTTATACAAATTTAAAATTATTCCTTTAATCTTGGTAATAATACTTGGAAACTGAAAGTTCTAGACTGAATAATAGAGGAAATGAGAATATATGTCAAAATTTGTTGCATTAATAAGAAGTGAAAGAGTGTGACGACCCGGGCGGTCGTCTTAAGAATTAACACCCCGATTCCTTATTAACTGCTTTTCCCAAGTTTATTTATGCTATTTTGAGTTGCCGGGATATTCGGTTTTGAGTTTTCGGAGAATTTTGGGACACTTAGTCCCTAAATAAGAGCTTAAGTGTTGGAGAGTTGACCGTAGTCGGAACAATGTGAAAACGACATCGGAATGGAAATCTGATGGTTCTGTTAGCTTCGTTGGGTGATTTAGGGCATAGGGGCGTGTTCGGATTGTGTTTTGGAGGTCCGTAGCTAATTTACGCTTGAAATGCCGAAAGTTGAATTTTTGAAATTTCCGGTCTGATAGTGAGATTTTGATCCGAGGGTCGGAATGGAATTCTGGAAGTTGGAGTAGCTCCGTAAGGGTGAATGTGACGTGTGTGCAAAATTTCAGGTCATTCAGACGAGGTTTGATAGATTTTTTGATCGAAAGCATATTTTGAGAATTTTGGAGTTCTTAGGCACAAATCCATGGTTAATTCGAGGTTTCGATGTTGTTTTAAGTGTTTTAAGGATTGGTATAAGTTTCGATAGTGGTTTGTGACTTGTTGGTGCCTTTGGTTGAGGTTCCGGGGGCCTCAGAATGAATTCAGATGGTTGACTGAAAGATTTTGGAATTAAAGTTGCAGCTTCAGTTGCTGGTTCTGTCATAACCGCACCTGCGGTTTGGGTTCCGCAGGTGCGGCACCGCAGAAGCGGCTAAGTGGCCGCATAAACAGAATTTGGCCACCTCTTCAGGAACCGCAGATGCGGGTAGTTCACCGCAGAAGCGGTACCGCACCTGCGGAAGGGTAACCGCAGATGCGGAAATGGGCCTTTAAGTGAAAGTCATAGATGCGACCTAGTCTCTGCAGACAAATGCGGAAATCGTTGGGCAGAACATATAAATTCTTGCCTTCGCGAAATTTAGCCATTTTCATCTTTTTCAAAACGGGAAGAAGCTTAGGGAGCACTTTTCAAGAGGGATTTTCAGAGGAGTTCATTGTGTAAGGTTTTTGGTCCCTAAACTCGTTATTGGAATAATTTTTATCATTTTAAGCATGAACAATTGAGAAAAATCAGTGGTAATTGGGGGGTTAGGGCTTGACTAATTGGAGGCTTTTGAGTGATGATTTGAGAGACCATTTAAGGTTCGATTTTGATGCTTTTGGTATGAATGAACTCGTGAGAGTGTAAGGATTCTGGAAACATAAATTTTACCCAATTTCGAGACGTGGGCCCGAGGGACGTTTTGGTCATTTTACATAATTTCGCGTATTAACTTAGAGTTTCATTGTAGAATCAGTTGCTTGAAGTGTTATTTACATTATGAAATTGAATTGAATAGATTTGGGCCATTCAGAGTCGAGTACTCGTGGAAAGAATGTGGTTTCGGGTTGATTTTGAGCTGGTTCGAGGTAAGTGGCTTGTCTAACATTGTATGGGGGCCCTTCTCCTTATGATATGATATATTTGATAATTGATTTGCCTTGTACGTGAGGTGACGAGTGCGTACTTGAGCTAATTGTTGAAAATTCGGTTTTACTTTAAGTATTTCAATTGAGTTCCTTTTTTCTGCTTTATTCTACTTGTGAATTTAGCATGTTGTTAGTTTAGAAAAGCATGTTTAGCTGACTTAATTGCCTATTTGCTTAAATTGCCTTAATTGCATTACGTGAAGCATGTTAGGCTAGAATTAACTGTGTACTTGGTACGAAATTAGCATTTAAATTGAGCATTCTTGTGTTGCTTCTGTGTGTTTTTAATTTGGGACTACAGGACGGCATCTCGGGAGATCCCCTATACATATTTATGATCTGGACTGAGGTCGCCGAAAAATATTATATATATAGGTAAAATATATAGATTTTAATGGTGTATAATGTATATTGAACACCCTTTATCGGGGATTTTCTTTACTTATTTCAAGTTTGAATACCCTAAATGAAATTCCTGGTTTCGCCACTGGTTTGATCTAATTTTTTAGTTTCTCGGTATAGTATTTGATTTTCAATTTTGCAAATCAGGTCGTTTCAGTATGTTGTCCTAATATCTTATATTTTGTGATCCCAAATATCTAAAAAAGTATTCCAAAGAGCTTTTCTCGATTCAATTTGTACTGAAATTCTTTGAATAAAAAGAGTTACCACAACGAAGCGTTTGATCGGCAAAATAAATAGAAGAAAATATACAGAAAGCACATACATGCGCGAAGAGATCAAATTGCAACATTGCTCAATTTGAATATTCCTACAATAGACAGATGATATCTATAAAAAAATATTACTTGGATGTCTCCCACACTTGAAAATAAAGAAGAATTTCATGGTTTAATGGTTTGAGAAATGCTTTCTAAGGTTTAAGGATAAGGGGTTGACACTAAAATGTACTGGCCGATAAGATAATTTTTGCTCTTTTTGGAGTAAATAAAAGGAAAAAGAAATAGAAAAAGAGGGAAGTGACATAGGAAGAAATGTTGCATTGGTTAGATTGGTTCAATTTTAAGTTTCTCAGTACAATATTTTGGGTAGATAGAAAACCTAGTCTGATGAATTTTCTCCTAGGATATAAATCTTAGTCTGATGAATTTTTCTCCTAAGATAAGAAAAGAGACCTAGTCTGATGAACTTTTCTCCTAGCATCCAAATCTTAGTCTGATGAACCTTTCTCCTAAGATAGAAAACCTAGTCTGATGAACTTTCTCCTAGGATATAAATCTTAGTTTGATGAATCTTTCTCCTAAGATAACAAAAAAGGGAACCTAGTCTGATGAATTTTCTCCTAGGATAAAATCTTAGTCTGATGAATCTTTCTCCTAAGATACCAAAAAAAGAGACCTAGTCTGATGAATTTTCTCCTAGGATCAAAATCTTAGTCTGATGAATCTTTCTCCTAAGATACCAAAAAAAGAAGTAGAAAAAAGACCTAGTCTGATGAACTTTCTCCTAGGATCAAAATCTTAGTCTGATGAATCTTTCTCCTAAGATAGAAAACCTAGTCCGATGAATTTTCTCCTAGGATAATAATTTTTTTAAATAAAGGAAGTATGAATTTGAAAAAAAAGAGGAGTCATTTTTTAGTTTTCTTAAGGTTATCAATGTTTAGTTTTCCTGAGATTAGGGGGCCCCACCTGGAGAATAGGGTCAGTCTTTACATTAGTCAAGCTTAGTTTATAGTTTTCCGCAAGATCAATCACTTTTAGGAGAAGTAAATCCTAGTCTAGTCTTTAGTTTACTCATCATTCCATCAATAGTATAAGTAGTTTACAATTTTTCTAACAACTCATAAATCTTCCTAGTGCAAATTAGGGCAAAAAAAATTTCTTTTGTTTTGTCTGTTTTGTTGTAATCAAGCACCCACCTGGAGAACAAGGGAAGGCAACTCGAGTTTCAAAGGAAGAAAACTCAAGTTTCAAGGGAAAGCAGTTTCGAAGGAAGACAACTCAAGTTTCAAGGGAAAGCAGTTTCGAAGGAAGACAGTTCAAGTTTCAAGGGAAAATGGTTCAAGGTGCAAGGAAAAACAGTGTCAAGTAACAAGAGAAGACGGTTCAAGTTCAGCAATCAGGTGCCTACCTGGAGAATAAGAGAATTCACTTCAGAATACAATTCAAGTCAGCAACAAAAGAAGCTCGCGGCAAGAGTGCGAGTCAACAGTCCGAGGTGATCAACATAAGTTAGTCACAATAAAGAAAAAAAGAGAAAGGCAAGAAGTTAATCCAAATGCAGAAGTTGATAGAAGATGTGGGTTGCTCAAGATATGGCCGAGATCACAAGTACTGCATGCCTGGTCTTGATCCGAAAAGCTGAAGAAGAATGAACTAGAACCTGTAACTAGCAAGCGTCAAGGTTCAAGTCTAAAGTCTGCATGAAGAACCACTCAAGACTCAAGATCAAGCTTCAAAAGACTTATAGATAGGAATCTTGTAACTCGTAGTTGATAGGCTTAGCTAGTCTTTTTCATATTTTGATTTTTGATGTAACATCAGGACCGCGGACAGGAACCTCAGTGGAATGTCACCTCGATCGGCTCTCCACCTCGGCATACTCCATCACCTCATTCACCTGTGAACTACACGTGACCTGATTCCTTTATAGCCAAGGATATGTAGGCAGCTCAAATACCAGGGCTCGATCACATTCTACTTTCTTTAGTTTTTGGTCTCTTTAAATATGGGTCGGATCAAAAAATATGTCTAGTCGTTCTTTGTGAGAAAATACTTCGTACTTCCAGTCAAAGAAGGGCAACTGTAGATATGTGATTTTAATCTTTCCCAAGATTTTTCATATTTTAGCGTAAATATTCAGTTTAGGTTTAGTATCGCTCTCTATACTTTATTTTATCTAAAAAAATAAACTACAAAAATATTTTCCCTTATTCTAGCTAGGCGATATTTTGTCTAGTTAGTTTTATTTTAGAAACAAATACAAAAACAGTCTTGGCATTTTTTTATTCCAAAAAAGATAAGAAGAAAAGTTTAAAAAAAATAATATTTTACATTTTTAGTATATATTGAGTGGTATTTAAATTTCATTAATATGGTAATTATATGTCTTCTCTAATATTTTTATTACCTTAAATATACTAGTATCTTTATAAAGTTATTTTTAATTCATTTTTAAAATCAAAAGAAAAGAAAAATGAAAAAAAAGATTTTGATTTAGTCTTCCTACCCCAAAGTTAATTAGCCCAAATTCATGACCTAAATCCCTTCAAGCCCAAAACATTGAGCCCATACCTCGTTCCCATTTGACCTAACTTAATTCGTACCCCTATAAAATAACCCCTAACTCCTAAAATGAAGAGGAGCTACAACTCCAAAAAAGGGAGAAAACGGCGGATCTAGATAGAACACCCCCCCCCCCCCCAATTAGAGAAGGATCGATCCTTCTTTCCATTCTCACTAAAAGAATCAGCCAAAGCAAAAAAACTTGGAATCTCCTAAGACAAAAATAGTCGTTGCCATCTTGAAAAAGGGACCAAATTGCTTAAGCTTCTGCCACCCCTTTCTTCATGGAATAATTAGCCATTAACATCCCAAAAATTGCCTCAAACTCAAGCTCCAAAGCACCTTGAAACAACACCTCAAAAATAGCTCTGAAACCGTTCAGTCTTCTTCACCGTTGGGATTCGAGTTTTTCCGGCAGGTTTTGAGTCACCGGCTAACGTTCCGTTTAAGAAATTATACAGTTATTGTAGTTTGAGCTCAAGATCCATCAATACAAAGGTCCGACTTTTTATCTTCTTACTGTGTTGCTAGCTGTGAATATCATTTTCGCTTCTATTAATTGAAAGTTAAAGTATTTGGGTGTTATGTCTTCATATGTGTTACAAAGAAATCTTAATGCACGATCGTAGCATTTTAGCTCTTCTTATGCATGAATTTTTTTTTGTGGTAATTAAATACTATTAGCATTCTAGCTCTTCAAGCATAATCACAAATCTAGAAGGAATTATCATCTTTTAAAATAGTTCTGTTCACATTTATATGTTTACTACTTAATCTCTATTTTTAAACCCTTATTTGAACTAAACAATAGTTATGTCAATTAGTTGGTACGTATTTGTTTTGACCGAGATCCTGTTGGATTTTCCTACTTGTACATAAATTGAGTAGCTATGTCAATGCTCTGCAAGTTCAATGTTCTAATTCCCATTAGTTCTGTTATCGTAGTTCATTTTTTATGTTTGGTATGGATATAGAATTATGTGGTATTGAATCCTTTAAGCTATAAGAAGATATGGATTTCGTTCCCTTAGTCTATTTCCTAGTGATGCTATCTGGTGTTTATTTGTAGGTTTGTTTGTATATTTGGTATGGTTTCGGACCTTATTTTGTTTGGTGGCATTTGGTATCTTTAATTGCTATAGTATTTCCTTCTTTTCTAGGTGATTTCACTAGGATAATTATGAATAATTGCATTACGTAAAAAGTAAATGATGTTTAGTAATAATTCATTTCCTGAACATTCGTAGCTTGCTTTAGACGCGATTAAATAAACCATCATGGCTATGGGTACGGTTCCCGTGACGTAGTTGTGATACTTGATTTATATAAATACGGGGGTGTATTTTATGTGACCCGGTTCTAATTGCAACAAGGTTAAATAAAACGTGTCGTGAAACGCGGGTGCATTTCATGTGGCGTGGCTCGCGATATGTTTTAAATAACCTTGAATTAACTCTTTAAATAAATAAAAGCGATTTTAAAGTTAAGAATGCACGTAGGTTTAAAATGTGTAATTAAATTAGATAATTAGGCCAATAATAATAGTTGAGTGACCGTGATAGAACCACGGACGTAGAATACCGTCGAATTTCTCACAAAAAGGGAAAGAAAAGAAAAGAAAAATGAAAGAGTCTTATTAGTGAAAACCCTCACGGGCACTATAAAACGACGGTAAGCAAAGATGAATAAATGAGAGAGACTTGTTGGTGAAAACCCCTCGGGGCACCACTAGTCGAAAGTGAGTCGTGAAGCTGATGCAAAGAATTGGCACGAACATGCCCGACTTCAAAGCTCATAAGAATGGAAAAAGGGAAGATTGGATTAGTTTGATAGATCAGGCCGTTGAGTCCAAAATGCATGTCATGACCATTAAGGCTAGTTATTGAAAAAACAAGAAGAAAACTCTTCCTTCTGTCCTTCCGACAGGGGAATTTCTTGTTAATATTGTTTCTTTATAGCATTGTGTCCTTCCCTCTGAGTCAGTCTTGTCAAAACAAGCAAGAAAAAATTTCAAAATCTGCTACCAGCTTTTCAGTTGCACAAAGTAAATTTGGCCAGTACACTTGGTTGTTACTGTCAACGTGCCTTGAGGATTCATGCAAAGGCTCCCCCAAAAGACTCTTGTCATCCTATTTGGCGTAAGCAAAGATAACTTGTGATTCTCTCTTACAGACAAATTGCTCAAAAACAGGAAGTCATTCAAGATATCAGAAAAAGGTCATCTAAGAAAAGATCTCCAGTTGGGATAATGCTGATTGAGCCATAAATACAATGGTACCGGGTGTGAAACAATTAGGGTTGATGTAGAGCAAAAGTCTCTTGAAGCCGACTCAAGCTAATTGAGCAAAAGCCAAGCTGCCCAAGACTCAAGGCCACAAACTGACCACCATTTTCAAAACTAATAAATTTTCCTTTTTATGAAACAGGAACAAAGCGGTGCATGGAAAGTGATTCAAAAAGAGAAAAAAAACAAAAAAAAAAGAGAAGAAAAAGAAAAGACGAGAAAAGCCGACAAAGGGAAGTTTCTCAAATTTTTGTCTTTATTTGTCTTGCTATTGTGCATAAAATCTTGCCATTGATCTTCACATTTTTCCTCCTAGGATAAAAAGTCCTAGTCTGATGGATTTTCCTCCCAATATAAATCTTGACAAATGACTCCGCTGTACAATTTTTTGATTTTTCGTGGCATGTGCTGTTAGTCATTTGTGGTTCGGTCCATGTTGCATTTTAATTTTACCGATCAAAATACAAAGTATGTATGTCATGGTAATTAAACCATAATTCGGTCATTAAAAAAAAAAATTCACAAAAAATATGTGTGCATCTTTTATTTTAGGTTGTGATTTAACCATTTAGAATTTTTTTTAGTATGTGTGTGTTAAGCATTGATTAGTTGGATGTGGCAAGTTCATTTTAATTTAGTTGTATTTTTAAAATTGGAAAAAACAAAAGAAAAAGAATGCAAATGGTGTAGTAAATCGGACTTGGGCCTATTTTTGAATTGAGGCCCAAGTTCAGCCCACATCAGCCACGTCCAAGGACCCGGTCCAGACTAGGCCTGCCCAGGCACCTCCCGAAACGACGCCGCATCAGGCGTCTGATCTGAGCAGTTCAACCACACCCATCCAACGGTCCACATCCGCACCCGTAACCCGACCTGTTTAGCCAGTCCAGCCCAACCCCTCACTTAAACCAAACGACCCCGTTTTAATATCAAACGACCCAGTCTCACTTCTCACCATCGGATCCAAGCCGTTGAGATCATCTGATCTAACGACCCAGATCTAATCCTCTACTCCGTATATAAGCTTTCCCTCACACCCCACGCCCCCTATTCGAACCCCCTCCACTCATCGTCTTCACCAAACACTGAAACCCCCCAAACCCTAGCAGCCGCCCTGATTTCCCTTTCACCAGAACCCGGCGGCATGAACGCCGATGACCACCTCCTGAACACCCTAGGACCACCTCACTGTCCTGAACATGGATCTGCTATCCATTTGCCTCAAATCACCTTCCTTCGTCTCGAATCTTCATTTGAAGATTCGAGTCGAACCCGGACCTATACCAAACCTCACCATCTTCGTACCAGACACTCCCCTGACCTACCCCGTGACCAAACCAGGCTTGGTTTGGTCCGAATCTACCCACAACTTCTAAAAAACCAGATCTGAAGATCCAGACCCTAGAACACATGAACCTGGGGAATCCAGCTAGTCTTAACGGGGGTTTGAGGTATAATAGACCTTAATCAAGGTGTTCTCGTGTGAGAACACCCTGATTAAAGTTTGTTCGGCCTCAAATGGTCAAAGTTGAGTCAGACTTGGGTCAATTTTGTTTGGGCATTTTTCGGTAAGTTTTCTTTTTTTTCTTTCTGTTTTATTCGAGTGGTAATTAAGTTGTTAGCATGTTTTTTTTGTGATTGCTTATTATTTCTGATATTTTTCTTAATTCCTTCCATCTTTGTAAGGCCTTTATTTGGTCGTTGGTTTGTCTGTGTGTTTTTGAATGTATTCTGTGATATACGTGATCGTCAATTAGATTAGTCGTCAAATAAGTTAATTCATATAGGTTCCCAGTAATTGAACAAAATTGTCTGAAGTCATTCGGGACTCTGTACGTGTTGTTTATATGAACGACTGATTATTATGTGTTACGATTAATATAGTCGAGTCGATGTATGTCGTCAATTAGTTTCAGTCATTAATGATAACAACTTGATTCGTGTTGTTTATTTCTGCTGTGATCGTATTTGAATCCCATTAGGAACTGAATTGTATTGCCTAATGGTTTTGTTCAATTTGAATCAAAAACATCTAGGGGGTAGGTTATAATGGCAGTTCAGACTTTGATTTTAAATGGATGCCATGTTTACTTGGCTCAGATTGTGGGCAGCATGCATATGGTGAGCTGTTAAGGAATTAAAATAATTGGACAGCATGTGCTGTCAGATTATATTCCTGCTGCCCATACTTTGGCTAAATAAACAAGAGATTAGGACACTTTAACAACAAAAGAGAGAGGGGCTGTCAGGGATCTCATGGGAGTTTTGTTATTTAAAATAACTGAGTGGAAAAACAACACAGAGGGGGGAATTTTGAGTTGTCCAGCAGGCTGTAAAGTGCTGAATTCAGGCTATAAAAGAGGCATACCTTCCATTTAGAAAAGGGGATTCTTTTTTGGAGCCTAAAAGAGAAGGTTTTCTTAAAAAACTGAAAGAAAGAAACATAAATTCTGAGAATATTGTAACCAAACGCTGTCTGAAAACTACAGAAGAGTTCACATTGGTCAAGTTATCTTGGCCAAGTTCTGTTGTTTGCCCTGATTGAGCTGCTTGTGATTGTTGAACTGCTGGTGTTGCTGCATTGAATACTCTGTTATTTCTGTTGGTTCATTACTCTGGTTCTGGGATTGTTTGTTTGTTGCTCGACTGCTCGTGAGCTTCATCATCGTTGGCTGGTTGTTGTTGCTGTGTTGTTGCTGTGTATCTGCTGTTGCTGTGTTTGTTGCATACTACTCAGCTGATCATTCCTTTCTTCTTTTGCTTGGCTATACCAGGTACACGATTAGAACATTGTCAATGTAACTTGAAGGCTGAGCATTAATACAAAAGAGAAGATCTGAAGATTTTTTTTGTTATGTTAAACCTCATGTAATGCATGATAGTTTGCAGTGTTGTTTGGATACTGAAGATAGTTTGCATGCCTAGTAGATATCAATTGTAGGGTAATTAAACGTTAGTTTGTATATGCAGGCTAGTAGATAAAAGTATTCCCAATGCAGTAGGTTGAATCTTAGATTTGGTTTAATTGTGTGGTATATTCTGTAATGTATGCCAAGCATGAAAACTGTACATTATTAGCTAAGCTCTTTCTCTTCTGATAAATTGTCTCATATAACTGGTAAACCACACGTTAAGACAAAGAACACAAAGCTTGCAACCTCAACCTCATGAAGGTCGAGCCCAGGTCAAAACAGACCAAGCAGGCCCGCATCGAACAAATAGTGGCCCAGGTCTGGCCCATCCCGCATGAGCTGGATTTGGGCCCGTAATGTTCAATCAGCTGTCCGTGTGCGTAATGACGTTTACTTATTCTGTAAAAGCATTTTGAATCCTGCTATAAATAAGCCTACAAGCATGTCATTAACTAGGACTATTTCTGTTTTCGATTAGTAGAGACCAACGCGACAAGAAACGTAGTTGCTATAGGATATCCTTTTAAAATAAGGACGAGATGAGCCTCGACAAAAATAAAGAAAAATGCACAAATTGCGGGGCCCTCGTTAAATGTATATATTGAAGCATTCAGTCTCCAAGGTGGGTCGGTTAGCAAATCTCACGACCCCCCCGGAATAATAACGCGATATCCCTTTTAAGCGCGTATTTAATAATTTTACCTTCTTAAATTCGGGTGCACATTTATGTGACTCAAATCCAAATCTTGACGGATTCGAGATGTGTTTCTAATCACGGGTACATTGATTGTGACGTGGTTCGAGATGCGTGTCCATGATGTCGCAAAATTCCTTTTAAAAATAAAAATGAGACGAGCCTCGCCAAACAAAAGGGACAAATTGCGGGGCCCTCACAAAATATATGTATTAAATACTCAGAATCCGGGACAGACCGTTTAGCAAATTTTACGGTCTTCCCCAAAATAACAATACGTTAATCGCTTTAGGCGCGTCTTAATAATTTATTCTCCTTAATTCGGGTGCACATTTATGTGACCCAAATCCAAATCTCAACCGAGTCGAGATATGTCAATAACCACGGGTGCATTGATGTAACGTGGTTCGAGATATATTTTCACGACGTTGCAAGTCCTATAAAATAGCAGTGAATGATAAAAACGGTTAAAAGTTAAAATTTGCACATAAGTTCATATTTGTATAAAATCAGATAATCAAGCCGAATATAACAGTTGAGCGACCGTGCTAGAACCACGGAACTCGGGAATGCCTAACACCTTCTCCCGGGTTAACAAAATTCCTTATCCGGATTTCTGGTACGCAGACTGTAATATGGAGTCATTCTTTTCCTCGATTTGGGATTAAAATTGGTGACTTGGGACACCCTAAATCTCCCAAGTGGCGACTCTGAAATAAATAAACCAATCCCGTTTCGATTGTCCTTTAATTGGAAAAAACTCCCCTTGCACCCTCGCGGGTGCGGAAAAAGGAGGTGCGACAGCTCTGGCGACTCTGCTGGGGAATTAGTAGACCCAGAACCACTGGTTCAGGGTTAGAATTCGAGCTTAGACAAATTGTTATATTCGGTTTTATTATCTGATCTTTATTATATGTTTTTGCATAACGTGCTAAATTTTGTCTTTTACCGCTTTGATGTTATCTGAACTGTATATAAACTGTGCCGAAACCCTTCTCTTCTTACCTCCGGGGAGAAGCTCGCTGGTCGAGACTCCCTATTCTGTTAGTGTCATACCCTGAAATAAGAAAGAGGTCGGACAAGTTACAAAGCCGGACGATCTCGCGGGTCCCCGGTACGTAGCCCCCTCCTCGACTCGAGTTGTCCGCTCGGGTACACAGTCTAGAACAAATACCCAGGTTATAAACCTAGTATAACGAAACTTCATGCCGGATCCCTAGTAGGAACGCTTATTTGCATCATGTTGCATTTGACTTAGGGGACTCAACACAGGGGTTGGGTCCGTCTAGGACAGGCAACCTGAAATGAAAAGACCATCCTGCTGCATCCTACTTGTTTGCGCATTTATTTGCTTCAGTTCCGCATGCTGACCGGTTTCTAAAAAAAAAAAAAAAATTTAGCAAAAAGGGTCAAAAAATATTCTCTTTAATTACTTTCAAAAAGGGGTATTTATTTTTTTTTATAAAAAAATAAAAAAAAATGGAAAATTCGTAATTCAAAAAAAATGTTGTTTCTTTTACCTTTTCTATATTTTCAAAAAAAATATATTTTCTTTAGTATTTATCTCTTTTCAAAAAGAAAAATATATTCTTGCTTTCTGGGTTTAATTGATTTTTCTATTCATGATGTACCGAACTACGCCGGTTTGATTCTCACCGGATGTGAGATACGTAGGCAACCCTCGTCGGGTTCAACCCCATTTTTTGCTAAAATAGCCAAAATCAATAAATAAATAATAAAAAAAATGCGTCAAATTTTAAAGAGTCATAAATAAGTCAGGTGATGCTGTTTTGTCATAAAAAGCCGAATGTTCCCGAAAGGGACGCCGGAAGGTTGACTTTGCATAAAACAGCCACCTTTGGGTCTTGTTTAGTATTTTTGTCCAGTTGATCCACACAGCCTTAAAATCTTCGTCCCCGAAGTACTTAAAGGCCGTGTTCAAAACTTGATCCCCTTTGTAAAATATTATTGAGTCAAGTCATTTTGTTAAAACCACCTTAATATATGTGCAGGATGAGCACGATGCAAAATGAACATTTTTCAATAATGACCAAAATCCCTGTCAAGTTACGGCTATGGTGGAATGATCTAGGTGTTGAAGGACAAAATGAGGTCAAGAAATATTTGAAAGGTCTCGTGGGTTTGTTGGAAATCCAACCTCGGGGAGATATCATAAGAGCTTTGGTTACCTACTGGGACCCGACGCACAATGTTTTCCATTTCTCTGATTTTGAACTCACCCCGACTTTGGAAGAAATGGCTGGGTACATCGGAATTGCTGAACTTCCGTTAAAGCAAAAGTACTTGGTCGCCCCAAGAGCTGTCACGGTACATCGGTTCCTCGATTCACTGAAGATACCCAAAACGGTCCATAACCCGGATCTGGCTGCCGGTTTTTGCACTTCATGCTTCATATATGATAGGTACGGTCATGAAGAGGGATTCAATAATCCAATCAACAAACTGTGCAGCAAAGGTATTCGTCAGAAGTGGGACAAACACAGACGGGTAGCCTTCATGATGATGTTCCTGGGCCTTCTGGTATTTCCAAGGAAAGACGGAAACATTGATTTGAAGATATCCGGGGTCATCAGCACCTTACTCACGCAAAGTGACAGTACTCTCGTACCTATGGTGGTATCTGACATCTTCTGAGCCCTCACAGCTTGTAAAGCTGGGGGAAAAGTTTTCGAAGGTTGTAACTTGCTCCTACAAATGTAGATGACTGAGCACCTCTACCATCGTTCCGAGATTTTGAGCCATAGTTCCCCGGAAAAGACTTGCATAGAAGAATTTTACACGAGAACCAAAGAGATCAGTTTGCCCAAAGGAGTCCTGGCATGGACCTCGTTCTTTCAAGCTCTTACTGCCAGCCAAATACAATGGACGCTGGGATGGTTGCCTGTTGATGAGGTCATATATATGCCGGCAGCTAAAACTCATTTCTTACTGATGGGGCTTAAGAGCATTCAACCTTACGCGCCCTGCCGAGTTTTGAGACAGCTCGGAAGATGCCAGACAGTACCTCATGAGGAAGATCTTAGCACTCAAGCAGTTGAGATAAGTCCTGACGGATAGTTTCCAGAAGCGAAAATTCGCCAAATCTGGAGTGAGTGTCAATATTTGAAATCAGATACTTGTGTGCGGGATCGAGCCAAAGGTGAGACGGCACCAGGTTACCTTGCATGGTATAGAAGGGAACTTGAGCATCAAAGGCCGACTAAGAGACCCCACATCCTGAATTTTGCCGAATCATCGCGAAAGTAGTGGGATTGGTTAGCGAAAGAAAGAGGCTATTGCGCCGAAATCAGCAGGTTGAAGCAACAAGTGGAAAGCTTGAAATATGAGCACAACGTGCAAGTTGCTACTGATCTGGGAGAGCAGAACAGGTTAATTTAGGAAAACGAAATGCTCAGAGCACAGATCAAACAGATAAGGATGGATGCGGATAAACAGCTAAGGCGTCGATCAGATGAGCAGTTGATAAAAAGGCTAAAAGGCAAAGTCAGGGAATGGCAAGAGGATTTAGAGAAATCTAAAAACGTCATAATAGAGCTCAGGGCACAGTGGGATACAAGAGCAGATAAGCATCGCTGATACTTGAATCAATTGGAAGGCGACCACGAGAAAAATGTTGCTAAAATGAAGAGAGAGATGGCTACACTTGAGATTAGAGCAGCTAATCAGGCCAAGGATTTCCAAATTGAGAGCAGATACTAGTACGACTTGTTGGCCCAGATGAAGTTAGAAGTACGGCAACTGAAGCATCAGCATGTACAGGATGCTCAGGCATTCAAGATATGTAGCGATCAGATAAAACGCCTACTCATGGAGAAGAAGCAAGCCAGAGATAGGATCAAGGCCATTGCCCATGCCATCACCAGACGATGTCTACAATGTGAGAACATGACCAGCATTACCGTCCTCTCGGCAGTGATGGGTTATGTCAAGCAGACTATGCATGAGCTGGAGCAACTTGAGAGGGATCTCGCACCTAGGACCGCGGCAAGGCCGAACGATGCCCCGCGGACACCAATTTTCAAAACCATAATGTACTCATAAGTCAAGTCTGTATCTTAGCACCTTCTGCCTGTTTTTTTCATCAGGGTGATTTTTGGTCTATTTTTTGAGTCTAGGCTTATTTTCAAAGTTTGCTCTTTCTTTTGCAAAATGTAGTTTGTAATAGACTATTTCAACAATAAAAGGTTGTTTGCTTTTACGCTCATTTGTGTTTTGAACTACGTAATGATCTGATTCATGTGGCATCGTGATACGTAGGCAATCCTCATCGGATCCGGTCGCATTTTTACCGCAAAATAAAAACATAGCTAGAAGCCTAAAAAGAAAGCCGGGATGACGCATGTTGTTCGAAGCAAAGCATGTAGAAACGGTTAAATGCCTAGGAGCATTGCATCCTCTATGTGATATGATCAAATCTGTTAAGCTCTAACGCTAACAAAGTTTGTTGTTGTCTGTACCAGACAAGTTAGTTGTTAAAGAACTCTGGCAACACACTCCTATCAAACCAGATCCAAAGGACCGATAGCAACAAGCATGACTACCTCAGAGAATAGCAATGAGGAAGAGAGGCCGATGAGCCAGTTGTTAAAAGAAGCGATGGAAAAGATTGAAAGGATGGGACTAGAGATGAACGCAATGCAGCTAGCCATAGCCAAAACACAAAAGAGCCCTGAAACACTGGGACACACGCCGGAATACCCTCACTCCGGCCCTTCCACAAGCCTCCCAAATCCCCGTTATCATCAAGAAAGAAGCCCTCATGATTCCCAAGCTCCACCACCCCATCAACCTCTCCCAACACCCAATATTCCCATTTTTGTGGGACCAACATCAGCCTCCTTGCAAAGAACGACCAGTGAGCCATTGTTTCAGGCTCACGATACACAATACTATCCCCCCGAGCCTACGTTTCATGCCCCCGAGCCACAGGCTTACAATCCACACTTGGAGGTACCGGCAGAGATTGAAAAGCCGGTTAAAGCCCCTGAACAGGATGAGGTATTGAGAAAGTTCAAAAGCCTGGAGCAGTCCTTCAGGAACCTGCACGGACTGGGCAACCAAGTCAGCGTAGCTTACAAAGATCTATGCCTTTTCCCGGACGTCCAGCTCCTGGCTGGGTTCAAGATGCCTAAGTTTGATTTATATGAAGGGCACGGTGATCCCATGGCACATTTGCGGGGATTCTGTAGCAAAATGAGAGGGGCAGGCGGCAAGGATGAGCTGCTGATAGCTTATTTCGGCCAAAGTCTGAGCAGATCTGCATTAGAATGGTATACCAGGCAGGATTCCAGCAGGTGGTATACTTGGGATGATCTGGCGCAGGCTTTCGCAGGTCATTTCCAGTACAATCTCGAGATAGTACCTGACCGTCTCACATTGTTAAGAACCGGGAAGAAACCCGAGGAAAGTTTCCGCGAGTTTGGGTTCCACTGGAGAGAACAAGCAGCTAGAGTCGATCCTTCCATGAGAGAGGGAGAGATGGTGGACTACTTTTTGCAAACATTGGATCCAACCTACTTTGGTCACTTGGTGACAACGGTTGGAAAATCTTTCAACGAGGTGGTCAAGATAGGGGTCATGATAGAAGAGGGTCTGAGGTTTGACAAAATCTTGAACTACTCGGCACTCAAGGCCACAACCTAGGCTATTCAAAGCGGCACGGGAGGTGCGCTGAGAAGAAAGAAAGAAGAGGTTGCCACGATCGAAGAAGGCAGTTGGTCCAGGGCTGGCAAGCCACACTACAACCAACCCAGACCTCACAGGTCACACTACCCCTACAACCCACCCCAAAATTTCTATCCACCTCAAGAACCACATTGTTCCGTACACCAGGCCCAGGCATACGCTCAGCCTCCGGTTCGCCCGCAATGGCGCGCACCGGCTCCCCAGAACATATATACATCACCACAACACACCTATCCTCCACCAAGGGCGTATAGAAACCCTTCAGGGGCAGGCTTTCGGGGAAATCCAGATGCTAGGAATGACAGGTTGCGGAAACAGAGAATTTTCACGGAGTTGGGAGAAACCTACACCGCTTTGTTCCACAAGCTGAGGCAATTGGGTTTGGTTAGTCCTGTCCAGACTCGAGAACCAAATCCCCCACCTCAGAATTTGGATCGATCAATAAGTTGTGAATACTGCTCAGGGATGCTCGGGCATGATACCGAGAAGTGTTGGAAATTGAGGCATGCCATACAGGATCTTATTGACACTAATAAGATCGAGGTCCAGACACCGGAGGCTCCTAACATCAACCAAAACCCACTACCAACGCACCACGAGACTCACATGATTGAGTTGGTGTATGAGGGAGGAGAGTTGAGAAAACCCTCACAAACAGTGATGATGATCCAGGCCGCCCCGAAAGAAGTCTCAACCAATGGGGGAACGAGGGTACAGTCGTAGGGAGAAGGCGTCAAACCAGTGGTGATATTGGGAAAGAGCCCGTCCGCCATAACAAGCAAACCCGAGCCAAACAAGTTGGTAATATCAGGGATTCCGCCCGCACCTGCAGTTGTGTTGAAGGGGGCATATAGAGAACTGGTCACCATAAAGCCTGTAGTCCAGCTGCCGATGATTGATAGCAAGGCTGTGCCTTGGAAATATGAAAAGGCGGTGGTGATGTACAAAGGAAAACAGGTGGAAGAAGTCAGTTGTGAAGCGCAAGGGCTGACTCGATCAGGTCGTTGTTTTGCTCCAGTGGAGCTAAGAAGAACCAACCCAGTTGCAACCAAGAAACCTGTGTCCGAAGAAGAGGCTGAGGAGTTCCTGAGGAAGATGAAAGTGCAGGACTACTCCGTGGTCGAACAGCTGAGAAAAACACCGGCCCAGATCTCACTTCTATCATTGCTGATCCATTCTGAGGAGCATCGGCGGGCCCTGATGAAGATATTAAACGAAGCTCATGTACCCAATGAGATTTCTGTAAACCACCTAGAAACCATTGCCAACAAGATTTTTGAGGTGAATAGGGTGACATTCTCAGATGATGATCTGCCGGTGGAAGGTACGGAGCATAATAAAGCTCTATACCTAGCTGTCAAATGTAAAGACTCGGTGGTAACTCGAGTATTGGTGGATAACGGCTCAAGTGCCAATATTTGTCCACTATCTACCCTGAACCAGTTAAAGATCGACCACGGAAGGATCCACAAGAACAACATATGTGTCCGAGGGTTCGACGGAAACGGAACAGCCACTGTGGGTGATGTTGTACTTGAATTAACCATCGGGCCAGTCCTGTTTACCATGGAGTTCCAGGTGTTAGATGCCACAGTATCTTATAACCTTCTGTTGGGGCGACCATGGATTTATGCAGCCAAAGCAGTGCCCTCCACCCTACATCAGATGGTGAAGTTCGAGTGGGAAAGACAAGAGGTCGTGTTACACGGCGAGGACACAACGTGCACCATGGGCGGAGCCATTGTACCTTTCATAGAGACAGCTGATGACAACGGTCCTTGGGTCTACCAGATTTTCGATACAGGGTCGGCCAACAAAATTTCTGAAGGAGAGATCATCCCACACCCTAGGGTAGCTGCCGCAACAGTCATGATGGTCTCGGAAATGCTGGGTAATGGATTCGTGCCGGGAAAAAGCCTGGGAATCGAGCTTCAGGGGATTGTCCAACCTGTCACCTTACCTAAAAATCTGGAAACTTTCGGATTGGGGTTCAAACCAACCGCAACAGATAGGAAGCAAGCGCGAAAAATGAGGAAGAAGGTTTGGTTTCTGCCTAAACCAGTGCCACGTCTCTCAAGGTCTTTTGTCAAAACAAGTGCCAAGGGGTCACCGATCCCAAAGATTCTAGGGCCATTGATCGGTATAAATGAGGACCTGAATCAGAGTTTTGAGAGGCTATTCGTTGATGTCAGTATGGTAGAAGCTGGAGAAGGTTCCAGCAGAACAGAGATACAGTTTGTGGGGACCGAGGCCAAGACCAACAATTGGACAGTTACTCCTCTTCCTGTCCGAGGGGAGTCTTGGTAGTAGGCTTTGATTTATGTTTTGTGTGTTTTGTTTTGTTCGGATTATTCCAGGGTGTAATCCAAATTTTACTTTCGTTTTTGTAAAAGTGTGAACCCTTTTATCCCGTAAGTTTAATAAAGTTCTCTTCTTTTGTCCCATTTTAATTTTGTTTTGTTCTTTCTCTTTCTGAACAGTTCTCTTTTTACTGGTTCTAATGACATGGCATGCACAACGGATCTTCAACCTAGTCTAATAAATCAATCTGAATCCGACTCAATGATGCAAGAGGTCGTTTGCAACGATGAATTTGAATATGATGAAGATAAGGCCTTCGAAGAGATAAACCGAGAACTATGCCAATTCGAAGAAAAACCCAAACCTAACCTAAATGACACTGAGGCTGTAAATCTAGGAGACGCTGATAACGTCCAGGAAACCAAAATCAGCATCCACATTGAGCCGAATGTCAGGGAAGAATTGGTCAAAACCCTCATGGAATTCAAAGATGTTTTTGCATGGTTATATGACGATATGCCTGGATTAAGCACCAATTTAGTGGTTCACAAATTGCCCACTGACCCGGCATACCCTCCGGTCAAGCAAAAGCTAAGGAAGTTTAAAACAGAAATGAGTGTAAAGATCAAGGAAGAAGTGATTAAGCAGTTGCAGGCGAAGGTCATTCGGGTCACTCGATACCCCGAATGGCTGGCCAATGTGGTACCAGTTCCAAAGAAGTATGGGAAAATCAGGGTGTGCGTCGACTACTGCAACCTAAACAAAGCAAGTCCCAAGGACAATTTTCCATTGCCCAACATCCATATCTTGATCGATAATTGCGCTGGGCGCGAGATCGGATCCTTTGTAGATTGCTATGCGGGTTATCATCAGATCCTAATGGACGAGGAGGATGCGAAAAAGACAGCGTTTATTACGCCATGGGGAACTTACTACTATCGGGTAATGCCGTTCGGATTAAAGAACGCCGGGGCAATGTACATGCGAGCAATAACTGCTGTGTTTCATGACATGATACACAAAGAAATCGAGGTGTACATCGATGATGTGATCATCAAATCTTGGCGTTAGGAGGACCATGTAGCAGACCTAAGGAGATTTTTCCAAAGACTCCGAAGGTATGATATCAAGCTTAACCCGGCCAAATGCGCATTCGGGGTTCCATCAGGAAAGCTGCTAGGGTTCATCGTCAGTCGACGAGGGATTGAGTTAGACCCATCCAAAATTGAATCCATCCGAGATTTGCCACCTCCAAGGAACAAAACAGAGGTAATGAGTTTGCTAGGTAGACTCAATTATATCAGCAGGTTCATCGCTCAACTCACAGCAACTTGTGAGCCCATATTTCGGTTGCTGAGAAAGGATGCTGCGGTAGGTTAGACGGCATAGTGTCAGGAAGCCTTCGACCAAATCAAAGGGTATCTGTCTAATCCACCCGTATTGGTCCCGCCTAAGTCTGGGAAGCCCTTAATTCTTTACCTGACGGTCCTGGAAAATTCGTTTGGTTGTGTACTGGGGCAACATGATGACACAGGAAGGAAGGAGCAGGCCATCTACTATCTTAGCAAGAAATTCACAGTACATGAGGTCAAGTACACTCAACTCGAGAAAACATGTTGCGCCCTAACTTGGGTAGCTCAGAAGTTGAAGCACTACCTGTCTTCGTATACTACTTATCTCATATCCCGTTTGGACCCATTGAAGTATATCTTTCAGAAACCTATGCCCACGGGAAGGTTAGCAAAATGACAAATTCTGCTCACAGAATATGATATCGTCTATGTGACGAGGACAACCATGAAAGCCCAGGCGTTGGCCGACCATTTGGTAGAGAATCCCGTCGATGAAAAATATGAGCCCTTAAGAACGTATTTTCCCGACGAAGAGGTAATGCATACAAATGAGTTGGAATTACCTGAGGAACCGGGTTGGAAGCTTTTCTTCGATGGAGCTGCAAACGCAAAAGGGGTTGGAATAGGAGCAGTACTCATTTCTGAAACAGGACGCCATTATCCTGTTACGGCTCAACTACGCTTCTATTGCACCAATAATATGGCCGAGTATGAAGCTTGCATTCTGGGTCTGCGCTTAGCTGCGGACATGGATGTCCAAGACGTCTTGGTCTTGGGAGACTCGGACCTCTTGGTACATCAGATTTAGGGTGAATGGGAAACGCGAGATTTAAAGCTCATACCATATCGACAATGCTTGCATGATCTGAGCAAGCGATTTCGATCGGTGAAGTTCAAACATATCCCGAGGGTTCACAATGAGGTTGCAGATGCCTTGGCCACCTTAGCATCAATGCTGCACCACCCTGACAAAATGTATGTGGATCCCCTGCACATCCAGGTCCGTGATCAGCACGCTTACTGCAACGCCATAGAAGAAGAAGCAGATGGAAAACCCTGGTTTCATGATATCAAGGAATACCTCAGAATGGGGATATATCCGGAACAGGCCTCTAGAGACCAAAAAAGAGCCCTTCGGCGTTTGTCAAATGGTTTCTTCCTCAGCGGAGGAGTGTTGTACAAAAGAACCCCGGATTTGGGATTGTTGAGATGTATAGATGCCGGTCAAGCCACGACGGTTATGGCAGAGGTACATGCTGGAGTTTTTGGGCCACACATGAGCGGATATGTATTGGCAAGGAAAATCCTTCGAACAGGGTGTTATTGGCTCACCATGGAACACGACTGTATCACTTTCGTGAGGAAATGCCATCAGTGCCAGATACATGGAGATCTGATTCATTCTCCGCCAACAGAGTTACATACGATGTCAGCACCCTGGCCGTTTGTGGCATGGGGCATGGATGTCATTGGACCTATTGAGCCGGAAGCATCCAACGGTCATAGGTTCATTCTAGTGACCATTGATTACTTCACCAAATGGGTTGAGGCTAAAACCTTCAAGTCGGTAACCAAAAAGGCAGTAGTGGACTTTGTTCACTCCCATATCATCTGCAGATTTGGAATCCCAAAAGTGATCATCACGGATAACGGTGCGAATCTTAACAGTAGCCTGATGAGAGAGGTATGCTAACAATTCAAGATTACACACTGCAATTCCACCCCATATCGTCCCAAGGTGAATGGAGCGGTCGAAGCAGCCAATAAGAACATCAAGAAGATACTGCGAAAGATGGTGGAAGGATCCAGAAAATGGCACGAGAGATTACCCTTTGCTTTGTTGGGTTACCGCACTACCGTCCGGACTTCCATAGGTACAACTCCTTATTTGTTTGTGTACGGAACTGAGGCCGTAATACCAGCGGAGGTCGAAATTCCATCCCTCCGGATTGTCGCTGAAGCCGCGATTGATGATGATGAATGGGTCAAAGCTCGATTGGAACAGTTGAGCTTGATAGACGAGAAAAGATTGGCAGCAGTGTGCCATGGTCAGCTGTATTAGAAGAGAATGGCAAGGACATATAATAAGAAGGTGCGCCCCAGGAAGTTTGAAGTAGGGCAGCAGGTATTGAAGAAGATCCTCCCACATCAGGTCGAGGCAAAAGGCAAATTCGCCCCGAATTGGCAAGGGCCTTATATTGTGACCAGGGTATTGTCCAACGGTGCTTTGTGTTTGACAGATATCGAGGGGAGATGTGTCGACATGGCTATCAATTCTGATGCAGTCAAGATATATTATGCGTAATTTCTTTAATTATGGCAATTTTTGGTTTGTTTGTTTGTATCTGGTATTTGTTGGATAATGAGATGACGGAGGCAATTCTTTCTTCTATCCAAACACTTTAACCCTTGTTTCCCCCTTTTTGAGCCTTAAGTTATTCTTTCATACCCCTCTTTTGGAATCACTAACGGAAAAGATATGAAAAGAGAAAGAAGAAAAGATAATTTTTAAGGAAAAATGGAAAAAAAAAGCAGAAGATAAAAACCACAAACCGTGGGAACTACGTTTGACCTGATTCCTCAAAGAGGATACGTAGGCGCCTCACGGCTCGGTCATAGTGTGCATCATAGTGTATATAGGATGCATAATGTACATAGTGTGCATAATAGGCGCAGTGTGCGTAACGCACTTAGCTCAACATAAGTATAAAAAAATAAAATTCCCCAAGCAAGAAAACTGGGGCAGAGGTTATGTTTTAAGTTCCAACAAAGGTTTGATTCCAAAAGTTGTAGCAGATCACCCATCAAATTATTTCATTTTTGATAGCCTTTCTTTAGCCTCACACCAAAACCAGCATCGACGCCCAAAAGACCTCCCGATCAATATCCAAGAGATGCCAAGTCAGGCAAATAAGGCCGAGAATAATACACCGATCCCCAGCAAAGAAGAGGATCATAAGACTGGGAATGAATTGATGGTCAAAGGAATCTCCAGAAGAGAGGGTCATATCGACAACCCTTCGATTCCTCGATGAAGAAATAAAATGAGAGAGTCTTATCGGTGAAAACCTTCACAGGCACCGGAAGGCGACGTAAGATGAGAGATATAAAATGAGAGAGTCTTATCGGTAAAAACCTTCACAGGCACCATAACGCGCCGGGAGTTGAGAGAAAAGAGAGAGTCTCATTAGTGAAAACCCCTCGAAGGGCACTATGAGGCGACAAGACAGATCAACAAAAGCGTCCACATTCGCAAAAAATGGACACTCATTTATCCCCAGCAAGTCAGGCCATCAGGCAAGACGATTGATACAAATAGACTGGGTCGGGAATCTATGGTGCACGTCATGATCATGGGGACCTATCATGTCCTCCAGATAAATTCTTCTGAATTTCTTCTCCCACCAAATATTGGTTCAGAAAGATTTTCTCCTTTTTCCATCTTTTATTTCTCTTCCTAAAAATTTGTCTAGAAAAGAATTTTTCAAAGCTTACTACCAGAGACCGAAGGGGAATTCATCCAATGCAGGATAACACAAACAGTCTTAAAGGCCGGCCCTAGGCAATAAAATGATCGTGCCTTGCAGTTTTGGAGGAAGTAAGCTCCTAAAGGGAGTGGTTTCGGGAGTAAAAGCAGACTCCCACAGCATGTGCTTAAAGAGAAAGCAGAAAGGGGGATAAATTGAAAACCAGCCCCCAGCAGGCCGGATACCCCCAGCAAGCAATTTTGTCCACCAACCAATTATGGAGGCATAGAGCAAGAAAAAGGGAAGAGAGAAAAATCATCCGCCGAAAAGGCACCTCCTCCCACCATGATTAAAACTAACTAAATATTTTTGTCTACTGCAGGAAAACAAAGGATTGATAATGGCAGCAAGACGCAACGCCAGGGAAATCACCAAAAACCGGGGCAGAAAATTTTCTGCCGATTGTCAAAAATTTTCTCGGAAGAACGGGAAAACAATTTCAATACATTTAAGTTCTAGGTCGCCCACCAGTAAAATGCGAGAATACTTTTAAGTTTTAGGTCGCCCACCAGTAAAATGCGGGAATACATTTAAGTTCTAGGTCGCCCACCAGTAAAATGCGGGAATACATTTAAGTTCTAGGTCGCTCACCAGTAAAATGCGGGAATACATTTAATTTCTAGGTCGCCCACCAGTAAAATGCGAGAATACATTTAAGTTCTAGGTCGCCCACCAGTAAAATGCGGGAATACTTTTAAGTTCTAGGTCGCCCACCAGTAAAATGCGGGAATACATTTAAGTTCTAGGTCGCCCACCAGTAAAATGCGGGAATACTTTTAAGTTCTAGGTCGCCCACCAGTAAAATGCGGGAATACATTTAAGTTCTAGGTCGCCCACCAGTAAAATGCGGGAATACATTTAAGTTCTAGGTCGCCCACCAGTAAAATGCGAGAATACATTTAAGTTTCTAGGTCGCCCACCAGTAAAATGCGGGAATACATTTAAGTTCTAGGTCTCCCACCAGTAAAATGCGGGAATACTTTTAAGTTCTAGGTCGCCCACCAGTAAAATGCGGGAATACATTTAAGTTCTAGGTCGCCCACCAGTAAAATGCGAGAATACTTTTAAGTTTTAGGTCGCCCACCAGTAAAATGCGGGAATACATTTAAGTTCTAGGTCGCCCACCAGTAAAATGCGGGAATACATTTAAGTTCTAGGTCGCCCACCAGTAAAATGCGGGAATACATTTAAGTTCTAGGTCGCCCACCAGTAAAATGCGGGAATACATTTAAGTTCTAGGTCGCCCACCAGTAAAATGCGGGAATACATTTAAGTTCTAGGTCGCCCACCAATAAAATGCGGGAATACATTTAAGTTCTAGGTCGCCCACCAGTAAAATGCGGGAATACATTTAAGTTCTAGGTCGCCCACCAGTAAAATGCGGGAATACTTTTAAGTTCTAGGTCGCCCACCAGTAAAATTCGGGAATACATTTAAGTTCTAGGTCGCCCACCAGTAAAATGCGGGAATACTTTTCAGTTCTAGGTCGCCCACCAGTAAAATGCAGGAATACTTTTAAGTTCTAGGTCGCCCACCAGTAAAATGCGGGAATACATTTAAGTTCTAGGTCGCCCACCAGTAAAATGCGGGAATACTTTTCTGTTCTAGGTCGCCCACCAGTAAAATGCGGGAATACATTTAAGTTCTAGGTCGCCCACCAGTAAAATGCGGGAATACATTTAAGTTCTAGGTCGCCCACCAGTAAAATGCAGGAATACATTTAAGTTCTAGGTCGCCCACCAGTAAAATGCGGGAATACATTTAAGTTCTAGGTCGCCCACCAGTGAAATGCGGGAATACTTTTAAGTTCTAGGTCGCCCACCAGTAAAATGCGGGAATACTTTTCAGCTCTAGATTCTGGAATCAGTAACCCCACATGAAGGCGGAAGGTTACAACAGAGATCCCCAAGCAGGAAACAATAAAATCCCCAGCACCAAGAAGCAGAAGGCTGCAAAGGCAAACGCGCGATTCAAAAGGAAGAAGGAACGCGTCTTAAAAAAAGCAATTTGGGAACGTTATAGCATGCCCAACATAACAATTTTGATGAAGAAAGCCATACCACTGAAGAAACCATTGAAAGGCTTAAATAAGAGGGCCATGTTCCCAGCAGATCAAACGAAGTGATGAAAACTGGCATTCAGAAAAGGCGAAGGACCTATATCATCCCCCAAGTTCACAAAATAAAGGCATCGGAGGAAAGCGTTAGCCGACAAGAAAGCAAGGCAACAAGAACAAGTTGAAGATAGATGAGACCTCATGATCCATAGTCTAGCTTAGCTTCTTATTTTTCCTTTCAGAACAATGTAACAAGGAGATTGGCGAGCGGTAGCATCCTGCAGCAGCATGCAACAGCGCACAACAACAACAAGCACTACAGTCACACGGTAGTCCCAGCTACCAAAATTTCCCGAACTACATTGACCTGATTCCTGTTCAGCCCAGGATATGTAGGAAACCTCTGAAGCAAAGGCTCGGTCAAACCTTTTCCAAAAAATGCTTCACACGGAGTACTCGGACGAGCAAAAATCGCCCGCTTTATCTTTGCGTGAAAACCCTTCGTGTCTTCGGGTAAAGAGGGGCAGCTGTAAGCACGTGATTTTTGCTTCACGGACAATCGCTCCAAAAGAAAACAAAAAAATAGTGACAAATGACTCCGCTGTATAATTTTTCGATTTTTCGTGGCATGTGCTGTTAGTCATTTGTGGTTCGGTCCATGTTGCATTTTAATCTTACCGATCAAAATACAAAGTATGTATGTCATGGTAATTAAACCATAATTCGGTCATTAAAAAAGAAAATTCACAAAAAATATGTGTGCATCTTTTATTTTAGGTTGTGATTTAACCATTTAGAATTTTTTTAGTATGTGTGTGTTAAGCATTGATTAGTTGGATGTGGCAAGTTCATTTTAATTTAGTTGTATTTTTAAAATTGGAAAAAACAAAAGAAAAAGAATGCAAATGGTGTAGTAAATCGGACTTGGGCCTATTTTTGAATTGAGGCCCAAGTTCAGCCCACATCAGCCACGTCCAAGGACCCGATCCAGACTAGGCCTGCCCAGGCACCTCCCGAAACGACGCCGCATCAGGCGTCTGATCTGAGCAATTCAACCACACCCATCCAACGGTCCACATCCGCACCCGTAACCCGACCTGTTTAGCCGGTCCAGCCCAACCCCTCACTTAAACCAAACGACCCCGTTTTAATATCAAACGACCCCGTCTCACTTCTCACCATCGGATCCAAGCCGTTGAGATCATCTGATCTAACGACCCAGATCTAATCCTCTACTCCGTATATAAGCTTTCCCTCACACCCCACGCCCCCTATTCGAACCCCCCTCCACTCATCGTCTTCACCAAACACTGAAACCCCCCAAACCCTAGCAGCCGCCCTGATTTCCCTTTCACCAGAACCCGGCGGCATGAACGCCGATGACCACCTCCTGAACACCCTAGGACCACCTCACTGTCCTGAACATGGATCTGCTATCCATTTGCCTCAAATCACCTTCCTTCGTCTCGAATCTTCATTTGAAGATTCGAGTCGAACCCGGACCTATACCAAACCTCACCATCTTCGTACCAGACACTCCCCTGACCTACCCCGTGACCAAACCAGGCTTGGTTTGGTCCGAATCTACCCACAACTTCTAAAAAACCAGATCTGAAGATCCAGACCCTAGAACACATGAACCTGGGGAATCCAACTAGTCTTAACGGGGGTTTGAGGTCTAATAGACCTTAATCAAGGTGTTCTCGTGTGAGAACACCCTGATTAAAGTTTGTTCGGCCTCAAATGGTCAAAGTTGAGTCAGACTTGGGTCAATTTTGTTTGGGCATTTTTCGGTAAGTTTTCTTTTTTTTCTTTCTGTTTTATTCGAGTGGTAATTAAGTTGTTAGCATGTTTTTTTTGTGATTGCTTATTATTTCTGATATTTTTCTTAATTCCTTCCATCTTTGTAAGGCCTTTATTTGGTCGTTGGTTTGTCTGTGTGTTTTTGAATGTATTCTGTGATATACGTGATCGTCAATTAGATTAGTCGTCAAATAAGTTAATTCATATAGGTTCCCAGTAATTGAACAAAATTGTCTGAAGTCATTCGGGACTCTGTACGTGTTGTTTATATGAACGACTAATTATTATGTGTTACGATTAATATAGTCGAGTCGATGTATGTCGTCAATTAGTTTCAGTCATTAATGATAACAACTTGATTCATGTTGTTTATTTCTGCTGTGATCGTATTTGAATCCCATTAGGAACTGAATTGTATTGCCTAATGGTTTTGTTCAATTTGAATCAAAAACATCTAGGGGTAGGTTATAATGGCAGTTCAGACTTTGATTTTAAATGGATGCCATGTTTACTTGGCTCAGATTGTGGGCAACATGCATATGGTGAGCTGTTAAGGAATTAAAATAATTGGACAGCATGTGCTGTCAGATTATATTCCTGCTGCCCATACTTTGGCTAAATAAACAAGAGATTAGGACACTTTAACAACAAAAGAGAGAGGGGCTGTCAGGGATCTCATGGGAGTTTTGTTATTTAAAATAACTGAGTGGAAAAACAACACAGAGGGGGGAATTTTGAGTTGTCCAGCAGGCTGTAAAGTGCTGAATTCAGGCTATAAAAGAGGCAGACCTTCCATTTAGAAAAGGGGATTCTTTTTTGGAGCCTAAAAGAGAAGGTTTTTTTAAAAAACTGAAAGAAAGAAACATAAATTCTGAGAATATTGTAACCAAACGCTGTCTGAAAACTACAGAAGAGTTCACATTGGTCAAGTTGTCTTGGCCAAGTTCTGTTGTTTGCCCTGATTGAGCTGCTTGTGATTGTTGAACTGCTGGTGTTGTTGCATTGAATACTCTATTATTTCTGTTGGTTCATTACTCTGGTTCTGGGATTGTTTGTTTGTTGCTCGACTACTCGTGAGCTTCATCATCGTTGGCTGGTTGTTGTTGCTGTGTATCTGCTGTTGCTGTGTTTGTTGCATACTACTCAGCTGATCATTCCTTTCTTCTTTTGCTTGGCTATACCAGGTACACGATTAGAACATTGTCAATGTAACTTGAAGGCTGAGCATTAATACAAAAGAGAAGATCTGAAGATTTTTTTTGTTATGTTAAACCTCATGTAATGCATGATAGTTTGCAGTGTTGTTTGGATACTGAAGATAGTTTGCATGCTTAGTAGATATCAATTGTAGGGTAATTAAACGTTAGTTTGTATATGCAGGCTAGTAGATAAAAGTATTCCCAATGCAGTAGGTTGAATCTTAGATTTGGTTTAATTGTGTGGTATATTCTGTAATGTATGCCAAGCATGAAAACTGTACATTATTAGCTAAGCTCTTTCTCTTCTGATAAATTGTCTCATATAACTGGTAAACCACACGTTAAGACAAAGAACACAAAGCTTGCAACCTCAACCTCATGAAGGTCGAGCCCAGGTCAAAACAGACCAAGCAGGCCCGCATCGAACAAATAGTGGCCCAGGTCTGGCCCATCCCGCATGAGCTGGATTTGGGCCCGTAATGTTCAATCAGCTGTCCGTGTGCGTAATGACGTTTACTTATTCTGTAAAAGCATTTTGAATCCTGCTATAAATAAGCCTACAAGCATGTAATTAACTAGGACTATTTCTGTTTTCGATTAGTAGAGACCAACGCGACAAGAAACGTAGTTGCTATAGGATATCCTTTTAAAATAAGGACGAGATGAGCCTCGACAAAAATAAAGAAAAACGCACAAATTGCGGGGCCCTCGTTAAATGTATATATTGAAGCATTCAGTCTCCAAGGTGGGTCGTTTAGCAGATCTCACGACCCCCCCGGAATAATAACGCGATAGCCCTTTTAAGCGCGTATTTAATAATTTTACCTTCTTAAATTCGGGTGCACATTTATCTGACTCAAATCCAAATCTTGACGGATTCGAGATGTGTTTCTAATCACGGGTACATTGATTGTGATGTGGTTCGAGATACGTGTCCATGATGTCGCAAAATTAGTTTTAAAAATAAAAATGAGACGAGCCTCGCCAAACAAAAGGGAAAAATTGCGGGGCCCTCACAAAATATATGTATTAAATACTCAGAATCCGGGACAGGCCGTTTAGCAAATTTTACGGTCTTCCCCAAAATAACAATACGTTAATCGCTTTAGGCGCGTCTTAATAATTTATTCTCCTTAATTCGGGTGCACATTTATGTGACCCAAATCCAAATCTCAACCGAGTCGAGATATGTCAATAACCACGGGTGCATTGATGTAACGTGGTTCGAGATATATTTTCACGACGTTGCAAGTCCTATAAAATAGCAGTGAATGATAAAAGCGGTTAAAAGTTAAAATTTGCACATAAGTTCATATTTGTATAAAATCAGATAATCAAGCCGAATATAACAGTTGAGCGACCGTGCTAGAACCACGGAACTCAGGAATGCCTAACACCTTCTCCCGGGTTAACAGAATTCCTTATCCGGATTTCTGGTACGCAGACTGTAATATGGAGTCATTCTTTTCCTCGATTTGGGATTAAAATTGGTGACTTGGGACACCCTAAATCTCCCAAGTGGCGACTCTGAAATAAATAAACCAATCCCGTTTCGATTGTCCTTTAATTGGAAAAAACTCCCCTTGCACCCTCGCGGGTGCGGAAAAAGGAGGTGCGACAGCTCTGGCGACTCTGCTGGGGAATTAGTCTGTTTCTATTAATGTACTCTTATTATCCTGTATAGATTCTTACTGTAGATTCTCAATTGTACTGCTTATCGTATCCTGTCATCTTATTATTTATTTAATCTCAGTAGGGCCCTGACCTTCCTCATCACTACACGACCGAGGTTGGCTTGGCACTTACTGAGTACCGCTGTAATATACTCATGCCCCTTCTGCGTATGTTTTTCATGTACAGATCCAGGTACCGCTACTCAGGCCTACCATCTTTGAGGGAGGCGACTGCTTAGAGACTTCGAGGTACATCTGCCGCATCCGTAGACCGAGGAGTCCCTTTTTATTCTTTCTTTTAGTATTGAGCCCTTTTGTATTTTTCTGTTCTTATTAGACATTCCGGAGTTAGAGCTATGTAGTATTTTTCTTAGCTTATGATTCGTGGATTTCCGAATCTTGGATTTTCGTATTGGTATTGAGATTTAAACATGGTGTATGCCGAGCGGTACATTTAAACACTGTTATTACTTTATTCCTATTTTAAATTATTTTACTTCCGTAAATTTTGGTTTTTCTTCTGCAATTTAGGCTTACCTAGTCGTAGAGACTAGGTGCCGTCACGATGGTTCATAGAGGGAGAACCAGGGTCGTGACAAGTTGGTATCAGAGCTCTAGGTTCATAGGAGTCATGGATCATAATCTGGTTTATTAAAGTCTCGCTGATCGGTACAGAGATGTCTGTACTTATCTACGAGGGGCTATGTAACTGTTAGGAAAATTTTCACTTTATTTGATTTCCTTGTTGTGCGATATTTTGACATCACAATTCTAAACTTTTGTCTACTATTCTCTCACAGATGGTGAGGACACATGCTACTCGAGATGATCAGGCACCTGCGCCCCCTACTGCAGTCGTCAGAGGCCGGGGTCGGGGTAGAGGCTGAGGACGCGCACATAGTGCAGCCAGAGCACCTGCGCGAGCTGCCACCGAGATACCACCTGCAGTTCCAGCCGGAGTCCAGGCACCTGACACGCCTACTGCTACTACCACTCCAACACTCCAGGAGACTCTGGCAAGTTTATGAGCATGTACACCACCTTGGCTCAGGCAGGGTTGCTTCCCCTTGCTGCAGCCACATCCCAGGCCGGGGGAGGAGCACAGACTCCTGCCATCCTCACTCCTGAGCATCGAGTGCATGTTGATCAGGTCCTAGAGATTATTCCTGTACCGCCTGCAGTGCCAGTTCAGCCCGAGGATAGGGCATCTGCTTTAGAGTATGAGTAGCGGAGACTTGAGAGGTTCAAGAAGTATGATCCTCCGGTATTCAGTGGATTAGCATCAGATGATGCCTTGGGATTTCTGGATGAGTGTTATTGTATTCTCCGAACCATGGGTATATCAGGATCGAGCGGGGTTTCCTTCACTACTTTCCAGCTTCGAGGAGCCACCTATGAGTTAGACAGTCCGGACGGGGTTGCTTCACTGACTTGGACCCAATTTTCAGATCTGTTCCTGAGAGAGTTTGTTCCTCAGAGCCTTAGGGATGCATGACGCACAGATTTTGAGCATTTGCGCCAGGGTGCTATGACTATCTCAGAGTATGCTGTCCATTATACTAGTTTGGCTAGGCATGCACCAGCCTTGGTTTCTACTATTCGCGAGAGGGTTCGCCGGTTTATTGAGGTACTTATTCCCAACATTAGATCTAGCATGGCTCGTGAGTTGGAGATGGATATTTCTTATCAGCAGGTGGTGAGCATTACTAGGAGGATTGAGGGTATGCATGCTAGGGAGAGAGAGGAGATGGATGCTAAGAGGTCTTGAGAGTCGGGCCATTTCTCTAGTGCCCGTGCCCCAGCTGCAGGTCGTCATGGTAGGGGTTATATGAGTTGCCCTATTCATTCAGCTTTTCCAGCAACCAGTAATGCTCCAGCTCCTCCTAGGCCTCAGGAGCCTTATTATGCACCTCCGATTTCTAGTGCACCTCCTGCGCAGGGTGCTTTCAGAGGTCAGTCCAGCAGACCTGGCCCAAGCCAGTCGCAGCCACCACGTCCTCCCAGAGCTTGTTTTGAGTGTGGTGACACACGCCACGTGGTGAGGGATTGCCCTAGACTTGGGAGGAGTTTACCTCCACAGACTTCTCAGCCACAACGTGCCCCGTAGAGCTCTCAGGCTATGATTACAGCTCTAGTTGCTACCCCACTTGCTCAGCCAGCTAGAGGTGGAGGTCGGGGAGGTAGAGGTCGCCCTAGAGGGGGAGGCCAGGACAGATACTATGCCCTTCCTGCCCGTACCGAGGTTGTTGCCTCTGATTCTGTCATCACAGGTATTATATTGGTTTGCCACAAAGATGCATCGGTTCTATTCGATCCAGGATCTACTTACTCTTATGTGTCTCCTTATTTTACCCTGCATTTGGGTGTACCTCGGGATTCTTTGAGTTCCTCTGTTTATATTTCTTCTCCTGTGGGAGATTCTCTTGTTGTGGACCGTGTTTATTGGTCATGTTTGGTTGCTCTTAATGGTTTTGAGACCAGAGCCATCTATTGTTACTCAGCATGGTTGATTTTGATATTATCTTAGGCATGGACTGGTTGTCGCCCCATTATGCTATTCTTGATTGTCACGCCAAAATCGTGACACTGGCTATGCCAGGTGTACCGCGTGTTGAGTGGAAAGGTACTTTAGATCACACTCCCAGTAGAGTCATTTCTTTTCTTAAAGCTCAGCGTATGGTTGAGAAAGGGTGTGACACATATTTAGCTTATGTGAGAGATGTCAGTATTGATTCAGTTGATTCAGTTCCAGTAGTACAGAATTTTCCCGATGTGTTTCCATTTGACCTTCTGAGCATGTCGCCTGATAGAGATATTGATTTTGGCATTGATCTATTGCCGGGCACTCAGCTCATTTCTATTCCTCCGTATCATATGGCTCCTCCTGAGTTGAAGGAGTTGAAGGATCGGTTACATGAATTGCTTGATAAGGGTTTTATCCGGCCCAGTGTTTCAGCTTGGGGTGCTCCTGTCTTGTTTGTGAAGAAAAATGATGGTTCCATGCGTATGTGCATTGATTATCACCAGTTGAACAAGGTTACAGTGGAGAACCGTTATCCTTTGCCTCGTATTAATGATCTATTTGACCAACTTCAGGGCGCACGGGTGTTTTCTAAAATCGATTTGCGCTCAGGTTACCATCAATTGAAGATTTGGGATCCAGATATCCCGAATACTACTTTCAGGACTCGGTATGGCCATTACGAGTTCCTTGTTATGTTATTTTGGCTGACCAATGCCCCAACAACCTTTATACATTTGATGCACAGTGTGTTCCAGTCGTATCTTGACTCGTTTGTCATTGTCTTTATTGATGATATTCTGGTGTATTCCTAGAGTCGGGAAGATCATGAGCAGCACCTGAGGACTGTGCTTCAGACTTTGAGAGAGAAGAAGTTATATGCTAAGTTCTCAAAATGTGAGTTTTGGTTGGATTCAGTGGCGTTCTTAGGCCACGTGGTATCGAGTGAGGGTATTCAGGTGGATCCGAAGAAGATAGAGGTCGTGTAGAGTTGGCCCAGACCATCCTCAGCTACAGAGATCCGTAGTTTTCTTGGCTTGGCGGGCTACTACCGTCGCTTTGTGGAGGGATTTTCATCGATTGCAGCCCTCATGACCAGGTTGACCCAGAAGGGTGCTCCGTTCCAGTGGACGAAGGAGTGAGAGGCGAGATTTCAGAAGCTCAAGACAACTTTGACCATAGCCCCAGTTTTGATATTGCCTTTAGGTTCAGGGTCTTATACGGTCTATTGTGATGCCTTGAGGATTGGCCTCTGAGCGGTGTTGATGCAGGGCAGTAGGGTGATTGCCTACGCGTCCAGGCAGTTGAAGATACATGAGAAGAATTACCCTATATATGACCTTGAGTTGGCTGCCATTGTTCATGCCCTGAAGATTTGGTGCCATTATTTATACGGGGTTCCATGTGAGATTTATACCGACCATCGGAGCTTGCAGCACTTGTTCAAGCAAAAGGATCTAAATTTGCACCAGAGGAGATGGTTAGAGTTGCTAAAAGACTATGATATCACTATTTTGTATCACCCGGGCAAGGCCAATGTGTTGGCCGATGCTTTGAGTCGTCGGGCGAAGCGTTTGGGGAGTTTGACTTATTTACCAGCATCGGAGAGGCCTATGGCGATGGATGTTCAGGCCTTAGCCAACCAGTTTGTGAGATTGGATCTTTCGGAGCCCAGTCGGGTTCTAGATTGCGTGGTCTCTCGGTCTTCCTTATTTGATCGTATCAGGGAGCGGCAGTATGATGACCCTCATTTGCTTGTCCTCAAGGACAAGGTTCAGCACGGTGATACCAAAGATATGAGTATTGGTGATGATGGGGTATTGAAGATGTAGGGTCGGATTTGTGTACCCAATGTTGATGGGCTGCGAGAGTTGAATCTAGAGGAGGCCTATAGTTCGCGATATTCCATCCATCCGGGTGCCGTGAAGATGTATCAGGATTTGATACAGCACTATTTGTGGAGGCGGATGAATAGAGATATAGTTGGATTCGTAGCTCGGTGTCTCAACTGTCAGTAGGTGAAGTATGAGCACCAGAGACCGGGTGGGTTGCTTCAGCAGATAGAGATTTCGGAGTGGAAGTGGGAGCGGATCACCATGGACATTGTAGTTGGGCTCCCACAGACTTTGAAGAGGTTTGATGCCATTTGGGTGATTGTGGATGGACCAAGTTCGCTCATTTCATTCCTGTGTGTACTACTTATTCTTCGGAGCGGTTGGCGGAGATTTATATCTGGGAGATTGTTTGTCTACATGGTATTCAAGTGTCCATCATTTCAGATAGAGGTACTCAGTTCACATTGCGGTTCTGGAGGGCCGTTCAACACGAGTTGGGTACTTGGGTGGAGTTGAGTACAACATTTCACCCTCAGACGGACGGACAGTCCGAGCACACTATTCAGATTCTTGAGGATATGTTCCGTGCGTGTGTGATTGAGTTTGGAGGGTCTTAGGATCAGTTCTTGCCATTGGCGGAGTTTGTCTACAACAACAGCTATCCGTCCAGCATTCAGATGGCACAGTATGAGGCTTTATATGGTAGGGGGTGTAGATCCCCGGTGGACTGGTTTGAGCTGGGTGAGGCTAGATTATTGGGCACAGACTTAGTTCAGGATGCTTTGGAGAAGGTTAAGGTGATTCAGGATAGACTCCGTACAGCCCAGTCTAGACAGAAGAGTTATGCGGACCGAAAGGTTCGTGATGTTTCCTATATGGTTGGAGAGCGGGTTCTGCTTCGGGTTTCGCCTATGAAGGGCATCATGAGATTTGGGAAGAAAGGGAAGTTGAGTCCGAGGTTTATTGGCCCCTTTTGAGATATTGAGACGTGTTGGGGAGGTTGCTTATGAGCTTGCCCTACCTCCCAGCTTAGCAGGAGTTCACCCGGTATTTCATGTTTCGATGCTCCGGAGGTATCACGGTAATCCTTCGCACATGTTGGATTCAGTTTAGTCCAGTTGGACAAGGATCTATCCTATGTTGAGGAGCCAGTGGCAATATTGGATAGGCAGGTTAGGAAGCTGAGGTCAAAAAATATTGCATCAGTAAAGGTTCAGTGGTGGGGCCAGCCGGTCGAGGAAGCGACCTGGGAGACCAAGCAGGATATGCGCAGCCATTACCCTCATCTTTTCACTACTTCAGGTGTGTCTCTATACTCGTTCGAGGATGAACGAATGTTTAAGTGTAGGAGGATGTGATGACCCGGCCGGTCATCTTAAGAATTAACGTCTCGATCCCTAATTAACTGCTTTCCCCAAGTTTATTTCTGCTATTTTGAGTTGCCGGGATGTTCGATTTTGAGTTTTCGGAGAGTTTTGGGACACTTAGTCCCTAAATGAGAGCTTAAGTGTTGGAGAGTTGACCGTAGTCGGAACAGTGTGAAGATGGCCTAGTAATGGAAATCCGATGATTCCGTTAGCTTCGTTGGGTGATTTAGGGCTTAGGGGCATGTTCGGATTGTGTTTTGGAGGTCCGTAGCTAATTTAGGCTTGAAATGCCAAAAGTTGAATTTTTGAAGTTTTTGGTCCGATAGTGAGATTTTGATCCGAGGGTCGGAATGGAATTTCCGGAAGTTGGAGTAGCTCCGTAAGGGTGAATGTGACGTGTGTGCAAAATTTTAGGTCTTTTGGAATTTTCGGAAGTTGGAGTAGCTCCGTAAGGGTGAATGTGACGTGTGTGCAAAATTTCAGGTCATTTGGACGAGGCTTGATAGACTTTTTGATCGAAAGCATATTTTGAGAATTTTGGAGTTCTTACGCTCAAATCCATAGTTAATTCGAGGTTTCGATGTTGTTTTAGGTATGTTAAGGATTGATAAAAGTTTGGATAGTGGTTTGTGACTTGTTGGTGCCTTTGGTTGAGGTCCCGGGGGCCTCAGGATGAATTCGGATGGTTGACTGAAAGATTTTGGAATTAAAGTTGCAGCTTCAGTTGCTGGTTCTGTTATAACCGCACCTGCAGTTTGGGTTCCGCAGGTGCGGCGTCGCAGAAGCGGCTAAGCGGCCGCAGAAGCGAAATTTGGCCACCTCATCAGGAACCACAGATGCGAGTAGTTCAACGCAGAAGCGGTACCGCACCTGCGGAAGGGTAACCGCAGATGCAGAAATGGGCCTTTAAGTGAAAGTCGCAGATGCGACCTAGTCTCCGCAGAAGCGGGACCGCAGATGCAGTCCCAGGGCCACAAATGCAGAAATCGCTGGGCAGAACATATAAATTCTTGCCTTCGCGAAATTTAGCCATTTTCATTTTTTTCAAAGCGGGAAGAAGCTTGTGGAGCACGTTTCAAGAGGGATTATCAGAGGAGTTCATTGGGGTAAGGTTTTTGGTCCCTAAACTCGTTATTGGAATGATTTTTATCAATTTAAGCATGAAAAATTAAGGAAAATCAATGGTAATTGGGGGTTAGGGCTTGACTAACTTGAGGCCTTTGAGTGATGATTTGAGGGACCATTTGAGGTCCGATTTTGATGCTTTTGGTATGACTGAACTCGTGAGAGTGTGAGGATTCTGGAAACATAAATTTTACCCGATTCTAAGACATCGACACGAGGGGAATTTTGGTCATTTTACATAATTTCGCGTATTAGCTTAGAGTTTAATTGTAGAATCAGTTACTTGAAGTGTTATTTACATTATAAAATTGAATTGAATAGATTTAGGCCATTCGGAGTCGAGTACTCGTGGCAAGAATATGGTCTCGGGTTGATTTTGAGCTGGTTCGAGGTACGTGGCTTGTCTAACCTTGTGTGTGTGTGTGTGGGGGGGGGGGGACCTTCCCCTTAGGATATGATATATTTGATAATTGAAATGCCTTGTACCTGAGGTGACGAGTGCGTACTTGAGCTAATTATTGAAAATTCGATTTTACTTTAAGTATTTCAATTGAGTTCCTTTTTCCTGTTTTATTCTACTTGTGAATTTAGCCTGTTGTTAGTTTAGAAAAGCATGTTTAGCTGACTTAATTGCCTATTTGGTTAAACTACCTTAATTTTATTACGTGAATCATGTTAGGCTAGAATTAACTGTGTACTTGATACGAAATTAACATTTAATTTGAGTATTCTTGTGTTGTTTCTGTATGTTTTTAATTTGGGACTACGAGACGGCATCCCGGGAGATCCCATGTACGTAATTATGATCTGGACTGAGGTGCGGGATATCAAGAGATCCCTGGCACGTTTATTGAGGATACCAAGAGATCCTCGGGATACCAAGAGATCCCTGTCACATATATTGAGGATACCAAGAGATCCCTAGCATATATTGAGGATACCAAGAGATCCTCATGATACCAAGAGATCCCTTGTATACATAGAGGATACCAAGAGATCCTCGGGATACCAAGAGATCCCCCGATTATCATCCTTGCTATGAGTGGTATGTCCTTGTGGTTTGCCTTTATCTCTATTTCCGTTATTGTACTCTTATTATCCTGTATAGATTCTTACTGTAGATTCTCAATTGTACTGCTTATCTTATCCTGTCATCTTATTATTTATTTAATCTCAGTAGGGCCCTGACCTTCCTCATCACTACCCGACCGAGGTTAGGCTTGGCGCTTACTGAGTACCGCTGTGGTGTACTCATGCCCCTTCTGCGCATGTTTTTCATGTAAAGATCCAGGTACCGTTACTCAGGCCTACCATCCTTGAGGGAGGCGACTGCTTAGAGACTTCGAGGTACATCTGTTGCGTCCGTAGACCGAGAAGTCCCTTTCTATTCCTGCTTTTAGTATTTAGCCCTTCTGTATTTTTCTGTTCTTATTAGACATTCCGGAGTTAGAGCTATGTAGTATTTTTCTTAGCTTGTGATTCGTTGGTTTCTGGGTCTTGAATTTTCGTATTGGTATTGAGAGTTAAACATGAAGTATGCCGAGCGGCACATTAAACATTGTTATTACTTTATTCTTGTTTTAAATTGTTTTACTTCCACAAATTTTAGTTTTTCTTTCGCAATTTAGGCTTACCTAGTCGTAGAGACTAGGTGCCATCACGATGGTTCACAGAGGGCGAATCGGGGTCGTGACAAAGAGAATAAATAATAATTACAAGTAATAACTGATATTCAAAAAGAAGTTTATGGCTTTGGGGATTTCTCAAAAACTTAGGCATCACAACTACTTCCAAGCTAAGGGCTACTGTTTTAAAACTACTATCTGTATTGAATAAAAATGTACTAATATTTAAGATTTTGCTTAATTTTAGAACTTTAAATCCAACCAAAATTGTTATTTGACTATAGTAGTAATATTAAAGTCCTAAAACTAAAAATGTCGAACTTTCTTCTAAGTCACGTGACAATTCCACAACGTGGCAATATTGTGTTAGAATTGGAAAAAGAAATTAGAGCTAAACCTCAATCGCCTTAGACTAATTCTTTTTACTTTCTCTCTTTTAAAACTATATTACAAAAAGTCAACTCTAATATTGTTGGATTGTTCTTTGTGGATAGATAGGATGAATCGAAAGAATATTCTTATATTGTACATAACTTGAAACACCGAAAGGCATGATAATGTTACCTATTATAACAAGTGGTATATATAGCAATAACGGATTTATCAAGTGGTCATATGGTTCACTCTAAATTTAACATACCTCTTTAAATAATCGACACAACCATCATAAAAATATCAAAGTATAGTGAAGATATGCTATATCGATAGAAAAGAAAAACTAATCTGGGATAAACCACTTATATGGAGAAGCGTCATATCATCAACACCAGCGGCATGAGCTTTAAGATATAATGGACGTCGAGGAATTATTGGGCAAAAAGATAATTTTTGAAAGTAATTTATGTCAAGTACTATCAGTAGTTCCAAATCAATAAATACATAAATTGTAAATGCAACATGGTAACTTCATATTTACGACATCAAATTAAAAAGATTAGGCTAACAAAAAAGATATAAGAGTGTGAATGAATTGCAGAACAATCTGTATGCTGCACTTTCGAGAGGCATATCAGGATCGATAACAAGAGTTCTGGTTAAGGCAAACACCCAAATCATTAGGAGGAAACATACACACAAAAAAATATCATCAACAAAGAAGTGTTCGGTAAGATACTATCACATTAAATGCTTTTAAACTATACTCTCTCCGGTCCACTTTAAGGCCAATATGGTCAATTACATTGTTAATTAATGCTAAAAAGTGGATTCCTTAATGTCTGAAAGCAATCAAAAAATCACTTAAAGTGGACTAGAGGAAGTAATACATAATTATCTAAGTAACATGACAAAATTGATCATTTGTGTAAGTTTGATGTCCTTTTATTTTAAATTCATGTATTATGCAAATGTAATAATATTTTTTGGCATTTAGATGATTGTTGTATTATTATACATAAAATTTCTCTCATTAATTAAATTTTATTGTTCCTTCGTATAAATAAATGTTTAAACTATCAAGTGCTATTATTAACGTGCAACGCACAATTGTAGATACTAGTACTATATTAAAAGCACGAAAGCCCTTATCGAAATATTATTCGCCTTTTTTACCCTTCAAAAATTAAATTCACATTGAACAAAATTGTAATTTAGGTTACTTTCCTAATATTTTGGATACTACAATCAACTAAAATTTTGATTATTAATTTTACCTTATTGAACTAGGTAAAAAGTCCTAATATGAAATATTCTCTTTTTTATTGTTTAACCTGTGTAAAGTATCTAATATACAGGTATTTAAAGTAAACTAAGGAACTATTTGAATGACGTTCCAATATAGACACGTTGATGATCTAGAGTTAGGTTATATTACTATATAAACTAATTATAATTATAATTTAATTTATTTTTTAATATACAGAACTTTAAAATCTATTACCTTACGTAAATTCTTTCCTTATTTGAATTGTGTACTATAACTAAATTAGAACGTTGAAATCAACTAATATTTTGTTTTTTTATGTCCTTCCCTATTTGATCTACTACCATCTATGCAATTATTGTATTTATTTTTTATTTACCTCAGGAATTGTTAAAAGTATCTTCATAATTTGAAAATAATTTTATGTTATCTAAAACTAAATGTAACTAATTGTTACATTAAAAAGTTTTAATTTTTTTTTTTGAATATTTAAAATTTGAAAGTCAACTAAAAGTTTGATTATTAAATTACTTTTCTAAAATTTAGGATTTTTTTTAAACCTTTCTGATTTTTTTAATTTATTTTAAACACGTAAGAAATGGTTATGCAAGTTTTAAATTTAGGTCTTTGTTCTAAATGAAACAACCAAACCATTATGGCTTATACACCCCTAATACTAATATAGATCTTTAATAAAGAAAATCACAACACAATTTCTCTAGGTTTCACCAAAACACTTCAATTTTAAATCTTTTAGTTAAGCATATTTGTTCAATTAAAGTACTAATTTTAAAAATCAATATATATATATATATATATACACACACACACACACATACACACGACCCAAAATCTAACCATGTCGTGATGGTGCCTATCGTGTTATAAGGCAAGCCTATTTTTCAAAATATTACTATTAATTTGATTATAAGATTTTAATAAATATTTGCAATAATTTAATTTCTGATAAACTAAACCAACTCTAAATATAAATAATATAAAATACGAAAAGGAGTCCCAAACATTAGGGTGTCACTAAGTCATGAGCGTCTAAAACTATGAACTAAGATATATAAACTATCTAACTGTCCAAAAGAAGAAATGACAAAGAGTAACAAGGTCTTGCGGACACTAGCAGCTACCTTGCAATCTACACAAATAGTCGGCCTAAACTCAACGATCGCCGCGCTCTAACTCACCTGGATCTGCACATAAAGTACAGAGTGTAGTATGAGTACAACTGACTCAATAGTAACAAAAATAACTAAGGAACTGAGCAGTATTGACGAGCTAAGTAAAACAGTCCAATTATTTATTTTCATAATTTACAATAAACCTAAATAAACAGATAAATTACATAAAACCAACAAATGCCACAAAGAAATTAACAGGTAAATGCAACAACATCAAAAGTAAATGCAACCTCAAAGCAATGTCACTCCATCACTCATCACTTACACTCAACACTCAACACTCAACACTCAACACTCAATACACTCAACACACTGCGCTCACTGAGGGTGCCTGGAGGGGCTCCCAAAGCCCAAGCGCTAAGCACGGACAACTCATGTATTGCACAGACAATTCACGTGCCATAATATCAATACCTGGATCCGCACGGTCAACTCACGTGCTACACGAACAACTCACGCGCTATGGTATCAATACCTGTATCCGCACAGTCAACTCACATGCTACACGGACAACTCACGCGCTATGGTATCCATATCCTCACAACCAGGCCCTCGGCCTTACTCAGTCATGTACCTCACTAGCCTCACCATCATCAACAAATAAGGGAACACAACCCACATCAAGTATCACAATATATTAGCAAATAATAGAGACTGAGGTAAACATGTACAATAATTTCTATGACTGAGTACAAATAATGTGAGCATGAATAAAGCCTAAGCATGATCTCTAACATGAAGGCAACCAAGTTCAACAACAAGTAACTTCGTACATATAGATGATGGCTATGAGGCCTCACGAGACGGACCAAGTCTCAATCCCTCGGGGTATACACCCACACGCCCGTCACCTAGCATGGGTATCACCTCCAAACAATCACATGATATCAAGTTCTCCAGGTTTATACCCTCAAAGCCAGAGTTAAAACTGTTACTGCTCCGGGATGTCCTCGTCTCTGGACTCGGTCTCCAAAAGCTCTGAATCTAACCATAATCATAATACTACTATCAACATAGTCTAAAGAATTAAATTCCACAATAAAAACTACATAAACATGCCAAAAATCCGAAATCGACCAAAACCCGGCCCCCGAGCCCACATTTCGAAACCAGTCAAAAATGGCAGAATAATAAACCTCCCTCTCTCGAGTATAACCATATAGAATTTATCAAAATCGAACTTCGTTTGGTCCCTCAAATCCCTACCTAAAACTCTCCAAAACTCAAGCCATAACTCCCTCAATTTCACTTTGAAATCATAATCAAATCCCAAAAATGAAGATGGATTTATGAAATATAACCAAAACCGAGTAAAGAACACTTACCCCAATCCATATGGTGAAAATCGCCCAAATCCGAGCTCCACAACTCAAAATATGACCAAATGAACAAACTCTAATTTTATATATTTTTCTGCAAGTTATTCTGCCTCGTTTCTCGTACCAAACGATCCCGAAACTCGTATTATATGTCTCCAATGGATTCCTTGTGAAATTCTAGTCAAGTTAGGTTTTTGAATTACTCAATTTGACCTTATAATGAATAGGATATGTAGGTTTTAATATTTGCAAATAGTGCAAATTTTTAATTACGCCGTCAGTGGCAATTCCATAATTACTCTGAAAAATCTGGCAACCTAATTCTTAGTAAAATGACCCTAAAATCCTCATATGATGTCCAAATTCGATGATTCTTTTTGCTACGGGTCTGTAATTACGATACGGATCTAATGCCTCAATTAAAAAAAGAAATCGGAGCTCATTTGCTCAATATAATATCATTTATGCTTGAAGAAACAACGTCGAAACATAAGAAAAACGAGCACAACACAACCTAAACCTATTCAAAACTCACCCGAGGCCGTCATGACCTCAACCAATAATTCCAACAAGTCATATATTACTACCCAAACTTAGTCGAACCTCTGGAACACCCAAAACAACACCAAAACAACAATCAACCTGTGATTCAAGCCTAAGAACTTCTAAACTTCCAAAAGTTGCCAATGACTCCGAAACCTATCAAACCGGTTCTGAATGATCTCAAATTTTGCACACACGTCACAAATGACACTACGAACTTACTCTAACTTCCGAAATTCCATTTCGACCCCGATACCTAGTTTTCCGTTGCCGACCAAAATCGCCAAAAATTTCAAGTTTCGCCAATTCAAGCCTAATTCTACCACGGACCTCCAAATTACATTTCGAATACACTCCTAAGTCTAAAATCACCCAACGAAGCTAACCGAATCATAAAAATCCAAATCCGAATTCGATTACTCATAAGTCAACTTCTGATTGACTTTTCTAACTTAGCTTTCTAACTAAGAGACTAAGTGTTCATTTTACTCCAGAACTACTCCGAACCCAAATCTACCAACTCGATACAACTTAACACAGCTGAACAACACATAAATAAGCATAGATGGTGGAAATGAGGCTATAACTCTCAGAACGAACGACCAGGTCGTTACATTTCTTCTCAAATTTGCAACATTAGATACGAAATTGTAAATACCTAATTTTTGCTCTTTCTATTTCTCCTACATTTTATTCTTCTTCTAGGTTTATTGTGTGCATTTATAGATTTTTGAATTTTTAGTCTATTTAGTTTGTTAAAAGGTTTAATGGATTGAGTTAATTATTTCAAAGTTGAAATTGGCCCAAAATTAGAAGCCCAAATAGCACAAACCCGGTTCACATGGGGCTGCCAGGGGCGGGTCCAAATGACGTAGTTTTGGATCAAAACTACATCGTTTTGGTTAAGTGGTTTCAACAATCAATCTCATCCGTCCAATTTCCTTGATCCAACGGCCTTGATTTGATATCCCATATCAAATAAAACACATAAAAAATCAATTTTTTTGCCATTCTCCTAAATCTAATCTTCCCTATCTCATCTCTCCTCTCTCTCATAACCCCTCGCATGAGCCGCCGCCTCCTCCACTGCTCCAAACACCACCCAATTTACACCATTCCCTTCATCTCACTACCCTATCTCTGAATCCAAGCCTCATATCCTCCAAATCTCCACCAATCTCCATAAATCTATCAAAATCCGAAAAAAAACTTAGTTTTTTTTTTCAAAATTGATGAAGTTCAACGCCCCATTTTCATATAAGACTTTCATATATGTGTATGTCTTGCTTGGTTCTATCTCTTTGTGTTGGTTTCAAATCCAAACTCCGGCGACCGGAACTCTATCGTCCTCCACTGCCGCGATCACCGCTGACCTCCGTCACTGCCGTTCCGCGGCCTCTCGTTGCTCTCTTCACACTAGCCTCAAGCAAGGTTTTGCTGTCGATTTTCATCGAAACTAGCCTCCAATTATCCGGAGTCATGGTTTCGATGAAAATCGACAATAGAAGCTTGCTCGAAGCCGTACCACTGTCCCGCCATTTCTCGCTGCCCAATCGTCACTACGCCACCACTGTTCGAACACTCAAATTTGGTAAAACTCTAACCTTAATGCTTTCCTCCATGTTTTGAATTTTCTGTTTCTTTGTCATTTTATCGTAGTTTTTTTGTAGTTTAAATGTTGTTAGCGATCGTTTTGGCTAACTCTCAATCTAATTTCTGATTTTTTGTTTCTGTTTTAACTTAATTGATTATTCTGGTTTACCTCACAATTGATAGGATTTTTGCTTTGCATTAGTCGTTTGAGTCTTGGTTTTATGTGTAACATTTCTGATTTCATTTTTGTTTAAGGTTGTGAGTTTCATTAATGTCTTCACTGATCAATGCATCATTTAGTAAATCTTAGTCATTAGGTTTTGAGTTTCTCTTAGTTGATTATTAGTTGAGTTGTTGAGTCTAGTTATGTGTTCTTTCTATCTTGGTTTAGTTTGAATCACATGGTTGGTATTGATTTTTGGTAAAAAGCTGAAGAGTAGATGAGTAATCATGTCTTCGGCTACAGTAGCAGCTTGCTTTTAGTGTTAGAGTGGCTGAAATACTTTCTTTTTCCCATGCTTCTGCCACACTTGTTGAAGGACTGTCCTTTCCCCTTTTGGACAGTCCTTAAACAGACTTTTAGTACACAAAAGTGGGTCTTTGGAGCAATTTTGTTTTGATGAACAAAAGTCAGTCCTTTTGGACAGACCAAAAGTGATTTTCTTTGCTTACTTAAGGGCTGTTCCTTTCAAGAACATTCAGAAACACATCTTTCACTAAAAAAAAAAGACACATCTTCACACACTAAGAAAAGACAACATCAGGGGAGTAGCTGGGAACACCAAGAAATACCTCTGGCAGCCTCTCTTCACTTAAGAATTTTCTTCATAAAAGTTTCAAGGTGCTTCCTTGGTTCAAAAGTTTACATTGCTGGGTTTTGGAGTTCGTTCTTTCTGAGTCTCTTGTTGGTATCTCGCTGCTGTTTGGTTGTTGCTATTGGCTATATTGTTGCTGTTATTAGTAGCTCGCGGAAAGTAGAGGGCATCACTACTGATTATCTAATTTTTCCTGCCATCTAGGTATCTCTCTCAACTTGTAATGTGAGTTTATTTATCATGAATGAATGCTGAAATTTTAGCTCCCTACCTAACTGCCTTTAGCTACTTCACATGGATGTTTGGCTATTTGTACTTGCTTGATTTGAGACTATGCTATTAGTATTTAGGTTCGTGTATGCTGCTCACATGAGAATTATATATTGTTTCAGACATTTCGAGTCTCGGGTTAGTAAGAATAATATTTTCCATGTTCTTTTAGTTTCTCCTCTATAGTACTGAAATTGTCACTCTAAGTTTCCATGTGCTAGTTCAAGGTTTGAGTTTCAACAGTAATTATGGAACAACATTCTCTTGAGTTTCATTCAAAAACTTGGTTCATAATTAGTACTTATGTCTTAGTAAAACGAGTATTTATGCCAGGCATATTTCGTTTGAGATATTACTGATTCCTTATTTATCTTCGTATGCCTAAATCCTTGTTATTTGAGGGTTCTAACGTGATAAATGATTATATATATCTGGAACATTGTGTAATAAGCAAAGTAACATGTAGATGTTCAAGTATCATGTGAGTGCACTTCATTTAGTGCTAAGATAACTTTGTGAACTAATGACCATTCGAACATGTATTTTATTACTTGCTCAATTTAGGTGATTTTGAGTCAGAGTGACTTGGTTTTGGTTCTAATGTTGCACTAGATAGATAAATAAATTAGAGACGTATTTTTGTGAATGGAATCAAGTTTTGGGGCAAACGTTGGTTACATAAAATTGGCATATTCCTAGAGTTTTTGATTTAAGAATAAAGGAATTTTTACATTCCTATGCCTCATGAGAAACCTTATTGACTTCAATGTTTAAGGTTTGACTTAATTACACTTAGTATACCAAATTAACAATTCTATACCATAATTAATTAAGGGTATAATTAATTGTACATTTTTTACTCCTTAATTAAAGGAATCTGAACGTTTCTCTCTCCTAACCCCTAAGTCCCACCCACGTTTTACCTATACCCACATTCTTTTTACTATTTTCCATCTTCTGAAACCAAATTCTCCCTCTAAATTCACAGAAAATTGAAGAAACCCTTCAACAAAGTTAGTTCCCCATTTTACTCCAGTTGAAGTGCATCAATGAAGAACAACAAAGTTCATCAAAATTGAAGTCAAATCTTCAAAGTTCATACACACATTTACCTTCAGCTTCAAATTTTCTCAATGAAGAAGAACAAACCTTCAAAGAGACAAGAGAGCAGCAATTCCACCATTGACAGCCATTAAAAAGCTTTGAATTTAAATTTGGATTTTCAAAAATCATTATTTGTTTTGATTAGGTATTGTTGTAAATAATTGGGAATATGTTTTGGAGTTTATATCTCAATTTTGAGGGGTTTTGGTGAAGATTTAGACTTGGTTTTGGCTGAATTTCAGATTGAAAATCGAAGAAGAAGAAGAAGAAGAAGAAAAAGACATATTGCAGTAATTGTAGATAAATTGTAGACTGTTTTTTGCAGAAGATTTGTAGAAGTTTTAGTCGTTTTTGATTTGTGAAAACAAAAAATAAAACATCTAAAATCAGAATACAAATAATCTACAATTTATCTACAAAATATCTACAAACTGGGTACATTGAATTTTAATATCCCAATTCTCATTCAATTGTAGCTTAATTGGTATTTTCGACATAATTGTATTTTTTGCAAAAGATTTTGTAAGAGTTTTAGTCGTTTTGGATTTGTGAAAACAGAAAACAACGCATCTACAATCGGAATACAAATAATCTATAATTTATCTACAAAATATCTACAAATGTGGTATATTGAATTTTAATATCTCAATTCTCATTCGATTGTAGCATAATTGACATTTTCGACGTAATTGCGTTTTTTGCAGAAGATTTGTAGAAGTTTTTGACGTTTTTGATTTGTGAAAACAGAAAACAAAGCATCTACAATCAGAATACAAATAATCTATAATTTATCTACAAAATATCTACAAACTGGGTACATTAAATTTTTATATCCCAATTCCCATCCAATTGTAGCATAATTGTGATTTTTGACATAATTGCGTTTTTTCAGAAGATTTGTAGGAGTTTTAACCATTTTTTATTTGAAAAAAACAGAAAATAAAGCATCCATAATCAGAATATAAATAATCTACAATTTCTGCAATATGTCTTCTTCTTCTTCTTTCAATGAAATTCAGCCAAAACCAAGTCTAATCTTCACCAAAACCTCTCAAAATGGAGATATAAACTCCAAATCATATTCTCAATTATTTGCAACAACACCCAATCCAAAAAAATCATGATTTTTGAAAACTCAAATTCGAATTCAAAGCTTCAAAGCTTTTTAATAGGTGTCAATGGTGGAATTCTGTCACGACCCAAACCCCGACCCTGGTCATGATGGCTTCTCTCGTGAAGACAAGGCCAGCCAACTAAACCCAATTCACCTTTTTAAAACAGTTAAACAATATAAAAGCAGTCTAAACATGATTTAATGATAATAAGTAGCGGAAATATAACCCGACACAGCCCAAACCGGAGTGTCACAAGTCACGAGCATCTATTAGGGTATAAATACAACTGAAAGTCTGAGTGTACAAATATAGACTAATGAATGAAGAGAGAGAGAGAGAAGCAGTGCTGCGAACGCCGGCAGCTACCTTGCTAAACTCCGATGACTCTGCCTCCAATCAACCAAAACCCGCTACCGGGTGTATAAATACCTGAATCTGCACACAAGGTGTAGGGAGTAAAGTGGGTACTCTAACTCAGTGAGTAATAATCATAACTAAAGTCTGAATGGTAAGAAATCACGTAAAGCATATCAAGGTGCTGTATAGAAGCAGTTCAAAAACTAGTAAGAAAGCATTGAAGCTGTAAAAATCTCTTAAAACATCTTAGCTCGTTTTAGACTTCATTGGAAATGACTTTTTCAACAGCTTACGCAAATGAATGCAAAATAGTTAGTGCAGATAAGTACAAAAATTCGCCCCTCAGGCACAAATCCCATAGTTTAACAGGTAAATGACAAGTAAATATGAAAGATAAACACATAAAGGTTCGCCCCTCGGGCACAATGTCAACAACTTCGCCCTTTGGGCAATAACTCAGAACAATAACAGCCCATCGGGCAATCACATAGAACGGTACCAGCCCCTCGGGCAATCACATAGAACAATACCAGCCCCTCGGGCTATCACATAGAACAATATCAGCCCCTCGGGCTATATCTCACATCACAATGGGTACCCGCGCTCACTGGGGGTGTACAGACTCCGAGAGGGGCCCCTTACGGCCCAAGCGCAATATCAGGCCATCTCGTGGCATCAAATCTAGGCCCTCCGCCTCATATAAGGTGGCCCGATGCTTTGAAAAGCCAATAAGAAAGAAATCACCCAAGCTTTCAAGTGCTCATTCCTTTTACCAACTCCAATAACAATAAAATTTTCATAATACTAAAAATTATTTTTAATCACTCATAATTATCTCATTTTAAATAATATAAAACGCTAGGCAATTAGTAGGCATGCTTTAACTCACGAAATCACTGCATAGCGTGATACTTAACATTCAATAAATCAATTCAATAATCTCATATCATACCCATTAGTTTAATTAATTTCTAATCTAATTAATTCTTTTGCTAAAATCGCGGATCTGCTTGCGTAGCGCGATACTTAATATTTTAGTAATTTCTTTAAGTGTAGTAACTTTTTTTCAAAGTAATAATGTACTTATAATCTTTGTCATAACTGCGGATTCACTTGCGTAGCGCTGTTATGAGAAAATTAATAAATTTTGTCTCGATCACGCATGCGCTTGCGTAGTGTGGTTATGACATTTTATTATTCAAAATTTTCTTTAATTTTTCTAATAATAAAGGAATAAAAACGGATAGGTAAAACATGAAAATCATATAAATCACAGTTTGTCCAAAATTAATTCAAGCCAGGTTTTAGTCAATAAAGTGACCGTGCTAGAACCACGAGACTCGGAGAATGCCTTACACCTTCTTCCCGGTCAATAGAATTTCTTACCCGAATTTTATTTTCGCAGACCAATAATAATAGAGTCAAACCTTCCTTTGACTAGGGATTCAAACAAAAGGTGACTTGGAAAACCCAAAAAATCAATTCCAAGTAGCGACTCTGAACAATAGAATAATCCGTTGTCACGACCCAAACTGAAGGGCCATGACTAGCACCCGACCACACTTGCCAAGCACCAACGTACATTTCATCTAACCTTCATTATTATCTTTTAGGGCTGACGAGATCAATATAAATGGTAGACCAAGATCATGGACAACCAGCAATAAAATATGACGGCATGAACATACATAGCAGGGGATGACCAGACAATCAAGAAACTACATATAAGGTATGAGCTACCACGCTACTATGAAAAACTATACAACAAAAACTAGCCGACAAGGCATACCAAACTATACATGAGCCGACACCTGTCTATGAGCCTCTAAAAGAACATAAGTGTTGCAACATAGCCGGAATAGGGCCCCGACATACCCATAATGTCTATAACAAAAATTGCATACCAAGACCAAGGCAAGTCCGGAGAAGGGATCTCACCAATCACCGCTGAACTGGACAGTCTACTGTGGTGGGGGAGCTGCACCTGCCTGTTTATCAGGACCTGCAGCACGACATGCAGCGTCCACAAATAAAAGGACGTCAGTACGAATAAAGTACTGAGTATGTAAGGTCAGGAACCATAAATACGATCAGTAATGTAAGCAAGGATAGAGAATATACAACCTGTAACATCTTAGTACTTCTGAGGGCTACTTACATGAAATGCATGATACATATGTATAAATACATAAACCTTTAAAGCATTCGCCTCTGTGGGCATCATCATCATCATATCGTACCCGGCCATAATAGGCTCGGTAAAAAAAACGTACCCGGCCATCATAAGGCTCGGTAGAATCGTACCCGGCCACGTGGAGCTCGGTAAAACCCAACTGATCAGTGGTTGCACAATAGGTGCCGTACCCGGCCAACTATAGCGTGGCTCGGTAGAGTAAAATAGATACATATATATAATGCATGCTCGACTCATGGAATCACATTCTAAACCTTTCGAAGTGACGTAAGGTCGATTTCCTCTGTACACGTTATTAGGACTAACTCTTCACTATGAACCTTATAAGAATCAGGAAGTACCAATAACATTGATAACATAAGAATAAGAGAAGCAACATTAACATCAATCGTTCCATAAGAGGGAAAACAATGTAAGTACTGCTAGCTTCTAAGAGTAGAGTATCTTGGAAGCTCGTTCATTACATTATGTACAATCGGAGTCGTGCAAAAGAAGGAAAGGGATAGCCTCACATACCTTGTATATACTGCCCCAATCTCAAGCTATGCAATTGTCAAAACTCCTTAGTCTACAATAAGAGAAACGATACTATCGTTATCATTTAAGCGTCATAACTATTATGTATCGACCACAACCTATTTTACGATGAAACGGACAACACCTCCCCTATATATATGACTTCAAACCATTCCAAACAATCACCAAATAGCCCAAACAACATCAATAATAAACATATTGAGCCTCCCAAAACAGTCCACGCACAACCTTATTACATCATACATACGACGACCACCGTAGTCATGTCAAACGACCCAGAAATGTTACGAATAACTATCATCCCACAACCCTACATATATATGGTGTTTCTCCACACTCTTTCTCCTCCAAATCTCCACAAAACAGTAGTAAAATATGCAGCCCAACAGCAACGCAAAACAGTCCATAAAACAATAACATTACTACCAAGCCTTTCGATATATATTTCACAAGTTCTAGCTTCAATGGCTTAGCCGCAACTTGGATAATCTTAAATAAATATAGAGTAATAGGTTACTTACCTTTATACAGAAAGAAAAACTCCAATTTGACCTTAAATTTCCATGAAATATCCCTCCAATGCTGCCACGACAACAAAAAAGCGAAACTAGCGATCAATTAGTGTTTTTCGGCACTAGAATCACTTTAGAAGGCTTTTTATATTAAGAACATGAGGTAGTATTTACAGAACATAAAACCTTTAAAATAACCTCCCACACGAGCTGGAACGACACAAAAAATGAGCAACAACAAGAAGAACAAGAGACTTACTAGCGCCACGGAATTCCCGATACTTGATTTGTGTTGTTTGCCCTTTTTTTGGGTCTTGAATCTTGAAAGAACCTTGAGAGGATATTCCTAGGGTTCTAAGGTCTGAAAATAGTGAGAAGAAATGACCTAAAACGGGTTGGAGGCATCCTATATAGGTCCAAATATCTTAAACCGCCTTAGTGGGCCCCATAGAGAGGTGCTTGGCGCAGTCTCGCGAAAATATGAATATCTCCCTACTCCGAGATCGTATCGATGAACGATTTTATGAGTTGGAAACTAGACTCATATATCTTTAATTTGGTTGGTAGATCACCCCGTAATTCCTTGTAAATTATGAGAAAAGATTAGAAATATTTGACCTAATGTTTAAGTAAAATTATGAACCTAAGTTGCGACAACTTTTGTCGACTTTTGATTCATAACTCGTTTGACTTCAAGACTTATTATACGAATATTATATGATTAAAATACCTTAATAAATGACCTCTTGAGTGTATTAAGCACCGCTAGATTACCTGAAAATACGAGTTACAACATCCTTGATTAGTTTAACTTCTAATACTGGTTAATCACCCTTGTACACTCTTGTATCACTTAAGACCAATAGGATTGACTTCTTATCATCACAACCCTAGATGTCATGTAGCCTCCTGATTATAAATGTGGCGCGCTACACATCCATAATCAAGACTTTACTAGACATGGCTTATAGACAATCCCTAGGACAGACTTGCTCTGATACCAAGTTTGTCACGACCCAAACTGATGGGCCATGCCTAACACCCGACCACACTTGCCGAGAACCAACGTACATTTCATCTAACCTTCATTATTATCTTTTAGGGCTGACGAGATCAATATAAATGGTAGTCCTAGATCATGGACAACCAGTAATAAAATATGACGGCATGAACATAAATAGCAGGGGATGACCAGACAATCAAGAAACTACATATAAGGTATGAGCTACCACGCTACTATGAAAGACTATACAACAAAAACTAGCCGATAAGGCATACCAAACTATACATGAGCCGGCACCTGTCTATGAGCCTCTAAAAGAACATAAGTGTTGCAACATAGCCGGAACAGGGCCCTGACATACCCATAATGTCTATAACAAAAATTGCATACCAAGACCAAGGCAAGTCCGGAGAAGGGATCTCGCCAATCACCGCTGAACTGGACAGTCTACTGTGGTGGGGGAGCTGCACCTGCCTGTTTATCAGGACCTGCAGCACGACATGCAGCGTCCACAAATAAAAGGACGTCAGTACGAATAAAGTACTGAGTATGTAAGGCAAGGAACCATAAATACGATCAGTAATGTAAGCAAGGATAGAGAATATACAACCTGTAACATCTTAGTACCTCTGAGGGCTACTTACATGAAATGCATGATGCATATGTATAAATACATAAACCTTTAAAGCATTCGCCTCTATGGGCATCATCATCATCATATCGTACCCGGCCATAATAGGCTCGATAAAAAAAAATGTACCCGGCCATCATAAGGCTCGGTAGAATCGTACCCGACCACGTGGAGCTCGGTAAAACCCAACTGATCAGTGGTTGCACAATAGGTGCCGTACCCGGCCAACTATAGCATGGCTCGGTAGAGTAAAATAGATACATATATATAATGCATGCTCGACTCATGGAATCACATTCTAAACCTTTTGGAGTGACGTAAGGTCGGTATCCTCTGTACACGTTATTAGGACTAACTCTTTACTATGAACCTTATAAGAATCAGGAAGTACCAATAACATTGATAACATAAGAATAAGAGAAGCAACATTAACATCAATCGTTCCATAAGAGGGAAAACAATGTAAGTACTGCTAGCTTCTAAGAGTAGAGTATCTTGGAAGCTCGTTCATTACATTATGTACAATCGGAGTCGTGCAAAAGAAGGAAAGGGATAGCCTCACATACCTTGTATATACTGCCCCAATCTCAAGCTATGCAATTGTCAAAACTCCTTAGTCTACAATAAGAGAAACGATACTATCGTTATCATTTAAGCGTCATAACTATTATGTATCGACCACAACCTATTTTACGATGAAACGGACAACACCTCCCCTATATATATGACTTCACACCATTCAAAACAGTCACCAAACAGCCCAAACAACATCAATAATAAACATATTGAGCCTCCCAAAATAGTCCACGCACAGCCTAATCACTCCATACATACGACGACCACCGTAGTCGTGTCAAACGACCCGGAAATGTTACGAATAACTATCATCCCACAACCCTACATATATATGGTGTTTCTCCACACTCTTTCTCCTCCAAATCTCCACAAAACAGTAGTAAAATACGCAGCCCAACAGCAACGCAAAACAGTCCACAAAACAATAACATTACTACCAAGCCTTTCGATATATATTTCACAAGTTCTAGCTTCAATGGCTTAGCCGCAACTTGGATAATCTTAAATAAATATAGAGTAAGAGGTTACTTACCTTTATACAGAAAGAAAAACTCCAATTTGACCTTAAATTTCCATGAAATATCCATCCAATGCTGCCACAACTACAAAAAAGTGAAACTAGCGATCAATTAGTATTTTTCGGCACAAGAATCACTTTAGAAGGCTTTTTATATTAAGAACATGAGGTAGTATTTACAGAACATAAACCCTTTAAAACAACCTCCCACACAAGCTGGAACGACACAAAAAATGAGCAACAATAAGAAGAACAAGAGACTTACTAGCGCCACGGAATTCCCGACACTTGATTTGTGTTGTTTGCCCTTTTTTTGGGTCTTGAATCTTGAGAGAACCTTGAGAGGATGTTTCTAGGGTTCTAAGGTCTGAAAAAAGTGAGAAGAAATGACCTAAAATGGGTTGGAGGCATCCTATATAGGTCCAAATATCTTAAACCGCCTTAGTGGGCACCATAGAGAGGTGCTTGGCGCAGTCTCGCGAAAATGTGAATATCTCTCTACTCCAAGATCGTATCGATGAACGATTTTATGAGTTGGAAATTAGACTCATATATCTTTAATTTGGTTGGTAGATCACCCCGTAATTCCTTGTAAATTATGAGAAAAGATTAGAAACATTTGACCTAATGTTTAAGTAAAATTATGAACCTAAGTTGCGACAATTTTTGTCGACTTTTGTTTCATAACTCGTTTGACTTCAAGACTTATGATACGGATATTATATGATTAAAATACCTTAATAAATGACCTCTTGAGTGTATTAAGCACCGCTAGATTACCTGAAAATACGAGTTACAACATCCTTGATTCGTTTAACTTCTAATACTGGTTAATCACCCTTGTACACTCTTGTATCACTTAAGACCAATAGGATTGACTTCTTATCATCACAACCCTAGATGTCATGTAGCCTCCTGATTATAAATGTGGCGCGCTACACATCCATAATCAAGACTTTACTAGACATGGCTCATAGACAATCCCTAGGACAGACTTGCTCTGATACCAAGTTTGTCACGACCCAAACTGATGGGCCATGACTAATACCCGACCACACTTGCCGAGAACCAACGTACATTTCATCTAACCTTCATTATTATCTTTTAGGGCTGACGAGATCAATATAAATGGTAGACCTAGATCATGGACAACCAGCAATAAAATATGACGGCATGAACATACATAGCAGGGGATGACCAGACAATCAAGAAACTACATATAAGATATGAGCTACCACGCTACTATGAAAGACTATTCAACAAAAACTAGCTGACAAGGCATACCAAACTATACATGAGCCGACACCTTTCTATGAGCCTCTAAAAGAACATAAGTGTTGCAACATAGCCGGAACAGGGCCCCGACATACCCATAATGTCTATAACAAAAATTGCATAACAAGACCAAGGCAAGTCCGGAGAAGGGATCTCGCCAATCACCGCTGAACTGGACAGCCTACTGTGGTGGGGGAGCTGCACCTGCCTGTTTATCAGGACCTGCAGCACGACATGCAGCGTCAACAAATAAAAGGACGTCAGTACGAATAAAGTACTGAGTATGTAAGGCAAGGAACCATAAATACGATCAGTAATGTAAGCAAGGATAGAGAATATACAACCTGTAACATCTTAGTACCTCTGAGGGCTAACATGAAATGCATGATACATATGTATAAATACATAAACCTTTAAAGCATTCGCCTCTGTGGGCATCATCATCATCATATCGTACCCGGCCATAATAGGCTCGGTAAAAAAAAACGTACCCGGCCATCATAAGGCTCGGTAGAATCGTACCCGGCCATGTGGAGCTCGGTAAAACCCAACTGATCAGTGGTTGCACAATAGGTGCCGTACCCGGCCAACTATAGCGTGGCTCGGTAGAGTAAAATAGATACATATATATAATGCATGCTCGACTCATGGAATCACATTCTAAACCTTTCGGAGTGACGTAAGGTCGGTATCCTCTGTACACGTTATTAGGACTAACTCTTCACTATGAACCTTATAAGAATCAGGAAGTACCAATAACATTGATAACATAAGAATAAGAGAAGCAACATTAACATCAATCGTTCCATAAGAGAGAAAACAATGTAAGTACTGCTAGCTTCTAAGAGTAGAGTATCTTGGAAGCTCGTTCATTACATTATGTACAATCGGAGTCGTGCAAAAGAAGGAAAGGGATAGCCTCACATACCTTGTATATACTGCCCCAATCTCAAGCTATGTAATTGTCAAAACTCCTTAGTCTACAATAAGAGAAACGATACTATCGTTATCATTTAAGCGTCATAACTATTATGTATCGACCACAACCTATTTTACGATGAAACGGACAACACCTCCCCTATATATATGACTTCAAACCATTCCAAACAATCACCAAATAGCCCAAACAACATCAATAATAAACATATTGAGCCTCCCAAAACAGTCCACGCACAACCTTATTACATCATACATACGACGACCACCGTAGTCATGTCAAACGACTCAGAAATATTACGAATAACTATCATCCCACAACCCTACATATATATGGTGTTTATACACACTCTTTCTCCTCCAAATCTCCACAAAACAGTAGTAAAATACGCAGCCCAACAGCAACGCAAAACAGTCCACAAAACAATAACATTACTACCAAGCCTTTCGATATATATTTCACAAGTTCTAGCTTCAATGGCTTAGCCGCAACTTGGATAATATTAAATACATATAGAGTAAGAGGTTACTTACCTTTATACAGAAAGAAAAACTCCAATTTGACCTTAAATTTCCATGAAATATCCCTCCAATGCTGCCACAACAACAAAAAAGCGAAACTAGCGATCAATTAGTGTTTTTCGGCACTAGAATCACTTTAGAAGGCTTTTTATATTAAGAACATGAGGTAGTATTTACAGAACATAAACCCTTTAAAACAACCTCCCACACGAGCTGGAACGACACAAAAAATGAGCAACAACAAGAAGAACAAGAGACTTACTAGCGCCACGGAATTCCCGACACTTGATTTGTGTTGTTTGCCCTTTTTTGGGTCTTGAATCTTGAGAGAACCTTGAGAGGATGTTCCTAGGGTTCTAAGGTCTGAAAATAGTGAGAAGAAATGACCTAAAACGGGTTGGAGGCATCCTATATAGGTCCAAATATCTTAAATCGCCTTAGTGGGCCCCATAGAGAGGTGCTTGGCGCAGTCTCGTGAAAATGTGAATATCTCTCTACTCCGAGATCGTATCGATGAACGATTTTATGCGTTGGAAACTAGACTCATATATCTTTAATTTGGTTGGTAGATCACCCCGTAATTCCTTGTAAATTATGAGAAAAGATTAGAAACATTTGACCTAATGTTTAAGTAAAATTATGAACCTAAGTTGCGACAACTTTTGTCGACTTTTGTTTCATAACTCGTTTGACTTCAAGACTTATGATACGAATATTATATGATTAAAATACCTTAATAAATGACCTCTTGAGTGTATTAAGCACCGCTAGATTACCTGAAAATACGAGTTACAGCATCCTTGATTCGTTTAACTTCTAATACTGGTTAATCACCCTTGTACACTCTTGTATCACTTAAGACCAATAGGATTGACTTCTTATCATCACAACTCTAGATGTCATGTAGCCTCCTGATTATAAATGTGGCGCGCTACACATCCATAATCAAGACTTTACTAGACATGGCTCATAGACAATCCCTAGGACAGACTTGCTCTGATACCAAGTTTGTCACGACCCAAACTGAAGGGCCATGACTAGCACCCGACCACACTTGCCGAGAACCAACGTACATTTCATCTAACCTTCATTATTATCTTTTAGGGCTAACGAGATCAATATAAATGGTAGACCTAGATCATGGACAACCAGTAATAAAATATGACGGCATGAACATACATAGTAGGGGATGACCAGACAATCAAGAAACTACATATAAGGTATGAGCTACCACGCTACTATGAAAGACTATACAACAAAAACTAGCCGACAAGGCATACCAAACTATACATGAGCCGGCACCTGTCTATGAGCCTCTAAAAGAACATAAATGTTGCAACATAGCCGGAACAGGGCCCCGACATACCCATAATGTCTATAACAAAAATTGCATACCAAGACCAAGGCAAGTCCGGAGAAGGGATCTCGCCAATCACCGCTGAACTGGACAGTCTACTGTGGTGGGGGAGCTGCACCTGCCTGTTTATCAGGACCTGCAGCACGACATGCAGCGTCCACAAATAAAAGGACGTCAGTACGAATAAAGTACTGAGTATGTAAGGCAAGGAACCATAAATACGATCAGTAATGTAAGCAAGGATAGAGAATATACAACATGTAACATCTTAGTAATTCTGAGGGCTACTTACATGAAATGCATGATACATATGTATAAATACATAAACCTTTAAAGCATTCGCCTCTGTGGGCATCATCATCATCATATCGTACCCGGCCATAATAGGCTCGATAAAAAAAACGTACCCGGCCATCATAAGGCTCGGTAGAATCGTACCCGGCCACGTGGAGCTCGGTAAAACCCAACTGATCATTGGTTGCACAATAGGTGCCGTACCCGGCCAACTATAGCGTGGCTCGGTAGAGTAAAATAGATACATATATATAATGCATGCTCGACTCATGGAATCACATTCTAAACCTTTCGGAGTGACGTAAGGTCGGTATCCTCTGTACACGTTATTAGGACTAACTCTTCACTATGAACACTTATAAGAATCAGGAAGTACCAATAACATTGATAACATAAGAATAAGAGACGCAACATTAACATCAATTGTTCCATAAGAGGGAAAACAATGTAAGTACTGCTAGCTTCTAAGAGTAGAGTATCTTGGAAGCTCATTCATTACATTATGTACAATTGGAGTAGTGCAAAAGAAGGAAAGGGATAGCCTCACATACCTTGTATATACTGCCCCAATCTCAAGCTATGCAATTGTCAAAACTCCTTAGTCTACAATAAGAGAAACGATACTATCGTTATCATTTAAGCGTCATGACTATTATGTATCGACCACAACCTATTTTACGATGAAACGGACAACACCTCCCCTATATATATGACTTCAAACCATTCCAAACAATCACCAAATAGCCCAAACAGCATCAATAATAAACATATTGAGCCTCCCAAAATAGTCCACGCATAACCTTATTACATCATATATACGACGACCACCGTAGTCATGTCAAACGACCCAGAAATGTTACGAATAACCATCATCCCACAACCCTACATATATATGGTGTTTCTCCACACTCTTTCTCCTCCAAATCTCCACAAAACAGTAGTAAAATATGCAGCCCAACAGCAACGCAAAATAGTCCACAAAACAGTAACATTACTACCAAGCCTTTCGATATATATTTTACAAGTTCTAGCTTCAATGGCTTAGCCGCAACTTGGATAATCTTAAATAAATATAGAGTAAGAGGTTACTTACCTTTATACAGAAAGAAAAACTCCAATTTGACCTTAAATTTCCATGAAATATCCCTCCAATGCTGCCACACCAACAAAAAAGCGAAACTAGCGATCAATTAGTGTTTTTCGGCACTAGAATCACTTTAGAAGGCTTTTTATATTAAGAATAGGAGGTAGTATTTACAGAACATAAACCCTTTAAAACAACCTCCCACACGAGCTGGAACGACACAAGAAATGAGCAACAACAAGAAGAACAAGAGACTTACTAGCGCCACGGAATTCCCGACACTTGATTTGTGTTGTTTGCCCTTTTTTTGGGTCTTGAATCTTGAGAGAAGCTTGAGAGGATGTTCCTAGGGTTCTAAGGTCTGAAAATAGTGATAAGAAATGACTTAAAACGGGTTGGAGGCATCCTATATAGGTCCAAATATCTTAAACCGCCTTAGTGGGCCCCATAGAGAGGTGCTTGGCGCAGTCTCGCGAAAATGTGAATATCTCTCTACTCTGAGATCATATCAATGAACGATTTTATGAGTTGGAAACTAGACTCATATATCTTTAATTTGGTTGGTAGATCACCCCGTAATTCCTTGTAAATTATGAGAAAAGATTAGAAACATTTGACCTAATGTTTAAGTAAAATTATGAACCTAAGTTGCGACAACTTTTGTCGACTTTTGTTTCATAACTCGTTTGACTTCAAGACTTATGATACGAATATTATATGATTAAAATACCTTAATAAATGACCTCTTGAGTGTATTAAGCACCGCTAGATTACCTGAAAATACGAGTTACAACATCCTTGATTCGTTTAACTTCTAATACTGGTTAATCACCCTTATACACTCTTGTATCACTTAAGACCAATAGGATTGACTTCTTATCATCTCAAAGATAATTTCTTCTTGGATTTATGTTAACTAATATATGGCATGAACTAACACATGTGGATATGGGTTGTAACACCCTCCCCCCCTTAGGAACATTCGTTCTCGAATGTAAGGGTTTATGGGGAGTTTAAATCATCATGGATTCCAATGACAATTTCCGATCAATTTTCCCCTATAAAATGGTCACTAGCAAAACTTGCAAGTAATTAAGCCCAACATATGGCTTCACAAGGCTACACAAAGCATTATGCGTATTTACATTATCTACATATCACCATTTTGTATTAAGGAGGAGTATTCTCAAATTATTGCTTACCTCATAGAGCCGTTTCACATTCCAATGTATCCTGTCTTCCACCAGCATCCTTGTTATCTTCATTCTGGAATAAGTAAGGGTATTTAGACTTCATCTCCTCTTCTGCTTCCCATGTCATTTCTTCCATATTTTTGTTCCTCCACAATACTTTGACGGAAGCTACATCTTTTGTTCTGAGCTTGCGGACTTGCCGATCTAATATCGCCACTGGCACTTCTTCATATGATAGGTCCTCTGTAACTTGTACATCTTTGATAGGGACGACTCGAGAAGGCTCTTTAATACATTTTCTCAACATAGATACATGGAATACCGGGTGGACAAATTCCAATTCGGATGGCAATTCTAACTCATAAGCAACCTGTCCAATCTGTCGAAGAATTTTATACGGCCCGATATACCTTGGACTCAGCTTACCTTTCTTCCCAAAACGCATAATACCCTTCATTGGTGAGATCCTCAGGAAAACCCAATCACTAACCTCAAACTCTAGATCACGACGTCGGACATCAGAATAAGATTTTTGCCTGCTTTGTGCCGTCCTCAATCGCTCCTGTATCACTTTCACCTTCTCAATAGCTTGGTGAATCAAATCAGGCCCATATAATTCTGTTTTACCGACATCGAACCATCCAACTGATGATCTACATCTTCTCCCGTATAGTGCCTCGTATGGGGCCATTTTAATACTGGAATGGTAGCTATTATTATAGGCGAATTCTATGAGTGGAAGATGATCATCCCAATTCCCCTTAAAATCTAGAACACATGCTCGTAGCATATCTTCCAGTGTCTGAATGGTACATTCAGCCTGTCCGTCAGTCTGCGGATGAAATGCAGTGCTGAGATTTACCTGTGTGCCTAAACCCTTCTGGAAAGACCTCCAAAAGTTAGCCGTAAATTGAGCTCCTCTGTCTGATATAATAGATATGGGCACACCATGAAGCCTAACAATCTCCTTGATATACAACTTTGCATAATCTTCAGCCGTGTAAGTTGTCTTCACTGGCAGAAAATGGGCACATTTTGTAAGTCGATCAATTATCACCCAGATGGAGTCAAACTTATGATAAGAGCGAGGTAATCCAATAATGAAGTCCATATTAATCACCTCCCATTTCCAGGCCGAAATCTCTATATTCTGAAACAATCCACCAGGTTTCTGATGTTTTATCTTTACTTGTTGACAATTGGGACACTGGGCTACAAATTCTGCAATAGACTTCTTCATATTATCCCACCAATACTGCTCCTTGACATCATGATACATCTTTGTCGAGCCGGGATGGATGGAATATCGAGATTGATGAATTTCATTCATAATCTTCTCTCGCAACCCTGCCACATTAGGCACACATATTCGGCCCTCGTATCTCAGTGTCCCATCTCTTCCGATCTCAAAAGCCATACTTTTACACTGCTGAATGCTCTCTCTTAATCGTACTAAGATAGGATCTTCATATTGCCGTGCTTTTACCTCGACTACCAAAGATGATTCTGATGTATTCTGTACAGTAACACCTCCGTCATCAGAGTCTAACAATCTGATTCTCATATTGGCTAGCTGATGAAGCTCTTTAGTCAACCCCCATCTACCTGCCTCAATATGTACTAAGCTTCCCATTGATTTACGTCTGAGAGCGTCTTCCACAACATTGGCTTTACCGGGATGATACAATATCTCGACGTCGTAGTCTTTCAATAATTCAAGCCACCTACGCTGCCTCAAATTCAACTCTTTCTGCTTGAAGATGTATTGTAAACTCTTGTGATCTGTGTAGATGTCAACATGGACGTCGTATAAGTAGTGCCGCCATATCTTCAAAGCATATATTACTGCAGCCAATTCCAAATCATGGGTTGGATAATTCTTTTCATGCTTCTTCAATTGTCTTGATACATAAGCAATCACCTTCCCACGCTGCATCAATACGCACCCCAAACCTATACCTGAGGCATCACAATATACCACATAACCTTCTATTCCTTCGGGGAGAGTGAGCACTGGTGCGAATGTCAATCGATTTTTCAGCTCCTGAAAACTACGTTCACAAGTGTCAGACCACTGGAATTTGGTAGCTTTCTATGTTAACTTAGTCAATGGTGATGATATAGAGGAAAACCCTTCTACAAACCGCCTATAATATCCTGCTAGCCCCAGGAAGCTGCGGACTTCTGATGGTGTTGTAGGTCTCGGCCAATTCTTTACTGCAACGATCTTCTAAGTGTCGACACTAATACCCTCATCAGATATCACATGGCCAAAGAATGCTACTGAGTTCATCCAGAATTCACATTTGGAGAGCTTAGCATATAACTTACGATCCTGAAGCGTCTGTAATACTATCCGCAAGTGGCCCACATGTTCCGCCTCCAAACGAGAATACACTAGAATGTCATCAATGAATACAATCACGAACACATCAAGATAGGGCCTGAATATAGTATTCATGAGATCCATAAAAGCTTCTTGGGCATTTGTTAGCCCGAACGACATCACCAAGAACTCAAAGTGCCCATATCTTGTCCGGAAGGCCGTCTTTGGAATATCCTTCTCCTTAACTCTCACTTGATGATACCCTGAACGTAAATCAATCTTGGAGAAATACTTGGCACCCTAGAGTTGGTCAAACAGGTCATCAATTCTTGGAAGTGGATACCTGTTCTTTATAGTAAACTTATTCAATTGTCGATAGTTGATACACATCCGTAACGACCCGTCTTTCTTCTGCACGAATAGGACTGGCGCACCCCAAGGTGAAGTGCTAGGCCTAATGAAGCCCTTATCCAGCAAGTCCTTCAATTGCACCTTCAACTCTCGCAACTCTGCTGGGGCCATTCTGTATGGAGGGATAGAGATCGGTTGAGTGTCAGGCAACACATCAATGCTAAACTCAATCTCGCTTTTAGGAGGAAGGCTTGGGAGTTCATCTGGGAAAACATCTGGAAATTTATTGACCACGGGGATTGATTGTAGAGTAGGCGGCTTCCCCTCCGCATCCTTAACGTGAACGAGATGATAAATGTAACCTTTTGAGATCATTTTCCTTGCCTTAAGATAGGAAATAAACCTACCTTTCGATGTAGCAATGTTCCCTTTCCATTCAATGACGGGTTCACCCAGAAATTGGAACCTAACCATCTTCGTACGACAATCAACATTTGCATAGCATGAGGCCAACCAGTCCATTCCCATTATCACATCAAAATCAACCATTTCTAACTCAAATAAATTTGCCGAGGTTTGACGACTACAAATCATCACAGTGCAACCTCTATATACCCTTCTAGCAATCATAGAATCTCCTATCAGATTAGATACCGCAAGGGGTTTACTTATCAATTCAGGTTCAATGCCAAACTTATTAGCCACAAAGGGTGTAACATATGATAATGTAGATCCCGGATCAATCAGCGCATATACATCATAAGAAAACACAGTCAATATACCTATAACAACATCTGGAGACAACTCGAGATCCTGTCGACCTACTAGAGCATAGGTTCGATTTTGAGCACCACTCGAACTCGGCACTGCACCTCTACCCCTACCACGACCTGTCGACTGCTGAAAACCCTGTGCTGGAGGTCGAACTGATGAGGAAGAACCAGACACAGATCCAGTCGGCTGAGCCATACCATCACCTCCTCTATTAGGACAATCCCGCATCATATGGCCAGACTGTCCGCACGAATAGCACGCATCAGTACCTCGACGGCACAGTCCAAAGTGGGCCTTGCCGCAATGATCACAACGTGGTGTTGTGGGTCTTGTCTGACTAGTATCCCTGTGGTGTTGCAAGCCTGATGCCTGCAAACTCTGACCTGGACCAGAATGGGTAAATCGATCATATTGAGGCCTCTGAAACTATGGGGGAGCACTAGCTACAGGTGGCGCCGAACTCCTCGAAGACTGGGGCTTGACGCTGCCTCTGAAGTCATTAGAATACCTTGCAAATCTCGCCCTCTTATGCTGGCCCCTATCCTGCTCCCTATGTGCCCTTTGCTGGCGCTTACGATCCTCTAAGGTTTGGGCATAAGCCTGAATACGGGAAATATCCATGCCCTCCACCAAGGAGGCTGTCGTGCACTCATTTATCAGATGTGGTCCCAATCCGTTCATGAACAAATGCACCCTATCACTCATCTCGGCCACTATATGGGGAGCATACCTTGATAAAGAATCGAACTACATACTGTACTCTCGCACACTCATATTACCTTGTCTAAGGTTCAAGAACTTATTTGCTCTAGCTCGTCGTATCTCAACTGGCAAGTAGTGACGAAGAAAGGCCTCAGAAAATTCCTTCCACACAGCAGGAGGAGCGTTCAAACCCCTGGATCTCTCCCAACTATCATACCAGAGAACCGCTAAATCTCGTAGCCGATAAGAAGCTAAATCTACTGCCTCTGTATCACTAACATGCATAACCCGAAGTGTACGATGAACCTGGTCAATAAAAGTCTGAAGGTCCTCCTTGGGGTCTGATCTGGTAAACACTAGAGGGTCTAAATTAATAAAATCACAAACTCTCTGTACTAACTGGTTTCTCAGCAGCACCTGTATTCTGCCTCTGAGCCTGAGCAGCTACCAAGCTAGTCAATATCTGCAAAGCACTCCGCATATCCTGGTCTGGAGTGCCAGACGGAGGAACTGGAGGCGCTGGGTGCCTTCTAATATCCTCTGGAGGAGACGGGGAAGATGAGGTATGAGACGACATCTCACTCTGAGCCTCACTTTGGCCTGCTCTGGCTTGGGGCACCTGACTGGTACCCTCTCCCGCAGCTGTATCAAGCCGTCTACTAATTGTTTACTTCCTAGTCAAAGGCATCGCTGAAAGAAAATAGGGTGAATATTAGAGACAAACACTTACGACTCAACTCTACGCACGATCTAGATTCAGGAAGGAAGTAACAACCCTAGATCTCATGTAGCCTCCTGATTATAAATGTGGCGCGCTACACATCCATAATCAAGACTTTACTAGACATGGCTCATAGACAATCCCTAGGACAGACTTGCTCTGATACCAAGTTTGTCACGACCCAAACTGAAGGGCCATGACTAGCACCCGACCACACTTGCCGAGCACCAACGTACATTTCATCTAACCTTCATTATTATCTTTTAGGGATGACGAGATCAATATAAATGGTAGACCTAGATCATGGACAACCAGCAATAAAATATGACGGCATAAATATACATAGCAGGGGATGACCAGACAATCAAGAAACTACATATAAGGTATGAGCTACCACGCTACTATGAAAGACTATACAACAAAAACTAGCCGACAAGGCATAACAAACTATACATGAGCCGACACCTGTCTATGAGCCTCCAAAAGAACATAAGTGTTGCAACATAGCCGGAATAGGGCCCCGACATACCCATAATGTCTATAACAAAAATTGCATACCAAGACCAAGGCAAGTCCGGAGAAGGGATCTCGCCAATCACCGCTGAACTGGACAGTCTACTGTGGTGGGGGAGCTGTACCTGCCTGTTTATCAGGACCTGCAGCACGACATGCAGCGTCCATAAATAAAAGGACGTCAGTACGAATAAAGTACTGAGTATGTAAGGCAAGGAACCATAAATACGATCAATAATGTAAGCAAGGATAGAGAATATACAACCTGTAACATCTTAGTACCTCTGAGGGCTACTTACATGAAATGCATGATACATATGTATAAATACATAAACCTTTAAAGCATTCGCCTCTGTGGGCATTATCATCATCATATCGTACCCGACCATAATAGGCTCGGTAAAAAAAAACGTACCCGGCCATCATAAGGATCGGTAGAATCGTACCCGGCCACGTAGAGCTCGGTAAAACCCAACTGATCAGTGGTTGCACAATAGGTGCCGTACCCGGCCAACTATAGTGTGACTCGGTAGAGTAAAATAGATACATATATATAATGCATGCTCGACTCATGGAATCACATTCTAAACCTTTCGGAGTGACGTAAGGTCGGTATCCTCTGTACACGTTATTAGGACTAACTCTTCACTATGAACCTTATAAGAATCAGGAAGTACCAATAACATTGATAACATAAGAATAAGAGAAGCAACATTAACATCAATCGTTCCATAAGAGGGAAAACAATGTAAGTACTGCTAGCTTCTAAGAGTAGAGTATCTTGGAAGCTCGTTCATTACATTATGTACAATCGGAGTCGTGAAAAAGAAGGAAAGGGATAGCCTCACATACCTTGTATATACTGCCCCAATCTCAAGCTATGCAATTGTCAAAACTCCTTAGTCTACAATAAGAGAAACGATACTATCGTTATCATTTAAGCGTCATAACTATTATATATCGACCACAACCTATTTTACGATGAAACGGACAACACCTCCCCTATATATATGACTTCAAACCATTCCAAACAATCACCAAATAGCCCAAACAACATCAATAATAAACATATTGAGCCTCCCAAAACAGTCCACGCACAACCTTATTACATCATACATACGACGACCACCGTAGTCATGTCAAACGACCCAGAAATGTTACGAATAACTATCATCCCACAACCCTACATATATATGGTGTTTCTCCACACTCTTTCTCCTCCAAATCTCCACAAAACAGTAGTAAAATACGCAGCCCAACAGCAACGCAAAACAGTCCACAAAATAATAACATTACTACCAAGCCTTTCGATATATATTTCACAAGTTCTAGCTTCAATGGCTTAGCCGCAACTTGGATAATCTTAAATAAATATAGAGTAAGAGGTTACTTACCTTTATACAGAAAGAAAAACTCCAATTTGACCTTAAATTTCCATGAAATATCCCTCCAATGCTGCCACAACAACAAAAAAGCGAAACTAGCGATCAATTAGTGTTTTTCGGCACTAGAATCACTTTAGAAGGCTTTTTATATTAAGAACATGGGGTAGTATTTACAGAACATAAACCCTTTAAAACAACCTCCTACACGAGCTGGAACGACACAAAAAATGAGCAACAACAAGAAGAACAAGAGACTTACTAGCGCCACGGAATTCCCGACACTTGATTTGTGTTGTTAGCCCTTTTTTTGGGTCTTGAATCTTGAGAGAAGCTTGAGAGGATGTTCCTAGGGTTCTAAGGTCTGAAAATAGTGAGAAGAAATGACCTAAAACGGGTTGGAGGCATCCTATATAGGTCCAAATATCTTAAATCGCCTTAGTGGGCCCCATAGAGAGGTACTTGGCGCAGTCTCGTGAAAATGTGAATATCTCTCTACTCCGAGATCGTATAGATGAACGATTTTATGCGTTGGAAACTAGACTCTTATATCTTTAATTTTGTTGGTAGATCACCCCGTAATTCCTTGTAAATTATGAGAAAAGATTAGAAACATTTGACCTAATGTTTAAGTAAAATTATGAACCTAAGTTGCGACAACTTTTGCCGACTTTTGTTTCATAACTCGTTTGACTTCAAGACTTATGATACGGATATTATATTATTAAAATACCTTAATAAATGACCTCTTGAGTGTATTAAGCACCGCTAGATTACCTAAAAATACGAGTTACAACATCCTTGATTCGTTTAACTTCTAATACTGGTTAATCACCCTTATACACTCTTGTATCACTTAAGACCAATAGGATTGACTTCTTATCATCTCAAAGATAATTCCTTCTTGGATTTATGTTAACTAATATATGGCATGAACTAACACATGTGGATATGGGTTGTAACATTGTTCATAATTGTTATTGGAAAAACTCTTTAACCCACGATTCATAACACACATATCTTTCGGGGGTAGAAAGGAGTGTGATTGTATTCTTGTGTATGATGTGTAATTAAAGTTTTGAATAAACTATAATTGAGATTGAAAGCATCTCATATCTCTAATTTTAATTCCTTTTTATAAATATCATCTTCTCAATTTCTATAATAACAATATTTTTATTATACAATTTGTGGTATAATATTTATGAGATTTCTTTTAGAAAATTATCTTACTTACACAATCGCAATGCGCGTACCAAAGACTGGTACTGATAATAGGTGAATTGGACTATAATTAGACCCTAAAGAACCACCTTCTTATATAGTGTTTATGGTAAAAAGTGATAACAGAATGCTCTAATTAGTGATTTTCATGCTTTGCAGGCTATATACAATAAAAGCAGTCTTTGGAGTACTTTTGGGATCAATTACGGAGAAAAAGAGGCCAATCTTACAATATCCGCTAAGTGCACCACGCGAAGGCAGCAAAACCAGAACTGGAGATGGACTGCCGCGGTCCTGGCGTAACCGCGGTCGGACCACGGTAGAAGGCTGTTGCGGATTCTAAGAGGCTAGTTGGCCGCGGTCCTGGCATAACCGCGGTAGGACCGCGATAGGAAGCGGAAAATTGAGGGACTGAAGTGCAAAATACAGGATTTTTAGCCCAAAACCCTATATTAAATAATAGAACTCGCCCAAGGGAGGCATGTAATGTTTTAGAGAGTACTTTGGCAAGAAAAACAAGTGTGAGAGATCACCCAAAACATCATATTTTCTTCTTCTCTTTATTTTTCTGGGAATTTTGATCATGAATATTTTCATAGTTTATTTACCCATTGTCATGAGTAGCTAAATCCTTTGTCTAGGGTTTTGATGGAACCTATTGAAGGATGAACTTCTTGATTATGTTAATATAGTTTGCCAGTTTAATCTCTATTTGTTCAACTACGTATTTGTTGTAGTTAATTGACAGGATCCTCAATTAGCTGTGCCTAATTAGTATGCATAACTCGAGAGAGAGTGCATATTTAGGTAATTGTTGAACAGCATCACTCCCAAAGTATAAGAGGGATCTATAACTGCGGGTTTAAAGGTGGGATTAGGGATAACGAAGTCTTGGGTGCAATCTAAAGGGAACTGTAATAAACAAAGCCAACTAGCGTATCTCGGAAGAGTGCGTCTAGTAAATTATCGTGATTACTCGGGAGAGATTCACGGTAAAAAGAGTGTTCATGATTGATAGAGATGTGTTGGTAAATCTATATGAAACATAAACAGAAGAGATTCCATCAATAGGGGAAATCACTACCTTAGAACCTTCTCATTATTGTTCACAACTTAAGCATATTTAGTTTACAACTGTTTATTGACTTTCAATCTTAGTTATTAAATATACCATCAACTGTTATTCACAACATTTGGGGAAGTTGATTCTAAAAAATTTAGTAAGTCCAGCGAAAATAATTGATAGGTTAATTCTCTGTGAATTCGACTCTAGGCATAAATACTCAGGTTATTTTTGCAACGTCCGCATTGTCCTTTTATAAGGCATAGTTGGGCGTGACCAAATTTTTGGTGTTGTTGCCGGGGAATTAACGGTGTTATCTATTACAACTGAAAGAAGTACAAAAATTCTTATTGTAGTCATTTTTTCTCTATACCCAATTTTTACATTGAAATTTTTACGTTTGTTGACTTGGTTGCACAGGTGCATGCCTAGAAACTCATCGAGATCTGGTGAAGTATTTGAAGCATTATCAGATCCCGAGAAAGTTTTCAAGGCCTTGAATTGGGCTAATCGAAAAAACAAACAACAACCAACAACTGAACAATTCGAAACAGTCATGGGGGATCACGAGGAAAACCCAGCGCTACCAATAGTGCCAGAGGCTGCTCTCTATGACTGGGCACAACCCACAGCTGAAAATCTGTCCACAACCATTGTAGTTCCGTAGATACAGGCTGAGTCATTCCAAATACGAATAACATGCTGCACTTGTTGCAGAAAAAGGGACTATTTTCGGGGTCGCAAGTCGAAGATCCTCAGCAGCACTTGAAGAACTTCCTCTCTATCTACAAAACCCAAAGGCAGCCCAACGTAACTCCTGAAGCAATCAAGCTGTTATTGTTTCCATTCTCAGTGACAGGAGCTGCCTAGACTTGGCTAAACTCACTTCCCATAAATTCTATAACAACTTGGGATGAGTTAGTCAGGCAATTCCATAACAAGTTCCACCCACCCAATAAGACTGCTCAACAAATTGATGAAATTTTGAGTTTTAAACAGAGACCAATGGAGACACTGCATGAAACATGGGAGCGCTTTAAAGGGATGCTGGTTATATGCCCGCACCATGGTATTCCAGATCTAATGTTGGGGCAACGGTTTTACATGGGATTGTCAGATAGCGTGAAGAACATTGTTGATGCTTCAGCTGGTGGAGCATTTTTGAGCAAAACATGGAGAGAAGGCCAGAGTCTGCTTGACAAGATGGCACAAAATTGGGGATGAACAACCAGGAATGCACCTATCACTCCAGTGGTTCACTCAATGCCCTTAGATCCATCCAACTCTATGGCTGAAAATATGGCCACCTTATTGACACAGATGAGTATACTCACCAAAAAGGTGGAAGAGTCAAGGCAGAAGCAGCAGGTACACATCGTAGATACTACCAATGGGGGTTTGTGTGCATCTTACATTAGTCAGCCAATCGGTAACCAATGGAATGCAGAACATGATCATCACCACTACCCTGAAGACATGAATTATGTGTCTAATTATGGAGGCCAGAGACAGGGTGGTCAGAATTGGGGCCAACAAAATTAGCAATACAGGCCAGTCCATCCACAGTTCAACAATGGAAACATGGGAGGTATGAGACCCCCCCCTAACAATATGGCACCATACCCAAGGCCACAGGGATATAATAATCAGAATCAGCAGCAATGGTATAACCCTTCTCAACAGCAGCATGGTGGAAGGGAGGAAGATGGGTTTGCTAGACTTGAGGCAATGATGCAGCATGTTATTGGGTCTAATGCAAAGATTAATGAGAGAGTGAATGCACATGATGCAGCAATCAAGAATATTGAAGTGCAAGTGGGCCAAATTTCTATGTCTCTGAACAATCGTCCTCATGGGACACTACCTGCAGACATCCAGATAAATCCAAAAGATCAAGGCCCAAAGCAGCTGATGGCGGTAAGTCTACGTAATGACAGAAATTTGGATGTAGAGAAAGAGAGGGCTCGAGAAACTAGACAAACTGAGACACTTATACCAGTGCCTATTGAGTTGGACGAGTCAACGAAACTGACGGAGGTGCCAGTCCAGCCTGCCCAGGAAGATAATAGCATTCAGAATGCGTCCGAGAAAGAAGCTGAGACAGTCCAGGAACCAGTAGTTGATGTAGCAGCCGATAAGGATCAATCCCAGTTGATTGGGAAGAAGAGACCTCCTGCACCTTTCCCTCAGAGGTTGGCTAAGTACCAAAAGGAGGAGCAATACAAGAAGTTCTTCGAAATGCTGAAACAAATCCAGGTAAACATACTATTGATTGAAGCTTTGAAGGAGATGCCTGGGTATGCAAAAATGATGAAGGACTTGATGTCCCGAAAGTTTGATTTCCAAGACTTGGACACAGTTACTCTTGCTCAGACAAGTAGTGCAGTGGTGACTAAACTAATTGCAGAAAAGCTGTCTAACCCAGGGAGCTTTACAATTCCATGCACTATTGGTAATTTTGCTTTTGCTAAAGCACTATGTGATCTAGGGGCCAACATCAATCTTATGCCCCTGGCAATTTACAAGAGGCTGGGCATTGGAAGAGCTAGACCCACCTCTATGTTGTTGCAGCTGGCTGACAGGACAGTGAAACGACCCTCTGGTATCTTAGATGATGTGCTAATTCAGGTAGGGAAATTTGTGTTCCCTACAGATTTTGTGATCTTAGACTGCAGAGTAGATGAAGAGATTCCCATAATTTTGGGAAGACCATTCTTGGCCACAGGGAGAGCTCTCATTGATTGTAAAACCGGGGAGCTCAAGATGAGATTGAACAATGAGGAGATAACATTCAATGTGCAGAAATCTATGAGGCGACCAAGTGAATTCGCCAATTGTTCTCTTATTGATGCCGTGGATGTAATCGTAGAGACTGATGATGAGGTGCTAACCATTGAGGACCCCCTTGCTGCATGTTTAATGAATTTGAATGAGGTGAATGGAGAGGAACTGGCGGAATGAGTGTTGGCATTAGAGGGTAGAGGGTTCTGGGATAGAACTCTAGAATTTGAGCCCTTGCACTTGGAAAATCGAGAGACTCCTCCAGCCAAGCCATCTATCGAAGAACCACCAAAGCTGGAGTTAAAGCCATTGCCCAACCATCTCAAGTATGAATTCCTTGGACCTAACTCCACATTACCTGTTATTATCTCATCTAGTTTGTTAGATGTGCAGGCGCAACAACTCTTGCAGGTACTTAAGGAGTGCAAGACTGCCATTGGGTGGACCATAACAGACATAAAGGGGATCAACCCCGCCTACTGTATGCACAAAATTCTACTGGAAGAGGGACACAAACCTTTCAGGGAACACCAATGAAGGCTGAACCCTAACATGAAGGAAGTGGTAAAGAAGGAAGTAATAAAGTGGTTAGACGCGGGAATTATCTTCCCAATCTATGACAGCAACTGGGTTAGCCCAGTTCAATGTGTACCTAAAAAGGGTGGCATGACGGTAGTTAAGAATGATAACAATAAATTGATCTCTACAAGAACAGTCATGGGCTGGAGAATTTGCATGGACTATAGAAAGCTAAATCTAGCCATCCGGAAAGACCACTTCCCACTTCCCTTCATTGATCAGATGTTAGACAGACTGGCAGGGAGGTCACACTTTTGTTTTCTGGACGAGTACTCAGGATACAACCAAATCTCCATTGCACCGGAGGACAGAGAGAAGACCTCTTTCACTTGCCCTTATGGCATTTATGCCTTTCGGAGGATGCCCTTTGGCCTATGCAACACACCCGCCACATTCCAACGGTGCGTGATGGCCATATTCACTGACATGGTAGAGGACATAATGGAGGTGTTCATGGATGACTTCTCAGTGGTGGGGAATTCATTTGATGAGTACCTGATATATCTGACGCGTGTGCTGAAACGGTGTATCGAGACTAACTTGGTTCTGAACTGGGAGAAGTGCCACTTCATGGTACAAGAAGGCATAGTCTTGGGGCACCGGGTGTCAAGCAAAGGAATTGAGGTGGATCATGCTAAAGTGGATATAATAGCAAAGCTACCTCCTCCAACTTCAGTCAAAGCAATCAGAAGCTTCCTTGGGCATGCCGGTTTCTACCGGAGATTCATAAAAGACTTCTCAAAAATTACCAACCCTTTCTGTAAGTTGTTAGAAAAAGATCACCCTTTCTTGTTTTTTGATGATTGTAGGGTAGCATTCGAGGAGTTGAAAAAGAGATTGGTCACAACACCTATCATTGTTGCCCCCAACTGGGAGCAACCATTCGAACTCATGTGTGATGTTAGTGACTACGCAGTGGGGGCAATGCTGAGACAACGGAAGGACAAGCTGATGCAACCAATCTACTATGCTAGTAGAACGCTGAGTGGAGCCCAGCTGAACTATAATGTGACTGAGAAGGAGATGTTGGCTGTGGTGTTTGCTTTCGACAAGTTTAGATCATATCTGATTGGTTCTAAGGCAATTGTATACACTGATCATGCAGCTCTCAGGTACTTGATTGAGAAGAAGGAGTCTAAGCCGCGCCTGATTCGTTGGGTGTTGCTGCTGCAAGAATTCGACCTTGAAATTCATGACCGTAAGGGCATAGAGAACTAAGTCGCTGATCATCTATCACGACTTGAGGGAGCTGAAAATGCAGTTGAGGTTGAAGATATTCTGGAAACCTTTCCAGACGAGCAGTTGCTCGCTACTAATCTTGAGGAAGCGCCATGGTATGTAGACTTTGCAAATTACCTAGCCTGCGATATAGTTCCCTATGACCTTTCATCTGTACAAAAGAAAAAGTTTTATCATGACTGCCGCATGTATTATTGGGATGAGCCTTACCTGTTTAGAATTTGTGTTGACAATATGATCCAGAGGTGTGTCCCCGAAATAGAACAATCTTCTGTTTTGCAGGCTTGTCATGCATCGGCTTATGGAGGACATTTTGGAGGAGTCAGGACAGCTGCGAAAGTGCTTGAGGCCGGATTCTTTTGGCCAACAGTGTTTAAAGATGCGCACCAATGGGTGAATGGCTGCAATGAATGTCAGCAGACCGGGAACATTTCCCGTCGCCATGATATGCCCATGAACCCAATTCAAGAGGTGGAAGTGTTTGATGTCTGAGGGATTAACTTCATGGGTCCCTTCGTCAGCTCCTATGGCAATAAGTACATACTTGTTGCTGTGGATTACGTGTCCAAATGGGTAGAAGATGCAGCGTTGACCACTAATTATGCAAGAGTGGTGGTGGGGTTTTTGAAGAAGAACATATTCACCAGATTTGGGACACCAAGAGCGATTATCAGTGACGGAGGCACTCACTTCTGTAATAGAGCCTTCGAGAAGTTGCTTGCAAAGTATGATATACGGCACAAGGTGGCTACCCCTTATCACCCGCAAACTAGTGGGCAGGTTGAAGTATCCAATAGAGAGATAAAGAGTGTGCTAACCAAGACTGTGAACGCCACAAGAACTGATTGGGCGAAAAAGTTAGATGATGCACTCTGGGCCTATAGAACTGCTTTTAAAACACCGATTGGTATGTCACCATATAAGTTGGTGTTCGGGAAGGCCTGCCATTTGCCAGTGGAACTTGAACATAGAGCGTGGTGGGCACTGAAACAGCTGAATCTAGACATCGAGGCTGCGGGCACAACGAGAATCACAGAATTGCATGAGCTCGACGAGTTCAGACATTTTGCTTTTGAGAGCACAAGGTTGTAAAAGGAAAGAATGAAGAGGTTGCACGACAAGAACATTATGGAGCGAAATTTCAATCCTGGAGATATGGTGTTGCTTTATAACTCACGATTAAGGCTATTTCCGGGTAAACTCAGGTCACGATGGTCTGGACCATTTAGAGTGGTCGAAGTTTTCCCTTCAGGTGCTGTCGAGATTGCCACAGAGAAAGACTCTCGTATATTTAGAGTCAATGGACAGAGATTGAAACTATATGTGGGCATGAACGAACCAAAGGAAGTGTCTGAGCTATACCTGACTGAACCACAGAGGTCGAGCGAGCCTTAAATGCGCTCATCTGCATCGTGCCGCGATGTTAAATCAGGCGCTGCGTGGGAGGAAACCTACGAATGTATTGTAAGTGTAATGCATAACTTCATGAAAAAAAAGTAGCAGGAACACGCCCAGACCGCGGTCCCAGCGTAACCGCGGTCGGACCGCGATCAAATACCCCCTTTGAAAGAGGTCTACCGCGGTAGGACCACGGTTAAATACCCCCTCTGAAAGAGGTCTACCGCGGTGACCAGTGCGGGCCAGGAAAGTGGAGAGTTTTTTTTTCCTTCCCCCCCTCCCTTTTAATAAACCTAACCCCCCACTATTCCCCCAAACCCTTCTTTTCTTCAAACCACCCGCAACCCCCATCCCCTTCTCTCTTCTCTTCTCTCTTTCACACCATCTCCTATACCTCAAACCCCCATTGTTGCCCCTCATTTCTTCTCCATCTCTCTCTCTCCACAACCTATCCCTTCCATTCATCCTCAAGGCCAGCTTCTCTATTCTTTTCTCTTTCTTTTCCATAACTTAGTGTAATGATTAGTCTAAATTGGTTTCAATTAAACCCTAGGTAGTGTTTTAGTGTAATTTTTTTATTTTTTTTCTTTCTTTTCTTTCATTTTCTCCATTATTTGCTTCTTTTGGCCATGATTGATGCTTAAATGGTTGGGTTTTCATTGTGCTTAACTTGGGGGCAATTTTTTAGAATGTTTGGAGGCCTAAACAAATTTTTTAGGGTGAAGCTTGGTGGAGGGGCCTAAATGGCCGAAAATTGGGGTATGTTGTAAAATTTTGGAGCACTTTGTGCCTTTCTTAGTTTATGGTGGTGGTAGCATTTGACATGATTCACTTGTGGGAGATTGTGTGGGGTATTATATGGCGGAATTGTAGAATTAATAATGGTGTGAGGGAAAGAGTGGAGGTTGTCAACTTTGGGCGCCTTACTGATTGGGTATACTGGCATTGATTGACAAAAGGAAACTATTTGGGGCCATCAGGTGGCGAAGTCTGAGTACCCATCCGACTGGCACATGTTAGGATGCATCTGATTGTTACCCTGAATTGTCTGCAGGTAATATGGCCCGAAAAAAGCGAAAGATCTCGGCAAGCACTTCCCAAATGTCAATATATGATGCCACCAGGTTCCAGTCACAGGAGGCAGAGGACGCGTTTCATGCTAAAGCCACCAAAAGCTTTGTCCCTGAGATTCCTGTTGATAGGGCTACCCTCCGCATGGAAAAAGCAGACATGTATGAGGAAATCAGACGGAGGGAGATGGAGTTCTTGTTTGATGAACCTGAGACGGAAAACCCAATAATAGTCCGGGAGTTCTACGCGAACTGCCTGGAAAATTTGTGCCGGTCTGTGATTGTGCGGGGCAGGGTGGTAGATGCCTCAATTCTGAAGATTTGCCAGGTCTTGCAGCTGCCCCAGTTCACTGGTGACATTGATCATTACCACGACGCCCAATGGGTCACTTGGGACACTATGATTGAGACAATCTGCGTAGGGGGTCAACCAATCTGGCTACAGGAAAACATTACCCTTCACTCCAAGTCATTCACACATGGGGCTAAGTGCTGGTTCACCATTATTTGCAGCCGGTTATTACCCACGGGCAACACGACAGATGTGAACCACCTACGGGCTCTATTGGTGTGGTGCTTCGTCACCAAGAAAGACTTTGATGTGGCGAGAATTATTGGAGATGAAATGATCCTTTGGTCACCTCTGCTATCTAAGGGGTTTTACTTCCCCTCACTTGTGACGAGGTTGTGTCTGCTGGATAGTGTCTCCACCAATCCTACAGATGGAGCTTTGCCCGCAAAAGCAGTATTCAGAGCTTCAAAGATCATAGTGGGCAGAGATGCACCCACAACCATTGAGCTTGATGATGAGGATGATGCCCCAGCACCTATGGCACCATCTAGGAGATCCTATGATGGAGCCGGATCCTCTCGCCAACCCCATACTGGGGCAGGGTTCTCTAGATCACAGTCCAGCCGACCCATGTTGCATTCTTTGGAGGAAGAGGTGGCAGATCTTCGCTCCTTGGTGGATGGCCTGCATGTGCGTATGGATGCCATGTCTCAGCGGCAGGCCAGGTCTGAGAGCCAGATGATAGCTTGGTTCCGTGATTTGGGGAGGGCTTGTCATGTGGATCCCAGCACCGTCTCCGACTCTGAGTGATGCTCAAGGTAGTCTTCTTACCCTTCTGCACTTTATATGTGTTATGACATGGGGACATGCCATATTCTTTTTGTGTGGAGTGGGAGACTTGCTTTAGTGGTGTATTGTTAGTGTACATATACATTGAGTATGTTGTAGTTCTGTATCTTTGTTGTTGTGTATAATTGGTTGTTGAGGGTCAAAGTCGGGTCTAAAAAAAATAAAAATAAAAAATAAATAAATGTAGGAGACTCTTCTTGAGGACGGACCACTTGGACAGTACTCTTGAGGGAAGTAGTCCATTTAGATTTTTTTTTTTTATTTTTCTTTTTAGGTAGTGTAGTAATTCCTCCTTGGTTTTTCTTTTGACCACGATTCTTTTCCAAGGGCTTTTCTTGAACCGGGTTAGGTAGATTTTTCTTTAATATTTTTAGGACCCTTAGGACTCTATTGGACTAAGATGGGTGAGGGCAAGAATGCAACCCGTAATGTACACACCTGCAAATAACTAAAACGAACTTAAGGGTGCGACGTCTAGGCTCGTTTGTAAACTCGTAGTTTTATGCCTTATTTCTGCACACCTTGTCTTTCTTGAACGCTCATGTGAGTGTATTGACAAACTAATTCGTAATGAGTTACATGCCAAGTGTGTGAGAGATAATACTTGTATTCTGTGCTTGCATGCGATACCTAGAACTTGCCCTGTGTGTTTGCAAAGCGAAATAGAAGCTGTTTGGCCTTAGAGATGATTGAGGAATTTCCTTGTGTAGCCTGTATAATTATGAATCCACCTGTACATATTGCCATAGTTAACCCCTTCGAGCCTGAAGCCTGTTCTTTGATAACCTTACAATAACCTACATCCCTGTGTTTGAATAGTTTGACTGTTTGAACCTGTACCTCCTAGAAGCACTTGAATCGTTAAAGAGCATATAAAAGTCAAAGTGTGGGGTAGTAATGGAGTGGGAAAAGAAAATCAGGAAAATACTTGAATGGTGCAATGACTGTTAAAAAATATAATAATAATAATAATAATAAAAAAGAGGTCAGTTGCACCTAAAGAAAAGTGGGGGTAGCCTATGAAACAAATGTGGAAGAATGATTGGGTTGAACATGGAAATTGGAATAAAGGGAACGATTGTATTAAAAGTGCTTAGGGAGGTTAGTCACTATATCCAAATATATCATACCCGTCCCTTAGCCTACATTATATCCAAATAAAGACCTCTTGATTTTGGACTAAACAACTCGATTAGTAGAGTATTACACTAAGGGCAAGCTTATGGTTTATCTGTATGACATGTGAATGTTCTTTGCTGAGAGTGAGTGGACTCGTTCTATCTATAGTTCCTTGTTGCTTGATTTTATGTGTGTGGAACTTCTCTCAGAAATATGATGTGAGGGCATGTGACTCAGGAAGAAAAAGCAAGTTTTCACCTCTGTTTAGAGTAACTAGAGTAAACATGAGTGTGGCATGGCATTAGAGTCTTCATCTGAGGTGTGGCTGTTGCACTGCTTAGATTGTTCTTTCATAATGGCGGGTGTGACATAAACTGGGTAATGCATCGAACGATTAGGCCTAGAAGTGTGGTTCAACTTGTTCGAGGACGAGCAAAGATTTAAGTGTGGAGTGTTGATAATAGGTGAATTGACTATAATTAGGCCCTAAAGAACCACCTTCTTGTGTAGTTTTTATGGTAAAAAGTGATAACAAAATGCTCTGATTAGTGCTTTTCATGCGTTGCAGGCTATATACAATAAAAGAAGTCTATGGAGTACTTTTGGGATCAATTACGGAGAAAAAGAGGCCAATCCTACAATATCCGCTAAGTGCACCACGCGAAGGCAACAAAACCAGAACTGGAGATGGACTGTCGCGGTCCCGGCGTAACCGCGGTCGGACCGCGGCAGAAGGCTGTTGCGGATTCTGAGAGGCTAGTTGGCCGCGGTCCTGGCGTAACCGCGGTAGGACCGCGATAGGAAGCGGAAAATTGAGGGACTGAAGTGCAAAACACGGGATTTTTAGCCCAAAACCCTATATTAAACAATAGAACTCGCCCAAGGGAGGCATGTAATGTTTTAGAGAGTACTTTGGCAAGAAAAACAAGTATGAGAGATCACCCAAAACATCATATTTTCTTTTTCTCTTTATTTTTTTGGGAATTTTGATCATGAATATTTTCATAGTTTATTTACCCATTGTCATGAGTAGCTAAATCCTTTGTCTAGGGTTTTGATGGAACCTATTGAAGGATGAACTTCTTGATTATATTAATATAGTTTGCCAGTTTAATCTCTATTTGTTCAACTACGTGTTTGTTGTAGTTAATTAACAGGATCCTCAATTAGCTGTGCCTAATTAGTATGCATAACTCGGGAGAGAGTGCATATTTAGGTAATTGTTGAACAACATCACTCCCAAATTATAAGAGGGATCTATAACTGTGGGTTTAAAGGAGGGATTAGGGATAACGAAGTCTTGGGTGCAATCTAAAGTGAACTGTAATAAACAAAGCCAACTAGCGTATCTCGGGAGAGTGCGTCTAGTAAATTATCGTGATTACTCGGGAGAGATTCACGGTAAAAAGAGTGTTCATGATTGATAGAGATGTGTTGGTAAATCTATATGAAACATAAACAGAAGGGATTCCATCAATAGGGGAAATCACTACCTTAGAACCTTCTCATTATTGTTCACAACTTAAGCATATTTAGTTTACAACTGTTTATTGACTTTCAATCTTAGTTATTAAATATACCATCAATTGTTATTCACAACGTTTGGGAAAGTTGATTCTAAAGAATTTAGTAAATCCAACGAAAGCAATTGATAGGTTAATTCTCTGTGGATTCGACTCTGGGCATAAATACTCAGGTTATATTTGCAACGTCCGCATTGTCCTTTTATAAGGCATAGTTGGGCGTGATCAGGTACTATATTAAAAGCACGAAGGCCCTTAACGAAATGTCATTGGTCTTTTTTACCCTTTAAAAATAAGTTTCGCACTAAACAAAATAGTTATTTTATTAATTTTTTTAATATGTAGTAATAGACATTAATTATTTTTCCTAATATTTAGAAATTCAAAATCAACTAAATTTTGTGTAATTATGAACCTTTCTTATTTAAAAAAATAACATAAGGACTGTAAAATAAAATATGCATATAATAGCTTAATGAAATACAGTCTCCATACTCCATATGTTTTCTTCATTAGTATCGTTGTCTATTCAACACAATTAGCATAATGAGACTATCATACATCCTTCGTTTATAAGGGTAATTAACATATGAAGTTCTTGTGCATGAATAAATTTATATCTATATCTATACTATATTAAAATCACGAACATCCTTAGCGAAATATCGTTCATTTTTTTTACCCTTTTAAGTCGTTTTTGTCACAATCCAAAATCCGTTAAAGGTCGTGATAACGCTGGACACCACTGTCAGGCAAGCCAATACCAAGAAGTTAATTAATTCCTCATTTTAGTATTTTTAAAATTATTTTTTTTCCTTACATTAAACAATAAATAATGAACTTAACCGAGAAAATAATGATGTCTTTAACGAATTTAAATACTGAATAACCTCATAGTCATCCCAGAACCCGGTGTCACAAGTGCATGAGCAATTTCTAGGAAATAAAATATAATACAATAACTGTCTGAAATACAAATTGGACAAAAAAGAAAGTACAATACTCTGAAGGAGACTCTGCTAGCTGCGTGTCATCTCGAGATATGCAGCTCACCTAAGTCTCCGTATCAACCATGCCGCTGCGCCCAACGAGGCAAGTAGATATACATGTGTCTGTGCAACAAAAATGCACAACAAGTGTAGTATGAGTACGAAAATAACACGTACCCAGTAAGTATCTAGTCTAACCTCGAAGAAGTAGTAACGAGAGGTCGACTTCGACACTTACTAATGGTCCAATAATATAATCAGTTGTGGATTTATTAAAACAGCAGTAAACTCAAGGGATTCATGAAGCAAGTAAACAATCCTTCTGATAGCATGAGATTTCCAATTTCATATTTCCTCAATTATAAATTTATTTCAGGCCAGGAAGGTAATATTAATATTTATAAATTTCAAGGCAAGCAATGCAAGCATGTGCAAATCATGCTGAGGACGTACGATCCGATCCAACAAATATTTAAACTGAGCACTACCAAAGAGTCGAATGGCGCGAACCATAGATGCATCTATTACCCTGCTCGCGAATCATAGATGCGACGCGGTCAAATATAAATAAACACATCAAAAAGTCAATCAAGTATTCATCAGGGGATCAATTACCCAAAGAAATGGCAACTTCTCTTTAACGATCAAGAAAATGATGTTTAACTTCTTTAGAAATTCATTTACCAATTCGATATGATTTAAGCAACTTAAATTGTCAATAATGTTACAAATATTTCAAGTATAGCATGCTTTCGGGTCCTAGACTACCCGGACTTAAGCATAATAGTAGCTACGCACTGACCCTCGTTACCTCGTGCGTATGTAGCCTCCCACAATTAGAAGCACATATTTAATTATTTTACCTATAGAGATAATTCCCTCTTACAAGGTTAGAAAGGAGACTTACCTCGTCTTAAAGCCCACTTTCTGGTCACAATTTCTCTCTAAAGCCCCAACTTGGTGCAATTCAATCCGAAACTAGCCAAACAACATGCAAATTAATTAAAAATATAATCCAATGCTTGAAATTTAAAAATTATAAAAAATCTCAACTCCGCTCGAAAAGTGACAGTGGGCCCATGTCTCGGAATCCAAAAAAACTCACAAAATCTGACAACTCATTCCGATACGAGTTCAACCATACCAATTTTATCAAATTCCGATAACAACTGGACCTCCAAATCTTGAATTTTCGTTCTTGAAAGTTTTGTAAAAATCTTGATTTCTTCCATTTAAATACGAAATAAATGATGAATATAACCATAGAATCATGAAGTATAATTACTTTCGGATATAGAACACTTACCCCAATCCATATAGTGAAAATCGCCTCAAAAATCACTTTAATCTGAGCTCCATAGCTCCAGATATAATAAAAATGGCCGAAACCTTGAAGTATAGCTTCTGCCCAGGAATTTACTCTTTGCGATCGCGAAGCACAACATTTCTCAGCCTAAACTTTTCCCTTCGCGATCACTGAAAATGCTTCGCGATCACCAAGAACAAATGCACAGCTCTTCCAGAAAGTTTCTAGTATAATGAACATAACTTTTTGTACAAAACTCCAAATTGCAAATAGTTTAACTTTTTGAAAACTAGATTCCAATTATTACAACTTTCATGCTTTTCTCATCTCCTACTTCCTTATAGATTACGAGATATAAGCTTCCAAACTCTGCCCTGTGCAACACAAATTTCTTCTTTGCGATTTCCAAACTCTTCCCGGATAGGCTGTAGTGTACCATTCATAACGTTTTGTACACAATTCCAAATGCCAAACAGTATGATTTTCCAAAAACTAGACACAAAGGGATGCAAATTTTATTTTTGGATCATCTCTAAATTCCTTATAGATTATAAGATACAACCTTCCAAATTTGGGTTAGTTCAGCAGAAACTTTCCTCTACGCGATCGCGAAAGGCCTTCCGCGATCGCGAATCACTGGCCAATTTCTCCCACTTTACTCATCGTGATCGCGACCAATTCCCCGCGATCGTGTAGTACCCTATTGTAGCCAAAAACCAGCAGCTAAAAATGACCTAGAAATGATCTGAAACCACCCCGAAACTCATCCGAGCCCCTCGGGACCCCGTCCGAACATACCAACAAGTCTCAAAACGTATCACGGACTTAATCGAGGCCTCAAATCACATCAAACAACGCTAAAAATACGAATCACACCCCAATTCGAGTATAATGAAGCTAAAAAAAATTCTAATTTCTACATTTGATGTCGAAACCTATCAAATCACGTCCGATTGACATCAGATTTTGTACATAAGGCACATTGGATATTACAGACCTACTCCAACTTCTAGAATCAGAATCCGACCCCGATATCGAAAAGTCCACTCCCTGTCAAACTTCTAAAAAATCTTCAAATTTATAACTTTCGCCAAATGACCCCGAAATGACCTACAGACCTCTAAATCCATTTCCGGATGCGCTCACAATACCAGAATTATCATATGGAGCTACTCCCAGACTCAGAATCTCAAACGGACATCGATAACATTGAAATACACCTCAACCCAAATTTATGAAATTCTTCCAAAATGCCAACTTCCACAATAGGCGTCGAAATGCTCCAGAGTCATCCTAAACCCGATCCGTACGTACTCCCAAGTCCAAAATCATCATACGAACATGTTGGAACCTTCAAATCCCGATTCCGAGGTCGTTTACTCAAAAATCATATTTTAGCCAATTCTTCCAACTTAAAGTTTCCGAAATGAGAATTTTCTTTCCGAATCAACTCCGAACTTCCCGAAATTTAATTCCGACCACGTATGCAAGTCATAATACCTGAAGTGAAGCTACTCAGGGCTTCAAACCGCTGAACGATGCGCTAGAGCTCAAAACGACCGGTCGGGTCGTTACAGTTTTTACAATAGACAAAATGTCAATTTAATTATTCTTCCTAATATTTAGGACTTTGAAATCACCTAAAATTTTCTGTTATTAAATCTTTACTTATTTTGAATTAAAATTATTGTCTTAATTATATATGAACCACTATCCTTTTGTGTATGAATTACATATTATGTAAGACTTTTTCGTTTCCTTATAGTTTCTCACAGCAATTTTCATATAAAAAATGTTTAGACATTTATTCTTCTCATAGGGAACTTATTCTTATAAAACAAAACGTCTATAGATTGTAACTATTAAAAGTAAGAGGTATTTACTTAATTAAATATTTTTTAATTATTGAATGTAATTTTAAAATATTATTCAAAAATTAATTAAGAGAAAAATTATTGTTTGAATAGGAATGTAGTTAAAAATTCTTTATATTTTCTAAGTTATTTTAACAACACAAAGTCCCAATGCAATAAAAAAAAACTTTGAATTAACTAAATAGAAAAAGAATCTAATTCAATTCTTTTTCAAAATCTTCATGTAAGTAAAATTATTTTTTAGGTTGATAAAACTCCTAAGTTACGTAAATTTATTTCCACAAGAAAAGCACTAGCGGTGAAAGGAATTAAAAAATAAAACAAAATTAGCTATATCATAGTGTTATTTGTTACTTATGTTTTGGGGAGTAGGTAACAAAAAATAATACTTTTTATCATATATTCCTACATAAGTCATCAAAAATCACAATAAAGTATATAAGAATTTTTACATGGCAATATTCTTTATTTATTGAACTAGCTAAATTGAATAAACATTTATCAATTTTAAGAACTTATATTTTTTTTTTAAATTTTTGTTCAATAGCTAAAACACATTATTTAATAGTAATTACTTAATTTTTTAAGATTATATATTCACTTATATAGGGTAAACGCACAAAGCGCATACCCTAAGACTAGTGATTATTAATGCTTATTACTGCTTTATTTAGTAATTATTTGGTCAATTTAATTATTTCTAAAAGTTTATAATATACTCTGCATCATGTCAAAAAATAAAACAATGGTTCCAAATTAGTGTTTTCATATTAGCTTGTCAAAAGATCACCGCGGCATACTAATGTCTCAATTGTTTGTACTTAATGGGGGGGGGGGGGTGTGAATGTGAATTATTCAAATCTCAATCCATTAAGCACATTTATTTTTTAACTTTAAAATTATATGAATATGTCTGATTGGATCTGAATCGATCACACCTGTAATCAAGTCATAGTTTCGTCCGGACATTAAAAATCAAAGAATACACGTGTCTTTTTTCGCTCGCTCTTCTCTCTCCCCCTTCAATGATCAACTAGATGGCCAATTTTTTTTCCACTTAATCTTTACTTGGAATTCTCCATCTTATTTCCACTTTTCCAATGGTAACTTTTAGTTTTGAGATTAGGGTTTAAAAAGCCCCCTAGAAGACATGGCTAAAATAGAAGGATGTATTGATAAAAATTTTGTGTGTGTGGATGAGATGGATAAATCCCAGTACAATGAAGAGAGTTACTCGATAGTTTAAAAGCGTTGCTTTGAGTATTCTTTGTGGCCTTGGCTTCGTTCTCTTGTTAAGTATGTTTTTTCATCAATTAAGTTTGTTAAAATTTTATATAATTAGGAGTGGAGGAATCTTTGCATATTTATGTTTTGCATTGAATTTTTATACTTGAATTCTTTTCACTAAAGCAAAACTTTGTATATCAGTATATAAAATTTTACCTTATTTACACGAATAATTTTCTAATTAAAGAAATTAAAAAAAATAAGTTTTTAAGTAGGAACTTCTGAAAATACTTTAGACAATAATGAATGCAAGGCAATTCTTACAATGGAAGAAACAAGCCCTTGTTGGTACTGTAAATCTGGCCTCTATTTTTGCTGTCAATTTTTATTTATTTATTTTTTTTAATTTTTTTTTTGGTAACAAAAGATCTGTCAAAATTGATAAGTTGGATGTAATAAACGTACTGGTAGGCGGTCTTAGTAAAATTGCTTGTGTAATTTGTGGCTTCATAGTAAGATTATATTTTTGATAATGGTGGTGTCCAGGTCAGTTTGCGCGCACGTCGACTAGTTTTACAGGATATTTGTTATCTCCAATCAGTAAGAGGTACCAAATAACTCTAGCTATCAATTTTTGGAACATAGAAAGAAATTAATTAACATTTTTTGTCTTCGGTGGAAATTGAACCTGAATCTTCGTAGTAAAATGTTTTAAGTATCAAATATGTTTACCTAACTATTATACCACCATTTTATGTGTATGGGCTATCTTTCTTGGTTACGTGATTATTGTTGTTGGTTCCGATGTTGTTATAAGAAAATTTTGTATTGATAAGATGGTAAGAGCTACAACTAATGTTTCTTGTGAATAACTTTAAAGCATGTTATGCCATCAGTAGCAGCAATGCAACAATGCTTTCTTCACTTCTCCATAGTTTCTGATCTTCAGGCTATTATGGGGACGAGCTGTGTGTATTTTGGAGGGGTTCAACATCCGGAGAAAGAAATAATTTTAGCTAAGCCAGGATTCAACCAAGGAGACCTTTACCTTGGTGTACCATTATCAACAAAGAAACTGAACCTTAACCAGTGGAAGTCACTTGTTGACAAGACTACAGCTAGAATCACTTCTCGGACTGCCAAAAAACTCTTTTATGCAGGCAGGGTTCATTTGGTACAATCAGTTATTTTTGGGGTACAATCATATTGAGCTCAATTATTCATAATACCTTCAAAAATTCTGGCACTTATAGAGGCTTATTGTAGGAGCTTTGTCTGGTTTGGAACTAACACAATCACAAGGAAAACACTGGTAGCATGGGAAAGAATACGCTCTCCAAAGTACATGGGAGGATTAAATCCTAATCAACATCAAATTGTGGAACAAAGCTGATGTGGCAAAAATATGTTGGGACCTTGCTCACAAACACGACAAACTATGGATTCAATGGGCGCCAAACTGTTTACCCCAATATTGGGTAACAATTGAAATTATACGTGGTTTAAAGGATACGTGGTTTAATTCAACACGAATAATTAATAAACATAAAAAAAGGAATTAAAGATGAAACAAACAATCAAACCACTCGCAATGTTAAGGCAAGGACTAATCTTAGATTGAACAATGAGCTCGTCCTCGATTATGCCCTCGATTCAAGTCCAGCCGTGAATAAAAAATAGAACTAGTGAATAAAACTGTCAACAGTAACTTAGAGAATAAAAATAATCTTTTATTGCCTTGGAATGCGTGTTACAATGAGTCAGATTAAAGAAAAACTTTCCCTTTGTATAGTAGGAGAGTTTCAGTCCTAATGTAAGTCTAAAAAATATAAAGATCTTCTCCCGATAATTGTTGATCCATAATCGACATCGAGCGAGATTCACGCTTGATATCCGGTTGAGGGCAGGTATCACGTTCCTCTATCCCTCATGCATAACAGTTCACCGTATAACCCGAGGTCTAGAACTTACACTCGACTTGGGCGCATCGCTTTACCATATCCGATGTTAGATATACCGTTCACTCTTCCGGGGTCTCGATACGAAGGGTCTTTGACCTCGACTACAATCTCCCGGATACGTGCACCCCTTTGTTCACTCATCGGGGAATCGGGGTAAATGTTGTCCCTGATTTTACCCGTACACACAATCAATAATGCCTAACTTCAGACAAAATTTTGTGACATCGTATGTGGATTTTTGAAGTTTCAATCACTTATGTGTCAAGCTGTTTCGAAGCAACTATAATTACAGAAGTTTTATGAACTCAAGTCATGATTTAAATAGTAAAAATTGCATGTGGCGCCCTAATTGGTCGGCCTCATTTAAATATTTTTTTTTTCATTCCTATACACTATTGGAAACTTTATTACCCTAAATGTTCATGTTTAGTAAATTACCCTACCTACACAAGTTTTGTTTACAAAATATATACATTCCACCTTAAAAGGCTCCCAATCCATTATTAGTGCCTTCAATTAAGGGATTTAGGTACACCATTTTCCTTTTTTTCTCCTCTCTCCTCTCTTCTCTCTAGATTCTGTCTCTCTCCTTCATTTTCTCGAATTCCTACAACACAAATTAAAAGTCAGATACTTCCTTACAATACCAAATAGAATGCAAATAATTGCCACTCTTTTTAGTAGCAATCCACTAAGAAATGGATAAAATACCCATCAACAATTATTTAAAACTCTATCTTGGCACACTAACTCTTTTTCAAACAAACAGTTAATGATAATAGGCGGCACTTTCAGGTTAGAGTGGGTTATTCACAATAAAACAATGATGCAGTAGCATAAAAAAAATTAAATCCTTAATTAGTTAGTCCAAAATTTAATTTATATTAAGCTTCTACGACAAACTAAGCTTCTTAACTTGGTTTGAGATTGGTACAATCAAAACGTTACTTAATAAAACAAAACTTTAATATATATTTTTTACTTAGATCTGGAGTAGATATGGAGGACAAAGAGCCAATTTTGTCTATATTTTGATTAAAATTTTGTGGGTATGGGCAATTGGTTCACCTGTTGCGTTCAAAGGCGTGAGAAAGTCGCAGGAATCCCTAAATCTGGAATTATAACGTTTGCCAACTCTATAGGAACCAGTGGTATTATTCTTCATTCCTGATAACATGCGATGAAGACACCTTTGCCAAAGCCTCTCTCACCTCTTAGTTATATACAACTACAATATAATACCACTTAAATACAATTTTTATACTAATTTAAACAATATGTCTTTTGTATATTTTGTATCTAATTTATACATAGTAAAAATAAATTTCATACAACTAATTATATATTATACAATATATCTACAACTTTCACACATTATTTCTATCCAGTTAAATACAACTACAATAACATACAACTTAAATACAAATTTTATATATGTCTTTTATGTATTTTGTATCTGATTTATATATAGTAAAAATAAATTCATACAACTAATTATTTATTATACAACTTATCTACAATTTTCATACATTATTTCTACTCAGTTATATACAACTACAATATCATACAACTTAAATATAATTTTTATACAATGTTGTTCAACTTTCATACAATAGTTAAATAAATAAAAGAAAAATATATAAACAACAGAATATAATTTTTCTACAATTTTTCTACAATTTCTGCAGTATAATGTATGTCATGTCTTCTTCTTCTTCTTCTTCTTCTTCTTCTTCTTCTTCTTCTTCTTCGTCGACGAGTTTCAATATGAAATTCAGCCAAAACCAAGTCTAATCTTCACCAAAACCCCTCAAAATGGAGATATAAACTCCAAACCATATTCTCAATTATTTGCAACAACACCCAATCCAAAAAAATCATGATTTTTGAAAACTCAAATTCGAATTTAAAGCTTCAAAGCTTTTTAATGGCTGTCAATGGTGGAATTCTGTCACGACCCAAACGCCGATCCGGTCGTGATGGCGCCTCTCGTGAAGTCAAGGCCAGCAAACTAAAACCAATTCACCTTTTTAAAACAGTTAAACAATATAAAAGCAGTCTAAACATGATTTAATGATAATAAGTAGCGGAAATATAACCCGACACAGCCCAAACCGGAGTGTCACAAGTCACGAGCATCTACTAGGGTATAAATACAACTGAAAGTCTGAGTGTACAAATACAGACTAATGAATGAAGAGAGAGAGAGAGAAGAAGTGTTGCGAACGCCGGCAACTACTTGCTAAACTCCGATGACTCTGTCTCCGATCAACCAAACCCGCTACCGGGTGTATAAATACCTAAATCTGCACACAAGGTGCAGGGAGTAAAGTGATTACTCCAACTCAGCGGGTAATAATCATAAATAAAGTTTTAATGGTAAGAAATCACGTAAAGCATATCAAGGTGTCGTATAGAAGCAGTTCAAAAACCAGTAAGAAAGCACTGAAGCTGTAAAAATATCTTAAAACATCTTAACTCGGTTTAAACTTCTTTGAAAATGACTTTTTCAACAGTTACACAAATGAATGCAAAACAGATAGTGCAGATAAGCACAAAAATCCGCCCATCAGGCACAAATCCCATAGTTTAACAAGTAAATGACAAGTAAATATGAAAGATAAACACATAAAGGTTCGCCCCTCGGGAACAATGTCAACAACTCCGCCCCTCGGGCAATATCTCAGAATAATAACAGCCCCTCGGGCAATCACATAGAACGGTACCAGCCCCTCGGGCAAATCAGATAGAACAATACCAGCCCCTCGGGCTATCACATAGAACAATATCAGCCCCTCGGGCTATATCTCACATCACAATGGGTACCCGCGCTCACTGTGGGTGTACAGACTCCGAGAGGGGCCCCTTACGGCCCAAGCGCAATATCAAGCCATCTCGTGGCATCAAATCTAGGCCCTCGACCTCATATCAATCAACAAGCCACCTCGTGGCGTACATATCTCAGGACCTCAACATCATAATCAAATCAGTATCTCACTGCTGCGGCGCACAGCCCGATCCAAAAGTATCCTCACCATACAGGCCCTCGACCTTACTTAGTCAAAATCACATAAGCCACTCGGGCAATAGTAAAACATGATGTTCAACCCAAAATATTATTTAAAGTATCTTGAAAAGCAAAATAAACTTGGCTGAGTTTTGAAAACAGTGGAAAATAACATTACTGAGTTCAAGTATAAAGTGAAAACAGTGAGGAAATATCAACAAAAATCCCCGAAGGGTTCAAATAGCTGGCACTAGGCCCAAATATGGCATTCAGCCCAAATAATGATGATAGCAAATAGTTTTCAGTCAAATACGCGATAAAATCATCAATTGGGACATACCAAGTCACAATCCCCAATAGTACACGATCCCAAGCTTTTCATCAAGCGTGTGCCTCACCTCAATGTAGCACTACGATGTGCAATCCGGGGTTTCAAACCCTCAGAGCATCATTTACAATCATTACTCACCTCGAACCGGCTAAATCTCTAGCTCGCGACGCCTTTGCCCCTCAAATCGTCCCCCACGCGCGTCGAATCTATCCAAAATCAGAACGAGAAAATCAAAATATGCTAAGGGAACGAAGCCCAAGCGAAAACAATCAATAAAGGGCACAAATCCCGAAATTACCAAAAACCCGAGCCCTGGGCCCGCTTCTCAAAATTTAGAAATTTTTACATCAACGAAGGGTTCCTTATCTCCCCGCGAGTTCATGCATATTAACAACATCAAAATCGGTCCAAATGACCCCTCAAATCCCCATTTAAAGCACTCTTAAACTCAAGCCCTAAACCTCCATTTTTAGCCCTTTAATTCCTTCAATTTTAGTTTTAATGCATGAAATATTATCATAGAAGTGTGTTTTAGTTCCAAAATCCTTACCTTAACGAAGTTCCCTTGAAATCTCCCTTCCAAATCGTCCAAAAGCTCTCAAGCCAAAGTAAAAAATGGTGGAATAACTCAAACTCGCGAAATGAAATAACTTATATGCTCTGCCCAGGAAGACCCGCATATGCGGTCCAAAACCCACTTCTGCGGTACCGCATATGCGGTCAAATCCTCCGCTTCTGCGGAAATCACTTAAATACCAAATACCGCATCTGCAGTCCACTTGCCGCATCTGCGACTCCGCAGGTGCAGCCCATCTATCGCATCTGCGGTCACTGACCATTCCTCTCGAATCCACTTTTGCGACTCGCCTTCTGCACGTGCGGCACAGCACCTGCGGTCCCCAAACCGTAGGTGCGAAAACACTAGAAGCAGCAAAATCTATAGCAGTTGCAAATCATCTTAACCTCTCCGACAACCACCCGAAATCATCCCGAGGCCCCCGGGACCTTAACCAAAAGCACCAGCATGACCCAATACCTTATTCAAACTTGTTCCAATCATGGAAACACCTCAAACAACATCAATTCTACCAAATTACATCGGATTCAATCCTAAGTTTCTAAAATCTTCCGAAATACGCTTTTGATCAAAACCCCAAACAAACCACGTCCGAATGACCTAAAATTTTACACACACATCCCAAATGGCACAATGAAGCTATTGAAACTCTCAGAATTTCATTCCGACCTCTATATCAAAATCTCACCTATCGACGGATAACGCCAAAATCTCAATTTCGCCAATTCAAGCCTAAGCCTTCCACGGACCTCCAAAATGCATTTCAATCATGCTCCTAAGTCCCAAATCAACTAACGGAGCTAACCCAACCATAAAAATTCTGATCCGAGATCATATACAAATAAGTCAAATCTTGGTCAAACCTTTCAAATTTCAAGCTACAAATTGAACTGTTGTTCTAATTTCATTCCGATTACCCTGAAAACCAAAACCAACGATTTACATAAGTCATAATACATCACCCGGGGCAAGTCATGCCCGAGAACTGGCGAACAAAATATAAAAGCTCAAAACGACCGGTTGGGTAGTTACATCCTCCCCTACTTAAACATACATTCATCCTCGAATTGCTGAATAACCTCACCATCTACATACCCCGGGGTGATACCATGTCACCCTATCTTATATAGGTCCGATAACATAATGCAACTAAAATTTCACAATCCAACCTAGCACATAAACCTTAGAACCACATTTCCATTTTCGAAATCATCCATAAGGTCAGAATCTCACATCTATACTCTGAATAAGCCCGAACCAGCGGTAACCAATCATACCTACAACCTCGGATACAATTTCATGATAAACCACATAACTCAAACGCTTGTATCTATAACTTCTATTCACAGCAGTTGCCCACAACACCGAATACCGGTAGAAAATCTCTTATCAACTAAAATCTCATTCCAGCACTTTCATATACTACCAATGATAAATGAAACACGCAATAAGCCATAACCATTTCCCAGATCAACCATTCTTGAAGCCATTTCTCCTTTGGCAAATGCCACAACAAATTTCTGAGCCGAAGTTCGATATTATCCTTCTAACATGCTGAAATCGAACCCGTTCGTATTCATTAATGATCCCAATGATCTCATCTAATCCAACACACTACTTTGGTGACATGACACATGAATACAAGCCTAATACACAACTTGCACAATACGTGCACCAATAAGCAACAGTCCGAACATACTAAAATCGAGAAAATGACTCAAATGAAAGAGTTGTACCTCAAGCTCACTAGTACCACCACAACACGAGGCTGAGAACTCATCTCACATCATAGGAACAAAAACACACGAATCTAACCCGCAAGGTCATACCTCCACATAACTTCGCTACAACGCGCGATCCTATCCAAACACTTCTCCACATGAAACACCTCGAGTCACTCTACTCGAAATCGACAACCATATGCAATTTGATGTCTAGAACCAAATCAACTCATCATAACCATGGTAAAGCAAATACATAACACCGCACAACCCAAAAGGACATAACCGATGCGCCATCTACTAAGCAATATCTAATACTCCTCCCGTTCGAGTTCCATTGAAAGACCCCAATAACACCGCACCACATGTGCCTATAACCAACAAATCCTAATGCCTCGCAACACGGAAGGGTAACTCATAGACCTCCCCAGATTACTAATAAGCTCAATAATAATTGAATCAACACATCCCTCAATAATACAACTCGGAGCCAACCAGGCCGACTCAAGTTAGAACACACATCCACGTTGGCCTGCCAACGAACCCCTTATCAAGGAAACCCTAAAGCTCCTCCTTCAATTCCCTTTAGCTCTGCCGATGCTATACGATACGGTTCCCGGCCTCAAATCAATACCGAAATCAACAACCTTGCCCGGCGACATGCCCGACCACAGAAAACACACCCAAAAAGTCATTCACCACCAGAACTGAATCAATGGTAGGAGTCTCTACACTGACATCCCTCACAAAAGCCTAAATAATTAAAGACAATCCTTCCCAGCCATCCGCTGGTCTTCGAAATATAAAACCACCCTATTACGAATATAAAATCCGTCAAACCTCGCCACTCAACCCGTGGCATTCCCGGCATGGCCAACATCGGCGCCTTAGCGCAATAGCTTAGAATGATGCAACGCTGAGACAACCAGTCTATACCCAATAACACATCCAAAATCGAACATACCAAGCAACAAAAGATCCACTCGCGTCTCCAAACCCCGATAGTTACTAAATAGTACCGATACACACGACTCATAACCACCACATAGCCTGAATATGAGAACCTCCCGTCTCCAACTCCATATGGCCCATGAATCAACATACTTGGTCCCAATTACACCGTCCGAATGCATACCACACTTCAAATACCCAATCATACAACGAGAGATACTCTAAAATTCTTCTATGCCACCAAGCAAACTCGAATACCGGCAGTCGATCTAATAGGAAAGTGCCACTATACTACCGAAGTATCATCAACTTAATCACATTGCCTTTTCTGAAACATATGCCCTCGTCAAATCACCCCAAATTAGCAACACCATTTCCTAAATCATCCGAAGACCCTTTCTCTAATTACCTAAAGCTCATTCCTCTAATTGTCCGAAACTGCCCGTGCTGCCTAAGAATTTTTTTATGACTTTCCATTCAGAACTGAACCGTAACCTTCCACACGCAAATCTCAATCCTCAACATACCGCATGTACCATACCATCCTAGGATAACCTGAGAACTTCATCTTTCTCCCGAGCCACAAACATCTACATACTCAACTAGTCAAGAACTTCCCATTGGTCATATCTAGAAAAAAATCACTATACATCCCATGCTCCGCATGCCCATAGAAAATATGCATCTCCAAACCATGGTAAAAACCATCAAGAACTCTCCGAGTTCCCCTTGCACAAATCAGACCTGCCAGGACTGAATCCTTCTAACTCGACCAAGCTATGCAAGCCATCAAAACCTAAGAGCATTGCCGCGAAATACTTGTAAGAACTTATTACCTCGAACACACACAAGGAACTAATCATATCCTTACCATACCGGTTCGGTCTACTATCAAGCTATCCCATCTATCTAAGTTTCCTTCTGATTCATCCTCAACTTGATATTCCCTCTTGCTGTAGCACCAAAATTCCTCAACCCAGGATTACCACACGAGACCCAAGCATAAAACCACACTGTCTAAGACTCATAAGCCACTAAATACTCTCTTAAATATTCCCAAAAGCACCACATTCGAAATACTTTACTCTGAAGAACTTCCTGCGAATCTAAATCTGTTACCTCCTGATACTGATACATATAATCCCACAATTAATATAGAAAACACCACAAGTTTTGACATCTTCCAACTCAGTATCTAACCACATATACAACTTTAACTTACCCTATTGTTACATGTAGAATCTTGAACACATTAGAACCACTCCCACGAGTTATTCACTCTACTCAAACTGCAATTAGTCTGATCAAACGAACAGATCAACCTGTGCCTCATTAGCACTCCGACACAGCAGAATGTGACATCATTCCATTACAACCAAGCAACTTCCTGCTCTATGCACCGAGCATCCTTTACCAATAACGACTCAAGACATCTCGTGATTCTCCCCCACCTGCGGAGCATCCTATGACCTTTATGAAGAATTTTCCTTTACTCGAGCCACTCTCGGTCTCAATCTCCGTAGGCCATAACTAATTCACCTGACACCTCAAACTGGAGCCAATATAGCACATAACCGTACAATCACTAGTCAATATCAAACTCCCCCACTTGGCCCGAAGCCATAGACAAAAACACGCTCAATGGCCCATAGCACATATACTCTATTGCTGCTATAATAACATAGTGAGACTAAACTCAATCCTTTGTAAGCTTGTGAAAACACAGATCATCTAGTACTTTAAATCTCCTACAAATCTCGCATTCACTCTCACAACAGTTACACCCACTCTCAAAGCGACCCAATTTACATTACAACACATATATTTCACTTGCAAATGAGATCTTCTAGCAGACACATAAGAATCGCACAACCTCAGAACACTTCGCAGGAGATAACCCACCTGCTTTGCCTCCAACTAATATTTCTGTATACCTTCCACCGTCATAAACTGTACGCAATTACTTAGTCTTCCTGAGTCTGAACTCATACCGCAACATGAAATTTACTTCACTCACAATTGGGAAACATGAAAAGATCCTTCACACGCTCATAACTCGGGGTTATACCTCAAATCAAGATGGAATTGAAGCACCTAATAGTTCTTCTATCCTCTAGGAGACCCTTCTCGTCTCCTCCAAATCATATGGATACATCTCGCAGTACTAACATACTCATCACATAGTTATCCAACCGTCACTCCCACTAGTAGGGACAATACCGAACATATAAGCTCAAAAACACTTGCTCACACAATCAACACCTCGGTGCTCAAGACATAGGCAAAGATCCGGCCTCAAGTCCTCCAGACTGGCCCAACATCAACTCACAAAGATCACATCTCGCCCCTCAATCAGGGAATCACAAACCATCGAGGCACATCTGATACTGAGCGCTCATGCGCGCATACGAACGCGTGGAAAGAATTCAAGAGTTACTTTTAAAGGTGATTCAGGGACGCACGATTAGAATTCAAGAATGTGAAGTTTTCCTAAAGGTTCTGCAGCCTCTCGAGGATAAATACAGACATCTCCGTATTGATCCGCGAGACTCTACTAAACATGCTCATGACTCGTGATACCTATGTAACCTAGGCTCTGATACCAACTTGTCATGACCCAAACCCCGACCTGGTCGTAATGGCGCCTCTCGTGAAGACAAGGCCATCCAACTAAACTCAATTCACCTTTTTAAAATAGTTAAACAATATAAAAGCAGACTAAACATGATTTAATGATAATAAGTAGCGGAAATACAACCCGACACAGACCAAACCGGAGTGTCACAAGTCACGAGCATCTACTAGTAAATACAACTAAAATTCTGAGTGTACAAATACAGACTGATGAATGAAGAGAGAGAAAAGCAGTGTTGCGAATGCTAACAGCTGCTACCGGGTGTATAAATACCTGAATCTGCACACAAGGTGCAGGGAGTAAAGTGAGTACTCCAACTCAGTGAGTAATAATCATAACTAAAGTCTGAATGGTAAGAAATCATGTAAAGCATATCAAGGTGTCGTATAGAAGCAGTTCAAAAACCAGTAAGAAAGCACTAAAGCTGTAAAAATCTCTTAAAACATATTAGCTCGATTTAAACTTCTTTGAAAATGACTTTTTCAATAGTTACGCAAATGAAGGCAAAATAGTTAGTGCAGATAAATAGAAAAATCCGCCCCTTGGGCACAAATCCCATAGTTTAACAGGTAAATGACAAGTAAATATGAAAGATAAACACATAAAGGTTCGCCCCTCGGGCATAATGTAAATAACTCCGACCCTCAGGCAATATCTAAGAACAATAAAAGCCCCTCGGGCAATCACATAGAACAGTACCAGCCCCTCGGGCAATTCACATAGAACAATAATAGTCCCTCGGGCTATCACATAGAACAATATCAGCCCCTCGGGCTACATCTCACATCACAATGGGTACCCGCGCTCACTGGGGGTGTACAGACTCCGGGAGGGGCCCCTTACGACCCAAGCGCAATATCAGGTCATCTCGTGGCATAAAATCTAGGACCTCGGCCTCATATCAATCAACAAGCCACCTCGTGGCGTACATATCTCAGGACCTCGGCCTCATAATCAAATCAGTATCTTATTGCTGCGGTGCGCAGTCTGATCCAAAAGTATCTCACTATACAGGCCCTCGGTCTTACTCAGTCAAAATCACATAAGCCACTAGAGCAACAGTAAAACATAATGCTCAGCCCAAAATATTATTTGAAATATCATTTAAAGTGTTAAAGCAAAATAAACTTGGCTGAGTTTTGAAAACAGTAGAAAATAACATGACTAAGTTCAATATAAAGTCAAAACAGTGAGGAAATATCAACAAAAATTCCCGAAGGGTTTAAATAGCTAGCACTAGGCCTAAATATGGTATTCAGCCCAAATAATGATGATAACAATAGTTTTCAGTCAAATACACGGTAAAATCATCAATCGGGATAGACCAAGTCACAATCTCTAATAGTACACGACCCCACGCTTGTCATCAAGCGTGTGCCTCACCTCAATATAGCACTGCGATATGCAATCCGGGGTTTCAAACCCTCAGAGCATCATTTACAATCAATACTCACCTCGAACCGGCTAAATCTCTAGCTCATGACTCCTTTGCCCCTTAAATCAGCCTCCACGTGCGTCGAATCTATCCAAAAACAGAACGAGAACATAGACATATGCTAAGGGAACGAAGCCCAAGTGAAAACAATCAATAAAGGGCACAAATCCCGAAATTAGCAAAAACCCGAGCCCTGGACCGCTTCTCAAAATTCAAAATTTTTTACATCAATGGGTTCCTTTTCTCCCCACGAGTTCATGCATATCAACAACATCAAAATCGGAATCCAAATGACCGCTCAAATCCCCATTTAAAGCACTCTTAAACTCAAGCCCTAAACCTCCATTTTTAGCCCTTTAATTCCTTCAATTTCAGTCTTAATCCATGAAATATTACCATAAAAGTGTGTTTTAGGTCCAAAATCCTTACCTTAACGAAGTTCCCTTGAAATCTCCCTTCCAAATCGTCCAAAAGCTCTCAAGCCAAAGTAAAAAATGGTGGAATACCTCAAACTCGCGAAATGAAATAACCTATATGCTCTGCCCAGGCATACCCGCATCTGCGATCCAAAACCCGCTTCTGTGGTACCGCATATGTGGTCAAATCCTCCTTTATGCGGAAATCACTTAAATGCCAAATACTGCATCTGCAGTTCATTCGCCGCATCTGTGACTCCGCAGGTGCGGACCATCTACCGCATCTGCGGCCACTGACCATTCCTCTCGAATCGGCTTCTGCGGCTCGCCTTCCGCACGTGCGACACCGAACCTACGGTCCCCAAACCGCAGGGGAAAAAGCACCAGAAGTAGCAAAAACTACAGCAGTTGCAAAATATCTCAACATCTCCGACAACCACCCGAAATCATCCCGAGGCCCCCGGGACCTCAACCAAAAGCACCAACATGACCCAATACCTTATTCAAACTTGTTCCAATCATCAAAATACCTCAAACAACATCAATTCTACCAAATCACATCGGATTCAAGCGTAAGTTTCTAAAATCTTCCGAAATACGCTTTTGATCAAAACCCCAACCAAACCACGTCCGAATGGCCTGAAATTTTACACACACATCCCAAATGGAACAATGAAGCTACTGCAATTCTCTGAATTTCATTCCGACCTCTATATCAAAATCTCACCTATCGACCGGAAAACGCCGAAATCTCAATTTCGCCAATTCAAGCTTAAGCCTTCCATGGACCTCCAAAATGCATTCCGATCATGCTCCTAAGTCCTAAATCACCTAAAGGAGCTAACCCAACCATAAAAATTCCGATCCAAGATCATATACAAACAAGTCAAATCTTGGTCAAACCTTTGAAATTTCAAGCTACAAACTGAGAACTGTTCTTCCAAATTCACTCCGATTACCCTGAAAACCAAAACCAACGATTTACATAAGTCATAATACATCAACTGGGGCAAGTCATGTCCGAAAACTGGCGAGCGAAATGCAAAAGCTCAAAACGACCGATCGGGTCATTACAAATTGCTGCTCTCTTTTCCTTTGCTTTACATTACTGAAATTTGGGATTGAGAGATAGAGAGAGACGTAGAGAGAATTCTCAATTCTTTGCAACAACATCCAATCCAAACAAACAATATTTTTTGAAAACCTAAATTCGAATTCAATGTCACACCTCCTTTTTTACTACCCCGGAAGGGAGTATGAGAGAGTTTTTTCCAACTTAAAGTGACAATCGAAATGGGATTATTAATTTAAAAATTCAGAGTCGCCACTTAGGATAATTATGGTATCCCAAGTCACCGGTTCAAATCCCGAATCGAGGTACAGATTGACTCATTATTACAGTCCACGAACCAGAAATCCGGGTAATGAATTCTGTTAACCCGGAAGAAGGTGTTAGGCATTCCCGAGTTTCGTGGATCTAGCATGGTCGCTCAACTGTTACAATTGGCCTATTATCTGATTTGAATATATGTTTTAGCCTATGGTTCAATTTTAACTTTATAGCCGCTTTTATTTAATTAAGGAAGATTGCAACGTCATTTAAAATACATCTTGAACCACGTCACATAAATGCACCCGTAGTCTTCAACATATTTTATCTAACATTGTTGAGATTTGGATTTTGGGTCACATAAATGCGCACCCGAGTTTAGGAAGGTAAATTATCAAATAGCGCGCCTAAAGCAACTATGCATTTTCAAATTTGCGAGGCCATGGAAATTTCACTAGATGGCACACCTCGTATTCTAAGGATTAAGTTAAAATTAATTAAGTGAGGGCCATGCAATTGTCATTTTTGTTTGGCATGGAACACCTTGAATTATTCTAATTAAAGGGTTTTGATGCTAACTCGTGAGGGCCATAAACTAATCGTTCACCTATCATGACTCGCCTCAGTTAAACTACGGTCATGATCCATTTAAATGCAAAATGAACTTTCCCCCCAAGTGACATTCCATTTGCATTATTCTAATCCATATATACGTGATGCCTTATTTACTAATGGGCTTGGGGGAGGATTTTGCAGTTTTGGCTCGATCAGACTCAGCATACCCAATTGTCGCAACCTGTGGAATAAACTGGCATAGGATTCTCCCAATGGAGTGAAGGTTTTCTTCTTTTGCAACCTCTCATTCTTAAATGCTTGGTTGGGCTGGAAACCTGATCCAGGAGGGTTTCGGTAGGCACTTAGGTGTGGATAGACATTTTGTGGAGCTGGGTATGTATTTTGTGGGACTGGTGCACGCCATTGTGCGTGGGCCGGAGGTTGGCTATATGTTTGGGCATGGTGGACAGAAAAATGGGGGTCTGGTTATGGGTAGTAGTGTTGTGGTAGGCTATATGGGATTTGAGGGTAGGTTTGGTAGTGGGGGTGAGGCTGGTTATAGTAATGTGATAGGCCCTGGGCCCGAACCAAACTCCTGAATCAATCATTGCTACATCCTCTTTTTTCTTCTTTCCAATTGCTCCCCCAATTCCGCTTTGAATGGCTTGGGTGGTTGCCTTAATATCTGAATAACTCATGATTTTGTTTGTCTTGAGCCCTTCTTCTACCATACCGCCCATCTTTACCAATTCACTGAAGGACTTGCCTATAGCTGATACCAGATGACCGTAATAAGTAGGTGCTAAGGCATGCAGAAAATAATCCACCATTTCACTTTCTTTCATTGGAGGGTCAACCCTTGCTGCCTGTTCTCTCCACCTAAAACCATATTCCCTGAAACTCACATAGTGCATATTCTCAAGTTTCGTCAAAGACAGGCGATTCGTAATAATCTCGAGATTGTACTGGAAGTGGCAAGCAAATGCCTGGGCTAGATCATCCTATGTATACCATCTTCTGTGATCGTGCCGAGTGTACCATTCCAGCGCCAAACTACTCAGACTTTGACTAAAATATGTCATTAGCAACTCATCTTTCCCTCCAGATCCCCTCATTTTGCTACAGAAACCTCTTAAATGCGCCACTGGATCACCGTGCCCATCATACAAATCAAACTTGGGCATCTTAAACCCTGCCGGCAATTGTACATCTGGAAATAGACATAGATCTTTGTAAGCCACAATTACTTGACCTCCCAACCCCCGCATGTCTCTGAATGACTATTCCAGGCTTTTGACTTTCCTGAACATCTCCTCCTGTTTGGGATTTTTAGATGGTTTTTCGGTTTCCGCAGGGAGGTCAAAATGAGGAGTGTACGAATAGGGTTGGGGAACCTTGAAAGTGGGATCCGGGGGGTAATACTGGTTGTCGTGAGTCTGGAATAGAGGCTCACTAGAGGATCGATATAATGCAGCAGGTAGGGGTGCCACAAAAATAGGAGTGACTGGTGGAGGAGGGTACGGGACTTGCTTGGGTGGTGGAGCTTGTGATGTATGGGAAGTAGTGATGTGGCATTGTTGGTAGAGGGGAAAGGCCGGAGATGAATTCATAGTGGGAGGTTCCGAGGGCAGAGCCAATGGCGGGATAAAAGCAGGGTTGGCGGGGTAAACTGGCTGTGGGTGCCCTTTTGCCCATGCTTGGTACATTTCAGCCATCTGCTGCTTCAGCTTATACAACTCATCTCTCAGACTAACCTCCGATTCTTCCACCTCTTTTGATGGATCGACAATACTTGCCTCAAGTTCCTGGTTGGCCATGTTCGGCTTGTTTTTGGACCGGGTGTTGTAGGAGTGAGTTGCCAGAATGTCAATCAAACTAACCACCTACCTGAACTATAATTTCATCAATAACAAACTTGTTGGCGATTAGGGCTTTAACAAATAAGAAACCGCACATTTGAGGAGTGAATGCACCTAAGCAGTTAAACATTTCTATTATGCATTTGACCGGTTGCTTGCGTCATCCCGGCTTTTCCTTATTTCCATTTGAAACTTCTCTTGTTTTGCCATTTGTTTCCTTCTCACGGTTTCTTATTTTCTCTCTCTTTTCTTTTCTTGTTTTCCTATTGTTTTTCCTCCCTTTTTTTCTTCTTTTCTTTTTTGGTTATGGTCGAATCCTATGGAGACTGCCTACGTATCATGACCACGCATGAACTAGATCAAGTGTAGTTCTTGGGATAAGTGCATAAAATAAATAACAAAACATTTTGGGATTTTCAAATTTTTTCCATAAAATAAAACAGTTTTGATTACAACCACTCATTCTACTAAATTATAAAATTAACAGACTCGAAAAGGGAAATTAACAAACTCTGACTCAAAACAAGACCAACAGACTCTGACAGAAAGGTGAAAACAATATATTCGAAAACCAACGAACAGACTCCAATAAAAGAAAATACAGACCCGCAAACGGACTAACAGACTCTAATGAAAATCATGAATACACCAATGCCTCAAATGCCCCTGGGGCCCGCGGGACATCATTAGGTCTCGCCACGGGCCTACGTGCTAAATCCCCTTGGAGGTGGTAGAGATCTTCCATTACCTGGCGAACAAAGGTTATCGCAGTGGCAAAGAACATGGATCTAGTCATATCCTCACAACTACTACATTTCATCGCGATGTATTCGGCGATCCTTCTGACTCTCTCTCTTATGATACCCTTTTTTTGCAACAAACGCCCAATTTGTTGGGCCCTGCCTTCCAAAGTTTGTTCGGCTACATGATTCTGTTTTTGAGGTTTTTGCAAATCTCATTCTAACTGTGCCATCGATGCGTAACAGTGTTCCCTTTCTGCCTTAAAGTCTTTTGCCTGTTTGATCATTTTGTTCTCAAAGATGGTAACCCTTTTCTTCAACCCCACAATTTCATTGTCATATTTCCCTTTTAATTGTTTAACCAAGCGCGCTCGTTCTTCCACATTCTTAGCCAATTTTGTTCGAGCCCTGGCTAGTTCACCCTCTGCTTTGTTCAAATCAAAACCATACTCATCCACCTTCTGCGTAAGGTTCTTTATAAGCTTTTCATCCTTTGCACTTCTGGCGGGATTTTCTGCTGCTGTTTTCATTTCTTGAATCTGGGCTCGAAAGGCCTTATTTTCTTTGGCTAGCTTTTTCTTTTCACCTTCATTCGCCGTAGTTTGCAAACCATTCTCGAATTGGAGATCCTTGACTTGCTTTTCCAGTTTTCCTATTGTGGCCCTGTACTCATTCTCCTTGGCCAACCAAACCCACTTCTTGCGACGCCTCAACGAATTCCTAAATGTGAGGTTTTTTGGCTGGTCTTTCAGGTTCAGCCCTTGTGGCGTTCTTCTTTTTATACCAGGAAAGATAGGCGGGTGAGACCTCGCCTCTAGATAGGTCATGCACTTGAGTGTTCGCTGTCAAATACTGGCATTCGTTCCAAATAGAAAGAACTCGTGAAATTGGCCATCAGAGCTAACCTCCACCGCATAAACACTAAGATCTTCATCTGGGTGCATCACCTGACACCTTCCCAACTATCTCATCACCCGGTATAGAGCGTAAGGCTGAATGCCTCGAAGACCCATTAGGAGGTAGTAGGGACCGGTGGCGGCATATACACAATTTCTTCAACAGGAAGCCAACCCAGTGTCTATTCTATTTGCCTCGCAGTGATGGAGCGAAGGCGGGATACCCAATCTCCAAACCCCCCTCTAGGAACTTTAACCCTGAAATCGTTGTGTCAAACTCTTCAATGCAACTTTTCTCTGCGGACCCATAACTCATATACTGAGGGCGGTGACACAGGTATTCGATCATCCACATTTGTAGTAGAAAATTTCATCCCTCGAAGAAATCTGCCCCAGCTTTACAAGTTGTGAGAGCTCGGTATATCTCGGATACTATCATAGGGGCAAGGGTGCTCTTGGCGTTGGTAATCAAGACTTTGACGACTCCAGTCACCCGCAGATCGATATTCCCATCTTTCCGCGGAAACACCACGAGGCCTAAGAAAGCTACCATGAAAGCAAAATGCCTATGCTCATCTCATTTTGCTCGGTTCCCCTTGCTACAAACCCCGCTATCCGGGTTGTTGAATCCTCCTACATGCCCGTACCTCTGGTATATTAAATGTAGCGTGGAAAAACTATCCTCCAACTCGGCGTACGGGACTCCCTTGCTTAGTTTTTAGCAAATCCATGAATTTGTGAGAGTTAACGGCTCTTGGAGAGATCAGATACTTATGCCACAGACCTTCAGTACTTCCCATATAACCTGTTATCTCTTCCAAGGTGGGTGTGAGTTCAAAATCCGAGAAATGCATGACGTTTTGAGCTGGGTCCCAAAACGTAACTAACGCCTTTATGATGTCTCCTCTAGGCCTTATCTTCAACAACCCGGTGAGGCCTCCCATATGTATATTGACCTTATCTTGCTCTGATTTGCCCAGATCCTCCCACCACATATGCAACTCTAAAGGGATCTTGTTCATGACTGTTATTGGCAAACTTTGACTCGTGCTCATTCTGCACATTTATTAGGGTGATTTTCATTCAAAGAAAATTATGACTCATTTTGACTCAAGAAAAATGACCATTTTTTTTCAATATTTTCACAAAAATATCCGGCTTTGCCAATACGACCTTTCAGCACTTCGAAAACGTAGATTTTAAGGTTGTGTCGGCTAACCAGTCAAAACCTTTAAAAGTGATTAAAGGTGGATGTTCTTGCAAAAACAGCCTTCTGGCACCCTTTTGAGGGACATTCGGCTATTTTTGATAAGAATGGCATCACCTTACTTATTTGCAATAAACATAAAATGTTTTGTTCTTTTTGGGCTATTTTGCAAAAAAGGAAGTTGGACCGATGGGGGTTGCCTACGTATCTCACATCCGGTGAGAATCAAACTGGCGTAGTTCGGGCAAACAAAAACCAACCTTTTTTTCTCACTTTTTTTTTCAAAATAAAACAACAATTTTTTTTCAAAATTTCGGCAGAGTTTCAGTACTATTTGGACATTGGTTTTTCAAAACAGGTGATTATCTCACTTAGCCCTCACACTCCTATTTTCTTTTTCAACTTTCTCCTATTATTCAAAAGTTGGAGGCCTGTATGGTGAGGATACTTTTGGATCGGGCTGCGTACCGCAGCAATGAGATATTGATTTGATTATGAGGCCGAGGGCCTGAGATATGTATGCCACGAGGTGGCTTGTTGATTGATATGAGGTCGAGGTCCTAGATTTTATGCCACGAGATGGCCTGATATTGCGCTTGGGCCGTAAGGGGTCCCTCCCGAAGTCTGTACACCCCTAGTGAGCGCGGGTGCTCATTTTGATGTGAGATATAGCCCAAGGGGCTGATATTGTTCTATGTGATAGCCCGAGGGGCTGGTATTGTTCTATGTGAATTGCCCAAGGGGCTGGTACTGTTCTATGTGATTACCCGAGGGGCTGTTATTGTTCTGAGATATTGCCCGAGGGGCGGAGTTGTTGACATTATGCCCGAGGGGCGAACCTTTATGTGTTTATCTTTCATATTTACTTGTCATTTACCTGTTAAACTATGGGATTTGTGCCCGAGGGGCGATTTTTCTGCTTATCTGCACTAACTATTTTGCATTCATTTGCGTAACTGTTGAAAAAGTCATTTTCAAAGAAGTTTAAACCGAGCTAAGATATTTTAAGAGATTTTTACAGCTTTACTGCTTTCTTACTGGTTTTTAAACTGCTTTTATACGACACCTTGATATGCTTTACATGATTTCTTACCATTCAGACTTTAGTTATGATTATTACTCACTGATTTGGAGTACTCACTTTACTCCCTACACCTTGTGTGTAGATTCAAGTATTTATACACCTGGTAGCGGCTGTCGGCGTTCGCAACACTGCTTTTCTCTCTCTTTATTCATCAGTCTGTATTTGTACACTCAGAATTTTAGTTGTATTTACTAGTAGATGCTCGTGACTTGTGACACTCCGGTTTGGGCTGTGTCGGGTTGTATTTCCGCTACTTATTATCATTAAATCATGTTTAGTCTGCTTTTATATTGTTTAACTATTTTAAAAAGGTGAATTGAGTTTAGTTGGCTGGCCTTGTCTTCACGAGAGGTGCCATCACGACCAGGTCGGGGTTTGGGTCGTAACAAGTTGGTATCAAAGCCTAGGTTACATAGTTATCACGAGTCATGAGCAGGTTTAGTAGAGTCTCACGAATCAATACGGAGATGTCTGTATTTATCTTGAGAGGCTGCAAAACCTTTAGGAAAACTTTACATTCTTGAATTCTAATCGTGCGTCCTTGAGTCCGCTTGAAAAGTAACTCTTGAATTCATTCCACGTGTTCGTATGCGCGCATGAGCACTCAGTATCAGATGTGTCTCGATGGCTTGTGATTCCCTGATCAAGGGGCGAGATGTGATCTCTGTGAGTTGATGTTGGGCCAGTCTGGAGGACTTGAGGCTGGATCTTTGCCTATGGCTTGAGCACCGAGGTGCTGATTATGTGAGCAAGTGTTTTTGAACTTATATGTTCGGTATTGTCCCTACTAGTGGGAGTGACGGTTGGATAACTATGTGATGAGTATGTTAGTACTGCGAGATGTATCCATATGATTTGGAGGCAACGAGAAGGGTCTGCTAGAGGATAGAAGAACTATTAGGTGCTTGAATTCCATCTTGATTCGAGGTATAACCCCGAGTTATGAGCGTGTGAAGGATCTTTTCATGTTTCCCAGTTGTGAGTGAAGTAAATTTCATATTGCGGTATGAGTTCAAACTCAGGAAGACTAAGTAATTGCATACAGTTTATGACGGTGGAAGGTATACAGAAATGTTAGTTGGAGGCAAAGCAGGTGGGTTATCTCCTGCGAAGTGTTCTGAGGTTGTGCGATTCTTATGTGTCTGCTAGAAGATCTCATTTGCAAGTGAAAGATATGTGTTGTAATGTAAATTGGGTAGCTTTGAGAGTGGGTGTAACTGTTGTGAGAGTGAATGCGAGATTTGCAGAAGGTTTAAAGTACTAGATGATCTGTGTTTTCACAAGTTTACAAAGGATTGAGTTTAGTCTCACTATGTTATTATGGCAGCAATAGAGTATATGTGCTATGGGCCATTGAGCGTGTTTTTGTCTATGGCTTCGGGCCAAGTGGGAGAGTTTGATATTGACTAGTGATTGTACGGTTATGTGCTATATTGGCTCCAGTTTGAGGTGTCGGGTGAATTAGTTATGGCCTACGGAGATTGAGACCGAGAATGGCTCGAGTAAAGGAAAATTCTTCATAAAGGTCATAGGATGCTTCGCATGTGAGGGAGAATCACGAGATGTCTTGAGTCGTTGTTAGTAAAGGATGCTCGGTGCATAGAGAAGGAAGTTGCTTGGTTGTAATGGAATGATGTCACATTCTGCTGTGTCGGAGTGCTAATGAGGCACAGGTTGATCTGTTCGTTTGATCAGACTAATTGCAGTTTGAGTAGAGTGAATAACTCATGGGAGTGATTCTAATGTGTTCAAGATTCTACATGTAACAATAGGGTAAGTTAAAGTTGTATATGTGGTTAGATACTGAGTTGGAAGATGTCAAAACTTGTGGTGTTTTCTATATTAATTGTGGGATTATATGTATCAGTATCAGGAGGTAACGAATTTAGATTCGCAGGAAGTTCTTTAGAGTAAAGTATTTCGAATGTGGTGCTTTTGGGAATATTTAAGAAAGTATTTAGCGGCTTATGAGTCTTAGACAGTGTGGTTTTATGCTTGGGTCTCGTGTGGTAATCCTGGATTGAGGAATTTTGGTGCTACAGCAAGAGGGAATATCATGTTGAATATGAATCAGAAGGAAACTTAGATAGATGGGATAGCTTGATAGTAGACCGGACCAGTATGGTAAGGATATGATTAGTTCCTTGTGTGTGTTCGAGGTAATAAGTTCTTACAGGTATTTCGCAGCAATGCTCTTAGGTTTTGATGGCTTGCATAGCTTGGTCGAATTAGAAGGATTCAGTCCTGGCAGGTCTGATTTGTGCAAGGGGAACTCGGAGAGTTCTTGATGGTTTTTACCGCGGTTTGGAGATGCATATTTTCTATGGGCATGCGGAGCATGGGATATATAGTGATTTTCTTCTAGATGGGACCAATGGGAAGTTCTTGACTAGTTGAGTACGTAGATGTTTGTGGCTTGGGAGGAAGATGAAGTTCTCAGGTTATCCTAGGATGGTATGGTATAAGCGGTATGTTGAGGATTGAGATTTGCAGAGTCGCCAGAGCTGTCACACCTCCTTTTTTACTACCCTGGAAAGGAGTATAAGGGAGTTTTTTCCAACTTAAAGTGATAATCGAAACGGGATTATTTATTTAAAAATTCAGAGTCACCACTTAGGATAATTATGGTGTCCCAAGTCACCGGTTCAAATCTCGAATCGAGAAAAAGATTAACTCTGTATTACAGTCCGCTAACCAGATATCCGGGTAAGGAATTTTGCTAACCCGGGAGAAGGTGTTAACCATTCCCGAGTTCCGTGGTTCAAGCACGGTCGCTCAACTGTTATAATTGGCCTGTTATCTGATTTGAATATATGTTTTAGCCTATGGTTCAATTTTAACTTTATAGCCGCTTTTATTTAATTAAGGAAGATTGCAACGTCATTTAAAATACATCTTGAACCACGTCACATAAATGCACTCGTAGTCTTCAACATATTTTATCTAACATTGTTGAGATTTGGATTTTAGGTCACATAAATGCGCACCCGAGTTTAGGAAGGTAAATTATTAAATAGCGCGCCTAAAGAAACTACGCATTTTCAAATTTGCGAGGGCCATGGAAATTTCACTAGATGGCACACCTCGTATTCTAAGGATTAAGTCAAAATTAATTAAGCGAGGGCCATGCAATTATCATTTTTGTTTGGCATGGCACACCTCGAATTATTCTAATTAAAGGGTTTTGATGCTAACTCGTGAGGGCCATAAACTAATCGTTCACCTATCATGGCTCGCCTCAATTAAACTACGGTCATGATCCATTTAAATGCAAAATGAACTTTCCCCCCAAGTGACATTCCATTTGCATTGTTCTAATCCATATATACGTGATGCCTTATTTACTAATGGGCTTGGGGAAATGGTTTCAGCCTTGACCTTGGCTTTGAAACCAAGATCTCTTTAAAAAAAGATTGGACTAGAGGGACAACCCAAAGTCAGATCCCCACAGGAAAGCCTCAAGGACTAAGTTGGGCTAACGAGAATCGGGCCCAAATACGGAACTCTGCATTACGCCAAACATGCTCTATCATCCCAAATCAATTTAATGTGAAAGCAAGAAGAAGAGGCAGCGAAATTAACACATTTGGAGTAAGCTAACATGAAGCAAAACCCATTTTTAATCTGAGCCCAAACACTTATGCATAAACTCCCGTTTGACTTCACATTTGTAATTATCTTAACAGGGAATGATAGATAAATAATTCGATCAAATGCTCCCAGATCAAACATGGGTTCGTCATGAATGAAATCAATCTTTAATTAACTTCACAAAAACAATCATTTTACTTGAAATTTGGTTTAATCTAGACGAGATAGTAGATGGAAATCTGTGAAGTGTCCTATTGAGCAAACATGAATCTTAAACTTTAAACCCGTAATAATCATGCTTACAAAATAGCATTTGCATGAATCAATACATATACAAGCCAACATCTAGAACTTCAAAACATCAAGACTAAAACCCGCTGAGTTTCAGCAGAAAACTAACAAAAATTGTGACCCAGAATACAAAATCAAACATGAAGCTGAGTAATTAAAGTCCATTGTCACCTGTCATAAAAAAAACATCTACAAAATCTATTCATACACCTTCCAAACATGCTATATAATATTGAAACCAAACCTTTAGCGCCAAACACAAATCCAGTTTTATAATATACCAGTAACAACTCATTTGACACCTACCATTACAGATCTACTACATGGTATTAAACAGTGAGAAAACAGAGAAAAACTAAGGCAAACACAACTTGTATTCCATCGGATTCTCACTTGATTTACATAATCAACATTCAGTCAGTGTTTCTGGACTAAAGAGATACCTGGAGATAAAAGAGGGACAATAGAGATGGAAAATCAGCAGTCAGTAGTAACATAAATCCACCCAGATTCAACCAAAACCAGCAATGAAATCAATCCAGAAGAAAGAAACCAATCAACCAACTTAAAATAGATCTTTTACTACCCAAGTTCAAACCATTTTCAACCTCAAATAGAATCAGTTATTGTTCAGCAATGAAAAAACTTCAAAGTTCTGAGCAAAAATTTCAATGAAACAGTCCTTTCTCCAGTTTTTCCGCCGTCTGATTTTCTGATTGTTTTTCTATTAATTTTTCCCTTCCTTCCCAAGTAAGAATGCCTTTATAGGAAAGGAAAGTAGGGCAGTACTCAAGGTTCAGATTTTATACCTTGCCCCTTTTCTATTTCTCATTTTAGCTTAAAAAACCTTAGCCAATTTTGTGTTTTTCTCAAAAATGCCCAATTCAAAAGACCTAATTTCACTTCAGTCCCTCAGCCAATTTCTGAGAAGCTTCTATTTTCTGTTACAACAATATTCCCTATCCTAGATTACCCAAACTACCCCTGAACCCCTGTTAATTAACCAGATAGCCCAAACAGGTATGGGTCAAGTTGACCCTGGGTTTAATTAACTCAAAAACCAACCCAAATCATGAGCCTGATCCTAAGGCATGAATCCCAAGCCCAAATACCACCAGAACCAATTTTCTGACCCATTTCACAAATCCCATTAATGAACTAGAATTAACGAATTTAGCAAATTGAAACCAACCTAATTAAAGCATGAATGGACTAAGAGATTCAAATTAACATGCTTAACAAAATGACCCTTAAGAAACTAACAAGAAATAAGAAAAAGAAACAGATGATATGTCGATAAATGAGTAAAAAAACTGAATTAAGAGAAAAAGAAAGTACCTAATAAGCCTCAGACCATAAAAGCAAGTGATGAATCTTTCAAGTCCTCATATTTTCGGCTCAAATCTAAGACTAATCGCATGTGTGTGTTTTTTTTTTTGTCAAAAACACCCGACTAACATCAGAGTGAACCTAAAATTTCAAAGAAATCTCGAATTCGGCCAACTTGAATTTTAGGGCTCCCCTTTGATCTGATATTCGAGAAGATTGGGCCACATTCGAAGGAAACTGGCCATGGATTAGGGAATAGGGGGTTGTGGTGGTCAAGGGGTGTTAATTTGGTGGGGAAAGGAAGTGGTGCCTGTCACACCTCCTTTTTCCGCCCCCGCGAGGGGTGAAGGAGTTTTTCCAATTAAAGGACAATCGAAACGGGATTTGTTTATTTATTTCAGAGTCGCCACTTGGGAGATTTAGGGTGTCCCAAGTAACCAATTTAATCCCAAATCGAGGAAAAGAATGACTCTGTTTAACAGTCCGCGAACAAGAAATCCGGATAAGGAATTCTGTTAACCCGGGAGAAGGTGTTAGGTATTCCCGAATTCCGTGGTTCTAGCACGGTCGCTCAGCTGTTGCATTTAGCTATTATCTTATTTTTACATGAATAACCTATGTGCTGATTCTAAATTTTACTGCTTTTACATATACATATTTATTCGAGAGAGTGAACGCCGTTTAAAGTATGTTTTCGGATTGCGCCGCATCAGATGAACCCGCAATCTTAGGCACACTCTATTCAACGTTTTAGGATTTGGATTCAGGCCGCATAAAATGCCCACCCATATTTAGGAATGTAATTTACTAAAGCCGCGCCTAAAGATTCTAGCGCGTTATTATCTTTTGGGAGGGCCGTGAAATTTGCTAAACGGCCCTTCCCGACTTCTAAAAAATTTCTTAAACCTTTACTGAGGGTCCTGCAATTTATTTTATTATTATTATTTTTTTTATTTGACGAAGCTTGTCTCATTTATTTATTTATTTATTTGAAAAAAAAAAGAAGAAAGTAACTACATTTCTATTTTTATTTGTCTCTAAATAAAGAAAAATCCTGGTTAATTACATGCTAAAAAATCGTAACTTATTTAATTAATAGATTACAACAGATGCTAACGAAAATTGTACTTGAACTTGTAAAAATGGAAAATTGTTTCGCGCCTTATTCCATAAGCTAATATTGCTAAAAATTGAATTATGTATATAAAAACGTACAAGATTGACTAACGTTACTACAATTAGCCATTTTTAACTGTGGTGAGGTTAACTAAATGATCAAAGCTATAGACTAATTCATTAACCCTAATGGATTCGCAATTTAACTATACTAAATGCTTATTGAAACTACTCTACATTAGTGTAAGTATACTTAATTATTAATACATAAAATTATCGACTACGGCCTTTATTTATTTATTTATTTATTTATTTTTATTATTATTATTGGAACTATAATGTTGACACTACCTAACCACCTTACATTTACATTTTTATCAAGTCCACAATCTATCTATGTGAGATTATTTGTAACATGAATTAATGCCAATACGTATGAGAGTATAATCACTTAAGAGGATTAATGGAAATTAGTTTTAACCATCTAAACGAAATACTAATCGGGTTTTGACTAATTACTCTATCTCGTTTGTGGACTACTTGAATATATGCATGAAAACAAACAACTAACTAGAGATATACTACTTATCATGATTTACCCCATTAATCTAACAAAATTGAAAGGTTCATGTTATATCAGCGCATGACCATTTATACAATTCCTTCTCTTTTCAGTCCAATTATACAAAAAAAATTAAAACAGTTCACAGAGAAAAACTAAATAGGCCAAATTGTCTACTATCTACTTTATTGAAACGGTTGAATTTTATTGTTGCATTTCAACTTCAAAGCTTTATCACTACAAGATTCGAATGTGTACCTAGAATTCGAATTACAAATAGAGAGAAAAGAGGTCAGGAAAAACAATGTACAACAGTAGCACAGCAACAGAATCCCACAGCAGATAACAGCAACAAAAACCAGCAATAACCAGTGTAACAATGGTCAGAACCAAACTGAAAAACCCCGGAAAGCCTGACTGAAAATCAGTAGCACTAAACGCAATCCACAGAAGCAGTAACAAAGTTCTGATTTCAGTGGTAAAGAAAAGGACCTCACTTTCAGTTTTTAGCTCTCAAGGACTGATTTTCAGTTCTGAAAAATTAGCCTATTTCTCCCTTTTAAGTTCTGAAAATTTTTCTTCTCTAATTTTTTTCCATCCCAATCTCTATATCAACTCCTCCTATTTATAGGCTAGAACTAAACATTATTTATTCAAAGTTTTTCACTTTCAGCCTGTATATTACCTCCCATCTGCATCTATACACTTTTATCATTAATCTCATGCTTATTTTCTGATTTCCCACCCTTAAAGATACCAGACAGGGTGTATTCTGCACTACTAATTCCCTTTCATTAAATAATTCATTAATTTAATTGTACACTGAATATTCAACTGGCAGACTACTAACACTAACCATTTTAAATCTTTTAACACCCAAAAATACCCCTGAAAACCCCCTATTATTATTGCCTTGCCCTCAATCTTAACAATCTGTATTTAAACCTCTCTGATTTACAACTACACCAAATCACTACACAGCTACAACCAATCCTTAAATCAAATTCACACAAATGATTCAAGCATCAAAACAGACCAACGAAAAGATTCGGGTTGTACTCGTCCAAACAAAGCAGTCATAAACTAACTATTCGACGAAGTTGTTCAAATCGAATGTAGCTTATAACGCACACTCAAACAAACAAAAGAAAAACCTTGACCAAATAAAAAGGTCTTGAAGAAGAAGGAGAGCTAATGAACAAGACAAAATTACAAAATAACACTTTAAACAAAGAATCAATAATCCGAAAAAGAGAATGAACAAAACAAGATTACAAACAACACTTAAAACTAAAACCCAAAACAGAAAAATAGATCAAAATGAACTAAATAATCTTGAAAGAAAAATCTGAAACTTGAACGAACCCAAGTCGAAACTCAGATTTGAACTATTGGAGGTCGAACGGACTGTTTGTGAGCGTTGAAAAAGGACGAAGCAGAAGCTGGTCGTTTGGACTGTGGTGGATTAGCATGGAGGGACGAGGGTGGTCGTGAGGCATCGAGGAGCAGCAGCGGCAGCAACTGGGTTCGCTGCTGCCATGGTCGACGTGAGGAGCAGCAGCGGGTTGGTCGACGGGGGGGCAGTGGGGTTTGTTCGAGCAGCTGGAGGTGGTGGTGAGGAGCAGCAGCGGCAGCAGCTGGACATGGCCGCTGCAGATGGCGTCGCGGGCAGTGGGGTAGTCGACTGGTAGGGTGCTCGTGCGTGGCTTACGACGTGAGGAGGAAAACAGCAACCTAAGGGTTAGGGTTTCGACGACGAGGGGTGGTGACGTTGGTTGTTTGGGCGTGGATGAAACTGGTTGTTTGGACTGGTTATGGCTATGGAGGACGAAGCAGTGGTCGTTGGGTGAGGATAGAGGAACCTCGGGCTAGGGGTCGTAGGGTTTCTTCATTTTAGCTTCTTCGTCTTCAATGAAGGAGATGAACAACCAGCTCAAAAAATTTTCCAGTTCTTACGTTCGCTCCTCCTCCCTTTTCACGTTCTGTCCGTTTTCTTTTTCCCAAATCTTGATTTCAAAATTTCAAATCCCTTTTGCCTTCTCACGTTAGCTTTTTTTTTTGTCCGTCTTTTTCTTTTTTTAAAAAATCCCCCATCCCCTTCTGTCTGTTCTTTGTTACACTATTCCAAGAAATGGACCTCACGTGTGTAGGGGTCCAAGACTTGTGTCCCCCATGCGTGGTGGGGTTCCCCGTGTGTGGTGTTCCGTCCGTGTTCCCCACGCGTGTCCCCCATGTGTGGTGGGCTCGGATTATTATGGGCTAGGTCCGAAAATTAGGCCTAAAAACGGGTAGTTTGAACCCAAATATTATTCTTTTGCCCGGACCCGAGAATAAGAACACGACGTTGTTCAACTAATCCTATGTAAGCAAAATAACTACCAAAATAAGACTGTCATTTAAAACAAAACTATTTTTTAATATTTTTTTCCAAGATTAAAATAGCTCCAAAACATTAATAAAACTATTTTTGTAATTTTCGTTTTTATATAAAGATAAAATATAAAGTATTGTTTTTTTTGTGTTTTCTAAAGATTAAATGACTATAAAACGTTAACGAAACTATTGTTTTTGTAATTTTTGAAATTATATGAAGATAAAAGTACTTTTTTGTATTTTTAAAAGATTAAAATGACTACAAAACATTAATAAAACTATATTTTTTGTAATTTTTCGAAATTATATAAAGTATAAAAATAAGGTACTATTTTTTATATTTTTCAAGTTTATGAGAAATACATAAACTAAAATGTTTATATTATATATTTTTTGTAATTTTTCCTTTTGCGACGAAATAAAGTAAAATAGTCAAAATTAGCTAAAATAGCTATATTAGACCTAAATGAAAAATTCGCGCAAAAAATGTGAAAATTCTTTGGGAGGGTCAAAAATCACACGTCTACAGCTGCCCCTCTTTGACTGGAAACACGAAGAGTTTTCCGACAAAGAACGACTAGACATGTTTTTTGACCCGACCATTATTTGGAGGGACTACACTAAGGAAAGGAAGGGAATGTGACCGAGCCCTGGTATCTGTGCTGCCTACATATCCTTGGTTATAAAGGAATCAGGCCACGTGTAGTTCGGAAAGTCTTAGTAGCTGGGACTACCGGGGAACTGTGGTTCTGCTGTTACTGCTGTTGTATACTGTTACCACTGCCTTACTGATCTCCTTATTACACCGTATAAAAAAAGCAAGAAAATAAGAAGCCAGGCTAGCCTACGGATCACAGGATCTTATCTATCTTCAACTTGCTTTTGCTGCCTTGCTTTCTTGTTGGCTTGTGTTTCTTCCGCCGCTTCTTTCTTCTGAAAACTTGGGGATGGAACTGGCCTTTTGCTTTTCTGAATCCCAGTTCTCACTATCTTGTTCGGTCCGCTGGGATATGGCTTCCTCCCCTAAACATTCAAAGGTTTCTCTGGGGATACGACTTTTCTTCATCAGATTTGTTATGCTGGGACCAATTGAGGTTCAGAGGCCGCTTCTTTTGAGATTTGTCTTATTTTCCCTTTGACTCACGCGCTTGAATTTGTGTTGGACTCCTCGTTGTAACATTCTGCCTTCTTTCTGATTTTTGAATTTGGACTTATGCTGGGACCTCTTGTTGCAACCTTCTGCTTCCCGGTGCTGGGGATTTTTATTGTTTTCCTGCTGGGGGTTCCTGTTGTAATCTTCTGCCTTTCGGAGGGGTTACTGATTTCAAGACATGAAGTATAAGACTGAAAAGTATTCCTCTCGTTATACAGGTGGGCGCCTGAAACATGAAATGTAAAGACTGAAAAGTATTCCTCTTGTTATACAGGTGGGCGCCTGATACATGAAATGTAAAGACTGAAAAGTATTCCTCTCGTTATACAGGTGGGCGCCTGATACATAAAATGTAAAGACTGAAAAGTATTTCTCTCGTTATACAGGTGGGCGCTTGATACGTGAAATGAAATAGAAAAGTATACCCTCATTATACTGGTGGGCGACCTAGAACACGAAATGTAAAGACTGAAATGTATACCCTCATTATACTGGTGGGCGACCTAGGACATGGAATGTAAAGACAGAATTGTATACCCTCATTATACTGGTGGGCGACCTAGGATAGGAAATGAAAAATGCATACCCTCATTATACTGGTGGGCGACCTAGGACAGGAAATGAAAAATGCATACCCTCATTATACTGGTGGGCGACCTATGACATGAAATGAAAAAATGCATACCCTCATTATACTGGTGGACGACCTAGGACAGGAAATGAAAAATGCATACCCTCATTATACTGGTGGGGGACCTAGGACAGGAAATGAAAAAATGCATACCCTCATTATACTGGTGGGCAACCTAGGACATGGAAATGAAAAATGCATACCCTCATTATACTGGTGGGCGACCTAGGACAGGAAATGAAAAAATGCATACTCTCATTATACTGGTGGGCGACCTAGGACAGGAAATGAAAAAATGCATACCCTCATTATATTGGTGGGCGACCTAGGACATGAAATGTAAAGACAGAATTGTATACCCTCATTATACTGGTGGGCGACCTATAACATAGAAATAAAAAAAAATGTACTTGGATTTGTTTCCTCGTTCCTCCGAGAAATTTTTTAACAATGGCAGAAAATTTTCTGCCCCGGTTTTGGTGACCTTCTTTGTGGCGTGTTTTTCTGCCATCATCAACCTTTATTTTCCTGTAAAAATCAAAGAAAACTTTGTTAGTTTTAACATGGTGAGTGATGGTGTCACTCCTGCTGAGGGATGATTTTTCCTTTCCCTTGCTCTGTGCTCCCAAAACTGGTTGGGGATAAAGTTGCTTGCTGGGGATGATTTTCCATTTATCTCTTTCCCGCTTTTTTGTTTCAAAACATGCTGGGGGAGTTCTCTTCAACTCCAAAACTACTCCCTTAAAAGTTTATTTTCTCCCAGCACTGCAGGGCATAGAATGTTATCATCTGGGGATAACGTTATTGAGGATAAGACTGTTAGGGTTATCTTGCTGCGGATTAATTCTCTCTCCCTCTTTCCCCCTTTCTATTTTGTCTGACCCCCTTGGACCTTGGTCAGTGATCTATCGAAATTCTGTCGGGGATCTTTTTGGAACTTGGTTCACAGGTCTTTAAACCTCTGATTCCCGTTTTTCTTCATGTTCCCCTTAACTTTCCAGGCCAGTTTGTCATTTGGTTTTACAACAAATGCCTTTTGTCTTATTGTCTTGACTTTGGCCTGTCCCCTTCGTATTTTTGCTTTGCACCCTTTCGGCCCCTGGTAGTAAACTCTGAAAAATCCTTCTCGAAACAAATTTCTGGAAAAAATCTTTTTAGATAAAGAAAATGAAAAGATAGAAAAAGAGAAAAATCTTCCTGAGCAAACGCTGGGGGAGAAGAAAAGGAAAGAACTTATCTGGACGGTATGACTGGTCTCAACGATCATGTCATGCATTACGGATTAATCAACCCAGTCTATTTGCATCAATCAATCTTCCTGATGGCCTCACTTGCTGGGGATAAATAGGTGCTCACCTCTTCGCAAATCCAGATTCTTTTTGCCAATCCATCTTGTTGCCTTATATTGCCCTTCGAGGGATTTTCACTAATAAGACTCTCTCCTTTCCCTCAGCTCCCGTCACCTTATTGTGCCTATGAAGGTTTTCACCGATAAGACTCTCTCATTTCATTTCTCTCATCCTTTGTCGCCTTATGGTGCCTGTGAAGGTTTTCACCGATAAGACTCTCTCATTTTATTTTTCAGCGGGGAATTGGAGTGTTGCCGATATGACTCTCTCTTCTGGAGATTCTTTTCGGCTATCAATTCATTTCCAGTTTATGATCCTCTTCTTGCTGGGGATCAGCGCATTATCCTCGGCTTTCATTTGCCTGACTGGCCACCTCTCGGATATTGATCGGGAGGTCTTTTTTGGACGTCGATGTTGGTTTTGGTGTGGGGCTAAAAGAAAGGCTATCAAAAATTCAAAATAACTTTGATGGGTGAACTACTACAACTCTTGGAATCAAACCTTTTTTGAAACTTTAAAACCTAACTTCTGCCCCAGTTTTCTTTGCTTGGGGGATTTTATTTTTGTTACACTATGTTGAACTATGCACACTGTGACCGAGCCGTGAGGCGCCTACGTATCCTCTTTGAGGAATCAGGTCAAACGTAGTTCCCACTGCTTTTGTTTTTCTTGTGATCTTTATCTTTCTTTTTTTTTTCTTTTAATTTCTCTTTTTTTTTCTTTTTTTTCTTTTTCATATCTTTTTCCCATTAGTGATTCCAAAAGAAGGGTATGAAAGAATAACTTAAGGCTCAAAAGGGGGAAGCAAGGGTTAAAAGTGTTTGGATAGAAGAAAGAATTGCCTCCGTCATTTCATTATCCAATAAGTACCAAATACAAACAAACGAACCAATAACTACCATAATCAAAGAAATTACGCATAATATCTTTTGACTGCATCAGAATTGATAGCCATGTCGACACATCTTCCCTCGATATCTGTTAGACACAAAGCACCGTTGGACAACACTCTGGTCACGATATAAGGCCCTTGCCAATTTGGGGCGAACTTGCCTTTTGCTTCGACCTGATGCGGGAGGATCCATTTCAATACTTGCTGCCCTACTTCAAATTTTCTGGGGTGCACCTTCTTATTGTATGCTCTTGCCATTCTTTTCTGATACAACTGACCATGACACACTGCTGCCAATCGTTTTTCGTCTATCAAGCTCAACTGCTCCAGTCGAGCTTTGACCCATTCATCATCATCAATCTCGGCTTCAGCGACAATCCTGAGGGACGGAATTTCGACCTCCGCTGGTATTACTGCCTCAGTTCCGTATACCAACAAATAAGGAGTTGCACCTATGGAAGTCCGGACTGTAGTGCGATAACCCAACAAAGCAAAGGGTAATTTCTCGTGCCATTGTCTAGATCCTTCCACCATCTTCCGCAGTATCTTCTTGATGTTCTTATTGGCTGCTTCAACTGCTCCATTCGCCTTGGGACGATATGGAGTGGAATTACGGTGTGTAATCTTAAACTGTTCACATACTTCTCTCATCAAGTTGCTGTTAAGATTAGCACCATTGTCCGTGATTATCACTTTCGGGATCCCAAATCTACAGATGATATGGGAATGGACAAAATCCACCACTGCCTTCTTGGTTACTGACTTGAAAGTTTTGGCTTCAACCCACTTAGTGAAATAATCGATGGCTACCAGAATGAACCTGTGACCGTTCGAAGCTGTCGGCTCAATAGGCCCAATGACATCCATGCCCCATGCCACAAATGGCCATGGTGCTGACATTGTGTGTAATTCCGTTGGTGGAGAATGAATCAGATCTCCGTGTATCTGACACTGATGGCATTTTCGTACGAAACTGATACAATCATGCTCCATAGTGAGCCAATAATATCCCGCTCGTAGAATCTTCTTTGCCAATACATATCCGCTCATATGGGGCCCACAGACTCCAGCATGTACCTCTGTCATCACTATCGTGGCTTGACCCACATCAATACATCTCAGCAATCCCAGATCTGGGGTTCTTTTGTACAACATTCCTCCACTGAGGAAAAATCCATTTGCCAGTCGTCGAATGGCTCTCTTTTGATCTCCGGTTGCCTGCTCCGGATATATCCCCATCCTGAGGTATTCCTTGACGTCATAAAACCATGGCTCGCCATCTACTTCCTCCTCTACCGCGTTGCAATAAGCATGTTGATCACAAACCTGAATGTGCAATGGGTCGACATGAATTTTGTCTGGATGGTGCAACATCGATGCTAAAGTGGCCAAGGCATCGGCAACCTCATTGTGAACTCTCGGGATGTGTCTGAACTCCACTGATCGAAATCGCTTGCTCAGATCGTGCAAACATTGTCGATATGGTATAAGCTTTAAATCTCGTGTTTCCCATTCACCCTGGATCTGATGTACTAGGAGGTCCGAGTCTCCCAAGACCAAGACGTCCTGAACATCCATGTCTGCAGCCAATCGTAGTCCCAAAATGCATGCCTCATATTCAGCCATGTTGTTGGTACAATAGAAACGTAGCTGAGCTGTAACAGGATAGTGATGTCCTGTTTCCGAAATAAGTACTGCTCCTATTCCAACTCCTTTTGCATTTGCAGCCCCATCGAAGAAAAGCTTCCACCCTGGTTCCTCTTTCAGTTCTAACTCCTCTATATGCATCACTTCTTCATCTGGAAAATACGTCCTCAAAGGCTCGTATTCTTCATCAATAGGATTCTCAGCCAAGTGATCGGCCAATGCTTGGGCTTTCATGGCCGTCCTCGTCACATAGACAATGTCGAACTCTGTGAGTAATATCTGCCATTTTGCCAATCTTCCCGCGGGCATAGGCTTCTAGAAAATATACTTCAAAGGATCCAGGCGTGAAATAAGGTAAGTAGTATGTGACGACAGATAATGCTTAAACTTCTGTGCTACCCAAGTTAGAGCACAACATGTCTTCTCAAGTTGAGTGTACTTATTCTCATAGACTGTAAACTTCTTGCTGAGATAATAGATGGCTTGCTCTTTCCTTCCTGTGATGTCGTGTTGCCCCAACACGCAACCAAACGAATTCTCCAAGACTGTCAGATAAAGAATTAATGGCCTCCCTGGCTCAGGTGGAACCAACACAGGTGGATTGGACAGATACCCTTTAATCTGGTCGAAATCCTCTTGACACTCCGCCGTCCAGTCTACCACAGCGTCTTTCTTCAACAGCCGAAATATGGGTTCACAAGTCGCCGTGAGTTGAGCGATGAACCTATTGATGTAATTTTGTCTCCCCAACAGACTCATTACCTCTGTTTTGTTCTTTGGCGGTGGTAAATCTTGGATGGATTTAATCTTGGATGGATCCAATTCAATACCCCGTCGACTGACGATGAATCCTAACAGCTTTCCTGGTGGAACTCCAAAGGCGAATTTGGCCGGGTTGAGCTTAATATCATACCTTCGAAGTCTTTGAAAAAATCTCCTTAGGTCTGCTACATGGTCTTCCTGACGCCAAGACTTTATGATCACATCATCTACGTACACTTCAATTTCTTTGTGTATCATGTCGTGAAACACAGTAGTCATTGCTCGCATGTACGTTGCCCCAGCATTCTTCAGTCCGAACGGCATGACCTGATAGCAGTAAGTCCCCCATGGTGTGATGAAAGCTGTCTTTTCCGCATCTTCTTCGTCCATTAAGATCTGATGATATCCTGCATAGCAGTCCACAAAGGATCCGATCTCGCGCCCAGCGCAATTATCGATCAGGATATGGATGTTGGGCAATGGAAAATTATCCTTAGGACTTGCTTTGTTGAGATTGCAGTAGTCGACGCATACCCTGATTTTTCTGTCCTTCTTCGGCATTGGTACCACATTGGCCAACCACTCGGGATATCGAGTGACCCGAATGACCTTCGCCTGCAGCTGCTTAATCACCTCTTCTTTGATCTTCACACTCTTCTCTATTTTAAATTTCCTTAGCTTTTGCTTGACCGGAGGGTATGCCGGGTCAGTGGGCAATTTGTGAACCACTAGATTGGTGCTTAATCCCGGCATATCATCATATGACCATGCGAAAACATCTTTGAATTCCACGAGGGTTTTGATCAATTCCTCCCTGACGTTTGGCTCAATGTGGATGCTGATTTTGGTTTCTCTGACATTATCTGCGTCCCCTAGATTCACAGCCTCACTGTCATTCAGATTAGGCTTGGGTTTCTCTTCAAATTGGAATAGTTCTCGGTTTATTTCTTCGAAGGCTTCATCCTCGTCATATTCAGACTCATTGTCACGATCGACCTCTTGTATCATTAAGTCGGAGTCGGATTGATTTATCAGACTAGGTCGAAGATCTGCTGTGCATGCCATGTCATTAGAACCAGTAAAAAGAGAACTGTTCAGAAAGAAAAAGAACTAAACAAAAATCAAAATAAGGCAAGAGAAGAGAATTTTATTAAAATTTGGGATAACAGGGTTCACACTTTTACAAAAAATAAAAATGAAATTTGGATTACACCCTGGAATAATCTGAAACAAGAAAGCAAAAATCAAAGCCTACTACCAGGCCTCCCCCCGGATAGGAAGAGGAGTAACCGTCCAATTGTTGGTTTTGGCCTCAGGCCCCACAAACTGTATGTCTGCTCTGCTGGAACTCTCTCCAACTTCTACCATATTGACATCAGCGAATAGCCTCTCGAAACTCTGATTCAAATCCCCGTCCATCCCAATCAATGGTCCGAGAATTTTTGGGACCGGTGACCCCTTGGCATTTGCTCTAACAAAAGATCTTGAGAGACGTGGCACAGGTTTGGGAAGAAACCAAACTTTCTTCTTCATTTTCCGCGCTCGCTTTACATCTGCCGCAGTCGGTTTGAACCCCAACCCAAAGGTCTCCAAATTCTTGGGCAAGGAAACAGGTTGAACAATTCCCTGAAGCTCAGCTCCCAAGGCCTTTTCCCAGCACAAACCCATTACCCAGCATTTCTGAAACCATCATGACCGTTGCGGAAGCTACCCTAGGGTGCTGAATGATCTCACCCTCGGAAATCTTGTTTGCCGACACTGCATCGAAAATCTGGTAAACCCAGGGACCTTTGTCATCATTGGTCTCTATGAAGGGCACAATGGCGCTTCCCATGGTGCACGCAGTGTCCTCGCCGTGCAGTACAACCTCTTGTCTATCCCACTCGAACTTGACCATCTGATGCAAGGTGGAAGGCACTGCTTTAGCTGCATGGATCCATGGTCGTCCCAACAGAAGGTTATAAGATACCGCGGCATCTAATACCTGGAACTCCATGGTAAACTGGACTGGACCGATGGTCAATTCAAGTACAATATCCCCCACGGTGGATGTTCCATTTCCGTCAAATCCTTGGACGCAAATGCAATTCTTGTGGATTCTTCCGTGGTCGATCTTTAACTAGTTCAGGGTGGATAATGGACAAATATTGGCACTTGAACCGTTATCCACCAATGCCCGAGTAACTACCGAATCTTCACATTTGACAGTTAGGTAGAGAGCTTTATTATGCTCTGTGCCCTCCACTGGCAGATCATCATCTGAGAATGTTACCCTGTTCACCTCGAAAATTTTGTTGGCAATCGTTTCCAGGTGATTTACAGAAATCTCGTTGGGCACATGAGCTTCATTCAGTATCTTCATCAGGGCCCGACGATTTTCATCCGAATGGATTAGTAATGATAGCAGCGAGATCTGGGCTGGGGTTTTCTTCAACTGTTCGACCACGGAGTAGTCCTGCACTTTCATCTTCTTCAAGAATTCCTCAGCTTCTTCTTCTGACACAAGTTTCTTTGTTGTAGCTGGGTTGGGTCTTCTCAACTCCACTGGAGCAAAACACTGTCCTGATCGAGTTAGTCCTTGCGCCTCACAACTATCCTCCTCCACTGGTTTTCCCCTATACATCACCACTGCCTTCTCATACTTCCAAGGCACGGCCTTGCTATCAATCATGGGCAATTGGACTACCGGCTTTATGGTGACCAGGTCCTGCATACCCCTTTCAACACAACTGCGGGTGTGGGTGGTGTCCCTGATATTACCAATTTGGCTGGCTCCAGTTTCTTTGTTGCGGTGGACAGACTCTTTCCCAATATCACCACTGGCTTGACACCTTCCCCTTTCAAATGTACCACTGGTCTTCCGCCGATCGATTCTTCTTTCGGAGCGGCCTGGATCATCATCACTGTCTGTGAGGGCTTCCTCGGCTCTCCTCCCTCATACACCAACTCGATCATGTGAGCCTCGTGGTGTGTTGGCAATGGGTTCTGGTTGATGTTAGGTGCCTCCGGCGTCTGGACCTCGATCTTGTTGGCATCAATAAGATCTTGTATTGCATGCCTCAATCTCCAACATTTTTTGATAACAGGCCCCAGCATCCCTGAGCAGTACTCACAGCTTATCGATCAGTACAAATTTTGGGGTAAGGGATTTGGCAATCTAGGCTCAACAAGATTTAATAAACCCAACTGCCTCAATTTGTGGAACAAGGCAGTATAAGTTTCTCCCAACTCAGTAAAGGTTCTTTGCCTCTGCAGTCTTTCATTTATGAAAGCCGAATTTCCCTTGAAACCCATCCCTGGAGGGTTCCTGTAGGCTCTTGGCGGTGGATAGGTGTTTTGTGGTGGTGGGTAGGTATTATGTGGAGGTGGGTATGTATTGTGGGGAGCTGGCGCGCGCCATTGTGGGCGAACTGGAGGTTGGGTGTATGTCTGGGCTTGATGGACGGTGAAATGTTGTTCTTGTGGTGGGTAGTAGGGTTGTGGAGGGTAATTTGGAATGTGTGGGTAGTTTAGATGATGGGGTCTGGGTTGGTAATGAGGGGAAGGACCTCTAGATATGGACCAATTGCCGGCCTCTATTGTCGTGACCTCCTCTCTCCTTTTCTTTCCGAGCGCACCTCCCGCGCCGCTCTGAATGGCCTGAGTCGTTGCCTTGATTGCTGAGTAACTCAGGATCTTATTGGACTTAAGTCCCTCTTCTATCATTCCTCCCATTTTCACCACTTCATTGAATGATTTGCCAACTGACGTCACCAAGTGACCGAAGTAAGTTGGCTCTAGAGTTTGTAGAAAGTAATCTACCATTTCTCCCTCTCTCATTGGAGGATCAACTCTGGCTGCCTGTTCTCTCCATCGGAACCCAAATTCCCGGAAGCTCTCTCCGGGTTTCTTCTCAAGCTTTAGCAATATGAGGCGGTCCGGGACTATCTCAAGGTTGTATTGGAAGTGTCCTGCGAAAGCCTGTGCCAGATCATCCCAGGTGTACCACCTGCTCGGATCTTGTCTTGTATACCACTCTAGTGCCGACCCGCTCAAACTCTGGCCAAAGTAAGCTATCAGTAGCTCATCTTTTCCCCCTGCTCCACTCATTTTGCTACAAAAGCCCCGTAGATGTGCCATAGGATCGCCATGCCCTTCGTACAAATCGAACTTGGGCATCTTGAACCCTGCTGGTAATTGAACGTCAGGGAAAGGGCATAGATCCTTGTAGGCCATGCTGACCTGGTTGCCTAACCCGTGTATGTTCCTGAAGGACTGCTCCAGGCTTTTAAATTTCCGCATCACCTCGTCCTGCTCTGGGCTCTTAGCCGGCTTTTCAATCTCCGTCGGGACCTCAAAGTGGGGATTATAGGTATGCGGCTCGGGTTCTTTGAATGTGAGTTCAGGGGGGTAATATTGTGTGTCGTGAGCCTGAAACAGTGGCTCACTGGATGATCTGTGCAATGGGGCTGGGGGAGGTGCCACAAAGACGGGAACATTTGGTGGAGGAGGGTTTTGACTGGGTGGTGGAGCTTGGGGATCATAGGCCTCTCTTCCCTAATAGTAGTGATGGCTTGGGAAACTCGTTGAAGGGCCGGTGGAGGGGTATTCCGGCGTGTGTACTGGTTGGAGGGTAGGAGTAACGGGTAGTTCCTTCCCCTTCTGGGCTCTAGCTAAGGCTATCTGCATCTCATTCATTTCCGGCCTCATTTTTTCCATTTTCTCCAGGGCTTCCTTCAGCATCTGATTGGCTGTCTTTTCTGACTCAATGCTGTTGTCTGACCCAGTCATGCTTTCTGGTATAGGACCTTTCGATCTTGTTTGATAATGGTACGGTGCCAGTACGCTCTAACAAACTAACTGGAATTAATTGGAAAAACAACAAACTTGTTAGTGTTAGAGTCTTAACAGATATTGTAATTGCACGTTGGGGGATGCAATGTTCTTAGGCAGTTAACCATTTCTAACATGTTTTTGCTCTGATCGCATGCATCATTCCGGCTTATTTTATTTGGTGCCTCTTTCAAGTGTTTCAGGGACCTTCCTTTTCTTCTTCTCTTTTTTTTTTTTAGAATTAAAGTCGAATCCTATAGAGATTGCCTACGTATCATGACCCCGCACGAATCAGACCAGGCGTAGTTCATGCATCCGGAAAATAAATATCCAATTTTACATTCTATTACCCAAATATGCTATTACAAACTGTTATTTGAAAGAAAATAAACGAAATACAGACTCTACATTATTAACAATGTTTGAAGAGAACATAGGGGTAAACAACAGACTCTGCAAAACAAACAAGTGCAGACTTGGACTAGGGACACATTAAAGATTTCAACTTAGGTACTCGCGAGGCATCATTCGGTCTTTTCGCGGGTTTTGGTGTAAGACCCCTCTGCAAGCTCTTCAACTCATTCATGATCCGGTGGACGTAGCCCATGATGGAGGCAAGAAGGGTATCACGAGGTATTTGCTCACATGTTAGGCATCTCATGTAGATGTAGTGCCCAATATCATCAATCCTTCCCCGGATGTTATCCCTTTCCCTGAACAGTTGTTCTATTTGCCGGTTCTTTAGCCCCAGCATTTGAGCATTGTCAGCGAGTCGATCCTGAAACCTCTCCATGCGTTTTTCCATTATGGCCATCAAATCATAACAGCGCCTTCTGTCTGCCCGGGCATCTCGGGCTTGTTTAAAGACCTGCTCCTGAAGAGTGGAGTTTGTCTCTCTTAATAGTCTCATGCTTATTTCAGAATCCCCTATGACTTGTTGTAGATACTTCCTCCGTGCCATTGTCCCTTTTTCCCATCTGACCCGCATTCTTGCTATGCAAGCCTCGGATCTCTCCAAGTCCTCTCGGCTTTTGCCGACTTGATTTCTCAGCTCTGTTATCAACCTTTCATCAGAGCGACGTTTCTGTCGGTCGTTGTTACTCTTACTGACTTGGCGAATTCAGGCTCTTAGTGCCTTGTTTTCTTTGGTTAATTTATTTTTTTCACCCTGTTCCGAGGCGACTTGCACGCGGTTCTCAAATATAAGCCTTTTAACTTGTTGCTTCAGCTTCCCGATTTCAACCCGGTAACCTTCTTCTCTTGCCAACCAACCCCACTGCTCTTGTGAATCATCCATAAATTGTTGTACATGAGCTCTTTTAGTAGGTCTCGGATGACTCTGGAACCTTTTACCGAACCAAGCATTGTATTTGTATTCTACCTCACCCTTAGCCAATTCTCGAACCATAGTCTTGGGCTTCAGGAATCTACATTCGTGCCACAACTTTCTAATTTTTTCTTCGAGGAATACGACTCCTGGGCTTAATTCAATGGCGTGCTTGCTTAGATCTTCATCAGTGGGAATTACCTGAAATCTTCCTAGCTGGCGCAATACCCGATGCGGAGCATATGGTTGGATACTACGCACTCCTATCAAAAGAATGTGACATTCCTCGGCCGACATGTATATCACCTCAGTATCAGGCAACCACCCAAATGCCCATTCAATTTGGTCGGCCGTCATTGAACTTAATCGTGCAAGCCATGCTTCAACACCTTCGGGGAATACAACGTCTATCATCCGTTTCTCACAACCACTGATACAATTTTTTCCGGTCAACCCGTGATTCATGTATCCTGCTCGGTGACAGAGGTGCTCTTGCATCCACAACTGGAGTAACAAATTGCATCCCTAGAAGAAATTGCCTCCCTCTCGGCATATAGTCAAGGCTCGGTAGATTTCGGACAAAACCAAAGGGACCACAGTATTGTTAATTTTTTTGATTGCAACATCAGCCATCCCTACAAGGCCTATCTCTATTTTCTTATCTTTGCGGGGACAAACCATGATTCCCAAGAAGGCTGTTATGAATGCCAAAGTACGTCTTGCCTCCCACTTGTTTCTGTCCCCACCATGAGTTAGTCCGAGGTTCGGTTCTTCGAAACCCTGAGGAGTACCATACCGCTGATATAAGAATTGAAGAGCACAATAACCTTTCGACAAATCGTCATCCTGCACCTTCCGACTAATGTGTAGCAAATTCAAAAACCCATATGGAGACACTGGTCTAGGAGAAAGCAAATATTGCCCCCTCAATTTTCCATCCAAACCTGCATAACCCGCAATCTCCTCTAATGTAGGTGTAAGCTCAAAGTCTGCAAAGCGGAATACATTACGGGTTGGATCCCAGAATGGTATTAAAGCTTCAATGACGTCCGTCCTTGGCTTGATATCTAACAGACTGACGAGGCCTCCCAAAATTCTTTCCACTATTTTTTTACTATCATTTCCCAAATCATTCCACCACACGTGGAGCTGCAGAGGGACCTTGCTAAAGACTGAGAATGGTTCGATTTGATTTGTGCTCATCCTGCACATTTATTAAGGTGATTAAGAAAGAAAAAAGAAGACTTTTATTCGACTCAAAAAAATAAACTATTTATATGTTGTTTTGTGTGTTTTCAAATTGGGAAAAATAAAAAACATGATTTTCAAACACGGCCTTTCAGCACTTCGGAAGCGAAGATTTTAAGGTTGTGTAGTCTACCGGTCAAAATCCTAAAAAGAATGACCCAAGGTGGCCGTTTATGTAAAGTCAATCTTCCGGTGTTCCTTTAGAGAACATTCGGCTATTTTCGACAAAAACGACATCGCCCGACTTATTTATGACGACTATTAAAATTTTGGCATTTTCGGACTATATTTCGTAAAAGGGAAGTTGGACCCGATGAGGGTTGCCTACGTATCTCACATCCGGTGAGAATCAAACCAGCGTAGTTCGGGCGAATTAACCGCACTATTTTAAAATAGGATTCTTTTTTCATTTTTATTTTTGACATTTCATAAGCAAAAATATAAAAAAAAACTACTTTTTAAAACAAGACCCCTTTTTTTTTATTCAACAGACAACCTATTTTCCAATTAAAAAAAAATCTCTTTTTTTTTTGACAAACAATATAACAACCTATTTTTCGAACCAAAAAACAACTCTTTTTCTTTTTTTTTTCTTTGCTCTTTTTTTCTTTTTTTTTTAGTAAAACAAACCAAAAAATAAAACTTTTTTATTTATTTTCCAGAGTTCCGATAGTACTTGGGCATTGTTTTTTTTTTCAAAACCATTAGTTAACTCTCCAACTGCTATTTTTCTCTTTTTCTTAATTTTCTAACATTTCCGAAATTCAAAAAAGCCGGTCAACATCCAGGCCAGAGCAAATAAATGCACAGAAAACAATTAGGATGCATCAGGATGGTCTTTCCGTTTCTGGTTGCTAGCCCTAGACGAATCCAACCCCTGTGTTGAGTCCCCTAAGTCAAAATGCACATGAAGCAAACAAGTGTTCCTACTAGGGATCTGGCATGAGGCTGAGTTATTCTAGGTTCAAAACCTGGGTGTTTGTTCTAGACCTGGCTTACCCGAGCGGACAACTCGAGCCAAGGAGGAGGCAGCAGTCCGGGAATATAGAAGCTTCACCGGCTTTGCGACTTATCCAAACCTCGTTCTAAATTGGGACTTGACACTAGACAGAAAAGAAGTCGTACACCGTACACCCTTCTTCACAATTCAGAAGACTCAGAGAGGAGATGGGTTTCGGCACAGCTTATATACAGTTCACAAAATATCAAAGCAGTAAAAGCAGTTAGTTAGCACAGTATGCACAGATCATGTAACAAAATCTGATAAAGCTGAATTCAACAATTATTCCAAGCTCGAATTCTGAACCCTGAACCAGAGATTCTGGGTCTGATGTCCCCAGCAGAGTCGCCAGAGCTGTCACACCTCCTTTTTCCGCCCCCGCGAGGGGTGAAGGAGTTTTTCCAATTAAAGGACAATCAAAACGGGATTTGTTTATTTATTTCAGAGTCGCCACTAGGGAGATTTAGGGTGTCCCAAGTCACTAATTTAATCCCGAATCGAGGAAAAGAATGACTCTGTTTAATAGTCCGCGAACCAGAAATCCGGATAAGGAATTCTGTTAACCCGGGAGAAGGTGTTAGGCATTCCCGAATTCCGTGGTTCTAGCACGGTCGCTCAACTGTTGCATTTAGCTATTATCTGATATTACATGAATAACCTATGTGTTGATTCTACTTTTTACTGCTTTTACATATACATATTTATTCGAGAGAGTGAACGCCGTTTAAAGTATGTTTTCGGATTGCGCCGCATCAGATGAACCCGCAATCTTAGGCACACTTTATTCAACGTTTTAGGATTTGGATTCTGGCCGCATAAAATGCCCACCCATATTTAGGAATGTAATTTACTAAAGCCGTGCCTAAAGATTCTAGCGCGTTATTATCTTTTGGGAGGGCCGTGAAATTCGCCAAAACGGCCCTTCCCGACTTCTAAAAAATTTCTTAAACCTTTACTGAGGGTCCTGCAATTTTTTTATTATTATTATTTTTTTGTTTTTATTTGACGAAGCTCGTCTCATTTATTTATTTATTTATTTATTAAAAGGAAAGTAACTACATTTCTATTTTTATTTGTCTCTAAATAAAGAAAAATCCTGGTTAATTACATGCTAAAAAACCGTAACTTATTTAATTAATAGATTACAACATATGCTAACGAAAATTATACTTGAACTTGTAAAAATGGAAAATTGTTTCGCGCCTTATTCCATAAGCTAATATTGCTAAAAATGGAATTATGTATATAAAAACGTACAAGATTGACTAACGTTACTACAATTAGCCATTTTTAACTGTGGTGAGGTTAACTAAATGATCGAAGCTATAGACTAATTCATTAACCCTAATGAATTCGCAATTTAACTATACTAAATGCTTATTGAAACTACTCTACATTAGTGTAAGTATACTTAATTATTAATACATAAAATTATCGACTACGGCCTTTATTTATTTATTTATTTTATTATTATTATTGGAACTATAATGTTGACACTACCTAACCACCTTGCATTTACATTTTTTTATCAAGTTCACAATCTATTTATGTGAGATTATTTGTAACATGAATTAATGCCAATACTGATGAGAGTATAATCACTTAAGAGGATTAATGGAAATTAGTTTTAACCATCTAAACGAAATACTAATCGGGTTTTGACTAAGTACTCTTTCTCGTTTGTGGACTACTTGAATATATGTATGAAAACAAACAACTAACTAGAGATATACTACTTATCATGATTTACCCCATTAATCTAACAAAATTGAAAGGTTCATGTTATATCAGCGCATGACCATTTATACAATTCCTTCTCTTTTCAGTCCAATTATACAAAAAAAATTAAAACAGTTCACAAAGAAAATCTAAATAGACCAAATTGTCTACTATCTACTTTATTGAAACGGTTGAATTTTATTGTTGCATTTCAACTTCAAAGCTTTATCACTACAAGATTCGAATGTGTACCTAGAATTCGAATTACAAATAGAGAGAAAAGAGGTCAGGAAAAACAATGTACAACAGTAGCACAGCAACAGAATCCCACAGCAGATAACAGCAACAAAAACCAGCAATAACCAGTGTAACAATGGTCAGAACCAAACTGAAAAACCCCGGAAAGCCTGACTGAAAATCAGTAGCACTAAACGCAATCCACAGAAGCAGTAACAAAGTTCTGATTTCAGTGGTAAAGAAAAGGACCTCACTTTCAGTTTTTAGCTCTCAAAGACTGATTTTCAGTTCTGAAAAATTAGCCTATTTCTCCCTTTTAAGTTTTGAAAATTTTTCTTCTCTAATTATTTTTCCGTCCCAATCTCTATATCAACTCCTCCTATTTATAGGCTAGAACTAAATATTATTTATTCAAAGTTTTTCACTTTCAGCCTGTATATTCCCTCTCATGTGCATCTATACACTTTTATCATTAATCCCATGCTTATTTTCTGATTTCCCACCCTTAAAGATACCAGACAGGGTGTATTCTGCACTACTAATTCTCTTTCATTAAATAATTCATTAATTTAATTGTACACTGAATATTCAACTGGCAGACTACTAACACTAACCATTTTAAATCTTTTAACACCCAAAAATACCCCTGAAAACCCCCTATTATTATTGCCTTGCCCTCACTCTTAACAATCTGTATTTACCTCTCTGATTTACAACTACACCAAATCACTACACAGCTACAACCAATCCTTAAATCAAATTCATACAAATGATTCAAGCATCAAAACAGACCAACGAAAAGATTCGGGTTGTACTCGTCCAAACAAAGCAGTCATAAACTAACTATTCGACGAAGTTGTTCAAATCAAATGTAGCTTATAACGCACACTCAAACAAACAGAAGAAAAACCTTGACCAAATAAAAAGGTCTTGAAGAAGAAGGAGAGCTAATGAACAAGACAAAATTACAAAATAACACTTTAAACAAAGAATCAATAATCCGAAAAAGAGAATGAACAAAACAAGATTACAAACAACACTTAAAACCAAAACCCATAATAGAAAAATAGATCAAAATGAACTAAATAATCTTGAAAGAAAAATCTAAAACTTGAACGAACCCAAGTCGAAACTCGGATTTGAACTATTGGAGGTCGAACGGACTGTTTGTGAGCGTTGAAAAAGGACGAAGCAGAAGCTGGTCGTTTGGACTGTGGTGGATTAGCATGGAGGGACGAGGGTGGTCGTGAGGCATCGAGGAGCAGCAGCGGCAGCAGCTGGGTTCGCTGCTGCCATGGTCGACGTGAGGAGCAGCAACGGGTTGGTCGACGGGGGGCAGTGGGGTTTGTTCGATCAGCTGGAGGTGGTGGTGAGGAGCAGCAGCGGCAGCAGCTGGACATGGCCGCTGTAGATGGCGTCGCGGGCAGTGGGGTAGTCGACTGGTAGGGTGCTCGTGCGTGGCTTACGATGTGAGGAGTAAAACAGCAACCCAAGGGTTAGGGTTTCGACGACGAGGGGTGGTGACGTTGGTTGTTTGGGCGTAGATGAAACTGGTTGTTTGGACTGGTTATGGTTATGGAGGACGAAGTAGTGGTCGTTGGGTGAGGATGGAGGAACCTCGGGCTAGGGGTCGTAGGGTTTCTTCATTTTAGCTTCTTCTTCTTCAATGAAGGAGATGAACAACCTGCTCAAAAAAATTTCCAGTTCTTACGTTCGCTCCTCCTCCCTTTTCACGTTCTGTCCGTTTTCTTTTTCCAAATCTTGCTTTCAAAATTTCAAATCCCTTTTGCCTTCTCACGTTAGCTCTTTTTTTGTCCGTCTTTTTCTTTTTTTAAAAAAAATCCCCCCATCCCCTTCTGTCTGTTCTTTGTTACACTATTCCAAGAAATGGACCTCACGTGTGTAGGGGTCCAAGACTTGTGTCCCCCATGCGTGGTGGGGTTCCCCGTGTGTGGTGTTTCGTCCGTATTCCCCACGCGTGTCCCCCATGTGTGGTGGGTTCGGATTATTATGGGCTAGGTCCGAAAATTAGGCCTAAAAACGGGTAGTTTGAACCCAAATATTATTCTTTTGCCCGGACCCGAGAATAAGAACACGACGTTGTTCAACTAATCCTATGTAAGCAAAATAACTACCAAAATAAGACTGTCATTTAAAACAAAACTATTTTTTAATATTTTTTTCCAAGATTAAAATAGCTCCAAAACATTAATAAAACTATTTTTGTAATTTTCGTTTTTATATAAAGATAAAATATAAAGTATTGTTTTTTTTGTGTTTTCTAAAGATTAAATGACTATAAAACGTTAACGAAACTATTGTTTTTGTAATTTTTGAAATTATATGAAGATAAAAGTACTTTTTTGTATTTTTAAAAGATTAAAATGACTACAAAACATTAATAAAACTATATTTTTTGTAATTTTTCGAAATTATATAAAGTATAAAAATAAGGTACTATTTTTTATATTTTTCAAGTTTATGAGAAATACATAAACTAAAATGTTTATATTATATATTTTTTGTAATTTTTCCTTTTGCGACGAAATAAAGTAAAATAGTCAAAATTAGCTAAAATAGCTATATTAGACCTAAATTAAAAATTCGCACCAAAAATGTGAAAATTCTTGGGGAGGGTCAAAAATCACAAGTCTACAATGCCGCCACCCTAAGGCGGTGGGAAAAGGGGGCGGCGGGCTAGGGTTCGGGGATTCTCTAAGAGAGTGAATTGGGAGAGACGAAAGGGGGGTTACGAGATTCGGATACTAATATACCCAACCCACCCCACTTCAAAGCAGTTTGATCAAGTAATATAGACGGCTCAGATCTGCCCACTAAATAAAACGAGGTTGTTTGGCTCGCTGGTGGGTGAGACCGGGTAATGGGCTCAATTGACTGGGTTTGGCCGAGTTTGAGTGATTTAAAAACTGGGCCTGGACGACTTTGGGTAAGACTGGCCCAAAATTGAGTTCTTGATTTTCCTTTTTCTTTTCTTTCTTTCATTTTTCTAATTTCTGTTTAATTTAAAACTACACATAAGCCTAAATTAATTCCTACTCCAAATTATCTAATTAAATTAAATTAACCAACTTTAAAAACAATTACCACCAATGATTAAAAAAACAACTTAAAGGAAAAACTAACAAAGTTCAAAAAATTAAAACTAAAGTGCAAAAATAGTTATTTTGTGATTTTCTCATTTTATAAAACCAATAATTACTAATTAATTCTTTAAAAAAATGCAATGTCAAATTCGGGTTGCACGCCGCAACATATATATATATATATATATATATATATATATATATATATATATATATATATATATATATATATATATATATATATATATATATATTTGTATTTTTCATTAAATGCAAACAATTAATAGAAAATGCCACAAAAATCCATAAAATTGCAAATAATGAAAAGAAATATATTTTCTTGAATTTATGGGAGTAATTCATATAGGGAAAAAATCACGTGCTCATATTCAAAGCTTCAAAACTTTTAATGATTGTCAATGGTGGAATTGCTGCTCTCTTGTGCAAGATACGTGTGGAAGGGGGTGGGATGTGGAAAAAAAATGTGGGGGAGTAGAAGATATGTTAGAATAATTTTAGGACACTAATTATTATCATTAATTCCCTTAAAATGTACATAAATGATAATTGGGTATATAAAATGTAATTATAGTAAAACTTGAGTAGGGATGGTAATATAGTTTCATATAGTGTATATGAATGTAAAAATTCCTTTAAATATCCATATTTTTAAAATTAGTTAACCTATACCCTAATTTTGACAACTTCAGACCCGTCGTTGCCTCCTCTTCTTCTCTTGCGACCTATGCGCTTCTTTCTTCCTCTTCTTCTTTTCCTCTTCTTCTTCTTTTCTTTCTCAAACACATGAGACTCTGTGTAAGTATTATTGATTGGTTATGAAGCATTCCGTGACTCAGTTATTGCAAGCCATAACAGGAAGATGGACTCCATCTACAGCTGATTCTGCAACACGCCATGTCCCCGGCTTTGGTGTAATCACCAACATCATCAATGGTGGATTTGAATGTAATAAAGGTTCAAATGCACAGATGTGAGAAAAATTGGTTTCTATAGTAAATACTGTCAGATTTTGGGAGTTGATCCTCGCAATAACTTGGACGGTGCTAACCGAAGGCCTTTAGTAGGGACCTTAAATCAATTATACTACTTTTGTGTAGCAGTTGACACCCTAATAAGGTTTGGTCCATCTAAAAATAATATGATCTCTTGCTTAATATGGAGCCTGAAAAGAGTTTATTGTCAAAAATTGAAGAAGCAACAACTGAAGTTTGGGACTGCAAGACCAAACTTCAAACATTACCAGGTTAAATTTTGTCTGAAGTTTGTAACTATCATGCCAAGAAAAATTATCTGAAGTTCAAACTAACAAGCTAATTTTGTCTGAAGTTTGCACTAAACTAAAGAACTTTAGATTAATTTTTCTGAAGTTTGCACTAGAAACTAAAGAACTTTAGCTAATTTCTCTGAAGTTTGCACTACGAACTGAAGTTTTTTTTTATTGCTTTTGCAAGTCAGACCAAACTTCATACGAAAATATCTGAAGTTTTACTTTGATAAGGTCACACTTCAGGCAAAAAATTCTGAAGTTCAAACTTCAGACATAAATTCTTGCTACTCCAGGCCTCGCATGTCTGAAGTTATCCGAAAAGTGGGTATGCTTGCAATTTTTGTTGCAAAACGGGTAAAAGTTAAATGATGATCCAAAAACTGGGTATAGATAAAAATGCCCCACTTAAATAGGGGTCCCAAAATCAGCTATCTACCCACTTGCCTCAAAAGAGACTATTTCTTAATGGGTTGGGCTAATAGGAGACGGAGGCGGGAGAAGTGCACAAATAACTATTTTAAGGCTACTATTTAGGAATTAGTCAGTATATATTTTGTCCTGAAAATTTAAACTAAAAATATTATTTTAAGACAATTTAGGACACTTGAGTCCTAAAAAATATATTAAAAAAATTAACATTAGAAACGTATTGATTAATTTTCTAAATAGCAGTCCTTTAAAGTGGCTATCTCGTGTCATTTCTAGGGAGAAATTCAAAAATAACCGGATTTACAAGTGGTCATCCGAAAATAGTCACAGTTTCAAAAGTAATCGAATTTTAGCCACTTTTCATGTAAAGATAAATCTGAACGAAAACACTGTTCAAAACTACACTGCCATTTTTCATGACATGATGCATCAGGAAATAGAGGTGTACGTGGACGACGTGATAGTCAAGTCCAGGACGCGGGATAATCACATCCAAGACTTGAGGAAATTCTTCGAGAGATTAAGGAAGTATGACTTGAAGCTAAACCCAGCCAAATGTGCTTTCGGAGTTCCGTCAGGAAAACTTTTGGGCTTCATCGTAAGCAGGAGAGGTATCGAGCTAGATCCAACTAAGATAAAATCCATCAGAGATCTGCCTCCCCCGAGAACAAAGAAAGACGTGATGAGTCTGTTGGGCAGGTTAAACTACATCAATCGGTTTATTTCCCAGCTGACAAGCACATGCGAGCCAATATTCAAGCTGTTAAGGAAAGATGCGGCGATTAAATGGACAACTGAGTGTCAAGAAGCCTTTGATAAAGTCAAAGAATACCTTTCGAACCCCCCAGTCTTGGTCCCTCCAGAACCAGGGAGGCCACTTTTCTTGTATCTAACAGTCTTGGAGAACTCTTTCGGTTGCGTCCTCGGGCAACACGACATAACCGGAAAGAAAGAGCAAGCAATCTACTACTTGAGCAAGAAATTCACCGGCTACGAGGCCAAATACACACTGTTGGAAATGACATGTTGCGCTCTCACGTGGGTTGCTCAAAAGCTGAGACATTATCTCCAAGCCCACACTACTTTCCTCATAAGCAGGCTGGATCCTTTGAAGTATATATTTCAGAAACCGATGCCTACTGGGAGACTGGCCAAGTGGCAAATCCTGCTTACTGAATTCGACATAGTCTATGTCACTCGCACGGCAATGAAAGCCCAGGCGCTAGCAGATCATTTGGCCGAAAATCCGGTCGATGAGGAATACCAGCCATTGAGTACCTACTTTCCAGATGAAGAAGTAAACGCCGTAGAGGTGGTCTTAGAGGACGCTCATGTTTGGAAGATGTTATTTGATGGAGCCGTGAATGCCAAAGGTGTAGGAATTGGGGCAATTTTGATCTCGCCTTCCGGTCAGCATTATCCCGCCACAGCTAGACTGCGTTTCTTTTGCACAAATAATACAGCTGAGTATGAAGCCTGCATCATGGGCATGCATATGGCAATCGATCAGGATGTCGAAGACTTACTGATTATGGGAGATTCTGACCTGGTTATCCGACAAGTCCAAGGTGAATGGGAAACTCGGGATGTCAAACTTATCCCATACCGACAGCATGTAGAGGACCTCAGCAAGCGCTTTACATCAATAGAGTTCAGGTATATCCTGAGGTGTCACAATGAAATGGCAGATGCACTTGCTACTTTGGCTTCAATGCTACCCTACCCGGGCAACGCCCACGTCGATCCTTTGGAAATCCAAATCAAGGAAAGACACGGTTACTGCAATGTAATCAAAGCGGGATCAAATACGCAGCCTTGGTACCATGACATCAAGAGGTTCCTGAAGACACAAGAATACCCCGAGCACACTACTGGAGATCAAAAGAGGACCATTAGGCGACATGCAAGTGGTTTCTTTCTGAGCGGTGAATTGTTATATAAGAGGACCCCGGACCTCAATCTCCTAAGATGTGTCGATATCGAGGAAGCGAGAAAAATCATGCACGAAGTACACGCAGGTGTGTGCGGACCTTACATGAACGGTTATGTCTTAGCAAAGAAAATCCTTCGAGCAGGTTATTACTGGATGACCATGGAAAAGGACTGCTTTAGCTTCATTCGGAAGTGTCATCAGTATCAGGTGCACGGTGATTTGATTCATGCACCTCCCACGGAACTGCATCCCATGTCTGCACCTTGGCCATTTGTCGCCTGGGGCATGGATGTCATTGGACCAATCGAGCCAAAGGCTTCAAATGGACACAGATTTATACTGGTTGCCATCGACTACTTCACAAAATGGGTAGAGGCTGTCACTCTCAAGTCGGTCACTAAAAAGCTATAGTGGATTTTGTACACTCAAATCTTATCTGTCGTTTCGGTATCCCTGCGACTATCATTACAGATAACGCAGCAAACTTGAACAGTTACTTGATGGGAGATGTATGCGAGCAATTCAAAATAACGCATAGGAATTCTACTCCTTACCGACCAAAGGCCAATGGCGCTGTAGAAGCGGCAAACAAAAATATCAAGAAGATTTTGAGGAAAACGATCCAAAGTTCCCGACAGTGGAATGAGCAGTTACCATTTGCATTATTGGGGTATCGCACTACGGTACGCACATCGGTAGGAGCGACTCCTTATCTTTTGGTTTATGGGACCGAGGCTGTAATACCGGCAGAGGTAGAAATTCCTTCGCTTCGAACCATTGTCGAAGCGGAAATCGAAGACAGCGAGTGGGTCAAGACTCGGTTAGAGCAATTGACTTTGATTGATGAAAAGCGAATGGCCGCGGTTTGTCACGGACAGTTGTACCAACGAAGAATGGCCCGCGCTTACAACAAGAAAGTCCGACCCAGGAATTTCGAAGTAGGTCAGCTGGTACTGAGGTGTATTCTGCCGCATCATGAGGAAGCCAAAGGGAAGTTTGCTCCAAATTGGAAAGGCCCATACATCATAAGGAAGATGTTGCCAAGAGGAGCGTTGTATTTAGGTGATATCGAGGGAAATGACCCCGAAACAGCAGTAAATGCGGATGCAGTCAAGAGATACTACGTCTGAATTATACTCCAGTAGTCTTGACGCATTTGAAATAACGAAGGTTTTATTCCCCACTACTCCCCAAACACTACCCAATTCTCTCTACAAACCTTTGAGCCGCTTACAAAAAAAAATAAAAGAAAATAAAACAAAACATTGATTGAGGCCTGAACTACGTTTGACTTGATTCCGAAAGGATACGTAGGCAGCCTCTCCCTGAGGTTCAGTCACACCAACAATAAAATCCCATTCGCCCTGAAATTGAAACCGGGGCACGTCGAGCAGTTTAGAAGTTAGTATCATCCACCTCTTTTTACCAAGCACAAGCCCTCAGATCAATTACCAAATATAGTGGGAAACCAATAAGCGTCACAAATGGAGACCGACACACTCTGAATTGAGAGAGATAAAATGAGAGAGTCTCGTCGGTGAAAACCTTCGGGCACCACGAGGCGACGGGAGTAGAGAAACCAAAATGAGAGAGCTTGTTTAGTAAAAACTCACAAAGAGTGCTATCAAGCGATGACAAGAAGAGAAATGAGAGAGGTCAGCCGGCGAAAACCCGCAAAGGGCGCTGTTGGCCGAAAGAGTGACCCCACCCAAGGAGGTTTCGGCAAAGTTCCACCAGGTTTGGAATCACAGATCCGTTCTGGTTGAGGGAAACGCAAGCTCATGGAAAGTCAGGCGTCCAGTCCAAAGAGCATGTCATGTCATTTAAAGCCAGCATTATCTTCCTCAGATAAGTCTTTCTCGTCCCGAAGGGGGCACTCCTTTTCTGAAATTCGTTTTATCTTTTCTTTGTTTTTCTTCGAATCTCTTTTATGTTTAAGCCCAAGTTCTAGATGTACCGGAAAGGACAGGTGGCAGGTTTGGTTGCACGAAATTCCGTTTCATGAAGGAAAACGCCTCGTTTCGTTGGTACGTTTGTCCAAGCCTGATGAATCATGATGTTTGATGGCGTTCAAAGTAAAGAGGAAAAAGAGAAATTTCCCCCAGCAAGTCCGCCTTCGGACGAATCCCCACAGAGTCTCCCTTTGTACAATCCCCCACAAAGTATCCCCAATATAAACAAAAAAAAAATCCCCGTGGGAATTTCCCCAGCACATCCCCAGCGAGTCCCTTTGTAAAAATTCCCCAACAAGCTTACCCCAACCAAGCCTAGAAAGCCCGCTTCGAAACAAATCTCCAGCATGCCCCATTGTACAAAAATCCACACAAAGAATCCACTTCGTAAATATTCCCCCATAGGGTTTCCTTTGTACAAATCCCCACAGAATACCTCCAATAAAATCCCCGTTGAGAACCTCCAAGAAAAATGGGACACTAAAAAAAAAAAAAAGAGCCTTACGAGGCAAATCATCACAGAATCTGGAAATACAAGCCTGAGCGGTCTAAAGGGTTTTGGCATATGAATCAAATCAATGGCGGGACTTCGCAACAGAAATGAAGACGCAACAAAGCAACCGGGAACGATCAAGGTCACCAAACCGACCGTCATTTCCGAACTAACAATTGTTCTTTGTCTGAAAAGTTGAAACAGGTGTAATCCAAGACAACCGTGCAAGAAGCAGGTGTCGCCCAAAGAAGAAGGTACATGGGTACAAGAAATATTTTGGCAATAAGGAATTCACTCGAAAGGTAAGTTTCCACGAAACTCCCTTTTTATCTTCTACTAAAACAAGAAAATTCAAAAAAAAGAGGTCGCTTAGTATTCTCGAACTTTGTCCCCAGTCAATCAGCATTAGGGTTTTAAACCCTAAACCGAATTTTCCTTTTAATCAGCATTAGGGTTTTAAACCCTAAACTGAATTTTTCCATTTAGTCAGCATCAGGGTTTTAAACCCTAAACTGAACTTTTTCATTCAGCCAGCATTAGGGTTTTAAACCCTAAACTGAACTTTCCCATTCAGCCAGCATTAGGGTTTTGAACCCTAAACTGAGCTTTTCCATGCAATCAGCATTAAGGTTTTAAACCCTAAACTGAACTTTTCCATTTAGTCAGCATTAGGGTTTTAAACCCTAAACTGAACTTTTTCATTCAGCCAGCATTAGGGTTTTAAACCCTAAACTGAACTTTTTTCATTTCAGCCAGCATTAGGGTTTTAAACCCTAAACTGAGCTTTTCCATGCATTCAGCATTAGGGTTTTAAACCCTAAACTGACCATTTTCCTTTAATCAGCATTAGGGTTTTAAACCCTAAACTGAACTTTTTTCCATTCAGCCAGCTTTAGGGTTTTAAACCCTAAACTGAGCTTTCCATGCAATCAGCATTAGGGTTTTAAACCCTAAACTGAATTTTTCCTTTAGTCAGCATTAGGGTTTTAAACCCTAAACTGAACTTTTTTCCATTCAGCCAGCATTAGGGTTTTAAACCCTAAACTGAGCTTTTCCATACAATCAGCATTAGGGTTTTAAACCCTAAACTGAATTTTTCCTTTAGTCAGCATTAGGGTTTTAAACCCTAAATTGAACTTTTTCCTTTCAGCCAGCATTAGGGTTTTAAACCCTAAACTGAGCTTTTCCATGCAATCAGCATTAGGGTTTTAAACCCTAAACTGAATTTCCCTTTTAGTCAGCATTAGGGTTTTAAACCCTAAACTGAACTTTTTCCATTCAGCCAGCATTAGGGTTTTAAACCCTAAACTGAGCTTTTCCATGCAATCAGCATTAGGGTTTTAAACCCTAAACTGAACTTTTTTCCATTCAGCCAGCATTAGGGTTTTAAACCCTAAACTGAGCTTTTCCATGCAATCAGCATTAGGGTTTTAAACCCTAAACTGAATTTTTCCTTTAGTCAGCATTAGGGTTTTAAACCCTAAACTGAAATTTTTTTCCATTCAGCCAGCATTAGGGTTTTAAACCCTAAACTGAGCTTTTCCATGCAATCAGCATTAGGGTTTTAAACCCTAAACTGAATTTTTCCTTTAGTCAGCATTAGGGTTTTAAACCCTAAACTGAATTTTTCCTTTAGTCAGCATTAGGGTTTTAAACCCTAAACTGAACTTTTTTCCATTCAGTCAGCATTAGGGTTTTAAACCCTAAACTGAGCTTTTCCATGCAATCAGCATTAGGGTTTTAAACCCTAAACTGAATTTTTCCTTTAGTCAGCATTAGGGTTTTAAACCCTAAACTGAGCTTTTCCATGCAATCAGCATTAGGGTTTTAAACCCTAAACTGAATTTTTCCTTTAGTTAGCATTAGGGTTTTAAACCCTAAACTGAACTTTTTCCATTCAGCCAGCATTAGGGTTTTAAACCCTAAACTGAGCTTTTCCATGCAATCAGCATTAGGGTTTTAAACCCTAAACTGAATTTTTCCTTTAGTCAGCATTAGGGTTTTAAACCCTAAACTGAACTTTTTTCCTTTCAGCCAGCATTAGGGTTTTAAACCCTAAACTGAGCTTTTCCATGCAATCAGCATTAGGGTTTTAAACCCTAAACTGAATTTTTCCTTTAGTCAGCATTAGGGTTTTAAACCCTAAACTGAACTTTTTTCCATTCAGCCAGCATTAGGGTTTTAAAACCCTAAACTGAGCTTTTCCATGCAGCATTGGGGTTTTAAACCCTAAACTGAACTTTTCCTCTTAATCAGCATTAGGGTTTTAAACCCTAAACTGAACTTTCCCCCAGTTGGTCAGTATTAGAGTTTCAACTCTAAAACCAAACTTCTCCCCAGCTAGTCGGTATTAGGGCCCCAACCCTGAACTGAGCATGCATATCCTCTTTCATCAATTTTATGAACTTCCTGGCTAATAATTCACGAAATTTTCCTAGTGAAACTGGGGCAGAAAATTTCGTTCGTTTGTTTGTTTTCTCCCGCAGGTCTAACCTCGAACCACACGGATCAAACGACCCACGAAGTGAGCCTCAACCCAGAATCAAAAAAAAAGACAAAAAGAAGATGTCCCGAGATATCGGAGTTAAATGGAATGCGGATCGACTCCAACATTGGATTAAGATTCAAAACTCTGCCAGTCACGCCTCACTCAGCATCCCAGATAATAAGCAAGCACCTACAACTCGCAAGCATCAAGATTCGGATCGAAGTCTCCAAGCAAAATCAGCTAAGACCCATGATCAAGTCGCAAAAGAATCATAGATAGGGATCTTGTAACTAGCAGTTGACATGCATATAAGTATTTAAGTTCAGTTTCAATTTCTCTTTGGTTGTAATAAGGCGGTCAGTAAAGCAGTGGTGACTACAGCAACAGCAGTAACAGCAAGCATTGCAGTCCCATGGTAGTCCCAGCTACCGAAACTTCCCGAACTACATTGACCTGATTCCTGTTTAGCCCGGAATATGTAGGAAATCTTTGAAGCAAGATTCGGTCAAAACTTTCAAAACATGCTTCACACGGAGTAGTCCATAGGCAAAAATCGCTTATATCCGCTCACTTTATCTTTGCACGAAAACTCTTCATGTTTCCGAACAAAGAGGGGCAGCTGTGAGCACGTGATTTTTGTTTTACGCGACAATCGCTCCAAAAAGAAATAAAAATAATAACAAATGGTCCTATTGTACAATTTTTTTGATTTTACATGGCACTTTGTTAATTATTTATAATTTTTGCCCATTTTATTTTTATTAAAGCAAAATACAAAAAATGTATGTGTCATGCGTAATTTGAACCGGGATCCGTTCGTTAAATAGAAAATCATAAATAGGCATCTTTGTCCGTGATTTTGTTTTTGTTTGATTTTACCTGTTTTAAATATTTTAATATGTGTGTGCAAATAATTGTATTAAGTGTTTATTTAATTTTAATTTGATTTACTTAGGTTTTGTTTTTAAAATAAAGAAGAAAATAAAATAATAATAAAAGAAAAAAAAAATTCTCGGACTTGGGCCAGTCCAATTTTAAACAAATTGGCCCAAACAAACTCAGCCCAAAACCCATGCTTGCCCGGTCCGTGACCAGCCTACTTCAAGAACGTCCAAACGACGCCGTTTTAATCCAGGCTGATCTAAGCCATTTATCTCTGAAAGATCAACGGCCAAGATCTCTCATCCCGAACCCACTAACAGACCCGACCCATCTCACCCGGACCGACCTCAACCCTTTACCCTTGAAACGACGTCGTTCCCTGTTAGTCGAAGGATCCTGGCCCTTCATCATGTCTCATCCAACGGCCAGGATCCACCTATCCACTAACTATATAAACCTACAACCATACCCTGCCCCCTATCCAATACCCCAGCCTTCGTCTTCACCAGACCCTTCCCCTTCAAACCCTAGCCGCCCCTGTATACTTTCACCATGAAAGCCGGCGGCATGGACGCCGGTGACCCCACCCTTAACACCGTAGATGCTCCTCACCATCCTGAACCCAAATCCACCAATCACACACTTCGAATCCCCTCCCACCTTCTCGAATCTTCATTTGAAGATTCGAGTCGGAACATGATTTACACCAGTCGGCCTCAACTTCACACCAGACACTCCCCAGACCCCCTCGTGACCAAACCATGCTTGGTTTGGTCCGAATCTGACCAGGGAAGCATGAATCCCGGATCTAATTTTTGGAACCTTAGGGTTCCTCGTCACTGGTCCGTATCTCGTTTAAACCAAGAGATTAAGGTCTAATAGACCTTAATCGAAGTGTTTCTTGAGAAACACTTCGATTAAAGTCCGTTCAGCCTTAAGAAAGGTCTGTTCGAGTCCAAGCTAGGGTTTTTGATTTTTCGGGGTTTAAGGTGAGTTTTGCTTTCTTTTCTTTATTTGTTTTAGTCCATGTGATTGTTTAAAAGGCTGTTCATGTTTTGTGAAATTTGTGTTTCGAATTTTACCAACTGTGTCCTATCCACCTTGCCTGAACCTCTGCGTTTGATTGAGTCCTTCTTCTACTTGTTCTGATAATGCGTATGTATGTATGTGTTGTGCAATTAGCTGATTTTCAAATTTGAACTGACCAACTGATTCCTCGAGTACAATTTTGCTTAGTCAGTACAATTCGAATCATGTGTTCGATACTGTTAAATGTCTGATTTTGGTTTCGATTGTATGTGTTATAACTAGTATAGTCGAGTCGACATATGTCGTCAATTAGTTTCAGTTGTCCGAACAATAACAAATCGACTTACTTCTGCTAAGCATTTGCTTGAATCAATTAGGAACTGAGTTTGTTTGCTTATAGTTGTTAATTTGAATCAGAAATGTAAAAGGAATGTTTCGTTTAAGTTCTGAATTGGAGGGAATGTGCACTTGTGCACAACATGTGCACTTGTGCACAACATGTGCATTTGTGCACCACAGGTGCATTTGTGCACAGCTTGATTCCTGCATAAAGGGCTTTTTGATTTAAAAATAGTTTGACAGCATATGCTGTCAGATATATTCTGCTGCCCATTACCCTGCTTTAGTTTAAGAAGTATTAAACCTCATTTAAAAGAGTAAGTCTGCCAGGGAATGTGATGGGGGGGTTAATACTTAAATAGCTAAGTGGAAACTGAAAAGAAGATAGCACATGGGAGGGGTTTCTTTTGGTCTAACAGGCTGTTAAAGGGCTGATGTTAAGGCTTATAAAAGGGCAGGACTTCCATCAGTAAAGGGAGAGGAAGAATACACACACACAGACAGACATTGATAATAACAGGTTGAATTGAGAGGGAACATTTTTAGGAGAGTTGAGTTCTGAAAAACAGAAAACTGGAAAAGAATTCTTTTGGATAGCCAAAAATAGATTTCAAGACTGAAATTGGACATTGGATTTTTGAAAAGAAATAGATAGTAAGAGGAATAAAGATACAGAAATCAGAAACTGGTTTTTCTTCTTGCTTTTGTTCAATTCTTAGCCTGCTCAGCCTATTCAGCCAGTTTTCCTTTCTTTCAAGTATCAGCTAAAGTGTGTTAGTTTGGTTTGCCTTGGTTGATTCCCTTGGAATTGGATTGTCTGGATTTCTGTTTCCTACTGCATTGTCTGCAGCTGCATTTCTGCCATTTTTATCGTTCCTAACTGTATCTTTCACTGGGAGCTGTTCTATTTGTACCTGCTGTTACTGCTGCTGTTTGGTGTTGCTTCTATTGTCCTACTGACCCCTTGCTTCTTCTATGGTATCCAACATCCAGGTACATACTAAGACTTTGCATCTGATGTAACAATGAAAGCATGAAATCAAAGATATGCAGGAGTTTAATCATCCGTTTGCTGCAGTTACAGTTTTTTTTTTTATTTTACGAATGTTATTAAGATCTGTGTAATTTGTTTAGTTTGTAATTCAATAGAGAAACACGTTAGGTAGCCTTGTACTTAATCGCAGCTCAGTCCGTCCTAAATTGTGATTTCGTTTGCTTAATGGGTTGTCTAATGAGGAATGTATGAGTGTTTTAACACACAGATAATTAGGTGACTGTTCAATTAATATTCTGCATGTATAGGAAAGAATGCTTTAAGCTTGCCAGATATGATATTTAGTTTTATTGAATCTTTGTAGATAGTTCACATGATCCTGTTCAAACTCTATTAGTAGTAGTTTCCGATAAGTTAATTCCACTGATTTGGTTTAAATACGCGAGTTTCAAACTCGGATATGGAGAACATTTATCATAAGCTTTTAGTAGTTATATTGATCTTGTATATTAATTCCCCCTGACAAATTAACAACATGTTCATCCATGAAATAAAGCACAAAATAATTCACGCCTCATAAAATCAGATAGTCAAATAAGGATCCGAAGTTGGGTCAAGCATGTAATCAGCATGTAATCCTCTTTCTTTCATTTTATTAGAGACAAACACAACAGAAATGTAGTCACTTTAGGATATCCTCTTCTAAAATAATGAGACGAGCCTCGCTAAATAAAAAATGCAAATTGCGGGGCCCTCAATGATTAACCATAACAAATATCTAGAACTCGGGATAGGCCGTTTAGTGGATTTCATGGCCTTCTCCAAAAATAATAATGCGTTAAACTCTTTAGGCGCGGTTCAAATTAAATTACATTCTTAAACACGGGTGCACATTGATGTGACCCAAATCCAAATCTCAACGGAGTCAAAATGTGTCGACGACCACGGGTGCATTGATTGTGACGTGGTTCGAGATGCATTTCCACGACGTTGCAATTCTATAAAAATAAATGATAATAATAAAAGCGGTTTAAACTTAATAAAAGCACGTAAGTCATAACATGTATTTAAATCAGATATTTAGTCATTATAACAATTTAAGCGACCGTGCTAGAACCACGGGATTCGAGGGTGCCTAACACCTTCTCTCGGGTCAACAGAATTCCTTACTTAGAATTTCTGGTTCGCAGACTTCATTTGGAAAAGTCGAAAATTTCCTCGATTTGGGATTCAAGATAAACCGGTGACTTGGGACACCAAAAGCCAAACCTTTCCCAAGTGGCGACTCTGAATTAAATAAATAATCCCATTTCGAATATTGTCACTTAAATTGGAAAAACTCCCTCGCGCATTTAACCCTTCGGGGCGGGCGCGCAAAAAGGAGGTGTGACAACCTGCCCAACTAACCCAAAGATTAATGGGTTGAGCTACAAACATTTTAGCTCATAGGTCAATTTGGACTGAGCCCAAGTTAACCCATTATTTTTTATAGCCCATTCTGACCCATTTAACAGCCTAAATACAACCCATGAAACTCACCCAAAACAAAAGATCTCAACCCAACTTATCTAGAAATTTACTTAGTTGCCCCAATTATTTTTAATTTTTTTTTATATTTTTAATTTTCTGTTCTTTTGTTTTTCTACACCCACCCACCCACCCTACCCCCACCCCCTTAAAAAAATATTTTTTAGTTTTTTTGTATTTTTAATTTTCTGTATTTTTTGTTTTCCTACATCACCCACTCACCCTACCCCCCACCCCCACAACCCCCGCCAAAACCCCTCAATTTTTTTTTTTACTTTTTTTTTATAATTTCAATTTTCTGTTTTTTGTTTTATATTTTTTCGTTTTTCTGCACCATCCACTCACCCAACCCCCTCCTCCCCCACCCATAAAATATTTGTCAACTCACATATTTTAAGGTAAAATATTTTTTTTTATTCAAGATGAGGATGGTTCTAAAACATGGGTCAAGTTGGTGGGTTGGGTTATGACTCATTGTTTAGCCTATCTTGACCTAGCCTATTTTAACCCAAATACACTTTGGGTTGTATTGGACAATAATTCATTTATTGACCTAACCCATCTTGACCCGCCCAAATTCAGCCCAACTCGCCCATTTGTCACCCCTACAATGCGTCAATATATGTCAATCCACATAGTACCTCCTCTCCGACAGCTCAATTTAGGCCGTTCAGCTAAAACTGTCAACGAACACGTGTCCACGATAAAGTTAGCATGTGACCATCACTTGCCTAATTTTGCTGCAATATAAATAGCTAAAATAGTTAAAGATTCAAGTGTAAAAAGAAAATTAATTTTCAGACTCGCTCTCTAACACACAAATGTACGCGAAGGTACCTTTTTTTGGTAAGATATTCTTTATTATTGTTAAATCTATCATCTTTTTTAATATGTGCACTTTAATTTTCGTATTATGGAGATGGGTGATGAATTGTTCAAGAAAGTTCTAGAGTTAAATTTTCTTGAATAATTCAAGAAAATGCTAGAGTTAAATTTTACGGTAAAGGATCATATTTGCTCCTTTGCGATAAAAATAAGCTACTTCTATCCCGTTTCAATTTATTTTACATTCAGCCGTTAAATTCTTCCATTGAGGTTAAAATAACACCGCCCCCATTTTTTATTATGACCAGCCCGGCCCAGCTTATTAACCCACCCAATTTGGTGGAGCTAGTCAGTTTTCGGACTGGTCATTCAAAAATAGTCAGCGTTTGCAAAGTCATTGAAAAATAATCACTATTTTGCTGTAACAAAGAGCGATTCAGTATAATATACTGGATTTCGGTGCAACTGTGTATGAACTTCCAGCATATTATGCTGGACCGGTATACTTTGCTGGCTCCAGTATAATATACTGGAGACTAGAGCACCGGTGCTCCAAACTCCAGTATATTATGTTGGACCGGTATATTATACAGGAACTCCAATATATTATGTTGGAGTATTTTTTTCGAATTTTGAATAGTGTTTTCGTTCAGATTTATCTTTACACGAAAAGTGGCTAAATTTCGATTTCTTTTGAAACTGTGACTATTTTTGAATGACCACTTGTAAATCTGGCTATTTTTAAATTTCTCCCTTTTAATGGTGGTCATGCGAATACCCTTCGTCGAAAAATTATTTTATATAGGTCAAATATAAATATTTACTATGTTTTGAACATCATTGACATAACCTAATGAGGTTGTATAGCGTTTTAGCATTTTAGTTTGAGATTTTTACATTCCTATGTCATATAGTAAACTATATTACCCTTCATGCTTAACTTTTAATATAATTACCTTTTATATACCTAATTACTATTTATGTACATTCTAGGGGTTTAATGGTATTAATTAGTCTCCTAATTTAACTCTACCGTATATTCTCACTCCCCACAAGTTTCTCTCTCCAAATCTCACCCCCTCACCCAGGTATCAAATCATACCTCACGATTTCCTCTTCAATCACCCACTATTTTCTCTTCTAAACCAGCGAAAATCTGTAACCCCTCCATTAACGCCTATTCTCAAGTTCTTTCTTCTAAAACCAGTCAAAATTTCTACTATTCTTCAAAGTTCATTCACCCATTAACGACCAGCTTCAAAAAATTTCAATGAAGAAGAACAGAGCTTCAAAGAATAGCCTTAAAATGTTAAAGAAACAGATGTTCATTCTTTCGATTTGGGTGTTTTATCACCACATTCACCGAAAAAGCATGAAAAATCTGCTCATGCAAATGAAGAGAAAAAGCATAGGCTTTTCCCTCGTCAAGCTAGGGTAGAAGCTAGAACTAAACAAAAATATGATTTTGATGTTGGTGAATCTTCGAGGCAAATCAATTCAGCAAAAAGGAAAGGCAAAGAGATAGATTTTGATGATGATTTTGTAGAAGATGAACCTTAGATTTTGATGAAGATTTTGTAGAAGATGAACCTATCATTAAACCTGCAAAGAAAGTTAAAGTATCTCCTACTGTAAAAGTTCCAAAAAAAGCTCCTACTGTAAAATCTCCTAAAAATGTTCAACAACATTCATTGGTGAAGGGAAGAATTTAGTAATTTCAACAATAATTTTTGTTGTTTGTTTTAATTCTTAAAAGGCTCCATAATCTGTGTTTTTTGTGGTTTGTAGATTATTTGTCTACATTGTGAAGATTAGTTGTAATTTTTTTTAATCTGTTTAAAATTGTAGATATATTTGTAAAAAACTTGTAGATATATTGTAAAACAATGAACATTTTCTTTTGTTCATTGTTTTCTAAATATTGACACTTTTTTTATTTTTGCAGCGACTGTGGTGTATATGTTACTGCCTTTGCAGAGTATGTCAGCATTGGAGACCTAGCAGTTCCTGCGGATGACCTTTCTGATATTGATCAACATCGTATACACTATGGAGCGCTAGTGTGGGGTTACGCTAGGAAGAAACAAGAGAATGGTGCAATTAGTGAAAGTGAGATGACTGGCGGATTAGCAAGGAAAAAAGGTGCACCAGTTGTGAACGAGAAAACACAAGTCTTGAGGAAGAAGAATTAGTTGCAATTTTTTGTATGGAACATGTAGTTAAATTGTTTAGTTGCAACTAGTTTTGTAGAAAGATAATAGACAAGTTTATGAACAAGATTGTTGAAGTTTAATTATAGCAGATTTGTGCTACAATTATTTTACCCTTTATTTTTTTATTTTATCCAGTATACTAGTTCGAACAATGGGAAAACATTCTGTTATTTTTATATTCACTTGTTGAAAGTAAACAACACTTGATCTAATTATTGTTACTGGTTAACTCCTTTTCAACTTAATTATTATGTAGTTACTCAGTCAAACTCCAGATTATGTAGTTATTTTGTAGTTTTTTTGTAGATAAATTGTAAGGATCATTAACAACTATCGATGGGTGTTAGAGATAATAAAATAATTGTGTATTATATATATAGAAATCATTCACAAACCAATCAAACTATGGAAGTATTAACTCAATACAGAATACTAATTAAACAAAACAATTTCAAACTAACTACATTAAGAGTTGAAGGTGCCTCAACTATTACACATCAAATATAATTCTCCTGAACTCATCAACAATGTTTATGAAAAATTCAATTTACTACATAAATATTTTTTTTGGGAGCATTCTTGCAAGATGTTTTGTTATGCCATTCTACTCCGCAGTTGCCACATGAAATCTTGTACTTCTTTGAATTTACTTAATCATTTATTTTGTATCTTTGTTTTTTAGGTCTTCCTGGCTGTCTTTTCCCACCTGAAGGTGGATTTACAACTTCTTCAGTTATATATTGTGGCACATTCTATTTGCTTTCATCAGGTAGGGAATTTACTGGTATTTCATAAGTACGCAAGAGGCTCTCCCTTGTGTAATAAGGAGAACAATAGTTTTCATAAGACTCATTCTTGTGTCTTAAAGCAGCCAAAGCATGTGCACAAGGAAGTTCATCAAGCTGAAATTGTCCAAAGCTACATCTCTTATTTTCAAGACAAACAATAAAGCGCTTCACACCATCTATCACTGTATGGATATGATCTGTTGAAGCCCTCACCTAAAATCACATTACAAACAAAAAATAAATCATATACAATCACAATACAAAATATCTACAAATTATCTACACTGTCTTTTAATATTTTATTTTGATGCAATAAATGGTCAGATCTTACTCTAAGCTTCTGTGACAATGCTCTATTGTCATCCAACTCTTTGTTGAATTTAAACCCAAGGTATGTGAATGTACCCTTTGCTTTCAATAACTTTTCATTAGTCCAATGTTCAAGAAGAGTCCTCATATACTCTAATAGTTCTACTATCGGCAGCTCTCTTGCATCTTTTGTTACAGCATCCAACGACTCTGCAATGTTTGATGTCATAGTCCAAGTTCTGTTAACCGTAGCATGTACTCGAGACCATCTATGATAGCCAATATCGTATAAGTATGCTTTAACACGCGGGCCGGTCTCTTCAATCTTTGACATCCTTTCATTAAATTTATCAAGCGCGAATGATTATGCCGTGGCAAAGTACAATTCGCTTAACTTTAGATGATCCTTCATGAACTTTGCCCTTATATTTGTCCAAATATGCCACATGCAAGAATAATGTTGCATGCCGGGATAAACAATAGATGTTGCCTTCAAGATACTCTCATTCCGATCAGAAACAACACACATATTTGGTTTTTCACCATATGCATGTTTGAATTGCTCAAAAATCACATCGATGATGCGTCATTTCTTGAATCAACAACAACATATGCCAATGGTAATATGGTACCTACATTATGTGGCAAAAAGTAATTAATTGGTTGCATGAAAAATGCAGAGGAAGACATATACATACAAACTACAACCTTTCAACAATATATCTACAATAAATTTACAAGTACTACAAAAAACAAACAAGATACAATATTTCTACAATATATCTACAAATCTACAATACCTGCTGCATCCATTGTACTAGCTGTTAGCATTATTCCCGTGTATGATGACTTTAAGAAAGTCCCATCAACTACTACCACTAGCCTACAATATTCCCAACCACTTATTAACGTACAAATCGCAACAAATGCATACAAGAAGCACTCATCGTCCGTCTTCTTCAATTTAACTACAGACCCCGGATAAGTCTTCTCCAGAATATATAAATAACTAGGCAATTTGCTGTAGGAGTCAGCAAGATGACCTCTCAAAAACTCCAAAGCCTTTTCCTTTGCTCTCCAAGCTTGCATGTATGTTAAGTTCACGCCGTGTTCAGACAACATATCAGTTTGTATGTCTTTTGGTGTGTAAATTGTCTTAGGATCAGCATATTTTGGAATAACCATGCTACCAACTACCATGGCAGTAGGTTTGCGTTGTATAAATGTACTGTCCATCAAAGAGCATGTGTGCAAGCTGTTGAATTTTCTAACCTTGAACATTGCAGAATCATTTATGCTAGTTGCCTTGAAGTGCCATGTACAATTTTTACTAACACATACCAGCCAGTAGCTACAAAATAAAAATAATTTAAACACTGGTATGAAAAATGTAGATTAAAAAAAAATTGTTGTAGCATAAAAGATCATATTCAACAATTTATATACAAAACAACTACAAACTATCTACAATTTTGTTAAACATCTTCATAAAAAATTGAAGAAGTAAAAATTTACAAATAAACTACAAAATAAAAAAAATGATATTTGACCATTCATATGTTCCTACCTTCTAGCACTAGATCTTTTCACCCTAAATTGGAACTTATTCATGACAGAATAGTGCTTCATTGCACTTGCAATTGTTTGCTTGTCTTGATATACTTGGCCTACTTCAATAACACTTGGTGTACTTTCTGTTATTATTATACTTTCATATTCCACTATCGCCGGAGATGTTGGCATATCAATTAACTTCAGTGTTCCAGATGAACCTACAATAAAATAAAGCTAAATACTGTTATGAACTATTTTTTTGTAGATATTTTGTAGTTAATTTGTAGAAATATTGAAATTTTGTATTTCATTTTAGCTACAAATGATATGTAGTTTTATTGTAGAAATATTGTAGATAGAATGAAATTCAATACTAATATATATATAGACTTTGACATGTATATATATATATATATATATAGACTTTTAAATAAGTGTTTTTGTAAAAATATTGTAGATAAGTAATATACAACCAAAATTCGATAGTAATGTAACAGAACAAACCTGCAACTGTGTTAGAATTGGTGATACGCAATTCCAAATTGAAATCACGTACTGTTATACATAGCAGATATGTTTCTAAGCTTTTGTGATTCTTTTTCGTCTCCATGTATACACGAACACCCATATCATTCTTAATTTTCATTGGAGGGCAATGTTCGTTGACAATGTATTTGATTTCTATTATTTTCTCGAATGTATCTATTATTAGATGCTCTACTATTGTAGAATTCAATAGGCTATAACTCGCATCCTCGCCGACTACAATTCCATCGACCTGAAAGTCTCTATATCTCCCATAGCTATCCCAATTCCCATTCAGTTGAAGCATAATTGGGATTTTCGACATAGTTGCGGTTGTTACAGAAGAATTGTAGCTAAGTTGGTCGCTTTTGATTTGTGAAATCAGAAAAATCAGTGAAACAGAGTATTGTCATAAAAACAGAGTAGTGACTTTTGGAGAGAAACGAGCGAAATTTAATAGCGAGATTTGCGTTTGATAAAATCTGGAAGAATCCTTAATATCCCTACATTCGTGCGCCTATTAAAGGAATTGTACAGCTAACAAGATTCTGTTTTTAATGAGTTGTTTGTATTTTGTAGAAAATCTGTTAGCAGGGCAGGTAATTTGCAAATTATGGACATTTTTCTTAATATAGTTTCTTATATGGTATAGGAACGAAAATTTCCCTTTTAGTTTCGATTCTCAGTCGCATAATACACCTTGGTTATCAGCTATATGGGCCTACCTTTCATTTTTATAAGGGATCTTTACACATAGCTGACGATATTCATTGTTTACTTGTTCTAGTTTTATACATGATTGTACATTGACTATACATAATTATACATATATAATACATAAATTATGCATATATTATACCTCAATCGGCTATTTTTAGCTTAAGTAGTTGGGTGCAGTGGCGGAGCCACCTTATAGGAAGGGGTGTAATTTTGACACCCCTTCACGAGAAAATACACTGTGTAGGTAGGTAAAAAAATAAATTATATGTATATATATTATGTATTGACTCCCCTTAATTTCCTAATTTGTTTACTTTTATATAATTTGACACTTTTTAACTAAAATTCCGGCTCCGCCACTGATTGGGTGGACGACTATTTAGGTTAATTCCAACCCTAATACAATACAAGAGAACCCAACTTTTCTACTTCTAAGAAATAAAAGTGCTACTAACCAATTGAATTCCCAACAGTTGATTTTCGTTTCTTTTTCTCGTTAAATGTTTTAATAAATAAATTATAAAAGTATTTGTTTAATTAAAACTAAGTACTACTTAACAATCAAATCCGAAAAGATCTCTGTAACTGTCAAAACCGAAAGGGAAAAGGCTCTACAAAAAAAAAAAAAAAAAAAAAAAAGAGAGAAAAAACTCGTCAATAAAAGCTTGAAGCCTGGAAGTGATTTGATTCTAGGTTGGATATTCTTATCTCCCTTTCTCTTTTTTCTTTTGGCTCTGTCCATTCACTTTATGTTAAATTATATTTAAACAAAATTTGGTTCCTTTAGTGTAAATAATGAGACTGATTAAAACTAAATATTGCTTAATTTGATTTTAAAAATTTTCATGCACCAATTCTTTCAAAAATATAGTTATTTACTTATCCAAAGCAATCCAGACTATGTCCAAATTTACCCAATTTTATACAATTTGGGGTGGTTTAAACGGTTAGGATATACTATAAACCATGCGTATTGTAATAATATTCTTTATGGAACAATTGTTTATTTATTTATTCAATTCAATAAAATTTTATTTTAAATAGATCATGTATTTGTCTGTGTGTCATTTGCTTATATAGTAGATGGTTTAGTGTATAGAGTTTAATTTACATACAGAAGATTAAATCATCGGTTCTTATAAGTCATACAATTTAAGTTCACAATCTAATGATGGAATGAACAAACCATCAGAATGGTTGTAGCACAAGATTAAATATAATTTATCTTGATTATGGGAATGATTTAATTCCGACTTTTTGTGCTAGTACATTTTGTATGTATTGAATGGATCAAGTAGAGATAAGTATTTTATACTGACTTAATTAAATAATTTTTCTAGTCTTATACTCTTAATCTTGATATAATTATTATTAGTTGTATGTGTCATTTATTGTTTTGATTTATTAAAAAGCGAGATTCTTTCGTGGGTCAATAAGCCTGATAAATTGGACAATAATGATATACATTGACGAAGTAATAATTAGTTGATAGAATCTATGTCTCAGCTTTTGAGATTGATGATACTCCTTTACGCAAGCTTATAAGTTTTCATGTGTAGACCCGGCCGATAGATTTTGTATCCGACACATAAAGTAAGTTAAGCGAAAGTCCAAAGGAAGTAATCAATAAATTAAATTATCAGTAAGTTAATTTGATTGATTAGTGTCTGACTCTTAACATGGGGCGTTAAATAAGGTTTTATGGAAGAATTTCGAAATTGAACTAAGGAGTGCAATTACGAATTTTTGGTGGAATAATTCATAATTTATTATTGTAGAAATTAATTTCGAAATTCAAAATTAATTCCATAATAGGGAGCCTTGTTAATTAAATTATGTGGTCCCTACTGTGCCTAAATAATAGAAAATAAAGGAAACCTTTCCTTGGTGGAAGAAGAAAACCCAACAGGTTTTGGAAAAGGGGTTTACCCTAAAAAAACATGGCTATATATACCTCATACAGGGCTGGCCATTTTTTACACATGTTTTTCTTGGAATTTCGCCCATTCGAAATTCTCTCTTTCCGGATATTATTTAGGTAATACAGTAGAAGACTGTGAAACGTTTTGCTGAGGTCGTGGTCTTGCTACTCTGGAACTAGAGATCGAGATTAATCTGCTTTGTTCACCCTTTAAGAGGTAACTCGTAGAATCTCCATATGTGGTAATTGTTTAATTTACACGTAAATATGATACTAAAATTATTTCCGCTGCGATATACAATCCAACATTTGGTATCAGAGCCTACTCACATCTAATAAGATAATTAGGATGAACATGAAAAAGAGCATCATGCTAATATGCAAGTTTTGAATTACATACAAAGATTGTTTTTTGTAAAACTGTACTGCTTTATGCATGAATATTTGTTCCGAATTGATTATTCTAAAAATCATGTAATATCTGTTTATTATTGATGATATTTAATTTGAATAATCTGAAAAATTTCGTTAATCCGAGGAAAACGCAAAAACTTCTATTTGGCCGAACTGGGCAAAAAATCGGAGGTCAACATGTTAACGGACTCCGATTGACTTGAAATTTGGTAGGTCCATACGAAACAGCCCGGTGGTCGATACACATGAGCTTTGCTCATGAGTTAAGCCGTTTTTCGGGCATTTGAGGTCGTTTAGATGATGTTTTGGGTGTTTTTCTAATTTTCTAGAATTTTTTCAAAAAAAATTTAAGTTGTTTTTTAATCTAGTGGAGGTAGGGATCGTTCCCTATGGACTCAATGGTTAAATTCTGGTGAGATAATGAATTTACACATTGACATAGGTCTTCTTCCATATCGGATAAACTCATTATAGCTAATCACTAGGTAATACTAGCTGTTGATTACTTGTATTTACTCTCCATCTGAGTATGCATGTTGGTTCAATGGGACTAGTATCTTGAATGTTGATATTCACTTGAGTTAAGTTAACAGTTTACTCTCCATCTCAGTAAGGCCTGTTTAAATTCATGGAGTGTATAATCTGTCATTACGTATGTATATTGCAAGAATAGCTTTTTTTCCATCGAAACTTGTTGTTCAAGGTGCATCGATTATATGTATATAATGTCTTTTGAATTTTAATATTCAATAAAACATGATTGATATTGATCTATTTATTTAATTGCCTCTCAGATTAACTATGACTGCTTTCAACCCCCTTACTGCTATTCTAACTCAAAACAAACTTGAGGGTCCGAATTATGTTGATTGGAAACGAAACTTGGATATTGTCCTAATTGCTGAAGAGTTCAAATTTGTGCTTGATGAGGTGTGTCCAGAAAAACCTATAGAAGATGTTACGGATGATGGACAGAAAACTTACCAAAATGGGTTAAGGCTGATGAGATGGCGTGGTGTTACATTCTGGCATCTATGTCGAATGTTCTGCAACATCAACATCAGTCTATGGAGTCCGCTTATGACATTCTAGAAAATCTCAAAGAGATGTCTGGAGATCAGAATCGTGCTGCTAAGCAGCTACTATGAAAGCTCTTCTGTATACCAAAATGGTTGAAGGTTCATCAGTTAGGGACTATGTTCTGAAGATGATGAGTCTTCTGAGTGAACTGGAGGTCTTTGGAGCTAACATTGATAAGGATACAGGTTGAGATGATCGTGCAGACTCTGCCTAATAGTTTTCAGCAGTTTCGCTTGAATTATAATATAAACAAAATGGATTTATCACTTGCGAAATTGCTAAATGAGCTGCAGTTAGCAGAGACTATTATCAAGCAACAAGCTCCTCCTGTGATACTGAATTTTGAGATAGGTTCTTCTTCTAAGTCGAGAGGCGGGAAAAATAAGAAAAAGGCTAAAAAATCCTTTGTTGGTGGCGCAACTACTGGTGTGAAAAACCCTAAGGGCAAGTGTTATTACTACAAGAAACCTAAGCATCATAAGAAACAATGTCCGGGTTATCTGACCAAGCTGAATAATAAACCATGTGATTTACATCTACTTTTCATTGAAACTCTTTTAGCGGCTGTTACGTTGATTATAGGTCTGATCCGCAGGGGAACAAGTGAGGAATCTGGTTCTGAGAGGGAACATTAATTTTGGGTTTGTCATCATCTAAAAGGGGAAAATTGCTATAAGTTACGCTATTTCATGATTTGATGATTTGCCAAACGTTCTCGAGAAATCAAGTAGTGACCAGATATGATCAGTACATGTAAGGAATCTAATTCTCAGGCGGAATATCAATTCTAGGTTTGTCATCATCAAAAAGGGAGAAATTGATAAGTTATGTTATTTTGTATTTTGATAATTTGCCAAACAGTCTCGAGGAACTAGTTGTGATCAGTTCCATTGATCTGGTTTTCAGGGGGAAAATGACTGATTCGTAGGGGGAACAATGTGAAGATCTGGTTCTCATGGGAAATATCAATTATAAGTTTGTCATCATCAAAAAGGGGGAAATTCATAAGTTATGCGTCTTTTGTTTTGATGCTTTGACAAACTTCATGAGAGAACCAGATAAGGAACCTGGTACAATTAGTTCCCTTGCGTTCAGAATAACTAGTCAGATGTCTGGTTCAATTCTCAATGAAATCAGATAAGGTAACAACATACAGAACAGATATGGATCAGTTCCTCTAGTCGTCGTACAATCAACTCTACAGCTGTAAAAGTTGTTGCACTGTACCGTCTGGCAGGCTGCTGCACTGTACCGTCTGGGAGCAGTACAGCAGCACAACTGTAACTTGCTAAGGCCAAACAAAATGACACTTTAATGAATCATCTTTGATGACCTCACACACACATATTGTCAACATGAGGCAAGAGATTTCACTTTCTAACACTTGCAAGTTCAAAAGTTCATATCCTCTCAAGTGCTAGCCACCACCTCTCTCAAGAACAAAGCTGTTATAACCTCAAGGACTAGATCGAGAGATTGATGATATCTTAAATCTCTAGGTTTGTTGAGTCTTTGTCATTTTGTTCTTCATTTGTAATCCTACACAACTTTCAAGAAGTGTCTTTGTAGGACAGATTTCAACCATTATTTGGTTCGGTTTCTTGACTAGAGTTAGTCGAGATTTGTTGCTTTGTAATAGAGTTATTGCAAAGGGCTTACAATAGAGTTATTGTAAGGGGTGAGGGATTAAGAGTTTAATTCCTAGATTGCAATAGGTTGTAATATGAAGTTTGCTCGGTTTAGTGGAGTTGAAATCCTACTAGGGTAGGTTGTAGTTTTTAATCCTTGAGCAAGGAGTTTTCCACGTAAATATCGCGTATTCTTTATTTACTGCATATTTACTATGGGAACAGATAGAGAACCTGATTCCCTATACTATCTGGTTTTACTTTCTGCTTATTTACTCAGAAAACAGATAGAGAACTTCTCCATATTGTTTGGTGGATTCCTAGTTTCTATCATTAAAGTTCACAATAGAAAAAGCATGTACCCAAGAAGTAGTACATCAGCCTATTAGATAAGCCATCTCTCGACCACTAAATAAGTTAAGATGTCCCTCTGTCAAATATATTCTCTAGAACTTCTATGTTATCGCTTATCACCCTATCTCTTAAAGTTGAGTGACAATTTTGCACAAACATAGAAAGTGTCTTTTCTTCAATCTGCTTGTGACTGCAGATTCTTTGTAGTTCTAAAAATGAAACTTTAATAAAAGAATGACTGCAGATTCCATGTAAGGACTACCCGAAAATCAGAAAAGTGTTGAATATGTACCTTTTCCTTTTCAACATACAGCAATTTCCCTGTTGGTAGGGTTAGTTCACTGACTATGATTGAGGAATATATACCCCAGAGCCGTGAATGATATACAGGACAATCAAATTGTAGTTTGCCAATGGTAATTAGTGAAATCAATAAATGCTCTTAACTAAGTGTCAAAATCTAACTTACATTCCAAAAACTAGCTCGAATGGAGGAGGATTACCGAAGTCTTATAAGGAGACCTGAGGATCTCATCCTAGTCCGATATGAGATTCATTCCAGTCATTATAGAACCCCCTCCCCCCAACCCTAAGAGGCTTTCTCATTCTCCCATCTCTCTCAAATCTCAAATCTGGAACGTGCACAATAATGGACCGAGGGGTATTTTCACCCCTTCTTCAATTGGTTTGGAGGCAAACCGGCCCCTCTTCTAGGGGCCCTCATTGACCATGAGCCTAGCACTCATACCATGTCAAAATAAGCTTTGGATCTAATTCACACTCCAAAAGCTAGCTCGAATGGAGGAGGATTGTCCAAGCATTATAGAGAGACCAGGAATCTATCACTGTCCGATATAGAATTCATTTCATTCATCACTAAATGAAACAAATATTTGGAATCGCTTTAGTAAGTTTAGTAAGATTTTTCATTTCCCTTATATTAGGGATTAAGTGTGGCCCAATTATGCTAGCCTTCTACCTCTAATATTAAACAAATCTCGTCCGTTCATGACCTATGTCCTAATTAAAGTTAAATCAAATAAATTGGTCCTCTCCCTTCATGTATTATGATTATTGCCTCTATACACCTTTCATTTCTATCACTAAAGTCGCAGTAACTTTGTACTAAAACTCCTCTGCCAGTATATTAATTTATTTAAGAAGCTATTCATCGCATAAATCATTTATCTTTGTAGCTCCAATCAGTAGCGGAACCAGGATTTTCACCAAAGGGATTCAAAAAAAAAGTAAATACATAAATAAGCTAAGAGGATTCAACATCTAATATATATATATATGAAAAAAAATTGATCTTACATACGTAGTGTAATTTTCGACGAAGAGGGTTTGGCTGAACCCCTTTCGCTCACCTAACTCTGCCCATAGCTCCAAAATATAAGGCCTAAATAGAGAAGATTACATGAAGATATTTATATAAACGGTCATACTTTTTTGGTGACATAAGCTACAGAATTAAGTGAGAGAACTCAATAGGTCCAAGAAAATAAAGCCTATTAATTTGGAGACTGGAGGCTGGAGCAATTGGCCAGAGAGCATGTGCTACTATTATTTTCTTTCAGAAATTAGAGCGTAAATTGACTAAAGCTAGCGCCAGTGTATGGAGGCCATAGCTGCAGGGCTGGATCTACAGTGTTTGATATCGAGAAATAAATATTTTTAGCTGCTTTAAAAAATAATAGCTGATATATTTTTTATATATATATATGTTAATATACATATAATATTCATATTTTATACCCTTTTTGGCTAGCGAATTAGTTTCGACAGACCAGTCAACTTTGTATTTTGGCCTTAGTTATGGGGTCATATTAACCCAGAAACTTTTGCTTATACCTTGTATTTATATTAAAAAATTCCACTAAACACATAAGAATATTTCTTTCGGAAGTTGGAACCAAGTCCGTTAGTTCAATTATTATTGTATGAAATTATGTATGAACCGATAAACTTTAAATTCTGAATTCGTCTCTCACTACGAGCGGACTTTAATCAATAGGGAGAGAAAAGAAGAAATGACAACAGTGTACAGAATCACGAGCAAATATATTCATGTAATTGCTGGAATTTGTGAGACCAAGCTCACAAGGGTACTAAAAATGGTGGATTGGTACAATTAATTTGATAAAATTGTGATGGCCTCACGGGATATTGTGGTCCTAGTCCTTGTTTATATAACTGTTGGACTCTTCTATAGCAAATTCAGCTTCAGCTTGAGGCTACATATATCAATGTCTTGAAAGATTTGGCAGAGGTGGATTTAGCTTGTATCTTATGAAATCACGTGAACTCATTGTTGTTATCCACACTTTATATATGTAAATCTACTACTAATAAATATTTAACAGTAAATTTAGTTATTATTGTTTATTAACTTGAGCAACAAAAACTGGTGGGATTGAAGTTTGGTGAAAGTGAGCTCTCTTATGCTTAGAAAAGAGCAATTATTCCTCGTTGGTGGTGGAATGAAAAAAAAATAGAATGTGCTTATATTAAGAAAGCACTTCCCTTGGTGTTAAATAAGTTGGAAAGAAGGTAAGCCTCGCGCTGGCGTCATCGCCACTCGCTCGGCTTCGGTCAAAGATCGATTGATTTAATTTAATTAATTATCGAAACGTCAACCCCGACGCGACCCGGTCCAATATTTCTTTCCCAGATTATTTTAAATTCTTTTCCCGAAATATTTTGAACGTTTCCATCTGTTCTAACAGCCATGGCTGTTTCTGCAAGGTTGCAAACTTTTCAGAAACAGTGCCAGAAAATGGCTATAAATATGTCTTGATCCCAAAATTTTTCTTAAAAAATTTTCTGAACTTCTTCTCCTTCTTCTGCAAAATAAATTCCAGTGTGATTTACAGCCAGTAAGTGGTTTGTTGTTCACCCGCGTTTTTGGTACCGATACACTGGTGAGTTAAATCGTTCTATCCTGAGAGGATAATATTCCAACACCTCAGATACTTGAGTGGAATAATTTCCTTAACGACACACTGTGCATTCAATAGGTTCGATTTTATTCCGAAATATATTTTTAGATTCTGTTTCTGATTATATACATTTCTGCCTTACTATTGTTTTTCCTGTTTCTGATTTTGTTACAGAATATTTATTGTTTCATAATATATTAAAGTAATACAGATTATTAACAGGAACTCCTGTATTTTAAATCATAGATTGGCACCTACTTGAAAGAGTACATATAAATTATATTTTAGTTTGTCATTCTTGAATATGTCATTGCTGCGGTGCTTCTTGGAAAGATCATCAGTTTCAGGATGAGGTCAAAAATGTACCAAAACTCCCCGATTGAAAAAAATGATAAGCATATGCAAATATTATAGCGACAAGACCTTATGATCATATAGAACTAACTATATGTAGTTTTCAGCCCATGCGCATTAAAAAAAAAACATAGTAACAACTTTTCAGAATTTGTAGGAAGAAACCTATCGAGCTTTGGGTATATAGTTGCCTTTGTTAGGGATTTACCTTCCCAATGTGAAATTTTTCGGTGCATATCTAAATTTAGTCGGGTTTCAGTACGAATACCGAATACCGGATTAAAAACCAAAAAAGAGAGAGAGAGAGGAAGAAACCTAAAGTTACCCTAACAAATGTGGATATATGCTATCTTATCATGCCTCAATATTTTTGGAAAATTTTGCAGAATTTTGGTAGTACCATATTTTCTTCAGCATGTCTAAACATGCAATTATTAGTAGCAAAATGTTTTGACATATTCCAAATAATAATCATAAGTGTGAAAAAGAACAAACAAAAGGTTTTTTCTTTTTTGAGATAATTGGTGCCTAGGCCAACACGAGTGCATCCAACTGGCTATTTTAACGGATACCTATTATCTCTCATTAGTATATGTATAAAATAATTCTATTCATCAAGATTTAAGTAAATAAACATAAATTTTTGTTGGAATTTAAACTCAATATTTTGATAATTTTTACTCACTTCATTAAGCGATAGACGAAATCGCGACAAGAGATTTTTTTTAGTTTTTTAGTTCAATCTCAAGACACCTCCTTTCTCTTTCTCAATCTCCTTCCTTCTTTGTTGCTTAGCTTGAAAGGTAAGGTCTTTTGCTTTATTGATGCATCTTTGAAAGGACCATATTTGTACTACTTAACTGCAGTATGGATTTTTCTACGGCGTGACATGAAAATTTTAGATTAATTGATTAATATATACTGTCAATGTAAAGAATTTTTATACTATTAAGTCATTTTTTTATGTATTATAACAAGTAACTTGTCTTATTTTTATATCTTATATTTAAGGAAACTTAACTATAAATATCTTTACAATAAAAAAAAGATTCTTATACTAGCGATTTATATAACTTATACTCTTCTTAATTTTTTGTTTGCATGAATAGAGTTTCACGAAAAGCAGAATTTCCTACGTCGTTTTATTAATAATATATATAATGTCAAGCAAGATCTTTTGTTGGATAGCTTTTCACTTGCTGAAAATGCAATTATCAAGCTCTTCCAACATCCTTTTTGTTGCATTATTATCTCGTGAAGGAATCCACACTATTTTAGTGATGTTGATGTAGGATGTTCTAAATAGTTTTTTATTTTTTTTCAAGATTTACAAGGCCCTTTTGCAACGATTTATACATGCTAAAAATTAAAGAACAACCCGGTGTATTAAGCTCCTGCTATGTGTGGAGTTCGGAGAAGAACTGGACTACAAGGGTCTATTGTATGCAATCTTACATTACATATCTGCAAGAGGTTGTTTCCACAGCTCGAACCCGTGACCTCCTGGTCATATGTGATAATAGGCTCAATCTAGGTAATTTGGCGATTGTTTATACTTCCACTTGATTATATTCCAATATCATAATATGGTTAGTTGATGAAAAAGAGGCTCTAATTGTGAATTGTATACATTTCAGGTTGAGGAGCCTATGTGATGCTTTAAAAGTGTGATTGGAACCATTCTCGAGCAAGAAAGACTCCTCGGGGCTGAGTACGCTTGAAGACGAGGAAAAGAAACGATGAAACAGAGAACTGGACATGCGCGACCAGGTGCGCGCCCGCGCTACTTTTAGCGCGTCCAAGACAGAATCCTCAGCCAACTAGCGCGGCCAGATGCGCGGTCGCGCTAGTCCAAATTTCGGAAAGAATTATTTAGGGGCAAAATTGGAAATCTGGAGGAAAACCCACTTAACCTATATAAAGTCAAGCTCACCCAAGGAAGTTTTATCAAGGTTTTTATAGTCTAGTGCAAGAAATAGAGAGGCAGGAGGAAAGGAGGAGATTGGACCATCAAGTTCTTCTTTTCTTCTCTTTGTTTTTGCTATTTGTGATGAAACTGAACCTATTTGTGATGAACACTAGTATGAGTGGCTAAAACTCATTGTTCTGGGGTTATGGGTGAAACATGAATGTTGTTGTTCGAAGTTTAATTTGACAGAGTTGGTTTATCATATTGGGTTATTTATTTAATTCTACTTTTAATTATTTTGCTGAGTAGCTAACAGTGAAATACTATCTACGAATCTTTAGTTGAACTCGAAAGTGGGAACTTTAGATTGCATATAGAATTAAATAGAGCAAGTTCTTGAACCTAGGCCTCGGGGAACGGATTAGCAATTAGGATAGACATATACCCAATTGCCTTGTTTGGTTGAATTACGGGAATTGTAAATGCATTTTTATTAATTTTAATTCCATAGACATATAGGCATTGAGTTAACTTGAATAGGCGAGTAAGAACTCGACAGATTCTTATGAGTAATATTTACCCTGTCAATCAATAACCCAGATAAATTGATTAGTCATTTTAAGCCAAGAACACAACACGATTGTTAATTAGCCCGTGACCCTGGAATATCCTCTCCTACTGTCTGTTACTCAAAATTGTTTTTTGTTTGGTTAATTGCTCTAGTTAGATTATTGCTTGGTAGTTAGGTAGTAAAACAATTACATTTCTATTTTGTGGAAAACCTCTTGAATAGGCAAATTAATTTGAGTTTGAAGTAGTCAACAGTTAATCATAAGTCTTCGTAGGACCGATACTCTACTCACTACTCTATTACTTGACGATCACATGCACTTGCGTGAGTGTTTTTGGTCGCAACAAGTTTTTGGCGCCGTTGCCGGGGACTTAGAAATTAGCTACTTGACTGAGTTGAGCTTTTATTATTTATTTATTCAAGTTTTAATTTTCAGTTCACTTTGTTTGTGCCAATACAGGTTTTCTTTTCTTGAATGCGAAGAAGTAGAAGCGCAAACAATCTCCTTCCTCTTGATCCCGAAATTGAATGAACACTTCACAGATTGAGGAGGGAGGTGGACGCTAGAACTAGAATTGAAAGAGAGTTGGACATCGTAGTTCAACCACAGCCAATTGAGATGGCAGGTAATGAGGAACGCACGGTGATCGAAGCCGCAAGGCCCAGTCTGGCTAATATGACTCAGGCTATTGTGAAGCCTGATATCACTGGGCACTTTGAGCTAAAACAATACATGGTGCAGCTGATCCAATCCACATGGCTATTTGTAGGTTTACCTCATGAAGACCCGCATAGGCACATTCAGAATTTCTTGGAAACTACGGACACTTACAATTATCCGAACGTTTCCAAGGACTATGTCAGGCTGACACTGTTCCCCTTTTCACTGATCAGGGAAGATAAGGAGTGGTTGAATAAGGAGCCAACAAATTCAATCCGCACCTGGGATGATTTGGCAAAGAAATTCTTAATCAAGTTTTTCCCAACTAAGAAAACAAAGGTATTGAGGAGTCAAATTCTTGGGTTTAAACAACGAGCTGGCGAGACACTTTGTCAAGCATGGGAAAGGTACAAGAAGATGCTCAGAGACTATCCTCATCATTTCTAGACGGATGATGTATTGGGTCACACTTTTGTAGATGGGTTAGGTAATGCTTCAAAGATGAATCTTGATTCAGCTTGTGGGGGTAGTTGCATGGCCAAACCGTAGTGAGATCTAAATCTTGCTGAATAACTTCACTGCTAATGATAATAACTGGCAAGGTGAAGGTGATTCACGAAAGGCAGTTAAGCAAAAATCAGCTGGGTTACTTGAGCTCGACGAAGTGTCAGCCATGAGAGCCGATATTGCAAAGTTGGCCAATCAGATGACTATGATGACAATGCAGCAGCCATAGACAATGCAACATGTACAACAAATGACTATTTGCTGCGAACTCTGTGGCGACAGTCATATGAGTGATATGTACCCCACGAATCCGGAATCCATCTATTATGCGGGGCAACAGAACAGAGGTCCACCGAATCAGCATGCACAATACGGGAATTCTTACAATCCAAATTGGAGGAATCATCTCAACTTCTCATGGGGTGGAAATCAGCAGAATCAGAATCAGCATAGACCCCAAGGGAGTTTCAATCAACCTCAGAGACCATCCCAACAGATGGAAGAAAGTACCAATGATTTGCTAAAGAAGTTGTTGATTGACAATCAGCAACTCAGGACCGACTTCAGAAATCTTGAAAGGCAAATGGGGCAGTTAGCAACAAATCAAAACACTAGACCTGCAGACGCTCTCCCCAGTGATACAGAAAAGAACCCTCAAGTGAATGCAGTTACACTTAGAAACGGGAGGGAGCTAGAGGAAGTGCCAAAGAAAAAAAAGACAAGCCTATACGTGAGGGAGAGTTGATCCCTAAAGTGACTCACGAGCCAAAGAATGACGCTAAAATTCCAGAGCCAGTGGAGGCCCCAAGGCCACCACCTCCTTCCTCCAGAGATTGCAGAAAAAGAATGATGATCGCATGTTCACAAAATTTCTCTCTATGTTGAGCCAGGTTCAATTGAATATCCCACTTGTTGATGTGCTTCGTGAAATTCCAAAGTATGCTAAGTACATAAAAGATATAGTGGCTCACAAGAGAAGATTAACTGAATTTGAGACAGTGGAACTTACTGAGGAGTGCATTTCAAGGGTCCAAAATAAGCTCCCTAAAAAGCTTAAGGATCCTGGCAGCTTCACGATTCCTGTGCGCATTGGTAATATTGACGTAGGTCGTGCTCTTTGCAATTTGGGGGAGAGCATAAATCTGATGCCCCTGTCCATGTTCAAACAATTGGGACTGGGACCTCCAAGGCCAACTACTGTGATGTTGCAGCTGGCTGACAGATCGATAGCTTACCCTGAAGGGGTGATTGAAGATGTGTTGCTGCAGATTGGGAAATTCATCTTCCCTGCTGATTTCATTATCCTCGATTATGAGGCTGATGAACTGGTTCCAATCATATTGGGGCGACCTTTCTTAGCTACTGGTGATGCAATTATCAAAGTGAGAGAGGGAAAGATGATTTTGAGGGTAGATGACGAGGAAGCAATTTTCAATGTCTACAAAGCAATCCAACTTCCCCGCCACTATGAGGAACTCTCCATGATATCTGTTATTGAGGCTAATGAGCAAATTCATGATCCAAGTATATATCTAGACGATTCTCTAGAGAAAGCACTTATGTTGTTTGATAGCCTGGGGAATGATGAGGAGGTTGAGGAGATGATGCACATCCTTGGCACATCTTGTGCATACATGCAAGGGATACATCCCTTTGAACCTTTGAATAGGCCAGCAGGACCTCCCCAAAGCCGTCAATTGAGGAAGCCCCAAAATTGGAGCTTAAACCTCTCCCACCTCACCTGCAATATGCTTATTTGGGTGACTCTAACACTTTACTTGTTATTATTTCTTCTAACTTGTCTAAATTGCAGGAAGAAAAGCTGTTGAGAGTGCTACGTGAGCACAAGCGAGCACTTGGGTGGACGATGTCTGACATTAAGGGAATTAGTCTAGCCTTCTGCATTCACAAAATCCTCATGGAGGACGGACACAAGCCTAGTGTAGAGCAACAACGCCGACTCAATCCAATCATGAAAGAGGTGGTAAGAAAAGAAGTGATTAAGTGACTTGATGCAGGTATTGTATTTCCTATTTCAGACAACAAATGGGTAAGTCTCGTCCAATGTGTACCCAAGAAAGGGGGGATGACTATAGTAGTTAATGAGAATAATGATTTAATCCCTACAAGAACTGTCACCGGGTGGAGAATTTTCATTGACTATAGAAAATTGAACAATGCCATCCGGAAGGACCACTTTCCCCTCCCCTTTATTGACCAAATGCTTGATAGATTAGCTGGCCAGGAGTACTACTGCTTCTTAGATGGTTACTCGGGGTATAATCAGATTGCTATAGCCCTAGAGGACCAAGAGAAGACCACTTTTACGTGTCCTTATGGCACGTATGCGTTCAAGAGAATGTCCTTTGGTCTTTGTAATGCACCTGCGACTTTTCAAAGGTGTATGATGGCCATTTTTACTGACATGGTGGAGAGGTTTGTGGAAGTGTTCATGGATGATTTTTCTGTGTTTGGATGTTCTTTTGATAACTGCTTGATGAACCTTGATAAAGTAATTGCTAGGTGTGAAGAAACTAACTTGGTGCTAAACTGGGGAAAGTGCCATTTCATGGTACGTGAAGGTATAGTTTTGGGGCACAAGGTGTCCAAAGATGGTTTGTAGGTGGACAAGGCAAAGGTGGAAGTGATTGAAAAATTGCCTCCACCGATATCTGTCAAAGGCATTCGCACATGCAGGTTTTCTCGTTGTTTCATTAAAGATTTCGCGAAAATTTCCTCTCCCTTGTGCAGGTTGCTTGAGAAAGATGTCGCCTTCAAATTTGATGATGCCTGTCTGAAGGCATTCGAGGAGCTGAAGGGAAGGTTGGTGACTGCACCAATCATAATTTCTCCGGATTGGGAGCAGCCATTTGAGTTGATGTGCGATGCGAGCGACTTGGTTGTTGGTGCTGTCTTGGGGCAAAGGAGAAATAAAATCTTCCACTCCATCTACTATGCGAGCAAAACTCTAAATCCAGCTCAGATGAACTACACAGTCACTGAAAAAGAGTTGCTTGCAGTGGTGTGGGCGTTTGACAAGTTCAGGTCATATCTTGTGGGGACCAAAGTCATCGTCTACACAGATCATTGAGCTATCAGATATCTGTTTGAGAAGAAGGACGCCAAGTCGAGACTGATTCGGTGGGTCCTACTCTTACAGGAGTTTTATTTAGAGATCCGAGATTGCAAAGGAGCAGAGAAGCAAGTGGTTGATCATTTGTCCAGATTAGAAAATTGAAATCATGTAGCTGAAGGGGGTGCAATTAAAGAAACATTCCCTGATGAGCAGTTATTGGCAATCACCTCAAGCACAGCCCCGTGGTATGCAGATTATGTGAACTTTATTGCAAACGGGGTGACACCACCAGAATTAACACCCGATAATAGAAGAAGGTTCCTGCATGATGTGAGGCTTTACATGTGGGATGAGCCATTCTTATACATGCTCTGTGCAAATTAGTTGGTGTGGAGATGTGTTCCTGAGGAGGAGATGAATGCCATACTTCATAGCTTTCACGCCTCGCCATACGGAGGTCATCATGGTGGAGACAGGACCGCCCAGAAAGTGCTACAATCAGGTTTCTATTGGCCAAAATTGTTTAGGGATGCACACGCCTTTGTTAAAATGTGTGACAGGTGCCAAAGAACCGGAACAATCACAAAGAAGCATGAGATGTCGCTGCAAAACATTCTGGTAGTGGAGCTTTTTGATGTTTGGGGAATTGACTTCATGGGACCGTTTCCGTACTCCAATGGTCATAGGTACATCTTGGTGGCAGTTGATTATGTGTCTAAGTGGGTGGAGGCCATTGCTCTTCCCACTAATGATGCAAAGGTGGTGGTAAGCTTTGTTAAGAAATACATCTTCACACGCTTTGGAACTCCCAGAGTGTTAATCAGTGATGGAGGGACGCATTTCTGCAATAAACTATTGAACAATGTTCTTGCAAAGTACGGAGTCAAGCACAAGGTTTCCACTGCCTATCACCCCTAGATGAGTGGTCAAGTGGAAGTTTCAAATAGAGAGGTAAAGCAGATTCTTGAGAAAACAGTGAGTGTAAATAGGAAAGATCGGGTCGGGAAGTTAGACGACGCATTGTGGGCATATCGAACTGCATACAAAACTCCCATAGGTGCTTCTCCGTATAAGTTAATTAATGGGAAGGCATGTCACTTGCCTGTCAAACTTGAACACAAGGCCTATTGGGCAATTAAAAAGCTGAATATGGATGGGGAATTGGCTGGCGAGAAGAGGTTGCTGCAACTCAACAAGCTTGATGAGTTTCGTTTGCACGCATATGAGAATGCCAGATTGTATAAAGAGAAGACTAAGAGGTGACATGACAAGCACATCCAACATCGAGAGTATGAGCTAGGTCAAGAAGTTCTTTTGTTCAATTCGAGGTTGAAGCTTTTTCCAAGAAAGCTTAAATCTCATTGGTCATGCCCTTTTGTTGTGGTAAGTGTGAAGCCTCATGGAGCTGTAGAGTTGCGGGATATGAGTTCAACTAGTACTTTCTTGGTGAATGGTCAGAGGATAAAACATTACTGGGGTGGTGACTTTGCACGTCATAAGACCTCGGTGGACTTGATGGATGCTTGAGAACGTGTTGAGTCGTGCCGCGACGTTAAATCAGGCACTAGATGGGAGGCAACCCATTGAATTGTTGTAACCGTCGTGCCATGACATTAAATAAGGTGCTGGTTGGGAGGCAACCCAATGATAGTAGTAGTGTTAATTTTGTGTTTTAGGACGAGCTAACCAATGCAGGTGACAAAGGGTAGGTGCTAAGGCAAATGAACGAGGTAAGAACAGGTGAAAAGTTGAAGAAAACAATCGCCCAGATACGCGCCTGCGCTACTTGACACGCTACTGGGCGCGCTAAATTGCAAAGTTTCTGCCTTGGCCGCGCTAAAATGAGCGCGCTCGCACACCTGGACGCGCTACTAGCGCAACCGCGCTACTGAACGCGCACCTGGGCGCACTAGTTGCTCAACGTTTCTGTGTTGGCCGCGCTAAAATGAGCGCGCTCGCGCACCTGGGCACGCTAGTTCCGTCAAAAATCCGGCATTTTTGTGTAAATTCTTTTGTTTTTTTTATTTGTTTAATCTTTAGACTAAATTACCCCCTACTAACCCTCTCCCCGTTTCTTCTTACCCCTTCAAACAACCCCCCCCTCGTCTACCCCCAGTCAAACACACACAAAATCAAAATCTTCTTCCCCCATTCTTCCAATCGAACCCGACCAACAAAAAGAATCCCTACCCCAAATCCCTTCCCCCATCTCATGACTCCTTCCCCCCCGAGTTTACTAGCATCTTCCCCATTCTCCTTCACCACAGGTATGAGCCCTAGTTTCTTTATGCTCTTTCTCTCTCTTTATTTTTTAGATTTGTTTGTTGTATTCTTATGCTTATGCTGTAGTAGTTGTACTTAGATTTTGTGTAGAAATTGGTGCAATGTATTTTGGTGTTGGTGGAGAATCAGTGTGGGGTGGAATCCCACTTGATTTGTGTTGTTGGTGAATGTATGTGGGTGGTTCTTGTTCTAAAAAGCTTAAAAGGTGTTGTGAATGCCTAATGCCCACAAGATGTTTGTGGAAAGGTCCCAATGAGCATGATTATGTAATTTTGATCACTTATGTGTGTGAAGTCTAAGTAACCGTATTAAGTCATAATATTTTGTTGGGCTGGGCTAATATATTCCCGTTTTGCAGGCATCATGACTCCATCTAGGAAACGACGCGCCACAGGAGCCTCGTCGAGCAGCCAAGCTGGTTCATCTAGGTCCCGAGGGGCTGCACCTGCACGCTCCTTTGATAGTTCTAAATTTGTTTCGGCCAATGCTCAGGCCCGCTTTGCGGAAAAGGCTCGTAAAAAGCCAATTCCGGAGAGAGGTATTAACGTCAGACAACTCTAGAGACACTGTCCTCACATGTACGAGGAGTTGGTGAGGTCAGGGTTGCACACATTCACCAATGAGCCGGGTGAGGGCAATGCAACGGTTGTGCGGGAATTTTATGCGAATGTGCCGGAGCATGATAATGGAGTAGTCACAGTGCGCCGAAGGGCAGTGAATGCTTCTGTTGAGGCGATACGGACGACCTACCAGCTGCCTCCACCTCCAACTGTTTATGATGACTTCTATGAATACGGCCGCCACCCAACGAACGAAAAATGGGCGCGCTTCTTTGAGACAATTTGTGCACCCGGGGAAGAAGTGGTATGGATGGACTATGGGGAGAAGTTTCACTCCTCAGCACTCACCTTTGAAGGGAAGTGCTGGCTGTACCTCATAAACAACCGCTTGATTCCGTCGCACAATACTATAGAGGTCAATGGGCCTTGCACTGCGTTGATTTGGTGCATTGTAAATGGTTATGATTTCGATGTGGCCAAAGTGATGCATGACGAGATATTCGTCCACAGCCAAGTCAAAAGGTATGGGTTCTTTTTCCCTTCTTTAGTTACTCAACTATGCATGGATGCTCAGGTGCCCGAAAATCTAGCTGTGGATGGGTTGGTGAAACGGGAAGGCCAATTCCGCGCTGATAAGGTGACCACGGGCAAGGAGCCGGAAGTCATTGAGGAGGGGACGAGAGGTGTACGGTTAGCTAGTAGTGATTCTAGTGATTCTGATGATGAGGGGGATGCTGAGGAGAATATGGGCAACGCACCACAAGCTCAGGAGCAAAATGTGGTAGCAGCAGGACCATCTGGGACTGCAACATCTTCGGGAGCTGCTCGGGTGTCCCGTTTCACTGCTATGGAGGCAGAGATGGCTGGTTTGCGAACCTCCATGAATGATTTGGGCACCCGCATGGATGTGTTAGCTGACCGACAAGCTAAGTCGGAAAAGAAATTCATGGGTTGGCTGCGAGCTCTGGAGCGTACGTGCAACGTAAACCTGGAAACCGTCTCTGACCAGGAGTGAACCCTCAGGGAAGTTCCTTTACCTCACTGCTCTTTCAAATTTTAAGCCATGGGGACATGTTTTCATTTTTAAGTGTGGGGTGGGGATTTCTTCAGTGTATGTTGTTTGTAGTTGTATCGATTGACTGTTTGTTCTGTTTTGTTTCATTTTGACTTGATAGTTTTGATGATGTTTGAGTAGGAGTCGTTTGTTTAATTTAGATAAATGGCTCGTCCCGACGATAAATCCCTTTCGGCGAGGTTCTTGAGGGATTGAGTCGAGAGAAAAAAAATTTGGAAAATATGTAGACTCTTCCTGATGACGGATCTTTTAGACGATTTTCTTAAGGAAAGTTAGTCTAGAGAAAACACCAAAAAGATTTTTTATTTTTTTTCTTAGGTAGTATAGCAACTCCTCCTTGGTTTTTCTTTAGGCCACGGTTCTTTTCCAAGGGTTTAACTTGAACCGGGTATAGGTAGTTTTCTTTTTATTTTGTTTTCTTTTTTATTTGTAGATTAGGTTAATGAGCTACGAGCTAGAGAATCAAAAGAGAACCCATAACGTTGACACACCTGAACACAATAGACCCTAGAGTGTAACGCTTAGTCTTATTTGTTGAATCTCACTAAAAGTGCCTTAATCTGTATGTTTGTTACTGAACTAAATGCCCGTAACGGAGCGTCTTGATGAGCTGATCTGAATGAGTCATATGCCATGTGTGGTGAGTTTTTGTGTAGTCCATGTATTGTACTTGTGTCTAGAACTTGCCCGGTATGTGAGTTGAAGCGAAATTTTAGGTGATGCTCGATTTGAAAAATAATTTTAGGCTTTCTTTGACCTTTTTGAGCTTAATTGCTTATCACAAATAAAATTTATCCCTAGTTAACCCTTTTGAGCCTATAGACTTTTGTTTGGCACCCGCATTACAAGCCTATACCCTTTGTTCTTAATTGACATTGTTTTGATCCTTTTACCTCTTAAAGCACTTTAATTGTGAGATGAGCGCTAAAAGAAGTAAGAAGGAAATAAGTGTGGTGTGGTTTTTGAGTGGAACCAATAAAAGGAAGAAAGGTGCACTTGTTTTGTAGAATAATACACCACTAGCGGAAAGTGAAAAGAAACAGAAGAATAAACTGGAAAAAAAAAATGAATACATTGTGTCTTGTTCCAGCTAGTGGGTATGAATTAATATAGTGCTTAAAGAAGAAGGGAGTATTTGGAGGGTGATATTGTTTGTGAAAGTGAAGTGGGTTGAAGAATTTGCGCGAAAATTGCTCTTGTGATGTGTTAAAGTGCTTAGGAGGGTTAGTCACTATTCCTAAATATATCCTACCCGTTTCTTAGCCCACATTACAACCATGAAAAAGTCCTAATTGATTTTGGGTCGAGCAAGCCTACATTAGTAGAGATTTACATTAAGGGCAAGCTTATGGTACCAATTGCATGCATGTGACTTCTTTTGTGAGGGTGAGTGATTTCTTTGATATATATGAGTATATGACTCGAATGTATGGATTGATTTCAATTTGCGTTGATGTGATTGTGAGGGCATACGATTCGTGACAGAAAAGCAAGTCTTGACTTCTGTGTAGAGTATGTTGAGGAAGTATGAATATTGCATGGCACTTGAGAGTCGACCTTTGAGGCTAGGATTGTTCACTGCTAGGCGTAATGTATGTAAATTGTTCTGGGTGTAAAGCGTTAAGGGAGATGATTGAGTGGAGAAACCTTCAGAATGCATAGTTTGATTGCTCGAGGACTAGCAATGAATTAAGTGTGGGGTGTTGATAATAGGCTAAATCTAGGTAATTTGGCGATTGTTTATGCTTCCACTTGATTATATTCCAATATCATAATATGGTTAATTGATGAAAAAGAGGCTCTAATGGTGAATTGTATACATTTCAGGTTGAGGAGCCTATGTGATACTTTAAAAGTGTCATTGGAACCATTCTGGAGCAAGAAAGACTCCTCGGGGCTAAGTACGCTTGAAGACGAGGAAAAGAAACGATGAAACAGAGAACTGGACATGCGCGACCAGGTGCGCGCCCGCTCTACTTTTAGCGCGTCCAAGACAGAATCCTCAGCCAACTAGCGCGGCCAGATGCGCGGTCGCGCTAGTCCAAATTTCGGGAAGAATTATTTAGGGGCAAAATTGGAAATCTGGAGGAAAACCCACTTAACCTATATAAAGTCAAGCTCACCCAAGGAAGTTTTATCAAGGTTTTCATAGTCTAGTGCAAGAAATAGAGAGGCAAGAGGCAAAGAGGAGATTGGACCATCAAGTTCTTCTTTTCTTCTCTTTGTTTTTGCTATTTGTGATGAAACTGAACCTATTTGTGATGAACACTAGTATGAGTGGCTAAAACCCATTGTTCTGGGGTTATGGGTGAAACATGAATGTTGTTGTTCGAAGTTTAATTTGACAAAGTTGGTTTATCATATTGGGTTGTTTATTTAATTCTGCTTTTAATTATTTTGCTGAGTAGCTAACAGTGAAATACTATCTACGAATCTTTAGTTGAACTCGAAAGTGGGAACTTTAGATTGCATATAGAATTAAATAGAGCAAGTTCTTGAACCCGGGCCTCGGGGAACGGATTAGCAATTGGGATAAACATATACCTAATTGCCTTGTTTGGTTGAATTACGGGAATTATAAATGTATTTTTGTTAATTTTAATTCCATAGACATATAGGCATTGAGTTAACTTGAATAGGCGAGTAAGAACTCGACAGATTTTTATGAGTAATATCAACCCTGTCAATCAGTAACCCAGATAAATTGATTAGTCATTTTAAGCCAAGAACACAACACGATTGTTAATTAGCCCATGACCCTGGAATATCCTCTCCTACTGTTTGTTACTCGAAATTGTTATTTGTTTGGTTAATTGCTCTAGTTAGATTATTGTTTGGTAGTTAGGTAGTAAAACAATTACATCTCTATTTTGTGGAAAACCTCTTGAATAGACAAATTAATTTGAGTTTGAAGTAGTCAACAGTTAATCATAAGTGTTCGTAGGAACGATACTCTACTCACTACTCTATTACTTGACGATCACGTGCACTTGCGTGAGTGTTTTTGGTCGCAACAATATGACAGCAACTTTACCAGTTACGCTGAGGCTCCCATTCATACATGCTAAAAATTCCACACACAAAAAAAAAAAAATAAAGAAGAAGAAAAAAACCTCACTAATATTTGCACCTAGTAATTAATATTGAATTCAAGAATTACTTAAGTATGATATGTATTTTTATTTTAATTCGTTACTAACATAACTATATTATTTGATTTGATACAAATATCAGGCAGAAGCAAACTAAATTGCTCGGATTTGGGTGGGGGAATCAAATACAGGGACGGATCCGAGTATCGGATTCGATAAAATTTAAATTTTAAGATTCGGGGGTGCAGATACGGATATGGATACGGATGCGGGGATTCGACTTAATAAAAAATAGAGCTATAAAAATATTATAAATTTTGAGAGATATTCTGTGAAAAACTTACATGAGTATTGTAGAATTCAATCTTTCATTCTCCAAGATGGACATTATTCTTTCATTCTCCTAAATCTGTTTTATTTTTGATTTTGAGAAATCAAAATCTCATTTTTTTCTCCCAAATTTGTTGATGGACTCCGGTCAAAGTGTCTGAAGTCAGTTGACCGAATTCGAGACGTATACTGCTCCCGCTTCCGTCCCCGTCTCGTATTGGCACGTGGACGACACCAAAATCGAAGAGTCCACACAACTTAGGAAGCAAGTACTTATGAAGTAAAATCATAATAAGTGTTGCAATTGCGCATTTTCAAATAATTCAATCAATCTCCATCTAAGATATAGTGTAATGTTTTATTCTTTTTTCTGTCTCGAGGGGCTTTAATACGGATGAACCAAAAAAAGAAAAAGAACTATTTTTATACAAGTATAACACGTCGCTGCAATTGTGTCCTATATATGTTAATAATGCATTTATATGGCCATTATGAAGTTTCCATTTCGGTCCTTTACTCTATTCATTACTACATGTTAGCGAGGTATTCATCTTAAAGAAAATTCTAAAAATAATTTATTTAACTATTCAAGCTCAAGATATTATTCTTTTCATTCGTAACTGATTAATAATGACCGAATTAGGTTTTTTTTTTTGGTTGTAATAGTAGTATGGTATTGGTTTACAAATATTCTTTTGGTTATTTAGATCTCTATATAATATAACACAAGACACCAGTAAATTAGACATTTGTACTTGATTTTTGTGATATTATTTCTTCTATTCAAATTGTAGGTAGCTGAGATCATTTTCTTGAATTTGGACATAAATAATCTTGAAAAAGAATTAGCTCCATTTTGCTGGTTACTACCCTTGTATTCTTTGTGAACTCTCAGTTGAAGATTCACCACCTGATTAAACAATAAATTAATTTAATGCGAACTCGTGGAAGTGGAATAAATTCGACAACTTCAAAAACTCTATTTTTTTTTTTTTTTTTTGCTAAAACTTCACAAGCTCTTAATTCTTAACATAATACCAGTAGAAATATAATATATATGAAGTGATTTTTCATATATTTTCTCTTTTTTATATAATTTTTTGAGAAAAAAATATGAAACATTTATCTCTGTTGCCAACTAATCGATATGTATTTTTTGTACCACCAAAGAATATAGTGGGATGAATGATTCGCCTACGATCAAAGGTCTCCATTTCGAGCTTTGGAATGGAGAATATTCTTGATACAGAGCATTTCTCCTTAAATGAGCCCTAAGCAGTGCATATCTAGATTAATTGGGCCTGCGAATTATAATCGAATATTAGATGGAAAAAAATGACTGCAAAGTCATATTTGTATTATGGTTTTCGTTTTTAGTTACAACAGGTACTTGAGACAGACAAATGGGAATATACATAAATAAGAAAAAAACATTTCTTGCTATCTTTTTGGCTTATAAAAAAACAGAAGCTTCCTATTGGAGAAAATTCAAAATATATAGTATTTGAGTGATTTTACTTCTTTTGGAATTTCTTGGCTATAAGACAATCTTTTATTAATGGAATAAAGCATATAAAATAGTGAATTAAATTCTTATGCACGATCTTATAGGTCATATCAATCACTGATTTTCCTTTGAACTTTGCTTTCAAATATTTTGCTATTTTTGGTACTTATCATGAGAAAAATATATATATATTCTAAGTTTATATGCTTGCCTCGTTAAATTTTTGTGGTTTTTGACGTGTGCATGGCAATAAAAGGAAGAGAATTGGTAGTTGAAACTTGAAAGGAAAGGCTATACGGGTATGGCTACATGTCATTATTTGAGGAAAAATATGTCATCGCCTTTTAAAAGTGCAACCATACAATTGCGCAATAAACAACGTTGAATTAATTCAAAATTTCTAAATATTTGTGGTATTTGGGTCACCTTGCATTGCATTTTTTATTATGAGGTACTTGTTGTTTTCTACCGGCACAAATATTGGGTGACATTGTCCACAAAAACTTAGATAGAGATGAGAAAAAATTACCTAGTATTTTTTTTTGTTTCGATTAAAAGTTGAACCTGAAACCTCATAGTTCTCAACCCGTGAGTGTGTTAATCCAAATCATTATCACTCAACCTTTTATTTATTGCATCAAAATTACTAAATTATTTTTTGTAAGTTACTCGACTTTATTTAGTATCACATAAGTCACTGAACAATATTTTGTAATCAAAGCGTTAATTAACTTTTCCTAGGTAAATCATCTAAACAAAATATTATGCTCACTGTCATCATGTACTTATTGTTTTTTCTAAGTGACTTCATGTAATATTTAGGCAAAGTTACGGGACGTTCCGTTTAATAAAAATATTGAATAAAAAGTTTTCATCGCAAAAAATAATTTAGTAACTTTGATACAATAAAACAAAAGTTTAATAATCATATACTCGTATACAATTAACAAGGTAATTGGGCCTTTAACTGCATCTGCAAGTTCTATAGCAATCCCTTTTAAGCAGTGATGTCCGATCTATAAGAAAAGGAAAGTTGTCCTATCACCAGTTTTATACTCCAATCCTATAACGATCTCAACTTAATAATTTGGTCATGCCTTTAGATCTGCCACAATCTATCTATTATCAAAAGGCACGATGGCTCCACTTACATACCCGATGCAGACATGAATTCAGAAGTTTAATTAAATTGACGAGTACGGACTATCATGCTTGTTTATTGCAACGAGTATAGTATAATATATATATATATATATATATATATATATAGACACACACGCACGATTCGGCCAAAGAGAGTATATGAAGTGTAGTTTAGTAAATATATTACATGTGTTTTTATAAATATAATTATTACTGAATTGCAGTGTTTAAAAAGGCGTGAACGAAAGAGAAGCATTTTAGCTAAAACGGGACAAGGCGAAACCCTGAGCGCATGACATTGTCGTGATGACGCCTATCGCATTACTAGGCAAGTCAACCCAAACTATTAACCACAACAAGTTCCTTTTATAAAAATCATTTTCTAACACAGGTTTAGAAACCAAATTTTTCATAAAAAATGTTTAAGAACTAAAAATAAAATGTGTGGAATCAATAAAATATTAACCACCACAGCCCAAACATCTGTGTCACGAGTCTAGAGCCTCTAAATATACAAATCTGACTGTTTAATACATAACAAGTCTAAAATACGGAAAAACAAGGGTAAGAGGAAGAAAGCAGGGCTGCGGATGCCATGCAGCTACCTTGCAGTCTCCGGCAAACTCTAACAATACTGAGGACCCTCACTCTGCCGTCGGGCACCTGGATCTGCACACAAGGTGCTAGGAGTAACGTGAGTACGCCAACTCAGTAAGTAACTAAAGTAAATAAGGTCTCTAAGCAGTGACGAGTAGTTAAAAATCATATAACTGAAGGAACAACAAGATAACAGGTCAACTTCACAGTTTAAAACCAGTTTCGTCATAAAATCATCAAATTTCAGTTTAAACACTTGAAATCATATACTTAGCAATTTTTCCAACAGAGGCTTATTTTAAAAGAAAAGTGAAATCAGTAAAAATGTCATAACTGGGCCCCTCGAGCAAGGTATCACTCGGAATATGGCCTCTCAACAACCTCTCAGTCACTCGTGGCTCAACTCTCGTAACTCAATACTCACTCTCAGCACTCAGGCTCGTTAATATCTCATAATAATAGAAATCATAGTAACCGCTGCAGCGTGCAGCCCGATCCGTAATTTATGGTCGACTACAGTCACTAGGGGTATACAGACTCTGGAGGGGCTCCTACAGCCCAAACGTCATATCGCTGTGGCGCGCAACCCGATCCAATATATATATATATATATATCGCTGCGGCGTGTAGCCCGATCCAATATATATATCGCTGCGGCGTGCAGCCCGATCCATATAAGTATCGTTGTGGCGTGTAGGCCGATCCATAATATATACATATAATATCCTCACTATTAGGTTCTCAACCTCTCTCAGTCATTAATCTCACAGCCTCTCGGGCACAACAATAGAAATTAGAGAACTCAGCCCAAACAGTCCTCACAATTAGAAGTGGAGTGATAAACCAGTTTTAAACATTTAAACAGGTAAAAATGACTGAGGATATGCTTTCAACAAGTAGAGTGAGGAAAAACAGTAAAAATGCCCCTAAGAGTCTCAACAGGTCGGCACAAGGCCCCAAACATGGCATACAACCCATAATATAGTATAAATAGCTAAAGTACGGAATATCATAAGGTTCCAAATCAAATACGCAACTTAATAGTCGCTACGGACGGACCAAGTCACAATCCATACCGGTGCACGCCCACACGCTCGTCACCTAGCATGTGCATCACCGCATTTATCAAAACAAGTCAAATACTGAGGTTTGTACCCTCAGTTCCAGATTTACAATGGTTACTTACCTCAAACCGGTGAAAATACTGCTCCGCGATGCTTTTCCCCCTTGAATCAGCCTCCACTCGCGTCGAATCTATCCAAAATCAGAATCACAGCGTCAAAATATGCTAAGGGAACGAAGCCCAAGCGAAAACATCAAATAATACAAAAAATTCCGAAATTACCAAAACCCGATCCCCAAGCCCACGTCTCGGAATTCGATAATTTTTACATCAATAGATTCCTTATCTCCCCACGAGTTCATATATATATCAAAAGTTCTAAAATCCGACAATAAATGGTCCTTCAAATCCCCAAGCAAAGGTCTAAGTTTTCAAGCCCTAGTTTTCCCAATTTTCACCCTTAATTTCCATGATTTCTAGCTCTAATCCGTGTAATAACAGCATAGGAATGAGTTTTAGGTCCAAATTCCTTACCTCAATGAAGTTCCCTTGAAAACCCTTTCTCAAATCGTCCAAAAAGCTCCAAAGCCGAAGTCAAAAATGGTGAAATAGCTCAAATTTCGCGAAGGCCACAATTTATATTTTCTGCCCTGTCATATTCGCATCTGCGACCAAATTACCGCTTCTATGGTACTTCATATGTGGCCAAATAACCGCTTATGCGGTTCCTCACTTAACGGCTAAAACTGCTTCTGCGGTCAACCTTCCGCATCTGCGACATCACAGATGCGGTCACCCTAACCGTTTCTGCGGTCGCTGCTCATCAGCCCCTTTTTCGCTTCTGCGGCCGATCTCCCACACGTGCGGCGTCGCACCTGCGGTCCCCAATCAGCAGGTGTGGAAATACCAGAAGCAGCAAAAGTTCAGCAGTTGCAACAAGTCTCAAACCTTTCGGTCAACCATCCGAAATCACCCCGAGGCCCCCGGGACCTCAACCAAAAGCACAAACATATCCCAATACCTTATCCAAACTTGTTCCAATCTTCAAAACACCTCAAACAACATCAAATCAACCAAAACACATCGAATTCAAGCTTAACTTTCTAAAATCTTCCGAATTCTGCTTTTGATCAAAAACTCAACCAAACCACGTCCGAATGACCTGAAATTTTGTACACACGTCCCAAATGACCCAATGGAACTATTGCAACTCTCGGAAATTCCATTCCGACCCCTATATCAAAATCTCACCTACGAACCAAAAATTGCCAAAATATCAACTTTGCCAATTCAAGCCTAAACCACTCCTAACCTTCAAAACTCCTTCCGATCATGCTCCTAAGTCCCAAATCACCTCCCGAAGCTAACCGAACCATCAGAACTCACATCCGAGCCCTCTAACACATAAGTCAACATCTGGTTGACTTTTCCAACTTAAACTTCCTCAAAAGAAACTAAGTGTCTCAAACCTTACCAAAATCATTCCGGATTCAATCCGACCAACCCAAGACCACATAACACCGATAAACAAAGCATAAAGAAGTAGAAATGGGGGAAACGAAGCGGTAATTCATGAGACAACTGGCTGGGTCGTCACATCCTCCCCAACTTAAACAAACGTTCGTCCTCGAACGAGTCAAAAAACATACCTGAAGCCTCAAACAGGTGAGGATATCTGCTCTGCATCTCCCGTTTGGTCTCCCAGGTAGCCTCCTCCACGGGCCGACCTCTCCATGCACTTTCACCGAAGCTATATCCTTTGACCTCAACTTTCGAAACTAACGACCCAAAATAGCTAATGGCTCCACATCATAAGTCAAATCATCATCCAACTAAACCGTGCTGAAATACAACACATGAGACGGATCTCCAATATACTTCCGGAGCATAGAAACATGAAACACCGGATGCACACTCGACAAGTTGGGTGGAAAAGTAAGCTCATAAGCCACCTCCCCAATCCTCCGAAGCACCTCTAAAGGCCCAACGAACCGAGGACTCAATTTCCTTTTCTTCCCAAATGTTAGAACACCCTTCATGGGCGAAACCTTCAACAGAACCTTCTCGCCAACCATGTAAGACACATCCCGAACCTTTCTATCAGCATAGCTCTTCTGCCTCAACTTCGTTGTACGAAGTCTCTCCTGAATCACCTTCACCTTTTCTAAAGCATCATGCACCAAGTCTGTCCCCAATAGCCTAGCTTCGCCGGGCTCGAACCAACCAACTAGAGATCTACATCGCCTCCCATACAAAGCCTCATATGGAACCATCTGAATACTCGACTAGTAGCTGTTGTTATAAGCAAACTCTACAAGCGGTAGAAACTGATCCCATGACCCTCCGAAATCAATGACACAAGCACGCAACATGTCCTCCAAATATCTGAATAACGCGCTCGGATTGTCCATCCGTCTGAAGGCGAAAAGTTGTGCTCAACTCAACCTGAGTACCCAACTCTCACTGTACAGACCTCCAAAACTACGGTGTAAACTGAGTGCCCCTATCTGAAATGATGGAAACTGGGACACCATGCAACCGAACAATCTCCCGGATATAGATCTCTACCAACTGCTCTGAGGAATAAGTAGTACACATGAATGAAGTGTGCGGACTTGGTCAGCCGATCCACAATCACCCAAACAGCATCAAACTTCCTCAAAGTCTATGGAAGTCCAACAACAAAGTCCGTAGTGATACTCTCCCACTTCCACTCGGGAATATCCATCTGCTGAAGCAAGCCACCCGGTCTCTGATGCTCATATTTCACTTGTTGACAGTTGAGACGTCGAGCTACAAATCCCACAATATCTTTCTTCATTCTTCTCTACCAATAATGCTGCCTCAAATCCTGATACATCTTCACGGCACCCGGATGAATGGAATACCGCGAGCTATGGGCCTCCTCCAGAATCAACTCCCGAAGCATATCCACATTAGGCACACAAATCCGGCCCTACATCCTCAACACCCCATCATCACCTATAGTCACATCTCTGGCATCATCATGCTGAACTCTGTTCTTAAGGACAAGAAAATGCAGATAATCATATTGGCGCTCTCTGATGCGATCATATAAGGAACACCGAGAAACCACATAAGCCAATACCCGACTAGGTTCTGAAATATCTAACCTCACGAACCGATTGGCCAAGTCCTGAACATCAACTGCAAGAGGTCTCTCCCCAACTGGAATACATGCCAAACTTCCCATACTCACCGCCTTTCGGCTCAAAGCATTGGCCACCACGTTGGCCTTTCCCAGATTGTACAATATAGTAATATCATAATCCTTAAGCAACTCCAACCACCTCCCCTGCCTCAAATTGAGATCCTTCTGCTTGAAAAGGTACTGGAGGCTACGATGATCAGTAAACACCTCACAAGACACACCATACAAGTAATGCCTCCAAATTTTCAACGTGTGAACTATGGCAGCCAACTCCATATCATGAACGGTGTAGTTCTTCTCATGGGGCTTCAACAGACGAGAAACATAAGCAATAACTCTACCCTCCTTCATCAATACACATCCAATACCAACTCTAGAAGCATCACAATACACAGTATATGAACCTGAAGTTAATGGCAAAACTAACACTAGAGTTGTGGTCAAAGCTGTCTTGAGCTTCTGAAAGCTCTCATCACACTCGTCCGACCATACAAATGAAGTACCCTTTTGAGTCAACTTGGTCAAAGGCAATGCGATAGATGAGAATCCCTGAACAAACCGGCGATAATAGCCCACCAAACCAAGAAAGATGTGAATCGCTGCAGCTGAGGACGGTCTGGGACAACTCTGAACCGCCTCTATCTTCTTTGGATCGACCTGAATACCCTCGCTGGACACCACGTGCCCCAAGAAAGCCATTGAACTGAGCCAGAACTCACACTTGGAGAATTTTGCATAAAGCTTCTCCTCCCTCAATCTCTGCAACACATCTCTCAAATGCACCAAGTGCTCCTCCTGACTACGTGAATATACCAGAATATCATCAATGACGACTATGACAAACGTATCGATATAAGGTCAGAACACGATGTTCATCAAATGCATGAATGCTACTGGGGCATTGGTCAGCCCAAAAGACATCACCAAGAACTCATAATGACCATATCGGGTCCTGAAAGTTGTCTTAAGAATATCCGAGTCCCTGATCTTCAACTGGTGATAACCCGAACAGAGATCAATCTTGGAGAACACTCTCGCTCCCTGAAGCTGGTCGAATAAATCATCAATGCGAGGCAAAGGATACTTGTTCTTAATTGTTACTTTGTTCAATTGCCTATAATCAATGCACATCCTCATAGTGCCATCCTTCTTCTTCACAAATATAATCGGCGCACCCCAAGGTGACACACTAGGCCGAATGAACCCCTTATCAAGGAGTTCCTGAAGTTGCTCTTTTAATTCCTTCAACTCTACTGGTGCCATATGGCAGAATAGAAAAAGGGCTGAGTTCCTGGCACCAGGTCAATACCAAAATCAATATCCCTGTCCGGTGGCATACCCAACAGGTCTACAGGAAACACATCGGGAAAATACCTCACAACTGGAACAGAATCAATACTGGGAGTCTCAGCTCCGACATCCCTCACAAAGGCTAGATACGAAATAAATCCCTTCCCAAACATACGCTAGGCCTTCAAGAACGAGATCACTCTACTGGGAATGTAATCAGTCAAACCTCGCCGCTCAATCCGTGGCACACCCGATATAGCCAATGTGATTGTCTTGGCATGACAGTCCATAATAGCACGACACAGAGATAACCAGTCCATGCCTAAAATGATATCAAAATCCACCATACACAGTAATAAAAGGTCCACTCGGGTCTCCAGACCCCCAATAGTCACCACACACGATCGGTACATACGGTCTATAACAACATTATCGCCCACTAGAGTAGATATATGAACAGGTGAAACATAAGAATCACGGGGCGTATCTAGATAACGGGCAAAGTATGATGACACATAAGAAAAGGTGGAACAAGGATCAAATAATACAGATGCATCTCTATGGCAGACTGAAACAATACCTGAAATCACGGCATCTAAAGCAACAATATCTGGCCTACCTAGGAGGGCATAGAAATGAGCCTGACCACCACCTGATCGACCTCCCCCTCTAGGGTGACCCCTAGCTAACTGACCTTCACCCCTAGCTGGTTGGGCGAGTGGTGAAGTAATTGGAGCAGAAGTCGAGGGCTGACCCCTCTACTGAGACTGACCATCATGAAGACGAGGACACTGCCTCCTCATATGCCCAAACTCTCCACACTCATAATAACTCCCCGGTGTTGGATATGGGGACTGAAAGAAACTCCTGGAACCGGAATGACCAGTAGAAGGACCTAGCATGGAAGAACCCTGGACTGATGGGGCACGGGACGAACTTTGAGCTGGAAGGGCACTAAGTGATGAGTGGACCTGATGAGAACTGTGAAAGCCATGACTCGATGATGCCCCACGGTAACCTGGGCGAGCTGAATGAGCCTTCCTGAAAGGACGGCCTCTACCCTGCTAGAACTGACCCCTCGAAGGAGCATTGCTAAAGCTACCAGATCCCCGAGGCCTCTTGGCCTCCATCTCCTCTCGCTCTTGGCGGCGAACTGACTCAATCTCACGGGCGATGTCAACAACCTCCTCGAAAGTAGCACCTGTCACCCTCTCCCTAGTCATGAGAATCTGAAGCTGATATGTGAGACCATCAACGAATCTCATAATCCTCTCTCGATCTGTAGGAACCAACCAAACCGCATGACGGGCTAACTCGGAGAACTGCATCTTATACTGCATCACAGTCATCTCCCCCTAACGTAACTGCTCAAACTGCCTGCGCAGCTCCTCTCGACAAGATTGTGGCACATACTTCTCTAGAAAGAGAACAGAGAACTGCTGCCAAGCAAGGGGCGCTGCACTAACAGGCTTACGCCTCTCATACGCCTCCCACCAAGTGAAGGCAGCCCCAAAAAACTAAAAGGTGGTAAAAGCTACACCACTAGTCTCTAGAATCCCCACTGTACGAAGCATCCTCTGGCACTTATCCAAGAAACCTGGGCATCCTCGCCCTCTGCACCGCTAAAAGTCGGAGTCTTGAGTATACCAAACCTCTCTAGTCGATGCTACTTATCGTCCGGCATAACTGGCACTACAAACTCTTGAGCTGGTGTAACCGGCTGGGCTGGAGGTACCCCCGGTGTCTAGAGTCCCTGCACAACTTGCTCAGGTGTGCGAGCAACGAGCGTTTGGGTGCCTCCGCCGGCCTGAGAAGTAGCTGCGGCCGTAGTAACTGAAACCGCCTAAGCCAAACCGGTACACACTAATAAGATCTGAGCTAAAGCCTCCTGAAGGCTTGGAATCACAATGGGCACAGCTGATGTCTGAGTTGGTACTGCTGTAGCATCCACAATTGGGACCTGACCCTGAACTGGGGCAGCTGGTGGATCAGTAGGTGCTGTCCTAGCTGCTCTACCCCTACCACGGCCTCGACCGCATCCTCGGCCTCTAGTGGCCCCAACTAGTGGTACTGGTGGTTGTCCACCCTAACCGATAGCACGCGTCCTCACCATCTGTGAGAGAATGGATTAACAGAAGTTTAGTATTCGGATCAACAAGTTCGCACGACAAAAATTTCAAGAATATGAAGAATTTTCCTAAAGGTTCTGCAGCCTCTCGAGGATAAATACAGACGTCTCCGTACCGATCCGCGAGACTCTACTAAACTGGCTCATGACTCGTGAGACCTATGTAACCTAGGCTCTGATACTAACTTGTCACAACCCCAAATACCCGGTCGTGATGGCGCCTATCACATTCTAGGCAAGCCAACCCAAACCATTAACCACAACAAGTTCCTTTTATAAAAACCATTTTCTAACACAGGTTTAGAAACCAAATTTTTCATAAAAAATGTTTAAGACAACTAAAAATAAAATGTGCGGAATCAATAAAATATTAACCAACACAGCCCAAACATCTGGTGTCACGAGTCTATAGCCTCTAAATATACAAATCTGACTGTCCAATATATAACAAGTCTAAAATGCGGAAAAACAAAGGATAAGAGGAAGAAATCAGGACTGTGGACGCCATGCAGCTACCTTGCAGTCTCTGGCAAACTCTGACAATGCTGAGGACCCTCACTCTGCCGCTCGGGAACCTAGATCTACACACAAGGTGCATGGAGTAACGTGAGTACGCTAACTCTGTAAGTAACTAAAGTAAATAAGGTCTGAAAGCAGTGAAGAGCAGTTAAAAATCATATAACTGAAGGAACAACAAGATAACAGGCCAACTTCACAGTTTAAAACCTGTTTCATCGTAAAATAATCAAATTTCAGCTTAAACACTTGAAATCATATACTTAGCAATTTTTCTAACATAGGCTTATTTTAAAAGAAGAGTGAAATCAGTAAAAATATCATAATTGGGCCCCTCGGGCAAGGTATCACTCGGAGTATGGCCTCTCGGCAACCTCTCAGTCACTCGTGACTCAACTCTCGTCACTCAATACTCACTCTCAACACTTAGGCACGTTAATATCTCATAATAATAGAAATCATAGTAACTCTCGTCACTCAATATTCATAGTACGTGCAGCCCGATCCGTAATTTATAGTCGACTACGCTCACTGGGGGTGTATAGACTCCGGAGGGGCTCCTACAGCCCAAGTGTCATATCGCTGTGGCGCGCAGCCCGGTCCAATATATATATCTCTATGGTGTGCAGCCCGATCTAATATATATCGCTGCGGTGTGCAGCCCGATCCATAATATATACATATAATATCCTCACTATTAGGTTCTCAACCTCTCTTAGTCATTAACCTTACAGCCTCTCGGGCACAACAATAGAAATAGGGAACTCAGCCCAAACAGTCCTCACAATTAGAAGTGGAGTGATAAAACCAATTTTAAACATTTAAACATGTAAAACGTGACTGAGGATATGCTTTCAACAAGTAGAGTAAGGAAAAAAATAGTAAAAATGCCCCAAAGGGTCTCAACAGGTCGGCACAAGGCCCCAAACATGGCATACATCCCATAATATAGTATAAATAGCTAAAGTACGGAATATCATAAGGTTTCAAATCAAATATGCGGCTCCATAGTCGCTACGGAATGGACCAAGTCACAATCCCTATCAGTACACACCCACACGCTCGTTACCTAGCATGTGCGTCACCGCATTTATCAAAACAAGTCAAATACCGGGGTTTGTATCTTCAGTTCCAGATTTACAATGGTTACTTACCTCAAACTGGTGAAAATACTACTCCGCGATGCCTTTGCCCCTTGAATCGGCCTCTACTTGCGTCGAATCTATCCGAAATCAGAATCACTACGTCAAAATATGCTAAGGGAACGAAGCCCAAGCAAAAATAATCAAATAATAACAAAAATCCCGAAATTACTAAAACCCGACCCTCGGGCCCACGTCTCGAAATTTGATAATTTTTACATCAATAGATTCCTTATCTCCCCACGATTTCATACATATCAAAAGTTCTGAAATCCGATAACAAATGGTCCTTCAAATCTCCAAGCAAAGGTCTAAGTTTCCAAGCCCTAGTTTTCCCAATTTTCACCCTTAATTTCCATGATTTTTAGCTCTAATCCGTGTAATAATAGCATAGGAACGAGTTTTAGGTCCAAATTCCTTACCTAAATGAAGTTCCCTTGAAATCCCTCTCTCAAATCGTCCAAAAAGCTCCAAAGCCAAAGTCAAAAATGGTGAAATAGCTCAAATTTCGCAAAGGCCACAATTTATACTTTCTGCCCAGTCATTTCGCATCTGCAGCCAAATTACCGCTTCTGCGGTTCCTCACTTAATGGCTAAAACCGCTTTTGCGGTCAACCTTCCGCATCTGCGACATCGCAGATGCGATCACCCTAACCGCTTCTGCGGTTGCTGCTCATCGGGCCCTTTTTCACTTCTGTGGCTGATCTCCCGCATGTGCGGCGTCGCACCTGCGGCCCCCAATCCGCAGGTGCGAAAATACCAGAAGCAGCAACAGTTCAGCAGCTGCAACAAGTCTCAAACCTTTCGGTCAACCATCCGAAATCACCCCGAGGCCCTCGGAGCCTCAACCAAAAGCACAAACATATCCCAATACCTTATCCAAACTTGTTCCAATCTTCAAAACACCTCAAACAACATCAAATCAATCAAAACATATCGGATTCAAGCCTAACTTTCTAAAATCTTTCGAATTCCGCTTTTGATAAAAAACCCAACCAAACCACGTCCGAATGACCTGACGGAACTACTGCAACTCTCGGAATTCCATTCCGACCTGTATATCAAAATCTCACCTACCAACCGGAAATCGCCAAAATATCAACTTCGCCAATTCAAGCCTAAGTCCACTCCAAACCTCCAAAATTCATTCCGATCATGCTCCTAAGTCCCAAATCACATCCCGAAGCTAACCGAACCATCAGAACTCACATCCGAGCTCTCTAACACTAAGTCAACATCCGGTTGACTTTTCCAACTTAAGCTTCCTCAAAAGAGACTAAGTGTCTCAAACCTTACCAAAATCATTCCGAATTCGATCCGACCAACCCGTGACCACATAACACGGATAAATAAAGCATAAAGAAGCAGAAATGGGGGAAACAGAGCGGTAATTCATGAGACGACTGGCCGGGTCGTCACAGACATAACCCCAAATGTATTTAATTTTGATTATTTTATAATTAATGAATAAAAATATATAAATAAAATATATTAAATTTCAAAAATTCAAAAAAATAAAATAAATTAGTAAGAAAATGTATATATCTATCATAAACATGCTAACATGTGATGAACCATACAAAAAAAAACTTAAAAACGTGAAAGACGTAAATATGCATTACAATAACATGATTATGATAGAATATACTTAAAGTTATAAAAAAATGATATTCTAGTTTCTAATAATTTAAAGAATAAAAATAAAAATAATATAAAGTTATTGTTCATAAATCTAAAACTAGATAACAAATTATAAATACTCGTTGTATAAAACCAGCAGTTAGAAATTCTAAATTCAAAAACTAACTTGAAAAGAATAAATTAAAGAATACAAAAAATAAAAAATTCAAGAAAATGAAGCATAAAGAAGAAATGTAAGCATGGAAGCAAAGTAAGAATTAGAGGACAAAATTAGTTGCTAAAAATTAGAGGACAAAACTTGTTGCTTTGTAGTTTGCACTTTACATACAAAGATTTAAAGTGTATTTGTTACTCATAAATTATAATTAAATGACAAAAATTTAAAGTGTATTTGTTACTCATAAATCATAATTAAATGACGAAGAGTAAAGATTATGAAATTAGGACAAACAATTAGGAAAAAACCTTGGATTTTTGAGATTTCTAGTTTGAAATTGTACTATGAGTTAACTTTTTGATGTTTAAGTTAAACAAAAAAGATTTATTAGACAAATTTTTGCTAAAATTTAGAGAAGTTTTGATCGGGGCATACGTTTCAAATGAAAGCCTAGAACGTTGGGGCTTACGCCTAGATGAGTGTCCGAAATATCAGGGATAGCGCCCTATAATACTTACGTCCTGCCAGTATGCCTCCGTGTATTTTGGTATATCTCGTCCAGAGACGGATCTAGGAGTTAAAGGTAATGAATGCTATAATTTCTTTTAATGTTCACCTTGTAGTGACTAATATGGAGCTTGTTAGGAAATTGGGACGTAGCCGAAAAGAAAAATGACCGGGACAAAAGAAAATAAAAAGTACGAAGGAAAGAAAAAGTCGGACAAGGTTCAAGATAAATTAATTTCACTTTTTACACACGAGAAAAGCTTTCAAAAAGATCTATCAGCCATGGCACCTTTGTCTAGTTTGTGACTGGGGTGGCAGGATAAAATATTTAACCTAGTTTAAGAAATTTTTTACATAAATGCATGATAATTTTATCAACATAGCGGGTGCCATACCACCCTTTCTAAAAGGGTGGATTCGTCCCTGATGGTTTCGCCTCAGGACTACCCAGTCCATATGACTCGCCCAGAAAAATCCTTTTAAAACACTATTGAATCGTAAATAATATTGATAAGGAAGACGTCTCCTAATCTGCCGCAGAATCTGCGCATGTGATAGAGTAGTCCTTAAAGTGAAACATAGCATACCCTACGTTGTCTGTGACCTGTCTTTCTGAGTTTTTTTTTCAGATTATAACAGGAGACCAGACCGTGCAAGTTCGTTAAGGTGACAACAAGCTCGAGTCACTGACAACCATTAAATAACTTTTAGTATTAAAAACAATGAAATTCTTGCACACAATTACACAGCAATAAATTTCAATAACAACAACTACAAATCAGAGAAACTATTTATTACCACACGTACTCTTCCTATATTTTATTGGCAGAATACATAATTTATCTCGTGACCATGAGGTTAAATTTTTATGACACACTTTCCGATTACGGGTAACTTTTTACGGAACATTTTCCAAGTGTGTGTTAAACTATGGATAAAACGTGATTTAAGAGGTAAATTATGTACTCACCCCATTCACTTTTACTTATCTGCTCTATTGAAAATATATTTTTACTTTTATTTGTTCATTACACTAAATCAAGGAGGAAAAAAAATTGTTTCCTGTTTTATCCCTGTCATTAACTTCTTTCCTAAATCATTTCACAACATTTTTGGAAATACTATTATTATTATGGGTAAATTTGTAATATATATAGTTCATTGGTTGTACTTATCAAACTCATAAAATAACAACCAAAAGATGTGGTACAACGGATATGGAAAAATCCTTGGTAAGGAGCGCTTCCCTGAATGAAGCCCTACGCAATGTCAATTCAGATATAGTCGGACTCCACTATAGATACCAGACGAGAAACCAAAATAAATAAATAATCAAACTCATAAAATATGCGATATTCCACAAGCCAACATTATATAAGAGTGAAAAAACTGCTACTCTATCAAACTGATCACAAATCTCGAATAGCAGCTTACTCCCACTCCTCCATTGCCAAAACTCCAATAGCAACATCTAAATGTAAACAATCTCCTTCTTCATTTCTCCATTTTTATCCTCCAAAATTTCTTAGTGGCCAAAATAAAGCCTCCATTTTAATTTTCTGTAGTTCTTGATCTGGGGTTTTGGTTTTATCAATGGCTGACATAGTTAAACAGATCTTGACAAAGCCAATCCAACTAGCTGATCAAGTAACAAAAGCTGCAGACGAAGCAAGTTCATTTAAACAAGAATGTGCAGATATCAAATCCAAAACAGAAAAACTATCATCACTTCTCCGACAAGCAGCACGCGCCAGCAACGATCTTTACCAACGACCAACAAAACGAATCATTGAAGATACTGAGCAAGTCCTCGAAAAGGCGCTGTCCATCGTCGTAAAATGCAGAGCTAACGGGCTAGTGAAACGGGTTTTTACTATCATCCCTGCTGCTGCTTTTCGAAAAATGACTTCTCTGTTGGAGAATTCTATTGGTGATGTGTCGTGGCTACTGCGAGTTTCGGCTTCAGCTAATGAACGTGCTGATGAGTATTTGGGGTTGCCGCCTATTGCTGCTAATGAACCTATTTTGTGTTTGATTTGGGAACAGATTGCGATTTTGTATACAGGTTCGTTGGATGAGAGATCAGATGCAGCTGCTTCGTTGGTGTCGTTGGCTCGGGATAATAATCGGTATGGGAAGTTGATCATTGAAGAAGGTGAGTTGAAATTCTTAAACTGTTAGAGACTACCTAGTTGGTTATATATTATGTATGACATTTGCACAAATTGCCTTTTTAGATAAAAAATAGAGATCTTTACGCAAATAGCCGATCATGTTTATTGTTAATTTTATTGAGCCATATACATAGATTATACATTGATTATATACAATTATACATATAATACATAAATTATGCATATATTATATATAGCTCCACCGACTATTTTTAGTTTAAGTGGTTGGATGAGCGACTATTTGGATAATTTTTCTTTAAACTTTGTCCTCATTTAACTTAGTGGGTTAATTTACTACAAAATTGAAAATTATCCAACTAGTTTTAAAGGCAAAATTAGCCGATTAAGCTAACCAGGACATAATTTAAAGAGTGGCATCAGAAAAGGCCATACGGTGCAAATAATCCAGTCATTTTTCAACATGTCACGTGTGAGCTTAATTCTCTTTTATGGACCAAATTTTAAATAACCCAAATAGCAGTCCATGTAATATCATAAACTAAAAATAGTCGGCGGATGTATAATATATGTATATTCATGTATAATATATGTATAACTATGTATTATTAGTGTATAATTTATGTATACCGACTAGAAAAAGTAAACATTCAATCTGGTCGGCTATTTGTGTAACAATCCCAAAAATACTCTTTGGTACTTTTTTGTGGTGCTGAGATTTGAACTTAGGACTTCTGCCTACTTTGCCCCCATAATGAATTGTATGACCATTTTGCCGAAAAGTTTAAGCTATTAGAACTTTAAGAAAACCCCTAAGCTATTAAATTTAATGCAACTATATTTAATTATATTATGTCTCACCAGGTGGAGTCGGACCCTTGTTGAAATTATTGAAAGAAGGGAAATTGGAAGGTCAGGAAAATGCTGCTAAGGCAATTGGACTTCTTGGAAATGATCCTGAAAGTGTCGAACACATGGTACACGCTGGTGTTTGCTCAACGTTCGCGAAAATCCTGAAGGAAGCGCCAATGAAAGTTCAGTCAGTAGTGGCATGGGCAGTTGCTGAGCTCTCTGAACATTACCCGAAATGTCAAGATCTTTTTCAGCAGCATAATATAGTCCGGTTACTGGTTAGCCATCTCGCGTTTGAGACTGTCCAAGAACATAGCAAGTATGCTATAGTAAGCAAAGCTACTTCGATTCATGCTGTTGTTTTGGCTAGTAATAACAATAGTAATGTGAATAGCCCGATCAAGGTGAACGACGATGATGACAAGAATTGTCACACTCCACATCCTTTGGGAAATAAGAAGCCGAATCAGATGCATAATGTGATTACTACCACTATGTCAATGAAAGGTCTAACGAAGACGTATCAGCAAAATCTTGTCAATGGTGTGAACCAGATTTTCAATCAGGGCAAGATTAAAGGAAACAACGGTCTGAAGCAAAATCATGTCAATCATCAACATCAGCATATTGTTTCGTCAAATGGGCTGAGTAGTAACAAAGGTAGAGAAAATGAGGATCCTGCTACCAAAGCTTATATGAAGGCGATGGCTGCACGAGCATTATGGCAACTCGCCAAGGGAAATTCCTCTATTTGTCGTAGCATTACTGAATCGAGGGCATTGCTTTGCTTTGCAGTACTATTAGAAAAAGGAACTGAAGATGTTAAGTACAATTCGTCGATGGCAGTAATGGAGATTACGTCAGTAGCAGAACAGAATGCTGATTTGAGAAGGTCGGCGTTCAAGCCTAATACAACAGCATGCAAAGCTGTTGTTGATCAGTTGCTGAGAATAATCGAAAAAGGAGATTCGGATTTGCTTATTCCATGTATTAAATCTATCGGGAATTTAGCTAGGACTTTTCGAGCAACAGAAACGAGGATGATTAGTCCATTAGTAAAGCTGCTCGACGAAAGAGAAGCAGCAGTTTCTAAAGAAGCTGCTATGGCCCTAACAAAATTTGCTGGTTCAGATAACTACCTTCATTTAGATCATTCAAAGGCAATTATAAGCGCGGGCGGGGCAAATAAATTGATTCAACTTGTTTACTTTGGTGAACAGAAAGTTCAGAGTCCAGCATTGCTTCTACTATGCTACATTGCGTTGCACGTTCCTGATAGTGAAGCGCTTGCTCAAGCCGAGGTGCTTACAGTGCTCGAATGGGCTTCGAAAAATACGTACTTGAGCCAACATGAAAAAGTTGAGAAATTGTTGCAGGAAGCAAAGAGTAGGCTGGAACTCTATCAGTCTAGAGGATCAAGAGGATATTAATAATAACGGTGATTAAATAATGTGCAGGATTTGTATGTTATTAGATGAAATTTTCTGTTGCTTGTTTTGGATTTTGTTTTGATTTCCTTTGGTCATGAAATGTACATGAGATGTGCCCTTTTAACCTAGGTCCAGTTTTGGAAAATAAGCCCCTAATTAAATCACCATTGGTGTGTTTGTAATTTTTTAGTTCCAGAATCTGTGCAAATATTTTTCTGTAATGACAAATGAAAGTTTTTCATTTGGTTTTCGATACTCGTATTGAGGCCTTGGTGTCACAACCCAAGCTTATGGCACGTATTATTTACTTTGGACTTACATTCGCGTGGATTTGTCTTTCGGGCTATGCTACATCGAGCCCCAAAAGCGCGCGTACCATGTGAACTTGTGTCATGCGTTATAAAACACTTTACTTTCCTCTCACATTCCGATGTGGGACGACATGTGCACCCTTTTTTCAGAAACTTGCCAACCTAAAAGCCTGCTAGTCCTGCTCAACCCGTCCTCCGTCATGGGCATCGCACCCAACTGATCTGAATTTATACCGAGTAAGGTCCATAAAAAGGGAAAACACTTCGCTTTATACTTTTTTCACTTCGAGAGCTCGAACCCGACAATTATAATTAAGGGTAGAGGAATTCTATCCGTCCGACCATAACAAGTGGAGGTGCCAAATGAAAGTTGACACAAAGGCAGAAGTTATAGCTTCGAGGCCCAAGACCGGAAGTAGACATTTCTTAACTGACTTTCACAAATACAGTTGTTCTTCCATAATAGGTGGGGTGGCTCCAGAATCCACAAGCCTTATAATTAAAGCCAGCTTTGAAGATTCGATGTTTAACTGAAATATCGGCTTTTCAATAATATATTTCTAACTGTTTCTCCATAATACTGTAAATGCAATCTCAAAATAAAATAAGTTGACGGGAGATACCAATTAGTTGGGAATATATTTTAGTCATGTTAATATATCTACATTAGATAATTTTATTACTTTTAGGAATCTTTTAGCCCTATTAGATATAATTATTGGAGTATGAAATATAGACAACTTTTAGTACTATTTACTTTTACTTTTGTTTTGTATAATATTGGCCTGAAATATATTTAAATGCGAAAACATTGGTTAGTGAGGATTATAGCAGAGTTTGGGACTGATGCATAGTAATTGTTCTTATTGCATTGCAACATGTGAGGATTTTTCAATATTTAAAGCTAATATAACAAGTTTTTTTTTAAACCTAATATACCAAGTTATTTATCATTTTATCAGTAAAATAAAACCCGTAGCCTATAAAATAGTTTTGTAATATTTTGATATTCACCATAATAGTAAAATTTCATATGATTTTTGACATAAGCTCCAGAAATTAAAATTAATTAGAATTGGTACATACAGAGGGATCATAAACTTTTTCCAGATCCACAGATCATGATATGATATGATTTATTTGAGGGTGTTTATTTCATCAGAGACATATGTGTTTGCATAATTGCATCTAGCTATTTGTTGTCCGTGATATTAGAAACCACACATTTTTTAATAGCTACCGACTGCTGACATTATATTTATTATTTCATGCTAATTTCTGATAATTTTTTCCCGTTAACCATTTGATAATGGTGACATACCGTACATTGTATAACAACCTATCATTGTCCCTAGCAGCACATGGATGAAATTATTAAGTGAATAATTCGTACAATATAACCTAGAATTAACAGAGGTCATAAATGAGCCACATGTCTACTCTTTTATAATTAAGATATTATATATACTACGTGCAATGCATGTGAATTCTGTCTTAATAAGTAATTTTTTTTAAAAAATAGTACTGAGTTATAAAATAAAAGTGCAAGTTCCTAAAGATGGTCATGACTATTGTTGTGTATAACTTAACTCAATAATTGAAGAAATTATCTCAGAAGTCCTCAATCATCAATAAAACAACTTAACATTTGTTCCACGTTTGTAATTTCATAATTTTAGTTTCACGACAAGAACCTTAAAAATATAAATAATCTTGAAGGATACAACTAACAATATATAAGCAGGCAACTAATAATCTACGAATTTTAAATAAACACAAAATCAAAGTACAATAATAAACAAAAAAAAGATATTAAAAAAAATAAAGCAAGCTAGTTGAGAATATGCTACTGAAAGCTAGCTAATGAATCCACTCATATTTAGCTAAATGTATCACGGATTAAAAATTAAAAGATCTCAAAAAATATCTTGTTATTTTTGTGCCTATTATTAATTCTGTTCAACAATTCGCATAATTATAATAATTCATTTAAAACTTTTAAAAATTAAAAGTATAGTACTTAATAATTTTTTTGGTGCATTAATCTTGTATATTTTTAAATAATGAACTATCTATGTTATTGTTCAAGAACTCGTACCTCTTCTTTCTTAAATCTTTTATTTTTCCTTTATCTATTTTTTGTCATTTATATATAATTTAAGTGTAAGACATATACAAAGTGAAATCCAATAAACTTATAATATTATAGCTTTCTACATAGTTCAAATAAGAAACAAATTAATAAGTAAATTTTCATTAATTTTAAACTACTAAATATTTAAAAAGTAATTAAATGACTATTAGATGAAGTATTTCTTAAATATTTAATTTTTTTTATGATAAAGATCAAGTTTGAAATAAAAAGAAAAAGTTTACTTTTAAATTCTAGTCTTTCATTCTAGGTAAATATTATTTTATTAATAGTATTTTATTTGATGGTAATATGTACTCACGTTTTATTATTTAATTAATATGTTATAATGTCTAAAGGCTAAAAATTAGGAGTTCTTATTTAGTTTAATAAGAAAATATTTAATACCAAATATTTAGGTGATTAGTATTAGGAAAGTAACTTAAATTATAATTGTGTCTAATGTATTTTAGAGAGTAAAAAAAGCGAACTACATTTCGCTAAGGGCCTTCGTGATTTTAATATAGTATAGATATAGATAGATAGTTAGACCCTCTATAATATTCATCCTCTATAACAATATTTCTATAACGGCTAAATTTTCTTAATCGATATTTAATGTTATGGTATATTAAAATGTTTTCTACAATAATATTTCGTTATAACAACGAAAAAATATCCTGACAAACAGTGCCGAAACTAGGAATTTTTTGAAGGGCATTCAAACTTGAAATAAGTAAAAAAAAATAAATCCGACAAAGGGTATTTAAAATATGTTATGTACCTCTAAAACCTAATATTTTACTTATATACGCAGTATAATTTTCCGACAAAAGATGGTCAGTTGACCATCCTAACATAAGTGTGGCTTCGCCCCTGCCGACAAATAACATCATTATATAGATATTTGACTATATTTACCCTTTATGTAATTATTATTTTTGGATATTAATATATAACCTAATGTCAATGTCTAAAAGGAAAAAAGAGCACCAGCAGCATCTTCCTTCTTTATAAAAAATAGGCCAAATAGGAAGTAGGAAAGAATAAAACTTGTAAAATTCTCATCATTTTACTTAATTTTTGATTGCTCCATCACAGTCAATCATCTTTCTTAAGGAAAAGAACAAAAGAACCTCCTATAATTTTTTTCTTTGGGGCTTTCGTTGTTTGGAACCCACTATCTTAATTAATTCAAATTCGTGTCACGTAAATCCACTAAGGAGGTAAGCGCTTTCTACTAAGAAAGCAAGAACATTCCTCAGTAGGTATTCCATCGATCTATTTATGATGTTCGATCCAGTACTCAATACGTTGCGCACCTGTTTAGTACTTAACCTCTGGACTCGCTTCATTTCTTACTATATAATTCATGGCTTATTAGAAGTAGAAGGCGCTCGGACAGGATCTTATTGGTTAGTAGTTGTCAACTCAAACATCAGCTTCTGTGGCATAAAATGGCATGTGTTATTATTTTAGATGAATTATGACATAGATTTTTCTCAGGGGATATGATTTGAAATTGAATCAACTTTAACACCAGATAAGTCAAGCTTTGATTGAGATATTTTTCAATTTTCAAATAAAATATATCAAAAACTTCAAATCAAACAGAATTGTGCATTTAATCGTCTGATTACAATTTAAGCGTGACATTTTCAGCCACATAATGATGTCCTCGACATATATATTTGAAGCAGAGAAACTACAAACTCAAGAATTAGCCATGTGCAACCATTGGTCATCCTTCACATCAATAGCTACTTATATAGACATTGAGCTAGCTCGTACGCGCAAATATTGGACCTAGGTTTATTGATGGATCTGGTCTTTTCGAACGTCCATGGGTTAGCAAACAAATGACCTTTGATTCAAAAATAAAGAAAAAATAGCTTTGTAAAATAACAATACTAGAGGATTTACACCATCTGAACATATCAGCTATTTCCCAGAAGTTGAAACAAACCAGGTGAAGAGACTAATTAGTACAGTTCAAGCAAATCATTAGACAGTGATAACAACTTTTTGTTATACTTTGGGGTCATTCATTTAGCAAATCATGCGTGCCTTTGACTTTGAAGAAACTCCAGCATGGACCGCATAGATTTTACGTGTCAAAATACTTTTGGAAAAGGTTCAAATTTATCCCTAGCTCTATTCTAACCATGATTTGGAATTACCCTTCGTTATACTTCAAGTTGCAACTCTGTTGGGGTCTGGGACAAATACGACAATTTGCTAAAGACAAGGATATAGATGACCTTAAAATATGACGCATGATAAAATTAAGATACTTCATACAGTAAAAACGATATTTTTGATAAATTTCCTTATAAATTGTGTGTGTTGGCGAACTTGAGTTGAAATTCAGCTTCTTGGAGCTGATTTATCTATTGGGTTGATCAGGAGAGATCCCATGCATATAGAAAAGGCCAATCCATTGGAGTAACTCCAAATGGTGTTGTGTACTCTTTACAGTAACGGGAAGCCTCACAAACGCATATTATATACACTAACACTATAAAAACATTTTATAGTATAAGTGTATACAGTAATAAGTCTTATTTTTCAGGTTACTAATTCTATTTTTTATGAAGAGTAACCTATAGATATCTTTCAAGTGAGCTGATTCTTTTACATTTCAGTTTAGGGTTCCAAAGTTAAACTCATTTCGATATATTACACACCCTCTCTAAAGATTGATAAACATAAGTTTATTGTTTAATTTATATTGAATTACAATGTGTTTAAGATTTTGGCATATGAAGCTTGTTTTTTAATTGGTCCAAGAGTTTGAGAAACTGAACGATTCAGAGTGGACTTTGCTGTCAGCAGGGAGCAAACTAGTGAGAAAGGTCAAAAATATGTACATCCAATTTCCAAACTAGAAGGTTTTTTATTTCAGTTTCCCACCCGATTTTCAATATTCTCATTGTTACTCCGAATAATTCAGATTCTTGTTGCATAAGTTCCATTAAAGGAGAAAGTGCTCCCTGCCATAAATTTTTTCTATTCTCAAGCATCAAACCCCAAACCTCTAATTAAAGTTATCTATGGAATCACGACCCTTAATCAAACTAGAATGGCTCAATACTTTTTTCAAGAAAGACAACACCTTTGTTTACATGTATGGATTCAAGGGAATGGTGAAGGGAATTGATGACATTATGTCTTCACTTGCTGCAGGAGATGGTGAAGCTATGTCGTCACTTTATTTTGTTACACATACATTAAAAAAACTTCACCTATTCCTAATCCATAAAATATGCTGAAACTATGAGGTCACTTTTTAAATAAATAATTGTACACACACCCTATAAAAGCCTATCAATTCCTTCATATTCTGCAAATTTCAAGTTGAGGGTTATTTCTGGCCAAGTTTTTTAAATTATTGACTAAGCGGATTACAGAATTTTTTGCTTTTTTGTACAAACATGAGCTAAGTTTATGTTGATTTAACTATCTGCATTGGTGTAGATAGGTAACCTTTACCTTCTTTTTTTTTTATTTGTGTGTGCGCGCGCACATATTTTCATAAATTGTGACTCCATTTTTGGAACTTTTGAGGGGCATGGATCAATAACATGGAGTAGTTGAATCAACTTCAATCTTAAAGTCTATGGCTTTGGTGCCGTATTAAGGGATAAGGGTCAAATTTGTCCTTGCACTTTGCGAAATGGTCCGAATATGTCTTTTTGGATTTGCCTTAAAATATGCGAAATGATGATTCAGATTTGCCCCTTGAATATTAAGAAGTGGATCATTGTCCCGACAATGTTGTCTTCTTCAATACTTAGAACCACCAACGGCCATGTGATTGATAATGATCAAATCTGACCTATTTCGCAAATTTCATGGGTAAATTTGAACCATTTTGCATAGTTCAAGGTCAAATTTGACCCCCTTTTCCTTGTTACAAAAGGGTCACGTAATAAATTACTTTTTTCTTTATTTAGTCAATAAGTGCAAATCTAGTCCACTTTTGAACCTTTTTCCTATTATTTCAGGTTTCTTTTTCTCTTATGTATTGCTCCTCGTTGATTTATTACTCCTATCTTTTCTGATAAAAACCATTTCTTTTGAGTTTACCTTAGATTTACACGTTGATAGGGTGGAGGAATTTTCATATTAATGGAATTATTAATTCTCATACAACTAATTTTCTTGCTTTATCAGTATATACGAGTTAAATTCATTCTTCTTGTGAGTTTGGGGATTCGCTCAGTTGGAATAGAAATCAATGCCTGTGTGAGAGAGAATGAGAACATGTAACGTTGACCAAATTTGGTTTCTGGGGTCATGACTTGACATGAAAATATTATGTTCTTTGCATGAATTCACGGAACGTCCATTTGACATGAATGATGAAACTATATATTATGTCAATTTGTTATATATATATATTGACGCGAAGGAACTATATGGGGATTGAACCCTGACCTAAGGGACAAAATGGGCACTTAGTCACCAGTGCACCAAAGTAGTTACTTGAGTACATAATATTAGTATTTATTATACATAACCTAAGGAGGGGAGCATGGGTGCAAGTATTCAACCTCCCTCCACATAAATTCGCCCCTGATCGTAAATATACAACTTATTTCATTAATTGGAAATTTCATAATGTTATTGAGTCACAATAGTCTAAATTAAATATTTTTCCTCAAGTTCCAACTTTGTAAAGGACTAAATTTCGATCTTAAATTTACAACTTATTTCATTAATTGGAAATTTCATAACTTTTCTGAGTCACTATAGTCTAAATTAAGTATATATTTCCTTACGTTTCCATTTTTCCAAAATCATTTTCAAAAGATTTTTTGAAACATAATTTTCCAACAAATTAAACTAAAGCAAAATTGGAATGCCATGAAGGAAATAGTAAAATAATAATAAGATAACGATAATAATAATTGTTGTTGGTAGAAAAAATAAATATGCATAACTTCTCATTGTTATCTCCAAACAACTCTAAAGTTTACTAGTGTAAAAATATTTACAAAATTTCACACTATAATTAATCGTAATGTGTGATATTAATTAGTTACTACTATTTTTATATTAATGCTAATTAATAATTATTTAATATAATATAGTATATAATATATTATTACAATGATATGATTGCCTAATTTTTTATAAACATAAAACTTGAATTCTTCCTTTTTTTTTTCCGATGATTACATACCTATTTTTTACGCATAAAACTTACACTCTTCATTTTAATTTTTTTTTCGCCGCTAATCCTCACGCAACCGCCAAAAGCATAAGTAAGCCCAATAAGAGGGGGTTTGGATTGACTTTTAAGTTGGTCAAATCAGTTTTTAAGTTATTTTTCAGTATTTGATAAAGCCAAAAAATACTTAAAATAAATTAAAAATTACTTAAAATAAGCCAAAAGCAATAAGTTGGACAATCCAATTTATTATTTTTTTACTTAAAAGCTATTTCCGTTGAAAATCCACTTATTTTAAGTCAATCCAAACACGCTCTAAAATCAGGATTCAATAAAGCCCCAACACAATAAGGCTTTATGAATCTCCCTATAAAATCTCTTTCCATATGTAATCGCAGCCCTCAATACAAATACGACTATATATACCCTTCAAAGAGTTAGGGCAAATTCACAACACTCGATCCGGTTATCATGGCGGTCGAAACTACTAGAACGACAGGGACCGTCTCCCGATTCAGTAGCCGAAAGGGTTACGGTTTCATCAAACCGGATGATGGAACCGAATATTTATTCGTTCATCAATCTGCGATCAAATCCGACGGCTTTCGTTCACTCTACGAAGGCCAAAAAGTTGAGTTCACGATCACCGGTAACGGCGATAAGTATCAGGCCATTAATGTCACCGGTCCCGACGGATCACCTCTCAACGGTTCCCGTAACGACGGCGGCGGTGTTAGGGGTAATAACCGTGGTGGTGGCGGTGGCGGTGGCGATGACTGTTATACCTGTAGGAGAATAGGACATATGGCTAGGGATTGTGATCATAACATTGGTGGCGGCGGCGCATGTTACAGCTGCGGGATGACGGGGCATATAGCTAGGGAGTGTGACCGTAACAGCGGTGGTGGTGGTAGAAGTGAAGATAGGGAATGTTACAATTGTGGTGAGTATGGACACGTGGCTCGAGATTGTCCAAGTGGTAAAAGTGTGAGTGATAGTGGAGCTTGTTATAACTGTGGGTTGACAGGACACGTAGCAAGGGACTGTTCACGTGAGAGTGGTGGACGTGGCAGCAGTGGTGGTAGTAGTGGGGCTTGTTATACCTGTGGATTGCTAGGACACGTAGCACGTGATTGTCCAAGTGGTAGACGTACGCTACGTGGTAGTGGTAGTGGTGATAGTGGAGCTTGTTATAACTGTGGGCTGCCCGGACACGTGGCAAGGGACTGTTCACGCGAGAGTGACCGTGGTCATAGTGGTGGTGATAATTTAGGGAGATCTGGTGGTAGAGGTAGTGGAGGAAGCAAGTGTTATAACTGTGGTGTGGCTGGCCATTTTGCTAGGGAATGCACTAACCCAGCAGTGAAGTGATTGTATTGGGAAAAAACTGAATTTATATTAAAAATGATGTGGCATGACACGTGGATTAGTTGAATGGTCAAAGAACAGCAATTGACTAAGAGGCACGGTGAAAACAACCACGGGAAGAAGAATTTAAATAGGCACGAGACGATGTATAGATACGAGTCTCGTACCAATTTAAATTATTTACAGCCAACGGATTAGAAGGCATTGAAAGCAAGGATTAGATGACAGAAAGGAGTTCAAATTCATTATTAAATGTCTGATACGTTATAAAGTTGGTATTTAATAGGAATGATTGTATAACGGCTTATTTAATGTCATTTATTGCTCATGATTATATCATTAAAACTGATGCTTTATTCCTTTACCTAGAATGATCTATAAAAGGAAGAAGTATCATCATTTGTAGACACGAAATATTATTGAGAATACACTGAAATACTTATCTATTTACCTTCTACCATTGTTCTCAAAAGTATTTTATTTTTTGTCTCCTGATTATCAGTAACCCGAATTTTTCTTTTAGCTTTGACCAAGGACTCAGATTTTTGGTAAAACAAATTGGTTCCGTTACCGAGAATCTGATAATCTTTCCTTTTAAGCTATATCTTATCTATTATCGTCACCATGTCAAACAATAACGCCGACAACGACAGTAACAACACATTGGGAAACCATGAGAATCAAATACATCAAAATCAAGATACCGTGGTTCCCTCTCCTTTAAATTCACCACGTCAATCTCGTGAAGGCATTCATGTTACTGAATCCCGTGCTGATCAACAAGAGCAATCTGAACATTTTGAAGGAGTTACAACTGAAGCTTTGCAAAAGCTAATCGATGCACAAGTCGGCAAATCTCTTCAGGCACTTGTTAGTCGATTGCCTGCTGCGCCACCTACACCGACTCCTAATAATAATACATTGGAGAACCCCCGTTCTGGTCTTGATAATTCTGGAAACGGAGCAACCCCCAGTGAACCACAAGAAGGGGGACCAGGTAATTTAAATAATTCATATTTGCAAAATTTAGTACTAACCTTGCAGAAACAGCTGAAGGAACAAAATGAGCGAATAGAGCAAATCCCTGGAGTTCCACCTGTAATAAAAGGAGTAGACATGGACAAATACTCACAACAACCATGGCAGCCTAGTGCTGCTCCCCTTCCAATTCCGAAAAAATTCAAAATGCCTGACATCCCGAAATATGATGGTACTACAGACCCACGTGACCACGTGACTGCATTTACAACCGGTGTGAAAGGCAACGACTTGACCAAACAAGAAATTGAATCAGTATTGGTCAAGAAATTTGGAGAAACACTCACCAAGGGTGCATTAACCTGGTATTCTCTTTTATCTGAAAATTCTATTAATTCTTTTGTTGAGCTTGCAGATTCTTTTATTAAAGCACATTCGGGAGCACAAAAAGTTGAGAAAAGGATGGAAGATATTTTCAAAATCAAACAAGGGGATTCAGAGTTGCTTAGAAACTTCGTTGATAGATTCCAACGTGAAAGAATGACTCTACCTCGTGTGCCAGACAATTGGGCTGCTATAGCTTTTGCAAGTAATTTAAATGACAAAAGTTCTGAAGCCACGAGACGACTCAAAGAAAGTCTTCGAGAATTTCCTGCAACCACATGGAATGATGTTTACAACAGGTATAGCACGAAGCTGCGAATCGAAGAAGATACCGTACCTAAGCTCCATCATGAAGAAAGGGGCGGTACCCGAAGGTTAGATTCCGAAAAAAGATCAGGTAAAAACAGGTACGATCCATATATGGGACCCGCAGGAAAGGACTCACGGTCGAAGCAAGATAACCAGCAATACGATCAAAAGTCAAGGAACCGGGATTCTGGCTCTTCTTCAAAGTTTAGGAATGATCGGAATAGACAAGAATCACGTGATGATGACATGAGTTTAAAGGCACGATTCGGTGGATATAATTTTAACGTCTCTACCTCCGAGCTCGTAGCTGTTTTAAGAAGCATGGGAGATAAGGTACGGTGGCCGAAAGAAATGCGGTCAAATCCAAGTAGACGCAATCCGGATCATTGGTGCGAATTTCACAACGATCACGGGCACAAAACTTCAGAATGCAGATTCTTGCAAAGTGAATTAGATCATTTATTGAAGCAAGGATACCTCACTGAGTTATTTAGTGAGAAAGGAAAACAAGCTTATATGAAGAACAGACAAGAACCACCATAACCTCCTTCACCCAAGAGGACAGTGAATGTCATAAGCGGGGGAGAAGATATTCATGGCATAACTTACACAGCTTCCAACAAGGTTTCTAAGGTAACAATTACACACGGAAAACGGGTGCGGCAGTTCCTTGACAATGAAAGCATTTCGTTCGATGACGCAGATAACGAAGGAGTGACAACTCCACATAATGATGCACTGGTAATATCTTTACTTGTATATGATACTAATGTAAAGCAAGTTTTGATTGATCCAGGAAGTTCTGTAAATATTATATTACTAAGGGTACTGCGGGAAATGCAAGTTGAAGACAAAATGTTACCCAAGGCGCACACCTTGTCAGGATTCGACAATTCAAGTAGTTGTGAAGGAAACTAAATTTCAAAATTTGTTGATCAAAATGTAATACTAACAACTTTTGCTATGGGTGTTGTGAAGGAAACTAAATTTCAGGTAGTTGATATGGAAATGGCCTACAATATGATCATGGGAAGGCCATGGATACACGATATGGATGTTGTCCCATCAACCCTGCATCAAGTTATCAAATTCCCATCACCATGGGGAATTTGTCAAATTCGTGGGGATCAGCAGATGGCCAGAAATGTCAACGCTGTAACAAGTACGAGCGCCGCAAATAAAGCAAAATAGCAATTACAGGAAACAGTTGAAAGTAAAAAAGATCAAACTTCAACTGAACAAGAGAAAACAGATTTGGACTCAAGGCCTGACACAATTCAAGAACCTGAAGAGAATGAAAGCATCAAAACGACGATTGAAGAGCTTGATGCAGTGATGTTATTTGATCAACAACCTGAACGGAAGGTTTATATCGAAGCTAATTTAAACACGAACATGCGAGGTATGATAATCGAATTTTTAAAAGCTAACTTAGATTGCTTTGCTTGGTCCCACGCTGATATGACAGGGATACCTCCAAATGTGATGACTCACAAACTCAATGAGGACCCTTCTTTCACACCAATAAAGCAAAAGAAACAGAAATAAGGTGCTTTCAAGAACCAGGTGATTCAGGATGAAGTCCAAAAATTCTTAAAAATCGGATCAATCCGTGAGAAAAAATATCCAACTTGGTTAGCTAATACGGTGGTTGTACCCAAGAAAAATGGTAAGTGGCGTGTTTGTGTAGATTATACTGATTTAAATAAAGCATGTCCAAAAGATTCCTTTCCCTTACCACATATAGATCAACTAATTGATATGACCGCAGGTCATGAACTTTTAAGTTTTTTAGATGCATACTCAGGATATAATCAAATCAAAATGGATCCTGGTGATGAAGAAAAAACTTCTTTCATCACAGACAGGGGGACTTATTGTTACAAAGTAATGCCCTTTGGTCTCAAAAATGCTGGGGCAACTTATCAAAGGTTGGTCACAAAAATGTTCCAAGAACATTTAGGGAAAACAATGGAGGTATATATAGACGATATGCTCGTCAAAACCCAGCAATCTCATGATCATATTTCTCATCTATCTATTACTTTTGAAATTTTGCGAAAATTTAATATGAAACTCAACCCAGAAAAATGTGCATTTGGAGTTGCATCAGGTAAGTTTTTGGGTTTTCTTGTTTCTAACCGTGGTATTGAAGTGAATCCTTCTCAGATCAAAGCAATAGAAGAAATCCCGGATATCCTTACTAATAAAAAGGAAGTACAACGATTAACGGGAAGAATTGCAGCTTTGGGGAGATTTATTTCCAAATCCTCAGAAAGGTGTTTTAAGTTTTTCTCTGCACTTAAAAAGCAAGATCATTTTGAATGGAATGAAGATTGTCAGCAAGCCCTTAGAAATTTGAAAACTTATTTGTCAAAACCACCGTTGTTGGCAAAACCGAAGGTAGGGGAAAAACTTCTCATTTATCTGGCTGTATCTGAAGTCGCGGTAAGTGCTGTTTTAGTCCGCGAGGACCAAGGTAAACAATCTCCTATTTATTACGTAAGTAAGTCCTTATTGGAAGCTGAGACACGATACCCACAGCTAGAAAAATTAGCATTAGCTTTGGTCATGGCATCTAGAAAGTTAAGACCTTATTTTTAATGTCATCCCATTGTTGTAGTTACTGCTTTTCCGCTTCGAAATATTTTGCATAAACACGAACTTTTAGGAAGATTAGCAAAATGGGCTATAGAACTAAGTGAATATGAAGTTATTTATCAACCCAGGACCGCTATAAAATCTCAAGTACTAGCTGATTTCGTGGCTGATTTTAGCCAGGGGATGCATTTAGAAGCAGAAAAAGAATTATTAGGTTTTAATGGTGCGAACCCGGGGACTTGGGTTTTATACACTGACGGTTCATCTAATGTAAAAGGTGCAGGCTTAGGAATAGTCCTCGTATCACCTGCGGGTGAGACCATTAGACAGGCTATAAAATGTCATTCTATAACTAACAATGAAGCAGAATATGAAGCTGTAATTGCAGGTTTAGAATTGGCACGAGAACTCGGCATAACACAGATTATAATCAAGAGTGATTCTCAACTCGTGGTTAATCAGATGTTGGGGACTTACACAGCCAGAGAGTCACGAATGCAAGAATACCTCGCAAAGGTACGGGAGTTAATAAAGCAATTCCAAACTTGGAAAGTAGTGCAAGTCCCAAGAGATGAGAATGTAGAGGCAGATGCTTTAGCAAACCTTGCATCCGCAGCAGACGTGGCAAACAATACAGATGCTTCAGTCATACATCTATTTCATTCCGTTCTTGAACCTGACAAAAACGAGGTAAATTTTAATCATCTAACATAGGATTGGAGAAATGAAATTGTTGCCTTTTTACAGCACGGAACCGTGCCTAATGACAAAGGAAAGGCTTACGCGCTTCGCAAAAGAGCTGCACGATATTGTTTATATCAAGGTAATCTTTATCGAAAGATGTTCGGCGGACCACTAGCAAGGTGTCTCGGCCCTTCTCAAACCGAATATGTCATGAGAGAAGTACATGAAGGACATTGTGGGAATCACACAGGAGGACAGTCACTGGTAAGAACGTTAATTCGCACAGGATATTATTGGCCTAATATGGAAGAAGAGGCAACCAGTTTCGTGTCCAAATGTGATAAATGTCAAAGATACGACAATAATATGCACAGACCAGCTGAGTTACTACATACTGTTTTAGCCCCTTGGCCCTTTATGAAATGAGGAATGGATATCGTAGGTCCACTTCCACAAGCAAAAGGTCAGGTAAAATTTCTACTCGTACTTACAGATTATTTCACTAAATGGGTAGAAGCAGGGGCATTTAAACAGGTACGAGAAAAAGAAGTTAAAGACTTCATATGGCGCAATATAATATGCCGCTTTGGAGTACCAAAGGAGATCGTATGTGACAATGGACCACAATTCATTGGAGCACAAGTTACAGAATTTTTTCAAAGTTGGCAGATCAAAAGAATAACATCTACGCCATACCATCCAGTGGGGAATGGACAAGCAGAATCAACTAACAAAGTTATTATCAATAACTTGAAAAAGAGGTTACAAGATTCAAAAGGTAATTGGCCTGAGGTGTTACCCAGAGTACTATGGGCTTATCGTACAACGACCAAAACATGCACTGGAGAAACACCATTTTCGATGGTTTATGGTACGGAAGCCTTAATACCAGTTGAAATAGGTGAGCCAAGCACACGGTACGATCAGGCAACGGAGGAATCCAATAATGAAGAGATGCGGGTTAGCCTAGATTTACTTGAAGGAAGAAGAGAAGCTGCTTTGATAAGGATGGCAGCACAAAAGCAAGTAATAGAACAATATTACAACAGGAAAGCACGCCTCAGATTTTTCAAAATTGGGGACTTCGTGCTTAAAAAGGTTTTCCAATCTACAAAAGTTGTTAACTCAGGAAAGCTAAGTCCAACATGGGAAGGACCATACAAAGTTTGTGGCATTGCGGGAAAAGGAGCATACCAGTTGGAAACAAAGGATGGTAAAGTTTTACCCTCACATTGGAATGCTGTCCACTTAAAAAGATATTACTTTTAAGAAAGTACCTACGGTCAGGTATCATCATGTAAAAATGATTCTCTTGGTTTATTAGTATTTTACTAACGATTTTAGATGCTAGGCTAAATATCCTAACTCGTGCCAAATGATGAGTCACAACCTGCAAGGCAAAATGGAGTATGCTTAAATTCCTAGCCCAGGGTTACAATTAATCTGATGGAAATACACACGAGTTAGGAAGTCTTCATCTATAATCACACCGTCGAGTCCCGTATATCTTTCTGTTTCAGGAAAATGGCCAAAGTAAAAGAAATAAACAAGTGCTCGAGGTTTCATACTTCACCGCTCAAACACTTGGGGGACTACATATTATACACAGATAGGTGCAAAGAAACAGATACGAGTATCGAATAAAAATCAGCCACAAAGAAGCAAGTGTTGAGAAGAAGTTACGAAGTCTTCAGCATTCATGAGAACAACAGAGTCATCTCTCAAACTCATAAACAAAGTCACCTCTCAAACCCTTCTTGACATATAAAGATAGGGTCATGACTATGTACTGAAACAGGTTATAAAAAAAACCTTGTTTAGTTTATGTTATTTACAAATCTGTTACAAGAAAAATAGTTACGAGAAAAGTTGTAGATGTATTGTAATACATGTAACAGTCAAACACTTGTTAAAAGTTTATGAATGAAAACTTGCCAAAGTTGTTTCATACAAAACGTGTGTTTTCCTATTACTTTCATCGTATTTTAACACCATTATGAAGTTGAGACGTCTTCTTCATTAAGTGTCGATAAAATAAAAGGGCCCTCTTTTATAAGCCTCATGTCAATAAGTCATGGGAAGAATCATAAAGCATTTTCAAAGGATAAAAATGCTAAACTATTCTATAAGTCCTAAATAAGTAAAGAAAAGGCAAGAGTAGAACACATTGAAGTACTAATAAAACTTCTTGATATAATTAAAAAGACTAAGTAGAAACTTAGTCAATAAAAGTTTATATGAATTTCACTTTTAACCACAGGCACGGTGGCAACTTCTGAAGAAGCAGCAACAGGAACGGTTTCAGCTGAGCTTGAGGGGATTATCACGGAAGTTTCAACTTCCATAGATTGGGTTGTAGAAGTTTCACCCTCTGAAGCTGGAATAGCAACATTTTCAGGAACTTCAAGGGCAGGAGAAGGAGTATCAGTAGACTGTTGGCTTTTCTCGATGGTATCTATGACTTTAGCTAGTTCAGACTGCAAGTCAAAACCCTCTTGAGCAGCTTCCGTCAAAGCATCACGACGAGAATTCAGAAAAGCCTAACTCACTTCTATGTTAAAATTTTCCTCTAGAAGTCCATATTCCTTTTCCCACATAGCAAGATCATTTTTTAAAATTTGATTTTCAGCTAAATGGGAATCAAGGGAAGCTTCAAGAGAAGCATGAGAACTCTTCAAGGCTTGAATCTCGACAGAAGAAGTCTGTAAGTCAGCCTGAGCTTGAGTCAAGCTTTGTACTAACTCTCCTGCATATTCTTCCTTTTTAGACAAAAGTGCCTTCAGCTCTCTAACTTCTTCACTAGCTCTGGATAATTGTTCTGATAAAGAGCATTCCAAAAGCTCTTTGTCTCTTTTCAATTGGCTTGAAGAGGCTTTGACTGTTGCAAGTTCAGAAGTTAAACCACGGTTTTGCTGCTCTAGGAGGTTTTTATTTTCTTGCAACTCTTCTATAGTCCCTTGAGCATTTTCGAACTGCTCCTTCCAGTTGGTTGCTTCAAGTTGGGCTCCCCTAGCAATTTCCTCAGCCTCGTGGACAGACTTCTCAGACTCACGAGATTTTCTTTCCAGTAAGGAAATTCTTCTCATTAATTCCGTGCTAATAAGGTTAGCCTACAGAGGTAAGTCATGGAAATGAGAAATTGAAGATAATTTTAAAAAAAGAGAGAAAAAAACTTGTTGGTTGAAATACCTTCAAAGTAGAATGAACTACGTCGTTCATCAAAGTTAAGCAGCTATGGCTCTCCATCTTCTTCTTCTCGATATCTCCAATAAGAGGTTTGAGCCAAACATCGGCTCTGCCGGTTTTCCTCAGGAGGCTATGATTGGCAGGAACCTCCAAAGTAACACTTCTCATTGTTATATTTCCGCTGCTAGAACCTGTCTCTGTATGATGAACAGAGGGAAGAGGAGCAGTGGAAGGAATGGAGGGAAAAGATGTAGAAACCAACACCGGAGCAGAAGCAGGTGCGGTTGAAGCAGCCAATGGAACAGATATAAGAGCAGTAGAAATTGGCAAACAAACGGAAGTTGTTAAAGCTGGTAAAGAAACACTTACGGCTGGCAGAGGAATGGAGGAAATAGGAACAAATGAGGAAAGATGAGCTTCATCAAAAACATGTCCGAGCTCGCCACTCCCGAAACCACTATCAAAAAGGTGCTGAATTGACTCATTGTTATCTCTTGGTTCGACATCCTCATCAGATTGAATCAAAACAGGCTCGGTGGCGGAGGTACGAGCATGAGTGTTTTCAGTTTCATTATCAATGATTATTCGTCTCCTGGCCCTTGGCCTGGTAATTAGGGAGGTACCCTCCTCTTCTTCTTCTTCAGAACTTTCCTTTGTAGCTTTTCTTTTAGGCAGCAAGGCTCGAGCCTTATCTAAATCCAGAGCAGCATTTGCAGACATGCGAATGGCCATAGCTACTTCAGCTGTCATTCCTCTAATGCCAAATCCTGATTAAAGAATGGATATACATGGTTAAAGTTGAGGAAAAAGTGCTTAACATGTAAAACAAAAATTTTAAAAGGGTGGATACCATGTGTTTTGACTTTCCAGCCATGTAAAGAAGAAATTGATTTCCAAGTTCTCTGTTCCCTAGTAGCAATCTTCAAAAGTGAGTCTACCCAACCACGAAAGTTGGGAATAGGTTCCACATCTCCCATGTTTGCTACAAAAAACCAAGAAGGGACGAGGTTAAAAACCACATTCTTTTGAAATTCTCAAAAGTAGGTACGGTAAACAAGAGAAAACTTACGTTCAAAATTCCACTTCTCAGGAAAGGGAATATTTGTTTCGCCAATCAAATCCACTGTACGGACAACAACGTAACGGATATACCATCCACGATCTCTTTCATCCTCAGGGTTTACCAAAACTTTTTTGCTCCTTGCAGTTAAGGTGAAAACCCCATGGCGTATTAAGTTGGGATGGTATAGATGAATGAGATGAGAAAAGGTGAAATTGACATTAGCCTTGGATGATAAATATCTCAAACAAGCCACTGTTCTCCACACCAATGGACCAATTTGGGCCAAACAAATGGTAAAGAAACGACAAAAATCGAGAATAACTGGGTCAATCGGAGGATTAAAACCTAAAGTGAAGGGGTAAGTGTAAACAGAAGAATACCCATTTCTAAAAGAGGAAATTCTTTGATTTGGGGAAGGAATTGACATTCGAAGATTATCCTTCCAATTACAATCTCTTCTTATGGTGGGGATTGTAAGCTCGGTTACTAATGTTGGGTAAGTATCGGCTCTTTCTAAATTTTTAATTTGTTTTTGAAGACACGTTTTGTCACTTTCAAAAGACAAATCGCCGGGAACTATATCATCAACTGAGGGTTCTTGAGAAGTATCAAGAATTTCCCTACTTTTAGAAGAAGGGGCTTTTGGGATAAAACTCTTTGAAGAAGAACCAGAGGAACCGCCTCGCGTAGATTCTAACCCTGTTCGAAGCCTACTTCCTCCGCCTCTTCTGTGTCTAACAGGGGCGTTGGGGAACTGATCTAGAATTGGAACTTTTTTACGGTTAGGGTTTGAAGAAGACATTGTTAAGAAGAAAGTATGTGCTGAAAATTTGTGAAGAAGACAAAGGAAGAGAAAGTATGTGTAAAATGAGAACCGTCAACTTTTAAAGTATAATGATGAAAAGCCTATAATAAAGGCAGCTATCACTTCGTAAATAGTGAGATTGAAGAAGTCTCGAAGAAGGGTATGAATAGCAGAATCAATTATAAAATGACACATGGACAGAACATTAAATGGAAAAGACTGCTGAGACGTTAGTACTGTCATGAGCATTAATTGTGGCAAAAGTTCTTTTTACATGAAGATCCACTTCCCAATTATTTAATTGATAAAAAAATGGAAAGTGGGGGGACTATCTGTATTAGAAAAAAACTGAATTTATATTAAAAATGATGTGGCATGACACGTGGATTAGTTGAATGGTCAAAGAACAGCAATTGACTAAGAGGCACGGTGAAAACAGCCACGGGAAGAAGAATTTAAATAGGCACGAGACGATGTATAGATACGAGTCTCGTACCAATTTAAATTATTTACAGCCAACGGATTAGAAGGCATTGAAAGCAAGGATCAGATGACAGAAAGGAGTCCAAATTCATTATTAAATGTCTGATACGTTATAAAGTTGGTATTTAATAGGAATGATTGTATAATGGCTTATTTAATGTCATTTATTGCTCATGATTATATCATTAAAACTGATGCTTTATTCCTTTACCTAGAATGATCTATAAAAGGAAGAAGTATCATCATTTGTAGACACGAAATATTATTGAGAATACACTGAAATACTTATCTATTTACCTTCTACCATTGTTCTCAAAAGTATTTTATTTTTTGTCTCCTGATTATCAGTAACCCGAATTTTTCTTTTAGCTTTGACCAAGGACTCAGATTTTTGGTAAAACAAATTGGTTCCGTTACCGAGAATCTGATAATCTTTTACCAAGTATAACTTATTGGTCCTACTTTTTGTCGTTTTTATTATTCTACATACATAGGTTGATGTCGTTTAGGGTAGAACTAATAAGTTGATTTTGATTTGAGACCAACTGTTTCTGTGATGGAAAATTTTGACTATTGGTTGGTATACAAATATATAAAGAATTTTATTTTTCGCAATTTGTTTAGGTTTCTCAAAGGGGCGGAGGTAGTGTATTGTTTACGGGTTTTGCCTAAATCCTATTTTATATTAGAAAATTTATTAATATGTATAAATATTTAATTTCGAATCTAATAACTAAACTAGCGATGAGTTTTGTGGTAGATCCCAAACTCATAAACTTCAAATTTTATTTCGCTTCTAGTTTCTCATGAGCATATTTTGACTTTACTATGGTTAAGTAATAAATGAAGTGAAAATGCACTTTAATTATCCATAATGTAAAAGAGTTATTTTCTTGTAATGTAAAAGAGTATGGGGAATACAAATGTTATGTTATCATTGGTGTGCTGTAAGCACAGAGTACGAGTAAGTCTTTATTTCAACTTGTGTGTATGTGTTGGTTGGGAGAGGGGGGGGGGGGGGGTTCAATGAGAAATAATTATGCCATTGCTTTGCTTTGCTGTTGTACTGGCTTTGGTTTGCTTTGCAGTTAGTTAGAGATGGTACGTACTGAACCTCAGACTCTAATTATGGACTGAATTTGCATGAAAATTCTTGGTGTTGTTGAATCCTTTGGTCTTTTTAAGTATTGTAATGATAGTTCCATAACTTTGTGGTAATGGTACTGAAGCTTGACTATTTAAAGTTAATACAAGAATGATTTTTATCCAGAAGTGTGATACTTAACCACTGGAATGTTGTATATTGCATGTTATTATTGGTTATTCCAAATTAATACTATGTAGCAGCAATATGTGCTGAGCATTAGCATAAATAGTGTTGGTTTTAATCCCCTTACTCTGAAGGTTTTCATGCCATGTTGGTAAAGTTAGGGTTGACAAACCAAGTAGAGCTACTACGAATATTCCTGATCAAAATGTCTGTTACCGGCTTCGGGGCGTAAATAATCCGGATTTGCACCGGAAGTCCCCGTTTGAGGGACAAAACGCTCCTTTATGAGGCAAATTCATATTTAGGGTGCGAACCTGAAAATCTAGTTAAGGATAAAGGAATACTTACCACTCAACCACAACCGATTTTGAAGGATTTCCATTCGTTATATGCTTAGGTACCAAGAAGTATTCCATGTCAAGTTATATCCAGTTCTTTTGGCTTTAATTTGATGTACACGTTTGTGATCCATATAGAGCCGAGAAGGACTAGAACCAACGACCTCACAAAGGTTTTGAACCCCCTTAATCGTTGAGTTATGCTTTTGGGCCGTGTCAAGGGGATTCAAAATATAATATATAGATATACAAAATGGATTTTACCTTATATGTACAATATAATTTTCCAGCAAAAGGGGTTCGGGTGAACCCCTTCCCCACATTGCTGGAGGAATATAATGGGTTAATACCCTCAAACCCACCTAATTTGTCAGTTCTTACCTAAACTATCGAATGTCCCCGAAAACCCCCTGAACTATATCCCCTTCATAATAAAACCCCTCCGTCTCATTCTTACTAGTGCGTGTGATACACTCTTTAAATAATTTTTAAAACCTGCCATGTGGCAATCCACGTGGAAAAGTAGGCCTAATTAATATACGTTAATCTAATTATGTGAAAAAATAAAAAAGGAGATTTTATTGCACAGTCCGTCATTTACTCCTCTCAAAGTATGGTCTCTTTGCTCTCATCAGAAAAATTCTCTTATCGGAGATGAGAGACACCTTTTCTAAGTAGCGATTCTCTTCATTAATCACAGTTTTTACCATCGATTTCTATATCTATTATTACTTCTATTAGAAATCGAAATTCAATCTAGAGTTTTGTGATTGTTTGTTGAGATTTGTGATTTTTGTCACTAAATAAAGATAAGTGCTACATTGAATTTGTCTGAAAAATAAGAAGAAAAAAAGGACAAAAGGTTTTAGGATGGGGCTCGAGGAGAGTAGGGGGATTGAAGAAGGGGAAGGCTTTGATGGTATGAAAAATAGTGTTAGAATTCCAGAAGAAAGATCGTGGGTAGTGACACGGTACCATTGTGTTTTGTTCAAAAAAGTTTATGCCATTTCCTTTTTGTTGGGGCTTTTGTGCTCCTTCTTTCAAATAAATTTAGGCAAGAATGAAGGATGGATAAAACGTGAAAGATAAGAAATAAACTCAATAATAACAAAAAAAAGAATTTCAAATGGATTAAGATGAAGAAATGGAGAAGAAATGTGAAAAAAATGAGAAGAAAGGTGTAATATAAAGAAAAAGAGGAGAAAATATAAGTTTTTTTTATTTAAAAAAGGGGCTAATTAGCTGTTAGTTGCTGTCAAGTGGGCCCATTTTAATAGTTATTGTCACTATTCACGCGCTCTTAGGCGATTTATTACACACAATATGCCACATAAGCGATGGAGGATTTTGTTATGAAAGGGATATAGTCAGGGGGTTTTCGGGGAAAGACGATAGTTTAGGTAGGAAACTGATAAATATTATATAATTTAGGCGGGTTTGAAGGTATTAACTCAAATATAATCGATATTAGAAACAGAATCAAGATTCACAATTTCGCAGGGTGGTTTACTAATGACTTGAGAGATTTTAGCAATGACACTTATTTAAGTCTGCTTAATCATCAAATGATGCAACGTTTGTCTTGGATAACAAAAGTCATGTTTCGACAAAGTACTCTTTTCCACATGTTACCAAGAATCAGGCAAAGTTTTACTCCTTTTTTTTTCTTAGTATATAAAAGCGATTATTATAAATAAAGCGAATTTCCTTCGAACGTTGGAAGACTTTAGTTATCTAGAGAGTACAGAGACCCCAAACATAAAAGAAGATCGAAAGGGCTACTAGAGTGTGGTAGTATTTCAATATTTTTGTGGACAAGTGACTATGAGTATCTATTATGTGGCCTTTTGCATGAAGATATGTGGCCAAATAGCTAAACCATAAACAAGTGACAATCATCTTTCATGCAATTAAACACTTGGCAATTTAAGAAACTCCAGCATCTCTATAAATAGCCTTCTTGATTCATCCGCAAGAGACATCAAAAAAAAAAAAATTGGTCTTTTACTCTTTGCTTAGCTAATCATTGTCTTCTTCTTTAGCTAATCATTACTATAATTATATTCCCACTATTGACCATATTATTATCTCTTGTTATTATTTCATCCATTCGATTTATCCAAAACTTGCTGGTATTGTTTGATTTTGCTGATTTCTGTATTCTCTAAATAAATAAAAATGAGCTTGTTTAATCTTGGGGCAACATTTCACTTTGCTGAAATAGTTTCTTAGGACAACGCCCAGTACGACTCAAGCCACTTCGTATATCTATTTATAAATATTATTATTATTATTATTATTATTATTATCCTGTGTTATTTCCCTACATAGAGGACTGAATGTTTTCTTACTTATTTATGAAAAGTGGAAAAAGAAATAAAAGGATTGTATCATGATGAACTTATGAAGAAAATTAAGAAAATATAATGCACTTGTTCCTATACTATTTAGAAGCGACAGTTAAGGGCCTCTGGTTAAGCGGCAAAGATAGGAATTACTCCAAGGTTATTCAAATTAAAAAAAAGTAAAAATTATTTCCGACAAAGGGTGTTCAATGTGTTATATACCTCTAAAATGTAATATTTTACATATATTCACAGTACAATTTTTCGACGATGACATGTGACCACCCTATGTTCACTTCTCTTATCGTCATGCTTCCGAAAATTTACTGCTAAAGTCCTTTTTGTTGTCTTGCTAGGCTATTGATGTTGCTTCTACACTGGGGGTACTTTAGTATTTTTATCATATTTTATGGTAGACCGGTTGCTATATAAAAATTAGTTCGTCCGTCATGAATTTTAATTATTCAGTTCAAATTTTTGGGACAAAAATATCTTGAAATTAAGGTTTTTGGTTTAAAATTTTAGGACAGAATAATTACTGACTAATCTCTAAATAGTATATGTGAGAATGACTCTGCACTTTCCCCGATGCACTAGCCGTCGTTAGAGCCGTCAAAATAAGCTTGGCTCGTGAGGCCAGCCCAGCCCAGCCCGATACTTGGGTAAGTTTGGGCTAGAATTTTTTTAGCCCATTTCAAACTGAGGCTTATAAGCCCGACCCAAGTCAGCCCGCTGGCCCTTGAGGCTTGACCGAGGCTGGGCCTGGGCCGGCCCGTGGACCAAAAATTAATTAAATTCAAATTAATTAACTATTAAATATTTAAAAAACCAAAAAAGTAAAATAAACTATTAACTATAATCCCCATTTTTCAACCCTAGATTGTTCATTTACCCTTCCATATCATCTGGAATTTAGATTTTTGATATGCAAAAAATATGACAAAATCAATTTTTCTTTTGCTTAATTAATAACGAACTTAAATTTTTTTAAGTGGCCAATAATAATCTTTTTTCAAAAGAAAATATTACTTTAAGTGGAGATTGATCAATGTAGATTATTTTAATATATTATTAATATTTAAACTGCTCTTAAGTATAGAAAAAGATTAATTTTTAATACATGAAAAAATGACCACTAGCAAATTTCAGGAATTTTAAAATTTTATGGACTATAATGACGAAATCAACAAATAATTTTAAACCTAAATAAAAAACCTCAGCATATAAACATATGGAAACAATCCATGAATTTGAAGAAACTAAAAGAAAAATTTTAAGAAAATATTCATGTAATTTTAAAAAGAAGAGCTAGAGATATAGAGATTTTGCATTTCAATTATGAGATTTCTTGTCAAATATCAAGCTTCTTGTATGTTCTAAGCAAATAGAAGCTGTTTACATGATTAACTGACTACGTCATGAAAAAATATTTAAGGTTGAAGAATTTTTTTTCTAAAAAAAAATTGAAAGGCCGACCCGCCCCTAGCCTGCGGTCCTCTTAGGGATGGGTTGCGCTGACCATTTTAAGGCCCATTCAAATGGCAGGCGACCCGTTATAGTCCACCAAAATTAAAAGCCCATGAGGCTTGGGGTAGATTGAGTTGGGCTAACCCGTTTTGACAGCTCTAGCCGCCATGGGTGATAAATAGGAGTAGCCTAGAAAGAGGTGGTCTTTAAATAGCATTATCCCTGTTTCTAAATGGTAAAATTGTATGAGCTAGCTAGTTTTCGGATTGGTAATTGAAAAATAGCCAGCATTTGCAAAGTTATTGAAAAATAACCATTATTTTGCTGCAACACAAAAAGTTTCAGCATACTATACTGGAGATTGAAGCACTTATGTATGGACTTCCAGCATATTATGCTGGAATTCTAGTATATTATGCTGGACGTTCATATGTAAAACATTCGAACTCCAATATATTATGCTAGAATATTTCCTGGATTTTGAATAGTATTTTCGTTCAGATTTATTTTTACATAAAAAGTGGCTAAATTTCAATTACTTTTGAAACTGTGGCTAATTTTTAATTACCACTTGTAAATCTGGTTATTTTTAAATTTCACTTTCTAACAGCTTGTTTGGATGGTTATTACATATCGTTTCATAATATATCGTATCGTATCGTATTGTATTGTACTGTATTGTTTGATGAATATAATATTTGGAAAGATTGTATCGTTTGCCATTGTTTCATGATATTCTACACCAGAATATGAAAAATAATTTGCAATATTATAAAGAAAAATTATGATACAGGGTAAAATTATTATATATAAAAAGGTAGGGCAAATAATAAAATAAAATTATTTAATAATAATGAAGGGTGAGATGAGAGTAAAAAACGAGGTAACGACGCAACCACACCAAATTTGTCGTTACATAAAATGATACATTTCGTCGTTACGTAACGATGGATTTAACGATACAATACAATAAAATTAAAATAACAATCAAAAAACAGTATATTTAAAATAACGATACGATACAATATAACAGGTAACAACCATCCAAACAAGCTCTAAATGTCTTTAAAAAATAGCTCTTTCACCTTGAAACAAAGATGCCATAGCAGTAGCACGATGTGAACGGCGACTATGACGGAATATACAAAGGTTGTACAACAAACAAAACTAGTAAGGAAACTCCATTAAACACCAAAATCACTCCACATAAATACTTGCGGGTGCTTTCAACTCCAAATTAGTTAATTTAAATTCCTTTTTCTTTTAGCAGCAATGATAAAAGGGTGTTAAATTTTCAGTTTTTATTCACAGAAAGTTATGATAAATGAGTAGAGTTTCATGCTATATTCAATCTAGCTATCATATTACGTAAGTCACAATTCTACCCGCTTGTCATAATCTAAAATTTTTATTCATATATAGTAAAGTCATGACAAATCTGTAGAATTTTATGCTATATTCAATATAGTTAATAGTTATCATGTTAGATGTGACGACTCCACCGGTCGTCTTAAGAATTAACGCCCCGATCCCCTATTAACTGCTTTCCCCAAATTTATTCTGCTATTTTGATTTGCCGGGATGTTCGGTTTTGAGTTTCGGAGAGTTTTGGGACACTTAGTCCCTAAATGAGAGCTTAAGTGTTGGAAGAGTGACCGTAGTCGGAATAGTGTGGAGACGGCCTCAGAACGGAAATCTGATGGTTCCGTTAGCTCCGTTGGGTGATTCGGGGTTAGGAGCGTGTTCGGATTGTGTTTTGGAGGTCCGTAGTTAATTTAGGCTTGAAATGCCAAAAATTGAATTTTGGAAGTTTCCGGTTCGATAGTGAGATTTTGATCCGAGGACCAGAATGGAATTACGAGAGTTGCAGTAGTTTCGTTGTGTCATTTGGGATGTGTGTGCAAAATTTCAGGTCATTCGGACGTGTTTTGGTTGAGTTTTTGATCGAAAGCGGAATTCGGAAGATTTTAGAAACTTAGGCTTGAATCCGATGTGTTTTGGTTGTTTTGATGTTGTTTGAGGTGTTTTGAAGATTTGTACAAGTTTGAATAAAGCTTTAGGATATATTGATGCCTTTGGTTGAGGTCCCGGGGACCTCGAGATGAATTCGGATGGTTAACGGAGGAAATTTTGGAGTTGAAGTTGCTGCAGCAGCTGGTCTTCTGGTATTTTTGCATCTGTGGTTTGGGGACCGCAGATTCGGCGCCGCAGAAGCGGCTTTGTGTCAATTCCTCAGGAACCGTAGATGCAGTGAAGGGCTCGCAGAAGCGGAACTGCTCCTGCGGTTAGAGGTCCGCAGATGCGGAAGCTCGCATTAATGAAAGTCGGAGATGCGACGTTGTGTCCGCAGAAGCGGGACCGCAAATGCGGAAATCGCTGGGCAGAACATATAAATAGTTGCCTTCGCAAATTTGAGGGATTATTTCACCCTTTTCATCCGGGTTTGAAGCTTTTGAGAGAGATTTTTGATGAAAACAAAGGGGAATCACTTGGAGGTAACGTCCTTGACTTCATAACTCGGTTTTATGTGATTAAAGACCTAATTAGTGGTGAGAAATTTGGGAAAAATGGGTAATTAAGGCTTGAGTTTAAGAGGCCTTTAATTGAGGATTTGAGGAGTCATTTGGACTCCGATTTCAGTGTTCTTGTTATGTATAGACTCGTGAAAGTACGAGATTTCTGAAAATGTAAATTTCACCCGATTCCGAGATGGGGGCCCGAGAGGCATTTTGGTCATTTTACACAATTTCGCGTATTAGCTTAGAATTTAATTGTAGAATCAGTTACCTGAAGTGTTATTTACATTATGCAAATGAATTGAATAGATTTGGGTCATTTGGAGTCGAGTACTCGTGGCAAAGACGTGGTGTTGGGTTGATTTTGTGCCGGTTCGAGGTAAGTGGCTTGTCTAACCTTGTGTGGAGGACCTTCCCCTTAGGATTGATATGTTTGGTAATTGAAATGCCTTGTACGTGAGGTGACGAGTGCGTACTTGTGCTAATTGTTGGAAATCCGATTTTCTTTAAGTAAATACCAGCATGTTTCCTTTCCTGTTTCTATTACTTGAACTATTAAGCCTGTTGTTAGCTTAGGAAAACATGTCTAAGTGACTTTATTGCTTTATTTGATTCAACCTGTCGTACTTGAATTCTGTGCAACATGCTAGGCTAGAATCACTTATTGCCTTAATATAAAATTTTGCCATTTCTGTATATCCTCTTGTTGCTACTGTGTATTTACATTAGGACTACGGATGTGGAATTTCGGTAGCTCCCCCATGTCTGTTTACTTTGGGATTGCAGGTAAGATTCCCGATAGATCCCCCTGCACATTTACTTTGGGACTGAGGATTAGATTCCCGATAGATCCCCTGCACAGTTATATGGAACTACGGGAATGCACCCGGTAGATTCCCCCAGTACTAGGTATTTACATTTAGGACTACTGATCGGGATTCCAGTAGATCCCCGCGCATTGATAGTTGGACTACGGGATGGGATCCCGGGAGATCCTTCGGACATGTATATGATGGACTACGAGACGATATCCTGGGAGATCCACTGGACAATTGTAATTGGTACTACAGGACGGTATCCTGGAAGGTGCCCCAGTTGTTATCTCTGTGTTGAGCTGTATTTCTTTCCGTGGCTTGTTTTGTCTCTGTTCTAGTTGCTGTTGTTCTATCAATTCTATGTTATTTCTTGCTATTTTACTTATTTATGTTATTTTATTCCACATTGTTAACCCTTATATTGTATTTAACTTTAGTAGGGCCCTGACCTTCCTCGTCACTACCCGACCGAGGTTAGGCTTGGCACTTACTGAGTACCACTATGGTGTACTCATGCCCCTTCTGCGCATATTTTTCATGTGCAGATCTAGGTACTTCTACTCAGGCCTACCATCCTTGAAGGAGACGACTACTTAGAGACTTCGAGGTACATCTACCGCGTCCGCAGACCGAGGAGTCCCTTTCTATTCCTGCCTTTTAGTATTTAGCCCTTATGTACTTTCTATTCTTATTAGACAAATTTCGGAGTTACAACTATGTAGTATTTCTTTTTCTTAGCTTGTGATTCATGGGTTTCCGGGTCTTGGATTTGGATATTGGTTTTGAGATTTATATATGGTGCATGCTGAGCAGTACATTTAAACACTATTGTTGCCTTATTTCTGCTTTTAAATTGTTTTACTTCCGCAAGTTTTGGTTATCTTCTGCAATTTTGCTTACCTAGTCGTAGAGACTAGGTGCCGTCACGATGGTTCACGGAGGGCGAACTGGGGTCGTGACAAGTTGGTATCAGAGCTCTAGGTTCATAGGAGTCATGGATCACAAGCCGATTTATTAGAGTCACGCTGATCGGTACGGAGACGTCTGTACTTATCTAAGAGAGGCTATGTAACTGTTAGGAAAAGTTTCCACTTAATTTGATTTCCTTGTCGTGCGATATTTTGACAATACAATTCTAAACTTCTATCTTCTATTCTCTCATAGATGGTAAGGACACGTGCTACTCGAGATGATGAGGCACCCGCGCCCCCTACTGTAGTCGTTAGAGGCTGAGGCCGGGGTAGAAGCCGAGGACGCGCACACGGTGCAGCCAGAGCACCCGCGCGAGATGCCACCGAGGAGCCACCAGCAGTTCCAGCCAGAGCCCAGGCACCGGATACGCCTACTGCTACTACTACTCCAGCACTTCAGGAGACATTAGCACGGTTCCTAAGCATGTTTGGTACATTAGTTCAGGCGGGGTTGATTCAGGTTGTACCAACTACTTCACAGATCGGGTAAGGAATCCAGACTTCCACCACCCCCACTCCAGAGCAGCGAGTTCCCATTGTTCAAGTTCCCGGTGTTATGGCGACACAGCCTGTGGTCCCAGTTCAGTGGGTGGAGAGGACCTCTTACCGAGTAGAGGATAGACAAGGTCAGGAGAGAGAGTATAGGGAAGTGAGGAGACCTCGTAGATTGGAGAGACCCACTGGTCTTTATTTTGGAGGAAGAGTATGGCATGGCAGAGGTTTTGTGGGTCAGCCAGCTCAGTTTGCATCTAAGATTTTACACAGTGTTTCAGGTGTTCAGTGGTCTTGGAATACCCGTACCGCACAGTTCCCACTGCCACATCCTCCCAAAGCTTGTTTTGAGTGTGGTGACACACGCCATGTGGTAAGGGATTGCCCTAGACTTGGGAGGAGTGCACCTGCACAGACTTCTCAGCCACAGCATGCCCCACAGAGTTCTCAAGCTATGATTATAGCACCAGTTGCTATCCCACCTGCTCAGCCAGCTAGAGGTGGAGGTCGGGAAGGTAGAGGTCGCCCTAGAAGGGGAGGCCAAGCCAGATATTATGCCCTTCCTGCCCGTACCAAGGCTATTGCCTCCGATTCTGTCATCACAGGTATTGTCATGGGTTGTCATAGAGATGCATCGGTTCTATTCGATCCAGGCTCTACTTACTCTTATGTGTCTTCTTATTTTGCCCCACATTTGGGTGTATCTCGAGATTCCTTGAGTTCCTCTGTTTATGTTTCTACTCCTGTGGGAGATTCTCTTGTTGTGGACCGCATTTATCGATCGTGTTTGGTTGCTCTTAGTGGTTTTGAGACCAGAGCCGATTTATTGTAGCTCAGCATGGTAGATTTTGACATTATCTTGGGCATGGACTGGTTGTCACCCCATTATACTATCCTTGATTGTCACGCCAAAACCGTGATGCTGGCTATGCCAGGTGTACCGCGTGTTGAGTGGAGGGGTACTTTAAATCACACTCCCAGTAGAGTTATTTCTTTTCTTAAATTTCACCGTATGGTTGAGGAGGGGTGTGACGCGTATTTAGCTTATATGAGAGATGTCAGTATTAATACCCCTTCAGTTGATTCAGTCCTAGTAGTACGGGATTTTCCCAATGTGTTTCTAGCTGATCTTCCAGGCATGCCGCCTAATAGAGATATTGATTTTGGCGTTGATCTGTTGCAGGGCACTTAGCTTATTTCTATTCCTCCATTATGGCTCTCCTAAGTTGAAGGAGTTGAAGGATCAGTTATAGGATTTGCTTAATAAGGGTTTTATTCGGCCCGCTGTATCACCTTGGAGTGCTCCTTTCTTATTTGTGAAGAAAAAGGATGGTTCTATGCATATGTGTATTGATTATCGCCAGTTGAACAAGGTTACAGTGAAGAACCATTATTCTTTACCTCATATTGATGATCTGTTTGACCAGATTTAGGGCGCACGAGTGTTTTCTAAGATTGATTTGCGCTCAGGTTACCATCAATTGAAGATTCGGGAGCCCGATATCCCGAAGACTGCTTTCAGGACTCAGTATGGTCATTACGAGTTCCTTGTCATGTCATTTGGGCTGACCAATGCCCCAACAGCCTTTATGCATCTGATGCACAGTGTGTTCCGGCCGTATCTTGACTCGTTCGTCATTATCTTTATTGATGATATTCTGGTGTATTCCCGGATTTGGGAAAATCATGAGCAACACCTGAGGACCGTGCTTCAGACTTTGAGAGAGAAGAAACTATATGCTAAATTCTCAAAATGTGAGTTTTGGTTGGATTCAGTGGCATTCTTAGGCCACGTGGTATCGAGTGAGGGTATTCAGGTGGATCCGAAGAAGATAGAGACCGTGCAGAGTAGGCCCAGACCATCCTTAGCTACCGAGATCCGCAGTTTCCTTGGTTTGGCGGGCTACTACCGTCGTTTTGTGTAGGGATTTTCATCGATTGCATACCCTATGACCAGGTTGACCCAGAAGGGTGCTCCGTTTCAGTGGATGGAGGAGTGTGAGGCAAGTTTTCAGAAGCTCAAGACAGCTTTGACCACAACCCCAATTTTGATACTACCTACAGGTTCGGGATCTTATACGGTCTATTGTGATGCCTCGAGGGTTGGCCTCGGAGCGCTGCTGATGCAGGACGGTAGGGTGATTGCCTATGCGTCCAGATAGTTGAAGATATATGAGAAGAACTACCCTGTTTATGACCTGGAGTTAGCTACCATTGTTCATGCCCTGAAGATTTGGCGCCATTACTTATACGGTGTGCCTTGTGAGATTTATACTGACCATCAAAGCTTGCAACACTTGTTCAAGCAAAAGGATCTAAATTTGCGCCAGAGGAGGTGGTTAGAGTTGCTAAAGGACTATAATATCACTATTTTGTACCACCCGGGCAAGGCCAATGTGGTGGCCGATGCTTTGAGTTGCGGGGCAGAGAGTGTGGGGAGTTTGGCTTATTTACCAGCATCGGAGAGGCCTATGGCAATGGATGTTCAGGCCTTAGCCAGCCAGTTTGTGAGATTGGATCTTTCGGAGCCCAATCGGGTTCTAGCTTGCGTGGTTTCTCGATCTTCCTTATTTGATCGTATCAGGAAACGGTAGTATGATGACCCTCATTGCTTGTCCTCAAGAACAAGGTTCAGCATGGTGATGCCAAAAAGGTGACTATTGGAGATGATGGGGTGTTGAAGATGCAAGGTCGGATTTGTGTACCCAATGTTGATGGGCTTCGAGAGTTGATTCTAGAGGAGGCCCATAGCTCGCGGTATTCCATTCATCCGGGTGCCGTGAAGATGTATCAGGATTTGAGATAGCACTATTGGTGAAGGCGGATGAAGAAAGATATAGTTGGATTCGTAGATCGGTGTCTCAACTGTCAGCAGGTGAAGTATGATCACCAGAGACCGGGTGGGTTGCTTCAGCAGATAGAGATTTCGGAGTGGAAGTGGGAGCGGATCACCATTGACTTTGTAGTTAGGCTCCCACGGACTTTGAGGAAGTTTGATACTATTTGGGTGATTGTGGATCGGCTGACCAAGTCCGCTCGTTTCATTCCTGTGTGTACTACTTATTCTTCGAAGCGGTTGGCGGAGATTTATATCTAGGAGATTGTTTGTCTACATGGTATTCCAGTGTCCATCATTTCAGATAGAGGTACTCAGTTCACATAACAATTCTGGAGAGCCGTTTAGCATGAGTTGGGTACTTGGGTGGAGTTGAGTACATCATTTCACCCTCAGACGGACGGACAGTCCGAGCATACTATTCAGATTCTTGAGGATATGCTCTGTGCGTGTGTGATCGAGTTTGGAGGATCATGGGATCAGTTCTTGCCATTGGCGGGGTTCTCTTACAACAACAGTTATCAGTCCAACATTCAGATGGCACCGTATGAGGCTTTATATGGGAGGCGGTGTAGATCTCCGATGGGCTGGTTTGAGTAGGGTGAGGCTAGATTATTGGGCACAGACTTAGTTCAGGATGCTTTGGAGAAGGTTAAGGTGATTCGGGATAGGCTCCGTACAGCCAGTCCAGACAGAAGATTTACGCGGACCGGAAGGTTCGTGATGTTTCTTATATGGTTGGAGAGCGGGTTCTGCTTCGGGTTTTGCCTATGAAGGGCGTTATGAGATTCGGAAAGAAAGGGAAGTTGAGTTCGAGGTTTATTGACTGTTTTGAGATATTGAGGCGTGTTGGGGAGGTTGCTTATGAGCTTACCTTACCTTCCAGCTTGGCAGGAGTTCATCCGGTATTTCATATTTCGATGCTTCGGAGGTATCACAGCGATCCGTCGCATGTGTTGGATTTCAATTCAGTACAGTTGGATAAGGATCTATCTTATATTGAGGAGCCAGTGGCAATATTGGACAGGCAGGTTCGAAAGCTGAGGTCAAAGAACATTGCATTAGTGAAGGTCCAATGGCGGGGTCAACTAGTCGAAGAGGCGACCTGGGAGACCGAGCAGGATATGCACAGCCATTACCCTCATCTTTTCACTACTTCAGGTATGTCTCTATGCCCGTTCGAGGACGAACGAATGTTTAAGTGTAGGAGGATGTGACGACCCGACCGGTCATTTTAAGAATTAATGCCCCGATCCCCTATTAACTGCTTTCCCCAAGTTTATTCTGCTATTTTAATTTGCCGGGATGTTCGATTTTGAGTTTCGGAGAGTTTTGGGACACTTAGTCCCTAAATAAGAGCTTAAGTGTTGGAAAAGTGACCGTAGTTAGAATAATGTGGAGACGGCCTCATAACCAAAATCCGATGGTTCCGTTAGCTCCGTTGGGTGATTTCGGGGTTAGGAACATGTTCGGATTGTGTTTTGGAGGTCTGTAGCTAATTTAAGCTTGAAATGCCGAAAGTTGAATTTTGGAAGTTTCCAGTTCGATAGTGAGATTTTGATCCGAGGACCGGAATGGAATTTTGAGAGTTGCAGTATTTCCGTTATGTCATTTGGGATGTGTGTGCAAAATTTCAGGTCATTCAGACGTGTTTTGGTTGAGTTTTTGATCAAAAGCGGAATTCAGAAGATTTTAGAAACTTAGGCTTGAATTCGATGTGTTTTGGTCGTTTTGATGTTGTTTGAGGTGTTTTGAAGATTTGTACAAGCTTGAATAAGGTTTTAGGATATGTTGATGCCTTTGGTTGAGGTTCAGGGGACCTCGGGATGAATTCGAATGGTTAACGGAGGAAATTTTGGAGTTGAAGTTGCTGCAGTAGCTGGTCTTCTGGTATTTTCGCATCTACGGTTTGGGGACCGCAGACGCGGCACCGCAGAAGCAGCTAAAGGGCCACAGAAGCAGCTTTGTGTCAATTCCTCAAGAACTACAGATGCGGTGAAGGGCTCGCAGAAGCGGAACCGCTCCTGCGGTTAGAGGTCCGCAGATGCGGAAGCTGGCATTTTAATGAAAGTCGCAGATGCGACGTTGTGTCCGCAGAAGCGGGACTGCAGATGCAGTCCTAGGGCTGCAAATGCGGAAAACGCTGGGCAGAACATATAAATAGTTGCCTTCGCGAATTTGAGGGATTCTTTCACCATTTCATCCGGGTTTGAAGCTTTTGAGAGATATTTTTGAGAAAAACAAAGGGGAATCACTTGGAGGTAACGTCCTTGACTTCATTACTCATTTTTATGTGATTAAAAACCTAATTAGTGGTTAGAAATTTGGGAAAAATGGGTAATTAAGGCTTTAGTTTAAGAGGCCTTTAATTGAGGATTTGAGGGGTCATTTGGACTCCGATTTCAGTGTTATTATTATGTATAGACTTGTGAGAGTATGAGGTTTCTGAAAATATAAATTTTACCCGATTCCGAGATGTGGGCCCAAGGGGCATTTTGGTTATTTTACACAATTTCGCATATTAGCTTAGAATTTAATTATAGAATCAGTTACATGAAGTGTTATTTACATTATGTAAATAAATTGAATAGATTTGGGCCATTTGGAGACGGGTACTCATGGTAAAGATGTGGTGTCAGGTTGATTTTGAGCCGGTTCGAGGTAAGTGTCTTGTCTAACCTTGTGTGGGGGACCTTCCCCTTAGGATTGTTATGTTTGGTAATTGAAATGCCTTGTACGTGAGGTGACGAGTGCGTACTTGTGCTAATTTTTGGAAATCCGGTTTTCTTTAAGTAAATACTAGCATGTTTCCTTTCCTGTTTCTATTACTTGCACTATTAAGCCTGTTGTTAGCTTAGGAAAGCATGTCTAAGTGACTTAATTGCTTTATTTGATTCAACCTGCCTTACTTGAATTCTTTGCAGCATGCTAGGCTAGAATCACTTATTACCTTAATATGAAAATTTGCCATTTCTGTATATCTTATTGCTGTTGATGTGTATTTATATTGGGACTCCGGATGTGGGATTCCGGTAGCTCCCCCCTGTCTGTTTACTTTGGGAATGCGGGTTAGATTCCCGATAGATCCCCCTGCACACTTACTTTGGTACTGCTGGTTAGATTCCCGATAGATCCCCCTGCACAGCTATATGGAACTACGGGAATGCACCCGGTAGATTCCCCCAGTACTGAGTATTTACATTTGGGACTACGGATTGGAATTCCGGTAGTTCACCGCGCATTGATAGTTGGACTTCGGGATGGGATCCCAGGAGATCCTTCGGACATATATATGATGGACTTATTGTTGCACTTCAACTCTACCTTGTTGTCATAATCTCAAGTCTTCACTCATATTACAGTCATGACAAATCAGTAGGATTTCATGCTATATTCATCCTAAATATCTTGTTGGATAACTTACAGCTCTACCACGGTTTTCATAATCTCTAATTTTAATCATAGTAAAGTCATAACAGAATGGTAGGATTTTATATCATACAACCAAGCTAGTTATTTTATTGGATAATTCACAAACTCTATCCTGTTTGCACGATTATCTGCTTGTTCAATTGTTCATCAAACTCTACCATATTGGCATGACTTTGCGTTATTTATATTCGACCTATCTATTGAATTGTTCATCAAATGTTACCCTATTGGCATAATTTTTCTTTTATTGTTAACAATGTATTTTTCGAATTTACAATTTCAATTTCTATGAAACCACCTCAAATCTACTCCAAAAGATCTCAAATTTGAAACAAAGCCTCCAAATACCAACACAACGGTCTCAATCACCAATTTAATCAACTAACATAAAAAAAAAGATTCACTATCTTCTTCAAAAGTTTGTAAGGACCAACAATAGAGTTTTTGGATTTTTAAAAAAACAATTCACTAAATTAGTGTTTGAACTAAAAGTTTAAGTATGAATTGTCAACATTCAAATAATTTTAACAATAATCAATTATTAATTTCCAGTTTTTACCAGCAAATAAGAATTTTAAGCTTCTAAATTGAAGAACAATACTGTTCTGTTATAAATATATTATATTATGGATGTTCATTTAGTACTCCGTTGTAAATAAGCTTCCTGAAGAAGCTTATCCATATGGGACTCCACCGTAAATATGTTTATCTATTTAGTACTATATTGGAAATAAGCTTCCTGAAGAAGCTTATCACTTCGGTACCTGGTTATGGATAAATATTACCCCCAGTAGAAGTTTATCCATATCGGGTATAATAAGCTTATCTTTTCAGTACCCAGTTATGGATAAACATTACCCCCGGTAGAAGATTATCCATACCGGGTATAATAAGCTTATCCATTCAGTACTCCGTTATGGATAAATATTGCTCTCAGTAGAAGATTATCCATATCTGGTACAGCAGCATCTTACACAGCAGCTTGTAGCAGCTTACACAGCAGCTTGTAGTAGCAGCTTACACAGCAGCTTATAGTAGCTTACACTGCAGCTTGTAGTAGCAGCTTACACAACAGCTTGTAATAGCAGCTTCCTTTCTTCTATAAATAGAAGAGATTTCAGTTCATTATGTACATCAGTTTGAGTTCGAATAATATATCAGTTTCTCTCTATACTTGTCTTTACTTTACAGTCTTTGTTTTATAACACGTTATCAGCACGAAGCTCTACCATCTCGAGCAAATATTTTGAAAGTATCTGAGGTAAGAACTTTCTTTTCCTAAATAATGTCAAATCTTTCTAAACTTGAATTTGTAGCCCTGGATATATCAGGCAAAAGCTACATGTCTTGGGTGCTTGATGCTGAAATTCATCTTGATGCGATGGGTCTGGCAGACACCATCATGGATAATAATCAGGCATCGAACCAAGACCGTGCCAAAGCAATGATATTCCTACGCCATCACCTTGATGAGGGCCTGAAAATGGAATATCTCACTATTAAAGATCCAGTCATATTGTGGAATAATTTGAAAGATAGATATGACCACCTGAAGATGGTCGTTCTTCCACAGGCACCTTATGATTGGACTCATCTAAGACTACAAGATTTTAAATCTATCAGTGAGTATAATTCTGCTATGTTCAGAATTATTTCCCAATTAAAATTATGTGGTGATAATATTACTGATCATGATATGTTGGAGAAAACTTTCACCACTTTTCATGCCTCGAATATGCTCCCGCAGCAGCAATATCGAGAGATGGGATTTAAAAAGTATTCTGAACTTATCTCACATCTTCTTATAGCAGAGCAACATAATGGGCTATTAATGAAAAATCATGAAAGCCGACCTATTGGTTCTTGTCCATTCCCTGAAGTGAATGAGACGAACTTCCACCAAGCTAAACGTGGAAGAGGTCGTGGCCTCAGTCGTGGTCATGGCCGTGGTCGGGGAAGAAACCCCAATCATGGTAATAATAATACACCAAAGAAGCCTCCTCACCACCAGCAGTGGAAAAGGAAGGAACAAAAGCATGAAGCGGTGCAAGCGCCAAATGTAGAAAATGCATGTTATAGATGTGGAGGAAAAGGGCACTGGTCACGTACTTGTCGTACGCCAAAACACCTGGTTGAGCTTTATCAAGCCTCCCTGAAGAAGACAGAGAAAAATGCCGAAGCAAATTTTATTTTTGAAGATAATTTAGACTTCATGCATTTGGATGTAGCTGATTACTTTGCACTCCCAGAAGGAGAAACAAGTCATGTAATCGGTAGTGAATCTGTAGAAATAGTATGGTTATGTAATTGTTGTACATAAAGAAAAATTATGATTTGATAATGATGTTTACTAGAATATATCTTATTTATGTCATTTTAAAGAATATGGATAATATTATTAGATCAACTTAAACTCTAGCAGAGTTTGCAAGAAATATACAACCACCAGAAGTAGTTATATTTCATATATCTCATTGTAATTATATTTTGTTAACCACCAGAAGTGGTATATGTCTATGATCACCAGAAGTGATAATTTAGGCTTTCTATAGTTACAATTGAAGATAAGCTACATAAATATTCTCTATATTAAATGCACGCCTCGATTTGCTCCTGAAGTAGTAAATATTTTAAAAGAGGTTGAGCCATCACAATTTGATGTGATTAATGCGCATTCAGATAATTATGTTCGATTTCCTGAAGAATGAGAACTTTTGATAATATTAATCCATTCCCTGAAGTGAATGTGACAATACTAATAAGTCGGGTAAATATGAACGCGCTCTTGATGTGAATACATTACAATTCACCTCCAGAAGAGTTAATATAATTGAGAGAATATATACTCAATATTTCGTATTTTAAATTTGCTCCTGAAGAAGTAACACAATTGAAATTGCCTCCTGAAGTGGAAAAATACTATGAAGAAGAGTTTCCGTGTGCTTAAACAATTGTTTTACATTGTTTATTTGATTGTGATTTTCTCTCATGACACCAGCAGTGTCTGAGCAATATTTGATAGTACAAAATGTATCAATAACTCCTGAAGAGCTAAATGTTTGCCTAAAGAATACATAACACCAGTAGTGCCAGATAAATATTAGATTGTGGATAATAAATTAAGGCTCTCGAAGAGCTTATATACAAATATGTCATTCATATTATATGATTATTGTCAAAACATATGTTGTAGTAAACCTGAAGTTTACTAATACAAATGGCTATCATATTGAGACTACAAATGATTGGAAGATTGATAATCTTCATGTTTCCACAATCATAGGAGGTAAAATAATATGTATGTGAGAAGTTACCCGCCTTATTCTTTAATTTGTACTATATCATGTATCACAGTAAACCAAAAGTTTACTAAAGCAAAAGTTTATGCCATAGTAAACCAGAAGTTTACTAAGAGATAGCACATGACATGATAAACTTGAAGTTTTCATTTGCCATTTTTAAATGAGCTATTTGAGAATTCAGATAAGCATATACTAAAGAACTAGAAGATTCTTCAGGAATTCTCATGTGTTGCTTGTTCTCATAATGAATTGATTATACCAGCTAAAGTTGGGACTAAGACCCTTGATTCTGAAATATATAAAAGGTGAATATGGGCCTGTTCACCTATCATGTGAACCACTTATAGGTGCATATATGAGATGGTTACATGTGTAATTATTGTCAACCTGCAGTTTGGCATTTGGAATTGCTTTTCTCGATTAAGAGCATAATTTTCAGATTATGAAATCAAGACAGTTCATCTTGATAATGCTGGTTTATATCCAAGCTGGTTTAGCATTGAATACCTCCTATTAATGTCTAAACCATTGCTTATGAGAACAAAGCTTCATGTATTGGTCTAAGATTTTCTAAATTGCATATAGCAGCACTTGTATGCATCAGATCAACAATATATGATAAGTCCTCCCTTCACAATTGGTTTAGGATCAGAAACCAAATATTTTTACTATCTTTTGTTGCGTGGTATATGATTAATTTCTCTACCATAATACACAAAGATATGTTTCCCAAAGATGATTGAGAATATATGTTAGTTTTTCTAACATTTGGGGGATGGAATAAGTAGTTGAAAAATATGCTATATGAATCGAATTATCATGATCCTCACTTAGAAGATAATTCAAGTCGAATGTCAGAAGCATTTGCTGATCTAAAATTAAATATCATATTTCAGCTGCAAATGCTCCTATTAAAATTAAAATCCCTGAAGGATAAAGTTTACTGTACGCATGAAGCGTGGTAGACCAATCGGTTCCAAAGGTAACAATCCTTGAAAAATAGTAGGAGCTAATGATCAAAATGATCATAATGAGGAGGAAATATGCTCTAGAAGAGCCCACGACATAACATTTCATGAAACTACCGGAAACGTTCAGGTACCTGAAAATAAAGAAAGTGATGAGATCTCCACAAGTTATGTCGCTTCAGAACTGACACAAAATGATCGTCGATGATATATTTAATACAGTATAGTGCACAATATTGTAAACGATTGTGAGGATCGGACTAGCAGTCCAGACATTTGAAGATGTCGTACCATTTAGATACAAGTCTTAACCTATATGACTTATTTAGCTAAATCTATATGAAGATCCTTGAAGGATTGAAAATGCCCGAAGCATATAATTCAAAGTCTTGAGAAATGTACTCGATCAAATTATAAAGATCTTTGTACGGTTTAAAGCAATCTGGGCGCATGTGGTATAATCGCCTTAGTGAATATTTGCTGAAAGAAGGTTACATAAATGATGTTATTTGTCCATGTATTTTTATAAAGAAAATGACATCAGAATTTGTTATACTTGCTGTTTATGTTGATGACATAAATCTTGTTGGAACTCCAGAAGAGCTTCAAAAGGCAATTGAATATCTTAAGAAAGAATTTGAGATGAAAGATCTTGGAAAGACAAAACTTTGTCTTGGTCTGCAAATTGAATATTTAGCAGATGTGATCTTTATCCATCAATCTGCCTATACAGAAAGGGTCTTAAAATGCTTTTACATGGACAAAGCGCACCCATTGAGTACACCAATGGTTGTTCGATCACTTGAAGTAAATAAGGATTTGTTCCGACCTCCAGAAGAGGACGAGGAACTCCTTGGTCCTGAAATACTCTATCTCGGTGTAGATGGTGCACTTATTTATCTTGCTAATGCTAACAAAAGTGGTGCAGATCATATTGGTAATGCAGGTTATTTATCCGATACCCATAAAGTTCGATTTCAAACCGGCAAGCAGGGAATGCATATGATTGAGATCAGTGATTCATTCGAGAAACATGTGGGTTGGAATGTGATAAAAGACCCACAATAGTATACAGAGACAATGTTTCATGCATAACACTATTAAAGGGAGGATTTATAAAAGGATATAGAACAAAGCACATTTCACCAAAATTGTTCTACACACACGATCTTCAGAAAAGTGGTGACATTGATGTGCAACAAATCCGTTCAAGTAATAATCCAGCAGATTTATTCACTAAATCTTTGCCAACTTCAACTTTTGAGAAGATGGTATACAAGATTGGAATGCGGAGACTCAAATATTTGAAACAAGGTTTTCATCAGGGGGAGTAAAATACGCGATGCACTCTTTTTCCCTTACTAAGGTTTTTCCCATGGGGTTTTCCTTATAAGGTTTTTAATGAGGCACTTAGCAATGCGTCTTACTAAATATGTGTACTCTTTTCCTTCACTGGGATTTTTTTCCCACGTGGTTTTTCCTAGTAAGGTTTTAATGAGGCACATTATCTTTTAATGAACATCCAAGGGGGAGTGTTATAAATATATTATATTATGGATGTTCATTTAGTACTCCGTAGTAAATAAGCTTCCTGAAGAAGCTTATCCATATGGGACACCACCGTAAATATGTTTATCTATTTAGTACTATATTGGAAATAAGCTTCCTGAAGAAGCTTATCACTTCGGTATCTGGTTATGGATAAACATTACCCCCAGTAGAAGTTTATCCATATCGGGTATAATAAGCTTATCTTTTCAGTACCCAGTTATGAATAAACATTACCCCCGGTAGAAGATTATCCATACCGGGTATAGTAAGTTTATCCATTCAGTACTCCGTTATGGATAAATATTGCTCTCACTAGAAGATTATCCATATCTGGTACAGCAGCAGCTTACACAACAGCTTGTAGTAGCAGCTTACACAGCAGCTTATAGTAGCTTACACTGCAGCTAGTAGTAGCAGCTTACACAGCAGCTTGTAATAGCAGCTTCCTTTCTTCTATAAATAGAAGAGATTTCAGTTCATTATGTACATCAGTTTGAATTCGAATAATATATCAGTTTCTCTCTATACTTGTCTTTACTTTACAGTCTTTGTTTCATAACATGTTCTTGATAAAGAAGAAGTCTATTTTTGTAATAAAGTAAAAAAGAGAAATAATATTTAAAGACCAATTCCTTAGGGGGACAACAAGTGCAATTTTGTAAGCTACCATTGGACTAACCCAGGGCCTATACATGTTTCTTTGAAGTCCACTGGGGCCATTGAGTTTAGAGAAATTAACATAAATAGTTGTACATCCAAAAAATATCTAATAAAAATATAGTATTTTATATATAATTAGTGTATAATACGTGTATAATGGCTAATGGATAAAATATTTTTGACCAAATGATCAAATAGGTTAAAAGCCATTAATTTAACTAGCACCCGAAGAAAGAGCAAAGTGGTAGTGGTAGTATTACTTCTATTTCTATTTCTATTATATAGAAAACAAAAGATTGTCTACCAAGGGCATATATGTCAGTCCATAAAAACTCCTGCATTATTTGTATTTCATATATGCAAAACTGTATCCTCATTGATACATGTGGACTCCTGCATTATTTGTATTTCTTAAATGCAAAACTGTATCCTCATTGATACATGTGGATCTCACATTCATATAGCCACAACTCTCCTTTAAATGCACCGTGCCAGACTATTTTTTGCAGGAAGTACTGTATGCAAATGCTTATGAACCGTGCCAGACTACGTGCAAAACAATATTCATTCTCATGAACATGTAATACCTTTAAAAAAAATTAATACGGGGTTCAAATGTCATGACAATGGGTTCAAATGGCACTACTTCATACAGGCAACAGAATGTCTCCCTTCCCTTATTTGTAACGATCCGATCGGTCGTTTTGCTTTCTAGAACCCCATTCTTCTGAAAAAGACTTTCCGTACTTGCTTTTACTGATTTATCACTTGCGGGGATTGATAGTTCGGAATTTAGAAGAGTTTAGGTTGAAATCGGAACACTTGGTTCTTTAAGGATGACTTAAAAGGCCAAGTTTGACTTCGGTCAACATTTTGAGTAATGAACTCGGAATCAGGATTTGACGGTTTCAATAGGTTTGTGTGATGATTTCGGACTTGGGAGTGTGTTCGGATCGGGTTTTGGATGACCCGGGAGCATTTTGGTGCCTAATAGTGAAAGTTGGTTCTGTAAGGATTTTGACGTTCTTTAAATTTGGTTTGGAGCGAGTTTTGGTGATATCGAGGTCCGAATTTAATTACGAGACTGAGAATAGTTCGTTCATGACCCGTGAGATCTATGTAACCTAGGCTCTGATACCAACTTGTCATGACCCAAAACACCCCGGTCATGATGGCGCTTATCACAGTACTAGGCCAGCCAAAACAACACAAACAATGTGAAGATCTTTTGTAAGATTCATATTTTTCTAAACAGATTAAGTCTCAAATCTTTTATTTTTAAAATATCAAAAGAAATACGCGGAAACAAGTACGTAAATACATCAACACAGCCCGAATCTGGTGTCACTAGTCATGAGCCACTAAGTACAACTCAACACTGTCTTCTTAATACAAATAAGTCTGAAGTATAAAGTACTAGGATAGGAAGGAGAAAGGCAGGGCTGCGAACATCATGCAGCTACCTCGCAATCACTGGATAAGACTCCGAAGGTGCTGAAAGCTCTCACTCTGATGTTCGGGCTCCTGGATCTGCACACAAGGTGCATGGAGTAACGTGAGTACGCCAAATAAGTAAGTAACTAAAGTAAATAAAGTCTGAGTACAGTGACGAGCATTTAAAAATCATATGCATACTTTTTCAAGAATCTCAACAGAAATATCAAAGTCAAAATCTGCAATTCAATAACCAAATATCTCGTAAAACTCCAGTTTCAATGAAAATCCTTTAAAGCATTTATTCAACATTTTTCAGTAGAGGCTCTGCATAAAAGGAGAGTGAAAACAGAAAATCTCATAAACAAACCCCTCGGGCAAAGTAACACTCATAAGTATAGCCCTTTGGGCAAGCCTCTGAGTCACTCGTGACTTAGCTCTCGTCAATCAGTAATCACACTCAGCACTCCAGCTCAATAGATATATTATAATAATAACCACTGTGGCGTGCAACACGATCCATAATACATAGTCGACTACGCTCACTGGGAGTGCACAGACTCCGGAGGGGCTCCTACAACCCAAGCGTCATATCGCTGCGGCGTGTAGCCCGATCCAATATATATATCGTTGCAGCGTGCAACCCGATCTCTCTCTCTCTCTATATATATACATACATACATATATATAATCCTTACCAATAGGTCCTCAACCTCTTTATATATATATATATACATACATACATACATATATATAATCCTTACCATTAGGTCCTCAACCTCTCTCAGTCATTAACCTCACGGCCACTTGGGCATTTCAGTAAAAATCAGGGAAACTCAACCCAAACAATTTTCATATATTAAGAAGTAGAGTAATGAAACCGGATTAAACAATAAACAAGTAAAACATGACTAAGGATACACTTTCAAATCAAAACAGTGTGAGGAAAGTAGTAAAATACCCCTAAGGGTCTAAACAGTTCAGCACAAAGGCTCCAAACATAGCATTCAGCCCAAGTTAACAGATTCATTGCTAAAACACATGAATATCATATACAATATATCAAAATATGCAACTATACAGTCGCCATGGGACGGACAAAGTCACAATCCCTTCGGGTGTACGCCCACACACCCGTCACCTAGCATGTGCGTCGCCTCATTTATCAAAACAGTTAGAATTTTCAGGGTTTCATACCCTAAGGTCTAGATTTACAATCGTTACTTACCTCAAACCGGATGAAATCCTACTCCACGACGCCCTTGCCTCTCGAATCAGCCTCAGCTCACCTCGAATCTATTCAAAATCAGAATCATAACATCAATATACGCTAAGAGAACAAAGCGACGCGAAAATAATCAAATTACATAAAAAATTTCGAAATCGGTCAAACCCGACCCCCGAGCCCGCGTATCGAAATCCGATACAAATCACATCAATAGAATCCTTATCCTCCCATGAGTCCATACATACCAAGAATATCAAAATCAGACCTCAAATGGCTCCTCAAATCCCCAATTTTACCGCTCCAATTTCAAGCCCTAACTTCCCAATTTTTCACCCTTAATCTCATAAATTTCATGCTTAAATAATTGAAAATCAACATAGAATCGAGTTTTAGGTTCAAGAAACTCACCTCAATGAAAACCCCCTTGATTCCCTCTTCAAAACCTTCCAAAACGTTTCAACTCCGGATAGAAATGGTGGACAATAGCTCAAATTTCACGAAGGCAAGAATTTATATATTCTGCCTAGAAGTTCGGCATCTGCGGTCCAATACAGCATTTGCGACCCCCTCACCTTCGAGAAGAAGCCCGCATCTGTGGGCTCGCAGGTGCGACTAGCTTTCCGCATCTGCGCTGAATCCCCAACCAACTGGCCTTCGTTCATGCAATCAAAATACCGCTTCTGCAGCTCGCACCTGCAGTCCCCAAACCGCAGATATGGTTATGGCAGGAACACAACAGTTTCAGCTGCAAACTCTATTTTCCAGCTCTCCGATAACCATCCAAAATCATCCCGAGGCCTCTGGAACCTCAACCAAAAATATGAACAAGTTACATATCACTATTCAAACTTATACGAACCTTCGGAATACTCAAAATAACATCGAATCATCAAACACCCTCGGATTCAAGCCTAAGGTTTCCAAAACTACCAAATTCCGCAAACGACCAAAAAGACTATCGAATCACCTTCGAATAACCTGAAAATTTGCACACACGTCACAAATGAGACAACGGGCCTACTCCAACTTCCGGAATTCCATTCCGACCCCGATAGCAAGATTTCCACTACCGACCGGAAAACGCCAAAATTCTAATTTCGCCAATTCAAGCCCAAATCTACCACGAGCCTCCAAATTATATTCTGATCACACTCCTAAGTCCCAAATCACCTAACAAAGCTATCCAAACCATAAAAGCCAAATTCCGAGATCATTTACTCACAAGTCAACTTCCGATTGACTTTTCCCACTAAATGGCCAACTTAAGAGACAAACTGTCTCATAACACTCCAAAACTACTCCAAACCTGAACCAACCAACACGATACGATGATATGTAGCTGAACAACACATAAGAAAGCAGAAATGGGAGAAACGGAGCGGTAACTCATGAAACGACTGGCCGGGTCGTTACATCCTCCCCTTTTTAAGCAAATGTTAGTCCTCGAACGAGTCAAGAAACATACCTGAAGCCTCAAATAGGTGAGTATATCTACTCCGCATCTCCCTCTCGATCTCCCAGGTAGCCTCCTCTACGGGCCGACCTCTCCACTGCACTTTCACTGAAGCTATATCTTTTGATCTCAACTTTCGAACCTGACGCTCCAAAATAGCCACTGGCTCCACATCATAAGTCAAATCACCGTCTAACTGAACCGTAATGAATCCAAAACATGAGACGGATCGCCAATATACTTTTGAAGCATAGAAATATAAAATTCCGGATGCACACTCGACACATAAGCCACCTCTCCAATCCTCCAAAGCACCTCAAAAGGCCCAATGAACCGAGGACTCAATTTACCCTTTTTCCCAAATCTCATAACACCCTTCATAGGTAAAACCTTTAATAGAACCTTCTCCCCAACGATGTAGGAAACATCACAAACCTTCCTGTCCGCATAACTCTTTTGTCTCGACTGCACTGTACGAAGCCGCTCCTGGATCACCTTCACCTTGTCTAAAGCATCCTGCACCAAGTCTATACCCAAAAGCCTAGCCTCGCCGGGCTCAAACCAACCAACTAGAGATCTACACTATCTCCTATATAAAGCATCATATGGAGCCATCTGAATGCTCGACTGATAACTGTTATTATATGCAAACCCCGCGAGCAGTAGAAACTGATCCCATGAACCCCCAAAATCAATGACACAAGCGCACAACATGTCCTCCAATATCTGAATAGTGCACTCAGGATGCCCATCCGTCTGAGGATGAAAAGTTGTGCTCAGCTCAACCTGAGTACCCAACTCTCGCTGCACGGCCCTTCAAAACTATGAAGTGAACTGAGTACCCCTATCTGAAATGATGGAAACTGGAACTCCATGCAGGCGAGCAATCTCTCGGATATAAATCCCAGCTAATCGCTCTGAAGAATAGGTAGTACACAATGGAATGAAGTGCGCGGACTTGGTAAGTCGATCTACAATTATCCAAATATCATCAAACTTCCTCAAAGTTCGTGGGAGCCCAACTACGAAATCCATGGGGATCTGCTCCCACTTACACTCTAGAATATCTAACCGCTGAAGCAAGCCACCCGGTCTCTAATGCTCTTATTTCACTTGATGACAATTGAGACACTGAGCTACAAATCCCACAATATCCTTCTTCATTCTCCTCCACCAATAGTGCTATCTCAAATCCTAATACATCTTCGTGGCACCCAGATGGATGGAATACCGCGAGCTATGAGCCACCTCTAGAATCAACTCCCGAAGTCCATCCACATTGGGCACACATATCCGGCCTTGCATCCTCAATATTCCATCATCACCAATAGTCACATCTCTGGCATCGTCGTGTTGAACTCTGTCCTTGAGGACAAGAGAATGAGGATCATCATACTAGCGCTCTCTGATGTGATTAAACAAAGAAGACCGAGAAACCACACAAGCTAAAACCCGACTAGGCTCCGAAATATCCAACCTCACAAACTGATTGGCCAAGGACTGAACATCAACTGTAAGAGGTCTCTCCCCAATAGGAATATATGCCAAACTGCCCATACTTACCGCCTTCCTACTCAAAGCATCAACAACTACATTAGCCTTCCCCGGATGGTACAAGATAGTGATATCATAGTCCTTTAGTAGCTCCAACCATCTTCGCTGCCTCACATTGAGATCCTTCTGTTTAAACAAGTGTTGGAGGCTACGATGATCAGTAAACACCCCACAAGACATAACATACAAATAATGCCTCCAAATCTTCAACGTGTGAACAATGGCAGCCAACTTTAGGTCATGAACAGGGTAGTTCTTCTCATGGGGCTTCAACTGACGAGAAGCATAAGCAATCACTCTACCCTTCTGCATCAACACACACCCAATACCAACTCTCGAAGCATCACAATATACGATATATGAACCTGAAGCTGATGGCTGTGGTCAAGGCAGTCTTGAGCTTCAGAAAGCTCGCCTCACACTTATCCGACCACCTGAATGGAGCACCCTTTTGAGTCAATTTGGTCAAGGGTGATGCAATATATGAAAGTCCTTTAACAAACCGACGGTAATAACCCGCCAAACTAAGAAAGTTGCGAATCTCTATGGCTGAGGACGGTCTGGGCTAACTCTGAACTGCCTCTATCTTCTTCAGATCAACCTGAATACCCTCACTGGACACCACGTGCCCCTAGAAAGCCATTGAATTGAGCCAAAACTCACATTTGGAGAACTTTGCATAAAGCTTCTCCTCCCTCAATCTCTGCAACACAACTCTCAAATGCTCTGCGTGCTCCTCCTAACTACGTGAGTATACCAGAATATGATCAAATCGAGATAAGGCCGAAACATGCTGTTCATCAAATGCATGAACGCTGCTGGGGCGTTGGTTAGCCCAAAAGACATCACAAGGAACTCATAATGACCATATCAGGTCCTGAAGGTTGTCTTAAGAATATCCAAGTCCTTGATCTTCAACTGGTGATACCCTGAACGGAGATCAATCTTGGAGAACACTCTCCCTCCCTGAAGCTAGTCGAATAAATCATCGATACGGGGCAAATGATACTTGTTCTTGATTGTAACTTTGTCCAACTACTTGTAATTAATGCACATCCTCATCGTGACATCCTTCTTCTTCACAAATAGAACATGCACACCCAAGGCGACACACTAGGCTGAATAAACCACTTATCAAGGAGTTCCTGAAGCTGCTCCTTCAACTCTTTCAACTCCGTCGGTGTCATACGATACGGTGGAATAGAAATGGGCTGAGTTTCCGACACCAAATCAATACCAAAGTCAATATCCCTGTCCGGTGGCATGCCTAGAAGGTCTGCAAGAAACACATCGGGAAAATCCCTCACTACTTGAACAGAATCAATACTAGGGTTCTCTGTACTAACGTCCCTCACAAAAGCTAAGTATGCAACACAACCCTTCCCAACCATCCGCTGGGCCTTCAAAAACATCACCCTACTAGGGACAAAATTAGTCGAACCTCGCTACTCAATCCGTGGAACACCCGGCATAGCCAACGTCACTATCTTAGCATGAAAGTCCAAAATAGCACGGCATGGAGATAACCAATCCATGCCTAATATCACATCAAATTCCACTATACAAAACAACAAAAGGTCCACTCGGGTCTCTAGACCCCCAATAGTCATCACACATGACCGATATATGTAGTCCACAACAATAGTATCGTCCATCGTAGTAGATACATGAACAGATGAAACAAGAGACTCACGGGGCATATCAAAATAATGAGCAAAATATGATGACACATATGAAAAAGTGGAACCAGGATCAAATAACACAGAGGCATCTCTGTGGCAAACTGAGACAATACCTGTAATCACGACATCTGAAGTAATAACATCTAGTCTAGCTGGGAGCACATAGAAACGGGCCTGACCACTACTGGATCGATCTCCCCCTATGGGGCGACCCCTAGTGGAAAGACCCCCACCTTTAACTGCTTGGACGGGTGGTGAAGTAACTGGAGCTGAAGTCGAGGGATGACTCCTCTACTGAGATGGACCTCCAAGAAGACGAGGACACTGTCTCCTCATATTCCTAAACTCTTCACACTCATAGCAACTCCCTGGTGCTGGAGACGGGGAATGAAGGGAACCCCTAACACCGGAATGACCAGTAGAAGGACCTGGCATGGAAGAACCCTGAACTGATAAAGCACGAGACAAACCCTGGGCTTGTAGGATACTAAGTGATGAATGGCTCTGATGTGAACTATGAGAACCATGGCCCAATGATGCCTAACGATGAACTGGGCGAGCTGACTGAGCATGTCTGAATAGATGACCTCTGCCGTGCTGAAACTAGCCTCTCGAAGGAGTGCCACCAAAACTACCAGATCTCCGAGACCTCTTGGCCTCCCTCTCATCTCGCTCCTAGCGACAAATTGACTCAATCTCTCGAGCGATATCAACAAACTGCTCAAAAGTAGCACCTGACACCCTCTTTCTGGTCATAAGAATCCGAAACTGATATGTGAGGCCATCCACGAACCTCCTAATCCTCTCTCTATCCGTAGGAACCAACAAAACAGCATGACGAGCTAACTCTGAGAATCTCATCTCGTACTGCGTCACAGTCATATCATCCTGACGCAACTGCTAGAACTGCCTACGCAACTCCTCTCTGCGAGACTATGGCACATACTTCTCCAAAAAGAGAGCGGAGAACTGCTGCCAGGTAAGGGGCGCTTCATCAACAGGCCTACGCCTCTCATATGCCTCCCACCAAGTAAAGGCAGCTCCTGAAAACTGGAAGGTAGTGAACGATACCCCATTGGTCTCCAAAATACCCGCGGTCTGGAACATCCACTAACACTTGTCTATGAAATCTTGGGCATCCTTGCCCTCTGCACCACTGAAAGTCAAAGGCTGAAACCTACCAAACCTCTTATATCCTACTCGTCGTCAGGCATAACTAGTACCACAAAATCCTAAGCTGGTGCAACCGGCTGGGCGGGAGGTGCCCTCGGTGTCTGAAGTCCCTGCACAACCTGCTCAGGTGTGCGCGCGGCGGGAGTCTGAGTTCCTCCCTCGGCCTGAGAAGTAGCTGTGGTTGTAGTAACTAAGACCGCCTGAGCTAGGCCAGTGCACACTAAGAGAATCTCGGCCAAGGCTTTCTGAAGGCCTGGAATCATAATAGGCACAACCGGTGCCTGAGTTGGTACTGCTGGAGCGTCCGTAACTGGGCCTGATCCTAAACTGGGGCGGCGGGTTGATCTACAGATGCTTCCCTAGCTACTGTGCGGGCTGCACCCCTGCCCCTACCATGGCCTCGACCGCGACCTCGACCTCTAGTGGCCCCAACTGGTGGTACTAGCGGTCGTCCATTCTGACAGGTAGCATGTGTCCTCACCATCTGTGAGAGAATAGAATAACAGAAGTTTAGTACTAGAATCAACAGATCCGCACGATAGGGATTTCAAGAATTTGAAGTTTTCCTAAAGGTTTTGCAGCCTCTCGAGGATAAGTACAGACGTCTCCGTACCAATCCGCGAGACTCTACTAAACCGGCTCATGACCCATGAGACCTATGTAACCTAGGCTCTGATACCAACTTGTCACAACCCTAAATACCCTAGTCGTAATGGCGCCTATCACAGTACTAGGCCAGCTAAAACAACACGAACAATATGAAGATCTTTTACAAAATTTATTTTGTTAAACAGATTAAGTCTCAAATATTTCAAATTTAAAATATCAAAAGAAATACGCGGAAACAAGTACGTAAATACATCAACATAGACCGAAACTGGTGTCACTAGTCCTGAGCCACTAAGTACAACTCAACACTGTTTGCTTAATACAAAATAAGTCTGAAGTATAAGTACTAGGATAGGAAGGAGAAAGGCAGGGCTGCAAACGCCGTCAGCTACCTCGCAATCTCCGGATAAGACTCTGAAGGTGCTGAAAGCTCTCACTTTGATGCTCGGGCTCCTAGATCTGCACATAAGGTGAAGGGAGTAACGTGAGTACGCCAACTCAGTAAGTAACTAAAGTAAATAAAGTCTGAGTGCAGTGATGAGCATTTAAAAATCATATGCATACTTTTATAAGAATCTCCACAGAAATATCAAAGTCTAAATCTGCAGTTCAATAACCAAATATCTCGTAAAACTCCAGTTTCAATGAAAATCCTTTAAAGCATTTATTCAACATTTTTCAGTAAAGGGCTCAGCATAAAAGGAGAGTGAAAACAGAAAATCTCATAAACAAGCCCCTCGGGCAAAGTATCACTCATAAGTATAGCCCCTCGGGCAAGCCTCTCAGTCACTCGTGACTCAGCTCTCGTCAATCAGTACTAACACTCAGCACTCCAGCTCAATAGATATCTCATAATAATAATCGCTGCGGCGTGCAACCCGATCTATAATATATAGTTAATTACGCTTAATGGGGGTGTACAAACTTCAGAGGGGCTCTTACAACCCAAGCGTCATATCGCTGCGGCGTGCAGCCTGATCCAATACATATCGCTGCGGCGTGCAGCCCGATCCATACATATAAATATCGCTGGGGCCCGACCTACTCATATCATATATATATATATATATATATATATATATATATATATATATATATATATATATATATATATATATATATATATATATATATATATATATAATCCTCACCATTAGGTCCTCAACCTCTCTCAGTCATTAACCGCATGACCACTAGGGCTTTCAGTGAAAATGAAGGAAACTCAGCCCAAACAGTTTTCATATATTAAGAAGTAGAGTAATGAAACCAGATTAAACAATAAATAGGTAAAACATGATTGAGGATACACTTTCAAATCAAAACAGTGTGAGGAAAGTAGTAAAATACCTTTAAGGGTCTAAACAGTTTAGCACAAAGGCCCCAAACATGGCACTCAGCCCAAGTTAGCATATTCATTGCTAAAACACATGGATATCATATACAATATATCAAAATATGCAACTATACAGTCTCCACAAGACAGACCAAGTAAAAATCCCTTCGGGTGCATGACCACACGCCCATCACCTAGCATGTGCGTCACCTCATTTATAAAAAACTACAAAATTCTGGGGTTTCCTACCCTCAGATCTAGATTTACAATCGTTACTTACCTCAAACCGAATGAAATCCTACTCCGCGACGCCCTTGCCTCTTGACTCGGTCTCAACTCGCCTCGAATCTATCCAAAATCAGAATCATAACATCAGTATACGCTAAGGGAACAAAGCCCACACGAAAATAATCAAATGACATAAAAAATCCCGAAATCGGTAAAACCCGACCCCCGGTCCCACATCTCGGAATCCGATACAAATCACATCAATAGAATCCTTATCCTCCCACAAGTCCATACATACTAAGAACATCGAAATCGGACCTCAAATGGCCCCTCAAATCCCCAATTTTACCTCTCTAATTTCAAGCCCTAACTTCCCAATTTTTCACCTTAATATCATAAATTTCGTGCTTAAATAACTGAAAATCAACATAGAATCAAGTTTTAGGTTCATGAAACTCACCTCAATGAAAACCCCTTTGATTCCTTCTTCAAAACCCTCCAAAAAGCTTCATCTTTAGATAAAAATGGTGGACAATAGCTCAAATTTTGCGAATGCAAGAATTTATATGTTCTGCCCAGGGGTTCCGCATCTGTGGTCCAATACTGCATCTGCGACCCCCGCACCTGTGACAAGAAGCCCGCATCAGCGGAATTTCACTTAAAATCCCCATCTGCACCGGCGATCATGCCACCTTATCTGCGGGCTCGCAGGTGCGACTAACCTTCTGCATCTGTGCTGCCTCCCCAGCCAACTAGCCTTCGCTCCTGCGATCAAAATGCCACTTCTACGGCTCACACCTGTGGTCCCCAAACCGCAGGTGCGGTTATGATAGAAACACAACTGTTTCAGCTGCAAACTCTATTTTCCAACTCTCCGGTAACCATCCGAAATCATCCTGAGGCCCCTGGGACCTCAACCAAAAATACAAACAAGTTATATATCACTATTCAAACTTATACCAACCTTCGGAACACTCAAATCAACATTAAATCATCAAACACCCTCGGATTCAAGCTTAAGGTTTCCAAAACTACCGAATTTCGCAAATGACCAAAAAGCCTATTGAATCACCTCCGAATGACATAAAAATTTGCACATACGTCACAAATGACACAACGGGCCTACTCCAATTTCCAGAAATTCATTCCGACCCTGATACCATGATTTCCACTACCAACCGGAAAACGCCAAAATTCTAATTTCGCCAATTTAAGCCTAAATCTACCACGACCCTCCAAATTAGATTCTGATCATGCACCTAAGTACCAAATCACCTAACAAAGCTATCCGAACAATAAAAGCCAAATTCCAAGATCATTTACTCACAAATCAACTTCCGGTTGACCTTTCCCATTAAATGGACAACTTGAGAGACTAAGTGTCTCATAACACTCCAAAACTGCACCAAACCCAAACCAACCAACACGATACAATGACATGTAGCTGAACAACACATCAGAAAACAGAAATGGGGGAGACAAAGCGGTAACTCATGAAAAGATCGGCCGGGTTGTTACAGTATAAGTACGTTTCAGTGCATTGGAAGTATATTGAAGAACTTGAAGTTCATAAGTTTGATTCAATTTTTTTGATGCGTGATTATTATATTTAGTGTTGTTTCAGGCATTTCGAGAGTTCGAGTGAGTCCATTTTATGATTCCAAACTGGTTGGTATGTTCGGGCGGGCCCCCAGTGTCAATCGGGCGAGGCTCAAACTAAATTGGAAATTTGGAACAAGCAGCTGAAGTCATCAGTTATGTCATAATCGCACCTACGGTTGGTCAGCCGCAGGTGCGAGCCAAGATGCGCAGAAGCAACCTAGGAGGGGCAGGCCAGGCTTCGCAGGTGTAGCCCTTCTTCCGCAGAAGTGGGATCGTAGAAGCGATACATTTCCGCAGGTGCAACGCCAGCCAACCCAGCCCATTTCCGCAGAAGTAGACACTTGTCCACAGAAGCGAGGGCACAGATGCGGCCCTCTAACCGCAGGTGCGAAAAGGCTGGAGGCAGTGAGGTTCATTTAATACGGGACTTAAACCATTTTTACACATTTTCACTCACTTCTTGGGCGATTTTTGGAGCTTCTTGAGAGGGGTTTTCACCTAGCTTTTGGAGGTAAGTACTTTCTACCAAATAGGAGTTAAATACTTAGATTATGGGTAGATTAACATGTAAATATTAGTGAAAAATAAGGGTTTAAAGAAAAACCTAGGTTTTTGATAAAAACGCGATTTGACCACGAAATTTATTATGAAACTTAGTGAAAACCATAATTTTATGTTCCTAAGATTATGGGTAGCCAATTTTATTCAAAAATTTCCGGAATCCGAGCATGTGGACCTAAGGGTAAATTTTAGGGATCTTGCTATTTGGGTTGGGTAATCACTTTAATAATGTAATTATGAACTTTGAGCATAAATTGATTAGTTTATGTAAGGTTTGACTAGTTTCGAGTCATTTCGCATCAAATTTGGAGGTTTGAACGCATTCTTGAATTGGGAAGTAGGCTTTGAAACGAGGTAAGTCTCCTTAACCTTGAGAGAAGGAATTAATCCCATAGGTGAATTTAATAAATGGTTGAACCTAATTGTGGGGGCAACGTACGTACGAGGTGACGAGAGTCCGTACGTAGCTACTATTATTGTCACGACCCGGATTTCCCACTATCGGGATCATGATGGCGCCTAACTCTTGAATGCTAGGCAAGCCAATAGATACGGTTTTTAACACATTAATCATTAACCAAAACAGTAATAAGTGTTAATTAAAGCTAAATAGATATGAAGTGCGGAAACTTTATAACAGTTCAAAGCTCTATACTCGACTACCCCAATGATCTGGTGTCACAATACATGAACGTCTAAGAATTTCTACAAATACTGGTTTAAAGGAAAAATACATATGTTTTTTTGGAATGAAAGAAAACAGGAACTAAGATAGAGGGAAGGGGACTCCAGGGTCTGCGAACGCCGACCGATCTACCTTGGGTCTCCTGTGGACTGAAGGCAACAACCTCAAACTCCGATCAGTATGGTCTAGTACCGGAATCTGCACAGAAAGTGCAGAGTGCGGTATCAGTACAACTGACCCCATGTATTGGTAAGTGTCGAGCCTAACCTCGGTAAAGTAGTGACGAGGCTAGGACACGACAAACAACATAAACCTGTGCAGTTAAACAATATACTAACAGATTAACAAGTAATAAAAGCTAAGCAGAAATGAACGGGAAGGGGGCAACATGCTATGAGGGTTCAATATATAGAATCACAGCAGTAAAGGAATCTAAACAGTTAGTACACTTGAACCGATAACAACAAATAAACACGGCAAACAGAAAATGCACGACATCACCCTTCGTGCTTTTACTCTCAATCCTCACCATGCAACCAATAATAGAAACGCGCACTGCATCACCCTTCGTGCTTTATCACTCTTCATCACCATATGAATAATAGTAATGTGCACCGCATCACCCTTCATGCTTTATCACTCTTCCTCACCATATGAATAATAGAAATATATACGGCATCACCCTTCGTGCTTATCACTCTTTCTTACCATAAGAGACAACAGAAACAATCACAACCCGGCAAGGGCATCACAATCAAACTACTTCGTTCCATCATTTAATTTCACAATAGAAATATCAACTTGAGCCAATTCTCAACCAATATCCAAAACCAGAAAACATAATAAGACTTGTTTAGCATGAGTAATAAGTAGTTTGAGCAGGAACAATACGTACAATGAAACACAACAGTCACAAGTATAAGATTCACTCGCATGCTATGACCCGATAATGACGTATAGATACTAGTCACCACACCTATACGTCGTACATAACAACTAAACAAGTAGCAAATACGGCAACAACACCTAATCCCTCAAGCTAAGGTTAGCCACGACACTTACCTTGATTCTATGGCCAAACTCAAGCCTCAAATACTGCTTTTCCCTTAGTTTCCACTTCCAAATCGCTCGTATCTATGCGTAATTAACTTATTAACATCAATTAACTCCAAAGAAACCAATTCTAATGCATGATTATAGATTTTCCAACATTTTCCCCAAAAAGTCAAAAACCGACCTTGGGCCCACTTTGTCAAAACTTTAAGTTCGGATAAAAACCTGATTACTCATTCGCCCCCGAGCCCAGATATGCAATTGGTTTTGGGATCCGACCTCAATTTGAGGTCTAAATCCCCAAAATTCGAAATTCCTAAATTCTACTAAAAAACACACAATTTCCCATAAAAATCCCTAGATTTTGTGATAAAATCTTGTAAAAAGATGAAATAGATTGAAAGAAATGAGTTAGAAATCATTTACCTATGATTTGGGGAAGAACCACTCTTTAGAAAATCGCCTCTTGAAGCTTAGGGTTGGAAAATTTGAGAAGTGAATCAATAATCCCGTCAAGTCCCTTTTTGCACAGTTGTAGATGTCGCATTTGTGACCAGAGCTTCGCAATTGCGAAGCTCGCAAATGCGAGACTAGCGTCACAAATGCGAACCTGCCGCATTTCTACTACTGTCGCAAATGCGAACCCTTAGGTCGCAAATGCGAAGGTTTCCCCTTCCCTGACTACTTCGCAAATGCGAAGATATGTTCGCAATTGCGAATTCTGCTGGGCCAGGTCTTCTTCGCAATTGCGATAAAGACCTCACAATTTCCATGACTGTTAAGCTCGCAAATGCGAAGCCTGATCTCGCAGAGGCCTGCTACAGGTATCAGCTGCAACAACAGATTTCTAAGTTCCAAACTTTTTCCGTAGCCTATTCAAAAGTCACCCGAGCCCTCGAGGCTCCAAAGCAAACATGCACACAAGTCTTAAAACATCATATGAACTTGCTAGCATGATCAAATCGCCAAAATAACATCTAGAACTATGAATTCAATACCAAAACTCATGAGATTTTCAAGATAGTTCAAAATTTCTATTTTCTCAACCAAAGGTCCGAATCACGTCAAATTACTTCCGTTTTTCACCAAATTTCACAGATATTTTTAAAATATTATAACGGACCTGTACTTGATTCCGGAACCAAAATACGGGCCCGATACCAATAAGTTCTAGCATTATTCAATTTCCTAAAACCATTATATTTTTTAGTTAATAAGTTTCTTCAAAAATTCATTTCTCGGGCCAGGGACCTCGAAATTCAATTTCGGGCATACGCCCAAGTCCCATATTTTACTACGGACCCTCTAGGACCGTCAGAACATGGGTCCGGGTCTGTTTACCCAAAATATTGACCGAAGTCGACTAAAATTATTTTTTTAAGCCAAAAATCATCTTTTCTTAAATTTTCCACATAAGGGCTTCCCGGATTCTCGCTCGGATTGCGCACGCAAATCGAGGAGAGATAAAATGAGGTTTTCAAGGCTTTAGAACATGGAAACCGATTTTAAAATAGAAGATGACCTTTTGGGTCATCACAATTATGCTATTGTCCAAGTAGTTTAGGATCCGTATCATGCTATGTTTGAAATGTTTGCGTCCTTACTTGCTAATATAATCACTTAAGTCATGTTAGAAATAGACAAAAGAATTATAGAAGGTTATATTTGCTTGCTTGAAGATTTGTCTGAGATACTTGACTATAAATAAGAAATTGTATTTTTCTAAAAACGATTGTTATTTGTAGATCGGGCCGAGCATCTCGGTAGTAAATAGATGCATCTATGGTTCACGCTGTTCGACCCTCCGGTAGTGCATAATTTAATATTATATTGGACCGGGCCGTACGATCTCAGATAAATTGCGCATGATAATTATTTGAAATTCTCCGTAATTTATACTGCTTAAATGCCTTGAAATGTAAGCTGTTAAATGATATGACTAAAAATGAATTTATATTTGTGAAATAAGAACTTATCCCCTATGTTATTGATCTTTCAGTATTATTCATGTTATCCATGCTTAGGATAGCACTTTAATTATAATATTGTTAGCCCATAGTAAGTGACTAAATGTAACGACCTGGCCGGTCGTTTCGAGAGTTATAGCCCCGTTCTCTCATTTCCTGCTTCTTTTGTGTTCTACATCTGTATTATGATATACCGAGTTAGTTGGTTCGAGTCCGGAATGGTTTTGGAGTGAATTAAGATACTTAGTCTCTTAGGTGAAGGCTTAAGTTGGAAAAGTTGACAGGATATTGACTTATGTGTAAAGGACCTCAGATTTGAACTCTGATGGATCCGTTAGCTCCGTTAGGTGATTTTGGACTTAGAAACACATCTAGAATGTGATTTGGAGGTCCGTGGTAGAGTTAGGCTTGAATTGGCGAAAGTTAGAATTTTGGCGATTTTGGCCGGTAGTGGAAAATTTGATATCGGGGTCAGATTGGATTTTAGGAAGTTGAAGTAGGTTTCTGGTGTCATTTGTGACTTGTGTGCAAAATTTGAGATCATTTGGACGTGGTTTGGTAGGTTTCGACATCGTTTGTGGAATTCGGAAGTTTAGAAGTTCTTAGGCTTGAATCTAGGTGTAATTTGGTGTTTTGATGTTGTTTTGAGTGATTCGAAGGTTCGACTAAGTCGTATTATATTATAGGACATGTTGATATGTTTGGTTGAGGTGCCGAGGGCCTCAGGTGAGTTTTGAGTGATTAACAGAGCAATTTTGTCCTTGGAAAGACTGCTGATATCTGGTGATGCATTCTTTTGGTTTCCTCTTTTGCGTTCGCGAGTGGACCCTCGCATTCACATAGAGTGTTTTCTGAGTGGTAAGAGTTTTTTTTGCATTTGGGAAGGGGAGGACGCAGACGCGAAGGTATTGTCTGCATGTGCATCACGAACGCGGGATAGGGTCGCATTCACAAAGAGGAGTGAGGTAGTTGGGGACCTCGGGTCCTTGTTCTATGCGTTCTCGAGGTGGAGGTCACATTCGCAAAGGTCTAAGATAGCAAAGCATCACGTTCGCAAGGCTTGTGTCGTGTTCGTGTAGAGTAAAGTGAAGAGGCAGTCAAGTTGTTCTACGCGAACGCGAGAGGACGGTCGCATTCGCGAAGAAGAAAATCTCAGTAGACAGAACCCGATCGTGATGGCGCCTATCGTGAAACAAGGCCAACCGACACAAACCCCCAAATCAATTAACAGATTACAATAATTCATAATTAAGTCATTAATAAGTGTTAAATCCCAAAATAGAGTGAAGTAGAACAAATGCGGAAACAAACACAGCCCGACATCAGGGTGTCACCAGTCATGAGCATCTAAACCTCCGACTAAGAGCATGAAAAAGGACTACACAGTCTATTGCAGAGCTAGTACAAAGTAAAGTAAAGATATGAGGAAGAAGCACTGGGCTGCGAACGCCGAGCAGCTACCCAGTAAACTCCGAAACAGCCTGCTGGAAGCAATCAACCCTCATTAGCCTGACCCGAGACTCCTGGATGTGCACACATGTGCAGGGAGTAATGTGAGTACGCCAACTCAGTGAGTAATAAAAGTAAAGGCAGCTAAGCAATAAGAAAAAACGTAAAACACAACAACATGCTACAACGAGGCAGTATAAAACCAATACAATGCAATAAAATAATGAAAGCTCATAAAAACACTTTAGTTCAGTGAAAACCTCTTAAAATATCTTTTAGTTGTTTAAACGAGTGAATGCAAAGCAGTGAGAACAGATAGAAACATAAATCGACCCCTCGGGCCAAATACCAACAGAACTAGGCCCTCGGGTTATCTTACAGTCACTCATATCAGCCCCTCGGACAATAACATGGAACAACATCAGCCCCTCGGGCTATATCACATCTTACGCTACATACCCACACTCACTGGGGGTATACAGACTCTGGGAGGGGCCTCTTACGGCCCAAGCGCGATATCAAGCCATCTCGTGGCATAATCAACAGGCTTTCGACCTTATATCAAGCCACCTTATGGCATCACAAATCAGTCCTCGGCCTCATAATCATAAATCAGCACAATACCGCTGCGGCATGTAGCTCGATCCCATAATAACCTCACAATACAGGACCTCAGCCCTACTCAGTCAGAAATATCAAAAAGCCACTCGGGCACAGTAAAATATGATGCTCAGCCCAAAATATCATTTAAGATGTCAAAACAGAGTAAATGTGGTTGAGTTATGAAAATAGTAGAATACGGCATGACTGAGTACAAATATGAAGTCAAAACAGTGAGGAATAGTAGTAAAAATCCCCTAAGGGTCCAAAATAGTTGGTACGAGACCCAAATATGGCATTCAGCCCAAAATATGATGATAGTAAATAATTTTCAATCAAATACGCGGTAAAACAGTCATATAGGATGGACTAAGTCACAATCCCAAATGATGCACGACCCCACACTCGTCATCTAGCATGTGCGTCACCCAAAATAGCACAACGATGTGAAGTCCTGGGTTTCATACCCTCATGACAACATTTACAATCATTACTCACAAATTTCCATAAGTTTCAAGCCTAATCAATGAGATAACACCATAGGAACGAGTTTTTATGATAAAAAATCTTACCTCAATGAAGTTCCCTCTTATTCCTTCTCCAAAATCCCCAGAAAAGCTCCAAAATCGATTTAAAAATGGTGAAGAAAGGCTGAAAACGCGAAGGATGAAATATATACCTTCTGACCCAGGGATTCCACACCTGTAGTCCTTTTTCTGCTTTTGCGGTCCCGTTTCTGCGGCCAAAGCACCGCATCTGCGGTTTTCACTTACAAACCAAGTTCCGCATCTGCGATGGAACACCCGCACCTGCTCTATCGTAGGTGCGCTCACCTAGTCGCTTATACGGTTCCAGCTTCCCAGGGCCAATCCACATCTGCGACCCTCTAGGCACTTCTGCGAGCCCCTAGCCGCAGGTGCGGTTATGACAACAATAGGAAATCTTCAGCTGCCAAAACCCAACTGAAAATCTTCCCTCAACCATCCGAAATCACCCCGAGGCCCCCGGGACCTCAACAAAAAGCAGGAACAAGTCATATACCACTATCCAAACTTATACCAATCTTCAAACACCTCAAACAACATCGAATCAACCAATTCATATCGGATTCAAGCCTAAGGTTCCAAAATCTTCCGAATTCTGCTTTTGATCAAAAAGTCTACCAAACCACGTCCTAATGACTTGAAATTTTGCACAAACATCCCAAATGACATGACGAACCTACTGCAACTCCCAGAATTCCATTCCAACCCCTATATCAAAATCTTGCCTATCAATCGAAAAATACCAAAATTCCAACTTCGCCAATTCAAGCCTAAATCTACTCCGGACCTCCAAAACACATTCCTATCACGCTCCTAAGCCCCAAATCATCTCTCGAAGCTATTCGAACCATCGGAATTCACATCCAAGCCTTTTTTCACATAAGTCAACATCCGGTTGACTTTTCCAACTTAAGCTCACTCAAAAGAGACTAAGTGTCTCGAATCTCACCAAAACCTTTCCGAACCCGAGCCAACCAACCCGATAATACATAATATCGATAAACAAAGAAATAAGAAGCAGAAATGGGGGAAATGGAGTGGTAACTCATGAAACGACCGGCTGAGTCATTACAGAAATCTAGGTAGACAGTGTTAAATTCAAAATCGAGGGTTTGAGCCCATTTTTCATATTTTGAGCTAGAGACCACGGATTTGGGTGACTTTTGAAGGGATTTTCAGGGAGTTGATTGGGATAAGTGTTCCTCACTTGATTTTGGTTAAATTCCATGATTATATCTTGATTTTTATCATCTAATTTGTGATTTGGGGTGAAACATTGGGGGAAAACGAAAAGAGTTCTTGAGATGGATTTTTGGGGTTTTAAAGGGGATTTATTTTGTCGGATTTGAGTAAATTTAGTATGGTTAGACTCTTGAGGGAATGAGATTTTGGGTTTGGTGACTTTTTTTGGATTCTGAGGCATGGGCCCGGGGGGCCGGTTTGAGCCAATTTCGGGTTTTGAGTCTAATTTAGTAATTTTTCTTGTGGAATTCATTCCTTTAGCATATATTAATAGTATTGTAATTCTTATGACTAGATTCAGGATGTTCGGAGGCTGATTCGAGAGGCAATGGCGTTATGGAGTAGGGATTTGCTCAGATTGAGGTAAGTAACAGTTGTAAATTTGGTCCTAAGAGTATGAAACCCCGGATTTTGTGTCATGTGACTATTTTTGGAGGTGACGAACATGCTAGGTGACGGGCGTGTGGGAATGCACCAATGGGGTTTGTGACTTGGTCCATCCCGTAGAAACTGTAAAGTTGAACAACCTATTTTTAGCTATATGCTCCCTATGTGTTATAGAAAGATTGACTATAATCATGCTCGATACCATGTATAGGCTTTATGCTAGTATTGTTGGGATCCTTAGTTGTCATTGCTTGCTGTCATCTCACCGTTTTCAATGATATTCCACACTCAATCACGTTTATGCATTGTTATATCATATCTCAATCTCTGTTATTCTATTTGATGCATCACGTCATTGTTTATTGGGCTGATTATCTTGATTTTTGAAAGCCCGAGAGACTGGAGAGGCTGATGACTAAGTGAGGCCGAGGCCTTGATAGTGAGGATATTATGGGATCGGGCTGCACGCCGCAACATATTTTATTGATTATCCCATAATTTGGCTTGTTATAGCGCTTGAGTTGAAGGAGCCCCTCCAGAGTCTGTACACACCCCCAATGAGCGCAGGTACCTACTTAGTGCGAGTGCCGAGTGTTGAGCGATTGTGAAGAATGAGTGGCTGTGAGGTTGGAGTGATTGAGAGGACTGAGTGATGATTGCCCGAGGGGCAGTATATGATTTCATCATTGATGCACATAGTTGCCTTATATCCTTGTTTTGAGAACCGTTGAAAGATAATTTATCTGACTTTACTTGAACATGACTTAAATCAAATGATTTGACTAAAACGATGGACTGAAAGCATGCCTACACTTTATTGAATCTTATGAAATGTACTATATCTGCATATCTCGTCACTACTTCTTAGTTACTTATTTATTTCTATTACTTACTGAGTTGGTGTACTCATGTTACTCCTTGCATCTCATTTGTATATCCAGGAGTAGTTGATCATGGAGGTTGTTGATAGTCTTCGCAGCAGATTTCGGAGATAGCAAGGTAGCTACCCGGCGTTCGTAGCTTTGCTTTACTTCTTCCCTATCTTCCTTCAGTTATATTTTTTGATTCCAAACTGTGTTGGTCTGTTATTTGTCGGACTAGTTATGTTTAGATGCTCATGACTTAGTGACACCCCGATGTTTGGGGCTTTCTTTGCGTATTTCAATATTGAGTTTAACTCGTAGTTCTTTTATGAAGATTCTGTTATAAAGAGGTTTTTGGCTTATCATTTAATGAACTATTGAAGTATTATGAAAGTCGGATAGCCTAGTACCATCGATAGGCGCCATCATGATAGGTTGAGTTTAGGGTCGTGACACTATATTGACCCCTCGTCACTACTTCTTCGAGGTTAGACTGGATACTTAATGGGTACATGTTGTTTATGTACTCAAACTATACTTCTGTACTTAATTGTACATGATCTGAGTCAGGTGCATCTAGTTACCCGTCCGGTGCGCGTAGTTGATCTCCACTCCGAGACTTCACGGTGAGCTGCCTTCCGAGCCGTTCTGCTGCAACTAAAGTCTTCCTTATGTTTTACTTTTATATCTATTTCCTTACTACTTAATAATTTATTTAAATGTAAAACCACTTGCTAATCGGTGTTGGCTTGCCTAACAATGGTGTTGGGCGCCATCATGTCCTATAATGAATTTAGGTCGTGACATTACCTTTGTAGAATTGATGCGATAATATGTGGACTATTATAATAATTGGTGCATCGAGACAATTTCCTTTTAATAATCTTTGTACATTGAAAAGTAAATTAGTTTTTGTTCACATGCTTTCCACGTATCATTATACTTTTTTTGCACGTGCTTTGCATATCATTCTAATGATATGTGCAAAGCACGTGCACAAAACTAACATTACTCAATGTGAATCATTAAAAAATTATATGCCAAGATAAATGAATTTGCAAGTGCAATTTGTTGCATATGAAGGATAAACATGAATTAGAAATGAAACAATCAGTAAACCCCAATAGATTAGGAAATTATTCACAGCCCTTGAGGCTATAACTTTTTCCTTTTCTTAGTCCCTTATCCTTGTTAAGATTTAGAATATAATCAAATCACCATCATTAGAAATAAAAATAACGAAGAAGGTATGTTTTTTTAATCAAAAGTCCATCGTAATGATGGAGAGGTTAGGCGTGTTGTTAGTGTAGCAATAACAACGATTTTGTCATTACCACCACTTTCATCTCTATGTTGTTTCCATTCTCCAATGACATTATTGAAATTTTTGGAGCATTTGAATTTTTGGCCTCTAACTGTCTATTGTCCTGTAGAGATGTACATAGCGCAAAAGAAGATATCAAAATGGGGTAAAAGGTGGTTTACGATCAACTATTTAGTGTGATTTGCCTTATTTTCTCCATTGTTGTAACTATTGGTTCTTTTGCTGGTCTTGTGTCAGATCTTAAAATTCCTGACGAGTTTAGGAGAGGAAGAGACGTTAACTGTTGTGGATGCTGATTTCAAAACTTATTATTTAAAATTCCTCATTATTATGCTATTGTATTATTATTAAATTATCATTATTGCTTCGATAAAAAATATTAATTTGGTGTATGTGCAAAAAATAGACATTCTTATGAACATGTAATACCTTTTAAGAAATTAACACGGGGTTCAAATGTTATGACAATGGGTTCAACTGGCACTTTTCATACGTGCAACAAAATATCTTCGAAAATATGTGGACTATTATAATCCTTGGTGCATCGAGACAATTTCCTTTAAATTATCATAGTAGATTGAAAAGTATCCTAGTTTTTGTGCATGGGCTTTCCACGTATCATTATATTTTTTAAGCACGTTCTTTGCACATATCATTCTAATGCTACGTGCACAAAACTAGTATCACTCAATGTGAATCATTAAAAAAATGTATGCCAAGACAAATGAATTTGTAAGTGCAATTTGTTGCATATGAAGGATAAACATGGATTAGAATTGAAACAATCAGTGAAATCCAATAGATTTGGAAGTTATTCCAAGCTCTTGGTGCTGTAGCTTTTTCCTTTTCTTAGTCCCTCGTCCTTGTTAAGATTTAGAATACAATCAATTCACCATCTTTAGAAGCAAAAATAACGAACAAGGCATGTTGTTAGTGTAGCAATAATAATGGTTTTGTCATTACCACTACTTTTATCCCTATGTTGTTTCCATTCTCCAATGACATTATTGAAATTTTTGGATCATTTGAATTTTTGGCCTCTAACTATCTATTGTCATGTAGAGATGTATATCGCGCAAAAGAAGATATAAAAATGTGGCAAAAGATGGTTTACAATCAACTACTTAGTGTGATTTGCCTTATTATCTTCATTGTTGCAACTATTGGTTCTTTTGCTGGTCTTGTGTCAGATCTTAAAGTTCCTGACGAGTTTAGGAGAGGAAGAGACGTTAACTGTTGTTGATGCTGATTTCAAAACTTATTATTTAAAATTCCTCATTATTATGCTATTGTATTATTATTAAATTATCATTATTGCTTCGATCAAAAATATTAATTTGGTGTATGTGCAAAAAATAGACGTTCTTATGAACATGTAATACCTTTTAAGAAATTAACACAGGGTTCAAATATTATGACAAGGGGTTCAAATGACACTTTTCATACGTGCAACAAAATATCTCCGATAATATATGGACTATTATAATCCTTGGTGCACCGAGACATTTTCCTTTAAATCATTATAGTAGATTGAAAAGTAACCTAGTTTTTGTGCACGGGCTTTCCACGTATCATTATATTTTTTAAGCACGTTCTTTGCACATATCATTCTAATGATACATGCACAAAACTAGTATCACTCAATGTGAATCATTACAAAAATGTATGCCAAGACAAATGAATTTGTAATTGCAATTTATTGCATATGAAGGATAAACATGGATTATAATTGAAACAATCAGTGAAATCTAATAAATTTGGAAATTATTCCAAGCTCTTGGTGCTATAGCTTTTTCCTTTTCTTAATCCCTCATCCTTGTTAATATTTAAAATACAATCAAATCACCATATTTAGAAGAAAAAATAACGAAGAAGGCATGTTGTTAGTGTAGCAATAACAACGGTTTTGTCATTACCAATACTTTTATCTCTATGTTGTTTCCATTCTCCAATGATATTATTGAAATTTTTGGAGCATTTTAATTTTTGGCCTCTAACTGTTTATTGTCCTATAGAGATGTACATTTGAAAAAGAAGATATCAAAATGGGGAAAAAGATGGTTTACGATCAACTACTTAATGTGATTTGCCTTATTATCTCCATTGTTGCAACTACTGATTCTTTTGTTGGTCTTGTGTCGGATCTTAAAATTCTTGACGAGTTTAGGAGAGGAAGAGACGTTAATTGTTGTGGATGCTGATTTCAAAACTTAATATTTAAAATCCCTCATTATTATGCTATTGTATTATTATTAAATTATTATTATTACTTCAATAAAAATTATTAATTTGGTGTACGTGCAAAAAAATATTCATTCTTATGAACATGTAATACCTTTTAAGAAATTAAAACGGGATTCAAATGTCATGATAACAGGTTCAAATGGCACTACTTCATACAGGCAACAAAACGTCATCCTTCCCTTACCTTTATAGAATTGATGCAATAATATGTGGATTATTATAATAATTGGTGCATTGAGACAATTTCCTTATAATCATCTTCATAGATTGAAAAGTAAACTAGGTTTTGTGCACGTGCTTTTCACGTATCATTATACTTTTTTTGCATGTGCTATACACATAGCATTCTAATAATACATGAAAAGCACGTGCACAAAACTAACATCATTCAATGTAAATCATTAAAAAGTTGTATGCCAAGATAAATGATTTTGGAAGTGCAATTTGTTGCATATGAAGGATAAATATGGATTAGAATTGAAACAATCAGTGAAATCCAATAGATTTGGAAATTATTTCTAGCCCTTAGGGCTATAGCTTTTTCCTTTTCTTACTCCCTCATCCGTGTTAAAATTTAGAAAACAATCAAACCACCATCTTTAGAAGCAAAAAATAACGAAGAAGTTATAGTTTTTTTAATCAAAAGTCCATCATAATGATGGAGAGGTTAGGCGTGTTGTTAGTGTAGCAATAACAACGATTTTTCATTACCACCAGTTTCATCTCTATGTTATTTCCATTCTCCAATGAGATTATTGAAATATTTGATGCATTTAAATTTTGGCCTCTAACTGTCTATTGTCCTATAGAAGTGCAAATTGCGCAAAAGAAGATATCAAGATGGGGCAAAAGATGATTTGCGATTAACTACTTAGTGTGATTTGCTTTATTATCTCCATTGTTGCAACTATTGGTTCTTTTGTTTGTCTTGTGTGAGATCTTAAAATTTCTGACGAGTTTAGGAGAGGAAGAGACGTTAATTGTTGTAGATGCTGATTTCAAAACTTATTATTTGAAATCCCTCATTAAATTATTATTCTATTGTATTATTATTAAATTATCATAATTGCTTCGATAAAAAATATTAATTTGGTGTACGTGCAAAAAATACACATTCTTATGAATATGTAATACCTTTTAAGAAATTAGCACAGGGTTCAAATGTCATGACAATGGGTTCAAATGGAACTACTTCAAACAGGCAACAAAATGTCTCCGATAATATGTGGACTATTATAATACTTGATGCATCGAGGCAATTTCCTTTAAATCAGCTTCGTAGACCGAAAAGTAAACTACTTTTTATGCACGTGATTTTCACGTATCATTATATATTTTATGCACGTTCTTTGCACAGATCATTCTATTGATACGCGCAAAGCACGTGCACAAAACTAGTATCACTCAATGTGAATCATTAAAAAATTGTGCGCCAAGACAAATAAATTTGTAAGTGCAATTTGTTGCATATGAAGGATAAACATGGATTAGAATGAAACAATCAAAGAAATTCAATAGATCTGAAAATTATTCCAAGCCTTTGGTGCTATAGATTTTGCCTTTTCTTAGTCCTTCATCCTTGTTAAGATTTAGAATACAATCAAATCACCATCTTTAGATGCAAAAATGACGAAGAAGGCATGTTGTTAGTGTAGCAATAACAACGTTTTTGTCATTACCATTACTTTCATCTCTATGTTGTTTCCATTCTCCAATGATATTATTGAAAATTTTGGTGCATTTGGATTTTTGGCCTCTAACTATCTATTGTCCTGTAGAGATGTACATTTGAAAAAGAAGATATCAAAATGGGGTAAAAGATGGTTTACGATCAACTACTTACTATGATTTGCCTTATTATCTCCATTGTTGCAACTATTGGTTCTTTTGCTAGTCTTGTGTCGGATCTTAAAATTCCTGACGGGTTTAGGAGATGAAGAGACGTTAATTGTTGTGGATGCTGATTCCAAAACTTATTTGTCACGACCCAAAATCCTCTAAGAGTCGTGCTGGCACCGGACACCACTGTCAGACAAGCCAACAATAAATACTTAATTTAATTCTTGTTTTAATAATTTTGAAAACTATGATTTTACTTTAAATCAACTAGTAAAAGATAATCTTTATAAAATAAATAAAAGAATGTTTAGACAGTAGAGACAATACAATACTAGTAAACAAGTGCATGAGCAATTTCTAGGAAACAATGTAATATAATAACCATGCGGAATACAAATTTGGACAGTAGAGACAATACAATACTCTGAAGGAGACTCTGCTGGCTGCGAGCCGTCTCAAGAAATGCAGCTCACCTAAGTCCCCGTAACAACCATGCCGCGACGCCAAACTAGACCACAAGACCAATATGTGCATGTGCAACAAAAAAATGCAGCAAGCATAGTATGAGTACAAAGACAACGTATACCCAGTAAGTATACCGTCTAACCTCAAAGAAGTAGTGACAAGAGGTCGACTTAGACACTTAATAGTGGTCCAACAATATGATAATATGAAATTCTTAATAGGCATGTTTTACAGAAATAACAACAAACTCGGAATAGGAACATAGCTGAACAATTCTTTCGTTAAAATTAAAGGACACCCAAAACACTTTCTTCATCTAAAACGGGTGATCTCTCAACAAAGAATTTATACAAGTCATAAGAAGGATTTCCTTTTATATTATCACACATAATTTCCACCGAGGACGTTCGGCCCGATCCAACATAAATGTAAATTGTGCACTACCGAGGGTCGAACGGCGCGAACCATAGATGCATATATTTCCCTTCTCGCGAATCATACATGCGACGCAGTCCCCGCTCGTGAATCATACATGTGACGCGGTCAAATATAAACTTAAGAAAATACCCCGCTCGCGAATCATACCCACGACGCGGTCCAATATAAACTTAAGAAAATACCCCGCTCGCGAGTCATACCTGCGACTCGGTCACATACATATTTAATATTAAAAATCATATCTCTTTCTTAATTCCTTTAAAAATATTGGAAATTCGACTTGGAACGTTTTAAGGAATTTACCCCGCTCGCAAAACGTACATGTGACGCAGTTACACATAGATTTCTTGAGTTATTATAATGTCTCAATTTTTTCGAAAATACAAAATTTAATGGAAACCTTTAAAATCTGAAATTCCTCAATTCAAACTCCTTTCAGCATAATTATTACGGAACCCTGATCTTGTTTATTCTCAAGGCAAACATTAACAAAATTTAACAACAAGATCAACAAGGCATGATGTAAGCCTAAAACTACCCGGACATAAGCATGATAGTAGCTACGCACGGATTCTCGTGACCTCGTGCATACGTAGCCACCGCAAATCGTAGCACGTATTCAATTATTTCACCTATGAGGACAATTCCCTCTTACAAGGTTAGAAAGAAGACTTACCTCGCTCCGAAGTTCCATAACCAGCATTCCACGCCCTTCCGAAGACGCAAATTGATGCACAATGCCGCAAAACTAGACAATAATTATGTAAACCCATTAATATATGTTCAATTACTCATTATAATCCAATTTATAACAATTCCTAACCCCGATCGAAAAGTTGACAAAATTGCCCTCAGCCCCACGTGCCCGGATTCCAAAAATTTTCGAAGATAAAGTTTACCCATAACCCCACGAACTCAAATATATAATTTACTCTCAATTTCATGCCCCAATTTGTAATAAATATCCAAAATATCAATTTCTAGGTCTGCTACCAAAAATTCACAATTTCTACTAATTTTTATGCTCAAATCCATATATAATCCATGTATTTAACTCATAACAGATCGGAAACACTTACCTTGACATAGATGATGAAGATGGAGCTCCAAAATCGCTCCAAGACCAGCTCCCATGGAGGAAAATGAAATAAAAATGGCCAAGATCCCGTTTAAAACAACTCACTGCCCAGAAAAATCCTTCTTCGCGAACGCAGAAATACCCTCGAGTTTGCGAAGGCCAAACTTGCACACGTCAGAATTTTCCCTTCGCGGTCCCACATCCGCGTTCGCGAAGGCTTAGCACTTCCAGGCCCGCTCCCTTCCTTCTTCGCATTCGTGAGCACTGCATTGCATTCGCGTAAGCTTAAGCAGCCCTTGCTTCGCATTCGCGTCCTCTACCTCGCATTCGCGAAGGCCAAACCAGCAGCCCCGAGTATTTCCTCTTTGCAAATGCGGGACTTCCTTCGCGTTTGTGTAGAAGGAAACCAGACACCAGCAATCAGCAGCAACTTTTCATCCAAATTCGTTTTGAAACCAGCCCGAAACACACCCAAGGCCCCCAGGTCCCCATCCAATCCCACCAACCAGTTCCAAAATATAATGTTTTCCTGCTCGAGGCCTCAAATCACATCTAACAATGCTAAAACCATGAATCACACTCCAATTCAAGCTTTATGAACCTTAGAACTTCAAACTTTAACATTCGATGCTAAAACCTATCAAATCATATCCGATTGACCTCAAATTTTGCACACAAGTCACATTTAACATCACGGACCTACTCCAACGTCCGGAATCGGATTCCGACCCCGATATCCATCTCTGGTCAATTATCTCAAAAACCTTCAAATTCCTAACTTTAGCCAAATGACTCCAAAATGACCTACGAACCTCCAAATCCACTTCCGATCGCGCTCCCAATACCATAATCACCATACTGAGCTATTTCCAGACTCAGAATCCCAAACAGACATCGATAACACTGAATTGCACTTTAACCCCAATCTTATGGAATTCTTCCAAAATGCTAACTTCCACAATTGGCGCTGAAACGCTCCCGGGTCATCCAAAACTCGATCCGAACATACGCCCAAGTCTAAAATTATCATACGAACATGTTGGAACCTTCAATTCCCAATTTCGAGTTCATTTACTCAAAAATCCAATCTTAGTCAATTCTTTCAACTTAAAGCTTCCGAAATGAGAATTCTCTTTCCAAATCAACTCCGAACTTCTCGGAATTTAATTCCGACCATACGTACAAGTCATAATACCTAAAGTGAAGCTGCTCACGGACTCAAACTGCTGAATAACGCGCTAGAGCTCAAAACGACCGGTTTGGTCGTTACATTCTCTCCCACTTAAACATACGTTCGTCCTCGAACGTGCTAAGAACTGCGCTGGAGTTGTCCGAATTCACTGTTTAACACCTCGTGCACCTACCCGTGCTACTACAACCCAGTTGAGCACATTAGCTCGATCAATTCTGAAGATATTCCCTTTTATTCAAGCAACTGCATACCTTTGCTGAATTCTCACCATGCACCATATCATTCACAGGACCATAACAACATTCTTTGATCATAATAACCAACATTTCCCGAATCTGATGCTCATAATGCACCTCATGATATATATAAGTTTTGTTCCAACTCTGGCAATACCGCCACGACGGAAGAGATGTGCAGAAATTTATAACCAACTGCTGAGTCAATAAATCATTGAGTCTATACTTTTGACAAGAACCATTAGCTCTCTTTGAACCAACTAATGATCTTTGCTCTCTAATATACTGCATATAAACCGACTACACTCTAATCCTAGATCCAATAATCTTGTCTCACCCAGTACGAACTGCTCAGGCAACAAGCCACCCTTGACATGACCAAATGTCTAATATAATGCCACAATATGCCAATAGGCTACCAACTCGAACGTGATACATAAGGAAAATGAACTCTGGAATGGACTACTCAGATCATACAACTAATATAAACTTTCCTCAGAAAATGGGAAACAAAACACACAAAAACAGATATAGGGAACTGTACTCAACATCACACTGTCGCGGCGTGCAACCTGATCCAAACAACATACCCGTGGTGGCGTGCCACCCGATCCACACATAAAATTCACATAAGAGGATACACTCCGAGCTAAATCGCTCATTACTACAAAATACAAAATATCGGCTACAAGCACGCTAAGTGCATAATACCATCCCTGGGAGACAGATAGCGCCATAAGCTACAAAACCCGAGCACAACTGAAGTGTGATATATGATCTGAATCTCAAGAGCCATCTTGCTCACATAACACCATCGCTACGCGAAATCTCAACACATAAGAAATTTATCAAGACGTTTTGCAACTCACACGACACAATATAACGTTACATGAAATAGCCGACGACAAAATAACATCCAATGTCCGAATACTCCTCCATAAGGAGCGCTATGCTGAAATGAACACATCCGGCCTGATATATAGTGCCCATAACACACAAGAACAACCATCATAACCAGAGCAATCCTCCACAATCCACAACCCAATAAATCGAGTGCCCTCCAAGTATAAATTCTCAAATTAGTGATATTACCACCATCTTCATACTTGGTTTATATTTTTAATCAACCACATGACTGCATGCCACACTTACACAATCTTCCCGTGAGATACGCTTCCACGATCTCATACACCAGGTAACAAGTCTGCACTTCCATACCACCTGTCCCACTAACGCTGAAAAGCGATCAAGAATCCATAACCAGGATGCAAAGCCTTTTTCACAAAATACCAATCTTAGGTGATGCTGAAGACAATGCCAGTTTACTCTAAACATTCAAATCCCTTTCCTGCTCATCCGAGCTCGTGACATCCTTGCCAACAACGAACCGCAACCTTGATCCTCACTTTCAAATTCCATACCACTCACTGCACCTAACATGCCAATATACGACAGTACAAGATTTTCATCATAACTCCAGAACCACTAATAGATTAATACTTCTTCATATAGAAATTTTCACTTAACTCATTTCAGGAGAACCATAGCAACACACAAGTGAATTCTCATAACCGTAGAATATGCAAGTCTTAAAGTAGTGGTCTAAGCTACATAGCCCTTCCGGGATCCGCCTACACATAACATGCCATAATACTAGAATACTTCCGAATAAAATCAATTATGGAGGCCGACAAGCCTCATACGTACCATCACAAATCACTTGCATAACTTAATCACGCTGAAGGAACTGATCCGTGCCACCAGTATGCCAATTCAACCATGGCTAACCAATCCCATCATCTTCCAATTTATCCTTAATTGCCTTAGAATAATAATAACTTCATTCAACACATAACGCACTCAACCCACACTCATCCCTAGTGTCCATATAACACGAGACCATACTGTTTCAAATCCCATGAACCACCTCATGCCTTCCTTGTGAGCATATTCGCATCTCAACTGGTACATCTATTCTGATAATTCCTCTACGAATCTAAAGTCATTTTCTCTCCTTCCCCCCAAATGTTACACTGCAAGCCAAAGATCTCATAGAATATTCCAAGCCACTTTTCATAATCTGCTGCAAAAGCTCGATTCTTAACCATACTTATGGGCTCGAAATCATTAGGCACCACACTTTAACTTTTGAATCCACTAGGACCATTGTTTAGAGCCACCCACTATGACTTGGTCCCGAATATAATCAACTCTATGAATCTTCCAGCACATGAACACCCTCTCGATGAAGCACCCGGCAGAATCACTTTCCTTGAAACTCGCATCTATACAAGGCATAAATCCTGAATCCTTCCCCAAATCTAAACATGAGTCAATAAGGCCAACTACAATATACCTTTACCAATTCCTCTGCTCAAATTACATCTTATGTTCCTTTCCCTTAGCTGAAATAATTCATCAATATGCTAATAACCAGAATCTCACAAATAGATGACCATGCAATCAAATCGTAGGCAGTGGGACTCTCCCACTTAGCTTGAAGCAACTATTACACAACTCTGGAACCTACCAAGAATTTTTATCTCTTATCAGCATGACCTCGCATAATCAAACTGCCAGATTCCTCGAAATCCGTCTGTTAGCGTTTCATGAACTCTCCGAATCTCTAGCAACATTCACATATTAGACCTCTTACCGAATAGCTAGTAAAATCCTTCGCAGGAGCTTCACCATCCACGCGACCGCTGACCTGCTCACAGGAGATAACCCACCTGAGCCCGTGCTCATTCACCAGCTGCATAAGTCCATTCACTCCTCGTGGACATCTACTAAATGTGAGACAATATCTTCCAATTCAAAGTTATGTTGTATCCTTCTTCATATCAAGCAGCTCCCTTCCGTCATACCAAATCTCTCGCCGTATGCTAGCCAATATTTCAAATTAAGCTCGTAGACCCAATCACCGTCCACTAAAATTCCCAAATCACTCCAAACTTTCCTTAAGGGTGTAGTTATCCTGCCACTGAGTCCACGTGTTGCTCTGCCACTCTCCCACCTTGGCCATACCTTCTTCTTTAAGCAACTATTCGACTTCAGCTTCTTACACCTGGCTTTCTTAAAAATTTAACCGTCATATGAGACTTCCCACTTGTCCTTCCCCCATCCTTTGCTGCCCACTTGTTGCCTTAATTAAATCTCTATCTCTGAAACATTTGAACCAATAAATCGTCACTAACTTTAAACATTTTTATCTTTCTCGAGCCATCTACTTTAGAAACACTGATTCAATCCTGAACCACCGCATCCCGCGATCTCTAACAATCGCTCCTCCAATACTAATTCACAATATCCTGCACCATTGGCGAATCGTAGAAGATCATAATACCGGCTAACTTAATACATCCAATCGAGGACGACGATACCACGTCACAGATGAAAACCCCACGACACTTGAAAACACAAAGTCTCATTACTCCATCGATCCAAATCTGGACATTCACAGGCCAATTTCTTTTCTCCACCAGAAATGAAATACCGAACCTCTGAATCACGCACTAAGTAGACCTCCTTTCAAGTCATTCACTGCCCCAACACATAGGCAAGTATCTCTCATCACGTCAATACCATGAGATAACCACTCATGAGCATCATAACAACCTGTGCATAGCTTCAAAGCTCTCAGAAGTATAGCTACTGAGCTGAAATGACAGAATATCCTTTCGCAAGGCGATGACAATAGTCCAATCAACTATACAGGGAGAAACATCCCCCACCACATCTGTAATACCATTAAAATTCCTCAATTCCTAATTTATAATAAGTGCTTCACGTCGCATAAGATTGAGTAGGAAGGAAACAAAGGCATTAGCCTCAAAGGAATCAAATCGCACGATGATGAATCAAGAAGGGAAGTGCTCCTAATAGCCCTGTAGCCTCTCGAAGATAAGTACAGACGTCTCCGTACCGATCCGCAAGACTCTACTAGACTTGCTCATGACTCATGAGACCTAACGGAACCTAGTGCTCTGATACCATGTTGTCATGACCCAAAATCCTCTAAGAGTCGTGATGGCGCCGGACACCGCTGTTAGGAAAGCGAACCATAAATACTTAATTTAATTCTTGTTTTAATAATTTTGAAAACTATGATTTTACTTCAAATCAACTAGTAAAATATAATCTTTGCAAAATAAATAAAAGAATGCTTAGAAGTAAATACAGAATATCCCAAAATCATCCCAGAACCCGGTGTCACAAGTGCATGAGAAATTTCAAGGAAACAATGTAATATAATAACTGTCCGGAATACAAATTTGGACAGTAGAGAAAATACAATACAATTCTCTAAAGGAGACTCTGCTGGCTACGGACCATCTCGAGAAATGCAGCTCACCTAAGTCCCCGTATCAACCATGCCGCGGCGTCAAACTAGGCCACAAGACAAACATGTGCCTATGCAACAAAAATGCACAGCAAGAGTAGTATGAGTATAAAGACAACGCATACCCAGTAAGTATCCCGTCTAACCTCAAAGAAGTAGTTACAAGAGGTCGACTTCGACACTTATTAGTGGTCCAACAATATGATAATATGACATAATAAATAGGCATGTTTTATAGAAATAACAACAAACTCGGAACAGGAACATAGCTAAGCAATTCTTTCGTTAATATTAAAGGACGCCCAAAACACTTTCTTCATCTAAAACGGGTGATCTCTCAACAATGAATTTATACAAGTCATAAGAAGGATTTTCTTTTATATTATCGCACATAATTTCCACCAAAGACATTCAGCTCGATCCAACATAAATGTAAATTGTGCACTACCGAGGGTCGAACGGCGCGAACCATAGATGCATATATTTCCCTTCTCGCGAATCATACATGCGACGCAGTCCCCGCTCGTGAATCATACATGTGACGCGTTCGAATATAAATGTAAGAAAATACCCGCTCGTGAATCATACCCGCAATGCGGTCAAATATAAACTTAAGAAAATACCCCGCTCGCGAATCATACCTGCGACGCAGTCACATAAATATTTAATATTAAAAATAATATCTCTTTCTTAATTCTTTTCAGAATATTGGAAATTCGACTTCGAACTTTTTAAGGAATTTACCTCGCTCGCGAAACGTACATGCGACGCGGTTACACATAGATTTCTTGAGTTATTATAATGTTTCTCAATTCTTTCGAAAGTACGAAGTTTAATGGAAACATTTAAAATCTTAAATTCCTCAATTCAAACCCCTTTCAACACAATTATTACGATACTCTGATTTTGTTTCTTCTCAAGGCAAACTATAACATAATTTAACAACAAGATCAACAAAGCATGATGTAAGCCTAAAAGTACCCGGACATAAGCATGATAGTAGCTATGCACGAACTCTCATCACCTCGTGCATACGTAGCTCCCACAAATAGTAGCACATATTCAATTATTTCACCTACGCCCTTCCGAAGACTCAAATCGATGCACAACGCTCCAAAAATACCCAATAATTATGTAAACCCATTAATATATGTTCAATTACTCATTATAATCCAATTTATAAGCTTTCCTACACCCGATCAAAAAGTTGACAAAATTGCCCACCGGCCCATAACCTCACGAACTCAAATATATAATTTACTCTCAATTTCATGCCCCAATTCGTGATAAAAATCCAAAATATCAATTTGTAGGTCTTCTACTAAAAACCCACAATTTCTACTAATTTTCATGCTCAAATCCATATATAATCCATGTATTTAACTCATAATAGATGGGAATCACCTACCTTGATATAGATGATGAAGATGGAGCTCCAAAATCTCTTCTCCAAGACTGGCTCCCATGGAGGAAAATGAAATGAAAATGGCCAAGATCCCGTTTAAAACAACTCACTGCCCAGAAAAATCCTTCTTCGTGAATGTGGAAATACCCTTGCGTTCACGAAGGACAAACATGCACACATCAGAATTTTCCTTTCGCGTTCGCGGTCCCACAGCCGCGTTCGCGAAGGCTTAGCACTTCCAGGCCCGCTCCCTTCTTTCTTCGCGTTCGCGAGCACTGCATCGCGCTCGCGTAAGCTTAACAAGCCCTTGCTTCGCGTTCACGTCCTCTGTCTCGTGTTCGCGAAGGCCAAACCAGTAGCCCCAAATATTTCCTCTTCGCGAACGTGGGACTTGCTTCATGTTCGCGTAGAAGGAAACTAGACACCAACAATCAGCAACAACTTTTCATCCAAATTCGATCCGAAACCACCCCAAAACACACCCGAGGCCCTCGGGACCCCATCCAATCCCACCAACCAGTTCCAAAACATAATGCAGACTTGTTCAAGGCCTTAAATCACATATAACAACACTAAAATCATGAATCGCACTCCAATTCAAGATTTATGAACCTTAGAACTTCAAACTTCTACATTCAATGTCAAAACCTATCAAATCATATCCGATTGACCTCAAATTTTGCATACAAGTCATATTTGACATCACAGACCTATTCCAACTTCCGGAATCCGATTTCAACCCCGATATCAAAAACTCCATCTCCGGTCAAATTTCTCAAAAACTTTCAAATTCTTAACTTTAGCCAAATGACTCCAAAATGACCTACGGACCTCCAAATCCACTTATGATCGCGCTTCCAATACCAGAATTACCATACAGAGCTATTTCCAGACTCAAAATCCCAAATGGACATCAATAACACTGAAATGCACTTTAACCCCAAACTTATGGAATTCTTCCAAAATGCTAACTTCCACAATAGGCGCTGAAATGCTTTCGGTTCATCCAAAACCCGATCCAGACATACGCCTAAGTCCAAAATTATCATACGAACCTGTTAGAACCTTAATTCACAATTCCGAGGTCATTTACTCAAAAATTTAATATTAGTCAATTCTTTCAACTTAAAGCTTCCGAAATGAGAATTCTCTTCCGAAATGAAGCTGTTCACGGACTCAAACTGCTGAACGATACGCTAGAGCTCAAAACGACCTATCGGGTCATTACATTATTATTTAAAAACCCTCATTATTATGATATTGTATTATTATTAAATTATTATTATTTCCTCTACAAAAAATATTAATTTGGTGTACCTGCAAAAAATACACATTCTTATGTACATGTAATACCTTTTAAGAAATTAACACGGGGTTCAAATGTCACGACAATGGGTTCAAATGGCACTACTTCATACAAACAACAAAATATCTCCGATAATATGTGGACTGTTATAATACTTGGTGCATCGAGAAAATTTCATTTAAATCATCTTTGTAGATTGAAAAGTAAACTAAATTTTGTGCATGTACTTTTCACGTATCATTATATTTTTTATGCACGTATCATTCTAATGATATGTGCAAAGCACATGCACAAAACAAGTACCACTCAATTTGAATCATTAAAAAATTGTATGCCAAGACAAATGAATTTGTAAGTACAATTTATTGCATATGAAGGATAAACATGGATTAGAATTGAAACAATCAGTGAAATCCAATAGATTTGAAAGTTATTCCGAGCCCTTGGTGCTATAGATTTTTCCTTTTCTTAGTCCCTCATCCTTGTTAAGATTTAGAATACAATCAAATCACCATCTTTAGAAGCAAAAATAATGAAGAAGGCATGTTGTTAGTGTAGCAATAAAAACAGTTTTGTCACTACCTATGATGACCCAAAGGGTCATCTTGTGTTTGAGAATCCAAATCTGGGTTTCGATGACTTAAAAACCTCATTTTCTTTATCCTCAATTTGCGTGCACAGTCCGGGCGCATTTTCGGAAAGCTTTCATGTGAAATTTAAGAAAAATAATGAATTTGGCCTTTAAAATTGATCAAAGTTGATTTCGGTCAATATTTTTGGTAAACAGACCAAGACCCATGATTTGACGGTCTCGTAGGGTCCATAGTAAAATATGGAACTTAAGCGTATGCCCGAAATCGAATTTCGAGGTTCTTAGCCCGAGGAAAGAATTCTTTTAAAAAAATTATTTGCTGAAAAATATAAAGACTTTTGGATATGATATCATGTGTGATCTTGATGGTATGAGGCTCGTATTTTGGTTTTGGAGCCCGGTATAGGTTTAAAATAATATTTAAGTCGAATCTGTAAAATTTGGTAAGAAGTGGAGTTGATTTGATATAAATCGGACCCTAGGTTGAGGAAATGGAAAATTTGAACTATCTTATGAATTTCATGAATTTGAGGTTAAATTCGTAGTTGTTGATGTTATTTTGATGATTTAATCGCATGAGCAAGTCCGTATGATGTTTTTGGACTTGCATACATGTTTGGTTTGGAACCCCGAGGGCTCAGGTGAATTTTGGATAGACCACAGGGTGATTTGGACTTAGGAAAATTCAGCCGTGCATCTGGTATTTTTGCACAGGCTCTGATCTCGTAATTGTGAGATTAGGCTTTGCAATTGCAAAGTGAACAGGCCTGGGAAATGCAATATTAGTGTCGCAAATGCGAACCAGGCCTGGGCAGGCCATCCTCGCAATTGCAAGCTTTTGACCGGAATTTGCGAAAGCCCCTAGGTCGCAAATGTGACATTTTCATCGCAAATGCGAAGGCAACAAAGATTTATAGGGTTCACAATTGCGAACCCCTGATCGCAATTGTGATATCTGCGGCCTGTTAATTGAGATTTCAGATGGGATTTTCATCATTTTTCAAATTCACTCAAACCCTAAACATCCCTAGGCGATTTTTCAAAGCCCCAAACTTCTCCAAATCATAGGTAAGTGATTTATAACTCATCTTTTTCAATCTAATTCATCTTTTTACATCATTTCACTTCAAAATCTAGGGGTTTTCATAGAAAATTGGGTGTTCTTAGGTAGAAATTACGATTTTCAAATTTTGGGGATTTGGACCTCAATTTGAGGTCGGATTTCAAAACCAATTGCATATTTGGGTTTGTGGGTGAATGGGTAGTCGGGTTTTGGTTCGAACTTCGAGTTTTGACCAAGCGGGTCCGGGGTCGGTTTTTGACTTTTTGGGGAAAACATTGGAAAATCTATATTTATGCATTAGAATTGGTTTATTTAGCATTTATTAATGTTATTAAGTAATTTATGACAAGATACAAGGGGATTGGAAGTGGAACCAAGAGGTAAAGCAGTAATTGAGGCTTGACTTTTGGCCGTGGAATCGAGGTAAGTGTTTGGTCTAACCTTAGCTTGACAGAATATGTGTTGTGTCTTATTTGCTACGTGTTAGGGTGAGTACGACGTATAGGTGTGGTAACGAGTATCTATACGTTGTTGTCGAAAATGCAAGTGAGTCTTAAACAATGATTGTTGTGATTCTTATTATGTACTATTCATGCTTAAATTGATGATTATCCATATTGAACAAGACTTATGATATTTCTTGGTAATTGACCATTGTTGATTATTGACTCAAGTTAAGACTTATTCTGTGAAGTTAACTGTTGAAACGAGATTGGTTATAGTTGATTCCCTTAACGGGATGTTATTGTTTCTATTGTTGATTCCCTTGTCGAGACGGTATTGTTTCCATTGTTTTGCTAGGATGCTATTATTTCTATTGTTTGGGTGAGAAAGAGTGTAAAACACAAAGGATGATGTCGTGCATGATATTGTGAGTGAGTATTAATGCACGAAGGGTGATGTCGTGCTAATATTGTGAGTGTTAATGCACGAAGGGTGATGTTGTGCCGATATTATGAGTGATAATGAATGAAGGGTGATGTCGTGCCATTATTTGAGAGTTAATGCATGAAGGCTGATGCCATGCCATGATTAAGAGAGTTAATGCATGAAGGGTGATGCCGTGCCATTTATGCTGTTTCTTATGGTGAGAACTGAGAGTAAAAGCATGAAGAGTGATGTCGTGCACGTGTTACTATTTCATTATTCTTGTTGATACAAATATGGTGTTCATTATTGCTTCTCTATTGAATTACTGTTAGAATTTGATATTCCCTGCAGCATGTTTCCCCTTCCCATCTTTCTCTGTTAATTCCTGTTATTATTGTTTTGTTCGTATATGATTTAACTGCAGAGGTTTATATGGTTGTCGTGTCCTAGCCTCGTCACTACTTCACCGAGGTTAGGCTTGACACTTACCAGTACATAGGGTCAATTGTACTGATACTGCACTCTGCACTTTCTGTGCAGATTTCGGTGCCGAATCCTGTGAATAGATTCGAGGTTGTTGCCTTCGGTCCAGGGAGACCAAGGTAGATCTGCTGGCATTCGCAGAGCCTGAAGTCCCCCTTCCCGATTTAGTTTTTTGTTGTCTCTTATATTTCGAGAACAATTGTACTTCTTTTAGACTTGTATTTGTAGTAAATCTTAGCCGTTCGTGGATTGTGACACCAGATCTATGGGATAGTTATGTATATGAGTTATGGCACTGTTAAATCATTTTCCGTATTTCTTAATTATCTTGCTTTAATTAATATCTGTTCTTGTTGAATTAATAATAATGGTAGTAAAATTGTAATTATCATCTTGCCTAGCTTTCACGAGTAAGCGCCATCACGACCCTCGAAGGAGGGGAAATCCGGGTCATGACAAGTTGGTATCAGAGCACTAGCTTTCCTAGGTTTCACAATTCATGAACAAGCTTGGTAGAGTCTGAGGGATCGGTACGGAGACATCTGTGCTTATCCCTATAAGCTACAAAGTTTAGGAATAACTTCACATATATTCTTCTCAGTCGTGCGATTTGACTTCTCAATGTTAATTGAACCCTCTACTCTTGTTCTTTTGCGGATGGCAAGGTCATATATCGATTCGTCAGCTGAGCAGCTACATAGACCGGTGACAAATCAGCTATGTCTTCTGATGCTTTGTGGAGGTTGGACAAGTTCACCAAGCTTTTTACTACTACCTATCGCAGTACATCTTCAGAGGATCCCAGGACTATTTGGACAACTGTCATGAGGTTCTACGGAACATGGGGATAGTAGAGACCAATGGGGCTGACTTTGCTGCTTTTCGTCTGTTAGGTTCCACCAAGACTTGGTGGAGAGACTATTGTTTGGCTAGACAAGCTGGGTCACCATCTTTGACTTGGGATCAGTTCTCTCAGCTATTTCTAGAGAATTTTCTTCCTATCACTCAGAGGGAGGACTATTGGAGGTAGTTTAAGCGTCTCCAGTAGGGTTCTATTACTGTCGCTCAGTACGAGGCCAGATTTATTGCCTTTGCCCATCATGCTCTTCTTATACTTCCCACCGAGAGAGAGAGGGTGAGGAGGTTTATTGAGGTACTAACTCAGCCTATCAGATTGCAGATGGCTAAGGAGATAGGGAGTGAGATTTCTTTCCAGGATGCAGCCAATGTGGCCCGACGAGTCGAGATCGTTCTATCACAAGGGAGTGGTCAGGGGTCTGACAAGAGGCCCCATCATTCGGGAAGGTTCAGTGGTGCCTCATTTGGAGGCAGGGATGCTTTTGGTAGGGGCCATCCTCCTAGGCCATTTACTTCAGCACTTCAGACTTCTCACTGTGCCCAGGTGGCCGTGGTTCTCAAATGCAGTACTCTTATCAGCTACCCTACAGTACACCACTAGCTCCTCTTAGTGCACCTCCGCTCCAAAGTTTTTAGGGTGGTTGCTCAGGCCGTCAGGGTCAGTTTCAGGGTCAGCAGTCTCAGCAACTGAGGTTTTGTTATACATGTGGTGATCTAAGGCACATTGCTAGATTTTTCCCTCGAGCATCAAGCAGTTCTCAGCATCAGGGTTCTTGTGCCAAGGTTCCGGCACTGGGTGTTCCACCGCCCGCTCGTCCAGCTAGAGGTAGGGGTCAGACTGCTAGAGGTGGAGGTCGATGTGTTAGAGGTGGAGGTCAGACCGCTAGAGGTGGAGGCCAGCAAGTAGGAGGCCTTCCCAAGGACGTAGTTCAGAGTGGTGGGGCCCAGCCCCGATGTTATGCTTTCCCAGACAGGCCTGAGGCTGAGGTATCTGATGCCGTTATCACATTTATAGTTTCAGTTTGTAGTAGAGATGCTTCAGTTCTATTTGATCCAGGGTCTACATACTCCTATGTGTCATCTTATTTTGCTACATATTTGGTTGTGCCTCGTTATTCTTTTAGTGCTTCGGTATATGTGTCCACACCGGTGGGTGATTCTATTGTCGTAGATCGTGTTTATTGCTCGTGTGTGGTTATTATTGGGGGTCTTGAGAACCGTGTAGATCTCCTAATTCTTGATATGGTCGATTTTGATGTCATTTTGGGTATGGATTTCTTATCACCTTATCATGCCATATTGTACTGTCATGCCAAGACTGTAACCTTAGCCTTGCCGGGGTAGCCTCAATTAGAGTGGAGAGGATGGTCATTCTACCTGCAGGGTTGTTTCTAATATGAAAGCTCGACATATGGTCGAGAAGGGGTGTTTGGCTTATTTGGCTTATGTTCGTGATTCTAGTGCTAAGGTTCCTTCTATGGATTCTGTGCCAATTGTTCGGGAGTTTCCAGAGGTGTTTCCTGCAGACCTATTGGGGATGCCACCCGACAGGGATATTGACTTTTGTATTGATTTGGCTCTGGGCACTCAGCCCATTTCTATTCCGCCATATCGTATGGCCTCACCATAGTTGAAAGAATTGAAGGAGGAATTGCAAGATTTGCTTGATAATGGCTTTATTAGGCCCAATGTCTCGCCTTGTGGTGTGCCAGTGTTGTTTGTTAAAAAGAAGGATGGATCGATGAGGATGTGTATAGATTATTGGCAGTCGAACAAAGTCACCATCAAGAACAAGTATCCATTGCCGAGGATTGATGATTTATTTGATTAACTTCAGGGTTCCAAAGTGTTTTTGAAGATTGATTTGAGATCTGGCTACCATTAGTTGAGGATTAGGGCATCCGATGTCCCAAAGACAGCTTTTCAAACTCGATATGGGCATTAAGAGTCCTAGTAATGTCATTTGGGTTGACAAATGCCTAAACAACATTTATGGATTTGATGAACCTAGTGTTCAAGACATACATGGATTCCTTGGTGATTGTTTTCATTGATGATATCTTGATCTATTCCCGCAGTTGAAAGGAGCATGAGCAGCATCTTCGAGTCGTTCTCTAGACTCTGAGAGATAGTCAGTTATATGCTAAGTTTTGAAATGTGAGTTTTGGTTGCGTTCAGTTGCATTCTTGGGTCATGTTGTATTAACAGAGGGTATTCAGGTGGATCCTAAGAAGATTGAGGCAGTCAAGGAATGGCCTAGACCCGCATCAGCTACAGAGATCCGGAGTTTCTTGGGTGTGGTAGTTTATTACCGTTGATTTGTGGAGGGGTTTTTATCTATAGTAGCCCCGATGACTAGGTTTACCCAGAAGGGTGCCCAGTTCTGGTGGTCGGACGAGTGTGAGGCGAGCTTTCAGAAGCTCAAGACAGCTTTGACTACGTTGCCGGTGTTGGTATTGCCCACAGGTTCAGGGCCATATACAGTATATTATAATGCATCTTGTATTGGACTTGGTCGGTGATGATGCAGAATGACAAGGTTATTGCATATGCTTCGCGTCAGTTGAAGGTTGACGAGAAGAACTATTCATGATTTGGAGCTAGCAGCCATTGTTCATGCACTGAAGATTTGGAGGCATTATTTATATGGCGTGTCATGTGAGGTGTTCACAGATCACAAGAGTTTGCAATACTTGTTCAAGTAGAAGGTCCTAAATTTGAGGCAGAGGAGGTGGTTAGAGCTATTGAAAGACTATGATATCACCATCTTTTATCATCCTGGGAAGGACAATGTAGTGGCCGATGCTTTGAGTAGGAAGTCAGCTAGTATGGGCAGCCTTGTGTATATTATAGTCGGTGAGAGACCGCTTGCTTTGCGTGTTTAGGCTTTAGCCAATCAGTTCGTGAGGTTGGATGTTTCTGATCCCAGCCATGTTCTAGATTGCACAGTCACTCGTTCTTCATTATTTGAGCATATGAGAGATCGATAATATGATGATCCTCATTTGCTTGTCCTTAGAGACACAATGCAGGGTCGTATTGTGAGCACGTGATTTTTGCTTCACAAAAATTACTCCAAAAGAAATCAAAAAATAAAACAAAATCCATCTGTGTACGATTTTTAGAATTTACGTGACATTTTGGTAATTATTTGGTCCGTAAATGCTTGCCGTTGTTGTGATTGGTATAAATATATA